>NC_083405.1:94531134-99531134 GCF_020745735.1 Hemiscyllium ocellatum
CAATCCATGTAAATATTAAAATGCATGTGTGCACATGGTAACATCATGCGTCCGCCGTGAACTTGCGCACTGTTTTACGAGTCCCAGTTTGGAGGCTTTTTCTTCTCAAGGTGCACGTCAACCAGGTCAAACACTTCGGTCTCAAGAAAAAAAATCCCTCACCCACCACAACCGCACACCCACCCTACCCACCCCCACCAGAAAAGTAACGTTTGAAAAGCATATTACCTAAACCCACGTTGAGATAATGGCACTGATGCAATTACTTTCCATTTATGTACTGACCAATTAAGCGCATTAAAACCTGTTGCCAATCTGTGTCCCATATTAGTAAGAGGGAGAATACTTCATTGGAAATTCACAAACCGTTCTAACAATGCAATAATTCCGGGGACACTGCAATATCTTTTTTATATTTTAGTATAGACTTTAGATGCCCAGATTATAGTAAGAATTTCGAACGTGGAAAGGATGCAGATATAATACAAGTAGTGGGTGTTGAATATCAGATGTGAACTTCAACCACTTATGGTGCTGAAGTTCTTTCCACAGCGCTGACACGGAAGTAGCTCATGAGGGCCAGAGAGTATTCAGTTCTAATATTGACATTCAGTAAGCCTCAATATTTTATGCAAACGTTTTAAGGAATCTGTATGCTTTATGAACGATTCAGACAAATGCTGATTGCAAGTGAGTGCACAACTTTACCTGGCAAAACCCCGCTGAATTGAAAATCGTATACTTTTAGTGAAAAACTTCCTCTTAAAAACTGAACTTTAGAAATGGCAGCTGTTCCTGCAGCTGACAGCGAATCGCAAGGTGTACAACACAGGTAAAGTAGTGTTTATAAGGTCAAAATTTCACTGGAAGATGTCAAAAGATAGTTTTCAACCAATGTCTGTGATTAACAAAATAATAAAGTTTTTAGTTTGTTGTGTTAATTTTGTGTATCTCATACATTTCATCGTAAATACTTTTGACAGTTCCTTCATCAACTACCCAAAAAGCACCAAGGGTTAAAGTTCAGAAGTAGAAGACTTGATAATAAAACTTAATGTAGGGTGGGTGGGATTGCCTCAACCAGTTATTGGTTATTATGCAAACTTTTTACACTAGTTTGAGGCTTCTTTGATCTCGGCTCCCTAAGGCCAATGTATGGGCAGCCCCGCAATTGCAGTGCTGGTACCTACTAGAGTTGCTATACTAGTCAAATGCTGTCAGCCACTGCTTGCATTGTTTATGCGATGTTAAAAAATTGAAAAGTGTTGGTAATCGGTAGATTTTGCAGGTGTAGAATGTGGCTAACAACCATGCACAGTTGGTGCTCTCCAATGGCGAGAGGATGACAGAGACAGCTGGCTCAGTTTTCAATCTGAAAACACCCCCTCGGTGGACCAAACACAACGACAGTGACCTTTCTGCGGGAAAACCAGGGATGTGCCTTTGACTGAATTAGCCATAAAGACGTCTTGCTATGACTTTTGTTCCAAACTAAAGCATCTAAATATCGCGTTTAATATGATAAGTATTGTTCCCAGCTTTTCTTTTGGTCCCCAGAAATATTACAGTGCTGATTTGGCGATTCATTTTCATATACGGTGTCACAAAACTTTTTGCTGAACAGTTAGTTTTTGAACATATCATTAAAGTGACCCTAATGTTTTCAGCAGCGTATTTATCAAACCATTCATCTGACAATACTTTTAAATGCATCATTGTCATGGATGGTGGATTTGATAGATTAGCAAGAGGCACAAAACCCCTTTTTCAAGGTCAAGTTGAAGATCTTGTTTAGTGTTTAGCTGGTTTTTGTTAAAGCTATAGAATAGTATCTTTGTATCTTTTAACTTTTCAGACACATCTTGCAAAATGAGGTTAAAAGTCACTATGCACAACAAGGATTCAGTCAACAAGGAAGCAATGATGCGCCACAAACGAGTTGATAGTAATAGTTCCAATATGAATTTTTAAACGGTGATTTTTAAAATAAAAACTGATGTCTTCCAGCGTCAAAATTCATTTTCACATTTATCAATTATGTAAGATAGAATTTCCAGTTAGTGCTTTAAATTTAGTTTATCTTGGAAAATTATGTCAGCAACACCGAAGTGTAAATCTTGCTCGTGACAGAATTATTTTTTGAATATTTCAGTCGATCAGCCAAGACCCGAGGTAGCCAAATAAAGCTTTATATTTTCCTTGCACACCGTATTCCGGAGAAAATACAGGATACTCGTGTTTTCATGATGAAGTCAATGTGTCCGGGATCGTTGAAATCCATTGCAATGTATCTAGCCCAGTAGATCTCCTTTGTTCATCTCTATGAAGTAGGGACTTCGCCAGTTGCCAACTCCCGAAGTGCAAAAGCATGCGTCATTTTTCACCCAGTTTGTCTCATCCTCAAAAGACAACTATCAAACCAGCTCTCAGCCCTTTTAGGCATTAATTACTTTGCTATCCAACCGATCTGTTTTTTCTATTATTTGCACAGGTATGTTTTTGCAAGATTAATGCAGTTGGGAGTAGCTAGGAATGCATTTGTCACCGTAAGGACGAAATAGGTAAGCAGAATAGACGCGCTCCCGCCAAAGTGAGGTTAGATTAATACATGTGAAACTTGTGCATCTTTGATTTGATGAAAAGCAAACAAACGTTTATGAGTTGTATGCTTAACATGTTTTGTCATGTAGTTCTTATCCAAAGCGTTAATTTTGAGTATTGAGGCTGACTGTAAAATCAGCATTGACAGAACTAGATTCAGATGTACGGACATTCCTTTTCTTTCCGGCACAGATGATAGATATCTCTATGTTGATCACTATTACATGATCTTTTACATACACATCCTCAATTTGGCCAGAAGGAAGGAAAATGGTTAAGTTTTAATACTTCAGCTTTATACAGTTATATGCCTTATGTATGTTAAAAGGTGAAATTTTTAGTGGTGTTACAAAGTTTGCTTTAAAGATTAAGAAATTGTATTGTGTACTGTGAAGGAATAACACATTCTCATGGACATCTTTTTTCAGATAGGATCACTGAAAAGTTGCTGAGCAGGTGACTACTTTTTGTGTTCATGTAAATGAATAATGATACTATTGCAAATGAACAGAAGGTTTGAAACATTCAAACACTATGTTATTACTTATTGCTTCACACTTTATAGCCCTGTCCTTGGTGGTTCGACACCTTGACTACCTTGTTCAACTCGTCAATAGACAATTAATGCCTACTTAATTTGATTTTCCACCCAGTGTTTGTAGAAATTGATAAATGTTAGCGTTTAAAGGTCACTGTTGGGCTGAAGGTTTGGTTATAGAGATATTTAGCCTGTATGAAGGATTTGTGGAACAGGTTGAGAGCCAGCACTGTTGGGATTAACCCTCTCGCTGAATTTCGACAGGTTGTGAGCAGGTTAAGGACCCTGCACAACAGCAAGAGTCGTCAACCCAGATCCCCATCCCCAATCGACTCGGTGCCACCCAAATGATTCATTTCTTTAGTTAATACGTTCCAAAGTCTCCGTTATTTCCGTAATACTAGTATATTTACATCCTTTAACATAATCGCTCTTGTAGACTGTCGAGCTTGTTCATATATAACAGGTATGATAAAAACTTCCAGTTAAAATGTGTGGAGTTAAATGCTGAAAGGTCGAAATATGCACGGCTCAATGTGTCTGTACGATCAAAACTTTGAAGCTCTCGGCAGGAAAGAGAAAAAAAAACAACGGCAAGATATTTTAATAAGGTATCTAATGAAACATACTCTTTGTATAACAACGTTCAAATGCTTACTAAAATACAACACCGGGAGTTGCCTATTAAATATTTAAATTAGTGTTAAACTCACCATAAAACTTTCTGTCCGACGATATTGATTTATGAGAGGGTGAAAGACAGGGGCTGTATTTTACCATGACAAACGCATTAGAAAACGAAAGCGTTTGACTATTCAAATCTTTCAAACATCCTTTACCTTCTTGCTGTTGCAGCAGACGCCACCGGTTGCACTACACAATTGGAAGAAAAATAAAGCATTTTGTGTCAAAAGTGAGTAGGCAGAGTGTAAATTCTACTCTGTACAAACAGTTGGCGCTGTTGATTCTGGGTGGCTCTCTGGTGGATCAACAGCTATGCATAAAACTATAGGGTTTCTAGTGATTTTAATGTACTGGATATGGATATCAATACTAGCGAATAAAACAATCTCTTTCCAGTATCTGAAAAATGAACAGTCCAGATGCCATAATTGCGTTAACGGGTTTTAATGTTTCCTCTGCCGTAATGACTTTGCAAAAAAGTTTAGGAAAATTGTTGCGAACCCATTCAGATTCTTAACATGCGTGTGGTAGAAATCATTCTCTTAACGGCGGAGTACATTTTTGAATTATTGTCTTCAGTGCCTAATTTTTAGTTTATTAACGTATTCATTTTAAACATATAATTGTGGATGGGGGTAAATGGATGTAACTGCAACACAGTTGAACGTTGTATTTACTTCAACAAGCCATTACTTATGCAGACCCTACTGTGAACTTCAGGGAGTAAAGAAAACAGCTTAGCGTGGAAGACTGCATTGATTTTTACGTGACCTTTATAAAACAGTCTATCGCAAAATTTCACGGTTTGTACTGGACATCGTGTACCAATATTAATAGGTTAAATCCATCCAATGTAGGAAAGAAAAACGGTATGTTGGTATTGACAATTCGATTAACTATTCACGTTGCATTAAGTCTGTAGGTTGGATCGGGAGAGACGGGTTCCATGTACTGTGGTTTCGTTTAGCATATATTATCAGGCGATCTGTGAATACACAATTCGAAAGAAATCATCAGCCAGCGACTTTTTGAACACTGAATAAGAATATGCGAAGTATATGTGCTTCAATGGAAAGTTTTGAAACCAGTACTAGTATTCGAAATTAAAGTCACATGCAAACATACTTGTAAATTAATTTAACACTAACCACGAGTGAATAAAAATATCAGTAACTTCTGTAGAAATGAAAACACGAACTCTTCACAATCACACTATAGGGTTGAGATATATATTATTATTTCACTGTATCCTGAAGATGTGACATTTGGTATTTTTTCATCTTTTCACCAGTCAGGCTAAATTAAACCAACGTGTGGAAACACAATGATCACTGTGCATTGGATCCAATCTACATTGAAGTTGGTGTATTAAGTCAGATGCATAGAGGGTACTTTTCTATAATATTCGAAGATACAGATGCGTTATACCATACGCGAAGCCGTCCAAATCACGTGGGAAGTCAGAACAAAATTACGTGGTTCTTTACAATAGAATTCAAAATGTTCTATTTCTTAAACGTATTATGTTAGTAAAGAATTATTACGACAGACGGCCCTAGCCAAACATGAAACACTTGTACGATCACGAAAGTGTTTTGTGACTTTAGCACGAAGGTTCGAAGTGGTAAACCTTTCTTTTGTGTTGATTTCAAATTCGGCCCCAACCTTCTGATAAGCAATCTGAGGGTAAACTGATCGACAAAGAATTGAATTACCTACAGATTCTTAATCTGTGTAATTTAAGGGTACATCAAATTAATCCAAAATCTGCAAAATAGTCTAGCTCTAAAAGTTAGCTAGTAACAAAGAACGATGTCTCATGAAATAATGGAATCAGAGGATTAGTGGAAGTACTGATGTCAGTGATCTCTGATAGTTTCATGAATATTCTACCAAACACGGTTCATAAAGCTGATAACCTTCAATCATCTACTTAGACGTGATTGTGTTTAAAATGACGTTTGTGTTTTGCACTCTTTTGTCTTAGAACATATGTCAAAAAAGTGGGACAAGCTGTTTGTTTCACAAATGAGCAGTAGTTCACAACCGCCCCAGGGAACTTCCTCATCTTGGGTTATAAAGACCTTAATCTTGACAAAATAGCCTTAGTATTCCACCATTCTTCACTGTGCAGTCAATTTATACTCCAGGTAAAGACATAAACATAAATAAACATTATTACTGTTAAAAACGTAACAGAATGTTAGTATAAAACAAAGGCACCCAGATGCATGGTGGTTATTATGCAAAAATCTAAGTTGTTTTACACAACGATTACTCAATAAGCAATTCATCAGTTTACTGAGGAAAAAACCTCACAACCATGGTGTTGGAAAATTCTTTAATAATTGTCAGAAAGGAAACAAAGTACATCAAGAACTTCAAAAATGTTTGAATCATGATGGCTGCAATAGATATCTTTGGTTATTTTAGGTAGTGTGGATCTTCACGCAAAAGAAAAGTTTAAAACAGTTGAGGTTAGTTAGAGTGCATCTTGTTTAATTCAAGCTTGATACCCCTTTGTTGTTGGGAAGCATAACATGTTCTATGATTGTCAACCATCAAGATAATTTGCACTGATTTGAACTAATTTGAAAATACTGATAATAATTATTACCATTCATTTTCACTTGATGTAAAATAAAACACTTGAATGACTCATCTCAAAATTAAGCTTCCTTTTAAGCTGTTTGCCTTGAAGTGATCATGTATATATTTTGCATAAGACCCACATATTTGGTTCAGATCATAAGAGAATACTGTATTACAGAAGTGTCAATTTGATTCAGTATGAATGAATTCTAATAAACTGAAGATACTCAATCCATATAAAAAGATAAATGGATGTAATTTAACTCACATAAGCATCTATAGCAGATCTGCAGCTCAGTGGTGGAAATCTCACCTCTGATTTAGAAGGTGACATTCTCATTCCAGAATATGGGCACATCAGATTGATATAATGTGGCAGTCAGGGAATAATTAGAAGTGCTAAAATTAGGCATTAAAATGAGGCTCCAAACACTTTTCTCCGGTGGACAAAACAGATTTAGAGCCCTGACAACAGCAGTGAAATAACAGTCATTAGTCACTCAATACCATCAAACAGATTAATTGGTTCTTTATTTTGTTTGGGGGACCTTGCTGTATACAAATTTGATATGTCCAAACCAACAATTGAAATTATTTTGAAAGTTTCTTATTTCCCAAGAAGCACTTTAAGATGTCCTCAAGAGTTGAAATATACCACATAAAGAAAATTGTCTTACAAATTAATGCATAGAACTGAGCTAATAAAAATAACATTATTTTCCAGAGGTCAATGGCAAATCTGATTAAAATTCTAAAATTTTTAATTTTTGTTCATGGGATATAGGTATTACTGGATAGTTGGGTATTTACTCCCCAGCCACAATTGCCCTGGACATGTGTTGGTGATCTGCCTTCTTGAACGAGTGTAGTATGTGGCATGTGAGTATAGTCACAGTGAGGAAAGAGTTCCAGGATTTTGACTCAGTGATAGTGAAGGTATGGTAATATAGTTCCAAGTCAGGGATTTTTGCAGGCAATGGCATTCCCATGAATCTGCCGTCTTTGTCTTTCTAAGATGTAGAGGTCACTGGTTTGGAAGATGTTATTTGAAGAGCCTTGATGAGTTACTGCAGTGTATAGTGCAGATGCTCCACACTGCTGCCAATGTAAACCAGTGGTGAAATAAGTAACTGTTAAAGGTATTCATAGAGTCATAGAGATGTACATCATGGAAACAGATCCTTTGGTCCAACCCATCCATGCTGACCAGATATCTCAATCCAATCTAGTTCCATCTGCCAGCACCCGGCCCATATCCCTCCAAATCCTTCCTATTCATATACCCATCGAAATGCCTCTTAAATGTTGCAATTGCACCAGCTTCCACCACTTCCTCTGGCAGCTCATTCCATACACGTACCACGCTCTGCGTGAAAAAGTTGCCCCTTAGGTCTCTTTTATATCTTTCCCCTCTCACCCTAAACCTATGTCCTCTAGTTCTGGACTCCCCCATCCCAGGGAAAAGACTTTGCCTGTTTGTCCTATCCATGCCCCTCGTGATTTTGTATACCTCTATAAGGTCATCCCTCAACCTCCGACGCTCCAGGGAAAACAGCCCCAGCCTGTTCAGCTTCTCCCTAATACTCAAATCTTCCAAACCTGGCAACATTCTTGTAAATCTTTTCGGAACCCTTTCAAGTTTCACAACATCTTTCCGATAGGAAGGTGATCAGAACTGCACACAATATTCCAACAGTGGAGGAACCAATATCCTGTACAGCCACAACATGACCCCCCAATGCCTGACCAATACTCTGACCAATAAAATAAAGCATACCAGATGCCTTCTTCACTATCCTATCTACCCGTGACTCCACTTTCAAGGAGCTGTGAACCTGCACTCCAAGGTCTCTTTGTTTAGCAACACTCCCTACAACCTTACCATTAGGTGTATAAGTCCTGCTAAGATTTGCTTTCCCAAAATGCAGCACCTCGCACTTATCTGAATTAAACTCCATCTGCCACTTCTCAGCCCATTGGCCCATCTGATCAAGATCTTGTTGTAATCTGAGGTAACATTCTTCGCTGTCCACTACACCTCCAATTTTGATGTCATCTGCTCCTCTTATGCTCACATTTATATAAGAGACAAAAAGTAGAGGACCCAGCACCGATCCTTGTGGCACTTCACTGGTCACAGGCCTCCAGTCTGAAAAACAACCCTCCACTACCACCCTCTGTCTTCTACCCTTCAGCCAGTTCTGCATCCAAATAGCTAGTTCTTCCTGCACTCCATGAGATCTAACCTTGCTAACTAATCTCCCATGGGGAACCTTGTCGAACACCTTACTGAAGTCCATGAGATCACATCTACTCCTCTTCCCTCATCAATCCTCTTTGTTACTTCCTCAAAAAACTCAATCAAGTTTGTGAGACATGATTTCCCATGCACAAAGCCATGTTGACTATCCCTAATCAGTCCTTGCCTTTCCAAATACATGTACATCCTATCCCTCAGGATTCCCTCCAACAACCTGCCCTCTACCGACGTTAGGCTCACTGGTCTATAGTTACCTTCTTAAACAGTGGCACCACATTAGCCAACCTCCAGTCTTCTGGCACCTCACCTGTGGCTATCGATGATACAAATATCTCAGCAAAAGGCCCAGCTGTCACTTCCCAAGCTTCCCACAGAGTTCTAGGGTACACCTGATTAGGTCCTCGTGATTTATCCACCTTTATGCATTTCAAGACATCCAGCACTTCCTCCTCTGTAACATGGACATTTTGCAAGGTGTCACCATCTATTTCCCTACACTCTATATCTTCCATATCCTTTCCCACAGCAAATACTGATGCAAAATATTCATTTAGTATGTTCTCCATTTTCTGTGGCTCCACACAAAGGATGCCTTGCTGATCTTTGAGGGGCCCTATTCTCTCCCTAGTTACCCCTTTGTCCTTAATGTATTTGTAAACACCCTTTGCATTCTCTTTCATTCTATTTGCCAAAGCTATCTCATGTCCCCTTTTTGCCCTCCTGATTTCCCTCTTAAGTATACTCCTACTGCCTTTATACTCTTCCAAGGATTCACTTGTGTTGGATGAGTGCCAATGAAGTGGGCTGCTTTGTCCTAAATAACATTCAGCTTCTTGAGTGCTGTTACAGCTGCATTCATCCAGGCAAGTGGCAAATATTTCATCACACTTATGACTTGAGCCTCGGGGATGGTGGACAGGCATTGGGAGTCAGGAGTAAGAGAGTCATAGAGATGTGCAGCGCGGAAACAGACTCTTCAGTCCAACTCATCTATGCTGATCAGATATCCTAAATTAATCAAGTCCCATTTGCCAGCATTTGGCCCTTATCTCTCCAAACCCTTTCCTATTCATATACACAGCCAGATGCCCTTTAAATGTTGCAATTGTACCACCATCCACCACTTCCTCTGGGAGCTCATTCCATACATACACCACCTGCTGTGTGAAAAAGCTGCCCTTTATGTCCCATTTAAATATTTTCCCTCTCACCTTAAACCTACGTCCTCTAGCTCTGGACTCGCTCAACCTGGCGAAAAGACCTTGGCTATTCACTCTATTCATGCCACTTGTGATTTTGTCAAGGTCACCCATCAGCTCCAGGGAAAATAGCCCCAGCCTATTCAGCTTCTCCCTGGAGCTCAAACCCTCCAACCCTAGCAACATTCTTGTAAACCTTTTCTGAACCCTTTCAAGTCACACAACAACCTTCCTATAGAAGGGAGACCAGAATTGAATGCATTATTCCAAATAAGGCCTAACCAATGTCATGTCCAGCCACAACATGACCTCCCAATTCCCATACTTAATGCTCTTACCAGTAAAGGCTAGCATACCAAATTCCTTCTTCATTATCATGTCTATCTGTGACTCCACTTTCAAGGAACTATAACCTGCAATCCAAGGTCTCTTTTGTTCAGCAATATTCCGCAGGATCTTATCATTAAGTGTATAAGTCCTGCCCTGATTTGCCTTTCCAAAATGCAGCATCTCACATTTATATAAATTAAAGTCCATCTGTCACTCCTCAGCCATTGACCCATCTGATCAAGATCCCATTGAACTCTGAGGTAACCTTCTTTGCTGTCCACTACACTTCCAAATTTGATGTCATCCACAATCTTACTAATCATACCTCCTATCTTCACATCCAAATCATTTTTACAAATGACAAAAAGTGTAGTTACTTGCTGTAGAATTCCCAGCCTTTCACCTCCTCTTTTACTTATGAGCACTATTATGTAGCTTAGCTCAGTTGACTGGATGATTTGTGATGTCGAGTCTCACCAACAGCATGGATTTAATTCCTGACCTAGCTGAGATCACCATGAAGGTGCTGACTTCTCATGCAGGCTAAATTCACCACCAGTCACTACTCTTGAATGAAAAAGCATATTATGGTGATTTTCATTCATATGACTGGTCCTGAATAGTTTCTGGTCATTGACAACTCAAATGACAATAGTGGTGGTATCAATGATAGCAATGCTGTTAAACATTAAGGGAAGGTGATTAGGTTATCTCTTATTGGAGATGGTGATTGCCTGGTGCTTTCAAGGTATGAATGCTACTTACCACTTGTCAGCATGCTTTTGCCCGAAATGTCGATTTCGCTGCTCCTTGGATGCTGCATGAACTGCTGTGTTCTTCAAGCACTACTAATCCAGAATCTGATTTCCAGCATCTGCAGTCATTGTTTTTACCAAAGCTGGACATTGTTGAGATCTTTTCATATGGACAAGAACTATATCAGTATTTGGTCAGTTATGAATGGTGCTGAACAATGTGAAATCATTAGTAAGATCCCCACTTCTGATTTGATGATGAAGGAAAGGTGAAAATGAAACATAAGGTGAAGCAACTGAATGTGGTTGGACCCAGAACACAACTCTGAGACACTGTTGCAGTGATTTCCTGGAGTTGAGGTCACTGACCACAGCATGATTACAAATTTGCACATGACACCAACATTGGTTATGTAGTGGACAGCAAAGATGGTTACCTCAGAGATCAATAGGATCTTGAACAGATGGTTCAATGGCCGAGGAGTGGTAGATGGAGTTTAAGTCGATAAATGTGAGGTGCTGCATTTGGAAAGGTAAATCAGGGCAGGACTTATACACTTAATGATAAGGTCCTGGGAAATGTTGCTGAACAAAAAGACCTTGGAGTACAGGTTTATAGTTCCTTTGTGCTAGGCATGACTCCAGTGGAGAATTTTACCTATGATTTTCAATGACTGTAGTTTTGCGAGAGCTGCTTGATGCCATACACAGTTAAATGCTGCATTTCTGTCAAGGACAGTCACTCTCACCTCTTTGTCCACGTTTGGATCAAGTTTGTAACAAAGTCAATAGCTGTTGACCCTGATGGAATCCAAACTGAACAGGGCATTAGTTTGTGAGTGCTGTTTGAAAGCATAGAATGGTGAAATTCTAACTTTTAAAATCTCTCATATAGTATTGTGGAATAGTATATTCATTTTTGTTTCAAGATCTAGTCATGGTAACAATTTTAGAGCTAAAAAGATGTTCTTAAATTTAAACATTTATCATTTCTAATATTTTTTAGGTAGAATTTTGAAGAGGGTAGAAATAAAGGGTTACAAATTTAACAATGCAACAAAAGATTTTTATAATATACTTTTTATTAAGAATTCGGCTGTAGCAGTAGGCACCTCTTGCTGTTATAGCGACCCAACTGATGTCAAAGTTGGTAAACAACTACCAACTAATACAACTACCATTTTTGCCATTAATGCATCAATGCAATGCCCTGCATCATTATCAATCAAAATGGCTACTTTGTGTATATTAGTACCTTCCTTCAGATACAAAAGGAATATTTAATTTGGTCAAAGTCTAAATAGAACCTATGAAAATAAAATGTGGTTTCCTCAGCAATGGAGCTCTGGCTTGATAGGAGCAAAATTCTTTAGAATAAAGCTTTCAATATAAATGGCCATCTGAACTATAAGCTGTTCTTTTCTTGTTTTGAACAAAATTATTCAGCACCTTTTTAAATAGTGAGCAAAACTTAATTTGCTCAGTCATCAGATAGGTATTCATAATCCATAAATGATCTTGAAACTTTGTTCTGTCTTGGAAGAGTCTGGGTATACTGTTTTTGCAAATCAGTATATTCTCCAGATATCTCTTTAATTTGAACCTCAAACACCTCTGTTGCTTTCAGTATTAATGTTATTTACAAAACGGTTAGCTTCCTTTAGTGCATCTCTAATGCAGAAAGCTAACGCTGGATAAACTGAAAATAAACGAAGCCACAGAGGTAGTTCAAAGGATAAGACGTTTACTTCAATTGATCATTTTGACGACCTTTCTTGTTTAGGAAATGAACAATTAAGACAATTGTTCCCATTTGTATGCCCTCTAATCTATTCTTGCTGGTATACTATCTTGGTTATTCAATATAATCTTAACCGATGTAGTATAATTTTAGACTAGCTTCTTTTTCAACTAATTATAATTGTAAAATGATTAATTATCTTCCTGAAGTTTAAGATTACATTTAAAAAAACACAAGACAACTAATGCATAAACTGTATGATAATTTCCAAAAATAGAGAATAATCATGTCACATTATATAAAGATAACAAAATATAATTTTACAATGAAGAAACATTTTTAAAACTCTTACATTTCCATTTTTGCGTAATTAGCATGTATTAAAGTATTTGGATTTCAGTTTTAAAAGGCTAAATTATGTTTAAAATTTTATAGGGATCTCACTAGTAATGCAATGAGTATTAGCTTTGCTGCATTTTTGTAAACTTTTCCACATTACAATACAGAGACACAAATTTTACCATCCCCAATCGTTTTTTTGTTGATCAAACGAGAACAGAAACTCCCATTTGGGAGGGGCAACATGACATTTCACTTGAAAATTCTAAACAGGTCACAGACCTTGCACAGAACCAAAGGCAGTGGGTGGGAGCACTTAACTAAAGCGTGTAACCAGCTCAAGCTGCAGGTTAGCCATTTTGCTAGCATTGGAATTGGAAATGTTACAATAAGCTTCTCATGAAAGCGTTGAAACATAAACTACAGCTAGAATTTGTACATAAATCCATTTCAAGATTTCATGTTGCAGCTTATCCATGATTTACCATGGCTAGAATCACAATGCTTTCTGAAGTCACATTTTAGAAAATGGTAGTTTTCTCAAAGCTATAAGCTAAAAAGAGAGAAGCTGCCCTAGAAATGACCTGGAGGTTTCAGATTCTTTGAACACATCATTATTTCTATTGTTAAGTTTGATTAATTGTGACTGATAAGCTGGAGTGAATCAAGATTTTGTCCTCATTGTCCACCATATTGCACAGAATAATTTAGTTTGAAAAATAGTAAAAAGCTAAGCAGAATTTCAGCAGTCAAGAATTTCAATTTGAAAAACACAACTAATCGTTAAATCTTTCAGCTCTGGAGCAGCCAGAATGAAATGTAATTGGACAATATAACTTCAAAGTTTTTGGATTTTCTTACAAAGTTAGTCATTTCACTATCATGTTCTAGTGATATTATTTTTAACCATTGAATAAAGTTTTGTCATTGGTGACTCTGCTTTCAGAATTGTACGGTTTAAATATAAGACTCTGACAAACATACCAGTGGCACTACACTATTCTGGAAAAGTAAGACCCCTACCAATATTTGCGTAAATCTGCCAATCTTCTGCATGTCACAATAAGTGACAAAACTCCATTGTGGTTTATCTCAGTGTTTGCAAGAAACATAAGCAAGTCCTGATAGAAGTGTTTTGTTTGTGATTTTTTGGGGGGGAGGGGTGGGGTGAGGTGTTGAAATGATAAATGATGTCACTGAAAGCTGCACAATGCTACAACTTCACAATGGCACTGCACATGCATAAAATCAAAACGGCTTCTGAGAAATCCATTATTCCTCCCTTACAATAGGCCTGAAACTGTTTTACAAGCACTCCCAGTGTTTTTATTCACACAGGTTCTTAATAACATCTCAAACTTTAAGTGTATTTACAACTTAAATGTCATATTCAACTTGAAAACTATAGTGCTATACACTACAGGATGTTGCTGTTATTAGTCAAAATACATAATCTACTTTGGAATAATGCAGACATCAAATGTGCAAGCCACACAGAATCAATTAATTAATTCTTATTGTATTCTTATTCCGAAAAATGTCACCTCATGCCGTTTTCTTTGAATTCCAGCTTTTGAATTATGTTGGAATTTTTATAAATTAGTATATCTGTCACTTCATTGAAAGGAATGTGAAATAAAGAAATGAATATATTCTAAAATCTAGAATTCTTTAAATGTTATAATAAAATGCAAATTGTAACCAGAGGCACAAATGCCCGAGATAAAATATACGGTGTATTAAAGTACTTTTTGTATGAACAATATGTAAGAGTAAGATATGAGAACAAAACTGTGGTTAACGTATTCTAAGGATAGAAATTGAGGAGAAAGATTGCGTTCTAAACTATACAACCTCTTAATCTCTATTGCAACATTCACAGACTTGATTTCCACATGCATTAACTGGAATTAACTAAAAGACATTTGCACCTTCAATCATTTTTTATGGTTGATTGGTTTGTATGTATGTCCCTCAGATCATCCAAAACCACTCCATGAAATTTCAATCTGGGAAATAGTTTGAACCTTTGCAACACATTCGCCCACTTCTTTTGTATAGACTTCTCCATAAGCAACGCAATTACTTTTCAAGCCATTGCTGCAGTTTCCTGCCTGTGATCAGAATTTTTCTGGAGGAAGTTCCTATAGAAACATTTTATTTCTATAGAGTACATATAGTGAAGGATCCCTATTAAGCACTTGCTGTCTGACTTTGCAGATAATCAAAGGTACCATACTGAGGAAAACAGATTGTTGAATTTACAACCTGCTGGGGCATATTTTTCTTGAGATGCAAGTTTTTAATATATTTTAGATACTTACATAGTTTCTTTTTAACCTGTTTGACTGACACTGATACCTTATTTTACTTTGATTCAACTGCCAAATTGGAATGTTGGTAGAGATAAGTACATTATGCTCATATTAGGCAAGTTATTGTTGTAATCATATGGTATGATGTAATAACAGTGAGACAGTTTCCTGTCTATCTCTGTTGCCTTTGTATAGCTGATTATCTAGGTCTCTCCTCTTCAGCTCTGGCTCTTTGTTTCTTTGTACTTCTGTCTTCTTAAGTCTTTTTTTAAAACGTCTCTCTTCTATTTCTTTATCTAATCTTTGTTCTTTACACATGGGCAGAAGGGGTGAAAGGTCTGGTGTAAAGTCATCAGTGGTTACTGTTTACAAATACAAATAAAAATATGACCTCTTATTCCCTCCCACAATTAACCTTGCATTTCCAAAGACTCTTACTTTTATCATATTCATTCCTTTGAAACTGCCCAGCAATCAGCGTTGCTCCTCCTGTTGATTTGTTATTGGTTTCTAACCCTTAACTTTCCACTCACATCTTTACTAATGATAAGGGGAAAAAGGGCCAGAAGCTTCTTCGCCCTTAAAGGACATTATGCGCTAATCAGCAGTAGGTTTCCATACCCATGAATTCCCATGGCACCAGGTCAAACATGGGCAAGTCTCCTGCTAATTACCATGTACTGCCCTCCCTTGGCTGATGAACAATGCCTAGAGGACGCACTGAGCATGAAAAGGGTGCAGAATGTACTCTGGCTGGGGGATTCCAATGTGCACCATCTAGAGTGGCTCAGCAATAGCTGGTTGAGTCCTACAGGATGGAACTGTTCAACTTGATTTGTGACAGGTGGTGAAAGAACCAAAAAGTGGAAAAACATATTTGATCTTGTCCTTACCAATCTGCTTGCTGCAGATGCATCTATCCCTGGCAATATCAATAAGAGTGAACATTGCACTGTGCTTATGGAGGTGATGTCCCACCATCATAATGAGAATACCTTATATCATTTTCTGTGGTAACATCACTTTACTAAATAGGAAAGACATTAACCACATTTAGTAACTCAAGACTGGACATCCATGAGGGACTGTGAGCCTTCATCAGCAGCTCCAACACAACTTAAGACCTCATAGCTGACATTTCCCTACCCTACTATTACCATCAAGCTACGGGATAAACCCTAGTTCAATGAAGAGTGCAGGAGGACATGCCAGGAGCTGCATTAGGCATACCTAAAAATCATTGTCATATTGATGAAGCCACAAAACATGACAATTTGTTGTATTATAAAGAGCAAAACCAGAGTCAAAAAGCTGGAAAAGTACAGCCAGTCAGGCTGCATCTGAGGAGGAGGAGAGTTGACGTTTCGAACATAAACTGTTCATCAGGAATGTGGAGGTGGGGGCAAGGGGGTTGAGAGATAAATGAGATGGAGATGGAACTGGGGGAAGGTAGTTAGGAATGCGATAGATTGATTAAGGTAGGGGATGATGGTGATACATCGGAGTGGATAATGGAGCGGATAGGTGAGAAAGAAGATGGACAGGTAGGACAGTTCAAGAGGTTGGTGCCAAGTTGGCAGGTTGGATCTGGGATAAGATGGGGGGAGGGGTGGTAAGTAAACTGGTGAAATCAACATTGATTCCATGTGGTTGGAAGATCTCAAGGTGGAAGATGAGGTGTTCTTCCTCCAGTTGTTGGGTGGCTATGATTTGATGGTGGAGGAGGCCCAGGACTTGCTTATCCTTGGTGGAGTGGGAGTGGGAGTTGAAGTGATTGGCAACAGGGCAGTGGGATTGTTTAGTGCGTGTGTCCCAGAGATATTCTTCGAAACATTCTACAAGTTGGCATCCTGTCTCCCCAGTGTAGAGGAGACTATATCGAGGGCAATGGACACAAAAGATGAGGAGTTTGGAGGTGCAGGAAAATCTCTGCTGGATGAGAAAGGATTCTTTGGGGCCTTGGATGGAGGTGACAGGGGATGTGGGGGTGCAGGATTTACACCTCTTGCAGTGGCAAGGGAAGGTTCTTGGTGTGGACAATGGGTTGGTGGGGGCATGGACCTAAGGAGGAAACTGCGGAGGAAATGGTCTCTGTGGAATGCTGAAAGGAGTGGGGAGGGAAGTAAATCTCTGGTGGTGGGGTCTGACTATAGGTGGTGGAAATGGCAGAGGATGTTGTATTGTATCTGAAGGTTGATGAGGTGGAAGGTGAAGACCAGGTGTGGGGTTCTGTCCTTGTTGTGGTTGGAGGGATGGGGTTCAAGGGTGGAAAAGTGGAGGAGATGCGTTGGAGGGCGTTGTTGACCATGAGGAAGGGGAAATTACAGTCTTTGAAGTATGAGGCCATCTAGGTGGAATGAAGTGGTGTGGAATAGGTCCTCGTGAGAGCAGATATGGCGGAGGCAGAAGAATTAGCAGTAGGGGATAGTATTTTTACAGGAAGGGGTGGTGGGAGGAGGTGTGGGAGTTAGTGGGTTTGAAGTAGATGTCCGTGTTGAGTCAGTCGCTGGAGATGGAGATAGAGAGGTTCAGGAAGGGAAGGGAGGTGTCCAAGATAGCCCAGGAGAACTTGAGATCAGGGTGGAAGGTGTTTGTGAAGTTGATGAACTGTTCAACCTCCTTGAGTGAGCATGAGGTGGTGACGATACAATCATCGATGTAGTGGATGAAAAGGTGGGGAATGGTGCCGATGTAACTGTGGAAGATGGACTGTTCCACGTACCTGACAAAGAGGCAGGCATAGCTGGGTCCATGCAAGTACCAATAGCTACCCCAAGCCCAATGCCTCATCTTCACCATGTCCCTGTACATGTTCATCCACCATGATGAAGGCCTCCAAGTCCTCCAAGACTTCTTCTCCCGCTGACCCAACCAGTACCCTTCCACCGATACCCTCATTCAATTGGCTGATCTGGCCCTCATCCTCAATAATTTCTCCTTTGAATCTTCATACTTCCTTCAGACACAAAAGGTGATAGGTCGGAGTGTAGGGTGGAATGAATAGGTAGGAAGAAAGATGAACAGGTAGCAGAGCTCAAGAGGGTGTTGCTAATTCCAATCCTCCAACACACCACTGCCCCCTTGATCCAACCCTCCACTTGGCACCGCCTTCTTCAACCGTCCCACCTATCTGCACCACCCTCCACTCCGACCTATCACCATCACCTCCCCACCTTCAGCGACCTTCTGACCAGCCCCAGTCCCCTCCCTCATCTTTGGCCTTGGGATCCTCCAACCACACGGAATCAGCGTCAACTTCACTAGTTTACTCATCCCCCCTCCCTCCACTTTACCCCAGATCCAACCCTCCAATTTGGCACTGTCCTCTTCAATTGTCATACCTGTCCATCTTCCTTCTCACCTATCCACTCCACTCTCCGACCTATCACCAACACTCCTACCTTCCCCCAGCCCCATTCCCTTCCATTTATCTCTCAGCCCCCAAGAGCCCCTCACCCCACAAACCTGATGAAAATCCTCTGCCCGAAACGTTGACTCACCTCGGATGCTGCCTGACTAGCTGTGCTTTTCTTACCTCAAGGACTGCAATTTCCTTCCCACGTGGTCACCAATGCCCTCCAGCGTGCCTCCCCCATGTTCTACACTTCCGTCCCTGAACTCCACCCCTCTAACTGCAACAAGGACAGAACACCCCTGATCCTCACTTTCTACTCTCCAATCTCCGGATACAACGCTTCGTCCTCTGCCATTTTCACCATCTGCAGTCAGATCCCACCACCAGAGATATATTTCCCTTCTGATCCCTTTCAGCACTCCGCAGAGACCATTCATTCCGCGACTCCCTCATTAGGTCCACGCTCCCTCCCCCCACCACCAACCCACCCTCCATTTCTGGCACCTTCCCTTGCCACCGCAAGAGGTGTAAAAATTGTGCCCACACCTTCCTCCTCACCTCCACCCAAGGTCCCACAGGATCCTTCCACATCCAGCAGAGATTTTCCTGCACCTCCAACCACCTCATCTACTGTGTCTGTTGCTCTTGATGTGGTCTCTTCTACATTGGGGAGATAGGACACCTACTTGTGGAACGTTTCAGAGAACATCTCTGGGACACACGCACTAAACAACCCAACCACCCTGTGACTGATCACTTCAACAACCCCTCCAACTCCACCAAGGACATGCAAGTCCTGGGTCTCCTTCACCACCAAATCGTGGCCACTCCATGACTAGAGGAAAACCACCTCAACTTCTGCCTTGGGACCCTCCAACCATATAGAATCAATGTCGATTTCACCAGTTTCCTCATCTGCCTTTCCCCCACCTTCTCCCAGATCCAATCCTCCAACTCAGCACCGCCCTCTTGATCTGTCCTACCTGCCCAACTTCCTTCCCACCTATTCAGTCCATCCTTTGCTCCAACCTATCACCATCACCCCCTATCTTCATCCATCTATCACATTCCTACCTACCTTCCCCCAGCCCACCCCATTCCTGATGAAGAGCTTATGCTCAAAATGTTGACTCTCCTGCTATGTTGCCTGACTGGCTGTACTTTTCCAGTGTCACACTTTTTGACTGATCTCCAGCATCTGCAGTCCTCACTTTCTCCAAAAAGCAAAAGCAACAAGTGACAGACACAGCTAAGTAATCGCACAACCAATAAAACAGGTCTAAGCTCTGCAGTCCTGTCACATCCCATTGTGAATGGTGGTGGACAATTGAATGGAGGTGTAGGCTCTATAACTATCTTCATCCTTAATGATGGGGAAGCCCAGCATGATTGAAAAAGATAAGGCTGAAGCATTGACAACAATCTTGGCCTCCTTTAGAGGTTCCCAGCATCACCAATTCAGCTTATTTGATTCACTCTATATGATACCAAGAATGTTGTTGGAAACATTGGATACTACAAAGGCTTTGGGTCCCTAGAACATTCGGACAACTGCTCCAGAACTTGACACACCACTAGCCAAGCAATTCCAGTACAGCTACAACACTAGCATCTATCCTACAGATATGTTCTGTATACAAAAAGCAGGACATATCCAACATGGCCAATTACTGAGCAAGTCGACTGATCATCAGTAAAATGATGGGAGATGTCATCAATAGTGCTATCAAACAGCACCTACTCAGAAGTAACTTGCTGATTTCCAGATTACATTCTGCCAGTGCCACTCAGCTCCTGACCTCATTTTAATCTTGCCCAAACATGGACAGAAGAACTGAATTCCAGAAGTGACGTGAAAGTGAATGCCCTTAGCATCAAGGTTGCATTTGACCAAGTGAGGCATGAAGGACTCCGAGCAAAATTGGAGTCTATGGGAATTGGGGAAAAACTCTCTGCTGATTGGAGTCATTTCAGGCACAGAGGAAAACGGTTGTGGTTGTTGGTGGTTGGTCATCTCAGCTCTACAGGAGTTCCTCAGGGTGGTGTCCTGACCTAAACATTCTTCGTAAGATGCTTTTTAAAAACCTTCTCTCCATTATAAGGTCAGAAGTGGGAATGTTAGCTGATGATTGTGTAATGTTCATCACTATTCATGACTCCTCAGATACTGAAGCTGATCAGGTCCAAAACTACAGCTAGACCTGGACAATATCCTTGGCAATATTCAACGGCATTACCACACTAAATCCTCCACTATTAATATGTTGGGATTACCTTTGATCAGAAACTGAACTGGACTAGCCATTTAAATATACTGTGGTTACAAAGGCAGGTCAGAGATTAGGAATCCTGGACAGAGAAATTCAACTCCTGACTACAAGGCACATGTCAGGAATGTGATGGATAAGCTGCAATATGCTACTCCAACAACAGACAAGAAGCTTGACACCACTCAGGACAAAGCAACCTGCTTGACTGGCAACACTTTCTCAAACATCCATGCGCTCCACCACCAACATTCAGCAATGGCAGTGTGTACCATCTACAAGATGCACTGCAAATATTGACCCAGACTCCTTAGAAATCCTTGATCTCTATCATCTAGAAGGACAAAGGAAGCAGAAACCTGGGAACACTATCACCTGCAAGTTCCCCTCCAGGAAACTTAATACCCTGGAAATGTAACCTCATTCCTTCAGTGCTGTTTAGTCAAAATCTTAGAATTCTGTTCCTCAGGGTATTGTGGGACTACTTAAAGCACATGAACTGCAGCAGTTTAAGAAGGCAGCTTACCACCTTCTCAAAGGCAACTAGGGATAGACAATAAATGCCGGCTCAGCCAGCTGTGGCCACATTCCACAACTGAATAAAAGGAATCCCTGTAGCTATTATCATATCATCATCTTCTTTCTTAACAACTTGTTCTTCTTGTTTCTTTGAAAGTGCTTCACTTAGTTTTAATAATGTAAGCTGGATTTTTTAATGGTATCAAATATTAAAGAATCAAAGTGCCAGACTCTATGCTCACATGCTAGCCTATACATTATTCTTAACATTTGAGTGGTGCTGGAAAAGCACAGGTCAGGCAGCATCCATACAGCAGGCCTGCTGTACTTTTCCAGCACCATTCTAATCTTGACACTGATATCCAGCATCTACAGTCCTTACTTTCGCCTATATATTATTGTTGGCAATCAGTCACGGACAAATATAATTGTCTACTACAAAATTCCATGTCACTGGTCATGGAGTCTTTGAGTACATGCGCGACTGATGACCCCGATCCTAGAGCCACATCTAACCACACATTTGGCAGGCCTCAAGAATTATGGAGGCAGGCCTCAAGAATTATACAGTATGGAAACTGAAACAGCTGGTTTGCTGGAATGCTGTTTCAATTTCCTTTCTGAATAAGGTAGTTCTTGAATCCTGCCTCATCTACTTGGCCCTTTGTGATATCATAGAATCATAGAGTCATAGAGATGTACAGCATGGAAACAAACCCTTCGGTCCAACCCATCCATGCCGACCAGATATCCCAGCCCAATCTAGTCCCACCTGCCAGCACCTGGCTCATATCCTCCAAACCCTTCCTATTCATATACCCATCCAAATGCCTTTTAAATGTTGCAATTGTACCAGCCTCCACCACTTCCTCTGGCAGCTCATTCCATATATGTACCATCCTCTGTGTGTAAAAGTTCCCCCATAGGTCTCTTTTATATCTTTCCCCTCCAACGCTCCAGGGAAAACAGTCCCAGCCTGTTTAGCCTCTTCCTACAGCTCAAATCCTCCAACCCTGGCAACATCCTTGTAAATTTTTCTGAACCCTTTCAAGTTTCACAACATCTTTCTGATAGGAAGGTGACCAGAATTGCACACAATATTCCAACAGTGGCCTAACCAATGTCCTGTACAGCCACAACACGACCCCCCAACTCCTGTACTCAATACTCTGACCAATAGAGGAAATCATACCAAAAGCTGCCTTCACTATCCTATCTACCTGCAACTCCACTTTCAAGGAGCTGTGAACCTGCACTCCAAGGTCTCTTTGATCAGCAACACTCCCTAGTTGCTGATTAAGTGTATAAGTCCTATTAAGATTTGCTTTCACAATATTCAGCACCTCACATTTATCTGAATTAAACAACATTTGCCACTTCTCAGCCCATTGGCCCATCTGATCAAGATCTTGTTGTAACCTGAGGTAACCTTCTTCGATGTCTACTACACCTCCAATTTTGGTGTCATCTGCAAACTTACTAACTGTACCTCTTATGCTCGCATCCAAATCATTTATATAAATGACAAAAAGTAGAGGACCCAGCACCGATCCTTGTGGCACTCCACTGGTCACAGACCTCCAGTCTGAAAAAACAGCCCTCCAGCACCACCCTCTGTCTTCTACCTTTCAGCAAGTTCTGTATCCAAATGGCTAGTTCTCCCTGCATTCCATGAGATCTAACCTTGCTAACCAATCTCCCATGGGGAACCTTGCCGAACACCTTACTGAATCCATATAGATCACATCTACCACTCTGCCCTCATCAATCCTCTTTGTTGCTTCTTCAAAAACCTCAATCAAGTTTGTGAGACATGATTTCCCACGCACAAAGCCATGTTGATTACTCCTAATCTGTCCTTGCCTTTCCAAATACATGTACATCCTGTCCCTCAGGAGTCCCTCCAACAATTTGCCCACCAAGGATTTACAAGCATGTTGCCAGGGTTGGAGGATTTGTGATATAGGGAAAAACTGAACAGGCCGGGGCTGTTTTCCCTGGAGTGTCAGAGGCTGAGAGGTGACCTTACAGAGGTTCACAAAATTATGAGGGATATGGATAGGATAAATAGACAAAGTCTTTTCCTAGTGGTGGGAGAGTCCAGAACTAGATGGCATAGGTTTAAGGTGAGAGGGGAAAGAAATAAAATAGACCTAAGGGGCAACTGTTTCACACAGAGGGTGGTATGTGTATGGAATGAGCAGGTAGAGGAAGTGGTGGAGGCTGGTACAATTGCAACATAGTTCTCTGGCTTGTCCTTACTACCCTTCTTAAACAGTGACACCATGTCAGCCAACTTCCAGTCTTCTGGCGCCTCACCTGTGGCTATTGATGATACTAATATCTCAGCAAAAGGCCCAGCAATCACTTCCCTAGCTTCCCACAGAGTTCTAGTGTACACCTGATCAGGTCCTGGGGATTTATCCACCTTTATGCATTTCAAGACATCCAGCACTTCCTCCTGTAATATGGACATTTTTCAAGGTGTCATCATCTATTTCCCTATAGTCTATATCTTCCATATCCTTTTCCACAGTAAATACTGATAGAAAATACTCATTTACTTTCTCCCCTATTTTCATAGTAATATTGAGCCATGATTACCAATCATTGAACATTAGGAATACTCTATAAAGAGGGGGAATTTCACAGAGAAATGGGAAGCGCTGTGGCTTAGTGATTAGCATTGCTGCCTCACCATGCCAGGGACCTGGGTTCAATTTCACTCTTGGGTGCCTGTCTATGTGGATTTGGCACATTACCCCCATATCTGTATGTGTTTCCTTCATGTGCTTTGGTTTCTTCCCACAGTTCAAAGTTGTGCAGGTTCGATACATTGACCGTGCTAAATTGGCCATAGTGTCCAGCGATATGCAGGCTAGGTGGGTTAGCCATCGGAAATGCAGGACTATAGAAATGGGGTGGGTCTGGGTTGGATGCTCTTCAGAGGGTCAGTGTGAATCCAATGGGCCAAAATGGTTTGCTTCCATACTGTAGTGATTCTGTTACATGAGTCTATGATCTTGTGACTGTGAAAAATTGATCAAAGGGTCATGTTTTCAAAAATGAAATCCTAACTCAGTGACACTCAGAGATGTAATCATAAATATAATAGGGTATGTGCATAATTAATGCTGAAAAATGTATGGGGAGTTTACAGGAAGCTAATATATTCCTTTTAATAATCCATTCAATTTCCTGATGCTTTGCACACAGTGCATCCTCTGTTTACTTGATAATTGTGTAATCTTCTGTGTGTTGTCAACAGTTCTCTGTGTTCTTCAACTGTTTCTCCCTGACTTTGTTTACCTGCTGTATGTTTTTCCAGCCCACCAGTCTTTTTTTCTTGTTTTGGAGTATTGTTTCAAGTGCCTATCTCTCTGACTGCCAATCTATTTGTCTTCCTTTCTGTTTCTCTAATATCCCTTTCTCTCTGTCTCCTGAATTTGTAGCTCTCAATCTTAGCCTTTTCTGTGAATTGCTTTCTTTCTCTAGCCCTCTCTACACATCTCCCTGACTGTCAAGTATTTCTCTATATCATCTTTCAATATATCTCCCCCTATCAAATGCTCTCTTTCGTTACTTCTTCAAAAACTGTCTTCTGATTCCTCAATATCTGTTTCTATATCCTCTAATATCTTTGTCCCGCAATTTCTCTCTTTGCCCTCCCAATATCTATAGTTATTTTCTCAAAATCCTTTTTAATTCTCACACTACCCATTGCAATGCCTGAACTTAACCTTGGCTCCTATAATGGGGCTAGACATCAATGACCCTCACTCCATCCTGAACATATCGATATTAGTGCATCCGTCTTAAGCACAAAAGCTTTCTTGAAGAAATGCTGATCGGCAGCACTAATGATTTGAGAACAAGTGCATATCTTTGGATTGGTGCTAGCGGAGCAGTGTAGTGAGAAAAAAGCTTCTGATCTCCAGCATCTGCAGTCTTCACTTTCTCCTAAAATGCAATAAAGCCTGAACAACAGTACTGAAAGGAGGGAGGTAAAAGTTGCATCAATACCAAGTGGGATATGATAAGTCTAAGTTCTCAGCAAGGCAATTGTTAGAGAAAAGAACATAAATGTCAGGAGGTATTGAGTGGATGTGAGGTTGTCAATGGCTGCAATAAGAGCTTGTGGGGCCAGTTAATTCAACCAGCAGGTGGAGCATCAACCAACAGAGTGGGTTCCAGGATCTCAAGGAAATGAAATGGGCTATAAGACCAGAAATAAAATCAGCAAACTGGAGAACTTCAGGTGGGAAGAAGATACAGGACCTCTCTAAATGGGAAAATGATTAAAACACATTATAATGTAGATTCAACAGCTTCTAGTTACTTATATTAAGCACAACAAATCCCAAGCAATCTTCTGCAAGTGTGTGCAAATTTAACTCGAATGCTTTTGAAACTTCTTAAAATAGTATGTGGCAGTGCAGAACTTGAGGGTTGCTGAAAAAAGACAAGTTTTGTTGAAGATTTTTGTCTTGCTTTCTTATGGTCATCTGTCTGGACATTTTGCAACAATACAAATTCAAGCGGGAAATCAACTATTTGTACTGCATTTATACTCCTAAGGTCCATTTTCCAAATAATCAGTACTCTCTTCTCATGCAGTGTAAATGTTGGTTTTCCCCTTGAATTTGAATGTGGTGGAAATATCCTGATGAATGCAAGATGAAAAGTTTCAACAAATGTGCATTTTCTTCAGCATTACTTCTTAAAATATGGTAGTAACTATTCTTTAATGTTTTGAAACATTTGAATCAGGAGCAAGAGCAAGAGTAGACTATTCAGCTCCTCTGGACTGATCTGCCATTTCAATCCATTGCTTAACAGGAGTCCATCTACCTCTACCAATATATATTCAGGGACTCTGCTTCAACCACCTTTTAGGGACAAAGTTCCAAAGGCTCACAGTTCTCTGAGAGAAAATATTTTGACTAATCTCTGTTTTAAATGGGAGACTCTTAATTTTTAAATAGTGAACCATAGGTCTAGATTCTTCCAAAAGAGGAAACATCCTCTCAGCACATACACTGTCAAGGCCCTTCAAGATTTTATATGTTTCAATTAAGTTGCCTCTTACTCCGATGAACTCAAGCTTAGCCTGTTCAACCTTCATCATAATACAACCTGTCTATATCAGGATTGGTCTAGCATTTGAAATTACTCCTTGCCTAACTATCACTTGCCTAACATGTACTACAGAGAAGTGTTGAGATTTAAAATACATTTCCTATTGATGGAGCCTTATAGAGGTACTGTCAATTTATTTTATACAATATTTTTTATACAGTAAACACAATTTATTCAGCCCTGGATAAACTAAGCAACTGAATTCTGTGATCCTTCAGTGTATTCCTGTTTTAGATATGACAGAATTGTACTGAAAGGATTGCAACTTCCGCATGGACTAATTTCTTTCAATCTTTCTCCAGGGTTTCCTGTATGCTGTATTAGAAACAAAGCTTTTGCTCACCCCAACAAAATCATCAATGTAGTAGAAGGGGAAATCTGCCAATCTCTCCATCAGAACTTCCTGTCTGACTTTGAGAGGGATTTCGCATAGATATTTATTATTAAACAGCAGATGAAAGGGGAACCCACATGAGGCTTTAGGTTATCTATTTTTAATTCACAACCACTTAAAAATGTCATCCTTACAAAAGGAACTGCAGGCAGCACCTAAAACCACAGGAAATAACATCACCACAGGAAATGACATCACTAACTCAAAGAAACCCAAACATATAAATAGAAAGCAGGAATTCTCAGCATTGCTTCGTCTGAGGTCCACTGAACATGTTACCTCGCAAGGTAACAAAACGTCTGGAAATGAACCTTTCAGTTCAGCGAGCAAACCTACAACATGACACCAAAGTTTGTGTAGTGGTTAATAGTGAAGAAGTGGATGTGAGTTACAGGAAGAGAAAGATAGGTTGGTCAGATGGAGAAACTAGTTGCAGACGGTATTTAACCCTGATGAGTGTGAGGTGATGCACATTGGAAGAAGAAACAAGGTAAGAAAGCATTTAATAAATGGCAGGACACTGGTTAGTTTAGAGGAACAGAAAGGTCTGAGGGTAATTATTCACAGATCCCTGAAGTCAGCAGAGCATGTAAGTAGGAGAGTTAAGAAGACACTGGGTAGATTAGAGGAACAGATAGGTCTTGGGGTAATTATTCACAGATCCCTGAAGTCAGCAGGGCATGTAAGTAGGAGAGTTAAGAAGGCACGTGGAACATTTGCTTTCATCAGTCATGGTACAGAGTATAAGAGCAAGGAGCTCATGTTGGGATTTGTACAGAGGCCAGAAGTGGAGTACAGCGTGCAGTTCTAGTCACCTGATTACAGGAAGGATGTGACAGCACTAGGTGGGATACAGAGGAGGTTCACCAAGATGTTGCTTAGAATGAAATTCAGCTGTAAAGAGAGACTAGATAGGCTATGTATTGTATGTTGGAATTATATCTTGATATATTGTCCCAGTCGAAGTGGTGTCCTTCCTCACCCGTATGTGAGGGTACTAGCGAGAGAGGGTCATGTCTTTTTGCAGCTAGTAGGTGTTCATATATCCTGGTGGCTACTTTTCTGCCTGTTTGTCCAATGTACTGTTTGTTACATTCCTTGCACGATATTTTTGTAAAAATACCATGCAAGGACTGTAACAAACAGTACATTGGACAAACAGGCAGAAAGCTCGCCACCAGGATACATGAACACTGACTAGCCGCAAAAGACATGACCCTCTCTCACTAGTATCCTCACATATGGATGAGGAAGGACACCACTTCAGCTGGGACAATACATCCATCCTAGGACAAGCCAAAGAAAGACACACACGAGAATTCCTAGAAGCATGGCATTCCAACTGGAACTCTATCAACAAACACATTGTGTTAGACCTCATCTACCACCCCCTGAAAAAAGAAACAGGAAGTGACTTCACCACCGGAAATAACATCACCACAGGAAATGACATCACCAACCCAAAGAAACCCAAACATATAAATAGAAAGCAGGAATTTTCAGCATTGCTTCGCATGAGGTCCACTGAACATGTTACCTAGTAAGGTAACGAAACATCTGGAAATGAACCTTTCAGCTCAGCGAGCAAACCTCCATCCAAAACCTCAACCTGAGCTACAAATCTTCTCAAAACTTGGCGTCATCTGCAAATTCAAGGATATGGGACAAGTGCAGGAAATTAGGGTTAGTGCACTTTTTATGGTAGTTGTGCCGGTACAGACTCAATAGACCAAAGGACCTTTTCCGTGCAGTATGATCCTATGAATCTATTAATGTGGCTGATTGCCTAGATCCATTCAAAGTAGTACGAGTGTCTGCCAGGTTAAATAAAGAACTTCTCAATGACACGTGCACTTTGTCAGAATCAATAGCTGAGGTCCTGAATGAGGATGTTCATGCCATGATTACTTTGCCTCATGTAGATCTTTAGTATCCAAGGGTAGAATTTTCCATGCAGGCTTTGGGCCAGGTGAAAATTGAGGTTAAAGACCTGCAATATATGGGCAACAGTTATTCAACAGTGAATTAGTGGCTAGATGTTCAATTAAGGATCATGAGCAGACTCTCAAAGCTGGACAGTTACAAGGCAATCCTCTAATACTGAAAAAGCAGAAATTGGTCATTCAAGGCAAGACAGAAAGGGGACACCAAAAATAAAGGTCCCCTCTTGTCTTCAACTTCTTCCAGAGGGTGACCTGTAGCTGCAACTGAAGCCAACCAATCAGGAAGATTGGTCTGGGGATGGGATGGAGCCAAAATTCACTCACTCATTTCCATGCTTGCTGTCATCTGGACCTAAAAATGCAGCTCTACAGCTCTTACATAAATAGATGATTCCACTCACAATAAATGCATTAATACTGATTTTGGAATTATATCTTGATTGCAATGTATCTTGATTGTTACCCTCACAAATTTCCATAGTACCAAGCAATTTAACTATTCCTATTTTTCCAACCGGTTTCAAGAATAGTTAACAAATGAGCTCAACTGCACCTTAGCTAGAATTTCATAAGGTCACACCTAATTCAATGCTAATAATTCAATTATTTGGAAGTTAAAATTTTTTTAGACAATGTTAGTATATTTAGCCATGCAGTGGAATTTATATTTATCAATAATTCCTGTCAAATAAAAAAAAACTTGCATTAAACATGTGTTATTCAGATTTGACAACAACTGGTGACAAGTCTGGCATTTATTGCCCACCGCTGTTGAATGCATATAATACAGAATCTCCACCTTTTCGCATGTTGAGAGAAGCATTTTCTTCATGATGAAGAAAAAACAAGGTGGAGGCTTTTAGCATTTACCAATGCAACATTATTGTAAAATTAAAACGTTAAGTAGCAAAAAGCTGCTAATTTGTGAGGAAGTCTACAACTAATCTGAAAACAGGTGATTGCTGCTTCACGCCAAGTTACATTGTGTTTAAATTACACAGTAACAAAGATTAAGAAATGGAACTTGTACTCTCGTGCAATTTGTGTAAGGATTTAGTCAAATCAAGTCCTTCAAAATGTAAAATAAGGACTTAATATCTTGGCACATATGACAAACATTTTTTTGAAAAGATGGTGCAAATAGACAATTATTTATGTTTTTGGAAAACAAAACGTTCCCTATACATGGAATAATGTCCAATTAGTCTGCATTTGGCTCATATCTCTCTTGCAATATACCATGAAATATTAAAAACACCTCTACCTATGCTCTATTATAACAAAGAAGGTAACAAATTTTAAATCTAAAGCTGGACAAATTCTAATTCTGCAGTTGCATTAAATGCCAGCTGGTAAAGAAGCATATTTCTGCACTTAGGCCTCCTTTATACCAAAGAAAATGAGCAAAGTGAATTAATTTAGTTTTTTTGGTCGATACTCTTTGACGAAGGTTTAATGACTAAAACATGTGTGCTTAAGTTTTTTTTATTTCACACCCATAGCGATTGATGTTATTGAATACAGTCTGATAGCGTATCAAGCAATCTAGTGGATTACTATTATTAAAATGTCAAATCAACATAAATATGTTACCACAAAATTCCTTATTCAGATTTTTCTAATCTTTAGCCTGATATATATGAATCTCAACATACTCAAATAAATTTCAGAAACTGATAGTTAAGCGTTGTAAACAAAAACATCATCACTTCATGATGCTGTATATAACTGAGTGAGCTAGTGGAATGAGAATTAAACAGTACTGTTTCATTTTCACCTTTCTAGATATACCTCTGCACTAACAATTTTAAATAAAAGTCAGAGTATCACTGTGATGGTAGTGCCTGAGCCGTTGCAGTGTTGCTGTGAGTACAGATGGAAATGGAGCACAGGTTTGTGTGGCTTACCCAAATCAGTAAATTAGATACCTATCTTGTTATATGGTTACCAACTCTGGTAGCAGGACTCAATGAAATTGGCATTAGAAGGTAAACTGAAGGGACACCATTCTCATTGTATAAATTCCAAGTGACTTGATGTGAAATTATACTTTGTTTAATGAAGGACAAAAGTATTGGTGAAGAGTCACATTGTAGACATTCATAGAGGCTCCTATTATAGTAACAATTTGATGCTGGATACGTGCCAATACAAATTACATGCATGACAATACTATAATAAACTCCAACTACTTTTAAATCATCGATAATTTACTAAGTAACAACACAATGTTACTGGAATTCTGTCATACAGTCATAGAGTCATACAGCATGGAACAGATCCTTTGGTCCAACTCATTCATGCCACCCAGGTTTCCCAAACTAAACTAGTCCCATTTGCCTGCATTTGGTCCACATCCCTTTAAACCTTCCTAATCATGTACCTATCCAATCGTCTTTTAAATGTTGTAGCTGCATCTGCACGACAGTTCATTCCACATATGAACCACGTTCCATGTGAAAGGATTGCCCCTCAAGTCCCTTTTAATTCTTCCTCTTCCCACCTTAAAATTAGTTTTGAATTCCCCTACGTTTCAGAAAAGACTGTTGCAATTCACCTTATTTATGCCCCTCATGACTTTATAAACCTCTATAAAGTCACCCCTCAACCTCCTATGCTTCACTGAGAAAAGTACATCGTTTTAAATCTTTTCTGCACCATCTTCAATTTAATAATATCTTTCGTATAGCAGGGTGATCAGAACTATATGCTGTACTCCAAATGTAGTCTAACCACTGTCCTGTGCAACCATAACATGACGTCCCATCTCCTATACTCAATGGTCTGAGCAAGAAAGGCAATATTTCTGTATATATATTCAGTGAGGCTACTTAAGAATTATAGAGTAGAAAGAGAAAAGCAGTAGTATTTTTTAAGATCAAAATTATTTTGCAATGATTATTAAACATCTCACCTTAAATTAATAGCACCTGGGGCACTTGGAGTTCTGTTCATGTTAGGCTCTGTTTGTGCTGTACTTGGTGCTGAGTGGGACCCTATTTGGGGCTGATGACAGCGAAAAATTAAGTCAAATTTCTTTCAGCCAACGAACACTTTAATTTAAACATTCCTGGGGAAACTTTTACCTACCAATGTGAAATATGGAGACATATTATTTCTTTCCTTAAAATCAATCCCAACAGAATCGCTGACCTATGTAAAAATACAGGTATTACAAATTAGATAACATTGTAAAATATTATCAAGGAAATCATTTCTATTCTGTGTCTTTTGCTATAACAGGATCAAATTTGGGAGATTTTTAATCTACACATTGACTGGTCAAACCAAGTCAGTGAAGGTAGCCTTGAGAAGGAGTTCATAGAATGTATTTGCAATAGTTTCTTTGAACAGTATGCAATGGAACGTACGAAGGAGAAAGCTATCCTAGATCTAGTCCTGTGTAATGAGACATGAATAATTAGGGATCCTTTTGGAAGGAGTGTTCACAATCTGGTTGAATTTAAAATACAGATGGAGGGTGAAAAGATAAATTCCAATTCCAGCATCTTGTACTTAAAGAAAGGAGACTACAAGGGTTGAGGAGGGAGTTGGTAAACCTAAACTGGGAGCAAAGACCACGTGGTGGGCCAATTAAGGAACAGTGAAGAACTTTCAAAGTGATTTTTCACAATGCTCAGCAAAGGTATATACCAGTGAAAAGGAAGGACTGTAGGAAAAGGGATAATCAGCTATGAAGAACTAAGGAAATAAAGGAGGGTATCAAATTGAAAGCAAATACATAAAAAGTGGCAAAGATTAGTGGGAAACTAGGGGCAATAGAAAGCCATGAAGAATGCTATAAAGAAAGGTAAGATGGATTATGAGCGTAACTAGCTCAGAATATAAAAGCAGATAGCAAAAACTTCCTGAAATATATGTACAATGAAAAAGAGTGGCTAAGGTAAACATTGGTTCTTTAGAGGATGGGAGGGGGGATTTAATAATGGGAGATAAGGAAATGGCTGAGGCATTGAACAGGTATTTTATGTAGGTCGTCACAGTGGAAGACACAAATAATGTGCCAATAATTAATGACAGGAAGGCTGTGGCAGGTGAGGATCGAGAAATGATCATTATCACTAATAAGTTAGTTTGGGCAAACTAAAGGGGCTAAAGGCAGACAGGTCTATTGACACTGATGGAATGCATCATAGGGTACAAAAAGAAATGGCGGGGGAAATAGCAAATGCAGTTGTGGTAATTTACCAAAGTTTGCTGGACTCTGGGGTGGTTCCAGCAGATTGGAAAACAGCAAATGTGATGTCACTGTTTAAAAAAGGAGATAGACAAAAGGTGGGTCAATAGGTCAACTAACTTAATTTCTGTAGTGGGGAAAATGTTTGAATCTGTTACCAAGGAAGAAGTACAAAGTTAAAAATCACACAACACCAGGTTATAGTCCAACAAGTTTAATTGGAAGCACATTAGCTTTCGGAACGTCGCTCCTTCATCAGGTGATAGTGGAGGGCTCAATTCTAACACACAGAATTTATAGCAAAAATTTACAGTGTGATGTAACTAAAATTATACATTGAAAAATTGATTATCTGTTAAGTCTTTCATCTGTTTGAATACAATGATAGCTTCACTTCTTTCATGTGTAAATCACAAAACCTTTTTTAAAAAGTTGCGTCCTCAGGTTAGCTGTTAACAATCGTGATAGCTAGACAATATGTTCAATTCCCACCTCAGGTGACTGACTGTGTGGAGTTTGCACATTGTCTGCGTGGGTTTCTTCCCACACTCCAAAAAATGTGCAGGTCAGGTGAATTGACCATGCTAAATTGCCCGTAGTGTTAGCAGCAAGGGTAAATGTAGGGGAATGGTTCTGGGTGGGTTGCACTTCGGTGGGTTGGTGTGGTCTTGTTGGGCCGAATGGCCTGTTTCCACACTGTAAGTAATATCATTTCAATTACATCACACTGTAAATTTTTGCTATAAATTCTGTGTGTTAGGATTGAGCCCTCCACTATCACCTAGTGAAGGAGCGACGTTGAAAGCTAGTGTGCTTCCAATTAAACCTGTTGGACTATAACCTGGTGTTGTGTGATTTTCAACTTTGTACACCCCAGTCCAACACCAGCATCTCCAAATCAAGGAAGAAGTAGCATGACATCTGGCTGAGAACTTGTCTCACCGAGCAATGCAGCATGGGTTCATGAAAGGCATGTCATGTTTAACTAATTCTCTGGAATTCTTTGAGGACATCATGACTATTGGTGGACAATGGGGAACAGTGGATGTGTTGTCTCTGGATTTCCAGAGATATTTGACAAGATGCTGCACAAAAGGCTGTTGCATAAGGTAAAGATGCATGGTGTTATGGTAATGTATTAACGCAGATAGAAGATTGGTTAACCAATAGAAAAGCAGAGAGTGGTAATACATGGGAGCTTTTCTGGTTGGCGATCAGTGGCTAGTAGCATGCTTCAGGGATCAGTGTTTGAACTGCAATTGTTTTCAATTAACATCGACAATTTAGAGCTGGGGACCAAGTATAATGTGTCAAAGTTCACAGATGACAGTAAAATGAGTGGGAGAGCAAACTGTGCAGAGGATACTGAAAGTCTGTAGAAGGATATAGATAGGTTAAGTGAGTGGGCAAGGGTCCAGCAGATGGAGTTCAATGTTGGTAAATGTGAGGACATCCATTTTGGTAGGAATAACAGCATCATGCCCCTACCTAACCATCAACAGCAGCTGATTATCTGTTATACCTTATCATATGTGAGAAGTAAATATTAAGCTCTTCTAGATGAAATACTCCAGAAACATATTACAAATAATTGCAATAAGTAGTATTTGATTTTGACACTGTGCCTTTTTGACTATGTAAATCCTTCATAGCTCTATTTCTAATACCAATACTTTGGTATCCAAGGCTATGGACTCTGAATGTTTGCTGTGAAATGTTTCTGAGATAGTCTCTCTGACAGGCTTTTAATCCTGGGAGGGACTTTACAACGACAAACCCTTTGAAGGACTCCTTGTAACACTCTCACAAACAATAGAAGGCTTCTGAGGAGCTAACGTCAGGGATACACAAAATGCAAGAATTAGAACACACAAAGACTAACTCAGTTTTTAGAGCTGAATTTGTAGACTTGGTCAGCACCAATCTCATGTCTTTTTCCCATATCCTTGTGCACTGTTTCTACTCAAATAATCATCCTTTGCACTCTTGAATGCCTTAATTGAATCTGCCTCCACTACATTTCCAGGCAGTGCAGTCCATACCCTAAGCACTCACTGTGTGATAAAGCGTTTTCTTATATCACCCTTGCCTCACTCACCCACCATTTTAAAAGCCCAGAGACAATGCCAGGGAGCTTGCCAAGGGTGGCAACAGGCGTTAAGTCAATTAAAGGGGATAGTCTTCGCTCAAGGGATCTCAGTGCAGTAAATCAAGGGCAGCCTTCCATACCAGTCCAGGCCCTGCTTGGGCTAGTCAGAGTCAGGGTTCTTGTGTAATAAGGAATGAAGAACTGAATGGCAGCATAACACTACCCATATTGATTTTATCTGCCTATTGTGATCAGTTTTGCTCCGAGATGGAGAGAGAGAGAGAGAGAGAGACAGAGAGAGAGAGAGAGAGAGAGAGAGGTATTATGGAAGACTAAAGTGGGTGGAACAGCTATTACTGTTGGTGCAAGTTTGGAAGGTTCTCCAAGCAAGGGATTAGGTTGTGCAGACCATATGCCGGATTATTAGTGTCATAAATTGGGGTGGGTGAGTGGGGAAAATCTTGCATGCATTAGTGAGAATGCTAGAACATGAGCCTTGGTGAGAGGTGAGTCCAGTAGCAAAGAGAGTGAGTGTGATGTACCTGGAAAAGATTGATGGCACATTCTCTAATAAAGAAGGACATTGACCTTCTTCCTAAAGTGCTAGACATTCCTCCAAATGGCTAAGACTGCTTCAACTTGGATAGAAATCCTGGACCAGGCATGCATGGTCTGGTATTGTGGCCTGTATTGCTGTCCTTGGAGGAAGAGAAAATCCTGCCTATGCACTACCCTACACAACAGGAGCTGCAGGACTCAAAGCGGGGTAGTGACTTTCCCCTGGTCTGTCATGTTCAGGGCAAATGTCACAAACCATGATAGTGTTTGTCTGAATGCACAATGTCCATTTAAATAATGGAATGGGAAATTAGGTAACTGATGAAATTTTAGAAACACACGAATGAGGGGCTGAAACAAAAACAAAAATTGTTGGTGAAACTCAGCAGGTTTGACAGCACCTGTGGGGAGAAAGCAGAGTTTTGAATCTGGAGACTGAAGAGTTTTGTCAGAAATTTGTTTTTGTTTCAGATCTCCAGCAGCTGCAGTTCTTGATTTCATATGAATATGAGGAAGTTTGTGTTTTGGCTGGTCAGGAAATATATTGCAAGTTATTGGACTTTATATTTAATGTGAAGACATTGAAAGGTAGAGATGAGACTGAGGAGTAAAAGTATTAATTAGGCTTCAGAGTATGGTGTACAGCATTTATAGGTATCCCATAATTGAGATGTCTTAAAACCATAGAGGACTTGTGTAGTGATTGTGACGAGGTCAGCAGCTGGACATCATAGAACATGAGTTCCCTGATTGAGGTTATTAATCTGGTCCAATTAAGGAGCCCTGCCTGGCAGATGAAACAAGGAGTGTCAGAGATTCTTACACTTGAGAGCTGGCTGTACCATGGTCAAGAACTTCCTATGTATGAGTAAAGGGTGGCTTGGTGACAGGATATCGGCCTCTGTGGAATTATTTCTGTGTCAATGAGAGTAAAGCCTGGAGAAATTTGCTCACAATTGTCTTTGAGTTGGGGGAAGCATTTCTTGCATCATGCCACTATTTGAGAAGCTTTACTTGTTCAACCTCGTTATCGAAGACTGGGCACAGTATGCGGATAGAATGTGTTATTTTTTCCAGGCAAATGATATTGGGGCAGATGAAAAGTAATGAGCAACTCTCCTGACAGCCTGTGGACCCACAGTTTTTTCTGTTATTAGGAGCGTGACTTTTCCTGAGGCACCAGATACTAAAACTTCCAAAAGTTGATGAATTTAATTAAGGAATATTGTGTCCCCCAAGCCTCCTCTAATTCTGACATGCTGTTGTTTTTATTCGGCAATTCAAGAACCAGGAGAATTTATGTTAGAATTTTAGATGAGGTTAAGATGACTGGCAGAAACATGTGACTTTTGTTGAACCCTAAATGAGATGCTTAGAGACCAGTTGGTATGTGGGATTGGTGATGTAACCATGCAAATGCACCTTAATAGACTTCAAACAGGCACGATAACTGGCTTTATCATTGGAAAATGTCACACGTGGAGCATATGAGTTGCAGGGTATTTCAATGGAAACGGACGCCTTAGTCAATCTGATTGAGCTTGGGGACCATTGACACATAGCAATACCCCAAAACAAAGCAAAGCCTCGGCTAAACAGTAAAAAGTTTCTTCACAATTCATGCTGGCAAGCCATTCTAGTTGCTGTTCCAGACAGCAAAAGAGTCCTACTAGATCTAAATTGAATTAGATAACTCTTAGGCTGATATCCAGGTGAGTGCACACCCTGGAAAGTCCATCTGCACTCTAGTTTGGAACAGTTAAATTGCTTAACAAAATCCAAGTCAGAACCATTAAAATAAATGTCTGGTCAAATGGTCATCTGGTTCTAATGGAAGTTGATACCAGCCCAGCTGTATCAGTGATCACAGAACCAGTTTTTAACAAAATTCATTCTGGACTGCAATCTGTCAGTTTGCGCAAGAACTATACCAGGGAACCCTTACAGATTAAGAGCACTACTTCGTTTTTGGTCTCTTATGAAAAGCAGCTGTTTGAGATACCAGTGATTGCACTAAGAAACTTGGGTTCAAGCTTGATGGGGCGAAATTGGATGAGAGAGATTCATCGAGATTAAAGCAACATTTTTCAATTAGAAAATGGCTGCCTGAGTGAAGTCCTAATTAAATATCCGGAAGTCTTCCTGGAACATCTAAAGACTATCAGAGGAGGGAGGGTCACCTTGCATGTGAACAGGAAGCAATTCCAAGATTCTACAAGGCCTGCCCAGTGCCATTTATCTTGTGGGCATAGCTTCTTGAAAGTGGATTCGCAGGTAGATAGGATAGTGAAGAAGCCGTTTGGTATGCTTTCCTTTATTGGTCAGAGTATTGAGTACAGGAGTTGGGAGGTCATGTTGCGGCTGTACAGGACATTGGTTAGGCCACTGTAGGAATATTGCGTGCAATTCTGGTCTCCTTCCTATTGGAAAGATGTTGTGAAACTTGAAAGGATTCAGAAAAGATTTACAAGGATGTTGTCTGAGTTGGAGGAGCTGAGCTACAGGGAGAGGCTGAACAGGCTGGGGCTGTTTTCTCTGGAGCGTCGGAGGCTGAGGGGTGACCTTATAGACTTTTACAAAATTATGAGGGACATGGATTGGATAAATAAGCAAAGTCTTTTCCCTGGGGTGGGCTCATGCCCGAAACGTCGATTCTCCTGCTCCTTGGATACTGCCTAACCTGCTGCGCTTTTCCAGCAACACATTTTCAGCTCTGATCTCCAGCATCTGCAGTCCTCACTTTCTCCTGGGGTGGGAGAGTCCAGAACTAGAGGGCATAGGTTGAGGGTGAGAGGGGAAAGATATAAAAGAGACCTAAGGGGCAACCTTTTCATGCAGAGGGTGGTACATGTATGGAATGAGCTGCCAGAGAATGTGGTGGAGGCTGGTACAATTGCAACATTTAAGAGGCATTTGGATGGGTATATGAATGGGAAGGGTTTGGAAGGATATGGGCCGGGTGCTGGCAGGTGGGACTAGATTGGGTTGGGATATTTGGTCGGCATGGACGGATTGAACCGAAGGGTCTGTTTCCATGCTGTACATCTCTATGACTCTATAAGAGGCAGAGATCAGAAGGCTGTAAAGTGAAGAAATCATCAATCCAGTACAGTTTGTGGAATACGCAGCACCAGTCATACTGATTTTGAAGCTCGATGGGTCGATTTGCCTTTGTGGGAATTTTAAACAAATGGTAAACTGCTTCTTGCAGCTGGATAACTATCCAATCCCTCTAATAGAGTATTTGCACGCAAAGCTGGCAGCAGAGCTGTCCCTCACAAAGCTGGACACGAACTATGCTTACTTGCAAATGCAATGAGGATTCGCAGGAGTATGCTACAATGTGGTCTATTTGGACTTCAGTCAGATGTTTGACAAGGTTCTGCATGTGTAGACTAGTTCGTAAAATTAGATTAAAGGGAGAACCAGCCATTTGGATACATAACCTTCTTGAAGGTAGGAGACAGAGGGTGGTGGTAGCAGGTTCTTTTTTGGACTGGAGGTCTGTGACCAGTGATACGCCACAAGGATCGGTGCTAGGTCCACTGCTTTTTGTCATTTAAATCAATGATTTGGGTACAAATATAGGAGGTATGGTTAATAAGTTTGCAGATAACATCAACATTGGTGGTGTAGTGGATAGCCAAGAGATTCTCTCAGAATATAAAGGGATATTGATCAGATAGGTTGATGGGCTGAGGTGTGGCAGATGGAGTTTAATTTTGATAAATGACAGATGCTGCATTTCAGTAAGGCAAATCAGGGTAGGATTTGTACACTTGATGGTACGGTCCTGAGGAGTGTTGCCATACAAAGAGACTTTGGACAGCAGGTTCATAGATCCTTTAAAGTGGAGTCCCAGGTAGACAGGATAGTGAAGAAAGTGTTTGGTATGCTTGCCCTAATTGGTCAGTGCATTGAGTATAGGAATTAGGAGCTCATATTGCAACTATACAGGACATGAGTTAGGCCACTTTTGGAATACTTCATTCAATTCTGCTCTCCTAATTATAGAAAAAATGTTATGAAACTTGAAAGGGTTCAGAAAAGATTTACAAGGATATTGCCTGGTTTGGAGGATTTGAGCCATAGGGAGAGGCTGAATAGATTGGGGATATTTTTTCTGGGGCATCAGAGGCTGAGGGATGACCTTTTAGATGCTTATAAAATCATGAGGGGCATGGATATGATGAACAGCCAAGATTTTTTCTCAGGGTAGGGGAGTCCAAAACTAGAGGGCATAGATTTAAGGTGAGAGGGGAAAAATTTAAAAGACACCTAAGAGTCAACCTTTTCATGCAGAGGATGGTGCTTGTGTGGAATGAGCTGCCAGAGAAAGTGATGGAGGTGGTACAATTTTAACATTTAAAAGGCATCTGGATGGATACATGAATAGGAAGGGTTTAGAGGGATATGGGCCAAATGCTGGCAAATGGGGCTAGATTAATTTGGAATATCTGGTCAGCATGGATGAGTTGGATCGAAGAGTATATTTCCAAGCTGTCATCTCTATGACTCCAAGACTCGATAATTAATACCCATAAAGGTTTGTACCAATATATGGGGCTGTCAGTTGGGATATTGACAGTCTATTCAATTTTTCAGTAGACTATAGAAAACACTTAGAGAACTTGGACATAATCCTTAGGTATGTTTCCCTGGTAGGCATTTGCCTAAGAAGGGTAAAATGTGTGTTCCAGGCACCCACATCACCTACTTGGGCTACAAAGTCAATAAGACTGGGTTATACTGCTGGAAGATAAAGTGAGTGTGATCAAAGATGCCTGGCTTTCATTTCTGTCCAGGAGCCTGGGTCATTTTTTTGACTGGTAAATTAAGACAGAAAGTTCATATATAACCTGACCTGATCCTTTGCATCAACTCCTAAAAAAAGGGTCAGGCTTGGAAATGGTCATGTGACCAAGCTATAGTCTTCAGTGAAGTGAAGACACAGCTATCACTGACACACCACGATTCCAAGTGAAAACTGGTATTGACATGCGATATCTCCCGGTACTGCATTGGGTAGTATTAGTTCATAGCTTGCCCAACTGAGAGGAATGCCCAATAGCATACACATCTAGGACTTTGGCTAATGCAGAGCTTAAATATACCCAGACAAAGAAAGAAAGATTGGTGGTCATTTTTAACATGAACTCGCAAATGGTGTGGGAGAAAATCATGCCTTGCTCTTTGGAACAGATAAAAAGGCTGCCAGAACCCATGGGTTCACCCTCTCTGTCAAGCATAGATGAGATCTCTGAATCAAAGATGGCTATGATGGATAGCTGCACCAACACTTTTGCTGTCAGAAGAAGAGAGTGAATTTCTACCGAGGTGCTCCTGATGCAAGAGGCGAGCTCCTGTGCGTTACACACTACTTCTATCTGATGCCAAGTTGGAGGAGACTGACCTGGTGCTAAAACACCCCAAGACATTCTTCAAGAAATAGGACTGGCCTATGTCCTCGGACTCAGTGGGGGTGATGTAGTGATTGTATCAAGGTGAGCCAGATTAACCTCATAGATTATGTGTTCCCTGACTGGGGCTGTTAATCATGTTTAATCAGGGAGTCCTGGCTAACAGATAAAGAGAAGTGGCTCTGTGGAGTTATTTCAACATACAGTATAAATTTAACAGGAAGACATCAGAGATGAAAGGTTATAGTTATGAGGAGAAATGTGAGGTCCCAGAACACATTCCTTTGAAATAAAGAAAGCTACAATGACAGTTAATTTTTAAAATTATAAAACAGGAAGGGTTTATGGTAAGGTGATTGATCTTCTGATTGAGATATCAATGATCATCAGTTTAAAATTGCAGAGAATAGGAAAAAAAGTTGGGGGGAGCTTCTTTACACAGGGCTAAATGCTGGTAGTTTGGATAGAAAATAAACAGGAAGAAAAGAGGAGCTCTATTGGGGCATTCAAATCTTCACATATTACTCTACGCCCCAAAAAATGGTTTCAAAAAAATTGACTCTTGGATACCTTGCTACTATGTATAAAACTCAAAGTTCTACTTAAGGCTTTATCTCCTACACTTGCACTTCAGGAGCTTATTTATTTGAAATTTGAAATTTGCATCTCCAACCTTCCAGTAAATGTATAGTTTTGAGGATTTCTGGAACATTGAATGACTTGGCACATGGAGAATTAATATTTTTAAAAGGAACATTGTTCATTATTTGGAGCAGACACAGAATAGGGAGAGAGGAGCAGATCAGTTTCAGTAGAGAACTTGCAAAATAACTTCTATCTTATTTTTGTCAATCTTAATGGTGTCCGGAGGAAAGGGCTTTGGCATTTCAGCTACGTTTTACAATAATTGTTCAATTATACACCTATGATTATGATTACATTAATCAAATTCCTGCTGTTACCTAATCATCAACAGTAGCTCATTTATACTGCAGATTGATCATTACAAAAATGACCTGAAATGAATGGATATATGATTTAACAATTACACATTTCATTAATAGGTACTTACTGTGTAACGTGTAAAAGCACAGTGAAGGATTGGTGCTTGACGTTGCAAAGAACATCTCAGATACATCTCATCCTTTATTGCATGGTAACTGAAAGTTAACAGATTTGTTTGAGAAAAATTGCACAGCATTGGGGTAAAATGAACTTAATGATTTGTTGAAGTAACAATAAACTGAAAATTAATATAATATTAACTGTTAAGAAAATAAATTTTGCTTATGAACTTTAAATTATACCTTTGCTTCAGTATAGCAAATTTCTTTTCCCACATTTGATTTGTTCGTTCCAGCTGAATTTTAAGGCTAAAAAACAACATAATTGATGAATGGATGAAAGACAGATACTGTCCAAAGCTAATACCTTTAACATATTATATTCATTTAATTATATCTTTTCTTGCCCTGAAAGCTGAAAAATACCACATAGTATACTTCCATATTCAGCAGGCACTGTTTTCTAAAGACACTTCTTCAACAAAGACATATCTCCTACAGCATTGCTGAGAAAGTATTGATGGTTAAATTATTGTGGGGAGTAGGTAATAGTGTGTAGAAGGTGCATTTTGTTCTGGTCTGCAGGGAAGAAAAACTGCCATTCTTTCCCAATCTTGCCTACATGTGACTTCAGAACCATTGTAATGTGTTTGACTTTTAACTGTCCTCTGAAATAGCTTAGCAAGTCACTCAGCTGTGTAAAACTGCTAACTAATCTTAGAAGAAGAACAGAATTGATTGGACCACATGGTATTGATCTGGGTGCCAGAAACAACAATGACAAACTCAGCCTGCAAAGTCCTCCTCATTAACATCTGGAGGCTAAAATGGAGCAAGCTGTCTCACAGACTAAGCAAATAATGGCTTGACGGAGTAATACACAGGGAATTTGCCTTACATATATTGTCCCAGACATTGCCCTCATCATAACTGGGTATCTCTCATCCCACTGTCAGAATCAGCAGAGGTGGTGATACAATTTTACACATTTGGGAGGGAATTGTCCTTGGAATTCCCAACATTCTCTGGACCCCATGAAACATAATGATATTAAGGCAAATACAGAAGGACGTTCCCTGCTTTTAGCACATTTCATTCTCCCTCCACTGATGAGTTGAACATTACTTGGAGGAAGCACTGAGAATGGCAAGGATGTGAAGTGTACAGTGGGTGAACTTCAGTTTCCATTGAAGAGTGGTTCAGCAGCACCATTACTGACCAAACTGATTGAAATCTAAAGGACATAGCTTCTAGGCTGGGTCTGCAGCAGGTGGTGAGGGAACCAACAAGTGGAAAAAACATCCTTCACCACATATTCACAAATCTGCCTGCAACTGTCCGTAACAGTGTCAGTAGGAGTAACCGCTAGATGGTTCTTGTGGAGGCAAAATCTCATTTTCACAATGAGAACATCCTCCATGTGTTGTGTGGCACCACCTAATGTCGAAAGCATCAACACCGAGGAGTAATGATTCATCAGCTGATGGAAGATGAAATGTGATAATCAGGAGAAAGCCTCCTTGCCCATATTTGCCCTGACACCATTACACTTCATGGAATCTTCATTGTGCCACAAACTCTCCTGGGGCTGTATTGGCAATGCGATTGGACATAACAAGGTGTGGAAGTCCTTTACGGAAGAAAATCTGCCATCTTCACCTGCTCTGGCCTACACGTGACTCCAGTCTCACAGTAATATGTTTTATTCTTAATTGTCTTTGGAAATGGCCTAGTCAGTCACTCAGTTGTATCAATCTCCACAAAGTTTAAACAGAGAAATGAAAATGAACAGCTATCTAGCATTGTCCTGGGCACTGAAAACCACAACAACATGCTGGTGACCCATACTAACATTTGGGGCCTAGTGCCAAAATTAGGGCAGCTGTCTCCCTGATGAGGCAAACAACAACAACCTGACATAGTTATACCCACAGAATCAAACTTACAATGTCCCAGACACCACCATTGCCATCCCTGGACAAAACCTGTCTCACTGGCAGGACAGATCGAGGAGAGTTGGTGATTACCATATGCAATTCTTCCTCAGTTGATGAAACAGTACTCCTGCAATTTGAAAACACTTGGAGGAATCACTGAGCATGGCAAGGACAAAAAATGTACTCTTGGTGGTGGACTTCAATGTCCACCACTGAATGGCTTGGCAGCAGCATTACAGATCAAATTGGATTGGGTCCTAAAGGATATAGATATTAGAGTGGGTATGCAGTAGGTGGTGAGGGAACTAACAAGATGGAGAAACATACTTGACCTTATCCTGCCTGCTGCAGATGCGTTTGTCCTGAAGCACTGGTAAGAGCGAGCACTGCACAGTTCTTATGGAGATAAAGTCACGCCAACACATTGACAATATCCTCCATCATATATCCACCGTGACAGATGAGATTGACTTTGAACTGGTCTAATAACTCAAGTCTGGGCATCCAAGAAGTGCTGTAGGCCATCAACAGCAGAGACCCATACTCCAACACAATTTGCAACCTCATGGTGCAGTATATCCCATATTCAACCAGTACCGTCAAGCAAGGGGATCAACCCTGGTTCAATGGAGCGTACAGGAGTGCATGCCAGGAGTAGCACTAGCGCCCAATCTGCTATGGACTAGGCCAGACCACTCAAAACACTCTTCAGCAGGTAGCCCATACCATAACTTTGCAATTTGTTTCAGTAAGTGTACAGTGAAAATTACCTGGAATACGTTAGCTAGGTTGACAATCAAGTTTTAAATCAGACAAAAATATATTCCCAAAATTACACAATTAAACACAAAGAACAGCATAAAGAAGTCCTACAGAACTCGGGATTCCAAACTAGACTTAATTGTACTATTCCAAATATACACAACATTCGCCAATAAGCAAACCCCTTAAACACAGTAAAAATGAAACAAAGGCTTACAGGTCAAAGTTAAAAGAGCAGAAGGACAGAGAGTTTAACAGTCTGTTTCCGCACAGCCCACAGCTGAACTCCTATTAGTTCTGGACTGAACTGCTCAGCTAGAGAGCTGGCCACACCCCCTTGACTGATACAGGTTATGTCTAAAAACATAAAAGCTTCGGCCTAAAGTCTCATCTGTTTACATATAAACAAAAAGGCGTCACAATATCATTTTATTTCTGTACCAAACCCAGCCATTTGGAGCCTGGAGTGTTTTATGACCCCGCTGAAAAAAAAACAAGGACACAGTATCCTTGAGAAAAGGAACAGTGTTTAGGAAAAAGGACCAGCTTTGTGAAATCAGTCAGGTTGAATAACCTCTCCCTGTGTGTTCTTCCTCGAACCTTACTGGCCTTAGTCTCTGATTCCTCCTTATCATTTTATTTGCTAACCTACTGCTCTAACTCCCAATGTTTAAACCTTCTCAAGCTGCATTAGCAAACCTCCCTTCTAGGATATTGGTGCCCCTCCAGTATAGATGCAACCCAACCTCTTGTACAGGTCTCACCTACCCCAGAAGACTTCCCAATGACTGACATACTTGAAGGCTTTCCTCCTACACCAGCTTTTTAGCCACATATTCAACTATAGTAAGTTCTTATTCCTAGCCTCACTGGCACATGGCACAGGAAACAATCCTGAAATTACAACCTAGAAGTCCTGCTATACAACTTCCTACCTACTTCCCTGAACTCCTTTTGTAGGACTTCAACTCTCTTTCTGCCTATGTCATTAGTACCAATGTGGACCATAACATCTGGCTTCTCAACCAAACCCTTCGGAATGTCTTATACCTGCTCAGAGACATCCTTGATCCCGGCACCAGGAAGGCAATGTACCATTTTGGAGTCTCGCTTGTGAGACTCTATATTTGCGCCACTAAATATAGAGTCCCCTATCACTACTGAACATCTATACTTTGACACTCTCTGCTATGCAACAGTGCCAGTTGTGGTGCCACTGACCTGGCTGCTTTCCCTTTCCAAGCATCTCCCCAGTAGTATTCAAAACGGTATTCACAGGGGACTCATGTACTGCCTGGCTATTCTTACTCATCCTCCTGAGTAAGCATGGGTATCTCCTGTTACTGTAGTCCTTCCTGGTTGTTTGACCAGCTCACTAAATATTCTCAGCCTAATGGATGCTCCATAGTGAGTCCATCTGCAGGTCCGGGTGCTGCATTTGGTAATCAGGAGATGTAGGTCAACACAATTCCTGCATGCGTAGTCAGTATATTCAGTGGAAGTGGCCCTGATTTGCCAATTATGACAGAAGAATTGCACAGGACCAAGTTCTTCGATCATTTCAAACTTTACCAACTATAGTTAACAATCCGGGAACTGATTGCACAACCTAATTCACTAGTCACCAAACTCAGGTCGCTAACTCTTGCTGTCTATTTGACTAGACTAAAACGACAACCATTATTTTTTACATTACAAAGATATACTTTATTCTTAAAAAATATTTATGTACATACACAATTACTAAAGCAGTTCTGTGTAATCTTTGCACATTAAGAAAAAATAAATATTGGAATTTGCCATTGCAAAAAAGCCCAAAACATTTGTCTATAGGACATTATTTACTTACATTTGAGGCATTGTGATGGTCCAATACAGATTTTCATTGTACTTCAGCAGAACGACCTTAAATGGTACTCTTTCCCCACTATCCCCTGGCAGCTGCTGACCCAAGCTTTAGTGATTCCTTTAGCACGGTATCCTGGATCTTGAAACCTACCAGTCTGCAACCCTTGGCCAAGGTCAACTCTTTGCACTGGAAGACCAATAGGTTTCCAGCAAACCAAAGAGAATCTTTCATCAAGTTGATAGTCTTCCAAGCACAGTCAATATTTGTCTCAGCATGTGTCCCAGGGTACAGACTGTATGGCACTGGGTCCTGCATTATGGAGCTGCTCGGGATGAATCTTAACAAAAACCATCCACATCCAAACAGTTTACTTGTTTCACGCCACATCAGCAAAAAATTCACTCCCTCCACCACTGATACACATTAGCAGCATGCGTACCATCTACAAGATACACTGCAGAAATTCACTTATGCCCCTTATATAGCACTGTCCAAACCTAAGGTCACTACAACCTAGAAGGGCAAGGGTTGCAGATAAATAGGAATATCACCACCCTCACATCCTTCACCAAGCCACCCACCTTCCTGATTTGGAAACGTATCCCTGATTCTTCAGTGTAGCTCAGACATAATCTTGGAACACCTTCCTAACAGTACTGTAGGTGTATCTATATCAAATGGAATGAAGTGGTTCAAGAAGGCAGTTCACCACCACTTTCGTAACATTAATTAAAGATGGGCAATAAATGTTGGTCCACCCAGTGAATCTGATATCTCCTAAATGAATTTTAAAAAATGATTTCTTCATTTATAAAAGTAGAACATTCTGCCAGGCATTGAAATAACTCTATGGTATAAAGAGATGCATGCAAATTATGATGATGTGACTAATGATGTGGCTCTGACATCATACGAGAGAAGACACAAGTCTGTAACGAGCATGTAATGAGATACATTTTGGACATTAAAAGGGGAGCTATATTTGCAAACCTACAACTTATGGATGCAGTTAAAGAAGTGTTCAAATACATAAGGGAGTTCAGGAATCTTAGATAATCTTAAGGAGCAAGCAGATTCAGGGACAGTATGTGCAGGCACAAATAGCCCAGAGATCCTCCACAATGGTATCTCAATATGCAAGTAGCTGCTTAAAGCATATGATAAAGGATTATCTTCCTTAAAGATGGAGATCACATTCTTTCTGTAGCTTCCCATCTGTTCTCTTGAAAATAAAAGCTTTGAATTTAACAAATCAAATTGGCATTTATCAAAAGTAAAGTACTGTGGACGTTGGAAATCTGAAATAAGAACAAATATTGGAAATAATACATTATACAGTCTCTGTATAAAGGGTAACAGTCAATGTTTCAGGATTTTTATTTCAAAGGTTTCATCTTTTATGATAAATTCTTTTGTCATTTTTTAACTTTTATTTCAACATATATCATTTTTACAATGTTAACTATAACAACAGTAAAGTGGTCAATCAGAAGATATGTTTGGGTTGAAGTAAAGGATATATTGTTGAGCTAATGTTAGGAACTTCTGAGTATTCTCCTCAAATAAAGATTAACTTTTTGAGTTATGGAGTCAGAGTTATGCAGCATGGTAATGGACCCTTTGATCCAACTTTTACATGCTGGCCAGATATCCTAAATTAATTACATTTGGCCCATATCCTTCTCATTTTCGCATTCATGTACCCATTCACATGCCTTTTAAATGTTGCAATTGTACCAGTTCCACCATTCCCTCTGGCAGCTCATTCCATACATGTACCATCCTCTGTGTGAAAACACTGCCCTTTGGTCCCTTTTGTATCTTTCCCTCTCATCTTAAACCTATGCCCTATAGTTTTGGACTCCCTTACCCTGTGGAAAATACCACATCAGCAAACATTTCATTCCCTCTACCACTGATACACAGTAGCAGCATGTGTACCATCTACAAGATGCACTGCAGAAATTCACTTATGGCTCTTAGATAGCACTGCCAAACCCAAGGCCACTACAACCTAGAAGGACCTTGAAAATACCTTGGCTATTCATCTTATCCATGCCCCTCATTTTATAAACCTCTATAAGATTACACCTCAACCTCTGATGCTCCAGGGAAAATAGCCCCAGCCTATGGAGCCTCTCCCTACAGGTCAAACCCTCCAGCCCTGTCAACATTTTTGCAAATCGTTTCTGCACCATTTCAAGTTTAGCAACATTTTTCCTGTATCAGGGAGATCAGAACTGAATGCAGTATTCCAAACGTGGCCTAACCAATGTCCTGTTCAGTGGCACATGACCAATAACAACATGTGTACTAAATGCATTCTTTGCTATCTTGTCTATCTGTGATTCAACATTCAAGGAACTATGAAACTGCAGCCCAAAGTCTCTTTCTTCGGCAACACTCCCTATGACAAGTTCAAGTTCTGTCTTGATTTGCCGCACCAAAATGCAACTCTTCAAATTTATCTCATTTAAACTCCATTTGCCACTTCTCGGCCAATTGGCCGATCTGATCAAGGTCCCTTTGTATTCTGAGATAACATTCTTTACTCTCCACTACACTGTCAATTTTGGTAACACCTGCGAATGTACTAACCATTCTTCCTCTATTCACATGCAAATCATTTATATAAATAACAAAAGGCAGTGCACCCAGCACCACTGGTCCCAGGCCTCCAGTCTAAAAAAAATCCTCTATCATCACCTTCTGTCTCTTACCTACAAGTCAATTTTCTATCCAAATTGCTCGGTCTCCCTGGATTTAATGTGATCTCACCTTATTAACCAGTCTCCCATGTGGAACTTTGTCAACATATCCATATACATTACTTCCTCCATTCTGCCTTCATCAATCTTCTTTGTCACCTCTTCAAAAATCTCAATCAAGTCAGTGAGACATGATTTCTCATGCATAGAGCCATGTTGACTATCCCTAAGCAGTCCTTACCTTTCCAAATACATGTAAATCTTATGCCTCAGAATCACCTCCAACAACTTATCCAGCACTGACACCAGGCTCACCAATATATAGTTTGTCAAATGTCCACCCCAATACCTTCAATGCAAGATCATAGTGTAAAAAGCTTTAAAGTTAAAATCTAGCTTAAATTATAAATCACAGATCACAGCTCTGTGTTACTCCTTACAAGCAGAAGCTGAAATGAAAGGATCCTTCACAAATAGAAGTACAATGCTGGTCCAAGGCAGCAGAAGACCGTCTTGGAGACTGCTTCGAATTGGTGGACTGGACCGTATTCAGGTACTCAGTGGAAAACTTCGATGAATGCTGCTACCCCATGGTCACACACTTCATTATCAAATGTGTGGAGGCCTTCTTTTAACTTAATTTTGTGGGACATGGGTATCACTGGCTGACCAGCATTTATTGCCCATCCCGAGTTGCCTTGAGAAGGTGGTAGTGAGCTGCCTTCTTGAACTGCTGCAATCCATCTGCCGTGGGTAGACCCACAATGCCATTAGGGAAGGAATTCCAGGATTTTGACCCAGTTCCACTGGAGGAATGGTGAAATATTTCCAAGTCAGGATGGTGAGTGGCTTGGAGGGGAATTTGAAGGTGGTGCTGCTCCCATATATCTTCTGCCCTTGTCCTTCTAGGTGGACGTGGTCGTAGGTTTGGAAGGTGCTGCCTGAGGATCTTTGATGAATTTCTGCAGTGCATCTTGTAGATAGTACACACAGCTGCTACTGAACATTAGTGGTGGAGTGGATGCATGTAGATGTAGTGCCAAACAAGTTGCCTGCTTTGTCCTGGATGGTATGAAGCTTCTTGAGTGTTGTTGGGGCTGCACTCATCTAGGCAAATGGGGAGCATTCCATCACACACCTGACTTGTGCCTTGTAGATGGTGACAGGCTTTAGGTTTTCAGGAGGTGAGTTACTTGCCACAGTATTCCTAGTCTCTGACCTGCCCTGCAGCCACTTTGTTTATGTGGTGAGTCCAGTTGAGTTCTGATTAATTAAAATTCACAGAATGTTGATAATAGGGGATTCAGTACTGGTAACACCACTGAATGTCAAGGGGTGGTGGTTAGATTGTGTCTTGTTGGTGATGGTCATAGCCTGGCACTTGTGTGGCGTGAATGTTAGTTGCCACTTGTCAGCCCAAGCCTGGATACTGTCCAGGTCTTGTTGTATGTGGACTTGGACTGCTTCAATGTCTGAAGAGTTGCAAATGGTGTTGAACATTGTGCAATCATTGGCGAACTTCCCCACTCTGAGTTTATAATGGACGGAAAGTCATTGATGAAACAGCTGAAGATGGTTTGGCCTAAGACACTACCCTGAGGAATTTGTACAGAGATGTCCTGGAATTAAGATGACTGACCTTCAATAACTATGTCCATCTTCCCATGTTTCAGGTACGACTCTGACCCCAGAGAGCTTACTCCCGATACTGATTGATTCTAGTTTTGCTCGGGCTTCTTGATGCCATACTTGGCCAAGGCTGTCAATCCCACCTCCCCTCTGAAATTCAGCTCTTTTGTATGTTTCATTCAAGGCTGTAATGGGGTCAGGAGGTGAGTGGCCCTGACAAAACCCAGACTGGGCATCAGTGAGCAGGTTATTGCTGAGCAGGTGATGATAGCACTGTTGATGACACCTTCTGTCACTTTATTGATGATTGAGAGTAGACTGATGGGTGATTAATGACCAGGTTGAATTTGTCTTACTTTTTGTGTACAGGGCATACTTGGGCAATTTTCCACATTGTCAGGCAAATGCCAGTGTTGTAACTGTACTGAAACAGCTTGGGTAGGCAGTGGCAAGTTCTGAGCACCAACCTTCAGTACAATGGCTGGAATGTTATCATGTGCAGTATCTAGTGGTTCCAACTGTTTCTTGACACCATATGAAGTGAATCGAATTGATTGAATGCTGAGGATCACTGGAAGAGGCTGTGATGGACCATCTACTTGATACTTCTGGCTGAAGATTGCTATGAAAGCTTCAGCCTTACCTTTTGCACCGATATGCTGGTCTCTTCCATCATTGAGGATGTGGATATTTGTGGAGCCTCCTCCTCCAGTGAGTTATTTAATCAACCACCACCATTCACAACTGGATGTGGCAGGATTGCAGAGCTTACATCTGCATTTAGCTTTATCTATCACTTCCTGATTATGTTGTTTGGCATGCAAGTAGCCCTCATTAGTGGCTTCAACAGGTTGACACCTCATTTTCAGTTATGTCTGGTGCCGCTCCTGACATGTCCTCCTGCACTCTCCTTTGAACCGGATTGATCCTCTGGCTTGGTGATAATGTCTGGCTTGATGATAATGTTTGAGCCAGGCCAAGAGATTACAGATTGTGCTGGAGTACAATTCTGCTGCTGTTGATGGCCCACAGTGCCTCATGGATGCCTGGTCTTGAGTTGCTAGATCTGTTTGAAGTATTGTCAGAGCTGCACTCATCCAGGCAAGACAGAATATTTCCTTACATTCCTAACTTTTGCATTTTAAATGATGGACAAGCTTTGAAGAGTTAGGATGCAGAAAGTGGTTGAGGCTAACATTGAATGCATTCAAGAAGAAGATTGAGATATAATTCTGAGGATTAAAAGGATCAAAGAGTGTGGAGCAAAATCAGGAGCAAAGCACTGAGTTGGATGATCGGCCATGATGATTCTGAATACTGGAGCAGGCTTGAAGAGATGCATAGCCTATTTATGTTCCTATTTTTCTCTGTGGGTTACTAACTGCAGAATTACCAGCCTCTCACCTTCTCCTGCAGCCGCTGCACTTGTATGATTTGTCCAATAGGTTTGGTGTGAAAAATAAGACCCAGGATGTTTTGACTGAGTTCTTTGAAGAGATGACCAAAGAAAATGGATGAAGGCGGCTTGGTGGCTGTTCTCTACATGGACTTTTGCAAGGCCTTTGAGATGATATTGAATGGAAGACTTGTCAGTAAATTTATATCACATGGGATCTAGGGACAGCTAGCCAATTGGATATTAAATTGGCATGATGATAAGAGACAGAGGATGTAGAAGAGGGGTGTTTTTCAGATTGGAGGCTTGTGACCAGTGATGTGCCGCAAAGATCGATGCTGGATCCACTGTTTTTTGTCATTTATACAAATGATTTGGATAAGAATAAAGGAGGCATGGTTAATAAGTTTATGGATGACACCAAAATTGGTGGTATAGTGAAAAGTCAAGAAGGTTATCTATGAATATAATGGGATCTTGATCAACTGGAGCAGTGGGCCAAGGAATGGCGGATGGAGTTTAATTCAGAAAAATGCAAGATGTTGCATGTTGGTTCACAAACCAGAGCAGGACATAACAGGTAATGGTAGGTCCCTGGACAGTGTTGTTTCTCATAATGACCTATGGTGCAGGTACATAGTTTCTTGAAAGTGGCCTCACAGGTAGGTCGGGCAGTGAAGAAGGCCATTGGCACACTTCACTCATTGATTTCAGCATTGAGTACAGGAGTTGGGACATTATGTTGTGGCTGTACAAGACATTGGTAAGGTCACACTTGGAGTACTGTGTACAATTCTAGTTGACCTGCTATAGGAACGATGTTATTAAACCAGAAAGGTTGCAAAAAAAGATTTACAAGGATGTCACTGAAACTGGAAGGTTTGAGAGTGTGGTTTTTTTTCCCAATGAGCAAAGGAGACTGAGGGATAACCTGATAGAGGTTTACAAAATCATGAGGGGTATTGATATGGTGAATAGCCAACGTCTTTTCCCCAGGATAGGGGAATCTAAAACTAGAGGGCATATAGGTTTAAGGTGAGAAAGGAAAAATTTAGACAGGGCCTGAGGGGCAACTTTTTTACACAGTGGATGGTGTGCCAGATGAGCTGCCAGAAGAAGTGGTAGAGTTGAGTACAATCACAACATTTAAAATTCATGGATAGGAAAGTTTTAGAGGGATATGGTTCAAATGCAGGGAAATGGGACTAGTTCAGTTTTGGTAAACCTGGTCAGCATGCATGAGTTGGGCCGAAGCAACAGACTTTGCTGCATGACTCCGTGACTTTATGTTGATAGTGAGGAATTTAGCTATGATAATACCACTGTGTATCAAATTATGGGTAAGACAATTTAAAGTTGCCATTCAAAATTTTCCCCAAACTAGTACTGTACAAAATTCAAGGCTCCAACAAGCCCTGGATGATGAATCACTGAGAAGCTGGCTCAACTCCATGAGAATTGTGGGGTTGATAAGATACCTACCGTCACAACGTAGCTGGCCAGATTGAAAGTGCAGGGTGCAGATTCACCATCTGACCTTTATCTCAAGTTGGTGTAGGGAATTGGGTGAATCCTGTAAATGGGTCCTGTCGCTACTTTTAAATGCCTCTCAAATCAAGTCAATTTCATAAATATTTAGGCTTAAATATCTAATTGGGCGGTCAACATTATAGCCAAAAGAATTACTTGCTGTGTGGATGAATATAGTGAAAATATTTTTACTTAATACTGAGGCTTCAATACACTGTGCTACTTAGCCACTTACAACACATATCATACTATCTACCTCTCATTAAGTTTTCTTTGTTCTTTCTCTGTCTTCTTGAGTTTCTGAAGATCTTCAATGACTTTGTCTTTACTCACAGGCTCAGTTTTCACCTGTGAAAAACATGAAAATGAAGAACAATTGTTTTCTAAAAGGCTATCCAAAATTCTTGCCAGCTGCATCCATGAACTGCTTTTCAAAAATTAGTACCATTTAGAGCTCAATATTTAGCATTATTACCTCACAGCACCAGGGACACAGGTTCAATTCCAGGCTTTGGTGACTGTCTGTCTGGAGTTTATACTGAGTACTTCGGTTTCTTCCCACAGTCCAAAGATGTATAGGCTAGGTGGATTGGCTGAGGTAAATTTCCCCATAGTGTCCAGGGATGTATAAGCTAAATAGGTTAGCCATGGTAAATGCAGGGCTATGAGGATATTGTGGGGTCTGGAAGGGGTGTTCTTCAGAGGGTTGGTGCAGAATCAATAGACCTGATGGCCTCTTTCTGCACTGCACATTAAATCATGAGTATTATTACTGATTTATAAAGATATCTATATTTCAAGGGAAGACTTTCTTTGCTTACTTTTGTGACAAAAATATTCTTCAACATTTATTTTTATTATACTTAGTGCACATGTATTTCTACAGCAGCTTTCCTCAAACTCTATGTCCAGAAAATATATCTCTATTACCTGTTCTGGCACTGGACAAACTTCCTTCTCCTTGACAGTTTCCTTCTGTGCAGCAGAGAGTTTCCTCTGGTGAGCTAATTCCGTTTCCTTTTCTTTTAAGGACACAGCCAGCTCTTGAGCAGTTCGCTCTTGCTCTTCCATCTGCATCAAAAGAAAGAATAAACAGTGATATTGTGAATTTAGAAGCTGCATGAAACAAAATTAGTTATCAGTGTAGGACAAGAAAGTTTACGAATTGCTACTATTACTTAATAACCAATTGATAATACACAATAGAAAATATGGGTTGAAATTCTCCATTTGCATAAGAGGCAAAGAGGACCCTTATCTCACGCTGAATTTCATTGTGAATGCCAGATAAAATGTAGATGTTTGAATTGTCTAAGTTTGCATAAATTTGTTATCTGTTTCTCCCAGGCCTAAAATTTGCTTTAAGTTCCAAACTTTGGCAAAATAATTAATTAAATTTTAAAATGGGTGGTGTAAGTAATTTGTACTCTTTCAGAATTGATTAACTAAGCCAATTATTCTATTTGGAAATTTGCTCACAGTAAATTTAATTTGATTGTTCAATCTAATTTTAACAGTTTTATTATGTCACAATTTAGACTTCAGGTATAAAATCTGTACATTCTCCATCTGAGTGCTTTGCATTGTGACAGATGTCTTTGCTTGTTACTGTTATTATTCTTATTAACGTCTATGCAATCTATGTAAGAACAAATAAGGTAAGGGAATCCATTAGAAGTCCCCGTTGACACCGGTGAGCTGGCAACTTAGACTTCTAATGTACGTTTAAATGCTTCACCAGAGGGTCCTTCCAAGACCTGGAAAGATTATATTAGCATTTAGCATAACCTTACCAATGCATACAGGAGGTCATCAACACTTTCATTGCATTCAATATGGGTCTTTCACTTGTTAAGATTACAACTTTGAACTAAATGCTAAGAGTTGGGTGAGTAAGGGAAAATGTAATCACCTTTAAAAATATAATATTGCTTGTATTTCATATTGCACATTTAACTGCAATTTACTACTTCAATTCTAAATTTCATTCAAGCTTAAGCATGGAGACACAAGTTACTTAAGGAAACTAGCTTAAACTGTTTTTTTTCTGGACCCAGGGCTCAGCTATTGCTTCATCTTCTGATAATATCAATAGAGGCATCTCTATTGTGACTTAGCACTGAGTGAGACTTTGAACAGAATGATGAAGTTAGGTGGAAAAAGAAAGAAGTGCTCATTTGCTTTTTATTAACTTGTTTCATCCTGTACAAACTGGTTCCTACTCAACTAGAAGAGAAGAAGGTTGAGTATCTCACAAATCCAAGATGTAGGACAGGGAAAAATTGTGGCTGTAAGAGCTGTTCCTTTTTGGAGGTATTTTAGATGTTGGAGGTGATTTCCTCGAATTCCAGGAGCAGCAATTACTGTTTTATTTCTTGTTGCATTGTTTTGGAACTTTGGGGGACAAAAGACCAAAACAATGACACTTTAAAAAGTAGGAAGACAGGCAAAGGCAGCAACCACATGGTCTGAGAAAGAAACCTGCACTATTGTCTGACACAGCAGTGAATCTGCTGTTTGAGCTCAAATATCTCTGAACATTGGAGTGTGTCTAGGAAAAATAAACAAACAGCAAAATTCACAGCTGACCTTGGAGGAACCTTGGGAGGGCTCACAGCATAGGAACAGATAACTGCATAGTTTTTTAAATCTACAAGGTCTTTTCTCTGGGTTGGGGGAGTCCGGAATTAGAAGGCATAGGTTTAGAGTGAGAGGGGAAAAATTTAACAGGGATCCAAGGAGCAACATTTTCATACAGAGGGTGGTATGTGTATGAAATGAGCTGCTAGAGGAAGTGGTGGAGGCTGGTACAATTAGAACATTCAAAAGGCATCTGGATGGGTAGACGAACAGAAAGGGTTTAGAGGGATATGGGTCAAGTGCTGGCAAATGGGACTAGATTAGGTTAGGATATCTAGTTGGCATGGACATGTTGGATTGAAGGGTAGTTAAGGCATATTCTGTTCCTAAGATTTAAAAGAGGATAGGCATTAATAGTAAGGTGAATAAAATATATAAAAATAACATTAAAAATTGAATTGAATAATTAAGTAGCCAATTAAAACATATTAAGGATGAGAGGACAGGGGATGTAATAAGACTGGTAGCATGTATGAACTCCTGGATCCAGGTGTGATCCAAAGTAAATGCATCTGCAAGTAAATATGTGTCACTCAAGGAGTTTTGGATTGGAGTTTAATCTCTGAACTACACCGATTATTGGTCATAGGGAGGAAGAAAGTTCCTTGGATATCAAAATGACTCCACACAGCATGGTATCCTGTCACCAAGACACCCTTTATTTACACATGGAGAATCCTTGACATTGATCCAGCTCCCTCAGAGCCAGGTCTCAGAGTAAACAGAACCTCTGATATCCCTATTTATATCTGTCAGCCATAGCTCCCTGTATGGACCAGATTAATACCCCAATGAGGGAACTCATAATCTAAGAGGTCCGCCTGGCTGACCTCATCATGATCACTACAGCCCTCCCCTTCTGAGTCTGATAACATAGGTTGCTTCTTCCTTTTTTGTAGCTCCTCCTGGGGAATTTTAGCACTGGGTCAGGATCCTCCAACTCTGCTTCTGACATGAGCAGCATTTAATGCAGAGTAGCTTGCCTCATGTGCCTGGAGCATCCTGGAAAGAAATAATTCTCCTCTTTAGGCATTGAGGCAATGACATCTGCTGTGCCCATCTCAGATTCCCTGGTATTCTCAATGCTTGGTGAAGAGGGAAAACCCAGGGATTCCAAAACAGTTGGAGAGCCAGACATGTTTTGGTCCTGCACCAGTTGCTAATTTGTAGCTTCATATGGTGTTTGTTCTGGACTGTCACACCTACCCAAACTTTATACATCAATGGACCTGACCTCGCATCGAACATGCCTCTTACCCATACAGACACATTCTCATGGTTCCCATACCAAACTTTGTCTCCTGAAGTAAACTGTCTCTCCTGCTTAGTGGAGTGTTGTGTCCGGCATTGCTATTCCTGATACTGTCCCTGCCCTAGGTCCTGGAGGATCAGATTTAACCTGGTGTGGATTCTTCTCCCCATTAGTAACTCTATTGGAGTTGTCCCTGTAGTTACATGAGGGGTGATCCTTGTAATCAAATAGAAACTAGGGCAGTTTTGTATCTCATGAAGTTGTAGGCTGCCTCTTTGAACCTGATGTCAAAGTTTGGACTGCTTTTAGTGCCAGACCATTGGATAATGCTTGGCATGGACCTATCCTTGTATGTTGAATCCCATTTGACTTTAGGAAATACACAAATTCCCTGCTAGTAAATGATGGTCAGTTATCTGTGACCAACACTTCCTGGAGTCTGTGTATTGCAAAAGATTAGATTCCCTACAGTACGAAACAGGCCCTTCGGCCTAACAAGTCCACACCGGACCTCTGAACAGCAGCCCACTCAGACCTCTACCCCATATTTACCCCTGACTAAGGTAGCTAATACTGGGCAATTTAGCACTGCTAATTCACCTGACCTGCACATCTTTGGATTGTGGGAGGAAACCCACACAGATGGGGAGAATGTGCAAACTCCACACAGGCAGTAACTCAAGCCGAGAATCGAACCTGGGTCCCTTACACTGTGAGGTAGCAGTGCTGACCACTGAGCCACCGTGCCACAGATTTTCTATCATCAAGACGTGCACAGTTTTTCTATTGCCATCCCCATGTATGATGAATGTACATGTCCAGCCATTTCAAGTGGTTGGTCACAATGACTAAGAACACTGAGCTCATGAAAGGACCTGCATCTTCAATGTGTAACTGAATCCAAGATTTACCCAGCCATTTCCATGATTGTGGGGGAGCTGTTGGTGGTAATTTCTGTCCTTGTTGGCACTCTGGGCAGTGCCCCAACAATGCAGCTATGTCGTATCCGGTTCTGGCCACCAAACATAACTTATCGCCAACATATTCATTTTGGAAACCTCTGGATGACCCTAGTGGAGTTCAACCAATGTCTGGTGGCGACCTTTGCTCAGGACAATCACTCTTGCTCTCCATAATAATTTGCCATCTTCTACTTCAATATGGTCTCTCCAGGTCCAAAAAGATTTCAATTTTGGTTGTAATGACTCTTTGGTTTCTCCCGTCATCACCAGCTACTTCAGTATTGCCAGATCTTCTGTGTCCAAAGTCTGATATTGTCAACTGTGACTGGAAGTGTGTCGAGAAAATTTAAAACCATGAAGGGCTCTTCTAGTAGCAATACCACCAGTGGTGTAACTGTAGTGAGACATGGCTCAATAATAATTGACCTCCCAGATGATGTTCCAACTTATAATTATTTGTACTTAGAATTAGAACCCACCACTGATTTTGGCCTGAAGGTTTGTGCAGCACTGCCTTGTCTTCTTTAAGTAGAACTAGCAGGGGTTTGTGGTCTGTTATTATTACAAATTCACATCTGTAAACGTATTGGTGGAATTTCCTGACTCCAAGTATGCCGGTCAAACCTTCCTTCTCTATTTGGGTGAATGTATGCTTTGTATTAGCCAAAGTCCTGGATGTAGAGGTTATTTGCATTCCTCTCCATTGGGCCAAATAAGAGGTAGTACCGCCCTAATGCCACATACGGAGGCATTGCATGTATGCCAGGTCTCACTGGGACTATTATCCAGCAACACCTTCCAGGATGATAGCTGTTTCTTCTCTTACCCAAAAGCTGTGGCTTGGCTATGCAACATTTTCTAGGGCTGACCTTTTTTTTAACAGTTGATGCAAAGGTGCCAGGATGGATGCTAGGTTATGCAGGAACTTTACACAATATTTCACCAAAGGAAAGACCTAAGCTCCAGGACACATATGGGAGCTAGGGCACCTTTGAATAGAATACAATTCCTACAGTGCAGAAACAGGCCATTTGGCCCAACAGGTCCACATCGACCCACTGAAGAGTATTCCACCCAGATCCATTCCCTGACCCTATCTCTGTAACCATGCATTTCTCATGGTTAACCCACCTAACCTACACATCCCTGGAGACATGGGCAATTTAGCATGGCCAATCCACCTATTTGCACATCTTTGTCTGTGGGAGGAAACTGGAATACCCGAGGAAACCCAAGCAGATATAGGGGAAATGAGCAAACGCTGCACAGGCAATCATCACAGGTTGGAATCAAACCTGGGTCCTTGCTGTGAGGCAGCAGTGCTAACCATTGAGCCACCATGATTGCCCTCATTTTATCTTCCAACAGATATGTCCAGATCTTGTCAATTCTACAGCCCAAGATGGTCACTTGGGGTGCCTGGAACATACATTTTCCCCTTTTAAAGCATGTACCCACCTGGGACAAATGTCTAAAGACTATGTCCAAGTTCTCTAAGTGCTCCTTTTTGGTCTTTCCTGTTACCTACGTAAGTAGTGCAATGGGGTGCACCTTGTAAAATGTTCTCCACTGTCTGCTGGAAAATTACACAGGTGACGATACTCCAAGTGGTGGTCTCGTACATGTGCATAAATCCTCTAAGTGATGGAATGGGTCTTTATACAGCTGCGAATTTGTTTAAAATTTCCACAAAGGCGAACCAACTCATCGGGCTTCACATATGGTATAACTGGTGCTGCCCATTCCACAAAATGAATTTGTTTGATGATTCCTTCCTTTCCAGCCTCCTGATTTCTGCCTACACTTTTGCACATAAGGTAAATGGCATGGACAGGCCTTGCAGAGTCATGGAATTGCCTCCTGGTCAACATACAAAGTAGCCTTGGCTTCTTTGATAGTCCCTAGACCTTCCTGAAAAAATGGCTGGGACTTTACTCAGGTAGCCATTTTCTAATTGAAAAATGTTGAGCCAATCTAAGTGAGTCTCTCTCAACTAATTTTGCCCCATCAAGCTTCAGCCCAAACCTTTTACTACAATCAGTGGTAACTGAACTAGTTGCTTCGCATTGGAGTCTGGAACTGAAGTTGTACCCTTAATCTGTAACGGTTCCCTGGTATAGGTTCTCAGTTTAGCCAAAGTCTTGCGCAAACTTTAGGGTGGGAGTCCAGAGCGAATTTTGTTAAACACTGGTTTGCGATCACTGAAATGGCCAAACTGGTATTGAACTTCATCAGAACTGTGTGACCATTTAACCAGGCGTTTATTTTGATTGGTTCTGATCTGGACATTGCTAAGTAACGCAACTGTTTCAAACCAGACACAGGTGGATTTTACAGGTTGTGCACTCTCCTGGATATGGGCCTATTCTGGAGACAGAATTTAGGTCCAGTAGGACTCTTTTGCTGTCCACATACAGCAGCAACCACAATGCCTTGCCAGCCTGGATTCCAAAGAAAACTTTAACTGTTTGGCCGAGGCTTGGCTTTGTTTTGGGGTTTTGCTGGGGGATGACTTAGAGTCCCTCTGTTCAGGATATGTCCTGAGTGAGGCTATGCAATTGCCTTCAATCAAGTTGGACTGACGAGGGTGTATACTTCCATCACAATACCCTGCACCTCATATGCTCCACTTGCTGCATTTTCCAATGATAAAGCCAGATATAATGCTTGTTTGAAGTCCATTTGGGCTTCAGCTAGAGGCGCTTTCACATGGTTACATCATTGATTCCACTTACCAAATGGTCTGTTAGCATCTTATTAAGGTTAAACCAAAGTCACATGTCTCTGCAAGTTGTCTTAACCTAGTCAAAAATTTCGACATGAATTCTTGAATTGCCGAGTAAAAACAATAGCATCTCAGAATTAGAGGAGGCTTGGGGTTGCAATATTCCTTAAGTATATTTGTCAACTCACAAAAGGTTTTAGTATCTGGTGCGTCAGGGAAAGTTAGGGTCCAAATAATAGAGAAAGTTGCGAGTCCACAGGTTGTCAGGAGAACACTAATTGCTTTTCATCTGTCCCAATGACATTTGCCTGGAAAAAATAATGTATCCTTTCCACATACTGGGTCCAGTCTTTGTTGGCAGGATGGAACAAGTCTAGCTGCCCAAATAATGGTATGATGCCAGAAATGCTTACTGCAACTCAAAGTTGACTGTTGCAAGTGAATTTCTTCAGGAGCATGCTTTTCACTTGTCACCACTGAAATATCTCCACAGAGACCAGTATCCTGTCACCAAGTCACTCTTTATTTACATGTGGAGAGCTCTGGACACTGATCCAGCTCCCTCAGCACCAGCTCTCAGTGTAAACAGGACCTCTGAAACTCCTAATTATATCTGTCACCCAAGACTTCTTGATTGGACCAAATTAACAGCCTAAATCACAGAGCTCATATTCTATGAGGTCCATCTATCTGACCTTGGCACAATCACTACTGACACCTTGCTTGAAGTGGCAGTCACACCCTTGGGATTGGCCCTCTCTTCGGTTTAGTGGTCAGGAATTGATAGATATCATTTGAGTGAGGCAGTTAGGAGGAAATAGAGGTGCCAGAAGTGCTGATCGGATGATCCATCTTGGCCTCTTCCAGTGGTCCCTAGCATCATAGATACCAGTCTTTAATCAGTTTGATTACTGCAAAGGCCAAGGTACTTGAAAAAAAATACTAAAGACCCCAATTTACGAAATGACGTCACCAACCCAAAGAAACCCAAACATATAAATAGAAAACAAGAATCATCAGCGGTGCTTTGTCCAGAGGTTCATTGGGGACATTACCGAGTATGGTGACAAAATGTCTGAAAATGAACCTTCCAGCTCAGCGAGCAAACCTACATGCAGAATACGAAAGGATTGTACTCCAGAATTTGATCCTTCCCTAGCCAAGCTCTTTTAACACTGGCAGCTGCTCGAAAATGTGGAAAATTACCCTGATATGTCCTGTACGCAAAAAGCAAGACAAATCCAACCCAGCCAATGAGCACTCCTTAATCATCAGTAAAGTGATAGAAGGTGTCATCAACAATGTTATCAAGCAGCACCTGCTCAGCAGTAACCTACTCACTGTCATTCTGCTTGGGTTCTGCCAGGGTCGCACAGATCCTAGTTTGGCTACAGCTTTGATTCAAAAACAAACTAAACAGCAAAATTACAGAAGTGAGATGAGTGACAGCTCTTGACATCAAGGCCACATTCAATGAAATGTGGATCAAGGGCCTTAGCAAAGCTGGAATCAATAGGAAGCAGCGGACAAAGTCTCTCTGGTTGGACCCATAGGAAGATTGTTGTGGTTGTTGGATATCAGTCATCTCAGCTCCAGGATATCTGTATAGGACTTCATGTCCCAGGCCCATCCATTTTCAGTTGCTTCATCAAAACTGGGGATGTGTGCTAATTATTACACAATGTTCATACCATTTTTGACTCCTCACATAATGAAGCAATCCATGTTCAAATGCAGCAAGATATGGACAATATCTAGGCTGGGCTGACAATTAGCAAGCAACAATCACACCACATTAATCCTAGGCAATGACCATCTCCAGTAAGAGACAATCTAATCACCACTCCTTGACAATCAATGGTGTTACCATCACTGAATTGCCCACTATCAATATCTAGAAGAAACCAATAACAAGAAACTTAACTGGACTCACCACATAAACACAGTGGCACCAAGAGCAGATCAGAGGCTAGGGGTACTGTGGCAAGTAAGTCACCTCCTGACTTCCTAAAGCCTGTCCACCATCTACCAGGTACAAGTCAGGAGTGTGATGGAATAATCCCCAGTTGCCTGGGTAAGTGTAGCTCCAAAAATACTCAAGAAGCTTGACACAATCCTTGACGAAGCAGCCCACTTGATTGGCACCACATCTACAAGCATCTATTCCCTCCCACTTATCAGCAGCAGCAGTGTGTACTATCTGCAAAGTGCTTGCAGAAATTCATCAAAGATCATTAGTCAGTATCTCCAAAATCCATAGCCAATTCCATCTAGAAGAACAAAGGCAGCAGAAACACCAGAAGTTCCCCTCCAAACCATTCCCATTCCTCACTTGGAAATATATCGCCGTTCTTTCAAAACTGCTGGGTCAAAATCTAGGAATTCCTTCCCTAAGGGTACTGTGGGGCACAACCCACAGCATGTGGACTGCAGCGGTTCAAGAGGGAAGCTCACCACTACCTTCTCAATGGCAATTAGAGATGGGCAATAAATAAGGACAGTAAACAGTGGATGGGCCAGCCAGTCTCACCCACATGCCATGACTGAAAAAAAAAATGGCAGGAGTACAAGAGCCTTAGATTTGCAATTGTTCAACAGTTTTAAGCATCTTTCAGTGAGTTAGAATTAAATGAAGTGCTGCAGGATGGATGAGCTCACATGATCATGGCACTCTGTTATGGGAAGTGGTGGAACTAAAGGGAATGTGGTTATAGTAGATGACCATAGTCACGAGGGGAATTGACTCTGTACTTCACAACAAAGAACAAGAGGTAGAAAGCTGTATTGCTGTACTAGTGCCAGGTTTTCAGACATCAGAATCAAAGTTGGAGAGGATCTAGTTGACATGGTTCATATGGGTAACTGCAATATAGATAGGACCATGAAAGAAAGTGAGGTCTGCAGATGCTGGAGATCAGAGCTGAAAATGTATTCCAGCAACACATTTTCAGGACCATGAAAGAAATATTGCATAGACAGTGTGAAGAGCTTGGCTTCAAACTAAGGAGCAGATCCTGGAAAGTAATGATCTCTGGTTTATTACTTGAGACATGAGTAAATTGGCATAGTTAATTTAGAGAAACGTTAAGAGAAATTAATGTGTAGCTCAAAGACCAGTTGCACTGGAACCTCCTTAGTGCAGATGATTTGGATGAAGTTGTTTTTGTTAGATGTGTTCAGGAGGGTTTCCTTACTCAGCATGTAGACAGATCGACGAGGGGAGAAGATATTTTGGATTTGGTGCTCGGCAATGAGCCAGGACAAGTGTCAGACCTCGCGGTGGGAGAACACTTTGGTGACAGTGATCACAACTACTTCACATTGACCTTAGCCTTGGAGAGGGAAAGGAGCAGTTACTGAGGGAAGATATTTAGTTGGGGAAAAGGAAATTATGACACTATCACACAGGAGTTGGAAAGTACAGACTGGGAGCAATTGTTCCATAGAAAGGGCACAGCAGATATGTGGAGACTGTTTAAGGTGCAATTGTTGTGAGTAATGCACTGTTTCTCTGAGACAGGTAAGAAGGGGTAAGATTAAGGAACCTTGGATGATGAGAACAGAAGGCAGTTTACGTAAGGTGGAGGAAGCAAGGATCTAGCACAGCTTTAGAGGATCACAGGCTTGTTAGAAAGGAGCTCAGAAATGGACTGAGAAGAGCCAGGAGGGAGCACAAAAAAGGCTTGGCAAGTAGGATTAGGGAGAACCCAAAGGCATTTTACCCATATGTGAGGAATAAGAGAATGGTCAGGGAGAAGGTAGGGTCGATCAGGAATAGTGTAGGAAACTTTTGCATGGAGTCTGAGCAGATAGGCGAGGCCCTGAATGAGTTTTTTGCTTCGGTTTTCAATAAATGAAAGGGACCTTGTTGTGAATGAGAATTTTGAGGAGCTGGGATACAGGCTTTTCCAGATCAAGATTGATAAAGTTGATGTACTGGAAATTTTGGCAAACATTAAGATTGATATGTCCCCAGGGCCAGACCAGATTTATCCTAGGCTGCTCTGGGAAGGAAGAAAGGAGGTTGCTAAGCTGCTGGTGAAGATCTTTGCCTCCTCACTCTCCACGGGAGTCGTAGCGGAGGATTGGAAGGAGGCGAATGTTGTTCCTCTTTTCAAGAAGGTTAATAGGGAAATCCCTGGCAAGTACAGACCAATCAGTCTTACGTCTGTGGTCAGCAAAGTTTTGAAAAGAATTCTGAGGAATAGGACTTATGACTATTTGGCAAAGCATAGCGTGATTAAAAGCAGTCAGTATGGCTTTGTGAGGGGCAGGTCATGCCTCACAAATCTTATTGAATTCTTGCAGGAGGTGACAAGACAGGTCAACGAAGGTCATGCAGTGGATGTGGTGTATATGAACCAGCAAGGCATTTGACAAGGTTCCCCATGGTAGGTTCATTTATAAAGTCAGGAAGTATGGGATAAGGGGAGATTTGGCTATTTGGATTCAGAATTGGTTGGCTGACAGAAGGCAGAGAGTGGCTGTAGTTGGAAAATATTCTGTCTGGAGGTCAGTGTTGAGTGGGGTCCCGCAGGGCTCTGTTCTTGGGCCTCTGCTCTTTGTTGTTTTTATAAATGACTTGGATGAGGAGGTTGATGGGTGGGTTCATAAATTTGCAGATGACACAAAGGTTGGAGGTGTCGTTGATAGTATACAGGGCTACTACAGGCTACAGCGTGACATAGACAGGATGCAGAGCTGGGCTGAGAAATGGCAGATGGAGTTCAACCTAGATAAATGCAAAGTGATGCATTTTGGAAGGTCGAACTCGAATGCTGAATATATGATTGAAGACAGGATTCTTGGCAGTGTGGAGCAACAGAGGGATCTGGGTATACAAGTACAAAGATCCCTCAAAGTTGCCACCCAAGTGGATAGGGTTGTTAAGAAAGCATATGGTGTTTTGGCTTTCATTGACATGGGGATCGAGTTTAAGAGCCGTGAGGTTTTGCTGCAGCTCTACAAGTCCCTGGTGAGACCACACTTGGAATATTGTGTCCAATTCTGGTCGCCCTGCTATAGGAAAGATACAGAGGCTTTGGAGATGGTGCAAATAAGGTTTACCAGGATGCCGCCTGGACTGGAGGACTTGTCTAATGAAGAGAGATTGACTAAGCTTGGACTGTTCTCTCTGGAGAAAAGGAGGAAGAGAGGTTTTCCTGATCGAGGTATATAAGATAATGATAGGAATGGATAGAGTCAATAGCCAGGGAGATTTCCCCAGGGCAGGATTGACTGGCACGAGGGTTCATGGTTTTAAGATATTAGGAGAAAAGTATAGAGGGGATGTCAGAGGAAGGTTCTTCACACAGAAAGTTGTGAATGCATGGAATGTGTTGCCAGCGGTGGGGTGGAAGCATAGTCATTAGGGACATGTAAACGACTGCTGGATGTGCAAATGAATAGCAGTGAATTGAGGGGTGCGTAGGTTAAGTTATTTTATTTTACATTAGGATTAATCCTCGGTACAACATTTTAGGCCAAAGGGCTTTGTTCTGTGCTGTACTTTTCTATGGTCTATGTTCTATGTTCATGGGGATATACACATTAGTACTGGGGAATGTGGTGTCTGTACCAGTGTGCCAATCTACAGCTTAACAATGTTAGTGCCAGTATTCTGGCAAGCTATACAATTACAGAAGTACAGAGGATTTTAAACAAAATAATGAGGACAAGTGATCAAATTTGGGAAGATGTGATAAAGAATAGAAACAAGACAGGAGAGACAAGTATTAATGTGGGATGTGATAAATAAACTGTGACAGGAAGAGAGACAGAGAGACTATAAACCTACAAGCATAATTCAACAGAATGACTTGAAGTTACAAAAATCATAAAAGAACAAATCTGAAGTCCCTATTTCTGAACTCACACAGCATTCAAAAGAAACAGATGGACAGCGAAGAGGGTTACCTCAGATTACAACAGGATCTGGACTAGATGGGCCAATGGGCTGAGAAGTGGCAGATGGAGTTTAATTCAGATAAATGTGAGGTGCTGCATTTTGAGAAAGCAAATCTTAGCAGGGCTTATACACTTAATGGTAAGGTCCTAGGGAGTGTTGCTGAAAAAAGAGACCTTGGAGTGCAGGTTCATAGCTCCTTGAAAGTGGATTCGCAGGTAGATAGGATAGTGAAGAAGGCGTTTGGTATGCTTTCTTTTATTGGTCAGAGTATTGAGAACAGGAGTTGGGAGGTCATGCTGCAGCTGTCAGGACATTGGTTAGGCACTGTTGGAATATTGCATGCAATTCTGGTTTCCTTCCTATTGGAAAGATGTTGTGAAGCTTGAAAGGGTTCAGAAAAGATTTACAAGGATGTTGCCAGGGTTGGAGGATTTGAGCTACAGGGAGAGGCTGAACAGGCTGGGGCTGTTTTCCCTAGAGCGTTGGAGGCTGAGGGGTAACCTTATAGAGGTTTACAAAATTATGAGGGGCATGGATAGGATAAATAGGCAAAGTCTAGAACTGGGGTCCAGAACTAGAGGGCATAGGTTTAGAGTGAGAGGGGCAAGATATAAAAGAGACCTAAGGGGCAACCTTTTCACGCAGAGGATTGGACATGTATGGAATGAGCTGCCAGAGGATGTGGTGGAGGTTGGTACAATTGCAACATTTAAGAGGCATTTGGATTGGTATATGAATAGGAAGGATTTGGAGGGATATGGGCCGGGTGCTGGCAGGTGGGACTAGATTGGATTGGGATATCTGCTCGGCATGGACGGGTTGGACCGAAGGGTCTGTTTCCATGCTGTACATCTCTATGACTCTATGACTGACAGAGCAAATAGAAATAAGTAAGTATAATCTGATAGTTATTGCAGAGTCATGACTGCAGGATGGTTGGTATAGATTAGGGCCTGAATATTGAAGAGTAATGGCTTTTAGAAGTAAAGTAGTTTTCTATTAATTAATGTTTACACTAGCATAGCAGAGAGGAATGATCTAAATTCAGGAAACCGATATGTAGAAGTGGTTTGAGTAGTGGATGAATGAAATGTCAATAAGTCACTTATGGGAATAATACAGATACCCTAACATCAACCAAGTGATTGGATAGCATGTAAGTAAAGAAATAATCGAGCTTGTTAAGAAGCAGAAATCATATCCAAAGTGAGACACAGCCTAATTGAAGATATAGTTTGGGGACTTTGGAGGCAGTGTGTGGGGAAGAGATGCTTTTGCTTGCTTCCTGGGCTCATGTAGCATTGGAAGTAGTTCATGAAAACTTCACTTGACTAATTCCTGGGATGGGGGTATTGTCTTATGAAGAAAGTTTGGACAAATTGGAACTGTTTCCATTGAAGATTAGAAATGAGGGGTGAACTTATTGAAACATATAAGATCCAGAGGGGACTAGACAATGGATGGAAAAGGGATGTTTCCTCTTGTGGAAGAAACAAGAACTAGGGGGCACAGTGAAAAAATAAGGGGTCACCCTTTTAGGACATATGACCAGAATTTTTAACGTTTTCCCTTTAGAATAGCTGTGTGCGTTGCCTTAAAAAAAACCATGGTCTGCGGTCCAACTTCAAATGACTGCAAAAATACCCATTTCAAGCATTCAACCCCTAGACATGACTTTTGCAACATGTACACACAACCATGTATATGAGGTAGAAAGAAGAGAAAAAGTTACAATTTTGAATAATTCCAAAAAGAATGATGACATGAATCAGAAACCAGAACATCAATGTCCAGTGAAGACTCTTTTAGTTGGGTGTTGATCCAGAAGAAATCCGCTTCATAAAAGCTCTTAATACAGGACAGTTCAGTTGAAAGCACAGCATTATTATTCTTGTTAATTAGTTCACTTTTCAGGTGAATGCAGGATTCTTCCCAGACATTAGGTTTTGTAAGAGGTTGAGACTGGATGCAGTCTTCAGTTGAGCCTGGACGCGATTGTTGTCTGTTCTGATGCTAACAAGCAGAAAAAGGATTCAAAAGAGGTCAGAGCAGTTAAATTAAATGTGTTCAAAATCCAGAAGTTTCAGTCAGGTAACAGAATTCATGGATGGGACATTACCACTCAATGAAGTAGTTTCAATGTCTCTCAAAAAAAACCATTACATAGAAGTTGCAGTGTGGCATCTCTTTGGGAATAGTGACCACAGTTCTGTAAGTTTTAGAATACTCGTAGACAAAGATGAGAATGGTCCTAAGGGAAGAGTATTAAATTGGGCCAAGGCCAATTATGTCAAAATTTGGCAGGAGCTGGGAAATGTGGATTGGGAGCAGCTATTTGAAGGGAAGCCCACATGTGATATGTGGGAAGCTTTCAAAGATAGGTCAAAGGATCAGCATGTCCCTATGAAAACAAGGGATAGGAAAGGCAAGATTCATGAACTGTGGATGACAGGAGAAATTGTGCAACTAGCCAAGAGGAAAAGGGAAGCCTATATAAGGTCCAGGCAGCTAAGAACAGAACGGGCCTTGGAGAAATAGTGGAAGAGTAAGACCAATCTTAAATGAGGAATCCAGTGGGCTAAAAGGGGTCATGAAATGACTTTAGCCAGCAGAATTAAGGAGAATCTCAAGGCCTTTTATTCATATATAAAAAGCAAGATGGTAACAAGAGAAAAGGTTGGTCCACTAAAGGATAAGGTTGTGTATCACACCTGAGAAAATAGGTAACATTCTGAATGATTACTTTGCATCAGTGTTCACTGAGGAGAGGGACATGATGAATGTTGAGATTAGAGATAGAAGTTTGTTTACTCTGGATCATGTTGACACAAGGAGGGAAGATGTGTTGGGTAGGCTAAAGGATATTAGCCTAAAGGTGGACCGGATGGGATCTATCCTAGGTTGCTGAGGGAGGGCGAGAGAGGAAATAGCTGGGGCCCTGACAGATATCTTTGTAGCATCCTTAAACACAGGTGAAGTGCCAGAGGACTAGAGGGTTGCTAATGTTGTCCCCCTGTACAAGAAGGGTAGTAGGGATATTCTAGGTAACTACAGACCAGTGAGCCTGACGTCAGTGGTGGCAAAGTTGCTGGAGAAGGTACTGAGGGATAAAATCTATTTATATTCGGAGAAGAATGGGTTTATAAGTGATAGGCAACATGGCTTTGTGCGGGGGAGATCATGCCTTACCAACATAATAGCGTTCTTTGAGGAAGTGACCAAGTTGATAGATGAAGGAAGGGCTGTAAATGTCATTTACATGGACTTTAGTAAGGCATTTGATAAGGTTTCCCATGGTAAACTAATGGAGAAAGTGAAGTCACATAGTGTGCAGGATGTTCTAGCTAGGTGGATAAAGAACTGGTTGAGAAACAAGAGATAGAGAGTAGTAGTTGAAGGGAGGTTCTCAAAATGGAGAAAGGTGACCAGTGGTATTCCACAGGGGTCAGTGCTGGGGCCACTGTTGTTTGTGATATACACAAATGATCTGGAAAAGTGCATTGTTGGTCTGATCAGTAAGTTTGCAGATGATACGAAGATTGGCGTTCAACAAGGTTCCCCATGGGAGACTGGTTAGCAAGGTTACATCTCACGGAATACAAGAGGACCTAGCCATTTGGATACAGAACTGGCTCAAAGTTAAAAGACAGAGGGTGGTGGTGGAGGGTTGTTTTTCAGACTGGAGGCCTGTGACCAGTGGAGTGCCACAAGGATTAATGATGGGTCCTCTACTTTTTGTCATTTACATAAATGATTTGGATGAGAGCATAAGAGGTATAGTTAGTAAGTTTGCAGATGACACCAAAATTGGAGGTATAGTGGACAGTGAAGAGGGTGACCTCAGATTAATATAGAATCTTGATCACATGGGCAAATGGGCTAACAAGTGGCAGATGGAGTTTAATTCAGATAAATGAGAGGTGTTCAATTTTGGGAAAGCAAATCTTAGCAGGACTTATACACTTAATGGTAAGGTCCTAGGGAGTGTTGCTGAACAAAGAGACATTGGAGAGTGCAGGTTCATAGCTCCTTGAAAGTGGAGTTGCAGGTAGATAGGATAGTGAAGAAAGCGTTTGGTATGCTTACTTTTATTGGTCAGAGTATTGAGTACAGGAGTTGGGAGGTCATGTTGCAACTGTACAGTACATTGGTTAATCCATTGTTGGAATATTGCATACAATTCTGGTCTCCTTCCTATCGGAAAGATGTTGTGAAACTTGAAAGGGTTCAGAAAAGATTTACAAGGATGTTGCCAGGGTTGGAGGATTTGAGCTATAGGGAGAGTCTGAACAGGGTGGAGCTGTTTTCCCTGGAGCGTTGGAGACTGAGGGGTGATCTTATAGAGGTTTACAAAATTATGAGGGGCATTGATCGGGTAAATAGACAAAGTCTTTTCCCTGGGGTGGGGGAGTCCAAAACTAGAGGGTGTAGGTTTAGTGTGAGAGGGGAAAGATACAAAAGAGACCTAAGGGACAACTTTTTCACACAGAGGGTGGTATGAGTATGGAATGAGCTGCCAAAGGAAGTGGTGGAAGCTGGTACAATTTCAACATTTAAGAGTCATTTGGATGGGTATATGAATAGGAAGGATTTGGAGGGATATGGGCCGGATGCTGGCGGATGGGACTAGATTGTGTTGAGATATCTGGACGGTATGGACAGTTTGGACTGAAGGGTTATTTTCATGCTGTACATCTCTATGACTCTATGGTGGAATAGCAGAAAGCATAGGGGATAGTGAAAGAATACAGGAGAATATATATATACTGTAGAGTTTGGGCAGAAAAGTGGCAGATGGAGTTCAATCCAGGCAAATGTGAGGTGATGCATTTTGGAAAGCCTAATTCTAGAGTGAACTATAGTGTAAATGAAAGAGCCTTGGGAAAAGTTGATGAGCAGAGAGATCTGAGAGTTCAGGGCCACTGCACCCTGAAGGTGGCTACACAGGTGGATAGAGTGGTCAAGAAGTCATTTGGTATTCTTGCCTTCATCGGACAGGGTATTGAGTACAAGAGCTGGCAGATCATGTTAAAATTGTATAAGACTTTGGTTCAGCCGTATTTAGAATACTGTGTACAGTTCTGGTCTCCATATTACCAAAAGGATGTGGACACTTTGTACATCTCTATGACTCTATGACTCTAATTTTGTAGAGGGTGCAGAGAAGGTTTACAAGGATATTGCCTGGTATGGAAGGTGCTAGCTATGAAGTGACGTTGAGTAGACTAAGATTGCTTTCATTAGAAAAAAGGAGATTGAGGGTGGACCTGATTGAGGTCTACAAAATCATGAAGGGTACAGACAGGGTGGATGGAGATAAGCTTTTTCCCAGGGTGAGGGATTCAATAACGAGAGGTCATGCGTTTCAAGGTGAGAGATGAAAAGTTTAAGGGGGATACATGCGGAAAATACTTTACACAGATGGTGGTAGGTGCCTGGAATGCGTTGCCAGCAGAGATAGTAGAGGCAGGCATGATAGATTCATTTAAGGTGCATCTGGACAGATGCAAGAGTAGGTGGGGAGCAGAGGGACACAGATCCTCAGGAATTGGGTGATAGATTTAGACAGTGGATTTGGATCGACTCAGGGTTGGAGGGCCGAAGGGCCTGTTCCTGGGCTGTAAGTTTTCTTTATTCTTTGTTCTTTGTATTGTAGAAGATAACTAGAGGACTGTAAGCTCTACTTCAGCCATGAGTTTCAATGGAAGGCTCACAAACTGCCAGCTAATCAGAGAGCAGGAATAGTGACCATGACGGTACTGCTGTCGGATCCCAAGTAACAGCCACTGAGGAGACTGGAGTGCAAACCAATGGTGTCAAGAGTTCTGTGGGTATATTGGGCAAATGAGGATGGTGAGAGTAAGTCTTCAAATGGACATTAATAGGACGCTTCCAGGCCTCATACGTCCTAAAGGTGCGTGGTTGCGAGAACCTCACATCCCCACTTGATAAGTGGCAACAGAAGGTGACAGGCATGACACTCCCACCGTCCTGCTCCATTTTACATCCCCTCCACCTCTCAATCTGCTTCAAGGACTTGGAAGCAATGTAAAATCTTTGCTAATTATTATTGCAACTTTTGAAAGAAATGCTAGGAACTTTTAACAAAAACTTATGATACAAGTGTAATTATTGCTATCACACTTCAGAAAATGGAAATTATGACAATGTATTTTCGAAGAAAAGGCTGAAATTGGTGATAATAGCAAGACAACTTGAGGAAAATCAAGTTTATTTATTGAAACAAAAGGAAGTAATGGAAGTAAACCATAAAAGACAAGTGAAAGAAAGTGGAAATAGAGCTACGCAAAATTGAAAGCAGAAGAAAAATAGTCTGATATAGAAACAAATGTCATACTAGGGATTGAGCTATTTTTAAATGTGCATTTTACACAATCTCTGAAGATTTTAAGAAAGCTATCATGGCATTATACCTCTGCTCTGACAGGGAAGGGATCCTTTGCCATTTTTATACTTTTTTTTAACCCTTTGCCCTCACAAAAAAAAGCCTTTTTACACCAAAACAGACAGCTATTTAAATGGAAATTTTTTTTCCTGAGAGGGCAAAAGTTCAAGGTTCAAAATAACAGCCGACCATCTGCCATAAGTAGACTATTTTCTATAGTGGACAAAATAAGTTTTGCTTTGAATATCTGATATCAACCAGCTATGCTAGTTTTACAAATAATGGTGTCAAACTCTCTTTTAATTAGCTTTGGTAGTTGTATATGAACAGATGTATAACATAAATTATGTCATCGAAAATTTTAAATAAACAACATATTAAATCAGTCATAAATTTTGATTAACATGATGCATGTATGATTAAAGCAAATTGGATATTTTAGCTTAATGTTTACAAGTATCCCTCAAATATCCAGCAATGTTCTTAGTGATTTTCAGTCTCATTTCACATAATAATTGTATTATGGTAATATTTGTTACTCCAGACTTCAATTGAGGAAAGATGAAAATTCCAGCTGCATATTAATCAAATTATCAGAACAGGTGAGGTAAATCCAAGTGCTACTTAAAAGGAATATATCACCTTTAAAGGACATGCTGGGTATTTTGTTTGCATTTCCTTATAAATTGTACTTTCAACTTTGCTATTACAAAATATAATGAACCCTAGCTCTTTCCACTCTAAACCTTCACTTTGTTTTGTCAGCTGCTGACACATTCCACTTTCTCTGTATTATAAATGCTTTTCTCTATGGGGTCAGTTTGTTGACAGTTGCAGACATGTGACAGAAGAAGAATAGGTAGAGGTGGCAATGTGCGATCCATATATTTTTGAAACAGAACTGAATTGCTTTATCTGTATATAGTGAACACAATGCAAATGAAAACTCTGAAAAACCTATATTGACTTCCACAGAGGTTCAGTAAACTCTGGTGTTATTTTATTAAATGTGTCACTACATTTTTAAAATGTTGCAATTATACAAGCACTCACATTTGTACTGCAAAACTGTTTGCATTAAGCAAGACTTCTGGCCACAAACTCAATGTATTCGATTTGCTGACATAATAATAATCAGGCTAACAATATTTGTTGTTATTTATGTGGAAATCAGATAGTAATTTCTGGAAACCACAAAAAGCCTAGATGAATATCAAAATTCAGAAGTTGCTGTTTCAGATAAAATATTCCTCTGAAATGTCATATTGTTTACCACTTAAATACTTTGAATGACATTTGCTTCCTAAACTTATAAATATGAAATAAACAAGCCAAAAAGAAGTTAGGCTATATCAGTTCTAGTGTAGCTTGCCCTATAACAGCAAAGCAATTATTAATTATTACTGGAGAGAATCCACACATTTTGGTAAAGTTTTTTTGTCTTGCACTCATCAGGGCATATCACAAAAATAAAGGGGAAAACTAACATATAAGGGTCTTGTTAAAATGAGGTATGAAATTGAAGTTTTTCATTTTGCACCCTTCAGGTTTAATATCTAAGAAAACAGACTTGAAAAAGGAACATCAATTTATGCAGCTGGAGGTGCTGATTGATGGTGCCATCTTTGGCAGGGAGTTAAAAAAAGACAGAAGAAGGCAGAAGAAGGAGGAGGCCATTCGGACCCTTGAGCCTGCTTTGCAGGAACAGTAGGAACAGTCAATCTTGGTACTCAGGCAGGTCAACTCTAATTGGTCAGAATGACGCCATGGGAATGCAGCAGAATTCCGCGGTTTCTATGGTCCCCTTTCTCAATGAGAAATGTATGTATTCCCAATGTATATACAAATTTCTTTTGCCTACATAAAATAAGGTCCCATGTGTTAACAGAGCTTCAAACATTTGCAAACCCATCTCACTATCAACCTGATTGATAATCTTAGATAGGTTTGCTGTGCAATTCTTAGCACGATCTGGATTATGTGATGAATGCTGTATAATGGCAGAATGACATCTAATGTTGAAGATAGTGTACTAAGGTTTGCATGCTGGTTGAGCACAATTGGCACATTGCCTGTGGTGAATTGTCAATGGACATGTTGTTTGATAGAGTTAGCCAGGACTGGAACATACTATATGGTGCAATAAAATAAATCATCAAACAAAGAACTATGGATGGTAGAGATCTGAAACAAAAACAGAAATTGTTTGCAAAATCAGAAGGCCTGGCACCAGACGTGGGGAGAAAGCAGAGTTAACGTTTTGAGCCCAGTGACTCTTCATCAGAACCACTATTTAGCGTGGTAGGCAAAAATCCTCATGTACATGAACTTTCTATCTGTATAACTTGCCTGTTTACAACTTCACAACTGTTGTCTTTTGTCTCATGTTTGTATCAGTTTTTTTGTGTCAGTTATTTTTATGAATTTGTGCTATCTGTATTTATTAATAATGTTAATAAACTTGTCATCTGATTTGGTCATTGCTTAAAATATTTCTAATTTGTTTTTATTTGTTGCTTTTGTCCGAAATGACTACAATTTTATCATTTCCAAAATAAATGTTTAAATGAAATAAAGCAGTTTAAACATGGCAATACAGAATTACACTTTTAAGAATTCTTTCATGGGATATGGGCATTGCTGGCTAGTTCAGCAGTTGTTGAAAATGTGTTGCTGGTTAAAGCACAGCAGGTCAGGTAGCATCTCAGGAATAGGGAATTCGACGTTTCGAGCATAAGCCCTTCATCAGGAATGAGAGAGAGTAGCCAAGCAGGCTAAGATAAAAGGTAGGGAGGAGGGACTTGGGGGAGGGGCGATGGAGGTGGGATAGGTGGAAGGAGGTCAAGGTGAGGGTGATAGGCCGGAGTGGGGTGGGGGCGGAGAGGTCAGTAAGGAGATTGCAGGTTAGGAGGGCGGTGCTGAGTTGAGGGAACCGACTGAGACAAGGTGGGGGCAGGGGAAATGAGGAAACTGCAGAAATCTGAATTCATACCTTGTGGTTGGAGGGTTCCCAGGCGGAAGATGAGGCGCTACTCCTCCAGCCGTCGTGTTGTTATGTTCTGCCGGTGGAGGAGTCCAAGGACCTGCATGTCCTCGGTGGAGTGGGAGGGAGAGTTAAAGTGTTGAGCCACGGGGTGGTTGGGTTGGTTGGTCTGGGCGGCCCAGAGGTGTTCTCTGAAGCGTTCCGCAAGTAAGCGGCCTGTCTCACCAATATAGAGGAGGCCACATCGGGTGCAGCGGATGCAATAGATGATGTGTGTGGAGGTACAGGTGAACTTGTGGCGGATATGGAAGGATCCCTTGGGGCCTTGGAGGGAAGTGAGTGTGGAGGTGTGGGCGCAAGTTTTACATTTCCTGCGGTTGCAGGGGAAGGTGCCGGGGGTGGAGGTTGGGTTGGTAGGGGGTGTGGATCTGACGAGGGAGTCACGAAGGGAGTGGTCCTTGCGGAACGCTGATAGGGGAGGGGAGGGAAATATATCCTTGGTGGTGGGGTCCGTTTGGAGGTGGCGGAAATGACGGCGGATGATACGTTGTATGCGGAGGTTGGTGGGGTGGTAGGTGAGAACCAGTGGGGTTCTGTCTTGGTGGCGGTTGGAGGAGCGGGGCTCAAGGGCGGAGGAGCAGGAAGTGGAGGAGATGCGGTGGAGGGCATCGTCGATCACGTCTGGGGGGAATCTGCGGTCCTTGAAGAAGGAGGCCATCTGGGCTGTGCGGTGTTGGAACTGGTCCTCCTGGGAGCAGATGCGGCGGAGACGAAGGAATTGGGAATATGGGATGGAGTTTTTGCAGGGGGCAGGGTGGGAGGAGGTGTAGTCCTCTGTGTAGCTGTGGGAGTCAGTCGGTTTATAGTAGATGTCTGTGTTGAGTCGGTCGCCCGAGATAGAGATGGAAAGGTCTAGGAAGGGGAGGGAGGAGTCTGAGACAGTCCAGGTGAATTTCAGGTCGGGATGGAAGGTGTTAGTAAAGTTGATGAACTGTTCAACCTCCTCGTGGGAGCACGAGGCAGCGCCGATACAGTCATCGATGTAGCGGAGGAAAAGATGGGGGATGGTGCCAGTGTAGTTGCGGAAGATGGACTGTTCCACATATCCTACGAAGAGGCAGGCATAGCTGGGGCCCATGCGGGTCAGTTCAGCAGTTGTTGCCAATCCCTAGAGCCCTTGAGAGTGGGTAGTAGTAAGCTGTATTCTTTGACCACTACAGTCATGTAGTGCAAGCACACCCACGGTGCTATTAGGGAGTTCCAGGTCTTAGGCCCAACAACCGAAGGAACGATAACATATTTCCAATTCAGGGTAGCATATGGCTTGAAAGTGGAATTGTAAGTGATAGTGCTCTCAGGCATCAACTGTTCTTGCCCTTATTGGCTTGGAATGCCCTATCGATGGAACTTGGTGAGTTGTTACAATGCATCTTGTAGATAAATGATGTCACTATGCATCAGTTGGTAAAAGGATTGAATGTTTGCCAATTAAATAGGTTGTTTTGTCCTGGATGGTGTTGAGCGTATTGAGTGTTGTGAGAGCTGCATTCACTCAAGGAGAGTATTCCATCATATTCCAGATTTGTAACTTTTTGATGATGGACAGACTTTGGAGTGTCAGGAGGTCAGTTACTTTCTAAAGGATTCCTAGCCTTTGACTTGTTTCAGTAGTGACAATAAATATAAATCTGCTACAGTTTCTGGTTAATGACAACATCCAAAATATTGATAGTGGGGCAGTTCAGTGATGGCAATGTTATTGAATGTCAAAGTGAGATAGTTAGACCTCTCTTATTAGAGATGATTATTGCTTGGCACTTTTGTGGCTAAAATTTTACTTACCACTTCTAAGCCCATGGTTGCGACTATTTCAATAACAGGGGTTGTGAATAGTGCTGAATGTTGTTTGATTTGATTTATTGTTATCATATGTACTTAAGTACAGTGAAAAGTTATGTTCTGCATGCAGTACAGGCAGGTTACCACATACAAGGATATACAGATCATACAGTGATTGAACAGAGAGAGGAGAAAGTGAGGACTGCAGATACTGGAGATAAGAGCTTAAAAATGTGTTGCTGGAAAAGCGCAGCAGGTCAGGCAGCATCAAAGGAGCAGGAGTACAGAGCAAGTCATACAAAGTTATGACTGCACAAGAAGTGTACAAAAGCAAGATCGACATTAGATTTAAAATTTGAGAGGTCAATCCAGCATTCTAATAACGGTGGGGAAGAAGCTGTTCTTGAACTTGTTGGTACAGGTGTTTAAGTTTTTGTATCTTCTGCCTAACAAAAGAGGTTGAAAGAGATTATAACTGGGGTGGGAGGGCTCTTTGATGATGTTGGCTGCCTTTCTACGGCAACGAGAAATGTAGATGAAGTCAATGAATGGCAGTTTTGCTTGTGTGATGTTCTGGGCCGTGTTCACAACTGTCTATAGTTTCTTACGGTCTTGGGCAGAGTATTTGCCATTACAAGCCATGACACACCCATAGTATGGCGCATCTGTAAAAGTTGGTGAGGGTTCATATGTACATGCTGAATTTCCTTAGCCTCCGAAGGAAAAAGAGGCATTGCTGTGTTTTCTTGACCATTGCATCAGTATGGGTGGTTCAGGTCAGGTTGTTGGTCATCATCACTCCTACTAACCTGATGCTCTCATCCATCTCCACCACAACTCCATTAATGTTGATAGGGGCGTGTCCTCCTCCTTTCTTCCTAAAGTCAATGATCAGCTATTTAGTTTTGCTGACATTGAAAGAGAGATTGTTACCTTTGCACCAAGACACCAAGCCTTCTATCTTGTATTCTGATTTGTCATTATTTGATATCCGGCCTACAATGGTGGTGTTGTCAGCGAACTTGTAGATGGGATTCGGATGAAATTTGGGCACAGAGTCATGAATGTACAAGAAGTACAGCAGAGGTTGAGTACGCATCCTTACGGTGTGCCAGTGTTGAGGATTATCGTGGAAGTTGTGCTGTTGTCTATCTTCACTGATTACGGTCTATGGGTCAGGACGTTGAGGATCTAATTGCAGAGGGCAGAGCAGAAATCTAGGTTGTGAATGTTGTAAACATCCCCACTTCTAACTTTATGATGGAAGGAAGATCATTAATAAAGCATTGTTGGGCCTAGGACACTTGGATATTTGTCATTTGAGATTCATTTTGAGCTTCTTAATATTTCTAACAAAATGATACTTGAAGGTATCAGCCTTACACAAAAGCTTATTTATCAACTCCATGTTTTAACTGAGATCATGATTTTGTGAGTGAATTTAATGCTCACTCATTAGTGTGCCAGCATGGTGGTGTGCCAGGACCCTGTTGTTTTACCACCTCTTCACTGATTAAGACTGTGTGACAGGAAGGCCAATAAATGGCCTTCCTATTACACAAATTGAATCCCTTAAGGTGTGCAATTAATGCCCTCTTGAAGTATATATCTATAGTGGTAGAGGGATGACTTGCCATATGGGAAACCCAAAAGTAAGGGATTCTTCAGTATTCTTCTTTTCGTCAGTATTCACATTGGAAAAGGGCAATGTTAGTGAGAATATAGAGATACAGGCTACTAGATTAGATGGAATTGCGTTTGACAAAGAGGCGGTTTTCGCAATTTTGAAAAATCTAAAATAGATCAGACCTCTGGGTCAGATGGGATTTAGCCTTGCATTCTCTGGGAAACCAGGAAGGAGATTGCAGAGCTGTTGGTTTTGATTTTTATGCCATCATTGTCGACAGGAGTAGTATCAGAAGACTGAAGGATAGCAAATGTTACCTTGTTTAAGAAGGGGAGTCGGGACAACCCTGGTAATTATAGGCCAGTGAGCCTTACTTTGGTTGTGGGTAAGGTGTTGGAAAAGGTTATAAGATAAGCATTCATAATCATCTGGAAAGGAATAATTTGACTAAGGATAGTCAACATGGCTTTGTGATGAGTAGGTCATGCCTAACTAACATTATTGAGTTCTTTGGGAAGGTGACAAAACAGGTGGATGAAGGTAAAGAGGTTGATGTGGTGTATATGAACTTCAGTAAGGCATTTGATAAGTTTCCGTATGGTAGGCTATTGCACAAAGTATGGAGTTCCGGGATTCAAGGTGATTTAGCGGTTTTCGTTGGAGAGATGAAGGTTGTGAAGTGACTTAAGCGAGACATATAAGATAATCAGAGGTTAGATAGGGTGAACTGTGAGAGTCTTTTTCCTTGGATGATGAAGGCTAACACGAGGAGACATAGCTTAAAATTGAGAGGTGATAGATTTAGGACAGATATCAGGGGTAGTTTCTTTACTCAGCGAATTGTAGGAGCGTGGAACAGCCTATCTGTAACAGTAGTAGACTCACAACATTAAGGGCATTTAAATGGGCATATGGACAATAATGGAACGGTGTAGGTTAGATGGGCATTAGATTAATTTCATGGGTTGGCGCAACATTGAGGGCCGAAGGGCCTGTACTGCGTTGTAATGTTCTATGTTCTCTCAAAGCCATTCAGGACCTTATTGAATGATATGGCACCTGGTGTAGGGTTTGGGGAGTGCAGGTCTCAGTGAGTGACGCATGCTGCCGATTCCCCTCCCTGAAAAGCCTTTCTTACCATCACTCTTTTATGCTTTGGACACCACTTGATCCAAGGCTCAGGTAAGTATCATACCAGCAATAGCAACCGCTTTCCCGTTGGTGATGCTGAAAGAAGGAGAGCTGGTGGTTTCTGACTGACTGGGAACTGTGCAGGCAGGATTTCCACCTGAGGTCCTTGATTCCAGCAAACAGGCTTATATCTGACCTTTAAGTACCTGAGTGGTAGGCAGATCTTCCTGAAGAGAAACAATGTGGGTATCTTGGCAGCTCTCCAGCCAGTAATCTAATCTGTGTCAGCTCCCTATCTACGCTGTCTAGATTCTCATGATTTTGAATACTTTCATCAAATTTCCTCTGAGCCTTCTCTTTTCCCAGGAAAGCAATTCCACTTCTCCAATCTATCTTCATTATTGAAATTACTCGTTCCTGGAAACATAATTGTAAACATATTTTTCATTGTTTCCAATGCCTTAGCATACTTTCTAAAGTGTGGCGTTCACACTGGATGCAAAATTCCAATGACAGCAGATCCTGTGTCAACATAAGGCTTCTGCACTTGTACTTGAAGTGGCTTTTAAAACCTATGCGGTTTTATGACTATTCTGTCAACCTGTCCTATTATATTAATGACTTATACATATTTGTTCCCAGGTCCTTCTCCACCTGTACCACCTTTAGTGTCTCAATAAATGTATCACCTCACACTTCTTCATGTTGCACTTCACCTGCCAGGTATCTGTCTGCACTATTCTCTTCAAGTTACAATACTTGTAAGTTTAGTACCATCTGCAAATTTTAAAATTATCCCTGTGCTCCCCAGATTATTAAAATATGACACGAAAAACAAGGGAGCCAAAACTGATACCTGGGGAACTTCACCACCTAATGGGGAAATCTTGAATTGTGTAAAAGTCGGTGAAAAAAAGCTCCAGAAACAGAAGGCTCTGGAAGTTTCAGAGGAAAACATCACAGAATTGTTACAATGCAGAAGCAAGTCACTAAGCCCATCATACCTGCACAGGTTCTACCTAGCACCAATCTCCTTCCTTTTTCCTATATCCTTGCACACCATTTCTCTCCAGTTAATAATCTAGTGTCTTCCTGAATGCCTCAATTGAAACTGCCTCCAACACATTGCCAGGCAGTGCATTCCTGCAAGGCTGGAGAAGACATGAGTTTAGGGAAGTGGTGTTATGCAGTAAGTGAGCTGAGTTAGCAGTCTAAAGAAAATAAATTAACTGAAGAAAATAATGTTGGGTGAATGCCAGAAATTTGTGGAAAAGCAATCTGGTTACAAATGTGCCAACTAAGCAAAAAGCTTTAGCAAAGACAAAGGCATGACTCTTCATTTAGATTTGAGTGGTTGTAATGGTGTGTTTTGGATACTAGGAATGATTCTTTCTTTCTGATGTTTGTAATGAGATCTTTCAAAAGTTTATGATTAAGTGTAATGTAGTTCATACTTTTCTCATATGATAAATTTATGATATTTTGTTAAAAGTATGTCAGATTACACTTATGAACATGCTCAGTGATTGACCTCCATTGTGACCAAAAAAAAGTTAAAGATGGTCTATCAAGCCAAGTTGTCACATTTGTATCTGACCTGAGGACATGGTCAACTCCTTCAAGTTCCATTGCTACAAATATAGTCCACTCAAAAACTGAAGACCTCTCCACCATGTGTCACCAACCTGCTCAACAAATCTTGGAACCCATAAATGTTAAAACAAACTCCACTATGGTTACTAAATTGCAAAAGTGAAACAAAGCCAAATTTCACTTTCGGATCTGGCTTGTCTAATGTTATCATCAGCTGGGATCATAATAGCTCTGCAGCCACTTAGTGACATCCTTGAACCTGGTATCATGATGACAGTGCATTATCTTAAGTTCACTTCTGTGACTAGAGGAATGTTTATCTCTTCCCCGAACTATTGAATCACCTGTGACTATTGCTCTTCTTGACTTCCTTGTACCCACATAGCATAGCTTAGACACATGTGGTGACATGGGTGTGATTTTGGCTGGTGAATACAATGCACTCAGGAGACTCTTGTGCTATCTGCCTGTTTCTTTTTGACTACCTGATGATCACCCATTCCCTCTCTCTCTGTATGTACTTATGAGGTAGTTGACCACATTTCCATAATGTTCTCAGCCTTACCAATATACTACAGTGGTACGAGTTGCTATTTAAGTTCTGAATCTTGGAGCTCAAGCTGCTGCAACTGATGACAATTCCTGCATAAATGGTAATCCAGGACATGGGAAAAATTCTGGAATTCCCTCACTGCACAGGAAGTGTATTTCCAAGATTGAATACTGACATTCCTTGATTAAATAATCAACTCTGCTACTGCTACGTAACATTAACTATACCTATGCACCTTATCTAATTTTCACCATTTTAATCTGCCACTTGTACAGACTCATATCCTAAAGAGCAAAACATACCAGTTAATCAACTAGGGATTTTTTTTGTGATATTGTTCCTTAATTTTGAAATAGAGCTCCGGCATACCCCAAATGGCAACAGAGACCTGAAATGCTTCTCTCTCTTTCTTGAGTGCCGTTTTCTTTTTATTGACCTGAAATGCTCTAACCTCTCATTCTTCCTCCTTTCCATGTCTCCTGTCCTGGTCTGCTGGTCCTTCCCTTCTAGCCAAAAGATAGACATCAAAGCATTCAGCGAAACACTTAATGACCAAATATTTTCATCCATCCTGCTGAAGGTGTCATTCTGAATGTATAGCTAATTTGTGAGGACTAGCATTATAAAGACATTTAGTGAATTGCAGAATGTGATGTTCCATGCAAAAATGTATTCTTTTTGATGTAGACATCAGTGTCTGAGACACTATAGTATTCAGGTTAGAGACAAACTCCATCAAATAGGCACCATGTGGTTGGACATGCTGACAGGAACTTACATACTTTCTGCTACTGCTCTTTATCAAAAGCCTCTGAGACTCAGTATCTATGTCCAGCTGACTGAAGTTGGAGATTGCATGTTTTTTGATGGGGTTCTTCTTTGCTCTACCTGCTTGAGGGGACTGTTGGATATAAATCGGTGTATTAGAACTGAAAATGAGTGCTAAATCATCATTGTCTACATTATCATTTTTTGATGGCTAGTGACATCAGGCTAACGTGATTGAATGTTATATGCCAACATTCAATGTAAAGCCTATGTGATTTTAATTTTGTCAACAGATTGCGGGAAAACCTCTAGATAAACCTCAATTTCTCTTTATCTGATAACCAACTCCCTTCTCTGGGAGATCAATGTGAACAGTGAGATACAGTAGAAGCTTGGGAAGATAAAGTGAAGACAGTTGGGTTAGATTAGGATGTAATTTAATGTTGAAAAATGTGTTGCTGGAAAAGCGCAGCAGGTCAGGCAGCATCCAAGGAGCAGGGGAATCAACATTTCGGGCATGAGCCCTTCTTCAGCATCTGCAGTCCTCACTTTCTCCCTGTAATTTAATGTGTCAGTCTACTCATCTCTTCTGCTCTAATTAGACAATTGAATCTTTTCTGGCACTACATCTAATGTAGGATCACACTCACCTAGTCCCTACCTTTGGCACTAATATTCCTAGGTTATATTCAGAGGCAGGCCTTTTTACACCTTCATGAGAAATAGAATGTTCTTATGAATCCTTAGAGTCTTCAGAAACATGCTGTAGGATGGAATGGAGATTGCTATTATGTCTCCATTCCTGAAGCATCTACCGTTGTTTGGAGACCTGTACCATGTTTCTAGTTTGATCCTTGAATAGTGCCTTCTGCTAAAAATAAACTCCACCTCATGCCTGCTTGTTCTGATTGAGGAGGTAACCAAAAGTCAGATACAAATGAGTAGCTGCTTTCAAAAACTATTCATCAACTCGTGACTGAAATTCACTGGTTCCTTGCACTGTTGGGCTCAGTGAGTTGAATGCTAAAGTTCAGCCTGTTGTTTCATGGAATTGTTCAACAATTTATATGATCTTCTGAAACAATTTAAAGAATGTTTGGGAGATCTAGGTCTCTATTCCGCCCTCTGCAACTGGATCCTTGACTTCCTGATCCACAGATTGCAATCTGGACAACAGCACCTCCTCCATGACAATCGTCAACACTGGGACCCGCAAGAATTTGTACTTAACCCCCTACTGTACTCCCTATGATTGTATGGCCAGATTTCATCTGAACTCCATCGACAAGTTTGCTGATGACACCACCATTGTAGACCAGATATCAAACAATGGCAAGACAGAAAACAAGAACGAGATAGAATGCTTGGTGACAGGGTGCAAAGATAACAATCTCTCCCTCAATGTCAGCAAAACTAAAGAGCAGATCATTAACTTCAGGAAGCAAGGAGAAGGACACACCCTTATCTACATCAGATGAGGTGGAGATGTTTGAAAATGTCAAGTTCCAAGAAGTGACTGTCACCAACAATCTGTCTTGGACCATTCACGTTGATGTGATGGTCAAGGAGACACAACAACATCTCTTCTTCCTGAGGAGGCTAAGGAAATTCAGCACGTCCATAAAGACCCTCATCAACTTTTACAGCTGCACCATAGAAAGCATTCCATCTGGATGTATCATGGCTTGGTACAGCAACTGCCACTACTGTTAGAAACTACAGATAGCTGTGAACATAGCCCAAACTAGAATACTAGTCAACCTTCATCCATTGACTCCACTTACACTTCTCATTGCTGCAGAAAGGCAGCCAACATCATCAAAGATCCACTCCCCAGGTCATAATCACTTCCATCAGGCAGAAGATACAGAAGTTTAAATACACGTACTGACAGGTTCAAGAACAGCTTCATCCTCGCTATTATTAGACTGCAGAATGGACCTCTCAAATTTCAAATCTAATGTTGATCTTGCTTTTCGTACACCTATGATCCTTGTGTCTTTGTATGTTATGATTTACTGTACTGCACGTAAAACAAATTTCCACTGCACTTAAATCTAATCAAATATTAATACCACAGGGATTATTTTAAAAATGCAAATAAACCCTTCATTTTTTAATTCTTCTGATAGAAGAATATTGGGTGAGCTAACCCCACCTTCTGACCCATGAATAGCTGATTACCAAGAATTACGTTGTAGACCTGTGTGATTGTTTCCGTCTCTCTTTTCAATTTTAGTACAAAAACAGACCACTTGAATGCCAAGCCTTAACTAGTAACAATCTCACAGAAGAGAGTTGGTAGAACTATGTGAAAGCAATCGCACATTGTTGGTAATTAATATCTAATTTGTTTTATGCAAATAAGTTTAAGAACACAAAAGGATACTGTGGAAATGGACCATCCCAGCATTTAGAATGTTGCTAAAAGTCTTCTTTTAAGACTAAAGTTTGCTAATTTCATTATTACTATGAAGTATGCATTATCCTTTTAAAAATGCCTGTGGCATATATTGTCCTGCTCTTTATTCAGTGGATCTAACATCAAACACTCAAATTTGACGTTAAGCTGATTGGAGAGAAAAAGAGAAATATAAAAATGGGATAAAATAGAAGAAAATAAAACTTATGGGGCAATCTACTGAAAAAATTAGTAAAAGACAAATCTTATCAGCCACATGACAGCCCAGCTTGTCAGTTTTAGTCACGTTTATGCTTTAGCTGTGATATATGAGGTGGAATCTTCCGCTCCTTGAGTTGTCGAGCCTGGAGGCAGCAAGGGCACTTACCTAAGCAGTATGATAGCACACATAAACCTGGAAATTTCTTGCCTTTATCAGAATTAAGTTCCATATGATAAAGTCCATAGTCAGTCTTCTCAATGAATTGCTAACTGTAGCTCTTAAACGGCTGGTTAAGGGTTACATCAGGGCTTCAGCTACCACTGGGATTAAGCCAGTTGCCAGTGGCCCTGTTGTCAAATGGCATAGGTGACCATCAAACTGCACAGGCTCCTTGTCATAAAGTGGGAAGGGATCAGTTCTCTTGATCAAAGGCAATCAGCATTTGATCAAGGGACTGGTTCTTGGGCGAAATTAGTGCACACTGGAAGCACTCTTTGTCCTTAATTCTGACATCCCTGACTCCCATTACCCTACTAACAATATCCCAAGAACCGACAATCTCACATCACTTACCTTTATCGTGACTTGTCTACAATCTTTGAACTCGAGGAAGTATTTTTCAGGCAGTAGCTACAGCTGAATACTGTTGGTTTCTAACTAGCCATAAGCTCTTGCAGGGCAGGACCTCCACTCCTGCGGTTCTGATTCCAGTGAAAGGCAAGGAGGTGGCCTTACAACTTCTAAATTAGCTTGTGGTATGATAGGCTTGTAGTAATTGTAACAAGGTCAGCCAGATGGACTTCATGGAATATGAGTTCCCCGACTGGGGCTATTAACCTGGTCCAATCAGACAGCCCTGGCTGACAGATATAAACAAAAGTTTACTCTGAGAGCTGGCTCTGAGGAAGCTGGACCAGTGTCATGTGTAAATAAAAGGTGACTCGATGACAGGTTACTGACCTCTGTGAAATTATTTCAAAGCTCTTCCTTAAAGTGGCAGTAAATGTCTCTTGCTGCTTCTCTACCACATTGACAAGTAGAGAACGTTGAAGATTGCTGATGCTGTAATAAGATTTCTATCGTTGCTTCTGACTGGAATTCTAGGATTTGTCTGGTATAAATGGTTTTACTATATACCAACACTTTGTACCATATTAGAATTGCTTTTTTTAAAAGCTACAGTATCAGATTTGCCATAGGTTTCAATACAAAACCAATGCATTATTTTCTTATCACAGCATACTTCTCAGAAAAATCAAAGCTTAAGGCAGCACCATGGTAACTCTTTCTTTGGTTACATGATAAATGCTAGAAGAATATTTGCCTTTGAAAGCCTTTTTTATTTTACATATTAAAATTAATTTTGGCAGCTTGTTCACCAAGTATTTATAGTTATAACAGTACCTTTATAGTTATGCCAGATAAGATAGAAGTGACATTTGAGCCACACGCAGCGGTAAGTTGACAGAAAATAAACAAGCAATGAGAAAAATGGTTCACAAATGTAAATTGACACTAGCACATACAGCTATCTCTTAAAAGCGACTCCTTTCAAAAAAAAGCGAGACCTTGTTAATGATCTCTATAGATAAACAAAAATTCTGCTGATTATATTTTTTGAATTTTATCAAAAGATGCTAAAAATAAATTATATAAGGACAAATTGTAACTTCAACTGCGTCTAATTAAGCAGTCACTTATTATACCTCCAATTTGTCTTATGAACCTTGAAATTAGAAAATATACGAGCCAGATTTTAACTCTGGCTCACAACTTTAACTCCTAGCTTGCATTATCAACCTCCAGGACGTATTCCTGTTCAATTCCAGCAGAATCATGAGAAGGTCAATGTTTAAGAATTCTATTGTGGACATTGCAGGTATGGTCACCAGTGTAACACTTGGTAAATTGGCAGAGTGAGCAAAGGTAAGCTCAGGGAGAGAAGTCCCATGTTTCCTTGTAGGACCTCATGGAATACTCTCACTTAACTGAGCACACAGAGAAAGCTTTAACTAAAGTGAACTTTCCTGGGCTCCTTTTGACCATTATTCTACTTGCCATTGACTTTCACTGGCACTACTGGATTAAACATGACTGCTTTGGGCTTCTAATTAAACTTATCAGAGAGTATCTTCCATATGACCAGAGTTGGTGGAATTAAAATGGTGGTGTGTTGGCTTCGTGAATTGCCAACCATCAATTTAACTAGCCATGCTGACAAAGCAAGTGTGGCTAGATTAGCAGAGATTGTCAGTACCAGGGGTGTGCTGCTGAGGATCGAGATATGGTGTTCAAAGAGATTTCATGACCATATTAGTTTAGGAAAGGTTGATGCCAATCTCACACATTTCTAGAATTTTCTTATATAGCACTGCTCTGACCAAAATGCCTTCCAGTTCTTCCAGAGAGTGATTTAAAAACAAATGTGAAAATTCGAAATTTTAGACTTGATGGATTGAAACGTAACCAATAAAATGAGGTCATGGGTGACTAGAGATTGGTATCATGTAAGAATGGGGCAACTGTGTCAATAATGCAATTTAGATTATGGAGGATAGAGGACAGAAAATCATCCAAGGGGTACTGAAGTAACTGACTTTCAAAGTTAAATAAATACGAACGAAATTTCATAAAGTAATGTATTGAGGTAAGTGTTCACATCCAGTAGGGCATGAAGAGAGATCGTACATTTATAAACTATATTATCTTGCGAAGATTACTTTTAAAATTGAACTTTCTGGGCTTAAAATTAATGCTTTTAGCCACAGAATATGCTTTCCAGAAATGTCCAGTGAATAAAACCTAACCTGTTACTCTCCAGGTATCTCACATTCTTGTGTAAATAGTCCAGTCAAACCAACACAAAAACACAACAGACAAGATGACCACCTCAGCCAATTCTGAACAATAGATTTGACCATATGCATCAAAAATATATCATTAAGTGAACTCACATCCAGGAATCCTGGGTCACCTGACTGAAACTTCTGACTTTAGAATAGCTTTAAGTACACAGCTTTCAATTCTTTCCTCTGTTGTTTTCACTATGGAACAGAAAATCACAAACAGCCCCATGGCTTAGCTAAAAGCCTTCCTCTAGTCTCCACCCCCTTTAAGGCCTGATTTCTGGGAAAAATCCTTTTCTGAAAGTGAAAATCAAAAGAGATCATTGTGAAAGGCAGAGATAAACCTAGGTTATTTTTCCCAATACGATCGCTTTCTTGAAACCTTTCTCACTCCCCCCTCCAATGTCAACTCCAACAAGGCAAGGAGCTCAGGACTAGTGATAGGCTTTGTTTTTAAAAAAGAAGAGGCTATCAAATATTGTAGTTGCCAGATTGTCACTTCTGGCATCTGACAAGCTGTCAAAGCAATGGGAAGTATGGTGATAGTAGAAAAGTCTTCAGATTCATTATAGTGCATGACTGACTAAATAAGGTGTTTGACAATTTTGTACAGTGGTAAAATCCAGATCAAATGTTTTGAAATGTTCTCATTGCTTAGCTTTTGTCTTTGAAGTTCAACTCAGTCATATGTCTGAATAGTTCAAAGCTTTGGTAGCTGTAAGAGTTTCCAGCTTTGTTTAAAGCTTTACCAGAGTTACCTGAAAAGGGTTCGGTTATACAATTGCTCAGTGGAATTACATTATGAATAATATCATATCAAATCTGTAGATGCCATAAAGCTGGAGTGAATATATGTGATAAGGAGAATGTAGGGAAGTTTCAGTACAACTCTTCACATTGCACGTCCTGCAAGGACTCCAACCCATTCTCCCTATTCCTTCACCTACGTCACATCCGGTTTGGATGATGTCACCTTCCAAAACAGCACTGCTGATGTAACTTGCTTTTTCCACAAATGCAGTTTCCTGCCCACTGTGGTTGATAGAACCCTCAACCCCATCTGATCTATCACCCATGCTTCTGCCCTTGCCCCTTCCCATCATTCACAACAGCATGATCAGGTCCCACTTGATCTGTTTTCATCCCACCAGCTTCTGCATTCAAGGGATCATTCGCCACCATTTCAGACAACTCTAACAGGTCACCACCACCAAACACATCTTCCTCCCATTCCCCTATCTGCATTTCACAGGGATCGATCCCTCTGGACACCCTAGTCCATTCCACAACCACCAATAATACACCACTTTCCCACGGCATCTTCCCATGTAACCACAGAAGGTGCAACACATGCCCCTTCACCTCCTCCCTGCTTACCATCCGAGGGCCTCAACAGTTTTTTCAGGTGAAGTAGCATTTCACCTGTACCACCTCCAGTTTTGTGTTTTGCATTCACTGAACACAATGTGGCTGACTCTATATTGAAAAAACCAAACAGTGACTAGGTGAACACTTTGCAGAACACCTCATGTCTGTGTGCAAGCATGACCCTGATCATCCCATAGCCAGTCATTTTAGCACAATGTTCTGTTCGCATGCTCACTGCTCTTTCCTTGGCATGCAGCAGTGCTCCAGTTAGTCACAGTGCAAACTGAAGGAACAACATCTCATCTTCAGAATATGTATCTTACAGCCCTCTGGACTTAATAATTATTGAGTTCAACACCTTCAAATTGTGAACCAACTCCCATTTCTTCCCTTTCTTGCAGCTTTGCTTGTTACATTCTCTGTCACGATGTACTTTCTACAACCACTCCCACAGCATCACCACCACCACCACCACCACACCCCACCCCAGTGGGACTGTCTTCTCTTTCCAGTCTGGCAGTTAGACACACCATTCTTCTGCCATTCTCACATTTCGATCTCTTAATCTGAATCATTAACATCCTTTCTCAACCAGCACTCTACACCCAACACTGCCAAACACTCCCAGCTGTAGAATAAAAACTGCGCCTTCCACACTTCACTTCAGCTCTGATGAAGGGTAATATAGACTCAAAACATTAGCTTGCTGTCAATCCATGGATGCTGTCTAACCCGCTGTGATCTACAGCATTTGTTGTTTTCAGTACAGCTTCTAGTATCTGCAGAAATCTGCTCCTAGAGAAATTTCAGTGTGATTTGGACAAGTAATTGAGCTCCATTTTGCCAGCGTGGAGTGAAGCAAAGGCTGCCAGAAAGGGTAAGTTTTCCCACATAAAAAGGGACTTACCTCGGGAGTCGGACCTCCATTTTTTTTTAGAGTGGCGCGGAGAGAAGGAGTGAAGCGAAGGTTGCCGGGAAGGGTAAGTTTTCCCGCATAAAAAGGGACTTACCTTGGGAGTCGGGCTTCCATTTTGCCGAGCGGTGAGGAGTGAAGCGAAGGCTGCTGGAAAGGTAAGGGCTTAATATATATTTGGGCAGTGGCCAAAACCGAGATACTACACATGTAGTATCTCCCTCCCGCACCTCCTCCCCACCCCCCCACCCCGCTCCTCTAACTGGAAGAAAAAGACCCTGTAAGGTAAGACTTATATTTCTTATATTTCTTTTTCATTTATTTCAGTGCATTGTTTGGTTTCAGTTAGTTCATGTAAAGCTAAGCTTACAATGGCAGGGGACCTCAGACCCGTGGCATGTGCCTCTTGCTTGATGTGGGAGCTTAGGAAGGTGTCTGACACTCCTGACTCTTACACTCGCAAGAAGTGTGTCCAGCTGCAGCTGTTGTTTGACTGTATGACGGCACTGGAGCTGTGGATGGACTCCTGTGGAGTATCCGCGATGCTGAGGAGGTCGTGGATAGCACATTTAGTGAACTGGTCACACCGTAGGTTAGGATTGCTGAGGGAAACAGTGAATGGGTGACCAAAAGACAGAAAAAGATGGCAGTGCAGGTGTCCCCTGCAGTCATCTCCCACCAAAACAGGTATACCGTTTTGGATACTGTTGAGGGAGATGGCTCACCAGGGGAGGGCAGCAGTTGTCAAGATCATGGCACTGCTGTTCAGAAGAGCAGGAAAGAGACTCGTTGAGCAATAGTCATAGGGGATTCTACTGTGAGGGGAGTAGATAGGCGGTTCAGTGGCAAACCTGGGTATGTTGCCTCCCAGGTGCTCGGGTCAGGGATGTCACCGATCGGCAGCAGAACATTCTAAATGGGGAGGGTGAACAGCCAGTTGTCTTGTTGCATATAAGCACCAATGATAATAGTAGAAAGCGAGATGAGGTCCTGAAAGAAGAATTCAGGGAGCTACAAGAGAAGTTAATGGGAGGACCTCAAAGGTAGTGATCTCAGGATTATTACCAGTGCCATGTGCTAGCCAGCGTAGAAGTGAAAAAATAGGCAGGATGAATACGTGGCTTGAGAGATGGTGTAGGAGGGAGGTGTTCAGATTTGTTGTACATTGGGACCGGTTCTGGGGAAGGTGGGACTATTACAAAAGGAATGGTCTACATCTGAACCAGACCAGAACCAATGTCCTTGGAGGAGTTTCTGCTACTGCTGTTGGTGAGGTTTTAAACTAATGTGGCAGGGGACTGGGAACCAGAAGAGAAAACAAGTAGGCAGCGAGATGGAGACTGGAGACTGTAAGAATTATGAAGATAACATTAATAAAGGGAAGAATAGGCAGAGAGCAGGTGAGCACAAAAGAACTGGTGGCCTGAAATGAATCTACTTTAATGCAAGGTGTATAGTGTGTAAGGCGGATGAACTTAGGGCTTGGATTGGTGCCTGGGAGTATGACATTATTGCCATAATAGAGACTTGGTTGAAGGAATGGCATGATGATTGGCAACTAACTGTTCCAGGATATAGACGCTTCAGACAGGACAGGGAGGAAAGTAAAAGAGGGGGTGGAGTTGCATTGCTGGGCAGGGACAATATCACAGCTGTGCTAAAGGAGGACACTTTGGTGGTCTTGGGTAGTGAGGCATTATGGGTGGAGCTGAGAAATAAGAAGGGTGCAGTTACATTATTGGGGCTGTATTACAGGCCTTCCAATAGTGAGCGTGAGGTAGAAGAACAAATAGGGAAATAGATTATGAATAGATGTAGAGACAATAGTGTAGTAGTGATGGGAGATTTTAATTTTCCCAACATTGACTGGGATACACTTAGTGTCAGAGGTCTGGATGGAGTAGATTTTGCACAAAGCGTCCAGGGGAGTTTTCTAGAGCAGTATGTCAGTAGTCCAGTGAGGGAATGAGCCATACTGGACCTGGCACTGGGGAACGAGCCAGGACAAGTAGTAGAAGTTGCGGTGGGGGATTTCTTTGGGAACAGTGACCACAATTCTGTATACTTTAGAATACTCGCAGATAAAGAAGAGAGTAGTCCTCAGGGAAGAGTATTAAACTGGGCCAAAGCCAATTATACTAAAATTAGGCAGGAGCTGGGAAATGTGGATTGAACACAGCTATTTGAAGGGAAGTCCACATTTGAGATATGGGAGGCTTTCAAAGATAGGTTGAGGATAGTGCAGGATAGGTATGTCCCATTGAAGGCAAAGGATAGGAAGGGCAAAATTTGTGAACCATTGATGACAGCAGAAATTGTACGACTAGCCAAGAGGAAAAGGGAAGCGTACATAAGGTCTAGGCAGCTAAAAACAGAACGGACCCTGGAGGAATATCGGAAGAGTAGGACAAGTCCTAAACAAGGAATCAAGCGGGTGAAAAGGGGTCATGAAATAGCTTCAGCAAGCAGAATTAAGGAAAATCCCAAAGTATTTTATCCTGATATAAGAAGCAAGTGGGTAACTAGAGAAAGAATTGGTCCACTAAAAGATAATGAAGGGAGGCTGTGTGCTGAACCTGAGAGAATGGGTGAGATTCTGAATGATTACTTTGCATCAATGTTCACTGAGGAGGGGAACATGATGAATCTGAAGATTAGAGATAGAAGTTTGATTAGCCTGGATCATGTTGGCATAAGTAGGGAAGATGTGTTGGGTGTGCTAGAGGTTATTAAGGTGGACAAATCCCCAGGACCAGATGGGATCTATCCTAGATTGCTGAGGGAGGTGAGAGAGGAAATAGCTGGGGCCCTGACAGATATCTTTGTGGCATCCTTAAATATAGGTGAGGTGCCAGAGGACTGGAGGGTTGTCCCCCTGTACAAGAAGGGTAGTAGGGATATTCTGGGTAACTGTAGACCAATGAGCCTGACGTCGGTGGTGGGGAAGTTGCTGGAGAGGGTACTAAGAGATAGGATCTATTTATATTTAGAAAAGAATGAGCTTATCAGTGATAGGCAACATGGTTTTGTGCGGGGGAGATCGTGCCTTACCAACTTAGTAGAGTTCTTCGAGGAAGTGACCAAGTTGTTAGATGAAGGAAGGGCTGTTAATGTCATTTACATGGACTTTAGTAAGGTGTTTGATAAGGTTCCCCATTGTAGACTAATGGAGAAAGTGAAGTCACGTGGTATGTAGGGTGTTCTAGCTAGGTGGATAAAGAACTAGTTGAGCAACAGGGGACAGAGATTAGTAGTTGAAGGGAGTTTCTTGAAATGGAGAAAGGTGACCAGTGGTGTTCCACAGGGGTCAGTATTGGGTCCACTGTTGTTTGTAATATACATAAATGATCTAGAAGAGGGCACTGTTGGTATTATCATCAAGTTTGCAGATGACACAAAGATTGGTGGAGTAGCAGAAAGCATGAGGGACTATCAGAGAATACAGGAGGGTATAGATAGACTGGAGAGTTGGGCGGAAAAGTGGCAGATGGCTTTCAATCCAAACAAATGTGAGGTGATGCATTTAGGCAAGTCTAATTCTAGAGCGAATTATACAATGAATGGAAGAGCCTTGGGAAAAGTTGATGGGCAGAGAGATATGGGAGTGCAGGTCCATTATACCCTGAAGGTTGCTGCACAGGTGGATAGAGTGATCAAGAAGGCATTTGGTATGCTTGCCTTCATTGGACGGGGTATTGAGTATAAGAGCTGGCAAGTCATGTTAAAATTGTACAAGACATTGGTTTGGCCGCATTTAGAATATTGTGTACAGTTCTGGTTGCCACATTACCAAAAGGATGTGGATGCTTTGGAGAGGGTGCAGAGGTTTATGAGGATGTTGACTGGTATGGAAGGTGCTAACTATGAAGAGGGGTTGAGTAGGTTAGGTTTATTTTCACTAGAAAAAAAGAGATTGAGGAGGGACCTGATTGAGGTTTACAAAATCATGAAGGGTATAGTCAGGGTGGATAGAGACAAGCTTTGTCCCATGGTGAAGGATTCAATACCGAGAGGTCATGCTTTCAAGGTGAGAGGTGGAAAGTTTAAGTGGGATACACGTGGCAAGTACTTCACACAGAGGGTGGTGGGCATTTGGAACGCATTGCCAGCAGAGGTGGGAGAGGCAGGCATGGTAGATTCATTTAAGAATCGTCTGGACAGATGCATGAGTAGGTGGGGAGCAGAGGGATACAAATGCTTTGGAATTGACTGACAGGTTTAGACAGTACATTTGGATCGGCTCAGGTTTGAAGGGCCGAAGGGCCTGTTCTTGGGTTGTAAATTGTCTTTGTTTCTTTTTTTGTACATGGCAGATGAACTATTATGTGGAAAAGATATAAGGTAACAAACTTTGGTAAGATACCAAAGTGAACTTTGGTAACAAATCCAGGAAAGCAGATTATTATGTGAATAGCAAAAGATTGGAAAAGGGGGAAGTGCAACAAGATCTGGGTGTTCTTTGTACACCAATTGCAGAAAGTGACTATGTAGGTGCAGCAGGTGGTGAAGAAGGCAAATGGTAAATTGTCCTTCACAGCACAGGAACAGGGATGTCTTGCTATAACTGTGCAGGGCATTGATAAGACCCATAGTATGGTGTGTAGTTTTACACTCCTTACCTAAGGAAGAATGTTCTAGCTACAGAGGGAGTGCAAAGAAGGTTGACCAGATTGATGGTCTCCATATCAAGACAGACTAGATTGGTTCGGACTGTATTCACTTGAGTTTAGAGGAATTAGGCAGAGCTGTCATAAAAATCCATAAAAATCAACAAAGATAATTTCCATGAGTGAGTAGTCTGAAACCAGGGGTGGTCACAAATGTATGGATGAGGAGTTGGTCTTTTAGGACAGAGATGAGGAGAATTCACTACACAGAAAGAGGTTGAGGCCAATTATTGAATGTTTTTAAGAAGGAGGCAGATATATTTCTTTGGTTTAAAGGGATCAAAAGATACGGACAGGATACTGAGTTGGATGATCAGCCACGGTCATATTGAGTTGTGGAGCAGACTTGAAGGATGAGATGGCCTACTCCTACTCCTATGTTCCTATTTCTGGGAATGCTTAGCAACTTATAATTCACAATTGGATAACTGTCTTTGGGAATGGAAGATTGACAATGTTAACAATTGCTGTGTTTTTATAGGCTTTATAAAGTGGAAGTTCAAGAACTGGTTATTTTAATGAAGAATTCTGGGAACAGGTCAATTACATATTTTTAAAGCATCAATCAATGATGGGATTGTGGTGGCTGGTGGCTAAAACTGACATGGGAAAGAGAAACCATGGGATACAATTTCTGCATAATGGACATTATTTTGCAGAAAAGGAGGAAAGTATCACGATCTTGGAGTTTGTGTTGTCACACAAACTGGAAAATTAAATATCTGGTTGCAAAAACTGAGAAACTGCCCTTAAACCTACAACTGTGACAATTGAAAAACCCAACTGGATTATATCATGGGTCAAGAAGGGCACGTGAAGGAAGGAAAGAACTGCAATGTTTTTTCCAGTGAGGTACTAACCACCAGCAATAGACTGCAATTAAAAGAAAATTACAGAAAACAAGAGGTAGACAGAATGTCAGATACTATAGTGACTGTGCAAAGATCTGCAAGTGCAGGGGGAATTCAGAGAGCAAATGGAGAAGTAACTTATTGAAATAGAAAAAGCAAATTGGAGTCAGAAATCAGAAGCAGTCACGGGCAGCTGCAAAAGTGGGATGGTCACAAAAGTAGCTGTGGAGCAAGTCATGAGGAACACAGATGGCGCAAATATTAAATCTTCTGTGCAATGGAAATTAAAAAATGCTCATACAGTATTTGCTTGATGCAACTGCCCAAGATTAGAGTTCAAGGAAAACACAGAGTCATAGAGTCATAGAGATGTGCAGCATGGAAACAGACCCTTCGGTCCAACCTGTTCATGCCGACCAGATATCCCAACCCAATCTAGTCCCACCTGCCAGCACCTGGCCCATATCCCTCCAAATCCTTCCTATTCATAGACCCATCCAAATGCCTCTTAAATGTTGCAATTGTACCAGCCTCCACCACTTCCTCTGGCAGCTCATTCCATACACGTACCACTCTCTGTTTCCCCTAAGTTCCTAACCTAAGTTCCCCCTTAGGTCTCTTTTATCTCTTGCCCCTCTCACCCTAACCTATGCCCTCCAGTACTGGACTCCCCCACCCCAGGAAAATACTTTGTCTATTTACCCCATCCATGGCCCTCATAATTTTGTAAACCTCTATAAGGTCATCTCTCAGCTTCAGGGAAAATAGCCCTAGCCTGTACAGCCTCTCCCTATAGCTCAAATCCTCCAACCCTGACAACATCTTTGTAAATCTTTTCTGAACCCTTTCAAGTTTCACAACATCTTTCCAATTGGAAGGAGACCAGAATTGCATGCAATATTCCAACAGTGGCCTAACCAATGTCCTGTATAGCCGTAACATGACCTCCCAACTCCTGTACTCAATACTCTGACCAATAAAAGAAAGCATACAAACGCCTTCTTCACTATCCTATCTATCTGCGACTCCACTTTCAAGGAGCTATGAACCTGCACTCCAAGGTCTCGTTGTTCAGCAACACTCCCTAGGACCTTACCATTAAGTGTATAAGTCGTGCTAAGATTTGCTTTCCCAAAATGCAGCACCTCGCATTTATCTGAATTGAACTCCATCTGCCACTTCTCAGCCCATTGGCCCATCTGGTCAAGATCGCTGTCCACTACACCTCTTATGCTCGCATCCAAATCATTTATGTAAATGACAAAAAGTAGAGGACCTAGCACCGATCCTTGTGGCACTCCACTGGTCACAGGCCTCTAGTCTGAAAAACAACCCTCGACCACCACCCTCTGTCTTCTACCTTTGAGCCAGCTCTGTATCCAAATGGCTAGTTCTTCCGTGAGATTTAACCTTGCCAATCAGTCTCCCATGGGGAACCTTGTCGAACACCTTACTGAAGTCCATATAGATCACATCTACCGCTCTGCCCTCATCAATCCTCTTTGTTACTTCCTCAAAAAACTCAATCAAGTTTGTGAGACATGATTCCCCTTGCACAAAGCCTTGTTGACTATCTCTAATCAGTCCTTGCCTTTCCAAATACACGTACATCCTGTCCCTCAGGATTCCTTTCAACAACTTGCCCACCACCGATGTCAGGCTCACTGGTCTGTAGTGCCATGGCTTGTCCTTACCACCCTTCTTAAACAGTGGCACCACTTTAGCCAACCTCCAATCTTCTGTCACATCACCTGTGACTATCAATGATACAAATATCTCAGCAAGAGGCCTAGCAGTCACTTCCCTAGCTTCCCACAGAGTTCTAGGTTACACCTGATCAGGTCCTGGGGATTTATCCACCTTTACCCATTTCAAGACATCCAGCACTTCCTCCTCTGTAATCTGGACATTTTGCAAGCTGTCACCATCTATTTCCTACAGTCTATATCTTCCATATCCTTTTCCACAGTAAATACCGATGCAAAATATTCACTTCGTATCTCCCCCATTTTCTGTGGCTCCACACAAAGGCCGTCTCGCTGATCTTTGAGGGGCCCTATTCTTTCCCTAGTTACCCTTTTGTCCTTTATGTATTTGTAAAAACTCTTTGGATTCTACTTAATTTTATTTGCCAAAGCTATCTCATGTCCCCTTTTTGCTCTCCTGATTTCCCTCTTAAGTATACTCCTACTTCCTTTATACTCTTCTAAGGATTCACTCGATCTATCCTGTCTATATCTGACATATGCTTCCTTCTTTTTCTTAACCAAACCCTCAATTTTTTTGGCCATCCAGCATTCCCTATACCTACCAGCCTTTACTTTCACCCTAACAGGAATATACTTTCTCTGGATTCTTGTTATCTCAAAGATATAGAAAAGCTTGGTGAATCTGGCCATTGATGGAAAACTGGAGTTGTGTCAGTGAATAAATAATGGATGCAGTTTCAGAATCTAGGGAAACATGAACCCAGGACAAGAGGGTGATTGATTTGAACTGGAACAATTGTTGAGGCAATCTATGATGGAATGTTTTGAGAGAAAGTTTCAAGACCAGATCAGCAAGTGAAGAATTGTTATAGCTTGTGAAGTTTAATCAGATTTGATGATTCATCATGTCATTAAGTTTGAGGGAGTTGTTGAGACATAAGTGGGATATAGCTTGATTGCATTTACTATTTGATGTGTGCTGCTTGTTGTTTGTACATTACCCATGTTTACATTACAAGTAAGTTACACATATATTGTAGATTGTGTTATAGTTCTAAGTTATATCGTAAGCTTTTGACATTAGTTCAAAATCATGGAATCTTATGTTTTGTTCTCTTAATAAGTCCCCTAGATTCCACCTTAAACCTACTTCAAAAGTAAATGCTATATGTCCCCAACCACATCAAAACTGAGAAATAATGGTCTGATCTGGGATCATAATAAATGTAAGAGTAATGACACTTTGCTGTAATTATACTATGCATTATAGAGATCAGACTCTATGACAGTATGGCCTACTCACAAAGTGTAGGATATATTTGTCTTATAAGAGGGTCAACAATATTATACTGGATAGATTTTTGTTTTGAGAGAATTGAGCTATGTGAAGGGATTGAGTTGAATGGCCAGTTCTAACAATGATCATGCGTACACCCATGAAGAGATGCATTCTTTCAGACTCTAAAACTTTGAAACTATAAGTTCTGGCATGAATTAAAGTTGGAAATTTGTGAAAGATTATGCAAATATTTAGTGAAAAGGTGCAGATCAGAATCAAAGATCACAATTTGAAAAAAATAAGTTAAGCTGAATCCAAGAAATTAATTAATTACTTGTCAATATAAGAGTTTCCTCAGTTAATTATGCTGTCAGCAATACTGGCAAACATTATTCACAGTGTGGTTATTTCTTCCTCTTTATCAGCAGAATCTCTTCTATCTAGGTTGCAATTTAACAAATCTAACATAGCAAATCAATACTCTTGTGTAGCAAAACGTGTGCTGTAGAGATCTCACTTGCACTGAATAAAGACAAAGTGCTTTACAGTTTGTACAATGACCTTCCTGTTGTGCAGTGCTTTGACTTAAATGCAATATTTAAAGATAAATATCATGTCACTTTGTCAGTTGAACCAGCTGCATGTAGTCATCATTTCATGAATTCATTACTTGTGCACCTTTTGCAACATCTTACCTTCACATTTCTCTTAGAAGCAATGTCAACAATATAAGATCTGATGTGGCAAAAAAAATCACTTTGTACCCTAATATTTAAAATTTTAAATTGTTACTAATATATTAGAGACAAATTTGAGGTAAACCAGTCAGTATTTCTGCATATGACTAAACTACATTACAACTGAGTTCTTTTCCATAATGCACCTGCACATCCACCAATGTCATTTATTGTATTCGTTGCTCCCGATACGGTCTCCTTTACATTGGGGAGACTGGGCGCCACCTCGCAGAGCGCTTTAGGGAACATCTCCGCGACACTCGCACCAATCAACCCTATCGCCCTGTGACTGAACATTTTAACTCCCCCTCCCATTCTGCTGAGGACATGCAAGTCCTGGGCCTCCTCCACTGCCACTCCTGGAGGAAGAATACCTCATCTTCCACCTTAGAACACTTCAACCCAAGGTCATCAATGTGGACTTCACCAATTTCCTCATTTCCTCTCTGCCCACCTCATCCCAGTTCCAACCTTCTAGCTCAGCACCATCCTCCTGACCTGTCCCACCTGTCAATCTTCCTTCCCACCTGTCTGCTCCACCCTCCTCTCTGACCTATCATCTTCATCCCCACCTCCATCCACCATAGCTACCTTCTCCGCAGCCCCACCCCCTCCCATTTATCTCTCCACCCTCCAGGCTCCCAGCCTCATTCCTGATGAAGGGCTTTTGCCCAAAACATCGAATTCCCTACTCCTCGGATGCTGTGCTTTTCCAGCACCAATCTAATCTTGACTCTGATCTTCAGCATCTGTAGTCCTCACTTTCGTCTCTTTTCCATAATGTTCCTTCAGAGGTTTCATTTTCTAATATAATTGGCCAGACAAAAATAAAAAATTTGAACACAGCTTCCTGAACACTTGGAATACATCACATTATTTACATTTTTGTTACTGCTGGGCAGCAATAGTGGCTCATCCTTTATTGCCCTTGAGAAGATGGTGGTGAGCTGCCTTCTTGAACTGCTGCAGTCCATGTGCTGTAGGTAGACTCATAATGTTGTCATGGAGAGAATTCCAGCATTACGACTCAGCGAAAGTGAAGGTTTAGTGATACATTTCCCATTCAGGAGCGGAACTTGCAGATGGTGGAGGTTCCAGGTATCGGCTACCTTTGCCCTTCTAGGTAGAAATGGTGCTGCCTCAGGATTGGATTCCCTACAATGTGGAAACAGGCCCTTTGGCCCAACAAGTCCACACCGACCCTCTGAACAGCAACCCACCCAGATCCATTCCCCTACATTCACCCCTGACTAATGCACCTAACACTTTGGGCAATTTAGCATGGCCAATTCACCTGATCTGCACATCTTTGGATTGTGGGAGGAAACCGGAGCAGACACGGGGAGAATGTGCAAACTCCACACAGACAGTTGCCCGAGGGGGGAATTGAACCCGGGTCTCTGGCACTGTGAGGCAGCAGTGCTAACCACTGAGCCACTGTGCCGCCCCTTTGGTGAATATCTACAGTGCAAATTGTAGACAGTGTACCGTACTGTTACTGAGCATTGGTGGATGGGAATGAATGCTTGTTGATATGGTGCCAGTCAAGCAGTTGCTTTGTCATGGATGGAGTGTTCTTGGTAATACATGCATCAGACAAGTGGGGAGTAATCCATCACACTGGTATCTTTTGCCTTGTACATGGCAGTTAGGCTTTGAGGAGTCAGGAGGTGAGTTACTCACTGCTGTTTTTCCCAGCCTCTTTCCTACTTTTGTAGTCACTGTATTTATATAGTCAGTCCAATTGAGTTTCTGGTCAATGGTGATCCCCAAGGTATTGAGGGTAATGCCACTGAATATCGAAGGACTGGTTAGATCGTCTCTGATTGGAGATGGTAATTGCCTGGAATTTGTGTAGCGTGAATATTATTTGCTACTTGTCAGTCCAAGTCTGGACATTATCCAGATTTTGTTCCTTTGACCATGGACTGCTTCAGTATCATCGTGTAATCATTGGCTCACATACCACTTCTGACTTTATGATGGAAGGAAGGTAATTGTGAAGCATGAAGATGGAGGAACCATGACCTAAGGAACTCCTACAGAGATATTCTAAAGCTAAGATAATTGCCTTTCACCAAAAATCTTTCTATGTGCCAGGTATGAATGCAATCAGCAGAGAGTTTTCCTGATTTCCATTGATTTCAGTTTTGCGAGGGCTCCTTGATGCCACACTTAGTCAAATGTTGCTTTGATGTCAAGGGTTTTCACTCTCACCTCACCTTTCGAATTCAGCTCTTTTGTCCGTGTTTGAAACAAGGCTGCAATGAGGTCAGGGGTTGAGTGGCCTCGGTGTAACCCAAAATGGGCATCAGTGTGTAGGCTGCTGCTAAGCAGGTGCTGTTTAATAGCACTGTTGATGACAGCTTTAATCATAGAGTCAAGGTGTCATACAAAATAAGATTAGACTAATGAGCCAGTAATTGGCAGGTTGGGTTTTCTTTTCATGCACAGGATATATTTAGGCAATTTTCTACATTGTCAGGTAGATGCAAATTTACAACCCCTCGGGGTGCAGCAAGTTCTGGAGCACAAGTCTTTAGTACTATTTCCAAAAAGTCTTCAGAGCCCGTAGCCTTTGTAGTATCCAGTGCCTCCAACCTTTTTTTTGATATCACATTGATTGATTCAAATTGGCTGAAGACTGGATATCTATAATGCTGGGGCCCACTGGATGAGGTTGAGACGGATCATCCACTCAACACCTCTGGTTGAAGATTGTTACAAATACTTCCGTCTTCTCTTTTGCAATGGGCTTTTCCATCATTGAGGATGGGGATATTTCTGGACACTCTCCCTTCAGTGAGTTGTTTAATTGCTGACCACCATTCATGATTGGATGTGGTAGGACTGCAGAGCTTATATTATAGTGGTTGTTGGATCACTTAGCTCTGCCTATCGCTTGCTGCTTACACTGTTTGGCAAGTAGTCCTGTTTGGTACCTTCACTAGTTGGTGCCCTAATTTTATGTATGCCTGGTGCTGCTCCTGGCATACCCTCCTCCATTCTCCATTGAAGCAGGTTTGATGCCTGGCTTGATGGTAATGGTTGCTTGGGGGAATATACTGGGCCATGAGGTTGCAGCTTGTGTCAAAATATGATTCTGCTGCTATTGATGGTCCACAGCGTCTCATTGTCATCCAGTTAGAGTTGGTAGATCTGTTTGAAGTCCGTCCCATTTAACAGTGATAGTGCTACACAAAATAATGGAGGATAATCTCAACATGACGGCTGGATTTTATCTCCACAAGGACCGTGTGGTGGTCACTCTTAACCGATACTGCCAAGGAAAGATGCATTTGCCATGAGCAGATTGATGTGGGTCTTAAGTTACATATAGGCCAGAATGTGAGAATGGCAGATTTCCTTTCTTGAAGGGCATTAATTGAACCAGATGGGTTTCATTGTCATCATTGGATTCTTAATACCAGGTTTTTTTTATTGAATTCAGTTTCCACCATCCACTGTTGTGTGATTCAAACCTGATTCTGAGAATATTAGCTGAGTTTCTGGATTAATAATCTAGCAATAATACCACTATTGCCTAGTAGCCACAGTATTTATATGGCTAGTCCAGCTATGTTTTTGGTCAATTGTTCCTGGTCAATTCCTGATGAAGGGCTCATGCCCAAAATATCAATTCACCTGTTCCTCAGATGCTGGGTTTTTCCAGCATCACACTCTCGACTCTGATCTTCAGTATCTGCAGTCCTCAGTTTCTCCTGGTCAATTGTAACCTCAGGATATTAAAAGCAGGGCATGATAATGATGGTAAAGCCATTGAATGTCATAGTTGAATTCTCTCTTGTTGGAGATGGTGATTGCCTGCCACTTGTGTGGTGTGAATATTATTTACCACTTGTCAACCCAAGTCTGGATATTGTTCTTGTATTGCTGCAAGAAGGTAGCAGTGAGCTGCTTTCTTGAACAACTGCAGTCCATGTGGTATAGGCATACCCATACTGCTATTAGGAAGATAGTTGAGACCATACACCATCAGAGATAGGAGCACCAATCGATCATTCAGCCCATTGAGTCTGCTCCACTATTGAATGAGACTATGGTGATCTCAACCTCACTTTCCTGCATTTTCCCTATTACCTTTGATTCTTCTTGAGATAACTCCGTAGAGGCCAGTATCCCATCACCAAGACAATCATTATTTACCTGTGAACAGTCCTTGAGTATAATACTGCCTACACAGAGTTAGGCACCAGAGTGTCAGTATCCGTGACACTCACCCAAATGTCAGCCAGGACTCCCCAATTCGAACAGATTAGTAGCCCTAATCAGGGAACTCCCATTCTGTGAGGTCCAGTTGGCTGATTTCCTTATAATCACTACACTCTTACTGATTAAAAATCTGCGGATCCCAGTCCTGAATATACTTAACAGAAACTAGTACAGCAGGTAATAAGGAGAACAAATGAAATTTTGGCTTTTATTGGTGCAGGAATGGAGTATAAAAGCAGGGAAGTGTTGTTGCAATTGTACAAGGCTTTAGTGAGACCCTAACTGGAGTACTCATAGAATCCCTACGCTCTAGAAGTAAACCATTCAGTCCATCAAGTCCACACTGACTGAAGATCATTACACCCAAACCAACACACGTTATCCTATCTCTATAACCTTGCATGTCCCATGGCTAATCCACCTAATCTCGACACTATCTGCAATTCAGCATGGCCAGTCCACCTAACATGCACATTTTTGGACTGTGGGAGGAAACCCACACAGATAAGGGGAGAACCCACACAGATAATGGGCTTGATTCCACTCTTGTGGAATTAAGCCCAGATCCCTGGCACTGAGAGGTAGCAATGCCAACCACTGTGCCACCATGCCATCTAAGTACAATGTTGGTCCCCTTAAGGAAGCATTGGAGACTGTTCAGATTAGATTAATTCCAGAGATGAGAGAGAGAGAGAGAGAGAGGGGACTGATTGAGCAGTTTAAGCCTGTACTCGTGAGAATTTAGAAGCATAACAGGAGATCAAATTGAGATATATTGTATGTTAAAGAGGTTTGAAGATTTCAAACAGAGATAAGGAGGAAATAGTTTGTGAATCAATGGAATTCATTGTGCCAGAGTGCAGTGGACATCAGGAGACAGAGTTAATTTAAGGAGGAAACAATAGTTTTTTAATGCGTACTGAGTTAAAGGATTATGGGAACCTGGCAGGGAAGTGGAGTTGAGGCCTAGATAAGACCAGCAATGATCATATTAAATGGTGGAGAATGCTTGAGGGGCAGAATTGCCTACACCTGCTCCTAGTTCTTACATTGTTGTTTTAATGACCCAGCCTCAACAGCTCTCTGTGGTAAAGAATTCCACATATTCACTCCTGTCTGAGAGAAGAAATTCCTTCTCATCTCTGTCTTAAAAGGGCAACCTTTTATTCAGAAATTATGCCCTCTGGTCCTAGATTTCCCACAAATGGAAAAAAAAATTTCCCCATTGAATTTGTCAAGTCCCCTAAGAATCTGAGATGTTTCAATGAGGTCATCATTCATTCTTCCGAGGTCCAATGACTGCAGGCTCAACCTTTCCTCATAAAATAGTCACTCCATACCCAGTTGGTCTCCTTTGGCCTATCACCAATGACAGCATATCATTGCTTAGGTAAGTGGCCCAAAGCTGTGCACATTATTCCAGATGTGGTCTGCCTAGTGCCTTATATAGTTTTAGCAAGACTTCCCTATTTGTCCACTCCATTCCCTTGGAAGGTTTAACTCATGTGTGAGCATTTTGAGTTGAATGCATGAGGACTCCCAATTCCCTTTATTTTGCCTTCCATAGCCTTTTTCCATTTAAATAATATTCAACTCTATTCTCCTGATAAGATGCACAACCACACATTTTCCCACATTATATTCAACCTGCCAAGGTTTCTATCCACTCATTTAACCTGTTTATATGTCTCTGTCAACTCTTGTGTCATCCTTACTACTGGCTTTCCCATCTAGTTTCATGTCGTCAGCAAACTTGGTATAGTACATTTGCTTTCCTCATTCAAATCATTAAGACATAGGAAATTATTTTGATCCCTGTTACATGCCACTGGTCAAAGGTTGCTATCCTGAAAATGGCCCCCTTATTTCAACTCTCTGTCTTCTATTAGTTAGCCAATTATGTATTCATGCTAATATACTACCTAAAACATCACAGATTCTGACCTTATTAAGTAGCCTGAAATGTGGCACCTTATCCAATGCTGTATGAGAATCCAAATCTATTGCAGGCACTTCTTCTTATTAATCTATCTATTAGTTACTTTTTCTGAGAATTCTAATAAATTTGTCAGGCATGATTTCCCCTTCCTGTGTAGGCGTAGCTACATTCACAATGCTATTAAGAAGGGTGTTCTGGGATTTTGACCCAGTAACATTGAAGGGATGATGAAACAGTTCCAAGTCAGGATTTGGCATTCCCACTTTGCAGTTGTCATTATTTTTTGAAGTGGTAGAGATTGTGGATTGGGACGTTGCTGAGTTGGTGAGCTGCTGCACTGCATCTTGAATATGGTGCAACTTGTTGCCACTAGGTGTTAATGATGAAGCAAATAAATGTTGAAGATAATGGTCAGGGTGCCAACTATGTGGTGCGTTGTGTCCTGGCTGATGTTGAGCTCATTGAATATTGTTGGAGGTGCACTCACCTATTCGAGCAAATATACAATATTTCGTCACTTTCCTGACTTATAATTTGTATAGGATGGACAGGCTTTGTGGGGGGTCAGACGGTTACTTCTCATCACAGAGTTCTCAGTCTTGACCTGTACTTGTAGCCACAGTATTTATGTAGCTGATTTAATTAGCTTTTGGTCAAATCCAAACCCCAGAATGTCAACATTGGAGGCTTTCTGCAACTTATTGGCACATGGGCCAAGGATCCAGGTCCGCAGCTAGGTCCAGTTGCCTGAAAGAGCGGAAGTGTCAGCAAAAGGGATGGATGGCAGACCGGCAACAGTGTGTGGAGGAACATTGGATGGGGAACAGAAGGTGAAGAACCTGCACAACCATTTGGTCACAGAACTGGCTCAAAGGTAGAAAAAACAGGGTGACAGTGGAGGGTTGCTTTCCAAATTGGAGGCTTGTGACCAGTGGCGTGCCACAAGAATTAGTTCTGGGTCCACTGCTTTTTATCATTTACATAAATGATTTGGATATGAACTAAGGAGGTAAGATTAGTAAGTTTGCAGATGACACAAACATTGGAGGTGTAGTAGACAGTGAAGAAGGTTACCTTAGAGTACAATGGGATTGATCAAATGGGCCAACGGGCCAAGGAATGGCAGATGGGGTTTAATTTTGATAAATGTGAGGTGCTGCATTTTGGAAAGGCAAATCATTGCAGGACTTATACACTTAATGGTAAGGTCCTGGGGAGTGTTGTTGAACAAAGACACCTTGTAGTGCAGGTTTATATTTCCTTTAAAGTGGAGTCCCAAGTAGACAGGATAGTGAAGAAGGCATTCATTATGCTTGTTTTTATTAGTGAATGCATTGAATATGGGAGTTGGGAGATCATGCTGCAGCTGTACAGGACATTGGTTAGGCCACTTTTGGAATTCTGGTCTCCCTGCTAAAGAAAAGATGTTGCGAAACTTGAAAGGGTTCAGAAAACATTTACAAGGATGTTGCCGGAGTTGGAGAGTTTGAGTTGTGGGAAGAGGATGAATAGGCCCGGGGTACTTTCCCTGGAATGTCAGAGGCTGAGAGGTGACCCTGTAGAGGTTTATAAAATCATGACAGGCTTTGAAAGGGTGAATAATCTAAGTTTTTTCCTGGGGTGGGAGAGTCCAAAACTAGAGGGCATAGGTTTAAGGTAAGAGGAGAAAGATTTAAAATGGACCTAACAGGTAACATTTTCACACAGAGGGTGCTACATACATGAAATGAGCTGTCAGAGGAAGTGATGGAGGTTGGTACAATTACAACATTTAAAAGGCATCTAGATGGGTATACAAATAGGAAGGGTTTAGAGGGATATGGGCCAAATGTTGGAAAATGGGACCAGATTAATTTAAAATATCTAGTTGGCATGGACAAGTTGGACCAAAGGGTCTTTTTCTGTGCTGCATAGCTCTATGACTCTATGACTTCATCTGATAACCGTCAAATCCACTTTCCTGTCTTTTCCTAATAGTCCTTGATTTCGTTACTGATTAAAAGACTGTCAATTTTGGCCAGCTTTGCCAGCCCTATGTGATTAAAAAAATGCACAGAATCATAACTCTCCAAGAGGAAAAGATCCTCCATCTCTGCCTTAAATGGACAATTCCTTATTCTGAGATTATGATCTCTGGTCCTCGACTATCCCATTGGGGAAACAACCTTTCTGCATCCACTCGAAGAAAATGATGTGTTTTAATAATGTCTCTTCTCATTCTTCTAAACTCCAATGAATAAAAGACTAACGTCCATTCTCAATATCAACTTAGTGAACTTTCTCTGCCTCCAATACAATTATATCTTTCCTTAGATAAGGGGACCAGAAAGACAAGTATCCCATATGCCATTTTAACGACCTTATCTATCTGTCCTGATGCCTTCAAGGATCTATGGACAAGGGCACCAAGGTCCCTCTGATCCTTTGTACTTACTAAGATCCTACCAGTCAACATCTACTCCCCTGCCTTGTTGTCCTCCCAAAACGCATCACTTCACACTTTTCAAGTTTTGAATTACATTTGTCACAGTTCAACCTACCTGGCCAGCCTGTCTTTATTGTCCTATAGTCTAAGGATTTCCTCCTCATTATTTACCACATCAGCAATTTTGTATCATTTATGAAATACTTCTATGGATGCATACTAACTGTACACTGATGGATGGAAGGTTGGTGGTTCACAAACCTTTCTTGTTAATCTGGCGGTGCAGGAATTGCAATGGGTATACAGTACACCTATGGGAAGCCAGTCAGGTCCAGAAATGTGAATGCAAATTTATTTTGATTAATGTTATTGCAAACAAAGTTGGCATTATTTCCAGCATGCAAACAACATGCCTTTCTGCATTTATGGACCAGCAAATAAAAGATTTTGGAAACATTCTTGGCACAGCCCTGAAAAGATCCAAAACGATTGAAATAATGGACTCTTTGAAAGCGACTGGTAACACGTAACCAATAGGACCAAAAGGCTGCAGCTGTCTGCTGCCACCTAATGCAACGACAAGCATTTTCTGAAGCACTGCTATTCTGACATGGTAAGACAACTAACCTCTGTTGGTACACTGGTGTTCATGGCACTTCATGTGACATGCTTTGCTACATAGATTCAGGTGTCTAAACAGCAGACTGTTTCTGCAGCTGTTTGCTCTCTAATGTCCAGTTACAGATTTCTCAATAGCAGGTTGCTGCTTTGGGTCATATTGTTCCTCATTTGAAGTCCATAAGACCATAAGAAATAGGAGTGGAAGTAAGGCCATTCAGCCCATCGAGTCCACTCCGCCATTCAATCATGGTTGATGGGCATTTCAACGCCCCGTACCTGCATTCTCCCCATATCCCGTAATTCCTTACGAGATTAAGAACTTATCAATCTCTGCCTTGAAGACATTTAACGTCCCAGCCTCTACTGCACTCCATGGCAGTGAATTCCATTGGCCCACCACGCTCTGGCTGAAGAAATGTCTCCTCAGTTCCATTTTAAATTGACCCCCTCTGATTCTAGGGCCGTGCCCATGAGTCCTAGTATCCCAGCCTGACGGAAACAATTTCCCAGCGTCCACCCTTTCTAAGCCATGCATTATCTAGTAAGTTTCTATTAGGTCTCCCCTCAACCTTCTGAACTCTAACGAATACAATTCCAGGATCCTCAGCCGTTCATTGTACGTTAGACCTACCATTCCAGGGATTATCCATGTGAATCTCCGTTGGACATGCTCCAGTGCCAGTATGTCATTCCTGAGGTGAGAGGCCCAAAACTGGACACAAAAATGGGGCTTAACCAGAGTTTTATAAAGTCTCAGTAGCACATCACTGATTTTACATTGCAACCCTCTTGAAATAAATGACAACATTAAATTTGCTTTCTTAACCACAGACTCAACCTGCAAGTCAACCTTTAGAGAATCCTGTACTAGCATTCCCAGATCCCTTTGTACTTTGGCTTCATGAATTTTCTCACCATTTATAAAATAGCTCATGCCTGTTTCTTTTTTCCAAAGTGCAAGACATTTGCTCATGGGTTGGTGACGATTCGCCAAAGCAGATTCGCCGCCGATGATTAACCACTGCTAGTTCTCCACCAGCGTTCCTCCACTGGGGTCATTTGCCCTCTGGAGACTATTCGCCATCAGAAATATATATATGTACTGATTGTTTTCCCTCCCGTCTGTTCTTTCATACTTCTCAGTCCCCTTTATTTATACAACTACATACTACATATTGATAAAAAAAGAGGTAAAATAAATATCATTTTATTGGTTTATATATAAAAATGAGTTACAAACTTTAACCAGAAAAAGGAAATATATTTTAAGAATCTTTATAATGACAGCAAAATCTCACATTAATATTAAACAATGAAATTTCACTTAATTTGATAGTTATGCGCTATTCCTCTAAGATATTCCAATCTCTTTCACCGTATTCAAGAACAACGCAATGCAAACACTACCTTAACCAATATAACGACAATTTTATATCATTTAGATATGCTTGTTCTCTAACATGTTAAACGTTGTTAAATTTTTTAAAAATCTATTAACAAAAATAAATGGTTATTTAAACAAGTAAACGCTACTACCAATATTCAAAATATATGAATTATTGGCAGTGGTGAATCGTCTTCAGTTGCCAATGGGCGGTGGCTAAGTGTCCTCAGTGGACAAAGGGCAGTGGCTAATCGTCGGTGGCGAATCTGCTGTCGTGAATGGTCCTATCCTGTTGCTCACATTGAAGTTCATCAGCCATTTCTTGGACCATTCTCCTAAACTGTCTAAATCTTTCTGTAGCCTCCCCACCTCCTCAGAACTATCTGCCTGTCCACCTAACTTCGTATCATTGGCAAACTTTGCCAAAATGCCACAGTCTCTTCATTTTGATCACTTATATATAAAGTGAACAGCTGGGGCCCCAACACTGAACCCTGTGGGACACCACTTGTCACTAGCTGCCATTCTGAAAAAGAACCTTTTATCCCAACTCGCTGTCTTCTGTCAGACAGCCAATCCTCAATCAATGACAGGAGCTCACCTCACCTTATCCAGCAGCTTCCGGTGAGGCACCTTATCAAAGGCCTTTTGGAAGTCTAGGTCGATAACATCCACTGGGTTTCCTTGGTCTAACCTACTTCTTCAAAGAATTCTAACAGGTTTTACAGGCACGACCTCCCCTTACTAAATCCATGCTGACTTGTTCTAATTTGACCCTGTACCTCCAAGAATTTAGAAATCTCATCCTTAACGATGGATTCTAGAATTTCACCTACTAACGGAGATTAGGCTAATTGGCCTATGATTTTCCACCTTTTGTCTTGATCCTTTCTTGAACAAGAGGGTTACAACAGTGATTTTCCAATCATCTGGGACTTTCCCTGACTCCAGTGATTTTTGAAAGATTACAACCAACGCCTCCATTATTTCTTCAGCCACTTCCCTCAGAACTCTAGGATGTAGCCCATCTGGGCCAGGAGATTTATCAGTTTTTAGACCTTTTAGCTTATCAAGTACTTTCTCCTTTGTAATGACCACCATACCCAGCTCACCATACTTGACTCTCCTTAACTGTTGGGATATTACTCATGTCTTCCACTGTGAAGACTGACACAAAGTATTTATTAAGTTCTTCAGCTAGTTCCTTATCTCCCATCACTAGCCTTCCTGCATCAATTTCGAGCGGCCCAATCTGTACTTTTGCCTCTCGTTTGTTTCTTAAATATTGAAAGAAACTTTTACTACCATCTCTAATCTTACTAGTTAGCATACCTTCATATTTGATCCTCTCCTTCCTTATTTCTCTCTTTGTTACCCTCTGTTTGTTTTTTGTATTCTTCCCAATCTTCAAATTTCCCAGTGCTCTTGGCCACTTTATAGACTCCCTCTTTTTCTGTCAGACATTTCTTGAGTTCCTTCATCAGCAAGATGAAAATCAAACTTTCAGGATGCCTGTTAAACTCATGGATATGATGTTAATTTCTAACTATATCCAAAACTGTTCCTATTGAGTCATGTGAACCATTTTCCATATTAATTGGCCTTCTCCCAGGTTGTTGCTCATAACCAGCCTTTTGTGTTTAATTTAAACCCAGAGAGGCTGGCTGATTGGAGCACACATCTTTTTTTCCCGACCTTAAATCCACATACCACCATCCGCACACAAATTGACATGCTTGTCAAGATCAAAATTTCCTTCCACACAAGCAAATGACATTTTTCTAGTTCTGATCATATGTCATCGGCCAGAAATTTTAGTCTGAACTCTACATTATGGGGTCCCTGCTCCCCAAAGTAAGAGACCATGAAGAAACTGCTTCTGCTTGGCTAGCTTATCCACAGCCATTTAATGCTCATCAAGAAGAAAGGAAGTTCCAGCGAAGAGACTGGCTGGCCAATCAAATGGCAGTGTTATGAGGTACTGTGGTAATTAGGATATTTTACATGTACATACCTTGTTTTGTCAGGGTGTGGGAATAAGACCACAAGATATAGGAGCAAAAGTAAGCCATTTTTTGGTTCATTCACAGTGTGAATCAACCACGTTGCTATGGATCTGGAGTCACATATAGTCCTTAAGGATGGCAGTTTCCTTCCCTAAATGACATTATTGAACCAAATGGATTTTTCCAACAATCGGCAACGGTTGAATGGTCATTATTAGATTCTTAAATCCAGAGATTTATTGAATTCAGATTCCACGATCTGCCTTGGCAGGATTTGAATTCAGGTCCACACAACATTACCTGGAACCCTGGATTAACAGTCCAGAGATAATACCACTAAACCATCACCTCCCCAAAGTCTAATCCATCAAGTCTGCTACACCTTTCAATCATGGCTGATCAAAAGCAAGAATCTATCCCTCTCTGCCTTATATACACTCAATGATTTGGTCTCCAAAGCCTTCTGCTGCAATGAGTTCCACAGGTTCACCACCATTTGGTTAAAAAAAATCCCTCCTTACTTCAGTTCCAGAGGCTTGTCCCTTCACTCTGGGCCGTGCCCTTGGATCGTAGGCCCTCCTACTATTGGAAACACATTCTCCACATCCACACTATCCAGGCCTCTCGGTATTCTGTAATTTTCAGTGAGATCTCCACCTTAGACAATAGACAATAGATGCAGGAGTAGGCCATTCTGCCCTTTGAGCCAGCACCACCATTCATTATGATCATGGCTGATCATCCTCAATCAGTATCCTGTTCCTGCCTTTTCCCCATAACCCTTGATTCCACTATCCTTAAGAGCTCTATCCAACTCTTTCTTGAAAGTATCCAGAGACTTGGGCCTCCACAGCCTTCTGGGGCAGAGCATTCCACATACTCACCACTCTCTGGGTGAAGAAGTTTCTCCTCAACTCTGCTCTAAATGGCCCACCCTTTATTTTTAAACTGTGTCCTCTGGTTCGGGACTCACCCATCAGCAGAAACATGCTTCCTGCCTCCAAAGTATCCAATCCTTTAATAATCTTATACATCTCAATCAGATCCCTTCTTAGCCTTCTAAACTCAAGCGTATACAAGCCCAGTCGCTTCAATCTTTCAATGTAAGATAGTCCTGCCATTCCGGGAATTGACCTTGTGAACCTACGCTGCACCCCCTCAATAGCCAGAATGTCTTTCCTCAAATTTGGAAACCAAAATTGCACACAATATTCCAGGTGCAGTCTCACTAGGGCCCTGTACAGCTGCAGAAGGACCTCTGCTTCTATACTCAATTCCTCTTGTAATGAAGGCCAGCATGCTATTCGCTTTCTTCACTGCCTGCTGTACCTGCAATCTTGCTTTCACTGACTGATGTACAAGAACACCTATATCACATTGTACTGTCTCTTTACCTAACTTGACTCCATTTAGGTAGGAATCTGCCTTTCTGTTCTTGCCACCAAAGTGGATAACCACACATTTATCCACATTAAACTGCATCTGCCATGCATCTGTCCACTCACCTAGCCTGTCCAGGTCACCCTGTAATCTCCTAACATCCTCCTCACATTTCACATCCTGCCACCCAGCTTTGTGTCATCAGCAAATTTGCTAATATTACTTTTAATAACATCATCTATATCATTAATGTATATTGTAAATAGCTGCAGTCCCAGCAGTGATCCCTGCAATACCCCACTGGCCTGCCATTTCGAAAGGGAGCCGTTTATCATTAACCTTTGCTTCCTGTCAGCCAACCAACTTTCAATCCCAAGTCAGTATTTTGCCCCCAATACCATGTGCCCTAATTTTGTTCACTAACCTCCTATGTGGGACTTCATCAAAGACTTTCTGAAAGTCCAGGTACACTACATCCACTGGATTGCCCTTGTCCATCTTCAGAGTTATCTCCACAAAAAATTCCATAAGATTAGTGAAGCATGATTTCCCCTTCATAAATCCATGCTGACTCTGATCTATCCTGTTACTGCCATCCAGATGTGTCATAATTTCATCCTTTATAATAGACTCCAGCACTTTCCCACCACTGAGGTCAGACTAATTGGTCTATAATTCCCTGCTTTCTCTCTCCATCCTTTCTTAAAAAGTGGTACAACATTAGCCACCCTCCAATCCACAGGAACTGATCCTGAATCTATAGAACATTGGAAAATGATCACCAATGCATCCATGAATGATCCTTATCCATCTAAACTCCATCAAGTACAGACCCAACATCCTCAACTGCCCCTCATATGGCACAATAGGATTATTCATATCAAGCTCCAAAGCCAACACATCCTTTCTTAGATACAGGGTCCAAAATTGCTCACAACATTCCAAATGCAGTCTGATCACTCCCTTACACAGTGTCAGCAATACATCTCCGCTCTTGTGTCAAGGCCTCTCCAAATGAATTGTAACAATGCCTTCCCAACTGTCAACTGAAACACATGTTAACCTTAAGAGAATCCTGAATTAGGACTTCCAAGGCCCTTTGTGATTCAGACTTTCAAAGCCTTTCCCATTTAGAAAATTGTGTACATCTCTATTCTATCTACCAAAGTACATATCATCATACTTTCCCTCATTGTGTTCCATCTACCAATCTTTTGCCTACTCTTCTAACCTGACAAAGTCCTTCTATAGCCTCCCTGCTTCCTCAATATTACCTGTATTCCCTTCACTTTGTGTCACCTGCAAACGTAGCAACAATGTCCTTAGCTCTTTGGTCCAGATTGTTAGTGTGTAATAGGAATAGTTGTGAATAGAATATACAAGGAATCTGAGGCAGGTGTACTGAGGGGTGATAAATAACTTTGAGGTGCCTTGGTGGCACAGGGGCCAGAAAAGGTGAACAACTATCTTCCCTCTGCTCCCACTCCATTCTGGCCAACAGCCTATCAGGTTTCACTTGTCAGGTTGGGCAATGTGCCAGCCTCCCCTATCCTGAGTAAGATCCCAATGGTGGAAGGAGGACTTTAAATGACTATACATTTCTCAATTATTGAAGTTTATTTCAAAAACAATTTTAACATTACTTTAGTAATTCTACATATATAACTAAAATATTATCTATATTCTCCATGCAAGCCTTGGCATTTTACTGAAGGTGGAATTTAAACATTCTCAAATGCATTATAGATTGGGTTAATTGTGTATAATTAGCAACTTTAATAATTCTGCTGGTAACAGTTTGCGTCAGAGAAAAAAATGCTATTGATAGTGTTTTGAGTGAAGGAATTCATCGCCTAGTTTTAAGCATGTTAGAACAAAGTTGGATAGAAATGCAGAGGTGAATGCACAAAGCATTAAATTTTCTGTTTTCTATGATCTTGCAAGAATTATGTATTCTAAATTTGTCACATAAAATGGTCTAACACAGCAGCTTCTCCAGCTCAGTAGTTCAGGGTTGTGCTTAGCACTAGGTGTTTAAATTAAAAAAAAGAAAATGAAGTGGGCAAAGATTAAACAACAGTATATTTGAATTTTGAAAGAGCTACTTTGATCTGTCTTTATGAGAAATATGCACAGTTGGGGCCTGTTTACAGATTTTGCAGTAAAAGGAGTGATTATACAATACCTATTTTGTTGAATGGATAATACAGAACTCAACATATTACTTTCTCAAGTTCAGCTTATCTCAGCATATGTGCTGTTCTCACCAAATGTCATGGCCACACAAAATGATTACATTCAATGAGAGGAACATTTTCACATTTAGAACTACATGCACATGAAATTTTACTTTTGATGAACTTAAGTTAAATCAAAATAAAAGATTACCATAGACTGTGTTAACTCAAATATTGATTATTTCAGAAATTAAATGCATATTTGAAATTAAATAATATTTCTGGGTGCAAAACAGTTAAGTTTGTAGATCTAAATAGAAACAATTTTAATATGCATAATGGTGAATTTTAAGATGTTTAATCAACTGCATTTAAGCTTGGAGTAAACCATTCTAAAAATTCAGTATTTTATTTGGAATAATTAGTTGGTCAGTTTCTGAATGGTTCAAGCTGATACTGGCACATTTAAAACAGCGGTAATCCTCAAGGCTTAACTACAATGTCTACTTGATTGTTTTAACAATAGATACAGTATTGACTCAAAATTTATGACAAGTTAATGGTGTTCATCATTATTTGTTTGCATCTTATAATTTCTGGTAAAAGTGAAACAAGTCATAAGTTCCAAATATACACAAATTGCTGAGTTAGCCTCGACAAACATGAATAAACTGAAACTTTCCCATGAATCTTTCCACTGCATGCTACCATAAATTTAAGGCTGATGATTCATGTTGTTATAGCACGAAGGAAAGCCCATTGCTCAATTTGAAGCTGCCATAAAGAAGTTAGCAGAACATTGCGAAGTTGGAGGGTTTCTCCATGATGCTTTGCAAGACCATTAGTTTTTATGGCCTCTGACACAAAGCTATCCAATGAAACCAGGAACATGGATTTCAAAGTGGCTTTCGAAATTGCTATCTTGATGGAGTTATTCGCAGCAAAGCAACTCAATTGAGTAATGGTACCTGTTTGCATTATGTAGTGGCAACTCGGCAGATTGAGATTCAATGAACTGTATAGTGCCACCGATGTGGCAAAGTGGCCACAAGGAGTGAATGTGTTGAACTCAAGGAGCCCAGTGCCACAGATGTAAGCATTCAATTTGCTGGAAATTGCCAGGTACAACTCAATCAAGAGAAGAGATATCTAAAGTAGATGGTTCAGAGGGCAAGGCATAAGATACATGCCACCAGCCAGGAAATAGACAGGGAGTCAGCTGGGCATCCGGGTGATGCCAAAGGCCCAGAATCAGCAGAGTTATGCTTATACATAATGTCAGCACAGTGTGAAGCTGATTTTTTTTAGGATTCTTCCCATAGAGGGGTGAACAGTAAAAATTAAAATGGACACAGTGGTGTCCCTGACTCACAAATTGGTACAAGGGAGAAGTTAAGAACACTACCATTGAAGCTGGCAAAGATTACACTATGGACTTCCTGATGAAGGGCTTTTGCCCGAAACGTCGATTTCGCTGCTCGTTGGATGCTGCCTGAACTGCTGTGCTCTTCCAGCACCACTGATCCAGAATCTGATTTCCAGCATCTGCAGTCATTGTTTTTACCTTACATGGAACAACATGGTGTCACAAAGGATAATGCACTGGTGAAAGTGCAGTTAAGGAACCAGTGTGCAGAATTGCCACTTTATGTTTAAAAGGCAAATATCCAACATTATTTGTATGCTCCTGGTGACAAAAATGAAAGTTGAACTGATTAAAAGGCTGTTGGATTCAAACATGAGTTTAAGGAAATTCTGGCAAAGTACAAAAATGTCTTCAAGGAATTCTGTGGGGAATGAAAGGTGCGTCGAAACAAAATTACATTTGAAGCCAGAGGCTCCTCCTTGGAGTCTGAAGGCACGTCCAGTATCATAAACCATCTGGCCTAAAGTGGAAGCAGAACTGGAATGGCTGATGAATCTGGGAGTGTTGGAAGAAGTATTCAACAGTGAATGGCCACTCCAATTGTTCCGCTCTTAAAAACAAATGGCATGATAAAGATTTGTGGTGCCTTCAAGGTCACAGTCAACCCAGCCCTGAGTGTGGTTTAGAGGGATATGGGCCAAGTGCTGGCAAATGGGACTAAATTAATTTTGAATATCTATTCAGCATGGACGAGTTGGACCGAAGTATCTGTTTCCGTGCTGTACCTTTCCATAACTCCATGACTCTAAGCAATTTCCTTTCGGCATTAAGTCAGCGTCAGCTCTGTTCCAGAGGGCCAAGGATCAAATATTAAGTGTTGTCTGGAAGACACTTTGATCACTGGATTCTCTGAAGAGCAGCATTTGAAAATTCTAGGGGGGACCCGATAAAGATTGCAACAGCACAGCCTATTGTTAAATAGGGACAAATACGGGCCTTTTAATGCCCCTATGCTAGAGAATGTGTCTAAACAGAGATCATTCTTGGGACTTATCATTTATTATGACAAGTTCATCTTGGATGTGCCAACCATGTTAAAGCCCCTGCATCAGTTACTGGGGAAAGGCCGACTGTGAAAATGGACCAGAAATGTGAAGTGGCTTACCAGAAGGTGAAGCAAGCTTTATAAAGGTCAGGAGTATCAATACATTTCGACCCGAAGTTGCCACGACAGTTAAACTGTGAAGCAATTGGCAATTGAATGAGTGAGAGATTCGTTGGCTTGGGACAGACTGATCACCTCTATCTCAACCTTTCTTTATATAAAAAAAAGGACAAAGTAAACCTCTTAAAGCCATGGTATCGTCACACCATTGAGCAAAAGTTGAATTGGACTAGCTACCATAAATATTGAGGCTACAAAAGCAGCACAGAGGCTAAGAATCCTGCAAGAGGGAACTCATTTCCTGACTCGCCAAATGCTGTCCACTCTCTGCAAGGTACACATCAGGAATATTCCACACTTGGCTGGATGGGTGCAGCTCCAATAACAGTCAAGAAACTTGACACCATCCACGAGAAAGTAGCCTGCTTAATTAGCGACACATCTGCCATCAGTCTCTCACTCATTCAATTGCCAATGTTCAGTCGCAGAAGTGTGTACTTATGGGGGTCAATTAACCCAGTTGGTTGGTTTATGATACAGGTAAACAGCGAAGTGTATGTCCAATTCCCATATTGGCTGAAGCTTCCACCTTCTTAACCTCACTCCTCACCTGAGACATGGTGATTTTCAGTCTAAATCACAACCAGTTGTCTCGCTCTCTATCTAATGAGACAGCAGCTTCTTGCCATAGTCTGGGACTATGGCAACATTACCATCTACAGGATGCACTGCATAAATTCATAGAGATCCTTAGATCCTCACCTTCCAAACCCAAGACCACTACCATCCAGAAAGATAAGGGCAGCGAAGACATGGGAACACAACCACCAGAAAATTTCCCCACAAAGCCATTCATCATCCTGATTTTACTATATATCAACCTTTCTTCAGTGTCCTGAATCAAAATCTTGGAACTTTCTCTCCGGTGATATTGTGGGTCTACCTACATCAAGTTGAATGCAAAGTTGAAGAATGCGTCTCACCAGCACCTTCTCATGGACAACTAAGGATTAGTAATAAATCTGGAATAGCCAGTGACACTCACATTCAATTAATACATTATTTACAAAAGCTGTATGTCTGAAATCTTACAGGGGCCTGAATGACATGGGCTATGGCAAGAAATGTGGGACAATTGCATCAGACGTTAGGTGAGACTTTTCTCAATGTTGACAACAACTTATCATATTTTGAAACATAGCCCTTGGCATTAGGATGCTGGGAAGCAGGGAGATTCCAATTAGTGGGAAAGATTGCTTGTTGTCTGCCTCATTAACAGCAAATCACACCTCACTGAAATGCAGCTTACTGTACTATGACCTACTGTGAGGAAACTGCACATTGACAATTCCTGATGAAAATCAGAGTGTGCACCTGGCTACTTCAACTCTCCGCTAGCTCCTCTGGATTGCCACCTTGGATATCCAGAAACAACATTAGAAGGCAGACTTTAGGGACCTGCTGAACTAAGCATAGGTCCACAGATAATGGCATCAGACACTAGCTAGCATCTCAAGACTTTCATAGCACCTTTCCAAACCACTACAGGATGCATCTGCATTTTAAAGCTCCCCCAATTAGCATTAAGTTAAAAATCACATAACAGCAGGTTATAGTCCAACAGGTTTAATTGGAAGCACACTAGCTTTCGGAGCGATGCTCTGAAAGCTAGTTTGCTTCCAACTAAACCTGTTGGACTATAACCTGTTGGACATGATAAGTTGGTCACTTTATCTAGTCAGAGTCAAAATCCTTCAAAGGTACTGAGGAGCTGCAGCCCATCATCCATCTCAGCTCTTTCTGCCCTATTGTGAGCTGTTTTCTCCCGCAAAGAGAGAAGGGGAGGAACTGAGTAAGATGCAAGTGGGAGGCATAGCTTTGTTGGAGGAAATGTGGTGTCCTGAGCGACTGAGTTGGCAGCACAGAGACCAGGCATTGGGAAGTCAGGATGGGTTGTAGCAAGTGTGGGAAGATGTTGCATACAATAAGGAGACAGGTAGAGTGTAAGCCATAGTGGTAAGTGGATGCAGAGTTGCAATGATTGAGAAGTTGAAAAGACATTGGCATTTATCTGCCCAAGCAAGGAAGTTTTTCCTTTACTGCTGGGCAAAGCTCCAGATAGTTGAAATCACAATGAACCAAGTTGCCACCTCAGGCCAGGGTGGTGGGGGAAGAGGGAGAGAGGGGGAGAGAGAGAGAGAGAGAGAGAGAGAGAGAAAAAGAGGATATGGGTAGAGGGGACAAGGTCATCCCTGCTGTGCACAACCCATCCACCAGGTTAGGTTTTGTCTTATTTACCATTTGGGGCAAATGTCACAAACCATGCAGGGCAGCTCTGGACTGAGTGTTTGTCCAAGTGTAATAAAAAATAGTGGGATACTGGTCTGTTTTGGAAATTCTGGTAGTTGCAAGTTCTTCTGGATAGGCTGAAATGGTAGAATGCTGCCAGTATTGGATAAAAGGAGTGCCTTGGGAGGATTTGGGTCATTAATGGGGTATGTTTGGGATGAAAATGCTAGAAATATTACTAGATCTCATGGAGAGAAACACTCCATGAAACTTCACAAAATTGACAGTTAGCCAGAATATCATAAGATCAGGCCAATACTCTTATTAATGAAACTTGCACTACTGTATATTTTATCAACTGTTCTCTCTCTCTGTCCTGCAACATTTTTATAAATATTTTTATTGAAAACCTTTTAAAATCTTTTACAATACGTTTATATACAATAAATACACCAACAAAACAGAAAAAAAGGCAGTACGACAAAGCCATAACACAGTACTATTGTTAATGATCAACCTACTATTCTACCAGAACAAACATATCTCTTTAACTTAAACTAAACTACAAACATTGTATTTATTTAATAACTTAAACTAAATTCAAATAACTTAAATTGAATACTAGCTCACTACTTTATTCTATCTCACTCATCACAGCTCCACTGAGGCTCCCAAGCCTGGAAACACCATCTACAGTACCCGTATTCTTTTTACCCCAGTCTCCTCTTCCCTGGATCCCACGGGCACTCTTACTGATTCCCACGGCTATACCACGGCCCTAATTAATATTGCTGACAAGTCAGCATCAATATAATTTAAAAAGGGTTGCCACATCTTGTAAAACTGTTCCATTTTGTGGTGTACCATATTTGTAAGGTAGTCTTGGGGGAGATGCTCCATCACCAACCTGCGCCACCCCATAAAACCTGAGGGTTTTTCCAACGTCCAATTCAGTAGAATGTTCTTCCTCGCACAATGAGTAAGAATGTTACACAATCTCCTCCCATGCTCCCCCAGAGAGGGGATATTTGGCAACCCAGAAGAAGAAATACCGGGTCCACGTTAATTTCAATCCCCAGGATGTCCTTTACCTCCCTTACTACAGCACTCCAGTATCTCTGGATCTTACAACATGACCAATAACAGTGTGTGAGAGTGCTTGTACAAATTTTATATTTGGGATACCCTGACAATGCTCCTCTCTTAAATTTAGCTAGCCTCTCTGGTGCCATATGACCCTGTACAAGATCTTCAATTGCATGGCCTGTGCTCGCTACATACTGAGATTTTCCTTACATTCCCCCAGATGTCTTCCCATACCTCTGATAAAATATCCTCTCCTAACTCTCGATTCCACATCCTACAGAGTCCCTCCATGTCCCCCAGGGTGTGATCTTTCTGTAAATGATATAAAGTACTGAGTGAAAGAGCACCCACACACCGGAGTACACTTTTCTCCATGTCTGATTTGTAACATTGGGCCAGGAGCGTGGTCTTCCTCTGTATATAGTCCCTTATCTGGAAGTATCAGAAAGTGTTCCCATTAGATAATCTATATTTTTGACTTAACTGACTAAATGACATAAGGACCTCCCCCTCGAATAAATCTGCCAGACAGAAGATCCCCTTATTCTCCCATGCCTTAAAGCCAGAGTCCATTGCCCCAGGTTTAAATCCTTGAGCTCCCACCAACAGGGTAAATGGCAAAGTCTTAGACCAATTACCCTCTTCTTGCCTCATTATCCTCCAGGCTTTTATCATATTTAACATAATTGGGCTTTTACACTGCTGGGTCATGGATTTCATCTTGTCCATGAATAATAAATTAATTAAAGGACACCTCAACTGCGAAGCTTCAATATCAAGCCAAATCGACTTCGAATTCTCCCGTACCCAGTCACCAACATATGTTAACAGGGCACTTATTTGGTATTCTTCAAATCCGGAAGATCCACCCCTCCCTCACCCTGCGAAAGCTGCTATTTAGTGAATTTAATTAGAGGACACCTGTGACACCAAATAAAGGACCTTAGCCAATCATTAAGCCTCCGTAACACTTGTCTAGGTAACAACAACAGGAGTGTTCTCATGGGGTGCAGCAGTCAAGGAAGAACATTCATTTTAATCAGGGCTATTCAGCCTAACCATGATAACGGTAACCCCTCCCAACACAGTAAATCCTGTTTTATCCTCTTTAGTAGTTGTACATATTTAGATTTATACAGCCAGTGGAAGGAGTGGGTAATAAAAATTTCCAATACAAAAAACCTTTTGATGACCATCTAAATGAGAAATGCATTCCATCCTTCAGATTAGGCACCTCTACTAATCCCTCTACTGGCATTGCTTACGATTTTGTAAAATTGATCCTGTAACCCAAGAAACTACCATATGAATTAATTGTTTGAATCAGTTGAGGAACAAAACTTCTCCGGATTGGCCAAAAACAAAAGGACATCATTAGCATATAGGGTGATCTTATTTTCACCTTTGGTGCTACTATTTCAGGATCCCTCATGTTAGCTTCGGCTAACGGTTCAATTGCTAAGGTAAATAACACACCTGTCAACTACCTCTTCCAATATTAAAGTTATTTGAAATTAATACCGTTTGTAATGACTGCTGCCTTAGGATCATTATACTGTACTGCTGCCCATCTGGCAAAGGATCCCCCCCAAACCAAAGCACTCTAGGACCTCAAGTAGATATAGCCATGGTTGTCCAGGGCAGCCTGTGGTTTCCCAAGAGGAGAGAGCTTATCTGAGGTGTGATGAGCTACAAAGATATTAACTCTATGAGATCTAAAAACTATTCTTATAAAAGCAAATACAACTAAAAAAAACTGCATTTAATTGAAGCAAACACCCAAACAACCCTCAATTCGCTTGAGATCTTCCCCCTTGCCCATAGAGGGCACCCCTCCCAATCCTTACCACCATCTTAACTCCCTCTAGCTGAGGCCATGCCCTAGCCCCAAGCAATTCACAAATCAGGAAAACCTGTTATTTACATTCTGAAAGCTAACAATAGATGCCCATCCTCCCTCCCCCAACTCATCTTAACCATAAATATAGCCACCCCCAACACATAATTAAAAGGATAGCAGTAAAAAAAAAGGAGCCCTAGATAATACCCAACTGACCGATATCTAAAATAATTCCAATTTTACAACAAAACTGTATAGGCCCTTTTGCATCATGGTAGCCCACAAACCCACCAACACATTAAAACAGCAGCTAATGAACTTGAAAGACCCTATACAGACAAGCAAAATTAACGTAATTTACAAAATACTGTGCAAGGACTGTAACAAACATTACATTGGACAAACAGGCAGAAAACTAGCCACCAGGAATACATGAACACCAACTACCACAAAAAGACATGACCCTCTCTCACTAGTATCCTTACATATGGATGAGAAAGGACACCACTTTGACTGGGACAACACATCCAACTTAGGATAAGCCAAAGAAAGACATGCACAAGAATTCCTAGAAGCATGGCAGTCCAACCGGAACTGTAACAACGAACACATTAAGTTAGACCCCATCTACCACCCCCTGAGAAAAAGTACAGGAAGTGACTTCACCATAGGAAATGACATTACCATCCCAAAGAAACCCAAATATATAAATAGAAAGCGGGACTTATCAGCAGTGCTTCACCTGAGGCCCACTGAAGATGTTACCTAGTAGGGTAACAAAATGTCTGGAATGAACCTTCCAGCTCAACGAGCAAACCTACATCCAGAACCTCAACCTGAGCTACAACTCTTCTCAAATAAAACCAATAACCACAAAAAAGAATGGGGGAGAGGGAAGTAAAAAAAGGGGTAATAAAAAAAATCCCTTACTATTGTCTGCAATGATGCCCCCTTCCCACCCACCCCGATTCAGGTCCTTCAATTCAAAGACTTCACAAAGTCCTTCACCTTTTCTGCAGAGTCAAAGTTATATATCGTCCCCCCATGGGTGAAATCTTAGCGTGACTTGTACACTTAATGGTAAGGGCGGGTACCTCAAGGAGTATTGAATGTTCAGGTCCCTTAATTCTTCCTTGACATCATCAAATGTCCTTCTCTTCTTAATTAGGGCTCCTGGAAAGTCCTGAAAAAACATTATCTTTGAGCCTTTGTACATTAAATCTTGTAAATTCCTTCCCAGTCTTCTTGCTTTTTCAACTATTAATCATTTTTCTTTATAATACAGCAGCTGCATTAGGAATGTGCTGGGGCATTGCAATCCAGTGGGCCCGCTCCATGCTTACCAGAGCCAACTACAACTCCAAGCCCAGGAACTTCGGGAGCCATCCTGCAAAAAGCCAACAAGGTCCTCACCTTCCTTGCGTTCCAGGAGACCCATGATCCGTAGGTTTTCGTTTTATTTTTATTTTCCAGGTCATCGATTTAATCCTGAAGGACCCAAACTTGGATTTGCAGTGTTCAGATTCTTCCTTCCGATACCGCAGTCCTCTCCTCCACTGCCTCCTTTCTTCGATCCAGCAGCTGGATTTTAGCATGGCAGATAGTGGCTAACCTGCTGCTTGAATCCACTCTCGGAGTTTAGGGAAAAAAAAGCAGTAAGGGAATGTCCCATCTGTACTCCTTTAGGCCCCTTCCTGTTATTCGACTTCATCCTGGCCTTAAAGCTGTCCCATACAATTTCAGCAGCTCTAAATAGTCAGCAAGTCTAAATTAATACTTTTTTCTCCTGGGGGTGGTTTACAAGGGGGTGTAAAGGTCCACCTTGCCTAGAGGTATGGCACAGAGCACAGCACAGCAGACCGTTCAGACTGCTGCCATATTGGATTTCCATCCTGCCATTTTTAGTGACTTATGCACATGACTAGAAAGCCTGGAGTGTGACAAAATATGAGAAAGACACCGATTGACATCAAGAGGATATAGGCATGAGGTAAATGAAATTTAATGCAAAGAAATCTAAAGTAATAGATTTTGTGTGGAAGAAGAAGGACTGTCTATACAAACAAAACATATAATTCCACAGTGGGACAGGGGTAACAGAACTCAGAGATCCTGGAACATTTGAGCACAAAGCGTTGATTATAGATTGAGAAAGTGATCTTTTTAAAAACCTTTATGCAATATTGTGCTTCCCAATAGAAACACAGAGTGGTGAACTTTAGATTTCTTCAGTAACAATGTTATAATTTATTATGTAAAGCCTGTTTAGAATTTCTTTGAAGTTGTGTCCAATGCTTCACCAGGTGCCATAACGTATCTCAGATACAATGTAAGTAGTTATTAAGTAATGTGTAATTAACTCATTTACTGTTTACCAAGGTTCTTTCAATCGTCTTGACATGGGAATCCTTCTGCATGTGGTATCAGTACCAGCAAGAAGTATTGGTGGTGGAAACAACCCAAAGGTTCTCAGTCTCACCATTATAATAGGAAGAACAGGTGTGGATTTTTCCCATTATGATACATGTGAACAGCAGCATTTATCTGAAGATTTAAATTAGATGTCCACTATATAATGTTAGTAGCAGTGGGCACCAACATCTCACATAAAGTTGCAACAGTACTTGAAGATATTCAGTTCTACAAAAGTCACAGCCATCCGAGGAGAAAAAAGAAGTAAAAGCTCAGTTTATTGTTAAATATTTTTTAAAAGTACAGAGCCTTTCAGCTTTTGTAAATGCAGCACTACACTTAATAAAAGAGCAGCAGCACAGAAAGCAATACTAAGCGTGCCTGAAAAACCTTAAAACAGCTGAAAGAAAACTCAAGTAGACCACAGAGATTCTTAACAGAGCTACAAATCATAAACCAAATCATAAACCTTGGATACAGTGGTCAATATTGGGCACCCAAAATGAGCTGTATCCTTTAGGTGAAAAATAAAAAAAAATCTTATTTAACGAGAAATTCCAGGCTGAGAAGCAAAAAGATGTAAAATACTATGTTAGGCAAACAAACCTGTTACCATTGTTTAAAAAATAGAAAATGCTGAGAGAAAAATCTTTAGCAGGAAAAGCTGTAAGAAAGATCTTTGTAAACAGATACTTATTTTAAAAAATTAGAAAACTGAAGTATAAATTGATTAATAGGCATAACAAGAAAAATAGTTTACCAAAAGGTGTTTTGAAGGGAAAGACAACTGTACATTGGTCAACTGAAAATACTTGTTTATAAAGCATAATTAGGATGATGCCATCTTTTTCAATGCAAACAGACATGAAAACCTCAGAGAAGAAGTAGACGCATTATGAATTATCCAGTCTTAAAAGGGGCTTGAAAATTACTAAGGGTAAACAGTGCAAAATATCTGTCTGTCCTCCACAGTGAAAGAAAACAAAATACAGTATTTATTCATTGTTCACAGATGCTTCTGCCCCCTACACATCTGCGCTGCAATCCTCAACCAGTAACTAACTCCAGAACTGCACATGGAATCACCAAGGTGCAAAGTATCTAAATTGAAACTTTTAAAATCTATTTGTGGGACATGGATATTCCTAGCTGGGCCAGCACTTATTACCTATCCTTTGGCCGAAGGGCAGTTAGGAGTCAAACTTGGTGAGCTTGATGTATTTTTACAATAATTTGACTGTGTTCACATGGAATAAGATTTTTTCTTGCTGAATTCAAATTTCATTACCTGCCATGGCCGGATCTGAACCCATATCTTCAGAACATTAGTCTGGGACTCTGGCTGACTTGCCTAGTGACATCATCACTATGCCACCACCTTCCCAGCACAGTCAGCCTGCTGAGTTAGTCTGGTGTGATAGCTTGCCCATGTCCCTGAACAGCTGGAATGGAGGATTTACAGTCAACAGATTTTCTCTAGATGGAGACCTAGAGATATCCATAATCTCCACTTAAGAGTCTGCATTGTTTTTTTATTCACGTAGAGTCAGTCATTGAGATGTAGAGCATGGAAACAGACCCTTCAGTTCAACTCGTCAATGCTGACCAGATATCCTAACCTAATCTAGTTCCACTTGCCAGCACCTGGCCCACATCCCTCTAAACCCATCCTATTCATATACCCATCCAGATGTCTTTTAAATGCTATAATTGTACCAGCCTCCACCACTTCCTCTGGCAGTTCATTCCATACATGCACTACCCTCTGTGTGAAAAAGTTGTCCCTCAGGTCCCTTTTATATCTCCCCCTCTCACCTTAAACCTATGTCCTCTAGTTCTGGACTCTCTCACCCCAGGGAAAAGACTTTGTCTATTTACCCTATCCATGCACCTCATAGAGTCACAGAGATGTACAGCATGGAAACAAACCCTTTGGTCCAACTTGCCCAGGGAAGTTTATCCTATCCATGCCCCTCATGATTTTACAAACTTCTAGAAGGTCACCCTCAGCCTCTGATGCTCTACAGGAAACAGCTCCAACCTATTCAGCCTCTCCCAAAGCTCAAATCCTCCAATCCTGGCAACACTCTTGTGAATCCTTTCTTAACCCTTTCAAGTTTCACAATATTCTTCCAATAGGATAGAGACCAGAATTGCACGCAATGTTCCAAACGTGGCCTAACCAATGTCCTGTACAGCCGCAACATGACCACCCATCTCCTGTAACTCAATACTCTGACCAATAAAGGAAAGCATACCAAACACCTTCTTCACTATTCTACCTACCTGCAACTCTATGTTCAAGAACTATGCACATGCAGTACAAGGTCTCTTTATTCAGCAAAACTCCTTCGGACCTTACCAGTAAGTGTATAAGTCATGCTAAGATTTGCTTTATCAAAATGCAGCACCTCACATTTAAATAAATGAAACTCCATCTGCCCAAGAAACTCCATGGCCCATCTGATCAAGATCCTGTTGTAATCAGAGGTAATCTTCTTCACTGTCCGCTACACCTCCAATTTTGGGGTCATCTGCAAACTTACTAACTATACTTCCTATATTCACATCCAAATAATCTATATAAACCTGTGTAAGGTCACCCCTCAGCCTTTAACATTCCAGGAAAACAGCCTTTGCCTATTCAGCCTCTCCCTATAGCTCTCATCCTCCAACCCTGGCAACACCCTTGCAAATCTTTTCTGAACCCTTTCAAGTTTCACAACATCTTTCCGATAGGAAGGAGACCAGAATTTCATGCAATATTCCAAATGTGGCCTAACTAATGTCCTGTAGAGCTGCAACATGATCTCCCAACTCCTATACTCAATACTCTGACCAATAAAGGAAAACATACCAAACGCCTTCTTCAATAGACAATAGACAATAGGTGCAGGAGTAGGCCATTCTGCCCTTTGAGCCAGCACCACCATTTATTATGATCATGGCTGATCATCCTCAATCAGTATCCTGTTCCTGCCTTATCCCCATAATCCTTGATTCCACTATCCTTGAGAGCTCTATCCAACTCTTTCTTGAAAGTATCCAGAGACTTGGTCTCCACAGCCTTCTGGGGCAGAGCATTCCATACACCCACCATTCTCTGGGTGAAGAAGTTTCTCCTCAACTCTGTTCTAAGTGACCTAACCCTTATTTTTAAACTGTGTCCTCTGGTTCGAGACTCACACATCAGCAGAAACATGCTTCCTGCCTCCAGAGTGTCTAATCCTTTAATAATCTTATATGTCTCAATCAGACCCTCTCTCAGCCTTCTAAACTCAAGCGTATACAAACCCAGTCGCTCCAATCTTTCAGCGTAAGATAGTCCCGCCATTCCGGGAATTGACCTCGTGAACCTATGCTGCACTTTCTCAATAGCCAGAATGACTTTCCTCAAATTTGGAGATCAAAACTGCACACAATATTCCACATGCGGTCTCACTAGGGCCCTGTATAGCTGCAGAAGGACCTCTTTGCTTCTATACTCAATTCCTCTTGTTATGAAGGCCAGCATGCTATTTGCTTTCTTCACTACCTGCTGTACCTGCATGCCTGCTTTCATTGGCTGATGTACAAGAGCACCTCGATATCGTTGTACTGCGCCTTTACCTAACTTGACTCCAGTTAGGTAGTAATCTACCTTCCTGTTCTTGCCACCAAAGTGGATAACCACACATTTATCCATATTAAATTGTACCTGCCATGCATCCATCCACTCACCTAGCCTGTCCAGGTCACCCTGTATTCTCCTAACATCCTCCTCACATTTCACCCTGCTACCCAGCTTTGTGTCATCAGCAAATTTGCTAATATTACTTTTAATACCTTCATCTATATCATTAATGTACATTGTAAAAAGCTGTGGTCCCAGCATGATCCCTGCGGCACACCACTGGTCACCGCCTGCCATTCCGAAAAGGAGCCGTCTATCACTACTCTTTGCTTCCTGGCAGCCAACCAATTTTCAATCCATGTCAGTATTTTGCCCCTAATACTGTGTGCCCTAATTTTGCTCACTAACCTCCTATGTGGGACTTTATCAAAGGCTTTCTGAAAGTCCAGGTATACTATTTCCACTGGATCACCCTTGTCCATCTTCAGAGTTACATGCTCAAACAATTCCAGAAGATTAGTCAAGCATGATTTCTCCTTCATAAATCCATGCTGACTCTGGCCTATCCTGTTACTGCTATCCAGATGTGTCATAAGTTTATCCTTACAATTGACTCCAGCATTTTTCCCACCACTTGAGGTCAGACTAACTATCCTATGTACCTGCGACACTACTTTCAAAGATTTATGAACCTGCGGCCAAGCTCTCTTTGTTCAGCAACACTCCTTCAGACTTTACCATTAAGTGTATAAGTCCTGTTATGATTTGCTTTTTCAAAATGCAGCAACTCGCGTTTATCTAAATTCAACTCATTCTGGCACTCCTCAGCCCATAGGCCTATCTGATCAAGGTCCTGTTGTTCTCTGAGGTAACCTTCTTCGTTGTCCATTACACTTCAAATTTGGTGTCATCGGCAAACGTTTGGAACTTGTGGTGTTGCTAGCTAGCCAGCATTTATTGCTCATCCCTAGTTGCCTTTGTGAAGGTAGTAATAAGCTGCCTTCTTGAACCGCTGCAATTCATGTGTTATGGGTTGACCCACAATGCCTTTTGGGAAGAAATTCCAGGATTTTGACCCAGTGACAGTGAAGAAATGTAACATTTTCCAAGCCAGGATGGTGAGTAACTTGGAGGAGAACTAGCAGATATCCCATGTATCTACTGCCCTTATCCTGTTATATGAAAGTGCTTGTGGATTAAGAAGATGCTCTGCAAGGATATTTGATAAATGTATGCAGTGCATCTTGTAGATAATACAGGTTCCTGCTACTGAGCATTAGTGGTGGAGGGAGTGAATGTTTATGGATTTCAATCAAGTCCGCTGCTTTGTTCTGAATGGTTTCAAGCTTAGAATCATAGAGTTCTACAGCAAGGAGATAGGCCCTTTAGCCCAAACTGGTCTATGCCAATCAAATTGTCCATCCATGCTAACCCCATTTCCCTGCACTTGGCCCATATACTTCTAAACTTTTCTTATCCATGTATTTGTCCAAATGTCTTTTAAATGATGTTAATGTACACACCTCAACCACTTCTACTGGCAGCTCATCCCATCCTCTGTGTAAAAACATGGCCCCTCAAGTTCCCTTTTATTCTTTCCCCTCTAACTTTAATCTGGTGCCCTCTAGTTCTCGATTTCTCAACCCTGGGAAAAAGCCTGAATACATTCACCATATCCATACCTCTCATGATCTTATATACTTCTATAAGATCCCCTTCTCAGTCTCCTACACAAACGAAAAAAGTCCTCGCTTGTCCAACCTCTCCCTATAGCTCAGACCATTGACTCCTGGCAACATCCTTGTAAATTTCCTCTGCAGTCTTTCCAGTTTAATATCATCATTCCTATAGCAAGGTGGTCACAACTGAACACAAAACTCCAAGTGTGGCCTCACCAATGTCCTGTACAACTGCAACATAACTTCCCAATTTTTATTCTCAATGCCCTGGCCGATGAAGGCCAGAGTGCCAAAATCTTTCTTCACTGCCCTGTCTACCTATGACTCCACATTCACAGAACCGTGCACGTGAACTCCAAGGTCCCTCTGTTCCACTACACTCCTTAAGGCCTGACCATTCATCACAAAACTCCTATCTTGATTTGACTTTCCAAAATGCAATACCTCACACTTATCTGTATTGAACTCCATTTGCCATTTCTCAGCCCAATTCACCAGCTGGTCAAGTTCCTGCTGCAATTTCTGATAACCTTCCTCACTATCCACAATACATGGTTCTTAAGTGTTGTTGAAGCAGAGCTCATCCATATAAGTGGGAGTGCTCCATCACTCTCCTGACTTCTGCCTTGTAGACAATGGTCAGGCTTTGGGGAGTCAGGAAGGTGAGTTACTTGCTGCAGTATTTCTAGCCTCTGATCTGCTCTTGTAGCTACAATATCTATAGGGTTGAACTTAGTTGAGTTTCTGATCAATGGTGACTCCCCTGAATGTTGATAGTGGGGCTTTCAGTGATGGTAATATCATTGAATGTCAAGAAGTAATCTTGAGATAGTCTCTTATTGGAAATGGTTGTTGCCTGGCATTTGTGTGGTGCCAATGTTACTTGCCACTTGTTGGCCTAAATCTGGATAAGGTCAAGTTCTTGTTGCATTTGATCATGGACTGCTTCAATATCTGAGGAGTCAGGAATGGCATTAAATATTGTTAAATCCTCAGCAAACATCCCTGCTTCTGACCTTATGATGGAGGGAAGATTATTGCTGAAGGAACTGAAGATGATTGGGCCTACCCTGAGAAACTCCTGTAGAGATGTCATGGAGCTGAGGTGACCCTCCTACAATAACCTCAATCATCTTCCTTTGTGACAGATATGACTCCATCTAGTGAAGAGTTTGCCCCCTGATTCCCATTGAATCCAGATTTGCTGGATTTCTTGATGCCATACTTGCTGTTTCCATGCTGTACATCTCTGAATCAATGACTTTATGACATCAAGGCACATTTGTCCAAGGGCTGTCACTCTTACCTCACTTCTGGAATTCAGTTCTTTTGCCAATGTTTGACTAAGACAGCAATCACGTCAGGAGCTGAATGGGCCTGACAGAACTCAACTGGGGGTCAAGTGAGCAAGTTGTTGCTCAGCAGGCACCGCTTAATAGTACCATTGATGACATTTACTATCACTTAACTGATGGTCAAGAGTAGACTGATGGGGTAGAAATTGATCAGGTTGGATTTGTCTTGTTTTTTATGCACAGGACAATAACTGGGCAACTTTCCACATTGTCAGGTAAATGTCAGTGTTGTAACTGTACTGAAACAATTTGGCTAGAGGTGCAGCATGTTCTGGAGCACAAATCTTCAGTACTATTGCCAGAATGTTGTCTTTGCAGCATCCAACCATTTCTTGATGCTGCATGGAGAGAATTGAATTAGCTGAAGACTGACCTTTGTGATGCAGGGACAACCGAAGGAGGCCAACCTGGATCTTTCGACCTGAGTGTTGGGATATCACTCTGGTGCTTTCTCTGGTGTTATGTGCCTTTTTCTCTACATGTACAAGAAGAAGAGGAATATAGCAGAAATTGAATTGATGGACAGAGAATTACCTCCACCGTCTGAAGCAGCATGCCTCTTAGGCAAAATTTGCACTTGTTTCAGAGACAAAGGCATACCTCCAGGGTTAGGGATCAGCACGTGCCCTCTGTCTCCTAGACGTTTTGCATGCTGTGAGCTGTGACAGAATTGGTAGAAATATCACTCATTTTGCCAGAGTGTAGTATCTCACTTGTGCCACTCATGGCACTGAACTAGGTTCAACAATACTCCCTAGAAGGTTCTGACCACCTGTGATATCTGATCCACACTCTCTTGGTGATAATGCACTTTGTAAGTAAGGGCATTCTCCTCCTGCTGTTAACTCCCTGGACAGGAAATTCACGGCTGAGTTATTAAGGCTTGGAGCTCATGTGCCCTGACTCTCCTGGCTGCTTTTTATTTCAGCTATCCTGACATTGCAAAAGATGAATAGATGCTTATTGATGTCCAGTTTGGGTTCAGCCAGGGCATTCAGCACCTGACTTTATTTTAAACATGGGTAAAAGAGCTGAGGAGAAAGTGAGGACTGCAGATGCTGGAGTCCTCACTTGCTGGAAAAGCACAGCAGGTCAGGCAGCATCCAAGGAACAGGAGAATCGTTTCGGGCATGAGCCCTTCTTAAGGAATGAGGAAAGTCTGTCCAGCAGGCTAAGATAAAAGGTAGGGAGCAGGGACTTGGGGGAGGGGCATTGGAAATGCGATAGGTGGAAGGAGGTCAAGGTGAGGGTGATAGGCCAGAGTGGGGGTGGGGGCGGAGAGGTCAGGAAGAAGATTGTAGGTTTTCTTGCTTCCTAAGAATTTGATCTTAAGTATCTGTACGTTGTACATAAGATGGTACTGTAATGTGGCGACTTTAAAGCTTTCACTGTACTCATTTGAGTACATGAGACAATAAAACTAACTCAATTCAATGCAATTCAACTGTAAGCTCCCCTTCAAGCCACTCACCACCCTGGCTTGGAAATTTATCACCACTTCTTCAGTGTGACTGTGTCAAAATATTGGAATTCTCTCCCTAATGGCTTTGTGGGTCTACCTACAGCACATGGTCTGCAACAGTTCAAGAAGGTCGAAGGGCCTGTTTCCACACTGTAAGTAATCTAATCTAAAGGTAGCTTGCCACCACCTACTCAGCAGCAATTAGGGACAATCAAATAAAGTGCTGGCCCAGTGATCCCGTCTCATGGGTGAATTAAAAGAAAATGTGCGTAGTTCAGTATTTGTGTCACCCACGTGAGGTAGATCAACAGCTCGGCAGGATGGGGTTGTACTTTGTGATCTGACATATCAGTGACAGATTTGCCGATAGCTGCTGTGGGATCATGAGTCCTGCTTCAGCTACAGATGCTGGTGGTGTTCCTATGTATCTGCTGTCCTTGTCCTTTTAGATAGTGGTGAGTCTTGGGGTTTGAAAGGTTCTGTCTAAGGGTCTGTAGTGAGTTTCTGCAGTTCCCCTCATAAATGGAATATATTACTGCTACTGAGCATCAGTGATGGAGACCCTGGATATGATGCAGGGTGATTTGACCTGGGTGGTGTCAAGTATGTGTGTCAGAATGACACTGCAGCAACATTTCCATTGCAGAACCCATTGACTTGGAATGAAGTAAGGCTGGGAGTAGTCAAAGGATTAATCATTGCCTACACTCCCTGGAGAGGTTATATGGAGTTGAGCTTTATGAGGGACTGTAGAGTTTAGCTCTGAGTGTAAGCAGTTGCTCTTGATCGGGACTTCTGTGTTTGTTTGCAGAACTGTGACTTGCTGCACATTCACTTGGCAAAATGCAGAGTGATGCAGAAAAAGGCTGGTGTAGCGGTCCCCTCAGAAGTGTGTGTTCTCAGCCAGCAGATCATTATAACTTTGGATCATGCAGCATAGATGTTCCTTCATATTCGACTAACTTTCAGGGGGCATCAATACATTCCACAGCAATGGAATCATTAATTGGGGCAGCATGGTGGCTCAGTGATTAGCACAGTTGCCTCACAGCGCCATGGACCTGCATTTGATTCAAGCCTCGGGCGACTGTCTGTGTGGAGTTTGCACATTCTCCCCGTGTCTGCATGGATTTCCTCCAGGTGCTCCGGTTTCCTCCCACAATCCAAAGATGCGCACGTTAGGTGAATTGGCCATTCTAAATTGCTCATAGTGTTAGGTGCATAGTCGGGGTAAATGTAGGGAAATGAGTCTGGGTGGGTTATTCTTTGAAGGGTCGTGTGGACTTGTTGGGTGCAGGGCCTGTTTCCACAATGTAGGGAATCTAATCTAAAAAAAAGTCAGTAATTGCCCACAGCTCAAATGTCAGTCAGTTCTTGCTTCAAACACAATTTAGAGCTTAATCATATTATTGTCAGTATTAAATAATATTACTAAGTCAAAATGACCTTCATTCTTATTGATTCTATGAAAAAAATTGTTGCAGATGACTATCCTGAATAGTAAAAAAAGGTTTTTCTGATATGACATTGCATGCTTAACTGTGCAAAACTTAAACTGACTTCAGAATGAAAGGAGGAGAACACAGCCCATCTACATCAACAGAGTGGAGGTTGACAGGATTGACAGTGTCAAGTTTCTAGCAGTGACGATAGCCAACAACCTGTCCTGGACTTCCCAAGTAGCTGTGATGGTCAAGAAGGCACAACGAAGCCTCTTCTTCCTCAGGTGGCTCAGGAAATTCATCATGTCCATCAGGACTCTCACCAACTTTTCCAGAGGTATCACAGAAAACATACTGTCTGGGAACATAATAGCCTGGTACGGCAACTACTCTGCCCAGAACTGTTAAGAAACTACAGAAAGTTGAGTGGACAGCCCAGACTACAGCAAACCCATCCCACACTGGTGATACTCTCCTACAACCTCTTCCATCAGGCAGAAGATACAGAAGCTTGAACACACACACACACACACACACACACACACACACACACACACACACACACACACTTTCAAGAATAGCTGCTTCCCTGCTGTTATTAGACTAATGATTGGACTCTCTAACCTCAAATAATATTGGTCTTGTTAATGTTGATCTTGCCTCATGCATTTCCTGTGCAGAGTAACCTGTACGACTCAATCTGTCAAGTTTGTTCGTCCGATGATCTGTATTCCTTGCTTACTAGATAATGCTTGCAAACAAAGCTTTTTACTGTACTTAGGTGCACATGACAATAAATCAAATCAATCAATCAAAACTGCCCATGAAATCCATTCTATCTTTGCTGCATGGTTATTTAATTGCTGAATTTATGCATTCTACTGATTTATACGGTACTTAGCTCTGGAAGGTTTAAGCACCACGCAATATGATGATGATATACACACTTGGGTAGAAAAGCAACTCTGGATATCTAAAGGACAAAAAACTATTGTCTAGGTCTCCTTAACAATCTTAGTGACTTGTACCTGATTGTTATCACGCAATAAATTGCATCTTACTTCAGACGAAAGCCTTTTCTTGTCTGATAACAAATAGTATTCCTTAACCACACAAGACTAGTCAGGTCTTTTAGATCCCAACTTAAAAGTGCAATGATGGAAGCAAAGTACTCAATGTATACTTCATCAAGGTGATTGTGATAAGGATCCGTCATACAACAATTATCACATCACAATTGGCACAATTGTTATTTTATTAAGTAAAGCAAAAAAATCAGTAAAATATATGTAATAACAAACTGGATTTGAAGTAAATTGTATTTAAAAAATTGAGGTTGGATGAATCACATCTGTTTACCTTCATATGGGACGTCTCTGCCTTGCCTTTCTATTAATTAATTATTGGTCTCCTTTATGATGTTGTGCTTTCATTGGATAGGCAAAATAGTCCAACTCAATACTGCTCCATGTTGACTCAGGAGGAGACTGCTTGAATAGCATGAGTAAAGCAAACTACTCAGCTGACAACAGTGTTCAGGTCTGTTTTCAGCAATTTATCTAGGGTGCTTGTGGTGCAGTGGTAAAGTCCCTACCTCTGAGCTAGGAGACCTTTATTCAAGTCCCAGCTGCTCCAGCACTGTGTAACAACATCTCTGAACAAGTTGATTAACAATATCTAAGCGGATTTGGCTGAACTCTAAAACTCGAGAGTAAGAGATAGATCGATGCGGAATAAGTAGTACACGCTTTCATTTACCTGTTATGTTTGCCAAAACAGTTTATGAAATTTCAGTAAGAAGACTGGTGAGCTTCATCTCCCCTAACTAATTGCTGTCGGTAATTATACAATAATACACTGAATCTTTCACATTGATCATTTGTTTCATATCAAAATTGATTTTATCTTCTATAACTTCCTTTAAATTCTTCAGTGCAAGATTTGTTAATGCAGCATCTTTCAGAGAAAACTTTACTCATCTGCTGACTAAGCCAGAATTTAGTCAAAAACACTTGTTCTGTTTATGACAACACATACCTGATTGCTTTGAAATTCAGAGTTGCTAGTAGTGGTCCACGTACCTGAATCAATGTAGCATTTAATACACTTTCCATTTTTAATTTCTGTGCTTTCAACTGTCAATACAAAAATATAAACAGAATTTATTAGGTGCTGTACTTGGGCAGTTCCTGCTTGCCAATTTCCTCGGAAATCTGCATTACTGTCAAACAATTAAATATTCTGTTCATTAAATTATTTTCTCCCTCAACTATCACTGCATCATATATAGCTCTGTAGATTTTACTTCAGGATGTGTGAAATCAACTTCAGTTAGCTTCATATAATATATAGATAACACAGGTCATTGAAAACACCTCAATTTATTCATCTAAAAAAGATCCATAACTTCTTATTTTTCTTTGAACTCACATCTTCAAACATAATCATTGGGATCCTCTGCTAGCAATGATAAAGAATTGAGTTTGAATCCTATCATAAAAAGTATAGTAGTGAAATTTAATTTAGTAAATCTGGCAGGCTCTACTAGTAAAAATAAACTATTGTGAAGCTGTAGCATTATTATTGACACCTGAATGATACACTAAGTTCTTTCCATGAGTTACGCCACTTTAGAATATTACGTGCAATTCTGATTTCCTTCCTATAAGGAAGGATGTTATGAAACTTGAAAGGGTTCAGAAAAGATTTACAAGAATGTGGCCAGGGCTGGAGAATTTGAGTTATAGGGAGAGGTTGAATAGGCTGGGACTGGACGCTGAGGGGTGACCTTATAGAGGTTTATAAAATCATAAGGGGCATGAATGGGATAAATGGACAAAGTCTTTTCCCTGGGGTCGGGGGAGTCCAGAACTAGAGGGCATAGGGCGAAAGGGGAAAGATATAAAAGAGATATAAAGATAAAAAGCACAACTTTTTCACGCAGAGGGTGGTACGTATATGGAATGAGCTGCCAGAGGAAGTGGTGGTGGAGGCTGGTATAATTGCAGCATTTAAAAGGCATCTGGATGGGTATATGAACAGGAAGGGTTTGGAGGGAAATGGGCCAAGTACAGGCAAATGGAACTAAATTAGGGTATCTGGTCAGCATTGACGAGTTGGACCGAAGGGTCTGCTGCACATCTCAATGACTCTATGAGTGGAAATTGTCACTCTTTCTCTGATGTTACATACCTTCAATTCCACATTACAACCATAATTTTATGTTGACAATGTGGTCCTGATGGCAGATCCAGAAGTGCCTCTTTGTCTCTTGTGTAATTTGACACTGAGTTCTTGGTGTCAGGGCTCTGACATGTAGTCTTTGTGTAATCCTACATCCTTTCCCCTTCAACATGAGTTCCCAATCCAGTAGCTTACATAAATTCAACTATATCATTGACCCAGAGGCTCTCAAAGCAACCGAAGATAGATAATAAATGCTGCCTTGAAACATTGCCCATATTTCAACAAGTTTCTTAAATGACACAATGTTTTCACCTTTTCCAATCTACCTTGAACAGCATGTCAAATGTTGATTAGACAGCAAAAAAGGTCTTCCATTAACATTTCTAGCTTTGCATTTAATTGGATAAAGACATGTCCTATTATCATGCCATTAAATAGGCCTTTATAGATGCATTTTGAGATCCTATGTGTTTTGTTACCTTTCTATTATATTCTAAATTAATACCTAATCAAATAAACTAAAAATGTTTGGTAGACATGGCAGGGAAGGTGGTGTGCTGAAATTGCAACATGTGGGTTATGCAGACAGAATTGCAATATATTTTTTCCTTAGGTGAATGTGGCTTTTGCAACTTCTGCTCAGAGTTGCTGCTCATGGTGACTGAGTGAGGCAGTTATGGACAATTTCTAGATTGTTACTTCAGCTGCATAATAATTGGCATTGGGTCAAGCAGATCAGAGAATTAAATACACAGCTCAAAGTGAAGTGGGCATGAGATTTTGGACAAATGGTAATTATGCTGTGGAAAGGAACTGTTTCATTGGTGTAAGCTCCACTCAACCAAGGCTGGTGTATCGTATAACCAGGGCTGTGGATAGGACTTTGAACTGAAAAGTGAGTGAGGCCTTGGGTTAAGGGACTTTTAGAAATCCATAGACAAATTTGAAACAATCCACCAATGTATTGTCAAAAACAAAGCCATTTAAGTTAACTTGAGTCATGGGAATCAGTGGAGGAAAGCTCTCCACTGGTTCCTCAGGATTGTGTCCCAAGCTCAAATTTCTTTTAACAATGACCATCCTTTCATCTCAAAATGAGGAGGTGGGATGTCCACTGATGATTGCACAATATTTAGTTACATTCACAACTCCTCAGATACTGAAACATTCTGTGCTCATATGTAGCACTGAAACATTCTGTGCTCATATACAGCACTGAAACATTCTGTGTTCATATGCAGCATGACCTGGACAACCTACTTTGTCCTGGATGATGCCAAGCTTCTTACTTGGACTAGTAAGGAGTAAGTAACATTTGTGTCACACAAGTGCCTGGAAATGACTATCTCAAATAAAGAGAAGTCTAATCATCCCTCTTTAATGCCATTGCAGAATTCCCCACCAACTTTGGGGGTTACAATTGACTAGAAAATGAACTGGACTAGCCATATGAATAGGTTGGCTAAAGCAGCAGGTCAGGTGTCAGGCAACTGTAGAGAGCAACTGGGCTCCTGATTCTCTGAAGCTTAACTTTCAAACATTTAGCCCAAAGCTATGATCTCTAGCATCTAAAAGGACAAGAGCAGCAGATGCAGGTGCATGAGAACAACACCACTTGCAAGTTCACCTCCAAGCCACACACACACCTGACTTGAATGATATCATCATTCCTTCATCGCTGCTAGATCAAAATCCTAGAATATCCTTCCTAACAACTTTGGACGTGTCTCTATTCTCCCATCCAGAACACAATGGGTCCAGAAGGCAGCCCACCACTAGCTCCTCAAGGGCAATTGTCATTGGCAAAAAATGCTAGCCTTGTCAATGATGCCCAAATCCTGTGAACAAATTGAAAAGAAAGAATGGAAAAGACAGGAATAATACATTAGTAAATAAGGTCCGTGTTGATAGTAAAGTAAAAATTAAAGGCTCTTTATCAGAATGCATAAAAGATTCATTATCGAATTGATGTACACAGCTACAAGGTGACTAATGTTAATCAATCATCAAGAATACATAACACACTGAAAAGACAGCCTGTAGAAGGAGGAGTAGCACTCATAATAAAATCTGACATAGAAGATAATGAGAAAGGATCTTGGCTAGACAAACCAGGGTAGATTACTAATAGATATTAGGAATATGACTAGTCAAACAATGTTTTTGTGATGAGATTATATACTGGATTAGAGTGGTGCTGGAAAAGCATAGCACTTCAGGGAGCATCCGAGGAGCAGGAAAATTGACGTTTCAGGCAAAAGCCCTTCATCACTTTTGATTTTCCTGCTCCTCGGATGCTGCCTGAACTGCTGTGCTTTTCCAGAATCTGGTTTCCAGCATCTGCAGTCATTGTTTTTACCCCTATGAGATTATATACTCCCAGCAGTATAAATACTGTTGGATTAGATTACTTACAGTGTGGAAACAGGCCCTTCGGCCCAACAAGTCCACACCGACCCGCCGAAGTGCAACTCACCCAGACCCATTCCCCTATATTTACCCCTAACACTATGGGAATTTAGCAAGGCCAATTCACCTAATCTGCACGTTTATGGAATGTGGGAGGAAACCGGAACACCCGGAGGAAACCCCCGCAGACACGGGGAGAATGTGCAAACTCCACACAGTCAGTTGCCTGAGGCGGGAATTGAATCCAGGTCTCTGGCGCTGTGAGGCAGCAGTGCTAACCACTGTACCACCGTGCTGCCCACAACCACCATGCCACCCAATGGAGCAATAAACAATATTCTGAGCTTGTAACAAAAGCAATAATGGGACACATTATTCTACATACAGACTGGGCAAAATCAAATTTGCAAAACTAATATGAAAAAGAGTTAGTGGAATACTTTTGATAATTTCCTGTAAAATTACACTGTGGATAAGCCCATAAATTTATTTTCGATCGGGTGTTGTGCAATAAGTCTGGTTTAATTAGAAATACCATAGCTAAAGATTCCAGGGAAACAAATGATCACAATATATATGAATTCTAATCAAACTTTTAAAGTGAAGTAATCCTATTCCAAAACAAATTTAAAATTAATGCATACGTCCAAGAGCGAGCTGGCTAATATTGATTTAGTTGTGAAGGTGATACTTTGCTTTTCTGTACTTTTGATTGTGAACTGAAATGGAAAAAAAACTGCTTCAATAGCCAAGGATTATTGACGGATTGCTGCAACTTTTAGAAGCAAGTTACATTTTTTTATTCATTTGTGAGATGTGGGCATCACTGGCTGGCCAGCATTTATTGCTTGTCCCTATTTGTCTTTGAAAAGGTAGTGGTGAGCTGCCTGCTTGAACTGTTACAGTCCACCTGCTTTGCGAAGACTCACAATGCCATTAGGGAGGGAATTCCAGGATTTTGACCCAGCAATAGTGAAGGTCCAGCGATATATTTCCAAGTCAGGATGGTGAGTGACTTGGAGGGAAACTTGTAGGTGGTGATGTTCCCATGCATCTTCTGCCCTTGTCCTTCTAGATGGAAATGGTTGTGGGTTTGAAAGATACTGGCTGGGGATCTTTGGTGAATTTCTTCAGTGCATCTTGCAGCTAGTACACTGCTGCAACTGAGCATTGGTGGTGGAGGAAGTGGATGCTTGTGGATCATGTGCCAATCAAGCAGGCTGTTTTGTCCTGGATGGTGTCAAGCTTCTTTTGAGTGTTGTTGCGACTGCACTCATCCAGCTAAGTGGGGAGTATTCCATCACACTCCTGACATGTGCCTTGTAGATTATGGACAGGCTTTCAGGAGTCAGGAGGTGAGTTACTCACTACAATATTCCTAGCCTCTGACATGCTCTTGGAGCCACTATGTTTATGTGGTGAGTCCAGTTGAGTTTCCGATCAATGATAACTCCTAGGATATTGATAGTGAGGGATTCAGTGATGGTAACACCATTGAATGTCAAGGAATGGCAGTTAGATTGCTTTTTATTAGTGATAGTCATAGCCTGGCATTTGTGTGGTGCGAATATTACTTGCCCCTTGTCAGCTCAAGCCTGGATACTGTCCAGAACTAGTTGCATTTGAACATGGCCTGTTTCAGTATCTGAGGAGTTGCAAACAGTGCTGAATATCATGCAAACATAGGTGAACATCCCCACTTCTGACCTTATGCTGGAGTGAAGGTCATTGATGAAGCAGCTGAAGATGGTTGGGCCTAGGACACTACCCTGAAGAACTCCTAAACAGACATCTCGGTACTAAGACGACTAACATCCAACAACAATAACAATGACTCCAAACATTGGAAAGGTTCCGCCCATTACTTACCCCAATATAAGTTTTGCCAGGGCTCCTTGATGCCACAATAAGTCAAATGCAGCTTTATGTCAAGGGTCATTACCCTCACTTCACTTCTGGAATTAAACCTAGCTAAAAATCACACAACACCAGGTTATAATCCAACACGTTTAATTGGCAGCACACTAGCTTTCGGAGAGAAGCTCCTTCATCAGGTGATTGTGGAGGGCTCGATCATAACATTAGCTATCACCATTGTTAGCAGCTAACCCGAGAATGCAACTTTAAAAAGAAGGGTTTTGTGATTTACACATGAAAGAAGTGAAACTATCACTATTCTAACAGATGAAAGGCTTAACAGACAATCAATTTTTCAATGTATAATTTCAGTTACATCACACTGCAAAGTTTTGCTATAAATTCTGTGTTACGATCGAGCCCTCCACAATCGCCTGATGAAGGAGCGTCGCTCCGAAAGCTCGTGTGCTTCCAATTAAACCTGTTGGACTATAACCTGGTGTGGTGTGATTTTTAACTTTGTACACCCCAGTCCAACACTGGCATCTCCAAATCGGAATTAAACCTGATATTGTAAGTGCTGTTTATACAGCTGCTTGTTCAACCAATAGTAGAAGCCTAGTTATAGACAAGTTGCAGCCAGAGGGATTGGTTTGAATGGAGGTTTAGTCAGCAACAAGTGGCTGATTTTGATAAATAAGTGACCACTAGTCCACAGAACATTAGCCTCCATCCTGCCAACAACTATATGATTGGGTCCCAGAAAACTGAACAGCTTGGGGGTGCGAACATTTGAGTCAGGAGTAACTGGACCTCTGGAAGGGAACGAGTGCACTTCTACTCAGTAGTAAAAACCATTTCAAGCCTAAAGATGGCCAATTCATTTCCCCTTTAAAGTTCTAAGCTTTGATTTTAATTCATAATTCAAATTCAGTCACCCTGTACCTCCTGTTAACAGGTGAAAATATCTTTTTAATTCATTTGTGGGATGTGTGTAAGGCTGGTTGGCCAGCATTTATTGCCCATCCATAGTTACCCTGCCCCTGCAGAAGGAAGATTGAGAAAAAGTGTTCTGTTCAGCAAAAAGGAACATCTCAATTAATCCTGTAGACAGGGACCACCGAACTGTCTTTACAGTATTATCCATGACTCATAGTATATGTTTTTTTTTCCTCACAGTCAATATATGTGTACAGAGGGTGAATTTTACATGTGGGTTAGAATTTTAATTTGTAGCAGTACATGTTGAGTTTTTATTATTGCTTATCTGCAGTTAAAATCTATTTATTTGTAATAAACTGCAATTTCTGTTAAGTAAAGAAACCTGGTCTGTGTTTTCTATCAACCTGGGTCTAAAAGACAGGGTAAATTGGGGAATTGCACACATTTGAAAAACCTTCAATATTGTGACAACTCCAGGAACACTAGAGCTTGACTGTCAGCTGCAAACCCAATGAGGCATAACAAAACTTGTAAGCTGGTTCAGGATTGATTTTAAACAGAAGCAACAAGAATTTTGGGTGTGGTATTAGTAAATAACAGAGGTGAAGAAAACCACTAAGTTCTGCGCTACATTTAAAACACAATACTGGATATGGTCAAGGATTTCTTATTGGTGGTAGATTTGACCCTGCAGTCTCAAGGGAACTTTAAAATACAGGTTGGTTGAATTGGCAGGTGAATTGGAGGTGGCATTTCCTGGCAGAGCTAGGAAGACAGAAATAATTGAGGTTCTGGCATAGCACTTGGATTTAGAGGAAATAAATGAGAAAGATCAAGTGCTTCAGGCTGTGAAAAATCAGAATTAGGCGCTATTCAATTATGGGTGAAGCAACTTTAGCATGAGACAATTTTGAAGAAAAGTGGAGTCGGAATTCTAAAAGGGAAGAAATAGACCAAGGAAGAGCAGAAAATGACAAGGAAAGGATAGAGAAAGATAAGGGGAGAGAAATGCAATTAAAAAGAATGGAATGATAAAATTAGAATTACGATTGTAAAAAAAGAAAGCAAAGGAATATGTAAATCATCTGAAAATGATGCAACAACAGACTTCAGTTATGATGGAGGCCTGGTGGGGAGAATATTCATTACAATTTGAAGTCCAGTAAGGAAATGTTTAAGTTTGCACAGGGCAGGCCAAATTTGAGGTAAAGGATGTGGAGGCATTCTTCATACCATTTGAGAAAATGGTTAGATAAATGAATTGGGCAAAACAGGACTGGACATTGCTCATGCAGAGTAAATTGATTAGTAACGCACGGGGAGTTTATGCTTCACTGTCAAATTAGGTTTCAAGGGATTATGATGCTGCAAAACATTGGCTGCGTACACGGTAGTGGCTGAGGCATACAGATAAAGGTTCCAGAATTTAAAGAGACAGCCTGGGCAAACCTGTATTGATTTCAACCATGTTAAGAAAATTAATTTTGACAGGTGGATAGAAGTATTAGATGCCACGTCTGAATCTCAGAGAGATTATTCACTTTGAAGAATTTTAAAACTCACTACTTTCCAGAGTAAGGACCCATGTTGAGGACCAAACTATTGTAACAGGCAGCAATAATGATTGACGATACACTTAATGGTAAGGTCCGAGGGAGTGTTGCTGATCAAAGAGACCTTGGATTGCAGGTTCATAGCTCCTTGAAAGTGGAGTTGCAGGTAGATAGGATTGTGAAGAAGGCATTTGGTATGCTTTCCTTTATTGGTCAGCGTATTGAGTACAGGTATTGGGAGGTCATGTTGCAGCTGTACAGGACATTGATTAGGCCACCATTGGAATATTGTGTGCAATTCTGGTCTCCTTCCTATTGGAAAGATGTTATGAAACTTGAAATGGTTCAGAAAAGATTTACAAGAATGTTGTCAGGGTTGGAGGATTTGAGCTATAGGGAGAGGCTGAACAGGCTGGGGCTGTTTTCCCTGGAGCATCGGAGGCTGAGGGGTAACCTTACAGAGGTTTAAAAAATTATGAGGGGGATGGATAGGGTAAATAGGCAAAGTCTTTTCCTGGGGTGGGAGAGTCCAGAACTAGAGGGCATAGGTTTAGGGTGAGAGGGGAAAGATATAAAAGAGACCTAAGGGGCAACTTTTTTCACACAGAGGGTGGTACGTGTATGGAATAAGCTGCCAGAGGAAGTGGTGGAGGCTGGTACAATTGCAACATTTATGAGGCATTTGGATGGGTTTACGAATAGAAAGGGTTTGGATGGATATGGGCCGGGTGCTGGTAGGTGGGACTAGACTGGGTTGGGATATCTGGTCGGCATGGATGAGTTGGAGCGAAGGGTCTGTTTCCATGCTGTACATCTTTATGACTCTATGATTATGAGCTAACCCTTAAAACTAAGCACTTCTAACTACAGCCCCATAAATTCAAAAAGGATAGAAAAGCATAAGCTAAAGAAATGGATAGCTGGGAATACAGCAAGGTCTCTTCCTCAAATCAGAAGGGAAAGTTCTGAGAGTGGACATGAAAATCAGAAGCTGAGGTATTTGCAGTGTAAAAAGGTTGAACACATTCATTTAGAATGATGCAACTTGTGATGGAAACTTATTGGAACTTATATGAATGAGGCCAAAAAGAAAACTCAAAAAGGCCACTGGTTAGATCCGATTGTAACTTTAACTATAATATGGGACTGGAGGTAATCACTGCTGTGAGTGCAGAAATAGTAAATAGGTGGAGGAGAGGTGGAACTAGGGAGTTGTGTACGAATGGAAATTTAGCCTGAAGTAGCTGGTTGAACTATGGACAAATGACTAGGTCTGTGTGGCACAGTGGCTAGCACCACTGCCTCGAGTGCCAGATTGTGTGTGTGTGTGTGTGTGTGTGTGTGTGTTTTCTTGATCTGACTTCTCCAGGTACTTTCATTTGATTATTGGAAGCACAGGTTGACTGGATCATACTGAGAAAAGGTCTTTGACTTATCAATTAACAGCCACAGTTTATAGCAACTGAAAAGGAAAAATAAACTGCTGTCTTTAGGATTAAGCTGGCATTTTAAAAAATATTCTAAACAACCTGCTAACAGGTTGCTATCAGACACCGCTGGAGCAAACGAGACTTGAACCCATGCCTCCTGCTGCAGACGTAAGGACACTACCACCGTACAACTACTAGAAAAGAGACAGCTGCTGCCCTTGGGAAGATTTATGGCTTTTCCTAAACATTCACACACCCAAGCTGATGAGCAACCTGGGAGACAATCACTTAATTGTTGGCAGGCAAGAGGCATTAGTCATAGAATCATAGAGTCCCTACATTGAGGAGGCAGGCCATTTGGCCCATCAAGTCCACATTGACCCTCCAAACAGCATCTCACCCAGGCCCCATATAACACTGCATTTCCCATGGCTAATCCACCAAGCCTGCACATCCCTGGACGCTATGGGGAAAATTAGCATGACCTAATCTGCACATCTTTGACTGTGAGAGAAAATTTGAGCACACAATGGAAGCCCGCACCCACACAAAGAGAATGTGCGAACTCCACACAACACTCAGCTGGAATCGAACCCTGTCCATAGCAGCGCAGCACTAACCATATGTGTAAGAAATAACAATTCTTATGTACAGAAACCCTGTCTGTGCTTTCCATCAACCTGGATCTGAAAGACAGGCAAATTAGGAAACTTCATGAACTTTTTAAAATCATAGACTCATAGAGATGTACAGCATGGAAGCAGACCCTTCGGTCCAACTCATCCATGCAGACTATCCTAACCTAATCTAGTCCCATTTTCCAACACTTGGCCCATATCCCTCTGAACCCTTCCTGTCCACATATCCATCCAGATGCCTTTTAAATGTTATAATTGTACCAGCCTCTTTTACCTCCTCTGGCAGTTCATTCCATATCTGCACTACCTTCTGCATGAAAAAGTTGCCCCTGAGGTCCATTTTAAATTTTTCCCTCTTACCTTAAAACTATAGACTCTAGTTCTGGCCTCCCCCACCCCAGCGAAAATACCTTGTCTGTTTAGAACCTAAGAACATAAGAACTCGGAGCAGAAGTAGACCATCTGGCCATTTGGACCTGCTCCGTCTTTCAATAAGATCATGGCTGATTTTCTTATGGCCTCAGCTGCACTTATCCACGCTTTCACCATATCCCTTAATTCCTTTATTGGTCAAAAAAAGTTTATCTTAGCTTTAAAAACATTTACTGAAGTAGCATCAACTACTTCACTGGGCAAAGAATTCCATAGATTTACAACCCTCCGGGTGAAGAAGTTCTTTCTCAATTCAATCCTAAATCTGCTCCCCCTAATTTGAGGCTATGCCCCCTTCTCCTAGTTTCACCTGCCAGTGGAAACATCCTCTCTACTTCTATCTTATCTATTCCCTTCATAATTATATATGTTTCGATAAGATCCCCCCTTATTCTTCTTAATTCCAATGAATATAATCACAGTCTACTCAGTCTCACCGCATAAGTCAACCCCCTCAACTCTGGAGTAAAAAATGAGGTCTGCAGATGCTGGAGATCACAGCTGCAAATGTGTTGCTGGTCAAAGCACAGCAGGCCAGGCAGCATCTCAGGAATAGAGAATTCGACGTTTCGAGCATAACGTCGAATTCTCTATTCCTGAGATGCTGCCTGGCCTGCTGTGCTTTGACCAGCAACACATTTGCAGCCCCTCAACTCTGGAATCAACCTAATGAATCTCCTCTGCATCCCCTCCTGTGCCAGTACATCCTTTCTCAAGTAAGGAGACCAGACTTGCACACAGTACTCCAGGTGTGGCCTCATCAATACCCTGTCCAGCTGTAACAGAACCTCCCTGCTTTTAACCTCAAGCCCTTTAGCAATGAAGGACAAAATTCCATTTGCCTTCCTAATACTTGTTGTACCTGCAGACCAACTCTCTATGATTCATGCACAAGGACACTCAAGTTCTTCTGCATAGCAGCATGCTGCAACTTCCTAGCATTCAAGTAATAATCCTTTTTACTATTACTCCTACCAAAATGAATGACCTCATATTTATTAACACTGTATTCCATCTGACAGACCTTTGCCCACTCACTTAAAGTGTCTCTGTTCCTCTGCAAAGCTTCACAGTCTTCTGCAAACTTTGCTCTGCCACTCATCTTCGTGTCATCTACAAATTTACCCTATCCATGCCCCTCATTATTTTATAAACCTCTATAAGGTCACCCCTCAGCCTTCGACGCTCCAATGAAAACAGCCCCAGCCAGTTATTCAGCATCTCCCTATAGCTCAAATCCTCCAACCCTTGCAACATCCTTGTAATTCTTTTCTAAATCTTTCAAGTTCCACATCCTTCCTATAGCAGGGAGACCAGAATTGCACACAATATTCCATATTTCCTGTACAGCCACAACATAACTTCCCAAATGCTCTGACCAATAAATGAAAGCATACCAAATGCCTTCTTCACTATTCTATGTATCTGCAGCTCCACTTGCAAGGGACTAGTAACCTGCAATCCAAGGTCTCTTTGTTCAGCAACACTTCTTCAGACCTTAACATTAAGTGAATAAGTCCTGCTCTAATTTGCCTTTCCAAAATGCAGTACCTCACATTTATCTCAATTAATCTGCAACTGCCGCTCCTCAGCCCACTGGCCCATCTGATCAAGATCCTATTGTACTCTGAGGTAACCTTCTTTGCTGTCCACTATACCTCCAATTTTGGCGTCATCTTCAAACTTACTCATAGGAGGACTATACCTCCTATGTTCATGTTCAAATGATTTATATAAATGACAAAAAGCAGTGGACCCAGAACCAATCCTTGTGGCACACAGGCCTCCAGTCTGAAAGGCAACCCTCCACCACCATCTTCTGTCTTCTACCTTAAGTTGCATGATAATTCCAGCTGCAAATGTGTTGCTGGTCAAAGCACAGCAGGTTAGGCAGCATCTCAGGAATAGAGAATTCGACGTTTCGAGCATAAGCCCTTCATCAGGAATAATAATTCCAGGAATGGCAGGATTTGATTTCCAGTGCACTACCCCTGTGAGATATAAAAGGGTAAAAAGATTGAAAGGGATCAAAGTTTTGAAAAATTCAAAGAAAGAATTCAAAATGCTCAACAAAAATACATTTGATTAAAAACAAATTCAGCAAAGAAAATCCATCCTTGGCTGAACAAGGAAGTTAAGGATAATATTAGATGAAAGTAAAGGAACTATAGTTGTATAAAGCATAATAATTGAATGTTAAAAGCTGATAAATGAAGGAAATTGAATGAGAATAAATTAGTCAGCAATATAAAAAGTTTATGAGGTTTCACAACTAAACAGAAAAGGAGAAGAGTAGCAAAAGGAAATGTTTGTTTCACCAAAGATCCTCGCACAGAATCTTCCAAACCCATGGCAACTTTCAACTAGAAGTACAGGGGCAACAGAAACATGGTAATACCACCACCTGCAAATTTGCCACCAAGCCATTCACCATACTGCCTTGGAAATAAATTGCCATGCCTTCATTGTCACCTCATCAAAATTGTGGAATTTCCATCCTAAGATCATATATATGTCCACTTATATCGCATCTTACTGCGAAAAGGCAGGTGATCACCATCTTCTCAAAGGCAATGTGGAACCCCAGCCAGTGATATCCACATTCCATGAGTGAATAAAAAATTGGGGAAGTGCAGACACGTTGAATTTTCAAAGTAGAAGGCACAAATTACATGTTAGAAATAAAAATGGCCAAGGAGTTAGATAGTGCTTTTATTGCTAGAGTATTAATCCAGATACCCAGGTAATGTTTTGGTCACCTGGGTTTGTATCATGCCTTGGTGGAACTTGAATTCAATAAAGCACCCGGAGAAACCCACACAGACACAGGAAAATGCCCAAACTCCACAGCTGCCTGAGGCTGGAATCAAACCCGGGTCCCTGGAGTTGTGAGGCAGCAGTACTATGGTAGCAGATAACAACAATGTGGGTTCAATTCTCACAATGAATGAGGTTATCACTAAAGATTCACTTCTCAAACTCTCCCCTTGCCTGAAACATAGTCACCCTCAGATTAAACCACCACCAGTTGTCTCCCTCTCTCTCTGTCTCATCATTGTAAATAACTGAGACCCCAGCATGGGATTGCATGGTGGCTCAATGGTTAGTACTGGGAACTCCCTCCCCTCCCCTATCAGCGTTCCGCAAAGACCACTCCCTTCGTGACTCCCTCGTCAGGTCAACACCCCCCATCAACCCAAACTCCACTCCCGGCACCTTCCCCTGCAACCGCAGGGAATGCAAAACTTGCGCCCACATCTCCTTCCTCACTTCCCTCCAAGGCCCCAAGGGATCCTTCCATATCCGCCACAAATTCACCTGCACCTCCACACACATCATCTATTGCATCCGCTGCACCCGATGTGGCCTCCTCTATATTGGGGAGACGGGCCGCCTGCTTGCGGAACGCTTCAGAGAACACCTCTGGGACGCCCGGACCAACCAACCCAACCACCCCGTGGCTCAACACTTTAACTCTCCCTCCCACTCCACCGAGGACATGCAGGTCCTTGGATTCCTCCATCGGCAGAACATAACAACACGACGGCTGGAGGAGGAGCGCCTCATCTTCCGCCTGGGAACCCTCCAACCACAAGGAATGAACTCAGATTTCTCCAGTTTCCTCATTTCCCCTGCCCCCACCTTGTCTCAGTCGGTTCCCTCAACTCAGCACCGCCCTCCTAACCTGCAATCTTCTTCCTGACCTCTCTGCCCCCACCCCACTCCGGCCTATCACCCTCACCTTGACCTCCTTCCACCTATCACATCTCCATCGCCCCTCCCCCAAGTCCCTCCTCCCTATCTTTTATCTTAGCCTGCCTGGCACACTCTCCTCATTCCTGATGAAGGGCTCTGGCCCGAAACGTCAAATTTCCTGTTCCTTGGATGCTGCCTAACTTGCTGTGTTTTAACCAGCAACACATTTTCAGCAAATTAACTGTTCAGCCAACTGAGTGAACTGACTGCACAATTCCATAAGGCTTTGCTGAAACTACATCTGGAGTGTTGTGGGCAGTTTGGACACCATATTTTAAGAGAAATGCGCATGATTTGGAAGCAATGCCACAAAGATTCACTAAATGATCTCCTGTAATGAGGGGATTGCCCTACAATTAGATGCTCATCAATTTGGGTGTGTGATTTTTGGACTTAAAGAAAAATGGGAGGCAATCACATTGAAACATAAATAATTCGGTAAGAGCTAACAAAATAATCAGAGATTATTTTACCTGGTTAGGGAATCTAGAATATCGAGGGAAGGGGGTTGTCACAGTCCCAGCATAACGAGTTGATCATTTAAGACCAAGATAAGGAAAAAAATTCAATTAGTTAGTAGCATTCTTGCCTCTGAGTCACAAGTTCAAGGTTTAAGTCCAACTTCAGGGATTGAGAGCAAAACTCAGGACTGACAGTCCCATGCAACAGTGAAGAAGTATCATATTGTTGGAGGTTACATATTTCAGATGAGATATTAAACCAAGGATTTATGTTCCTGCTGAAGTGGTTGTAAAAGATCCCATTTTGTTTTTTGTAATAAGAGCGAGGGAATTATCCCCAGTGCCCTGGCCAAGTATGTATATTCCTTCAACAAAAAAAAATTCGGCATCATATGATTGCTGCTTGTGGGAGTATACTGTGCACAACAGACTTGCTGTATTTCCTTCAATAAATTCTGCTCATAGTCATGAGGAAGATATAGCTCCTAATTATTTGAGCAGAAGTGGCCAATGCTTCTGTTCACATGTTTTCTGCTCGTGTTGAGAGCTAAAGTGCAGAAAATACAATACTAATCATAAGTGTGTTTGCACATGCCCTATGTACAATTACACAGCAGGATTCAATTGTAGATCAGGTGGCTTTCAAAGGCCTATTGCTAAAAGTATCTATTCTTTCAGGTAAGGAGGATTTGCGGATAACACTAAGGTAGGTTGAGCTGTGGATAGTGATGAAGGATGTTGTAGATTACAGAGGGACAGAGATAAGTTGCAGAGCTGGGTTGAGAGGTGGCAAATGGAGTTTAATGTGGAAAAGTGTGAGGTGATTCACTTTGGAGGGAGTACATGAATGCAGAGTACTGGGCTAATGGTAAGATTCTTGGTAGTGTAGATGAGCAGACAGATCTTGGTGTCCAGGTACATAGATCCTTGAAAATTGCTACCCAGATTGATAGGGTTATTAAGAAGGCATACGGTCTGTTAGTTTTAATTGGTTGAGGGATTGAGTTTCGGAACCATGAGGTCATGCTGCAGGCGTACAAAAGTCTGGTGCAGCTGCACTTGGAGTATTGCGTACAGTTATGGTCACCACATTATAGGAAGGATGTGGAAGCTTTGGAAAGGGTTCAGAGGAGATTTACTAGGCTGTCGTCTGGTCTGGAGGGAAGGTCTTATGAGGAAAAGCTGAGGGACTTGAAGCTGTTTTCGTTAGAGAGAAAGTTAAGAGGTGACTTAATTGAGACATATAAGATAATCAGGTGCTTAGATAGGTTGGACAGTGAGAGTCTTTTTCCTCAGATGGTGATGGCTAGCACAAGAGGACATAGTTTTAAAGTGAGGGGTGATAGATATAGGACAGATATCAGAAGTAGTTTCTTTACTCTGAGAGTAGTAGGGCCAAAGGGCCTGTACTGTGCTGTAATGTTCTATGTTCTAACTCGTAGCAAGTTTGCAGCAAGATTAAACATTTTTTTGAAAAAAAAATAGCCTTCAGCTTTCAGGAAGCAAACTGCATCATTTTCCCTTTAAATCTGCCAATTAATTTCTTTGACCCAATCTCTATGTTCAGTTGCAACGTCATCTTCTTGGACACCTATCCCTTTCCTTCTATTCATTAAGTTTTCCTCAGTTAGGCAAACAATCTGAGAATGGCATGCGGTTCTCTTCCCAGAGAGGGAAATAAAATATCTCACCAAGGTGGAATGGTCAGAAATTGCACAGAAGGTGAGCAGCCATAGGATCCAGACATGAGCATGGGAACAGTGTATCAAAATGATTGGCAGATCCTGTAGGAGAAGAGGCAATGTTGGAATGGATCAAAAGGCCTCTCGCAAGGGTATCAGGGAAATCTGTAGGTGTGGATAGAAACCAGATGGAAACATAGTCATCATCAATGCCTCTTAGCAAAAGAGGTCAGACCATGTAACAATTGCGGGTATGCAAGTGGGTACCAGTTAAAACGTGCGGCTAGTCTGTGGCACAGAAATACATCTAGGCAAGATCTTATGAGCTAAGGGGGCTAGGTGTCTCTTAATATGTCTATGTTTCCACCTTGCTATGCACAGAGAGAGAGAGAGACAAGAACAATGTAGGATGAGTGCCTGACCTATTCTCAATCAGCTCAGCTATACTCAAATAGAACTCGGAAGGCTCATGAATCAGAGCACTAAGCTGTTCACATCATGGGCACATCAAAAAGCTGAGGAGAAACTGTGTCAACAGATATTGCTAATAGATGGAGGGAATGAGGGAATGAGGTCCATGTCGAGCTCCAAACCGATAGTTTGTCTCAGTCAGAATAAGCCTGCTGGAAATGCGGTGACAGGCTGGAGAATATAGACAATAGACAATAGCTGCAGGAGTAGGCCATTCTGCCCTTCGAGCCTGCACCACCATTCAATATGATCATGGCTGATCATCCTTAAACAGTATCCTGTTCCTGCCTTAGCTCCATAACTCTCGACTCCACTATCTTTGAGAGCTCTATTCAACTCTTCATTAAATGAATCCAGAGTCTGGGCCTCCACTGCCCTCCGGAGCAGAGCATCCCACACAGCCACCACTCTCTGGGTGAAGAAGTTTCTCCCCATCTCTGTCCTAAATGGTTTACCCCGTATTTTTAAGCTGTGTCTTCTGGTTTGGGACTCACCCATCAGCGGAAACATGTTTCCTGCCTCCAGAGTGTCCAATCCTTTAATAATCTTATATGTCTCAATCAGATCCCCTCTCAGTCTTCTAAACTCAAGGGTATACAAGCCCAGTCGGTCAAGTCTTTCAGCGTTAAGGGAGTCCCGCCATTTCAGGAATTGAACTCGTGAACCCATGCTGCACTCCCTCAATAGCCAGAACGTCTTTCCTCAAATTTGGAGACCAGAACTGCACACAATACTCCAGGTGTGGTCTCACCAGGGCCCTGTACAGCTGCAGAAGAACCTCTTTGCTTCTATACTCAATCCCTCTTGTTATGAAGGCCAGCATGCTATTAGCCTTCTTCACTACCTGCTGTACCTGCATGCTTACCTTCATTGACTGGTGTACAAGAACACCCAGATCTCTTTGTACTGCCCCTTTACCTAAATTGATTCCATTGAGGTAGTAATCTGCCTTCCTGTTCTTGCCACCAAAGTGGATAACCATACATTTATCCAAATTAAACTGCATCTGCCATGCATCTGACCACTCACCTAACCTGTCCAGGTCACCCTGTAATCTCCTAACATCCTCCTCACATTTCACTCTGCCACCCAGATTTGTATCATCAGCAAATTTGCTAATGTTATTACTAATACTACCTTCTATATCATTAACGCATATTGTAAAGAGCTGCGGTCCCAGCACTGAACCCTGCGGTACCCTACTGGTCACTGCCTGCCATTCCGAAACAGAGCTGTTTATCACTACGCTTTGTTTCCTATCAGCCAAACAATTTTCAATCCAAGTTAGTACTTTGCCCCCAATACCATGCGCCCTAATTTTGCTCACTAACCTCTTATGTGGGACTTTATCAAAAGCTTTCTGAAAGTTCAGATACACTACATCTACTGGATCTCCCTCGTCCATCTTCAGAGTTACATCCTCAAAAAATTCCAGAAGATTAGTGAAGCATGATTTCCCCTTCATAAATCCATGCTGACTCTGACCTATCCTTTTACTACCATCCAGATATGTCATAATTTCATCCTTTATAATAGACTCCAGCATCTTTCCCACCACTGAGGTCAGACTAACTGGTCTATAATTTCCTGCTTTCTCTCTCCCACCTTTCTTAAAAAGTGGTACAACATTAGCCACCCTCCAATCCACAGGAACTGATCCCGAATCTATCGAACTCTGGAAAATAATCACCAACACATCAATGATTTCTCGAGCCACCTCCTTCAGTACCCTGGGATGTAGGCCATCAGGCCCTGGGGACTTATCAATCTTCAGACCTAACAGTGTCTCCAACACCAATTCCTGGCAAATATAAATTCCCTTAAGTTCAGGTCCTTCAGCTACTGTTACCTCAGGGAGATTGCTTGTGTCTTCACCAGTTAACACAGATCTGAAGTACCAATTCAATTCTTCTGCCATTTCTTTGTTTCCTGTAATATATTCCCCTGTTTCTGTCATCAAGGGCCCAATTTTAGTCTTAACCATTTTTTTTGCCTTTCACATACCTAAAAAAACTTTTACTATCCTCCTTTATATTTTTGGCCAGTTTACCTTCATACCTCATTTTTTATCTGCGTATTTCCTTTTTAGTAATCCTCTGTTGTACTTTAAAAGCTTCCCAGTCTTCCGTTTTCCCACTTATCTTTGCTATGTTATACTTTTGCTCTTTTAACTTTATATATTTCTTAATTTCCCTCATCAGCCACAGCCACCCATGCCTCCTCCTAGGATCTTTCTTCCTTTTTGGAATGAACTGATCCTGCATCTTCTGCATTATACACAGAAAAATCCGCCATTGCTCCTCCACTGTCATCCCTGCTAAGGTATTGCACCATTGAACTTTGGCCAGCTCCTCCCTCATAGCTCCCTAGTTCCCTTCATTCAACAGAAATATTGTCACTTCCGATTGTATCCTCTCCTTCTCAAATTGCAGATTGAAGCTTATTGTATTATGGTCACTACTTCCCAATGGCTCCTTCACTTCGAGGTCCCTGATCAATTCTGGTTCGTTGCACAATACCAGATCCAGAATTGCCTTCTCCCTGGTCGGCTCCAGCACCAGCTGTTGTAAGAATCCATCTCGGAGGCACTCCACAAAGTCTCTTTCTTGAGGTCCAATACCATCCTGATTCTCCCAGTGTACTTGCATGTTGAAATCCCCCCTAACAACTGTAGTAACATCTTTGCGACAGGCCAATTTCAGCTCCTGATTCAACTTACATCCGACATCCAGACTACTGTTTCGGGGCCTGTAGATAACTCCCAAGAGCGTCTTTTTACCCTTATAATTTCTCAGCTCTATCCACACCGACTCTACATCCCCTGATTCTAGGTCCCCCCGCGCAAGGGACTGAATATCATCCCTTACCAATATGGCCACCCCACCCCCTCTGCCTGTCAGTCTGTCCTTACGATACCACGTGTAGCCTTGAATATTCATTTCCCAGGCCCTGTCCACTTAAAGCCACGTCTCAGTTATCCCCACAATATCGTATCTGCCAATTTCCAAAAGAGCCTCAAGCTCATCCATCTTATTTCTAATGCTTCGTGCATTCATGTATAGTATTTTTAATTTGTTACTGCCCTCACCCTTCCCATCAACTCCTATTTCACTCAACCTTACAGCATGATCCCTTTTTGAGTTTTCTGCCTCATTGATACAGTTGTCTTTCTTGATTTCCCTTGTTCTAACTTTCCCTTCAATTCCTTTCTTAAACATCCAGTTTGTCCACCCCCCTGCCACTACTTAGTTTAAACGTTGCTGTGTTGCAGTAGCAAACCTGACTGCCAGATTGCTGGTCCCTAACCTATTGAGGTGCAAACCATCTCTCTTGTATAATTTATGCTTACCACAAAACATACCCCAGTGATCCAAGAAATTAAATCCTTGCTCCCTGCACCAGCTCCCCAGCCACACATTCAAAGTACCAGAGAATATGTGGAAACTCATGTGGACAGTAGAGGAGTGCATTCAAGCCTTGAGATCATGCCTTCCTCCATGTGGAGGCTGGTGTACCCCATGCAGAACCAGGTTTATCACATGACCAATACACATGAAGACCCGTATCCCATCAAGCTAGCCACCAGACTCATTACAGCAGTGGTTAGGCAAGAGGGGAATGAGCCACCTGGATCTCTTCCACTGCCTGTCTGCTCATTTCCAACAGGTTTATCCTGACCAAGACCAGAGCCACTTTATGAGTTTCAGGCTCAATTATGGACCTCATCACCTGCATTCTTATCCCGCTGCACTTCTGGATTTCCTTCCAGGTTTCCCTTCTCTGCAGGGATACAAGAAGGTGCCAAAGCACACAGAGAAAGAGAAGAGGAACACTGTGCTATCTGTTCTGGATAATCTTTTCAGGGTAAGCCCAGAGTGAGCAGGTGTTTTTCATTCACACTGCTGATACTCCCTGAGCCTCCAGTAGATGAGACTGGCGGAGATACCAATCAAGGAGGTCCACAGAATGACCCTCACGACCTTTGGAAAACAGAAGTGTCTGCAGAAGGTCATTGTGTAAAGGAGAGGTGTTATCAGCAGCCTGCTAGCTCATCAACTAATGACGTTACAGTTGTATCAAGGCCCAGTGGGCAGAAAAGGAAGGGTATTTTGACAGTGCAGCCATAGTGCAGAACAAAATTTCCTCCATTCCTCACGGTTGAATGGTTCACAGCACCATGTTTCCTCGGTCAGTCTGTCATTGACCTTGAAGCACTTGCTTTCACTCATCCAAACTGCAAAAGCTCAGACCTGGTCAACAATTGTCACAGTGAAGTTCCTCCAATGCTTCTGGCATATACTTTCATGCCCTGTGTACAACAGTGTCTAAAGCTTGGACTGTGACTCCTCAACTTCAAGCAGAATTTATTTGAGCTGCAGAATATTTACTGTCATTGAGGTTACCATAGATCATACTGATATCGAACCTCTCCCACATGCTATGCCTGCAGTACAATAGTCTTGGCCCATAGACATGGCCTTGCGGCCCCAAAAAGGTCCCCTCTCCAGGCAACATAGTGGCTGGAAGGTGCCAGACCTTGAGAAGGTGGTGACAGCAGGAAGAGTATGGTAAAGGAACAGTTGCTGAGGAGACCTTCTCCACAGAAAGCCTTGATCAGGAGGGGAAGTTCTAATTCACCAGCCTCAGGCTTCATCTGTGACTTTAACTCAAATTCCTCATCCCTAGTCTGGTAACATCACTGGCACAGGTGCAGTCTCATAGTGGTGGCAGTGATATTTCCAATGGCCTTTCGTGGCAGCTGATATCATGAGCTACATCTGCATGTGTGCAGGAACCATTTTACTGTTATCGACAAGCACTCCGATGTTTAAAATACTAATAGACCACAACCTTTGCAGCGTTCAATGCTTCCATCTGTTTCTTGATATCATAGGGAATGAATCAAATTGTCTGAAAACCATTATCTGTGATGTTGAGGACCTCTGAAGGAGGCAGAGATGGATCAACCTCTTGACATTTCTGGCTGAAGATAGTTGCAAATGCTTCAACATCATTTTTGGCACTGGTGTGATGAGCTTCTCTACTGAAGTTAGGGATGTTCTCTTCTACTGAGTTGTTTAGTTGTCCACCACTGTTCACAACTGAATGACGCAGGGCTGCAGAGCTTAGATCAAATCCATTGGTTGTGAGATCGCTTAGCTGTGTCACTTGCTGCTTATGTTGTTAGTCATGCATGTAGCCTGGTTGTGTAGCTTTACCAGGTTGACACCTCATTTTTAAGCATGCCTCTTGGCATGCCTTCTATTCTCTTCATTACTCTGAGCTAATTTCTTATATTCAAAATGAATGACCTTTATTCAATAGTAAACACCCCTGACAAACTTTTGTCTAGCCACCTGATCTGTGTTTTTTGCCACTTTCACCTGCCATCCACATTATTGATTATACCACTTAAGTTGTTTTTGTCAGCAAAATGAGATTTTTGGATCTCTATTCATTTGTTAAAATTATTTGTACATTTTTTGAAACGTTGAGGACACATGACAGGTCCCTGTGTAAACAGGTAGTAACATCCTATCAATTACTGCATGCACGGTTTTTATCTCAAACATGCTCCAGTATATTATGAACTTCTAATCAATATTTTCAAAACTGTATAACATGAGATTTGAACACATAGAAGTCTCACAGATATTGAAACAGAGCTTCTTTATGTTGCTGGCATCATAATAACAGCATCGTGGCTCAGTGGTTAGCATTGCTGCATCACAACACCAGTAACCTGGGTTCAATTCCAGCCTCGGCTGACTATCAGCATGGAGTTTACATGTTCTCCCTGTGTCTGCATGGGTTTCCACCCACAGTCCATAGATGTGCAGGTTAGATGAATTGGCTATGCTAAATTGCCCATACAGTTCAGGGATGTGTAGGTTAGGTGCATTAGTCAGGAGAAATGTAGAATAATAGGGGAATGTGTCTGGGTGGGATACTTGGAGGATCGGTGTGGACTTGTTGGGTCAAATGGCCTGTTTCCAAAGTGTAGGAATTCTATGATTAACACAACACAAAAGGAAAATAAGATTAAACAAGGAACAATTTACATGGAAGAATCCTGGCTTACATAGGGTTGATGGCTCAGTTGTGTCTCTGTTCTTTCTTCCCATGAACCCTCTCTCCACCAGAGACACCCCTTTTCCAGAAAAATGGTCTGACTGCTCTTGCTGCCCTCACTCATCAACACCACCTACTGGAGGTTTCATTACACAGTTTCCTGCTTGAAACTTGCTGTTGGTGTACCTACATTTAGCACACAGCAAATCGTTTGCTAAGCAGTAGTGCTATTGGCAGGTTCAATTACACCTTGATGCCTAAGATCAGCATTTTCTTATAGAATCACCAATCTGGACATGGTTCTTTGATGGATCATCCAAGTTAGGGTCTAGTTCAATCAGCACTCTATGAAGGATTTGGTTGATGGCACTTGATGCTTCAATTTCTGCCTTTCGGGAAGGTCCTCTCACCCTTGAAAATGATACAGGGAACAGGTCTCACAGTATTGGATTCAATACACAGGTCATTCCAAGATGCTGCATTGCTATCCAACTCCACTTCACTTGTGACACCATTTACCAACACTTAAGATGCGCAATACCGCTGAATGATCTGCTTGTATCTACTTCATCTATCAGACTTTAGGTCTCAAACAAATCCCCTCTGAACTGTTTCCTGAGGCTGCCCTACAGCTACTGGTTCAACAACATTGGAGTAGCCACCTGTGTCCAACTGCTGGATGACTGTGTGGTTCAGGGTCCCACACCATCTGTACCTTATTCTAGCCCTTGATATTCCAATTTAGGAGGGATACTCTTACACCAATTGGAAGATCTTATTTTAGCTTTGGAATGATTCAATGTTTTTCTTTCAGTGCTTCTGGACTGTATCTCAAATGTGATGCTCAGCTGTTCACTCATTGTGTTGGTTATCTCCAAATGAAAGTGTGGTGAGGCCAGGGAGATAGTCAAAAGGGAAGGACTAGGTCTCATATTAAAGAAGGAGATAGTGAGACTGCAGATGCCACACTTTTCCAGCACCACGCTTCATCAACTCTCATCCTAAAAATAATACATAATGTGGACAATAGCCTGTGGATGAGTGTGGGCTACTAATGTAAGTATCAACCAGCTCCAGAAAGGTTCTCAAGCTGCAATCCTTTGCTTTCAGGGAGGCAAGGTGTGTAGACAGTCATGCAGAGTATGATTGAATCATTTACATTGTTCATTACCCTCGGATGATGCAGAGTGACATGGCTCATGGCAATGCCATAGACCTTGCAAGGCTCCTGCAGTATCTTGTTCTTGAAGATGGTAGAAGCACACAGATCACTCCAGGATTCTGGATCATTATTCGACTCCAATTCATTTGAGACACAGCAACATTGATTATATTTGACACCTCTTAGTCATGGGTGTAAATAGCCTTAGTGATCTTGAAGACATTCATGAATACAATAACATGCTCAGAACTATTACTAATGGGGTCAAGAATCACAAAATCTGTTGCAAAGCCCTTCTAGAGATCTGAAACAAAGTCAGAAATTGCTGGAGAAACTCAGGAGGTCTGGCAGCATCTGTGGGAAAAAAAGAGTTAACATTTCAAGTCCAGTGACTCTTCATCAGAACTGATGACAGCTAGGTAAAATGGTACTTATACAGAAGAGGTTGGGTGGGAGTAGGGGGGTGGTAAATGGAGGAGGTGAGCAGATTGGCAGAGTTAGAGTTCAGAGAGAGAGAGATATGAAAAGGGTATGTAAACAAGGGGATTATGGAAGGCAGGCTAGGTCAGAAGAAAAGCTGAGTAAGTGATACTGACAGCTGAGTATAGCAGAGAATGTGTTGAAAGCAAGCCATGTAATGTGACAATAGGCCTGAGACTGGATGAAAATAAGTTGGCAGTGTTAAAAGCAAGCCATGTAATAACTGGAGGGTCCCAGAGGATTTGAAAATCATTAACGTGACACCCCTTTTAAAAAGGGAGGAAGGCAAAAGACAGAAACTTACAGACCGATTAGCCTAACCTCAGTTGTGGGTAAGATCCTGGAATCGATTGTGATGGATGAGATTTCTGAATATTTGGAAATATATGGTAAATGAGGCAAAGTCAAAATTGTTTCATCAAGGGAAGGTCATGCCTGACAAATCTGCTGGAATTCTTTGAGGATGTAACGAGCAAGTTAGACCAAGGAGAGACAATGTATGTCATCTATCTGGACTTCAAGAAGGCGTTTGACAGAAGGCTACTAAGGTAAGATAAGAGCTATGGTGTCAGAGGCAAGGTGCTAGCATGAATAAAAGCCTGTTGTCTGGCAGAAAGCAGAGACTGGGAATAAACGGTCTTTGTCAGGATGGCAGCCGGTGACAAGCGGTGTTCTGCAAGGCTCAGTGTTGGGATCACAACCTTTTACTTTATATATTAATGATCCAGATGAAGAAAATGAGGGCGTTCTGGCTAAGTTTGCAGATGATACAAAGGTAGATAGAGGGACAGGTAGCATTGAGGAGGTAGGGAGGCTGTAGAAGGATTTGGATAGGTTAGGAGAGTGTGCAAATAAGTAGCAGATGGCGTACAACATGGGAAAGTGTAAGGTCATGCACTTTGTTAGGAAGAATAGAGGCATGGACTATTTTCTTAATGGGGAGAAAATTCAGAAGTCTGAAGTGCAAAGAGACTTGGGAGTTCTTGTCCAGGATTCTTTCAAGGTACACTTGCAGGTTGAGTTAATGGTTAGAAAGGCAAATGCAGTGATGAATTTATTTTGAGAAGACATGAATATAAAGACAGTGATGTACTTCTGAGGCTCGATAAGGCTCTAATCAGACCACATTTGGAGTATTGTGCACAGTTTTGGGCCACATATCTCAGGAAGGACATTCTGGAGTGTGTTCAGACGAGATTCATGAGAATGATACCAGGAATGAAAAGCTTAACATATGAAGACTCTAGGTCTATACTTGGTGGAGTTCAGAAGGATGAGGGGGAATCTAATTCTTACTTACAGAATACTGAATGGCCTGGACAGAGTGGATGTTGGGAAGATGTTTCCATTGGTAGGAGAGACATGGACCTGAAGACACAGCCTTAGAGTAAAGGGAAGATCTTTTGAAATGGAGATAAGGAGAAACTTCTTTAGCCAGTGAATGGTGAATCTATGGAATTCATTGCCACAGAAGGCTGTGGAGGCCAGATCATTGAGTATATCTAAAACTGAGATAGATAGGTTCTTGATTATCAAGGGGACCAAGGGTTAAGGGGAGAAAGCGGGAGAATGGGGTTGAGAAACTTATCAGCCATGATTGAATGGCGAGCAGACTCAATGGGCTGAATGGCCTAATTTCTGCTCCTATATCTTATGGCCTTATGGTCTTAAGGACTGGTTGTAGGGGTGGGTAACAAACATGGAAAGATGGAACTAGGCTCTAAATTTAGTGAACTTGATGCTGAGTCCCAGTGATGCAGGGTCCCAAGTGGAAAACCAGATTATGTTCTTCAAGCTTGCATTGTCGATTGCTGGAACACTTCAGCAGGCCTGTGACAGAAATGTTAGTGTGGGAACACAGTGGTGTGTTGAGGTGGAAACTTGAGATTACTTTTACAGACAGAATGTAGTTGTCTGCAAAGTAGTTACCCAGACTGTATTTCATCTCCCCATTGTAGACCATGAACAGTGTGAATAGCAAATACAGTAGACTACATTTAATGAAGTACATATCTGCTTCACCTGGAAGGTATGTCTGGGGCCTTGAATGGTGAAGAGGGAGGAGGTAAACAGATAAGTGTTGCGCCTTCTGCGATGCATGGGAAGATGCAGTAGCGATATGGGGAGGTGTTGGGAATACAGAAGGAGTGGCAGAGTGTCCAGGAGACATTGGCTGACAAAGGACAGGAGGGGAAAATGTGACTGTTGTGATATCCCAGTGGAAGTAACAGAAATGGTGGCTTACAGTGCTGATGGGGTGGTAAGTGAGGACCACAAAGTCCCTCTCATTGTTATGGGAGGGAAGAAAGGTGATGAGGGCAGTATCCTCAGTTGAGATAAAAGGTGGACACTTCTGTGGCTCCCTCCTGTAGAAGGTGGCAACATCAGAACCTAAGTGACAGAGATGAAGAAACTGGAAATGGGATGGCATCATTACAGGAAGCAGGGTGTAATTATGTACAGTCAAGATAACTGCGGGAATGGGTGGATTTGCATTGAATATCAGTGAATAGCCTATTCTCAGAAATGGAAACTGATGACTAGGAAGAAAAGGGAGTTGTCGGAGATGCATCAGGTAAAGGTGGGGGCAGAATGGAAATTGGAAGAAAAGTTTTCCCGTTTAGAATGAGAGAGGGAAGCAGCACCGAGGATGTCATTGATCTACTGGTGAGTGACTTAGGGGGAGTGACCTGCCTAAAATTTGAACAAGAAGTGTTCCACGTATCCCTGCAAAATGACAGGCATAACTGAGAGCCACGCGGTTCCCATGGCCATACCTTTGACCTGAAAAAGGAGTTAAAGAAGTTGTTCAATGTGAGGTCAAGCTCGGTGGGGGGGGGGGGGGCAAGACATTGGTTATTCAAACCCTCCTTCCAGGAAGAAGTTGAGATGCCTAGAGGTCTCTTGGCTACCAGTGGTCTAATGCCAGGGTGAAGTTACTTCCCTACTTTGGTCAAAATACACCTCTCAATTTTGACAATAATCATTAATAGCAGCAGCCATCCCACGGCAGTAACACTTTCTGATCAGGACAGTCATCTTTTCTGTTGCTTGGTGTCTGCAACTAACACTTGACATAGGAGATGTCAGTTTGGATAAGTTTCTTCACCTCTCTCTACAGATGATAGAGGACTCCATTTTCTTTCAGCATTGCAACAGTCTCTGTACCAGTTTGTATTGCCTCAACAGCTGGTGCTGAGTTGGTGGATATTGGATCTTCCAAAACTGATGTAGGTGGCAGTGTCAGTAGCTATCTTTGGAACTGCTTATTTTCAAGCTAGATGGTAAAGATGAAACATGGCTCTACCTGTCTGGATCTTCTCTGGATTTCACTCAAAAACAGCTTAATTTTTAAAGGAGGGTCCCCAAGAAAATGTCATAGGGAAAGGAGGTTGGAATACTGTCTTTGACTTTGAGCACAGATATGATGTGGGCCACAGACCCCTCCAGCCTGACAGGAATAGGTTCCCCCTGGTCAGTCAGTGGGAATCAGCATTTGCGTTACATTTGTCTTAATTGCACTGGATCTGGAATCAAAATGACTCAGGTTCAGCAGCCTATTGGATTTCTGTTGCTCCAGATGACATTTGAAAGTGGCCGAGTGGGTTGTCGTCTGTAAACACCTCAAACTCTGCACTGATCACAATGTCTATTAATATGTGGGAATTAGCCTACCTCAAAGCTAGCAATTTGAGTTCCATACTGGAGATTCCTCATACTCCTCATACATCTCTTATTTGACTTGAGATTGATTGGGATATAAACAATTACCACCTTCTTCTGCCTTTGAAACAGTGTCAGCACTGCTCATTGCCAAGGAAACTGGCATTGGTTTCCAGTGTAAAAATATGAGTTGGAAATTTGGACACCTAAAGAAAAGCTTCTGCTTGAGGGAGAGTGCAAAAGGAGTCTTCACACTTTGGGATCCAATGCCCTGTGATGCTCTGTGAAATAGGCCGTGTACACACTTTTCCAAGAACTCCTTCAGCATTCTTTTATTTCTTCAACAAATCACGCGGTGGAGCAGTCAACTAAGTATAGCCTTGCAAAGCCTCTTATTGTAAGCAAACTTGACTAAGACATCCACGCAGTTCCCTCCACATCATGGACTAGGATCACTCCTGTACAATTCAGATGTTTTCATTAACAAGAAAAATATTACTCCTGACAATGAAGTGAGCAAGGTACTATACTTTTGTCTGGAAGAGCTGGTACTTCTCTTGTTAAATGGCAACAAGCAGACTAAGATTGTATCCAGGCTTGCAAGAATCTTGAATGCTGAACTACAGTTGGATGTTGAAAATGTGTTGCTGGTTAAAGCACAGCAGGTCAGGCAGCATCCAAGAAATAGGAAATTCGACGTTTCAGGCATAAGCCCTTCATCAGGATCCTAATGAAGGGCTTATGCCCGAAACGTCGAATTTCCTATTCCTTGGATGCTGCCTGACCTGCTGTGCTTTAACCAGCAACACATTTTCAACTGTGATCTCCAGCATCTGCAGACCTCATTTTTTACCCGAAGATTTTAACCTACTGCGAATCCTCTTGCAAGGATGCCTTCCTTGAAGAAGCTCTCTTCCTCCCTCTTTCCCGATGAAGGGCTTATGCCCGAAACGTCGAATTTCCTATTCCTTGGATGCTGCCTGACCTGCTGTGCTTTAACCAGCAACACATTTTCAACTGTGATCTCCAGCATCTGCAGGCCTCATTTTTTACAGTTGGATGTTGTCCAGATACACAAGAAGGGACTGAACAAAAGTCACCAAAGCCTTTATCATGCTTGGAGGTTGTAGAGGTGTGTCAGAGCACAAACAGCATTCTCACTTATTTGAAAAGTTTCCTGGTGCCTGTTGAATATCCTCTTTTCAATGTCTCATTCAGCAATAGTAAATGGTTATAACCATGAGCCAAACAGAGTGCTGATATAATTTGCATCTTTGAGAACTTGCAATGCTTCGGTCAATCGTAGGTAAAAGGTAAGCAACCTCATGAAACTTTGCATTGAATATCTGATAGTTGGAACCCAGCATATTTTACCATCAAGCCAGGGGTTCAAGCCTGCTTCAACACAGGAATGCATGTCAGAAGCAGCACCAGACATACTTAAAAATAAAGTGCAAACCTGGTGAAGCTACAAAAACAGAACTAAACAGTGTAAAGAGCAAATTTTAGAGCTAAGCAATTCTGCAACAAAGATCTAAAAACTTTGCAGTTCTGCCACTTCCAGTCATGAATTAAACAACTCACAGGAGGAGCTCCACAAGCTCCACAAACCCCAAGCTATGAGAAAAATGTGATTGAGTACAGGTAGGGGATATCTAACCCCTGTGTAGCAGAGACCCACATGAGGGAAGAGGCATCATCAATTCACAATACTCAGCAAGATGCTAAATGGAAAGAAGTGAGTAACGGTTGACTCCTCTGCTTTTGTGTCAATTAGCCAATGTGTCTGCCAAATTTCACACTCACGTGAAGGCAAGTCTCCATTGCTCTAGATAAAACTAAGCCTCTTGCTGAAGAACCCTCACCTCCTGTCTTTTGTGGATTGAATGGGGTCTCTTGCCTGACAGCAGTTCCGGCCAAGATCTTTGAGGGTAGTCTCATTTGAAGTGATCAGTCCTGTCACAAATACAGACTGGCTATGATGATAGAACAGCGAGGACTGTATCTGTGCATTTGTAGTAATCTATTCCTACTGCCTCTTCACCAGAGGTCTACATCCTGTCCGCACTAACTGTTACCTCTGTAAGTTAGAATCCCGAAGTGCAGAAATAGTTCATTTGCCTTCAAGTCTGCACTGACCCTCCAAAAAGCATCCCACCCAACCTCTCTCCCTGTAACCTGTGATTCCCAAGGCTAATCCACCTCACCTGCACATCGCTGGACACTACTGGGCAATTTAGCATAGCCAATCTTCCCTAAAACTGCACACCCTTGGACTCTGGGATGAACCAGAGCATACTGCAGCAACCCTCACACACATGGGGAGAAAGTCACCCAATGCTGGAATCAAACTGGGCTCCTGATTCTGTGAGGCAACAGTGTTGACCACTGAGCCATTATGCCACTGTAAACCTTGCTTGCAATGACCTCTTTTCTGATCTTAGGTGTTCAACCTTTCCCCATAATCTGAATGATGTGATTCCTCAGCAGTACTTTAAAGATCTGCTGCAGACTTCTGAATACCTATACTTCTTCCCAGCATTTCTTCAACGGCTTTCCTGCACAGATATTCCATCATGAACTTAACTAATTCACTTCAATATATCATAATATCTAAATGTAAATAACCAGAGATAAAGTAAGGATCAGTCTTACAATAAATTATGGTCCAACATTCAATTAACTAGCTGCAGCTGCTCTCAGAGAACTTGTGTATCCTGTTTATGAGCCGAGAAAATAAATTAACTTACTTCTTTTAAACAACAATATGTCTCTATTGGATGATATTTTTGGATAGCTAGTTGTTAAATTTAAACAAAAAATGTCTTTAGAGAAGGATTAACCTATAAGTGCCCCTCAATCAACTAACTCCTGAATTCTTTGTACTCATGCAAAACTCAGTACCAAGCATTCTGTAGTTAATTATATAGTTAGCCTGACGATCTCTGTTTTCTGTGTAAGAACACCTTTTTCTTCTTCACCTGCTCCCTCTTCCAAAAGCTTGCCCTTCCCAGTATAATTTCTGTGCATTCTTCTTATCATTTCATAGACTAAAGGGAATGAAAATTATTGCACTCATGTTTGGGAGAAAATGTCATTCTGAGATGAAAGCATTATAGATTTCCAGGTTTGTCCAAAAAGTCTCACAATGGTGGACCCCAACATATCTTCAATTAGTGTTATTGCATTATTTTTAAAAAGGATATGAAATAGAACATATTGCTTAAGAGGTACAAAAGTAAACACATCTCAAATGATGAGGTAATGTTAGGATCACCCACATATGATGCAGCTCCTGTGTGAGTCCTGGATTATATAATACCCTGGCTGATTTTGATTGATAATCTATCTATCTTTTGGCATAGAACTGATAATCTTACAATAGCAATAAAACTAAATTATAAATCAAACTTCAAAGTTTATCTGCTGAAAACACATCTACCAAATGGTGTCCTGTTACCGAATCATGATTCAGCAAGTATTAAAAAAAACATACTTATCCATGGAGAACTTTTAATTGAAGATTTAGGTAGATAGAGTATGCCATAAATACTTCATCCCTTATTTACCATTGGTTAATAAAGTATTTGAACTATCTCAATAAACTTTTAGAATTGCTTTTGAAATTAATAATGTACATAGATTCAACAAGACTTGGCACAATCCAATGCAAATAATAAGCATGTACACATAGCAACAAATGCTTAATTCTCATACCAGTTAATTGATTATTAAAGTTTAATTTTATGTCAAAACAGATTTGAATTTCCAAAAATTAGGTTAAAATATTCAATTGCTTGCAACCGTCAGGTTTAACCAGAGTGTGGGTGGGAGAGTGGTGAATACTGCCGTATAGTTCAGTGCTGAGATGAATGTTGCTTATAAACAGATTAACAAAGTAGTTCAAAAACACAATGAGAAATAGTTAAATTACATCAAGTGGATTGAACAAAATAATAGCAGAGTTTAACATGGGTACACATGAAGTGCTCAGATAAAAGATAAAAGGGATAACTCTACATGAATTACATTAAAATAGCTTTGGTTGAAGCTGAAAGATAACTTTAAGTCTTAGGAGACATAACACTAAGCAGTGTAGGACTTAAAACAGTAAAATAATTTGATGCTAAACTTCACAGACAAAACAGTAGAAAGCAAGTTAAGGGAGATAGTAATCAAGTGTTCCAGTCAAGTGACACCTTGAATATTCCATCCAGTTCTAGTCGTTAAGAAGCAAGAAAAGCATTCAAGCATTATTTAAGGAACTAGAGTTATGAGAAAAGACCAAAGGAACATGGCTTTTCAGCAAAGCAGGGAAGTGCCTGGAATATAATCATATAAAGTTGAGACATCATGAACAGTAAAAGAAGTTAATGTAGTAAATGCTTTGAAATAAAAATGTCGGAATAGAGCTAAAGATATAGCTTCAAATTAGAAATGCTTACTTTACAGCAGTTGTCAAAAAATTATTCTTCATTTACCAAATGATCATCTTCAACAATAAACTTCCAGATAGAGCAGGGAAGGAAAAAGCACTGGAAATTGACACTACAATGTGAGGCAAGAGAGGAGATTCACATTTCTTTATTAGAAATCACATTATGATTTCTTTGGAAAGGTGAATCAAATTAGTTGAATGGTTTTCTTAATTCAAAATTATTTTATAATCTTGTAATATCAGCTAATACCTCAATGTCAAGGTATTGGGGAGGAAAGAGTATGAGAAAACAATTTTGTTTTATGTTTTCACTGTCATTTTTTCAGAAAACTCTTTGTGGTGCAAGAAACTGAACATTGAGATATGCATACTTTGGACTGCAGGTTCCATTGAAACTATTTCAAATTGCTCTGTTCCAGTAGATACTGGTAAGACTGAATTGGTGAAGGAGAGGCAAGAACTTTATATTAATCCTGCATTAACCTTGTGTAAAATCTAAGACTGCTTGCTTAAAATTTAGCATTTTACTTAAAGTTACTGTTTTAAACCTAAAGTCTCTTAGTCCAAAGATGTGCAGGTCAGGTGAATTGGCTATGCTAAATTGCCCATAGTGTTAGGTGCATTAGCCAGGAGTAAATATTGGGTAGGGGAATGGGTCTGGGTGGGTTATTCTTCAGAAGGTCGGTGTGGATTTATTGGGCTGAAGGGCCTGTTTCCATACCATCTAAACTAATCTAAGACTAGAGACAGGACTAAGCAAACAAATCAAAACCTCTGCTACAGAGCAGGCGAGATCAGCCAAGTAAGTAACTGTCTTAACTGTTATTTGTAATTGCCAGTTAGCAGACAGTGATCTGAATGCCAGTAGTATAAATAAGAAAGTTATGTGCTCTGTCTCTGATGGTCACATGCAGAGTGGTATTATGGCAGGGTTGGTGAAAAGGAGAGGAATGGATTTTTTTTCAATTTTCTTTATCTATTTATAACCTCAACATCACCAGGAATTGAAAAGTTACATGAGAGGAGTGAGTTTTGAGATATTCATGGATGACAGCATTTTCTCTCTTTTTTCAATGCTTTCCAACTTGTATCCATGATTCTTCTGACACTTTATGCCAGTTTCATAACTTCCAGTTCATGGGCTTCAGCCACCTTCGCTTCACTGTGGACATGGAATCCCTTTAATGTCCATCCCCATTGGATGGTTTCTGCTTCTTCTTGGGAAAAAAAGCCTGAACCATCCCCATTCATCACCACTCTCCTCTATTTGACCGAGCTCATCCTCACTTTGAACAATTTTTCTTTGACTCCTTTCAATTTCTTCAGGTCAAAGTGTGGCCATGGGTACACATATAGGCACAGTTATGACTGTCTGTTTATGGAATATGTGAAAATTTCCTTGTTTCAGTCTTATTCTGGTCCCCACCCACAACTCTTTCTCTAGTACATTGATGACATCTTGTCTTTCTTCTCTTGTCTGGATTCAATTTCTGGGGATAGGCTAGCCACCAATATCCATGACAAACTCAGTTACCATGACTCCCACAGTTACCATGACTATACGTTCTCACACCCTGCTTCCAGTAAACTCTATTCCATTCTCTCAGTTTCTTTGTCTCCTCTGCATTGTTCCAATGGAGTCAGCTTCTGCAAGGGGCCTCAAAAATATCCATCTTGTTTCTTAATCGAGGATTACCCAACACCATGGTTGACAGGGCTCTCAGTCCTTTTCAATCACCTCCTGCACTTTGGCCCTCATCCCTTCTCTTCCTTCCCACAACAGTGATAGAGTCACCCTGGTCCTGATTTACACCCCATCAGTATCCACATCTAAAGGATCTTCAGCTGCCATTTTTGACACTTTAAAGAGGATGCCACCACTAGACACATATTCCTCACCTTTCCCTTGTCAGCCTTCCTCAGGGATTGTTCCCTCCAGACACCCTGGTCCACTCCTCCTCTACTCTCAAAATCTTCCAACACTCCTAAACACTTTTCCATGCAATTACAGAAAGTGCTACACCTGCTCATTTACATCTTCCCTCCTCTATATCCAAGGGTCCAAACACACTTTCCAGGTCTAGCAGCAATTTACCTACATTTTACTCAATCTAGTCTACTGTGTTTGTTACTCACAATGTACTGTCCTCTCCACTGGACAGACAAAACGCAGACCAGGCAACTGCTTTGCAGAACACAGTGTTCTCTGGTCAACATCTTTGTCTCAGGTTTGCTGCAGTGCTCCAGTGAAGCTCAGCACAAGCTGGAAGAACAGCACCTCTCTTTCCACTTGGGGAGTCAACAGCCTTCAGGACTCAATATTAAGTTCAAACATTTCAGGGCCTGAACACTTTCTTCCTTGTTATTAAACAACCTTCACACACCAAGCTTTGTCATCCTGTTGGCAGCTACTAACGGCTCCAATTAGCAGCAACTGATACCACCAAACTGATACCCATTTCTTTGTCTGTCGAACTGTGTTCTTTCTCTCTCTGGGTTTTATCTCCATCTATCTACTCCCTCCCCTCCACCCTATATTCAGCATATCTACTAACCTTGCCTAGCCATAAACAGTTCAGAAGACGGGTCAATGAATCCAAAATATTAACTCTGTTTTCTCCTTCTAGATGTTGCCAAACCTTTTACATTTTCCCAGCAATTTCTGTTTTCATTGGTAATGACACCATAGGAGTGACTTAGCTGCGTGGGAAGATAAAGAAAGAGTGGGATAGCAAAGGTGAGAGGGGATTCTACTTTAAGGGGAGCCAATAACATTTCTGTGGTTGCAGAATTACATCAGAATGGAGTGAACCATTTGCTTCTCCTAACTGAGGGCTCTTTTCAATCAACATTTTAAAAAGTGGAAATTACTGGAAGGCATCTTCCAGATGGCTTTGGAAAAAGCTGAAGAAGGTAGAGGAATATCTAACAAACCAAGAATTACACAGCACTGTTGCTGCTTCTGGTGCAACAACCTGATCTTCCTGAGACCTGTTTGATCAATGATGCTAAAAGCTCTCATTCAAACTAAAAATCAACACCACAACTTTGGTCCAATAGACTAATGGACTAACTAGTATTCAAAAATAATGGAGACCAAAAAAAATCTCTTATTGGGGAAGTGATACAATATTATAAACGATGTAATAGCAGAGCATTTAGAAACAGATAAACAATCAAGCAGAATCAGTATAGCCTCTTGAAGGGGAAATCATGCCTGACAATTTTATTTCAATTGTTTGAGGTATCATGCAGTGCAGATAGAGGGGAGCTAACAAATGTACTACATGTGGATTCAAAAGACAATTGTAAAGTACTGTGCATAAAGCTACTTAATAAGACAAGAGCACATAGGGCTGGCTTAGTGGCTAGCACTGCTGCCTCACAGTGCCAAGGAACTGGGTTTGATTCCCATCTCAGGTGACTGTGTGGAGTTTGCACATTCTCCCCATGTCTGCGTGGGTTTACTCCGGGTGCTCTGACTTCCTCCCACAATCAAAGATGTGCAAGTTGAGTGAATTGGTCATGCTAAATTGCCTATAGTGTTCAGACCGAGGTGCATTAGTCAGGGGTAAGTATAGGGTAGGGGAATGGGTCTGGGTGTGTTATTCTTTGGAGGTTGGTATGGACTTGTTGGGCCAAAAGGTCTGTTTCCACACTTTTGGGATTCTATTCTATTTTATGACATTGTGTACGGAGTAGTTTATTACCATGAATAGAGGATTGGCACATACCAAATAACTCCACTGCCCTGTGGTCAACCGTTTAAATCCCCACAAGACGTGCAAATCCTGGGTCTCCTCCAACACTAAATCAAAGCCACCCGCCAACTAGAGTAAAAACACCTCATCTTCTGCCTCAGGACCTAAAACCACATGGCATCAACATTGACCACCAGTTTCCAAATCTCCCTATCCCCAACTTCATCCCAGGTCCAACACTCCAACTTGGCACCACTCTCCTGACCTGACCTACCTGTTCACCTCCCTTCCCACCTATCCACTCCACCTTCCCCACCAACCTATCGTAATCATCTCCCACCTGCATTCACCTATTGCCATATTGCCTTCCCACCAGTCTCACCCTGAACCCCCATTTATCCCTCAGTCTCCATCCCCTCCCCACCCCCACATTCCTGATAAAGGGCTTACGCCTGAAACGTCGACTCTCCTGTTCCTTGGATTCTGCCTGACCTACTGTGCTTTTTCCAGCACTACACTTTTTGACTCAAACTAATACAAGGCAGAGGGTTAAGTTAAAGGCATTAGCAGGATGGCAACTAATGGAGTGTGACAGGGACCAGTGTTGAAACTACAATTATTTACAACTTATGTATTAATGACTTGGATGACTGAAGTGCATGGAGAAAGTTAGGACTTGCAGGTGCTGGAGATCAGAGTCGAGAGTGTGGTGCTAGAAAAGCACAAAATGTCAGGCAGCATCAAAGCAACAGGAGAATTGATGTTTTGGGCATAAGCCCTTCATCCTACTCCTTTTATGCTGCCTGACCTGCTGTGCTTTTCCAGCACCACACTCCTGACTGAAATGCATGTAACATTGCAAAGTTTGCAGATGACACAAAAGTAGATGACACAAAAGTAATGAAGATTTTACAAGGAGTCTACAGAGGAGAATGGACAAACTAAATGAGTGGGCAAAAACTTGGAAGATGCAATATAATGTGGGAAAATGTGATGTTATTTACATTGGTGTGAAAATAAAATAACTGGATATTATTCAAATTGGGAAAGAATGCAGAAAGCTGCAGGAGGGAGGAACAGGGAGGTCCTCATGCATGAATCAGATGCGCATGACAGAAAGATTGCCTGGGTGGTTGACTTCAAGGAGAAAGGATCCTATAAATGGATTGGTCAGGTAGGCAGATCAGTGGCAGATGGAATTTAACTCTATAAACATGACGTGATGCATTTTCAAAGAAGGATCAAGACAAGGGAGTACTTAATGAATTGCAGGACACTAGGAAACTCAGAAGAACAGAGGGATCTTCAGATGCTTATTCACAGATCACTGAAGGCTAAGAAGCCATAAGAAAAACTAAGCATGGCATAGATTACAGGAGCTATACAGGACTTTGATTAGGCCACAACTGGAGTATGGTATATATGAGACTAAGCATGGCATAGATTACAGGAGCTATACAGGACTTTGATTAGGCCACAACTGGAGTATGGTATACAGTTCTAGTCAACACACTATAGGAAGGATGTGATTGAACAGAAGGGGTTGCAAATGAAATTCACCAATTTGTTGTCTGGAATGGAGAATTTTAACTATGAAGAGAGGCTGGATAAACTCAGGTTGCTTTCTTTGGAGAAGAAAAGGCTGAGGTGAGAACATGATCTAATCTAATTTAGGGGTAAATGTAGGGGTATGGGTGGGTTGCGCTTCGGCGGATCGGTGTGGACTTGTTGGGCCGAAGGGCCTGTTTCCACACTGTAAGTAATCTAATCTAATCTAATCTAATCTAATGATAGAGGTGTAAACAATTATGAGGGGAGTGGACAGAGTGAATAGAAAGTAGCTTTTCCTCCTTAGTGATACAGTCAATAACAAAGCAACATAATTTTAAAGTGAAAGGCAGGAAGTTTAGAGGGAATTTGGGAAAAATTGTTTTCAAACAAAGGGTGGTGGGATTCTGGAATGCACCGTCTGGGGGTGAGGGACTGGGGGGGGGGGAAGTCAATTGAGGTGGGAAACCTCACAACCACTAAAAAGTACTTAGGTGAACATTTGAAGTGTCATACTATTCAAGGCTATGAGCCGAGTGCAGGAAAGTGAGACTTGTGTAGAAAGTATGCATTTTAGACATACAAATTCAATGGGTCAAAGGACCCCGTCTATTCTGAATGATTCAATGAATCACAAAAATCAAATTCAGCAGTTAATAGGGATGGCAAATGGAATATTGACCCTTATTTCAAACAGAATAAAGTATAAAAGTGGGAGGTTTTGCTAAAACTATACAAGGCACTAATCAGACCAGAGTATGAACAGCTTTGGTCCCTTATCTTGGGAAAGATATATTAACATTGAGGCAGTCCAGGCAAGATTTACCAGGTTGATGCTGGGCAAACTGGGAGTTTCATATGAGGCTAGGTTCAGTGAGTTGGGCTTGTATTCATTATAGTTGAGAAGAATGAGAGGAGACTTTATTTAAAATTAAGATTCTTAAGGAACTTGACAGGGTACATGCAGAGAGATTGTTTCCCTTTGTAGGAGAGTCTAGGACCAAAAGGCCTAGTCTTTGAGTAAGGCGGTGTCAACTTAAGAAGGAAGAGGACTTTTTTTTCTCTGAGTGAATATACAGTTTAAAATATGGACAAGCCTAAAGTGCTTTTAATCTGTTTTGAGGATGTTTACTGAACACCTTCATATAGAAATTTACACAAGGCCTGGTTTACATGAACAGCTTTCTAGTATTCAATTTCAAAATGAAACTTATACAGTAATCTAAGATGCAACTATATAGATATAAATGGAATCATGCATAGATATCTTGCAAATAATATAAAATTGACTGCAATGTTCTAACCTACAATTTCATTAATGCGATAATCAAGGCAACTGATGTAGTTCAATAGTTTACTCACCATATGTTCCCTTTTGGATTTTTCAGCTTCCAGTTGTTTTTTCAAATAATCTTCAGATTTAAGCAACTACAATCAGAGAACAAGGTAAATGAGTACTTAATCATCCAACATAGGAAAATAAAATAGCTATAATCTTATTTAATCCCAACATATTTATTGAGCGGACACCTATATTTTAATGGCATTGCATGAATATACACACAGTTGTGTTTATTATCGTCACAAATTTTACTTAAAGTGAAATTTTACTTAAACATAAAGATAGTTATTTGATTAATATAACAAAGCAAACTTTTTGTATCCAGAAAGACATAATTTCCTATCTAACATGTTTGTGACTTGCTATTGTTCAAAAACATATAATATACTTCTTTTAAGGTGAATCAAAGAGGAAGTTATTTTATATTTATTGAAAATGCACCTTTCTTAGTTTGCTCCCATTTTTTTCATTTTGCTCTTTCAGCATTTGAAGCTCCTTCTCTGAAAACAAAGAGGAAAGCAGACTGTGAAAATCAGATCTTCAGATGCCTGTGTTACTTCTTAATGCTGAAGGTCAGACTCCATAGCCTACTGGAATCCACGTTGGATGGAGGACCTAGCAGGATTCTAACCCTAAACACTACCCTTGACCTTCATTGCTTTGCCCCTGCTGTTTAGCCGGCTGGTCTAATGGATATTAGGTAGTAGTTCAAGGGCCAAGTGTGGCTGTGTGCCCAACCTATGAATGTCGTATTCTGTTAGTCACAGCCAATACAAAGTGGTTTAGCAGGTGGTTCTTTAGCTGCTCAATGCAATTCTTATCAAAAGCAAGACACACCATTAAATTAGCTCACAGACAACAATAAGTAATAAGGTATCTGTCAAATACAACTTAATATTTTCTTGTGCTGCATTTAATCAATTAAAGAAGAAAGAACATGTTTGTGGTTTTCAATTGAATGGAGTGAAACGCTATGTTAATGTGTTTGTGGAAACCATACAACAATACATTGCAATTAAACAAGAACGCATATCACAACTATTCAATTGAAATGAAATGCACATGAAGTGAGCTGTCCAAATTACCTTCTGGATGAACAGGGCTCTTATGGCCCAGTGGCTGTGCCTCTACTCTGAGCCAGGAGATTTGGGTGCAAGACTCACACGCTCCAGAGGTGTTTCATAACATGTCTCAACAGGTTGATTAAGAATAGTTGCATGAATAAAGAGCTTCATTAGCTCTCAAATGTTCGGGGAAACAACTAAGAGAAAGAAACTGTTGAACTTCCCATTGGTACCACCTTAATTAGGGGCTATGCCTTTTCATCCACTTCACTGAAATAAACTGAGTTGCTTAGGAATAGTTAATAATTCCACTCTGTTTGTTCTTAATTCTAGGGGTGTAGGGGAGAACATTTTCAGACAAGTAAAGAATATATGTGAGAAGTTAAAAATTCATGAAAACCATATACAAACATTTTTCTAAACTAGGCTAAGATAATAATAACTAAGAATACTTTTTATATCAGCTCGTGTATGATAACTATGTTTTAGTACTAGGAAGAAAGGCAATCTAAGTAATGACAGCATAGATAAAATAAAACAATTACCATGTGTAAACGTTAGCACCTGCATCATTTGCGTGGCAAACGTAACACCTGTTGAATATTTACTTCCTCAAACACACTCATAAAAATATGCACCTTGCAATTACCTTATCCAGAACAAGTAGAATATAATTTTTCATATTCCTGTATGACAATCCATGATATGACACATCCTCAGTTAAATTGAATTCAAGTGAAAGATCTCTCAAATAAATACTGTCTTTCTGCATTATAGTTTATTTTGTATTTTTTAAAAATACCTAAATCTTTTAATTGCATTTCGTTCAAATTAATGGTTTCCGACATCTTTTCGGCATTCTTCTTCACTAAGTAAATTTGATCCTTCAGTTCTTCATTTTCTTGAACAAGTTGATCTCTCTCAAACTCATCCTTGAAGTCCATATTGAGCTGCAAAATCACATAAGTCTTTTGTCAGAACAAAAAACAGAAAGCTGAAATGGCAAGCTGTGTAGCCAATATGAAAATTATTCTACAAAGAGCTGTCATCCAACATTCTGGCTTTTATGAATCATTTGGAATATGAATAGGAAACAACACAAAAAAAAGAGAAATGTGCAGAGGGGAAAAAAAAGTAGACCCCTCCAAAACAGAATCTTGGTAAAAAGCTGGTAGTACATTACATACAAAGACAATAATTCATGGGGACATTTTATTGATGAGAATAATACATATCATACTGTTTGCGTGCCCTCATCATTCAGGTCTATGTATTGTGGAAGCTGTGTCCAGGCAGGCAGCTGTGGCCCATCCACCCACATCCCCCCGTGTGCTCGAGGACTGCTGTCCGTAACTAGGCAGGCAGGGTAGTGTGTAGCCGGACAACACCAGGGGTGGCAGAGCGCAAAGCTAAGGAGGGGGCTTGTTGCCATTGTTGCCATTCCTCACTGACAGTACTGCCACAGTCATAAAGAGCACGTCACATGTCAAAGTAGTGAAGTTTTCAGGCTTGAAGCCGCATGGAGTCCATCAGGTCTGCTGATATATACACAGTTGGTTTTCTACTTTGTGATGGAACCACCCGGAGATAATTCATATTCTGAACATTAACATGGCTTTGCATGCCTGTCACGCATAGGCTGTGCAGGCGGGTTGATGCTATTGAACGCTTCTCTTTAATTTATAGAAACACCAGTTTTACTGTTCACCAGTGTAATTTATTTTTGGAAATATCTGTTAAAGCAATTGTTTATGAGTATCATTTTATCAAAGTAATTTCAATTTGGTAATTTTTGTATTTTCATTTAAAGTAGCTTATTGAAAAGTAATCAATATTACACTTGCTAGCTTACATTCATAGAAATGGTTTGAGTCAAATAGGCGGGCTTGGTAGTATAGAAAATATATGTATAAAACAACTCCTTTGAATATAAAGTGTTTGAGATGTACTCAATAAGATATAATACGAAAATCTTCTATCGTTTATTAATAATGGGTTAAAGCAATGCTTTATCTGGATATGCAGTTCTACACAATTACAGCATCTCTATGAAGTCTGGATTAAAAGTTAATTTGGCAAGAAAATATTTGAGAAGCCCTTGCAGAAATATATGTTAAATATTTTAAATACTTAACCTTATACTAAAATAACTTGTACAAATTACAATGAAACATTCACACTGGATAAGTAACTGTTCATCGAGAGATAAAGGTAACTGTTTCTTTCGAAACTGCCAAAAAAAACTGCTGACATTATTATCTTTCCAGTTTTGATTTATCCTTTGAGCAGTTAACACTTACCTCTAGCTCCACCACCTGTTGAAGTTATGGATTGCAAATAATTAACTATTCAAGTCTCCTACCGCAATGAGGACACTCATTAGCAAGACAAACAAAGGGACGGTTTTCAGTTGCTGCAGTCATCTGTCACATTTTGAGTGGCAGGTTTTGTGCTGGTGTTCTCTGCCATCTGCCCCCAGCAGCAGTCCTGAGCTTCAAAAAACGCAAGGAACTTGCAATGTACAACAGTGAAGGAAAAAGACTTCAGCAAGAAACTCTTTCACTCGAGCTAATTACAGATTCTGATTAAAGACTACTAACATTTAATTACTAGTTTGTGTTTGCATTAATTTGAAAGTAATGAGGTGTAAATACAGTATGGTTCATAACTACTTATCTACTCAACAGCACTATAACTCAAAAAAAGCAAATTACTATAGATGTGCTGCCGAACTCAAATAAAAACAATAACTGCGTCTGGCAGCATCTATTGGGAGTGAAGCAAGGTTCACGTGTCAAGTCCCAATTGACAGTCATACCAATTTGAAATTGTTAACTTTTGTTCTCTCTCAGCAAATGTTGCCAGACCTGCTGAGATTTCCCAACACTTTATGTTTTTTTATCACAATAACTACTCACATTAATGGTATTTGAGGGGTAAAAAGACAATTTAGTGGTCTAGATTGTTATGGAGTTGGAGAGACTCTGTGAATGGGACCAGATTGTGTGATTCATGGAGTTAGGCCAGCTTTTCATAATCCTTGTTTGCACCATTCAGCAATGATGTGGAAATGCCCATGTTGGATAAGGTCAGAAGTTACGCGACACCAGATTACAGCCCGACAGCTTTATTTGAATTCACAAGCTTTTGGAGTGCTGTTCCTTTCTGACTCCACCTAACAAAGGAGCAGCACTCCAAAAGCTTGTGATTTAAAATAAACCTGTTTGATTATAATTTGTCATGTGATTTCTGACCATTCAGCAAAATCATGGCTGATCTGCCCCAGACCTCAACTCCTTTTACATGCTAGCTCATCACAGCCTTCCACTTACTTTTTTTTAAATTAAACATCTTTGTACCTCTTCAAATATTTTAAGTGATCCAGCCTTCATAATTTGCTGGGGTGGAGAATTCCAGACACTCACTACCCACAGAGAGGAAATTTCTTCATATCCCTGTTTTAAACAAAATGTCAGCTTATTCTGAAGGGGTCAGGTATCTAAGTTGGCTGGATGGCTGGTTTGCAATGCACAATGATGCTAGAAGCATAATTCAATTCCTACAACAGTTGAGGTTACTTTGAATGACTCTCCTTCTCAACCCTCTCTCCCTTTGCCTGAGGTGTGGTGACCCTGAGATTAAACCAACACCAGTCAACTCTTTCTAATGACAGCAATCAGTCATCTGTTAGAACAATTGTAATTTTACCTTCTGTCTTCACTGATTTAAGATTTCCCATACAAGTAGAAATGTCTTCTCAAGACCTACTGTGTCAAACCCCCTCAAAATATGTTTCAATACAAATCAAATACAATGCCTTCATTCTGCTAGACTGCAATGAATAGAGCTGAAAATGTGTTGCTGGTTAAAGCACAGCAGGTTAGGCAGCATCCAAGAAACAGGAAATTTGATGTTTCGGGCCAGAGCCCTTCATCAGCAATGAATAGAGGCCTGAACTGTTTATCCTGGTGCCATAAGACTTTATGAAGTCCAGAGCCAATGTTGAGAACTCTCAGAGCGACTAACTCCAGATTGTATATCACTATGCCACCACCTCCATTGAACCTAACAGGTCGTTGGGACAGGACATATCCAGAGGTGGTGATGCAGATATCTGGGACATTGTTTGTATGGTATAATTCTGAGATTGTGACTATGTCAGGATGTTACTTGACTAGTTTATGAGCTAGCTGTCCTAATTTTGGTACCAGCCCTCAGATATAAAGCATGTTTTTTTTGTCTATTGCCATTTCTGGTGCCTATGTTGATACTTAGGAGATTGTTGGAATCATTTCTTTTTTGAGACTTTCTAGTGATTATTACAACTGAGTGGTTTGCTAGGTTATTTCAGGAGGAAGTTGAAAGTCAACTGCAATCCCATGAGTCTGAAGCTACATGCAGACCAGATTAGGTAAGGGCGGCAGGTACTTTCCCTAAAGCATATTAGTAAACCAAATGAGTTTTTCCAAAAATTGGCAATAGTCTCATGGTTATCATTACACTCTTAATTCCAGATTTTTATTGAATTCAAATTTATGGGATTCATACCTAGATCACCAAGACATCATCTGTGTCGCTGAATTAATAATCTAGTGGTAGTTGCGCTAAGCCATCATCACCTCTGTGACAGGTCTTGTCAAATGTAGATTAAAACCACTATGACAATTGTAGTCCTTTCTTACACACTGACATTATTTCTTGATTTATACTTTGTCCTATTGTGAGGTAATTGTTTGGGGGTTGAGAGACAATCACAGCTCGTGACTTATTTCCCTTGCTATTCCTTATTTTTACCTTCATATCATGATCTATTGCACCTATATCACAACACATCACTAAGGTGGTGCTACCCTACCTCCTTTTTCTTTATGACTATTTGAGATGACGGGTTGCTCACTGAGCTAGAAGGTTCGTTTTCAGATGTTTCGTCATCATATTGGGTAATATAATCAGTGAGCCTCCGGATGAAGTACTGGTGGCATGGCCTGCTTCTATTTATGTGTTTAGGTTTCCTTGGGTTGGTGACGTCATTTCCTGTAGTGATGTAATTTCATGTGGTGATATTTTTTCCTCTTATTTTACTCAGGGTTTGGTAAATGGGACCAAATCAATGACATGAGTTTTGTAAATGACATTAGTTTTGCTTGTTGAATACCTTACAAGAACTGTAACAAACACTACATTGGACAAACAGGTAGAAAACTAATCACCAGGATACATGAACATCAACTAGCCACAAAAAGACATGACCCACTCTCACTAGTATCCTTACATACAGATGAGGAAGGACACCAATTCGACTGGGATAACACATCCATTCTAGGACAAGCCAAAGAGAAAAACGCATAAGAATTCCTAGAAGCATGGCATTCCAACCAGAACTCTATCAATAAACACATTAACATGGATCCCATTTACCATCCCCAAGAAAAAGAACAAGAATTGACATCACCACAGGAAATGGTGTCACCACAGGAAATAATGTCACCAATTCAAGGAAACCTAAACACATAAATAGAAATCAGGCCATGCCACCAGTGTTTCATCCGGAGACTCACTGATGATGTTAACTAGTATGGTGACGAATCAACCTGTATGGAGATGCTAATACACACCTCTGGAATCAATGGGACTTGGACCAAGACCTCCTGATCCAGGGGCTGGGACACTATCATAGACAGACCAGCCCTAGGTAAAATGGATAAAGGATTGCTTAAGTAACAAGATGCAGGGAATTAAGATAAATGAGTAATTTTCAGAATTGCAATCTGTAACAAGTTGAGTGCCACTGCCATTAATGCTTGGCCCTCAACGATCAACAATCTATATCAATTACTTGGACAAAAGGATCAAATGTATGGTTGCTAAATTTGCTGATGGTACCAAGAAAGGTAGGAGAACATGTTATGAGGAGTTCCTAGGAATCTGCAACCAGATATAAATAGGCTAAGTGAATGGGCAAAAATATTTGGGAGATAAAGAATAGAGAATCAGTTTATTATTTGATTTTAATTTAATATTGTCATGTGAACTGAGGTGCAGTCAAAAGTATTGTTTTGCATGCTAACCAGACAAATCATACCTTATATAAATGCATCAGTATAATAGAACAGAATGAAGAATATAGTGTTACAGCCACAGAGAAGGTGCAGAGAAAGATCAACTCTAATATATGAAAGGTCCAGTCATAAGTCTGATAACAGTGGGGAAGATGTTTTTCAATCTGTTGGCATGTGCTTTTAAACTTTTGTATCTTCTGCCTCATAGAAGATTAGTTAAATGGAGAAAGATTTCAGAACTCTGCTGTGCAGGGGCATCTGGCTGTCATAGTCTATGATTCACAAAAGAGTTAGGATGCAGATACAGCAAATAATTGGGATAATTACATGTTATCATTTATTGAAATAGAAATGGGATATAAAGATATTGCTACAGTCCTACAGGTTCTTGCTGAGACCACAACTGGAGTGTTATACAGCACTGTGCACAATTTTAGTCTCCTTACTAATAAAGAGTTAATTACATTAGAAGCAATTTAGAAAAGCTTCACTTGACTGATTCCTGGGATGAAGGAACAAAAACAGAAGTTGCTGGAAAAGCTCAGCAGATCTGGCAGCATCTGTGAAGAGGACTTCTGTTTTTGTTTCTGATTTACTGCATCCACAGTTCTTTCAGGTTTTATTTAGTGTTTATCCTGGGATGAAGAAGTTATCTTTTGAGGAAAGATTGGACAGATTGGACCTGTATCACTTGAAGTTTTGGATAAATGTGAGGTTATCTTATTCAACAGATAAGATCCTGAGGGACCTATAGGAGGATCTAGAACTAGGAGATATAATTTTAAACAAAAGAGTTCTCTCATTGGAGCATTGTGTGCCCTCCAAAACAGACTCACATTTACTCTTACTCACTTATTATATGACTCATGAAGTTAAAGTTCAACTAGCTGGTTTAGAAGTCCCACTGAAGTATCTGTATCAGAGCTAGAGTGTGAACTGCATAAGTCCTCTGACTGTATCCCCTCAGAATCTGACTTATTGTATGAAGTTTTTGTTACCCTTCTGCACCATTCTCTGTGGCACACATGATGTACCTGAGGAAAACAAATTAGAACTGATAACATAAGAAGATGCAAATAATTACTTGGTAGTACAGAAGATAAGCATTGCCAGAAAGAGACAAATCAAATGTCCACTTCTTGCACTCGTCAGGACTATGAGTTGGCAAGACCAACCTGAGAAAAGGTACACCAATTTATACAGCATGAGAAGAGGATCCCGATTGGCCCAACCAACTGGCACATTGGATGTGAAGAGGTGAATAAACACTGTGAGAATGTTAGAGAGACAGTAAATTGAGGCAATGTAATGAATTGGCTGTGGAAGCCAGAGTAAAGGAAATGAGTGATGGTTAGACATTTAATCTGAAAGAGCAACTAGACACCTGTTTTGCTGACGCTGCAGAAGAGGCACTATGTTGGGGTAAAATATCTACAAATTTCACAAGGTATGTATGACATATTCCATGCCATAATGTTGCTATTTATTTCACTGAATGAAATACTTTACTTGAACCTACTGAAGGGAATTTATATTAGGCGGGAAATGGTGTTGGATATACTGTTAGGTCTGAAGGCTGATAAATCCCCAGGACCTGATGGTCTGCATCCCAGAGTACTTAAGGAGGTGCCTTAATCGTGGAAGCATTGGTAATCATTTTCCAATGTTCTATAGATTCAGGATCAGTTCCTGCAGATTGGAGGGTGGCTAATGTTGTCCCACTTTTCAAGATTGAGAGAAAACAGGGAATAATAGACCGATTGGCCTGACATCAGTAGTGAGAAAGATGCTGGAGTCAATTATAAAAGATGAAATTACAACTCATTTGTATAACAGGATAGGTCAGAGTCAGCATGGATTTACGAAGGGGAAATCATGCTTGACTAATCTTCTGGAATTTTTTGAGGATGTAACTATGAAGCTAGACAAGGGAGAGCCAGTGTACCTGGACTTTCAGAAAGACTTTGATAAAGTTCCACATAGGAGCTTTGTGAGCAAAATTAGGGCACAAGGTATTGGGGGCAAAATACTGACTTGGATTGAAAATTGATTGGCTGACAGGAAGCAAAGAGTAGTGATAAACAGGTCCCTTTCGGAATGGCAGGCCAGTGGGGTACCGCAGAGATCACTGCTGGGACCGCAGTTATTTACAATATACATTAATGAGATAGATGAAGGTATTAACAGTAATATTAGCAAATTTGCTGATGACACAAAACTAGGTGGCAGGGTGAAATGTGAGGAGGATGTTATGAGACCAGGTGAGTGGATGGATGCATGGCAGCTGCAGTTTAATGTAAATAAATGTGTGGTTATCCACTTTAGTGGCAAGAACAGGAAGGCAGATTACTATCTAAATGGAGTCAAGTTAGGTAAAGGTACAACGAGATCTAGGTGTTCTTGTACATCAGTCAATGAAAGCAAGCATGCAGATACAGCAAGCAGTGAAGAAACCTAATGGCATGCTGGCCTTCATAACAAGACGAATTGAGTATAGGAGCAAAGAGGTCCTTCTGCAGCTGTACAGGGCCCTGGTGAGACCACACCTGGAGTACTGTGTGCAGTTTTAGTCTCCAAATTTGAGGAAGGACATTCTGGCTATTGAGGGAGTGCAGCATAGGTTCATGAGGTCACTTTCCGGAATGGCAGGACTATCATATGTTGAAAGATTGGAGCGACTGAGCTTGTATACACTTGAGTTTAGAAGGATGAGAGGGAATCTGATTGTGACGTATAAGATTATTAAAGGATTGGAAACGCTGGAGATAGGAAGCATGTTTCCACTGATGGGTGAGACAAGAACCAGAGGTCACAGTTTAAAAATAAAGGGTAGGCCATTTAAAACAGAATTGAGGAGAAACTTCTTCACCCAGAGAGTGGTGGACCTATGGAATGTGCTGCCCCAAAAGGCAGTGGAGGCCAAGTCGCTGGATACTTTCAAGAAAGAGATAGATAGAGCTCTTAAAGATAGTAGAATCAAGGGTTATGGGGATAAGGCAGGAACAGGATACTGATTGGGGATGATCAGCTATGATCATAATGAATGGTGCTGCTGACTCGAAGGGCCAAATGGCCTACTCATGCACCTATTGTCTATTGTCAAATGAGCCTCTTATTCTTCTCGCCTCTATTTTGTTAATTTCCAAATTCCACTTGGGACAGTAATCTCCAGCAGCATGGTACAACCAAATTTGGAAGAGGAAAAGGTAAGAATGTGATAGTTGGATTTAGGACTGTTGGATTAATTTGTATCTAAGGGGATTGAAGTTGAAACGGGGACAGAGATGGCACAATCCCATAGCATCAAGCACTCAGATTAGCCAGAATGTCTGTGTGAGTAAAGTGTGGGCTTCTCTGGTGCCAGGTGAGTGGCTGCAGGCACATGACCAGATATCTATCTCCTTCTTGTCCTCAGAGACCAGTAAATCTGCATATTCCACTTGCTACAATTCTACTCTCTGTGAGGCACAGTAGATCACAACCACATTAAAGACCCTTGATAGGTACCACAAGAACGGTACAGAACGGTACCACAACCCTAACAATGAATTTGATTTCCACCTTCAGTAGCCTGAAGCAGCATTGCATGCTCTATGATTGTCCTTGAAATCAAATGGCTCCAGTTGCACCACTCTTCTGTACTGGTTATGAGATCTTTACAGGACATCAGTCAACTGTTCAGGAAGTAGCCCTTGTCTCTAAGACATTATCTATACCTGTGGTTGGAAATATGAAAACTTGTGCAAGTTGTGACTGGTGTAGAATGAATGAATCATGGTAATTTTCAGGATATATGACACAGAATGCATAACTACCTGGATAAGTGCACATTAATGGATTGATGAACACTCAGATGCCTTGATTAACATATGTATGTGTCAAAGACTACCTATATGAATGCTACTACTGCAACAAAATGAATAGGCCTCTATGGTCTGCTACTCACATCTCATCCAAATACCAATATGTCTATCTGCCTGGTGAAGCCGTGTAGTGGACTGTGACCTGTTCTCAACAACTTGAATTCAAGTTGACTGGAATCAAAACTTGACATGTATCATCAATCTACATTTGTCAGCTGTTCAGCAGTCTCAGTACATAATTCAGAGGAAGTGAGAAGTTATCACATTTTATCTTTTATTTCCAAACATTTAAAAAATCATCAGGAGATACTTGCCCTAGTTTTTGGTATGTATGTTTATGCAAGGAATTAAGAGATTTGGATGAGATGTGATCCAGAATTAAGGAATTCTGGATCACAGTTTAGGTGTTAACCAGAGTTTTCTACCTGCTTTAAGAATAAATTTTGTTGATAACAAACAGATTATTTTGAATTCATGAAAAATGTCTGGTTGATGTTTCTTTTATTCTGATTAGCAGTACAGTACCTAAGAATAGAATTGACCATTTTGTTAATTGAATCAATACATTTACACTAATGATGTGACAGCTGAAGGTCTTGACTTGCAGTGCATTACTCTCATCACTGTTGTAACAAATTGAAAAAATGGCAAAAAAATTTCAATTTCACACATGCTGTGACCACAAGTCCAATAGCCCCGCAATTCAGCACTTAAAGTTTTCAAATACATCAATTAAATTGCTGTCTGTGGCAAGTTTCACACATGCACTAGCTGTGAACCGTCCAGAATCCTGGGGTTAATCCTACAATTAATTGATTTTTTAAGTATTAAAAGCACTTACCTGATAACTCTACAAAGATTTCCTGTTCATTTCTAAACTCACCCCAGTTAAACCTGGAAGTTTGTATGTGTGGTCATGTTGGCCTTTCAGGGTTTTGAACACCCACTGCATCCAAAATTGCCCACTTAGTGGAAAAAATTGTACCCCTTATGAAGGTTCATCACCATCTCCATTCTTTTATAATCATACATTAGACGACCTGTGTATTTCAATGCTGAATTTCATTGGTTCTTTGTATACTCCCTATTGCCTATTTACTTAATCAATGAATGTCACGATGCAACTGTCACATTTTTAATTATAAGTTTTCATTTATACAATGCAAATTGGTCAGTAATTTGCAGGAAAATGTTTTATGAATAATTTAAATGTCAGGAGTAGGCTGGATGCTTAGCAGTGATTTCTTTGGACACATCAAGAGTTTTGGAATATATTGTTGGAATATATTATGGGTGATGACACTACAGATATCCAAAAAAGAACTGAAGCAAGTCTGGTCCAGGCCACAAACTGCATTCTATAGAACTGAAATATATTAATTGATTAACATTTAGATTATGTGACTCTTGAACTGGTTTGATCATCCAAGAATTTTCTGGAGTTTTTTTTTCACTGACTCTTCCTTCTTTTGGCTTCTCCAGGAGCTCACATGAATGTGGCAAGGAATTTAGATGCAGGGGAAAGGATGGAAAAAAAGTATCTAGCCATTATAGTCACGTTGTAGGAAATGCTTTGTGGATCAGCTGATCTTTTCTTACCTGTTATTTTAGTATGTTCATCAATTGAAACCAATCATGTGTACAGAGAATACATACCTTCATTATGTTTGAATGCACAACTTTAGCAAAGCAATCAAATACAGAAAGTTTTCTTAAAAGTCATAACATAAAGTTCAAACGGATTAATGACCAAAATAAACAGTAAAATACTAAAATAGGTAGAAGCAAAAACTTGTAAGTCACAAATATATACCTGATGCATTTGCTCATAGCCTAGTAATTGTTCTCTCAAAGATGAAATTAATGAATCCTTCTGCTTAAGTATATTCGCGACCACAGAATTATCATCAAGAGACATTTGATTCTTTGCATGCACTTCTGTACAGTATTTCTGCAATGAAAATTTTAACAATAAAAACAATAATCAAGCATCTATTTTCAAGTTAATGGAATTTGGAGGTTAATGGTTAGATCTGTATTTATTTCCAATCTCTGACTGCATTAGAATTGAGTGGCCTCTTAGGTTAGTTCAAAGTGCACTTAATAATCAACTACATTGTTGCAGGTCTGCAGGCACATGTAGCCAGACTAGTTAAAGATGTTGGATTTTCTGCTCTTAAGTATATTCATAAACCAGCTTGGTTTTTACAACAATCAACAGTGGTTGCCATTAGAAAGTTTTGACTCCAGAGTATTATTGAATTCAAATTGCACTAGCTGCTATGAAAGGATTCATACCTATATCCTCAGAACATTAGAACTGGATTTCTGGATTATTAGCCCAGTGACACCACTACACCACCAATTCTGCACTGAAAAGAAACCCTGTCAATATGAAATACCCTTGATTTTTGTAAGTAATGTTTAATGACATCGAATATTCATAAAAACAGACATTATGAAAGGAATGGGCAACACATGTAGCAGAACTATTTTTTAAATTTCACATTCTCACAGAAACACAGGGCCAAGAATATATCATTTTGCTCATTGAGCGTGTCCCATTGTTCAATTAGATTAGATTAGATTACTTACAGTGTGGAAACAGGCCCTTTGGCCCAACAAGTCAACACCGTCCCTCAGAAGAGCAACCCACCGAGACCCATTCCCTAAACATACCCCTTCACCTAACACTATGGGGCAATTTGGCATTGCCAATTCACCTAACCTGCACATTTCTTTTGGACTGTGGGAGAAAATTGGAGCACCCAGAGGAAACCCACGCAGACATGGGGGAAATGCGCAAACTCCACACAGCCTGAGGTGGGAATTGAACCCGGGTCTCTGTGAGGCAGAAGCACTAACCACTATGCTACTGTGCTGGTGATCAATTAGATCAAAGCTAATCTGCATATAATTCCACATTTCTACTTTGGTACCATGTTCCCAACTAACCTTGCTGACGAAGACCTCTAAATAAAATAAAGAACTGCAGATGTTGGAAATCTGAAACAAAAATAGAAATTTCTGGAGAAACCCAGCAGGTCAGGTAGCATCTATGGAGAAAAGACAGAGTTAACATTTTGAAGACTAGTTAAAAAGGATCTGTACATCTTGTTTTTCAAAATTTAAATTTATCTAGGCTAAATGAGTGTTTGTGGATAGTTCCAGATTTCCACTACACTTTGTGTTCCCTTAGCTCATCCTGAATGGTGTACTTCTAATTTAAGTTATTCTCCATTACTCTGGAATTCTCACCAGTGGAATCTTATCCACTTCCATAATAATCTTTGGAATGATTATTTTAAGGAGAACAGGTAGATGGACTGTACTTTGATTTCAAGAAGGCATTTGATAGGTCCAACATCAAAGATTATTGCAGAAAATAAAAGCTCATGGTATACAAGATAGTATGTTGACATGGATAGAAGATGTCTGGCCTGTAAGAAGTAGACATCATGTGAGAATATGTCTTTTTCACCTTTGGTAACATGTAATGAGTAGTATGCCATAGGGATTAGTGGTGGGATCTCAACTGTTAATATTTCTATAAATGACTTAGATGAAGGGATGCTAGGTCTGGATGTCAAATTTATAGATGACACAAAACACTTAGGAAGATAAGTTGTGAAGAGTGCACAAGAAGATTACAAATATTATATTGATATGTTAAACAAGGGAGCAATGTGATATTGTCCATTTTGGTAGGAATACAAAGAAACATATTAATATAAATGGTGAGAGATTGCAGAGCTCCGAGACCCATTGCGATCTGGGTGTTTTCATGCATAAATTGCAAATGGTCAGAATGCACATACTGCAAGTAATTAGGAAAGCTAATGAAAAGTTATAATTTATCATGAGGGAAATTGAGTACAAAGATAGAAAGATTATGCTTCAGTTATGCAGGGCATGGTTGAGGCCACATCTGGAGTACAATGTACTGCATTGGTCTCCTGATTTAAGTAATGATATAAATGAGTTGGAGAAAGTTCAGATAAGGTTTATTAGACTAATATCTGGAATGAACAGGTTGTCTCATGAAGAAAGGTTGAACTGGCTTGGCTTATATCCACTGGAAGTTAGATCAAGTCTCAGGGGATTGACATTGCCATTGCTAAGGCTGTGACCAACAAGGTTAAAACCAATGAAAATGGCAGTACCCTCATACCTAATACACCTCACATCACTGATCTTACACTCTCTTCTGATATACAAGTTCAAGATGGCATAAGCAACACATCTTACTCCCCCACCTCAGCCACTTTAAGCATATCACAGCCATACCCTTGGGCCTTTCTTCTTTCAGACATCCAAGAAGTGCAGCTTGACCAAGCAGCGGTGAAACAAGAAGGTAGTGACAATGAAACCATAGCATCACTTAATTTCAAATGTGTAGCCACAAGTTCAGCTACTGCCATTATGTGTAATTTGAAGAATAGCATAAGGAATTGCACATGGTGAGACACTGGATACAACTGGCTGCAGTCTAGGTAGAAATTCTCCGGCATTTGGAAGTCTGCCAGGTAACATTCAACGCGAAGGGGTCAAGCTTGGGATTCAGGGATTGTACAGGGTTTGGAACCCATTCGTCCCAGCATGGACATGGCACATTACTCTGTTTGTAAACTTGTGGACCCAATTCTGATGGAACACCTGTTGGATGATGAAGCAGTTTTGATTGTAGCACAAACAGCAGCCACACACTGTTGAGTGCTGGAGTGCAAGCTCAGTCTGTTCTAAATGCATAGTTCAGTCTGCTGCATCATAGTTGTGGGTTACAGTGGTCAAAGGGCTTACAGAGTGTTTGAGTAGTTCAGCAACTTATCTTCCAGTAAAATCAGGATACCTGAGACACTACCCTGGGGGAGTGACAGTGATTCCACGTAGCACGAACTTGCTGTGTTTTTCAGTATGATAGTAGTTGTCGCCAATCCCTGTCACTTGATCAGGCCACTTACTGTTCCTTATCTACAAACAGATTAGATTGTTGCCACTCATACCAAGATGCTCCTTAGCAAGGTCCTCCAGAACAGAACCACTCATAGTATCCTCAAGACTATCAGCACTCTTCATCAGTGAAACACATCAGCCTTCTACAGCAATTCTGCAACAAAGCATTGCAAAGGGGCTTAAAAACAAGTAATTACACTAAGAAGTAAAGCACTTTAATATATTGGTAAAATGGTCTGATGGCAGGACTGTGATGGGGAGTTGATTTGATATGGTTACTTGCAATTTTAAACCCCCAACTTCACATCTTGCTTCCACCTAATATTTTCCATCTCCACATATAGGTTATCAGTACATTCTTTCATTAGCTCTACTTTCTTTAGTTGCCCTCTTCTTTTTTTATGCATTTCTAAAACACTTTTGGCTTTACCTTAATTTTGCTTTTTATAATTCATTCATGGGATGTAGGTATCACTGGCATTTATTGCCTCTCTTTAGTTGGCATCGACAAGGTGATGGACAGCTGACTTCTCAAAGTGGTTGTAGATAGATCAAACAAAACTTTAGTGAGGGAATTACAGGATTTTGATCTAGCAATAGTAAATTGTGGGTGGCACGGTGGCACAGTGGTTAGTACTGCTGCTTCACAGCACCAGAGACCTCAGTTCAATTCCCGACTCAGGCGACTGACTGTGTGGAGTTTACAAATTCTCCCTGTGTCTGCGTGGGTTTCCTCCGGGTGCTCCGGTTTCCTCCCACAGTCCAAAGATGTGCAGGTCAGGTGAATTAGACCATGCTAAATTGCCCATATGTTACGTAAAGGGGTAAATGTAGGGGAATGGGTGGGTTGCGCTTCGGTGGGTCGGTGTGGACTTGTTGGGCCGAAGGGCCTGTTTCCACACTGTAAGTAATCTAATCTAAAAGAACAGCAATCTAGTTCCAAGGGAAATTCTCCACTGACTGGAGTCATGCTTGATACATAGGATGAAGGGTTTGGTTGTTGGAGGTCAATCAACTCAGCTCCAGGGTATCTTTGGAGGAGTTCCTCAGGATAGTGTCCTCGACTCAACTATCTTCTGCTGCTTCAGCAATGACCCTTCCTCCATCATAAGAGATGTGGGGATGTTCACTGATGATTGCACAATGTTCAGCACCACTTGTGACTCCTCACATTCTAAAGCACTCCATGTTCAAATGCAATAAAATCTTGACAATATCCATTTGGGCTCACAAGTGGTAAGTAACATTTGCACCTCCCAAATGCCAGACAATGACCACTTCCAATAAGAGACAATCTAACCACTGCCCTGACATTCAATGGTGTTATCATCATTGAATCATAAAAGTTGCCCCTTAGGTCCCTTTCAAATTTTCCCCTCTTACTCTAAACCTATGCCCTCTAATTCTGGACTCCACAACCCTAGGGAAAGGACCTTGTCTAGTTAGAACATAAGAACATAAGAAATGGGAGCAAGAGTAGGCCATCTGGACCATCAAGCCTGCTCCACCATTCAATAAGATCGTGACTTATCTTTTTGTGGATGCAGCTCCACTTGCCTGCCCGTTCACCAAAACCCTTAATTCCTTTACCTTTCAAAACTCTATTTATCGCTGCCTTAAAAACATTCAACAAGGTAGGCACAACTGCTTCACTGGGCAGGGAATTCTACAGATTCACAACACTTTGGGAAAAGAAGTTCCTCCTCAACTCAGTCCTAAATCTGATTCCCCTTACTTTGAGGCAATGCTCCCTAGTTCTTGTTTCAACTACTGGTGGAAACCAACCTCCCTGCTTATACCTTGTCTATTCCCTTCATAATTTTATATGTTTTTATAAGATCTCCTCTCATTCTTCTAAATTCCAATGAGTACAGTCACAATCTACTCAATCTTTCCTCATAAGCCAACACTCTCATTTCCGGAATCAACCTAGTGAACCGCCTCTGTATCCCCTCCAGCGCCAGTATATCCTTTCTCAAGTAAGGAGACCAAAACTGTACACAGTACTCCAGGTGTGGCCTCACCAGCACCCTACAGAACCGCAGCATTTCCTCCTTATTTTTAAATTCTATCCCTCAAGCAAGAAAGACAATAATCCATTTGCCTTCTTAACTACCTGCTGCACCTGCAAATCAACTTTTTATGATTCATGCATAAGGAAACCCAGGTACCTCTGCACAGCAGCATTATGCAATTTGTCACCATTTAAATAATAGGCCATTTTGCTGTTATTCCTGCCAAAATGGATGACCTCACACTTACCATTTTTAAACTCCATCTGCCAGACCTTTGCCCACTCATTTATCTGTTTAGCTTAACCCCCTATTATGAAGATCCTGAAGGTTGCCTTTGAACAGAAACTCAAGTGGATTTGCCATATAAAAACAGTGGCAACAGGAGCAGGTCAGAGGCTAAGAAAACAGATGCAAGTAATTTACCTCCTGACTCCCCAAAGCCTATACAGCTTTTACAAGGCACAAATGAGGAATGTGATGGAATTCTTCCTACTCGCCTGGATGGTTACAGCTCCAAACAATGCAGACTGCTTGATTGGCACCATATCCACAAGCACACACTTTCTCCATTACAGCCACTCAGTAGCAGCATTATGTACTCGCTACATGATGCACTACAGAACTTCACCGAACATCTTTAGATAGCACCTTCCAAAACCATGACCACTTGCATCTGGAAGAACAAGGTCAGCAGATACATGGGAACGCCACCACTTGCAAGTTTTCCACCAAGCCACTCACCATCCTGGCTTTGAAATATATGGGCGCACCCACAGTACATGGACCACAGTGGTTCAAGAAGGCAACTCGCCACCATCTTCTTAAGGGCAAGTAGGGATAGATAATAAATGCTGGCCAACCAGCAATGCCCAAAGCACACAAGAAGTATCAGGATAGTGAGTGGCTCAGAGGAAATATACATCTGGTGGTCTTTCCAATGTAACTGCTGCCCTGTCCTCCTAGGTGGTAACAGTTATTGGTTTAGGAAGTTCATTGAGGGAGCCTTGGTGAATTTCATCACTCAACTGTAGATGGCACACACTGCTGCTACTGTGCATTGGTTATGGAGGGATTGAATGTTTGAGTATGTGGTCCAGTTAAGCAAATTGCATTGTATCAAGCTTTTTGATTGTTGTTGGGAGTAGAGAATATTCTGTCATACTCCTGACTTTCAGTCTTTTATATACTGAAAAGGCTTTGGGGAGTCAGAAAACAAGTTCCGTGCTGCAAAATTGCTAGTCTCTGACCTACTTTTGTAACCACAGTATTTATACGGCCAGGCGAAAGTGAGGAAAGCAGATGCTGGAGATTAGATTTGAGAGTGTGGTGCTGGAAAAGCTCAGCAGGTCAGGCAGCATCCAAAGAGCAGGAGAGTCGATGTTTTGGGCAAAAGCATCAGGAATTTATATGGCTAGTTTAGTTTGGTTTCTGAGTAAGGGTAATCTTCAGTTGTTGATAGTAGGGGTTTCAGGGATGTTAAGGTTATTAATGGTCAAGGGCAATGGTTGGATTCTCTCTTATTGTAAATGGTCTTTGCCTAGCATTTATGTAAGCCCAAGACTGGATATCTCATGCCCGAAACGTCGATTCTCCTGCTCCTAGGATGCTGCCTGACCTGCTGCGCTTTTCCAGCAACACATTTTCAGCTCTGATCTTCACTTTCTCCTACAAGACTGGATATCATCTAGGTCTTCTGCACTGGACACAGACAACTTTAGTCCTGAGGAGTCAGAAATAGTTCTGAACATTATGTAATCATCACTGAACATTCACATTTCTGACCTTAAGAAAGAGGGAAGGTCATTGACGAAGCAGCTGAGGATGGTTGGGCCAAAGGCACTATCCCGAAGATATCCTGCTGAAATGTCCTGGGTCCAAAATGATTGTCCTCCAACAATTATAGCCATCTTCCTAAGCACCAGGTATGATTCCAATCAGAAGCCAGTTTTCCCCTCATTCCTATTGATTCCAGTTTTGGTAGAGCTCCATGATGCCGCATTTGGTCAAATGTTGCCTTGATGTTAAGGATTGTCACTCCCACCTCATCTCTGGAATTCAGTTCTTTTGTCCATTTTTAAACCAAGGCTGTAACCAAGGCTGTAATGAGACCAGGAGTTGAGTGGCCCTGGAACCCAAACTGAGGAGCAGAGAGTAGGTTTTTGAGAAGCAAGTACTGTTTGATAGCATTGTTGATAACACCTTCTATCACTTTACTGATGATCAAGAGTAGACATATAGGGTGATAACTGGCTGGCTTGGAGTTATCCTGCTTTTTGTATTTAGGACATATCTGAGCAATTTTCCACATTGTCGGGTAGATGCGAGTGTTATAACTGTACTGGAATAGCTTCACTGGAGGTTCAGAAAGTTCTGGATCACAAGTCTTCAATACTATTGCCAAATGTTGTCAGGAACCATGGTCTTTGTGTTATTTAGTGCCTCCAGCTGTTTCTTAATATCATGTGAAGTGCATGAATTGGCTGAAGACCTCTATCTGTGATTCTGGGGACATCTACAAGAGTGGATTCCACTGGTTGTGGAATCATTTATCCCTGTTGTTTGGCATACAAATAGACCTTATGCTTGCTGCTGATCCCGCCATGCCCTCCTGCAGTCTTCATGGAACCAGGGTTGATTCACTACCTTGACAGTAATGGTAGAATAGAGTATACATCAGGCCATGAGGTTGCAGGTTGTGTAGAAATACAATTCACTTGTTGCTGATAGCCCACAGTACTTCATGGATGCCCTGTCTTGAGTTGGTACATCTGTTCAAAGTTTATCTCAGTTAGCAACATGATAGTGCCACACAACATAGCGGAGGATGTCCTCAATATGAAGATGGGACTTCAGCTTCACAAGGACAATGCTATGGTCAGTCTTTCCAACTGTATCAAGGCAATGATCATCTGTGGCAGACAGATGGGTAAGGATGGGGCCAAATATGTTTTTCATTCTTGTTAGTTCTCTCATAAGCTGCCATAGTTCCAGTGTTGTAGCTAGTTCTTTTATAATTCAACCAACTCATTCAGTAGTGATGCTGCCATACCACTCTTTGTACCATTCTACACCATTGCCACCTCTCGGATTTATTCCTCTACAATTTCTGCAGTATTGATCCCTTGGCATCTGCCACCTTGTTTCCAGACATTTCAGCCTTCTGGCACCAGGTATCTCTAAATTTGTTAGTCATAGTCTGTTAGGAAACAGACCCTTCAGTCCATCTAGTTCATGCCGACCATGTTTCCCAAACTAAACCAGTTCAACTTGCCTGCATTTGGCCCTTATTCATCTAAACCTTTCCTATTCATGTACATATCCATATATCTTTTAAATGTTGTCATCATATCTGCATTTATCACTTCCTCTGGCAGTTCATTCCACATATGAACTACTCTGTGTGTGAAAAAGTTGCCCTTCAGGTCCCTTTTAAATCTTTCCCCTCTCACCTTAAAATATGCCCACTACTTTTTAACTTCCCACTCTAGGGAAATGACATTTGCTCTTCACTTTATCTATGTCCCTCATGATTTTATAAACCTCCATAAGGACATCCCTCAACCTCCTATGCTCCAGTGAAAAAGGTCCCAGCCTATCCAGACTCTCCCCATAACTTAAACAGTCTAATCCTGGCAACATTCTGGTAAATCTTTTCTGAACCCTGTCCAATTTAATAATATCCTTCCTATGGCACGGTGACCTAAGCTGTACAGTACTCCAAAAGTGGCCTAACAAATGTCCTGTGCAACCTCGACATGACGTCCCAACTCCTTCACTCAATGGTCTGAGCAATGAAGGCAAGCATGCTGCATGCTTTTTAACCACCCTGTCTAACTGTGATGCAACTTTCAAAGAACTGGACGCCTAGGTCTCTGTTTGACAACACTACCCAGGGTCCTACCATTAACTTACAAGTCCTGCCCTTCTTCACTTTATCAAAATGCAATACCTTCCATTAATCAAAATTAAACTCCATCTGCCAATCCTTAGCCCTTTGGCCCAATTGATCAAGATCACTTTATAATCTTAGATAATCTTCTTCACTGGCGACCAAACCATTAATTTTGGTGTCATCTGCAAAATTAGTCACCATGCTTTCTAAATTTTTATCCATATAATTTGTATAAATGACAAACAACATTGGACCCAGTTCTGAACCCTGCAGAACATTTCTGGTTAGAGCCTCCGATCCGAAAAACTACCCTCCATAACCAGCCTGTTTCCTACCATCAAGCCAGTTTTGTATTCAATTGGCAAGCTCTCCCTGAATCCTATGTAATCTAACTTTACTAATCAGTTTATCATGTGGAACCTTGTCAAAGGCTTTATGAAAGTCCATGTAGACAATATTTACTGCTCTGCCCTTATCAATCTTTTTGGTTATGTCCTCAAAAACTTCAATCAAGTTTGTGAGACACGATTTTCCATGCACAGTCATGCTGACTATCCCTAACCAGTTCTTGCCTCTCCAAATGCACGTAAATCCTGTCTCTCAGAATCCCCTCCAACAAAATACCTACCATTGCCATCAGACTCACTGGTTTAGTGTTCCCTACAGCCTTTTCTCCATTAGCCACCCTCCAGTCCTCCAGCACCTCACCCCCCATGGCTGCAGATGATACAAATGGCTCTGCCAGGGGCTCCACAATTTCTTCCCTAACTTCCGACAATGTCCTGAAACATACTTCATCAAGTCCCGGAGATTTGTCCAACTTCATATTTTTTAAGATTTGGAGATGCCAGTGTTGGACTGGGGTATACAAAGATTAAATCACTCAACATCAGGTTATAGTCCAACAGGTTTATTTGGAAGCATTAGCTTTCGGAGTGCTGCACCTTCATCAGGTGCTTCCAAATAAACTTACTAGACTATAACCTGGTATTGTGTGATTTTTTTAACCATGTTTTTTTAAGATCGCCTACATCTCCTCTTCTGTAAGATGAACTGTTTTCATTACATTGATATTTGTTTTCCCAAGTTTGAGAAGATGGTTTAAACTAACTGTATCTGTACAATCACTCAACCATGTTAAAAGTTACTGTCAAAGCATATTTTATTCGATGGAGATATGCTAGATGTATTCAAAATCATGGGGGATCTGGAAAGGGAAGATAGAAAAAAGATCTTATAGGTGGAAAAACAAAAATGGAAAGGCACAAATATAAGGTAATTGGTAAAAGAAACAATGATGCCAGGAGAAAAAACCTCTATTTACATGAATGATTCAGATTTGGAACACACTGCCTGAAAATGTTATCTAAGTCCATTTATGAGGGAACTTGATTCATATCTGAAAATTAAGATTATGCAGGACCACAGGGAGAAGGTAATGGCACTAGGCAATGACAAAAGCACCTGCTGTGCTTTTCCAGTACCACTCTCTACTAGGCAAATTGCTCCTACTGAGATCTGATAGGAATGTGATTTCCAAATGGCCTTCTGTGCTGTAACAACTCAGTGATTCCCACACACTGAAAAGATAGAATTTCATCTCCTCTTCTATTGACTGCAGATACACGCAAACATAAGTATTAGGCACAGGAGCAAGTAATTCAGACCTTGAGCCTTCTCCAACATTCAATATAATGTTGGCTGATCTCATCTTGGCTTTAGCTCTACTATTCTGACCACTGTGTTTAATACTTCAACATGACTAATTAAAAACATCTCTCTATCTGCTCCTTAAACTTACTCAATGTCTTGGCATACACTGCATGCTGGAGTATGAATTCCATAGATACACAACCCTTTGAGAAAAATAATTTTTTTGTCTCTGTTTTAAATCCACTCCTTATCCTAAAACTACGACCTCTCATTGCAGATTTCACCACAAAAGGAAACAGCCTCTCTATGTCTATGTCGCCACTCCCTTTTAGCATCTTATATACTTTGGAGGTATTTGAGAACTGCAGATGCGGGAGAGTCAAAGTGGATAAACAGTGGAGCTGGAAAAAAACACAGCAGGTCAAGCAGCATCAGAAGAGAAGAGGAGTTGATGTTTTAGGTTGGAACCTTTCATCAGGATTCAGGCCTAAACTGCTCAATCTTCCTTCATAAGACAAACCTTTCATCTCTGTAATCAATTGAATGTATCCCAATAAGGGTTTGCACAGTGGCTCAGTGGTTAGCATTGTTGCCTTACAGCACCAGGGACCTGGGTTTGATCCCACCCTTGGGCGACTGTCTGTGGAGTTGGTACGTTCTCCCTGAGTCTGTGTGGGTGTGCCAGTTTCCTCCCACAATCAAAAGATGGGCAAGCTAGGTGAATTAGCCGTGGGGAATGCAGGGTTTTGTGGATAGGGTAGGGGGCTGGGGTTGGTCTGGGTGTTATTCTCTTTGGAGGGTCAGTTTGGCCTCCACATTGTGGGGATTCTATGAATTCCCTATGAACTTCCTCCAATGCAATTACATTTCTCCTCAAGTAAGGGGACCAAAATTGAAAGCAATACTCCAGGTGCAGTCTCACTGATGCCTTGTACAATTGCAGCAATACCTTGGTAGTTTTATACTGTATTCCTTTAGCAATGAATGCCAATATTCCATTTGTCTTCCTTATTACCTGCTGTACCTGTATATGAGGATATCCAGACCCCACTGCACAGAACCACTTTGTTCTTTCAGGTTATAAGTTGCTTTCTATTCTTCTGACCAAAATGGATAATGTCACACTTAGCTAAGTTAAAACTTCATCTATCAAATTTTGGCCCATTCATCTAACTTATCCACATCTGTTTGCAAATTTCTTATATTTTTATTGCAACTTACATTCCCATCTGTTCAAGTGTCATCTGCAAATTTGGCAATGGTACCTTCTATCCCTGAATCCAAGACATTAATATAGATTGCAAATAGTTGGGTCTGAGGACTGAATACAGTGCCCCCCCACTACCAGTTACGCCTTGCCAACCAGAAAAAGACCCATTTATCCCAGTTCTCTGCTTGGGTAGAAGATCGCTGCTTCACAGCGCCAGGGACCTGGGTTCAATTCCCGCCTCAGGCGACTGACTGTGTGGAGTTTGCACGTTCTCCCCGTGTCTGCGTGGGTTTCCTCCGGGTGCTCCGGTTTCCTCCCACAGTCACAAAGATGTGCGGGTCAGGTGAATTGGCCATGCTAAATTGCCCGTAGTGTTAAGTAAGGGGTAAATGTAGGGGTATGGGTGGGTGGCGCTTCGGCGGGTCGGTGTGGACTTGTTGGGCCGAAGGGCCTGTTTCCACACTGTAAGTAATCTAATCTAAAAAATTGGCTAACCAACAGAAAGCAGAGAACTGGGATAAATGGATCTTTTTCTGGTTAGCAAGGTGTAACTGGTGGGGGGGGGCACTGTATTCAGTTCTCAGACCCATCTATTTGCAACCTATATTAATGTCTTGGATTCAGGGATAGAAGGTACCATAGCCAAATTGTGCTTTTCCAGCACCACTCTATTCTAGGTTCTGGTTTCCAGCATCTGCAGTCCTCACTTTTGCCTAATCTTCTATCTAAGCTAATAAATCACTCCTAACCACAAGTGATCTTATCTTGTGTATACATCTTTTATGCAGCACCTTTTCAAATGCCTCCTAGAAGTTCAGATACGGTACACCTACAAGATCCCCATTATTCATTTTCCTTGTTACGTCTTTGAAGAACTCAATCAAAATAGGCAAACATCATGCTGTCTTTGATGGATCACATTTTTACTTCCAAATGTCCTGTTATTACTTCCTTAGTAATGTATTTTAACAATTTCCCAATGACAGATATTAAACTATGATCTATACTGTCTTACTTTCTGCCTCCCTCCCTATTTGAATAAGAATGTTGCACTAGCATTTTTCCAATCCACCTTTCCTAAATCCAGGAAATTTTGGCATATTATAATCAGTGGATCCATTTTCACAGCTGTGACTTCCTTTAAGATTCCAGGATGAAGGTCAGTAGGACTTGCCTTTAATTCCAAGAGCTCACTCAGTACTTTTTCCCCAGTGATAATGATTATTCTAGGTTTCTATAACCCCATCTTTCCTATCTCCCTTTCTATAACCACTGCATTACCTGTTACTACTGGGATATTACTACAAACCTCCACCATAAAAACTGAGGCAAAATAATGATTTATTGTCTCCATACTTCTGTGTTCCCATGTATTAAATACCCAGTCTCATCTTCCAATGGACTAAATTACACTTTCACTTCCCTTTTGAAAAGTTTTTGCTATCTATTTCCATATCATTTGCAAGCTAATGTAGATCCAGGTATTTTTTAAAGCATTCAATGCGTCCGTCTCCTCCACCACCAACTTCGGCAACGATTTCCAGAGACCCACCACCCTCTGCATAAAAAAAGGTTATTTCTCACACACCCTCTAATCCTTCTGCTACTTTGCTTGAACCTATAACCCCTAGTTTTTGAATGTTTACCAAGGGAAACAGATTCCTTCTGTCTTAGAATTAGAGAAACCCTATAGCATGGAAGCAGGTCATTCAACCTCCAAACAGCATCCCATTCAGACACACCCCCACACCCTACCCCAATAACCTGCATTTCCCATGGCTTACCAACCTAACCTGCATATCCCAGGACATAATGGATAATTTAACATGGCCACTCGACCTAACCTGCACATCTTTGAACTGAGGAGGAAACTGGAGCACTCGGAAGAAACACACTCAGACACGGGGAGAACGTGCAAACTCCACACAGACAGTCGCCTGAGGGAGGAATTGAACCCAAGTTCTTGGAGCTGTGAGGCAGCAATGCTAACCACTGAGCCGTCATGCTGCCACATCTAAAAATTGCCTGGACGCGATGGACTAAATGGCTTTGTTCTGAGATGTAAGCTCCTATATATTAATTTGGAAATATATCAGCATTCCTCTGTGTCACTGGATCAAACTCCTGCAATTCCCTCCCTAATAGGCATTGTGGGTATACTTACAACACATGAACTGCAGCGGTTCTAGAAAGCAGCTCACCATCACCTTCGCAAGGGTCAACTAGAGATGGGAAATAAATGCCAGGCCCAGACAGTTACTATCAAAACTTAAAAGAATGACAAAGTATAGCTTTTCAGGTACTGTGAGCTGGGATAGCAAGATTACTCTAGATGAGGGTGGTTGGGTTAGCCATGGAAAATGCAGGGGATTTTCTGGGATAGGGTATGCGGTGAGTCTGAGTGAGATGCTGTTTGGAGGATTTGCGTGGACTTGATGGGCTGAGGGTGGCTTCCATGTATAGGGTTTATATGGTTCTGAGAGAGGGTGAATCTGTTTCCCTTGCTGTCTACACTATCTCTATCCCTCACAATTTTGTATACCTCAATCCTGTCACCCCACAACCTTCTCTGTTCCAAGGAAAACAACCTTTCCAATTCCTCTTTGTGGCTACAATTCTCGACTCCTTGAAACATTTTAGCAAATATTCACTGCACTCTCTCCAGAGCAATTACATAAGAACATAAAAACATAAGAAATAGGAGCAGGAACAGGCCATCTGGTCCATAAAGCCTGCTCTGCTATTCAATAAGATCATGGCTGATTTTTTTGTGCACTCATTTCCACATACCTGCACACTTACCATAACCCTTTATTCCTTTACTGTTCAAAAATCTATCTACTCAAAAAAAAATTCAACAAGATAGCCTCAACTGCTTCACTGGTCAGGGAATTCCAGATTCACAGCCCTTTGGTTGAAGAAGTTCCTCCTCAACTCAGTCCCTAATCTGCTCTCCCTTATTTTGAGGGAATGCCCTCTAATTCTAGTTTCACCCACAAGTGGGAGGAAACTCCCTACCAATATTGTATGTATTCTCTTCATAGTTTTAAATGTTTCTATAAGATCCCCTCTCATTCTTCTAAATTCCAATGAGTATATTCCCAGTCTACTAAATCTGTCCTCATAAGCCAACCCACCCATCTCTAGAACCAACCTAGTCAACCTCATCTGCACCCACTCCAGCGCCAATACATCCTTTCTCAAGTAAGGAGACCTTCCTGTGATATTATTATTACTTTGTTACAAGCCTGCAGTAGTTCCTGGTTTATACTGTGCACCAATGCAAAACTACTGTTTGAGGACCTATAAATTACTCCCACTAGGGACTTCTTTCCCTTACTATTTGGGGCTGGGTATGGAGTTAGTACCTGATCTCTACTAAGAATCCGCCTCTGGGTAAAGTGTACTCAGAAGGTACAGGGGGAGAAGGACAAGAAGTTATAATTTTGAGAGATACAGGATCTAACCAGTTGCAAAGAGTAAGGGATGAAAGAATATGCACTCTTTCTGATCTGTTACCCAAGAGTTTGGTAATTTGTGGGATAAATGGACAGAAATTTAGCATTCCCTTATATAAGATCAGGTTGGAGTGCCAACTCAAGACTGGGGAAGTAACAGTGGGAGTGATTGACAGAGTGTCAGTTCCAGGAATTCAGTTTGTTCTTAGGAATGGTTTGGCAGGATCCAAGGTAGGAGTAACACCCCTTGTTGTGGAGAACCCAAGGAAGACCAAGAAACTGAGGAGTTAAAAAAGAAATATCCTGGTATTTTCCTAGACTGTGTAGTCACCAGGTCACACTATCATAACTCACAGCACGAAGCAAAAAGTGAAGAGAAAGATGAAGGAGTTGAGGTTCACCCTGCTTCCCATAATGGTGCAGGAAAAACTTGAACAGGCAGAAGGTGAGACATAAGTATTTAGTCCTGAAAGGCTAAGACACTTACAACAACAAGACAAAATAATAAAAGATGTGTATGTGGATGCATACTCTGAAAAGGAGGCAGAGAATATTCCTGAGGGTTATTATCTGAAAGATAGAATCCTAAGATGGAAATGGACACCACAGTAGGTTAGTGCAGAGGAGAAATGGGTCAAAGTTCAGCTTGTTATGTTGCCATCGTACAGATAGGAAGTATTACGGGTAGCACATGAATTACCTGTAGGAGATCACCTAGCTGTTTGACAGACTTAGGCTGGCTAAGGTACAAAAACATTATTATTGACCTGGTACAGTAAGGTGACATTCTTGGGACATAACATCGGTCATGGAAGGTTGTCCCCACAGAATGCAAAGATGAAGGCCATTGAGGAATTTCCATGACCAACCTCAAAGAAAGAGGTGCTTCAATCCTTAGGACTCAGGAGATTCTATCAGGAGTTTATTCCAAACTTTAGCAGTGTAGTAGCACCATTAACCAATTTGTTATGAGACAAAAAACAAATTCAAATCCAGCCTATCAGTTTAAATTATACCCCAAAATAACAATCCCCAATCAAGTTTGAATTTAGCATATTGAAGATATTAAAAACCAATGAAACAATCCAATGCTTTGAGGTATAAGACCGGGAAAAATTGAACAGTTGAGGGGAGAACTGCCAAACCATCAGCATGTACAGATTGCCCAAAACAAGCTCTTTGAAAGGTAACTTTATCTAACAATGACCTGTGAAACAGAAATCCCTAAGAAGAAGAAAATTGACTGAGGGAGATACAAGGGGAGGATTTGACAACTGCATGATTTTGAAATTTGAATTTTTGGTAAATCTTAATTGGGGGTTTTATCGGATTAGTATTGTGGGGGGGGGGAAGGTAAAGAATAGGTTTAGATAAATGAATTGCAAGTAGTTGTTAGTTAATTATTCTCTGTTAGACTTTAAAGAATTAAAGTTGTTAATTTTTACTTTAAATAGTGACTTTTGGGATAGTTCTTTGCCTCCTGAATTTTAACAGATTACAGCATGGGTTAAATAATTTCTGTGTTGCAGGTTTAAATTTAGCAGGGGAGTTTACCCATGTTGTAACACATGTAATTTAACCTTTCCGTCAACTATTTAGTTTAAAGTCTTTTCTACAGCCTTACTTATGCAATTCGCCAGGACTGGTCACATATGTTTCAGGTGAAACCCATCTCATCAGAACAGCTCCATCCTTCTCCACTATTGGTGACAACGTTCCATGGATTCAAACCCATTTCTCTCGCACCAATACTTGAGCCAAGCATTTACCACTTTAATTGTATTGATCATGCATCATTTAGCTCACGGCTCAGGTAATATTCTGAATATTATTACTTTTTGATTCTAATTTTTAATTCAGCCTCTAGCAGATAATATTTCCTCAGCAAAACATCTTTCTTCATCTGACCTTTGTCATTGGTGCCTACATGGACCATGTCCATCTGGGATCTTTACCTTCTCACTCCAAGCTCCTCAGCAGCCCGGATGAGATATCCTGAACCTTAGCACTGTGAAGGTAACACAGACTTCAAGACTCTTGGTCTTGGCCGCAGTCCATGCCCCTAAATATATTGTGGTAGTGAAATATGTAATGGACAAAATTCAAATTGTCCTGGTGGCAATAACATCACAACCCAAATGAGGATGATGATTTGGAGGGAAACGTGGAGGTTAATGTTCCCATAACCATGTATTTGTTCTTTTTGATTGTCAACTCACAAGAGAAAGAAATTCTGATGAAATAAGTTTGGAGAATTACTACATTGCATCCAATAGATCAGATGTACTGCAGCTACAGTGAGAAGTCAGTAAATGGATGGATTCTATATCCAATGGCACAACTGTCAACAAAGTGAACAAGTGAATTTCCTGAAAGTTGTCAAGCTTCTTAAGTGCCTTAGCACGTGAATGATGTTGAAGCTTTGAAAGGTCAAAATATGAGACATATTATGCAAGTTGGTAACCCAGCACATCATCCACTCCTTAATCACCGTCAGAACAAAGACATATATTTATAAAGTGCCTTCACACCCACATGATGGTCCAAACTACTTTGCAGCCATTTAGAACTTTTGACATGTAGCTACTTCAATTCTACAACAAATTTGCACACAGCAGATCCCAAACGGTAGAAATGTGGCATTGACCAGAAAAGTTATTTCAATATTTCCTTGAAGAACACCACTGGGTAAATAATAATGAGGAACTAGGAAATGATAAAGGAGGTGAATAAATACTTTGCATCAGTCTTCACAGTCAAAGACATAAATGGCTAAATAACCAAGTAACCGAAAGGGGAGGAAGGAAATCAATGAAATAGCTATCATAAGAGAAGAAGTACAAGGCTCACTAAAGGGGCTAAAAGCTGCCAGGTCTGCTATACCTGAGGATTGTATCATAGGATTTTAACAAGGAAGCAGCTACAGAGATAGTGGATGCACTTGTAGTAAGCTTCCAAGAATCCTTAGATTTTGGAAAAGGCCTAGAGGATTGGAAAGCTGCCAATGCAACACCCTTATACAAAAAGGGAGGTAGACAAAAAACAAGTAACCACAGGTTAACATCTGTATTTAGGAAAATGTTAGAGTTTCTTATAAAAAGTAACAGAAGACCATTTAGAAATAAATAATCTAATCAAGCAGAGTCAGCATGGATTCATGAAGGGGAAATCACGCCTGACAAATTTATTCCAATTTTTTGTGAAGTAAGAGGTAGGATTTTTAAAGGGGAACCTTTGATGTAATATATATGATTTTCAAAAGTATTCAGTAAAGTACCTCATATAAGGCAACTTAATAAGATCATGTCTTTGGGGTAGTATATTAGAATGGATAGAGGTTGCCTAATAAATAGAAGACAGAAATTTGGGATAAAGAGGTATTTTCAGGATAGCAACCTGTATCTCGTGGTGTGCCAGAGAGAAAACTAGGGCCACAGTTATTAAGAAAAAATAGCTAGGATGACAGAAGGAAAGGTATTGTTGCCAAGTATGCAACTGACACAAAAGTAGTCTGAAGGACACTAAGTGTTCAAAGATGGATGTAATATCTAGTTAAGGAGCGTGCTTGGATACTCCCTACTTGCCTGGATGAGTGCAGTTCCAACAAGAAGCTTGACACATCCAGAACAATGCAGTTCACGTGAATGATGCCATATTCAGCAACACCCACTCCCTTCACCACTGACGCTCATTAGCAGCAGCTTATAATATCTACAAGATGCACTGCAAAAATTTATCAAAGGTCCTTAGATTAACACCTTCCAAATCATGATCACATCCATTTTGAGACACAAAGACAGCAGATGTATAGGACCATCACCATCTGCAAGTTCCTCTCCAAGCTACTAATTATTGTGACTTGGAAATATATTGCATTCCTCACTGTCACTAAGTCAAAATCCTGGAATTCTCTCTTTACTGGCTTTGTAAGTTTACCTACAGTACTTGGACTGCAGTAAGTTGCTCACCACCAACTTGGTTAAGGCAAGTGGCATGGTGGCTCATTGGGTAGCACTGCTGCCTCACAGGGTCCCAGGTTCAATTCTAGCCTCGGGTGACTGTCTGTGTGGAGTTTGCACATTCTCCTTGTGTCTGCATGGGTTTCCTCCCACAGTCCAAAGCTGTGCAGGTCAGATGAATTGGCAATGCTAAATTGCCCATATTGCTAGGTGCATTCGTCAGAGGGAAATGGGTCTGGGTGGGTTACTCTTCGGAGGGTCGGTGTGGACTTGTTGGGACGAAGGGCCTGTTTCCACACTGTAGAGAATCTAATCTGGGAACAGTCAATAAATACTGGCCAGATAGCATTCCCCATGTGTTATAAATGAATAAAGAAAAGCAAGTGGGCAAAAGCTTGGTTGATGAAATATAACATGGGATTATGTGCTCTATCAGGAAGAATAGGAGAGCTAAATATTATTTAAATGCAGAAAGACTGTAGAAAACTGCAACACAGAGGAATTTGTGATCACAAAAAGCTAGCATCCAAGTCCAGCAGCTAATAGAAAAGGCAAATGCACTGTTAGCCTTTATTTAAAAAGGAATGCAGTATAAAAATAGGCAATTGTTAAAACTATAGAAGATAAAGTTAAACCACATCTGGAATACTGTGAATGGTTTTGGTCTCCTTATCTACTGGCATTGGAAGCAGTCCAGAGCCGATTCACAAGTTTAATTCCAAATCTGGAGGGATTTTTTTTATGAGGAGAGATTGAGTAGGTTAAATTTATACTCATTGGAGGTGAGAAGAATGAAAAGCAACCTTATTGAAATACATAAGATTTTTAAGGGGATTGACAGAGTAGAAGTGGAGAAGTTATTTCCTATTGTGGAAGAGTCTAAGGCCAGAGGGAATAATTTCAAAGCAATGGGTCACTCATTTAAGAAAGAGATCAGGAGGAATTTATTTTCTCAAAAGGTAGTGAATCTGTGATACTCTTTATTGAAGTGGGCTATTGAGGCGGGTTGTGAAGTATATTCACAATTGAGATAGACAGATTTTTAATCAGAAAAGAATTAAGAGTTATCAAGATAAGCCAAGAAAGTGGAGCTGAGAAAAATCAGATCCGTCATGATCCCATTGAATAGCAAAGCTGACTCAATGGGTTGAATGGCCTTTTTTGGTCCTACATGTTATGGTTTTGATATTGGATGATTAACATTGCCAAGTCGGTGCAACATCAAGGGCCAAAGGGCCTGTTCTATGCTGTATTGTTCTATGTTCCATGTTCTAAGTCAACAAGTAGAATTGTTCTGCTGTTGCTCAAATAACACATGGGATATATGACATGAACCTGAGAAGGTAGGTGGTATCTGACTTTAACATCTCATCTTAAGACAGGAGGCAAGCCTTGGCTTATCGTGGAGTGAAGAATTCTCTCAGGCAACAATGGAACACAGCAAAGCTGTAAACCTTATCCATTACCAAATCATGAATTCATTTTTTGTTGTATCATTATGAATCCTCCTTTTACAGATAAATGCATTGGTATTGAATAATTTTCATTGACCATTGAGAGAGTGGAAGAATGGGGAAGGAGTCATACAAGATTAAAACACACACATACAAATAAATGTTTTTCTGTACCTGGAAAGTTTGCATCCTTATAGACAAACAAGCAAATGCTCCATAGGGAGAATGGACATAATGTTTCAAGAATTTATGAGATTTAAAATTTAAACTGCTAATAAGTGAAATCTGACTCCTTATAGAAGACCAATTTAATAGGTTATACTTTATTCCATAAGGGGGATCCAGAAGAGTACCATTAGATCATAGATTTGGCTTTGGCATCAAAAAATATAATTGCAGTCAAAATAATTCCACTGGGAAATTTTAATGCCAGAGTAATATGGAAATACAAATTCTCCAAGTGTGCCATTGAGGAAGCATGAGCACTGGAAATCACATGCTATCATCTCCTCTTCATAAAATATAATTAAACCTGAACTCACTGCCAGAAACATATTCTGGCATCAAATGCAAGGAGATGTGGAACCATCACTGATCTGAGAATTGGCACCTCATGAACACTCTCAATTTTCTGCGCTTGGGATAGGAAAGATGTACACAATGCTTGAGTCTTCATTAGTGTAAAAAACTGTTAGACAGATCTTGAACGCTCCACCATGTTCAGATTCCTTGCATCAAACACTGAAGAAATCCAGGAAAATGTTTAACATCCAAATTCTCCAAGATAAAAGGACAAGAGAACAATTTTATGTGCAACTTTCATCTCATCTTGCTCTGACAAGCTCCAATGATACCAATGTGGAAGGGTGTTTGGGACCAGAGGAGATACATTATCCAGAAGACATGCACCCAGACAATTGAGTCTGAACTTCCCACGTATCGAGACTGGTTTGATGAGAATGATAAAGAAATATAAAAACACAAGAAATGATTAATCCGCATTACATGTCAAAATCATTCTTTATTGCAGCAGAAATGACGAGAATACCGAAATTGAGAATACTCAAATTCAAAGCTCAGGGAATGATATATGTCATCAAGAATATGTTGCAGCTAAAGAAGACCAATGGGCAATTTAGCATGGCCAATTCACCTGATCAGCACATCTTGGGATTGTGGGAGGAAACCGGAGCAAACCCAAACAGACACGGGGAGAATGTGCAAACTCCACTCCACCTGAGGCAGGAATCAAATCCAGGTCCCTAGCACTCTGAGGCAGCAATGCTAACCACTGAGCCACCATGCCGCCCCCATTTTTTTCAAAGTTTGTATGTTGTGTCTTGGAAGGGAAGTTGCAGGTAGTGACGCTCCCATGCATTTGCCACCCTTGTTCTTCTAGATAATAATGGTTCTGGATTTAGAGGATACAGCCTATGGAGCCTAATTGAAGGGAAGTTTAACAAATTGAAAAGAAATGACAGTAGATGTTCTGAAGAAGAATCTGAAGAGTTCTGAAGAACTCATATCAGACTCAAAACATTAACTGTTTCTGTTCCTGCTGCGTTTCTCCAGTATTTTCTGGGTTTTTTTCAAGAAAATAAAGGTGCAAGTACTGACAAGGTAAATGCTAATCAAATTGTAATAGGCAGGGGCAGAAAATATAAGCAGAAGAGTATAGCAGAAATTAGAGCTAGATTAAAATTAATTAGAATTATTAAGTAATAATGGTAAAATGACAAAGCTCTTTATCTGCATACATGCAGCATTTGTAGAAGATAGATGATTTAGTGGTATAAGTAGAAACAAATGAATATGAATTGATTGCAATTACAGAGATGTGGTTGCAGGGTGATCAAGACTGTGAACCCAATACTCAAGAGTGCTTGACATTCTGGAAGAATAGATAAAAAGTATGTGGTAGCTTTGTTCACTTATGAACGTATCAGTAGAGTAGTGAATTGTGATATATATACAATAGATTGTAATGTGGAATCAGTTTGGTTGGAAATAAGGAATAGCAAGGGTAATAAGCGATGAAGTGAGATGTCTGTAGACCCTTGAAGAATTGCCTCACGTTCGGACACAGTAGAAATCAGTAAATACTGAAACAGTGCAAGAAGGGCAACATAATTGTTAATGGGTGATTTTAATTTGCATATTGACTAGATAAATTTGATTGGCAAATTGTGGAGTGCATCAGGGATTGTTTCTTAGAACAGTATGTTGCAGAATTTACTAAACTAGTAATGTTTAAATAGGTACGATTAATAAGAAATCTCGTAGTTAAGGATCCTCTGGGAGTAGCAATCACAGCATGATAGAATATCAAATTCAGTTTGAGGATGTGCAACTCAGATCTTCATGTCTTCAACGTAAATAACAGCAATTACAGAGGTGAGAAAAGTAGACTAAAGGTAAGATCAGTGGATCAGCAATAGCAGACAATTAAGCAGATTTTTCATAATGCTCAGCAAAAATTTACACAGGTCAAAAAGAAAGACTTGAAAAGAATGATGAACCACCCACGTTAACAAAAGTGGGCAAAGAGAATATCCATTCAAAAACAAAGGCATACAAAGTAGCAAAAACTATTAGTAGAGCTGAGAATTGGGAAATTTTTAAGAACCAGCAGATGATCACAAAATTAATAAAGAGGGAGAAAATTGATTATGGAAGTAAATAATGAGAAAATCTAAAAACAAAAGATCTGAGATTTTACACATTTATAAAATGTGAATCTGGAACCCTTGGAGGGTGCAACTGATGAATTTTTAGTGGGAAACAAGGAAATGGCAGATAATTTAAATATTTCGCGTCAGTAAAGGACACTACAAGCATCCTACAAATAACAATGGTGATAATGAGAGGAAAAACATTGTAGCAGTCTCTATTACGAAGAACAAAGTATTTGACAAGCAAATTGGACTAAAGTCAGACAAATCACTAGGACCTGATGGAGTACAAATAGGGTTTTAAAAGGAGTGGCTGGAGGGCTAGTGGGGGCATTGATTAGTGGAGTCATTGGATTCTGGCAAGATTCCAGTGGATTGGAAAATTGTTAAAGTGCTACTCTTGTTCAAGAAGGTAGGAAAACAGTAAGCTGGAAACCAGGTCAGTTAGCCTAACATCTGTTGCTGCAAAAATTCTAAAGTCCATTATTAAGGAAGAAAAAGCAAAACATTTAGAAAAGCTTAATGCAAACAAAATCTACATAGTTCTTTGAAAGGGACATCACGTTTGACAAAGCAGAGTTGATAAAAGGGAACCAGTAGATCCAATGCATGTAGATTTCCAGAAGATATTCAATAAGATGCCACGTAAAACATTATTGAACCAGATAAGGGCATACAGTAATATTTTGTCATAGATTGAGGATTGGTTAACACTCAAAAGACAGAGAATTGTGATTAGAGAGTCACAAGAATTAGTCCTGGTGCCAAATAACTTGAATGGGGAAGGGAGAGGTGACAAAGTAATGCATCCAAATCTACAAAAAATAGGTGGGTAAGCATGTTGTGATGAGGACAAAAGGAATCTGCAGGGAGATCCAGATAGATTGAGAGACTGGGTAAAAACTTGGCAGATGGAACTGACTAGAGGAACGTGTGAGGCCATGCACTTGGTAGGAAGAATCAAAAGGCAGACTATTGTTTCAAGAGTGACTCCAAAAAAGTGCGACACAGGGATCTGGATAATCTTGTGTATGAAACAACATTAGTATGCAAATGCAGCAAGTAATTAGAGGGGCAAATGGAATTTTGGCCTTTATTTCTAGGAGTTTGGAGTTTAAAAAGTGAGTAGTCTCATTACAAGGTAGAGAATATTGGTGAGCCAGCACCTAGAGTACTGTGAGAAGTTTTGGTACCCATACTGAAGAAAGTATATGCGTGCATTAGAGATCGTTAGAAAGAGGTTCACCATCTAGATCCAATTAATCACTTTTCTCACCAACCAGGCCTACAACAGGATGAGAGAGAAGTTGGCTATCATAGAAATCATAGAACAGTACAGCCCAGAACAGGCCCTTCAGCCCACGATGTTGTGCTGACCACTGATCCTCATGTACGCACCCTCAAATTTCTGTGACCATATGCATGTTCAGGAGTCTCTTAAATGTCCCCAATGACCCTGCCTCCACAACTGCTGCTGGCAACGCATTCCATGCTCTCACAACTCTCTGTGTAAAGAACCCGCCTCTGACATCCCCTCTATACATTCCTCCAACCAGCTTAAAACTATGACCCCTTGTGTTAGTCATTTCTGCCCTGGGAAATAGTCTCTGGCTATTGACTATATCTATGCCTCACATTATCTTGTATACCTCAATTAGGTCCCCTCTTCTCCTCCTTTTTTCCAATGAAAAAAGTCCGAGCTCAGTCAACCTCTCCTCATAAGATAAGCCCTCCAGTCATGGCAGCATCCTGGTAAACCTCCTCTGAACCTGCTCCAAAGCATCCACATCTTTCCTATAAATAGGGTGACCAGAACTGGATGCAGTATTCCAAGTGCGGTCTAACCAAAGTTTTATAGAGCTGCAACAAGATCTCACGATTCTTAAACTCAATACCCCTGTTAATGAAAGCCAAAACACCATATGCTTTCTTAACAACCCTGTCCACTTGGGTGGCCATTTTAAGGGATTTATGTACCTGCACCTCAAGATCCCTCTGTTCCTCCACACTGCCAAGAATCCTATCCTTAATCCTGTACTCAGCTTTCAAATTCAACCTTACAAAATGCATCACCTCACGTTTATCAAGGTTGAACTCCATCTGCCACCTCTCAGCCCATCTCTGCATCCTGTCAATGTCCCGCTGCAGCCTACAACAGCCTTCTATACTGTCAACGATACCTCAACCTTTGTGTCATCTGCAAACTTGCTGACCCATCCTTCAATCCCCTCATCCAAGTCATTCATAAAAATTACAAACAATAGAGGCCCAAGGACAGAGCCCTGTGGTACACTACTCACCACAGGCTTCCAGGCAGAATATTTTCCTTCTACTACCACTTGCTGTCTTCTGTTGGCCAGCCAATTCTGTATCCAGACAGCTATGTTCCCCTGAATCCCATTCCTCCTTACCTTCTGAATGAGCCTACCATGGGGAACCTTATCAAATGCCTTGCTGAAGTCCATATACACCACATCCACAGCTCGACCCTCATCAACCTTTCTAGTCACATCCTCAAAGAACTCAATAAGGTTTGTGAGGCATGACCTGCCCCTCACAAAGCCGTGTTGACTGCATTTAATCAAGCCATGCTCTTCCAGATGGTCATAAATCCTATCCCTCAGAATCCTTTCTAACTCCTTGCAGACGACAGACGTGAGACTTACTGGTCTGTAATTGCCGGGGATTTCCCTATTTCATTTCTTGAAGAGAGGAATTACATTTGCCTCTCTCCAGTCCTCAGGTACGACTCCAGTGGAGAGCGAGGATGAAAAGATCTTCGCAAGTGGCAAAACAATTGCATTTCTCGTTTCCCAAAGCAGCCGAGGACAAATCTGATCCGGGCCTGGTGACTTGTCAATCTTAATGTTTGACAAAATTTTCAGCACATCAGCTTCCTCTATCTCTATCCATTTCCGCATGCACACCTGCTCTTTTTAGGTTTCATTCACTACAAAGTTTGTTTCTTTCATAAAGACAGAAACAAAAAACTCATTTAGGGCTTCCCCTACCTCCTCAGACTCCACACACAAGTTCCCTATGCTATCCCTGGTCAGCCCTACTCTTTTTTTGATCATTCTCGTATTCCTCACATAAGTGTAAAATGCCTTTGTGTTCTCCCTAATCCGTTCTGCCAAGCCTTTCTCATGCCCCTCCTGGTTCTCCTCAGACCATCTTTAAGCTCCTTCCTCACCTGCCTGTAATCCTGTAGAGCTGGGCTTGACCCGAGCTTCCTCCACCTTACGTAAGCTACCTTTTTCCTTTTGACGAGAAGCTCCATCGCTCTCGTCATCCAAGGTTCCTTTATCTTACCACTTCTTGCCTGTCTCAGAGGGACATATTTATTCATCACTTGCAACAACTGTTCCTTAAACAGTCTCCACATGTCTATAGTGCCTTTACCATGGAACAATTGCTCCCAATCCATGCTTCCTAACTCATGTCTAATCGCACCATAGTTTCCTCTCCCCAATTAAATATCCTCCCATTTTGCCTAATCCTCTCCTTCTCCATAGCTATGTAGAATATGAGGCAGTTGTGGTCACTATCACCAAAATGCTCTCCCACCACAAGATCTGATACCTGCCCTGGCTCGTTTCTGAGCATTAAGTCTAGAATGGCCTCTCCCCTCGTCGGCCTATCAACGTACTGAGTTAGGAAACCCTCCTGAACACACCTTACAAAAATAGGACCTCTTCCTCCACTACATTGATAACTGCATTGGCACCACCTCATGCTCCCGCGAAGAGGTTGAGCAATTCATCAACTTCACCAACACATTCCACTCTGACCTTAAATTTACCTGGACCATCTCTGACACCTCCCTCCCCTTCCTGGCCCTCTCCATCTCCATTAATGATGACCGACTTGACACTGACATTTTTTACAAACCCACCGACTCCCACAGCTACCTGGATTACACCTCTTCCAATCCTATCTCTTGCAAAAATGCCATCCCGTATTCCCAATTCCTCCGCCTCCGCCGTATCTGCTCCCAGGAGGACCTGTTCCACCATAGAACACACCAGATGGCCTCCTTCTTTAGAGACCACAATTTCCCTTCCCACGTGGTTAAAGATGCTCTCCAACGCGTCTTGTCCACATCCCGCACCTCCGCCCTCAGACCACACCCCTCCAACCGTAACAAGGACAGAACGCCCCTGGTGCTCACCTTCCACCCTACCAACCTTCGCATAAACCAAATCATCCACCGACATTTCTACCACCTCCAAAAAGACCCCACCACCAGGGATATATTTCCCTCCCCACTCCTTTCCGCCTTCCACAAAGACTGTTCCCTCCGTGAATACCTGGTCAGGTCCACGCCCCCCTACGACCCACCCTCCCATCCTGGCACTTTCCCCTGCCACCGCAGGAATTGTAAACCTGTGCTCATACCTCCTCCCTCACCTCTATCCAAGGCCCTAAAGGAGCCTTCCACATCCATCAAAGTTTTACCTGCACATCTACTAATATCATTTATTGTATCCGTTGCTCCCGATGCGGTCTCCTCTACATTGGGGAGACTGGGCGCCTCCTAGCAGAGCGCTTTAGGGAACATCTCCGAGATACCGCACGAATCAACCACACCGCCCCGTGGCCCAACATTTCAACTTCCCCTCCCACTCTGCCGAGGACATGGAGTTTCAAACTTCCAGTTCAGCACTCTCCCCATGACTTGTCTGGACTTGTCCGACCTGCTTATCTTCTTTTCTACCTATCCACTCCACCCTCTCCTCCCCCACTCACCCACTGTACTCTATGCTACTCTCTCCCCACCCCACCCTCCTCTAATTTATCTCTCCATGCTTCCAGCTCACTGCCTTTATTCCTGATGAAGGGCTTTTGCCCAAACGATTGTCTCGCTTTGCTGAGCACCTTCAGTTTGTATGCAATCAGGTCCTGGACCTTTCCGTGGCTTGTCATCTCAACAAACAACCCTGCTCCCATGTCCACATGTCTGTCGTTGGTCTGCTGCAATGTTCCAGTGAAACTCAACGCAAACTGGAGGAACAACATCTCATCTTCCGACTAAAAACGTTACAGCCTGCCGGACTCAACATTGAATTCAACAGCTTCAGATGATTATCCCATCTCAACCCCTCTGTTTTCATTCTGCTCCGTAATTTTATTTCATTTATTTTATTTATCTTTTTAATTTTTTTCCACTGTTCTGTATCTCTTATTTCTTGATTGTCTCTCTTTCTCTCGCTCCTCACTCTCTCATCACTTTTTTCCTCTCCTCTTACCCTTTTGCTACCCTTCTCCCCTGTTTTCCATTTTGCCTGTGCTTCACCCATCCTCCCCATCCTCCACATATTTTGTCACATAGAACTGGCTTCAGCCTTGGTCATTCACAGCTCCTAGTTTCCCTATAATCTCTCTATGCACTGTCATTATCATCTCCTTATTACTACCTTTGCTTCTGGAGCCATGACTCACTTTCTCTCAGCCGAGTATAAATACCTCTCTATTTCTCCCTTTTTCAGCTTTGACAAAGGGTCAGTTAGACTTGAAATGTCAGCTCTTTTCTCTCCTTACAGATGCTGCCAGACCTGCTGAGATTTCCCAGCATTTTCTCTTTTGGTTTCAGGTTCCAGCATCCGCAGTAATTTGTTTTTATCTCAACCAGACTTAACTAATTTTCAACCTCAATCAAACCTATCCCAAATAGACTTGAGTAAACCCCACTCACAACTAGACCTGTTTAACCACCTCCCAAAAATACCTAACAATCTGCTGACAGAAATGACCACTCTCCAACCTGACACAACTAGGCCACCAATCACCAAATCACCACCCCACTGACCTCACAAAGATATCTCCCCCACAAAAAATAAATACATCCTTTAACCAATTCCCCCTGTCCGAAACCAAACAACCCCCAACCCCCTTCTGAACGGACTCAACTATCCACTTCAACTATCACATCCGTTTAACCATTCAATAACCCAAACTCATTCCTGATTGGACCTGTAAAGATTTAGATGATTACAGCAATTAGTGTCTTTGAAAGGGAATGTCTCATGCCCTTTGATCTGTTGGACTTATGCTGGAAAAATTACATTGCCTATTTTTCTATTAGCGAGGGATTGGAAAATCCTGGTAAAAAAGGCCATAGGTTTGGATTGGTAAAATCTTTGTAGGAGTGATAATACCCTTGTTTGCCTTTGTGGGGGTTTCTTGAAAAGGGAGTCTCACGTTTAAGAGAGAAATAAGGAGGAATTTTTTTCAGTTCTAAATTTTAAATAATCTTTGGAATTCATTGTTTCTTTGAAGATAACTAAGACTAATTTTTTTTTAAACTTGGAGGATTTACATTTTTTAAGGGGAGGCAGGAAACCCCAAATTTAGCAACACTCATACTAAATAGTGGAACAGTCTCAAGGCAACAAATGAATGTGAGGCCAAAGGTCAATCACAAACATATCGAATAGCAGAAAGCCATCTACTCCTGATTCTATTTCTTATGGTTCTTATGTTTCATCAATTGCATTCCTTTCATTATAAGGTCAGGAGCAGTTCAACGTGACTTCAAGATTTGATGGCTTGGGTGGAACTAATTCTAGTGAAGGTCTTAAGAAAGGGAGACATAACATTAAAATTAGAGCTGTACTTTTCAGGGGTGATGTCAGAAAATATGTTGGCACACAAAGGACGGTTGGTATTTAGTAAGTATTGTGCCAAAAAGCAAAGCTAGGTCAGTTGAAAATTTCAAAACTGTAACCAACAAAGTTTTGTTACGGATGGATATTATTGTTACAGACTGCAAGTGATTGAATATAGAAGTGACATGGATGAGTTTTAGTGTAATAAAATGGTGGAATAGGCTTGAAGATTAACCCTTGGTTTCTATGAGTGGGATTTTACTCTCCTTGAGGAAGAATGAATTCAGTGGACAAGAATAAAAAAAAATTCACAACGTTGAGAAAAGCTTGCCTGAATGAGTTCTGAATTAGCCTTTATGCCATTTACACTTCAATGAGACAGTATGGTAGCCCAGTGGTTAGTAATGCTGTCTCACAGCGCCAGGGACCATGGTTCAATTTCACCCTTGGACAACTGGCTGTGTGGAGTTTGCTCGTTCTTTCTGTGCCTGCGTGGGTTTCAACTGGGTGCTCTGGTTTCCTCCAACAGTCCAAAGACATGCAGGTTAGGTGGATTGGCCATTGTGAAATTGCTCATAGTGTTCAGGGATGTATAGGTTAGGTGTATTAGCCTTAGGAAATGTAGGGTTACAAGAAACAGCAGGGGAGATGGGTCTGAGTGAGATGCTCTTTGGACGGTTGATTTGGACTTGTTGGGAGGGTTGGCCTGTTTCCACACTATGGAATTCTGAGTGCAGTGAAACGTTTGTAATGTCACCTCTCAGTGCCATCTTAGATACAGTATATTAAGTATGTGTTACAGAACTAAGTGAATCATAACTAAAAGTTCAGCATAAGTTAAAGAAGCTATCTTTAAAAAGTACTCACACTTTAGTCTTTTAACCAACTTTGTGCCAGCTTTTAGACCGCTGGACAAGTGTACAGGAGATGCTGGGCATCATACTGGAGGCCTCGCTTGCAATCCCCAAGGACTGTGCACTGGCGTTCGCTTCACCTGCCTCTAGGACTCACCTGGACTTATTGCTCTCATGCTGGTCTAGCCTGGGACTTGCCGTTTGGACTTGCCACCTCTCATGTTGTCCTGGCCTGGACTCTGTGCTGGCCTCCGGGACTCATCTGGACTTACTGTCGTCAAGCTGGCCGGGCCTGGGCCTTGACTCTTGGATTCGCCTGGACTTGCTGCCGCTACACTGGCCTGGCCTGGGCCTGGCCTCCGGGACCTGTGTGGATTTGCTGCCTCCGTACTGACCCCTTTGGTCTCTACCATTCACCTCCAGTAAGTAAAAGTTGAAATTTTGGAAGAGCACTGCAGTTCAGGCAGCACCCGAGGTACAGCGAAATCGACATTTTGGGCAAAAGCCCTTCATCAGGAATAAAGGCAGTGAGCCTGAAGCGTGGAGAAATAAGCTAGAGGAGGGTGGGGATGGGGAGAAAGTAGCATAGAGTACAATGGGTGATTGGGGGAGGGGATGAAGGTGATAGGTCTGGGAGGAGAGGGTGGAGTGGATACATGGAAAAGGAGATAGGTAGGTAGGACAAGTCCGGACATGTCATGGGGACAGTGCTGAGCTGGAAGATTGGAACTGGGGTGAGGTGGGGGAAGGGGAAAATGAGGAAACTGTTGAAGTCCACATTGATGCCCTGGGGTTGAAGTGTTCCGAGGCGGAAGATGAGGCGTTCTTCCTCCAGACGTCTGGTGGTGAGGGAGCGGCGGGGAAGGAGGCCCAGGACCTTCATGTCCTTGGCAGAGTGGGAGGGGGAGTTGAAATGTTGGGCCAAGGGGTCCTGGGCCTCCTTCCCCGCCGCTCCCTCACCAGCAGACGTCTGGAGGAAGAACGCCTCATCTTCTGCCTCGGAACACTTCAACCCCAGGGCATCAATGTGGACTTCAACAGTTTCCTCATTTTCCCCTTCCCCCACTTCACCCCAGTTCCAAACTTACAGCTCAGCACTGTCCCCGTGACTTGTCCAGACTTGTCCTACCTGCCTACCTCCTTTTCCACCTATCCAATCCACCCTCTCCTCCCTGACCTATCACCTTCATCCCCTCCCCCACTCACCCATTGTACTCTATGCTACTTTCTCCCCACCCCCACCCTCCTCTAGCTTATCTCTCCACGCTTCAGGCTCACTGCCTTTATTCCTGATGAAGGGCTTTTGCCTGAAACGTCGATTTCGCTGCACCTCGGGTGCTGCCTGAACTGCTGTGCTCTTCCAGCACCACTAATCCAAGACAAAATGGGTACCAGCATCTTGTTTCATCAATGCAACTTTTGGAATGGCTGAGCTGGCTAACTAGCTTCTCCCGAGATAGAATCACTTCTTACGCCCAAGGTGCCTCCATAGTGAATGGATATGCTCTTTTTGGATTCTTCATCCACACATTAGCAAGGCAGCCTTTGTGTGAAGCCACAGAAAATGGGGGAGATACTAAATGAATATTTTGCATCAGTATTTACTGAGGAAAAGGATATGGAAGATATAGACCATAGGGAAATAGATGGTGACATCTTGCAAATTGTCCCGATTACAGAGAAGTAAGTGCTGGATGTCTTGAAATGGTTAAAGGTGGAGAAATCCCCAGGACCTGATCAGGTGTACCTGGGAAGGCTGTGGGAAGCTAGACAAGTGATTGCTGGGCCTCTTGCTGAGATATTTGTATTATCAATAGTCATGGGTGAGGTGCCGGAAGATTGGGAGTTGGCAAACGTGGTGCCACTGTTTAAGAAGGGTGATAAGGACAAGTCAGGGAACTATAGACCACTGAGCCTGACCTTGGTGGTGGGCAAGTTATTGGAGGGAATCCTGAGGGACAGGATGTACATGGATTTGGAAAGGCAAGGACTGATTCGGGATAGTCAACATCGTGTAATGCATGGGAAATCATGTCTCACAAACTTGATTGAGTTTTTGATGAAGTAACAAAGAAGATTAATGAGGGCAGAGCAGTAGATGTAATCTATATGGACTTCAGCAAGGCATTCGACAAGGTTCCTCATGGGAGACTGATTAGCAAGATTAGATCTCATAGAATACAGGGAGAACCAGCCATTTGGATACAGAACTGGCTCAAAGGTAGATGACAGAGGGTTGTGGTGGAGGGTTGTTTTTCAGACTGTAGGCCTGTGACCAGTGGAGTGCCACAAGGATCGGTGGTGGGCCCTCTACTTTTTGTCATTTACATAAATGATTTGGATGTGAGCATAAGAGGTACAGTTAGTAAGTTTGCAGATGACACCAAAATTGGAGGTGTAGTGGACAGCAAAGAGGGTTACCTCAGATTACAACAGGATCTTGACCAAATGGGCCAATAGGCTGAGAAGTGGCAGATGGAGTTTAATTCAGCTAAATGCGAGGTGCTGAATTTTGGGAAAACAAATCTTAGCAGGACTTATACACGTAATGGTAAGGTCCTAGGGATTGTTGCTGAACAAAGAGACTTTGGAGTGCAGGTTCATAGCTCCTTGAAAGTGGAGTTGCAGGTAGGTAGGATAGTGAAGAAGGCATTGGTATGCTTTCCTTTATTGGTCAGAGTATTGAGTACAGGAATTGGCCGGTCATGTTGCAGCTGTACAGGACATTGGTTAGGCCACTGTTGGAATGTTGCGTGCAATCCTGGTCTCCTTCCTATCGGAAGATGTTGTGAAACTTGAAAGGGTTCAGAAAAGATTTACAAGGATGTTGCCAGGGTTGGAGGATCTGAGCTACAGGGAGAGGCTGAACAGGCTGGGGCTCTTTTCCCTGGAACATCGGAGGCTGAGGGGTGACCTTATAGTGGTTTATAAAATTATGAGGGGCATGGATAGGATAAATAGGCAAAGTCTTTTCCCTGGGGTCGGGAGTCCAGAACTAGAGGGCATAGGTTTAGGGTGAGAGGGGAAAGATATAAAAGAGACCTAAGGGGCTACTTTTTCATGCAGAGGCTGGTACGTGTATGGAATGACCTGCCAGAGGATGTGGTGGAGGCTGGTACAATTGCAACATTTCAGAGGCATTTGGATGGGTATGTGAATAGGAAGGGTTTGGAGGGATATGGGCCAGGTGCTGGCAGGTGGGACTAGATTGGGTTGGGATATCTGGTCGGCATGGACGGGTTGGACCGAAGGTTCTGTTTCCATGCTGTACATCTCTATGACTCTATGACAAACTGGCCTCAGCAAAGCACCCAGCCTCACAACTTCATCATGACTGCTCTTGGCTCAACTCAGTGGGCGGCACGGTGGCACAGTGGTTAGCACTGCTGCCTCACAGCGCCTGAAGACCCGGGTTCAATTCCCGACTCAGGCGACTGACTGTGTGGAGTTTGCACGTTCTCCCCGTGTCAGCGTGGGTTTCCTCCGGGTACTCCGGTTTCCTCCCACAGTCCAAAGATGTGCGGGTCAGGTGAATTGGCCATGCTAAATTGTCCGTAGTGTTAGGTAGGGGGTAAATGTAGGGGTATGGGTGGGTTTCGCTTCGGCGGGTCGGTGTGGACTTGTTGGGCCGAAGGGCCTGTTTCCACACTGTAAATCTAATCTAATCAGTCACCACTGTAGATCCTGGATCTAAGGGTACAGCCAGGCATCTATGTATCCATGCAGGTTTTTTAGGACTGACCTTCTGTCAAATATTTAAAAATAATTCATTCACACAATGTGGGTGCCACTGACTAGGCCAGCATTTATTGCCTATCCCCTATTGTTAACCACATAACAATGGAGTCACTGACTAGGTAAGGATGGCAGAATCCTTCATTAAAGGACTCAGTGAACCAGAAGAATTTTTAAAATGGCAGAAGTGGGCATTGTAGATGCTGAAGATTAGAGTTAAGATTAGAGTGGTGCTGGAAAAGCACAGCACGTCAGGAAGCAGCCGAGAAGCAGGAAAATCTATGTTTCGGGCAAAAGCCCTTCACCAGGAATGACACCACCAGAGTTTTTAAAACACTAATCAACAGTAGCTACATTGCCACCAGTAGGTCAGGTCTTTATTCCAGACTGTGTTAAATTTGAATACCACCATCTGCTATGGGGAGATTTAAACCCCAAAATATTGGCCTGAGCTTCAATTGTAGTCCAATTAACATTATCATTGCCTCCAGTTGCATCTATTGGTTCATGCTTTTTCATGCACAAGCTCTTTCATATTGTCCTGTGACTTAGCCTGCTTTTTTGCATAGAATAGGAGTTGGATAGCTTGTGATGGTGGGGAGTAGAGAAGAGTAAATGTATCAAATACAGATGGGCTTGAGATGCTATATCAATATCAGAGCCTCAGTATGTTCCAACAGCTAATGCAGTGTTCACACTGAATGTTTGTCAAGAAAATAGTGATGTGTGAAAGTCAAAGTAGACAAGTGGGGAGTGAGGGTGTACACTAGCCAGTGAAAGGTACCACCCTCGTCTTTCATGGGGCTGGTCTGATTCCATGGCAGGGGTTGAGAATAGTCAGTCAGTTGTTTGATTCTACGTTGAATCCTGAGCTAAGTGCCCTTGCATTCCAGGAATTGGGGCATAGAATGTCCTCAAGTTCAAATATGAGGATTACACTAGTTGAGGTGCAGTTGGGAGTTTGGCTCATTATAATCAGGTAGCTTATCAGGGAAAGCTGGGGAAAGCAGACAGATTAAGTCTGACAATAGGTTTAATTGCAATTGTTTTCAGAGGGAATAGTGAAGTGACAGGGAACAATTACAATTAAAAGGGTGGGGCCTCATGGTTTGTTGGAAGGGACTGGCAGTTCTCAAAATAGTGTTTTAAGCAGGTTATGGCCACTTTGGCCTTGACATGAAGAGTGTGTATGACCAACAAGTGCATAGGGACCTCCAGAGTCATGGACAAATTAATACTGATGAGAAGGAGGATGAAAGTCATCAAGGTCACAGGGACTGCAACATAAAGGAAATGTGGAGAATGGGAGAAATTGGTGGGTCATAGAAGGATCATGCAATTGACTCACATGTTTATTTGAATTTTAGTAAAGCCTTTGACAAAGTTCCACGTGGTAGACTAATGAGTAAAGTTGGTCACATGAGATTCAGGGTGAGTTTGCCAATTGGATACATAACTGACTTAATAGCAGAAGTGTTGATTTAATGGTGAAGGGTTGCTTTTTGCACTGGAGGCCTGTGACCAGTGGTGTTCCAAAGGAATCGGTTCTGGGTTCTCTTTTGTTTCTCATGTATTCAAATGATTTGGATGAGAATCTAAAAGGCATGGCTAGTAAGTTTGCAGATGACAGCAAAATTGGTGGCATAGTTGACAATAAAGAAGATTTTCTAAGATTACAAACAGATCTTGATCAAATGGGCCAATGGGTTGAAAAATAGCAGATGGAGTTCAATATGGACAAATGCAAAGTATTGCATTTTGGTACAACAAACAAGGGTAGGGATGTGTAATTAATGGCAGAGCCTTAGGTAATGTTGTAGAACAGAGGGACAAGGGTTGCAGGTACATAATACTTTGAAGTTTGTGTCACATATAGACAGGATGATTAAAAAGAAGTTTGGCACTCTTGCCTTCATTGCTCAGTCCTTTTGAGTATACAAGTTGAGACGTTATATTGAGAACATTGATGGGGCCTCTTCTGGAATACTGTGTCCAGTTCTGGTCACCCAGTTATAGGAAGGATATTATCAAGCTAGAGAGGGTTTAGGAGAGATATACCAGGATTTTGTCAGGTATGGAAGGTTTGAGTTATAAAGGCTAGATAGGCTGGGGCCTTTTCACTGGAGCGTAGGAAGTTGAGAGGTGGCCTGATAGAAATTTATAATATAATGAGAGATATAGATAGAGCTGATGGTAGTTGTCCTTTCCTTAAGATAGGGAATTTCAAGGCTAGAGGGCACATTTTTAAGGTGAGAGGAGAGTGATTTTAAAAAAAGACATAAGAGACAAATGTTTTACACAGATGGTGGTTTGCATGTGGAGTGAACCTCCTGAGGAAGTGATGGATGTGGGTATAAAAACAACATTTAAAAGACATTTGGGTGGATAAATGAATAGGAAAAGCTTGGAGGGATATGGGCCAGGAGCAGGCAGGTGGGACTAGTTTAGTCTGGGATTATGTTCAACATAGACTGGTTGGACCAAATGGTTCTGTTTCAGTGCTGTACGACTCTTATGATTCTATGAATCCAAAGATGGAAAACTCACCATTTCAGATTAAAAGTCAATCATGCAATGACATCACAAAATGATTGGGACCACTTACAAGGGGTAGACAGCATGTTTCTTGATTCTCCTACAGGGATGAAGTCAACAATATTGCTTTTGAGGCTGTGCAAGTATCATGCCTTCACTAATTTAGCAATGCCAACAATAGGCGTTCAATTCTCATTCATGAAAAGGTTAGTAGTTGTCCATGATTGCAGATAACAAAGCATTGCCTCAAGCAATCTGAGCATTACATTGTACCCCCGATTGCTTCCTTGTCACGTAAGCTTGATGAGACTTATTATATCAAGAAACCTAACATTGGAACTTGATGTTTTCTATTTAGAAATTACAATCTATGGCAAAGAAGACATCACATAGCAGCAGTTATATCCTCATACAGAAAAGCAAATCTGCAAGGACATGGACTGGGATGTGGACAGGAGGATGTCTTGTGGAAGGGGTGCAATTTGCGGTGGCTTCCTGCCAAAGTCTATTCCTGATAAAGGACAGAACCTTGGTTATCCTTTCTATAATCTAATATGGTCTGAAGGAATGCCTGAAATCTAGTGGAAAAGGGAACAAGTGATGGATATATTAATTAAGGGTCAAATGAGTATGAATTAGTTATATGAGGAACTAGTCATCAGTGGGCTGTGAGTTTTATGCACTGTGGTTCACTGAAATAAGGCCACGAAGTGTGGATTTGAACTCTTTTAAATATTGTCTTCTAGCATAGAACATTAGCAGCAGAGGATGGTTGAGTCTAAAGATAAAATTCCAGAGTATGATTTCCCATCTCTGTTTTCTAAAAATTACCCTATGACCAGTGGAACAAGGAAATTACTTGTTTACCAAATAAGGTTTGGCTTTACCATTTTAGTAACCATGCAAAACCATACAAAAGTAAAGTAATTTTGGAGTAGAGCCTGCTAGATCGAACACAAATGAAGGCTTGGACCAAATGTTAACTTTCATGGACCAAAGTTATCAAAAATATGGTTTATTCATTAGTTTTGATGTGTGGTCAGATTTTGACAAATTTAGAAAGACTGAGGATAGTACAATGGACGAATACATAAGGGAATCCAGTAGATTGTGTGCAGAACAGTAGAAATTTAATTTGGAAATTCTTCAGTATGTGCTGGCATATAAGTTATTGGACTATGCTAAGATATCAAGTAAGGCCAGACTTCTAGTTTTGTCTTAAATTTGTAGATAAATATGCATTCAGTCATAGAATCATCAAATCCCTGCAGTGCATATAAAGGCCATTTGGTCTATCAAATCTGCACTGACACTCCAAAGAGCATTCCCGCCAGACCAGTATTTATCATGGCTAACCCATCTAGCTTGTTCATCCCTGGACACCAAGGGGTAATTCAGCACTACCAATCCACCTAATCAGCACATCTGGGAGAAGAAACCCACACTACCAGACAGAATGTGCAAATTCCACACATCCAAGTTGGAATCATGCTTGTGTCTCTAGCACTGTCAGGCAGCAGTGCTAACCACTGAGCCACAGTACCGTCCCTTATACCAACCTGCAGCCCCTTCTGGAACAAATGCTTCTTGAAAGCACAAAAAAACATAGGAAATCATTCCTTATAGCAGCATTCATTGCACAAAGGGACACTCAGTGATAGTACTAAAAATGGAAAACACAATGGAAACAAGTTGGTGAGCTCATCCATATACAGTATAGGTCCCAAGCGACAACATGAAAGATGAATTGTAACTAACAGAAATTAGGATAGCAATGCTACAGATAATTTTGAAAAGTGATCAGAATTTGGGATTTATCACTAGAGAATGAACTACAGAAATGCATGAGTGTGGTGAGTCAATATTTCAGGTGTGATTCAAAGTTGAATTATACCATGAACTGTCCCAAATGGTTTAACAGTGTATTCAAAACGAGACAGGAAGTGGAAGATTTGGAAAAAAATGGAGACCATGATCAAAGAGAGGGTATCACATTGGCCACAGCAATTTTCAATCCAGTGATGTATGTGTTTGGTGGCACGATCTTTCAATTGTGCATGTTAGACAGTGGATGCATTTCTACAGTGTGTGGAATAAACTGGCTAAATGGCTATGTAGACTCTGTGAAATAAGGATTGATACAAAGTTAAGGAATTTGTGTGTTCTATTACTTTTGATTTGAAATGATAACATAAAATCTATGAAAATAGTGACCATTCCTTGTAAAATAGCTGAAATTAATTATTTTATTAGCATGAATAGAGTGTGAAGTGAAATACCTTTGTTATTAAACAGACCATCAATGAAAAATGCACAGATGAAACTGTATATAAAAAATGACAAAGCTATTATATTTGAAAAACTTAAGAAACTTCCATTTACACTGGTACATTCATTGAATGGCATACAACTTTCCACTTAAAAAAATGTTACTGAATTTGGGAGAGAAATATAGAAGACAAAAAATTGAGTTAACATTACATAGGCAATTTGTTCATCTGTTCTTTAAAATGTGAAAAACAGGATGAGGGAATAAGGGATGGGAAGTACAATAAGCTCAGAAGAAATAGCTGATAGGTTTAAGACAGTCCTATCCAAGCATATGGATGATGATGGGATAGTGTAGGGGGATTAGTTCACAGGTCAACATCGAGGGCTGAAGGGCCTGTTCTGCGCTGTATTGTTCTATGTTCTTTGTGAGATTTGTAAGAAATATTGAAGGACATTACCAAGGCATAGCGTAGGCCTATGCTTGGCAAGAGATTTCATTGAGGTTCTGGCTGTCGATTTTAAGGTATAGGATAATGATAAAAGTATTTTCACTTTACAGTTTGAAGTTTTGGCCCCCAGATTTTGTCAGCCAACTATAATGTATAAAGATACAAACAAATTGTGGATGAGGTAACAGAACCACTGACAAGCTTTCTCAATGATAATGGGGGAGATATTTGGTAATGAATAATTTAGATATATGACGATGAACATTATAGTGAGATAGCAGAAAGCCATTTTAGCAATGCGGTATGTGAAAAGAACTAGGCAGTAACAGATGAAATGGCAGATCAGCCAAACAGTAAATTATCATCTGCATTAGTGGGTAATCCTAGATGGAAGACTGGGAAAAATGTGGTTGTAAGACTGCTCCTTTTTTGAGGTATTTTAGATGTTAGAGGTGATTTCCTTGAATTCCAGGAGCAGCAATTACTATTTTATAAGCTGTTGCATTGTATTAGAACTTTGGGGGAAAAAAGATCAAAACAATGGCACTTCTAAAAGGAAGAAGACAAACAAAAGGCAGCAACCACATGGTCAGTGAGGGAGAGGTAGAAAGAAACCTACAGTGCTAACTGATACAGCAGTCGGTCAGCATAGTTATTGCCTTTGCTGTTTGAGTTCATGTTTCTCTGGACATCAGACTGAGGGTGGTGTGTGTATCGAATAAACTGCCAGAGGAAGTAGTGGAGGCTGGTACAATTACAGTATTTAAAAAGCATCCGAATAGAAAAAGTTTAGATGGAAATGGGCCAAGTACTGGCAAATAGGACTAGATTAGTTTAAGACATCTGGTAGGCACAGACACGTTGGACCGAAGGACCTGTTTCCGTGCTGTACATCTCTATGACTCTAGTGTGGACTGTCCATGCTAAATATTTGTTGCAGATTGTTGGAAGATACAGTCCACATCAATTATTTTTTGGTAGGAATCCTAAAGTTCCATTAATAGTAGCTTCCAGCTTGTGAAGGGCTACAATTATCAAGCACTTGCTTGCACTGAATGCAGGCAGAATGCTTTTTTATTAAAGCAGAAGTGTCAGAAAAAAAAGCAAGCCTGACAATATGAGGTAAGGCCATTGAAACCAGCTTCAATCAGGTAATAAGAGAAAGGAACTTAAAAGAAGGAAAAGGACTGAGTAGGATCTTTGGCAAAGATGGAAAGATAATAATTTACAGCATGGAAACCTGAACATTCAAATACATTGTTCAAGGTTGTTTGGTTTGGATTACAAATTTGCAGAATCCAATTAAGTTATAGAAAAAACAAGGAGCAATGTACCTCTCACATCCAAATATTGAACAGCTAGAATTAACTGATGGACAGATCAGTTCTAATGGTCAATATGCGGCTAAAAGGCAACTACCAAAAATGAGAAATAAAGTCAAATATTTACCAGAAACAGCTAGTCATCGGATAAATGTGACCATTATAAGTACAGCACATAGGCCACTAGATAATATAAGAACTGAATTACAGAATGAGGGTAGGAAGTTCAGCCTATGGATGAGGAACATAAAGATTGAAGGTAATAAAATGCAGTGTAACCTCAAACAATGGATCTGGGAACAAACATCCTGTGAAAGAGATCACAAACCTATTATTTGAATGGGGAGGTCAAACAGTGGCAATCCAGAAGGACATAGCTGGCAAAATAGAGGGCTTAATTCAACAAGGACAAGAAATATAGTACAAGCCAAGAATACCATCAGGACAGGAAGTTACAGTGTCCATGAACAAAATAGAAGACAAGAGAACAAAAGGTGCCTAACAAAAGATGCCAAACAATGAGGAACTACAAAGCTGGAAAGAATTTGGGTTAAACTCAGAGATGCAAGATAAGGGACAACGAGCCCTGTCACGTGGAAAAGGAGTTTCTTGACTGAATTTAAAAGTAGCAAGTTTAGTGGTACAAAGTTTTAAACAAAATCTGGGTGACTAAGATAAAAGAATAAATTCATCAATTGTAGAAAAGCAACTTTGAAAATTTTCAAAGCTTTGTTAGCAACAAATACTTGAGGAAGTATTAAAAGTACACTTCCACAGGAAGATCAGCTCATGAGCAGTGTTTCTTGTCTTCCAAATGAGGCACCACAATGTGGACCCTGTGGAAATTAAATAAATGTGCATATTGCCTGAATAATGCCTCTAGAAATCAATACTTCTCAATAAAGTCTGTCTTGTCAAAATTGGACAGATTGCTATATATAATACAATTGTCAGATTTATTTATATTTTGATATTATATATTTTAAATGTATGTTTTCTGTGTCTGAAGTTAGTAATTAACTTGTAAATATTTCTGTACATGGTGATTTCTTTTACAAAAGCTTCTTTTGGAGCACTGACAGAATTTTGTTTATTTTTGATGTTTTATGACTTATCAAGGTAAAACATCATGTTTTAAGGTATGTTAGAAATTCCTAGACTCGGGTCTTTTTAAACTTGGGAAAATCCCTATAGCTTAAATGGAGTGATTTTTATTTTAGTTTTACTTTGTTTTAGGCAATTATACAAAGCTCTTGTTTGAAGATAATTGTATAATGCTTCTGAAAAGGGGAAAATATAGAATGACTAGATTATTTTCGAGTAAGAAGTTTGTGATAATCCTGATAAAGTAAAAGTGTTGGGATAAAACCTTGAAAAGGTTTCTTGAAGTACATTTAAGCACAGGTGTAGATAGCTCTAAGAAGAAGCTGTTTGTGTTTCTAGTCTACAAGTTAAACTCAGTTACCATAGGATTATCGAAGTGTTTGGAAAATATTTCTTTGTTGTGAGTTACTGTGCAAGATGTGCTTTACAAAGGATTTTGTTTTAGAACGTGTAAATAAGTGTTTTGGGATTAATTTGACTATACATTTACTGTGCTTAAAAATCTTTGAATTTGGTGTTATAAGTAAATAGCTTGGTGTATTCTATTTTATCTTAATTTCTCTTGGTTAGTAAACTTCCACGTTATTGCTATATATGAGCTTAAAACAAGATTCAAAATTGGAAATCTGACAGAATGCATCAAGTGCCACTTTTCGTCAGGAATTTATATGGAAAATGTTAACCCTATTGCTAATAGTCAAAAAATGCAGCACCTCTGAAGACTATAATGGAAGATATTGTGAGGCTTTTTGAACAGCTGAACTGACTGGGCACCCACATAAGGCCAGATGTCAGTTTTGAAATATTACAGTTGAGTACAACTTTAAAAATTCCCAAGATGGAAGATATAATTCAGGAAACAATGAAAAGTTTACAACGGAGCATTGTGTTTACAAGTTTCCATCTTTGGGATATACCAGAAATATGAACTTGTTTTTAGTGATGCTTCTTATACTAATCTATGTGACGTATTCTTGACTGCAGGGATTTTTTTTGTGAAAGGAAAGTAAATATTCCCATTTAACTTGAGAAGCTAAAATGATCACAACAGTCGATAAAAGTGCCTTGGCAGTAACACTCTTAGTGAATCGGTGGATATGGTGTTTATCTTGTGAAAATATTGGAAGAAATTCAAAACAGGCACTCAATAGCAAGACTCCCTAAGTGTCACATTGAGAATAAGTTACAATGGGATAATGTACACTCAACAAAATGTGTGAATAAAAACCAGATTGAGGATCTATATTACAGTTTTAAAACAGATGCTGGAAAACTGAGAAATCTTTAAATTGAAATGGATTGATAGAGCAGGCAGCTGACTGTTTCACATAGAAAGGAATAAGTGCTAAGAAACTGTTGGACGTAGTGAAAGAAAAATGTTTGGGGCTTTAATGTGCAAATAAATAAAAATGTGAACTGTGTTGTCATGTATCTGTAATATAGATTTTTTTAAAGAAACTGGAATCTGTTGTCATCTAATATGATCTGAAGACGTATCTGTGGCCTATTTGAATGAAGGAACAGGTTATATCAATTAGGTGTGAATTGATTGTGTAAATATTTGGAGCTCTTTATCGAAGGTGTGAGTTTTATAGAATGTTGTGAACTGAAATAAAGCTCTCAATAAAAGTGTGATCTTGTATTCTGGTTAAAAAAAGTTATCTATTAATGTATAACAAGCCACTGTATGTTTGGTAAGGTCACTAACTCAGAGCTCCTTATCAAAGCTCCTTGCAAAGCCTCCCTGCCATACTGTATGACGGCATAATTTTCACAGAAACATAGAAAATAGGTCAAGAGTAGGCCAGTTTTCCCTTCGAGCCTGCTCTGCCATCTACCTTCTCTAGTCCTGTTAGAGAATTTTATAGATTTCTTTGAGGTTCTATCCCTCCATTCGTCCAAATTCCAGCAGTTATAATTCTAACCATTTCAACCTCTCCCTATACATCAGTCCTGAAATCCTAGGAATCAGTCCGATAAATCTTTGCTGCACTTCCTCTATTGCAAGAACGTTCTTCCTCAGATAAGGAGACCAAAGCTAAACACGATATTCCAGGTGTGGTCTCACCAAGAACCTTTTTAATTGCATCCCTACTCTTGTACTCAAATCCACTCACTTGGAAGGCCAACATGCCATTTGCCTTCTTCACTGCCTACTGCACCTGTATGCTTACCTTCGGTGACAGATCTGATTGCACATTCTCCTCTCACAGTTTAGATTAATTTAGATAATTATCTGCCTCTCTGTTTTTGCTACCAAAGTGGATAGCACCATATTTATCCACATTAATGTGTATCTGCTATGCAATAGCACAGCTTGACCAAATCCGGCTGGAGCATCCCTGGATCCTCCTCGCAGTTCACCCTCCCACCTGGCTTTATATCATTTTCAAATTAGGAGATATTACATATTGTTCCCTCATCCAAATCATTTATATTGTGAATACCTAGGATTGTAGCTCCAATCCTGGCAGTACTCCACTAGTTACTCCCCTTTCAGAAGAAGACCCATTATCCCTCTCTTTGTTTCCTGTCTGCAAATCAGTTTTCAATACACTACCATCAATCCCATCATCTTTAATTTTACATGCTAATCTGTTATGTAGGACATCTGTTGGAAGTTTTCTGGAAGTCTAAATAAATTACATTCATGGCTCCCCTTTTTACATACTAAAATAATTCCAATAGATTTGTGAAGCATGATTTCCCTTTCGTAAATCCATTTTGTAAATCTGTCCGATCCTGCCACTGTTTTCCAAATGCTCAGCTATTAGTTTTTTTACAATGTGACTGTAGCATTTTCCACAACACCAACATGGGGCTGTCTGGTCTATAATTCTTGGTTTTCTCTCTACCTTATTATTTAAATAGTGAGGTTACATTAGCTACCCTCCAATCCATACAAACTGTTCCAGAGTATAGAATTTTGAAAGATGATCACCAATGCACACAATATATTGAGGACTCCTTCCTTAAGAACTTTGTTATATAGGTTATCAGAGCAGAGGGATTTATCCACCTACAGTCTCATAAATTTCCCCAACACTATTTCCCTACTAATACTGATTCAATTCAGTATATTCAGCTGGATCATTAAGGATGTGAGGGCTCAGGCATTTCTTCAATAACACTGTAATCTCCTTCACTTTCCCACAGGTTATCTGCTCATGGAACTGGATGTGATGTCTTGTCTGGCTTTCTTATGACCTTGCTTTTAAATAGAAGGTAACAGAGAAAGAAACAATCATTACAAAAGTTTCAACAAGCTCAGAAATAAAAGCAACCTCTAGAGGTTGAAGCAGCAGAATAAACTCCACCAACAAACCACGGCAAGTTGCTGAGAAGCAGGGTTTCAAAAGCTTCACTGCAATTATCTGTAAATATCTCCAGAGAAATTAAGAATGTCCTTTTATTATCTCAAACCTATGCCAGCTGCTGAATGAGGACCTACATAAACAAATACTAGGCTGCAATCCCAACTTATGGCCGTTAGAGTCACAGCTACCCTTAATTCTTATGCTTGCAGCTCATTTATATATATTTATATATCATTTCTCAATTATATATCATCTCCCAAGATGTTACTGATGGCATTTTTGCCAGAGCCAACCTTTTCATTGCCTTCAACCTTGATGAAGTGACTCACCAGCTGAGCATTATGATTTTCTGCCTGCATTGACTTCCCCAGATACTTCATGAAGTTGATTGTGCCACATTGTTTTGAGAGCAACCTATCACCAACCACCTGCTGAAGAAGCAGTGCTTCAAAAGCTAGTGCCTCCAAATAAACCTGCTGGACTATCACCTGCTATTGTGGGATTTTTAACTTTGGAGAAAGTGAGGACTGCAGATGCTGGAGATCAGAGTGGAGAAGGTGGTGCTGGAAAAACACAGGAGGTCACTTAGCATCCGAGGAGCAGAAGAATCAACTTTTTGGGCAAAACCCCTCATCAGTCAACACTGGCACCTCCAAATCATATCGCCAACCAGCAGTTTTGAGAATAGGAAATATGCCCTTACTGTTCAATTATTTGTGATAAGTGAAACCATGGTTCGAGAGTCTGTGCTAAATAACCTAGAATTACTATGACTCATATTTTCTGGAGTAACACAAGTGCTTGCCTCTTTCTAAAGTCCTTGGCCCATACAGGGATGATTACTCCAAACTTGGTCATGACACCTTTACAAAATCCACAGATGGATGTGGACCAAAGCTAGAATGCTGTTCATGCTTCAACCAGAGCCAGTCTGGACAATCCAAAAATGAGATTTCAATGCCTGGACAATTCCTATGGGGTTTTGCAATATAGCCCAGTATTGCAGTAAAGCTTGGTCCATAGCTTTGTATGCCTTTGCAAGTGCACATCTAAATACTTCTTAAATGCTATGAATGTTTCTGTCACTTACAGCCAGTGAGTTCCAGATTCCTGCCACTCTCCGAATGAAAAAGTGTTTCTTCACACCTTCTCTAAACACCTTAACTTAAATCTATGCCCCTAGCCATTGATCACTCCATCAAAGGAAAAAAGTTTCTTCCTGTCTACCCTATTGATGCTTCTTATAATTTTGTATGTCACAATCATGTCCCCTTCTCAATCTCCGCTGTTGTAAGGAAAACAACCCCAGTCGGTCCAATCTTTCTTCATAACTGAAAATCTCCAGCCCAGGCAATATTCTGGTAAATCTCTGCCCCATTTACAGTGCGATCATATCCCTCCTATAATGTGGATTTCAATATTTCACACAATACTGTAGCTGTTCCCTTATCAACATTTTGTACAGTTTCCAACATAACCTTCATGCTCTGAAAACTCTTCTGTGCCATGAGTTGGAACTTGAGAGGTAAGCACCACACTATGACGGGTAGCTCCTGTATATTGTTATTTATTCTCAGAGGATGTGGGCATCACTGATTAGACAAACATTATAGCCTATATCTAATTGCCCTTGAGTAGGTAGTGGTGAGCTGCCTTCTTGAACTATTGCAGCCCATTTGGTAAAGGTACACCCATTATGCAACAAGGGAGAGAATTCCAGGATTTTGACCAGCAACAGTGAAGGAAGGGCGATATATTTCCACGTCTAGATGGTGAGCAACTTTAAGGGGAACTTGCAGATGGTGTTGTTTCCATTTATCTGTTGTTCTATTCTTTTAGATGGCAGTGGTCCTGCAATATCAAGCACTTCTTGCCATGCAATTCACCAAGTAATGCATCCAACATCTTGCACAAATAATGAGCTGAGAAGCATGTGGTTGTGTAAGATAGCGCTCCCCAAGTCATGGTGGAAATGATGCCACAAAACTCACTCATCACCAACGGGAAAATCCTGGATTATTTTTAAAAATTCCACCAAATTATATTTTTAAAATACTGTGAACAAATTTTGTTTATAATAAATGCTAAAATTAGATTTAATTTTAATGTAACCGTTTCCGATCTTGAATGGCACAGTTGCCATACCAGGTAGTGATACATCCAGACAGAATGCTCGTGATGGCGCACCTATAAAAGTTGGCAAGGGTATTCGCCATCATGCCAAATTTCCTCAGCTGCCTGAGGAAGAAGAAACATTTTGGGCCTTTGTAACCAGTGCGTCCACATGAAGAGTCCAATAAAGCTTGTTGTGGATGATCACTCCCAGCAGCTTGACACTCTCCACTCGTTCCATCTCTGTGCTGTTAGTGTGTAGGGGGGGCATGAGTAACATCCCGCCGAAAGTCAGTAAAGAGTTCCTTGGTTTTGCCGGCATTGAGAGCTAGGTTGTTCTCAGTGCACAATTTTTCCAGGTCTTCCATCTCCCATCTGTGGTCTGTTTCGTCGCTATCTGAGCTTCAATCGACTATGGTGATGTCATCAACAAACTTGTAAATGGCATTCATCTGGAATTTGGTGACGCAGTCATGGTTATACAGTGAGTACAGTAGGGGGCTGAGTATGTACCCATGGGAGGGCTCCAGCGTTGAGTGTTAGTGAGGATGAAATATTGCCCCCAATGTTCACTGATTGTGGCCTGTGGGTAAGAAAACTGAGGATCCAGTTGCAGAGAGTGGGGCTCAGTCCAAGATCACTAAGTTTAGTAATCAGTCTCAAGGGGATAATAGTGTTGAAGGCTGGACTGTAGTCAATGAGTAGGATTCGTACATAGCTGTTCTTTGTGTCAAGATGTTCCAGGGAGGAGTGAAGGGCAAGTGATATGGCATCTTACATGGATCTGTTGGTCCGATAGGCAAGTTGGTGTGGGTCAAGAGTAATGGAGAGGTTGGAGTTGATTAATGCCATGACCAGCCTTTCAAAGCACTTCATGACCACTGAAGTTAGGGCCACTGGGTGGTAGTCATTGAGACATGCTGCATGAGCCTTCTTAGGCACAGGGATGATGTTTTGCTGGAAAAGCGCAGCTGGTCAGGCAGCATCAAAGGAGCAGGAGAATCGACGTTTCGGGAATTAGCCCTTCTTCAGGATTCCTGAAGAATCATTTTTCAGCTCTGTCTCCAGCATCTGCAGTCCTCACTTTCTCCACAGGGATGATGTTGGCCCTCTTGAAACAGGCAGGGACAGTGGCCTGCTGCAAGGAGAGGTTGAAAATGTCCAAGAAGACCTCTGTCAGTTGAACTGCGCACGCTCTGAGTGTACGGTTTAGTACTCCATCTGGTCCCATCGCTTTCCTTGGATTCACATGAAGAAAAAATTATCTGACCTCTGATGCCGTGACTGTTGGGATAGGTTCGTCAGGACTTGTTGGAAGAGGCGTTACATCTCCGCCAAACCTCTGCTCAAAGTGAGCATAGAAGGCATTGAGATGATCTGGAGGGATATGTCATCGCCTGCTAACATGCATTGTCTTTTTTTTAGAAACTGTGATGTCATTCAGTCCTTGCCATAGTCGCCGGGTGTCTGTCTGAGTTTCTAGTTTGGATCAGTATTGGTCATAGAGTCATAGATATGTACAGCATGGAAACAGACCCTTCGGTCCAACCCATCCATGCCGACCAGATATCCCAACCCAATCTAGTCCCACTTGCCAGCACCTGGCCCATATCCCTCCAAACCCTTCCTATTCATATACTCATCCAAATGCCTTTTAAATGTTGCAATTGTACCGCCCTCCACCACTTCCTCTGGCAGGTCATTCCATACACATATCACCCTCTGCATGAAAAAGTTGCCCCTTAGGTCTCTTTTATATCTTTCCCCTCTCATCCTAAACCTATGCCCTCTAGTTCTGGACTCCCCGAACCCAGGGAGAAGACTTTGCCTATTTACCCTATCCATGCCCTCATAACTTTGTAAACCTCTATAAGGTCACCCCTCAGCCTCCGATGCTCAAGGGAAAACAGTCTCAGCCTCTTCGGCCTCTCTCTATAGCTCAAATCCTCCATCCCTGGCAACATCCTTGTAAATCTTTTCTGAACCCTTTCAAGTTTCACAACATCTCTTCAATAGGAAGGAGACCAGAATTGCATACAATATTCCAACAGTGGCCTAACCAATGTCCTGTACAACCGCAACATGACCTCCCAACTCCTATACTCAATACTCTGACCAATAAAGGAAAGCATACCAAATGCCTTCACTATCCTATCTACCTGCCACTCCACTTTCAAGGAGCTATGAACCTGCACTCCAAGGTCTCTTTGTTCATCAACACTCCCTAGGACCTTACCATTAAGTGTATAATTCCTGCTAAGATTTGCTTTCCCAAAATGCAGCACCTCACATTTATCTGAATTAAACTCCATCTGCCACTTCTGAGCCCATTGGCCCATCTAGTCAAGATCCTGTTGTAATCTGAGGTAACCTTCTTTGCTGTCCACTGCACCTCCAATTTTGGTGTCATCTGCAAACTTACTAACTGTACCTCTTATGCTCGCATCCAAATCATTTATGTAAATGACAAAAAGTGGAGGACCCAGCACTGATCCTCGTGGCACTCCACTGGTCACAGGCCTCCAGTCTGAAAAACAACCCTCCACCACCACCCTCTGTCATCTACCTTTGAGCCAGTTCTGTATCCAAGTGGCTCGTTCTCCCTCTATTTCATGAGATCTAATCTTGCTAATCAGTCTCCTATGGGGAACCTTGTCGAACGCCTTACTGAAGTCCATATAGATCACATCTACCACTCTGCCCTCATCAATCCATGACTGTCTTAATGGCTCTGCGAAGGCATTACTTGGATTCCTTATATTTGAGTGGGTCTCTTGATCTGAAGGCCTCATGTCTAGTTTTTAGCAGGTTCTGTATGTCCTGATTCACCCAGGGTTTCCTGTTGGGGACACCCGGAATGACTTCCTCGGTCTACAGTCCTCCACATACTTGCTGATAAAGTCTGTGACGGTGGTGGCGTACCCGTCCAAGGTACCTGCAGACTGTTTGAACATGGCCCAATCAGCTGATTCCAGACAGCACTGGAGTTGATCCTCTGCCTCCTTCGTCCTGCACTGGACATGTATCCATGAGGGGGGTCTCCTGCTTGAGCTTTTCCTTGTAAGCTAGCAGAAGAAGCATGGCATTGTGGTCGGAGTTCCAGAAATGAGGGCAGAGGATAGAGCGGTAGGCATCCTTCAGTGGTGTAAGTGAGGTCTGCAGACGTTGGGGATCAGAGTCGAGAGTGTGTTGCTGGAAAAGCACAGCAGGTCAGGCAGCATCCGAGGAGCAGGAGAATTGATATTTTGGGCAGTGGTCTAAAATGTTCGGGCAGCTGGTGGGACAGGTAATGTTCTGGTGGTACTTGGGCAACACCTTCCTTAGATTGGCTTGATTGAAGTCACCAGTTACAATAAACAGGGCCTCAGGGTGTTCCATCTCCAGGGTGTCAGTGGTGGAGTACAGCACATCCAGAGCTTTCTCAACTTTTGTTTGTGTGTATGTACACAGCAGTTAGTATAGCAGCGGTAAATTCCCACGGTAGATAGAAGGGGCAGCATTTGATGGTGAGGAATTCAAGGTTTGGGGAGCAATGGCTGCCCAGGGTTGCAATGTCCATGCACCACACATTGTTGATTAAAAAACAAACCCCTCCACCCTGCATAGGTCCTGCATAGTGTTGAGCTTCTTGAGTACTGTTGGAGCTGCACTCATCCAGACAAGTGGAGTGTATTCCATCACATTTCTGCCTTGTAGATGGTGCCGGCCTTTAAGGAGTCAGGAGACGTGGATTATTTCAATTGAAATTCACAATACTTAACCGGACCTTTAATGCTTCTTTTTTAAATAAGCAGTTCCCTTCAAATGATAGCCATTAAGTTTACAAAGTGGGTTGTTGCTTCATAGACTTACAAGGTCCTGTGTTCACCCGACCAGAGTGAGTTTCTTGCTTCATCCGGATGAAAGCCAATGGGAACACAACAAAGGGTTGAATTGTCTCAATAAGGATCAAACAAAAATCACAGCTGCATTCTATTACACATCACAGCATACTGGTTTAAAATTGTAAAATTCACATTCTTAAATTCTGATTGCTCTATATGGGCAGCCATCCACTCACTTGCTTCTGCCCTAAATCTGAAATTCCTTCCCTGAATTTCTGTCTCTCTACCTTTTTCTGCTACTTTCACATTTCCTCAAAACCATAGTTCTCCACATTTTTACTCAACTGTCCTTATTGTTCTTGTGCAGTTAGATGTACATTTTGTGCTTGATAATGCTTCTGTGAATTACTTTGAGACATTTTACTATGGTAAAGGTGCTATTTAAATCCAAATTATAATTATTGTTGGTTATAAAACAGAATGGTTATACAACAGAAAAAACCTTTAAGGAGCTTAGCCATTTACCTTCTCAATCAAGCAAGTGTACACTACTAAGAAGGGTAGGTGATCTTGAAGAAACTTTAAAAGTGTTATACAGAACATGTTTTTAAAAAGGCATTTATACATAAATTCCACACACAGTATATCATGAGTATTTTGAAAATATAAGAATCAATATTAATTAAAGTCTACTAAACAATTAGTGTTTGACTACAGAAATGTCTAACAGCTTTTAAAGGTTCAATGACCTGAATGTGAAGCTTATCATTTGATAGCTAGTAGAGGCTAATGCAAGCTAACAAAGAAGCATCACAGGGGTCTCAAGTGCATGAGAAATGCATTTGTCAACTGGCCACAAGATGGCAAAGCAGATACGGTTGCTTTTTGTGTTACAACCACATGCTGCTTTTAGTCTGTTTCAACCCTTGATGTTTAGAAAGCAACTGACCTCTCATTAATCATTTTAAAGCTTTAACACAATGACAAGGAACTAGTCACAGGAGGGGAGATAAGCAAACTATTAATTGTGTATTTTGCATATCAATCATATTTACAGAAATAGGACCCAACAGTATGATACTAGACATAGTGACCGAAGGGCATGGATGCTATCATATGAGGAAGAGAAATCAGTGCCTTATTGGTACCATTCCAAATTAACCAATGAAAGATAATGATGGAAATGAATATTTTTCGAAAGGGTTTAATCTTGAAATACTTACAGTACTTTGTGTAACAAATTAAAACTAAATAAAAATCTGATATCAATGAGCCATAAATGTAAATATTGAACTGCTTCTTGGCTGTTCTAACAGCTCCGTTCAGATTGCTGAAATAGGTGGTAACTGATTATCAAACACATGGGTTTGGAAGGTATGATTCCTGGCCAACAGATCAGAACTGGCAGAGTGGAAGTGTATAAAATCCAGTGGCTGGCCTATCTTCACAAGACAAGAAAAAGTGGGCAGGGGGAGGTGTTGATTGGGCATCTTCCAGCCTGCCTACCTTTGAGTCTGTTGAGACGCTCAAATGTCATCCTATATCTTGGCTTTTTAGCTGTAATGGGTGGAGAGGTAGCACATCATATGGACAGCCAAGTAGCTTTAGCTGCAAGACCCAGTGTCAGGCAATTGTGGAGGAGGTTTACGCAAATGCACTTTTCCTTAAGATCAACCTCCCTAACCCTACTGCTTCCTAGCCTCATGAACCTGACTGTCTAACTTCCTTGTTGCAACTCCTGAGCCTTGGCTTACTCAGGCACCTCAGTGTGGTGGGAGCAGTGACCATTATCCTTGACTGCCACTGCTGTGACTGAAGAGCTGGCAGCCATCCGATTGGCTACCAGCTCTGTAAGGCAGAACTCCTCCCAAGAAAGGGATGGAATCCTTCCTTAAACCAATTAAATGCTCCTTCAAATGTTAAAATGTTGCAGAGCAAAAAATTATATGTAGAGCAAATGTGGACAGGCTCCCCATTACATTTTAGCAAGGTCAAAGCAGGAATCATGGTGCTCATAACACCCAGTTCATAATCATAATGTCGCAAAAAGTGGAGTTTTCTGCTCACTTGAATAGCATGGGCAATTATGAGAAATTTGAGAAAATAGAAAATCAGTTTCTCAATGTCAAGAAAAATGTTCCAATTTCCCTCTTTATAATTTAAATGGTGATTTCTAAATCTCACTAATGAGCAACATCTACCTTATTTCCATGCTTTTACATTACATTAACTGATCTTTCATCATTTTAAACAGCTCCCAGTTTTCCTCAACTTTCTTGAGAAACTAGACAGCAGTGTTAATTCCCGACATTAAAGTCCAAGTGGTTATCTAGCAGTAACAGCTCACTATTCACTTCTCCCGGCATTCAAACAACTGTCTTCACCTTCATTCTCTATTCTCTTTGAAATAAAGACCAACAATCAATTTGCTTTCCCTACCAACTTAGAAGCTAGCATTTTGTAACTCATGGATGATGATTCATATCTTTCTGCAGCTTTCTGCAGTTTCTCTATTTAAATAACATTCAGCTCCTGTATTCTTCCTATCAAAGTGCATAAACTCACATTTTTCAATACTATATTCCATCTGCCAAGTACTTGCTCATTTGCTTAACCTGGCTGTGTCCCTCTGTATTCTTTGTACCAATTTCACCATTTACTTTCCTACACATTTTTGTCATTTGCAAACTTGGTTATTGTACATTCACTTTCCTCAACAAAATCATTGATAAAATTGTAACTAATTGTGGACTCATCACCGACTCTTGCAGCATACCACTAGTTATGGGTTGCTATCCTGAAAGTGTGTCCCTTATTCCAACTCTCTGTCTTCTATTAGTTAGACAATTCTCTATCCATGCTACCTCCTCCAATATTATAGTGTGTTATATCCTGTACAGAAAGAGCAGAACAAATCCAACCCAGACAATTACACCTCATCAGTTGACTCTTGATCATCAATAAGTGATGGAAAGTGTCATCAACAGCATGACCAATCTACACTTGCTTAGCAATAACCTGCTCACCCAATTTGGGTTCTACCAGGGCTACTCAGTTCCTGATCTCATTACAGCCTTAGTTCAAAAATGGATAAAAGAGTTGGATTCCAGAGGTGAGATGAGAATGACTGCCATTGACATCACAGCTGCATTTGACTGAGTGTGGCATCGAAGCGCTTGAGCAGAAAATGGGCAGACAGGTGATAGATAATTTCAATATGTAAAAATGTGAAGTGATTCATTTTGATTGGAAGAACATGGAGAGACAATTTAAAAATAAAGAGCACAATTCTAAAAGTGAGTGCAGGAGCTGAGGGACTTGGGTGTATATGCACATTAGTCATCAAAGGTGGCAAGACAGATTATGTTTCCTGATAAAGGACTTTTGCCCGAAACAACGATTTTCCTGCTCCTTGGATGCTGCCTGACTTTCTGTGCTTTTCCAGCACCACTCTAATCTAGACTCTGATTTCCAGCATCTGCAGTCCTCACTTTTGCCTAGATTGCGAGAACAGACAATAAAACAAACAGTATCTTAGGCATTATTAATAGGGCACAGACAACAAGTAGGAGATTATGCTGAATTTATATATAATACCAACCATAGCCAGTGTATTACGTTCAGTTCTGGGAGTTGCAGTTTAAAGAAGGATGTGAAATCATTGGACAGAGTTCAGAAAAGATTCACAAGAATGCTTTGACAGATTAAGAACTTCAGCTATGAGGACAGTTTGGACTGCTTCTCTTGGAAGAAAGCAGGCTGAGGAGATCTGATTGAGATATATAAAATTGTGAGGAGGCAGGACAGAACAGATAGATAAGGACATTCTATCCCCACTTGTGAACAGATCAATAGAGAGAAGGCACAGATTTAAAGTAATTAGAAAAAGCTCTAAATAGTATATGAGAAAAATAATTTTCACACCACTAACTGCTGCAGTGAGAGTGGTGTGGGGAATACTTTCAATTGAAGCATTCAAGAGAGTCAGACACTTATTTGAAGACTTTAGAGAGCTTGATGAAGAAAGTGAGAAAATGGCAATATGCAAATTGCTCATTTAAAGACTTGGTGTAGACACAATGGGCTAAATGACCTTCTGCATTGTAACAATTCTGTTGTCTGTGAAGACTCTGTGGAAGAGCACATTTCTGAGGAGAAAACATAATTAGTCTGACAGTCTCAGCCACCAGCTCAGATACCTTATAAAAGACAGCACAGGAATAAAATCTGCACATGGTGAGACATCAGGAATAAGTGGGCTACAAACATGCATGGGAGAAGGATAATTTGTGTGACATTCACTGGAGGACAAGGTTGTCTATGCGTTCTATTGCAGAGGACTCAGCTGAGAACTGTAATGCCATGTTTGACAAGATAATGCTGATAGATAGGCAAACCAAAATGCTCAATTCACTGCAGTCCTGGCACAGAGCCTGTTATCACCACGAAGCATTATGGAGGAGACCAGGTGCAACTTGGCACAGGGATATTCACAGAGTTCAAAGTCTGTCCTTTCCAGGTTAGAATTCATGGCCACTTCCATATGACTATGTGAGGACCCAGATGTAATTCAACATCTCATGTCCAATGTTTGTATTTCAGCACAGGCAGAGACCACCCAATAACTAAGTCCTGCTGACTGAGGTTATGAGGTTTCTTCTCTTTATAATACAATTAGTGCCATGAAAGCTCAAATTGCAGCCATCTTGACTGTGGATACCAATGCTGGTAGGGGATAATACAGTGCAACAGCAGATGAAGAGGATTGCTAGAACACTACTCTGGAGGAGTGGTTGTGATTTCATTGATTTTTCTCGGACTTACGGCATTAGTAACTTTGCAGTTGCCTGTTTATTTCCTGTCACCCACAACACTGCCACACATACTGAAATCTGAAGGCATACTCCCAAGGTCCAGATTGCATGAGGGTTTCCTGCAAGGTAACCTGCAGTCTCTTCCATTGAAAATCAGTAGCTTTCTACCAGTGCGGTTGCAGTAATTGAAGTAGCTTTGGAGCACTGGATCTGATAAAGGCACAAAGGAAAACTGGCAAACTATGGCGCCACAATGCTAAATTTTGGGGTATTATACTGTAAGAAATGGAAAAATCAGATTGTGCATTAACAAAATAAATTATTTTTAAAAACTTGTGCAAGTTAACGATTTAGTAATACAAACCTCAAATCCAGCATTCATCTTTGCTACTTCATTAGCAAGTTGCTGTTTAAAACTATTACGAAGGACTTCAATTCTCTGAAAAAATTAAAACAAACTAGTTAATTCAATGAGCAATTGTGCAACAGTAATTTCCTTCCTATTGAGTTCAGGTTGGGACCTCTGGCAGTGGAGCAGTGATGGGGAGTGTGGGGGTAGTCTGGTGCAGCTGTAGGAAGAGAGTGAGGCAGGTTTGGTAGTGGGTAGGGTGAGACTATAAGACTAGACAGCAAAGAAATGCAGGATTGGGCTGAGTCTTGTGGTGTGGCTGGAATTGAGATTGCAACTGGTTGAAACTATATAAAAGAAAACAGTGCCATTAGAGCTCAATCTTAACAATTCCAGTCATGTAGGCCAATTAAGTTGAAACAAACATAGCTAGACTTAGAAGCTGTGAATAGACAAGCATACAGTTGCCACAGCTGCTTCTGTTACTTGGAGATAATGTTAGTAGATCTGCATCATGCAAGAGATTGTAGGCAATGTTGAGGAGGTCCAGCAGCCTATGGATTCCAGTAGCAGTGGCCATCATTGAGTGTTTGGGTCAGTTCCACTAGTGAGCCAGGGAACTTAGGGGCAGTGCAGGGAAGGAAAAATTTTAAAAAGTCAGTAGCATGGTGGCTTAGTGGTTAGCATTGCTACCTCACAGCACTGGGGACCTGGGTTCGATTCCAGTCTCGGGCGACTGTCTGTATGCAGTCCTTAGATATGCAGGTTAGGTGGACTGGCCATGCTAAATTGTTCAGAGTGTTGAGGGATGTGCAGGCCACATAGATTTGGTATAGGAAATGCAGTGTTACATGGATAGGGTAGGGGAGGTTGGTCTGGGTGGGATGCTCTTCAGAGGGCCAGTGTAGACTTGATGGGCTGAATGGCCTGCTTCTACATTGTAGGGATTCTATGGTACTGAATGCTACATCAAGTACATGACAGTGTCTTGCATTTTTTTCTTCTTTTCAAGTTTCGTAACAACAAAAAATCAATGTACATTGGCTCAACATATAGACATAGACCTATGACAGATGAAAACTAATCACCCCAGTGGAAGCAAAGACTTCAGTCAACTATTGCTAGGACATGATCATCTCTATTGCCAAGTGTTCCTGTAGTTTGAGGGAGCAATACTCTTAGAGGTGCAGGTTAACAATATCGCTTTTTGTAGTGCATATTAGAACCACAACTTAATTTGCAACAGTTAAGCAAATGGAATAAAGAGCTCTCTGTCCTGTTTTCCATTTCATCCTCATCCTTTTGGTCTAAGAAACAGCGCCAACAGTGCCACTAAGCAAATGCAACATCAACCTCATCACAGTGTCCTTCAAAATTGTGTCCTTCACAAAGAATTTTAGTTCTTCTTCTAGGATTTAGCCTGGTGCCCAACCAACATCAGTGCACAATCAACCTGAGTGCCACAAGCACAGTCTTCACCAAAAATCCACAGGCCTGCAGAACCTCCTCAACACTGCCTACAATGTCTTGCATGGTCTAGATCTACCAACATTATCTACAAGTGACAGAAGCAGCTATAGCAACTGTATGCTTGTCTATTCATAGCTTTTGGGTTGAGCCTATGTTTGCTTCAACTTACCTAACCGACATGACTGGAATCATCAAGATTGAGCTCTTATGGCACTGTGTTCTTTTATATGGTTTCAACCAGTAGCAATCTCAATTTCAGCCTAAGTTTCCTCAGAAACTAGAAGGCTCAATTTTCTTTTAATATTTCTTTTTATAATTATGATGTGTCAAAAAAAATGCTTTGAAACCCCAGATTCAAATTAACCATAAATTAATCAATAAATTGATCCACATCAAACTTGTTGTTGGTCTGCAGAAATTGACCAAGCCTCCTCAGACATCATCTTTCCAACCCAGCACCACCTGCAAGTCCCATTTCAAGGACTCACTGTCCAGACTTGAGTATATCGCCTCTATTTCAGTGTCACTGAGTTAAAATCCTGAAATTCTGTTCCTAATGGCTTTGTGGGTTCACCAAAACAAAACTGACTACAGTGCATCAAGAAGGCAGCTCTCTACTACCTGCTCTTGGGTCAGGCATTGGTGGCCAGACATTTCTTGAATAAATTTAGAAAAATTGCTTTATGCACAGATTGAGGTGGGCTTTCACAATAAATGGTCACTTCCATAGCCATATCTGTTTTAGTGCAATAATTAATCCATGCATCACTAACAGTTAAAATAAAGACTCAGCATGATTTATGGTGAAACCAATAAACCTCAGAGTTCTACTTGCCCTGACCATATAAATACATAATATTCCAATATATTTATAACAAACTAACAAAGGAAATCAAATGTAAGTGTTACCTGTAGATACATATCTTGAAGATATGAAGTGTAGTCATTAATTCTATTATATAGGTCAAAAGATTGCTGTTTCACTTTCTTTTCGTAGTCTGCTTTTAGGAGCAATGTTTTGGATTGTAAACCTCTTTTAAGAATGGTAACATCCTGAGTAAGACACAAAGTATTACTCATATTAGCATAGTACTTTATCACATTAAATTAATTAGTATGAAAAAAGGTTTATGACAAATTTCATAATTACCATGCTTCAGGAGGAAACTGGAAATGGGATTCATGAGAATGGCAAGGAGCGAGTACGAGAAAAATTAGTAAGTAGTGTAAAAGGGTTTTCAAAATATAAATAAAGTATAATTCAGAGATGAAGAGAAATTACTTCTCTCAAATGGTTGTGAATATGTGAATTTCACTACCGCAGAGTGTGGTGGTTGTTGGAATATTGAGTAAATTTAAGGAGGACATTGCCAGATTTTTAATTATTAATGGTTGAAGGGTTATGGAGATCAGGCAGGAAAATGGAGTTGAGACCAAGATGAGATCAGGCGAAATTAAATTGAATGATGGAGCAGGCTTGAGGGGCTAAATTGCTTATTCCTGCTCCTAGGTTTTTTTTCAATTCACGCACAAGATGTGCTGGTTAGGGCAGCATTTATGGCCCATCAATTATTGCTGCAAGCGCAGTTAAGTGTCAACCACATTGTTGTGGTCTGGAGTCACATATAAGCCAGACCAGGTAAGGATGACAAATTTCCACCCCGAAAAGACATTAGTCAACCACATGGGTTTTTTTTCCTGACAATCAAAAATGGGCCTGATTAGATCTTTAATTCCAGATTCTTTATTAAATTCAAATTCCACTATCTACCATGGCATGATTTGAACCTTGGCCCCCAGCTGAGTTCCTGGATTAATAGCCTGGCTATAATATCACTGGGCCACTGCCTCCCTCCAAGTCCTAATGCTCTTATTTTATGTCCTGGCTAGCCTGATCCTGACTTCGTGTCATTGTAGAAGTAAAGGGTTAGCTGGCAGTACATTTGTTTCTTAATATCTGCTATACATTGCTGAGACTTAGGGAGACTCATGTCAGAGTCTTTTAGGGGTCTGAGAGCATGGATTATGATGATCTGTATGTTAGAATTGAGCAATAAGTGTGATTGGGCCCATGTCAGCACTAAGATTATCGTGATCTATCTTTAATACTTTCCATAAGCAGCATGACAAGATTATTGCTCAGCAGTATTGATTGTTAAATGCCTTACTAATGATACAACTCATTCCATTAATATTCAGATTGTTACCAAATTTTGCTAAACAAGCTAGCCATTGAGTAAACTTGACCAGGAAACCAGAGTAAGCACCTGGCAGATAAAGTTTATGACTTACTCTGAATGACCTCTAAGTTGAAAATAGGCACCAACATCACCAGGCATGCTTCACTGGCATGACCACACATATCCATATCCACAGATGTTGACATCTGCCATGGCATGGCCTTTATAAACTTATTGCAGAATGCAGTGGAAACTATCATTATAAGGCTGCAGCAAGCTAAAATACATACTCTCAGCCTGTTGACTGGACCTGACTGCATTACCTGGTTATTCACTTGCTTTCATAGCTTACCTGGATGCTCCAGCATTTTCAATTCTTTGCCTTTTTGTACTTTGACCCCCTTATCCAGAGATAACTCATGTTACTGTTATTTTGCTTTGCTGTTTAGCACAGATACAAAGCCAGGAAACTTGTCATAGTTGCCAACAGGCCTCAATCAAGTCAAGGAGAGTAGTCTTCACTCAGGGGTTCCCAGCACAGTAAGTCAAGGGCAGTCCAGGCCTTCTTCCAGGAAGTGGGGAGCGGGGTCACAATCAGAATTCTTACCTCAAAGGTAATACTGAAATTATTACTGCCTAAGCTACAGGCAAACAAGAAAAGAAACAAGTCAAGGAATTAAATGCACAGCACAAAGATTGGTGTGAGTAAAATGAGTTTTAGTTCATGGGGCACTAGTACCAGTATTGGGGTAGACAGGAGCTGCTCCAATGGGACAAGCTTCAGTTTACAGAGTGTTGTGCTGGAAAAGCACAGCCAGTCAGCCAGCATCCGAGGAGCAGGGGAATTGATGTTTCGAGCAGAAGCTCTACATCAGGAATTAGGAAGTAGCCCAAGGGGGCTGAGAGATAAATGGGAGGGTGGTGGGCCTGGGGATAAGGTAGCTGAGAATGTGATAGATAGATGAAGTTGGGGGTGAAGTTGTTAGATCAGAGAGGAGTGTGGAGTGGATAGGTGGGAAGGAAGATGGACAGGTAGGACAGGTCAAAAGAGTGGTGCTCAGTTGGAAGGTTGGATCTGGGATAAGGTGGGGAGGAGAAATGAGGAAACTGATCCCATGTGGTTGGAGTCCCCAAGATGGAAGACGAGGCATTCATTCTCCAGATGTTGAGTGGTAAGAGTTTGGCGGTCGAGGAAGCCTAGGACTTGCCAATATCTGGATACATTGCGTTATCCTCTGCCATTTCCACCACTTACAAACAAACCCCACCACCAGGGATATATTTCCCTCCCTAACCCTATCTGCATTCCATACAGACCATTCCCTCCGCGACTCCCTTGTTAAATCCATGCATCTCCACCAACACATCCTCCCCTCCCGGCACCTTCCCCTGCCACCGCAGAAATTGCAAACCTGTGCCCATACTCGCCTCCCTCCCCCACCCCCACCCCCCTTACCTCCAAGGGCCAAAGGAGCTTTCCATATCCATCTGAGATTTACCTGCACTTCCACACATGTTATCTACTGTATCCATTGCTCCCCATGTGGTCTCCTCTACATTGAGGAGACAGGATACTAATTGTCGAACACTTCATAGAACATCTCTGGGACCCACGCAAGAAACAACCCCACTGCCCTATGGTCAGACACTTTAATACCCCCTCCCACTTGACCAAGGACATGCACCCCAAAATCCTTACCACCCAACACCTGGAGGAAAAAAGCCTCATCTTCCACCTTGGGTCTGCCAATTACATGGGATCGATGTGGATTTCACCGGTTTCCTCATTTCCCTCACCCCACCCTGATCCCAGATCCAACCTTCTAACTTTGCAATGCCCTCTTGACCTGCCCTACCTGTCCATCTTCCTTCCCACCTATCTGCTCCACACTCCTCTCTGACCTATCACATTCACCCCCAACTTCATCTACCTATCGCATTCTCAACTACCTTCCCCCAAACCCCACCACCCTCCCATTTATCGCTCAGCCCCCTTGGGCCACCCCCTCATTCCTGATGAAGAGCTTATGATCAAAACATCAATTCTCCTCAGATGCTGCCTGACCAGCTGTGCTTTTCCAGCACAACACTCTTTGACTCTGATCTCCAGCATCTGCAGTACTCACTTTCTCCAAACCTCAGTTTAACTGTGTTAGGATGAGTGACCTGGTAAATCAAATAATTAAGGTTGTGGATAGGGCTTTAAATTAGTTAAATAGGGGAGGGCTTTGGAGAGAAGAAATAGAGGCTTACAAACAAAAGGATTTGGCAGTATACAGGGTAGCTATTTGAATAACAATACCGAGAGTGGGACTGGAAGGCATAGAATGTACAAAAATTGAAAAACAGCAGTAAACAGGACAATAAAGGGGAAAAATGGTGAAAAGATAAAAATAATGGTGCTTTACTTGAAAACATACAGTATTTGGAACAAAATAAATGAACTAATGGCACAAATACAGGTTAATGTGTATTACCTTATAGCTGTTACGGATAGATGGAAACATAGAAAACAGGTGCACGAATAGACCATTTAGCCTCTTGAGTCCATACCACCATTCAACATAATCATGACTGATGAGGCAATTTCAGAATCCCACTCCTGCTTTCTCTCCATACCCCTTGACCCCTTTAGCTGTGAGGGTCATGTCCAGGTCCTCTTGAATCCATATATATATAAAAAACAAACTGGCCCCAACAACTTTCTGTGGTAGAAAATTCCATAGGTTCAGAACTCTCTGAGAGAAGAAATCTTCCTATTCTCAGTTCAGATTGGCCTATCTCTTATTCTTAGACCAGGAATATAGTGTTGAGGTCGAGGAACAGCCATAATCATGATGAATGACAGAGTCAGTTTGTTGGGGCAAGTAGCCTACCTTTATTCTTATTTTCCATGTTTCTATTCTGGCCTTCTTTAAAGATCTACAAATCCAGCCCATGGTTTCAGAATAAGCAGTCAGTCGTGAAGGACTGACATAGGGTGAAATTACTTCACTCAAAGGACTGTCTCTCTGGAAGTCTCTACCCCAGAGAGCTGTGGATGTTTAGCCATTGAGTTTATGCAATGTGGAAATCAAGAATTAAGGCGAATGGGGATTGTACAAATATAGAAACTTACAGTTATATGGAACATTAATAAATGCATCTGGCACTTTACAAGCTGTAGTAATTGTAACAAGGTCAGCCAACTGGACCTCACAGAATATGAAATCCGAGATTAGAGCTGTTAATCTGGTCCAATCAGGAAGACCTGGCTGACGTAAAAGAATTAATGGAATTGTTCTCCAAATGCCTTACTCATTGAGAGGCAGTGCTATTGTCAAAGGCTATGCATTTGTTAATAAAGGGTGATTAGTGATGTAATGCCTGCCTCTGAAGAGTTATTTCACAAGCATTACCAAACAAAAGTTGATAGTACAAGAAAATGTAGGTAAGGTGGATCAGCTGAGACTGGCAGTCTCTTGTGTTGCAGTGTCACTATCCCCACCTCTGAGCCAGAAGATGTGTGTTCAAGTCCCACATGCTCCAGAGATGAATAATAGTATCACTGAATAAGTTGATTAGAAAATTGACTGGTAGAGCAAGGACTTTTGAAATGTAGTGGTAGTGTCCTACTTCTGAGCCAGGAGGCATAAATTCAAGTCTTATCTTCTCCAGAGGTATGTAATAACATATCTAAGCAAGTTGGTTAGAAAATACCTTGAGTGGTAGAGCTAGCTCAAAAGGATGACTGGCTTACTCATACTGAAGTTTAATTTGCCATCTTCTGATACTATGGATCATTAAATTGCAACAATTGAGTAGTTATACACTTTGAGGCACAATATTATTGTTTTTTGAGAAGATCTGTAGCTCAGGTTGATGATAAGTATGTAAGTTACCTCACTGACATGGAAGGTTTGTTTTCAGACATTTTGTCACCATGATTAGGTAACATCATCAGTGACAGTTTCTGGTGAAGCGCTGGTGATATGTTTCACCTCTCTATTTATAGGTCTTAGTTTCTTGAGGTGGGAAGGTAGATGGGATCTGAGTTGATGTGCTTATTGATGGAGTTCTGGTTAGAATGCCATGCTTCTAAGAATTCTCATGCATGTCTTTGTTTCATCTGTCCTAGGATGTGTGTATTGTCCCAGTCAAATTGATGTCCTTCTTTGTCTGTATATATGGAAACTTGTGATAGTGGGTTGTGGCTTTTGGTGGCTATTTGTTGGTGTTCATGTATCCTAGGGAAAGTCTCCTGCTTGTTGATGTAGCCACCAAAAGATACACACATCCTAGGACAGGCGAAACAAAGATATGTATGAGAATTCTTAAAGGCACGGCATTCTTATCAGAACACCAGCAATAAACACTTTGACTTAGATCCAAACTATCTTCCTTTGAAAAAAGAACCGGAAATGATATCACCCACCTTAAGAAACCAAGACCTGTAAATGGAGAGGTGGAACATACCACCAGCACTTCACCAGATACTCTCACTGATGATGATACCTAATCGTGGTGACGAAATATCTGAAAACAAACCTTCCAGCCCAGCGAGCTAACTTTCATATGCATAATATTATTTTCACTCTCAACTACCTAATTCTTTATTACCAAATAAGTGAATTATCTGAGCACATGCATTAAAAAACACAACTACAATCACTTTTTCATGTTCAAATCTTCGCCTTCCCTGCTCTCTGTCCTTTTACTAATTTTGTACCCATGCTGTTGTTCTTTTACTACCATCTTATAGCAATATATTCTTTTATTGAAATATTAAACACTCCAGTCTCAAGGTTTAATACAATATTGGGTACCTTTACTAGTGACTCAACATCATTACTCATTTTCTTTAGTTCCAATATGTCACTGTCATCGGTTTGAGTGGCACGGTCTGTTTTAAAGAAGCCAACTTTCAAATGATCTGATGGGCCAGAGCTGGAATGAAAGAGATATAACATGTAACAGAAGCAATACTAAAATATTGCAACTTATCCATTCATGGGATGTACAGATCAATGCCTAGACCAGTATTCATTGTTCATCCTTAATTGCCCTAGAAATGGCGGTGGTGAGCTACCTTCTGGAATCACGACAGACCTAATGCTGTAGTGTAGGTGCACCCACAAAGCTGTTAGGAAAGCAGCAACTGAATGTAGAACCCGAGGCAGTGAGGAAGCAGCAATGTAATTGGAAATCAAGATGGTGTGTGGTTTGGAGAAGAACCTGGAGGTTATGCCATTCCTATGTAGCTGCTTTGAGCTGGGTACAGGTCATGGGTTTGGAAGGAGCTTCAAGAGAGGCTTGGCGAATTCATGCAATACATCTTGTTGATGGCATACATTGTTGCCTCTGTGCATTAATAATGATAGGAGTTAACACTGAAGGTGTTGGATGGGGTGGCAAACAATCAGGCTGCTTTAACCTAAATGGTGTCAAACTTCTTGTGAGTTGTTCGAGCTGAACCCATCTGAACAAGTGGGGAATATTTTTCCAGACTTTTGCCTTCCAAATGTTGAACAGGAAGTTAGTTATTGCAGCACAATTCCTAATATTTTACTGTTTTTGTAGACAATAGTTTGAATATTGCTGGCCCAGTCTGGTAAGCAGAATGTTTTTAGTCAGGGACTCAACAATGGAAAGGGTGTTGAATGTCAATGGGATACATTTGGATTTTCACTTGTAGGTGATGATCATTGTCTGGCACTTGTGATGCAAACATTACTTGTGACACAAATGGTACTTAGCAATAATCAGCGCAAGCCTAGATGCTATCCAGGTATTGCTGCTTATGGACATGGGCTATTTACTTATCTGAGTTGTGAATGGTGCTGAACATTGTGCAATCATCAGTAAATATCCCCACTTCTGACATTATGATGGAAGGAAGGTCATTGATAAAGCAGCTGTAGATAGTTGGGACTAGGATACCACTTTAAGTAACTCCTGCAGTGTCGTCTTGGGACTGAGATAATCAGCCTCAAAAAAAAATAACTATCTTCTGTTGTGCCAATTATGACTCCAATCAGTGGAGAGTCTTCTCCTGATTCCCACTGAGGCCAGTTTTCTTAGGGGTCCTTGAAGTCATCCTCAGCCAACTATTGCCTTGATATCAAGGTCAGTCACTCTCAATTCATGTCTAGAATTCAGCCCTTTTGTTCATGTTTTCGGCCAAAACTGTTGAGTGTTCCAGATGGAACAAAACTGAGCATTGGTGAAAATATTATTACTGAATAAGTGCTGCTCGATAGCACTATTTATAATCCTTTCCATTATTTAGCCAATACTCATGAGCAGACTGAATGGGATATAATGCATTAGTTGGATTTATCTTGCTTTTTCGTGCGCAGGAAATATTTGGGCAATTTTCCTCATTGCCGTTTAAATGCTAGTGTTGTCACTGTACTGGAACAGCTTTGCTAAGGCAAGCCAGGATTATAATCTTTGCAGTTTTTGTTGGCTTTTTAATTTCTTGATATTACGTGAAGTAGTTAAAATATCTTTACAATAGTTGTCATTCAGTCAGAGCACAGACAATGTTGTTAAACCAAATAAATAAATTGGCAGTTTTCTAGACATTACACAATTAATAGAATATGAGATCCTTTCAAAAAAAAACACAAAGAACTTACAGTTAGGAAATGGAGTAAGGAAGGAGTAGGTTAGAAAATGAAAATTTAGAATGCTAAATGCAGAGAGAAGCACATTTCAGGTGACGCTGAAGACTTTCTCAGTTTAATCCCAAGCAAATTTGATCCATACTGAGCAGGTTTAATTCCAATAAATAATTTAACATAAAAAGTCTTAATTGCACGATAAGTGAAATGAATACTCAGTACGGGTTCTGATGCATTTTTTGGGTGGAGGGCATTAGGAGAAGGGCAGAGAAAATTTACGATATAAGCTTATGTTTTCCCACTATCTAGAAGTGTTTCCATCCCCTTGCATTGTTCCAATGTAGATCTCACCCTGACTAACCAATACATGCATGATTAAAAGGTAATTAAGGATTATTATCAAGGTCATTAGACATTTTGAAAGGTTATGAAACTTCATCAGCAGTATATGAAATCCTGTCTTTTTTTGATTCATTCATGGGATATGGGTGTCATTGGCTATTGTCATCATTTAATGCCCATTTCTAATCACTATTGAGAAGGTGTTGGTAAACTACATTCATGAACAACTGCAGTCCACATTTTGTAGGTTGACCCATAAGACAGTCTGGGAAGAAGTTCCAGGATTTTAATAGTGATGTTAAAGGAATGGCGATATATTTCAACGTTTAGGGAGTGAGTGGCACGGAGGGAAATTTGCAGATGGTGATGTTCCTAAGTATCTACAGTCCTTGTCCTGCTCAATGTAGTGGTCATTGTTTTAGAAGTTATTTAGCAAATTGGTGAATTTCAGCAGTGCATCTCCTAGGTAGTACACTCTGCTGCTATTGAATGTCAGTGGTGGAGAGAATGGATGATTATGGCTGTTTTGAGCTGGATGGTGTCAAGCTTCATATGTATTCCATCACACTCCTGATTTGTGCCTTGTAGATGATGGACAGGTTCTGGAGATAAGTTATTCATTGCAGGATTCCTAGCTTCTGACCTGCAAACATTATATGACTGGTCCAATTCAAGATGTTGATAGTGATGGATTCAGTGGTGCTACTGCCATTGAATGTCACAGGGCAATAGTTAGACTCAATCTTATTGGAGATGATCATTGCCTGACACCCTGTGGTATGAATGTATTCAAAGAGACTCCTGACCACGAGAAAGAGCAAGTGTCATTGATGAAGCTGCTGGAGATGGTTGGGTCTAGGACAGTAAGTTGAGGAGCTGCTTGGGGCTTTTGTAGTGCAGTTGTAGTGTACCTACCTCTTGACCAGAAACCTTGAGTTCAAGTCTCACTTGCTCCAGGTGTGTGTAATAACATCTCTGAACAGGCTGAATAGAAAATATCTAATCTGAAGAACTACTGCTGGCATAACTGATCTCCAACAACCACAACTATCTTCCTTTGTGCCAGGTATGTTTCCAATCAGAGAGTTACTCCTGATTTGCAATGACTCTAGATTTGCTTGGACTCCCTGATTCTACACTCGGTCAAATGAAGACTTGAAGTCAGGAGCAGTCATTCTCCCCTTACATCCAGAATTCAGCTTTGTCCAGGTCAGGATCTGAGTGGCCCTTTTAAAACCCAAACTTTCTGCATGTCATTGAATCATGAGTACCAAGGAATTCAAATCCCTGGTCACTTTTAAAGAGCAACATGGGCAAACATAGAGCAAAGGCTTCGAACTGTTTGCTTTTCACCTGCACATGGAGCGATTGGATGGTGCTGGGCATGTCAACTAGCTGCTGCTGAGCTATCGTGGTTCCTTCTCCATTCATTTGATCAGGTCACAATCTTCAGAGCTAGTCTGCTGGGCGCCTTCCAATTCAACTGCTCTAAATGGTCCTTTCAGGCTGTCATACTCGCACTTCAACGGGCATCCCAACCTGTGGACTGTTTCAGAGATAGCCTTTTAACTGAGGACCCCCGGGGAAAATCGCACCCAACGTCTCGCTTGGTCATGACCTGAAATCAGCCGGACAGCGGCTAGAACGGGAAAATTCAGCTCATTGATCAGTTTCGAGAATCACCACCACATGGTACATATTTGCAGGTACTGTTTCTGTCATGCTCACTGTAGTGTATAACCTGCACTGAACTGTCAAGGTGTATAAATGACCAAAAGACAGTTGAATTGTAACGTTCCAGCGAGTGCCCACTAAATTTCATTACAGCATGAAGACAATCAGCAACTTAGACGGGGATGGGGAAATCTGACAAGTGGCAAAAGGAAATGCGAACAGAAGGAACAAATATCAATTCTTCAATAGTTTTTTTTGCTAAAGGACGTAATTTTGACAGCAGCTTACACACACAGTGAGCGTTCAGGGGAGGAGCATCGAGGTTAACACAACTGGAAACAGCTCTGAACATTCACTGGACCCGAAACTTCAACTCTGCTTTTTCTCCACCGCTGCTGCTAGACCTGCTGAGTTTTCCCAGCAATTTCTATTTTTTGTTTTAAAAACAGTTCTCCCGTCCGCGGACTATAACAAATCAGAACCGCCTTTACCCAGTGAAACGGTTGGACCCGGACGAATAAGACAATAAGAGGACCAAGTCCTGATCATTGCTGTGCACTGACTGCAAAGGAGCAGGAGCTGCATCAGTCGCCATTTCGCAACCAGCCACTTCATTCGCTGCGGCTGTCACCATGGTAACCCACCAGGGCGACTGGAAGGCCCCTCCACTCCAAGACAGAGGTGTCCTTGAATATGCCTGAACGAGAAATCACAGGCACAGAATACGCATGCGCAGTGAACGTTGGCGTCTTGTTGCTGAGCGACTGCAATCCAAGCTGGTCGATGTGTAAATAGAAATATTGTCGGTGCTCACTGCGCATTTCGGTTGTATCGAGTTTCCGACGTTCCGCTTTCATGAGATCAGAGTGCTTACAACACCAGACATGTTAACCTACAAAACCAGCGTACAACTGAAAAGTTGACCCAGCTGGTCGCGTCCCAAGGTGACGGAATACCTGCAATTCCTTTAGATTTCATGATGGCAGGTATTGTTCCCGAATCACATTTCAAAACGCAATCTGTTTTTAAACTGAAATGATATCTCTCACTGATATGTGACATACAAAGAGATGTGGGCACATTAGGAGGACCAAAGTGCTGGGATACAACTTGTATTATAAAAACAAAATGGTCTCAAGTTCAAGTTTTTGGGATGTTTGAAGTAATGAGTGAGCTCTGATGGTGCAATATACCAGAACTTGAAATCACATTTTTGAGAATATGACGAATTATTACCTGCTTTCGGATAGTTTGAATCAATCCTGTCAGATATTATTACACACCTCTGGGACTTGAATATAGGCTAGTTTGAGGTAGAGATACCAATACTGCAGTACAAGACACCCCAACATATGTACATTTTATTTAATATCTGGAAGTGTTATAACACCAAAGCACTACTTTTATTTTCAACCACCACCAATAAAATACTTGTACAGACAATTGGATATTTAGATGTAAGCCCACTACAGGCAATGCAATCCATCAAAAATGAGGAAGGGATTAGCATACATTCTCAATTTGTTATTAACTAATTTTTCCAAATTAATCTCTTTAGTGATGTTATTACACACATCTGGGGCAGGTGGGACATGAACCCTGGCTTCCTTAGACAGGGTAGGGAACTTTACCACTGCACCACAAGAGGACCCTGGCATATGCTTTCAGGATAGAGGGCTGAATCGGCGACACCTGCTCTTAAGTCCTGAGTTCCTATAATTAAATCATATGAACTGCATGGGAAAATGTGGAGAATTATGAGGTCATCCTCTTTGAATCTGAGAAAGACAATATGTTCATATTGTGGTGAGAGATTAAGAGCTGTGACGGAGCAAAGGGATTAAGTGTCCATATGCACATTACTGACAGCTACAGCACAGACACAAAAATAGAACGTTACAGCACAGCCTATGGCAGCTATTTGAAGGAGGTGAGCTATTCAGTCCCACAACCCAATTTTTCCAAATCACCCTGCAAATGAGACCTCCTTAAATACATGTATTTGAAAGCAGTTATGTAATCTGATTCCACACTCTTGTCAAGTGTGTATTTTGGATCTTAAGAACTTTCTGTGTGAAGAGATTTCTCTTCATTGTTCCTCTGTATTTCTAGGAGAAAGTGAGGACGGCAGATGCTGGAGATCAGAGTCAAGGGTGCGGTACTGGAAAAGCACAGCATGTCAGGCAGCATCCAAGGAGCAGGAGAATTGACGTTTCAGGCATAAGCCCTTCATCAAGAATGAGGCTTGTGGGCCAAGGGGCTGAGAGATGAATGGGAAGAGGGGGTGGAGCTGGGGTGAAGGTAGCTGAGAATGCAATAGGTAGATGAAGGTGGGGGAGAAGCTGATAGGTTGGAAAGAAGGATGGAGTGGATAGATGAGAAAAGCAATGGACAGGTCAAGAGGGCGGTGCCAAGATGGAGGCTTGGCACTGGGATAAGGGGGGGAAGGGGAAATTAGGAAATTGGTGAAATCCACATTAATCCTGTGTGTTTGCAGGATCGCAACTCGGAAGATGAGGCGTTCTTCCTCCAGGCATCAGGTAGTGAGAGTTTGGCGATGGAGGAGGCCCAGGACCTGCATGTCCTTGGTGGAGTGGGAGGGGGAGTTGAAGTGTTCAGCCAGGGGTCAGTGGGTTGGTTGGTGTGGATGTCCCAGAGATGTTCGATGAAATGATCTGCAAGTTGGCGTCCTGTCTCCCCAATGTAGAGAAGACCATATCAGGTGCAAAAGAGACAGTAGATGATATGGAGGTACAGATAAATTTCTGTTGGATGTGGAACGATCCTTTGGGGCCTAGGCTGGAGGTGAGGGGGGAGGTGTGGTCGCAGGTTTTTCACTTCCTGTGGTGGCAAGGGAATGTGCCGGTCATTGAGTGAGGGCTGGCAGGGGTGGCGTGGATCTGACAAGGGAGTTGCGGAGGGAATGGTCTCTGAAACATTGATAGGGTGGGGAGGGAGGGAAATATATCCCTCACGATGGGGTCAATTTGTAGGTGGCAGAAGTGGCAGAGGATGATGCGATGTGCCATAGTGTTAAGGGTTTAGATGGAGAGGAATTTGTTAAGTGTGTACAAGAAAATTTTCTGATTCAGTATGTGGATGTACCTACTACAGAAGGTGCAAAGCTTGATCTACTCTTGGGAAATAAGGCAGGGCAGGTGACTGAGGTGTCAGTGGGGGAGCACTTTGGGGCTAGCCACCATAATTCTATCAGATTTAAAATAGTGATGGAAAAGGATAGACCAGATCTAAAAGTTGAAGTTCAAAATTAGAGAAAGGCCAATTTTGACAGTATTAGGCAAGAACTTTCAAAAGCTGATTGGGGGCAAATGTTCGCAGGTAAAGGAACGGCTGGAAAATGCGAAGCCTTCAGAAATGAGATAATGAGAATTCAGGAAAAGTATATTCCTGTTACGGTGAAAGGAAAGGCTGGTAGGTATAGGGAATGCTGGATGACTAAAGAAATTGAGGGTTTGGTTAAGAAAAAGAAGGAAGCATGTGTAAGGTACAGACAGGATAGATTGAGTAAATCCTGAGGCAAAAGTGAGGACTGCAGATGCTGGAAACCAGAGTTTAGATGAGAGTGGTGCTGGAAAAGTACAGAGGTCAAGCAGCATCTGAGGAGCAGGAAAATCGACATTTCAGGCAAAAGCCCTTCATCAGGAATCAGCGAATCCTTAGAAAAGTTTAAGGCATTAGGAGTATACTTAAGAGGGAAATTAGGAGGGCAAAAAGGGGACATGAAATAGCTTTGGCAAATAGAGTTAAGAAGAATCCAAAGGGATTTCACAAATATATTAAGGACAAAAGAGTAACTAGGGAGAGAATAGGGTTTTTTTAAAAATCAGCAAGGCGACCTTTGTGTGGAGCTGCAGAAAATGGGGGAGATACTAAACGAGTATTTTGCATCAGTATATACTGTGGAAAAGGATATGGAAGATATAGAAAGTAATGAAATAGATGGTGACACCTTGCAAAATGTCCACATTACGAGGAGGAAGTGCTGGATGTCTTGAAATGCATAACAGTGAATAAATCCCCAGGACCTGATCAGCTGTACCTAGAACTCTGTGGGAAGCTAGAGAAGTGATTGCTGGACAAGTATTGTGCAGAACACTGAGGATAACTCCTCTGATGTTCTGCAAGGTAGTCCCAAACAACCTCTTGCATTCACCTGAGTGGAGAGGACAAGAGATGCAGAGAATCAGTATAGGGATAAAAGAGTCATTTTCAGATTGGCAAAGAATAACTATTAGAATGTCACAAGAATTAGTCGTGTGCCCTCGAGTACTTACAATCTATATCAATTACTTGGATAACGAGACCAACTATATGGTAGCTAAATTTGTTGATAACAGAGGACAGGTACGAAAAGAAAGTTGTCAAGAATACATCAACAGTTTACAAAGGAATTTAGAAAGATGAAGTAAGTGGGTCAAACAATTGGCAAATGGAATATCATGTAGGATAATGTAAATTTGTTCACTGGGAGAAAGAAAGTAAAAGCAATATATTGAGACAGATGTCAGTATTTTTTGGCGCAGAGAGATCTATGATGCCCCCCGGTGTCATAATTGAAAATATAGGCGTGGAACATTTGCAGTTTTCCTGTTCTCTGGCACCTGTCTGACCTTAAAGTAGCATTTAAGTATTGTGATGAGAGCTTCTGCTATTACAATGATGGATTCCCTCTGCATCCTAAGCTGCATACCAGCTGGATTGGATAGTGTTTTGGCCTTTATATCAAGGAGGTTGGAATTTAAAAATTTTTAACAAACGAAGCTTCTCTAATCAGCCCATACGTTTGGTTCTGTCTTCAGTTGTAGGTAATGAAACTTGGGAAATTGTTTTGGCCTCAGAACGGATGCAGTATAAACTTGCCATAAAAGTACATGGATGTAAAGTTCAAATTGTGAAGTGGGTTGCAGTCATAATCATATAGAACAGCAGAGTAGGCTCAAAGGGCAAATTTCTTAGTCCTGCTCCTGTTAATGCTTTTATATAATAAACACAGCTTTATTCCCTTCAATATGGAATTTTGAAGAATAATATAATAGTAGTATGTAAAATAGTTAAGAGAATTGATAGTCAGGTGTACAGTAGTTCTGTTATAGAACTGCTAACTCAGGGGCTTGGCGTAATAATCTAGAGAATGTGAGTTTAAATCCCACTATAGGAATTTGAAAAAACAAAATTCTGTTTGAAGAAAACAGTGTTTAAGAAAAGCTGGCTATGGAACTGTTGAATTGTTATTAAAAACTCAACAGGTTCACTGACTTTCTTTAAGGATAGAAGTCTGTTATCCTTAACCAATCTGATTTATGTGTGAGTCCAGTTCTTCATCAAAAGGATTAATTCTTACCTGCCCTCTGCAGTTGATATTGTACCAAAGTGCTACTCAGTTGTTAAGAAGTAGGCTAACTAGTAATGCACAATAACTGCAAGTCTTGCCAGTAATGCTCACATCCCAAGTATGAATATTTTAAACATACAGAGACATTTTTCTTCTGATGAAGAATTTTGGAACAAAAATCTAAATGTCTAAAAGTTAGAACTAAGCTGAAAAGAAGTGAAATCAAAAAGCATGTTTTCACACAAAGGTTAATGAAAATCTAAAACTTATACCTCAAAAATGTCAATAGAAATTAGATTTTTAATTTGTTAAGTATGAAGAGATATTGAGCAAAGACAGATAACTGGAGTTCAGCTTCGAATTAGTTGTGATTTAATTTAATGGTGCAACAGGCTCAAGGAGCTGCATTCAGTTTTACTCTGCTCTATCAATAGAGCATTATAATTTTTCAGATTAGCAGGAATCCTAGAAGTCCAAGAATAAAAGATTTCTATTTTCCAACATTAACAGTATCTATGTCATAGGAGATGAGTCTACCTATTCATCTCTTTAGCCAGGTGAATGACCACCTCCCAGTTGTAAAAACATTTTCATTTTAAGCTAGTATAGACTAGCATTATTTTGTACTGAAAGGCAAATATCTGAACTTGTGCACAAGCAGACTATCCTCATCGTTGCTGGCATACATTGATTCTTTGTCTCAATGCATTAAATTTAAAATCTTCATTGTTTCAGAGTTCTCCATACATTCATCCCACTCTAACCTCACAACCATTTCCAGTCATATATCCTTCCATGTAACTTTCCAGAATCCTGGAAGCAGTCTAAGGATCAAGTTTGAGATGAGACCACATTTCTTCACCCAGAGAATGAATTCTGTGTCACAGAAAGCAGTTCAGGCCAAAACAGAAAGAGTTAGATATTGTTCTTAGGGCTAAAGGGATCAAAGGGTATGTGGAGAAGGCAGAAATTGGGTAATTAGCCGAGATCATATTGAATGATGGAGTAAGCTCAGGCCTACTCCTGCTCCACTTTCTATGTTCACTTAGACCTATGACTTTAGTCTTTTGCAAATAACCCTTTCCTTGCTCTGCCATTGGTGGAAATACCTTCAGGAGAGGTATTATTGCTAGACAATTAATTCAGAAACTCAGTAATGCTCTGGGACCCAGATTCAAATTTTGCCATGTATGATAGTGGAATTTGAAGACATTAAAGAATCTGGAATTAAGGGTCTAATGATGACCATGAAGCCATCGTCAACTGTCAGAAAAATCGATCTTGTTCACTAATATCTTTTTAGTAAGGAAATCTGTCATTCTTACCTGATCTGGCCTACATGTGGCTCCAGACTCTCAGCAATGTGGTTGATTCTTAATTGCCAGATGGGCAATTAGGGATGGGCAATAAATGCTGGCCTAGCCAGAGATGCCCCATTCCCGAATGAATGAAAAAAAAAGAGTCCTTGACTTTCCTCATTAAGAAATCCTCCTTAAGGTTATTTTGCCTCTCTATTATTCTCTCCATTTTGAATGGCTTCTCTACATCATTTTCAATTACTCAGTTTTGAATCCCTCCTAATCTCATGTTCCATAGCTCAGGGTCTGTTATCTCATTGATTTCTATTTTAAAATGTCTTGGGATATTTTGAATCTAAATGGGTCTGCGTTAATGCAAACTATTATTGTTTATTCAACTCCTTCTTCTTGATGTTTAGTAATGAGAAACCATAATATGGATTATAGCTACTCTCTGACCTTGCTGAGTTAAAGACATTAAACATTTTAGTAAATAATTGAACTTAATTTAATTCCATTAAAACAACACAAAAATTATGCCGTGCTGACAATGGCCAAACAGAGGAATATACATTTTCAAAGTTTTGTCCAGACAAAACCTTTCGACTGTAAATATTCTCAAAAAAAAAGTACCAGCTACCTAAACAGCTAGTCATGGTTTATTGTCTAAGACAGCTTCAGACTGTCTAAAGTATAAAAGATCTGACATCTGTTTACTGACATCAACGTTTTTTAACACAGTAGAAAAACTCTGGACGTGGATCAACTTATTTCCTGTGACTTTTTTCACTATCAAGCAATGAAATAAAATAGTATAATTGTATATACCTAAACATAAACATGCAAAACAGTGATAGCATATAAAAAAATGTATTTACTGACAAAATGAACTTCATGTTTCAGTGCTGTAACCACCAACAACCATGAAACGGCTGCAGCCCTAGTATTTTAAGTGAATTTGGTGTTTTTCAAGAGTGTTGTTTAAAAAGGTACAGAATTGGAAAGAACATAATGCAATATAATAAGGTAATTTCTTTACAGAATAAAATGGGATTTTTTAAAGAAATGACAAATAGGCTTATTTTCAGTAAGAAAAAGAAGAAACCATTACTGGATCTGGTATTATGTAATAGAGTGAATACAGCAGAGCTTGGACAAATGTTATGTGGAGGTGTTGGTGTTGGATTGGGGTAGACAAAGTTAAAAATCACACAACACCAGATTATAGTCCCAACAAGTTTATTTGGAAGTACTAGTTTACAGAATGCCACTCCTTCATTGTCTAAGCTGATATGTCATTTTTTTTATATAAAACCTTAAGTTATCTCGAGAATGTGACTTAAAAGAAGTTCTGGGATTTACATATTAATGAACCAAAACCTGCAACCCATTCTAAAAGATGAAAGACTAAACAGTAATTTAGGTTTGTCCAATATATCATTTCAGCTGCATGACAATGTGATCTTTTGCTATAAATTCTGTGTCTTATCATCACGGCTACCTGATGAAGGAGCAGCACTCCAAAAGCTAGTACTGTACTTCCAACTAAACCTGTTGGACTATAACCTGGTGTTGTGTGATTTTTAACTGAATTAATTATTGGAAGCCAGCAGTTATTTCTTAAAGGCAAATCGTGTTTTACTAATTTGATTAGCTTCTTTGATGAATAGAGAGGATTCACAAGGGCAATGTGGTTGATGTGGTATACATAGAAGTACTAAAGGCAGTTAATAAAATGCCATTTGGACAGGAGGAAGATATATTGTGAAATTTTCCAGTAATCAGTACCAAAATCTTGATATACATTAATGACCTAGGCATCACTATAACATTGTTCCAAGATTTGCAGATGTCACAAAACTTGCAAGCATTATGAACTGAGGTGGGAAAATCTATTCCTCAGTTGAACTGAGCTTTCGAAATTGGCACTACCTAACCTTTTGTCCTTCACTCACCACAACGTTTCTGCACCTGTTGGTTTACTTGCCTGCACCCTCACTCTCACATTTGTTAAACTAATCCTCAACAAGCTGTTATCTGTCTTTCCTAGGCCAATTCCTTGTCCCCTACCCCACCACCACCACCACCACTGTACAGCCCTCATCTCCACCCCCATAGGTCTATGGAACGCAGGCTTAAAATGATATGATGGACAATTGATTTAGCCATCAACAACCAAGTAGAAACACTGAAATGTAGAAAATAGGAGCAGAACAGACCATTCAGCCCATTGAACTTGTTCCACCATTTAAAATCTGATTGAAGATTTGTAGCTCGGGTATCCGTTGTTGTGGTTCTGCTCGCCGAGCTGGAAGTTTTTGCTGCAAACGTTTCGTTCCCTGGCTAGGGAACATCATCAGTGCTGTTGGAGCCTCGTGTGAAGCGCTGCTTTGATGTTTCTTCCGGTATTTATATTGGTTTGTTCTTGCCGCTTCCGGGTGTCAGTTTCAGCTGCAGTGATTTGTATGTGGGGTCCAGGTCGATGTGTCTGTTGATGGATGTTCTTGCCGCTTCCGGGTGTCAGTTTCAGCTGTAGTGGTTTGTATATGGTGTCCAGGTCAATATGTCTGTTGATGGAGTTTGGGGATGAATGCCATGCTTCTAGGAATTCTCTGGCTGTTCTCTGTCTGGCTTGTCCTATGATAGTGGTGTTTTCCCAGTCAAATTCGTGTTGCTGGTTGTCTGAGTGTATGGCTACTAGAGATAGCTGGTCGTGTCGTTTTGTGGCTAGCTGATGTTCATGGATGCGGATTGTTAGCTGTCTTCCTGTTTGTCCTATATAGTGTTTTGTGCAGTCCTTGCATGGTATTTTGTAAACTACGTTAGTTTGGCTCATGCTGGGTATTGGGTCCTTTGTTCTAGTGAGTTGTTGTCTGAGCGTGGATGTTGGCTTGTGTGCTGTTATGAGTCCTAAGGGTCGCAGTAGTCTGGCTGTCAGTTCTGAGACGCTCCTGACGTATGGTAGCGTGGCTAGTCCTTTTGGTTGTGGCATGTCCTCGTTCCTCGGTCTATCTCTTAGGCATCTGGTGATAAAGTTGCGTGGGTATCCGTTTTTGGCGAATACCTTGTATAGATGTTCCTCTTCCTCTTTTCTCAATTCTGGTGTACTGCAGTGTGTTGTGGCCCTTTTGAATAGTGTCCTGATGCAGCTTCGTTTGTGTGTGTTGGGGTGGTTACTTTCATAGTTTAAGACTTGGTCTGTGTGTGTTGGTTTCCTGTGTACCCTTGTGGTGAATTCTCCGTTGGGTGTTCTCTCTACTAACACGTCTAGGAATGGGAGTTGGCTATCCTTTTCCTCTTCTCGTGTGAATCGGATTCCTGTGAGTGTGGCGTTGATGATTCGGTGTGTTTTTTCTATATCTGTGTTTTTGATGATTACAAAGGTGTCATCAACATATCTGATGCAGAGTTTGGGTTGGATTTGTGGTATGGCTGTATGTTCTAACCTTTGCATAACTGCCTCTCCTATGAGTCCCGAGATTGGTGACCCCATGGGTGTTCCGTTGATTTGTTCGTATATCTGATTGTTGAATGTAAAGTGTGTGGTGAGGCACAGGTCCAGTAGTTTAAGTATGCCGTCCTTGTTGATAGGTTCGGCCTCCTGTGTTCTGTTATGTATGTCCAGTAGGTTGGCTATTGTTTCTCTGGCTAGGGTTTTGTCAATTGAAGTGAACAGTGCCGTCACGTCGAATGATACCATGGTTTCTTCTTTGTCTATGTGTGTATTCCTGATGACGTCCAAGAATTCCTGTGTTGATTGTATGGAGTGTTTGGATCCGCTGACTGGGTGTTTCAGTTTTTGTTGTAGTTCTTCAACAAAACAACTGGACATACATAACAGAACACAGGAGGCCGAACCTATCAACAAGGACGGCATACTTAAACTACTGGACCTGTGCCTCACCACACACTTTACATTCAACAATCAGATATACGAACAAATCAACGGAACACCCATGGGGTCACCAATCTCGGGACTCATAGCAGAGGCAGTTATGCAAAGGTTAGAACATACAGCCATACCACAAATCCAACCCAAACTCTGGATCAGATATGTTGATGACACCTTTGTAATCATCAAAAACACAGATATAGAAAAACACACCGAATCATCAACGCCACACTCACAGGAATCCGATTCACACGAGAAGAGGAAAAGGATAGCCAACTCCCATTCCTAGACGTGTTAGTAGAGAGAACACCCAACGGAGAATTCACCACAAGGGTACACAGGAAACCAACACACACAGACCAAGTCTTAAACTATGAAAGTAACTACCCCAACACACACAAACGGAGCTGCATCAGGACACTATTCAAAAGGGCCACAACACACTGCAGTACACCAGAACTGCGAAAAGAGGAAGAGGAACATCTATACAAGGTATTCGCCAAAAACGGATACCCATGCAACTTTATCACCAGATGCCTAAGAGATAGACCGAGGAACGAGGACATGCCACAACCAAAAGGACTAGCCACGCTACCATACGTCAGGAGCGTCTCAGAACTGACAGCCAGACTACTGCGACCCTTAGGACTCATAACAGCACACAAGCCAACATCCACGCTCAGACAACAACTCACTAGAACAAAGGACCCAATACCCAGCATGAGCCAAACTAACGTAGTTTACAAAATACCATGCAAGGACTGCACAAAACACTATATAGGACAAACAGGAAGACAGCTAACAATCCGCATCCATGAACATCAGCTAGCCACAAAACGACACGACCAGCTATCTCTAGTAGCCATACACTCAGACAACCAGCAACACGAATTTGACTGGGAAAACACCACTATCATAGGACAAGCCAGACAGAGAACAGCCAGAGAATTCCTAGAAGCATGGCATTCATCCCCAAACTCCATCAACAGACACATTGACCTGGACACCATATACAAACCACTACAGCTGAAACTGACACCCGGAAGCGGCAAGAACATCCATCAACAGACATATCGACCTGGACCCCACATACAAATCACTGCAGCTGAAACTGACACCCGGAAGCGGCAAGAACAAACCAATATAAATACCGGAAGAAACATCAAAGCAGCGCTTCACACGAGGCTCCAACAGCACTGATGATGTTCCCTAGCCAGGGAACGAAACATTTGCAGCAAAAACTTCCAGCTCGGCGAGCAGAACCACATTGTTCCACCATTCAATACATGCATAGCTAATCTTTTATCTCAATGCCATAAGCTTTCCACCACCAATGCACAGTGACAGGACTGTGTATTGCAGCAATTTGTCAAGGCTCCTTCAACAGCCCCTTCCAAACTGCAACCTCTACCACAATACGAAATGGACAGCAGATGCATGGGAGCACCAGTTGAACTTTTCACCACTGAAGTTCTCAGCCAGGCTATATATCTTTGACTTGGAACAATTGCTATTCCTTCACTGTTGCTGGGTGAAAACACAGGAACATTTCCTAACTGCACAATGGGAATACATACCTACACCACATAAATTGCAGTAGTTCTAGAAAGTAGGTCTGCATTACTTTCTTCCATTTTTAGGATTGGGAAATAAATTCTGGTCTTGACAGTGAAGTTCAAATCCTAAGGTGTTCTTATTATCATTCTACCAAGGGGAGCAGATTTTCCCTACCTCTTCTGTCTAGTCTCGTCTTGATTTTGAATTTCAGTATTAGATTTCCTCTAAACCTTCTCCTTTAAGGATAACAGTCTCAGCTTTTCCCACAAGCCTGGAACCATTCTCAAAACCACATCCACAAACTCCCTAAAACCTTCATGTCAATCCATGTGTGGATTTGTTGTTTTGTTTAGATGGTCTTGGGCTTCTTGTGCACTGTTGGAGCTGAATGAGCTCAATCCTGATGAAGGGATCTTGCCTGAAACATTGATTCTCCTGCTCTTTGAACACTCCCTGACCTGCTGTGCTTTTCCAGCACCCCACTCTCAACTCTGATCTCCAGCATCTGCAGTCCTCACTTTCTCTACATAAATATATTTATTCCTTTCAAGGGAGCTAGTGGTGGTGTAGTAATATCACTGGAGGAACAATCCAGAACTCCAGCCTAATGTTTTGGGAACATGAGTTCAGATCCAACTGTAGCAGATGGTGAAATTTGAAACCAATAGAATTATGGCATTAAAAAGCTAGTCTAATAAATTTCTAATCATTATCTATTGTCCTTAAAAGCCCATCTGGTTCAATTATGTCATTTAGAGAAGGAAATCCGCCATCCTCAACTAGTCTGGCTTACAATTGACTCCAGACCTACAGCCTTAATTGCTGTGGACAAGTAGGAATAGGTAATAAATGTTAGACTTGCCAACAATGCCCACATCCCATGAACAAATAAATAATCAATAACTTCTGGGTTGATATTCAAGATTACAGAAGACAAAAATAAATATAACTTTTACCCCTTTTCACTTGCTTAAAGCTTGTTACATCTTTAAGAAAAGGTCATGCACTTGAAATGTCTATTATTTCCCTCACTAAAGATGCTGCTTGATCTGTTGAATATTTCCAGTACTTTCTCTTTTATTATATATGTAATACTGTCCTGGTACTCAAAGCATTTCAGGATGAAGTCCAAATAGCGTGAAAACCTATTTCTGCTGAATATGATAGGTATAGAAATTGCATAAAATTCAGCAAATTGTTTTTTTGTAGACCCTTAGATGCTTGCAGCACAGAAGGAGGACATTCAGCCCATTATATCTGTGCTGGTCAACAAGTATCTAAGTACACAAATCCAATTTTCCAACTCTTGGCCCATAGCTCTTGAAGCAACAGCAATGCAAGTGAATATCTAAATACTTCTTAAATGTTGCAAGTCTTAATGACTCAATCACATTTTCTGGCAATGAGGTCCAAACTCCCACTATATTCTGGGTGAAAATAAATTCTCCTAAACTGTCCTCCTGGCCTTCTACCTCATACCTTAAATCCCCCTAGCTATTGACCACTTAATGATTGGAAAAAGTGCCTTCCTTTTACTCTATCTATGCCCCTTATAATCTTATACACTTCTATCAGGTCCTGAGCCTTTGCTGCTCTAAAGAAACAAAAAACAGCCTATCCAATCATTTCTTAGATCTCAGAACCAACAGCCCTCGGAGCACCTTGGTAAATTTTCTCTGCATCCTCTTTAGTGCATCACAATATGATAAGCAGAACTGCACACAGTACTCCAGTTGTGGCCAAACCTGCATTTTACATAGTTTCAGCATAACCACCCTGTTCTTGTAGTTTCTGTTTAAGCTAATAAAGGCAAATATCCAATATGCTTTCTTGATCTTTTTATCTAACTGTATGGCTATCTTCAGGGATCTGTAGGTATACACACCAAGGTCCCTCTGATCTTCAGTACTTTCTAGGGTCCTATCATTCAGAGCCTAAAACCTTGCCTTGTTAGTACTCCCCAAGTGCATTGCCTCACACTGTTCAGGATAGTTCTGCCCTGTTAATATTCTCCTGCATTTTACAGCTCTTCTCTTTATTATTCACTACCATTTTTAATTTCATCTGCAAACATCTTGATCATATTCCCTAGTCCCTACATTTAAGTCTAAATCATTAATGTACACCAAATAGCAAGGGTCCCAGCACCAAGCCCTGTGGAACCCCAATGGAAACAGACCTCCAGTTATAAAAGCATCCTTCCTTTTAAAGAGGAAAAGTTAAAATAATTAATCTTAAAATAGGGTTTGTGCACTGAATGAAATTATTCAATATTTTAATACTAAACCATCTGATTACACTATAAATATATACATATTTCATTTTATTGTTCAAGAAGTTAACAATTTAGTTAAACACTACTATCTAATTGTTCTGAAATCCATAATTAATACTTTAAACTATGATGTTCATCAAATTAAATATTGTATTATTATGCATTGTACATTTTATTTTACATTAGGATCTTAGGTATTTCTAGATACTGAGTTGTTTGTAATGGAAGTTGGACTGCTATGTCTGATAAGATTTTCTCTGCTGTTTTTTCTTGAAGTATGGGCCAGGAACTGGTGGAAGACAAGGGAATAATGTATGCTATCTGACTTTGACCTCAATATTCAAATTGGATGATGAGTCTCTATTATGTCACTGCTAATAAAAGGTCTTTAGTCAGGCTTAGATAGTCTGGTCAAATTTGGCAGGATCACAAAACATTAATACGTGTAAGATTACCACTGTGAAAGGTGATGCACAATGATTACTTACAATCAGGTTATTTGTGATGCCTTTTAAATATTTGAAGTTTCAAAACTTATTCACTTGTCAAAAGCTGGCATTTCAAGCATTATATTGCTGAAAGGCATATTTGATTGAAAACATGTCTGCCTGCCTGTTGAGAAAGGACTTTTTTGATCTCACATGCAGGAAACTATCACTGCAGTTATAATAATTGCTGTGTTTTGCCTTATACAGTATTTAGATCATTCAGTTTAACCATAGTTCCAGCTGATTATGGCAAGGCAGAACTTTATAACTGGATGGATGTGCAGTGTGCTCACAGAAGTTTATCAAACTTCTCAATTTATAGGATTCTGTTAAGTAAAAAAAAATCTATTTTGATACCTGTGAATGATTTAAATTGTCAGAACCAGGTTTAAATCACCAAAATGTGCCATATCGTATGCTGGTTTCAATAGTTTATATGTATATTTCTTTTTAATCATCAAGTTGAGCCTTTATAATGATCTGTAACAAAATGTTTTTCTGTTTATCAGATAAATTGCAGCTCAGTGTTTCCAGGTTTTTTTAGTGCAGGTGATGATAGGATGAATTGCAGCTCTGGTACATGTTACTCTCAGTTACATCATATATTATAGAGTGTTGAGAAAACTTCTGGAATGAAATATTACTATTATGAAATAAGTATTCACATACTAATTTCTACAATTTTTAAAATATGGCAAAAATATGAGAAGACAAGCTTTGGAAAGGGAATGTCATGGTTCTAATTTTACATTATCTCCACAGTTTCCTTGCACCTTGAATTGGAAAACAAAACAGGCAAAATAAGTAATATTTTATTTGGTAGCTATAAAATCTCAATCCATTTCTTAGTCATTATTGTGCCACAACACAAAATTCCAAATAGTTGGGCAAACATCAACAGCAAGTTACAATACTTTTTAATAAGGACAAAAGATATAGGAGCCAAATTAATCCATTCGGCACATCAAGTCTGCTCCATCATTTGATCATGCTCGATACACTTCTCAACCTGATTCTCCTGCCAGTTCTCTGTAAACTTTGATGCTCTTCTTAAACAGTAACATATATTATCTCTGTCTTGAATAAAGTTAATGACGTGACCCCCACAGGCTTCTGTGGCATTAAGTTTCACAAATTCACCACCATTCTGGCTGAAAATATTCTTTCCCATTTCAGTTCTAAAGAGTTGTTCCTTCACTCTAGTGTTGTACACTCTGGTCCTAGTCTGTCCTGTGAGTGGAAACATCTTCTCCACGGTCCCTCTATCCGGGCCTCTCAGTATTTTGTAATGTTTCAATGAGATACCCCTTATCCTTCAAAACTCCATGGAGACGCAGAATCTTTAACTGCTGGTCATTCCTTCATCATCAGATCATTCTTGTAAATCTCCTTTGGTCCCCTTCCAAGGCCAGCACAACTTTCCTTAGCTTGGAAGCCCAAAACTACTCACAAAACTCTAAATGTGGTCTGACCAGAGCCTCATACCACCTCAGCAGTATATCCCTTCTCTTGTATTCAAGCCCTTTCAAAATGAATGCAAAATTGCACTTGCCTCCCTAACTGCCATCTGCATGTTAACCATAAGTGAATCCTGAACTAGAATTCCTATGACCCCTTATGCTTTAGTTTTCTGATGCCTTTCCCTGTTTAGAATATAGTTTACGCCTCTATTCTTCCTCCCAAAATGCATAATCTCATACTTTCCCATATTGTATTCCATCTGCCAGTTTTTTGCCCTCTCTCCTAGCCTGTCCAAGTCCTTCTGCAGCCTTCTTGCTTCCTCAAGTCTTTCCTTCCACTTTCATTGAGTCATCTACAAACTTTGCAACAATTCCCTCAGTCCCATCGTCCAGATCATAAATGTATAACATGAATGGTTATTGTCCCAACATGGACTGCTGCAGAACTCCACTAGTCACTAGCTGCCATCCTGATAAAGACCCATTTATCCCCACTCTCTCTCTTCTGCCAGATAGTCAATCCTTTAGCTAGTTCTTGCATCGAACATCATGGATTCTTGTCTTATTTAGCAGCCTGTTATGTGGCAGCTTGTCAAAGTCCTTCTGAAAATTCAAGTAGATTAAGTCCACTGGTTCTCTACTGTCTAACTGATTTCTTGCCTCCTCAAACAATTATAATGGATTTAACAAAGCCATAGTGACTTGGCCCTTTTTTACCATGCAATTTCAAGTAATCCGCAAACTCATCCTTAATAATAGACTCTAAAATCTTATCAATGACCAAGGTGGGACTAATCGGCCTATAGTTTCCCATATACTGTGACCCTCTCTTCTTAAACAGGTGTGTTATATTAGCCATGTTCTAGTCCTTTTGGACTTTCCCTGACTCGATTGATTTCTGAAATATTCCACAATTTCCTCGGCAATCTCCTTAGGAAACCTGTGCTGTAGTCCATCTGGTTCAGATTATTTCTTCACCTTTCAGCTTCCTTGGCGCCTTCTCCTTAGTGATGACTATTGCACTCATCTCTTTCCCCTGACTCTGTTCAAGTTTTGGTATGCTACTGGTGTCTTCCACCATGAAGTTTGATACAAAGTGCTTTTTAGTTCCTCGATCATTTCCCTGTTCCTATTATTCTTTCTCCAGCCTAATTTTCCAGCAATCCAATGTCCAATCTTGCCCCTCTTCTATCTTTTGATATCTAAAAATAGTCTTTCAATATTCTTATATTACTAGCTAGACTACCCTCATATTTCATCCACCTCCCCACCATCACCACCTCCACATTGCCTTTTTAAATTATCCTTTGCTGGTTGTTATAGGCTTCCCAATCCTCTGGCTTCCAATTAATCTTAACTGCATTGTATCCTCTTACTTTTGCTTTAATGCTGGCCCTAACTTCCCTTCTCACCCATGGTTGTCTCATCTTCCCCTCAATATGTTTCTTATTCCTTGGAATGAATTTCTGCCTCCTGAACTACCCCTAGAAACCACTTCCATTGCTGCTTCAATGTCTTCCTTGCTAGGCTTCCTTTCCAATCAACTCTGGCCAGCTTATTCCTCACATCTTTGTCATTACCATTACTCAATTGAAATATAGGGTGACTTCTGTCATGTCACTGCACCTTAAGCTCCCTAATCAAGTCTGCCTCATTACATATCAGCAATTCCAGAATTATGTGCCCTCCAGTGGGCTCGACATTTCACATCTCAGAGACATTTCACAAATTCCTTTTTTTGAGATCCACTATCAACCTGATTTTACTACTTCACTCGGATATTGAAGTCCCCATGACTAATGTAATAGTGCCTTTCTTGCATGCTTTTTCTATCTCCTGATTTACTTTCTGCCCCACATCCTGACTACTGCAAAGAGACCTGTATGCAACTCATCAGGGTCCTTTTTTCTCTGTTTGGTTCCTCAACTCTACCCACACAGAGCTGTTTGCATTAAATTGGGCAATGCAAAGGAGGCACAACAGCAAGATGGAAAAATAACAAAAGATAAAAGCTGAGATTGATCCCTCTTTCACAAAATAGAGCAAACCCAGGAATTTGGATCTATTTGAAGCTCTCAGCATTTCTGATTCTATCATCAAAACCTTATGAAAAGAATAACGGTTGCATAATATTGAATATCCACAATTATCTTGAGAAGAAATTTTGCAGAATACCTTTTTAAACTACAAATGCTGTGAGAAAGTGTGTGTGTGTGTGTAGTGGGTGCAGAGTGTCTTAAGTCTGACACATGCACCCCCTTGCAGACTTAAGACACTCTGCACCCACTACACACACACACACTTTCTCACACTCACAACTCCCACCCCAGACAGACAGACACACACAGACAAAGACCCACATGCACACAAATATTTTGTGTGGTGAATTTGTATTGCACAGTTACATTGCACGTTGCTCAAAAACTGCATACATTCATGTAGAACTCTGAGCTCAAAAACTGCAGGAATTTATGTAAAACACTGTTATCTCACTTATTAGATTAGAATCAATCTAAACATCAGGTCATAGACAGAGAACACAAGGGGCTAACATCTTCAACATATTGTCTAGCTATCACCATTGTAAACAGCTAACCCGAGAATGCAACTTTTCATTTTTAAAAAACGGTTTTGTGATTTACACATGAAAGAAGTGAAACTATCACTGTATTCTAACAGATGAAAGGCTTAACAATCAATTTTTCAATGTATAATTTCAGTTACATCACACTGCAAATTTTTGCTATAAATTCTGTGTTATGATCGATCCCTCCACAATCACCTGATGAAAGAGCGTCCCTCCAAAAGCTAGTGTGCTTCCAATTAAACTGTTGGACTATAACCTGGTGTTGTGTGATTTTTAACTTTATCTGAAGTTAGCATTAGAGAGTTGTTCTGGTAATGTCCCTAACACCGAACTACGAGGCCGGAGTTTAAGTCCCACATGCTCCCGAGGGGTACAATGACATCTCTGAATAGGTTGCTTAGAAAATATTTAGAAATAGCTTCAGACCAGCAACTTGTGAGCTGAAGATATATTTCAGAACCTTTTCTAAAATCGGTTCCTGATCGATTGCAAAACAAGCCTAATTTTAAACATCGCAGGAAGCTGCCAGAGAGAAAAAAGTTTCACAGACTTAAGTGACAACATTTTCCTGTCAAAACACGTATTCAAACAAACTGACTTGACTAAATAACAATTATAATTCCGATTTTTGTAGTTCTGAAGTGTAATATTGTCTGGATTCATATTTAGACAAATGTAAGGAAATTATTTCCTCTCCTACTCTGCTGCTGTAATAGACTGATCCCGGGAAAAGCGGCGTTGCTGGCAAATAGAAGAACCCAGCGGCATTTCCGTCAATTTTTTTTATAAACAAGGGCTTGTGCCAACATCGGTACATCTTTCGACAAAATAGCTGAACATAAATTAAAATCAAACACTGGGTAGCTACCGTATAATCCAAGCCCAATATTTGAATGCAATAGAATCTGCTTTTTAGAGGAGACTGAAATCCATAACGGAGAGGATTTTTGTCAGGTGCCGGCATTTTACTTTCCTCATTGTCATTCTCTCACTAGCGTCCAGTACGATCATGATCGATGTGATTCGAAACAACACTTCAGATCATTCAATGAAATATTTCGTATTTGTTTAGGAAAAGGACCAATAGCCCATTTGGGGGTTGGGGCCAGAGATCTGCTAAGAACGTGACACATTGTGTGGAAAAATGATTGTTGCCTCTTCTTGAACTGCAAGGCTGCTTTACGATCCAGGAATCTCTCCAGAATCTTCTCCCATTGACAATTGCTCTCGATCTAAATGTTTGGCATTCTTTCATTCATTAACACCGCGATGTTGGAAAGGTAAAAGTAGGAGCTGACATTCGGAAGCGAGGGCTAAAGTCATATCCCGTGACTAAATCAGAAAGGCTGGATTCTTAAATGGATGTTGGGTAAGCGTCATATTCAAACGTAGACTGTGAGCATCAGTATACCTGTATTTTTCACCATAACACAGGGAAGCACTAGGGCTAGCCATAGTATTAATAAAAAGTATGGTCAGTGAATATAATGAAATCCACGTCATATGAAGTATTTTTTGTGTGGGAGACGATGCTTGGAGGGCAGTTTGCAGCGGCATCAGCTCCTTGCCCCCTCAAGCAGACTTCCTTTCAGCAGGGATGGTATACTGGATATGATTTGCTGGGGTCTCAATTTATTCAGAGATCCCAATGGATCCAGTCATCAGAAACGACACCAAAATTGGTATGAGGCACAATGTGGGTATTCATTGTCATTTAACAAAGGCATGAGTTAATACAATCATATGAAATGGTTCAGAAATAGGCCATTCAAACAATCAAGCCTCTCCCCAAATCGTGGCTGATCTGATTGTGGCTTTAACTTCACTTTGCTACATGTCCCCTTTAACCCTTGGACCAGTGTTGATTAAAAAAATGTATATCTAACTCATTCTTCGGTATATTCAATGACCCAGCCTCCACTGCTGGCTGGGGAAGAGGATCCCAAACACTAAGGGTTCTCTAAACATGGATCATAGAATCCCTACAGTGTGGAAGCAGGCCATTCAGCCCATCAAGTCCACACTGACCATCCAAAAAGCATCCCAGCCAGACCCAATCCCTAACCTTTAGCCTTGCATTTCCCACAGCTAACCCACCTAGCCTGCACCCCTGGACACTTTAACATGGCCAATCCATCTAATTGTATATTTTTGGACTGTAAGAGGAAACTGGAGCACCCAGATGAAATCCATGCTGACACCCACGCAAACTCCATACACTCAGCTGAGGGTGGAATTGAACCTGGGTCCCTAGCACTGTGAGGTAGCAGTGCTGACCACTGAACAACTATTCTACCTCATCTTCACTTTAAATTGTACCCCACTAGTTCTAGGTTCCGCTGGGGAGGAAACATCCAGCTGCCAAGCCCACTCAGAAGTTCACCTTATGTTTCAATAAGGTCACCCCTCATCCAATCAATATAGACTCGTAATCTTTTCTCATAAGTCACCCTTCATCTCAGGAATCAGCTTGGTGAACCATATCCAAACTGTTTCCAATGGAAGTATATCCCTTCCTAAGTAAGGAGACCAAAAATGTATAAAATACTTGGCATGTGATGTTGCCAATGCCCATGTACGTTTGTAATGAGAAGCAACTATGCTTACAATCCATTTGCAAAAAAGCTAACATTCCATTTGCCTTCCTAAATACTTGCTGTACCTGTATGCTAACTTCTTGTGGTTCAGGATACACAGATTAAAGTGTACTGCAGCATTCTGTGTTCCCTCTCCATTTAAAAACATTTTGCTCTACTATTCTTCCTGCAAAAGTGGACAACCTCATGTTTTCTCATATTATATTCCAAATGGCAACAAGTTTGCCCACCGAATTACCTATCTAAATCCTTTTGCACATCTTTTTATTCTCCTTAAAATTTGCTTTCCTACCAACCTTTGTACCATTAACACATTTGGCTACAATAAACTCTGCCCTTCATCAAAGTCACTAATAGAGATCATAAATAAATCAAAATGTAGCATTGATTCCTGCAACACTTCACTAGTTACAGTTTGCAAAACTGAAAATGAGCCATTTATTCTTAGTCTCTGTTTCATATAGGTTACCCAATTCTCTTGTTATTATTATATCAGTCCCAACAGCATGAGCATCTGTCTTGTGCAGTAACCATTTTGTATCACACCCTATTGAATGTCTTTTGGAAATTCAAGCATATCACATGTGCTAATTTTGTTAAATTCACCTTGCTTATTGAAAGAATTGAAATGAATTTGTCAAACACAATTTCCTTTTCAGAAAACCAAGTTGACTTGACCTGATTATCTTGCATTATAATTCTTCAATGTCCTACTAAGACTTAATAATATATTCCAGCAGTTTTCTGGAAATGACAGATGATACATTCATTCACCTAAAAGTAATTAAACTCAATCCAACTGTGTCAATGTGCAGGCGCCTAACTAAGGCTAACCTCAACATCACAGACAAGACATGCAATCACGTTTCACTCCCACCTCATGCTCTCAAACTATTACCTCTTCCTGGGTACTGCAGTTCTTACACACTAACGGGGATGCCTGTGAATAGGTATACATACTTACAAAGTTATTCTGCACTCAATCTCTTTATCTCAATGCAGGATACGTAGCCATACCTTTGTCGTGGGTAGAGGGCCAAGATCAGCAGAGTGCCAAACACTAGATCTTCATCTGATTCAAGGAATAGCCAATGTAGTTGGCTGAGGAAGACCAGAACTGTACCTATAGTGATTGGGAGAAATAAATGTATCAGGACCCAGTCAGCAACATTGCGCTCTGCTCTTCTTGGATGTGCATAAAGGTAAACACTGGTCTGCTTAAGCTAATTAGCTTCTACACAAAGTATTTTTTCTCTTCAATTCTGCAGGCACAACCAGCATTGTATTAGGCCCAGCCAAGAGGCCACAGCTTGAACCCCTTTGCACCAGCACATCTCTGGAGGAAACATTTGAATCCCATGGGCTCACAGACAAGCATACACTTGCCCTCTCCATTAGCATGGAGATAGTCATCTCACTGGCCAAAGAAGCCTGAGTAGATTCTAGGACACAATCTGATGAGCACATCACTGACATGTGTTTGCAACTGGTGAGGTAAGAAACACCTGAGGTCACTGAAACTGAGAACTTATGGAGAGCTGACACCTGCTGAGCTCCAGAAGAAATGCCCCTCTACTTGACCGTAACTGCCATGCTCAATCTGCAAAGGCGAGCAGGGGAACATTGACAAGTATGCCAGAGACACTCAGAAGATTAGTGTGAAAAATAGAGGATTCCATCAACATGTTCACTACTGTGGAGGCTGCAGCATGCAAGCACTGGCCTGCCTCTTGGAAACTATGGCAGCCACCATGAAATTGAGATCCAACAGAATGTTCATTTCCTGCCCAGACCTGCGCTCAGTTACTCTAGGCAGATGCTCAGTAGCAATGGCAAGGTGATAGGGAGACAAGAAACTTTGACCTCACTCCAGGTGCCCCTTCTTCTCAAGCTAGCAGGGAGGAGAAAATATAGGCAAGAACACCATAGATTCCTCTAAAGACGTTCCACATGTTCCCTCCCCTTGACCAGTGACCCTATTGTCTCCAGCAGCTGAAGCCAAGGAGATGTACCTGCACCTGTGCAGGATACATTCAGTAGGCTGTTAGGTACATCTCAAAGTCTTCAAAGTCAACAGAGTGTACCTGTCAGCAGGCTTCCTATGGAGCTGTGAAAGATGCGTGTGCACCTAGATGTAGTGGGAGGAAGAGGAGAAAAACTGTTTGAGGGCACATCATTGCCATAGTGGTTCAATCATTGTTTATAATCAGCACCTTTGAAAATATATATTTACATGCACTCTGCTAATATCTGTTCTAATCTAATTTTACCAGTAAGAGATAAAAAGGTTCTCTTAAGTTAAAAATATGAAGCATCTTCCCCAAGCAAGAGGATGTGTTACTTCAATTGTGGTAGTGCTATTTCTTTAACAAAGTTATGTTGTCCTTGGGTTTTTTTCAGAGAGGTCTTAAAAGACACAGACTTTGAAAAGTCTAAGTTTGAAGGGTTTTGGGGCCAGTTTGATTATAGTGAACAGATACTGCCTTAGGCAAAAGGCTTTTGAGTAAAAAAAATTTGTACAATGCAAGGGGAGCGGCCAGTTCTCCCAGCTCAGCTTTTCTCTGGTTTGATTTGTCTTTTGAAAGTTTGGCTATTCATTGAAAGGAGTCAGGCAGTTGTGAAGCTGCCGGACCCAAGAGAAGCATCTGGGTCCATGCTGACCCCCTCTCTCTCTGGCCTCTCTCCTTTAAGAATGTGTGTGTTTGATTTTACCTTTTGTGCTAAGGGATGTTCATGAGGATTGTTGCAAGTATTTGGAACAGCATCACTAAGTTGGGATGATCTGTTGGGATTTTGGATAGGTTAAGTTATTCGGTATTCTGTTCTGTTTTGTTTCTGTTTCATTCAGTAATCTTGTAAATAAATACGGTTTTGTTTAAAACTAAGTGGTTTGGCCAGCTGCATCTCTTCTGGGAATATCCATTGTACACCTGTTTAAAACCACTAGCAAAGTTGGGGTCTGGGCTACTTTCTTTAAGCTTTTTGAGGGGATCTGACCTGGTCCATAACACAATCACCACACCTTGGTATCATCAGCAAAATGGGTGACTCAAGATTGCCTTATTCATTAGGGAATCATACATCTTCAATTTGGGGATTTGAGTCAGGGTACTACAGATTATTCTTGGATGCACTCAGGGTGACAATGACATCTAGAGGAGGAACCAGGACCAGGTATGACCACGCATACACCTTATCGGAGTGATGCCAGTGTCCGTCATATAGCTATATGCTCCAGGAGAGGAAGATTTGCCCCAAGTATGAGGTTCTCAAAGCTACACGAAAACATATAAGGCTGTGAGATGTGCAAAGGCCAAATAATATGTACTGCAGCCAATTGTAGGGAACAGATCCAAAATTTGGAGCCGAAAGTAATTAAAGTGTTGTTAATGATGATGCTGAGACATGGCAAGGGTACAGGGAATTGCATTGTGCAGCATTGAAGGGATAGAGAAGGTATAAGGCACATAGGGAACAGCAACAGGATGTGACATGACACCTTAGTATTCACAAAGGATTAAAGTTAATATGACACAAAAGTCTTTCGTGCAAGGAACATTTTAGTGCAACAGTCAAGAGATGCATGGTCAAAGTAGTGCTCAATATATCAAAGTTATTTTAGAGCTACCATTAATCCAGGGCATGGTTGCATATTCTCTTTTGCTGTCACAGAGGTGAAGAGATCAGCACTACAGATGAAAGGAACGTCAACATTTTATGTTGTAGTTAAATGAAAAAAAACTTTAAGGAATATGTCTTACATCATGCAGTGGGCTGATAGCCAACTGTGCAAATGAAATTCTCACATAAACAGAAAGTTTCTAGCCACCTCAGCTACACTGGAAGTGGGCTACTACAAGACTTTCTATGGCTTGGTCACCTTTGATATGAAGGAGCCGGTGTTGAACTGGGGTGGACAAAGTTAAAAATCAATGCGGTAAAAACAATGACTGCAGATGCTGGAAACCAGATTCTGGATTAGTGGTGCTGGAAGAACACAGCAGTTCAGGCAGCATCCAAAGTGCAGCGAAGTTGACGTTTCAGGCAAAAGCCCTTCATCAGGAATAAAGGCAGTGAGCCTGAAGCATGGAGAGATAAGCAAGAGGAGGGTGGGGGTGGGGAGAAAGTAGCATAGAGTACAATGGGTGAGTGGGGGAGGGGATGAAGGTGATAGGTCAGGGAGGAGAGGGTAAAGTGGATTGGTGGAAAAGGAGCTAGGAGAAGTGTTCCTCGACAGTGGTCACCTTTGCCATCTTTTTAATGGTAATCCTGGCCCATCCCAGGATTCTGATCCTCATTTTTCTCCTTTGATGTTTCTATTCACTCCCACTTCACCTTATCAGTGACACAATCTCCCCTTGGCAACTTCAGTAGTGGAGGGCGCAGCACACCACGAAAATGCAGGACAACCCCTTTGAAGTTTAGAACATAGAATATTACATCGCAGTACAAGCCTTTTGGCCCTTGATGTTGCGCCAAGCTGTGAACCCAATCTGAAGCCCATCTAACCTACACTATTCCATTCTCATCCATATGCCTATCCAATGACCATTTAAATGCCCTTAAAGTTGGCAAGTCAAGAGTGTGTGGTGCTGGAAAAGCACAGCAGGTTATGCAGCATCTGAGGAGCAGGAGAATCGACATTTTGGGCAGGGGCCCTTCATCAGGAATGAAATCACTTTTTCCTTAAAGTTGGCGAGTCTGCTACTGTTGCAGGCAGTGTGTTCCACACCCCTACTACTCTCTAAGTAAAGAAACTATCTCTGACATCTGTCCTATATCTATCATCCTTCAATTTAAAGCTATGTCCCTTCATGCCAGCCATCACCATCCAAGGAAAAACGCTCTCACTATCCAACCTATCTAATCCTCTGATTATCTTATATGTCTCAATTAAGTCACGTCTCAACCTTCTTCTCTCTAACGAAAACAGCCTAAATCCCTCAGCCTTTCCTTGTAAGACCTTCCCTCCATACCAGGCAACATCCAACCAAATATCCTCTGAACCCTTTCCAAAGCTTCCACATCCTCCCTATAATGCGGTGACCAGAACTGTATGCAATACTCCAAGTGTGGCCACAGAGTTTTGTACAACTGCAGCATGACCTCATGGTTTCAAAACTCAATCTCTCTACCAGTAAAAGATAACTCACCATATGCCTTCTTAACAACTCTATCAACCTGGTTGGCAACTTACATGGATCTATGTACCTGGACACCGAGATCTCTCTGCTCATCTACACTACCAAGAATGTTACCATTAGCCCAGTATTCTGCATTGCTGTTACTCCTTCCAAAGTGAATCACCTCACACTTTTCCGCATTAAACTCCATTTGCCACCTCTTAGCCCAGCTCTGCAGCTCATCTATGTCCCGCTGTAACCCACAACATCCTTTGTTACTATCCATAATTGTACTGACCTTAGTGTCATCCGCAAATTTACTAACCCATCCTTCTATGCCCTCATCCAGATCATTTATAAAGATGACAAACAGCATTGGCCCAAAACAGATCCTTGTGGTACACCACTTGTAACTGAAATCTAGCATGAATATTTCCCATCAACCATCAGCCTCTGTCTTCTTTCAGCTAGCCATTTTCTGATCCAAACTGCTGAATGACCCTCAATCCCACATATTTTGTGAAATAGCCTATTGTGGGAACCTTATCAAATGCCTTACTGAAATCCATATACACCACAGGAACCGCTTTACCCTCATCCATCTGTTTGGTCACCTTCTCAAAGAATTCAATAAGGTTTGTGAGACACGACCTACCCTCCACAAAATTGTGTTGACTATCCCTAACCAACATATTCCTTTACTGCATGGCATTACCTAATCTGTCCAGGCAGCAGCACAACATTTTCAGAAGATTTATGGTTTGTTCTATAATGGTCTGGTCAAAACCTAGGCAGCATTGTATCTCTCCTGACAGTAATCTATGGATTCCTTACAAGAATCCTAGGTGTGCAGGGCTATCCCTTGTACCTAGGAATATCCTTGAATGTGCCAAGAGCCTCTGAAAGGCCTCGCGCCTTTAAATGGCACAGGATGTAATAGCCACGGCAGCTACCTGGATATCTAGCTCAGACCTATAATATCTGGCTATTTTGATCACAAATTAGTTGAACATGCATAATGCATCATTCTTTTCTTTTTTTCTTCTTTTTTTCACACTCTCACTGATCCAGCCCAAGTCAAGGGAAAACACCTGAGTGGTCCAGTGACAAAGCAGTGTCCTTTACATCAAAGGGTAATGCTAATCTCATGTTTATTTTTTTTTATTTTTTTTTCTTTTGTTCTTTTTTTCCCCTTAAATATTAACCCCCACACTACCGCCTAACTGTGGTAGTGCTAATTTTCCCCACCAGGAAGAGATACCTGTTTATTTTTTTTCATTCTTTTCTATTGATGAGAGTTGCTGCTTTATTATTGGGTGCTATGATTGTTATGCAGATGCAATCAATTTCACCCTGAAACTGTGGGAAATTAGTGATGGCCTAGAGTCCTAATGCCTTAGCTATTTGATTTCCTTCCATCAAGAAGCAAAGACATGCATTGCTGAACTCTTGTGAAGATCAGTGACATCCTGAATGCACGAATGAGTTGAGGACTATGAAATGTGACAAAAGTTCCCAGTGGCTTGCTGAAGTGATCTGTTGACAAAGAAATTAAAAACAGCTTTCATATCAGGGCTGCTCAAAGGTGATTGCTACCCCAGCCTTGGAACCTCAGCTCATTGTCCAGCAGCTGGCATTGGTGTGTCTGGGGACATTCTGAGTCATCTTCAGCAATGGCTGTCACTCATCTGCAGATATTTGTACATAAGCTTATAGATTCTGTTTCACTCAAGAGTTTTATGTGATGGTTTATGTCCTGTTGTTTCTCCCTCTGCAGGTTGTAGAGCAGCTTGTGCTCATTGCTGTTTGCTGCTGATGTTCCTTTCCAGTTGAGAGAATGCAAGAAGAATTGGATCATCTCTGCCCTAACTTTTCACTTTCAGTGAATAGTGAACTCTGTCAATAGTAAGTGAAAGTACATAGTCTTAGTGAAGAAAATAATGTCAGAGCTAAAACTCTTCTTGAGAAAATCCAGACTATGCTCTCACTGAAGTTGCTCTTGCACTTAGCCAAGGCCCCAGCCAAGAAATGTGATTCTGCATTGCTGTGTGACTTAAGAGGCCAACCCCTTGCCATCATTATTACAAGAGCTTGGAGGCATCTACTATTGATGTAATACCTACTAGCTGTACAATACACAATACCCATATACATGCAGAATCGTAATCCTGATTTCAACTAAGATGGCCCAAGGAAGTGTCAGTGTGACTTGACATGAAGCAACTGCCAGAAGTGCCCTGGCAACTTCACCCCATCCAAACCTAACCATCAAAGACTTCTTCTAGCACCCTTTGTCTTGTGAATGAAGATATGCAATTGCAGTGTGATGGTGTAGTGCAAATGACTAGGGTATCACTCGTGGAGAAGGTGAGGTTTTGAATGATGCTTCTTGCTTCATTGGCTCTTATTGATCTGAGAGATCAGAAGATCCTAATCAGGCCATAATGTAATTTTGTTTTGCAGCAGAGAGCGGCGGGAGCTGGGCGGAAGTGAAGTTAGAGCGCAGAGGCTGTTGGGAAGGTGGGTGAGTGTAATGTAAGTACTTACCTTGAAGCCAGCGGTCTTTTTGCAGCAGAAAGCGGCGGGAACTGGGTAGAAGTGAAGTCGGAGCGCAGAGGCTGTTGGGAAGGTGGGTGAGTGTTATTTAAGTAGGTGTGTTCTAGGCCCCAGGTCCTACATAGTAGGGCCTCCCTCCTACCCTCCTCTTCTAACCTAAGAGTCCGCAGATTTGCAACAAAACACGGGGGTCGAGGGAAGTTTCTGTTGAGAAAAGAGTGAGTCTTTGGCTCAGGAGACTTCGACAAAGAAGTTGAGAGAAGTGATTACACCACAGTTGAAGAGGGTGAAGACATGACTGCCAAGCTGATTCAGTGTACTGTGTGCATGATGTGGGAGGTCAGGGACTCTGGTGTAGCTGGCTCATATAACAGTGGAAAGTGTGTACACGTTCAGCTTCTGACAGAGCATATTGCAGCCCTGAACACTCCCCCACCTCAGGCTCATCTGAGAGAAGGAGCTCTTTCTGGACAGGACCTTCAGCGATGGTAGTACACCAAGCATACCGGAAGAGAGTATAAGGGAGAAGACGATGAGGAAGGCAGAGATGAGACAAGTGCAAGAGACCCTGGGGGAAGTACCTGTCAGGCGGTACTTGGAAACCGTAGAGACAGACGTCACTGCCAGTCCGAGAGGCAGTCAAATCTGCCAATCAGAAATTGGTGTGGAGGCAGAGCCAAGGAGTCAGCCATCAAACAGAGCCATGGTAATAGGGGATTCCATAGTGAGAGGGACTGAAAGGGGTTTCTGCAGTGGGATTTGAGGATGGTGTGTTGCCTTCCTGGTGCCAGGATTAAGGATATCGCAGACAGAGTGCAGGAAATCCACAAGGGCGAAGGAAATCCACAAGTGCCAGACGTGGTGCTGCATGTCGGCACAAATGACGTCGGGAAGAAGAGGAAGGACATTCTACAGCGGGACTTTGGAGAACTCGGAAGAAGGCTGAAAAGCAGGATATCCAGGGTGGTTATCTCCAGTTTGCTTCCAGTTCCTCAGGCTGGAGAGGACAGGAACAGGGAGATAATGGACTTGAAAGTGTGGCTGGGGAACTGGTGCAGGAAGCAAGGATTTAAATTCTTGGATCACTGGGATATGTTTAGCGGTAAGGATAAATTGTACAAGAGGGACGGGTTGCACCTTAATAGGTGGGGGACCAGCATTCTGGCAGGTAGGTTTGCCACTGCAACACTGCTGCGTTTAAACTAAATAGCGGGAGGGGAGGGGACAAACTGGAAGTTTAAGAAGGAAGTTAAAGGGAAAGTTAGAACAAGAGAAGTCAAGAAAGACAATGGAATCAATGGAGCAGAAAACTCAAAAAAGGATCATGCCGTAAGGTCAAGTGAAATAGGGATTGATAGGAAGGGTGAAGGGAGTAGCAAATTAAAAATATTGTAAATGAATGCACGAAGCATTTGAAATAAGATGGATGAGCTTGATGCTCATTTGGAAATTGGCAATTATGATGTTGTGGGGATAAACTGAGATGTGGCTTCAAGTGGACGGGGCCTGGGAAATGACCATATAAAGAGAAAAGGGAAAAAGTATAACATTGCAAAGACAAGTGGGAAATCGGAGGACTGGGAAGCTTTTAAAGAACAACAGAGGATAACTAAAAAGGAAATACGCAAAGAAAAAATAAGGTACAAAGATAAACTGGCCAAAAATATAAAAGAAGATAGTAAAGGCTTTTTTTCAGGCATGTGAAAAGAAAAAAAATGGTTAAGACTAAAATTGAGCCCTTGAAGACAGAAATGGGTGAACTTATTAAGGGGAACAAAGAAATGGCAGAAGAATTGAATTGGTACTTTAGATCTGTCTTCACTGGGGAAGACACGAGCAATCTCCCAGATGTAATAGTGGCTGAAGGACCTGAACTGAAGGGAATTTATATTAGGCAGGAAATGGTGTTGGAGAGACTGTTAGGTCTGAAGGCTGATAAGTCCCCGAGACCTGATGGTCTGCATCCCATGGTATTAAAGGAGGTGGCTCTAGAAATTGTGAATGCATTGGTGATCATTTTCCAATGTTCTATAGATTAAGGATCAGTTTCTGCGGATTGGAGGGTGGCTAATGTTGTCCCACTTTTTAAGAAAGGAGGGAGAGAGAAAACAGAGAATTCTGGACCAGTTAGTCTGACCTCAGTGGTAGGAAAAATGATTGGAGTTAATTATAAAGGACGAAATTACGACACATCTGGATAGCAGTAACAGGATAGGTCAGAGTCAGCATGGATTTATGAAGGGGAAATCATGCTTGACTAATCTTCTGGAATTTTTTGAGGATGTAACTCTGAAGATGGACAAGGGATATCCAGTGGATGTAGTATATCTGGACTTTCAGAAAGCCTTTGATAAAGTCCCACATAAGAGGGTAGTGAGCAAAATTAGGGCACATGGTATTAGGGGCAAAATACTGACATGGATTGAAAATTGGTTGCTTGACAGGAAACAAAGTGTAGTGATAAATGGCTCCCTTTCAGAATGGCAGGCGGTGACCAGTGGTGATCAGTGCTGGGACCGCAGCTTTATACAATGTACACTAATGATATAGATGAAGGTAGTAAAAGTAATATTATCAAATTTGCTGATGACACAAAGCTGGGTGGCAGGGTGAAATGTGAGGAGGCTGTTGGGAGAATACAGAGTGACCTGGACAGGCTAGGTGAGTGGATGGATAAATGTGTGATTATCCACTTTGGTGGCAAGAACAGGAAGGCAGATTACTACCTAAATGGAGTCAAGTTAGGTAAAGGGGCAGTACAACGAGATTGAGGTGTTCTTGTACATCAGTCAATTAAAGTAAGCATGCAGGTACAGCAGGCAGTGAAGAAAGCTAAAAGCATGCTGGCCTTCATAACAAGAGGTATTGAGTATAGAAGCAAAGAGGTCCTTCTGCAGCTGTACAGGGCCCTGGTGAGACTGCACCTTGAATATTGTGTGCAGTTTTGGTCTCCAAATTTGAGGAAAGACATTCTGGCTATTGAGGGAGTACAGCGTAGGTTCACGAGGTCAATTCCCAGAATGGTGGGACTATCTTACGCTGAAAGATTGGAGCAACTGGGCTTGTATACGCTTGGAGTTTAGAAGGCTGAGAGAGGATCTGATTGAGACATATAAGATTATTAAAGGATTGGACACTCTGGAAGCAGGAAACATGTTTCCACTGATGGGTGAGTCCCGAACCAGAGGACACAGTTTAAAAATAAGGGGTAGGCCATTTAGATAAGTGTTGAGGAGAAACTTCTTCACCCAGAGCGTGGTGGGTGTATGGGATGCTCTGCCCCAGAAGGCTGTGGAGACCAAGTCTCTGGATACTTTCAAGAAAGAGTTGGATAGAGCTCTTAAGGATAGTGGAATCAAGGGTTATGGGGATAAGGCAGGAACAGGATACTGATTGAGGATGATCAGCCATGATCATAATGAATGGTGGTGTTGGCACGAAGGGCAGAATGGCCTACTCCTGCACCTATTGTCTATTGTCTATTTTCAGTACTTCATGAAATCAGCTCAGAATTGGATGAAATTAGTTGAAACAAATTAAACTGATGGGAATCAAATTCAAGGATAACAGCCCAGGAGCACTGTAACAAAAATCAAATGTTCAAGTTAAATTTTTAAAAAATTACTTAAATTTTAGATGGAGGGTCACACTCAATACTTCACAGTGCCAACTTACTGCAGAAGGCCTCAAGTATTCTGATGGCCATTACATGCTTTGGATTGTATGATGTACTCTTTTGAAGACCCACTGTAACAAAAGTGAAATGTTCAAATGACAAAATTTAAATTAAAATGAGATAGTGTAATCCTGCCCTTACTGGTCAGTAAGGCCTCAGTGGTTTTAATGGGCACCATGTGATTTCAATGGTTGAGATATTTATTTCTTCAAATAACCTGCTTTCACATGTTCTGGCATGTATCCAGAGCAGGGGAGTCTTGAATCTGCTTCTTCTGGACAAGACGTAAGGGCATTACCACTATACCACAAGACCCTTGCATTTTATGAGATTAAAGAAAAGTCAACCTATTCTGCAGTAATTAAGACTTTGAACCCAAATCTTCCAGTCCAAAGGTGGGAACACCTCTAGGCCACTACAAGACTCTTGGATAGTATGAGATAGCAAAAAATGATCTTGAATGAATCTGTTTGGAGATGTTATAACATAGGGACAGACCATAAGACTATTCAAAATAGTAACAGGAATAGGCCCCTTTCCCCAGAACACTTGATTCCCTGTTGATCAAGAACAGGCCACTTTTGGAATACTGTGTATTGAGTGTTCTGATCACCCTGTTATAGGAAGGACATAATTAAATTGGAGAGAGTGCAGAAAAGATTTATAAGGAGATTGCTAGGACTGGAGTGTTTGAGTTATAAGGAGAGGCTGGTGTGAGATAATTTTCAATAGTGACCGAGATCAGTGATTGGCAAAATAGCCCCGTTACTGAGCATCCACAGGGGCAGTTTGAAGCAGAGATGGAATCCTAAGTACAGCTTTACAGTAGCCTTTTTATACACAGTTTTTACATACATTGAAACTTTATCACCAAGGTGTCATATGGTTGTATCTATTGTACACAAGTTTGCGTGACATCTGTCCTGGGGAAGCAGGAGACAGTTTAATGCTGGCAGTTATTCCTGATGGGATTAGAGTGTCTGTCCTGTCTGAGCTTGCATAATTAAGAGGTGTTAGTCCTTTTGTCTTTAAAATTAGTAACGTTAGTAGAAAAACTAGACCTATATGATCTAAATAAGTGAGAAATTATATGTGCACTAAATAAAAGTATAGAGGAAATTAAAACTGATTTCCTGCAGTTGGATCATGAGATTTCATCTACCATTGCTGGTTTTTGACAGTTCTTACTCATTCATTCATGCAGTTTCACAGAAGTGCTGTTTTGATTGTAGGTTTCTTAAAGGAGGTAGCAGCCCTATTTATTATGTTTATAAGTATAAATCTATACATTAATACAAGACGATAGTCCTAAATAAAAGTTATAAATAGATAGTACAGTATTATAGAAATAGGTTGTGTATAAGGAAATTTCAAAGAAATAAAAATCAGCAGACTATAGGTTTGATGTCCTGCAGCCTATTCAGGTCCCGAGAGATGATTACTAAGGCTAATTAATATTATAATCTTTCCAGGGTTTCGATTAGGTTATGGAGATACATAGTTAGCTGGCATTGTTCTGAGTAGATTACAGTATTAACACTTATTTAGGGTAGCCTTTGATACAGAAACAGGTCTAAACACTGCTTGCAGCATGGGGCTGTTAAGAATTGAAAGGTGTAAAGAAACAGTAATGGGTTAGCAGCTAGGAAGGGATATTTAATTTTAATTTATCTTTTGGAGCTGCTGGTGTTGGATTGGGGTGTACAAAGTTAAAAATCACAGAACACCAGGTTATAGTCCAACAGGTTTAATTGGAAGCACTAGCTTTTGGAGCGCTGCTTCTTATCAGGTGCCTGTCACAACCACCTGATGAAGGAGCAGCGCTCTGAAAGCTAGTGCTTCTAATTAAACCTGTTGGACTATAACCTGTGTTCTGTGATTTTTAACTTAATTAATCTTGTAGGAGTAAAATGTACTACAAAAATGTGGTTTTATGAATGAATGAATAAATGAAACTGTGGTATAGTAAACTTAGACTGCTTGTGAGTGAGTTAGTAAAGAGAATCATAATACAATATCTCACTGCATACGCTGGGACTTTTTTCACTGGAGTTTAGAAGGTTGGTGAATGACTTAACAGATGTTTATGAAATCATGAAAGGCATAGATAAGGTGACTAAGCAAAGGTCTTTTCCTTAGGGTGGGGGAATTAAAAACTAGGGGGCATATTTTTAAGAGCAAAAATATTTAAAAGGGACATGATGATGCAAGTTTATCACACAGAGGGTGGTTCGTATATGGAATGAACAGCTAGAGGAAGTGGTAGATGCAGTTACAACATTTAAAAGATATTTGAACAAGTACATGAATAGGAAGGGTTTAGAGAGATATGGGCCAAACACAGGCAAGTGGGAGTAGTTTAGTTTGGGAAACTTGGTTGGCATGGACAAGTTGGACCAAAGAGTCTTTTTCCATGCTGTGACTCTATGGCTCTACTCTATCCATCACAGCATTAAATATACACAAGGATTCTGCTCTACAGCTCACTGTGGCAAGACAGGGAATTCCAAAGACTCACAACCCTTTGAGAGAAGAAAGTTTTCCTCATCTTAGTGTTAAATTAGCACCTCTTTATTCTGAAACTAGACCCTCTGTCTTGATTGTTCACTATGTGTATATAGAAGACAAATGGTTAGGATTGACTAATCACTAAAGTTCTGACTATTAGAATATCCACTCTAGGTGGCCTCATATTTCAATCATGAGCTCTGTTCACATTTTGTTTCATGCCTGAATTTACAGAAGAAGAGGCAAAGAGATATTTTCTCTTGTGTAAGAAGTTGTTGAACAACTAAAATGACCAAATGCCCGAAATGTCGAATCTCCTGTTCCTTGGATGCTGCCTGACCTGCTGCGCTTTTCCAGCAACCCATTTTCAGCAATGCATAGACTCTTGTTTTACAAAGTGAACTGACAAGTAAAGTAATGGATTTTTTTTCTACTCTTTCAGAAAACCAATAGTCAGATAACATGGCAGTTAAAATGTTCCTAAAGTTTACCAATTAAGGTTTAGGCCAGTAAAGCTGAAACCCAGTCAGTCCTTTGTTGAATTCACTGGGGAAAAAGAAATCCCATGGGATCGATGGTTTTACTAATTGAAGTTAGAGCAATCACTTGAAAATGTAATGGAAATCATGATTATGGAAGAATTGTGGAGTAGCATTCCAAAAGGAATTAAAGATCCATTTCCATGACTGTCAGGTACCAAAGATCAAAGAGGCCAACAGCTCTGGCAGATGTATATGAAATTTTTCAGGCAGATAAATGTTCATATGTTGTCATATTAACTGGAGGAGTAGACAAGAATTTGTCTTCAGAAAGAAGGCATGCTAATCAAACAGAGGATAGAACTGGGGGTAAGGTGGCCAGGTGGCCACCTGATGTGCTGAGTCTGTACATGGGATTTGTGGGCCAGTCACAGCGACCATATGGACCGTCACAGCCCAGCTGATTTGACAAGATTAAAATGGACTTCATAATGGGCTTTGCAGTTGGTATGGCAGCAGGTGCACTTTTTGGCAGTTTCTCAAGCCTCGGTTTGGAACCGAGAGGCTGAAAACTGCTGGGTGATGTTGGGAAGAGTGGAGGCGCATTTGGAACCTTCATGGTGATTGGAATTAGATACTTCCTCTCGGTTGAAATAGCGTATCGACTGGCTCTGTCCCCTTGATTATAAGCTGCATAATAATGGATATTAAAGTGTATAATTTACAGTGTGAAGCCAATATGTTCTCATGCCAGTAGACAATGGGCAGCACACTGGCTCAGTGGGTAGCACTGCTGCCTCACAGAGACATGGCCCCAAGTCTACTTCCCAACTTGGGCGACTGTCTGTGTGTAGTTTGCACATTCTCCCCATGTTTGCGTGGGTTTCCTCCAGGTGCTCCGGTTTCCTCCCACAATCCAAAGATGTGCAGGTCAGGTGAATTGGTCATGCTAAATTTCCCATAGTGTTAGGTGCTTTGGTCAGGGATAAATATAGGGTAGGGGAATGAGTGTGGGTGGGTTACTCTTTGGAAGGTCGGTGTGGACCTGTTGGGCCAAATGGCCTGTCTCATACTGTAGGGAATCTAATCATTGTTAAGACAGGGTATGTGAAAGTAAATTGTTGGAAGCAGAATAGTAAAACTGTGGCATTAAGACCAATGCTTAATTCATCTTTTGAAAAGACAGTGCCACTGAAGGAAATGTTAAGCCAGTGGCACTGATGCAAATGACAGGAATTTTCACAAAGAGACGGAAGAAAGTGAAATTTAGAATATATCCTTCGTGTCATTAGTTTTTACAATGGGAGTAGTTAGGGTTGCCAAGGATTATGAAGTGTTTTATATTTGAAGCAGAAGTCACCTCATAAGGTGTCCAAGAGCCTAAAGTGATTCCTATCCTGAGCAATGCTGGTTCACCTCAGAACCTATTATTAGGAAAGGATTTAGATCTTTCTTCAGAGCATTCACTGAATTAAAATGTATTATTATGCAGTATTGATTGAAAGTATGTCTTTCCCTTTTTATTTTAAATTATACTTTGATAAAGGGATGATGTGTGATTGTAATTGTTCCTATATTGCAATTCAAACATATAGATGTTAAATTGGGAAATTATGTAGTTGTCAGTATAGTTTTTCCACCATTTGTGAAGGAGTGCCCAAATTTTGAAGTTTTTCTGTGAATATAAATTATTTGCCTATTTGTAATTCAGTTCAAGAAAAAACTAGTTTAAGCAGAAGTTGTGTGATAAAGTTTATTGTTGCCTATTCAACAAAGCCCCTAGATCTCACAGATGGTGAGTCTTTCCCCACCGCGCCTTGGCGGCAGCTGCCCCAAGCTTCAGCGCATCCCTCAACACGTAGTCCTGGACCTTGGAATGTGCCAGTCTGCAACACTCAGTCGTGGTGAACTCCTTCAGCTGGAAGATCAACAGGTTTCGGACCACCCAGGGAGCATCTTTTACCGAGTTGATGATCCTCCAGGCACAGTTGATGTTCGTCTCGGTGTGCGTCCTGGGGAACAGGCCGTAGAGCACGGAGTCCCGCATCACGATGCTGCTCGGGATGAACATCGACACACACCACTGCATTCCTCTCCAGACTTCCTCTGCATAGGCACATTCCAAAAGGAGGTGTGTGACAGTGCGGCACGCCCCAGCCCCCCCGAATTAAATACCCAACACCTTCAGGTGGTCGGTCCTGACGGTGAAGGGGATCGAGGATTGGTTGGCCCAGTTCCCGAAGAGCATGGCCTCGCTCTTGCCTCGGTTTACCTTGGCCCCCGAGGCTCATTCGAACTGGTCACATACGCACATGAGTCTGCGCACGGACAGCGGATCCAAGCAGAAAACGGCAATGTCATCCATGTGCAGGGAGGCCTTAACCTGCAGGCCCCCGCTGCCAGGAATAGTCACCCCTCTCAGTCTCGCATCCTTCCTGATGGACTCGGCAAATTGCTCTATGCAGCACACAGACAAGGCAGGAGAGAGAGGGCAGCCCTGCCTGACTCCAGATCTGACTGGGAAGCTATCTGATTCCCATCCATTGATTGAGACTGCACTGACAATGTTGGTGTAGAGCAGTCTGATCCAATTACAGATTCCCTCCCCAAAGCCCATTTTGGAGAGAACATCTCTCATATACCTGTGTGATATCCTGTCAAAGGCTTTCTTCTGGTCCAGGCTGATCAGGCAGGCGTCCAACCCTCTGACCTGCATGTAGGCGATCGTATCCCTGAGGAGTGCAAGACTCTCAGCGATCTTCCTGCCTGGCACAGCACAGGCTTGGTCAGGGTGAATCACCGATCCCAGAGCAGACCTGACCTGTTTGGCGATTACCTTTATTAGAATTTTGTAATCCGCATTCAACAGTGAGATTGGTCTCCAATTTTTGAGTTCCTCCCTCTCCCCCTTCCGCTTGTAGATGAGGATGATGATGCCTCATTTACTCATGGTACCTGCCCGAAGCATACAGACATACACCTCCAGCAGGTCTGGCCAATCAAGTCCCACAGAGCGGAATAGAGCTCGACTGGTAAGCCGTCGCTTCCAGGAGTTTTATTCTTTTCGAAGGACTCGAGGGCCTTGGTCAGCTCATCCAGAGATAGCGGCTGGTCCAGCCTCTCATGTCTTCTGTCATCTAAGACCTCCGTGATAGAGGACAGGAACAACTGGGAGGCCGCGCTGTTGGTCAGCTTCGCGTCATACAGACTAGCATAGAAGGATTTACTGATCCTCATGACGTCAGCCTGAGATGATGTTATCGAGCCATCTTCTTCCTTCAGGCTGCTGAGCACAGAGCTCTCTTTGTGCACCTTCTGGAAGAAGAAACATGAGCACGTCTCGTCCTGCTCCACCGAGCGGACCCTGGACCGGAAGATTATCTTGGAGGCCTCCGAGGCAAAGAGTGAGGCTCATAGAACATAGAACAGAGCCAATCCAAGCCCACCTAACCTACACTAGCCCACTATCCTCCATATGCCTATCCAATGCCCGTTTAAGTGCCCATAAAGAGGGAGAGTCCACCACTGCTACTAGCAGGGCATTCCATGAACTCACGACTCGCTGAGTAAAGAATCTACCCATAACATCTGTCCTATACCTACCACCCCTTAATTTAAAGCTATGGCCCCTCGTAATAGCTGACTCCATACGTGGAAAAAGGTTCTCATGGTCAACCCTATCTAAACCCCTAATCATCTTGTACACCTCTATCAAGTCACCCCTAAACCTTCTTTTCTCCAATGAAAACAGCCCCAAGTGCCTCACCCTTTCCTCATACGATCTTCCTACCATACCAGGCAACATCCTGGTAAACCTCCTCTGCACCCATTCCAGTACCTCCACATCCTTCCTATACAATGGCGACCAAAACTGCACACAATACTCCAGATGTGGCCGCACCAGAGTCTTATACAACTGCAACATGAGCTCAGGACTCCGGAACTCAATTCCTCTACCAATAAAAGCCAGTACACCATATGCCTTCTTCACAGCACTATTTACCTGGGTGGTAACTTTCAGAGATCTGCGTACATGGACACCAACATCCCTCTGCTCATCCACACTACCACGTATCCGACCATTAGCCCAGTACCCTATCTTCTTGTTACTCTTACCAAAGTGAATCACCTCACACTTACCTACTTGCTGGCCCTTCACCTCCTTGAGGTCCTCCGTGACATCGACCCCCATCGTCTGCAGCAGGAGTAGATTCTGTATACTTTCCTGGAGCTGGGACAGTTTTCCCTGCCTCTCTCTTGCCTCCTGAACACCTTTGAGGATGAAGAACCTCTTGATGTTCCCTTTTACTGTTTCCCACCAGTCCACTGGGGACTCAAAGAGGGGCTTCATGGTTCTCCAACCTGCGTAATCCCTCTTGAGCTCCTCAATGTTTCCCGGGGTCAACAGCTCTGTGTTCAGCTTCCATGTTCCCTTACCCACCCGCTGTTCGTCCTGGAGGTGACAGTCGGCCAACAGGAGGCAGTAGTCAAAGAAGAACACTGGCTTGACATCGGTGGATCTGACCGAGAGCGTTCGGGACACAAACAGGTAATCTATCCTTGAGTGGATAGACTCGTCTGCCCGTGACCAGGTGTATCTATGCTGCGCTCCATCTGCAGGGGTGCTGAAGACGTCGTGCAGCTTGGCATCTTTGACCGTTTCCATCAGGGCTCTGGACATGGTGTCCAGTTTACTGTCCCCCCCGCCGGATCGTCCATCTGCATCAATGATACAGTTGAAGTCTCCGGCCAGAATGACCGGCCTGGACGTAGCCAGAAACAGTGGAAGCTGCTGCAGGACGGCCAACCGTTCACTCTTATCCACTGGGGCATACACATTAATCAGTCTCAGGGGAGCATTCCTGTACATGACGTCGGTGACGAGGAGGCACTTGCCCACCACCTCCTTATCCGAGGAGCAGGAAAATCGATGTTTCGGGCAGGAGCCCTTCATCACAAAGGAGGCTGGAAGCCTGGGGGGTGGAGAGATAAATGGGAGGGTGTGGGGCTGGGGAGAAGGTAGCTGGGAGTGCAATAGGTGGATGGTGGAAGGGGTAAAGGTGATAGGTCGGAGAGGATAGGTGAGAAGGAAGATGACAGGTGGGACAGGTCATGAGGATGGTGCTGAGTTGAAAGTTTGGAAATGGGGTAAGGTGGGGGGAGGGGAAATGAGGAAACTGGTGAAGCCCTGGGGTTGAAGTGTTCCGAGGCAGAAGATGAGGTGTTCTTCCTCCAGGCATTGGGTGGTGAGGGAGTGGTGATGGAGGAGGCCCAGTACCTGCATGTCCTTGGCAGAATGGGAGGGGGAGTTGGAATGTTCAGCCACGGGGCGATGTGGGTGTCACGGAGATGTTCCCTGATGTGCTTTGCGAGAAGGCGTCCCGTCTCCCCAGTGTAAAGGAGACTGCATTGTGAGCATTGGATGCAATAAATGCATCACTTTTGCCTAGTTGATTTTAACCTTACTGCGAATCCTCTTGCAAGGATGCCTACCTTGAAGAGGTTCTCCTCATCTCTCTACAGAGATCTCAGTGAGTCTCTCTCTCTCTCTCTCTCTCTCTCTCACTGCAACCACCAGGTCATCTCCTCTGTCTTGAAGTCCTCCGCAACTACCTGGTCAGGTTCACGCCCCCCCCCCCCCCAACAGCCCACCCTTCCCTCCCCTCCTGGCACCTTCCCATGCCACCGTAGGAATTGCAAAACCTGCACCCACACCCCCCCCCCCTCACCTCCATCCAAGGCTCAAAAGGAGCCTTCCACATCCAAAGTTTCATTGCACTTCCACCAATGTCATTTATTGCATCAATTGCTCACGATGCAGTCTCCTCTACAATGGGGAGACTGGACACCTTCTCAAAGAGCACTTCAGGGAAGATCCCCATGACACCCGCACCAATCAACCCCACCGCCCCATGGCCGAACAGTTCTACTCCCCCTCCCTTCTGCCAAGGACATGCAGGTCTTGGGCCTCCCCTACCACCACTCTCTTACCACCTGATGGCTAGAGGAAGAACGCCTCATCTTCCGCCTCAGAACCCTTCAATCTGAGGGCGTCAATGTGGACTTCATCAGTTTCCTTATTTCCCATCCCCACACCTTATCCCAGTTCCAAACTTCCAGCTCAGCCTCATCCTCATGACCTGTCCCACCTGTCATCTTCCTTCCCACCTGTCCGTTCCCCCTTACTCTCCGACCTATCACCTTTACCCCTTCCTCCATCCACCTATTGCACTCCCAGCTACCTTCTCCCCAGCCCAATCCCCTCCCATTTATCTATCCACCCAGAGGCTCCCTGCCTCATTCCTGATGAAGGGCTCCTGCCCGAAACGTCGATTTTCCTGCTCCATGTAAATTTGACACTCTAGTCCAGGATTGTGAAACAAAAGCTGCTGCTTGACCCTGTCTACTAAAGTACTGTGAGACAAAACTGCTTGCTGACTTTGTCGTTGTTCCTTCAGTGTTGCTGCGTGAAAATCCCGGAACTCACTCCCTCATGGCATTGAAGGGGAACTACAGCAAGCGGTTCATGAAAGGAGTTCATATCCATCTTCTCAAGGGCAACTCGGGAAGGGCAATAAATGCTACACTAGCCAGTGATGACCACACCTCAGGAGTGGTTTCTGTTTATAAAAAAAGCATGCTTCACTTATGCAGTTGGGTTTCTGAAGCATCGAGTATGTCAGTTGGGCAGAAGTTAATTGGGAAGTAGAAATTAATTTCAGCAACAGCACAAATGTATACAAGTAGGCTCCTTGCTACCTAATATTGAGGAACTCATCTTGCCACCTAAGGCAGGAGGAATTAGTTACTAAAGTTTATGTTGACTGCAAGAACCTGATTTTCCGACTCTTGACAGATTAAGACACACATACCATTATTCTTACCACCTCAAGGAGTTGCAGATTGCACTCCTTAACTCTTTCTTTTTCGATCCATGCTCTCAGACTTTGACTTTTCCAACATTTTCTAATTTCATTGCAAAAAATAAATAATTGCATTTAAATAAAACAATTTGCAATCTTCCCAGTTGCAGCTATCGGAGAAGTTTGTATTATTGTTTCCAGCAGTACACTGAAACAATCCTGTTGTTTTTCATATTAATACTTATTATATTCCCAATTATTCTCTCCTTTCCTGAAGATATGGACCTTGCTAGGGTATGTTTCAGAGCCCAGTCAATCTATGGTAATTTTTCACATATCTAATATTCCAACTCTCTTGAGTCATATCCAGTGCTGTTACTGGAAATTATTTCTGTTTCAGTGATCATGAAGTTGAACAACCACGATACTTACAGATCATGTCTGTAATGAACCCTATTGTTCGGGTTCTATGACAGAAGTGTGTTACTCAAAAGATTTCCCGCCATTGATTGAAATTGCATAAAGGCAGCTTGCAGAATATATGCAAAGTTGCAAAGATGAGAAAAGTTTTTTTCTAATTGCTTTAATCAAAGCTGCCGTATGAAAGTGGACATTAAAATTTTAAGAAATATTTTCTGGCTAGACAAATAATAAAGTATGCAAATGTGTTGCTGGTCAAAGCACAGCAGGCCAGGCAGCATCTCAGGAATAGAGAATTCGACGTTTCGAGCATAAGCCCTTCATCAGGAATAGAATCTATTCCTGATGAAGGGCTTATGCTCGAAACGTCGAATTCTCTATTCCTGAGATGCTGCCTGGCCTGCTGCGCTTTGACCTGCAACACATTTGCAGCTCTGATCTCCAGCATCTGCAGACCTCATTTTTTACTCGAAAATAATAAAGTATAACTTCCATCTGTTTTGTACAAACCCCAAAACATAAGTCAGGTTCTGTTTACTGGGGCAACGATTAGATCTCTATCTATATTTTTGCACCGCTTAAGGGCAGGCAGACCATCCATCTTGTGTCTCAACTATCTGATCATGATGGTGTCAGTTGCAGCTTGCTGGGAACAGTTTTACCTCTGCATTTGAAGGTTTAACATTCCCAAGAAGAATGGAGCACAAAAATCAAGCCTACATTCCAATGCAATGTTGTTGTTTTGGATAAGATAGTGAAGTGTGGGAGTAGGGAAACAATTTTGACTCTAGAAGCCATTTCCCCTAGCTAAATTACTGAAGCCATTCACAGGAACTGGCTGTGACAGCCATTTCCCTGAACAGAGGAAACACGTTAGTTAAGTGACCCAGAAATTGGATTCTCTCACTGACAATGCTGTTGTACCTCTGCACTCACTGATGAGTCCCCTGAGGAGGGGAGGGGGGGGGAGGGGGGGGGTGCTCTCTATGGGAGCTTCAGCTGAAACAATACCCCTGCAGACAAGATGTCACCAAACTATTTAATATTGATAGCTACTGACCTTTGCCACTATGAACAAGATGCTACTCGATCAGTTTCAATTGTTCAACTAATTAACGTTTTCAGACCAGTAATATTGCCAGCGACCTATTACCATTGTTCAACTAATCAATGTTGTTAGACCAGTAGTATTGTTAGCCTTTTAATATTGTTAAACTATCTATCATAGTTACACCTGTATTGTTCTCAATAAATAATCAGCCGTTTGTAACCCTTTTAAAACTGTATACAGTACACCTGAAGCTGAGCGGAGCGGTCATTGACCGCTTCCCACGATATCGGGAAATAAACAAATGTGCAAATTTCACAAGCTGCAAATGTGTTGCTGGTCAAAGCACAGCAGGTTAGGCAGCATCTCAGGAATAGAGAATTCGACGTTTCGAGCATAAGCCCTTCATCAGGAATAAGAGAGAGAGAGCCAAGCCGGCTGAGATAAAAGGTAGGGAGGAGGGACTAGGGGGAGGGGCGATGGAGGTGGGATAGGTGGAAGGAGGTCAAGGTGAGGGTGATAGGCCGGAGTGGGGTGGGGGCGCATATAAGATTTATTGGAAACGGGACATTTCTCTGACAGTTTGGCGTAAGTCTTCAGGATCCCTTGCTTACAACGGGGTTTCAGAGCGAACCAAAGTTTTTAAAATTCGGTCAATTGCATGATCTTGACCTGAGCCCGGGGGGTGGAGGGATGATCCTAAGTTAGGGACAGATGGTAAGGCAAGATGGAAGAACAGAAAATCGCCTCTCTAAATTTCTAAAAATTTTTTGCCTAAAATTCAGCTGACTGCGTGATCCCATCCTGAGCCAACGGGCTGATCCTAAGTTGGAGAGAGACGCTAAGACAAGACGGGCGGCCTGTGTTTGTCTTACCTGTTTGTTCTGTCAATGTTCGTTCGTATTGTTGTCTGTTTTTTGCTTCCCGTACAACCGTTCACATGTAAATCGGGTTACAGAACTCGAAATCCTCGGGAGAAGGACTGACCCCCGGGGACGAGGCTACCTCGTCCCGCTGACACAGGGCGGTCCGCGCCCTCAAACAACACAGAAGGCCACAGGAAATATGTTTGCGATAAGAACAAGGTAGGAGATCCTCTGATAACACCAGGGTCACCGGCTGGCCCGGTATGGAAGGAAATGGGTGACAATAGATCTGTCATTCCCTTTCCCTCCGATTTATATGGGTGGTCCTATGGAAATTGGCCATATGGAGGCTCCTTTAAATTGGAGAAAATTGACTACTGGAAAACCCATATTGAGGGCGGGTAGGGAGTCTGCTCTTGGGACACTGACTGTAGGATTCAGTGCCTAGAAAAGTGCAAGGAAGGACACCAGCTCCCTAAAAAATAAAGGTTGCTGTCAACTTTCAGACACGCCTGCATCTTCCGTTTCCGCGCCGACTCCCCCGTTGCTGTATACCCCTTAATATCCTGAAGTTCCTTTCCCAACTCTGGAGCCAAACCCACTAGTAAGCAAGGTTGCAGTATTTGTTGACAACCCACCGCCCAAACACACACACTCTATTGCAAATCAAGGGGTCTCAGAGGCATCTGTTGTAGGGAGCATTTCAGGGACAGGACACAAATCAAGCAGAAACCGATCCCGCCTCCAACACCAGACTTACTCGCAGTGCGGCCACAGCCTTGAAGCCCCAGACCCCCTGATAACCAGCACAGCCGCATTATGATAGGCACTACGCTCTCGACAAGCCCTGGACTCAGGCTGAGGTCTGAAGCATGCTCCAGGATGCCCCCAGCCGCTAAAGCGCCCGGTACCATACCTCAATTGGCTACTACAAATATGTGACCAGGTTATAGTCCAACAGGTTTAGTTGGAAGCACACTAGCTTTCGGAGCGTCGCTCCTTCATCAGGTGGTAGTCTGAAAGCTAGTGTGCTTCCAATTAAACCTGTTGGATTACAACCTGGTGTTGTGATTTTTAACTTTGTACACCCCAGTCCAACACCGGCATCTCCAAATCACGATAAATATGTGATATCTACTACTGCTTACCGCAGGACGTCCAGGCTTTACTGTGGTTAGTATACGGGACTCACTGGGCCACTCTGAAGACTTGGACTTAATTCCCCGCGCGAGCCATGGGCTAATGCAAGCGCAGCCTCCACCTGGCTTGGGAATAGCATTAAAGATACCAACATGGCTGCTGCAAGGCCACAGGCAGACTTTGGGGAAGTTACCCATTGCCTGCAAAAAGCTAATAAGCCCAGCCTTGATTTCATTGCCCACTTCAAAGACATTTGGGAGTTCTCAGCGGGCATGTTTGTCAGAGAAATAAGTTAGCAGGACAGACCCTTGTGAATTGACGTCTTCTCACAGAGCGCTTTAGGGAGCATCTCCGGGACTCCCTACCCGCACCAATTAACCCTACTGCCCTGTGGCCCAACATTTCAACTCCCCCTCCCACTCTCTGAGGACATGCAAGTCCTGGGCCTCCTCCATCGCCACTCCCTCACCACCTGGCGCCTGGAGGAAGAACACCTCATCTTCCACCTCGGAACACTTCAATCCCAGGGCATCAATGTGGACTTCACCAGTTTCCTCATTTCCCCTCCCCCCATCTTACCCCAGTTTCAAACTCAGCACTATCTTCATGACCTGTCCTACCTACCAATCTTCCTTCCCACCTATCTGCTCCACCCTCCTCTCTGACCTATCACCTCCATTCCCACCTCCATCCACCTATTGAGCTCTTGACTACCTTCTCCCCTGCCCCCCTCTTCCACCCTGGAGGCTCCCTGCCTTCATTCCTAATGAAGGGCTTTTGCCCGAAACATCAATTTTCCTGCTCCTTGGATGCTGCCTGACCTGCTGTGCTTTTCCAGCACCACTCTAATCTAGACTCTGATCTCCAGCATCTGCAGGCCTCACTTTTGCCTTGTGCATTGAATCCCTCCCTGACATGCTCATGTTTACAAGTCCCACAACTTAACATGACAAACAGCTGAGTGGGGAGATATACTCACCACTCTCAACAATTTAGACTGATAGGGACTGTTTGAGCGTAAGAGAGAGAAGGAGGCATACCTTTAGCTCATGCAGCCATGAAATCAGAGGAAAACTCATGGCTAAACACAGTGGCGTTGGGACAAAAGTAGGGATAAACGCAGGGCATGCGGCAAACTGGATCATTGGGAAAGAGATTGTTGTTTAGTGGCCCCTCAACAGTCAAAGGTTTCCATCCATTCACCAATTTCACTTTCCCAGTGAAACCATACTCCTCCACAGAGACAGCCTAAGTGGACTGCCAATACTGTGGATGACCTATGTTCCTGTGCCCCAAGAGCCCAGGGCTGCCATGGGAGGGAGGTTTTGCAAGTTTTTACACTCCCAGTCTGAAAATCCTATGGTGGATGTGAAGGTGGGGTGTCAGCTCATTTCAGTTTTGGGGGACTCCGGAGCCACACACTCATCTGCACCTCCCTCTGTGGACCTTTCCCTCCATTCCAATATTGTCAACACTATTGGTGTCTCCGGACTACCCATAATAGAACCACTTTCTAATCCAGTGCCTTTTAGCATTGGACACAGCTATAATTTCTACATCCTGTCCAGTGACCCTCTTGGGTCGACAAATCTTTTGTAAATTAAACACTTCTATTCACTGCTCTCCCTGGGGTCTCACCTTAGAAATCCCTGATTCCCATTACTCTATGGTGCAGGCTGCCATGACCCCACTTCCACACCTGTCTTCCCCTGTTGAAACTGCCTACAGTTGGTCATGCCCATCTAGACCTCTCCATTCCTTTCTTGACTCCTTCCTTTCCCTTTTGCTGAATGCCCATTTGTACCCTGTGACCTCCTTTCTGTGCTGGGTGGTTCAGACAAGCTGTTTCCTATGCTAATTTCACTGTACTGCGTCCTTCCCATGCAAACCGAGGTCACCTTACTCTGCTCTTTCCGATCCCCACCTCACTGTGCCCTCTCAGCTAGCACTGACTGGCCTGTGTTTCATTGGTCCCAAGGGAGGAGCTGCAGAAGTTCTGCTCACTGCTGAGCAGACATCATTGTTTCGCCACGACCCTGCCTCAGTTTCCCATGTTCCCTTTTCATTAAAGGTACTCTGGCATCCCAAGGACTTGGTAACCCATGGTAACCAGACTACAACAGTCGTCTCAGCACTTTGCACTCCCTTGACCCTGGAAAGACCTGGTCAGTTGCTTGTCTAGGGTAGGAAGAATTTTGTGCGGACTGCCCTCCCACATCTGTGGACGTCGCCTTTACTATGCATTCCCCCATGCCAACCCTTTCCTATGAAAACACCCTACTATTGGTTGACCTGCCAGCCTCACTGTGGGCACAGCATGTGGGCCTGGTCCTCTCTACCCTGGCACACACAGTCATGGTGAAGCAGGGAGCTGTTCTGCTGTCAGTACGGCAGTACACTCTATCGCCAGCCACAACAGAGGATATCAAACCTACTATCGACTTCCTCCTACAAGAAGGCATTTTGGTACCTATCACCAGCCCCTATACTCCCAAAACCAGGGAGACCGGGAAGATGGTATTTCGTCCAGAACCTAAAGGCCGTGAATGCTATTATTGTCCCCTGCTCTTCAGTAGTACTGGACACCAATGCCATTCTTACTAGTCTTCCTGCCTCTGCCCCTTGCTTTTCTATAATTGATCTCTGTTCAGCCTTTTTCTCCATCAAATTGTCCCCTGACAGCCAGTACCCTTTCACCTTTACTTACGGCGGTCACCAATATATATGGACCCGTCTTCCCCATGATGTGCGCCTCCGCAGTAGACTGGATGCTCAGAGCCCTCCAGCTGCCATGTGAAAGCATCTTGCTTCAATATGCTGATGATTTATTAGTGACCTCCACCTCCACTGATGCTTGCATGAAAGACACTGTCACTCTGCTCCACTGTCTGGCGCGGGATGGACACAGTTTCCATACAGAAAATGCAACTTTGCCAGAGAACAGTACACTACTTCAGCTACACACGTTCGCCCAGCCTCAGAATACTGTCTCCAGATTGCATTGCAGCCACCACTAAGCTCTCCCCACCCAACACACGAACTAAGCTTTTAATCTTCTTGGGTATGGTCAACTACTGTAGACTCTGGATACCTGACCATCATGCTTTGATGCACCTCTTCGTGAGGTGTCTCCCCATAACAGCCAACAAATGTGCAATGGACACCTGAGATAGAACAAGCCTTCAAAGAACTGAAACAGTGTTTAATCTCCACTCCTGCTCTTGGTATCCCTGACTATACATGGCCATTTCAGCTCTGTGTGACTGAGAAAAAAGCGAGATGCATCCAGAACTCTCACACAGATGCATGGGGATCTTCAGCACCCTGTAGCTTACAATTGCCACCTGTTGTTAGGGGAATGCCGGCCTGTTTACAAGTTATGGCGGTCATCACTGTAATGGTAGAAAAGTCCACCCTCATTGTGCTGGATTATCCACACACTCTTTTTGTCCCACATTCAGTTGCCCTGCTGCTTAATTCAGCAGAAACTCAACATTTTACAGCATCCAGAAGAACAGGCTATGAGGTCATACTACTATCTCGTTCCAACCTTTCCCTTCAACGTGTTCCCGCTTGAACTCCATCACCCTTCTTTCTGTCATTCAGGATCCCAGACAGAAAACCATGATTGTTTATATTTAATTCAGCATGTTGTAACCCTGCGCCTGACCTCTCTGAAAAACCATTGGACAACCCTGACCTGATCCTCTTCACCGATGGATCCTCTTATAGGTCCTCAGATGTTAGTGGGCAAAAGTGGCCTTTTGAAACACTCAAATCTGCCTCACTGCCAGAAGGTACTTCTACACAGAATGTCGAGCTGTTTGCCCTCACTTGGGCCTACATTCTCACCAGTGGTACATCAGCCAATATTTATAAAGACTCCAGATAAACCTTTGGGGTCATCCATGATTTTGGTACTCTCTGGAAACAGAGGTTTCATTACCTCTTCTGGGAGACTCCTGCAACATGCCCTCCCCATTGACAATCTGTCACAGGCTAGTCTTCAAACCTCTACTATAGCCGTTGAAAAAGCACTGCCCATTCCACTGCAAACGATCCTGTAGCCCACAGCAATATTTGCGCTGACCGAACTGCTTGACAGGCTGCCTAGACTCCCATCAGATGTGTGTTACAAGCTCCTAGACTACGGAAGCTCCTGCAGCCCCTGACCTCACAGAGGGAGTGCGGGCTGCACAGCATGCTGCTTCCCAGGTCGAGAAGGACAGTTGGGTTAGCATTAGTGCTAAGGGGTCCTCTACTCTATGACTGCTCGTGCACCCTGATGGACGTATCATTTGCCCCAAGTCCCACTTGGATGTCCTGGCACTGGCTGCCCATGGAGTCGTCCATGCCAATAAAAGGGGAATGATACAGGCTGCTGCTCAGACGCTGGTCTTGAACTGTTTTAAATGTCTGCAAAGCAGTGACAGTAAGCCCATGGCCAGGTATGACCATTTGCCAATCCCAGCAGGACCCTTCACTCAGCTGCAAATTGACTTTGCGAAAGTGAGGATACCAGATGCTGGAGATACATTCCTGATGGAGGGCTCCTGCCTGAAACATCGATTTTCCTGCTCAAGTGCTGCGTGACCTGCTGTGCTTTTCCAGCACAACTCTAATCTTGACTGATGAATGGCACACTTAAAAGTACCCCGATTAAAATGACCCAAGAATTGGGTCTGGCATGGCCCTATATCCCTTATGTAGCCAGGTTAACCGAACTACGTGACTGACTCCCTTTGAGATCCTGATGGGCAGACAATACTTATGGGGGCCAGACCCCCAAATTCACTGTGGATGGAGGCCCTGCTGGACTATGCAGAAGTGGTTACTGTAGATGCTGGCGATCAGAATCAAGATTAGAGTGGCAAGGCCCATTCCTTGCACTCCTGACAAGATTAGAGTGGTGCTGGAAAAGCACAGCAGGTCAGGCATATTAGAAGAGCAGGAAAATCGACGTTTCGGGCAAAAGCCTTTCCTAATGAAGGGCTTTTGCCAGAAATGTCAATTTTCCTGCTCTTCGGATGCTGCCTGACCTGCTGTGCTTTTCCAGCACCACTTTAATCTTGACCCTGCTGGACTATGTCCTAACACTCAACAAAATGATTACTCACAATCACGATTTAGTAAAAGAAGCCATTCCCAACCTAAAAGTGGGCTACTGCATCCTTTCCAACCTGGGGACTGTCATGATAAAATAGTTTGACACTAATTCTTCCTCTCCTAGGAGACAAGGCCCGTTCCTCGTACTCCTGACAACGTGAAAGGCTGTGAAGGTAGAAGGAAGGCCCAACTGGATGCATGGGACCCGATTCAAAAGAGCACTGCCCCAGAGAGAACCTAATGTGCTGGAAATCAGCGTCCCGGTACAATCCCTCTCATGAACCCCCAGCCTTGCTCCTTACTGACACTACTAGAGGAAGTATACCCATAGGGTCCATCTGCTTGAGAAGCAACCATTCATCAGGATGGGATACTGGCATCAGCAGGTGTGCTCATTCCCTGCTTCTTACTGCGGCAGTGATTCAGTCCAAACCAGATGGGAACATACTTAATCTTAAAGTTCTCAAAAAAAACCGCCAAAAAGACCACATTCACTACCTTTTGGACTGGACTAAGACTGACCATTTGAGAACCTATCATGGCACTGACTTCATTTGCAGCCACAAGGCCTACCCCTGGCTGCTGCTCCCCTGGACTGGGAACTGCTGTGTGGGGTATGTGGTCCTGTTTGGTTCCCATTCATACTCCCTTCAAGAAGCCATGGGCTCGCAGCAAGAGAGCAATTACCATGCTTGACCAGGTTCTTGCTATCTTCCTCCCCTCTTATGCGGCTGTCCGGAAGGAGATAGAGAGCCGGCGGATGACCACTACCCTGGAGGAAGTGGCAAACACCACAGAAACAGCCCCGGGCCAGCTTAACACAGAAGCGGTTGCCATTCGCACTGTTGCCTTGCAAAACAGGATGGCCTTCAAATATTTGCTAGCCAACTACTGTGTCTACATCCCCGACTCCAACCTTGCCTGACACATTCAACAGGCAGCCTCTGCATGCCCAGTGGGACTTGTGTAGTTGGATGGGCTCCTGGCTCAGATCCTGAGGCAGTGCCCTGCTACAAGTGTTTATTGTCCTTGTTACCTTTGTCCTTCTCGCGTTCTTCATTATGTTCATTAAGTGGTGTTGTGCGCACTTGTGTTCACTACTGCTGCCTCCTGTACCGCTTACGATCCAGTTGACAAAAATTCACTTCACTGAAAGCTCCTGCGATGATGCAGAACCTCCGGACCCAGAATTCATTGAGTCTGACCACTCCAAATCTGAGGGCTACCCATCCGATTCCAAGCCTCCCCCACCAGACAACCCCCGGCTTGGGCTACATTCCTCTTTTTGCCGAAAATCCCTTCCTGCTCCTTTGATGGTGTAAAGAAATAAAGAGGCGATTGTGGGAGAAGGGAAACAATTTTGACTCTGGAAGCCATTTTCCTGCTTAGAGGAGACGTGCTAGCTAAATTACTGAAGCCATTCACAGGAACTGGCTGTGACAGGATGCTACTCGATCAGTTTCAATTATTCAACTAATTAATGTTCTTAGACCAGTAATATTGCCAGCTTCCTGTTACCATTGTTCAATTAATCAATGTTGTTAGATCAGTAGTATTGTTAGACTTTTAATGTTGTTAAACTATCTAGCAGTCCTCACTTTCTCCTATCTATCAGAGTTAGGCCTGTATTGTTCTGTAATCAACAATTAGCCACTTGTAACCCTTTATAAACTGTATATACCTGTAGCTGAGCAGAGAGGTTACGACTCATCAGTGCTGAGTGGTCATTGACCTCTTTCCACAATATTGTGAAATAAATGTGTCAATTTCACAAGGTCTGCGTACAAGGTTTATTGGAAATGAAACATTTCTCCAACATGAAGTAAGCCAACATGAAGTAAGCCTCCATCTTCTCTCAAGTGGATGTAAAAGCATTATCTAATTGGGGATGATTGTATAGTAATAATATTATTGGACTAATAACTCAAAGGTCAGCATTGTCTTGAAATATCAGTGTAAGTTCCACATAATAGCTCTGATGGCAATGATAGACATTGATTAATAGTTTAATTCCTACTGCACAATTCATCTATTGCCTGCTATGTTCTGTTCAGTTGAACGGTTTATTGATTTGTTGCTGTGTCTCTAATTATAGTAATTACAGCTACTGCCACTCCACTAAGTAATTGATTTGTTGGCAGGTTTCCTGTTCATTGAGTGTAAGATGCTAGCTTTGAGGGAAAAATGAAAAAGGTGTATGGCCACATGGGTTTATGACTACGACTCACATGAAGAACAAATATGAATTGAAATCTGTTGGGATGAATGGCCTGTTTCCATATTACTTAGATGATATGGAGTTGGGGACCACATGTAGGGTGTCAAAGTTTGTAGATGACACTAACATGAGTGCCAGAGCAAATGTGCACAGGACTGTGAAACTTTGCAGAAGAACACAGATACATTGAATGAGTGGGCCAAGGTCTGGCAGATGGAATATAGTGTTAATAAATGTGAAGTCATACATATTGGTAGGAGTAATAGTCAAAAAGGATTATTACCTGAATGGTAAAAAGGTGCAGCATGCTGCTATGCAGAGGGACCTGGGCGTCCTTGTGCATGAATCATAAAGGAATGGTCTGCAGGTACAACAAGTAATTAGGAAGGCAAATTGTCCTTCATTGCTAAAAGGATGGATTTTAAAAGCAGAGAGGTCATGTTGAAGCTGTACAAGGTGCTGGTGAGGCCACAGCTGGAGTACTGTGTGCAGTTCTGGTCTCCTTACTTGAGAAAGGATGTACAGTAACGGGAGGGGGTGTAGAAGATGTTCACTTGGTTGATTCCAGAGTTGGGGTGGTTGGCTTATTAGGAGAGACTGAGTAAATTGGGATTATATTCATTGGAATTCAGAAGATTGAGGGGGGATCTTATAGAAACATATAAAATTCTGAAGGGAATAGATAAGACAAAAATAGAGAGGATGTTTCCACTGGCAGACGAAGCTAGGACAAGAGTGCATAGCCTCAAGATTAGAGGGAGCAGATTTAGGACTGAATTGAGAGAGCTGTTTATCTATGGAATTCTTTGCTCAGTGAAGGAGTTGATGCTACATCAGTAAATGTTTTAAAGCTAAGGTAGCTTTTTTTGAACAATAAAGGAATTAACGGATACGATGAGAGCGCGGGTATGTAGATCTGAGTCCACAAAAAGATCAGTAATGATCTCATTAAGTGGCAGAGCAGGCTCAAAGGGCCAAGTGGCCTACTCCTGCTACTAGTTCTTATGTAATTGTTATATCATTCTGAATTCCTATGACAACGCATTTTTGCTTACTGCTCAACTGGTTTGTTGGTGCGCTCACTACAGCAACAACTAACATGAATATAGCACATTTAACTGTTTCAAAGCACTTCAGAGGAGCATTATAAATCAAAGCATGACCATGAGCCACATGAATATCTATTGGCTCACATGACTAAACTTTGTAAAAATAATGTGGAAATCTAAAATAAAAACAAAAAATAGTGCTGGTGAGTTTGAGCAGAGGAAATGCAGGAATGAGAGGAGATAGAGAGAAATTTCAGACCACTGGGCCAAGGAACTATTGCCACAAATGACAGTGCAATTAAGATTGGGCATGCATAAGAGGCCAGAATTACAGGTACAAATATCTCACAGGATTGTGGGATTTAAGAGATTACAGAAATAGGTAAATGCAAGCCCATGGATTAATTTCAAAAGAGGGCTGAGAATTTTGAAATCAGTTGATCAGACACTTGGATGGTGCAAATGTTCAGATCTTGTGCATTTGGGTATAGACTTTCAATATATAACAGATTGTGAATGGTGCTGCATGTTGTGCAATCATCAGCAGGTGTTTTCACTTTTGACCTTATAAAAGACAAAGGTCATTGATGAAGCAAATGAAGATGGTTGGGAACTACGTTACACTGAGAAATGGGGGGAGGATCCTTGTATGCAGTGATACATGCCTATCTCTGACTAGTAAGCTTGCATTTCAGGGTAGGCAACACTCTGAACACTTCAACCCCAGGGCATCAATGTGGACTTCACCAATTTCCTCATTTCCCCTTCCCCCACCTTACCTTAGTTCCAATCTTCCAGCTCAGCACTGTCCTACCTGCCAATCTCCCTTCCCACCTATCCACTCCACCCTCCCCCCCTAGCCTATCACCTTCATCCCCACCTCCATCCACCCATTGTACTTTTTGCTACCTTCCCCCACCCTCCTCTCTGACCTATCACCTCCATCCCCATCCACCTATTGTACTCTTTGCTACCTGCCCCCCAGCAACCCCCACCCCACCCCATCGTTTATCTCTCCATTCTGGAGACTTTCTGCCTCTATTCCTATGAAGTGCTTTTGCCCAAAACATCGATTTTCCTGCTCCTCGGATGCTGCCTGACCTGCTGTGCTTTTCCAGCACTACTCTGATCTAAAGTCTGCATTACAGTCCCACCTGCTCCAGAGGTGTGTCATAACATGTCTGAATAGGGTGATTAAAAATATCTACACTGAGGAATGCCTGCAGAGTGGTCCTAGAGCTGGGACAATTGACCTCTGACAACTACATTCATTTTCATGATAGATATAATTCCAATGAATGAGGTATAACACCCAGTTTTGCTAGTGCCCCACTAGGGCAAATGCTGCTGTGGTGTCAATTGAATTTACTCCATCCTCACCTCTTTAATTCAGCTCTTTTGACCTTCAACAAGGCTATTTTAAGGTCAGGAATTGATTGCCCCTGGTGGAACCAAAACTGAGCTTCAGTGAATTGATTATTTCTGAGTCCACAACACCTTCCATCATTTTGATGATGATTGAGAATTAACTGATGGGGGGTAACTGGTTAGTTGGATTGTTCTGCTTTTTGCAAACAGACATATCTGGACAACTTTCTATTTTGTCTGGATCATAGCATCATTGTAGCTACACTGGAATAGCTTATCGAAGGGTATAGCTAGTTCTGAAGTTCTAGTTTTTGTTACTACTTCCAGATCAGATCCCTATGAAAGACCACTGGTCACCAAGCTGCAGGATGAATACTTCCCATCTACCACCACCCTCTGTCTTCTATGGGCCAGCCAATTCTGTATCTAGACATCCAAATTTCCCTGTATCCCATACCTCCTTACTTTCTGAATGAGCCTACCATGGGGAACCTTATCAAACACCTTGCTAAAATCCATATACACCACATCCACTTCCCTACCTTCACCAATGGGGTTTGTCACATCCTCAAAGAATTCAATAAAGCTTGAGGTATGACCTGCTCCTCATAAAGACATGCTGATTATCTCTAATCAAACTATACTTTTCCAAATAATCATAAATCCTGTCTCTCAGATTTATCTCCAATAATTTGCCCACCACCAATGTAAGACTGACTGCTCTATAATTCCCAGAGTTATCCCTATTCCCTTTCTTGAACAAGAGAATGTTTGCCACCCTCTAACCATCTGGTGCTACTCCAGTGGACAGTGAGGATGCAAAGATCATCGCCAAAGGTGCAGCAATCTCTTCCTTCTTTTCCAGTAGTAACCTGGTGTATATCCCATCAGACCCAGGAGACTTATTTATCCTAAGGTTTTGCAAAATTTCCAGTACATCCTCCCTCTTAATATCAACCTGTTAGAGTGTATCTGCCTGTTTCACGCTGTCCTCAAAACAACAGGGTCCCTCTTATTAATGAGTACTGAAGCAAGGTATTAAGGACTTCCCCTATCTCCTCCAAGTCCAGGCATAAGTTCCTTCCACTATCCCTGATCGGCCCTACTCTCACTCTGGCCATCCTTTTGATCTTTACACAAGTGTAAAATGCCAAGTAGTTTTCCTTAATCCTACCTGCCAAGACTTTTTCATGCCCCTTCTAGCTCTCCTAAGTTCATTCTTCAGTTCCTTCCTGGCTACCATGTGACTGTCTAGAGCCCTGTCTGATCCTTGCTTCCTCAACCTTAAGTAAGCTTCCTTCTTTCTCTTGACTCGATGTTCCACATCTCGTCATCCAAGTTTCCTTCATCCAACCATACCTTCTTTGCCTCAGTAGGACAAATCTATCCAGCACTCGCAGCAAGTGCTCCCTAAACATTTCTGTTGTGTATTTCCCTGAAAATATCTGATCCCAATTTATGCTCCACAGTTCCTGACTAGTAATTCGTACTCCCCCAATTACTTTCCCATACCATCTGCTCCTATCCCTCTCCTTGACTATACTAAAGGTCAGGGAGTAGTGATCACTTTCACCAAATGCTCCCTCCCCCACTGAGAAACCTGCCACCTGACCTGGTTTGTTGCCGAGCACCAAATCCAATATGGCCTTCTTTCTAGTTGGCCCATCTACGTATTGAGGTAGGAATCCTTCCTGTACACACCTGAAAAAAATTTGCTCTATCTAAACTAACATTCTTAACATTTTCCTGCAACTTGGACACTAAGTCTGTCCATTGGCAAGACAACTGACGTCACTATTGCCTACAATGAATTTCCTGCACTCTCTTTGCAGTAAAATAATCTAAGCCTTCCTTTAATCTATAACAGGAGAAAGTGAGGATTGCAGATGCTGGAGACCAGAGTTGAAAAGTGTGGTTCTGGAAAAGCGCAGCAGGGCAGGCAGCATCCGAGGAGCAGTAGAATCGATGTTTCGGAGATAAAAGTTGGGGGGGGGGGAAAGAGTGCTGGGAATATGATAGGTGGAAGGAGAGGAGGGCAAGGGTGATAGGCTGGAGAGGAGGTGGGGGCGGAGTTGTCAGGAAGAAGATTGCAGGTCAAGAGGGCGGTGCTGAATCCAGGGGTTGGGACTGAGGTAAGGTAGGGGGAGGGGAAGTGAGGAAGCTGGAGAAATCTACATTCATCCTGTGTGGTTGGAGGGTTGCTAGGCAGAGGATGAGGCGCTCTTCCTCCAGGTGTCGTGTGGCCAGGGTCTGTTGATGGAGAAGGCCAAGCACCTGCATGTCCTTGGTTGAGTGGGAGGGGGAGTTAAAGTGTTCAGCCACAGGGCGGTTGGGTTGGTTGGTGCGGGTGTCTCAGAGGTATTCCCTGAAACATTCCGCCTGTCTCCCCAGTGTAGAGGAGACCACATCGGGTGCAGCGGATATAGTAAGTGATTGGGTGTGGAGGTGCAGGTGAATTTTTGACGGAAATTTTGAAGGATCTATTGGGGCCTTGGAGGGAGGTGTGGGTGCAAGTTTTGCACTATAACAGCCCTATCACCCAGACCTGTCAGCCACACTTCAGCACAGATCACATAACCCTTTCATTTTTACCCTATTTTACACAATGTCCCAAAACATTGTAATCTTGTAAACCTCATTGTTAATATGCTTTAATTCCTTAGTATCGTTCCCTGACCTATTTGAAGTTATGAACAAAATTTCAATGATTTTGGACCAAAGAACTGAGTGCTATATACTGTTGGTTTTTTTTTTGAGTAGGATTGGTAACAATTCTAAAATATTTAGAAGTGACAGAGTTGATTAAAATGTTGATTAGTTTCTCTCTCCACAGATGCTATCACACCTGCTGAGTTTATCCAGAGCTTTCTGTTTGATTTCAGATCTTCAGCATCCATAGTAGTTTGCTTGAATTTTATAGAAGCAACAAATATGTCAAGGCAGAAATCAGTTCATCCACTTGCAGCTTTATTTCTGTTAGATTTGCTTTAGCCAGCTGTGGGATTCATCTACTGGAGACAAATTTCTTCTAAGTGCTGCTCCAAAACAAGTAAAATTAGTAATTCTCTACCAATGAAACTGCAATGCTGTAAAAGCAGCTTTTCATAACCAGAGTCTCAACACATTTTTATATGGCTCTTCCATTCTTCTGTAATTTCATAATAGCCCATTGAAAACTGGCTTGATGGCCAGTTTTAACATTTATGCCTTCTCCCCAGAAGTTCTATATAAGGCAAAGGATACCATTTGGAATGGATTATGCCGTTTAATACTGGGAAGCAGTTGCTGCTTCCCATTACAGAATGGAGTGATGACAAATTTATATAATGCACACAATGAGCAAATAGGCTGTGATGAGATACCCCATGAATGGCAAATCATCTCAAATTGCTTAATGAAAGCAACGTCTCGCACTTACACAATTTATTTTATAATGTTACTGGATTTGCACATTAAACTCAGTACAGAAAGACATATGTACCATTTTAATGATTGCCAATCAACCTCTGACCTATAAATTAACAATAAAATATGTGGAACCTCATTACTCAGGAATTTCTCCAATTGCTGTTGTTTAAAATAGTCGGAAAATAATCTTACTTTTCCTGTCTCTCATTTCTCTGTCCGTTCAGTTTTCCTTCTTCTGGATTTCTTTCTTTTTAATATAGGGACACTACATATTTTGTCCACAAAACACCAATGTGGCCAATTGAATATTTGGAAGTAAAGCTTGTTAAAGGCAATGCTAAAAATCAAAAGGTGAAAGGGGTTTAGGGAAGAGGAAGAGGGGATTACATCCAAATGGAATTGGAGGAGGAAATAAAGCACTGTATCACATGTGGTGCATGGATTTCTCTTTCTGAATTGACACTGAATTCACCTAGGTTCAGTCCTTCCTGTTTGTTTCTCAATCCTTTAATGTTGGATATGGTGAGACATTATTGGTCCCTCATTCATCAAAATCCCACACTACCCATTGCCTCTGCTGTGAACTGAACAATTTTCAGACAAAAATGAAACAAATGTGCCTAAATCTGAACACTTCAGGGATGGTGCGTGGGGGCTCTGGAGGAAAAGGGGAGAATGATCAGGGATAAGGTGGAGAACAGGTGAGGTAGAATGCTAGGAAAGCTGTGGAGACATTGCAAAAATGCATTGGGTGCTGGGCTGGAGAGATCTTTTGGGAAAGGAGTGGTGAGGGACTGGAGGAGAGGAGAGGGCATTAGGGATGAGACGGAGTTGGGGAGGAGGTATTAGTGGAGAGACCAGTGCTGGGGTAGGGTGAGAGCGGGGAGGTGACAATATTTGGTGGGATGCAAAAGGATCAGGTCAGGAAGCTGAATCAGGGGTGACTGCAAAAAAGAAAAAGGGAGGCAACTGGACAAATGGGTGGTAATTAATAGAGGAAGAGAGACTGGGGATAGGGCATAGGGAGAAGGCTGGGTTTTAGAGGCAAGAGGCAGTAAGGGTGGATGTTAGAGACTGGAAAAGGGATAGGAATGGAGGGACTTAGCGACTGCAAAAAGAGTCAGGGAGGGGCTTAGAGGGCAGAAAAAGGCGTGGAAATGGGGAAGGAAGGGAAAGATTAAGGAAAGAGAGTATTGAAGCGGAAGAGAAGTAGCATTGAAGACACCTGGAGAGGAAGAGAGACTCGGAGGTGAGGAAGAGACTGGAGGGTGGCAGCAAGAGGGGAAAAGAGATTTGGGTTTGGCGGTGTTGGGGTGTGGGCAGGAGGTGAGTGAGGCCGAGGACGGTTTTACCAAAAGCCCTGGGGGTGCGGAGCTCACATTCCAACACGGTGGCAGTAAACAAGGTGAAGCCGCCCAAAAAGGGGAGGACCGGGGCGGGGAACCGGAGCAGGAGCCGAGTATTTTCCAGAAAGGTCTCGGCCGAGACGAGGCACCTTTGATGCGGAGAAACCTCTGGTCTTCAGTGGAGCGGCGCTGACGTAATGGGGATAAAGTTAGGCCCGAGTGTCGCAGTTGGAATTAGAGCGAGCAGGCGGGAGTGAGTGAACGAGGGGGGATCGGATCCCATCGCCATCTTCTCATATCCACCGGTTCGGGCTGTTCCGGGAGCTGGTGATGACAGCGGCTATTTTTAACCGCCATCGTCAGCTGGAGGCCGCTATAAAAGGGGCCGCAGCTGCGACATGCACCTTTACAGCAGCGTGTTAACGCACTACCCCGGCGCCGCCTTCAAGGTGCCCACTGCAGGGGGAGAGAAAGCGCCTGCCGAGAGCCCGAGTGTGGGAGTGAAGCCTGAGCCCGCCTCCTCCTCTGCTGCCGTCGCCGCCGCCATGCCCGCCTTCTCGTCATGCGAACTGCTGCCCCCGGGCCCGGCTCCATCATCTCCATCCCCGGCCTCCCTCCTCTACACTTCCACCGCCAGGATCCCCCTGCGGCCGCTCGAGAGGATGGTGCCGATCCAGATCCTGAGCGAGAGAGCGCCAGCCGAGCTCCCGGCTCCAGCCCACCAGGGACGGGGCGCCTGGGCGGGGGACATCCTGGCGGAAGGATCGCGGAAAGTTTCAGCCTGGCCCGAGGATCGGATCCCGGGCGACGGCCTGCAGCGGCGGGCAGAGACCGACTTGCAGGCGGCCTCGGAAGGGCCGGAGACCGCCTTCGACCTGTCGGACGGCGAGAGCACCGAGCGGGGGTACCAGGACTGGGTCGGGCCTGGGCCGGAGTGCCGGGCTCCGGAGGCCGACGAACTGCAGAGTAGCCGCCCCTGGCAACTCGACGGTGGCTTCAGGACGGTGGACCTGGTGGTGGAGAACAGGGCGGAGAAAAACGACAAGGTGGCGCGTTACCTGGCAGAGGTGGAGAAGCAGAACAGTTACCTGAGGGAGCGACAGAAGTACAGGTTCCATATTATTCCAGACGGCAACTGTTTGTACAGGGCCGTCAGTAAGGCTGTGTACGGCGACCAGAACATGCACAAGGAGCTGAGAGAGCAGACAGTCCATTACATCGCTGATCACTTGGACGAGTTTAACCCCATCATCGAAGGGGACGTTGGGGAGTTCTTAATCAACGCTGCCCAGGATGGGGCCTGGGCCGGTTACCCAGAGCTACTTACTATGAGTCAAATGCTGAACGTTAATATATACTTGACCACAGGAGGTAGCCTGGAAAGCCCAACCGTTTCCACCATGGTGCACTGTCTCGGCCCAGAAGATCAATCAAAATCCAGCATATGGTTGAGTTGGTTAAGCAATGGACACTACGACGCTGTGTTTGGTCAGTCTCTACCCAACCCAGAGTATGAAACCTGGTGCACGCAAACACATGTTCAGAGGAAACGAGACGAGGAGTTAGCGAAGTCCATGGCAGCTTCTCTTTCAAAAATGTACATTGAGCAAAATGGATGTTTTTAAGTGATTTTCCTCCCTAATACTACTATTGATAAAAGGTTCCGTTCAGGACCTAAGACTTTCTGCATAAGCTGATGAAACTGATATGAGCAAGCCTAGTAAGAAGTAGAAATGTAAAGGTTGTTAATATGGTTCTTATTTATATTTATATGCTTACACATTGATTGGGCTAACAGCACTTTAAAACGGATCATAAAATCAACTCTAAGTAACGCCTTAATTAAATGTGTGAATTCCTAAATGTTTTACCAAATGTTTGAGCTCAAACTAATGAAGGTTGCGGGCACCTGAATTTTTAATCAGGTTTATTGGAAATAAGAGACCATAGGATTGAATGGGACTGCATTGTCTCGTTAGGCAAGTTTTTTAAAAAAAATTTAAACTTCTGATGTTTGGAAAACAACTGATGTTTAATCTCTGCTTTGGAGAGTTTTTTTCTGAAGAATGCTTTTTTTAAGAGACTTTTTATTGCAATTTTTTTGCAATTGCTGGTTTGTTACTGTCATACCTCCTTCATTACGTTCTGTATTTGGTATTCAGGCAGGTGGCTGGTTGCCACTAAATTGCCACCTTGATTTTATATTTGGTTAGAGATTTCTGATCTTCATAGTTTAGCTATCATTACTAACATTATTACCATCTGTTTCTTGCCATTTCACTGACTTTTTTTTATATGCTGTCCAAGATGTATTGACTTCCTAAAGTGGTTTGCAGGGTCAAACTTGTAACCAGTTTGCAATTACTGTATTTGTATTGATTGTAAAGTTATTAATCAACATGGAATGAATAAAAGGTATGTAACATTTCTCAAGCAGTTGTCAGTGTGAAATACTTATTCTCTCACTAGAAACAGAGGGCTTTTGCTATGACACTCCACTAAAACTTCATTTTAATATAGATTGACCTTTGTGGAAGAATATGAATAAAATCTCCAATTTAAGCTTCTAATTTCAGCACTGGTAAAAGTGTTAGATTATTCAAACCAGAAGATCTTCAGTAATGTTAAAAGTTAAATTGTTTTCTGTTCTATATTGGGTGATTGATTACTGATTTTTGAACAGTTCAGTATTAGTAAACCTAAAGAATGGAGGGAAAATGTTCAGCTTATATGTGGATCTGTACTATATGGAGCAGCTATTCTAAAATTGAAGTAATTTTTCTGTATATGCTACATAATATGAAGCTGTTTCAATTAATGCTTCAGCTATCAGTCTGGTATTTTGTACAGAGTATAGTGATAACCTCTACAAATGTTTAGCAAATATACTATACTCTGAATATCACATACTTTGTCATTAACTAAAAGAGTGACTTGCAATAAATAGCAATAGACATAGTATGTTATGATTTTAAAGGCACTCCCTGAAAGCAAATGGAAGCAGATTCAGTTGTATGTATAAATGGGAAGTGGATGCATGCTTGTAAAGCAGAGTGTTGCAAGCTAGGAGAAAGTGCAGGCAAATGAAATTCACTGCATTATATTATTTTTTTTTCAAAATAATTGAAATGAATTAATGTAAATAGTTTACGCCGGTAGAGGCTTCCCATCATCTGCAAGTGTATTAGTTATGTTTTCACCTTCCAAAGATTTTTCTTTAATTCTTCAAGGCGATTACACCAAATGATGTAGTGCTTGTGACTCATTTGTCAAGTGGCTGTTAACCACCTTTTGGGGATGGTAAAACAGTAACACTTCTATCTGGGCAACATGTACTCCATTGAAATGTCGATCAATCTTGTAATAAATACTGGAGTCTCTGGCCAAAGGGATAGAACTGTCATGAGTAATATAGTAGTGGCTCTGTATTGCTTTGTATCGTGTTATTAGCCATAAAACCAACTCCAGCAGAATACCTCAACTCTTCATCTCACTGCAAGGCAGGTACCACTAAAATCATACAAGTGATTCCACAAATGTTTGTTAAATGGTAATTACAGCCTAAGATGAATATCTGTGGCTACTGACTATTGAAGTCAGTGAATATCATATGATCTTTCTCAAGGGTCTCTCACTCATCCATTAAAAACAAATTGAAGTAACAATATGTCAAAGGCAAATAAAGTTATGAAAACCAGCCCTTGCAAGCTTAAAAAGATCGGTAGTCCTTCAGAATCCCTCAAATTAGCTATTTATTTCTTCAACCACTTAGAAACGGCTACATGTCACTTTTTCAAAATCCACACTTAAGTTATATGAATAGGGTTTGCATATATCAACCTTTTATTACAAGTTGAGATAAGGCAAATGTGTGTCTATTAATGGGAGGGAGGTATATACTCATGTATGAAATATTTAATGATTATGATCTGTATTTCACTTAGGAAATAATGTTTTTAAAATAAAGGAAGCCTTATTTGAAGAGAAGTACAAATCAGTCTGTTTCTTCTCCCCGCATGGGCTGTAATAATTTTGGAGTGGGAGGGAGGATTTGGTTGCATGGAAATTTATGGCAAAAATTAAATGGGGAGGACCAAGAACAAGTAATAGGACATAGATTCCTGACCCTTTCCATACTAACTACAGCCACAGTGGATAAGGGAACAACTGCGAGAAAAGGGCAGTCAATGCAGAACTGAGGGTGTTGTACTTAAATGCAATAAGTATATGATAAAAGGTAATTAAGTTTGTAATGCAGATTCAAATCGGTAGGTCTGATGTTGCTGAAAGGGGATCTGTAAAGGAAAACATAATGAAAATTGAGTACAAGACTCCTAGAGAAATCAGGATGTGAGGAAGTAAATAAATCTGGAATAGAAAAAGCATATAAGAAAAACATCATTTCCATAATTGTGAGATATTGGTGTGCAGTGTGACTGAAAATCAGGTTGATAGTGGATCTCAAGAAAATAAATTTTTGAAATGCCTACGAAATGGATTTTGAAGCAGCTTGTGGTACAGTCCACTAGGGAATGTATTCTGGATTTGATGGTGTGTAAAGGGGCAGACTTGATTAGGGAGCTTAAGGTGAAGGAACCCCTAGAGGGTAGAGACCATATGAGTTCACCTTGCAATTTGAAAAGGACAAACTGGAATCAGCTATAACATCATTACAACTGCGCAAAGATAACTACAAAGATGTGAGGGAGGAGGTGTCCTGGGTTGATTGGATGGGGAGCCGAAGAGGGAAGACAGTGAAGCAGCATTGGCAAGAGTGTGTGAGGGTTATTTGAACAAATTGCACAAGAGGAATTCATCCGAAGCAAGCAGTATCATACAAAGTGGAGCATGAGGTAACCATGGGTGACAAGGGAAGTCAGAGACAGCGTAAAAACAAAAAGCATACAATGTGGTGAAGATTAATGGGAAGCCTTTAAAAACCAGCAAAGAATTAAAAAAAAATAAGGTTGGAGAAGATTAAAGTTGAGAGCTAGCTAGTAATATAAAAGAGTTTTTTAGGTATATAGAAGGTGGGAGAGGCAAGAGCAGACATTGGACTGCTGGAAAATTAGGCAGGAGAACAAACAATGAGGAACATAGAAATGAATGAGAAATTGAATGAGTATTTTGTATCAGTTTTCACAATGGAAGATACCAGCAGCATACCAGAACTTGAAGAGAGGCAAAGGTGAGTGTAGTGGTCATCAATAAGGAGATTTTGGTGATGCTGAAAGTGGATAATATGGATCATATGGAATACTCTCCACCCCCATCCCCAACCCTCCAAAGGGTTCTGAAGCTCAACGCTGAGAAGATTTAGAGATGTTGGTGATGATCTTGCAGGAATGACTGGAATCAGAGAGGGTCCCAGAGGATTGGAACATGGCTAATGTAACACTCCTTTTTAAGAATGGAGGGAGACAGAAGGGAAAATCGGCCGGTTAGCCTGATCTTGGTCACTGCAGAAAATGTGTTGCTGAAAAAGCGCAGCAGGTCAGGCAGCATCCAAGGAACAAGAAACTCGACGTTTCGGGCATAAGCCCTTCTTCAGGAATGGTCACTGGTAAGATTTTCAAATTCATTATTATGGGTGAGACTGCGGAATGCTTGAACGTCCTTGGTAATATAGGGCTGAGTCAGCGTGGCTTCATCAGTGGAAGGTCATGCTTGACAAATATGCCAGAATTCTCTGAGGAGGTATCGAGTCAGTTATAGAACTGAGAGTCAGTGAACGTAATTTATTTGTATTTTTAAAGACCTTTGACAATGCTGCACAGGAGACTGCTAAACAAGAGCCCAAGATTTTAGGGGCAAGATAATGGCATGGATACAGGATTGGCTGACTGGCAGAAGTCAGAGAATAGGGATAAAGGTGGCTTTTTCAGGATGGCAGTTGGTGACTAGTTTTGCAGGGATCCATGTCATGAGCGCATCTCTTCAGGTTATATATTTACAATCTGGACAAAGGAACTGAGGGCATTGTTGCTATGTTTGCAGATAACAAAAGAAAGTTGGAGGGGCAGGTAATGTTGAGGAAACTGGGGGTACTGCAAAAAGATTTGGACAGGCTAGGGGAATGGGGGGCAAAGAGTGGCAGATGAAATACAGTGTGGAAAAGTGTGAGGTTATGCACTTTGATAGAAAGAATAGAGACACAGACTGTTTTCTGAATGGGGAAAGACTTCGGAAATATGAAGCACAAAGGGACTTGGGAGTCCTAGTTCAAGATTCTTTTCAAGATTAGTATGCAAGTTCAGGTAGCAGGAAGGCACAAGCAATTTCACATTCATTTCAAGTGGGTTAGAAGACAAGAGAAAGAATGTACAGCTGTGGCTGTACAAGGCTCTGGTCAGACCGTGTTTGGAATTTGAAACGCCTTTGTGCCCCAAATTTAAATAAGGATGTGCTGGCATTGGAGGGAGTTCAGAGGAAGTTTACAAGAATGATCCCAGAGATGAAGGGCTTGTCACATGAGGAGCATTTGAGGACTCTCGGTCTGTACTTGATGGAGTTTAGAAGAATGAGGGGGCAATTTAATTGAAACTTACAGATTACTGAATGGCTTTGATAGAGTGGATGTACACTGTATATCTCTGTCTGGTGTAAGAGTAAAACAGGGAAGGTGGTACAGTGATGGCTAACAAGAGAAATAAGGGATGGTGTAAAAGCCAAAGGGAAGGCATATAAATTGGCCAGAAGATCTGAGGACTGGAAGAAATTTAAAATTCAGCATAGGAGGACATCTGGTTTAATTTGGAAGGGGAAAATCGAATACGAGAGTGAGCTTATAGAAAATATAAAAACTGACTGCAAAAGCTTCGATAGATATGCAAAAAGAAAATGACTGATGAAGGCAAATATAGATCTCTTACAGAGGTTAGAATCAGGCGAATTCATAAAAACAACAGAGTTGGCAGACTAGTTGAATTACTTCGGATCTGTCTTCACTAAGGAGGATGTAGGGGGAATGCTAGGGGACAGAGGGTCAAACATGTAGGAGGAACTGAAGGAAATCCTTATTAGTCAATAAGTGGTATTGGGGAGTTTGATGGCATTAAAACCTGAGAAATCCCTAGGGCCTGATGCTTTGCATTCCACAGTAATTGAAGAAGTGGACTTGGAAATAGCAGACACATTGATCAATTTCCAGCATTCTGTAGACTCTGGAAGAGTTCTAATTGACTGGAGGGTAGTTAATGTAGTTTTTAAAAGAGAGAGAAGATGGGAAATTATAGGCCAGTTAGCCTGACATCAGTGGTGGGGGAAAATACTGGAGTCAATTATAATGAATGTAATAGCTGAGAATTTAGAAAGCAGTGATAGGATCGGTCCAAGTCAGCATGGATTCACTACAGGGAAATCATGCTTGACAAAGCTACTGCAACGTTTTGATGATGTGACCAGAGAGTGGACAAGAGTGAATTAGGGGATGTTGTATATTTGGAGTTTCAAAAGGCTTTTGACAAGGTCACACACAAAATGAAAGCTCATGGCATCGGAGGTATTGTATTGACACGGATAGAGATTTGGTTGGCAGATAGGAAGCAGGGAGTTGGAATAAACAGGTCCCTTTCAGAGCAACAGGCAGGGATGAGTAGAATTCAGTGCTGTGATCCCAGTTGTTCATAACTAAATGCAATATTTCCAAATTTGCAGATGACAGTAAGCTGGGTGGCAGTGTGTTCTGTGAGGAGGAGTAACTTGGACAGTCTGAGTGAGTGGGCAAATACTTGATAAAGGCAATATAATGTGGATAAATGTGAGGTTATAAATTTTGATGGCAAAAATAGGAAGGCAAAATATTACCAGAATGGTGCCAGTTTAGAGAAAGGTGAGGTGCAATGAGACCTGACTGTCATGGTGGAACAGTCACTGAAAGTTGGCATGCAGGTGTAACAGGCAGTGAGGATAGCTAATGGCATGCTTGCCTTCACAGTGGGAGGAATTCAGTATAGGAGTAGGGATGTCTTGCTGCAGTTTACGTCACCTTGGTGAGGCCACAAACCAAGTATTGTGTGCAGTTTGGTCTCCTAGTCTGAGGAAGGACATTCTTGCTATTGAGGGAGTCGTGCTATCGTTCACCAAACTGATTCCCAGGATGGCATAATTGACATTTGAAAAAAGACTGCATTGACTGGGCTTGTACTCACTGGAACATAGAAGGATGAGGGGGGGATCTTATAGAAACATATAAAATCCTGATGAGACTGGACAGACTAGATGCGGGAAGCATGTTTCCAATGTTGGAGAAGTTCTGAACTAGGGGTCACAGTCTAAGAATAAGGGGTAAGCCATTCAGGACTGAGATGAGAAAGAGTTTCTTCACTTGCAGAGTTGTGAACCTGTGAAATTCACTACTACAGAATGTTGTGGTCAGTTCATATATTTAAGCGGGAGTTGGACATGGCCCTCGCAGCTAAAGGGATCAAGGGGTATGGAGAGAAAGTGGGACTGGGACAGTGAGATTGCATAATCAGCCATTATCATATTGAATGGTGGTGCAGGCTGAAAGGGTTAAATGGGCTACTTCTGCACCTATTTTCTAAATTTCTGTGGTTTCAATAATAGGAGAGATGAGAACTCGAAGGTACCCTTCAGAGTGAAGGTGTATGCCTTTAGAGCTGAGATGAGGAATTTCTTCAGCCGGGATGGTTAATCTGTGGAATTTGTTACCACAGAAGGCTGTGGAGGCTAAGTCAATGAGTTTATTTAACACTGAGATAGATAAGTTCTTGTTTGATAAAGGAATCAGGGTTACAGAGAGAAGGCAGGAGAATGGAGTTGAGAAGCATATCAGTCATGATCAAATGGCAAAACAGATCTGATGGGCCAAATAGCCTAACTCTGCTCCTGTATCTTATGGTCTCTTATGGTCAATTAAAAACAACATGCTTTGAAATTTGAAACTATTCAAGATATCAAGGTCTGCTTGTGCAATCAAACTATACATTTTTATCGTCTGTGAAACTGATTTTCTAAACACTGTATCTACAGGACATGATTATATAATGTATTTAGAGTCACAGAATCATAGAGATGTACAGCATGGAAACAGACCCTTCGGTCCAACCTGTCCACGCCGACCAGGTATCCCAACCCAATCTAGTCCCACCTGCCAGCACCCGGTCCATATCCCTCCAAACCCTTCCTATTCATATACTCATCCAAATGCCTCTAAAATGTTGCAATTGTACCAGCCTCCACCACTTCCTTTGGCAGCTCATTCCATACACATACCACCCTCTGCGTGAAAAAATTGCCCCTTAGGTCTCTTTTATATCTTTCCCCTCTGACCCTAAACCTATGCCCTCTAGTTCTGGACTCCCCGATCCCAGGGAAAAGACTTTGTCTATTTATCCTATCCATGCCCCTCATAATTTTGTAAACCTCTATAAGGTCATCCCTCAGCCTCTGACGCTCCAGGGAAAACACCCTCAGCCTGTTCAGCCTCTCCCTATAGCTCAAATCCTCCAACCCTGGCAACATCCTTGTAAATCTTTTCTGAACCTTTTCAAGTTTCACAACATCTTTCCGAGAGGAAGGAGACCAGAATTGCACACAATATTCCAACAGTGGCTTACCAATGTCCTGTACAGCCGCCACATGACCTCCCAACTCCTGTACTCAATACTCTGACCAATAAAGGAAAGCATTCCAAACGTCTCCTTCACTATCCTATCTACCTGCGACTCCACTTTCAAGGAGCTATGAACCTGCACTCCAAGGTCTCTTTGTTCAGCAACACTCCCTAGGACCTTACCATTAAGTGTATAAGTCCTGCTAAGATTTGCTTTCCCAAAATGAATTTAAATTCACCAACTGCTGTTGTGAGACTTGAATTTATACCTTACTAGCATTAGTCCAGGTTTCTGAAATACTAATCCACTAATTTGTTGATGGATTAATATTTCAGAAACCTGGACTAATACTAGTGAGGTATAAATTAAAGTCTCACAACAGCAGTTGGTGAATTTAAATTCATTAAATAAATCTGGAATAAAAGTCTAGTAGCATCAAAGCTACACCAAGGAAATTACCGGATTGGAGTTAAATTATGTCCTTTAGGAAAAGAAATCGGCATACTCACTAGTTAATGTATGAACAACAGTTATTAATCATGCTTTACAGCAAATGCCTCAGACCCCCCCAATATTATCCCTGGAGGTGTCAGCACAGTGGTATACAATTAAGAGCGAGTTACCCTGGTAGACTTCAATGAAAACTCCAGACCCCATGAAGACCCCTTTGGCAAATAGAGTTAAGAAGAATCCAAAGGGATTTTACAAATACATTAAGGACAAAAAAGTAACTAGGGAGAAAATAGGGCCCCTTAACACTCTGCAAGGCCACCTATATGTGGAACCACAGGAGATGAAGGAGATACTAAATGAGTATTTTGCATCAGTGTTTACAGTGGAAAAGGACATGGAAGATGGAGAACATGGTAAAATAAATAGCGACATCTTGAAAAATCTCCATATTACAGGAGAGGTGGTGCTGGATGTCTTGAAATGCATAAAAGTGGATAATTCCCCAGAACCTGATCAGGTATACCCGAGAACTCTGTGGGAAGCTAGGGAAATGATTGCCGGGCCCCTTACTGAAATATATGTATCGTCAATAGCCACATGTGAGGTACGGGAAGATTGGAGGCTGGCAAACATGGTGCCAATATTTAAGGAATGTGGTAAGGAAAAGCCAGGGAACTCTAAAGCAGTGAGCCTGACATTGGTGGTGGGCAGGTTATTGGAAGGAATTCTGATGGACAGAATTTGCATATTTTTGGAAAGGCAAGGACTGATTAGGGATAGTCAACATGACTGTATGCTTGGGAAATAGTGTCCCGCTAACTTAATTGTGTTTTTTGAGGAAGTAACGGAGAGGATTGATGACGGCAGAGCAGTGGATATGATCTACATGGACTTCAGGAAGGCATTTGACAAGGTTCCTCATGTTAGACTGATTAGTAAGGTTAGATCATATGGAATACAAGGAGTGGTGGCCATTTAGATACAGAACTGGCTCAAAGGTAGAAGGTAGTGGTGGAGGGTTGTTTTCAGACTGGAGGCCTGTGCCTAGCAGTGTGCCACAAGAATTGGTGCTGGGTCCACTACTTTTTGTCATTTATGTAAATGATTTGGATGTGAACATAGAGGTACAGTTAGTAAGTTTGCAGATGACACCAAAATTGGAGGTGTAATAGACTGTAAAAATGGTTATCTCAGAGTACAACAGGACCTTGATCAGGTGGGCCAATGGGCCGAGGAGTGGCAGCAGGAGTTTAATTTAGATAAATGTGAGGTGATGCATTTTCGAAATGCAAATCAGGGCAGGACTTGTGCACTTAATAGTAAGGTCCTGGGGAGTGTTGCTGAACAAAGAGGCTTTGGAGTGCAGGTTCATAGGTAGAGAAGATAGTGAAGAGGGTGTTTGGTATGCTTGCCTTTGTTGGTCAGTGCATTGAGTGTAGGAATTGGGTGGTTATATTGCGGCTGTACAGGACAGATCGTTTTTGGAATACTGCGTGCAATTCTGGTCTCTTTCCTATTGGAAGGATGTTGTGAAACTTGAAAGGGTTCTGAAAGATTTACAGGGATGTTGCCAAGGTTGAATGGCTTGAGCTATGGAGAGAGGCTGAATAGGGAGCATCAGTTATTCCTGAAGCGTCAGAGGCTGAGGGGTGATATTACAGAGGTTTATAAAATTGTGAGGAGCATGGATTAGATTAATAGGCAAGTCTTTTCCCTGGGATCGGGGAGTCCAGAACCAGATGCCATAGGTTTAGGGTGAGAGGGGAAAGATTTAAAAGGGACAACTTTTTCCAGCAGACAATGGTGCATGTATGGAATGAGCTGCCAGCGGAAGTGCTGGAGGCTGATACAATTACAACATTTAAAAGTCATCTGGATGGGTATATGAATAGGAAAGCTTTGGAGGGATATGGGTCAAGTGCTAGCAAATGGGATTAGATTAATTTAGGATATCTAGTCAGCATGGATGAGTTGGACAGAAGGGTCTGTTTGCGTACTGTACAGTTCTATGATTTTATGACTTAGAGGCAACCTCTTCTTGATTTTATGATCCTTCCTCAACTGATGAATCACTGATCCTCCATGTTAAACACCATTTGGAAGAATATTTGAATCGAGCAAGGGCACATAATCCCCTCTGTGTAGGGGATTTCAAAGTCCATCAGAGAATGTTTGAATGGAACTGTTACTGGTTGAGTTGCAAGCCCTGAGGGACATGTCTGCCACAGACCTGCAGCAGGTGATAAGTGAATCAAAACGAGGGAAAAATCTGCTCATTTCACTAACCTACTTGATGCAAATGCAACTATCCTTGGCAGTGTTGGTTAAAGTGACCACTACACAATTCTTGGTGCTTCGGAACAGGAGTAGGCCATTCTGCCCATCAAGCCTGCTCCACCATTCATTCTGGTTATGGCTGATCAAACTGTAATTGCCTTTTACATACTTGTACATCTCCATAACCTGTGCATGCTGGTAATCAATAATATGATTCCTGATGAAGGGCTTTTGCCCAAAACGTCGATTTTGCTGCACCTTGGATGCTGCCTGAACTGCTGTGCTCTTCCAGCACCACTAATCCAGAATAATATATCAGTGTCTAACTTAAACATACTCAGTGATTGAACTCCTGTAGCCTTCCGTTGTAGAGCATTTCAAGGTACACAACCATTTGAATAAGACCATATAACATAGGAACAGAAGTAGGCCATTCAGCTCAGTGAGTCTGTTTTGCCATTCAAGGAAATTGTAGCAGATCTGATAATCCATTTAAAAAAAAACTGCAGATGCTGAAAATCTGAAGAAAAAATATAAATTGCTGGAGAAACTCGACAGGTCTGGCAGCATCAGTGGAGAGAATGCAGAGTAATCTTTCAACTCCAGTGACCCTTCATCAGAAGTCCTAGATATAAAAGTAGGTGATGAGGGCAAATAACAAAGGTCGTACATCAATCATGGATGACTTTAATATGTCACATGTATATAAGAATTAAGACTTCTAATATAGTCGTAGAGATGGACAGCATGGGAACAGACCCTTCGGTCCAACCCGTCCATGCCGACCAGTTATCTCAACCAATCTAGTCCCAGCTGCCCATATCCCTCCAAACCCTTCCTATTCATATATCCATCCAAATGCCTCTTAGATGTTGCAATTGTACCAGCCTCCACCACATCCTCTGGCAGCACATTTCATACACATATCATTCTCTGCGTGAAAAAGTTGCCCCTTAGGTCTCTTTTATATCTTTCCCCTCTCACCCGAAACCCATGCCCTCTAGTTCTGGACTCCCAGATCCCAGGGAAAAGACTTTGTCTATTTACCCTATTCATGCCCCTCATAATTTTATAAACCACTATAAGGTCACCCCTTAGCCTCTGTTGCTCCAGGGAAAACAGCTCCAGCCTGTTCAGCCTCTTCCTGTAGCTCAGATACTCCAACCCTGGCAACATCCTTGTAAATCTTTTCTGAACCCTTTCAAGGTTCACATCTTTCCAATAGGAAGGAGACCAGAATTGCACGCAATATTCCAACAGTGGCCGAACCAATGTCCTGTACAGCCGCAACATGACCTTCCAACTCCTGTATTCAATACTCTGACCAATAAAGGAAAGCATACCAAATGCCTTCTTCACTATCCTATTTACCTGTGACTCCACTTTCAAGGAGCTATGAACTTGAACTCCAGGGTCTCTTTGTTCAGCAACACTCTCTAGGACCTTACCATTAAGTGTATAAGTCCTGCTAAGATTTGTTTTCCCAAAATGCAGCACCTCGCATTTATCTGAATTAAACTCCATCTGTCACTTCTCAGCCCATTGTTCTATCTGGTCCAGATCGGGTTGTAATCTGAGGTAACCCTCTTCGCTGTCCACTACACCTCCAATTTTGGTGTCATCTGCAAACTTACTAACTGTACCTCTTATGCTCACACCCAAATCATTTATGTAAATGACAAAAAGTAGGGGGCCCAGCACCGATCCTTGTGGCACTCTACTGGTCACAGGCTTCCAGTCTGAAAGAACAACCCTCCACCACCACCCTCTGTCTTCTGCCTTTGAGCCAGTTTTGTATCCAAATGGCTAGTTCTCCCTGTATTCCATGAGATCTAACCTTGCTAATCAGTCTCCCATGGGGAACCTTGTCGAACGCCTTACTGAAGTCCATATAGATCACATCTACTGCTCTGCCATTATCAATCTTCTTTGTTACTTCAAAAAACTCAATCAAGTTTGTGAGACATGATTTCCCATGCTGAAAATGTGTTGCTGGTTAAAGCACAGCAGGTTAGGCAGCATCCAAGGAATAGGAAATTTGCCGTTTCGGTCATAAGCCCTTCATCAGGAATGAGGAGAGTGTGCCAAGCAGGCTAAGATAAAAGGTAGGGAGGAGGGACTTGGGGGAGGGGCAATGGAGATGTGATAGGTGGAAGGAGGTCAAGGTGAGGGTGATAGGCCGGAGTGGGGTGGGGGCGGAGAGGTCAGGAAGAAGATTGCAGGTTAGGAGGGTGGTGCTGAGTTGAGGGAACCGACTGAGACAAGGTGGGGGGGAGGGGAAATGAGGAAATTGGAGAAATCTGAGTTCATTCCTTGTGGTTGGAGGGTTCCCAGGCGGAAGATGAGGTGCTCCTCCTCCAGCCGTCATGTTGTTATGTTCTGCCGGTGGAGGAGTCCAAGGACCTGCATGTCCTCGGTGGAGTGGGAGGGAGAGTTAAAGTGTTGAGCCACGGAGTGGTTGGGTTGGTTGGTCCGGGCGTCCCAGAGGTGTTCTCTGAAGCGTTCCGCAAGTAAGCGGCCCGTCTCCCCAATATAGAGGAGGCCACATCGGGTGCAGCGGATGCACCAGGCGGAGCCATGTTGACTATCCCGAATCAGTCAAATTGGATTCAGTCTCTCTTCATATATCAGTCCTTCCCTCCAAAGAATTTATGTCTGGTAAACATTCATTGCTCTCCCTGCTTAGCCAGAATATCTTTCTAGAGACAAGGAGGCCAGTTCCCTGACATGGATAGAGAACCAGTTGACGGACAGAAAACAAAGAGTAGGAATAAACAGGTCTTTTTCCGAATGGCAGGGAATGACTAATGGGGTAGCACAGGGATTGGTGCTTGAACATTACTTATTCACAATAATATCTCCATGTTTGCAGAGGACACAAAGCTAGATGGGAGAGTGAATGATGAAGAGGATGCAGAAATGCTTTGGTGTGATTTGGAAAAGCTGACTGTGTGGGAAAATTCATGGCAGATGAAGTATAACGTGGATAAATGTGAGATTATTCACTTCGGTAGCAAAAATAAAAAGGCAGGTTATTATCTAAATTACGATGGTTTGGGAAAGGGGAGATTCAGTGAGAAGCTGGGTGTCCTCAAAAATAAGCAGATAGGTGCAGCGGGTGGTGAAGAAGACAAATTGGCCTTCACAGTGAGAGGATTTGGGTGTAGGAGCAGAGACTTGTTGTAATTCTGCAGGGACTGAGTGCAACCACACTGGAGTATTGCATGCAGTTTTAGTCTCCTTATCTGAGGAAGGATGTTCTGGCTATGGAGGAAGTTCAATACAAGTTTACCAGACTGATTCCGAGGATGGCAGGACTGACATTTGAGGAGAAGTTGAAGGTTAGGATTATAGTCACGTGAGGTTGGGAGAATGTAAGGGTTATGGAGAGGGATATTCATAGAAACCTATAAAATTCTAACTACCAACAAGGTGGATGCAGGAAGGGTATTCCCACTGGTGGATGAATCCAGAAGCAGGGGTCGTGCTCTAAGGATAGGAGGCAAACCATTCAAGACTGAGATGATGAGCGATTTCTTCACCTAGACAGTGATAAAACTATGGACTCGATTCCCACAAAAGATAGTCAATGCTAAAGCAAGATATGATTTCCAGAAGGAGTTGAATATAACACTGAGGGCTAAAGTTCTCAAAGAGTATGACGAGAAAGTGGAAACAGCTGGTTGATCAGCCATGATCATTTTGAATGATAGTGCAGGCTCAGAGGACCAAATAGCACATTTCTGCTCCTATTTTCTATGTTTCTAAAACATTTTTGGCAAAAGAACAAATATTGGAAGATGGAAGGTTATTAAGATACCTGATAGAGATTTATTATGCTGGATCGCAGAGCCAGACCTGAGCATTCTAATTAAAACCATCTACCATACTACTTACTACAACTTAGTTCCTCTAGTCACAACCAGCACAATGTGCAGAAAGAGTGTGTCACCAGTCCAGTCCATCACAATCCCTTTCACTCCAGCCCAGGTGCTGTTCTGCTCTTGAAGTCCTCCTCAAATTGCTTCACCAGGTCACTGACTCAAAAAGTTATTCTTATGTTCCTGAAATCTTGATTAAAGCTGCAAATATATCAACAATCTGAACTAAAAATATAATCTATTCAATAGAATAGCTATTTAAATCTGCAAATTTCTCAGCTATATATTGTCTAATTTAAAGTAACCTTGCTGATTTCATGTCAATCTTGATGTTGAGTATAGTATCAACTTGAATTAGGTAGCATCCAACTGAGTTTTGTGACATACTTAAGTTGCCCGACAGCTGGGAAATAAAGAACATCTCCTGGTTAAACTGAGAACTAATTTCATTGTTGTCAACCATGAAAAGAAAGTCCAACATCCATAGGCAGAAATGCATACTGGGTTCTAGTACATTATTGAGTTGTCAGTTATGAGTGATGACTCGGGAATCTCATGATGCAAAACTGAGAATGTGATCATTTTGGAGGAAAAAGATGGAAAGGCAAATATGAGGATAAGATTAGAGTGGTGCTGGAAAAGCAAAGTAGGTCATGCAACATCCAAGGAGGAGGAAAATTGACATGTTGGATGAGAGCCCTTCATCAGGAAGGGCTCCTGTCCAAAACATCGATTTTCCTGCATCTCAGATGCTGCCTGACCTACTGTGCTTTTCCAGCACCACTCTAATGTTGAGTCTGATCTCCAGCTCCTGCAGTCCTGACTTTCACCAAATATGAAGATAAGTCCAATAAAAAGTATGGCATAACATCTATGAGTCTAATGGCCTTTTTCTGTCAGGCTTCCCACAATGAATATTAAATCAGCCAGCAAACACTTCACTTCTCTCTATTAGATACTGATTTCTCCAGGGATTGTATGTATTTTAAAGTAGAGTACAACTGGAACTGACTTTCCGAGAGTGCAAAGCACTCCAAATGTAAGGCAGCTGGCACCCAAATGGGTCCTTGTTACCTTTGTCAATGAAAGGCTTCCATTCATTCAGTCTGCAAGTTGTGTTTGGCCATCATGGTCATTCTGCATGTCAGTTTCCATGGAGCATATTTGTCATCTTAATTTTCCAACAGTCTTCAGACCATATTTTTTGTAGTTGCTATAAATGGCAGCAAAGTTTGTAAATATTTGTTAAAACATGGAAGGATTACTCACTTTGAAGGAACACAGGGCCCTGTCCAGCAAGCAAGGACACAAAAACAAAAACAGAAATTGTCAATCTCAACAGGTCTGGCAGCATCTCTGGAGAGAAACCAAAGTAAACATTTTGGGTTGAGTGACCCTTCATTAGAACACCTCAGCACAGGCAGGTTGTTGTACATTCCCAAGAGACTGCAGGATCTATATATCTTCAGAACTATTAGGGTAGGAGAGACAAACAGGTAGGATTAGCATCTAACATAATGGATGAGAACTGAACATTGCTAAGTTTGCAGCTTCAGCAATTTTTGTACAATAAAATGTGAGCAGCGCCTGGAATTGGTAATTTACCTGTAAAAGGGCCATTCACCAAACCAGTAGGAAAAGCTATATTTTTAACAAATGAAGTTAATATGTGTTGCATACCTATTTATATATATTTATATCTCAGCATATGTTTGGGTGAATTGCAGCTTCATAAACTTATGCTTAAAGAACTATTGATCATGTAGAATGGATAATAAGTAAATCAGATCAGGAAACAGATACACAAAGTTTAGCAGCATAGCCACTGATAATGAGATTAACTCAAACAATGCAGTTGCCCTGCACAGGATTATTGATTCATACTACTGCACAAGACGTCTGTACATTTTGGGAAGCATAAGGAATGTGCATCACCTGAATATAAACAGTATTATTGAATAAGATCAGGCAGTCTAGTACAATGTTCGTGGATTTTTGGCAGATTCTTAAGATAGCAACATAATCCTTTGAAGAAGATTACAGCAAATCTTTTGTCATGAATCTGTTTACAGAACTGGTCTCCTAAATGCAAATGAAATTATTTCAACATGGAATGTTTGGACTGGTTTATGTTCAAAATTGTAGGTACACTCCACATGCCAAACTATTTTAACACGCATTAACTTGCATGTACTTTGTTTAGGTCTATTTTGGCCACATATATTCTGTATTTTGTTAGCATGATTATACTAATGTTTACAAATTACTCATTTGAATTTTTTAAAAATTCTACTTCTGCATTCCTTTCCCCATTGAGTTATAATTCCATCAATGCTAGCAGAACTCTAATAGCTTGTTCAGATCCACAATCTTTACAGGTAGCAAGCAAGCACTTTCATCTGTCCATCAGGAAATATTTACATGTAATCTTAGTGCTTACCATGATTAAGTTGCAGAGAGTAAAACAGCTGTTGAACCTCCATACTTTGAACTGGTGGAACAAAGAATCATGGGAATGATGGGAGTTTGGCGGTCAAAAGAATGATTGAACATTTTATTGTGAGTTGCGCTGTTCGCTATAATTCTCATACAAAAATCTTATGACCCATTATATTTATCTGCACATAACTCACTTAATGAAAAACTTAACAGATTGCCCTTATGATTGACCATTAATAAAAAAATGGATGTTTACAAACTCTAGGAGTTAAAAAGATTTGATGCTTTTTGCTTCTTTATAAAGAGCAACTGTTCTCAAGATTGTCTCTGCTTTGCTTCTTTATGCATTTATTAAAGTGTATCTATTATTACTTGTCCCCAATTGCATACACAGCACCATTCAAATTCAAGAGGCTAATGGTTAGATGATTCACTCCTCATCAAGAATTGTTGCTCTATGATGATTTTGACCCCAAATTGCTCTTCCATCCACTTCTATCATATTCAATCTCTCCCCATGTCTCATTGCAGGAAAAAGTAGCCAACCATTCTGTTTGGTGTATTCACAGCTGTGGATAGGTGTGAAATCTCCCCATGAGTGAATAGGAAGCACAAAGGGCCGGAACATTACTCTTGGAGGATGACTTGGTGAGAGCTGTAGAGTGAACATGATATATGCAATACTTAGTGTTGCAGTGCATTGACCTTTGTGCAATGAATGTGCAATTGCAGAGTTCGATGAGTGCAGGCTTGTGAGTGTAAGGTAACATAGAGAAGTTGGTGGCACTAACTGTTGTGGAGTGCAGAATATCATAGACCATTTTCCTGCACGGTTGGATATTCCTTTTAATCTAGGACACAACACTGATCCGGCTGCTAATCTGGGTCCAAGCTGACTGTGTCTGGTGGCCTCTTTGGCAATCTGCAGGAATAAGTACTCATTTCCTCTCCATCACTCAATCTACCAGCTGGACCAGGAACAAGACTTGACATACAGACTTTAGAATGCTGAATCTGTTGGCCTCTGATTGGTTGGCAGTTTCTGATGACCAAGGTTGCCAATGCCGCGGTATGTAATATATCAGCTATTAATGAGCTGATTGGTAGTGAGTCAGGTGAGTTATCTTGCTGGTGGGGTGGCATGATAATCACTACCTAAACATTCTCACCCCACATTTAAAAACAAAGTCCACTGCTAGTTCTCTAATGGGCCATTGACTCCAACAGAAACTGTAAAGTTTTCCCCAAATTGCAGGGGCCATAACTACTATTAAAATGTTGCACCAAGTGTTTCATAGACTTCAGTAAACTTTTGAGAAGAATGGAAAGAAAGATTTGTTTTTGGAAACAATTCAATTAAGTAAATTGAGCCAGCTGGAGTGAATTCTCACTAGTCAGATTAGTATTCGCATCATCTTAGAGGCATAAGAACAGTGTTGAATTTTTGTAGTGTTTGCTTTTGTGTGGTTTATAGAACCATTCTCTGATTTATTTGTTTGAAAAATTGGTCTGACATATGTTGCTATTCTGAGTGATGATTGTATTTTAGAGATGTGAGTCTTGGTAGTTTGGTCTTTGCCATCCTATTCATCATCACATATCTCCTGTTGTGTCATCTATTTCTGTAGTACACTGGCAGAAAGCAAGAGTTTAAAACAATGATGTTGAATCCCCTTACGATTAGGGAGACAGAGATGACAGTATCTCTGTGGTGAATTAGAACAGTGCGAGTGCTCAGTCAGTAATCTACCACTGTCTTTGCTTCCTTGTCTGACAGGGGGGATTCATCAGAGTCTTCTTCCTCCATATGCTATTCTTTCCCTTTTGAGCATTGGGCAACATGCAATATGCTACCAAATCACCAGAATTTTCTGTACTATGTTGTACTGAAGCAAATCCTTTGTCCAATCCTGACATTAAGCTGTTGCTTCAAGATATATGTTTGTCGATTATCCAAATGGCCCTATGACTTTTGTTTTACCATAAGTATGAAGTTATGTTGGATTCATAATCCCTTGTTCCTTAGTATCCACTGTTTCCTGAACACGTAATAGGGCAGAGAGTATGAAAAGGATCAGGAATCTAACTTCAGGCACAAAAGATGAGGGAACATCTTTGAGAAGATGGGTAGTCAAAGCAGGACTGAGGGTGTTGCCCTTAAATGAATGCAGCATATGAATCAAGGTAAAGGAGCTTGTAGCACGGATTGAAACTGGCGTATACTAGCTGCAAAGGGATCAGTGCTGGGTACTAAATATCCAGGGATACCAGTGGTATTGAAAGTACAGGCAAATGGGCAGAGGGTACAGGATTGCCTTGTCAGTAAGAAATGAAATTAAGTCAATAGAAAGAAGTGGTATAGGTTGGGAAGGCATAGAATCTGTGTCGGTATAGTTGAGGAACCAAAAAGGGAGTTGATTAAGAGATCTCATGGAAATTGTCAGGATGTGCTAATGAAAGTAAAGAAAATAAGGAGATAGAAAGGGAATGCAAGAAATGAACTGTTATAATAATCATGAGGACTTTGATTTGCAGTTGGACTGGGAAAATCAAGAAAGATCTCTCAAGAAATGGAATTAGAGGAATATCTATGACATGTTTTGTTTGCAGAAGCTTATGGTACAGCACACAAACTCTGGAATTGCTGATATGTAATGAGACAGACTTATGGAGTTTAAGGTGCAGTGACTGTAACATGATAGAATTCACCCTGCACTTTAAGAGGGAGAAGTTGGAATCAGATATAATTGGTATTCCAATGGATTAAAGACATGAGGGAGGAGCTAGTCAAAGTTGATTAGAAGAGGAGCCTAATGGGAAAAACAGTGGAGCAGCAATGGTAGGAGTTTCTGTGTAACTTGGGAGGCACAGCAGAGATTCATCCCAAGCAAGATGAATCATACTAAAGGGAGAATGAGGCAACTATAGGTGGCAAGGGAAGTCAGAGATGGCATAAAAGCAAAAGCATACGATGTGGTGAAGATTACTGGGAAGCAAACGGATTGGGAAGATTTTAAAAACCAGCAAAGATTAACTAAAAAAGCAATAAGGGTGTAGAAGATGAAATTTGTGAGTAAGCTAGATAGTAAAGAATAGTAGAGTAGTAGGTGGGAGAGAGGCAAGAGTGGATTTTGGACCACTGGAAAATGAGATTGTGAAGAAGTAATGGGGAGCAGAAAAATGGCGGAGGAACTGAACAGGTATTTTGCATTTCACAGACGAAGATACCAGCAGTATACAAGCATTTCAAGAGAGTCAGGGGGCGGAGGTGAATGTAATAGCAGTCACTTAGGAGAAGATGCTAGGGATGCTGAAAATTCCGAAGGTGGATTAATCCCCCAGACCAGATGGACTGCACACCAGACATCTGAAGGAGATAGCTCAGGAGATTTGGAGGCGTTGGTGATCTTTCAGGAATCAGTGGAGTCAGGAAGGATCCCAGAGAACTAGGAAATGGCTAATGAAACTGTTTAAGAAGGGAGGGAGACAGAAGATGGAAAACTATAGGCCAGACCTTGGTTATTGTTAAGATTTTTGAGTCCATCGTTAAGAATGAGATTGCAGAGTATTTGGAAATGCATGGTGAAATAGAGTTGAGTCAGCATGGCTTCATCAAGGGAGGTCATGCCTGACAAATCTGTTAGAATTGTTTGAGGAGATAATGAGCAAGTTAGACATAGGAGGGCCATTGGATGTTATCTATGTGGATTTCCAGAAGTCTTTTGACAAGCTGTTGCACAGAAGATTGCTCAATAAGATAAAAGTCCATATTGTTGGTGCCAAGCGACTGGCATGGATAGAAGATTGGTTCACTCGCAGAAGGAAGGGAGTAGAGAAAAAGGGGTCTTTTTCAGGATGGCAGTCAGTGACTAATGGCATTCTACAGGGATACAAGTCGGGTCCAAAGCCATTCAGGTTATGTGTTCACAATATGGATGAATGAACTGAGGGCATTGTTGCTACGTTTGAAGATGACACAAATATAGGTGAAAGAGCAGGTAATGTTGAGGAAGCAGGTGGCTGCAGAAGGATTTAGACAGGCTAGGAGAATGGGCAAAGAAGTGATAAATAGAGTACTAAATAGGAAAGTGTGAGCTTATGCACTTTGGTGGAAATAAACTATTTTCCAAATGCCGAAAGGCTTCAGAAATCGGAAGCAAAAGTGGACTTGGGAGTCCTAGTTCAAGATCCTCTTAAGTTAACATACAGGTTCAGTTGGTAGTTAGAAAGGCAAATACAATTTTGCATTAATTTCAAGAGGGCTAGAATACGAGAGCAGAGATGTACTGCTGAGATTGTATAAGCCTCTGGTCAGACCACATTTGGAATATTATAAGCAGTTTTGGGCCTATGTCTAATGAAGGATATGATGACATTGGATGGGATCTAGAGGAAATTTAGAAGGATGATCCTGAAAATAAAAGGCTTGTCATATGAGGAATGGAGAGGTCTCTGGGTCAGTACTCAATGCAGTTTCGAATTATGGGGGCCTTGGTGGCGGGGGAATGATCCAATTGAAACTTGCAGAATACTGAAAGGTCTGGATAGAATGGATGTCTAGAAGATGTTACTGCTAGTAGGAGAGACTAGGAACTGAGGGAATAGCCTCAGAGTGAAGGGTGGACCCTTTAGAACTGAGATAAGGAGAATATCTTCAGCCAAAGGGTGGTTAATTTGTGGAACTCATTGCTGCAAAAGGATGCGGAGGCCTGAGTTATTGAGTATATTTAAGACATTTGAGTACAGAGGAACCTCAATTATCCAAAGGGCACAGGCAGGGAGTATTACGTTCGGTTAATTGAATGCTGGATAATCAATGCTGGATGACATGGTTAGCCACGCAGCGGGATCTTGCATTCTTGGTTAGATAATCTGAAATTCAGTTAATTGAATGCAGGATAATTGAGTTTCCTCTGTATATAGGTTCTGGATTGGTAAGGGTTACGGAGAGAGGGCAGGAGAATGGAACAAAGAAACGTATCAGCTCTGATCGAATGGTAGAGCAGACACAATGGTCTGAATGACCTAATACTCCTATGACTTATGGCCTTAAGGTCTCACTGGTTGACTCATATAGAACGAAGGAATTCTGACCACCAGCTGAGAAACTGACATTAACATTTGATTATTTTGTAGGAGTATCTTTGAGCAACTGCACATTCATTGAACAAAGTATTTTCCTCGTAACAAATGCACCTGTCTGATTCTGTTGGCTCCATATTTGCCCTTGTGCATGTAAGGAAAGCCAGCCACTACAGAGAACTCCAAAGCTCTGATAAATATGAGGTGCTGCATTTTGGGAAAGCAAATCTTAGCAGGACTTATACACTTAATGGTAAGGTCCTAGGGAGAGTTGCTGAACAAAGAGACCTTGGAGTGCAGGTTCATAGCTCCTTGAAAGTGGAGTCACAGGTAGATAGGATAGTGAAGAAGTCATTTGGTATGCTTTCTTTTCTTGGTCAGAGTATTGAGTACAGGAGGTGGGAGGTCATGTTGTGGCTGTACAGAACAATGGTTAGGCCATGGTTGGAATATTGCATGCAATTCTGGTCTCCTTCCTATCGGAAAGATGTTGTGAAACTTGAAAGGGTTCAGAAAAGATTTACAAGGATGTTGTCCGTGTTGGAGGATTTGAACGAAAGGGAGAGGCTGAACAGGCTGGGGCTGTTTTCCCTGGAGCGTTGGAGGCTGAGGGGTAACCATATAGAGGTTTGCAAAATTATGAGGGACATGGATAGGATAAATAGACAAAGTATTTTCCCTGGGTTCCGGGAATCCAGAACTAGAGGGCATAGGTTTAGGGTGAGAGGGGAAAGATATAAAAGAGACTTATTAGACTAGATTACTTACAGTGTGGAAACAGGCTCTTCAGCCCAACAAGTCCATACCGACATGCCACTCACCCATTCCCCTACATTTACCCCTTTATCTAACACTACAGGCAATTTTAGCATGGCCAATTCATCTGACCTGCACACTTTTGGTCGGTGGGAGGAAACTGGAGCAGAGAAAACCCACTCAGACACGGGGAGAATGTGCAAACTCCACACAGTCAGTCGCCTGAGTCGGAATTGAACCCGGGTCTCTGGCGCTGTGGGGCAGCAGTACTAACCACTGTGCCACCGTGCCACCCACTTATGGGGCAACTTTTTCACACAGAGGGTGGTACGTGTATGGAATGAGCTGCCAGAGGAAGTGGTGGAGTTGGTACAATTGCAATATTTAAGAGGCATTTGGATGGGTATATGAATAGGAAGGGTTTGGAGGGATATGGGCCAGGTGCTGGCAGGTAGGACTAGATTAGGTTGGGATATCTGGTCAGCATGGACGAGATGAACCGAAGGGTCTGTTTCCATGCAGTACATCTGTACGACTCTATGATTCTGATAGCAGGCTGTGGAATTGTCGACCGTATCAAAGAGGGACCTGCATTTATGACTATCAGACTGATATTGAGTAACATTCTCTACAGCATCCTGGAATGAACCTATGGCAAAAGTATTAAGGGGGATATTGACTTTCTTTATCATAGATAAGTTATGACCTGGTAGTCAGTAGATCTTGTTGAAGGAGAGATCTAAGACAACCTACTTAGAGAGTTACAGGTTCATTATGTACATTTGTATAGACATCTCAAGAAACTCATTTCACGTCTATATATTCTCCCTCTCCATTTATTGTCTCCTGCTGCTCTTGTTCAGCACTATTTATGACTCCTTAGATACTTAGATGTGGAGTGGACTCAATGGGCCGAATGGCCTTACTTCCACTCCTATGTCTTATGGTCTTATGGTCTTATGAAGCAGTTCATGTCCAAATGTAACATGATCTGGACAATATCCAGGCTTGGGTTAAATTGTGGCAAATAATATTTACATCAAACAAATTCCAGGCAATGACCATTTCCAACAAGAGACAATTTAACCCCTTGACATTCAATGGCATTACCATCACTGAATTTCCCACTATCAACATCCTGCAGTTGACACTGACTAGAATCTGAACTGGGCTTGTGATATACAGTAAATACAGTGGCTCCAAGAGCAGGAAAGAGACCAGGAATACTGCAGCAAGTAACTCACCTCTGAGTCCTCAAAGCCTGTCCAACATCTACAAGGCACAAGTCAGGCATGTGATAGAATACTACCCACTTGCCTGGATGGGTGTGCATCTTCCACAGTGTTCAAGAAGTTTGACAGTATCCAGGAGAAAGCAGCTTGCTTGATTGGCACCACAACCATAAACATAAATAATTAGTCTATAGTAACAAATAAACAGATTGAAATCATTAGCACATTACACTCCTCAACCTCTAATTCTCTCATAAATTGTCCCTTGCACACACACACATAAACATGTACACATTGACAAAGAAAAGAAAAAACAGGTTATTGGCAGAGGTAGAAAAAAAATGGAAAGTAAGTTCAGTGATCTTTGCTTCACGGTGCCAATGCTGAGATGATCCTATTTTGGCTAGCCAGGCCCTTGGTGTTCAATTGTTTTCCTGGGGAAGCTTCCACTGGTTTATAGGAAGTACAGAGATTGGAAAATGCCTCTGATTTATCACTGAAAAGTCACAGCTCTTAATTCACAGCAAATGCTGCAAGAAAGTGTAAACTAAGTTATTTTACTGCAGAGAACAGGCAGCTTCTGCTGGGCAGAACAATAGCACACCCTTCTGTGTTTTTCTCTCTGTGTCTGTGCATCTATAATGTTTTTCCAATTTCACCTGCTCAATTAGCTGAGAACCAATCAGCTTACTTGTAAACAACTTCTTCACTCCTGGTCATCTGCACACTGCTGGAACTAAAGTGAAACAGTTCTTTCACTTTTCAATTCATTTTTTTTTAAAATACATAAATAAACAGAAAAGGTTCTTATATGCCTTTGACCTTAAGGGGATGAAACGCCATTTTAAAAATGCATTTCATAACAAACATATAATACACAACAACAAACTAATTCAGAACGGGGATGGAAACCCAAGTTGTAGTTCGAGGATAGAGGAGGTTGAAATTAGGGAGATACGAAATAAGATTTCAGGATCGCAAGAGAACACCAGCAAGCAAGAAATTGATTTGAAGTGTGTTAATTTCAATGCCAGGAGCATCTGGAATATGGTAGGTGAACTTGTAGCATGGGTTGGTACCTGGAATTTCGATGTTGTGGCCATTTCAGACACATGGATAAAGCAGGGCCAGGAATAGTTGTTACAGGTTCTGAGATTTAGATGTTTCAGTAAGAACAGAGAAGATGGTGAAAGAGTTGGGGGTGTGGATTCTCTGGGAAGCCAGAGTGCAGATTGCCAAGGCTTTGGCTTTGATCTTTATGTCATAATTTCTACATGAATAGTACCAGAAGACTGGAGGATAGCAAATGTTGTTCCCTTGTTTAAGGAGGGGAGTAGAGACAACCCTGGTAATTATAGAGCCTTACTTCAGTTGTTGGTAATGTGTTCGAAAAGGTTATAAGAGATAGGATTTATAATCATCTCAAAAGCAATAAGTTGATTAGGGATAGTCAACATGGTTTTATGAAGGATAGTCATGCCTCACAAACCTGACTAAGTTCTTTGAGAAGGTGACAAAACAGGTGGATGAGGGTAAAGTCATTGATGTGGTATATATGGATTTCAGTAAGGCATTTGATAAGGTTTCCCATGGTAGGCTACTGAACAAAATATGGAGACATGGGATTGAGGGTGATTCAATGGTTTGGATCAGAGATTGGCTAGCTGAAAAAAGACAGAAGGTGATGGTTGATGGGAAATGTTCATTCTGGAATTCAATCCTGGTGTACCACAAGGATCTGTTTTGGGTCCACCGCTATTTGTCATTTTTATAAACGACCTAGATGAGGGCGTAGAAGGATGGGATAGTAAATTTGCAATGACACTAAGGTGGATACAGTTATGGATAATGCTGAAGGATGTTGTAGTTTCTGTGTCTGGTAGGACTTGAACCCAGGCTACCTAGCTGAGAGGTAGGGAATCTACCACTGCACCACAAGAACCCTCATATGTGCTGTTAGATTATCTTTGCATTAATTGATAAGCTGCAGAGCTGGGCTGAGAGGTGGCAAGTGGAATTTAATGCAGAAAAGTGTGATTCACTTTGGAAGGAGTAACAGGTGAAGGAATGGAGAGTATGAATGGTGAATGGTAAGATTCTTGGCAGTGTAGATGAGCAGAGGGATCTCTGTGTTCATGTACATAGATCCTTGAAAGTTACCACCCAGGTTGATAAGGTTGTTAAGAAGGAATACCGTGTGTTAGCTTTTATTAGTAGAGGGATTGAATTTCGGAACCATGGGGTCATGCTGCAGCTGTACAAAACTCTGGTGTGGCCACACTTGAAATACTGCATGCAGTTCTACTTATAGGAAGGCTGTGGAAGCTTGGAAAGGGTTCAGAGGAGATTTATTAGGATGTAGCCTGATATGGAGGGAAGGTCTTATGAGGAAAAGGTTGAGGGACTTGAGGCTGTTTTTGTTAGAAGATGATTGAGAGGTGACTTAATTGAGGCATACATGATAATCAGAGAGTTAGATCAGGTGGACAGCAAGAGCCTTTTTCCAAGGATAGTGATAGCTAGCACGAGAGGACATAGCTTTAAATTGAGGGATGATAGATATAGAACAGATGTCAGAGGTAGTTTCTTTACTCAGAGAGTAGTAGGGGCATGGAACACACTGCCTGCAACAGTTGTAGACTATCCAACTTTACACACATTTAAATGGTCATTGGATAGGCATATAGACGAGAATGGAATAGTGTAGATTAGATGGGCTTCAGATTGGTTTTGCAGAGTGGTGCAATATCGAGGACCAAAGGCCAGTTCTGCACTGTAATGTTCCAACAAGGCAAACTTAAATCTATTCATTCTTCTCCCCCTTTATACAATTCTAGAATTTCTCAAAATATAGCCTGTTCTAATGAATCATATTTGGAAATAACATATCCTCAACTAGAAACTTTTTAATCAACCCATTCAGAGATGTTATTACACACTCTGGATCTGGTAGGACTTGAACCCAGGGTACCTAGCTGAGAGGTAGGGATTCTACCACTGCACCACAAGAACCCTCATATGTTCTGTTAGATTATCTTTGCATTAATATGAATAACTTTTACATTAAGTGGTTGCAACTAAAGTGTCCATCTGAATGAATGATTGTGCATTCTAATTTTTAAACTTCAGCAAAGATGAAGATTGTGATCATATAAATTAGTGTTTCCTTGTTTCCATGTCAGGTATAAACATCAAAGTGCTGAAGAACTAACAACAATCTCAAATTCTTTTATTTTCTGTGGAGGAGTAATCCTTCTGGTATTGGATGAATTTCTTGGAGCAGTACTCCACTAGCTCTCTATCCCTGTAGCAACCCCATACCCACCCCAAATCATTGAAGTCAACTACCACTCTGTAAGGTTTGGAAAAATCAAGGATGGCCAGTACTGGTTCATTTACGAAGCTTGTCTTCAGCTGCTCAAATGCTGCTTCATATTCTTCTGATCATATTACTTCTGTTTGTTTCTTTAAAAATTTGTACAGCAATCATGCTGAAATTATGCACACATTTTTGGTAAATCCACACATTCCTAAAAACCTCTCAATTTCTTATTTAGTTTTAGGAACTGGGAATTCTGTGAAAACCTTGCAAACACCTGTCCTTGTCTAACCACGTGTCTTAAGTAGGTCACTTTTGCTTTCAAAAATTAACTTTTTGCTAAACTTACCCCAAAACAAGTCAACCATAATTGCTTAAACAGGTCTTGTATTAAGTGCTCTTCACACACCTCACAATTTCGAAATCTAACTGTGACCTGATTTATAAGCCTCTGAAATGTTGCTGGGTCATTCCTTAACTGATCGGCATCTTCCAACATTGGTGTAACACATTTGGTATGACAAGAGTAGAAATTTCTTTAACCTTTGCTGTTAATGGTACTTGTTAGTATCCCTTCAATAGATCAATTTTAGAAAGGAAAGAGGCACTGCCAATTCAATCAACACAATCTTCTACTTGTGGAATTAGCACAAATTTATTTTAATGGCCACATTCACCTTTCTATTACTAAGACAACATCGGGTTGATCCACCTGGTTTAGGAACCTACACTATTGGTGAAAATTGCTTTGTCTAAGTTCAAACAACTGATTTTTTGGCATACACTGAACTTTTGTTTCCTCATGAGTTTGATTTTCTGGACTCAGCCAATAAGGATGTCTTTTTTTATTGGCCCTGACTCTTCTATGTCCACATCATGCTTAGCTCATGCAGGTGTACCATTACAGGTTAACTCTGACTTTCTTAGTAGTCTTACAATATCTTCCAACTATCCTTTCTCTAATTATGAGAATGTTGTGGTTCTGTACGTCGAGCTGGAAGTTTTTGCTGCAAACGTTTCGTTCCCTGGCTACGGAACATCATCAATGCTATTGGACCCTCCTGTGAAGCACTGCTTTGATGTTTCTTCCTGTATTTATAGTGGTTTGTTCTTGCCGCTTCCGGGTGTCAGTTTCAGCTGTAGTAGTTTGTATGTGGGGTCCAGGTCGATGTGTCTGTTAATGGAGTTTGTGGATGAATGCCATGCCTCTAGGAATTCCCTGGCTGTTCTCTGTCTGGCTTGTCCTATGATGGTAGTGTTTTCCCAGTCAAATTCATGTTCCTGGTTGTCTGAGTGTATGGCTACTAGGGATAGCTGGTCGTGTCGTTTTGTGGCTAGCTGATGTTCATGGATGCGGATTGTTAGCTGTCTTCCTGTTTGTCCTATATAGTGTTTTGTGCAGTCCTTGCATGGTATTTTGTAAACTACGTTAGTTTGGCTCGTGCTGGGTATTGGGTCCTTTGTTCTAGTGAGTTGTTGTCTGAGTGTGGAAGTTGGCTTGTGTGCTGTTATGAGTCCTAAGGGTCGCAGTAGTCTGGCTGTCAGTTCTGAGACGCTCCTGACGTATGGTAGTGTGGCTAGTCCTTTTGGTTGTGGCATGTCCTTGTTCCGTGGTCTATCTCTTCCGAGCTTTCAAACACACCAGAAACAAAAGAGAAACAAACATCAATGACTAAGGAAAAGCAAATGGTCAGTGATATGTGTCTGATTAAATGGGAACTTCACCAATTAAGCAAACATTGAAACATGAGCTCAAGAATATCAATCATTGAGTCCCAGCGGCATGTGTCTCCTTTTTTCTTCAGCAAGGAAGTAAAAAAATGTTTCAATACTTTTTTCATTGTAAAAATCATAAAGTGACAACAGCAAAACTTATTAAATAGAAGGGACGCATATATAGTTTACAACTTAAGGATCCAGTCAGGAGACAGTGGGAGGTGACATAAGTCAGCATCCATAACCCTTAAGTCAATTAAAGATTGAACATATGTCCCTTAAAATAACTAGTACAAAGTCTCATGTAAACTAAGCCAATCAGAATGTAATGATATAATTGATCATGATGTGAGCTATGGCCTGTAAAGGTAAGTGACAGTTTACAGTGACCATGGCCTGAGAAGGTTGAAAGTTGAATCATCCAATGGGAAGTGGAAGGCCCTTGAAGCATTGGAAAGAGACCGGAGCCAACTGGTAACTTGCTCTCTAAGCTGAACCTGAAAGCAAAAGCAGTAGTATAACTAGAAAAATCATGGGGTGAAAGTGAGGAATGCAGATGCTGGAGATCAGTCAAAAAGTGCAGTGCTGGAAAAGCGGAGCAGGAGAGTCGATGGTTCATGCATAAGCCTGTCATCAGGAATTGGGGGAGTGGGGAGCAAAGATGCTGAGGGATAAATAGGAGGGAGGAGGGGGAAGGTGGGGTGGGGTGGGGTGGGGTGGGGCCAGGGGGTAGATAGCTTGGAAGATGATAGGTAGATGCAGGGGAGTGATGGTGATAGGTCAGAGCGGAGGGTGGAACAGATAGGTGGGAAGGAAGATGAACAGGTGGAACAGTGCAAGAGCTGACTTCCTTTAATAGGTATTATTTATAACCAAAGTAAAATTTCTTGATCTACTACACTAGATTGTCTTTCACCATCTTATTGTTTTAAATGTCAAATAAAGAAATTTAATGTTGGGAATATACAGGATGTATGTGACCCTGAACCCTCCAGTCATCAGGTAGCTGGACACGGGTAATCATACCAATGTTGTTGCATCAGTTGCTGTAGGACAACATCAGGAAACAGTTCAGTGGGGAGTTGCTTGAAGTCAGGAATCTGGTGGATTCTGGAGGCAAGCAGCTCATTCAGTGGTATTGCAGAACTTGACAGGTTGGTGTGTGATGGCTTGAGCGAAATGGAGTTGAACAGTAATGTGAAATACTGAAGTGACATGTATGTTGGTGTGTCTATGAAGTGCATCTGCTGCAGGGAAGCCACAGCTGTCCTGGAAAATGGCACACAGGACTTGGCAGCAATCAGAAACTGAAGCAACAAGTGCCATTGATCATATGACAAGAGCCCTGACTGACCTCGATCTGACAGTGGGTGACCCATCACAGTGCTCGGAGCTCTAAAAGGTACTAGTACATATAAAAAGCAAAGAAAGTATTCTGAAGCAAATCCTGGACATCACCCAATACTTACCATTTGCCCAGATCAGTGGTGTAAGAAGAGAACACTGCCATTAATGTGGACTCGAGCATTCTAGTCATTGTTGTGCAATTGAATATACTAATCAAACAAGCACTTCACAGACTGTCACCTTGTACTGTTTGTGGTTGCTGAGATGGCAAGCTTTAAGCATGGAAATTTGGAACTGGACCTCCAGGAGCACATAGCGACAGTGATGAAGGGCACTGAGAAAGGAGCTGAGCAATTCTCTGGGACTTCTGGCAGTATATGATGGCAGTGAGGAAGGGCAGCTGGAGAAGACAAAAGGACTCTCATTAGAAAAAGATGCCCTAAACACAAAGTGAGAGGAGACAGACAAAAGGAATTCCTCAGCTCAATATATCCCAGATATTCATGCTATGACTGTAGTGTAGATAGTTCTAGTTTATTCTAATTTATCCTCCTGTTTGTAATGGCCTGAGGCCAGTAGAATAAGAATCCTTGCTTCATGATCTTTGTGCTGTCTTTGTTCTCAAGTCTTACATTATGGCACTGTTGAAAGAAGATAGAAGGAGAACTTTAATCAACAGAAAATAAAAAGAACAGCAACCTAGTCAGCTGGAATTTGAAAGCTAGTATGCCATTGCAAATCAACCAGGTCCACAGTCTTATTAAGTGTCAATTCCTTTATGCTCATTTTGATAAACTTTGTGAAATTCTATGAAACTTGTGAAACCATCAGTCTATAATTAAACCCCAAATTTTACAGTAAGGGTGAAAATAAAGAGCTTGAAGTTCCTTTTCACAGCAAGAAATTGCGTACCAGCCTTCTCTGCTTTAATTGGCCAAATATAGTTCCCAGCTAATAGACTCAGTCTTGGTTGGGCCTTTAATCACCACTTTAACTGACAATTTTGGACACTTATCCATTCCTCACAATGCTGCTGTGAGGTGCAAGCTTAACCTTTCCTTTTCTATTTCTTTCTGCCCTCATATTTGTGAACTTCTTGGCAGTGAAAATCCCACTGGAAGCCTGCTTTAACATCAGAATAAATCCAAAATCAGAGAAGCAGGCTGGTGTTGGGAGCATGTCTGGAAGGCCAGATAGAAATCCTAACTCTTTAGCAGGCTTCCCCAGCAGCTATTCTTTCCAACATAAGAACCCCGCGTAGTGCTCAGCCTGTCACTCGATTGTTTGATACTGGTTCAGTTTCACGCATTGAGAGTGGGACAGTTGCTGCACCTAATTTATAGAAATTCACTTCAATGTGGGCCCCCTTGTATGTCTTTTCTTGTCCTACAGACAGAATGAATAGTGTGGCTGGGAGATGGGGTGGATTTCATGGTTCTTTAGTAGAAGTGACTCCGTGGGATGCTGCTGATCAGGTTGGAATTCAAAATCAGGCTAGACCCAATGCTAAATATGAGGGAGCAGAGAAAACGTGAAGCTCCCTGGATGGGCCATTGCACCAGCCTCACCTGTCAATGGTTGAATCCCAACATTGATAAGAGGTAACACTTAAGTGGCCATCAACTGGTTTCAACTGAGTGATAGCCAGGTAGGTCTCCCAATATCTCCACCTGCACTGATAAAATTGCTGCAGGAATGATGACTTTGATAGAGTGCACAATTTCATGGTTTCCTCTATGTCTACCATCTTGAGAGTAAAAAATGAGGTCTGCAGATGCTGGAGATCACAGCTGAACATGTGTTGCTGGTTAAAGCACAGCAGGTTAGGCAGCATCTCAGGAATAGGGAATTCGACGTTTCGAGCATAAGCTCTTCCTGATGAGGGCTTTAACCAGCAACACATGTTCAGCAGCGTCTACCATCTTGACCCAGGTAGAGGGAATAAAATTTAACTGCACATATTAAAAGTTATTGTTTTACTTTCTTCTGCTGCATGACCAGGATCAGTACAAAGAAAGATCACTAAAATAAACTGTGATACAAAGATACACTGAAGTTCAGCCAAATGTTGCACGTTGTGTGGGATTCCAAGTGTATTCTTTGTCTTAATTTCAAAGCTGGCATATCAATTGTTGCTATTTTTGGGTTGGGGAAAACTGGGGATTTAAGATTGCTCTTGGGAATCAACCGAGTGTTGGGGGCATGCCTCAAATATTGGCAGACAGGTAATGATTGGTTTTGAAGAGTGAATGTTGGGGAAGATTGTTAAACATTACAGGTTAAAGTTTGGTTAGACCAAACCGAGGCATGTATAGTTCTAGTCAGAGTTTTGTTTCGACCTGTATATGACAAAACTCCAATGCCCTGATAATTTGCTCTCCAAGGAGCAATCAGATAAATGGGCTGAGGAGTGGCAGACGCAGTTTAGAGTCATAGAGTCATAGAGATGTACAGCATGGAAACAGACCCTTCGGTCCAACCCGTCCATGCCAACTAGATACCCAACCCAATCTAGTCCCACCTGCCAGCACCCAGCCCATATCCCTCCAAACCCTTCCTATTCATATATCCATCCAAATGCCTCTTAAGTGTTGCAATTGTACCAGTTTCCACCACTTCCTCTAGCAGCTCATTCCATACATGTACCACCCTCTGTGTGAAAAAGTTGCCCTGTAGGTCTCTTTTATATCTTTCCCCTCACACCCATAAACCTATGCCCTCTAATTCTGGACTCCCTGATCACAGGGAAAATACTTTGCCTATTTACCCTATCCACCCCTCATATTCCAACAGTAGCCAAACTAATGTCCTATACAGCCATAACATGACCTCCAACTCCTGTACTCAATACTCTGACCAATAAAAGAAAGCATACCAAAAACCACCTTCACTATCCTATCTACCTGTGACTCCACTTTCAAGGAGCTATAAACCTACACTCCAGGGTCTCTTTGTTCAGCAACATTCCCTTGGACCTTACCATTACATGTATAAGTTCTGCTAAGATTTGCTTTCACAAAATGCAGCACCTCGCATTTATCTGAATTAAACTCCATCTGCCACTTCTCAGCCCATTGGCCCATCTGGTCAAGATCCTGTTGTAATCTGAGGTAATCCTCTTCACTGTCCACAACACCTCCAATTTTGGTGTCATCTGCAAACTTACTAACTGTACTTCTTATGCTTGCATCCAAAACATTTATGTAAATGACAAAAAGTAGCAGACCCAACACCGATCCTTGTGGCACTCCACTGGTTACAGGGCTCCAGTCTGAAAAACAACCCTCCACCACCACCCTCCATCTTCTAACTTTGAGCCAGTTCTGTATCCAAATGTTCTCCCTGTATTCCATGAGATCTAAACTTGTTAATCAGTCTCCAATGGGAACTTTATCCAATGCCTCACTGAAGTCCATATAGGTCACATCTACCACTCTGCCCTCATCAATCCCCTTTGTTACTTCCTCAAAAAACTTAATCAAGTTTGTCAGACATGATTTCCCATGCACAAAGCCATGTTGACTATCCCTAATCAGTCCTTGCCTTTACCAATACTTAATTTAGATGAATGTGAGGTATTGCATTTTGGTAATGCAAACAAGGACAGGACTTATACAATTAATGGTAGGGCGCAGGGTAGTGTTGCGAACAGAAAGATCGAGGGATTCCAGTACATAATTCTTTGAAATTTGCGCATCAGACAGACAAGGTGGTTAAAAAGGCTTTCCTTCATTGCTCAGACCTTTGAATATAGGAGTTGGGACATTATGTTGAGGTCGTATAGGACATTAGTGAGGCCTCTCCTGGAATACTGTGTGTAGTTCTAGTCGCCCTCTTATAAGGAGGATATTATTAAACTGAAGCGGATACAGAAAAAAATTACCAGAATGTTGCCAGTAATGGAGGGTTTGACATATAAAAATAGACTAAAAAGGCTGGAACGTTTTTCATTGGAGTGTAAGAGGTTAAGGGACGACATTATTGAGCTTTGTAAAATTGTGAGGGGCAGAGCTAAGGTGAATGACAAGGGCTTTTTCTCTAATGTTAGAGAGTCAAAAATATTTTTAAGATGAGAGGAGAAAAATTTAAAAAGAACACGAGGGGCAACTTTTTTACACAGTGGTTTTTTGTGGAATGAACTGCCAGAGCAAGTGGTGGATGCAGTTACAACATTTTAAAAGACATGTGGATAAGTTCATGATTATGAAAGATTTGATAGGATATGGGCCAAATGCAGGCAGTTGGGACTAGTTTAGTTCTGGAACATGATTGGCGCGAAGGGTTTGTTTCCATGCTGTATGGCTCTATGAATCCATAAGCTCTCACCCAATTATCCTATAATTAACACATATCTATTAAATATATCCTAGTTCCATGTGGTCTCAGACATTCCCCCCTGTGCCCTGCTAAATAATAATAAGCATGGACTCCCATAGCAGGGCTGATGGATCTGGCATTCTGTATGCAAACGCAGATCTGCCGTCTGTCAAAAAGAGAATATGGGCACCAAGGCAAAATTGAGACTGGTATGGGAGACACCCATAAAAACTGGGGACATTTACTAAGGAACTGGAATATATATTGGTAGCCAGGAATTTCCTTTCCCACGTGGTTAAAGATGCCCTCCAATGCATCTCATCCACAGCCCGCACCTCCCCCCCCAGACCCCACCCCTCTAACCGCAACAAGGGCAGAACGCCCCTGGTGCTCACCTTCCACCCTACCAACCTTTGCATAAACCAAATCATCCCCGCTGACATTTCTGCCACCTCCAAAAAGACCCCACCACCAGAGATATATTTCCCTCCCCACTCCTTTCTGCCTTCCGCAAAGACCGTTCCCTCCATGACTATCAGGTCAGGTCCACGCCCTCCTACAACCCACCCTCCCATCCTGGCACTTTCCCCTGCCGCCGCAGGAACTATAAAACCTGCGGCCACACCTCCTCCCTCACCTCTATCCAAGGCCCTAAAGGAGCCTTCCACATCCATCAAAGTTTTACCTGCACTTCCAATAATATCATTTATTGTATCCATTGCTCCCGATGTGGTCTCCTCTACATTGAGGAGACTGGACGTCTCCTAGCAGAGCGCTTTTGGGAACATCTCTGGGACACCTGCACCAATCAACCACACCGCCCCGTGGCCCAACATTTCAACTCCCCATCCCACTCTGCCGAGGACATGGAGGTCCTGGGCCTCCTTCACCGTCGCTCCCTCACCACCAGACGCCTGAAGGAAGAACGCCTCATCTTCTGCCTTGGAACACTTCAACCCCAGGGCATAAATGTGGACTTCAACAGTCTCCTCATTTCCCCTTCCCCCACCTCACCCTAGTTCCAAACTTCCAGATCAGCACTGTCCCCATGACTTGTCCGGACTTGTTCTACCTGCTATCTCCTTTTCCACCTATCCACTCCATCCTCTCCTCCCTGACCTATCACCTTCATCCCCTCCCCCACTCACCTGTTGTACTCTATGCTACTTTCTCCCCGCCCCCACCCTCCTCTAGCTTATCTCTCCACACTTCAGGCTCTCTGCCTTTATTCCTGATGAAGGGCTTTTGCCCGAAATGTCGATTTCGCTGCTCCTTGGATGCTGCCTGAACTGCTGTGCTCTTCCAGCACCACTAATCCAGAATCTGGTTTCCAGCATTTGCAGTCATTATTTTTACCTAGGTGATTCCTAATAAATACTAATAACACATGGTTACCACAAATTAAGCAGATCACTAAAGTTTGAATCAGACTGAAGCTACCAAATGAATATTGTTATATTAACTCCTTCTAACATTTAATTTTCTGATTTCTTTAAAATTGTGTACGTGCAAAATGCAATTTTTCAGTATGTTGCTTTCACTTCAAGGAAACAGTTATTGCCTTGTTTTTGCCTTTCTGCTTATGCTGAAGTCATGTGCGCCAGCATCCTAGCTGTATCAGAGTGAACCCTCAGGCTGCTTGTTGAGAACCCCCACTACATCCAAACAATGGGCCATCTGCAGTCAGAAACAATGTCCTGCATTATGTGTGAGCATTTGCAGTTCATATTCCAGCTTTGTGCATCACACTGGCATCCCAGTCTGACATAAGACATGGAAATCCAATGCAAATTGAAAAAAAAACAATTAATAGATTTTTTTAAAAAAGGTTAAGTCTCAGAAGTGTTAATGGGGTGGCAATAAAGACAAAACAAAATCAACATGAATTCTATACTGTTAATACATTTCAAACAGCATACACTCATGCATATATTCTTCAAAAAAAGTCACTGAAAACTCTTAAATTATGAGAAAAGCCTAACCTGATACTTTAATAGTAACAACGTTTTCACTCAGTAGCATTTCTTATTCCAGATAACATATTCTTCTCTGGTACAAGAAGTACTGCACTCTACCTATTGAATTGAATAAAAGAACTCAAGACAAGAAAAACATACTGTTTGTGTTAGATTAATTTCATAGGTCAAAGCATTTCAATGGTGGGCCATGGCTGTTGAAAACCAAGTGGTCACACAGAAAGTTTATTCAGTAAGGCCAGAGAAGGTCGTAGGCTACACAAGGAATTGCATTTTTCCCATCCAGACTTATTGCTGAAGACAAAACAGGAGTCACAGCAACCGGAAAAGTCCATAAACTTTTAACTTCAGGAACACATCTCAGGCGTTCTGGGCTTCAAAGACTCTGTTAAGAACAAAAATGCCATCAGACACAAAGCGCCTGTTTAAACCGATGATTGGGACCAATTCCTTTACTGAGAGATCAGAAAACACACTCAGGATTACGGCCCCTTTTTTCTTATGCATCAGTAAAATTGCTTTAACTAGCTGTCACACTAAATTTAATTGTCAGTCATGACTGACAAACAAATCAGACTGATGTTGAATCATTGAAATCTGTAGTGAGTAAAAGGGATAATTGCAAAATGAGCTTTGTTAATTAAGAAAACATGAGAAAATGTCAGTCATGGTCACTTATTCTTTTAATCATCAGATGTCTTTCATTAAAAGGATATTAGAATTAGCTTTTATTGTCACAAGTCCTCACATGAGTAAAGTGAAACGTTTACAAGTCGCCAGTTACGGCGCCATGTTAGGTACAAATGTAGCTGAAAATGTGTTGCTGGAAAAGCGCAGCAGGTGAGGCAGCATCCAAGGAACAGGAGATTCGACGTTTCGGGCATAAGCCCTTCTCATTCCTGAAGAAGGGCTTATGCCTGAAACGTCGAATCTCCTGTTCCTTGGATGCTGCCTGACCTGCTGCGCTTTTCCAGCAACACATTTTCAGCCCTGATCTCCAGCATCTGCAGACCTCACTTTCTCCTAGGTACAAATGTACCTAGGTACAGATTCTTGAGTACAAATTCTTAGGAAAAAATGAGAAAAATAAAGAAATAAAAAATCCAGCATTACAGACCTTCATGCCAGCTTGGGAACAAAAGTACAACATCATAGGAATAAATTAGAAAAATAAAAAGTTCAGAATAACAGTCCTTCCTACCTAGTCCACACAAGCACCTAGCCTTCAGTCCTTGCCGGTCCTCACCTCCAGACCATGCTATGTATATATAGTGAGTACATGCACAAATGTTGATTGTAATTGATGGAAGCAGCTAAATTTGCAAATACAATCTGACAACCAAGTTACTTGAAAGGTATTTGTTGCTCACAATTTCTAAATTGTCAATAGTTCACGCCAGTAAAACATAATGTCATTCGTTTTGTGTCAATTATTTAAAATGATTTTATATAACTGCAAAACATCTTCTTGAACAACAATTACTAATTAAATTTTCTCTTTGTGCATGTAGCATGGGCATAAAAGACTGCATAGCAGTTAGTTACATATGTGATTAATGTACTATATTGCTTTGGTTATTCACTCTTCCAAACATTGCACTTAAATAGAAAGCTGTATAGAAGCAATTCTAATTTACAAACACTTGAGCCATCTAGTGGCCGTGTGGCTATCTGAATATGAGCACCCAATTTCCTTACTTTTCAGTTTGACCAGCTTAAAAATTCAGCCACTATATCAAAAGAGCCTTAACTTAATTTTACTTTCAACACAACATAATACTTTTAAAAATTTATTCTTTTTGGTGTACATCAACGATGCACAAGAATTATTTCACTAAAACTGCTTCGCTCCCAGTGCCTCACTAATGTACATATTCACTAAAACTTTAATTTCTCTCTTTGTTGCTTGTCAGTACCATATTGGCCATTTCCTGATTTTCACCTTAAATGCTTTACAAGTTATGCTAATTCTCTTGAGTGGGTGTTCCTCTTACCTTCTGTTCTGTTGCTTAATTTTTGAATATCTTCCACTTGTAATTTCTTCCAACTCTGATAATACATGCTGTACCTAAAACATTTTGTTTATCTATTGTCTCCACAGGTGATGACTGACCTGCTAAGCCTCTCGAACATTTCTGTTTTTTCTTCAAGAAATGTGGATTAGGCATCATTCTAGAGTTGCTTTAACTAATCAGAACACTTCTGTGCTTGGATCAAATATAACAAGATTATCATTCATGAAATTCATTAGAAATGACAACACAACAAGATATTCGGCACAACAAATCCATATTGATGTTTACCCCCAGCTCAAGAGACAGTACTAATTCCAAATAGTTGTTCAGTTCTCAGACACCTATATTCACTTTTCCTTCAGCCACCTATCTGATTTTTTTAAATCTATTTCTCAACCGTGGCTATGATCTCTCATGAAATCTCTAAGTCCAGTATTATTTTTCATAACTCCACAAACTTCTTTAGAGAAAAAAAATCCTGTTTTCATTTTATATCTCTTACATAGTCTTGATCCTCTTCATCGTTGCAACAAATGTTTATATTAAATTTATTCCATCCTTCGGTTTTCAACCCTTCAATTAAATTTCTTCTGTTCTGATAGGATATTTCAATGATTTTATTTTGGTTTTAGTAAACTCACAATTAAGTACTTGGTCATCATCTGAACATTGCAGATTGACTGACTGCCAAGATTAGGTATCCAGAAAATTTAACCGTCACAACATTCATGCTAATCGACAAACTTTTGATTATGCCAAAGCTTAATACCACAAATTGCTGTCAGATCTTAATGACCTCTAGTCGAAGCAATGGATTTTGCTAAAGATTCAGGTTGTTGTTATTTTAGTGAATGCCCCTCCTAATACTGGGATTAGAAATTTTAATCTGAATATTTTGGTGATGGTTGTGGTCAATGAACCAATAATTGAGTCAACATTAAAATTAAAAAAACATGAAAGCACAATAATACTGTAAGCAAGAGAGGGTGAAGAGCAGCGACAGAGGAATGAGGCCAGAGTTTAGGGTAGAATGGGATTTTACTACTTTTATTCATTGCTTGATATTCCAGTATGAGGAGACGGAGAAAAAATTGAATTAATTCTTGCCAATCTAATTCTAATTTAGATTAACAAAAACAATCGCCACATCACACTTTATTTTGCAAGATGAAAGCATAGTGACCTAAATCAGCACCGTGAGGTTTGTCTGCTGCTGAAGAGGAATCATTAATATATTTTAAAAAAGCAATGTTAATAATTCAACATAAAGTGATAATAGTTAGCAAGAGGTGCAATGAAGTTCATGCAATACAGTGGCACTTTTTTGTGTAGATTGTGGTACTCCATAACATATGGCAACAACACTAAAAAAAGCTTTGCCAAGTACATTAACATGTCAAGAAACCTGTCACTTTGTTCCCTTTGGTTTTTTTCTCTTCCCCCACCCCCCACACCAACACGCTATCCCTTTTCCACAGAATTGTTGATTCCCTGCTGTGGTATAGTTCGACAAGCAAAGTTGTCTTCTGTCACTTCTCTCAAGTAGCCATTATTAACACATGAGCCTTGGCAGTGGGCTTAGTCAGGTTTTTCTACTATGGAAAGGGAGCAGCACTAACATTGAGCCCAATGCTAACATCCACATACGCCCACTTCTGGCAGGAGTCACTGCACAGCAATCAGGATCAGTAGCATGGTCAATTATAACTGCTCCCTATCCTAGGAAAGGTCAGACCAATTGTAACATCTCTAGTGTAGCTCCAGTTAAGAAGAATTGACTGTGTGCTTTACTAATTTATAGAGTGAAACACTTGAACCAGCCAAAGTAATACTTTATTCAACGATTCTCACAAAAATTATGACTTTCAGCATTAACCTAGCACAAGGTTTCACGTTATCATTAAAATGTGATGACAATAGGAATAGAACTGGTCTGGTCTATTTTCAGAGCTGAAAGCATAGATCAGCCCTGAGTAAGACTTATTTGGAATGCTCAGTGTTGAGATTAAACCTTGAGCCTCATTTCAATAATCTAGCTGAGCTGCTGGTACCATCACTGTACTTTAAGAAATTAATCATTGCAGAAGATTCTATGTTCTATGTTCTATGTTCTAAGATGAATTTTAGGCCACTGACCTCACTGATAGCTGGCTTCAGCTGTATATAGTGGACAAGAGAGTGGGAGCTGTAGGAACTGGCTAATAGCGCTGAATTTGAAAAGAAATGTCATAATTTAGGAGCAGCAAGCTGGGAATATCAGACATCAGCCCAAAATGTTGTTAGACAGCCATCCAAAATGCCCAAAAATTGTTTGAGACCAATATTGGATGTTTCTCACCTATACTTGAGGCATATGGCACAGCTCTGCAAAACTAGTCATTTGTGCTTCTGTTTTGCACCTGGAAAATATGTACAATGCTAAATAATTTCTTCACAAACAATTTCCAGAACAGAAATGTGCATGAATTTTTTTCTGTATCAACATGTTTTGTTGATATCAAAGCAAGAATATTGCAAATGCTAGGTGTAGGGAATATAAACATGAAAATGTTAGAAATACTCAGCAAATCTGTGCATGTTTATCAGAAGTTTTGGTCACTAACGCACACACATGCACACACACACTGAGCAGCATGGCAGGATTCTCACAAGGCAACAGTGAGTTGCCAATTATATGAGGCTGTATATCAGAGCTGCTTGCTGGTTCTTATAGCATTTGCTCACTTACCATCTACCTGCATTTTTGCATTATGTATGTTTTGAATTGCTGTGCCATGGCTGTTTGTGTGTTAGTTCCATGGTTTTAGGGAGGCATATCTCAATATATTGCACATTGAGTCAATCTAACACTCACACCATGTACCATGTCATTACACAACAAACTCACTGCATGTTCATTCAACAAAATGGCCATTTGTGAGGGCTAGTCATCGCTCCAGGAAAGGTGGGATAGTACCGCCAGCTAGGGAATTCCAGTATTGCCAGTCACAGACAAATAAACACACCGTTCAGTGGTTTTGTCATGGTCAGTCATCCATAGAGCACAGAAAAGTACAGCACAGAACAGGCCCTTTGGTTCATGATGTGCTGAGGATTATTCCTAATCTAAAATAAAATAACCTAACCGTCGCACCCCTAAATTCACTGCTGTCCATGTGCATGTCCAGCAGGCATTTAAGTGCTCCTAATGACTCTGTTTTCACCACCACAGCTGGCAACGCATTCCATGCATTCACAACTCTCTGTGTATAGAACCTACCTCTGACGGCTCCTCTATACCTTTCTCCTAATATCTTAAAACTATGACCCCTCATGCCAGTCAATCTTGCCCTGGGGAAAAGTCTTTGGCTATTACTCTATCCATGCCTCTCATTTCCTTGTATACCTTGATCAGGTCACCTCTCTTCCTCCTACTCTCCAGAGAGAAAAGTCCGAGCTTAGTCAACCTCTCTTCATAAGGCAAGCCCTCCAGTCCGGGCAGCATCCTGGTAAACCTTCTTTGCACCCTCTCCAAAGCTTCTGTATCTTTCCTATAATAGTGTGACCAGAACTGGACACAATATTCCAAGTATGGTCTCACCAGGGTCTTGTAGAGCTGCTGTTAAACTCGATCCCCCTGCTAATGAAAGCCAAAACACCATATGCTTTCTTAACAACCCTATCCATTTGGGTGGCAATTTTGAGAGATCTATGCACTTGAACACCAAGATCCCTCTGTTCCTCGACACTTCCAAGAATCCTGTCTTTAATCCTATATTCAGCATTCAAGTTTGACCTTCCAAAATGCATCACTTCACATTTATTCAGGTTGAATTCAGGGGGCAGCTTGGTGCCACAGTGGTAAGCACTGTTGCCTCACACGCCAGAGACCTGTGTTCAATTCCCGCCTCAGGCAACTCTCTGTGTGGAGTTTCTCCCAGTGTCTGCGTGGGTTTCCTCTGGGTGCTCCAGTTTCCTCCCACAGTCCAAAAATGTGCAGGTTAGGTGAATTGGCCATGCTAAATTGCCCTTAGTGTTAGGTGAAGGGATAAATGTAAGGGAATGTGGATCTGGGTGGATTGCGTTTCAGCGGGTCAGTGTGGACTTGTTGGGCTGAAGGGCCTATTTCCACACTGTAAGTAATCTAATCTAATCTAAACTCCATCTGCCATTTCTCAGCCCAGCTCTGCATCCTGTCTATGTCACTCTGCAGCCTGCAGTAACCCTCGAAACTATTGACGGCACCTCCAACCTTTGTGTCATTGGCAAATTTACTAACCCACCCCTCAACCTCCTCATCCAAGCCATTTATAAAAAACTGCAAAGAGCAGAGACCAAGAACAGAGCCCTACGGGACCCCACTCACCACTGACCTCCAGGCAGAATACTTTCCATCTACAATCACTCTCTGCCTTCTGTCAGTCAATCAATTCTGAATCCAGACATCAAAATCTCCCTGTATCCCATACCTCCTGACTTTGAGTGAGCCTACCATGGGGAAAACTTACCAAGTGCCTTGCTGAAGTCCATATACACCACATCCATTGCTCATCAACAATAGATGAGCACTTCATCAATCAAACTCTTCATCAACCTGTCTTGTTACCTCCTCAAATAACTCAATAAAATTTGTGAGGCATGACCTGCACCTCACAAAGCCATGCTGACTGCCTTTAACAACACTATGATTTTCCAAATAGTCATAGATCCTATCCTTCAGAATTCTTTCCAAAACTTTGCTGACCACAGACATAAGACTGATTGGTCTGTAATTGCCAGGGATTTCCCCATTCCCCTTCTTGAAAACAGTCACCTCCCTTTAATCTTCCGGTATGACTCCCATGGAGAGTGAGGAAGCAAAGATCTTCGCCAACGGCTTAGCAACCTCCTTTCTCACTTCCTGGAACAACTTAGGACAAATCTGGTCTGGCACTGGGGACTTATCAATCTTAATGTTTGCCAAAATTTCCAGCATATCAACTTCATCAGTCTTAATCTGTGCAAGCCTGTTTCCCAGCTCCTCAAAGTTCTCATTCACAACAAGGTGAAAACCGAAGCAAAAAAATCATTTAGGGCCTCCCCTATCTGCTCAGACTCCACGCACAAGTTCCCTACACTATTCCTGACCAGCCCTACCTTCTCCCTGATCATTCTCTTATTCCTCACATATGAGTAAAATGCTTTTGAGGCCTCCCTAATTCTCCCTGCCAAGCCTTTCTCATGCCCCTTCCTGGCTCTCCTCAGTCCATTTCTGAGCTCCTTTCTATTAAGCCTGTGATTCTCTAAAGCTGTGCTTGATCCTTGCTTCCTCCGCCTTATGTAAGCTGCCTTCTTCCTTTTGATGAGAAGCTCCTCTGTTCTCATCATCCAAGGCTCCCTAATCTTACCCCTTCTTGCATGTCTCAGTGAAACAAATTTGTGCATCACTCACAAATGCTCCTTAAACAACCTCCACATGTCTGCTGTGCCCTTTCTGTGGAACCATTACTCCCAGTCTGTACTTCCCAACTTCTGTCTGATAGCGTCATAATTTCCTTTTACCCAATTAAATGTCTTCCCTTGGTAGCTGCTCCTTTCCCTCTTCAAGGCTATGGTAAATGTGAGGCAGTTGTGGTCACTATCACCAAAGTGTTCTCCCACCACGAGATCTGACATCTGTCCTGGCTCATTACAGAGCACCAAATCCAAAATGGCATCTCCCCTCATCAGCCTGTCCACATACTGAGTAAGGAAACCCTCCTGAACACACCTGACAAAAATGGCTACATCCAAACCATCTGCACTAAGGAGGTTCCAGTCGATATTGGGAAAGTTGAAGTCACCCATAACAACAACCCTGCTACATCTGCATTTTTCTAAAATCTGCCGATCTATGAGTTCTTCAATCTCCCTACTGCTGTTAGGGGGATCTGTAGAAAACCCCCAGTGGGGTGGCTGCTCCCTTGCTGTTCCTAACCTCCACCCATACTGACTCAGTAGACAAACCTTCCTCAACAACCTTTGTTTCTGTAGCTGTGATACACTCTCTGATTAGTAATGCTGCACCCCCTCCTATTTTTCCACCCTCACTGTTCTTTTTAAATGTTCTAAACCCTGGAACATCTAGTAACCATTTCTGCCCATGTGAAACCTACATTTCCATTATGACCACAACATCATAGTCCCAAGTACTGATCCATGCTCTAAGTTCATCACTCTTATTTCTGATACTTCTTGCGTTAAAAGAAACACACTTTAACTGATCTATTTGTTCCATCTCATGAAAAACCTTCCCAATAGATTCACTACGTCCTGTCATTGCCCCATATCTAACTATCCCCCTCTCAGATTTGTAGCTCTGGTTCCCATGCCCCAGCCAAGCTAAATTAAACCCTCCCAAACAAATGAGCAAATCTCAGACCCAGGACATTTGTGCCCCTCCAGTTTAGGTGCAACCCGTCCTTCATGTACAGGTCCCACCTTCCCCAGAAGGCATCCCAATGGTCTAAATATCTGAAGCCCTCCCTCCTGCACCAAGTGTGCAGCCATGTGTTAAGCTGCACTCGCTGTCTGTTCCTCACCTCACTATCTCGTGGCACCGGTAACAAACCTGAGATCACTATTCTACCCATCCTGCTCTTCAGCTTCCAACCTAGCTCTCTGTAGTCACTTTTCAGATCCTCAGTTCCTTTCCTAGATACATCATTGGTGCCAATATGTACCATGATATTTGGCTGCTCACCCTCCCCCTTCAGAATCCTGTAAACCCAATCGGCGACATGCCATATCCTGGCACCGGGGAGACCATACCCTCCGGGAGTCCCGTTCCTGACCACAAAATCTCCAGTCAATCTGTCTAACTATTGAATCCCCTACCACTAGCCACTTCTGAGGAGGAGGACAGGGCCATGGGATAGGACAAAGCTGTCATTGTCCATGACAAAGCTCACCTGTTTCAGAGGCTACAAGCTGGACAGAACTTCATTAATGTCTGCTTCCAATAGAGGAGAGCTTAGTGCAGCAGATCACCTTGAATTGTAAGGTAGTCTTTATCATGATGCCGAAATTTGGTTTTCATTGTTAGAGCTAACTTCAGTCTCTGTTTTTATTTGTTTTTGTTTTTGTTTTCTCTAAGTAAAAGCACATGTTTGGATTGGTCTGTTCCTTCCATGAATGTGATGTTCTCCTACTGGACAATGGCAACCTATAAGTCTGTAGGTGGGCATTGGAAAAGTGCTGACTTAGAGGCTGTTCAGCCAGGATTTAGCTATAGATTGGTAAAGCGTGTGGTATGGTGGTTTAACTGGGTTGGCAATGAGAGAAATGCAATGTGGGCAGTATGACTTTGGAGCTGCTGTGCCTTGATATTGCCATTGAGGGGCAACATTGGATTGCTAATGCTTGTCCAGGTGCACAGCAGATTTTCAAAGATGGCATGGGTGGAGGAGTTTTTGCACCTTCATTCTCCTCTGATGGTAAGTTGTTCTGGGAACAGTACCTAGTGACCTGGAGCTGGAATCAGATATCAGGGACACTATAGTGTTAGGTTAGGTAATTAATGCAAGAAGATATGGTGTACAAACTTGCTAGGCCTCACAGCAGAAATTCCTACAAAAATTCAACACAGCTTTAACCAATCCTCGGATAAGCACATGGATGATGAGAGGATAGTGTAGGGGGACGAGCTGAGAATAGTTCACAGTTTGGCGCAACATCGAGGGCCGAATGGCCTATTCTGTGCTGTATTGTTCTATGTTCTATGTTCTATGTTCTATCTTCTATCTTCTAAATCTAACTAGCCCAAAAATGCATAAGACTCGGCTCATTTAGCTGAAAGATAGCTTCGAGCATAATTCTTGGAGTGAATTTTTCTGTTGCTCTTAATACATTTTAAAATATAAAGTATAGAGTGACATTATTCTTTGAAAAGCTAACTGATCTTTATTTTCTGTAATCATAACTACCTCCATTAACAAAATAAGTATTGGTGAAAATGTCAGCACACACAGTAGAATAGAAACTGAAGATGGTGACGTAATTGATTGGAACACTGTCCTTTCATGTCTGAAATGTAATCCAGCCCAAATGAATGTTTATTCACTATTTGATAATTTTTCTCTAAGGAACCATAAGGATTTTTGATGTGGTAACTGGGTTTCCCAGCTTGTTAAGACTAAGTGTTAATCAAAGGGCAGTGTGCCAATCTGTTTCACATGGTATTGTTTGCCTTAAGGAATATGTTAACAACCTTATTAGGTTGAACTATCAACATTTTATTTTAACCATCACTGTTATTGATTTCTTTTACCCATTGAATGCATTATCAGGACTTATACATGACCTCCTGTAAAGCTGCATTAATTTGGTTATCAAGCAAAGCTGACTGACAGTATTTAGTAGTACCCTTTGTTTGCAATAGCGTTTTCATATTTTTTCTGTACACAAATTCAAATGTTGAAGAAATGTTTACCTTAGCTCTGAAATTAAATTTCCACGTACCTCTTAATTTTCAATTTCCTGCCAATGACTTAGAAGGGTGCTTGAATATGTTGTGGGCTGTTGTTAGACACAATTTGTGAGTTACGTTGAACTCTAAATATGGTGTTCAGTATCTCAACAACTATTGTACTAGTGACACCTTTGGTTTATCACATGAAAGAGAATTTGGTGAAATAGTCAGTCGCCGGAATAAAATTGGATCATTAAACAAAGAAAATGTCAGTCAAAATGTGCCCTATATCTTGAAAGAAATTTCTTGTGGAAGAAAATGTTTTCTTGATTGTTGAGTTTAATGGATTTGATGTTCCACATGACTTGATGAGTTGAATCACTCTTGATGCTGAGCCAATCTACAGATCTGCTAGACTTTAGTGGTGCAGCGACAGTGTCCTTACCTCTAACCCAGAAGATGGAGATTCAGGTACCACCTGCTCCAGAAGTGCGGAATAAAATCTCCAGATAGATTGCTTAGAAAATATTGGTTATGGATCTAAGCATTAAAACTCTTGCTTTTTCTCCTGGTCATAGTGTTATGCAGCACAGAAACAGACCCTTTGGTCCAAGTCACCTATGCTGACCAAGTTTTCCAAATTAAATTAATCCCACTTGCCAGCATTTGGCCCATATCCCTCTAAACCTTTCCTACTCATGTACCTATGCAAATACCTTTTAAAGGTTGTAAATGTACTGCATGAATCACTTCCTCTGGCAGTTCATTCCACATACGAACTCTGTGAAAAAGGTGCCCCTCAAATCTCTTTTAAAACTTTCTCCTCTCATTTTTAAAGTATTTCCCCTACTTTTTAATTCCCCCACCCTAGTGAATAGACCGTTGCTATTCACCTTATCTATGCCTCCATGATTTTATAGACCTCAATAAGGTCACACCTTGCTCTCCTATGTTCCAATAAAGAAGTCCCAGCCTATCTCACCTCTCCTTATAACTCACACCCTCCGGTGCTGGCAACATCTAGTAAATCTTTTCTGAAGCCTCTCCAATTTAATAATTTCCTTCCTATAGCAGGATGATCAGAACTGTACACAGTACTCCAAAAGGGGCCTCTCTAAAGTCCTGCACAATCTCAACATGATGTCCCAATTCCTATGCTCAATGATCTGTGCAATGAAGGCAAGCATGCTAAATGCCTTCTTAACCACCCTGTCTATCTGTGATGTTGCTTTCAAAGAATTAAGGAGTTCAAAGAATTATGTACAGTCAAACTTAAAAATCACACAACACCAGGTTATAGTCCAATAGGTTTATTTGAAAGCACTAGCTTTCGGAGCGCTGCTTCTTAATCAGGTAGCTGTGCTTCCACATAAACCCTGTTGGACTATAACCTGTGTGATGTTTAACTTGTGTACATATGATGTGGAGGAGCTGGTGCTCCTCCACATCATATGTACAGTCAGTTCTGCTTTAATGCAGTAGTTTCATTCTTGTGCAATCATGTGTAATAAATAAATTGTGTAATAGCAGCACTGTTTAAATTAAGGGGTTCAGAATCACTTTATAACTGTGGGGTTGTGTTCAAATAACAACTGGAATTAGTGAGTGTTGAAAATAACCTCTTTTATTCAGCAATCACAGCACAAGTTTGAAGCGGCACTAGAATCCCAAAATACAGGTCTTACAAGAGCCCCTTTATAGACAATTCTTACATATATTAAAATTCCATTTTTATCTCAAGTACACAAAGGTTTGAAGGGCTTCTGTCCTGGGAGACAGAAGATGAGTTAAAATATGTGCTGGCTGCTACTTCTTTTTGCTCTAAATAAATTAAAAATTGTACCTATGCTTAATAAAAGAAGAAAGAATATTAAACTGATTACTGCAGCTGAGTTATGAGATTTATTTACTATTTGCCGATATGAGTTTCAGTCATTCATGCAATTTCATGGAAGCGCTGTTTTGTCAGTTTATGTTATAAAGGGATAATAGCCCAGTTAAAAGGTATTTAACAGGTACTTAATCTATTCAGATCCTGGGTATGGTTGGCAAGGGTTAATAAATATAAGGTTTTGTGGAAACTTGACAAGGATGGTATTGTTCTGTATGCTACACTAATTCAGATGTAAACACTGCTTGTAGCAAGGGCTGCTAAGTGTGAAAATGCAGTTATGGGTTTGAAAGAATTGTTTTTAAAATTTGGACACTACAGAACTGCAGTTTTATGAATGAATGAATGAAACCATATTATAGTAAATAACGGGTGAGTAAAAGGCTATGTATGAATGAACGGGAAACCGGTATTAATGAATATAGTGAGCTGGTGAGTGAGTTAATAAAGATAGTCTATAACACAATATCTCACATAATCAATACACACTTTAATACTTCATGCTCTAGAAACAGTATCCCCAATTCGTCAATTATGTTATAGCGAATTTGTGTTAATGAAGCGTATCTGAATCCTTAGGTCTCTCTGTTCGACAACACTACCCAGAGGCCTACCATGAACTGTATCCAAGTCCTGACCTTGTTTGTTTTTACCAGAACACAACACCTTGTCCTTTATCCAAATTAAATTCCATTTGCCACTCCTCAGCCCATTGGTAATATTAGATAACCTTTTTTACTGTCGACTGTACCACCAATTTTGGTGTCATTTGCAAACTTATTAACAATGACTCTTAAATCCTCATCCAAATCATTTATATAAATGACAAACAAAAGTGAACCCAACTCTGATCCCTGCAGAACACTGCTGGTCACAGGACCCCAGTCCAAAAACAACCCTCCACCACTAAACTCTGTCTCCTACCGTCAAGCCAACTTTATATCTAATTGGCAAGCTCTCCCTGAATCCCATATGATTTTATTTTACTAATAGTCTACCAGGCAGAACTTTGTCAAAGGTCCATGTAGACAAAATCTACCGCTCTCCTTTCATCAGTCTTTTTGGTTACATCCTCAAAATACTCAAATCACATTTGTAAGACACAATTTCCCTCGCACAAAACCATGCTGACTATCCATAATCAGTTCTTGCCTTGCCTCTCCAAATGCACATAAATCTTTTCTCTCAGAATCTCCTCCAACAAAGTACCCACCACTGATATCAGATGCATTGGTCTATAGTTCCCTTTCTTAAATAAAGGCACAACGTTTGCCATCCTTCAGTTTTCTGATGTTCCACCTATGGCTGTAGATGATATGAATATCTCTGTTAGGGGCCTTGCAATTTCTTCCCTAAATTCCCACAATGTTCTGGGATACACTTGAATAGCATACATATATCAATAAATACTGGAGATTGTCTTGGTTGGTGAGACAAGCCACACTTCATACAACATTTGGTTGACCCACTGACAGTTGCAAGAGTTTTTCAGGTGCCAAACACTTGCAGATGCTGTTGACATTTGATATAACTGAATCAAACTTGCATTCTTCTTCCAGTAGAACATCAATATTGTATTCTTTGAGTTATCCAAAATAGCATTTCTGAAGGACTTGATGGGCATAGAGGCAAATGACCATTCCTATAAGCCTTCCAGCTAAATTAGGTTCTCTGAAATCACATTCTGTCCCTCTGTGTCAAAACGTGCTTACAAATTGGTCAACTAGATACTGGTGCTATTAAACGAAATCATAACAGTATAAGAACATAAGATATAAGAGCATAATTAGCCCATTCAATCATTGCTAATATGTTTCTCAACTCCATTCTCCTGCCTTCTCCATGTGACTCTTGAACCCCGCACTAACCAAGAACCTATCTATCTCTGTCTTAAATGCACTCAATGACTTGGCCTCTACAGCTTGCTGTGACAATGTATTCCACAGATTCACTACCTCCTGGCTAAAAAATATTCTTCCTCATTTTAGTTTGGATAGTCATCCTTTTACTCTGAGGCTGTGTCCTCAGGTCTCTTTGACTAGTGGAAACATCTTCTCTATGTCCACAGTATCCAAACCTCTCAATATTCTGTAAGTTTCAATGAGATCAGCCCTCCTCTGCATTCCCCCCCCCGCCCCACCCTCTGCTTCCAAATTCCATTGGGTAGAAACACAGAGTCCTCAAACACTCCTCATATGATAAGCTCAATCAAACCTGCGCATCCTGAAAGTGAATTGCACTTTACATTGGTCCTCAAGTCTGAAAACTTGTGTGAGGACCCTCGCGGTCGTAATTAGAAAAACCAAAGGAATTTATTCTTCTTGAGCCTTCAGTATCTAAAGTAAGAAGTTTGACTCCTGTTGTTTTTTTGGCGAGTTATCTACTGATTGGTAAAATAAATATTGATTCTTTATTTAGATAACTAATATTCTGCCAGAATATCAATGAATCGCCAATTCATTTTTTTATTTACTTTCCATCTTTCTATTGTGTAGCTTCCTGTTTTTAAGAACTGAAAGTAAAATTCACTATTGCAATATAATGCTTTTCCTGTTATTTATTTATATGTTAACTTTTCTTTACTGTATTACTAAATACTGCCGCCCCATTGAAAATTGCAGTTTTTTATTTTATAGGCCATTTTCACACCAAAACAAAAGCAATAATGATGTCACACACATCTTTTAAGATACTTCTGTGCAGTTTTGAGTAAAGAAATGGCAGAATCTTGGTTATAGGTGTAACTTCAACTCTGAATATTGACAGACTGATGGGTGACTGCTACAACTTCCACCTTTTCAGCATTTAGTGTCAACTTACTGTCACTAACTCACTGTCACCAATGACTTTTAATGCCCATAGACTGGCACCATGTAGGTTTTTATATGTTACCCTGGATAACATATATCGCAGAGAGTTAAGTTCATGTTGAAAAAGATATCTTGGAGTTTATTTACAACACTAACCATTTACATAGCTATAACATCACAGACTTATACACAGAGTTGGGTTCTGCTCTTATTGATATTGTATGTTACATGCACACATAGCTGATTGACTGGAAATAATATGCTGAGTTGAAGACACAAAGAATGTGACTGAGGTGAAATGGGTATCTTGATACTGGAGAATGACATACCATGATGTATTAAATGTTCAGGCCCATCTCTAAATATGCTCTTATACATCGGTAGCAATAGAAAATTCTGGAAATACTCTGCTGATCGGTCTGCACTCCTGGAATGGAAGAACGGAGTTAACAGATTAAACTTCTCTCTGGATGCTGAGAATCTAACATCAGGGCCACAGTGGATTCTGAGCCCTTGTCAAGGCTCCCCACTGCAATGCAGGTTCCTAGCTGACGATCACCCATTTGTCATTCAGTTTTTTTTAATGCATTTATGAGATGCCAATGACCTTAGTTGCCTGATTATAATTGAGATGGTGGTCGTGAGGTGAGCCTTAGGGACAGTGTACCTGAGATAGGAAACTCAATGTGAAAGCATGGAGCTCTGGATGGATTGCAATCTCACTGGGACAGGTAAGTGTGACTAAAGCAGAAATGCCAATTTGACACACCTCAAAAAGGAGGTTTTCTTAAACTATTGGAAGTTTAAAATTAAAGAAACTCCACAATTTTTATGGCCATCGGTGTGGGTGGAAACCGTTCTATTTGAATGGTTTTTGGCTGGCATTTCACACTTGTGATTTATCCTGAATACCGGTGAGAGAAGCACCGATAACCCATTGGGAGATTGCCTCTAAGTTATTGCTGACCATTTGACTCTGCAGGGAACAGGGCTTATTTTTTGATCATGCTATTCTGACGTGTAATGGCACACATCGTAAGATTGAACTCAGGCCTTCTAGACCAGAGATAGAGACACAATCACTGTGCCACAAGATCCCATCAACAAGACCACAGTTTTATTATCAACTTGTTCATACATGTTTTGACACAGTTCTGGAATAGATGGGACAGGAACTGGTCTTATTTTGGGAAATACCAGAGGTTCTGAAAATGGGCATTAAGTAGGGCATTAATAGGTCTCCATAATGTAGGCTGTCAATTCTCTTGGGATACTCAACACGGGGAAACACATCCAGAGATTGAACTGCATCAAAGAGTTGTTATGGCATAGCTATATGAATTTCTCCACCCATCTGACTTCAGTCATGTGTGATAAACTTCCACATAATGCTTTGTACTTGATGTCAATGACCTTTTGATTCTATTCTTCTTCACAGATGCTACATGGACGGCATATTTTGTTTTTAATTTTGATTTCCAGCATCTGTAGTATTTGGCTTATGATTTATCGATAACCAGTCTTATACATCTAAACATTTACAGTCACTTTTTCAATAACACAATGGTTGTGTTCTTGTGCAACCCTGCGTTAGCGAATTAATTTAAAAATAAAGACCAGAAATATCTCTTCTGTCAACAATGGTGTGTTATACAGAGAAGAAGCTGGTAAAAAGATAATTCCATAATCTTATATAGGTCGTTCTGTTATAAGGTGTGTTTTGTCAACACAAGTTTGTTGTAACGCGACTGATGAACTGGGGACTCTGTTTCGACAGCAAAAACGTTTAAAACATGTGTTGGCTGTGCTGCGATTACAGTGCCAACTCTTTAAATGCTGCTTCTAAAGCTTGATTTTTCTCTAACAACCATCGTGTTATTGAAGAAGTGACTGTAAATGTTTAGATGTGTAGGACTGGTTATAGATAAATCATAAAGTTTGCAGCATTGGTTTGAAGAATTACATGGCTTTCAGTCTGTGTTAAAAACAATCTAGCATGCAAATGAAAATGGAAGAAAGAGGATAGAATGAAATTAGCACAATTCCGTTACCCGGTTACTTTGATTATTTCACTTCCACTAAAATTGCTTTAAAATTGCTATACTACTATTATTGATACTCATTTTTATCACCTTAGCCCTTACAAAGGGGAAAGTAATCTAAACAGCTACTAACACATGAGAATTCAATTAAAAATTAATTGTTCTTATGCTTCATTTCCAATTTCTTTATCTGATGGACTCATTACGGCACTTTACTCAGCAAATTAGGTCAGCAATCTGCTTGACAGGATCTCTGTCGCTGCAGAAGATGCAACAGCTTCTGGGAACTGTGCCAAAATGTCATTAACATTTCAAATGTTTAACTTAATTGACAAACATAAAATTCACTTTATAGAGCAAAAATGTTTCCTTGAACTATTATTTGAACTTAACAATTTTGTTGATAACTCAAAAGGGATGGATGTTGGAAGGCAGTCGTGTACTGGTAATATCTCTGGACTAGCAATCCTGAATCCCAGGTTAATGCTGTCAGGGCATGGGCTTGAATCCTACTACCGCAGATGGTGAAAGGTAATTCAGTTTTTTTAAAATCTGAAATTAATTACTAGGGCAATGGCAACCAGATAACCATTGTCAATTGTTATAAATGCCCACCTGATTTACTAATGACCTTTTAGGAAGGAAGTCTGCTATCCTCCTAGATCTATATAGATAAGAACATACATAGAACATTACAGCGCAGTACAGGCCCTTTGGCCCTTGATGTTGCACCGACCTGTCATACCAATCTGAAGCCCATCTAACCTACACTATTCTATGTACGTCCATATGCTTGTCCAATGACAACTTAAATGTACTTATGGGCGGCAGAGTGGTTAGCACTGTTGCCTCACAGCACCAGAAACCTGAGTTCAATTCCCGCCTCAGGCGACTCTCTGCGTGGAGTTTGCACATTCTCCCGTGTCTGCATGGGTTTCTTCTGGGTGCTCCGGTTTCCTCCCACAGTCCAAAAATGTGCAGGTTAGGTGAATTGGTGATGCTAAATTGCCCGTAGTGTTAGGTGAAGGGGTAAATGTAGGGGAATGGGTCTGGATGGTTTGCGCTTCGGCGGGTCAGTGTGGAGTTGTTGGGCTGAAGGGCCTGTTTCCACACTATAAGTAATCTAATCTTAAAGTTGCAGGCAAAACATTCCATATCTTTACTACTCTCTGAGTAAGGAGACTACCTCTGATATCTGTCCTATATTTATCACCCCTCAATTTAAAACTATGCCCATTTGTGCTCACCGTTACCATACTTGGAAAAAGACTCTCCCTGTCCACCCTATCTAACCCTCTGATGTGACTCCAGAACTACATGTGACTCCAGAACTACAGCCCATTGTTTGACTCTTAGCTGCCTTTGAGATGACAGTTCAAGAGGCTTGATTAGAGTGGTGTTGGAAATGCACAGCAGGTCTGGCAGCATCGGAGGAACTGAAAAATCGACATTTTGAGCAGGAGCCCTTCATCAGGAATTCCTGATGAAGGGCTCCTGCCCAAAACATCAATTTTCCTGCTCCTCAGAAGCTGCCTGACCTGCTGTACATTTCCAGCACCACTCTGATCTTGACTCTAATCTCCAGCATCTGCAATCCTCACTTTTGCCTAGTTCAAGAGGCTTGCTAGCGTAGTTAGGGATGGGCAAAAACTGCTGATCCATGCTCATAATCATGATTCAATAGAAAATAATTATTTACCAGAGTTCTGGAACTGTTGAGTGTTCCCTGATGGCTGAGCCTTTGAAAGATGACATGAGCAATCCATAGTTATCTTTGAATTAGTTGCTTTCGTGAGAACATTACTGTTAGTTCAGTGACCTTGTATGAGGAAAAGGAAAGTCAGTCAGATTTCCTACTACTCATCATTATGCTGCAACTCCAGGTGGAAATGTCTTTGTCTTGGTGGAGATTGTAATTGTGACAGTGGCCTGAGCAAAAGATGCACTTAACAATTGAGCGTGAGATTTGATTCGTAGTGATTCACCCGTACCAGAAGAGCCTGTCAATATAGTTAAAACTCTCTGGTGGATGAACAGTCTTTATGAGACCAGACTCCATGAGTCAACATTCTTTTCCCTATCCTCACTAGTATAATTTATGGTTCCTTCTAAAACGCAAACTGTTTTTCTCCTTTTCAAAACTATGTTATCACCCTCTCTTAAAATCCCAACCTCAATCTTTGTTCTTAAGCTCCCTTTCCTCCAGCTAATTACATGTTCACCTCTCTATGGAAACCTTCTGCTGAGTCTCAGGGCATGATCTTTCTAGTGAAAATTACCCATCACATCATTTGTGATTTCATGTAAGGCAAGTTATGTCTTCTTCTCTGGATTGTTCAAGTCCATGGCATCACCTCTTCCTGCACAATTGTTCCTCAATGGCTCAGTTTTCACTTAGTTCCACCCCAATGTGTCCCTGTATAGCTGGACAGATTTCCAACATGGCTTTTCTCTCCCATTTCTGGGAGTAATCAACTGCTGAGCTCATTGTCCAGTCCTTTTAGCATTAAAATTAATATCAACATTTGACTAGTTGCCAAAAGTAGAGGATGTTGAAATGTCCTAAATGCTGTTGTACATTGATACATTTCAGAAGTCATGACCCATGCCCATACATGGTAATTGCCCAAGCAGTTTAAACTTCTGATGGGCAGATTGGCATCACGCAATCCCGCCGAGAATGTCTGTGACACTGACCTCGGTGTGGAGACTTGTGTTTGGAAATACCCTGTAAATTTCTGGTGAGTAACCGAGTGTCTCTTCCATTTCCTATGCAGCCGTCAGACACCTCACACCCACAGATATCACCTCCTGATTAGCCACTCCCCAATCACCCACCCCCTGACTACCTGCCATCTCATTACTCACACTCTGACCACCCATCTCCAAACTGGCTACCCCCCACCCAATGTAACCCTGACTATCTTTGCTTCCCAATTTGACTGCTCACTCACTCATTCACTCCACTAAAAGCCTTAAAACTTTCAACCTTGACCTGAATTGGTAGCTGGTGTCAAAATGAGGTCATGGTGTCTCTGCTACTTCTCTTCGACATTATTCTTGATGGATAGCTGTGCAGAAAGATCACCGCTGAAGCCTAGACAGGAAGACACAGCTGTAAAGATGAAAAAAGATAGGACCATAAGCATTGACAGTGCCATTGACTGAAAGATCTGATCTTGCTTCCTTGCCTCTGTTCTCATTCCTGGTCAGAATTCTGCACTTTCTTTAGGTCCACTTCTACCCACTAGCCATGTATCTATTCCAAATTGTTTCTGGCCAGAGCCTACTGCTTTCTGTTTGCTGCTCTGATTGCCATGATATGGAGGAGCTAGTGTTGGACTGGGATGGACAAAGTTAAAAATCACACAATACCAGATTATAGTCCAACAGGTTTCTTTGAAGGAGCAGCCCTCCAAAAGTTTGCATTTTCAAATAAACCTGTTGGACTATAGCCTGGCGTTGTGCGATTTTCAATCTGATTGCCAAGTCCACTTTGAATCTATCTGTAGTCCACTGCCTATTATTTCGTCCTAGTCTTCCTGACACCTTCCACAATCGACCAAAATTATGACCTTTGTCAGTAAATCAGTGCATTGGCAATATCTTACATTATATCTTGCCTTTAATGCAACAACAAACATTTTAAGGCTTTTCACAGGAAGTACTATCAAGCTCTTGATATTTTAATATGTATAAATCTATCAACCTCAGTACTGAACAAATTCAATTACTGAGCTTCTGCAGCTCTCAGTGGCAGAGAATCCTAAACATTCACCAACTTCTGAGTGAAGAATATTCTCATCTCCGTTCTAGATGGCTTGCCTCTTATTTGCAGTGCATCCCTTAGTCCTAGACCAATTCCAAACCAAGGAAAACATCTTTCCCCAATCTACTCTGTCAATGTATGTGAATTTTATATGCTTGAATGAGACCATCTCTCATTCTTCCAGACTGGAGAGGATATTGGCCCAGCCCATAATCTTTTCTCAGGGGACCATCCCTCTTTCCCAGTAATCAGCCTGGTGAGCCTTTATTGCATACAGTCTAGAATATTTTTCCTTAGGTAAGGAGACCAAAACTGTACACCTTACCCCAAGCATGGTTTCACCAAGATACTATGTATTTGCAATAAGGCACCTTTGCTTTTACACTCACGTTCTCCTGTAAAAATACAATTGCCTTCTTAATTGCTTGTAGTACCTGCATGTTAAATTTTGTGGACTCGTGACCAAGGACATACAAGTCCCTTTGAAACTCAACAATTCCAGGCATATTCACCATTTAAAAAACAGCATTTCAGTCTTTCCTGCCAAGATGAATAACATGTTTCTCCACTTTGTATTCCATCTGTCAAATATTTGCCCACTCCCTTGAGAAATCGATAACTTACATTCTTATCTAAATTTGTACCTACCAACTTGGAAGTACATTTAATCCCCATCTCTAAATCATTAGTATGGTTTGTGAATTGCTGGAATCCAAACCCAGATTCTCGCAGGACCACAATAGCTACAACATACCAACCTTGAAAATGTTTCATTTATTTCTACTCATTATTTTTCATCTGGAGAGAGAGAGATAGAGGAGAGGAAAGATTTAGGAAGGAAATTTCAGAGATTAGGGCCAATTGAACTGAAACCACAGCTGCCACTGAGGAATTTATTAAATTTGGGGATGTGCAAGAGAACAGAATTGAAGGGTACAGATAGCTTGTTACCTTACAGGATCATCGGTCTCAGTACCGTTTAAAAGGGCACGCAGATAGGCATTCATTCCCTGTAAGCCAGGACTATTATTTTTACTGCTTGGGCAGCTTTTAGGTATTGAAACTGTTGCCGGCTCCTCTCCAGCAGTTGACTGTGACCCTCTGCTGTGTCTGAGTGCCAACAATAAGGAGCACCATGGTTCAGCAAGATCTCAATGTTGGTTTTCCTTTAGGACAGGTCCTGTTTCCCAGGAATGGCAGCAAGAAACCTTCTTATCTGACCAATGTGGTCTAACTCTGTCTAGACCACATTGGCCAGATAAAAGGGTTTCTTGCTGGTTAGAGGTAGTGTGGTCCACAGAAGAACTTGGGTTCTGTCCCAAAAAAGGATGAATGATCTGCTGCACTCTGCAAACGTAATTGTCACTGTGTAGCCACTGCAAGGTGACAATTACAAGTGCATTAAGCAATATATTGATGCAGAGGAGTGTCAGCTAGGCTTCAGCAACAGATGAAGCTTGCAGTCTTAATGCATGGGAGCTATGTCATTGCAGTGTATGTTTTATTAGGTGGGGATCATGTGCGTGTCAAATACTTAGTCAGAGGAGTTCAGAAGTTGTCATAAATACACCCATAAATGGGTAATTCAACAATTGGGATAACATTCAACCCTGTATGCCTGTATTTGGGAAAAAGAGCTTATAAATGGCAGAATTAAAGAAAAAGGAGAAGGGATATTCAAATATTCACCCATTTTGAAGAAGCAGCTATCGAGCTTGCTTGGAAGGACTGGGATCATATAATCTGTAAGTAAAAAAATGAGGTCTGCAGATGCTGGAGATCACAGCTGAAAATGTGTTGCTGGTCAAAGCACAGCAGGCCAGGCAGCATCTCAGGAATAGAGAATTCAACGTTTCGAGCATAAGCCCTTCATCAGGAATGAGAGAGAGTAGCCAAGCAGGCTAAGATAAAAGGTAGGGAGGAGGGACTTGGGGGAGGGGCGATGAAGGTGGGATAGGTGGAAGGAGGTCAAGGTGAGGGTGATAGGCCGGAGTGGGGTGGGGGCGGAGAGGTCAGGAAGAAGATTGCAGGTTAGGAGGGCGGTGCTGAGTTGAGGGAACCGACTGAGACAAGGTGGGGGGAGGGGAAATGAGGAAACTGGAGAAATCTGAATTCATACCTTGTGGTTGGAGGGTTCCCAGGCGGAAGATGAGGCGTTCCTCCTCCAGCCGTCGTGTTGTTATGTTCTGCCAGTGGAGGAGTCCAAGGACCTGCATGTCCTCGGTGGAGTGGGAGGGAGAGTTAAAGTGTTGAGCCACGGGGTGATTGGGTTGGTTGGTCCGGGCGTCCCAGAGGTGTTCTCTGAAGCGTTCCGCAAGTAAGCGGCCTGTCTCACCAATATAGAGGAGGCCACATCGGGTGCAGCGGATGCAATAGATGATGTGTGTGGAGGTACAGGTGAACTTGTGGTGGATATGGAAGGATCCCTTGGGGCCTTGGAGGGAAGTGAGTGTGGTGGTGTGGGCGCAAGTTTTACATTTCCTGCGGTTGCAGGGGAAGGTGCCGGGGGTGGAGGTTGGGTTGATGGGGACTCCTCCCTCCCCTTCCTAGACCTTTCCATCTCTATCTCGGGCGACCGACTCAACACAGACATCTATTATAAACCGACTGACTCCCACAGCTACCTGGACTACACCTCCTCCCACCCTGCCCCCTGCAAAAACGCCATCCCATATTCCCAATTCCTTCGTCTCCGCCGCATCTGCTCCCAGGAGGACCAGTTCCAACACCGCACAGCCCAGATGGCCTCCTTCTTCAAGGACCGCAGATTCCGCCCAGACGTGATCGACGATGCCCTCCACCGCATCTCCTCCACTTCCTGCTCCTCCGCCCTTGAGCCCCGCTCCTCCAACCGCCACCAAGACAGAACCCCACTGGTTCTCACCTACCACCCCACCAACCTCCGCATACAACGTATCATCCGCCGTCATTTCCGCCACCTCCAAACGGACCCCACCACCAAGGATATATTTCCCTCCCCTCCCCTATCAGCGTTCCGGAAGGACCACTCCCTTCGTGACTCCCTCGTCAGATCCACACCCCCTACCAACCCAACCTTCACCCCCGGCACCTTCCCCTGCAACCGCAGGAAATGTAAAACTTGCGCCCACACCTCCACACTCACTTCCCTCCAAGGCCCCAAGGGATCCTTCCATATCCGCCACAAGTTCACCTGTACCTCCACACACATCATCTATTGCATCCGCTGCACCCGATGTGGCCTCCTCTATATTGGTGAGACAGGCCGCTTACTTGTGGAACGCTTCAGAGAACACCTCTGGGCCGCCCGGACCAACCAACCCAACCACCCCGTGGCTCAACACTTTAACTCTCCCTCCCACTCCACCGAGGACATGCAGGTCCTTGGACTCCTCCACCGGCAGAACATAACAACACGACGGCTGGAGGAGGAGCGCCTCACCGTGGGCGGCACGGTGGCACAGTGGTTAGCACTGCTGCCTCACAGCGCCTGTAGACCCGGGTTCAATTCCCGACTCAGGCGACTGACTGTGTGGAGTTTGCACGTTCTCCCCGTGTCTGCGTGGGTTTCCTCCGGGTGCTCCGGTTTCCTCCCACAGTCCAAAGATGTGCGGGTCAGGTGAATTGGCCAAGCTAAATTGCCCGTAGTGTTAGGTAAGGGGTAAATGTAGGGGTATGGGTGGGTTGCGCTTCGGCGGGTCGGTGTGGACTTGTTGGGCCGAAGGGCCTGTTTCCACACTGTAAGTCTAATCTAATCTTCCGCCTGGGAACCCTCCAACCACAAGGTATGAATTCAGATTTCTCCAGTTTCCTCATTTCCCCTCCCCCCACCTTGTCTCAGTCGGTTCCCTCAACTCAGCACCGCCCTCCTAACCTGCAATCTTCTTCCTGACCTCTCCGCCCCCACCCCACACCGGCCTATCACCCTCACCTTGACCTCCTTCCACCTATCCCACCTCCATCGCCCCTCCCCCAAGTCCCTCCTCCCTACCTTTTATCTTAGCCTGCTTGGCTACTCTCTCTCATTCCTGATGAAGGGCTTATGCTCGAAACGTCGAATTCTCTATTCCTGAGATGCTGCCTGGCCTGCTGTGCTTCGACCAGCAACACATTTTCATATAATCTGTACCCAATGGAGAGATCAGAGTCTTAAAGTAATGCAGTGAAGATGTTTCCAGTCTGTTAGTGACAAATGGATACACAATTTTAATGCCTGAAACATTGCTGACAATATAAAATTTCATAGAGTCATCAGCTCATAGAGATATACAGCGTGGAAACAGATCCTTTGGTCTAACTCGTCCATGCTAACTAGATATCCTAACCTAATCTTGTCCCTTTTGCCAACACTTGACCCATATTCCTCTAAGCTCTTCCTATTCATATACCCATCCAGATGTCTTTTAAATGCTGTAATTGTGCCAGCCTCCACCACTTCCTCTGTCAGCTCATTTCATATACGCACCAACCTCTGTGTGAGAAAGCTGCCCCTAAGGTCCCTTTTATATCTTTCCCCTCTCACCCTAAACCTATGCCCTCTAGTTCTGGACTTCCCCACCCCAGGAAAAGACCTTGTCTATTTATCCTATCTATGCCCCTCATGATTTTGTAAACCTCTATAACGTCACCCCATAGTCTCTGACGCTCCAGGGAAAAAAGCCCCAGTCTATTCAGCCTTCCTACAACTCAAATCCTCCAATCCAAGCAAAATCCAGGGTTTCATAGTGTCCAGTTTCACAACATCCTTCGGATAGGAAGACCAGAATTGCATGCAATATTCCAAAAGTGGCCTAACCAATGTCCTGTACAGCTGCAACATGACCTCCCAACACCTATACTTAATGCTCTGGCCAATAGAGGATAGCATATCAAACGCCATCTTAACTATCCTATCTACCTGCGACTTTAGCCGTAGATGAGCTGGACCAGGTGGCAGAGTATTTAAGGTGATGGACTGCTAATCCATTGTGCTCTGCATGCGTGGGTTTGAATCCCATCCTTGTCAGTGCCTGCACCTTGCCTTCGCTGGTAGTCTAGTGGTTAGGATTTGGCACTTTCACCACTGCAGCCTGGGTTTGATTCCAGTCAGGGTATGGGCGTTCTGCTCTGTATTTTATTTGTATCATCGATAGTCACAGGTGAGGTGCCAGAAGACTGGAGGTTGGCTAACGTGGTGACACTATTTAAGAAAGGTAGTAAGGAAAAGTCAGGGAACTATAGACTAGTGAGCCTGACATTGGTGGTGGGCAAATTGTTGGAGGGAATCCTGAGGGACAGGATTTGCATATATTTGGAAAGGCAATGACTGATTAGGGATACTCAGCATGGCTTTGTGCATGGAAAATCATGTCTCACAAACTTGATTGAGTCTTTTGAAGAAGTAACAAAGAGGATTGATGAGGGCAGAGTGCTAGACATGATTTATATGAACTTCAGTAAGGCATTCAACGGGTTCCTCATGGGAGACTAGTTAGCAAGGTTAGATCTCATGGAATACAGGAAGAACTAGCCATTTGGATACAGAACTGGCTCAAAGAAGACAGAGGGTGGTGGTGGAGGATTGATTTTCAGAGTGGAGGCCTGTGACCAGTGGTGTGCCACAAGGATTAGTGCTGGATCCACTGCTTTTTGTCATTTATATAAATGATTTGGATGTGAAATAGGAGGTATGGTTAATAACTTTGCAGATGACACCAAAATTGGAGGTGTAGTGGACAGCGAAGAAGGTTATCTCAGAGTACAATGGGATCTTGATCAGATGGGCAAATGGGTTGAGAAGTGACAGGTGGAATTTAATTTAGATAAAGGCAAGGTGCTGCATTTTGGAAAAGCAAATCAGAGCAGGACTTATGCACTTAATGGTAAGGTCCTGTGGACTGTTGCTGAAATTGTGTATATTAGCATCGGCTAATTATTTTTGTTCTAACCATAAGATCAGAAGAAATAGGAACATCAGTAGGCCATTCATCTTCTCGAACCTGCTCCACCATTCAGTAAGATCATGGCTAATCTGACGTTCCTCATATCCACTTTCCTACTCTTTCCCAATAATACTTGATTCTCCTACTGATCATGAATATGTATATCTCTGCTTTGAATATACAGAAGGACTGTGCCCTAAAGCTGTCTGTGGTAAGGAGCTCTAAAGACTTACAACCCTCTGAAAGAGAAAATGCTTCCTCATTTCAGACTTAAATTGGCACCCCTTTACTCTGAGACTATGCCTTCTGGTCCTATACTCTCCCATGTGGAAACATCCTTTCAGCAATGATCCTCTCAAGCTCCATAATAATCTTATATATTTCAATGTGATCACTTCTCATTCTTCTAAACTTCAGTGAATAGAGTCACAACCTGTTTTATCTTTGCTCAGGAAACAATCCCTCCATACCAGGGCTCATCCCAGTGAACCTTCTCAGAACTACCTCCAATGAAATAATATCTTTCCTTAAATAAGAAAGTCAAAACTGCTCACAGAAGATACAGAAGCTTAAACACATGTACCAACAGGTTTAAGAATAGCTTCTTCCCTGTTGTTGTTAGACAGTTGAGTGGACCTCTCTAATTTCAAATCTCATGTTGATCTTGCTTTTGTGCACCCCGTGTGCAGCTGCAACCTTGTATGCCTTGCTCTGTCTCAACACTCTATGATCTATATGTCCTTGTATGGTATGATCTGCCTGTACTGCTCACAAAACAAACTTTTCACCGTATTTAAGTACGTCACAACAATAAATCAAATCAAATGAAACAGTTTTCCAGAAGTTGTCTCACCAGCACCTTGTACAGTTGCAGTATTAGAACTAGAATTAGAATTTATTGTCACTGGTGCTCAAGTACAGAAGTACAGGAGCATTGAAAAGTGTATCATGTTGCCATTCCTGATACAAAATCTTAGGAATCAGGTTGAAAAATAAGAAATAAAGTTAAACATTACTTTATTTAAACAAACAAACATTTTTTATATAATGTAGAAAAATAAATAAAGTTAAAAGTTAAACATTATATAGTCCTTATTAAATGCTCAGCCATGATGGGCTCACTCCTTGTGCTGACTCAACCACCCCTGCAGATGCCAGGAGACTTTGGGCTGCCTGCTCTCAATGCTGCCATTAGCTGTCTCATTGCTGACTGCCAAAGTCCAATCTGGGTCCCCAGCGTCTGCCATGCTCCCGTCCTCAAAAAGCCGTGATGACACCATCTGCCAAAGTCCCACTCTGGACCCCAGTGAAGTCACAATGCTGCCACTGCCTCCACAAATGATCTCTCTCCAGAAGGTAAGTAAGGAGAAAATAAGGCTAAAAGGCAAAAAAAAGAAAAATGAGAAAAGAAGATGAGAAAAAGGAAAGCGATAGAATGGAGAAACCCCAGGCTCAGAAGCCTGAATGCTGCCTACTCAACTGCCATCTTGGGAAATTAGGTAAGTAAGACTTCCCTACTCTTATACTTCAACTCCCTTGAAATGAGATCTAATATTCCATTAGCCTTTCTGTTTACCTGCTGCACCTATATGCCAGTTTTGTGTGTTTTGTATACAAGTACCTTCACCTCCCCTTTGTGTTGCAGCTTTCTGCAGTCTTTTTCCACTTAAATAATACGCTTTCTTTGATTCTCTCTTCCAAATTGAACAACTTTGCATTTTCCCACATTATAGTCCTTTTGTCTGCTTTTTGCTCACTTACTTAACCAATCAATATCTCATTGTAAACTGTTTGCATCCAACTCAAAATCTGCCTTTCCACTTACTTTTGTGACATCTGCAAATTTGTCTACACTACATTTGCTTTCTTCCTCCTGGTGGTTAATATATATTGTAAACATTTGCAGTCTCAGCATTGATCCCTGTGGATTCCTGCTGGTCACGAGTCACCAACCTGAAAAAGAACCTCTTATTCCCTACTTGCTGCTTTCTGCCTAACCAATTTGCTATTCATGCCAAAAACTACCTCCAGCACCATGGACTCTTATCTAATGCTTTAGTCTTTTGTGGGGTATCTTGTTGAATGCCTTGTTGAAATCCAAATACATCACATCTACTAGTTCTCCTTTATCCACTCTAGTTGAGCCCTCCTCAAAAAACTCTAATAAGTTAATCATACATGATTTTCCTTTCACGAAACCTTGCTGACTCTGCTTGATTAAATTATGATCTTCCAATCCTTCAGCTATTACTTTGTTAATAATTGGTGCAAACACTTTTTCAACAATAGATGTTGGGCTAATAAGCCTCCTTCCCTTTAATGTCACATTAAAGTTTTCCTGTCCCCTGATACTTCTCCAGAATCCAACAATGTTTGGCAATTTGGAAAATGAATACAACTAATGCATCCCCTATCTCAGTAGCTACCTCTTTTAGGATCCTAGGATGAAAGGTATCTGGTCCAGGGGACATATCCTCCTTTTGCCCCATTAGTTTGTCTAACACCACTGTGGCAATGGTACATAAATTCTTCCCCATATTTTTTAGTATTAGTAGAGTGTTCAAAGCAGCTTCCACCGTAAAAACTGATGAAAAATATGTTTAACTCCTCTGGAATTTTCTTGGCCCCCAAAACTGTCTCCACAGATACATTTCTTAAGGGACCAATGTTCACTTTGACCTCTCTCTTCCTTTTTGCATTTAAAGATGCTGTTATTGCCAGTTATTACATACTTTGTTAGTTTGCCCTCGTAGTTTATTTTCTCTGTGTTTATTACTTTTTTAGATTAGATTACTCACAGTATGGAAACAGGCCCTTTGACCCAACAAGTCCACACCGACCTGCCAAAGCGTAACCCACCCAGACCCATTCCCCTATATTTACCCCTTCATCTAACACTATGGGCAATTTAGCATGGCCAATTCACCGAACCTGCACATTTTTGGACTGTGGGAGGAAACCGGAATACTGGAAGAAACCCACGCAGACACGGGGAGAATGTGCAAACTCCACACAGAGTCACCTGTGGTGGGAATTGAACCCGGGTCTCTGGCGCTGTGAGGCAGTAGTGCTAACCACTGTGCCACCGTGCCGCCCATGGTCCTCCTTTGCTGGATTCTGAATTTATCCCAGTCAGGGCTGTCAGTGACTTTAGCCTCCTTAAAATCTTTTCCTTTAAATGTAATACTTTCCTTAAAATTCCTTGGTTAACTATGGTTGGTTTATCCCTCTCTGAGACCCTTACTTCCTTACTGGGATGTATTTTTGATGAGAAATATGAATTACCTTCTTAAGTGTCTGCTGCCTCTTGCTCACTCTTATTGCTGCTAATCTGTCTGCCCAGTTTGCTTTAACTAACTCGATCCTCAATTCATTGTAATTCTCTTTATTTAACATAAAGTTATTTCCAACCCGAGTTTCTTACTCTCAAACTGAATATTAAATTCTAGCATGTTATGATCATTACTTTCTTGGGGATCTTTTACTCAGAAGTCACTTATTCAACCTGTCTCACCAGATCCAAGATAGTCTGCTCCATGGTCCTCTACTGCAGATCTTTTCAGCAGGTGCAGAAAGAGGAGACAACTTCCCATTAGCTCCATCTTCACCTCTACCTCCACATTTGTCTCTGAAGTTCCAATCTGCTCTGGCCTACATGTGATTCTAGACCCACAAATTGTGGTTCATTCTGAACTGCCCTTTGAAATGATCGGTGATTCCTTCACTGGGCAAAAGATGCTGGCTTTATCATTAAACATATCCCATTCAACGTTATTTTTAAAAAAACCATCCAGTACTTTAAATATTGGCTCCTTTCTCCATTGATACACAGTGACAGATATATATGTCCCACAGGCAATCTGATATGCAGCATCTCTTCAAGGATCCTTCAACAGTTCCTTTTAAACCTGTGACCTTTACAACTTGGAAGGACAAAGGCAGCAGAGGGACAAAGATTTGCTTGAAATTAATCTTCACTAATATCTGTGGCACCACAAAGCTTATTTTTACGAACGCTCTGGCAAAAATGAGTCGGGGTGACATTGTTTGATATAGATATTGTAGGTAAGGAATAAGGGTCTGAAATATTTGCATGGAATAAGCACAGTTAGAGAGAAAATATTAAATAGTCTAGTATTTTTGAAGTAGTTAACGCTACAAGGTCACATGAAATGTTTCCCAAACTGTTAAGTAAAGCAAGGAAGAAAATAATGAAGGCTTTGACCATTATTTTCCAATTGTCTCTGATTACAAGTGTGGTACTGGAGAATTGGACAACTGCAAATATTGTAGATTATTTAAAAATGAAGAAATAGATAGAGTGAGTTATCATAGATCAGTCAATTTAACCTTAACGGTGGGAAAATTTATTGGAAATAATTTTGAGGATAAGCAAAAGTAATTTTAAAAGATAGGGAGTAATCAAATAACGTCAGTTTAGATTTAGTAAGGTAAGGTCAGTTCTGACCAACTTGATTGAATTGTTGAGGAAACACAAGAAATAGTTGATGAGTGTAGCACATTTGGCACAATTTATATAGATTTCAGCAATGCCCCACCAAATACGCAGATCACATAATAATGAACATGCAAACCAAAAGAAGGAACAATTTGAATCCAAAATTGGCACAGAGACAGAAAGTAATTTTTTATTCATTCATAGATATGGACATCACTAGTTGAACTGGCATTTTATTACCCATCCATAATTAAGGGCAGTTAAGTGTCACCCACATTGCTGTGGGTCTGGAATCAAATGTAGGCCAGACCAGGTAAGGATGGAAATTTCCTTCCTTAAAGGACAGTGGTGAACCAGATGGGCTTTCCCCTGACAATCATCAATGGTTTCATGGTCATCGTTAGACTCTTAATGCCAAATACTTACTTTATACAAATTTGACCATCTGTCACAGCAGGATTTGACCTCATTTCTCCACAACTTTACCAGGGACTCTGGGTTATTAGTATAGTGATGAAACCATGAGGCCATTTCCTCCCCATTGTTGACAGATTTCTCTGTGAGCACGGCAGGTTAGGCAGCATCCTCAGATGCTGCCTGACCTGCTGTGCTTTTCCAGCACCAATCTAATCTAGACTCTGGTTTCCAGCATCTGCAGTTCCTGTTTTTAGCTAGATTTCTCTGTGACTTTTTTTTGAGTGGCTGTTATCAGTGGAGTTCCACAGGACTCAGTACTGGGATTTTACTATTCATGGTACATTACTGTAATTTAGATTTAAATGTAGAGTACATGACTAAGAAATTTGCAAATAATACTAAACCTGCCCAAATAATATTCAGGAAAAAAATGTAGACTACAAGAACATATTAATAGACTGGTCAGGTGGCAGAAAGGTGACAAAGGTAATCCATTCCATGAAGTGCAGAGCTGAGTATTTGCAAAAGCTAAGCACAGTGTAGCAGTACAAAATGAGTGACAGAATGCCAAGAAATGTAACGCAACCAAGGGACCTTGGAGTGCATATTCACAGGTCCCTGAAAATAGCAGAACAGATAGATTAAATAAGTTAGAACATGGAACGCAGGAGACTGTGGGAGATTTAATCAAGATGCATAAAATTGTAGGGAGCCCAGGTAGAATGGGTGGGATGAATCTGTTCACATTAGCAAAGAGGTCAATAATCAGGGGGTAGACATATAAAGTAATAGATAAAGGGATTAGAATAGAGGAGAAATATTACATCAAACAAGTGGTGGAGTCTGGAATTCACTACCTAAAAGTATGGTTGAGATAGAAACCCTCAACACATTTTTAAAAAATCTTGAATATGTACATGCAGTCTGAGAACTTAAAAGACTGGATCCAAAACTGGAAAGTAGAATTAGGTTTGGACAGCCTACTTGAATAACCTGGGCTGCTTCTGTGTTGCAAATGTTCAGTTTAAAAGCATAAAATATAATCAATGACTCTTTATCAAATAGGTTGCCAATTCATTAGCAAGTACACCATTCAATTTTCCCCTTGAAACAATAATTCTCAGTGTCTGGAAACAGCTCAGTATGGGGCAAAGTAATATTGATAGATTGCTCTTTCATAATGGGATGTAGTTTTTGCTATAAAAACCAATTTCACTTCCACAATAAAAGGACCCAAATGTCCCATTAAGCAAAGAGAAACACAATGATTACTTTTCTCTGTAATTAAAGACTCACACTAAAAAAATTAAATTCCATTCAGTTTATTAGTGGGCCATTAATTATATACCAAAACAAGTATTCTTTCACTTTTGAGTGCATGAGTTCACTGAATGAATCAATTATATATAAATATTTAATTTCTTGCTCAATAAACTAAGTTAGAAAACATGAGCCTTGAAATGATCTTGAATGGAAATTGAAAATCATACTAAAATTTCATAACCATGTACTCTTAGGAATTGAGCCACTTACCATTTTCTTTTCTTTACCATTTTAACCGTGTGCTTGTGGTGCAACGGTAGCGTGTCTGACTCCAGATCAGAAGGTTGCGTGTTCAAATCACGTCAGGCTCACTGAGATGGGGGGCTTATATGTCAAATCAAGGAATGAGTATGTTGTGGGTGGCACGGTAGCACAGTGGTTAGCACTCCTGCCTCAAAGCGCCTGAGACCCGGGTTCAATTCCCGACTCAGGCGACTGACTGTGTGGAGTTTGCACGTTCTCCCCGTGTCTGCGTGGGTTTCCTCCGGGTGCTCCGGTTTCCTCCCACATTCCAAAGATGTGCGGGTCAGGTGAATTGGCCATGCTAAGTTGCCCGTAGTGTTAGGTAAGGGGTAAATGTAGAGGTATGGGTGGGTTGCGCTTTGGCAGGTCGGTGTGGACTTGTTGGGCCGAAGGGCCTGTTTCCACACTGTAAGTAATCTAATCTAATTTTCTTTCAGTTCTCCCCCCTCTACATGGTATACCATGAGACTACAACAGGTCAATAATGCATCTCACCATGACTTTTCGAAGGGAATTAAGGATGAACAAAAAAAACAAATGCTGGCCTTGCCATTGACATTCACATCTCATTAAAGAACTTTGAAAAATGTTGTTTCCATTTCTCACACAAATCGCATTTTTGCATGTAAGCCTAATTAATGCAGGGTAAGCCTAACCTTATTGTCATCTGTGTTCTTCACTAGCATATACACAGTTTCTCACATGAGGCTACAGACTATAATCAAAATCAAACATAGCCTTCTACTGCCCTATCTCAGTGTACTGAAGCATATTGTAATCTCTTTACTATTGTCCTCAGTTAGAGTCATTGTCAAAGAATCAGACAGCATGGAAACAGACTCTTTAATCCAACTCATCCATGCCAACCAATTTTCCCAATGTAAACTAGTCTAGCTTGCCTGCGTTTGGCCCATATCCCTCTACATCTGTCCTATTCATGCAGGTGTCCAAATGTCTTTTAGATGTTGTAATTGGTTCTGCACCTACCACCTCCTGTGGCAGTTCGTTCCACATATGTACCACCCGCAGTGGGAGAACTTGCCCCTCGGGTCCTTTTCAAATCTTTCCCATCTCACCTTAAAAAATATGTCCCCTAGTTTTGAACTCCCCACTTTAGGGAAAAGACTTTTGCTCGTCACCTTATCTAATCTTCATATTTTTATAAATCTGTATAAGGTCAACCTTCAAACTCCTATGTTCCAGTGAACAAAGTCCCAGCTTATCCAGCCTATCTTTGATACCCAAACCCTCGAATCCTGGTAGCATCCTGGTAAACCGTTTTTTCCAATTTAATAATATCCTTATAGCAGAGCCACCAGAACTGTACACAATACTCCAAAAGTGACCTCACCAACAGCCTATACAATCTCAACATGATATCCCAACTCTTATACTCAATCGTCTGAGCAATGAAAGCAAGCATGGTAAACACCTTCTTAACCACTCTGTCTATCTGTGATGCAACTTTCCAAAAACTATGTACCTGAACCCCTAGGTGTCTTTATTTGACAACACTACTCAGGGTCCTACCATTTGCTGTATAAGTCCTATTCTTGTTCACTTTACCAAAATACAATACCTTGCATTTATCCAAATTAAATTCCATCTGTCCATTTGCCCAACTGATCAAAATCCCTTTGTAATCTTAGATAGCTTTTTTCACTGTTGACTATACCACCAATTTTGGTGTCATCCTCAAACTTACTAACTAAAATATTTAGAGCTATTAACTCGACAAAGAGCAAAAATCAGATTTGAATCTCTTCTGCTCTGTATGAACCAGCACCATACCATACCATACTGAATGATTTCCTTAATCAAGAAACTGTTATTTAAAAGGGGAATTTGAGTGATTCACAAGATTAGCAAGTTTCTCTTTACACCTGGTCCAATTCATGAAATCAAAATGGTCCTCTTCTCCTTGTATGATGCTAAACTTCTCACCAGGTTATGAGGTCCTGAGTATATGATGACTGCAAATGCATCATTAATTATAAATAAATTGGTAACTATCATCAGAAAGTCCATGATCACGAGTGTTAATAGTGAGATAACATTGAATGATGGGGGCTATTTTGGAATTTGAGGGTTATGTTATATTGATTTAGAGACAAGTTATTGTGGACTATAAATTCCTAGAATTCCAATAGTGTGGAAACAAGCCATTTGGCCCAATGGGTCCACACCGACTCTCTGGAAAGCATCCTAACCAGACTCACTCCCCACTGCCCTATCCCTGTAACTCTGCATTTCCCATGGCTAATCCACCTAGCCTACAATTTGAGCATAGCCAATCCACCTAACTTGCACATCTTTGGACTGTGGGAGAAAATTGGACCACCTGGAAGAAATCCATGCAGACACAGGGAGTATGTGCAAATTTCACACAGACATCTGCTGGAGGCTGGAATTGAGCCTCCAGCAGTGGAGGAGGGTAAAGCAGTAGATGTTGTGTATATGGATTTCAGTAAGGCGTTCGATAAGGTTCCCCATGGTAGGCTAATGCTAAAACTACGGAGGTATGGCATTGAGGATACATTAGAGGTTTGGATTAGGAATTGGCTGGCTGGAAGGAGACAGAGGGTAGTAGTTGATGGATTATGTTCATCTTGGAGCGCAGTTACTAGCGGTGTACCACAAGGATCTGTTTTGGGACCATTGCTTTTTGTTATCTTTATAAATGATCTAGAGGAAGGACTTGAAAGCTGGGTAAGCAAGTTTGCGGATGACACAAAAGTCGGTGGAGTTGTGGATAGTGAGGAAGGAAGTGGTAGGTTACAGCGGGATATAGATAAGTTGCAGAGCTGGGCGGAAATGTGGCAAATGGAATTCAATGTAGCTAAGTGCGAAGTCGTTCACTTTGGTAGGAATAACAAGATGATGGATTACTGGGCTAATGGTAGGCTACTTGGTAGTGTGGATGAGCAGAGGGATCTTGGTGTCTATGTACACAGATCTCTGAAAGTTGCCACCCAGGTAAATAGTGCTGTGAGGAAGGCATATGGTGTACTGGGCTTTATTGGCAGAGGAATTGAGTTCCGGAGTCCTGAGGTCATGTTGCAGTTGTATAAGACTCTGGTGAGGCCTCATCTGGAGTATTGTGTGCAGTTTTGGTCGCCATACTATAGGAAGGATGTGGAAGCTTTAGAACGAGTGCAGAGGAGGTTTACCAGGATGTTGCCTGGAATGGTAGGAAAATCTTATGAGGAAAGGCTGAGGCACTTGGGGCTGTTCTCATTGGAGAAGAGAAGGTTTAGGGGAGATCTGATAGAAGTGTATAAGATGATTAGGGGTTTAGATAGGGTAGATACTAAGAACCTTTTACCGCTAATGGAGTCAGGTGTTACTAGGGGACATAGCTTTAAATTAAGGGGTGGTAGGTATAGGACAGATGTTAGGGGTAGATTCTTCACACAGCGGGTTGTGAGTTCATGGAATGCCCTGCCCGTATCAGTGGTGAACTCTCCTTTTTTATGGTCATTTAAGCGGGCATTGGATAGGCATTTGGAAGTTATTGGGCTAGTATAGGTTAGGTAGGATTCGGTCGGCGCAACATCGAGGGCCGAAGGGCCTGTACTGCGCTGTATCCTTCTATGTTCTATGTTCTATGTTCTATGAGCCCTGGTCCCTGGCGCTCTGAGGCTGCAGTGCTCACCACTGAGCCACCATGATAGAGCACCTTTATCATTGCATAATCATTTCTGTACCTGATGTGTGAGATAAGGTTAAATAATATGTTATGAGCATTTAAGAATTTAATTTTTTAAAACAGGGATTGTTGGGTTTTAGCTTCCAGTCATGATCTTTAAGAGATAAAAATTTCATTTGGAAAAGTTATCTAAGTACATCATTTCCAAAAATCATGACTTAGATACCTCTGATGTTAATTGATGAATTGCTTACATTTAGGTGTTCACGGCATACAGATGAAACAAAAGATCGGAGACACTGATAGATTAGTTTGAATTCAATTCATAGGAATCAGGATTCTGCTTCATCTTAGCAGAAGAACAGTTCCGTTCTTGCAGAAGACTCTCTAGCATTTTTGATTCAGATTAACAGCTTTGCCTTAGCAGCAAGGCAGATTCTCTTGGTTGTGAGAATTTGTAGATATCTCTTCGCTGTCAGAACTGAAAAGGAATCCAGCCCTTCAGGATGAAAAGGAAACAGATCATCAAAATTGGAAGGAAGTCTTTAAACCCATCTTGTAATGATCAGCAGTTCAAAAAGGAAAGCTGGAATGAATCAGTTAAGAAACAAAATAAAGAATAATGTTTCAATGGGATTGAGTATATGAAAAGGATGTTGCTATGAAAAATGGATTTTTTCACATTGACTTTCACACATATATTGTTTTTATCTTCTTTCTTTTAATGAATAAACTTAAATTATTACGCTAAAAGAGCACTGGCAGTACAAATATTACTAGCTACTAAACACCACAGTGATCAACTGCAAAACTGAAATATAACATATCAGGCCATGTTTCATTTTAGGATTTGAGCTGTTTAGTATTATCATCAGCTGGGATCATAAAGTGGGGGGCTCATCCAAGAGAGGAATTCATTGAATTTAAGATAAATCTGTGAAATTTTAAAGTATGTGGGGGCACTACGCACAAAAATAGGAGTTGTTCTGAACTCTATTACATGTTGGACTTTAAAAAGTTTTTGACTGTTACTAAGAAAATTTTGGGAGTAGAAAACATAACAATGGGTTATTTGGAACCTTTTGACAAGAATTGACAGACAAGTTGATGGCAGAAACAGAAGGAGGACCTTGTAATGATCACGTTAAAGCATTTACTCAACATTTAGAAGTGAAAAGAAATACCCTGAAATTGAGATGCTGCCACTAGACTTAATTAAACTCAACTCAATTTTTTTTGTGTGTTGTTGAATAAGTTGGTTTCTTGTGTTAAAACAACACTTGAAGCCTCGGATGAATACGTTCAGTGACTAACTCCCACAGTAGACAACTGCAAGAAAACATTTACTACCTATCAGGAAAGATTTCATCTGGGTTCTTACTTGTCCAGGAGTTTCATTGATTGGGATTAAAATATGTGAAATACTTAATATATGTGTGGGGTAAATGTGATAAAAAAATTCCGTTGCCCAGATATATGAATTGTCTGTGTGATGAATTATCTTGTCCTCCTAAACTATTTTATCAAGTCTACCCCAAACCTCTATATACTGCCGTTCTCAAGTAATGCTGGAATGTCTATAAGTGTACTGTAGAATCATTTGTTGATTACTTTTCCCTAATTATCTTTGAAAAGTGCCTTGTTTCTGGTCAGAATTCTTTTTATTCACTCATGGAATGTAGGTGTCACTGGCTAGGCCACCTTTTATTGTTCATACCTAGTTGCCTTTCAGAAGGTGAAACTAAGCTGTCTTCTTGAACCACTGGAGTCCATTTGGTACAGATATATTCACAGTACCAGTAGGGAGGGACTGGCTGGATTTTGACTTAGTGGCACTGAAGGAAATATTTCCAAGCCAGGATGGGTGGTGCTGTTCCCATGTATCAGTTGCCCTTATCCTTCTAGGTAATACTGGCCATGGGTTTGGAAGGTGCTATCAAAGGAGCTTCATGAAGTTTGTTGGAGCTGCATTGACCAGGCCAGTGGAGAGTATTCCATCTCACTCCTGAGTCATGGTTTCTAAATGGTGGACAGTCTTTGAGGAGTCAGGAGAATTCTACAGTCTGTAGAATTCCCAGTCTCTGAACTAGTGTGTAGCCACTAGTCTACTGGTCAGAACGAATTTTACATTTTATCAGGCTGGTGAAACGGCCAATGGTTTTAAATTGTTTCTGGTTTAGTATTATGAACAATTCAGCCAGTTTTGTTTTTCAGTTAACAAGGAATAACTAGGTTATTGAAAAAAAGTCCTGCCACTAAAAATTTCATTAAATTCTACAAGGGCTTTTGATTCTTCACTTTTCACAAATTCTCTTTAGTTTTTTCATTGTGGACTGTCTCATTGACTGCTCACTTTCTGGTGGCTTTCCTTCCTTTTCTGAGATTATTTTCCCTGGATTCTGAAATTGTAATCCAGCACTTTCTCATAGCACAACTGCAGCTTTTCTCAAACTGTGTAAATCACCAAGCCAGTTGAACAATTATCCCAATGCCTTGGGTGGGGAACATTTTGTTCAGATAATCGAATGTTCAGATAATCAAATGCCAGATAACACAGTTTAGCCAAACATCAGGACCTAACGAATTTGTCCAGATAATCCAAAATTTGGATATTTGAGATTCCTCTGTATTGTCATTAGGTATGCTGCCTGATCTCTGATTCAACTCTTTTGCACTAAGTAATTACTGCCTATGAGTTTCCTTCACTCTTATTCACAGTTGCACTAAATTGTGAATGACACAGCTTTTTCCAAGTCCCCACAGATCTGAAGACATTTCCTTATGGATGTAGGTTTGCTTGATGAGCTGGAAGGTTTGTTTTCAGATGTTTTGTCACCATACTCAATAACATCATCAATAAGCCTCCAGATGAAGCGCTGGTGGCATGGCCTGCTTTCTATATATGTGTTTAGGTTTCTTTGGAATGGTGTTGTCATTTCCTCTGGTGACATCATTTCCTCTGGTGATGCCATTTCAGGTTCCTTTTCTCAGGGGGTGGGAAATGGAATCCAAGTCAATGTGTTTGTTGATAGAAGTCATGATTTGGAGATGCCGGTGTTGGACAGGAGTGTACAAAGTTAAAAATCACACAACATCAGGTTATAGTCCAACAGGTTTAATTGGAAGCACACTAGCTTTTGGAGCGACGCTCCTTCATCAGGTGATAGTGGAGGGCTCGATCGTAACACAGAATTCATAGCAAAAACTTGCAGTGTAATGCAACTGAAATTATAGTTACATCACACTGCAAATTTTTGCTATAAATTCTGTGTTACGATCGAGCCCTCCACTATCACTCGATGAAGGAGCGACGCTCCGAAAGCTAGTGTGCTTCCAATTAAACCTGTTGGACTATAACCTGGTGTTGTGTGATTTTTAACTTTGTTGATAGAGTTCTGGTTGGAATGCCATGCTTCTAGGAAGTCTCACGTGTGTCTCTTTTTGGCTTTTCCTAGGATGGATGTGTTGTCCCAGTCAAAGTGCTGTCCTTCCTCATCTGTATGTAAGGATACTAGTGAGAGTGGGTCATGTCTTTTTGTGACACATTTATGTTCATGTATCCTAGTAGCTAGTTTTCTGCTTGTTTGTCCCATGTAGTGTTTGTTACAGTTCTTCCAAGATATTTTGTAAATGACATTAGTTTTGCTTGTTGTCTGTATGGGGTCTTTCAATTTCATTAGCTGCTGTTTTAGTGTGTTGGTGGGTTTGTGGGCTACCATGATGCCAAGAAGTCTGAGCAGTCTGGCAGTCATTTCCGAGATGTCTTTGATGTAGGGGAGGGTGGCTAGGGTTTCTGAAAGGGTTTTGTCTGCTTGTTTGGGTTTGTTGCTGAGAAATCGGTGGACTTTTTTCATTATGTACCCATTCTTTTTGAATACACTATATAGGTGATTTTCCTCTGCTCTGCGTAGTTCTTCTGTGCTCCAGTGTGTGGTGGCTCGTTGAACTACTGTTTTAATGCAGGTTCATTTGTGGGTGTTGGGATGATTGCGTCTGTAGTTCAGTATTTGGTCAGTATGTGTTGTTCTCCTGTAGATGCTGGTTTGAAGTTTTCCATTGGCTGTTCGCTCTACTGTGACATCTAGGAATGTCAGTTTGTTGTTGTTTTCCTCCACTTTAAGGAATTTTATGCCAGTAAGAGTATTATTGATGGTCTTGAAGGTTTCCTCTAATTTGTTTGCTTAGTGATGACAAAGGTGTCATCCACGTAGCAGGCCCAAAGTTTGGGTTGGATGGTTGGCAGAGTTGTTTGTTTGAGTCTCTGCACTACTGCCTCTGCTCAGAACCCATGGGTGTTCTGTTGGTTTGTCTGTAGGTTTTGTTGTTGAAGGTGAAGCGGGCGGTAAGACATAGGTCCACTAACTTGATGATATTGTCCTTGCTGATGAAATTGGTGGTGTTTGGTGTATGTGTCTTTGGTTCTTCTAATAGTGTAGTCAGTGTTTCCTTGGTCAGGTTGATGTTGATGGATGTGAATAGGCTGTTACATCAAAGGAGACCATTATTTCATCCTCTTTTATCTTGGTGTCTTCGATGGGTGAGGCAGAAGGAGGTGGGATGAGTCTTTGACTAAGTGTTTTAGTCTTTGGTGTAGCTCCTTGGCCAATCTGTAAGTTGGTGTTCCAAGTAGCAAGACTATGGGTCTGAGGGGGGCTCCTGGTTTGTGAATTTTGGGTAATCCATAAAAGGGTTGTGTGTTGGATCTGTCTGGTTTCATTTTTTGGAAGTTGGGTTTATTTATTTCTCCAGATTTCTGACGTTTTTGAGTAGGGCTGTGATTTGATTCTCTAGTTGTGGGGTCGGGTCTATCACCACTTGTTGTTAAGTGTTAGCATCTGCAAGTAGCGCGTTCGCCTTCTCGGTGTAGTCTCTTTGATTTAACATGATTGTTAAGCATCCTTTGTCTTCAGGTAGGATAACAATGTTTTATCTTTTTTTAGTCTTTCTAGCACTTTCCTTTCTTGTGTATTGAGTGTGTTTCCTTCCTTTGGTGCAACTGTCTGTCTAATGGTTTGCTGGGTTTTCTCTGTGAGTTGGTTGTCTTGTTTTTAATGCTGCTAAGAAATCTTTCTTGTCCGCATCCTGGAAATTGTAATTTAATCCTCTTACTTAGACAGCTTTTTCAGTGTCTGTTAAGGGGCGGTCAGATAACTTTTTTAACCATGCTTCTGTGTTGTCAGTGTTGTTACTTTTTGTAAGTTTGTCTAGTTTTTTTCACAGGTCTAGTTTTTTCATTTTCTGTGTTTGTTGCTGTCTAATGTCTATGGCTTGTTGTACTGTGTCTATCCATTCATGGTCTGTTGCATTAATGAGGAAATTTCCTAGTTGTATTTATGAGGCCTGTTGTGGGCATCATTAGTAATTTCTCTAAACATGCTGATCCATTTTGCTCTGCTATTATTTTGGCTAGTGGGGTGTTAAGGGGAGGTTTGTATTTAAGTCATTCAGGTAGTATATGTTTCCTCGGGCATTCATGCAGGAAGTGCAGCTGTTTGCGGGTGGATGGCCAAACAGAGACATGCATGAGAATTCCTAGAAGCATGGCATTCCGACCAGAACTCTTTCAACAAGGCATTGACTTGGATCCCATTTACCACCCCTGAGAAAAATACCAGAAAATGACATCACCCACAGGAAATGACATCACCACAGGAAATTATGTCATCAACCCAAGGAGACCTAAACACATAAATAAAAAGTGGGCCATGCAACCACTGCTTCATCCAGGGGCTGCTTGATGATGTTACCTAGCATGATGACAAAACATCTGAAAATGAATTTCCAGCTCAGCGAGCAAACCTTCATCCAGAACCTCAACCTGAGCTACAAATCTTCTCAAAACTCACTAACATTTCCTTATCCCTAACTCCAACATGCAGCTACACCTACTGACTCCTACAACCACTTCCTGAGTTTTGAATGAACCAAGTTATCCAACTGCTCTTGCCTTTTTACGAAGTTCCCAAATACATAAACACTATGCAATTCTGTTGCTTTTTCAGCATTCCAACAATTATTTTCTGCATGAAACTTTCTTCTTTCTCTATCTGTTTCTAATTCCAACTGACGGTGGCCCTGGAACTTCTTTTCACTGATCTCTAAACTATTTTGAGTGGCCGATTCAAAACTTTGCAATAAACCCCACCCCTGTTCACAGACAGGATAGTATGCAATTTCAGACCATAACACGATAAGATAGAGAACCTGAATTAGGCCAATTGGCTTATCGAGTTGACTGTGCAACTTGATCGTGGCTGATATGATTTTCAACACCGTCCTCCTGTCTTCTTCCTGTAACTCTTGATCCCCTTTTTCATCAAGAACCTATTGATGTCTGTCTTAAATGACTTGGCCTCCACAGCCTTCTGTGGCAATGTGTTCCACACATACACCACTGCGGTAGTTGAAGAAATTACTCCTCATCTCAGTTCTAAAGATCTATCCCTTCATTCTGAGGCTGTGCTCGTGAGTCGAAGTCTTTCCTATGAGTAGAAGCATCTCCACATCCATTCTGTTCAGGCCTTTAGTGTCCCCATTCTTCTAAACTCCATTGAGTACAGATCCAGAGTCCACAACTGCTCCTCATGTGAAAACCTCATTATCGCTGGGATCATTCTTGCAAAACTTCTCTGGACCCCTCTAAGGCCAGCACAACTTTCCTCAGATAAAGGGCCGAAAACTGCTGATGTTATTCCAAACGTGGTCTGACCAGAGCCTTCTATAGCCTCGAGAAAAAGTGAGAACTGCAGATGCTGGAGATCAGAGCTGAAAAATGTGTCGCTGGAAAATGTGCTCCTGAAGAAGGGCTTATGCCTGAAACGTCAATTCTCCTGCTCCTTGGATGCTGCCCGACTTGCTGTGCTTTACCAGCAACACATTTTCCAGCACTTATATAGCCTCATCAGCATGTCTTTGCTCTTGTATTCTAGCCCACTTGAAATTAATGCCAACATTACATTTGTCTTTCTATGCCAACTGAACCTACATTTAACCAATAGAGAATCCTGAACTCGGACTCTCAACTCTCTGTATGCTTCAGATTTCCAAATCATAAGCCATTTACAAAATAGTTACGTGTATTCTTCCTCACACTTTCGCATATTGTATTCCATCTGTCCCTTCTTTGCCCACTGTCCTAGCCTGTCCAAGGTCTTCTGTAGCCTCCCCACCTCTTCATCACTACCTGTCTCGCCACCTATCTTTGTGTCATCTGCAAACTTAGCTACAATGGCCTCAGTTCCTTCGTCCAGATCAACATTGACCCCTGAGGAATCCATAAGTCACCAATTGCCATCCTGAAAAGACTTCTTTATCTTCACTCTCTGCCAGTCAACCAATTCTCTATCATGCCAGTACCATACCCTAAACATGATGGACTCTTATCTCATTTATACAACGCTTTGTCAAAGGCTTCTGAAAATTTAAATAGATCACCTGTACTCACCACCTCAAAGAATTCTGGAAGATTTGTTAGTCATGACATCCTCTCGATAAAGCCGTGCTGATTCAGCCGTATTTTACTATGCACTTGCAAGTAATCTGCAAGCTCATCCTTAATAACGGACTCCAAAATCTTACCAATGACCAGGATCAGGCTAACTGGTCTACAGATTCCTGGTCTGATATCCTTCCCGTCTCAAAAGGGATATTAGAATAGTCATTTTCCAGTCCTTTATGACCTTCCTGATGCCAGTGATTACTGAAAGAATGCCTCCAATGCCTTTATAATTTCCTCAGCTTTCTTTGTCAGAACCCTATGTAGTCCATCCAGCCTGGGTGATTTATCCACCTTCAGATCTTTCAGCTTCCCTAGCACCTTCTCCTTAGTGATGGCCCCCGAGCTTCTTGAAGTTCTGGGATGCCACTGGTGTCTTCCACCACGAAAACTGGTGCAAAGTATCCAATCAGTTCCTCAACCATTTCTTTGTTCCCCATTACTACTTCTCCAGCCTCATTTTCCACTGATCCAATGTCCACTTAGCACCTCTCATGTTTCAAAAATCCAAAAAAAAACTTACAATCTCCTTTGACATTACTAGCCAGTTTACCCTTATTTTTCATTATCTCCCCTCTTATTGCTTTTTCAGTTGTTCTTTGTTGGTTTTCAAAGGCTTCTGAATTCTTTAGCTTCCCATGAATCTTCACCACATTGGATGATTTTCCTATTGCTTTTATTTTGCTAATATTTATTTATTATTATTTATAATTACTCATTATGATTTACTATTATTTATTTGCAATTATGTTTACAGTCAAATATAGTCACCTTCTGGGACTGAGTGTTCCCTGAATGTTATAATGATTCCCAATTGTTAGTTCCTATAGCGCAAAACGAATATAAAAAAGGAAGAAATCACAAGATCATGTAAAAATGCTGAAAATTGACAAACAATTGAAACATTTTTGCACTTTTTAAAATACTCTCTGGCACACTAACAAATAAAAATGGTTCTGAAGCCTTATCATGTGGTGTTCCAGATACCAATAATAAGTTGTTGACAGAAGTCTTTGCATCACCTTCATGGATTTGGCATCATAAGGTTTTAATGTACATTTTTGTTTCAGTTCATGCTTTCATTTCAGTTTATTATGTTGCCAACAGAAGAATTATACCCTGGGGAGAAATTTCTTATGTACAGTGTACCCTCAGGAATATATGTTTCAAGAAACAATATTTACTTGGACCAAGGAGAAAGTGAGGATTGCAGATGCTTGAGTATCAGAGTCGAGAGTGTGGTGCTGGAAAAACGCAGCAGCTCAGGCAGCATCTGAGGGGAGTACCACCTGCTCCTCGGATGCTGCCTGACCTGCTGTCTTTTTACTTGAACCAAGTCAATTGTTGACAAGTCATCCATTGCAATATGCATCATGGTGTAAATATTTTAAATAATCATGCATTCTGCTTAGTTTTTCTAATGTTTGTTATTGCAAATATGTGTATTAATTTCTTTTCTTTTATTGTAACCACAGACAGAATCTTCTTGAGGAAGTTGAGTTCCCAGCACACAGCTCGAGAGCTGGTGAGTGCTGCAGGAGACTCCTAATGGCAAGGCTGTCCAAATCCATTGGCCAACCAAACATAAACAAGGATACTGAATGCTCTTAGTCTTGAATTCTCACAGTTCTCACACTCATCAGCACCACATATGTAGGCATGACAGCTATTGGAAAGATACCTAGTTTAGCAACATGTGAGATAAGTTGTGGTAGTGTTTGTTTTGAGGGTTAGGATCACAGGGAGAAGGGGTAAAGGGATTGGAAGCAAGTGTTTGGCTGTCAGCAGAATGTTTCCCAACTTATGCCAACTCTCAGATTTATCTGTCAGGAGTGAAAGGTATGCCTGTAGTTTGGTTGAACCAGCAGTGGGCAAAGGCCCTTGGGTGATTCTTAATTGATCACTCAATGTCCTCAATTTCTGGCAGGGCTGAGGGCCAACTGTAGACCCCGAAGTTAATTTCAAAGGGGGTGGAAAGATGTCTGGGTTCAGGTTTGCTGCCACTCCATCTGATTAAGTAGCTGTGTGCTCTCCAACATGTTTGGGGTGTAATTTGTTTTGATTCTGTCTTCACAAAGGAGGACATGTATAATGTCCCAAAAATGTTGCATCGAGTGAGGGAGAGGACCTGAAGGAAATTGCCATTAGTAGCTAAGTGGTGTTGGAGAAATTACAGGAATTAAAGGTCAATAAATCACCAGGGCCTGATAATTTACCCAGTGTACTTAAGGAAGTAACCCCAGAAATAGTGGGTGCATTGGTGGACATCTTTAAAGATTCTGCAGACTCAACAAAAGTTCCTATGGATTGAAGGTAGTTAATGTGACCCCCACTATTTAAAAAAGGAGGTAGAAAGAAAACAGAAATTAAAAAGCAACAGCTTGACATCAGTAGTGTACTAATGTGGATAGAGAACTGCTGGCAGCCAGGAAATGTTGAGTAAGAATAAACAGGTCATTTTCTGAGCAGCAGTCAGTGGCCGGTAGGGTACTGCAGAAATCAGAGCTTGGATCTCAGCTATTCACAATTTGTATTAAGCATTTAGATGAGGAAATTAAATGTAATATCTCCAAGTTTGTAGATGACACAAAGCTGTGTGGGAGGGTGAACTGTGAGGAGGATGCAGACATGCTTCAATGTGATTGAGTGAGTGGGCAAATGCATTATGGATTAAGTATAATGAGGATAAATGTGAAGCTATCCACTTCTCTCGCAAAAACAGGAAGATGATTATTATCTGAATGGTGATAGATTAGGAAAGGTGAAGGTGCAATGAGATCTGGGTGTTCTTGTACATCAGTAATTGAAAGTAAGCATTCAAATGCAGCAAGCAATGAAGAAGGCAAATGATATGTTGGCCTTCGTAGCAAAAGGATCTGAGTACAGAAGAATGAATGCTTTGCTACAATTGTACAGAGCCATGGTGAGACAACACCTGGAGTGCAGTTTTGGTTTCCTTATCTGAGGAAAGATGTTCTGGCTCTGGAGAGACTGCAGCAAGGTTTACCAAGCTGATTTCTGGGATGGCAGGACTGATGTATAAAAAGAGACTGGATTGGTTAGGACTATATTTACTGGAGTTTAGAAGAATCAGGGAGAGAATCTGACAGAAACCTACGAATCTCTGTCAGGACTTGATAAGGATCACAATTTAAGGATCAGCACCATTCAGAACAGAGATGAGGAGAAATATCTTCACCTGGAGAGCAGTGAGCCTGTAGAATTCTCTGCCACAGAAAGTGGCTGATGTCAAAATATTGAATGTTTTCACGAATGAGTTAATTATAGTTTTTAGGGTCAATGGGATCAACAGATTTGGATGAAAACTAGAATAGGCTACTAATCAGCCATGATTGTATTGAATGATAGAGCAGGTTTGACGGTCCAAGTGGCTTACTTCTGTTCATATTCTCTATGTTTCTATCTCAAAGCTTGCCTACCTTGCAAACATAAGATTATGCCTCTTATTCAAAATTATTTTTGTGATTGACAAAATGGATGTTAACATCATCAAATGTGTGTTTTCCAGTTTCATACATCTCATATCAACATCACAAACAACAGACGTACCAAAGCCATCTGAAAAATGACATGGAATTTCCTTAAGGAACTTAGATTTTTAAGCTAGGGTCAATGAATACAACAGATAATTTGAATGTGACACATCGTGATGCTTTCTGAAACTGATGTCAAACATATTGGATGAAAAGCTTATTAATGGAAAAGAAATGTTTTGTATTTTGCATATCATGTATTTTATCAACTGCTTCTCATATGCACAAAATGTGTAATTTTAGCCAATCATTTACATTAGTGTAAGTTCAAAGTTTGTGAAAAGATTTGTAGCTCGGGTGCTCATTGTTTTGGTTCTGTTCGCCGAGCTGGGAATTTGTGTTGCAGACATTTCGTCCCCTGTCTAGGTAACGTCCTCAGTGCTTGGGACCCTCCTGTGAAGTGCTTCTGTGATCTTTCCTCCGGCATTTGTAGTGGTTTGAATCTGCCACTTCCGGTTGTCAGTTCCAGCTGTCTGTTGCAGTGGCCGGTCTATTGGGTCCAGGTCGATGTGCTTATTGATTGAATCTGTGGATGAGTGCCATGCCTCTAGGAATTCCCTGGCTGTTCTCCGTTTGGCTTGTCCTATAATAGTGGTGTTGTCCCAGTCGAATTCATGTTGCTTGTCATCTGCGTGTGTGGCTACTAAGGATAGCTGGTAGTGTTGTTTCGTGGCTAGTTGGTGTTCATGGATGTGGATCGTTAGCTGTCTTCCTGTCTGTCCTATGTAGTGTTTTGTGCAGTCCTTGCATGGGATTTTGTACACTATATTGGTTTTGCTCATGAGCCATTCAAACCACTACAAATGCCGGAGGAAAGATCACAGAAGCACTTCACAGGAGGCTCCCAAGCACTGAGAATGTCGCCTAGACAGGGGACGAAACGTCTGCAACACAAATTCCCAGCTCGGCAAACAAAACCAAAACATTAGTGTAAGTGCTACATGAGGAGATATTCCAGGAGGATAAAATATTGAAAATGGAGTTGATAAAAATGGATAGAGTTGAGTAAGAAAGTGAAAACAAAGTGACCACCCTGATTATTTTGACATAGTTAAATCACTCTCCTTTTCCACTCCAATTCCAGGCAGCGCTTTAAAGAGGTAACAGAAACAGTTAGATGAGGGTAATGCTGTTGAGATGGTGCACATGCACTTCCTAAACACATTTGACAAAGTGCTGTGCAACAGATCTGGGCGGCACGGTGGCACAGTGGTTAGCACTGCTGCCTCACAGCGCCTGAGACCTGGGTTCAATTCCCGACTGTGTGGAGTTTGCACATTCTCCCCGTGTCTGCGTGGGTTTCCTCCGGGTGCTCCGGTTTCCTCCCACAGTCCAAAGATGTGCGGGTCAGGTGAATTGGCCATGCTAAATTGCCTGTAGTGTTAGGTAAGGGGTAAATGTAGGGGTATGGGTGGGTTGTGCTTCGGCGGATCGGTGTGGACTTGTTGGGCCGAAGGGCCTGTTTCCACACTGTAAGTAATCTAATCTAAGATCTGTGTGCAAAATTAGACCTCAATAAATAAAAGTTACATTCGCAAATGGATATGAAATTGGCTGTGACAGAGAACTACGAATATTGATGGCTGATATTTTCTTTGATAGGAAAAAGGCATTTTAAGTGGAATTCCCTTGGAATCAGTGTTAGGATCTCTGCTGTTCTTAATAAATCTGTACAGGGCACACTTTCAAAATCTACAAATTATACAAAATTTTGTAAGTATTGTGAACGATGAGGAGGATAATGTAGACGTTGAAAGAACAAACAGATTGGTGGAAAGGATGGACAAGCATCAGATGAAATTTATTGCAAGAATTGTGAAGTAATTTATTTTTTGTCATGCCTCACTGGGGCAGTACACTGGAAATCAAGCCTCACTATTCCTGGAGCCAAAATAAAAAATATGGTTTTAAAAAGTACCTACATTTTCCCAATTTACCCATCTTTTAGAAGCAAGTTGACAGAAAGTATGGACCAGATTACTGTACTTAACAAGAATAGCTATTTATTAATAAATAAGTTCTAACTATAGATAAAGAACTATGAAGTGTTGACATATAACTCTACAGGCTAAAATTCTAACTCCCTTCTAAACCCCTCCTACACACACACAGACAAAGGAATTTGTTGTTATTGGTAGAGGAGCAAAAAATACTGGGGAAACAGTTTAATAGCAGCATGCTCATGATTTGTTGGAGCGGTTCCTGTTGTTTTCCAAATCCTTCACATCTCCAAGATTTTCCTCCAGGTTCTTTCACTTATCCATGGGAGGCATAGAGCAACTGATACACAAATGATAAAGTGTCAGACTTATTGATTAAAAGCAAGATTTCAGCAACTGGCTTTCTCTAGCTTCAGGCATTTTACTGGAACGAGAGAGTGAGAGAGAATATACTGCACCGCCTCTTCCAAGGGTCCAAGTGCTTCTCATTGTATCACTCACACCCAAAAGCCATTCAACTATCCAGCAACCAGAAGGTTGTTGAGAGAGTGATAATCTTAGGCATCCCTGACTAGTCACCATTGCCCAAATCTAATCATTTACTGTTGTGAGCCAAAACTCACTTTATACACAGGCTGCAGCCATGTGCCACCTGTGTTACCTCCCTCATTGTTTGCAAAACAACAATTTAATGTGACTTAGAATGAGTTTCAATAACTTACTGTTTAAAAATACACCACTTCTTCCTCAGTCCTTTGTTGTAACATAGTCATTTCCTCAACTCAATCCACATTCAGAAATAAAGTAAAATAAAAAGATGTACTCTTCACACAATAGGAAGAAAGCTGAGAGACTATGTAATATAAAGTGTATAATTAAAAAGGGGTGCAGGAGCAAAGGGACTTGGGTGTATACAGTCATAAATTATTATAAGACTGGCTGAGAGTTAAAGCATATGGCATCCCAGGGATCTATCAATAGGGACATAGATACCAAAGCAAAAAAGTTACAGTAAAATTCTATAAAACATCGATCAGCCACAAATGGAGTGTTATGTCTAGTTCTGGGCCCAATACTTTAGAAGGATTGTGATGGCATAAGAAAGTGTGCATAAAAGATTCATGAGATTGGTTGCATGGAAATGAAGTTCAGTTTTGTTGATAGATTGGGTAAGTTGGGACAGAAGGCAAATTGACAGAGATATTCAAACCTACAAACTATATGCACAGTGTGGACAGGGAGAAACTGGTCCCAGGATGAATAGAAAGTCAGAGGGCAAAGATTTAAGGAAATAAAAGTAGAAAGTGGCAGAGAAACTGAGCAGATTTGGCAGCGTCAGTGGAGAGAGAAACAGAATGAATACTTTAAGTGCAATAATACTCTTCTTCAGAATTAAGGTAATTGTCAAAAGTAACATGACATAGTGAGTGATTAGGATCTGGAATGTGTTGCATGTCATGGAGGCAGGTTCAGTGGTGGCTTTCAAGAGGGAATTGGATCATTATCTAAAAAGGAAACTATTGCAGAGCTACATGGAGAAGGCAGGCGAGTGGCTTCAAGTAAATTAGTTTTTTAAAGGATCAGCAAAGATATAACAAGCTGAATGGCCTCTTTCTGCTCTATATTCTATATTCTGATGTTTCTAACCACTTCTGTCCCATAAATTACTGAAAGTTGCACTTCAATTATACTGTTCCAAATTGTGACTTCGACCTGCGAAATTTAATCAAACAAGATTATTGAAAGATATTGATACTTCTTACATTGGTTTGATCTGCTCAACTAGCATCTGCTATTTCTAGCATAAATATTTAACAGAGAGCATTATACCACAAAACACAGCTGGTCTATACTGTAACTCGAGTATCTTTTAAATATGCACCAGTGGTTGTATTTGAAACCTGAATGGGACCAGTGTTTACAGTCTGTCAAATGAACCATGTTTTTCACAATTGCATTGTGATTTGTGTCAAGATATAATTTAGCAACATTGAATTATCTCTGACTGTAGATGAAAAGTGAGTGTGTGATTCAATAAGACTCAGACTGAGGAATTGCTTCCATGTGAAGCACTACAGAGTTCAACCAATAATGTGGAACTTAATTGTGCCTAATAAGTGTGTCAGTAGAAGACAAATACAAAGCCTTCAAAACAAGTTGATACATCTTAGCAAGTAAACTGAATGTTCCCTAACTTTGTTAGCATCTTTCATATTTGATTGTAACTTAGTAAGATAACGCATTTATAGCAACAAAAATGGATGTCACAGTAAATGCTATCAAGGACTTCTCATATGCAGGAACACTGGAGCGGAGAGAAGATTTAAAAAAAACTAATTGAAATTCAGGAAAGAAAACTTGTGATGAAACATGCAAAATAGATTAAAATAATTTGTTAATGGTACTTAGGTTAGAATTTGAGAATATTTAAAATACTAATTATTACCATTATATATGGAATTTTTTTTATCAATGTTGGTACAGAACTACAGCTAACTTTTACAAATAGATGGTACTTTTATCTTGAACTACCTTTTGCACAGACAGAAAGCCAAGCAGCTGGATATGTTTGTCTGCAATGACCAGTCAAGAAGGTGGACATGTTGCTCTATGGCACCATGCTACTTTAATGTCAGACCTGCAACACGTACCAGCAGCTTCAGTAGAAACACATTGTATGTGCTTCAACCAAATGGCCATGTTTCAAAACCTAAGGGGAGCAGTCAAGTCGGACTCTGATTAATCAAAGGATGCTGCCACAGACAGCCAAAGGCATAGTTGCTTCTCAGTCCAGAGACTGGACACATTCACTTTGCCTCTTGGTGTGTTCAACATCAGGGAATCCACGCCATTATTGAGCAGGGAGTGGGCCATGCTCAGTCCTGCAAGTCAAGTTCAACCAATCTGGGGATTAGCAGTTAATCAATCAATTGTTAGTCTAGTCCATGATCAGTTGGGCTGTTGTCCTAAATCAATCAGGAGCTGGCCCATGATCTGTCCAGGGAGTCTGTGCAAAGCAGACATGGTGGGTTATCAAGGGCCAGTTCGTTTTTATTCATCTGGTCCAGCATTTATTGCCCATCCCTAATTGACCAGTAGGGACTTGAGAGTCAACCACATTGCTAAGGGTCTGGAATCACATGTAGGCCAGACCAGGTAAGGATGACAGCTTCCTTCCCTAACGGATATTAGTGATTGTTAGGTTTTTACAACAAGTGACAATGGATTCATGGTCCTCATTGGACTCTTAATTCCAGATTTTTTTTATTGAATTCAAATTCCATTATCTGCTGTGGCGGGATTTGAACTCAGGTCCCCAGAACATTATCTGGGTCTCTGGATTAACAGTCCAGTGGCAATACTACCAGGCCATTGCTTCTCCATTGCCTCTTCTGTGGTAATTAAGTTGAGAAAGTTAAGTGTGGTGATTGGAGGCAACATACTGAGATGCAAAGGGGACAATAAATACGTAGGAGTGACTCAATATAGGGGTGGGAGAAGGTTTGGTCTAGGAGAGTATAGGGTTCCAAGAGGGGTGGTATCTTTCGTCAACACCATCCTGGCTTTGGTGGGAGGTGTCATAACAGTGTTTGGCATGACTAAGCTGAAGGCCTAAGGCTCAGGCTAAAGTGGGAGATGAAGAGTTAAATGAAAGACTCGAATGGGAATGTGGGAAGGCTCAAACTTGATGGGGTAGACAGAAAACCCAAGACAGAAATCCTTAGATTGACATGCTGAGTCTGAAGTGCACTCTCTGGAGCGATAGCTGTGTTACCTTCCATGCTCATTCAAGTCACAACAGTGTAATGAAATTTTTAAAAATGACTGCCAACACACTCAGAGTACGTTTTCTTTTGTCTGACAGAATGAGCTCCAGTTGTGATTATATGAAGTCGATCAAGTGATAATTGCATGAATAAAGCACTTACAGATTACGGGTTAATGACATCTATAATCAGAAAATTCTGCATGTGTATCTCATGTGGTGACCAACTTGCCAATCAGAAATCATGGGAAGAAGCAATCTTGGCCATGGTATTACTGACAGCCAATTAATTGTAGTAATCTCTGTGAAATGGACGTAACTATTGGTGACTGATAAAATGTCACCTATAAAATTTGCAAACACATTCCAAGGTCTCATAGGCTCCCCAAGGCCCTTGAGTTGCTTTCCTCATGCATTCAACTGTCAGTATTTCACATCATGCTCTTATATTCAAAAATGACAATATCTTACATTATGATGTGCATTAGAGAAAAAGCAGCACTCCTTCACACAGGGTTCTAAAATAAAGGAAAGTAGCTTACCTAGAATCATTCTTGTAGCCACTGCTAAAATAGCATTCGATCAAACAGGTAGTAATGTAACGTGAAATATATTTCACAAATGTGTTATTCCACTTATATTGAAGGGTGTCCTTAGAAGCACTTCTTTTCTCTTTCCCTCACATTATGTGTAAGTGCAGTCTCAGGGTCCACAACTGAAGTGGAGGGAGCCTTCCCTAAAGTGAAGATTGTTTACCTCGCAGTTTTCAGCAGATGGCCTGGAGGCATTTATGGCTAAGGAGCCCAGACAAATTCCAGTATCCTGCCCAGATGCAGGTTTACCTTCACGGTTGAGAGTCGCAGACATTATGAAGGTAAATTGGCCAGGAACCAATCTCTTTGAGAAGAGATTTGTCTGGACTCTGTGTTTTCTCCCTCAGCTGTGTGCCTGCTGGCACTTGGCTGACTCCTTGTGAGGATGGAACAGATGGTGTCCCTGTCACTTTGTTCATGATGTTAACCACGCATGGCTACAGAGATGGAGTGCAGGTCTGTGTGTATCCCTGGCAGCCAACAGGTATCCTGCTGAATGTGACCGTCTGTGGCAGTTGCTATAAGGTGTTCCCTCTTAGCTGCATGATCAAGCATCCGCTTGGCCACTCTGAGGATCACTGATTGATGTCCTGACACCATTCCCAACATTGACTTCCAGCATTGGAAGTTGTTGCCATGCATGGAGCTTGGACGTCTGTGCAGAAGAGAAACAAAATTAGAGGGAATGTAGCCACTAACCTGTCATTGAAGACATCATTCCAAATCAGCATGATACCTAGCATGTTTATGGACTCCTCCAAAGTTTGATCTATTTTCCTGAGAAATTCGACGAACTTGCTTCTCCTGTCTCTCTTTTTGTGCATTTTAATGAAGTTATTAATGACTGACACCAGGGAGCCTGCTCTCCAGCGACTTTCTGAATGCCAGAGATCTGTGCCTTTCTTTCGTGGCCAGCTGTGGAGACATGGCAGTGATGTTCTCATGAGAATGTGTTCGTGATTCTAATCTAGCTAAAGTATCCAGAGGTGTCAGTATTTGAGCTGATGGAGAGTACAAGAGACAGCCTTGCCTCTTTGGAAGGATCTTTGCCTTCTTCATCAGAAACTGGCAGGGTGAGGCTCTGTTCTCTTCGAGGCAGAAACTGTGTGCCTGCCACTATACCTTCAGAAGACAGGAAAGGAAATGAGTTGCACAATAGGAACAGAAGCTTGAGCTTGTTAACAAATGTTCACAGTGGTGGTAATGAGAAAGCAGCACAGCACTTGACAATGAACTTACTTGTTTGTCAGGACATGGAAATCTCAGCATCACCACATCAGCAATCTCTATTGTTGCTTGCTAGTGAGATGAAAGTAGCTGAGGCTGTTAATTTTGGTGCAAGTGAGAGAAAAGGTGGTGAGGTGTCCCAAATAAATAAGTAAGAAACACAGAGAACAGAAAAGGTTAATAGGTTGGTGGGGATGGGGGATGGGGGGACGGTGGGGGAATGCGCCGATTGAGAGACATTGAGGCAAGATGCTGCATGCAATAGTAAGGGTGGTAGACCTTGGTAGAAGATAAGTGCAGTGGTAGAGATAGAGTGGGAGGTAATAGAGAGAAGATGGTGGCGCTTATCCCTGAATCTGTCATTTACCTTCTTCATGCACTGGCAGGTTTTCATCCAGAATGTGGAAACAACACGATCCTGGGTAGCAACTTTGGACCAGGCTGACAGAGTCTGATGCTGAGAGTTCATCTGGTATTCCTCTGAAAAAGGAATGGCACAATTCTCCACGAGGCAAAAGTGAGTACTGCAGATGCTGGAGATTAGAGTCAAGATTAGAGTTCTCTCCACCACTCTATCCACCAGAATTTCTATGTACCTGTTGACAAAGTGGGGTGCCAGTTCACCTCAAATAGCCTTATCTTTCAGAGATCTCACATGCTAATTTGCAGCGTTTGAACTGGTATGGAATTGAGCTTTAAATGTGGCACCAGCAACAAGTACACTGAAAATTCAGCCAGCAGTGTTCTATGAAGATATGTCTAATCTGCAAAAAAAAAGTTTGAGTGAACTTGAGTAATGTGATCTAAGGAAATTTCCCTTATCAGTGTTATATCTGTACATGGACAGCAGTAGTTTAAGAAAGCAGCTCAGCACCAACCTCTCAAGGGCAACTAAGGATAGACAATAAATGTCACCAGCTGTGCCCACATTCCACAAGTGGATTTAAAAAAGTCTTTGATCAGTTAATTCCTGAGATGAACAGCTGCACTTTAACTTCAATTCTGATGAGTATTCATGATTTATTACTATTTTTGGAAACTGAGATTCTAAAGTGGAAACAACCATAAATAGGTTTAAGTTTGACTTGTACTTCTGTATTATATGTGCTACGAAGGAAGGGAGTAGTTTTAATTTAGCTAACATTTCTGTGAATGGTGTTCTGTTATCTGGAAATGAGCTTACATGTATTCAAATGAGGCCTTTAAAAAACACCGAAGATGAAAAGTTCAGTGCTTTAGAAAACTAGATCAGAAGAAAGGAAAACAAATGGGCTGTTATAAATGGTGTTTTATGATTTGGGGATGCGGAGAGATAAACAAGCTTTCCTTTATAAAGAGATGCAGAACCATCCAGAAAATTACTGAGTGAGCAGGTGTCTTTCAGAGACAAGTAGGTGATTCAGAGAGAAGACTTGTAAAAGTAGCAGTGTAGTTTAGCAGTCTGGAAATCAGTTCAGGCCGAAAAGAAGTCTTGTTTGGTTTAAAGGTCAATAAGAATAAAGCTGCAGAAGATAAAAAGCTTTATGGCATCAGAGGGGAGGGCATCCTACTATGCTGTTAAATGTCTGATTATTAGAACACGTTTGAACTTTGTTAGCAGTTTGTTTAGGAGTGCCATGCAGAGACATTAACTGAAAAAGACAGTATCTCAGAATACAATGGAATCTTGATCAGAATGGCCAATGGGCTGCGAAGTTGCAGATGGAGTTTAATTTAGATAAATGTGAGGTGCTGCACTTTGGGAAAGCAAATCTTAGCAGTAAGTAGACACTTAATATAAGGTCCTCAGGAGTGTTGCTGAACAAAGAGACCTTGGAGTGCAGGTTCATACCTCCTTGAAAGTGGATTCGTAGGTAGATAGGATAATGAAGAAGGCATTTAGTATGCTTTCTTTTATTGGTCAGAGAATGGAGTACAAGAGTTGGGAGGTCATGTTGCGGCTGTACAGGACATTGGTTAGGCCACTGTTAGAATATTGCTTGCAATTCTTCTCTCCTTCCTATTGGAAAGATGTTTTGAAACTTGAAAGGGTTCAGAAAACATTTACAAGGATGTTGTCTAGGTTGGAGGATTTGAGCTATAGGGAGAAGTTGAAAAGGCTGTTTTCTCTGGGGCGTTGGAGGCTGAGGGGTGACCTTATAGAGGTTTACAAAATCATGGGAGGCATGGATAGGGTAAATAGACAAAGTCTTTCCCTGGGGTGGGTCAGTCCAGAACTAGAGGGCATAGGTTTAGGATGAGAGGGGAAAAGATATAAATGAGACCTAAGAGGCAACCTTTTCACACAGAAGGTGGTGCATGTATGGAATGAGCTGCCAGAGGAAGTGGTGGAGGCTCATACAATTGCAACATTTAAAAGGCATTTGGATGAGTTTCTGAATAAGTAGGGTTTGGAGGGATATGGGCCAGGTGCTGGCAGGTGAGACTAGATTGGATTGGGATGTCTGGTCAACATGGACAAGTTAGACCGAAGGGTCAGTTTCTGTGCTGTACATCTCCATGACTCTATGAGTGAATGCAGATGTTTACCAAAAGGAAATCGAATACAGCCATGACCACTGAACAAGAAGTTTAAAGGGTGATTATTTACAAGGGTTATTATTTAGTTGGTTCTTCCAAGGATACGTGAGACCAAATGGAGCTAATTAAGGAATTATTAGGTGTGCACTGGCCTTGGTGTAATTGGAAACAAATAATCATTGGCTTGGAGTTTTGTAATGAATGAGTTCTGCCATGCCATAACTGGAAAGTGGTGTACTGATACTCATATTCTACAAGCTGTCACAAAAGGCATAATTATGTTAAATCCCAATGAGATCACTAAAATGCATAATTTCCCTACTGGTACTAGGGAAAAAACAATTTATAACAGCTTTTGTCAATATAAAAAAAAATTCAATTTATTGTAATCCTACTTCATGTTAACCAAAGACAGAAAATACAGTATTTCTAATCCTACGACTATGCAGCTTAAACATTAAAACCTTTAAAAGCCCAAACACACAAGCATGCAATCATAGTTAACACAGACAAAAGATAAATAGCTTATTATGGTGAAAAAAAAGTGGACAAGATAAACGCAATTCTAAAGGTCAACATGTCTACAATAACTCCTACCAATTTTTATATATGCACCATAGAAAGCATCTATCCAGATGCATCACAGCTTGGTCTGGCAACTGCTCTGCCCAAGACCCCAGGAAATTACAGAGTTGTGAACACAGCCCAGTCAATCAAGAAAATCAGCCTTCCTTCCACTGACTCTGTCTATACTTCCCACTATCTCAGGAAAGCAGCTAACATCATCAAAGACTCCTCCCAGCCTGGTGATACTCTCTTCTATCCTCTTGCATTGTGCAGAAGATGCAAAAGTTTAAAAACATGTTCTGACAGATTCAAGAACAGCTTCTTCCCAACTTTTATCAGATTTATGGAAGGATCTGTCATGGATTAGAGTTGATCTTTCTCTGTAGCTGTAATACTATATTCTGCATTCTGTTCTATTAGGCTGGTGTATTAATGTAAGGTGTGATACACTGTATTTTTGTACATTTGACAACAATAAATTAAATTTTAAAAATGCAGCCCAAAAAGAGAAGAGTTTCTCATTGTCCTTTTAACTTTAGTATGATGACACGCTGCTGTTTCAAGAGTGATGGTCATTCTTTAATTCAATGATTGATCGGGGGGGTGAAAATGTGTTGCTGGAAAAGTGCAGCAGGTCAGGCAGCATCCAAGGAACAGGAAATTCGACATTTCGGGCATAAGCCCTTCCTCAGGAATGAGGAAAGTGTGTCCAGCAGGCTAAGCTAAAAGGGCAGGGGGGCCTAGTATATATTTCTCCCACACAGAGTGAGCAGGAGAGATGGATACTTCCAATCTGTAGGCTCTCTGTTTGCTGTTTTCCTCTGCTACTGCATTGGCACTTGGTTTTATTTAACACACTGCAACTCATCTAATCAGAAGTGTTGTCAGGTACAATGTACTCAGTTTAGAAGAATCTCTGTGCCACTCTGTCTCAAACAGAAACAACAACATTTTGTCACACATCTCAAAAAATACTTAATTTTCAAGCCACAAAACCTCCCTAGTATTTTAGTTGTGGCAGTTCAACTTCCACTTCAGTTTAAAGCCCAAGAAAGAAAAATACATGGTTTCTTACAGCTGGAATAGAATAAGATTAGGAAAGTATTTAACTACACTCTGTACTAATCAACATTTCATCTCTGGTACTTAATATTGGTAGCAAAAGATTATTAACTAACCTAAAGTAGAGGTATATGATTACTCACCCCTATTTTCTGAATGCAAACATGATCAGTGATAGAGTAGAGAAGTCATCTGGACCTGTGTTGCTAATTTACTAAAGAAGAAATAAGGTATGGCCTCAGTTCCTTGCTGCCATTAAATGATAAATAGCAATGTGTTGTTTTCAGAATTGGAGATGATTTTAATTATTAACTTTCAAAAATCATATTAATAAATGATTTTCTAATTGCTTATGAGATAGTTTGACAAATTCAAGAAGTGTGAAGATAGTTTCATTGAAAGAACATATATGGAATTCAGTAGATTATATTCAAGACTGGAGAAATTCAATTTGAAAATTCCACAAACCCTGCTGGTGTTTAAGTTATTAGACTGCTAAAATATTCAGTTTAGATAGAGTCATAGAGTCATAGAGATGTACAGCATGGAAGCAGACCCTTCAGTCCAACCTGTTCACACCGACCAGATATCCCAACCCAATCTAGTCCCACCTGCCAGCACCTGGCCCATATCCCTCCAAACCCTTCCTATTCATATACCCATCCAAATGCCTCTTAAATGTTGCAATTGTACCAGCCTCAACCACACCCTCTGGCAGCTCATTCCATACACGTACCACCCTCTGTGTGAAAAAGTTGCCCCTTCGGTCTCTTTTATATCTTTCTCCTCTCACCCTAAACCTATGCCCTCTAGTTCTGGACTCCCAGATCCCAGGGAAAAGAACTTGTCAATTTATCCTATCCATGTTCCTCACAATTTTGTTTAAACAAGATAGACTTCTTGTTTTAATGAAAGTTAAATTTGCAAGTAAATACACACTGTTTTAACAAATGTTGAAAGTATGAAATAAATTTCTTGGAAAACATCCCTTTCCAGTAGTATTCATAAGGCAATTAGCCATATAATGCAAAATGAAGGAAGCGATGTTAAAGGGATGGTGAAACCATCTAGATACAGGTAGAAGGTAATAGTATGAAAGATTAATTTTTAAGAGAAATGAGAGCAGAAATGCTTTTGAAAATTTTTTGAAGCAAAGAGAACTTAAGACTTACAATTAAAGAATAAACCTCAAAAATTTCCAGGCTGTAGCCAATCACTCTTTCTGGTGTTATTTAAAGTATCATAGAATCATACAATACAGAAGAGACCTATCAGCCTATCGAGTCTGTCCTGGCAAAAATACAATGCTACCTACAATAGTCTCACTTTCCCACAAAGACAAACAAAGGAAGTGGGAAACCTACTGAAATGCTTGGAATGAACCAAATAGAACCCATATTGTGCAGTACAGCAAAATTCCTATTAATCCTTTCATTCTCCAAACCAGAGGGCAAAAGAGGTGAATGAATTGGATAGTTTGGCAAAGAGATAGCATCGCTATGATGGGCCAAATGAAATTCTTCAGTCCTTTACAACTGTATGGTGCTGTGATTTTGCTGAAGGAGAAAAGAGACAAATGAGCAAACATTATTTAGCACAGTACATTGGTTCAAAGTGTTCAATGTAAATCACCTAGACATTGCAAGTTATATAACGAATGACCTTCAAATGTTTTAAAATTGGTTTCCCAGTTCAATGCACCATGAATCTGTTTAGACATTTTTTAGAACAGGACTGCTCTTGATCCTTCACATATATCTTGTTTCCTATCAGTACACAACATTCAGTTACATGTCACTAACTTTGCAAAAATGCCTAAAGGTACTGGATCGCTGCTCTGTTCTATCAGTCATTAAAGGTCACTAGTGAATTTGCTATTGTTGTGGGAAATGAAAAGAAAGCTCATTGAGAAAAGATCCAAACAAAAACAAATAAAAGTGATGGGACTGGAGGGCAGAATGTGACTGAAAATTTGCCCGTACCTTTCAGTGGCTCATCACTTAGCTGAAAATCAACATGCAATAGGTTTTACCAAGTTGTCATGAAGTATAAAGCAAAACTTAATTCTTCTGTGGTATCTCCTTGATTCCAGAGCACATATTTAATTTTATTTCATGTGCATGGTTACAATTTAGAGTAATTGAATTAGCAGGATCTTCCTCTGCCTTTGCCATTTTTCAGAAAAGTTATGAGGAGATGGGGACAAAATAATCTATGGAACTGAAAATCCACTTGTATAGCTCCTGTGATATTATAAGGTAACATCTACCAGACAGGTGGATGTGTGTACACACATACCATAATTTTTAGCTTGATCATATACTACTCTATTGACATTCAGTGAGTCCACAGTCAACTAAGGGAACTAAAATCCAGTAGCCATTCTGAACTATGCTATCCCTTCAGTTGGTGCGTATATCTGAGCACAGTAGCAGTGATTTTTGTTTTGAAAAATGGTGTTCTATAAATGGTGAACATTCCAGTGCAAGCAGTTACACCAGAAAGAACATTATCAAAAGAAAATCAAATGCGATTGGCATTAAATTGCATTTTTATTACAGGGACTTATCAACATATTCAAATCTTGATTATGTGATTGTACACACATTTGTATGGAAAATGTAAATCAATGGTAATGATTTCTATTTAAAATGTGATTTATGTTGTTAATATTACCACAAATTTCTTTTTAAAAGTGAAAGCCAAGGATACAGAGAAATATGTAAGGAAGTTGTTCCAGGTTGCAATTAGAATGGGACAGATTCTAGGCACTGTACGGTCATCAGTTTTGCTAACATGGAGATGATGATCCTGGGATTGGAAAAGGGGTACAAGTTTCAGAAAGAACTGATATGAGCACTTGGATGAAAGGTCTGGAGCACCGAGAATGGTGCATCTGAAATTCCATGAGTTAAATATGCCGAACATGTGCACCATTGGATCGAATTTATACCAGCAACTGTGGTTGTTGTTGGAATAAGAACGACTTGTACATAAATACTCATTTAGAGTAGAGAAATATGGCTTTCATTATGAACTAAAGTGAATTCTTACATGATCCAGACTTGATGTTGTACAGAAAAATATGTGCAGTTGGGTGTAATCAACATAGATGCAGGAGTTGCCTCAAGCTGCATCTAGTTGTACAAGAGCTTAACTTACCTAACCTGCTTTTCTAATAGTGAATACGAGAAGTGACTTAAATGTGGGCACAGAATATTTAGCAAGTTATATTCTCTAGAACAAAATAAAATTAGGAATTTTCCTCTGGATTGCATTTTGGTACTGCAGGTCACCATGGGTTCATGCACCACCACCAACCACCTCCACCCATCCCATCATGTGCTTCAGTTCAATTCCCAGCCTGTGTTTCTCTCAGACCTATTTAACGTCTGGATTGACCTTTGAGCTGACTGAACCTTTTCAGACCTTGACCATTGTGCTGCTTTGGGATGTGCTTTTGGTGCCTGTAGGCTGCCAGTTTTAAGGGCAAGTAGATTTTCTTGCCTATTATTAAGGTGCGTATGTTTTGGCATCCTTCTACTTAGAGATGATGGACATGCAACGAATAATTCATTTAAGTGAGGTGCCTCCATTTGGTGTACCTGTGCTGATGGGTTGAATGTCAATCCTTGAAAGACAGATTCTGCCACAAGCTCCAAATATGAAGTTGCCAAATGATATTGGGCTTTTCAGCATTGGCATCTGTTGCCTAACTCCCACAGCCACAAATCTTTCTGGTAGAATGCCAACTCACAGGAGATGTTGTTATTTTCCTCTTCTACAAGCAAGTGACTCCTTGGTATAACAATCAATGATGAGGGCCTTAGTGTGAGCATTCTTGGAGCAGAGCCTTGGATGCCTTACTGGTTGTTTGTCTCTGGCTACATTACTAAACACAAGGCCTTTGGGTATGCAACTATTTCCATCTTGCAAATGGACCGAGCTACTTATTTCTGTTTGTTACTGCCAACACACTTCTGATTAGTCTTAACACACTTGAAAGCTCTGTCTTTGAGAATACTAGCACATTTTGTCGTGCCAAGCTAAGCCCATAATACCTACAGACAGCAAGGATAGGAATCATTGAACATTGCTTTTTGGAAGCTGTTCATGCTTCACAGCTATCCAGCAAGATACTGATAACACAGTCCTCATAAATGTCAGCTGGATCCTAAGGCTTAGTTTCAAGTTAAATATATTTCGCGAATTAGCCAAAAGTGGAAGGTGCTTTCCTTGTGGGTGTATCAAGCACTGCAACAGGAGCCAGATTTTCCATCACCATCTCAACAAGTAGCAGAATTTGTTAACTACTTCCAGTTGGGCGTTATTTAGTGTGATCAAGAAGGATATGAAACACAGTTTACTGGAATTAGTCAGGGTTTAGTTATAGGACAGATAATTCAGAAGTTTTTTTTGTTGAGTTACTTGTGAATGAGTGGCACAGCATTGTCAGATTAGAGGAGCTTCCTTATTAGGATTTAATGTGTTTTTGTCCTCTCTTTCAATCTTGCTAGATTGTAGATCTTGATGCTTGACCTGCAAATGTATCAGAGAGATGCCATTAAAGTTGTGAGGAATTAGTGAGTGTCAAATGCCAATATCTATGAAGGAGAGTGCATGCAGCTAGTACCTGCTTGGTGCTGAGAAACATGGTGGTCCTCACAGACAGTGTGGGTTTGTGTTGCCAAGTACCTGCTCTGATGTCAATGTCAAAGGCTCTCAATGTTAAGCTTGTTTGACAAGTTCGATAAGAAAGAAAGTTGAATATCAAAGAGGTGGGTTGGGCCATTAGCAAGGCTATAACAAGCTGTAATTCCCTTTAATTGGCAACTCACTGCTGCTTGGTGAGAAATTCTCCTAATCACTCGGTCACAACATGAAAAATGGGGTGAGATGCTTCCAAAGTTGAGGCAGACCTCACTGGATGTACCATATAATTCTGCCACATATCTTGCCATAGCCTATGTCACTTAGATTCTTTCAAACTTATGGATCCCTGTAAGAAAATTTGGAATCTGTTTTGAGGGAAGTAAAAAACAACAAGGGGCACTATGTGGATAGTGCAGATAAAAAGCACTCAAATGACTATGGTCATATTAAATAGCATAGTAGGGTTGATGACACTTACAATGATTAAGTTGGGAGTCCATCCTTTCTGGGTGCCCTTCTGATTGCAAGTGTTTATGGTCTTCTCAAGTTCAAGTGAAGAGGACTCATCATCTAATTTATTTATGACTGGATTCTTCAGGGGAGCATTAAGTGCAGATTGGGAACTGTCTGTCTTTCAGGAGTAGAATTCACAGAAATGTTTGACCCAATGAGTCATGTGTTTACTTCTGATATTGAGAACCTCACCATTGGCTGATTTCAGGGGATAGGAAGGTGAGTGGCTGATCCTTTTGTATATATTTATCTTATATTTCATAGGTTTGCATTATTGCAGGTAGTTTGGATTTCTTAACTCAAGTTAATTTTATGTTTGTTTCATGTTTTTGCATCACATTTTCTACTCTAGTATGGCTGTCATGGCTAATTTCAGAACATGCAGTGTTTGAGCTTTTTGGTTTATGCTATGCATCATGTAGGTTGTAGCTGTTGCATCAATGACTGATGCTATTCAGGTGAGCATAGATCTTTGACCATCCTTGTGAGTTTGACCTTTACCAAATGATGTTCTTCTACTTCAAAGATGAGCTCAGTGACTTACAATCTTCACTGACACCAGCATTGACATTCCCTGGTAAGTCTTTAGTGGTAACTATCATTCCAACAGCAATGCAAAATGCTGGTATTTTGCATTTTTGCTGTGTAAATAACTGTTTAAGCGTGATGGGCTTTTGCATTTTGAAATATGAAATTTTTGGGGCTGCATCTTTACTGCTGTTGACTGAAGAACGTCAGAAGTCACACAACACCAGATTGTAGTCCAGCAGGTTTATTTGAAATCACAAACTTTCAGAGCACTGCTACTTTGTCAGGTGAAGTGCAGACCACATTGACTAGGGAGTGATTGGTGTTGCAATCTGTGTTGTGGAAAGTGAGGGTGTGGAGAACATTGGATAGATTATGCCTTGTCATGTTGGCCAAGGCTAGTAGATACCAATGCCTAAACATTGGGTGTCAACATATGATCCCTTGCTGCAATGTCTGGTGTTGGTGATGAAGGGGTCATTCAGAGCACAAAGCTCAAGAAGGCATGACCCATTATTATTGATGTTGCCCAATCCATGAATAATATGACTCATCCACCACAAATCACTGACTGCCTCCACATGTGTATTAAAGTTACCCAGGATGGATGGCCTCTTACTATTTGGAACACTCTCAAATCATTATCGAGAGAATTGTACAAATGTTTTTAGTCAGACATGCTGTCACATAGAGTTGGTGCAAAGGCTGATGTCATATTGATTGCTTATCCATCAAATATGGATGATAGGTAGAGTTTGTTATACACTGCTTAACTGACTGTCAGATGGTTGATCACATTGAAACCTGCACCAAATTCATGATAGTCTTCAGCACTCTTTCCCTGTGAATAGATTTAACGTTTCAAAAAAAGCCTGTAGCAGCTAATCTGGTTTCACATAGAATGGCAATTTCAATACTTATGTTATGCTGCTTACTGTATGTAGATCATGGATGATTGTTTATACCTGTAGAGCATATTGTCCTCATGTATCATTTTTCAAATAAACAACTTGTCTTTTTGTGTTTACTGTGGGTCCCAGGCATGGTTTCTGGTAATGCAGACTTGTCTAGCATCTGCACCTCACCACTTCCCCATCCCTGACGTCACAGTTTAGTATCCACAGGAAAGACAAAAAGCTATGAATCTGGCCTAGTCAATTGCAGGAGTTGCCAGAAGGTGCTAACTTGAGGAGAACACTAATAGACTAATGGGACTTCATCCCAGACTTTGTTTGATCTACTCCTGTTACACTTGATATGTTGTCCATTTTGAAAGGCAGCAACTGACAGGGTCCAGCCATACATCAATGTGATCTTGTCGCTGTGGTATGTGAAGGAATCAGATCTGGTTGCCGTTTGTTACTTCCAGGCTGTTACTTCTCATCCATCCTCTGGTACCTCGCTATTTCCAGGATCCTGTATTCAGTCTGACTTATTCATAAACCACTTTTTCACATAAGTCTGCACTTGAGGAATGGGGTTAAGTTTTGGAGACAAGTGGCTCCTAACAACAGCATGAGATTCAATTTTATGGAGGGTAGGTGAGAGACCTGAGTGGGGTGCAAAGTGAATGGGAGTGACGTGTTAGATAAATTTATCAAATCAGAACAATTGCTAAAAAAAAAATAACATCAGAAAAATACAATGGAATGACCAACACTTTCTGGATTATGAATGATATAGGTTGCTTCTGTTTGTTCTTAATTATAAAATATTACTGAATCCAATTTGTCAATGTGGCCTTGGGCAGGATGACGTTTGCACATACACTTTCACTTTTATTATCATCAGTGCTGGATAAATGCACCAGCACATCTGCTACTTCACTCAACAGCTAAATGATCTCTTTTCATCTACAGTGTGTTAACTTCAATAAATGGAAACTAAATGCATCATAAAGGTATTATGGTACAGCAGAATCTTGTTTTGGATTTGGTTCACAGAGTAACAAAAACACAGAGCAGAAAAATGTGGTGTATTGGAAATATGAATGTCCCACAGGGCTGCAGAGTGCTGCTCATACAAGACTCAGGTTTAAACATGCTGACTCTATTTGTGCAGACATGTTCAAAAATTACTTTTCCTTTTATTCAGTTGAAATGTATGATATTCTTATTGTACTAAATTTACAGATTAAATGAATTGCAAATGGGTAACCAATCAAAGATCAGCAAGTAAATGAATTGCATAAGTGTGTAAGAATATGCCGAAACATGTTCAATATAGACTGGTACAACAGATGAGAAATGTTGCAATGAGGAATGGGTTTCAATCACTTGACAAACAGTACGGCATGAAATAGTTAATGTGGCCAGTAAAGTAAGAGAACATCTTATTAACAGAACAATGACACCTATCTCAGCTCTGAGGAAGAGGCGTCTAGGCTCGAAACATTAGCTTGCCCTCTCTCCATGGATGCTGTCTGACCTGCTGTGATCTCCAGCACTGGTGGTTTTTAATGACACCTACTCCTTGGAGAAACTGACCTCAAAACAATTAGGATAGAATTAACAAATTTATAATGTTGAAGAGAGCAAAAGTAGAAAAAGGAAAAAAAAATGGATTTGAACAACCCAGGGTTTTGGAATGGGATCATGTTATAAGAAGTATTCTTGAGAGGGAAATTGTTGAGAAAGAACAGGAGAATTTTAAGTTCATGTATGATATTATTTTAATGTTCTTAAGTGAAGTGATCGGTAGGTAGAGAACTAGAGGATAACAAATCAAATAAAGGAGCATAAATTTGAATCTATGTTATTCAAAGATCGTGGAGAAATGGGTGGAGTTATGGCACATGGAATTTAATCTGGACAAATACAAGGTGATATATTTTAGAAGGTCTAATGCAGGAAGGAAGCATACTGTAAACAGCAAAACCCTTAGAGGCATTAATACTTGATTTAAGCTTTATTGTCATGTGTACTCAAGCACAGGAGTACAGTGAAAAGTATACACCGTCACCATATACAGTACCATTTTAGGTGCAAAGGTACATACGAACAAAACTTGGGAACAAGTAGCAACATAGAGAAACAAAGTTCAAAGTAAAGCATTACCGTGTTCTTAGTATAAGTAGAAAAATAAAGAAATAAAGCTAAAAGTTAACATGACAGTCCTTCTTAACATTAAATGGGAAAATAAAGGTAAAAGTTCAACAGTTTTTCTTAAGTGTTCTCTCTGCAAGAGCAGGGTGTCCTCTGCTTTGGCTTGCTCTCTCTGGCTTCCTGGTTTTGACAGCACAGATTCTGGGGCACCTCCTTCACTGACACATCAGGCTCACTTTAACCATGTTGGGTGCAGGCCCATAGCCATTTCCACGCACTGGACCTCTACCCAACACTACTCAGGATGCATGGCTGCTTCCATGCTCCCCACAATGGAATCATTGCTGTTGCTTCTCTGCTCCAGTCTCAGGTGACTGTGTGAACTTTATATGTTCTCCCCATGTCTGTGTGGGTTTCCTCTGGGTGTTCTGGCTTCCTCCCACAGCCCAAAGATATGCAGGTTAGGAGGATTGGCCATGGTAAAATTGTCCATAGTGTCTAGGAATGCATAGGCGAGATGTGTTAGTCATGGTAAATGTGGGATTATGGGGATAGGGGAGAGATCTGGGATGCTCTTTGGAGGGTCAGTGGGCTGAATGGTCTGTTTCTGTGCTCTACAGCATGCAAATAGAAGATAAAATGTTGGGAAGTTAGTTAGAAATGTGGATACAAGACTGAGAGATTGTATTTATTTGACCTTCCAAGATCAAATAAGAGAGATGACGCTGTCAAGCTAATCAGCTTTATCAAGGAGTTATAAAAAGGGCATTGACTAAATGTAACCTTTATATTAAAATTGATCAATAAACTTTATAACAATTTCTCAAAGTTAATATTATGGTCTTCTCTACTAAAGTATGTAAGGAGTATAAACTGCACAGCAGAATCAAACCAGAGAAAAACTAATTAAGAGTCTGACTCGATCTAAAGTTCTCCAATTAAATAAGGATAGAGACATGAGCTCAAGACAACAATCTTTGAATCCAGATTTTATTGAAATCTCTTTCTCTTTGCTAAGATAAATATTCTTTGCTTCATTGTTAAAGTCACAATAAAGATGAAAAGATAATTGACAGCTTAGGGAGTCTATCAAGAGAGAATGGGGTGTGAATTCAGTCAAAGTCCATCACTCTTAAATTTATGTTTACCTTAGGCCTATCAGGGTATAATTATGTAATTGATCATGTTGTGCGTTGTGGCTTGGAAAGAATTACTAGGGTGCTTGTGGTGCAGTGGCCATGTCTCTATGTCTCGATGGCATGAATTCATATCCCAACTGTTCCAGAGATGTGTAATAACATTCCTAAACAAGTTGATTAGAAAATATCAAGAAACAAACAGTAAGCAACGGCTTTCGATGACCAAGATGCAGATGGTGAGAAAGTATTTGAAGTCACCCCATTCACATTTAGGAGAGGAATACCCTCATAGTATTAGGAACCGTATTTGGTCCACTTGGGCCAAAATGAGGAACAGAAAGGAACTGAAAATGAAGAATAGAAGGGACCAATAGCAGGCAAAAATAGATAGAATAGGTTTCCTGTAACAACAAGTACATGTTAACAATATGAGATGCCAACGTGTACTAATATGATTAGATAATGTCATCACATGTATAAGCTTGAGCATGCTTTTGTCAATTGACAAAACTCTAGTCTGAGAGGCCACAGCCAACGTCCTGGACAAACAAAACAGGTGATATGATGGGGAACCTATCAACAAGGACTGCATACTGAAACTGCTAGACTAGTGCTTGATGTTACACTTCACATTCAACAACCAAATATGTGAACACATCAATGGGACACCTAAGGGCTCACCCATCTCTGAGCTCATAGCAGAAACAGTGATGCAAAGACTGGAACAAACAGCCCTCCCACAAATCCAACCCAAACTCTGGATCAGGTTTGTGGATGACACTTTTGTAATAATTAAGAGAAAAAGGATTGAGAGCACACACCGGATTATCAACATCTTGCCTACAGGGATCAAATTTACAAGAGAGGAGGAAACCAACAACCAACTCCCATTCCTGGATGTGATGGTGGAAAGAACACAGAATGGGGAACGCACAGCAAACAGGTACAGAAAAGCTACACACATGGACCAGATCCTGAACTACAATAGCAACACACAAGATAAGCTGCGTTAGGACCCTATTCAAAAGGCTACAACACAGGACAGCACTCCCAACCTGTGAAGAGAAGAAGAAGATCTCTACAGAGTTTTCACCAAGAACAGATATCCTCGCAACCTCATCCGCAGATGCCTAGGAAAGAAAGCAATGAGAACATGCCATGACCTAACACACTAATCACTCTACCTTATATAAAAAATGTTACAGAACTGGCAGCCAGATATCCCCGACCATTTGGATTCATGACAGGCCATAAACCGACAGCCACACTCAGACAACTCACCAGACCAAAAAAAACTCTGTACCCATCATGTGCAAGACTAACTTAATTTACAAGATTCCATGTAAAAACTGCACAAAATATTGTATAGGGCAAACAGGCAAAGAACTAGCAATCCACATCCAGGGACGCCAATTAGCCACTAAATACCTCAACCAGCTGTACTGATTGTAATACACAAGGTCCACAAATTTGACTGGGATAACACAACAATCATAAGACAAGCTAAACAGGTGACAGGCAGAGAATTTCTCGTCCACAGACTTCATCAACAAACACATAGACGTAGACCAAATATACCGACCATTTCAATGAACAACTGGAACTGACAACCAGAAGCAGCAAGAATGGAATTCCAAATAAATTCCTGAAGACACAGTATAGCAGCCCTTCATAGGAGCTCCAAAGCACTGAAGATGTCACCTAGACAGGGGACAAAATGTCTGCCATTCAACTTCCCAGCTCGGCAAACATACCCACAACTACGGCAACGAACACCTGAGCTATAAATCCTTATGCAAACCTTGAGCAAGTTATGCAGCCAGGGTTGGACAAATATTAAAGTGAAAAGTGTAGAAGTTGTCAATTAGAAGCTTCTTGTCTGTAATAATGGTATAAAACCTTTGGTCTTGTGATGAAGATTTGAGTTGCGCACCTTTTTTTGATACGTTCTCTCAACGGATGCATGAATTTTTTTATAAAAAAAGCCCGAGTCTTATCTGGTTTAAGAGGAAACAAAGTTTGAGTTTGATTTCCTGTTGTCACATGTATCAAGATACAGTAGAAAGTGTTGTTTTGTGTGCTATATAGGCAGATCGTACCAATCAAAATGCATCATATTAGCAGAACAGAGTGCCAAAAACAGTGTTACAGCCATAGAGAAGGTACAGAGAAATATCAGAATTAACATTTGAGAGGTCTGTTCAAAAATCTGATAACAGCAGGGAAGAAGCTGTTCTTGAATCTGTTCGTAAGGGAATTCAAACTTTTATATCTTCTGCTCAATGGAAGAGGGTGTGAGAGTCTGTAACCAGAGTGGAAGGGGTCTTTGATTATATAGGTTGCTTTCCCAGAGCAGTGGAATGCATTGATGGCATCAGTGGATGGAAGGTTGGTTTGCATAATGAACTGGGCTGTGTTCATGACTCTCGACAGTTTCTTGTGGTCTTGGGACTTCTAACAACAACTCTCTGTAGTTTCCTTGTAAGTTCATTCCTCTACATTGTTCAAACTAGTTAGTAGTCTTTAGATTACATCAAGGAATGTAATTATATCCTTCTTTTCTATAGCTCTGGCTAAATCAATTCTGTTCTTTGAACCCTTTGAAATAACCTCTTTCTCCAAATCTACAATGCCCTCCCAAACCAAAAATGCCACTCTGTCTCTTTTTCTCCTTTCCTATTTTTTTCTGGATGTCTTATAATCCTGTTATTATCACAACTCATAATCTCAAAAGGCAAGCTATGCTTATGACTCCCCAATTTACTAAGTACTTTCTATGCATTCACATGCATTCAGTGTAACCCTGAATTTGGCTTCATTATCCGCTCCCTTATGTCAATCCCATATATTAACTTACTTTTCTTAATTCCAATACCATTTACCTTCCCCAGTGTTTTATGTATCCTGGTATTAATTTCTAATATTCAGTCTTGGTTCCCACTGTCCTGCTAAATTGGTTTAAACCCTCTCGAACAGCACTAGCAAAATGGGGTGGCACAGTGGTTAGCACTGCTGCCTCACAGCGCCAGAGACCCGGGTTCAATTCCCACCCCAGGCAACTGTCTGTGTGGAGTTTGCACATTCTACCCATGTCTGCGTGGGTTTCCTCCGGGTGCTCTGGTTTCCTCCCACAGTCCAAAGATGAATTGGCCATGCTAAATTGCCCGTAGTGTTAGGTGAAGAGGGGAATGTGTCTGAGTGGATTGCTCTTCGGAGGGTCGGTGTGGACTTGTTGGGCCGAAGGGCCTGTTTCCACACTGTAAGTAATCTAATCTAAACTAGCAAAATGCACTACAATGAACTCAATCCCAGCTCAGTTCAAATGTCACTTGTCCAGCTCATGGAGGTGCCTTCTCGCCAGACCCAGACCCAAGAGCCTCAGCCCTTCCTTCTGCAATATCTTTCCAGCAACACATTCTTACCTTCCTATTTCTGTACTCACTGGCATGTGACACCTCGAGTAATCCAGAGATTACTATCTTTGACATCCTATTTGTTATATTTCTACCCAACTTCTTAACTTCTGATTACAAATTCCTTCCTACCAATGTTGTTACTACCGATGTAGAATGAGCTCTGTCTGTTTGTTCCCCTTACCCCCCCAACCCCGACCCTGTCCCCCAAACGCTCACCTGAACAACCATTCTATAACATCCTTTATTGCAGCATTATGGAGGCAAGACATTATTCTGGAGTCATATGGACAGCTGCACAATGCCTATTTGTTCCCCTAACAAAAGAATCCCTTATCAGTATTGCCCTTCTACGTTTTCTCTTCCACTCCTGTACAACTGGACTGCCTATGGGGCCACAGATATGCCACACTGTACTTTTCCATGGATCTACCATCCTCACCATTTTCAGAACAGAAAACTGGTAAGTGAATGGGCCCTCTCAGGACTCCTGCATTAGTAGCCTGTTTCTCTTGGACTGCCTGGCAGTGACTCATATCCTACCTGCCTGCTTGTCCAGAACCTGTATTTTGCCCAATCTGTGAATGTGTTAGCTACATAGCTCTCTACTTCCTCAGTGACTGCAGCCATTGCTCAAGCTCTGAAACCCAGAATTCAAACTTCTACACCTGTTAACACTTTCTGCAAATGGATTCATTTAGAAGGGGCAGGTGGTGTTGCAAGTATGATCTGATGTGGATGTGGAGGAGGTCTTTGGAACACTACCACCTGCAAGTTCCCCACCAAGCCACTCACCACACTGACTTGGAAATATTTCATTGTTCCTTCAGTATCATGGGGTTAAAATCCTGGAATTCCCTCCCTAATGGCACTGTGGGTCCACCTACAGTATGTGGACACAAGAAAGTAGATCACCATCGCTTTCTTAAGGGGCAGCAAAGGCCTGGCAGTATTATTGCTATTAATCCAGGCATTCAGTTCATGCTCTGGGGACCCATGATCAAATCCAGCCAATGGTGGAATTTGAATTAAACAAAAAACAATCTGGAATTAAGTAGCTACTGATGACCATGAAACAGTTGTTGGAAAAAACCACCTGACTCACTAATGTCCTTCAGGGAAAGAAATCTGCCATCCTCACTGGTCTGGCTTACATGTGACTCCAGACCCACAGCAATGTGGTTGACTCTCAGTTGCCCTTTGAAATGGCCTAGCAAGCTTCCCACTAGTACCAATTGTGATAAAGACTCAACAAAGAAACAAAATGAATGGACCACCTAGCCTCGACCTCGGCACTAGAAAGACAACAGCAGAAACCCTGTCAACCATGCAAAGTCCTCCTTCCCAATATCTGGGGGTTAGTACCAAAACTGGGTGAGCTGTCTCTCAGCTGAGCTAAGCAACTACCTAACATAGTCATACTCATGGAATTACACCTTAAAAACAATGTCCCAAACACTGCCATCACCATCCCTGGATATGTCCTGTCTCACCAGTATGACAGACCCAGCAGAGGTGGCAGCACAGTGGTATACAGTTGAAATGGAGTTGCCTGGGAGTCTTCAACATTTGACTTCAGACCTCATGAAGTCTCATGGCTTCAGGTTAAACAAAGGTAAGAAAGCCTCCAGCTGATTACCATGTACCGTCCTTCCTCAGCTGATGAATCAGTACTCTCCGATGTTGAACAATACTTGAGGAAGCTCTGAGGGTGGCACGTGTGCAACATGTGCAAAGGTTGGGAATTTCAAGGTACTCCACCAAAAGTGGTTTGGCACTAGCCAAGTGGAAGTGATCGGGCCTTAAAGGGCATAACTGCTAGACTGGGCCTGCAGCAATTGGTGAGGGAACCAACAAGAGGAGAAACATACTCGACCTCATCCTTACCAATCTGGCAGCTACAGATGCGTCTGTCCACAACAGTAACAATAAGGTTGATCACCGCACAGTCCTTGTGGAGACAAAGTCCCACCCTTCACATTGAGAATGTTGTGTGGCACTATTACAGTAAAAATTGGAACAGACTTTGAAAAGATCTAGCAACCCGAGACTTGGCACTGTAAGCTGTCAAGAGCAGCAGATTTGTACTCCCATACAATCTGTAACCTCATAGCCTGACATATCTCCTACTCAACTACAGATCAACCCTGGGTCAATGGACAGGATAGGAGGGCATGTCAGGAGCAGTACCACGCATATTTAAAATTGAGGTGTCAACGTCATGAAGCCACCAGACAGAACTACTTGCATGCCAAATAGCGTAAACAGCAAACGATAGAGTGAAGAATTCCTACAATCAATGGATTAGATCTAGGCTCTGACGTCCTTCTACATCCAGTCTTTAATGGTGATTCACAATTGAACAACTCCCTGGAAAAGGAAGCTCCACAAATAATAGTTGTGCTGTTTAAATAATAATGTCACCTTCCCAAAAATTGCAGGAACTTTACATGCAGTACGAGGACTTGAGTGGCATTTCCATGCATGTGGAAACAGTATTCTACTCTCAGGGAATGTAAAAGATTTCTAGTATATTGTAGATTGATATGTCATCTAATTTTTAAAATTTAAAGCTTTTCCCCTCTTTCCTGTACCCCCCTCCTTTGGCAATAATTAGCTTCTCCTTGCTACAACTGTCTTTCCATTTGAACGTGGTTGCAATTGGAACATCTGAACGCAAGAGATAATCTGAGGGAAGCTGTATTGCCAATACTTCCAGCAGCCAATTTTCTTACCATGAAAAACCTTGTTGAAATCAATTTAAATTTTATACTGTTAGCCTATTATCCATAATCTTCAAGTACAATAAGTATAATTGTATATACATTTACAGGTCTGCAAATGGAAAAGAATAATGGGAAAAGAACATTTGTCCCACCAAAACATTTCTATTCAGAATTGTATAGCCTTTGAAATAGGGCCATCATCCCTAGGACTTGCATTTGTGCAATTTTCTGGTGCTGAGGGGAAAAAATCTAAAGTCAATTTAGGAAGACAATATTGAAATTCTTCCTCATTCCTGAACGCAAGCAAATACCATAGTAACTCATGAGTTTTGCTAATCCCAGCTATTCTCATTATATTGTGTTCTCCCAGGAGCTTGTTCAGCTCCCTTTTTGAGTATCTTGCCAGTATTTCATACTGTGTGCATGCTGATCTAATCTGTCATTGGGCTGACAGCATTCTGAAAAGAAATGCTCCCTGTCATTTGCTCAGATACACAGTGGCTCAGTGGTCAGCACTGCCACCTCACAACGCCAGGGACCCAGGTTTGATTCCAACCTCGGATGACTGTCCGTGTGGAGTTTCATGTTCTCCCCTTGGCTACATTGATCTGCTCCAGTTTCCTCTCACAGTCCAAAAATGTGAGGCTAGGTGGATTAACCATGGGAAATGTGAGGTTATAGGGATAGGGTAAGGAGGTGGGTCAGGTTGGGATGCTCTTCAGAGGGTCAATGTAGACTTGATGGGCTGAATGGCCTGCTTCCACACTGTAGGGATTCTATGAACCCCATTTTCAATGTGGAAGAGCCTAACAGATCACTGCAAAAGATAAGACTGACGCATTTGCAGCAATCAGCCAGAAGTGCTGAGTTGATGATCCATTTCGGCTGCTTCCAATGGTTTCCACCATCACAGGTACCAGTAATCAGCCAATTTGGCCCACTCCATGTGATATCAAGAAATGGCTAGAGGCACTGAACAGTGCAAAAGCTGTGGGCCCTGACACCCTTCTGACAATAATATTGAAGATTTGTACTCCAGAACTTTTCACTCCCCTAGCAAAGCTCTACCAGTACAATTAAAACATCGGCATCCGCCCAACAATGTGGAAAATTGCCCAGGTGTGTCTTGTTCACAAAAAGTAGGACAAATTCAACCCAGCCAATTACTTCCCCATCAGCTTATTCTCAGTCACCAGTAAAGTGACAGAAGGGGCATTAACAGTGCTATCAACCAATAACTTCTCAGCAATAACCTGCTCAGTGATACCCAGTTGGGCTCCATTAGGGCCACTCACCTGCTGACATCATTTCAGCCTTGGTTCAAATGTGGACAAAGGAGGTGGATTCTGGAGGTGAAGTGAGTGACCACCCTTGACATCAAGGCCTCATTCGACTGAATTTGGCATCAAGAAGCCCTAGCAAATCTGGAATCAATAGGTATTGGGTTTAAACTCCCTCCTCTGGTTAGGGTCATATCTGGCACAGAGGAAGATTGTTGTAGTTGTTTAAAGTCAGTCATGTTAGTTCTAGGATATGTCTTCATAATTTTCTTAGGGTGGTGTCCAAGGCCCAACCATCTTGCTGTCTCATAGAACCAGGCACCTGGGTTTGATTCCAGCCTCAGACAACAGTCTGAGCAAAGTTTGTATGTTCTCTCCAAGTCTGCGTAGGTTTCCTCCAGGTGCTCTGGTTTACTCCCACAACAGGTTTGGTGGATTGGCCATGCTAAATTGCCCATTGTGTCCAGAGATGTGCAGACTAGGTGGATTAGCCATGGGAAATGCAGGGTTACAGGGATAGGGTGAGGGGACTGGATCTGGGTGCGATGCCGTTTGGAGGAACAGTGTGGACTCAATGGGCTGAATGGCCTGCTTCTACACTGTTGGGATTCTACGATTCTACGATCTTCAGCTGCTTCATCAATGACTTTCGCTCCATCATAAAGTCAGAAGTGGGGATGTTTGCCGATGATTGCATAATATTCAGCTCCATTCACAACTCCTCAGATACTAAAGCAGTCCTTGTTCAAATGCAACAAGCCCTGGACAATACTCAGGCTTGGGCTGACAAGTGGCAAATAACATTTGCACCATACAAAAGCAGGAAATGACCATCTCCAATAATAGATAATCTAACCACCGTCCTTTGTCATTCAATGGAATTACCATCACTGAATCCCCCACTTTCAACATCCTGGAGCTTACCAACTCAACTGGACTCATCATATCAATACAATGGTTACAACAGCAGGTTAGAGACTAGGAATACTGTAGCGAGTAACTCACCTAAAGCCTATCCACTGTCTACAAAGTACAAGTCAGGAATGTGATGGAGTAGTCCCCACTTGCCTGGATGGGTGCAGCTCCAAGAAGCTTGACTCTATCCAGGACAAAGCAGCCTGCTTGATTGGCATCATTTCTATAAGCATCCATTCTGCCCACCACCATCTCTCAAAAGCAGCAGTATGTGCTATCTGTAATGTGCACTGTAGAAATTCATCAAAGATCTTTAGCATCTTCCAAACCCAAGACCACTACCATCTAGAAGGACATACGCAGCAGGTACATGGAAACGCCACAATCTGAAAGTTCCCCTTCAAGCCACTCACCATACTGACTTATCAAACTATTACTTCAAAGTTGCTGGGTCATTACTTTGGAATTCCCTTCCTAAGGACATTGTGGGTCAACCCACAATAGATGGACTGCAACAGTTCAAGAAGGCAGTTGGCTACCATCTCTCAAGGGCAACCAGGAACAGGAAATGAATGTTAGCCACTTCCCACGAGTGAATAAAGAACTAGGTTGGACAATAAATGCTCTCCCAGCTATCAATGTCCATGTCTCCTAAGTGAATGAAAATAAAGTTATTCCAGCTGTGGTCCAACTAATGTCTTTTATTGCATTAGCAAGATATTCTGTTTTGGATACTCCATTCATTTTGATATAATGGCCAACATTCCATTTGCCTTCTCTAAAAGCCACTGAACTTATATACTGTACTAGTGTTTTGTCATTCAAGCGAGAAGCCCCGAAACATTCTGTAGTGCAGCTTTCTGCTTTTAAATCATATTTAGCTCCTCTATCTGCCAAAGTGCTTAGCTGCATATTTTTTCACATTATTTTCAAATCGGCTTTCGTCTTGGCTGTAATTGCTATTAAATTATTTCTGAAATACTTTCAAATGCTCAATTTGTAACATTCATACAAGACATGTTTTTTTGATTGTAGTGTTCTGTAATGCTACAAGAAAAGGAGCAACGTTTTAGGACTGAAGATGGGTCTCTGATAAAATATCCTTCTTACAATCAATCCAAGTGTATTAGATTACATACAGTTAACTTTTACATTGCACATTTAATGAAGACATTTAATGAGGTAAATGGTGTGAAATTCCAGATACTTATTTCATTTTCTTGTGGGGTTGCCCACCCTGACTGAAAGAAAAGTAGTTAAAAAGAATTAGCAATACTTAGAAATTAATAAGCTGGTCCTCCTGAAGCTCCAGTTTGAAATACACATGATGAGTTAGACCAGTGTGTGCTATTCACTCGCTTTACTTGCTTTCCTTTTGGGCACTGAGCTCTACTTCACTGGAGAACTGTGGAAGCGCAGGTGCGTAATTAGTGTCATGCTTCTGGGACAAGGTTTTTATTTTCTTCTATTTTGCATTCCCATGTTGACATATGCTACTTGTTACATGAACAATTTATATTTTATTAGCTGATTTTTGGCCTTGACATTATCTATTAACAAGGGCATCATATTGACTGGAAACTTTAAGTGATCTGTCAACATTAATCACCTAGTCTTTTTTTCCACATTTGCTAATGGATACCACATTGTGTACACATGTTTCATGTTTCCTGTAGCATTATGAATCATCATATTCTTATCCACATCAGTAACCATCTGTTATCTGTGGAGATCTCCATAAAAAAACATTCAGTTTTCAAAGCGTGGCTGACTACATCATTTTGTAGTTCACATATGGCGATAGTCATAGTATTTCTAATTGGAGCACAATCTTTTGATTTTTAGCCATGATTCTAAGTAGCCTGATACAATTATGAGTTACATATTGCTATAATACAGCAAATTTATTAAAGCCACATATTTCATGAATAACAGAATAATAACATATTACCCATGCTCAAAATGTAAAGATTAATTTTCTTGGCCTTTGTCCCTGGAGACTGTTCATTTCCCTGGTAGATACGATCAGGAAAAGGGACCGTGGACTATATTTTCCAAATATGTTCCTTTCACATTGCCCTGGAATTTTGGGGGCATTCCTGAGGTGTCAGAATTGTTGTTCTTGCATTAGGTACTCAGCACAGCTGTAGAACTAAGGTGATTATTTCATGCAGTCAGTGCTTATCCATTAGTGCAAATATAGATCGAATCTTTAAAAGTGAACAGCCAATCTTACCATCACTCATTTCAAAACATGAAGGGAATGGTAGGTATGATAGCATTCCACAATTTGTAGTTAGGTGATTTGTTGATTCTCCTCATCAAGAAAGTGCCTATAACGGCTTGAGGAAACAAATTTTCAGTGCCCCAGAGATGGAAAACACAAATAAATCTACCAATTAGATTGATGTATTCATCTTCTTCCAAGTCATTTTTAAAAATAATTTTAGTGTGAAATGGCTGTCTTGCTTATTTTGATTCTCTTTAGTTGTTTGGTAGTGATTGATATTCATACAAAGAAAGATCAGACATAGATTTGTCATAATGGTGCTACAAAAATACAATGAGTGTTATGTAGAACTCACTATCGCATGGCATGGATGAAACAATTTGCATAGATGTATTTAAAGAAACACTGGGCAAGCATATGAGGGAAAAGGGATTAGAGAACTATGGTTATGAGAGAAAATGGCAAGTGTCTCAAGTAGAGCATGGACACTATCTTGCACTGGTTGGGCCAAATGGTCTTTTTCTAAGCTGATTAGCCTATGTAATCTTGCAAATTTTTTCCAGTCTCTGATACATAGCATTTTACAAATCTCATACTTGTATTATTGGATATAATTCCCTACAAGTTGTCATTCTCACCTTCCAGCATTGGCTTTCTACTTGACCTCACAGCAGCATGCTTTGTCATATTTATGGTATCCTGAATACCATAAATGAGAGGAAGACATTTGAAACAGTTAAATACCTTTCATTGTCGATGGTTCCAATCCAGCATGAAAATAGTCACATCTTTGCAATTTGAGGTGCGCATCAGTCAGTGGACATCAATTCATATCCACCAGTGAAATAGGATCCAGTGGACTTTGGGGCTCAACTCAATAATGGAGTTGGGGAGGTGAGGAAGAGGTTGTTCAGATTCAGCTGAATGTCAGATAAGAACAAGCTCTTAAATGTCAATACTTACTTTTTGTTTAACAAGGGATTCAAAATAATTTATCTTTTATATTTATTATTTTGATCACCTATTTAGAACATAGAACATAGAAAAATACAGCGCAGTACAGGCCCTTCGGCCCTCAATGTTGCGCCGACCGAAGCCTACCTAACCTACACTAGCCCAATAACCTCCATATGCTTATCCAGTGCCCGCTTGAATAACCATAAAGAGGGAGAGTCCACCACTGATACTGGCAGGGCATTCCATGAACTCACAACCTGTTGAGTAAAAAATCTACCCCTAACATCTGTCCTATACCAACCTCCCCTTAATTTAAAGCTGTGTCCCCTAGTAACAGCTGACTCCATACGCGGAAAAAGGTTCTCACTGTCAACCCTATCTAAACCCCTAATCATCTTGTACACCTCTATCAAATCTCCCCTAAACCTTCTTTTCTCCAATGAGAACAGCCCCAGGTGCCTCAGCCTTTCCTCATACGATCTTCCTACCATGCCAGGCAACATCCTGGTAAACCTCCTCTGCACCCGTTCCAGTGTCTCCACATCCTTCCTATAGTATGGCGACCAAAACTGCACACAATACTCCAGATAAGGCCGCACCAGAGTCTTATACAACTGCAACATGACCTCAGGACTCCTGAACTCAATTCCTCTACCAATAAAGCCCAGTACACCATATGCCTTCTTCACAGCACTATTTACCTGGGTGGCAACTTTCAGAGATCTGTGTACATGGACACCAAGATCTCTCTGCTCATCCACACTACCAAGTAGCCTACCATTAGCTCAGTAATCCATCTTCTTGTTACTCCTACCAAAGTGAATGACTTCACACTTAGCTACATTAAACTCCATTTGCCACCTTTCTGCCCAGCTCTGCAACTTATCTATATCCTGCTGTAACCTGCCACATCCTTCTTCGCTGTCCACAACTCCACTGAGTTTCGTATCATCCGCAAACTTGCTCACCCAGCCTTCAAGCCCCTCCTCCAGGTCATTTATAAAAATGACAAACAGCAATGGTCCCAAAACAGATCCTTGTGGAACACCGCTAGTTACTGCACTCCAAGATGAACCTTTACCATCAACTACTACACTCTGTCTCCTTCCAGCCAGCCAATTCCTAATCCAAACCTCTAATGCACCCTCAATGCCATACCTCCATAATTTTTGCAGTAGCCTACCATGGGGTACCTTATCGAACGCCTTGCTAAAATCCATATACACCACCTCTACTGCTTTACCCTCGTCCACTTCCTTGGTCACCTTCTCAAAGAACTCAATAAGGTTTGTGAGGCACAACCTGCCCTTCACAAAACCATGCTGACTATCCTTGATCACATTATTCCTATCCAGATGTTCATAAATCCTATCCCTTACAATTCTCTCTAAGACTTCTTATTTTTACCACATAGTTTATCTGACACATTTACAGCAACCTAATAAAATATAGTGAGTTCAATCTTTGGTACAATGTGTAAACATCTCGTTTTCTCTATCTTTTGTTCATTTCAATAAACCATGAATAAATTTTGATCAGCAAAAAATAATTGCTGTTCCCCATTTGTCACATTAATTGACTGACCCAGAAAGCTCAGAAATCCCGTATTCAATCCTAGTTGGTGCAAAACTAGCTGACTTAGCCTTCCTGATAATGAGTGTTATAATAGCCCAATACCTCAGCGCTAGAGAGGTGTGATAAGTGGTGTATCTGAGGGCAAGTCAACCATGTTTCTAGACCCCAAGCAGAAGCTCATGATCCCTGATAAGGAAATTAAGAGGAAATGTTAACATTTATAATACTTAAAATTAAAGACTGACTCTCAAAAATCTTCCCAGTATTAATTGGATGCACTCTGTTTCAATTTATATCATGTAATTACTTAACTTCTTTCTTTGCTATAGACTTGCATGTCTCATGTATAGTCTAATTGCAGACAAGGGTATATAAACACAGAATGTACATTGCATTAGGGACATTAAGTTGATGAAAAATTCCATAGAACTTTGGGTTAGACTGTTAGTTCCATTGACAATCTGTTTAAAAATCTAATTTCTTCTACACTTATTTAAAATTTGCTCAGTTTCTGAGCGTCATGTGGTCAAAATTTGACCAATCGTATTAGAACTCATAGCTATCCAGGATTATGGATGATTTGGAGATGCCGGTGTTGGACTGGGGTGTACAAAGTTAAAAATCACACAACACCAGGTTGTAATCCAACAGATTTAATTGGAAGCACACTAGCTTTCGGAGCATCGCTCCTTCATCAGATGGTAGTGGCCATCAGGATTATGGAGTGTGGCAGAACTGACAGTAAGATTATTGTGTTTGTATCTGTCCAACACATTTGGGGAAATCAAGCAGTTTTGTGCAGTCAGGGCAGGAATATACTGGACCAACTGACTAAACCAACATAAAGATAACAATTGGGGCAGCATAGTGGTTCAGTGGTTAGCACTGCTGTCTCGCAGTGCCAGGGACCCGAGTGCGATTCCAGCCTTGGGCGACTGTCTGTGTGGAGTTTGCACATTCTCCCTGCGTCTGTGTGGGTTTCCTCTGGGTGCTCTTGTTTCCTCCCACAGTCCAAAGATGTGCAAGTCAGGTGAATTGGCCATGCTAAATTGCCCATAGTGTTAGGTGTATTAATCAGAGGGAACTGAGTCTGAATAGGTTGCTTTTCAGAGGCTTGGTGTGGATTTGTTGGGCTAAATGGCCTGTTTCCACACTGTCAGGAATCTAATGTAATCTAAAATTTGGCCATTGTACAATTGTTGTTTGCCATAATGAAGAGTGATATATATCTTAATTGGTCAATTATGGTGGTTACACCACATACAATTAAGGAAACACAAACACCTGTAGGATTGCACGGACTGGGGGGACAGTGAAAATTACCACATATAGCCAGATGTTGAAGCAACATATAAAAACATTCAAAATATCAGTCACCACAAAAGGAAGCTACAGGACTGATAAACTAAATCATGCAGTTTTAGAATAAATAGTTTTTCACTGCCCTCAGTTTAGAATCTTAATAGATGCTCTATCATATATTTAGTTGTGCAATATAATTTAGAGAAATATTCATCAATTCTGAGGAAAGTCACTTTATATGATCAAAATTCTTTAAATTGACTTTCTATTGGAAGATTATTTTAATAAACTCTATGATGTGCTGCAAAAACACTGTGTGAGCATACAGAGAAGGTGCTAGAAACATAAAAATTGCACATATAGCGACTTAATCGAGAGTGACCATAATACTGTAAGTTTTAAGATACTCATTGATAGGGATAACAGCAGTCCTTGGGTGAAAGGTGTTAAACTGGGGAAGGTGAACTTCAAACAATATTAGGCAAGAACAGGAGAATTTTGATTGGAGGCAGCTGTTTGAGGGTAAATCCGCATCGGACATGTGGGAATATTTTAAATGGCGGTTGATAAGAGTTCCTGCAAGAATGTAGTATATATTATGACAGGTTAGGTGATCCTTGGTTGACCAGGGATGTTATGGCCTTGGTCAAAAGCCAAAGTAACCATACATAAGGTCTAGGAGGATGGAAACTGACAAAGCCCTTGAAGTATATAAGGAAAGTGGGAAAGAACTTAAACAAGGAATTAGAAGCACTAAAAGGGGTCATGAAATGTCATTAGCAAACAGGATTAAGAAGAATCCCAACTTTCTATATATATATATAAGACAGGGGAAGTGTTAGCCCACTCAAGGACAAAGGAGGGAGTCAGAAAAAGTAGGTGAGGTCCCAAACTATTACTTTGTGTCGATAGAGAGAAAGAGAAAGGAAGTAGTGGAGGATGATCTCAGGGAAGGGAGTGTTGAATTTCTAAACCAAGTTGCTATTAAAAAGAAAGAAGTGTTATGCGTCTTAAAAAGTATTAAGGTAGATAAGTCCCCGGGTCATGACGGGATCTATCCCAGAATATTGAGGGAGGCAAGAGAACAAATTGCTGGAGCACTGACAGACATAGTTGTAACCTCTTTGGCTTCAGGTAAAGTCCCAGAGGATTGGAGAACAGCCAATGTTGTCCCATTATTTAATAAGGGTAGCAGGGATAATCCAGGAAATTACAGACCTAAGTTTCATGTTGGTGGTTGGGAAATTATTGAAAAAGACTCTCAGGGACAGGTCTACATGCATTTAGAAGCAAATGGACTTATTAGCAATTGACAGCATGGTTTTATACAGGGGAGATCGTGCCTCATTAACTTGATCGAGTTTTTTGAGAAGGTGTCAAAGATGATTGATGGGGGAAAAGTGGTTGATGTTACCTACATGGACTTCAGTGAAGCCTTTGCCAAGGTCACTCATGGCAGACCGGTATAAAGGTGAAGTCACATGGTGTCAGAGGTGAGATGGCAAGATAGGTACAGAATTGGCTTAGTCTTGGGAGATAGAGGGTAGCAGTGGAAGGATGCTTTTCAGAATGAAATGATGTTACTAGTGGTGCTCCACAGAGATCACTGCTGGGACATCTGCTGTCCGTGATCTACATAAATGATTTGGAAGAAAACATGGCTGCTGTAATTGGTAAGTTTGCAGACGAGACGAAGATTGGTGGAGTTCTGGATAGTGAGAAGGATCATCAGATGATACAGCAGGATATCGATCAGTTGAAGGCATGGGCAGAAAAATGGCAGATAGAGTGTAAGGTGATGCATTTTGAAAGGTCAAGTCCAGTTGGAAATTATAGACTGAATAGCAGAACGTTTAAGAGTATTGATATGAAGACGGATCTGTGTGTGCAGGTCCACAGATCACTGAAGGTGATAGATAAGTTTGTAAATAAGGCCTATGGCATGCTTGCCTTCATTGAAAGGTGCATTGAATATAAGAGCAAGCAAGTCATACTGCAGCTGTATCGAACTTCAGTTAGGCCACACTTGGAATATTGTGTATAGTTCTGGTTGCTACACTATCAGAAAGATGTGCATGCTTTGGAGACAGTACAGAAAAGGTTTACCAGGATGGCATGGGAGGATGTAGCATAGGAATGATCAGGAGATTGAAAAGGCACATAAGAAAGGCACCAGTACAATAATCACAGGGAACTTCAATATACAGGTGGACTAGGAAAATCAGGTTTGGGCAGATCTCAAGAAAAGGAAATCATGGAATGTCTGCAAGATGGTCTTTTGTAGCAGCTTGTGATACCATTCACTTAGGAGCAGCCATTTCTGGATTTGGTGATGTGCAATGAGCAGACTTGATTAAGGAGCTTACATTGAAGGAACTCCAAAGGGGCGGTGACTATAATATGATAGAATTCACCCTGCAGTTGGGAGGGAGAAGCTAGAATCAGATGAAATAGTATTTCAATTGAGTAACGATAAATACAAAGACATGAGGTCAGAGCTGGCCTGGATAGATTGGAAGGGGATTCCAGGAGGGAAGACAGCAGAGCAGCAATGGCAAGAGTTTCTGGGAGTAATTTAGGAAGCACAGCTGAAATTCATCCAAAGTAAAAAGAAGCATATTAAAGGGAAGACAAGGCAACCATGAGGAAGGAAGCCAGGGACAGCAAAAAAGCAAAAGATAAAGCATTCAATGTGGTGAAGATTATTGGGAAGTCAGAGGATTGGAAAGCCTTTAAAACCCAGCAGAGGATAACTAAAAAACATTAAGGGAAGAGAAGATAGAATATGAAAGTCAACTGGCTAATAATATGAAAGAAGATTAGAAGAGTTTTTTTAGGTAATTAAAAGGTAAGAGAGAGCCAAAAGTGGGCATTGAATTGCAGAAAATGAGGCTGGAGAAGTAGTAATGGGAACAAAGAAATGGCAGATGAACTGAATGGGTACTTTGCATTTGCTTTCACATTGGAAGACATCAGCAGCATACCAGAACTTCAAGAGAGGCTGGGGTTAGAGGTGAGTGCAGTGGCCACCACTAAGTAGAAGGTCTTAGGGAAGCTGAAAGGGCTGAAGGTGGATAAATCACCTGAACCAAATGGACTACACTCCAGAGTTCTCAAGGAGATAGCTGAGCAGATTGTGGAGACATTGTGATGATCTTTCAGTAATTATAGGTGTCATGGGGTTTCCCAGAGTACTGGAAAATGGTCAATGTAACACCTCTGTTTAAGAAAGGAGGGAGGTGCAAGACAGGAAACTATAGTCCAGTTAGCTTGACCTCAGTTGTTGGTTGGATTTTAGAATCCATTATTAAGGATGAGATTGCAAACTACTTGAAGGTGCATGGTAAAATAAAGCTGAATCAGCACAGCTTTGTCAAATCTGTTAACATTCTTTGAGAAGATAACAAACAGGAAGAGCCAATGGACATGATCTATTTCGACTTTGAGAAGGTGCTGCACAGGAAACTGCTAAATAAGATAAGAGCCCATGCTGAAAGAGGCAAAGTACTAGCATGGATCGAGGATTGGCTGACTGACAAAAAGCAGAGTAGCAATAAAGGAGTATTTTTCAGGATGGCAGCTAGTGATTGATGGAATTCCACCATTTTAGGACTACAATTATTCATGTTATACCATAACAATCTGAATGAAGAAACTGAGGCTTTACTGCTAGGTTTTCAGATGATATGAAGAAGGTGGAGGAGTAGGTTGTGTTGAGGAAGTGGGTGGCTGCAGAAGGACTTGGGCAGACTAGAAAAGTGGGCAAAGAAGTGTCAGATGGAATATTATGTAGGAAATTGAGGTTATGCACTTTGGTAAGAAGGATAAGGGTGCAAATATATTCTAAATGGGCAAAGGCTTTGCAATTCTAAAGCACAAAGGTACTTCGGAGTCCTAATTCAAGACTCTTTTAAGGTTAACATGTAGGTTCATTAGCAGTTAGGAAGGCAAATACAATGTTAGCATTTATTTCAAGATGGTTAGAATACAAGAGCAGAGATGTTACTGCTGAGGCTGAAAAAGGGTCTAGTCAGACTGCATTTGGAATATTGTGATCAGTTTTGGGCCTCAAATCTAAGAGGGATGTATTGGTATTGGGGGAGTCTATAGCAGGTTTACAAGAATGATGCTGGCAATGAAGAGTGTATCATATGAGAATCGGTTGAAACTCTGGATCAGTACTCGATGGAGTTGAGAAGGATGAGGGGGTATTTGATTGAAGCATACAGAATACTGGGAGACCTGGCTCGAATGGACGTGCAGAAGATGTTTCCAGTCATAGGACAGACAAGATTCCAAGGGCACAGCCTCAAAGTGAAGAGATGGCCCTTTAGAACTGACTTGAGGGGAATCTTTTCAACAAGATGGTGGTTAATCTGTGGAAATCATTGTTGTAGTGGGCTGTGAGACCAAATCGTAGAGTGTATTTAGGATTGGGAGAAAGTGAGGACTGCAGATGCTGGAGATCAGAGCTGAAAAATGTGTTGCTGGAAAAGTGCAGCAGGTCAGACAGCATCCAAGGAGCAGGAGAATCGACATTTCGGGCATAAGCCCTTCATCAGGAATGAGGAAGGTGTGCCAAGCAGGCTAAGATAAAAGGTAGGGAGGAGGGACTTGGGGGAGGGGCATTGGGAATGCGATAGGTGGAAGGAGGGTAAGGTGAGGGTGATAGGCCGGAGAGGGGGTGGGGGCAGAGAGGTCGGGAAGAAGATTGCAGGTCAAGAAGGCGGTGCTGAGTCCCAGGGTTGGGACTGAGACAAGGTGGGGGGAGGGAAAATTAGGAAGCTGGAGAAATCTGCATTCATCCCTTGTGGTTGGAGGGTTCCTAGGTGGAAGATGAGGCGCTCTTCCTCCAGGCGTCGTGTTGCTATGGTCTGGCGATGGAGGAGGCCAAGGACCTGCGTGTCCTTGGCGGAGTGGGAGGGGGAGTTAAAGTGCCTCATCTTCCACCTAGGAACCCTCCAACCACAAGGGATGAATGCAGATTTCTCCAGCTTCCTAATTTCCCCTTCCCTCACCTTTTCACAGTCCCAACCCTTGGACTCAGCATTGCCTTCTTGACCTGCAATCTTCTTCTCGACCTCTCTGCCCTCACCTCCTCTCCGGCCTATCACCCTCACCTTAACCTCCTTCAACTTATCGCATTCCCAATGCCCCTCCCCCAAGTCCCTCCTCCCTACCTTTTATCTTAGCCTGCTTGGCACACCTTCCTCATTCCTGAAGAAGGGCTTATGCCCGAAACATCGATTCTCCTGCTCCTTGGATGCTGCCAGACCAGCAACACATTTTTCAGCTCTGTATTTAGGATTGGAAAGAGGTCAAGGTTACAGGGAGAAGGCAAAGGAATGGGGTGAGGAATGGAGAGGTAATCATCTAGTGGTATTATCACTGGATTGTTAATCCAGAAACCTAGGTAATGTTCTGGATGGCTGGGTTCGAATCTGGAATTAAGAATGCAATGGTGACCATGATCCATTGTCGATTGTTGGAAAAGCCCATCTGAGTCGTTAATGTCCTTTAGGGAAGGAAACTGCCATCTTTACCTGATCTGGCCTACGTATGACTCCAGACCTACAACAATATGGTTGTCTCTTAACTGCCCTCTGTGATAGGCAATAAGTGCTGGCCTAACCAGCATTGAGCTCATCCTGTGAATGAATAAACAAACAAACTTATCCACCACGATTGAGTTGCAGAGCTGACTCAAATGGTCTAACTCTGCTCTTATATCTTGTGGGCTTAGTGAGTTTAATTCTGCTGTAAGCACAGTGGAGCTTAAAATACTTATCATTATTTGAGGTTAAATCTGACATCAACTTGACTGGAGATCATCAATTAAAAACAAGAATCTTGAGGGTTGTTATCTGGCTTGTGCAACTCTAATGGCTGCATGGATGTACTTTATTGCTGACCAATTAAATATTCCAAAGAAATAGAAAAAGACATATCAAACAAATATTTGGTGCTGCACATTCATCATTCAGAGCATAAGCCAAATTGACTCCACATACCCAGCCTATTTCAAAACATTTCAAATCCTAATTGTTATAATGTATAATCACTCTATAGGAGCAGCATATTATTCAGGCCAATAATCTGCTGACCTTGGGCGTATTTATAATTAATCTGTCATTTAACAACTTTAAATGATTAATAACACCAAACTCACGACAATAAACTCATGTTTCCAAAAGAATGTTTTGTCCATTCAATCTTAATTATCATCTGGTTGTCAAAGAGGATACTTATATTTCAATTTCCAAAAATCAAACGTACAGAAACAAGCCAAATATGAGTATGAATTGATGACAATGCAATTATAAATTTGAAGTACAGACATAAAAAGTTGTCTTCCTCCTCTCCTAAATACGAGGGATCAAATATAAGAACCAGGATGATGCCTTTGTCGCTTCTTAAATACAATGGAAAATCTGTAAGAGGCACAGCTTTAAAATATAGCGTTCACATTGTATTTTCAGAATCCCAATGGTTCTTTCAAATCCTCTTTCAACTGTTACCCTGCCAGCTGACGACAATTAGAAAATGACAATTGTAAACAAATTGAAGTGGATAATGTGTAATAGTTTTAAATGTATGTACTATTGCTGAATGGCATTGTTTTGATAAATCTTTTACCAATCAATTTAATATATATTAAAAATGGCAATCGCAGGCAAAGCGCCATTAAAATAAAAGGCATTGGTGTCTACTTTTTGTGATTACCAGTTCTATCATACTTACTTGAAGAGCATGCATCAGTTCCACAACAATTTTGAGAACACTTCAAATGACACAGGGGCAAGATTTTTTTTAACATCAGGTTACTTAAAACATAGAAGAGTACAGCACAGAATAGGCCCTTCGGCCCGCAATATCGTGCTGACTTTTTTATCCTACTCTAAGATCAAACTAACCTACATTTTACTATCACCTATGTCACTTAAATGTCCCGAATGTATCTGACTCCACTACCACTGCTGGCAGTGCACAGCACACACCCATCACTCTCTGTAAAGAACCAACCTCTGACATTTCCCCTGAACCTTCCTTCAAGCACACTAAAATTATACCCCTTTGTGATAAACATTTCCGCCCTGGGAAAAAGTCTCTCGCTATTCATTCTCTATCTATGCATCTCATCTTGTACACTTCTATCAAGTCACCTCTCATCATTCTTCACTCCAATGAGGAAAGCCCTAGCTTTCATATCCTTCAGAGGCAACCAGAACTGAATACAATATTCCAAGTGTGGTCTAACAAGGGCTTCACAGAGCTGCAGCATAACCTCACGGCTCTTAAACTCAATCTCCCTGCTAATTGAAACCAACATGTCATATGCCTTCTTAACAACGCTATCAACCTGGGTGACAACTTTGGGGGATCTATGAACATGAACCACAAGATTCCTCTGTTCCTCCACACTGCCAAGAATCCTGCTTTCACCCTGTATTTTGCATTCAATTTTGAAATGAATCAATTCACACTTTTCCAGGTTGAACTCCATCTGTCACTTATCAGCCCAGCTCCGCATCCTGCCAATTCCAGTTGCAACCTATAACAGTCCTCCACACTACCTACCACTCCATTAACCTTCATGTCATCGGCAAACTTACAAACCCACCCTTCCACTCCTCATCAAAGTCATTTATATAAATCAGAAGAGCAGAGATCCCAGAACAGATCCCTGTGGAACACCACTGGTCACTGAGCTCCAGGCTGAATACTTTCCATCTATTACCACCCTCTGTTTTCTGCAGGTCAGCCAATTCTGTATCCAGACAACAAAATTTCCCTATATCCCTTGCCTCCTTACTTTGTGGATGAGCCTACCATGGCGAACCTTGGTAAAATCCATATATGTTACATCTACTGCTCTACCTTCACATCCTCAAAGAATTCAACAAGGCCTGTGAGGCATGATCTGACCCTCAAAAAGCCATATTGATCATCTCTAATCAAGCTATGCTTTTCCAAATAATCATAAATCTTGTCTCTCAGAATCCTCTCCAATAATTTGCCCACCACCAACATAACACTGGTTGGTCTATAACTCACCTTCTTGAACAAGCGAATAACATTTGCCACCCTCCAATCATCTCTCAATACTCCAGTGGACAGTGAGGATGCAAAGATAATCACCAAAGGTGCAGCAATTTCTTCCCTCGCTTCCCACAGTAACCCTGGATATGTCCCATCTGGCCCAGGGAATTTATCTATCCTTATACTGTTCAAAAGTTTCAGTACACCCTCCTTCTTAACATCAGCCTTTTGAGCTTATCAGCCTGTTTCATGCTGTCCTCACAAAGTTCCCTCTCACTAGTGAAGACTGAAGCAATGTATCCATTAAGGACCTCCCCTACCTCCTCCAACTCCAGGTACAAGTTCCCTCCACTGTCCTTCATTGGACCTACCATCACACTGGCCACCCTCTTGTTCCTCACATAAGTGTAGAATGCCTTCGGTTTTCCTTAATCATACCCAACAAGGCTTTTTCATGCCCCCTTCCAGCTCTCCTAAGTCCATTCTTCAGTTCCTTCCTGGCTACCTTGTAACCCTCTCAAGCCCTGTCTGATCCTTGCTTCCTCAACCTTAGGTAAGCGTCCTTCTTCCTCTTGACTAGATGGTCCATATTTTGTGTCATCCATAGGTCCTTCACTATACCATCCTTCTTTTCCTATCCAGCACTTGCAAGTGCTTCCTAAACAAACCTCCACATTTCTGTCATGCATTTCCTGAGAATATCTGTTCCCAATTTATGCTTCACAGTTTCTGCCTAATAGCACTGTAATTCCCTCTCCCCCAATTAAATACTTTTCCATATCATCTGCTCCTCACCCTCTCCATGACTACAGTAAAGATCAGGGAGTCGTGATCACTATCATTGAAATGCTCTCCCACTGAGAGATCTGACACCTGGCATGATTTGTTGCCAAGCACCAAATCCAATATGGCCTCCCCTCTAATTGGCCTATCTACATTAGAACTAGTTAGAACCTACTAGGAACTAGGAAACAGCCATTCAGCCCCTCAAGACTGTTCTGACACTCAATTCAATCTACCAGACTTATTTCCATTGCTTGCAACAACAAAAATTGATTGATCCAAGTCCTGCTCCATTAACTTAAAATTAAATATTAAAAACTGCACATCATTGGGTAGAAGAGACTTCTGAATAGAAGATAATCCTAGAATCATTTAATGAGTTACTAAGGCACTTTAAGCAATTAAGAGAAGTGGGGGAAAAATCAAGTATGTGAGACACAGGTAAGAGGGGAAGAAACAACAATAGTTTATTGTGAAAGTGCTTCAAAGTCTGCAGGTCCTCATCAAAGCCATTTTTGCAATCATGCTTTTTGATGTGGAGTCTTGGATCATTACCTATGAATTTTATACAAGGGACTCCTGTTACAGCTACCAAAGCCTGGAGAATGGGCTGATATCTAATGATTCAGAGTACTGAAGTATACTCTTGAGCTTCCCTGATTTTAATTATTCGAGCACAGATAGCTGTGCCTTCGGAAACCAAGGCCTCAAGCCGTGTGATTTCTTCTCTAAAGCTCTTCAGCACTCCACTTGTCTTTCCTCTTTCAAATGTACATCTGTTAATGTTTTCAGTCGAGAGTGTGGTGTTGGAAAAGCGCAGCAGGTCTGGCAGCATCCGAGGAGCAGGAAAGTCGACATTTCGGGCAAAAGTCCTTCATCAGGAATGATTTGAGTCCAGTATGATGGAATATATCTTTGTGTTGTTCTTGACATTTTTCTTAGATTTGCTGGTAACAAAGACCATGTTGGAGTTTCCTCTGGAAGGTCTAAAGATACATTGTGTTTCTGAGAAGATTTTCTTATCCACAAGACAACTGTACAAATGTATTAAGTCACCAATCCTCTAACAGAGTTTAATCTATTTACCACTAATTTCTGCTTTCTACCTCATTAATTTGCTTAGTACAGGATATTACATCTCCTTCAGTAATAAAAGGTTTATTGAGCTTTCAAATACACAAATACTATTCCTGCTTTCATATATGTTCTTACAAAATAACCTCTGCAGATTTATACTCTACTGTTGGAGTTTGTATCACATTTCATTGACATTTGCTCTTTCCAGCTGCAAACTTGAACTTCAAGTATTTTATTTCCTCAAGTATCCAGCAATAAATATCCAGAAAGTTAATTATCCATTCCAGGAAATCACTGGACAGTCTAGAAGGGTTGGCAACTTTAACAGAGAGTAGGCATCTCACCATTTTTACTCACTGTGTAGTTCACACTTATTGACATTAAATTTCATGTGCCATCAATCATGCTGTTCATTTACTAGAGTTGGAGTATGAGTCACGTGAGTAACGTAGCCAGAGGAAAGTAGAATAAGATTAGAACATGTAACTATCTCAGCGCAATAATGCTAGGTTAATATGATGGACAATGTGAAAGCAAAGTTCTACAGATCTGAAAAATGCAAGAATATTACAAGATGCCTCACCTGTTGAGTGTTTTGACTATTTCTATTTTAGGTTTCAAATTTTCAGTATATATAGTCTGTTGCTTTTGTGATATTAAGAGACGAGTTGCTCATTTGCCCTCTGGACTCTTTCCTTTAATTATATATGAAGAATGACCTTCTTTCCTTTGTAAGTTCTAAACATTTGAGATTTCACACTGCTTAGCACATGTATTAGCTCAAACAATCTCCATTGTTTTGAAATAATTGAGTTGGATGTATTCAAAACATAAATTGCAATACATCACCTCCTAATAAGATGACTGCAGCCCTTTTTTTCAAATCACACACAAATTATTTTTAAGCCACAACTTTGAATAAGAAAATATATTTAAATGCTAGTGTTAAGTACAGATGTATTTCTAGAAAACAGCTCTTCAGTTGTCGATATCATTGCTTTAGTTCGGAAAATGTTTTAAAGAACAATGCTGTAAATTGACAAAAGTAATCAACATTAATAAAACCAAAACATTTCAAATATTTTGTATGATAAGGTTAAAGACATGACAACAACACTTAGCACACTTCTACACTCTTTTCAAAGTATTCACGTGACATGCAAAAAAATGTTGCTGTGATTGTGATCTTAGTAAAATGTATCTCAAATGAGTTTAATAAACCCAGAAACTCAGTAAAGTTTTGGAAACTCCACTAAGGTAGTCAACATTTAAGATTGAGGGAAAAGGGGTAGGAAAGCAGCTCTTCTGCTAGAATTCTCTCTTTAATTTTTAACCTTCATTCTCCTCCAACCATCTCCAGTCAATTGATTGCACAACTTCCAATGATTATTCTACTTGAACAAAGTACAAGTGTCAACTCTGTAGGATTGTCCTGAAATTCCTATGAAATAAAAGAATTGTCCTAAACATCATAAACAACTGAATTTTTTATTCTCTTCATTGACCTATTTCCAGTGTTTCCATTATAAAATCACAATGATAAAAGTAGGTAATATCCTTTAATGCATACTTAAATAGCATGTCTAAATTTCCTCCCTCTGTCACCTTTTGAAAATGCTGCTCAGGTGCAATTCCACAGGCACTAATCACCCACTAACCTCACACAGCTGTCTTTCCTTGTGAGAAGACAGTCAGCACTATTTAAGGAATGGTCCAGTATTTTTAAAAAATATTTTTGAAGAAATAACAAGTGAGATTGATGAGGGTAATGCATTTGATTAGTCTGTTGAATTTTAGCAAGGCTTATGATAAGGCCTCATGTGTAATCTGGTCATAAAGTAAAAGTCCTTGAGATCATTGGGACAGCATGGTGGCTCAGTAGTTAGCACTCCTGCCTCACAATGCCAGGGACCGTGTTCAAATCCAGCCTCGGACAACTGTCTGTGTGGAGTTTGCACATTCTCCCCGTGTCTGCATGGGTTTCCTCCCACAGTCCAAAGATGTTCAGTTTAGGTTGGCCATGCTAAATTGCTAGGAGAAAGTGAGGGCTGGAGATCAGAGCTGAAATTGTGTTGCTGGAAAACCACAGCAGGTCAGGCAGCATCCCCCATAGTGTAAGGTGTATTAGTCAGGGGTAAATGTAGGGGAAGGGTCTGGGACTCTACGGAGAGTCGCTGTGGACTCGTTGGGCTGAATGGTCTGTTCCCACACTGTAGGGAATCTAATCTAATCTTTAAAAAAATGTTGTGTGCCAAATTGACTTATAAATAAGAAGACAAAAATTGTCAATAGATAAAAGATAAACCACACAGAACTGTGGATGCTGGAAATCAGAAACTGCAGGAAAATTCTGGACCATGTGGTGGCATGATGGTTCAATAGTTAGCACTACTGTCTCATAGTGCCAGCGAGCTAGGTTTGATTCCACCTTCAGGGGACTGTCTTTGTGGAATTTACACATTCTCCCTCTGTCTGTGTGGGTTTCCTCCAGGTACTCATGTTTCCTCCCACAATCCAAAGATGTGCAGGTTAGGTGGATTGGCCATGCTAAATTGCCCTGCAGTGTACAGGCTAGATGGGATAGGAGGTCAGGCAGCATCTGAGGAGCAAGAAAATTGATGTTTCGGGCAAAAGGCTTTTGCAGAGATAGGGTGGGTCTGGGTGGAATGCTCTGCAGAGGGTCAGTGTGGACGCAAAGTGCTGAATGGCCTGCTTTTGCATGGTAGGGTTTCTATGAAACTCAGCACATCTGGCAGCATTTGTGGAGTGAAAGCAGAGTTAATGTTTCAGGTCTAGTGATCTTCTTGAGAATTGTCAATAGATTGATTTCCCTATTGATCAGGAAGCTAAGGTTATATGGAAAGGGCAAGAAAATGGATGTGAGAAGTATCAGATTAGCCGTGATCCTATTGAATGGCAGAATAGGCTTGAGGGACCAAATGGCCAACTCCTGTTGCTATTCCTGATGGTCTTATGTTCTTAACTTTACAGTTACAAAAACATCTATTATTTCCAGTTGATTTCTATATAATTACAACTAACGTCCCTTTTTTGTGACATGTTTCAAAGTTTTGGATTTGAATGTAGGCATACAATGAAAATGTTTGAAGACAATACAAAAATAGGCCACATACTTGATAATTGAGAAGCAAAGGAAATTGGGGGAGATATAATGGAAGTGTACAAGATTATGACAAGTTTATATAAGGTACATTGTGAAATATAGTTTCAATTAGTTGACAATACTAAGGGCGAGAAAATACAGATTTAAGGTTTGTGCAAGAGCTGCAGAGATAAACTAAGGAGGAACAATTTTACACAGTGAATGCTAATGACCTTCAATTCACTACCCACAACAGTGGTGGAAGCAAAAACAAATATTTTAAAAGGAATTTGGATAGGCACCTGAAAGAAATGAACTGCAGGGTAGAAAGGATCTGTGGTGCAATGGTAGTGTCTCTACATCTAGACCAAGAGGTGCAGACCAGGTTCATGTCTCAACTAACCTGGAGATGTGCATAATATGGCCAAACAGGTGGACTAAATATTACTACAAAGATTGAGCAGAAAGCCGGCAAGGACTTGATGGGCTAAATTGCCTCCTCTTTTGCTGTGATTAACTCTGACTCTAAAGCTAAAGGCTGAGGAAACATATAAATAGATCAGTCAGATGGATGAGATAGTAGCAAATAAATTTGAGTCAAGGTATGTATGAGGTAATGCATTCGTGGAAGGCTAACAAGGCAAGAAAAAACACAATAAGTGGTAAGATAGTGAGAACTGCACAGGAATAGAGGTACTTTGTTGTGTATGTTGGATCCTGGAATGTGGCTATTATAGGCAAGGAGCTGTATACAATATTCACCCTTATTAGCCAACACACAGAAAATAAAAGCTGAGAGGTTATATTGGATCTGTATAAAATACGAATTGGACCACAGCTGGAGTACTATGCGCAGTTCTATTCACAGTAAGAAACACATTGTTGAACAAGGATGATTCAACCACCAATCTTAGAAGTACAACCTCATAGCTTTGTGTAAATAAGTTTTAATGTCTTTTGTTCTACATTGTTTGCATTTTGAATCATTTGTGACCTCTCAATGGAACATGCTGTCCATGCTACTCAGTCGCAAATGTATCATCATAGTTAACCTGAAGCCAATAAACCAGTAGATTGAGCTGGCCAGAAGGTGAACTTTATTAATCTGCTTCAAAAATATTAAGTAAACAAAGCAATATACACAAGATGAAGACAGGAACCAAATATAGTGTCACTTTAAATTTCTTACAACTGTTGGATCATGTATAACTATAAGAATAGCCATAAGAAATCAAGAGCACGTTCACTACCATAGACTCAAAACCTTAACTGACATTGGCATTACAACAAATGTCAGACAGCTTAGATGGCCTAAAAAGGGTGGTTGCAGCATTTGTTTCTTAAGAATGATAACAAGAATGTAATGATACTCAGTGATAAAGTCTTTTATAAAATCAGCTGCCAGTTGCATCATGAACAGATTTTGTCCACAAATATATCCGAATGAGATTCTCGGCAAAACAGATTATCATGAGAAGTGACAACATAATTTCTTGACAATCTTAGGATGTTTCAAAATACTTTAAAGCTGCTGGAATACTTTTGAAGTATAGTTACTGTTTTATTGTGGGAAAAACAATCATCTGTTTGCACAAAGCAAAGGTTCATAAAGAATAACATAATAACTACCAAGTATTGGTTGAGGAATTACTGTTGTCTAGGACACCAGAGACAGAATCTCTGTGCTTTTCTTTGATCAGTGCACACAGCACTCCCCCAGCAGTGCACTGGAGTGGTGGCCTAAACGTGCTCCAGCCTTTCAAGTTGAACTTGAACACAAATCATTTGACTCACAAGTGAGATTTCTACCAGCTGAGCCACAGCTGACACTTACCAGAAATGGAAGGTGAATGCTAGTTAGGGAATATAAATGCCCGGATATCCTTAGCTGCAAAATAAAGAAAATGTCACTGCTCAGAATCATGCACAAATGCTTCCTGTAATGATAGCAAGAAATATATCATAATTCTCACTAATTTTTCTTTTTTTTTGAATTGCTTCTTTGTCTTTTTTACTGTGTAGAATATTTAGCTTTAATTCTAAACTGGGTAGGGCTGCAATCAAGCTAAGCTAAGCTTTAATTCCAAACTAAACTGATGTTACAACCAACCTTGGGTGAGGTTTCTCAGTTGGTTATGATTCCAGACAGGATACCCCAAATACATTCCTGAGTGAGGTGGGATAAACTAGCTCCCCTTTTTATTCACTTACCCCTCCTTGTTTGGTTATAAGTTTTTTTTTATAAAAAATCCCTTGTGTGGATGTCTTTCTCCCAGACCAAACGAATTTGTATTTTAAAAGGAGCCAATTTATCTAGAAGAATTCCAGAAGAACTGGAATTTCCCTCAGATACCCAGGTGATGTAAGTTTTCCAGAGAAGGAACACACATCAGTTGATGTGTAAATGCAGGAATATGACAATGATGTTAATGGCTTATTAAAAGGAAATAAAAAAACAAGAGCAATAAGGTCTATAAAAGTTTGTGACACTGAAAAGCAAGGTGATTCATTGTTAAGAGTCTGAGATTAGAAGGAATTCCATAGAGATGTCTTCACTTTATGCTACTTATACAAAACATGTCAGTCTCAACAAAGCTATTATGTAAAAACAACACAGTTTTGGCTCAGTTAGAAAGGAAAATTAACCAGAGTTGGATTATTATTGTGAAATGTATTGCTGTAGTTCTATGCTGCAATTTTAAATAAGATCTATTGCTTCCTCGAGACATTGAAAATAATTTGAACTACATTTTTACTTTGAAAAACTACAAAAATTATGATAAATTTTAAGATGCAGTATTGTACAAATTTCCATCTCTGAAAAGGTCCGTTTTAGCAAACTTGCATTTGACAACACTTAAAGTCAGTAACAAGTGAGGGATTTTTCTAGTTGCAGAAGTTTGTCTAATCATTGCATATTTTTCTTTCTACATATTCACTGTCAAAAATACAACAAAAACTAACTTCCTCATTTTGACATTGAGCAACTGCATGATGTCCTGATTATATACAGCCCTGTGGGATCCAGATGAATAGTAATATCTGCCCAGGTTTATTATGTGATTTGGATGTGGCACCATAGCATATCATCCTGATAATAAATTTTATGTTGCTTCCTACCAAAATATGTGACTTACTTCTCTGCATTAAAGTTCAGGGGCCTGATGGCTATGTCTTCCACCAGCCTGTCAGCTGTGGCAGAAAGTTAGGAAAATTTAAAGCCCTGGGAGATAGAGGAATGTGGTGAGTTAGACTCAAAATTGGCCCAGTGACAGGAAACAAAGGTCATAGATCATAAAGTCATACAGCACGGAAACAGACCCTTCAGTGCCACCAGTCCATGCTGAACTTAATCCCAAATTAAACTCATCCCACCTGCCTGCTCCTGACCCAAATTGCTCCAAACCTTTCCTATTCATGTACCTATCCAAATGTTTTTTAAATGTTGTAATTGTACCCACATCCACCACTTCCTCAGGAAGTCCATTCCAGATGTAAACCTCCCTCTGTGTAAAACATTTGCCCCTCAGGTCTTGTTTTAAATCTCTGTCCTCTCACCTTAAAAATATGTCCCCTAAACATAATACACTTCACCCCCTCCCACCACCCCCACCCCCCTCCCCCCAACACCCCCAACCCCACCCCCACCCCCTGCCCCCCCACCCCCCTCCCCCACGCCCACTCCCCCCCAACCCCCCCACCCCCCTCAACCCACCCCAACCTCCCCCCCAATCCCTCCACCCCCTCCCCTCCCAACCCCCCCACCCCACTGAGGGAAAAGACACTTACCATTAATTTTATCTATACCTCTTATTATTTTATAAACTTCTATCAGGTCACCTCTCAACCTCCTATGCTCCAGTAAACAAAATGGTCCCAGCATCAACTGAAGTTTTTATGAATGGAAAACATTTCCAGCAGTGTTCTATATGGCTTGGTGTTAGGTCCCTTGCAATTAAAATTTATACTCAAATGATTGAGAAGTTTTCAGATGAAACAAAAATGGCAGGTGATAGTAAAGAGGCGTCAATTACAAAGAGATATTAATTATTTGGTTGAGTGGGTGGAAAAGAGTCAAATTCAATCTAAGGCAATGGAATACACAATTAATGAGGGTAGGCGGGGGGATTGGTTTGGAAGTGGTAAATAATGTGATAGACTTTAGAGTATATTCCCACTGGTTCCTTAAGGTGGTAAGGTAAGTAAATAAGGTGGTAAAGACAGCTTGCTTTCTTTCATTGGGCAAGATTTTGAATAAAAGAACAGAGATGTACTGCTGGAACTATATAAAACTTCTATTGATCACATAACTGGAAGGACATATTGCTTAAGAATGCAAAGGAGATTTACAAGAATCTTGCCAGGTCTTGAAAATCATAGCTATGAACAAACATAGGTCCAAACATGGGCGGCATGGTGGCTCAGTGGTTAGCACTGCTGCCTTACAGCTCCAGGGTCCCAGATTCAATTCCAGCCTTGGGCGACTGTCTGTGTGGAGTTTGCACATTCTCCCTGTGTCTATGTAGATTTCCTCCCACAGTCCAAAGATGTGTAGGTTATGTGAATTGGTCATGCTAAATTGCCCATAGTGTTAGGAGTAGGTGAATAGGGTTAGTGTGGACTTGGGCCTATTTCCGCACTGTAGGGAATCTAATCACCAAATAAGCTAGGGTTGTTTTCCTCAGAATAGAGGAGACTGACAGTAACTTAATCAAGGTGTACAAAATAATGAGGGATTTGGATAGAATGGACAGGGAAGACCTGTTTCCCCTTGTGGAGGGCACAGATTGAAGGTAACTGGTCGAAGGCTTTCAGGGGAAATGAGGTAAAAAATCTTTTCACCAACAGGATCGTGGACATCCAGAATTTGCTACCCAGTTTGGCAGCTGACGTGCAAACTCACAACATTTTAAAAAAATCATTCATGCAACGTGAACATCACCGATTGGGCCAGTATTTATTACTCATCCTTAGTTGCCTTTAAGAAGGTGGTGATGAGTTGCCTTTAAAGCAAACCTGAATCTCCACCTGAAATGTTGTAACATGCAAGACTACATATCAGATGCTAGCAGATGGAATTAGAACAGATAGTTAATTTATTCAGATGGCACAGACACAATGGTTTGTGTGGGTTTTTATTGTTCTGTGGTCTATGTCCTCCTGAAGTTTATCACTATTGCTCTCACAGCTTGCAATATTCCTAAGTTTCATGCCATTTACAAATTTTTAAGTTGTAACTCATACATCCAAGGATAGATCTCGAATATATATAAAGAAAAACCATGGTCCTACAAAGACTCCTGAGGAAGTAACTGTACAGCTTTCTACAATATGAAAAACAACTGTACATCATGACTGTACTTTTCTTTCCTGTCACTCAGCTGATAGAGCCCCTTCGTCAAAAGACTTTTAGGAAGTTTATGTACATAACATCACAATATCACCCTTTCAAACATCTCATCTTTGTCAAAAACTCAATTGATTTAGTTGCAATTCAACTTTAACTTGATGCTTTCCCACTATAGCCCTCAAACTGATTGTCTTATAATTGCTGGGTAAATCTTTAAATTTTTTTAGAATAAGATTAAGATTTCACTTCTTCAGCCCTCTCACAGCAGCATCATATCAAAGGAAGATTGAAGGACAACAAAGTTAAAGGCTGCAGACAGATCAATAAAGATGGGGTGGTATGCTTTTCCTTTGTCACCATCACCAACTATGTAATTTGTGACTTTGATAAGTATTGCTTTGATGCTTTAGCAGGGATGGAAACCAGAGGGACTCAAATATGGAAATCCAAATAATTGGGCACTAATGGTTGTGGTAAGGTGCATCAAAAAGGCTGAGCAGGATTTAAACTAAATTGGCACAGGGATTGGGCACCAGCATATAAAATCAGAAAAGGAGGAATACAATGTATAAAAAAGTAAATGCATTGGATAGTACTACAGAAGGCAATAGTTCATCATTAAATAGGAGCAGACTAAGAAGGACTGTTTGCATGTATATAAACACACAAGTGTGCTGAATAAAGTTGATGTGGGGGAGCTGGTGTTGGACTGGGATGAACAAAGTTAAAAATCACACAGCACCAGTCTATAGTACAACAGGTTTATTTGGAAGCACTAGCTTTATTCAGGTGGCACGGTTTGCATGGTATTTTGTTGTTCTCTGGTTATATGGTCTATGTCCTGAAGTTTATCACTACTGTTCTCATAGCTTGCAATGCTTTACAAATTTTGAAATTGTATCTCATTTTTCCAGGGATAGATCATGAATATGGTTACACATATAAACCTGTTGGACTACAACCTGGTGTTGTGTGATTTTTAACTGAATAAAGTTGATAAAGTTTAATAAAGTCAAGCCTCAAATAGCCATGTGTGAATATTCTGTAGTGGCAATAATGAAATCATGGATTGAAAATAATAAAAGGTGAACTTTTAACATATTCAAGGATATTAATGGTTCAGAAAAGATAGGAAAGGAATAAAGAGAGGCAAATGTTGGCTGTTGTAAAGTTGGGAAGGACAATAGCTTTGAGTGGGCTAGAACAGAGTGCACTTGGTTAGAGGTGAGAAGCAAAAATATTATGATCATATTACTGGTGATATTCTATAAGCCTCTAAATAATGAGAGATAGAGTAACAAATGCAGAGGATTATTCATATATCAATACGGACAATACTATGGAAAAGGCTAAGAAGGAGAAGAACTCATTGAAATGTGTTCAGAAAAACTTTCATGGCCATTATGCATTCTTTTCAAGTAGAAAGGAGACATCTGGAGCTGGGGAATGAGATAGGATGAGTTGACAGAGTGTCTCTGGGTCAAAAATAGAGTAAGAGTAATCATCATAAGTTTAGATGGCGAGAAGAGAAGAGAAAGTAAATATCTAAAGTAGAATTTCTAAATTGTAAGTGATAACGACAACATAATGACAAAAGATCTAATCCAAATGGCACAGAAATAAAGATTAAATTGAAAATCTATAATGGAGCAATGGGTGACCTTTAAGGAGGTGATTCAGGTATAGTCTGGATATATTTCAACAAGGGAGAAAAATACGAGAGCCAAAACTAGGGCTCCTTAGATGACAAGGAAAACAGAGAACATGATGAAACAAATGTAAATGTGTATTATTATGTCAGATAAGTTCCTGAAGTGAATACCAGGTAAAAAAATATCAAGCTAAAAAGGGAAGTGAAGAGGAAAAGAAGACTGGCAAAGATGAAATAGAAGGGAGAATAGTATAATAGAATGGCGGTTAAAATAAAAGGGAGCTAAAATATATTCTACTGGTTTTTAAATAGTAAACTGGGAATGCATGTTTAGAAGAGCAAGGCAAGGCTTAATGAATGTTTTGTGTGGGTGCTGTTAACAAAATATTGGTAGAAATAGAGATGGTAGAAGTAATGTATTGATTGAAAATTGATAGGAATGACATGCTGGAAAATGACACACTCATTTGAGATGGAGCATTCCTACTCGTTACAGGCTAGTTAATTTAAAACCAGTGATTAAGGTTTTCGAAATAACAATCACGGGTGGTCGAATCACCAGTTAATAATGAAAGGTATATTAATTAACAAGAGCTTTAATAGATTTGATAAAACTAGATCATGCTTAACTAACTTAATTTTTTTGATGGGATAAGAGACATGTTTAATGAAGGCACTGTAATACATGTTGTCTATGGATTTTAAGAAAGCCTTGGACAAAATACCATACCAAAGGCTCATCTACAAAATTGAAACACATAGAGTATAAGCCAGTGTCAGCATGGAATTGAAGTTGTATCAATTTCAGAAAATAACAAGTTGTGAAAAATAAAGCAGAATGTGCTGGAGAAACACATGTCTGGCAGAATCCATGGAGTAAGAAAACAAGTTAAGGTTTCATATCCAGTAGGACTCTTAGGATCTGAAGAGAGTTGGAAACATGATGGCTTTAAGGTGTTGAAATATAGTAGTGGGGTAGATTGAATAATGGGAAGTGAAGGAAAAGGGGTGGCAGGGGGAAAAGTAAAATAAACTGTGCCATAGACAAAGCTCAAAGGAAGTGGTAATAGTTGGAGAGAAGTGACAAAGCATTGATCCACAGTAGATGTTAAAAACAGAATAAATGTCAGCTCAGTTGAAGAAAAGTATAACAAATTATTATTTTTTAGGTAGAAGGATGTTAAGTAATGGTGTATCCATGGTTCAGTAGGAGGCAATGGCCAAATGTGTTATCACAGGACTGTTAATCCAGAGACCCAAGTAGTGTTCTGGGGACCCAGGTTTGAATCCTGCCATGGCAAATGGTGGAATTTGAATTCAGTAAAAATCTGGCATTAGAAATCTAATAATGGTCAAGAAACCATTGTCGGGGGCTAAAAACAAAATTTGGTTCCCTAATGCCCTTTAGAGAAATAAACTGCATCCTAACCTACATATGATTCTATGCTATTGACTCTTAACAGCCCTCTGGGCAATTAGGGGTGGACAATAAATGCTGGACCAACCCTGATGCCCAAATCCTATGAATAAAATTTGGATACTGAAATACAGAGTAAGATTTCAAACTTCACTGAAGATACAAAAATTCAAGGTGGATTAGAATTTAGGACAGAAAGGTGTGATGTGATATATTCTGACTGAAGTGATAAGGAGAGGCAAAATGGGATTTAAGAATGTACATGTATTAATATTCAAAGGTTACAGGGCATCCAGAGTGTAGATTTTTGGCTTCATAAAAAATGGGTTTTGAGCACAAATGTTGAGTTGTCAGCAGTTTAGTAAAATCAGGAGGTAGGTCTCATTGGTGAGAGGAGTTTGGACAAGGTATGATCAGAAGTCAGAGACAATAAGAAAAAAAATTAGGTTAGGTCAGAGTAAGTTTGGCTTTCAGTACCAGATTTAAATTAGTCAAGTTGCTTTCTCCTTGCTCCCTTAGTTGCGCCCTTTCAACCTCTCCGTTAAGCTGCAACAAAGATTTTATTTTTTTTTAGATCCCCTATAGTGTGGAAACAGACCCTTTGGCCCAAGGAGTCCACATCGACTCTCTGAAGAGTAACCCACCCACAAGTATTACCCTCTGACGAATGCACCTAACACTATGGCAAGTTAGTATGGCCAATTCACCTGGCCTCACATCTTTGGACTGTGGGAGGAAACCAGAGCACCCAACACAACCCACATAGACACAGGGCGAATATGCAAACTCCACACAGACAATCGCCCAAGGCTGGAATCGAACTCGGGTCCCTGATGCTGTAAGGCATCAGTGCTAACCACTGAGCCACCATGTCACTGTTCTTTTTGAATACAAGACTATACCTCTTGCGAATAAAAATGTAATTAACCAATGTCTACTGTAACAGTAAGGAGCCAGTTATAAAGTTTTTGTGTGAAAGAATACTCATTAAAAAGGAAAATTAAAGGAATATAGAGTTAAAAATTTTTGATGCTTTTAAGGTATCAGAGTTTGTTGTGGAATAACAGTTGCTAATTGATGTCTCCAACCATCAGCAATAGCTAACATTACAGTTGTCCTTTGAGTTCCTGTTGTGATGATGTTTCTTTTTATTCAGTTTCATTACTGGGGATTTTCCCTATTTGAGAAGCCAAGAGAACACTTTCTCCAATGATTTTAACTGCAGTTAAAAATCTATCTCCCTGCACTACCAAAACAAATTCCTTAAAACATAGACATAAAAATTGGAGCAGGAATAAGCCATTCATCCCTTCAGGCCTGTTCCTCCATTCACTGTGAGCATGCCTGATCATCCAACTGTGTACTTAATTTCTGTTTGCTCCCAATACATTTTGATCTCTTTAGCTCTATGAACTACGTCCAATACCTTCTTAACAACATGTCATGTTTTGGCTACAACTGCTTTCCATGTCAGAGAATTCCATAGGCTCACTATTTTCTGAGTGAATAAATTTAGTATTAATTTTGTATTTGGTATAAATAGAAGCTGGTTTCCATGTCTGAGGGCATTGTTTCTTCCAATCTTGATAATAATAGGTGATGTTTCATCTCTAATATTTTAAACCTGCCAGACAAAATAGGCAATGAGGGTTTTCTCAAGACTGACAGTGTGGATATGTTTGTGTCCTTTGAATAAATGTTCATACAATTTCATTTATTCCATATTGGTTTCATGAGGTTTTGCTAACATGTGGTCAAGTGATTGCTGTAGCCATTTTAAATGTTTTGTCATTTTATCAAAACCATTTCAATTGATTAAAGCAGCAGGAATTAAATTCAGTCAATGGAATTCAAAAATCAATACCCATTTTATTTGGCACCATCATGAATCCTTCCTCACAAGAATTTACTAATCTCCATTGGATTGAGAAAACACAAGCATTTTATGCAAAGTATGCATTTTAATACTTTTTTTACATGATTTCCTGCTATTTTGTCTCTTTGTTGTACTTAGTAATTTCCCTACAGGCTTGCTAATCTGTAATAAACTTTGAAGGAAGTATAAATCTGCTGCTTGTTCAGGCAAGTAACAATTTGCCATTTTAAAAAAGTACAGGTTTAAATTAATATGAATTTGGGTATACATATTTATTTAGTGCCCTCTAATTCCAATCATGCTGTCTTTGTACTCTGCAAACACTTCACTTTTAACAAGCCTTGTCAAATTCATCCCACACAGTGTACAAGTATTCAGTAAATTATTTTAAGTAATAACATGTTCCATTTGGCAGTTCAATGCATAAATATGCAAGAGCAAATAAATAGTGAAGCAAGAAATCACACATTAATGGACAAAGTATCACAGAACAAAACACAGTTTTAAGTTGTGAATGCTGGATTATAAAAGACAGTTCAGTTTTAACCTGTCTTCATTAATTCAAGGTAAAATAGAGTAAGTTAGAGATTGGGATGGGAACGTCTACATGACTGTCCAGAGGAGAAAGTGAGGACTGCAGATGCCATGTCTACATGATCTGTCCAGAGTCAAGCTAATTGTGAGTTGTGCTAATTGTAAAGGAGAAGGGAATTCAAACTGAAACTCATATCGAAGACAGATACAAATAACACAAGTCGGAGAAGTAGATAATATGGCTCCTCGAAGCTACTCCAACATTCAATATGATCATGGCTGATCTTAACCTTGGACTCCATGTTCTCATTGCTCCATATCCCTCAATTCTATGTAATACCAAAAACCTGTCATTCCCAACCTTAACTGTATTCAGAAATGGGGTGTCCACATCTCAGTTATAAATAATTGACCTCTTCTCTTAAGCCTTGACACAAAGGAAGTGGCAACTGACTATATTGCTGTCTAGATTCTGTTACATTGAGAGATGTCACCAAGGTTATGATTTACAGCATGTTCAGCTATGTCAAATTGGAAAACAAAGGATTAATTTTGAGTTAATCGCCTCTCAAAAGGCTGGTGTGAAAGGATCCCATGTTAAAGGAAACAAGCATTGCAGAAAGTTAATTACCACAGAATTACAAGTGGATATCATGCTACAGTGGGTTAGCTGAGGGGAACTTTGTTTAAAATGATGATGGAAGATTCAAGATGATGGAACAGGGAGTAGAGATACTATTAAGCCAGGAAGAGTTTGAGATGTTAAAACAAGACTATCTTTCAGTGACATAATGCATATGTAAATGGAGATATTAGACCATAAGACCATAAGACATAGGAGTGGAAGTAAGGCCATTCGGCCCATCGAGTCCACTCCGCCATTCAATCATGGCTGATGGGCATTTCAACTCCACTTACCAGCGTTCTCCCCATAGCCCTTAATTCCTCTAGACAACAAGAATCTATCAATCTCGACCTTGAAGACATTTAGTGTCCCGGCACTCTGCGGCAATGAATTCCACAGGCCCACCACTCTCTGGCTGAAGAAATGTCTCCGCATTTCTGTTCTGAATTGACCCCCTCTAATTCTAAGGCTGTGTCCACGGGTCCTAGTCTCCTCACCTAACGGAAACAATTTCCTAACGTCCACCCTTTCCAAGCCATGTAATAGCTTATACGTCTCTATTAAGTCTCCCCTCAATCTTCTAAACTCCAACGAATACAATCCCAGGATCCTCAGCCGTTCCTCATATGTTAGACCTACCATTCCAGGGATCATCCATGTGAATCTCCGCTGGACACGTTCCAGTGCCAGTATATCCTTCCTGAGGTGTAGGGACCAAAACTGGACACAGTACTCCAAATGGGGCCTAACCAGAGCTTTATAAAGTCTCAGTAGCACATCTCTGCTTTTATATTCCAACCCTCTTGAGATAAGAGACAACATTGCATTCGCTTTCTTAATCACGGACTCAACCTGCACGTTTACCTTTAGCGAATCCTCGACTAGCACTCCCAGATCCCTTTGTACTTTGGCTTTACTAATTTTCTCACCATTTAGAAAGTAGTCTATGCTTTTATTCTTTTTGCCAAAGTGCAAGACCTCACACTTGCTCACGTTAAATTCTATCAGCCATTTCCTGGACCACTCTCCCAACCTGTCTAGATCCTTCTGTAGCCTCCCCACTTCCTCAGTACTACCTGCCTGTCCACCTAACTTCGTATCATCGGCAAACTTTGCTAGAATGCCCCCAGTCCCCTCATCCAAATCATTAATATATAATGCGAATAGCTGTGGCCCCAACATTGAAGCTTGCGGGACAGCGCTCGTCACCGGCTGCCATTCTGAAAAAGAACCTTTTATCCCAACTCTCTGCCTTCTGTTAAACAGCCAATCCACAATCCATCCCAGCAGCTCACCTCGAACACCATGGGCCCTCACCTTGCTCAGCAGCCTCCCGTGTGGCACCTTATCAAAGGCCTTTTGAAAGTCTAGATAGACCACATCCACTGGGTTTCCCTGGTCAAACCTACTTGTTACCTCTTCAAAAAATTACAACAGGTTTGTCAGGCATGACCTCCCCTTACTAAAACCATGTTGACTTGTTCTAATCAGACTCTGCTCTTCCAAGAATTTAGAAACCTCATCCTTAATGATGGATTCTAGATTTTACCAACAACCGAGGTTAAGCTGATTGGCCTATAATTTTCCATCTTTTGTCTTGATCCTTTCTTGAACATCTTCCAATCATCCGGGACCTTTCCTGACTCCAGTGACTCTTGAAAGATCTCAACCAATGCCTCTGCTATTTCCTCAGCCACCTCTCTCAGAACTCTAGGGTGTATCCCATCGGGGCCAGGAGATTTATCAATTTCAAGACTTTTTAACTTTTCTAGCACTATCTCTTTCGTAACGGCAACCATACTCAACTCAGCCCCGTGACTCCCTTTAATTTTTGGGATATTACTCATGTCTTCTACTGTGAAAACTGACGCAAAGTACTTGTTAAGTTCTCCTGCTATTTCCTTATCTCCCATCACTAGGCTTCCTGCATCATATTGTTGGTATTAAGTTGACAAATAACATTTTCTGTAGTATATTGCATTAGTTACCAACTAAATAATATCCAGTTAATGTTGATTTCAATTTGTCTTTATAGTCAAAGTCTTAAAATGTGATATCTTCCAATATAATACATTGCCTGGTCACTTGAAGTCTAATATGTCTGTTTAAAACTTATTATTTTTCTAGTGATTGCAATAAAATGAAAGAAAGTTAAACTTAAAAGATGAAATGTTGTTAACTAACAAAGGACAGGCGCTCACTATGTTCTCTACATTATATACTGATTACAAAGAGGATTAGGCTTATTAGGTTTTTAAGTTTACTTTTACTTAGTGCTGTTTTATGCATTTCAAAATGAACTCTTTGCCATTTATTTTTAGCAATTGAAATTAAGTATAAAACATTTAAGAGTTCCTTCTGAACATCATAATTTATGATGGATATGATAAAACAAGCATCAGTATGGGTCTTTTCATTCTGATTGGTCTGGAAGCAACTGGCCATTAAAATAACAAGAAGTTTATTCCCATCATTGACAAGAGATCACCTCAAAAGCTATGGAAGATGTAGATGGTTCACTGGGCTCCAGATTTAGTGAGGAGTACAAAGAAATCAGGCATTCTCCAAAATAATTTAAATGTTAACCATATTACCAAATGATCTATAATCAGATGATATTCAATATAGGGCGTCTTTTCTGTCTGCTGAAGAGTACTACAAAATGCCAGCTGGGTTCTTTGAAGATTTCAGAATGTATGCAATTTCAAACACATGCCATGAGCCTCAAGGAACACTGAAAAGTAATCAACCTTTAAGGTGAAATTTAGTTCATGGACAGGCAGTGCACTAGGGTTCTGGTTCGCTGGATGGCACATATGTGGTTCTGAATATCATCAACAGCAAGGGTTTGATTCTTGTTCTGGGTGAGGAAAAGAATGGTAAGCCACTAATTACAAAGCTGCCAAAAATAATGTTCAAAAGCGTCAGTAGACAATTAGCAAAAGAATTACCTTTGGTTAGAGCACTCATGAATGAATGAGGCACAGCAATAACAATGACAATTTATTCCTTTATTTGAATACAGCTTTTGCAAGACAAGAAATCAAATATCTATTCCATAAGAATAAATAAACTTCATTTCAGAATCACTTCAAATTGCAAGGATAATTTAGGCTTATTTTTTAAGTGAATAAATGTAAATAACAACAACATTTAATCAACAAAAAGAACTAAATAACTGGTTGTTGACGAATGGTCTATTTATACGGGCTGAATGGACAAATTAGGCACATAGTTTAATTATTGAGCTATGTCTTAAATATAAACCTGCAGACCTAAAGTTAAATGGAGCACAATTCCATGATTCTTTTTCTTGCTTTTCTTGGAGTTGGGAACACCAAGAACGTAGAACACTGTGGAGGACAAAAACATTCAGTTCACAACCTATCCATCAGTACAGTTTCTGGTCGAAGCATTTTTGTTACTTATCATCATACTATAAAGAAGGGCCATAATCTGCTATGATATTCAATCCATGCAATCCAAGTTGCTCACTAACATTTGTCAATTGTCAAGTCAACCAGTTAATAAGTTTTATTCCTCTTGCTCCTTCTCTTTAATGCTCCGCTACTACATTTGAATTAATTTTCTAATTTAAAAGAAAATATACCATACTCCTGGGTAACTTTAATAGTATCTCATTATACGCTCAGCAATATTGTAGGCAATAAATGCGTAAAGGGATTATAAAGGCTTATCATTACTTGAGATCCAAAGATTGTTAACAGAAGTAATAGTAACACACATTAAAATGCTGTTTTCACTGTACACAAATTTGTCATTGAAACGTAAGGTTCCCTTTTTTGCAGCTATTGACATTTTTTTAGCAGTTCAGGCAGGCAGTCTGTGTTGTAATTGATGACAAAAACCAGAATGTTTAGCAGATTGCATTGTTAAACCTATGACAGTGAGTTGGTGGAGAAGATTAAAGTCAATTGTTATTCAGTATTAAATTTCTTCACAGACAATTATTACAAATGTAAATATTTTAACATTACAACCAAAAATGTCAATAAGTGTCTCTTCAAAAGACTAATAATCAAATATAGAAACATAAATATTGCTGATCTCTTTAACTGGTATTTTGATGCGACAGCAATTGAAAGAAAATTATAAAAGGAAACATGTCAAATCAGAATACCATTCCTGCTATTAACAATTCACTCCAGCCTCTACAGAATCTATTGTCATGGAAGCTCCAGTACACAGTTAGACACTGTGTTTTCCCTCTCCTGCAGAGGTGTTGGGGAGCAGCACAGTGGTAGTGTCCCCTCTTGATCAGAAGGTCTGGGTTCAAGACCTACCTGCTAAAGTTGTGCATCAAAACAGTTTCATTAAAATACCTTTTATTTTGAATTACCCCTTTAGAAAGATCTCATGGTGCAGTTGTAGTGTCTCAAACTCTGGTTCAGAAGTTTGAGGTTCAAGACCCAGCTGTGCCGGAGGTGTGTCATAACAAGTCTGAACTGATTGATTGATTATATCCTCAGGGTAGCAAAGCCTAGTGATATTATCATGAGACTATTAACTCAAAGTCCCTTCTAATGCACTGGGGACCTGTGTTCAAATCTTGCCATAGCAGATTGTGGTATTTGAATTCAATAAACCTCTGGAATTATGAATCTAATGATGACCATGAAGGTATTAATAATTGGCAGGGGAAAATCCCAGCTGGTTTACTAATATGTTTTAGGGAAGGAAATAGCCATCCCTACCATGCCAGAATACAGCAATGTGGGTTGATTCTTAAATGCCTTCTGAGCAATTATAGATAGGTAATTAGTGCTGGCCTAGTCATCAACACCTACATCCCATGATTAACTAAAGAGTAATTTCTTTTTGCATTAGTCCCTGAATGCCATTCACTATTCATTTGTGGGGTGCTGTCGTCACTACCAAGGACAGAATTAATTGCCCATCCCTAGGTGCCTTTGAGAAGGTGATAGTGAGCTGCCTCTTGAATTGCTCTACTATATGTGCTGTAGATAGACCCACATGCCATGAGGGAATGAGTTTCACAATTTTGGTCCTGCAACAGTGAAGGATCAGTAATATATTTCCTAGTTAGGATGATGAGTGGCTTGCATGGGAACTTGCAGATGGTGGTTTCCAACCTCTGGAATTATTTGGAATATGAGAGTGGGAGGACTTTCTGACCAGCAATTTAGTCCTTTGGCTTATCAGGCTTAGGTAGGATGTAACTGCAAAGGTATACAGAGAATGTTCAACTGAAGGTGAAAGGAAAAAATACATTCGAACCATGTCCATTAGGTAGGTGGTGAAACACACAGTGAAGCAAAGCTACAATTTCAGACAGTATTAATCATTGGTTTAGATGTTTGTAAAAGTTAAAGACACAAAAGAGCTCTGTTATTCATACTGAGGAAGAATAACGGGTTAGTAGATGTGATGTGTGTTTCACTTTCAAAATACTGAAACAATTCCCAACTAAAGGAGTTGCCATGGGCACCCGCATGGGCCCCAGCTATGCCTGTCTCTTTGTAGGATATGTGGAACAGTCCATCTTCCGCGAATACACTGGCACCACCCCCCCACCTTTTCCTCCGCTACATCGATGACTATATCGGCGCTGCCTCGTGCTCCCACGAGGAGGTTGAACAGTTCATCAACTTTACCAACACCTTCCATCCCGACCTCAAATTCACCTGGACTGTCTCAGACTCCTCCCTCCCCTTCCTAGACCTTTCCATTTCTATCTCGGGCGACCGACTCAACACAGACATCTACTATAAACCGACTGACTCCCACAGCTACCTGGACTACACCTCCTCCCACCCTGCCCCCTGTAAAAACTCCATCCCATATTCCCAATTCCTTCGTCTCCACCGCATCTGCTCCCAGGAGGACCAGTTCCAATACCGTACAGCCCAGATGGCCTCCTTCTTCAAGGACTGCAGATTCCCCCCAGACGTGATCGACGATGCCCTCCACCGCATCTCCTCCACTTCCCGCTCCTCCGCCCTTGAGCCCCACCCCTCCAACCACCACCAAGACAGAACCCCACTGGTTCTCACCTACCACCCCACCAACCTCCGTATACAGCGTATCATCCACCGTCATTTCCGCCAACTCCAAACGGACCCCACCACCAGGGATATATTTCCCTCCCCTCCCCTATCAGCATTCCGCAAAGACCACTCCCTTCGTGACTCCCTCGTCAGGTCCACACCCCCACCAACCCAACCTCCACTCCCGGCACCTTCCCCTGCAACCGCAGGAAATGCAAAACTTGCGCCCACACCTCCTCCCTTACTTCTCTCCAAGGCCCCAAGGGATCCTTCCATATCCACCACAAATTCACCTGCACCTCCACACACATCATTTATTGCATCCGCTGCACCCAATGTGGCCTCCTCTATATTGGGGAGACAGGCCGCCAACTTGCAGAACGCTTCAGGGAACACCTCTGGGACGCCCGAACCAACCAACCCAACCACCCCGTGGCTCAACACTTTAACTCTCCCTCCCACTCCACCGAAGACATGCAGGTCCTTGGACTCCTCCATCGCCAGAACATAACAACACAACGGTTGGAGGAAGAGCGCCTCATCTTCCGCCTGGGAACCCTCCAGCCACAAGTGATGAACTCAGATTTCTCCAGTTTCCTCATTTCCCCTCCTCCCACCTTGTCTCAGTCGATTCCCTTGAACTCAGCACCGCCCTCCTAACCTGCAATCCACTTCCTGACCTCTCCGCTCCCACCCCACTCCGGCCTATCACCCTCACCTTGACCTCCTTCCACCTATCACATCTCCATCACCCCTCCCCCAAGTCCCTCCTCCCTACCTTTTATCTTAGCCTGCCTGGCACCCTCTCCCCATTCCTGATGAAGGGCTCTGGCCCAAAACGTCGAATTTCCTGTTCCTTGGATGCTGCCTAACCTGCTGTGCTTTAACCAGCAACACATTTTCAGCTCTGATCTCCAGCATCTGCAGACCTCACTTTTTACTGAAACAATTGCGCCAATTTCTCAGTAACTGAGCCACCTAATGCCTAAAATATGATTTGAACAAAATTGTTAAATATTTCACAGTATAAAATTAGATTTAATTATTCAATTGACTTGTCTTTTTTAAAGATATTCCTAAGTGTTTTATTTCGATTGTAACCTGTCACCAAAGCCAAAGCTTTGTTCTCACGGAACAACTGAAAATTTCTCAAATGCATTTATGCACTTGTGATTTATAGAAAATTTTCTGAATTAAGTAGAACTTTGAAATGTTGAGATTGGGACAGACAAAGATCTTTTTCTTTTCCTAAGAGACTGCAAAACACCCTTTCTTTCAAGGACATTTAAAATTTAATACATCACCTTTTTTTCCCAATATAAACTGTACACTATTGGTCATTACTAACACCTTTGGATTATTTCATTGACATTTATAGATCAAAATAAAAGAATTTGAACAAGCACATATTCTGTTTTTCTTTAATGAAAAAGTCATCATATTTAATTTCCTTCTCCTAGTCTTTGACATAAACTGGCTGGAAATTGAAAATGAATACAGTAGAATCTCAATTACCTGAACAAGACGGTTGGGGAGGATTTTGTTCAGATAGTTGACCATTCGGATTACCGGAAACAAGCAGTAATTTATGAGTGCCAGCTATCGGAACATTTCTCGGTTTTCTGGCAATGCATGCCATAACGTTGTTTAACCGATAACTGATCTATTGGAAACAAGCAGTAATTTGAGTGTAGGTTATTGAACATTTCTCAGTTATACGGCAATGCACTGCATAATGCCATCGAATTGATAACTGAATGCTGAGTTCCCTGATGCCATTTTTACGGGACCTTGAGATTGTGTTCAGATAATCCGAAATTTGGATAATTGAGGTTCTACAGGAATTGGATTTCTTTTGGTTGACACAGGCATAAAATACTGCAATTTATGCAGGTTGTAAATTTGCTCGCTGAGCTGGTAGGTTTGCTCTTTGACGTTTCATCACCATACTAGGTAACATCATCAGTGAGCCTCCGGTGAAGCTCTGGTGATCTGTCCTGCTTTCTGTTTATGTGTGTTGGTCTGTTATGGTCGGCAATGTCATTGCTGGGTTATTTTTTTCCCAGAGGTTGGCAAATGGGGTCCAAATGATGTGTTTATTGATGGAGTTCCAGTTTGAAAGCCAGGCCTCAAGGAATTCCTGTGTGTATCTCTGTTTAGCCAGTCCTAAGATGGAAATGTTGTCCCAGTTGAACTTGTGTCCTTTTTCAGCTGTGTGTAAGGATACTAAGTGATACTAGTAATAGAAAAGACATAACCAACTATCACTGGTGTCCTTACACACAGATGAAGAACAACACCACTTCAACTGGGACAACCATCCTAGGACAGCCTAAACAGAGACATGCACAGGAATTCTTAGAGGCCTGGCATTCAAACCAGAATGCCATCAATAAACACATAGATTTGGACCCCATTTACCAACCTCTGAGAAAAAAAAACAGAAATGATATCACCCACCTTAATAGACCAAGACACACAAATAGAAAGCAGGACAGAATACCTGTCCTTCACCGGAGGCTCGTTGATGATGTTACTTAGCATGGTGATGAAACATCTGAGAATAAACCTACCAGCTCAGTGAGCAAACTTACAACCTGCATATTGTTTTCAAAAACCATCCTCTGCTGAGAAAGACGTTACATGCTTAAATATGTATTTGTTTGTATACATTGTCTAAATAAACGATTGCTTTGAAATTTTAGTTTGTTTATGGCAACTCATTTTCATGAAGGATTCCACAAGTTGGAATACAGACAAAGTATCAAGATAGTACTGTAAGTACAATAGCAAGCTCAGGGTATGAAATACACTGATTGAATACCTAATGATGCAGAATTCTCAAAATGTAAGAGTAGAAAATTGTCCTAAAGCGTCAAGAACAATTTGGGCTCCATTCCTCTGGCCTTCTCAAGTTCCGGTCTCTGTTGCGTCCGATTTCTTGTATTTTCATGGACTCAAAGGCTTTCTTCTCTTGTCGCCCACAGAACATACTCCATGACTGCATCCAATACTGATAAATGAGTGTAACTAATGTTGCAACACTCTATTTATATCAAACCTTCAACACAAAAAGAATTGATCCATCATTGATGAAACTTTGAACTTAAATAAGTATATTCTCAAAATAAGGAAACACAAAAAGGCAGCATGTTCAATATGCCAGATGCTGATACATGTACCTAGAGGAACTGGTTGTCTAGTGGTATTATCGCCAGAGTGTTAATCCAGAGACCCAGGTAATGCTCTGAGGATCTGAATTCAAATCCCAGATGGAGAAAGCCATCTGATTCACTAATGTCCTTTTAGGGAAGGAAATTGCCATCCTTATTAGGTCTGACCTATGTGTCACTCCAGACTCTCAGTAATCTGGTTGACTCTTAACTGCCCTCTGGGCAATTAGGGATAGACACTGAAAGCTGGCCCAGTCAGCAATACCCTCACCCCATGAATTGATTTAAAAAACTGTATTTGTCTGCATATACTCTAACAATACAAAATTATTAAATGAGACAATTAAATCAACAGAAATACTTGCAATGACTCTGTAGCTGAAAGTGTGTTGCTGGAAAAGCACAGCAGATTAGGCAGTATCCAAGGAACAGGGGAATTGACGTTTCTGGCATAAGCCTTTCTTCATGAACCTTCTTCAGGAATGACTCTGTAGGCAATGTAACAAACCACATTTACTTGAACTTATATTTCATAGGATAGTTTTTTGCCATCTTTAGTTGGCGCACTCAAATAGACAAGCCTCCTTAAATAGAAAATTATATGTGCAAAACTGCCGAACTTAAAAAACAAGACATGAAAACAGAGCTGCCCACATCCTTTGAATCAATAAAAAATGAAGTTCCCATCTGCAAGCGGTTTACTGTTGGTAAAGATAAAGCTGCAGTGAATTTGTTAATATTCCAAACAAATTTGTAAGTTTGAATTTCTAATTTGAATGTATGTTTGTACGCATATGTGTATGGGTGCATATATATGTACGTGTGTGAAGTAATATGGTAAGGAGGTGGAAGAAATCTGGAAGGTAGGTAAGTGGAAAAATTATGCTGTTATCTTGGAGACAGTATATAAAATGAAACATTGTTCGGGCAGAAACATAAAAAAGATTTGACAAATGTTATAGAGAGACCCTGATAATGCTCTGGGCACCTGAGTTCAAATCCAGATAGAGAAACCACCTTAAAACATTTCAACAAAGTAGCCCAGACCCTAACTTTGCCAGTTATTTTAAGCAGGTGTAACATGGATATTCCAGGAGTGTGATTAAACCACTTAGTTTTAAACAAAAACAGAATGTATCTACAGGATTACTGAATGAAAGACAAAAAGAGAACAGAATACAGAATTATCTGAAAATGCAACAGATTATCTCAATTCAGTTATGCTGTTCCAAATCCTTGCAACAATACCCATATACATCCCTCAGCACAAAAGGTAAAATCAAACACAGCATCTTACAGGAGAGATGTCAGAGAGAGAGGAGGATCAACATGGAGTTGCTTCATTGGGTCCAGCAGCTTCACAACCGCCTGACTGCTTTCAGTGAATAGCCAATCCAAATCAAACCAGAAAAAAGCTGAAAAGATTCCTGAAGAAGGGCTTATGCCCGAAACGTCGATTCTCCTGCTTCTTTGATGCTGCCTGACCTGCTGCGCTTTTCCAGCAACACATTTTTCAGCAGAGAAAAGCTGAGCTTGGAGAAGTGGCCATTCCCTCTCATTGTACAAGTGTTTTTTTTAACTTAAAAGTCTTTTTTCCTGAGGAAATATCTGTTAGCTGCAATCAAATTAGCACTAAAACCCTTCAAACTTAGACTTTTTGGATCCTGTGTCTTTTACGACCGCGCTGAAAGGAAAACCAAGGACAATATAACCTTGTTAACGAAGCAGCATTGTCACACAAAATTTGTAGGTCTCAATTTCTCTTAAAAATTTGTTTCCAGGGTTTTAATAAAACTAGGAATGATGTTTCTTGCCTTTTGATTTTGAGAGAGGAGAACATCAAGAGATGGAAAAGAGAAAAAACAGATTGAGGAGTAAAAGGTGACAGAAAGAATTGAGATTGAAGAAGATAAAATATGAATAAAGAAAAAGACAAAGGGGTTGTTGAATTTTGTAAATTATTTCGTTACATAAGTTGTGAAACTAAATAGAGCATAATTCTTGTGTGAAAATAACTGCATCAGTAGAGGTTCAAGTTATTAAGTCTCATCAAATATGTAAATAAAATGCATTAATTTGAATCTGGGGTCAATGGTCTGATATTTTTGCAGCAAATCTGTGTGATACAACTACCGTAAAGAGCTCCTCCTTTATCACTGTAAATCTCTCATTTTCTTATGACGAAGGAAAGGTTTCTGATGATGATTAGGCCTGAAATGCAACATCTAAGGAACTCTTGCAGTGATGTCCTGGGCCTAGGGTTAGGTCTCCATCAACCACAACCATGTTCCTCTGTGCTAGGTTTGACACCAATCAGTGCAGTTTTTTTCTCTCTGCTTGTCACTGCCATCAATCTTTCCATGCCTCAGTTAAATGGCCATGTCCACCATACCTCATTTACCTTATAACTCTCCTGACAGCATTTCCATAATGGGCCTTCTATAAACATTCTCTCATTCAAACCCTCACTTCAAGCAAGTCACTCACCATCTCTCACTCCAAGTTTTCATTAGTTGGCGCCTCCGCATTTATACACTAAGCCCAAGAGCTATGGAATTGGTACACACCAAACTTGGTAATATCCTGTAAAGCACAACCACACTTTCTTCTTCACAGCCAAATATTTTGGTTACTCCACAAGTAACTTGGAGAACAACACCAACTGTTCATTGCTAAAGTTAAGAAGTAATACATATTAAAAAAATGTATTTTCCAAAACACTAAAATTATCTCAGATTATCTACATTATCCAACCTGCCCACCTCCAAAATGCCAATGCAATCCTTTTCCTGATCCCTGCTACTTTACAATTCATCTCACATTTCCCTCTCAAACTTAATTCTAAGAAGCGCTTCCACACCAACATCTAATCATCTAACTACTTAGCTTTGATCCAGGACTGTGCGATGTGCCCATCTGACAGTCACTTTTAAAACAACCATCATCCCTCTATTTCTGCCTCCTTCCTCCCCAAAAAAGTAGTAACTCTGAACTTGTACAGTCTTTAACCTTCCATTTTGTCCAAATTCATTGAAAATATAAATACCTCCAAGCTATGAGCTCCCCTTTCCAACTTCAGCAATTCATCCCCTTCAGTGACACAATTCAAAAACATGGGCCTCACTTCATATTTTGCTAAAACAGCCAATCTTACTTCATCACTTTTTGAAATCAACCTCACTCTGTCAGCCCATCTATCGAACATTAAATCATGGATGAACCATAATTTCTTAACTGATTATCAGGAAGATTGATTCCACACACCTCCTTGACTACTTTCCACAGCTGAACCATTCCATTTGCCACTGAACTAAGTCATTCTACATATTTTCACAACAGTGCTCATCCTATTGCCATTAAAACTATAATGCATTTAAATGCTAATCCAATGTTTGGCCAACTTCTAACTTCCATGGCATTTTGTTTATTCATATTTCCACCACCTTCATCCTGTTCATTCATCACCTCTCCCTCATTTAATGACATTGGCTTCCCATTTTTCAAGATTTAACATAAGATTCATCTGCAAATTTCACTGCATCATCAAACATAATTACCTCTGGTCTTCTAGACCTCCTTTCCAAAAGTTAAAATAGTCTTAGAGCTCCAACTAGATTTGAATCCCTTGTTCAAATGCTCCCAACAAAGGACTAACATTCACCCAATTTCCTCTCCAAGCTGTTTTACAGTAATAAAGGAAAACATGAATTCAATTTGCTGTTTATTGATCATACTAAATAACCTATCAAAACAAAATTGCTTGGCTCTATTAGAGGGATCATAAGCATTGTTTAATATGCTATTGTTCTTCAATGTATATGGAACTCAAAAAGCTCAGTTTATGGATTTCAGAAGTTTGTCATAAATGTACAATAACAATCACTAGTTTGTAATACTAATGATTGCACAAATTAATCAGTTTATCTCTTTAAATTCATATATACATATATTTTCCAGAATCCTTCCTTTGGTTGCTGAGAACAATAATCTAATTTCAACAAATATTTAATATGAGTCAAACTTCTGCTCAGTAAAATGTCAATTTAACTTAAATCAATTCCACACACATTTACTTGACATGTTACATATATTGAAATACCAGGAGATTCACAAGAAATTATCAAAACAATTGTACATTTCTTCAGTCCTTTAGGCACAGCACCCAACCTGAAACCAAATATTTTTTTTAAAAATTGCAACTGGAAAGTATTTCCTTTGGAATGAATTGTTCATTCGAAGGCTTTTGATTGTTTATTTTTTAGTGGTTCCATTGGGAAAATAGTAATCTATCTGGTATTTAACCATATGGACTCATTAGAACCCAGATATAACCAGGTTTCAACTGGCTCTTATGATGTGGTATTCATGACCCTACCTCTGGACCAGAAGGTCTGGGTTCAAGTTCACCTGTTCCAGAGAATTACTTGGACAGGTTGATTATAAATATCTATAACCCTTTGTTAACAGGACTCTTATGGTGTAGATGTAGCATTCTGAACTCTGGGCCAGAAGACCAATGTTAAGCATCATTGCTTGGAAGCAAGTCATAACATGTCCAAAAAGATTGATTAAAAATATTACACAACTTTAAAATGTGGGGAGATAGGTCTAAGACAGATGTCAGAGGTAGTTTCTTTACTCAGAGATTAGTAAGGGTATGGAATGCTTTGCCTGCATCGGTAGTAGATTCGCCAAGTTTAAGTGCATTTAAGTCATCATTGGACAGGCAAGTGGACATACATAGAATAGTGTAGGTGGGATAGGCTTCAGATTAGTATGACAGGGCGGCGCAACATCGAGGGCCAAACAGCCTGTACTGCGCTGTGATGTTCTATCTTCTAATTATTATTTGGCATTATACTAAGTTAACTAACCTGGTTAGAGTCTTACTGAGGATGTTGGTCAATTACAGATCTAAAAACAGCTAAAATTGTCATGCAACTTATTAATTCATGCTTCTCATTTTTAGTCGATGGTCTTTTTTTGATTATGAGATCAGGTTCTGCTGCAATATTGTCATAGTTAAAGAATCTGCTGCCATTCTGGTTAAATGGTGTACAAGTCAGGCAAACATTCCTTAAGCTGCGAAGTGCCATTTTAGCACTCAATGGGACACCCATGCTCATTCCACACAGTTCCAGTTGGTAGTCCAGATGAAAAAGGCCTCTGAGAAACAAAATAAGAAAAACAGAAAATTCTGGAAAAGCTCAGCAGATTGGGCAGCATCCATGGGTAGACAAAGAGTTAACAGTTTGAATGCAGTATGACTATTCGTTAGTAAGGAGGCTGACTCAGAAGTGCCACAAAGAAGTTCTTAGATTTGAAGAAAACTCATATCAGACTCTAAATGTTAACTCTGTTATTCTTTCCACAGATGCTGCCAGATCTGCTGAGTTTCTCTGTTCTTATTTCAGTTTCCAGCACCCATAACGTTTTGCTTTCATTTGCATCCACGAAAGCAACCTGGACAATCAAAGTACCTAGTTCCCTCATTACTGAGAAAAAACACTCATCCCTAGATCAATGGTTCCCAACCTTTTCAATATCAAGTTACACTTCAGTGAGACAAACAATGTCACAGTGCATTCGCTTTTATCATAATGCATGTGTGGTTTATACATGCGTGAAGTCTATACATGCGTGACTCTGGAGGCTCATGCATAGACAGTTGATAGGGGCCCTTGGTATTAGCTGATACTACCTTTCTAATAGAAACGAAAGCTCCAGAGGAGATGGAAGCCTCAACACTCAGATAAAATGCCGCTTCCAAAAATTTTGCAACCCATTAACACCTTATCCCAGCACACCAGTTGAAAAACATTTTTTGGCGTCTGCAATTTGCCATGCCAATTGATGGTATATTGCCCAGGAATGATTGTTTTCTCTCTATAGCTGAGAATTCTGAAGTTATAAGAACTCTGATACTCGTTACTGATCAATTAGCCAAACTTCCATTATAAAGAAACATTCACTCCCTCCAAAATTGACACTCAGCATAGAATCCCTGTAGTGCAGAAAGAGGCCATTTAGCCTATGAAGTCTGCATGGACCCTCTAAAGAGCATCCCATCCAGATCGAGCCCCCCCCCCCCCCCCCACTTCCCGCTACCCATTCCCATAACGCTGCGTTTCCCATAGCCAACACATCCAGCCTGCACAATTCTGGGCACCATGGGCAATTTGTCATAGCGAATCCACCTAACCTGCAGATCTTTGGACTGGGAAGAAACTGGAGCACCTGGAGGAAACCCATTTGGACATTGGGAAAACATGCAAATTCCACAGAGTCACCCAAGGCTGAAATTGAACTGTGAGACAGCAGTTCTAACCAGTGAGTCACTGTGCCACCAAATTAGTATATATCTTTAACAAGATACACTGTAAGAATTCATCAAGACTTATTAGCCAGTACCTTCCAAACCCATGATTACTTCCGTGTAGAAGAAGGCAGCAGATACATGGCAAATTCATTTCCAAACCTCTCACCATCCTGATATTATCCCTTCAATTTTGCTGAGTCAAATACCTAGAACTCCCTCTCCAGACTTTGTAGGTCTACCTAGAGCAGTTCAAAGAGGCAGCTGACCACTATCCTGTCAAGGGCAACTAGGGATGGGCAATAAATGCTGGTTCCACCAGTGATGCCCACATTCTATGAATGAACTAAAATAATACCTGTGTATAGAAAATGGGCTAGACAAGGTTGAAGATAAGTGAGAGAAACTAGAAGACTATTCTAGGAGAGCTAGAGCAAGTAGGAACTGGAATGAAGCAAATAAAGAATGGGGAAAGTAAAAAAGACAAGGGAAGAAGTTTTGATTTGAAGGGATAAAAGTTAAGAATAAAAGCAACTGTGGACAGAAGAATCTTAGCTGGTCTTAAACTTCATGGTAAAGAAATCCATGAACATCTCATAAGGTTTTAGAAATGAGGGTGAAGGGTACAGAAAAGTATTTTAAAATTGAGAAACAAAAATTTGCAACTTAACAGTGGATTATGTCAGTATTCTTTAAAAGGTATAAGAAACAAAACTAATGCCAATCTATTGTATGAACCTAGAGTTAATTATTGACCTCAAATAATTTTGGATGACCATTAATAACAAAGATATCAGAAGCACAGCACAACTTTGTTGAGACAGCATTTCCTCAAGAGAAATAATAACATTGAATCAAATCATTTTGAATCATGGGAACATTACAAAAATGTCAAACAATTTCAGTGATGAATATGATACATTGAAAATGAAACTGCACCAAATGGCATTTAATAGATAAACAATACAAAAACTTTTATTTACATTTTATATGCTCGACCTCATGTATATTTGCAGAATACTATTTAATGGGATAGCACTGGTACCTGAACATACAATAATTTAGAATTTGACATTTCTCTCAACTTGGTTTCTTCTGCTTACTCATCCTGATATTCCTTTCCTTTAAGCTGTACTGTGTAGCAAGATGAATAACGGATTGATGTTTAAAATGAAGTTGGGTGAACACAGTCGGAATGGAAGGAAAGACAATTTAATCACAGTAATACAAAACCAAAAGAAAACAAACAAAAGGCCAAAACAGTATTCACACAAAAAAATTATGACACCTTCGATAGAAATTACTGAATACATTCATTTGAACGGAACGACTGTTAAGATTTCAAAATGAACAGTAATGAGACAATTTTACTTAGAGTTTTTTTTAAAGTGCGTGCTATCTCGCTAGAAACTTAATATGCATACTGTCTGCCTCATTGAAGACACGCCCTACATTCTTCCTTTCCACATTTTAATAAAGGCACATTAAAAACAATTTTTAAAAACACATATCTAGGCCCTTTTTTTGTATTTACGTAGAACAAGCTTACAGCAACTGGTCTAAAGGTGACGCAGTCCAACTGCAATCCTGTTATTAATAATTAGTGAGAGCACGCAGCTGATCAGAGCGCGAGAGCCCACCTCCCCCCTTGTACCTCGCGAAGCCCCCATCTATGCAACCCACTCGCTGTGAACAGCTGGCCAGGTGAATGAAGGCAGCTTCCGGAGGGCAGCGGGCGGCGAGCTGAATGGGCGGGCCTGGGACTGCAGTCCTAGCGTGAAGCGAGCGCGCTGCGCTGCACTGTGACAGCAGCCGCTCCTGGAATGAGACCAAACGAGGCATAACGTGAGAGGATGACAGGACTGCCATTCTCCCGAGTTCCGCAAAGCGTTTCTTTCGCTTCTTGCTGACTTGACACCCCACACAAATACCCACATACACTTAATACCGTATAAAAAAGGACGGGGTGGAAGAACACTCGACTTTTCCGTGATATATATATATATTGAAAATCAACACGGTCATGTCTGGAAATCGGGTTCAGTTCGCAGGACTACCACCCCCGAGAGATGCACAGGATCGCCACGGAGTAGCCCGTAAGTGTATTTTCTTGGGGAAGATAAAGTTTTGTCTTATTCTGAGTTTAGGCATGTTTTATTGGCAGAAAGAACACTGTTAATCCTGCCTGTGACCTTCTCGCATCCTTAGCGAGTGGATTTGGGTTGAAGGAATGGTGGTGTTTTAGGATATTGTGTTTTATTGAGCTTTTGCAGACTTAATCGACCGAGAGCTACTTCTAACTTTACTTCAGTGCTTTAACACTGAACAGTCTGTCACTGCGTTCTGGTCTTTTCAAAGACGCTGTTTAAATTCCAATGTTTAAGATTTATATCTGTCCTCAGCCCTATGATTTACTGTACCGAATGTACCAGTTACACATTTTATCACGTTTTACATTTATTTTACATTAGTTTATTCTCTCTTTGACAAATTTAAGCTTATTGGAAAACAAAACATAAGGTATTTTATCCTCATTTCCGGGACTGTTCCTTTTCTATGTTGTTTATCTATGCCAATCTGCATAATTTTTTCCCCTGTGATTGATGCACATTCAACAACAAACAGCCTGGTAAGTTATGCTTCAAATTGCCAATATTTCTTTCGATAGCTTCTGTATCTGTGTAGCCACTTTTTCCCAAATGGAAAAAGAAAAAAAAATGCCTTCCCAAATATTGTGTGACTGTTGTAAGTTAAAGTTGTTTCAATAACAATACCAAATTGTACTTCTTTACACAATACTTAACATAGTAATATTGCAAGGTACTTCACAGGATCACTGCAAACAAACATTTGACGGCAAGTAACAACACAGTATTGCAGTGGGTATAAAAAAAACTTGCTCAAATGGATAGATTTTCAGGGGTATCTTAAAATAAGAGTGAAAGGTTCAGGAAGGATATTACAGTGCTTCAGACCTTGGCAGTTGAAAGCATAGCTACTAATAGTGAAGTTATTAAAATCAAGGATGCTTAAGAGGCCACATTCAGAGGAGTGCCAATATGAGGTTATGATATGGAAGCAGTTTAGAGTTGGGGCAGAGTGAAGCCACGAAGGATTTGAAAACTGAGATAGCAATTTTAAAATTGATGTATTGTTTCACTAAGGCTACTGCAGGTCAATGAGTACAGGGCTGATGGGTGAATGGAATTTGGAATTTGGTGTGAATGTTTTATTTTTATTTATAACATTGAAGTACAGAAAGAAGTTGCTCTTGTGGGTTGCATGTGTCACTCATGATCATATAACTGTTGAGTGTTAAGGTGAGAAAATGTGGTGTGTAATGTATTGACATAATACTTATTAGTCAGTATGGTGCTTGTAACTATTATGGTCCTGTACTAGTGGTATGTAACAGTTATTGGAATTATAATGAAATGTTTTATTTTCTTCTGATAAGAACCTAAAATAAAGTTTAATATATTATTATTTGGACAAGTTAAGACTAGATAATGAAGAAATGAAATGAGATTGTTCAATGATTTGTGCTTACGTGTAGAATTAACTCCATACCAGCTTCATCATTACTGAGTTTACCTTTTACCTAAGCTTTTAAAACTTTGTATTTTGAACTGCTAAACAACCAGCAATAAGTCATACAGTCATAGTCATGCAGTCATACTCCATGGAAATAGATTCTTTGGTTCAACCAGTCCATGCTGAGCATAATCCCAAACTTGACTAGTTTCACCTGCCTGCTCCTGGCCCATATCCCTCCAAAATGTACTTTTCATGTACTTTTTAAATGTCTTTTTCAAATGTTGTAACACTACATTTTTTAAGGAGATTCAAGAATTTCAAATATTGAAATATATAGTTGTCTTATTTCATACTATTTTTCATCTCACATTTAATATCCATTTGACTGATCACTCCAACTGGAAGTAATTATTTTATTTATGCAGCTGTGATTGTAATGCCAGCCATTTCCCATGATTTAAAGTGAAGGAATATGTAAAGAATTGGACCATGTCAAGAGTACCATGCATGGTTTTGACTCCCTTATTTGAATAAAGAATAATTGCATTAGATGCAGTTCAGAGAAGGTTCACTGGACTTGTTCCTGGGATTAGACTTGAACAAGTTGGGTATGCACGCATTGTTGCGAAGAGAATAAGAGGCAACTTATTGAAACATTTAAATTTCAGGATCTTGTTAGAGTGGATATCAGGAAGATGTTTCCACTGATGGCAAAACTAGAATTGAGGACACAGATTAAAATAACAGGCCTCACTTTATTGACTGAGATGGGGACGTTATTTAATGAGATCATCAATATGTGGAATTCTCCTCCCTAGAAAGCAATGGCGTCACTGAGTTAATTCAAGGAGATTAATCCACGTGATATCAAGAACTGGTTGGAGGCACTGACCAGTGCAAATCCAAAGGCCCTGATGACATTCCAAAACTTGCCATTCCCCTACCCAAGCTCTTTCAGTACCATTAGAACACTAATATCTATCTGACAAAGTGGAAAATTGCCTAGGTATGTCCTGTACACAAAAAACAGGACAAATCCAACCCAGCCTGTTACTGATCCGTTGGTCTACTTTCAATCATCAGTAAGGGGATGGAAGGTATCCAAAATAGTGCTATCAATCAGCACCTGCTCAGCAATAACCTACTCAGTGATGCCCAGTTGCGGTTCTACCAGAGCGACTCAGCTCCTGACTTCATTACAGCCTTGGTCCAAACATAGACAGAAGAGCTGAATTCCAGAGATGAGAATGACAGCCCTTAACATTGAATGCAAGATTAATGAGTATAGCATCAAGAAGCTGTAGATTAGATTAGATTCCCAACAGTGTGGAACCAGGCCCTTCGGCCCAATCAGTCCACACCGATCCTCTGAAGAATAATCTACCCAGACCCATTTCCCTCTGACGTATGCACCTAACACTATGGGGCAATTTAGCATGGCCAATTCACCTGACCTGCACATCTTTGGACTGTGGGAGGAAACCGGAGCACCTGGAAGAAACCCATGCAGACATGGGGAGAATGTCTATGTGGAGTTTGCACAGTCACCCAAGGCTGGAATTGAACCTGGGTCCCTGGTGCTGTGAGGCTGCAGTGCTAACCACTGAGCCACCATGCCACCCAAATGAGGGCTTGTCTGGGAAGCGAAACTGGAATCATTAGATATCGGGGCTGACTTTCTGCTGGTTGGAGGCATATGTGGCACACAGTAAGATGGTAGGGGAGGTCAGTGATCTCACCTCCAGGCCATCTAGGATAGTGTCCTAGACCCAATCATCTTCAGTGCTTCAATGACCTTCCCTCCACTATAAGGTAAAAAACTGGAGATGTTTGCCAATGATTGCTCAGCAGGGGAATGGGAACCTCAGGTGGAATTCCAGTGCACAGGAGGGTGAGAATAGGGAGGGCATGGACAGGAATGTGTTGACTGATAGCAAGCTGGTTTGTGTCTACTTCAATGCCAGTAGCATCTGAAATAAGGTAGGTGAGCTTGCAGCATGGATAGGTACCTGGGACTTCGATGTTGTGGCCATTTTGGAGACATGGATAGAGCAGGGTCAGGAATGGATGTTGCAGATTCCAGGGTTTAGATCTTTTATGAAGAACAGGGTAGGTGGTAAAAGAGGGCGAGGTCTTGTTAGTCAAGGACAGTATAACAGTGGCTGAAAGAACTTTTGACGAGGACTCATCCACTGAGGTGTTATGGGCTGAGATTAGAAACAGGAGAAGAGAGGTCATACTGTTGGGAGTTTTTTAGAGGCCTCCACAGAGCTCCAGGGATGTGGATGAGAGAATCATCAAAACTATTCTGCTTAGGAGTAAAAGGAACATGGTGGTCATTACGGGAGACTTTAACTTCCCCAACATTGACTGGAAATGCTGTAATTCTAGTACGTCGGATGAATCAGTTTTTGTCCAATGTTTGCAGGAGGGTTACCTGACATGTATGTCAAAGAGCCAACAAGAGTGGGGGCCATACTGGATCTGGTGCTTGGTAATGAACCAGGCCAAGTGTTTGATTTAATGGTAGGTAAGCACTTTGGAGAGAGTGACCATAATTCGGTTATGTTTAGTTAAGCGATGGAAAGGGATAGGTACATGCCACAGGGCAAGAGTTATAGATGGGGGAAGGGCAATTATTATGCCATTAGGCAAGACCTAGGATGCATAGAATGGGGTAGCAAAATGCAGGGGATGGTGACAATTGAAATGTGGAGCTGGCTTAAGGAACAGATATTGTGTGTCTTTGATAGGTATGTCCTTGTCAGGCAGTGAGGAAGTGATAAGGTAAGGGAACCATGGTTTACTAAAGAAATTGCATCTCTTGTTAAACAGAAGGAGGCGGCTTATGTGACATTGAGACAAGATGGTTCAGATGAGGCAATGGATAGTTACAGACTTGCTAGGAAGTGTTTAAAGAGAGAGTTAAGAAGAGCAAAGAGAGGACATGAGCAGTGTTTAGCAAGTAGAATAAAAGAGGATCCTAAAGCTTTCTATAGGTATGTGAGGAATAAAAGGATGACTAGGGTAGGAATAGGGCCAGTCAAAGACAGAAGTGGGAAGTTGTGTGTACACTCTGTGGAGATTGGAGAGGTGCTAAATGAATATTTCTCATTGGTTTTCACTCAGGAAAAAGAGAATATTGTATATTAGAAGAATGAGGTATGGGCAATTAGACTAAAAGGATCGAGATTAGTAAAGAGGAAGTGTATAGATTCTAAAAGAAGTGAAAGTAGACAAGTCCCCTGGACCGGATTCTCTGGGAAGCTAAGGAGGAGATGGTGGAGCCTTTGACTTTGATCTTTGAGTCGTCATTGTCTACAGGTTTAGTACCGGAAGACTGGAGGATTGCAAATGTTGTGCCTTGTTCAAGAAGGGCAGTAGAGATGACCCAGTTAATTATAGACCAGTGAGCCTTATATCTGTTGTAGGAAAGGTTTTGGAAAGGATTATGAGAGATAAGATTTATAATCATCTAGCAAGCAACAGTTTGATTGCAGGTAGTCAACATGATTTTGTCAAGGGCAGGTCATGTCTCACAAACCTCATTGAGTTTTTTGAGAAGGTGACCAAGCATGTAGATGAGGGTAGGGCAGTTGATATGGACTTCAATTAAGCCTTTGATAAGGCCCTATGTGGTAGGTTGTTGGAGAAAATGCGGAGGCATGGGATTGAAGGTGATTTAGCAGTTTGGATTAGGATTTAGCTTTCTGTAAGAAGGCAGCGAGTGGTGATTGATGGAAAATAGTCACCCTGGAATCTGGTTGCTAGTGATGTGCCACAAGAATCTGTTTTGGGACCAGTATTGTTTGTTTGTCATTTTTTTTTTATAAATGACTTGGACGCAGGTATAGATGGATGGGTTAGTAAGTTTGCAGATGATACCAAAGTCGGTGGAGCAGTGGACAGTGTGGAAGAATGTTGCAAGTTGCAGGTGGACTTGGATAAACTGCAGAATTGGGCTGAGAGGTGGCAAATTGAGTTCAACACGGATAACTGAGGTGATGCACTTTAGGAAGAATAACAGGAAGGCAGAATACTGGGTCAATGGAAAGATTTTTGGTAGTGTGGTTGTGCAAAGGGATCTTGGAGTCCATGTACATAGATTCCTGCAAGTTGCCACCCAGGTTGATAGTGCTGTTAAGAAGGCATACGATGTGTTAGGTCTTAACGGTAGAGGGATTGAGTTCCAAAGCCGAAATGTCATGCTGCAACTGTACAAAACGCTGGTGCAGCCGCACTTGGAATATTTTGTACAGTTCTGGTCACCCCATTACAGGAAGGATGTGGAAGCAATGAAAAGATGCAGAGGAGATTTACCAGGATGTTGCCTGGTCTGGAGGGAAGGCTGAGAGACTTGGGTCTGTTCTCAGTGGACAGAAGAAGGCTAAGAGGGGATTTGATATAGACGTACAAGGTGATCAGAGGTTAGATAGAGTAGACAGTGAAAGTCTTTTTTCTAGGACAATGACATCAGCTTGTACTGGGGGCATAACTACAAATTGAGGGGGTGATAGATTTAAGACAGATATCAGAGGCAGGATCTTTACTCAGAGTGGTAATGGCATGGAATGCCCTGCCTTCCAATATATTTAACTCAGCCACATTAGGGGCATTTAAACAATCTTTGGATAAGCACATAGATGATGATGGGATAGTGTAGGGGGATGGGCTTAGATTAGTTCACAGGCCGGCACGACATCGAGGGCCGAAGTGCAGAACAGGCCCTATGTTCCATGTTCCATGTTCAGCACCATTCATGACTCCTCAGATACTGAAATAGCTGAAAATGTGTTGCTGGTCAAAGCACAGCAGGCCAGGCAGCATCTCAGGAATAGGGAATTCGACGTTTCAAGCATAAGCCCTTCATCCTGATGAAGGGCTTATGCTCGAAACGTCGAATTCCCTATTCCTGAGATGCTGCCTGGCCTGCTGTGCTTTGACCAGCAACACATTTTCAGCTGTGATCTCCAGCATCTGCAGACCTCATTTTTTACTTGAAGATACTGAAATAGTCCATGTTCAAATGTAATAAGATCTGGGCAATATCCAGGCCTGAACTGACCAGTGGCAAGTAACATTTACACCACACAAATACCAGACTTTGATCATCGCCAATAAAAGATAATCTAACCACAGCAATTTGACATTCAATGGTCAATTACCATCACTGAATTCCACACTATCGGCATGCTGAGGGTTGCTGTTGACGAGAAACTCAGCTGGGCTCACCACATAAACACAGTGGCTACAAGAGCAGGTCAGAGTCTACAAATACCATGCCAGTACCTGGCACTCACCTCCACCCCAAAGAAAACCTGTCAGTCATCTACAAAGCAGAAGTCTGGAGTGTGATGGAATGCTCCCCACTTACCTGGATGGGTACAGCCTCAACAACGCCCAGAAACACCTTGATGAGACCATTCAGGACAATGCAGACTGCTTGATTAGCACTACATCCACAAGCATCCACTTCCTTCACTTCAGTAGCTGCATTATGTACTAGCTACAAGATGCACGACAGAAATTCACCCAAGATCCTCAGCTAGCACCTTCCAAACCCATGAGCACTTCCATCTAGAAGGACAAGGGCAGCAAGTACCTGAGGACACCACCACCACGTTTAAGTTCCTCTCCAAGTCACTCACCATCATTCCTTCACTGTTGCTGGATAAGAATCCTGGAATTCCTTCCCTAATGGTCAACCCACAGTAGGTGGACTGCAGCAGTTCAAGAAGGCAGGTCATCACTTCAACAGCAATAACTGCTGCCCAGCCAGCAATATTCACATCTCGTAAATGAATAATAAAAAAAGTGCAGAGGCAGAGTTAGTTTATTTTTATTTACAAGAGAGTCTAGGTCTAAATGAAGACAGGGAAGAAAGTGGAGTTGAGACCACAACCAGATCAGTAATGTATGGATTTCCTTTTAGAATCTGCAATTACTTGAAATAAATCATGTTAATTTATATTGCTGTCAGGTCCTTAACCTGTACCAACATGCTTCCTAGGCAATGGATTAATTCTAAAGTGTAGTAACTGTTTTTTAAGTAAAAGAGCAGGAGTCAGTGGTTTTCCCCCAAGGATGCTTAAGGTTTTCTTGAGAGCTACTTTTGGTTTTTGGGACTTTTTAAATATTATTTTGTCCATAATACTATTTTGTCCGCTAGTTCTTTCATAGGTTATCTGAAATTTGGATTGTAAGTAAATTTTCCAGTTTACAATAATAAACTAAGATCAGATTCATCTCAAATTCTAACTATTTGACACAATGAAACATAAATTGCTCCGCTATAAGCAAAACAGCATGGTGTAAAATCTACAAAAAAAGTTAACATAAGGAATGAGACTTCATGTTGTATTCCAATTCAGAAAGTCACTGACAACTTGGATTTTTTTTCCTCATATAACATGCTTGTCAATCAGTTGTGCTTTATGGCAGCTTGTTAGAAATGTCAATTCAAAGTACAAAGTCACTGAACAAATTTGGCAAGGGAACAAATGCAGGACAGAATGTGGAGCCAACAGCAGCTCCTCCCTGACTGACAGCAACCTCAGCAGCTAGTACCTGCACATCTACATTCATTGGCTAGTGCACAAGAGTCAGTATATCAAGGGTGCTGTCCCTACCTAGTTGACTGCTATTGAGTTCCTGGAGTTGGCTGCCAATATGGCAGAGGACAAGAAAAAGACCCACGTCATCTCCCATGATTTCCAACTCAGCATCTGCATGTTTAAAGAAAATTATCCTACCTCTTGAAACATTAAGTCTGTCTGTTCACAGATGCTGCCAGACCTGCTGAGTTTCTCTAGTTCATGATTGTGTTAAGGTAAAATTCAGCTCTTTGGCTTATTGTGAAGGGCCAGAGGTGGCAGTTAGGGCAGCAGCATGGTCCTCCAGCCAGGTGTGGGAGATCAGGGTGAAATCCAGTGTCCCTGACTACTATGTCTGCAGCTACTCACCAGCCACATGTTCTGGTTGGAGAGACAGTTGGACCCAGAGGAGCATACAGGGAACAGTGTGATAGACACTAGTTATAGTGATCTGGTCAAACCACATGTTCAGTGAGGTAGATGGGTGACTGCCAGAAGAGGCAGGCAGATAGTGCAGGAGTCTCCTGTGGTTGTTCCCTGCTTTATGGTTTACCATATTCCATACTGTTTGGAGCAGTAGCCAGGGCTCTTCTGTAGACTAGAGTCAGGAAAAATCTAAGCACGCATTAATCAGGGACTCGCTAGTCAGGGCCACAGTGAGATGCTTCTGTCGCCGCAATTGAGACCCAAGGATGGAGAGTTGCCTCACAGGTGCCTGGGTCAAAGATATCTGAGTGGCTGCATGAAATTCTTAAGTGGGAGGGTGAGCAGCCAGAGGTCATTGGTACCAACATATACAATGACATAAGTAGGGAAAGGGATGAAGTCCTGAAGAGTGATTATAGGAAGTTAAGCAAAAGGTTTAAGCAGGACCTCAAGCGTAGTAGTTTTGGGACTACGTCTGGTGGCACATGTTAGTGAGAGTAGGAGTAGGACGATTTGGCAGGTGAATGTGTGGCATGAGAGCTGGTGCAGGGGGCAGGAATTCAGATGTTTGGATCATTCAGTTCTATTCTGGTATAGAGGTGACCTGGGTTGCACTTAAACTGAATGGAGTACTATATTCTAGTGGAAAGATTTGTTAGAGCCACAGGAGAGTTTAAACTAGTTTGGTAGGGGGTGTGGGACCCAAAGCAATAGGGAGACAAAAGAGACGGTTCAGGACAGTTCAGAGGTTAATGAGAGCAAGTTAAACAATAAAGGTAGTGTTGGTGATCCTTGTATTAGACCGGGCAGGCAAGAGCACAGCAGGAAGCAAGGGAAGTCTGGGTTAAACAGCCTGACAGGCAAATGAGCTTGGGGCATGATGAATACATGGCACTGGGATATTGTAGCTGTGACAGAAATATGGCTAAGAGAGGGACAGGACTGGTAGCTCAATGTTCCAGGATACAGATGCAATATGAAGGATAGAAGGAGAGGCAAGAGAGGAGGGGGGAGTTACATTTTTGATTAGGGAGAACATCACGGCAGTACGAAGAGAAGAAATTTTTGGGAGTTTTTCCACTGAGTGTAAATGAGTAGAACTGATGTTGGGGGAAAAAAGGTAGAGATCACGGACAGCCCCCCAGTAGTCAACAGGAGATTGAGGAGCAAATATATTGAGAGATCAGTGATAGTTAGAAGGATAATAAGGTTGTAATAGGGGATTTTAACTTCCCTAACATCTACTAGGACTGCCATAGTATTAAGGGCTTGGATGGAGATGGATTTGTTCAGCAGGTTCAGGAAGAATTTCTCACGCAGTATATGGATGGCTTGACTGGGGTAGGGACACTACTTTTGGGGGAATAGGGCAGGGCAAGTAATGAAAGTGTTAGTGCAAGAACACTTTGGGACCAGTAATTGTAATTCCATTTGTTTTAAAATAGCTATGGACGTGCAATTCTGGTCCCCTTCCTATCGGAAAGGTGTTGTGAAACTTGAAAGAATTCAGAAAGGATTTACAAGGATGTTACCAGAGTTGGAGGATTTGAGCTATAGAGAGAGGTTGAATAGGCTAGGGCTGTTTTCCCTGGAGCATTGGAGGCTGAGGAATGACCTTAGAGGTTTATAAAATCATGAGGGACATGGATAGGATAAATAGACAAAGGCTTTTCCATGGGGTGGGGGACTCCAGAACTAGAGGGCATAGGTTTAGGTTGAGAGGAGAAAGATACAAAAGAGACCTCAAGGGCAACTTTTTCACGCAAAGGATAGTATGTGTGTGGAATGAGCTGTCAGAGGAAGTGGTGGAGGCTAGTACAATTGCAACATTTAAAAGGCATCTAGATGGGTATATGAATAGGAAGGGTTTGGAGGGATATGGGCCGGGTGCTGGCAGATGGGACTAGATTGGGTTGAGATATCTGGTCGGCATGGACAATTTGGACTGAAGGGTCTGTTTCTGTGCTATACATTTCTATGACTCTGTGACTAAAAGGATGGGTCTGCCCCGTGAGTTAAAGGTCTAAACTGGGGCAAGGCCAATTTTGATGGTCTCTGAAAGGAACTTTCAAAATTTGATTGGGGGAGGCTGTTTGTAGGCAAAGGTTTTCTGGTAAATGGGAAGCTTTCAAAAGTGAGTTAATGAAGGTTCAGTGCCAGCATGTTCCTCTTAGTGAGGAGTAAGGCTGGCAGGAGTAGGGAACTTCGGATGACTCAAGTTATTGAGGCCCTGGTCAGGAAAAAGGAGGAGGCACTTGATATGTATAGGCAGCTGGGATCAAGTGAATTCCTTGGAATATAGATGATGTCAAAGTCCTCTTGAGACAAATCAGGAGGGCTAAAAGGGGACATGAGAGAGCTTTGGTAAATAAGATACAGAAGAATCCAGAGATTCTTCCAGAACATGAAGGGCAAAAGAGAAACCAGGGAGAGAATAGGGCCACTTAAAAATCAAAAAGGTAGGCTGCATGAAGCCTCAAGAGATCGGTGAGATCCTAAATGAATATTTCTTGTTAGTATTTATCATCAAGAAAGGCATGGATGCTAGCAAATTGGGGAAATAAATACTGATGCATTGAAGAGAGTCTACATTACAGAAGAGTTGCCGAAAGTCCTAAAATGCATTAAGGTAGATAAATCCCCGTGACCTGATGAAGTGTATTGCTCCTGTGGAAAGCTAGGGAGGAAATTGGGGTGCCCCTAGCAGAGATATTTTTATAATTGACAGCCCCAGGTGAAAATTGAAGAGTGGTTAATGTTATCATTATTTGAGATGTTGCAGGGAAATGCCTGGGAACTACACACTGGCAAGCCTAAAGTCTGTGGTGGATAAGTTGTTAGAAGGGAATTCTGAGGGACAAGACCTTTAGGCATTTAGAGAGGCAAGGACTCATTTGGAATAGTCAGCATAGCTTTGTGCATGTGAAATCTTGTCTCACGAATTTGATTGAGACTTCTTGAAGGGGTGACCAAGAAAGATGAGGGCAGTGCAGTAGACAATGTCTATGTGGACATTAGCAAGGCCTTTGATAAGGTACTGCATGGTAAATTTATTGAGGAAGGTTAAGTCTCAGAATCTAGGGAGAGCTAACTAATTGGATACAAAATTGGCTTGACGGTGGTGGGCGAGGGTTTTTTTTTCAGACTGGAGGCCTGTGAGCCAAATGGATCAGTGCTGGGTCCACTGTTATTCATCATCTATATAAAATGATTTAGATGAGAATTTATGAGATATGGTTAGTACGTTTGCAGATAACACCAAAAATGGTGGGATAGCGGACAGTGAAGAAAGTTGTCTGAGAATGCAGTGAGACCTTGATCAACTTGGCTAGCGGTCTGAGGATTGGCAGATGGAGTTTAGTTTAGATAAATACAAGGTGTTCCATTTTGACGTAGCAAACCAGGGTGGGACTTATATAGTCAATGGCAAGGTCCTGTGGAGTGTTAAAAAACAGAGATAGAAGGGTGCAGTTTCATAGCCCCTTGAAAGTGGAGCCACGGGTAGACAGGGTGGTGAAGATTTACTGGAATGCTACCCAGAACTGAAAAGTTTGAGTTATGAGGTTGCACAGGTTGGGATTTGTTTTCCTCTGGAGCATAGGACATTGAGAGGTGATCTTGTATAGGTCGATAAAATCATAAGAGGCATAGCCAGCAGCTTTTTCATATGGTAGGGCAGTCTAAATCTAGATGGTGTAAGTTTTAAGGGGAAAGTGGAGAGATACAAAAGGGTCCAGAGGGGCAGTTTTTTCATGCAGAGTATGAGAAATGTCTAGAATAGGCTGTCGAAGGTAGTGGTGGAAGTGAATACAGTTTTGTCATTTTAACAAACACTTAGACAGGTACGTGGATGGGATAGATATGGAAGGATATGAACCAAATGCAGACAAATGGGGCTAGTTTAAATTGCGAAATCCAGGCGGCATGGGCAATTTGAGCCAAGGGCCTGTTTTTATGTTGTAGACTTCTTTGACTTTGATTCTATAATTTTTTGAAACTTACAGAATACTGAGAGATGTGAATAGAGTGGACATGAAGACACTTACATTGTCTTAAGGAATCACTGAGTCAGGAAATTGTTTGCATTATGATTCCCCAGGACTAGGGCATTCACATTTATATTATCTCTGAGGATGACCTTATCCTACCATTATACCTGGGGTAACGTGGTTATGTGGGGGGTGGGGGTGGAGCTGGCCAGAATATCTGTGAGCATTACCAACTGACCTGTCTAAAGAAGATGTGTTTCCTATGTTCGGGGCCTCTTTGACTCAACTTCACACGGCTACGAAGAGGGTCAAAGGGGTCACCCAGCTTGTACAAGCTTGAATAAACTTTAACTGTTTGCAGAAGTTGGTGTGTGCATATTGTACCTTGTGTGTGAAACCTCTGGAAAAGAACGGAACATTCCAAGCATAGTACAGCCGAGAAAATACTACTTGAAGTATACTGTTCCAGTCCATTTTGAATTTTCAGTTAGTACTTTAACATTTTGAATAAAATGACTACTCTAACTACAGGTCCTTCAGTTTTCCTTTTTTTTCTCTCTTATCAACCTGTTCAGAATGTTATTACTCACCTCCTGGAGTAGATGGAACTTGAACCCGGGCCTCCTAGTCAATGGGTAGAGATGTTACCACTGCACCACAAGAGCCCTCCTTCGGCATTCGAAGCTTCTAACAGTCCTGAGACTCTGGCAAATACCTAATTTAAGTGGAGACATTCACATTTGAGAAATTCGCACCTATCTTTGGTGACCTATCCAGGAAACAAAAGTGATACAATATACCAGCTGGCTTATTTTTCTGTTTCATCATGGACAAAGAAAACATCAAAACTCAACGTATTTATGGTGATTTCCCTCCACTAATCTAGATTGAGTGAACTGCAAACTGTTGAAGGTCAGCACAGGATTTATAATCTATACGCTAGTTTTTTTTCCTCTGGGAAAAAGACTATGAACTTATACAAGTCACAGGAAGAGTCATTTTGTTGCCTGCTTTTAAAGTAAAAGCAATAATCTGCTCTATGGAGTTAAAAGACTATGAACTTCTACAAGTCACAGGAAGAGTCATTTTGTTGCCTGCTTTTAAAGTAAAAGCAATAATCTGCTCTATGGAGTTCCATCATTGACATCGAAGGTTAGACAAGTTAGTAAATGAACAGTAATACCTTGAGAGCAGGAGAAAGGTTTCCTTTCCCACAACTACACCATCTCACCCCTCCCACCCCAACCCCACCTCAAATTGTTCCAAATTTGAGTTCACCCATAAATCATGCTCTTGGAAATTCAACTACTAAAAGCCTTGTGGCTTACTAATACTTGTCTGCTTTAAAAGATCATTCACTTTAATTAAAGCATTAGAATCTTAGAGTCCTATAGCACGGAGACAGGCCCTTTGGCCCAAAATGATTCATGCTAACCATTAACTAAAACTACAAGCTTGCCACAAAAGAGACTAATAACTTCTCTTTTAAAGTCATTGGGATCTAATTTTGTGATACTTTGAATAAGGTATCACAGTTCAAACATGTGTGTTTTTTTTTAAATCTTGGAAGTTAAGCTTTCTGCTGTAAATTATTTAATTGACAGTCACTCTGAGGACAAGGAAATAACACCCCTTACTTAATATACGTTCTTCACAGTAAGCAAAAGCACATTTTGTCCATGACAGAATGTTTTGTTGTAATGGAGCAAATGCAGCAACTAATTTGCATATGGCAACTTCATGTAAATGGAAATATGACTGGTCAGGTAATCTGTTTATTGGAAAAACTCAGCAGGTATGGCAGCCCTTACAAAACATTTAATATTTGGAGTACGTTATCTGCAGTGTTATATTATTTTTGAGAAATTTTCACCAAGATATAATAGTTTCTGGCCTAAAGTCCTGTTGAATTGATGATGTACAAAGGCATTCCCTTTCCTTTTAATAGAAAGGGCTAACTTTGCTTCCAAATGGGGACTTTTCAATAATGTTTATCTATTGTTGTTGATGATACATTTCAGGAAATAGACTTCACTTATCCTGACATATGGAATGGCTCATTATTTGACTTGTAACACATTGGACATTTGTAATTCATCCTCTGCCCTACTAAGAGAAAAGAAAGGGAGTTGTATGCAGATTTCAAGAATATCCAGGGTCTGACTGTCATATTTGTTAAACTGCCTATTTCATTTGACAAAAAACTGCTTGTTGTCATGGGAATAAGATTAGTCTGTGGAGATAGAGAAGTTACTGCTAATTTGCATCCAGGAAAAGCCCAACCCCATGGCATTTTTCTAGCAGAGCGTATCTAACAAATGAGCACTTTTTAAAGTCTTCATGATTCTTAATTTTAAAATAAATCTTGTTGATATTATAATGGGTTGTTTGATCTTTTTAAGTTATGTTGTCAGTAGTTTAAACAGATTTTAAATCTTTTTTCTGTTATCTTAGTCAATAACTGCATTGGTACAAGTCTCTAAGTGTTCAATAAGGATTTATAATTTAGTTATGCAGTATGAAAGCAAAATCAAAAATAGCCATGTGGTAGTGGCATGATTTTTTTTAATACATCCTGGTTACATTTGTGGTTTTGAATCTTTCCTGTTGACCTGAACAATAAACGCCGTGACTGTACATTGCATGTGTCTATTTGAGTTATGAATTAATGAACCAACAGGATTAACTTTAAGGTAATTTAAACACGAGCATCACAGAGAGCCTGAAAACAGTTCTGAAAGTAAAACTGTACATATTTTCAAAAGACAAGTGTTTTATTCATCCCTGTACTTAATTATGTTCTGTATAGAATTCCATAAATATTTTGATTTCTGTTCAAATTAAAACTATTAACTTTACTTTAAATCAGCTGCTTTGGATCATTTCAGAATAAGCAGCAAAAGTTTTTTTTGACAATCTTAAATGACATTCTATGTAATTGCAATGAAAGTAAACTTATGTCCGTAAGATGTAGTTGTAGAAGTGGGCCATTTGGCTCATTGCATTTGCTGCACCATTCATTTAGACCATGGCTGATCTGATAATGCTCAACTCAACTTTCCTGCCCTTTTCCCCCAAAACCCTTGATTCCCTTACCCATTAAATATTGGTCCATCTTTGGCTTGAACATTGTGACTCAGGTAAGTAATATCAACTGATCCACAGCTAATGGTATGTCTTCAGCTGATTTCCTTTGGCTCTGGAATTCCCCCTCGTAAACCCCTCCAAACTCTTCTATAATCTGCTATAAAAGCCATGGCAACAGTTGTTGGAGTAGCGTTATGCATTGGGACTATGCAGAATCCCTGTAGCAGACTCCATAGGAATTTCCCAGGCATTGGAGATTCCAAAGGGAAACTCGCTTGTTTTTGGAACCATCCAAGAAAGTCTGTTTAAAATTGCGGAGTTCCAATTCAGTTAAGAAAGTAGTTATCCAGGAAAGGCTAGAGGATTACAAAACTTACTGTATCTCCTGAGTAACTATTGAACTGAATACCCCACTTGCTATCACTCCCTGACTACACCCTCTAGTGACCTCTAACAATAATCCTCCTGACCAGATCCCCGTTCCCCAGCAAACAGAATTCCACATTGTCCTGGGATGGTTTTTAACCTGATCCTTCTGCGTGTCATCCCATGCTGTTGGCCTCAATAGCTACTCAATTCTGCTGGTCTCACACCACCAAGGAGGCAATGCCTAATGGAATTATCACTGGACTGTTAATCCAGATACCCAGATAATGTTAAGAACCCAGATTTGAAATGCATGACTGATAGTGGAATTTGAATTCAATAAATATCTGGAATTAAGAGTCTAATGATCACCATGAGTCCATTGTTAATTGTTTGGGAAAAAACCCCATCTGGTTCACTACTGTCCTTTTAGGGAAGGAAACTGCCATCTTTACCCAAACTGCTCACATGTGACTCCAGACTCTCAACAATATGATTGGTGTTTAACTAGCCTCTGGGCAACTAGGGATGGGGACAATAAATGCTGGCTGGTGATGCACTCATCCGTTGAATGATTTTTAAAGAAAACTCCAAGCATTCAGCCACTTATCTGGCAAACTCATCCCACATTTGCTTTACTTTTCCTTTCACAGGAATTGTCAACATTATTGTGCTGCTGGACATTGAAATCATAGAATATGATGCATTATTGATATCAAAGTTGGTATTGTTTCCATAGTTGTTTTTTTCAGTGCTGAAATGGTGGATTCCTAGACCAGTTCGTAACAATAGGCCCTTATGTTGGAATCTCCAGCACAGAAGTCATCTAATGTTAACTGCCTAAGACTTGCTCAATCAGAGAAATAATAGGTCCAACATTCGTTCATGATCAGTAGGGGAAGGTTTTGGGGAAAATGCAGCAAAGTAGATACGAGGATGGTCAAATCAGCCATGATCATCTTGAATGGTGGAGCAAGCTCGAGGGGTCAAATGGCTTACTTCGGTATCAATTTTTCATGGGTTTGTGCTTCCTTAAGTGCAATTGCTTTGAGTTTTTTTGGAGGGATCATGCCATGAAACCCAGTGTGCAATTCTTGTCTCCCTTCTTGAGGAAAGATGTTGTGAAACTTTAAAAGGTTCAGAAAAAAATAACATGGATGTTGCCAGGGTTGGAGGGTTTAAGCTATAGTGAGGGACTGATTAGGCTGGGGCTATTTTCCCTGGAGTGTCAGAGGCTGAGGGATGACCTTATTGAAGTTTGTAAAATCATGGACATGGATAGGTTAAATAAACACATCTTTTTTTTCTCTGGCGTAGGGGAGTTCAGAATTCGAGGGCATAGGTTTAGGGTGAGGGGAAAGATTTAAAAGGGACCTAAGGGGCAACATCTTCACTCAAAGGGTGGTGCATGTATGGAATGAGTTGCCAGAGGAAGTGGTGAAGGCTGATACAATTACAACATTTTAAAAGGCATCTGGATGGGTATATGAAAAGGAAAGGTTGATTGGGATAAGGGGCAAATGCTGGAAGATGGGACTAGATTAATTTAGGATATCTGGTCGGCATGGACGAGTTGGACTGAAAAGTCTGCTTCTGTGCCGTACATCCCTATGACTGAGTAAACTCTCTGGATCTCAGCAAACTCATCTCATGAAGAACCTACCATATTGGTATGGTACCCTTCTCATCCGATTCTATCCCCACCTTACCACGTGCAATTCCTGAAAGAACTTGCCACTCACAAGATCTCTGAAAGACTAATATCCCTTGTGCCTGCTCTATCTTTAAAAAGCACTGTTTGTAAGTGTTGACAATTTATTTTTGCCCATCACCAGCATTATAATGATACTCAATCACAATGTCACTCTGTTTGTGGCACATAGCTGGCATGGCTGACTTGCACACACACACACAGCCCTATTCTCCCACCCTTGTCAGTGCTTTCTTTCATTCATTCATTCATGGGACGAGGGTATTGTCAGCTGGGTCAGTATTTATTGGCCATTCCTAATTTCCCAGAGAGCAGTTAAGAGTCAACCATGTTGCTATGGAGCTGGAGTCATATGTAGGCCAGACTAGGTAAGGATGGCAGTTTCTTCCCTAAAGGGCATTAGTTTTAATCATTACACCAGACATTTTATCTGTCATTAGCTACATTTCAACTAAACACCCTGTCTACGTCCCTACTACACTGTCTCTTACCCGTAGCCCACATCTTGTCATTGTCTAATAAGGGAACATATCATATTCAGGCAAACAGATGGTCAATTCCAAACAGGAACGTTTATTTACAGCCAGCAAAAGTAAATAAAAACAAAGTGAATAGAGGCTGCAAGTCCTGTCCACAATGCAGACCAAATACTTGACTAAGTATTATTTCACATCCCATGATATTCTGCTTGCATCTACTAGAAGCACCTCTCAATCATGTACTGCCTGGCTTGTACTGTCCAATGACAATGTTCTCCGTCTTCTAATGAGGAGAATGTTCCCCTTGCAGTTCCTCAACACAGATCGCCTTGTTGTGTCCCGCACAATTGGAGTGAGCAAAATGCGAGGAGGATCTAGAGGCTTTTTCTAGACTATTGTGGAGGCCTATCTCCAGACTGGTCAGAACAGTAGGACTGCCTCTTCAGCATCCCAATTATCTGCTCCATCATGGCCCTAGTCGAAACATCAGCAACATATTGTATCTGCACTTTGTTTCAATTAGTGTCAGATCTGTGATTGCAGTGGGCAGCCCTTATCCTTATAAGACACCTGGACCCTCGAACACAGCTACAAGAGAGTGCTCCAATATATAGGCATTGTGACAGCAACCAAGGTAGGAGGCACATACCCCCCAGGAAATGTAAAGGTGATCATGAATGACCCAAACATGAATTGAATCAAAAGTAGGGCAAAGGCTAAGCATCTTAGTGAGTAAGTTCCCAAAGTCTATCCGCAATCTACAGAGTACAAGTCAGGAATGTGATAGAATATTCCTCACTTGCATGTATGAGTGCAGCTCTAAGAACATTCAATAAGCTTGACACTATCCAAAACAAAGCAGCTTGTTCATTGGCACCATATCTACCAACATTCATCGATGCACAATAGCATCAGTGTGTGCCAGCTACAAAATGCACCGCAGAAATTCATCCAGCTCCTTTAGACAGTAACTTTCAAATCCATGACCGTTTCCATTTTGAAGGTCAAAGGCAGCATCACCATCTGTAATAAAAACCGAAAGAACTGCTGATGCTATAAATCAGAAACAAAAACAGAAGTTTCTGGAAAAGCTCAGCAGGCTTGCCAACCTGTGAAGAAAAATCAAAGGAAATGTCTCAGTCCGGTGATCCTTGTTCATCTGATGGTAGCTAGGAAGATGTCTGTTTATATGGAGCAGATAGGGGATAAGGAGTAAACGATAGGTGGGTTAGAGCTCAAAGAGAGAGGAGAACAGTTGGACAGACAAAGGGGTAGGTAACAATCTGGCTGGGAGGGTGAATAGTTATTAATGGAGACTGTTAGTGGCTAACAATAGGAGGTGTGCAATAGCAGACTCTGATAACAAGGCTTGGTATGTGTGGTAGTTCAGGCCCTAAAATTATTGAATGATGTGTTGTTCTTCCAGCTTGTACTGAATTTCGCTGGAGCACTGCAGCAAGCCTGAGACTGGGATGTTGGCCAGAGAACGAGGTGGCAGGCAACAGGAAGCTCAGGGTCTTTTTTTGCAGACAGAATATCAATGTTCTGCGAAGCGGTCATCCAGTCTAGGCTTCGTTTCCCCAATGTAGAGGAGACCACATTGTGAGCAGTGAATGTAGTAGACTAGATTGAGAAGTGCAGGTAAAGCACTACTTCATGTGGAAGGTATATTGGGCCCATGGATACAGAGGAGGTCGGAGATAAATGGATGGGGGTTACACCTTCAGCGATTGCAGGGGAAGATGCTTTTACGGGGTGTTGGGAGTGTGGGAAGAGTGGACCAGAACACCCCTGCAGAAGGCAGACAAGGGAGAGGGAGGGAATATGTGTCTGGTGGTGACATCTTGTTGGTGGTGGCGTGGCTGATGATCTTCTGGATATGGTAGCTAAGGAAAATGGGAATCCCTCCACTGTTGCAGCAGAGAAGACAATGGGTGAGGGGGGGGGGGGGGTGGGGAAGTGCAGGAGATGGGTCAAATCCTGTCGGCAATGGTGTTGGGAAATCCTCAGTTGAGGAAGAAGGTGGACATCACAGAGGCTCCCTTGTTGAAGTTGGCCTCATGAGAACATGTTCGATGGAAACAGGAACTGGGAGAATGGAATGGAGTCTTTACATCCTTGTACCCCATTTCCTGTATAGTCCAGGTAGCTGTGGGAGTCAGTGGGGTTATAGTGCATATTTGTGACTAGTCTATCCTCCAAAATGGAAACAAATGTTGAGGAAGGGAGGAATCCGAGATGAACCAGGTGAAAGTGAAGGCGGGCTGGAAATTGGAAGCAAATTCAATTAAACCCTTCTAATTTGAGGAGAGAGAGAAGCAGCACTCAAGATATCAATATATCTGAGAAAGAGTTGTGGGTGGGTGGGGGCCAGAATAGGACCTGAGCTTGGCCAGGTGGAAGAGGATGATGGTGGATGGGGACGGTTCAGGCCTCTTCGCCAGGTAGAAGCAGAGAGCCTTGAGACCCACCTAGTGAGGGATGGATGTGTAAAGGGATTGCATATCCATTGTAAAGAGGAGGCTGCTGGAGTCTGCAAACTGGAACTTCTGGAAATGGCATAAAGCATAAGAGGAATCATGGATTTATATGGGCAAGGACTGGACCGGGGAGAAAACTCTGACTCAAGGTAGGAAGACACTAGGAGAAAGTGAGCACTGCAAATGCTGGAGATCAGAGTAAGAGTGTGGTGCTGAAAAAGCACACATGATATGGTACTTTAAATTATTTGGAAATATTATGAACTGTGAGATGGATAGTACAAAACTTTCAAGAGGGCATAAGCAGGTTGGTTGACTAGACAGACCAGTGGTAGCTGGAGTTTAAAGCAGAGAAGTGCAAGGTACATAGAAGTAGTATTATTTTGGGTTTATCGTGTTTTTTTTCCCTGCAAGGCAAGGTTGGAAGACTGAGGAGGCTGTTTCTTCCAGCAGCCAAGGCCAAGGGGTATAAAGGCCATTCGAAACTTCCTGAGTTAAATTTGGTAAGCAGAAATTATTATTAGGTCCATGTGTAAAATTAAGATCCAAATTCACAGATCAACAATGGAATCCTTGCAGAGAAAGTGATCTCTGGAAGTTTAAGACAATTGGATAACTGAAGAGAAGCAGTGAATTCTTGAGAGTTCCACCACACCTTGCGCCAGGGGAAGGGACACATTCTTCAATGCTGGAATATATAGGGAAACTAATGAGGCAAATGCAAAGTGGTGATACGTTAAACGTTCTGTGCTGAAATATGTTAACAAAATGTCATGTTAAATCAAAATATTACTAGTCTTATGTAATTCTGATTACAGTAAAAAAAACAAAGTTTAAAATGTGGCATTTTGTGGTGCCACTGTTTCAGGAGTTAATTGGGAATTAACTATTTTTGAGAAGACTTGTAGCTCAGGTTGAGGTTCTGGATGTAAGTTTGCTCGCTGAACTGGAAGGATTATTTTCGAATGTTTTGTCACCATACTAAGTAACATAATCAGTGAGCCTCCTGTGAAGCACGGTGTTATATCCCGCTTTCTATTTTTGTGTCATGGTTTCTCAAGGTGGGTGATATCATTTCCGGTTCTTCCTCAGAGGATGGTAGATGGGTCCAAGTAAATGTATTTATTGATGGAGTTTTGGTGAGAATGCCAGGCCTCTAGAAATTCTTGTGCGTGTCTCTGTTTAACTTGTCCAAGGATAGTTGTGTTGTCCCAGTCAAAGTGGTGTCCATATTTGTCTGTATGTAAGGATACTAGTGATAGTGGGTCATGTCATTTTAGTGGCTGGTTGCTGTTCATGTAGTCCTAGCATTTTGTAAATAACATTTGTTTTGCTGGTTGTTTCTATGGGATCCTTTTAGGTTCATTAGTTAATGTTTGCATGTTGGTAGGTTTGTGGGCTCCCATGATGCTCAGGAGTCAGAGTAGTCTGAAAGTCATTTCAAAGGTGCCTTTGTAAGGTAATATGGCTAGAGTTTCTGGGCGCATTGTATCTGCTTGTTTGGGTGTTGAGAAATCGGCAGACCATGTTTATTGGGAACCTGTTCTTCTTGAATATGCTGTGTGGGTATTTTTCTTCTGTTCATGGCTCTTGGGTGCTGCAGTGTGTTGAAGAAACCAGATACACAAATAGAAAGTGGGACATAACACCAGTGCTTCACAGGGGGCTCACTGATGTTACCTAGTATGGTGATAAAATGTCTGAAACCGGTCCTTCCAGCTCAGTGGGCAAACTTAAGTCCATTAATTGGGAGTGTTAATGCTCTCACCTTGAAATCATAGGTTCAAACAGAGGGACTTTGGCGCATATCATTTAAACCTTTGAAGATTGGAAGTCTGATTGAGAGCATCTAATAAAATATTTAATAATCTGAGTTTCAATAAAAGGGCCAGAATGTTAACACTCACTGGGAAACATGCTTTCAAAAAGCTTTGTGTTCAACAGAGTGCAGTAAAGATTCATGAGAATTAATTGAGATCAGGAACTTCAGTTATGTAGAAAGATTGGAAAAACTGAGACTGTCCTCCATGGAGGAGAGGGGGTTTGATGGAAATATTGAAAATCATGGGGGGAGGCAGGGTTTGAATTGAGTAGATAGGGAGAAAAGCTTTGCTTCTTAGTGGAAGAATGCAGAACCAGAAGGCACACATTTTCATGTCATTGATTCTTGATCCAACGATAACATGAGGAAAAACTTTATTTCGTGCACATATGGTTAGGATCTGGAGTGCGATGCCCAGATAGATGAAGACAGTTAGTTGAGGCTATCAAATAGAAATTAGTTGTTGGCAAAAAAGGAGACGTTTCTAGTGTTTAAAGATAAAAAGTTGAAAAACCGCATCAAGTGATTTACTCCTTTGGCAACCCAGCACAGATGCAGTGGGAAGCATTGTCTTCTGTTCTGTAACCATCTACAATTTCAACTGTTGGGGTAGGGACTAAGATTGTGATGGATGGGTCATATACAATCTTCAGCAGTTAGCAAAACTTATGTCATGCCTTTAAGTTAGATGTTACACATCAAATAATCCAAGATGGAGGAGGTAATCCAAGATGGAGACGGGAAAAATTTCTGGCTGTAACAGCTGCTCCTTTTTTGAGGTATTTTAGGTGCTGGAGGTGATTCTTCAAATTCTAGGAGCAGTAATTACTGTTTTATATGCTGTTGCATTGTTTGGAACTTTGAGGGAAAAAAAGTCAAAACAACAGCAGTTTTAAATTGAAGAAGTACAGACAAAGGAAGCACATGGTGAGTTCAATGCAGGAGAGAGAGAGATAGAAAGAAACTGACACTACAGTGAACCTGCACAGTACTACCTTTGCTGTTTGAATTCATGTATTGCTGGACATCAGAGTGCGTCTGGGAAAATTAACAAACAGTGAAATTCACAACTGCTCTTGGAGGAACTGTTTGGGTGAAGTTCGCAGCACTGAATCAGATAAGTTAATTATTTTAAGTGGCCTACAGAAAGTTTGCAGTACTGAGTAGAGTGTGTTCTTTCTTGATTGAATGTTTTTTGAGATCTGTTTCTTGATTAAACTTAAAATATAAGCCATAACTATTAATCTAACCTAGGACAGTGTTTTGAGGGGGCTAAGACATTTTCTGGGTCTATAGATTGTGAAGGAGCAAAAATGGCTTATAGTTGAATGATATGTGCTTCTTGTCAGATGTGGGAGTTTAAAGAGAGTTTAAGGGTTATTGCGGATTATATCTACAATAAATGCTGTTGGTTGCGAATCTTGTCAGATCAAATGGATTGGTTGGAGAGACAGTTAGAAGCAATGAGGAATTTGCAACAGCAACAGTATGTGATGGATGGCAGTTATAGGAAGGGGGAATGTCTCAGATACAGTTACATAGATGGGTTAACTCCAGGAAAGGTAAGAGAAGTAGGCACCCAGTGCAGGTGTGTTCTGTGGCTATACCCATTTCAAACAAGTATACTGTTTTGGAAAATGTAGGGAGTGACGGATTCTCAGGGGAATGGAGCACAAACAGCCAAGTTTCTGGTATTGAGACTAGCTGTAATGCAATGAGGTTACGTTGGGTTTCAAGAGATCAATTATGTGAGGGAATTCTCTAGTCCGAGGTACAGACAGATGTTTATGTGGCCAGCAGGGAAAAAGCAGAATGGTGTGTTGCTTCCCTGATGTCAGAATCAAGGATGTCTCTGAGAGGATACAGAACGTTCTCACGGGGGAGAGGGGCCAGCAAGAGGTCATTGTCCACATTGGAACCAACGACATAGGAAGGGAAAAGGTTGAGATTCTGAAGGATGATTACAGAGAGTTAGGCAGGAATTTAAAAAGGAGGTCTTCAAGAGTAGTAATATCTGGGATACTCCCGGTGCTATGAGCTAATTAGGGCAAGAATAGAAGGATAGAGCAGATGAATAATGGCTGAGGAGCTGGTGTATGAGAGAAGGATTCCAGGATACAAATGCTACAGGAAGGATAGAAAGGGAGGCAAGAGATGAGGGGGAGTGGCGTTTTTGATTAGGGATAGCATTACAGCTGTACTTTGGGAGGATATTCCTGGAAATACATCCAGGGAAGTTATTTGGGTGGAACTGAGAAATAAGAAAGGGATGTTCACCTTATTGGGACTATATTATAGACCCTCTAATCGTCAGAGGGAAATTGAGAAACAAACTTGTGAGGAGATCTCCGCTATCTGTAAGAATAATAGGATGGTTATGGTCTGGGATGTTAACCTAGGAGAAAGTGAGGACTGCGAATGCTGGAGATCAGAGTTGAAAATGTGTTGCTGGAAAAGCACAGCAGGTCAGGCAGCATCCAAGGAGTAGGAGAGTCAATGTTTCGGGCATGAGCTCTTCGTAAGGCAGGGCAGGTGACTGAGGTGTCAGTGGGGGACCACTTTGGGGCCAGCGACCATAATTCCATTTGATTTAAAATAGTGGTGGAAAAGGATAGATCAGATCTAAAAGTTGAAGTTCTAAATTGGAGAAAGGCTAATTTTGACGGTATTAGGCAAGAATTTTCGAAAGCTGATTGGGAGCAGGTGTTTGCAGGTAAAGGGGCGGCTGGAAAATGGGAAGCCTTCAGAAATGAGATAACAAGAGTCCAGAGAAAGTGTATTCCTGTTAGGGTGAAAGGAAAGGCTGGTAGGTATAGGGAATGCTGGATGACTAAAGAAATTGAGGGTTTGCTTTTAAAAAAAGAAGGAAGCATATGTAAAGTATAGACAGGATAGATCGAGTGAATGCTTAGAAGGGTATAAAGGAAGTAGGAGTATACTTAAGGGGGAAATGAGGAGGACAAAAAGGGGACATGAAATAGCTTTGGCAAATAAAATTAAAGAGAATCCAAAGGGTTTTTACAAGTACATTTAAGGACAAAAGGATAACAAGGTAGAGAATAGGGCCCCTCAAAGATCAGCAAGGTGGCCTTCGTGTGGAGCTGCAGAAAATGGGGGAGATATTAAACAAGTATTTTGCATCAGTATTTACTGTGGAAAAGGATATGGAAGATATAGAATGTCGGGAAATAGATGGTGACATCTTGCAAAATGTCCATATTACAGAGGAGGAAATGCTGGATGTCTTGAAACGCATATAGGTGGATAAATCCCCAGGACCTGATCAGGTGTACCCTAGAACTCTGTGGGAAGCTAGAGAAGTGAATGCTAGGACTCTTGCTGAGATATTTGTATCATCGATAGTCACAGGTGAGATGCCGGAAGATTGGAGGTTGGCTAACGTGGTGCCACTGTTTAAGAAGGGTGGTAAGGTCAAGCCAGGGAACTATAGACCAGTGAGCCTGACGTAGGTGGTGAACAATTGTTGGAGGGAATCCTGAGGGACAGGATGTACATGTGTTCGGAAAGGCAAGGACTGATTAGGGATAGTCAACATGGCTTTGTGTGTGGGAAATCATGTGTCACAAACTTGATTGAGTTTTTTGAGGAAGTAACAAAGAGGATTGATGAGGGCAGAGCGGTAGATGTTAATTAGATTACTTACAGTATGGAAACAGGCCCTTCAGCCCAACAAGTCCACACCGACACGCAACCCACCCATACCCCAACATTTACCCCTTATCTGACACTACGGGCAATTTAGCATGGCCAATTCACCTGACCCGCACATCTTTGGACTGTGGGGTGAAACCGGAGCACCTGGAGGAAACCCACGCAGAACGTGCAAACTCCACACAGTCAGTTGCCTGAGGCGGGAAATGAACCCGGGTCTCTGGCGCTGTGAGGCAGCAGTGCTAACCACTGTGCCACCGTGCCACCCTCAATATCTATATGGACTTCAGTAAGGCTTTTCACAAGGTTCCCCATGGGAGACTGATTAGCAAGGTTAGATCTCATGGAATACAGGGAGAACTAGCCATTTGGATACAGAACTGGCTCAAAGGTAGAAGACAGAGGGTGGTGGTGGAAGGTTGTTTTTCAGACTAGAGGCCTGTGACCAGTGGAGTGCCACAAGAATCGGTGTTGGGTCCTCTACTTTTTGTCATTTACATAAATGACTTGGATGTGAGCATAGGAGGAACAGTTAGTAAGTTTGCAGATGACACCAAAATTGGAGGTGTAGTGGACAGCAAAGAGGGTTACCTCATATTACAACAGGATCTTGACTAGATAGGCCAATGGGCTGAGAAGTGGCAGATGGAGTTTAATTCAGATAAATGTGAGTTGCTGCATTTTGGGAAAGAAAATCTTAGCAGGAATTATACACTTAATGGGAGTGTCCTAGGGAGTGTTGCTGAACAAAGAGACTTTGGAGTGCAGGTTCATAGCTCCTTGAAAATGGAGTCGCGGGTAGATAAGATAGTGAAGGAGGCATTTGGTATGCTTTCTTTTATTGACCAATGTATTGAGTACAGGAGTTGGGAGGTCATGTTGCAGCTGTACAGGACATTGATTAGGCCACTGTTGATATATTGCGTGCAGTTTTGGTCTCCTTCCTATCGGAAAGTTGTTGTGAAATTTGAAATAGTTCAGAAAAGATTTACAAGGATGTTGCCAGGGTTGGAGGATCTGAGCTACAGGGAGAGGCTAAACAGGCTGTGGCTGTTTTCTCTGGAGCGTCGGAGGCTGAGGGGTGACCTTATAGAGGTTTACAAAATTATGAGGGGCGTGGATAGGATAAATAGACAAAGTCTTTTCCCTGGTGTCGGGGAGTCTAGAACTAGAGGGCAAAGGGGGGAAAGATATAAAAGAGACGTTGCAACGTTTGCAACATTTAAAAGGCATTTGGATGGGTATATGAATAGGAAGGGTTTGGAGGGATATGGGCCAGGTGCTGGCAGGTGAGACTAGATTGGGTTGGGATATCTGGGCAGCATGGACAGGTTGGACCAAAGGGTCTGTTTCCATGCTGTTCATCTCTATGGCTCTATGACTCAAAGAGCTTTTGTATTCCACTAGTCATTTTGCATTTCTCTTAAAGCATGTTCGCAAGCTTGAATTTAGTAATGTGGCACATTTAAGCATGAAAGGGCTTATTGTATATTCGTTCAACTGCAAACAAAACATGCTGGTGTCAAAAGCATGTGGGCTTTTTCCTGTGGCTGTGTGTTGTCAAAGAAAGGATAGATCATGTGGCCCCAGGTTAATAGACTCCGTGCTGAAGGAAACTTGCTTTTTACAATTCATTTGACGTAAAAATTGTCTTGGAGAAAAACTTTTAAATTAGTTTAGTTTTGTAACAACAATACTTGATATTTAAATTATATAATTAGCTGTATATAATTTCTTAATTTAGATTGACAATTGGTAAGATTTGATTCCTGACATTGTGGTCTAGTCTGTTGAGGAAACTCATGTTATATGATACCTACCTCTGGAGGACAAAGGAAGACTGTAAAAGATGATGCTGTTTTTAAAATGACAGTTTGGAGAATCAACCAGGAGAAAATAGGAACTGATATCAGTAAGATAATTTTGAACTCTTAAGAACCTAATCACACATTGGCTAGTCAATTTGAAAGTAATCAAATACTGTTCATGCATTGGTATGGCATTTAAGATGCCTCCAATATTTTGATGTAGCAACCCTAGGTAACATAAATTTAGATGAAAATATTATTACTAAAGATTTATTAATAAAATGAAACTTATTGTTTACTATACTTACATCTCAATTAGCAATGTGTTATAGTAAGCCAGGCAATTAACTTAGTGGTGTTTCGTATTTTCTTACCCAGCTTTTTCTCATTTATCTAATTAAAAGTTATATTCCCAAAACCATGTATCATGAAACTAAAGTTCCATAACACTTGTTACTATTATAGCTAAAAGTCACGTACAGACATTGCATTCAGATCAGTGTCAGGTTATCATTAAGCTCTCAAGTTAGTATTAGCATCATGGGGGTTACCATTGACCAGAAATGAACTGTATTGACCAGAAAATGAGCTGTATTCACTGTGTAAATATTGGGGCTACAAGGCCAGATCAGAGGCTAGAGATTTAGCAGCAATTAACTCTTCCTAACTCCTCAGCATCAATAATGCATGAGTCAGGATTGTGATGGAGTACTGCCCACATGTCTGGATGAGTGCAGCTCCAACAACCATCCAGGATAAAACAGGCCACCACATCCACAAATATTCACTTCCTCCATGATTGACACTCCGCTGCAATTAATACCATCTACAATATGTACTGCTGAAATTCCTGAAGGCTCCTTAAACAAAATCTTCCAAACCACTTCCATCTCGAAGCAGCAGATAGTGGGAACCTCACCACCACCCTCTAAGCCTCCGATCATCCTGACTTGTAACCATAGTACCATTCCTTTTGGGTCAAATACTGGAACTCTGTCCCGAACAACATTGTGCGCTGTAGTTAGACTCACAAACTTCAGTGGAGCAAGAAGTCTAGTATGGATAGGACTGTACAACTTTATGGGATCGTTCATTTCCCAATAATCAAGTGCAAGCCATCTATATGGCATAGAGGTATCCACCCATGTAAGGAAACATCTCCAGCTTAGGGTTCCTTTTCAGGTCATTCGCTGCTCTGACTTGGAGATATCACAGTCATTGCTCAAACTTGAAACTCCCTCCTTTAAGAGCACTTTAGGTGCACATGGACCATTGGATAGCAATGGTCAATAAGCTGGCCCATCTCCAGCACCACAAGGGTAATTATGGATAAGTAATAAATGCTGGTGTTGCCAGTGATGCTTAAGTTCAAGATTGAATGAAGTCTGCATGAAAGGGTATTTATTCCACTTATTGTTCAATTAATACCCAAGGATCATCCAAGGTTAAAACTTGATGAGAAAGAGGTTGTTATAAAACTGTTGGCCTTAATATTTGGCCACCTTTTAATTTTTGCAGTGAAGAAAATCAAAGAAATGGATGACAACTAGGTGACAAACTATACTTGTTATTCCTATGGTGAATAATCCACACTGTCTAAGAGTCAGTGTATCTGGTCACAAGTATGGGAAAAGAGTGGGAGGGGAGAAAGCACTAGTCAACCCTAATGAGGTTGTTCAACTCTTTTCCAGCAGCAGTATCAAGAGTTTTGTGTGTGAGGGAGTTTGTATTTTGTGAAGATTCCCTGCAGATGGCGTGATTTACATTTGTGCAAGATGATTCCTGCACCATGTCTGCCTTTAGTTTTGAACATGGAAAGATTGGAGGTCTACATTTGGAATGTTGAGCATTCTTCCTGATGTAGAGCTGCTGCTTTGGTACAGATTGCGAATGTATGGTCAGTTGCTATACAAGCATCGCAGTAGTATTGTTGAGACATGCAGTAGTATTAGAAAATGAGAATTATGCACGATCCCTCCAATCAATTTGTTCCCCAATCTACGCCTGAAGATGCATGCTGAACTCAATTTTTAAGCTGCACAGAAATTTCCATTTAGTTATTTTGTTTGTGTTCATTTTCTGTGGGTTTTTAAGCCAACTGAGTGCAAATGAGCAAATCGAAGAAGCCTTTTACAAATTTCTCTACAGGCCATGGGACATGCGACCTTTAATTAATTTCAAGGAAATTTGAAGTTACAAGATTAGTTTGTATTATAAGCAGGGCTGGTCCTGCAACTAGTAACATTAAAATTGTGAAATGTATATTTCTAAAATATTAAGCTATCTTTTGTATTTAAAGATGCCAACTAGCCTGTGTGTGTGAAGCACAAAAAGTTGGCTAAAAATTATATATGCAAAGAGTTTGTTTTTAAGAATTGACTATAATCATTGGGGAAGGATAATCATGAATTATTCCTTTTAACTGTTATGATCTTGCCAGCATTTCTGTTTCCTTTCTGGGAAACAAAGTTGACTTCAGATCTAGTTATGCACACCATTCAAAAATGTTTCTGCAAAAATTCAGTACTATTCAGAATTTTGTAACTTAATACTTTGCAATCTGTCCACTACTGGGTTAGTAAGTTCTTAGAGGAATACTGTAGTTTGTTTTTTGCTGAAACTGCATGATGTCATTCTTACTGGTAAAGAAATGCACAGTGAAATTGGCATAGCATCTCAGGCTTTCAATGAATTGAAGTTCACTTTTTAAAAAAATTTTGCTCACCATTCCGGAGTTCCTCTTTCATTCATAAATCATAAAGTTATGGGTTTAAATTCTTTTCAAGAGACTTGGCACATAATTTTGGTTGACACTTCATGCAGCAATCACTCACTAATGCACTTGCCAGAGTTGATTTAAACATTTAAAACCAAAGCTTGTCTGCCCTATTGGGTGAACACAAACTATTTCCTGGTACTGTTTACAAAAAAACGGGCATTTTTCTTCTGTGCTGGCCAAAATTTATTGCTTAACTAACATCTGAAACAGACAATCTGGTCTGTTACTTTATTACTTTGTGGAACTTTGACTGAAACGTTAGCCTGTTTTTCCCAAGTTAATACAGTAAATATGCTACAACAGTACCTCACAGCTATAAAGGATTTATGGGACTTTGAGTGTGCAAAATAATCTGTAGATGTTTCTTTGTTGTCCGTTTGGAATGCTTTGTGTTAGCTTGTTTTTCTCACCATGTGCGTTTGTATGCTTCCACTTTTGTGATTTTTGTTTGCTTTTATGAATAAAGTTTTCTTTTATGTTTTTAAATGTAAACACTTGTAGGTCATGAAGCTAGCAAAGAAACTTTCTGTACCTATTCATAGCGCATCTTTCATTCATTAAAATGTAACAGACCTCCGGACCAACATCTGACCATTGATTTGCAGGAAAAAAAGACAATTTCCCTTTTTCTTTTGTCTTGCACAAGCTTGAGATTAGTGTTATAAATGTTACTTCCACTTGATTTTCAGGCAATGACCATTTCCTGCAATAAAACTCAACTAAAATCCTTTGACATTTAGTGACATTACCATCACCAAGCTCCCACCATCAATATCCAACATGACACCACTGATCAAAGGATGAAGAAAACAGTTACAGAAATTTAATGACAACAACAGGTCAGCGATTGAATACTCTGGCATATAGAGGATTGATGAGTGAACAGTGGCGGACATGATCTATATGGACTTCAACAAGGTTCCTCATGGTAGACTGGTTGGCAAGGTTAGATCATATGTAATACAGGCAGAACTTGCCATTTGGACACAGAACTGGCTCGCAGGTAGAAAACAGATGGTGGTGGAAGGTAGCTTTTCAGATTGGTGGTCTGTGGTTAGTGGTGTGCCACAAGGATCAGTGCTGGGTCCACTGATTTTTGTCATTTATATAAATGATTTGGATGTGAACATAGGAGAAATAGTTTGTGTATTTGCAGATAACACCAAAATTGGAGGTGGAGTGTACAGCAAAGAAGCTTACCTCAGAGTGCAATGGGATCTTGATCAGGTGTGCCAATGGGCCGAGGAGTTGCAGATGGAGTTTAATTTTAGATAAATATTGAAAGGGTACAGAAAAGATTTAGTGATGTTGCCAGGGTTGGAGGATTTGAGTTGGGGGGGGAAGAGGCTGAACAGGCTGGGACTGTTTCCCTTGGATGTCAGAGGCTGAGGGGTGAACTCGGAGGTTTATAAAATCATGAGGGACATAGAGTAAATAGACAAGATCTTCTGTCTGAGGTGGGTGATTCCAGAACTAGAGGGCATGGGTTTAGAGTGAGAGGGGAAAGATATAAAAGGGACATATGAAGCAACGTTTTCACACAGAGGATCTTGCGTGGATGGTATGAGCTGCCAGAGGAAATGGTGAATGCTAGTACAATCACAGCATTTAAAAAGCATCTGGATGGGTATATGAATAGCAAAGATTTAGAGGGATGTGTGTCAAGTGCTGGGAAATGGGACTAAATTAATTTAGGATATCTAGTCGGCATGGACAAGTTGGACGGAAGGGTCTTATTCCATGCATATGTCGCTATTACTCCATGGCTCACTTGTCACTTCCTTGTGACTTTTTAACCATTCACTCATCAAAAGTCAGGCATATGATGAATTACTCTTGACTTGCCTAGGTGAGTGTAGCTGTGACAGTATTCTAGACACTTGGCGTTATTCAAAGTAGTCCACATGTTCAGTTCAGTCTCTCCTTTGTATATTAATTTTTAAAAATGTGATGCAGCAACTACAGCTATTTCAAAAGTATCCTTAAACAACTGACCTTCACCACCTTTTGAAGGACAAGAACCGAAGATGCTCTGAAATGTCTTATGCCAACCTGACCTTGATAAATTGTGAAGATGCATGAAATTTGTTTATTTTTTGAGGATCTTGTTTATTCTGGAAGGTCTTTTGGAACTTCTATGCTGAGAACTTGCCTCTTTCAATAACTGGGTTTAGAAATTTCCAAAATTTACATTGAAGAATCATACAGCTATTTTGCATAGACACCAATGTATTTATGATGTAAACTTCATGCCTCTCATCCAGTTTATATAAGTTGGTTCATCGCCATCCATTTTCTGATTTGGGAGGCCCTAATGTTGAACAGCTGTTTTCTAATACTTCCCCAGAGAAAACTATACTGGAACAAATACTGAGCATATTGCGATGAATCATCACTTGTTTGTTTTATTAGTTGCTTGCAAAGTATTAGAATTTTTTTTTTAGAGGTTATACTATGTAGAAAATAAATGTTGACACTTTATGTAATTGGGTTTGCATTTCTCAATGTATTTATTTGAACTGTATAAGCATTTCCCAGGTGTTTCCATAGAATGCTGCTCTTGTCCATTTTTGTCTTCTAGATATGTCTAGCATTATGACTAAAGCAAAATTGGCACACTTGGTGTGTACCTCCATGATGTGTTTGTCATTATTTTACTATCTTGTCTCTCTTGCTTCCCCATTCCAAAATATTGATTTTGAATTGAATATAGCCTCACAACTAGATGCTATCTCTGTTATCTTGCCGAAAGCTTGATTTACACCACTTCCACTCCCTTCACCACTGACTCAGTAGCAACAGTGTGTACCATCTAAAAGGTGCACTGTAGAAATTCAGAGGCTCCTCGGACAACCACTTTCAATCTGATGAACATGTCCATCTAGATGGAAAATGGCAGCAGACACATAGGAATACTACCACCTGCAAAGTCACCTCCAAGCCATTCCCCATCCTGACTTTGAAATCCACCATCAAGGGACTGTAGTGATTCACAATGGTGGAACACCACTACCTTCTCAACGGTGACTATCGATGAGTAATACATGCTGGCCTGGCTAGTGACATCCATGTCCCATGAGTAGAAAAAAAGTTATATTGCATGTTTAAACTTGTGCATCCCTCATACATTTTGTCATGAGGGAATCACAGCTAAGCTCAGTCCAACCCTTGCTTAATGTCCACATGTGAGTACAATTCTATCAAAGCTCATTGGACTAGTCAGTTTGCATTTGGAATATTGCGAGCAGTTTTAGGCCCCAATTCTAAAGAAGGATGCGTTGGTATTCAAGGGGATCATAGAGTCGTAGAGATGTACAGCATGGAAACAGGCACCTTGATCCCAACTCATTTATGTCAACCAGATATCCCAACCCAATCTAGTCCCACCTGCCAGCACCTGGCCATATCCCTCCCAACCCTTCCTATGCATATACCCATCCAGATGCCTTTTTTAAAATGTTGCAATTGTACTAGCCTCCACCACATCCTCTGGCAGTTCATTCCATACACGTACCACCCTCTGAGTGAAAAAGTTGCCCTTAGGTCTCTCTTATATCTTTCCCCTCACACCCTAAACCCATGCCCTCCAGTTCTGGACTGCCTTATCCCAGGGAATAGCCTTTGCCTATTTATCCTATCCATGCTCCTCATGATTTTATAAACCTGTATGAGGTCACCCCTCAGCCTCTGGTGCTCCAGGGAAAACCACCCCAGCCTATTCAGCCTCTTCCTATAGCTCAAATCCTCCAACTCTGGCAACATCCTTGTAAATATTTTCTGAACCCTTTCAAGTTTCACAACATCTCTCTGATAGGAAGGAGACCAGATTTGCATGGAATAATCCAAAAGCAGCCTAACCAATACCCCGTACAGCCACAACATGATCTCCCAACTCCTATACTCTTTAGTCTGACCAATAAAGGAAAGCATAGCAAATGTCACCTTCACTATCCTATCTATATGTGACTCTATTTTTCGAGGAGCTATGAACCTGCACTCCAAGGTCACTTTGTTCAGTAACACTCCGTAGGACCTTACCATTAAACATAGAAGTCCTGCTAAGACTATGTGCCACTTCTCAGCCCATTGGCCCATCTTACAAGAATGATCCTGTGGGTGAAGGGCTTATCACTGAGGTGTGGTTGAGGGATCTGGGTATATATTTGATAAAAACTTAGAATACTGAGAGGTTTGAGTGAAGTGGACATGGAGAAGATATTTCCATTGGAGAAGAGATTAGGTCCCAAGGGCACAGCCTCAGTGAATGGATGACCCTTTAGAACTGAGATGACCAAGAATCTTTTTAGCCAAAAGGTGTTAATATGTGGAACTCATTGCAAAAGAGCGTTCATTGAGTATATTTAAAACAGATGGGTTTCTCAACCCATTCCCCCTAACCCATGATCCCATTGCCAATAAAGAACCTATCAGGTTAGACTTGATGGGCTGCTCCTATATCTTACTGTTTGGTACCAGGAATATTAGTACTTATATTCATTTCTTTCTTCCTTGCTCTATTTCCTAACTGAAGGGAGCTGCTACTGATTTAATGTCCCTTACCAGCTGCCGTGACATCAACATTCAGCAGTCAGAATTGAACTTGGAACCTGCCTTACATTCATGTTTTAGCTAGTCATTAGAGACACGTGGTGAGCTGTTGGAGGGAATGAGAGATGTAGAACTTTCATTCAGGAAGTATTCAATTCTTAGTGATCAGCAGGAAACTTAGCTGGTACTTAGTGATCCTTGGTCATGTTGGTTCTTTAGTAAACTGAAATCTGTATGGATAGGGCATGGAAATATCAAGCTGCAGAAAATGACATTGGGGGCTGTATATAGATCCCCAAGTGGTAATGAGAGGAAAGGCATTAAACAGAGTATTGCATACAGTTCTGGTCACTGCATTATAGGAAAGATGTGGAAGTTTTGGAAAGTGTTCAGAGGTGATTTGAGGATGTTGCCTGGTATGGAGGGAAGGTCTTATGAAGAAAGGCTGAGAGACTTGAGGCTTTCTTCATTAAAGAGAAGAAGGTTGAGAGGTGACTTAAACGAGACATAAAACATAATCAGAAGGTTAGATACAGTGGACAGTGAGACCCTTTTTCCTTGGATGGTGATGGCTAGCATGAGGGGATATAGCTTTAAATTGAAGGATGATGGATATAGGACAGATGTCCGAGGTGGCTTCTTTACTAAGCATAGGCAGGGTATTCCATACCCTTACTGCAACAGTAGTAGACTTGCCAAGTTTAAGGGCATTTAAATGGTCTTGGATAAACATATGGATGAAAATGGAAAGTGTAGGATAGATAGGCTTCATATTGGTTCCACAGGTCAGTGCAACATTGAGGACCGCAGGTCCTGTAATGTGCTATTATGTTCTATGAACTTAGAGACAATGATTGAATTCAGGCTGAGGGAAAAAGTCCTTTTGGCCTATTTCCTCTCGTCTGACTGCTAGTTAGCTTACTTTTAGCATTGAGAGTGAGTCTGCCATGTGGGTGACTTTGGGATAGTTCTTCACCTATGACTTTCACCGCACAATAATGCTCAAATACAGGCTGGTGCACACAGCCATTCAGTCCACTAGCATTCTGTAGTGGAACTGAAACTGATGCTTTAATCCCTGTTCTTAAAAGAAAACACACAATGTGTTTTGTATTTTGGAAAATAATCCTCAGGGAGTGGCTTGCTGTTGAGCAGTGTGTCAGTAGCCCTTCATTATCTCTGCATTCGCAAGATCACAATTCAGTCTATTTTGACTCGGCTGTCTTCTCTCTCTCTCACTCCTCCTGCTGCACCTTTTAAAATGCTGTTGTTTGATGTTCACTTTGCATCCATAGGCTATATACTCCATGGGGTTCTCTGTCCAGACAACCACTTAATTTATATTCACAGCCACTTTTAGCTGTATCAGCCCTCTTTTTTTTAAATTGAAAGTTAAAAACAATTATCCTGTACTTCGGGATAGTAATGCTCATGACACAGTTCTGTAATTCAGTGCTTGTGAAAGATTTTCCTTTTTAAATATGTATGATATGTAAATTCATTTCTACTTCACTGGCATGTAAATTTTTTTTCAGTGTGTAATGATTAGAGAATTAGTCTCCTATTCACTGCAAGAACGGCCTGCTCACACTAGGAAATAACTGTCAAATGAAAAGTCCAGTATGAACATATAAGCATTATGCAATTGTTATATATTGGTTCTGAAATTTTAAATAGTGGTCTTAATAGCTCAACTATTTTAGTTACTTGTCACTGCTGAGAATTTAATATTTCAAAAGTTATAAAATGGTTGAATGCTGAGCAAGTTGACATGGGTAGGCTATGAATATCACCTTGGGCTTTAGTTGAATTCTTGTGTTTAACCTGTTCCTACACTAGCTGAAAGCACTGTAATAATTTTCTTGTGTAATTTAAATGGAATACGAATGAGGTATGTAGATTATGTTTACTTGAAGATCTCTAGTAGGTTTTTTTTGCAGCTAAACTAAGTACATCGAATACAGAGTAGTCTCCATAAGAAGTCTGTGCTCAAGTGCTGCAGTGCAGAAAGCCTGTGGCATGTTACAACATTTGGGGACTTGACTCATTTGTATATTGATCTTTTAAAGGTACATCATTTCAATTGTGATAACATTAATAAGCATATGTCTTTCCATCTGGGAATGCTGAGGAAGTTCTAGAGATTCAATGAGAGGTTCAGTGGTGATTTGAATGGAGTGATAGTGAGGTAATGTTGCAGAACCGGTGTTAGATGCTGCTGACAATGAATTGGGTTGGGATCTTGGCATTTGAGACTGCTCCTTGTCTTGTTCAGCCTGAGCTATTTGTGTTGAGATTTTAGCAGGAGCTTAACAAAATAACTTTGATTATGTTGGACATGTCATCACCTTGAACAATGGTGATGGTGAACTTTTAAAATGGTGATAAAGTGGAGCCAGATATTGAAGGATATGGAAACTGATTTTGCTCCTATAGATTATGTTAGTTTGATAGAAATCAAATTCATTTAAAGCATCTGAAAACTCCTCACTTCGTGCCAGCTTTGAATACCTGTTATACAGCTGGATTTGATTAATAAAATTTTAAAATTGTTGCTTGGTTCCTTGCTTATCTTTCAAATAAAAAAATTCGCATGACATGTAGGGGGACATGCATTTAAGTAATATCTTTCACAACTTCAAGGTGTCTCAAAGTAATTGAGAACTTTGAAATTAAAACAAATTGTTGGAAAAGCTGAGGTCTGGCAGTATCTGTGGGGAGAAAGAGTTGATGTTTCATGTTTAGTGATTCTTCATTGCAACACTTTTTGAGTATAACTGCAGTTGTACTAAAAGACACACAATTATTGCCACAGCAAGCTTCAACAAACAGCAAATTAAACTAAACCAGATAGTCTTTTAGGGGTGTTGATTGAAAGATAAATATTGGCCAGGGCACCAGTCATCACATGACCTTGGATGAATTAAATTGTGGAGAGGGTATAAGGGGTCTGCAAAGAAATTTAATTAGGTTGAGTGAATAAGCACATTTTGGCAAATGGAGCAGAATGTGGAAAAATATGAACTTATCCACCTTAGTGAAAAAAAATGTAGAAAAGCAGTATCCTTTGAATGGAAAGAACATCACAAATCTATAGTACAGAAGTGAACAATTAAATGAGTCACAACAGTTAGTATGCAGGCTCAGCAAGTGTTTTTTTCTTTTTAAATTCATTTTTTTGTGGGATGTGGGCATCGCTGGCTGGCCAACATTTATTGCCCTTCCCTAGTTGTCCTTAAGAAGGTGGTGGTGAGCTGCTTTCTTGAACTGCTGGAGTCTACCTGCTGTGGGTTGACCCACAGTGCCATTAGGGAAGGAATTCCAGGATTTCGACCCAGCGAGCGCAATATATTTCCAGGTCATGATGGTAAGCGACTTGGAGGGGAGCTTGGAGTTGGTGTTGATCCCATATATCTGTCAAGTGTCTTGGGTATTGTTGGGGTTGTGCTCATCCATGCAAGTGGGGAGTATTTCATCACACTCCTGACTTGTCCCCTAGATGTGGACATGCTTTGAGGAATTTGGAGGTGAGTTACTCACTGCAGTGTTCTGAGCTTCTGACCTACTGTTGTAGCCACTCTGTTTACGTAATGATTCCAGTTGAGTTTCTGGATAATGGTAACTCCCAGAATGTTGCAAGTGGGGGATTCGGTGATGGTAACACCATTGAATGCCAAGGGACAGTGATTAGATTGTCTTTTATTCGTGATGGTCATAGCCTGTCATTTGCGTGGCGTGAATATTACTTATCAGCCCAAGGCGACAAGTAATTCAGATCTTGGTTGCACTTGAATGTGGAATGCTTCAGTACCTGAGGAGTCGCAAATGGTGCTGAACATTGTGTAATCATCAGAAAATATATCCCCACTGCTGACCTTTATGATAGAGGGAAGTTCATTGATGAAACAGCTAAAGATGACTAGACTGAAGGCACTACCCTGAGGAACTCCTGCTGAGATGACTGACCTCCTACAACAACGACCATCTTCCAATGCACATTAGGAAGGTCATGTTATCATTTATAGCAAAGAAAGTGCAAGAGGTTAATTTTTTTTTAACCAACCTGTTTTTTCATATTATGACAACTGTCAGAGGCAGATTGGTCTTGTGTCTGAACATTTTAGTCCAGAACTAAGTACACTATCACTGTGCCACAAAATATATTTTTTAACCAACCTGCTCAGTTATGTTATTGTACAGATGGGATTTGAAACCAGGCATCCTGTCTTAGAGGAAGGGACATTATCATGGATAAGAACCCTCACTATATCATAGAATTAAACTGGAGAAGATTTGCGACAACTGTGCGGGGTCTTAGACAATCCAAACTGCTATTGGCAGTTTTGCTCACCTTTAGTTAAGAAAGGATGTGCAGTAATTGCATTAAAAGCCATCTAGAGAAGGCTGTCAAATGAATCCTGGGATTAAGGAGTTAATTTGAAGAAAGGTTGAGAAGTTTTGGCTGATACTCCTTCATGTTTAGAAGATGGGGATGTGATCTTTTTAAAATGCCAAATTCCTGAGTGGACTTGACAGGTAGATGGTGGGAGGATGGTTCAATTTACACTGAAGAATCAGTCCACTTTTCTCAAAAGCTACAGTCAATATTATCTTTTCAGATTTGTTATAGATTTATATTGAATTTCAATTTTCCTCTTAAGCAGTACATAGTAGGAACACATTTAGGTGGAACAGCAAAAAAGTTATAAAAAGAAAAGCCTTAGTGAAGCACTTCGTTGCAAATAAGTAGAATATGTATGGTGTTCCAAACAGTGATAGGGCCATAAACCTACCATCAAGCACCTAAAAGCATATTTAGGTAACTGGAGAGTAATCATAAATATCATGAGATGTCCATGTCTAGAACGCCCCTTTAAAAACAAGCAGTCTCTGGAGTCTGAGACAGTTTTGTGCACTCTGCAAAAGAATATAATCATATTTTCAAGGTTTAGTATTGTCCATTATTGGGATGGCAAAGAGAAAAATTATCATTGATAATTTGCAGTTCCAGCTAATGAATTGCCATTTCACCATGTTTGGATAGAAACAAGTAAAATGCTTACATTTTATGCAGCAGTCCCTCAAAATTTGTTCTCAACCTACCCACTTATCTCCATTTTTCAGTTGTCTGGTCACCAATGATACCTGCTAATACATAAACAGCATTAGGTTGGCTTGGACATGACTGATGATAGAAGATTTAGAGCTGAGGTCAAACGCTACTGTAATCATCTGAAATAAACAATTTGCAATACTCCAGACCCCTGTTCAAGATTGACCAGGTAGCAACATTCATTAGAAATCCCGTGGTGTAGAAGGAAACAAAAAGGGATACTTGCGCATGGAGCTAGAATTCTTTCTACTTAGTTCGACACACAGATTAAAAATAGAAACATTTTAAAATAGGAGCAGGAGAAGACGAGACGTCCGATCAAACCCATTCCACCATTCAATATGGCAATTAAAAGACTTCACAAACTAGGGGGTACAATCTGTCCATACGCCATGACAGTTACAGATTTCAGGTATCTATTTCTTAGACATATAGTCAGTGACCTGGCCTCCACAGCCTTTTGCAGTATAGAATACCACAGGTAAGCGATCTTCTGAGTCAGGAAATTTCTCCCAATCAGTCCACAGTGGCATATAGCAAATCCCAAGACCGAGCCTCTTGTTCTAGACCTCCTAGCCAGGGAAAACATTATCTCTGTCAATTTTATCCAGTCCTGTCAGAATTTTAAATGTTTGAGAGATCCCCTCTTCTTCTCCTAAATACAGCTGTTTGCTGTACCTGCATGCTTCCTTTCAGTGACTGATGCACTAGGACACCAGGGTCCCTTTGTACTTCAACATCTCGTATTATACTCTTGCACTCTTTTTCCTCCTGAAGTGGACAACTTCTCACTTAGTCACATTATCTGACATCTGAGAAGTGAATACCCACTCCTCAATCTGTCTAAATCACCCTGAACTCTACATCCTCCTCATCATTCACAATCTCACTTGGATTAGTGTCATCAGCAAACTTTGGAAAAATCATGATTTGATTCCTTCATCCAAATTGTTGATTACTATTGCAAATGCTAGGACTGGTAAGTTTCTTCTATATTACCTCTCATTTTTTTTTAAATTTCAGGTTTCTAATATTTGCAAGAGTTTGGTTTTACAAGATTGTCTGAGTTCATACACTAATAAGCCAATTATAATTCAAGATGCCTCATCATTCTTAGAGGGCAGTGGGTGCCTAGGGTTAATATGTATAGGTTTTAACAGTTTGATGCATGAGAAGACAAAAAGAGAATTTTGGAGTCCTCACTCATGAATCAACAGAGCGGGAGACCTGTGCCCAGTCATCCAGTGTCACAAACTAGCACCCCAAAGTGGTTAAGCAGAATGCCGTGCTTTCATACATTATCATTCCATTTGTACTTGATATAATAAAGTCTGTTCCAAATTTAATGAGATTGTGGCTGATCTGATACTCCTCAACTCCATTTTGCTGTTTTTTCTCCATAACCCTCCATTTTCCACCGATTAAACATCTTTCTCAACCTTGAATATACGTAACAACTTAGTGTCAACAGCACTCTGTGGTGAAAAATTCCACAGATTCACAACCTCAGAAGAAATTCCTCTTCATCTTTATTAAGAAGGTGTGACCTTTATGTTTTGAGATTATGCCTACTGGTCCGAGACTCTCCCACATGGTGAAATAGCCTTTTTAGATCTACCTTGTCAAGTCCTCAGAGTTGTGTATGTTTCAATAAGGTTACCTCTCATTCTTCTCTATTCCAATGAGTATAGATACAATCCACTCAGCCTTCTTTCTTTGGACTGCCTCCAATGCTAGTATATTCTTCCTTTCAGTTAATGGACCCAAATTTGACTAATGCATTGACTAGCTTTAACAAAGCCTCCCTATTTTCATATTCCATTCCCTTTGAAATAAAGCTGAAAATGTGTTGCTGGTTAAAGCACAGCAGGTCAGGCAGCATCCAAGGAACAGGAAATTCGACGTTTCAGGCCAGAGCCCTTCATCAGGAATGAGGAGAGTGCGCCAGGCAGGCTAAGATAAAAGGTAGGGAGGAGGGACTTGGGGGAGGGGTGATGGAGATGTGATAGGTGGAAGGAGGTCAAGGTGGGGGTGGAGAGGTCAGGAAGAAGATTGCAGGTTAGGAGGGTGGTGCTGAGTTCGAACTCATGGTTGTTTGGAGTGCAAACAGTTAAACCAAGTTGACACCCACTCGATGCGTGCCAATCAGATGCGACGTGGGTGGGCATGGCCTAGCACTGGCAGGCCTTAATTCTGTTTCAGGGCCTGTTTTACTCAGTGAGTCTGCTCCGCTCCTCTAGCAAGGTTTTAAAAATTTGACTATGAAACTGTCTGAAATTTGAAAAATTGAATTCCGAAAACCAGCTGGTCCTGAGCATTTCCGATAAGGAATTATGCATCTGTACCAGTGCTGCTATTATTTTTGTATTCCTTTTAATATCCTTGAATGTATCCTATCAGGTCCATGGGATTTCTCAGTTTTTTGCCTCATTAGTTTTCCTCACACGTTTTTTAGTGATAGCTATTGTATTTATTTCTTCTATTCCTTTTGCCTTTGAATATATAGTAATTTTGTAATGCTATTATTATCTTCAACTGTGAAGTCTGATGCAAAATATTTTGCAAAAATTCTTATACCATTTTCTGAGTCCCCATTTCATTTCCCGAGCCTCATTCTCTGGGGAATCTACGTTCACTTTGGCATAGATTCTATAAAACTTGTGAAAACGTATTTGTACTTGAAATAGTCCTGTAACTAATAGTCATAGAGTCACAGCATGTAAACAGCATGGAAACAGACCCTTCGGTCCAAGCTGTCCATGTCCACCAGATACCCCAACCCAATCTAGTCCAACCTGCCAGCACCCGGCCCATATCACTCCAAACCCTTCCTAATCATATACCCATCCATATGCTGCTTAAATGTTACAATTGTGACAGCCTCCACCACTTCCTCTGGCAGCTCATTCCATACACCTACCACTGTGTGAAAAAGTTGCCCCATATCTTTGATATCTTTACCCTCTCACCCTAAACCTATGCCCTCAAGGTCTGAACTCCCCGACCCCAGGGAAAAGACTTTGTCTATTTATCCTATCCATGCCGCTCATAATTTTGTAAACCTCTATAAGGTCATGCCTCAGCTTCTGGTGCTCCAGGGAAAACAGCACCAGTCTGTTCAGCCTCTCCCTATAGCTCAAATCTTCCAACCCTGGCAACATCCTTGTAAATGTTTTCTGAACCCTTTCAAGTTTCACAACATCTTTCCGATAGGAAGGAGATCAGAATTGCATGCAATATTCCAACAGTTGCCTAACCAATGGCCTGTACAGGTAAAAACAAGGACTACAGATGCTGGAAACCAGAGTCTAGATTAGAGTGGTGCTGGAAAAGCACAGCATGTCAGGCAGCATTCGAGAAGCAGGAAAATTGACGTTGTCCTGTACAGTCACAACATGACCTCCCAACTCCTGTACTCAATACTCTGACCAATAAAGAAAAGCATACCAAGCGCCTTGTTCACTATCCTATCTACCTGCGACGACTCTTTCAAGGAGCTATGCACCTGCCCTCCAAGGTCTCTTTGTTCAGCAACACACCCTAGGACCTTACCATTAAGTGTATAAGTCCTGCTAAGATTTGCTTTCCCAAAATGCAGCACCTCGCATTTATCTGGATTAAACTCCATCTGCTACTTCTCAGTCCATTGACCCATCTGGTCAAGATCCTGTTGTAATCTGAGGTAACACTCTTTGCTGTCCACTACACCTCCAATTTTGGTGTAATCTGCAAACTTACTAACTGTACCTCTTATGCTCTCATCCAAATCATTTGTGTAAATGACAAAAAGTAGAGGACCAACACCGATCCTTGTGGCACTCCACTGGTCACAGGTCTCCAGTCTGAAAAACAACCCTCCACTACCACCCTTTGTCTTCTATCTTTGAGCCAGTTCTGTATCCAAATGGCTAGTTCTCCCTGTATTCCATGAGATCTAACCTTGCTAATTAGTCTCCCATGGGGAACCTTGTCGAATGTCTTACTGAAGTCCATGTAGCTCACATCTACTGCTCTTCCCTCATCAATCCTCTTTGTTACTTCTTCAAAAATCTCAATCATGTTTGTGAGACATGATGTCCCACACACAAAGCCATATTGACTATCCCTAATCAGTCCTTGCCTTTCCAAATACATGTATATCCTGTCCCTCAGGATTTCCTCCATCAATTTTCCCACCACCGACGTCAGGCTCACCAGTCTATAGTTCCCAGGCTAGTCTTTACCGCCCTTCTTAAACAGTGGCACCACGTTAGCCAACCTCCAGTCTTCCGGCACTTCACCTGTGACTATCGATGATACAAATATCTCAGCAAGAGTCCCAGCAATCACCTCTCTAGCTTCCACAGAGTCCTAGGGTACACCTGATCAGGTTTTGGGGATTTATCCACCTTTTCCCATTTCAAGACATCCAGCACTTCCGCCTCTGAGATGTGGATATTTTGCAAGATGTCGCCATCTATTTCCCTACAGTCTATATCATCCATATCCTTTTCCACAGTAAATACTGATGCAAAATACTCATTTAGTATCTCCCCCATTTTCTGTGGCTTCACACAAAGGCCGCCTTGCTGATCTTTGAGGAACCCTATTCCTCCCCCTTGTTACCTTTTTGTCCTTTATATATGTGTAAATCCCTTTGGATTCTCCTTAATTCTATTTGCCAAAGCTATTTCATGTCCCCTTTTTGCCCTCTTGATTTCTCTCTTAAATATACTCCTATTTCCTTTATATTCTTCTAAGGATTCACTCGATCAGGAGCCGTACAGCTTTATAGTGATGCTTTCAAAAAACAGCCTAAAATTGCAATTGACATAGAATCACAGAGTAGTTACAGTGCTGAAGGAAGCCATTCAGCCCGTTATGTTTGCTTGGTTCTATTATCTGATGCCAACCAACTACCTGCACACTATTTCCATCTGAATAATCATCCAATGCCCTATCAAATGCCTAAATTGAACCTGCTTCCACAGCATTTCTATGCAGTGCATTCCATATCCTAATTCCTCACTGAGAAAAAGTTTTATTTATTCTATCTAGCCTGCTTGTGATTTTAAAAATATCTATCAGATCTCCCATCAAATGCATTTTCTCTAGATAGAATAGTCCCAAATTCTTCAATCTAATATCATAACTGTAGTTTCTCAATTCCAGAACCATCCTTGTAAATTGCTTCTGCTCCCTCTCCAGTATATTCATATCGTTCTTATAATGTGGTGACCACAACTGCACACAATATTCAAGCTGACGTAAGGATTTTTTACAATTTCAATATCATCTCCTCCTTGCTCTTGTACACTCTGTTCCTATTGCCGAAGTCAAGAATGCTATGCATTATTTACTGTTGACTCCACTTGTCCTGGCACCTTCAATGATCTGTGCATATATACAGCCAGTCTTTCTGTTCATGCAACCCTTTATAATTGTACCCCCATTTTGTAGTCTTTTAATGTTCTTCTGACCAAAGTAAATCACTTCACGCTTCTCTGCATTGAATCTCTTCTGCCACCTACCCACTCATATTAGGTGCTTCAATAAACGTGCACCACAGTACCTTCCACTTCCAATCAGATGCCACAGCACAGCACCTGTAGACTAAGGTCAATGGTCAGATCTTGGAGCAGAAGATTACTTTTAGGCAAACAAAGGCATGCCATGATCTACAAATATCAATAACTGCTACTGTAGAGGTCACTACGCTACATCCTCCTCACAACAGAAGCAGAAATGATAGTGTTAGTCCGTTTACGACTAATCATTTTCAACTAACAGTAACAAGCTGTTCTGAAGAAGGGTCACTGGACTCAAAATGTTAGGTCTGTTTCCTCTCCGATGCTGCCAGATCTCGAGTTTCTCCAGCAATTTATTTTTATTTTATTTATTTATTATTCTCGCAAAAGGCTAGACTTAGCTACAAATTTGAGGTTCTCATATCACTGCAACTTTAGTGGGAGAATTAATGCATTGGAAAATGATTTTTAAATAATTCAGTGATATTCTTTTGTCCTTGAAGCTGATTTTTCATAAGAGATTGCTTTCAAAAGGAGAAACAACAGTACTGCACTCAATCTAATGATTAATTAAATGCCTGTATGCTGAGAACCCATGAGTTCAAAACACCATTTCAGTCAATGGGGTTTCTAGTATGGTTGAAACTATAATATTGGATGCAACCACTGCACCAAAAAAAAGCAAGAGCCTGCTCTGCCATTTGATAACTTCATGGCTGATCTGATTGTGGCCTCTACAGCAGTTTCTTGTTTGCCCCTCATGACTCTCCATACCATTACCACTCAAACAAATCTCTCTAACTCAGCCTCTAGTTCAATGAAGCAGCCTAAAAGACTATTTGGGGAAGAGAATTCAATAAAGGAATGATCTCTCAGAAAATATTTCTGTTGGTATTCATCTAGAAAGGGAGAATCCTTTTTTTTAAATGTGTCACCTAGTTCTAGAGGAAAGTTGAAGGAAAAATACGGAAAATACAGCAAATCTACTTGGGTAAAATGGATCAAATGATAAATACTTCAGAATGAGTGAAAAATTCAATGCTTTAGAAGGGAAGAAAAATTACTTGGTGCTTAAGCAAATTTCATAAAGAATAGATATGCATATCTTCCATCTTTTGGGTAGGAATTTATCTTCCATGTGAGTTCTTTAATCAAGATCCTGTTTGTCTGTACAGGTGTAGGCAAAGGTATCTATAGTACAATTTAAAAACAGCGGGTGTTTTTCTGAATCTTTGACAATATTCACCTTCAACTAACACATTTTGTTTTTTTGAGAAAAGTTATCTGGTTTTGCATCGTATTTGTGAGGGCTAGCTGCCATGGATACCTACAAACCATTGACTGTATTTTAAAAGAAATTCATTTACTGTGACTTGACATTTTTGGGTGCAAATCCATTTGTTTTTAATTGCTTTGCTCCTTTTGAGGCTTGAATCTTTCTGCTGGTATATATAATGCTTTTTTTTACCTTGAATCACCATAAATTGGTGGAATGTTTGAGATCAATCCCTGCAAATCCTAAACTGTATGGGAATTGTATATCCATGTATGCAATAAATGCCTCCTGTTGTTTGAACTTCACCTTAAGTTTGAGTTTTAATGGTTGAGATCATTTGCAAGACAGGCTGTGCATTTTCTGAGATGGACAACCCACATCTATAAAGTGTTCAGGACCAGAAGTAAGCAGCTTATTTTTTTGAGGGATAGGAGGTGGCAAGAAGTTCAGGAATCCTACTGGAACATGATGTTTATTAACTGATTTTCACTATTGATGTGAGCGTGACTCTGCCTTGAAGGATTGCAGTCCGTAGGGCACCTTGAGTAAATTATTTTATGCAGAGGGATAGAATAGTATAGGAATGCAGTGTTCTCGGCAATTCAATAGGTGAGACAGACAGACAGGGTGTTCTGCAGTGTCTGATATACATGTTACGTGCTACATAATGAAGGGCTTATGCTCAAAACGTCGAATTCTCTATTCCTGAGATGCTGCCTGGCCTGCTGTGCTTTGACCAGCAACACATTTGCAGCTGTGATCTCCAGCATCTGCAGACCTCATTTTTTACCTGGTTCTAGGACAGCATTGTAATTAAAATAGAACATTTTAATGGAGAGCAGCTAATCTCTCTGGCAAACATTCAAACTAATGACTTTCTAAGAAAAAAGAATTGGATCCTGCAAATTAGTTTTGGGTACTAGAGAGGAGGTTTAAAACATTGGACCCCAAACCTAGTAATTCTTGGATTCATCCCCTTGCAATGTGCTAGTGAAGATTGAGTGTTGTTTTGTAATTGGTCATTGTTTACAAAGGAATGCTGGTGCCCCTTTCCATTAAAGAGGGGCAATTAGTTATATACAGCTTCAAGGCCATTACTTCGCAAACATGAGGTAATATAGGAGCACTGAAATAAGGTAAAATAAAGATGTTTGCGGCAGTGGTGAAAGGAAAAAAGCTTTCTGGGACAGGAGAGACCTGGCCAATTTGAACAAGTTGTGCCTTTAGAACTGGAAACTAGTTCCCTGTGAGGAAGCTACCTGACACAGTGGAGAAGGTTGCTAATTTGCTATGGGTTACAGACTTGAAACATTAACATTGTTTTCTATCCACAGGTGCTGCCAGACCTGTTAAGTTTCTTTAGCAATTGCTATTTTTTTCCAATTTGCCATGGGGATGGGCACAAGAATAGAACTTGACAGGATGTTCATGATGCATAGAAAACTGAGAGAGAAAAATAGCCCGAGAGTAAATAAATTTTAAATACATTTTCAGATTGTCAGAGGGAGTAGACAAGAGGCAAATGCAAGGAAGTAAAAATGGTTGAGTACATGTATGTTAATGTACACAATGTGATAAATGTGCTGGGTATGGATCGCTATGCGTTACTTTAATTTTGTGAACAAAGCTGGCTCCAAAAAGGAGAATATTAGGAACTCTTTCTAGCTAAAATGTGCTTGGGAGAGATAGTGAGGGAAGAATGGAGAGAGGTGGCAGGATTAATTGAAGAAACACAATCCTGAAAGGAGATGTAGGTGAGGATCCAACGACTGATGTTTATAGAGTCATAGAGATGTACAGCGCAGAAACAGAGCCTTCAAACCAACTTGTCCATACCGACCGGATATCCTAAACTAATCTAGGCCCAGTTGCCAGCACACGGCCCATATCCCTCTATACCCATCCAGATGCCTTTTTAAATGCTGTAATTGTACCAGCTTTTTCCACTTCCTCTGGCAGCTCATTCCATACACGGACCACCATTGTCCCTTAGGTCCCTTTTTATATCTTTCCCCTCTCACCCTAAACCCATGCCCTCTAGTTCTAGACTCTACTATCCCAGGGAAGAGACTTTGTCTATTTTTCCTATCCATGCCCCTCATGATTTTATAAACCTTGATAAGGTCACCCCTCAGCCTCAGACACTCCAGGGAAACCAGCCCAAGCCTATTCAGCCTTTCCCTATAGCTCAAATCCTGCAACCCTGGCAACACTCTTGTCAATTTTTTCTGAATCCTTTCAATTTTCACAACATTGTTCTGATAGGAAAGGGACCAGAATTGCACGCAATATTCTAAAAGTGGCCTAACTAATGTTCTGTACAGCCACAACATGACCTCCCAACTCCTGTAGTCAATACTCTGACCAATAAAGGAAAGCTTACCAAAAACCGCCTTCACTATCCTATCGACCTGGAACTCTGCATTGAGGGGCCCTATTCTCTCCCGAGTTACCCTTTTGTCCTTAATGTATTTATAAAATGCCCTTGAATTCTTCTTAAACTTATTTGCCAAAGTTATCTCATGTTCCCTTTTTCCCTCCTAATTTTCCTCTTCAGCATACTCCTACTACCTTTATACTCTTCTAATGATTCATTCAATCTCTCTTGTCTCAACCTGACTTTTGCTTCCTTCTTGTTCTTAACCAAAACATCAATTTCTCTAGTCAACCAGCTTTCCCTACACCTACTAGCCTTTCCTTTCACCCTAACAGGAATATGCGGTCTCTGGACTCACATTATCTCATTTTTGAAGGCTTCCCATTTTCCAACCGTGGCTACGTAAAACAGTTGATCTTCCATAATTACACCGGCACCACTCCCCACCTCTTCCTCCGCTACATTGAAGACTCATTGGCGCCACCTTGTGCTCCCACGAGGAGGTTGAGCAATTCATCAACTTCACCAACACATTCCACTCTGACCTTAAATTTACCTGGATCATCTCTGACACCTCCCTTCCCTTCCTGGACCTCTCCATCTCCATTAATGACGACTGACTTGACACTGACATTTTTTTTTACAAACCCACTGACTCCCACAGCTACCTGGATTACACCTCTCCCCACCCTACCTCTTGCAAAAATGCCATCCTGTATTCCCAATTCCTCCGCCTCCGCCGTATCTGCTCCAGGAGGACCAATTCCACCACAAAACACACCAGATAGCCTCCTTCTTTAGAGACCGCAATTTCCCTTCCCACGTGGTTAAAGATGCCCTCCAATGCATCTCATCCACATCCCGCACGTCCGCCCTCAGACCCCACCCCTCCATCTGTAACAAGGACAGGACGCCCCTGGTGCTCACCTTCCACTCTACCAACCTTCGCATAAACCAAATCATCCGCTGACATTTCCGCCACTTCCAAAAAGACCCCACCACCAGGGATATATTTCCCTCCCCACCCCTTTCCGCCTTCCACCAAGACCGTTCCCTCCGTGACTACCTGGTCAGGTCCACGCCCTCCTACAATCCACCCTCCCATCCTGGCACCTTCCGCCTGCTACTGTAGGAACTGTAAAACCTTCGCCCACACCACCTCCCTCTCCTCTATCCAAGGCCCTAAAGGAGCCTTCCACATCCATCAAAGTTTTACCTGCACATCCACTAATATAATTTGTTGTATCCGTTGCTCCCGATGTGGTCTCCTCTACATTGGGGAGACTGGACACCTCCTAGCAGAGCACTTTAGGGAACATCTCCGGACTCCCGCACCAATCAACCACACCGCCCCGTGGCCCAACATTTCAACTCCCCCTCCCACTCTGCCGAGGACATGGAGGTCTTGGGCCTCCTTCACCCTGCTCCCTCACCACCAGACGCCTGGAGGAAGAACGCCTCATCTTCCGCCTCGGAACACTTCAACCTCAGGGCATCAATGTGGACTTCAACAGTTTCCTCATTTCCCTGTCCCCCACCTCATCCTCGTTCCAAACTTCCAGATCAGCACTGTCCCCATGACTTGTCTGGACTTGTCCTACCAGCCTATCTCCTTTTTCCCCTATCCACTCCACCCTCTCCTCCCTGACCTATCACCTTCATCCCCACCCCCACTCACCTATTATACTCTATGCTGCTTTCTCCCCACCCCCACCTTCCTCAAGCTTATCTCTCCACACTTCAGGCTCTCTGCCTTTATTCCTGATGAAGGGCTTTTGCCCGAAACGTCGATTTCGCTGCTCCTGGATGCTGCCTGAACTGTTGGACATCCTACTTGTCTTCTGGCTCTGGTTACAAAGCAAATTTCTACATATGCAACCCTTTCCCTTCTGTAAGTGTGACCAAGAGTGCAAAGTCTCCTTCACTGGATAAGATACATGATAACTTTGCCTTTTGAGAGGATTGCTGCACTCCTGACATTGTCCTTTCATCAGATATTATGAATTTGCTGTCTGTAGGAAAGGTGGAATTTGAGCTGTAGATCATATATACTTGGTAGTCAGACGGGGTTGTCCGAAAAGTCAGCTTGATCGTTCCATGCGTGTTTCACCAGGCCTCCAAAGATGGTGGCTGCTTGTATGCTTTCAGTTTATTTTTGGTCACCATGGACCCAAAATGACAGAATTTATTAACCTCTTTCAGCAGCATGTTTTTTTTTGTGTGATCAAGAGTGGGTATTTGACGTATTGTTCCATAACTATAGTTTGCTTGATAATTAATCATTTGAGAAGAACAAGCTACAGATATGGGAGAAATGATCCATGAGCCTTTGCTGAAATTCTATGCAAGTGACTAGCACGATGTCAGCTGTGTGCTTTTCCGAAGGTGTGCTGTATTTTTGTTTTCACTTTGTCTGGATGGTTTGTAGATCATGCTCTCTGTCCTAGTAGTCATGTAAAGCCACCTTCCAACCTGTACAAAAATCAAGGATTTGGATCATGGAGAAGGAAAATTGCTGAAAAATGCCTGTCACCCCCATATAATAGTTATTCCCTCTGGTACTGATGAAGTGGTCACATCAAGCTTAGGAGTCATAGAGTTACAGAGTTGGAGAGCTGTACAGCAGGGGAACAGACGCTTCAGTTCAACTTGACCATGCCGACCAGATATTTTAAATAAATCTAGTCCCATTTGCTATCATTTGGCCTACATCCCTCTAAACCCTTCTTATCCATACACCCGTACAGATACCTTTTTAAATGTTGTAATTGTACCTGTCTCCACCACTTCACCTGGCAGCTCATTCCATACACGCACCACCCTCTATGAAAACGTTGCCCCTTAGATCCCTTTTCAAAGGGATTCCCCTTTCTGTAACCAAACGGCAGTTCTCCCTGTGTTCAATGTGATCTAACCTTGCAAAGCAGTTTACCATGAGGAACCTTGTCGAATGCCTTACTGAAGTCCATATCAAACACATCCACTGCTCTGCTCTCCTCAATCCTCCAAAGATCACTAGTAGCTAGTAACATTGCACAGTGGGATTATGGGTTGTGTGGGAAGGGAGTGGACTAATGGGACTCTGCAGTATTAAATTTTTAATAGCTTAACTTCAATGCTGTTATAGATAGAATGGGACAGATCTCACTGATCATTTAAAGAAACATTTAATTGTAGAGTCAAACCAATGGTCCCTTTCAGGATCACTGGTAATTGCTATTGAACATTTTCTTGGGAGTCTTTGTGGGGTCAGAGGGAGCAGGAATGGTTATGGCTCATTGCTAGCTGCTAGTTAGGCAACACCTTAGTTTTGATGCTCTTTTGTCCTCCCACTTTGAATTGCTAACTTTCCTGGGTGACTCATTTATGTTTCCCCTGATGATCAATGAGCACTGTTTATTACATTATATTCCGTTTACATCAGAATCTGAAAATGCTTCAGGGTCTCCAAAGGTTTCAGGCAGCAAAAGTTGAACCACTTTCATCAATTTTATGTTTAAAGTTGTATTCTATTTGTTACTGCATTTCGCTTTGCTTAGGTTCCTTCTCTTGGTATTTACTTTTGTTTTATCACGGATGCTGGTCTTTAACCAATTTGACATGATAGCAAGAAATTGTTGAAGGCACTGGATGCTGCAAAAGTTGTAGACCTGACAACATTCCAGGAACAGTGCTGAAGACGTGGGCTTTAGAAATAGCCAAGGTGTTAGCAAAGCTGTTCCAGTGCAGCTAAGATGTTGTTTACTCCAAGACAATGGGAACATTGCCTATATATGCTTTGTGCATGTAATGCAGGAAAATCAAACCTGGCAGAAGTGGGTACTGCAGATGCTGGAGATTAGAGTCAAGATTAGAGTGGTGCTGGAAAAGCACAGCAGGTTAGGCAGCATCCGAGGAACAGGAAAATAATTCCTGATGAAAGGCTTTTGCCTGAAACGTTGATTTTCTTACTCCTTGGATGCTGCCTGACCTGCTGTGCTTTTCCAGTACCACTCTAATCTTGATACAAATTGAGCTTGGTCAACTACTGCCCTATTAGTCTAGTCTTGATCATCAACAAAAAGCTGGAAGGGGGTCATCAGTCATATAACCTCCTCACTGACATCAAGGCAGACATTATTGAGTATGACATTATTGAGTATAACATTATTGAGCCCTAGCAAAACTCGAGTCAATGTGAATCTGGGTTTTGGGGGGGGGGGGGGGGCGGTTGTCGGGCAGTAAATTTCTGCTGTTTGGAGTCAAACCTAGCGCAAAGGAAAATGTTTGTGGTTGTTGGAGATCAGTCATCTTGGTCTGGGAACATCACTAGTGGAGTTACTTCGGCTCAACTGTCTTCTTTCCATCATGAGATTGCAGTGAATATCCCTAACTCTATGTTCAGCACCATTTGCAACACTTCAGATACTGCAACAGTCTCTGTTCTAATGCAGCAAGACCTGGACAGCATAGGCTCAGACTGCCAAGTAATAATAACTTTTGTGCCATATAAATAATGGGCAATGACCATCACCAAAAGCGAGAATCTAATAAATACTGGCTTAACCAGCATTGCCAATTTCTCATGATCAAATAAAACTCTGTTGTAAAGAAATAAACTTTGCAATTACTTTTAACTAAAGATGTGGTTTAACATTTGTGATTATTTGAGTTGTAACAATTAGAATCGTAGAATCCCTACAGTGTGGAAACAGGTCCTTTGGCCCAACAAGTCCGCACCAACCCTCCAAAGAGGGACACACCCAGACTCATTCAACTCCTACTCTACGTTTACCCCTAATTAATGTACCTAAACTACACTATGGCAATTTGGCCAATTCACCTAACCTGCACATCTTTAGGTTGTGGGGGAAATCCAAATGGACACAGACAGTTGCCCGAGGCTAGAATCGAACCCAGTTCCATCACGCTGTGAAGCAGCAGTGTTAACCACTAAGCCACCATGCCACCCCTATTGTCTGCCACAATGTCAACATTACAAGGTGCTGAAACTTGGTAATTAACTGTAAAGCTCTTTGAGAGGCTCAATACTTCTGAAATGCAAGACATAAATGCAAGCCCTTTTTTTCCAACAAACATCCCAACAGACCGTAATTTACCTTCATAAGATTTTTGAGATTGTGGGACTGTTGGGTATTGCTTTAAACTCAGCGTATTTATATGTATGTTGCAACTTGTCTCATGTGGGTGAGAAGCTGATGACTGCCATCGAATCCAGCAGTGCTCCTGCTGACATGATTTATGGGAGCCTTCAGCAATTAAGTCCCTAATTGGCATTGGACACTATGTCTCTGTCTCTGGAAAAGCTGGGGTGGGGCACTGAAGTGCTGCATATCCCTCAGTGGGGCAGGGGTCCCTACCCTGAGTGTTTGTTTATTTCTGGCAGTGCCATCAGGAGCAGTGGCTGCTGTTGCTCACTCCTTAGGGCCAGGTATCATTGTCAGAACTGGGACGAAAGGTAAGCAAGAACAGGACGGGTCGTGGAGGTAAAAGATGCTGTTGGAGATTGAGAAATAATTATAGGACAAGATGGGCTGACTGTCAAAAGGCTTCCCCTCTTCTTGGGGCTGGTGCCCTTGGCCAGAATAGCTTTGAATGAACCCCATGCCCCCCTTCCCCAACCATTAGGCCACCAGCAAACTCACCAGGGTTTCTTGGATGGCCTCCTGCTTGGTGGGAATCCTCTCCCTGCTACTGGGGATTGAATACCAATGGCACTGGGATAAGGCCCTTAAGTGTGCATTACTTGCAAAGTTAAAAGGCCTCAATTGGCATTTATGCAGGAAGTTGCAGCCTGCAAACTGATCATAGGTCTCCATCTGCATCTAAACTCCCTCGGGGCAGGCTATTAAACACTACCCAAAGCAATCATTCAGTTTCCCCTCAAGTTATTAATGAATCAGTTTCTGTCATCCATTCACATAGTGATATGCTGATCCTGCTGACTCGCTGTGTGAATTTTCTTAAATCTGTGCTCTGGTTAGCTACAAACCTGACAACAGTTTCTTCATATATGATAATAACCTTTCATGACATTTTTCATCTCATTCTTGATTCTGAGAATGAGAGTGTGAATTTAGGAAAATGTATTTAAAAATTCTTCGACATTTTCACAACTATACAGACTTGAAGAAGGCATGATTTTAGCTTTACAAAGTGTTCACTTTTCTTGAAATTATAGCATGTGGTGCATTTGGAATGTTTACTTTTGACAATAAAAATTTATGACACCAGCTTGGAGCTGTGATTTTTTTTTAGTTTTATTATCAAGGCTGGTGAATTCATGCCGAAGAAATCATTGCAAGTTGCTTAAATTTTTAATGGTTAATTAAAAAAAGTGTGAAAACTGTTCAAATGCACTAGCAGAAATAATGGTCTTTAGCACATGGATGAAAATTGAAATGATACCTCCTTGATGTGTTAAAGTGAGTTGTGCAAAAATTCATCAAATAATTTATAGTGGAGAAAGAACAGAGCATCAATTTTCAAGCTCAGGAATATGAAGTGAACAAAAGTGAATGTGTGTGAGAAAATGTAATCATGCCTCATTGACAAAGATAAATTGCCAAAGGAAAGGGTCTTTGTGCTTAAAGTATGCTTAAAGTATTAGTCTAACATAAAGAATGTTTTAGATGTTAATCTAATTGGATTAAGACAATTGAGGCATAATAACATACGCAGCAGAGAAATCCAAAATGTATTACAGTATTACAACATTCAATTCAATAGTGTCATTAGTAACTGCATTTCAGTTACAGCTCTAGAATTGCATTTAAACTTTGATTTTGTGAATAAACAAAAGCACTGAAATCATTGCTTTCTCTAGTCCTACATGATTGCGGTTATTTAATATATTTATCCCATTCATATGGTCAGCGCGTCCCATGATAACTAATTACTTATTGTAATTAGTATGATCTCTCTTCCAGTTAAAAGTTTGGGTAGATTAATCCACTGAAATTTCTGCAGAAGCCTACACTTTGGCTTCCTTCATTAATGAAATGGAACTCGCAGGGTTTTGTACGTCAACTGTTAAATTGGATTAAATTGTTTTACTTGTGCATTTCAGTAACAACATACATTGAAGAATTATAAATAGAAGCACTAAAAAATATTGCACATACTGCAATTTGAAGTAAAACAGTGTTTTGGGTTTGGACGGCAAATAAGGAGAGGAAAACCGAATGAATGTTTCAGGTTTTTAAAGGTCACAGACTTCAAATACTCTTGGTGGGGGTTAAGTTGCAAGGTGTATGCTTGTAATATTTCTATCTATAAATAAACTTAAGACTGAGGAAAAAAATTAGTATTGTTCGCCAACTGGCTTTCTAGTATGTAACATTAGATAGCTTAAAATCTGCAGTAGAAATTGAATAACTACTGCAAAGGAGTTTCTATTTCAGTTTAGATTAGAATATCAGCACTCTGTTTCTTGTAGTGATTCTGTCTATAAAACTGAGAATCATATGATACAAGAGAGGCCCTTTGTACCATCGAAACTGTACTGCCGAAAATACGATGCCACCTTCTTGTACAGCTTCCCTGCCCAAGGCCCATTGCCTTGAATCTTATGACACTTCATGCGCTCGGCTGCTCAGCCAAGTACGTTTTTTAAAGGGTGTGATTTTTTTTGTCAAATCCCCTCTAAACCTTCTATCTTTCACTTCAAAATTATGCCCCCTTGTTATTGACCTTTTTGTCTAAGATGGACAGCTGCTTTATATTCACCCTGTCTGGTCCCCTCATAATCTTGTACACCTCAATCAGGTTCCCCCTCAACCTTCTCTCCTCCAAAGAAAACAATCCAAGCTTATGAGTAAAGGGATGACCCTTTAGAACAGAGATAAGGAGAAACTTCTTCAGCCAGAGAATAGTGAATCTATGGAATTCACTGCCACAGAAGGCAGTGGAGGCCATGTAATTGAGTATATTTAAGAATGGAGATAGACAGATTCTTTAGTATCTAGATTAGGGTGGTGCTGGAAAAACACAGCAGGTCAGGCAGCATCTGAGGAGCAGGAAAATCGACGTTTCGGGCAAAAACCCTTCATCGGGAATAGAGTAGGTATCACTGGGGTCAAGAGTTACGTGAGAATAGGGTTGAGAAACTTGAACCATGATTGAATGGTGGAATGACTCGATGGGCTGAATGGCCTAATTTCTGCTTTTATGTCTTATAGTCTTATCCAGCCTCCCTTTATAAGTAAAATGCATCATCCTAGGCAGCATCAGAGTGAATCTCCTTCGTGCCCCCTCCAATGCAACCATATCCTTACTGCAGTGTGGTGACCAGAACTGCACATAGTACTCCAACTGTTGGCCTAACCAAAGTTCTGTACAGCTTCAGTGTGAACTCCCTGTTCTTATAATCTATGCCATGACTAATTTAAAGTTAAGTGTCCTGTATATTGTCTTAACTACCCAATTAACCTGTTCTGCCACCTTCAGGGATCTTTGAACAAGCACCTCAATATTCCCGTGTTCCTCTGTGCTTCCTAGTGTCCTGTCATTTGTTGAGTATTCCCTTGTCTTGTTCCTTCTTCAAAAGTTCATCCCATCATATTCATCAGAGTTAAGTTTCTTCTGCTACTGATCTAGCCATGTGACTAATCTTTTTATTTTCTCCTGTAACCTAATATCTTTTACTCACTGTCAACTACTCAAGCAATATTTTGAGTCAAGAACAAACTTGCTTATTATTTTACTACTTCCGTCACCCCCACAGTCTCACCTGCATCATTTATGAATATCACAATCAATAGGGTCCCAGCACTGGGTACTCCACCACAAACTAGGCCCCAGTTACACAAACAGCCTTCTACTACCACCACCACCATCACTAAATGATCCAACTCACCAAGTTATTGAATTCCATGAACTTTTACCTTTTTCATCAGTTTCCCATGTCAAAGGTCATGTTGAAATCCATATAAACGATGCCAGTTGCCCTACCCTCATTTAGTCACCTCCTCAAAAACTTCCACCAGATTTGTTAGGTGGGACCTCCCTCTGACAAAGCCATGCTGACAATCCCTGTTCAAACCTTACCTCTCTAAATGGACATTAATTTTCTCCTTCACTATTTTCTCCAATCGCTTCCCTACACTGATGTTTGACTCGCTGGTCTATAGTTCTCTGGTATTCCTTGTATATACTGCAGTCCATTATGCTTAGCTTTTTTCCCCATGTCCAATATTTATGTTTGTGTTTAACCTACATGACAAAATAACAATACCACCACTTCCAGTAGTATTAACATCTAGAATACACTGTACATTTGTAAGTAGAGATAATAAAAGTTTGGATGCAGGTTGTTTAGCTCATACATTGCAATTAATCCCATGTTCGCAAGAGATGAACTGAGGAATTGCCATCTATTTCTGTTAGTTCCACCTTTGAACTAGCACTTAAAATATATACAATGGTAATTCCTTACTCGCCTTTTCCTGTGCCTTCGGAGCAAAGAAATAAGATTTAAAAGTAAGAGTGTATTATGTAGGAAATTATAAGATGAATCTGCCAGTCCATTGGGTGGTACATTTCTAAAACCTGCCTTCTAAATCGCACTTAAACTATCAGTAACAAGAAATTAATTCTCGAATACAAACAATAGATGTAAAAGCTTCTTACACAACCAGTGGAGTAAAAATACTTCATAGTGTTGGCATTTCTAAACCAAAATAATGTACATTTTTGCTACCCCTTTGTGATGTATGATCTTCCGTTCTTTTTGTTTGAAATTAAATTGCTGTTATAAATATCGTAGCTAATAGTTTTATAGAAGCTTCATGAGGGTTGTACAATAAATGCTGTCAATAATGCACTGGCCTCTCCATTGCTACAATTTGTTTTGGCATCCAGTTCCACAGATGCTTGTGGCTTTTAAGTATCCACCCTTTACTCTACTAAAGTCCCTTAAACAGGGGGGGTTACATTAGTGATTTTTCAGTCCCCTGGGATCCTCCCTGACTGCAGTGATTCATGAAAGATCACCACTCAACCCTCCACTATCTCTTCTGCTATCTTCTTCAGAAGTCTTGGTTGTAGCCCATCTCATCCACGTGATTTATCCACCTTCAGATCCTTATGTTTTTCTAGCACCACCTCCTTGATAATGACCACTGTACCTGCCCCGAATCTCTCAATGTTTTGAGATATTACTTGCGTCTTCCACTGTGAAGACTGATGCAAAGTACTTATTCAGTTCCTCAGCCACTTCTTTGTTCCCTACTGCTGCTGCTTCAGCGTCATTTTCCAGTAGTCCAATGTCCACTTCTGCCTCTCTTTTGCCCTTTATATATGTGAAGAAACTCTTGCAATCTTTTATGTTACTGGCTAGTTTACTCTCATCTTTAATCTTCTTCCTTTTTTTATTGTATTCTGTTGGTCTTTGTAAGCTTCCCAATCCTCTGGCTTCTCAATGCTCTTTGCCACATTTTAAGCTTTCTCTTGCTTTTATGCATTCTCTGACTTCCCTAGTCAGCCATGGTTCCCTCATCCTCCTTTACCATGCTTCTTTTTCCTCAGGATAAATCTCCTGCTATGGCTCCTGAATTACTTCCAGAAACATCTGCCATTGCTGTTCCACTGTCTTTCCTGCAAGGCTCCTCTCACAGTCAGTTCTACCCAGGTCCTCCCTCATGTCTCTGTAGTTATCTTCATTCAATTGTAATACCATTGCAATTTGAGAAGTAGAAGGTGGAAGCAAATGTAGAGTAAATTCAATCATGTTATGGTCACTGCCTCTGAGGAATCCTTAACCATAACTTCCCTTATCTAGTTAAAAATCACAAAACACCAGGTTATCCCTTATCTAGTCTACTTCACTGCACGTCACTAAATCCAGAAATGCCTGTTCCCTAATGGGCTCTACCATAAGCTGCTCCAAAAAGCCATCTCTTAGACATTCCACAAATTCGCTTTCTTGAGATCTACTATCAACCTGATTTTCCCAGTCTACCTGCTTATTGAAATCCCTCATGCTCAGTGTAACCTTACCTTAAATGCCTTTTTATGTCTCTTGATGTATCTTGTGCCCCAAATCCTGACTGCTGTTTGGAGGCCTGTACATAACTCTAACTATTGGTTTGTTTACCTTTTTCAGTTTCTTAACTCTCCCCACACTGATTCTACATCATCTGATCCTACTTAGTTTCTTACAATTGACTTAATTTCATTTCTTACTAATAAAGCAACCCCACCCCCTCTGCTCACGTGCCTGTCTTTTTGATAGAATGTATACATTGAGTCATAGAGGTGTACAGCTTGGAAACAGACCCTTCGGTCCAACCCGTCCATGCCGACCAGATATCCCAACCCAACTGAAGGGAATTTGCCAGGAATTGGTATTGGAGAGACTGTTAGGTCTGAAGGCTGATAAGTCCCCGGGGCCTGATGGTCTACATCCCAGAGTACTGAAGGAGGTGGCTCTAGAAATCGTGGATGCATTGGTGATTATTTTCCAGAGTTCGATAGATTCAGGATCAGTTCCTGCGGATTGGAGGGTGGCTAATGTTGTACCACTTTTTAAGAAAGGAGCGAGAAAGAAAGCACGAAATTATAGACCAGTTAGTCTGACCTCAGTGGTAGGAAAGATGCTGGAGTCAATTATAAAGGATGAAATTACGACACGTCTGGATAGCAGTAGCAGGATAGGTCAGAGTCAGCATGGATTTATGAAGGGGAAATCATGCTCGACCAATCTTCTGGAATTTTTTGAGGATGTAACTCTGAAGATGGACAAGAGAGATCCAATGGATAAAGTGTATGTGGACTTTTCTGAAAGCCTTTGATAAAGTCCCACATAGGAGGTTAGTGAGCAAAATTAGGGCGCATGGTATTGGGGGCAAAGTACTGACTTGGATTGAAAATTGGTTGGCTGATAGGAAACAAAGAGTAGTGATAAACAGCTCCCTTTTGGAATGGCAGGTGGTGACCAGTGGGGTACCGCAGGGATCAGTGCTGGGACCGCAGCTTTTTTACAATATTTATTAATGATATAGAAGATGGTATTAATAGTAACATTAGCAAATTTGCTGATGACACAAAGCTGGGTGGCAGGGTGAAATGTGAGGAGAATGTTAGGAGATTACAGGGTGACCTGGACAGGTTAGGTGAGTGGACAGGTGCATGGCAGATGCAGTTTAATGTGGATAAATGTATGGTTATCCACTTCGGTGGCAAGAACAGGAAGGCAGATTACTACCTAAATGGAATCAATTTAGGTAAAGGGGCAGTATAGAGAGATCTGGGTGTTCTTGTACATCAGAGCTGAAAATGTGTTGCTGGAAAAGCGCAGCAGGTCAGGCAGCATCCAAGGAGCAGGAGAATCAACGTTTCGGGCATGAGCCCTTCTTCAGCAATGAGGAAAATGTGCCAAGCAGGCTAAGATAAAAGATAGGAGGAGGGACTTGGGGGAGGAGCATTGGAAATGCGATAGGTGGAAGGAGATTAAGGGGAGGGTGATAAGGTGAGGGTGATAGGCTGGAGTGGGGGTTGGGGCGGAGAGGTCAGGAAGAAGATTGCAGGTTAGGAAGGTGGTGCTGAGTTTGAGGGTTGGGACTGAGATAAGGTGGAGGGAGGGGAAATGAGGAAACTGGAGAAATCTGCGTTCTTGTACATCAGTCAATGACGGCAAGCATGCAGGTACAGCAGGTAGTGAAGAAGGCTAATAGCATGCTGGCCTTCATAACAAGAGGGATTGAGTATAGAAGCAAAGAGATTCTTCTGCAGCTGTACAGGGCCCTGGTGAGACTGCACTTGGAATATCGTGTGCAGTTTTGGTCTCCAAATTTGAGGAAAGACATTCTGGCTGTTAAAGGAGTGCAGCGTAGGTTCACGAGGTCAATTCCTGGAATGATGGGACTATCTTATGTTGAAAGATTGGAGCGACTAGGCTTGTATACCCTTGAGTTTAGAAGACTGAGAGGGGATCTGATTGAGACGTACAAGATTATTAAAGGATTGGACACTCTGGAGGCAGGAAACATGTTTCCGCTGATGGGTGAGTCCCGAACCAGAGGACACAGCTTTAAAAATAAGGGGTAGGCCATTTAGGACAGAGATGAGGAGAAACTTCTTCACCCAGAGAGTGGAGGGTATGTGGAATGCTCTGATCCAGAAAGCAGTGGAGGCCCAGTCTCGTTTAAGAAAGAGTTGGCTAGAGCTCTCAAGGATAGTGGAATCAAGGGTTATGGAGATAAGGCAGGTACAGAATACTGATTGAGGATGATCAGCCATGATCATAATGAATGGTGGTACAGGCTCGAAGGGCAGAATGGCCTACTCCTGCACCTGTTGTCTATTGTCAAATCTAGTCCCACCTGCCAGTACCCGGCCTTTATCCCTCCAAACCCTTACTATTCATATAGGTAAAACAATGACTGCAGATGCTGGAAACCAGATTCTGGATTAGTGGTGCTGGAAGAGCACAGCAGTTCAGGCAGCATCCAAGGAGCAGCGAAATCGACGTTTCGGGCAAAAGCCCTTCATCTTCCTATTCATATACCCTTCCAAATGCCTCTTAAATGTTGCAATTGTACCAGCCTACACCACATCCTCTGGCAGCTCATTCCATATACGTACCATGCTCTGTGAAAAAGTTGCCCCATAGGTCTCTTTTATATCTTTCCCCTCTCACCCTAAACCAATACTCTCTAGTTCTGGGCTCCTTGACCCCAGGGAAAAGACTTTGTCTATTTATCCTATCCATGCCCCTCATAATTTTGTAAACCTCTATAAGGTCACCCCTCAGCCTCTGACGTTCCAGGGAAAACAGCCCCAGCCTATTCAACCTCTCAAATCCTCCAACCCTGGCAACATCCTTGTAAATGTTTTCTGAACCCTTTCAAGTTTCACAACATCTTTCCAATAGGAAGGAGACCAGAATTGCATGCAACATTCCAACAGTCACCTAACCAATGTCCTGTACAGCCACAACATGACCTCCCAACTCCTATACTCAATACTCTGACCAATAAAGGAAAGCATACCAAATGCCTTTTTCACTATCCTATCTACCTGTGACTCCACTTACAAGGAGCTATGAACCTGCACTCCAAGGTCTCTTTGTTCAGCAACACTCCCTAGGACCTTACCATTAAGTGTATAAGTCCTGCTAAGATTTGCTTTACCAAAATGCAGCACCTCGCATTTATCTGAATTAAATTTCGTCTGCCACTTCAGTCCATTGCCCCAACTGGTCCAGATCCTGTTGTAATCTGAGGTAACCCTCTTCACTGTCCACTACTCCTCCAATTTTGGTGTCATCTGCAAACTTACTGACTGTACCTCTTATGCTCACATCCAAATCATTTATGTAAATGACCAAAAGTAGAGATGTTCGATTCCTAATCCTGATCCCCTTACAGCCATGTCTCTGTGATGCCCACTACATCTTTCCTGCCAATTTTGATCTGCGGCACAAGCTCATTTATCTTGTCACTGAATGTGTGCAGAATACAACCACTTCAGTCCTGTATTGACCGTCCCTCTTCTCATTGTCATTTGTTTATCCAGCATGCTTGAAGTTTGATTCCTGGTTTGTATGTTGGAGACTTTAATAACCCCTCCTGAATTCTCCTTTCCTTTCATTTTTTCAAAGGACTCCCAATGTAGAAAAATTACTACTGTCAAGTGCCATTTTATGGCATGTCTTCTCTCTGTTCTCTCTGTGCTGTTGTTAATGGCAGACCTAAAGATTTGGCAAAATCTGGTTAATATTATACACTGAAAATGGATGTGTTCTGCTACATAGATGTTTGAATATTGAGCTGATGCTATCACACACTGCTTAAAGTTTGCAATAATGAAAGGCTCTTGCTGTACTTGAATGTGAGTTACAATAAGTAATTGCTGCTACTTTTGCACCTTAGGCAGTCATAGTGGACAACAGGTTCTACTACAGATCAGCAGAATTCAACATCTTTTGTCTGTATGTTTTGAATAAGACCATCATAATCCATGAATGCATCCTGTCATGGCCAGAGGGCACCAAGAGAAATCCCAAAGAAAACAACATTCTCCTTTTTTATATTTTTAGGCTTAGATTCTGTTGCTTTTTTAAAATGATCTCACAAAGATGAAGCTAATCAAATGATTGTATTCTTAGACGTTTCTGAAGCCCCTAGATTGCATAGATATTCATAACTCCATAAGATATAGGAGTAGAGTTAGGCCATTTGGCCCATTGATTCTGCTGTGCCATTTGGTCATGGTGAAATAACTCCACAGAGGCTGATATCTTGTCATCAAGTTACCTTTTTTATTTATACGTGGAAACACTGGTGCAGTTCCCTCACAGTCAGCTCTGAGTGTCAGGATGTCTGACATTCTTGTTTTTGTCTGTCAGCCAGGACTCCCTGATTGGGACTGTTAATCTGCTCCAATCAGGACACTCTTATCCTCTGAGGTCCACCTGGCTGACCTCATTACAATCAATGCACAGGGTTGATTTGGAGATGCTAGTGTTGGACTCAGGTGTACAAAGATAAAAAAAATCACACAATATCAGGTTGTGCTTCCAATTAAACCTGTTGGACTATAACCTGGTGTTGTGTGATTTTTAACTTTGTACACAGGGTTGATTTTTTTCTCAACCCATTCTCTTGTCTGTAATCCCCAATCCCCTTCGTCAAAGGGGCTGCAGTTGAGCTTTCTGCTTATAGCCAGCTCTGGACAATGGTAAACATCAAGATTCATTGTGCCAAAATGAGTGCTGATGCTTAGTTTTCTCTTCACCTCATAATGGAATGCCTAATAAGGGAGGTAAAGCCACACTGTTAGCTTAATGACTTTCCAATTGGTCTACAAGGTATACATGATGTGCTTGTCTTTGTCTGATCACTGAAATCTGATAGACAGAGGAACCTCGATTATCTGAAGGACGTGGGCGAGGAGTATTTTGTTTGGCTAATCGAGGTTCTTCTGTAATTGAATGACTTAAGCATCCAATTCTAGATTTCTACGTCCGTTGCTGTTTCTTCTCCAGAGAGAGAGCAGGAGCTGAGTTGGCACCCTGCTGCAGATCCTACATCTGTCTCCAAGCTGCTGGCTGGAAAGAAGCCTTCACTTTGTCTGTAGAAGGAAAATAACTTGGCCCAGTTCAACAAGGAATCTATTGGACAACGACCTCTTGGATTTAAAACTAATTGAGGAAGTTATTATTGGACACTGGCCTCTGAAATTTTAACTTCATTGAATTAATTTTAAATACCATTGCATTTTCCAGTACTTGGATGTACCAGTATTGGACTAGGGTGGTTAAAGTTAAAAATCTCACAACGCCAGGTTATAGTCTAACAAGTATATTTGGAAGCGCTAGCTTTTCAAGTGCCATTCCATCAGGTGGTTGTTGAGGTTAAGATCATGCTCACAGAATTATAATAGGATATGCTAGTTTCTGTTCTTTGATATGTAAATCCAAGAACTACTTTTAACTTAAATTCTCAAGATAGCACAGCTTTTTAAACAATAGGTGTGAAATCTGTCTGTGTCCCAATGTTGTGTCAGACTGACAAACCCTCTTATAGTTTTTGAGTTTCACATGGATTCATGCAGTTTTTGAGCAAAATAAAATGTAACTCTACAAAAACAAATCCACCCCATAAGCTTATATATGTGTGCATGTAGGAGTGACAGATTGAGTGTGTGCGCGCGTGGGTATGAGTGAACGTGATAGTATGCGGTAATATGTGTGTAAGCTTGGTTACATGTGTGAGATGGGATATGTATGAGGGGGTGTGGGGGTGTATGTGTGTGCATACGAGAGATGGTTGTGTGTGTATGTGTATGTGTATGTGTATTGTGCAGTTGGTGCACCTGTAGTATGAAGTGAATCCAAGATCCTGGTTGAGGCCATTCCCATGGGTACCTAATGTTGCTATCAGCCTCTGCTCAGCCACTCAGTGTTGTTGCTTGTCCCGACGTCCACCTTGGAGGATGGTTACCCAAAGGTACAAGGCCGAATGTCCCGAACAGCTGACGTGTTCCCCAATTGGGAGGGAACAGTCCTGCCTGGTGATTGTTCTGCAATGTCCATACATCAGTTGTCATAGCATCTGTTCGGTCTCACCAATGTACCATGCCTCTCGGTATCCTTGCCTGCAACGTATGAGGTAGACCACGTTGGCTGAGTCACATGAGTATTCTGTCATACATGGTGGGAGGTGTCCCTACGTGTTTCTTACAGACAAACTTCACACCTATTGTTTAAAAAGCTGAGCTATCTTGAGAATGTAATTTAAAAATAGTTCTGGGATTCACATATCAAAGAAAAGAAACCAACATATCCCATTATAAAAGATGAAAGTTTTAATCAAAGATTGTTTACTATATCACATCTCCATGACACTGGACTCCTTTGGCTATAAATTCATGATCTTAACCTCCACAACCACTGATGGAGTGGTGCTCTGAAAACTAGCGCTTCTGAACAACACTGTTGGACTCTAACTTGGTGTTGTGATTTTTAACTGCATTTACCAACATTTGTAATTTGCAACCTATCTCCTGTCCTCTCATCCTTGAATTTCTGGAGGGCTTGTACATGTGAATGGACTACCAAAGCACGTTTATGTTTTCAACTTTTTAATAAATGCTATTTTTTTTTCATTGTAAAGCATTTTGCTGTGGAGTTATTTCAAAAATTGGAATCTAAAATCTGAAAACCAGGATTTCAACCTACCTCAGTAAAGAACAGAAGTGAAAAGGGAAAGGATGAGATCAAACAATACGTCCATCTTCCCATTGTAATTTCAAAACTATCATAAATTCAATTTGCCCCATTCTTCCTTGTCTGTGACAATCCATTGAACAATTAGATATCATTCAAGGGTATTCACAGCTGTCACTCAACAACCTATCTGCCCTTATTCATTCAAACCCATAAACATATCCTTTTCTCCCTTGTGATCTTATCTAACATTCCCTGACATGCAACTATGCTGATCACCTCAGTTATTCATTGTAATTAAAAGGCAAATTGTGTTTAACTAACTTGAAGTTTCTCCAGGTAATAATTAAAGTACTGTGCAATAGATCTTTATGAGCAAAGTTATAATCCATGAAATAAAAGAGACAGTTGTGACCTGGATCCAAAATACATTACTGGTATCCAGCAATGTGAAAATTTGTTCAGGCATGTTCTGCACACAAAGCAGGACAAATCCAATCCAACCGATTACCACCCATTCATTGTATTCTTGATCATCAATAACGTAATGGAAAGGACTGTTGTTGATCCTATCAAACCGTATTTACGAAGGACTAACCTGCTCACTGATCTGAAAATGTGATTATTGGGCTCTGAGTTACCTCTGTTGCTCTTTCCCCAGATGCTGCTCAATCAACTGAGTTTCTTCAGGGTTGCTTAACTACTGATCTCATTGCAGGTTTGGTCTAAACATGGACAACAGATCTGAAGTGCAGAGTTGTGCTGAGTGTGACTGCGTTCAACATCAAGGCAGCATTTCATAGAGTATGGCATCAATATTGGTTTTCACCAGTTTCCTTATTTCACCTTCTTTCCTCCCTCCTCCACCTTATCCCAGATCCAACCCTCTAACTTGGCATGCCCTCTTGAACTGTCCCCCACCTTCATCTACCTTTTGCATTCTCTGCTACTTTTTCCCCCCAGGCCCCTCATTTATCAGTCAGCCCCCTTGTCCCCCTCTTTTTTCCCCCCCCCCATTCCTGATGAAGATCTTTCAAAATGTCGACTTTCTGCTCCTTGGATGCTCCCTGACCTGCTGTGCTTTTCCAGCACCACACTTTTTGACTCTGATCTCTAGCATCTGCAGTCCTCACTTAATCCCATCAAGGACCCCTAACCAAATTGAAGTCAATGAGAATTATGGGACTTGGGTGTGGACCTAACTACTAAATGAAGTCTTCATGTTCAGTGAGAAAGAAGATTGTGATTGTTGGATGTCAACCATCTCCATGCAAGGACATCACCGCTGGCATTCCTCAGGGTAGTGTCCCAGGCCTATCTGCTCTCTTCACTTTTTCTTTTCGATTCATTCATAGGACTTGGGCATTGCTGGCTGGGATAATGTATATTGCTCATTGCTTGTCCTCAAACGTGGTGGTGAGAGCTGCTTTGAGTTGCTCAATTCTTTTTCTGTAGCCAACCCCAGAATATTTTTGGGGAGGGCATTCCAGGAGTTTGACCCAATGACACTGAAGGAATGATGTATTTTCAAGTCACAATTTTGAGGGGTTTAGAGAGGTATATTCAACTGTTTCATCAATGACCTTCCCTCCAAGGTTTCGGTCAGAAGTGCCAATGTCCACTGATTATTCCACAATGGTCAGCCCCTTTTACAATTCCTTCATCCATATCCAAATGTAGCAAGACCATTCAACATTGAGATTTAATTTGATAAATGGCAATTCATTCCATACTAGTATAAGCCAATGACTATTCCCACTAGGATAGAATCCAAACTTTTTTTTTTGTCCTTTTTGTTCAATAGCATTACCATTACTGACTAACCCTTGGATGAGTGGAATGCCACAGTGGTCTGTGCTGGACTGTCAACTTTTGAACTCAATACTCTGACCAATAAAGGAAAGTATACCAAACACTACTTTCACTATCCTATCAACCTGAGACTCCACTTTCAAGGAGTTATGAACCTGCACTTCAAGGTCTTTGTTCAGCAATACTCCCCGGAACCTTCCCATTAGGTGTACAAGCCCAGCTAAGATTTGCTTTCCCAAAATACAGCACCTCACATTTATCTAAATTAAACTCCAATCTGCCAGTTCTCAGTCCTTTGGCCCATCTGATCAAGATGCCATTGTAATCTGAGGCGACCTTCTTTGCTGACCACTACACCACCAATTTTGGTGTCATCTGCAAACTTACTAACCGTACCTCTTATGCTCACATCCAAATCATTTAAATAAATGACGAAAAGTAGTGGAACCAGCACCGATCCTTGTTATACTCCACTAGTCATAGGCCTCCAATCTGAAAAATAACCCTCCACCATCACCCTCTGTCTTCTACCTTTGAGCCAGTTCTGTATCCAAATGGCTAGTTCTCCCTGTATTCTGTGAGATCTAACCTTAGATCAAATGCCTTACTGAAGTCCATATATATCATGTCCACCGTTCTGCCCTCATCAATCCTCTTTGTTAATTCTTCAAAAACTCAATCAAGTTTGAGACATAATTTCCCATGCACAAAGCCACATTGACTATCCCTAATCAGTCCCTGCCTTTCCAGATACATGCACAATACATCCTGTCCCTCATGATTTCTCCAACAACTTGCCCACCACTGACGTCAGGCTCACTGATCTATAGTTCCCTAGCTTGTCCTTACCACCTTTCTTAAATAGTGGCATCACGTTAGCCAACCTCCAGTCTTCTGGCACCTCACCTGTGACCATCAATGATACAAACATTTCAGCAAGGGGCCCAGCAATCACTTCCTGAGCTTTCCACAGAGTTCTCTGGTACACCCGATCAGGTCTTAGGGATTTATCCACTTTTGGCGTTTCAAGACATCCAGCACTTCCTCCTCTGTAAAATGGACATTTTTCAAGATATTGCCATCTATTTCCCTATATTATATATCTTCCATGTCCTTTTCCACAGTGAATACTGATGCAAAATACTCATTTAGTCTCTCCCCTATCATCTGCAGTTCCACATTTAGGCTGCCTTGCTGATCTTTGACGGGTCCTATTCTCTCCCTAGTTACCCTTTTGTCCTTAATGTATTTGTAAAAGCCCTTTGGATTCTCTTTAACTCTATTTGCAAAGCTATCTCATGTCCCCTTTTTGCCCTCCGGATTTCCCTCATAAGTATACTCCTCCTTCCTTTACACTCTTCTAAGGATTCATGTGATCTAACTTGTCTATAAGTGACATATGCTTCCTCCTTTTTCTGAACCAAACCCTCAATTTCTTTAGTCATCCAGCATTCCTTACACCTACCAGCCTTTCCTTTCACCCTAACAAGAACATACTGTCTTTGGACTCGCATTATCTCGTTTGAAGGCTTCCATTTTCCAGCCATCCCTTTACCTGCAAAAATCTGCCCCGATCAGCTTTTGAAAGTTCTTGAATAATATCGTCAAAATTATCCTTCCTCCCATTTAGAACTTCAACTTTTAGATCCGGTCTATTGTTTTATATCACAATTTTAAAACTAATAACATTATGGTCACTGACCCCAAAGTGCTCCCCCACTGACATCACGGTCACCTGCCCTGACTTATTTCCCTGGAGTAAGTCAAATTTTGCACCTTCTCTAATAGGTACATCCACACACTGAATCAGAAAGTTTTCTTGTACACACTTAACAAATTCTTCTTCATCAAAACCCTTAACACTATGGCAGTCCCAGTCTATGTTTGGAAAGTTAAAATCCCCTACCATAACCACCCTATTATTCTTACAGATAACAAAGATCTCCTTAAAAATTTGTTTCTCAATTTCCCTCTGACTATTAGGGGGTCTATAATACAATCCCAATAAGGTGATCATCCCTTTCTTATTTCTCAGTTCCATCCAAGTAACTTCCCCGGATGTATATCCGGGAATATCCTCCTTCAGTGCTATCTCTTATCAAAAACATCATTCCCCCTCATCTCTCTCGCCTACCTTTCTGTCCTTCCAGTAGCATTTGTATCCTGGAACATTAAGCTGCAAGTCCTGTCCATCTCTGTAATCGCTATATATCTCAATCCCATGTTCTTAACCATGCCCTGAGTTCATCTGCCTTCCCTGTTAGGCCTCTTGCATTGAAATAAATGCAGTTTAATTTATCAGTCCTACCTTTTGTTCTCTGCTTTGTCCCTGCCTGCCTTGACTGTTTGACTCACTTTTTTGCTCAATTGTACCAGTCTCAGAGTGATCTCTTTCCTCACTGTCTCCCTGGGTCTCACGCCACAACTTATTCCTTTAAATCCTCCTGAGCAGCTCTCGCAAATCTTCCTGCCAGTATATTAGTCCCTTTCAATTTAGGTGCAATCCATCCTTCTTGTATAGGTCACTCCTACGCCAGAAGGGATTGCAATGATCCAAAATGTGAATCCTTCTCCCATACACCAGCTCATCTGATTTTGCGCTGCTGGCCACAGAAACGTTTATCTGTGCCTTGGACTCGAGAGTCCCCGAACACAATTGATCTCTTGGAACCCCTATAAGCATAGTTTCATGAGCAAGAGAATAAAATAAAATGATGACCTCAAAGATGGTAATCTCAGGATTACTGCCAAAGTCACATGCTGTAATAGAATAGTGTTTGGAGAGATGATATAGGTGGTTGGGATTAAATTCCTGAGGCATTGTTTCTGATTCTAGGACCTAAACAAGCTGGAAGAGTTGCATCCTGTCAGCACCAGATTCATTAACCTTGCAGGGATATTCACAAGTACTGAGGAGAAAAGGTTTATGCCAGAGTGCTGGGGGGGTGGGGGTGGGGTGGGGCGGGGAGAGGGTATAGGTACTTGAGTATGGGGACAAGAGTGAGGGAAACAAGGATGGAAATTAAATAAAAATGGAAAGCAGGGGAAATCAGAGCTAGCAGCAAATAGAGTGATACTGCATAAAGTGCAAAAGTGTTCAGACAAATCAATCTAAGAGTAAATATCCAATGCCTGGAGCATTTAAAGTAAAATGGAAGAATCAACAGCACAAATAGTTATAAATGACTGATATGATTGTGATTATGGCGACATGCCTGCAGGATGACCAGGACTGAGAATTGAATATTCAAGGATATTCAATATTTAAGAAGGACACGCAAAAGGGAAAAGGAGGTGAGTTAACATGTGTTATTAAAGGATAAAATCAGTGCAAGAGTGAGAAATTATCTTGGTTCTAAAATGTAAATGTGGAGCTAAGAAACCACAAGGGGTGGAAGGCATTCATCGATGTTGCCTTTGGGCCTTCAGATGGGAGTTGTATGGCAGAGGATAATCTGAAACAGGAAATTAAGGCTTGAAGTAACAAGAGTGCTACAGTAATCCTGGCTGACTTCAGTCTACAAATACTACAGGCAAACCACAGTGGTGGATGCATTCTCGGAGTTTGTTCAAGGAGGGTTTTCTTTTAACCAGTATAGCATAGTAATTTATTGTTACATGTAATTTTGAAAATACAGTAATGTGTTTGTCACCATAATTAATCCAGCATAATTTTAATTACATTAATTATAAATAAAAACTCAAAGTTCAGATTTCACTTTTTCTGTTCCAACCATGATTTCATAAGTGGGTCTGGAACATTCCTTGCTCCACAGCCATCAAAGCTGTCCCTGAGGCTGCAACACTAAGGAGGAAGCACGCTGAAGCAGGCCCCGCTGCTGCTGACCAGACCCAGAATGTCACCTCTGCCAAAGCTCATCGCCACCGAAATGCCAACTGCCATCATAACTAGGAGACTGGTCCTCCAGAGTTGGGTCAATGGACCATCCAAATTAACTCCTGAGGATTGAGGGATCATTCACTCCATTGCCATTGCAAACACCACTGAAACACTTGCAAAAGAATCAACCCCAATCTATCAGTGCTGAAACAGTTGCTCAGCCTGTGACTGCCGTAGCCACAAGGACTGAACTGGATCCGCTGCATAACCATTCCCTGCAACCTCTTTCCACTACCATAGTCACAGAAAGAAGAAAACATGAATTTGATTCAAAAATTAAATGAAGAAAAATTGAACTAAATGGATGCAATCGGTCACGTAGAAGAGAGCGGTCAGGCTGAGAACCCAAAAACCGCCTACTCTGTCGCCTCCACCATTTTGAAGTGTTCTATGAATATGTTTCATTAAAGCATAAATATTTTGTGCTGTACAATAACTACTGGGGATAAATTAATGGCAATCACAATTCATGAAGAGGAATGGGATGTAAGTGAAAAAGAGTTTTTCAAATGTTGCACAGCTAGATACTTCTGGATTGTCTTGCTTCACTGACCAGATCCAAACCAAAGATGGCAGGGAGAAACTTACGTAACATTCAACAGACTACTGTTTCAGCAATGATTAACATTTTATTGCACAGGGAATCTTCTGCAAAATGGATGACCAGCACACTGCTTCATACAAGCACAATATATTAAGCATCAACATATGCTGTTGGGGTGTACTTGGGGCAGATTTTATTAACACCATTCCTTTCTACAAGTCTTGGCTGATTTGTTGAACTAAGCATTTCCCAACAAGGCTGTGATTCATTTCATAGCAATTGAATCAATTAGGTGGACAATTTTTAGAGGAAGTGTTGTCGTAAGAGAGTGGGAGTGAAACAGTTTTAAGGTTTGATTCATTATGCATTTGTCAGAATTCACTGAAGGGCTTCATTCTTTGCCAAAGACACTCTATAATTGAATAAATCAAATCAACTTAACATTAATATTTTTAAAAGGCATCTCACAGCAAGCATAAAATTACTGGAAGCAAAGAACAGTTTCAATGTACTTTGAAATATTAAATCATCATTGGTTTGTAATTACGCTGTGTTTTTTTTTAAACAACAAAGAATTGCCAGATCATTCCTGAAATTTACAGTTCCGTTCTCTGCAGTTCCATTGGACTGTACCTGCCACTCATGAACCAAGCTTGTTGGTGTGCCTGTCTAATTTAGTATTTGCAAACTTTAATAGTATTCCTCTTGTGCTGGTGTCTATTAACTGGTGTAAAGGATGCATAAAGCTGAAAACTACAAAGTAGGGATTAACTTGAGGGTCAAACAGATAACAAGAGGTTCAGTAACATCTTGGTGAAAGTAATATGTTTACTTTACCCTACCAAAATATGGTGATATCCCTTCTCGAATTCAACATTCCACAGTACATATAAACGAACAAAGCTACACAACATGCCAGGCACTAACTATCTTCAACAAGAGATCGTTTCACTCTTTCTCTTTGACATTTAATGGTATTATTGTCACTGAATGCCCAACTGTCAACATACAGGGGTTACCATTGACCAGAAACTGAACTGGACTTGCCATATAAGTATAGTGGCTACAAGACCAGGTCAGAGGCTAGGAATCCTGCAGTGAGTAATTCACCACCTGACTTCCCAAAGCCTGTCCATTGGTCAGAACTGTGTTGGAAAACTTGCTACTTGCCTTGATGAGTGCAGATTCAATAGCACTCAAGAAACTTGACAATATCTTAAAAAAAAAGCTTGCTTGATAGGCACCACATCCATAAGCATTTTTTAATTCCATCACTCTTCAGTCATTGCAGTGTATCCTATCTACAAGATGCACTGGAGAAATTCATTAAGGTGTCTTACATGGTATTTTCCAACTCCATGATCACTACAATCTGGAGGATAAGGGCAGCAGATACACGGGAACACCACTTGCTGTCCTGGCTTGCGTTTATTCACTATTGCTGATTCCATATCTTGAAATTCCATCCGCAATGATACTGTGGGTCTATGGACACCAAACGGATTGCAGCAGTTCATGAAGACAGGTCTCATCACTTTTCAGATCAGAATGGTGCTGGAAAAGCACAGCAGGTCAGGCAGAATCTGAGGAGCAGGAAAATCAATGTTTTGGGAAAAAGCCCTTCATCAGAAATAGAGGCAGGAAGTCTCCAGAGGGGAAGAGATAAATGGGGGGAGGGAGGAAGAGGGTGGGGCTGGGGAGAAGGTAGCAAAGCGTACAATAGGTGAATGGGGATGGAGGTAATAGGTCAGAGAGGAGGGTGGAGTGGATAGGTGGGAAGGGAGATTGGTGAGTAAGACAGGTCATGGGGACAGTGCTGAGCTGGAAGGATGGAACTGGGGTAAGGTGGGGGGAGGGGAAATGAGGAAACTGATGAAGTCCACATTGATGCCCCGGGGTTGAAGTGTTCCGAGGTGGAAGATGAGGCGTTCTTCCTCTAGGCGTTGGGTAGTGAGGGAGCAGCGGTGGAGGAGGCCCAGGACCTGCATGTCCTCGGCAGAGTGGAATGAGGAGTTGAAATGTTTCACCAAGGGGTGGTGGGGTTGATTGGTGCGGGTGTCCTGGAGATATTCCCTGAAGCGCTCGCGAGGAGGCATCCAGGCTCCCCAATGTAGAGGAAACCACATCGGGGGCAACAGATACAATAAATGACATTGGTGGATGTGCAGGTAAAACTTTGGATGTGGAAGGCTCCTTTGGGACCTTGGATGATGGTGAAGGGGGAGGTGCGGGCGTAGGTTTTGCAATTCCTGCGGTGGCAGGGGAGGATGCCAAGACGGGAGGGTCGTTTGCTGGGGGTGTGTGGACATGACCAGATAGCCAGGAAGGGAGCGGTCTCTGCGGAAAGAGGTGGAGAGGGAAATATATCTCTGGTGGTGGGGTCTGTTTGAACGTGGCAGAAATGTCGTCCGATGATGCAAAGGTTGATAGGGTGTAAAGTGAAGACCAGGGAGGTTCTGTCCTTGTTACGGTTGGAGGGGTGGGGTTTGAGGGTGGGGTGAGAGCTTGTTAGATGCTAAAAGCAAAACATAGGATCCCTACAGTGTGGAAACAGGCCCTTCAGTCCAACAAGTTCACACTGACCCTCTGAAGAGTAATCCACCCAGACCCATTCCACTATATTTAACCCCTGACTAATGCACCCAACCTACACATCCTTGAACACTGGACAATTTAGCATGGTCAATTCACCTAACCTGCACATCTTTGGATTGTGGAAAGAAACTGGAGCTCCCAGAGGAAACTCACACAGACTCAGGGAAATGTGCAAATTCCACACAGACAATCACCTGAGGCTGGAATCGAACCCATGTTGCTGGCAGTGTGAGGCAACAGTGCTAACCAATGTGACACCAGGCTGCCCTATATAGAATTCCCAGATTTTACAATATGCTTTATCTATTTTCTTTCATGGGATGTTGGTGTCAGCATTTTTTTCCCCCGTTCTAATTATCCTTGAACCGAACAGTTTGCTACATTGTTTCAGAAGGCATTTAAAAATCAGTTCCACTTCTGCTGTTCTGGAATCACATCTCTCTCTAAGCAAGGAAGGATGGAGGGTTGTCCACCGAAAGGGACATGAGTGAACCAGATGAGTTTTTATTTCAAAATAATCATTAACAACTAATAATTGCCATTGATATCATTACTGAGACTAGCTTTATGTTCCAGATTTACTAATTGAATTCAAATTCCACCAGCTACAATGATGGGATTTGAATCCATGTTTTCAGGACATTATGTGGAAGTGTCAGTGTTGGACTGGGGTGGACAAAGTCAGGAGTCACACAACACCAGGTTGTACTCCAACAGGTTTATTTGAAATTTTAGTCTTTCAGAGAGCTGCTCCTTCAGGTGAAGTGGAGGGATATCCTGTTGAACTGGGAAAATTCCTCGTCAGCATCCCCCACAATGACAGCATTGCGACAACAGCCTCAGTACTCAACATCCTGTCCACCCCTCTCACCCACTCCAACCTCTCACCCTCAGAACGTGCAGCCTTCCACTCCCTCCGCTCCAACCCCAACCTCACCATCAAACCGGCAGACAAGGGAGGCGTGGTAGTAGTTTGGCGCACCGACCTTTATACCGCTGAGGCCAAATGCCAGCTCGCGGGCACCTCCTCCTATTGCCCCCTTGACCATGACCCTACCTCCCACCACCAAACCATTATCTCCCAGACCATCCATAACCTCATCACCTCAGGGGATCTCCCATCCACCGCCTCCAACCTCATAGTCCCACAACCCCGCACCGCCCGTTTCTACCTCCTGCTCAAAATCCACAAACCTGACTGCCCCGGCCGACCCATTGTCTCAGCCTGCTCCTGCCCCACTGAACTCATCTCTGCATACCTCAACACGGTCCTGTTCCCCCTGAGTCCAAGAACTCCCCATCTACGTTCGGGACACCACCCACGCCCTCCACCTCCTCCATGACTTTCGCTTCCCCGGTCCCCAACGCCTTATCTTCACGATGGACATCCATCCCCCATCACGAAGGACTCAAAGCCCTCCGCTTCTTCCTTTCCCACCGCACCAACCAGTACCCTTCCACTGACACCCTCCTTCGACTGACTGAACTGGTCCTCACCCTGAATAACTTCTCTTTCCAATCCTCCAAACTAAAGGAGTTGCCATGGGCACCCGCATGGGCCCCAGCTATACCTGTCTCTTCGTAGGATATGTGAAACAGTCCATCTTCCTCAACTACACTGGCACCACCGCCCCACCTTTTCCTCCGCTACATCGATGACTGTATCGGCGCTGCCTTGTGCTCCCACGAGGAGGTTGAACTTTACCAACACCTTCCATCCTGACCTCAAATTCACCTGGACTGTCTCAGGCTCCTCCCTCCCCTTCCTAGACCTTTCCATTTCTATCTCGGGTGACCGAATCAACACAGACATCTACTATAAACCGACTGACTCCCACAGCTACCTGGACTACACCTCCTCCCACCCTGCCCCCTGTAAAAACCCAATTCCATATTCCCAATTCCTTCGTCTCCGCCGCATCTGCTCTCAGGAGGACCAGTTCCAATACCGTACAGTCCAGATGGCCTCCTTCTTCAAGGACCGCAGATTCCCCCCAGACGTGATCGACGATGCCCTCCACCGCATCTCCTCCACTTCCCGCTCCTCCGCCCTTGAGCCCTGCCCCTCCAACCACCACCAAGACAGAACCCCACTGGTTCTCACCTACCGCCGCACCAACCTCTGTATACAGCATATCATCCGCCATCATTTCCGCCACCTCCAAACGGACCCCACCACCAGGGATATATTTCCCTCCTCTCCCCTATCAGCGTTCCGCAAAGACCACTCACCAACCCAACCTCCACTCCCGGCACCTTCCCCTGCAACCGCAGGAAATGCAAAACTTGCGCCCACACCTCCTCCCTTACTTCTCTCCAAGGCCCCAAGGGATCCTTCCATATCCGCCACAAATTCACCTGCACCTCCACACACATCATCTATTGCATCTGCTGCACCCGATGTGGCCTCCTCTATATTGGGGAGACGGGCCGCCTATTTGCGGAACGCTTCAGGGAGCACCTCTGGGACGCCCGGACCAACCAACCCAACCACCCCGTGGCTCAACACTTTAACTCTCCCTCCTACTTCACCGAGGACATGCAGGTCCTTGGACTCCTCTATCGGCAGAACATAACAACACGACGGTTGGAGGAAGAGCGCCTCATCTTCCGCCTGGGAATCCTCCAACCACAAGGGATGAACTCAGATTTCTCAGTTTCCTCATTTCCCCTCCCCCCACCTTGTCTCAGTCGATTCCCTCGAACTCAGCACCGCCCTCCTAACCTGCAATCTTCTTCCTGACCTCTCCGCCCCCACCCCACTCCGGCCTATCACCCTCACCTTGACCTCCTTCCACCTATCACATCTCCATCGCCCCTCCCCCAAGTCCCTCCTCCCTACCTTTAATCTTAGCCTGCCTGACACACTCTCCTCATTCCTGATGAAGGGCTCTGGCCCGAAACATCGAATTTCCTGTTCCTTGGATGCTGCCTGACCTGCTGTGCTTTAACCAGCAACACATTTTCAGCTCTGATTTCCAGCATCTGCCGACCTCACTTTTTACTCAGTACTCAACATCAACAACTACCAATCTCTGAGCACTGTCCTACAACTCATCTGCTTTATCCTTGACGACAATGTCTTCATGATTCCTGATGAAGGGCTTATGCCCGAAACGTCAAATTTCCTGTTCCTTGGATGCTGCCTGACCTGCTCCGCTGTTCCAGCAACACATTTTCAGCACAATGTCTTCACCTTTGAAAACCATTTCTTTATCCAGACGCACACAACAGCCATGGGATCAAATTTGCACCCCAATATGCCACCATTTTTATGCACAGGTTCAAACAAGACTTCTTCTCTAAGTGTGGCCTCCAGCCAACACTATACACCATGGCCATTGACAATATTTTCTTTCTCTGGACTCATAGCAAGGAGTCACTGAAAAAACTACACAGTGATATCAATGAGTTTCATCCCACTATCAAACTCACCATGGACTACTCTCTGCTGTCTGTCTCATTCTTAGACACGTATCTCCATCAAGGATGGGCACGTCATTCTACCGTAAACCCACTGATAACCTCACAATGGTACACTTCTCCAGCTTCCACCCAAAACCTATTAAAACAGCCATCCCCTATGACCAAGCCCTACACATACACAGGATCTGTTCAGATGAGGAGGAACATGATGGGCATGTACTCAAGGGTGCCCTCATAAGAATGGGGTAAGATGCTCAATTCATTGAATGTCAGTTCTGATGTGCGACAGTGAGAAACCATAATGACTTCCTCAGGAGACAGACAGGAGCTGCAACCGACAGGGTACCCTTCGTTGTCCAGTAATTTCCAGGAGCTGAAAAACTACGCCATGTTCTTCGCAGCCTGCAGCACATTATCAATGAGGATGAGCACCTCGCCAAGACCTTCCCCACACCTCCACTTTTCCCCTTTAAACAACCACCAAACCTCAAACAGATCATTGTTCATAGCAAACTGCCCGGCTTTCAGGATGACACCATAAAACCTGCAAGACATGTCAGAATGTCAACACAGATACAACCATTGCACGTGGGGACACCTCCCACCATGTGTGTGGCAGGTACTCATGTTTTATATCTCATATGCTGCAGGCAAGGATGCCCTGAGGCATGGTACATTGCCATAACCTCTGCTTGATCTCGCCAATAGTTGAATGGACGTTCTGGGACATTCGACCTCAGACCTTTGGGTGACCATCCTCCAAGGCATTCCTTGGGACAGGCAACAACGAAAAGTAGCCAAGCAGAGGCTGATAGCCAAGTTCGGTACTCATGGGGATGACCTCAACCGGGACCTTGGGTTCCTGTCACACTACAAGTGACCCCACTGCACTGCACTTCACACACTCTCACACACACACAAACACACAAGTGTTTATGTTTGTGGGATGAATTTGTACGTGCAGAATTACATGCATGAATCCATGTCAGATTCTGTAAATATTTTTTGTTAGAATCTGTCTGAACATTATGGCACAGACAGTCTCACACAGAGCACTTCACAACTTCAATGCATTATCTTGGCTGACATGACACCAATTGTTAAAGTTCACTTGAGAATATAACTTTAATAAAGTTGTGCGATTTACATATGAAAGAACTGAAGCCAACATGTTCATTATAAAAGATAAGAGACATAACAAACAAATCAGGGCTTTTTCAATATATAATTTCAATTACATCACACTGTAAGCTTTTGCTATAAATTCTGTGACTTATGATTTTAACCTCCACAACCACCTTATGGAGGATCAGCAGTCTGAAAGCTAGTGCTTTCAAATAAACCTGTTGGGCTATAACCTGGTGTCATACAACTTCTGACCTTTCTGGCATTAACCCGAGTGTCTAGATAACTAGTTCAAGTGACATTGCCACTTCCACTATCTTGCCATCTTTTCACAGTATCAAAAAGAGTGGAAGGTACTGGGCTATTGGAGAAGGGGTATGTGGTACATTATTACTATAGAGAATGTTGCAGACACAGGAGACTGAATGAATTACTTCTGTGTTGTGATTCTGTAGAAATTTGTAGTACTGTGAGTCAGAGGAACAAGGTTAATCAGATATGTGAAAGGTTTGTAATAAAAATGGCAATTAATTCCGTAAATTCAGGAAATTTGAAGACATTTCCCTGGATTTTAATTCTGCTTGTACTGGAAGTGAAGGTAGGCCTAAACTGCAAGATCTAATTTTTGCTACAAATTAAAGAACAGTGGTGGGAAGAAACAATTTGGCCCATTGATCCTGCACTGGCATAATTTCTAACCAATGAATCTTTTGAAACCTTCCATATTACAAATGCATTAAATTTTCAAGGCATGGAATATATATCATCAAGCAATGCTGTTTTTTAAAAAATAGTATAACTCGTGTACAAGGAAAAAAAATTGTGACACTGCAGGCTTGTGATGTGGGAAGAGGTGCTAAGTAGCAAAATGGTCGAGAACCAATTTATTTTGGATATTTTCTGATCAATCAAGTAGGTGGATTTGAACCTAGGTCTGCTAACACAAATAACAGCCCTCAACCATTTTACGTATTTTTAATCAACCTGTTTGGATCTGTTATGACAAACCTCTGTGGCAGGTAGCATTTGAACCTGGGTCTCCTGGCTGCACCACAAGCACCCTCAACCATTTTATTTTACGAATAGAAATTCCATTATGTTTATTCCAATTGCCAGGTCTCCTTCACCAACAGAGATTAAGTGGTAATTGACCTTTTGCTCAATAAGCTCATGCTTACCTAATACAGTAGACATTGTGCACGGAGGCACCATAATACATTAAACATATCTGCATCATAGCAGCACAATCATACATTGTCTCTTACCTGATATATACATTTCTTAAAAAAACAGTTTATCTTCAAATGCGTTTCAAAATGTATATCATTATTATGATTTTATCTTTATTCTGTAGAGCCAGCCACTTTTTGAGTATACCAATTTTTTAAATTCTCTCATGGGATGTGAGTGTCCCTGGTTGGCCAGCATTTATTAACAATCTTTAGTTGCATTTTGAAAAGGTGCTGATGAGCTGCCTTCTTGAACTGTTGCAGATCATGTGCTGTAGGTTGACCCACAATTCCAGACTTTTGACCCAGCGACAGTGAAGGAACAGCAATATATTTCCAAGTCAGAATGGTGAGTGGCTTGGAGGGGCTCATGCAGGTGATGATGTTCCTATATATCTGCTGCCCTTGTCCTTCTAAATGGAAGGGGTCATGGATTTGGAAGGTTCTGTCTGAGGAACATGGGTGAAGTTTTGCAATGCGCCCTATAGTACACACTGAACATCCATGATGGGGTGAGTGGATGCTTGTGGATGTGATGTTAATCAAGCAGGGTTGCTTTATGCTGAATAGTGCCCAGTATCTTGTGTGCTATAGAGCCATAGAGTCAAACAGCATGGAAATAGACCCTTTGGCCCACTCCGACCATGTTCCCAAACTTGACCATAATATATAGGATCAGAAATAAAGCTGTTCAGCCCATCGAGTCTGCTCCACCATTCAATCATGGCTGATAGGTTTTTCAACCCCATTCTCCCTCTTTCTCCCAGTAACCAGGGTGGCACGGTGGCACAGTAGTTAGCACTGCTGCCTCACAGCGCCAGAGACCCAGGTTCAATTTCCGCCTCAGGCGACTAACTGTGTGGAGTTTGCACATTCTCCCTGTGTCTGCGTGGGTTTCCTCCGGGTGCTCTGGTTTCCTCCCACAGTCCAAAAACATGCATGTTAGGTGAATTGGCCATGCTAAATTGCCTGTAGTGTTAGGTGCAGGGGTAAACGTAGGAGAATGGGTCTGGGTGGGTGTGTTTTGGCGGGTCGGTGTGGACTTGTTGGGCTGAAGGGCCTGTTTCCACAATGTAAGTAATTTAATTTAAAAAAAAACCTTGATATTCAAGAACTCATCTATCTCATTCTTAAAAGATGCAATGACCTGGCCTCCAAAGCTTTCTGTGGCAGTCAATTCCATTGATTCACTGCTCTCTGGCTGAAGACATTTCTCTTTATCTCCGTTTTAAAAGGTCTTCCCTTTACACAAAGGCTGTGCCCTTGGGTCTTCCCAACATCTACTCTGTCCAGGCCATTTGGTATTCTGTATGTTTCAAATAGATCCCGTCCATCCTTCTAAACTCCATTAAGTATAGACACAGAGTGCTCAAACATTCCTCACATGATAAGCTTTTCACTTCTGGGACCATTCTCGTGAGCTTCCTCTGAACGTGCCCCAGGACTTCCTGAGATTTGGGGCCCAAAACTGCACACAATACACAATACTCCAAATTTGGTCTGACTCGAGCCTTATAGAGCCTCAGAAGTACATTCCTACTTTTATATTCAAATCCACGCAAAATAAATGCCTTCATTGCATTTGCCTTCCTAATACTGACTCAACCTGCAAGTTTACCTTGAAAGAATCCTGCACTTGAATTCTCAAATCTATTTGCACTTCAGACTTCTGAATTTTCTTCCCATTTAGAAAATAGTCCATGCCTCTCTTCTTCTTCCCAAAGTGCATGACCTCACACTTCCCCGTGTTGTACTCCATCTGCCACTTCTTTGTCCACACCGCTAACTTGTCTATATCCTCCCTGCCTCCTCAATGCTACTGGTTCCTCAACTTATCTTTTGTATTGTCTGCAAACCTAGCCAGAATGCCCTTAGTTCCTTCATCTAGATCGTTAATGTATAAAGTGAAAAGTTGTGGTCCCAACACTGAGCCTTACAGAACACCACTTGTCACAGGCTGCCATCCTGAGAAGGACCATTTTATCCCCACTCTTGCTTTCTGTAAGAGACCCAAGCTTCTATCCATGCTAGCATTTTGCCTCTAACATCATGGGCCCTTATCTTAATCAGTAGCCTCCTATGTGACACCTTGTTAAAGGCCTTCTTGAAGTCCAGGTAAATAAAGTCCATTGGCTCTCCTTGGCCTAACCTGCTCATTACTTCCTGAAAGAATTCTAGCAGATTCATGACCTCTTGATGAAATCATTGTTATGGACCAGGCCAGACCCCCTCAAAACATTTCAAGAAAGTAGCTCAGACCCTAACTTTGCCAGTTGTTTTAAGTAGGTATAACGCGAATATTCCCGTATGGGTACAGTTGGTCAAACCACTCAGTTTCAAACAAAACAGAATTTATTTACAAGATTACCGAATGAACCATAAACCTAATAACCTAATCTATCTGAAAACCCAACAGATCATCCCAACTTAACGATGCTGTTGCGAATGCTTGCAATTATCACCATAAAAACCCCTTGGCACAAAAGCTAAAATCAAACCCAGCATCTTACAGGAGAGATGTCAGAGAGAGAGGAGGATCAACATGGAGTTGCTTCATTGGGTCCAGCAGCTTCACAACCGCTTGACTGCTTTCAGTGAATAGCCAGACTGCCAAAACCAAATCAAACGAGAAAAAAGCTGAACTGGGAGAACTGGCCACTCCCCTTTCATTGTGTAAGTGCTTTTTTTTCAAACTTACTGCAATAGGCAAAAGGCAATTATTGGTTAGCTATCATCAAACTGGCCCTAAAACCCTTCAACTCCAGATTTTCTGGAACTTGTGCTTTTATAACCTCCTGAAAAAAAAATAACATCATAACCTTGTTAAAGAAGCAGCAGCATCACACCATGCTGGCCTTGCCCTATTTTACCAAACACTTGCAAGTATTCAGAAATCTCATCCTTCACAATGGATTCCAGAACCTTGCTCACGACCAAAGTTCGGCTCAGCAGTCTGTAATTTTCCGTCTTTTGCCTTATTCTCTTTTTAAACAGGGACATTACATTAGCGGTTTTCCAGTTCTCTGGGGCCCTCCCTGATTCTAGCAATTCCAGTAAAATCACCACTAATGTCTCCACTATCTCTTCAGGTATCTCCCTTAGAACTCTGAGATGTAGTCCATCTGGTCCAGGTTATTTATCCACCTTCGGGCCATTCAGTTTTTCTAGCATCTTCTCCTTGGTGGTGGCCACCATGCTCAGCTCTGCCCCCCTCACACTCTTAAATTTTTGGGACATTACATAGTGAAAACTGACACAAAGTAATTATTGAATTCCTCAGCCATTTCCTGTTCCCCAACAATATCACTTCAGTGTTATTTTCCACTTCTGCCTCTCTTTTGCCTTTTTATATCTAAAGGAAGTCTTAACAGTCTTATTATATATTTATTGGCTAGCTTACCTTCATTCAATATTCTGCCTCCTTATTTCTTTTTCTCGTTGCCCTCTGTTGGTCTTTGTAAGTTTCCCAATCCTCTGGTTTCCAACTGCCCTTTGCCGCATTATATGCTTTCTCTTTTGCTTTTATGCATTCCTTGACTTACCTAGTCTTACCTAGTCAGCCATGAGTGCGTCATCCCCACCTTACCATGCTGCTTTTTCCTCAGGATGAATTTGTGTCTCCTGGATTACTCCAGAAACTCCTGCCGTTGCTCCTCTCCTAGTCAAGTCTACCCAGCTCCTCCCTCATGCCGCTGTAGTTGCCTTTATTCAGCTATAATACCATTACCCCTGATTCTATCCTCCCCCTCTCAAGTTGCAGAGTAAATGCTATCATATTATGATCACCACCTCCTAAGGATTCCTCCACCTTGAACTTCCTTATCTAGTCTGTCTCACTGCACAACACTAAATCCAGTAAAGCCTGTTCCCTAGGGGGGGTCCACCGCAAGCTGCTCCAAAAAAGCAATTAGATTACTTACAGTGTGGAAACAGACCCTTCGGCCCAACAAGTCCACACCGACCCGCCAATACCCCTAACCTAACACTACGGGCAATTTAGCATGGCCAATTCACCTGACCCGCACATCTTTGGACTGTGGTAGGAAACCAGAGCACCCGGAGGAAACCCACGCAGACACGGGGAGAACGTGCAAACTCCACACAGTCAGACGCCTGAATCGGGAATTGAACCCAGGTCTCAGGCGCTGTGAGGCAGCAGTGCTAACCACTGTGCCACCGTGCTGCAGAATCTCATAGACATTCTGCAAATTCCTTTCTTTGCCATCCACTGCCGACCTGATTTTCCCAGTCCACCTACATTTTGAAATGATTGCTATGACTTTGCCTTTTCTACACTTTTTTAAAATCTCCTGGTGGATCTTGCCCCCTAGCTCCTGACTACTGTTTGGAGGCCTGTATATAGCTCCAACTATGGTTTATTTATCTTTGTGGTTCCTCAGTTCTATCCACACAGATCCTATACCAATTCACTCTAATTTGTTTCTTACTGTTGCTTTAATTTCATTCCTTACTAATAAGGCGACCCCAACCCCTCTGTCCACCTGCCTACCTTTTCCATAGGATTGATTTCCTTGAATATTCAGCTCCTAATCCAAATCCTCTTGCAGCCACGTTTTGTGATGCCTGTAAACTAGTCCCACTTGCCTGCATTTGACCCATGTCCCTCCAAATCTTTCACATTCATGTACTTATCCAAATGTCTTTTAAAGATTGTAACTGTACCTGCATTCATCACTTCCTCTGGCAGTCCATTTCACACAGTAACCAACTGTCTGTATAAAAAAAGTTGCCCCTCATATCCTTTTTAAAATTTTACTCCTCTCCTTTAGAAATATGCCTTCTAGCTTTGAATTGCCACACCTTGGGAAAAGATCTTTTCTATTCACTTTATCTATGCTCCTCATGATTCTATAAACCTCTGCTCAAGTGGGAAAAAGTCCCAGCCTATCCAGCCTATTTTTATAGCTTAAACCTTCCATTCCTGTATTAAATCAGATTTCTGACTTGAAACTTATAGCTAGTGGACAGGTATTGTGGAATCAGAGTGGAAACTACTCATGGCAGTTTTCCTGGTTTTTGATCTCATTTTGTAGTGCCAGTATTAATATAGATAGTCCAGTTTAGTTTCCTGTCGATTATGACACTAGGATATTCATAGCAGGAGATTCAGCGATAGTGATGCCATTGAATGTCAAGGAAGATTGTTAGATTCTCTTTTATTAGAGATGCTTATTACCTGGCACTTGTGCAACGTAAACATTTTTTGCCAATTGTCAATTCTGACCTGGATATTGTCCAGGTTCTATTGCATTTGCATATGGACCACTTTGGTATCTGAGAAGACACAGATGACACTAAACAGTTTGCAGTGATCAGTAGACATCCCCACATCTGACTTTATGATGGAGAGAAGGTAAGCGAAGAAGCAGCAAAAGATGTTTGGGACTAGGACACTACCAGGAATAACTCCTGCACAGATTTCCCTAAGCTGAGATGACTGAACTCCTGCAAACTCAGCCATTTTCATTTGGATGAGGTGCAGCAGAAAACTTTCCCCTGAATATAGGAGGAAATCTCAGAATCAGGTACTGTCTGCATATTTTAAATGACTCCTAAGTCACTTGGGCTCAGCAAAAATCTACACCCAGCAGTTAAGTCAGTTCACCATCGTATTAAATTATGCAAATTATGAAAGATGTCTACTTCCTGGGTACCTGTCAAATAAGATATTGAGATCCACACATGAAATTCTGGATGACTTGCTGCTGATGTCAGTCTTGATGTCAGCCAACTTGAAAAGAGGTGCAACTCGTTCATATTTTGCTTCCTGTATGGTTCAATAACAATTTGCAGGTGCTTTGGTCTGTTTGGAAAATATTCATTCATAATATTGTACACATTAGAACCAACAATACAGGAAGGGAAAAGATTGAGGTTCTGAAAGGAGATTACAGAGAATTAGGCAGGAATTTAAAAAGGAGGTCTTCGAGGGTAGTAATATCTGGATTATTCCCTGTGTTACGAGCTCGTGAGAGTGGGAATAGGATGATAGAGCAGATGAATGCGTGGCTGAGGAGCTGGTGTATGGGAGAAGGATTCACATTTTTGGATCATTGGAAGCTGTTTTGGGGTACAAATAACCTATACAAGAAAGACAGATTGCACCTAAATTGGAAGGGGTCTAATGTACTGGCAGGGTGATGTGCTAGAGCTGCTCGGCAGGATTTAAACGAGTAAGGTGGGAGGATGGGACCCAGGGAGATAGTGTAGAAAGAGATCAATCTGAGACTGGTATGTTTGAGAACAAAGGCGAGTCAAACAGTCAGGATAGGTAGGGACAAAGCAGAGAACAAGGTAGATAAATAAACCGCATTTATTTCAATGCAAGGGGCCTAACAGGGAATGCAAATGAACTCAGGACATGGTTAGGAACATGGGACTGGGATATTTTAGCAATTACAGAAACATGGCTCAGGGATGGATAGGACTGACAGCTTAATGTCCCAGGATACAAATGCTACAGGAAGGACAGAAAGGGAGGCAAGAGAGGAGGGGGAGTGGCATTTTTGATAAGGATAGCATTACCACTGTGCTGAGGGAGGATATTCCAGCAAATACATCTAGGGAAGTTATTTGGGTGGAACTGAGAAATAAGAAAGGGATGATAACCTGATTGGGATTGTATTATAGACCCCCTAATTGTCAGAGGGAAATTGAGAAATAAGTTTGTCTGGAGATCTCCGTTATCTGTAAGAATAATAGGGTGGTTATGGTAGGAGATTTTAACTTTCCAACTATAGACTGGGACTGACATAGTGTTAAGGGTTTTGATGAAGAAGAATTTATTAAGTGTGTACAAGAAAACTTTCTGATTCAGTATGTGGATGTACCTACTACAGAAGGTGCAAAACTTGACCTACTCTTGGGAAATAAGGCAGGATAGGTGACTGAGGTGTCAATGGGGGAACACTTTGGGGCCAGCGGCCATAATTCCGTTAATTTTAAAATAGTGATGGAAAAGGACAGACCAGATCGAAAAGTTGAAGTTCTAAATTGGAGAAAGGCCCATTTTGATGGTATTAGGCAAGAACTTTCAAAAGCTGATTGGGGCAGATGTTCGCAGGTGAAGGAATTGCTCGAAAATGGGAAGCTTTCAGAAATGAGATAATGAGATTCCAGAGACTTTATATTCCTATTAGGGTGAAAGGAAAGCTTGGTAGCTGTAGGGAATGCTGGATGACTAAAGCAATTGAGGGTTTGGTTAAGAAAAAGAAGGAAGCATATGTCAGGAATAGACATGATAGATCAAGTGAATCCTTAGAAGACTATAAAGGCAGTAGAAGTATACTTAAGAAGGAAATCAGGAGGGCAAAAAGGGGACATGAGATAGCTTTGGGGTGAAGGAGAATCCAAAGGATTATTACAAATATATTAAGGACAAAAGGGTAACTAGGGAGAGAATAGGGCCCCTCAAAGATCAGCAAGGCAGCCTTTGTGTGGAGCCGCAGGATATGGGAGAGATACTAAATGAGTAATTTGCATTAGTATTTTCTGTGGAAAAGGAGATGGAAGATATAGAATGTAGGGAAATAGATGGTGACATCTTGCAAAATGTCCAGATTACAGAGGAGGAAGTGCTGGCTGTCTTGAAACGCATAAAAGTGAATAAATTCCCAGGACTTGATCAGGTGTACTCTAGAACTCTGTGGAAAGTTAGGGAAGTGATTACTGGGCCTCTTGCTGAGATATTTGTGTAATCAATAGTCACAGGTGAGGTGCGGGAAGACTGGAGGTGGGCTAAAGTGGTGCCAGTGTTTAAGAAAGATGGTAAGAACAAGCCAGGAACTATAGACCAGTGAGCCTGACATCTTTAGTGGGCAGGTTGTTGGAGGGAATCCTGAGGGACAGGATGTACATATATTTGGAAAGGCAAGGGCTGATTAGGGATAGTCAGCATGGCTTTGTGTGTGAGAAATCATGTCTCACAAACTAGATTGAGTTTCTATGAAGAAGTAACAAAGAGGATTGATGAGGGCAGAATGGTAGATGTGATCTATATGGACTTCAGTAAGGCGTTCGACAAAGTTCCCCATGGGAGACTGGTTAGCAAGGTTAGATTTCATGGAATACAGGGAAGACTACCCATTTGGATTCAGAACTGACTCAAAGGCAGAAGACAAGAGGGTGGGGCTGGAGGGTTGTTTTTCAGACTGGACGCCTGTGACCAGTGAACTGCCACAAGGATCAGTGCTGGGTTCACTACTTTTCATCATTTATATAAATTATTTGGATGTGAGCATAAGAGATTTAGTTAATAAGTTTGCAGATGACACCAAAATTGGAAGTGTAGTGGACAGGGAAGAAGGTTACCTCAGATTACAACGGGATCTCGATCAGATGGACCAATGGGCTGAGAATGGGCAGATAGAGTTTAATTCAGGTAAATATGAAGTGCTGCATTTTGGGAAATCAAATCTTAGCAGGACTTATACACTTAATGGTAAGGTCCAGAACTAGGGGGCATAGGTTTAGGATGAGAGGGGAAAGATATAAAAGAGACCTAGGCGACAACTTTTTCACGCAGAGGGTGGTAAGTGGATGGAATGAGCTGCCAGAGGAAGTGGTGGAGGCTGGTACAATTGCAACATTTTAAGAGGCATTTGGATGGTATATGAATAGAAAATGTTTGGAGGGATATGGGCCAGGTGCTGGCAGGATTGGGTTGGGATATCTAGTTGGCATGAATGGGTTGGACCAAAGGGTCTATTTCCGTGCTGTATGTCTCTATGACTCTAATATCTTTCATTGTTAGAACTGCCGTCATCCAGGCAAGTGGCTAGTATTCCATCACATTCCTAACTTGTACTTTGTAAATGATGGTGTACAGATTTTGGGCACCAGGAGGTGAATTACTCATCAGTGTTCCTAGCCTCTGCTCTACACTTATAGCGACTGTATTTCTATGGCAAGTCCTGTAGAGTTTGAGTTGAGAGAAATTAACAATCAATCGAACAAATTTGTTGCTGCTATGTTCGGTCACTAAGAATGTTAGCTTCACAGTGACTTGCTGAATATGCCTGTCACTTTTTCAATCTTTTTTTTAATGCACTTGCTCTGCTTAGGAGCAATTTTTGATCTTCTACTGGTGGTCTGATATGCAAAATTGATGCATTAAAAGATAGAATTCGGTGTTTGGTAAAACCATTAACCTAGAAGCATAAAACTTCTCTCAACTATCCCACAAGTTAAACATTAATCTACTTGGATGTTGACCTTATTCATGACCGGCTGCCTTCCACCTCGAGTGACTGAACAAAGTAGTTAATAGATACTAGAAAAATGAGATCTTTATCTCCTTCCCAACCTCAAGCAAAACACAGCTTAATTTTGAATTCAGAAGAAAGCTATGATGTGCCAATTGAGCAACCATGCTGCATTTTAAAAATAACAATAATTTGTGACTTCTGTGCAATTTCTAGAATCAGGATCACAGCCAGAGATGATGTTCTTTTTACAGAGGAATGACTTCATTGTATAGTCTGTTTTCAATATTTAAATAGCCTTGAATTTTCCAATCTTCCCTGGAATTCTGTCAATTGATTTCCTTAGTTTAAGTATCAATTTTCCTCCCCACAGGCAGATTTAATTTAAAAAGAACCTTGCTAACGTTTAGGATTTTACTTTACCCAAATGATATCAGCAGGCTACTTGCATTACCAATGCGTTAGAAACAGCAAGCTGAGCACAAGTGAAACAAAACTTGGCATCCACACTAGCTAACTGATAATACATCAAATTGAACTAAATTGTAAGGTGAACCTATTCTGAAGCCTCTGCAGAAGCAGTACAAATATAGTTTTGATCTGTGTGTGTTCCTTTCCCAGTTTTACCATTTTAAAGACAAATTTGCATATGTGTCAAACAAACCAGAAAATGTTGTAACTACTCAGCAAATCAGGCAGCATTTGTGGATAGTGGAAATTAATTGATTTGAAATATTCATTACGTTTCTTTCTCTGCAAATGCTATCAGAACTGCACACATTTTATTGAATTCTCTGTTTTTATTCAAGATTTCTAGCAACCTCAGTATTTTGCTGCGAATTAATTTACCAGACTTAGGTATATTTTTAATTTTTTTTTATTCATTCATTTGCTGTGTACTACCAATGCTGTGTCAATTTATTTTACTCAGGAAGTGAAGTATGTCCATTAATTATTTTTAAAGAAAATGTTAATTACAAACTGCGCAGCTTTTAAGCGATTCCTCATATAGCTATATTTATGGAATGAAAATATAATGCAGTTGCAGGTTTGCCTGCTTATGCATAATTTGCATCAAGTTACGACAGAAAGACTGAGATACAAATCTCTTTCCATGAATAGCCTTAATTATTATTTTGAACTTAAATGAACCCAATAGATAGATGTAATATTCATTTATATGTGCAAAAATAGTTTTCACTGTTACAGTTCACCAGCCAAGTAGCATGATCTGTAGCTCACTGAGGTTCATACTTATTCAATTGAAATGTCTTAAAAGCATTTTAATTTAGAGCTGTCACCAAATGTTAAATATTCATTACAATGTAGGTAAATGATTGCTGGCTAAGTTTGTGGGAGAGGTGGAAATTCACAACATTCAAAGCAGAAGACTGTAACTGAAGAACAGAGATCTATTGTATCCATCATCTTCAGTTAGTACTTGTATACTGTGGGAGAACCAATGTTTATAAATTGATGTAAGATTTAGTTAAATTTACCAGCAACGATTTCTGAGGTTACAGTTTTTGTTCCAGAAAACATTTTTCAAAAGTAGCTTTTCTATTCAATACTCAACTTTAAACTTGAAATGTTCTTCCCCAAATAGTGTCAAGTCATTTGCTCAATGGCATTTGAAAATATGTTTGTTTAACTATTAAAATCTATCACCAATCACAAGCTTGTTTATTTAGACCTTATAGTCATGAGACAATTTTGACTCTCAAATATGAAGTGGAATTAAAATTAGTTAACAAAAAACAAAACACCATGGGTGCTCAAATTCTGAATTGAAAACAAAATGATGGAAAAAATCAGTTCATGCAGCATCTCTGGAGAAAAAGTTGTCTCAGGTCTTTTGACAAAAAGTGGTGGAAACAATTAATACTTCAAATCTGCCTTCATGGTGAATGACCTGTGAACCATTTTCAAAATTAAAATTGACTTGAATTTCATTTTATTGGGTTTAGTCAATTTAGAATGAAAAGTCTTCAAGCTTCTATGAGATGTTTGAGATGGTTGCTAATTCTACTCTCACCTCGTCTATGAAGGCAGTGTTGAAAGTCACTGAAGACTGTTTACTTCTTATTACACTAGATGGAGCTGCACCTCTAATGGAGACTTGTAACTCATTCTGAGCAGGTACAAATTTCTGTTTGATCTGAAGTTATTCCACGTCTGCACTTGAAAGTACAAACGACCAAGTATGAAATCATTCTTATCATGCAGATTTATTAGTCTGGACATGAAATATTTAAGAGAAGTCTACCCCTTTAAAACAAGATAGATTTGTTACTGGTTTGAGTGAGTATCTTTGCTGCCTTTTTCTCTGTGATCACTGAGGCATATTGGGGTCATGTTGGTCATTCTGTTCGTGTCTGTAGGGAAAACAAGTCTGAATTAGTTCAGTAAAACATGACCTTGTGGACATCAGTTAAGTACAAACCAAGGGGAATAATGTTGGAACTGGATTGTTTAAGCACAGCAGAATTCAATGTATTTAGAGCCATTTACTAACATAAGGCAAATCATAAATTGAAGGCCAATTCAAATGTCAAAAGCTTTTATTTCAAATGTTTCAAAAATATTGAATGAGTGTATGTTTTAAGATTATTTTGGGAAAAGTGAATTTCTATTGAAAGTTGAAGTATTAATACTAGAATCTGATTAAAGTACTGAAAATGTGTTGCTGGAAAAGCACAACAGGTCAGGCAGTATCCAAGGAGCAGGAGAATCGAAGTTTCAGGCATGAGCCCTTCTTCAGGAATGAGCAAAGTGTGCCAAGCAGGCTAAAATAAAAGGGAGGGAGGAGGGACTTGGGGGAGGGGCATTGGAAATGCGATAGGTGGAAGGAGGTTAAGGTGAGGGTGATAGGCCGGAGTGGGGGTGGGGGCAGAGAGGTCAGGAAGAAGATTGCAGGTTGGGAAGGTGGTGCTGATTCGAGGGTTGGGACTGAGACAAGGTGGGGGGGGAGGGGAAATGAAGAAAGTGGACAAATCTGAGTTCATCCCTTGTGATTGGAGGGTTCCTAGGCGGAAGATGAGGTGCTCTTCCTCCAGCCGTCATGTTGCTATGATCTGGCGATGGAGGATTCCAAGGAACTGCATGTCCTTGGTGGAGTGGGAGGGGGAGTTGTAGTGTTGAGCCACGGGGTGGTTGGGTTGTTTGGTCCGGGTGTCCCAGAGGTGTTCTCTGAAACGTTCCGCAAGTAGGCGGCCTGTCTCCCCAATATAGAGGAGGCCACATCGGGTGCAGCGGATGCAGTAAATGATGTGTGTGGAGGTGCAGGTGAATTTGTGACGGATATGGAAGGATCCCTTGGGGCCTTGGAGAGAAGTAAGAGGGAGAGGTGTGGGCGCAAGTTTTGCATTTCTTGCGGTTGCAGGGGAAGGTGCCGGGAGTGGAGGTTGGGTTGGTGGGGGTGTGGACCTGACGAGGGAGTCACGGAGGGAGTGGTCTTTTCGGAACGCTGATAGGGGAGGGGAGAGAAATATATTCCTAGTGGTGAGGTCCGTTTAGAGGTGGCGGAAATGACGATGGATGATACGATGTATGTGGAGGTTGGTGGGGTGGTAGGTGAGGACCAGTGGGGTTCTGTCCTGGTGGCGATTGGAGGGGCAGGCTCAAGGGTGGAGGAGCGGGAGGTGGAGGAGTTGCGGTGGAGAGCATCGTCGATCACATCTGGGTGGAAATTGCGGTCTTTGAAGAAGGAGGCCATCTGGGTTGTTCGGTATTGGAACTGGTCCTCCTGGGAGCAGATGCAGTGGAGACAAAGGAATTGGGAATATGGGATGGCATTTTTACAGGAGGCAGGGTGGGAGGAGGTGTAGTCTAGGTAGCTGTGGGAGTCGGTCGGTTTATAGTAAATGTCCGTGTTAATTTGGTTGCCCGAGATAGAAATGGAGAGGTCTAGGAAGGGGAGGGAGGAGTCTGAGATGGTCTAGGTAAATTTGAGGTTGGGGTGGAAGGTGTTGGTAAAGTGGATGAACTGTTCAACCTCTTCGTGGGAGCACGAGGCAGCGCCGATACAGTCATCGATGTAGCGGAGGAAAAGGTTTGGGATGGTGCCAGTGTAGCTGCGGAAGATGGTCTGTTTCACATCTCCTACAAAGAAGCAGGCATAGCTGGGGCCCATGCAGGTGTCCATGGCTACTCCTTTGGTCTGATTAAAGTACCATTAGTTTATTCACAAGAAAGTTTATGACTATATGGTATGATTTTGAGATGAAAATGTCTACTCTCTGATTTTTCCAACTACTGATAAATACCTATCCAGTTGAACACTAGTATCTGGTCATCATATCTACTGTGGGTTCTGAAAATAACAGCTTGAAGATGTGTATTTCATCTCACAGAAGAACAGAAACCTCCCAAAAAGTTCAAGTTAGTTGTAACGAAGCGTGTAATTACCTCTGCCTCGTATATCTACTGCTTACTGAATCTTTTATCAGCTTATAACCTAAGCTAAGGCGAATTAAGTATTTATTCTGTGATTTTATGAAGTTGAGGAATATTTGAGTCATAGATTCATAGAGATGTACAGCAGGGAAACAGACCCTTCGGTCCACCTCATCCATACTGACCAGATATCCCAACCCAATCGAGTCCCACTGCCAGCACCTGGCACATATCCCTCCAAACCCTTCCTATTGATATACCCATCCAGATGCCTTTTAAATGTTGCAATTGTACTAGTCTCCACCACTTCCTCTGGCAGTTCATTCCATACACGTACCACCCTCTGCGAGAAAACGTTGCCCCTCAGGTCTCTTTTATATCTTTTCCCCTCACCCAAAACCTATGCCCTCTAGTTCTGGACTGACCCAACCCAGGAAAAAGACTTTGCCCATTTATCCTGTCCATGCCCCTCATGATTTTATAAGGTCACCCCACAGCCTCCGACACTACAGGGAAAACAGCCCCAGCCTATTCAACCTCTCTTTTCTGAACCCTTTCAAGTTTCATAACATCTTTCTGAAAGGAAGGAGACCAGAATTGCACTCAATATTCCAACAGTGGCCTAACCAATGTCCTGTACAGCCGCAACGTGACCTCCCAACCTCTGTACTCAATACTCTGACCAATAAAGGAAAGCATACCAAATGCCTTCTTCACTATCCTATCTTCCTGTGTCTCCACTTTCAAGGAGCTATGAACCTGCACTCTAAGGTCTCTTTGTTCAGCAACACTCCCTATGACCTTACCATTAAGTATATAAGTCCTGCTAAGATTTGCTTACCCAAATGCAGCACCTCATATTTCTCTAAATTAAACTCCATCTGCCACTTCTCAGCCCCATTGGCCCATCTGATTAATATCCCGTTGTAATCTGAGATAACTTTTTTCGCTGTCCACTACACCTCCAATTTTGGTGTCATCTGCAAATTTACTAACTCTACCTCTTAGGCTCACATCCAAATCATTTATATAAATGATGAAAAGTAGTGGATCCAGCACCGATCCTTGTGGCAGTTCACTGGTCACAGGCCTCCAGTCCGATAAACAACTGTCCTCCACCACCACACTCTGTCTTCTACTTTTGAGCCAGTTCTGTATCCAAATGGCTAGTTAGAACATGGAACGTAGAACAATACAGCGCAGAACAGGCCCTTCGGCCCTCGATGTTGTGCCGACCTGTGAACTATTCTCAGCTCATCCCCCTACACTATTCCAAAATCATCTATGTGCTTATCTAAGGATTATTTAAATCTCCTTAATGTGTTTGAGTTGACTACATTAGCAGGTTGGGCATTCCACTCCATTACCACTCTCTGTGTAAAGAATCTGCCTCTGACATTTGTCTTAAATCTATCACCCCTCAATTTGTAGTTATGCCCCCTCGTACAAGCTGACATCATCATTCTAGGAAAAAGACTTTCACTGTCAACTTTATCTAATCCTCTGATCATCTTGTATGTCTCAATCAACTCCCCTCTTAGCCCTTTTCTTTACAATGAGAACAGACCCAAGTCTCTCAGCCTTTCCTCATAAGATCTTCCCTCCAGACCAACATCCTGGTAAATCTCCTCTGCACTTTTTCCAATGCTTCCACTTGCTTCCCGAAATATGGGGACCAGAGCTGTGCACAATGTTCCAAGTGTGGCTGCACCAGCGTTTGGTATAGTTGCAGCATGATATTGCAGCTCCAGAACTCAATCCCTCTACGAATGAAACCTAATACACTGTATGCCTTCTTAACAGCACTATCCACCTAGGTGGCAGCTTTCAGGGATCTATGTCCCTCTGCACATCCACACTACCAAGAATTTTTCCATCGACCCAGTACTCTGCCTTCCTGTTATTCTTCCCAAAGTTCATCACCTCACATTTAGCTGCATTGAACTCCATTTGCCACCTCTTGGCCCAATTCTGCAGTTTATCCAAGTCCCCCTACAACCTGTAACATTCTTCCACACTGTCCACTACTCCACCAACTTTAGTGTCGTGTGCAAATTTACTAATCCATCCACCTATGCCTGCGTCTAACTCATTTACAAAAATGACAAACATCAGGGTCCCAGAACAGATCCTTGTGGCACACCACTAGTAACCAGACTCCAGGCTGAATATTTTACATCAACCACCACTTGCTGCCTTCTTTCAGAAAGCCAGTTTCTAATCCAAACTGCTAAATCACCCTCAATTCCATGCCTCTGCATTTTCTCCAACAGCCTACCATCTGGAACCTTATCAAAGGCTTTACTGAAGTTCATGTTTACCACGTCAACTGCGCTACCCTCATCTACATGCTTGGTCACCTTCTCAAAAAACTCAATGAGGTTTGTGAGACACGACTTGCCCTTGACGAAATCATGTTGACTACCTGGAATCAAATTGTTGCTTGCTAGATGATTAGAAATCTTATCTCTTATAATCCTTTCCAAAACCTGTATTCCATGCAATCTAATCTTGCTAACCAGTCTCCCATGGGGAACCTTGTTGAATGCCTTACTAAAGTCCATATAGATCATGTCCACCGTTCTGCCCTCATCAATCCTTTTTGTTACTTGTTCAAAAAAGTCAATCAAGTTTGTGAGACATGATTTCCCATGCACAAACCCATGTTGACTGTTCCTAATCTGTCCTTGCCTTTCCAAATACATGTACATCCTGTCCCTCAGGAGTCCCTCCAACAACTTGCCCACCACCGACATCAGGCTCACGGGTCTATAATTCCCTGACTTGTCCTGACCACCTTTCTTAAACACTGGCACCATGTTAGCCAACCTCCAGTCTTCCGGCACCTCACCTGTGACTATTGATGATACAAATGCATGGTATAACCAATAGACAAAATAAAGTAACAAAAAGAAATTACTGGAAAATTTCAACAGGTCTGGCAGCATCTGTGGCGAGAAAGCAGAGTTAATATTTCATGTCCAGTGACCCTTCTTCAGAACCCTTCAGAGTTTTTCCTGCAGTTTCTGATTTTCAGAATCAGCAGTTCCTTAAGGTTATTTTAGCCAAAATACAGTAATGATTTACAGATGGAAATCTTTAGTTACTGTACATCACATAGACATCAAGCAGAAAATTCCATAGTATGACTGATGGGGCTTGCCAATGTGGTTGATCAGAGACACTAAACCAAAGGTTAATATTTGGAATAAAATCTTAACTGTAAGTTCAATCATGAAAAGGTTCAGAATGTATTCTATCAATTGAGAATGATCTGATTACTCCACAACTACCTGATGAAGAAGCATCACTCTGAAAGCTCGTGCTTCCAAATAAACCTATTGGACTATAACCTAGCGTTGTGTAACTTTTAACTTTATGTGCCCCAGACCAATACCAGCATCTCCAAATCCTGAATTTTATTGTTGCTTCTCTTAATATCTCCATAAGCATTCTCTTGCTTCTTATTTCTATTCTGCCCCTCAGTCACATTCTCTGCATGGTACCAGATGAATGGTGGCAACATTAAGTTCTGTCTCACCAACATCTTTCCAAAGTTGTCCAGAGTCCATGCTAAAGCGGGCCACAGTTTCTTCAGATTGAACATTGAAAAGATAGACCCATTTCTAGGTCCTCACTAAAAACTCCCATGTTTGTCACCAGTTCTAACCCATCATCAGCTACTATTTTGATTCAAACAGGCGAATTGTAAGAGTTTGTATTTATAGTTGTGATCGCTGTTTAGAAATCACTGGAAACTAAATTTGTGATTTTTTTTAAACACATAGCTTGCTGCCACACTGAATTTGGATTTGTGACAGACAGGTTGAAGAGAAAGCAACGTTAAGATTTTCAGGCTTAGGTTGCAAGTAGGACTATTTGTTATTCCTTAGTACTAAATACTGCTATACATTGTAATCCTAGATATACCTGTCTTTGTCTTATAGTTACATTAGGTAATGATTAATTTAGCTATCTTTGTGTCCATGTTGTATACTGGTATGGTGTCTTCCAGACTATCTAATGTGTTCTAACTCTGCCCTTATTGCTAATTATACTCAGTAATTTTGCAGCTCTGCGGCATCACTATGTTGCCCCAAAGTCCTGGTTCCCTTGCACAACAGTTCATTAAAACAAGTATAGGTGCAGATGTAGAAACCCCTTTGGTTAATACTTCAAGATCTAAAGTTGCCAACTCACTCAAACCCTTGAATATCTGATTCTGTGGACATCCTGATTATATTCTACATTCCTATAGAGTCCTTCATTGAACTTGTGCTTCTGCTCCTATATGGATGTATTTTCCCTTCTTTTCTACCTTTGTGGCACGACATTAGTTTGCGAATATGTTTGAAAGATTTCATTAGCACCGATTAAGGCTGATGAATGACAAAATACTTTTTTAAAAAATATCTTTGCTGTGAGAAAATTTAGAATTATGCCAGAAAAGTTCATGCGAATGGTAAAGTTTGTTTATTGGCAGGTAATAATACAACTTGAAATCATCAGTCTGACTATTAATATAACTGGTCTCTTTGAATAAACTCCAATCATAAATCCTTGCAACATTTTGCAACCAGAGAAGCATTATGATGTCTAGCTCAAAGCTCCACTTCATATCTGTTTTCAAATTTGAACTTTCTTAATGGACCTATAAGTGAATCTGCCACAGTCACTTCAAAGGATGATGTTTTTTGACTTGCAGTTAATCATGGCAAAGAAATATCGCCAATAAGCTGAGAGGTGATATGGAAGGTCAGGTGCCAACCCTTGAGAGACAGTGCTTATTTCAGTGGCAGCACAAAGTTTCACCTTAGCAGTAAACATGTTTATTACTAAAGAATTGGATTTATTGCTTTGTGCCTCAGAACTGAACTGGTAACTGTTGCTTTAACTAACTTACGAAGGATTGCATGCAAACGTTTCGTGAATAAGTAGGATCCTGTCAATTCACTGATCTGTGAGACAGGATTTAACACTTCATTTTTCAAGGGATTGCCTTGAAGTTTAAACAGTACTTTTGTACCTACTTATAACCTGTCTCCTCCCTTAATCTTTAGCCTACAGCTCTCCAGTTTTCTATGGCATCTGCATTCTGTAATTATGGTATCTTGATTATCCCTAATTATTACTTGCTTGCATTGGCGGCGTTGTCTTCAGCTGCCAAGGATCTAAGTTCTGGAATTTCTTCTGTAAGTCTCTTTACCTAGCTACTCTCTTTCATCATTTTAGGATTCTCTTTAAAATCATCCTTTTTGACCATAAGTTATTGATCATTTGCCCTGCGATTCTGTCACATTTTCCTTGCTGTTTTGAAGTTCCTTTGGCATATCCACCACACTAAAGGCACTGCATCAATCCAATGTAGGCGGCATGGTGGCACAGTGGTTAGCACTGCTGCCTCACAGAGCCAGAGACCCGGGTTCAATTCCCGCCTCAGGCGACTGACTGTGTGGAGATTGCACGTTCTCCCCGTGTCTGAGTGGGTTTCCTCCGGGTGCTCTGGTTTCCTCCCACAGTCCAAAGATGTGCGGGTCAGGTGAATTGGCCATGCTAAATTGCCCATAGTGTTAGGTAAGGGGTAAATGTAGGGGTATGGGTGGGTTGCGCTTTGACAGGTTGGTGTGGACTTGTTGGGCCGAAGGGCCTGCTTCCACACTGTAAGCAGTCTAATCTAATCTTGTTCATTTTGAACGCTTATTTCGTGCACTATCTTAAAGGAAGCATGACTAAATTGTTTGAAATTAACAATAAAATCAATTATCACAATGATTTACGCTTATGATATTTAGCCTTGTATTGTGCTATGTCTTCACATCAAATTCCATTGGATGTACCATTGTTGGCACTTGCATCAAAACTCAGAACCAATCGAATTGTTTTGACCAAAAGGAAACTCTCTCAGGAATGAGATCATAGATGTTTCAGTAAGTAGGCTCCAGTTAAACTAGGAAATTGAATTTCCTTGGTGAAAGAAACATCCTACCCTCCAATTTGCAAATTAGTCTTTGCTTTCAAAAACCATGAAATCCAACTATCATTGGACTGCTGGAATGTTTACATTAAGGCAAAAATGCAACATGAGATTTTTATTTCTGATTACAACAATCAATCATTCCTTGCTGATAGAGTTGACTAGGTCTCTAGTTAATCTAACTTACATTGTTCCTCAGAAGAGGACATCATTTTTAAAACAGGTGACAAGATAAAATACACCAACCTGACTATTGCATCCACTTCCAGGGACTTGGGCAAAATGTGTCTGAATCTACCATTTGGAAACTGAATGGTCTTGAATACTGAGCAATGTCACTATTACTCAATGAACAAGTTAACAATCAAGAGCTAACAAGTAAGGAAAAATAAACAAGATATTCAGAAGAGTAAATGCTCAGCAACAAGATTCTGTTTCAATTTTTTATACAGAATAATACAGAATTGATGCAGTCATGCCAAACCTTCACAACTTTATACTTAAGCACAGCAGAATCTCTTGGAAATAGCTTCAACAGGGGTGAAGTACATTATTTTATTCACTGATGTATGTCCATGTTCTTAGTGCACCCTTGAAATATTAAGTTACTCAGAGAATAATCTAATGGTGACCTTTAGAAATAAAGGTTAATATTTTGCTGTAGTCGTTGGAACAGCTGAGTAGTCTCACTCCAACAGCCTATTGATCACCTAAGAGAGAGGATATTCCCATGTTCATTATTCCATTTTCTAACATCCCAAGGATGATTCACAAGGCCTGACAAAGCCAAGATAGTAGTGACTTCATATTGATTGAAAAGAATTTGATCCACAGATCCGTAATTCTGATTCTGAAAATATAGAAGCCATCTTCTTTACAAACTGAAATCCTGGTTCAAGAGGAGTTGGAAGAATGAATATTAAAAGTATCACAAAATATTGTTTTTCCATTTAATATTTCAATCATTTTGTAAAATAGCATTTTGTCTCATATACCCAACCTGGCAGCCGACCAGGCCATTTTTGAAATGTTTGATAAAGAAATGTCAATCACATTAAAACGAAAATCACTGTTTTTTAATTGTTATCAATATAAGTTTCTGATTCACAAAAAAAACACTGCTTGACTGGGATAGTGTAAATTTTAAATCCAGTACTGATTTTAAATTTCACAATTGTCATGCCTGCTGGGATAGTGCACTGGAAATAAAATCCTGCTATTCTCAATCATCACAGTCTTTAAAAGTTTTATCAAAGTAGTAAAATTCCCCAATTTATCAGCTTTCCTGATAATGGCACAGCAGGTACAGGAAAACTCTGAAACTGGTTAAAATGCTGCCAAGCTGGCAGCAAGTTTAAGAACTAATCATACCCTTCTCTGTTGCTGGGTCAAAATCTTGGAATTCTCACCTAACAGTATTGTGGGTCTACTAACAGCACATGGACTGCAGTGGTTCAAGAAGGCAGCTTGCTACCAACTTCTCCAGGCCAACTGGGGATAGGCAATAAATGCTAGTGACCCAGATATGCCCACATTCTATGAGAGGACTCTTTTTTTAAAAAAAACAGCCAGCAAGTGGATTGGAGGAGTGTTATTTGTGTGCTTTTTGCATTTGTCAGTGGTCCGTGTCTGTGGATGAGAGATGCATGTGACTGCTGGCCATATGTCTTGCCCTGAGATGCTGTTTGGTGCTGAACAACATCGAGGGTCCTCAGCCAGTGGTGAGTTGAAGTCACTGGGTACACACTCTCGTTGCCATGTCAAGAATACTCAATGTCTGGCTTGTATAACGCATTTTGTAAATTAGTAAGCTGTATATTAATGAGGTGAGTTACTCCATCTATTGTGTTTTAGAAACTTTCATCCTCCTTCATTATCAACTCTCCTTGCTCCATAGCAAATGCATAAAAGGTATGGTGAGATGTTCCTGAAGATGAGAGAGACCTCTTAGGATTTTTCACCCAATTCTACCACAAGCCTTGCCATAACTCATGTTTCTCAAATCCACTGCAAACAATGAATGCTGGAGATCACAGTGGGTCAGACAGCATTCACAGAGAGAGAGCAAGCTAACGTTTTAAGTCTAGGTGACTCTTCATCAGATCTTACATAAGATTCTAGCCAATAAGTAAAAGAAACAGTTCTGGATAGGATGCAGAAGGAGAGGGACCTTACCCACGAGTAATTGTATATGATTTATTGAAGGCATCAGGATAGGTAGAGGAACCAAGTAAAAAGGCATATGGAATCCTGGCTTTATTAATGGAAGGTCAGAGAACCAAAGCAAAGAGGTATGGTCACCTTTTATGTGACATTGGTTTAACTGGAGTATTGCATCAAATCCAGGCTGCATACTTTGGGAAGAGGCTTTAGAGAGAATGATTCCAAAGATAAGGGGGTTTGGGTATTTTGACTGGAGAATCAGCGGTTGCTTTCGCTTATAGGACTGAAGATTTGGTACAGGTGAACAAAACCATGATGGCTCTGGATAGGATAAACGGGAAGTGACTGTTTACGTTGTCCAAATATTTCAAAAACAGAAGTCACCTGTTTAAAGTAAATAGCAAAAGAGCCAAAGGCAATGTGAGGAAAACTTGTTTGTGCAGTGAATGGTTTGGATCTGAAATGCAGAGCCCGAGAGTGTAGTACATCAGATTTAACTGTGGCTTTAAAAAATTAATTGGATCATATCTAAAGAAGAAAGGAAGTGAAGGTAGGTCAATGGATCTAACTGAGTTACTGCAGAGAGCTGGAACAAAAGACGGAGTGATCTCATTTTATGCTGTGTCCATTCTATAGTACTTTGTATATGCACATGCATGTTGAGCCCAGGAGCAATTTCTTAAAAATTCATCTGTTCACCTGAATGAAGAATATCTGGCTGATTTACTAGTACAAATGTGATTTTTATTTAGAGGTGACAGTTCTTACACTTAACTCTTCCTTGGCAATTAATCCACCATGTAGCCTTCACCACCTTAACTGATTCTCAAAACATACTTTTACATCTGGCAAAAAAAAATCTAAGTCTCAATTACAGAATAGGAGACCAGAATGTCCTGAAAAACAAATTCCTTCAATGTTTGTGATCAGTCATCATTAGCAGTAAAATTCCTCTAGTCAGTAATGAATAAGTTGGTAACAAAAAACACAAAGCAGAAACTATAATTTCATGTTCTGAGCAACTTGTGACAAGAAGCATATATTTTCCTTTCCTTCTCCCACTCACCCATCCTGGTCTGCTTTTCAAAGTGACCTGATTTTGACCCTCATCAATAACCAGGTTGGCCAAAACTTAATTAAGATATCTTTAAAAGCCTTTCAATTTAGAATTATTGAACCTTGCAGATAGGATTGCAAGAAATAAATGTTCATATTTAATAACATTGAGTTTTAGTTGCTTCATTTCTACAACTAATATTAATTCCATGCATGTACTAATCTGTATTCAAAATGTAAGTAATTGAAATACAATATAGTGTATCTATTTAGTATAAAAGAACTTGCATTGATATATTATTGTTCAAAAAAGTTATGTAACATGTTTGACTGATTCATTAAGATTCACGTGCTCATGGGCACAAATGCTATCCTAACCATTTGGTAATATTTCTGATTGACTGCTTCAACAGATGGACCTGTTAAATTTAGAATTGCATTATTTTGAGTTGCATCTGTTGAAATGTGCCATGTTTTTCTGGCATCTATACGTTTGTCTGAGTTTTAGGAATCTTTTTTCTTTAATGTCTACCTTGAATTTTATTCTTCAGTAAAACCAGTGTGTGCAGCTGCAAAAAGAATGGTATCATTTAAACTGTACAGTCATTCGTCACTATCTCCTTACCAGTACTTCTGTTCATATTTAAGTTATGCTCCATACCAACTGACCAATTCAGTATGTTTTATTTCTAGATAAGCCAATTTCCTTTTGCTGTTCTTTGTCCCTTTTCTGCTTTTGCAGAAGCCACAATATGTAGTTGCCCACTCTCCTCCCCTCACCAAACATGTGCAAATGTGGTTTGGCATCTATGTTGCTATTGTTGATACACCAGAGTGGAGATTTATCTTGCAGTTTCCCATAATGTAATGCTATAATTATTCCTATGCTCTAAGTACTGTTGTCTTCACCTACCCATACAAATTATTTTTTACAGTAAAGTTCACTATTTGAACCTGCAGTAAGAAGCATGAAAACAGTTATGTAAAGTATGAACTTGTATTTGTATTACACCTTTCATAAACTTTGTCTATAAAGCAAATTGGCATAACTGATGACCACATAAAATTAAATCTAGAAATCCAGAAGTTGCTGCAGTATCATGATTCTATTTTTTTCCATTGGGTACACAACAAGTTATAAATTAAAATTGATGAGAACTTGCCATTTTATTTATTAGTTTTGTTGTAACAATCTTTGAAAAAAGTTACCTTTTGCTGAGTGAAGTGCAGCCGAGCTTCCAATGACATTTAGAGCTCATAGTTACTTCAAAACAGGCTCTCCAGCTCTGAAAATCTTATCATTTTATTCTGTTCATTTGATCATGGCTATGCTGGCTAACCCAGTAATTGTTGCACATCGGGCAGTTAAGAGTCAACCACATTGCTGTGGATCTGAAGTCACATGTGGGCCAGACTAGGTAAGGATGGCAGTTTCCTTCCCTAAAGGACATTAGTGAACTAGTTAAGGTTTTCCTGACAATCAACAATCAGTATCACTAGTAATTTTGGATTTTTATTGACTTCAAATTCCACAACCTGTCATGGTGGCATTCAAACCCAGATTCCTAGAATTAGTGCATTAGTCAAGTGAAGATGTAGAATAATGGGGCAGGGGAATGGGTCTGGGTGGACTTGTTTGAGCTAAATGGCCTGCTTTCATACTGTAGGGATTCTATGAATTACCTGGATCTCTGGGTTAATAGCCAAGTGATACATCACTAGGTCATCACCTCCCTAGTTGCAGACAGTCAAATGTTTCCATTCTGATATATTGTACTTTTATAAAATTGTTTTTAAAAGTTTGATATTTTCAGATTCTACCTTCATCCTATGTGTTTACTTCCATCATTTATTTCATACATTGACTAGTCTGCACTTTTACAGAGTCATAGAGTCAGGAAGTTCATTCCAAACATGTACTACCCTCTGTGTAAAGAGGGTAGTACATGTTTTTTTAAATTGTTTCCTCTCACCTTAAAAACGTACTCCCCTAGTCTTGAAATCCCCCATCCTAGAGGAAAGCTGATTACCATTAGCTCTGTCTATACCTCTCATTATAAACTTTTATCAGGTCACTTCTCAACCTCCTATTGTATCAGTGAGAAAAGTCCCAGCGTATCCAGCCGTTCTTTATAACTCAAAGCTTTCATAACCAGCAACATCCTGTTAAACCCTATCTGAACCCTCTCTAGCTTATTAATATTGTTATATATTTTGCTTCCTGATTATTTGTCTAAGAATGCTTTTGTCAAGTCCATGTCATGATGGGCTGTTCACTCTGCTTTTTGACGTCAACTGTTGCTGAATGCCTGAAAGTCCCTTTGACATTGCATCAAACCACTAGAGATTGCTAGCTATCTTATTAGATTGTTCTCATGCAACTGTACAAGCATACTCAATATCAAGAGCAGCAGGTAAAATAGACAATTTGATACATTTAGTTACAGTATTTAGCTGTTGCCTTTATTGTCACCTTTTTCAGGACATCAAGCAATAGCTGCTGCTTAAAGTCAAATCAACTTAAAATCATTAAAGGCAGCAGACTTAGTTTGCATGTGGTAATCAAGATCTCATTATAACTGCATAGTTGTGCAGATCTATTTCTAAATCCAACAAGTGAAATCTTTCAAAATTTGTACTTTGATAATTTACTGTGACAATATAATTAATTTTCAATCTTAACTGTTAGAGTATGAATAGAAGAGGAAAGCAGTTGAATCTTAATCATATCTTGTTTTCTTGCTATTTTTATGCCACCTATCTTTTCATGGAGTTCTAACTGTTGCACCTAATGAAGTGGTGATCTATTTGTTAGCATACCAGTGATGCCAAGCTTTTGTTTTATTCCAGCATGTAATGAGGTACAATATATATGTTTGGTTATTTATTGATTTGCACAGTCATTAGACTGTTTTTCTTGTATAGTTTAGACTTATTAGAATGTAAATTATGTATCTCTGTCTTCTGGCAGATTGGGAATAAAAAATTTACAATCAATTTTTTAAAAAATTCATATAGTGCTGTTAAAATAATAACATCGGGAGACTATGTAGCAGGAACCTATGCTCCAAACCAATGTGAACTAACATATTTTCCTCTTTGTTAAAAGACTTTACGTGGTATCATCTGAGGCAGTCTCCACACTTTCCAGTGTATGTGAACACAGAACATACATTATTGTTCAACTAGGCAGTGAATTGACTGATTTTGCTCTGACATCCTTTTTTAAGAATAGTAACATGAAATGCTTCATACTTGTCTTCTGATACATAATTAAATGTTAAAATCCATATGGGCCCAAAAACATTAACAGTTACCCTAGTACTGTGCATGAAAATGTATTCCAGATAGAGGTGCCACGATCCCTTACCATTCTCAGAAAGCCAATACTACTGTGGCAGCACAGTGGCTCAGGGGTTAGCACTGCTGCCTCATAGCACCAGGGACCCGGATTTGATTCCAGCTTTGGGTGACTGTTTAGAGATCTCCCTCTGTCTGTGTGGGTTTTCTCCCACTATTCAAAGATGTGCAGCTTAGGTGGTTTGGCCATACTAAATTATCCAAGGTGTCCAGAAATGTGCAGGATTAGCTACGCGAAAAACAAGATTACAGGGATATGGTAGGGGGGATGGGCCTGGCTGAGATGCTCTTTGCAGGTCAGTGTGTACTCGTTGTACAGAGTTGTAGGAATCCCCACACTGTAGAGATTCTATGTGCATTGTAGAGAGAAGGGAACTGTACATCTGTAATTTTGACTTATTGAGCACGTGTGGAAGCATTGAGCTAGGTTATAGCAATGTCAGTTTGCGTGAAACTGGAACATGAATATGTTGGGTTCCAGAGAAGATTCCTCAGGTAAGATATCCTTGCTTACTAACTTCTGTATAGAGTAGGTTCAGTAAAGAGTATAAATGTTCAGTCACGAATGTAGATCTTGCATTTTTACAGTTACTACCAGCAGCTCAATTTCAGATGAACACAATTGTCATTGTTAGCAATCACTCGCTTGTGAGTACGTTTGTCTGCCTAGGAAGTTCCAGGTCACTGGTCATAGGATCTCTGGGTCCTAGTACAGCTGATGAGCCTGATCCTAGAGCCATATGTCCAACCCCACTGTTGGCAGGAGTTTCCAGGAGGTCCTTAGCTTTGAGATCATTGGCATTCCTTTCTCCAGTTCCTTTCAGATAATCTCTTTTGCTGACATGTGTTCTTGAAGAATCGTGTCCCTTCACGTAGAGGTTTCCTCCAAGTCAGTTTCTTCTGGAAGTGGCTGACCCATGTGTTGATATCTATGTTTCATTCCTTGAGGAAAGCCTTCAGGAGTGTTTGAAGTGCTTCGTTAGTTCTTCTCTCGTTTGAATGTCTCCCTTGACTGGGTGAAGAAGATTTGCTTTTGGAGTCAACGCAGGCATCCGAAGTCCCAGTGGTGTTGGTTTTGGATGACTATGACTTCAATGCTGGTGCTATTGCTCCTTCAATGACCTTGATGTTAGTACACCTGTCCTCCTGGATGTTGCAGAGAACCCATCTCAAACAGTGTTGATGGTACTTCTCAAAGGCCTTGAGGTGGTGTCTAAATGTAGTCCTAGTTTCAGAGCCATATAGAAGAAGGATCTTGGAATCAGCACACATCACAGTCATCACAGATTCTCATCCTTTGGCCTCTGTCTGACGTTCAAAGACTTGAATCCTTTGCTAATACATCCCAGGACAAGTTCTGGTCCACTGCTCCATTAACATCAAAGGAAAAATCTTCCCAAATGTGGAAGATTTTCCCAACCCTGGGAGACACCTCTCATCTAAGGCTGATATCTATGTAGAGATCCAATGTAAAAACATTAGGCCCAGGAGCTGAATTAGCATTTGATCATGGCTGATATGTTTCTCAACCAATTCTGCCTCCTCCCCATAACCCTGATCCCCTTATGAATTAAAAATCTTCACTCTTAGGTTGTGCCCACAGTTCCTAGTTTCTCCTACATCGTCTTCACATCCTTTTTTTCCAGGCCTGTCAATATTCTGTAAGTTTCAATCAGATTCCCACATCCCCCACCTCCACCATCCGACTAAACTCCAAGTACAGACCCAGAGTGCGCAACTGTTCCTCAGTCCACAAATCCTTCATTCCCAAGATCATTTTTGTGAACCTCCTGTGGACCCTCATCAATGAAGCACATCCATTTTTAGATATGGGGCTGAAAACTGCTTTCGATATTCCAGATACGGTCTGAACAGAGCTTTGTACAACCTCAACAGTACATCTCTGCCCTGTTAAAATGAATGCAAACATTGCATTTGCCTTCCTAAGTATAACCGAACTTGCATGTTAACCATAAGACAATGTGTCCTAAGTTCTTTTGTGCTTCAGTTTTCCAAAGCCTTTCCCCGTTTAGAAAATGGTCTGTGCTTCTACTCTTCCTACCAAAGAGTACAACCTCACACTTTCCCACATTTATTCCATCTGCCACTTCTTTACCCTCTCTCTTAGCCTGTCCAAAGTTAAAAATCACACAACACCTGGTTATAGTCCAGCAGGTTTAATTGGAAGCACTAGCTTTCAGAGTGTAGCTCCGTCATCAGGTGGTTGTGGTATATAAGATTGTAAGACGCAGAATTTATAGCAAAAGTTTACAGTGTGATGTAACTGAAATTATATGTTGAAAAAGACCTGGAATGTTTATTAAGTCCCTTATCTTTTTAGAGCCAAATCCGTCTGGAGCTTCCCTGTTTCGAACACACTACCTGCCCCTCCATCTAGCTTTGCATTATCTACAAACTTAGCAACAATGCCCTCAGTTCCTTCATCCCAGTCATTAATGTATGACACAAGTAGTTATAGTCACAATATTGACACTTACAAAACCTCACGAGTCATCAGCTGCCATCCTGAAAGAGACCTCTTATCCCCTACCCTCTGCTGGTCAGCCAATTCTCCTCTCCATACTTGTAACTTGCCCCTAACACCATGGACTTTTAACTTATTTAGCAGCCTCATGTGTGGCATCTTGTCAATGACTTTCTGAAAATCCAAATAGATCCTGTCCCTTTTGTCTTAAGTCCTCCGATTTGTCAGGCATGACTTCCCCTTGATAAAGCCATCTGACTCCACCCTATTTTACCATACACTTTTAAGTACTCTGCAATCCCATCATAATAATGGACTCCAATCTGCAAGTGTCACCTTCATATTCCCCTAACAAAATACTGTGGATGTTGAATATTTAAAACATTTTCATACCAGATTCAAAAATTTTAACTTTGTTTCTCTTTCAACAAATGCTGCCATATCTGTTGAGATTCTCCAGAATTCTTTGTGTTTGTTACTTTATACTCCCCATTCATCATTTGGGAATCTGATGCTGACTATCATGTGGGTCCAATGGTTTGACAACATGTACTTGATTGACATTGAGTGGGCCACTTTTGGAATTTTGCATTCAGCTTTCGTTTCCCTGCAACAGGAAGGATGTTGTGAAACCTAAAAGGCTGCAGGAAAGATTTACAAGGATGTTGCTGGGGTTGGAGGGTTTGATCTACAAGGAGAGTCTGAATAGGCTGGTGCTATTTTCCCTCGAGCATTGAAGGTTGAGATTTATAGAAACTTTTAAAATCATGACTCTACTTGTGCCTGTGATATGCTGCATCTGTTTGATGTTTGGGCGTGGAATGTCCAACTTAACAATGACTTTGCTTTATATAGCATGACAATAAAAAGTTATTGAACAACATCTGGCATGAGTCACATTTGTCATAGAGGACATGTGACCACAGGTATTAAGGAACTTGCTCATCGACAAAAAGGCAGTCATTTGAAGTGGTTTAGGGAGGATGAACTTCTGGTTGGACTGTGGGGTTCAGGAGTGGAAGAGATTACTTGAAGAGATAAGAAATAGAAGGAAGCATAACAATAAAAGAAAAATAATTGGCCATGGATGGGCAAAAATAAAGAATTAAAGGAAAGCAGAAATGATAGCCACAAGTCTCCAATAGCGATAATAATCCACATTAAAATGAAACAAAATGAGGGAGACATGCATGACAGTCACTTGGCAAAGTTTAGGATAGAAATCCCCTTTAATAAATCAATAATAGAGATGAGAGAAGAAATTTTGACAGTGAAGTGTTTTGGAAAGGTTCTTGACCAGATGTCAAAACATTTAATTAGGGAGGTGAATTGGAGTTGTCCAGGATGTTGGTGAGGCCACTTTTGGTATACTGTGAACAGTTCTGGTCACTCTGTTATAGGAAGGATATTATTAAATTGGAGAGAGTTCAGGAAAGATTTACCAGGATATTACTGGAGGGTTTGAGTTATAAGGATAGGCTGAAACCTTTTTCACGTGTAGGAGGTTTGTAAAATCATGAGGGTCATAGATAAGGTGAATAGCAAAGATCTTTTCTCTAGGGTGGGCGAGTTCAAACGTAGGGGACATCTTCTCCAGTGAGAGGAGAAAGATTTAAAAGGGGCAACTTTTATACAGAGGGCAGTTCAAATGTGGAATGAACTGCCAGAGGAAGTGATAGCTGCAAGGAGAGCTACATTTAAAAGACATTTGCACAGGTACATGAAAAGGAAATGTTTAGAGGAATATGGGCCAAATACAGGCAAATGGGATTAGTTTAGTTTGGGAAACTTGGTCAGCATGGATGAGTTGGATTGAAGGCTCTGTTTCCATGCTGTCTGAATATGTGACTCTAAGAGCTCAGACTTTGTGCACATCTTCAGCAGGAGAAACCATTGTCGCAACCACAAAGTGCATTTTTTCCAATGACTCTTGCACAAGTCTGATAATCTGCATATACTCTTGAGTGAAGGCATCAAGAAAGATCAGTTTGTTTGACTTTTGCCATGTAAGCGATCAAGAAGCAAAGGCCATCCTAGAATTTATTATTCAGTGTTGCTGGTCATGGTAGAGATATACACACAAATGAAAATTATTAACCTGTTGCTCTGCCAACACAGTTAAATGTGTTGCTGGTTAAAGCGCAGCAGGTCAGGCAGCATCCAAGGAACAGGAAATTCGACGTTTCGGGCTAAAGCCCTTCATCAGGAATATTGGGGAGACGGGCCGCCTACTTGCGGAACGCTTCAGGGAACACCTCTGGGACGCCCGGACCAACCAACCCAACCACCCCGTGGCTCAACACTTTAACTCTCCCTCCCACTCCACCAAGGACATGCAGGTCCTTGGACTCCTCCATCGCCAGAATATAACAACACGAGCGCCTCATCTTCCGCCTGGGAACCCTCCAACCACAAGGGATGAACTCAGATTTCTCCAGTTTCCTCATTTCCCCTCCCCCCACCTTGTCTCAGTCGATTTTATTTTCTTCAATTCCTGATGAAGGGCTTTAGCCCAAAACGTCGAATTTCCTGTTCCTTGGATGCTGCCTGATCTGCTGCGCTTTGACCAGCAACACATTTTCAGCTCTGATCTCCAGCATCTGCAGACCTCACTTTTTACTCAACACAGTTAAATACCATCAGCTCATTGTGAACACACTGGAAAAGCAAGCCATTTTACTGGCAAAATGATTCATGTCAACAAAGCCTACACTAGGTTTGCACTGTTCTTTTCCATGGCCAGTCCAAAATAATTTATTACCTGCGCTGATACCCTCGAGTTGAGCTTGCTCATGTAGTGGAGTATTGCTGAGTCAAAGAATAGCACATTGTACCAGCCAGCCCTCTACTAAATCTGCAGCTGTTTTTTCTAGGCTATCAGCTGTGGTTTGTCCATTAGGATGTCTTGGGACCATTTGGCAGGATCTAGCAGATGTCGATTGGGTGTGTCTGTTTGAAGAAAAATGAATGACTGGCAAATGGGAGGCTTTTAACAGTGTAATCTCAAAAGTCCAGAGACAGAAGCCATTTGGATACAGAACTGGCTCAAAGGTAGAAGACAGAGGATGGTGGTGCAGGGTGGTTTTTTTAGACTGGAGGCCTATGACCAGTGAAGTGCCACCAGGATCGGTACTCGGTCCTCTAATTTTTGTCATTTACAAAAATGATTTGGATGTGAGCATAAGAGGTAGAGTTAGTAAGTTTGCAGATGACACCAAAATTGAAGGTGTAGTGGACAGCGAAGAGGGTTACCTCAGATTACAACAGGATCTTGACCAGATGGGCCAATGGACTGAAGTGACAGATGGAGTTTAATTCAGATAAATGCGACGTGCTGCATTTTGGGAAAGCAAATCTTAGCAGGACTTATACACTTAATGGTAAGGTCCTAGGGAGTGTTGCTGAACAAAGAGACCTTGGAGTGCAGGTTCATAGCTTCTTGAAAGTGGTGTCACAGGCAGTTAGGATAGCAAAGAAGACGTTTGGTATGCTTTCTTTTATTGGTCAGAGTATTGAGTACAGGAGTTGGGAGGTCATGTTGCAGCTGTACAGGACATTGGTTAGGCCACTGTTGGAATATTGCGTGCAATTCTGGTCTCCTTTCTATCAGAAAGATGTTATGAAACCTGAAATGGTTCAGAAAAGATTTACAAGATGTTGCCAGGGTTGGAGGATCTGAGCTATAGGGAGAGGCTGAAGAGGCTGGGATTGTTTTCCCTGGAGCATTGGAGGCTGAGGGGTGACATTATAGAGGTTTACAAAATTATGACAGGCATGGATAGGATAAATAGACAAAGTCTTTTCCCTGGGGCTGGGGAGTCCAGACCTAGAGGGCATAGGTTTAGGGTGAGAGGGAAAAGATGTAAAAGAGACCTCAGGGGCAACCTTTTCACACAGAGGGTGATACGTGTATGGAATGAGCTGCCAGAGGAAGTGGTGGAGGCTGGTACAATTGCAACATTTATGAGGCATTTGGATGGGTATATTAATAGGTAGGGTTTGGAGGGATATGGGCCGGGTGCTGGCAGGTGGGACTAGATTGGGTTGGGATATCTGGTCGGCATGGACGGGTTGGACTGAAGGGTCTGTTTCCATGCTGTACATCTCTATGACTCGATGATTCTAATAAAACCCTATAGGCCACTGTAATGAAAATCTAAATATCAAAATAAACTTGGTAATTTAACACACAATTTAGGGAGAAATAATGTACTCCAGCCCCTGTGGTACTCTCTGAACAAGGTAGATCTGAAGTATAATGGTGGACTTGGTGTGCTCCCTCTCCAAGGACACCCACTGATTGGATGATGCATTAGTTAATTGGACAGAAAAGTATATGACATGCTGGAGGCAGTTACCTTGCCTTCAGCTGAAGCGTTGCTTGATTCATTTTCTTCTTCTCCTAGTCCATCTTCTATCTAAAGGCCTTTTGGCTAAGATCAAGTGTCTGTTCTTATCAGGATAGGTGTTGAGTTGCGAGTCATCAGTGCTAGTGGAGATCATCGCTGGATCATGATTGGAGGTTGGAGGATTGTTTGGTTGTTCTGACCTGCTCTTGGTGGATCTTCATGCTGGCTTCGACCTAATGCCAATTCAGGGACCAGCCAACCTCAGAGCTATGGCCTCAGCAGCTGCCCACAGCCTGGCCAGGGCATTCGCAACACAGTCAGGGTGACTATCAAGAAGGTGGAGGAGCGTACATCTGTCGATTGGACGGTGTTCGTTGAGAAGATTTTGCTCGAGTGCTGTGGGTTCGCCGCAGCGGACGTGTACTGCCTGCAGGATTTCCCTGGGGCAGGCTACTTCACCTGCAGGAGCGTGAAGCAATGCGAGCAGCTCCTGAAAGTCTTCAAAGAAAAGGAAGGGGAGCCACTGTTTTCCATCTTGTCAGCGGTCCCGTTGTGTTTGTGCATTATGTGGGTTATTACGATCCATATGTACAACCCCTATGTTCCAGCAACCGATGTCCTGACGTTCCTGAGAAGATTTGTGCGGGTTGAGGGAGAAAGCACTGATGTGGTTGACCCTTTCGGGTTCTGGTTTAGCAAACAACAGGTCAAGGGACATCCTCCACCCACCCTCTAGCTTTGCTATCGGAGGGAGCAGAGGGTACCTGACATATGCAGGGCAGCCGAAAGTGTGCCGAACCTGCGGGATTTCAGGCCACATGGTGGCAGACTGGAAGGTCACAATCTGTTGGAACTGCAAGCAGGAGGGTCACCCGACCAAAGAATGCAAGGAGGCCAAGAACTGCAATCTGTGCGGAGAGACGGGCCTCATGTACAAGGCCTGCCCAAGTGTTAATGTGCGCAGCATAAAATCTGCTGTGTGATGTGTTTCAACATTTGACTTCCTCGCCAACATCAAAGCCGATGTCCTGTTCCTGCAGGAGTGTGGCATACCACACCTCAGCAGTTACAGGAGATGGTTGAGCTTGTGGGCTCACGGGCCATCAGTTTGGTCGGGGGGGCAAAGGTAACTGCTCCTCAGGCCTGGGTATCCTGTTGCGAGGAGGCAACTTCACCATCTTCGAGGTTAAGGAGGTGGTGGGCGGGCACCTCCTCGTCGCTGATGCTAGGTACAGAAACGCTCCCTTGAGACTAATCAACGTGTACGCCCCAGCGGTTAAGAGTGAACGATTGGCCGTCCTGCAACAGCTTCCACTGTTGCTGGCTATGTCCAGGCCAGTCATTCTGGCTGGAGACTTCAACTGTATCATTGATGCAGATGGACGATCTGGCGGGGGGGGACAGTAAATTGGATGCCACATCCAGAGCCTTGATGGAAATGGTCAAAGATGTCAAGCTGCACGACGTCTTCAGCATACCTGCAGACGGAGTGCAACGTAGATACACCTGGTCATGGGCAGACCGGTCTATCCGCTCAATGATAGATTACCTGCTTGTGTTCCGAATGCGCTCGGTCAGATCCACCAACATTAAGCCGGTGTTCTTCTCTGACCACTGCCTCCTGCTGGCCGACTGTCACCTACAGGACGAGCAGCGGGCTGGTAAGGGAACCTGGAAACTGAACACTAAGCTGTTGACCCCGGGAAACATCAAGGAGCTCAAGAAGGATTACGCAGGTTGGAGAACCGTGAAGCCCCTCTTTGAGTCCCCAGCGGACTGATGGGAAACAGTAAAAGGGAACATCAAGAGCTTCTTTATCCTCAAAGGTGTTCAGGAGGCGAGAGAGAAGCGGGGAAAACTGTCCCAACTCCAGGAAAGTATGCAGAACCTGCTTCTGCTGCAGATGATGGGGATCGATGTTATGGAGGACCTCCAGGAGATGAAGGGCCAGCAAGCCTCACTCTTTGCCTCGGAGCCTCCAAGATAATCTTCCGGTCCAGGGTCCGCTCGGTGGAGCAGGACAAGACGTGCTCACGTTTCTTCTTCCAGAAGGTGCACAAAGAGAGCTCTGTGCTCAGCAGCCTGAAGGAAGAAAATGGCTCGGTAACGTCATCTCAGGCTGACATCATGAGTCTCAGCAAATCCTTCTATACCAGTCTGTATGACTCAAAGCCAACTGACAGCATGACCTCCCAGTCGTTCCTGTCCTCTATCACGGAGGTCTTAGACAACAGAACACGAGAGAGGCTGGACCAGCTGCTATCTCTGGATGAGCTGACCAAGGCCCTCGAGTCCTTCGAAAAGAATAAAACTCCCGGAAGCGACGGCTTACTGGTCGAAATCCATTCTACTCTTTGGGACTTGATTGGTCAGGACCTGCTGGAGGTGTGTGTCAGTATGCTTCTGGTAGCTACCATGAGTGAATCCATGAGAAAAGGCATCATCACCCTCATCTACAAGCAGAAGGGGGAGAGGGAGGAAATTAGAAATTGGAGACCAATTTCACTGTTTCATACAGACTACAAAATCTTGTCAAAGGCCATCGCCAACCAGGTCAGGTCTGCTCTGGGGTCGTTGATTCACCCTGACTAAACCTCTGCTGTACCGGGCAGGAAGATCGCTGAGAGTCTCACACTCCTCAGGGATATGATTACCTACGTGCAGGACAGGGGGGCGGACAGCTGCCTCATCAGCCTGGACCAGGAGAAAGCCTTTGACAGGATATCGCATACATATATGAGGGACCAAAAGAGAAAATGCTGGAAAATCTCAGCAGGTCTGGCAGCATCTGTAAGGAGAGAAAAGAGCTGACGTTTCGAGTCTAACTGACCCTTTGCTTTTATCCGTATCTGAGGGATGTTTTCTCCAAAATGGGCTTTGGGGAGGGAATCTGTAATTGGATCAGACTGCTCTACACCAACATTGTCAATGCAGTCTCAATCAATGGGTGGGAATCAGATAGCTTCCCAGTCAGATCTGGAGTCAGGCAGGGCTGCCCCCTCTCTCCTTGATAAAAACAATGACTGCTGATGCTGGAAACCAGATTCTGGAGTAGGGTGGTGCTAGAAAAGCACAGCAGTTCTGGCAGCATCCAAGGAACAGCAAAATCGATGTTTCGGGCAAAAGCATTTCATCAGGAATACAGGCAGAATGCCTGAAGGATAGTGAGATAAATGAAAGGAGGATGGGGGTGGGGAGAAAGTAAGAGTAAGATCTTCAGGGCAGAGGAAATGACCTGGGAGTTGCAGTGGAGAGAGAGGAGGAAAACTTCTTCAAGGGCAGGCATACTTACAAGAATATTCACAGTAGGGTTAAAATCAACTAGGTAAAACAATGCGGATGCTGGAAACCAGATTCTGGAAAAACACAGCAGTTCAGGCAGCATCTGAGGAGCAGTAAAATTGACGTTTCGGGCAAAAACCCTTCCTCAGGAATACAGGCAGAGTGCCTGAAGGGTGGAGAGATAAATGAGAGGAGGGTAGGGGTGGGGAGAAAGTAGCATAGAGTAAGATCTTGTTTGTGTGTTGCATAGACACGGCAAATGGCTCTATCAGGAAGGATGCGAGCCTGAGAGGGATGACTATTCCTGGCAGTGGGGGCCTACAGGTTAAGGCCTCCCTGTACATGGATGATGTCGCCGTTTTCTGCTCGGATCCGCTGTCCGTGCGCAGACTCATATGCATCTGTGACCAGTTCGAGCGGGCCTCGGGGGCCAAGGTAAATCGAGGCAAGAGCGAGGCCATGCTCTTCGGGAACTGGGCTGACCAATCCTCTATCCCCTTCGCTGTCAGGACTGACCACTTGAAGGTGCTGGGTATTTGGTTCGGTGGGGCTGGGGAGTGCGCCATTACCTAGGAGGAGTGGATCAGGAAAATGAGGCAGAAACTAGGCAGATGGGAGCAACGGTCGCTGTCCATCGCTGGACAAAACCTGGTCGTCAGGTGTGAAATTCTGTCAGTATTGTTATATGTGGCACAGGTCTGGCCTATTCCCAGAACCCTGTGCTGCTGCATCACCCGGGCCATCTTCCACTTCATGTGGAGATCAAAGATAGACTGGTCCGAAGGGACCCAATGTATAAAGACCTGGGCATTGGGGGAAAAAACACGCCTAATGCCACCCTCACCCTGATGGCCACCTTTGTATGTGGCTGCATCAAGCTGTGCATGGATCCCCGGTACACAAACACCAAGTGTCACTACGTACTGAGGTTCTACCTGTCCCCGGTGTTGCGAAGGATGGGCCTGGCCTCTCTGCTGTGGAACGCTCTGAGTAGTTGGACCATTCCGTACCACCTGTCCTTCGTGGAGAAATTTTTGAAGAAAATCACTTTTGACCACAAGTCCATCAGGAAGTGGTCAGCACGCAGTGTCCTTGAGACCCTTCGGAAAAAGGAGAGGGCGGATCCTATCGAGCGGTTCCCTGAGCAGACTGTCAAAGCCATTTGGCAGAATGCCTCATCGCCAGAACTTTCCAATAAGCACCAAGACATGGCTTGGCTGGTGGTGAGAAGGGCTCTGCCTGTGAGATCCTTTATGCACGCCCGGACTCTCTGCCGCACTGCATGCTGCCCTCAAAGCGGCTGCAGGGGGGGATGAGACTGTCACACACCTCCTTCTGGAGTGTGCCTACACAGAGGAAGTCTGGAGAGGAATGCAGTGGTGTTTGTCGAGGTTTGTCCTGAGCAGCGCCGTGACATGGGACACCATGCTCTACGGGCTGTTCCCCGGGGGACGTACACCGAGACGAACATCAACTTTGCCTGGTGGATCATCTACTCGGTGAAGGATGCTCTTTGGGCGGTCCAAAACCTGTGGGTGTACCAGCTGAAGGAGTTGACCCTGACTGAGTGTTACAGACTGGCACATTCCAAGATCCAGAACTACGTGTTGAGGGACGGGCTGAAGCTTTGGGGCAGCTGCTGCCAAAGTGCGGTGGGGAAAGACCACCGTGTAACATCTGCTACCTAAGAAGAACAGGGGGCACACCCAATCATTTGGGCTCCGCTGACGTCTCAGCAGAAGAGCTGGATAGTAAATGTACAGACTTGTATATAGGAAAAATAAATTTCGATGTCTGTATATAAAGCAATGTAATGTGTGCTGAAGATGTTGAGCACAGTAATTGACTCCTCCATCCTGGAAAAAAACCACGTACTTTCCACTCTATCCATGTTATTCACAATCTTATAAAATTCTATCCGGTCAACCCTCAACCTCCTGCATTCAAGTGAAAACTGAAACCAGTCTATCCGACCTTTCTTCATTGCTATAATCCCCCATATGAGACAACATCCTGGTATACCTTTTGTGTACCTCTCCAAAGCATCCACATCCTTCTGGTCGTGTGATGACTGGAACTGTACACAATATTCCAAGCATGGCCTAATTAAAGTTCTATAAACCTTTTGCATAACTTCCATATCTTCATCCTCAATGCTCCTTTCAATGAAGACAAGCACGCTCTAGGCCTTCTTTTTTAAATACCTTTTATCTACCTGCGCTGCCACCTTTAACAATCTGTGGACCTGTACACTCAGATCCCTCTGCATATTAATAATTCTAAGGGTTCTGCCATTCACTTTCTATCCACCTGTACTTGACCTTCCAAAATGCATCACCTCACATTTGGCTGGAGTAAACTCAATCTGCCATTTCTCTGCCTATGCCTCCAACTGGATTACATCCTGGTTTATCATCTAACAATCCTCCTCACTACCTGCAACACAACCAATCTTTGTATCATCTGCAAACGTACTAATTAGACCAGCCACGTTTTCCTCCAAACCATTTATGTAGACTACAAACAGTCAAGGTTCCGACACTGATCCTTGCTGAACGCCACTAGTCACAACCTTCCATTCTGAAAAGCATCCTTCCACTGCTACTGTCTGTCAGCTATGACTAAGCCAGTTTTGTATACTTCTAGCCAGCTCACCCCTGATATTATGCGACTTCACCTTTTGTATGAGTCTGCCACAAAGGACCTTGTCAAAGGCTTTACTTAAATCCATGTAGATGCTTTAACCACTTTTCCCTCATCAAACATTTTCGTCACCTCAAAATCTTGACCAAGTTAGTGAGGTACAACCTCCACTGCACAAAACCATGCTGTCTATCACTAATATATATGTCTATTTGCTTCTAAATGCATATGAGAACCTTTCCAATAATTTCCTTCCCACCGACATGAGACTCCACAGGTGTATAATTTCCTGCATTATCCTTGCTAGCCTCCTTAAACAATGAGATAACATTGTCCTCTAGGATCTCACCTGTGATCAAAGAGGATACAAATATGTCTATCAAAGCTCCAGCAATTTGTTCTCTTGCCTCCCTCAATGTTCGGGGATAGAACCCATCAGGGCCTGGGGACCGATCTACCTTAATATTTTTTCAGACACAACACCTCTTCCATTTTAATAGCAACTTGGCTAGAAATTCCACACTCCCTTCCCTGAAATCATCCTCCACCAATTCTTTCTCTCTGGTGAATAAGTCATAGAGATGTGCAGCACAGAAATAGACCCTTCGGTCCAACTCATCCATGCCAGCCAGGTATCCCAATCCAATCTATTTCCACCTGCCAGCACCTAGCCCATATCCCTCCAAACCATTCCTATTCATATACCCATCTGCCAAAAGTATTGTTTAGGACCTCACCTGCCTCATCTGGCTCCACATATAGATACCCGCTTGTCCTTGAGTGGGCCAACCCTTTCCCTGGCTACCCTCTTGCTTTTTATATATGTACACAAAGCCTTGCGTTTTGCCTTAATGCTGTTTGCTAATGACTTTTCATGACCCCTTTTAGCCCTTCTAATTCCTTGATTAAGTTATTTCCCACTTTCCTTATATACTTCAAGGGCTTTGTCAGTTCCCATCCTCCGAGACCATATGCATGCTTCCTTTTTCTTTTTGACCAGGGTGATAATATCCCTGGTTCTCCAAGGTTCACATTACTTACCATACCTATCCTTCATTCTCACAGGAATGTGCCACTCATGAACTCTTATCAACTGTCATTTGAAATACTCCCACATGCCCGTTGTGGATTTACCCTCAAACAGCTGCTTCCAATCAAAATTCTCTTATTCCTGCCTAATATTGTTATAGTTTGCCTTCACCCAAGGATTGCTGTTATCCCTATCTAGGAGTGTGTTAAAACTGACAGTATTACGGTCACTACTCCTGAAATGCTCCCCCACTGAAACTTCACTCACCTGACCAGGCTCATTTCCCAAAACCAGGTCCAGTATAACACTTTCCCTGATTGGACTGTTTACATATTGTGTCAAGAATTCCTACTGAATGACCTTAGAAATTCTGCCCCATCCAAGCCCTTAGCACATAGTGAGTCCTGGTCAATATTGGTGAAGTTAAAACCACCCACCACAATAACCCTGCAGTTTATACATCTTTTCAAAATCTGTCTACATATCCTGTCCTCTATCGCCTACTTGCTGTTGGGAGGCCTGTAGTACACCCCCAACATTATGATTTCATGTTTCCTATACTTGATTTCTACCCATATTGCCTCGCTGCACAAATCCTCTGATGTATCCTTCCTCAGTACAACTATGAGATATTCCTTTACCAATAGTGCAATCCACCCCCCATCCTTTTTACATGCCCTTCTATCACACTTGAAACATCTAAATCCTGGAACATTCAACGGCCAGTCCTGTCCCTCTTTCAGCCAAGTCTCCATGATTGCAGATAGTTCTGGTTGTTAGTAATCAATCATCTCAGGCATAGACATCACTGCTAGTCTTCTTTAGTGTTGGTGTCTGAGGCTCAACCATCTTCAACTGCTTTACAAGACCTTACCTTCATTATAAGGTCAGAGATGGGGATGTTGGCTAATGATTAAACAATGTTCAGTGCTATTGCAATTTTTCAGATGTTGAAGCAACTGATATGCAAATACAGCAAGACCTGAACAATATCTAGGTTTGGCCTGACAGGTGGCAAGAAATATTTGCTGTACAAGTGCCTGGGCAAAATGAGCAATTCCAACAAGAGAGAATCTAACCATCACCCATTGACATTCAATGGCAATGCATTCACTGAATCCCCAACATCCTGGGGGTTACCATTGATCAAACACTGAAGTCTGTCAGCTGTGTAAATACTGAGGCTTCAAGAAAGGTCAGAGGTTAGGAATCCTGACTCCTCAAAGGCTACCCACAACTCATCTGCAAGGCACTAGTCAGGATTGTGATGAAATACTTTCCCCTTGCCTGGATGAATGAAGCTTAACACGATCCAGAGCAAAGCAGCCCCAATTAATTGCCACATCATGTAATAGCTTCAAACTTCACTTCTTCCAATACTGATGCACAGTGGCAGCAGTGTGCAGCTACATGAAGCAGTAAAACAAGTCACCAAGGCTACTTTGACAGCACCTTCCATACCAGCAACTTCTATCACCTAGAGGAACAAGGACAGCAAATGCATGAGAATATCACCAAGTTCCCCTCCATGACTTGGAGATGTATCACTATTTCTTCACTCTCACTCTGGGTAAAAATCCAGGAATTACCTTTCTGACAGCACTGTATGTCTATAGTCTTTCAAGAAGGCAGCTCACCACTACTGTCTCGAGGGCAATTGGAGATAAGCATAAATACTGGCCCAGCCAGTTATGCCTACACTCTGTGACCTAATAATAGAACAAGTTGCTATGAATTATTTTTCTGATTACCTTTAACAAAATGGTGAGGAAAAGCATTCAATCCATCCACCAGATTTACTTAAAACAGTTTCAGTTTTGCTTTCTGTGGTTGTGTGTTTCTTTCCTTCTGGTTGGAAACCAAGGTAAATTTGTGACTTGTGTCAGGTTCCTACTGAAGCATAATGATCTTAAATTTGTAATGCATTCTTGGTATGTTCAATTACTTCTGCTAGGTTGACTGAGGGCGAAGCAGGATTTTCCTTCCATTAATCTATGTACAAGGATTATTGTTAGAAGCAAAGTCCATGGGGATTTTCTTCTCTTCGTAGCCTACAGGAAGATTCTGAAAAGAACATCTCATTACTTTCCCACTTTATACTAGCTTCTGTTTTCATGCCATGCTTTCCATAAGAGAATGCAATTTGTTCAGTTGCTTGTAATTACTTTTTGTAGTTCATCCAATAGAATGATACGTTATTTGAATTTTTAAAATCAATTTATGAACTAAAACATTGTACTATGTTAAAAATTCTACTCATTGATGACTTGCTGTAAACAGCTGAAATTGCTTACATTTCTATGTTTCATTATTGTGACATCCTTTATATCAATGTAAGTCAACAGTGTGATTATACAGAATGGTGCTGTGGATGCTTAGTGCTGTTGAGGAACTCAGCCCTGTTTTGACAAACAAAAATGTAGGTTCCTATTGCACATGAAATTAACCCATGAATTGATGAGAACTACTATTTGCTCTTACTATATTGGTCATTTTTTACATTAGCAGCGAGTAGTCCTTTTATATTTAACAGGAGGGCTTCCTGACACAGTATGTAGACAGGTCAACAAGGGGTGTAGCCACATTAGATTTGGTACTGGATAATGAGCCCGGCTAGGTGTTGGAAGTAGATGAGCACTTTGGTGATCGCGATCACAATTCTGTTATGTTTACTTTAGTCATAGAAAGGGATAGGTGTATACCACTGGGCAAGAGTTAGAGCTGGGGGAAAGGCAATTACAATGTGATTCGGCAAGATTTAGGAAGCATAGGATGGGGAAAGAAACTGCAGGGGATAGGCACATTAGAAATGTGGAGCTTATTCAAGGAAAGGTTACTGTGTGTCCTAGATAAGCATGTACCTGTCAGGCAGGGAGGAAGCTGTAGACCGCAGGAACCTTGGTTTATGAAGGAAGTAGAATCTCTGGTCAAGAAGAAGAAGAAGGCTTATGTTATGATGAGATGTGAAGGCTCAGTTAGGGCACTTGAGGGTTACAAGGTAGCCAGGAAAGACCTAAAGAGAGAGCTCAGAAGAGCCAGGAGGAGACATGAGAAGTTGTTGGCAGATAGGATCAGGGAAAACCCTAAGGCTTTCTATAGGTAATTAAGGAATAAAAGAATGATGAGAGAAAGATTAGGGCCAATCAAGGATAGTAGTGGGAAGTTGTGTGTGGAGTCAGAGGAGATAGGGGAAGCACTAAATAAATATTTTTCGACAGTATTCACTCTAGAAAATGACAATGTTGTCGAGGAGAATACTGAGATACAGGCTACTAGACTAGGTGAGATTGAGGTTCACAAGGAAGAGGTATTAGAAATCCTGCAGAGTGTAAAATAGATAAGTCCCTGGGCCAGATGGGATTTATCCTAGGATCTTCTGGGAAGCCAGGGAGGAGATTGCCGAGCCTTTGGCATTGATCTTTAAATCGTCATTGTCTACAGGAATAGTGCCAGAAGACTGGAGGATAGCAAATGTGGTTCCCCTGGTCAAGAAGGGGAGTAGAGACAATCCTGTTAATTATAGACCAGTGAGCCTTACTTCAGTTCTTGGTAAAGTGTTGGAAAAGTTATAAGAGATAGGATTTATTATCATCTAGAAAAGAATAATTTGATTAGGGATAGTCAGCACAGTTTTGTGAAGGGTAGGTCATGCCTCACAAACCTTATTAAGTTCTTTGGGAAGGTGACCAAACAGGTAGATGAGAGTAAACCTGTTGATGTGTGTATATGGATTTCAGCAAGGCGTTCGATAAGGTTCCCACAGTAGCCTATTATACAAAATGCGGAGGAATGGGATTGTGGGAGATATAGCAGTTTTGATCAGTAATTGGCTTGTTGAAAGAAGACAGAGGGTGGTAGTTGATGGGAAATGTTCATCCTGGAGTCCAGTTACCAGTGGTGTACCGCACGGGGTCGGTGTTGGGTTCACTGCTGTTTGTCATTTTTATAAATGATCTGCATGAGAGTGTAGAAGGGTGGGTTAGTAAATTTGCAGACGACACTAAGGTCAGTGGAGTTGTGGATAGTGATGAATGATGTTGTAGGTTACAGAGAGACATAGATAAGCTGCAGAGCTGGGCTGAGAGGTGGCAAATGGAGTTTAATGCGGACAAGTGTGAGGTGATTAACTTTGGTCGGAATAACTGGAATGCAAAGTACTGGGCTAATGGTAAGATTCTTGGTAGTGTAGATGAGCAGAGAGATCTTGGTGTCCAGGTACACAGATCCTTGAAAGTTGCCACCCAGGTTGACAGGTTGTTAAGAAGGCAAACAGTGTTTTAGCTTTTATTAATAGAGGGATCGAGTTCCAGATCCATGAGGTTCTGCTACAGCTCTACAAAACACTGGTGCGGCTGCACTTGGAGTATTGTGTACAGTTCTGGTCACTGCATTATTAGGAGGATGTGGAAGCTTTGGAGAGGGTGCAGACGAGATTTACGAGGATGTTGCCTGGTATGGAGGGAAGGTCTTACGAGGAAAGGCTGAGGGACTTGAGGCTGTTTTTGTTAGAGAGAAGAAGGTTGAGAAGTGACTTAATAGAGACATATTAGATAATCAGAGGGTGAGATAGGGTGGACAAGGAGAGCCTTTTTCCAAGAATGGTGACGGCGAGCACGAGGGGACATAGCTTTAAATTGATGGGTGATAGATATAGGACAGATGTCAGAGGTAGTAAGGGTATGGAATGCTTTGCCTGCAATGGTAGTAGATTTGCCAACTTTAAGTACATTTAAATCATCATTGGCCAAGCATATGGACGTACATGGAATAGTGTAGGTTAGATGGGCTTCAGATTGGTATGACAGGTCGGCGCAACACTGAGGGCCGAAGGGCCTGTACTGCGCTGTAATGTTCTATGTTAAGTTACCATTGTCAGAATTAACATTATATTTTCCACATTGGAAAATATGCCGCCTTATTAGTAATAATTATAAAATAATATTTGGGTAAATATTTGATTTTTTTTTAATTGGAGAAGAAGTTGATCATTTTCCAAAACATAATGCTGGCTTGCAAAGGAACAGCTCTGAAGATCATTCTCTCTGCTTTATTTAAAAGGACATACTTGGAATAGTTTTAAGATCTAACTAATGTCATGGGTTTTCTTTTTAAAGCATATTTCTAATACATTTAGAGGTGCTGTTCATCTTCAGAAAGGAAAGCACATTAACCTGTATTTACATCATTAACTCTTGCTCTGTCCTGACCCTTGAAGGAATGGTTGCTGTGCAGTCAATCATACATTCTGCATCCCTCCAGTAATACAGTTTATTGGTTCATTTAACGATATATTAAAAAAAGTCCTGGCAGCCCTTCAAACTAATGATAAAAGGCTGCGTGCGTAAAACCCTCAGAAATCCATTGTCAGTTGTCAGCTGTTCATTCATGTTTCTGTCTTTGTGCTTGCAGGTCTAAGTTTATATTGATTTGCATATAGAGTCATAGAGATGTACAGCATGGAAACACGTTTGTGGAATATTTTTGTCTTGACCGTTTAATGTCATGCTAATATTGATGACAAGGAAATCGCTCAGGTTATTGACTTTTATGAACATTCTTGTGCAATCATGCCAAGATTCAACATTAATCTGTTACAAAATAAATTAGTTTCTCTATCTTCATGCAACAGTGGTTCTTAAAATTTAGTCAGTCACATCCTATTTGGTGGAATTGCTCCTGTGACCTTTCCCTGGTAAAATATTTGAAAATAGTCATGGAAGGTCGAAAGAGGCCAGTTTTCAATTAGTATTCATCAAACATCTACTTGACATGCAAAACAATTTTAAAAATACATTTATGATTGTTAAATGTGCAATGACAAGTTTCTGGTGCAGCATAGGAAGGCAGCAATTCATTTCAGTGCATTTGATAAAAGCTAGTATTCTTACATTTGTGGCTTTTTTAAAAAACCATTCTTCCCCTTTCAAGTTATGTTTTCTTAAAACTAAACAGGGAGTATAATTTTTTTTCTATATTGGACTTTAAGTTTACCTTCCACACCTCACAAAAGCAGTATTTCATATAAGGAGCTGAGATTGATGTATTTTAATGACTATAAATGAAAATTAGTCTCGAAACTTAGTTTTGAGATTTCAGTGAATTCAAAACACGTTGTGTGAATTATGATTTTCTTTGCTTCTGTTGCCCCATCATCTGAAACCAGCATTTCAGTCTGTACTGGATTGCTGAATCAATGCTAGTTACTTTAGGGTGGCACGGTGGCTAAGTGGTTAGCACTGCTACATCACAGTCCCAGGGATCCAGGTTCAATTCCCACATTGGGCAACTGTCTATGTGGAGTTTGCACATTCTCCCCGCATCTGCGTGGATTTCCTCTGGGTGCTCTGGTTTTCTCCCACAATCCAAAGACCCCCAGGTTGGGTGAATTGCCTGTAGTGTTAGGTGGATTAGTCAGGGGTAAATGTCGGGGAATGGGGTGCTCTGCAGAGGGTCGGTGTGGACTTGTTGGGCCAAAGGGCCTGTTTCCACACTGTGGGGAATCTAATCTAAAGCAAACTATTGGTGCAGTATTAAAATATAGAAGTTAAACATTAAAGTTGATGCAATGTTGTTATTCAAAAAACATGGATCGTTATTTTCCTCAAAAAAATCACAAATAATAAAACTCTCTCTACTGAAAGATGTTCATATAATATTTTATGTAACAATAGTTTTTATTTTATTTATGTGTTTCTGAAGCCTTGAAGTAAAAATTGACTATTGGAAACCAGATGGCACTCTGAAGCTATCTGGAAAGACACTGATGATGATGTTGGTTTTCAACAGTTTGCAATACAGTTTGCTGAACTACATTATTATGAAGCCCATCTTGTCACTGTGGTAATTTTGGACAATCATTCATTTTCCATGAATTTACAGCTGTTATTAATTTTACATATTATTAATAGATACAATATAGGTGTATGAAGTTGTGGCTTTATGATGAAACTGTTACTTTTGATGGTTTGACATTCCTTGTGTCAAAAGTTTAGAAATTCAGAGTGCTTGAATTGCCAGACAACTTAGTAAAGGCAGTTCCAGCCGAAGTATTCAAAAGGACGCTACATTTATCTGAAAAGAAAGAATGTTCAGGAATACAGGATGAAAGAAGGAGAATTATTCATTAGGAGAGCTGGTGCAGACTAGATGGGCTGAACTGCCTCCCTCTATGTGATAGCAATTCTGTAATTTTGCAACTTTCTTTAAGTATTCCAAGAGATTTTTGTGCCGCACAGCAGATCATTACGAAAATAATTGTGTGATCAGTAGAACAATTTTGATTCTTTGTCTTAAAAGTCTAACTGCATATAGTTTTGACTAAATGTTTTCAATTGATCTGGAATGACTAGTGTGGCTACATTCAGTAGCATTTGTGTGACTGTCAGCAAGTGAATCTTGACAGATGCAAGCATTTGATAATTATAGACTAAATCCTAACTGCCAATTACAGAAACAGAAGATATTTTGAACAACTTTGTCGCTGATTGTGAGAGCTGGACTGTCAAAATAAATGATGATCCATTGCTTTCTGACTTTACATCTGGTTTATTTTTCCTGTCGTACCTGAGGAGGCCGGTGAAGGTGAAATTTCTGGTATGCTTTGTTGCTGCCCAGTGTCTAGTCTCTACTTGTCGGAGGGTTTAATAATATCTGACAGAGCATCTGTTCGTGGTACGTGGTGAAACCCACCAACAGTAGACAAGTCATCGGCTTCATCTCAATACATCCACATTCCACAGGTCTGATAAACTGTCTGTGAAATCACACAGTGCCTTTTTGTTTCTATTAGTGATGTTGAACTGTTGCACTGCATTTCAGCTCAGTTGAACCATACACACTACGCTGATGGCTTGCATCTAGCAGATGCCTGCAGAATTTTTTTCTGGATGTAAAATTTGTATACAGAACATATTGAAGGAAAGAAGTAGTAGGACAGAGGACAATGTCCAAGTCATCACGACTGGCCAGACCTTCATCAGTCAGTACAACTTCTAAGCTATCTGCAATAAATAAAGAAGATTCCAGCTACAGATCAAAGACAGGCAGCTTGGGTGAAAAGCTGCAGAGGACGGGGAGTGAAGGTACCCTGAATAAAGCACAGCAAGTGCAAGTAACACATGTTACTGCACAGAAGAAAAGTTGCATTCTAAAAGGTAGAATTGTTGAAATGGAAGGAAGGAGAGAATGAGGTCATTTTCAGAATTACCTTTTGAAGATGATTAAAGATATTTAGAAGTTAATATTTAAGATAAGTTAATTTCTGTGGAACTAGATGAAAATGCCAGTGAATAGACATAGTCAAACTGTATTAATATAATTGAATTTTGCAGTAAATGAATATTAATTGATGTAAGTATACATCATAATTCATTAAGAGGTTCAACTGCAATACGTCTTAATAATATTTACGAAGTAAACTGGATAATTTGGAAATTCTTCCCTTTCACACAGTTGTTTGACAGCAGTCTTTGATAGAGTTGATTGTGTGAGTATAAGGAATTGATCAGAATTATTGATCATTTATTTATAACTACATAGAATGACAGTGGATTTTCTATTAACTTGTATTGAAAGACTGGCGATTTTCTTTGTTGAATAGACCCACTACAAATGTAAAATGTATTTCACAACACTGAGGAATGCTAGCATGCTGCAACATATTTTAGTAACTCAATATTTTAAACTTGCTGTTATAAGGAATCTAGGCAAGTGCCCTATGCTGCTTGTTTAATGAAGTGTTTTTTACATAGGTTTTTATCTTTGAAACTTTAAAGGCGAAAAGATAATTCTGTTCTTTCACAAAAAATATTTTTAGATTGAACAGAGAAGTTATTTAATTATACCTTTCACTTTGAGATTCATTTATGAGTTATTGCTGAATCATCAAATGGCTCTTTGGATCTTTTTCATTTTTGGTGGCATGTTAATAAGTACTTCCAAATAGTTTTCCATCAATTTAACAATGATAAGTTATTAAGTATAAAATTAAATTTAAAGTATGTTTATCTAAACTTTGTTACTTTCAGTGGATTTTAAATATGTTTCACCTATGCCCTGTTTCCACATGCACCTCATAATTGATTGCAGTTGCACAAGTTGATCCAAGAGTAGTTTGAAATTAAACATACTCTTGCATATAACTTAAATGCATACTGAATGGTTAAAATGTATGAAGTCGTTATCGTCTAGGGGTATTTTAAACTTGCTGTGACTATCTTAGATGAATGCTTTCAGCAATATTCAATCATTTTATGGAACAATTTCTACTGTACGAAGCAATTGGTCCATCACAATCCATCGGTTTTAAAATGAAAATTGCCCAAACTGTTTGTTGAAAGATCTAACAAAGAGCCAGGCTTGTAATGCTGAAAAGTTCCAACGCTGAAATCTTTGAAAAACAGCACCCACTTTCATTTATTTATTAACTTTGAGGGCATTGTGTGTTAAAAGTGTTTATAGATTTATAAGGAAAAGAGGTAATGAAGATCTATTAAAAATGTCTCTTTTAAGCCGGTACAGCAGGTTCAGGAAATGAAGATGTTTAGTAGCTCCGAGGCAAGGAGGCATTTAAGATTAAAGTAACCTCAAACTTCGTGGCAACAAATGAACCTAATGTGGGGCAATACGAACAGAATGGATGAGCATGTTGAACTGGGATAGAAAAAGAGTAATCAAGTTTTAAAATAGTTGAAGAGTGCAGAAGATTGACGCTATGATCTGAACAACTGAAATCAGATTAAAGAAATGGTAGTTAGTTAGATAGTGTATTGCTTGCTGTTTAACACCTTAAATATTTTAGAAGGGTGAGGAGTTCCATACTTATCAGGCTCTACCCTACGGCAGAGTAGAAAATGCTGTGATGAGTCGTGATTCTGTTATAGCAAGAATATGAAGAATGAGATAATGATTTATTTATTGTCACATATATTTCAAAAATACAGTGAAAAGTGTATTGTTGCCACAATCTGATGCCATTTTGAAATGCAATAAAGATAAAAAGATATGATTTCACAGTCCAAAAATGTGCAAGTCAGGTGAATTGACCATATTAAAAATTGCCCATAGCATTAGATGCATTGGTCAGAGGGAAATGGGCCTGGGTGGATGACTCTTTGGAGGGTCGGTGTGGACTTGTTGGGCTGAAGGGCCTGTTTCCACACTGTAGGGTATCTAATCAAATCTAATGGCTCAAGGGCTTTTACAAGGTCTCTGCAAGCTGTTCTGGTCCTTAAGGAGTCCCCACTCCAGGAACTGCAACACTTTGGGCCTATGCTGCATGAGGTCCATGCTCTGGGCATCACCAGGATTCCGGGTCCACACTGCTGATGCTGCAGCCACTGCCCCACCAATACCACTGCAGCCTCGAAGACGATGAAGAAATGAAAAAGAAAAGTATAAACACAAAAGCTACAGGGAGAAACCGATGCTGCTGGCCTGGAGTGATGGGTTCTGATGACCCCTACCTTCCATGCTGGTACCATCTTAGAAATTGAAAAGCGGAGGAGTATGTGGAATGGATGTTTGCAACTTGGAAAAAAAACATAAACTTAAGATGTGCATAAATGAGACTTTTGCAAAGTAGTGAAACTTGAGACCAGAGATTGAGTAAGAAAGCAATTGCATGATGGGTTTGAATTTTAATCCTATCATAAGCTTCACTGACCTGACATGAAGATTGAGAGCTTGAATGGAATTGTGCTTTTAACCATGAAGTTTCACAGCATTTGTAAAATTCATGAATGTGATGTCAGTGCACTGGCTGTTAACCATCCCTAATTCCCATCAAACTGAATAGCTTGCTAGGCCATCTCAGTGGACAGTTAAGAGATAACCAAAATGGATATGCATATGGCAACACATATAGGCCAGACCAGGTAAGGATGGAAGGTTTTCTTCCTTATTGGACATTAATCAACTCAATGGGTTTTTAGCGACGTCAATGTGTGGTAGCCATTGGTAGCTTTTTGAATTGTAGATTTGGATCCATGTTCCCAGAACATATGTGTTCTTTGGGTGGAATTTAGTTGCAGTTTAAAACTGGAAGACTACAGAACAGATGAATTAGGAACAGAAATGGGCTATTTGGTTCTTCATGCCTGCTCCACCATTCAATAAGATCATGGCAGATTTTGTTTGTGTTCCAAATTCCACAATCTACAGCCCCGATTAATTTTTTTCTTCCCTTATCATACCAAGATTCTATCTATTCCTGCCTTCAGAAAGAAAGACTCTTAATCCTGTTAGGGTGAAAAGCAAGGCTGATAGGTGTAGGGAATGCTAGATGACCAGAGAAGTTGAGGTTTTTGTCAAGAAAAAGAAGGAAGCATATGTCAGATATAGGCAGCAGAGATCGAGTGAATCCTTAAAATATAAAGGCAGGAGGGGTATACTTAAGAGGGAAATCAGGAGGGCCAAAAGGGGACATGAGATAGCTTTGGCAAATAGGGTTAAGGAGAATCTAAGGGGATTCCAAAAATACATTAAGGACAAAAGAGTAACTAGGGAGAGAATAGGACCCCTCAAAGATCTGCAAGGCAGCGTATGTGTAGAACTGCGGGAGATATTAAGGAGTATTTTGCATCAGTGTTTACAGTGGAGAAGGACATGAAAGATACAGAACATGAGAAAATAGATGGTGATGTCTTGAAAAGTGTCCATATTATAGAGGAGGGGGTGCTGGATGTCTTGAAACTCACAAAGATGGATAAATCTCAGGACCCGATTGGGTGTACCCTAGAACTCTGTGGGAAGCTAGGGAAATGATTGCTAGGCCCCTTGTTGAGATATTTGGGTCATCGATAGTCGCAGGTAAGATGCCGGAAGACTGGAGGTTAGCTAATGTTGTGCCACTACTTAAGAAAGATTTAGGGAAAAGCCAGAGAACTGTAGGCTGGTAGTCCTGACGTTTGTGATGGGCAGGTTGGTGGAGAGAATCCTGAGGGACAGGATGTACAAATATTTGGATAGGTAGGGACTGATTAGGAATAGTCAGCATGGCTTTGTGCATGGGAAGTCACATCTCATAAATTTGATTGAGAGTTTTTGAAGAAGTAACAAAAAGGATTGATGAAGTCAGAGCAGTAGACGTGATCTATGTGGACTTCAGTAAGATGTTCGACAAAGTTCCTCATGGTAGACTGGTTAGCGAGGTTAGATCACATGGAATACAGGGAAAAGTAGCCATTTGGATACAGAACTGGCTCAAAGGTAGAAGACAGAGGGTGGTGGTGGAGGATTACCGGTCAGTCTGAAGGCCTGTGACCAATGGTGTGCCACAAAGATTGCTGCTCAGTTTATTGCTTTTCATCATTTATATAAATGATTTGAAAGAGAACATAGGAGGTATAGGTAGTAGGTTTGCAGATGACACCAAAATTAGAGGTGTAGTGGACAGCAAAGAAGGTTACCTCAGTATAATGGGATCTTACTCAAATGGGCCAATGGGTCGAGGAGTTGCAGATGGAGTTTAACCTAGAATAATATGAGGTGCTGCACTTTCAAAAGGCAAATCAGGGCAGGACTTATACACTTAATGATAAGGTACTGGGAAATGTTGCTGTACAAACCTTGGAGTGCAGGTTCATAGTTCCTTGAAAGTGGAGTCACAGGTAGATAGGATAATGAAGAAGGCTTTTAGTACGCTTTCCTTTATTGGTCAGAGCAATGAATGTAGGCATTGGGAGGTCACGTTACAGCTGTACAGGACATTGGATGGACCATTTTGGAATATTGCATGCAATTCTTGTCTCTCTGCTCTCAGAAGGATATTATGAAACTTGAAAGGGTTCAGAAAGATTTACAAGAATGTTTCTGAAAATGTGTTGCTGGAAAAGCACAGCAGGTCAGGCAGCATCAAAGGAACAGGAAATTCGACGTTTCGGGCACATTCCCTTCATCAGGGCTTGTGCCCGAAACGTCGAATTTCCTGTTCCTTTGATGCTGCCTGACCTGCTGCGCTTTTCCAGCAACATATTTTCAGCTCTGATCTGCAGCATCTGCAGACCTCACTTTTTCCTTTACAAGAATGTTACCAGGGTTTGAGCTGTATGGAGAGGCTGAATAGGCTGGGACTGTTTTCCCTGGAATGTCAGAAACTGAGGGGTGACCTTAGAGGTTTATAAAATCATGATTGGCATGAATAGGGTAAATAGGCAAGATAATTTCCCTGGGGTGGGAGAGTCCAGAACTAGAGGGCATAGGTTTAGAGTGAGAGGGGAAAGATTTTAAAATAACCTAAAGGGCAGCTTTTTCGCATAGAGGGTGATATATGTCTGGAGTGAGCTGCCACAGGAAGTGGAGGAGGCTGGTGCAATTACAACATTTAAAAGGCATCTGGATGCGTGCATGAGTGGAATGGGTTTGAAGGGATATGGGCCAAGTGCTGGCAAATGGGACCAGATTAATTTTGGATATCTGGTCGGCATGGACAAGTTGGACTGAATGGTTTCTTTCCATGTTGTACATCTCTATGACTCTATAACATTATTCTGGGATTTTGGCTTATTCGTCCAGCGGCATTACCACTATGCTACTACCTCTGATCTATAACTGATGTAGAAGAATGTGGTGCTGAAAAAGCACAGCTGGTCAAGCACATCAGAAGAGCAGGAGAATTGATGTTTTGGGCATAAGCTCTTCATCAGGAATGAGGCTTACGCTCAAAGCATAGACTCTCCTGCTCCTCAGATGCTGCCTGTCTGGCCGTGCTTTTCCAGCACCACACTCTTCGACTCCGGTCTCCAGCATCTGTCATCCTCATTTTCTCCTATAACTGGGGTAGCTTTATAGATAATGGAGAGTTTGAAGATTGATTTGAGGGTACAGGAATAGAAGGACTAAGAATAATAAATGAAGGAGTAGTGGTGGAATCACCAACTGAAAATGGATTTTACAACTACCAAATGTGTGAGGCAGCGAGAAGATCATAATGTGGCAATTTCCCTTTTGCTTATAAGAAGAATAGGTCTTTCAAGCATTAAGGACATGTGATTTGAAAGAAGGTCATGGATTTTAAAACAAAATGGGACCAGATAATGAATAAAGTTTGTCATTTATACAAAGGAGATACAGTCATGAAATTTCAGAAGTTCGTGGAAAGAGGGAAGGATGATGGGTCAGGTGTTCAGTCATGTCATTTTGATGCTGTACAAGTTCTTCATAGTCTTGGACAAATATCACAGAAAATGTAAGTTCAAATCCCATTTTTAGAGAACTTGAATTCCATTTTGAAATGTAATATATGATTTAAGCCTACAGATGTCCCAAAGAATATAAAGCAAGGTTTTGTTATTCCACTTGAATCATAATTTCCCTTCATGCTTGGAAAGAAAAGGCTAAGCTAGGAAAACAGAGAACCTTTATGGAATTAAGCCTGTAGTTTCCATCTGGTTGAAGAAGTCATCTATCTGCTCTCCCACTCTCCATGAATCTTCTTGTTGTAAAGATGCCTATTTTTGTTCCACAGGGTCTGCTTTCCTGCTCAAACCTCCTTGCTCTGTGCCCTTTCTAACTGTTACAAGTTACTGCTGGAAACCCTAAAACAAAATGAAGCAAACCCTGGTACCAAAAGTTACTCCGCAGTTGTCCGAGTGTAATTCGTGAAACAACTTTTTTAAAATGTGTGTTAGACATGGAAACCTACAGCTTGTCTTATCTCGTACATGTGTGGCTCCATCCTGGTTGATTCTAAATTAAAACAACAAGATATGACACTTATATAGTGTCTTTAATGTTCCAAAGTAAAACCTTCAAACGTAATTCACAGGAGTGTTACGAATGTTTGATATGGATGAATACATGCTAGTTTTTATGTAAAGTTAATTCATGAGCTGTAGGTATCATTTAAAAAAAAAGAAACCCAGCTGGATATGGAAATGTTAGAGCTGATTTGGGAAAGAGGGTTGTATTTAAGATCCTTGAAAAAAAGGAAGAGATATTGAGAGAGGGAATTCCAGGCGTTAGGTTCCTTGGTAACTGAAAGCAAATTAAAGTTGGGGATGCTGACCTTGCCAATGATACCTACAGCTCATGAATTAATTTTACATAAAAACTAGCATGTATTCATCCATATCAAACTGCAAAGAGTTAACTCCATCTGTGAACACCTATAAGCACAGACCTCCTTGGTTCAAAATGAACAGCTAGACTCCAAAAACATGATTATTTGTTGTGCAGGCACAACAACGGAAACTTTGAGTGGAAAATAGATAATTGGGCAGCATATAATAACATTAAGGGGAAATGTATGTGCCAAGTTTTATAATGTGGAAGACTCACAGGCATGAGAGATCAGAGAAAAAATGGGCAACACAGGTAGTAAGATAAGCAGTGCTGAAAGATGTGCTGCTAATCATTCCTGCCATGCAAGAACATTGAAGCTAATGAATAATTTGAGCGTTAACAACCACTTTCAGAATTTCAGCAACTATTGAGAAAGCTAAAGAATACTCCTGTGTGTGTGCAGCCATCATGTCTTATCGTTTCATTAAGCAACTTGTCTTCAGTTCTGTTCCTGCAGTCCTATCTATTTTTATTGAGATAACATAATCATGCCATGCTATTTTCTTGAGCTAAGGGAGGGTTGACAGCATGGTATTCCTGTCTACAAAGGCAGAAGGAATGATTTGCTAAAAAGTAAATTCAGTCAGCTGATAAGTTGAACGTTTTTATAGCTAAGATGTAGAGGTTTGGATTTACAGATTAAACCACATCAAATTAGAAGTAGAAAACCTAAAGAGTAATGTGAAACTCCAATAATCTATGCTTATATTCCCTAGCTACAGCCTTGCTGTCAAACAATAAGCATATAACAAGACTGATTTTCTTCAGAAATTGTAGATATTTTCAAGTCAACCTGTTCAAAAATGTTATTAAACATCTTGAAGATTTATTGGGACGTGATTTGGAGATGCTGGTGTTGGACTGGGGTGTACAAAGTTAAAATCATACAACACCAAGTTATAGTCCAACAGGTTTAATTGGAAGCACACTAGCTTTCAGAGCGCCACTCCTTCATCAGGTGATAGTGGAGGACACAATTGTAAGGCACAAAATTTTATAGCAAAAATTTACAGTGTGATGTAACTGAAATTATACATTGAAAAATACCTTGATTGTCTGTTGAGTCTTTCATCTGTTTGAATACCATGATAGTTTTACTTCTTTCACGTGTAAATCTCAAAACCTTTCTTTAAAAGTTGCATTCTCAGGTTAGCTGTAACAATTGGTGTTAGCTAGACAATATGTTGAAGGTGTTAGCCCCCTGTGTTCTCTGTCTATGCTATGGCATTTAGATTGATTCTAATCTAAAAAATGAGATAACAAAGTTTTACATGACTTCATGCAGTTTTTGAGCAAAGTACAATGTAACTCTGCAAGTACAAATTCACCCCACAAAATATATGTGTGCATGCGGGTCTTTGTGTCTGCTTGTGTGTGTGTCTATCTGGGTTGGGGGGGTTGTGAGTGTGAGAGAGAGTGTATGTGTGTGTAGTGAGTGTAGAGTGTCTTAAGTCTGTGAGGGGGTGCACATGTGAGTGTGAGAGTGTGTGTCTGGGAAGGTGGATTGTGAGTGAGAGTGTATATGTGTGTGCATGAGTGTAAAGTGGTCAAAGTCTCTGAGTGTGTGTGTGTGTGTGTGTGTGTGTGTGTATAGGAGTGTCTGTGTGTGTGTGTATATTGCAATGGTGGTCACCTGTAGTATGACATGGACCCAAGGTCCCGGTTGAGGCCCTCCCTATGGGTATGGAACTTAGCTATCAGCCTCTGCTCGGCCACTTTTCACTGCTGCCTGTCCCAAAGTTTGCCTTGGAGGATGGTCACCCGAAGGTCAGAAATCAAATGTCCTGGACCGCTGAAGTGTTCCCCAATTGGGAGGGAACACTCCTGTATGTTGATTGTTGTGCGGTGCCCATTCATCCATTGCCAAAGCCTTTGCTGGGTTTCCCCAATGTACCATGCCTCAGGGCATCCTTGCCTGCAACGTATAAGATAGACAACGTTGGCTGAGTTGCATGAGTACCTGCCTCGTACATGGTGGGAGTTGTCCCCATGTTTAATGGTGGTATCCATGTCCACACTTTGACTCATCTTGCAGCACCTACCGTGACAGGATTGTTTGGAGCTGTCCTGAAAGCTGGGCAGCTTGCTACGCACAATGATTTGTTTGAAGTTTGGCAGTTGTTTAAAGGCAAGCAGTGGAGGTGTGGGCAATGTCTTGGCAAGACTTAGACCACTTTACACTCATACACACACATATACACTCTCTCTCACAGACACTCACAATCCCCCATCCCAGACACACACACACACTCCCACACTCACACATGTACCCCCTCACAGACTTAAGACACTACACTCACTACACACACATATGCACTTTCTCTCACACTGTCAATCCCCAACCCAGACAGACAGGCACACACACAGACATACACAAAGACCCGCATGCACACATTTATTTTATGGGGTGAATTTGTACTTGCGGAGTTACATTGTACTTTGCTCAAAACTGCATGAATTCATGTAAAACTCTGTTATCTCACTTTTTAGATTAGAATCAATCTAAATGCCATAGCATAGACAAAGAACACATGGAGCTAACACCTTCAACATATTGTCTAGCTAACACCAATTGTTACAGCTAACCTGAGAATGCAACTTTTAAAGAAAGGTTTTGTGATTTACACATGAAAGAAGTGAAACTATCATGGTATTCAAACAGATGAAAGACTCAACAGACAATCAAGATATTTTTCATTGTATGATTTCAATTACATCAGACTGTAAATTTTTGCTATAAAATTCTGTGCATTACAATTGTGTCCTCCACTATCACCTGATGAAGGAGCGGCGCTCTGAAAGCTAGTGTGCTTCCAATTAAACCTGTTGGTTTATTAGAACAACTGTGACCACAGTCATGATAGTTTAACCAAGATTGTGTTATAAGTCTTTTTTTTGTAATCCTCAAATATGTGAAAACCAAGGTAGTTTTGTAAGCAAAGGTATTTGTTTTGCTATTTTTGAGTGAGGTTTTACAGATTGGAATGTACTTTTTGATTTTGATTTCGGGTTAACGATATTATTTCCCTCCTTTTCCCTCTCCTTCCTTTTCCCTCTTCTTAAAATTCTTGATATTTTGAAGTGTGGTTTGACATGTTTTTCAACATCCCAGCACAAGAATTACACTGGCTAGGGGCATGTTATAGAAATTTGATCATTTGCTGCCACGAAATTTCCATCCTTTAGAATTAACAAACAGAAAAATATTTACAGCTTGTGCCTGCATTTCAAATGTTGATTCTGGTAAATATGGTCTTGCACTTGGCCTTTGAAATCTTACTGCGGTGAGTGTTTTCAAAACATAACCAGAGGAGCTTTGTTTAAAAGACTACATTGAGCACTGCTCACTAAAAATAGAAGGTACTTGACCTGTAAATGTACAGCAGTCAATTATGTAGTATTAATAGCAAAAGATGTTGGAGTGTGCAAATAATGGAAATAACACAAGTTGAACATTAGAAAGCTTGAGTAATAAGGAAAATCAGATGGATTCCATTTACTCAAAAAGGATTATTTATTGAATACATTGAATGTCATTGAAGCAGATGATATAAATAATTTGAGCTGATTAATTCTCATATCATATTGAGAAGTAACGTTTTATCATGCTTTGCACATTTATAGTGAATTTGAAAACATGCTTGGCAAACATTTATTAATACAGCATAATTTTTTGCATTTGCTAAACTATCTCCAATGCAACCATATCCCTAAGTAAAGAATATTTCAAGACTGTATGCAGTACCTTGCTGTTGCTTCACCAATGGCCTATACTGTTTTAGCAAGAGCAGTACTTATTTTTACATTCTATCCATATTGCAATAGAAGCTGGCAATCCCATTTGCCTTCATAATTATTGCTGTATCAGCATGCTAATGTCTTGTGATTTGTGGCTGAGGACTCCCAGATTTCTCTCCAGTGTGGCATTCTGCAGTATCTCACTACCTGAATAATCTGCTTTTCTACTATTCCCTCTGACCTCATGGTTTCTCACATTAACCTTCATCTGCCAAATTTCTGTCAACTCGCTTAAACTATCTATATCTTTGTGCAAGCATGTCCTTCTACATCTGGTTCCCATTCATTCACCCTGCCAGTTGTAATCTCTAAGAGCTCTAATAAATTGCTGTTTCATAAAACCATGTTGACTCTGCTTGATCATATAATGATTTTCAAAATATCCTGTGACTATTCTTAAAAATTGATTCTAACAGTTATTCAGATGTTAGGTTAGCTGCCCTTGGTTTCCTTCTTTCTGTCTTTCTCCCTTCTTTAAATAGTGGTGTTACACTTGTGGTTTTCCAATTTGTTGGAATCTTTCCTGAATCATCTTTTTATTGTTCCATCCATTAATGCCCAAGATTAATGATACAGGAATGGCCTTTATAGTCAGCTCTGTTTTTTTTCTTGCAGTGCTGTCCTTTACCCTTCAAGATCTATATATATGTTGTATTTATTTTATTACTACACAGCATATCATACCCACCTAGTGTGTAACTGCTGGATATAAGTGTATACAATTTTGTGTGTGTGAGGAAGGAATAGAGGTGGATGATTTTACAGCAGTAGAATAGATCATCTTTCTGATAGATATTATAGTTAATATTAAAGTTATCATTATTACCGATGTTAATATTAAAGTTATCGATATTACAGATGTTAAAGGAATTTAAGTGCTTAAGAAGATTATCTTCTTTTGTTTCTGTTCCTTTACGCAATATGTGTATCTCTGTCAAGGCTGACAATTTTCACCCATTCTTAATTGCTCTTGAAAAAATAGTGGCGAGTTCCATCATGACCTATTGTTGGTGTCGGTACACCCACAATGCTGTTAGTGAGGACATTTGAGGTTTTGAACTCCGGAACTGTGAAGGAATGGTGATTTATTTCCCAGTTCAGTCTTGGAGGAGAACATACAGGATGTGGTAATCCTGTCTGTGGATCTTGGCCTAGATGGGTGCTTCCAAAGAAGCCTTTGGTGATTTGCCGCATTCATGCTATATATGGTAAGCATTGTTGCCACTGTGAACTGGTTGTGAAGTGATTAGATTTTTAAAATGGTGTACAAGTGAGGTGCTTTGTGCTGGATGGTGTCTGACTCCTTGATCATGAATAAATTATCTCAGCTTTGAAGTGGGATGATCTGAAAGCATTTATAAGGAAAATGCTGACTATTGAAATGTAAAACAAACATGCTTTTAGTGATCTTGTGCAATGGACATTAGTTGTCAGTGTTCCAGAGTTGCCATTTTAGGAAGAGACGAAAGTACATTTGAAGGTACTGTGAACAATGCTTTAAAAAAGCAATGGACAAAATTATGTACATTAAGCTAAGATAGTTGTCTGCTGCTGTATGGTTGGGAGCGGAACACAAAGGCTAAAAGGACGGGTTGGCAATTGACTAGTTAGGGCTGGACAAAGACAAAGATGAATCATGTTATTATTACTGCACAGATGAGGGACTTCAATTCATCATGACCCCAAATAAGAAGGCAGGAACTGGTTCCCTTTCTTTATTTTTCCCTCTCTTTTCAATCACAATAAAGTCAACTTAAAGCAAAGGATCCCTTCCCCTATGGATACCTTTCACAATTAAAATATACAGTATTCGTTTTAAAAAAGACAATTTAACCCGGTTTTCCTGAGTTAGAGCATCAGTGAGTTTATGCACAAAACGTGAGGAAATGTAAGATTTGATATGCACAAATTGCAAATGAGAAGTGAGTAAAAATATAATTGCTAAAAATGATTACACATCAATCCTTGGTTTGTTCATGTGGAGGAGATGGTGAAATGTTACTGCCGTTAAGTTGGATGCTTGGGTTGTGTTGTCTCTGGTAGTTAACCAGCTGGTCTAGAAATTTTGGGTTCTCAGTGTGATGTTCCATGGTCTCTTTCAAAGCTAAGTGTAATCCACAAAGGAATTTTTCAGGTAATCACTGCATTTTATCCTCAGCCATTTTTGGTTTGAAAGTTCCTTTTAAAAGCAAATTAAAATAGCATATTTTACTGAAGTTCAATATGCCTGTCAATAATTCAGAGCTGTGATCCATTATCATGATGAGCTACAATTTGTTGGCTTATGTTTGGAACATGTGAATCCAGGTGAAAGAGATGGTTTTGCAGGATGTGGTCAAGAAATCCAATTAGTTGTCCTCAACTCTGTAGCAAAGTCGATACCACACTTGGTACCAGATGTGACAGTATAAGAAGCAAAATATGGGTGATGGGGGATTGAGGTTGTAGATACCAGTTACCATTATAGTTTTGTTGCCATTGATGATTTTGTCATAACATTTATTACATAAACTCAATTGGAAAGATAAGCTCATATGAAAAGAGGGACCAGCCAGTGAGGAAGAGAAACCTGAAACGCAAAATATAAAGAACAGTACAGCAAGATGACATCAACATATGATACCTCCTAAGCTAAAAACTTTTGCCTCTACGCGGTGCATATCCCACTAAACCCTGCTTATTCATGTTTCTGTTGAGATGCCTCTTTTGTATCTGCTTCCACCACCATCTCTAGCAGCACATTCCAGGCACTTAGCACCCACTGAGTAAAAATCCATGCCTCTCACATCTTCTTTAAATTTATTCCCTTTTACCTTAAATCTATATCACCAAGTACTTGATATTTCTACACTGGGAAAAAGTCTGATGCTATCTATTCTATCCATGCCTCTCATAATAGTGTAAACTTCTATCAGGTTGCTACCTATCCTTTGATGTTCAAGTGAAAACAAATCAAATTTGTCCAATCTCTTGTCTTAGCTATTATCTTCCAAACCAGGCAACATTCTGGTAAACCATTTTTGTGCTCTCTCCAAGGCCACCACATCTTTCTAGTAATGTGGTGACCAGAACTGTACACAAGTCCAAATATAGCCCAACTACATTTCTATTCATCTGCAACATGACATGCTAATTTTTATACTTTACACCTCAACTGATGAAGGCAAGCATGCCATATGCCTTCTTGACTATCTTATCTGCCACAAATTCAACTGCTCCTCCACACACATCATTTACTGCATCCGCACCCAATGTGGGCTCCTCTATATTGGGGAGACAGGCTGCCTACTTGAGGAATGTTTCCGTGAACACCTCTGGGACACCCGGACCAACCGACCTAACCACCCCGTGGCTCAACACTTCAACTCCCCCTCCAACTCCACCAAGGACATGCAGGTCCTTGGACTCCTCCAACGCCAGACCATAACAACATGACGACTGGAGGAAGAGCACTTCATCTTCCGCCTAGGAATCCTCCAACCACAAGAGATGAACTCAGATTTCTCCAATTTCCTCATTTCCCCTCCCCCCACCTTGTCTCAGTCCCAACCCTCGAACTCAGCACCACCTTCCTAACCTGCAATCTTCTTCCTGACCTCTCCGCCCCCACCCCCACTCCGACCTATCACCCTCAACTTAACCTCCTTCCACCTATCGCATTTCCAACGCCCCTCCCCCAAGTCCCTCCTCCCTACCTTTTATCTTAGCCTACTTGGCACACTTTCCTCATTCCTGAAGAATGGCTCATGCCCGAAATGTCGATTCTCCTGCTCCTTGGATGCTGCCTGACCTGCTGCTATTTTCCAGCAACACATTTTCAGCTCTGATCTCCAGCATCTGCAGTCCTCACTTTCTCCTATCCACTTGTGTTGCCAATTTAAGGGAACTGTGGACCTGTATGCTTAGATCCTTCTGTATGTTGATGCTACTAAGGGTTCTGCCATTTACTATATACTTCCCAACTGCATTAGAACTTCCAAAATGCATCACCTTGCATTTGTCCATATTAAACTCTACCTGCCATTTCTCTACCAGGTGTCCAGCCTATTTATATCTTACTGTGTCCTCTGGCAATCTTCCTTGTGTTTCGCAGTTCCCCCAATTTTTGTATTGTTAGCAAACTTACTCATCAGGTCACCTACGTTCTCCTCCAACTCATTTGTATATGTATTACAATTAACAGGAGTCCCAGCATTATCCTTGCATGGAGCACCACACGTCACAGATCTCCACTCAGAAAAATACACTTCCACTGCCACTCTGTCTTCCAATTTAAGCCAGCTTTGTATCTATGTTACCAACTCACTGCAGGTCCCATGTGATTTCACATTTTGTATTAGCTTCCATGATAAACCTTGTCAAAGGCCTTGCTAAAGTCTGTATAGACAACATCTATCACCCTACCCTCATAATTATCTTGGTCACTTTTTCAAAAAATTCAATCAAGTTTGTGAGACATGACCTTCTCTGCATAAAGCCATGCTACCTATTGCTAATAAGTCAATATTTTTCCAAATGAGTAAACACTATCCTTACAAATCTTCTCCAGTAATTTCCCTACCATTGACATAAGGTTCATTCCCCAGATTATTCCTATTGCCCTCTTTAAACAAACAAAAAACATTGGCTATTTTCCAGTCCTGTTCGACCATGTCAGTGACAGAAGAGGATACAGGGATTTCATATAAAGGTTAGATTTCCTACAGTGTGGAAACAGGCCCTTTCGGCCCAACAAGTCCACACTGATGCTCCGAAGATCAATCCACCCAGACCCATTCCCCTACCCTATTTTTTTTTTACCCCTGACTAATGCACCTAACACTATAGGCAATTTAATATGTCCAATTCACCTAACTTGCATATCTTTGGACTGTGAGAGGAAACCGGAGCACCCGGAGGAAACCCATGCAGACACGGGGAGAATGTGCAAACTCCACGCAGATAGTTGCCCAAGGTGGGAATTGAACCCAGGTCCCTGGTGCCGTGAGGCAGCAGTACTAACCACTGAGCCACCGTGCCGCCCTCAGTAAAGCCCCAGTAATTTCCTCACCTGCCTGACTTAGCATTCTGAGATCAACCTATTATGCCCTGGGGACTTGTCTACCATAATGCTTTTCAAAACACCCTATGCCATTTTTTAGTATTGTAATACCGTAGCATAATCCTCCCAAGGCTCACCATCTACAGTGCCCTTCTCCTTTGTGAATAACAAAGCAAAGTATTCATTAAGGACCTCACTGACTTCCTCTGGCTCCATGCATGAATTCCTTCCTTTGTCCTTGATTGGACCTACCCTTTCCTTAGCTACACTCTTGCTCCTTGTATATATACAAGATACTTTGGGATTTCCTTAATCCTGTTTGCAAAGACATTTCATGGCCCCTTTTTGCCAAATTCCTTATTTGTGTCTTTTCCTGCTACCTTTGAGGGCTATGTCTGCCTTTAGTTTTCAAAACCTTATATATGTGTCCTTTTGTTTTTGACAAAGCTCTCAATTTCTCTTGTGATCCAAAGTTCCTGAATCTTGCTGAAATTATCCTTCACAGGAGCATGCTGGTCCTGAACTTAATAAATTGGCCTTTAAAAGATTCTCACAAGCCATTTGTAGATTTATCTTCAAACAGCCATCACTAATCTACATTCCCCAGTTCCTGTCTAATATTGTCATAGTGAACCTTCCTCCAATTTAATACTTTCGCAGGAGGACTACTCTTATTCTTGTCCACAAGTAAGTTAAAATTTAGAATTATGGTCACTGTTCCTAAAATGCTTCCCCACTGAAACTTCAATCACCTGGCCACCTCATTCACCAATACCAGGTTGACTATGGTCCCTGCCCTAATTGGACTATTTACATATTGATTCAAAAATTCATTCTGGACACCTAACAAATTCCACTGGCACTAAGTGAATCCCAGTGAATGTGGGAGAAGTTAAAATCGCGAATCACGACAACACTTTTGTTCTCACATTCTTTCCATAATCTGTCAACATATCTGTTCTTCTATCACCTGCTAGCTGTTGGGAAGCCAATCGTACAATCCCATCAGAAGTGATTTCACCCTTCCTGTTACCTTTATGGGCTAAGTGGATGAGCCCTACAAAGTGCCCATCCCAGTATGGCTGTGATATTCTCCCATTATCATTAATGTAACTCCCTCAACTCTTTTACATTCGCACCCTCGCAACAGTATCCAAGATGATATATCTGTTTGAGAGGGAAATGGCCTCAACAGTCTCCTGCATTAGCTGCCCGTGATTTCTTGTCTTCCTGATCGTCCCCCAACTGATCTCTATCTGTGTAGCCCTTACTAGTAGCATGACCAACTCACTAAACCTGCTATCCGTAACATTCTCAGCCTCATGGATGCTTCATAGTAAGTCAATCTGCACCTCCAGGTGCTCCATGCAGCTAAAACTGGAGCTGCAGCTGAACACACTTCCTGGATATGTAGTCACCATGGACAGTGGAAGTGTGCCTGATTTCCCACAAAATGCATTCCATGGGCCAAATTCTCCTGCTAATTTGAACCTCATTGACTAAATCAACCTTACCAACAACAGACAATAATCCAGGAACTGGTTACACAACCCGATCCACAAGTCATCAAACTCTAGTCTCTCATTCCCACTCTATTCCTAGCAGACTACAACTACAAAAAGTAAGTACTTTATCTTTCTCCAGACGCTATTCATCCAATCTGCAAACCTTGCTCCTGAGCAGCCAAGCCTATGTTACTTTTGGGTCATGATATCACTTTTTGGAGTCCATCCCTAGATTCAGCTCCCCATTTACTCTGACTGACATCACTCCACAGATATTTATCCTGCTGCTGCTGCTGCTACTCAAGCCCAGGTTTTCTTTCGTTTGCACTGTTGCTGATGCTGATGCTGCTTGGACTAACCTTGGTTGAGGCCCCGCTCCTCAGATATTTATCCATCTGCCACTGGAACTCACATTTGGACAGATCAACACCACCATATCCAGAAGGGGACATATTCAACCACCAAACTCAGAGAGAGACAAGAATAATAACCCATTTTTTGCTAAATCCTCCAACAATATACAAGATGTTTTTCATTTTTGAAGACAAAGCAGCCTGCTTGTTTGGAACCACATTCACAAGAACTCACTGTCTTCACCGCTAAAGCACAGTGGCAGCAAAGTGTCTTATTGACAAAATGCTTTGCAGAAATTGATCAAGGCTCTCTAAGACAGGAGCTTCCAAGGCCATGACCTCTGCCATCTGGAAGGACAAAGGCAGCAGAAACATGGGAACACTAACACCTGTTGATTCCCCTCCAAAACACTCACTCTGACTCATCCTGACTTGGACCTATATCCCGGTTACTTCAGCGTCACTGGGTCAAAATCCAGAAACTCCCTCCCTAAAGGGGTTGGGTGTACCTACACCAAGTGGACTGCAGCAGTTTAAGAAGGTTATCACCAACAGCTTCCCAAGGTGAACTAGGAATAGGCAATAAATTCTGCAAGTGAAACTCACTTCCCATAAATGAATAAGACAAAATCGTCAAGCAGCAACAGGAGAGTTTTTCATTTCTTCAGTCTGTTATAACCCTCTTATGTTAATAAAAGCTGAGGTGTTTGCTCACAATGAGTGATGTGCTTTATAATCAGCTTTGAAGAGTAACCCACCCAGACCCAGATTCATTAATAAAAAAGTGGACTAAATGTTTTGGTGGGAGCAGAGATAAAGTCAGTATGGCAGTAAGTCAAAACATAAAAACAAATGTTGTGCTGAAAACTGATCTCTGAAAGATGATTGGCTGTAATGCTCTTAAATATGCATCTAATGCAATACTTATCATTTGATAAGGTACCGCCCTAAAGGTGCCTTGTAAAAGCCCATGATGTTGAGGTTCATACTTCAGCATTGATGGAGGATTGGCTAGCTAATAGAAGGCAGAATGTTGGGATAAAGGAGGCATTTTCAGGATAACAGACTGTAATTAATGAAATATCATAGATATCAATGCTGGGGCCCTAATTATTGACAATATGTATTTGTAACTTGGATGAGAGTTGTAAATGTACTATTGTTAAGTCTGCAGATGATATAAAAATAAATTGGAAGGTGAGTGGTGACGATGACAAAGAATCTGCAGAGGAATACAGAGGAACTTTGATTATCTGAACGAGATGGGCGGGCACTATTTCATTCAGATAATTGATTCTTCAGATAATCGATTTTACCTTAAACAAGGGAAGCCATACTGATCTAATGCTGGGCTGTACTGGAGAATGTGCTTAAATCTATAATTTTAATGTATTTAGCTCAAGATGACACAAATTTCACAAAGTAAAGCAATGATAACATGAGAAAACTTCTTAAAAATGCAGCAGTAGTTAGCATTTGGCAAGGATTAGTGAATTACCTGTAAACAGGATCCCGAACAGCTTCTACAATCGTAAGAGCATTTGTCAGTTTCTGGGAACTCAGTGTCGTGATAGAAAGGCAGAAGCACCACATTGCACATGTGTTTACGTTCTCAGCCATTTTTTTCATGAATGGCCCAGTAAAGTGACGGGAATACCTTGTAAAACACTTACTTCTGCAAAAGGCTGTGTAACCACCCTTACCTAAAAAGTATCCAGTCGCTGGTGCTTGAGCTGCTTGTGTTTCTTTGTTTTTGCCAGTGTTTTCACACGTTCTTCAGTACAGGCAAATTAATTACACTTACCTCTTTGTGACATTTTTGCGGGACCTTGAAATCTTTTTTGGATAAATCAAAATTCAGATAATCAAGGTTCCTCAGTATAGGCAGATTAGTTGAGTGAGCAATAACTTGTCAGATGGAATATATTGCAGGAAACCGTTGAGGTTATGTACTTTGACAGGAAGAATGGAGGAACTGAATATCATTAAATTGGGGAAAGATGCAGAATACTGCAATACTGGGATTTTGTGCATCAATCACAAAAAGCTAGTTTTCAAGTTTAGCAGATAATAGGGGAGACAAATGGAATTTTGGTCATTACTTCAAAGGTAATGGAGCATGAAAATAAAAATAGTACCATAATGGTCTGATAAGAAATGATTCGAGCAGAAAATATATTATTTTAACATAATTGTGTATTTTTATTAATACAAAAATCCAAAACTCAATTTGTTCCTGAGAAGCTACTAAACCATTGCGATAGATATTTTTGGCTGCATTCTAAGGGTAATGAATGCTAAACTTACTGAATACAGAGTCACTAGTTTGATATTTGTACTATGATTCAAATTTGGACTCCGAAACAAATAGCTGAATAAAAAAAAACTGACATTTAATTTTAGTTTTCCTGTCTTCTGTGTGTGTTTTTTTCAATCAAGTTGCTACTTATATTCACAGGCTGTACAAATATTTAAGTATGAAGCTAAATCTACTTTTTAACTGATCCAGTTATGGCATTCAACGAGGAATGTTAAAAAAAATCTTGAAAACACGCACATGCCCATTTGAAATGATTGTTTATCGTATGTTCTTTCACATTAGGCATTCTATCATTTGCTATAGTTGATGATTCAAATTTGCAAGGATGAACTGAGTTGTGTTACCAATCAATTCTCTCTCCTGATTATTCATTCAAGCTGAAGATATGTTCAACCCACAAAGACTTCAGTGAAATCAGAAACCTAGGAATATTGAAATGTCGAAACAGGAGTAAACCATTCTAGAACCCTATTTTGTAATATCCCCATATACCATGGTGTCGTTAGTAATTAGAAATATATCAGTCTCTGTCTTGAACTTAATGATTCACCCTCCGTAATCCTCTGGGGGTAGAAAATTCCAAAGATTCATCATCACCGGAGTAAAGAGGTAATTCTTCCTGTCATTACAAAATGATTGGTCTTTTATCCTGATACTGTCCCCCTTGAATATAGACTCCAACACTAGAGGTTGAATCTTTTCTGAATCTATTCAATCTATCTTTTTAAGAATGTTGTATGTTTCTCTGAGATCACCTTCCATTTTTCTAAACACCAGGAAATACAGGCCCAGTTTACATGATCTCTGCTTGTTGGACTATCCCATCGTGGTAGGAATCAGTCTGGTGAACCTCCATTGTATCCTCCATCTATGGTTTAGTATGTCCTTCCTCAGACAAGGAGACCAGAGCTGGACACAATACCCCAGATGAAGCCTCACAAGTGCTCTGTACAAATGACGTACTCTTGCTCCCGTCTTTCAATAATCTCTCAATAAAGACTAACATACATTTACCATCTGAATTGCTTGCTATGCCTACATGCTAGCTTTCCGTGAATTATGAGCTTGGACACTCTGGTCCCTTTGAACATCAAACATCTTCCAATTTCTCATCATTTGAGAAATACATTACACTTTCACTCTCACCAAAAATGAATTAATATTCACATTATATTCCATTGCCATGCTCTTGAGCACTCCTTGAGGTGTCTTTGCATCTTTCACACAACTCACCTTCCCACAAAGCTTTGGATCTACTGTGTACTTGGAAATATTACAATTAGCCCTGATATCCAAATCATTGATCTAGATTGTTAGCAGGTCGAACCCAAGCACTGATCCTCATGGTACTCTACTGGTAACAGCCTATCAACCTGAGAGTGATCCATTCTCTGCTTTCAACCTTTTAAGGAGAAAGTGAGGTCTGCAGATGCTGGAGATCAGAGCTGAAAATGTGTTGCTGGAAAAGCGCAGCAGGTCAAGCAGCATCCAAGGAGCAGGAGAATTGATGTTTCGGAATTTTTCCTGAAGAAGGGCTTATTGCCCGAAACGTCAATTCTCTTGCTCCTTGGATGCTGCCTGTGCTTTTCCAGCAACACATTTTCAGCTTTGAACCTTTTAACCCAATCCTCCATGCATGTTAGTATATTACCCTCAATCCACATGCTTTAATTTTATTTACTGACCTTCGCTGTGGGTCGTTATCAAAAACAACACATTCACTGTTTCCTGCACCCCCAACACCACACGCCTTATCAATTCTGCTGGCAACATCCTCAAAATAGTGTGTCAAGTTTATCAAACGTATTAACGTTTTCTTAAATCCACATTGATTCTGTCTAATCAGGCAATTATTTTCCAAACATCCAATCATCATCTATGAAGAGTATGGCCTGATTTTCTAAACTGTCAACAGCTACCAAGCATAATTTTTCAAAATCTTGTTGAATTTTCAAAGAAATGCATCTTCATTGCTAGACCATTGCTACCAGTGCAAAATACATGCATTATGTTAATTTTAATCTATCTTCAACTTGTTCATTAATGCTTTTTTAGAGTGACCTTCATGTTTTACACATTAAGTTTCCCAAGATCCATTCTTGCAGTATTTTGTCCTCTGGAGACTTCTCCACAGAAAGTGATTAAAGAATGCATCTTGGAGCATTTTTAAAGCCTTTCACAAATTATTGAACTGTGGCAGAACATCTTATTCTGTACGATATAGCATAAATCTAGAGATGGGTCAGGCAAGGAAATTGAAAAGCTGAACCTTGCATTTAATTTGTTTTGAATGTCCACTGTAGACCTTTTCTCTTGAAGCTAGTTAGAATGTCAAACTTTGCAGCTTTTATCTTAACGGGAGTTTGTAGATTAAAAACGCGACCTGGTTCTGTAAGTGTGTTTTTTTCTGATCAAAAGAATCTCCTAATTTAAGCTATTTGTCACTTCCACTGTCTCATTATTTTGTGTTTGAATTGATTTTAAACTGTTAATTTTGTCTTCCATTTACATTCCTTACAACTGTCAGAGAAGACAAACCAGAATTCCACCATTCTCCTGCAACCTGAGGATGGTCCCATCTGTACTTGCTCATTGTTCATAGGGAATCTTTGCATGAGGTTTTGCTAGAGGGGACAGTTCAGTTGTCCTCTGACTGGACGTGATTTGCTGCCAAGTCAAAGTTCTGGCTTCTAGGATCCTAGTCACACTTTCTTTCTGTTTTAACTATCCTCTGATTTCAACCTAATTTACAGTTTTTTTTTCATGAGATGTGGGTGTCATTGGCTAGGCCAGCATTTATTGCCTATCCTTAATTTCCCTGAAGACCTTGGTGGTGCACTATTTTCTTGAACACTGCATTCTTGGATATGAGTTCCCTGTCACAGAATTCCGAACTTCCGATCTGCTGTTGTGGCCTGATAACTATGTTTGGTCTTAACTTTCCTGTCTGTAATTACATTAGTTGTTATCTTGTACTCTTGTGTACATAGAAGACACAGCACAAAGAGGCCAATCAGGCATCCAACTGTTGTGCTATTCACCTATTCCATCTGTCTTGTCCCCATCTTTCAGTATATATTTATCTATTTTTCTATCATGAACTTGTTGAATTTACTTTTGAAAGTATCTAAGCTATTTATTCTAACCATGCATGTGTTCCACTTCAAGCTTGTAAAGAATGTATCTTCTCTCTACTTTTGGATTGATTAATGACGCCTGTATTTATAATGGATTCATTCTACATCTATCCTGTCCTTTTTTTCTCTTGTAGGTTCCTTGGTGTGAGATTGATGGTTACCATGGAGCCTGAGTAAAGAGAGAGAGAGAAAGGCAAAGGGAGAATAGAGCCATAGAGTCATAGAGATGTATAGCACAGAAACAGACCCTTCAGTCTAACTCGTCCATGCCAACCAGATATCCCAACCCAATCTAGTTCCACCTGCCAGCACCCAGCCCATATCCCTCCAAAACCTTCCTAATCATTTACCCATTGAGATATCTTTTAAATGTTGCCATTTTACCAGCCTCCATCACTTCCTCTGGCAGCTCATTCCATACATGTATCACCCTCTGAGTGAAAACGTTGCCCCTTAGGTCTCTTTTATATCTTGCCCCCCTCACCATAAACCTAGTTCTGGACTCCCCCCACCCCAGGAAAGAGACTTTGTCTATTTACCCTATCCATGCCCCTCATGATTTTATAAACATCTATAAGGTCACCCCTTAGCCTCCGTCGCTCCAGGGAAACCAGCCCCAGCCTGTTGAGTCTCTCCCGAGAGCACAAATCCTCCAACCCTGGCAACAACTTTGTAAATCTTTTCTGAACCCTTTCAAGTTTCACAACATCTTTCTGATAGGAAGGAGACCAGAATTGCACGCAATATTCCAAAAGCAGCCTAACCAATGTCCTGTACAGCCATAACATGACCTACCAACACCTGTGCTCAATACTCTGAACAATAAAGGAAAGCTTACCAAACACCTTCACTATCCTATTTACCCATGAGTCCACTTTCAAAGAGCTATGAACCTGCACTCCAAGGTCTCTTTGTTCAGTCACATTCACCAGGACCTTACCATTAAGAATGTAAGTCCTGCTAAGATTTGCTTTCCCAAAATACAGCACCTCACATTTATCTAAATTAAACTCCATCTGCCACTCCTCAGCCCATTGACCTATCTGATCAAGATCACGTCGTAACCTGAGGTAACCTTCTTCACTGTCCACTACATCTCCAATTTTGGTGTCATCTGCAAACTTACTAACTATACCTCCTATGCTCACATCCAAATCATTTATTTTGATGACGAAAAGTAATGGACCCAGCACTGATCCTTGTAGCACTCCACTAATCAAAGGCCTCCAATCTGAAAACCAACCCTCCACCACCACTCTCTGAGCCTGTTCTGTATCCAAATGGCTAGTTCTCCCTGTTTTATGAGATTGGTGTAAAGCAAATGAAAAAGAATGGAAAGTAAAAGTATTTTGACTTTTAAAAATTCAGAGCCCATATTCCGCATCAGCAGTGATCATTAATTAGTCTGTTGGTTAGTCTGTGGATGATGAGAGGTTACTCACCCTCTTGAGCATTCTTGCTTGTCCATCTCCATCCTTCTTCTTTTGCATGTGTGGGCAGCCCTCTGCACCTCATCCCAGATGTTGATGTCAAAGTCAGTCTTCAAGTAAGCTTTCAGGGTATCGTTGAAATATTTCTGCTAGTCTTCTGGTGTTCTTTGACCAGTTCTGAGCTGGGAGTAAAAACTGAATTTGCCAGAAAAGCTCAGTAGATGTGTTAGCATCTGTGGAGAGAAATCAGAGTTGATGTTTTGGGTCCAGTGACCCTTCTTCAGAAATGGATAACTTCGTCAATGGCACCATTGATGAAATCTTTATTCACTTGATTGATGATTGAGAGTATTCTGACAGGGCAAGGATTGGCTGGGTCAGATTTATCCTGCATTTTTGTGCCCATTTTCAACATTGTTGTGGATGCTGTATTGTAGCTGTATTGGAACAGTTTGGCTAGGGGTGTAGTTTGCTCCAAAGCATAAGTGTTTCATAGTGCCATGGGTAGAATTATGCCAGGGCCCATAATATTTGCAGCATACAGTGCCTTTAATCATTGCTGGTTATTGTATGAAGTGAATCAAGTTGGCTAAAGTCTGGCATTTATGAAACTGGGGAATTCCAGAAAAGGCCAAAGTGGATTATCCACTTTTCAATTCTGCCTGATGCTTGAGCCTTGATTTTTACACTGATATGCTGTGCTTCCTCATCAATGTGGCGAGGTACTTTTGTAGCAACTTCATCTCCTGTTAATTATTAATTGTCCACCACCATTCATGACTGCAGTGACAGCTCAGTAGGGTCAGACCTGATCAGTTATCCCTATCTATTCATTCTGCTTAGATTGTTCACCAGTAAGTTTGCAGATGACAGCAACATTGGAGATGCAGTGGACAGTGGGATCCAATACAATGGGATCTTGATCAGGTGGGCCAATGAGCCAGGATTGACAGATGGAGTTTAATTTAGATAAATGTGAGGTGCTGCATTTTAGAAAGTCAAATCAGTGCAGCATTTACATACTTAATGGTAAAGTCCTGGGAAATGTTGTTGAATAAAGAGACCTCGGAGCGCAGGTTCATAGCTCCTTAAAAGCAGAGTCACAGGTAGACAGGATAGTGAAGAAGGTGTTTGGTATGCTTTCCTTTATTGGTCAGAGCATTGAGCCATAGGAATTGATAGATCATGTTGAGGCTGTACAGGACGTTGGTTAGGCCACTTTTGGAATACTGTGTGCAATTCTGGTCTCCCTGCTATAGGAAGGATGTTGTGAAACTTGAAAGGGTTCAGAAAAGATTTACAAGGATGTTGCCAAGGTTGGACAATTTGAGCTTTAGGGAGAGACTGAATAGGCTGGGGCTGTTTTCACTGGAGTGACGGAGGCTGAGGGGTGATCTTAGAGGTTTTACAGATTCTTACATGACGAACATGGATATGGTAATTAGACAAAGTGTTTTCCCTGGGGTGGTGGAGTCCAGAACTGGAGGGTAAGAGGAGAAAAATTTAAAATGGACCCAAGGGCAACGTTTTCACATAGATGGTGGTACGTGTATGGAATGAGCTGCCAGAGGAAGCTGGTACAATTATAGCATTTAACAGGCACCTGTATGAGTATATGAATGGGAAGGGTCTAGAGAGATATGGGCCAAGTGCTGGCAAATGGAACGAGACTAGTTTAGGATATCTGATCAGCATGGACAAATTGGACCAAAGGGTCTGTTTTCATGCTGTACATCTCTATGACTCTATGACTGTAAGTAGTTGGCTCTTATACCTAGGTTTGCCTGGTGCTGCTCCTTGCTTGGCTTCCACCTTTCATTGGACCAGGTTTGATCTCCTGACTATGATTAGATTAGACTTACAGTGTGGAAACAGGCCCTTCGGCCCAACAAGTCCACACCGACCCGCCGAAGCGAAACCCACCCATACCCCTACATTACCCCTTACCTAACAGTACGGGCAATTTAGCATGGCCAATTCACCTGACCCGCACATCTTTGGACTGTGGGAGGAAACCGGAGCACCCGGAGGAAACCCACGCAGACACGGGGAGAACGTGCAAACTCCACACAGTCAGTCGCCTGAGTCGGGAATTGAACCCGGGTCTTCAGGCGACTATGGGATTACCTACTGAGGTTGAACATCAATTCTACTGCTGGTAGCCCCCAACTCCTCATGGATGCTCAGTCTCGAGGTGCTCAATGTGATTGAAATCTATTCTGTTCAGCATAGTGGTGCTCCCACACAACACAGAGAGTACCTTCAATGTGCCTGTACAGTAGGCACTCCTACAAATACTATCATGGACAGATGCATCTGCTACAAGCAGATTGGTGGGGATGAGAATTTATGTTCTTCCCTTTTGGTGGGTTCTTCATTACCTGCTGCAGGCCTAGTCTAGCAACTATATTCTTTGGGATTCCGCTAACTCTGTCAGTAGTGGTACTACAGGGCTATACTTCATGATGGGCTTTGAAGACTCCACCTAGAGTACATTCTATGCTCTTGCCATCTCCATATTCAGCATGAAGGAAATCTGATTATCAGGTGTGTGTGTGTGTGTGTGTGTGTGTGTGTGTGTGTGTGTGTGTGTGTGTGTGTGTGTAGGTAGTGATGGGGCGATTCTGCAGTTGGTGGCTATTCAATATGAAGTTTCCTTGCCCATGTTTGATCTGATTCAATAAGAACATGAGAACTAGGGGCAAGAACATAGAAAAGTACAGCACAGAACAGGCCTTTTGGCCCACTATGTTGTGCCGAGGATTAATCCTAATGTAAAACAAAATAACTTAACCTACGCATCCCTCAATTCACTGCTATCAATATGCATATCCAGCAGTTGCTTAAACATCCTTAATGACTCTGCTTTCACCATCACTGCTGGCAAAGCATTCCATGCATTAACATTCCTCGATGTCCCCTTGATATCTTTCTCTTAATATCTTAAAACTATGACCCCTCGTGTCAGTCAGTCCTGTCCTGGGGAAAAGTCTCTAGCTATTGACTTTATCCATGCCTCTCATTATCTTGTGTACCTCGATCAGGTCACCTCTCTTCCTCCTTCTCTCCAGAGAGAAAAGTCTGAGCTTAGTCAACCTCTCTTCACAAGGCAAGCCCTCCAGTCCAGGCAGTATCCTGATAAACCTTCTTTGCACCCTGTCCAAAGTCTCTGTATCTTTCCTATAGTAGGCCGACCAGAACTGGACACAATATTCCAGGTGTGGTCTCACCAGGGACTTGTAGACCTGTAGCAAAGCCTCAAGGCTCTTAAACTTGACCCTCCTGTTAATGAAATGCTTTCTTCACAACCCCATCAACTTGGGTGGCAACTTTGAGGGATCTATGTACTTGAACACCAAGATCCCTCTGTTCCTCCACACTGCAAAGAATCCTGCCTTTAATCCTATATTCAGCATTTGAGTTCGACCTTCCAAGTGCATCACATAGCATTTATCCAGGTTGAACTCCATCTGCCCTTTCTCAGCCCAGCTCTGCATCCTGTCAATGTCGTGCTGCAGCCTGCAATAACCCTTGATACTATCAACGACACCTCAAACCTTTGTGTCATCTGCAAATTTACTAACCCACCCCTCAACTTCCTCATCCAAATCATTTATAAAAACTATAAAGAACAGAGGCCCAAGAACAGAGCCTTGCGGGATATCACTCAACACTGACCTCCAGCCGGAATACTTTCCATCTACAACTACTCTCTCCCTTCTGTCAGCCAACCAATTCTGAATCCAGATAGCCATATCTCCTTGTATCCCATACCTCCTAACTTTATGAATGAGCCTATTATGGGGAATCTTATCAAATGCATTGCTGAAGTCCATATTCACCACATCCACTGCTCGACCTTCGTTGACCTGTCTTGTCACCTCCTCAACGAACTCAATAAGCTTTGTGAGGCATGACCTGCCCCTCACAAAACCATGCTGACTGCCTTTAATCACACTATGCTTTTCCAAATAATCATAAATCCTATCCCTCAGAATTCTTTCCAAAACTTGACTGACTACAGATATAAGACTGATTGGTTTGTAATTGCCAGGGATTTCCCAATTTGCCTTCTTGAAAAGAGGAACAACATTCACCTCCTTCCAATTCTCTGGTACGACTCCCATGGAGAGTGAGGAAGAAAAACTCTTTGCCAGTGGCTTAGCAACCTCCTTTCTCACTTCCCGGAGCAGCCTAGGATAAATCTGATCTGCCCTGGGAACTTATCAGTCTTAATGCTCGCCAAAATTTCCAGTCCATCAACTTCATCAATCTTGATCTGGAAAAGCCTAGTATCCCAGCTCCTCAAAGTTCTTATTCACAACAAGGTCCCTTTCCTTCATGAAAACCAAAGCAAAAACCTCATTTGGTGCCTCCCCTATCTGCTCAGACTCCACGTACAGGTTCCCTACACTATCCCTGACTGGCTCTACCTTCTCCCTGATCATTCTCTTCTTCCTCACAAATGAGGAAAATGCCTTTGGGTTCTCCCTAATCCTCTCTTGTGCCTTTCTAGTAAGCCTGTAATCCTCTAAAGCTGTGCTGGATCCTTGCTTCCTCCACCTTACATAAGCTGCCTTCTTCCTTTTGACAAGAAGCTCCTCTGTTCTTATCATCCAAGGCTCCTTAATCTTACCCCTTATTACCTGTCTCAGAGGAACAAATTTGTGCATCATTCGCTCCTTAAACAATTTTTGCATGTCTGCTGTGTCCTTTTCTGTTTAACAATTGCACCCAGTCTGCACTTCCCAACTCCTGTCTGTTAGTGTCGTAATTTCCTTTCCCCCAATTAAATGTCTTCCCTTGGTAACTGCTCCTTTCCCTCTCCAAGGGCTATGGTAAATGTGAGGCAGTTGTGATCACTGTCACCAAAGTGAGATCTGACACCTGTCCTGGCTCATTGCCGAGCACAAAATGGCCTGTCCCCTTGTTGGCCTGTCTACTTAATGTATAAGGACACTCCTGAACACTCCTGACAAAAACGGCTCCATCCAAGGAGGTTCCAGTCGATATTGGGAAAGTTGAAATCACCCATAACAACAACCCTACTACATCTGTATTTTTCCAAAATCTGCCAGCCTAGGAGTTCATCAATCTCCCTACTGCTATTAGGGGCTCTGTAGAAAACCCCCAATGAGGTGACTGCTCCCTTGCTGTTCCTAACTTCCACCCATACTGACTCAGTCGAAAAACTTTCCTCAACAACCTTCATTTCTGTAGCTGTGATACACTCTCTGATTAGCAATACTACCCTGAGCAATTCAGTCCTTGAGCCTACTCCGCTATTTAATATGCTCATGGCTGATCTTATCTCTGCCTCAACTCCATCTTCCTGTCCATTCTTCATAACCATTCAACCCTAAATAATCTGTTTATCTCCTCCTCAGATTAACTCAGTGTCTGGCATCCACCTCATGCTGAGGTCGTGCATTCCACAGATTCATGACTCTCTGTGAGATGTGTTATCTTTTATCTCTGTTTTAAATCTGCAACCCCTTATCCTAAAGCTATGACGAGACTTTCCCACAAGAGGAAACATCTGCTTTATATTTACTTTGTCAAACAGCTTTAATACCTTGTAAACCTCAATTAGATTTCCTCTCATTCTTAGAAAGCATAGGCCTAAACTGCTCAATCTCTCGTTATAAGACAAGCTCCTCAGCTCTGGACTCAATCCTGTTCAAATCCTCTGTCTCTACATTTATCAACTCCTTCAGATCCTACAATTTTCATACCTCACATACCTCCCCCCCACCCCCACCTCCGGATGGAAGATGATAGCTAGTGGAGTTCCACACGGTTCGGTGTTGGACCACAACTTTTCTTACATACATGATCTGGATGAAGGAACTGAGACCATTCTGGCTAAGTTTGCAGATGATACAAAGATAGTTCGAGGCAGGTAGTATTGAGGAGGCTGGGAGGCTGCAGAAGGATTTAGACAGGTTAGGAGAGTGGGCAAATAAGTGGCAGATGAAATACAACATGAGAAAGCATGAGGTTATGCACTTTAGTAGGATGAAAAGAGGCATGAACTATTTTCTAAATGGGGAGAAAATTCAGAATTCTGAATTGCAAAGGGATTTGGGAGTCCTAGTCAAGGATTCTCTTCAGGTAAATTTTCTGGTTAAGTCAATAGTTAAGAAGGCAAATACATTGTTGTCATTCATCTTAAGAGGATTAGAATATAAAAGCAAGGATGTACTTCTGAGGTTTGATACGGCTTTGGTCAGACCACTTTTAGAGTATTGTGAGCAATTTTGGGCCCCATATCACAGGAAGGAGGAGGTTCACGAGAATGATCCCAGAGATGTAAGGCTTAAACATATGAGGAACGTTTGAGGGTTCTGGGTCTATTCTTCATAGAGTTTTAAAGGATGAGGGAGGATCTGATTGAAACTTTCAGAATATTTAACAGCCTGGATAGAGTGGGCATTGGGATATGTTTCCTTTGTCCGGAAGTGAGGAGCCACGGGCACAGTCTTAGAGTAAAGGGAAGACCTTATGGAATGGAGATAAGGAGAAATGTCTCTAACCAGAGAATGATGAATCTTTGGAATTCATTGCCACAGAAGCTATGGAAGTCAGGTCATTGAGTATATTTAAAACAGAGATAGATCAATTCTTGATTGCCAAGGGCGGGAGAAAGCGGGAAAATAGGGTTGAAAAACCTATCAGCTATGATAGAACGGTGGAGCAGACTCAATGGGCTGAATATTGTAATTTCTGTTTCTATGTGTTGTAATCTAGGGAATCTCTGAACTGCCTCTAATGAAACATAAATCCCTTTTCAACTAAATGGACCAAAACAAATGCAGTATTCCCGGTGCAACTTCACTAATGCTTTGTACAACTGCAGCTTCCTTTTATACTCTTCCTTTAGTAATAAATGCCAAAATTCAATTTCCTTTCCTTTATTACTTGCTGTAGCTGCATACTAGTTTTCGGACATTCATGCACAGTGACACCCAGATCCCGGTGTACTGAAACATTCAAGTTTCTCTCCATTTATATTAATTTATCTTTCTATTCTTCTGACCAAAATGGATAAACTCTCACTTATCCATGTTAAACTCCATTTGCCAAGTTTTGGCCCATTCACTTAACCTGTCTATGAACACTTGAATTTGTTTTATTGCAACTTACTTTTCCACCTATTTTAGTGTCACCTGTAAATTTGGCTATAATATCTTCTATCCCCGCGTTCAAATTATTAATATAGATTGTAAATAGTTGGGTTTGAGGAACGAATCCTATGGCATCCCAATAGTTATACCTTGCCATACAGAAATAGACCCACATATCCTGAGTGTCTACTTTCCATTGATTAACCAATTCTCTGTCCAAGCTAATAAATTACCCCAACCCAATGTGATTTATCTTGTATATACGCCTTCCTTATTAAATGTATTCTAGAAGTCCAGTTATAATGCATCTACAGGATTCTTATTGTCCACTTTGCTAGTTATATCTTTGAAGAACTTTAGCACATTAGTGAAATATGAATCTGTGCTGACTCTGATGGCTTACGATTTGATTTTCCAAATGACCTGTTATTATTTCCTCAACAATGGATTCTGACAATTTCCAAATGGCAAACGTTGAGCTAATTGGTCTATAGCTGCCTACTGTCTGCCTCCCTCCCTTTTTGAATTAGGTATAATATTAGCATTTTTCCAAACTACTGAAGTTTTTTTTAAGCATCCAAGGAATTTTGGAATATTGTAAGCATTGGATCCATGATCTCTGCTGCCACTTCTTTTAAGATGTAAGCCATCAGGTCCTGGGAACTTGTCTGTTCAATGTCATTCATTTGCTCAGTACTTTTTCCCAAGTAATGACTTTGTTTTTGGTTCCTCCTTATCTATAACCTCTGGATTCCTTGTTCCTATTGGGATGGCACCATGAAACTGCGGCAAAATACTGATTTAGTGTCTCCTCCATTTCTGTGTTTCTCACTATTAACTCCCAGTGTCATCCTCCAAGGGACCAGCATTCACTTTAGCTAAACTGTTCCCATTCATTTACTTACAGAAGCTTTTGCTCTCTGTTTTTGTGTTTCGCGCTGGTTTTCTTCCATAATTTACCTTTGCTCATTTTATTACTTTTTTTGGCAACCCTTTGTTGATCTTTGCTGCTTGTCACAGCCAGCTGACATCGTGGACCATGCGTGCCTCTTGGGAACATGGTTTGGAGTGGATGAGTTAGACCAAAGGATCTGTTTTCATGCTGTGAAATTCACTCTAAAATATAAAATATCTGAGAATGAGAGTCTAAATTCTAGCTGAATTATAGTTACTTTAAGAAGTGTGCTTAAAAGCACTACATTTCTGTATAAACATTCCAAAATATGTAAGTTAGTTTACAAATGTTTGGAAATATTCTTAGATTAGTAATTGTTATATTTTGTACGACATTCCATTCTTTCATATATTTCCTGATGTTCTTGTTGGTAATAAGAAAGTAGAATGCATTTTGTAATTGTTTCTAATGCAGAAGTTGCAGTTATTTTGCATTTATGCTGTGCCTTTCAGAACTGTTATGCTCCAAAGTTCTTTATGATTAAATGCTTTTGAAGTATTGCTCCTATTGTAAGAAATGTGATAGCCAGTTTGCATACACCCAACTCCTTCCAAAGTTCAATGAAATAAGCAACCAAATTATTTGTTTTAAATGTTGATTTAAGGGATGTGTTGGCCTGAAGAGTTTTACACTCCTCTTTGAATACTTTCTTTGCGTCTTTTACATCCATCTGAGAAAATTAGGTCTTTGCTTTACATCTTATCCAAAAGATTTCACCTGAAAAAGCCAAGCACTCCCTTAGTGTTGTTCCTCAAGCTCCTGTCTATGTTATATGCGTAGGTTATTAGAGTTGGGCTTGAATGCACAGCATTTGGGGCAGTACTGTGGCTCAGTGGTTAGCACTGCTGCCTCAGTGCCAGGGACCCGGTTTTGATTCCAGCCTCGGGCGACTATCTGTGTGGAGTTTACACATTCTCCCCGTGTCTGCGTGGGTTTCCTCCAGGTGCTCTGGTTTCCTCCCACAGTCCAAAGATGCGCAGATCGGGTGAATTGGCCATGCTAAATTGCCCATAATATTAGGTGCATTAGTTGGAGGGAAATGGGTCTGGGTGGGTTAGTCTTCGGAGAGTCGGTGTGGACTTGTTGGGCTGAAGGGCCTGTTTTCACACTGTAGGAAATCTAATCTAATCATATCTAAGTGTCTGTCTACTGTCACATAATGGTTGACATCAGTTTCTTAAATCTGTGCTTAAAGTTGTTATCATGCAGCATTTTAAATATATTTTTAGTCTAAATTCAGTAGAATAACTGGCACTGCAGTATTTCACAAGCAGAATTTTCTAGCTGCTTTATTGGTTGTGTTTTTTCAAATTTGTGATAGAATAATTGAATTTCTCCATCTGCTGGAAGAATACGAAATTGGATGGTGATTAAATTTTGACTCATTATGATCTGTGCCAAAATGTGGTTTTGAAAAGTAGATCAAAACCTTTCAAAGACTGTTAAACAACATAACCATTACCATTACATTATCACTAACATTATGAAATTTATTTAATTCTATTACTATTAATTGTCCTAAGTATATCAGGATGACAATGAACCAAATAATTAAGGCTCTAATACTGATCATCAGTGGGCTAACTGCTGAATTAGATAAAATGTGTCACCAATATTCTTTCCAGATTCTACTTTTCAATAATTAAATTTAATACTCCCTGAACATATAGTGAGTAATAGTATTGTGGAATTCTTAGCTGATTGGAGGAGAGGGAATTTGGCATTCTATGAAATAAAGTACACTCTATAATTATGAAATTAAACCTCTGTATTAACAGAAAAAAGCAAAATGTTCAATTCCCTTACATTCTAGGAATTTCAATATTTTAATTAAATTTATTCTGGCATTACTGACTCTTTTGGATGGAAGTTTCCCCTAGCTTAATCTGAAGAATTACTAATATAGATAATAAACCTTATTTATTATGATATCAAGACTTTTAATATTTTCAGCTTTTTTTTTCCCATCCAGACTATTTTATTTAATTTTATGACAATTTCATCTCCAATCATGAGCATTGGAATGTATTTGTTAACCATCTCATTTTATGTTAATAGTTTGAATATAGAGTTTTTTTTAAGAGTTATTTCTGGTAGGTTCAGAAACAAAGCATTTGTATTTTACCCTATCAATGATATGCCACAAAAACTGTACAGGGTCAAGTTTAGAATAGGGAGTATAGGCATTAAATGCAAGCATTTTGTCCAACGGTTAGTGTGATGAAAGATATATCATTCATACCTTTGGAAGGTAAATTTTACCATGGTGTCAGTGAATGTGAATAATTTCTATGAAGGATTTTAAGTGACCAGCTATAAAATCTTTTAAAAGATATCTCGAGCCAGATTTCATTCTGGGATCTGACATCTCCAGCAGTTAGCGAGTTTAGAGAAGATTTGTAGCTCAGGTTGAGGTTTTGGAAGTATGTTTGCTTGCTGAGTTGAAAGGTTCATTTTCAGACGTTTTGTCACCATACTAGGTAAGATAATCAGTGAGCCTCCAGTGAAGCACTGGTGTTATGACCCACTTTCTGTAGTTATGTATTTGGTCTGTATGTGTTGTTTTCTCAAATAATCAACTACAGAAGCAAACATCCCAACCCCCGCAAGCAAAGCTGCATTAGAACATTATTTTAAAGAGCCGCCACACACTTCAGAACAGAGGAACTACGAACAGCAGAGTAAAATCACCTATACAGTGTATTCAAAAAGAATGGATACCCGATCAACACAGTCCACCAATTTCTCAGCAACAAACCCAAACAAGCAGACAAAATGCCTCCAGATATCCTAGCCGCTCCCCTACATAAAAGCCATCTCAGAAATGACTGCCAGAATACTCAGAGCTCTTGGCATCATGGTAGCCCACAAACCCACCAACACGCTAAAACAGCACCTAATGAACTTAAAACAACTGATACAGACGCAAAGCAAAATAAACGTCAATTACAAAATACCTTGCAAGAAGTGCTGGCAAATGGGACTAGATTAGGTTGGGATATCTGGATTAGGTTGGGATATCTGGTTGGCATGGATGAGTTGGACGGAAGGGTCTGTTTCCATTCTTTACATCTCTATGAGAGTATGGAAAAGGATAAAACTGGTCCTTGGGTGAAAATGTGAAACTGGCGGAAAGCTAATTGCAACTATAACAAACATTACATTGGACAAACAGGCAGAAAACTAGCCACCAGGATACATGAACATCAACTAGCCACAACAAGACATGATCCACTCTCATTAGTATCCTTACATACAGATGACGAAGAACACCACTTCGACTGGGTCTGCATATCCATCCTAGGACATCCAGAGACACACACAAGAATTCCTAGAGGCGTGGCATTCTAACCGGAACTCTATCAACAAATACTCCGATTTGGATCCCATCTATCATCCTCTGGAAAAAAGAACAGAAAATGACATCACAATTGGAAATGACATCACCAGATTAAGTGACGTCATCAACCCAAGGACACCTAAACACATAAATAGAAAGCGGGTCATAACACCAGTGCTTCATCGGAGGCTCATTGATAGTGTTACCTAGTATGGTGACGAAATGTCGGAAAATGCACCTTCCAGAACAGCGAGCAAACTTACATCCATCTCCAGTAGTGCCAACAGCTGGGATCATAATCATAGCGGGAGAGTGGGACCAGCAAAGTAATGGTAATAGAAAGTGCAGAGGAAATTGGATCGGCATTTCAGAGAAATGTCAATGACACAGTAACTGCTGCGAGGATGTTTCCACTCATGGGAGAATCTCAGATCAGATCTTATCATCATGTGCTAGTTTAAGACGGAGGTGAGGAGGAATTTCTTCTCTTGGATGGTTGAGATTCTTTGGAACTCCATGTCACAGAGAGCTGTAGGGGCAGAGTTCTTGTGTATACTTAACATTGAGATAGACAAATTCTTGATCAGTAGGGAATCGAGAGTTATGGGGAAAAGACAGAAAAGTGGATAGGAGGAATGTCAGATCAGACATTATCTTAGTGAATGGCAGACTAGGCGTGAAGGGCCAAACTGCCTACTCGTTTTCCTAATTCTTATAGTTTTGTAGCCAGCTGAGAGGGCATGTATGCTTATATTTTCAACTTGGCAAATGCAATATAATGTGTATAAATGTGAGTTTATCCATTTTGGTGGCAAAAACAGGAAGATTATTATCTGAATGGTAGCAGTTTAGGAAAAGGTGAAGTGCAATGAGACCTGCCTGTCATGGTGGAACAGTCACTGAAGGTTGGCATGCAGGTGCAGCAGGTGGTGAGGAAAGCTCCCGGTATGTTGGTCTTCATAGCAAGAGGATTTGAGTGTCGGAGTAAGGATGTCTTACTGCAGTTGTACAGGGTCTTGGTGAGGCCACAACTTAAATATTGTGTGTGCAGTTTTGGTCTCCTAGTCTGAGGAAGGACACTCTTGTTATTGAGGGAATCCAGTGAATGTTCACCAGACTGATTCCTGGGATGGCAGGACTGACACATGAAAAAAGATTAGATTGAAAGGACTTGTACTCACTGGAATTTCAAAGGATATGGGGCAATCTCATAGAAACATATAAAATCCTGTTCAGGTTGTGTGTGGGAAGTATGTTCTCATTGTTGAAGTGCAGAACTACGTGTCACAGTCTAAATATAAGGGTTTAAGCCATTCAGGCATGAATGAAGAAGAATTTCTTATTGAGTTGTGGACCTGTGGAATTCTCTGCCACAGAATGTTGTTGGGGCCAGTTCATCAGATATATTCAAGAGAGAGCTATATCTCGCCTTTGCAGCTAAAAGGATCAAGGGGTATGGAGAGAAAGCAGGAGTGGGATACCAAGATTGCATGATAGCCACTGTCATATTGAATGGTGGTGCAGGCTCAAAGGGCTGAATGGCCTACTCCTGTACCTGTTTTCTATGTTTTTATGTTTCCTTTGGATAATTGCCATGTTTCATATTAGCTTGAATCTATGTCGAATATTGGCTTTATAATCATTAATATCATTCATAGAACAGACTTTATGTTGATTGCATGCATTCAAAGTGACAAGATGGGCTTTGTAATCAAAAGGCATGTCACTTTATTTTAAGTCTTAACTTTTCCTTTATCACTCAGTACTGATTGCAAATTACTTTTTGAAAAATTCCATTAAAAATTCACAATTCTGCAAATTGTTCTGAATGAATAAATGTCTGTTAGCCAAATTAATTTTAGTTTCAACATTTATTAGTCAGTGGTTCTAATAAGGAACTGTAACTGCAGTTTTTCCTGTACCTAATATCACCAATCACTACCAGACATGAGCAAGTGTAGAAGACTTCAGTTCTGTGTCAGGGTGAGCTGTAGAAGGACCATTGTCTGGGCCAGTTTTAAATTTTCCAGTATTCATCAAAGTGTAGACTGCAGTCCTGCTGCAAAGGCACTTAATACATGAGCTACTACCTTTAAATTTTACATTTAAAACGTCAGATGAAAAATAAGAGCTGAATACTATAAATTGTTTTGAGGAATCTAGATTAGGTTTTTTAGATTAAGTTAGATCCCCTACGGTATGGAAACAGACCCTTCAGCCCAACATGTCTGCACCAACCCTCCGAAGAGTAACCCACCCAGACGCGTTCCCCTACCCCTATATTTACCCATGACTAACGCACCTAACATGATGGGCAATTTAGCATGGCGAACTCACCTAACCTGCACATCTTTGTGATTGTGCGAGGAAACCAGAGCACCCGGACGAAACCCACGCAGACACTGGGAGAACATAAACCTCTAACCAAAGTTACTTGATGGCAGCTAATTCTTTTTCTCAAAATTCCCATTTAGTAGAGGGGTTTAGTTGACATTGCATATAAAGGGAGAGGAAGAAGAAAATATTAGGAGCGACGAAGTTATCCAGAAATGTGCACACAGTCGAAAACTATTATTAATTCATTAAAACAGCTGTGCAGTTGTTCCGGGCTGGCAATTGACTACAGTAGGGTAGTTCAAACCATGGAAAGATCAACAAATGAAAAATATTTTACTGTTCTCCATGAATTAGCAATAACAAGGGTTTAACTGTAATATGGACACAATGCAACCAAGCAAGTCTAATTTCAGTTTATTTGCTGCCAGTTCCTCCAGAAGATCAGATAGATCATTACTGCAAGGCTGATTTCTTTGAGCATAATTACATGCTGAGATTGATCTGCTAATTTAGGTGGTGAATTAATGTTTCAAGGCTATATTATGTGGAGCTGAAAATAAAATCTTCATTACTTCTGCTTGTTTTGTCAATCATTTTAACTCTTGCCTTTCTGTTACTAGAAGTTTGTTTCTGTTTGCTTACTCTGTCAAAACTATTCGTGGGAACACAGGGATAGGAGAAGGCCCTTTAACCCATTCAAATTGGTTCTGCCATTTAATACGATCATGGCTAATCAAATGCCTTTTATCAACACTGTCTCCATAAACCATTATGCCATTGGTCATCAGAAATCTATCAATTTCTATTTCAACATACTCAAAAACAGTGGTCCATGGTTCTAGAATCCCCAACCAGTGGAAATATCTTATCTGCATCCACCCTGAATATCTCTTTAAGCATTTTGTAGATTTTGATAAGATCGCCTCTCTTTCTTTGAAACTTTAGAGAACTCAAGCCCAGTTTGTTGTATCCCTCTTCATAGGACAGTCCAGATGCACTCATTTTATGGCAATAATATCTTTTCTGATGTAAAGAGACCAAATCTGTACACAGGACTCCAGGTGCTGTTTAATCAAGCCATTACACAATCGAGGCAAGACTTCACATCCTGTACTCATCTTCCTACTATAAAGGTGAATATTCTTTTCCCTTCTTAATAGCTTGCTGCATTTGCACTCTACCTTTCAGTGATTTATTGATAGGGATATCTGGGACCCTTTGTACATTAAAACTTTCAAATCTCTTATATTTAATAACTACATTATACATCTGTTCCATGTGCCAAAGTGGATTAATGCACATTTTACCACATAATATTGTATCTATTATGATTTTGCTCATCACTAAGCAAGTCCAAATTTTCCTGAAGCCACTTTCCTTTATTGGTCAGAGTATTGAGTGCAAGAGTTGGGAGGTCATGTTGTGGCTGTACAGGACATTGGTTAGGCCACTGTTGGAATATTGCATGCAATTCTGGTCTCCTTCCTATCGGAAAGATGTTGTGAAACTTGAAAGGGTTCAGAAAAAATTTACAAGGATGTTGCCAGGGTTGGAGGATCCGAGCTACAGGGAGAGGCTGAACAGGCTGGGGCATTTTCCTTGGAGTGTTGGAGGCTGAGGGGTGACCTTATAGATGTTTACAAAATTATGAGGGGCATGGATAGGATAAATAGACAACGTCTTTTCCCTGGGGTTGGGGAGTCTAGAACTAGTAGGTTTAGGGTGAGAGGGGAAAGATATAAATGAGACCTAAGGGGCAAATCTTTCACGCAGAGGGGGTACATGTATGGAATGAGCTGCCAGAGGAAGTGGTGGAGGCTGGTACAATTGCAACATTTAAGAGGCATTTGGATGGGTATATGAATAGGAAGGGTTTGGAGGGATATCGGCTAGGTGTTGGCAGGTGGGACTAGATTGGGTTGGGATATCTGTTCGGCATGGACGGGTTGGACCAAAGGGTCTATTTCCATGCTGTACATCTCTATGACTCTATGACTCACTTTGTATCTTCATCACAACCCATTTCCAACCTAGCTTTGTATCACCTGCAAATTTGGAAGTATATTTAGTTCCCCATGTTAAAATAATTGCTGTATGTTACAAACAGCAAAGTCTTTATGATCTTTATGGTACCCCACTAGTTGCTGCCTGCCAATGTGAGAATGACATTAAAATTTAAAAAGGAGAAATGCAAATGGATCTTGAAATAACTCCACAGAGGCCAGTATCCAATCACAAATGCAACCTTTATTCACATGTGGAGAGTCCTTGACACTTATACAGCTCCCTTAGAGTGACCAGGAATGCTAACACTCCTGTTTTTTTTTTAATTTTTAAAAAAAATTCTTTTTTTTTTCTTCTTTTTCATTTTTTTCCTTCATTAGTACTTGTATTTTCAACACTCCTATTCTTATCTGTCAGCCAGGGATTCCCTGATTGGGAATGTTAATCTGGTCCAATCAGCAAAATGCATATTCTGCAAGGTCCACCTGGCTAACCTTGTTACACTCACTACATTTCTTCCCCCTTTGAGTCCAAGGACATGGATCAGTTCTTTTTTTATAGCTTCTCCAGGCGCATTTTAGTACCGGGTCAGGTTCCTCCAACTCTGCCTCTGTTATGGGTGACAAGGCGCAGTGGCTTGCTTCTTGGGCCCTGAGCATTTTGGAAGAAATTCATCCTGTTCAGGCAGCAAAGGCATTGAGGTGGCAACATCTGCCATATCCATCTCAGATTCTGCAATCTCTTCAACCCTCGAGGGAGAGGGCAAACCCAATGATTCTAGAGCAGTTGGAAAGGCTGCCAAGCAGCCGGGCACATGCTGCTCCTTCACCGTTTGCAAATTTTCAGCTTTCATTTGGCCCACATGCTTGTCCAGGACCATCACACCTACCCGAATTTTATACATCTCTGGATCTGACCTCACATTGACCATGCTCTTACCCATGTGGTGCCATTCCAATTGTTCCTACATCAAATGTCAAGTAAACTGTCTGTGTTGCTTAGCTGAGTCTTGTATCTGACATTTGGCTTTCCTGACACCGTTCACCCTCTTCCCCTTGAAAATAGTCACATAGCCAAGCTCGACCTTTCAGGGAAGTGAAGAAACAATTATCATTGTTTAAGGTGTTGGCACAGTATATCCCAAGCGAAGTCTGGTATTGACGTGATGCCTCACCGTATGGCATCAGGGTAGTATAGTTCATATATGAAGAGGAACATCTAATAGTGTATGCTTTCAGGACTTTAACATCGGTGGTAGCTGAACCAGCTGCTTCTCATAAGTGACTGGAAATGAAATTTTGTCTTTACTCTGTAAAGGTTCCCCGGTATAGGTTCTCAATCATCCAAGGTCTTAAGGGCTGGAATCCAGAGCAAATTTTGTAAATCACAGTGATCGCAGAACCAGAACCGGCCATGCCAATATCTACCTCCATTAGAACCGGATGACCAATTAACCAGACGTTTATTTTTGGTTCTGATTTGGATGTTGCTAAGTAATTTAACTGTTCCAATCCAGATGTAGGTGAGCTTTCCAGAGTGTGCACTCTCCCTGACACTGGCTGAGTTCTCTTACATAATTTGTGTCTAGTGGGACACTCAAATCCATGTATGAGTAGCAACAATAATGGCCTGCTGTCCCGGATCCGGAAGAAAATATTAACTATTTGGCCAAGGCTTGGCTTTGTTTTGGGGTTTTGCTGTGGGCTAACCTCGAATACCCCAGGATATGTTCTGAGTGAGGCTATGCAATTGCTTTTTCTCAAGTAGTGATCCCCAAACTCAATCAGACAGGCGAGGGTGTCCACTTCCACCCTACAACTCATATGCTCAATTGCCGCATTTTCCAATGATTAAGCCAGTTGTTGTTTGAAGTCCAGTCAGCCTTCACTAGAAGGCACTTTTACCTGGTTACATCATTAATCCTACGTACCAAATGGTTTGTCAGCATCTTATTAAGGGTTAAACCAAAGTCACATGTCTCTGCCAATCATTTAACCTGGTCAAAAATTCCAAGACAGATTCCCCTGGTTCCCAAGTAAAACTGAAAGCATCTCAGAAATAGAGGAGGCTTGAGGTCATAGAGTCATAGAGATATACAGCATGGAAACAGACCTTTCGGTCCAACCCATCCATTCCGACCAGATATCCCAATCCAATCAAGTTCCATCTGCCAGCACTCAACCCATATCTCTCCAAACCCTTCCTATTCATATACCCATCCAAATGCCTCTTAAATGTTGCAATTGTACCAGCCTCCACCACATTCTCTGGCAGCTCATTCTATACATATACCACCCTCTGTGTGAAAAAGTTGCCCCTTCAGTCTCATTTATATCTTTCCCCTCTCACCCTAAACCTATGCCCTCTAGTTCTGGACTCCCAGACCCCAGGGAAAAGAATTTGTCTATTTATCCTATCCATGTCCCTCATAATTTTGTAAACCTCTATAAGGTCACCCCTCAACCTCCGACGCTTTAGGGAAAAAAGGCCCAGCCTGTTCAGCCTCTCCCTGTAGCTCAGATCCTCCAACCCTGGCAACATCCTTGTAAATCTTTACTGAACCCTTTTCAAGTCTCACAACATCTTTCCAATAGGATGGCGACCAGAATTGCATGCAATATTCCAAAAGAGGCCTAACCAATGTCCTGTACAGCTGCAACATGACCTCCCAACTCCTGTACTCAGTACTCTGACCAATAAAGGAAAGCATACCAAACGCCTTCTTCACTATCCTATCTACCTGCGACTCCACTTTCAAGGAGTTATGAACCAGCATTCCAAGGTCTCTTTGTTCAGGAACACTCCCTAGGACCTTACCATTAAGTGTATAAGTCCTGCTAAGATTTGCTTTCCCAAAATGCAGCTCCTCACATTTATCTGAATTAAACTCCATCTGCCACTTCTCAGCCCATTGGCCCATCTGGTCCAGTTTCTGTTGTAATCTGAGTTAACCCTCTTCGCTGTCCACTCCACCTCCAATTTTAGTGTCATCTGCAAACTTACTAACTGTACCTCTTATGCTCGCATCCAAATCATTTATGTAAATGACAAAACGTAGAGGGCCCAGCACCGATCCTTGTCGCACTCCACTGGTCACAGGCCACCAGTCTGAAAAACAACCCTCCACCATCACCCTCTGTCTTTTGCCAATTTGTAATGTTCCTTAACTAAATCCGTCAACTCTTCAAAGGTTTTAATATTTGGTGCCTCAGGGAAAGTAACACTCCTAATAACTGAAACAGCTCCAGGTCCACAAGCTGTCAGGAGAATTTCTCATTGGTTTTCATCTGCCCCAATGTTATTGCCTGGAAAAAATGATGCATTCTTTCCACACACTGGTCCCAGCCTTCAACATCAGGATCAAATGAGTCAATCTTTCCAAATAATTGGATGATGTCAGAAATGCTGAACTCAATGCAAAGATGACTGTTGTGAGCAAATTTCTTGAGGACTGTGCTTTTCTTCATTAGGTGACTTAATGAAGGAGCATCGCTCTGAAAGCTTGTAATTTCAAATAAACCTGCTGGAATATAACCTGGTGTTGTATGACTTGTAATGCAATCAGTGAAGATAGATAATAGCACATCCTTCACAATAACCCTCAACCCCACTCAGCCCCCTACTGTATCCCCTCTACACTCATGACAATGTCCCCAGATTTCATCAAAACACCAGCTACAAGTTTGCTGACAACACCCACAGTTGGAGGCCGGTATCAGGAGTCAGATTATAGGAAGGAGATAGAATGCTTGGTTTTGTGGTGCAAAGATAGCAATCTCTCTCTCAACAAAGTTAAGGAGCTGATCATCAGCTTCAGAAAGGAAGGAGAAGGACATGCCACCATCGACACCAATGGAGCTGAAGTGGAAAAGGTTGACAGCGTAAGAATGAATATCACTAACAATCTGTTTTGGTCCTTTCACATAGATGTGACAGTCAAGAAGGCACAACAACAAGGAGGCTAAGGAAATTCAGCATGTCCATAAGGACCCTTATCAATGTTTTATAGATGCACCATAGAAAGCATACTATCCAAATGCAATCATGGCTTGATACGGCAAATGCTCTGCCCAGGATCGTAAAAATCTACAGAAAGTTGTGAACATAGCCCAGACTATCATGCAAGCAACCCCACTGGTTCCCCCCCACCTCCACCCCCACCCAATCCATGGACTCCATCTACATTTCTCGTTGCTGAGGAAAGGCAACCAACATCATCAAAACTCCTTCCAGCCAAGCTATACTCTGTTACAACCTCTTCTGTAAAGCAAAAGCTTATGCACATGTACCAACAGGTGCAAGAACAGCTTCTTCCCACTGTTATTAGACTGCTGAATGGGCTTCTCTAATTTCAAATGCAATGTTGATCTTGCTTTTATGAATCTCCTATGTCGCTGTAACCTTGTATGCCTTGCTCTGTTTAAACACACTATGATCTGTATGTCTTTTTATGTTATGACCTGCCTGTACTGCACACCAAACAAAACTTTTCACTATTTAGGTACATGTAACAACAATAAATCAAATCAAATCAAATGAGAAGTAGTATCCCTACTTCTGAACCGGAAGGTCTGGGGGTTCAGGTTCCACTTGTTCTTGACATATCTGGCCAAGTTGATTAAAAATACCTATAAATGTGCAAAGAAAGTTCATAGGTCAAAATATTGAATATAATATAAAAAGCACAGAAAAGGACAATGAAAAATTAATAGAGGGAAAGATTAAAATCTAAGAAAAAGCAGACCTGATGTATAAAAAAATTAAGAGTTTCTGTAAACATTTAAAGAGAAGAGTTACAAAATGAATATTGGTCTGATGGAAAATGGGCAAATCAAAACAGCTGCAAAACACCTGTTCAATTCACAATAGGGAATATGGATAGCATCCCAGAAGCAGCTAAGAAATTGGACGGGAAGGATGATCTTTGGAATATGACAATCACCAGGGAAGTGGTACTGATTAAATTGCTGGAACTGTATGGTGATAAGTGCCAGGGTCCAGATGGACTTCATTTGTGTCATAAAGAAGTGACTAATGCGACAGTTGATGCATTGTTTTAAACTTTCTAAAACTCGTTGGATTGGAAGATAGAAAATGTAATTCTTTTATTCAAAAAGGGAGGGAGACAGAAATCAGGAAACCACCAGCAAGTTAGCTTAACATCTGACATAGGAAAAGTTTTAGAAACTGTTATTAAAGAAGTCACAATTGGACACTTGGATAAGTTCAAGGTAATCAGGCAGAATCAACACAGTTTTATGAAATGAAAATCATGTTAAACCATTTTTGTGGAGTTATTTGAGGCAATAACACACATTGGATGAAAGGATAATGGCTGATGTACTGTGTTGAGATTTCTAGAAGGCAATTGATAAGGTACCACATCAAGGATTATTGCAGAAAATAAATATGATGATGTAGGGAGCAGCATATTGGCATGCACAGAAGATTGACTAGCTAACAAGAAACAGAGATTAGGCATAAATTGGTCTTTTTCAGGTTGGCAAAATATAACAAGTGGCATGTGATGAGGATCAGTGCTATGACTCCAACTGCTTGCACCTTATGTAAATGACTGAGAGGAAGAGACAAAGGTATGTGGTGACATAAAGATAGGTAAGAAAGTAAATTGTGAAAGGACATAGGATGCTACAGAGGGATATTGATAAGTAAGTGGTCAAAGCAATTGGATGATATGAGAAAATATGAAATTGTCTATTTTGGCTGGAAGTATGAAAAAGAAGCATATTGTCTAAATGGTGAGAGATTTCATTGCTTTGGGATGTAGGAAGTTCTGGGTTTCTTAGTACATAAATCTCAAAAAAAGCAAGTGTGCAAGTTGCAAGTAATTAGGAAATCTAATTGAATCCTTACAATCATTAGGAGAGGAATTGAATAAAAATGTTAAGAGGTTATACAAGGCACTGGTGAGATAACATTTGGACTATTGTGTGCAGTATTGGTTTCTTTCACTTAAGGAAGAATGTAACTGCATTGAACACAGTTCAGTGAAGTAAAAAGAATTCTCTATTCCTGAGATGCTGCCTGGCCTGCTGTGCTTTGACCAGCAACACATTTGCAACAGTTCAGTGAAGGTCTACTGGACTGAGCCCTGGAATGGACATGTTGTCTTATGAGGAAAAGATAGACAGGTTAGCTTGTACCTTGTAGATTTGGAATTCAGAAGAGAGATGACTTGATTGAAATACCAGATCCTGAGAGATCTTGACAAGTTAGGTGTGTAAAGGATGTTTCCTCCAAATGGGAGAAAATGGAACTGAAGGTCACTGTTTCAAAGGCAGGATTGCCCATTTAAAACAGAGATGAGGCAAAAGTTGGAGACAGTAATGACTGCAGATGCTGGAAGTCAGAGTCAATAGATGTGAAGCTGGAAAAGCACAGCAGATCAGACAGCATCTGAGGAGCAGGAAAGTCAACGTTTTGGGCCGATATCCTTCTTCAGGGTGAGAGAGGTGGTGTGAGGCAGGGGGAAGGATAGGTGGGATGGAGGTAGGGCGTTATTGTGGAGCGGATAGATGATTTGAAGATGGACAGGTTAAGACAGGTCAGGGAGGTAAGGGCGGAATGGGGCTAGACATGGGATAAGGCTGGGGGAGTTGGCATTTTGAAGCTGGTGAAGTTGATGTTGAGGTCTTTGGGCTGTAAGCTTCTCAGGTGAAATATAAAATGTGTTGTTCCTTTAGATTCCATTTGGTCTCACTCTGACAGTGGAAGAGGCCAAGAATGGGGCATGTCGCCGGGGGAGTGAGAGGGAGAATTAAAGTGGATGGCAAGCAGAAAGTTTGTTAGCAGGTGCAGAGCGCTGATGCTCCACAAACCAGTCCCCAAGTCTGCTTTTGGTCTCCCTGAAATAGAGGAGACCACATCAGGAGCAACTGATGCAATAGATGATGTTGGATGAAGTGCAGGTGAATCTGTCGGATCTGGAAGGATTGTTTAGGGCCTTGGGTGGCAGTGAGAGGGGAGGTGTAGGGGCAGGTGTTGCACCTCTTGCAGTTGCAGGGAAAGATACCAGATGTGGTAAAGAAGTTGGTGGGGAGTGTAGATTTCATGATGGAGTTGCAGAGTGAGTGGTACCTGTGGGGAAGGAAATATGTTTTTGATGGCGGAAATGTCAGAGGATGATGCATTGAATTTGGAGGTTGGTGGGGTGCTACTTGAGGTCTCAAGGAACTCTATCCTTGTTGCTGTTGGGGAAAGGGGTTTGAGGGCAGCAGTGCAGGAGATGGAGGAGATGCCATTGAGGGCATCCTTAATTACTGAAGAAGGGAAACTACGGTCCCTTAAGTGGGAGGATATCTGGGATATCCTGGAGTAGAGTGCCTCATCCTGGGAGCAGATGCAGCGGAGGCAGAGGAATTGGGAGTATGGGATAGCATTTTTGCAGGACGGTGAGTGAGAGGATGTGTAGTTAAGGTAGTTGTGGGAGTTCGTGGATTTGAAATTGATATCAGTGATGAGTCAGTTTCCAGTGGTGGAGATGGAGAGATCCAGGAAGGGGCGGGAAATATCAGAAATGGTCCAGGTGAATTTGAGGGTGGGGTAGAAGTTGATGAACAGCTCAAACTCATGGGAGCACGAGGCAGCACCGAAGCAGTCATCAATATAGTGGAGGAAGAGGTGTGGGATGGTGCCAGTGCAGTTGTGAAAGAGGGACTGTTCCATGAATCCTACGAAGTGACAGGCATACCTTGAGTCCATGTGGATGTCCATAGCTACCCTTTTGGTTTGTAGGAAGTGGGCAGAATCAAATAAAAAAAGCTGTTGAGGGTGAGGACCTGTTCTGCCAGGCGAATGAGTGTTGGTGGAGGGGAACTGGTTAGGTCTATGGACGAGGAAGAAACGGAGGGCTTTTAGGCCCTACGTGTGGGGGATACAGGTGTAAAGGGCCTGTATGTCCATGGTGAAGTGTTGGAGGCCGGAAAATGGAAGAGGTGGAGGGCATGAGTTGTGTCTCGAATGTAGGTAGGGAGTTCCTGGACCAAAGTGGAAAGAACAGAGTCAAGGGAGGATGAGAGTGGGACTCCCGCTCAAAAATGTAGGCACGGAGGCAGCAGAAAAAGAGCTCAACATTGTGACATGTGTGGAATTCGTTTAAGTGTGGCTATAGGGCAATTAAGATGAGCCCTTTACTGAAGACTGACTGCTCAGCCTTAGTGAGGGAGAGGTCCGGTGGGGATAGCAGGTTTTGGGCGTGGAGCTAGGGCCAGTAGCAGGGGTGGAGACTTCTCTGGAGTGGGTGTGTGAGCTGGAGGAGTTGCATGAACAGAAGCAGAAGTAACCTGGTGGCCGATGACGCCTGCAGTCATGTGGTCCTCAATGTCAGTGGAAGCAGCAGTCAGGCAAAAGGTTTTCCCCTGAGGGTTGAGAGTCTTTGGAACTCTCTTCTGAAAGGCAGTGGAAACAAAGTCCTTGTATATTTTTAAAGCAGAGATGGATAGGTTCTTGTTAAAAATGAGGATGAAAGGTTATAAGAAGTCGGCAGGAATAGGGATTTGAGGTTTGTTTGTTTGCATCTATGCAGCATTTTACTTTCCCTTTCAAATCCACCTCCGAACACAAGCAAGTGTGATTAGTTACTTATATGTTCATCCTTTGCTGGATCATTAGTAGTTTAGCTTTTGTGTTAACAAAATGTAAGTGAAATGTCTGGATGCTGAAAACTCTGAAACAAACAGAAGCTTGAAGAAATGTTTAAATATGTATAAAGTCAGGAAGCATCTATAGAGACAATAGACTGTCAGTTCTTCAGAGACCAACCCTTTTGAGATCTTGCCTGTTCTCTCCAGAACTGCTGTCTGATCTGTGCATCTTTCTTCTTGTTTTTATTGATGTAAGTTGAGTCAGCAATATAAATCATGAAGTCCTTGGTAAATTAAGTACTGATTAGTTTCTTTCTTGTTTAATGTCTTCCATTTCAATTTTCTTGTGACATTTTTATGTGGCCATCTGTGCAGAGGAAGTCTGTCACACTGTCCTCCTGAACCCAAATCTTAGATATTCGTTGGTAACCTTTGCTACTGTGACTTCAATTTATTTAATGTGTACATTACAGAAAATAAAGGATGTCATCCAATCATTTTGCAAACTGCACAGAAAGCTGATTAAATTTATAGCTGAACTGAGTTTACACGCCATTGATACTATACGTGCTATTCCTTTATTTGTCCTCTACCCTGCTGAAATTTAAGTTGCAGGGGTCACTAAATTTGCTGACTGTATGAAAGCTTAATAGAGTATGCCACTGGTGATTACAGGAGCACCAAACTACTATACAGTTTCCAGTTTTGAAGCTTACACTAGCTAATGCAGCCTGTTTTGATACTCCGAATTTGAGGTTCAGAGTTGGGTGGAGAGCATTGGATGACTCACTGGACTTGAAATACATAGGTAATGGAAATAATAGTGATACTTTGCTTTCACAGTTAAAAGTAAATGAACAGTTCTGGCTTTGAACTTTCATAAACTCACAGAATCATACATTGCAGAAGAGGTCATTCAGCCCATCAATTCTGTACCATCTAAACTACATAAATCTACAAAGGGCCCACTTTCTGACGTATTGATGTTTCATGTGCTCAGCAAAATACGTTTTAAATGTTGAGCATTTACCTGCAGTGCATGCCAGAACTCCATGACCTCTGGGTGAAAATAATGTTCTTCAAATCCACTCTAAACCTTTTGCCTTCCCTCTTAACCCCTTTAGATTAGATTAGATTACTTACAGTGTGGAAACAGGCCCTTCGGCCCAACAAGTCCACACTGACCCGCCAAAGCGCAACCCACCCAGACCCATTCCCCTACATTTACCCCTGCCCCTAATACTGCGGGCAATTTAGATTCCCTACAGTGAGGAAACAGGCCCTTCGGCCCAACCAGTCCACAACGATCCTCTGAAGAGTAAGCCAGCCAGACCCATTTCCCTCTGACTAATGCACCTAACACTATGGACAATTTAGCATGGCCAATTCACCTGACCTGCACACCTTTGGACTGTGGGAGGAAACCAGAGTACCCGGAGGAAACCGACGCAGACACAGGGAGAATGTGCAAACTCCACAGAAAGTCTCCCGAGGCTAGAATCAAACCTGGGACCCTGGTGCTGTGAGGCAGCAGTGTTAACCACTAAGCCACTGTCCCTTTGTTACTGACTCTGCAACTAAGGAAATATCTACTTTCTAACCACCCTTTCTAGCTCCCCACCGACCATTCCCATTTTATATGCCACGTGCAAGGGTACATGATGTCTCTGATCGTGTTTTCCGGGTCCTTAAGGGGGAGGGGGAGCAGTCCCAGATCGTGGTCCATGTTGGCACCGACGATATAGGTAGGAAGAGGGGTGAGGATGTCAGGCAGGCTTTCAGGGAGCTAGGTTGGAAGCTCAGAGTTAGAACAAACAGCGTTGTTGTCTCTGGTTTGTTACCCGTGCCACGTGATAGAGAGTCGAGGAACAGGGAGAGAGAGCAGTTAAACGCGTGGCTACAGGGATGGTGCAGGAGGGAGGGATTCCGGTTTCTGGACAACTGGGGTTCTTTCTGGGGAAGGTGGGACCTCTATAAAAAGGATGGTCTACACCTGAACCTGAGGGGCACCAGTATCCTTGGGGGGAGGTTTGCTAGTGCTCTTTGGGAGGGTTTAAACTAACTCCGCCGGGGCATGGGAACCTGGACTGTAGCTTTAGGGTACAGGACCTTGAGTGTAGGGAGGTGATGAACAAGGCAGCAATCTCGAAGGAGGGTGCCTGTAAACAGAAGGGTGGATTGAAGTGTGTATACTTCAATGCCAGAAGTATAAGAAATAAGGTAGGTGTACTTGCAGCGTGGGTTGGTACCTGGGACTTCGATGTTGTGGCCATTACAGAGACGTGGGTAGAACAGGGGCAAGAATGGCTGTTGCAGGTTCCAGGGTTTAAATGTTTTAGTAGGGTCAGACATGGGGGTAAAAGAGGGGGAGGTGTGGCATTACTTGTCAGGGATAGTATTACAGCGGTGGAAAGGACGATGGAGGAAGACTTGCCATCTGACGTAGTTTGGGCTGAGGTTAGAAATAGGAAAGGTGAGGTCACCCTGTTAGGTGTTTTCTACAGGCCCCCTAATAGTCCGAGAGAAGTAGAGGATAGTGTTGCGAGGATGATTCAGGAGAAGAGTGAAAGTAGCAGGGTGGTTGTTATGGGGGACTTTAACTTCCCAGATATTGACTGGGAAAGCTATAGCTCGAGGTCGTTAGATGGGTTGGTGTTTGTCCAATGTGTGCAGGAGGGTTTCCTGACACAATATGTAGACAGGCCAACAAGAGGTGAGGCTATACTGGATTTGGTTCTAGGTAATGAACCAGGCCAGGTGTTAGACTTGGAGGTAGGTGAGCACTTCGGGGACAGTGACCACAACTCGGTGACTTTTACTTTAGTGATGGAGAGGGATAAGTGTGCACTGCAGGGCAAGAGTTATAGCTGGGGGCAGGGAAATTATGATGCGGTGAGGCATGACTTAGGATGTGTGGATTGGAAAAACAGGCTTCAAGAGAAGAATACTAATGATATGTGGAGATTGTTCAAGGAACAGCTACTGAGTGTCCTTGATAAGTATGTACCAATCAGGCATGGAGTTAAGGGTCTTGTGAGGGAGCCGTGGTTTAATAAGGAATTGGAATCCCTTGTGAAAGGGAAGAAGGCGGCATATGTAAAGATGAGGCGTGAAGGTTCAGTTGGGGCGATTGAGAGTTATAAGGTAGCCAGGAAGGATCTAAAGAGAGAGCTAAGAGCAGCGAGAAGGGGACATGAAAAGTCCTTAGCGGTAGGATTAGGGAAAATCTAAAGGCTTTCTATAGGTATGTCACGAATAAAAGGATGACTAGGGTAGGTATCGGTCCAGTCAAGGAAAGTAGTGGGAAGTTGTGCGTGGAGGCGGAGGAGATTGGAGAGACACTAAATCAATACTTTTCGTCAGTATTCACTCAGGAACAGGACACTGTTGCTGGTGTGAATATTGAGTCACAAGTGATTAGAATGGATGGCATTGAAGTATGTAGGGAAGAGGTTTTGGGAATACTGGAAAGGATGAAAATAGATAAGTCTCCTGGGCCTGATGGCATTTATCCTAGGATCCTCTGGGAAGCTAGGGAGGAGATAGCAGAGCCATTGGCCTGGATTTTTATGTTGTCATTGTCAACGGGAATAGTACCAGAAGACTGGAGGATGGCGAATGTGGTCCCCTTGTTCAATAAGGGGAGTAGGGATAGCCCGAGTAACTATAGGCCAGTGAGTCTGACTTCTGTGGTGGGCAAAGTCTTAGAGAGAATTGTAAGGGATAAGATTTATGAACATCTGGATAGGAATAACGTGATCAAGGATAGTCAGCATGGTTTTGTGAAGGGCAGATCGTGCCTCACAAACCTTACTGAGTTCTTTGAGCAGGTGACTAAGGAGGTGGACGAGGGTAAAGCAGTAGATGTTGTGTATATGGATTTTAGTAAGGCGTTCGATAAGGTACCCCATGGTAGGCTAATGCAAAAACTACGGAGGTATGGCATTGAGGGTGCATTAGAGGTTTGGATTAGAAATTGGCTGGCTGGAAGGAGACAGAGGGTAGTAGTTGATGGTATAGGTTCATCTTGGAGTGCAGTTACTAGCGGTGTACCTCAAGGATCTGTTTTGGGACCATTGCTTTTTGTTATCTTTATAAATGATCTAGAGGAGGGGCTTGAAAGCTGGGTGAGTAAGTTTGCGGATGACACAAAAGTCGGTGGAGTTGTGGATAGTGAGGAAGGATGTGGCAGGTTACAGCGGGATATAGACAAGTTGCAAAGCTGGGCAGAAAGGTGGCAAATGGAATTCAATGTAGCTAAGTGTGAAGTCATTCACTTTGGTAGGAGTAACAAGAAGATGGATTACTGGGCTAATGGTAGGCTACTTGGTAGTGTGGATGAGCAGAGGGATCTTGGTGTCCATGTACACAGATCTCTGAAAGTTGCCACCCAGGTAAATAGTGCTGTGAGGAAGGCATATGGTGTACTGGGCTTTATTGGCAGAGGAATTGAGTTCCGGAGTCCTGAGGTCATGTTGCAGTTGTATAAGACTCTGGTGCGGCCTCATCTGGAGTATTGTGTGCAGTTTTGGTCGCCATACTATAGGAAGGATGTGGAGGCATTGGAACGAGTGCAGAGGAGGTTTACCAGGATGTTACCTGGTATGGTAGGAAAATCGTATGAGGAAAGACTGAGGCACTTGGGGCTGTTCTCATTGGAGAAAAGAAGGTTTAGGGGAGATTTGATAGAGGTGTACAAGATGATTAGGGGTTTAGATAGGGTAGACACTGAGAACCTTTTACCGCTAATGGCGTCAGCTGTTACAAGGGGACACAGCTTTAAATTAAGGGGTGGAAGGTATAGGACAGATGTTAGGGGTAGATTCTTTACACAGCGGGTTGTGAGTTCATGGAATGCCCTGCCAGTAGCAGTGGTGAACTCTCCCTCTTTATGGTCATTTAAGCGGGCATTGGATAGGCATTTGGAAGTTATTGGGCTAGTGTAGGTTAGGTAGGATTCGGTTGGCGCAACATTGAGGGCCGAAGGGCCTGTACTGCGCTGTATTTTTCTATGTTCTATATGTATGTTCTATAAATAGATTTCCCCCTCAACCTTCTCAGCTTCAAAGACAGTAATACGAGCTTTTCCAGCCCTCTTTCCATGGCATTCCATCCCAGGCAACATCCTGGTGAATTTTCTCCCCCCCCCCCCTTCCTGTGCAGTAGGTTCAGTTGGCAATTAGGAAAGCAAATGCAATGTTAGCATTCATTTCAAGAGAGCTGGAATACAGGAGAAGAGATGCAATTGGAATATTGTGAGCAGTTTTGAGCCCTGTATCTAAGGATGGATGTGCTGTCATGATAAAGATTCCAGGGGAGGTTTACAAGAAAGATCCTGAGAATTAAGGGCTTGTCATATGAAGAGTGATGAGGACTTTGGGTCTGTATTTGATGGAGTTTAGAAGGGTATGTTGGGATCTGAACAGAGTGGATGAGAAGATGCTTTGACTTGTAAGGAGATGAGGATCTGAGAGCACAGCCTTAGAGTGAAGTGACAACTCTTTAGAACTGAAATAAGAAACATCGAGGGCCGAAGGGCCTGTACTGCCCTGTAATGTTCTAAGTATTTCTTCAGCCAGAGGGTAGTTAATCTTTGGAACTCATTGCCACAGAAAGCTGTGGAAGCCAAATCATTGACTGTGTTTAAATCAGAAATAGAAAGGTTCTTAATTGAAAAGGGAATCGAGGGTTATGGGGAGAAGTCATAAGAATGAGGTTGAATAGCCTATCAACCATGTTCACATGGCAGAGCAAGCTTCATGAACCAAATGGCCTAATTCTGTTCCTATGTCTTATGATCTTACGGTCTATACTGAGAGTTTAGGGCCAGTGTGTTCCTCTTAAGGGAACACTGGATATCAAGGGATATCGAGAGCTTGATAAAGAAAAAGATGGAAACATATTTCAGTTCACTAAAGAAAGAGTAGATCCTTCAAAAGTACAGAAAATACAGCAGGTTGCTTATAAAGGACATTAGGAGGGGAAAGAAGGGCCACAAAATATTTTTAACAGATGGGGTTCCAGAAAAGCCCAAGGCTTTTTCTAAGTATATTACAAGCAAGAGGACTACCAGGGAAAGAGTGGGATATATTAGAGATCAACCTTTATGGAGCCAGTTAACATGGGTGAGGTCCTAAATGAATACTTCTCATCTGTATTCACAGATGAGTGAGACATTGCAGCTGGGGAATATCATTTAGGATGGTGAGGTTCAAGAACATGTTAAGAATAAAAAGAAGGAGGTATTTGATGTTTTAGCAGGTATATATATGCATAAAACTACAGGATCTGATGAGATATATCTCAGGCTGCAATGGGAGGCATGGGAGTAGATTGCTGGGGCCTTGGCAGATGCATTTATGATGTTGCTGCTACAGATGAAGTTCCAGATGATTGGAGGATAGTTAATGTGGTTTCTTTGCGTAAGACAGGCAGCAGGGATAGGTCAGGTACTTGCAGTTAGTCTGATGTCAGTGGTCTGGAAATTATTGGAAAATGCGTAAAACACCTGAAATCAGGCCATTTTACCAACAAGTCCACACCGACCCTCCAAAGAGTATCCCTCCCAGACCCATCCCCTTAACCAATACCCTACATTTCCCATGACTAATGCACCTAACCTATACCTCTATGAACACTATGGACAATTTAGCACGGCCAATTTACCTGACCTGCACATCTTTGGACTGTGGGAAGAAATTGATGTACCCGAAGACACAGAGAGAATGTACACACTCCACACAAACAGTCACCTGAGGCTGGAATCAAACTTGGCACCCTGGTGCTATGAGGCAGCAGTGCTAACCACTGAGCCACCGTGCCAACCAGGACAGGATTAATCAATATTTGGAAATGGATTGATCAAGGATAGACAGCATGGATCTGTTAGAGGGATTTCCTGTGTGATTAATTTAATTGAATTTTTGAAAATGTGACTAAATATCTTGATTGAAGATAGTGCAGTTGATATGGTTTATATGAATTTCATTAAGGTATTTGACAAATCCCACATGAAAAACTAGTCCAAAAGATATGAGCCCATGGGATCCAAGGCAAGTTGGCAAACTGGGTCCAAAATTGGCAATTAAATACAAGGTAAAGGGTGATTGTACAGGGTTGTTTTTGTAATTGGAAGGCTGTGAACAGTGGTGTACCACAGGGTTCGGTGCTGGGACCCTTATAGTTTGTTATGTGCATTAATGACTTGATGCGAATGTAGATTGTATAATTAATAAGTTTGCAGATGACATGAAAATTGGGGGTCATTGATAGTGAGAAGGATGGTCTCAAGGTGTAGTCTGACATTGATCAGGTCATAAATTGGTAGAGCAATGGCAGATGGAATTTAATCTCAATAAATGCAAGTGATGCAGTTTAGGAGGTCTAATATGGGAAGGATATACACTGGAATGGCAGGTGCTGAGGGAGTACTAAGAAGTAAAGGGACCTTGGCGTACAAGTCCATAGATCCCTGAAGGTGGCAGTTCGAGTAGAGAGGGTGGTGAAGAACACACATGAAACTTGCCTTCATTAGCCAAAGCGTAGAATATAGGAGCAAGGGAATTTTGTTATAATTTTATAAAATGGTGGTTAGTCCACAGATGGAATACTGTATGCAGTTCAGGTTGCCACATTTATTGGAAGGATATGATTACACTATAGCGGGTGCAGAGGAGATTCACTAGGATGTTGCCTGGGATGAAAAATCTCAGTTATGAGGTGAGACTGGGTTTGATTTCCTTGGAGCTGAGGAAGCTGATGGAGGATCTAATTGAGGTATACAAAATTAAGAGAGGTACAGACAGAGTAAATCATGAGAATCTCTGTCCAATTGGCAGACATGTCTAAACCATTTACTCCTCACCCTAACCTCATCCCCTTTGCTTTTAAACAAGATTTGGGGAAAGGTTTTTTATCACCCAGTGGATGGTAAATGTATTTTTTAAATTCATTCACGGGACAAAGATACTACTGGCAAGGTCAGCATTTATTGCCCAGTGGGCAATTACATTGCTATCAGTCTGGAGTCACAGGTAGGGCAGACCAAGTAAGGATGGCAGTTTCCTTCTCTAAAGAGCATTAGTGAACCAGATAAGGTTTGCTGACAATTGACTCATGGTTATCATTGCACTCTTAATTCCAGATTTATATTGGATTCAAATTCTACCATCTGCAGTGGCAGAATTCAAACCCAGGTCCCCAGAACATTACCTGGGTCTTTGGATTAACAGTCTGGTGACAATACCACTAGGCAACATTTTCAAATGTACTGAACATGCTGCCTGAGCAGATGGTGGAGGCAGGTATTCTCACAACATTTGAGAAGCGTGTGGATGAATACTTAGCATGCCATGGCAATTTAGGCAATTGATTACATGCAAGTAAATGGGATCAATGAAGTTTGATGTTTGTGGTTGTGGTTGGCATAGACATGGTGGACCAAAGGTCTTGTTTCTATGCTGTAAGACTCTAAAATGCTGTATTCTGCATGACCGTGTGGTGCAGGTGGAATTTCAGTTATCAAATGAACAAGGCACAGGTGCACACAATCATTGTTCGATTGTGATAACGATGAAGAGGACCCTTTTGTGGTACAAAGGTATTATCCCTGCCCCTGGACTGGAGAGGCCTGGGTTCAAGTCCTATCTGCTGCAGAGGCATGTAATAACATCTCTGAATAGGTTGATTTGATAAATAGGTTAAAAAGATAAAATAACCCTACTTTCCCTCATTTTTGTCAGGAATATCCTTATTTAAGTTGATTATTTTAGAGCACATGCAATGACCACTCATCTCTCACAAACCACCTGTATTGGAGGAGGTTTCAAATGATAGCACAGGATAAAATCAGATGATTTTTTTTCCTGTTCATCATTTGTGGAAGTGGGCATCGCTGGCTGGCCAGCATTTCTTGGGTGTCCCTGTAAATTTGTGAATGTTATTCAAAGTGAAAAGGCTAGGTTGACTAAAGGAGTTTTATTCATTCACTGCTTATTCATTTTGTGCTGTTAACCTTTGAATCTGAATCTGAGAGAATCCTTATGCTAACTGCATACATGGTGGATTTTAAAAGTTAAAAATTATTTTTTAATAGAAAGTAATTGTTTCTGGTGCTTAGGAGCATATTAAATTAGTCACTTAAATACTTAGGTACAATTGTATGACCAACAATATTATCAAACCTTGTGATCAACTCTAAATGGAAATATGTGTATAGGAGTGAACAAAAGCTTTCATGTCATTTTCTTTGTTAATGAACCAATCAAGCACAATGCAAATGATAGAACGTCAGATTAAAACTAAAGACTTGATATCGGAATGTTATCCCTGCACAATGCTGTTACTTTTTTGTGTATAAATAACTACTTGAAGGTTTGTACAATGCTAAACAATGTTCCATCAAGTTATATCTCTATTATCTGTTATGTTACTTGAACGATAGAAATTAAAATAACAAAAGAACTTTGGTTTAACTGTTATTAAATGAATTCTAGTTTTAGCTGTCATTCAAGGAGTCTTATCTTTCTGTCCAGTGAAACCTTTCTTAGCTTCAAATATCACAGAAAAAGGAAAAAACTTGTGCCTTTAATGACTGGTTCAATGCGTCGGTAGGAGGTTTAACAGAGATATGTGAGGGAAGGTTTTCAATCAAGGGATGGAGAATGTCTGGAATGTACTGCCAGCGGAGGTGATGGAAGCAAACACAACAGCAGCATTCAAGAAACACCTGGACAAATACTTGAATGGAAGGATACAAATCCTGTAAGTGAAGACAGTTTTCATGTAGGAGGGCAAAATGTGTCGGTGCAGGCTTGGAGTGTTGAAGGGCCTGTTCGTGTGTTGTATTGTTCTTTGTTCAAGACAACTCAAAAAGAAAGACTTTTTGGACAGTGAACTACTTCAAATTATATAGTTTCTCCAGCAATTGAATACTTCACAATTGCAATTAGGGAATAAATTATTAAGTTGTTGGAACAAATAATTGAGAAATAGGTATTAGTTAAAATCTAGTCCTTTATTGTTATTATAAGAAATCCTCCCAAATGCAGCCATTTATCACATTGTGTTTTTGCAACTCAAGTCCATCTTCCAACAACTACCATATTCAAAATTCTAATCCCAATACTCTTGGATTCATTATGCTGCCTCTGTCTGACACCCCTTCCTCCAATCCTCTTTTGGTAACCTTCCTCAATCCTACAATTGCCCTTCCCATTAAGATCGCATCTAGCACCTCTACTCCATCTTTTCTTTTCTCTGTAACTTTGCCAATTATGCTACACCACATTCACTCAAAGTCAGTGCTATTCTTCAACATTACATACCACTCTGCTCTCCACTGTTGTAATGAACTTGGTGAGTTGTTACATTCATAAGAACATGCATATTAAGTGGGTTTAGCTTATTCAGCCCCTCAAACCTGTTCTGTCATTCATTAAGACCATAGCTGCTCTGATCATTCCAAATTCTGGTCTATCCCTATCTTTATAAAGAAACTTTCTACCTATGTCTTAAACATATTCATAGACCGTGCTTGAATGTCTTTTGTGGAATATAGTTCCACAGACTCATGATTGACAGAGATAAAAAAAATCCTCTTTTAAATGGGAACCCCTTACGTTTAAATATCTTCATTTTAAATTTTGCTGTGCTGCATTCTATTTCTTCTCAGGCAGGTCTCAATTTCTCTCTTACTGAATTCAAAAATGCAATACTCTTTGACATAAGTAGAAATTGCTGGAAAAGCTCCATGAGCTTTTCCAGCAATTTCTACTCCTGTCTCTGATTTACAGCATCTGAGTTCTTTTGGTTTTTAATGTAATAGTCTTATCTCACTCTCAAACTGAGCCTTATGATCTTTCTCTGAATCTTCTTCAGGCAGGACTTAATGCATACTCCATGCTCCTTGCAGGTACAATATTATTCCTGTAGTATCCAGTGCCTACTTAGAAAATTGTCCTTTGTTTAAAAGTTCACAAAAAAAAATGTGGAGCCATAAGTATATTAATTAATATTTGGATCGCATCTTTCAAAACGTAAAAGAATAAATTTGTGATCTCAGTTGAGAGCAATAACGCCTTAAAAAAACTGAACTTTGAAATTTCAATTATTTACTATAAGAGTGAAGTGGGGGGGTTGTTGTTGGTGGTGGTGGTGGTGCTAGTGCTAATGAAGGGATTTCTGATGAAGGGCTTATGTCTGAAACATCGATTCTCCTGCTCCTTGGATGCTGCCTGACCTGCTGTGCTTTTATAGCACCACACTCCCAACTCTGATCTCCAGCATCTGCAGTCTTCACTTTCTCCTCAAAGAATGAAGCCTCAAGATTCCATGCTTAATCAAGAAAGAGATAATGAGATTTGAACAAAGCAAATGCTAAGTATGAAAATAAAACAAAGAACTGCAGATGCTGGAAATCTAAACAGAAACAGTAATTGCTGGAGAAACTCAGCAGGTCTGGCAGTTTTTGTGGAGAGAAAGCAGAGTTAACATTTTAAATCTGATGAGAAAGGTCACTGAACTTGAAACATTAACTCTGCTATCTCTCCACAAACACTGTCAGATCTGCTGAGTTTCTACAGCAATTTGTTTTTGTTTCGGAATACTAAATACTACCTTGGGTACTTCCTATAATCTAAAATCCAGAATTAGCTTGAAATTAGATCAGAATGAGATAAAATTAATTAACAGATAAATTTGTGGTGGTTGATAAACGATACATTACACATTTAATGACATGCACAACTAAGATTGATCTTACGAATTGGTTCACCAGTCAACACCATGTATGACATCAGTCTTGGTCACAAATTCCCTCAAAACATGAATACAGTCTTCACCGCAAATAGCACATGTCTATAGAACTTTGTTTATGATTTCTGGATGATATAGATCTACCAATATTATCTTCAAGTAAAGCGCAGCTCCATCAACTATATTTTTGCTTATGCTCAGCTTCTGGAATCTATCCTGTTCTCTTCAATACTGCACTGCAATGATCATTTGTTAAGCACTGATGGCTCTGCCTCGACTTTTTTTTAGATTAGATTACTTACAATGTGGAAACAGGCCCTTCGGCCCAACAAGTCCACACCGACCCGCCGAAGCGCAACCCACCCATATCCCTTACCTAACACTACAGGCAATTTAGCATGGCCAATTCACCTGATCCGCACATCTTTGGACTGTGGGAGGAAACCGGAGCACCCGGAGGAAACCCACGCAGACACGGGGAGAACGTGCAAACTCCACACAGTCAGTCGCCTGAGTCGGGAATTGAACCCCGGTCTCAAGCGCTGTGAGGCAGCAGTGCTAACCACTGTGCCACCGTGCCACGATTTGTACAGTTTTAACAAGAATTGGTTCAGAGACTAGGTTTTCTTAAAATTTGAGAGGGCCAGTGTTTGTTTATCAATGTTCATTTTTCAATTAGGATCCATCTCAAAAATACAAGCTTTGTAATTACAGATCAATATGAAGATTTTAATCTAACTCAAATTTAACAATATCCATTTGTAGCATAGAGCGAGATATTTGTTCATATCTGAATACAACTTGTAGAGATACACAATTGAAAGCACACTGTCTGGGTGCATATCAGTCTGGTATGGCAACTGCTCTGCCCAGGACCATAAGAAACAACAGAAGGTGGAGTGCACAGCCCAGACCATCACAGAAGCCAACCTCCCCTCCATGGACTCCATTTATCCAGCTCACTGCCGCATAAAGGATCCATTGCACCCAGCTGTCAGGCAGAAGATACAGAAGCCCGAAAACACATACACCAGCAGGATCAGAAACAGCTTTTTCCCAGCCATTATTAGACTGATGAATGGACTCTCTAGCCTCAAATAATTCTGACCATGCTAACATTACTCTCACCTAGTGCATACCCTGTACAATGTAGCCTGTGTGCCTCTATCGAAGTCTTTCTGATCTGTACGTCACTGATTACTATGATCTGCCTGTACTGCTTGTAAACAAAGCTTTTCACTGTACTTTGGTACACATGACAATAAATAAATCAAACTAAATCAAATCACAAACTTCAGCTTTTCTGGCACCATATGAAGAGTTGTGTTAAATTGAATACGTGTACTGTCAGGTTGGAGTCTACAAACTGTAAAATTATCGTTAACAGTTGAACCTCAAATACGACTTGCATGCAATGGATGAAAATTTGACATCATTCCTTGTTTGGTTCCTTTTTACATGGTGCTCTGGAGAATTATATTGCAATTTCACTTGAGAATGATCAGACCAGCCATGATCTCATTGAATGGCAACATTGACTCAGGCTGAATGACCTACTTCTGCTTCTATGTTGTATGTTTGGCTTTATTGAATCTGAATTCATCCATTTCTGACAACATTCTGCTTTGAATTGGTCAATGGTTTCATCTGGCTGTTGCTGGTATGACTTGAACACCAGTCTGTTTATCCTGAAATTGACTCTGGATAATTGGTCGGAGGGTTTGATTCTTTGCAACCCTTTGTTTCCCAAAGCACTAAGACATTTGACTGCCTATTTACCTTTATTAGCTATCTGTTGAACACTAAAGTGAAGATGACTTTTAAAAAAAAAAATGGGAGTAAGCCATTCACCCTTTTGAGACTGTTCTGCCAATCAATAAGATCATGGCTGATCATCCAACTTTACTCTGTTCCTGCTCTCTCCCCTAATCCCCTAAGAACTACAGCTAACTCCTTCTTGAAAACATTGTGTTTTGGCCTCAGTGTTCTGACCAGGAAGCTTTTCTCCACGTCTTTTGACACTGAGCTTGAGTCTGGGTGATAGACATACTTAGATTACTATTAGTTTAGATCAGAGTGGTGCTGGAAAAGCACAGCAGGTCAGGCAACATCCAAGGAGCAGGAAAATCGACGTTTCGGGCAAAAGTCCTTCATTGGGGGCTTTTGCCTGTAACGTCGATTTTCCTGCTTCTCGGATGCTGCCTGACCTGCTGTGCTTTTCCAGCACCACTCTGATTTAAACTCTGGTTTCCAACATCTGTAGTCCTCTCTTTTGTCTTAGATTACTATTACACTACACGTATGTTTGACTGGCTGACATGATAACTCATTGACTGCCTGCTGACTTATTGAATGTTTGGAAAGTATGATGGTAGCCACTTATACTAGAATGTTGAATACTGTGATGACATCTTGCTGTCTTAAAGTTGTAGTGCCTTTCTAAGCACTATGCACTAATGCAGCAGTCCAAATATCAATACGCTTGGACCAGTTCAATTCTGAGTCAGTGGTAACCTCCAAGGTGATGTTCATAGCAGATTCAGCATTTGTAATGTTGTTGAACTAGCCCGAAACTCTCTCAAATAATTACTCACAAATACACACACGCGCACCAATGGCACACTTTTAATCCCTTTTATGTGGCCATGAAACATATCACAACTGTTTTTTCCTCTGCCTTGTTGTGAACAGATTATCGAGAAAGCTACATATAGTCTGCAAAATAATTTTAACTTGTGCACACCTTAGTTATATTAAACAGAGGTTGGATGCAGAATTTTCCTGCAGCTTTACAATATACTTTCTGACTGTAAATATCTGAAACCTTAAAGAAGATTCCTTTACTGGACATGGAGAAAATCTTTATTTTCTACTTTTGTGTATTTCTGATGAATAGGTAGCAATTTATGAACTATTTATGTTGCATCTGTTATTTATTTCGGATCTACAATATCTCCTCCTTTTATCCGTTTCCTGCAAGTGAAATGGATCATAATTAAGTACTAAGATGGGGACATAGCTGGTCTGATCAACTGTCACATAAATTAAATTTAAATTTAGGACATTGACACTTCTGCTGTTTATCTGAACCTTCTGAGCTTGAATGTGAAGGGTGGTAAGTGCAGTAATGGAAGCTATATTAATTCTTCAGGTGCTATTTTGAAGAATCAGATTTGAACTCTAAGGAAATCCTGAAAAAACATAAATAGTTACTATAAAGGACTTAGAATAGATATACCAATATGGCATAGCCTAGCTATTTGCATATTCCTGTCTATATTCTCGCATGATCTTCCCTGTTCTGACAGGAGTATTGGATATCTACAACTTGTTGGGACTTACCTTCTTGGTTTTTGTAGGATGTGGAAAGTTCTGCACTCTTGGGCAATAACAGTTACTGCATACTGGTAGGTTACCCTATGCGGTGTTTAGCCGTAATTCATCAATTAGCGCTAATCCACCAAATTTAATGCAGAAATATCAAGTGAAGGAAATATATAGCCCAGAAGGGAACCTGCTGTTAAAAGATAATGCTGAGTTGAATATACCTTCAAATCTTCTACAAAGTTTAGCTGTAAAGTCCAGAAGCTCTCTTTTTTTTCCGCAACAAACCATGTTAAACCACTAAATGGAAAGTGCTTTTATGTCTTCCTTCACAAATTCATTCATAATTAGTTCCCAAGCTGCTACTTCTGCATACTGGTCACATTGTGCCTTTGATTGGTTGCATAATATCAGATTATACCTGTGTGTCTTTTTGAACAACGTGCTTCACTCCCTTTAATGCAAAACTGCAGTTCCGGTTCCCTTGGGTAAAGTGTCAATTTGTTTCTAGTTTTTAGCACTGGAGGTAATTGCTTCAGACCTCATTTTCTTTTCAGTTGCTGTTTTTCAGTGCAACATCCTCCTGATGGTGCATTTAGTGACATCTCCATGGAAACCTAATGAAATTGGTGACGTGCAGAAAAAAAGAATAGCAAAGAATTTCCAGTTACATCAGTAGTTCTCTAATTGTTTGTGATTATCCTTGTAATTTGCATATTTTTCAGAGAAGGAAGGTTAATTTAAATTATGACCATTTGTCTCTTAAAGAAAAAAAGCTAGTCCCAAAAGCTAGAGGCAACAGCTGAACTTTGTCATCTCCTTAGGTAATACCTTTCCCAGCTCAGCCTGTGAAAAGCCCAATATGATCTAATTATCTACTCTATTTGAACACATCTCAACAATAGTTGGAGTTAAGTTATGAAATCATTATCAGTTAGAAATAATGTCATCAAAATTTTACATCCATTTCTACTGTTGTAGTTTTCATGGGTATCATTTTGACAGATTTGAATCAGATTAGAACTAGATGGTATTGTGATTTGAGATGGGTCAGATCACCAGAGCAAGATAGGAATGGAGCATTTTGTTAAAATTTCAGAACTGGGCACTGTTTTGTTTGTTTTAGATAAAGTCTGAGATGAGTTGGCTTTCGTTATATCAGTACACTGTCTGTGGTGTGCCATTGCAGCTGGTTTGATTGTTCATGTTTGTAATTGTTTATGAGGAGCCTGTGACATGGCTCAGCCAACTCTAAGTGTGCGTCACTAATTGCCCTTTAATAGGTGGTAGTAGATTGTCTTCTCAAATCACTACAATCCATGTTGTTAGACATACCCATTTTATTTTTTGGGAGGGAGTTTCAGAATTGTGACCTAGTGACAGTGAAGGAAAAGCAATATTATTCTAAATTGGTATAGAGTGTGTCTTGGAGCGTGTCCCTTTTCTTTGCTGCCCTTGTCCTTCCAGCTGTAGGATTTTACAGGTTTGGAGCCTTGATGAGTTGCAGTGCATTTTGTAGGTGAGGCACACTGGTACTGTTGTATTGGTGGTGAAAGGAGTGAATGATGAAGGTGTTAGATTGGGTCCCAATCAATGAACTGTTTTATCCTGGATGGCATTGAGCTTCTTAAGTGTTGTTGGAGCTGCAGTTATTCAGGCAAGTGGGGAGTATTCCATCACACACTTGATCAATGTTCAGTGCATGGAACAGACTTTGAAGAAACAAGAGGTGAGTTATTCACCGCAAGTACCCCAGTTTCTGAGCTGCAGTTTTAGCCACAGTGTTTATCTGCTGGTCCATTTCAGTTTCTGTTCATTGATACTCTCAGCATATTGATAATGGTAATGCCATGTCAAGGGGGTTGACTTAGATCTTCCCTTGTGGGAGATTGTCATTGCCTGACACTTGCATCACATGAATGTTCCTTGTCACTTACAAACCCAAGCCTAACTATTATCCAGGTCTAACTGAAAATGGACATGGAAGGTCATTGATGAAGCAGTTGGTGATGGATGGTGGATAGTTGACAACTGAAGTTGGGTATTGGATCAGAGTGGTGCTGGAAAAGCACAGCAGGTCAGGCAGCATCTGAGGAGCAGGAAAATCGATGGTTCAGGCAAAAGCCCTTCTTCAGGGATAGAGGCAGGAAGACTATCTCTCCACCCTGGAGGCTTCCTGCCTCTATTCCTGATGAAGGGCTTTTGCCCAAAACATTGATTTCTCCTGCTCCTCGGATGCTGCCTGACCTGCTGTGCTTTTCCAGCATCACTCTGATCTAAACTCTGGTTTCCAGCATCTGCAGTCCTCACTTTTGCCGAACTGAAGTTGGGTAGTTAACCACATTGCTGAAATTTCACTTTGACCAAATTAGGTAAGAACTATAAATGCTCTTCTCTGAAGGGCATTAATGAACCAGATGGTTCTTTTTAAAACAAAACCTGATGGTGTTAGGGCTGCCATTACTAAGACTAACTTTTCATTCCTGGTTAATTAATCAATTGGATTTTAAATTCCATCTGCTGCCATGTTATCTTTACTCAGCGGGTTGTGAGTTCATGGAATGCCCTGCCAGTAGCAGTGGTGGACTCTCCCTCTTTATGGTCATTTAAGCGGGCATTGGATAAGCATATGGAGGTTATTGGGCTAGTGTAGGTTAGGTAGGCTTTGGTCGGCGCAACATCGAGGGCCGAAGGGCCTGTACTGCGCTGTATTTTTCTATGTTCTATGTTCTATGGTGGGATTTGAAATTTTGTCTCTGGAAATTACTTGTCTGGTGACAAGGTAATGGAGATTTTCTCAATGACAAGGTAATGGAGATTTTCTCAATGAAGTTAGTCATAGGAGAAAAACAAACTGACCATCATTGTGTTGGTGGCAAGAGGGAGGGGAGGAAGCAATATCGGTGCTCACTGTTGTAGACATTTTTACAGTAAAATCTAGCATTTTAGGTTTTCTGAGTAATGAGTTGGGGAAGCCTATAGTATTTAATTATGCTGTGAATTTTATTTGAATAACTGGTATTTCCATTGGCCTTCCATGTATTACCTTTTCCAAAATGGTATTCCTCTCCCTTTACTCCAACAATTGACTTTGGAACCTTCTGATCCTCTGTCTTTCTGGAGAATCAAAGCCATTTTCGAATTTAGTGGCCAGTTCGGGGCAATATCTCAGAATATCACTTTTGTCATTATGGAGGGTATTAGTGGTTCTTGGGCTTTGAGGTAGGAGTTGGACCATGGTTGAGCAAGCAGACATCACAAAAGGTGAAAGATAGCAATGGCGGGAGAGGGAACCTTGTGGCCAGTTTTTAGGAGATTTTGAAATGGGTAGTGGTGTAGATAGTGCCGCCACCTTTTTGAAGATGCAACAGTGCAGCCTGTCAAGTAAGTCATTGTCACTGGCTATGAGTTTATAGAGTCATAGAAATGTTCAGCATGGAACAGACCCTTTTGTCCAACTTGTCCATGTCCACTAGATATCCTAAATTAATCTAGTCCCATTTGCCAGCACTTGGCCCATATTCCTCTAAATCCTTCCTATTCATATAGCCATCCAGATGCCTTTAAATGTTGTGATTGTACCAGCCTCAACAGCTTTCTCTGCCAGCTCATTCCATACATGCACCACTCTTTGCTTGGAAAAGTTGCCCCGTAGGTCCCTTTTCAGTCTTTCCCTTTTTTCTAGTCTTGGACTCTCCTAACCTGGGAAAATGACCTTGGCTATTCACCCTACCAATGCCCCTCATGATTTTACCAACCTCTACAAGGTCACCCCTCAGCCTCCAATGCTCCAGCCTATTCAGCCTTTCTCCATAGCTCAACCCCTTCAAACTGACAACATCCTAGTAAATCTTTTCTGAACCCTTTCAGATTTCACAACATCCTTCCTATGGCAGGAAGACTAGAACTGCATGCAGTATTCCAATAGTGGCCTAACCAATGTTCCACCATGACCTTCCAACTTCCATACTCAATGCTGTGACCAATAAAGGCAAGCATACTAAATGCCTTCTTCACTATCCAATCTACTTGTGACTCTACTTTCAAGCAAGTATAACCCTGCACTCCAAGGTCTCTTTGTTCAGCAACACTCCCCAGGACCTCACCATTAAGTGTATAAGTCCTGCCCTGATTTGCCTTTTCAAAATGCAATATCTCACATTTTTGCTAATTTAAACTCCATCTGCCCATTTGCCCATCTGACCAAGATCAGTTTGTACTCTAAGGTAACCTTCTTCGCTGTCCACTACACCTCCAACGTTTGCAAACTTACTAACCATACCTCCTATGTTCACACACAAATCATTTATATAAAATAACAAAAAGCACACTACTGGTTGGAGACCTTCGGTCTGAAAGCAGCCTTCCACCACCATCCTCTGTCTTCTATGCATTAATTTTGGCAATGCAGTTAGAAGTAAGTAAAATGAATCAAGACTTCTATTTATATAGTGCTTTAGTTCAACAGCTCCAGATAAGCTGTTGTTTAAACAAATGCACATAAACAACGATATGATTATTCCCAGAAACTCTGTTTTTGTTTACCTGAGGTTTATTGTGGGATAGCTACTGCCTAGGCCACTGGAGATAATTTGCTTGCTCTTCAAAATAGAACCATGTACGTTTCCATCCTCTGAAATAGACAGATGATGCTTTGGTTTGGTATCTCATCCGAAGGACAGCAACTCTAACAGTGCAGCACTCCCTCAGTGTTACAGCTGAAGTACCTGAATAATGTGACACAACATGCTAGAGAAACTAAATATTACTTGATTGAATGTGAGTATATGAGTTGAAAAATGTGGTGCTGGAAAAACACAGCAGGCCAGGCAGCATCCGAGGAACAGGAGAATTGACGAATTTAGAAAGAAGGGCTTATGCCTGAAACGTCAATTCTCCTGCTCCTTGGATGCTGCCTGGCCTGCTGTGTTTTTCCAGCAACACATTTTTCAACTCTGGTACTCCAACATCTGCAGTCCTCACTTTTTCCCTCCTGAATGTGAGTATATGTAAGACTAAAATAGATTGATATAGTTCCAGTTACCTTTATTCAGTAATTATACAAATGCTTTCATCTACATACAAAAGCACCATATTGTGCCAAAATGTCAGAAAACCCTTCACACTTGGTTACAGTTGAAGTATGCTTGGTGACTGTTATGTAGGGCATTTTCTCAATATTTTCCAATCTTTTTCACTGATATAGCTTAATTAGGCCTCTGGCAACAGGATTTTGATTCCTCAGTGGGGAAGAACATTTCTTCATTTCTGACCTAGATGTTTCAAATGTCCATTTTAAATAATAAGAAGCTAGGAACTGTGTTCTTCCTATGTTTATTGCTTTTTAATCTTTGGGGAAGAAAGCATATTGTATCAATTAGAATTGTATCATTTATGATGCTTAATTTTTCTTGAACTAAATTAAATCAATATTAATTAAATTAATCTGCTTCTTTTCCTATAATCACAAATTGGCATTTGATTGAGTGTTTTGCTAATATTAGCTGTGGCAGTAAATACAATGAGGCATATCAAATCAAAATGTTGCTGTGGTCTTTGCTAGAGTCTGCTGGTAAACATCAGTTGAATTAAAACCATGGTTTTGGCAGATGCTTGTGCTTCACATTTGATTTGGAGTACATCTTCACTAGTTGTATGAAAAACTCAGCAGGTTTGGCAGCATCTATGGAAAGAAAGGAGCAAGCTGAGTTCTGAATAAGGGGTCACTAGACTTAAAACATTAACTCTGATTTCTCTCCACAGATGCTGCCAGACCTGCTGAGTTTTTTTCAGTAATTTTTGTTTTTTGTTTCCGATTTCCAGCATCTGCAGTTCTCTGGGTTTTTTAAAAATCACTAAATTGATTTTGGAGCGTTTTCCTAACCGATTGAATTTTCACTTGCATAACTATTTAAATGTTTGCAAATTGATTTATGTATGTATGACCAATTTATTTATAATATAATTTTACTTATGTATGTAAACTTTACATATTTATGTAATGTTTCTGCACTGCTGAGGCTAATCTGTGCCTGTAGTGTTCTTCTGAACATAAGGCAGCAGAGTACAGATGGTTGGGTTTTGGATGAGTTGCTGGTTTGTGATTTCATCTCATGCTTTCTCTCTGCCTCTGGTAAAGGTTGCTTTCAAAGGAGACTGCATGAGAGTCATAGATTTTTACAGCACAGAAAGAAGCCCTTCAGACCATCATGTCTGTGAGGGTTGTTAAGTGCCTATCTACTCTAGTCCTATTTTCCAGTACTTGGCTAAATGTTATGGCACTTCAAGTGATCATGTCAATACTTAAATATTGTTATGCTTCCTGCTTCTCTCCTATTTTAGGAAGAAAGTTCTTGGGTGAAAACATACTTCTTTAAATTCCCGCTGAACCTTTAGCAGTTTACCTTAAATCTCTGCCCTCTGGTTATTGATCTGATTACTAAGGAGAAAAGTTTCTCCCTGTCAACCCTATCTATGTAGCTCATAATTTTGTACTTCTCAGTCACACCCTCCCTTCGCCTTCTCTGCTGTAGGAAAAAGAACACTATTTTATCTGATCTTGCTTTATCTGAAAAACGCAATCCAGGCAACAACTTGGTGACTCTCTTCTCCACCCTCTCCAGTATACTTTTATTGTTTCAATGTGTGTCAACCAAAATGTGCATTATTCCAGCAGTGGCCTAAATAACATCTTGTACTGTTTCATTAAACACTCCTTGCTCTTGTATTCAGTGCCTGACAATTAAAGGCAAGTATTCTGTATGACTTACAAATGACCTTATCCACACGAATTTGTGGAGATGGAAACCAAGGTCTCTCTGTCTCTTTGTGCCTCCTAATGTCTGCCATTTATTCTGTACTTCCTTGCCTTTGTCATCGTCTGAAAATGCATCATCTCTCAATTTTCAGGAATAAATTCCATTTGTGACTGTTCCGTCTATCTGACCAGCCCGTTTATATCGTTCTGTAGTCCACGGCTTTCCTCCTTGCTTTTTTCCACACCACCAATTTTTCTGTCACCTGCGAATTTACTGATCAAAGCTTCTATGTTCATATCTAGATCATTATAATATGCACCAAACAGCAAGGGACCCAACACCTGCAGTACTCCACTGGACATAACGTTTCTAAACTCAAAAATAACCTTCAATCATTACATTCTGCTTCTACCACTACACTAGCTTTGCACCCAATTTGCCAAATTGTCATGGATCCTAGGGGCTGTTTACTTCTTGACCCATGTCCCATTTAGGACCTTGACAAAAGTCTTACTGACGTCCATGTAGACTACATTCACTGCTCTACCCTGATCCACATACCTAGTCACCTCCTCAAAAGAATTCACTCAAAGCCGTCAGATGTGATGTCCCCTGACACCCAATCATGTTGTTGGCAGGCAATGGACCTTTGCCATTAGAATCATAAAATCCTGACAGTGACCATTCAGTTTATCGAGTCTGCACCAACTGTCTGAAGAGCATCCCACCCAGACCCAAATCCACCTCCCATCCTATCCCCATAACCCCACAGTTACCATGACTAACACACCAGTCTGCACATCCCTGGACATAATGGACAATTTTACCATAAACAATCCACCTAACATGATCATCTTTGGACTGTGGGAGAAAACCAGAGTACCCAGAGGCAGATATGGAGAGAACGTGCAACCTCCACACACAGTCAACTGAAACTGGAATTGAAACCAGGTCCCTAGTGCTGTGAGGCAGCAGTGGTAACTAAGCCACCATTGTGGGCTAGTAACAGTTATCAATCTGCTTCACATGTAAACAACCCCTTGGTTCCAGTTTGTCAATAGATGTCAAATTGCTTGCTTGCAAAGCATGCAGCCATCCATCCAAATCCTTAGTTTAAACAGTTTCTTTCATTTAAGTCCACAGTTCTAAGAAACTACAGAAATAAAAAGATACATAACTGGTTGTTGTGTTTTTTTTATTTGTATGCATCAAATGCAGCAATCTTGGATGAATTTTCTCCAAGACTCAGTCAATACCAAAATTTATAAAAGAAGCCTTCAGAATGTCCTTGTAGCATTCACTTTGACTACCATCAGAGTGCACGTCACACTAAAACTTTCCACAGGAATTTACTTTGTAAACCAAGATCAGTCTTTCTGACTACATGACCAGCCCAATTCAGTTGCAATAGTTTCAGTACAGTGTGGACATTTGACAGGCCAGCTGAAGTGAGCATCTCAGTGTATGGGTATTTTGTCCTGCCAGCCAATCTTCAGAGGCTTTGAGAGGAAGCTCAAGTGAATTTAGTTGAGCTTCTTGACATGATGATTGTACACAGTCCAAGTCTTGCTTGCTCAGAGCAGAGTAAACTGACTGGTACAGTTTTCTTTGTACTTATCAAAAGGCTGAGGTGGTCACATGCACTGAAGATAAGTTCATGCTATGTTAAGTCCTGGCTGCTGATTTGTGTACAGGCAGTCATCAGCAAACAGGAAATTGCAAAGTTTGTCCTGGGAATCATTGGCCTTTACTTGGAGTATTCTCAGATTGAATTGCTTCCTGTAACTATAATATCTGATTTCGATGACAGCGTCAGAGAGCATGCAGAGAAAAACCTACTGAAGAAAGTTAATGTGGCATGCAACTGTGTTTAAGTTCTTCAGTAACTGAAACATTGATCAGAAAAACCACCAACATCCAGGACATGCATGAGACTGCCAAATTGTTATGATGAATTTCTCGAGGTTGCTAATTTTTTCATAGCTTCCACAGTTCCTCATGCTGACCGTGTGAAATATTTTGGTTAAGTCAACCCACATGGTGCAGAGGTTTGTGTTCTGCAACTGGCATTTTTCATGGAGCTGTGTAACTTCGAACATGTTAGTGGTTTCTCAACCTTTTGAAAATCTACACTCTCTGGCAACACATCTTGGTTGTGGAGTTACCATGGCTAACACACCAGTCTGCACATCCCTGGACATAATGGACAATTTTACCATGAACAATTCACCTAACATGCACATCTTTGGATTATGGGAGAAAACCATAGTACCCAGAGGCAACACATCTCAGATCTGCCCTCTTGAACTGCCCTACCTGTCCATCTTGCTTCCCACCTATCCACTCTACCCCCCACTCCGCCCTATCACCATCAATCCCTCCCACCTGCATCCACCTATTGCCTTCCCAGCTACTTTCCCCCAAGCCCACCCCCCCAACTATTTATCTCTCAGCCCCCTTCCCTCCCACCACAAAACATCAGAAAAATGATCAAAATGATAGAAAAGATGTGGCACAGAAAGAGGCCATTCAGCCCATCATCTGTGCTGTCTGAAAAACATCTAGCCGCCCATTCCAATCCCATCTACCTAGTCTGTGGTTTTGCATATGATAATACTTTGGGTGCAGATCCTGGGATTTATTTTAATGAACTGAGTTTCTGCCTCTCTCACAATAACCATGTAGTGAATTCCAGAAACGCACCACCCTGGGGTAAAAAGCTTCTTCCTTGATTCCCCTTTAATTCTTCTACCAATGCTCTGAATGATTGATCTCTCAACTTGGAGTCTTTATTGCCTACTCTTTCTTGCCTGCTCATTGTTTTGTACATCCCAACTAGTCATCTCTCATCCTCCACAGTTCTAATGAAAACAGCCCCAGCTTAAAAAATCTTTTCTCATTTTCCTCATTTGCAATCTTCATTCCATGGCATCAGTTTTTTTTTTGGACATCAAAGTCAATTTCACCAGTTCCCTCATCTCCCTTCTCCCACCTCATCCCAGATCCAACCCTCCAACTTGGCACTACCCTCTTGAACCGTCCTACCTGTCCATCTTGCTTCCCACCTATCCATTCTACCCTCTGCTCCGCCCTATCCCCATCAACCCCCCCCCCACCTGCATCCACCTATTGCCTTCCCATCTACTTTCCCCCAAGCCCACTCCCCTACTATTTATCTCTCAGCCCCCTTCCCTCCCACCACATTCCCCGATGAAGGGTTTTTACCCGAAATGTCGATTACCCTGCAGCTCGAATGCTGCTTGACCTGCTGTGCTTTTCCAGTGCCACACTTTTCAACTCTGATCTCCAGCAGCTGCAGTCCTCACTTTCTCCTTTGTTCCTTTTCAGTAGAGCCTCGGTTTTATATCTCAACTGACAGACACACTTCCAACAGTGCTTTACTTTCTCATTACTGCCTGCAGTGTGGACCTGGATTGACTTAAACCTGAACTTTCAAGTCTCAGCTCAAAGATCTGAGTGTCCCTACTGAAACAATGGCTTTTCTAAACAAAATGGTAGGCAAGCTCTTCTTATCTTAGAAAATAGAAAGCAATATAAGTAATTAATAAGTAGCTGTCCTATTGAGAGGAATGTTTCCTACTTGCAGGACCCATTGCCATGTGGAGGCATGGTGGCTCAATGGTTAGCACTACTGCCTCACAGCACCAGAGACCCAGTTTCAATTCCAGCCTCGGGTGACTGTCTGTGTGGAGTTTGCACATTCTCCCTGTGTCTGTGTGGGTTTCCTCTGGGTGCTCCGGTTTCCTCACAAGTCCAAAGATGTGCAGGTCAGGTGAATTGGCCATGCTAAATTGCCCATAGTGTTAGGTGCATTGGTCAGAGGGAAATGGGTCTGGGTGGGTTACTATTCGGAGGGTCAGTGTAGACTTGTGGGGCTGAAGGGCCTGTTTCCACACTGTAGGGAATATAATCAGTCTCTCAACAATGCTTCCCCTTTCTAAACAAATTTACCTTTTGCCTTACATCTAAACTCGCACCTTTTTTGATGTTTTCTTTACCTAACCATATGGCTTCTCTGAATTCATTTTGTTCCTGAATCAGACTTGTTACCTGCTTAACCCTATTCACATTAAATTGTTGAACACTAACTTCCCTTCCTCATCACATGCTAGGTGTCATTGTATATCTACAAAAGTACAATTCTCTTCCTTTCATCACTCATCATATAAAGCAAAACATTCTTGACTTCACCTCTTTTCCATTCTCGCTTGTTTCATGCCTTCACATGTTGGTTTGGACTTCAATTTTAATGCCTTTGCAAAGTGCTTTACAACATGGGTTCACCATGCTATATAAATTTAACTTCAGACAATAGAACCTTTTGCTACAGGGAATGGTTGAGGTTGAGAGTATATAATTTTAGAGAAAGTTTCCTACTTATTTTAAGTAATTGGAAACTGTAAGCAGTGCCTGTTGCATTGAGTTTTTGGAAGGCTTATTGCTGTGTGGACAAATGAGTTTTTGGCTGTATCTTACAAAATCCACCTCATTAAGTAACTTACTCAGCCCTATAGCATCCCTCATATCTGATTCTATCCCCACTTTACTACCTGCTGTTCCTCGATATCCGCTGAAAATCCAGAATTCGTTAAATTTAAAAGGTCACTGTGCACATGGAGAGACAAATATGGGCAGGCAGTTGTTGCCCATCACTAGCAACATAGAGTCATACAGATCTACAGCACGGAAATAGACCCTTTGGTCCAACTTGTCCATGCTGACCAGATATCCTAACCTAATTCAGTCCCATATGCCAGCACTTGGCCCACATTGCTCTAAACCCTTCCTATTCAGATACCCATCCAGATGCTTTTTCAATGTTGTAATTGCACCAATCTCCACCACTTCTTCTGGCAGCTCGTTCCATTAATGCACCACCCTCTGTGTGAAAAGGTTAGCCATTAGGTCCCTTTTATATCTTTCTCCTCTTATCCTAAACCTATGCCCTCTAGTTCTGAACTTGCCCACCACATGGAAAAGACCTTGTCTCTTTACCCTATCCATGCCCCTCACAATTTTCTAAACCTCTTTTAGGTCACCCCTCAGCCTCCATGCTCCAGGGAAAACAGCCCCAGCCTATTCAACCTCTCCCTATAGCTCAAATCCTCCAACCCTGGCAACATCTTTGTAAATCTTTTCTGAACCCTTTCAAGTTTCACAGCATCTTTCCGATAGGAAAGAGACCAGAATTGTACGCAATATTCCAAAAGTGGCCTAACCAATGTCCTGTACAACCACAATGTGACGTCCCAACTCCTCTACTTCATACTCTGACCAATAAAGGAAAACGTACCAAACGCCTTCTTCACTATCCAATCTACCTGTGACTCCAATTTCAAGGAACTACGAGCTTGCACTCCAAGGTTTTTTTGTTTCAGCAACATTCCCTAGGACTTGACCATTAAGTGTATAGGTCCTGTTCTGATTTGCTTTTCCAAAATGCAGCACCTTGCATTTATCTAAATTAAATTCCATCTGCCACTCCTCAGTCCATTGACCAATTGATCAAGATCCCATTGTGATGAGGTAACCTTCTTCGCTGTCCACTGCACTTCCAATTTTGGTGTCATCTGCAAACCTACTAACTATACCTCCTTTGTTCATATCCAAGTCATTCGTAGAAAAACAATGGACCTAGGGCCAATTCTTGGGGCAGTCCACTGGTCACAGGTCTCCAGTCTGAAAAACAACCCTCCACCGCCAGCCTCTGTCTTCTACCTTCAATCCAGTTTTGTATCCAAATGGCCAGTTCTCCCTGTATTCTATGAGATCTAACCTTGCTAACCATTCTACCATGAAGAACCTGTTGAATGCATTACTGAAGTCCATATAGATCATAGTCTATATTAGAGTGGTGCTGGAAAAGCCCAGCAGGTCAGGCAGCATCCGAGGAGCAGGAAAATCCACCTTATTAAATTTCGGGCAAAAGCCTCCATATAGATCATATCTACCGCTCTGCCCTCATCAATCCTCCTTGTTACTTCTTCAAAAAACTCAATCAAATTTATGAGACATGATTTTCCACACAAAAACTACGTTGACTATCCCTTGTCTTTCCAAATACATGGATACTTTCTGTATCGGCGCTGCACAGTTCATCAACTTTACCAACACCTTCCATCCCGACCTCAAATTCACCTGGACTGTCTCAGACTCCTCCCTCCCCTTCCTAGACCTTTCCATTTCTATCTCGGATGACCGAATCAACACAGACATCTACTATAAACCGACTGACTCCCACAGCTACCTGGACTACACCTCCTCCCACCCTGCCCCTGTAAAAACGCCATCCCATATTCCCAATTCCTTCGTCTCCGCCGCATCTGCTCCCAGGAGGACCAGTTCCAATACCGTACAGCCCAGGTGGCATCCTTCTTCAAAGACCGCAGATTCCCCCAGACGTGATCGACGATGCCCTCCATTGCATCAACACTTTAACTCTCCCTCCCACTCCACCAAGGACATGCAGGTCCTTGGACTCCTCCATCGCCAGAACATAACAACACGACAGTTGGAGGAAGAGCGCCTCATTTTCCGCCTGGGAACCCTCCAACCACAAGGGATGAACTCAGATTTCTCCAGTTTCCTCATTTCCCCTCCCCCCACCTTGTCTCAGTCGATTCCCTCGAACTCAGCACCGCCTTCCTAACCTGCAATTTTCTTCCTGACCTCTCCGCCCCCACCCCACTCCGGCCTATCACCCTCACCTTGACCTCCTTCCACCTATCACAACTCCATCGCCCCTCCCCCAAGTCCCTCCTCCCTACCTTTTATCTTAGCCTGCTGGACACACTTTCCTCATTCCTGATGAAGGGCTTGTGCCCGAAACGTTGAATTTCCTGTTCCTTGGATGCTGCCTGACCTGCTGCGCTTTAACCAGCAACACATTTTCAGCCGTTTCCAAATACATGTACATCCTGTCCCTTAGGATTCCCTCCAGTGTCCACCGCTGATGTCAGGCTTACCAGTCTATAGTCCCTGGCTCGTCCTTACTACCTTTCTTAAATAGTGGCACCACGTTTGCCAACCTCCAATCTTCTGATACCTCACCTGAGACAATTGAGAATACAAATATCTCAGCAAGGAGTCCAGCAATCACTTCCCTAGCTTCCCTCAGAGTTTGAGGGTACACCTGATCAGGTCCTGGGGATTTTTCCACTTTTATATGTTTCAAGACATCCTGCATCTCCTCCTCTGTTGTATGAACATTTCTCAAGATGTCACCATCTATTTCCTCACATTCTATATCTTCCTTATCCTTCTCCACAGTAAAATACACTGATGTAAAATACTCATTTAGTATCATGCCCATCTCCTGTGGCTCCACACATGGGCAGCCCTGCTGATCTTTGAGGGGCCCTATTCTCTCCCTAGTTACCCTTTTGTCCTTAATGTATTCATAAAAACCTTTGGATTTTCCTTGCCAATTTGCCAAAGTGATCTCATGTCCCCTTTTTGCCCTCCTGATTTCCCTCTTAAGTATACTCCTACTGCGTTTATACTCTGAGGATTGACTCAATCTATCCTGTCTGTACCTGACATATACATCCTTCTTTTTCTTAACCAAACCCTCAATTTCTTTAGTCATTCAGCATTCCCCAAACCTACCAGCCTTTCCTTTCACCCTAACAGGAATATACTGTCTCTGGATTCTCATTATCTCATTTCTGACGGCTTCCCATTTTCCAGCTATCCCTTTACCTGTGAACATCTGCCCTCAATCAGCTTTTGAAAGTTCTTGCCTAATACCGTCAAAATTAGCCTTCCTCCAATATAGAACTTCAACTTTTCAATCTGGTCACTATTCTAAAACTAATAGAATTATGGTCGCTGGCCCCAAAGTGCTTCCCTATTGACACCTCAGTCACCTGCCCTGCCTTATTTCCCAAGAGTAGGTCAAGTTTTGCATCTTTTCCAGTTGGTACATCCACATACTGAAGCAGAAAAATTTCTTGTACACACTTCACAAATTTCTCTCCATCTAAACCCTTAACACTATGGCAGTCCCAGTTGATGTTTGGAAAGTTAAAATCCCCTACCATAACCACTCTATTATTCTTACAGATAACTGAGATCTCCTTACAAGTTTGTTTCTCAATTTCCCTCTGACTATGAGGGGTGTCTATAATACAATCCCAATAAGGTGACCATCCCTTTCATATTTTTCAGTTCCACCCAAATAACTTCCCTGGATGTATTTCCAGGAATATCTTCCCTCAGTACAGCTGTAATGCTATCCCTTATCAAAAATGCCACTCACCCTCCTCTCTTCCCTCCCTTTCTATCCTTCCTGCAGCATTTGTATCCTGGAGCATTAAGGTGCCCAGTCCTGTCCATCCCTGAGCCATTTTTCCGTAATTGCTATGATATCCCAATCCCTAACCATGCCCTGAGTTCATCTGCCTTCCTTGTTAGGCCTCTTGCATTGAAGTAATTGCAGTTTAATTTATCAGTCATACTTGTTCTCTGCTTTGTTCCTGCCTGTCATGACTGTTTAACTTGTTTTTTTTTCCCAACTGTAATAATCTCAGATTGATCAGAATGTGACCAAGCATGTAGATGAGGGTAGGGCAGTTGACGTGGTGTACATGGACTTCAGTAAGGCCTTTGGTAAAATTCCACATGGTAGACTGTTGGAGAAAATGCAGAGGCATGGAATTGAGGGTGATTTAGCAGTTTGGATTAGAAACTGGCTTTCTGAAAGAAGACAGTGAGTGGTGGTTGATGGAAAATATTCAGCCTGGAGTCCGGTTACTAGTGGTGTGCCAAGAGGATCTGTTTTGGGACCACTGCTGTTTATCATTTTTATAAATGATTTAGCTGGAGGCATAGGTGGATGGATTAGTAAATTTGCAGATGGCACTAAAGTTGGTGAAGTAGTAGACAGTTTGGAAGAATTCTGGATTAGTGGTGCTGGAAGAGCACAGCAGTTCTGGCACCATCCAAGGAGCAGTGAATTTGACATTTCGGGCAAAAGCCCTTCATCAGGAATAAAGGCATAGAGCCTGAAGCATGGAGGGATAAGCTAGAGGAGGGTGGGGGTGGGGAGAAAGTACAATAGGTGAGTGGGGGAGGGGATGAAGGTGATAGATCAGGGAGGAGAGGGTGGAGTGGACAGGTAGAAAAGGAGATAGGTGGAACAAGTCCGGACAAGTCATAGGGACATTGCTGAGCTGGAAGTTTGGAACTAGGGTGAGGTGGGGGAAGGGGAAATGAGGAAACTGTTGAAGTCCACATTGATGCCCTGGGGTTGAAGTGTTCCGAGGCGGAAGATGAGGCATTCTTCCTCCAGGCGTCTGGTGGTGAGGGAGTGGCAGTGAAGGAGGTCAGGACCTCCATGTCCTCAGCAGAATGGGAGAGGGAGTTGAAATGTTGGGCCATGGGGCAGTGTGGTTGATTGGTGCGGGTATCTCGGAGATGTTCCCTAAAGCGCTCTGCTAGGAGGCGTCCAGTCTCCCCAATGTAGAGGAGACTGCATCGGGAGCAACGGATACAATAAATGATATTAGTGGATGTGCAGGTAAAACTTTGATGGATGTGGAAGGTTCCTTTAGGGCCTTGGATAGAGGTGAGGGAGAAGGTGTGGTGCGCAGCTTTTACAGTTCCTGTGGTGACAGGGGAAGGTGCTGGATGGGAGGGTGGGTTGTATGAGGGCGTGGACCTGACCAGGTAGTCACGGAGGGAACGGTCTTGGCGGAAGGCGGAAAGGGGTGTGGAGGGAAATATATCCCTGGTGGTGGGGTCTTTTTGGAGGTGGCGGAAATGTCAGCGGATGATTTGGGTTATGCGAAGGTTGATAGAGTGGAAGGTGAGCACCGGGGCGTCCTGTCCTTGTTACGGTTGGAGGGGTGGGGTCTGAGGGTGGAGGTGCAGGATGTGGACGAGATGCGTTGGAGGGCATCTTTAATGACGTGGGAAGGGAAATTGCGGTCTCTAAAGAAGGAGGCTATCTGGTGTGTTCTGTGGTGGAACTGGTTCTCCTGGGAGCAGATACGGCGGAGGCGGAGGAATTGGGAATACGGGATGGCATTTTTGCAAGGGGTAGGGTGGGAAGAGGTGTAATCCAGGTAGCTGTGGGAGTTGGAGGGTTTGTAAAAAATGTCAGTGTCAAGTCGGTCATCATTAATGAAGATGGAGAGGTCCAGGAAGGGGAGGGAGGTGTCAGAGATCGTCCAGGTAAATTTAAGGTCAGGGGGGAATGTGTTGGTGAAGTTGATGAATTGTTCAACCTCCTCGCAGGAGCACAAAGTGGCGCCAATGCAGTCATCAATGTAGCGGAGGAAGAAGTGGGGAGTGGTGCCAGTGTAATTACGGAAGATCAACTGTTCTACGTAGCCAACAAAGAGACAGGCATAGCTGGGGCCCATACATGTGCTCATTTGGTCTGGAGGATGTGGGAGGATTCGAAGGAGAAGTTGTTACGGATGAGGACCAGTTCGGCCAAACGAATGAGAGTGTTGGTGGAAGGGTACTGTTGGGGACATCTGGAGAGGAAAAAAACGGAGGGCTTGGAGGCCCTGGTCATGGCGGATGGAAGTGTAGAGGGATTGGATATCCATGGTGAAGTTGGGGGCCGGGGAAACGGACGTCTTGGAGGAGGTGGAAGGCGTGGGCGATGTCTTGAACATATGTGGGGTGTTCCTGGACTGGGGGATAGGACAGTGTTGAGGTAGGTAGAAATGAGTTCAGTGGGGCAGAGCATGCTGAGACAATGGGTCGGCTAGGGTGGTCAGGCTTGTGGATCTTTGGAAGGAGGTAGAACCGGGCAGTGCAGGGTTCCCGGACTATGAGGTTGGAAGCTGTAGTTGGGAGATCTCCTGTGGTGATGAGGTTCTGTATGCTATGGGAGATGATGGTTTGGTGATGGGGGGTGGGGTCATGGTTGAGGAGGCAGTAGGAAGAGGTGTCCTCGAGTTGGCATTTGGCTTCAGCGGTGTAGAGGTCAGTGCGCCAGACTACCACTGCACCCCCTTTATCCGCTGGCTTGATGGTGAGGTTGGGATTGGAGCAGAGGGATTGGAGAGCTGTGCGTTGTGAGGATGAGAGGTTGGAGTGGGGGAGGCGGGTAGACAGCTTGAGGCGGTTAATGTCCCGGCAGCAGTTGGAAATGAAGAGGTCGAGGGCAGGTAATAGGCAGCACGGGGTGTCCAGGTGGATGCAGTGTGTTGGAGGTGGGCGAAGGGGTCCTCGGAAGGTGGGTGGGAATCCTGATTGTAAAGTAAGCTCGGAGGCAGAGGCGACGGAAGAATTGTTTGATGTCATGGCGTGTATTAAATTCATTGATGCATGGACGGAGGGGGATGAAGGTGAGTCCTTTGCTGAGAACTGATCGTTCGTCCTCAGTGAGGGGGAGGTCTGGAGGGATGGTGAAAACTCGGCAGGGCTGGGAGCTGGGATCTGGTGTGGGTGTGGAGCTAGGAGTGGGGCGGAACCTGTAACTGGAGTGGCGTGTATTAAATTCATTGATGTGTGGATGGAGGGGGCGTGCATTAAATTAATTGACTCTGCCTTTATTCCTGATGAAGAGCTTTTGCCCGAAAAGTCAATTTCGCTGCTCCTTGGATGCTGCCTGAACTGCTGTGCTCTTCCAGCACCACTAATCCAGAATCTGGTTTCCAGCATCTGCAGTCATTGTTTTTACCAGTTTGGAAGAATGTTACAGGTTACAGGGGGACTTGTATAAACTGCAGACTTGGGCAAAGAGGTGGCAAATGGAGTTCAATACAGCTAAATGGGAGGTGATGTACTTTGGGAAAAATAACAGGAAGCCAGAGTACTGGGTTAATGGAAAGATTCTTGGTAGTGTGGATGAGCAGAGGGATCTTGGAGTCCATGTACATGTATCCCTGAAAGTTGCTACCCAGGTTGATAGTGCTGTCAAGAAGGCATACGGTGTATTTGGTTTCATTTGTAGAGGGACTGAGTTCCGGAGCCACAATATCATGCTGTAAATATACAGAACGCTAGTGCGGCCACACTTGGAATATTGTGTATAGTTCTGGTCGCCCTATTTCGGGAAAGATGTGGAAATATTGGAAAAAGTGCAGAGGAGATTTACCAGAATGTTGCCTGGTCTGGAGGGAAGGTCTTATGGGGAAAGGCTGAGAGATTTGGGTCTGTTCTCATTGGAAAGAAGAAGGCTAAGAGGGGATTTGATGAAGACATACAAGATTATCAGAGGATTAGATAGGGTAGACCATGAAAGTCTTTTTCCTAGGATGATGACATCAGCTTGTATGAGGGGCATAACTACAAATTGAGGGATGACAGATTTAAGACAGATGTCAGAGGCAGGTTCTTTATGCAGAGAGCGGTAAGCGTGTGGAATGTTCTACCTGCTAATGTAGTTAGCTCTGCCACATTAGGGAGATTTAAACACACATGGATGATGATGGGATAGTGTAGAGGGACAAGCTGAGAATAGTTCACAGGTCGGTGCAACATTGAGGGCTGAAGGGCCTGTTCAGTGCTGCACTGTTCTCTGTTCTGTCTTACCTCACTATTTCCCTAGGTCCCCATCCACCCCCAACCTTACTAGTTTAAATCCTCCCGAGCAGCTCTAGCAAATTTCCCTGTCAGTTCCCTTGCAATTCAGGTGCAATCTGTCTTTCTTGTACAGGTCATTCTACACCAAAGAGTTTCCAATGATCCAAAAATACACCAGCTCCTCAGCTACACATTCAGCTCTATCCTCCTATTCCTACCCTGACTAGCCCATAGCACTGGGAGTAATCCAGATATTACTACCATTGAGGACCTCCTTTTTAAATGCCTGCCTAACTTTATATTCTCCCTTCAGAATCTCATCCTTTTCCCTTCCTATGTCATTAGTTCCAACGTGTATAGTGACCTCCTGCTGTCCCTCCCCCCTTTGAGAACATTCTGCACCCTCTCGGAGATATCCTTGATTCTGGCACCAGGGAGACAACAGACCATTCTGATTTTTTGCTGCTGGCCACAGAAACGTCTGTCTGTGCCTCTGATTAGAAAGTCCCCTATTGTAATCGATCGGTTGGAATCTGATGTACTCCTCATTATGTTATAGCCAGTCTCAATATCAGAAACTTGGCTGTTCATGCTACATTCCCCTGAAAGTCCATCAACCCCTACATTTTCCAAAACAGCAGACTTGTTTAAAATGGAGATATCCCAGAAGACTCCTGCCCTACCTGTCTAACCCTTCTACCTTCCCTGAAGTTAACCTATCTACCTGACTGTATCTATAGCTTTTCTCTTCCTAAAACTGCCATCCATCACACTCCCTAGCTCTTGTAAAATTCCTCATTGCCTCTAACTGCTGTTCCAAGCAATTCATGTGATAGGATCACAACTAAAGACACGTCCTGCAGACGTAATCATCACTGATATGGAAACTTTCCCTCAACTTCCACGACCGACAGGAAGGGCATATCACTCGACTAAAGGCCACCTTTGCTCCTTCACAATTCACAAACCCAGAAAATAGCACCATCTTTTTGCTGTAAAAGACAGTACTTCAGGCTAACTTAGTACTCATGGTTTATATTTTTAAAATTTAATCATGAGATAGATCTCAATCAAACATATAATGAAGAAAGAACCCACTCTACTCACTATTAAATTTGATTCCCTACAATGTGGAAACAGGCCTTTCAGCCCAACTAGTCCACACCGACCCTCGGAAGAGTAACCCACCCAGACCATTCACCCTGACTAATGCACCTAACTCTATGAGCAATTTAGCATGACCAATTCACCTAACCTGTACATCTTTGGACTGTGGGAGAAAACCGAAGCACTTGGAGGAAACCCATGCAGACACAGGGAGAACGTGCAAACTCCACACAGACAGATGCCTGAGGCTGGAATCGAACCTGGGACCCTGGCAGCAGTGCTAACTACTGAGCCACTGTGCTGCCCAAAAGTCCTAGTGTGGGGCTTGGGATAAGAACATGGGAGAAGATGATAACACAACATACAAGGGAAAGTTTTAATACGGTAGAATGGTAGTCATCGACCACCCTTGCTTTAATGGAGAGGGACAGTGCACTACTATGCCTGGCATGACAACATGGCATGCTAGGGCTAAAGGGTAAAGTGGGTAGTTGACAGGTTGACCTGGAATGTGGGGAAGTGCAAAACCAATGGGTTTGGCAGGGAATGCTCCCAAGAAGCAAATGGAGGTTCTCTAACTGTGAAGAGGTTGATCCTGAGACTCAGTGTGAAACGTGATAGTGTGCAATGGAGCTCCAAATGGCTGCAACTATACCCAAGTGGGTCAGCTGTTTCATTCTAACAATATGAGGGAGTGTGTCTTACTTTGGAACAACATGGGGCCCTTCAAATGGCAATAGAATTAAACATATGGTCATATAGTACAGGTAAAAGTCATTAAATAAGAGAACCTTAGATGTTAAACTACTGTGCAGACTACAAATCCTGGTTCAATGTATGTTTGAACCATGGGCACGGTCCTGTATCATATGAGTTGTTGAACACCAATGACTAGGGTGATGGAGTATAGGTTCATGTGTGTATCTAGCAGACACTGAATGGGCTGTATCTGGAAACCATTGAGGAGGTGATGGTCCAGTATTAACACTATCTATTAATCCAGAGACTGGATTATGTTCTGGGGCCGTGGGTTCAAATGCTGCCAAGTCAGATGGTGGAAATTGAATTCAATAAAAATCTGGAACCAAGAGTCTAATGACCATTAGTGATTATCAGGAAAAAGGCTTGTCTGTTTCAGTATTGTGCTTTTGGGAAGGAAATTGCCATCCTTACCTGGTCTGGGTTACATATTCTCCAGTTCTAGACTCCCCCAAAAGAGCAAACATCCTCTCAGGATCAACTGCATTAAGAACATTCAGAATAGAAACATTTTTGCAGTAGCAGACTATTTGGCCCTTTGCACCTGATCCAACATTCAATATGTACATGGCTGATCATTAACTCGGTACCTTGTTCCTTCTTTCTCCCCACACTCTTTGATCCCTTTTATCCTAAAAACTATACCTAACATCCTCTTCAAAACATTCCATGTTTTGGCTTCAACCACCTTCTGTTGCAGAGAATTCCACAGGCTCACTGTGGATGAAGGGATTTCACTTTATCTCAGTCCTAAACTACCTACCCCATATTCTTAGATTATGACGAGAGATTGAGAACTGAGGACTTGTGTTCCCGAGAGTTCGTAATAAGAATGAGAGGTGATCTTATTGAACAGTAAAGATTTTTACAGGATCAGATAGGGTATAGATCAGATATTTCCCTTGGCTGTGTTGAGAATCAGAGATATAACCTCAGAACAAGCGGTAGATGATTTAACACTGAAATGACGAAGAATTTCTTCATTTGGAGGGAGATGACTGTTCAAAAAGACTGTGGAGTCTCAAATATTTAGATTTAATTACTTAGTGTGGAAACAGGCCCTTTGGCCCAACAAGTCTACACCGACCCGCCAAAGCGCAACTCACCCAGACCCATTCCTCTACATTTACCCCTTCACCTAACACTATGCACATTTTTGGACTGGGAGGAAACCAGAGCACTGGAGGAAACCCACGCAGACATGGGGAGAATGTGCAAACTCGACACTGTCAGTCACCTGATGCGGGAATTGAACCCCGGTCTCTGACGCTGTGAGGCAGCAGTGCTAACCACTGTGCCACTGTGCTGCCCACAAAGTATGTGTAATGACATCACTGGATACAGAGAGTCCTGGAAAGTGGACTTGAAGTAGATAGGGTCACAGAATGATAGAGCATGGATAGATGGGAATGCCGTAATGTTAAGGGCTTGGATGGTAAGGAATTTCTTAAATGTGTTAAAGAAAATTTTCTTTATGAATATGTCGCTAGAGAAGGAGAAAGACATGCCCTTAGGAAATAAGGCAAGGCAAGTGACTGCCTTGTTCGTGGGAGAGCACTTTGGGGCTAGTGATCATAATTTTATTAGTTTAAAATAGTCATGAAAAAGGATAGGCCTTGTATAAAAGTTAAAGCTCTTAATTGGAGTAAGGCAATTTTGTTTGTAGGAGACAGGAACTTTCAAGAGTTGATTGGAATTGACTGTTCACAGTTAAAGGGATGATTGGCAAGCAGTCTGCTTTCAAAAGTGAGATAATGAGAGTTCAGAGACATTATGTTCCTGTTTGAGTGATGGATAAGGCTGGTACAAGTAGGGAACAATGTATGACTACAGATTTTGAAATAGAATACAGGAAAGAGAGTGCTTGGTGATGTGGTATAGAGGTATCAACCTCTCCCTCAATGTCAGCAAAATTAAAGAATTCATCATTGAGTTCACGAAGCAAAGAGGAGGGCATGGCCCTATCAACATCAATGGAGTTGAGGTGGAAATGGTCAACAGCATCAGGTTCCGAGGTACGATGTTCTGTCCTGGACCACCTATGTAGATACAACAGACAAGAAGGCACAGCAACGTCTCTTCTTCCTCAGGAGGCTAAGAAAATTCAGCACGTCCATAAGGTCTCTCACCAACCTCTACAGATGCACCATTGAAAGCATTCTGTCTGGATGCATCGTGGCATGGTACAGTAACTGCTCTGCCCAGGTCTGTAAGAAACTACAGAAAGTTGTGAACATTGCCCCAGTCCCTCACGCAAGCCGAACTTCCATCCACTGACTCCATCTACACTTCTTGCTGCTTTGGAAAGGCAGCCAGCGTCATCAAAGACCCCTCCCACCCTGGTTATAATCTCTCTGAGCTTTTCTGTCAGGCAGAAGATACAAAAGCTAAAACACATGTACCAACAGGTTCAAGAACAGCTTCTTGCCCACTGTTATTAGGCTGCTGAATGGTCCTCTCAAATTTCAAATCTAATACGATCTTGGTCTTTGTGCATCTCTTTTGCAGCAGTAACTTTGTATTCTTCGGTCTGTTCAACCACCCTATGATCTTTGTATGTTATGATCTGCTTGTACTGCACATAAAACTTTTCACAGAACCTAGGTACATGTGACAATAATAAACCAAATCAAAATATTGAGGCAAAAATCTGATCAAGAATAAGAAGGAGCCATGCATTCGGTATAGACAACTGGGATCAAATGAATCTCTTGAAGAGTGTAAGGTTATAGGGGCATTCTTAAGATGGAAATCAGGAGGGCAAATGGGAATTTGAGATAGTCTTGACAGATTAGGTTAAGGATAATCCAAAGAGATTCTATAAGTTCCTTAAGAGCAAAAGAGAGAAAAGGGTGCTTTAAAGACAACAAGTCCATCAATGTGTGGAACTACAGGAGCGGGGAGATATACTAAACAAATATTTCACATCAGTTTTAACTGTGGAGAAAGAAATGGAAGCAAGGGAACTCAGGGAAATACATTTGATGCCTTCAAAACAGTCCACATTACAGAAGAGGAAGTGCTGGAGGTTGTAAAAATAACATTAAGGTATAAATCTCCAGGAACTGATCAAGTTTATTGATGCATTTGATATATGGAGTAGGCTTGATGGACTGTATGGCCTTCTGCTGTTGTGATGAAATTGTCTCAAATGTGCTCTGTGAACTCATTTTTCAGGCTACAATTATCAATTTGATTTATCCAGTGTACAACTTTATTAATATAACCCAGCCTTATTATAGAACCCTTCTTACATACTACATTTATTTCTTCATGAACAATTCTCTGACAGAAGAAAGTCCTCTTCATCCGTGTCTTGAATAAGAAACACCTTACTTTAAACTGTATCTTTTTGTTCTGGATTCCCTTATGAGAGAAAACATCCTCTCAGCATCTACCTTGTTTAGCCATTTCAGTACCATATATGGTTCAATGACATCTCATTATTTCTTTATTTAAATTTAAATCAGTATAGACCCAACCTGCTCAATAATTTCTCATGAAACAATCCCTTCATCCAAGGACACCTAATGAACTTTATCTAAGTTGTTTCAAATATAACTATCTCCCTCAAGTAAGAAGCCAAAATTGTATACATTGTTCCAGGTGCCTTCTCAATAGCTAAATGCATTTTTTTAGTTCACATGTTAGAGTGTGGGCATCACTGATTCTGTCAGCATTTATCGTCTGTCCCTAGTTGCCCTTAAGAAGGTGGTGGTGAGTTGCCTTCTGGAACTTGCAGTCCATATGCTGTAGGTAGATCCACAACACCTGTAGGGAGGGAATTCCAGGATTTTGACCCAGAATATTTTAAAATTGTTCAGCTAAATGTTTAGCTAAACACTCAAATTCTGACCACTAAAGTACCAGTTAATCATTAAAAACACAGAACCACTGAATGCAATACTTTGGTGATGGTAAGCACTGAATATCAGGTTGTACATTTGCTCGCTGAGCTGGTAGATTTGTTCTCAGAAGTTTCATCACCATGCAAGGTAACATCATCAGTGAGCCTCCGATGAAGCACTGGTGTTCTGTCCCGCTTTCTATTGATGTGTCTTGGTTTGGTGTGGTGGGTGATATCATTTCCAGTTCTTTTTCTGAGAGGTTAATAAATGTGCACCAACTAGCCACCAAAAGACATCACTGATGATGTTACCTAGCATGGTGAGCAAACATTCAACCTGAGCTACAAATCTTCTCTAAAATCGCAAACTAAATGCTTATCCTGAATTACATGTAAATAATCATTAGGTTCTGTTCTCTAGGCTGGTTGTGACTTTGCATCTTCAAGATTTCTCTATAAATCTTGTCATGTGCTTATCACAATTGTACTGTATTCATGCTTCTTGGGTCTCTGATTAATTACCGTAGCTCCTTTATTTATGTAATGTACCATTTCCTTTCCCCATCTGCAACTAATTCCCATACTGATTAAACTCCTGTTGCTACTTTGTTTTGGAGATACCACCCTTAGAATATATATTCTTGTCAGCTAATGATTTGAGTTCCCCATATACAGGAATGCATTTCTTTTGTCATTCAAGGTAGTCTCTTGAAATACTGGTTTGCCTTTGTCAGCGTTCGGTTATGTTATCTGATGCTGCCTTGCTTGCTTTGTTCTTCCAGCCTCCTGCTTGTCCTGATTCCGGTTGTGTTAAGCAAAGACTCTACAGCTCACTTGCTGGTGTCTGCGCTGCTTCCCCCAACCCCCTTCATTTAACCCTGCAGTTTGACCTATTGTCTTAGAAATGTCTTCCTGTGTCACTAGCAGTGGTTTGTTCTAGAATAAAGTTTTTTCACTTTTCGTTGTGGTCTAATAATTCGTATTAACATAGGGGCTTGGAATAGAAAATGTGTCAGCAAGTTCTAAAGAAATTCATGATGTCTCAAAAATTACAACTTTCCTGCCAAAATAACTTAAAATGTGTTTGTGTATGAAAGGTTGGTTCACGTAGCTGAATTTGTATGAACTTCAGGAGTTATTTGAGATTTGTATGAATGACAAATTGCTTGTAACATCAGTAAAGAATGGGAAATATTCGTGAAATTATCATCACCCTTTGTTTTATAATAACAGTTTCAATACAGATTTATGTAAACCTATGAATATATTTGTTTTGTTTCAAATGCTGCAGTATAGAAACCCTAGTCTAAAATACATTGTTGTATTTTAAACTCCAACATGACAAAAATAACCTATCTGAACTGCTCCCCTGTGGCTTGCCTGGTGCCTCTTTAATGAGTCACCCACTAGAGTCTGACTCAAATAGAGTTTCAAACTTCAACCTCAAAGCCAAAGTAACAATAGATGCCTTCAACCTGCTTCCTGTCAGATTTGTAGTCTCAAGAGTAAATCTTTGATCAGCAATTGTTTCATGGTGGATGTGATCAGTAGATTGGAAAGCATTAATGAGCCTATTCATCTGGAGCGGGTCCTCCTTTTTGAGTTGTTTACAACCAGTGGATTTAGGAATTTAACACACAGATTTCACCTATTCCAATTTATGCCTTCATGGGAAAGGACTGAGTGAAATCCTCTGTGGTCCTTCTAACCTGAGTTCCCAAGGACCTTTTATGTTCCTTTAAAGTTACTTTATTTGCTGTGAATTAATATTATCTGGATAATAATGCATCTTGTCAGAAGGAAGAGTTTCAAAGGGGCATGGTGACCTTGTTCAATGAAGTTTGATTTAACCAACTGCGTAACAACATTGATTGTAATAGTAGCCCCAGACGAAAAGAAATCTGTAATCTTTTGCCCCTGTGGTCCTTTCAAAGTGCACAGAAAATCTGTCTTTGGGGATCATTTCCAGATTGCTGTGGAAGTTAAACGCTGTCAGCTTGTCTGCTATATTCTTAAACTATTCCAGGAATGTGGGTATGTAATTAATCTATTTAGCCTTTTATATTCTTGCCGATGACCTGACTAAAACTTGCATTCTTTCTTCCGCTGAAATATTTGTACAATGATTGAACAGGCATAGTGTATTTATTTTTCTCTGTGATGCTCGCAAAGGCCTTCAGTTATGCACATCATCTGGATTTACTCAGACTTTTAAATGAGACAGCATTTCTTCCACAGACTGCATTGCCAGAAACACCCCCCCAAAAAAATCTTGCTTCCTGTCTGATTTGTCCAGGCTTTTAAACAGAGCTCCCTGGTATTAGCTTTGCCAGGAATGTTTCCAGAACTACTGACATCCTTTACGTGGAATGGAAACTAAAGCAGCCTGTGAAAGTGAGACATAAGGCATGCTTCCATCGGCTTACTTATTTGAAGACTTGCCTCATCAACCTAGTTGTTAGCTATTTATGAAGAGGAGTGTCTTGACTGTTTTGGGCTTAACCTATAATTACATTCTGCATGTAATTATTTTCAGCTGGTGTAAATGCAAAGGAGTAAATATAACTAAAGTTAGCGACCAAATTAATGTGGTTTAAAGGCTTTGTAATAAAGTTTCAAAATGCAGACAATGAAGACTCCGTTGCCAGTTAAAGATAGAAAAGCAGTATACTGAGGTAGAAATTCACCTTCCTGAAATTTGCTTTTACTGGCACTTACATGTGACTTTCACAGCAACGGCATAAAAACTGCTAGTAATCCTGCAGTGACTGGAGCTTGACTGCAAGTCGAAGCATAAAGCAAATTCTGCAGAAATGATGAGTAAGTAATCTGATTGCATTACTGATATAGGCTTGGGAAAAAAAAGTATATTTCTAAACTGCTGTTCCAGGAACTCTTTGAGAGGGCATATGTATAATTATTCTGTAATTTGTCTGTGGACTACTGCCTTACAGATCTTTTAAGCTGATGGAGTAATAAACTGGAATTTGAGAGTCTGAATGTACCATTCCATCCTACTATCTATAAAGGATGTAGCACGTTAAATTATGTTTGAATGCACTGTAGGAAATCTTTTTGTTCTGCAGCCTTTTGTGTCACAAATTAAATGTAAATGAAGTGCTGGGCTTGAATTGTTTTTTTCAGGAAATATGTATAATTCCAGCACATTTCTTTATGTTTGCTAACAGGGGACACAGCCTTGGAATGCTGTGCCTAATGAGAGCTAAATCTCTTGAGGAAATCTCTTGAGTAGAATGTTCTGTCTTTGAGGATGTAAAACAGGGAACAGTGCAGTGTGTGTTGTGGGATGGGGGAGGAGCTCTCAGCATGATAAAGGGGAACAGGAAGAAGTTGTTCACATTAGGGATACATTCCCTGCATATTTATTGCATGCATGGAATGTACAATTAACCATCAAACATTAGTCAAGACTGGGCAGCAAGCACTAAGAATTGGCTCCAGTCAAGCAATTTGTAATTGATGCGAATATTGTCATTGTGCATGTTGTCGACTAGTTAACAGAAATATTTAGAATTGCATGCCCCTTTGAGCACATTAAGATTCTTAGCTTTGATTATTTGCAAATTGTCCAACTGTGCTAATATTTAACTTTTTGATGGAACCAGAACATTTAATTACAAACCTTTTCAGCTTCAGCAGTGAGTAGCACATTTGTTTTATTATTTTAGTGCTTGACTTTGCAAGTAGTAGGATTGTCATAAACTCTTTGAATTATTGTTTTGCTTTGAATGAACATGTTTAAGAACTGATGTTCTGAGGGGAGAGTCACAGTATACTTTCTCCTAACTCTATCATCTTTCCAAGATTTCTGCCACTTTAACTAATGGTTTGCATTTCTCGAAATAGATTATGCTACCCAATAGAACTTGAAGCTGTTGTCGGTGCATTTGAGTGCTGTGTTCATGTTTTAAACACTGCCAAAACTTGTCAGTTCTTCTAGTTGGTAAAATGGTCGGTTAATATTATATTAATTTGTCAGCTGTCCCGTAATTTGAGAATGTTACCTCCTCAGGGTCAAGAGTTTCTACCTGGGTTTTCACTTAAAGAAACAGACTGATTCTTGACTCAAGGGAACAAGGGCAGGGTAGCCCACAGGATACAGGGATCTAAGCTGCCAGATTTCCTTCCTTTCCGGTTCTTGCCTTCTCTGTCATCACTTTTGTCTCAACAGTAGGGCTATGCAACTCGATGTTTGATACAATTTGTTGGACAAGCTGCCATTTTTGTTGGTAGCCATTTCCTCCTGGTCATTAAACTCCATGCCATTGTCTTTCAAAGAGAGTTCAAGAGAGTCTTTGAAGCATTTTCTTTGTCCTCCCTGTGACATTGGACTTTTGAGAGAATGCACCTGGTGGAGTAGATGGTTTTCAGATTTTCAATTGCAGTTTCTAGTCCACTAAATTTTACTCTGGAGGATTTTTGTTTGAATGCTTATGGACCTATCTTCAGAAAGAAAATTAGCATTCAAGAGAGAATGTAATCATATTGTGGAAACTATGAAGGTTTATCCTTCTTGTTCATAGCAGTGAAAATCCTAACGCACGTTCTCCTGAATATCTATTTCCTGTTGCTTCAGAATGCAGTTTTAGACCTTCCAAAGGACCTTCTGACTTGGTGTTTGTTGTCAGTAAAATCCAAGCAAAATGTCAAGAAACACACAAGAGACTCTTAGTTAAATTTATTAACCTTAATAAGTAAATTGAGGCCTTGATGATTGTGTTCCAAAGATTTAGATGTGCAACAAACTTCATGGCAAATTTATGATTGTTTCTTGATATGACTGCAACTGCATTAAGTGGGAGTACTGAAACAGATTTAGATGTAACACTCTTTAATCTTTGTCTTCTTTCTGCCAGAACACAATTGCTCACAATAGACTCTCATGATCCACAGTATGCAGATGACTGCAGTTTCATAGCTGACTCTGCACCAGAGTTACAAGCCATTCTCAAATAGTGTTGCTGAACAAAGAGACCTTGGAGTGTGGGTTCATAGCTCCATGAAAGTGGAGTTGCAGGTGGATAGGATAATGAAGAAGGTGTTTGCCATGCTTTCTTGGTCAGAGTATTGAGTACAGAAGTTGGGAGGTCATGTTGTAGCTGTACAGGACATTGGTTAGGCCACTGTTGGAATATTGCATGCAATTCTGGTCTCCTTCCTAGTGGAAAGATGTTGTGAAATTTGAAAGGGTTCAGAAAAGATTTACAAGGATGTTGCCAGGATTGGAGGATTTGAGCTATCGGGAGAGGTTGAATAGGCTGGGGCTGTTTTCCCTGCAGCGTAGGAGCCTGAGGAGTGACCTTTAAGAGATTTATAAAATCATGAGGGACATGGATAGGATATGATTTGGGGAAACCGAGCAAAGGCTACGACAACGGATGAATGGGCACCGTACAACAATCAACAGACAGGAGGGTTCCCTCCCAGTTGGGGAACACTTCAGTGGTTCAGGACATTCAGCCTCGGACCTTTGGGTGACCATCCTCCAAGGTGGACTTCGGGACAGGCAGCAGAGAAAAGTGGCCGAGCAGAAGCTGATAGCTAAGTTCGGTACCCATAAGGAGGGCCTCACCGGGACCTTGGGTTCATGTCACGTTACAGGTGATCACCATTGCACTACATACACACACACACACACACACACTCACTCTCACATACACACTGACACAGGTACACACAGACACACCCTTATAGACACACTCACACATGCACCCCCTCACAGACTTAAGACGCTCTGCACTCACTACACACACACACATACACTTTCTCACACTCACAAACCCCACCTCAGACAGACAGACACACAGACAGACAAAGACCCACATGTACGCATATATTTTGTGGGGTGAATTTGTACTTGCAGTGTTACATTGTACTTTGCTCAAAAACTGCATACATTCATGTAGTACTCTGAGCTCAAAAACTGCATGAAGTTATGTAAAACTCTGTTATCTCACTTTTTAGATTAGAATCAATCTAAACATCATGGCATAGACAGAGAACACAGGGGGGCCAACACCTTCAACATATTGTCTAGCTATCATCATTGTTAACAGCTAACCCGAGAATGCAACTTTTAAAAAAAGGTTTTTGTGATTTACATATGTAAGAAGTGAATCTATCACTATTCTAACAGATGAATGATTTGGAAATGCCGGTGTTGGACTGGGGTGTACAAAGTTAAAAATCACACACCAGGTTATCATCCAACAGGTTTAATTGGAAGCACACTAGCTTTTGGAGCATTGCTCCTTCATCAGGTTATAGTGGAGGGCTCGATCGTAACACAGAATTTATAGCAAAAATTTACAGTGTGATGTAACTGAAGTTATACATTGAAAAATTGATTGTCTGTTAAGCCTTTCATCTGTTAGAAGTTAAAAATCACACAACAGCAGGTTATAGTCCAACAGGTTTAATTGGAAGCACACTAGCTTTCGGAGCGCTCACCTGATGAAGCAGCGTCGCTCCGAAAGCTAGTGTGCTTCCAATTAAACCTGTTGGACTATAACCTGGTGTTGTGTGATTTTTAACCATGGATAGGATAAATAGACAAAGTCTCTACTCTGGGTGGTGGAGGGGCAGCTAGTTCAGTTTTTTACAAACTGTGACAGTAAAGACCTCTACAAGTTAGAAAACTCTAGGTATGCTGAGAAGATGTTGTCATCATACTCTTGTACTGTACAGGGATCTGAGCTGTGTCGGCGACACACAGACCAGAAGAAAAAGAAACAGACGTAGCCCTTTGAATCTGCTGTGTATTCAGTGGCATCATGGCTGATCTGATAATCCTAAATTCCACTTTCCAGCCTTTTCCTCATAACCCTTGATTTCCTTACTGATTAAAAATCTATCTATTCCAGATAGACGTTTACATAACAACACAGCCTCAACAGACCTTTATGGTAAAGAATTCCACAGATTCGTCACCCTTTCGGAGAAGAAATTCCTCCTCAACTCTGTCATGAATGTGTGTTCCCTTATGCTGAGATCATGCCCTCTGCTGCTCAAGTTTCCCACAAGGGAGAAACAGCCTTTCTGCATCTATCCTGTCAAGCTCCATCAGAATCTTCTTTGTTTCAGTGAGGTCACACTTGTTCTCCTATATTCCAATGAGTACAGGCCCAGTCTACTCAACCTCTCCCCATAAAATAGCCCCTCCAATCACTGATATCAGCAGCCTTTTGAACCTACTCTGGACTTCCACCAATATCTGTACATCTTTCTTTCGATAAGGATACCAAAACCATTCACAGTATTTCAGCGGTCATCCAAGTAGTGCCTTGTAAAATTTTAGAAAAACCTCCCTGCTCTCAGACTCCCATTTCCTTTGAAATACATGCCAACATTCCATTTGCCTTCCTTTTTACGTGAAGCACAGGGATGTTATCTTTTTGTGATTCATGGACAAGGGCTCCCAAATCCTACTGTTCCATGCATTTCTGCAGTCCACCTCTATTTAAATAAAATTCAGCATTTCTATTCTTCCTACCAAAGTGAATAACCCTCACATTTCCCCATTATATTGCATCTGTCATGTTTTTGCTCACTTGTGTAATCTGTTTATATCACTCAGTCAACTGTTTGTGTCACCCTCACCGCTTGCCTTCTCACTATTTTTGGCTATAGTACATTCACTTTTGTCATCCAACTCATGAATACGTATTGTAAATAATTGTGGCCACATGATGGAACCCTGTGGCACACTACTAGTTACAGGTTACCGTGCTGAAAATTCGTCCCCCCCTCCTTTATCCAACTCCCTCTCTCCCATTAGTTAACCAACCCTGTATCCATACAAATGCACTATCTACAACCCACTGTGCTCTTGTTTATGAAGTAGCTTGATGTGTGGCATCTTATCAAATGTCTTCTGTGAATCCAAATATATTACAGTCCCTGCTGCTTCCACATCTATCCTCCTTGTTATCTGCTCAAGGAATTAGAGTAAATTTGTCAGTCATAATCTCCTCTCCATGAAGCCATGCTTGATTATATATCTAAATGCCCTGCTATTTATGTCCTTCATAATAGATTATAACAAAAGCTACCTGTTTTTGACTCCTTCCCTTTTTAAATAAAGGTGTTTCATTGGCTGTTTTCCAATCCTCTTGAACTTTTTCAGAATCTAAGGAGACCTGGAAGATTCCTGCCATTGTATTCACCATCTCTGTAACTACCTTTTCATGCTGCAACTATACACAATGCTGATGCGGCCACACTTGGAATATTGTGTACAGTTCTGGTCGTCCCATTACAGAAAGGATGTGGAAGCATTGGAAAAGGTGCAGAGGAGATTTACCAGGATGTTGCCTGGTCTTATGAGGAAAGGCTGAGAGACTTGGGTCTGTTCTCATTGAAAAGAAGAAGGCTAAGGGGGGATTAGATAGAGACATACAAGACGATCAGAGGATTAGATAGGGTAGACAGTGAAAGACTTTTTCCTAAGATGATGCCATCAGCTTGTACAAGAGGGCATAACTATAAATTGAGGGGTGATCAATTTAAGACAGATGTCAGAGGCAAGTTCTTTACACAGAGAGTGGTAAGGGTGTAGAATGCCCTACCTGCTAAGGTAGTCAACTCAGCCACATTAGCGATATTTAAATAATCCTTAGATAAGCACATAGATGATGATAGGATAGTGTAGGGGGATGAGCTGAGAATAGTTCACAGGTTGGTGCAACATCAAGGGCCAAAGGGCCTGTTCTGCGCTGTATTGTTCTGTGTTCTATCTTGTTTAATATCCTAATGGTTTTAACCCCATTGGTTTCCCTAGCATTTTTCTACTGGTAATGGATATTATATTGATTTCCTGTCCTTTTGCCCTTTAATATTTAACAATTTTGGAATGCCAATAGTATCTTCTACTGCCAAGAATGATGCAAAGTATTTATTCTATTTCTCAGCCATTTCCTAGATCCCCATTATATTTTTTCGAGCCTTAATCTCCAAATGGCGTATGTTTACTTTGGCTTCTTTCTTCCTTTTTATAAATATTCAAGTTTTATACATCTAAGAAACTCTTTTGAATATCCTGATATTACTTACAAGTTTACCATCAAAGTGTTTTTTCTCTTTATTAATGTCTTTGTCTTTTGGTTTTCAAAACTCTTCCCAAATCCTCTGGCTTACTAATTTTTGTCACATTGTATGTTTCCTTTTCTTTGAGTCTGATGCTACCTTTAACTTTCCTGTTTAACCATGGTTGACTTATCTTCCGAGAATCCTCCCTCCTTAGGGGAGTATGTCTTTACTATGAGCCAAGAACTGTTTTCTTAACATTTGCTACTATTTCTCAAATATCTTTGCTGCTAACCCTCCCCCTCAGTCTACTCCAGCCCCCACTGACATCATTTTTTTCAAGCTGAGCACAGTTGTTCCCAACTTAAGTTCCTCCCTCTCAAATTAAATGCTAAGTACCCACCATCTTAGGATCACCATTTCCAAGGGAATCTTTTGTATTATTTATTAAACCTCTCTCATTACACATCACCAGATCCAAGCTGGTCTCATCCCTGGTTGGATCCACAACATATTGTTCCAGGAAATTGTCCTGAATACAGTCTATGAATTCTTTTTCATGGCTTCCTCTCCCAACTGATTATCTCAATCTACATGCAGATTAACTTCACAAATGATTAATGTACTGCCTTTGTTACATTCCCACATTATCTCCTGACTTATTCTCTGTTCTATTATACAGCTGATGTTGGGGGTGGACTACCCCCAACAGTCTTTTTACCCTTTTTTATTTCTTGCCTCCATCCACATAGACTCTACATCTTCTGATTCAAGATCATTTCTTACTATCGTATCACTTCATCCTGTACCAACAATGCTATCTCACTACCCTTTTCTTCCTATTTGCCCTTTTGAAAAATCACATATACCTTAATATTTAGCTTTTCTGGCTTTCATGTACTTGGAGCCATACTTGTGAAATGATTCCAGGATCATACCCATTAACCTGCGTTTACATGCTTGGATATAAGAAGGATATGGCAATATTACATTACAACGGTTTGAATGATATTTAGAGTGCTACAGGGAGGGACAGAGCATACAAACATAGAAAAATACCAATAAATGGGGTCAAAAGGGGGAGGAATTGTGAAAAGGCAAAATTATTTGCTCTTTATTTGAATGAGCCTAGATTCAGATAAAAATAAATGAATTAAGGGCACAAGTACAAAAAAAGCTAAATATTCAGGACTATGTAGTTCTTTGAAAGGACAGGTCAGAAAGGAAAGGGTGATTGAGTATCAATGCTGATATGCATTCGAATAAATACGATAGCAACAAATGGATATCATGCGAGAAATTCGGTCTGTCCTCACATCCTCTCTGCCCCCATGTCAACGAATTCTTTAAACGCCGCGATGTTGAATTCATTTTTCTGTTGCCTCAGCCTCCATGCCTACTTTTCCGGTGGCAACCACCCCCCCACCCTCCAAGGACCCTTTCTCCTGTTCCAATATACTCCAGCCTCTTGGACACCCTGCTCCAGCCTCCTACCCGCCCTCAATCTTCTCATCTCCAACTGCCATCACGACATGAACTGCCTCAATCTCTCCACCCCCTCACTCACTCCAACCTCCCGCCCTTGCAATGTGTAGCCCTCCACTCCCTCTGCTCCACCCCAACCTCACCATTAAACTAGTCAACAATGGAGACGCGGTGGTAGTATGGTGCACCAACCTCTACATTGCTGAAGCCAGGCGGCAGTCACTGACATCTCCTCCTATTGTGCAACCACAACCTCCCCTCCCATCACCAAACCATCATTTTAGGGATCTCCCATCCACAGCCACCAATCTCCTAGTCCCCCAATCCAACAATGCCTGGTTCTATCTCTTGCCAAAAATCCACAAACCTGACTGCCCCAGTTAACCAATTGTCTCCACCTGCTCCTGCCCTACTAAACCCTCTCCACTTATCTCGACACTGTCTTGTCCTCCTTGGTCCAGGAACTTCCCATATACATTCAAGGCAACATCCATACCCTCCACTTCCTGCATGACTTTCGATTCTCTGGCCGCCAACATCTCATCTTCACCATGGACATCAGTCCCGCTACACCTGCATCTCCCATGAGGAAGACCTAAAAGGCCTCCATTTCTTCCTCTTCCACTTACCCAACCAATCCCTCTCCACTGACACACTCATTCAATGGGCAGAACTAGTCCTTACCCTTAACAATTTCTCTATTCAATTGTCCCACTTTCTATAAACCAGAGCAATGGCTATGGTAGCTGTATGGGTCCCAGCTGTGCCTGCCTTTTCATTATATGCGTGGAACAGTCCCTCTTCCATAGATACACTGGCACCATCCCCCATCTTTTTCCTCCTCTACATCGATGACTGTATCTTGGAGTCAAGTTTATTCACTTCACCCATACCATCCACTCTGACCTCAACTTTACCTGGTCCATCTTCGACACCTCCCTCCCCTTCCTGGACCTCTCTGTCTCCATCTCTAGCGACCAACCTCACCATTAATGGTGACATCTACTACAAACCCACCGACTCCTACAGCTACTTTGACTACAACTCCTCCCTCTCCACTTGTGTAAAAATGTGATCCCCCTACTACAAATTCCTCTGCGTCTACAGTATCTGCTCGCAGGATAAGCGATTCAACTCCAGAACATCCCGGATGTTCTCTTACTTCAAGAACCATAATTTTCCTCCTATTTGATCAATAGTGCCATCAACTGTGTCTTCTCTACTTCCCTCACCTCTGTCTGCGATCCCCATCCCCCACCCTAACTACGACAAGAATAGAATCCCCCCTCGTCCTCACATTCTACCCAACCAATCTCCAAATCTGGTGCATCATCCTCCACCATCTTCACCACCTACATTCAGATTCCCACCAACAAAACCAGATTTCCCTCCCCACCCCTAATGGCATTCTGTAGGGACTGGTTCCTCCACGATTACCTCATGAGGTCCACATTCCCCACCAACCCCCTCTCCACACCTGGCACCTTCCCCTGCTGCCATAAGAGGAGCAGAACCTGTGCTCACACCTCCCCCCTCACCTCTGTCCAAGGTCCCAAAGGATCATTGCAAACCTGGCAGGGATTTACTTGCACATCCTCCAACCTCATTTATTGCTATGATGCTCTCAATGTGGTCTACTCTAGGTCAGAGAGATGAAGCACAAACTCGTGGAATGGTTCAAGGAACATCTCTGATCTGTACGCACCAACCAACCTCACCTTCCTGTGGCCATCCAATTCAACTTCCCTGATGACATGTCCATTCTGGGCCGCCTCCACCACTTAAACAAGGCCACCTGTAAACTGGAGGATGAACATCTTATCTTCCATCTTGGGAGCCTACAAAAACATGGCATGAACATTGAATTCACCACTTTTCAAATCTCTCAGAGAGGTCCAGGATGGGGAGGGAGGTGTCGCAGATGGACCAGGTAAATTTGAGGTCAGAGTGGATGGTGTGGGTGAAGTGAATGAACTGTTCAAGTTCCTCGTGGACTCCAAGATACAGTCATCGATGTAGAGGAGGAAAAAGGTGGGGGATGGTGCCAGTGTATCTATGGAAGAGGGACTGTTCCACGTGTATAATGAAAAGAGATTGGTTGGGTGGAATGTGAGGACGAGGGGGGATTCTATTCTTGTTGTAGTTAGGGTGGGGGATGGGGATCGCAGACAGAGGTGAGGGAAATTCACCCCATCCCAGATCCCACCCTCTGACTCAGATCTGCCTTCTTGACATGACCTACCTGAGCACCTTTCTTCCCATTTAGCTGCTCCACCTTCTCACCCATCTATCATAATCACCTCCTACCTTTGCCCACCTATCACTATCCCACCTACCTTTTCCCCTAGCCCCACACCCCATTTTTTTTTAGCCCCCGTCCCCTTCCCCAGTCCTGAAGAAGAGTTATTGCTCTGTCTTGCTCCTCGGATGCTGCCTGACCTGCTGTGCCTTTTCCAGTGCCATGCTTTTTTAACTTTGACTTTCCAGCATTTGCCATCCTCACTTTCCCCTAGAAATGGTTTCTCCTAGCATAATGTGAGGACTATTGATTCAATAGTATTTGTTTGGTCCCTTTATAAATGTGGTGTAATTGTAAAACATTTTGTTTTACTGAAGAATTAAGTGTATTCAGCTCTTTTTTTTAAACCTGACACACGTAGACAAATCTGCCTCAAAGTATCTTTCTCAGCTTTTACTACTGAACAGAACAGCAAGACCTTCAGTGCAGTGTACAATTTGATTACCAAATCTGTGTTGAAAGTCTTCCTTTGGGAAAATATACAGAAAGCATTTTTTTTCAGCTTTTGTTATGCCAAGATCTAATTAAGATGAGTAGAGACATGGTGTCACTATTCTGAACAACGTGTGCAATCTATAAATCAGATTGTCTAAGCTAGATAGGGATATTAGCAACAGATGCTGCATATAAATTCAGTCTTGTTTTCGAAAAATTGTTTGGGAATGTGCTAGTGCAGCTGAAATATAACATTGCAAATTTATAGTAACTGTTGCAACAGGGCTAGAATTTATTAACGATTGCAGTTTTTAAAAGTGACTGGTAATCTGATTATTGAAATGAGTGAGCTTTCCGCAAAGTATAGTATTTTGTGTGGAAACTTAGTCGCCTCCAGCACTGTTAACTCGTTCAATTTTCTGACGATGTGTTAATGGATATTCAATCTTTCTGTTACCTTCCACAAGTGTTACACAACCTTTGTTTTCATTAGCACGTTGCTCATATGATAAAAATGAACAGGAAGAGCTTCACTGGCTAAATCAGGAGCATAGCTAAAGTGTGGGGCCCTTGGAGGATACAACTGGGGAATTAATAATGGGGAAATGGCAGATAATTTAAACCAATGTTCTACATTGGCATTCATGGTAGAAAACACTGTAAACATCCCAAAGGTATCAGATGAGCAAGGTGCTAATGAAAACCAAGGTTGTGTAATAGCCCCTATCAGAAGGCACAAAGTAATTTTCAAGTCAATGAGACTGAAGTCAGGCAAGTTGCTAGGATTTGTTGGCCTGCATCCAGGGGTTTTTAAAGGAAACTGCTCCTGTTGCTCGTGCTCTTATTTATAGAACTATAAAAATATTTCTGTATGAAAGGAGGCTATTTACAAGAGCACTCACCTAATTCCATTCCCCCATCTTCTCCCTGTAGCCCTGCAACTTTGTATCCATCAGATAATTATTCAATTTGCTTTTGAAGGCGTTCATTAAATGTGCCTCCACCACACACTGGGAAAATCCTAACCACATGTCACTGTTTCTTCTTTTGCCAGTTGTCTTAAGCCATTAGTGACCCTTCTGTAGTGACGCTTTGCCAATCGGGGCTGTTTCTTTATATCGCATGTCTCCAGACTCCTCATGATTTTGAAAACATCAATGAAATACCCTACTAATCTTTAGGAGAAAATTACTGTAGATGCTAGAATCTGTACAGCATGCCAGACAGCACCCACGGAGAGAGAGAGCAAGCCAACGTTTTGAGTCTAGATGACTTAATCAGAGCTGAAATGTCATATGGAAGGGGAAGCATTTCTGCTATAGGTTGGGGATGAGGGTGTGGAGGTAGTTGGCAAGAAACAGAGCTAGATTAGTTATATAAATCTTGTGCTACAATAGCAGATCAGAGGCTAGGAATTCTGCAGTGAGTAACTCCCCTCCTGACATTCCAATGCCTGTTTATCAACTTCAAGGCATAAGTCAGGTGTGTGACGGAATACACCACACTTGCACAAGCGAACAACATCTCACCTTCAGACGAGGCACTTTACAGCGTACTGGACATAATATTGAGTTCAACGCCTTCAAATTATGAACTATTTCTTTCCTTTCTTTTAGCTAGTTACATTTTATTATCATGCCCTCGCTCCTCTACCCCCATCCCAGTGGGACTGTGTCTCCTTTCCATCTGGCAGGAGACACACCACGGTTCTGTCATTCTCACATTCCAGTCACTTAATCTGAAACTATCGATATCATTTCTCCACCAGCACCCAACATCCACTATGCCCACACCCCTTCCCCTCCAAACCGTATCATAAATGCTGTCCTCTCCACACTTCAGATCAGCTCTGATGAAGTGTCATCTAGACTCAACACATAAGCTTGCTCTCTCTGTGTGGATGCTGTCTGACCCACTGTGATCTCCAGTGTTTGTTGTTTTCACTCTACTAATCTTCTGTTGTGAGCATAGCTCCAGCTTCTTTAAAGTTTCCATGTAAATGAAGCTCCTTATCCCTAGAGCCATTATAATGAAACCTTTCTCCATCCTGTCTCTAATACTTTCATACCATAGCTGAAATGTGGTGCCTAAAATTGCAAGCAATCCTCATGATGAGGAAAGAGCGGTGGACGTGATCTAAATGGACTTCAGTAGGGTGGTCGTCAAGGTATCTCATGGTTGACTGGTTCACAAGTTAGATCACACGAAATACAGGGAAATCTAGCCATGGCGGTTTCCACGATCTTTGCTTTCATAGTCATGCTGTGGCAATGCATAATTGGGCTTTCAGACTTGGAAATCAAGACACCAAAGGTCATAATGGGCTAGTGTTCTAAAAGCTCTTGTTGGTAACTAGAGAAAACTTGGTGTGAACAATGGAATTGTGAATAGCCCCAGTAATTAATATACATTGTGTTGTACTATTGTGACTGCTAACTTGGCTCAGTATTGTTTAACATTTCTTGTTTAAAATAACATTACCAGCGGGTTTGTACCAGATTGTGGATGTAGATATGAGACTTATTTCATTTCATTTCCACCACCTCCTCTCTTTCTGTGACATTGACTATTCTCCCAAGGTACAGTTCTACAGAGGTGGTCTACCAGTGATGTCTCATCCAACTGGTCCATTGATTGTGGGGGATATTCCAGGTGTGCATCACCCTTGTCCACACTCAAGGGTCCATAAACATTGCACGGTGGCTTAGTGGTTAGCACTGCTGCCTCATAGCGCCGGGGACCCGGGTTTGATTCCAGCCTCAGGCAACTGTCTGTGTGGAGTTTGTACATTCTCCCTGTGTCTATATGGGTTTCCTCCGGGTGATCTGGTTTTCTCCCATAGTCCAAAGATGTTCAGGTTAGGTGAGTCGGCCATACTAAATTGCACTTAGTGTTCAGGGATGTGTAGGTTAGGTATGTTAGTCAGAGGTAAATATGGGATAATAATGTTTGCGAATGAGTGTGGGTGAATTACTTTTCAGAGGGTTGGAGTTAACTTGTTGGGCTGAAGGGCCTGTTTCTACACTGTCGGGATTCTATGATTCTATTTGGATACAGAGTTGGCTCGAAGGCAGAAGACCGAGGGTAGTGATGAAGGGTTACTTTTCAGACTGGTGGCCTGTGACCAGTGCTGTGCTACAAGGGATTGGTGCTGGGTCCACTGTTTTTCATTATTTATGTAGATGATTTGGAGATGAACATAGGAGGTCTACTTAGTAAGTTTGCACATGACACCAAAATTGAAGGTGTTGTGGACAGCGAACAGGATCTTGATCAGATGGGCCAATGGGCCAATGAGCTGAGGAGTGATAGATGAAGTTCAGTTTAGATAAATGCAAGGTGCTACATTTTTGGAAAGGCAAATCAGAGCAGGACTTATACATTTAATGGGGACATCCTAGGGAGTGTTGCTGAACAAAGAGACCTTGGAGTGCAGGTTCATAGTTCCTTGAAAGTGAAGTGGCAGGTAAATAGGATAGTGAAGAAAGCATTTGGTATTCTTTCCTTTTTTGGTCAGAACGTTGGGTACAGGAGTTGGCAGGCCATGTTGCGGCTGTACAGGACATTGGTTAGGTCACTTTTGGAATATTGCATGCCTCACAATATTCCAGAAGTGAATTTTGGAAGGATGTTGTGAAGCTTGAAAGGGCTCAGAAAAGCTTTACAAAGATGTTGACAGAGATGGAGGATTTGAGCTCAGGGGAGAGGCTGAATAGGGTGGGACCGTTTTCCCTGGAGCATTGGACACTGACGGGTGACCTTAAAGAAGTTTATAAAATCATGAGGGCCATTGATATGGTGAATAGACAGGATGTTTTTCCTGGGTAGGGGGAATCCAGAACTAGATGGCATAGGTTTAGGGTGAGAGGGGCAAGATTTAAAAGGGACCTAAGGGGCAACCTTTTCACGCAGAGGGTGGTGCATGTCTGGAATGAGGAAGTGCATGTCTGCCAGAGGAAGTGGTGGCGGCTATTCCAATTGAAACATTTAAAAGGCATCTGGATGGATATATAAATAGGAAGGATTTAGTGATATGGGCCAAGTGCTGGCAAATGGGATTAAGTTAATTTAGGATATCTGGTTGGCATGGAAGAGTTGGTCTGAAGGGTCTGTTTCTGTGCTGTACATCTTTATGACTCTTTGACTCTTAAGTTGTGGTCCAAGCAGCATTTTACTTAGGTTCATTGTAACTTTTCTTTTCCATCCTACACCCTAATTTACAGTCCAGGAATTTTTATGTTTTATTAACTGCTTTGTCAACCTGCCCTGCTATCTTCGATGACTCCTGCACTTGATTCCCTCTGTTTTCCCCCATTTTAAATTGTACCTTTCATACTACTTCCTCTCATTCTTCACATCATCTTTTACCTTTTCACAATTTTCTGCATTAAATTTTATTTGTCACCTGACTACTGCTTCCAGCCCCCATTATCTTTTTGAAGATTATTACTATCCTTGTCACAGAAACATGAAAAATTGATTAATATTTACTATTTTTAAAAGGAATATTTGAAGTCAGGAAAATATGTTGCTCTTCTAGAATGTTATATCCATTTGGACTATCCGCTCCCCAGAAACTAGTAAAAAGGACAAATATTATCTCACAGAAATGAAACACAATTACTTTGAAATTCAAATAAGAATTCACCATAACGTTAATAACTTTATATGGAGCTATTGGAAGCTGAGTTTAGTCTTCCCTTAAGAAAATGTCATCATTGTGCAGGGTAAATATGAACATTTAAATAATAAAGACAAAATGTAATGATATCTTTGAGAAGCAAGATGGTTCAAATAAAATAATTTCTTGGAGTCCCCAGTAATTTTTTGTCTCTTACATAATTTTGAAATATCAATGTGAATATTAGTTTTGATTGCCTAGATGGCAATCAACCAACTTTTGAACCAAAGACATTGGTAACATTGTCCATGTTTAGAAAATAACGTAGTTCACTTTTGAAAGTGAGTTAAATTGCTGAAAATTTGTTCAGTGTAATCAAATAAGATTTTTTTCACCACAATCACTTCACCTTATATTAAATGTGTTTTCTTTTTTATTCATTTAGGGATTTGCATGTTGCTGGCTGGGCCAGCATTTATTGCCCATCCCTAGTTGGCCTTGTGAAGGTGTGGTGAACTGCTGCTCCTGAACATCGGTGATGAAGGGCATGAGTATTTGTGATGTAGTGCCAGTTAAGTGGGCAGCTTTGTGCTGGATAGTGTAATGCTTTGAATATTGTTGGAGGTACAAATCATTCTAGCAAGTGTGGAGTATTCCATCACATACCTAACTTGTTATTTGACTTTGGTAGACAGACACTGGTAAGTTAGGAAGTGGGTTACTCACTGCAGAATTCCTAGCCTTTGATCTGCTGTTACAGCCAAAATATTTATATGACTAATCTAGTTCTGTTTCTTGCCAATCATAACCTCCAGAATGTTGATAGTGGGGATTCAGCCATAGTAATGCCACTGAATGTTAAGGGGTGATGATTACGTTCTCACTTGTCAGAGATGGTCATTGTCTGATTCTTCTGTGGCACAAATATCACTTGTCTGTCCAAACCTGGATATTGTCCAGGTGTTGTAGGAATTGGCATAGACTGCTTCAGCATCTGAGAAGCTGTGAAGGGGCTGAACATTGTACAATCAGCAAAAATCCCCACTTCTGACTTTATGATGGAAGGAAGGTCATTGATGAGGTAGCTGAAGTTGAGTACTGTCCTGAGGAATTGCTGTACAGATGTCCTGGAAATGAGTAGATTGACCTCCAACAGTCTCAAAAAATTTCCATTGCGTCAGGAAAGACTCCAGCAGTGGAGAGTTTTCTCCCAGATTTCCAATGGCACCAGTTTTGATCGGTCTGCTTGATGCCATACTAGGTCAAGTGCAATTGTGATATCTGGGACAATTGCTGTTGCCACCTAAACTTCAGTCCAATTATCCATCTATGAACCAAGGCTGTAATGATCTCATTTGTTAAGCCAAGTATCAGTGAACAAGTTATCAAGTTAACAAGTGAATAATGATCCCTTCACCACTTTATTAAGGATTGAGAGTACTCTTTGGACAATGTTTTATTAGATCTTTACAAATACTGTGTTTTATTTATCCTGCTTTTTGTGTCTAAGACATACCAAGTTAATTTTCCACATTGTTGAGTTCATGTTAGTGTTGTACTGGAATAGTTTGGGAAAATCCAGTGATTAGCCCTAACAAATATTCCTAGAATTAAACGATTGCGTCTGCTTACACCCTTTCAACAATATTGAAATGAATGATTTTAAATTGGAAAAGAGCCCTTTGTATGTTGAAAATGTACTCCTACTGTTTGCATATGCTGCCCTCATGATTTTTCCCTTTCTCTTTGAAAGTATCTTGCCAATTATAGCTCCATTTTGTGACTGAAAAGTTGAATGCAAAGCATATGGTTTGCTGAATATGTGGACTTGCTTTCAAATTAGCAGCAAGACAAATCAACCAGTGTTAGCATTGATAGCAATTAGAAAAATGGCTTGGTTTGCATTGAAATCTGAGAAATAGATTTAACAATTCCAAACACAGCTGTCCCTTTGTTTATACTTCTATAAAACCATTTTGGTTTTAGATGAAACTATGGCACTTGGCTTAAAAAGGGAGTTGTTCGATTATACACTGGATTCTAACCTTTTGAAGATTGATTATATGACGATCTTCATACAACTCTATCTCACTCTGGCGCAAGGGAAGTATCACTGTCAGAGGGTAAGAATGGAAACCATATCATTTCAACTGAGTAATTTTTAGTTGCTTATATCAACCTCAGTGATCTGTGGAAAGTTTCTTGGTTTCCGGATTGATACTGAAGAGTTTAACACCTTCACTTTAAGTTCAAAGGCTTTCTTTGATATTACAATAGATTGGTTTGTAAACTTAAATTAGAGATGGTCTCTTTAGGTAAAGTTTTCCTTTAACACAGGCTGGCTTCTTCTATTATCATGATTGCAATACACACACACACACACACACACACACACACACACACACACACACACACACACACACTTATAGACACCCACACACACCCTTATAGACACCCACACTCTCACATGCACCCCCTCACAGACTTAAGACACTCTACACCCACCACACACACACACATTGCACTTTGCTCAAAAACTGCATACATTCATGTAGAACTCTGAGCTCAAAAACTGCATGAATTTTTGTAAAACTCTGTTATCTCACTTTTTAGCTTAGAATCAATCTAAACATCAGGTCATAGACAGAGAACACAGGGGGCTAACACCTTCAACATATTGTCCATTGTTAACAGCTAAACTGAGAATGCAACTTTTAAAAAAAATGGTTTTGTGATTTACACATGAAAGAAGTGAAACTATCACTGTATTCTAACAGTTGAAAGGTTTAACAAACTATCATTTTTTCAATGTATAATTTCAGTTACATCACACTGCAAATTTTTGCTATAAAATCTGTTACGATCGAGCCCTCCACAATCATCTGATGAAGGAGCGTCGCTCCGAAAGCTAGTGTGCTTCCAATTAAACCTGTTGGACAATAACCTGGTGTTGTGTGATTTTTAACTTTCTTCTATTGTGAAGACTTTAATTCAACAAATTAAATCTCATTTGACATGTACATCTGAAATGGCTTTTTGTAGTTATTAGAATCAGATATTGTTGGTTGTTTCTCAAAATCTGATTAATGTATTCAAATATGTTTAAAGGCAAGTGATTGATTTGTGCTATTATATTATCTTAAAGTTGTGTGAAATACTAGTTGATGAGAAATAAATAATCTAAAAATGTTGGTTTTGACGTCAATGCTGTTAGGTAGGAGAATACATTCTGAAAAATTATAGTCTTGAATAATATTGAGGAGATGCTGGAGTAAAAGTGACCAGAATTAATTGTGCAATGTTAAGAATATTGTCAAGAAAAGAATGAATGCAATAACTTGAACTAAATCATAAGTTGTATTTAGAGTCATAGAGTCATAGAGATGTAGAGCACGGAAACAGATCCTTCAGTCCAACTCATCCATGCCGACCAGATATCCCAACCTAATCTAGCCCCATTTGCCAGCACTTGGCCCATATCCATCTAAACCATTCCTATTCATATACCCATTCGTATGCCTTTTAAATGCTGTAATTGTACCAGCCTCCACTACTTCCCCTGACAGCTCATTCCACACATGCACCATCCTCTGAAAAGGTTGCCCCTTAGGTCCCTTTTATATCTTTCCCTCTCAACCGAAACCTATGCCCTCTAGTTCTGAACTTCCTCACCCCAGGGAAAAGACCTTGTCTATTTATCCTATCGATGCTCCTTATGATTTTATAAACCTCTATAAGGTCACCCCTCAGCCTCCGACATTTCAGTATTTACTGAAGGTGATTTATAGATTACAGGTATTCTCATTATTCATTTTCATGAGATAGGACATTTGGTCCATCAAATTCACTCCATTATTCAATGAGAGCTTGGCTGATCTGATAATCCTCAACTTCACTTCCCCAGTTTACTCCATAACCATTGATTTCCTTAATCTTAATGATTAGTAAGTATATTCAAGGCTGAAATAGATGAACACCCCTATCTTTATAGCTCTGCACAGTAAAGAATTACACAGATTCACCCCGCCTCTGAGAAGAATGTTTTCCTCATCTTTGATTTAAGCGGATGTATCATTACTCTGCGATTATGCTCTCCAGACTTTGTCCCACCCACAAGGGGAAACAACATCTCCTCATCTACTCTGTCAACCCCTAGTAAGGTTTCCTCTCATTCTTTTAGGTTTGAAAGGAGCCACTTCAACCAGCTTTTCTTAAATTAATGAACATAGAAGAACATAGATAGAACATAGAACAGTACAGCACAGAACAGGCCCTTCAGCCCACGATGTTGTGCCGACCATTGATCCTCATGTAAGGCAAACCTAATGTACAAACCTTCAAATTTCTGTGACCATATACATGTCCAGCAGTCTCTTAAATATCCCCAATGACCTCGCTTCCACAACTGCTGTTGGCAACGCATTCCATGCTCTCACAACTCTCTGCATAAAGAACCCGTCTCTGACATCCCTATTATACTTTCCACCAAACAGCTTAAAACTATGCCCCTCATGTTAACAATTTCTGCCCTGGGAAAAGGTCTCTGGCTATCAACTCTATCTATGCCTTTCATTACCTTGTGTACCTCAATTAGGTCCCCTCTCTTTCTTCTTTTTTCCAATGAAAAAAGTCCGAGCTCAGTCAACCTCTCTTCGTAAGATAAGCCCTCCATTCCAGGCAGCATCCTGGTAAACCTCCTCTGTACCATCTCCCAAGCATCCACATATTTCCTATTATAGGGCGACAAGAACTGGACACAGTATTCCAGGTGCAGTCTAACCAAGGTTTTATAGAGCTGCCAGAAGATCTCATGGCTCTTAAACTCAATCCCCCTGTTTAATGAAAGCCAAAATACCATATGCTTTCTTAACAATCCTGTCCACTTGGGTGGCAATTTTAAGGGATCCATTACCTGCACACCAAGATCCCGCTGTTCCTCCACACTGCCAAGAATCCTGACTTTAATCCTGTATTCAACTTTCAAGTTCGACCTTCCAATATGCATCACTTCACATTTATCCAGGTTGAACTCCACTCCACCCTCTCCTCCCTGACCTATCACCTTCATCCCCTCCCCCACTCACCCATTGTACTCTATGCTACTCTCTCCCCACCTCCACCCTCCTCTAGCTTATCTCTCCACGCTTCAGGCTCACTGCCTTTATTCCTGATGAAGGGCTTTTGCCCGAAACATCGATTTCACTGCACTTTGGATGCTGCCTGAACTGCTGTGCTCTTCCAGTACCACTGATCCAGAATCTGATTTCCAGCATCTGCAGTCATTGTTTTTACCTCTATCTGCCACCTGTCAGCCCATCTCTGCATCCTGTCAATGAAATGCTGCAGCCTACAACAGCCCTCTATACTGTCAACAACACCTCCAACCTTTGTGTCGTCTGCAAACTTGCTAACCCATCGTTCAATCTCCTCATCCAAGTCATTATTAAAAATTGCAAAGCGTAGAGGCCAAAGAACAGAGCCCTGTGGAACACCACTTACCACTGACTTCCAGGCAGAATACTTTCCTTCCACTACCACTTGCTGTCTTCTGTCGACCAGCCAATTCTGTATCCAGACAGCTAAATTTCCCTGTATCCCATTCCTCCAGACCTTCTGACTGAGCCTACCGTGAGGAACATTATCAAATGCCTTGCTGAAGTCCATATACACTGCATCTAATGCTCGACCCTCATCAACTTGTCTAGTAACATCCTCAAAGAACTCAATAAGATTCGTGAGGCATGATCTGCCCCTCACAAAGCCGTGCTGACTGCATTTAATCAAGCCATGCTCTTCCAGATGGTCATAAATCATATCATTCAGAAACCTTTCTAACACCTTGCAAATGACAGACATGAGACTGACTGGTCTGTAATTGCCAGGGATTTTCCTATTTCCTTTCTTGAAGAGAGGAATTACATTTGCTTCCCTCTAGTCCTCAGGTACAACTCCAGTGGAGAGCGAGGATGCAAAGATCTTCGCAAGCGGCGAAGCAATCACATTTCTCACTTCCCGAGGACAAATCTGGTCTGGTCCTGGCGACTTGTCAATCTTAATGTTTGACAAAATTTTCAGCACATCAGCTTCCTCAATCTCTATCCGTTCCAGCATGCTTACCTGCTCCTCAATGGTTTCATTCACTACAAGGTCCTTTCCATTAGTAAAGACAGAAGCAAAAAACTCGTTTAGGGCTTCCCCTACCTTCTCAAACTCTATACACAATATCCCTATGCTATCCCTGATCGGCCCTACTCTTTCTTTGATCATTCTCTTATTCCTCACATATGTGTAAAATGCCTTTGGATTCTCCCTAATCTTTCCTGTCAAGCCTTTTTTGTGCCCCTTTCTGGCTCTCCTCAGATCATTTTTGAGCTCCTTCCTCACCTGCCTGTAATCCTCTAGAGCTGAGCAAGAACCTTGCTTCTTCCACCTTACGTAAGCTGCCTTCTTTCTTTTGACGAGAAGCATCTCCACTCTCATCATCCAAGGTTCCTTTATCTTACCCCTTCTCGCCTGTCTCAGAGGAATACATTTATGCATCACTCGCAACAACTGTTCCTTAAAAAGTCTCCACATGTCTATAGTGCCCTTTCAATGTAGCAATTGCTCCTAGTCCATACTTCCCAACTCACGTCTGATAGCATCATAGTTTCCTTTTCCCCAATTAAATTACTCCCATTGTGCCTGCTTCTGTCCTTCTCCATAGCTATGTCGAATGTGAGGCAGTTGTGGTCACAATCACCAAAATGCTCTCCCACCGCAAGATCTGACACCTGCCCCGGCTCATTGCCGAGCAACAAATCTAAAATGGCCTCTCCCCTCGTCGGCCTGTCAACGTACTGAGTTAGGAAACCCTCCTAAACACACCTTACAAAAACATCTCCTTCCAAACCATCTGCTCGAAGGAGGTTCCAATCAATATTGGGAAAGTTAAAGTCACCCATTACAACAACCTACTACATTCACACTTTTCCAAAATCTGCCGACCTATGCTTTCTTCAATCTCCCTGCTGCTATTGGGGGGCCTGTAATAAACCCCTAATGAGGTGACTGCTCCCTTACTGTTCCTAATTTCCACCCATACTGACTCGGTAGGCAGATCCTCCTTGACAATGGTAACTTCTGTAGCTGTGATATCCTCTCTGATTAGCAGTGATACACCACTTCCTCTTTCCCCCCCCCCTCCCTATTCTTTTTAAATGTTCTAAACCCTGGAACATCCAGCAACCATTCCTGCCCTGAGAAACCCATGTCTCTGTAATGGCCACAACATCACAACACCAGGTACTGATCCATGCTCTAAGCTCATCACTTTTATTCCTGATACTCCTTGCATTAAAGCAAACATACTTTAGATTAGATTAGATTACCTTACAGTGTGGAAACAGGCCCTTCGGCCCAACAAGTCCACACCGACCCGCCGAAGCGTAACCCACCCATACCCCTACATTTACCCCTTACCTAACACTACAGGCAATTTAGCATGGCCAATTCAGCTGACCTGCACATCTTTGGACTGTGGGAGGAAACTGGAGCACCCGGAGGAAATCCACGCAGACACGGGGAGAACGTGCAAACTCCACACAGTCAGTCGCCTGAGGCAGGAACTGAACCCGGGTCTCTGGCGCTGTGAGGCAGCAGTGCTAACCACTGTGCCACCGTGCACTGATCCCTTGGTTCTTTCCCAGTAAATTCCTTCCCACTGGCAGCACTACCTCTGCTATTGCCTCATCTCCATAAAATCTCACCACCGGTATACAGTCAGGTTCCCACCCCCCTGCCGTACTAGTTTAAACCCTCCTGAACCACTCGAGCAAACCTTCCACCCAGGACATTGGTCCCCTTCCAGTTCAGGTGCAACCCGTCCTTCATGTACAGGTCCCACCTTCCCCAGAAGGCGTCCCAATTATCTACATATCTGAAGCCCTCCCTCTGACACCAGCTGCGCAGTCACGTGTTAAGCTGTGCCTGCTCCCTGTTCCTCGCCTCGCTATCTCGTGGCACCAGTAGTAAACCCGAGAACACTACTCTGTTTGTTCTGCTCTGCAGCTTCCACCCTAACTCCCTGAAATCACTTTTTATATCCTCAATCCTTTCCCTGGCTATATCATTGGTGCCAGTATGTAACACGATTTCTGGCTGTTCGCCCTCCCCTTTCAGAATGTTATACATCCAATCGGAGATGTCCCAGACCCTGGCACCAGGGAGACAACATACCTTCCGGGAATCCCAATCCTGACCACTAAATCTCCTGTCAATTCTCCTAACAATCAAGTCTCCTACCACTCGCGCTTTTCTATTCTGCCCACTTCCCTCCTGGGCCACAGTGTCAGGCTCAGTGCCAGAGAACTAACCACTATGGCTTTCCTCGGGTAGGTCATTCCTCCCCAGCAGTATCCAAAATGATATACTTATTGTTGAGGGGAATATCTACAGGGGATCTCTGCACTGTCTGGCTGTCCCCTTTCCTCCTCCTGACTGTAACCCATCTATCCTTATCCTGAGCCTCAGGAGTGACCAACTCCTGGTAACTCCTCTCAATTACCCACTCAGCCTCCCGAATGATCCGCAGTTCATCCAGCTCCACCTCCAATTCCCTAACACGGTTTTCAAGGAGCTGGAGTTGGATGCACTTCCCGCAGATGTAGCCAGTGGAGACATGTGTCATGTCTCTCACCTGCCACATTCTGCAGGAGGAGCAAGCAACTGCCCTAGCATCCATACCCCACTTATCTGAACGCCCAAACAATACTAAACAAGAAAGCTTAATTCAATTGCTATAAAATCAAGCAATAAACTTATATTCAATATAGCTATTCAAAAATAGTTAGCCTATTAATTAATAAATGCTAGAAGTAATAATGCAACATCTCACACATACACACAAGAAATAAGGGGTGAATCAAAAAAAAATGTTTAAAAATATATACAGCTCAGTCTTTGAAATGTCCATGAAGTTGAAGATAATCGAACAGTTTACCCATTGGAATGAATGTAACTGGTCATATTGAAGTTGGTAATTGAACAGCCAATTTTGAGATTCTTGGTTTTGTAGATTGATTAAAACTCTTGTGTCCTGCTTCTCTTTGGCAGTGGCTGACTAGCTAACAGCCAGTGAGATGGAGGTGTTTCCCTTTTCTTCACCTGCAGTGCAGGCTGTTTAAATGGCTCATCTCAGAGCTGTAATTCTTATAGCACGTTATTCCACACAGTAGGATGCAGCCCATTAACACGGGTTAGGAATTTTAGCATCACTGGGAGTTTATTTTGCAAGGATCTTACTCAAAAGAATCACTCTTAAAAGAACAAGTGTATTTGGAAGCACACTGCAGAGTTCATGCCAGCAGATTTACTGTTGGCACGATCTTCACCATAAGCCAACTTCTCTAAAGAGAAGTGCAGATAACCAGCTATACTACTTGAGCTAACTTTTATATCTCAATAAAGCATTCAACATCACCAGAGTAGGACTCTACAAGATTTTGGGGAGAATTGGCGGTCCAACCCCTTTCAGTACAGAAGAAAGATCACATTTGACTTGAAAGGAACAAAGCTGCCAAATGATATGAATCATGACTTGGAGGTTAAAAATCGCACAACACCAGGTTATAGTCCAACAGGTTTATTAATTCATAGAGATGTACAGCATGGAAACAGACCCTTCGGTCCAACCTGTCCATGCCGACCAGATATCCCAACCCAATCGAGTCCCACCTGCCAGCACCCGGCACATATCCCTCCAAACCCTTCCTATTCATATACCCATCCAAATGCCTCTTAAATGTTGCAATTGTACCAGCCTCCACCACTATCTCTGGCACACATGTACCACCCTCTGTGTGAAAAAGTTGCCCCTTAGGACTCTTCTATATCTTTCCCCTCTCGCCCTAAACCTACGCCCTCTAGTTCTGGGACCCAGGGAAAAGACTTTGTCTATTTACCCTATCCACGACCTCATAATTTTGTAAACCTCTATAAGATCACCCCTAAGCCTCCGATGCTCCAGGGAAAACAGCCCCAGCCTGTTCAGCCTCTCCCTATAGCTCAAATCCTCCAACCCTGATAACATCCTTGTAAATCTTTTCTGAATACTTTCAAGTTTCACAACATCTTTCCGATAGGAAGAGACCAGAATTGCACGCAATATTACAACATTGGTCTAACCAATGTCTTGTACAGCCGCAACATGACCTCCCAACTCCTGTACTCAGAACTCTGACCAATAAAAGAAAGCATACCAAACGCCTTCTTCACTATCCTATCCACCTGTGACTCCGCTTTCAAGGAGCTATGAACCTGCACTCCAAGGTCTGTTTGTTCAGCAACACTCCCTAGGACCTTACCATTAAAGTATAAGTCCTGCTAAGATTTGCTTTCCCAAAATGCAGCACCTCGCATTTATCTGAATTAAACTCCATCTTCCTCTTCTCAGCCCATTGGCCCATCTGGTCCAGATCCTGTTGTAATCTGAGGTTACCCTCTTCGCTGTTCACTACACCTCCAATTTTGGTGTCATCTGCAAACGTACTAACTGTACCTCTTATGCTCGCATCCAAATCATTTATGTAAATGATAAAAAGTAGTGGACCCAGCACCGATCCTTGTGGCACTCCCTGGTCACAGGCCTCCAGTCTGAAAAACAACCCTCCACCCCACCCTCTGTCTTCTACCTTTGAGCCAGTTCTGTATCCAATTGGCTAGTTCTCCCGGTATTCCATGAGATCTATCCTTGCTAATCAGTCTCCCACGAGGAACCTTGTTGAACGCCTTACTGAAGTCCATATAGATCACAACTACCACTCTGCCCTCATCAATCCTCTTTATTACGTCTTCCAAAAACTCAATCAAGTTTGTGAGTCATGATTTCCCACACACAAAGTCATGTTGACTATCCCTAATCAGTCCTTGCCTTTCCAAATACATGTACATCCTGTCCCTCAGGATTCCCTCCAACAACTTGCCCACCACCGAGGTCAGGCTCACTGGTCTGCAGTTCCCTGACTTGTCCTTACCACCTTCTTCAGTAGTGGCACCACGTTAGCCAACCCCAGTCTCCTGGCGCCTCACCTGTGACTATTGATGATACAAATATCTCAACAAGAGGTAAAAACAATGACTGCAGATGCTGGAAACCAGATTCTGGATTAGTGGTGCTGGAAGAGCGCAGCAGTTCAGGTAGCATCCAAGGAGCAGCGAAATCGACGTTTCGGGCAAAAGCCCTTCATCAGGAATAAAGGCAGAGAGCCTGAAGCGTGGAGGGATAAGCTAGAGGAGGGTGGGGGTGGGGAGAAAGTAGTATAAAGTAAGCAAATGTGGCTGTGGTAGCATGTTTGTTTCACGACATGGTTGAAGATCTTCAGGGCAGAGGAAATGACTTGGGATTTGCAGTGGGAGAGGGACTCCCTGAGATTCTTGTAGAGAGAGGAGGAAAACTCCTTCAAGGCAGGAGGCCCAGCAATCACTTCTCTAGCTTCTTACAGAGTTCTAGGATACACCTGATCAAGTCCTGGGGATTTATCCACTTTTATGCATTTCAAGACATCCAGCACGTCCTCCTCTGTAATCTGAACATTTTTGTAAGGTGTCACCATCTATTTCCCTACAGTCTATATCTTCCATATCCTTTTCCACAGTAAATACTGATGCAAAATACTCATTTAATATCTCCCCCATTTTCTGCAACTCCCCACAAAGGCTGCCTTGCTGATCTTTGAGGGGCCCTATTTTCTCCCTAGTTACCCTTTTGTCAGAATTGATAGCACAAGTTTACTGTGCGATGTGATGCAGTTTTTGAGCAAAGTAAAATGTAATTCTGCATGTACAAATTCACCCCACACACTTATATGTGTATGTGTACGTGGGGGGTGGCGGCGGCGGTTGTGAGTGTCTGTGAGAGATTGTGTGTTTTATATGAGTGTAAAGGGGTATAAGTCTGTGAGAGGGTGTGTGTGGGAGTATATGTGTGAGCATATGAGAGAGGGTCTGCGTGAGTGTGTGTGACTCTAGGTATGTGTGTGTGCATGTGTGTCTGTGTCCATCTGTCTGTGTGTGTCCGTCTGTGTGTGGTATAGTGCAATGGGGTCACCTGTAGTGTGACATGAACCCAAGGTCCCGGTTGAGGCCATCCTCATGAGTACCGAACTTGGTTATACATTTGGTCAGCCACGTTTTGTTGTTGCCTGTCCCAAAGTCCACCTTGGAGGACGGTCACCCGAAGGTCCGAGGTCAAATGTCCCAGACTGCTGAAGTGTTCTCCGACTTGGAGGGAACACTCCTGTCTGTTGAGTGTTCTGCGGTGTCCGTTCATCTGTTGCCATAGCTTCTGTTTGGTCTCGTCAATGTACCATGCCTCAGGGCATCCTTGCATGCAGCATATGGGATAGACAACATTAGCTGAGTTGCATGAGTATCTGCCACTTACACGATGGGAGGTATCAATATTCTGACACATCTTGCAGTATCTACCATGACAAGGTTGTATTGTATCATCCTGAAAGCGGGCAGTTTGCTCCAAACAATGATCGGTTTGAGGTTTGGTGGTTGTTTAAAGGCGAGAAGTGGTGGTATGGGGAAGGTCTTGGCAAGGTGCTCATCCTCATTGATAATGTGTTGCAGGCTGCGAAGACCATGGCATAGTTTTTCAGGTCCTGGGAATTACTGGACAATGAAGGGACCCGGTTGGTTACAGCTCGTGTCTGTCTCCTGAGGAGGTCATTACGGTTCCTCGCTGTGGCACATCAGATATGCCGTTGATGAGTTGAACATCGTATCCCGTTCTTATGAGGGCATCCCTGAGTATGTCCAAGTGCCCGTCATGTTCCTCCTCATCTGAACAGATCCTGTGTATGCGTAGGGCTTGTCCATAGGGGATGGCTGTTTTAATATGTTTCGGGTGGAAGCTGGAAAAGTGTAGCATTGTGAAGTTACCTGTGGGTTTGCGGAAGAATGAGGTGCCCATCCTTGATGAAGATGCATGTGTCCAAGAATGAGACAGATAATACAGAGTAGCGCATGGTGAGTTTGATGGTGGGATGAAATTTGTTGATACCACTGTGTAGTTTTTTTGGTGACTCCTCGCCATGGGTCCAGCAAAAGAAAATGTCATCAATGTACCCAGTGTATAGTGTTGGTTGGAGGTCCTGTGTAGAGAAGAAGTCTTGTTCAAACCTTTGCATGAAAATGCTGGCATACTGGGGTGCAAATGTGGTCCCCATGGCTGTTCCATGTATCTGGATGAAGAACTGGTTGTCAAAGTGAAGATGTGATCGAGGATAAAGCAGATGAGCTGTAGGACGGTGCTCGGAGATCGGCAGTTGTTGGTGTTGAGTACTGAGGCTGGTGCCGCAATGCCGTCATTGTGGGGGATGCTGGTGTTGATCGCTCTATGCCAGAATCCCCCACCTTGCCCAGACCTTCCCACACCTCCACTTCTCACTTTTAAACAACCACCAAAACTAATACAGATTATTGTTCGTAGCAAACTGCCCGGCTTTCAGGACGATACAATACAACTTTGTCACGGTAGATGCTGCAAGACGTGTCAGAATGTCGATACGAATACCACCATTACATGTGGAGACACTTCCCATCATGTACGTGGCACGTAATCAGGCAACTCAGCTAACGGTGTCTATCTCATGTGCTGCAGGCAAGGATGCCCTGAGGCATGGTCCATTGACGAGACCCAGCAGAGGCTACAGCAATGGATGAACGGACACCACAGAACAATCAACAGACAGGAGTGTTCCCTCCAAGTCGGAGAACACTTCAGTGGTCTGGGACATTCAACCCTCAGTACTTTGGGTGAGCGACCTCCAAGGCGGACTTTGGGACAGGCAGCAACGAAAAGCTGAGCAGAGGCTGATAGCCAAGTTCGATATCCATGGGACCTTGGGTTCATGTCACACTATAGGTGACCCCACTGTATTATACAGACACACAAACACACACAGACACACACCTATACACACACTCATGCAGACGGTCTCTCATACACACATATACACTTCCACACCCACACCCTCTCACAGACTATACCTCTTTGCACTCACAGACACTCATAACCACAACACACACACACACACACACACACACACACACACACACACACACACACACACCCACTTGCACACAAACACATATAAGTTTGTGGGGTGAATTTGTGCTTGCAGAATTACATTTTACTTTTCTCAAAAAACACATGAATCCACGTGACTTTGTAAATCCGATTTTTAGGTTAGAATCAGTCTGACCATTTTTGGCACAGACAATCTCACAGGGAAGCTCACACCTTAAATACATTATCTGGGCCGACATGACACCAATTGTTATGGATCACTTGACAATGTAACTTTTTTTTTAAAAAAAAGTTTTGCGATTTACATATGAAAGAACTGAAACCAACATGGTCATTCGAAAAGATGAGAGACTTAACAAACAATCCTGGTCTTTTTCAATATATAATTTCAGTTACATCACACTGTAAACTTTTGCTATAAATTCTGTGTCTTGCAATCTTATTCTCCACAACCACCTGATGATGAAGCAGTGCTCCGAAAGCGAGTGCTTCCAAATAAACCTGTTGGACTATAACCTGGTATTGTGTGATTTTTAATTTTGTACAACCCAGTCCAACACCAGCATCTCCAAATCATGACTGGGAGGTGACTTGGTATGAATCATGTAAGTATTCTGTAAGTGCAATTTGAAGTGGTGAAAGGGTGAAATGTAACCCTGTTTAATGAGGGTTGTTTTTTTCTCCAACCATTGCATTAAAACAAGTCATGTAAACTAAAGTGAATGGCTTAATCTAACAGCCCATGATAATAATGGCACCAAAGGGTGAAGATTGTAATTTTGCATGTATTTGAGTGAATTGAAGTATCCAACTTAATTATCAATTTGATGTGATTTTGTGGAGGTTCCAAACTTTCAAATCCAAGTTGGTAGGAGACTATATGCTGGGATGTCTTGTCAGTTGGAAATATTGGGAAGGAGGTGGAAAAGTGAAGATATTTATCTGTGGATAAATGGCATCTCTTAAAGTATAAGGACATATCACGTTCTGATTTCCAGCATTGCCCATCACTCAGTTTTAGTAATTCTTAGCTCTCAGCCAGTGTTTTAATTCCCATTCAAGAAATTTTAAGCACATGAGCTCTGGTGAAGTTATAACACTGAGAGTGCTGCATTTTAAGAATGCAGTCTTTTCAACAAGCTGTAAAAGATTAATTGTAAAACTGTTGTAAAATATCCCTTAGCACTACTCAATTGAAAGTAAGGCTTTACTCCTGGTGTTCGTACTAGCGTTTATTCCTGAACCCAATGTTACAAGAAATGTAACAAATGCGGATGCTAAAGATCTGAAACAAAAACAGAAATTGCTGGAGAAACTCAGCAGGTCTGTCAGCATCTGCGAAGAGAAAGCAGAGTTAATGTTTTGAGTTCAGTGACCCTCCTTCAAACTGATAATGGTGAGAAAAAGGTGGCATTTATGCTGATGATGGGGGTGAAGGTGAAAAGGAGTGAGGAGACAGGGAGCCCAGAGAGCGAGAAGGTTAGGTAGATTAAAAGGATGGTTTATAGTGAGTCAGCAAAGGAGAAAAGCTGATTATGGAGCCTCTTTGATAACTCTGAAACTCCTTCCCTAATGGTGTCAATATTGAAAATATTGAAAGCAGCCCATGTCATGATAGGGTGTAGGGATGGGTAACAGATATGGAAGAAGGAGTTCAGGCCCAAAGTTATTGAATTGAATCGTGAGTTTTTAAGGCTACAGGGTCCCCAAGTGGAAAATGAAATGCTGTTCTTCCAGCTTGTGCTGAGCCTTACTGGAGCACTGCAGCAGCCCGAGACAGAAATGTTGGTCAGGGAATACAGTGGTGTATGGTGTGATGAGTTGGCAGCTCAGGGTCTTTTTTTGTGGACAAGCCCTGGGCTGCTTTCACCACAGCCAACCCCTTTTCACCTACTTACTATCGCCTTTAGCATCTTATCTACTTCCATGGCTAACTATCCCTTTGTTTGCCTCACTTACTTTCTGTCTCTCTCTGGGCTCCATCTCCACTGATCCTCTCACTCCTTTACCACCTCCACCCTCTGTTTTCAGCATTAATACCATTTTTTCTATCAACAATCAGTTTTGAAGAAGGTCACTAGAGTCAAAATGTTAACTCTCTACTTTCTCTGAGCAGATGCTGATAGATGTGCTGAACTTCTCCAGCAATATTTGTTTTTGTTACAAGAATATAATTCTTTTGGCTGGAACATTGCTGTTCTTGGGATCTTGAGTTCTGAATCTCTCCACAACAGTGACTAATTTATAAAAGCGCATGAAGCTCTTTGGGACACCTGGAGGTTATGCAAAATGTTATGTAAATGCAAGTACTTTTTAATTGTGTGATGCAGATATTTAAGTGATAGCTTTAATATTTGCACTCTTATAGTTTTATAATGAGCTTCTTAGTTTTATTGGGAATTACAAATGACATGACTGCATTTTTTTCTAATCAAAAAACACTTCTCATCAGCCTTCCAGGGCAATCCTTGAAATAGATGTTGGAATTCAGTTCGTTTATGATTATTTCTTCCCTCAAGGTTGCTCTGGTAATGATTATGTTCATCAAATCAGACAAGTCTTTCAAACAGCAGATGAGTCAGCAAGTCCCATGAGTTCTGGTGCTTGCCTTGTGAATTCTGATAGCATTCTCTGATCCAAAATGTTCCAATGATAGTTGCAGTTCACTGGCTTGAGGTTACAAGTGAATGTTAGAATTATTAGATGTTTCTTTGGTTGCTTTGTTTCACCTATTTCTGGTATGGATATTAAGGCTGCAATGTGTAGTTGCACTCATGGTGGTAGATTTGTCAGACTTCATGCTATTTTATGCAATTGAATAGCATGGATTCCTCAATGGTGCCTGATTACTGAATGGCATGAATCTTCCAAGCAGCAGAAATGACAAGTAGATTGCCATGTACTCTTAAATTCTCCCCACTCAACACTGCCATGCATTTCGTGCAGGGTCTTCCAATCTTGATTTTCACAGAAATAACCAGCATAACGTCCCTCTGGAAACTCTGCTGGAGCATAGCAGAGTCAAGAAAAAGACAGAACATGCCCGCTGTTTATGGCATCAGTTGCTCTATGGTATGTTTAAAGTTGCAGTGTTTGAATGGTAATGAATGAGTGATGGGTGAGTGGAGATTTGAGTTAGTATGGGATAGATGAGCTAGTTACTACGGTGGGTAGTTGGTCAGGTGGAGTAGTAAGTTCAGGGTGTGGTGGAGATGAAAAGAGGGTTGTGGGTTTGACTGGGGGTGTGAAGTTGCCCAGGCGTTGAACTAGATTTAAATCTAATGTATCCTGGGTAGCTATCTATTAAGTATTATTGAAGTGTCCAATGACTCTAAGTTAGATGACGATATGTGAAGGGAAGCAGGAAAATTGCCCGGTAATTATTTTAAAAATGCATACTTTGTTGATGCATTTTATCCATTGTATTTTGTGCAATTATAGCTCTGTTTTCTTTTGGATAGTTTTTTTTGTTGAAATTAGGATAGGGGAGTGTTTTCAATGTTGGCATGGCCTCCTGGAAGAATTTTAACATTTTTCTATATATCTACGCTACACCATATTAATGGGTGAATATCTGAGTAATTATATTCTTTGAGACAATACGTAATGTGTACTTATTAAACAATTAAACTAATTCTGCTTTCTGACCTGTTATTGGTCAATGCCATTTTGTTTTGGGAGATCGCTGTGGGGAAATTAACTATTATATTTTCTATTTCATAATGTCAACAACACTTCAGAATACTTCAACAGCTGGAAGCATTTTGGACATGCTGAGGTCATGAAAAGTACTGCATAAATACCTATGTCTAATGAAATTAACTGCACACAAGTTATCACATTCACGTATCTCATTCTTTCTTCTTGTGAGAGGCTGAGAAGGTTTCAGTTAGATGAGTTACTGCTTTTAAAATTGCTGCAGAAACTTAGCAGGTTTGGTAGCGTTTGTGGAGAGAAAGCAGAGTTAACGTTTTGAATCCAGTGACCTTTTTTAGAATTTTTAGAGTTACTGTTTGTGATCAGATAAATTACAGTACCCCTCTGCTCTTGAAATAATTTCCTTGCATGGGTGTATTTGAATCATTGTAATGGTTTCTTCAGAAAGTTATGAATAGAGTAAACAGAAACAGAATCTTGCAACAACTTATTTGGCCGTAGGTAGATTGGTTTTTCTTTTCCTCCTTTTATAAGCCATGCTTTTATATGTAGCAAACTTCTGATAGTTTAATCATCTTCTAGACGTTTCAAAATAATGAAGTGTTTTTGTGCAGGATGAAAACTGCCATTTGTCTAATAAGACAGGATCTGAAGATTATCTCCTATAGAAATAAGGAATAGATTAATCTACTGAAGATGGCGAAAGAGGGAAAATGTGCAATAAGCAATGGAATGGATAAACTGTAAAGTGGATTTGTGGAGGTTTAGGATGGAGTAGTGTACAGGAATTGGAGGCATTGAAGAGAGGGGCTCCCTTCATCTAAAACTAGCACTACCATTGGATAGCAGTGTGTTGCAGGAAGACGGGAAAGATAAGAGACTGCAAGAGAACTTCTATCCTGGGGTGCAGGCAGACTATATCAACTTATATTTGTATAGCACCTCTAAAATACTTTATTATTTTAAACCAATCTCAAACAAAGGATCTTTCATTGAAATGTCAAGCAGACTTCACTTAATATCAGTGGATAGGCAACCTCTGCTGGTAAACCAGGAGCCTTCTTCAACAGTCCAAGAGTTCAAGCAGTTTTAAATACTGTTCTAATTGTGTTACAATGACAGTGGGGCCTCCAACAGGATTGGTACTATTAAGAATGACTGACTGGAATTTAGGGCATAACAACAGTGGCATGGGATAACCACCACCGTGTAATGTAAGTGAGAAATAGAGGATGCCATTGTCACAACCAAATACTCCAGGCAACATCCATTCACTTCAGTCACAAGAAGGAGGAAGAATATTTTATTTTAAGGGGGTCAGGGAGTCCAGAACTAGAGGGCATAGGTTTAGGGTGAGAAGGGGAAGATATAAAAGAGACCTAAAGGGCAACATTTTCACGCAGAAGGTAGTACATGTATGGAATGAACTGCCAGAGGATGTGGTGGAGGCTGGTACAATTGCAACATTTAAGAGGCATTTGGATGGGTATATGAAAAGGAAGTGTTTGAAGGGATATGGGTCGGGTGCTGGCAGGTGGGACTAGATTGAGTTGGGATATCTGGTCGGCATGGACGGATTGGACCGAAGGGTCTGTTTGCACGCTGTACATTTCTATGACTCTAAGATCAGCTGTGCGCCAGGGATATCTTACCTTACTGTTTCAGTTCTAGAAACAACATCAGTACTGAGTGTCTGTCCAGAACAGATTTTCAAGATCAAAGCAAGTGCTAAAAGCCAAATAACTAGCAGGATGTCCACAGGAGATGTTTGTGATTTTTGTTATTGGAACAAATCATGTGAATCATGTCTGCAATAAAATCGCTTTGTTGCTTTTGCATTTTGCAAGCTTAGTATCCAAGGATCGTGTTAACCGCATAATTACTTCAAGGTGAGAAGCAGAACAGAGGCTTCCAATGGTTGTAAGATTGGGAGGGATTACAAAGAGGGGGATGTCATAGGGGGATTTGTAGACCAGGGTGAGAGGATTTAAAATTGGGACATTGGTTTTTGGATGACAGTGTGAGCCCAGGATGATGGATGAGTAAATTTGGTTCGATTTAAGATTAGATTAGATTACTTACAGTGTGGAAACAGGCCCTTCGGCCCAACAAGTCCACACCGACCCGCCGAAGCGCAACCCACCCATACCCCTACATTTACCCCTTACCTAACACTACGGGCAATTTAGTATGGCCAATTCACCTGAACTGCACATCTTTGGACTGTGGGATGAAACCGGAGCACCCGGAGGAAACCCACACAGACACGGGGAGAACGTGCAAACTCCACACAGTCGGTCGCCTGAGGTGGGAATTGCCGCCCACTACCACCATGCCGCAACACCGATGAAGGCAACACAGTCATGGGTATGCTGTAGTTTGTGAACATTGGAAAACGTATGTTTGACCAAGTGAACATTAGAATGATCAAACTGATGAATGAAAGGATGAGAATTTCAGTAGCAGAAGAATTGACTTTAGACAGAAAAGAGCCATGTTAAGCAGGTTGAAGAATGTGGTTTCGGTCTTGAAGCAGATATAGAGCCTATCTTGGGCCAAATAGGACAGCAGGGTTGTGAATGATCGAGGTTAGCCACAAGACAGTGGCTAGAGTACAGTATAGAGCTGGAGCCTGGGGAAAGGCAGTTGTGACTGAGGCATAGTCAAATTAGCAGTGTTAGTTATTTAAGGACAACGAGTCATCGGGTTATAGAAAATGGAAGCAAACCCTTCGGCCCAATTTATCCATATTGACCAAATATCCTAACTTATTCTAATCCCAATGCAAGCATTTGGCCTATATCCTTCCTATTCATGTACTTATCCAGCCACCATTTAAATGTAATTATACCTGCCTCCACCACTTTCTCTGGCAGCTCATTCCATACAAGTACTACCTTCTGCATGAAAAAGTTGCCCTTAGGTCCCTTTGTCCTTAAACCTATGCCCTCTAGTTTTGGACTCCCCTCCTCTGGGAAAAACACCTCAGGTATTCACCCTATTCTTGAGTAGTTGTCATTAATGTGTTCTCAGAGCTGATTTGGAGTAGTGCATTTTCTGTACTAGACAAAGATGGGGTTGAGTAGTGCTAACTGCCATCAGCACGGTCTACCCATGATACAAAGCAGCATTTCATTATCTGAAAATGTGTTGCTGGTAAAAGCACAGCAGGTCAGGCAGCATCCAATGAACAGGAAATTCGACCATTCGGGCCAGAGCCCTTCAGGAATGAGGAGAGTGTGCCAGGCAGGCTAAGATAAAAGGTAAGGAGGAGAGACTTGGGGGAGGGGCGTTGGAGATGTGATAGGTGGAAGGAGGTCAAGGTGAGGGTGATAGGCTGGAGTGGGGTGGGGGCGGAGAGGTCAGGAAGAAGATTGCAGGTTAGGAGGGTGGTGCTGAGTTCGAGGGAATCAACTGAGACAAGGTGGGGGGAGGGGAAATGAGGAAACTGGAGAAATCTGAGTTCATCCCTTGTGGTTGGAGGGTTCCCAGGCGGAAGATGAGGTGCTCTTCCTCCAACCGTCGTGTTGTTATCTGCTGGCGATGGAGGGCGGCACGGTGGCACAGTGGTTAGCACTGCTGCCTCACAGCACCAGGGACCTGGGTTCAATTCCCGCCTCAGGCGACTGACTGTGTGGAGTTTGCACGTTCTCCCCGTGTCTGCGTGGGTTTCCTCCGGGTGCTCCGGTTTCCTCCCACAGTCCAAAGATGTGCGGGTCAGGTGAATAGACCATGCTAAATTGTCCATAGTGTTAGGTAAGGGGTATATGTAGGGGTATGGATGGGTTGCGCTTCGGCGGGTCGGTGTGGACTTGTTGGGCCGAAGGGCCTGTTTCCACACTGTAAGTAATCTAAGAGTCCAAGGACCTGCATGTCCTCGTGGAGTGGAAGGGAGAGTTAAAGTGTTGAGCCACGGGGTGGTTGGGTTGGTTGGTCCGGGCATCCCAGAGGTGTTCCCTGAAGCGTTCCGCAAGTAGGCGGCCCGTCTCCCCAACATAGAGGAGGCCACATCGGGTGCAGTGGATGATGTGTGTGGAGGTGCAGGTGAATTTGTGGTGGATATGGAAGGATTCCTTGGGGCCTTGGAGAGAATTAAGGGAGGAGGTGTGGGCGTAAGTTTTGCATTTCCTGCGGTTGCAGGGGAATGTGCCGGGAGTGGAGGTTGGGTTGGTGGGGGGTGTGGACCTGACGAGGGAGTCACAAAGGGAGTGGTCTTTGCGGAACGCTGGGAGGGGAAGGAAATATATCCTGGTGATGGGGTCCGTTTGGAGGTGGCGGAAATGATGGCGGATGATACGCTGTATACGGAGGTTGGTGGGGTGGTAGGTGAGAACCAGTGGGGTTCTGTCTTGGTGGCGGTTGGAGGGGCGGGGCTCAAGGGCGGAGGAGCGGGAAGTAGAGGAGATGCGGTGGAGGGCATCGTCGATCACGTCTGGGGGGAATCTGCGGTCCTTGAAGAAGGAGGTCATCTGGGCTGTACGGTATTGGAACTGGTCCTCCTGGGAGCAGATGTGGCGGAGACAAAGGAATTGGGAATATGGAATGGCATTTTTACAGGGGGCAGGGTGGGAGGAGGTGTAGTCCAGGTAGATGTAGGAGTCAGTCGGTTTATAGTAGATGTCTGTGTTGAGTCGGTCGCCCGAGATAGAAATGGAAAGGTCTAGGAAGGGGAGGGAGGAGTCTGAGACAGTCCAGGTGAATTTGAGGTCGGGATGGAAGGTGTTGGTAAAGTTGATGAACTGTTCAACCTCCTCGTGGGAGCACGAGGCAGCGCCGATACAGTCATCGATGTAGCGGAGGAAAAGGTGGGGGGTGGTGCCAGTGTAGTTGCGGAAGATGGACTGTTGCCAGTGTAGTTGAGGAAGCCTCAGCTACATCGATGACTGTATCGGCGCTGCCTCCTCCTCCCACCCTGCCCCCTGTAAAAACGCCATCCCATATTCCCAATTCCTTCGTCTCCGCCGCATCTGCTCCCAGGAGGACCAGTTCCAATACCGTACAGCCCAGATGACCACCTCCTTCAAGGACCGCAGACTCCCCTCAGACGTGATCGATGTTGCCCTCCACCGCATCTCCTCCACTTCCCACTCCTCCGCCCTTGAGCCCCGCTCCTCCAACCGCCACCAAGACAGAACCCCACTGGTTCTCACCTACCATCCCACCAACCTCCGTATACAGCGTATCATCCGTCGTCATTTCCGCCACCTCCAAACGGACCCCATCACCAGGGATATATTTCCCTCCCCTCCCCTAAAAGCATTCCACCAAGACCACTCTCTTTGTGACTCCCTTGTCAGGTCCACACCCCCCACCAACCCAACCTCCACTCCCGGCACCTTCCCCTGCAACCGCAGGAAATGCAAAACTTGCGCCCACACCTCCTCCCTTACTTCTCTCCAAGGCCCCAAGGGATCCTTCCATATCCGCCACAAATTCACCTGCACCTCCACACACATCATCTATTGCATCCGCTGCACCCGATGTGGCCTCCTCTATATTGGGGAGACGGGCCGCCTACTTGCGGAACGCTTCAGGGAACACCTCTGGGACGCCCGAACCAACCAACCCAACCACCCCGTGGCTCAACACTTTAACTCTCCCTTCCACTCCACCGAGGACATGCAGGTCCTTGGACTCCTCCATCGTCAGAACATAACAACACGACGGTTGGAGGAAGAGCGCCTCATCTTCCGCCTGGGAACCCTCCAACCACAAGGGATGAACTCAGATTTCTCCAGTTTCCTCATTTCCCCTCCCCCCATCTTGTCTCAGTCGATTCCCTCGAACTCAGCACCACCCTCCTAACCTGCAATCTTCTTCCTGACCTCTCCGCCCCCACCCCACTCCAGCCTATCACCCTCACCTTGACCTCCTTCCACCTATCACATCTCCATCGCCCCTCCCCCAAGTCCCTCCTCCCTACCTTTTATCTTAGCCTGCCTGGCACACTCTCCTCATTCCTGATGAAGGGCTCTGGCCCGAAACGTCGAATTTCCCTGTTCCTTGGATGCTGCCTGACCTGCTGTGCTTTTACCAGCAACACATTTTCAGCTCTGATCTCCAGCATCTGCAGACCTCACTTTTTACTCGAGCATTTCATTATCTCAAAAGTAAGTGAATTTATTAACATCTGTTTCCTGTAGCTTTTAATTTAACCATGCCTGCAAATTTCTCATGCAAAAAATGGAACATTGCACCTTTGCAGCAGATGCTTGCTGTACCTTCTTTGTGTTCATTGGAGAGACTGATGGTGGTTGGCATCTGATTCCATTTCCCATAACACCTGAATGGAGAAATAATCTTCCTTCTCTTTTAAGTGCAATCAAAGAACCATTTGCAAGATATATAATTGAATTTAGAGTCAGCATAATGTGTTATGATAATGGAGGCTAAATTTTAGGGATTAATAGATGTTGACTGTGGAGGCATAAGTGTAAAGTTTTTTGTTTAAACTTTTATTTGCCCTTGAGTTATGCAATCTATTTAGGTACACATTTTTCATTAAAGAATTCCTAGATTAGGTTCAGCAGTGGGAGATGCAGACTGTAGTGATTGAAACGAGATCAGTCAGGTTGGACCTTGTAGAATATGAGTTCCCTGATTGGGGCTGTTAATCTGGTTCAAACAGGGAGAGGTGGCTGATAGATATAAACAGGAGTGTCGGGGTTTCTGCTCGCAGTAGGAGCCAGTTCTGAACTAGCTGGGTCAGTATCACGTACTATGCCCATGTAAATACAGGGTAACGGGATACCAGCCTTTGTGGAGTTATTCTACAGACGAAGGTTCTTTTATTTTCTACCCCAGAAAATTACCTCAAATCCAACCTAACAGTGCACTCACTTCAACCTCCCCGCTCCTATCCCCTACCTGCCATGTCACACTTGATACTTTTCCCACACCAGTCAATTGGTCTTTCTGAACTCCTTTACAAGTGATATGACAAACATTTATAACATCACTTTGTACTGGTTTTGGACTCAAATCCCAAAGGTCTTCCCAGAGGATCGTTGCTCAATCTGTAAGGTCTCCTTGGTCCAGGGTTTTCCTTACTTACACAGCTGCTCAATGACATGATATCCATTTTCTATATGAATGATAAGGACACCAACCTCTACCAAGTCTCAGTTCCTACAACAGTATGTCCATTGTCATTATGTGCGTGACACTGAAAGGGACACAAGAGAGCCACTCTGAAGACAGTGAGGCTCTCCTCTAAGTATATTGCCTATGATATCATCTCCATTTGCCCAAGGTTATGTTACAGCTCTTGGTTACTTCAAATAGACAAATCACTGGGGTGTGTGCAGGGAATTAAAATCAGCCAGCTTTCATGCTACTGAGGTCAGTGTTTCTTTTTTCTTGGGATATGAGCTGGCTGGGCTAGCATTTATTGTCAATCCATAGTTGCACTAGACAAGGTGATAGTGAGCTGTCTTCTTGATCCCTTGCAGACTTTGAGTTGTAGTTACACCTACAGTGTTGTTAAAAAGGACAAACAGGACATGCCTGCATCAGTATCTGAGGAATCACAAATGGTGCTGAACATGGTGCAATAATTGACCAAGTCCCCATTTCTGACCTTATGATAGAGGGAGAAACAAATGAAAAAACTGTGGGTGCTGGAAAACTGAAACAAAAACTGAAATTGCTGGAAATTTCAGCAGATTTGGCAGCATCTATGGAGAGAAATCAGCAAATGTTTAGGGTCCAGTGACCCTTCTTCAGAACTTATGATAGAGGGAAGGTCAATGATGAACCAGTTGAACGTGGTTGGATCAAATACACTTCTCTGATGAACATCTGCAATGATGTCCTGAGGCCGAGATGTTTGACTCCCAACAACCATAACCACCCTTTCTTTTTGGCAGGTATGATTCCAATCAGCAGCAAGTTTTCCCCTTAATACCCATTGCCACCAGTTTTGCTAGGTTTATTGATGCCACACTTGTTCAAATGTTGCCTGGATATCAATGACAAACACTCATATTACCTCTGAATTACAGCTGTTTTGTCCACATTTGAACAATGGCTAAAATGAGTTCAAAGGCTGAGTGATCCTGACGGAACCAGGACTGTCAGTGATTCCCTTTGCTCATACCACTTGAAAGCAGTGTTGATAATCTGTTCCATCACTTTGACAGCTGATAGGGTGGTAATTGGCTGGGTTTGATTTGTCCTGCATTTTGTGCACAGGAAACACCTCTTCAATTTACCACATTGTTAGGTAGATGCTAGTTTTGTAACTGTACTGGAACAGGTTAGCTGAGGGCATCGGTAGTTCTGAAGTGCAAATCTTCAGTACTAGTTGCAGTGTCCAGTGCCTTTAGCTGTTCCGATATCAGATGGAGTGAATCAACTTGGTGTAAAAAATGAGGTCTGCAGATGCTGGAGATCACAGTTGAAAATGTGTTGCTGGTTAAAGCACAGCAGGTCAGGCAGCATCCAAGGAATAGGAAATTCGACGTTTCGGGCATAAGCCCTTCATCAGGCTTATGCCCGAAACGTCGAATTTCCTATTCCTTGGATGCTGCCTGACCTGCTGTGCTTTAACCAGCAACACATTTTGAATCAACTTGGTATCTGTAAAGCTAATGACCTCTGTAGGAGGCTAAGATGGATCACTCATTTGCCATTTTTGGCTGAAGATGAATGGAAATACTGTAGCCTTGTGTTTTACACTGATGTGCTGGACTCTATTATTGGTGAGGACAAGACTATCAATGGAAGTTGATTCTTGGACTCTCAAATTCTTAGCATTCGCCTGTGTTTTTGTTTTGCTGCTGTTTACCTATTATTTACTCTCTATACTATTTAACTATGTGATTTGCCTGTATTGCTCGCAAGACAAAGCTTTTCACTGTGCCTCAGTACACATGACAATAAATTCAATTCAATTGAATTCATTTCAATTCCTGTTATTTGTTTAATTGACCACCACCATTGAATACTAGATGTGGCAACACTGCAGAGCTTAGATCTGATCTATTGATTGTGGGATTGCTTAACTGTGTCCATAACTGATTCAACTGCTTATGCAAGTAATTCCATGTTGTAGCTTGATCAGCTTGATACCCTACTTTTAGGTATGCCTGTGATGTCCCTGGCAAGCTCTCTAGTATGCTTCACTGAACCAGGATTGATTTTTCAGCTTGGTCAGCTTGGTAATACGGCTATTGTGGTGAGTACAAAGCTGCTGTTGGCACACAACATCTCATGAATGTACAATTTTGAGTTGCTAGATCTGTTTTAAGTCTTTCCATTCACAACAGTGGTAGTGCGAGACAACATGATCATAGAAGTCTAGAATCTCTACAATGTGCGTGCAGGCCATTCGGCTCACTGAGTTCATACCAACCCTCTGAAGAGCTTCCCATCCAGGCCCACCTCCTATCCTATCCCTCTAACCCTGTATTTTCCATGGCTAATCCACCGAGCCTGCACATTATTGGATTGTGGGAGGAAACCCACACAGACATGGGGAGAACATGAAAACTTCACACAAACAGTCACTCAAGGGTGGAATCAAAATTGGCACTCTTGCACTGTAAGGTAGCATGACTAACCACTGAGCCACTGTGCCGCCCATGATGGAGGCTATTCCCATATTGTCTGTGCTGTGGTCACTCTTACTGATGTTGTCCTAGATAGATGGTGATGGCCTTCTTGTATTGTCACTAGATTATTAATCCTGTGACCCAGGTTTGAGACCCACCAATGGAGATGGTAGAATTTGAATTTGATCATAAAAATCTGAAATTCAAATTTTAAGTCCATTGTCAATTGTTCGGAAAAGCCCATCTGATTCACTAAAGTGCCCTTTACCAGATTTGACTTAAATGTGACTCCAGATTCACAGCAATATGGCTGACTCATAGCTGCCCTTTGGGCAATTAGGAATGGGCAGTAATTGCTGACTATCCAGTGACATCCACATCCCAGAAAAATAAACATGAACTATAACAGATAAATTATGAAGTCAAGTGAGGTTTTTTTTTGTTCCCTCACCGCCTGCTGCAGTTACAGTTTAGCAGCTATGTCCTTTAGTTCATTAATCTTGCTTCTGAGTCACTCTTGCTGATGGATATTGAAATCCCCACCTAGAGTAAATTTATGTTTCGCACTCAATGCAGCCATTGCTTGCCCCTTCCCATTCCTCATTAAAAATCAAACCTTCAATTTCATGATATCCCTTGCTGTTTACTCAGGCTGAATCAGAGTGCATTACCTCAGCATGCTGTTTTAATCAATCCGAATTCATGCTAGAAAGGAAAAATAATGAATTGTGCAAAAATGCAAAGGCAATGGCTATAGCACTTAAGTGCGCAGCTCGAGCCCAAGATGAATTGGGAGGCAAATTGACGTCATGGAGGTATTTCAAAAGTTTAAACAGACATGCAGATTGCCATTGAATAGTTTTCTAAAATGCAATAGTAATGAGGAAAGGGTCAGATATATTTTGTATACAAGAGAGAAACTTGTAGATATTTTCAATAGCTGAGAGATTAATGAGGACTGCAGTAAAGATTCATAAACAGTGTGACAACACCAGAGACTGTATTCCCAGTCATAGCCTTCAAAATAGGGTCTTCTAACTTGTTTCATGTTTGGGGAAAGGAGGGTGCAACTACAAATGAGCCAGTTAAGAGGGTTGTTTATGTCAGAATGGGGCAACATTTGACTCTGCATTTGACCATCAGGTTTGAAGTAATCTTATTGCCTTTATGGATGAAAGCAGTGGAAGGGGGTGAATACAGTGGTCATAGTACAATATAGTATGAATAATATAGTACGAATAGTATAGTACAGTATATGGTCATTGTACCAGTGAGATGGCTAGATCAAAGAACGAGGTCCTAGAGAGAGAACATGAGCAGCTAAGGGTACATTAAAAGGCAGAATTTTAAGGTAAATAATACTTGCTTTATTATCTGCGTCACGTGCAAAATGGCTTACAGTATATATGTTAAGAGAGCATGCGTGGCTCAGCACCAGTGTGGCAGAAATAGTTTTCAATCAGAGAGGCTATGGCCTAGCAGTGTTATCACTAGACCATTAATCCAGAAAAGTAAAAAAATGAGGTCTGCAGATGCTGGAGATCACAGTTGAAAATGTGTTGCTGGTTAAAGTACAGCAGGTCAGGCAGCATCCAAGGAATAGGAAATTCGACGTTTCGGGCATAAGCCCTTCATCAGGATCCAGAAACTCAGCTAATGTTCTAGAGCCCAATGTTTGAAACCCATTACAGCAGATGGTGGAATTTAAATTCAATAAACAAATTCTGGAATTAAGAATTTGTTTTTGTTCTCTCATGGCATGGGCACAGCTGGCTGGCCAGCATTTATTGCTGGTCCCTTGCTGCCCTTGAGAAGGTCGTGCCTTGAACCACTGCAGCCTCCATACTGTAAATTGAGCCACAAACCCATTAAGGAGGCAATTCCAGAATTTTGACCCATTACTATTGGGAATGTTGTCAAGGTCCATGGTCTTTGCAGCATCCTGTGCCTCCAAGCTTTTCTTGAAATCACATGGAGTGAATCGATTTGGGTAAAGACTGGTGTTTATGATGCTGTGATGGATCACCCACTCAGCGCTTCTGGCTGAAGATCGCAGCAAATGCTTCAACTTCATCTTTTGTGTTGGACACTTCATCATTGAGGATGGGATATTTGTGCAGTCTCATCCTCTGGTGAGTTGTTTATTTGTCCAACTTCATTCATGATTGAATGTGGCAGGACTACAAATCCTAGATCTGATGGATAGGTTGTGGGATCGCTCAGCTCTGTCTATCACTTGGTGTGTATGCTGTTTGGCACAGAAGTAGTTCTGTTTGGTAGCTTCACCAGTTTGACACCTTTTTAGGTACACTTGGTGCTGCTCCTGGCATGCCATCCTGCACTGTCCATTGAATGAGGATTTATCCATGGTTGAGTGGGAGATATGATAGTCCATGAGGTTGCAGAATGTGCTGGCGAACGATCTTAATGGCCCACTGCACTTCATGGATACCCAGTCTTGTGTTGCTAGCTCTGTTTAAAATCTGTCTCATTTAGCACAGTGGGAGTGTTGCTGAACAAAGAGACCTTGGAGTGCAAGTTCATAGCTCCTTGAAAGTAGAGTCGCAGATAGATAGGATAGTGCAGAAGATTTTGGTATGCTTTCCTTTATTGGTCAGTGTTGTGTACAGGAGTTGGGAGGTCATGTTGCGGTTGTACAGGACATTGGTTAGGCCACTGTTGGAATATTGTGTGCAATTCTGGTCTTCTTCCTATCAGAAAGATGTTGTGAAACTTGAAAGGGTTCAGAAAAGATTTACAAGGATGTTGCCAGGGTTGGAGGCTGTTTTCCTTGTAGCGCGGAGGTTGAGGGATGACCTTATAGAGGTTTATAAAATCATGAGGGGCATGTATAGGATAACTAGAGAAAGTCTTTTCCCTGGGGTGGGGGAGTCCAGAACTAGAGGGCATACATTTAGGGTGAGAGGGGAAAGATATAAAAGAGACCTAAGGGGCAACTTTTTCACTCAGAGGGTGGTGTATGGAATAAGCTACCAGAGGAAGTGATATAATTACAATATTTAAAAGGCATCTGGATGGGTATATGAATAAGAATAGCTTGGAGGGATATGGGCTGGGTGCTGGCAGGTGGGACTGGATTGGGTTGGAATATCTGGTTGGCATGGACAAGTTGGACCGACGGGTCTGTTTCCATGCTGTACATTTCTATGACTCTATGACAGTGCTATACGACACATGCTGTTAATGTGAGGGTGGGATTTTGTCTCCACGGCAACTATGCAGTGAGCATTCTTACTGATCCTGTTCTGGATAGGTGTGTCTGTGGCCAGCAGTTTGTCAAGGATGAGATCAAGTATAGTTTTCCCTCTTGTTGGTTCCCTCAACATCTGCCACAGTCTAGCAGCTGTGTCCTTTAGGACCTAACCAGCTTAATCAGTCATGCTACTGCTGAGCCACTCTTGGTGGTAGATCTTGAAATTCCTCACCTAGAATATGTTCTGCACACTTACCACCCTCAGTGCTTCCTCCAAGTGTTGTTCAACCTGGAGATGCACTGATTCATCAACTGAGGGAGGACAGTACATGGTAATCAGTAGGAAGTTTCCTTGTCCATGTTTGGCCTGAAGCCATGAGAGTTCATGGGCTTCAGTGTCAATGTTGAGGATTCCCAGGACAACTCCCTCTTGATTGTATAGCACTGTGCCATCACCCCTGCTGGTCTGTCCTGCTGTTGGGACAGGACATATTCAGGAATGGTGGTCCTGGTGTTGACATTGTCTGTCAGGTGATTCTGAGAGTGTGACTATGTCAGGCTTTATCTTGACAAGTCTATGGAACAGCTCTCTCATAAGGAGGACACTGCAGAGTCGATAGGGCTGTTTCCACCATTACCTTTACTGGTGCCTAGTTTGTTGAGACTTCACAGTGATTGAAACAACTAAGTGGCTTGGTATGCCATTTCAGAGGGCAGTTGAGAGTCAACCACATTGCTGTGGGTCTGGAGTAACATGGATAAGACCAGTTGAGGATGGCAGATTTCCTTCCTCAAAGGACATCAGTGAGCTTAATGCGAATTTCCTGATGACGATGAAACCATTGTCAATTTTTGGGCAAAAAAACATAAGGTTCACTGGCAGACTCACAGGAATTGGCCGCGGCGATGGAGAGACTTACCTTGAAAGTTGTGGCTGCGATTGAGGAAATCCGTGGGGAGATCCGTGCCCAGGTCCAACCTGTTGCAAAAGCATGTGCAGGAGATCCAGGGCCTCGGGGAGAGGTTGGAGGAGGTGGAAGGTTGAGCTAAGGCTTTGGAAGCTGCAATGGAGTCCTCAACCAGTTGGATCCAGGTGCTGGAGCGAGAGGTGCGGGCCAATCGAAACCATATGGACGACCTCGATTTTCGAGATCGGAGGATAAATCTCCGAAATGTCGGGCTCCCTGAAGGTGAGGAAGGTGAGCAGCCAGTCAGCTTCTTTGAAAACTGGCTGCCGAAGTTTTTGGGCCTACACATTGAGTCCAGCAGGCTGCAGATTGAAAGGGCGTATCGGGTTACAGTGCACAGATCAAGGCCAGTGCAGCACCCCCGCCTGATCGTAGTGCACTCCCACTCATATAAGGACAAGCAAAAAGTCATAGAAGCTTCCAGATCCCTGGGAAAAGATCCACAGGCACTGCTGTACAAGGGGTCAAAAATCATGTTTTTCCAGGATTTTTCAGCAGCTGTAATTCGAAAGAGGAAGTCCTTCAATGAAGTTAAAAAGAGGCTGAGGAACCTGGACATCCAGTACTCCATGAGATACCCCACAGTGCTTTGTTTCAGTTTATACATTTGACTCGGCGGATAAGGCTAAAAACTTTGTGGACACTTTAAAATAGACAGGCTGGCCTGAAGAATATGGTTAATGTTTGTTCTCTTTTCTATCTTTCCCCATGTTTTCCCTTCCTTTTTTTTATTCCTTTCTTTCTCCCTAATAATTTCCTTTTTGGAAAAGGGGAAAAAGACTTTGGAATAAGTTGTTCCTTTTTTTTTGTCTGTTCTGCTTCTCTTTTAGTCACAAGTAGGTGACATGAAGCCAGGGATGGGTGGAGTGCTCATCCTGACTTTGTCTTTTTTTCTGTTGATTTAAGGATCACCTCCTTATTTTTGTTTCTGGCCTAAGGCTGGGACACAGTCTGGGGTTGAAGGAGCTGTGAAGGAGGGGATGGGTAGGGTGAGTTCCCCCTATGGGCAGGGGGAAGAGTCTTCCATTCAAGGTTTTCTAGTTGGTTTTCTTTGTAGTTTTTTGGGTAGTAATAGTTGTTTGTAGTTATCATAGAGTTTTTTGTATATATAGTTTTTTGATTCTATGAGTCTTTATTTACTTATGTTCGGCGCTTTGTAAGCAGGATTTTCCCTCCGAGGGGTTCAAGAGTCTCTGAAAGGGGATATGGCTAAGTGTCTTATTAAATGGTGCACCTGGAACATTAGGGGAAGTCATTCGCCTTTTAAAAGGAAAAAATGCTTTCTAGCCTTAAGAGGGAAAGGCTATTTATTGCAGGAAACCCATCTTGATGATGGGAACACTTGAAATTACAACAAGGGGGTTATGACCGGGTATTCTTTTCATCCTTTACTACTAAAAGTAGGGGAGTGGTGGTACTTAACCAGAAAAATCTTCCGTTCACATTATTAGAGCAGGTGAAAGATGTGCAGGGACGGTTTGTGATACCTAAAGCCCTGATACATGGGGAGGAATATGGCATTTTAAATTTTTGATTAGTACTTTCTCTAAGTTGAGTGCTTTTGGAACACGGCACATTTTTATAGGCGGGGGGGATTTTAATTGTCTATTGGATCTGACAGTGGACAGGTTGCCTTATGGGCCCCCAACTATTTCTTCGCAGGTCAAGAAGGTGGTTGACTTTATGCGAGGAGTTGGGGCTGGTCGATATTTGGAGATGTCTTCACCCTACCGGCAGGGACTTCACCTTTTTTTCAAAATCACATAAATGTCAACGAGGATTGACCTCTTTCCGGCTCCCTCGGCCCTTCTGGATTTGATCATGAGTTGTAAAGTTGGGAATATAGCTATCTCTGATCGCGCGGCAATATATTTGGAGGTTAAGGCCAAGAGTGAAGGGCTAGGTTTGCGGCACTGGCGTTTGGACCTTTTTCTCCTTCAGGATTCCAAATTTGTGGAATACTTTTTGAAGGAGTTTCAGGAATTCTTGACTATCAACTCAGGCATGGCTAGTAGACCGTCCATGCTATGGGAGACTGTTAAGGCCTTTGCTAGGGGATTAGCTAGTTCCTATTCAGCTAGCCGGAAATGACAAAAGGAGGAACAGCAGCGTCTACTTGAGACGCAGTTGAAAGCCACGGAGGCAGCACATTTTGACATTTTGCACGGTGACTAAGCTACAGGCTGCCTTGAATTCAGTACTGACACAAAACACAAAGAAACTTGCTTTTGCTAGACAGAGGCTGTTCAAATATGGGGTTAGGCCAGGGAAGTACTTAGCGTACCTGACTAGGAAAAAGCGTGCTCCCCAATCCATTACTGCAATCAGAGACAGCGCCGGGGTCCTTACATATGACGCTAAAAAGATTAATGAGGCATTTTGGAACTTTTACTCTGAATTGTGCCGGTTTGAAGGTTGCAAAGACAGGAGGGCTAAAATGGAGACCCTTTTTAAGAACCTGGACCTCCCAGGGGTAACCTTGGAACAGGCCTCTTTGCTTAATGCCCCGTTGACAGTTCAGGAAATACAGGAGGCAGCTAGGCAACTCCAGAGTGGGAAAGCACCTGGCCTTGATGGTCTTCCGGGTGAGTTTTATAAGGAGTTTATAGGGATTTTGTCAGAGCCGATGTTGGAGATGTACAATCACTCCTACATGCATGAATGTCTACCACCATCTTTGAGAGAAGCTAATATTTCCTTAATTCTTAAGAAGGGGAAGGTTCCTGAGGATTGTGCCTCATACAGGCCCATCTCTCTATTAAGTTCAGATTTCAAGATTCTGTCCAAGATCCTGGCGCTGAGATTGGAAAGGGCGTTGCCCCATATTATTAAAGAGGACCAGACAGGCTTTATAAGGGGCTGAGGTCCTCTAATAATATTAGAAAGTTGCTGAATGTGTTTCAAGTTTGTCAGCAACGATTGATTCAGGGGTTGGTGATTTCCTTAGATGCAGAGAAAGCATTTGACCGGGTGGCATGGCCATATCTTTTTTATGTCTTAGAACAGTTTGGGTTGGGTGGAGTCTTTGCTAGATGGGTGGAGGTTTTATATTGCTACTCTCTGGCCGCAGTCATCACCAATGGGATGAAGTCTGGGAATTTTAGAATTGGTCGGGGTAGTCAGCAAGGCTGCCCCCTCTCACCGTTGTTGTTTACGTTGGTGATAGAGCCGCTGGCAGAGGCCATTCATCAGAATATCCACATAACCGCTCCAGAAGTGGGATCAAGGGCACACAAGATTTCAATTTATGTGGAAGATGTCCTTTAGATTAGACTTAGATTAGACTTACAGTGTGGAAACAGGCCCTTCGGCCCAACAAGTCCACACCGACCCGCCGAAGCGCAACCCACCCATACCCCTACATTTACCCCTTACCTAACACTACGGGACAATTTAGCATGGCCAATTCACCTGACCCGCACATCTTTGGACTGTGGGAGGAAACCGGAGCACCTGGAGGGAACCCACGCAGACACAGGGAGAACGTGCAAACTCCACACAGTCAGTCGCCTGAGTCGGGAATTGAACCCAGGTCTCAGGCGCTGTGAGGCAGCAGTGCTAACCACTGTGCCACCGTGTTTTTATCGAACCTGATGACCTCTGTACCCCATTTGGCGCGACATATCAATTCATTTGGGGCTATTTCAGGATAGAAGATTAACTTGGCAAAATCAGAGGCAATGCCTTTGAGGAACCTTAAGGATGTGCCAGAAGTTGAAGGTGGCTCTAAGTTCCCTTTTAAGTGGTCACGGACAGGGTTCTGGTACCTAGGCATTTTTATTATCCCCAAGTTTGATCCGTTATTTTGGACTAACTTTGCTCACTTGCTCGACAATATTAGGTGAGATCTCCAGAGATGGGAGGCTCTTCCAATTTCACGGCTGGGCCGAATATCTCTCATTAAGATGAATGTTCTTCCTCTTTTGCTTTTATCTTATGCTTATGCTCACTATAATGTTTCCCAGGTCAATGTTACGGAACATTATTGGGTGGTTTGGTTCCTTTGTCCGGCATCGTGGGCGGCCCCTCATCAAACTTACTAAATTGCAGTTGCCTCAAGGAGGGGAGGAGTTGATTTCCCAGACATCAGAAGGTATCAATTGAGTTCCCTGCTGTCCTTGGGTAGGTAACGATCCAAACTCAATATGGCTGGATATTGAGGCCTCCCAAGATAAGAGCCCTCTGATTAACCTGTTGTTCATGGATAAGATGAGGACAGTTATGGACCACTGCCGGAACCCCATTGTCATTAGTACAGTCAAGGCATGGAGGATGATGCATCAGAGTGAGGGTTGTTTATCCAAGATTTCGCCACTTACACCTATAGTTGGCATGCCAGGGTTCCGACCAGGTATGATGGACTCAGGGTTCAAACAATGGGCAGCGAGAGGAGTTTCTAGTTTGGGAGAGTTGTTTGAGGGGGAGGTTATGATGTCTTTTGAGCAACTGAGCCGCAAATACGGATTACCCAGCAGAGATCTTTTCCTACTTTTCCAGGTTAGGGATTTCATCCAGAAGAAGACTACGCTTCTCACTAAGCCCTATAAGCCCAATACAGAGAGGCTGTTGCTACGCTCCACAAACACTCTTTCGGTTAGTGTCCTCTATTGCCTGCTGGGTAGCCGGGCCTGGCAGGATATTAACCGGTTATGTGAGGTCTGGGAGTAAGAGCTAGGAGTGGAGATCTCTTCTGAAACATGGGAGAACATATGGGAGAATACTTGAAAGATCTCAATCTGTAATAGGACATGCGCTACACAGTTAAAAGTTCTGCACAGGGCTCATCTGGCACCAGACCGTTTGGCGAAGTTTAAAAAAGGGGCATTTTCAGCGTGCACCAAATGTAAAATAAGTGTAGGTACTCTTACCCATTGCTTCTGGACATGCCACTGGCTCCATGTTTACTGAAGCATTGTGATGGGAGAGATAGGGAGGGTATTGAGGACTGAAGTCAAAGTAGACCCGATATCTCTCCTCTTAGGTCTACCAACTTTACCATCTTTAGACGGACATGAGAAGAAACTATTTAATGCTCTTGCATACTGTGCACGGAAGAATATTCTGATGAACTGGGTGTCTGAGAACCCGCTGGTCTTGCTGGGATGGCAGAAATTAATTATGGAGCACATTCCCTTGGACTGTTTTACAAACATGGTGCACCACACAACAGACCATTTTTATAAGACATTGCAGCTCTATTTGAGTTATTTGGTGACAGATTTATCAGTTGTCGTTTGTTTAACCAGGATGATTAGATTTTTTTTAGATTACATTACTTACAGCCAATTCAGCTAACCTGCACAGTTTTGAACTGTGGGAGGAAACCGGAGCACCCGGAGGAAACCCACGCTGACACGGGGAGAATGTGCTCCACACAGACAGTTGCCTGAGGTGGGAATTGAACCCGGGTCTCTGGTGCTGTAAAGCAGCAGTGTTAGCACTATGCCACCATGCCGCCCACAGACCCTGAGCCTGGAGGGAGTCTCCTGAGTTAAAACGAGTATATATACAATTCTCCCATTCCTCTGTTTGGGAGCTTTGCGCCGAGCATAGCTGTTCTGAATTTTGTGGGTTTTTTTTGGTGTTGCACAATGTTAAGGTTTGATTTGTATTAGAGAGTAGGCTAATAGTTAGGAGACAGTAGTTGTATTGTTTTTGCGTCTGTTTTCTTTTTATTATATTGATATTTGTTATTGATTATATTTTTCAATAATTTTATATGTTTGTAAAGTTTTTAAAAAATTTGTTAATAAATATATTTATTAAAAATAATATTCTCTGAAATGGCCTAGCCAGCTCAGCCACTCAGTTGGATCATTTAAGAGCAACTAGGGACAGGGCAATAAATGCTGGCCAGCGAGTGACGCCCAATACCACAAGTAAATAAACAAAAGTAAAAATATTCTTGGAACACTGAAAGCAGTAGCAGAGAACAAGGGATCTGTATGATTGGGATGGTCTTTGCCTGAGCTGTTGTTCTGACAAGTTGTATAACTAGAGCAGTTGAGAGGACTTGATTCAAAATAATGAGGTAGAGGGGAGGGAATAAGTTTTGGAGGATTTAATTAATTAATTAAGAGAAGATGAGGCAAGGGATCAAGGTGGCAATAACGGAAATGGTTTCTGTGCATCCCTTTGCTTTGCTAACTGTGCCTGTGTTCCAAAGCCTTAAAAAATCTCATCTCCAGTCAAGCTTTTGATAACTCCTAATTTTCCTGCACTGACTGGCGCCTGTTCCTTTCTTCCGCTGAATTGTTTTAAACAATTTTTCTGCCTTAAAGGTGCTGTGTAAATTGGTATTGATGCTTATTAATAATGGCACAGAGATCAGTTGGTGACTGTCACCTTGTTTTAGTTTTGTGTGTGAATTACAGTCTTGTTTATAAAAGCCCAGGTCATGTGGCTGGGTAGTTGTGATAGTGCATTTTTGGGATGTTAGAAGTAGCTAATTCCAGATGATTCCTTTTTGGCAAATAGAGAATAAATATTTCATCTTGAATGTAGGTGTAAAACTTAGTACGATGGATTTGGCCGTCCGTTATACATTCCAGTCCAACTTTACATTCTGATGACTTCAGTAGGAAGGAAAGTCTTCATTCATAGTTCTGTTGAGTAGACAAAGTTGAAATGCAGGAATAATAGGAAAAGACAGGGTAGGTAAAGATAAACTGTTTCCACCGGTTGGGGATTCTAGAACTAGTGGGAATAGACTTATAAATTAGGGTAAGACTATTCAGGAGAGGTGTTTGGAAGCATTTCTAAATGTAAAATGCCGTAGGTATTTGGAACAGTCTTCCACAATTGGTCATGGATGCTAGGTCAGTTGTTAATTTTGAATTTGAGGATTTTTTTCTCAAGCAAAAGTATTAAGAGTTATGAAGTCATAGAGTCATAGAGATGTATAGCATGGAAACAGACCCTTCGGTCCAAGCTGTCCACGCAGACCAGATATCCCCACCCAATCTAGTCCCACCTGCCAGCACTCGGTCCATATCCCTCCAAACCCTTCCTATTCATATATCCATCCAAATGCCTCTTAAATGTTGCAATTGTACCAACCTCCACCACATCCTCAAGCAGCTCATTCCATACACGTACCACCCTCTGCATGAAAAATTTACCCCTTAGGTCTCTTTTATATCTTTCCCCTCTCACCCTAAACCTATGCCCTTTAGTTCTGGACTCCCCAACCCCATGGAAAAGACTTTGTCCATTTATCCTATCCATGCCCCTCATAATTTTGTAAACCTCTATAAGGTCACCCCTGAGCATCTGATGATTCAGGGAAAACAGCCCCAGCATGTTCAGCTTCTCCCTGTAGTTCAGATCCTCCAACTCTGGCACCAACCTTGTAAATCTTTTCTGAACCCTTTCAAGTTTCACAACATCTTTCCAATAGGAAGGAGACCAAAATTGCACGCAATATTCCAACAGTGGCCTAACCAATGTCCTGTACAGCCGCAACATGACCTCCCAACTCCTGTATTCAATACTCTGACCAATAAAGGAAAGCATACCAAACGCCTTCTTCACTATCCTATCTACTTGCAACTCCACTTTCAAAGAGCTATGAACCTGTACTCCAAGGTCTCTTTGTTCAGCAACACTCCCTCCGACCTTACCATTAATTATGTAAGTCCTGCTAAGAATTGCTTTCCCAAAATGCAGCACCTCGCATTTATCTGAATTAAACACCATCTGCCACTTCTCAGCCCATTGGCCCATCTGGTCCAGATCCTGTTGTAATCTGAGGTAACCCTCTTTACTGTCCACTACACCTCCCATTTTGGTGTCATCTGCAAACTTACTAACTGTACCTCTTATGCTCACATGCAAATCGTTTATGTAAATGACAAAAAGTAGAGGACCAGCACCGATCCTTGTGGCACTCCCTGGTCACAGGCCTCCAGTCTGAAAAACAACCCTCCACCATCACCCACTGTCTTCTACCTTTGACCCAATTCTGTATCCAAATGGCTAGTTCTCCCTGTATGCTATGAGATCTAACCTTGCTAATCAGTCTCCCATGAGGAACCTTGTCGAATGCCTTACTGAAGTCCATATAGATCACATCTACTGCTCTGCCCTCATCAGTCTTCTTTGTTACTTCTTCAAAAAACTCAATCAAATTTGTGAGACATGATTTCCCATGCACAAAACCACGTTGACTATCCCGAATCAGTCCTTGCCCTTCCTAATACATGTACATCCTGTCCCTCAGGATTCCCTCCAGCAACTTGCCCACCACCGAGGTCAGGCTAATAGGTCTATAGCTCTCTGGCTTGTCTTTACCGCTCTTCTTAAACAGTGGCACCACATTAGCCAACCTCCAGTCTTCCGGCAACTCACCTGTGAGTATCGATGATGCAAATATCCCAGCAAGAGGCCCAGCAATCACTTCTCTAGCTTCCCACAGAGTTCTCGGGTACATCTGAGCAGGTCCTGGGGATTTATCCACTTTTAACTGTTTCAAGACATCCAGCACTTCATCCTCTGTAATCTGGACATTTTGCAAGATGTCACCATCTATTCCCCTACAGTCTATATCTTCCATATCCTTTTCCACAGTAAATGCTGATGCAAAATATTTATTTAGTATCTCCCCGATTTTCTGTGGCTCCACACAAAGGCCGCCTTGCTGATCTTTGAGGGGCCGTATTCTTTCCCTAGTTGCCTTTTCCCCATAATATATTTGTAAATTCCCTTTGGATTCTCCTTAATTCTATTTGCCAAAGCTATCTCATGTCCCCATTTTGCCCTCCTGATTTCCCTCTTAAGTATACTCCTACTTTCTTTATACTCTTCTAAGGATTCACTCGATCTGTCCTGTCTATACCTGACATATGCTTCCTTCTTTTTCTTAACCAAACCCTCAATTTCTTTAGTCATCCAGCATTCCCTATACCTACCAGCCTTCTCTTTCACCCTGACAGGAATATACTTTCTCTGGATACTTGTTATCTCATTTCTGAAGGCTTCCCATTTTCCAGCCGTCCCTTTACCTGCAAACATCTGCCTCCAATCAGCTTTCAAAAGTTCTTGCCTAATACCGTCAAAGTTGGCCTTTCTCCAATTTAGAACTTCAACTTTTAGATCTGGTCTATCCTTTTCCAATACTATTTTAAAACAATAGAATTATGATCACTGGCCCCAAAGTGCTCCCCCACTGACACCTCAGTCACCCGCCCTGCCTTATTTCCCAAATGCAGGTCAGGTTTTGCATCTTCTCTAGTCGGTACGTCCACATACTGAATCAGAAAATTGTCTTGTGCACACTTAAGAAATTCCTCTCCATCTAAACCTTTAACACTAAGGCAGTCCCAGTCTATGTTTGGAAAGTTAAAATCCCCGACCATAACTACCCTGTTATTCTTACAGATAGCTGAGATATCCTCACAAGTTTGTTTCTCAATTTCCCTCTGATTATTGGGGAGTCTATAATACAATCCCGATAAGGTGATCACACCTTTCTTATTTCTCAGTTCCACCCAAATAACTTCCCTGGATGTATTTCCAGGAATATCCTCCCTCAACACAGCTGTAATGCTATCCCTTATCAAAAATGCCACTCCCCCTCCTCTCTTGCCTCCCTTTCTATCTTTTCTGTAGCATTTGTATCCTGGAACATTCAGCTGCCAGTCCTGCCCATCCCTGAGCCATGTTTCCGTAATTGCTATGATATCCCAATCCCATGTTCCTAACCATGCCCTGAGTTCATCTGCCTTTCCTGTTAGGCCCCTTGCATTGAAATAAATGCAGTTTAATTTATTAGTCCTACCTTGTCCCTGCCTGCCCTGACTGTTTGACTCACTTCTGTTCTCAGCTGTACCTGTCTCAGATCGATCTCTTTCCTCACTATCTCTCTGGGTCCCACCCCCCCACCTTACTAGTTGAAACCCTCCCAAGCAGTTCTAGCAGTATATCAGTTCCCTGCCAGTATATTAGTTCCCCTTCCAATTTAGGTGCAATCTGTCCTTCTTGTACAGGTCACTTGAGGTATGTGAAGTTAGGTCACAGATGAACTGTGTTCTCATTGATTGGCAGAACAAGCTCAAGGGCTGTACAATGTACTCTTGTTCCGTGTTCCTATGTTTTTCATTACACTGTAGCACATGCAACATAGATATCTGCTTTCCAGGATCAAAAGTTGAATTCTTTTGTAAGTGACAAATACTAGACTACAAAGGGAAAATAGAAAATTTACTTAAAAGCTGCCGTTCTACAGAACAAAATTGCAAAAGTAAATGCTCCTTCCAATAGTTATATGGCCTCCAAATCTGTGAACGTATGAATTTATGGACCTTTTTTAGGTTGTGAAAAGATATTTAGTCATATCACAACTGAGCTGTCAATCAAATCTGTAGATTTCAACCTAAAAATTCTAGCCTCCTGAGCATCCTAATTTTGATTTCTTCAACAGCCATCCATTCAACCACAAAATTCCTAAGCTCTGGAATTACTTCCAAAGATCATTGTTGAGTCACTTTCCCCTTTTTAAGATGCTCCTTTAAAACCTTCATATTTAGGTTTCCTACTATCCCCCTTGTGCTCGATGTCAAATTGTGTTTGATAATTTTCCTGTGAAACATCTTGGGCTGTTTAACAATATGAAAAAGCTATATAATATGAGTTGTTGCTGTTGTAAATAGTAGTGAACATGCCACTAAATATTATGATTTAACTCAAGTAGGGCTATCTTTATATTTTATTAAAACTATAATTCAAGGGAAAAGGCAAATTGGTTTTATGTTACATGTGTAGTAGTCATAGCATGAAACTACTTCAAAATTGAGATTTTGAAATGCTAAATTAGATTTTCTGAATATATAATTTTTATGTGCTAAATCTGCCAGCATTTATGAAAATTGTTACAATATTTATGTCAACCAAAACTTTCTGCAAGGTACAAACAAAATGTAACTTTGACCAGATTTCCTTTGAGTTTCCCCGAACTCAAGGAAAGAAAAATGTATTGCCTTGTACTACACAGCCATTCTCAAGCCTCATATTACTGTATTTTATAAGATTCTGGCAAGTGATCACTGAAAGGTAAAGATTATTTTGTTCTCTTGTTTTCTCCTGATGCTTGCATCCTTGACTGCCCTGAGCATCTTTTGTATCTGGTAACTGGGTATTGTGCAGAGAAACCATTAAATGATCGTAAAATAAAGTACAATTTACGATGCTTTTGATTTTCCATAACACTTGGAACATTCAAACTGTGCACACATTGTTATTCTGTCAAAGCCATGTTATTTGTATTGGATGCAATGAAAATAACAGTAAGCAGTATTTTTAAAATTCCACCAGATTGAGGGTAGTCTGACAGTGGAGGTCACAAGATATTAATCCCCACACTGTCTTGTCAATTTTTATGTTTCTATATCTGTATTGCAAGTTCTTGCTTATGTATGTGGAAAATGGTGGGGGGTGGGGGAGGTGGTGTTGGCGGTGGAATACCTGAAAGTTTTGAATTTTTAGCATTTTACTGTGAATGAATGAGGGTCCAGATCGGAAAAGGGAGAACTAAAACTGCCTTTCTATAAAACTGTAATAAGAATCATTTTCATGTTTGCACTCTGTCAGAAATGTCTCTTCAATGAAAGCAACATTTTCAAGAGACCTGTCAGTGCCCATTCAATGGTTTGGTATGCATGAAATCAAGACAGAAGAGTGACCAAAAGACGTAGGAGCAGAATTAGGCGATTTGACCCAATGAGTTAGCTCTGCCATTCAGTGAGATCATGGCTGATCTAAGTCCTCAACTCCATTTTCCTGCCTTCTCCCCGTAACCCTCGATTCCCTACTGATTAAAAATCTATCTCTTGACAGCTAGCTGCAGAAAAGACTTCCAAAGATTTACTACCCCCGTGAGAAGAAACTGGGTGACCCTCTTACTCTGAGATTGTCTTTTCTGGCCCTAGACTTTCCCACAAGGGGAAACAGACTCTCTGCGTATTCCTTATCAAGCCCCGAACAACCTTGTGACCTTATTCAAACATACCTTTCATTCTTCTGAATTTCAAAGAGTACAAGCTCAAAATACTCATAACAAAATCTCTCTATACCTGGTATCAACCTAATGAACCTTCTCTGGACTATCTCCAATGCCTTAACTTTCCTTCGATAAAGGGACCAGAACCGTTCACGTTAAGCTGGATGTGGGCTAATTGGCGCTTCGTATCTTTTAGCTATTCTTTCCTACTTTCATATATCATTTCCTTTCAAATAAAGATCACCATTCTGTTCACCTCACCCTATTACCCATGCCTCTCATAACCCTATACATCTCCATCAGGTCCCCTCTCAACCTTCTTTGCTCCAAAGAAAACAGCCTGAGCTTATCCATCTTTTCTTCATAACTAAATATTCCATCTTAGGCAATGTCCTGGTGGATCTCCTCTGCACCCACTCCAGTGTAAACACATCCTTCCTATAATGTGGTGACCAAAACCAGAAACAGTACTCCAGCTGTGGCTTAATGAAAGTCCTGTACAGCTCCAACATAACCTCCCTGCTCTCATAATCTATGCCTTCACTCATAAAGGCAAGTGTTCGGTACACTTTTTTAACTTCCCTATTTACCTGCCCTGCCAGTCAGGGATCCGTGGATAGGCACTCCAAGATCCCTCTATTCTTCTTAGTTTCCTTGTGTCCTGCCATTCATTGAATACTCCCTTGGCTTGTTATTTCTTCCAAAGTGCATCACATCACACTTATCAGGGTTAAGTTCTCTATGCCCATCTGATCAATCTTACTATATCCCAAAAGAACATAACAACATATGAAATAAAAACAGGATTGGAACTTTCAGCCCTTCAAGCCTGCTGCATCGCTCATCCTACATTCCTCGTGTCCACTTTCCTGCCCTTTCCCTGTAACTTTTAGTCCCCTACTGATAAAGAATCTATCTATCTCAACTTTAAATAAACACAAGAACTGTGCCCACAGCTCTCTGTGACAAGGTCTTCAAAAGACTCTCAACCCTTTTTCTTCAACTCAAGTCCTCAACTCAGTCTTATATTATCACCCCTTTAGTCTGAGACAATGCTGTCTGCTCCTAGACTCTCCCATTAGTGGAAGCATCTTCTCCGTATTTACCCTGTCAAGCCCATTAAGAATCCTGTATGTTGCAATGAAATCACCTTTTATTCTTCTAACCTCCAGTGAGTAGTATCCCAAACTATTTGGCCTTTGCTGATAAGAAAGTCCCTCCACACCAGTAATCATCCTGGTGAACTTTCTATGAACAGCCATCAATGAAATGCTATCATTCCTTAAAAAGAGGAACCAAAACACTAGCACCTTGTACAGTTACGGTAAGATTTCCCTACCCCTTTACTTCAACTCCCTTGAAATAAGTGCCAGTACTCCTATGTGCTAGCTTTCTGTGTTTCATGCTCAAATACACCCATGACCCTTTGTGTTGCAGCTGTCTGCAGTTTTCACCATTTAAGTAATATGCTGTTCTCCCTTCCAAAATGAACAACTTTATGTTTTCCCACATTATACTCCATTTGCCAACTTTTTGCCCACTTACTATACCTCTTGTATCCAAAGGCCTTCTTTCTCACTGTCAGTCAGTCACCTGCCGATCTTTGTGTCGCCTGCAAATTTACTTATCATGCCTCCGAAATTCTCAGCTACATTGTTTATATATATCACAAACAAGAAGGGACCCAGCACTGGAGAGTAGGTCTCCACTTGCACAAACAACCTTCCACTCACTACCAACCACCCTCTGTCTCCTGCCACAAAAACAATTTTGGATTCCATTTCGAAGTTACCCTGGATCCAGGATGCTTTTATCTTCAATGATCTCCTGTAAAGTTCTCGTTATTGAAGGTCTTGATGAAATGCATATACATTACATTAACACTCATATACAAACTTGTTCACCTCCTCAAAATTCAATGAGATATGTTAGGCATGACTTCCTTCTGACAGAGCTATGTTGATTACCCCGATCAAACCTGGCCTCTTTAAATGGAGATGAATTTTCTCCATAAACTTTTCTGTTACTGATGTGAGACTCACTGCTGTTTCGTTCCCTGGTCCATCTTTACCTCCCTTCTTGAAAGGTGGAAGCGCATTAGCTGTTCTCCAGTCCTCTGGCATCTCACCTGTGGCTAGAGAGGAATTATTTTTCACAACAATACATGATGAACGGTTTTATTATATCCTTAATTTCAGATTTTAATTTTAATTTACTGAATTTATGTCACCCAGGTTGCCATAATAAGAATTAAACCATATGTAAAAAGCAGCAGCCCTGTCTCTGGGCAACCACTAAATCATTCTCGGTGATAATTTTCTGTACTGTGAGATTTGAAGTTTGCTGAGATAGAATACTTAAAACCTCAAAGGTGAGCAAGAAAGCAATTAGTTGTCAGTACAATTTGCTACAATATTATGCTATTAGTTATTCATTGCTATTTTAGTTAAAGTAAATTGCATAGTATATTTAGACTAATTATATGCATGACATGCCATCCATGATACTTCATAATAATTAGTAATTACTGATTAGTTTGGATTTGTAGGTGATAGGGAGTAGAGAGCAGCAGAGGTATTGACTTGCCTACCCACTGACAATGTCTGATGAATTTTGATTGTGCCACAGAACTTTGGGAATTAACCTATTTAGATTAAATGGAGTACACACTCCATCCTTGATTTAAGAATGATATTGAAAATGTTATTGATATTCTGACCAACCACTGACCAAGGTCAGTGGCTAAAGAATATGTGACCACCTTAGATTATACAACATTTTTCAACACATTGATAGGGATAGAAGTGGAGGTCAGAATGGACATGAACCACACCAATCATCCTGAATTGAAGGACAGCAATACATTGTTGATGGGACTTTTTGGAATTAACCTGATGTGCTCAGAACTGTAATTTTGAATTTTTCCTGAATATGCCATTAGAAGTAGAGCCAGTTCTTCTTCCAAAGTGTATGACCACAATGTCGATGTATCTTCAAACCATTACATGGTACTAAAGGTGGTAGAATACGGGAAAAATATTCTTTGGAAGCCATTTGTAACTTTTCATTTGACATTTAGCAGGGAGCTGTGGGAAAGTTGTCTAATATTACAGACAGAAACTGTCATGTTATATTTTTTGGAGCCATCATCATTTACATATGAACGTACAGTGTCATAAAATAACTTTGTCTATCTACACCTTCCAAGTCCGGTACTTCATTGACAAGAATTATAGCATCTCTCAAGTGAGATGTGAGGAGGCATTTTGATAAATTGTGTTTTTCCTCTTCTATGTTCATTTAAGCTTGTGACTAAACACATTTTAAAGTGAGGAGAAATGTGATAGGTTTGAAAATAGTGAAATGAATGGATAAGGTGGAATTGACAAATTTTTATCCTTGGATTTTTATCTTGAATGGGGAAATTCAGAAACATTGGCACAGCTAGTGATTAGAGAAACCATTTTCTCTCCTGCTGAAGAGCGAATATGTACAACAAACTGAATTAAGTGCTTTCTGAGTTAATTGATACCTTTTACAAAGCAACAGTGTTGATATTTGTTCTGAGATAGAATTGAGGATTATAGAAATATTTAACACTGCTTGACTTTGTTCAAACAATTTCTTAGGCAGCCAGGAAGGAAATTCCTTCTGTGAAGAAGTGGGTAACATGTGGTGTGGCTCGGAAGCCAGATTGAATAATTATGGGGTTCTGGGTGGAGGAGGTTTGATGAGTTAAATTGTTTCCTCTTGTGTTAAACCACCTTCTGTTCAAATAAATTCCTCTAAACACATGCAGTTTGTTTAAAAAAAAGTCTCCAATTGCACAAGTATGATGAGTAGGTGGTTATTGAGGACATCTAGCTGAAATCGAAACATTAACAAAATATAGATACACCTCTAACTATGAGGTCCACACATTATGGCTCATTGTTTATTGCAGTAATATAGTAAACCAATATCAACACATTAGATCAGCTTTTGAGTAATTTTATTGATTTGCTGTTTTTGGATGGTGAGATGTAGACTTAGTTACACAGTTTTAATTTTTCTCCTTTTTTGTGAAATCAACTATCCAGAATTATCTTGAGGCAATACAGACATAGGGGATGGAAATTCCTCTATGCATTATCTATTGGGAAGCAAAAAAAATTCTAACTTGGTATTCTAATTGTGTGGGGCTTAGCTACACATAACACATGAAAAGCACTTCTCTGTGGAGAACTGCTTTGGAGTAGAGAACACTGAGAAAGTTCACATGTGTATTTTGCACAATAGCAAGTGGCTGGACAGAGAGAAGTGTTCAGAAAGTCTGAACATTGCTTTGTTTAAAAAGTAATGAATAGCTTCTTTTAGACACCACTTTAATGTATGAAATTTATCTTTTGGAGGAGGAAAAAGATGATTTATAGTTCTAAATGAAAAGGAAACAAGTTATATTTATTATACATAATGATCTGACATTTAATTCCTGATGTAGACATATGTCTTTTTGTCTACAGAAGATTTTTTTCCCTCTACCTTGTCACACCACACTTTCTATCCACCAATCTTTTCCAAAATTGGGCTTTTTGCCAATTTAAATCTTCCTTTCTCGGAGACAAGGGGCCAGGTGGCTTGCAGTTTCTTTACTACCTTTTGAAAGTTGATTTATGCGAATGTAAGGATTGCTGTAAACCACACCTGGAATCTGACTTAAGATGTTATGATATTGCTGTAGAGCTCCTTAGCATAATTTATCATTATGGTGTCTGTTGCCTCATTCTGCATTTTACAGCTTGTGTAACATTTTGCATGAGGTTTGTTCTTTTTAAAATTTCTTTAATTGCCTAGGTGCTTTATTCAGTCTGTTCAGGGAGATAGGCCACAAAATTAACTCTCATCTTGTAGAAGATATTCAAGGCATTATTTTTCGTAAATCTCAAAAGATTAGCTGCTTGGATATGTAAGGGGAAAAGTGTTTTGGTTCTAATATTGAAACACATTAGACGTTGGCTCATCATTCCTGGGATGACCAGAAATCATTTTTTTACTGGGATGGCCATGGCTTTTAATTAAATAACCTGATATCCCAACAATTTCCTAAAAACAGTTTGAATGTCCTGGTCTTCTCCTCTTTTCCATTTTATTTTGATTTATTCTGGTTTAGTTTATTTAAAACAGTAAATCACATTAAAAATTATGAAGCAAATATTACAGTAAGCCAACTAGTTTCTATGTGTGTAGCATGCAGATCTACAGCAGACTAACTGCCATGCATAGTCACAACATTGTATATATTCAGCACAAGGAGTTCTTAAGGATGAGCTCTTCTAAAAGTGCCCACATACAACATTAATTGCTTTTCCAAAATAGGTGTAATATCCCAGTCCCATGTTCCCAAACATGCCCTAAAGACATCTGCCTTACCTGTCAGGCCTCTTGCATTGAAATATATGAAATTTAATTTATCAGTCTTGCCTTTTCTCTGCCATGCTCTTTCCTGCCTTGACTATTTGACTTGCTCCTCTTCCCAACCGTACCAGCCTCAGACTTAGTGCAGAAAGATTGTCTCTTTGGGTCTCAACCGTCCCCCCCCCCCCGCCCCAACTAGTTTAAAGCCTCCTGAGTAGCACTAGCAAATCTCCCCACCAGGATATTGGTCCCCTTCCAATTCAGGTGCAAACTGTCCTTCTTATACAGGTCACCTCTATTCCAGAAGAGATACCAATTATCCAAAAATGTGAATTGTTATTCCCTGCACCAGATCTTCAGCTATGCATTCATCTGCTCTATCCTACTATTCCTATTTTCACTAGTATGTGGCATCAGGAATAATCCAGATATTACTACCCTCATGGACCTACTTTTTAACCTCCTGCCTGATTCCCTCTATTCTCTCTTCAGCACCTTGTCCCTTTCGTTTGCTATGTCATTGATACCAACGTGTATAACAATCACCTGCTGGTCACTCTTCCCTTTAGAAATATTCTACACCCTTTGCGAGACATCCTTGACCCAGGGAGACAACACATCATTCTGATTTCTTGTTGCTGACTGCAGAAACATCTGTCTGTGCCTCTGACTAGAGAGTCCCTCATCACAATCAGTCGCTTGGAACCTGATATACCCCTCATTGCAGTAGACCTAGAGACCTGGCTGTCAGTACTACTTCCCCTGACAGTCCATCACCCCCTACATTTTGCAAGACAGCATGCTTGTTTGAGATGTGGATAGCCGCAGGAGACTCTTGCATGACCTGCTTACCTCTCTTACCTTTCCTAGAAGTAACTCATTATCTACCTGTATCTATGTTTTTTTTTACATTCCTGAAACTGCAATCACTCATACAGTGAGTTGGTAAATTGTCCACCATCATTCATGATTGGATATGGCAGGACTGCAGAACTCAGATCTGATCCATTGATTGTGAGACCACTTAGTTTTGTCTATCATTTGTTGCTTATGCTGTTTGGCATACAATTACTCCTGTTTGGTAGCTTCATGAGGTTGACACCTCATTTTTAGGTATGCCTGGTGCTGCTCTTGGCATGTCCTCCTCCATTCTCCGTTAAACCAGGGTTGACTGCCTCCTTGATAATGATGGTTGAGTGGAGGATATGCCAGGCTATGAGATTACAGGTTATGCTAGACTACAATTCTGCTGCTATTCATGGCCCACAGTGCCTCATGGATGCCCAATCTTGCATTCTAGTTCAATTTGAAGTGTTTCATTAAGCACAGTGATAGTGCCACACAACACAGTGGTGGTTATTCTCAATGGAAATGCAGAATTCCATTTGCACAAGAACACTACGTTGCTTATTGTTATGGATATTGTAATGGAAGATACATCCGCAGCCAGTAGATTGATAAAGATGAGGTCAAGTATGTTTTTCCTTCTTGTTGGTTACCTCACCATCTACAGCCAACCTAATCCAGCAGCTTTGTCATTTAGGACGCAACAAGCTCAATCAGTAGTACACTGTTGAGCCATTTTTGTGATGGACTTTGAAATCTGAACCCCCTGCCCCACCCAGTACATTTTGCACCCTGGCCCCTCCACAGCGTCCTCCATGTGGTACTTAACATAGAGGAGTATTGATTCATCAGCAGGCAGCTTCCTTGCTGTTGAACCTGAAGCTGTGAGACTTAATGGAGGCTAGAGTCAATGTTGAGGACACCCAGGCAATTCCCTCCTGACTGTGTATACCACTGCGCTGACACCTCTGCTGCCAGTGAGACAGGACATTTCCATGGATGGTGATGTTAGTATCTGTAAGGTATGATTCTGTGAGTGTGCCTGTGTCAGGTTGTTGCTCAACTAGTCTGTGAGACATCACTCCCAATTTTGGCACTAGTCCAGATGTTAATGAGGACAATATTGCAGGATTGACAGGGCTGTTTCTACCATTGTCTTTATTGGTGCCTTGGTCAATGTCAGGTGGTCTGTCTAGTTTTATCTCTTTATTGAGTCTTTATTGCAATTGATATCAGGGAGTGGCTTTCTTGGCCATTTCAGAGGTCAGTTGAGAATCAACCACATTGCTGTGCGTCTGCAGTCTGGAGTCACAATTCAGCCAGACAAGGTGAGGATGACAAATTTCCTTCCCTGAATGTCATTACTGAACCACATTTTTTTTGTCTGACAATTGACAATGGTTTCATAGTCACCAGTAGATTCTTAATTCCAGAATTTTTTTGGTAAAATTCACATTACACCATATGCCATGATGAGATTCAAACTTGGATCCCCAGAACGTGAGCTGAGCTTCTAGATTAATATTCTGGTGATAAGGCTACTAGGCCATTGCCAATTACCTTGAGTAGATTGTTAATGTATAACTTGAACTGCTATGGTCCCAACATGGACCCCTGCGAAACCCCACTATTCACCGGCTGCCATCCTAAAAAGGTCCTAATTTTACTGACTCTCTGCCAGTCAGCCAATCCTGTATCCATTCCAGTATCTTGTCCTTAACAATGACATACAATGTAATTGATTACTGTGAGTATTCAACGGTATCTACAAAATCATCATCATGCGATCTGGCCAGGCACCAAATGGACTGCAGTGGTTCAAGAAGGGAGTTCATCCCCACCAACTTCTTAAGTGGTGATGAGCAGCAAGTGCTGTCGCAGTCAGAAAAGCTCATATCCATCAATGAATCAACAAAAAATATTAGAACACTACCTATGTGTTAATTGAGTTTATGAGAATGAAAAAATAATTCTCAATCAAAAGGTAGCTCCTGAAAATCAAAGAAATATTGCATGAAATTCTCAAGAGAAGTCCTTGAAAGGAAAATTACTTTGACCCCCTACATTACAACGTGACCCAGACTCCTGCCATTGGTTTCTCAACATGGGACCAAGCTTTCCCCTATCTTTTTCAATGCGTCCTGAATTTGATTTTAAATATCTGCACAGCTAAATAATTTTTGGACTGATTCTGTGAGCAATCCGAAACTAATCCTGCTGTCTTGTTCTTTCCTCCAAGTCCTATGCCCTTCACTGCTTCAAATATTGCTTTGAAAATCTGATACTTTGAATTGCTTAATTCTGGAGCACTATGATATTGTATGACCAGTGGTGATAAATAAAAAACCTATGTTGTTTAATCAACTGAAATGATATTGAATGCAGATGGTAATTTTAAAACTTGGCATACTGAATGGATAATCCTCATTAATCCTGAACTATAGTGACTAATGATATACAAACATGATTTCATAAGGAGTCATTTAATAATATAGTTTTTAATAACGTAGTGCTGCATACCTGGGTTAACGGTGAATATTAGATTTAACAGTAAAAGCTGAGGAGATAGCAGTTAGATGTTTTGAATCTGTGGTAGAGTTTTACTTCAGGCAACAACCTGTTTATGTTGGGAAGGATAACTGTTTTTCTTTTACAAGTTTGGTAATAGTGAAAGATTTTTTAACAGAATTAATTGATAGTTGAATCTGTGTATGCTTTCAAAAAATAATGAGCAATTTCTTTTGCTTCTGAGGTTCCCTTCCCATTTAAGAAAATGTCACATGAAAAGTATGTTATGACAAGAATTTTTTAAAAATTTACTTTGTATACCATGGTGACGGTGCTGGCTACTGTCAGCTGGTTTTTAAAAATCAGCAATAAATCACACACCATGTCCAAGTACAGAATGTCATAATCTCTCAGAAGTGCTCTGCACCACAGCTCCAGACTAAATACCCACTGGAAGGCAGTGCATTTTTCTATACATATGTATATGTGAATGGCACCCTTAGAATTTGGAGCACGGGACTGTGTTCCCAGTGGTGCAGGCAGCGGACAATTTGTTTAGGCACTTGGGCCATGATTGGCTCTGTCAGCAACTACAGTGGCCAAGTAGCAGTCAGTCACAAAGGGCAAACTGTGAAATCAGTTGAATATTTGCAAACATTCCGATTAATTCTTATCCCATAGTCCCACAAATGGGGTCTCCCTTCTGTTCCATGATTTATGTTTTATTCAAACTTAATCACTTTTATTTTCTATCTGTATTTTTGTTTTACTGCTGTTTACCTATTATTTGCTTGTCTACGCTATTTAACTCTGTGATCTGCCTGTCTTGCTCACAAGACAAAGCTTTTCACTGTGCCTCAGTACACGTGACAACAAATTCAAAATATTCTCCCTGTGCTGTGACAGCAAGAGCACAATGCAATTTTACAGCATACTTATAGCATTTTTATTTCTGTTGACCATGTTCAGCTCAATTGTTGTAAGATTTTTAATTACTGTTAGACCCAGTTATCCTGTTGAATTCATGTCACTAACTTGATTTGTTTTCATCATTTGTTCTCCACTTGTCTGTTCCTTTCTTGAAAATGTTATCACTTTGAGTACTAGTCACTCTGGTCTTCGTTTTTCTAGTGTTTTGTTCCTGTGCCTTTATGATAAGTGACAAACCTTCTCTGAAAAATAGGTTGCAATGTATATTAAAGTTAGGACACAACTGTGAGCAGAGTTGTGAATGCTCACTCCACTAGATTGTGTATTGTGCCTTTCTGGCTAGTATATCATTGAATGGATAAGACCATATGAAATAGGAACCAGAGTAGGCGATTCGACCCATCAAACCTACTCCACCATTCAGTAGGATTATGGCTGATCTGACATTCCTCACATTCACTTTCCTGCCCGTTCCCTGTAATCGTCAATTTCCCCTACTGATCAAGAATCAATCTAGTTCAGCCTTAACATATACTAGGATTCTGCCCCCCCCTCACAGCTCTCCTTGGCAAGGAGTTCCAGACTCTCAACTCTGAGATGCAATTCTTCCTCATTAGATTGGATTAGATTCCTTACAGTATGGAAACAGGCTCTTCAGCCCAACAAGTCCACATCGACCCTCCGAAGAATAACCCACCCAGACCCATCTCAGTTTTAAATTGGCACCCCTTTATTCGGACACTCTCCCTCTGGTCCTAGACTCTCCCATGAAGGGAGAAGTCATCTCAGAATTTACCCTATCAAACCCTTTGAGAATCCAATGTTTCAACGAGATTGCTTCCCATTCTTCTAAACTCCTGTGAGTAGAGTCTCAACCTGATAAGCCTTTGCTCATAAGACGATCCATCCATACTAAGAATCAGGAGAAAGTGAGGACTGCAGATGCTGGAGATCAAAGCCAATGAGTATGGTAGTGGAAAAGTACAGCTGGTCAGGCAGCATCCAAGAAGCATAAGCTCTTCATCAGGAATACTAGGAATCATCCCAGTGAACCTTCTCTGAACTGCCTCCGATGAAATGAGAATAAACAAAGCACTGCGTATTCTGGAGGTCTTGAATAAAAACAGAAATTGATAGCAGAATAGGTCTGGCAGAATTTGTGGGAAGAAATGAGTTAACATTTCAGTTACAGCATTTATTTTGTTGTTGTTTGAAATAAAATAATGTAATGCCTTCAATAAGGGGACCAAAATTGCTTACAGTACTCCAGATATGGTCTCAGAAGCACTTTGTGCAGTTTTAGTAAGACTTCCTTACCCCTGCCCCCTTGAAATAATGTCCAGCATTCCACTAGCCTTCCTGAATCTTTGAGCTAGCTTTCCGTGTTTCGTGCACAAGTACCCCCAAGTTCCTTTGTGCTGTAGCTTTCTTCAGTTTTTCTCCATTTAAATAATATCCCATTCTTTTGTTCTTCCTTTCAAAATGAACAACTTCCCTTTTTCTCATATTATTCCTCATTTGCTAACTGTTTTGCCCACTTACCTAATTTATCGATATCTTTGTGTAAAATATTTGTCTCTGTCTAGCATCCTGCCTTTCCATTGATTTTTGTATTGTCTGCAAATCTGATTACACGACAATCACTTCCTTCCTCTAAGTCATGAATAGATATTGTAAACAGCTGTGGTCGCAGCACTGAACCATGTGAGATGCCACCAGTCACAGCTCATCAACCTGAAAAAGAATCTCTTCTCCCTTCTTGTTGTTTCTTGCCTATGAGCCAATTGTCTATCCATATAACATACTACCTGCAATGCAATGGGCTTTTATCACAGGATTAATCTTTCATGAGGTGCCTTGTTGAATGGCTTTTTGAAATCCAAATACAACACTTCTACTGGTTCCCCTCTATCCACTCCAGTTGAGATTTCCTCAAAACGCTTTATTAAGTTAGACAGACCTGACTTCCCTTTCATGAAACCATGCTGACTTTGCTTGATTAGGTTAAGATTTTCCAAATGTTCGCTACTCCTTCCTTTATAATTGATTCCAACAATAAATATTCGCTTAATTGGCCCACAGTTACCCGCTTTTTGTCTCTCTCCTGTTTTGAGTAGGGGTGTTGCATTATCAGTTTTCCAATCCTCTTTTCAATAATCCCATAATTTTTGGAAAATTACATGCAATGCTTCTATTATCTCTGTAAAATCTCTCTTTCAGGATCCTAAGATGTAAGGCATCAGGGCCAGGGAATTGTTTGCCTTTAGATCCATTAATTTGTCTAATATAACTCCTTTAGTGATGGTAGTGGTACTTAATTCCTCTGCTGTATTCTTTAGTATTAATGGGATATTTGAAATGTCAACGAAGATCAGTGGTGGGACCTTTGTAGTTTGTAATATATATATATATATATATATATATATATAAAATATAGGAATGATTTGGATAATAATGAAGGTGGTCTGATAAGTTTGTGGGCAATGTGAAAATTGATGGAATTGTAAGGAAGGTTGCTCAAGGATACAATTTGTTGGAAAGTTTGTTGCAAAAATGACAGATTGCTTTTAATCCGGCCAAATATGAGGTGATGCAGTTTGGGAGGTCAAATGCGAGAGGAAAATATACCTTTAGGAGCATTGATACATGAGAGATCTTGGGGTACAGGCCCGTAGCTCCCAGAATGGCAGTACAACTCAATACAATGGTCAAGAAGGCTTTTGCATGCTTACCTTCATTAGTTGAGGCATTGAGTATAAAAGTTGGCAAGTCATGTTGCAGCTGTACAAAACTTTAGTTCAGCCATATTTGGAATATTTTATGTAGTTCTGGTTGCCAGAACTTTGGAAGGATGTAGGAAGAGTATGCAAAAGAAGTTTACCAGGATTTTGCCTGGCTTACCTGTAAGGAAGGGTTGTACAAGCTTGGATTTTTTCTGCTAGAACATTGGAGGCTGAGGGGTGACCTGACAGAGGTATATAAAGTTACGAGAGGCATGGATAGGGTGGGTAGTAGGAGTCTTCTTCCCAGGGTAGAATTGTGAAGTACTAGGGGGCATAGGTTTAAAGTGAGAGGGGGAAAGTTTAAAGGAGATGCGTGAAAAGTATTTTTACTCAGTAGGGGCATGGAACACACAGCCAGAGGAAGTGGTAGAAACAGATATAATGCAATATTTAAAAGACATTTAGACAGTCAAATGAATGAGCAGAGAATGGAAGAATATGGACCATGTACAGGCAGATGGGTTAGTTGAGGATGACATCATGATCAGCACAGACGTGGTGAGCTAAAGGACCTGTTCCTTTGATTTACTGTTGTATGTTCGATCTTCCACAGTCAAGACTGATGCAAAATATCTATTAACATGTCTAACATTTCCTTGTTGCCTATAACCATCTGCCCAGATTCATTTTCTAATGGGCCAATGTTCACATTGACCTTTCATTTCCTTTTTATATATTTTAAAAAGGTCTTGTCAGTTTTTATATTCCTTGCTAGTTTGTCCTTGTAGTTCATTTTCTGTATCTTATTATCTTTTCGTCATCTTTTGATGGATTCTGAATTTATATCAGTCTTCAAGGCTACCACTGACTTTGTCCTCCACAAATACGTTTCCTTTCAACATAATACTCTCTTTCTTGGTTAGCCATAGTTCATTGGTTTATCCCTCTTTTAGAATCTTTCATTTTTACTCGGATGTATTTTTTGCTGAGAATTACGAATTACCTCCTTAAATGTCTGCTTGCTTACGTCATTTCTGCTAATCTATCTGACCAGCTCACATTTGCTAACTCTATCCCCTTTTCAATTCAATACTATTTATTTACGTTGAACACAAGTATTTCTGAACCAAGGGTCTCACTCTCAAGCTGAGTATTAAATTCTATTATGTTATGATCACGGCTTCCTTGTGGATCTTTTAACCTGAGGTAATCCATTAAATCTATATCATTATCCATTACCAGATCCAAGGTAGCTTGCTCCTTCTTGCCTCTAAGCCCTATTACTCTAAAAAAAAACTATTCTATTGCACTAATAAATTTGTTATTGTGTTTTTTTTCCATACAATGAGTCTGTGATATAGGGCTACATGGGAAAAGTAATTTTGACAGAACCATTAGTATTGTGCAAATATTGGATCTGTGATTTTTAATCTAGAGATTCATAACCAAGCTTCACATAAGAGAATCTCTACATTGTAGAAACAGACCATTCGGCCCAACGAGTCCAAACTGGCCGTCTGAAGAGCATCCCATCAGACCCATCCCCCGACCCTGTCCTGTAACCCTGCATTTCCCATGGCTCATTCACCTAACCCTGAATATGTCCCTGAACACTGGGTAATTAACCATGGCCAATCCACCTAACTTGAACATCTTTGGATGAAATGTCCAAATATCCAATGGATAAATGTGGTTAAAATTGGTATGTAGCATTTATCACATGGTAGCAACAAGAAGTTCTGTTTAAATATGTCCATAATGTAATTAAACATCACAAGAATGCCTGATAGAAACACTATAAAACAAAATATGATAATGAAACACAGAAGGAGATGCAAGGGTAGATAGCCAAAAACTTGGTCAAAGAAGTAGATTTTAAGGAATGTCATAAAGGCAGAAAGAATGTGGATTCCACAGTTTAGGTCATTATACCTGAAGTATTGTCAAACTTAACTTGATAAGTTACACGTGTCGTATGAAATTTGTACCAGTGGTCAATTTGTTGCTGTAAATTTGAGACATGTTTTTCATTTTTGATTGCATTTGTAATGGAATCCCTTCTCTGACAATGCAGTAATTGAGGATAGAATATAAAATTCATATTAGCTTGGTCAACATCTGCAAGAAACTGGTGAGGTATATAATAGACTACAAACTGGAAACTAGAAGCGTAAATTTAGCACTCCTGTCTATTTTCATGAGTTTGTTTCTTTTAAAATGATTGATGATTTTGTTTCAAGTGCGCAAACATAATCTCTTTGACAAGGTCCAAAGAGCAAACTGTTTCAGAAATAGAAATAGGGAATGGTTTTGCGAAAGGAGTCCAACTGACTCACTATCAAGTTAACCTCTGTCAAAAGTCATAGTGGTAACAGTACACAAGATGTCAAAAGGTGTTTCTTTTCTACAATTTGACATACAAAGTTGACAAAGACCAAGTTAATGGAACTGCACATCCATGATATTCATAAAATTTGTGCTTAATATGTTTTGAGAATTTTTCTTCTTCCAGCCTCTCTCAGCCTCCTCCATTGCCACACTGAAAAATATCCCTCTCCGACATGTCCATCCTCGGCCTCCTCCATTGCCACAGTGCAAAATGATTGATGAAACCAAACGTAAGCTGAGGGAATGTTTTGCCAAGGTATCTCAGCCGGGCTCATATGGAGTAACCTGACCTCCCAGTCACTGCTCATTTTAATTTCCCTACCCACTCCCTGTCTGACATGTTCACTCTCAGCCTTCTCCATTGCCACAGTGAAAAACCCCAAACAATCCTTCAGGTGAAACAGAGGTTCACCTTCCTCTCCTCCAATGTAGCTTATTATATCTGGCGTTTCCGATGTGGTCTTCTCTACACCAATGAGACTAAACATAACCTAAGAGGATGTTTTGTTGAGCATCTCAGACAGGCCCGTGCAAGGGTCAGCCAGATCTCCCGGCTTTTGCCCATTCTAATTCCTCTTCCCATCCTCTTCCTACATGTCCACCCTCAACCTCCTCCATTACCACAGTGAAACTGGGCAGCCTACAGCCCGGAGGACTGAACATTGAGTTCTCCAATTTCTTGGAGTGGCAGATGGATTTTAATTTAGATAAATGTGAGGTGCTTCATTTTGTAAAGGCAAATCAGAGCAAGATTTATACAGTTAAGAATAAAGTCCTGGGGACCTTGGAGTGCAGGTTCATAGTTCCTTGCGAGTAGAGTTGCAGGTAGAGAGGATAGTGAAGAAGATGTTTGATGGCTTTCCTTTATTGGTTAGAGTATTGAGTATAAGAGTTGGGTTGCAGGACACGGGTTAAGCCACTTTTGGAATACAGCATTCATTTCAGGTCTCCCTGTTACAGGAAGGATGTTGTGAAACTTGTAAGTGTTCAGAAAAGATTTACAAAGATGTTGCCAGGATTGGGGGATTTGAGCTATAGGGAGAGGCTGAATAGACTGGGGCTATTTTCCCTGGAGCATTGGAGGCTAAGGCATGATGTTTTAGAGGTTTATAAAATTATGATGGGCATGAATAGGGTGAATAGCCAAGGCGTTCTCCCCTGGAGTTGGGGGAGTCCAAAATTAGAGGGCATAGGTTTGAGGTGAGTGGGGAAAGATTTGAAAGGGACCTAAAGGGCAACTTTTTCATGCAGAAGATGGTGCGCATATGGAATGAACTGCCAAAGAAAGTGGTGGAGGCTGGTACAATCACAGTATTTAAAAGGCATCTGGATGGGTACATGAATAGGAAGGGTTTAGAGGGATATGGGCCAAATGCTGGCAAATGGGACTAGATTAATTTAAGATATCTGGTCAGCGTGGACAAGTTGTACTGAAGGGTCTGTTTCCATGCGATATATCTCTATGATTCTCTGCCTTCTCTCTGCAATTATATCCACAAAGTACTTAATGGAAAGACATCTAAATTTATCCTGACAAAGAAGTGAAGGGAAAGATGTTATTTTCTTTACTCCTAAATCATGGTCATTTTTGTAAATTTTGATACATTTCTAAAATTCATGTCACTATTCACAAGCCAGTAATTCATTATGTGAACTCTAAAATATTGCTGTTTTCTTCTTCTGGTCAAAAAATAGAGTCATAGAGATGTACAGCATGAAAACAGACCCTTCGGTCCAACTTATCCATGCTGACCAGTTATCCCAACCCAATCTAGTCCTACCTGCCAGCACCCGGCCCATATCCCTCCAAACCCTTCCTATTCATATATCCATCCAAATGCCTCTTAAATGTTGCAATTGTACCAGCCTCCACCACATCCTCTGGCAGCTCATTCCATACATGTACCACCCTCTGCATGAAAAAGTTGCCCCTTAGGTCTCTTTTATATCTTTCCTCTCTTACCCTAAACCTATGCCCTCTAGTTCTGGACTCCCCGATCCCAGGGAAAAGACTTTGTCGATTTATCCTATCCATGCCCCTCATAATTTTGTAAACCTCTATAAGGTCACCCCTCAGCCTCTGACGCTGTAGGGAAAAGAGCCCCAACCTGTTCAGCCTCTCCCTGTAGCTCCGATCCTCCAACCCTGGCAACACCCTTGTAAATCGTTTCTGAACCCTTTCATGTTTCATAACATCTTTCCGATAGGAAGGAGACCAGAATTGCACACAATATTCCAACAGTGGCCTGACCAATGTCCTGTACAGCTGCAACATGACCTCCCAACTCCTGTCCTCAGTACTCTTGTTTGACTTGTCCAATTGCTGTAATGCAATAAGCTTGTATCACTGTAGCAAATGTTCTGTTATGTGACCCACTGTTGTAAGAAATTATGCAATGGATTTTAAAGTTAAAATAATCAACTACTTCAGTTAAGAGTTCCTGGAATATCTGAACTTGTGATTTCGTATTGGTATATTTTGATAAATGAATCATAAATATTAGCTATTTTGAAATGCATTTATGTCTGCATCAATATTTCAGGTGAAATGCCATTTTCTTTTTATTCTTTTGACCTAATTTGATGCTGAAGTTTTTTAAATGTAATATTGAATTATTTTTGCTTTGGTTCTATTTTTAGAACAGTACTCCACATGCCTAGAACTAATGGTTATAAAACATCCTCAGTGGCTGCAGTAATTATGACAATGTTCTTCCAAGTGGCTGGAAACGGAGGCCATGGACTAGTGAGATTTGACAGCTGTTAATTTATAGTGATCTAATTGCATGGTGGTATTGCTGGATCAAGTTTGGAAAGGCTGTACTTTCTCCATTTCTCTGGCCAGTTCTTTCCACAGGAAACAAATGCTTTTCTGAGTATCTATGATTCCTACATCCAGTAGATTTCGTGAGTTTGTTCTATAGAGTAGGCTTATAGTGGAAGCTACATGAAAGATATTTGCCCTTTATTCTGGCTTTAGGTAAATGACTTCTCAATCTCACCTTCACCCGAGGCATTGTGATGCTCAAATTAAACTCACTACTAGTTGTCTCTCGCTAATGAGAGACTGGGTCTTTTGTCCTCTGGCACAATGGTGACTTTACCTGAGGTAAATGCAACTATTTAACAAGTTTTTGGGAGTTCTATCTGTTTTGCACAGGAACAATTTTCTGTTTATACAATAAGATCGTCTTGATGCAGAATTATATTCCAGGATTCTAAACACCATTTTTATTGGGTCTGAAACCATTTGGACAGTCAGGAGCCATCTCTTTGCGCTCCAGAACTGAGTGGGACATCTATGAAGATTTTTATCCTTATTAACTTAAGTCAAATTGATTAACATACAGAGACAATTCCGGCAGGGGTTCACATCTGTTATTTGTGCATGCACATTTAATGGAAATTATCTAGCAGAGATCCATGCTGGGTGGGCAGTCATCACTACAATTGTTCATATAATTGGCCAGCTGCCACATAAGGAGTGAGTTAGAGGTCAGGCAGCTGAATTCTGATTTAAGAGGTAAGTGCGCAGCCTGCAGAGGCTTACTGCTAATACTGGAAAGTGAATGTAACATTATAGAGGCAAAGGCCTCTTCCAGAACAGTATTGCCTTTTTCATTCACCATTTGTTACCTTCAGCAAATCAGCCACAAACATATGATGAATTGATGTTGTTCATTCTTAGAGATACATGATTGGGATGTGTTCAAGTTCAGTAGCAGCAATATGTGCCATCCTCAAGATCAGTATTTGTTATCTGTTCCTAATTAAGTAAGAGAGTCAATCTCATGTCTGTTAGACAGAAGTCACAAATTAGTCAAACCATGATTGTTTTTCAGAATAGAACACAGATAGAACATAGAACAGTACAGCACAGAACGGGCCCTTCATCCCACGATGTTGTGCAGATCATTGATCCTCATGTATGCACCCTCAAATTTCTGTGACCATATGCATGTCCAGCAGTCTCTTAAATGTTCCCAATGACGTTGCTTCCACAACTGCTGCTGGCAATGCATTCCATGCTCTCACAACTCTCTGCGTAAAGAACCCGCCTCTGACATCCCCTCTACACTTTCCTCCAACCAGCTTAAACCTATGACCCCTCGTGTTAGCCATTTCTGCCCTGGAAAATAGTCTCTGGCTATTGACTCTATCTATGCCTCTCATTATCTTGTATACCTCAATTAGGTCCCCTCTCCTCCTCCTTTTCTCCAATGAAAACAGTCCGAGCTCAGTCAACATCTCTTCATAAGATAAGCCCTCCAGTCCAGGCAGCATCCTGGTAAACCTCCTCATAACCCTCTTCAAAGCATCCACATCTTTCCTATAATAGGGCGACCAGAACTGGATGCAGTATTCCAAGTGCGGTCTAACCAAAGTTTTATAGAGCTGCAACAAGGTCTCATGACTCTTAAACTCAATCCCCCTGTTGATGAAAGCCAAAACACCATATGCTTTCTCAACACCCAATCTACTTGGGTGGCCATTTTAAGAAATCTATGTGATAAAAACAATGACTGCAGATGCTGGAAACCAGATTCTGGATTAGTGGTGCTGGAAGAGCACAGCAGTTCAGGCAGCAACCAAAGTGCAGTGAAATCGATGTTTCAGGCAAAAGCCCTTCATCAGTAATAAAGAGGGAACTGCTGTGCTTTATTACTGATGAAGGGCTTTTGCCTGAAACATCGATTTCACTGCACTTTGGTTGCTGCCTGAACTGCTGTGCTCTTCCAGCACCACTAATCCAGAATAACAAATCTATGTACCTGCACACCAAGACCCTTCTGTTCCTCCACACTGCCAAGAATCCTATCCTTAATCCTGTACTCAGCTTTCAAATTTGACTGTCCAAAATGCATCACCTCGCATTTATCCAGGTTGAACTCCATCTGCCACCTTTCAGCCCATCTCTGCATCCTGTCAATGTCCCACTGCAGCCTACAACAGCCCTCTATACTGTCAGCTATACCTCCAACCTTTGTGTCATCTGCAAACTTGCTGACCCATCCTTCAATCCCCTCATCCAAGTCATTAATAAAAATTACAAACAGTAGAGGCCCAAGGACAGAGCCCTGTGGAACACCACTCACCACAGACTTCCAGGCAGAATATTTTCCTTCTACTACCACTTGCTGTCTTCTTTTGGCCAGCCAATTCTGTATCCAGACAGCTAAGTTCCCCTGTATCCCATTCCTCCTGACCTTCTGAATGAGCCTACCATGGGGAACCTTATCAAATGCCTTGCTAAAGTCCATATATACCACATCCACAGCTCGACCCTCATCAACTTTTCTAGTCACATCCTCAAAGAACTCAATAAGGTTTGTGAGGCATGATGTGCCCCTCACAAAGCCGTGTTGACTGCATTTAATCAAGCCATGCTCTTCCAGATGGTCATAAACCCTATCCCTCAGAATCCTTTCAAACACCTTACAGACAACAGACGTGAGACTTACTGGTCTGTAATTGCCAGGGATTTCCCTATTTCCTTTCTTGAAGAGAGGAATTACATTTGCCTCTCTCCAGTCCTCAGGTACGACTCCAGTAGACAGCGAGGATGCAAAGACCTTCGTAAGTGGTGAAGCAATTGCATTTCTTGTTTCCCAAAGCAGCCAAAGACAAATCTGATCAGGGCCTGGCAACTTGTCGTTCTTAATGTTTGACAAAATTTTCAGCACATCAGCTTCCTCTATCTCTGTCCATTCCAGCATGCACACCTGCTCTTCAAAGGTTTCATTCACTACAAAGTTCATTTCTTTTGTAAAGTCAGAAGCAAAAAACTCATTTAGGGCTTCCCCTGCCTTCTCAGACTCCACACACAAGTTCCCTATGCTATCCCTCATCGGCCCTACACTTTCTTTGACCATTCTCTTATACCTCACATAAGTGTAAAATGCCTTTGTGTTCTCCCTAATCCATTCTGCCAAGCCTTTCTCGTGTGCCCTCCTGGCTCTCCTCAGACCATTTTTGAGCTTCTTCCTCGTCTGCCTGTAATCCTCAGAGCTGAGCTTGACCCTAGCTTCCTCCACCTTATGTAAGCTACCTTCTTCATTTTGACGAGACGCTGCACCGCTCTCATCATCCAAGGTTCCTTTATCTTACCCCTTCTTGCCTGTCCCAGAGGGACATATTTATTCATCAATCGCAACAACTGTTCTTTAAACAGTCTCCACATGTCTATAGTGCCTTTACCATGGAACAATTGCTCCCAGTCCATGCTTCCTAACTCATGTCTAATCGCATCATAGTTTCCTCTTCCCTAATTAAATATCCTCCCATTTTGTCTTATCCTCTCCTTCTCCATAGCTATGTAGAATGTGAGGCAGTTGTGGTCACTATCACCAAAATGTTCTCCCACCACAAGATCTGATACCTACCCTGGCTCGTTTCCGAGCACGAAGTCTAGAATAGCCTTTCTCCTCGTCGGCCTGTCAATGTACTGAGTTAGGAAATCCTCCTGAACACACCTGACAAAAACAGCTCCATTCAAGTCTTCTGCTCGAAGGAGGTTCCAATCAATATTGGGAAAGTTAAAGTCACCCATTACAACAACCCTACTACATCCACACTTTTCCAAAATCTGCTGACCTATGCTTTTTCAATCTCCCTGCTGCTATTGGGGGGCCTGTAGTAAACCCCTAACAAGGTGACTGCTCCCTTACTGTTCCTAATTTCCACCCATACTGACTCGGTAGGCAGATCTTCCTCAACAATGGAAGCTTCTGTAGCTGTGATACCCTCTCTGATTAGTAGTGCTGCACCCCCTCCTCTTCCCCCCCTCCCCCCGTCCCTATTCTTTTTAAATGCTCTAAACCCTGGAACATCCAGCAATCATTTCTGCCCCTAAGAAACCCATGTCTCTATTATGGCCACAACATCATAGCACCAGGTACTGATCCATGCTCTAAGTTCATCACTTTTATTCCTGATACTCCTTGCGTTAAAGCAAGCACACTTTAACTGATCCCTTGGTTCCTTCCCAGGAAAATCCTTGTTGAATTGTTGAGTTTCTACAGTCATCATGCTTAGTTGAAAAAGAGAAATGGGCTGTCGTTTGATACCTTCTCTGTTACTGTTCTCTCTGGGTGCTTCCAAATGGCAAGACATTTGAATCTGTGGGATCACTCCAAAATAGTGTAAAAGCAGGCTTGGCCTTCTGAAGGACAGTGGTATGAATTCTCTGAAGTGTTTCTTGATGTAGGCGAGGTTCAGTAAAGATTTTAGCTTTGTTTACTTAGTAGCTTGTGGATTTTACAGATCAGTTGTATCAGAATGTGACCCACCTCATTACATAGAGTCATAAAGTCAGATAATTACAGCACGGAAGCAGACCCTTCAGTCCAACCTGTCCATGCCGACCAGTTATCCCAACTCAATCTAGTCCCACCTGCCAGCACCCGGCCCATATTCCTGCAAACCCTTCCTATTCATATATCCATCCAGATGCCTTTTAAATGTTTTAATTGTACCAGCCTCCACCACTTCCTCTGGCAGCTCATTCCATGCACATACCACCCTCTGCGTGAAAAAGTTGCCCCTTAGGTCTCTTTTATATTTTTCCCCTCTCACCATAAAGCTATGCCCTCTAGCTCTGGACTCCCCACCTCAGGGAAAAGACTTTGTCTGTTTACCCTCTCCATGCCCCTCGTGATTTTATACACCTCTGAAAGGTCACCCCTGCCTCTGATGTTCCAGGGAAAACAGCCCTATCCCATTCAACCTCTCCGTATAGCTCAAATCCTCCAATCCTGGCAACATCCTTGTAAATCTTTTCTGAACCCTTTCAAGTTTCACAAAATCTTTCCGATAGGAAGAAGACCAGAATTGCGCGCAATATTCCAAAAGTGGCCAAACCAATGTCCTGTGCAACTGCAACATGACCTCCCAACTCTTATACTCAATGCCCTGACCAATAAAGGAAAGCATACCAAACACCTTCTTCACTATTCTATCTACCTGCGACTCCACTTTCAAGGAACTCTAAACCTGCACTCCACGGTCTCTTTGTTCAGCAACACTCCCCAGGACATTACCAGTGGAAACATTTTGGCTTCTGGCTTTCACTTCCACTGTCAGTACTTTCCTTCTTGATTTGAGAAGATATTGGCATATTCTGTTTTTATCCATTCCTTACCTTGGCTGCTTGCTTTCCTTTCACTCTTCCATTTTCTATCACTGTGGAATTTAAGGGGATGGCAAAAGGTTTAATTTTATGGATTAACTCGTAATCATCCAACATTATTACTGCCTGTCAGTTGGAGCTGCAACTCCTTTGTCCTCAATATGAGGTTCTTTATTACAGAAGGTAGTGAGTTTTTAAATTCCTCAAAGAGAATAATTTCTCAGACAGCTTCTAATTCTTTTGTCTACCATCAAAATTGCTCTGCCTAACACTTTTGAATTCACTGCCTAGGAGAAAATAAGAATTGCAGAGGCTGGGAATCAGAGTCAAAAAATGCGGTGCTGGAAAAGCATAGCAGGTTAGGCAGTTTCCGAGGAGTAGGACAGTCAATGTTTCAGGTATAAGCCACATTCCTGATGAAGGGCTTATGCCTGAAATGTTGATTTTCCCGCTTCTCCGATGCTGCTTGACCTGTTGTGTTTTTCCAGCGCCACACTTGTTGAATTTAATGCCTAGGTTACTTCCTTAAATTCCGGAACGTTTATTTACATGCCTCAAGCATTAACTTGGTATTGTGAGTAAATCTTATAAACCATCTTTATTTCAGTTACTTATTATGAAATCTCACAAACAATTAAGTACTGAAATAATGATTTAAACTTTGTATGTAGCAATCAAAATAAGATCCCTCAATAAACATGTTAAGCCTCACAACCCAACTTGGCTATTATCTGATCAATGGAAGAATTTGGCCATGATTCTAATTAACAGTGTCTGTGTCTGGAAGTGTCCAGGGTTCGATCCTTGAGCAGTGTTGTTCTTCAAAGTTCTGCTCAAGGTGGAGTTCTGGTGTTCAATTATTGCACAGACTTTTATCCTACAGATCAATGCATGATATTATTGGTGATTTTTTTAAAAGTCCTTTCATCAAATTCCTGCAAGTCTGCAGCTTGCCTTCTTATCAGAAGCAGTTTCTTTGTTCCTTGTTACATTTGGCCTTAACTGTTCAAAGAAACAGCCTTTCTGCAGTAAACTCCTTAAATTCTTCTGCACAGCAATCTTTGTCCTTTGTAACTATAAAGTATCCAGTTTATCAAGGAAGTGTTGAAGCAGTTTTTATGTAATCTCCTACTCCCTCCTTTTCAAGACATGGCTACTTGTTTTCAATTCCTATATAAATTGGCCCTTGTTGTTAATACTTTATTCCAGACAGAGTTATTGCTCCTGCTTTCTGCATGTAACTGTTTATCTAGTTGATTCTTTCAATCCATGAACAGGTATTAAAATTCTTGTATGCAGCCAATATAATCTTCTTCGCTATGTCATAATCCCAAAAGAATTCCTCTGACAGTGCAACATAAACTTCCTGTGTTTTCCCTGTCGACTTTCTCAGCATAAGCAATGTCTTGTTCTTCTTTGCCCACTTCATTTGCCTAGTTATTTTTCTCAAATGATCTGGATGGGTATATGAATAGAAAGGGTCTAGAGAGATATGGACCATGTGCTGGCAATTGAGACTAGATTAGGTTAGGATATCTGGTCGGCATGGACGAGTTGGACTGAAGGGTCTGTTTCTGTGTTGCACATATCTATGACTCTAAGACATGAAGGATGTCTCCAACTCCTTTTTGTCAAGTTTTGGTATAGCCTGTACAAACTTAAACATTTCCTTACTGAATTTCAAATTCTGGCACAGATTCTCCTCAGCAAAGCCTGCATCAGCATCTGATAACTCCTGTTTCACCTGTCACGTTAAAACTTCTTTTCATATTCTCTTACTTTCTCCTTTCTTTGCAATTCTAATTCTAGCTTTCTCATTTTCATTCTTTTCAGTTCCATTCCCTTTTTATCTTTTTCTGTTTTTTCCTTGTCCCTTCCTTACATCTCTAGTTTCTTCATTCTCTCATGTTCATGCTGTTTTAACTGTAACTGATTATCACCTGATTCTGAAATGTTAATTCCCAAAGTACTTGGTCTCGTTTTGTATTTCTTCTAAACCCAAGCGCCTTGTTCCATACCTTAATTATCATCTCTTTCTAGCTCTGCCAGGCAAATGCTACCTCCAGTTTAACCCCCTTTAAGACTACCAGCAATAGCTCTGCCATCTACAGGAAATCCTTTGCCCTTTCTATTGTCATTTCTGAGTGCAGTACAAAAGCTAGTATTTTAATTCATCTGTATTGTTTACAATGTCACACCCAAATCCTTGTATCAGATTCCAATGCAAATCCAAATATAATTTTGGTCAAGAAGTGCTACATTTTATTGCGACTCATTGGAGTAGCATGCCATAAATCGAGCCACAGCAATCCTGGAGTTGTACCAAATACTAAAGTTTGATTTTAAATGCGTATGCATTCCAATTTTCCTGACTTTCTGACCAAGATTGATAGAAAGCATGGGCCAGGTTTCTGTACAATCCAAAAATTATTATTTATTTCAAGTAATTAGACTATTGCTGCAGGTAATCAGATATAAACCATTGGTATACAACACTACTAACTAAAGCTCTAATCCACTTATAAGTTCCCTTTACATACACAGATACTCACAGGTAAACAAATGGGGAAAATAGATTATTCCTGGAAGTAGAAATATAAAAAAATCAGTTCAGTCATCTTGGCTTCCCAGTTCCAGTGTTGAGATGATCTTTTTTCAGCTGTCTCGCCCCCTTGTTGTTTAGATGTCTTTCACTGGATGCTTCCACAGTTTGTAGGAAGTGCAGTGTAACTAATGCATTTAGGAAATGTCACTGACTTACCAATTCAAAAGTCACATCTTACAGCAACTATTCTTGAAAAGGTCACTAGTTTCTTCAGGCTTAAACTGAGTTTTTGACTGCAGAGCAGATACATCTTCTGTGCTGAGACAAGATCTGTACACTCCCTTTTCTCTCTCTTTGTCTCTATAACTTATTTCCAACTTGAAGATATTCAGCCAAAAACAGTTGTTGACAAGGAAAATGTCACTGTCATTGATAACTGTTACTGTCTAGATGGGGCATCACAGTGGTTAGCAATGCTGCCTCGTAGTTCCAGGGGCCCAGGTTCGATTCCAACCTCGGATGACTGTGTGGAGTTTGCATGGTCTCCCCATGCCTATGTGGGTTTCCTCCAGGTGCTCTGGTTTCCTTCCACAGTCCAATAAAATCCAAAGATGTGCAGGTTAACTGGATTGGCCATGCTAAGTTACCCACAGTGTCCAAGGGTGTACAGGCTACATGGATTAGCCATGGGAAATGCAGGGTTACAGAGAGAGGAAAGGGATTGGGTCTGGGTCTAGGTGGGCTGCTCTTCAGAGGGTCAGTGTTAACTCATTGGACCAAATGCCCTGTTTCCACACTGCAGGGATTCTATGATTCTATTTAATGCAATGATAAAAGACTTATTAACCAATCAACCTCTTTTTACCAATCTGAACAATAATCCACCTACACCCATTCCCCTTCTGCTCTACATGGGGAGAATATGCAAACTCTACATAGACAGTCATCCGAGGCTGGAATCAGACCTGGGCCCCTTGTGCTGTGAGGCAGCATTGCTAACCACTGAGCCACCATGCCACCCCATGAGCTCTATCAGTACATGCACTCAGCTCCAGGTTGTTTGCAAGGTGAACCTCCATTACTGTTTGTTATAACAGTTGTTTATAATGTCTGCCATTGGGTTACTTGCTTTGAAAACTGCAGCAAAAGTTCATTTTCATTTCAGTCCACAGTTATTAAAAAATACAACAATAAAAAAGACACCATCTTAACAAGTGTCAAGACAGTTCTTTAAAAACCTCTTTGGAGATGGCCTTTGCCCATTGCTCATGTGGTGTAAATGTTATTTGCCACTTTATCAATCTAATGGTGAACTTTGCAAGGTTTGGAGGAATGAGGGCATGACCTTGAGAAGCTCAGCAGGTCTGGCAGGAACTGTAGAGAGGGAGAGCGAGAGAGAGGTAGAGTTGCAATTTTGAGTCTGCTATGACTTGTTCCGAACAGAAGAAGTTTTCAAGTCATGCCAGGCTCAGTGTTAACACTGTTTCTCCATTCACAGATGCTGCCAGACCTGCTGAGTTTCTCCAACATTCACTGTCTTTGTTTCAGATTTCCAGCATCCACAGTATTTTGCCTTTATTTGCCAGTAAGGTTTGCTTCATTGTTTGAAGATTTGCAGCTAGATCTGAATCCTGCAACCACGAGTAAGTATTGTTTTTCTCATCTTGTGATGGGACGGACATTGATGAAGCAGTTGAAGATGATTGAAGTTTGACCCTGTCAGGAGGAACTCCTGAGGCAGCAATAATTGGCATCCAACAATACAACAACCATCTTCTTTTGTATCAGTTATGAATTCAAGTCATTTACTTATTAATGACTTCGGTTTACTGAGGTTCCTTGATGTCACAGTGCTAAATTGTACCTTAACGGTACCTTACTGCAAAATAGCAATGAAGTAATGTGTCTACCAGTAGCGTACTTTTGCTGCAGTGTGCACTATAGACATGATTCATTCCAAAACTTAACAAGGTTATCTGTTCCAAAGCCTTTGACCCATACTACTTAAAATAGCAAGTACCGGCGTATGATGGGAACAAATCTAAGTACCCCATTAAACCATAAACCACTATGACTCGGGTGTATACTGCTATTTTTTTATCACTGCACCAACATCTTGGAACGTTCTTATGAGTTGCAACATTTACGAAGGCCTGCCATCATTATCTATAGCATAACCAGGGCTCAGTAATAAATACAAACTGAAAGAACTGCGGATGGTGTATATCAGAAACAAAAACAGAAATTGTTGGAAAAGCTAAACGGATCTGGCAGCATCTGTGGAGAGAAAGCAGAGTTAATATTTTGGGTCAAGTAATCTTTCCACAGAACTGCTGGTAGGTAGGAAAATGTCACTTTACCTGCAAAGGATAGGGGGGGAGGTGGGGAGGGTTAAGAAATAAGTGGGGATAGAGCCCACAAAGAGAGAACAGTTGGACAGACAAAGGAGTGGATAATGAGCTAGCTAGGAGGGTGAATAGCTATTAATGGGGACTGTAGCTTTTTTACCCTCCTATGTGGATCGTTATCCACTTCTTTTGTCTAGCCAACTGTTCTCTCTCTTTGGGGTCTTTCCCCACCTATCAGTTTACTCCTTACCCTCTCCCTCCACCCTATCTTCTGCATAAACATTGACATTTTCCTAGTTACATCAGTTCTGAGGAAGGGGCACTCGATCCAAAACATTAACTCTGATTTTTTTCCACAGATGCTGCAAGACCTGCTGAGCTTTTCCCGCAATTTTTGTTTTTCTTAGTTAAAAAAAATGCCTTGCCAGCAGCATCCACATAATGAAAATAATTTCAATGTAATGGTACACTATAGTGAGCAGATAATAGTAATTTCGACTAAATATTGCTTTGCAAAATCAGACACTTGAAGTTTCATAGACAATATTTGGAGTGGTTGTGAAAAGGCCATAGCAGCAATATGTTGTTCTCCTATATGACACATACAATAAATATTTTGCATAATAATGTGAACTTTTGAAATCTGTTATTTATGCTTGTTTGGTGAATAAGCACAAACAGACATTGCAATTCAAAAATATTTTCACTTTATTAAATTCATGGTTAACACTAAATTAATGTGTTATGCTGTTCCAGAAATAAATGTAATGTTTTGCAATGTGCAGGAGATGGGTTTTATGAAGAACATCCTCGTGTATATACTCCTTTTTCAAACAGCCACATGTACTGCTTTTTAAAAAGAAATATTTTGATTTAATATAAAGGATACTTTATTTTCTGTTAAAATGATTTTATCTGTGTGCAAAATGTTACCCAGAAGTCAATTATTGATTTGTACATCGACTAAATTTCCATTTCAAATATACATTTTGATTTGGCTGCACCCATGGACTATCTATTTTTAGAAAGTAATTGCTGAAAACAAATGCTGGAAAGGATGGGAAATTAGGGGCTTCTCAAGTCAGTTAGAGCTACTACAAAACCAATTTAAATGCAGCTTGTTGCACACTACCTTCTGTTCTTTTACAAGTTTTCCTAGACCTGCAACAAAAAAGGAATTTCAGGATTCAAAAAGGATTCTTTTTGTGAAGAACTTAATATTTTCTCTATTCAACTTACTATGCCAGCTTTATTGGAGTTGCCAATCTTGTGAGATTTTCCTGGAATCTACAGGAATTTAAGGATGATCTCTTGAATATCACTATGAGCAAATATTGAGATAACTCAAAGGAAAATTATTTTATATCAATGGACATTTTTAACTAAAGTATTGGAGATTCAAAAATGAGTTGGTTGACCAAATAAAACATATGGAGGTGCTTTTAGCAGGTCATGTGAGGAGTGGTCATCCACAACAAACTTTCTTGGACTCTTCATGTGGACGCACTGCTTACAAAGGCCCAAAACATCTCTTCTTCCTCAGGCAGCTGAGCAAATTTGGCATGACAGCGAATACCTTTGCCAACTTTTATTGGTGTGCTATCGAGAGCATTCTGTCTGGATTTATCACAATCTGGTACGGCAACTGTACCATTCCAGATCAGAGACGGTTACAAAGAGAGGTGAACTCAGCATGGACAATCACAAAGGCCACCCTTCCATCTATAGAATCCATCTACCAGGTCCACTGTCAAGTAAAGACTGCCAGCATTCTCAAAGGTCCATCCCACCCTGGCAATGTTTTTCTACAACATCTACCATCAGGGAGAAGTCACAGAAGCCTGAACACACACCAGTTGGTGTTGAAACAGTTTCTACCCTACTGTTGTTAGAATACTGAATGGACTCTCAAACTCTTAACATTTGCCTGTACCTGTATTTTTGTTTTTACTGCTGTTTGCCTATTATTTACTTATGTATGCTATTGAACTCTGTGACCTGCCTGTAGTGCTCGCAAGACAAAGCTTTTCACTGTACCTTGGTACATGTGACAATAACTTCAATTCAATTCAAGCAAGATACATGAGAATGGCCTTGGAAGATTCTTTCAGGTATCCTGTCTCTGTGGACACACAGACACAGTTCTCACTACAACTGGCTCCTCTGATATTTAGTGAGATGTGGTTTCTGATGGCCCATTACTAGATGTTGGACAAGCAGTTTGTCAATTTAAAGAGAGTGGAGGGGTCAAGAGGAGGGAACTTGGGTTAAAACCAAATGAAATCAGTGTACATGTGGAGCCTTTTTATGGCATGTGGGTGTCATTAGCTAGGTAAGCATTTATTGCCCATTCTGAATTGCCCTGGAAAGGTGCTGATGATGTGTCTTCTTGAAGCACTGCAGTCCACATTGCGTAGTAACACCCACAGTCCCATTAGGGAGGGAAATCCAGGTTTTTTTTAAAATATTGGATTCCCTACAGTGTGGAAACAGGCCCTTCGGCCCATCAAGTCCACACAGACCCTCTGAAGAGTAACCCACCCAGATCCATTTTCCTCTGATTAATGCACCTAGTACCATGGGCAATTTAGCAGGCCAATTCACCTGACCTGCACATAGAGTCATAGAGATGTATAGCATGGAACCAGAACCTTCGGTCCAACACGTCCATGCCAACCAGATATCCCAACCTAATCTAGTCCTGCCTGCCAGCACCCGGCCCATATCCTTCCAAACCCTTCCTATTCATATACCGATCCAAATGCCTCTTAAATGTTGCAATTGTACCAGCCTCCACCACAACCTCTGGCAGCTCATTCCATACACATACCATCCTCTGCATGAAAAAGCTGCCCCTTAGGTCTCTTTTATATCTTCCCCCCTCACCCGAAACCTATGCCCTCTAGTTCTGGACTCCCCAACCCCAAGGTAAAGATTTTCTCTATTTATCCTATCCATGCCCCTCATAATTTTGTAAACCTCTATAAGGCCACCCCTCAGTCTCCAACGCTCCAGGGAAAACAGCCCCAGCCTGTTCAGCCTCTCCCTGTAGCTCAGATCCTCCAACCCTGGCAACATCCTTGTGAATCTTTTCTGAACTCTTTCAAGTTTCACAACATCTTTCCGATAGGAAGGAGACCAGAATTGCATGCAATATTCCAACAGTGGCCTAACCAATGTCCTGTACAGCCGCAACATGACCTCCCAACTCCTGTACTCATTACTCTGACCAATAAAGGAAAGTGTACCAAACGCCTTCTTCACTATCCTATCTATCTGTAACTCCACTTTCAAGGAGCTATGAGCCTGCATTACAAGGTCTCTTTATTCAGCAACATTCCCTCGGACCTTACCATTAAGTCCTGCTAAGATTTGCTTTCCCAAAATGCAGCACCTTGCATTTATCTGAATTAAACTCCATCTGCTACTTCTCAGCCCATTGGCCCATCTGATCAAGATCCTGTTGTAATCTGAGGTAACCCTCTTTGCTGTCCACTACACCTTCAATTTTGGTGTCATCTGCAAACTTACTAACTGTACCTCTTATGCTCACATCCAAATCATTTATGTAAATGACAAAAAGTAGAGGACCAGCACCAATCCTTGTGGCACTCCACTGGTCACAGGCCTCCAGTCTGAAAAACAACCTTTGTCTTCTACCTTTGAGCCAGTTCTGTATCCAAATGGCTAGTTCTCCCTGTATTCCATGAGATCTATCCTTGCTAATCAGTCTCCCATGGGAAACCTTGTCGAATGCCTTACTGAAGTCCATACAGATCACATCTACTGCTCTGCCCTCATCAATCTTCTTTGTTACTTCTTCAAAAAACTCAATCAAGTTTGTGAGACATGATTTCCCATGCACAAAGCCACATTGACTATCCCGAATCAGTCCTTGCCTTTCCAAATACACGTACATCCTGTCCCTCAGGATTCCCTCCAGCAACTTGTCCACCACCGAGGTCAGGCTCACCGGTCTGTACTTCCCCGGCTTGTCTTTGTGACTGTGGGAGGAAACCGGAGCACCTGGAGGAAACCCACGCAGACACGGGGAGAATGTGCAAACTCCACACAGACAGTCGCCTGAGGCTGGAATTGAACCTCGATCCCTGGCGTTTGAGGCAGCAGTGCTAACCACTGAGCCACTATGCCGCCCCCACGGTTTCTTTCTGTTGAAGTATACTTGAGTTTTTGTGAATTGATAAATATTTTAGTTATCTTTTTGATTGATTGTGCTTTTCAGTTTAGTAAGATGTTCTAATATATTCAAATTGGAATGCAAGAGTGAGTCAGGCTCCCCTGTGAAGAGAGATGAATAGTGAAGAGGAATGTCTGCAAGCAATTCCTTTTGGCTGGTATCAACAATTTTAGCAGAGGCCAGGCAGCAGTTTATCATCTGCCCTCAATCTCTGTTCCTCTGCAGTGCCAGACCAAAGGAAACTAAAAGGGAGAACATATTTTCTTGAGCTGCATGTTTTGATTCTTAATTATCAGGACAAGGGCATTGGATTGGCAAATATGATTTTAAAGCGCATTACAAAGACAGGTTAACATAATGTTAAGACCTACTCAAGCTGCATCAGCATTTGACTCAGCAGTTCTTGGAGTATTGTATTGAGTATTTGTTACATGACTGGAATGTTAAGACTCTGTCTCCCCTTTCCTTATCCAATGATGTATCCTGTCTTGGTAATCAAGGCATCAGGATAATAGGCATTACTGGAGTTAGAGAAAAGACAGGCTCAGAGGAGTCATCATTGGCCTTTGTAAAACATGAAGGATTTACATTTTGTCCAGTTTGGTAGATTATTTGCAGTGGAGATGCTTCAGAAAAGATGTACCAGGATGTTGCCAAGACTAGAGTGTCTGAGTTATCAGGAGAAGCTGGGACATTTTTCACTGGAACATAGGAGATTGAGGAGTGACCTTTATAGAGTTATATAAAATCAGGAGTCAAATAGATAAGGTGAATAGCAAAGGTCTTTTACCAGAGGATGGAGGAGTTCAAAGCCAGGGTGTATGTTTTTAAGATGACAAGAGAAAGATTTAAAACTGACCTGAGGGCCAACTTTCTCATGTAAAGGGTGGGTTCGTATGTGGAATAAACTGACAGTTTTTTCCCAGGAGGAAGGTAAAAGTTGAGAAGATATGTAAGCTGAAATGTAAAATTAGCACCAGAAAGAGGTAGCAACAGACATAGTGGATGTTTTGGTTATAATTTTCCAAAAAAATCATTGGATTCTGGAGAATTGGAAAACTGCTAATGTGACCCCCCTAGTGAAACTGGAAGTGGGGGAGGGGGCAAAAACAAGTAAGTATAGCCCAATTAGACTAACATCTATTGTTGGAAAAGATTTGGGGATCAATCATTAAAAAGTCATAATAGACCATTTGGAAAATCATAATCTAATCACAGAGTCAGGAAGACATGTCTGACTAATTTAGAACATAGAACGTAGAACATTACAGCACAGTACAGGCCCTTCAGCCCTTGATGTTGTGCCAAAAAGTTAACATTCACTTCCTGCATCTTTGGATTGTGAGAGGAAACCGGAGCACCCGGAGGAAACCCATGCAGACACAGGGAGAACGTGCAAACTCCACACAGACAGTCACCCGAGGCTGGAATCAAACCTGGGACCCTGGTGCTGTGAGGAAGCAGTGCTAACCACTGGGCCACCGTGACATGTAACATGACACCTGGCTTCCTCTGTACCATGGGTTTCTATTCTTCCTGCCAAAGTGTGCCATCTCATACAAATATCTCAGCAAATGTAACTACCATATACCCAACTCCTTCATTGTGGCCCAGCTTTAATCACTATAACACTCCACAAGTTATAGTTTGTCAACCTGAAAATGACCCATTTGTTCTGATTTTGTTTACTTATATTAGTTGGTCTTCTATCCATGCTAATATATTACGCTCTGCACCAGAAGCTCTTATTTTATATGGTGGCCTTTCATGTAGCACGTTATGAAATTCCTTTTGGAAATCCAAGTGCACTGTAACTACTAGTTGCTTTTTATCAACCCTGTATGTTACATCTTCAAGGAACTCTTAACAGATTTGACAAAAACTATTTACCTTCCATAAAAGGGATGGCACAATGGTTCAATAGTTAGCACTTCTGTCTCATAGCTCCAGGGACCTGGGTTTGATTCCAGCCTCAGGTGACTGTGCAAACTCCACACAGACATTCTCCCTGTGTCTGTGTGGGTTTCCTCCAGGTGCTCTGGTTTCCTCCCAAAATCCAAAGATATGCAGGTCAGGTGGATTGGCCATGCTAAATTGCCCATAGTGTTCAGGGATGTGTAGGCTGGGTGCATTAGTTAGGGGAAATGTAGAGTAATTGATGTAGGGGTCAGGATGGGATACTCTTTGGTGGGTTGGTGTGGACCTGTTGGGCCAAATGGCCTGTTTCCACACTGTAGGGATTCTAATTCTAAAACTAGGTTGACTCTACCTGATTGCACCACAGCGTTTTTTTTCTTAAATGTCCTGCTACCACTACCTTAATAACAAATTCTAGCATTTTCCAATAACAAATGTTAAGGCATCTGGTCAAATGTTTTGTGCTTTTTGCCTCCCTACTTTCCTGAACTGTATGATATTTGTAATTTTCCAATGTTTTGGCACATTCCTTCTAAACAGATATCCTACCTCATTCTTTTTCCTTCTATCTTTCTGAAATATCAAATACCCCAAAATTTTCAGTTTGCAACCTTTATCATTTTGCAACCAAGTCTCTGTAATGGCCGTCATATCATACCCATTAATTTCAGTTTGTGCAGCCAATTTATCCATCTTTTTATCTGAACACATGCAACATTCATAAAGTGCCTTATATTGTGTCTTTTTGCCATTTTTTTCTACTCTGACTCAAATTGCTGGCACATTCCTATTCTTGCTCTGTCCCTTCATGCTATATTCTGGTTACCATTACAGCTCTTGCTACTCTGCTGTATTGTCATTTCCTTTCTCTTTAAATCGCTAAAATCTCCTCTTATGTGAACCCTGCCCGATCTCATGCTTTTGGATTGAAAGCCAGGCTTATTATTAACCTGGATCCCTGGGCAGTACTAATGAAGACATAAAGGACCACTCAGTGGTACAGTTCTGTCTTTCCCCAATATTGGCTCCAGTGCCTAATGCATTATAATGTTTGAAGTTCAGACTCCAGCTCATTAACTTGGAGTTTAAGGTCATTGAGCTACAAACACATTAAGTTGTATTTATGTGAATCACAGTGGTGTCCAGCAATCCCACATATTATTGTTGCAACACATCCTCTGCCTTACTATATTCATTACGTTGGTGATGGTACTGTGCCTTCAAGAGAGCTGTTCTTTTTGTGCAGCTCCTTTTGCAGAGATGTGTTTCCACAGTGGTACTGGGATGTCTGCTTCAGACAGCTTGGAGTTATCCCAGAATGTTTCTCTTTAATTAGGCAAAAGAAACATGAGAGGGTGGAGTCAGGGCTCACATACACGCAGGAACGTGTTTACTTTTGCTTTTAGTGAGTGAGAAGGTTTCTGTTGCTGAGCTAATAGCTTGAGTTCTGTACTGCTAGGGTTTTAGACCAGAGGCTTCCTCTTAGAAATAAGGAGAGACAGTCTGTTACTTTGTGTTTCATTCTGCTGGACTGGAGAAAGGCAGCACAGGAGAATCTTAACCGTTTTGCAAAATACCTTGCTGACGTTGTGTTTATGGGGTGCTGCCTATATTAGAACAGTTGATGATTTGTAGTTAATTATTACATAATCTCATTAAGTATTTAAATAGAATTAAAGTTATGCAAATTCCTTTTCTTATTTTTAACAGTGTCGTAAGCATAAAAAATGGTGTGATTAAAGCCTAGTGATGGACCAATTGAATCGCATCTGGAGAACAGGACTTTCCACTTCTCTTTAAGTAAATATAAAAGTTGAGGTTTAGGCTATCTCTTTACTATTTTGGGTGGGTGAGTTGGCAGGGGGTGGGGGACAATATCTGGCTGGTCCAAAGCAAGTTGTATTTAATTAATTAAGATTTCAAGATTACACATCTCACAATAATGATTTCTATTTATATGATAGCCTCTAACTAGTTAATCTAAAAGATCAATAGAATGTGACTGTCTCCTTGGGAGCTCATCCAAGCAGCTTTAATGAAGAATTTGGTTCAATTTCAGGAGTCCACATCTGACACTTGAAATAGACCTTAAGGAATTTTAACCTTCTCTAACTTCAACGTATGCTTAACTTACTGGAAGAAATGTTATCTTCACCTGTTCTTAGTATCTCCTTCCTAGACAGTCCAGTTGAGATAAGGTACTCAGCACCATATCAGTACACAGGCAAATCACATTAGGGTTTTTTCGGGAAGTTTCAACCAGAGAGAACAGAGGGAAATGTATAGATATGTGCAGTTGGACTTCCAGAAGGCATTCATAAGATTAGATTCCCTACAATGTGGAAACAGGCCCTTCGGCCCACACCGACCCTCCGAAGAGTAACCCACCCAGACCCATTTCCCTCTGACTAATGCACTTAACACTATGGGCAATTTAGCTTGGCCAATTCACCTAGCCTGCACATCTTTGGACTGTAGGAGGAAACCCACACAGACATGGGGCGAATGTTCAAACTCCACACGGATGGTCACCTGAGGCTGGAACCCAAACCTGGGGCCCTGATGCTGTGAGGCAGCAGTGCTAACCACTGAGCCACCGTGCCATCCAAAAGGTCAAGTCACAAGGAAAGATTCTGTAGTGTTGGAAGTGATGTATTGGCATGGATAGACAATTGGCTTATGATTAGAAATAGTGAGTGGGAAAGGAGACTATGCAGCAGGACCTGGGTGTCCTTGTGCACCAGTTACTGAAGGTGCAGCAGGCGGTAAAGGATGCAAATTGTATGTTGGCCTTCATTGTGAGGGGTTTTGAATACAGGAGCAGGGATGTATTGTTGCAGTTATACACAGCCTTGATATTGTGTGTAGTTTTGCTCTCCTTTTCTGAGGAAGGATGTTCTTGTTCTCGAGGGAATGCAGCAAAGATTTACCAGACTGATTCCAGGAATGGCAGGACTGACATATGAGGAGAGATTGACGAGGTTAGGAGTGTTTTCGCTGGAGTTCAGGCAAATATGGGGGGGCCGGGGGGGGGGAGGAGTTTCATCAAGGCTTTTAAAATTCCAGCAGGATCATTCAGGATCAACATAAGATAAGTGGAAAGGCAGGTTGTGACAGGGATACCGTTTACAGAGAGATTTTGATAGATTAACTAAGTGGGCAAGAAGTTGGCAATGTGAAAATGCGAAGTTGTTCAATTTGGAATGGAGAACAAAAGAACAGAATATTGTTAAAATGGAGAAAACTACAGAATGCTGCGACACAATGAGACTCGGTGGGGGGTGGGGGGGAATTGTGTATGAAACACAAAGCTAGCACACAGGTGCGGCAGGTAATCAGGAAGGTTAATGGAATGTTGACCTGTATTTCAAAAGCTGAAAATGTGTTGCTGGTTAAAGCACAGCAGGTTAGGCAGCATCCAAGGAACAGGAAATTCGACGTTTCGGGCCAGAGCCCTTCATCAGCCCTTCATCTGTATTTCAAAAGGATTGGAATATAGGAGTTGCGAGTCTTACTGCATTTGTACAAGGTTCTGGTGAGACCAAATCTGGAGTACTGTGAGCAATTCTGGTCCCTTCACTTAAGCAAAGATATCAATTCATTAGGTTCACTAAGATGGTTCTTGGTATGGAGGGAATGTCTTAATATCAAAGGTCAAATGGATTGGGACTCTCCCCACTGGAGTTCAGAAGAATAAGTGGTGATCTCATTGAAACGTATAGGATTTTTTAGAGGTGTGACAGGGTAAATGGTGATAGAATGTTCCCCTTCATTGGAGAGTCTAGGACTAGATGGTATAGTCTCAGAATAAATGGGTGCCAATATAAGACTCAGATGAGAAGGAATTTTTTTCTTTTAGAGTGTTGAGAATCTTTGGAACTCCTTGTCACGAAGAGCTGTGGGGGCAGAGTCCTTGTGTACAAAGGAACCTTGATTATCCAAATATCAATTTCCGAATTTTGGATTATCCATCAAAGATCTCAAGGTCCCAATAGAAATAGTAAGATGTTTCCAACACTGATCGCGTCTTTTGTTTATAATGATTAAACTTTACCAGGCTTAATGAAATGCTGCCGAGAACAGTCCTGGGCATCGATGGGAGCCCAGGCACCGTCTCCAAATGACTGACTGCCCACCCCCTCTCTCTCCCCACACTTTCCCTGAAGTTCTACACAGGGTATACCTTAAACCCCCTTCCCCAGATAATCTCTCCAACATTGTCCTGTGCACTAGATGGGATGTGGGGTGGGGGTAAGAGAGGCTTCAGCAATGCCGCTGGTCCCTTACACGAAAGTGTGTGTCTGCTCAAAAACAAACCCTGAGACAAAGGGGGAGCAAGGCAGGCAGAGCGAGGAAAAAGGAAACTTCAGAAAACTCCAAGCCCAGAGGAGAGGCATTGAACCAATTAATGATGAATCAATTATCTGAATGAAATAGTGCCCGCCCATCTCATTTAGATAATTGAGGTTCCTCTGTATATAGTATTTAAGGCTGAGGTAGATTCTGATTGATAGGGGAATCAAGGGTTGCGGGGAAAAAGCAAGAAAGTGGACGTGAGGAATGTTGGATCAACCATAATCATTTTGAATAGATGAGCAGGCTCAAGGGACTAAATGGTCTCCTCCTGACATTTCTGATGGACATATGGTCTAATCTCACCAACACTGTTCATCATATTCTCTTCCTGGCGGTGCTCATTCTCTCCTCTCGCAATCTGATGGTACACACTCTGCCATCACTGTTAACCCCACCAACCTCGAAGTGCTCATTGCCCTTTCCTCCCTCCCCACACTATTCACACCCTAGAATATAGAACATAACAGCGCAGTACAGGCCCTTCGGCCCTCGATGTTGCGCCGACCTGTCATACCAATCTGAAGCCCATCTAACCCACACTATTCCATGTACATCCATATGCTTGTCCAATGACGACTTAAATGTACTTAAAGTTGGCGAATCTACTACCGTTGCAGGCAAAGTATTCCATACCCTTATTACTCTCTGAGTAAAGAAACCACCTCTGACATCTGTCCTTATATCTATCACCCCTCAATTTAAAGCTATGCCCCCTCATGCTCGCTGTCACCATACTTGGAAAAAGGCTCTCCCTGTCCACCCTATCTAACCCTCTGATTATCTTGTATGTCTCTATTAAGTCACCTCTCAACTTTCTTCTCTCTAATGAAAACAGGCTTAAGTCCCTCCGTACCAGGCAACATCCTAGTAAATCTCCTCTGCACCCTTTCCAAAGCTTCCACATTCTTCTTATAATGCGGTGATCTGAACTGTACAAAATACTCCAGGTGCGGCCACACCAGTGTTTTGTACAGCGTAGCATAACCTCATGGTTCCGGAACTTGATCCCTCTATTCATAAAAGCTAAAACACTGTTTGCCTTCTTAACAACCCTGTCAACCTGGGTGGCAACTTTCAAGGATCTGTGTACCTGGACACCGAGATCTCTCTGCTCATCTACACTACCAAGAATCTTACCATTAGCCCAGTACTTTACATTCCGGTTACTCTGACCAAAGTGAATCACCTCACACTTGTCCGCATTAAACTCCATTTGCCACCTCTCAGTCTATGTCTCTCTGTAACCTACAACATCCTTCGTCACTATCCACAACTCCACCGACCTTCGTGTTGTCTGCAAATTTACTAAACCACCCTTCTATGCCCTCATCCAGGTCGTTTATAAAAATGATGAACAGCAGTGGACCCAACACCGACCCTTGCGGTACACCACTAGTAACTGGCCTCCAGGATGAACATTTCCCATCAACCACCACCCTCTGTCTTATTTCAGCAAACCAATTACTGATCCAAACTGCTACATCTCCCACAATCCCATTCCACTGCATTTTGTAAATAGCCTATTGTGGGGAACCTTATCGAACGCCTTGCTGAAATCCATATACACCACATCAACCTGTTTACTCCCATCTACCTGTTTGGTCACCTTCTCAAAGAACTCAGTGGCACAGTGGTTAGCACTGCTGCCTCACAGCGCCAGAGACCTGGGTTCATTTCCTGCCTCCAGCAACTGTCTGTGTGGAGTTTGCTCATTCTTCCCGTGTCTGCGTGGGTTTCCTCCAGGTGCTCCGGCTTCCTCCCACAGTCCAAAGATGTGCAGGTCCGGTGAATTGGCCATGCTAAATTGCCCGTAGTGTTAGATTAGATTAGATTACTTAGTGTGGAAACAGGCCCTTCGGCCCAACAAGTCCACACCGACCCGCCGAAGCGCAACCCACCCATACCCCTACATTTACCCCTTACCTAACACTACGGGCAATTTAGCATGGCCAATTCACCTGACCCGCACATCTTTGGACTGTGGGAGGAAACCGGAGCACCCGGAGGAAATCCACGCAGACACGGGGAGAACGTGCAAACTCCACACAGTCAGTCGCCTGAGTCGGGAATTGAACCCGGGTCTCAGGCGCTGTGAGGCAGCAGTGCTAATCACTGTGCCACCGTGCCGCCCACGGTGAAGGGGTAAATGTAGGGGAATGGGTCTGGGTGGGTTGTTCTTCGGCGGGTCGGTGTGGACTTGTTGGGCCGAAGAGCCTGTTTCCACACTGTAAGTCATCAAATCTGAGGGCGGCATGGTGGCTCAGTGTTTAGTACTGCTGCCTCACAGCACCAGGGTCCCAGGTTCAATTCCAGCCTCGGGTGACTGCCTGTGTGGAGTTTGCACACTCTCCCTGGGTCTGTGTGGGTTTCCTTCCACAGTCCAAAGATGTGTAGTTCAGGTGAATTGGCCATGTTAAATTGCCCACAGTGTTAGGTGCATTGTCAGAGGGAAATTGGTCTGGGTGGGTTACTCTTCGGAGGGTTGGTGTGGACTGGTCACCCTGATGGCATTGTATTTCCTCTGAACTCCCTGCAATTCTCAGCCATTTCCTCTCACATCCTGGTGGTTCTCACTGCTACTCCTCCACACTTCTAACACCAGGCTGTTATCTCTGTAACTCCCTACAGTTTAACCTCTCCCACCCCATCCTTCTGGCTTTGGGCAACCACCACACCCTTACCCCCTCCCCCAACATTGAAACAATGTTAGCCCTCTTACTTGTAATTCCTATAATGTCAATCCTCTCCCTGCATGCTAGCCAACTGTGTTCACTGTCTTGCTCACCTCTTACACACTCTGACAATGCTAATGTTTACAACATCAGCTGGATAGTAACTTAGCTTCCAGTAGACAAGTTGGAAGGGGGAACCCACAGTCAAGAAGAGGATGGATTTGGAAGCATGAGCATTGTATGGAGCAGGGTTGGTCATGAGTATTGTTGCACAGGGCAGTCACTGTCAGCATTGTCCTTTGACAATGTCAACTCTGGTTAACTTACTTCAGGTTGTGCTCATCAACGAGCTATACACATTCTAGGAAAATAAACAAAAATAGAAGTTGCTGGAAAAACTCAACAGGTCTAGGAAAAGTAAAAGTGAGTTCTGAGGAAGGATCACTGGACCCAAAATGTTAACTCTGATTTCTCTTCACAGATGCTGCTAGACCTGCTGAGCTTTTCCAGCAACTTATGTTTTTGCGAGGAAAAGTAAAGCTGTGTAAAAGCCAGATACATTTACAGGAAACAGCCCAAATTTCCACGGCTCTGGAAGTCTAATCTCATTTGTCATGCAGCCTGAGCACAGTGAAGCTAGCCAGCAGATGATTTAAACATTCTGCACAAATACTGTCAGTGTGCAGCGAAGGGGCTTTCTCAGGGTCCCAAGCCACATTCGTGACTTTTGTTGAATATTGTGTCATTTCCCATTGTAGAAGAGTCAGAGCAATGGGGTTAATTTTTGAAATCTTTATGAAACAGCGAATATTGACATGATGGGTGGAGTTTACATAATTTCAAGTATTTTAATTCTGTTTTAATTTAATTATTAACATACACTGTAGGATGCTGACCTTTTAACATTGAGATGTTTGGGTGATGAGTTGGACGGCTTACCAGAAGACTAATATAGTTGATTGTAATTAAATGACTTAATCATTAGTGATTTGTCTTGGTATTTTAAAATGTGCTATTTTGACAAGAGCTCTACAAAGACCAGGCTGGCTTTTGGTTGACATTACTTTTAATACCCACTCTGAATCACCTGTTTAGAACAGAGTTAGAGTAATTATTAAAATGGTAGAATAGTGCTGCCTCTGCTATTCTTGCCATGACAGCTATTGACCTTCTAATCGTCCTAGTAAGAATACGGCCTTAATTTGTTGTGCAGCCCTATCCTGACCCATAGCAGTAAGAATTAGGAGTGGGCTGTCTCTGGCAGTAAAAATGCTATTTATCTCTCTGAACTTTTTGACACACCAGGGCTTAGACAATCTGGCCACCCACCTGATTTGAAATAGCCTGTTTCCTTGTGAGTTCCTTGACAAACCGATTATAAAAACCTACCTTCATTGCATTCCATGAACTTGACTTTCACACTATTACTTGAAATTTGGTCTGCACAAATTGTGAAATAATAACCACTTAATTATGCATTCAACACAGGTCATGAAGAGGTAACGGTTAACATAGAATTAAATATCTCTATTCATAGTAATTGTTGAGTTTCTTTTGGCAAAGAGCAATAGTTGTTTCAGTTCTGGCACTTCCTGAGGCATTTTCAGTATGTACAGTTTATAAATATTTTCAGGAACCATTCTGGCAATGAGGGGAAGCCGTGTGCGTTTAAATTCTAAGTAGCATTCTAAATGTCTGATTCTTCAGACAAAGTCATATTTCATTTTATGCCAAATCATAAAAAAGATTTTAAGTGACACCAAGAAGTGAAACTGTAGCCGGTTCTGAAGAAATATGAATATTTGGGGGATGATTAAAGCTGGTAATAGGTGTTAAGTGTTTGTAATTGTTTAATTTGCTGATGACGTTGGAGCACTTTATTGTGCTACATTCATGGGTTATATTAGTTACACAAATACTATCTCAGTTTTCAAAGATGAGCACTTTCATTTTCATCAGCCATTTTCATCTGCATATATTCATGTGTTTCTTTCATTTCAAGCGGAAAAGCTACTCATTCTGTTAAAATTCACACGACACCAGGTTATGGTCCAACAGGTTTATTAGAAAGTATAAGCTTTTGGAGTGCTGCTCCTTCATCAGGTAGCTATTGGGGCGGGATCATAGTTCACAGAATTTATTGTAAAAGATCAAAGTGCCATACAACTGATTGGATGTATTAGACAAACTTAGATGTCTGTCAAGTCTTTAATAACTTAGAATGAGAATGCAGGTTTTGATTGATTAATATGTAAATCCCAGAACTTCTTTCAAGTCACTGCCCCTGAAATAACATAAGGTTTCTTCAGTACTATAAAAAATTGATGACATCTCAGCTCAGGCAATGCATTAAAGTTGTAAGGTTAGCGTCTGTCTGTTTCCCAATCTGGAGTCAGGCTGGTTTCATTTCCAAAGTAGGAATTTATAAAACGGCACATTAACTGACTGCCTACCAATTTTGAACAAAATAGAATGTATCTACAAATACAATTCTGCAAATGCAGATGCATCTCATAAACTTATATGTGTGTGTGTGTGTGTGTGTGTGTGTGTGTGTGTAAGAAATATATAAGTCTATGGGGTAAATTTGCATTTGCAGAGTTTTATTTGCAGGTTTATTCTATTTTGTTCAAAAGGCACACAATCTGTAGGTAGCTAATGCGATGTTGGAAATAAAACCAATTTGTCTCCAGGCTGGAATATCCTTACACCTTTGATGCATCGCCTGAGCTAAGATGTCATCTTTTATTTATACTGAAAAAACCTTAAGTTATCTCAGGGGCAGTGACTTGAAAGAAGTTCTGGGATTTACATATTAATCAATCAAAACCTGCATTCTCATTCTAAGTGGTTAAAGAAGACTTGACACCCATCTACGTTTGTCTAATACATTGCATCAATTGTATGACAACTGTGATATTTTATTTCTAAATTCTGTGTCATATGATCCTACCCCACTAGCTAGCTGACAAAGGAGCAACTGTACTTTCAAATAAACATGTACTGTATCTTGGTGTCATGTGACTTTTAACTTTGTCCACCTCAGTCCAACACCAGCTACTCTACATCATGGTTATTCACTTTGACTTGATTGAGGCCTGCAGACAGCTATGATATGCTTTCTAGCTTTCTGTCTGCATCAAATGGCCAGCCACAATAGCTGAAATAAGGGCCTGGTATATCTAGGTGAAGGGGTAAAGAGCAAAAAAGCAATGTAAGGATGCTGTTAGCGTTCAGGTGGGTGCAGAGTGAGTGAGTACCATGACAGAAAGCAAAGAACCTGGAGATATGACTTGATCCAGTCCATGAACTGGATGCATGGTAATGAGTGCACAAGTCCTTGCTGAAGCATTTCAATTATAGTTCCCAGTTGCAGCATTGAGGTACAGAAGTGACCTGTAAGTTGATAGAGATATGCCATGAGTGATGTTAGAGGATGCATCTGGTCAGATGCCAATATCCATGGACATGGTGCATGTGGCCTGTTCCCATGGAGATCCTTTGAAATGTCCATGCTCACTTTCCACGATGGAGGTCATTTGGAGCAACCGATGAGTTGAATGCACCAGGTGATCACTTTGGTTTCCTTGTCGAGATTTCTCAACGCCTAGCTTGTTTGGCAACAAAGGAGTCTGAATATTAATGAGTTGAGTTGTGGAGCTTAAAAGGGTGTTTGACAAGCAATGATCCCTGTCATTTGGCATCTTGCTGCTGCCTAGTGAATGTCTCACTGCATCACATGTGTAAGGTATTGGGATGAGTCTTGTCACATGTGTTGCCTGATTCTGCTACATATCTCACTGTAGGCCAGGTCGCTCAGACTCCTCACCCACTGCTATGATCTGACTCGGATCAGTAGCATTTCCTTTGAATGTAAAAAGCATGTTTAACATGAATATAAAAATTTGAAAGTTCAAGCACACAAATCCTTGTGAAACTTTCTTCCCCTTGCATATCAAAAACAAATTGGCCATAATCATCATACATACAACTGTTTGATCATCACACAGAATTGCTGTAACTTCTGGCAGAGAAGCTTCACCATGTGCTGTGACTTGCAGCACCGAAGATCAGGTTTACTTAGGGTTAATGGTTCTTCATGACCTTTTCCCTTGAAAGTCATGATCCTTGCACCCAATTCTGCACTCAGTTTACTGGACTTTGAAAGTCCTAGAATTAGGGTTGCAGTATTTGATTTCAGTTCTGGCTAGAAGTAAGTCTGAGTGGCATCAGTTTACTTTTTGAAATAAATGTTCGCTTATTCCAAGGTTTTCTTTATGTTTTGTGAGAGCTTTCAATGTGAGGATTTCTTTTAACAGAAAATCTATTCATGATTCAATGTGGGCAAGTCTGATTTATTGCATAAAACTTGTTTGCCTCTCGGAACTTTCAAAAGAACTCTGCTCAGTTTTAAAAATATGCCGTTTGAATAGTCTGTCTAAAAGTATCATTTTTGGTTTGGGTTCTGGAACATAATATTATGACCCCGCTTATGTTAACATTGGACAGGTCAGATCCTAGAATGAAACCTCACTTGTTAGATCTGAACTTTTTATTTTCTATTGTGGAGGTCGGATACTGAATACATTTACAACAGGCTCCCTTTGTGCATTTAATGCTCAGAATAAAACATTTATTATACAAGAAAAACATGAAAAGACATTTCTCACCAAGAGAAATGTCTTCACCCAGAGAGTGGTGAGCCTGTGGCATTCGTTTCATCAGAACGTGATTGAGGCCAAAAACATTAAATGTTTTCAAGAAGGAGATAGATATTATTCATAGGGCTAAAGGGATCCAAGGATATGGAGAGAAAGCAGGAAGATGGTACTGATTTGGATAATCAGTCATGGTCTTATTGAATGGTGGATCAGGCTTGAAGGGCCATTTGGCCCACTCCTCCTTCTACTGTATTTGCTATGTTTCTATACTTTTAGGAATTACATTGCATTAGACAAAACAAAACATACTTACTCACAAAGATTGGAATAATTTCATTATAGATATCAGAAAAGGATTCAAATCACATTATTTCTTTTGTCCCAGCAATATCCTTACAAACATCCAAATCTCATTGAAAATTTACCACTTTCTCCACACTAAAACTCCTTGTTTGGGCAAAGGCTGGTACAACTGCCACATGTTTCCTTTTGACAGATTTCTGTGCAGTCCCGAGATACATTTTTTGACTTCAGGTAATATCTCCTCCCATGGTAACCAATACACATAAACTAAACCCACTGTGATTTCAACTTCCGAGTAACTAGAAGAGTTTCCTAAACTAAAATTCCTGCAATCTTTGCTCTCTGACATATATAGCACAGAGACCAGATGCAATTTTGGATTGTTTGCCTTTCTCTGCATGTCATTTGACCCCTGTTGGCAAGCAGCAGCACAATTCTGTTTTACCATTTTTAAGGCACTGAACTGTTCACTTTTTAAGAATTGTACCTAAAGTAAAAATTCTATCTTGTAAGTATACAGAAGACTTTGATTATTTTTAGTGTAGGTGCTTAGTTTGATATAATGTAAATTCTGTTTTGCATTTACGATATCTAATTCATCAATTCGAACGAGTGAATTCAAATTTAAAATCAGTGATCAAAGAGAACACAAGATTATGGTATCACTCGATCTTTTCTATGTAAAGTCATCAAATTGTTTATTACACACATGTGTATATCCTTCAGTGGCCTATCCTACCTTACAATAGTGTCATGTAATCCCCAGTTCTGTTGTGGAAGTCTTGGATGTCGACCTCCTGCCGGGTTAAATTGTACGTGACCTTTATTGATATGATAGGTTAAGATCAAGATTGGATGATACTGTGCAACTCACCCCAAAGCTGCTTCACAGCACAAATACCACCTAAAAAGAGAAGGACTGCAGGTGAAGGGGGAAAACAAAAACTGTGATTCTCCTTCCAAACCACCACCTTCTTGACTTGGTGTTGTATCGTAATTCCTTCACTGATATTTGTAAAAATCCTTGAATTCCCTTCCTAACAGCACTATGATGTAGCCACCTTCCATGAACTGCAGTCATTCTGGAAGGAAGTTCATCACAACCGTCACGAGGATATTTTATTTAAAAATGGAAAGAGACAAAAACAGATAACCACAGGCTGGTTAGGGTTCTTGTGATACAATCAGTCCCTATATCTGAGTCAGGAGGCCCAGGCTCAAGTCCACCTGCTCCAGAAGTATGTCATTCCATCTCAACAAATTTAGTGGAAATTAACTCTGAGAAATGTTAGACACTATTATAAAGGATATAATAGCAGAGTATTTACAAATGCACAATATGATCAAATGGAGTTAGTTTAGCTTCATGAAGGGAAAATCATGCCTGGCAAATTTGCTAGAGTGTTTTGAGGAGGTAACTAGCAAGATAAATAAGAACACAGGAACTAGGAGCAGCTATAGGCAATTTAGCCCCTCAAGCCTGCACTGCCATTTAATATGATGGCTGAACTCATCTTGGTCTCAATTCCACTTCTTTGTCCATTCCCCACAACCTTTTAACACAGTACTAATTAAGAGCCTGTCTATCTCCTCCTTAGGTAGATTCAGACCTTTTTAGAGAAGTAATTCCCTTATTATTTGTTTGAAATCCTCTACCCCTTAGCCTAATACTATAACCACTCATTATAGATTGCCCCACAAATGTCCACTCTTTGTCTAATTTGTTAAATCTACTTTAGTTTCTTATATACCACAATTAAATCTCCTCTCATTGTTTAAACTGTTGCGAGTATGGGCCTAAACTGCTCAATCTCTCCTCATAAGTCAAGTGTTTCATCTCTGGAATTAATCTAGTGAACCTTCTCTAAATTGTCTCCAATGCAATAACACCCTTCAACAAGTAATGGGACAAACACTGCGCAATACTCCAGATGCAGTCTCACCAGTTTCTTATACTATTGCACCAATACTTCTCTGCTTTTCTACTCTGCTAAATTACGACCAAAATTCCCTATTACCTGCTGTACCCGCATACAGGTTTTCTATGACTCATTCACAAGGACACCCAGATCCTTCTGCACTCAAACATTTCCATGTTTCTCTCCATTTAGGTAATAAATTGCCTTTTTATTCTTCCAACCAAGATAGATAATCTCATATTTATCCTAATTATACTCCATCTGCAAGTTTTTGGCCCATTCACCTCACCTATCCATATGCATTTGTGAATTTACTTTCCCACCGATTTATCCACGTTTGGCGACAGTAATGATTTTTAAGTTTAGATTTTATTGTCATGTATACTGAAGTACAGGAGTATAGTGAAAAGTGTATAATGTTGCCACACAAGATACTATTTTATGTGCAAAGGTACTGAGGAACAAACAGCTTAAGTTCAAAGTAGTATTAGAAGCAGAGTTAAAAAGTAAAGCATTACCTTTATCGAATAAGTAGAAAAAAAAAAGAAAAAAGGTAATGGTTAACATTAAAGCCTTCTATTAAACTAGTTAATAAAGGAATTAAAGTAAAAGTTCAGCAGTTTTTGAGTCCCTCACTTATCTTACTGCCTGGGTGACCTCAGCTGCCTGTTCTCGACACTGTCACCGTAGGTACCGGGGACCTCCCTCACTGCTTGCCCTTGTTGGGATGCGATGCCTTCGCTGTTGCTACTGAAGCTGCAGCCTTCATAGTCTCTGCAGATACCTCGGGAATGTGCCCAGGGAGGACCCACTTGCACGCTGAGCCGAGACACCGCCGAAACACCAGGCAGAGATCCACCGAAAACCAAGTTGAGACCCTCCATGAGCTACCAAGAGACCTGGCCAAGACTTGCCATGAGCCATTGAGAGACCAAGCTGATATAACCCCACGAGCCATCAAGAGATAAGGCTGAGACTTGCCTTAAGCTGCTGAGAGACTGGGTCAACATAACACCATGAGCTGCCAAAAGACCAGGCGGAAACACCCCCATGAGTGCCTCACCAAATCCACACTGAGGTAAGGAAGAAAACAAGAGAAAAAGAAAGGAAAAGGGATTGAAACGAGAAATAAACAGAAGGGGTGGACAAGCTCCAGCTGGAGCACAATGGAGGGTTTGGGACAGCACCATTTACGATGTGAATGAGGGTCTGATTTTTTTAACCAGGTAAGTGGAAAGAGTGGACTCAGGCAGTCGCATGATTTTGTTGTGTGCTGGTTTGCAGGCATCATTACACCCTCCAAAGCATTTTCTCTGATGTCAGGTTGGATGGCTACCTGTTTGCAAGCAGCAGCTGGGCTTAAGTTCATTCAGAGACCAGTTAAGACCATCACCTAGCATTTTCCATGAGCCTGCAGGACGCACATTGTCAGGTACATGACGGTTGCTTGGAGTCATACTTAATAGTGCCTTGAAATAATATTGGAAATAAATAGCAAATTCTGCAATCTTGTCTCTTAATGCAAAACTCGCTACACGCAGGGAAAGCAGCCACATCCTGCTAACTCAAAATGTGCTGTGAACAGCATGGAACCATCTTGTAGTTCTGTGATATAAGTTTGAGGCCTTTGTTTTCAGGGCCTAGTTTTGTTTGCATTTCTGGGCATTGCACATATGATGTTTTCTTGCAGATGGGAGGGAATGCTGAAAAAAACTAGAAGTTAGTTGTGAGGAGGATTGTAACAATTGAGGAGGACCTAAACTGGTGAAATAGACAGATACATGCCAGATAGAATTTAATATAGAGAGGTGTAAAATGAAACAATTTAGGAAGAAGAAAGAGGAGAGATAATATGAACTAAATGGTCTTAATTTTCAAAGAGATGCAGGGACAGAGATTTAGGATTATACATGCACCTGTGTTTTACCTTTTGGAGACTTGTGAAGAATGACACCCGGCTCTTTTAGACATCAGCATTTCTCAGTTTCTCACCATTTAAGAAATCCTTTGCAGCTTTATTTTCTGTACTAAGTCAGACAACGGCACATTTTTTCAATTTGAATTCTAACTGCAGTGTTCTTGGCCACTCACTTAGCTTGTCTAAGTTCTTTTGAAACCTTTTGCATCCTCCGCACCACTCATATTTCCAGAGAGTTTTGCACCATCAGCAAACTTTAAAGTGTAATGCTTGTTCCCTACATCAACAATATTGATATAGGTTGTAAATCGCTAGCCACCATCTGCTTATGATTCTTGTAATACTACATAGTCGCAGCCTGCCAACCTGAGAATGACCCCTTTCCGTTGATGAAACAATTCTCGATGATTGTCAATATATGGAGGAGAGTGTTGAAGTTTCCCCATTTAAGAGTCAGGAAATGATTCTGTATATATGATAAGAAGCTACTGTTCAATGGAATTGCACATGTGATGGTTGCTTGTTACAGCCTCAGCCATAAACGAGCATATAATGTGGGCACTGCTCAGTCCATTAACGCTTAATTACTGCTTTGGGACCATAGGTAAACTACATGCGCAACTTACAAACTCCAATGATGTCAACCAGATGCTTTAATGACAAAACCACATATTGTTTACATTTTCTGAGAGGAAATCACTGCCTGCTGGGTGGATGCAGATTCTAAAAGAGAAAATGGAACTGAATTTGCAGGAAAGCATTCATTCTCATCGAAAATGATTTGGCTTTCTTTTAGTGGAGATTTAATTGCAACTGTGTACAATGCAATTTCTAATAACTCTGTTAAAAGCCTAATATAATTTTAACTTCTAACTTTAAATCCTCCAATTTATTGGTCAGGTCCATCTTTCAAAAGTCTACTCATACATTGGGGGAAATTGCAAGAGACCATTAAGCAATTTATAATTTAGCTACACACAATGCACAAAGGAAATATTCCCAAAAAGTGTATAATTTGGCAGGAATACTTTCTGAAAAGCAGTAAATTATTTCTATGCAGCTAAGGCAATCTGTTCATATAAGATGATTGAAAAAATATTCCTTTTCATTTAGTCACAAATTATAATTTTATGAGCTGCAATTGTGATGCAGTTGTGTTTATTTCTAGTTATTCCATGTGTTGACTCAAATCTAAAGAAATGTTCCATTCTTGCCAAAACTAAAATAAATGTTGACAATGCAAAAAACATGGTTACCCTGAAAGAAGAATGCAGTTTGTCTGTCAGGAAAGCGTAATAGGACTGAACAAATGTAACATTGGCTTTAGTTCACACATAAACCTGTTGTGCTGGAGTTACTTCAGTTGGCATTTTACATGTCATAGATAATCGACATAAGCCTTATGTTCAGAACGTGACAAAGTAGCCTTTTAAATTTCTTCATTCCGTTTAGTGTGTTGCAACTAATTGGTACTTTTGTTTCTTAACTGCGTTTAAAGGCAGACTTTGCTTTAGCTTTTGCTGTTCAAGTTGCAAGACTGATTGTTGATCTGTGAGGTACTGCTGTGGGAAACCAGGAAAGAGTTGGGTGTGTTGAAAAGATAGACACCTGTTGCACAGCTAACAGAGAGCAGCACAGGGATTAGTCAACCAGTAGCTTCTTTCAGTAATACTGAAGCCAACTATTCCACTGAGGGCCATTACTGTTAAATAAAGGATACTTATTACTGCCGATAGCCAGTTTATTTTACATGTTTGGTCAGATAGTTTGACGAAGTGCTATGTTTATAAAGTGCTTGAGAAAAGTAAACTATGTTTCTGAGGTGTAGGTTTCCGTAAAACATTTGTTCCAGTCTGGACAAAATGGAGCAGAATTCAAACCATGAGCCTAAGGAGTGTCTGAAAGAGCCAGACTGCAGACACGTTGTGGGTAAGAAAGCAATTCCCTATATGCATAGACTACGGTATTATGCTACTAGCAATTTTTCTTGTAAGCACCAAAGTTCAGTACTACATAATTCAGAAATGATCTTCAAAAGTACTAGTAATTTGCTGATTACGGATTCTAGCTGTATGCCAGAGTTGTTTGTGTAGTAGGAAGCTATCTTAAAATAGCTTGAACGGTATATGGCATGTTCATGGTGATGTCAGAGTGTAAATTGAGTAACATGCACAGCAAATGAGATAGTGAGCAGTGGCTGTGCGTTCCAAACTAAAGGAAAGTGAGCAGTTGAAGTCAGCATTAACTATTGCATTGCATCGTGTGCGTTATGTGACATGCGAATGAATACAGTAACCAATGCTCCAACCTAAGATGATAAAATCAGGGAAATCTTTTTCAACACAAGTAGAGCTGTGACTGAGCTTCACCTGGACTAGTGCCAAAGAATTTACTGGTTTATTTTGTAGTCTGGAGGAGCAGAGTGGCTCCATTAAATCTGGGTTTACATTCCTAATACACTAAACCTGATTTAAACATTTAATCTTATACTCTATTCCGTTCAGCAGACACATTATATCCTTTTAGATGTGTTGGTAGTAGTTTCAGATTTTGGATGTACTTTTGGTAAAACCATAAAGCGTAGGAGCAAACAGCCATTTGGACCATCGAATCTGCTTTAGGATTCAATGAACTCACGGCTGACCTGGTAATGCACAATGCTATTTTCCTTATGACCGTTGATTCCAATACTAATAAAAATCTGTGTCTCAGCATCTAGTATGCTCTGGTAAAGAATTCTACAGATTCACTATGCTCAGAGAAGAAATTCCTCCTCATCTCTGTCTTAAATGTGTGATCCCTTAAATTGAGATTATGTTTTCTGGTCCTAGACTCTCCCACAAGGGAAAACAACCTATCTATGTCTATCTCTCAAGGTCTCTAAAAATCTTATGCTTCATTAAGGTTACCTGTGAGTATTCTAAATTCCTTTGTGCACAGGCTCAACCTACTCAACCTCTCCCCAGAAAGAAAATCCCTCCCTACCCAATGTCAACCTCATGAACCTTCTCTGGGCTGCCTCCAATGCCAAATAAAGGAACAAAACTGTAACAAATGCAGTACATTAATCACGGGTGAGTTTAATCTTTATGTAGATTTGAGATAGTCAGATAGGCAGAGGAGACATGAGGAAGAATTCATAGTTTTTGGCATAGTTTCCATGAACAGTATGTTGTGATCCAACCAGGGATCAGGTGATTTTCGATCTGGTGATTTGTAATGAGGCAGGTTTAATGAATGATGTCAGTGTAAAAGATCTTCCTCAGCAGTGGTGACCATAACATCATAGAATTGAGCGTTCAGTTTCAGAGGAAGGAACTTAGGTTGGAAACATTGTTGTTGTGGTTCTGTTCGCCGAGCTGGAAGTTTTTGTTGCAAACGTTTCGTCCCTTGGCTAGGCGACATCATCAGTGCTCTGGAGCCTCCTGCGAAGCGCTTCTTTGATGTTTCTTCCGGTATTTATAAATGTTAACAAAAACTTCCAGCTCGGCGAACAGAACCACAACAACAAGCACCTGAGCTACAAATCTTCGCACAAACCTTGGAAACATTGTGCTAAGCTTAAATAAGGGTAATTACAAATGAATGAGAGCAGAGCTGACTGGAGTGGACTGGGAAACGTGAGGGACAATGACAGACTTTTACAAAAATAGTATGGCTCACAGCAAAGATAGAATCCCGTGAGGAAGAAGGATTCTCAGAAGGAGATACACCAACTATGGTTAACCAGGGAAGTTAGGGACAGGCAACAGATTGAAACCTAACCTGGCAAAGATTAGCGGTAAACCAGAGGACTGGGAAAATATTTTTAAACGACAAAAGACGGCCAAAAAATACTAAAAAGAGAGAAAATAAACTTTGAGGGTAAACTTGCAAGTAGTTTCAAGATGGACAACAGAAGCTTCCTTAAGTGCATTAGAAGTAAAAGTTCCTGAGAGAATGAAGACTGGAAATAATATTGGAAAACAGGGAATGGCAAAGGAGTTAAATAAATAAATACTTTTTATCAGCCTTCACAGTAGAAGAAACTAACAGCATTTCAACATTACTAAATATTCAAGGGGCAAAAGGAGGAGAGGAAACAAAAAGGATAACCATCCTTAGAGAAAAAGTGCAGGGGAAACTAATGTGTACAAAGATCATTAAGTCTTCTGGAGCTGATGGAATATGTCCTGGAATATTAATGGAAATAGCTCCAGAGATTGTGGATGTACTGGCAGTAATCTTCTCAGAATCCTTAGATTCTGAAAATGTCCCAGAGGAATTTGAAATTGCGAATGTAATAATAGCGGGAAGGAGAGGTAAAGAAATAACTATAGACCAGTGAGCTTAACTTCTGTTATTGAAAAAATGTTAAAATCTACCATATTTACTGGTGTAAAAGTTGAATTTTTAGACTTTTTAAAGGTTCAATTTATAGGGTCGACCAATACACAGATACTAGTTTTGAGAGCTGAAATTCATGCTGCATTTTGAAATACCATATTATTTAGCAGAAGTTGATTTGATCACACAACTAATCCCAGGTAAAGAAGAAAAATACAATGAATTACGGTAATGGTAATTACTGGTTAAAATCAAGAGAAACAACAATGAATTACTGGTATGAAAATTTAACGTGTCAAAGATTAATTGAAATCCTGCAAAATCACACTGTTCAACATCGCCATGGCTTGGTATAATGGCACACGAAAAAGGAAACGTTTATTAAATTCTGAATGTGTAAGCATCTTGAAATTTCCTGCCAAATTCTGTGACCCTCCCATTTACTCATATGTCATGAACCTCAGCAACTTTAACAAATTTGTCAAAGAATTAAAGATATGTGTGGTTAATATGTCTCACTTTTATCCAGATATAATGGCATACTTAAAATGATTCACTTTTTAATGATATTACCTTTTGTACGTGTAGTGACCAAAGTGCGATATGTACCGATAGACTGAGTCCCGGTCTGAATGAACAATGAATCAAAACGTGCTGTAGTAAACCAAGTGAGCTAAGCTATCTCATGTCCCCTTTTTGTTCTCCTGATTTCTTTCTGAATTATACTCCTACTGTCTTTTAAGGTTCTTCTAAGGATTCACTCGATATATCCTTTCTATACCTGACATATGCTTCCTTCTTTTCCTGAACCAAAACCTCAATTTATCTAGTCATCCAGCATTCCCTATATCTACCAGCCTTTCCTTTCACCCTAACAGGAATATACTGTCTCTGGACTCTCGTTATCTCACTTTTGAAGGCTTCCCAGTTTCCAGCTGTCCCTTTACCTGTGAACATCCCCAGTCAGTTTTTGAAAGTTCTTGCATAATACCATCAAATTTAGCCTTCCTCCAACTTAGAACTTCAACTTTTAGATCTGGTCTATCCTTTTCCATCACTATTTTAAAGCTAATGGAATTATGGTCACTAGTCCCAATGTGCTTCCCCACTGACACCTCAGTCACCTGCCCCGCCTTATTTCCCAAGAGTAGGTCAAGTTTTGCACCTTCTCTAGTAGGTACATCTGCATGCTGAATCAGAAATGTACACACTTAACAAATTCCTCCCCATCTAAACCCTTAACACAATGGCAGTCGTAATTTATGTTTGGAAAGTTAAAATTGCCTATAACTACCCTATTATTCTTACCCATAACTGAGACCTCCTTACAAATTTGTTTCTCAATTTCCTGCTGACTATTAGGGGATCTATAATACAATCCCAATAAGGTGATCATCCCTTTCTTATTTCTTGGTTCCACCCAATTAACTTCCCTGGATGTACTTCTAAGAATATCCTCCCTCAGTACAGCTGTAATGATATCCCTAATCAAAAATGGCACCGACACCACCCCCCATCTCCTCCTCCCTCACCTCCCTTTCTGTCCTTCCTGTAGCATTTGTATCCTGGAACATTAAGCTGCCCATCCCTGAGCCACGTTGCTGTAATTGATATCCCAGTCCCATGTTCCTAATGATGTCCTAAGTTCATCTGCCTTCCCTGTTCGAGTTCTTGCATTGAAATAATGCAGTTTAATTTATCAGTCCTACCTTGTTCTGTGCTTTGTTCCTGCCTGCCCTAACTGTTTGACTCGCTCCTTTTCCCAACTGTACCAGTCTTAGGATGATCTCTTTCCTCACTATCTCCCTGGGTCCCACCCTCCCATCTTACTGGATTAAATGCTCCCGAACAGCTCTAGCAAATGTTCCTGTCAGTATATTCGTCCCCTTCCGATTCAGGTGCAATCCACCCTTCTTGTACCGGTCACTTCTACTCCAGAGGAGCTCGCAATGATCCAAAAATGTGAATTCTTCTCCCCTGCACCAGCTCCTCAGACATACATTCACCTGCTCTATCCTCCTAGTCCTACCCTCACTAGCTCATCGCGCCGGGAGTAATCCAGATATTACTACTCTCCAGAGCCTCCTTCTTAAATTCTTGCCTAACTCTCTATATTCTCCCTTCAGAATCTCATCCTTTTCCCTTCCTATGTCATTGGTTCAAACGTGTACAATGACCTCCTGCTGGTCCGTCTCCCCTGTAGAACCTTCTGCACCCTCTCTGAGACATCCTTGATCCTGGCATCAGGGAGGCAACACACAATTCTGATTTTTCTCTGTTGGCGACAGAAACATCTGTCTGTGCCTCAGACTAGACAATCCCCTAACACAATCGATCTCTTGGAACCCGACGTACCCCTCATTGCATTGGGGCCATTTTCAATAACAGAAACTTGGCTGTTCGTCGCCATTCCCCTGAGAATCCATCACTCCCTACATTTTCCAAAACAGCATGCTTGTTTGAAGTGGGAATGGCCACAGAAGAGAGAACTTTGGCAAATAGGGTTAAGAAGAATCCGAAGGACTTTTACCAACACATTAAGGATAAAAAGGTAACTAGGGAGAGAATAGAGCCCCTCAAAGATCAGCAAGGCAGCCTTTGTGGAGAGTCACAGGAAATGGGGGAGATACCAAATGAGTATTTTGCATCAGTGTTTACTGCGGAGAAGGACATGGAAGATAAACAATTTAGAGAAATAGATGTTGACATCCATTTACAGAGGAGGATGTGTCGGATGTCTTGAAATGCATGAAAATGAATAAATCTCCAGGACCTGATCACGTGGACTGGAGAGCTCTGAGGGAAGCTAGGGAAGTGATTGCTAGGCCTGTTGCTGAGATATTTGTATCATCGATAGTCACAGGTGAGCTGCGGGAAGACTTTAGGTTGGCTATTGTGGTGCCATTGTTTAAGAAAGGTGGTAAGGACAAGCCAAGGAACTATAGACTGGTAAACCTGACGTAGGTGGTGGGCAAGTTGTTGGAGGGAATCCTGGGGGACAGGAATCACATATGTTTAGACAGGCATGGACTGATTAGGGATAGTGAACATGGTTTTGTGCGTGGGAAATTATGTCTCAAACTTAATTGAGTTTTTTGAAGAATTAACAAAGGGGACTGATGAGATCAGAGCAGTATACGTGATCTACATGGACTTCAGTAAGACGTTTGACAAGGTGCTGGCAGGTGGGACTAGATTAGGTTGGGATATCTTGTTGGCACGGACGAGGTGGACCGAAGGGTCTGTTTCCGTGCTGTACATCACTATGATTTTATGCCTAAGTAGAGTTATGAATGAATGGATGGATACAGATGCAATAGTAAACAAAGAGCGATGAGTAGAGTTACCAGTGTGAATGAATGCTATTTCATTTAAGTGGGTTAATAGGAACATGCAGTTTCCTTTGTAAGAGGTTTACAGTTCGATATAGTAGGGTCGACTTTTTCATGAGATATATGTAAAATACAAGATTTTTTGACCAAAAATAAGGGGTCGACTTTTACATGAGATTGAGTTTTACACGAGTATATATTGTATTGTAAAGGATATGATAGCAGGGCAAATGAGAATTACATAAGAAAAGTCAGCATGGCTTCGTGAAGGGAAAAATCATACCTGACAAATTTACCAGCAATTTTTTTTTGAAGAGGTAACAAGCAGGGTACCTAAACAAGAGGCAATGAATTTAATATATTTGGATTTTCAGAATGCTTTTGATAAGGCTTCACACATTAGGCTACATAACAAGAAAACAGCCCATTGTTTTGAAGGCAGTATATTATCATAAAAACCCTTACCTTCCAGTTGCCTGCCATTTCAGCACATCACTGGCCAACAACTCTCCAGCGCAAATCAGTATGAGCTTGAAGAACAGCACCTCATTTTCCCTTTGGGAAGTCTGCAGTCTTCTGAATGTAATCACCAGTTCAACAGTTTTTGGGCTCAAGCACACACCGCCTCCCCCCTCCACCTCCCCAGGCTTTGTCACACACAACCCATTCTCAACTACTAAAATTAGTAGCTATTCATTCTCCTAGACTGCCCTTTACTCATTCCTTTGTTCAACTGTTTTTCCTCTTTCTTTGGATTCTATCTCTACCTATTGTTTACTCTCACCCTCCTCTCCCCCCCCCCCCCGCCACATCCTATCTTCTGCATAAATACCAACCCTTTTCTGGCTACCATCAGTTCTGAAGAAATGTTAACTCTGATTTCTCCCCACGGATGCTACCAGACTTGTTGAGTCTTTCTAGCAATTTTATTTTGTTTCTGATGTCCAGTGTTCGCAGTTCTTTCGGTTTTTATTATATAATCATGGATTGGTTAACTAATTGAAGACAGAGTTCGGACTACGGGCAGCATTTTCAGAATGGCAACTTATAACTAGTGGTATGCTACAGGGATCAGAGTTGAGGCTACAGTTATTTGAAGCATATATTAATGACTTGTGAGGAAATTTAATTTACAGTAGCAAAGTTTACAGATGACACAAAAATCGGTGGAAAGTGATGGTGGGGTGGCACAATGAGTCTGCAAAGGCATATAGACAAGTCAATGCATGTGGGGAAATGGCAGACATGTTGAAAGATTACTTTGCTTCAATATTAACAATAGAAAAGGAGGATAGCTTGCTGGAAGCCCTGAGGAATTTAATCAAGAACAGGGACTAAATTAAATTGACATCAGTGAAACATCAATAATGAGGGCGACTGCCTGTGCGGAGTTTGCACATTCTCCCATTGTCTGCATGAGTTTCCTCTGGGTGCTCCAGTTTCCTCCCACAATCCAAGATGTGCAGGTCAGATGAATTGGCCACAGTGTTAGATGCATTAGTCAGGGGTAAATTTAGGGTAGGATAATAGATCTGGGTGGGTTACTCTTCGGAGAATCGCTGTGGACTTGTTGGGCCGAAGGGCCTGTTTCCATACTGAAGGGTATCGAATCTAATTTAAAAAGTGACAAATCATCCGAACCTGGCAGTTTCCATCCGACGGTGTTAGGAAGTAGGGGAGTACATTGTAGATGCCCTAACTATGATCTTTCAGACATCCCTGATCCAGGAGGTATTCCTCTGGTTTGAAATTAGAGTCATCTGGGCTGTAGGCTGCCCAGGCGAAAGATGAGGTGCTGTTCCTCCAATTTGCAGTTTGATTCGTTGTGGCAAAGGAAGAGGCAAAGGATGGCAATGTTGGAAAGGGAGTAGCAAGGGGAATTGAAATGGGCAGTGACTGGGAGGTACGGTCAGCTCCTGCAAGTCCAGTTGAGATGGTCGGTGAAACGTTCCCTTTGCATCCATTATCTCTGTAGCTATTTCCCTTTAATATCTTAGAGTGCACCTCATGAGGTCCAGAGGTCCTTTCAGCCTTTAACATCTTTCGCATCCCCTATACTTTTTCTCTAATATTAGTCATTGCATTTATTGCGTCTCCTCCTTTTGCTCTTTGATTAATTAGTAATTTTGGCATGCCATTAGTTTTTCATGTCATGAAGACTGATGCAAAGTGTTTATTCAACTCCCCTGCCATTAATAGTTCGTCATTATTATTTCCCAAACCTTATACTACCAGGGGCCAATGTTCACTTTGAGCATTTTCTTCCTTTTTTAGATATTTAAAGGAACTCTTACTGTCTATTTTTATATTACTTGCTAATTTGCCCTCAAAGTTTATTTTCTTGCTGTTTCTTTTTTGTCATCTTGTTTTGATCTTTAAAACTTTCCTAATCTTCTGGCTCATTATTGTCCTTTACCAGAATGTGTGTTATTGCTTTCAGTTTGATATTATCCATAATTTTGTTCACCAGAGTTATTTTATCCCCTTCCTAGAATCTTTATTCCTCACCACTACAAGCTATTTTCTTAAGAGGCTGTCAATGTTCTTTCTACTGTCTTTTTTTGCTAAACTGATTTCCCAGTTCACTCCAACTGACTCTGTCCTTACACCTCTAAAGTTAACCATATTTAAATTGAGCACAGTTGTTTCTGTCCCAAGTTTTTCACTCTGAAACTGCAAGCTATTTTTAGGAAAAGAGAGAAGATAAAGGTGGGACACCTGAACCCACCTAAAGACAATACTTTGCTTTAATGTCTATCAGTAATCACCAATCCTATTCTGATTAGAGAAAAGCAATCAACCACCTCTTTCCTTCTTGCTTGAGGTGATCAACCCTAGCACTCTATTGTAAGTCAAATTCAGGTTTGTTGGCTACTTATATATTGCTCCCAATACAAAAGGTCTATCCAAGTGACAATGAAGACCCAATTTCATTGGGTTCTTCATTAAGCTGCTGTTTCTCTGGAACACTTGGAAATAAAACTGGGATGGCAAGGTGGCTCAGAGGTTAGCACGCTGCCTCATGGCGCCTGCATCAGATGACTCTCTGTGTGGAGTTTGCACATTCTCCCCGTGTCTGCGTGGGTTTCCTCCAGGTGCTCTGATTTCCTCCCACAATCCAAAGATGTGCAGGTCAGGTGAATTGGCCATGATAAATTGCCCATAGTGTTAGGTGCATTAGTTAGGGTAGATATAGATTAGGGGAATGGATCTGAGTGGGTTACTCTTCAGAGGGTCGGTGTGGACTTGTTGGGCCAAAAGGGCCTGTTTCCATATTCTAGGGAGTCTAATCTAATCTAAAACCTTTACTTAAGGCTGCAACTGCAGAACTTAGATTTCAGTTTAATATTAACTTCAAACTACGAACAAGATTCAGCTAATTTATGTTTGTGCAAAATAAAGATTCGTACAGTTTTACCTAATAAATGCACACACTTACTCCTAGACTGAACTGAATAGAGTGCAGTAACATTTATTGTGTTTTATTTAATTCACTCATGGGATATGGCCATCACCAGCAAGGCCAACCATTTTTTGCCCTTCATTAATTGACTCAGAGAAGTGGTGGTAGGCCAACCTCTTTAACTGCAGCAGTCTTATGCGGTGAACATTATTCCCACTTTGCTGTGTGGGAGGAAATTCAGGATTTTGATCCAGCTACCATGATGTAATGGTGATTTATTACCAACCTAAGATGATGTTTGACTTGGAGGGAATTATTCATGTGCTGGTGGTCCTTTTGTATCTGCTCCCCTTATTTTGTCAGCACTATAAGTCTAGGGATAGGCAAGTGCTGTAGAAGCAGACTTCGCAAGTTACTGAACTGCATCTTGCACACATTACTGCCACCATGTGCCAGTGATGGACGGAGTGCATAATTCCTGTGATGGAGAGGACAGCGATGTAGTGGGCTCCTTTTGTGTGTGGTGTTGTGTTTCTTGGCTGTTGGAATTGCTGTGAAGTAGCTTTGAAGAATCTGGTGATGCTGAGTTTCCATGCTCTGATGTACTCTTGTAGCTATAGCATTTATGTGGTTGATGCAGTTAAGTTTCTTGTCAATGGTGTGTCCAGGATTTTGGTGAAGGAGAATTTAATGATGGTAGTACCAATGAACATAAAATGAAGGTGGCTACCTTCTTCTTGCTGGAGATGGTCATGAAGTGTGGAATTAATATTATTTGTCACTTATCTGTCCAAGCTTGAATGTTGTCTAAGTCTTGTCGGATGCAATCTCTGAAGATTCCATTACCTGTTGATATGCAAAATGGAAACAAAATGCATCCCACTTCTGGTCGTGTGTTGAAAGGAAGATTATTGATACAGCATTTGAAGAAATTTGAGCCTAGAACACAACTCTGAAGAACTCCTACAGTGATATTCTAAGACAAGTTGATTGATCACCAAAAACTATAGTAATCTTTTATTACATTATGATGAAATATGCCAGTTTGAATGTATTACCCTTTAATTTTGGTGAGCATAAATTTTACTAGCTCTCTTTGGTGCCAAGCTGGGTCAATGGCAATCATTTTTGCCTCATGCCTGGAATTGAGTTATTTTGTCCATACTGTGCTAGGTCCAAGGTGGTAATGACATTTGCAGCTGCTTGGTCCTAGCACAGCTGTCACTAAGCAGAGGTGAACAAACCATTGGGAAGTAAATGTCAATTGATGACATTCTTGCTGTCAACTTCTCATAAACTGCCATACTGCGGATGATCAAGGATGGTCCATTGGTTCAGTAAAGGGATATTACCTGCTTTTTGTGGACAGATCATAAGCTGGTAATTTTTCATTTTGTAGGGTAGGGACACCAGTATTTTGATGTGCAGGAAGAAGTGGCTTGAAACACAGCTAGTTCTTGAGCACACATATTCAGCACTTTTGCCAGTACGTTATCAGTGTCTGTTGTGTTTATTGTATCCAGTGTACTCAGCTGTTTCCTGTTATGAGGAATTAATCAAAATGGAGGAAGCTGAATTCTGTGATGGTTGGGTTCTCTCTGTGCTCAAAGCTAAAAGTGGTTTCTAATGCTTGAGCCATGAGTTTTGCAGTGGCATGGTGGATCTTGCCATCATGAGCAACACTTTTGCAAATCCAGTGGTGGGATAGGCATTCCACTATCCATGCCCCCTTTCAGGCTAACAACCCCAGCATCAAGGCAATGACTACTGTCAATCAGCTGCATTGGATAGGCCAATACCTAACACAAGACTTCCAAAACAAGCTTTCTACTACAAGCTTCACAACACATACTGTTATTGGGAGGGCAAAGGAAATGTTTCAAGGGCTTCCTCAGAGCTGCACTGTTTCACTGACTTGAAAAAAATCTCTTGCCTAAGCCAACCCAAACTTGAGAAGAAACATCCGTGAGGATGCTAACCATTTCAAACATTTCTGACAGGCTCAGATGGTGACTAAGCATTAAACCATATGATGTGCTTGAAATCCAGAGCATCTTACTTACCTGCCTCTTCAAATATCACTTGCCACACATGTGGCATAGTATGGAAGAGAGTGGTGGGTTGCTCTGGGAACGGTGCATAGCAAAATGGGGCGGGATACCTGTGTGATATTTAAAATAGAGGCCTAGTAGGTAATTAACCAATGTGTTTAGTGAGATTTGGTGAGAAAACTTTCTCAGCCTCGCAGTGAAAAATCCTCAAATACTTGATGCAACTTGGATTTAGTCTAAAAAATGTAAAAATTCAGCCCACTGTCTCTGAATGTAAATGTGGGGGTGAGCAATGCCAGTTATTTGTAATTTCTAGCAGGAATGACTAGAAATACAAGCTTGGCAGATTTATTTCCCCTTCTTTCTTTAGCTTGGGGTCATTGAGCATATATCTCTAGTTGAGAATAGCTAATTTGGCAAAGATCTGTGACCAGGGTTTCTACTTTCGGGACTCTGGTTTAAGTTTTACTAACAATGCTATCAGCAGAGCTAGTTTGAAGTTTGTGTCTGGAGCCATTTCATTGTGTGTATAATTTTGTATCTACACAGTAGTAAAGAAATTCTGTTTAATATTTAAAATACTTGAAATGTTAGACCTACTTATTATACCGAGTGAAGAAAATGTTATTATCTAAAGTAGTGATGCTGCTTGAATTTCTGTATGTAGCAAAATGTCCCAAGGCATGAGGCATAGTTTATGAAGCAGTTTATACAGATTTGTTAAATTAAGAATTGTGGATTATATTCCACCAATGAAGGAAATAGTTTGAGTTTCTTTGAGGGTTATCTCAATTTTTTTACAGATATACAAAATTAGAAAGGAAGGGAAAGGAACAAGCTGTGTGAAGTAGTGACCATGTAACATACCCCACAGTGATAGAACTGCATACTAGTGATCCTGAATTTGTTGCAAATTTGCTTCACAAAATGCTGTGAATAAAGATTTGGTTCATCTGTTTATTGTACTGTAAGGGGATTGAGGGTTACGGAAAGAAGACAGGCAAATGGGGTTGAAAAACATATCAGCCATAATGGAATGCACCAAATAGCCTAATTCTGCTCTGATATTGTGTGGCCTTATGGTCTCATGAAGCCATCAGATCTTCATTTTCGGAGCTGTCATTGTTTTCTTCAGTAAAAACTTTAAGCCTGAAGAAAATCAGTTGATTTTTCCTTGAGCAGTTGCTGTAAACTCTGACTTTTAAATAACAAGTCAGAGACCTTTTTATAAACGTGAACCAGTCACCCTGTATCCCCTGAAAACCAGTGAAAGCATCTCGAGAACTAAGACCAAGAAGCAATGTTCTGATCAGCACAAGAATCATGTCGTCATCATCAACCTCATGAGTTAGGGACATTTGAATTACCCTTCCATTCTTCCCCTCCCCCCCTCATATCACCCATGTTTTATTTGTAAGTGTGTATGGAGAGGAAGGTTATAAGGGGATTAAGAGTTTTAACTAGTAGTGTTATGCATTCAAAGTGTTTTTTTATTCATTTGTGGGATGCAGGCATCGCTGGCCAGCACTTGACTGTCCCTAATTGCCCTTAAGAAGGTGGTGGTGAGCTGCCTTCTTCAAACACTGCAGTCCATCTGCTATGAGTTAACCCACAATGCCATTAGGGAGGGTATTCCAGGATTTTGACCCAGCAACGGTGAAGGAACACAATATATTTCTAAGTTAGGATGGTGAGTGGCTTGAAGGGGAACTTGGTGTTTCCATAATCAATATATGCTACCCTTGTCCTTCTAGATGGAAGTGGTTATGGGTCTGGAAGATGCTGTCTGAGGATCTTTAGTGAATTTCTGCAGTACATCTTGTAGATAGTACACACTGATGTTACTGAGCGTTGGTTGTAGAGGAAGTGGATGCTTCTGGATCGAGTGCCAATCAAGTAGGCTGCTTTGTCCTGGATGGTGTGAAGCTTCTTTAGTATTGTTAGGATTGCACTCATCCAGGCAAATGGGAGGCATTCCATCACACTCTTAACTGGTGCTTTGTCAATGGTAGATGGGCTTTGAGGAATCAGGAGGTAGGTTACTCACCACAGTATTCCTAGCCTCAGACCTGCTCTTGTAACCACTGTGTTTATGTGATTAATATAGTTGAGTTTTTGGTCAACGATAACCCCCAGGATGGTGATAATGGGGGATTCAGTGATGGTAACACCATTGAATGCCAAGGGGCAGGGGTTAGATTGTGTCTTATTCGTGGTGGTCATAGCTTGGCATTTGTGTGGCGTGAATGTTACTTGCCACTTCTCAGACCTTGTTGCATTTGAACATGGACTGCTTCAGTGTTTGAGGAGTTGTGAATGGTCCGCAACATTGTGCAATCATTGGTGCACATCTCCACTTCTGTCCTTATGATGGAGGGAAGGTCATTGATGAAGGAGCTGAAGATGGTTGGGATGAGGATAGTACCTGAGGAACTCCTGCAGAGATGTCCTGGAGCTGAGATGACTGACCTCCAACAACCACCACCATCTTCCTATGTCTCAGGTACGACTCTAACCACCAGAGAGTTTGCCCCCGATACCCAGTGATTCCAGTTTTGCTCGGGTTCCTTGATGCCACACTTGGTTGAATGCAGCCTTGATGTCAAAGACTGTGAATCTCACCTCACCTCTGGAATTCAGCTTTTTTTTTCCATGTTTGAACCAAAGCTGTAATGCAGTCAGGAGCTGAGTGGCCATGATACAACGCAAACTGGACATCACTGAGCAGGTTGTTGCTGAGCAGGTGCTGTTTGATAGTCATGTTGATGACACCTTCCATCACTTTACTGATGATTGACAGTAGACTGATGGGGTAGTAATTGTTTGGGTTGGCTTTGTCCTGCATTTTATGTACAGGACATACTTGGGCAATTTTGCAAGTATGGGGAGATGTCAGTGTTGTAACTGTACTGGAACAGCTTGGCTAGGGGAACAGCAAGTTCTGAAGCACAAGTCTTCAGCATTATTGCTGGAATGTTGTTAGGGCTTGTAGCCTTTGTAGTATTCAGCAACCCCAATCGTTTCTTGATATCACGTAGAGTGAATCGAATTGGCTGAAAACTGGTATCTGTATGGCTGGGGATCATGGAGGAGGCTGAAGTGGATCATCCACTTGGTACTTCGGGCTGAAGGTTGCTGTGAAAGCTTCAGCCTTTCGTTTTGCACTGCTGTGCTGGAGTTTTCCATCATTGTGGATGGAGATATTTGTGGAGCCTTCTCCTCCACAAATTATTAATCATCCACCACCATTCACAACTGGAGATGGCAGGACTTCAGAGCTTAGATGTGATCCATTGGTTGTGGGATATAATTAATAATTGTTTACCTGTAGCTAGAGTCCATTTGTTTGTAATTAATAGTAAGTCTTCCAGCCCTGTTCAAATTGCGTCAGGCTCAGGGTACTTAAGGAAAGCCCAGCTTCTTGGATTTATGGATGACACTGTGGCTCAGTGATTAGCACTGCTACCTCACAGCGCCAGTGACCCAGGTTTGATTCTAGCCTCGGGTGACTGTGCATACTCTACAAGACGTTCTCCCCATGTCTGTGTGGGTTTCCTCCAGGTGTTCCAGTTTCCTCCCACTATCCAAAGTAGGTTAGGTGAATTAGTCAGGGTAAATGTAGAGTAACAGGGTAGGATCTGGGTGAGTACTCTTTGGAGGGTCAGTGTGGACTTGTTGGGCCAAATGGCCTGTTTCCACACTGTAGGGATTCTATTATTCTATGATATTTTCTGTTATTTAAAGTCTTTTAAAATTATTTTTTAAAGTCTTCAACTTCTGTGATAACTCTGAGAATAAAGTGCTGTCCCAGTGAGGCACAGCAACACACAGAAATTGTACTTTAGGCACCAGCTTTTGGGGAAAAGCAGTCAGAAGCAAGTGGATTTGTAAGAACAGAACTGGATGTCTTGTCATAGATGTGTTATAGCATGGTAAAAGGCCCTTCGGTCCATTGTGTCCATGTCAGCTATTAAAGCACATATCAATTCTAATCCCACTTCTAACATTTGGCTCCTCGACTTGTATGCTATGGTGTTTCAAGTGCTCCTCTAAACAGTTCTTAAATGTCTTGAGGGTACATATCTCTACCTTTTGAGATATTGAGTTTCAGCTAACAACAACCCTCTGGGTGAAAACATATTTCTTCAATTGTCCTGCAAAACTCCTGCACCATATCTTAAAATCGTGTCGTCTGGTTATTGATCCCACTAGTTAAGAGAAAAGTTCTCCCTAACTATGCTATCTATGCCCCTCAGAATAGAGTAGAATTGAATGGCCTGTATTGTCATATATACTCCATGAGCATAGTGAAAAGTTTATATATTGCCAATTACAGCACCAACAAAATTATCTCGGCACAGCTTCTTTTGTTACAAGATTTTAGACAATACAGAAATAAAGTGCCCAGCATTACAGAAAAGAGTTCAGTACAGCAGACCACGCTGGCCCTGAGCTTCTAGTCTGCACTGGGCTCTGGCTCCACATGGCAATGGCGGGACACCGTGCCACCACAATCAGATTCCCCTTTTGCCTTTCTGCTCTGAGGAAAACACCCCAGTCTGGAGTGAACGTTCATAGCTCCTTGAAAGTGAAGTCACATTTAGTTAGAATAGTGAATATGACGTTGGTATGCTTTACTTTATTTGGTCAAAGCATTGATTACAGGGGTTGAGAGGTCATGTTGCGGCTATACAGGACATTGTTTAGGCCACTTTTGGAATATTGTGTGTAATTCTGGTTTCCTTCGTATCGGAAGGATGTTGTGAAACTTGAAAGATTCAGAAAAGATTTACAAAGATGTTGCCAGGGTTGGAGGGCTTGAGCTATAGGAAGAGGCTGAATAGGCTGGAACTGATTTCCTTAGAGCATCGGAGGCTGAGGGGTGACTTTATAGAAGTTTATAAAATCACGAGGGGTTTGGATAGGGTAAGTAGACAAGGTCATTTCCCTGGGTTGAGGGAGTCCAGAACTGGAGGACATAGATTTACGATGAGATGGGAAAGATATAAAAGCAACCTAAGGGACAGCTTTTTCACACATAGGGTGGTGTGTTTATGGAATGAGCTGCCAGAGGAAGTGGTGGAGGCTGGTATAATTGCAACATTTAAAAGGCATCTGGCCAGGTATTTGAATAGGAAGGTTTTAGAGAGATGGTCCAAGTGCTGGCAAATGGGACTAGATTAATTTAAGATATCTGGTCAGTATGGACGAGTTGGACTGAAGGGTCTATTTCCATGCTGTTTATCTCTATGACTCTAGTCTCTCTTCATAGCTCAATCACTGCAGCCCAGTCAACACCATCTCTAGTGCAGTCATATCCGTCCTAGAACTGGTGACTGGAACTGCACACAGTTCTCTAGCTGCGACTAATATTATATACAACAAACGTTGAGAAACTCAGCATTGCTGACAGCATCTGTGTGGAGAGCAACAGAGTTAATGTTTTGAATCTAATGTAACTTCAGGAGGAGCGCTGAAGAAGAGTCTTATTGGGCTGAAAACTTTAATTCTGTTTCGCTCTCCACAGATGCTGCCAGATCTGCTGAATTTTTCGAGTGTTCTCTGTTTTGTTTCAGATTTCCATTATCTTCAGCATTTTGCTTTCAAAACATCATATATAGCTCCATCATAACTTCCTTGTTCTTGAATTTAGTGCCTTCACTAATGAAGGCAAATACACCAAATGTCTTAACCAATTTATCAACCTGTCCTACTTCCTTTAAGGATCTACGGACGTCCACAACAAGGGCCCCTGAAACATTGTGGTTCCACGGGTCTTACTATTCAACATGTACTCTCTTGCCTTGTTAGTCCTGAAATGCATCAGTTTGCACTTTTCAGGATTAAATTCCATTTGCCACAGTTCACGCTTTGTGACCAGCTCAGATTGTATCATGTGTAGTCTAAGCCTTTCATCCTCACAATTTACCAACTTGGATGTCATCTGCAAGCTTATGAATCAAACCTCTTGTATTCATGTCTAGCTCATTAATATACAGTGTAAACAGCAAGGAATCCTGCACTGAGCCAATTTTAGATCCAATTTGCCATGTTGCCATGCTAGATTTTGCCAAAAACTCAATTGAGAGTTAATCATTATTAGTTTTTTTAAATTCATATGACCTGCATTTATTGCCCGTCCTTAGTTGCCTTTGAACTGAGTGACTTACTCAGGCCATTTCAGAGGTGAGTTGAGAGTCAACCGTATTCTGTGGGTTTTGAATGACGTAGGCCGGAGCAGGTGACGATAGCAGATTTACTTCCCTGAAGGACATTAGTGAACCATGTGCGATTTTCCAACAATTGACAATGGTTTCACGGTCACCAGTAGATTCTTAATTCCAGACTATTATTGAATTCAAATTTCACCATCTACAGATTCCAAGAACGTTACCTGAGTTCCTGGATTAATAGTCTAGTAAAATACCATTAGGCCATTAACTCCCGTTGGATGTGACTTAGGACATGGAGTCACTTATAGGCCTGGCATTCCCTTTGTGTTCTCTGATCCTCCCCCTCTCTTGAAACCCTCCCCCCATCTGTCTCTCAGCCTTTGTCTTTCAGCCACTCACTCTAGACCTTGCTTTCTCTCTCACCTTCTTTCTTTTTCCCTCTCTCTCTCTGTCTCACCCTCTCTCTCATCTTCCTCTTCTTCTCACCCTTGTTCTCCTCTCTCTCACCCTCTTGCTCTCTTTTCTCAGTCTGTCTTTACCCTTCTGTCCCCTCCTCCAACATCCCCTCCTTGCCTCCATCTCCCCCTTTTTTCTTTCACCTATCCTCCCTCTCTCTTGCCCTCCTTCCCCCTCTTAGCATCCCTCCTATCCCCCCTCCCCCCCACTGCCATCCCTCCTCCTGTATCTTCCCTCTAACACTTTGTGATGACGAAAATTGGACAAACATCCATTCACTGAAAACTCAAAAGAATTTACAATTTTTGCCACTGTTGAGGGCACAAGTCATCAATTAAATAACCATAGCCTCAGATTAAAATACAGCACATGAAAGACTCTGAGGGGTTTTTAAAGGTACTGTACATTTCTTGATCTGTTATTTTGTACTAGACACTCCTCCCCCTCTTAAACTTAATCTTTGTTTGCTTTTGGTGTTGTATTTTATCATTTTTCTTGGAGTAAGATAATACACATCGAAGAACCAATGCAGGCATGATGGCCTGAATGGCTTCCTGCATTGTGACAATTCTATCTTTATGTACTTAGTAATAAAATTCCTCTTTCTTTCACTCAGGCAAACCTTATTATTGGCTCCTTAATTTGAACAAGTATTACGTTTTGGCTAAAGAGTGATATTGCTGCTTTTTAACATAGAAATCATGCTGCAGCTAGCTGAAAGTACTGGAAAAAAGGGAAGCTGATTCACCCCTCCCCACTTGTATGTAATAGCTGTCTAAATCTGGGGTGCCAAGTGGCTGTGACTCCTACATTTGGAAATACCCTATCGTAACAGGAACACATTGCAATTTCCCCCTTATTCAAAAAGCTGGTCATACTCTGGCTAATTTTTGCAAAAACAAGAAAGGAGAAAAATAATGTTTCTAGGTAGCTATGTGTGACTAATGTTATTTGGCTCCTAGACCAATTATGCATTGATTTTAAAATTTGTCATCCTTACTTTCTAATCCTTCCATGGTCCCTAAAGCCTTCCGAAACCTTTACATCCCTTTACTTCAGGCCCCCTGAGCATCCCCAACTTTAATCATTCCAGCAATGATGACTCTGCCTTCAGCTAACTTGATCCTAAGTTCTGCAATGCCCTCTTTAAACCTCTCTGCTTCGATTCCCCCCCCCCAGTTTAATATGTCACTGTGCAGCTTGGTGTAAAATGTTCATTGAAGTGGTAGCACTTATCCCATCATGACTGCACTAGCTGTCTAAATGAGCAATGCATTTGATTCTATTCTCTTGCCATCTCCCTAAAATCCATCACATTGTTCCTTTTCAGATAATAGTCTAATTTCCTTTTGAATGTTTCAGTAGAACTTGCCTCGACCACAGTCTCAATCAATGCATTTCAAACACTAACCACTTGCTGTATCAAAAAGTGTTTATTTGTGTTTGCTTTTGCTTCCTTTCCCACTGCAAGTTCAATATAACATGGATCAATATACAGCAAATTCAATTATAATGCAGGATTTTGTGACTCCCAAATAAAATAAATCTTCACATGATTATATAACTATATAGTTCAGCTGCTTTTCAAAGAAAGATACTATACATTTTCTTTGTGCACAATTCCAATGAAAATTTAATAGAATAAGTAATTTAGGGTGTAAGTTTTCATATTCAACAAAACTTGGATCTAAAGCTCTTTATTTTTGAAAGATTCAGTATAGTTCCGGGCAGAAACAGATCCATGGAACAAACCAGCCATTAAATAATAAATTCAAAATCCAACAGGATGGCTAGTGCAAAAAATAAACTACAAATCACATAAGGTCAAAGGGAGGCAATGGCCTAGTTTATTATAGCTGGACTGTTAATTCAGAGACCCGGATAATTGTTCGAATCCCACCATGGCGGATGGTGGCATTTGAATTCAATGAAAACAGAATCTGGAATTAAGAGTCTAGAGATGACCACGAATTCATTGTCAAGTGCACTAAAGACCTTCAGGGAAGGGAACTGCTGGTGTACATGTGACTCCAGATCCACACCAATATGGTTAACTCTAAACTGGGCAATAAATGCTGCCCTAGCCCACAATGCCTTCATTCCATGAATGAATAAAAAGTTGAGTAGTTTTTCAGTTTCTTTTGTGTGTTTAAGACAACGTGGGTAATTCTGGCAATATCAGCGTTTATTGCTCAGCTGTAATTACTTTGAATAAAATAGTGCTTATCTGCTGTTCTGTGTGTAGGAATACCGACAGTGATGTTAGGAAGGAGCAGAGGTATAATTCTGAATTAGTTTAACGTGATCTCCAGCAGCAGGTGGTGCTGGTGAAGGAGGGCACTGTGTGTGAAGCTCAAGCAGCTGTCAGAACCTTCACTAACCAGTGGCAATGGTGAGGAAGGGTAACACAACAAGTCAAATGGACCCTCACTGGAATAAAAGATGTCTTTCTTGGGAAGAAGGGCTGATAGCAAAAGGGGTCAGACAGACTAGGGATTCCTCAGCCCATGGCTTCATTCCATGTAAATACTTCCTTGTTTACATTCAATTTCCCTTCATGCTTGTAATGGCCTGATTCCAGTCTGATAAAGAATCCTTATTTCATGATTTTGGGGCAGTCCATGTATTCAAATCTCTTGTTACATCAGGATGGTATGTGGCTTGGGGGGGATCTGTAGGTGATGGTTTCCCAGGCCTTTGATGCCCTTGTCCTTCTAGATGGTAGAGATCTTGTGTTTGGAAATGATATCAAAGGAGCCTAGTTGAGTTGCTGCGGTGCATCTTGTAGGTGTATATATTACTGCTACCGTGATTGGATGATAAAGTCTGATATACCCTGATAAAGTCAGATTGTGAATTCTCAGGCCTGACTTCCCCAAAAGTGCACTCACCACTGACTGAAAGCCAAAAACTTCTAAGTATCCAAGGCATTTGCCTGAATGAAGCAAGATGTGGAGGTGCTGGTGTTGGACTGGGTTGGACGAGATCAAGGGTCAGCGCTCCAAAAGCTGGTGTTTTAAATAAATCTATTGGACTATAACTTGGAGTTGTGTGATTTTTGACTTGAAATAAGCACTGTTTACTTTGAATGTGGAATAATAATTCCACATATTAGAAACAACGTAATTTAGTTATTATAGTATATAGAACATTACATTCTGGATCAGTGGTGCTGGAAGAGTACAGCAGTTCAGGCAGCATCCAAAGTGCAGCGAAATCGACGTTTCGGGCAAAAGCCCTTCATCATAGAACATTACAGCGCAGTACAGGCCCTTCGACCCTCAATATTGTGCCGACCTGTCATACCAATCTGAAGCCCATCTAACCTACACTATTCCATGTATGTCCATATGGTTGTCCAATGACGACTTAAATGTCCTTAAAGTTGGCTTAAATATACTTAATGTGTGGCGAAATCATACCCTGAACATGCATCACAATTTTTCCATGTCTACACTAGGTCTACCTCCCACAGCAGTGACAGGGCTCCTTCTGGACCTCACTTACCACCTCGTCAGCATCCACATTACCTACCATTTCTGCCACCACCAATGGGAAGCCACCACCAGCCACAAATTCCTCTCCATTGTCAGCCTTCTGCAAGGATGTTTCCCTCAGGACATCTTGGTCTACACCTAGTGCACTCCCAACCTGTCCCCAAAATCCACAGCACCTTCACATACAATTGTAGAAGGTGCAACACCTGCCTGTTTACTTACTCCCTCCTCACCATCTAAAGCCCCAAATATACCTTCCAGGTACACTAGCAATTTACCTGCTTTTCACTCAATATAGTTTACTGTATTCAACACTTACAATGTGATCTGCTCTACAGTGGGGAGACAAAATGTAGACTGGGTGACCGCAGAACGTCTGTGATGTTCACAAAAATGACCCTGAGCTTTCTGTTGCCTCCCACGTTAACACACAATCATGTTCCCTGGTCAACATCTCTGTCTCAGGTTTGCTGCAGTGCACCAACAAAGCTTAGTGCAAACTGGAAGAACAGCATCTCAATTTCCACTTGGGGAACCTCACAGCTTTCATACTCAATATTAAATTCAATAATTTTAGGGCCTGAGCATCTTCTCCCATGTTCTTAACCCAAGCCCCACACTCAGGCTTTTGGGTGGCACGGTGGTTCAGTGGTTAGCACTGCTGCCTCACAGTGCCAAGGTCCCTGGTTCAATTCCAGCCTTGGGTGACGGTCTGTGTGAAATTTGCACACTCTCCCCGTGTCTGCGTGGGTTTTCTCCAGGTGCTCCAGTTTCCTCCCACAGTCCAGAGATGTGTAGGTCAGGTGAATAGGCCATGCTAAATTGCCCATAGCGTTAGGTGCATTAGTAAGAGGGAAATGGGTCTGGGTGGGTTACACTTTGGAGGGTAGGTGTGGACTTGTTGGGCTGAAAGGCCCATTTCCACACTATAGGGAATCTAATCTAATCATATGGGCTACTACCACAAATAATCCGTGGTCAGCCACTAATAGTCCCCATTTGCAGCTATTCATTCTCACAGACTGACTTTTACACATTCTTTTGTCTGCCCCACTAGTTTTCCTCTCTCTGGGCTCCATCTCCACATATTGTTTACTGCTCCTTCCTCCCTTCACCCCATCTTCAGCATATATATCAGCCATGCTGTAGCTAAAATCAATTCTGAAGAAGTGGCACGTAATAAATGGGTCACTTTTGGATTTACAGAATTTAGTAGGGGAGTGTCACAGGGATTAGTGCTGGGGCTTCATCTACTCACAGCTTGAATGAATGGCATGATGAAAAGACTGAGTGTATGTCCAGAACAGTCTGGGGCAGAGTTTAATAACACACTTTAACCAAAAGCAAATCACTGCAGGTGCTGGAAATCTGAAGTAAAAACAGAACAATCACATTAAACTTACAATGTTAACTCTTACTCTTTTTTTGACAGATGTTCCAGATCTGCTAATTTTCTCCATCATTTTCTATTTTTATTTCAGGGTTCCCATTTAATATGGAGATGAGGAATATATCCCTGCTCTTGAGAATCCAATAGACTTTGAAATTCTTTACTCCAGTGGAGGCCAGGTCATTGTCAAATACTACCTTGAATATGTTCAACGTTTGATTGACAAGGGAGTCAAGGTTATGAGGGGCAGGTGGGAAAGTTGAATTCAGGCCACAATTAAATTAGCTGTGATCTTATTGAGTATAGTGGATTGGGCACAAGAGGTCAAATGACTGCCTCCCTTTTCTTCATGACCTTATGGGTTCAGTAGCATGCCTTGTTGTACAATATTGATTCATCAGGGCAGGGTTCAGTACAAACATTTTCAATAAGGTATTTCATTAACATTTTCTAGCAAACAGAATGAACAGCAGATATGATGGATTCCGTTTGGATATTGCCATGCAGTACTGACAGCCTTCTCCATAGGCAAAGAAGGTTCTTGTAGAACACCTTAATTTTATGGCCAGCCACCTCAAATGCCCCTTTGTGCAGAGAGGCTTTAACCAGTCCTTATTTTCCAGCAATCTGACAACTGATTGCTTTGATTCTGATTTTTTAAAGAAACTTTCTATGTGCTGAGGAATTGACTGAGAGCTCACAATGCCCTCCTGAAGCTTGGCAGTTTTTCTGACCTTTTAATAAACATTGCATTATAATTTGTCTCATGCTGTTTTTTTCTGAATTTTTGCCATAGGGCACTGTTAGAGGAATCTAAGATTACCAAAAGCAAAAACATTCCTGTAGCTATCAGTGGGTTATCAGCAAATTTCATTTTTAACTGAAACCAGACTTGAACTTAAAAAGACCGAAACCTACACTCCACATCAAATTAAAAGCTCTAATGCCTTGAAATTACAGATCAATAGTTTTGTAGCCTGATCGGTGATATTAAAAGAGAGGATTTTGATTTATAAGACTTGATTGAGCTTTTCTTTTATATTTTGTATGTTCCAATCACTTATGTAATCATACTTTTTAAATCCATATACTCATAATTAAGTGAACACTCTTCTTCACTGTTTAAGGCCAAAGATTTAATCACTAGACAGGCTTTACCATGATTGTTGTAGTGTGTAGAAGTGAGGCCGTGTGAGGTAGATGGTCATTAACTAGAGACTTACATGACAGCTAAATAGACCTAAAAAAGACATAAGATTGTTCCTTTCCCACAAATGTCATATTGAACTACTCACCAAAAAACTGAAACAATTCAGTTATGGGTAAGATACCTCACAATTTTTCATTCAATATGTCTCAATTAGTATTCAATACATCTGAAATAACCAATTGGTTGGCACAGTGGCTCAGTGGTTAGCACCACTTCCTAACAGCATCAGGACTTGGGTTCAATTCCACCCTCGGCAACTGTCTATGTGAAGTTTGCCCATTCTCCCCATGTCTGCATGGGTTTCCTCTGGGTGCTCCAGCTTCCTCCCACAGTCCAATAATGTGCAAGTTAGGTGGATTGCTCAAAGTGTCCAAGGATGTGCAAGCTAGCCATGGGAAATTCAGGATTACAGAATGGGTGGGTCGAGGTGGGATACTCTTTGAAGGGTCGGTGTGGAACCAATGGGTCGAATAGCCTGCTTCCACATCATAGGGATTCTATGTTTCTAACACCAAGCTAATGGTTCTCATAAATCTCTGTTTTCCTTTGTTAAGCATACTACTTTATTGGTTCTGTAAGATAAGACACAAGACTTGCATTAATATGACAGCTTTCACGTCATCCCAAAAATCTTTACAGCCAATAATTTTGAGGTATCAGTGAGATCTCATGAAATAGAGATTGTCCAAAAACAACGTATATTTTTGTAATATTTATGTAGCCCCTTTAATTTAGGAAAACATCTAAGCCTTTTCTCAGGATGAGTATGAACCAAAGTTTTGCACCAAACCAAAAAAGGCTATATGGAGGAGATGCTATTTTTTGAAACTGATGTGAGGTTGTTAATTGTTAATTGCCCCTTGAGAAGTTGGTGGTCATCCACGGCTTTCAACTGCTGCAGACTATTTGGGATCAGTGCACCTACATTGCTGTTAGGAAGGGAATTCCAAGATTTTGGTTGAAGAAGAAGTTTTTAACTATTGTTTGACAGGAAGAAAGCAGTGTTGAGAGATGTAGTGAGAATTCTGGAGTATAGGGCTACGCTAACGAAAAGGGCTGTCCATGATGGAGCAACTAAAACTGTGGATGCTCAGGGCACCAGAATTGGAGGAGTGCGATATCAGAGGGTTTTTGTGCGGTCATGCCCGCCTGCTTATTCTGTATGAACTTCTCACACTGCAGGATGCTACCACCACCCTGTTTAAGTGTAGGAAATTGCAAGACCTGCTCAATTTAATGCAGTAGAGGAGATGACATACTGGTCTAACTAAAAGAGTCTTTTGTAGCTAACCAGATATGGATTATTGCACGTGAGCAACTAATTATAGATTTAGTCGATATGTAGCTATTGTTACAGAGATGGGAGAAAGTGAGGACTGCAGATGTTAAAGACTGGAGTTGAGAGTGTGATGCTGGAAAAGCACAGCAGGTCAGGCAGCATCCAAGGAGCAGGAGGATTGACATTTCGGGCACAAGCCCTTCATCAGTCCTTCCTGATGAAGCGCTTATGCCCAAAACGTCCATTCTTCTGCTCCTAGGATGCTGCCTGACCTGCTGTGCTTTTCCAGCACCACACTCTTGATTATTACAGAGAAGTTGAGTAAGACCAATTAGATCTCACTCCTTAGATCCTATGGTGTTCTATGCAAGTCCATGTGACATCACCATATTGGTGTGCAGATGGCACATCTCTATATTGACCATTTCAAATCCATAGGCAACTGGAGAGGATTAGAGAATTAGGGAACGTTTTTACAGGGGACAGGGTGGGAGGAGGTGTAGTCCATATTCCCAATTCCTTCCCATCCCATATTCCCAATTTCTTCGTCTCCGCCGCATCTGATCCCAGGAGGACCAGTTCCAATACCGTACAGCCCAGATGGCCTCCTCCTTCAAGGACCGCAGATTCCCCCCAGACGTGATCGACGATGCCCTCCACCGCATCTCCTCCACTTCCCGCTCCTCCGCCCTTGAGCCCCGCCCCTCCAACTGCCACCAAGACAGAACCCCACTGGTTCTCACCTACCACCCCACCAACCTCCGTATATAGCGTATCATCCGCCGTCATTTCCGCCACCTCCAAATGGACCCCACCACCAGGGATATATTTCCCTCCCCTCCCCTATCAGCGTTTCGCAAAGACCACTCCCTTCGTGACTCCCTCGTCAGGTCCACACCCCCCACTAACCCAACCTCCACCCCCGGCACCTTCCCCTGCAACCGCAGGAAATGCAAAACTTGCCCCCACACCTCCTCCCTTACTTCTCTCCAAGGCCCAAAGGGATCCTTCCATATCCGCCACAAATTCACCTGTACCTCCACACACATCATCTATTGCATCCGCTGCACCCGATGTGGCCTCCTCTATATTGGGGAGACGGGCCGCCTACTTGCAGAACACTTCAGGGAACACCTCTGGGACGCCTGGACCAACCAACCCAACCACCCTATGGCTCAACACTTTAACTCCCCCTCCCACTCCCCCGAAGACATGCAGGTCCTTGGACTCCTCCATCGCCAGAACATAACAACACGACGGTTGGAGGAAGAGCGCCTCATCTTCCGCCTGGGAACCCTCCAACCACAAGGGATGAACTCAGATTTCTCCAGTTTCCTCATTTCCCCTCCCCCCACCTTGTCTCAGTCGATTCCCTCGAACTCAGCACCGCCCTCCTAACCTGCAACCTTCTTCCTGACCTCTCCGCCCCCACCCCACTCCAGCCTATCACCCTCACCTTGACCTCCTTCCACCTATCACATCTCCATCACCCCTCCCCCAAGTCCCTCCTCCCTACCTTTTATCTTAGCCTGCCTGGCACACTCTCCTCATTCCTGATGAAGGGCTCTGTTCCTTGGATGCTGCCTGACCTGCTGTGCTTTAACCAGCAACACATTTTCAGCGGAGATTATTGTTCCTCCAGTTCTAGAGAGGTAGTGGAGTGATAGAATTTCATATTGAGTGTATCTGTGGAAATTGATTCTGTGTCAGATGGAACAGGGGTAGGTTAACTCAGTTCAAAGATGACCAGGTTGCAAAGCAGAGTGATGCCTGCAGCATGGTTTCAACCCTTGCAAGGGCTGAGATTACCATGAAGGAGCCTCCTCAATCTCTCTCCTTGTCTGAGGCGTGGTGACCTTTGTGTTAAACTACCAACAGTCAACTCTGTCTAACAAGAGAGAAGCCCTATGGCTGAGAGAAAACATGGAAAGAAACAAACAGATGCTTGGCATCATGCAAAAGTGCAAATATAAGTGATTCTCTTCAAGTTAAATACATAAGAATGAAGCAAAACTAATGCAGCACTATTGGATTGGAAAGGGCAGGGAGTCAGTGGAGAAAGCTGATCAACCATGTCAAATTCTGCTGACAGTTCAAGAAGAACGAGGAGGGATGGTTTACCTTTTGGCACAGTCATATCATATGTCATTTATGGCTTTGATGTGAGCATTTTTGGAACTGTGGTAATAATGGACATCTTGATTAGTGGGTTTCGACTTGACATTCAGAGAAACTGAGCATGAATTTGAGAGATGAAAACATGTTGAAAAACTTTGGGAGAGGAAAGGAGATGAGTGGTTTACTATACTGTAGATTATATGTAATTGTAGATTTTGTATTCCAGTCAGTAACATATTTTGCAAGGTCCAGTAGGTGGTGCACCATATCAACTTTGGAAAGTTGGGTAAACTATTTAACTCCATCTGGCCATGTGATACTTGGAGTTACTGATAATATTTGACTCACAGAATTAATGCATTTTATTTGAAGAACATTTGATTCTTATATAAAATCTATAAACCAGAAAATTCATTGGCATTTTCTCTTCAGGCGTATTTTAATCTGTGCAGCTGGTGTAACTGGATGTTGTCATAACGGTGAATATTTTTATTTTCAGTGCAGCTAAATCCACACAGAAAGGCATCATATTACAATACTTCCATGAGGTTGTGTTTGAAAGTTGAGAATGCTGGGGTCCTCTCATGAGTTATTTGTTACCTTTGTCTAATACATAAAAAAATTTGTTTGATCTAAATTCTGATTTAGTTTTAATCTCGATGTTTGTGAAATTGAGTTGCGCTTGCTGAGAGCATTTCACACTATCTACCCAACATAAATATTTGGTTAAAATACATTTTTAGATTCTTTGGTTCCAGTGTGAATTGAATAAGGACTCCAGTTTGAAAAAATGAATATGACTCTGGTCGTTGCATTCCAGAGCCCAGGACGTATACTACTGTATTTGTTGTATCCAGAGTCTTCACATTGGCAAAAAACAGAATAACTATGTAGACTGTAGAATTAAAGCACAATACCTGATTGACAGTCGACTGACGGTCCCTGCCAGCAAAAGTTTTGAGCGTTTTGTAGCTGCAACAGCCATCCCATAATTAACATACTTCTTTTATTAAAGCATTATGCAGAGCCAAGTGCACCTTGGTATCGTGTGATCAGTATCCATGTTACAAACAGTGGTGAAAGAACACGTCTGATACTTCTGCTTTCAGTTAGTTGATCACTGAATAAAATTTTTCATCAGCTAATATAACACTCCCCAAGCACCCAAAGAACTGCAAATTCAGTAAATAAAGGCAAAGATCAATAGTAGAGTGAAACCATAGGCGTGTAATATGAGACAAGCAATTGGAAACCCAAGTCGTTAAGAAAGCTGAGACCTTTTGGCAAAAAGGGTCCAATTGGAATGTAGTGTCAACATAAATCAAAGTTGACCAAATGTATGTCTAAAGGTGACTAGCCTGAGTTAACATGCCTTTGCTCTTCCTTTTAAACCGGTTTTATCATTTGTAGAGACCTTCCTTTCTTCTTCCCAATTGTTATCTAACGATACTGAAATTTGTTGTTACTAACTCAGCCACATTGTACTATATGGTTGTGGAGAGATATGAAGCTTGGCCTGTTCATGGCAAAATCAGGAAGATGTGAAAGAATTCTTTTTGATGTGGAGGTCTCAAGAAATATTTCAGAAGATGCTCATTAGTATAGAATAGAACAAAAAAACCATAGAAAATGAGCAGAAATCGGTAAAAGCAATCAAGACTGAAATAATATTTTGGACTCGTACATTACAATAAGTCAAATAACCTACTCAGTGTTCATATTAAGTTCTTCCTCACTTCAGTAAGGCATTCGACAAGGTTCCCCTTGGGAGACTGGTTAGTGAGGTTAGACCTCATGGGATACAGGAGGAATTAGCCATTTGGATACAGAACTGGCTCAAAGATAAAAGACAGAGGGTGGTGGTGGAGGTTGTTTTCAGACTGAAGGCCTGTGACCAGTGGAGTGCCACAAGCATCAGTGCTGGGTCCACCAGTTTTCGTCATTTGTAGAAATGATTTGGATGTGAGCCTAAGAGGTATAGTTAGTAGGTTTACAGATCACACCAAAATTAGAGGTGTAGTGGACAGTGAAGAAGGTTACCTCAGATTAAAATGGGATCTTGATCAGATGGGCCAATGGGCTGAGTAGTGGCAAATGGAGTTTAATTTAGATAAATGTGAGGTCTGTATTTTGGGAAAGCAAATCTTAGCAGGACTTATACACTTAATGGTAAGGTCCTGGGGAGTGTTGCTGAACAGAGAGACCTTGGAATGCATAATTCCCTGAAAGTTGAGTCTCGGGTAGATAGGATAGTGAAGAAGGCATTTGGTATGCTTTCCTTTATTGGTCAGAGTATTGAGTACAGCAATTGGGAGGTCATGTTGTGGCTGTACATGATATTGGTTAGGCCACTATTGGAATATTGCATGCAATTCTGATCTCCTTCCTATCGGAAGGATGTTGTGAAACTTAAAAGGGTTCAGAAAAGATTTACAAGGATGTTGCCAGGATTGGAGAATTTGAGCTACAGGGAGAGGTTCAATAGGCTAGGGCTGTTTTCCCTGGAGCGTCAGAGGCTGAGGGGTGACCTTATGAAGGTTTATAAAATCATGAGGGATATGGATAGGATAAATAGACAAAATCTTTTCCCTGGGGTGGTGGAGTCCAGAACTAGAGGGCATAGGTTTAGGGTGAGAGGGGAAAGATATAAAAGAGACCTAAGGGGTAGCATTTTCACGCAGAGAGTGGTATGTGTGGAATGATTGGCCAGAGGAAGTGGTGGAGGCTAGTATGCTTGCAACTTTTAAAAGGCATCTGAATGGGTATATGTATAGGAAGGGTTTGGCAGGTGGTACTAGATTGGGGGGGGGCGACACTGTGGTTAGCACTGCTGCCTCACAGCGCCAGAGACCCGGATTCAATTCCTGCCTCAGGCAACTGTCTGTGTGGAGTTTGCACATTCTCTCCATGTCTGCGTGGGTTTCCTCCGGGTGCTCCGGTTTCCTCCCACAGCCCAATAAGTGCAGGTTAGGTGAATTGGCCATGCTAAATTATCCATAGTGTTAGGTGAAGGGGTAAATGTAGGGGAATAGGTCTGGGTGGGTTGCTCTTCGGAGGGTCAGTGTGGACTTGTTGGGCCGAAGGGCCTGTTTCCACACTGTAAGTAATCTAATCTATATCTAGTTGGCATGGACGAGTTGGACCGAAGGGTCTGTTTCAGTGCTGTACATCTCTATGACTCTACTGTCCTGTTCTGACACCACTACCTTGATAAATTATTATGATCTATCTACCTTAATTAGTTTCTACAGTTTTGGATTACATTTTGCTTTGGTTAGTCCCCTGGCATGCGACTCTTATACCTATCATGTTATTCCAGTTAGATAAAAACCGAAAGAACTGTGGATGCCGTAAATCAGGATCAGGGTTCTCAGGGTTTCAGGGGTCTGGTGGCATCTGTGAAGAAAATCAGAGTTAACATTTCTAGTCCGGTGACCCTTCCTCTAGTTTTTCTCCACGGATTCTGCCTTAACTGCTGGTCTTTTCAGCGGCTTCTCTGTCTCCAGCACCACTTTATTTTTAATCTTTTGTAATTATCTCTCTGCCCTATCTAATCAGATTGTAGGTCATCTGTTCACTTTGTTTCAGCTATTGACACTTAAATCAACACCGTCTAACACTCTTGGTCACTTGCAGAGAAGTATTATTTGACAGTCCACTCACACCTTTTGTATAATTGTTTGCTCTTTCTGCCCTTGATCTCTCTGCCCATAATTTCTGTGTCTGTGTGTTTCCCTCTCACTTCACCTGACAAAGGGACCATGCTCCGAAAGCTTGTGATTTCAAATAAATCTGTTGGACTATAACCAGTATCTTCGCATCAAAAAAAATGAAATTGCAAAGACACATTAATCTTGTGATAAAAGAAAGATCTTGAAAAATGTTGAGTGTTATCTGGAGAAACTCAGTAATTTTTTATTGTTTCGAGTGCTGCCATCAAATGAATGCAGTACAGTCCACCATATCATCAGTGCAGGACCAATATCTTTTTTGTGTTTTTGTGCTGCAGCATGTCTAGAGATTTTGCAGCTTTAGCTTGGGACGGGCAAGTGAGTGGGCATTCATTGAACAATTCAGGATAATTAATTTCCTTGGCTGAAGAGCTGTTGCATCTACAATTGCCTTGTCTATCCTAATTCCGCTGTGTGGTGTATGGTAGAATTATTAAGTCCCTACAGTTTGAAAAGAGGTAATTTGGCCCATTGAGTCTGCACTGACCCTGTGAAGAACATTCCAGTCAGATTCAATCCTCATCCTGTCCCCATAACCTCACATTAATCAAGGCTAATCCAACTAACCTGCGGAAGGTAACCAGAACATCTAATGAAAACCCATGAAGACATGGGGAGAACATGCAAACGCCACATAGACAGTAGCCCAAAGCTGGAATTGAGCCCAGATCCCTGGCACTGTGAGGCAGCATTGCTGATCACTGAGTCGTCATGGCACTGGTGGTGGTGTCACGATGGTTTCAGTTTCCATGGTTTTCTTGCTGGAGTTTTGAGGTTTGGCCATGAACAGGTGAGGGAAGAAAGCCTCAATATCAGGCTAGTTTGCATCACTGTGATCCTCCTCATCCTCAGTGTCTTGCACAATTGATGTCAGTTTGGATAGAGCATAGCAGAAGCTGTTGGTAGTTATGGTTTTGTCAGCGTCTTCCTCTGGCCAATCATACTCTCCAGGGTTGTACGTTTGATTCTTATCAATCATCTCAACAGTGTGAGAGATTAGCTGCCTTGAGTAGTAGGTTTAAAGATTGCTAATCACCCCGATCCATTGGTAGTGATTTTTGAGAGCTAAGAATTAAACCCAGATAACAATTCCAGATCCCAAGGCTTGCCTTAGAGTCATAGAGATATACATCATGGAAACAGAGCCTTCGGTCCAACTTGTCCATGCTGACCGGATATCCTAAACTAATCTAGTCCCATTTTCCAGCACTTGGCCCATATGTCTCTAAACCCTTCCTGTTCATATACCCATCCAAATGCCTTTTAAGTATTGTAATTATACCAGCCTCCTCCACTTTGTCTGGCAGCTCATTCCATTCATGGAACCAGCCTTTGCATGAATATGTTTCCGCTTAGGCCCCTTTTACGTCTTTCCCCTCTCACCCTAAACCTATGTCCTCTTGTTCTGGACTCCCTCAACCCAGGGCAAAAGACCTTGTCTATTTACCTTATCCATATTCCTCATGATTTTATAAACATCTATAACCTCTATGAGCAGAGACCGAGCAGGTCAGGCCTATACTCACTAGAGCTTAGAAGAATGAAAGATCTAATTGAGGTACATAAGATGCTAGGGGACTAACAGAGTAGACGTAAAGCAGGCATTTCTCTTAGTGGGGCAATCTAGAATGGGAGATCATAGTTTTAGGCTTGAGATGGCAGGTTTAAAACAGAAATGAGGAGAAATTAATCCATTTTAAAACGTCATATATCTGTAGAATTCACTACTGCTTCCAAGATACTGAACAAATGTAAGAGGAAGATGGACAGATGTTTAATTAGTAATGGATTGAAAAATTATGAAGCGTGGTACTGACCATAGTAGTGGCATTCTTCTTGCTCTGCTTTCCTCCATTACTCATTTCACCTTTAAACATTGAACAGTGCTCTGGTTAAATAATAATAAATGATAGAAGTGTTCCTTGCTTGTTCAAGTTGCCTGGGGACCACTTTTCTGCCTAATCATCTGTTATTCCTGCCATAACTGTTGCACCCTCCCCACGTTCCACTCAGAGGATGACGCTGTGCCTTGTCTTAAATCAGTTCAGCCATCCAATGCTGCAGGTGATCCAACTCTTTTGCTGGAACAACTCCTTTCCTGCTGGATTAAACCTGAGTTGGGAATATTCTGTGCTTGATCTGCCTTGAATTACATTGGCAGAGCTTCTTCAATGTTAGGAAGGGGTCACACATTTAGGACAGAGATGAAGATTGTTTTTCTGGGGGTAATGAATCTGGAGGTAGGGAATTCTTTATTGCAGAGGGCTGTTGAGTCTGGTTCATTGAATATATAAAGGCTGTGACAGACAGATGTTTAATCAATAAGGAAATCAATGGTTATGGGGAAAAGGCAGGAAAACAGAGTTGAGGATTGTCAGTTCAGTCATGACCTAATTGATTGCTGGAGAAGACTCAAGAGGCTGAATGGTCTGCTTCTTCTGTACCTTATGGTTTCAGATATCATTCTCATCAACTTCTTTGTTGGAGAGAATGCCCTCTCATCAGACTGATCCAAAGTTTATGACCAACAGGCAGGAAACTGAGATATTGCTGCCGTTTTCACCAGTAGAGAGAGCTGCAGATTTGAGGGGCAGTAGAAAGATAACTGAGAAGGTATATTTACAAGAAACTCTTGTGTGTATGATGCATCAAAGCAAGACAAAAAGTAGAAAATAGGATTAAAGCTAAGATTGTGAATTGGACAATTTCATGCCTCCGCTTCAGAGCAATCAGACCATTTTTAAAAGTCAGATATAGGTGTCTTTGGGAAATCTGCCCCAATAAGGCTGTTTTGACAGGTAAAAACAATAACTGCAGTCGCTGGAAACCAGATTTTGGATTAGTGGTGCTGGAAGAGCACAGCAGTTCAGGCAGTATCCAAGGAGCAGCAAAATCAATGTTTCGGCTAAGGAGATTTTGAAGGAGTGCCCAGTTTGAGTGATGGTTGTCTCTGAGGAACTCTGAAGGAGTGGAGTTACTGTTGCAGATAACCTGAGGACCAATTCCATTGAGTGAGAAACCTGATGTATTGGAAGCCAAATTTGAAAGACTGAGGTTGCACGTGGTGTCATATATATGTGAGAAGTGATGCAAATGCTTGTAAGATCGTGCGATGTTACCTTTGCAAATCCATCTGTAGTTTGATTTCTATGTTACTTGTTAAATAATATTTAATTTAAATTGATTTGTACTTGCGTTAAATAAATGTTTGAAAGTGTGAAAATTTGTTGGTAATTTCTTAAATTGTTGCATGGTGGAGGTCTTTCTGGTAAATTTGATTATTTTGGTTCACAATTCACTAGTTCATGAATTGTAACAATGTTCATATACTACTGATCAGGTTTACACACTTTTTCAAATAACTTCCTTAAGACATGGTGTACTTTATCACCAGTCCCCCATTTTCTTTTGCCATTTGCTCTATATTCACTTCATTAACAGAGTTAAATCATTCTCTTTTCTTCCCCTCCCCCTGCATCCAGGTGCACAAATGCAAACACAGCTGCCAGAACAGTCCATTCTATACCCAGCAATCCATTATCCATGGCCTCTAAAACGCCTTTATCTCAATGTTGAAAAGCATTGGACATTCTATAATGCAATCTTGTTTCATGAACGAAAAGCTTCAAATGACAGAAATATTTCTGAACCAGCTCCAGTAAGTTGCATGCAACAACAGAGCTTTAAAATTCCAATATTAAATCCTTTATTATTTTAATGGAAATATTGAAGGAAGTAGTCTCCAACCAAATTTCACTTTGAATATCTGGTAAGTTACTATTGAAAACAATATTTATACAAAAGCAATACCTCAACTAGGTTGTTTATATATCATTTCATGGGGTAAAATGGTCACATGAATGATGTATTGAAAGAGATCTGCTTCTCCTATGTCTGTTTTCATTAGATGGAAGAACAAAGTTTAGCAAAGATCATAGAGTTATGTTTTATTTTAAAAATCCAAAAAGAAAGTCTGAATTTTCCTATTGAAATTTAATACAGAAAGCCGCAGACAACCTGTTTATTGAAATGTCTACCCAGTCTATTCTTAAAGCAAGATTCTGAGAATTTATATTTCCTACTCATCAAAGGTGAATTGAGGAAAATTTCAGTGTAAAGACCTCAGATTTTACATTTGTGTGCAGTATATCCTTCACCAGTTCCAAAGGTTACAATTTGCCCACTCAACTTGGAAATCAAAAAATTCATCCTTTTGATAATTTGATTCAAATCACTTTTTTAAAACATAGAGACATTTAATTGGAAATCTATTCCTCGACTCTTTTTTTAAATCATGGAATAGGGTTATCACTGGTTAGGCTGGCAGTTATTGTCTATCTCTAATTGCCCTTGACAAGGTAGTGGTGAGCTGACACCTGGAACCGCCACAGTCCTTCGAGTGTGTGTACTGATATTGTATGGCATAGATTTCAGGCCTGATAGACCTGCATATTTAAGATTGTTACATGACATCACAATGTGTGACCTTCTGGTATAAAGGTATCTGCTTTTCTTTCAGATGTTCTTTCTGTAACAGCATAATCTGCCACAAGGGCTTTTGCTCAAAACATCGAATTTCCCTGCTCCTCGGATGCTGCCTGACCTGCTGTGCTTTTCCAGCACCACTCTAATCTAAACTCTGGTTTCTAGCATCTGCAGTCCTCACTTTTGCCTGTTCAGTAACATTAGTCAGCACAGAATCCAAACTGTATCTCTAGGTCAATGACTCTGTAACTGTGTAAATATTTAGTATCGTCAATAAACTTTGAGACATCTGTCTCAAAAACAAGCTGACTCCCTCTAGGGTATATTATGCAGACTAACAAATGAAAAAGCCAGAAAGCACATCAGGTAAACTCACAATGCAGTTAGGAGCATGTACAATGATTTTTACCCAATGACAGTGAAGGAACGTTGATATATTTCCAAGTCAAGATGATGTGTCATTTGGTGTGAACTTGCAAAGATGGTGTTCCCATGCATCTATTGGCCTGGATGAGGTGCTGCAATGTATCACTTAAATGGTGTGCATTGGTGACACTGTATGTCAGTAGTGAAAGGAATGAATGATCAATATAGTAGATGAGGTGCCATTCGAATGAGATGCTTTGTTCTGAATGGTGTTGAGTTTCTTGAGTGTTGTAGGAACTGCACCCATCCAGGCAAGTGTAAAATATACCATCACATTAGATTAGATTAGATTAGATTACTTACAGTGTGGAAACAGGCCCTTTGGCCCAACAAGTCCACACCGACCCGCCGAAGCGCAACCCACCCATACCCCTATATTAACCCCTTACCTAACACTACGGACAATTTAGCATGGCCAATTCACCTGACCCGCACATCTTTGGACTGTGGGAGGAAACCGGAGCACCCGGAGGAAACCCACGCAGACACGGGGAGAACGTGCAAACTCCACACAGTCAGTTGCCTGAGTCGGGAATTGAACCTGGGTCTCAGGCGCTGTGAGGCAGCAGTGCTAACCACTGTGCCACCGTGCTGCCCATGCCATTCCTGACATGTCTTTGTAGATGTTGGACCCACTGAGGAGTGAAGAGATAAGTTACTTACCATCACAAGTCATCTCATCAATGTTTATGTTCATCCATTTACCTGAAATTGTGGGCATTGGTTGCTAACTTATTTTCTACCTTGTTTCCCCACCTGCTCTGATCCCCTCAATCAATTTTGCCTCCTGTTTATTATACAGGTAGTTCTTCTATAACACGGTGGTTGTGTTCTTGTGTAACCCCGCATTATAGAAAAATTGCGCTTTAATTGTTGGCCAACATATTTTTAAAAGTTTGCATTTTAGAAACAGTGTCCTCAATTGATCACAGCAGTTCAGGCAGCATCCGAGGAGCAGTAAAATTGAAGTTTCGGGCAAAAGCCCTTCATCAGAAGGGCTTTTGCCGGAAACATCGATTTTGCTGCTCCTTGGATACTGCCTGAACTGCTGTACTCTTCCAGCACCACTAATCCAGAATCTGGTTTCCAGCATCTGCAGTCATTGTTTTTACTTCCTCAATTGATTAGTCGTGTTAATGAAACATGCATTTTAGCAGAACAACCTGTATGATGTTGTTTATTCTTTTAATGGTTATTGCATTTACATGACTCAAATTCCTTCAGATCAGTGGCTGTGAGCTCCAATGATCTCGAAGTATTTAGTCTGATTAACTGTTTTGTTCGACTCCATATTTAACAGCAGGCCAGTGAAAATCTTGCTTTGTTCAGTTTGTTACAAACTCAAGTTGTTCCTGTCTTATTCAGAAATAACCAAACAATTATCACCTCTTTGCCCTCTTTCAATACTCTTGGCTTTACAATCTTTGACACCAGCTGGAAATCCACACCTCTGTTATTTTTCAAGGTTTTTCAGGAAGCTCTTTCCTTTTTATTGTTTTCTTTTCCTCACTGTTATCACTCCTACATGATACTCCTGTTTCATGGCATGTGACCTGAGGATATATAGATTGCATGTTTCATCTTAACATTGAGGCATGACACACATGCTACAAAACATGTTCTGCAATTTTTAGCTGAATAATTTGATATAAACCCAGACACCTGATGTATCTGTGATTGTACTTGTTAAAAAAAATCAATCCGTAATTGCTCAGATTAAAGTTGAGAGTCCACCACATTGCTGTGGATCTGGAGTCACTAAAGTGGGCCAGATCAGATAAGAATGGCACTTCCTAAAGTACGTTAATGAACCAGATGGGTTTTTCTGACAGTTGATAATGGTTTCATGGTCATCATTTGACTCTTAACTCCAGATTTTTATTGAATTCAAAGTCCACCTTCTGACATGGTAGGATTTGAACCTTAGCAGAGATTCTGGATTAATAGTCTTGTGAGTTGTAATAAATGCTGGATTTTTCAACACAATGTTATTCATGTCAGGTTTTTAGGTTAACGTAAGCGTTGCCGTGTTAGGTAAGTACACTTGCTTGCTGGAAGCAAAATGGAGTATAGGAATGTGAGTAAGCAATTCAGCTCCTTCAGCCTGTTCTGCTGTTCAATGAGACCATGGCTGATCTGTGGCTAAACTCCACATACCTGCCTTTGGCCCATGTTCCTTAATACCTTTGCCTAACAAAATTTTCTCTACCTTGGATATAAACTTAACAATTGATCTGGCATTTGAGGAAGAGAGTTCTAAATATCTCCCACCCTTTGAGTGTAGAAGTGCTTGCTAACATTTCTCCTGTACGGTCTGGCTCTAGTTTTTAGACAATGTTCCAGAATCCCCGACCAGAAGAAATAGTTTCTCTTTTATCTACTCTGAGTTTCCTTGTTAATATCTTGAAGACTTCAATCAGATTACCCTTTAACCTTCTAAATTCTCGAGAACAAATGCACCTTATTTTCTAATCTGACATGTTGTGACTTGTGGTCTTGATATTGCTTTTCATTGTGGGTTTCTACCTTTTATCCTGGTTTCTCAAACTAACTCTTCTAATGTCATAGTTTGCGAATGGAGGCTTTCCTTTGGTTTAATTAATAAAATCTGCCCATTTTCTGAAACTGGCACATAATACATTGAATCCGACAGTAATATCTATTTTGGATCATGTGTCATGTCAAAATAGATATCAATTACATAAAATAAGAAATTCACCAGAGAAAGGAACTTGAGGTCCTTCAGTTTCATGAGTGGAGTAAACTAGTGGAACTCAATTAAAGCTTCCTGATAGCACCTTGTAGGTACAAGAAACAAGAGGGTCCCCAGGCTGTGTTACAGCTGCTCTCAAAGGGAAATCAGAGGAATCATGAAATCTTCATGAGGAATACAGAGTTTAAAGGACTTATTAATCACCATGAATTAGGAAGATCTAAGTGCACTGCTGATTCAATTTGAAATATCTACCTGTCTGTCATTTAAGGGTAATTTGTAGTTTACATTTGACCATAAATAACCTCTTAATTCATGTTTAATTCATACTAATCTTGGATGTTAGTATATATTATGTATAATATTTGCTGTTTTTTAAGTCTGGTATTGTAAACGTTGTTTGCTTAAAGGGTGTATTTCTTACCAATTCATGTGAACAGGAAGTTAATGCCATTGATATCATCATTGGGCATCCATACCACCCTGTCTATCTGTGAGGTCATTTTCAAGGAATGATGTACTTGAATCCCTAGGTCTCTCTGATCAACAACACTCCCAAGTGCCCAGAAAGAGGCCACTTAGCCCATCATGCCTATAGTGCCTGCACTGACTTTTCAATAGAATATTGTTACCTATTGCCAATCTCCTGGCATTTTTCCCCATGTCCCTGCACACTATTTCTGTCCAAATAACCATTCAATGCCCTCTTGGATGCCTCAATTGAATCTGTCCCCACCACAATTCTGGCAGTGCATTCTAAACCCTAACTATTCGCTGGATGAAAGTATTTTTCCTCACTTCACCCTTTTTTTTTGCATATCACTTTAAATCTATACCTCTGCTTCTCAGTCCGTTTCTAACCAGGAACAGCTTCTTCCAATCTACTCTGTCCAGATTTTGAAAACTCTTCTCAGCCTCCTTCTCCCCTGAGGACAACAGTCCCAACTTTTCCAATCCATCCTCATCACTGACGTTTCTCATTCTGGAACCATTGTGGGAGTCTTTCTCTCTGTCTCATGCTCTTTCTCCCTCTCTTTGTCTAGAGCTTTCTCTCTCCCCTCCAACCCACTCACATTCACTCTGCGACTCTCTCTCTCTCTCTCTCTCTCTCTCTCTCTCTCTCCGTCTGGATGATATCCCACAAGCAGCAATGATAAATAAAGGGGAGTTATCCTCACCCTGAAGGTTAAGAAGGAAAATAAAACCCTGCAGTTTCAGCACCTTCTACAAGATAACTAACACCCCCATCCCATTCCAGTCCCAGACCCTACAGCAAACCCCTCGCCCACTAACTTCCACCCACAGAGGCAAGAACGAGGTCCCAGTCAATCTGAACAATCCCATCCGATCCCCTCACCATCCCAAACTTTTCTCAGACAAAACTGGGGGCTGGAAGGATGTGGTGACCAGAACTGTACACAGTGTTCCATCTGTTTTATTAAGTTTTAACAAAATTTCCCTGCTCTTATATTCTGTGTCCTGGCTAATGAAGGCAAGCATTTCATATGCATTCTTCATCACCTTGTCCAACTGGTGTTGACACCTTCAGGAACTTGTATTACACCCAAGACAAATTTTGAGGGGAGGGAGATGGGACTAAAATGTGGTCACATGAGATTCTTCTCTTGAGAATGGAACACTTCGTCTCTCAGTATATACAACATCTCAGCAGAAAATGTTGGAAATATTCAGCAGGTAAGGCAACATTTGTGGAGAGTCTGAGTTATTAGTTCAGGCTGGTGACATTTCTTTAGCATTTGAAAATATTACAGATGGAATAGAGTTTAAACAAGCACAGAGACATAAGGTTGTGAGGGGGAGGAAGTCTGACACAGAAGGAGGAAAAAAGACAAAAGATTTGTGATAGGGTGGAAGGTTCAAATAGCTGAATAAACAACAGAATCAATACCAATGACCTGCTGTCCCAAAAAATCATGAGCAATGGCTATAATCTGAAATTATTAAACTTGATAATGATTCTAGAGGTTTGTAACAACAAAATGTCTAAATACAATAAAATGTGGTCATCTTCAAGCTTCTGTTGAGTAAGAGATTGATTCCTGAGAATTAAGAATTAGATTGAAATGGAAGATTAAAATGACAGAACCAGACCTTTGGGATTACTCTAGCAAACTGATCTGGTGTTAGTCAATCTGTCTTTGTCTCCCAAAAAAGACTGCATTATGAACAATGAATGGAGTTTATTATACTGAAGGAAGCAGAATAAATTGCTGTTTCCATCTGATAGGAGTGTGTGAAGCCTTGGACGATGAGAAGGGAGAAGGTGTAAGAGTAAGTGCTGTTGTATGTGCTTACACAGGCAGGTACCATGGAAAGTGGGGGCAGATGCTGGTGATGATGGAGTGGTGTCAAGGATGCCACAGTGAGAACAGTATCTTTGGAATGCGCAAATAATATCTGTTCTGGTTAAACATGAGAGAAGAGACAAACGACAAGTACTTTGTAGCTGAGAGAAAATTAACAGTGCTGTTGCTTATTATTTTAAGTATGTTCCTTTTATTTTTCAGATCACGGGAAGACAAATTTGCGTGTAACATCAGCAGATGACGCTGAACGCATTAAAGCAAAGCAAAACTTTGCTAATGGAAATAACAGTACTTCAAGTACTAAAATTGTTCGAAACATCCCACGAAGACACACAGTAGGTGGAGCTCGCAGTTCAAAAGAAATACTAGGAATGCAGCCATCAGAGATGGATAGGAAAAGAGAGGCTTTTTTGGAACATCTGAAACAGAAGTATCCCCATCATGCAAATGCAATCATGGGGCAACAGGAACGCCTTAAAGAACAGGTATAAAAACACTGTCCACTTTATTGCTAATTATCTTCCTTCAGTATTCCACACCCCCTCCCTCTGAAGGCTCAAATTTCCCCTTGAGGTATGGTGCCAATTTCCCTCCAGGATCTGTCCAATTAATTATTGTATGTGTATCAGTTTTGATGGCAATCATCAGCAAGCTATTTGTCAAACTTATTTTTTCACCAAAAATGTTCTGTGATGCACTGATGCCACAGACTCCAAAATCCACCCTCATTATTTACTGATGTAAATGAGTGTACACAGCCTTGGTGTCTTGTTCAACTCAGACTTGAATGGCAATCTCACATTTGATAGAAAAGTAAGATCAGTTCCTTTAGGAATTTTCTAGGAGAAAGTGAGGACTGCAGATGCTGGAGATCAGAGCTGAAAATGTGTTGCTGGAAAATAGCGGCAAGTCAGGCAGCATCCAAGGAACAGGAGAATCGACGTTTCAGGCATGAGCCCTTCTTCAGGAATGAGGAAAGTGTGTCCAGCAGGATAAGATAAAAGGTAGGGAGGAGGGACTTGGGGGAGGGGCATTGGAAATGCGATAGGTGGAAGGAAGTTAAGGTGAAGGTGATAGGCTGGAGTGGGGTTGGGGACGGAGAGGTCAGGAAGAAGATTCCAGGTTAGGAAGGTGGTGCTGAGTTTGAGGGTTGGGACTGAGACAAGGTGGGGGGAGGGGAAATGAGGAAACTGGAGAAATCCGAGTTCATCCCTTGTGGTTGGAGGTTTCCCAGGCGGAAGATGAGGCGCTCTTCCTCCAGCTGCCGTGTTGTTATGGTCTGGCGATGGAGGAGTCCAAGGACCTGCATGTCCTTGGTGGAGTGGGAGGGGGAGTTGAAGTGTTGCGCCACGGGGTGGTTGGGTTGGTTGGTCCAGGTGTCCCAGAGGTGTTCTCTGAAACATTCCGAAAGTAGGCGGCCTGTCTCCCCAATATAGAGGAGGCCACATCAAGTGCAGCGGATGCAGTAAATGATGAGTGTGGAGGTGCAGGTGAATTTGTGCGGATATGGAAGGATCCCTTGCGGCCTTGGAGGGAAGTAAGGGGGGAGGTGTGGGCGCAAGATTTGCATTTCTTGCGGTTGCAGGGGAAGGTGCCAGGAGTGGAGTTTGGGTTGGTGGGGGGTGACAAGGGAGTCATGGAGGGAGTAGTCTTTTCGGAATGCTGTTAGTGGAGGGGAGGGAAATATATCCCTGATGATGGGGTCCGTTTGGAGGTGGTGGAAATGACGACGGATGGTATGATGAAAATGGCGGTTGGTGGGGTGGTAGGTGAGGACTAGTGGGGTTCTGTCCTGGTCGCGATTGGAGGGGTAGGGCTCAAGGGCGGAGGAGCAGGAAGTGGAGGAGATGCGGTGGAGAGCATCGTCGATCATGTCTGGGGGGATATTGCGGTCTTTGAAGAAGGAGGCCATCTGGGTTGTTCGGTACTTGAACTGGTCCTCCTGGGAGCAGATCGGTGGAGACGAAGGAATTGGGAAAATGGGATGGCATTTTTACAGGGGACGGGGTGGGAGGAGGTGTAGTCTAGGTAGCTGTGGGAGTCGGTCGATTTATAGAAATGTTTAGAAATTTTACAGCTTTCTAACTTCAACATTGATTGCAACAATTTCAGACCATGAACTTTGCCTACTATTTTTCTTTATATTTGCCATGTGCCATTCTGAGTTTTATTTGTCATGTTTTGCTTTTGTGAGGAATTGTTCTTTACTCTGCTATTCTCAATTACTCCAGACCAATGCTTTGCTTTGTTTTACTACATCCATTGCCAGTCCCCTTGTTCCATGACATCTTTCTCATTTAATCTTTCCTGCTGCCTACTCTATCCAAGGCCATCATTACTTTTGTTCTTCTTCCTCCCCTCCCCACACATTCAACTCTTCTTGTTTCTCCCTTCACTCAATTCTGTGGAAGTCATATTTGACACAAAACATTAACTTTGTTTCTCTCTCCACAGATGGATCTGCTGATGAGCAGTTTGTTTTTACTTCAGATCTCTAGAATCCATTGTATTTTGCTTTTATTGTCATTTACTTCTCTCACTGCAACATTACTCTGCACAGCACTTACCTGATCCTGAAACTCATTTTCACACATCTGTCACTTTGACATTGAGTGGAGTCCCTGCATCCAGTCAGCATTGATCAGTCAAACAATATTATAAAAACAATTATCTTGTTGTCTATGTTATTACAATCCCCATAGAGACCAGTTAAAAAGAAAATTGAACTCAGTGACCAGCTTAAATGAATTGAACAAAACAGTTTCAAGTAACCAACAAAATAAAATCTGTATCAGCTAAACATTATGTAGTACTGCTAATAAAATTCTATATTATTGCAAAGACATCTTTCATTCTTAACATGACTAATGTCCCAATTCCCATTTATATGTTACTTCACATTCTCTACAGAATTATAGTCATCACAGGAACCAATCTGAAATTATTCCTAGCTTCTAATAGGCCTGTTTGTTACTGAGTACTAAGTGTAGAGTTGTTTCTTCCAGCCTTTCAAGAATTTGGCTTCCAGCTGCATCATGCCTGCACTAACTCTTCAAACAAGCATCATTATCTCTTACCAACCTCTTGCTTTCTCTCCCCATAACCTTAACGTTATTTCTATACAAATAATCATCCAATGCCCTCTTGGATCCCTCAACAATCTTGTTCAAAATAACCATATTCACCATGAAACACTTTGAGATCTTCTGCGATTGTGAGAATTGCTGCTTGAATGTAACTGTTTTTCTTTCTGGGTGTTTGGGTTTTGAAACAGTTTACACAAGCTTCACAAATTTCTGAATTGTGCCTGACTTGTTGTATATTCCTTCGTGTGTCCCCTGATCCATGGCTTTTGCTTCATCTTGTGCTTTCTCACCCTCACCACTTTTGCAGATTTTATGGCCCTGCTTTGTGGAGATTCCTCCCAAAAGCAAACCTTATTACTACTTTACTGCTTATGTTTATGACCCTTCTTTATCTTTGCAATCAAGCCTTTCATTACTTATCTTGACTTCCCTATGGAGGTCCGGTGACAGCTCTTGTTATTTAGATTGTTTTATAGCAGAATAAATGTGAATTACTTATGTTTATAAATTTATATCTGTATAGTGACCAGTAGTGGGGACCAATTTCCTCCTTCTCAACATGGCCACCAGTTCAGTTATAGTTGTGGAACTGGCATTATTCTGGCTGATGTCAGGTAACTTGACAGACTGGGGATCAATCCTGAGAAAGCCTAATTTCTATTAAACAAAGCAGGTTAACTTTGACTGTTAGAATTCATCCAACCAGGTTTATGGAGAAATTTCTGATGCGCTACCAAGTGAACAGGATATGTTTGTATTAAAACAAAGAAATCACACATGATATACAACAACTTCACTTTACTATTGAGTAATTGATTGAGTGGCTGCCATATTATTTTGTCTGACCAATCTGTATACTGTTTCTAATACAAAGGAATGGATTATTTGATTCATAGTAACAAAAATCTTCATGTTCAGTTCAAGCCAAGTGTGGATCTAGGAGCAGTCATTGGTTCAAAGACTTTGGCCATTTAAGTGATGCATTTGAAATGTTGGATTGCCTTCAAACCAAAGCAAAAAAAGGTTCTCTTTACCAAATCAGAGATGAGTAATACGACCTCTCAACAGTCTATGCTCAAAATTGCCAAGTTCCAGTGAAAATTGTGATGAAAGTGTTGTTCACAGGTAACAAGTCTGGATTGACACCTTACTGCAGAACACTTTGTTCCCTGTAAGCACTGTTTGTATGTCATGATTGATTTTTACAATCAAAACTACCATGGTCATACTGTTTTTTGTCTATTATTTTCTGACTCTTACATTCATTTGTTTTTCTTTATTATCTCTCTTATTTCATTAAATTTCAGCTGCATCCAGAAAATTGAACACCTGAAAGTCTCGAACAATCCTCTCTCACCAGTCACTCAGAAATATGCTACAGTCTGTACTGATGTATTACTAACCCCCTTCTCAATTTATTACTTGCAGAATCTGTGACTCCTCCACACCTAGTCATCTCTATCTTGTCTGTGCTCATTAGATTATTGAAGATATTAGGAAGTTTATTCCTGGGCCCCTTCTTGGTGTTGGAATGTGCCTGCGCCCCCACCCTCCCCCTCCACCACCTATGAACGTCTCTAACCAGTGAAGTTGTGACATAAGGACTATTCCAAACTTGATTAATATGATATGTCATTTTAAAATAATCAGTAAGGTTGCAAACATTTCCTGCAAATAGTTTTGTTTTAGTGACATGTGCTATGCTTATTTATTTTGACTTGGATAAAACTTAAAGGAGAATGTGGACTCTGTGCATCTGCATGTAAAGTGTAACAATACCTCTTTTACAAGGTAAATTTTGCCAGAATTTGGCTTTGTGTCAAAGTTGGTAAGTTTCCTGGAGCATATCTCTTCGTGGGTCTTAGTGGGCTTTCTCTCGCAATTCTCCAAAACTTGCCTCATTATCTATGCGGAGAAAGTGAGGACTGCAGATGCTGGAGATCAGAGCTGAAAAATGTGTTGCTGGAAAAATGCAGGTCAGGCAGCATCCAAAGAGCAGGAGAATCGAAGTTCCGGGCATGAGCCCTTCTTCAGGAATTGCAGGAGAATCGACGTTTCGAGCATGAGCCCTTCTTCAGGAATGCAGGAGAATCGACATTTCGGGCATGAGCCCTTCTTCAGGAAGAAGAAGGGCTCATGCCTGAAATGTTGATCCTCCTGCTCTTTGGATGCTGCCTGACCTGCTGCGCTTTTCCAGCAACATATTTTTCAGCTCATTATCTATCATGCCCCATTTGTCTTCCCTTTCCACATGCCACTGTCTGGACTTCCTGGAATTCTTGGCCATGGCACATTTTTAAAGCTCAGTTGAGCAGAAGGTCAAACACTGCTAGCTAGGAGTTGCCCTTCACCATGCACATAGTGGGAGGGAAACAAATACAAGATACTTCTGAGGGTAGAAAGATGGCACAGATGATAATGCATTGCAAATGCAAGTGCACATTTGCAAATGTAAGTGCTATTTAAGAAACAGTCTACACAGCTTACCCATCCTTACCCTCATTCCATCTCTTAACCCTGCATAAGTACTACTCTACTATCAATGTTCGGTATAACCTACAGCTTAGTTATTCTAACCACAGCCAGCCTGTCAAAGCCTGAGCAGATGTGACCATCAATGATCCCCACTTCCACTGTAACTATCACCCTCCCCTCCCACCTCTAACCCCCTTTGACTTAGATTGACCTGATCACCAGGAGTGGTTGTGCCCCACCACCTGGACTGATTTGAAAGAACAGCCCTGATTGTTGACTGACCAGACCCCTGATTGACCTGTACTCAACTCCCTGAATGATTGTAGCCCAGTCCTAGAATGTAGAGGTAAATTTCTGTGACCCTGACTGTCTAAGCTAACTCACCATGTCCAAGCCCCTGAACTGATAATGGATGCTGTCTTTCACTTGCTATGTCTGGATCCCCTGACTGAAGGCTGTCTCCCTTGGGCTGTCTGAGGTCTAATCTCCATTGGTTGAAGCATACGCTGTGTATTTGCCTCGTAGGTTGCTGGAACGTGGTATAGGTATGAGATTGTCATTGCACAGTGCCATACAGCAACATGCCCTCTTTTGACTGATCATAGATGTCAAACATGACAAGTAGACTGGCTTTGTATTTGCCTTCGGTCCTAATGAAGGGCTTTTGCCCGAAACGTTGATTTTCCTGCTTCTTGGGTGCTGCCTGAACTGTTGTGCTTTTCCAGCACCACTCTAATCTAGACTCTGGCTTTGAATCTGAGCTAAGCAGCAAAGCAAAACAGAAGTACTGTGAACTTTTAAGCTTGGCTGAGGGGTCAAACTACAAAATGGCTACTTAAACTCAGACTAGAAATACAATATTTTGCTTTCATTTTAAGTTATATTTATTGTGCTAAATATTATTTTTTCCACCTCACCCATGTTGACAAGTTTTATACAAGATATTCCTATTTGTATCTAAAATGGCAAGTACTTGGGTTTATCATATTGCATATTTAAAAAGGCTGCATGAAAACTTGAAAGAATGACTGACATAGTTGGTGGTTTTAAAAATGTTGATTTCCGCCCCCCCCCCCCAAATTGGATTATCTTTTGTTGTGATATTTATCTGGGTTTATTTTTCTCCATTAAATAGTTTTCACAACATTCCTAATCAATGCCTTTTATATGATCTTTCTTCAATATTTAGTCATAAGTTTCTTTCCAAATAATAAAACCAGAAATGGACAGTGAAATAGTTGAAGGCACTAACATCAAGGCTGAGGCAATATGCATGTCCCCACTTTTCCAATTACAAATGCAACTAATAACCTTTAAGTGAAAACAAATCCATTCTTTACTAACAAAATTAATTTTTGGTCTGCTGTTCCGATATTGGAATGGAACCAGACTGAGCTGTAGTATCTCTGTGTTCAGCCTGGCACCCTGAAGAACCCTACTGAATGACCTGAGAATGCTCTGAGAAACAGAAAAATAAAACAGAAGTAAATGACAGAGAAAACATTTCCCCTCACTTTTTGCCCAATACAGTAATGACTCAATATCTAATACCCTTCTTTTGGAAAACATCCTGAAATATTTTAACAGACAAGGAACTGAAGACATGAGAATTCACTGCTTCATTATTTCAAATTACCTAATAATTTGAGCTTCCTAACAGTTTTTTTTTAACAAATATAAAACTCTGGTGTTCGTTTAAGTTCAAACAAAAGATTACCCGGTGACATTTTTGACAGATGCAAAATTAATGTCACAACCTTGCACCATCCTACTTCTGCAAACTGTTTTCGTCCTAATTCTTTGCTTTCGGCCTTCAGTCTTCCAATGTTGGGTCTGTTTTGTATCTCCACAGTAGGTCAGGCAGTATCCAAGGAGCAGGAGAATCGGCGTTTCAGGCATTAACCCTTCATCAGGAATGAAGGACTTATGCCCAATATGCCAATTCTCCTGCTCCTCAGATGCTGCCTGACCTGCCGTGCTTTTTCAGCACTGCACTCTCAACTGTGATCTACAGCATCTGCAGTCCTCACTTTTTCCCTCTGTTTTGATTCTGTACTGCACCTCAGCCTTGATGTTAGTGCCTTCAACTATTTCACTGTCCATTCTATAGTAATGTTCCCAAATATATCCATTTTGTTACATTTCTCTCACCTTCAAATGTTTTCTCAAATTTTGCTTCTTCGAGGCATTTTTTTTGTTACCTTCCTGAACTCTACTAGAAACTGTCACCTGGCATCTCAGTCCCTTTTGGAATGAACATTGAACGTTTCTTTGTATTAAGGACGTGTGTTCTGTTGTTATTCCAATTCCCACAGTTTTTGCTTTTGTTGTCAGTTATACTATGAGTTGATTTCATTGTTCCTTATTTAGCCAGAAGGCAAGCTAAGAGGCAGAATTGATTTTCTGGCAATCTAACTGGATCTTATTGGATGTTTATTATTCATCTTTTTCTACAATGCAACAGTTTTTATTTATGTCATAACTTTAGCATCCTAAAATGTCCCAAGGCACTTTGAAAAAAAGTTCTGAAACAAAATTTGACACGGAACCATTTACAAGGCGTAACTTAGAGGTTAGAGGTGTAACTTTAAAAAAAACTTGATCTACGAGTTAGTATTTAAAGAAAGGCTTATATTTGAAGAGAAGGATAGAGACTTAGAGAGCTTTAGGACCTAGACAGCTGAAGCCTGGAGATCAAAGGTGGAGGATTTAAAATAGAGGATGCATAGAAGGCCAGAGTTGAGGGAGTGTAAATATGTTTGCAGGTGGCAGGGTTGAAGATGATCACAGAGATGGGGAGAGGTGAGGCCTTCGTGGATTTAAAAACAATGGAGAAAATTTAAACCAATACAGAAAATGCCAGAGAAATTTAACAGGTTTGGTAGCATCTGGGGAAATAGAAACAGAGTTAAGCTTCCAAGTCCAGTAGGACTTCTTCAGAACAGAGTTTAAAACAAAATTTGAAAATTGAGGTCGTGATGAATAGGAGCCACGGTAAATCAGCGAATGAATGATGGGTGAATGCAATTTGATGCAATTTAGGATGTGGGCAGCAGTGCTTTGAATGATCTCAGGGTTATAGGAAGTGGACAGGAGAACATCGGAATAGTCATACCCAGACTGAACAAAGGCATGAATGGGTGTGTTAACAGCAGACAAGCTGAGGCAAGAACATAGTTGAGCAATGTTTATAGATCTTCGAGTAAAAAGTGAGGTCTGCAGATGCTGGAGATCAGAGCTGAAAATGTGTTGCTGGTTAAAGTGCAGCAGGTCAGGGCAGCATCCAAGGAGCAGGAAATTTGACGTTTTGGGCTAAAGCCCTTCATCAGGATGAAGGGCTTTAGCCCGAAACGTCGAATTTCCTGTTCCTTGGATGCTGCCTGACCTGCTGCGCTTTAACCAGCAACATATTTTCAGCAATGTTTATAGATAGCATGATCCTGATGATTGCAAGTATTTATAGGAAAGTCATCCCAAATCCAGGTATGACACCGATGCTGTGAACAGTCTGATTCAGTTTCAGGTAACTGCCAGGCAGAGGGTTGGAGTCAGCAATGACACTGGCCTCAATTTTCCCAATATTGAGTTGGAAGAAAATTTACCTCCTTGAGTTTTGAACCCAGCACCAGCAGTCTGATGGTTTAAAAACATTGGATGGTAGAGAGAGATGGTAGTATGGGACAGTAGAATGTACATGTGGAACCTGAGATTGTGATTTCAGATGATGTCACTAAGGGGCAGCATATAGTGGGATGAGAGGAGGTAGCTTCAGGAGATAGGTTTCAAGTATGCACATCATACAATTTTAACTGCAATCAGGAGTAAGCTGAATATTTACATGTTAAACAACATTACTGAGTGTATAGAGATTTAAAATTTATATTAGCTGGTTTTTGTTCAGTAGTCTTGGCTAACTTAATATTGTGTCTTCTTTTTCTTTGGTTATATAAGCCTCCTGGGAGGCTTATATCTTCATTGAACCAATGGTATGGTTACCTCTCTGACCCAAGGCACATAAAATCACATTATGGGAAACTCTCTAGTTTGAACTTGATTTCTACTAACTTGTATGGAAAGAAAAGCTATGACTTCCTGACATTCTATCTCAGACATTTACACTTTCATATAGTGTTGACTCTGAAGATATTGCAGATGCAGGAAATCTGCAATATAAACAGAAAGTGCTGACAATATTCAAGGTCAGGTAGCATCTGTGGAAAGTTTATGAACTAATTTAATCGAGGATGATCATTTGTCTGTGTGTGTTAGTGTGTAGACGTGCAGGGAGTTTCAGTTTAAGCTGCAAGTTTCTTTCAGGTTTTAACTCAATTCCCTTTTAAATTAGCATTTAGTCTATTTTTTGACTTACAGTCAGACTCTATAAAGTACATAAACTGAATACATCAATTTTCCAGAAAGAATGCAATCAAGCAAATAGTGTAGTATAAGATTAGAAAATTTAAATATCTAGTAAACATGGTTAATCATGACAATATTTGCATACTACTGTTCTTCTTTGAATAATTATTTTGGATTTTGACATTATGTCCCTTGTCAGCCTTCTGCAGAGACGGTTTCCTCTGGGAAACCCTGGTCCACTCCTCCTTCACTCCCAACACCCTCCATTCAGCCCAATAGCACTTTCCCCTGCAACCACTGAAGGTGTAACACGTCCGTCTACTTCCTCCCTCCCCAGTATCCAAGGGCCCAATCCTTTACCTGCACTTCATTCAATCCAGTCTATTACACTTGCTGCTTACACTCTGTTCTGTTCTACATTAGCGAAATAAAGCATAGACTGGGTAACTGCTTCACAGATCTTCCACATTTTGTCTGCAAAAAAGATCCTGAGCTTCCAGTTGCCTGCCAGTTTAACACATCACCCTGTTCCCTGGCCAACATTTCTGTCTCAGGTTTGGTGCAGCGCTCCAGTGAAGCTCAGCTCAGCACAAGCTGAAAGAACAGTACCTCATTTTCCATTTAGGAACTCTACAACCTTCTGGACTTAATACAGAGGAACCTCGCTATACGAATATCAGATTATCCAGCAAGATTGCAAGGTCTCGATGCTTGGCTAAACTATGTTATCCGGCATTCGATTATCCGGCATTCAATTAATGAAACTAAATATTCCCCGTCTGTGTCCTTTGGATAATCAAGGTTCTTCTGAATCGTGTTCAACAACTCTAGGGTTTGAGCTTCTCCCATGTCCTTATGCCAATCCTTCCTAGGCCTTGTTACCAGATAGTCTGTTATTACACATCACACATTGTTAGCCACTAATAGTCTCCATTAACAGCTATTCACCCTTCTAGCCTGATCATTATTTACTCCTTTGTCCATCCAACTGGTCTTCTTTCTCTTTGGGCTTTATCCTACCTATCATTAAGTCCTTACCCCCTTCCCCATCCCACGGTCACTGGAACTGAAATGTTAACTCTGATTTCTCTCCACAGGTGCTGCCAAATCTGCTGAGTGTTTCCAGCAATTTCTGTTTTTGATGTTAACATTATCAATGTCTTTAACAGGCTCAAATATTACACATAGATCATAGAACAGTACAGCACAGAACAGGCCCTTCAGCCCACGATGTTGTGCCGACCATTGATCCTCATGTAAGGTAAACCTAATGTATGAACCCTCAAATTTCTGTGACCATTTGCATGACCAGCAGTCTGTTAACTATCCCCAATGACCTCGCTTCCACAACTGCTGGCAATGCATTCCATGCTCTCACAACTCTCTGCGTAAAGAACCCGCCTCTGACATCCCCCTCTATACTTTCCGCCAAACAGCTTAAAACTACGACCCCTCGTGCTAACAATTTCTGCCCTGGGAAAAAAATCTCTGGCTATCAATTCTATCTATGCCTCTCATTATCTTTTACACCTCAATTAGGTACCCTCTCTTCCTTCTTTTTTCCAATGAAAAAAATCCAAGCTCAATCAACCTCTCTTTGTAAGATAAGCCCTCCATTCCAGGCAGCATCCTGGTAAACCTCCTCTGAACCCTCTCCAAAGCATCCACATCTTTCCTATAATAGGGCGACCAGAACTGGACACGGTATTCTAAGTACGGTCTAACCAAAGTTTTATAGAGCTGCAACAAGATCTCACGGCTCTTAAACTCAATCCCCCTGTTAATGAAAGCCAAAACACCATATGCTTTCTTAACAACCCTGTCCACTTGGGTGGCAATTTTAAGGAATCTATGTACCTGCACACCAAGATCCGCTGTTCCTCCATACTGCCAAGAATCCTGTCTTTTATCCTGTACTCAACTTTCAATTTTGACCTTCCAAGATGCATCACTTTGCATTTATCCAGGTTGAACTCCATCTACCTCTCAACCCATCTCTGCATCCTGTCAATGTCACGCTAGAGCCGACAACAGTCCTCTATACTGTCAACGACACCTCCAACCTTTGTGTCATCTGCAAACTTGCTAACCCATCCTTCAATCTCCTCATCCAAGTCATTAATAAAAATTACAAAGAGTAGAGGCCAAAGAACAGAGCCCTGTGGAACACCACTCACCACTGACTTCCAGGGAGAATACTTTCCTTCCACTACCACTTGCTGTTTTCTGTCGACCAGCCAATTCTGTTTCCAGACAGCTAAATTTCCCTGTATCCCATTCCTCCTGATCTTCTGATCGGGCCTACCATGGGGAACCTTATCAAATGCCTTGCTGAAGTTCATATACACCACATCCACCGCTCGACCCTCATCAACTTGTCTAGTACACAAATTCCTTATAGAGTAAGGAGAATGAAGACAAAGCGAATGAAGACAGAGAAACTCAGCAGGTCTGGTAGCTTCTGTAGAGAGAGAAATAGAATTAACATTTCGTGTCTTCAGCTTCTCTTCTGAAGAAGAGTCATACTGAACTTGAAATATTAACTGCCTGTCTCCACTGATGCTGCCAGACCTGCTGAGTTTCTTCAGCATTCTGTGTTTGTTTCAGATTTCTAGCATCTGTAATATTTTGCTTTTATTAGGGATAATCAGAAATGGTCTAGATCACTAATCATCAGTCCATGTGGTATTCAGTGGTATTTTGATTTAAAAAGTCTATAATTTTGAACATCTGCCAAAGCGTTCCTGGGATAAAGCTCTGTTGCTAGTAATTTTTGTTATCCATTGAGCAAGTTATTTCCTTTCTGCGATAATGAAATTATAAATAAAGTTAACAACTTAGTCAAAATGTGATGTTAACTTTAATATGGTGTTTTTTGTTGCCCAATAAATAGATATAAGCAATGCTCACTAAACCTGTATTTATTGGAACTTCTGCCGTCCCTGAAGTACACCCACAGTACCTTTGGGAAGGGAAGTCTCATGGTTTTGACCCAGTGATAGAGAAAGAACAACAATGGAACTCCAAGTCAGAATAGCATGTGTCTTGCAGGGAAACTTGTGGATGCTGTTCCCATGCATCTGCTCTCCCAATCCTTCTAAGTCAGTCATGGCCAATCTTTGCATGGAAGTGGAGCTGGGTAATTTGAAGTTCTGTCATCCTCCAGGATCACATCAGGAAATGTGAACTTGATCAAAAAAAATTCAAAACCAAGAAATTGATAAAGCAAATAAGTAATTGATAGAAATGACCATTAAAAATTACCAAGTACCAGATATTAATAATGAAGCCAAGTTTTGCATTTTTTAGAGTTATAGAGTCATCAGCATACAAAATTGCCCTTCAACCCACCATGTCTATGCCGACCAACAAACACCAAACTGTACTAACCTCATTTGCCTGAAATTGGTCCACAGTCTACAACGTCCTAGCATTTTAAGTGCTCGTCCAGATGTTTCTTAAATGTTGCAGGAATATCTGCCTCTCCCACCCTCTCAGGCAGTGTGTTTCATGTTTCTACCATGCTCTGGGTAGAAACATTGAGATCCCCTCTAAATCACTTACTCATCACCCTAAATGTCTGCCTTCCGGTCTTAGACACATTAAGAAGCAGAGCCAAAGAGAGAAAGAGAATCAGCCCACATTCATGATCACTGTGGAGGGGACAGAGACAGTGCTGAGCTCTGAAGTTAAGTTTAACTAACATAGATCTTATGTCACCTTTGGTAAGTTAGCCTAACTGGAATTCACATGGAAGTGGGAATTTAAAGTAAGTTGACGTTCAGCTTGGTGATCCCTTCTCCCACAGTCTGTTTTCCCCCTCTCCCGCTCCCTCACCCATACTCTTAACCCTTCCTCTCTCTTTCTCATTGCTTCCCTCATCTCTATTTCCCTCTGCCTCTCTCTTAACCCTTTCACTATGTCTTATTCACTCATCTTAAAAATAACTTTTTTTCAAAAACAAATCTCTTTAGGGAAATGAATGTCCATTAACAACAAAACTGCTTCAAGAAGTTGTTGAAAAAGCCTTGCAGCCTAAGTTCTGTACCATGACAACACCACAGGTCCTCGATCTAGCAGTCTGCTGCATGAACTTCAACATGTACCACCAGGCTGACTACCTGCTAGGCAAGTGTCCACGAGCTGCCGACCCTCACTGGGTTGCCCATTCTGCACAGCCAAAGGCCAGGCCCCTTCCAGTGGCAGCCCCTGGAAGTAGTTCCTGCCCGACTCATCTTTGGCTTTCAGCAGTGGCAATGATCTGGGCTGGCTGTCCTTGACCAGTCAAGAAAAGCTGCTTAAGCTGGAGTAGCCCCCTTTGGTCTTACTCAACTCTGATTGTTGTGGCTATCCATGACATCCCAGACAAGATGACCCTCATGCACTATGTGCCCAAGAACTTCCCAGGAAGTAAGAAGGGCAAGGTGGGTTGGCGGAACCCCCATCTTCCACAATCTGCCCCTAAACAACTGTCTCATGAAGGTGCCCAGGGACAAGCATGATCTGGGTGAGAGGACCACCCCCTCCAGCTCCAAATCTTACTCTTTTTTCGTCTGTGAAATAAAGAGACCCTTGGACATCTGAAACAAAACCAGAAATCAGAGCCTGCCTACAGTCTTACTACCTCAGCTCCAAGTCTCCTGCTGCTCACTGCCGTCACACACTGTTTCTCTCCTAGATTTTCGACAGTAATAGGCTCATAATAAGCATGGGGCAGCACATAAGGGAGAGAAAGGGTTTCTGTTTGCAGGGGTAGCTCCTTGCAAAATCTGTGAATGAGCTGTAAATTGTTCAAACATGCAGTCTGTGGGCTGTAAATTACACATCCCTTTACTAGATGATAAAGGTCTATGGTTTGGACCAGTTTTCAAGCTTCCATTTGCATTAATCATCATCAGTTATGATAAAAGCACATTGGACTAAGAGTAACTTGGAATTGTAAATTTGGATGTGTTTTGGTGTAATTAATGTTCCCATGCAATCTTCAATTACAAATTTTAAAATTAACTCATGATGGATTTTTAGTCCAAATTGAAGGTGACTTTAATAATGTCAGTGTCTCTTACTAAGATTTAATTTGACTTATCTTAAATTGCACCCAAGCAACAGCAGTCAATATTTTATTGCTGTTGGGCTTCTTGCCCCACTTTATCAGCTAGCCATTAGTTAATCACTTTTTAATATGAGCTCGTATTGCAGAAGAAGTGTAACCAGAACAGAAAAGAAGTAGGCTGTGTAAGATTGCTAAAGCCCGTGTGTAGGTTGTATATTTTGTAACACGCATTAGGAAATGACTGCTTCCTATTCTCTGCATTAAAATTATGGATAGTATCTGTTCATTGGCATATAAGCAAAGTACTGTGGATGTTAGGAATCTGAAATAAAAACATTTAGTGCTGGAGAAATACAGCCCCTAAAATTATTGAACTCAATATTGCATTCAGAGGAGTGCAGGGTCCCCAAGTAGAAAATGAAGTGTGCTTTCTATCCAGCTTGCGCTGAGCTTCGCTGGAGCACCGTAGAAAGCCTGAGATAGATATAATGGCCAGGCAACAGGGTGGTGTGTTAAAATGGGTGAAAGTGGACACTGCAGATGCTGGAGATTAGAGTCAAGATTAGAGTAGTGCTGGGAAAGCACAGCAGGTCAGGCAGCATCCGAGGAGCAGGAGAATTGACGTTTCGGGCAAAAGCCGTTAAAGTGGCACGCAACTGGAAGCTTTTGTGGGCAGAATGTAAATGTGAAGCAGTCACCCAGTCTATGGTCAGTTCTGAGGAATGGTCATCGGACCCGAAATGTTAACTTTGATTTCTGTTCACAGATGCTGCCAGATTTGCTGAGCTTTTCCAGCAACTTCTGTTTTTCTTTCTGATTTACAGCATCCGCCGTTCATTCGGCTTTTATTCTGCATCTTTAGTAGGTATTCTGTGTATGAATCTTCTAGGAGAAAGTGAGGACTGCAGATGCTGGAGATCAGAGCTGAAGATGTGTTGCTGGAAAAGTGCAGCAGGTCAGGCAGCTTCCAAGGAGCAGGAGTGTCGACGTTTCGGGCATGAGCCCTTCTTCAGGAAGCTCATGCCCGAAACGTCGACTCTCCTGCTCCTTGGATGCTGCCTGACCTGCTGCGCTTTTCCAGCAACACATTTTCAGTTCTGTGTATGAAGTCCACCAGAAAAAATTGACATCATTTTTCACTCCATAGTACTTATTTGTGATTCAAAAGCATTTAATATGAGATGCAAAGCATTTATTCATTGATTACCTGACATCTAGTAGTGATCTATTGAAATCAATGACCACAAAATGACATCACACTGTATACCAAAGATATTCAATTGCAAACATTTATTTTGCTTTTACATGCTCTATTGCATTCAACTAAAATAATTAGAACTCAGCTAGAGAAAAAGAACGTTGAAACAAAAGCTTGATCAATGATTAAGCGATCAAGAGAAGAAAATTCAGTGATCAGAATGTTTCTCAAGTTGTAGCTATGACTCATAGTTGTGATTTAAGCATGAAATGGAAGAACATAAACAAGTGTCCAACATTTTTCTAAGTCCCAGTTGTAAGTGTAATTGTTTAATGTAAACAAATCACTGCAGTAATCATTATAGTGTCGTTAGTATTAGTTACAATGCCTTCTGTAACTACTATATTTAGTTATTATATATTAGTGTTTCTATTGTTATGTATTGCTATAGTTCTCCCTTCTTCACTCCACCCCCCCATCCATTCCAGTTCCTCTGTTGTCCTGAACCCACATTTTCTCTCCTCCCCTTTTCTCCCACATTGTTTCCCACTCTCTTCCTCCATTCCCTTTCTCTCATCCTAACCCATTCTGCTCTATTCCCCCTTTCACCATCCAACTCTGCCATCCCTCCCATCCTTCAAATTCTGAGCCCCAGACCCTCTGCTTTCTCACCCATCCTGCTCTTATCCACCTCCAATCTGCTCTGTGTTCTCCTTTCTCCTCTCCTTCATTTCCCACTTAGTCCTCTCATTGCCTGACTCATCCCACCACCCTCAGCTCTTCCTTTGCTTCTCCTCTTCCCTTCTCCTTTCTTCCCAACCCTCACCCCCACTTCTCTACTATCCCCTTGACTGCCACATCCACCTCTATCCCTATCCCTCACATTCTCTAACCCCAGCCCCCTCCCTCTCCTTCCCAATACCCTCCCTCTTTCTTCTCCACCTTCCATTTTCATAAGTCTTCCATTTCTAAACCATTCTCTACCCTCTCACTATCTTGCCCAACCCAGAGTAGTAGTCAAAAATACATCTTCCTTTGTGCATCTAATGCTTTTTATGCTTAGTATGAGCAGAAGGTCAGTGAGACAGTGTCACCTGCCCCATAGCCCCAGATGCACCTGTTCCCTCAGTCATTGCTGCAGACGTTAGATCAGCCTTCTTGAGAGTGAACCCATGGAAAGCGACTGGCTCAGATGGAGTCCCCGGCTGTGCACTCAGATCCTGTGTGGATCAGCTGATGGTTGTATTCACTGAGCTCTTTAATCTCTCCTCACTACAACATGAAATCTGAACTTACTTTAAGAAGACCACCAGTACCAAAGAAAACACATGTAACATGTCTCAATGACTACTGCCCGGTGGCTCTGATCTCCACAATTATGAAGTACTTCAATAGGTTAGTTATTGTTTTCATCGACTCTGGCCTCCCAGCCTGCCTTGACTCCTTGCAATTTGCCTGCTGTTGCTACAGGTCTATGGCAGATACCATCTCCCTAGCCTTTTACTCATTCCTTGGAACATTGGATAAAAAGGATACCTACGTCAGGCTTCTACTTATTAACTACAGCTCCGCCTTCAACACTATAATCCTAGCCAAACTAATCTCTAAACTCTGAGACCTATGTCTCCTCACCACCTCTGCAACTGGATCCTCAACTTGCTGACCCACAGACTGCAATCAGTGAAGATAGAAACAACACTTCCTCCATGACAATCCTCAGTCCTGACACCCCACAAGACTGCATACTCAGCCTCTTACTGTACTCCCTGTATACTCAAGACTTTCTGGCCAAATGTCATCCAAACTCCATCTACAAGTTCACTGACAACACCACCATTGTAGACAGATATCAAACAATCAAGAGACCAAATATAGGAAAGAATGCTTGGTGACATGGTGCAATGACAACAATCTCTCTCAATGTCAGAAAAGCTAAAGAGCTGATCATCAACTTCAGGAAGCAAGGAGGAGGACACACATCAATGGAGCTGAGGTGGAGATGGTCGAAAGCGTCAAGTTCCTAGGTGTGACGATCACCAACAATCTGTCCTGGACCTCCCATGTTGATGCCATGGTCAAGATGGCACAGAAATTTTTCACATCCATAAGGACCCTCACCAATCTTTACAGATGTACTACAGAAAGCATTCTATCTGGTGCATCGTGGTTTGGTACGGCAAATGCTCCGCCCATGACATAAGAAGTTACAGATAGTGGTGAACACAGCCCAGACCATGACACAAGCCAACCTTCATCCATTGACTCCACCTACATTTTTCGTTGCTGTGGAAAGGTAGCCAACATCATCAAAGACCCCTTCCACCCCAATTATAATCTCTTCCAACTCTTCTGTCAGGCAGAAGATACAAAAGTGGACAAGTGTGATGACAGAAAAGCACAGCAGGTCAGGCAGCATCCACGGAGCAGGGGAATCTACATTTCGGGCATAAGCCCTTCATCAGGAATTCATCACTCCCAATGAAGGCTTATGCCTGAAATGTCAATTCTCCTGTTCCTCAAATGCTGCCTAACCTGCAGCGCTTTTCCAGTGCCACACTTTTCAACTCTGATGTCCAGCATCTGCAGTCCTCACTTTCTCCAAGAAGATCCAAAAGCTTAAATATATGTACCAACAGTTTCAAGAACAGCTTCTTCTCTGCTGTTATGAGACTATTGAATGGCCTCTCAAATTTCCAATCTAATGTTGATCTTGCTTTTTGTATGAGGGCATCCAAGGAGCAGGAGAATCGACTTTTCGGGCATGATCTCTTCTTCACGTCGATTCTCCTGCTCCTTGGATGCTGCCTGACCTGCTGCGCTTTTCCAGCAACACATTTTCAGCTCTGATCTCCAGCTCTGACCTCAGCACTGATAACTGTGGCAATCCACTAATTTACAGGTTGCCATCCTGAAAATGCCCCTCTTATTTCAGCTCAGTTTCCTATTAATTGGCCAATCCTCTATCTAGACTAATATACTACCTCCATCACCATGGGTTCTTATCTTATGAAATAGCCTAATGTGTGGTATCTTGTTAAAAGCCACCTGCAAATCCAAATGTTTTACATTCGATGCTTCCCCTTATCGATCCTGTTTGTTACTTTCCTAATAAAGTCTAATTGCCCCTTCATGCAGCTATGCTGTCTTTGCTTGATCATATTATGCACTTCTAAATGCTCCATCATTACACCCTTACAATTTCCCAATAATTAAACTCACTGGCTTAAACTATTTTTCTGAATCTCCTTCATTTTTAAATAAAGATGTGATCTTGAAAGTTTTCCAATGCTCTCTGACTTTTTCAGAATCTAATGATTCCTAGAAACTTACAATCAGGGCAGCGCTATCGCTGGAGCTATTTCCTTTAATATCTAAGGATATATCTCATTAGGTCCAGGGTACTTATCTATCTTTAGCTTCATTACTTTCCCTAGCACTTTATTTTTTCACTGGTGACAGTTATTGAATTTATTTCTTGACCACTTTTGCCCCTTGATCATTTTCGAAAGCTATTATGAAGACTGTTGCGAAGTGTTTGTTTTGCTCCTCTGCAGTTTCCTAGTTTTCCATTATTTCTGCATTCTCATTCTCTAGAAGCCTTATGTATACTTTGGCTTCTTTTATATTTAAAGAAGCTCTTGCTATCCTTCTTGATATTTCCTGCAAGTTTACCATCAAAGGTTACTTTTTTCCCTTTTTTTATTGTCTGTTATTGGTTTTTAAAACATTTCCAATCCTCTGGCTTACCACTAATCTTTGCCCAATTGTGTGTTTTTCTCTTTCAATTTGGCACTATCCTTAACTTGCCTGATGAACCATGGTTGGTCATTCACTTCCTTCTTCCTCACTGGAATATGTCTTTGCAGTGAGAAAAGGGATGATCTAAATGAAATGTTTTGGATCATTCAAGTATTTGATGGAATGAAACTATTTTCATAAAAAAATCTGTCATTACTTCTCTTGCTACTGAACTCCTTTCCCAGTTAACTCCAGCCAGCTCAGCTTTGCAATTACCCTTATTTAAGCTCAGCCAGTTGTTTCTAACCCAAGTGCCTCCCTTTCAAATTGAATGCTAAATTCTACCATATTATGGTCAATGTTTCCTGTAGGATCATTTATTCTGATATTGTTTATTTAATCTGCCTTATTACATATCACCAGATGCAAAATAGCTTGATGCCTGGGTGGATCCACAATATTGTTCTAGGAAACAGTTTAAGTTCTTTCTCACGGTTTCCTCAACTAATCTGACTATTTCAATCAACATCCAGATTGAAGTTTCTCATAATGCATGTATTGCCTTAAACAGTCTCATTATCTTTTAAATTCTGAAAGGTAGACAAAGAGAAGTCACTGGTGAGATAGTTTGAAACTAGAAGTCATACTTATAAATCCAATAAGAGATTTTTAAAAAACTCCTTCACCCAGTAAATGATTAAAATATTAGATTTGCTACCGTATGGTGTTATTGAGGCAAATGGCATGTATACCTTTACAGGGGGATTCAATGCAGATTTACTGTTGCTAAAAGGATTAAATTATCTGAACAAGTTGCCTGGACAAGCCTTGTATTCTGTTGGATGTAGAAGATTAAGGGATGATCTAATGGAAGTGTTTGGGATGATTCAAGGATTTGATAGGATAGATAGAATGACATTATTTTCTGTGCGTGTGTGTGTGTGTTTTCAGAACAGACAGCGCCTTCAAGTTAGAGCCAGCCTATTAAGGGTTCGTATCAGAAAACATTTATTAACAGAGTAGGTAGTGGAAATTTGAAAGACTGTCCCTACAAGCTACCAAGAGACTCTTCCAATTAAAAGATTCAACACTGAAGTTGCTTGATTTTTGTTCAACCATGATATTAAGGAATATTATGAATCGGAGCAGATGACTGGAGTATAGGTACAGCTCAGCCGAAACTTCAGTGAAAGATTAAACCAGCTCAAAGACGGTATGCCCGACTTCTAGCCCTATGTCTCTGAAAATAAATGATGTCAGGCAGATATTTTGAGATTAAGCTGGGTGAGAGGTGGTTTATGAGCTACATTAAAAAAGGCCCAGACCAGTTTTACTGAATGGACTGTATCTCCACTATAAATCTGATGATGTTGTAATGCTGTGAATCACTGTAGGATTAATTTGAAATCCAGCAAAGATAGAAGTGCTTTCAAAAGGAAAGCTGGGGCTCAGTTTTGCTTATTGTCCCAACCCTGGTCCTTAAGCGAATACACATATTGGTTAGCATCTTCCTAGGCTTTGAATGATATTGGGTATGGTGGGAAATTTGGGAGAATTCTTTCTCAATGTTGGGAAATACAAGTCACATTTCCAACTAAGTTATGGACATTGAGATGAGATTCTCATCTCGTGAACATTGAGAAACATTAACAGGGATTTTTGCCTGTTATCACCCCACTTACTACTTTTAGATTAGATTACTTACAGTGTGGAAACAGGCCCTTTGGCCCAACAAGTCCAAACCGACCCATCGAAGTGCAACCCACCCAGACCCATTCCCCTATAGTTACCCCTTCACTTAACAATACGGGCAATTTAGCATGGCCAATTCACCTAACCTGCACATTTTTGGACTGTGGGAGGAAACCGGAGCACCCGGAGGAAGCCCATGCAGACACGGGGAGAATGTACAAACTCCACACAGTCAGTTGTCTGAGGTGGGAATCGAACCTGGGTCTCTGGCGCTGTGAGGCAGCAGTGCTAACTGCTGTGTCACCGTGCCGCTCACAAATTTATCTCACCTCATGAATATGCACTCTTATATTCTACCACGTTCTGGATAAAACTAGGTGTCAAGCTTTCTGAATGTGAAAGTCAGTGTAGTTACCTGCTGACTCCAGCTCAACACTTGCTACTTTCTTTTTACAGAGAGTAGATTTTTTTTATTTGTTATTTCTGCCATATACAACTGACACAGTAAAAAACGAGACAGCGTTCCTCCAAGATCAAGGTGCTACATGGACAACGCAAACTACATGATCATACACAGGGTGGCATAATATGCATAAGAAGTGTGAAACATGCAAATGACAGAACAATAGACATTGTTTAAACAGCAGTTCAAAGTCGTGCAAAGAATTTCCAATGGATAAGAGTCCTATCACACAGTGTTAAAGGAGCCTTATGGCTTGGGGGAAGAAACTGCTGCACAGTCTGACCATGAAAGATTGAATGCTCCGGTATCTTCTGCCAGATGGCAGGAGGGAGAAGTGTTTGAATGAGGGGTGTGTGGGGTCTTCCACAATGCTCTTAGCCTTTTGGATGCAGTGTATGGTGTAAATGTCTGTAAAGGAGGGAAGAAAGATCCCGATTATCTTCTCAGCTGTCCTCACTATCCATTATGGGTTGTACGATCTGTGATGGTGCAATTCCTGAACCAAGCTGTGATGCAGCAGCTCAGGGTACTCTGAATGAACTCTCTGTAGAATGTGGTGAGGTTAGGGGTGGGAGGTGGGATTTTCTCAGTCAACACTCAAAGTAGAGATGCTGCTGGGCTTTCTTGGCTATGGAGCTTATGATGAGACCCCCAGGTGAGATTCTCCACCAGATGGACACCAAGAAATCTGGTGTTCTTCACAATCTCCACGGGGTAACTGTCAATGTCCAGTGGAGAGTGGTCATTTATGATCTCCATCTTGGATACTCAGCACCAGCCTATCATGGCATGTTCTATGGTCAGATAGACCATGTCCATGGACACTGGCATCGATTGAGTTGTATCCTTTCCATATTATCATAGCACATCTCCAATCCACTTACAGTATGGCTTTGCACTTTACTACAACAATTTGGAGCGTAGCAGAAATTATCTTTGGAACGTTTCTGCAAGTGGAAAAGGATAGGGAAGATATAGAATGTAGGGAAATAGATGGTGACATCTTAAAGAATGTCCATATTACAGAGGAGGAAGTGCTAGATGTCTTGAAACGTATAAAAGTGGATAGATCCCTGGAACCTGATCAGGTGGACCCTTGAACTCTGTGGAAGTGATTGCTGAGCCTCTTACTGAGATATTTCTTTCATCGATAGTCACAGGTGAGGTGCCAAAAGACTGGAGGTTGGCTAACATGGTGCCACTGTTTAAGAAGGGTGGTAAAGACAAGCCAGGGAACTATAGACCGGTGAGCTTGATGTTAGTGGAGAGCAAGTTGTTGGAGGGAATCCTGAGGGACAGGATATACATGTATTTGGAAAGGCAAGGACTGATTAGGGATAGTCAACATGGCTTTGTGCGTGGGAAATCATATCTCACAAACTTGATTGAGTTTTTTTGAAGAAGTAACAAAATTGATTGTTAAGGCAGAACGGTAGATGTGATCAATATGGACTTCAGTAAGGTGTTCGACAAGGTTCCTCATGGGAGACTGATTAGCAAGGTTAGATCTCATGGAATACAGGGAGAACTAGCCATTTGGATACAGAACTGGCTCAAAGGTAGAAACCAGAGGGTGGTAGTGGAGGACAGTAGTTTTTCAGACTGGAGGCCTGTGACCAGTAGAGTGCCACAAGTATCGGTGCTGGGTCCACTACTTTTTGTCATTTATAGAAATGATTTGGATGTGAGCATAAGAGGTACAGTTAGTAAGTTTGCAGATGACACCAAAATTGGAGGTGTAGTGGACAGCAAAGAAAGTTACCTCAGATTAGAACGGGATCTGGACCAGATGGGCCAATGGGCTGAGAAGTGGAAGATGGAGTTTAATTAAGATAAATGTGAGGTGCTACATTTTGGAAAAGCAAATCTTAGCAGGACTTATAAACTTAATGGTAAGGTCCCTAGGGAGTGTTGCTGAACAAAGAGACCTTGGAGTGCAGGTTCATAGCTCCATGAAAGTGGAGTCACCGATAGATACGATAGTGAAGAAGGTGTTTGGTATGCTTTCCTTTATTGGTCAGAGTATTGAGTACAGGAGTTGGGAGGTTATGTTGCGGCTGTACAGGACATTAGTTAGGCCACTGTTGGATTATTGTGTGCCATTCTGGTCCCCTTCCTATCGGAAAGATGTTGTGAGACTTGAAAGGGTTCAGAAAAGATTTACAAGGATGTTGCCAGGGTTGAAGGATTTGAGCTATAGGGAGAAGCTGAACAGGCTGGGGCTGTTTTCCCTGGAGCGTCATTGGCTGAGGGGTGACCTTATTGAGGTTTACAAAATTATGAGGGGCATGAATAGGATAAATAGACAAAGTCTTTTCCCTGGGGTCGAGGAGTCCAGAACTAGAGGGCATAGGTTTAGGGTGAGAGGGGAAAGATATAAAAGAGATCTAAGGGGCATCGTTTTCACGCAGAAGGTGGTACATGTATGGAATGAGCGGCCAGAGGAAGTGGTGGAGGCTGGTACAATTGCAACATTTAAAAGGTATTTGGATGGGTATATGAATAGGAAAGGTTTGGAGGGATATGAGCTGGTTGCTAGCAGGTGGGACTAGATTGCTTTGGAATATCTTGGTCAGCATGGATGAGTTGGACCGAAGGGTCTGTTTCTGTGCTGCACGTCTCTATGACCCTATGACAGGTACCCACCTCACAGATTCATTCAGACTGCATTTAAGGTTGTTCACTTGATGCTCATTCACTTAACAGGATATCCTGGCAGTACAATTACTTCTGCTGAGTGAGACAATCAAGCTAGCATCGGATGAGAGAAATGCCATGAAGCTGGGGTATGTAGATAATGAGGCAAATTTAGAACAATAATGCAAGTAAAGATTTAGTGGAGAGAAGGCTTCCATGAAACCCAATGAAAATGACTGTCAAAAGGTTCAGCCCAATGTGTTTAATACTAACCTGAGATTTTTGACTTGGATTTCAATATCCAATATACAGGTCATCTATTTTGGTAGGAATAACAGCAAAATAGGCTAATAATTAGATGGTTAAAAAATTGCAGCATGCTGCCGTGCAGAGGGACCTGGGTGTCCTTGTGCATCACTCTCAAAAACATGGTTTGCAGTTGCAGCAGATAATTAACAAGACAAATTTTGTCCTTCAGTGCTTGAAGGATGGAATATAACAACAGAGGTTGTACAGCAGCTGTATAGAATGCTGATGTGGGCTACACCTGGACTACTGTGTGGTATTTAGGTCGCCTTATTTGAGAAATGATGTATTGGCGCTGGAAGGGGAGCAGAGGAGGTTGACTAGGTTGGTTTCAAAGTTGAGGCTGTCTTATGAGGAGAGATTGAGTAGGCTGGGAGGATACTCATTGGAATTTAGAAGAATGGGGGGGAGTCTTACAGAAACATAAAATTATAAAGGGAATAAACAAGATAGAAGCAGAGAGGTTGTTTCCAATGGCGCATGAAACTGGAATTCAGGGACAGAGCTCCAAAATAAGGCAGAGCAGATTTAGGACTGACTTGTGAAGGAATTTCTTCTCCAAAAAGGCTATGAATCTGTGCAATTCCCTGCCCAGTTAAGGTTACCTCCTTGAATGTTTTTAAGGCAAAGATGGATAAACTTTTGAACAGTTAAGGAATTAGGGGTAGAGTGAGCAGGTTGGTATGTGGAGCTGAGTCCACATAATGATCAGCCATGATCTTATTGAATGGCAGAGCAGGTTCAAGTGGCCAGATCAGCATGTGCCATTGAAGGACTATTTATGAGGAGGTTTGGTAAGAAGCTTGTTTGATTATTTGGCTTAATTTAAGAAAATACCTCTCTCCAGAGCAAAATTTTGTATTAACAAAATGTGTTCATTATTGTTTCTAAAAGGCAGCAAAGATTTTTTTCAAAAAAATTAATCCCCTATTATCCACCAGCTCATCATAGCTCCAACCAGAATCACTTCCACAAGTTATGACAAGCTGTCCAACATCAGTGTAAGTAATACATGTTAATTTTCTCACACACCTATGTATTTCCCACTAGGTGTTGAATTATCCAAAACTATCCGATACCAAAATGCAAAACTTGTTTATTTAACTTGCTTGCAATAATAGAACAATTCTTTCAATTTGAGTTGATAATATTATTCTGCAGGGTAAAAAGACAGAGGATGTGCAGCTTGTTTTCAACAGTGTGCTTTGTCATTTAAGTGGAGAAGCAGGTCTGACAGGTAGGCTTTGGCATGCACTCAGGTAGAGGAGTGCTAGTAACCATGGATTCTGCTGATGTCACAGTTGAAAGGGCATGTTGGTGCAGTTTGTTGCATATGTGCCTGTGAGGAAGCCCTATAGGCTGGGAGGGAAGTTAATACAAGCATGTTCCTTCAGATTGCCAAAGTAGTTAGTTCGTTTCATGCATGTAGTAGGTGAAATTTCTGTCCTCTGTAGGATTACCCTGAAATACATGGAAGTATTCTGAAGCATTTGGAGATACAGAACATCAATCAGGATATCACAAAGAAGTTACAGGTATAGAGAGATTGGTTGTTAGTGCTTTGAAGTATAATTAATTTGCTTGCTTTGAAGTACTTCAGGCACTTTTTCTGTTAGACATTTTTTGCATTCTGTCCTTTTGAAGATGTTTCTCAACAACATTTGGATTTATTGTCTCAAGCTGTGCTTACAGACAAAGTAACATCACTGTTTTTTCAAAAGTAAACTGCTTTCTGTAGTTAAGTAGAAACTAGAAATGTTAAATGACTTTCCTTTTGCGTTTCTCATTTACCACTCGAATTCACAACAAGCTAACAACTTCATTCCAGTGATGAAGCCCTACTGGGCAATTCTGATTATAAGTTGTGCTGGAGTGTTAACTCTATTGGTTATTGTGTAAAAAGGTTACTTCAAGGCCAAATGGTAGGTGTTTGAGTAATTAGGGTCGAGCAATAGATAACTGAGGTTCTAAAATAAAAAAAAGTCAGTTTACAGACACCTGTGGAGTAGAAACACCATGTAGAAATTTGATCAGCAGTATGCAAACTCCCCGAGGTGAGTGCCTGGATTGATGCCACGTATTTTAGCCATTTTAACTTCACTTAGACTTGCTTAAAGTTAAAAGTGGATGAATTGAAGATAGTGATAGTAATAAGTCACAAGTAATATTTTTTCAGTGGTAAAGTTCATAGAAACAGCTGTCTCAGGATTGTTTTGAAGTCTGGCAGTGGTAAAAAGATCTAGGCTGGTGCCATCTTTTGTGATTATACGGATAGTCAGAGATTCCATCTAAGTTATGGGATTTGATCAATGACCTAAAAACTGAACAGCTGCAGCTCTGATTATATTTCAGTCCAATTAGGATTCCATTTACAAAGATATACTTCAATTCCCTCCACAGTCTGTGTTGTGTGGCCAATTTACACATTTGGAAATGTATTATTTTAGAATTGATAGTGAATTTGTGAAATATTATCAAAATCTAGCATGTTTTGGAGCTTCCTGATATCTAAGCCTATTCATATTACTTCAGTTTAAAATGGCATGTTTCATGTGATGTGCAAAGTAAGCTGCTGACCTGAGAACAATATTTCAAATTCACTATTGCGTATCTTAATGTGATACGTTGATTTCAGTTTCTCAGCAAATTTTGTTACTTATTAAAACAAAGACAAGACAAAAATGGTTCAGTTCCTTTGCAAGATCAATGATGTTCTTGTTAATATGGTGGACTTGTTTTTTGTAGTGGATTGGGTGATAAAATAGTGTATTTTTGATTATTTTTAACAAAGAGGGACTCCTGTGAGCTTTTGCTCCTTCCTTTCATGTGTTTTTCTGATTAGAAAACTGCTGTTTGTGGAAATAAGTAAGTTGTTTCCTCTGCAGTGGGAGGTCACTTGATGATCTGCGGATGTGTTCAGCTGTTTGGCTTCAAGTAAGTTTATGGTTTCTGTTCTGAGTCAGTTAGTTTTGTATCACAGAACTGAGACTGATCAGGTAAAATTGAAAAGGCTGTTAGATTTTTTTGGTTGTATGCTGTTAACCTGAGAACTATATTTCAGATTCAAATGGCATGTTTTAATGCGATACTTTGATTGAACTGAATTAATGAAAGGTGAGAGGCTGTGCTTTTTGTTGTTTAGTGTAGGCACAGATTCCTTGTTGACATTTTGCTTTTCAATTAGCTGCTCTAATTTGCAGTTGTTATAACAATAAAAATTGTTCCACTTAAAATCTTGGATTTTTAAAATTCAGTAGGTGTCTTTATATTACTGGAGATGTCTCTGAAAGCAGTAGGTGCTCTGTTTGTAAGTAAGCTGGTCAGTATGATAAGCGATCATGAAAGCAATAGTAATGCAAAACTATCACTGTAAGAGTACATTGCAGTTAATATCGGGCAGTGAGTTACAATTGATATATTTTGATGACTTATTAAGAAATTGGATACTAATACAGAGACTAGATTGTTCAAACGATGGTCAATATTAGCTTGCAGTGACAAGGGTTGAAGAGACATGATTTGAAAACTTAACAATTTTCATTGCAGATGATATCATGTAGTACATGTGTATTTTTAAAAGAAAAAGCATTGTCATCTATATTTATGATATCACTATTGTGCCTATGCCAATACTGCTAATACCTCTTCCTTCTCAATGTTAATTTATTCAAGTATATCACAGTTCCCCTCCCTGATTCCTAGACCAACCGACCTCGTCCATTATGAATATAAATGGAAAGTATTCATTTAAAACTTCACCTCTGTCTCCGAGCTCCACAATTATTCAGTTCACAGGTAGCATAAAAATTGGCACTATGGTGATTCCTGTTTTGGACCCTAAGGAGCATTGCTCTTTCCCTGGTTTTCTCCTGTCCCTCATATACTTCTAAAATGTCTGTGGTCTTGCCATAATGTTATCCACCAGTTATTTTAATGTAGATTTTCTGGCAAGTATCTGCTTCAAATCCACTTTGACCAGACCCTGCCTTACCTTATTAAAATCAGCTTTCCCCAAATTAGAACCTTTATCCTTATCCATAACTAACTTTAATCTTATTGATTTATGGTTACTATCACTGAAATGCTCCCCCAATTTGCTTGACTTTTTTTCCTATAATTAGGTCTAGTATTGCTCCCTCTGTTGTAAGACTTTCTACATGTTGGCAGAAAAAAAAATCTCCTAAGGCCATAAAAAATAGGAACAGAAGTATGCCTTCTGACCCCTCAAGCCCGCTTTGCCATTCAATAGGATCATGGCTAATTTGACCCTCCTTACGTTCACTTTCCTGCCCTTTCCCCAGAACCCTTGACTTCCTTTGAGGAGGAAGTCCTCCACATTTCAGTTTTAAATTGGCACCCCTTTATTCTGGGATTATGCCCTCTGGTCCTAGACTTTTCCCATGAGGCACACATTTTAAGAAGTGCACTCCTCTAAGTCTATCCCAGTTAATATTGGGAAATTTGAAATCCTCTATGATTATTACCCTAATATTTTTACACTTCCCTGATATTTGCCTAGATACCTGTCTTTTAGACTCTACCTGACTATTTAGGGTTTATACCACACCCCTCGTAAAGTGATTGCACTCTTTTTGTTTTTAAGTGGTACCCATATGGCCTCACTTAACGAATAAGATATCATCCCTCATTACTGTGGTAATTGACTCCTCGATCAGTAATGTGACAATCCAATCCTCCTTACGTCCCACCCTCAATCTTGCCCAAAGCCTGTGTACCAGAATATTGAGCTGTTAGTCTTGTCCCACAAATTTATTTCTGTGATAGCAATGGTACAACAGGTGTTGATTAACACCCTCAACTCATTTGACTTATTTGTAAGACCCATAAGATGTCATTGCAAAATTAGGTCATTTGGCTAATTTAGTGTGCTCTGCTATTCAATCATGACTGATATGTTTCTCAACCCAGTTTTCCTTGTCAAAGACGGTCTGGGAATCACATCCACTGACTCTCTTTTGTCTAACTTGGTTGTTACCTCCTCAAAGAATTCAGCCAGATTTGTTAAGCATGACCTCACCTTGAGGAAGCCCATGCCAACTCAGCCTAATTTTACCATGCACTTCAAAGTACTCCACAATCTCATCCTTAAAAATGAACTTTAAAACCTTATCCATGACCAAAGTCAGGCTGTCCAGCCTATAGTATTCCATCTTCTTCCCCCATTCCTTCTTAAAGAGAATCATTAGATTTGCCATTTTCCAGCCCACTGACACCCTCCTTGACTCCACGGATTCCTGGAAGATCACTACCAATGCCTCTATAATCTCCTCAGCTATCTCCTTTAGAACTCTGGGGAGTATTCTTCAGCTTCCCCACCAACTTCTCCTTGGTGATGGCCATGACACTCATTCCCCCCCCCCCCCCCCCCCCCCCCCCTCTACTGACTCTCTTGAAGTTTTGCTATACTGCTGATGTCTTCCATTGTGAAAACTGACACAAAGCAACTACTCAGTTCCTCCATTAATTATTTGTTCTCCATTACTACTTCTCCAGCCTCATTTTCAAGTAGTCCAATGTCTATTCTTGCCTCTTTCTTACCTTATTATATATTTTGAAAAACTTGTGCAATTTTGTTTATGTTACGGTCACATTTCATCTTCTCTCCCTTATTGCTTTTCTCTCTGCTGGTTTTTAAAAACTTCCCACTAACCCTCACCATTTTGTGTACTTTCTAGAAGACAAAATAGCAATGGAAAGGTGTTTTTTAGATTGTAAACCTATGACCAGTGATGTTCCGCAGGGATCAGTGCTGAGACCCCTGTTGGTAATAGTATATGGATATATAATATGATTTGGAGCAGAATATAGATGGTCTGTTTGGGAAGTTTGTGGATGCAGACTGGGAGTGATGCAAATTGTTAGAAGGATTGCCAGAGGATATGGATAGGCTTGAGACTTGGGCAGAAAAATGGCAGATGGAAATTAATCTGAGCAAATGTAAGGTGAAGCATTTTGGGAGATCTAATGCAGATGGGAAATACGCATGCAAATGGTATCAACATATAGAGGCATCTAGGCATGCAGGTTCCCTAAAAGAAGCAACACAAATGGATAAGGTGGTCAAGAAGGCATATAGCGTGCTTGCCTTTATCAGGCAGAGCATATAGCAAAAGTTGGCGAGTCATGATGCAGCTGAATAGATTTTTAGTTAGGCCACAATTGGAATATTGTGTACAGTTCTCGTTGCCACAGGGGCTTTGGGGAAGGTACAGAAACAGTATGTTGCAAGGTTTGGAGGGTATTGGATATGAGGAGAGATTGGACAAACTTGGTTTGTTTTTATTTGAATGTTGAAGAATGAGGGATAACTTAATAGAAGTTTACAAAATTATGAGAGGTGAGGATAGAATGTGTAGTTAGTGCCTTTTTTTCCAAGGTACAAATGTTATTTATTAGGGGACATAGGTTTAAAGTAAAAGGGGATAGATTTAAAGATGTGAGAGGCAAGTTTTTTTTGCACAGAGGGTGGTAAGTGCCTGAAATGCGCTGCCAAAGGAGGTTGTAGATATGGATACAATAACAATGTTTAAGTTCCATCTTGACAGAAAAAATGAATAGGCAGGGAACAGAGGGTTGCAAAAAGTGTAGAGACAACAAGTTTTTAGTTTAGAAAGGCATCGTGTGTCAGCTTTCTCTTGGTGGGCTGAAGGGCCTGTTCCTTTGCTATACTGTTCTTTATTTGTAAGAGTAAGCCCTTCCTAATTTAACAAATTGTTTTTGATTATTTTGTTACTGGGCCTGACACTTGGAGAAATGATCTTTAAAGATTTAAAGCTGACTTTCCTGTATTCATTTGTAGTTCCTAGTTGTTGTTTTGAAAAGAAGAGAAGTTTATGTTGCAGAGAATGGAAGCTGACCACCAAAATGTGCTCCTTCAATGCCCCAGGCTTATGACTAGATTTGAGAAATACAAAAAAAACGTTAAACCTCCACTCACACATTAGTGTGTAGTAATTAAAACAATTGTAGGGCATTCCACCTAGAATACTCTATTAATAATCTTTATTAATCATGTTAATATGAATTAGTGGGAGCTAGGATCACTGGCAAGTGGTGTTGAAATCATATGGAATATATGCATTGAACTAGAAGAATTGTGCTTTGCTAAGATGCAATTTATTTTTTGCAAACAATATTGAGTTGTTCTCTGCATTATCTAATTGTTAAAATGTTGGCAATGGATTGGCTGTTCAAAAGCACTGGAGGTCAACTGTTTTCAACACAAACACAAAGCACATTTAGTGGTCCATTTTCTGAATTGTACTGACAATCAAATTAAGAAGACATAATCGTTTTATTGTGAATTGTTTCTGTAGGGAAATGTATGTTGTCATAACAGAAAGTCACTTACTAGTTTTCAGGTTGTTTCAAGATTAGAAAATATGCTGACAAATGGTAGTTGTTATTTCCTTGGATTTACATTATTAATTAATTATGAAGTTGAAAAAAATCCAGGTACAAAAATATGAATTGCCTTGACCTCTTTTCAGAATTCGCAGTAAGGCCCAACTTGAAATGCCTCAATTGCTGAGATTTGTCATAATAAAACAATTACAGCTTCACAAATATTTTATAGAATTTGTCTCATGTCTGAGACATTATTTTTCCTGTATAGGTACAGCAGGCAGTGAAGACAGCTAATGGTATGCTGGCCTTCATAACAAGAGGAATTGAGTATAGGAGCAAAGAGGTCCTTCTTCTGCTATACAGGGCCCTGGTGAGACCTGGAGAATTGAGTGCAGTTTTGGTCTCCAAATTTGAGGAAGGACATTCTGGTTATTGAGGGAGTGCAGCGTAGGTTCATGAGATCAATTCTCGGAATGGCGGGACTATCATATGCTGAAAGATTGGAGCGACTGGGCTTGTAAACACTTGAGTTTAGAAGGATGAGAGGGGATCTGATTGAGATGTATAAGATTATTAAAGGATTGGAGACTCTGGAGGCAGGAAGCATGTTCCTGCTGATGGGTGAGTCCAGAACCAGAGGACACAGTTTAAAAATACGGTGTTGGCCATTCAGAACAGAGTTGAGGAGAAACTTCTTCACCCAGAGAGTGGTGGATATATGGAGTGCTCTGCCCCAGAAGGCAATGGATAATTGCAAGAAAGAGATGGATAGCACTCTTAAAGATAGTGGATTATGGGGATAAAGCAGGAACAGGATACTGATTGTAGATGATCAGCCATGATCATAATGAATAGTGTTGGTGGCTCGAAGGGCCAAATGGCCTACTCCTGCACCTATTGTCTATAGTCTGTATCTATAAGCTATAAATCATTATTGTGGGAGCAGATGGAACACAAGCAATAATGAAACACAGAATATTTGCAATATCCAGTCAATGCTGTAGAACAGTTATCTGTAAGATCAACCACAAAACATTCTTTTATTTTATAAATTGTTTTGATTTTTAATTATGATCTGATTTTTGCCTGATTGTGTGTTGAGACAATTTAGTAATTTTGGAGTGAAGAGACAGTTATTTGATGGAATATTATGGATTCAGACAGTATTCATGATTCTGGTTCAATGGGAACTCAATGTCCAGCAGTGCAACAAATCAGTGTTTACAAGGCTGTTAGTGATGTGGTTCCTGCCCGAAACGTCGATTTTTCTGCTCCTTGGATGCTGCCTGACCGGCTGTGCTTTTCCAGCACCATTCTAATCTTGACTCTGATCTCCAGCATCTGCAGTCCTCATTTTCGTCTCTTAGTGGTGTAGTGACCAATGTTAAAACTACTATTGAGAGTCTCTCATTTTCAAACATACTTTCTAAGTATTAACCATAGCACGGTCATAGAAATTTTACTGCTAAGCCATCAGGTTTGGGTTGGGGTTAGAGTTAGGGTCCCTTGCAAGGGAACTTCAACATGGAAATTCCAATATTTATTCCTCTTGTAACCTCAGAAGAAGGTTAAAAATCACACAACACCAGGTTATAGTCCAACAGGTTTATTTGTACTGTGACCTGGTGTTGCATGATTTTTAACTTTGTCCACCCCAGTTCAACACCGGCTCCTCCATATCATGGCAAGCTCAAGAAGATGCCACCTCAATTGCCAGTGCTGCTGAACTGCCAACTCTCTGATCCTGGGTTCCCTCCAACCCTCCAGCCATTTCCTCCAAACAAAATACATTGAACTGAATGTGATTTTTTTTAAAAAATGAGGCCCAGACTATTGCTTACATATGTTTTCAAAATTTGCTTTTGAAAAGACCTTCTTCAGTTAGTCAAACAGTCCTCTAAAATGCCTGTAAATAAGCAGTTCAAAGGTTCTTGTGCCGCAGAACTGAATGGAAACATTTGAACTGAACTAACTTTTATGGTGGTTAGTTTCTATGATGCATAGAGGATGCACCTGGACAGGTGTCCCTTTAACACTGAGTGAAGAGAACAAAGCAGCTGTATTTGGCTTTAAACTTTCTGACTGCATTAAAGCCTGCAAAAAAGCTTTTAAATTTTTTTCCCCATCAAATGCATGTAAAAACAGATCTTCCTCTTGCTCCAAACAGCTCCTCTTTACTAGGCATCTGAAATAATTAATGTGATGTCTATCACAATTCTAGATGTGATTACACCTTACAGACACTTACTGTCTATGTGACCAGCACATCTAGCAAGTTAAACAAGAATGAATGTCTTTTGGGTTAACATACTTTCTGCCACTATCTTATTGAATTTCCTCTTTTACCCCGTCATTAAGTTGTTTTCTTAATGTCTTCCCACCACCCATCCCCCATGCTGTACCCATGCTTTACCAATACATTTAGGGGAATCAAACTGGTACAACCAGGATTTGGAGATGCCGGTGTTGGACTGGGGTGTACAAAGTTAAAAATCACACAACACCAGATTATAGTCCAACAGGTTTAATTGGAAGCACACTAGCTGGTGTTGTGTAATTTTTAACTTGGTAAACCAGTTTTGTGATACTGGCAGACCTGATGGCACAGGACACTGTATAAACCATTCATTAGTTGCAAGCTTTAGTGATCCCCAAACGCTGCTTGCTTGCTTTTAAGAGGTATCTGTTTGTGAACTGCATGCAGATCCAATGTCTTTTGACCTAGATGAGCCAAAAATGGAAGACTATAAGAAGACACTGTCATTCGGAGCAAATGGATCTTGTCATTTAAGCCTTGTTTGATTTTCTCTGCTTGTAACTTAAATTTTAATTTAACTTCCTGTATAGTAGAAATTTTCACCACATCTAAAAGAGTTAATTTTCTGAGGTACTCATTCATTGCTTCACATATTACTTTTCATGGCTTATGCAGTATGCATTCACACACAACCTTCAGTATTGCAACCTTCATCATTGCCACTTAGCAGCATTACCTGGATTTGACTTCAATCTATTCATCACAGGAGAACTGCAGAATTTGGTATTTTCAGATCTGTACTGCAGATCTTAGAATATAGCGCAAATGTGGACTTTGGAAGTTCAGGATTCAAAAGGCAAAATCAAACAGGAGATGGGAACAGAAGAAATGTCAAGGTCATAAGCTAATGTCCCAGTTTGTTGTCCCTCCTGGGGAGTGCTAAAAATATTTTAAATGATTGACTAAATTGTTTCATTGACATGTGTCACAACTCTAACAGATTGCAATTAACTTAAACCAGGTTCTGTTGTCATTTTTTCTTTTACATTAGTTGCACTTCCAGTTAGTTCTTCTCCTGAGCAGAATTGTAAGACAAGACTTCTACTCACAGCAGTTTAGACACGCCAAAGGGAGTGGCTACCAAAAGAGTTGGACATCTTGCTTCTCTTCATTCTTGCATAGCATATAAAACCAGAAGCTTGGTGAAGGTGGAGCTATTGCCACTAACAACTCTTCTGTTTATCAATTCCTAGTCTGAACAAAGGATTTTTAAACAGTTTACAGCATTTACTCAGTCTTGAATAAAATTAGGTCCATCCAAACGTTAAAAATGTCCAAATCTAACTGTCTCAGGAGAATTATAAGTTTAGAGCACAGGGAGTCAGATATCTCTGTTACATTCCTACAAGCAGGACTGTGATAAAGGCAAGACTGCTATTACTTTTAATCAAGAATTTTGGCATTGTTGCAGAAATGATAATTACTATAAAAATGTCACAGAAGCCTCTACAACACTAAAAAAGTAACTGCTAAAAATTTAACTATCTTAAATACCTGTCAACAGTATGTGTAAAAGGTGAGGGATGTTAGAATATATGTTTGTACCTGTGCTCTACATCAGGAATTGACCTGCAGTTAATTAGATGCTTTCTTCAGTTTGGAATGGTTTTTGAAGACAGAGCAAAACAGTGGAGATTGGGAAGTCAGCACAATTAGAATAAACATTGAGGCATTGTAAGCGACCTAAGAGATTACCATGCTCATATCACTGATTTAGTGCTGCGGAAGATAGTGGAGAAGTGCAGTTTGGCTGCAAACCTGTACTTGAGCAAGTATCCACTTAAATTCTCTTGTAATAAAGACTGCAAAGGGGTAACAGTCCACCACTAAATTAAAGCCTCCACCTTATACTGTTTAATACTAGAATTCTTGGAGAACTGTCCCTTTTAATCTGTTTCATTAAAGTGTTACGTGACAGCTTGGATTAAACTTTGAGCACAGTAAAGCCTGTCAGTGCTGCGAGGGTTTACCAGATTCAGTTAAATTCCCACTGGTCTTGGCTCTATCTGGATTAAGTGTGACCTTAATTGTAAAACCAGTTCAGTGCAGGAAATTGCACTCGGGAAGTGCACATGCTTGTCAGAAAAAGTATGTTTACAAGGATTGGTTTCCCTTGCCTCAATCTGTATTTATTCTGAGAAATAATAAAAGCAGATCAGTGTGATGAGAACCTATTTCTGTGCTTGTGTGTGTCACTAGCTGACTGCACCAATCCACTATACCAGGCACATTGTTGCCTTTTGTAATCTCATTACTTCTATCACAGGTTTGTTTTGGCTGTAGACACAGTTTGATTGAACCCTTTGTGGAGGTGGTGTTCTGTTTAGTCAGCAATGAGTAACAACATTCCTTGTTAGTTTGCACAGTCGAGTACACATTCACAGTTCACGTAGGAAGCTCTCTCTGCTGGGTGTGTCTGTGTCAAGACTAATGAGACACAGGCAAAGTTATCATGTAAGTTGCTTTTTCTTTAAGTTACTTGGTGCAAATGCAATCAAGAATGCTCTTGCCTCATAGATAAGACACAATTTTACGCTTAAGTAATCAGTATGTTTAGGACTTCAACAGTTTCACGGTTCAATTCATTATCTGTTTTAAAATTGATTTCTTAAAATATGTCATTTTTGTCATGGTTTCGTTCTTGGAGCTGGATTTCACTCAATGTATTTTTTTCCGTATTTTGTCTCTATTGTGTTGACTGTCTCATGATTATTTTCTTTATGTTGCACTTGTAGGCTGGTTATTTTGTTTTGCTCCCCCGTGGGCACAGCCTTAACATTAGAGGGGGTCAATTTAGAATGGAAATGAAGGAGACATTTCTTCAGCCAAAGTCTGGTGGGTCTGTGGAATTCATTGTCACGAGCGCAGTGGAGGCCGGGCCGTTGAAGGTCTTCAAGGCAGGGAGTGATAAATTCTTGATCTTGCAAGGAATTAAGGATTATGGGGAGAGTGCCGGCAAGTGGAGTTGAAATGCCCATTAGCCATGATTGAATGGTGGAGTGGACTCAATGGGCCGAATGGCCTTACTTCCACTCCTATGTTTTATGGTCTTTTTGATGCAATTGACAAAAGGACCTTCTTGAGGTGTTTTTTCTGCCTGCCAGATCTATGTTAACTTTCTGTGATATTCCCTCCTAATTGTTGAATAATATCTCTGTTCCAGTACATACTCCCTGCTGCCCTTTGCCTCAACCAACAGGTGCACCCGAGCAGGTGTCCTGTGCTTCGCATTCACTAATGCTGCCCTGAATCAGGAATTGAGAACTATGTTATACTGTGGTTCAGATTCAAGAACTTGAAACATTTGCATTCTCTGTAAGGAGATGCTGTTTCATTTAGTCTCATTGTATTTCCATCCTCCCCATTCTCCTGGTATGCACAGATTTTGTTTCCCTGTCCCCCAAATCATCAATCCTAGCATTTGTCATGCTCTTCCTCCTCTTCATGCCATTCATTTTCTCTGCTGTCTCCCTGTTGCAGCTTTAATCTGAGTGAAGTTGCTGAAGAAAATGGTTCTGGGTCAATGTTCCAATAAGATTTTCTATTTGCAGCACAAAACTTCCAAACATTTCCAGTGGCAAAAGGATTTGGGTATGAAAAAGCTTTGGTAAAGAGGAACATCATCATCAATGACAAGGTGTTTTTCTCTTAACTAACATTGTCACATGCACTGTGCCCTTGAGTGTTGCCTGCCAGTGTGAAATGCTGGCCTATATGACCTGCTGTAACATTGATGGTGCAAAATTTGTTTTGGCTATAGTCTAAAAATGAATGCTTCTATATGGACAAGATTTAATATGCATTTCATTTTATATGTGATTTAGTAGCATTATATTCCCATTACCTACTCAACTGCTGACCATTCCAAGTTCAGATCCTGGCCTCGACAATGGCTAGGCAAAAACGAGGACTGCATTTGCTGGAAACTAGAGTTTAGATTAGATTGGTGCTGGAAAAGCACAGCAGGTCAGGCAGCATCTGAGGAGCAGGAAAATCAATGTTTCAGGCAAAAACCCTTCATCAGGAATCAACAATGGCTCCTTCTTCTAAGCTACTGACCATTCTTTCTCCAAACTATCATCATCAGACTATGAATTCTGTGTTCTTACAAACTACCCCTCCATGTCTAATCTTCCTTTCCTCTTCCAAGTCTTTGAATATAGGTACAGTGTAGTGTAGATAAATGTGAGGTTACCCACTTCAGTAGCAAAAATAAGAAGGGAGATTATTTGATGGGCTTAAACTGAGAGTGAGGAAAGCTCCATTAGGAACTACATTATACTGGGTCTCTTCATGCACCAGTCGCTGAAAGTATGTCTGCAGGTTATGCCTCCAAGTGGTTTCCAGCATCTCAGATGCTAGTGTTCAGCCAGTTTGTTTGGAGTCACTGGATACTGGGCCCTGACTACATTCCTGCAACTGTATTGAAGACTTATGCTCTCGAACTTGCTGCTCCCTTAGCCAAGCTTTTCCAGTACAGTCACAACACTGGCATGTACCTGGCATTCTGGAAAATTGCCCAGGTATGTCCTGTACTCAAAATGCAGGACAAATTCAACCCCTCAGTCTCCTTCAGTCAACAGTAAAGTGATGGAAGTTGGCTTCAACAATACAAAGAAGCAGCATGTACTCAGCAATAAACTGCTCACTGATGTCCAGTTTGATTTCTGTCAGGCCCACTCAGCTCCTGACCTGGTTACAGCCTTGGTTCAAACATGAACAAAAGAGCTCAATTCCAGAGGTGATGAGGGAGTGACAGCCCTTGACATCCAGGCTACATTTGACCAAGTGTAGCATTGAAGAGCCTTAGCAAAACTAGAATCAGTGTGAATCAGGGTGCAAACTCTACACTGACACAGAAGAAGATAGGAATGAGTTTCTCTGCAGAGCTTCCTCAGGATAGCATCCTAGGCCCAACTACCTACAGCTGCTTCATCAATAACCTTCCGTTCATCACATAAGATCAGAACTGGGAATGTTCACTGATGATTGCACAATGTTCAACATGTTTTGTGACTTTTCAGATACTGAAGCAGTCCATATTCAAATGCAACAATTACTGGACAATATCCAGGCTTGAACTAATAAGTGGCAAATAGTATTCGCTCCACACAAGTGCCAGACAATAACCATCTCTTTCAATAAGAGATAGTTATGGCTAGAAGACCATGTCAGTGGCTAGGAATACTGCAGTAAGTAACTCACTTTCTGACTCCCCAAGGTTTGTCCACTATCTACAAGGTGCAAGTCACGTGTATGATGGAATACTGCCTGGATGAGTGCAGCTTCAACAACACTTGAAGCTTGACACCATGCAGAGCAAAGCAGCTTGCTTAATTGGCACCACATCCACAACCATTCACTCCTTCTTCCACCAATGCTGAGTAGCAGCAATGTGTACTCTCTAAAAGATGCAGAACAAAACTTTACCAAAGATCCTTAGACATCACCTTCCAAACCCATGACCACTTCCATCTAGAAGACAAGGGCAGCAGATAGATGGGAACATCACCACCTGCAAGTTTCCCTCCAAGGTATTAACCATCCTGACTTGGAAATATATCACTGTTCTTTCCACTGTTGGTGGATCAAAATCCTAGAATTCCTTTTCTATGACATTGTGGATCTGTCAACAGTACATGGACTGTAGTGGTTCAATAAGGCAGCTCACCACCAACTTCTCAAGGAATGGGCAATAAAATGCTGGCTAACCAATTCAGTACTCAGACCTCTTGGCATGATGGTATCCCACAAACTTAACAATACATTAAAATAGCAGCTAATGAACTTGAAAGACCCGATTAAAGACAACAAGCAAAACTAATGTCATTTACAAAATACCTTGCAAGAACTGTAAAAAACAAGACATTGGATAAATAGACAGACAACTAGCCACCAAGGTACATGAACATCAACTAGCCACAAAAAGACATTAACCACACTCACTAGTATCCTTACATACAGATGAGGAAGGACATTACTTCGACTGGGACAACACATCCATCCTAGGACAAGCCAAACAGAGACATGTATGAGAATTCCTAGAAGCAATCGGAATTCTTTCAACAAACACATTGACTTGGATCCCCCAAGAAAAATAACAGGTTATGATGTCACTACAGGAAATGACATCACCATCCCAAGGAACCTAAACATATAAATAGAAAGAGAGCCATGCCACCAGTGTTTCATCTGGAGACTCACTTATAATGTTACCTAGTATGGTAACGAAATGTCTGAAAATGAACCTTGCAGTTCAGCAAGCAAACCTACATCCAGAATGCTGGAAATACTGAGCAGATCTGTGAATAAAGTCACCCTTTATTCACATGAAATAGTACTTGACACTGGTCCAGCAGCCTCAGAGCCAGATCTCAGTGTGAACAGGATGTCTGACACTCCTGTTTATGTCTGTCAACCAAAGCTCCCTGATTGGGGTTGTTAATCTGGTGCTAACTGAGAACTCATTCTATGAAGTCCATCTAGATGACCTCATTAAAATCACTACAGTTTGAATATTACTGTGCAGAGAAAAGGAGAGTTAATGTTTCAGGTCGATGATTTTTCATTAGAACAGCTTTGTCCTCAAAGATGTTACCCAATCTGTTGAATATTTCTAGCATTTTCTCTTTTCATTTTTCCTTTCTGCCTCTATTTGGGCCTGTCTACTACATCTACAGTTTCAGACTGCTTGTCTGACATCCAATCCTGAATAGGAAAATAAGAACAGGTTTGGGCCATTCAGCCCAGTTGAGCCAACTTATCATATACCTATTATAAGGATTGAAGCAAAATTTTTTAGCATGACCTGACAATTGATTCCATTCCTAATCTCCACCCATATCTCATTCATTCAAACTATTTACAAACTTCAGCCTGAGCTGGGCTTCTGACCCTATTTCATCGCCACCATTTAGCTTGCCTATACCCATCTCCATAACATTTCCCACTTCAGCTCATTAGTGTTTGAAATGTTCATCCTGAAATCATCACCTTTAATATCAATTATTCTAACAGTCTTTCTAAAATTATCAGTTTTTGTCCTCCATAACTCTCACTCCAGGAAAACTCCCACCTTTATTTAGTTTTGCACTGACATTTACAGTCCTATGCCTTTATTCTTTCAAATTAAGCTCCATTAACTTCTTTTCTGCTAACTATTCTAGTGTAAAATTTTCAATCCCACTGGAACATTCAAAGTTGATAGGCAAGAGTATCCCTTTTGGTCCTTTGAACTTGCCTCACGTAATAATGGATGAGCAGCCTTGTCATGTCCTCCTTTCCATTGCAGCCCTCTTTACTTCTTTTGCAACTATCCATTCCTGTGAGTTTGGGCTCTTGTACCTCTCCCACCTTTTCTTCCCACCATCAGAAACCATGCCTTCAGTTACCCAGTTTGCACTCTCTCGAATTTCCTCCTTGAATCATCCCATTCCAGAATTGCCAATGGGATTGTAAAATGCATCAGGATACCACTTCCATGCTAATAGTGCTATATAAATTCAGGATCAAATAATTGTTGAAATTGTTGAAGGAAGGTTCAGTGCTCCTCTTTGTGTAGACCCATTAAATTGATAAGACATCCATTTAGTATTTCATCTGAATGATAACATCTCCTGCAATGTAGGAGCAATATTTTGAAGTGTCTGTATGGATTGTATTCCTTAGTTCTGCAGTGGGGCCTGTACTTGTATAGTCTGAACTGTAGAAAACAAGAATATATATGAATTGAAGTTTTATGCTTCTCAGGCCATGCTAGGTGTGGTCATATACATCCGTCCAAGCAACGTTGTATGTAATAGTGTACCATTGTTAATATCAAATATTGAATGGCACATACACTTTTACACTTTTTTTATTTTTAAATGACATGATAGCTTCTCAATGTTCTCTGAGAACAGTATTTTATAATTAATGGCCCTTTTATTAACCTTGTTTATGTGAACACATATGTTTTTGTTCTCAACATTAATTTTGCAGACTGTTAAATCATCTTTCATTGCTCTCTCCTATTCTGTCAAGCGGTCTAATTACAGGGTAAGAACTAGTCTTCATTATTTTCATTTTTAATTAGCAGTGCTGGAGATGGGAATATAGACTGTTTGTTTGTTTTGCTAGAGAATGCCAATTTATCACAGAAAGTAAGAACAATGAGCTTGATTTTAACTGGGAACATGTTCTGACAGATGATATAAAAAGCCACCATGGGAGCTCAGTGTGAGGCCAAAGCTACTTTTATTTCAGGCCTTATTTACACAATAAAAGATTATGTTTGCTGTATCCTCCACCTCTCACCTTTGCTGCACCAGTCACCATCAGAAGTAACATCAAGAGTGGTAGGTGGGAGCAGCAGAATATCAACAGAATCGAAAACCATGCGTAAAGTTGACATTGGAGTCATGCTCACATTTGAAATATCATGAACAAAAAAGTATTATCACTTCTTTTTCTGTCCCTCTATTCTGTCCATATATTCTCTCCATCTGTGTCTCTTGACTGCACACATTGTTTTTTTAATTCTCCCTCACAAACTGTTGCACTAATTGCACAAGCTGTGAATCTGGCAGCAGCAATTGAAAGCACATGACAGCCCAGCCTTTTGTGAAATTTCATTTCTGTTTTAATTCAGTCCAAGTGTCTGATTTAGAATAGCCTCAGTGCTATTTGATGCTCACCAAAGCTTTGAATTAAACCTTATGGTAACAAAGGAAATCGAATACATAGCTAGAGACCTTGTGTGGGTGCATTTGATTATTATGTATATTTGAAAACCAAAAGTGATAGTAAACAGACATTCTGACATTCAGGTCAAGAACTGTGAAATCAGTCAGGGACAAACTAAATGTTTTTAGGGTGAATGTTTGGTAATCGATGTTTTTTGGTTGTAGTCAGCAAAAATTCTTTTGGAAGGTGTACAAGTTTTTTTGGAAGTTGAGTGAAACCGAAACACACTTAATTTCAAAAAGTATGGTCTTAAAATGAGATGATGCTGCATTCTTAGCACCCTCACACACAAGGAAATTTACTCTCAACTAAATGAAGGTATGCTCCATTTGGATGCTGTAAGTCAAACAGGGAGAAAGTGATGATGTCCCTTGCTCAAAAATAAGGAATGTCACAGCTGTCCAGCTCCTTTTTTAATATTATATTTTGTGAAAGTAATTGCAAATATGTTTTATTTTGTTTGTTTTCCCCTAAATGATTTGTTGACTCCACTCATGTTTGTGGATGAACTGACGTGTAGAAGGGCTTTCACCGTCAATACGGATTCTCTAATCTGTACAGTAATTAAATGCAGTCCTCATAAACTTGTGTTATCTTTTATGAAGTTAAAAATCACACAACACCAGGTTATAGTCTAAGATTTATTTGGAATTATAAGCTTTCGGAGCGCTGCTCCTTCATCAGGTAGCTAGTGGGACAGAATCATAGGATACAGAATTTATAGTAAAAGATCAAAGTGTCATGCAACTGATGTGATGTATTGAACAAACCTAGATTAGTTGTAGAATACTTTGATCTTTTATGATAAATTATGTGTCCTATGATCCTGAACCACTAGCTACCTGTTGAAGGAACAGCACTCTGAAAGCTTGTACTTCCAAATAAACCTGTTGGACTGTAACCTGGTGTTGTGTAATTTTTGGCTTGGTCCACTCCGGCACCTCCACATCATACCTTTAATGAGATGATGTGGACTTTGAGATGATGTGGCAATTTTAGATGGTGTTAAGAATCAAACATATTGTAATGGTTCTAGAGTCACGTGTAGACCAAATTAGGTAAAGCAGATTCCCTTTCCTGAAGGACATTAATGAAATGGATATTTTCAAAATGCTGGCTTTTTCAAATTCTTTCAGATGACGAGGGTGACACTAGCAAGGCCAGCATTTGTTATTCATCCCTACTTGCCTTGGCTGCTGGGCCATTTCAAAGGGAGTGAAATGTCAGCAATATTGTGTGGTTCTGGTGTCAGACTTACCCCAAACCAAGTCATGTTGACAGATTTCATTTTCTAAAATACGTTCGTGAATGAGTTGGATTTTTACAACAATCAATGATTGTTTCATGCCATCATTATTGAGCAAATATTCCAAATGTATCAACTGAATTTAATCTCTATGGACTGATTTGAATCCAAGTTACCAGAGCATCAGGCTAATCCTTTGGGTTCCAGTGACATTACCGCTATGCCAGCATCTCCCCAAATACTTACTAAGTTCCAAGTTTAGAGTTTATCTTTCAGAGATCAGTTGTTAATATTAATCATCTTTCTTTCATAAAAAGTTTTAAACAGTCTGCCCTGTCTGCCAGATGCCCCCTTGCACCTAATGTGGAAAAAACCCCAAGGCACTCCCCATAGACATGTTGTGTAGGTGTCAGTCCAACATGTAACCCTCAATCAACTGCATTAAAAAATAATAATCTGATAATATATTGCGTTCTTGTTTCTGGCATATTTCAGTCCTTAAATTGACTGCTAAGTTCCTTCAAATCACAACAGTGATAAAACACAAAACTGCTGTCCCTTTTATGCACTTTGGGAAGTCTTGAAATGTGCTCAAGGTATTCAGTCAACTTATTTTTTTCCCTTAACCCTAAAATCAAAAGGCTTAGTTGTAGGCTATAATTATCTAAGCCATTTGGTAAATCGCTGTCAGTGTGGAGACTGGGATGAACATTTCACTTAATTTTACACTTCAAGTATTTTGTTTTGCTCTTTACAAAACTCTGCAGATAATCACAGATCTACATGGGTGTGTATATCACATGGGGAAAAAAGTGAAAAAAAAACAAGGATGTAGCTGCCAAATTACCCATCTTACTAGTATTGTGTGTTAGTTATTTATAAAAGTTAGCATGTCTGTACAGGCATACATCTGAGATATATGTGATGATCACTTGCATAATAGGAGAGTGTTCAAAGAGATAAATTATGAATGTGAGAAAAGGTACATTAAATATCTTCACACCAGTTGCTGTAGTTGGAACACTTGATTTCATTTATATGACATTTGCAATATTTAAAAACAGCTTGTAGGGCATATGAACATACAAATTAAGAAAGGGGTGGGCTACTTAGCCCCTTAGGCCTGCTCTGCCATTCAATAAGATCATTGCTAATCTGATTTTAACCTCAAAATTCATGTTCCTCTTTCCCCTGATAACTTTTCAACCACTTGTTTACAAGAATCTATTTACCTCAGCCTTAAGAATGAGCTGCTTTTGCTGATACATACGTCTACATGATGATGTTGATGCTTGGAACTGTGCGATCCTATTGAGTGTACATGTGTTACCCACAGTGCTGGTGTCAGCAAGCACAGCCTAAAAAAATTCAATGACTCTGAAACTCTCTTCCTGAAAGAATGGTGGAGACAAAGACCCTTGATTTTTTGGTGATCCCGAGATCTAGATTCTCCGATAAGAAATATTCTCTCCAGATTTACTCTATCAAGACAGTTCGGGATTTTTATGTTCCAAGCATGTCATCTCTTACTTTTCCTCTTCTAAATAAGTGAATACAAGCCTAGTCTGTCCAAATTTCCTCATAAAACAACTTGTCCATTCCAGGTATTAGTCAACTAAATCTTCTCTGAGCTGCTTACGACTTATTTACGTTATTCCTTAAATAATGTTATGGACCAGAACAAAACTCTTCAAAATATATTAAGAAGAGGGTTACTTTTCGGACAGGCGGTGTGGCCTTACTGGGCTGAAGGGCCTGTTTCCACACTGTAGGGATTCTAATAATAAAGGAGCATTTCTAAGATAGCCTACACCCCAAACTTACTTTATTTTTTAAGACAATGTAAGGTGTTGTGCTCTGGATGCAATTCAATTGGTCAAACTACCGGCTTGAAACAAAACACAATTAATTTTACACAATGGTTAAAATACAAACAATAGAAAGAAGAATTGGAATAACTTAAGTCTGCTGGAAATCTTAACAGACTAATAGATAATTTAATCGCTAAACAGCAACTGTTCCAATACAGTAACATCCTGTAAATATACCCATAGCAAAGGGAAATTCAGTAAAAAACATTGTCTCGTATGTAATTTTAGCAACAAGAATAGAATGCAAGCTTTTAGCTGTAACAAAGAAAGGAATAACAACTTCCACATCCAGCTTCAAGACTCCAGAAACTGCTGAAAGCTAAAATTGAAATCCTAGTTCTGTGGGACCTTGACCCCTACTCTTTAATGCTTCTTCTATTGTTTTAACTTTAAAAACAATACAAGCTGGCTGGGCTCAGAGCAGACAGCTCTGCTTCAAGCTTACAACATTTGCTTTGAAAAGAAGCATGATAGAACACATCCTTCTTAGATCACATCTTGTACCAATAAGGTGACCAATTCTGTACACAGTACTGCAAATGTGCTCTCATGAGTGGTCATAGTCATAGAGTTATAGTGATGTACAACACAGAGACAAACCCATCAGTCCAACTCATCCATGCCAACCAGATATCCTAAATTAATCTAGTCCCATTTGCCAGCACCCGACCCATATCCATCTAAACCATCCCTATTCATATACCCATCCAGATGCCTTTTAAATGTTGTAATTGTACCAGCCTTCACCATTCCCTCTGGTAACTCATTCCATATATGCACCACTCTTTGTGTGAAAAAGTTATTGCTTACGTCTCTTTTAAAACTTTTCCCTCTGCAAACTTACTAACCAAACCTTCTATGTTCACATGCAAATCATTTATACAAATGATGAAAAGCAGCGGACCCAGCACTGAACCTTATGGCACACCAGTAGTCACAGGCTTCCAGTCTGAAAAACAATCCTTCACCACCACCCTCTGTCGTCAACTTTCGAGCCAGTTCTGTATCCAATTGGCTAGTTCTCCCTGTACTCCATGTGATCTAACTTTGCTGACCAGTCTACCATGAGGAACCTTGTTGAACACCTTACTGAATTCCATATAGACCACGTCCACCAATCTGTCATCATCAATCCTCTTTGTTGGTTCTTCAAAAAACTCAAGCAAGTTTGTAAGACATGATTTCCCATGCACAAAGCAATGTTGACTATCCTAATCAATTCTTGCCTATCCAAATACAGGTAAATCCTGTCTTTCATGATTCCCTCAAACAACTTGCCCACCACCGATGTCTCTGTACATAACCTTCCTACTTTTGAATTCAGTTACCCTTGTGATAAATGATGGCATTCTACAAGGTTTCCTAATTATTTGCTACAACTCCACATTATGCTTTTGCAGATCATGCACAAAGACACTCAAATCCATCTGCATTTCAGAGCTGTGAGATCTGATAGCTGACTATCTCACTATAGTATCTCACTATGATATGCATTAATACATTATAATCCATTTGTCACCTCTTTGTGTACTCCTATAACCTATCTATTCCTTTCTATAACCTTTTTCGTGTCTTGTTTGCAACTTATTTCACAACTTAGTTTCCTACCTATAAATTCTTGAAATAATCACATTCATAATGGAGCAAGGCCTCTCTTTTGTTATTCAAGCATCAAATTGCAATTGTAAACCTAATGAAATAACTTGGTACCAATGAAAGAACTGAATTTAACATAATGAATTAACTTAATTCTGGTGGGAGCGGATAACAATCCAGCATGAGACTGATTCAAGAGTCCTGACAATTTTTGACTGCTTGGCCATTTTTGGTGGAAGATTGTTGCAATTTCTTATCCTTTGATTCAAGAATGATATCTAGCCAGGTTTGCAGTTTTCTACCATGTTTCTTCATATGAGTCTTTGGGTGCATGAAACAGGATATAGAGTCATAAAGTTATACAGCATGGAAACAGATCCTTTGGTCCAACCAATCCACACTGACCATGTTCCCAAAATAATCTAATCTTGCCTTCCTGCGCTTGGCTCATATCCCTCCAAACCTATCCTATTCATGAACTTATCCAAATGTTTTTAAACATTGTAATTGTACCTGCATCCACCATTTTCCCAGGAGGTTCATTCTACACATGAGCCACTCTCTGTGTAAAAAGGTTGCCCCCATGTCATTTTTAAATCTTTCTTCTCTCACCTTAAAGATATGCCCCATAGTTTTGAACTTGCCCCACCTTCAGGAAAAGATCCTTGTCATTTGCCTTCTCTATGCCCCTAATGATTTTATAAACCTCAATAAGATTACCCCTCAACATCCTACACTCCAATGAAAAAGGTCCCAGCCTATCCTTACATCTCAAACCCTCCCTTCCAGTAACATCCTGGTAAATCTTTTCTGAATCCTTTCCAGTTCAATAATATCCTTTCTATAACAGCTAAGTGCATCCAATATTGTAGTAGAGCCCTCACCAATGTCCTCCACAACCTCAACATGACATTCCAACTCCTATACTCAATGATCTGAGCTATGAAAGCAGGAATGCTAAATGCCCTAACTACCTCATCTATCTGTGTTGCAAATTTCAAAACATGATGTACCTGAACCCCTAGGTCTCTCTGTTTTGTGACATAACCCAGAATCCTACCATTAATTGTATAAGTCCTGTCCTTGTTTGTTTTACCAAAATGCAATACCTCACATACATCCAAATTAAACTCCATCTGCCACTCCTCAGTCCATTGACCCAATTGATCAAGATTTTTTAAAATATATATATGTTATGTAATCGGTAGTGCAGAATGGTGTTGCTTACTTTCCCTTTCTATACTGCTCTGAGTCAACATTAAGGTGTTGGAACATATGAGGTAAATTAAATGGATGGACAAGTTATTGTCATCATGAAGGACTGGAAGAAAACTCCTTCAAGTCGTTAATGAAGAAGTTGTGGGGTTGTACCAAACTTATGTGGATGAGAAACTGAATATTAATAATGGAAAGATACCATTGTCCACAAAAGCAACCATTTACTTGATAGTCGCATAACATCATATAATGTGACAAGATATTTAATTAGAGTTTCACAAAGCAAAATTAGACACTGAGTCATATAATGAAATATTTGGCAAGGTAGCCAACTATTTGGAGATAGCTTATTAGAAGAGGAAAGAGAGGTAGTTGATATGAAAGGTTTATGTAGGCAATTCCAGAACTTAATACCTAGACAGCTGAAGGCACAGCCTCCATGGATGAAACAATTGAAATGATGAATGTACAAGAGGGCAGAATGAGTGAGAGGAGTGCAGATATTTTGGGAGAGGAGTATAGAGATTGGGAGGCCAAGGTCTTGGACAGATTTGAAAATGAGAAAAAGAGTTTAAAAAGCAAGACATTGCTTGACCAGGAGATAGTTTAGATTAGTGAAATAAGCATGATAGGTAAATGGAACTTGGATTGAGGAAGGACACAGGCAGTTAAGGTTTCGAAACCTCGAGTTAGAAGGCAAAATATAGGAATCCAGTTTTTACTGATTGGGCATAGTCTAGTCTAGAAATAACACAAGGAACACATAAGGGTTTCAGCTGCAAATGAACTGAAGCAGTGACTAGATTGGGTGATGCTATGAAATGGAAGTAGGTTGTGATGTTATGTGTGGTTGGAAGGTCTTGTTTGGGTCAAATGTGACACCAGGGTTATGAACAGTCTGGTTTTATCCTCGGGTGGTTGCTAGGAGGGTGCATGGAACTGGTATCGAGCAAGTGGGGTCTGGAGCAGGGACAAGGTAATGGCTTCGATATTCCTAGTATTTGTTTGGAGGAAGTTTTTGTCACAGCTGTAAAGGAAGTGACATACACAGCAAGAATGGTGTGAGAGGAATGTTTTGTGGACGTAATAGCTAGGGATGGGGAGAATGTGATTGAAGTGCCTGTGGTGGTAACAAAGTGGATTTGCTTTGTGGTGTCTGAACATGAGTGTTTTTATCTTGGATTTCTGGTTGGATTCTTCAATGTCCTGCCAGTTTTTATCAGAGGGCTGGCAGTGATTTGAAATGCCATATGGGGTGACATGCAGACCATGGCAGAACTGTCATTTTCATTTATTACTGGAACTCCTGATGGAGTTGCATTTACTGCCAAAACCAGACTTGAACATTAGCAGCAAATGGAACTGGTGCATTTTCATTGTCCCCTTGCTGTGTTTCCTCCAGCTGGGAAAGGTTAGTATTGCCCCAAGTGGCCAACCAGGCCTCATGGAATATATGCTGCAGTGGCCAATGCTGCCGTGAATGGAGTGAGAAAGATGAATGTACAGTTGATGGGGTGACCCCATGTTTTAAAGTGATTGTAGCAAATTGATTGTCTACCACACACTGTTTGGAGTTGTGCCTGGAATCCTTTTATTTTTCTTGTATTTGTGATTTGTTCATTCGTTAAGTGTTCAACAGATGCAATTTTAAAAACCCTCATAAGAAGTAGGCATCGCTGGCTGGGTCAGGATTTTATTGCTGTGCTTTCTTGCGCCTGAGAAGACAGTGATGATCTGCGGTGTTGAACCGCTGTAGTCCATGTTCTGTAGGTAGATCCACAATGCCGGCCGGGAGGGGTCCATGATTTTGAACCAGTGACAGTGAAACAAAAGCAATATATTTCCAAGTCAGGATAGTGAGTGGCTTGGAGGGGAACTTGCGGGTGGTGGTATTCCCACATACCTACTGCCCTTGTAGTTTGTGGGAATGGAAGGTGCTAAGGATCTTTGGTGAATTTCTGCAAGAACATACTGCTGGTACAGAGCGTCGAGATGGAGTGATTGAATATTTATGGATGTGAATCCAATCATGTGGGCAGTTTTGTCCTGGATCATATCAACCTTCTTGAGTGTTTTTAGAGCTACACTCATCCATGCAAGTGGGGATAATTCCATCTCACTCCTGTTGTGTGCCTTTAGAGATGGTGGATGGGCTTTGAGGTTTTAGGAGGTGAATGCAAAACTTTTAGCAGCAACCTAAATACAATGCACTTCTTGATGTAAACAGAGGGTGTTCCAACAGTGGAAGCAAGGCATGGAGTCTGTCATTGTCCAGGTGCATGTTTGCAAGCAGTGGGGCTGGTGAAGAAGGAAGTTGGTCATATGCTGGAGAATAATGCAGAGATTAAAGCTCGGCTGTGGAAGGAATGCTGGACTGCAAGAAGGACAAGCTATGGGTGGGGAACTAAATGAATTAGTAAACATTCTTGTGTGTGTGTGTATGTGTGTGTGTGTATATATATATATATATATATGCATGTATTGTTTGCCCTTTTATTTTTGATAAAAATATTTCCTCATACAAGTGTGTGCATAAAAAGTCCCATTGTTGTCGATGTTTTGTGGCTCCTGAATGTCTGAAAATGTAGATGCTAGAATTATGTCGTTCTAAGATTCTGAATGTTTGGTTCTTCCAGTTCTTGCGGCTTAAGTGGTTTTGATCATTTTTGATAGACAAGTTTAATTTTGAGTGGAGGGAAGAAAGCAGAAGACTAGATTGCTCAAGAGTTCAGTGTTAATGTTTGGTGAAGATCAGGGAAACAATTCCAGACCTGTTTCTTGAAATTTGAGCTGCTGCTGCAATAATCTTCATTTTTGCCTGTCTAAACATTGGGCCCATCTTCTTGTGTGTGTTGGGGGGGAGGAGGGGGCGGGGTGCGGTTTGGGAGGGACGGCATTGACTATAAACATGGTGAAGATGTATGAAGCTTTTCTTGAGTCATTTCCAGAAAGCATTTTTTAAAATAATCGTGGGTGAGGCCAGCCTTTAGCTCTATGTACTGCACAACAAGTGTAAAAATAGCAATTGAATGATCAGTCACAATCAAGCAGTTGTTAGTTTAAGGTACTTTCATTGCTCTCAGGCTTGTTATGGGTCTGGTCTATGTGCAATTTTTGCACATTCTTCAGCACGACTAAAGCTGGATTAACCTAGCGTTGGGCTAGAAATATCATTTTCTTTCAAAGTTTGGGAGAAGATTTTAGCTCGGGTGCTTGTTGTTGTGGTTCTGTTCGCTGAGCTGGGAATTTGTGTTGCAAACGTTTCGTCCCCTGTCTAGGTGACAACCGGAAGCGGCAGAGACAAACCACTACAAATGCCGGAGGAAAGATCACAGAAGTGCTTCACAGGAGTCTTCCAAGCACTGAGGCTGTCACCTAGACAGGGGACGAAACGTTTGCAACACAAATTCCCAGCCCGGTGAACAGAACCACAACATCATTTTCTTTCAATTGGTTCTAACTGGAAGTTGTGCATTTGTGAATCTGTACCTTAATTTTGCTGTGGCTGGCTGAGTAAGAACTGCATGTTGGGAACTATTGGCATTAAAGCAATATTTAAAATGGTTTTAGCAATTTTATATGAAATGACTTATTCTCAAAATCAGTTGGGAAGATTGCCTCTTTAAGCCAATGGCCCTGATAGTGAAATTAAAAGGCTTCACACAAATGATCTGATTATTTCACTATCTTGGCACCCCCTTGTTTTAAAAAGAGAGTGTTTTCGCTACACAGGGTTAGCTGTGGGACCTCTTGCCATTCTGTAGTGAAACCAGAAATGCTGTTGCTTTTACATTAAATATATTACTGAGTCATGTAGTCATAATTTGTACTGTGCTTTCATTTACCATTGGTATGTTGCAGGTTACAGTAACGAATGCATCATTGTTATTGTGGCAACAACAACTTTCATAAAGCATCCCAAAAGTTTTTAGAGGCCTGTATCAAATAAAACTTGACATTAAGGCACATAGGAAGTATGAGGACAGTTTGCCATTGTGCAGATTTAAGGAGCATTCACAAGGAGTAACGATTCAGGAGATTACTTTTTTAATTCATTCATTCAGTCATGGGATATGGACTTCATTTTGCTCGGCCAGCATTTAGTAACAATTCCTGACTGCCCTCGCAAGGGTAGTGGTGAACTCAGTTCTTCTTGCAAATGTTGTCTTGCTTCCTCCAAACCTATGTGCAAGCTCAGAAGGTTGGCTTCAGCAGCCAAGGCAACCTTATGTGATAAACCACTACAGTAGGTAGACCCACAAAGGGAGGGAGTTCCACAATTTTAACCCAGTGACACTGAAGGAACAGTGTTGTAATTTCCAAGTTATAAGGTTGGTAAGCAGCTTGAAGGGGATTTGCATGATGTGATATTCCCATGTATATGGTCCCTTATCTTTCCAAATGGTAGACGTGTTGTGATTTTGCAAGGTGCAGTTACAGTGACCTGGGTGAGTTAATGCATTGCATTTTGTAAATGGTAATAGTTACTGACTTGGGAGACATGGTCTAAGAAGTGTTGGTGAATTTCTGCAGTACATCTTGTAGATGGCACATACTGCTGCTGCTGAGACTTGGGGGTAGATGCTTGGGGATGTTGTACTAATCAAGTGGGCTGCTTTGTGCAGGATGGTGTCAAGCTTCTTGTGTATTGTTCAAGTTACAGACAAGTAGGTAGTATCCATCACATACTTGACTTGTGCCTTTCAAAAGGTGGACAGGCTTTGTACAGTTGGGAGAAGACTTATTTGTGACAGAATTCCTAGTCTCTGACCTGTACTTGTAGTCACATTTATATAGCTAATCCAGTCCAGTTTCTGTTCAATAGTGACCTCAAAATGTTGATATTGGGGAATGCAGTGACAGCAATGCAATTGAATGTCAAAGGCAATAGTTGGTTTCTCCCTTGTTGGAAATGGTCATTGCCTGGCACTTGTATTGCACGAATGTTATTTGCCACTTGTCAGCTGTAACCTGAATATTGTCCATTTGCTGCATTTGGAAATGGATTGCATCAGTAACTGAGGAGTCACAGATAGTGACTAACATTGTACAATTATCAGTGAACATCCCCACTTCTAATCTTACTATGGAAGGAAGGTCATTGATGAAGCACCTGAAGATGGTTAGATATTATCCTGAGGAACTCCTGCAGAGATGTCACCTCAGCATCAGGACTAATCTTCAATAACCACAACCATCTCCCTTTGTATCAGATATATCTTGAACCAGTACAGAGCTTTTTCCCCAATTCCCATTAATTCCAATTTTGCTAAGGCTCCTTTTATGCCACATGAGGTAAAATGTGGCTTTGATGTCTAAGGCTGTCACTCTTAACCTCATCTCTGGAATTTGGCTTATTGCCCACATATGAATCAAGGCTAGAATAAGGTCAGGAGCTGGAGAAACTCAAAATGAAGGTCAGACAGCAGAATATTGCTGACCAGGTGCCATTAGATAGCACTTTTGAGGAAATATTCCATCACTTTATTGATTATTGAGTGTAAATTGATGGGCTGATACGTGGCTGAGTTGGATTTTACTCATTGTGCTGGTCATACCCGCATAATTTTGAAGATACCAGTGTTATAGCTCTAATGGAAGAGCTTGGCGATGTTGTGGCCACTTCTGGAGCACACGTCTTCAGCACTGTTGCCGAAATTTTTTCAATGCCTATTGCCTTTGCAGCATTCAGAATAGTGATGGAAGTTATGGGAGTTTGGATGTCATGTTGCAGCTGTACGGGACATTGATTGGGCCACTTTTGGAATACTTTATTCAATTCTGGTCTCCTTGCTATAGGAAAGATGGTGTGAAACTGAATGGGTTCAGAAAAGATTTACAAGAATGTGACCAGAGTTGGAAGGTTTGACCTTTTGGGAGAAGTTGAATAGGCTGGGGCTATTTTCCCTGGAGCATTGGAGGCTGAAGGGTGACCTTTGTAGAATTTATAAAATTATGAAGGACATGGATAGGGTGAATAGTCAAAATATTTTCCCTACGTTGGGGAAAACTAGGGAGCATAGGTTTAAGGTGAGAGGGGAAAGATTTAAAAGGGACCTAAGGAGCAACATTTTCATGCAGAGGTAGTCATGTCTGGAATGAACTGCCAGAAGAATTGGTAGAAGCTGGTATAATTCCAACATTTAACAGGCATCTGGATGGTTATATGAATAGGAAGGATTTAGAGAGATATGAACCCAATGCTGGAAAATGGGACTGGATTAATTTAGTTATGTGGAAAGAAATATTAGGATATTATTTTCCAATGCAGACATTTTGGTATCAGATTTTATATTTTAAATGCTTGTGAATGGCCGGTTTTGAATCCCAACTATCTGTTTTAAAATTGTATGGGATTCAGATACCAAAATGTCTGCTTTGGAAAATAATATCCTATTATTTCTTTCCACATAACCATTTGCTTTATTACAGGGATTCCTGATGAAGGGCTTTTGCCCGAAACATCGATTATCCTGCTCCTTGGATACTGCCTGACCTTGCAGCACGACTCTGATCTAAACTCTGATTTCCAGCATCTGCAGTCCTCATGTTTGCCTTTTGAATACAGGCCCAGTTGAACCAATCTCTCTTCATAAGACAGTTCTTTCAGCCTCGTGGACATCTGCTCCCTCTATTACAAGTATATCTTTTCTTAGTTGGGGAAACCAAAATTCATTCAACATAGCCTGGTCTGTGAATTACTAGTCCAGCAACAATAATGCTACACCACTGCCTCCCCAACTCCAGATCTGAAGGTCTCGCCAGCTGAAGGCATGGTGCAAATGATGAAACAATTAAAATTCAGAAAGTGCACAAGAATTGGAGGAATGTAGAGATCCCAGATGATTGTGGAGTTGGAGAAGGTAATAACTACAGTAAATAGGCAAAGTTACAGAACCAAACCAAGTTGAGAATCTTAAAATTGAGGCAATACTCAACCAAGGTCCAGTGTAGGTCAGTAAGTGTAGGCGTGATAAACGAATGGGACTCAAGTGTATGATAGAGTACAGGCAGCAGAGTTCAGATTTTGTCGGATGTAAACAAAGTGTTGGCTAGGGGGAATATGGAAATTGTGAAGTAACAAAGGAATAGGTGAGGATTTCAGTGATGCTGAAGCAGTGCAGATTTGGGTAATACTATGGAGGTGAGTATCTCTAATCTTGGTGATGGAACAGTAGGTTGTCAGGAAATCATTTTGGTCATATACAGGACAGAGTTTTCAAATGATCTGGTTTTGCCTCCGGCAGTTATCAAGGAGAGGAATGATTTTCATGGCGAGGGAGTGTGCTCCATGATGGATTGTGAAGGGTATAGCTTCAGTCTTCCCAACATTTAGTTGGAGAAAATTGAACCTGCTCTGCAATTCAATAAGATATGGCTGATCTGTTTGTGTTTCAAATTCCATGTTCCTATTTATCCCTGATAATCTTTAATTTCCCTGCCGAATAAAAATCTGCCTATCTCCATTTAATAATACTCAGTAGTCCTGCCAGCACCACCTTCTGAGACAGTATTTCAAATGTCAAAGAAAAATCTCAACTCTGCCTAAAAGAACAACCCCTATTTTTAAAACCATGCCTTCCATTTCTAGACTCCCCCTTAAGAGGAAACACCACTTCCATATCCACCTTGTTAAGACCATTCAGAAATAAAATACCTAAGTAGAACTTGGGATTTCCTGCTGCTATCCAGAGAACTTTGGTGCCAGATGTCTGAAAGACACCACTGCCATTGATGGTCATGTCACCTGTTTCCCTCTTTGGTATTGTGTCAATTAATATTTCCACTAGAACTATAAGCTGTAAGTATAAAAGTAGCAGATAATTGTTCTAGTGCTCGTCCCTCAAATAGTGAAGACAGTTTTTATACCAGAGTCAAAAAGTATGGCGCTGGAAAAGGACAGCACGTCAGGCAGCATCCGAAGACCGGGAGAGTCGACATTTCGGGCATAAGCCCTTCATCAGCAATCATTTATGGGAGTGACAAAGGCATGGCTTTAAAAACAGAAGCTAGTTTGGACAGATTGAGCTGTTCAACAAATTCTTTGTATATTAAGGTATGATTACCTTAGCTTCTTAATCCAGTTATTACTGCTGAGTTAATACTTGATTCAATTGCAGCAGCAAGCAAGTGTGGTTTAATTAAATTTCATGAATCTGGATTCTCACCAGTTTACTATGTTTTGACTGTCAGGTTAAAATTTGAAAAGCCTTGCACGTTTTACCTTGCATCTTATGTTATTGATAACCATGATAACACAGATGTACTCGATATAACTAACGGACCTACATCGCCAAAGAAAAGTACGGATTAGTTGGTCAATCATCTCTGTCAGTAAAATCTTCCTTTTTGCAAATTACACATTGTATTTACCTGGATAACTGTGAGTTTTAAGTAATGAACAATATGTAAAGCACTGCAGCATCTGGAGTTAAATGATCATGAACCACCTGGAAGCCTATGTACACTTTCCCTTATCTATTTACGGATGCAGGTCTCGCATCCAGCATTGATGACTCTGTTCCACCTTTTGAATGGGATATTTACCTTCAGGCAAAGAAGTGATGTCTAAGACAAAACCAACTGCAGGCTTCTTCATGTTTGTTAGTATCTTTGGGGAATTAGCCACCTAGATGCTCCAAGATACAAGGGGAAACACAGATTTAAGATAAATCTTCTTTTCACAATGTACAAAACGATCAAAATGCATTGCAAGATTTTGATCCCCTTATGTGGTTCAGTGTCAAAATTATGCCTAACAACACTTCTATAAGGTCCCATATTTATCATGTTAACCCACTGTATAAATGCAATATGCTGCTTTGGTTAGTATCTATTAAAAGCAAACATAAGTTATGATGTTTTTGATGAGGACCTTTTTCAGATTAGAGCAGAGGTCACTTTATACTAAATTTGTTCAACTGCTAATTTTAGCTCCTTGCAATTCTGTTGGAATTTTAATGAAGTTTTTATATTGCCATTGTGTAGAATATATAGTTTATAAAAGCATCTATTTAAATGAAATGTGTATCATGATGAATTGCATGCAATGACCTTGTCTGTTTTGATGTAAATGGTTTGTATGAACAGCGTGGCTTATCTGCAATGCCCATCATCAGACTTCAAAGATTATTTTTTCCCTGACTCCAGCAAAAACATAATTAAAGTGCTGAGGCTCAGTGATATTTTTCATGTCAAAGGCTCTGCAAAGGATATTGTGTCGACTCTCTGTTTGATGGATTTTCCAGGTCTAAAGCCATGCAAGATGGAGGAAGGATTCTGAGCTTTACTCTGTTGCTGATGAAAATTCATAGAAAATCATATTCACCTTTTGAGCTTGCATGTATCCCTGTAATAAGGCAAATGGTTATGTGGGAAGAAATAATAGGATATTATTTTCCAAAGCAGACATTTTGGTATCTGATTTTATATTTTAGATGCTTGTGAATGGCCGGTTCGGAATCCCAACTATCTGTTTTCAAATTGTATGGTGACAAACCCTGTCTGCATCTCCAATTATAAATAATGACCATGTCTGCAAAAGTAACTAACTGAAATGCAGATTTTTATTGAGGGCTGTTGTTTTCCACTGGGCTGTAAATATGTCAATGTGTATATAGATATAAAAAATCTTATCCAAAGAGCAAGAGGAAGAATTCTTAAGAGTGTATTCAGGACAATTTCGTAGAACAATAAGTTGTGGATCGAACCAGGCATCAGGCTATTTTAGATCTGGTTACGTGTAAGGAGGCAAGTTTAATAGATGATGTCAGAGTAAAATATCCCACAGGAAAAAGTGACCATGATGTGGTAGCATCTCGATCAGTTTGAGAGGAAGGAACATAGGTTAGAAACAACTGTGCTAAGGTTAAATAAGACTAATTACAAAGAAATGAGAGCAGATGGAGTGGAAAATGAGTTTCGCGACAAAGATAGTTGAGGAACAGTGACAGACTCTTATGAAAATAGCTCATTTCCCCAGTAAAGACATATTCCATTTAGGCAGGGGATCCTAGGAAGGGAATAAGCCAACACTGGTTAACCAGGGAAGTTAGTTTGTGTTATATGGGCATCACTAGCTGGCTAGCATTTATTGATTGTCTCTAATTGTACTTGAGAAAGTGTTGGTGAGCTGCCCTCTTCCAAGATTTTGAGCCAGTGACAGTAAAGAAACAACAATATATTTTCAAGTCAGGATGGTAAATGCCTTGGAGGGGATTTTGTAAATAGCAGTGTTCCTAAGTATCAGCTGCCCTTGTCCTTCTAGGTGGAAGTGGTCATGGGTTTGGAAGGTACTGCCTAACATTCTTTGGTGAATTTCTGTAGTGCAACTTGGAGATAATACACACTGCTGTTAATGAACGTTGGATGCTTGGATGTGGTGAAAGTGAGGTCTGCAGATGCTGGTGATCAGAGCTGAAAATGTGTTGCTGGTTAAAGCGCAGCAGGTCAGGCAGCAGCCAAGGAACAGGAAATTCGACGTTTCGGGCATAAGCATTCCTGATGAAGGGCTTATGCCCGAAACGTCGAATTTCCTGTTCCTTGGATGCTGCCTGACCTGCTGCGCTTTAACCAGCAACACATTTTCAGCTGCTTGGATGTGGTGCCAATCAAGCAGGCTGCTTTGTCTTTGATGATGTCAAGCTTCTTGAGTGTTGTTGGAGCTGCACTAATCCAGGCAAGTGGAGAGTATCCCATCACGCTCCTGGCTTGGCCTTGTAGATGGTGGATGAGCTTTGGGCTGTCACAGTTACTTGCTGCAGTATTCCTAGCCTCTGACCTGCTGTAGTAGCCATTGTTTTTATATGGCTAGTCCAATTGAGTTTCTGGTCAATGGCAAACCCTACCTACCAGGATGTTGTTAGTGGGGGATTTGGTGTTGGTAACACCATTGAGTGTCGAGAGATTAGATTGTCTCTTATTGCTGATGGTCATTGCCTGGATTTGTGTGGTGTGAACTTTACCAGCCACTTCTCAGCCCAAGCCTGGATGTTGTTCAAATCTCATTGCAATTTGAGCATGGACTGGTTCAGTATCTGAGGAGTGGTGAATGGTGCTGAATCATAGATGAACGTCCTCACTTCTGAACTTAAGATGGAGGGAAAGTCAATGATGAAACAGCTGAAGATGGTTTAGGACAAAAACACTGGCAGTGTTGTCCTGGAGCTGAGATAACTGACCTCCAACGACCACAGCCATCTTCCTATGTGCCAGGTAGGACTCTAATCAGCAGAGAGTTTGCCCCTGATTCATATTGATTCCAATTTTGTTGGGGCTCCTTGATGTCACATTCGGTTGAATGTGGGCTTGATGTTAATGGTTGTCACTGTCATCTCACCTCTGGAATTCTGCTGTTTTGTCCATGTTTGAGCCAACGCTGTAATAAGGTCAGGAGCTGAGTGGCCCTGACTGAACCCAAACTGGACGTTACTGAACAGGTGCTGTTTGATAGCCATGTTGATGACACCTTCTATCACTTTACTGACTATGTCAGGCTCTTGCTTGAGTAGGAGAAAGTGAGGACTGCAGAGTCAAAAAGGGTGGCACTGGAGAAAGCACAGCAGATCAGGCAGCATCCAAGGAGCAGGAGAGTCATCAGGAATGACCTAATGAAGGGCTTATGCCCGAAATGTCAATTCTCCTACTCCTCAGATGATGTCTGACCTGCTGTGCTCTTCCAGTGCCATACGTTTAAACTCCATTGCTTGACTAGCTTGTGAGACAGATCTTCCAATTTTGGCACTAGCCCTCAGCTGTTAGTAAGAAGGATGATCAAGTAAAGGTTAATGGGGCAGTAATTGGCTGAATTGGATTTGTCCTGTTTTTATGTATGGACATACTTGGATGATTTCCCACATTGCTAGATAGGTGCCAATGTTGTAACTGAACTGGAACAGCTTGTCTAGAGGAGAGGTGACTTCTGGAGTACAAGTCTTCAGTTCTGTGGTGGAATGTGGTCAAAGCCCATAGCCTTTGCCCTATCCAGTGCCTCCAAATGTTTCTTGATATCACATGGAGTTAATTGAATTGGCTGAAGAGTGATATCTGTAATGCTGGGGACTACTGGAGGAGGCCAAGATGGATTACCACTCAGAATGTTTGGCTGGAGATTGCAATGAATGTTTCTGCTTTATCTTTTGCACTGTGTGCTGGGCTTTTCTATCATTGAGGATGGGGATTTGAGGAGTTTCCTCCTCCACTGAGTTATTTAATTTTTGCCACCATTTATGACCTGATGTGGCAGCACTGCAGAGCTTAAACATGATCCTTTATTATGGGATTGCTTAGCTCTGTCTATCATCTGCTGTTTATGCTGTTTGGTATGCAAGTAGTCATGGTGAGTAGTTTTACCAGGTTGACCCTTCCACTTTTGAGTCTGGCTAGTACTCCTTCTGGAAAGCTCTCCCAGGCTCTCCATTGAACCAGGTTGATCTCCTGGCTTGATGGTAATGGTTGTATCGGAGATATGCTGCGCCATGAGCTTACAGTCAGTGCTGGTTACAGTTCTACTCTTGATGGCCCACAGCGTCTCATGGATGCCCAGTCTGCAGTTGCTAGATCTGTTTGACGTCTGTCCCATTTAGCATGGTGATAGTACCATACAACATGATGGAGGTTATTCTCAATGTAAAGGCGGACTTTGAATCTACAAGGACTGCGTGGTAGTCACTTTTTCTAAAACTATCATGGACAAATGCATCTGCAGCCAGCAGATTGGTAAGGATGAGGTCAGATAAGCCTTTCCGTCTTGTTGGTTCCCTCATCATTTGCCGCAGATCTCGTCTAACAGTTACGTCCTTTAGGACCCAACCAGCTCAATCAGTGGTACTGCTGGTGAGCCATTTTTGGTGGTGGACATTGAAAACCCCCACCAGAGTCCATTTTGTGTCCTTGCCACTGTTCAACTTGGAGGAGTACTGATTCATCAGCTGAAGGAGGACTGTACATAGTAATCAGCGGGAGATGTCCTTACCCTTGTTTAATCTGAAGCTATGAGATGTCATGAGTTAATATTGAGGACTCCAAGGGCAACTCCCTTTCGACTGTATACCAATATGCCGCTACCTCTGCTGGTCCTGCCATTTGGACAAGACATATCAAGAATGGTGATGGCGGTATCTGTGACATTGTCTTCAAGCTATAATACAGTGAGTATGACTATGCCGGCTGTTGCTTGACTAGGAGAAAGTGAGGACTGCAGATGCTGGAGAGACAGAGTCAAAAAGGGTGGCACTGGAGAAAGCACAGCAGGTCAGGCAGCATCCAAGGAGCAGGAGAGTCGTCAGGAATGACCTGATGAATGGCTTATGCCCGAAATGTCAATTCTCCTACTCCTCAGATGATGCCTGACCTGCTGTGCTCTTCCAGTGCCACACTTTTAAACTCCATTGCTTGTCTAGCTTGTGAGACAGATCTTCCAATTTTGGCACTAGCCCTCAACTGTTAGTAAGGAAGACCTTGCAGGGTTGACGGGGCTGTTTCTGCCATTATCTTTTCCAGTGCCTAGGTAGACACCAAGTGGTCTGTAGGATTTCATTTAGTTGTCGAGTCTTTTGTAGTGATTGATACAACTGGGTGCTTTCTAGCCCATTTCAGTGGGCAGTTGAGAATCAGCCACATTGCTGTGGGCCTGGAATCACATGTAAGCGAGGCCAGGTGAGAGTGGCAGATTTTCTTCCCTGAAAGACATCAGTGAGCCAGGTGGAGTTTTTCCTTAATCATTAATGGTTTTATGGTCACCAGTAGATTCCTAATTCCAAATTTTTAAAATTGAATTCATAGTGGGTCTCCAGAACATTAGTTGAAAAATGTGTTGCTGGAAAAGCACAACAGGTCAGGCAGCATCAAAGGACCAGGAGAATTGACATTTCGGGCATAAGCCCTTCTTCAGGAATGAGGAGGGTGTGCCAAGCAGGCTAAGATAAAAGGTAGGGAGGAGGGACTTGGGGGAGGCGTGTTGGGAATGCAATAGGTGGAAGGAAGTTAAGGTGAGGGTGATAGGTCGGAGAGGGGGTGGGGGCGCAGAGGTCGGGAAGAAGATTGCAGGTCAAGAAGACGGTGCTGAGTCCGAGGGTTGGGACTGAGAAAAGGTGGGGAGATGGGAAATGAGGAAGCTGGAGAAATCTGCATTTAACCCCTGTGGTTGCAGGGTTCCTAGGCAGAAGATGAGGCACTGTTCCTCCAGGTGATGGAGGAGTCCAAGGACCTGCATGTCCTTGGTGGAGTGGGAGGGAGAGTTAAGGTGTTCAGCCACGGGGCGGTTGGATTGGTTGGTGCGGGTGTCCCAGAGGTGTTCTCTGAAACATTCAGCAAGTAGGCGGCCTGTCTCCCCAATGTATAGGAGGCCACATTGGGGAGAACATGATTGAGGTCTACAAAACCATGAGAGGTATAGACAGGATGGGTAGCAAGAAGCATTTTCCCAGAGTGGGTGATTAATTACTAGGGGCCACAAATTCAAGGTGAGAGGGGAAAAGTTTAAGGGAGACCTGCCAGGAAAATTCTTTACACAGAAGATTGTGGGTGCCTGGAATGCATTGCCAATGGAGGTGATCAAGGTGTACACGATAGCATCATTTAACGTGTATCTAGACAGATACATGAACGGGCAGGGAGCAGAGGGATACAGATCCTTAGAAAATAGATTTAGATTAAGAATCTGTATCAGTGCAGGGTTGGAGAGCCAAAGGGCCTGTTCCTGTGCTGTAATTTTCTTTGTCCTTTGTTCTAATATACATCAAAGCAAATCCCTGAAGAGAATTAGAATTTTCATTCCCAAACTGGGACACCTCTTGCTAATAGTTATGAATATAGTTCAGAAGTCAAATTGGAAATAAGCGTTTCCATTTTCATTCAATATTCTAGCAATTTAAAACATTCTTTTGTTAGTGAGTGTTGTGAATTGCAGATCTACAGTTATATATTTACCCATGAGTTCAGGCAAATGATGTTTATGGTCTAATCAAATAATTAGATTTTAGAGCTCTACTGTTGTCAAGTGTGTCTGTTAACAGTATCATGATGTCCATTTTACTCACTGGAACCTCTCATGTAATGAAACTAATGGAGCATATGGAACTCAGAAGTGTCAGTACTTTTTTTTAAAAAGGAAGAAACATTTCCTGATAATCACTTAACTGTAAAAGCTACAAAGGAAGACAGTTGTTCTTCCAAAGTGTACCTATTTCCTGTCTTGTATAGTGTTAAACAGAGGATCAGCTATAACAGAGGTCTATTCATTTTCATAGAATCTCCACTGTAGTGACAAAAAATTCAGATTGCACTTTTTATCTGTCACTCATTCTAAAAAAAGGGCTAAGTAATAAATAAAGATCTTCCTTCATAGCAGCAAATACCATGTAGTGAATAATGAGGAATGTTTTTGTCCTCCAGCAACAATTAAGTTAGAATAGATATGATTAGAATTGTCTTGTGAAATACGGTATATCAATTGGCATCAAAGTAGGTACTAACTTTGTTTAATTTTAGAAAGAAATTTACTTTTTGTATAACATCTAGATTTATCTCTTAAATACTACAAAGCATTTCAGGTGATTTACTAACAGGTCTGAGAAGGAAATATTCTGCCCTTGGCTGGGCTGACCTATACATGGCTCCATTTACACCAGCTTGGGGTAGGGTGAGTTGGAGGTCTTGACTATTGGAACACAAAGTTACAGTGGGACATTTTAGATACCCCAATATTTGGCATCCCATGTGTGGATTTCTTGCTGTTGGGTTTCCAATATCTGAATATTTTGCTACCACCTTACCTTCACAACCTGTCGAGATGTGCTTTCTCTTGGGATGAGTATTTTGTTACATTCTAAAACCAAAGCAGAAATTGCTGATGAAACTCAGCCGGTCTGGCAGCATTTGTGGAAAGAAAGCAGAGTCTGGTCTGATGAAGAGTCACTGGACTTAAAATTTTAACTTCCCACAAATGCTGCCAGACCTGTTGAGTTTCATCAGCAATCTCTGCTTTGGTTTTAGAATGTAACAAAATACTCATCCCAAGAGAAAGCACATCTCGACAGGTTGTGAAGGTAAGGTGGTAGCAAAATATTCAGATATTGGAAACCCAACAGCAAGAAATCCACACATGGGATGCCAAATATTGGGGTATCTAAAATGTCCCACTGACATAAAGCACAGACAAAATTTCAAGTCCAGTGAGTTTTCTTCAGACCAGACTCTGCTTTCTTCTCACAGATGCTGCCAGACCTACTGAGTTTCGTCAGCAATTTCTGTTTTAGTTTCATGTATCTCATAATCGCAGTTATTTGATTTATTTTGTTACTTTCTACTTGGTCAGTCTTGGTACCATTCTGCTGCAGTTGAATTGTTGCCTTATAATCCATACGTTAAAAATTATTGTCTCCTCATGACTGCATTTTCTGTCCCGTGTAAAGCTGCTGTAATGTACATTATACATAACGTGTTGTACCATCGAATTACTAGTTTGAAATCAGTGACTGGACGCTGTAGTTACGGAATCACTATGCTTGTGTTTGGGACAAGTCATTCCCTTTTACTGTTACTGCTTACTGAGTAATGAGTACATGACAACTTACATGAATGATTGATTAATTGTTGGTAAGTTTGTCATTGGCTTTCACTGTGGTGTTAAGAGTGTTTAACAGATAAAATGCATGCAGCTTTCAAATGATGGGCAATGTGGATTTTAGTTTCTCCACATTTTCCTTGATTATTCCAACATTTCTGAAAGGTTTTGTGTTTTGTAGGATTCAACAAGTAGCTGATTCTTTTGATCCTTGTTTAGTTGTTGTGGCCACTTTTTACTTTGACTGTATCAAGGTGAGATTGTACAGACTAGCAGGCTATTTGATGATGGGGTCTTTAAAGCTGAGCCTGAACCAATTTTCATTTGTATCGATTGATCTGCCTGTACACCACGCAAAACACCTTTCACTATATCGTATATATGTAACAATAAATCAAAACAATCTGCCTTCCAATAATAAAAGACATGTATTTTCTTAGCAATAGGCAAATTATGTCTCTTGACTATTCTGACAGGTCCTACTGTAAAGTGGCATAATTTTAATGCTTACCAATATTTATTTCTTGAGCAAAGATCACAAATGCAGATTATCTGATCATTATAATATTAATGTATGTGGGACCTTGCTGTGTTCAGATTCGCTATTACTTTTCAGTGAGGATCCCAGAGGACTGTAAAATTGCTAATCGCTTATTTAAAAAGGGAGGGAGGCAGATGATGGATCATCAAGGGAAGATCATGCCTGAAATTAGTCAGTCTCTCTGAGGTGAAAATGAGCAAGTTAAATGAAGGGGACAGAAAAAAAGAGATCTAAAGGTTCAGGTTCATAGTTCCTTAAAGGGGAAGTCACAGATAGGCAAGGTATTAGAGAAGGCATTTGGTATGCTTTCCTTTCTTGGTCAGTGCATTGAGTATTGGAATTGGGATATAAGTTGTGGCTGTTCAGGACAGTGATTTGGCCACTTTTGCATTACTGCATTCAATTCTGGTGTCTCTGCTATAAGAAAGATGTTAAACTTGAAAAAGTGCAGAAAATATTTACAAAGATGTTGCCAGAGTAGGAGGTTTGAACTGTAGGAAGAGGCTGAAAAGGCTGGGGCTATTTTCCCTGAAGTGTCAGAGACTGAGGGGTCACCTTATAGAGGTTTAGAAAATAATGAGGGGCATGAATAAGGTGAATACCCAAGTTCTTTTTCCCAGGGTAGGGGAGTCCAAAACTAGAGGTTATAGGTTTAACGAGAAAGGGGAAAAATATAAAATGGACCTAAGGGGCAACTTTTTTTAGACGATGGTATAAGTATGGAATGAACTGCCAGAGGAAGTGGTGGAGGCTGGTACAATTATAACATCTAAAAGACATCCACATGGGAAATGAATAGGGTTTAGAGGGATATGGGCCAAATACTAGCAAATGGGACTAGATAAATTTAGGATATCTGGACAACATGGATGAGTTGGACCGAAGGGTCTGTTTCTGTGCTGCACAACTCTTATGACTCCACTTTTAATTTAAAGTACATAACTTACAGGGTGTGATACCCTCTTGAAATATAGCATCCAGGTGACTCTCCCTGTCCCTGATGTATCACAGTGTTCAAAGCTCAGACTTGAGCGCATTAACTGAGCCGGAATTTCTCGAATAACCAACATCCACAACTGATTTGGTCACTATGCACCACAATCGAGTACACCAGCTTGCCTGGCTCAACATCTCCAAATTATTTAATTCATTTTTAATTTGTAATTATAAATTCCCTACTCATCTTTAGTGTTTAAGCTGTAAAATATTTCTGCAATTTACCTTTTAATCTGAAAGCAATTTAGAATAGCTACTTACTTAGTTACCAATCAATGAACGTACAACTTCTCTGTGATGTCAATCCTTGTTTCATTACACTGTTTCTCATCCCAGAGTCACTTGTCCACCAGCCCATCTTCTGCCTCTGCCACCTCACTGTCTCTGTCTCGCTGGGATTTCATTAAATTTGTAGGCCTGAGCCATGATCTCTGTTTTTATTTCCTGCTCCATCTCAGTACCCACCCCTGCTGGCTTCTGTTTTCCTTTATACCTCAAATTCTCTTGAGACCTTTCATGGATATGAAAGAGCAGAAGTTTTAACCAATAAGAGAAGAGGGTGTACTGATCACCTTCCTCTCTCCCACTTTCACCAAACTCCAGTTCTACTCTAATGCAATAAAGCAGCACTTCCAGTGCAGTTTTAGTGTATCTGCATCCATAATACACCTGATAAGTTGGTGCACCTCTGGGGCAAATGCTGTATATGTTATTTCCTAATGTTGGTGCACTGAAAACTGAGACAAGGTTGAATACTTAGGCAAAAGTGAGGACTGCAGATGGTGGAAACCAGAGTTTAGATCAGAGTGTTTAGATCAGAGTGGTGCTGGAAAAGCACAGCAGGACAGGCAGCTTCCAAGGAGGAGGAAAATTGACGTTTCGGGCAAAAGCCCTTCATCTATTCCTGATGAAGGGATTTTGTCCGAAACGTCGATTTTCCTGATGAAGGGATTTTGCCTGAAACATCGATTTTTCCTGTTCCTCGGATGCTGCCTGAAGGTTGAATATTTGTTTTACATAAACTTTTATGCACTAATCTTGTATAATAGCTCAATAGCAATAATGGACTAAACAATTACAAGCTAGCAGTGCTTGAGTAAGTTTTGTTTTTAACCATGTTGTTTAGAGAAGAGCTGAGGACTAACCATCTTGATTGTGTAACTTTAATAAACTTTAAGAGCAGCCTTTTGGGCTCCTCAGAGACACCAAAAGGCAGGACTGGTGTTGACGAGTTCATCTGGAATGAGATTGCTTTCAGTTGGGTTAGTGCTTAGAGCCATTGAACCACAGACAAAATACAGCACCAAAAGAGGTCATTCAGTCCACCATGTCTGGGCTGAAAAAATTAGCTACCCATTTTTGTCCTACTTTCCAGCACCTGGTCCATAGCCTTGCCATTTAAAGTGCCTCAGGTACAAATTCAGGTACATATTATAAACCTCTATAAGGTCACCTCTCAACCACCTGTGTTCCAGTGGAAAAGGTCCCAGCCTATCCAACCTTTCTTTATAATTCAAACCCTTCTATATCTGGCAACATCCTGGTAAATCTCTTCTGAACCCTCTTCAGCTTAATATCCTTCCTACAACTGAGACCAGATCTAGGCACAGTAAACTGGAAGAAGCCTCACCAATGTCCTCTACAACCTGGACATGACTTCCTAACCCCAATACTCAAGGGACTGATCAGTGAAGGCAAGTGTGCTAAAATCCTTTCCAACCATCATATCTATATGTGACACAAACTACAAAAAATTATGCACTCATACCCCTAGGTCCTTCTGTTCTACAACATCACCCAAGGCCCTACTACCAATCCTATAAGTCCTGCCCTTGTTGCAATACTTCACATATATCTGGATTGAGCTCCAGTAGCCATTTTTCAGTCCATTGATCCATTTGATCAACATCCCTCTGTAATCTTGGAAAACCTTCTTCAATAAGAGAAAAAGAAGACTGCAGATACTGAGAGTCAGAGTCGGAAAGTGTGGTGCTGGAAAAGCACAGCAGGTCAGGCAGCACCTGAGGAGCAGGAGAGTTGACGTTTTCGGGCATAATTTTCCTCACTATCTACTATGCCACCAATTTTGGTATCATCTGCAAATTTACTAACCATGCCTTCTATATTCTCATCTAAATCATTTATATAACTGACAAATAAAAGAGACCCAGAATCGATCCTTGTGGAACACCACTGGTCTCAGGCCTCTAGTCTAAAGTGCAATCCTCCAACCTTACTCTCTGACTCCTGCCATTAAGCCAATTATATATCTCACTCTGAATTCCATGTGACCTAGCTTTACTAATTAGTCCACCATGCAGAACCTTGTCAAAGGCTTTACTCCAGTCCAATTAAACAATTGCCATCACCAATCTTTTTGGTAACTTCCTCAAAAAACTCAGTCAAGTTTGTAAGACATGATTTTCCTTGCACAAAACAATGCTGACTTTCCCTAATCAATTTTTGCCTAACTGTCTAGAAATTTTGTCCGTTAGAATCACCTCCAACAATTTATCCACAACTGAAGTCAAGGCTCACAGAGATCTCTTGTTCCCCAATTTTTCCTTACAACCGTTCTTAACAAAGGTCCAACATTAGCCATCCTCCAGTCATCAGGCACCTCGCCCATAGTTATAGACGATGCAGATATTTCTGCAAATCTTAAACCTAGTTTATTATACTACAAGAGATTACATAAATATTGCTGAATCAGGTGAAAGTACCTTGCTGGAAGCAGCATCAGAAAAAAACTTAGCAATGGGCTGCCTGTCCTCTGTACTAGAGGGGTCAGCTCAAAAGGATTAAGGGATAGAGAGCACTTTTCTTGGATAAGATTGACCATTAATAAGAATAAACAGATGATCTTGCTACATTTATGAGAAGGTGAATTTTGTGAATGTGAATAAATGATCGTTAGCTCGTCAGCATTATGACACAGCAGTGAGGGCGATATAATTGGCACCCTAGTGCTCTCGGTAATGGAACTGTTTACATTTAAAGTTGTGAAAGAGCGATAAGGTCACGGACAGCAGCTGGCTGTGACTTCTATCTTCATGTTATAAAGTATCATTAGATTCAACTCTCACTTTTTAGTGTGTTTCAATAACTTGTAAAGGACGAAGTGTACTTTACTTACTGTTTATTCTGACTTTGAATTTACTGAATACTTTGATGTAAAGCTACAGTCTACAAGGCTATTTACTATTCCTTGCATAAATGGCAAGTGTCAATAAGAGTTTCTATAATTTATCTATTCATTCCACATACATGTTCAGTTGAACTAATGTCTTGGAAGGCAGTTGGTGAGTGATATTTTTGTTTCGATGGTATTGGGTTGATGAAATGGTACAATAAGTAAAAAAAAACTGAAATGGGCCGGGAGCTGATCATTCATTAGATTGAGACCTGAAATGGATTTTCAGTATTTTTTGAATGGAATCTGTTGAAATGTTTTGACATGTAGCTAAGCCTAGCGATAAAAGAGAATTTTAAGTGTTGAAGAAATTGACTTATTTTGCTGCTTGCTAGACATGAGGAATGACAGATCAGTCTGAAATGTTCCTATCAGCAAGTTGCTTCTGACGCCTGAAACTGCTACTTGTGTCTGGAGGGTAATCAAAGCAAGAACAAAATATTGCAGTGCAACAGATCAGTTAGCACCTATAATGTGAAAAAGGAGGATAGCATTTCACGGCCAACTCTTGGCGTATCTTTGGAACTTCCTTTCATCTAAGGCTGACTTTGATACAGAGATTCAGCTGTGTCCAAACTGCCAGCATCACTTATGGACTCACCTAACGATGAGCGCCTTTGACTATGACTTCCATGCTAATACTATGATCCTTGTGTATAGGGAAATTATCTGTCCAAGTCTTCATTATGGCTTCGAAAGAGGATCAATTTTATATAGATTCCATGTCAAGGCCGTTGAAAAGAATTCTCTGCATCAGCTGGTGTATTATAGGTGGTGTATAAATGGTGTATTTGAAGGAGCCAACATCACCAGCATTGAGGCCATAATTCATCTGAAGGCAGCCCTGTTGCGCTAGACACCTGCATTCCAACACCAGAAACAAACTTTCTTTGCCCAGCTCAAGGAAAGCACACAAATGAGAGGATGAAAAAGGTGTTTCAAAGATCCCTGAAGGCCTCAGTTAAGAAATGCAACATTAATGTGGGAAACCCTCGTTCAGATGAAAGTGACTTTGGAGGATGCTCCTGTTGAAGGGGTACAATTCTTTGAGGAAGAGGAAATATGGAAAAGCAACCAGAAAAAGGAATGGCAGTGATTTCAAGGCCAAGGACCAATTCCACCCTTCAGAAACACCCTGCATCAGAGGAGCAGCAGTAGGATCAGGCTCATCGGTCACTCAAGGACCTATAGAACCCATGACCAATGGCACAGTGGGCAACTGTACTTGTTAATGAGTGATTGCCCTTCATTGGATTAGATTTTTTTAAAATTGAACAACTTTCTTTTCTTTTTGTATTGTATAGCATCTTGTTTTCATGTGTGCTTATTGAATCAATAGGGTTTTATAATCAGATGTATACAACTGTTTTTGTGGGAAAAGAATATTTGTAAGCTATTGCCCTTGGGCTGGGTTTTGAATCAATAGAGGGCGAATTTTGCAGTCAGGCACAAAAGAGTGATTTGTAATCCTCCCATTTTTCCTAATTGACAGCACTATGCTTGAATGTCTCATCTGGCCTTTTTTTTGTGAAGCAAGGCTCCATGCTGGGTGAGCAAGAATGTAAAATTTATTCATAGAAAGTTATTAAAATATGGAATGAAATTGATAAACATCAGGCAAAAGTGCAAGTGGAAGATGGGTTATATATCTGATAATTGCATATTGAGAATTCTACACAATGCACCTATTACTTTTCATTTATCCAGAGGCACCATTTACTGCTATGTTCCGAGTTTTTAATTTTTCCAGTGTTTATTGATTACAAATAATTAAATACAAATCACAAGTTAACCTTCTCTGGTTTGATGTATCATTCCTCTTCATTCACATCTTTACAGTTGACCATATTTCTCTCCTTAAATTCCTCTCCTCTTCTCTCTAGTGTTTCCAGTACTGTATTTATTGAATAAAATTATATTTGGTATGAATTCTCCTGGATTAAATCTGAAGTTTTTTCTGTACTTCTCTTAGAGTTCTCCAAAGGCCATTGGATTTCCCCTTGCTTCCTTGCTGACATCATCACCAATTGCCCTTCATCCTTTCTCTGTTCAACATCTCCCCCATCCCTCCATTTGAGTGGGGGATTATCTTGATGACTCCTGGCTTGCTCCATTCACTCCATTCATCATTCTCCTCTTGGATTCTGCCACCATGACATCTCCTCCTATCTCAGAATTTCTTTGCAGATGGGTATTCAGTCAAAATTAAATACTTGCCATTCATAAGCCAAACCAAATCAACCTCACTATCATTGGATTTGCAACATTGTGAAATTAAAGCATTCAATGACCCTCAAAATTGTTCAATTGTTCCTAACCAGACTTTATGAATAGTAGAACTTGGACACCAAGTTTATAATTTAAACAAAAATTAGAAGTTTATTATTAATAATGTAATTTTAGCAGAGTACAGATAAACAACTAGGTAATCTAATTCATGTCTACAATCTGAAGCCAAAACTTTGATTCTAGAAGCATAGGAAGAAGAGAAGGCTGTTTAATCCCAGGCATTGGTGAGACTACATTTACACAATTGTGTGCAGTTCTGAGAAAGCTAATCATTTCTAGAGAATCAGTTCAGAGAAGACCATAAGACATAGGAGTGGAAGTAAGGCCATTCAGCCCATTGAGTCCACTCTGCCATTCAATCATGGCTGATGGGCATTTCAACTCCACTTAACCACACTCTCCCCATAGCCTTTAATTCTTAATGAGATAAAGAATTTGTCAATCTCTGCCTTGAAGACATTTAACGTCTCGGCCTCCCCTGTGCTCATGACAATGGATTCCACAGGCCCACTACTGAAGAAATGTCTCCTCATTTCCATTCTAAATTGGCCCCCTCTAATTCTAAGGCTGTGCCCATAGGTCCTAGTCTCCCTACCTAACAGAAACAAATTCCCAGCGTCCATCGTTTCTAAGCCATGCATTATCTTATAACTTTCTATTACATCTCCCCTCAACCTTCTAAACTCTAATGAATACATTCCCAGGATCCTTAGCCGTTTATCGTATGTTAGACCTACCATTCCAGGGATCATCCCTGTGACTCTCTGCTGGACGCACTGCAGTGCCAGTACATCCTTCCTGAGGTGTGGGGCCCAAAACTGGACACAGTATTCTATAAAAGGCCTAACCTAGACCTTTATAAAATCTCAGTAGCACATTGCTGTTTTTATATTCCAACTCTCTTGAGATAAATGATAACATTACATTTGCTTTATTAATCACAGACTCAACCTGCAAGCCAATCTTTAGAGAATCCTGGACTAGCACTCACAGATCCCTTTGTACTTTGGCTTTATGAATTTTCTCACTGTTTAGAAAATAATCCATGCCTGTATTCTTTTTTCCAAAGTAAAAGACCTCACACTTGCGAGAAGATTCACTTAACCGATTCCTGGTATGAAGGGTTTATGTTCTGAAGGAAGCGTGGACAATTTAGGTCTATATTAATTTAGATTAATGAGAAATAATATTGTTCAAACATGTACAGTAAAAGATCCTGAGAAAATTTGACAAGGTCGATGCTGAAAAATATTTCATCTTGCGAGAAAGAATGGAAAAGAAGGCAGTTTACAAATTAGGGCTTTTTGATTTAGATGGGAGATGAGTAATTATTTCTAAGAGTTGCAAGTTTGTGAAAGTTTCTTCTCTAGAGAACAGTGGAGGCTGGGTCTTGAATATTTTAAAGTCAGAATTACGTTATTGATTAAAAGCAGAGTCGTAGGGTGTGGGGAATGGGCAGGAAAGTGAAACTGAGATCACAATTAGATCAGCGATAATCTTATTCAATGATGGAGCTGAATAGCCTAATCTTTTTAATTTGTACATTTTCATCTATGTTCATATGTTCAAGTCACAAATTAATCATACGTAGTTTGATGTATCATTCCTGTTAATCCACCTCTTCACAGGTTGACCATATTTCTCTCCTTAAATTCCTTTCCTCTTCTGTATAGTAAGTGGGACTGACCTTTCTTGGTTTCCCTTTCTCAATACAAACCCAGCTAGACTAACTGCAGCAATGGCTCCTCTTCTTCTCTCCCATGCCTCCACTTCTGGAATATCAGAAGGTTCTTACCCTTTTTTCCCTCCACTTGCTCATCTATGATATTGTTCAGAGACATGGGGTCAAGCAATGGCACCCAAATGTATCCCTCCTCCACATCTTTTGAACATTTTGCTGCCTCATGTTGTCAGCCTGAGGGTTGGCTATCCAGCCCTGGATGAGCTGCATAATTTTCCAATTAAAGATTCAGAAGAGCAAAATCATCACCTTTGACTCCTATAACAAATTTCATAACCTAAACACTGATTCTGTCACTTTCTTGATCACTGTAAGACAGAACTGGACCACATTACGTTTCAAGCTTCCTATCTAACTCTACATTGAGATTCTGATTGCATATCCTTTCGCTAAGACAGACTATCAATTTACAACTGTGTAACATCACCCAGGACTGTCCTTGCCACAGTCAATTTGCTGCTGAGACCCTTATTCATGTCCTTCCTAAATGTCTTTGCTCTTTCTTTTGCGAAGCTTTTATATATGTCTTCTAGTATTCTTCTCTTCAGTTTGGCATCAATATCTATCTGACTATAGTTTAATACGAACATAAATACTAATTGTTTTTGAGGGAAGATGGTTTGTATATAGTAAACTGAATGCAGCCAGACACATTGTGTGGTCTGCAGGTATGGCAGCAAGGAACCCATGAGGACAGAGCTAGGAGCCCGTCAGCTAGTGGAAGGAAGGCTTTGCAGGCAATCAAGGTTTGGAGTTCCAGCACAATTGGTAGGAGGCCAGGACTGAGGAGATCCAAAACCATCATAAGGGCTTGGGGGAAGCAGTCCTCTTCATCTTTCTGATCAAAAGGAGTTCAAAGAGATGCAGATATTTAATGATTACCATGGCTTCCATTTTGGGTCTGTTGCCAGATAGCCCACAGCAAGGAATATCCTAAGTGTATAATTGTTTTTTAATGTTATAGACTGCAATAATTGAATGTTAACGAAGTTGTTCTTCACCTTATGTGGGAGCCATGTGTCTGGCCTGACTTAAGGTAGTCAAAAATTGAACAGGAAAGATGGTACTTTCGGGCCAGGAGTATCATTCCTACTGGGAGGTGTGATTAGAGGGGTGTATGTGCAGAGTTAGTGGTGGAATGGATGGGAAGGGAAAGAGTGAAACCAAAGGCTCAGGTGGATTCGTTGTTTGTTTCTGGATGTTTTCTCCTGTGTGCTGATAACCTTAGGGGGTGGAGTTAGTAGTGTGAGTCACCTGCACTGCTGAGCCAAGACCTAGTTTCTTAGTCTGAAGCTATTTTAAGGTTGTTTTCAGATCAAATTTAGATGCTGAAATAATGATATGATTTGACTTTTCTCCTCCCTCTTTTACACCTGTTCTGAAGCCACTAGCTCTTGCTAAACTGTAGCTCCATCCATCAATTCACCAACCCTAGTGTAATTTTTCAAACATGAGCCTCAACTTGTAGTGAATCCTCGATTTCCAGTTGGTGATATTCTGATTTGGGCCACAACCCATTTAGTGAGAATGAGTCTAGGTTCAGATGAGAACAATGATACTCGAAAAGTAGAGACTCTTCAGGCATTTAAAGATATCATTGCTGATCCACTGATCACAAAACTAGTTCTAAGTAGGATTATTAGATAATGATCAGAAGCAGTAAACGTTGCTAGATTCTTCCCCTCTCCTTATCTGAGCAACCAATTGTGGTAGCTTAATTGCTGCCAACACAGCTGAGATCAACAAACCTTGAAAAAACTGGGAATTGAACAACGTTCGTGTGGTTTGGTGTTATCTTCATGAGTGCTTTTACTCATTGGGGTGAAGCTCTCAAATTCATCTTGTTGTTTACTGTATACAAAGTATAAGATTAGGCTTTAGTCACAATTACTCAAATTTATTTTTTACTTTATTTTCTAATTTTCTCCAGCATGTCTCTATAGCTAGTTACTGGGGAATTCTTTAGTTTCATGGAATATTTTACTTGAATCTCTTATTCCCTGCAGAGGAGCACTTTTGATTCACGTGGTGGGGAATTTCAAGAAGTGATGCATGTTCCCCTGTGGGCATATTAATAAACGTTACAACATTGCCCTGCCAATTCTGCTTTGGATCCTTATTGCCAAAATTATTTTGTAAATCAAAAATTGTTTGGATAGTAAACCTGTTATTAATTGTTTCATGGCAGAATTCTTAGCAGAATTCCAGAGGTAAACACTGGTCCACACTGAAACTTTATTTGAATTTCAAGACTTTGCCAAGATATCTACATCAATATGTTGCTTATAACTTCTGTAGACTTATATTTGATCAAGGATGGATGCCCTCGGAGGCTGTAGAGTGAAAGGAAGACTGATGGAAAGTTCATAGTAGATAATAATCAACTATATGCCTATGGGGCAACATATAAATGAGAGCCCACCAATGTTTTTTATGTATAAATGTGCAGGGAGGAGAATTTCATCATTCTGAAGATATTCTGGCTGACTTGGAGCAGGTAGAAGCAAGTGAACCATGGATGAGTGGTGATGGAGGAACATAGAGGTCTACTATTACAAATGCTACGCTGAGGTGAATAGTGGCCAATATTTACGACAATGTTTGGTGACTTAACCAGAGTCACCTTACTGCTGTTTGAAGGGCAGAAACTGGATTAATGGAATTCCAACAGAGAAATGAGGATTAGGTGAGCTTGGAACCAGCTGATGACAGTTGTCGCAATAGAATAGAAAGGCAATGAGTTTGTGTCAGATCACATATTGACTTTCGTAGTTTATAAATTAAGTTAATAAATCCTATAAATCAAATTATCATGTGTCTTGATTTTTTTTGGATGGCTAATACTTGGATCTTCAGGTTTGTGTGCTATCATCACATCCCTGGAATTTTGAATGATCTCCAATATTCCTTTAACTCTGTTCCCTCCACTTGTAGACTTTGAAATGTTTTTGGAAAGTGGTCACTTTTGCAAGACAATAGTGTATATTTTTTAAAGAGTGAATAGACATCACTAAAAAGAGATGTATTCTTGCATTTATCAGGATAAGGATTCAAGAAACAAAGTTTGAAAGGGAATTCCTGATGAAAGGTTTATACCCAAAACATCAATTCTCCTGCTGCTGGAATGCTGCCTGACCAGCTGTGCTTGTCCAGTGACTCTGATCTCCAGCATCTGTAGTCCTCACTTTTCTCCTTTGAAAGGGAACCCCAACATATACAGTATGAGAAGAGGATGCTGCCTGGTTGGCATGGAGAGGCAACTGAATCTGTTAACTTTCAATCATAGCTAGCCGATTAATGTCAGACAAGGCAGGTAGGCTCAGATTTTCAAATACCTTTTTTGTAAGTTATCTAGGAAGGGGGAAATTAACGACCAAGATTCCAGACTGCTCTTTTGCACCTCCTAGTGGTTAGTCATAGATCACCAGTGGCAGAAACTTGGAAGCTGCCCACTCCAATTGATGAGATCAAAGAGAATCTGAAGAGAAAACAAAAGACTTTTCAGAGGTGTCTAAGTAGTTAATTGTTAAGAGTATGTTATTTCACAATCTAGAATAATAGTTGAGGAACGTGTTAATTGATTTGCCAATAACAGTTCATTTTTAAAGACAGTGCCAAGCTTTCATAGAAAATAATTTTAAAATTTGACCATATTGCATGGATTGTTAGATGGCTGTCTGCTACATATACAGCTGGTTGTTAAGCTTTGTTGCAGGAAATATATATGTAGTTCATCCTAATACAATTTCTAGGTTGTCTAGACAGGGGAGAAACAAAAGCTTCAGTGCAGGCATTTGCTTGTAGAGGCTAGCCTGATCTTTTCTGTTCTGTGGTGTCACAACTCTGACAAAAGCAAGCCCTTTACTTCAGTACTTGCAAAAACCCACAAGAAAGGTGCTTCTTTGAAATACACGACATTGAATATTTATCTTAAAACAGATCCCAACTGAATAAAACTCAAGGGCAGAGCTGTTTGCTCTTGCAATGTTTCAAGCCTGTGGCGGGAATCCCCTGGTTAAATTTCAACAGTATTCAGAATTCTTGAGCAAACTTGTGAGTCTTGTAACTTTAGCCCCAAGCAGCCTAATTATTAATGTCTAAGTAAATGAGTATAGGAAGAAGTAATGTGATTTCCTTAATAACTTAGTTTAGAAATAGTTAAGCATATTTATTATCCCTACTTGACCGAGCCTGACCCTTAAGTCCTAGGCAAATCTCAACTGAACCTCAAACTCAGGCTATTCTAGACACCATCAATATGATTCAATTAGAATCCTTACAGTGCATATAGATGGCATTTGGTCCATTGAGTCTGCACTGGGCCTCCAAAGAGCAACCCACCCTAACCCCACATTTGCTATGGACAATCAACCTAGCGCACTACAGAGCAATTTAACATGGCTAATCCACCTAAGCTACACATCTTTGGACTGTGGGAGGAAACCAGAGCATCAGGTAGAAACCCACACAGACACAGGGAGAAGAAGCAGACTCCACACAGACAGTCACCCAAGGCTAGAATCAACCCTGGGTCCCTTGTGCTGTGAGGCAGCAGTGCTGACCACTGAGCCATCATGTCCCCCTCAGAAAGGAATTGCCTTGACAGCACAGCAAAGAACCACATTGCCCCTCATATTTGTTAGAAACCCTGTCAATATTAGTATAGTTAAAGTATTTTCTGTTATTTGTTTTTTTTTATCAACTGTATAGTTGAAAGGGGATTTGAAAGCTCAGGCCAACAAGGACTTGAAGGCTGGTTTAATGCTTTTAGGACTTTAATTCAAATTCTACCACGGTAGCTGAGGAAATTGAGTTTCAATATTAATCACTTTATTTAAATAAATCAAAGTTAAAATCTTGTTTCAGTAATAGTGATAATGCAACTCTTATCGATTATCATAAAATTCCGCTTGGTACATTCTGAAAGCACGGCAACAATCCTTTGTCTGACTTTGTATGACTCCCGACCCAGAATAACATTATTAATTCTTGATTTAAAAAAGCACTCTACTTCTTCTCAAGGGACATTAGAAATGGGCAACAAACACTGTCCTTGCCCACATTCTATGAAGAAAAAACTGTAATTTGTTGCAGAAAGACAAGAAAGAATATGCTATTTGAGATCGATTACTGCAGGGCATATATAGCAAGTCAGATTGTTACAATCATTTAAGACTTTGAGGTAATGATTGTCTCTGCCCCTTTTTGAATATGCCTAGGTCCATGCAAAGGTTCCAAGTTCAAGGTTATGAGCAATAGCCAGAATTGGAAGCCATGGATTTTCAATGATAATATTGGAAGTGTCAAAATATCAAGTGACTGTGGCTACTTACAAATGGAGGAACCTCCAAGCAGAGGAATTGTACTTCCTTTAAATATGTGTGAGGAAGGCAACAGGAAAGCATCTCATATTCTTCTTAGTTATATTATTCATTCCAGTACAGTACTTACTGTACACTTACTTGTCATGGAATTAACATATAATTTGTGAATAATAGAAGTAATGATTTGCATTTCTATATGCATCTTAAAGGGGCAATGAAAATTAGATTTGCTTAGATGTTTCAGAAGGAAACTCCAGAGCTTAAGCAACAAAACAGAATTGACTGGAGAAGCTCTGCAGTTCCGACAGCATCTGTGGAGGAAAACAGAATCAATGTTTTAAGTCCAGTGACCAATCTTTAGAACGTTGACCCCTGCCTTTCAAAATTTTGACACTGCTTTCTTGACATAAATGCTGCCTGATCTGATGAGTTTCTCCAGCAATTTCAGTTTTTGTTTCTGATTTCCAGCATCTGCAGTTCTTTGTTTTTGTCCAGATCTTAGGCCTCAGCAGCTGAAGGCATAACCACCCATAGAGCTATTAAAATCATGGATGCAAAAGATGCCAGAACTAAATGGGTGCAGTTATGAGTTGTAGAGCTGGAGGGGTTTACAGAGATGAGACAGAATGAGGCCATGAGGAAGTTTGAACTTAACGACAAATATTTCAGAGTTAAGGTGTTGGGCTGGGGGCCAATATAGATCAGTAAGCCCTGCAGTGATGGTGAACTGGACTTGGTGCTAGTTAAGATGATTGCTCAACTTTTTTTGTCAGAAAGGTCATGTATTAAGGATGTGAATTGGTTGCTGTACTATCTAGAGATATGTATATCATTTCGAAGAGCATAATGTGTACTCCAATGTTTCAGAAGGAACTGAAACCTAAGCCCTTGTTGACCAATGAGATGCTAATTCCTGTTATTTGAATATTTGAATACACTCAACCGCCCACAAAGACCACACTCTAATCTAAAGTCTGCACACCTTCTCAATTTGATCGTGTTACCATCATCTGTGCATATCAAGAAAAATCCAAGTTTAGAAGAAAAAATTGAATATTCTGCAACAGCCTTCTTAATGAAATTATTATGATGTTAATACATTAATTGTTCCTTATTGGACATGAGCAAGATAGCTTTTACTAGGTTTTGATATTTTTGAATGGTCATTTCACTGAATCGCAAAGTAGTATCATCACTGTTAAATGAATGATTACCAGATAACTGACTGAAATTGCTCAAAGTTGGAGAGTTAATGCAAGTGGTTTGGAAACCTAACTCCAGCCTTGAGGAGGAATTATTCACAGTATTCATGATACTGAACATTCTGTTTAACATTGAGTGTAAAATAACATTGCTAAACAAGTTTCTCACTTATAGACAACACATAAGAATTAATATAAATGATAAACGCATACAATTACTGATGTACTTTTATATGAACTTGAACATTTCATTAAAAATCTGTAAAAAGATTCAAGGAAGTAATTTATATGGACAGGTTATTGAATATATTTTAGTGTTTGGATGTTTTACATTTAAGAGGAAATTTGTTGAACATATTTTAATGCAGAAATAGCAATCGTAACTTCTTGTCTTCATGAATTGTCTGTGACTGGGTTCATTTGATGAGCAGCCAACAGATCTGGTAATTGGATTCTTTCCATTGGATCAACCATGTGCATTCATAATCATTGATTTGTTGTCACCTGATGTGTGTTGTCTGTTCCCCAGATGGAGAAAGAGAACCTGTTGTAATAATGGGTATCTTTGTTTGAATGATGTGAATTTTCATAGTTGTTTCAGGGATTAGTAGTGTTGGAATGGTGGCATGAAAAAGCCTCTTTGTTTTGGGATTTTTAAAAAATTCACTGCAATGATTTCTCATTGGTTTGAACTTATGTTTGGAGATGTAAAAACTATTTTAAAAAACTTAGGTCTGCCTGAACTGGTAGTATCAGCAAGAAAGTGGTCTGACCTGTAAATGGTAAGAGGTAAGTTGTGGTCAAATGAATCCTGCCTTGTAAGAAATGAAGAATGGTTGCATCTGTTTACTTTTTAATCCTGTGTGGGGGATGAAATGAATTTACATGTACTAATAGATGAACTTCATATTTTGTTTTGAGTTTCAGATGAAGTGGAATGTTTTGCTATAGATTCTAGGCCTAAACTTTAATTATATGTTTTTTGTCAAATGCTTTCTGAATGTCTATACCTGATGCCATTTACACTACATCAGCAACCTCCACCTCTGTTGGTTATTGCAGGCCTTTTAGCAAATGTGTGTTTAATATTAACCCATGGTTTTTCAAATTATGATTAATTTTCAGTGAGGCATAAATAACTCTAATGCTACCTTTTTGATCTAAGCATTTATTGAGGGTGGGGGATGTGTAGTTGGCTGCATAATCAAATTAGTTGTGGTTTTGAAGTGGAGCAGGCAAGAGGGGCTGAATGGTCTACTCTCACTCCTAATTCATATCTTGGACTCTTTGTGCAGAAGCATGAAAATGTATTTTATGATTAACTATATCTTGTGGGTGTTAGATCATTTCTCATCTTAACTGATGTGAAAACAAAATTAAATTAAGTCCCTTTAACTGCTAAAGTCAAATTATCAACACTTCCTCACCACTTGTAACCTGAGAATGTCTTGTCTTGTAGTTGGAGTTGATAGATGGGCAATTTGGGGCAACAAGGCTGTGATTTCCTGAAACATGTTGTAGATGTCACTTAAGGGCTCTTGTGAGGCAGCAGTGGTATTTTCCCTACCTTTGATTCAGGAGGCTTGGGTTCAAGCTCCAGAAATGTAATAACATCTCTGAACAGGTTCAAAGTATTTCTGATGTCAGTCAAATAATATACAGCCTGCCCACCTGCAACATTTAACTTTGTTTCTGTCTTCTAGAGGTGCTGCCTGGCTTCCTGAACATTTTCTAGTGTTTTTTCCTTTTCTCAGATGGATAGGGCATCAACTATGTGGAAAGATCAGAACAGCAGGGATTATTCTGAAAGCAGGAAATGTTAAAGATGAATGAAGTGACTTTCAAAATTCTCAAGCTCTGAGAGGGCAAAAAAGAAGAAATGGTTGCCTCTGGCAAAGTTTGCTAAGCAGTGCTTTTGTTCAAAAGAACCGACAGGGAGATGAGAATTCCTTTGCAGTGTTGAGTTATTGTAATTCATGCAGCCTGTTGGGTGGAAAATGTGTCATTCCTTTCAAAAGGAAGCTAAGTAATTGAAAATAGCTATGGAGAAATGTGGGGAAATGGGGTTAGTTGGATATCTCTCTCAAAGATGTAACATTGTCTCGATGGATTAAATAGTCACCTTCTGTCCTGTTAAGATCTCGTGGAATAACTTTGCGTATATCCAGTGATGTTTTTGGTTTGTGGAAAGATACTTTTGTTACTTCTGGTATTTTGTCCACATGTTTTAAGCCTCCAAGCTAATATCCCCATTCCTATAAAATGTTGAGTCTGGTATTTCCTTGGTGGAGCTATAAGCCGGTAGGTGATTTATCTGACAGCTGTGATACTTCTGTTTTTGTACAAGTCTCCAGGCTGCATGAAATGTGGATGTGCATAATAGGAGGATTTACAACTTCTGAGCTGCAGTTTTTTTTAACATCATGGGCTTCAGTGCTTACAGCGTGCAGGGTAAATGCCATTGTACTGAAAGAAACATTTGTTTAAATTTCATTTAAAAATTGGCAGGTGTGGTTGCAGTGCAGTGACGTTAAATTGCAACAGATAACTAATCTTATGTAGTCTTTCGTGTATGAAAGTCTATTTTACTAATTGCACATTGCTGCTTGACATTTCTGATTTTTTCCTTTTTTTTCCCCCTCTGGTATGTGCTCAAGAAAGCGTTTTAGTATCAGTTATTTACAAGGGTTTAATTTAATTACAATATAAAATGTAGAATCCATCTAGATACTTTACTGAAGGAATGCAGGTGGTACACACTCTCTCTGTAGCTTCAAATGTAAAAGAAGTCCAGCTTTCTGTATCTTGAAAATATGACCCTTGGCTAATGCAAAACGTGTGCTCAAACATACTGTTTGAACTGAAAATTGAGCTTGCCTGTCATGTGCTTGTTTTAACTGTCTGAGTTCATATATCATCTGTATGGTATAAGAACTGTATAGTCTAGCAAAGCAATAATGGAGCACAGCACCTTGAAATGCCCAAATTTAGAAAACCTTCAGACTTTTTTTAAAGTGGTTTCATTTCCAAACACTACTGTCTTTAGTTTTTGATTGTATGGTTCATGCAATGCAGGAGGATTGTGGTTTTAGTTGTATCCTGCTATCTGCTGATTGGAACTTTCCAGAAATTCCAGTCAACTTGTGCCAGTGACAAAGGTTTAGACCAGCAGAATATGTTCTAAAATTTAAACAAGAATGTACAGCTTCTAAAACAATTCATGATCTAACTTTAATGTCTCATGGATATGTACTCTCCTTAATTATAGGTTTTTGACAACTTCCCCATGAGATCTTGAACTGACACTTCTTTAATTTCCTGGCTTTTTTTCATGTTTTTCTTAAATAATGAATTTTACAACGTCAAAATTCCATGGCTCCTCTACTTATCTCTCCACGCTTCAGGCTCACTGCCTTTATTCCTGATGAAGGGCTTTTGCCCAAAACGTCGATTTCGTTGCACTTTGGATGCTGCCTGAACTGCTGTGCTCTTCCAGCACCACTAATCCAGATGAAGGAATATCATAGTCCAGCCTAATCCATTTAGTACATTTTTCATCATGAACTTCTGTTTTTCAGTTGAGTAGAAAACTTGGATTTCTTGTACTGTATACTAGAGGGGCAACAAGACTAATATTGCTAAAATCTCAGCTAATGTGCAGGGATAGAGTCTGCTCCTGTGTAATCTGTGAGCTAGTATCATACTGGGTGGTACATGTGCTCACTTAAGTCATCAGGAACCTATTTCATGTTTCTCTTTAGGCAGTTGCTTTTCATTTAAATCTGTGGTTGGAGATCACAAAGCATGATTGAAAACAAAATTAACCCAGTGGTGCAGAGTATGATACTTTAATTTCCATCACTAATTCTTCAGTTGAAGCTGTACTCTTTATGATGGCTAACGAGTAATAACAGCCTACATAAGTCTGAGTTAACATGATTACTGGTTTTTGAACTGAAAGGTTGATTACCCTGCAACCACTTAATTTTTTGGATACAGTTATAAAAATTGTTCTTTTGACCCTTCTCTAACAGGCTGAATTATATTTCAAATGTAAATTAATCCCAAAAGATTTTTAATTTTTGCAAGATTGGTGTAAGATTCGTAATTGAAGCAACATAGCTGATTATTCATTACTAATTGTTTCGTATTAAAAGACCATATTTGCAATTTCCCCATAACTCTTGATTGCCCTGTTGATTAAGAATCTATCCATCTCTGGGATGGAAGGACTCTGCCCCCAGAGATCTCTGTGACATGGAGTTCCAAAAAGGACGTGCAACTCTGAGAGAGAAAATTCCTCCTTATCTCAGTCTTAATTGACGCCCCTTTATTCTGAGACTGTCTTCTTGTCCTAGACTCTCCCATGAGAGGAAACATCATGTCATCATTCCAGGAAACCCAAAAAATATCATTTTAACATAAGTTAACAAGTATTTTAAAAGTGAACATGAATGCTGAAGAAATTCAAAGGAACTGCCAGCATCTTTGGAGATGATGTGCCGGTGTTGGATTGGGGTGGGTAAGGTCCAAAGTCACATGACACAAGGTTTTGTCCAACCTGTTGGAATATAACCTGGTGCCATGTCACTTCCAATCTCATCTTCAGAGAGAGGAACAGAGTTAACTTTACAGTCTGACTCTTGCTTTGGCAAAGTGAAGGGACAGCAATGTAGTTCTAGTACAGAATAATGGTGTATGTTTTTTTAAATTCACTTGTGACCTCTGTCAACACCTCCGAACAGATGTTTCAAAAAAGTTCATGTTCTGTATGTAAAACTGTCTGGTCTGTTTTCACACTTCAATATTTTATTACTCTCAATGTAATTAATTGAATCTGAAACCCTTTGAAATGTTCTGAGTTGTCATGAGATGGTATTTAAGTAGACACCAGGGGTTCTGGTTTAGTGAAGCAGCTGAGGGGGCCAGGATTGCAGGAGCCTCAAACTTTTGCAACTGATCAATAAGTTTGAAATTCTTTCAAGTTGTTTGGATGAACTATTTTAACTGGTTTCCTGTATGGTATTACATTCATGCAGATCGGGGAGCAAATTTAATGTGGTGGTATCAGGGGATAGTCCAATAGGGGTATTGACACCATTCTCTCCTCTCCCCAAAGAGCAAGAGTCCAGAAGGCATTGTTGCTCATGGCTAGAGAGGAACTTGGAGTAGATAGGGGAGGACCCAATCAACATGGTTCATGTAGGTACTGATGACACTCGGCAAGTCAAGGAAAATGTTCTATGTAAGAAGTATGAGTTGCTAATGGCCAAATTAAGCGGTCAGCGGTCAGCACTCAACAGTCAGAATCTCTAGATTATTACCTGAACCACTTGTCAATTGCCATTGGGCAAGTCTGATTTAGAGAAATGAATGTATGATTCAAAGACTGGGAGTAATGGATTCTGGTTTATAGGGCAGATGTAGCAATCCTTGGGGAAAATGAGGCCTATACCTATGGGATGATCTGTACTTGAAGTATGCTGAGGTTAGTGTTTTCTTATATTGTCTCACAGCACAGAAACAAACCCTTCAGCCTAGCTTGTCCACACTGGCCAGACATCCCAATCTGATCTATTTCCATTTCCTCTAAACCCTTCAGGTACCAATCCAGATGCCTTTTTAAAGTTGTAATTGTGACCCCTCCACCACTTTACACTGGCAGCTCATTCCATACACCCACCACCATCTTTGTTTTAAAAATAAAACCTGTCTGTCTGGTCTTAAATCTTTTCTCCTCTCACCTTTTAAACCTATCCCCTCTAGTTTTGGACTCCCTTCTCTCTCTTCCACACCCCACCCCCCCCCCCACCTTAGAGTAAGACTATTCACTTTATCCATGCCCCTCATGACCTCAGCCACCATAAGGTCATCCCTCAGCCTCCCAAGTTCCAGGGAGAAAAAGCCCCATTTTATTCAGCCTGTCCCAGTGACTTAAACCCTCCAGTCCCACCAGCATTCTTGTAAATCTTTTCTGCACCTTTCAAGTGCAGCAACAACTTATAAAAGGGTGCCTGAATTATATGCAGTACTCTAAAAGGGTCTCACCAATGTCCTGTACAGCCACAAAATGACATCTCCATTCCAATATTCAATCTTCTGACCAGTGAAGGCAAGCTTGCCAAATTTCACCTTCACCACCCTGTCTACCTGCAACTCCACTGTGCACGTGCACTGCTGAGTCTCCAATTTTGGCAATAGTCCCCAGGGCCTTACCATTAAGTGTATATGTCCTATCCTGATTTGCCTCATTTATCTAAACTAAACTCCATCTGCCCATTGGCCCATCTAATCAAAGTCCCGTTATAATCTTAACCTTCTCCACTGTCTACAGTGCTAGTTTTTTTTTGTCATCTGCAAACTTACTAACCATACCTCCAAATTCACATCCAAATCATTTACATAAATGATGAAAAACAGTGGACCCAGCATCGATCCTTGTGGCACACCACTTGTCACAGGCCTCTGGTTCAAAAAGCAACCATCCACTGTCCTCTGTCTTCTACCTTCAAGACAATTTTATATCCAATTGGCGAGCTCCCCCTGGATCCCATGCGATCTAACCTGAATAACCAGCCAACCATGTGGAACCTTGTTGAATGCTTTCCTGAAGTCCATAAAGACAACTTCTACCACTATCTTCTTCAAACTTCGAAAAATTCATTTAAGTTAGTGAGACACAATTTTCCTTGCACAAAGCCATGTTGACTGTCCCTAAATAGTCCTTACCTATTGAACCATGTAAATACTCAAGTAAAGAGGGTTTGAAAATAAAGAGCAAAGGATCAAATTTGGTGAATGTAATAAATTAGAAGAGATAAGGCAAGATTCATTTGTAAGGGATGTGATAAACACATTGGAAGTTTCCATTCCTTCTTGTTCCAATCTAGAGAAAACCAATATAAGGCTGCAGGTTATTTAATAGAATCCATACAATGTTGCAACAGGCCCTTCGGCCCAACAAATCCACACCGACCCTCAGAGTATCCCACCCAAACCCAATCCCTGTTACACTACGTTTTACCCCTGACTAATGCACCTAACCTACACATCCCTGAACACCATGGCCAATTGACCCAACCTGCACACCTTTGGACTGTGGGAGGAAACCGGAGCACACCCACGCAGGCACGGGGAGAATGTGCAAACTCCATACAGACAATCATCTGAGGCTGGAATCGAACCTGGGTTCCTGGTGCTGTGAGGCTGCGGTGCTGACCACTGAGCCACCGTGCTGCCCCAGACCTGCGGCTTCACATCTGCTTGACTACTTTCAGTGAATAGCCAGACTGCCAAAACCAAATCAAATCAGACAAAAGCTAAGCTGGGAGAACTGGCCACTCTCCTTTCATTGTGCAAGGGCTTTTTTTTTCAAATACTCGAGCCTTTTTTTTTCTGAGGCAGTATCTGTTAGCTATAATCAAACTGGCCCTAAAACCCTTTTACGATCTCTCTGGGGAAAAGAAAAAGCTGAGGGCAACATAACCTTGTTAAAGGAACAGCATCACAGTTACAAAATCTAGAAAATACCTAAAGACTCTGTATCTGAATGCAGGTAATATTTGAAACAGATGAATAACTAATGCAAATAGAAATAAAATTTATCTGAGAACCATTACAGAGAAATACCTGTGGATGATCTTGATTAGGACCTGAATACTGAAGAACACATGAAATTTAGAAAGGATAGGAAAGCTGGAAGGATGGCCCTGTTTGTGGAAAAATGAGGAATAATCTCAAAAAAGAGAGATGAGTAAAGTTTGTATCTCTTATTGGTGCACCGACATTTACACCACTGAGGCTAAACGCCAGCTCACGGACACCACCTCCTACTGCCCCCTTGACCATGACTCCACCTCCCACCACCACACCATCATCTCCCAGACCATCCATTACCTCATCACCTCAGGGGATCTCCCATCCACCGCCTCCAACCTCATAGTCCAACAACCCCGCACCGCCCATTTCTACCTCCTGCCTAAAATCCACAAACCTGACTGTCCTGGCCGACCCATTGTCTCAGCCTGCTCCTACCCCACCGAACTCATCTCCGCATACCTCGACACGGTCCTGTCCCCCTGAGTCCAAGAACTCCCCATCTACATTCGGGACACCACCCACGCCTTCCAACTCCTCCCATGATTTTCGCTTCCCCGGTCCCCAACGCCTTATCTTCACCATGGACATCCAGTCCCTGTACACCTCCATCCCCCATCACGAAGGACTCCAAGCCCTCCGCTTCTTCCTTTCCTGCCGTACCAACCAGCATCCTTCCACTGACACCCTCCTTCAACTAACTGAACTGGTCCTCACCCTGAACAACTTCTCTTTCCAATCCTCCCACTTCCTCCAAATCAAAGGAGTAGCCATGGGCACCCACATGGGCCCCAGCTATGCCTGCCCCTTCGTAGGATATGTGGAACAGTCCATCTTCCGCAGCTGCACTGGCACCACCCCCACCTTTTCCTCCGCTAGATCGATGACTGTATCGGTGCTGCCTCATGCTCCCCCAAGAAGGTTGAACAGTTCATCCACTTCACCAACACCTTCCACCCCAACCTCAAATTTACCTGGATCGTCTCAGACTTCTCCCTCCCCTTCCTAGACCTCTCCATTTCTATCTCGGGCGACCGAATCAACACGGGCATTTACTATAAATCGACCAACTCCCACAGCTACCTAGACTACACCACCTCCCACCCTGCCCCCTGTAAAAATGCCATCCCATATTCCCAATTCCTTCGTCTCTGCCACATCTGCTCCCAGGAGGACCAGTTCCAAAACTGTACAATCCAGATGGCCTCCTTCTTCAAAGATCGCAATTTCCCCCCAGACGTGATCGGTGATGCCCTCCACCGCATCTCCTCCACTTACCGCTCCTCTGCCCTTGAGCCCCGCCCCTCTAATCACCACCAGGACAGAACCCCACTGGTCCTCACCTACCACCCCACCAACCTTCATATACATCGTGTCATCTGTCGTCATTTCTGCCACCTCCAAACGGACCCCACGAGAGATATATTTCCCTCCCCGCCCCTATCAACATTCCGAAAAGACTACTCCCTCATCAGGTCCACACCCCCAACCAACCCAACCTCTACTCCTGGCACCTTCCCCTGCAACCATAAGAAATGCAAAACTTGCGCCCACACCTCCCCCCTTACTTCCCTCCAAGGCCCCAATGGATCCTTCCATATCCGCCCCAAATTCACCTGCACCTCCACACACATCATTTACTGCATCCGCTGCACCCAATGTGGCCTCCTCTGTATTGGGGAGACAGGCCGCCTATTTGCGAAACGTTTCAGAGAACACCTCTGGGATACCAGGACCAACCAATCCAACCACCCCGTGGCTCAACACTTCAATTCCCCCTCCCACTCCACCAAGGACATGCAGGTTCTTGGACTCCTCCATCGCCAGACCATGGCAACACGACGGCTGAAGGAAGAGCGCCTCATCTTCCGCCTAGGAACCCTCCAACCACAAGGGATGAACTCAGATTTCTCCAGTTTCTTCATTTCCCCTCCCCCCACCATGTCTCAGTCAAATCCCTCGAACTCAGCACCGCCTTCTTCCTGACCTCTCCGCCCCCACCCCCACTCCGGCCTATCACCCTCACCTTAACCTCTTTCCACCTATCGCATTTCCAATGCTGCTCCTCCCTACCTTTTATCTTAGCCTGCTGGACACACTTTTCTCATTCCTGAAGAAGGGCTCGTGCCTGAAGCGTCGAATCTCCTGCTCCTTGGATGCTGCCTGAGCTGTGCTTTTCCAGCAACACATTTTCAGCTTGCATCTCCTATTGTCAAACCAATTTTTTTTGATCTTACTGAAATCTGATATCTATCTGAAATATACCTGAAATAATAAAAACAAGAAGCCACTCATGTACAGACCCCTGACAACAAGTACTCTGTCAGATGGAGATTAATGGGGTTTGTCAGAAAGGACAGTGATAATCATGGGGGATATTAATTTACCAATAGACTGGAAAAACCTAAATGGGCAAAGGTAGTCTAGGTGTGTTCATACAATGTTTGTGTTTGGAATAGTTTGGTGGAATAGCATGTTGTGGTGCCAAACAGATAGCAGGCTGTACTAGACCTGGTATTGTGTAGTAAGGTATGATATGTAATAATCTCACAGGTAACAGCAATCCAATATAATTGAAACTATATGTTCAAATTTGAGGAACAGAAGAGTGTCCAAAACTAATGTTTTAAATTTGAATAAGGACAATTCTAAGGGCATCAAATCAGAGCTACCTAAAGGGCTTTACTTAATTTGTCAGTTCCCTATGTAATTTGAGATGTGATAGCAGTATTTCAGAAAATGAAGAATAAATACATTGTATCATCCATAGTCAGTCAAACAAAGTTTTAAAAAGTAATTGTGTTTAAAGAAAGATAAATCATTTTACATGTCAGAAGATTAGACATGATGTAAAAAACAATGAATAACCAAAAGGGGAAAAATTGAGCAAACGATAGGTGGAAATATTTAAAACAGTACGAGTTTCTAAAGATTGTTTAAATCTTTTCATTTTTAAAGAAGGGACATTCATCTTATCAAATGAATGTGGGGAATTAACAAAGGAAAATTAGGACAATTTGCAGCAGGCTTCACTAGCGGAGGACTTTAGTAACATCCCAGAAATAACTGTAAATCAGGAAATGGGAGGGAAAGAAAACTGCATAAAAACATACACCAAAAATGTGATTCTGAACAAATTGTTGGAACTGTGGGCTGATGAGCCCCTGGGGCTCTGATGGGCTTCAGTTTAGGGTCTTAAAAGACATGGCTAGTGAGGGTTAATATATTTGTTTAAATTTGCCAAAATTCTTTCTTTTTCGGGAAAGCTCCATTGGAAATTACCAAATGCAACTCCCTTTTATTCAATAAGGAACAGACAGAAAATAGGAAGTTAAAGACCAATTAATTTTAACATGTCACAGGGAAAATATTAGAAATTGTTATGAGAAATATTTTGGCAGGACCCTTAAATTTAGGTAGTTAGGTAGAGTCAACATGGTTTTAAGAAAGGTAATTAATTCAAGTTTAATTATAGGAGTTCTTTGAGAAAGTAATGGGCTGGTTGTACTAACAGGAAGCAGGGTCTTTTCGATAGGCTAGGCTTTAGTAATGGTGTGCCACAGGGTCCTCTGCTGGGGTCTCAAAGTTTAGCAATTTATGCAAATTACTTGGATGATGGGACCAAAGGTTCATTTACTAAATTTGCTGATGACACAAAGGCAGGAAATTAAGCTGTGAAGAGGATGTAAGGTTATTACAAAAGGAGAGAGAATGAATGGGCAAAGATTTGGAAATAAAATGTGGGTTGTCCATTTTTGACGAGAATAAAAAAGAAGCATATTATTTCAACACTAAAAGATTGCAGAGGGCTTTGGGTGTCTAAAACTACCTTTTTATCCTACTTATTAGATTAGGTTTATTAGATTAATATGTGGAAAGGTTGGCTTGCCTTATGAGGAAAGATTGAAATTTGTAAGACTGAAGAGCTTTGACAGGGTAGATAGAAATGATGCTCTGGCTTTTGGTAAAGTTTAGGACAAGAGGAATTTTGAAGCAAGATTAGCCTGTTTAAGACAAAAGTGAAGGGAAATTGTTTCTTGCAGAGGGTGACATGATTTGGCACTCTCTCCTCAAGCTGGTAGGAACAAAGTTTGTGAATACTTTTAATAGATTCTTTATAAGCTAAAGGTTAAAAAATTTTTGAAGATAGACAGAAATGTCAAGTAACCACATCATCATCATTATTAGTGGTCCAGCAGACTTGAGGTTGTGTTCTCTCATGGTCTCCCTCTGCCGCATCCACCCCCTCATCTTCCCTTTACCCCACTCCCCAAAAAAACTGAGATAATTTTGAAGCTTTGAAATGGGGTCAGAGAGAAAATAGTTGGGAAACATTGCTCTTTATGGAGTAATACATTTGTTTGGTATGCTTACCTCTTCATTAGTGAAGCTCAAAAAAAAAGTTTACACATCGATTTACACATCCGTATATTATGTTTTGCTGTGAGCACAACATTTTGTAAATAGTCCACAATAGTAACTAATAAGTGTATGAGGTGTTACCCAGAATTGAGCATAATATCAGCCTCTGCTTTTAACACTCCTATTACAAATTTCATATGTTTTTAATAAATCAAGCTAACCTGGTATAAGAGAGTAATGAAAGCAATCTGTTATATTTTCTGCCAATAAAAATGACATTCAAGCACTAAATGATCATAATTTATGTACTGAAACCTCTTTGAAGATTTGGTGCATACAAAATGAAGGCAATGTCTGTACCATTTTTTTGAAATCCACTGTTATTTGAAGGGTGCATCTTTTATAACTTCTTGTTTCTCTCCTTTTAGAGCATAAATTAATTTTGATTTTGTGTGTAATTGTACTGCTTTGAAATTCTGTCTTGGCTTACTATAGGATATGCTATTTGGGCACAGAATAAGAACATTTTCTAAATTTGCATGCAACAAAACAGAAATATCAGCTTTTAATATAGCCAAAGGTCCTGAGTGTAATGGGATGGCGATCAGTTTTTTAAAAATATTATTAAGATTGACTAAAAGGTTGGTCAAAGCAGTGTGTTATAAGGAGGTTTTAGTGGTAGAGTGTGTTAGGAAGTGAGCTGAAGAGCTTGGAACTTTGACAACTGTGCCATTCACTGTCCACGAAAAATAAAAGAATTGAGGCATACTTGAGGTTAGGGTTAGTGAAACTGTAGCTTTCAGAAGATTGTAAGGCTGGTAAACATTAGAGTAAGGAAAGGGTGTGGTTTTAAACATAACTGGTATGATGGCAAAATTGATGCTCTGGGGGCCTGACCATGTAAATCAGTGAAGACAGGTATGCTACTCTGTGTCCGTATTATATGATCTACTCCTTGTGTTAGAGTCACGGGGAGTCAGACAATTCATAGTGAATTTGTGGATTCTCCGTAACATGAACGCCCACAACAGATACACTATGCCTGTAAATCTGAGACCGGGTGAGACATGGCATCACTTCCTTCCTTCATTTACTGTCCAGTTACAGTTTAGTCATCCAGCAGCAATTGGAAGGATGTGAGCAGGAGAATTTTGAGCTCAAATTTAGAAATGAGCAGGCTAATATGGAGACATTGAAACAGTTAAGGAAGAGATCAACGTCCTGATCAATGTTTCAATGGCAGAATAACTTAGGTTTTGAGCAGAGTTGGATGATATTACAGATATGCAAGTTGACTTTCTTTCTGGCAAGGATATGAGGTTTGAGGCTTGAGTTAATTTGGTTTCTGATGCTACACATAGTCTGGTTCAATGTATGATAGTAACCATGTATGGCGATGCAAGCAGTGTTGACAATGTGGAGTTTGCGAAAGGCTGAAGGTAATTTTTTTTTCTTCACTGCTTAACTAAAGGGTGTGGCAACCTTCCAGTATAGGATATTGGGCCACCAGGCTGTCAACACATACATTTGATGAACTACATCATGGACAGATGGAGCTGAGTATTGAGCATTTGTGCTTCGCTCTATTCTCTGTTCAATATCATCCAAAAACAAAGATAGGGAAAAGCATTGTCAAGTACAGATCCTTCACAGACTGAGATAAACAAATGTTTGGGATAATTGGTGGAAATATGCTGACTATGATTATCTAAATGTAAAAACAAACAAGATGTGTCCCATTAAGCTGGAGATGGAGTTAATGTGGTGAAGGATTGCTAGCAATGTGAAATGCTGAAAAGTGGTTAACCGAAAGAGAAGGGGTTGTGCATAGTAGCCCAAGTTGCTATCATTTGACACTTTGTTTACATAGATCATAGAACAGCTGGGGTTGTGGATAGTATGGAGGGCTATTGTAGGTGGCAACAGGACATTGACAGATGCAGAGCTGGGCTGAAAGTGGCAAATGGAGTTCAACCTGGAAAAATGTGAAGTGATTCATTTTGGAAGGTCCAATTTGAATGCAGAATACAAGGTTAAAGGCAGGGTCCATGTCCGTAGATCCCTCAAAGTTGCCACCCAAGTTGATAGGGTTGTTAAGAAGGCATATGGTGTGTTGGCTTTCATTAGCAGGTGGATTGAGTTTAAGAGCAGCCAGGTTATATTGCAGCTCTATAGAGCCCTGGTTACACCACACTTAGAACATTGTGCTTAGTTCTGGTCACTTCATTTATAGGAAGGATGTGGAAGCTTTAGAAAGGTTGCAGAAGAGATTTGCCAGGTTGCTGCCTGAACTGGAGGGCATGACTTATAAAGAAAAGTTGAGGGAGCTAGGCCTTTTCTGATTGGAATGAAGGAGGAAGAGAGATGACTTGATAGAGATGTATAAGATAAGAGGCATAGCGTGGATAACCAGAGACCTTTTCTCAGAGCAGAAATGGCTATCACAAGGAGGCTTGATTTTAAGGTAATTAGAGAAAGGTTTAAGGGAGCTGTCAGAGGTAGGTTCTTTACACAGAGAATGGTGGGTGTGTGGAATGCACTGCCAGCAGTGGTATGGAGTCAGATACATTAGGGACATTTCAGTGACTCTTGGATAGGCACATCTATGATAGTAAAATAAAGGGTGTGTAGGTTAGTTTGATTTTAGAGTAGGATAAAAGGTTGGTACAACATTGAGGGTTGAAGGGCCTGTACCGTGCTGTGATGTTCTATGTAGTGCAGCACAACAAAGGGCCCTTCGGCCCACGGTGTTGTATTGAACGTGACGCCAAATTAAACTGGTCTCTTCTTTCTGCCCTTTGGTCCATATCCCTCCATTGCTTGCATATTCATGTGCCTATCAAAAAGTACCTTAAATACCCTTGTTGTATCTGCCACACCACCCCTGACAAGCACATACCAGACTCCTACCACTCTGTTTTAAAAAGAGAACTTGCCAGTCACATCTTCTTTTGAACTTTCCACCTCTCCTTTTAAATGCATGCCCCTGGTATTAGAATTTCAACTCAGGAGCAAAAGATTCTGACCATCAACCCTCTCTTTGTATTTCAAAATGTTGTGGCATTCTATCAAGTCCCCCCCCCGGGCTCCTCTGCTCCAGAGGAAACAACCCATGTTTTTCTAGGCTCTCCTTATAGCTCATATCTTCTAATCCAGGCAACAACCTGGTAAACCTCTTCAAACCCTCCATATCCTTCCTGTAGGCAAGTAGAGTTGAATGCAATACTAAGTGTGGCCTAAAGCTGCATTATGACATCCTCACTCTCCTTCAATTCCCTGACAAGCATGCCATATGCCGCCTTTACTACCCTATCTACTTGTGTGTCCACTTTTAGGTAGCAATGGGCTTGAACCTCAAGATCTATCTGTACATCAGTGCCATTCAGGATCCTGCCATTAGCTGTATACTTAACATTTGACCTCCCAAAGTGCAGCACCTTACCCTTACCAAGATTAAACTCCATCTGCCATTTCTCCGCTCATATCTGCAACTGATCTATATCCCGCTGTATCCTTTGCCAACCTTCTACGCTATCCACAGCTCCACCGATCTTTTATGATGGCTGCAAACTTGAACCTTGCTTTGAACTGAAGTAAAGCCATGGTCTCAGCAGAAATTTGATTGGAGTGGTTTGAATGTGGAATTGGAAGGAAAATGCAGATATATTTTGGTCACAGTATGATTTTGATTAAGCAGTCCATTTGGGGATGATGCAGATCAAAGGTTTTCTGAGCAAGGCTGACCCTCTTGATAGGGTATGTTCTTGCCTGAGGCATGGGCTCCTTTTATAATGTAAGGAACCTAGTAATGGACAAGATGAACAATTCAGAATGGAGTGGCTAGCAGCAGGTGGATTTCATGAGCTTTACTGGGAGATAAGAGAAGATAGATGAGAAGGATGCTGGTTCATGGTAGATTGGTGAGTGAACCAGAGGAAACTTGAATGCATAGTCTGCATCTTGATGGCAAAGATGCCTATATGATTCTTGGAGGTAAATGCGTCAGCAGCAGGAAATGATGATTACTTATGGAACTATGGTGTCTTTACTGTCCAGGATGAACTTGGAATAATTGACAGTTTTTTGCGTGATGATACTCAATATCCAGCCAAATGGGCATTGGATTGCTATACCAGTTTTGTGTCAAACACTGCAGTTTCTGTGCCTCCAGATGTGAAGAAATGGAGATAGGTGGCATGTTTGAGAATAAACAGGAAAGAGTAAGGTTTTACTGGTTGCAAGGATTTCAAAGGGAGTAATTGAGGACATCATTAACTGCAGTTGTACCTTGCTAACAGAATGCCACAAGTTGGATTCAAAATGTTGTAATTTGGGATGAATGCAAAATGTAGGTTTAGAAGGATGTGAATAGTGACAAATAGGAGTGGGTGGTCAGAGATAAGTCATTGTCAATGAGCAAGGCTTAGGAAAGTTTGTATAGATGGAGAATTTGAAGATCAAGCAGGTAGGCAGTAAAATCAAAGGAAAAATGGCAGCATTAATAAGTTGAAATTGAAACCAGCAAGGATGTTGTTTTGTTCTGTACAGAAGCTAAATGAGCAATGTATCCCAGAGAAGCTCAATTTAAACAATGCCTATGTTAGACTAACAGTTGCATTTAGGGCAAGGTAAACAAGAGATGGATGTTTTCTCCTTTAGATTTGTATAGTTATATGCAAGGGAAAACAGAAATTGTCTTATGCGTTGAAGGTGTTTAAACCATTGACTTCCCTAACAGTGCTTCCATGTACTATGTAATATGATGCAATATTAGTTATAAATCTTCCCTGTTCAACAGTTAAATACTGGGCTGACTGGGTATCACACCATAAAAGGAGATTGTAATTCTCTGAGAGCTGGTTGTTCCTCCGAACCTGAATTTCTATTCTCTATTTGAACTGTATAGTGTTTCTCACCATGACATTAAGTTGTATGTTTTAAGTTTCTGATTATCATGGGATTAGTTTTGAAAGCATTTTCACCATTTCTGGCTGTTGTTTGTCAACAGTTTTGAATTAATTTTGTAAAAACCATGGACTTGGAATTTCTTTGCAGCAAGCAAAGAACTATTCGTGTTGAAGTACCTGTCTGCAGGGAAGGGTTTACTTTGGTGTCTGGTATGTTTTAAATACTTATGTATGAAATAAGAAAGGACAAATGAATATCATTTAATTTCTTTGTCATTCACATTTGGATGCTTTGATTTATAATGTGCTGGAATTTTTATGGACACTAGTAAAATGCCTTAAATGATGTAATGTTATACAAGCTTTATTTAATGTTTGTATCAAATGTGTTTTGACTGTTGCCACAAAAATGAATGTGACTTGTTGGTAATGTTCTTTGTAACTTGCGAACAGTATCTACAATGGTATTTACAAATGCTTGGCGCATTCCTAGGCTATGGATTAGTATTGGAAAAAGTGAAATGCTTTTTCTCACGTTGGCTTCATAAGCTGCCTTTTAAATTTACTTTTCCATTTGTAATTCAGATGGTCTCTGGGTTGAATGTTTGTTTTTTTTTGTTAATTTATTCAATTATGGGATGTGGACTTCCCTGGCTGGTCAGCATTTATTGCCTGTCCTTGGATTCCCTTGAGCTGCTGCAATCCATGTGCTGCCAATAGACCCGCAATGCCCTTTTGGAGGGAATTCCAGTATTTAGTTCCAATGATGCTGAGGAATGGCAGTATATTTCCAAGTTTAGGATGGTGATTGACTTGGAGCAGAACTTGCAAGTGGTGGCCTTTCTGTCCATCTGCTATGTGTAACTTTTTTTCTTATGTAGAAGTGGTCATGGATTGAAAAGGTGCTGTCTGAGAATCTTTTGGTCGAATTTTGCTGTGCATAGATAGTGTGTATTGTTGCTACTGAGTGTTGGTTGTGGAGGAAGTTGGTTTGTGGATGTGATGCCAATCAAGTGAGCTGCTTTGTCCTGGACGGTAACAGGCTTCTTGAGTGTTGTTGGAGCAGCACCTATCCAAGCAAATCAGGACTAGATGATGGACATACTTTGGGGAGTCAGGAAATGAAGCACTCACAGTAGCCATTCCTAGCCTCTGACCTATACTTGTTGCCACTGTGTTTTGGCAAGTCTAGTTGAGTTTCTGGTCAGTGGTATCATCAAATGTTAGTGTGGGATTCAATAATGGTAACACCATTGAATGTCAAGGGCAGTAGTTTATCTTATTGCTGATTTGTCTTAGCCTGGCATTTGTGTGGCATGAATGTTACTTGCCACTTGTCAGCCCAAACTTGGCTATTGGCCAGCCCTTGTTGCATTTGAACATGGACTGCTTCAGTATCTGAGTCATCGCAAATGGGTCTGAACTGGACATCCTCTCTTTTTATCTCTCTTACTGGTGGAAGGAAGGGGAAGGTCATTGAAGTAGCTGAAGACTGTTGAGCCAATGACACCACCCTGAGGAACTCCTGCAGACTGAGATGACTGACCTCCCACCAACCATGACCATCTTCCTGTATGCCAGGTTTGACGCCAGCTAGCAGAGACTTTGCCACCAATACCCATTGATTCCAATTTTGCTCCAGCTCCTTGATGCCACACTGTCAAATACAGCCTTGGTGTCAAGGGCTTTCACACTCTCTCTTCCTTCCTTTGAATTCAGTTCTTTTGTCTATGATTCAACCAAGGCAACAATGAAGTCAGGAGCTGAGTGACCATGGCGGAATCCAAACTGGGCATCTCTGAGAGCATATTGCTGAGCAGATGCTGCTCAGCACTGTTCCTGACACCTTTCACCACTTTACTGATGGTCAAAGTAATTGGGGCGGTAACAGGCCGGGTTGGATTTGTCCTTTTTTTGTGGACAGGATTTAGCTGGGGAAGTTTCCACGTTGTAAGGTAGATGCCAGTGTTGTAACTGTAGTGGAACAACTTACCTAGAAGTGCAGCAAGCTCTGGAGCACAAGTCTTTAGCACTACTGTTGGAATGTTGTCAGGGCGTATAGTGTTTGCAGTATCCAGTGCCTCCAAACTTTTCTTGATATCGCATGGAGTGAAGACTGGTATCTGTAATGCTAGGGACCTTTGGAGGAGCCAAGCGGGATCATCCACGTGGCATTTCTGACTGAAGATTGCAATGAATGCTTCAGTCTCATGTCTTGTACTGATGTCTTGGATGTTTTCATCATTGAGGATATTTGTGGAGCCACATCCTCCAATCAGTTGCTTTAATTGTCCACCACTATTCTTGACTGGATGTGGCAGGACTGCACAACTTAGATCTAATCTGTTTGGTTTGTTTGTGTCTATTAAGTGTTTAACTAAGTCTACTACTTATCCTTTTGGCATGCAACTAGGCCTGTTTGATAGCTTCACTGGGTTGACTCTTCATTTTTTAGGTATGCTTGATACTTCTTCTGATATGCTGTCCTGCTTTTTCCATTGAACCAGGGTTGAACCCCTTGCTTGATGAAGGCTGAATGTGGGATATGCTAGGCCATGGCATTGCAAATCATGCTGGAGTACAAATCTAGTGTTGTTGATGCCCAGTCTTGAGTTGCTAGACTTCAAACAGATCTATCACATCTTGGCATTATGATAGTACTACACAACACAATTGATGTTATTCTCAATGTAAAAGTCGGCCTTCATCTCCACAAGGACTGAGAGATGGTCATTCTGATCAATGTTGTCATGGTGAGATGCATCAATGGCTGGCAGAATGGTAAAGGTGAGGTCAGGTATGTTTTTCACTTTGATTTTCTCACTTCCTGTTACAGACTGACTGTAACAGTTATATCTTTAAGGACCTGACCAGATTGATCTAGAGTCAAAGTTGAGGTCTCCCAAGGCAACTCCCTCCTGACTGGGATCTATCTCTGTTGAGTCCATCCTGCCACCTGGGATAAGATAGACCCCACCATCACTATCTCTGGATATGAAATATTGTCTGTAAGGTGTATTTCCAGGAATATGACTGTCGAGCTGTTGCTTGACTGGCCTGTGAGACATTTCTCCCAATTTGGTATGAGCCCCCAGATGCCAGTGAGGACAACTTTGCAGGATCGACGGGACTGTTCATTGTTGTCTCTTCTGGTGCCTAGGTTGATGCCAGGTGATGTTGGTAGCTGAGGTGCCATGAGAATAGCCTGATAGACTTTTTTTTGTTTCCTGGATGTTTGTTTAGCATTCTGTATTATACATTTGTGAATGTGTTGACTATGTTTCTGCCATGGTGTGCGCGCGCAAGTGTTATCTGCACATTACAACATGACTGAGGTTGGGATGATCTTGGTTCTGGACTGGAGGCAGTGCAGTTTGAATAGCTTCCCACATCCTGTAGATCAATTCCACTCCAGCAGGAATCATTATGGGCATAGGGAAATTTTGCAGAAGAGGTTTGATGACCCAGTCTTATTTGATTCTAGTTTTGTATTCAGTGTCAATGGTGGACGAATTGGTAGGGATCCTAACTTGCATGCTATTGCACAGATTGTGACTAATTTCTCCAAGCAGCCAAATTTGAGGTAAATGGTCCATAGTTCCTCCTAGTTGATATTGGCCTCCTTTTGACCTAATAAAACCATGTAGATTGCTACTGCTTTCTGCGCTTTGCTTGGATTCGCTTGGCTTATCTTGTTATGAAGATAATGTCTACTCAATCTGCATTGCAACTCCAAGAGGAATCTTTTCGATCACTGAGAGGTAATTGTGAGAAATCTTAATGACCTTCCCGTGCAAAGAAAGGAAAACAGGTTCCAGACAAGTATCAAGATCCAATGAAACTCATTCTCCTAAAGAACAGATGGTGGATGGAGATCGCACAAAATCTAGAAACTAGCCAACCGCCATGACATGAGTCGTTTTTTTTTAAATCTCCCCAGATTAAGTCTGTTCACAGCTGAACTATGCAAGGACCTTCTCCACTGAGAGATAAGAACAGTGTGGAGTTGTCAAAGGCAGGGAGGGGGCATGTTAAATGTCACCACAGTAAAGAATCAGCCGTTTATGTGGGTGCTCTCCAACACTTCCCTCATACATTACCTGTCGCCACCTCCACACGACCCTATCCCAGCAGGCTGTGGAAAAGGCCACCTAGCAGCAGCAGACAACCAAGAAGATTACCAGCACAGATGGAATTCCTGCTGGAATATTTAAAATATGGCAGAGAAGCACGCTTGGAATATTTGTATAACCTCAGCTGGACAAAATACAGACTGCTTCCATGCCTCCAAGATTCCATAATTGTGACCATCTTCAAGAAAGGAAGCTAGACAAATTGCACTAACTACAGAGATTCCCTGCCATCTGCTAGCTGTGCCGTAGCTACCCACCAATTTCAAGGGTAATTAATAACGGACAATAAATGTTGGCCTAGCCAGAGATTCCTACAACCCATGAACAAATAAAAACATTGCAATGCTAGGACTGAAAACTGTTTAAATGTTTCAGCTGTTTTCAGAGTAAAAGTGTATTGATCAAGGAACAACAAAATGTCTTAATAGAGATGAATGAAGATATTTTGTTTCCAAAAGAATTGTGGGTAGAACTTTCTTGATGTCTTCACTTAATAAGCTCCAGTGAAGACTTGTGAAGATATTGCCATAATGTTGCCAAGAAAATAGACTTTCATAACTCCATTGCTAAGTCTTGATATGTAAAAAAAAACAAATTATTGCCTTTTGTATGCTGTTTATGTTCAGTGATTTGCAGCCCCATGACGACGACATAAGGTTTCTCCAGACTCTTGAAGCCTTTGTACAGCATCCTTTATGCAGAGCAATTTAGAATATTGAATTTACTACTTCCAGGTTGATATCCTATGCAGATTGAAGGATACGTTAGAATTAAATGAAGGATGAAAGGGGTCTTGTATAATTACAAATGTGGGCCATTTGGGCAGGGTGTTCTTGTTTTGTGCTTTTTTTTCTTTTTTGTGACTTTTTTTTTCTCTCTGGCATCTTTGTTCTGAAATAGCCTTACCAAACACTGGTGGATGATGCAAGCCAGGAGAACCTCATTAATCTGCACTGTCGATTTTTGTAGTCAAAACACTTGTCTGAGATAGCAACAAGTAAAGTTACCAAAGGAAGAACGAGTTTGTTTTCAGCACTGTACAAACAATGAAGTTTTATTCAACAGTCTACTTTCAATGATACTTCTGGGATACTGGCTGAATGCACCTACCAGGGGAAGATTAGCAATTAGGGCACCATGGAAGCCCAATGTTTGTGACACAATTTTTATGTTGACTTTTAAAAATGAACACTCTGTACAGTAGACACCTTTCCATATTTAAATGAATTCTGCGCCATGCTTTGAATCCTATTTGGATTTGTGCTATGTGCTGTATCTGGTCGATCCCTAAATGCCAACTAATGATGACTAATCCAGCTTTCTTGAAAAGGACCACTGGAGACTGCTTCACATGAAGGTCATATGTTCTGGAGTGGAAGTTGTGAATTTTATAAGATTTGAGAGGAAGCACAACTTAGCCCCTCTCCCAGCCCCTGTTCACAATTTCTAATTCATGAAGCTACTGCATGCCTTTCCCTGCTTCCCTGCCGTGCACACACACGCACACAATACACACCTGCTTGTCACAAGTTGATTTTCTTTTAGTACATCTGAATTACATTTATATTGCTTTTTTTTTTAATCTAAAAATTATTTAACAAATCCTGGCACTTGGGTTTGGCAACACAGATACTTTGGAGAAAGTGAGGACTGCAGGTGCTAGAGATCAGAGTCAAAGAGTGTGGTGCTGGAAAAGCGCAGCTGGTCAGGCAACATCTGAGGAGCAGGAGAATTGATGTTTTGGGCATAAACTCTTCATCAGGAACATTGAAGGGATTATGCTCAAAACATCAATTCTCCTCATGCTACATGAGTGGCTGTGCTATTCCAGCACCACACTCCTCAACGCAAATACTTTGTCACCTTAGTGTCCATTTTAGGTGCTGCTTGACTGAAAACCCATGTATATAAGCAATCGTGGGAGTAATAGGAATGTGAAACTTAGTGAGAATTAAAATATTGTGTGTGCTGTCTGTGAATTCACTGCAGACATTCACCAAAGAGCTTTTTAGATAGCGTTCCAACTCCACTACTACCATTTTAAGAGCCAAAAATGTGTTGCAGGAAAAGTGCAGCAGGTCAGGCAGCATCCAAAGAGCAGGAGAATCGACATTTTGGGCATGAGCCCTTCAGGAATGAGGAGAGTGTGCCAAGCAGGCTAAGATAAAAGGTAGGGAGGAGGGACTTGGAGGGGCGTTGGAAATGCGATAGGTGGAAGGAGGTCAAGGTGAGGGTGATAGGCCGGAGTGGGGGTGGGACGGAGAGGTCAGGAAGAAGATTGCAGGTTAGGAAGGCGGTGCTGAGTTTGAGGGATTTGACTGAGAGAAGGTGGGGGGAGGGGAAATGAGGAAACTGGAGAAATCGGAGTTCATCCCTTGTGGCTGGAGGGTTCCTAGGCGGAAGATGAGGCGCTCTTCCTCCAGCCGTCGTGTTGCTACGGTCTGGCGATGGAGGAGTCCAAGAACCTGAATGTCCTTGGTGGAGTGGGAGGGGGAGTTGAAGTGTTGAGCCACGGGGTGGTTGGGTTGGTTGGTCCAGGTATCCCAGAGGTGTTCTCTGAAACATTCCGCAAGTAGGCGGCCTGTCTCCCCAATACAGAGGCCACATCGGGTGCAGTGGATGCGGTAAATGATGTGTGTGGAGTGCAGGTGAATTTGTGGCGGATATGGAAGGATCCCTTGAGGCCTTGGAGGGAAGTAAGGGAGGAGGTGTTTTGCATTTCTTGTGGTTGCAGGGGAAGGTGCCAGGAGTGGAGGTTGGGTTAGTAGGGTGCGGACCTGACGAGGGGGTCATGGAGGGAGTGGTCTTTTTGGAACGCTGATAGGGGAGGGGAGGGAAATATATCTCTGGTGGTGGGGTCCGTTTGGAAGTGGTGGAAATGACAACAGATGATATGATATATATGGAGGTTGGTGGGGTGGTAGGTGAGGACCAGTGGGGTTCTGTCCTGGTGGTGATTGGAGGGATGGGGCTCAAGGACTGAGGAGTGGGAAGTGGAGGAGATGCGGTGGAGGGCATCGTCGATCACATCTGGGGGAAATTGCGGTCTTGGAAGAAGAAGACGACCATCTGGGTTGTACGGTATTGGAACTGGTCCTCCTGAACGTTTCAGAGAACACCTCTGGGACAACCGGATCAACCAATCCAACCACCCCATTGCTCAACACTTCAACTCCCCCTCCCACTCCACCAAGGACAATGCAGGTCCTTGGACTCCTCCATCGCCAGACCGTAGCAACACGACGGCTGGAGGAAGAGCGCCTCATCCTCCGCCTAGGAACCCTCCAACCACCAGGGATGAACTCAGATTTCTCCAGTTTCCTCATTTCCCCTCCCCCCACCTTGTCTCAGTCAAATCCCTCAAACTCAGCACCGTCTTCCTGACCTCTCCGCCCCCACCCCCACTCCGGCCTATCACCCTCACCTTGATCTCCTTTCACCTATCGCATTTCCAACACCCCTCCCCCAAGTCCCTCCTCCATACCTTTTATCTTAGCCTGCTGGACACACTTTCCTCATTACTGAAGAAGGGCTCATGCCTGAAACGTCGATTCTCCTGTTCTTTGGATGCTGCCTGACCCGCGCTTTTTCAGCAACACGTTTTTGGCTCTGATCTCCAGCATCTGCAGTCCTCATTTAGTACCATTTAAGACAAAGGCAGCAGATATGTGGCAACACCACCATCTGTTTATTTCCCATTCTGGCCATTCACCTGGCTTGGAAATCTACTGCTGTTCCTTCTGTGTCACTTGGTAATGGCATTACAGCTCATGGACTGCAGCAGTTCAAGAAGGCCACTGAAGGCCTCAAGGCAAATAGGTATGAGAACAAATGCTGGTCTAACCAACAACACCCATTTCCCACGAATGAATCTTTAAAAAAATTTAACAGTGGAGTTTTGGACAATCGAAACTCAAAGACTGTCTCTGGTCAGCCAGAAGTAAAGTTGATGAGCAAAGATACAAATGAGACAACCGGTGTTTTGAGACAGGGCAGTTCCTCAGAGGTATGTAGTCAGGAGCTCTGCAAAGTCAGATATAATACTACTAAGATTGTAAATAGCCTGATTTAATCCTCAGTTTCAAGAGCTGTGGAAATGAGTTTCTGATGTGGACTGAAAAAAAAAATCAGCCTTCTCAATATTTAATTAGTGGAAAGTTCTACTTGTCCAGTAAGGCATGTCAGTAAAGCATCGTGACTTTTTGAAGTGAAATGAGCAAGAAGTGGTGAAGAGGAGGATCTGAATATTGTCTGCAGACATTTGGAAAATCTTGGCACCTCAAATATGTCACTAAGATGCAGCACGCTGATCAGAAGTACAGGGACTTGTGATGTTGGGCAGAACTGTAAAATTGCTTCTATCTCTATGTATTTCACATTTTCTTACTCCTATGATTTCCAGTATGTTCAGTTTTTGCTTGTGCAGTTAGTACACTTGTTAATTTCCGAGACTTTTCTGAATTAGAAGTCTGCTACTTTGAAATAATATTGTTTCATTCTTAGTGTGAAGTTGTTTGAATTCTTATTAACAATTGGAGTTTAATAAATGCTCATCTGTTACAGTGCAAACTCCATATTTCCAGATGTGATTATTTTTCAGATTTTCTAATGTGTATATAATGTAATCCTTAATGAATTAAAGGAAAACAATCATGAAATGCATATTATAGATTTCCATTAGATACATAAGGGCACTTTATTCAAACATTTTACTGATGTATGTATCAGTTAAGTATATCGATAACCAGTTTGGATCTTTGAACTTATTCTGGATAATTTTTTATTTCAAAAGACAGACACTTGACACTCGAACACACACAAGCTAGGAACAGGATATTTGATCCCTTGAGCCTGTTCTGCTGTTCAATAAGATTTTGGTTGATCTGTCTGTGACCCTGACCATTTTCTTTCCCCTGGTTACCCTGTATATGTTGATTCCTTTTGTTAACCACTCTGCACCTGCTTTACAGTTCAGCAATACCTCAATTGTTGAGCCACTGCAGATAGCAAGCACAGGGTAAAATGGGACTTGCTATGATTAAGATGTAGGCAGGGTATTTTTGATGACCTCCAGTTTGGAGGTTTGAAGATGGAAGGTTGGTCAGCACTGTACTGAACCTGCAGAGCCTGGATGTGACCCAAGACTAGATGAGGATTTTTGGCAACATTTGAGCTGAGGTAGCAGTAAAATTGGATGTGTTAAAGGTGTGGAAATAAGTAACCTTTTTATGAGGGGATAGCAATTATGTGGTTGGTAATTCAGCTTTGTTAAATACATGTTGTAAGGAGTCTGGTTCAGCATTTGGACGTTTGCTGGAGAACGCAGATAGAGTCACTGGCTCGGGAGCTGAGTTTGTGGTATCAATAGAAGATTATGCCTTTTATTTTTCCTTCACATTTTAGTTGAAGGAGAGCTTCTGATTGTCAGATTGTTCAGTATTCTGTCAGATGAGCAAATATGAAGCAATGGAGGAAATTGACGTGTTGGGAGAGTAAATTTGGGTAATATCATTTGGTGTACATGTAGAATGTGGTTGTTGTTTCTCGGGCAGCAGGTATCTTTTCCCTGCAACCGCAGGAGTTGCAACACCTGCCTCCCCACCTCTTCCCCCTCGCCTCCATCCAAGACCTTTTTAAACAATCCTTCCAGATCCGACAGAGATCTGCACTTCATCCAACATCACCTATTGCATTCGTTACTCCAGATGTGGTCTCCTCCATGTCGGGGCGACCAAATGCAGACTTTGGGACTAGTTCATGGAGCATTAGTGCTCTGTATGCACTAACCAACCTTCAGGTTGCCATCCATTTTAATTATTTTAATGGTCGCGGATAATTGAAAAGTATCAGTGTGATTTGGTGGTGGGGAAAAACAAATCGTGCCATTGTTTTTACACCCTCTTGCATCCAATCTTAAGGCTGTGCTGCCTAAACTTGGAAAATTTAAGAAGTTTAAAGAAGGTCTATGTAAAAATGATCAGGGGACGTGGCCATCTCCTATTGTAAGGCTTCCAATGGAAATGTGTTGAATGAAGGCATTGTCATTATCTAATGGTGTGAAATACAAATGCTTTCACTTTACACTTTAAAAAGTTGCAACAAAATTTAGTTTTTCTGCAGCAAAACATGGTAATGGAGCAATGGATTGAGTCCAGATTGAGTTTCTTACTCATGGAGGGGAAATTTACTAATGGCAAGTTCAGAGACCTGTGAAAACATGAACATTGCAGTTTTAAAATTCATTTCATGAAAAGACTTTCTGTTGCAATATTCACAAAGAGTAATGTGATGGATGAAATACTGCATAAAAATCTTACCAGATCAAGTTAATGACTGCACTGGCACAGGCAGTTGGATTTGTTTCAGGTGGTTAGAGGATAGTCTTCATGTGACTTCAGGAAAGGGGTGGGGGAGATGGAGGACATGGTCAGAATTGCTTCAGCTGCTAAATATGGGATGTCAGTGAGACCGAGACATTTAGCAGGGTAGGAATTGTTTAAATTGCACATGTTTTATTTTAAAACAAGTATCTCCCTTTTCATGACAGCAATCAGTCTTGAATGTTCTGTCCATGTAAGACATGCCTTCCATTAGAAAAACACTAGGATTTAAAGGAACCTCACCATTGTTAACATGCAGTCTGATCTGTTTGGTAGCCGACATTGCCTTGGAACTCTTCGCTGCAAAATCACATCATGATTAATGTTTTAGGAACACTTGCCCTAACAATTAGTCTTTGGGAAAGATCGCAAATGATCATCTATATTTTGGTGATTGATCCCTGCCTGAGAGGGGATTGTTTATTCCATTTTTTTTAACTGGACTTTTTAATAGGATGTGATGGTTAGGTAGTAATTATCCAACATGGTAATTAAACTGTTTCCCTTAATTAATTGAGATTGCTTACAAACTCTGCCTCCTACCAGCTATTCAGATTCTGAGACTCTCTGTACGATGGATCACTGACTGCATCATGACAACTCAGCCATAGAAAGGGCTATCATTGCCCAAAGGCCATTTGCTTAAAGTGGAACGTGTGATATATATTTCATAAGAGCATGGAGGGATGAGAGTACCAAGAATTTTCTAAGAAATGCTATTGGTAATTTAAACATTGACCATCATCTTGAATATTTACCCAATAAGTGAGATCCATGGACAGATGGAATGGGATACAAGAGTGGACAGTAAGAATGTGAGAGTGCTAACAGTGTCTGAGTGATTCTTGCACAAGAAAAGCTATAACACAAAGAGGAATCTCAAAACGCATCAAACATAAGTAGAGACCACAGCTTGAATGGAGTTTGTAATAAAAGGAGAGCTTCAATTAGGGCTAGAAGCAAATGCAAATTATATAAATAAAGGTTGTGTTTGCAGGTGGGCATGTGTTGGAGAGACAATTAGTCACATTTGTGATTGGTTGGGAACTATATGTTTGTATTGGGCAAATGTTTCATTTTGTTTTATGGATCCTTTGGAGACTGGAACTATGACCAAATAGGACACTTTGGGAACCCTGATGATGGAACTACCTGGCAAGTTTAAAATTCTGTTGAGCAGGCTCCCCTGCTTTATGGACATTCCACAAATGTCCCCTATTCCAGACTAAAGTCTGCAATATCAGACAGTTCTGTAATATTTAACTCTGGTAGTTAACAAGGAAATTTAGTTTCTTTTAATCTGTGTAGCTGTATGATTGTGTCAAACCTCTACGCCACCATCCATGACACATCTGTGATTACCATATGCCAAGTAGAGCCTTAAAAAGTGGGCATGGCCTCTTTTCCCCTCAGCTCTTTTCCACTACATCAGATTCTCCACAGGAATGCCATGGATCACATTTCTGGACTAGACGTGTATTGGTAATTCAATGAACGTAGCCATTGCTCAAGATCTGGGCTAGTGTCTTGAAATGCACAGGTTGTCTAGAGAGGTTCGGTTAAGCAGGCTGGGCATGTTTTCACTGGAGTTTAGAAGAGTGAAGATGGCTTCATTGTAATATGTAAGATCCTGAACAGTTGTAGCAAAATGGATTGGAAAATGATGTTTCCTCTTATGGGTCAATGTAGAACTACAGGCATTATTTAAATCCTAAATTTTTTAGGACAAAGATAAGAGGAAATTCTTTCTGTCTGTGATTTTGGAATACACATTCTGGAATTTGGAAGATGAGTGGGCACTATTTCATCTGGATAATTGATTCAATGCCTGTCCATTTTATTGGGGCTCAGTTTTCTGAAGTTTCCTTTTCCCTTACCACCACCCCCCCAGTCAATTCAATGGGATTGATGCAGTGAGTACTTGCTAAGTCCGCTCCCCATTCAGGAGACTCGGCGGCAGCAGCACACTGCGTGTGAGTCCCCCCGCAATCTGTCCAACCCCATGTGTTCCTGCTGCCACCCCCACCTTCCCGCACTGGACACCAACTGTGAGATGGCTGCTGCCTTTTTTGAGGGGTGAGTCTCAAAATAACACACATACACACTTTATTTTTACTGCACCTTTTTGACAACTTCCACCTTTGCCCTGCACAAGACTGTTGGCGAGATTATCTGCGGAAGGGTGGTTTAGGGTTAAACCCCTGTGTAGAAGCCCATGGAAAGTGTGGGGGGGGGGGGGGGGGTGGGGACAGGTAGTCTGACACTTGGAGATGGTGCCTGAGTTCCCATTGATGTCCAGGACTGTTCTCAGCAGCATTTCAGGAAGCAAAAATCATTGTAAACAAAAAATGCGATCAGTGTTAGGAACACTACATCAAAGAGGTGTTTCCATCAGGACCTTGAGATCAGCTTTGTGCAATCAGAAATTCAGATAATTGAGGTTCCTCTGTAGTCTGCCTCTGAAGATAGCGGAAGCAGGGTAATTGAATATTTTCAATGCTGAGCTAGATTCTTGTTAGGCAGAAGAATCAGAGACTGTGAATTTTGAGAGTGTGAATTTTGAAAGTCAACAGGTCAGCCATGATGCTTTTGAATGTCTCAAAGGGCCAAATGACTTCTGCTCCTCATTTGCATGTTATGACTAGCGATGTAGTGTTCTGGAAACCTCTTGAAAGCACACCAGAATTATAAGTCTGTGGAAATGAATTGGAATCCTGCAGTGGAGTCTGGAACATTGTGACATAGAACATAGAACATAGAAGGATACAGCGCAGTACAGGCCCTTCGGCCCTCGATGTTGCGCCGACCGAATCCTACCTAACCTATACTAGCCCAATAACTTCCAAATGCCTATCCAATGCCCGCTTAAATGACCATAAAGAAGGAGAGTTCACCACTGATACGGGCAGGGCATTCCATGAACTCTCAACCCGCTGTGTGAAGAATCTACCCCTAACATCTGTCCTATACCTACCACCCCTTAATTTAAAGCTATGTCCCCTAGTAACACCTGACTCCATTAGTGGTAAAAGGTTCTTAGTATCTACCCTATCTAAACCCCTAATCATCTTATACACTTCTATCAGATCTCCCCTAAACCTTCTCTTCTCCAATGAGAACAGCCCCAAGTGCCTCAGCCTTTCCTCATAAGATTTTCCTACCATTCCAGGCAACATCCTGGTAAACCTCCTCTGCACTCGTTCTAAAGCTTCCACATCCTTCCTATAGTATGGCGACCAAAACTGCACACAATACTCCAGATGAGGCCTCACCAGAGTCTTATACAACTGCAACATGACCTCAGGACTCCGGAACTCAATTCCTCTGCCAATAAAGCCCAGTACACCATATGCCTTCCTCGCAGCACTATTTACCTGGGTGGCAACTTTCAGAGATCTGTGTACATGGACACCAAGATCCCTCTGCTCATCCACACTACCAAGTAGCCTACCATTAGCCCAGTAAACCATCATCTTGTTATTCCTACCAAAGTGAACGACTTCGCACTTAGCTACATTGAATTCCATTTGCCACATTTCCGCCCAGCTCTGCAACTTATCTATATCCCGCTGTAACCTACCACTTCCTTCCTCACTATCCACAACTCCACCGACTTTTGTGTCATCCGCAAACTTGCTTACCCAGCTTTCAAGTCCTTCCTCTAGATCATTTATAAAGATAACAAAAAGCAATGGTCCCAAAACAGATCCTTGTGGTACACCGCTAGTAACTGCGCTCCAAGATGAACATAATCCATCAACTACTACCCTCTGTCTCCTTCCAGCCAGCCAATTCCTAATCCAAACCTCTAATGTATCCTCAATGCCATACCTCCGAAGTTTTAGCATTAGCCTACCATGGGGAACCTTATCGAACGCCTTACTAAAATCCATATACACAACATCTACTGCTTTACCCTCGTCCACTTCCTTAGTCACCTTCTCAAAGAACTCAATAAGGTTTGTGAGGCACGACCTGCCCTTCACAAAACCATGCTGGCTATCCCTGATCACGTTATTCCTACCCAGATGTTCATAAATCTTATCCCTTACCATTCTTTCTAAGACTTTGCCCACCACTGAAGTCAGACTCACTGGCCTATAGTTACTAGGGCTATCCCTACTCCCTTTCTTGAACAATGGGACCACATTCGCTATCCTCCAGTCCTCTGGTACTATTCCCGTTGACAATGACGACATAAAAATCCAGGCCAATGGCTCTGCTATCTCCTCCCTAGCTTCCCATAGGATCCTGGGGTAAATGCCATCAGGCCCAGGAGACTTATCTATATTCATCCTTTCCAATATTCCCAAAACCTCTTCCCTGCATATTTCCAGGGCATCCATTCTAATTATTTGTGATTCCATATTCACATCAGCAACAGTGTCCTGTTCCTGAGTGAATACTAATGAAAAGTACTGATTTAATGTCTCTCCAATCTCCTCCGCCTCCACACACAACTTCCCACTACTATCCTTGACTGGACCGATACCTACCCTAGTCATCCTTTTATTCTTGACATACCTATAGAAAGCCTTTGGGTTTTCCCTAATCCTACCAGCTAAAGACTTTTCATGTCCCCTTCTCGCTTCTCTTAGCTCCCTCTTTAGCTCCTTCCTGGCTACCTTATAACTCTCAATCGCCCCTACTGAACCTTCACGCCTCATCTTTACATATGCCGCCTTCTTCCCTTTCACAAGGGACTCCAATTCCTTACTAAACCACGGCTGCCTCACAAGGCCCTTTACACCATGCCTGACTGGTACATACCTATCGAGGACACGCAGTAGCTGCTCCTTGAACAATCCCCACATCTCATTAGTGTTCTTCTCTTGAAGCCTGTTTTTCCAATCCACACATCCTAAGTCATGCCTCACTGCATCATAATTTCCCTGCCCCCAGCTATAGCTCTTGCCCTGCGGCGCACGATTATCCCTCTCCATCACTAAAGTAAAAGTCACCGAGTTGTGGTCACTGTCCCCGAAGTGCTCACCTACCTCCAAGTCTAACACCTGGCCTGGTTCATTACCTAGAACCAAATCCAATATAGCCTCCCCTCTTGTTGGCCTGTCGACCATATTGTGTCAGGAAACCCTCCTGCACACATTGTACAAACACCGACCCATCTAATGAACTCGAGCTATAGCTCTCCCAGTCAATATCTGGGAAGTTAAAGTCCCCCATAACAACCACCCTGCTACCTTCACTCTCTTCCTGAATCATTCTCGCAATATTATCCTCTACTTCTCTAGGACTATTAGGAGGCCTGTAGAAAACACCTAACAGGGTGACCTCACCTTTCCTATTTCTAACCTCAGCCCAAACTACCTCAGATGGCAAGTCCTCTTCCATCGTCCATTCCACTGCTGTGATACTGTCTTTGACAAGTAATGCCACGCCTCCCCCTTTTTTACCCCCATGTCTGATCCTACTAAAACATTTGAACCCTGGAACGTGCAACAGCCATTCTTGTCCCTGTTCTACCCACGTCTCTGTAATGGCCACAACATCGAAGTCCCAGGTACCAACCCATGCTGCAAGTTCACCTACCTTATTCCTTATACTTCTGGCATTGAACTATGCACACTTCAATCCACCTTTCTGGTTACAGGCACCCTCCTTAGAGATCGCTGCATTATTCCTAACCTCCCTACACTCAAGGTCCTGAACCCTAAAGCTACAGTCCTGGTTCCCATGCCCCCGCGGAGTTAGTTTAAACCCTCCCAAAGAGCACTAGCAAACCTCCCCCCAAGGATACTGGTGCCCCTCAGGTTCAGGTGTAGCCCATCCTTTTTATAGAGGTGACATGTGAGTGTAATGTGTATTCACACCATCAAACATCATTTAAGTGCTGTATTGTTTTCAATGTAGTGAATTCGTTATTTGAAATCTGCTTTTTGAAAAACAAATTGGATAAACCCAGCATCTGTGGAGAAAGAGTTAATGTTTCGATCCAGTGCTCTACTTCAGAACTGAAGGTAGCAAGGAAATGGTGTGTTTATGCCGGAGGAGAAATGATATCTGGAGATGGATCCCAGAGAGAGAGAGAGAGAGAGAAAGGTTAGACAGACAATCGCACCAGTAAAAAGAAAGGAAACACACTCAAGACTCAAGGAAAGCACTAGAAGGACTCAAATAAGATAAAAACATTGTTATCCTACCTGTGGACAAAGGAAACTTGACAGTCATTTTAAACCAAAGAGAGACTACCTTGAGAAAGCAAATGCACTGCTTGCAGATATGAACACTTACCTACAGGTGGTGATAGCTGAAAATGTGTTGCTGGTTAAAGCACAGCAGGTCAGGCAGCATCCAAGGAACAGGAAATTCGACGTTTCGGGCCAGAGCCCCCCTCCTTCATCTTTTCTGATGAAGGGCTCTGGCCCAAAACGTCGAATTTCCTGTTCCTTGGATGTTGCCTGACCTGCTGTGCTTTAACCAGCAACACATTTTCAGCTCTGATCTCCAGCATCTGCAGACCTCACTTTTTACTCTACAGGTGGTGATAGGCTTGGCCCCACAGCTAGGGAACTAAATTACAGCCCTACTCAAAATAAAAATTCAGAAACAAGACGGGCTTCCAAAAAATGGAATTAGACACATCCAACACACCACGCTTCTATGAATTACCCAAAATTCAGAAACCAGGAGCCCCCCCTCAGACCCATAGTCTCACTACCTGGAGCACTAATGTACAGATTAGCCAAGGAGCTACACCAAAGACTAAAACACTTGGTAGAAGATTCATGCCATTCCATCTGCACCGACCTGAAGACCAAAGACACCAAGATGGAGGATGAAATAATGGTCTCCTTTGATGTAATAGCCCTATTCACATCCATCAACATCAACCTGGCCAAGGAAACCCTAACTACACTATTGGAAGAACCAAAGACACATACACCAAACATCAGCAAGGACAATATCATCAAGCTAGTGGACTTGTGCCTTAGAACCCACTCCACCTTCAACAACAAAACCTACAGACAAACCAACAGAACACCCATGGGATCTCCGATTATCAGGGTTCGTAGCAGAAGCATTAAGGCAGAGACTCGAACAAACAGCTCTGCCAACCATCCAAACTTTGGGATCTGCAACATGGATAAAACTTTTGTCATCACTAAACAAAACAATTAGAGGAAACCTTCAAGACTGTCGATAATATCCTTTATTGGCATAAAATTCTCTAAAGAGGAAACCAACCATAAACTGCCATGCTTAGATGTCACAGTAGAGCGAACAGCCAATAGGGAACTTCAAACCAGCATCTACAGGAAAACAACACGTGGACCAAATACTGAACTACAGAAGCAATCATCCCAATACCCACAAATGAAGCTGCATTAGAGCATTATTTCAATGAGCCACCACACACTGCAGCACAGTGGAACTACGAAGAGCAGAAGCAAATCACCTATACAGCATTTTAAAAAGAACGGGTACCCAATGAGCACAGTCCACCAATGTCTTGGTAACAAACCTCAACAAGCAGACAAAATGCATCCAGAAACCCTAGACACTTTCCCCCTACATCAAAGACATCTCAGAAATGATTGCCAAATTACTCAGACCTCTTGGCATCATGGTAGCCCACAAATGCACCAAAAACACTAAAACAGCAGCTAATGAACTTGAAAGACCCCATGCAGACAACAAGCAAAGTTAAATCTCTCTCCTCTCACCTTCAACTCTATCTATACCTCTCATTATTTTATAAACTTCTAATAAGGTTGCATCTCAACCTCCTACTCTCCAGTGGAAAAAGTCCTAGCCTATCCAACATTTCTTTATAACTCAAACTTTCCATACCCGGCAGCATCTTGGTAAGTCTCTTCTGAACCCTCTCCAGCTTGATCATATCCTTCCTATAACTGGGCAACCAGAACTGGACACAGTATTCCAGAAGAGGCCTCACCAATGTCCTGCACCACCTCAACATGACTCTCACAGCTGTATTCAAAGGACTGGGCAATGAAGGCAGCTGTGCCAAATTCCTTTTTCACCACCTTGTCTAAATGTGCTGGAAACTTCAAAGTATTATGCACCTACACTCCTCCTCCCTCTGTTCTGCAACATTACCAAAGGCCCTACCATTAATTGTATAAGCCCTACCCTGTTTATTGTGTCAAAATGCTTTTGCTTTGCATTTATCTAGATTGAATTTTATCTGCCTTTTTTTTTAGTCTATTGACCCACTTAATCAAGATCCCTCTGTAATCTTAGAAAACCTTCTTCACCATCTACTATACCCTGCCATTTGCAAACCATGCCTTGTGTTCTCATCCACATCATTTATATAAATGAGAAACAAAAGTGGACCCAGAACCAGTCACTGTGGAATACTGCTAGTCACAGGCCCCCAGTCTGAAAAGCAATCCCCCACCATTATGCTCTTCTGTCATTAAGCCAATTACATATCCAATTGGCAAGCTTATCCTGAATCCAATTTGACTCAACTTTAGTAATTAAACTAACATGCAAAACCTTGTCTGAGGCATTACTAAAATCCCATAAACAACATCTTCTGTTCTGCCATCATCAATCTTTTTTGGTAACTTCCTCACAAACTCAGTCAAGTTTGTAAGACATGATTTTCCTATCCAAAAACTATGCTGACTATCCCTAATCAATTTTTGCCTGTCTAATTGTCCGTAAATCCTACCTTTTTATAATTACCTCTCTCAATTTACCCATAGCCAAAGTCAGGCTCGTAGGTCTATAGTTCTCCAGTTTCTCTTTGCAATCTTTCTTAAATAAAGCTATAACATTAGCCACCCTCCAGTCATCGGACACCTCCTCCATAGTTATAGATGGTGCAAATATTTCTGTGAGAGGTCTCATAATTTCCTCCCTTACTTCCCATGACTTTCTGGGATACGTTACATCAGCACCTGATTTATCCACTATTTTTATATTCTGAAACCATGCATTGTTTGCATATCTAACAAAAGTACTGCAGCATTATGAACATCGTGTACTTGCAGAGTATTCTACCTGTCATGTAGCTCTGATTCTGTTAACCACAATAACACCATTCTTTTGCTAATGTCCCTATGTTGTGCAAACATCCTGCAAGCAAATGAATGTTGATGTTGGGTTTTTCTTTGTCTCCTGGCAGATGGTATGAGAACTGACATTGGGGGGGAGCAGTGATGACAGTGACTGCAGTGACTGGTTGTTTGCTCCGTCCATCACAGGTGTACAGCAGGCAAGGAAATGGATTAGATGGGCTTTTCCTGCCTGCCATTTCAATACAAAATACATTGCTGGGTTATTTTATACTGAATCAATTTTTAAACAAGTTTTCAGTTGATCTATTCACAAGTTTCTTCAAATTACTCTCATTCCTGTTTGTGCATGTTTGTCAGATGATTAGAAGTATCCCAAATGATGAAATTTGTGCAATTGCCAAGAAATTTGCTCTGAAATTTTAAGGCTAAGTTCTTTCTTTTTGCTGGATGTAAAGGTAATAGGTAGATTTGTGATATTAATCAGCTGTGAACTAATTAAATGGCAGAGCAGACTCATGGGGTGAATTGTCCACTCCTATTCTTAACTTAATTGCACATTTCTTTAAATGCATTACATTAGAGAATGATAGCTCTGACTTAAAGAGCATGATATTGAAAGTGGTATGGTAGTTGAGTGGTTGTTAATGGATCAGAGAACCTGACTAGTTAACTATGCAGGTGTACACTATTACAGGTGCAGAAATCTGAATGAAAACCAAACATGCTGGAGATCACAGCTCTGATGAAGAGTAATTTAGTCTTGAAACATTAGCTTGCTTTTCTCCATAGAATGCTGCCTGACCTGTTGTGATCTCTGGCATTTTTGTTTTTGGTTAAATATACATTTGCATCATTTGTGTTTTAAATTGCTTTTTTTATATATAAAACTGACATTGCTGGTGTGAAGTGACAAAAAAAATGTTGCATCAACTCAACTATATACTTAAACCAGACTACATATGGAGGGTATACGAGACATCAGTTGTTAGCATGTGAAAGATTGGGGCTTGTAGAATTCCACATGAATATGTTCAACTGAAAGATTCAAGAACAGCTTCCCATCTGTTTTCAGACTTGTGAACAGATCTCCTTTATTGGAGTAGACCTGCTCTGTAGCTGTAGCACTATATCCTACATTCTGTTCTATTACCCTATGTATTTATGTAAGGTATGATTTGTATGGTTAGAATGCAAAACAATTCTTTTCACTGTATCTCAGTACATGTGACAACAATAAATCAAATCAAATTTGTTTGCTTTTTACTGCCCGCTGAGGCTGAGCAAGTTGTTTGGTTATATCCAGCTTTAGACCAAAGATCATCACGCTCTCAAGGCAGGTAGGATGATTAATCAAGTGAATGCATTTTGAAAGACAGTCCGCATCACATGCTCAAGGTTACTTTGCTATCATTGTATCTATTAATTTATTGGTTGTAACACTAATTGTCATCCATACACTGTTCAGAACTTGACATTATTCCCATTGAGGAAAAAAGTTCTCAAGAAAAGACTTGTGCAGGCATCTATTTAATTCTATGCAAACATGATTCAAAGTTCATAGACCATATGTTTTAAGTGTACAAGCTTATGCAGGCTGAATTATATAAGTAATATCTTTTCCCATGAAAATCATTGTAATATTTTGATTAAACTTGTTATTGATGCAGAGAGACACTGTGTATTAACTGACTTAACCATCTGTTTGCAAAAGTATGTGTTGAAATTTTGTTGCTTAATTAAATTTTCCTTGTACAGACTTGTGACCTGGTAGAATATGTATTATTTAAGTATCTGTTCTGCTGGATAACTTGAATTCTTATTGTCAAAAGGAGAGTTTTTGTTTGTTGTGCCCATCTCTATTGAAATGTCATTTCCTAAAAGTTTGATTGTATTTCAGGGAAAATAACTTTCTTGATTCCATTTTTGTACTTTTGCATTTGGTTCCATTTTGTTTTTATTCAATATAGCACATTCTGTGCTCACCTGTTCAATTAATAGAATTAATAATGCAATACAAAATCTTTTAGTATTTTGGTTGTGAATCTAAATTTTATAAAAATCTAGACTGTGTGTAGGTAAGTGCTGTACAAAAAGCTGATGTGAAGCACGATACATTTGTTACATATTACATTTTTAAAATCACTTATACAGGATTAATTTCTCAGATTTAATTTTAGAAATGTTTTTCTGCCTAACCCTCATTTTTATTCTTTTTGTCAATCACAGACTTTGCAATGCATGTTGGCCTCCCTTCAGTCAGAGCTTGATATACAAAAGTTCTTGATGAAAATTGAGATATCTCAGCGAGTTAGTATTTCATTTCCTTTTTTTTGCATTCAGTTGACAGCAAGTGTGCCTGCATCTCCTAACACAGTTTAAAATTGTCAAAACAATTGCACTTTGGGTTGGAACTGTCTGCTTGTCTGATTGGAGCCTAACGACTGATGTAAGCTCCACAGGATTACATTAATGTCTGGCAAGTTAACTTGCAGCCTTCAATGGTCTGATTTATTTTGCAAAATAAATTGAAACACTTCAGTTTTAAAACTGGACTTGTAAGAATAAAACAGTTAATTTTGGGACTCTAACTTAGAATGGATTAGAAGTTTTGGATTTGTACCTGTGGATTTCTCAAATTCCAACTGGGCTGTCAGCTTAGCATTCCGTATGGGGACCAGGCATTACCCGGAGTGGTAGACTGAAAGATGGGAAGGAATTGTCTGATGCTGGTGCTCTAGCCAGCAGCAAACTCTGGAGGAATTTTACCACCAACGTAGTGTTGTCATTTGAGCTATGGCGTGGGGGGGGGGGGGGAGGAGCCAAGTGTGTATTTTGAACCAAAACAGGGAATATTATATTTCAGACTGACACATCTTTACTTCCTTTTGTAGTTCCAAACTATAATTCAAATCCAGGAGGAGTGTTATGTTTTCTCTTTTTAATCCTAACTAATTTAACCTACTAAACATGAATGATATGACTCATGAGTGATCTGATTTTTGTGTTGAGATGCATGTGAGAGTTTAAACTTGCTTGCTTGCTTCTTTTGGAATTGGCCTCAGGAGGAGTTAGATTCTGAGTGACTTTTAAAATTTGTTTTAAGAGCTATCCATATTTTCATTTCAATAGCCATTGTTTCTTGGCAATGTATTATAAGTAGATCAGTTGAATCATTGTCCTGTTCCCTTCAATTTTTTTCATACTGGTGAAACTTAGTTAGAATCTGTAGGAGAAAGTGAGGACTGCAGATGCTGGAGATCAGAGCTAAAAATGTGTTGCTCGAAAAGCGCAGCAGGTCAGGCAGATCCAAGGAGCAGGAGAATTGATGTTTCGGGCATGAGCCCTTCAGGAACCCTGAAGGAGGGCTCATGCCTGAAATGTCGATTCTCCTGCTCCTTGGATGCTGCCTGACCTGCTGGGCCTTTCCAGCAACACATTTTCAGTTAGAATCTTTAGTTATTATTTGAACCGACATGATCATCTTTCACAGTCATTTCATTCTTTAAAAGTTACTTAGGCGCAAACAGTAGTTGAGGATTCTAATAATGCTGGATGGATGAATGAATGACAATTTGCAACATGCTAGGCAAGATATTTTTAATTGATTTTCCCATTCCCAGTTTGTGTTGGATGCAATTATGTGTATCCAACATTGATCATCTTGAACAGAAAATGTTAAAACAGTCCACTTTCTAACACCAACTATGGTTGTGATGAATTGGAGGCTGTAATTGTCAACTGAGTTATGTACTGAATAAATACTGTTGCTTGGAATTTCTATTCCTGATTTCTTTCTCCTCCTCCACATCACCCCACTACAATTTCAGCAAAAAAAAGCTAATGGTCGTTTATGCCAAACTGTCAGGATGATAGTATTGCCCTTTGTTAGTTCATGACTGAGACAAGTGTCTTGAAGTTTATTAGCAACAACTTGCATTTCTATAGTACCCCTATAATATCTCAGACCTGTCTATCATCTGGTTTTGTGCTTACTATTGTGGGTATATGTTACTTAAGCGTAACAGATTGAACATGCCACACTGACTCCGTTGTATTTACAGAATAATTGAGAGCAAGGCAGGTCCCCTTTTAAATGAGAACTTGTCATGTTGTGATGTTGTGTGACTTTGTTTGAAGTGTACACTTATCCAGTTGTGAATCTCTGCAACAACAATTGTTTGCACTGAAGTCCTGGTAAAAGGTGGAGAGAATTGCCCTTCAGAAAGGTTATTCCTATATGAATAAGCTGTAAAGCTCTATTTTGGAAACACACAATAGTTGTGTAACAATAATGAAAATATAATTGAACAATTTTTAAAATTTCATGAACTAATTTAAATATGAGAAATAATCTGATTGTCCATGCAGTTGCTGAAAATGGTTTACTGAAAATAGAGAAACAAGATAATAGCCAAGGTCAATCGCACTACATGCACACCATCTGTTGAACAGCTTTCAAAATGGCATTCAGAGATGTCCAGATGTAGTAGTTCATTATTCCATTCTTTCTTAATGGTTCAGTTTCTTTTGATGAAAAGAGCAGGAAAACAAAGCCATGTGATTGTAGAAATATGTCTTTCCATTATTATTTAGTCTTGCTATCTGAAATAACTCCTCAAAGGCCAGTATCCCAACACCAAGTCACCTTTCACTTTTAAGTGCATTGCCCCGGCTACCTTAGCTGGCACCTAGAGGGTAGAACCTCTGAGACTCCCTGTTTATACATTTTTGTTTTTATCTCCTAGTTATATACCTTTTTTTTTGTCCCCCCCACACCACCGCCTAACAGTGGTAGTACTTATATTTTCCCCAGCACCCATGATGTGTGTGCAGGTGTGAGAGACAGTGAAAGACAGAAGGTTTATGCATATTTATGATGCTCCTGTTTATATTTGTTAGCTAGGTCTCCCTAATTGAACCAAGTTAACACCCTGCACCAGGGAACTCCTATTTCATGTGGGCGGCATGATGGCACAGTGGTTAGCATTGCTGCCTCACAGAGCCAGAGACCCAGGTTCAATTTCCACCTCGGGAGTTTGCATATTCTCCCTGTGTCTGTGTGGGTTTGCTCTGGTTTCCTCCCACAGTATAGAAATGTGCATTTTAAGTGAATTGGCCATACTAAATTGCCAATTGTAGTGTTAGGTGTAGGGGAATGGGTCTGGGTGGGTTGCTCTTCAGAGGGTCGGTGTGGGCTTGGGCTGAAGGGCCTGTTTCCAAACTGTAAGCAATCTAACCTGATCTAATCTAAATCTATGTGATCTACCTGGTTGATCTCATTTCAATCACTACACCGATCCTTTGCCTAGATTGGAGATTCACAGTTCATAAAGTTAATTCAAATGCTCAATCAAGCATTAGTCTTACAGGGGAGTATAGACTAATGTGTAAGCATACTCCCCAATATTTATAACATTCACCTTTCACTCATTAGACCAATTCATCCCAGTAAAGGTGAAGGGCATTTGGTTTTTAAGTAATGGTACTTCTGGATTATGGATTTGCTATTGCAGATTTTAGTGTAAGGTCTGAACTCTGCTACATTCCTTGCCAAAGTTGCTGTCTGGCTATTGTGAAAATGTATCCATTCAAAAAATATTTCAGTTGTATCTGAATAAGGAGTATGGCTGCTGGTTGATTAGCATGAAATGCTGTTACTTCTAACAGTGCATGGTATTCAGAAATTGTGCTTGTCTTGTTTTCAGGTTTGTAATCTGAACTTTGGTTACATGAAGATCTTTTGTGGTGTGAGTTTTATAGTAATGTTTAAAAAAAAATCCCTGTTTATCTTCTTGCAGAGTAGAAGCCCAAAACATTTAAGAAGCTCCCAGTCTGGTCTCGGGGACCAGGCTGAACATCTCTCTGTCGCCTCAGCAGATTCCTTCGAGGCAATGGCGGAACCAGAAGCGTTAAACACCTTTAACAGAGGGACCCGTTTGCGAGCAAGTCTACCAGTTGTTCGGTCAACTAATCAGACAAAGGACAGATCATTGGGTAAGGTTTCTTTTGTAGATCAAGCTCTGTGTAGTGCATTTTTATTTGCCATTCCACCTGAGATGAATTATGTACCACTGTTCATCATGACAGCTGAAAATATTGTATTGCATGTTTGCAATGATTCTTTGTTACATAGTCAGGATTAAACCAACGGGGTGCTGTATTACTAGATTCCATGCAAGTTGTGCAAAATGCTGATTGGGTGTAATTTGGATTCTGCACCCTATATGGATGGATGCCATTGTTTTCTTCAAATTGAGAAGTTCTGTAATGTTACTACAGATCTATGACTATCTTAAGTCTAATGTAACTGAAATGTTAGGACTAAGTATTGTCCATTGCAATGACTGAAAATAATCCTCAAAGAAAGATGTTAATGTTAGTATGTTATAGTAATAGGTTTTGAAGGCGTTGCCTATTCTCAAGTCATTAATTTTAATTATTTGTAGTATTTACTAAAAGAGCAAACCTGTTGTGGCAGTAACATGTTGGACCAATACTACCAAATACAAATTGGGAAAGTGGGTAATAATGAGTTGAGAATTTTTATAGCAAAATATTTTTGCATTCAGTTTGAATTTTCATTCTGTGCTACACTGTTCCTGTTCCTGGTCATGCCTTTCCATGCCTTAAATTTGCACTCCACATTTAAGCATGGATGTCCTCTTTAATTGACTATATTTTTATCCCAATGAACCTGCCTGCCTTCTGAAAAATTTAGTGTTGGGTTTTATATAGGCTGCTTAGAGAAGGAAGGAAGGAAGGACATTTGTGTAACACTGATGCAGAGTGAAACCTTTTTTGATTGATGCCAGATGTCATTGGAGAGCTAAAAACAGCAAAGCTTGGTAACTGACACCTGTGACATGCCTTTGACCTTCATTTCACAAGTTTAATTGTTGTACTAAATCTTTTTATTTGACTTTCTAAACAGAGTTGTTGGTCAATATGAAATCCCTGTCCTATGGTGAAATTGAAGCGGGGAGGTCATTTTAATGACAGAAGACCATTCTCTTTCTTTCTTTCTCTCTTTCTTTCCCTCTTTCTCTCTTTCTCTCTCCTTTTTCTCTCTCTTTTTCTCTCTCTCTCTTTCTTTCTCTCTTCTTCTCCCCCCCCCCCACCCCCCCCAATCCTGATTATTTCAAAAGGATAATAATTGTATCTGATTGAGGAGCAAGGCTGCAGGTATATTAACATGAAATACTGTAACTTCTGACAGTGTATGATGTTCAGAAGTTGTTTGTCTTGTTTCCAAGTTACATAAACATGGTGATGAATTGGATAGTCATATAAAAACCCTTGATTTTCTTGTTGCAGTGAAGAGGCCACTTCATGTGTACCTGTCTTGAAAGAGACATGCAGGGCTTTTGTCAACTCTCACAAGCCAGTAGGTGACACTCCTGTTGTCTCAATTAAAATGCAGACTTTTATTGGGAAATATAACCAGAGGCTTAATGACATGACTCCGGTTATCTCCTGTTATAGAAGTACTATGTAGAAAAGTGGTGTTCCAAGAACTTTCCAACTATTTGTGGTAATCTTGCTCGAACAAGATGTGAATATATGAAGTTTTCCTTTTTAGTAAGGTGCTAAAGTGCTAAGCTCACTTCATCTGAAATCTTTGTAGCTAATGTAGTGAAATTAAACTTTAAAATTAAATTGGATCTGAAATCCGCTTTGGAGATTAAAAGTGTGCTTAGCAGATCACATTAACCCATAAGGTATTTTCCAACGTTTAATTGGGTGGGTAGCTTCATGTTTCACTAGAGGCAGTGAGTACAGAAAAGTCAACAGATACTTTCCAGATGGGATCATTCAACTGAATTGCTTTGAATCCAACAATCTGAAGTGAGTGAGAAGTATACAGTTTCAGGATATATGTTTTCTCACAACCTCTCTGTGATTTATACTGCAATGTTGCTTTTAACCCAAACTCTCATGGAATTGTAATCTTTTGAAGTACCGAGGGATTGAGGTCTGTGAGGAGCTAGGCTGAAAGAGGACTTGAGACCTGAATAGATCAGCCAGGATCTTTATAAAAGTATAGGTCATGCTTTTAGATTAGACTTAGTGTGGAAACAGGCCCTTCGGCCCAACAAGTCCACACCGACCCGCCGAAGCGAAACCCACCCACACCCCTACATTACCCCTTACCTAACACTACGGGCAATTTAGCACGGCCAATTCACCTGACCCGCACATCTTTGGACTGTGGGAGGAAACCGGAGCACCCGGAGGAAACCCACGCAGACACGGGGAGAACGTGCAAACTCCACACAGTCAGTCGCCTGAGTCGGGAATTGAACCCGGGTCTTCAGGCGCTGTGAGGCAGCAGTGCTAACCACTGTGCCACCGTGCCGCCCACTTGATGCTTGATGGACAGTTGTTCTGAACTCCCATTCTCCCCACCCCAGCCGCCAACCCCCTCTATCCTGGGCAACCCTCTGTGTAGTCTGAGCTTGCAACCATGGAAGAGAGGTGAATATTTTCATGTCTAGAAAACTCAGTCTAGATTGTTGCCTGTCTTTAGATTACACCATTGCATTGAGATTATTATTTATTTTGAAATCAACAGGCATTAGTTGTGGCTTTCATCCTTGGGATGCTGTCTAGTAAAACGTGCAGTTTGTTCTGGGAAAGGATGCAGAGGTAAAACAATCAATGTCTCTGTACAGATGAGAAACACAATTTCTGGCCCCAGTTAGAGAACTTGAAACATCTCAGTGTTTGAGGGTGCAATATATCTTGTTACTAGGATACTAATTAATACATGTTGATTTTAAAAATGTGGTAAAAATATTCTTTTTTTCTTGATAATTGGTTCGTTTAGTGGCTACAGCATTGCTTGTCATTTTTCAGGCCTAGACCTTTCTCTTTTTGAAAAAAAAGTATGTGAGACAGGATTCATTCTGAAAGGATTCTGAGTGAAGTGTGTTTAGTCTTGGCCTGATTCCTAGGGCATGCGGTCTAATACTGATTTGACACTAATTCACTATTTCTGAATTGTTGGCTTACTCGCTGGGGGAATGAACTCAACATTTTTCTTAAAATTGAAAAGTATGAAGAGAACCTAAGTATGAAGTAATGTCTTAAAATCTATTTTTAAATGTTTGGGATTAATGTGCAGTTTTTCCTCAATAGCAGCAACATTCAGCATATTTTATGTAGTAAAATGTCCTAAAGTGCAACATAGCATTATCGAATATCATTTGAAAATAAATCTGTAACTCCGATGTGGTATTTGAAGTGAGCCTGATTCATGTTGTGCTGTTTTTAGTGGCTTCCAGGTGATAATGTAATACTTGTCCTTTCATGACTGTTTGTTAGCATTTTGACAACAGTAAATAGGAACATCGATGAGCAGGAAAATGTGCAAATATTTAATTGCCTATTATAAAGATAATCATTGTACGTAAAATGAGAATAAACGCTGACTCGTCTTTAAACTTTGTCAGTTGAAGCTCTCAACTTATGACTTTGATACTGAATGTTTATCAAAGAATTAGTTTTTAAGGAATGTATTAAACGGGAAAAGAGGTGACCAGGCAGATCATAGTTTTAACACAACTCCAGTGTTTGGGGTATGTCATCAAAGCATACATCTCCAGTCATGGAGCAATTCATCTTGGGGGCACTCAATTTGTAGAGTTCACTATAAATACTTTGAAATTGCATAAATACCTGCACTTGGAGATTTTCTCCAACTGAAGTTGTTTTTGTTAATATCAAATAGATGGTCCAACAAAATGCAAATACATATTTTAACATCTTTTCAAAAGTAGTAAAATTAGGAAGGTAATGCAATGTCTTATGACAAAGTAAGCTCTTAAGATTTTTTTCTTTGGTGCTTGAATAAGCTTTACATGCCTAAACAACACCAAAACAGTGGCTGTGGCATAGATTTCCTGTGTCTTCAACTTCAAATTTGAAAGGATCAGAAAATGCAGGTAAAGCTATACGTTAAAAAAAACGTAGTAGTGTGCGTTGAATGTAAACTTATAACCATAGTATGACAGTTAAACTGAGCCCATTGGTGTCATTTCTTTGAGAGCTCCAGGTGATGTTTTTTCATTTTTAATTATTATTATTCAAACCTGTAAAATCTACAAACAGAAACTGGTGATATAACTATTTTATTTGCTTTTATGTACTATAATAGACAGGCAGGGGGCTGGAAAAATACAGCAAGCCGGGCAACATCAGGAGGTAGAGAAGTCTTCCTTAAGCCAATATTTTATCCAAGTCAACTCTGACCCTCATTCTAGAAGTTTCAATTCTCAATCAGCAAATGCTGTCTTTGCTAGTGATGCTCATACATTGAATAAATCCATTACCTAGAAGCCCAACTCTGAATACTGATCATGCACTAAGTAAGAACTTCCTAATAATAGCTTAAACATTAAACATTAATTATTTAAAATCTGTTCAAACTTGCCTCCTTGTCTTGGACTTTTAATAGGGCAATTGGTGAAATAGTGGTACTGTCACTGGACTAATAATTCAGAGATGGAGGGCAATGATCTGACGACATTGGTTCAAGATTCCACCATGACGCCTAGAGCAGCATTAAATAAATGCCATCTGAAATTGCAAGCTAGCATTAGTAATGGTGACCATTAAACTGATTATTAATTACAGTTTTTTAAAAAAAAACATGTTTACTAATGCCTTTTACTGCCACTTTCACCTGATCTGGCCTACATGTGACTCTAGATCCATTAGAGAATGGTTGATTTCTGTAGTGTCCCCTGAGATGGCCTAGGAAGCCACTCAGTTCATAAGCAATTAAGGATAGGCAATGAATGCCCACGTGGCAGAAAAGATCAGAAGAGTAAAGTTATATATTATAAATCTGAATCCATTTCATGAGAATTGCCACCATCTTTCCAGCTAAAACTTTTATTCAAGTGCTTCCTCAAAAACCAGGTCCCTGAAATTATTGATCAACCTCAGCTCCTTCTGCAACATCGTGCATATCCCTTGTGTTTCAACAATCTCAAATGAGACATACCATTCAAGGTATGATCTGACAGAACCATACAATTTGATCATAGTCAAAATAAAAGAAAACATTGGAAGGGCTATGTCGTTTAACTGTGCATTGGTTTCGTTGGTCAAATTAGCTTTTGTCACTGAGTTTATTAAGACTCCTAAGTCTTTTCTATTTCTTGGCTCAACAATTTAACATTCTAACTGGCCATGAAAGGCATAATAAATACAAAGCTGAAAATGTGTTGCTGGAAAAGCACAGCAGGTCAGGCAGCATCCAAGGAGCAGGAGAATCAACGTTTTGGGCATGAACCCTTCTGGAATGAGGAGTGTGTGCCAAGCAGGCTAAGATAAAAGGTAGGGAGGAGGGACTTGGGGGGGGTTAGAAATGCGATAGGTGGAATGAGGTAAAGGTGAGGGTGATAGGACGGGGTGGGGGCGGAGAGGTCAGGAAGAAGATTGCAGGTTAGGAAGGTGGTGCTGAGTTCGAGGGTTGGGACTAAGACAGGGTGGGGGAGGGGGAGGGGAAATGAGGAAACTGGAGAAATCGGAGTTCATCCCTTGTGGCTGGAGGGTTCCTAGGTGGAAGATGAGGCACTCTTCCTCTAGCCGTCGTGTTGCTATGGTCTGGCGATGGAGGAGTCCAAGGACCTGCATGTCCTTGGTGGAGTGGGAGGGGGAATTGAAGTGTTGAGCCACGGGGTGGTTGGGTTGGTTGGTCCGGGTGTCCCAGAGGTGTTCTCTGAAACGTTCTGCAAGTAGGCGGCCTGTCTCCCCAATATAGAGGAGGCCACATCGGGTGCAGTGGATGCAGTAAATGTGTGTGGAGGTGCAGGTGAGTTTGTGGCAGATATGGAAGGATCCCTTGAGGCCTTGGAGGGAAGTAAAAGGGGAGGTGTGAACGCAGGTTTTGCATTTCAAATTCAAATGCTACAAATTCCACTAACTTGATGCTGGCTGATGAAGTTCAATACAAAGTAACATGAAATGCTTTATTTTGGTTGAAAGAAAATTGAATGGCAATATTAAAGAGTGCAGTTCTCCAAAGCAGGTCAAGAACACTGGCCTGATTGTATATAAGACCGTAAGGTTATTGGATCATCGAGTCCACTCTGCCATTTAATCACGGCTAATGGGCATTTCAGCGCCACTTACCTGGACTTTCCCTGTAGCCCTTAATTCCTTGCGAGATCAAGAATTTATCTATCTCTGCCTTGAAGACATTTAACGTCCCACTGCGTTCTGTGGCAGTGAATTCCACAGGTCCACTACTCTCTAGCTGAAGAAATATCTCCTAATTTCCATTCTAAATTGACCCCCTCTATAGGCAAGCCATTTTGTGGCAGGCCTAATTGGGAAAGTAGTTAATAAACTGTATGTAATGGGAAGGTTAATGGGAATGGAGTTTAAGAACAAGGAGGTTATGCGGAACTTGCATAAAACTCTAAGCCTCTTTTGCATTATATCCAACTCTGATTTCTGCATTTTGTTAGGATATGAAGGTTTGGAGAGAGTGCAAAATCACTTCAAAAAGTGTTTGCAAAGATTAGGAATTTTGTTACAAAGATAATTGGGAGAAGCCAGTATTTTCCTTGGGGGGGGAAGGAGGCGGAGAGGCGAAAAAGGCATTAAACATCATTAAGGGGCCTGGACAGAGGAGATGAAGAGATGCCACCTTTTAACATTAACAGTACAAATAAATGTGGCATTAAATATCAAGGGGAAATTGTTAATCTCTTTGGAGAAGAGCAATGCACAGATATTTCTCTGCATTTATTTGGATTAAATGCAGGCTCATGCTGATCTCGCTGTATTTAGATGTGGACTACTTCATGATCTGAGAAGTTCTAAAGAAATAACTCTGCAAACAGTGAACATCACTTCTGGCCTTTTATGATGTATAGGTAAGTTATGTAGACCACTGGGTATTTTTAGTTATTGTGTGCAATTCAGTAATGTACTTATCATTTTTGGAAGCCTGCCTAAAGCCAGAGACTGTCACTTATTATTCACAGCAACATCATGCTTGCACATCAAACAAATTGTTCTCAATTCCTCCAAATATTTTACATTTTTTGGTATTGCTATGTACATAATGAAGATTTGACGATGACTTGGGGGAGCACTATTTTGGGGAGTTATTCAGAAGAGGAAGATTCCATAAGCTGGAATTAATTTAAGTTGATTAAAGACTTTCATGTCCCTCTGTACAAATTGGAAGCCTGCCATTGGCATGTACATTTGTTCCTTCCATATAGAATGTGAAACTGCACAACAATCTGGAATGAAGACCACTCAGGTGATCAGAACAATGGCCTAGAAATTCCAAGGCGATGCATCCATGTTTTGGGCACCTGATGAATTCCCTTGCCTCAAATGTGGTGGGCAGGAAACATGTCCATTTTGGCTGGCAAGATGTTATCCGTCGTAATGAATCGCGTCTCTCCAGTAGCATTTGTATTCAAAACATAGAATGTCATGTACACAGGAACTACCCTGATTTTAATGTCTCTTCCAGCCTCATTCCATGTTGAACTTGCACACTGACATCTGGAGGAGCAATTTGTCACTAGAGATATTTAAAATGTGCACAACTGGAAGGTTTAGTTGTCCTGTCATTTTCAGACTGCTGGTTAATTTCTGGATATCGCATTGTGTTTTGTCATTCTCGAAAGTACAATTTGTCTGCATTGTTGGATTGTTGATTGCTGATTCATAAATACTTTGACTGGACTCATGGGTGGTCTCATTAAGTTATCTTGAGGGCTGGATGACAAGCAGAAACAGTAAAGAATAGAGCAGATGCAGCTGCCACAAGAGAGAGGAGGTGGAGGCCATTGTGCAAGAAGCAAATTCACAGCAACTATTTGGGGAACACTTCCCCCTGCACTCTGTCCAGGCACAACTGTCCAAGGTACCTCTTCTGTGGAAAGTTCATACTTCTGAGATTGGGCCCCAGCACTGCTGCAGTTTTGCTTGAAAGCAGTATGCCGGAGTGAGGTGACATTTTATAATCTCTTGTCAACAGTAATTTTCCCCTGAGCTTTTACAGTCACTATGAAAGCCATCTGAAATTACTTCATTGGACAGAATGGTCTCTATGCTTGTAAGATATCTTGATACAAGTAGGAAATGGATTTTCTGCAACATTTGCCAGCCTACCCAGAGAAATCTGAGACAATGCACCTAACAATGCTTGATTATATGCCCATAAGTTGGCTTCAGTAGGCTGCATTTTTGAAATGAATCCTTTGCAGCAAAAGTTGCAAAGCTCCACTATCAAGTTGGCACCAATTCATCTCGTACCTTTTGCCTGATTCTTATGTAAGTTCCTGGTGACACATCCCGTAAATACTAATACAGAATAAAATTATTTACCAAAAATTATAGCTTTATTTTTCTTTCTATATGGATGGTGCTTGACTCAGACAAGTTCACAAGTTTTGAATTTTTATTTTCAATTTCTAGTATCACAGCAATTTATTTGGTGTTTGTTTAATATTAATTTCACCTAAAGTGTGCTGTGTTTTGGTGATTTTTAATAGTCCCTTGAGAGACCATCTTTAGTGTGTGCGTGTAATATTAAATGACTAATGTTTTCCCTGCATTCACATATTTGATGATTTCTAATAGAAAGGGTTCTTTCTCTTCTGCAGAAAGCAGAGGTATCTGGCACGTGTTTGGATTGTAACTGCTGTCACCAATAATTTGTTATATCAGTACCTCGAGTTTCCAAATTTGAGGTTTAGTTAATACTAAGGAAGTTGTAACAAAAGTCAAGAATTTAGAAAATGATCTAATAGGAAATGTCTTTGAAAAACAAGTGAACTAGTGCAACAGAAGGATCCAGGGTATGGATAAATAAATTATTCAGATTATGGGTTAATACAGATGATGAAATAGAAGCACTGGGGTTAATTTCTAAACATAACCAAAACAATTCATAAGTTTAATACCTGGACAGCAAAGTAATTCTTGTCAGGCAAGATTGACCTATTGGAATTGTTTAAGACTGTCACGATGATAAAAATAGATCTTTTGATTTTTGATCATATGTTTTATAAAAACTTAGTCTGCCATGGTTTTTGAAAGGGACAAAACCAACTTGAAATGACCATAGCAGTTGCCTGATCCCACAGGTCAGTCAAGCATCATGAAATCAATCTGAACTAAAATCAACATTTTAGTTAAGGACACAAAAACTAATCTTCTCAATCAGGAATAAGAATGGCCTCATTATTTGATTTATGTCTTGATGGGAATTTTCAGATATTGGAATTGTAAGCAAGGTTCTATTATCAAACTGTAAAAAGAACCTCCACAGATGAAATGCACAAAAACAAACTTGTATTTCAAAGAACTGTTTTTGGCGGAGCAGGCAAGTTCTTTTTGTAATTGTAGAACTGAAGCTCCTGTAACTGTAGCACTCACTGATGATGATGATCCAGAATACTAAATAAGCTTTTGTAGTTTCGGGTTAATACCTGACATCACAAGGGTGCCTTAGGGATTTTAAACTGTACATTCCTTTAACCTTACTGGACGCTATCCCTTTTTAACTGTGCACCTGCATTTGTGTATGTGGCATGACATTTTGTTCTGGGTTACCAGATAATAAAACTGGCCTTTCTTCAAGAAAACCTTGTAATGGATTTCTTACTGCTGCTGAACCATTTAGTTAATTGTTTTAATTGGAGAGAGGTATAACCACATGTGAGAAAAGAAGATAAGCCTTTGTTCCAGCTCTCTGAAAGGAAGAGCGAGTTCACTCCACCCTCTTCATCCAGTTGTAACAGGGTATGGCGGACGTAGAGAAAATGTTTCTACTTGTGGGGAGTCCAAACTAGGAATCAAGGTGGCAGCTGCTGATGAATCCAGTAAGGAATTCAGGATGGACTCCTTTATTCAGAGTGTGCTTCAAATGTGGAACCTACTAATTTCCTGGGGTAGTTAAAGCAAATAGCATGAATGCACTTGAGGGGAAGTGAGATCAACACAAGGAGAAACAAACTGGAGAGTATTTTGATCACGTTAGGACAAGCAGGTTGGGAAGTGGCTGATGTTGATGATTAAAACTAGCAAAGACCAATTGGACTAAATGACCTGATTCCTCTGCTAACACTACCAGTTATGTGATTTTTAGTTGAACGATATTTGTATCTTATTTGAAAATAAGAGTGTACACAGTGTTAACTAGGAGGCTATGTACACATGTCTGTCCTCTAAGACTGCTGCAGTATTGAGTGCAGAGTCATGGGACTGCCATACTACATCCTGTATCAGTGAATGGTGTCACAACAGTACAGCTAAATTCAATCCTCAGCAACTCACCATTGGCACCTTTTTATTGTGTGAGCTAACAAAACCTTTGGTCACCATTAGTTAGCTTTGCTGTCACTGTTCTCTTTTATGTTTCGAGTGAGGAATTGTAGGATCTGAGACACCTGCTTTGTCTCCTGTTTTGAGAAAAACCACCATGCAGTCTAATGAATGGAGGCTGTTAGGCAAGATGTAGGGCAGCACAATGGTTAGCATTGCTGCCTCACAGCGCCAGAGACCCGGGTTCAATTCCCACCTCTGGCTGTGGAGTTTGCACACTCTTCCCCCATTTCTGTGTGGGTTTCCTCCGGGTGCTCCAGTTTCCTCCCACAGTCCAAAAATGTGCAGGTTAGGTGAATTGGCCATGCTAAATTGCCCTGTAGTGTTAGGTGAAGGGGTAAATGCAGGGGAATGGGTTTGGGTAGGTTGCTCTTCAGAGGGTTGGTGCGGACTTGATGAGCCGAAGGGCTTGTTTCCACACTGTAAGTCATCTAAGTAATCTAATCTAATCGAATTAGAGTTAGAAACTCTGAGGATATCTAGATTTTAGATCTGGCTCCTTCAAGATGCAGTACTATCCACACACCTCCTTTTTACTGCATTGTCAGATTGGGTGTAGAATTACGGAATAAAAAAAATCTATGTTAATCATTAGATGATGCAGAAGAAAATTGCGCAATCACTTGGTTTTAATAGCAACTAAACCAGTTTACTAGTTCAAGCCAATTCAATCAGGAATTTGTAAGCACACTGTGATTGCAAGATAAACAAGTTGATAACTTTTTATCAGAATATCATATGATTTCAGGTCAGACCGGTTCTGAGATACTTGCTTTCAGTGGTTAGCACTTTTGTCTTTCTGCACCAGGGTCATGGGTTTCATTCCAGCCTCTGAACTATCAGTGTTGAGCTTGCATTTTCATCTGTCTGCATGGGATTCCTCCCACAATTCAGAGATGTGCAGGTCAGGTGGATTGACTATGCTAAACTGCCCATAATGTCCAGGATCATATAGGTTAGTGAATTAGCCATAGGAAATGCAGGGTTAAAGGAATAGGGTAGTGGTGGGTCTGGCTGGGACGCTGTTTGGAAGGTCAGTGTGGTCAAATGGCCAGCTTCCATATTGTAAGGATTCTATGATTCTAAACCACTGATGGTTTATACTTGGCTGCCACCTATCATCCTCCCTATGTTTCAGTATAGGGAGCTATTCAGTGTCAATGTAGACGATGAATCATACATCCATCTCTGCAGAAGAAACTCGTGTTGATAAATGAAAGTATTTTGCACAAACTTTTAGGCTTGCTTATGTCATAAGCAATAGTTAATAAGATACTTGCATCTCCATCAAGAGACTGCATGTCAGAGCAGTCTGACTGAACTGCTTGATGGTCCACACAGTGCACATTATGTATCAGAATGGGCTGCTTCAGTTTATCTCATAAATATGTATTTTCATTTCTGTATTTCATGCAGCAGTCAACCTGAAATGTTAACTCTCTTTCTCTTTTTCACAGATGCTGCTAGACTTGCTAAGTATTTCCAGCATCTTGTTTCACTCAAAGGTTTCTTGTTTAAAAGTTGTCAGAGAAGGAAATTAAAATAGTCTTTGGATTTACAGCATGTATCTTAGCCACACTTGCATTTGTGAGATCTAAGATGTGACAGCTGCTATCTGCCAGATCATATTGAATGCATGTAACATTTTAGATAAGCAAGTCCCCTGTCCACATGCTAATTGGACAGCTACTGAAAGCCGGATTCTTCATAGACCATTCTCTTCCCTCACTTTTTATTAAAGGAAATTAAAGCCAACTATTGAAATTCAAATGTAAACTGTGGCTGAAAAAGAGTAGGTTACAAGTTGGAATTTAGGGTCGTCTTCTTTTCGTGCAGTTCAGTGTTTTAAGCTCCACGGCTGAACCATCAGTTTGTGAAATATTTATTTTTTTACTGCTGTTCACTTGTAACAGTACTGGAATTGAACAACTAAAATGTACCTATTTTTGACTCAATCTACATGATTAATACCTTTTTGTTTTTAGGTGTGCTGTATCTTCAATTCGGAGATGAAGTGACACAGTTTGCAATGCCAAATGAAATCACAACTATGGATACAGTTCATGCACTCTTCGTACGTGCCTTCCCTAAGCAGCTCACAATGAAAATGCTGGAATCTCAAAATGTAGCTGTATATATTAAGGATGAGGCCAGAAATGTCTTCTATGAACTATCTGATTTAAGGTAAGCAAATGGTGTCAAATGTTTTTGTTTGCAGAGGATACAACATACACATCCAGACATGCTGCAATCTTTTGAAGTATGCTATTCAGGCCATGAAAGCAGCATCTGAATGTTAGGAAAAGCATTTTTATTGTCGCTTGGCTTCGGTTGTCTCGCTTATCATTATTGAAGTTTTCCTATGTATATGAAAACTTTCGATACACAAGTAGGAATTTATTTTGATCAAACTGGTCTGACCTATTTTTAGAAATTTCAGTTGAAGTTTCCAGAGCTGTCATAGCATAATTTAAAGAACTAATGCCAAAGTCTATTTGCATTTAACTGTGACGAAGTATCCCCCGACTGTATTAAGCTGCAAAGTACCTTTTCTTTGGTGAAGTGTTAACCTTTTGTGGATCCTGTAGTTTAAGACACTAAACCAGAATCAACTGATTTTGGCATAGCTTGAAAACGTAACAATTTGAGGCTGAATGTGAAGTTTCTGGGATTTGTTTGCAATGGTTTACATTTGGAATCTGTTTTAACTAAGCCTTTAATCAGCTTTAGCACAGTGAGGCAATAATTTTCCTTTTTTTTAAACATTATCAATATAAATGTCCCAAACTTTGGAATTCCTATGATATCATAGATTATGTTTGCATAGGACCCTCAGTAAACAATTGAATTAAACAAATCTTCTTAGTCTTTAAAATTGACAATATTTCTGTACTACCTCTAGTCACAATTCAGGTACCTTGCTGTCAGGAACCAGGGAAGTTACAATGGGGGAGAAAAGTGATGCCGGCAACTTTTAAATACATATTTTGGTTCTGGCTTCACAATGGAGTACAAGAGTAGCATCCTAAAAATGTTGGGGATCAATGAATGATTGATTGTTACATTTGACTAGGGCGATAAAGCAGAAGAGTGTTCTGTCACCACAATCTGGCACCATTTTCAAGTATAAAAGAATAAAAAGAAAGTGCTTAAATATTTGACTTCATCTTCATGGCCTGGGGGTCCCATTTACTTGCTCACTCCTTGCTACCCAATGCCCCAGGCACATCTTTCCGATGAAGCAATGGTTTACCTGCACTTTATTCAATCTAACCTTCTATATTCGCAGCTTACAATGTAGCCTCCTCTACATTGGGGAAACAAAACATAGACTGACCACTTTGCAGAGTACCTATGTTCTGTCAGCAAAAATGACCCTGAACTTTCTGTTCCCTGCCAATATTTCTGACTTGGTCTTGCTGCAGTGCTTCAGCAAAGCCAGTGCAAGCTGGCAGAACAGCATCAGACTTTCTGCTTGTGGACCCTAAGGGCTTCATGACTGAGTCATAGATCCTTTGGTCCAACTCCTTCATGGTGACCAGATATCCTAAATTAGTCGAGTACCATTTGGTTCATGCTCCTCCAAACCCTTCCATTCATGTAGCCATCCAGATGTTTTTTAAAATGTTGTAATTGTACCAGCCTCCTCCACTTCCTTTGGTGGCTCATTTAATATACATGCCACCATCTGCATGAAAAAATTGCTCCTTAGGTCCCTTTTTAAATCTTTCCATTCTCACCTTTAAATCTAGTTTTGGCTGCCCTAATCTGGGGAAAAGACCTTGGCTGTTGACCCTATCCATGCCCCTCATGACCTTCTAAACCATTATAAGCTCACCCGTCATTGTCTTATGCTCCAGGGGAAAACAGCCCCAGCCTATTCCGTCTTTCCCTGTAGCTCAAACGCTTGTTTGTCAATTCTCCTTGGGACCCTAAAAGTAAGTGTACAAGTCCTGCCCTGATTTGCCATACCAACATGCACCTCGTGTTTAGCTAAATTAAACTCCTTTGTCAATCCTTGACCCATTTTCCCTTCTAATTTTTACTCTGAGGTAACCTCCTTCACTGTCCACTACACTGCCAATTTTGGTGTCATCTGTAAGCATACTAACTGTACATCCTATATTCCGATCCAAACCACTAATATAAATGGCAAAAAGCAGTGGGCCTAGCACCAATCAGTATGGCATGCCACTTTGATACATTCAATATAGAGTTCCCTAATTTTGGGGCCTGAGCACCTTCTCCCATGTCCTTACCTCAAACCTTTTATGCAGTGAGGGCATCACATGGGCTGCTACAATAACCAACTCATTTGTCTGTCAGGTACTAATGGTCCCTATGAGCAGCTATTCATTCTCCAAGATGACCTTTACCCATTCCTCCCACCTCCATCCCCCTCTGTCTTGGGTGCTCTTCCTTCCCTTTACTGTTTACAATTGTTCAGCACCGGGGTTTATAGAATTTTAGGTGCCTATTTTGAGGACAGCTGTCCAGAATTTACAGGTGAAGGTAAAGATGTTTTCAGTTCAGGGTAGCCCCACTGAAGATATCCCAATGGCTCCTGTTTGCTTGTATTTGGCTCTTGATTAAGCAACCACCTGACCTTGTAATCTTATCTGGACTTGCACATGTTGCTGAATCTCAGGCATCTCTGACAGCTTTTGTGAACAGAACTTTCTTCTTTCAATAGTTAGCCACATTTGAGTTCAATCTCTTCAGCATTGCCACCAGGACTTTAATGCATGCCACTACTAATTCACTTTCAAAACCTTCTTCCATTTCACTTTTTTAATAAAAAGCTTTGCTGCATCAGTATGATTTTCCTGTCCCCTCTCAGTACCATAATCATTCCTGTGTGTATGACCTGTAAGTTTACACAACCATTGGTGTTTGTACCCTGCACAGAAACACAATTCAAAAGCTTGCTAAGCTTTTGTTTTACTCAGCAGAATGGAGCTAAGGGGAAATTTATTTTCCTTGCATCTTATTCACTGCTTTGTAAAGATGTACAGAGTGCTCTGTTAACACAAGTTGTTTTTGTAAAAGTTCCATTAAGATGTAAATACACTCTGACCACCATCATGTCCAAGTCACTGCATGTATTTGGACATAAGGGTGAGAGACCAAACCCCTCATAAATAGAGCTTTGATGAATGCTTGTGAATTGCAGAATAAACAAATAAAACCCCATGTAAACAAACGGAAGTCAGAAACTCTAGATTCACCCTAGAGTACATACTTTAACACTCTAAGCCTCCTTATATTCATCTGATTCAACAGTTTGTTTTAAGTAGGAACCCTTTCAAACATCACTTCCAGATGGTCCTGGAATCTGGGCCAACAGTAGAGATTCCAGCTGAAGTATAGGACTTTTAGTGTAGCACAGACCAAGTTGTGTACACAAAGTGTGCTCTTGCTAATAAACCATTCATATGGTGTTAATGTTACAGTCGCAGCAGGTTATAAATATTTTTCCATGTAATGGAAACTATTTTTGAACATCTTAATATTTTAGAGGTTTTCAGAGGTAGTGGTATAATGAATAGGGATATCCATCAAATCTCACTGGCTTCAGCACATTTCCAACCAATGTTTACAGCATTTTTCTATAAGTTAGAAGGCACGGTGGCACAGTGGTAGGGTTCCAGGTTTGATTCAGCCCTTGGGTGATTGTGCAAACTCCACACAGATGCGTTCTCATGTCTGTGTGGGTTTCCTCCGGGTGCTCTGGTTTGTTCAGTCCAAAGATGTGCAGGTCAGGTGAATTGGCCATGCTAAATTGCCCATAGTGTTCGGTGCATCAGTCAGAGGGAAATGGGTCAGTGTGGACTGGTTGGGCCGAAGGGCCTGTTTCCACATTGTAGGGAATGTAATCAGATTGGTACTGAAGGTTAAGATCTCTGTTTTCAGAAGATACTAAGCGAGGGAGAATAGTGAATTGTGAGTCTGATGCTGAGCACCTTCAGAGGGACTTAGACAAATTGTCCAAATGTGCAGACACCTGGCAGATGAATTTCAATGCAGAGAAATGTGGGATAATGCATTTTGATTAAAAGTACAGGCTCAATTGTACAAAATTGAGGGGAGTACAGGAGCAGAGGGACCGTGGGGTTCATGTGTATAATTCGCTGAAAGTGCTCAGGCAAATGGGAATGGTTGTTAAGAAAGCTTGTAAGATCCTTGGCTTTATGAATAGGTTAGAAAGTACAAAAGCTAGGATGTGAGACCACACCTCTACAAGTCATTGGTCACATCACATTTGGAGTATTGTGTTCAGTTCTCAGTATCTTATTTAAGGAAGGACATTAAAGGCCTTAAAGAATCCCTACATTAAATAGGAACGTATAGAATCCCCTACAGTGTGGAAACACTCTCTCTTCGGCCCAGCAAGTCTACACTGACACTTTTGAAGAGTATCCCACCTAAACCCCTTCCCCGTTACTCTACAGAACCCTTGACTAATGCACCTAACCTACACATTCCTGAACACTATGGGCAATTTAGCAGGGTCATTTCATCTAACCTGCATAGATTTGGATTGTGGGAGGAAATGTGAGCACCCAGAGGAAACCCATGCAGACACTGAGAATGTGCAAACTCCACACAGATAATCGCCTGAGGTGGGAATAGAACCTGTGTCCCTGGCACTGAGCCAGCAGTGCTAACCACTGAACCACCATGCTACCTGGGCAGAATGCAAAGGAAACTTACTGGAATGATGCCAGGAATTTGGGGTTTTAGATACAAGGAAAGATTAGAGAAATGGAGCTTATTTTCCTTGGAGTGGAGAAGATTAAGAGGGGACCTATTGAGATGTTCACAATTATGAACAGTTTTGACAGTTCTGATGCCACTCATTGTCAGTGACTAGACGTCACAATTTCAAGATTCAGCAAGAGAGCTACGGGCGACTTCACTACATGGGAGAGTGGTAGAGGTGGATTCCATAGGAGGTTTCAGAAGACAGCTGGATATATATTTGAAAGTATTGGATTAAGAGGGCCACAGATAAGACTGGAGAATGGAACTAGCTGGGTAGTACTTCCAGGAGCTCATACAGACAGTCCTTCTATACTGTAAAATTCTATGATTCCATGTAAAACACATTGGATACTTTCAGCAAACTTTTCTTGTTCAGGTGTGTCTATTTGAATAACAACACACCCACGCTCATGATCAGCGAATTCTAAATACTTTCAGTGGCTTCCTGGGTATCTTATTGAAACTGTGCTGCCATCTGTTTTCTATTAAAAAGCTATATAAAGGAAGAATTAACAAACATGACAAAAGATTTGAATTTTTGTATTCCTAAATTGCTTAGTTAGGGAAATATACTATTTGAGTTATTGAATTCTACAAGTCAAGTGTATCCGTGACTATAGGAATTTTTTGAGATTATTCTGTTCTGTTTAGTACTGACTTTTGCTGTGTGACAAAATGGAGTGCAAAAAAAATGCAAATTAGTTACTTTTATGAATTGATAAAACCCAGAACTATGTGACACACAACAGTGTGTTACGTGACCTTTGGTTCCCATGTGCGAAGTTGTTGATCAAACTTGGTAAATTAAGACCAGCCATAGCTCTTAAAATCTCCTCACACCCTTGCCTTCAAGAGGGATGAGGAATTGATTATAGCCTCAAGCTATTCCTATGTACTTTGTCTCACTTCCTGAACTCTTTAAATATGAACAATGGAAAACTTGTGATTGTATGTTCCTACTTAGAGATTTGTTCCTGATGCATGAGAAAGCCTACCTATGGGGGATTGTTATAAACTGCATTCATTTTGGTTTTTCATAAATTCTTAATCCTAGCTTGCTCTTCCCCATCTCCTCCCGCCTCCTCCCCTCTTCCACCCTTTCAAAACAACACTTCAGCTATTCCATTATTCCCTCACCTCTTCCATTGCCACAAAATCAATCACTGTTGTTTACCTCTGCTGTCCCTTGCCACACTCTCACCTGCCAATGCTATTCCCTTCTCTTTTACTTCAGAATTCACAGGGCTTCAATTTGGGAATGACTAGTTCATCATTTTGTCTGATCATTCATCACCTAGAATTTCTTCAGCTTTGGCAGGCATAACTGTATCTTGCTTTCTTTGATGAAATGATTCATCTAGAGTAGCACAAAACATTGCTACTCAACAAACCATTGTTTGTATTACCCATTTTATAAAATTCTATCAACTTTTGTCACAGATGACTTGAATTTACTGATATCCTTCTGAGTACCTTCCGGTACATGATGGCTTTTGAAATAAGTGGGAAAAATAATGTAGTGAATTATTTAATGACTTTCAACATACATCAAAGTGTTCAATTATTTGTGTTAATGAAGTTACAGAAAAGGATATCGATTTGGCCCAACTAAATTCATTCTTTTATGAAGGTCCTGTGGTCTTTGGTGTATTATCAAATCTACATCACTGCAGTTGGATGCATGTTGTGTATGCTAGTCATGTTGACTAAAGAAGAATATTGTGATATCAAGCAATTTTTACCTTTTCACTAGTTTATATATTTGTCCCTTTGACTTTTTGTTTAATTTTTTACATTTCAATTGCCTTTATGTCCTGCTTCCTTACCAGGCTGAGCACAAGTTCTAATCAGATCTTTTTTTCATGAGGGGAACCTTGGGGTATTTGATGATGCAACTGTAATATTTGCATGTTCTCAATGTATTTCTGAGCAGCTGGAAGACCAACATGTAATCCTTTGCTTCATGACCTTACAATTTTAGAGCATGAATGCCCCCCTCCCTTCATTGTCTATGACTTATACCCATGACCCTAGGTCCCATCATGGATGGATTGCTTTCAAAGTACCCAACCCATTTTCAATTACTCATACACCCCACTATCATCGATCTAGTTTCTCTTCTTCCCAGGTTGACTGGCTACCATTTGTTCTTGCCCTGTCTCGACTTATTTCTCCTTTTAACACCTTTTTTTTTAAAGCTGCTTCTAGGTCTGAAGAAGGCCTCTATTAATTCTGTTTTCTGTCCACAGACACTGCTAGATCTTCTGAGTTTCTCCAGCAATTTCTATTTTTTTGTTTTCTGATCTCTGGCATGTGCAATTGTTTGTTTTATTATAATGGAAACTACCTGTTTAGACTTGTCCTGTAGTAGAATAAGTAAAATCAACTCCTTGTATGAAAGGAGTTTAAAAATCTAGGACAATTAGTAGTGACTTCAAGGCTTAGGTGATATTACCTAATTAGCCTGATCAGAGATGTTAGTACACGTGTCTGAAGCAGAACCCGAGGTAGGGGCACTACCGCTGCGCCAATAAATCCTTCAAAGGTACTCTTCCTTATGCTGCAACCTTCAAATCATCATCTCTGAAATTCATGTGCTTGTCATTGTCCAATTAATCTCTAACTCTGCTTGTTTTGAAAGTCAGATTTGTTCCAAGACTCCTAGTGTAATTCCATGGTAGGTTAATTGATGCAATGTGAAGACTTGCATATAGTGCAGAGTTTGTTGTTTTCAATTTCTCTATTGTGCTATTCTACCCACAGCTCAAAATAAAGCACCAATCAATTAGTGGTAGAGGTGGTTTGCAAATGTGAGAACTGCCTTTTAAAAAAAATTGCCATTGAGAAGCCACTTAAGAGCTGAAAATAATTAGATCCAAATGACCAATTAGAATCCAAAAGGAAAGAACCATATTGTGCATACAACTGCCTTTTGTCTTCATTGTTTTCCCCTCAGCAGTTAAATTCTCTATTCTGGATTAGTGGTGCTGGAAGAGCACAGCAGTTCAGGCAGCATCCAAGGAGCAGCGAAATCGACGTCTCGGGCAAAAGCCCTTTGTCAGGAATGAAGGCACAGAGCCTGAAGCGTGGAGAGATAAGCTAGGGGAGGGTGGGGGTGGGGAGAGAGTAGCATAGAGTACAGTGGGGGAGGGGATGAAGGTGATAGGTCAGGGAGGAGAGGGTGGAGTGGATAGGTGGAAAAGGAGATGGGCATGTAGGACAAGTCCGGACAAGTCATGGGGACACTGCTGAGCTGGAAGTTTGGAACTAGGGTGAGGTGAGGGAAGGGGAAAATGAGGAAACTGTTGAAGTCCACATTGATGCCCTGGGGTTGAAGTGTTCCGAGGCGGAAGATGAGGCGTTCTTCCTCCAGGCGTCTGGTGGTGAGGGAGCGGCGGTGAAGGAGGCCCAGGACCTCCATGTCCTCAGCAGAGTGGGAGGGGGCCACGGGGTGGTATAGTTGATTGGTGCAGGTGTCCCGGAGATGTTCCCTAAAGCGCTCTGTTAGGAGGCGCCCAGTCTCCCCAATGTAGAGGAGACTGCATCGGGAGCAATGGATACAGTAAATTACATTAGTGGATGTGCAGGTAAAATATATTTGATGGATGTGGAAGGCTCCTTTAGGGCCTTGGATAGAGGTGAGGGAGGAGGTGTGGGTGCAGATTTTACAGTTCCTGCGGTGGCAGGGAAGGTGCCAGGATGGGAGGGTGGGTTGTGGGGGGGGGCGTGGACCTGACCAGGTAGTCACGGAGGGAACGATCTTTGTGGAAGGCAGAAAGGGGTGGGGAGGGAAATAGATCCCTGGTGGTGGGGTCTTTTTGGAGGTGGCGGAAATGACAGCAGATGATTTGGTTGATGCGAAGGTTTGTAGGGTGGAAGGTAAGAACCAGGGTGTTCTGTCCTTGTTACGGTTGGAGGGGTGGGGTCTGAAGGCGGAGATGCGGGATGTGGGCGAGATGCTTTGGAGGGCATCTTTAACCACGTGGGAAGGGAAATTGCGGTCTCTAAAGAAGGAGGCCATCTGGTGTGTTCTTTGGTGGAACTGGTCCTCCTGGGAGCAGATACTGTGGAGGCGGAGGAATTGGGAATACGGGATGGCATTTTTGCAAGGGGTAGGGTGGGAAGAGGTGTAATCCAGGTTGCTGTGGGAGTCGGTGGGTTTGTAAAAAAACAAAGTTATTGTCAAGTCTGTCGTCATTAATGGAGATGGAAAGGTCCAGGAAGGGGAGGGAGGTGTCAGAGATGGTCCAGGTAAATTTAAGGTCAGGGTGGAATGTGTTGGTGAAGTTGATGAATTGCTCAACCTCCTCGTGGGAGCACGAGGTGGCACCAATGCAGTCATCAATGTAGCGGGAGAGGAAATGAGGAGAGGTGCCGGTGTAATTACGGAAGATCAACTGTTCTATGTAGCCAACAAAGAGACAGGCAGAGCTGGGGCCCATACGTGTGCCCATGGCTACCCCTTTGGTCTGGAGGAAGTGGGAGGATTCAAAGGAGAAATTAAGGGTGAGGACCAGTTCAGCCAAACGAATGAGAATGTCGGTGGAAGGGTACTGCTGGGGACGTCTGGAGAGGAAAAAAACGAGAGCTTGGAGGCCCTGGTCATGGCAGATGGAGGTGCAGAGGGATTGGATATCCATGGTGAAGATGAGGCGTTGGGTCCGGGGAAACGGAAGTCTAGGAGGAGGTGGAGGGCGTAGGTGGTGTCTCGAACGTATGTGGGGAGTTCCTGGACTAGGGGGGGATAGGACAGTGTCGAGATAGGTAGAGATGAGTTCAGTGGGGCAGGAGCATGCTGAGACAATGGGTCGGCCAGGGTGGTCAGGCTTGTGGATCTTGGGAAGGAGGTAGAACCGGGCAGTGCGGGGTTCCTGGACTGAGGTTGGAAGCTGTGGGTGGGAGATCTCCTGAGGTGTTGAGGTTCTGTATGGTCTGGGAGATGATGGTTCGGTGATGGCGAGGGTGGGGGGGGGGGTGGTGGGGTCATGGTCGAGGGAGCAGTAGGAAGATGTGTCCTCGAGTTGGCGTTTGGCTTCAGTGGTGTAGAGGTCAGTGCGCCAAACTACCACTGTGCCCCCTTTATCTGCTGGCTTGATGGTGAGGTTGGGATTGGAGGGCTGCACGTTGAGGGTGTGAGGTTGGAGTGGGCGAGGGAGGTAGACAGATTGAGGCGGTTAATGTCCCAGTGGCAGTTGGTAATGAAGAGGTTGAGGGCAGGTAATCGGTTGGAAATGAAGAGGTCAAGGGCTTTTGCCCGAAACGTCGATTTCGCTGCTCCTCGGATGCTGCCTAAACTGCTGTGCTCTTCCAACACCACTAATCCAGAATCTGGTTTCCAGCATCTGCAGTCTTGTTTTTACCTAGTTAAATTCTTTAAAATGTCCAAAGTAATACTTAATTACTGCATATTAAACATTTCTTCACAACATCATTGTCGTATTTATATTTGGAATTCTTTTGTTTATTTTTAGTATCCTCCTAAATTTTCAGCTTCAGGCATCAGCCTTTCAAAAAGAAAATCTGGACTTTATTAAGTACAATTTTGCATTTGAATCCCTGGACCTCCCAGTAAAATGGAAAACTGTAAAGTAATTTCAAAGAAACTACTACAAAATATGAATATATTTTCTGTTTGGTTGTCAGATTGTTTCTAAGTTTGTTAAGCTTAATGAAGTTTTCTTGCTAAAGGGAATGCAACTTCCAAAACAAATTCTTTCACTGAAGTTGGGCATCTCTCTTTTCCCCTTTCATTCTGCAGCACTTGATAGAAACTGTTTCAAGGATGAAATTGAGAATTTTTTTTGAGGCAACATTTCTGATTTAAGAATAGCTTGAGCTAGAGTTGTGTACGTATTTTATTTTATGAAAGCTGTCCGTGATCCCACACTCTGGTCCCCTATTCCTAGTAGTGTCTTTCAAAATAATTTATTTATACAATTTTTCACAAAAAAGTCCAGTTTTGAAATTGTTCCTCTTCATTCCCCTACAAAGTTCCTAGATCTTTTCCTTTAATCATTCACATGATGAAGGGATCACTGGCTCGGCCAGCATTTATTGCCCAGCCCTATCTGCCCAGAGGCTAGTTAAGTGTTAACCAAATTACTGTGGGTCTGGTGTCACAGGCACCCCAGACCAGGCAAGAATGGCAGTTTCCTTTTCTAATAGACATTAGTGAACCTCCAACAATTGACAATGGATTCATGGTCACCATTAGGCTCTTAATTCCAGACTTTTACTGAATTCAGGTTCCACCATTTGTCTTGGTAGAATTCAAACCTGGATCCCTAGAATATTAGCTGGATCTCTGGATTTAACAGTCCAGCAATAAAATCACTAGGCCATCACTACTGCTGGATCCCATGGAATACTTACCTCATTTTTCTGTGTTCACAGTACTGACAAACTGTCTGCGCTGCAGTCTTGGCAAATTCCAAGATTCCCAGCAAAATGTAACAAAACCAAACGACTACCTCCTACTTTCGGGAGGTATTGCTAAGCCTTGAGACTCTTTGCTCTGGTGCAGCCATTTTTCCAACCTTTATCCAATCCTTCTCAATCACTTGAATTATTTTCAAAGATTTCCTGTTTCCTATTTGCAAATCCTTCAGCTTCTCACCATGCTATTGCCAAGCTCTAGAAGCTGCACAAGTTGTAACAAAGTTTTGGATGTCCAACTTCATGTTCTTGACAACTAAGTGAACCTCTTCTGATGCATATTGTGTCCTCTAATCTGCTCTGTATTTCTAATTTACAGGGTTAACTCTATAGACACAGGAATGCATGCTTACAATGGATTGCAGTTTTTTTTCAGAAAATATGTTGGAGAATTTGAACTGGCTGGTTGGGCAATTCATTGTGTTTTAATATGTAACCTGTACACATGTACACGTTAATGGCAAAAATTCATCATTTGGCCCTTCAAGATTACTGTGCTATTTGACAAGGTCATGGTTGGTCTGATGATCTCGCCTTCACTTTGTTGCCTACCTTCAATATCCTTGTATTTTTGATTAACTAGGAAATCTAGCCCTGATAAAGGGCTTTTGCCTGAAATGTCGATTTTCCTGCTCCTCGGATGCTGCCTAAACTGCTGTGCTCTTCCAGCACCACTCTAATCTAGAATCTACTAACTAGGAAATCTATCTACTGTCTTAAAATATTCAACGATCCTCTGCCCTTCTACTAATCCTTTGGAAAAAGAATTTCTAGTCTCTGCTCCCTCAAAAACAAATTCTCATCTCTGTATTAAATGAGATTCTGCTTATTTTTAAACTGTCCCCCTTAGTTCTGGCAACCCAGATAGGAAATTATTTTTTCAGCATCTACCATGTGAAGTCTCATCAGGATTTTGTGCGTTTCAATAAAATCACTTCTCATTCTTCTGAGCTCCACTGGATAGAAGCACAACCTGCCCAACATTGCCCACATAACAGGAATGGGCCTTCTCCACACTGCTTCAAATGCAAAAATATCCTTTCTTAAATAAGGCAACAAAATTGTATACGTTATTCAAGTTGTGTTTTCATTGCCCTGTACAGCATCCTACTTTTGTATCCAATTGTCCTTGTAATAACTAGCAACTTCCCAAATCACTTGCTGCATCTGCATGCTTACTTTTTCTGATTCATGCTCCAGGATATCCAGATCCCTTTGCACCTCAGTTCTGCAGTATCTCCCAAATTTAATTTTTCTTTTCTATTCTTCCTGCCAAAGTGAGACAAGTTCACATTTCCCATATATTACTTCACTATCAAATCTTTGCTCACTCACTTAATCTTTCTAACTCACCTTATCGACTCTTTATGTCCTCTTCACAACTTACTTTTCTACTTTGACATCAGCCAGTTTAGTTGCCACTCAGTCAACAAAGTTATAGAGTCATAGAGATATACAGCATGGAAGCAGACCCTTCGGTCCAACTTGTCCATGCTGACCAGATATCCCAACCCAATCTAGTCCTACCTGCCAGCATCTGGCCAGTATCCCTCCAAGCCCTTCATATTCATATATCCATCCAGAATGCCTTTTAAATATTAAAATTATACCAGCCTCCATCACTTCCTCTGGCAGCTCATTCCATGCACATACCACCCTCTGTGTGAAAACGTTACCCCTTAGATCTCTTTTATATATTTTTCTCCTCTTCCCCCTAAATCAATGCCCCTTAGTTCTGGACTCTCAACCCCAGGGAAAAGAATTTGTGTACTTATCCTATCTATGCTGTTGATTGTAAATTGTTGAATCCCCTGATGCCTGTGGCATTCTACTTATTACATCTTGCCAACTTATTCTGACTCAAATTAACACCCTGGTTAGCTAACAAGAAACAAGAGTCAATCTTCTCTCCATGGTAACATTATCCTTTATACCAAAAGCTCTTATTCTGGTTAGTAATTAACGTTTGGTGTGGCATCTAGTCAAATGCCTTCAAGTACACTATTTTTACATTTTGCTTGTAACTACTTCAAAGTGCTCTTAATAAATTTGTCAAGTTCCATTTCCCTTTCACAAAACCATGTTGACTCTGCCTGATTTTGTTTCAATAAGCATCCCTGCTTTAACATCCTTAAGAATAGATTCCAGCATTTTCCTGTGACTAATGTTAGATGAACCATCCTGTAGCTTCCTAATTTCTGTCTCCCTCTTTGTAGACCGGAGTTATATTTGCAGTGACATGTAATATCTGCTTTTTAACATCTATCATTGATATAAGTAGTTTAAATTAGAGACAAACACCATAAGCCTATTCTGATATGTACTTGACCAAAACTAAGAATTAATTTTCCTCAGTAGGAAACTCTTTTCCTCTTTTTATCTCCTTGCATAATTGAGGTTAGTTTAAGTCATGACCACCCAGAAAGGAAAATTTGAGATTAATTTTTGCTACTTTAATATAAAAAATTGTGAAATCCAATACTGTCCGTTAAGGTTTTTAAAGTAAGTTGTGCATGTTATGAACAACGTATAGGAAGACTATCAGAAGGCTGTTTATTTGTCATGAAGTGACACAGCATTACTCAACCCTATATGAAACAGATTCTAATCACTGGACACCTAGCTATGCATTCTGCAAAAAAATGTTTGTTTTAATCATAATTTGAATGTTTAGAATCCTGTCAGATATTCACAGCTTAAAAGTATTTTGTCAACTTTTTAGGTGACAAAGTCCTAAATATTTCTACATTATTTATGTGAAAATATCTGGATTTCAAAAGCATAGACGTATTTAAACAGATTTGATGTCCTTTGCCTTGAATATCATTTCATTGAGCACTGTGTGACTCTTCTGAAATTGAACTGAAGCCAAGGTTTCTCATTACAGATGAGAAATAATCTGTTGCCTGTGATGTTGAGTAAAATAATTATAATCAAACTGTGAGGAATAACTGAGTCTCATACTCTGAGCCAGGTACATTGGGATATATTATCCTAGCTGAAAATGTGTTCGCTGGTTAAAGCGCAGCAGGTCAGGCAGCATTCAAGGAACAGGAAATTCGACGTTTCGGGCAAAAGCCCTTCATCTGATCTCCAGCATCTGCAGACCTCGCTTTTTACTTGAATATATTATCCTTTTAGAAGGTGTATTGGAGATTTCGTGCTTGCACATAACCAGTTGTGCTGTGAGGTTATCACACGATGAGGAATTTGAACTTGCGATATTCTGTTTTGGGCCTGGGTAAATTGGAAAGTACCTGAATTTTTGGGCCTGGGTAAATTGGCAAGTACTCTAATTTCAGTAAGCCTTAACACTTGTACATTGACTTAATCTCCATATAAGTATACAATGGCTATGCTAATGAGCAAAGATTTAAATTGTTTCTGAAACTATCCACAATCAGATCTGATGTGCAGTATAGTTCTTTGGATAGTGTTTGCTACTGGACTGAAAGGGTTTGTTTTGCCTGCTGCAATGTGAACCCAGGCTAGTGGGTCTACTCCATTAATTTTTTTAATTGCCAATACGAATAAGTAGGTTTGATTAACATTTTCTTCAGACTGAGATAAGGAGTGAAATGAAAGGATTGGATGATGAGGCTGATTGTAAACAAAATAGAATCTTGAGGGAAGAAATAAAAGCGATAAATGTGAGGTGCTGCATTTTGGGAAAGCAAATCTTAGCAGGACTTAGGGAGTCCAAGGGAGTGTTGCTGAACAAAGAGACCTTGGAGTGCAGGTTCATAGCTCCTTGAAAGTGGAGTCGCAGGTAGATAGGATAGTGAAGAAGGCGTTTGTTATGCTTTCCTTTTATCAGTCAGAGTATTGAGTACAGGAGTTGGGAGGTCATGTTGCAGCTGTACAGGACATTGGTTAGGCCACTGTTGGAATATTGCATGCAATTCTGGTCTCCTTCCTATCGGAAAGATGTTGTGAAACTTGAAAGGGTTCAGAAAAGATTTGCAAAGATGTTGCCAGGGTTGGAGGATCTGAGCTATAGGGAGAGGCTGAACAGGCTGGGGCTGTTTTCCCTGGAGCATCGGAGGCTGAGGGGTGACCTTATAGAGGTTTACAAAATTGAGGGGCATAGATAAGATAAATAGGTGAAGTCTTTTCCCTGGGGTGGAGGAGTCCAGAACTAGAGGGCATAGGTTTAGGGTGAGAAAGGAAAGATATAAAAGAGACCTAAGGGGCAACTTTTTCACGCAGAGGGTAGTATGTGTGTTGAATGAGCTGCCAGAGGAAGTGATGGAGGCTGGTCCAATTGTAACATTTAAGAGGCATTTGGATGGGTGTATGAATAGGAAGGGTTTGGAAGGATATGGGCCGGGTGCTGGCAGGTGGGACTAGATTGGGTTGGGATATCTGGTCGACAGGGATGGGTTGGACCAAAGGGTCAGTTTCCATGGTGTACATCTGACTCTATAAGAGGATCTGTTTGAACTGGTTTGTAAGGATAGAAGTATCAAGAAGATCCTGGATGTTAACAATAACAACAGTGACTTGAATAGCACTTTTTTAATGTAATAAAACATCCCATGATGCCTTTCAGAAGCATTGTAAAACAAAACATGACATCACCTGAGCTTTATGATATTGGTCGCTTGGTCAAGAAGCTAGTTGAAAGAAGTATCTTAAATGAGACCAAGTAAAGTGGTGTAGACATGGAATTCCAGAGCTTAGCGCATGGGCAACTAACAGAGTGGATACCATTAGTGTGCGGTTACACTGGAAATGCACACAGGGTTACAGTGAAGAGTGCAGATACCTTGGTGAATATTGAGTTTCGATGTGACTGCAGAGATTGCAACAAGCGATGTCATGGAGGGATTTGAAAACAAAAATAAGAATTTTTAAATGAAGACCCCTAAAGCCACAAGGAAACAGGACTTGCAGTGAGTTACAATACTAGGAGCAGAGTTTTGAATGATTTCAAAGTGTGAAGGTGATGTGTGGGAGGTCAGCCAGCAGTGGAATAGCTGAGTGTAGAAGTAACTATAAAAACTTTATTTTGTATATAATTTGGATGTTAAAGATGAGCAGATAGGTTTAGGTCAACTGTGAAGGTGATTTTTGTTTTGTTTTTAAAAGGGTCAGTCATTTAGTACAGTGACGTAAATGTCATTTCTAGTAAGGCATGTGACTTCAGTCAGATGTCTGACAGGATACGATGGTGCTAATGGATGGAAAATGAATACTGAGTTTACAACAGCTCTGAGGCCATTGGATTAGCTTTTGTCTTCAGTCAGAAATATCCAAAGTTGAATTTATAAGAAAAGCAGTGTGCTCCTAACAGGAGAATCAAGTTGACAGTCTAGGGCGATCAGTTGTTTTCAATATTTCTTCATGGATTTGGCTACTGATGACCGGATCTACATTCATTGCCTTTCTCTAATTGCCCCTTGAACTCAGTGGCTTGTTTGGGCTATTTCAGAGGGTTTTTGGTATTGGGTCTGGAGTTGTCTGCAGACCAGACTAGGTAAGGACAGTACATTTCCGTCCCTGAAGGATACTAGAGAATCAAATGCGTATTTACAACAATTAACATAGTTACATGGTCACTATTAGACTTTTTTTTAAAATTACAGGTCATGAAGACCATAACTTTGAATATTGTCTATTTTTGATTGTGAATTGAAATGGGAAAAGAATTGTTTTGAAAACCAAGGGCTGTTGGACATGCTTTTTAAAAACTGCAGCAAGTGACCTAACTTTTAAATGCTGTTCAGACCTTTGCTTGCTGCAGTTATGGGAGAAGGACTGCAGATGGTGCTGAAGTTAGCAGGTGTATACAAAGTTAAGATTTGGCAGGCAAGATGTAGCTGATTAATCTGTTATGGTGACCACTTATCAAACACAAAAGCCTTCTGCCTCCCAGACAGTTGAATCATTTGTGAGTATGGATGTTTGCGCAGAAGCCACCAGACCTCTGGAAAAGAAAAGCTCCATTAGTTCTTTGCGGTAAAACAAAATGCCTCGACCCTGAAAGAAGCCAGTTTATTTCCCTTCACCAGTTTCTGTAAAATGCGACTTTTAACCAATAAATCAAAGACAATATAAATGTGAAGTAATGAAGCAGTTGCTGTTTGCTTCCTGCAAGCAGGTGAAAGTACTTGGATAAGTTAAATAAACTAATTAATTGAAATAGTAAATATTTTTAGAAGCATTCACTAGAGGAGATGTACTAACCTGCTTTCTGATGACATGCTATCCAAATTCTGCAGTAAATCACTCTCTAGGTGTTAAAGTAGAATAAAGAACAGTAGATGTTGAAGATCTGTAACAGAACCAGAAACTGGTGGGGAACCTTGATGCATCTGACACAGTTGATATTTCGAGTCCAGTCACCCTTCTTAGAGTTCTGAAGAGGGGTCACTAAACTCAAAAACTTAACTGTGCTTTCTCTCCGCAGATGCTGCCAGACCTGAGTTTCTCCTGTAGTTTTATTTCAAACTCTAGGTTATGATTGAATTCCAAAGTCAATTCATGCAAAACTGTAGTTTTCCAGGATTATTCACCACTGCTTAGAGGGGTACTTTCTTATCCAAACAACTAACGAGTAGACAACTGCAGTGAAAACCAAATAGAGAGCAAAACACAGCAGAACTATCGAGAAGCTTTTGTAAAGCACATTCATGGCTTCAAAATCGCAGTCAAACTGGTTCACTCTCTTCTTTTTCCTCTCTTCTACTAATGTTGTGTAGTTGGCTGGCCAGCACCAACCTGACCTTGATTGACCAATCATTGCCAGCTCTGAGTATGGAACGTCTCAGCCAAAACGCTTGTCGTGTTCTTCGGACAATAATTAACCTGCAATTATCTTTCCAGGCCAGTTCTCATAAACAAACATCAGTTTGTTTGCTCTGTTTTTAATGCAAGTTGCTGCTCAAAGTTAAAAGTTCAATTTTCAACTGCAGCTCACAGTTCCAAACCAAAAATAAAAATAAAGATCTTAACAATAGGTTGGGTAGACAAAGATCTGGCAAATGGAGATCAGTGTAGAAAAATGGGAGATCACTTATTTTGGAAGGAAGAATAATAAAGATGCCTATTATCTAAATGTTGAGAGGTTGCAGAAGTCTGAAATGCAGAGGGGTGTAAGTATTCTAATAGGCTTGTATGCAAGTATAGAAAGTAATCAGGAAAACTAACTGAATTTTTTTATTGTAAGGGGAGTTAGTGCAAGGATGGGGAGTTATGCTTCAGTTATACAATCAGTTGTCATTAGCAGTCCCCCTCTCATTGGCGATGACTCTCTCAATTCAGGATGAGGCCACCGGTAGCTATACATATCGATGCAGCTTCTGTAGGCTCTGTTATATTTGGGGCAGGTGATGTTGGGAAGGGGTGGGTGGAGCATTGGAGTGGCTGTGTACCCCTTCTGTTACTTACACCTGGCTTCCACTTTTTGTCAACAGCATGTCTTGAGATACTTCATATCTTCCCAGATGCTGCTCTACTTTTGGATGGTCGTGGACCAGTGATTTCTAGGTGTCTCTGGGCATGCTGCATTTTGTCAGTGAGACCTTGAGGGTATCACTGAAGCACTTCCTCTGTCCATCTGGGGCTCACATGCCATTTTGAAGTGGGGAGTAGAGCACCAACTTGGGGAGTCTCTTGTTCATCAAGCGGATGATGTGTCCAGGCCATCTCAGCCCTTGATAGGTGGTCAGTTCGTTGATGTTGGTATACAGATGTAAGACTGCATCTAGAGTATCGTGCTGTACAGGGCACAGTTCTTACAAGTGTTGGAAGCTATTCAGAAGATTTACTATACTATTACCTGGGATGAGGAAATACCTAGTCCTCTGGAGCTTAGAGTCGAAGATGACATAAGTGAAACAGAAGGATCCTGAGGGGACTTGACCAGGCGAATGTGGAAAATGGTTTCTCTTGGAGAATCTAGATTGAGGCATACGTAAGATACTGTTGGACTGCATAGTCTTCTGAGAGGATATCATTGAATTTCATGGACCTATCAGTATTCCAGGTTTTCGGGAAGAGTGAGCCAGCCAGTCTTTGTGGTTTACCATGAGGATGGAAGTGCATGCTCAGATTGAAGTGGTCAAGTTTATGAAGATTAAAAAGACTGGAAAATCTGTCTAGCTTTAGCTACTTGGAGGAATCTTAACATTTTTCTTGCACTGATAGCTAGCACTGATTTAAGAGTTGCCAGGCTGATTAAGGAATTGGGGAAAATACCTGAAGAGTTGAGATTTGCTTTCCAGGACATGCAGGAAAGTAAAGTATAACTGCAGCAGCAGATTTTTGATCAGTTTCAATGTTTAAAAATAGGGTAGTTTCTGTAATTTAGAATGTAAGTTGCTTACTGCAATGTTTAGCTAATGTTGCCTTAAGTTTGCTTTTTTTTAATGGTAGACATCTTTTAATGTCAAATTTGAGTTTTCCTTTCAGCTCTTCAGTAGAAATTCAAATTTCTTAATGTTAATGGTTTGTTTGGTAAACAGAACTGTGAGCAGTCTGAGTGATGGAGACGATACAGGATTCGAACCTCAGTTCAAGGTCCAGTAGAATAGTGAGATTGAGAGTATTGGGGAAATACAGAAACGAGATTGAGGGGAAAATCAACCTAAATGTTTGGTTTGGGATTGTGGCGAGGGAAGGGGATGCGATGGTGCAATCAGTAAAGTGGATTAGAATTTGTATAAATAGTTGCATTACCTGAACATAGGTGTGCTAAATATAAATTGTGTCAAATCTAGCCTGGATACTTTGTACTAATTTACAAAGCAATTAAGAATAATGTTCACATCTAAATATTTATAAGATCTGGTAACATGAGATTGCAGCTGGAATATTTCTCCTCAAGTTAGGAGACTGAAATGGGGCAGAGATCATATTTGCTAATGAGCTTATTAGAGTAAACTTTTCCACTGTTGTCTGGGCAACTTGAGGAATTGTTCTGGTCATCACTGTTTTGCACACTTGAGTCATGGTACCTAATATGTCAAGAAACCACTGACAACGATGGAAACATCTGTAAACTGTTTGACTTGGGATTTATTTTTCTGCTATTAGGGATGATTGTGGACTCTTAACCAGGTTTTGAGGAGGATTATCTTCAATCCTAAAAGTAGGGAAATAAGTCAAACTTACTATTTCTTACCTTTTGGGGCATTTCTAAAATGGTCTGCAATTATCTGAAATGTAGTGTCATTTTTAATGCGGGCAAAATTGCAAATATTTGAGTAAAATATTCATATACCCATCCAGATGCATTTTAAATGTTGTTATACCAGCCTCTACCACCACCCCGGGAGCTCATTCCATACATGCACCACTGTCTGTGTGAAGATGTTGCCCCTTAGGTCCCTTTTAAATCTTTTCCCTCACACCTTAAAATTATGCCCTCTAGTCTTGAAACTACCTGGGGTGAAAGACTTTGGTTATTTACCCTATCCAAGCCCCTCATGATTTTATTAACTTCAGCAAGATTACCCCTCGGCCTCTGCTCCAGGGAAAACAACCCTAGCCTACTCAACCTCTTCCTATAGCTCAAATCCTCCTACCCTGACAACGTCCTTAAGCCTTTTCTGAACCATTTTGACTTTCACAACATCCTTTCTATCATAGGGAGACCAGACTTGCACGCAGTATTCCAAAAGTGGCCTAACTGATGTCGTGTACAGCTGTAATATGACATCCCAATTCTCATACTCCAGTGCACTGACCAATAAAGGCAAGCTTACCAAATGCTGCCTTCATTATCCTATCTACCTGCGACTCTACTTTCAAGGAACTGTGTGGAGTTTGCACATTCTCCCCGTGTCAGTGTGGGTTTCCTCCGGTGCTCCGGTTTCCTCCCACAATCCAAAAATGTGCAGGTTAGGTGAATTGGCCATGATGAAGGGGTAAATGTAGGAGTATGGGTCTGGGTGGTATACGCTTCGGTGGGTCGTTGTGGACTTGTTGGGCCGAAGGGCCTGTTTCCACACTGTAAGTAATCTTATGAATGTGTACTCTAAAGTCCTTTTGTTTGGCAACAATCCCCAGGACCCTACCATTAAGTATATAAGTCCTGCCCTGATTTCTTACCAAAGTGCAGCATCTTGCATTCATAGACTCAGATATACAGCATGGAAACAGACCCTTCGGTCCAACTCATTCATGCCGATCCGATATCCTAAGTTAATCTATTCCTGTTTGCACAGCACTTGGCCCATATCCATCTAAACCCTTCCTAAACATATACCTATTGAGATGCTTTTTAAATGTTGTAATTGTACCAGCCTCCACTTCCTTTGGAAGCTCATTCCATACACACCAACCTCTGCATGAAAATGTTGCCCCTTACGTCCATTTTAAATCTTTTCCCCTCTCACCTTAAACCTATGCCCTGGACTCCATCTGCCACTCCTCAGTCCACTTGCCCATCTGAGCAAGGCCTTATTGTACCCTTGAGGTAACTTTCTTTGCCGTCCCCCTATACTACCAATATTGGTGTCATCTACAAACAACATAGAACGTTACAGCGCAGTGCAGGCCCTTCAGCCCTCTATGTTGTCTGTGGAACCAAACTGAAGCCAATCTCAACTGCACTATTTCATTTCCTTAAAGTTGGCGGGTCTACGACTGTTGCTCACCCCTTTTGAGTAAAGAAAACTACCTCTGACATCTGTCCTATATCTGCCACCCCTCAATTTAAAGCTACGTCCCTTCATGCTGGCTATCACCATCCATGGCAAAAAGGCTCTCACTGTCTATCTAACCCTCTGATTGTTGTTTCTGTCTAAATTAAGTCACATCGCAAAGTCCTCTGTAACGGAAACAGCCTAAAGTCCCTCGGCCTTTCCTCATAAGTCCTTCCGTCCATACCAGATAACATCCTAGTAAATCTCCTTTGAACCCTTTCCAAAACTTCGATGTCCTTCCTATAATGCAGATTTACTAATCATTCCTCCAATGTTCACATCCATGTCATTATCCTTCAAACTGACAAAAATTATATCTGAAATACCAGAGGTTTACTGTATTATCGCAGACTCCGTGATGTCTGAGTAGTCAGCTGAGGGTGCAAGTATGAAAGCTCTCTGCTGGTAATATTTAACACAAAGTTGCGTTGTTATTTAAGTAATTTATCCTGCAAGTAAAGTATATTAGTGTATGTACACTCTGCATTACATTTCTATTATGTAGTGTGTGTTTTCCATTGATTATATGGACTGATTCGATTTATTATTTGATCAAATGGCACACTTCTGGTTCTGTAAGTGTCAGTTAATAAAAGGTTTGCTGCATTTGTTTTAAAGGCAAATGAGACACTATTTAAAACATGCTGGTATGTTGTAATTGCTATCTCCTGAGACCTGGTTGAGAGAGGGGCGGAATTGGCCGCACAATATTCAGGATAAAGGATTGTCAGGTATGACAGGGAAGGAGTTCAAAGTAGAGGGTATGTCGATATTGATGAGCGAATTGATCACAGCAGTGATGAGGGATAATTTCTCAAAGCTTCTCAAATGAAACCATATGGGTAGAACCTAATCTTAAAAAGGAGCAGTTACATTGCTGGGAGTGTATATAGGCTCTAGCAGTCCAAGAGAGGGATGTGCAGATCTGCAACCAAATTTGAGAAGTGTACAAGTAATAAGGTAGTAAGGGAATTCAACCTTGCTGACATGAACTGGGGTAGTCACAGGGTAAAAGGTTGAGGGACCAGAATGCTTAAAATGTATCCAGGAGAGCTTTTTAAAATAAGGTCCAACAAAGTCATGGTAATTTTAGATACTTCAACCACTTGCCTGGTTACATTATCAATCTGGAAGCATTTTGCAGACAGTGATCATAACTCTGTTAGATTTAAGATTATCATGCAGAAAGACCAGGATGGGCCTGCAATCAAAGTTCTAAACTGGGTGAAGGCTGATAAGGTGTGATTTGGCCACAGTGGACTGGGAGCAGATACTTTTGGATAAGTCTGTGTCAGAACAGTAGGACACAGTCCAGAATGAAATAAGGAGACAGGGTCAGCGTGGTCCAATGAATAAAAAGGAGGTGGGGCTAGCAAATCCAGTGACCCCTAGATATCAAGGAATATACAGGATTGGATAAAGATGAAAAGGAAGGTTTATAGCAGATACTGAGGGCTTCAAACAGCAGAAGCCCTTGAGTAATATAGAATGTGCAAGAGAAAACGTGAAAAGGGGAATGACAGAATAATGGAAGGTAAAATAAAAGAAAATCCTAATTAATTTTGAAGAACATTAAGAATAAGAGAATAACTAGATTAGTTATAGAGTAGGGCCCATTTAGGATCACCATAGTATTATGTGTAGAACCAGAGGGCATAGGTAGACTATACTTAAAAAAAAAAATATGAGCAGAATTAGGCTACTCGGCCAATTGAGTCTGCTCCACCGTTTTGATCATGGTTGATATGTTTCTTGATCCTATTTTGCTGCCTCGCCCCATAACACTTCATCCCCTTACCAATCACGAACCGTCAGTGGTCCCTCGCAGAAGTGGATGACTCCCTTCCACTCTGTGTGAGCCCATAGGTGACTGAATAGATCAATGCAGCTACCGTTGGCTCTGTCAGACTGGGGAGGTGGTAGTCATGGGAAGGGGTGGATGGAGCATTGGCTGGTTTTGCTTAGGGGAGTTCCTATCTGACCAAGTTATTTGAATTTTTTTGAAAAGATGACCAGATGTGCAGATGAGCGCGACACATCAAATGTAGTCTACTTGGACTTCAGCAAGGTTCTTGTTAAAGTCCCACATGGAAGTAAGATAGTGAAGGGAAGAGCCCATGCGATCCAAGGAAATCCAGCTGATTGGATCCAGAATTGACTGGGGAAGCAGAGGGTGATGGTTGAGGCTGTTTTTGTGACTGGGAGCCTGTCACAGTAGGTTCACGGATGATCTGAAATTTGGTGGAGAGTGGAGGATGTTTGTCTTAAATTACGCAGGAGGATCTAGTCATCTGGTCAGATGGACTGATGAGTAGAAATTGGAATTCAATCTGTTGTTCTTGGAAGGACAAACAAGGCAAGGAAATACATGTGAGGTCAGGAAGCACCTAGGAGAGACCTTGGTAAGCATGTCCACTAGTTCCTCCAAGGTAGCAGAACAGGTTAAGATAGTATATGGGAGATATTTTCTAATAAAACTGATCAGCAATGTCATTACACATGTCTAGAGTAGATGGGACTTGAACCCAGGTATTGCAGGTCAGAGTTCAGAGCATGAGCAATACGCTCCAAAGGCATGGATTTAAGATAAAGGGCAGGAGGTTTACAGGGGACATAGAGAATTCTAAGAGATTATTGTGCAAGATTGAAGCACATGGGATTGGGGCAAGTAAGAAGGGTAGGAAATTGGTTGGCAGAGAGGAAACTGAGTAAGAATTACTGGGTAAAAAATGAGGTCTGCAGATGCTGGAGATCACAGCTGAAAATGTGTTGCTGGTCAAAGCACAGCAGGCCAGGCAGCATCTCAGGAATAGAGAATTCGACGTTTCGAGCATAAGCCCTTCATCAGGAATCATTCCTGATGAAGGGCTTATGCTCGAAACGTCGAATTCTCTATTCCTGAGATGCTGCCTGGCCTGCTGTGCTTTGACCAGCAACACATTTTCAGCTAAGAATTACTGGGTCCTTTTCAAATTGACGGGCAGTAACTAGAAAGGTGCCACAGAGATCGGTGCTGGGACTCCAGCTATTCACAATATATATTAATGATTTGGATGTGGGAACAAAATGTAACTTCTCAAAGTTTGCAGCTGATACTAAGTTGAGTGGGAGGGTGAATTGTGATGAGGATGCGCAGATGCTTCAGCATAATCTGGACAGATTGGATGTGTGGGCAACCCAATGGCAGATGCAGTGTAAGTTTTTTAATAAATGTGAGGTTATTCACTTTGGGAACAAAAACAAGGCAGATTATCACCGGAATAGCTATAAATTGGGAGAGGGGAGTGTGTAGCAGAACCTGGGTGTCCTTGTGCACCAATCGCTGAGGGTAAACATGCAGATGCAGCAGGCAGTACGGATGGCAGATGGTATGTTGATCTTCATTACGAGAGGTTCTGAGTACAGGAGCAGCAATGTGTTGTTGCAGGTATTCAGGGCATTGGTGAGGCCACATCTGGAATATTATGTGCAATTTTGGTCACCTTTTCTAAGAAAGGTTGCTCTTGTTCTGGAGGGAGTGCATTAAAGGTTTACCAGGCTAATTCTGGGAATAGAATATCAGCGTTCCGCAAAGACCACTCCCTTCGTGACTCCCTCATCAGGTCCACACCCCCCATCAACCCAACCTCCACTCCCGTCACCTTCCCCTGCAACCGCAGGAAATGCAAAACTTGCGCCCACACCTCCTCCCTTACTTCTCTCCAAGGCCCCAAGGGATCCTTCCATATCCGCCACAAATTCACCTGCACCTCCACACACATCATCTATTGCATCCGCTGCACCCGATGTGGCCTCCTCTATATTGGGGAGACAGGCCGCCTACTTGCAAAACGTTTCAGGGAACACCTCTGGGACGCCCGGACCAACCAACCCAACCACCCCGTGGCTCAACACTTCAACTCTCCCTCCACCGAAGACATACAGGTCCTTGGACTCCTCCATCGCCAGAACATAACAACACGACGGTTGGAGGAAGAGCGCCTCATCTTCCGCCTGGGAACCCTCCAACCACAAGGGATGAACTCAGATTTCTCCAGTTTCCTCATTTCCCCTCCCCCCACCTTGTCTCAGTTGATTCCCTTGAACTCAGCACCGCCCTCCTAACCTGCAATCCTCTTCCTGACCTCTCCGCCCCCACCCCACTCCGGCCTATCACCCTCACCTTGACCTCCTTCCACCTATCACATCTCCATCTTCCCTCCCTCAAGTCCCTCCTCCCTACCTTTTATCTTAGCTTGCCTGGCACCCTCTCCTCATTCCTGATGAAGGGCTCTGGCCCGAAACATCGAATTTCCTGTTCCTTGGATGTTGCCTGACCTGCTGTGCTTTTAACCAGCAACACATTTTCAGCTCTGCTCTCCAGCATCTGCAGACCTCACTTTTTACTCTAATTCTGGGAATGACAGGACTGATATATGAGGAGAGATTGACAAGATTAGATTTGTTTTTGTTGGAGTTTTGTATTGAATTAAATTGAATTTATTGTCACACGTACCAAGATGCTTGAGGGGGGATCTCATCGAGACTTAGAAAATTCTAGCACGACTGGACAGGGTAGATGCAGGGCAAATGTTCCTGATGGTGGGTGCATCTAGAACCAGGGGTAACAGTCTGAGAACTTGGGGTGGGCCATTTAGGACAGAAATGAGGAGGCATTTCTTCAGCCAAAGAGTGGTGAGCCTGTGGAATTCATTACCACAGGAAATAGTTGATGCCAAAACATTGAATATATTCAAGAGGCAGCTAAGTATATAGCACTTGGAGTGAATGAGTTCAAAGGTTATGGGGATAAAGCAGGGTTTGGCTGTTGAGTTGGATCATCAGCCATTATCATGATGAAAGGCAGAACAGGCCCAAAGGGCCAAATGGCCACCTCCTGCTCCTATCTTCAATGTTTCTATTATTTTTCCTGCAGAGGTTGGTGGGAATCTGGAACTTGTTGTTTATAAGGTTGGTAGCTGTAGAAACTCTCAACATTTTAAAAGTATTTAGATTTACGTTTGCAGTATAAGCCATACACGGCTATGAGTCAAACACTGAAAAATAAGGATTAGAATTGTTAAGTTTTTTGACTGAAGCAGACTCAATTGGCCGAAAGACATGTCCATGTGCTGTAGACCTCAATGACTCTGATTCTTCAGATTTTCTCTCAACTTTATTTTCATATTATTTCCCAATACTCTGATAACTAAATAAATTTCTGTGTGAACAGCTTGGTCTGATGCGAATGTTTACAGATTAGTAACTGCAGGAGTTACCAATGAAAGTAATGAGCCGGAACTCTTTGGTGTTCCTGAGCAGATTAAAAGGCAGGTAAAGGCTACTGAGTTTAGGGATGGCTCTAATTTTTGTCTGAAGCTGATTTTCTTTTTGAAAAATTGGTGCAAATTATTTTAATTTTAAAATGTCTTACAGCTACAGCTGAAATGATCAGACCACAGGGTTTGAACGTGACTTTTGCTCAGTGCTTCACCTTACTACTTTCGCTTCATCACGTTTACTTGTAGAATTTTGCAGGATTGTTTTGTCTGTGCTGGTTGAGTTCATCCATAACAATTTCTCGCAAGTGGCATCTGCCTTTGATTTCCTGCCAGAATATAGTTGTACTTGTGCTTTTGATGTGTTAATGTATGTACTTTGCAGGATTGGGTTTTTACTATTACTGTAGGCAACTGCATGTTCTGACTGGCAGATAATTGAGAGCAATCCTATAATTCATCTTGAAGGGTAGAGAAGGAATGTGCTTGCCAACCCTGTAATTTTGCATTTCACTTGCTTTTTAAGTAATTACTGCTGAAAGTTCAACCCACCTTTAAAAGGGAATCATTCACTCCGATAAGTACAGTGGCAAATGCACAAGCAGGCATGTTGGTCTTCAAGGCAGATTTCTGTTTAAAGCTTTAAAGCCTTTCCCAGATGACTGCTTCAGTTGACTGTATTGTGGCAAATTTGGTAAGTTTTTAAATCCATCTAAAATGTTTTGGGTTGCTTTAAGCTGCACTAGTGTTGATGTTTACAGGGACGCAACTAAAAGCTCTCTTATATGTACTCAGTAACTATGTACATAATAATATAGCTGTGAGATTCCTGCAATGCAGTTGTGCGTTTGAAGATTTGCATGATGTCTTCTCCCACAGAATCAAAGATCAGTTTTTTTTGTACTTCATATTATCAGTATTTAATTCTCTTTCTCCAACACTCTTTCCCCCCCCCCCCCCCCCAATGTTGTACGGGGTAACATTTACTGGTACAAATGACTGGAAGGAAGATCAGCACTAGAGACATGACTGCAGGGTAACATAGATTGGGACCTGAATATTGAAGGGTACATTTAGAAAGGATAGGGTGCTATGTAAAATTGGGGGATAGCTCTGGTATTTTCTGAGGGTATTCGCACAGTTGTGAAGAGTGACCCAAGTTCCGGATACTAAGATGTGGAAACAGTTAGGGTTGAGATAAGGATTTCTTGTCTTTTTCATTGATGAGAATGGTGTACAGACCCCTAACATTAATGACAGGGTAGAATGGTGTAGAAAGAAATAATGGCAACTTGTCAGAACTTTATGGTGATAATCATTGGGGGTTTTATTTTACAAATAGAGTAAAAATCACAAGGCAAAGGTAATCTAAATGGGGAGCTCATAAAATGTTTACTGGACAGATTTTTGGTGCAGCATTGTCTGGAGCCAACGCTGTACTAGACCTGATATTGTCAATGAGATTGGATACGGTAAAGATATTCTGATGAAGGCATTAAGGCCCTAAGTAACAATAATCATAAAAGATTGAATTTTACACTTAACCTGAGAGAACAAACAGTGAATACAGAACTGATGTTTTAAGTTTAAATAGGAACAATTAGTGTGTGCTAAAATGAACTGGCAAGTTAAGTGATGGATGGATCCACAATGATGCATTGGCTGACATTTCACAAGATAATTCAGAATACCCCAAATGGATGCCTTGCAATGAGATTTAAAAATTCTATCAAGAGAACTTTTCATCCTTGGTAAACTAGTAAAATTGAAGATAATATTAAACTGCAAGAAAAACCAAATAATTGTGTCAAGATGATTGGGCAGGTTAGGGGATTCAGTGGGATATATACTTTTTAAAAAGCAAAGAATGACTACTGAAGTGTGCGTGATTGTGTTGCAAGTGAGTCTGGGGATTAATAATGTAAGTAAGGAGATGGCATGTGAATAGGTATTTTGCGTAGAGAATATAAGTGATATCTCAAATACCTGTAAGTCAGGAACTAGAAGGGAGGGCACAATTCAATAAGATCTATCACCAAAGAAGTGGTACAATGCAAATTGTTGGAGCTGTGAGGACAAGTCCCATGGCCCTGACGAATATCATCTTACAACCTTCAAACAAGTGACAAACGTAAATATTTCTCCATTGATTTTAATTTGTCAAATTTCTAATTTTGAGGCAGTTTACATTGGATTGGAAATAGAAAATGGACTCCTTTTTAACATAGAGGAATGGAGGCAAAGCTAGAAACTGCAGGCCAGCTATCTTACCATCTCTATCATGAAGATGTAGTAAGCTAATATCAAATCCTTTGTAACAAGGCACTTAAAAAAAATCAATCTGATTTAGCAGAGTCAGTATGGTTTTGTGAAAGGGAAATAATGTTAAACCAATTTACTGGAGTTCTTTTGATTTATAGTTCTGACATTTGAAAGCCATCTGTATGGGTGCATGAAAAGGAAGGGTTTAGACGGATATGGGCCAAATGATGGCAAACGGGACTAGATTAGTTTAGGGTAGCTGGTCGGGTCTGCTATGCTATATAACTCGATGGCTCTAAGTAAAATCTCTGCCCAAAGTAGAACCAGCAGTTATATTGTACATAGATTTCTAGAAGTCATTTGACATGGTTAAACATCAAAGGTTATTGCAGGAAATGAAAGTTTATAATTTGGTGGGAAGTGATCTTTGATTGATTGGCTGGCTAGCTAATAGGAAGCAGTAGGCATAAATGATGGAACAAAATTGTGCCACAGGGATCTGTGCTGGGGCCTCCACTTCATACAACTTATATGAATGACTTGGATGAAAGGACTGAGGGTATGATTGCTAACTTTCCTGTTAACACAAAGATGGGTACAGAAGTAAGTTGTGAACAAGATATAAAGAGGATATGTTGGGATATAACAGATTAAGTGCGTGGGCAGTGATGTAGCAAATAGAATTGAATGTGGGAAATTGTGAAATAGTCCATTTTTACTAGGAAGAATAAAAAAAAAGTATGTTAATGAAATGGTGGGATATTGCCAATCTCTCTGATCTGAGTAAGGAATGTCCTCATGTTTGAATGGTATGCAGGTTCAGCAAGTAGTTAAGAAAGCTAATAAAATGTTATCGGTTATTACAGGAAGAATTAAATACAAAAGTGGGAAGTTTATTCTTTTATACAGGACATTCGATGAGGTCAGGTCTGGAATGTTTTTACAGCATTGGTTTCCTTATTTAAGGAGGGATTAAGGCAGTTCAGAGAAGGTTTACTTGGCTAATATCTGGAAAGGGCAGGTTACCTTATGAGAAAAAGGTAGACAGGCTCGTATCTGTGGAATTCAGAACAGGTGAGAGGTAATTTGATCGAAACTTATAAGATACTGAAGAGTATTGACAGGAAGCATGTGGAAAAGATGTTTCCTCTTGTGGGAGAGTTTATAATTGTAGATCATTATTTAAAAATAAGGGGTCACCAATTTAAGAGAGAAGGAGAAATTATTTTGGAAGGTCATGGATCTTTGGAATGTGTCCTAAAATGGCAATGGAGTTTTACGGCTAGATAATTTTAAGGAAGAGGTACATGGTTTCTTGATGAGCAAGAGGCTAAAAAAGTTACCATTTTGGGTAAGCAAGTGAATTTCCTTTAATTGTTCAGGTTGCATTTTCTGACTGTTGATTGCCTCAAAAGAAAATCTTATAGCAGTCATTTTCTCTTTTTAGTGCAATGTTAATATGGGAGTGCAAAGGTTAGTAATGGTGACCTGGTGGTGCAAAAAACTTGAATCAAATACAACAACAGCCAAGGAGATTGATAGCTACTTGATGAGTACTGTTTTTTAAAAAAAAAATCACATGCAGGACCATACTAGTGGTGTACACTGTCAATGTGTGCGCGCTCATGGCTCTGCACAAACAATTACCCCATGATTGGTTTAACAGTTGCCACTCTTTTCTAAAATTGCAGTTCTTTTAGAGGTGGTTTTTATTTTGGATAACTTTTTGCTAATAATTCTTCCACTTTATCTACTCGCATTATTTAACAAATGTACCAATTAAGTTATACTAATGGGCAGTCTGTGGGTGATTGGGGCAATTTGTCAGATCCCCACCTGTTTTGTTTAATGAATGCTTATCCTTAAAGTTACTGTGTGTTTCCACTCAAATATCCAAATCTTATTGGTTTTCTGGTGCTGCTTTTTGCCATTGTGCCATTTTTAAGCATTGTTAAAAAATGGTAAGTGTATTGCTACTCAAAGGATTGCACTATGTCTGCTGGTTATTGCTGTCTATTTATTGTGGACATTGGAACCTAGTCAGGAATTACTTGCTGTGTTGTTAAGTCTCTGTTTAGTCATAATTCCCATGTGACCTGGTGGGTGGAGAAGTGTATTAAGGTAGAATTTTTCTATCTACAGCTCAAGAGAGTGTGGATTTCTAATAAAATATTTTATTAGTGAAGTATGTTATTGTGGTATCCATTTTGTATTGAAATTGTTTCAAAAACCTAAAACTCAATGACAGAAATCTATCTTCTGTCATCTTCCATAATAATTGATGTATTTGATTTTAGGAGCATTCAAGATCGTGCGCTTTTAAAGGTTTACCACAAGGATCCTGCCCATATTTCTTTGAATCATTCTTCGAGGGCTGTCAATGGAGATGTAAGGGTAAGTACAATTGTGGTTATATAACTAATGTGTTTGTACACCTGAGAGAGAAATATTTGCTTAAACTTCATGACTGATCTCATTGGGATGTTTGTGTGAAGTTCAGCTGGCTAAAAGTTCACACAAGATTGTATTTATGTGCGAATGGTTGACTGGGCAATGCAAAAATATCATTTTGCAAGTTTTGGTCTTTCTCCGTCCTTTGGATATTGTGTAACTTCACTCCCACTGCATCTGTTTCCACTTTTGTGATAATGATAACAGGTTTTTTGTTGAGAGCAAACTGGTTTGTAAACTACTCCTTTTTTAACTGGTGGAGCTATTAGAGAGACATATCTTTTTAGTTTATGCCATTTATGAAAAGAAGTTTCCTTAAGTTTATCTAGTTTTGAATGCCACTGATTTTACACTAACACCTAGTCCTGTGAGTCATAGCATTACAAAGCACTACATAAACTAGTTGATAGGTCAGCCACCTGTTCAGTGAAGGGGAAGTAAGGACAGTGAGAGGTTTGAATTGTTCTAGACAAGGTGTAGCAAATAACATTAGCAATCACTGCCCACTTTTAACCTTAAGGGTAATTTCCACTAGACTTTTCTGAAATTTGATAATAGTACTGAGGTTAATAACAGTACTGTAAGTTAATGTGGCAAACAATATATCTTCAGACATTGTGTAGTAGCTGCCAGAGTGCAGTGTTAGCTGGCAATGTATTAATTAGTTTTATCTTGCTTGCCTAATTGACAACTGTTTTGTAACTTGTGTATGTGAACTTGTCAATATTTCTCTCCATATAAAAATCAATTAAGGTTGTTTTGTTAACAAATTAAATATAATTTGCTAACTGATTTTAACAAAATTAATTAACAAGCAGAGCCAAAGGCCCCCTTTAATATATCCAGCAGCACTGTATGCAGGTTTTCTTTTCATCAGAATCCGAAGTGATTACATCAGTGTGTATTGAGTTCACAAATGCCCTTGTGTTCTCTGATATTGCATGTACTGATACTCCTTGCCAGATAGAAACATGTGGAGCAGTCAGAGCTCGTTGGCTTTTTTAAATGTGTGTTCAGCAATAGATTTTAGGTGTGGTCTTGTAGCTATTTCAAGACCATAAACATATCATTTCTTCTTGCTCCATGTTTGTATTCATATGTGGTAAGCAGCAGTGAACTGCTTTCATCGGCTGGCTTCAGAGGTGAGTTTTCTGCACATTTACCACAACCTTGATTGTGTTTTCTGAAAGGAACATTCCAGAAGTTATTGTTGGAATCTGTTCCTACGCAATCTGGTTGTGAAAGAACAAACACTTTTTTTCATTTTACATCTGCAGTCCATTTTAAAATGAAGATTTAGCAGCCAGAAGAGCCGGTCAGTGAAGGTATGTGCAGTTATGAAATTAAATCGGCAGTTGTCGAAAACCGAATTGATGTTTCTGTTTTGAGGGGGTGGCAAGGTTAAATAAATCTGTTTGAATGATAGTCTCTATATTGACATTGGCTTGGCAGTAGCAGTGGATTGTTGCAGTACCTGCACAAGAGTCTGTAGAGAAATTAAAGTCATCATGAATGTCTTTTGATCCGGGCTAACAACAATTTGTCAAGGTATCTGTATGTGGTTCTCATGCTGAAATCTTTGCCTTGTGAAGTTTACTAACAACTCGAATTAAAACTTGAGATATATTTTCAATTTATGTTCAGCTGGTATAGTTGATGTTATTTTTGATTTGTTGTTTTTGCAAGATTGTCATCAATGTAAATACCTTGAAGAGATAATGTAGGAGTTCTTTAACAGACCATGCGCTCAGTTGAAGAAGTTGAACTAAATGAGACAAGGAGAAAGTAAAATTACTTTATGCTCCTTTGAAATGTTCCTGGTTTGTCTTTTTGGTGACTTGCTTTTTAAGGTGGGGGGGGGGGAAAGAGAGGAAATCACATTGTATTAACATTCTAACATTGTTGGCAGGATGTCTCATTTGGCAGACATTCAGTACTAGGTTGAATCTAGACTAATGATTTTCTTACTCTTATTAATACTCTGTCAATTTTTAGCCCTTTTTAAATACATTAACTCTAACATACCTAGTTGTGCTCTCTTGCTTCCCTCAAGTGGCCATTTTTTGCATTTGGACCTGGGTAATGAATATTAACTGAGATAGTCGTCTGTTTAATTCTCTTGCTCCATTATTCAAAATCATGTGCATTTATGCAAGTATCTATGACCTGGTAAAACATCGCGAGATGCTTCACAAGGGCATCAGCAAATAGTATTTGACCGTGGCAGAATAAAATCCAATCACAGTAATCTTGCAGCAAGTGAATTTTAGTAGCTCAGCATAAATCAACACATGGACCTCCCCAGTCTGTGATTCAGCTGTGATCTTGCTAAACTTGCAAAGTCCTTGAGGGAGATCTGATATCAATTTGATCCTCGCTGTGTAGAATTATTCTTCATCATACTGATTTCTTCATGTGAAATTTCAAATGCATTGTCGTACAGTGGGATAGGTTCTAGTTGGCAACATAAGCAGAGTCTTTTTTCAGAATTTGAGTAAATTAGATGCTTACTGTGCAAGTTTACTTTGGCTTGTGATATATTTTAAAATTGAAATTTTTTTGGCTAGTTAATAACTAATTAGTAAGCCAGTCTGTAGTAAAAAGGAAAGCAAAATGCAATGACTGCTTAAAGTTGGAAATTTAAAATGGAAACTTGAAGTTCAAGGTCTGGCAGTATCGAGTTCTCTCTCAAGAGTTAAGGGTTTTGACTTTTCGTAATGAGAAATTTTGAAGTAGGTGAAATGGGGAGTGGAAAAGAGAAAATGAAAAGGAAAGGACAGTCATTAGAAAAATGATAGGTGACATCTGCAAGCTGAGGGAGCCAGGTCTCATCTTTTGATGTGGCACTGTTACTGCCTTTGGACCAGAAATTGAAGACATAATCTGTGCATAACTCTCACGCCGCCATTTTGTTCTGTAGTCTTTGCATGTGTCGACCTTGATTATGCTTTGTTTTGCTTTCAGTTGTCAGCTATTCATTATCCTGTCACTTCTAAGTCCTCTGGATCTGACTTTATTTCTTTATCTAATTGCTACTCCCACCTGCCTCTGCCTTGACAGTTGTCTTATCATTTAAAATCTCAAGTCCTGCCTTATGATAAACTTTCCTTGTCTCATTTTCACCCTCCTGTGTATCACTCTACCCTTCCCAGCTTTTATGAAAAATCATGAGTTGAAAAGCTCACTCGATATTGCCAGACCTCAGTGTTTGGGCATTTTCTACTTTCATACAATACAGTAAAGTGTAGGTTTTTTGTGACAAATGGTGAATTAAATAAGATTAGGGAAATCCGGCAGGAGTGGTGGTGTACTGTGACTGCAGAATGTGGGAATCCATGGAATGCACTGCAATTAAATTTGCATTAAAGTTCTGCAGCTTTTGTAATTTTGGCTCAGTTGCTGAGCTAGAGTCTGAAATACATATTTAACTGGCCATTGGGTATGACTAGAGTTACTGGAAAACGTTGTTCCAGGGACAGTTGAGCCCCTCAGGTTACTCAGAATTTCAGAGTTGGTCAGTGGTGAGTGACTGGAGTATTTGAGCCATGCCAACTTGGGAAACCTGTACAGGGGGATCTTTGATTATCCGAACATGTTGGGCGGGCCCTGTTTCATTTGGATAATCTATTATTTGGTTAATCGATTTAAATGCTTTTCATCTGGGACTCGAGTTTTAAAGTCTGCTCCCCAGCCAGGAGAGTAGCAGCAGCACCCCTCAACCCTGTACACACCCGTGTCCTCTCTAGGGCAGCTGGACTGGGCACCAACAAGACTGCTGCTGCTGCCTTTGTGGGGTAAGTCTCCAAATAGTGCATGCACACAGCCACAGTCCCCCTACATAACATTTTACTGCAACATTTTGACAGTTTCCACCTCTGCCCTGTACAAGCCAATGTTGGAGAGATTTTCTGGGGAAGGGGGGTGTTTAGGATACACCCCTGTGTAGAACCCCAGGGAAAGTGTGATAGAGAGGGAGGGCAGGCAGCCAGTCATTTGGAGACTGTGCCTGTTTAATCCCTGTAAACAAAAGATGCGATTACTGTTGGAAACACGTCTTTGATGTAACGTTTCATTTGGGTAATCTGATTTTTGGATAATTAGTATTCGGATAATCGAGGTTCCTCTGTATGTAGTGATAGAGGAACCTCGATCCCCGATTTGTATTCAGTACACACACACTGTGTGCTACTTTTGTGAATGAGGGGAATCTTTGGGTGGAAAGATGACTGACCAGAACACCAAGGTAGAAGACTCTTTGCAACTGAGGGGACAGAAAAGGAAGGTGACAACGTTAGGAGACATTTTGATCAGAGAGATGAGTACAGTTCTCTGTAAATGTGACCATCTGTCCAGTTCCAAAATTAGAGCTTCAGGCTGGAGAGGAGCCTGGATCCTCCCTGTCCCATTCCAATTGTAATGGTCCCTGTGGGCAACCTTGATATATGTCAAACTAGCAATGATGCTCTGGTTGAGAATTTGAGTTGGGTTCCAAATTAAAATGCTGACCATCAAAGGAAACCATATTTGTTTATTAGTGGAGCCATGTGCCAAATGGCATGTGTCGTGCAGATTAGGATTCAAACCCAAATCCACAGCAGATTAACCTTACCACATACTGCCTCCAATTAATGCATTTAAGGCTGAAATAGACAGAATTTTGATCTCTTGGGGAATTGAGGCATATGTGGAGCTGACCAGAAAGTGGCGTTGGAGTACACAATTAACGATAATTGTGTTGAATATTGGAGAATGATGATCACTTTGGCAAATAGTTGAGGAGAATCCAAAGGGTTTTTACAAATACATTAAAGACCAAAGGATAACTAGGGAGAGAATAGGGCCCCTCAACGATCAGCAAGGTGGCCTTTGTATGGAGCTGCAAGAGATGGGAGCGATACTAAATGAGTATTTTTCATCCATACTTACTGTGGAAAAGAACATGGAACATATAGAATGTAGGGAAATAGATGGTGACATCTTGAAAAATGTCCATATTACAGAGGATGAAGTGCTGGATGTCTTGAAACACAAAAGTGGATAAATCCCCAGGACCTAATCAGATGTACCCTAGAACTCAATGGGAAGCTAGGGGTGTGATTGCTAGGCCGCTTGCTGAGATATTTGTTTCATAGATAGTCACAGGTGAGGTGCTGGAAGACTGTGGGTTGGCTAACGTGGTGCCAGTGTTTAAGAAGGGTGGTAAGGACAAACCAGGGAACTATAGACCAGTGAGCTTGACGTCAGTGGTGGGCAAGTTGTTGGAGGGAATCCTGAGGGACAGGATGTACATGTATTTGGAAAAGCAAGGACTGATTAGGGATAGTCAATATTTCTTTGTGCGTGGGAAATCATGTCTCAAAGTTGAGTTTTTTGAAGAAGTAACAGAGGATTTAGGGCAGAGTGGTAGACGTGATCTATATGGACTTCAGTAAGGTGTTTGACAAGATTCCCCATGGGAGATTGATTAGCAATGTTAGGTCTCCTGGAATACAGGGAGAACTAGCCAGTTGGTTACAGAACTGGCTCAAAGGTAGAAGACAGAGGGTTGTTTTTCAGACTGGAGGCCTGTGACCAGTAGAGTGCAATAAGGATTGGTACTGGGTTCACTACTTTTCATTATTTATATGAATGATTTCGATGCAAGCGTAAGTATAATTAGTAAGTTTGCAAATGCCACCAAAATTGGAGATGTAGTGGACAGTGAAGAAGGTTACCTCAGATTACAACGGGACCTTGATCAAACAGGCCAATGGGCTGAGAAGTGACAGATGGAGTTTAATTCAGATAAATGTGAGGTGCTGCATTTTGGGAAAGCAAATCTTAACAGGACTTATACACTTAATGGAAAGGTCTAGGGAGTGTTGCTGAATAAGGAGACCTTGGAGTGCAGGTTCATAGCTCCTTGAAAGTGGAGTCGCAGGTAGATAAGATAGTGAAGAAGGCACTTGGTATGCTTTCCTTTATTGATCAGAGTATTGAGTACAGGAGTTGGGAGGTCACGTTGCAGCTGTACAGGACATTGGTTAGGCCGCTGTTGGAATATTTCATGCAATTCTGGTCTCCTTCCTATCAGAAAGATGTTGTGAAACTTGAAAGGGTTCAGAAAAGATTTACAAGGATGTTGTCAGGGTTGGAGGATTTAAGCTATAGGGAGAGGTTGAATAGGCTAGGGCTGTTTTCCCTGGAGTGTCGGAGGCTGAGGGGTGACCTTATAGAGGTTTATAAAATCATGAGGGACATGGATAGATAAATAGACAAGTCTTTTCCCTGGGGTGGGGGAGTCCAGAACTAGAGGGCAGAGGTTTGGGGTGAGAGGGGAAAGATATAAGAGACCTGAGGGGCAACATTTTTACGTAGAGGGTGGTACGTGTATGAAATGAACTGCCAGAAGAAGTGGTGGAGGCTGCTCTAATTGTAGCATTTAAAAGGCACGTGGATGGGTATATGAAGAGGAAGGGTTTGGAGAGATATGGACTGGGTGCTGGCAGGTGGAACTAGATTGGGTTGGGACATCTGGTCGGTGTGGATGAATTGGACCGAAGGTCTGTTTACATGCTGTATGACTCTGTATGATCTACTCCACCTACTACTTGTGTTCTTTTATAAGGGCACAATTCTGTTATAAGCTAGTATGTTTGTAGGTCATTGTTGTGAGTTATGAGGTATGTTTCATCATGGTTAATCTCCCTTCTGTATTCCTCATCCCTTCATGCCCAATAGAATTGGTTTTAGGTTCAGATATTATTAACTCCTTCTGCTCTCATCAAAGTCTAGTTGTCTTGTCATGCGATTTCCCTAAGTTACATAGAGTAGTGTCCGTGCACAGTGAATAAGCTTTTGGAAAAGATATGTTTGAAGGCAATTAACTAATAATTAATATATTGTAATTAAACTGAATCTGTACAACTTCTGTTTTAAATAATACTTTGTGTAAGATTTTCATTTCTTCACTAAATGTCTGTTGGGAGATTATAGCAACTGTTTCTGTGGGAGTATGAGGGCACCTGTCTTAACAATGTCCAGAGTGCCAGGAAAGTAAATCCTGAACCTGGGCAATGAGGAAGAAGACATTGCAGATGTATCCATATTGCCCCCAATTCCAGGATTTTGATCAAAAGTGGCAGTGAAAGAAGTATGACGTATATACATCCAAATCGGGATAGTGAGTGGCTTAGAGGGGAGCTTGAAGGAGGTGATGTTCCCATGTATCTGCTGCCCTTGTCCTTCTAGATGGAAGTGGTCCTGGGTTTGGAAGGTGGTGTCTGAGGATCTTTGGTAAATGTTGTGGTTCTGTTCACCGAGCTGGGAATTTGTGTTGCAGACATTTCGGTCCCTATCTCGGTGACATCCTCAGTGCTTGGGAGCCTTCTGTGAAGCGCTTTCTGCAGTCCATCTTGTAGGTAGTACATGCTGGGGTGTTACCGCGTATCATGGTGAAGGCAGTAAATGCTTGTGGATGCAGTGTCAATCAAACTATCTGCTGTGTCCTGGATAGTGTCCAGTTTCTTCTGTTGTTGGAGCTGCACCCATTCAGGCAAATGGGAGTATTCCATCACACTACTGACTTGTGCCTTGTTGATGGTGGGCAGGCTTTGAGGAGAGTTACTTGCCACAATATTCCTGGCCTCTGATCTGCTCTTGGAGCCACTGTTTATATTGCGGGCATAGTTACGTTTCCGTAATCACCAGGATGTTAATAGTGGGGAATTCAGTGATGGTAACATAATTGAATGTCTAGAGGTGGTGGTTAGATTGTCTCAGTCTCTGATCATGGTTCTAGCCTGGCATTTTTGTGGTTTGACAGTTACTTGCAACCTATCAGCCCAAGCCTGGATATTGTCCGGATCTTGATGCATTTGAACATGACTCCTTGGATACTGAAGCAGTCCAAGAATGCTACTGAACATTGTTGTGCAATCATCTGCAAACATCCCCACCTTACGGTGGAGAGAAGGTCATTGTTGGGCCTCGGACATTACCCTGAGGAACTCCTGCAGAGATGTCCTGGAGCTGAGATGACTCCTTTTCAAAAACCACGGCTATCTTCCTATGTGCCATGCCTCCAATCAGCAGAAAGTTTGCCCCTGAACCCCATTGATTCCAGTCTTGCTAGGGCTCCTTGATGCCACGCTTGGTCAAATGCAGCCTTGATGTCAAGGACTGTCACTCTCACCTCACCTCTGGAATTCAGCTGTTTTGTCCAATGTTTGAGCCAAGGCTGTACTGTGATCAGGAGCTGAGTGGCCTGGTGGAAAGTAAACTGGGCATCACTGACCAGCTTATTGTTGAGCCAGTGCTGCTTGATAGCACAATTGATGACACCTTCCATCACTTTGAGAGTAGACGGAGCAATAATTGGCTGGATTGGATTTGTCCTACTTTTTATGTACATGACATACCTGAGAAATTTTCCACAGTCAGATAAAGTTCAGTATTGTAACTGTACTGGAAGAGTTTGGTTATGGGAGCAGCAAGTTCTGGAGCACAAGACTTCAATTCTATTGCTGGAATGTAGCCGTTGCAGTATCTGGTGTCTCCAGTTATTCCTTGATACACGTGGAGTGAATTGAATTGGCTGAAGACTGGTATCTGTAATGCTGGGGACTACTGGAGGATGCTGAAAATATGTTGCTGGTTAAAGCGCAGCAGGTCAGGCAGCATCTAAGGAACAGGAAATTCGACGTTTCGGGCAAAAGCCCTTCATCAGGAATGATGAAGGGCTTTTGCCCGAAACGTCGAATTTCCTGTTCCTTAGATGCTGCCTGACCTGCTGCGCTTTAACCAGCAACACATTTTCAGCTCTGATCTCCAGCATCTGCAGACCTCACTTTTTACTTGACTACTGGAGGATGCTGAGATGGATCATCCACTTTCTGGCTGAAGATGGCTGAAGCATTTGCAGCATTATCTTTTGGACTGATGTGCTGGGCTTTTCCATCAATGAGGATGTTTGTGAAACCGCCGCCGCCTCTGAGTTGTTTAATTGTCTACCACCATTCACGACTGGATGTGGCAGAACTACAGAGCTTAGATCTGATCTGTTGGTTATGGGATCACTTAGCTCTGTCTGTCAGTTGTTGCTAATGCTGTTTTGGTATCCTGTTGGGTAGCTTCACCAGATTGACCCCTCATCCACAGGTATGTCTTGTGCTGCTTCTGGCCTGGCCTGCCCTCTTGCACTCTGTTAAACTAGGGTTGTTTCCCTGGCTTGATGGTAATGGTTGAGTGGGGGATATGCTGGGCCATAAGGTTGCAGATTGTGCTGGAGTCCAATTCTGCTGTTGGTGGCCCACAATGCCTCCTGGATACACAGTTTTGTGTGCCAGATCTGTTTGACATCTGTCATATTTAGTACAGTGGGAATGTCACACAATATAGCATTGTAAAGACAGGACTTCATCTCCACAAGGACTGTACTGTGTTCACTCTTAGCATTGCTGTCATGGGAACATGCACCTTCAGCTGGTAGATTGTTAAGGATGAGGTGAAATGTTTTTTCCCTCTTGCTTCTCTCACCACCTGCTGCTAGATTGGGTCTGCACTGTCCTTTGGAACCAACCAGCTCACTCAGTAATGCTGCTGCCGAGCCACTCTTGGTGATGGACGTTAAAATCCCCCATACAGAGTACATTTTGCACCCTTGCCACCCTCAGTGCTTCCTCCACATGGAGGAGTACTGATTCATCAGCTGAGGGAGCACAGTACTGGTAATTAGCAGGAGGTTTCCTCGCCCATGTTTAACCTCAAACCATGAGGTCCAGATTCAATGCGGAGGACTCTAGGAACAACTCCCTCCTGTTTATTCCACTGAGCTGCCACCTCTGCTGGATCTGTCCTGGAACTCTGTTGGAACATTGTCAGGATGGTAATAGTGGTATCTGGGACATTGTCTGTAAGGTGTGATTCCATGAGTATGAATATGTCAGGTTATTGCTTGACTAGTCTGAGAGATAGCTTTCTCAAGCTTGGCACTAGCCCCCAGATGTTAGTGAGGAGGATTCTGCAGGTTGATTAGGTACTAACCTCTGCTGTATTCATACCATCTTTGGAAGCAATTTACTGTTTTCTTTCTCTTAGACTCACTTGCCGCAGGGCGAGAGGACATGCATCCCGTTGCGTCTGTGCCAGTTGTCATAGAGAAATCCAGTCATTTGCATTCACTTGCCTGATGTCTGTAGCCCTGTGCATATGTTTATTAAAGTGCCCATCCAGTTTCTTTGTGAAATCATTGTTTGTGCTCCCACCAGCTCTGGATGGCCAGTGTTCAACAATTTTTTTGAATGTTCCCCTGATTTCACTTTCCCAATTTACAGTATACTATAGATCTTCTCTAGTTTGAGGAGTAAAGTAGGAGTTGGCCATTTACCCTGTTGAACCTGTTCCGCCATTTAATTAGATCATAGTTGATCATCTACCTCAATTCCACTTTTCAGCACAAACTCCACATCTGTGGTGTTACAGGTATTTAGAAATATGTTAAATGTCTGTCTCAAGCATGGTCTGAAATTTGAGGTGGATATTTCAAAGATACCCCACTCTACGTGAAGAAATTTTTCCTCACCTCAGTTATGTGTGGCCTACTCCTTATCTTGGGCCTATGTCCTCTGGTTGTGTTTCATCAATTGGGAAAATTCTTATCTACATCACCTGTCATAGCTTGTGAGAATTTTGTAACTTTCAACGAGATCACCTCCCTTTATTTTTCAAAGCTCTAGCAAACACAGGCTCTTTTTTTTCCCCCAGCCTCTTGTCATAAGAAGTCTCACCATTCCAGGGATTAGTCTGAACATTCACTTCCTGTATGTAAGGTGCATCCTTCGATAAGGGGAAAATAAATCTACGTACAATGTTTTGGGTACAGCGTGTACCAAGGCTGTATATAATTGCAGCAAAACCTCTTTGCTCATGTACTCAAGCTGTCTTACAATGAAGGTCAACATACCACGTTAGGGAAAACATAAGATGCTATTATTAAAGTCATTACAACAGAATAATTGGATAAGATCAAGCTATTCAGCAGTGCCTTGTCAAGGGGAAATCCTGTTTTAATTGATTTATTAGAGTTCTTTTGAAGAAGTAAGTTTCACTGTAGGTTAAGCAGAATCAGCAGATGTGTTGTGTTTAGATTTTGAGAGGCATTTGATAAGGGCTGCGTCAAAGTTAATTGTGGCGAGAAAAAGAGTTCATGATATTGAGGGTGACACACCAGCATGGATAGAAATTGGTTGACTAATTAGAAGCAGAGGATAGAAATAAGTGGGTCTTTTTCAGTCTGGCAGAATGTCATGAATGGTGTACTGCAAGGATTGGTACTGGGGTCTCAATTCTTCACAATTTATGTCTCGACTAATAAAGGCAAGTATCCCATTTGCCACCTTGACAACTTTATCTACCTGACTTGCTACCTTAAGGGATCAGTAAGCTCCCTCTGATCCTTGGGTGCTTTCCAGAATCCAATTGTGCATCATGTATTCCCTTGCCTTGATTGTTCTGCCCAGTGCATCACCTCATTCTTATCCAGATTAAATTCCATTTGCTGTTGATCAGTCCATCTGCCCAATCTGTCTATATGCTTCTGTCATCTAAGGTTATGTTTCATACTATTTGCCATCCAACTAATTTGTGAATCTGCTGATCAGCCCTCCTATGTTTCAAGTTTTCATATAAGTGACAAACACCAAGGGGCCCCACACTGATTTCTACAGCACCCCACTAGACAGACATCCAGTCACCTAAATAGCTCTTGACAATTACTCTCTGCTTCCTGCCACTCGACCAATTCTGAATCCAATTAGCTAAAATTCCTTGGATCCCATGGGCTTTTACCTTTATCAGTCTCCCATGTGAGACCTTTAACAAAAGCCTTGCTAAAATCCAAGTAGACTGTCGAATGCATTGCCCTCCTCTACACTCCTGGTCACCTCTTCGAAAAATTCAATCAAGTTACAAAATCATACTGACTTTTCTTAATTAATCTCTGAATCTACAAGTGCAACTTAATTCTGTCCTTCAGAATTGCTTTCAATAGTTTTCACAAAGCTGAGGTTGGCTTGACCAGTCTGTAGTTTCATTATTTATCTCTTGCTCCCTTCTTGAATAACAGTATATTATGATCATGTGGTACAGGATTGATTCTTGCAGTATCCACTAATAGACTGCCATCCTGAGAATGACCTTTCTATTCCTATTTTGTTTTCTGCCAGTTAACTAATTCTTAATCCATAACCATATGTTATCTGCTTTCCCAATTACCTGAACCTTGAAGAAAAGCAATGGAAATTGGATTAAACTAGCTAACTAACTAATTACAGCTTCCTCAGTGGAAGAAACTTAAACTTCCAGTGAATTTCAGTTTAATGCAAATGAGACTTGACTATATTTTAAGACAGTGACTCTGAAAATTTCCAGGCTTGCTCTCCCCTTTTTGCACAATCTCCATTCCTCCTCTCTCATAACCATGGAATCCCTAAAGTGTAGAAGTAGATCGTTTGACCCATCTCAGCCTCACTAGGGAGATTTAAACAATCCTTAGATAACACATGGCTGATTTTGGGATAGTGTAGTGGGACGAGCTGAGAATAGTTCACAGGTCGGCGCAACATCGAGGGCCGAAGGGCCTGTTCTGCGCTGTATTGTTCTATGTCCTATGAGTTCACACTCTACCTGCGAAGAGCATCACACCCAGATCCATCTTATCTCCGTAACCCTACATTTTCCACGGGTAATTCACCAAGTTTGCACATTGGGCAATTTAGCATCGCCAATTCACCTAACCTGCACATCTTCAGAATGTGGGAGGAAACCAGAGCACCCGGAGGAAACCTGCACAAGCAGAATGTGCAAGCTCCACACAAACAGTTGCTCAAAGCTGGAATTGAATCCAGGTCCCAGGCACTGTGAGCCATTGTACTGTCCCTTCCTTCTGTTTTCCCTGCAGTCCTTCCCTTTTCAGTTATTACTTTTGGTTCTAAATAATTCCATCACTTTCGCCTTTCAATCATTATATTGCTTTTGTCAAACTTAACTAGCCTTTAATCAGTTTGCATTCTTATTTCTTTTCATTTGTTGCATTGATTTTGTGTTCTAACAATCAACAAGTATGATGGCAGAACAGATGTGACTTACCAGCTAGCATTGATGAAACTAAAATGACACTATTATTATGGATGGGAAAAGTGACTTCACCTGACACAGCAGAGGTATGAAAAGTTCTACACTGACACAAACTTGCATTGACTTTGACAGAAAAACCTGGTGTATTTGCTCGACCAAATATTGAAGTAGAGTATTTTCTTGAAGGAAACATCTGTCTGTGCCCTGGAATGGATTCTGTATGATTTTCTTTAATATATTTACTGTTGTATTTTCAATTGGATTTTGGTTGGATTTGCTCAGTAGTGGTGGTGTTTGATTTTAAAAGTGCTGGCCAGCAAATTGTCTGGGAATTGTGTTGAATTTTAATGTTGCTTGACATAATTTGAACAGAATTTTAGACTAACCAAATGCTTTTTTTTTGTAATGCTGGGGGAGAAACACCATATTCAAAAGTTTAAAATGTAATCAGGGCATGCAGAATGTATAACATGTAGTTTAATATTTGGACTGTGAGCCTTCAGTGCAAAAGTGCTGCTATGTTATAGTTACAACTCTTGGCAATAGGAATTTAGTCCAGATGTAGAAGATAAGACTTGTATAAACATCAAAGTATTGAATCTCAGTGCAACCTTTCATGTCAGACCAGCTTATATGGAACTGGCTGCAATTGGCTAAGTATTTTACTGCAAATATACTCAGGAATGAATGGCACTTCATGGCAACAAATAGATGAAATGATTTAGAGGTGGAATTGAACTAATTTGGTGTTCTGGACTTAAACACAGTGATGTGTGAATGAGAGAATTTGCATTTTTATACTGCTTTAACTTGACCCTAGGGAGGCCCAAAGCTGTTGCAAGCATTTAATGACACACAATACAGACATTATCATCGATATAGGTCAAAGCCAGTTTTAAAATAATTAATTAAAATAATCACTAAAGATTGCTATTAATGAGCTGAGCAGTGCATTGGCCAAGCTTTCACCTGTATAATTTGGATTCAAATCCACAACCCATACTCGCATGGCAATTGTGTGACAGTCCCATGAAATGTAATTTTAGGCAGTCCCAATTCAACACTGACCCACACATTTCTATTCCGGGTGTGGCACGAGCTAACAAACAGCTTTTCTTTATTATTTTTCCCTACTGACCAATCTTACCCGATGTGATTTCAAGATTGAGCTTGTTGTCTGTGCAGAGACCATCTGATACTTGACGCAAGATATACCCATCTGTCTTTTAGGGAGGGAAATCTGCTTTGCTTGCTTAGTCTGGACTGAGATTCCACTTCCAGAGCAGGGTGGATGGCTCTTAACTGCCCTTTGGGCAATTAAGGATGGCTAGTGGCTGCTGGCCTAGCCATCAATGCCCTCATCATATGATAGAAAAAAGGGGCAAGACAATGATGCTTTATTTGACATCCAAATATACTATCTAACCCCTGACCGACAGGGGACTACAGTAGTATTTTTTCAAAATAGTAAAACTGTGATCAAAGCTAAATCAATTGGATTTAGGTGGTGACAACAACAATAATGAAGGCAAGCTGACAAAAACAGTGAACTGAAATTAAAGGTCAGTGGTTGACTCATAGAATGACGCAGCCAATCCCACCTTTTCCAGAAAACTATCCAATTACATCCAATAATCTCATTGTTGCCCCATAGCCCCTTTATTTTAAGATGCTTTCTCATATTTTTCCAATTGGTTTTTGAATGTAACATTTCAATTTGTACCCAGTGACCTTTCGGGCAGTGCATTCCTAAACCCAGGTTTATTATATAAAACAAAAAAACTTGTTGCTTCTGATTCTTTTTCTTTTTGTCAGTCACCTTGATCCTGTGTCCTCGGGTTACCAAAGATCCTCCGCCTGGAAACGGTAGATTTTAAAAAAAAAATCAAAGTGCTTTTGAAGATCTTTGTCAAATCTCCTTAAGTGCTCTGCTGTACTCTTTTGTGCCTGTTACCAATCTACTCCAAACTTTTTAACAATCTCTTACACTTTGACATTCTCGTTTGAATATGCTGCTTATAAAGGAACACCTTATTCCACTATAAACTAATCTTTATTTTTCACTTTCTTCATTCTTATTAGAAGTTAGAATCCCAGATGCTTTTTAAGTAACCTTGCTAATATGTCGCTTTAATGCTTAAGTACAGTATTCCTCAGTTCTTGTATTCTCTTTTAAACATTCTTTAATTTGAATCATCGAATTCTTATCTTCCTCCTAAAAGTGCCATTGCATACTTTGCATTTAGTTTTATTGCCTGGTGTTTTGCATTTCACTGATCCACCTATGGTTTGCCTGAAGTCTCTTACTGTCTTCTATATATCTAGTATTCATACAACTGTTGTAGAGGTTGTTTTGTTTCCTGTAACATCATAACCACACACTCAGTTTATCATGCAACACCAGGTTTATGGTCTAACAAGCTTTAAATAAACCTGCAAGACTATAGCCTGGTGTGGAAAATGTGTTGCTGGAAAAGCCCAACAGGTCAGGCAGCATCCAAGGAATAGGAAATTCGACGTTTCGGGCATAAGCCCTTCTTCGGCTTATGCCCGAAACGTCGAATTTCCTGTTCCTTGGATGCTGCCTGACCTGCGCTTTTCCAGCAACACATTTTCATCTCTGATCTGCAGACCTCACTTTCTCCTATAACCTGGTGTCGTCTGACTTCTGACCTTATCCACCCCAGTCCAACACCTCCACATAATGGTGAACATGAAATTGAAAAATCCATCAGATATTTATTACAGCTGTAATGTACAAAACATTCTTCTGATAAGTGTCTGATCTAATAGGTTATTATGTTACAGTAGGGAGTGTGATTTCTAGAGTCTTGCTTCAAGTGATCTAAGCTAAGATGGAGTTTGATCTTTTATGCACACAACTCAAATGTGACAAACGTGATACTGTGAACAGATCCATTAAAGGAACACTGACATTTTCACTGAGACATAACAACAGGTTTGCCACTGGGACCTAACAATACCAGTGTACAAATGGAAACTTCCTCCCCTCTTGAATACCTGTGAAATGTTACCATTTACTTTGAATGCCACTGCATTCTTCCTTACATGAAATTTCATCTGCCAAGGGTTTCTCATTTCATCAATCTATCAGTTTTCTGAAGTCTGTTACTATCCTCTACATATCCAATAGTAAAACCTGGTATCAACATCCTAGTGGTAACCATTGACCACATGAATGCTATGACTGTAACAGCTGGTCAGAGGTTGGGAATTCTGCAATGAGAAACCTGTCTCTCCTATGCCTATCCACCTACAAGGCAGGTGCCTGTGATGGAACTCTCCACTTGTCTGGATGGGTAACACGTCAAACTCGATGCTATCCAGAACAAATCAGTCTACGGGATTGGCGTCCCATCTATCTTGCAGTTCCTTCATTGTTGCTGGGTTAGAATCCTGGAATTCCCTTTCTAACAGCACTGTGGCTATTTCTACACCAGCAGAAATGCAATTGTTCAAGAAGTCAGTTCCCATCATCATCTCAATGGCTATCATGGTGGGCAATAAATGCTGGTCCAGTTAATACTCCACTAATGAAGTAAAACAAAATTGTTCCTGCCATTGAGTGGTCATAACTTCAATCTCTTGGAGTGCCTCTGTGTTGTATTTTAGCCACTCACTCTCCACTACTAGGGGGTTAAATTTTCCATCAAGTGAAAGCCAAAATATTGACTGCATGAATATAATTCTGATTTTAAAAAGTCTCTGAACAAGAATATTAATTCTGTTTCTTAGTTCACTTTGCTGCCTGAGTGAGTTCAGCATTTTCTATTCTTATTCTTGTGTGCAAGGATATAGGGAAAAGGTAGGATATTATGATACTTGTTTAAAGAGCTGGTGCAGGCACGATGGGCCAAATGGCTTCTTGTGCACTGTACTGATTCTGTGATTATCATTATTGCGATATGCTATAATACACTTCCTGTGTAGGTGGGACTAGAACCCAAACCTTCTGACACAGAGGTAGGGATCCTACCACTGCACCACAAGCACCCTCTAAATTCAATGTTAGTGTTTCAGCCATGTCTCCCATTCAGTAACATTGTCATTAACACTGGAACATTATCTCCTCTTCTGCTTTTGTTACGGATTTCCAAGAATTGAAGTAATTTGCTTTTGTATAAATTGCACTGTCATCGATTGACTTGATTCCATTCTTTTAATGAATAGTTAAGGTAATCAAATATAATTTGCCTGTTAATAAATCCACACTGACTTTTATTTCTTGGTTCATGCATTTATAAGTACGAATTAATTTTGTTCTGGGTTATTGTCGGAATTTCCCGATCAATGATGGCAGTTTTACTCACCTTTTTGCTGCTGGATTTATCCTCCTTACCCGCTATTTATAAAAAGTGTGACAAAGCAGTTCTGCAATGCTCCTTCGCCACCCCCACATCCAAGGAGAATTGCAGTATAGTAGCTGGCACTTCTGCAATTTCCACACACTCTCTTATCTTTTAATCTTCAAATGATTCAGTTGAAACTTTTCAACTTTGAGGATTATCAACCTTTTAGGTGTCTCTTCTCATCCATTTTTGCCTTTATCCTGTGTCACTTCTGCCTCTTCTTTTACATCAGTAAAAATCCTATTTCTAGGGAAGACAGATGCAGAATACCTCAGCCATACAGCCACAAGGACGTTTTGTTTATTGTGCCAAAACCCCTCCATCCATCCTTTTGACAACTCTTCTCCTATCTGTGCTGAGTGCAACAGATCAAAAGGTTCAGATGTAAACATCATAAACGAGCAAGATAGATTAATGAACTCATTAGAAAATGCAAATAAAGTGCTGGAGTTTATGCCTAGAGGGCTTGAGTTTGGACGGCTGTGCTGGGGGTCTATGTGGATGGCATAAATAATAAGTTGATAACTAATAAATCCATTAATAATTGCCCAAAGACTGATTGAAATGTGGAAATCACCATCACAAGGAATAGATAGGATCAATGGCATACTGATTTATAGGAAAAATACATACACAAAAAAGAAACTAGGTTTTGCCTCCAGAGCTGGGTGGGGCTAAATGGAGTGTGCATACTGGCAAGGACTAGTTGGGTTGAATGGTTAGCTGATAATTTTATTTTTTTATATTACTAGTTTTTTTTATTTAATCGAGTAGTGCAGAGTGGCATGCATCCCCCTAATTGCCACCTGTAGCAATCATCTTTGTACTGGTACCCCAAAGCCTACTTATTAGCTTGCCACTTGAAATCTGTTCACTTTGGAATGACAAAGTGCTAAATAGTTTCCTGTTCAATTCTATAATTTGGTATATTTACTATAATTAAAGTGTAGCCAATACCAAACATTTGTCTGGTTTGGGGGATTCTTGGCTCATTGCAGTTCATCTGGCACTGCCTCTCTTGCAACTTAACTTGTTTTGAATGGTCCAATCCACTAAACTAAGTCATGCTATGAATCTGTTGGTCTCTGGGGAGAGAATTCCATCTGTTTCTTTTGAAATCTACATTTGTATCGGCTTTTGTCTTTTTATAGTAAAATTCTTCTGTGCACATTTCTATCAAACTTTTTGAAGCTAGTTATGAATTTTACTGATCATAGGTTTCTTACCCTTAAAGCACAACTCAAGGGGGGGGTGGAGTTATTTTACAGATATTACACCTGGAAGTACAACTTTTGTAGTACTATTAATACATGGAAAAATCATGGGCGGCAAGTGTCCAAATTTCCAAGCCCGCATTTCTGGCAGGCAGCGAGCCACATTGTGTATGGATTCATTACATTGCCACTGATTTATAAATACTAAATTCATCAGCTTAACTTAGAGTGCTAGAGAATAAATGTACTACATCAGTTTGATTTCAATACATATTAGAACCCCAGGTACACTTGTCAAAATGATGGGAATTCAATTTAAGCTGAAAAATTATGTATTTTTGAGATGAGGGTCACTAGAATGTAAGTATTCAAAAACTTTTATTGAATGTACTTGTGGTTTCCTTGAGGGGGTGGTGAATAATACAGTATAAAGCTATAGAAGCCAAAGTGTCCCAGCATGGAACTCTGGTCTGTTCTAAGTTAGCTATTTTTTTTGTGCAGCAACAGATGACTTGCTGCAAATGACTTCCATGACCCTGAGCTTTGGAGGGGGGCATATCTGCTCAGCCATTGCTTTTTGATGTGTGGCCAGTGACCATTGCTGGGGTGGGTGGTATACATTTGTGACCTTTTAGTGTATGCGTTCACACTAGAACAATGTTTACTTTGGAAAGGAGCGGAACAGTTGTCAATACTTGTAAAACCATTTTCGGTATGAATCACCATCACCATGGAGATAGAGGAATAAATGTGGGAGGAATAAACTGTTAGAGATTGGAACAAGGGATCGTGGAGCAGTAACTGCAATGTTTTGATCCAAGATTACATTTGAACAGTTTGGTGGTTCTTTTGAATCTCACTTTTAGTTTTACTGAAGCAAGAAATATGCAGCAAAAATTCCAATAGTTGATCTTGTACTGCCAGCTAGCACACAGTAGCTAGCTATTGTGGATAGGTCAAGGAGATGTTTTTTGTCTCTGTGACTGTGTGCTTGCCTGTTGCTCTCTCGCGCTCTCTGTCTCTTGCTGATAAATGAAGGATGTATTAGAATTGTTCTACAATGCTTAAAATCCAATATACTGAACTGCAAAATAAGCAGCAATAGTGGATAAGTGCACTTCAGGAAGTAGGATAGATTTATTTGTCTGTTCATCGGTTTTGAGGTTTGCATCTTTTGGTTTGAGATTTTGAGGTGCTCACAAAAATATGCACAAATTTATTAGAACATTGAAGTATGACTCATAATATACATCTAGAGTATCAAAGAGTTTTTTTTGCTGAAATAACAGCAAATTCAGAGATAACAATTCTACCTTTTTTAAGTTTTCACAGTTTGAGTTTTCAGATAGAGTTCCTCGTGTTCCTTCTCACTCAAAAATCCAGGAATTAATATGATAATGTAGATAGCAAACTAAGTACATTACCGAGGAATTTTCTTTTGCTATGGATTCCCACCCCCCCCCCCACCCACCTTTCCCTACAAATACACACTTCATTTGACATTTAACAGTTTAACTCCAGTTGCACTGACTGAAATTGAACTATTGTGTTAGCATATCTTAAATTTGATTAAGACTGATTGATTGATTGTCTGAATGTGTTAAATAAAATGTGGTGTAGGTCTCTGCTACAGGGCTACACTTTAAAAGCACTTAATTGGTCATAAAGTGCTTTGGACATTTTTTTAAGGTTGAGAGATCCACAAATGGAAGCAAGTTTATTATTTCCACCTGGTTTATTATTGCAGTTTTGGTTTTAATTCTGGAAAACCTGTTAGCACCTTTTCATTTACATTATTACTATGATGCTTGATGGGCTGAAGGTCTGGCATGTTAGACTTATCTTGCGAGACCATATCAGGCATCACTATTCCAGAGATCTTCTCTCTTTTTTGTTTTGCTTTTGGACCTTTTTTTTATTCACTCCTACTTGCACCTCTCTCTGTCTCATAGTCATCTTTCTTTCTTTCATGTCAGAGTCATAGAGATATACAGCATGGAAACAGGCCCTTCGGTCCAACTTGTCCATGCCGAACAGATATTCCAACCCAATCTAGTCCCACCTGTCAGCACCCGGCCCATATCCCTCCAAACCCTTCCTATTCATATACACATCCAGATGCCTTTTAAATGTTGTAATTGTACCAGCCGCCTCCATTTTCTCTGGTAGCTCATGCCATACATGTACCACCCTCTGCGTGAAAACTTTGCCCCTTAGGTCTATTTTATATCTTTTCCTTATTGCCTTAAATCAATGAACTCTAGTTCTTGACTCTTTTTCTCTCTCTTTCTGCTCTCTTTCCCCCCGCCCCCCCAAGGAAAAGACTTTGTGTATTTATCCTATCCATGCCTCTCATGATTTTATAAAACCTCTACAAAGTCACCCCTCAGCCTCTGATGCTCCAGGGAAAGCAGCCCAAGTCTACTCAACCTCTCCCTATAGCTCAAATCCTCCAACCTGGCAACATGCTTATAAATCTTTTCTGAACCCTTCCAAGTTTCACAACATCTTTCCGATTATTGCACGCAATATTCCAAAAGTGGCCTAACCAGTGTCCTGTACAGCCACAACATGACCTCCCAATTCCTGTACTCAATACTGTGACCAATAAGAGAAAGCATACCAAACGCCGCCTTCACTATCCTATCTACCTGTGACTCCACTTTCAAGGAGCTATGAGCCTGCATTCCAAGGTCTCTGTACAACAACACACCCTGGGACCTTACCATTAAGTGTATAAGTCCTGCTAAGATTTGCTTTCCCAAAATGCAACACCTCATTTATCTAAATTAACGTCCATTTGTCACTCCTCAATTCATTGGCCCATCTGATCAAGATCCCGTTGAAATCTGAGGTAACCTTCGCTGTCCGTTACACCTTCAATTTTGGTGTCACCTGCAAACTTACTAACTATACCTCTTATGTTCACATCCAAGTCATTTATATAAATAATGAAAAGTAGTGGACCCAGCACCGATCCTTGAGACACTCCACTGGTCACAGGCCTCGGTCTGAAAAGCAAAACTTCACCACCACCACCGCCACCACCCTTCATCTTCTACCTTTTTGAGCCAGTTCTGTATCCAAATGGCTAGTTCTCCCTGTATTCCATGAGATCTAACCTTGCTCACCAGTCTCCCATGGGGAACCTTGTCGAACGCGATACCGAAGTCCATGTAGATCATGTCTACTGCTCTGTCCTCATCAATCCTCTTTGTTACTTCTTCAAAAAACTCAATCAAGTTTGATTTCCCACGCACAAAGCCATGTTGACTATCCCCATTCAGTGTCAGGCAGCATTGGAGGAGCTGGAGAATCGGTACTTCAGGCATAAGCTCTTCATCAGGAATCAGACAAAGGGCATTAGATTCCTGATGAAGAGCTTATGTTTGAAATGTCAATTCTTCTGCTCCTCTGATGCTGCCTGACCACAGCACACTCTACTCTGATTTCCAGCATCTGCAGTCCTCATTATCTCCTAACCCTATTCAGCCTTTGCCTTTCCAAATCCATGTGAATCCTGTCCCTGAAGATTCCCTTCAACTTGTCCACCACTGATGTGAGGCTTACCGGACTATAGTTCCTTGGCTTGTCCTTACCACCCTTTCTTAAATAGTGGCACCATGTTAGCCAGCCACCAATCTTCTGGCACCTCACCTGTGAGTATCAAATGTACAAATATCTCAGCAAGGAGCCCAGCAATCTCTTCCCTAACTTCCCACTGACCCCTCCCTTTGTCTGTGTATGTATGTTCTGTTCCTGCCTGGCACTGTGACTCAGTTTCATATATTATGCCTAGTCTTCCACGTATATCCTTGCCAATAGCTAATATAATGCAGCAAAATTCCAGTAAAATTTTGTTTTTACTGGAGCTGAAGCTTATTTATGAAGCTTGAGATGGCAGAGAAAAACTATTGCTATTAGTTAGTGGTATGACATCAGGGTTTAAAGTTTTGGGCAAGAGCAATAGGAAAGCTGGTGATGTCGTGTAATATCTAGTGATCCATAGGCTCATGCTCCATCACAGCAGATTTTGAACTTAGTAAAATCAGAAATTAAAAGCCAGGCTCAATAATGGTCATAAACAATTTAGTTCACTTTATGGAAGGAAATCTAATATTTTTATCTGGTCTTGCCTCCATGTGAAAACAGATCCATGGCAATGAGGTTGACCCTTAATTGCTGTCTATTTTGCAAGTCATGTGATTCGAGGTAGTTCTAGCTGGGCAAAAATTACTGGACTTGCCAGCAATATGCACCTCTAATATGGGGAATGCAAAATAACCTGTTTGTGCAACTGTGATACTGTGGCTTTAAGAGGTATATTTTGTCCTTTTTATTTAAATGAAGAACGGTTGAGACTAAGGTGACAAGTGGTATGCTCCAAGCCAAAAATGTAAGCAGCTTGTGAGCCTTGGGTTTTTTCAAGTTGGAACAATAGAAGTAGCCTAAATGGGTGGGATCAAACTCCCACAATACTAGGATGTTTAGTTTAACTTACAGCAGTTGCTGGGATCTTGAGGTTGGATATGGAAACTCTTATTCCATATAAGAGTTACAACTAAAAGCTGGCATTCTCTTTCTGCTGATAGAATTACATGTCTTTTTCTGAATTTACTTCTGCTAAGGGTGTTACTATATTGGTTTGTGGGATGTTACTACATTGGAACAGTTAATGTAATATATATTATTCGTGTGTTAAGCATTTTGATAGTTACAACCAAGCTAATTCTTCTAAAGGAGTGTTATTTTTATCAGTGTTTTAACAAAATAAAGTGTTTTGCATAAATTTGATTTGGAGATGCCGGTGTTGGACTGGGGTATCACCTGATAAAGGAGTGACACTCCAAAAGCTGGTGGGCTTCCAGTTAAACCTGTTGGACTATAACCTGGTGTTGTGATTTTTAACTTTGGCCAAATTACTCGAATTTATACAATCAAATTGCATCTGGAATGCTATGCCTTACATTTACCTTTTTAAAATAAGAAAACATTAGGACCTAAGTTACCACCTTAATATATTTTGAGGGAGTTTGGTAATGACCTGGAATTCACTGACACTATTGGTGATTTTGAAAATAAATTGAGAGTAAAGATAAACGTGCAGGGCTTTGGAGAAAAAGCTATGTGGACTAATTAGGCTATGGCAGGCTCTTCCTCCCTCTGAAAACATTGAAGCTAATATTGTTTTGCATAGTTTTAAAGATTTCTTCATTTGATACCTTTCAAAATTTGACAGTGTCAAAGCAATAAGTCTTGCTGTATGTTCATGTTTTGTATTAACAGTTGCCTGCTTATGCCATGGTTGCTTCTTTTGTTCAAGGACATATTGAGTGACAAGCTTATTAAAACTTTCTGGTAATGAATGTACTGTAGGTCACAATATATTTTGTGGTGTGATTCTAGTTATCACTGCAGTATAAAGCTGGACCAGTTCCATTAATTTTTCTGGCTGTCGTTTTGCAGCTTTTGCCAAAATTTGCTGCCTTCAGACAGACAAGCAATTTTGCCAAAACCCACACCTTTTGGTTCAGTCTGGTTTTTTTTTCTCATTTTATGGCACAGTGGGTTTCTAAAACTTCACCTTTCCAGCTACTGGCATTTAGTTTGAAATCCTTTCACATTTACAAGGACTTGAATTTGCATGTGTTTTGGCATAATTTATGTATTCCATTTAATCATCAAACTTGTTTCAAAACTAATAGCTGGTGTTTATATTAAAGATTTAACATTTTGTAAAAACTACTTTTGAAGATTATAATTAATTTATGACAGTAATTTATGACCAAGAAATAAGAATTCAGTCAATCTTCCATGTTATGGGTTAAATCATTTGACTCCAAGCTACTTTTGAAAACAGGTGTTTTGAACTTGAGAGTAATGTAGACCTTGTTATCTCACTGATGTATTAGTATGTACACAGATTGCTGATTGCATGAGAAATGTGAAGGATCTGAAACTAGAGTAAAGCAGGATTTAAATGTAGAAGTATGGTTTAAGCACCTTTTTGAACCTGAACGTACCCAGTTTTTATTCAGGTTACACTGGTGTGACAATGGATCTCAAAACTTTGAATCATGAGTTAATGAAGCTGTTTCAAGTTGCTACTGTGTAATGGCTATCCAAATGATATTTTCCACTGGCACGAAGCTGCCTTCAGCCCAAAAATACATCTGCCTACCACACCAGTGAGCAATGTTACGTATTAGTGTGTACCAATGTGATTCCAGGTATGTAAGCCATCTGTCCCAACAGTAGGCTGGAGCTGACAAATCAAGCAGCATGTTCCTTCGCTCCTAATAGGTAGAGTACAGCTCATATTCAACCAGACCATTGTGCAATAAGACCATAAGAACTATGAGCTGAATTAGGCCATTCAGCCCATTGAGTCTTCACTGCAATTTGATCATGATTGATATGTTTCAACGTATTCCCCTGCCTTCTCCTGTAATCCTTCCCAAACAAGAACCTATCTATCTTTGCTTTAAACGCTCTCAATGATTTTGCCGCAGCAAGCTATGGAAACAATGAGTTCCACAGATTAACCATCCTCTTGCTGAAGAAATCCCTCCTCCCCTCTTTTCTAAAGGCTTGTCCCTTCACTCTAAGGCCATGTCCTCTGATTCTAGTCTCTTACTAGTGGAAACATCTTCTCCATGTACATCCTATACAGGCCTATCAGTTTCCATGAGACTCTCCCCATATCTTTCTAAACTCCATCGATTACAGACCCAGGGTCTGGAAGTGTTCCTCCTAATACAAGCTGTTAATTCTCAAGATCATTTCTGTAAACCTTCAGTGCCAGTCCATCATTGTTTAGATATGGGGCCCAAAGTGTTTCTGACCAAGGCCTTATACAGTCTCTGCAGTAGAACTCTGCTGTTGTAGACAGTAATCTTTGCATTTCATGGTGATAGCCTGACCAAACCTGTCTGGTCTGAGAGCTGAAATGAACTTTTTAACTATTCTTGTTGAATCTTCATGCAATAGTTGTCCAGTCAATCAATATACTCTTCTCATGCTATACATTGGGGCAGCATGGTGGGTTAGTGGTTAGCACTGCTGCCTCACAGCGCCAAGGACCTGGGTTCGATGCTAGCCTTGGTCAACTGTGTAGAGTTTACACATTCTCTGTATCTGTGTGTGTGTTTCTTCCAATTCTCCGGTTTTCTCCCACAGTCCAAAGATCTGCAGGCTAGATGGATTGGCCATGCTAAATTGGCCAGAGATATGGGGGTTAGCCAGGAAAGTGCAGGGTTACAGGGATAGGGTGGGTTTGGATGGGATACATTTTTGCAGGATTGGTATGGACATGGGCCAAATGGCCTGCTTCCACTCTGTAGAGAATCTATGGATAAAACGCTGCCCCTTTTTCAAGTTTCCTTTTTTTTTGCATTCTAGTTTTAATGAATGCTGGAAAGAAATCTTCTATGCCTTGTCTCATTGACCCTAAATTTAGGGAGGTATAATACATGAGTTTGAGTAGGTGTCAATTGGTATAGTCAAAATGCTGAAGTGTTGGCAGAGGCATGCGCTGGGTAGGGCGACGCAACCTCATGTCCCTCACCTGGGTAAAGAAACTCCTGCTAGGAATTTTGAGGAGCTGTAATTTGTGATTATATTCAAGAAAAGAGACAAGTATGGTTATCGTAACAATAAAGAAATCACCCTGTTGTCTGTTGAGGGAAGATCATTGAAGATCCTCTCCACTGCCTTATCCCAATGGCTGAAGAGGTCCTTCCAGAGTTGCAGTCACAGTCCAAGAGATGCCATTAACGCAATTGTTGCTGCACAGTAAATTCACATTGTGTAAGGAATTGTACAAACTGCTATATTTGCTTTTACAACCTCAAGAAAGCCTTTGACCCTGTCAACATGAGAACTTGTGAAATATCCTCCCTATACTTGGCTGTCTTCTAAATGACCTGCAAGCTGCAATCCTTTCTAGTAGAGTTCCAGATCATTAGCAACTCTTTCTCGAAGATAAGTGAAAAAAATAAGCCTTTTACAAAAGGGCTCTTCAAACCATTTCCCACAGCTCAACATGGATTCCTGAAGAAGGGCTTGTGCCCGAAACATCAATTCTCCTGCTCCTTGGATGTTGCCTGACCTGCTGCACTTTTCCAGCAACGCATTTTTCAGCCCAGAGCTCAGCATGTCTTCCTTTGATTTGCGATCTAAAATGATATTCAAGAAAGCATGGACCAATTTCCATACCTTGGGAGTTCCCCTTAGAAGCAGATATAGATGACACAATTCATTATCATCTCCAATGGAACAACTTTGACCAACTGAGGAAAAGTGTATTTAAAATTCAGGATTAAGGTCACTGTTACCAGGCAGTAGTAATTCCCGTAGATGCTGTGGAGAATTGGAAAACCTACAGCAAGAACCTTGGTGCTGGAGAACTCCCAACAACGGTGGCAAAACTGATGCTGTAAAGTAGCATCTTCTAAACCAAACATACCTTCTGAAATATGTATTAACATATGTGATTGTATGAATTTCCAGGTACAGAGGCCACTACTGTTGTTGCAAGGTTTCACTAAATGTCAGTTATTTTAAGTGACTGCTTAACAAAATGGGTTTTCTGTGATGTTAAGTGACTGATCCATTCATCAGTAGGCATGAGTACCTTAGGTGCCCAAGTTTGAACTGGATGAAAAATTTGGAATAATGCCAAGAAAATCCTCCACACCTTCTCATTTTTATAACCACTATCCGTGATCAATTCATTATGAAAGTGAAACAACTCCACAAAGGCTGATATCCTCATCAACAAGTGACTATACAGCTTATCCTATACAAACATTCTTTACATGTGCATAGTAAATTACTGATTCAGCTAGCTCAGAGCCAGCTCCTAAAGTGTACACAACCTCTGACACTGTGTGTGTATGTGTGTTCGCATGATTATGCGTGTGGTGGTGCATGGCGTGGTAGAGGTGTTGTCATAGGAAAAAAACTCATTAATTTCCCAATATTCATCTTGAGTAAATCATGAAAGAGAATGTTGTATGTTGCTCAATAGGACAAGTATTCCTCTACCTAGTTCACATTTCCCAGATACAGGACATCAGAAAAACTCTTAATTCCCTTCCCTGAGATTTATAACTGGGCCTGTATCTTTTGATAGGCCCAATCCCAGCATCACTTTTATTGATGTCTCTCTACTTCCATCTAACTGCTCTGGTCAATAGCTCAACGTTGTCTTCTAATCCTTTACCAACCAGCGCTTTAGACTCTTGGATTAAAGAGGTTAAAATTGAAAGAAGAGAAATATGCAGATCTGTAACTTTTAGCCAAGATCCCCTTGCCCCCTCCTAGGGAAGACACAGCTTTAAACTTTTTTAAAGGAGATTCGGGAAAAAATTCAAAATTAAAGGAAATGTCAAAGCTCTAAAACAGAGCAATACTTTGGGTACTAATAGAGTCAGGAAGGGGCAGAGAGTGTAACAAAAAAGTGTAGACAGAAGATCCTTGGGATAAGTTGATGAGCAGAGAGATCTGGGAGTTCAGGTCCATTGTACCCCTGAAGGTGGTTGTGCAGGTGGATACACTGGTCAAGGAAGCATATGGTATGCTTGCCTTCATCGGACGGGGTATTGAGTACAAGAGCTGGCAGGTCATATTAAAATTGTACAAGACTTTGGTTTGGTTGCATTTAGAATACTGTGTACAGTTCTGGTCACCACGTTGCCAAAGCGTCTACATCATTTTGGTAGAGGGTGCAGAGAAGGTTTATGAGGATGTTGCCTAGTATGGAAGATGCTAACAATGAAGAGAGGTTGAGTAGGTTAGGATTGTTTTCATCAGAAAAGAGGAGGTTGGGATGGGGGGAACCTGATTTGAGGTCTACAAAATCATGAAGGATATACAGGGTGGATAGAGAGAAGCTTTTTCCTGAGTGAGGAATTCAATAATGAGAGGTCACTTATTCAAGGTGAGAGATGACCAGTTTAAGGGGGATACACGCGAAAGTACTTTACAAGGTGGTAGGTGCCTGGAACATGTTGCTAGCAGAGATAGTAGAGGCAGGCACAACAGATTCATTTAAGGTGCGTCTAGACAGATGCATGAGTAAATGGGGAGCAGAGGGATACAGATCCTTAGGAATTGGGCGGTAGGTTTAGACTGGATTTGGATTGGCACAAGCTTGGGAGGGCCAAAGGGCCTGTTCCTGGTCTGTACATTTTCTTTGTTTAATAGTTAAGACAGTGTCAGGGAGAATTAGAGAAACATCCAGTCTTAAGGCATTGTATCATAGTCATAGAAATGTACAGCTTGGAAACAGAACCTTCGGTCCAACCTGTCCATGCCAAACAGATATCCCAACTCCATCTAGTCCCACCTGCCAGCACCTGGCCCATATTCCTCTAAACCCTTCCTACTCATATACCCATCCAAATGGCTTTTTAAATGTTGCAATTGTACCTGTCTCCACCACATCCTCTGGTAGCTCATTCCATACATGTACCACCCTTTTGTGTGAAAAAGTTGCCCCGTAGGTCTCTTTTATATCTTTCCCCTCTCACCCTAACCCTATGCCCTCTAGTTGTGGACTCCCCGACCCCAGGAAAAAGACTTTGTCTATTTATCCTATTCATGCCCCTCATAATTTTGTAAACCTCTATAAGGTCACCCCTCGGCCTCCAACGTTCCAGGGAAAACAGCCCCAGTCTGTTCAGCTTCTCCCTATTGCTCAAATCCTCCAACCCTGGTAACATTCTTGTAAATCCTTTCTGAACTCTTTCAAGTTTCACAACATCTTTCCGATAGGAAGGAGATCAGAATTGCATGCAATATTCCAACAGTGGCCTAACCAATGTCCTGTACAGCTGCAACATGACCTCCCAACTCCTGCACTCAATACTCTGACCAATAAAGGAAAGCATACCAAATGCCGTCTTCATTATCCTATCTATCTGCAACTCTGCTGTCAAGGAGCTATGAACCTGCACTCGAAGGTCTCTGTTCAGCAACACTCCCTAGGACCTTACCATTAAGTGTATAAGTCCTGCTAAGATTTGCTTTCCCAAAATGCAGCACCTCACAATTATCTAAATTAAACTCCATCTGCCACTTCTCAGCCCATCTGGTCAAGATCCTGTTGTAATCTGAGGTAACACTCTCTTTGCTGTCTACTACACCTCCAATTTTGTTGTCATCTGCAAACTTGCTAACTGTACCTCTTATGCTCATATCCAAATCATTTGTGTAAATGGCAAAAAGTAGAGGACCCAGCACCGATCCTTTGTGGCACTCCACTGGTTACAGGCCTCCAGTCTGAAAAAGAACCCTCCTCCACCACCTTCTATTTTCTAACTTTGAGCCAATTCTGTATCCAAACGGCTATTTCTCCCTGTATTCCATGAGATCTAACCTTGCTAATCAGGCTCCCATGGGGAACCTTGTCTATAGTCCATATAGATCGTATTTACCGCTCTGCCCTCATCAATCCTTTGTTACTTCCTCAAAAAACTCAATCAAGTTTGTGAGACATGAGTTCCCATGCACAAAGCCGTGTTGACTATCCCTACTCAGCCCTTGCCTTTCCAAATGCATGTACGTCCTGTTCCCTCAGGATTACCTCCAACAACTTGCCCACAACCGAGGTCAGGCTCGCTGGTCTATAGTTCCCTGACTTGACTTTATTACCCTTCTTAAACAGTGGCACCACGTTTGCCAACCTCCAGTCTTCTGGCACCTCACATGTGACTATTCTTTGATACAAATATCTCAGCAAGAGGCCCAGCAATCACTTCTCTAACTTCCCACAGAGTTCTAGGATACACCTGATCAGATTCTGGGGTTTTATCCACCTTTTGTGTTTCAAGACATCCAGTACTTCCTCCTCTGTAATATGGACATTTTTCAAGATGTCACCATCTATTTCCCTACATTCTATATTTTCCATATCCTTTTCCAAACTAAACACTGATGCAAAATACTCATTTAGTATCTTCCCCCATTTTCTGCGGCTCCACACAAAGGCTGCCTTTCTGATCTTTGAGGGGCGCTCTTCTCTCCCTTGTTCACTTTTTGTCCTTAATATATTTGTAAAAACCCTTTGGATTCTCCTTAATTCTATTTGCCAAAGCTATCTCATGTCCCCATTTTGCCCTCCTGAATTCCCTCTTAAGTATACTCCCACTTCCTTTATACTGTTCTAAGGATTCACTCGATCTATCTTGTCTATACCTTACATATACGTTCTTTTTCTTAACCAAACCCTCAATTTCTTTAGTCATCCAACATTCCCTATACCTACCAGTCTTTCCTTTCACCCTGATAGGAATATACTTTCTCTGGATTCTTGTTATCTCATTTCTGAAGGCTTCATATTTTCCAGACATCCCTTTTACCTGTGAACATCTGCCTCCAATCAGCTTTTAAACGTTCTTGCCTAATACTTGGTCTTTCTCCAATTTAGAACTTCAACTTTTAGATCTTTTCCATCATAGTTCTATTAGATTTAAAATAATGGTCACTGGCCCCTACTGCCACCTCAGTCACCTGCCCTGCCTTACTTCCCAAGAGTGGGTCAAGTTTTGCACCTTCTCTAGTAATTGGTAGAATTGTTAGAAATGAATCAATTCGGTCTAATAGTCATTGTGAGAACTTGCTGCAGAGTGACCAAGTTTAGGAATTGCATATTCCAGAAAGTAAATGGTTTTTTTTAGAAGAGATGGGCAAACTGGAAAAGGATGATGGGTGAACTTAATGATAGTGAATGGGATAATGACAGTGGGGAGAAAGGATCTTTGATCAGGAAATTAGGTGTCAATCAAAATGATTCTCCTACTTATCAAAATGGGACAGAACCTGATGGTTATTGTTCAGATATTCGTGACAGGTACTGTTCTACACCACAGATACTATCAGGAAATTAGGGGCACATATAATATGGATAATACAGCAATCGTGGGGTTGGAGGGTATTTAAATTCTCCCAAAGCATCAAATTGTGATATTGGTTTTTAATATTGTCAGTATGCTAAATTAAAACTTGATTTGGAGTTTTGGATTTTTGTGGGTACAATTTAAAGTGATTGAATTAGAATTTATTTTTGTCTCCAGGCAACCAACTACACTAGCTGCTGGACCAAAAAGTTACATTGTATCTAGTTCAGAATACTTGATGCTGTCAGGTAGTTCTGCTAGCTTCTAACACTCTTAAAGGTACAGTACACTTCTCCACCTTCATAAACGTGAGAAAAATGAGAAGCCATGGAATAAAGGGACAGTTGCAAAATGAATAAAAGATTTGCTGATTAATAGGAAATCAAGTAATGGCCAATGGATATTTTTTGAGCTGAAGAAAGGTTTGTAGTGGAGTTCCCCAGGGAGTGGCATTGAATCTGTTGCTACTCCTGCGATTATATGAATGATCTAGATCTTGGTAAGCAGGGAACAACTTCAAAGTTTCTAAATGGTAGAAAGCTTAGAAGCATTATAAACTGAGAGAAGAACAGTGTGGAATTCCTCCAAACTTGTCTAACTACTTTTGAAGTGGGTGGATAGGTAGCAGATGAACGTCAATGCCAATGAGTGTACTATGATGGGTTTTGATAGGAAGAACATGGGCAAAAATACGAAATAAGAGATACAGTTCTGAAGAGGATGATGGAGCATAGAGATCTGGCTATATTTTAAAGATGGCATGGTGGGTGGGGTGGGGGGGGCGCGAATGTAATGGTGGTATCTATTTGGGAATGAGATGAGGAAAATATTCTTCACTGAAAGGGCTGGAACTCAGAATTCTCTACCACAAAGTTTGCCAACTATTGATATTCTCAATCCACTCAAGTAGGCTCTTAAAAAAAAATGGACCAGCTTTTCTCCCATCACTTTGCAATCTTTGCACACTCTCTCAACTTGCACGTTAATTTGTGTTCTTTTTGAGTGTTGGTATTTTATATTAAACAATATGAAATTTACATATCTTCACTTTAAGGGTATTTAATAAGCATTGTACTGTTCTACTGAGTAATGGACCAAAAATCAATAAAGCTTTGTATTTATTTTGCATCACTCATGAACTTGGGATGTCCAAAACCACTTTATGGCTGATGGAATGCTCTTAAAGATTATAATGAGGGAAATGGGCAATCAATTTTGTATAACTTTTTAAAAAATTGATACTTGGGATGTAGGTATCATTTCAGGGTTTGTATTTTCTACCCATATTACTGCCATAGTCCTGGGGTGCAGGGATATCCCCTCGATCAATTTGAGAAGCAAGTGTCAGGATTTTGACCCAGTGATGGAGAAAGAACAATAAGATTCTAAATCGAGATGTGTATTGGAGGAGAACCTGCAGGTATTATCGAATAGAAATTTATTGTCACATGTATTTTAAATAAAACTTTTCACTATTTTTCAGGTTGTCACACCATGACACCTATATTAATGACAGAAGTCATACATTATGGAAAACGAGTAAAATTAGGACAAGTTCATGACTGTTTAGTTAACAGTTCCTGGGCTTGGGGAAAGCCGATTTAAAGAATGATGGGATACCCTGAAGATGCAGTTGGGATGAGACTGCCACTCCAGCTACAGGAAGCCACCTCATTGCAGGGCAACAGAAACCTCTTCTTTCCCCTTCAACAGTCCTCCAGCTGTTGCTGCCAATCGCAGTCTGTCCCTTTCGCTGATGCTTCTGCTCCTTCAGGTGTCCGGACCTAGCTGCAGAACCGCAGCCTCAGCCCAACCTGAGAGTCCGGGCTGGGTGACTCAGCAGAGGACCTGCTCCTCGCTTAATGGGATACCCAGGGCTGGGGTGGAGTAGTGTACTGGTGCTGGTATTGCTGCTGCTGCTGCTGCTGCTGGAGTTCCTCTCCTTCACAGCTGATGACGGTGTTTCCATGTATCTGCAGCCCTTGTTCTAGGTGGTAGAGGTCATGGATTTGGAAGGTGCTGTTGAAGGAGCCCATGTCTTCCACCATGAATATGTTCTTCCAATACAGAAATTTGAATTCTGGAAAGTAATTGTTCAACTCACAGTACTGATCCTTTTTAAGTGTCCTCTGTGGCCCAGTGCAATCCACAGGGTGTCTGAGGTGCACTCTTTCAGATAAGACATAACACTGAGACCCTAGCTGCTACTCTTGGGCACTGTTTTGAAGAAGAGCAAGGAAACTATCCCCAATGACTTGGTTACTATCTATCCTGGAATCAACATGATAGGGCCAGTCATCATGTCCCCTCATTAGCGCTTTGAGCCAATTGTGGACAAAAAGCTGAATTCCTGAGATGAGAGAGGAGTTGCTTTGATATCCAGTTTACTTTTGACAGTATGACATGGTGAAGCTCTAGCTGACGGAGTCGGTAGGAATCGGGTGGAAAATCCTTTCTGGTTGGAGACAGGAAGATGATTGTGGCTGCTGGAGTTTAATTATGTTAGTCCAAGGAGTTTCAGTGTAGTGTCCTAGGCCCAACCATCTTCAACTGCTACATCAATGACCTTCCCTCCATCGTAAGATCAGAAGTATCAATATTTGCTGATTGTGTATTATTTCAGCACTATTTACTACTTCTCAAAGACTGAAATAGCTCATGTCCATATGCAGCAAGACCTAGAAAATATCAGTCTACATCTGGATAATAGCAAATAATATTCATGCTGCACAAGTGTCTGACCATGACTGTCTCCATCAAGAGAAAATCTTATCATTGGCATTAGCAGTACTGCAACCCCCACTATTAGTAATCTGGGACCTACCATTTGAGCAGAAGCTGAACTGGATCGCTCGTATAAATGCACTGACTACAAGAAGGAACAGGTCAGAGGCAAGAAGTTCTGCAACAAGTAACTCACCACCTGTCTCCCCTAATGCCTGTCCACCAACTACAAGGCATAAGACAGCAGTGTGAAAGAATACTCTACATTTGTCTACATGAGTGCAGCTTGAAATATCCAGGGTGCAACCGACTGTGTTTCTTTTACAAAGCCATAAAAAAACTTAAGTTTTAATTGTATTATGTAATATTTTTTCCTCTCTTCTTTTGAAGATTTTGGGCTGTGATGTAGTGCAATAGTACAGCTGTTTAATTAAAACTATATGCAAATTATTATTTTGGAACTCTACATATAAATGGGAAATACTGATGCTTCAATACGCCACTTTCAACATTCACTTCTACCTCCTGAGGTACAGTGGCAGCTGTGTGTGCCACCTAGAAGATGCATTGCAGGAATTGCCTTCCGCAGCTTCCAAGCTTTGACCTCTACCCCCTCAGAAGAATAATGGAAACTGATTCATGGGAACACCATCACCTTGAAGTTGCACACTATCTTGACTTGGACTTCCAATGGACGCTGGCCTTGCTTGTATTGCCTACACAGTATCAACAAATTTTAAAATAAATAACACTAAGCAATTCTTTTAAATTTAACAATAGTTAAAACCCTTAGGTAATGGTTTCCAGTAAAGCAAACATAGTGTAAAAGCCATGTCGTTGTGGTCTCTGCACATCTTGTTTTACAATTGCATTATACTTTTTGACTACCAAAAATATGTACAACATTACTACTGCACTCTGTCTACTAGTTGATGTTCAGTTGGTTGCATCCTCAACTGAGTCCGAAGTCTGCACATTCAAGTCTTGTTACATTGAGCACAGAAGTATGGACTGATGTGCGCTAGGTGCTTCGCTGTCAGAGGAGCCATCTCTCCGATGAAATTTCAAACCTAGGTCCACTTGTGTCAACGTGAAGAATGTCATGGCAGTTCTTCAAAGACATGCAAGGGAATGAGCCCAGTTTCATAGTCAATGATCATCTTTAATTAGCATTAGTGCTTTAAAAGAAATCAGTTTGATCATTGTTGCACTGTAGCTTGTGGGTGTTTGCTGTGATGCTTCTTTGTGTATTATAACATTGGCTAGAAAGCACTGTGGAATGTCTAAGCTCCTAGAATTAGTTTGTTGAACTGTGACAGGCTTGTTTTTGTTCTTCCACTGAGGAAAGATACTAAGCATGAAACTTAACTGTTGATTCAAAGTAATCTGATGAGCTCATCCGGGTGTAAAACGGGCTTTAAATCTTGGTTTGAGCAAGTATTTATTCAACAGGAGGTTAGTATGCAGCAGAGAAAACAATTTACTTCTGCACTCCAGGGCACAGCAAGGTGTATGATCACAAGCTGAGGCTTACTACAATCACCAACTGTTTGCTGGAATAGTCTATAAATGCATGTGGTGATACACACTGCCTTTAACGTCACATATTTCATGTGACTTAAGCTTGACATTGGGAAGATGTTTGTATCTATTCTAATGGTTGTACATACTTCTCTATCCCACAAATTGTGCCAATCTGCATAGAATTGTACACACTTATTTTGTCCAGTTCTACAGAATATGGTGTTGGGCATGAGTTCCTACCAATGTGCTTAACTAATGAAGCACTTTAAGAAATTAGTGGCAAAGAGCAATTCTTCACATTGATTTATTTGAACATTTTTGAGGGAGATGCTTTAAGTGATGATCGACCCTCCCACCGGATCATGAGCTGGCATGAGGAGCTCTCTAAAGGCAAAAATTAGAACTGTAGATGCTAGAATCAGTGTCTAGATTAGAGTGGTGCTGGAAAAGCACAGCAGGCTAGGCAGCATCCAAAGAGCAGGAAAATCGATGTTTTGGGCAAAAGCCCTTCATCAGGAGAGATAAATGGGAAAGAGGTAGGGCTGGGGAGAAGGTAACTAAGAGTGCAATAGATGGATGGAGGTGGGGATGAAGATGATAGATCAGAGAGGAGGGTGGAGCAGATAGGTGGGAAGGAAGATTGGCAGGTAGGACCGATCATGAGGAAGGTGTTGAGCTGGCAGGTTGGCTCACTATAGGTAAGTGTCAACAAAGTGACAGGTGTTGAGGAATCAGCCTTCCCATGCCTTAATGTTGCCCCTCCTTGTTATCTTTCCTTGAATGCAAATGCATCTTGACACTTACAGAATCTGATTAATTGACCAGTTGAAGTAGTTTCCTAGACTGTCAATACCAATTAAAATAGTTGGAATCATATGAACATTTAAGTTTCATTAAGTCTACCTGTCATTTAACACGCTTACAAGTTCTTGATGAAATTATTCAGGATAACTAAGCTAGCTTCCAATATAATTTCTGCCAGGTATTCTATTTCATGTAATTATAAAGGTTAAAATAACAATATACATAATCAGTGTGGTTTCCTTTCTTTGACTATCATTACAAGATTTAGTAATATAATTTCTATATTTGGTAATGAGCTTTAAGTAACATCACCATTTTCAAATGTTCGGTTCATTTAGATTTAAGCATATCCTGTTCAGCTTGAGAGACCGGGTCTTAAAGCTTCACAAAGCCCTGATAACCTTTTAAGTTTTAATGATACAATGTAATGTTTTTCTTCTGTTCTTTTGTAGATTTGGTGCAATGAAATAGTACAACTGTGTAATTAAAACTGTATGTAAATCATTGTTTTGCAATTCTACATGAAAGCATCAGTGCTTTTGTGAATCAGTTACTTTTGTGTTAATGAGCTAAACCCTGACTTAAAAAGGGTTCAGAAGTGGTTTTGAAATCAAAATACCAAAAAAGCTATTCTGGCTGGTTATGAAAGCATCTGTTAAAACAGATGCAAATACTGTTAAAAACATGAAGGCAATTCAACGTCCAAGCTAGGAGAAGAATATATTTTCTGTAGGCTGTAATCATTTGTAATTTGCCAAAATTTAATATTTCTTGTTTGGCATAACTGCCTCCTGTACCTGTCGAACATACCCATGGGAATGATAGTTCATACACGAGGTCTTTTCACTATTGCCAAAAGGGAATGAGGTTAGAGACCAAAAAACTGCAGATGCTGGAATCCAAGGTAGACAAGCAGGAGACTGGAAGAACATAGTAAGCCAGGCAGCATCAGAAGGTGGAGAAGTCAATATTCTGGTCAAGTCCTGGAAAAGGGTTACAACTGAAACGTTAACTTTTCCATCTCCTGATGCTACCTGACTTGCTGTGTTCTTCCAGTCTCCTGCTTATCTAAAAAGGGAAATATAAGCAACATTGTATTTTTACATGTTCATCTTGTGAATTAATTTTCACAAATTTGATTATTCTTAACATTGCAAACAATGCTATTTAAAATGCTGAGTTATCCCACGTCCAAGTACAACACGATCAAAGGCATGCAAATGCTATAATGTTAATTTGAAATGTATATGTTTACTGTTGTTCTGTTGTCAGAAAATGTCATTTGAGTCTGTAGCTAACAAAATGAAATGGGGAAAAGGTGGATTGAAATACATTTTTTTAAGCCATGAATCCGTAAATCTTGATGGTTCACCTTCTTTTTGCTGAGGTATTTGTATGTGCTTCAATTGCCATGAAGTTTTCCTGTCGTCTCGTTTTAGAAAAAAACTGGAGCATGTGTCAATGAGCGAACAACACTTTTTTAAAGTATCACAGACGAATGATACATAAGAACTGTGATACAAGAATTATGGTTAATTTGTCATGTGGATTAAACGCTTTAAGTTATTATGGAATTTCCTGACGTGATTTTAGTGAATCAGAGGATAGTTTATATCAAGAAGCTGTTAAAGTCACAACGTCATTGATATGCTCCTCTGTATTAGAAAAGGTGAATTCAGTGCTAAAAAGCAGGATTCTAGAGTTGCTGCTTTAGTTTTTGGGAATCTTCTCATATAATTTTGATTTTGGGTAACTTGTAAATGTGCTCCTGATTGCTATTTGAAGAAGCTCCTGTGCTGCCTCCCCCATTGACTATGACTATGAATGAGCAAACATGGAGCCCATGTTTACTTCAAGTTTTCCACAAGCTGTAACACACAAGTAAATTGGAGGAAATTGAGGAATTTGCTATTTGATCACTGACATATGCATTGACTTCTGGAGCAATTAAGCAAATCTGATGGGTGAGGTTGGCATTGGGGTGTGATTTGTAAGGAGAGCTTAGCGTTTAGTACCACTGGGACAGAATCTGAAGTATTACTAGAAGACTTTTGTGATATGGCTGTTTTCTTTTGTGGAAGGTGAAATCTTATTAGGCAAGGAGGTGATGTCTCAGGAAATTGGAGTGATGGATGTTAGATGATCTGGGTTTCAACAACATTGTAGGAAGATGTTTGGGCACACTAACACTGAAGGGAACCTGGTGGCAGCAGTAATGTAGAGAAACCTAAATGAATGACAGTGCATGTAAATGTTTGGGTCATGGGGAGGGGAAAAACCTTTGTGGTAGGTACCAGAGTTGGACAGTTATGGAAATTTGAGATGTAGCATCTGATTAAATTGTATTTGATGGAAAAGAACTAGAGAAAAAAATTTGAGGCTGGGAGAATTTGGTGCAGGGTTGCTGAGGATACTAGACAGTGTGGATTTTGTTTTTAATGCCCTTTGTATTCCAACGTTCATGATGTCCCCAATCAATGGTTGAGGCCCATAGCCAGTTTAACAAATATTTTTAAATGTTTCTGATACTTCCTGTTACTTCAGAAATTTCCTTACTATGTTCTGCTTTAATTTTCTCACATTATGTTGGGCAGCTGTGCAACTAGGTAAATGTTGCATCCTGCTTGCTGCAGGTCATACTGAAATATGACCAGGCTTCAAATCTGCATCCATTCATACTGTATGTTACAAGAATAGCTGTGTGTCATATAACCCTTCAACACCTCTCTTCTTTTGAATAAAATCTCCCTGCCACACAATGGAAGAAAGATTTATCTCAAGCTAAATTATGTATTTTCTTTTATTTCAGATGCAAAGGGAAATGGTTCACACAAAAGATGCCCCTCCATCCTTTCGACACCATGTGCCTCTTCCTCATGGACCACCAAGTTCACCACCAATACCTCAATCAATGCCGCCATCTCCATCTAGAATTCCATATAATGGAGGGAGAACCATACCTATGCCAGGCAGTGCCACTGTTCCCAGGGACAGACTGTCCAATATGCCACCATCAAGGTCCATCTCCCCCAGCCCAAGTGCCATCTTGGAAAGAAGAGATGTAAAACCAGATGAGGATTTAAGCAGTAAAAATGTTGCCCTTTTCAGAAATGAAGGTCTGTATGCTGATCCGTATATGTATCTTGATGGGCGAATGAGTATTGCTTCATCCAGCACTGGAATTCCTGGGGATGTACCAGACCATATCCTATATCACCGCTCTTCATTGAGGTCTGGCAATACATATCCAAGCACCAATGTGCAGGCTGACCTAATGGAGCAGTCGCTATATAGAATAAAGCCAAGAAAATATTCTGACAGTTATATTCCGTCAATTGTCTCCAAAACACCCCCACCTTCTCCTCAGAAGATCAGTGAAATGCGAATCATGGATATTCATGGACAGAGTTCCCATCTGAGTCATCCTGTTCAACTTGATAGGTCCTCTTCCATACGGAGCTCCCTTAGGAAGGATTCTGGGACATCCATAGCTATGGAAGCAGCAGCCATCAAGGCGAGGAGTGCTGCTTCCTCGCCCTCTGTTTCAGACGTCATCCCATTTTCAGGTGACAAGCAAATGTCTGGGTACAGCAGCACTTCTGCAACACCGAATGACCCAGAAACCAGGTAAGGGGGAACAGATAAATGATTGCAGATAAGCTGTTCAAGCTGATGACTGCTGTGATTCGGTAAATTTCATGCTTGCAGATGTATTGTGAAATAATAAATTAACAAAACAAGTTAGTTTTTCTTTACTACTGTGATTCAAGAAGACACAGACTAAATGATGGCAATGTAATCCTGACCCTTGAGTTGACTGTGTTATCAAGGTGAGAAATTGCAGTGTAAAGAGTAGTTGGCAAGCCGGTTACAAAAAAAAGGGTTTAAAATTAGTTACTCAAATTAGCAAATATAATATAGGATATATCTGTATCAAATGGACTACAGCTAGAGATGAAAAGTAAATGCTGGCATTGCCCACATCCCATGGATGAATTGATTTTAAAAATCGGCATTTTGCATGGATTGGTGATTTTGACTAATTTTACATAAATGATTTGTACTTGGGTTTCATAAATATAGTTTTAATATTTGTGAATGACACCAAATTAGAGGGGCTTGGTCAATATTGAGGAAAACTGAAACAAAAAGCAATATATTTGTAAGTGTTCAGAATGGGCAAATGAATTTCAATGTCAACAAGTGTGGGATAATATATTTCAGTGGGATGAAAAGAAGGCTATGCCTTGCTGTATAAGTTTCTAAGGTGGAGGGCAAATGGATCTAGGAATACACATTCGCAAATAGTTCTGTTAAAATCCCTGACTAACTATAAAATGCAAGCAAAACACGGAGTTTATTTATTGTTGCCTGTCTCTAAGGGACAACTGTATACACATGCACGAAGATATAGCAGAGACACTTAGATCTGTATAAAACGCAATTAATTTATTAAGTTCTTTTTAAAAAAAACACACTTTTAACTGCCAGAGATATCTCAACCACTGTCTTTCACCACCCTGATTTTTGTAACTAACCCCAAATGTTATTATCCGGGAGAGTTGGCAGCTGGCCAGGCTGGAATCTGCTAGACTGTCTTTACCATACCTCCTGGCGTATGGGGTACTTGCAGCGTTAATCTTTAAAGTTTTGCTCAACAATCAGGGGTTTTCTGGGTTGCTTTATACACCAGTGTCTGTGCCAAGTGTTTGCCTAATTTGGAATTATTTGTGACCAATTCTGAATATTTTGTCCAAATGCATGCTTTATTTAGTAGAAACAGCAGTTACTGATTACCTGTAGTTTTAACTCCTAACAGACCTGAATGACTGAGCGTAATTCCACCCACAACTCAATGTAAAGCCTCTTATCAGTTCCTGTTATCTTTAGCCTTATCCAATATTATAAATAAATTTTTGGTCAAACCTTGATTAAACTAAGATTGGAACTTTTGATTGTAGAATGTGTGCCTAGTGTTGTGTCCTGTCTCTGATCACCACCAAATTGTTTAATTGTAGCATTACACCTTCATCTTCCAGATCAGAAGAAACAAATAATTACCAAGAACCTTTACCCAAATCATAACGTACAGTGAAACTTTGTGACGTGTAATTACTTTGAAAGTCAGAACACTGACTAGATCACATTGTGTACAGTTTGGGTAGTTTGTACTTTTTCCTTTAACTACTTTTAATAGACAAGAGTGCTAAGCAAACAATTTAACTTATTTCTGCCATAAAGTATTATTTACTTTATCTTGGTGTAATGGTTTTGGATGGGGTAACAAACTGCCCATTGATCTCCACCAGCGGTGGTCCTGTCAACCACTTGAACCACTTGAACCATGTGACGAAAACACTTCGGTCACTCTTCAGTAATTTTTCTTCATGTAGATTCAACAGCACCATCAACACGTAGCTATCCTCAGGGAGAGTGCATCATGACATTCTTCTTGGCCACTGGCATGTTCTGGCTACAATCTCTACTATGTGCCGTTCAGTCACATTTTATGTGACTTAATCTCGAGAATTAGCGAAATTGGCAACATCATTATGGATGTTGTAACAAAGCCAAAATTCCTGGACATGCATTCTCATCATTGCTGTATGTTCTCTCCTCTCATCAAAGGTAGTAGACCTTGCATACTGCTCAGGCTCTCTGATCCGTGAACTGTAGACTTAAGACTTAAGTCATATTGAATGGAAGGAACTTACTATTTTAAGAGACATCTCTGATGGGGTGATTTTTGCAATTATCCAATAGGAGCAAATTATTGAAGGCAAAATTTTCTTTGGCACAATATTCCCTTAAGAAAGAGAACCATTTTTGAGAGAGTGTCCTTGTAATTTAGGTGTTCTTATCGAAGTTTAGTAGTTTGGGCCTGAACTAATTAGTGGTTAGAAGAATGAGAGGTGACCTTGTTGAAGCTTACAAAGTGCTTAGGAGACCTAACATAGTTGCAAAACAGTTGTTTTCCCTTGTGGGAGAATTTAGAATCAGAGGACAAGATCTCAGTAAGGGGTTGCCCGTTTATGACCAAAATAAAGAAGGATTTCTCCTCTCACATGGTGGTGGCTCTGTGGAATTCTTTATTGCAGCGGACTTAGAGGCTAGGGCATTAGTATTTTCAAGGCTAAGGTTAGAAATCTTTAATCAGTAAAGGAATTGAGCGTAGTGGGGAAAAGTTAGGCAAGCAGAGCTGGGGACAATCAGATCAGGCATGATTTCATTGAATGGCACACCAGATGTGATGGGCTAAATGACCTTCTACTCTTCCTGTATCTTATGGTCCTAGCCTCCTCTTGTGAAATGTCCATTCTCTGTGACATGTGTTTCCCAAAAAAGGCTGTTTCGTTAACATTGTAAATTTGTTCGTTATGTAACCACCTTTTAATAGTTGCCCTCAAGTGAGTTTTTTTTTGGCCATCAAATCAAAAAGAGTCTGCCACTTGTTTTGATCTTTGATTCAAAAATCCAAGAATCTTGCCATGATATTCTTCCTGCTTATAGGCAACTCACCTTGCCAGCATTTAAAAGGTATAACACTTGGCACTTTTCTTGATTTTGTGAATATTGCTATGGATTGTTTTAACTCTCCATGGGGTAGTGTGTGTTAACTATTCATTTTCCTGCTTCAAAACATATTAAAACTGAGAGGATGATGGTTTTCCTTGATCTTTTTGTTTGAAGCACCTGGTTCATTGGGCATTTTTGGCTTTTGTTCAAAAGGAATTGTAACACTAAATCAAGTGTTGGTTTAGGGCTTTGAAATACCTCCTCTGTCTTTCCTGCTGTCTCACTTACTTTAAAATGGTTCCTGTGGTTCACCTGCTGCAAACAAGTACTGTTATTTATCACTCAACCAAGCACCGAGACAAGGAAAGCAAATTCATTTCATCTGTGTGCAACCCACAATCCAAATCAGTGTCAGCGAAGAAGGGTGAATCAAAGAGGTAGACTTCTTGCCTGCAGAAATTTTTTTTCTGAGAACAGAAGGTTCCTTGATTACATAATTGAATCATAAGGCCTGGTGTTGCCGGTGTAATCATTTGGTCTGACCTTGCTATCATTCCTGATGATGTGCACACAACCTGGAAGCGGCAGATGTTGAGAGGGGAATATGATCTGAATTGGGGATGTGGAACGTAAAAGATACAATATTAAATCAAAATTGCATGCAGTCGTGGAACTTTAAATGAAGTTTACTGTAGTTGAGCTAGTAGCTATGAGGGAATGTACACTAGTGTTGTAACAATATCCCAGAGTTCATCATCTTTATTTAACTCTGGACAAACTCTAAATTTATCCTCATGAAATGCAGTAAATAAAGCATTAACATCTCTAAATGCAACTATGCACTTAGTGAGGGAGAAAGGGATGAAGATAAATCTACCAAGCTGATAAATTGTTTTCTCTCTCGTGTCTTGATATTGTACTAGGAAGAAAACACTCAGGCCAAATGTAAGTCACTGCTGGCTGAGATTTAAATGCTGATACTGCAATGTGTAGGTTCATAAAAACCTCTGTTCCTACTTCTCTGAAGTCTGTTGAAAGAAATAATGGTGACGGCAAGTTTCAAGTATGCACAAAAATAGCTCAGGAGATTAATAACCATGCTCATAAAAGTTCACTGAAAGAAAGCCATTTAATAGCTCATTAATCATAAGTGACAGTCTAGCCAGTATAAATGTTCTATCAATGTTGCTTCAACTACTTAATGTATTTGTGTGCTATAAACTTTTCCATATGAAAATCCATAACAGCATCTTCTAAACTAAAATAAATTGGGAAATCTCTTGCATACTTCAGGAGAGAATGAAGTATAAAATATTCAGCAATATAAATGATGAACTCATGGCCTCATAAGATTTTATTTTAGTATTGTTTCAAATTCTTGGTTTAAAGATGCTTGAATTTAACTTGGACGATCATGTGGAGAATTGCATGCAAGTGCTCAACTGATGAATTGTTTAAATGATATAGTCATTGGATTTGATGGGCTGCAAGCTTCACTGAACTAGATCTTTTAAGTTTTCCCAATGGTTGCTTCAGTGAATTGATCCTGTACATAGCTGAGTTACAGACCAATGCACTCCAACACAATCATTGGATTTCAGCAAGCAGAAACACGTTGATTCCTCCTCCACCTTACCTGCCTTTGTTTATTCAACAGTTCAGGGACACTGAGTCAATTGGTAGCACCATCACCATTGTTGTAGAATAAATGAAATAACTTAGCAAAGATCAGGGTACAAACATGAGGCTTCCTTTGTCTACACACCATGCAGTCACTGTGTCTTCAATATAATAGAATCCCTACACTGCGGAGTGTTTCTCAACATGTAAGTGATAAATGCAATATTATATGTTCTAATGATTGAGGTAAAAGAAGGCAATGACACTGGTCCCAATTCAAATAAATGTTCCAGTTAAAGGACGTGAAGAAGCTTTCAGTAGTATAAAGGGGATTTAGTGCAAGCTATTGATGAGACTAACATGCTGAGTTGTATCAGGTTTTTGTTTGTTTCTTCTATTCTTGGATGGAATGTAGACATCAGTGGTAAGACCCAATGTTTGTTACCTTTCCTTAATTGCTTTTGAGTTAGCTGACTTGCAGAAGGCAGCCAAAAGTTTACTAGTCAACCACATTACTCAAGAAGATGGAATCGCGTGTAGGCTAAACCAGATAAGGTCAGTTTTTCTTCCCTTATGGATATTAAGTGGACGGGTTTTCACAAAAGTCAGTGATAGCTTTGATTATTTTTATTCAACCTAATGCGAGATGTTATAACTCCTCTTATCAGGTGGGACTTGAACCTCACCCTCCTGACTGAGAGGGTCAGTACCACTACACCGCAAGCGCCTCCTTTACAGTATTCTCATGGTCACTGATATTGAGACTTGTTTTCAATTCTAGGTTGTAGTAATTGAATTTCAATTCGATCAGCTGCTGTGGGATTTAAACGCATGTTTCCAGATCAATTAGCCTGGGCCTTGATCCTATCCCAGTGACATTATCATTCCACTTCCATTTCTTCTTTTGCTGAGTTTATGCAATCTAATGGTGAGATTCCATGAGGGAATTTTCTGCTCCTTAGCCATAACTTGAAAAATATACCAAATCACTGAACAGACTTATTTTGCATTCTAGACTTGTACCTTCTGGCATTTGTGGAACAGAACCATTGATAGTTGAGGCATGGTCCAAACCTCCAAACTATCACCCAGCAGTGTCAAGAGGAACATACTTAGATGTATGATTAGTCTTCATTCCCAAGTTAAGACTAAATTTTCTTTGTCATCTTTGATAAATTTGACTCTGTTTCCATTTGTAATGGATTTGAGTTCCTTCACTTTGTATTAACAATTTCTGATTCTCTATCAGCTTTTATTTTCTTGTTTAGTAAATGTGATCTGAGGAGTCATAACCTTTGTTTTGGTATGCTGACAACCCAGAATAATAGTACCCAAAAGATTGTTCAGTTGATCAACTTTTCCTTGACCTTGAAGTCAGCACAATAATGAGTCAAACCATAGGAGGAACCAGGCAAGTTTTATGTTTTGTGCAGTATAATCGTAGCTGTATTAAAATGACGGGTGTGTCTTGTTTCCCAAATTGCATTTTGTTTTATCCTTTACTTTCATCTTAGTCTTTTTTTGAAAATAAACTTTTAGTTCAAGGAAGTAAAGTTTTAATAATCCATGACATACATGGAGAACGTGAATAAGTGGTGAGCATGTCTCTGCATAAACCACTGTCTGGTGAGCAATAAATGTTCATTGGGCAATTACCAATCATATGCGATGGTGTATATTGTAATTCAGATACAAGGTCCTTGAGTTTAATCCAACCATAGTTGGTAGGAAGGAGTTAGATTAAGTGCATAGAGTGCAAAAATAATTATCTGCTACCTGGATGTTTTTGATGGAGGCAACTTAGATCGAGCTCCCACTATGTGGTCAGCAGTCAGATGTAGAGAATGAGTATTACTGCAAAGGCACATTTCTATCTCCCTCACTGCAGGATGATTTGGAAAACATTTTCTCCTTCTGAAGAAGCATCACTGGACTCTAAACAACAAGCTTGTTTCCTTTCCACAGACCTAGGAGAAAGTGAGGACTGCAGATGCTGGAGATCAGAGCTGAAAAATGTGTTGCTGGAAAAGCGCAGCAGGTCAGGCAGCATCCAAGGAGCAGGAGAATCGACGTTTTGGGCATAAGCCCTTCTTCAGGCTTATGCCCGAAACGTCGATTCTCCTGCTCCTTGGATGCTGCCTGACCAGCTGCGCTTTTCCAGCAACACATTTTTCAGCTCTTTCCACAGACCTGTTTAGTTTTTCCAGCAATTTGTTTTTGCAATACTGTAGAGACATGGCAGATGGTGAATTTGTATTCAACAAAAGTAAATTCAGAAGTAAGAGTCTAATTCTGACTATAATATGATTGTCAAAAAACCCATAACTGCCTGCCTTACCTAGTCTGCTGTGCATTGGACTCCAGACCCACTGCTATGAGGTTTCCAGTTAATTGCCCCAGGCAATTAGGGATGGGCAATAAATGCTGGTCTAGCCAGTGATGCCAACATCCCATGAATGAATTAAAAACAAAATTAGAAAAGTATTGATTCTTGGTTATTAGATTAAACAAAACTGGGTAGGATGTTCAATTTTTCTGCTCTTTTGAAAATGTGATTCTTTAAATTCACTCGTGGAATGTGGGTATCACTGGCTGGGCCAGCATTCATTGTCAGTTGCCCTTGAGATGTTGGTGAGTTGCTGACTTGAACAATTGCAATCCATTTGGTGGAGGCATACTTCTCAGTGCCATTAGGGAGGCAGTTCCAAGGTTTTGATTGAGCAGACTATAGACATGAACACACACTTTCAAATCAGGTGATGTTCCTGCTTTATCTTTTCGTAATGTTTATTGGCATAAATGCCTATAAAAGAATCTGGATTTGTCAATTATCTTTGCATCTTGCAGTAAACCACCAATTTTCTCCATTTGTCAAAGGCATTAAACTCACTCAAAATCACTTCCCAGAGTTAAAATTAATCTTGACCAGCCAAAGTGTACAAAATTCTATTATAAAACAGTATAAACCATCAGACCAATGTCCCACAGGTGGGCTGTTTCCACATGATTGGATTTCCCTGGGATCGACTTGATTTATATTATGATTTCAGAAGTATGAAAGGCCTATTACTTTCAAGCTGTGATTGGATTTTCTTATGACCCATCTCCATCATCCTAATACTTTTTTCAACTATCATTGTTTGAAGTAACACCTGCATAGAGATTTTTATGTTTAAATATTGATTGTCCTTTGCTGCTCAACCTTTTTCTCCTTTCTGTTGCCTGTCATATATGTAACAGCTTTCCCAATTGAGTTACCTCATGTATTTTTGCTACATTTTGCTAAAATATTCATGCAATGAACTGACTACTGTTTATACTCTGAATAGTTTGAGTTGCTTCTTTCAACAAAGTTACAAACTCAGTGCTTTTATCAACCAGTTAGACTTGTAGATCTATTTTTGCTCCAAGCACTACCTATCATATTAATACCATCAGTACCAGCACTCAAAAGGGAAATGCTACTAACTTCAAGGCAGCTAGAGGTATGGGAGGTGATGGCCTAGTTGCATTACCACTGGATATTAACCCACAGACCCCAGATAATATTGTAGGGACCTGGATTTGAATCCCTCCCTCCTCATGGTGGAATTTGAATAAAATAAAAACCTGGAATTAAAAATCTAATGACTTTGAAATCATTGTCAATTGTCAGAAAAACCCATCTGGTCACTACTGCTCTTCAGGAAGGAAGTTGTCATCCTTCTCTGGTCTGACTTGCATGTGCCTTCAAATCCACAGTTGACTCTTAACTGCTCTCTGCGTAATTAGGGATGGACAATAAATGTTGACTTAACTGATACCACTCTCAATCAGTGAATGAATGAATAAATAATAAATGAGGATTTACTCGATTGTCTGCATCTTAACTGTCTTTATATATTTTAACAAAAGCCTATGAGCTTTACTTGTTCAGGGTATCACATCATTCTGAATCATGTTTAAAATATGACTTATAATTTAAACTTGTTGCTCAAATGTTTTATTCAAAATTGTAATGTAAATATATATTCGTGGGATAGGTCTTTTCATAGACTGTAGTCTCAAATGGGTATCATACTTATTTAACTGTTGTACTGTTAGTGCTGAACTATATCATGGTTTTCTTTTTAGAGAGCGAATGAAGGCTATGGAGAAGCAGATTGCCAGTTTGACTGGTCTTGTTCAGTCTGCGCTTTTCAAAGGGGGTAATAATGCCAAAGAAGTTCCTAGGTAAGAAAATGGAGTGATTTTGTACATTTTGCTGTTTATGTAATGATTCCCACGCCTTAAAGAATTGTGACAATTGTATGTTGACATAAAATAAAACTGATCTATCAATTTGTGTCCCTTTTTCTGTTTCAGTGAGAAGATAAAAGCTACACCACTTAGCAGTTCTGAGGCAAAAGGTATTTTTTCTTCATTCTGCAATATTTAAAGCTACACGTTTTCAAAAATGTTTGTAATGTTGTATAGGTATTGTTCAACATGAGTAAATGCATTGTTGTGCATCCCAATGAAAGCAGGACTGGTTAAAACTTAGAGCTAATAATTTTAATGCAGGCGATGAACATGATCAAACAAAAACAGAAAATGCTGAAAATACAGAATAGGACTGGCAGCAGGGAGAAATATTGTTAGTACTTCAGGTTGACAGCAGTCATTGGACTATCTTCTAACACTTGTTCATAATCATCGAATAAGTCATTAAAGCTTGTTGGAGCTTTCCAAACTGCAAGCACTACCAGTTGGGCAAAGGCAATTGATACGTGGGAATATCATCTCTTGCAAGTTCCCCTCTAAAGCCGCACCATCTTGACTTTGAACTATATCATCCTTCCTTCGCTATTATTGGATCAAAGCGGCCAAGAAATTGGCTCATCACCACCCTCTCCAGGGCTTCTCCAGTGACATCCACATCCCATGTACAAATATATCTGAAATATTCAACTATTTTGTCTAAATCTCCAGAGCTGGGTGACATGGTTTTAGTTTAATGAAACATTTGAGAATTATTGATGTAATAATCTGGTACTCCCCATGGTATTGTATTGAAGCGTTAGGCTGAATTCTGTGCTGAAATCCTAAAAGAATTTCAAGTGTAACTAACTGAGTGAACTTGACAGTAGTTGTCAAAACATCACGCACAATTGTGCAGGTTAGGTATGTTCTTCCAGTTGGGCAAGTAAACTATATAAAAAGATTTGGTCGCTTAATGAAAAATATATACACACCCATCAAAACCATAGAACATAGGAGCAGGAGTCTTTGCGGAATGCGGAAAGGGGTGGGGAGGGAAATATATCCCTGGTGGTGGGGTCTTTTTGGAGGTGGTGGAAATGTCGGCGGATGATTTGGTTTATGTGAGGGTTTGTAGGGTGGAAGGTGAGCACCAGGGACGTTCTGTCCTTGTTACAGTTGGAGGGGTGGGGTCTGAGGGTGGAGGTGCAGGATGTGGATGAGATGCGTTGGAGGGCATCTTTAACCACGTGGGTAGGGAAATTGCGGTCTCTAAAGAAGGAGGCCATCTGGTGTGTTCTTTGGTGGAACTGGTCCTCCTTTGAGCAGATATGGCAGAGGAATTGGCAATACGGGATGGCATTTTTGCAAGAGGTGGGGTGGGAAGAGGTGTAATCCAGGTACCTGTGGGAGTCAGTGGGTTTGTAAAAAATGTCAGTGTCAAGTCGGTCGTCATTAATGGAGATGGAGAGGTGCAGGAAGGGGAGGGAGTTGTCAGAGATGGTCCAGGTAAATTTAAGGTCAGGGTGGAATGTGTTGGTGAAGTTGATGAATTGCTTAACCTCCTCACGGGAGCACGAGGTGGCGTCAATGCAGTCATCAATGTAGCGGAGGAACAGGTGGGGAGTGGTGCCGGTGTAATTACTGTTCTACGTAGCCAACAAAGAGACAGGCATAGCTGGGGCCCATACGTGTGCCCTTTGGTCTGGAGGAAGTGGGGGGATTCAAAGGAGAAATTAAGGGTGAGGACCAATTCGGCCAAACGAATGAGTGCGTCGGTGAAAGAGTACTGTATGGGGACGTCTAGAGAGGAAAAAACGGAGGGCTTGGAGGCCCTGGTCATGCGGATGGAGGTGCAGAGGGATTGGATATCCATGGTGAAGATGAGGCATTGGGGGCTGGGGAAACGGAAGTCTTGAAGGAGGTGGAGGGTGTGGGTGGTATCTCAAATGTATGTAGGGAGCTCCTGGACTAGGGGGGTATAGGACAGTGTTGAGGTAGGTAGAGATGAGTTCAGTGGGGCAGGAGCATGCTGAGACAATCGGTCGGCCAGGGTGGTCAGGCTTGTGGATCTTGGGAAGGAGGTAGAACCGGGCAGTGTGGGGGTTCCCGGACTATGAGGTTAGAAGCTGTGGGTGGGAGATCTCATGAGGTGATGAGGTTCTGTATGGTCTGGGAGATAATGGTTTGGTGATGGGGGGTGGGGTCATGATCGAGGGGGCAGTAGGAAGAAGTGTCCTCGAGTTGGCATTTGGCTTCAGCGGCGTCGAGGTCAGTGCAAACCTCATGTTCTAATTTTGTCCTCATTCCTTTTTATCCCTCATCCCTAACAGTCTCAAGCATCTCTGCAAGACTTCCCATCCTGGAAATGGGCTACCTCCAAGGTTTTAAAGAAAATAAAATCAAGATTGTATGTTGCAGAGATGCTTTTGCACTGTTTGTGTGAAACTACTTTTTTTTTCTTCATTTGAGCATCAGTTTTTATTGAAGTGTCTCGGAATTTGACCAGGTCAAAGCCTAGGTTACTTCCATGACATTGAAATCAGCCCAAAATGTCATTGTTTGTTCACCCTGTTTGACACTGCAGCACAATTAGTAAACATGCAGATGACAGTAACTGAAAATGTAATAAAGTACAACATAAATTACTGTCTTGTTTTTCTGGCTTGGGATGAAAGTATTTAATATTGTCCAAAGTTTGGTTGTGCTTGGCACTTTGTTTTGATTTATTTATAGGAAGAACGCTAATTTATTTGTATACGTGTTTGTTGCTAAGTTTCCAATATCCTTTACATTTAGTAAATAAGATCCATAGATTTATGTTTACTTGTAAACTTTATTCCCATGGGAAAACTAAGAATCTGCAGCTACAACATTGTCATGAGACGTGGTGATCCTTGGCCCCACAAATGGAGTAAAAGAGTCAGGCAATTGGACAATAATTGGATCAGTGAAAGACTAGTTCAAGTACTCTTTTCTTCAAGTAGAGTTATGCAGTGTTTTGCTGAGGTAGATTGCCTCATTATTGAGGTTTCATTGTTGAAATAACAGTGGGCATAGGAGAAGGTAAGGACTGCGGATGCTGGAGAGTTAGAGTCAAAAAGTGTGGTGCTGGAAAAGCACAGTAGGTCAGGCAGTATCCGAGGAGCAGGGGAGTCGATGTTTCTGCAAAAGCCGCCTTGATGAAGGGCTTGTGCCCAAAATGTTGTTTCTCCTGCACCTCAGTTGCTGCCTGACCTGCTGTGCTTTTCCAGTGCCACACCTTTTGACTCTAACAGAGGATAGATGCAGGGTGGCACTGTGGCTCAGTGTTTGGCACTGTGGCTCAGTGGTTAGCACTGCTGCCTCAGCACCAGGACCCCAGTTCAATTTCTGCCTCGGGGGTCTGTCTGTGTGGAGTTTGCACATTCTCCCCATGTCTGTGTGGTTTTCCTTTTGGGTGTTCCGATTTCCTCCCACGATCCAAAGATGTACAAGTCAGGTGAATTTCCCATGCTTAATTGCCCATAGTGTTAGGTTCATTAGTCAGGGATAAGTATCGGGTAGGGGATTGGGTCTGGGCGGGTCCCTCTTCGGAGGGTCATTGTGGACTTGTTGGGCTAAATTACCAGTTTTCATAGTGTAGGAAATCTAATTGAGGGTAATGTAGTGGATGTATTTTCAAAATTATTAATGTCCCAAATGAGAGACTTGTAACAGGCGTAGTGATGCATTGAAGTTAATGTAGGGTCACATGAATATGGAGATAAGTGGAGAACAAAAGTCAAAAGATATAGGTGAAAATGACATGATTTAAAATTAAATGGGGTCTTGGATTGAGATTTTTCTCAGTTATTATTACCACAATTCACCTGGACTTGGAAACCAAAGAAACATTATTTATATTTTTAATTGCGATTAGAGTACAACAATTGTTTGGGGAGGTGGGGGGGGGGTGGAAATACAGCACAGATCTGATGGGTTCAATAATCTGTTTTTCTTGTAATTATGGAATTGTTCAGTATAGGCGGTAAATCACTTCACCATTCATGCCCGTCAGGAGTGAGGTTACCAACTTAGTCCTGTACGCATCTCTTTCTTTCTATAATATCAAATTATTCTTGTTTTTAGAAGTCATATGTATTCTGCTTCCACCACTGTTCCTAATAGGATGTCCATGTACAAACATAGATAAAATAAAATCCTGCTGAATTCCCCTTTCATTCTGTGGATGATGATTTTTGTATTTGTCTTTCAATTACTGACTCATCACTTGGTTTTGCCCAGCTCCCTATTTGCCCTACTAAATCCCTTTGAAATGCCTCTTTGATTTATTCCTAATCCTACTCTAATGGGAGGACGTGTCAGTTTCTCTGTGTTTGTGTATATTCATTTATACTCCTTTTAGAAGTGACCATTGCCATTCACTGCATTATGAGTAAAAGATTTGCTGTTAATTTACTGACTAGCAGATAGTTTGAGGTGTGGGTCTTTGAAGTGTGTATCATAAATGCAAACAAGTATGTTCCATTAGATTGTGAAAGTTAGGCTACTTTTGGAATATTGTGTGCAATTCTGGTCTCCTTCTTATCAGAGGGATGTTGTGAAACTTGAAAGAGTTCAGAGAAGATTAACGAGGATGTTGCTGGGGTGGAGGATTTGGGATATAGGGAGAGGCTGAATAGGCTGGGGTTGTTTTCTCTGGAGCGTCGGAGGCTGAGGGCTGACCTTTATAGATTTATAAAATCATGAGAGGCATGGTTAAGATAAATAAACAAGGTCTTTTCCCTGGGATGGAAGAGTCCAGAACTGGACAGCAGAGGTTTAGAGTGAGAGGGGAAAGATTTTAAGAGACCTAAGGGGCAACATTTTCTCACACACAATGGTGTGTGTATGGAATGAGCTGTCAGAGGAAGTGGTGGAGACTGGTACAATTACAACATTTAAAAGGCATCTGAATAGGAAGGTATATGAATAGGAAGGGTTTAGAGGGATATGGGCCAAGTGCTGGGAAATGGGACTAGATTAGGTTAAATATCTGGTCGGCATGGACAAGTTGGACTGAAGGGTCTCTTTCTGTGCAGTTCATCTGAGTCTGAGTGGAGGCTTAAAGTGGGTGTATTTTATGTATTTAAGACAATTCTTTTAAAAAGATAAAGCTGCAAGATCTTGATCAAATGGGCCAAGGAGTGGCAGATGGAGTGCAATTTAGATAAATGTGAGCTGTTGCATTTTGAAAAGGCAGATCAGGCCAGCACTTAAATACTTAATGGTAGGGTCCTGAGGAATGTTGCCAAACAAAGAGAGTTCATTGGAAGTGGAGTCACAGGTACTCAGGGTAAGAAGGTGTTTGGTGCACTTGCCCTTATTGGTCAGTGACTTGAGTGTAGGAGTTGGGATGTCATGTTGTGCCTGTCTAGGACATTGGTTAGGCCATTTTTGAAATACTGTGTTCAATTCTGGTCGCCCTGATATAAGAAAGCTGTTGTGAAACTTGATAGGGTTCAGAAAAAATTTACAAGGATGTTGCCAGGGTTGGAGGGTTTGAGCAATAGGGAGAGGATGTATAGGTTGGGCTGTTTTTCTCTGGAGCAACTGAGACTGAGGAGGTGACCTAATAAAACCATGAGGTGCGTGGATAGAGTGAAGTGCCAAAGTCTTTTTCCCAGCGTAAGGGAACCAAAAACTAGAGGATATCGTTCTAAGGTGAGGGGAAAGATTTAAAATGATCCTAAGAGACAAAGTTTTCATACAGAGTTGGTGAAATTATGAGCTCCCAGAGGAAGTGATGGAGACTGGTACAATTACAACATTTAAAAGGCATCTGAATGGGTCCATGAGTAGGAAGAGTTTAGAGGGACATGTGCCATATTCTGGCAAATAGGACTAGATTAATTTAGGATGTCTGATCAGTGTGGCTGGGTTGGTCTGTTTCTGGGCTGTATAGCTCTGATTCCATGACTGTCCTGTTTACCCGAGTGAGAGACTACTTTAATGTCTCAAATGTTCTCCCCATCACATCATGTGAGATAATATAAACCAGATCCAGTTTCATTTTGCTCTGCTGTCATTGTTGTATTTTCAGTTCCTGATTCAACAGCCTTGTAAATTTGTCAATGAGACTAAATGTAACATAATATTAGACTTATGGGTATTTTGAGCTGAGGGCTCGAGCTCATGAAGGGTTTCTAGGCCAAACTGATTTTCCTTGGGAATCTTAGCAGCCATTAGAAAGAGATCGATGACTTTCTGCCTGGATTAGTTTGAAGCTCAGGTGCCTCACATGATTATCATATAACGGTAAAACTGATTGAAGAGTGCTTGCGATGATGGTGCTTTAATTTTGATATTATTCTCCAATCATAAATCATTATGAAATATATTTTCCATTTTAGTTGTTTCCAAAATCTGACATGGTTAAGTCTTGCATGCTTGAGCAAGATTTACAAATTATTTCCGAGTCTTAGATGGCATATAAAATCTTTTAGTATCATGTTGAGCACATGAGATTAGTTCAGAATGTTACTGTGTTGAAGTAATTCCAATTGTTACTTCAAAATATCTACAAATGTAACATTTTGGGTACTAATTATTTCAGTCACTAGGTGTAATTCCATGTAAGGTATAAAGCAATGTCCTCTCCTAATGGGTTGCATTACGAAATGTCACTCTCAACTCTAACTGAGCGATTTGAATTATGACCTAGTTCTGTAGTCTGGTGAGACATTTGACATTTAAAGGGATGTTTGTGCTTTGATTATTTAATTTTATATTTGATTAATGATAAATTGGAACTTGCATCCAAGTGGATGTGTTCCTTTAGACAGTTATGATTTCTTTTATGAATCAAATTTGTAATCCTTAACAGCCATACTTAAATCTTTTCCTGAAAAGGTTTGTTAATGCTAATGAGGTGATCTTCACTGCAGGTGCAACAAGTGCAATAGCACTGAAGAGCTCTGGGGTTACTTCAGATTCTTCCAGTGTTGTCCAACCTTCTCCGTCATGTCAGCAGCAAATTCAAAACAATGTGTTTGATTTACGGAGAAATATTTTTGATCTGCGGCAGCAGCTTCAACATTTGAGACAGTCGCAGGTATCTGTTCAGTTTCTAAGTGAATAGATGTTACTATGCTACCGTGTTTAACAGTTTTGTTTTTTTTGGTTGCAATGAAATTATGGTTTTGATATTAAGAATGTATATTGTACTGCATTTTGTGCCCAATATGCTTGCTAGAAATATCACATACGAACATATGAAGCAGAAAAGTAGGCTGTGTGTCCCTCGAGCCTGCTTCACCATTCAATAAGATCATGCCTGATTCAATTACACCACATTCTTGCCTATCCAAGATAGATTCTTGACGGGTGAAATACTATCTGCTGCAGTAAATATATTCAAAGGCTCTTCATCTATCACCTTTTTGAGGGAGAGTTTTCAAAGGCCTAATGACCCTTTCGAGAGAAATCTTTCTTCTCTCTTTTAAATCGATGACGCCTTAATTTTAAATAGTGTGTCTTAGCTCTATTCTCTCTCATTAGTGAAAACATTCTTTCTGCACCTGCATTGTGTATGTTTACTCTCTCAAACTCCAGATTCAAGCCTGACTTTTCCAACCTTTTCTAATTAGTGTGGAAAATCCTCCCTGAACTACTTCCAATGCAGTGATATCTTTCTCTTAAGACCAATGCCATACACAATTCTCCAGATGTAGTCTCTCTGCCCCATGTAACTGGAATGTAAGGTCTATATTTTTCTTCTCTATTCCCATTCTAAAATATAACATTCCATGAGGCCTTCCTAATTACTGCTGTACCTACAGACTAACCTTTTTATGATTATATGCAACAGGACACCCAGATTCTTCTGCATCTCAGAGCTCTGCAGTCTCACTATTCAGACATTTTGTTTATGCTTTTTGCCAAAATGGGACAATTTCAGATTGTCCTACATTCTACTCCATTTGCCAGGACTTTGCCCACTCACCTTTAACCTAATCTATGTCCATCTGTAGCCACCTTATATCCTTTTTAATGATTTACTTTCCTACCCATCTTTGTCACCAATAAATTTGGTAGCCATACCTTCAGAGCCCTCATCCAAGTTTATATAAATTGTAAACAGAAAAAAAAGCCCGACCTCCGCACTGATTCTTGTGGTGTGTCACTGGTTACGTCTTGCCAACCAAAGTAAATGACCTATTTATGACTACTGTTTTGTTAGCTAGTCAGACACCTATATCTGATAATATGTTACCCTTACACTGTGTTTATTTTCTGCAATAAGCCTTTGTGGTACCTGATGTCTTCTGGAAGTCGAAGCACTCTACCTCCATTAGTTCCCTTTTTACCCACGGCACACCTTTTCTCCCTCAAAGCATGCCAATAAATTTGATAAACATGCTTTCCCTTGCGATACATACCTGGTTATTCTTCTCGTCTTCTATTCTAGTTGAGCAGCGTCTTGATTTTAAAGTCTTATTACAATTTTCAATTCCTTCCATGCCATTGCCTCCAACAATATACTCAAAACATTCAATATAACCTACCTCTTTGATTAAACTTGATATTCAGGGGCTCAGTGTATAATGCTACTGTTAAAAAACTTTGCATGTTTCATTATATCAAGGTATGATATAAATGAGTTGCTGCTATTTTAGAATGGGTGTAAGCATGAAGCCAATGCCTGTGTCTCCATATTTTTGCTGTTGTATCCATGGATTTATTTGGATTTCCTTAAAACTAAAATTGGACAAAAAGTCTTGTTCAATGCAGTTGTTGAGAAAAAATATACCTCTGCCATTTTCTTTTTGAGATTAAATTGAAAGGATAAATTTATGTAATTTATCCTAATTCCAAACCAAGCCGGCAGTATGAAATAAGTAGTTAGTCACCTGAAAGGCAGATTCTGACCTATTGTTGAATTCCTCGGACTTTGCATTAAAAATTATATGAAATAAGTCGTAGTGATGTAATTGCTTTCTGATATCATGTGGTTATTTCATGCTCTACTGGAATGGAATTATGCAAAAGTCTCTGGATTTGACTTGGAATCATAGAGATGTGCAGCATGGAAACAGACCCTTCGGTCCAACCGTCCATGCCGACCACCCAATCTAGTTTCAACTGCCAGCACCCGGCCCATATCCTTTCGCACCCTTTCTATTCATGTACCCATCCAAATGCCTCCTAAATGTTGCAATTGTACCAGCCTCCACCACATCCTCTGGCAGCTCATTCCATACATGTACCACTGTCTGCATGAAAAAGTTGCCCCTTGGGCATCTTTTATATCTTTCCCCCCTCACTGGCGACTGACTGTGTGGAGTTTGCACGTTCTCCCCGTGTCTGCGTGGGTTTCCTCCGGGTGCTCCGGTTTCCTCCCGCAGTCCAAAGATGTGCGGGTCAGGTGAATTGGCCAAGCTAAATTGCCCGTAGTGTTAGGTAAGGGGTAAATGTAGGGGTATGGGTGGGTTGCGCTTCGGCGGGTCGGTGTGGACTTGTTGGGCCGAAGGGCCTGTTTCCACACTGTAAGTCTAATCTAATCTAATCACCCTAAACCTATGCCCTCTAGTTCTGGACTCCCCAACCCTAGGGAAAAGACTTTGTCTATTTATCCTATTCATGCCCCTCATAATTTTGTAAACCTCTATAAGGTCTCACCTCGGCCTCCAACACTCCAGGGAAAACAGCCCCAGACTGTTCAGCCTCTCCCTGTAGCTCAGATCCTCCAACCCTGGCAACATCCTTAAATCTTTTCTGAACCCTTTCAAGTTTCACAACATCTTTCCAATAGGAAGGAGACCAGAATTGCACGCCAGGATTCCTGAAGAAGGGCTTATGCCCAAAACCTCGATTCTCCTGCTCCTTGGATACTGCCTGGCCTGCTGTGTTTTTCCAGCACGACATTTTTCAACCAAACTTGCCCTACTCTTGGGAAATAAGACAGCGTAAGTGACTGAGGTGTCAGTGGGAGAGCACTTTGGGGCCAGCGACCATAATTCTATTCGCTTTAAAATAGTGATGGAAAAGGATAGACCAGATCTAAAAGTTGAATTTTTAAATTGAAAAAAGGCCAATTTTGATGGTATTAGGTAAGAACTTTCAAAAGCTGATTGGAGGTAAATGTTCGCAGGTAAAGGGATGGCTGGAAAATGGGAAGCCTGCAGAAATGAGAACAGGAATCCAGAGAAAGTATATTCCTGTCCAGGTGAAAGGGAAGGCTGGTAGGTATAGGGAATGCTGGGTGACTAAAGAAATTGAGGGCTTGGTTAAGAAAAAGGAAGGAAGGATAGATCGAGTGAATCCTTAGAGTATAAAGGAAGTGGGAAGTCAGGAGGGCAAAACGGGGACATGAGATAGCTTTGGCAAATAGAATTAAGGAGAATCCAAAGGGTTTTTACAAATATTTTAAGGACAAAAGGGTAACTAGGGAGAGAATAGGGCCCTTCAAAGATCAGCAAGGCGGCTTTTGTGTGGAGCCACAGAAAATGGGGGAGATACTAAATGAATATTTTGCATCAGTATTTACTGTTGAAAAGGATATGGAAGATATAGACTGTAGGGAAATAGATGGTGACATCTTGCAAAATGTGCAGCTTACAGAGGAGGAAGTGCTGGATGTCTTGAAACAGTTAAAGGTAGATAAATTCCCAGGACCTGATCAGGTGTACCCAAGAACTCTGTGGGAAGCTAGAGAAGTGATTGCTGGGCCTCGTGCTGAGATATTTGTATCATTAATAGTCGCAGGTGAGGTGCCGGAAGACTGGAGGTTGTTTAAGAAGGGCGGTAAAGACAAGCCATGGAATTATAGACTGGTGAGCCTGACCTCTGGGCAAGTTGTTGGAGGGAATCCTGAGGGACAGTATGTACATGTATTTGGAAAGGCAAGGACTGATTAGGGATAGTCAACATGGCTTTGTGCATGGGAAATCATGTCTCTCAAACTTGATAGAGTTTTTTGAAGAAGTAACAATGAAGATTGATGAAGGCAGAGCAGTAGATGTGATCTATATGGACTTCAGTAAGGCAAGGTTCCCTGTGGGGGACTGATTAGCAAGGTTAGATCTCATGGAATACAGGGAGAACTAGTCATTTGGATACAGAACTGGCTCAAAGGTAGAAGACAGAGGGTGGTGGTGGGGGTTTGTTTTTCAGACTGGAGGCCTGTGACCAGTGGAATGCCACAAGGATCGGTGCTGGGCTCTGTACTTTTTTGTAATTTACATAAATGATTTGGATGTGAACATAAGAGGTACAGTTAATAAGTTTGCAGATGACACCAAAATTGGAGGTGTAGTGGACAGCAAAGAGGGTTACCTCAGATTACAACAGGATCTGGACCAGGTGGGCCAATGGGCTGAGAAGTGGCAGATGGAGTTTAATTCAGATAAATGCGAGATGCTGCATTTTGGGAAAGCAAATCTTAGCAGGACTTATACACTTAATGGTAAGGTCCTAGGGAGTGTTCCTGAACAAAGAGACCTTGGAATGCTGGTTCATAACTCCTTGAAAGTGGAGTTGCAGGTAGATAGGATAGTGAAGAAGGCGTTTGGTATTGGTCAGATTATTGAGTACAGGAGTTGGGAGGTCATGTTGCTATTTTTCTATTCCTTGTCATTTTGTTTGATTTACTGAGTTGTTTGTATTTTTGCCTGTGTATAGATATTCATTGTTTGTAACATTTGAGTGGCTATCCTGGAAGTCAGTAATGGTGGTATTTGTCACAAGGCCTAGGTATTGTGTGGTGGATCACTTTTCCTTCTGCAATCAAAGGCCGCCCTCAAAATCCTTCGTAGAAAATTTAGCGAAAAGTGTCTCAGAATCACAGACTTGTTTAGCTTATCATTTCTGCACCAGTTCTCTGAATGAACAACTCGCTTGGTGCCATAATTCTGCACATTCTTCCGTCTCTGTTTTCAACTTTTGTACGTCTGCAACGAACATGATTCTATCACACTGTTGAGCAGTGCATTCCAGATCCTAACCACTCTGTTATTAGCAAATTGTAATTGTCTAGCATTAAATATATGTAAGTGTACAGTTTCATGGTGGCAAAATTCATTTCCTTCCTCAGGTGAAACATTACTGCTTTTGTTTGAAATCACAGCTATTCTCAAACTATCCGATTATTCCAGAGAGCATACATATGGTTTGTAGTATGGAGTCTTAAGACCATAATCACATTGGTTTGTTTGTATAGTAATAACATCTCACTCATTGATGAGCTGTGTTTCCTGATCAACAGCATTTCGATATTTCAAGCAGTTAAATAACATTAAATTTGATAGGTTTAGAATCAGTTTTGTAAGGCTAGTGAATAGGCTATTAAACATCCTGTCCCTAATTGTCTGTTATGTATTACACGTAGTCACAACATGTGTGCTGCTAAGACAGCCATGTAGATTGAAATAGTTAAATAGTGAGGATTGTATCGCAACACATGATGCATTAACTCCTTGGAATATTGAAACCAAAATATGCAACATGCCAATCACCATTAGATTGTGGAAGAAAGATGAAATATGAGAATTGTGGTAGACCATTCCTGTTTTGTTTCTTGCTGAAGGGCTATTGCCCGAAACGTCAATTTCGCTGCTCGTTGGGTGCTGCCTGAACTGCTGTGCTCTTCCAGCACCACCGATCCAGAATCTGGTTTCCAGCATCTGCAATCATTGTTTTTACCTTGTTTCTTGCTGTTGCCAAGTGGCCTGAGTGCCAACAATGATCATTTCCATGGTTATTTTCACTGAGTTTTAACTTGTTAGAATATTTTGGACTGATCAGCGCAGTATTGGAAAGCATTTAAGTGGATAACCAGGCTGACACGTTCTTTACTTTGTGTTAGATACCTGACTGCAACTAGCCAAAGTTAGTCATGCATGCATCTGTAGGTTCCTGATTTTGTGGATAATTGAGGAGGAGTGACGAGGTTCTGTGCAATAGTTGAAGTGCTATGAATGCTCTCAAGCAAGCAAAGTGCATCACTCAGAACTCCCTGAATGGTTTAATTCTTTATCTTATATTTTCTAATATGGATGCTTTTGTACATTTATCTTTGATTAGATATTTTTCCCTGTTTTATTTAAGATTTGACAGTTTCTGGCCTGACCAGCATTTTATGCCCACCTTTAAGATGATAATGATCTTTCTCAAAATGCAACAGTTTGGTGTTGTAGAGATACCCAGAGTATGGCAATATAGTTCCAAGTCAGGATGGTGTGTGGCTTGGAAGGAAATTTGCAGATGGTGGTGTTGCCATGTGGTGCTGCTCTGTCCTACAAAGCCATCAGGGTCATAGGCTTGGAAGATGGAGGTGCTGTGAAGGAAGCTTGGTAAATTGTATCTTGTAGATAATGTTAGGGGTAGGTTAGCTCAGTTGTCTGAATAGCTGGTTTTTGATAGAGTGAAAACAACAGTGTGGGTTTAATTCCCACACGAGGTGAGGTTATCCTGAAGAATGGTCCTTCTCAACTTTTCCCCTTTCCTGAGGTGCAGTGACCCTCAGGTTAAACCACTACAACTTCTCTCTAATGAGAGAGCTGCCCTATGACACAGTGGAACTATGGCAACTTTACCTGTAGATAAAAGTTCTGATGCTTTGTGCTGGTTGTGAAGGAAGTGAGTATTGCAGGCAATGGATGGTGTGCTTTTGAAGTGAACTGCTTCATCTTGGGCGGTGTCAAGCTCCTTGAATGTTGGAGCTACATTTGCCCAAGAATGTAGCGGGTATTGTATTAAGACTTGATCTGTGTCTTGAACAGGGTGTAAAGAACTGGGGAGCAGGAGGGGAGGTACTCCCCACAAATTTTTCCAACCTATAACTTGCTCCTGTAGCCACAGTATTTATTTGGTTGGTCCAGTTAGTTTTCAGTGACCCCAGGATGTTAGTGGTAAAGGATTCCATAAAGTACTTGATCATTAAAGAGATTGTTAAATTCTGACTTGTAAACATTCATTACCTGGGCACAAATGTTATTTGAAGTCTGAATATTGCTTAACATTTTGCTTTGTATGAACAATTGCTTCAATGTCAGAGGAGTTGTAAATGGTACTGAGCATTGTGCATCATTTAGCAAATATCAACTAGGATTGTGGTGCTGGAAAAGCACAGCCAGTCAGCCAGCACCTATCCCTGATGAGCTTGTGCTTGAAACATCAATTCTCCTGCTCCTCAAATACTGCCTGACCGGCTGTGCTTTTCAAGCATCACACGTTTTGACTCTGATCTCCAACATCTGCAGTCCTCACTTTCTCCTCCTCAATTAGGATTGTGCAATTGAGGGATGACCACTGATGAAGAAGCAGAAGATCTTTACTTGGGGTAATGACTTTTCTAACTCTGCAACAATATGGTGGGCTGAGATAATTGACCTCCACCAATCATAACTACTTTTCTGATGATTATGACTCCAGTAAACTACTTTCTCCTGGATTCACATTTGACTGCAGTTTTGATCTGACTGCTTGAATCATATAATCCTTATAGTGTGGAAGCAGGCCATTCAGCTCATTGAGTCCACACCGGTGCTCTGAGGAGCATCGCACCACCCTACCCTATTTGTTGACATGGTTAAAAGACTGATTAGCTAACTAGAAGCAGAGAGTAGGAATAAATGGATCTTTTTTCAGCCTGTCAGGATATCACTAGTGGCATGGCTCTGGGGTTGATATTCAGGCCTCAACTCTTTACAATTGATAAATGGTTTGGATGAATGAAATGAAAATATAGTAGCTGAATTTTCTGTTGGCACAAAGATAAGTAGGAAATTGAGCTGTGAAAAAGATGATAGAAGTTCATAGAATCCCTACAGTGTGGAAGCAGGCCATTCAGCTCATTGATTAGATTAGATCACTTAGTGTGGAAACAGGCCCTTCGACCCAATAAGTCCACACCCACCCACCGAAGTGCACCCACCCAGACCCATTCCCTTATGTTTACCCCTGCACCTAACACTATGGCCAATTCACCTAACCTGCACATTTTTGGACTGTGGGAGGAAACCGGAGCACCCGGAGGAAACCCACGCAGACACGGAGAATGTGCAAACTCCACACAGTCACCTGAGGCGGGAATTGAACCTGGGTCTCTGGCGCTGTGAGGCAGCAGTGCTAACCACTGTGCCACCCACACTGATCCTCCGAAGAGCATCCTACCCAGCACCCCTCTCTTCTCCCTGTAACCCTGCATTTCTCCTGGCTAATCAACCTAGCCTGCACACCTCTGGATACTATGTGCAATTTAGCATGGCCAATCAACCTGACCTGCACATCTTTGGACTGTGGAAGAAAACTGGAGCACCTGGAAGAAACAGAGACACACAGAATGTGCAAACTCCACACAGTTGCCCAAAGGTGGAATTGAACCTGGGTTCCTGGCATTGTGAGGCAGCGGTGCTAACCACTGCATCGCCATGTGAAACCCAGTCAAATGCTGCCTTGACATCAAGGTAAGTAACTCTTGTTTCACCTCTACAATTCACTGCAATTGATGCTACAGAAACTTCAAAAATTCCGAAGAAACAATTTTGAGGAGGAACTGGTAATGTTTAGTCGGTCAGGGTGCATCTGTAGTGATATTAACCTTTTGGGTGATGGTCTTTGTATTTCCAGAACAGCCTTTGTATTTTGGCTTTCAGTCTATATTTTAAAAAAAGCAACAATTGAATTGATTCCTGCAAAGATGAGATTGTTCTGAGAGTTTCACGACACAGGGCCTATATATTCTTTTTGAGTTCAGAAGAATGAGGTGATCCCATTGAAGCAAACAAATATCTTCAAGGACTGTGCAGCATAGATGCTGGAAAGTTGTTTTCCCTGGTGTGGATGTGGAGTCTCTAGAACGGAGGCTGCAGTCTCCGAATAAAAGGTAGGCAATTTAGGTTGGAAATGAGAAGCATTACACTGTAACTATGAAGCATTACTGGGCTGTCCAGCAAAGAGTAAAACTGCATGAAAATTCAGGAGTGATAGGAATGAAGTTGGGTGCACGCGGAGGGAAACTAGTTGCATTGACTTCATCTCAAATTTCAATGGTAGAAGATGATTGGAGAAAATCAAAATACAAAAGTAATTGTTTTACAAATGTGTTACATAATTTTACTTGTTATCGATTTGACAATTATGCAAATTTGCCACTTAATTGAAGAATAAGAAAATTGATCAACCTGAGATTTGTTGTTGTTATAAACTATTTGTAAGGATGTTATGGCAGGTGAAACAACTTTCAAATACAGCAATAATTTCTTGCCATTAGCACTCTGGCTTTCAGTTTAAAATGATTTTGTTGCATTCAAAGTTAACATAGTCCTATACTCTTTATAAACTCCTTAGAAAAATCTTAAACTTTAAACTGGAGTCAAAAAGGAGAGAAATCATTACATTTGATTATATACTTCAACTGGAATTTTATGTTTAGTATGAATGAATCAATGATGTCTGCCATGTTTGGACTGCAAAATCTGATAAGTCGTAAGATAGCAAGGTCAAATGCATTGTTTTCTGAGTATGAGTACTGTACTATTGTAAATATTTTTAGTGAAAACAAAGCAATAATGCATATGAATGAATAGTAAAATACTTTTAGCTCATCACATGCTGTTGAATCAACTGTGTCTGGGTTTCATGTCTTTTTTTGTCCTTGGTTGTTGTGATCTTACAGGCTATGGCTGGTTAACTTTTTAGTAATTGCTTATGAATAATTCTGAAATGGTGATAACGCATGTAGTGAAATGTTGGCCAGTTGTTAAAATTAAGGACCTTATCCTTTTTTGCAACATACTGCTCTTTAATTACTTTAAATTGTACTGTGAAATCAATAACCAACTGACACTGTGATCAGTTCATTAATTCACCTTGCTGTCTGTTGTAATAAATGTTAACAATCCTTTGGCATATTTGCTAACCTAATTGAATGTCAACCCTTGACAAGCTTTTCATAATGTGCATTAGGATGCAAATGATGACCACAATAATTCTTCATTAACTTTAACCTGTTTGAGTTGTGCAGTGCAATTAATGCTGAATTATAAATCTGAAAGTGGTTGCCTTTTAAGTCAAAGGTTTATCCTTTGATCAATACAGAACTATTCTTACAAGGGAATTTCAAGGAAAAATGAAGTTAAGGCTGATCACCATCATAAGGGAAATTATAGATAGGCAAGAAATGCACAGGTCCATGAGAGAATTTTAAACAAAACCATACAAATGTGGAGTGAAATAGCTGTTTTGAAAAATATGTGCTGTGTAGAGAATAATACTTGTTCAACATCTTTCATGTCCTTGGTGTACCCCAAACAATTATGACAACCAATGAATTACAATTTCTATTGTATTATTTTGAGAAGTGTCTGTACTTGCTGATTTACATTGGGTCCTGATCTGACAACACATGGCTTTAAAAAACAATCATCTTGGTATTCTGTTCTATCTTTGGCATTGTCTTTCCATCTACAACCTGATTCAATTCTACAAACATGCAACATCTTCACATTCCTCCAGTTGTGTGCTCTCACTCATTCCTGTATTCGCTCTGCCATTGGTGGTTGTCTTCATCTGCCTAAGTTCTGAAAACCATTGCCTAAGTGCCTCTATCTCTGGCTGCCCCATTAAACAAACTATTCCATTATTAAAACTAGCATTGACACTGTTCAGGAAAATCATTTGGAGGAAGGTGATGGTGTAGCGGTATTGTCACCGTACTAGTAACCCCAAACCCAGACTAATGTTCTAAAGGTGTAGTTTCAAATTCTACCATGGCAGAGAGGTAAACATTGAACTCTAAAAATCTGGAATAAAAGTTGGCCAAATCATGATCATTTAACCATTATCATATAAATTCATCTGGTTATTAATGCCCTTTTAGGGAAGGAAATCTGCTGTACTTACCTGGTCTGATCTACATATGACTCAATCCACAAAAATGTGATTGCTTCTTAACTGCCCTCTGAAAAGGCCCAGACAGCCACTCGATTCAAACTCAATAAGGAATTGCAATAAATGCTATCAGTAATGCTATAGAATAGCATGCACTCAGGCATTCATCTGGCATTTGCCAGTTGTTGAATTGAATTCTGAGGTCAGGTAAAGGTGACTGCCTTTGATATGAAGGCAGTGTTTGACCAGGCATGCTATCAAGGAACTGAGCAAAATTCTACTCTGGGAACATGTTTTATCATCGTACCATCTAGCAGATCATTCCTAGCGCACAGGCAAATGATTGGCCTTCAACCACTGAGGCTATCTCACCCGAGGATAGTGTCCCAGGCTGAATTATCTTAAGGCTCTTCATAAATGACTATCTCTCCAACATATTATCTTAACTGATTATGTTTGCTGATGTGGAGTATCAGTACCATTCCATACCACTTGGGTGCTGAAACAAACAGTGCATTTGAATACTTTCCACAGGTTTTTATTAGTGAAGCTTCAACAATGCTCAATACCATCCAGGCCAAAGTAATTTGCTTTGTGGCACTTCATCCTCCATCTTTAACATGTACTACCCCCAACACTGATGTACAGTGGCAGTAGTGTGTACCATCTGCAAGGTGCATTGTAGCAACTCACCAAGACTCTTTCAACAGCACTTCCAAAAATCACCTAGAAGGACAAGGGCAAGCAGTGTGTGAAAACACAAGCCCATGCAAATTCCACTTGAACTGACAAAATCCTGCCTTGAATCTGTATTACTGTCCTTCAATATCTCTGGGTCAAAATCCTGGAATTCTATGTCTAATAGCCCTTTAGGTGCACTTACACCCCTTCGACTGCAATAATTTTTGAAGCCAACTTCCCACCACTTTGTGAGCAATTAGAAATGGACAATACATGCTGCCCTTACAAGTGATCCTGTCATTTCCTTAAATGAAAATAGTTCCTAAAGACCTGCTCCTGACTAGACTACTGCCAACTGTTGCGTTATTGTTATCTTATGTGGCTGGGTGTCAGATTATGTTTGATAATTGCTTCTATAAAGCTCTGTGGAGCAGTTTATAATGTTAAAGGTGCTATATAAATACAATCATCGTCAATATTGTCATAAAAGTTTTATTTAAAGATCAATTTCCGGTGGGACCAAAGGCTAAATTGAAGTAAGTTTTGCAATCAATCATTCCAAGTTAAATATAAAGTTACACAAATATAAAGTTATGCTTTCCAAATTCCGAGTTTAACAATCATGTGAATTTAATCATTGTATTGATGAGAAATGGAATTGAACTATTAGATCTCGTCTTTTCTAATCTTAATTCAGTTAATTGTAGCTGGTAGCCACTGGAGAGATTTGCATTCAGATAGCATGTAATGACAGCCTTGCAAAAAAAATGTAGAGTCAGTCATGTTCCTGAGTATTCCAGATCTTTATTAAGACAGAACTCTGCTAACTAGGGCCAAGAATGATTTTGCAAGTACTTTTCTGAACACATTTAATGACCTTGTATTGGTGCTTTCGATTCTACTTGACTAGAAATGCAACATGTTTCAATGTAGAGTAATACAAGATGTGAAATTTGCAATGAAGTCTTTGCTTGTGTGAGAATGGTATTTCATCATCTGCAGCCTGTGTCGGTGGTTGTTTTAACAATAGAATTGATGTGTACATCGTTTTAAATATGCTTGGAGAGAGATAGTCTGACAGTATTATATTTTAGATTGTGACAGCATTCCATGACAAATTGGGAGATGTGGTTTGTTTTGAGCAAAGCAAATCTTGAAAATTGCACAATTTTAAGGGTTTTTTTAAAAGATATTTTTATTAGAAATTTAATATTTTGACAGATTTACAAAAATAAACAGAACTTTCAAGCACAAACATTAATATAAAAATAGATCTTAAATATATAATCATCAAAATTCAAAGGAATGATACTAAAGAAGAAAGAAAAACAATGAAACTCAGTTAACTACTAATCTAATCCACAATTATCCAGAGTGTATAGTTGAGTCACTTACATCCTTCAAACAAGAGAAAATGTTTTCTAATACACTCATAACAGTATAATAAAAAGGAAACTATTTCCAAACAATAAGAACAAAAAAAAACATGTTTGAATGGAGATCCTCCCCCTTGTTCTCAGGGGGCCTTACTTCCTTTCTAAAGGTCCACCATATCCTCTCCCAAACAGTGTCCCACCCTTGACCCGGGCGCTCCTTAATAGGATTTAGATATAATACCGAGCTAGAGTTAACAGTGAGCGCCCCACCCCCACCCCTCCCCACCCATACCTGAGTATATCTGATAGCATCAATGCCACGTACAAACACACATAACTATAAAATTACAACTCCAACAAATTACAGTTAAGTATAATAACATAAAATAGCAAGGGAAGACAACCCTGCTCCCAGAAGTAAAAGTAAAGTAGAGTAAAGTATCCATTTCTCCCCACGGAGTGTGGAAGAGGCAAGCCAACATAAATTGTCTCTTACGATTTATTTAAACGAGTCTAAAAGATCCTTAGCCTCTTCTGGTGATCTAAAATTATACTCGGATCCTTCGTGGTTAAAGCATAACGTCGCTGGGTAGCGTAAGGTGTATTGAATATTTAAGTCCCTTAAACATTTCTTCACCTCATCAAACGCCTTCCTCCTTCGTGCCAAAGCCGGGGAGAAGTCCTGAAATAACATAATCTTGGATCCTTCATGAATCATAGCTTTAGGATCCTTTCCAAGCTTTCTGGAGGCGTCCAGGAGTATCTGCCTCTCCCTATAACTCTGCAGCCGGAACAGGACCGGGCGTGGGCGCTGGTTTGGGCCAGATCCGCGTACTGCGACCCGGTAGGCCCACTCCACTCTTACCCGGTCAGTTTCAGCCCCCAGGTTTAAAAGCTGGGGCAGCCATCGCTCCAGAAATACTACTAACTGTCCCTTCTCTTCTTGTTCAGGGAGGCCCAAAAGACGGATATTCTTTCTCCGATTTCTATTATCCAGGTCATCCATGTAGATTTCAAAGGCCCGGACTCTCTGCTCCAGAGCTCGCACCTGTTCTGCAGCTGTTTGTGCTGCAGCCTCGGAGGTCGTGGCCTTTAGCTCCGCCCCCTCCACTCGGCCCTGCAATTCCTCGAGAGCCTGGCTGTGCTTTTGTAGCTTTTCTTCGAATGCATTCCATCTCTGTCTGGATTCTACAATGAAATTGACGAGTGTCGTTTCCAGCCTGGCAATCATCTCTTCAAGGCCTGTTTTTACATCAGCTGCAGCCGGAGGAGGAGAGGAGGGTGGGGGAGGGGTCTTTGTTTTCTGAGAGCTGCGGGATCCCTTTGGTTTACTCATTATCCACTTAATATTAAACTGCTTAAATATAATAGTAAACAGCTAATTAAGGTTAGAAAATTTTTTTGGGTGGTTTGGTAAGTGTGGTGGGGGTGAGTAACTCACTTTACCCAGGTTTTGGGAAGAGCACTGTAAACTCAGACTTGCTGAGTCGCCGCCATCTTGGATCTCTCAATTTTAAGGGTTTAAGGTACATTTTATCCTTGACAACCCAACTGTGAAATTTCTCAAAGATGGGTGGCATTCCATGTGGATGCTGTTATTTGGACATATGTAAACAAGTTGTCATATCAACGGAGAATTTATCTTGCAGTTAGTATACACGAGGAGTGTAACTCATGTATCAATTACAGCCCATTTGGAACTCGATGCTCTACTTATGTGGCAAATGGTGATTGGATTCATTTGTAAGTCTAAGCTATTTGAACAATCAGCTCAGAACTTTGGAGTGTTGATCTAGTTTTACTCCAGTCAAACTCTCATTTATGATTCAGTTCAGAGTATAAATTGACAGCATTTGGAACGCAAACTAGCCCACATGTATTCTTTTTCCGCAACTTGCTCACCCATTCTGCTTTTCTTGTATGCTTTCAAGTGACTTATACACTTAATGGTGAGAGCGTGGTGCTGCAAAAGCACAGCAGGTCAGGCAACATCTGAGGCGCAGGAGAATTGACATTTCGGCATAAGCCCTTCCTCGGGAATGAGGCTTGTGGGCCAGGGGTTGTGTGTGTGGATGGTGGGGGAGGGTAGGTAGCTGAGAAGGTAATAGGTCGGAGAGGGGGGTGGACAGATAGAAGGGAAAGGTAAACATCGCATCATCCTCCACCACTTCCACCACCTACAAACGGATCCCACTACCAGAGATATATTTCGCTCACACCACTCCCCTTATCTCTGTCCAAGGCCCCAAAGGATCCTTCCACATCCAACAGAAATGTACCTGTACCTCTACCAATGTCATCTACTATTTCTGTTGCTCCCAATGTGGTCGTCTCAACATCGGGGAGATAGGATGCCTTCTTGCAGATTGTTTCAGAGAACATCTCTGAGGCACCTGCACCAAGTAACCCCATCACCCCGTTGTTGAACACTTCAACTCTCCCTCCCACTCCATCAAGGACATGCAGGTCCTAGACCACTGCCACCACCAAACCGTTACCATCCAATGCCTGGATGAAGAAAGCCTCATGTTCTGCCTTGGGACCCAGCAGCCACACGGGATCAACGTGTATTTCAACAGCTTCCTCATTCCCTCCCACCCCCAACCCCAAGCCTGCAACTTGACAGCGCTCTCCTGACCTGTCCATCACCTTTTCCATTTATCTGCTCCACACCCCATCACCTTTTTTCCTCGCCTTCATCTACCTATTGCATTCTCAACTGCCTTTCCACCTCCTCCCATTTATCTTTCAGCCTCCCCAGCCCACAAGCCTCATTCCTGATGAAAGCCTTATACCTAAAGTGTAGATTCTCCTCCTTGAGTGCTCCCTGACGTGCTGTGCTGTTCCAGCACCACTCTCTCGACTCTGCTCTGCAGTCCTCGTTTTCTCCTTATACAATTAATGATCAGGTCCTGGGGAGTGTTGTTGAACAAAGTGACCTTGGAGTGCATGTTCATAGTTCCTTAAATGTGAAGTTGCAGGGAGATAGGATAGTGAAGAAAGCGTTTGGTATGCTTGCCTTTTTTTGGTCAGGGCATTGAATATAGGAATTGGAAGGTCATGTTGCAGCTGTACAGGACATTGGTTAGGCCACTTTTGGAATATTGTGTGCAATTCTGGTATTTCTCCTATCGGAAAGATTTTGTGATACCTGAAAGGGTTTAGAAAGGATTTACTACGATGTTGCCTGGGTTGGAGCTATAGGGAGAGGCTGAGGCTGTTTTCCCTGGAGCATTGGAGGGTGAGGGGTGACTTTGGAGAGGTTTATAAAATCATGAGGGGCATAGGGTAAACAGACAAGTTTTTCATCTGGGGTGGGTGTGTCCAGAACTAGATGGCATAGGTCTAATGTGAGAGGGGAAAGATTTAAAAGGGACTAAGGAGCACAGAGTGGTGTGCATATTGAATGAGTTGCCAGGTGAGATGATGGAGACTAGTATAATTACAACATTTAAAAGACATCTGGATGGGTATATAAATAGGAAGCGTTTAGAGGGATATGGGCCAAATGCTGGCAAATGGGAGTGGATTAACTTAGGATATGGGTTGGCATGGATGAGTTGGGCCAAAGGGTCTGTTTCTGTACCATATGTCTCTCTGCCACTGTCGAGCACTCAGAACAACAACATTTTAATACAATAAATGCCATACTATTTGTAGGAGGATTAGCTTAATTAAGATTTGGCTCAGCAATTATGGAAATGCCAAAGGCACTCAAACATGAGAGGCTGAAACAAATGCATTTGCACAGCTGAAAAAGTAACTTGTATATTACAGGAAAAGAAAAGCTGCAAAAAAAGAGCAAAATCACTAGAGCCTGTCAAAATACTGATTCCAAATGTTACATGTTCAATGACAACCAGTAACAAAATGGTCAGTTCATAGACCAGTTGAAAAATGTTATGAAGACAATTTGGCTCTAATTTCGATCTTTTTAACTGAGCCAGCTAGCTGAAATATTAAACAATTTGATTTTTTTAAAAAAAGTTACTCTGTGAATGGTAGCTTTTTAATGTCAGTAGGAATTTGAATGCATTGACCTGGAAATTGCTGCAGTGGTGAAATTTGTGGCAAACAGCATGTTATTTTTCTTGATCCTTCAGTGCCAGATTCACACTGCAATCTGCAGGAACAAATAATTAGAATACACTTCAGTCAGCATAGCAGCAAATCTTGAAGTCGATCAATGGTTAGTTAAAAATTCATTTCAATTGTAGATTTTCAATGGAAACCTTGGCTTGTAAATGGGATAATTAAGCATGACATGGAATTACAATGTTAACCATGACTTAGGAAAAGAACACAATTAATCTCTCCTAATATTGTTGTTGTTCAAAATGGAGTTGGCAGAAAGCATTAGAAAAGTTGCAGTTTATTTCTGCTGATTGTGACTTGGGGAAAGTTTTTTTTTAATGAAATCCAACCATAAAACAGTTGCAGTGCAGAAAGAGGCTATTAAATGTGTTGTGTCTGTACTGGTTGAATAAACTTCCACCTGTTCTAATCCAATTTATCAGGATCTGCACCATTGCCTTGCAGTTTACATTGTTTTAGGTGCAGATCCAGGTTCCTTTTAAATAAGCTCAGGGTTTCCTACTTAGCCATCAACTGAACAGCAAATTCCAGACTCTTCCCAACCTCCTGAAGGCTTATCTTCAACTCCCTTCTGTTTTAAATCTTTGCCCCACCATAGGTCACCTTTCCCATCCACTCTAAGCTCCTCCAGTATTTTATCCACCTCAATTAAGTCACCCTAGGTCACCTCGGTTCTAAGGAAAATCACCGTGGTCTATCCACTCTCTCATTATAGCTGCAATTTTTAAACATTGTCAACATTCTTGTAAATCTCTTTTGCTCTAGAGAGGACCATGACATCCTTCCTGTAAGGTGACCAAAAGTATGAACACAATTCCAGCTGTGGCTTAACCAGTGTCTTATATCGTTCCAACATTACATCCCTGCTTTTGTGTTCAATAGTTCACCCAATAAAGTAAAGCATCTCACGCACCTCATTTTACCACCTTACCTACCTGTCCTGCCACCTTCAGGGTGGGCATATTGACTGTCTCTCACTTCTTCTACCTCCCTCAAACCCTTTCCTTGATTGTGTGTTCCCTTGTTTTGTTTTTGGCCATCTCAAATAAACTTCTCCAGACTGAATTCTATTTGCCCCTTTTTCTGCCCAGTCCATCAACCATCAATATCATCTTGGAGTCAACAGCGATGCTCTTCATTCACAATTACCCAGTCATTTTTTGTCAAGCAAATTTCCAAACAATACCCCTTAAAAAATGTCTCGCATTTAAATTAAGAAAGCCATAAAGCACAAGCATGTGGTATTCTTCGACTGCCTCTAGACAGATTAAAAGGCTCAGCCTTGGTAAACGTGGGATTCTGGGGATAAGGTGGGGACTGGGCCTGGATGGGATGCTCCTTGACAGGTCAATGTAGACTGGAAAGGTCAAATGGTCTCTTTTTGCAGTATTTGGGAACTGAAAGGATGGTAATTAGTTGAACCAATCATGGTATTTTCTTGTCATTTCTGGTTTCTCTGAGATTCAATGTCTCATTATATTTTCAAGAATAATTCTATTTTGAAAACCTTTAATTTCATAGATAAGCTTTTAAAAATATGCCATGGGCAGGTGTGACACCTAAAGGTACCTGCGCAAGTATTTCATTTTCCAAATAAATACCTCTAAGTCTCGCTGATGTGCTTGCTTGTGTCAGCCTGGGTTGATTCTTTCTGGCTTGAGGGATTTTGCACTGGCTTCCTGGAAGTAAGCTGCCATTGAAATCACATAAACCCCTCTGCTTGTTCTAAAAATTCTTATATTGCAGTTCCTTCACCTTTACTTAATCATCAGATTAACAGAGGGGCTGCACTGTGGCTCATGTAGCCATTCAGACTAATAATGAAAGGTTAATTATTTTAAGATAACATTTAATGCTTTTCTGGCTTGGTTTATGGTGCTGCATTTAAAATTATATCTAGCAATAGGAAAAGCTGTTCTTTTATTTTTAGTCAGTGTCAAATGTTGTGATGAGTTCCCTAAATGCTATGCTATTAAGTAAGACTTATGAACCATTCATGTGAACCATGACAATCATTGCTGATTTGTATCTTTTGCAGTACACTAGGCCCTGAATACTGAGTTATCATTTTAAAATATTCTCACTTGCTGAATCAGTGTGTCTCAAATAATACGCATTATAGCAATCCTTGTTTGGTTGATTTTAAAAAGACCTGTTTTATCATAAACAGAAATTGCTGGAAAAATGCAGCAGCTGTGAAGAGAAATCAGTGTTAAAGTTTCAGGTCTGGTGATCTTTCCTGTTTGTTTAGAAAACTGAATAAGAAATATTCCCCGTTCATTTTATGAAAATCCTGTTTGCTAACAGGTGGCCAGTTGGTGTGCTTGCATGTGAAGCAAATACTCAAATGATTTCTGGAATTGTGCAAAATTTGAGAAAACTAAATTTCTGATCTTGGGGTTTGGGAAAGCAGTTTTCGCCATGAGTGTTGTCTTTACAAATCCAATATTGGCTTCCTCTCTCATCAGTACACCTATAATAACTAAGACTAATTAATCAATTTGACAGGGGACTCCAATACTTGAATGAAACAGAATTATAGGTGTCAACTTTAATTACTGACATGACATTTGTAAACTAATCTGACTAGTAATCAGTTCTTACCAGTGAAATGGCCATGTGGCTTCTGAGTTCGTAGAATTGTCAAATACAAATTCAATTGAGAGTGTGAATCAAATGAAGATCCAACTGTAGTGGGTGCTCATTAGGATTGGTTTCTAGGGGCAGTAAAGCAATTTAATTTTCAGTGATATTAGGCAGGCAGAGAAAATTGAACTGAATTCTTTTCTGCTGACAGCTCGAGAACCAGGAGACGCTCAGAGCAATGTTCAAGAAAGCAGAGTCTGAAATCAACAGCAGAGTTATTGAAGCAATGAAGAGAACAGAGGATCCACTACAGCGACAGCGTATAATGGTGGAAGAGGAGAGACAGAAGTACTTGATTGATGAGGAGAAAATAGTACAGCAACTATGGTATGTCAGCTTGTTGTCAGTCATTTATAATTGCATTGTGTTTTAGGATGTTCCCTCATTTTGTTTTAAACTTTGTTTTTAAATTATTTGCACCCTATCCTGTATTGTTTTGGAGATGTGGGAGTTGGTGTTTCTTGCTTCAAATTTGAGATTATACTTTTGATTTAAATTCATGAATGCCTAAATTTCATTTGAAGGAATATGTTATTGCTATAATGGAATTGAGATTGAAGTGACAAGTGACAGTGAATAACTACCTAATCTTGTGGAGCTCGAACTAGGCAAAAGGGGAAAAGATGAGGTTCCGGTCCTGTTCAATATCTGGTCTGTGCCTCATTAGCTGATTCGATAATGGGATCGGAATATGGATGCCTTGACTGGTCTTATTGTCCTGAATTAAGTTGAAGAACATCTGGGCTCTGCTTCAATTTCAGATGGGAATAGAGAAAAAGAGGCTTGTGTTTATTTGGCAGTTTTTATGACGACTTGTAGCAGTTTACAGCCAACAATGAACTTTTGAAGTGTTTTCACTAATGTAAGAAGCAACAGCTAATTTGCACACAGTGATCTCCCACAAATAAAAGCCTAATGCTGACAGCTAATATATCTTTGTGATGCTTATTAAGGAATAAATATTCACCAAGGCATCAGGGATTAGTGCTCCACTATTGTATGAAGTAGTTCAATGGGATCTTTTATATCAACCCAGGAAAGCAGATACTGTTTAGGTTTAGTGTTTCATCTCCAGCATCTCCAACAGCAGAATTGCGAGCCTCGTGATACTTAGAGTTTGACTTTAAGCCAATCTCCAAGATTCTGGATTTAGTTTTTAGTTTTGTGGTTGATGTTTCATTGTTGAGGTAGCAATCAGAAAACTGAGGAGGCCTATTCTAGTAGGAATCAAGAAAGAAAAGAAAATGTAGCAGTTGGTGGGGGAACAGGAGATTGAAACTGAAACTCCCTAGTTAACATAAAGTTTGAGTAACATATTTGACATCAAAGAAAATTATTACTTCTCTTCAGATCATTGGCTTCAAGTAGTTGTGACCTTTATATTGCCTTCTATTGAAGTTGTTCAAAACTAAACAAGCCACATGCATTGTTTTTGCAAGAATTTAGTGATCTTAATCTTAGTCAAAGCCAGAATTTTGTTGCTGAAAATAACAATTTCACATTTACTGAGCACAGTTGGATTTGGTGAAAATACTAAATGTTAATCCATATGCATATATGCTTCCTTGTATCTTTGAAATAGGATGCAAATTTTCCTGTTATAACACAATGGATTCACTGTTCTTCTCAAGTGCTGTTTGTAGTTATGAAAACTGCAGGGCTGCCTTTAACAATGGAATATTACAGTGATAGTTTTCTAGCCATATTATCTGGTGTATTATTTACAAATCTAACCAGGGTGTTTGGTGCTAATTGAATGTATCAAAAGATAGAATGACTGATATAATTGGCTAGACTTTTCTGGAAAGATGTAACTCTGGGGCGTGATCTAAGTCTGGGGGAGATGAGGACAAGAGTGGACCTTGGATGAAAATGTTAAATTGGAGGAAGGCTAACTATAACGAAATTGCACAAGAATTGGAGAATGTGGATTGGGAGCAACTGTTTGAGGGTAAATCCACATCTGCCATGTGAGAGTCTTTTAAAGTCCAGTTGATTAGAGTGCATGGTAAGCATGTTCCTGTGAAAATGAAGGACAGGTGTGACAGGATTCGGGAACCTTGGATGACACAGAAAATTTATCAGCTTAGTCAAAAATAAACCTACCTAAGGTCTAGACAACTAAAAACAGACCAAGTCCTTGAATATAGAGAAGGTCAGAAGGAGCTCAAATGGGGAATTAAGAGGGTGAAATTCCTTGGCAGGCAGGGTTAAGGAGATTCCCAAGGCATTTTATATGTTTATTTAGGAGCAAGAGGGTAGCTCGGGAAAGAGGAGGCCCACTCTGGATAAAGGAAAGAGGTTGTGTGTGGAGCCAGAGGAAATGGGTGAGATCCTTAATGAATGTGTTACATCCGTATTTATCAAAGAGAGACATGAGGTCAGGAAAAGGTGAGAATACTTGGGCTGGTGGTCATAACCAAAAGAGGAAATGTTGGGTGTCATGAAAGTATTAAGGTAGACAAGTCCCCAGGGCCAGATGGGATTATTCTAGGATACTGTGGGAGGCAAGGGAGGAAACAGCTAGGGCCTTAACAGATATCGTTGCACCCACTTTGGCCTCAGGCAAGATTCCATAGGACTGGACAGTGGCCAGAGAATGACTTGTTAGTGACAGGCAGCATGGGTTTGTGTGAGGAAGGTCATGTCTCATCAACTTGATTGAATGTTTTGAGGTGGTGACAAGAATGATTGAGGAAAGGACAGTGGCTATTGTCTGCATGGAGTTTAGTAAGACATCTTAATAAGGTACCTCATGGTAGAGTCGCATGGATTCAGGGTTCAGATGGAGGGCTTTTGCCCGAAACATAGATTTTCCTGCTCCTCTTATGCTACCTGACCTGCTGTGCTTTTCCAGCATCGCTCTGATCTAAGCTCTGGTTTCCAGCATCTGCAGTCCTCACTTTGGCTGAGTTATGTTACAGCCAAATGAATCTTTAATTAGGCCACATTTGAAAAACTGTGCAATTCTGGTCACCACACTACCAGAAATACATAGATGCTTCAGAGATGGCACAGTTTACCAGGGTATTGCCTGGTAACTTTGGTTATGCCTAGAGAGCTTTAGTTATGAGTAGAGGCTGGTTAAATTTGGGTTGTTTTCCATGGAAAGATGGAGGCTGAGGGGCGACCTGATAGTAAGTCTACAGAATTATGAGAGGCATAAGTACAGTGGATAGTCAAGGCTTTTTCCTAAGGTCTGAAGGTTAATTACCAAACAATACAGGTTCAAATTAAGAGGGGTAAATGTTTTCATACAGAAGCTTGTGGGTGCCTGGAATGTACTGCAGATGAAGGTGGTGGCAGCAGGTACGTTAGCAACATGTCTTGATAGACACCTGAACGGGAGACGAACAGCTGGATAGATACCATGTATTGGCAAAAAATAGTGGGTTTAAATGAGGATAAGGAATCGGTGCAGGCTTGGTGGGCCAAAGGGCCTGTTCCTGTGCTGAATTGTATTGTATGAATTAGACTTGTTTTTGTGTTGAAGTTTTAAACCTTTTGCCCACAAAGCTGCTAACAATGCAAACAGTGCCAAAGTAATATAATTGAGTTCATCTTTTCGCTTTATTTTTTATTAAATTCTAGGTATAACTTGGTGCTGTTAAAAACCATTGAAAGTCAGTTTCAAAAAAGGAAATGTGGTGTTTTAGTAACTTTTTTTAAGCACGATAACTTGGAGAAGATGATTTGCAGCAGTGGCATTGGTCTTTACCCATCTACATTTCCTCTATTGCATCGGACAAATAATCTTATTATACTCACATCAACTAAAGCTATTTATGCAAGTGCTTCTAATTGAAGTGCATGTAAAAAAAAAAGAACATTCTGTGTAAATGTTAGACTTGAACAAAGACAGACTTGTGAAGCTCCAAACATCAGTGAACCTTGATTTATTTGTTGCATTTAAGCATTTCCATGGTTGCTAAATCTTGATTTTTATTAAATGACATACTCCTGTGATGTGTGAAGATTTCTCCAAGTTTTGAATTCAGTTATCAATCAAAATGTCTGCCTTTTCCTGGGGGTGGGGATTATGAGACACAATCAGCTGGTCAGCATCAGCAGCAGGCGTCATTGTGGATGATGGAATGGCAAAGAAAAAAGTGCCTTCAGTAGCAGTTTTTAATTATTTATTATTTAGAACTTGTATAACATTGAATCTCTATTGCTTGTTCAGATTATCTTTTGCATGTTGATCTATTTTTTTCTGGGATTGTGGGATTTCCTGTTGGTAATCCATGTGCCTACTGGGTCACATATAATATGCTCTCTTTATTTGGAGGCTTAAAATGCCTGTTCAGTCGTGCTCAAAGCACGTATTTTGTTGCTTTTGAGTTTTGAATATAACTGAATTGTCTATCTCCCATTCTGGTCACATTCTACCTTTTGTTACTAACATTATTCCGCCAGTCTCGCAAAGAAACCACGTTGGGAAGAGACTGATCAATATAATCAACATTATCAATGTGTTGACCAAGCTACTGTATTGGAATTGACCAGATATGAAAGTATACTTGGGCCTCACCTTTGCAAAACCATAGTTACTTAAAAGGCTGGGGCTCAGTGATCCCATGCTACTTCTGAAATGGCAAAAAGAAATCAAAACTCTGGTCATCAAACAGGAGTCTGATTTAATTTGTATCTTCAGCATACATTCCATAGGTCCGTTTTGAATAAAAATGTAATGCTGGAAATACTCAGCAGGTATCAGATCCTTGGAAACAGAATTAGTATTAATGTTTGCTGTCAATGGCACTTAACAAAAACTGAAATGTTAAAGATGAATAGATTTCTAAAGTAACTTTGTTTTTATCCACAATTTTTGCTCTTCTGTTCCTTATCCATTTAATTGTATCTACTAATTATTTATTTATTTATTTATTTATTTATTTATTTATTGTATTTAGTTGTTTACAGATTGCAGACATTAATGTGGGATTAATTAATGCTCCCAAATATAGAAATAAACAAATCAGTTTTTGGGTTTGGAAGTGGATGTTTATACAGTGTTACTCTGTTTATTTAAAAAAAATTCATGTGTGTAACACTTCTCATTCAATCCTGCACCACCTGATTTTCTGGTTTAGAATATGGCAGAAGAGAGCCCTGCCTATTGGCAAATGAAAATGCTAAAGCCAGTGTAAAATGTCTGGACATGATTACTGTCCAATATTCTCCAAGTCTGTAAGATAAGTCCAGTGGAGAAATGAGGTATGTATGAAACATGGGTGACCTCTCTACAAATGATGAAAGGTTATTGGACTCAAAATGTTATATCCGATTTGGCAACATCTATGGAGAGAAAAAGGATTTCTTCAGCATCCATGTTTTTTATTTATTCATTACAACTTTGACATTGTCACTTTTTGATCAGAAATTGGAAATAAAGTATTTTTGAGGCAGATGCCTGTCAAGTGAATAATTAAGATCAGGGCCTTTTATGAGGGGTTATGGATGAAATCTACAAGAATGATTTGTTAAATGAGAATGAGGCATGATCAGTATTTGATAGATTTTGGAAACATGGCCATTCCACAGAAGAACATATAATGAGCATCAAATTGAATTTTGTTTATTTTTTAAATTCAGTTTGAGATCCATGACTTGGTACTGGCATTTAAATTATTGGAATTTGCTACAATACTTACGAGATAGGCAACTGGTTGGAACTGGCTTCAGTTCTCAGGAAAGGAGAGCTTGTTGGAATAGATATCATTAAAAAAATACTCCTGGGGAAATAATTATTCACTTCAGTCTTCGTGGAATACAGAGATACTTTGCAGTGACACAAGAAAGGAAGACTCACTAATTACCAGCTTTTAAAATTGCCAGCTGCTTAATGATGGCAAAAAATGTCATGGACAGAGATAGACAAAATGAGAAGGAAAGCAACTTCAGTTCATCGGCTGTTGCAGCAGAAAGAAAAGCTGGAACAAAAATAAAAGTGAAATGAATCCCAGGAATGTCCATAGAATAGCTAATGATTTGCCTAGAGCAAACAAATAGAAACCCTTGAAAAGATCCAGGAAAAGAATTCTGAGGAAGTGGTTGAAGATAATGATGAATCTGGTCAAATTGTACGAGTCATAATGAGTTTAGTCCTGTGGTGAATATTATTTGTGAACTACTTTAACTATGTAGTACTGGATAATACTTGTACATTAACAGTATGTGGGGCAAATTGATTACAATGCTGATGTTGATTTGATTTATGTTGTAAAGATCACTGCAAGGTAAGTAATATAAAAGTACTATTTGCTCTGGTATTCTGATAGCACACTTTTCTAAAAAACATTGTAATTTCATGTAATATACAGTAGTTGGTGTTAGCCATTTTATAAGTCACAATATAGTCTCTTCTGAGTTGAGTTAAGTTGAATATTGATAAAGGCACAAGAATTTACGAGAATGTTGCCAGGGCTGGAGGGTTTGAGCTATAACAAGAGTATAGGGAGAGGCTGAATAGGCTGGAGCTCTTTTCCCTGGAGCATCGGAAGATGAGGAGTGACTTTAGAAGTTTATAAAATCATGAGAGGCATAGATAGGGGAGTCCAAAACTAGAGGGAATAGCTTTAAGGTGAGAGGGGCAAAGATTTAAAGGGGACCTACAGGTCAACATCTTCATACAAAGGGTGGTGCATGTATGGAATGAGCTACCAGAGGAAGTGGTGGAGGCTGGTTCAATTATAGCATTTAAAAGGCATCTGGATCGGTGTACAAAAAAAGGAAGTGTTTAGAGGGATATGGGCCAAATGCTGGAAAATGAGATTAGATTAATTGAGGATATCTGGTTGGTGTGAACAAATTGGACCAAAGGGTCTGTTTCCATGCTATACATCTGTATGGCTCTATGACTTGATATGGAGTATGATGAGGCATTCATTTTTGGAACAGTCAGTCAGCTAAAGTTGCTTTCTTTCTCATTCAGTGTATCTGTGTCCATAATATTTTTGTCATCATTAAGTCGCTGGGCATTTTTAAAAGCTCGTTATTATTGAATCTTCCTTTCTTGTGTTACTGCAAAGTATCTCTTTGTTCCCTGAGGACTGAAGTGAATAATTATTTTACCAGGAATATATCTTTTTAATGATATCTATTCCAACAAACTTCCTTTTCTGTCAATTTCTATTTCTATTATCCTCAGTTTTTCCATATCTCCAAGAGAATTAGAAAAAACAATTTTCCTTGACTGATGATGAAAGCTTACTTAATATCTCACTTTCAAAAGTTAAATAGCCTGATAGAAAATGCAGGTGTGATGCATTAAGATTGTATGAGGCTAATGAGATTTTTTAAAAAAAGAAATGTGAAATCTGTATAAAACAAGTAGTATCAAATCCCAGTGCAGTGAACTTTGTAAGTGGTCCAATGACATATTACCTCAATGAGGTATTTACAATGGGTGGAAAGTTGTCATACAAAAATGGGAATATTTTCATCCTGCATCTGATAGACTAAATATGGTCATCAGGTCCATCTTCAGTATAGAGACAGTGAGATCTGTGGATGCTGGAGATCAGAGTTGAGTTTGTTGCTGGAAAAGCATCTTCAGTAATGAAAGCAAAAATAAAATGATCATTACAAACAAAATCTTAGCCTGGGGTGCTGGTGCAATTTCTGAATAATAACCGAGAAATTAGCCCATGGTGAGTCTTGTGTGAAAATATGAACATTGTGGTCATGAACAGCACAGCTGAAAGTCATTTCATGATGGTCTTTGAAAGGAATCATGTCAATTATCAATTTATTTCATTGATAGCAACAAGGTCACAGTAAAGTTTTAGAACAGAACTAGCGTTCAAAGTCTTCATAACCATGAAACTTAGAATGCCTTCAACAAACTTGAGGTTAAACTGAGAGGCGAAACAAAGGGAGTTAAGGTTGGAGAGAGTCTGATGTTTATTCGTAGTTACTGGATAATGTTTCATCAATGAATTTGTGCTGACAAAGTATTTTCAGATTGGACTTAAAAGGCTAAAGCCAAGCTAGTTATTAGGTGGTTTGAACAGTGACTGAATGATGCAGATTTTAGTAGCTTCTCCCACTGTTGAAAATGTAAATTTAAAAATCTTTTCAGCCCCTTGACCATGTGTTTTTGGGGATGCAGGTCAATGAACAAAGGTGCATTTCTGTACAGTATTTTAGAGTGAAGTTGTTGTAAAACTTGACAAAGGCAACAGATGCAGAAGGAAATTAATTGAAACATAACAAATGGGTCTGTGGTCTCGATAATAGGTTATTTTTCAGTGAAATGCATTGCCTTTAAACAAAAGGTCATGTCTAATGAACAAAAGATCCTACTTTTGTTTTAATTGGTATCATGAAATAAAGTTTCAGGCATCTGCCTGGTGCATGCTGAAGATTACTTATTGGCTGGTTCTGTGGAATTTGAAAAATGTCATCTTAGATTAAAACAAAAATTAAGTTTTGAAGTTAGGCTTTTGTGTTTTGAAATTTGTAGCTTTATATAGTTAATCAGATCTGGAAAATTTTTACAACAATGTTTGTAACAGTATTAACCCATTTAGTTATTCAAGATCATCATGGAAATATGTTGTTGCATTTAAGGAAAAGATAACAATTGCACACTTTTGCCAATTCAATTGGGTGTGAATTTGTTGACCAGGCCAATTGCTAGTTTGATGTGTTGGTATTAAATATGATGAAATCCTCTAAAGTAGAGAATATTTTCGGGGTAAACAAGCATTAAAAAGGTGGTATCTACAGAAATGTGTCATTACCTTCCTGCTCCTGGAAGTCTCAAAAAATATGCGTCTAATCATTTTTAATGATACATCATATGCTTCCTGTTGCATATCATAGTGCAGCTGGTTCCACAATATTTTGGATGGGAGTGAGAACGCAAAAGGCTATCCTTAACTTAAAAAGCTAGGATAGTAAAGAGACTGTTTAAAAGTACTTTAGTGAATGAAATACTGGCACTTGTGGAGACAGTGGTGAGAGGAGTTAGATCTATTTTAGGTGAGATGCCACATACTGGAGGCACTGAATGCACACATTGTGGCATAAAAGACTCCCAATGAAATATGGACATGAGAAAAAGGTGATAGATTGACTGCTGGCTTGAAACAAATGCTTTAGTGAAATGAAATCTCGTCTTCATTTAAATGGATGGCTGCAGTTTCAATTTGCACTGTACAATTTGCAAAAGAAACAGCAAGTTGCTGAGCATTTAAGAAGACAGATGTCTCCCAGTGCAATGCTTGCAAAGAATGAACGGAAGATCTTTTCTTTGTTTTGAAATTTTGGTTGTGCACTTGGAAGGAGATCACTTAACGCAAGTCAATATTTCTCTCCATTGAGCAGTCTCTTTAAAACTACAGTCCTGCCTGATATCTGTAGCCCTGTACATACTCTTCCTGCAAGTGCACATCCAGCTTTCTTGGAATCATTTATTATTCTACCTCTTCATGGGAGATCAGGGTTCAATTTTAAAAATTGACACTTGTTTGTTTTTGCATCTCAAATTTTATGATCTTTTGTATGGATCTCTTTTCTAAATGATGTCTGTCTTTTGCTTCCTCTTGTAAGTATCCCTCAATCTGTTTTTCCTGTAGTCTACACCTTTCAATTACCATTACTTGTTTTTAATAATTACATCATTTTTGCTTTGTCTTTCTATCTTTGTATCTATTTTGTCTAACTTTATGACTTGCCTTTGTATCAATTGGTACCTTTTTAAAATTTCCGGGAACACATTTCTCATTCCACTTTCTATGTTCTCCTGGAATCTCTAACAATCCTCCTTCTCTTCTATCCAAATGCAAATTATTTTGCTGCAAATTCCAATGTTGTACTCCCTAAGCCCTAGTATAATCACTAATTTATTTTAATAAAAAATGACCCAAGATTATATGAATTCCAATCTTTCCCCAATCTAAACCAGATGAAATGGGGAGACAGACAGATAGCATTGTCAACAAAAGCTCTTCACTATACTAAAAATTTCACTGACAACAGTGGGTTTTGGGTAGGAGTTGACAGCGACTCTTGTAATTTTAGAAACTTTGATGCAAAGACAACAATAAATCAATGCGAAAGCTAAACATAACCATCTTTCTAGGAATAGAATGAGCATATTAGAAATCAAGTGAGTCAATTTTTAGTTGTATACAGACGGTTGACATTAACTGTGGTTTCACTTATACTTAGCCAGTAGAAACACGCTGAAACTGGTGAGTTAGGGTAGGAATTTTTGTAAGGTCTACCTCTCCTTGATGTAAATACTTAGTGTTTATAAAGATTAGCTTCCATTCTATCCTTCACCACCAGACTTTGGAGATTATAAAAGTTGCCCATGTATGAGAGCTCAATTTTACAGAAAGCTGCTGTGTAAAGCCTATTGTTTGTTTGTCTATTTCGGAAACAATGAAAATGACTTCAGGTTGTGGGATGTGCCAGGATGTTGATGAAAATTTTCAAAATGCTGCACACTCAAACATTTGATGGGTGGTGCAGTATTTCCTTCTGTGGCTAATACACAGGAGGTTCGGCAGACTTCCCAGACTTTGTTCTGTGTTGCCAATTGGTTTTGTTCCATCTTGCTTTGAAGTGAGCTACTAAGATTGAAGTTTATATCATCAGTCAGTCTCTCCCTTTCTGTATTTGTTGAGTCATGCAGTTCTGGCTGGCTTGTTTTCTTTTTAGTGCTGAGTACCTGAGAAACCATAATTATGAGAGATGCACTCCATTGATCTGATCCTTCACTCTTACCACCTCTGCTTTAGTTCTTGTACAAGTTTCTTAATGAAGGTACAACTCCATTTCTTCACATCTTTTTATCCTTTTCACGTGTTAATGCGATTTCCCTTTAATTTTCCTCTCCCTATTCTCTCATTTACTAAAAACTTCCTGCTCTGGTCTATTTATGTCATTGGCAAAGTTCACCCAAGCAACCATTCTTTCACAAGAACCGTAGACTGTTTTAGCACACTATTGCACTACGGCAGGCTCCACTGTGTGCAATCCTATACTTAACCTCTCCCCACCCAGCACCCCCAACCTACCCCAAACACTATCAACACCACTTCCACCCCAAACCAGTATTAATAAGCACACACAAATGTCAAATGCACTCCAGCAGGTATCACTCTAAAATTCAGGAACATAGATTCTGCATCTGTGGCACTGATGCCAGGTGGAGAACTCAGTAGCTGTTTCACATGTGGTTTGCTAATTCACTGAAAATTATATCCTCAACCAAAGTCCTTCCTGATCTATTTCAGCATCGTGTTGGAAAATGGATTTACACAGTGTTTGATTGAAGTGAGGGTTTGAAAATCCATATGAGTTCACTAACTTCTGTTCTGAGTTTATAATTTCCAAACTGGCGGTGTCATTTTCTCATTCTGGCAAACTGTTCTTTTTATTGCAATTCATGGTGAGCTGTCTTTCATGACCCATGCCATCTATTCTCATTCAATTCTTCATTCTTCAACTCATTGTGCACCAGTGCTGTGCGATGTCTATATCTCAGAATTGTGTGGCACGAGAGATGGAAGTGCTTGCAGAAGATCAGGCTTTGTGATGTTCATGTTGCTGGCATCACATCCAACACCCCAGCTCCGCAGCACTTGAAACACTGCAAGCCAGGAATTGCCCCACATGCTATGGTCCTGTACTGTTATCCCCAAGGAAATGGCACAGAGAAGTTAGCTCCTCAGCTCACCAACACCGATCTGAAGGTGCTGATGCTGCTTCTCCTACTGGTTGTTGAAAGAGACCATGCTACCAGACTTAGCTAGTCTGGACCAAGATGGCAGCCTAGGTCAGGGCAGTGTCCTGCAGAGAGAAGGTCTAAGAACTTCAGTCCCCTGTAACAGTAAGTGCTGCCAGCTTCTCGTCAGGTGCCCACTCACTCTAACTTTGCCACTGCCCATTCATCTCACCAAGACTCTCAAACAATATTCTCACTATTGTATGCATACCTCTGCTCAATGGCTCTTGCAAACCTCATTTTCCCAATTAATAAATTGTTCCTGGCCTCTGCACTTCCTACTTGCTCAGTGGAGATGTTTCACTATCTCTTGTGCTCATCAGCACCACTAACTGCTCCTCCATCCATTGCATCTCTTTGCAGGAAAAAGTGTTTTCATTGCCTTACACCCTGACTGATGTCTCCACAGCACCGGGATCAATTGCACCTGACCTGCAGGACTGACTGTAGCTGAACTCTGGACTGGAGTTTAATGACTGTGATGGTACCCCTTATCTAACTGACTAGTTGCACCTTGACTGCACCAAGGACTGATCATTGACTTTCAGACATGGGCAGCTGTTTGAAACACATGCTGTGCTTTTGCTAAGTGAGTTGCTGGCAAGTCCTGTAAATGTGAAATTGATATTGCAACAACCCTACAGCTGCATATCCTTTTCCTTTTGACTGTTCAGCATTCCAAATTGTACTAAGTTGCCTGCCTTTCCGTTTGTACTAAAAAATAATACAAAGACATAGAGGCTGGTAGTTTCCAAAAAACACGAATCTGATGCAGTCAGTATGGTTACAATGAGATGCACTTGTGAGCGAAGCAACCTGGCAGAAGGATATAAATTGTAAGTGTCCCGGTGCTCCAAAGTGAAGCCTTGTTGGGCTAGTTTAGTGCAAAGGTCGGTCTGAAAGCAGCCATGAAAATGTGGTGAGGTTGATGGTTTGGCAATGCTGACTTACAGGTATGAGGGCTGGAAGAGGATGGGGCATCCATGCAACATGCCAGAAAGTGATGGAGAAGGTGAAGTTCTCTGAATGTCCAGAGAAACACATGGTGAGCTACTGCCATCAGGTAGCCAGTCCAGCTGCCATGTAGGGAGATAGTGCAGTCGAGTTTCTTAGGGAGGAGGAGAATTGGGAGCTGCAGAGAAATAAGTGACTTTAGCTAATTGGGATGCAAGTGCACAAAATTTACTCTGTTCAGTGATTTTTATAAAAATTGTAATAAAACCTTTTTTTCCTCAACATCTTAACCTAACTGCAATTAGTGTCTCAGTTTTATTTAGCTCAAGAAACAAATGAATGTAAAATGCTTTTATACTTTACCATGTCTCACATTTTAAATGTATAAATAGTGGCTTGCAATTTGGGAGTATTTAGAAGGGAACTCGGTGGAGCCAGGAAAGTTGAACTTAGGAGACCAGTGGGAGCCAAGCCTGTTCAGCATCATATGACTAGGCTCAGCCTTTTACCCTGTTTTTACTTGATAGAAGATGTTAACACTATTCTCACTTTTGCAACCACTTGTGCATTCCAGTGTCAATGACGGGATGGCTGAATGCTTTTGATGTAAAAAGCTTTCTCAGTTAAGAGAACAGCTGGAATCTGCACATAAACATATGCTGGCAATTAGGTAACAGATCCAAGAGACGTGGGATTTGGGGTTGAAAAACATTTTGAATTGGACATCAGTGAGGCATGCAGCAGATGAGCACTCAAATGGAGGACATTAGTGGGAGTATTAGTTGAAAAGTGTTCTTGAGGGAAAAGGAGGAACCAGAAATGCAAAAGGCATATCCAAAGATGATTCAACAATTGTGAGCAAAAATACAACTAAACTGAAATGATTCTAGCCTTTTCTCAAAAATATCTCCTATTGCTTGCTTTTAAACAGCTGAATTGGAAGATAAAATGAGTACTTTTGGAAGTCTAAATTTAAAAACTTTAACATCCACGGGCATTTTATTCGAAGAATTATGATTTTACCCATTTACCCATTTTTACCCAGTAGGTTAGTCGCATCTTGTGCCAACCTATACGTATTCTATTCCCTCCCACAGTCCAAACTTATTCAGTTGAACATACTTTATTCCAGCTTAACTTGGTGTTCTCTGGCCAGGCCACCATGATCTTATATCCTCACCTCGTAAGTACTAATAGTGATCAATTAATTTAGAAAAGAATGGTGCCACTAACTGGCGATTGGGACAGCTCTGCCTTTGCTCTCCACTCTCTGGAGGGAAACTTGTGTTCATCACTTCCCACAGCAACATGGAAAATATTAGGAACCAAGTAATGCATTGTAACAGTGACCATCCCCAGTTCAATACACATCATTGTCAAAATTGGAGTTTGTAGTTCTGAGTTGGTCACTTGTTGAGAATAATCTGGGTAATTATTTGACTAAAGTTAAGTGTTTTGTTGCATTGTTTACATGCACTTTTCTGCAAATATTTATATGCATTCAAAATATAATTTAGCTGTAGCATTCTAGTTCTGTAACTGGCAGTGCAGCTATTTATAAGAAGGTCTCCTTGTTGGCAGGCTTGTGAGGCAGTAATCTAGTGAGATTCCAATGAGAAATGAACAGTGATCATGATACTTGAAAATAATTAGCTGGAATTATCCTTTAACCTGCTAATGTACCGTTACTTGCCTTTATAATGATTCTCCTAGTTATAGATCTTGTTTTCTGCATTTTTCCCCTGATTTGTGGCAGGAGGTCTCCACTAGTGCAGAGCAATGCAATACCTGACTATTTTGGACACAGGACCGATTTAAACCTGGACGGGAACAGTTGGATGAAGGAAAGCAGCTACGAAGGTGCTGTGGGGATCTCTTTACCCAAGGCAGAAGATGAAGTATTCTGGCTAGAGTATGGCGATGGAAGAGGCCCAGCAATGTCCTTGGTGGAGTGGGTAGGGGAGTTGACATGTTTGGCCACAGGGCAGTGGGGTTGTTTAGCGTGTGAACTTACCTCTGCGTAGCTTGACACTGTCCAGGATCTCCCCATGCATGTTTTGGACACCACCCATGCCCTCCAGTTCCTCCATGACTTTCATTTCCCTGGCCCCCAATGCCTCTTCCCTATGGACATCCAGTCCCTGTATACCTTTGTTCGCCATGACGAAGGGCTCTCAGCCCACTGTTTCTTCCTATCCCGCCCACCCAACTAGTATCCTTCCAATGATACACTCATTCGATTGGCAGACCTGGCCCTCCCTCCAACAATTTTTCTCCTTCGAATCCCCCCACTTCCTCCAGACCAAAGAGATAGTCATGGGCCCCAGCTATGCCTCCCTGTTCGTCAGGTATGTGGAACAGTCCATCTTCCACAGCTATACCACCACACCTGCCTTTTCCTCTCCTACATCTATGACAGTATTGGCACTGCCTCGTGCTCCCACGAGGAAGTTAAACAGTTCATCAACTTTATAAACACCTTCCATCCTGACCTCCAGTTCACCTGGACTATTTCAGACACTCCCCTCCCCTTCCTGGATCTCTCCGTTTCCATTTCCGGCAATCGACTCAATATGGACATCTACTTCAAACCTACCAATTCCTACAGCTACCTGGACTGCACCTCCTCCCACCATGCCTCCTGTAAAAATGCTATCCCTTATTCCCAACTCCTCTGCCTCTCGGAGGATGAACTCTACCATAGAACACCCCAGATGGTGGCCGCCTCCTAAGACCACAACTTTCCATCCGACATGGTCGTCAATGCCCTGCAGTATATCTCCTTCACTTTCCACACCTCCACCCTTGAACCCCACTCCTCCAATTGTAACAAGGTCAGAACCCCCCGGTCTTCACCTTCCACCCCACCAACCTCCGGATACATTACATCATCATCCTCCACCATTTCTGCCACCAGTAAACAGACCCCACCCCTAGGGATATATTTCCTTTCCCATCCCTATCTGAGTTCCAGAAAGACTATTCCCTCCGCCACTCCCTTGTTAGCTCACGTCCCCCACCAACTCACCCTCTTTTCCTGGTACCTTCCACTGCCACTGCAAGCGGTGCAAAACATAGCAACCCACCCAGGTCGTCTCTTCTGCCCCATCTTTTACTAATGATCCAGGGACCTGGGTTTGAATCACACCTTAGCAGATAAAATTTAGATTCAATTTTAAATTGAGAGTCTACTGATGAAGGAGAAAGTGAGGTCTGCAGATGCTGGAGATCAGAGCTGAAAATGTGTTGCTGGAAAAGCACAGCAGGTCAGGCAGCATCCAAGGAACAGGAGATTCGACATTTCAGGCATTCCTGAAGAAGGGCTTATGCCCGAAACGTCGAATCTCCTGTTCCTTGGATGCTGCCTGACCTGTGTTTTTCCAGCAACACATTTTCAGTCCACTGATGAAACCAATACAGATTGTCGGGAAGGAAACTGCCATCCTTACCTGGTCTGGCTTATGTGATTCTGGATCCATAGCAATGTGGTTGATTTTTAACTGCCCTCTGGGCAATTAAGGTTCAGCAGTAAATGCCGGCCTGTCGTGCCTACATCCTGTGAATGAATAATTTTGTCTTAAATTGGTGCCCCTTTATTCTGGCACTGTGCTCTTGGTCCTAGATTCTGAATGAGATGAAACAGCCTTTCAGCATTTGCATCAAGCCCCTTAAGAATCCTGTCTGCCTTAATGAAATCACCTTTCATTCTTGTTAAAATCCCGTTAGTCTTTGTTTTAGTTTTGCTTGTAGAATAATCCCTCCATATTGGAGATCTTTGTAGTTAAACTTCTCTGAACTGCCTCCAATGAAATTTTATCCTCCCTTAAATAAGGGAATGAAAACTGCTCACAGTTGTCTGAATGTGGTCTCACCAGCACTCTATACAGTTGAACTTCTCAACTCTTACATTCCAAACAATATTCCATCAGCCTTCCTGATTACCTGTTACCCCCGTGTGCGAGCTTCCTGTCTTTGATGCTGCAGCCTTTTGCAGTTTTTTCCATTTACATAATATTCTGTTCTTTTGTTCTGCCTCGCACAATAAACAAATTTGCATTTTCCCACCATACATATTATTTACCAATCTGTTGTCCATTTATTTAACCCATCAATGTATTTCTGTAAACTGTTGGTATTCCCCTCATTGCTTGCCCTTCCACTTGTTTCAGTATTGTCTGTAAATTTTGCTGTAGTGTGTCCACTCCGTGTCTCCATGTCATGAATATTTATTGTAAGTAGCTGAAGCCAGGTATGGGTATCTGTGGAACACCACTGCTTGCAGGTCACCAGCCTGAAAAAGAAGCTCTTGTCCACATTTTCTAATTCCTGCCTGTTAGCCAATTCTCCATCCGTGCCAATTTACTACTTTTAACCTTATGGGCTCTTCTCTTATCACCAGACCTTTTGTGAGATACGTTGGCAAATGCCTTCTGAAAGTCTAAGGACAACACATCTACTGGTTACCCTTTATCTACTCTGGTTAAAACTCTCTTAAAAGAACTCAATAAATTAATCAGACATGAATCGAGCAATCTCAGATCTTCCAGTGTGACAGAAGCAGCAGAATGTAATGTTCATTTTTTTAAAAAAAAGCTAGAGAAGTGGCATGTCAAGATGAAGATACCATTTCTCCAACCTTTCTTGTTTTCTACATATAAATGATTTTACAGCCTGGCAACCAACATAAGTCACCATACGCAGCAAACCTTATGAATGATCCTGATCCCAGACAAGTTCAGTGGGGCTTGCTTGGAGTCCTTGTCCCTACCACTGAGCCAAGTCTAGAGGCTGTCTGCTAAGCTATAGTGGGCTGTGAAAATCCAGTCCTTAATTTCCACAAGTTTGGTCTCTTGTGTTGTGTCTTACAGTCAGAATGTCAGTCTACCTTTTAAGAGGTATCATTCATGTGTCATAGCATATGACCTGTATATCTCATATCCATCTTGCCTCTGATCATTTGAAACGTTACTCTCGCTTGAAAGTGGCTTCTCTGCTGTAAACATAATCACTTATTCTTGGTACAGACACTTGTGTGTCTGTTGTAGTAAATGTCTTTGAATTCACTAGTACTACAGTATCCAGTCCCACTTATGATACGGGCGTAACATAATCATTGCATCAGGTAATACGTGGAGATAAATGCATGCCATTCTGGAGGGTATCTCTGCAATAATGCAACCATTGGATGCTGCAAAGAGGGTATGTTATGATCTTACTGTATGGGTCAGTTAGGATGAGATGAATGGACTTTTTTATCTCATGTGATTTTATATTAAAAATACATTCTTGATCTTTAGTCAGTTCACTTATCCTGTATTTTGAGCTTGGAATCTTTTGCTAATCTGAGGTGCATTTCAACTAATGTTATTTTTTTTTACAAGTCTAAATCTGTGATTTAAGCCTACTTTTTCCATCAAATAAAATGTGTGGCTTCCCAGCTGAATGCTTTGTGCTCTAATCTTGGTATGCTTTGATGTTATCCCTACCATTTTTACACAATGTATTTACTGGAGTATTTTTTATCATGACATTTTTGAGTACGTGGTAAGGTGATTGGGGCAAATTTCAAATTCTACCCTCTTTGCCCCAACACACAGAATTGTTGCTGTACAAAAAGCACAAAAACTAACTGGGAAGCCCAAGGCCAACGTAAAATTGATCCTTTTGAATTTTACTTATTTGGATAAACTGTTGGCACCATTTGCAGCATGTTAATTCTGGATCACTCTGCTTGCCAGCTCTCTGGTAAATGCTGGGGATCATGTCCATTCACTAGCAAGAGGAGCATTTTGGGATTAGGAGGGACATTCCTGATCAATTTGGCTCTGTGATTTTAACAAGAAACCTTTTGCAACTTGTCATTTCATTGACCAGGCTGCATCTGTGTAAAATCTGAGTGATGCAGCGTTCTATCTGGTCTGGGTCTGGATACAGTCAATGAACAGCAGCCTCCATTCTCAAAGACTAGCTAAAACCAATGTTGGGGCCCTTTTCAGACACTAATGACAGACTCAAATGCCTGTTTTACAAACTCTGTTGCCAGAGAATGACCTGGGATGTTTTTCCAATGTTCCTGGGTCACAGAGCATAACCCTGTGAAACGTAGTCAACCAGAAAGAGGCCTGCAATCAATGTACCGCTCACTCTGTCCTTGCTGTCAAAGTCGAGATTTCTAAGTAGAACTAAGGGGAGCTTTAATAACAGCACTGTCTCTGTTTTATAGCGTTAATTGAATAAAGCTGCTGTGTCGACAAACATTGTGTTCTCTATGCTTGAAGACTTTATATGTAAACTAACCAAGCACGTGAAAGAACAAATGAATACTAGTAGTTGCAAATATTGGGCCTATTCCGGCTGATATAATTAATAAAACCTATTCAAGTACAAATAAGAGGTACTTTTTACTCTTGATAGTATTTCCTTCTGACAATATTGATTCATTGTTGTGTTCCACCCACCACTGCCAACTGCAAGCAGTTATTTATGTTTGAGCTTTGACAATGACTAGCAGCATGGACATTAGCCTGCCCTTTCAGATATTTTGCATGTGCCTATATGTACTTTCTGACCAGGGTTTGTGTATAGTGACCAGTAGAGGGAGCCCAACCTGAGTTGTGTTTTGCTCTTTGGGACTGGAATGGGAGCAGCAGAAAAAAAGGCAAGAGGGGAGATGAGACCAATTGCTTTGCCCAGAATCCTCACTCAAGTTATTGGACTCGGGACAAACTGGATGTCTGTGATGTTATCTTAGCTGTGTAGATCAATTTCCAGTTGAATAAGCTCCATGCGTAAAATTGTCTCTTAAAGTAAACGATATAGCTCTTTTAAAACAAATTGAATTATAAACTTAAAGTACCAATCCTCACCCTCCCATCCTGCTGTAAATAACAGGTGTGTGCTAAATGAAGCAAATTATAACCTTGTTTGAAGTAGTTCCAAGCTGAGCAGAATTTTAATTAAGTTCAACTGACATGGAGCTAGAGCCAGATGTAAGTGAAGGACAGTCATGCTTACAAATAAGACTTTTCCCAAAGAAATCAATGCTGTCTCTATGTGATGGGACATTGCTCAGAGTGATGCTTTATTAAAATTGACAGAATGGAATGCCTACTGAGTGAAATATATCCCTTGGAAGGAACTGGTTATCAACCAGCTTCAGCAAATAACAGGTATCAGAGCATTGTGTTTGAAGGCAGAGCCCACTAGTTGTGATAATGAGCAAATTGAGGGAAAAAAAAAGTTCCTGTAGATGGAAATTTCACTATCTAATCACTGCATCAATTTAGCCAACAAATTATACAGTTAAGAATGGTTAAAGTTGACTTTGCAGTTAGGGCTAGTCTGCATCAGGGTTTGCCTGTTCCTTATTTATGTTGAAATGCACCATTTGAGTTCAGATTTATTTCTGATCAGGTGCTGCCCTCTTGTGTTCAATGAAAAATTTTACTTTCTCCTCTTTGGATTTTCTCCCTCAAAGTTGCTAACTCTGGTTCCTATAAATTCCTATAAATACTTCTATGTGGTTGGTCAAGATGCTCCTACCTCCGAATGACTTTAGTGCCAGAATGGTCAATCTCTTTACCAATAGCAAAGAACCACAACTGCTGAAAATCAAAAACACAAAGTACTCAGCACTTAGGTGGTCAGGCAGTGTCTGTGAAGAAAACAGACCAAGTAGTGTTTTAAACATGGAACCTTAATGGTTTTATCCTGAAGGCTTCTGAAAACACACCACTTTTTCTCACATTCCATGAAACCACTGACTTGCTGCACATGGCGGGAAAATGTTTCACATGGGCAACAAGAACATCGAAGCAGTTTCACTATCAAAAGTTGGAAAGCAGAATTATTACTGCTCTAATTTTTTTTTGTGTGTGTGTACAGTGGTTTAGAGAAATCCATAGATGGCCTGAGTAAGGATGCCTCTTCAACCCAGCAAACAATCACATTAAAAGATGTGGAGGAGGGTGCAGTTGCTCTGCGTCAGGTTGGAGAATGTCTGGCAGGCCTAAAAGGTAAGGTACTATATAAGAACATTGGGAATGCTGACAAAAGCAACGAGGTAAAATGATGCATACCCACCACACCGTTCATTGCTGACCTACATCAATGCCTGATCTGCCAATATCTCTGCCAAAACACAAGAAGTGTTTAAAGTAGCCTTGTATTTCAATTATTTCATAGCTTCACCACTCCCTTCCTCCTGGACAACAACCTCCACAGTATTCTTCTTTCTTAACCCTTTTATACTTCTTTCACTGCACTGGTAGTAGTTATGCATCAGCTTCATAGGGTTCATGTGTTGGATTTCAATTTCTATCTTGTCCCACTGCTGATAACCACCCACTCCCAAAATTCCAGCATCCTTAACAAACAGCCCTGAACCAATTTGGCCTCCTATAATTATGCTTTCATTAAACTCATTGGGATGTTTTTCTATGTCAAAGGTATTCTATAAATTCAAGTTCTAACCATGTTTCATGTCCTAAATTGTTTAGAATTCTATTAGGTAGATGACTGTTTTTGTTTCTTTTAGAAACAGAAAGTTCTGGGGAAACAAGGTCTGGCAGCATCAATACAGAGAGAAACCATTAACACTTTAAGTTGAGTATTACTTCTTCAAATCTGGATTTGAAGTATTGTCTGATTCGACTTGAAATGTTAACTCTCTCAACAGAAGCTTCCTGACCTGCTGAGTGTCCGCAGCACTTTGCTTTTATTATAGAGTTCAGTATCTGCAAACTCTTGAGTTTGTTTTGTACTTTTTTCCCACTAATATGTACAGTTGCTTGCATTGTTGGTGTTGTCTCCTTTATTTCTAAATACAACTTGCATTCGAAAAGGACCTTGTCAAAATTTGTAAAACATTGTGATTCATCAAATATCATTTGTGATATTTTGTTGTGCTGTTGCCAAAGTAATAGTGGTAAGTAGCTATTGGCATCCTGCTTTATCAATAAGCTGCACCATCTCTGATACTATTATATTGTGCTTGGAGCACAGAAACAGGTCATTCTGCCCACAAGCTCTGGGCAGAATAGTTGGGTAAAGACAACTGTTAATGTTGGGAAGGCAGAAAACCAGCTGCAAATAAGAATTCTTTTGACCTTGTTCTTGGTTTGTAAGGTACCAGAAATGTTCCTTGTGTACGTACAGTTTGAAAGTTTCGGCTTGTGTCTTTATTCCAGCCGAGTTCCCAGCTTTACAGAATAAAATGCGGGCAGTACTCCGTGTGGAGGTAGAAGCAGTGAAGTTCTTAAAGGAAGAGCCTCACAAGTTGGAGAGTCTACTAAAGAGAGTCAAAAGTATGACGGAGGTGCTCACAGGTTTAAGAAGGTAACTGCTAAAAGAACAAAATCTTTGTTATATTTATTGTATTGTGGTCATCGTTGTTTAACAAAATATTTTTCATTTGTCGAGAAATATTGCTATTTGATTACAGGCTGTTTATTAACATTTTGATATAGTGCTTCATATCTGAAGAGGACTGGGAAATGGCAATTTTTCTGCAGTTGAGGAGCAGCTAGTCAGTGCCACCTCAAAAGCCAAAGGCAAAGCTTGTGTTAATATAGAGGGAGAGATGAAAAATAGATAGGAGGTGGAAGATTCTCCTGTACACAGTTATTTTACATCTGCAACTTGCCTTTACCATCATAAATACCTCCCTTGTCTTGTGGTCTGGGTACCCTCACCAGTTGTTCCACTTGCTGCTCCTCCCTCTCTGTCAGCAGCATAAAAATCACGATTTTCTTGCACTGTTTAGTTCTGAAGACTTGAAACATTTTCCACTTCACAAATGCTGCCAGAGCTGCTAATTTTTATCTTGAATATTTTCTGCTTTTGTTTTAGATTTTTCAGCATCCATAGCATTTTGCTTTTATTTGACTATTGATTGCCCTGTTTAGTTGTCTTTTGAGTCCTTCTATATTGTGAAGACTTAGCTACGAAGAATGATATATATTCTGATGACTTTTTTGTGCATTGTCACAAAAAGGATGTTGTGACCGTTTTGGAGACGTGGATAGAGCAGGGACAGGAATGGTTGTTGCAGGTTATGGGGTTTAGATGTTTAACTAAGAACAAGGAAGGTGGTAAAAGAGGGGGAGGTATGGCATTAGTCAAAGACAATGTTACAGTGACAGGATGTTTGAGGACGACTCTACTGAGGTAGTATAGGCTGAGGTTAGAAACAGGAAAGGAGAGGTCATCCTGCTGGAAGTTTTCCGTAGACATCCGAAAAATTCCAGAGATGTAGAGAAAGGGATTGCAAAGATGATTCTAGATTAGAGCGAAAGTACAGGGTAGTTGTGATGAGGGCTTTAGCTTTCCAAATATTGACTGGAAATAGTTTGAGCACTTTTAGATGGGTCAGTTTTTGTCCAATGAGTCCAAGGAGATAGGTGAGGTTCTTAAAGAATTTTTTTTGTCTTTTTCCTGTGCGAATACTGACAATGTTGTGGAGGAGGAAATTGAGATTCAGGCTATTAGACTAGATGGGATTGAAGCTCATGAGGAGGTATTAGCAATTCTGGAAAATGTGAAAATAGTTAATACCCCTGGGCTGGATGGGATTTATCCAAGGATTCTCTGGGAAGCTAAGGAGGAGATTGCAGAACCTTTGGTTTTGATCTTTGTCATCATTGTCTACAAGAGTAGTGCCAGAAGACTGGAGGATAGTAAATATTCCCTTATTCAAGAAGGGGAGTAGAGACAACCCTGGTAATTATAGACCAGTAAGCCTTACTCCAGTTGTGGGTAAACTGTTGGAAAATATTATAAGAGATAGGATTTACCATCATCTAGAAAGGAATAAGTTGATTAGGGGTAGTCAACACTTTTGTGAAGGGTAGATTGTGCCTCTCAAACCTTATTGAGTTCTTTCAGAAGGTGAGCAAACAGGCAGATGAGGGTAAAGCCTTTGTGGTGCATATGGATTTCAGTAAAGCATTTGGTGAGGTTCCCCATGGTAGCGTATTGCAGAAAATACAAAGGCATGGGATTGAGGGGGATTTAGCAGTTTGGATCAGAAATTTGCTAGCTGAAAGAAGACAGAGGGTGGTGGTTGTTGGGAAATGTTCATCCTGGAGTTCAGTTACTAGTGGTGTATTGCAAGGATCTGTTCTGGGTCCACTGTTTGTCATTTTCATAAATGACCTGGATGAGGGTGTAAAAGGATAGGTTAGTAAATTTGCAGATGACACTAATGTCGGTGGAGTTGTGGACAGTGCCAAAAAATGTTGCAGGTTACAGAGGGACAAAGATAAGCTGCAGACCTGGGTTGAGATGGCAAATGAGTTTAGTGTGGAAAAGTGTGAGCTGATTCACTTTGGAAGGAGTATTGTGTGTTAAAAAATGTAGCTAGTCTTTGATCCCAACCCTGCTCACGAACTCCAGCATCTAATAATTCCCTCGAATTTACCTATTTCTGGTCTTTATGAAAACTGCTATTTCTCATCTTAAGTCTTTATACTCTTTTAATAGCCATGAACGTGTTTATGCTGATCTTGTGTTATACAGCTTTTAAACTTGACTATAGAATTTCTTCATCAAATCTTAAAAGTAGATCTTCAAGACATTTGTGCAACCCTGAGTGCATCTATTTCCTCTGTATTGGAAACAGTAGATCTAATCTTTGTCAGGATGTCTGAGGGTCGCGCTATCCTAGCACTTAAGAATTGTAACTTAATTGAGTTATTATTGAGGAGGCTAATGAGTTCAGACAGGCACAGTAATAACACTAATGATTTCAGAACAGCTTTTACCAACACTCCTGAGTTTGTAGACAGCACTGATACCATCTTCCCATCTTCCCATCTTCCCATCTTCCCATCTTCCCATCTTCCCATCTTCCCATCTCCCAACTCCCTTAGACTTGAATCATGATCTTCCATAGTTTAATGCATGTGATCTGCTCTCTCCCTTCAGTCACTTATGACCACTTGCAGGTACATACACTGACTACAGAAATGAAGCAGACTGGTAGTTTACTACTTACTCTACAGGATTATGAAGCTTATATGGGTGTTACAGAATCATAGAGATGTACAGCATGGAAACAGACCCTTTGGTCAGTATGGATGGGTTGGATCAGATATCCCAAGCCAATCTAGTCCCACCTGCCAGCACCTGGCCCATATCCCTCCAAACCCTTCCTATTCATTTACCCATCCAAATACCTCTTAAATGTTGCAATTGTACCAGCCTTCACTTCGTCTGGCAGCTCATTCCATACACGTACCACCTTCTGTGTGAAACATTTGCCCCTTAGGTCTCTTATATTTCCCCTCTCACCCTAAACATCTATAAGGTCACCCCTCAGCCTCTGACGGTCCAGGGAAACAGCCCCAGCCTGTTAAGCCTCTCCCTATAGCTCAAATCTTCCAACCCTGGCAACATCCTTGTAAATCTTTTCTGAACCCTTTCAAGTTTCTCAACATCTTTTCTATAGGAGGGAGATCAAAATTGCATGCAATATTCCAACAGCGGCCTAACCAATGTCCTGTACAGCTGCAACATGACCTCCCAACTCCTGTACTCAATATTCTGACCAAAGAAAGAAAGCATACCAAAAGCCGCTTTCACTATCCTATTTACCTGCGACTCCACTTTCAAGGAGCAATTAACCTGTACTCCAAGGTCTCTTTGATCAGCAACACTCTTGAGGACCTTACCATTAAGTGTATAAGTCCTGCTAAGATTTGCTTTCCCAAAATGCAGCACCTTGCATTTATCTGAATTAAACTCCATCTGCCATTTCTCAGCCCATTGGCCCATCTGATCAATATCCTGTTGTAATCTGAGGTACCCTCTTTGCTGTTCACTACACCTCCAAGTTTGGTGTCATCTGCAAACTTACTGTGTACCTCTCATGTTCGCATCCAAATCATTTCTGTAAATGACAAAAGGTAGAGGACTCAGCACCGATCCTTGTGGTACTCCACTGGTCAGAGGCCTCCAGTCTGAAAAACAACCCTCCACCACCACCCTCTGTCTTCTACCTTTGAACCAGTTCTGTATCCAAATGGCTAGTTCTCCCTGCGTTCTGTGATATCTAACCTTGCTAATCAGCCTCCCATGGGGAACCTTTTCGAATGCCTCACAAGTCCATATAGATCACGTCCACTACTCTGTCCTCATCAATCTTCTTTGTTACTACTTCAAATAAAACTCAGTCAACTTTGTGAGACATGATTTCCCACGCAGAAAACCATGTTGACTATCCCTAATCCGTCCTTGCCTTTCCAAATACATGTACATCCTGTCCCTCAGGATTCCCTCCAACAACTTGTCCACCACTGACGTCAGGATCAGTGGTCTATAGTTCTCTGGCTTGTCCTTACCACCTTTCTTAAACAGTGGCACCACGTTAGCCAGCTTAGTCTTCCAGCACCTCACCTGTGACTGTCGACAATACAAATATCTCAGCAAGAGGCCCAGCAATCACTTCTCTAGCTTCCCACAGATTTTTAGGGTACACCTGGTCAGGTCCTGGGTATTTATCCATCTTGATGCACTTCAAGACAACTAGCACTTCCTCCTCTGTAATATGGACATTTTTCAAGATAACACCATCTATTTCCCTACAGTCTATATCTTCATATCCTTTTCCACAGTAAATACTGATGCAAAATATTCATTTAGTATCTCCCCCATCTCCTGTGGCTCCACACAAAGGCCGCCTTGCTGATCTTTGAGGGGCCCTATTCTCTCCCTAGTTACCCTTTTGTCCTTAATATATTTGTAAAAACCCTTTGGATTCTCCTCAATTTTATTTGCCAAAGCTATCTCATGTCCCCATTTTGCCCTCCTGGTTTTCCTCTTAAGTGTACTCCTACTTTCTTTATACTCTTCTAAGTTTTCTCTCGATCCAGCCTGTCTATACATTACATGTGCTTCCTTCTTTTTCTTAACCAAGCCTTCAATTTCTTTAGTCATCCAGCATTCCTTACACTACCAGCCTTTGCTTTCACCCTGATAGGAATATTCATTCTCTGGACTCTCGTCTCATTTCTGAAGGCTTCACATTTTCCAGCCATCCTGCGAACATCTGCCCCCAATCAGCTTTCAAACGTTCTTGCCTAATACCGTCAAAATTGGCTTTTCTCCAGTTTAGAACTTCAACTTTCAGATCTGGTCTATCCTTTTCCATCATTATTTTAAATCTAATAGAATTATGGTCGCTGGCCCCAAAGTGCTCCCCCACTGACACCTCAGTCACCTATCCTGCCTTATTTCCCAAGCATAGGTGAAGTTTTGCACCTTCTGTAGTAGGTACATCCGCATGCTGAATCAGAAAATTGTCTTGTACGCACTTAAGAAACTCCCCTGCATCTAAACCCTTAATACTATGGCAGTCCCAGTCTATGTTTGGAAAGTTAAAATCCCCTAACATAGCCACTCTATTATTCTTATAGATAACTGAGATCTCCTTACAAGTTTGTTTCTCAATTTCCCTTTGACTATTAGGGGGTCTATAATACAATGCCAATAAGGTGATCATCCCTTTCTTATTTCTCAGTTCCACCCAAATAACTTCCCTGGATGTATTTCCAGGAATATCCTTCCTCAGCACAGCTGTAATGCTATCCCTTATCAAAAATGCCACTTCCCCTCCTCTCTTGCCTCCCTTTCTATCCTTCCTGTAGCATTTGCATCCTGGAACATTTAAGCTGCCAGTCCTGCCCATCCCTGAGCCATGTTTCTGTAATTGCCATGATATCCCAGTCCCATGTTCCTAACCATGCCCGGAGCTCATCTGCCTTCCCTTTGCATTGAAATAAATGCAGTTTAATTTATTAGTCGTACCTATTCCTTGCCTGCCCTGACTGTTTGACTTGCTTCTGTTCTCAACTGTACCAGTGTCGGATTGATCGCTTTCCTCAATATCTCCCTGGGTCCCAAACCAACCACCCCGCCCCCACTGCCCACCTTACCAGTTTAAATCCACCTGAGCAGCTCTAGCAAATTTCCCTGCCAGTATATTAGTCCCCTTCCACTTTAGGTGCAATCTGTCCTTCTTGTACAGGTCACTTCTACCCCAAAAGAGATTCCACTGATCCAACAATGTGAATCCTTCCCCCATATACCAGCTCCTCAGCCATGTATTCATCTGCTCTATCCTCCTATTCGTGCCCTCACTAGCTTGTAGCACTGGGAGTAATCCAGATGTTACCACTCTTGACTTCCTTTTTAAATTCCTGCCTAAATCTGTAATCTCCTTTCAGAATCTCAACCTTTTTCCCTTCCTATGTTGTTGGTTCCAATGTGGACAATGACCTCTTGCTGGCCCCTCTCCCCCGTGGGAACATTCTGCACCCACTCTGAGACCTCCTTGATACTGGCACCAGGGAAGCAACATACCATTCTGATTTTTCGCTGCTGTCCACAGAAACTTCTGTCTGTACCTCTGACTAGACCGTCCCCTAACACAATTCTCTTGGAACCTGACGTACCCCTCGTTGCATTAGAACCAGTTTCGATACCAGAAACTTGGCTGTTCATGCTACGTCCTTCCGAGAATCCATCTCCCCATACATTTTCCAAAACAGCATACCTGTTTGAAATGGGTATAGCCACAAAAGGTTGCTGCCCTAGGTGCCTACCTCTCTTACCTTTCCTGGAGCTATCCCATCTATGTAGTGTATCTAAGACTCTCTTTCTCTCTCTTTCCCCCCCCCCCCCCCATTCTTCCTATAACTGCCATCCATCACATACTGTTGCAAATTCTTCATTGCTTCCAACTGTGTCTCCAACCAATCCATTCAATCTGATCAGATTAGCAACCAACAGCATTTATGGCAGATATAATCCGCAGTAACCCTTAAACACTCTTTAAACTCCCACATCTGAAAAGAAGCACACATCACTCTACTAAAGGCCATTTTTGCTCCTTCACAATCTACAGACCCAGAAAATAACACCCCTTATTCCTCTACAAACACTGCCCCAGGTTAAAGTAATAGTTTATGGCTTATATTTTTAAGTTTAATCAAGAAACATATCTCCAAAAACATTTAATCAAGAAAGAACCCACTCTATTCATTACTGCAGACTTTCTGTAGGCCACACTTAAAACAACAATTAACTTATCTGATTCTGTGCTGTGAACTTCGCCCAACAGTTCCTCACTTTTTTTTATATTCTAAGTATTGAATGTTTTCTAAACACAGTCGTTGCATTAGTTGCAAGTTCATTTTCTATGTTGTTTCCTATGAAAAACCAGGTCGTTGAAGAGTGAGTCCTGGAGTATTACATAAATTAGCCTCTTGCCTATTTTGTGGAGGAACACATCCTCTTTGCAGCCACTAACTTGGTTAGATGCTGTACTGTTTAGGCTCATTGGGTTACAAATTTGATTTTCTTTCTTGTGTGTTAATATACTCATGTTGACCACCTTGAGTCTGAAGGGTTGCATTCATCAAGGCAAGTATGGACTATTCCTTCATACTCCATGACTTATTCTTTGAAGATGGTGGACAGAATTTGGGGAGCTAGGAGTTGAATTACTTGACCCACAATTCCCAGCCTCCAACCTGTTATAGCCACAGAATTTGTTACTAGTCCAGTTCAGATTCTGATCAATGATAACCCCCAGGATGTTAACCAGAGAGGATTCAGTAATGGTAATGCCATTGAGAGTCGAGGGGAGATGATTAAATTCTCTCCTATTGATTATGGTCATTGCCTGGTACTTTTGTGTCTCAAATCTTATTTGCCACTTATCAGTGCAAGCCTGAATGTTGTCCTAGTCTTGCTGCTTGTGGTCATGGAGTGCTTCAGTTTCTGAGGAATGGTGTATGGTGCTGAGACTTATTCAATTGTCAGAGAATACCCCCACTTCTGATGGAAGAAAGATAATTGATGAAGTGTTTGAAGATGTATGTCCTCAGCCACTACCCTGAGGAAGCAGTTAGATTTCAGGGTGGATTTGATTGAAGTCCAAAAACCATAGTCATCCTTTATTGTGCTAGATATAACTTCAAACATTGGGGAGTTTCTCCCACATCATATTGACTTCAGTTTTGCTCAGGCTGTCCTGTGGCCATATTTAGTTAAATGATCCACTGATGTCAAGGCTACTCACTCTCATCTCCCCTCTGGGAGTTCAGCTTTTGCATTAGTATTTGGACTGGAGTCAAGTGGCCCTGGCAGAACCCAAACTGAACCTTAGTGAGCAGATTACTGCTGTGTAACTACCATTTATAGCTCTGTTGATGACACCTTCCATCATTTTAAGGTTTGAGAACAGACTGATGGATGGTAATTCTGTATGGATTTGTCATGATTTTTATGGACGTGACATATCTGGGCACTTTTGCACATTGTTGGTTAGGTTTAATGTCATATCAGAACTGGAACAGTTTAACGAGAGATGCAGCTAGTTCAGCAGTACAAATCTGCATACTGTTACTGGAATGTTATCATGCCTGTAGCTTTGCAGTGTCTGGAGACTTCAGCCATTTTTGACATCACATGGAGTGAATCAAATTAGCTGAAGACTGGCATCTGTAATGCTGAGGACCACGATGGTTTATCTTCCTGACAAATGCTTCAGCCTTGATATTTCCACTGATGTCCTGGGCACTCCTATCATTTAAGATGAGGATGTTTGTAGAACCTGTTCCCTCAATGAGTTGTTCAACTGAACACAACCATTGGCAATTGTCATATGCTGAGTAAAGTATTAGTCCATCAATACCTATGGTGGGTTGAAAGAAATACAATAGATATCACTTCACTGTTTAAATGATTATGTTGAAGTTGCACCCTAAGGGAGTCAACAGTATTCTTTTAAGAATGTCTGTCTTTTTTTTCATTTGTTTTGTGTAAATGTACGTTGAACCAAATGCATAGGTCTTAAAATGCTTCACTTTGTTCGTAGACTTGTAACTGAAGACCTTTTGCGAGGAACAGAATCCAAACCTTCATTGCAGAAAAGCATCACAGAAACTGTGACCACTGTGTCGGAGTCCGAAATGTCCAAAGATCCTCCCTTGCAAGTTCAGGAGCATACTAATTTCATACAAGCAACTGGGCCTCAAAGCCCCTCAGGATCACTGCATGAGGTGCAGAATTCTGTGGTGAAATCAGAGTCACACATGGTCGTCCATCAGGTTCAAAGTTCTCCTGTCCAAATTCACCAATCTCATCACTCCTCAGTGTTATTGCACCCTACCCAGGGTCCTCTGATTATGCCCAAACAATCCCAAAATGCACCAGTTACCGTTCAACAGGTTCAATCCTCTCCAGCTGTGACAAAACGATCCCAAGAATCAACAGATGGAATACCTCCAATCCAAAGTGCTCCAGGTCACCAGTTTCAGAGCTCATCATCAACTACTCAAGTTTCTTCTGGTCAAAATCTCTTCATTGATGAAATTCATGCTGCAAGTACCAAAAAGGGCATTCACCGGAAAATGACCATAGAGGTATTCTTGTGATTAATTTCTGAATTGATTATTAAATGGCCTCCACCTTGTGGGACCTTTTTTGCATTTTTTTCCTTTGCTTTATCATTGTATATTCTTAACCCAGTTGAATTGTACTTAAAGCTCAGAAGCTACATTTTTACTTATGACTATAGGCAGCAGAAAGAGAGTGGGAAGAAAAAAGACAAAATATGAATCAGTACGATGAAAAAGAATTTGAGCGACTCCTAGAGGAGGCACAGGCAAACATGATGAAAGGAATTCCAAGCTTGGAAGTAGAACCTGAACAGAAATCAATTACAAAGCTAGAGGAACCAGATGGGGTCAAACAGCCAGGTATGCAGATTGACATCTTGATTGAAAAAAATGTAGATTGAGGTGTTTTAATTAGCTGATCTCAGAATTGTTGTGTTGTAGGAGAGGCCATTCAATCCATTGTGTCTGAAATAGCTCTCCATATGTACATCATATCTTAGTACGTTTCCCTGTCCTTTCCTTGTAACCCAATGCATTTACTTATGTTTAAGTAATCATTTGAGTTCCCTTCTGAATGCTTGATTGAAGTTGGCTCCATCACAATTCCAGGAAGTACATTCCAAAACTGAAGCAGTCATTACATAAAGTTTTCTTGCATTGTACTAACTACTTTCGCAAATCACTTTAAATCTGTTTCCCCTGCTCTTGATCATTTCACTGGCAGGAAACGTTTCTCTCCCTGTCTCCTCTGTCTAACTTCTCCAATCTCCCTTCAACTGAAGTTTCTCATCTTGGAAACTATTCTCATAAACCTTTTCTGCACTCTCTCTAATACATTTGTATCCTTCTTAAAGTGTGATACCCAGACCTGTGCACACAAAGCCATTCAACTAACATCTTGTAGAGCTTCAGCAATGCATCCCTGCTCTTGGACTCCACACCCCTATAAATAGAGCTGAGTTTACTACATGCTTTTCTATAATGTTCTCCTGCATGTTTAATAACTTATGCGCGTATACATTTGGGTCTCTCTGCTTTTGTACACCCTTTGAATTATGCCTTTTATTGTATATTGTCTCTCCAGATTCTTTGCACTAAAATGTATCACGTTATACTTTTCTGTTTAAAGGTTTAATACTATCCTCCGCTCAGTTTACAATGCTTCCAAATGTTGTATGATCCATTAAGTTTGAAATTGTCCCCTCCACACGATCTAGATAATTAATATATCACGGGAAAAGCAAAGCTTCTAATATCTATCTTTGGGGAGCCCCGCCTCAAACCTCCTTCCAGACTGAAAAATATCTACTATTCTGTTTTCTATCATTCGGTCAATTTTGCATCCATCTTGTTATTTAATTACATGAACTTTTGCTTTTTGAGTTTTTTGTGTGGCTTTCGTTGTCGAGGCTGTTGCGCTGGAAAAGCACAGCAAGTAAAGCAGCATCTGAGGAACAGGAGCATCGATGTTTCAGGCATAACCCCTTCATCAGGAAGGGCTTATGCCTGAAACATCTATGATTCTGTTCCTCGGATGCTGCTTGACCTGCTGTGCTTTTCGTGTGTGTGTGTGTGTGTGTGTGTGTGTGTGTGTGTGTGTGTGTGTGTGTGTGTGTGTGTGTGTGTGTGTGTGTGTGTGTGTGTGTGTCTCTCTCTATCTCTCTCTCTCTATCTCTCTCTCTCTATCTCTCTCTCTCTATCTCTCTCTCTCTATCTCTCTCTCTATCTCTCTCTCCTGATCTCCAGCAGCTGCAGTGCTCACTTACCCCTTTTTTTGTGGCTTTGTATTGTATGACTTTTATAGGTTCATGCTAATCCCATCAACAGCATGATTTTCATCAACCCTCTGTTTCCCACTTCATGGAACTCCCAATGGATAAACCAGATTTTGCTTGAAAAAAAATCCATGCTGGATCCCTAAATAACACTCATATTGTATATACTCAAGTAATACACAATCTCATGTAAAAGTCGACGCCTTATTTTTGGCCATTACCTGTATTTGGAATTTTCCATGTCTCATGTAAAGGTTGACCCTAGTTCTTCACAGATAACAGATCAATGTTTGAGTCAGTCTGCTGGCCATCACATCTCACTCCAGCTTCCCAGTCTGCCGGTTGTTCTGTTCCAATCCGCTCCTGGTCTTCCAGTCTGCTGGCTGTTGTAATTCTGAAAACCCAGAGTGGAACACCATAATTTGTTTTTTTATTATTAGAGATCAAATGGGCTTCTGCTAATGACATGATATGAATTTTGACAGACGTGAATTTCAGTCCCTCAAAAGTAGGATCCATGTAGTCGTCAACCCCACAAATTTAACCTTAAAAAGAAGTCAAAAAAATTTGACTATCACTTGAGTATATACAGTATGTCCATGTGATAATTGGACATATCTCCTCTGGGCAAGATATCTTGTTAATTATAAGTGCCAACAACTTAGTTAATGTTTTCTACTTATCAGCTTTGAACCCTTCACCTGATTGAGTTTTGTCCTTAGTGCTGTGGCCTGGATAACATCTGCTCCTTTGTTTAAAAACAATGCAAAATATTGATTTAATACTTCAGCCGCAAGTGTAAATCTCCTTTTTGGTCTCTAATCAGCATTGCTCCTTTTTTTATATATCTTTTCATTATTCATGTGCCTAAAAAGACTGGGATTCTCCTTTGCTGGCTGCCAGTCTTATTCAAAACCCCTCTTTGCTGCTCTTATTTGTTTTCTCACTTCCCTGCTGAGCATTGTGTTCAGCTTGGTTCTCAATTCTATTTTGTTCCTGTCATCTGTGGTAAGTGTAATTTTTCTACTTAATTTCTAACTCGTTTGTCATCCGCAAAGTTTGTGATATGTTTATCCTATCTCTTCATTTTGGGGGCGTATTCTTTGACTGTGCCTTCTTTGAAGATAGCCCATTAATAAGCTACCATATCTCTGGTCAACATTTGGCTCCAATCCATCTAATCTAACTGTTTTTGCCCTACTGAAGTTGGCTCTCCTCCAGTTACATTCCATAGAATCCCTACAATATGGAAGTGGGCCACTCAACCCATCGAGACCACACCAACCCTCTGAAGAGCATCCCACCCAGAATTCACTACCCATAGCTAACCGAGTCTGCACATCCCTGGACACTATGGGCAATTTAGCATGGCCAATCCACCTCAGCTACACACTTTGGAACTGTGGGAGAAAACAGAAGCATCCAGAGAAACTCTACACAGACATTGTCTGTGTGCAGTTTACACATTCTCAGTTGCCCAAGAGTGGAATCAAATCCGGGTCCCTGGTGCTGTGAGGCAGCAGTGCTAACCACTGAGCCTCCATTCTATTACTACTACTCACTCTGCATTGCCCATTTTTCTTTTTCTTATGATTCATTGGTTACGGTTTCTGCATTGATCCCCCACTGACACTTTGATCTGCTTAGCCCCCTTTGTTCGACTGGAGGAAATTTTCCTGAACACAATCTAAGAATAGTCAACATCAAAGTCACTGACCTGTTCACAGAAATAATAATTGATTAAAGGATAAGGTCCCGAGTAGAGTAGTAACAAGTTGTGCTGTAAGTAATAAAGTGTCATTAAATAAAATTACCCTACTTTCCTTTAATATCTACCTCAGTTGGAAGTAAATAAAGGTTTGAAATAATCTCAAGAACTGGTGATGCACAGGATACATACTGATAGCACTGCTTATTTTCCAAGTCTTTAAAGACCTGACAACAACAAAGGGTAATATTTAAGCCTGTTTTAGTCTGACCCCTGGATGATGATTCTTGACGTCAATCTGCCTATTTGCAGTCAGTACTGATTTTGAAGTATTTTGAATCTAGTATAATGACACCTTCTGCGTTGTCTTTTGCAGAAGAGATAATACTGCCTGAACTAGGAAATGAGAAATCCATGAAATCTCCACCACCACCTCCACCCCCTCGCAGATTCTATCCACCTGGTTCTGGCCTGACGACTACAAGATCAGGAGAAGTTATATTTACAGCCAGGAAAGAAGGCAACCCTGTTACTGTAGGTATTTGCTTCTGGGTAACAAATAATTCTGTGAATCGAACTATTTATTAAAGATTGAACAGGGTGGGGAAATTCCTGATGCATGAAAGCAATCTCAATCCAATTACAGATGCTTCTATTGAGTGTTTATATATCACACATAGATGAGGACTCAAACTATTATATTTCTGTCTTTCACTCCAGGGAACCTCTCGAAACGAACTATAATTATCTCCTGTTAAGTCTGTAACACCTGAAGAGATGTACTTTCAACCCCTTTGTTGTGTGGTTTCATCTTTCTCTCATACAGAATTTGCAAGTAATCTGCTCTCAATTCAGTCATTGTTTCTTTTGGTTGGCCATTAGGCCATCTGAAAGTATTGACAAAATCTATTTCTTGCTCCCTCGTGGGAGTCTTTGCTTAAAGATTTCTCTCCACTCCCCAGCTGGATTTGAGAACCATCTCGAGAAGGTAATGTAGCTGCAACACCCTACCATTCTATTAGGAAGTGTAAGTACCTATACAGGCGAAAGTGAGGACTGTAGATGCTGGGGATCAGAGACAAAATTAGAGTGGTGCTGTAAAAAGCACAGCAGGTCAGGCAGCATCTGAGGAGCAGGAAAATCGACATTTTGAGCAGGAGCCCTTAGTCAGGAAGGCTCCTGATGAGGGGCTCCTGCCCGAAACATCGATTTTCCTGCTGCCTGACCTCCTGTGCTTTTCCAGCACCACACTCATCTTGCCTAAGCATCTGTACAGTGCCACAATGCATACCAATATTTTTAAAGTGTGGAAATAAACGTATCCAACACGTCTCAGCAACAGTTATATATAGAGTTTCCCAACTAATAAATTACCAGTAGTCTTAATGGTTTCTAAATATTGAAGATGGTCCTGGCTGTGCTACTTCTCTCAAACAGTATTTAAGAACAATAGGCCCACTTTTGTCACATTTACTATCAAACAAATCAAAAACAATACTGATAAAGAAAAAGATACAATTTCTAACTACTTCATTCTTTCGGGAAACACTTTATTTTTAGAATCCCTACAATGTGAAAGCAGGCCTTTCAGCCCATCAAGTCCACACCGACCCTCTGAAGAGCATCCACCTAGCCCCTCCCCTGTATCTCTGCGTTTCCCATGGCTAATTATGGGATGATGTCATTTATATAAATGATTTGGATGCGAGCATAAGAGGTACAGTTAGTAAGTTTGCAGATGACACCAAAATTGGAGGTGTAGTGGTCAGCGAATGAGGGTTACCTCCGATTACAACAGGATCTGGACCAGATGGGCCAATGGGCTGAGAAGTGGCAGATGGAGTTTAATTCGGATAAATGCAAGGTGCTGCATTTTGGGAAAGCAAATCTTAGCAGGACTTATACACTTAATGGTAAGGTCCTAGAGAGTGTTGCTGAACAAAGAGACCTTGGAGTGCAGGTTCATAGCTCTTTGAAAGTGGAGTCACCGGTAGATAGGATAGTGAAGAAGGCGTTTGGTATGCTTTCCTTTTTTGGTCAGAGCATTGAGTACAGGAGTTGGGAGGTCATGTTGCGGCTGTACAGGACATTGGTTAGGCCACTGTTGGAATATTGCGTGCAATTCTGGTCTCCTTCCAATTGGAAAGATATTGTGAAACTTGAAAGGGTTCAGAAAAGATTTACAAGGATGTTGCCAGGGTTGGAGGATCTGAGCTATAGGGAGAGGCTGAACATGCTGGGGCTGTTTTCCCTGGAGTGTTGGAGGCTGAGGGGTGACCTTGCAGAGGTTTACAAAACTGAGGGGCATAGATAGGATAAATAGACAAAGCTGTTGTGGTTCTTGCAGACGTTTCGTCCCCTGTCTAGGTGACATCCTCAGTGCTTGGGAGCCTCCTGTGAAGCGCTTCTGTGATGTTTCCTCCGGCATTTATAGTGATACAAACAACTCCCAGTTCCTGCATGAATGCCGAAAGAATCGAATCCTTCCACCATTTTTTAGATACAGACCACCAGTCAACAACCCACAAGCCAGGGACAAAGCCAGACAGAACAGATTCAGGATGATCCAGGTAATGATTACAGACGCTCACTACAGACTTCACAAATACAGACAAGAAATTGCACGCCAAAAATCGCTAATTTCATAAACCACCAATCGGGAATGGACCCAGACCATAGAACAGGCCATCACCATAGAACAGAACAGGACCACACACTGCAAAACAACAGCACTAAAAGAAAAAAAAGGCCAAACTAACACACAACAGAGAGGACACTACAACACGCACCTGGGTTAGAAACCTCTCCCACAGATAGCTCATAGACACTGAATGAACAATACTGGCCAAGGGACTCAACTACAACCACAGGGACGCCAAGACAGCAGACTTCCTAGCAGCACTAGAATGCACACTCCGGAACAATGGACTGACAGAAGAGACACAACAAACAGTGAGACAAAGTATCGTACCTCTGAATCACTATAAATGCCAGAGGAAACATCACAGAAGCACTTCACGGAGGCTCTCAAGCACTGAGGATATCACCTAGACAGGGAATGAAACGTCTGCAACACAAATTTCCAGCTCGGCAAACAGAACCACAACAACGAGCAGCCGAGCTACAAATCTTCTCTCAAACTTTAAATAGGCAAAGTCTTTTCCCTGGGGTTGAGGAGTCCAGAACTAGAGGGGGTTTAAGGTGAGAGGGGAAAGATATAAAAGGGACCTAAGGGGCAACTTTTTCACGCAGAGGGTGGTATGTGTATGGAATGAGCTGCCAGAGGAAGTGGTGGAGGCTGGTACAATTGCAACATTTAAGAGGCATTTGGATGGGTATATGAATAGGAAGGGTTTGGAGGGATATGGGCCAGGTGCTGGCAGGTGGAACTAGATTGGGTTGGGATATCTGGTCGGCACAGATGGGTTGAACCAAAGGGTCTGTTTACATGCTGGACGTCTCTATGACTCCAATCCAGCCAGCCTGCACAACTTAGCATAGCCAATCTGCTTAACCTGCATGTCTTTGGCCTGTGGGAGGAAATCCAAACACACAAGGCAAATATGCAAACTCCATGCATACAGTCACCCAAGGCTGGAGTCGAACCCAGATCTTTGGTGTTGTGAGATAGCAGTGCTAACCACTGAGCCACCGTGCCATCCCAAATGTCATCCACAAATTCTTAAAATTTTGCACTGTTCATTAATCTCTTTAATATATTATGAGGAAGAACTGAATTCCTAACATTAATTCTGGGGAACTCCTTTAAAACGTTTAAAATTCTAAAACTGTTCACCACTACTGTTTCCTGCCACTCAGCCAATTCCATTTGCCAAATTTTTTAGCTCAAACTTTGCCCACAAGTCTGTATTGTGGCACCTTCTCGAATGCCTCTTGGAAATCCTTATACACCACGTTAATGTAATGAATTGAATTGAATTTGCTTTATTGGCACGTACTCAGTACAGTGAAAAGTTTATAAGTCACCACCTGCAGCACCATCTTAGATACAACCTTTAGTTACAGAATAGAAAAATGAAAAAAAAAGTTACAGCTATACGCAGTATAAGCACAGTATATGGATCAGAAAAACAAGAAGCAAAATTAAAAAGACAAACATCAGTGTCTCTCCAATGTCTCTCTGCTGCAGACCAACATGGGAGGCCTCCACATGGTCTGACTACTGACTACTGCTGGCTCTGGCCTCCTTGCTCTGATTGCAATGTTCCCACTCGGGCTGCTGGTCACCAGTGGACCGGCTCCATTTGCTGTGATCACTGTTTTGGGCTGCCAATTGCCGAGCCTGTTTCAGAAGCTGGGGCTGGGTGTCAGAGTCCGAGAGGAGAGAGGGAGAAAATAAAGAAAAAGAATGGGTGGAGCAGACCAGCTCCGGCTGGCGTGTCCTATTCCACCGCCATCTTAACGAACAGGTTGCATATTTGGGGCACACTTTTTTTTTGGGTTTTCCTATCCCTAGCTGAACAGAAGCATGGCAAGATGTCGCTTTGTTAGATTAAACTCTTTATCATGCACGCCTTGATGTATTAGCTGATTATTTTTGTTGTTGAATCATATCTTCTGAGTTGATGCTAGTTTTCTTTCTTTCATTGAAAGCAGGGATTTTCAGTAGGTTGAAATATTAACCTTCATCAAAGAACTCCATTAGTTAAACATAATTTGTCCTGAAAAATCTATGTGGCTAACCCTAATTCTAACCTTTCCAGATCCTGGTCGAAACTACTTAAAATCCATCCCAGAGTTAATGTTTCAAGTCAAATATGATTCTTCTTCAGATTGGGATCCAAAGAAGAGTTACGTTGAACTTGAAACATAAAACTTGAAGATAACAAGAGTTAAAATAATCAAATTAAACAGAATATCAACTCTGGATAAGAAGGCCAGGTTCCAAGGAGCTACCCAGTGGGAATGACAAAGCAAAACAGATGGCTGACCAGGGCTTGCAATTCACCAAATTTGTGAACCAAAGCTGGAACCATAATAGTGCAGTTACTACACAATACACTTAACATGCAAACACTGAGGCTTGCACTTATGCATATAAAGTTTTGACTTTTTATACACTGACATCCAAAGTTGGCTAACTGTTCGAACAGATTCTCCTCTCAAACGAAATCAATTTTGCTTCAGCTTTTTCCAAGTGGTTTTACTGAAAAAGTTTTGTGCACAGCTGGTTTTCATTGTGAATATTGCATTTCACAGTGATCTGAAAAATTGTGGGAAATGGAAATTTGTTAGTGTGTCTCATTCCTTCTCAAGCTGTCATGTGAATGCTCAGCCTCAAAAAGGGTAACTTCCAAATTGAAGTGGCAGTTTTTCCATTACAGATTTAGGAATCTATTCACTTATCACACCACATCAAATATGTAAACAGCAGGACTAGATTGAAAACCATGGCATTCAAAAATGAAAGACATGAGTATTTCCATCATGCAAGACCTTGCTCCTTAGACCAGTTGGTTAGCGCTCTCGCTTAATATCTGCATTCAATGTACAGAGATCCAGTTAATTTCAAAACATTGAAACATATAAATTAGGAGCAAAAGTGGGCCATTTGATCCCTTGAGCCCCTCAGCCATTCAATAAGGTCATGTTTATGTTTTGAATTCCATTTTCCCATCTATTCTCAATAGCCTTTGATTCCATTTCCTAATGCAAAACCATCTAGCTTTGCCTGAGCAATATTCAGTGACCCCATCACAACTCTATCCTGAGGCAGAGTGTTCCAAGTTATTCTCATCTCTCTCCTAAAAGAATGCTCCCTAATTCTGTACTTAAAAAAAAACATCCTTTCTATGTCAACTTTGTAACAGCTGTTAATATCCTTTACTCAAGTTGCTCGCTCTCTTCTGAACTCCAGTAACAACAGGCCCAGTCTGTCCAATTATTCCTTAAAGACAATCTGCTTATTTGAGATACTAATCTAGTAAACCACCTCTGAGCCATCTCCCTTACATTTAGACCTTTCAAATAAGGAGGCCACACCTGTGAAGCATATTCAAGATATGCTCCCACCAATGCCCTGTATAACTGAAGCATAATTTCCTTTCATTTTTGTTCAATTCCTCTCGTAATAAAGGCTAACATAAGATCATAGGAGCTGAAATTAGGCCATTCAGCCCAAGAATTCTCCACCATTCGACCATGGCTAATAGGTTTTTCAATCCTATTGTCCTGCATTCTCCCCATAACCTTTGATCCCTTGATCCAATCAGTCATCTTGCTTATGTGCTGTACCTGCAGATTAACATTGTCTCCTGCACACAAAGATTTAAAATGCCTCTGCGCTTCAGAATTCTGCAGTCATTCTCTGTTGAAGTAATACATTTTTTAATTCTTTCTACCAAAGTTTTCCTCTCCATATTCCTCATTGTACTTCATCTGACAGATTTCATCCACTCACCCAACCTATCTATATCCATCTGTATCCCCATCATGTAGCCTCACAACATTATTTTTTTTACCTATCTTTGTCTACTATAAATTTCGCCTACACGTGAACATATATAAGAATAGGCCACTCAGCCCTTCAAACCTGCTCCACCAGTCAATACGATTATGGCTGGTCTGATTTTAACATCAATTCTACACTCCTGCATGCCCTTGATAATCTTTCTATCCACATGGTGATCAAGAATCTATTTACCTCCGCTTTAAAAATGTTTAAAAGTTTTACATCCACTACCCTTTTTGGAGAAGCAAATTTCAAAGAGACTCATCTGTCTGGAAGCAAATAAAATTTCTTCTTCTATCTTAAATGGGAAACTCCCTATTTTTAAACCAGTACTCCTAGTTCTAGATAGTCCCACAAGAGGAAGCACACTTTTTCAATATCTGCCTGGTCAGATCCCTCCAGGATCTTGTGTGTTTCAACTGAGTCACCTTAATGAGCTGAATGGCCTACTTCCACACTAGGGATCCTGTGAGCTTCTATATTACCTTGAAGACTCCTAACATCCTTTTCATAGCTCACTTTCCTAATTCAACACCCTCTCCTGCTCCACCAAGGACATGCAGATGTTGGGCCACCTCCATTGCCAAACCCTAACCACCTGACACCTGGAGGAAGAATACCTCATCTTCTGCCTTGAGAACCTACAACCACATGGGATTAATGTGCATTTCATCAGTTTCCTCATTTCCCCTCCCTCCACCTTATCCCAGTCCCAAGCCTCCAATTTGGCATTGCCCTCTTGACCTGTCCATCGTCTTTCCAACTATCCGCTCCACTTTCCTCTCTGACTAATCACCTTCTCCCCCACCCTTTTATCTACCTATTGCATTCGGAGCTACCTCTTCCCCCAAACCCACGCCCCCCCCCCCCCACCCAACCCCCATTTATCTCTCAGCCCCCCGGCCCACAAGCCTCATTCCTGATGAAAGGCTTATGCCTGAAATGTCAATTCTCCTGCTCCTCAGATGCAGTCTGACCAGTTGTGCTTTTCAAGCACCACACACAAACCTTTTTTCCATGTCAATATGTTACCACCTACACAATGAGCTGTCACTTTCCATAATATCTATTGATGGAAACATTCGGAAATCGAAGTACGATATGTCTTGTGGTTCCCCTTTATCTACAGCACAAGTTACTTCTTTGAGAACTCCAATGAATTAATTAAACATGATTTCCCTTGCATTCAACCATACTGACTCCTTCATGATTAACTTGAGTTTTTCTGTTAATGTGCCCAGCCATATACTCCTAGATGATCTATTCTAATACTTTCCTCATGACAGCATCATACTAACAGGGATATGCAGTTTCTGTCTTCCTCCCTTCATAAATTGCTACCTTATATTTCTACTTACCAGCATAATGAAACGTTTCCCAAATCTAGTGATATTTGGAAGATTTACACCAACACATCTTCTTTTGTATTAGCTACCCCTCTTAAGTCTCTAGGATAAAATCACTCACTCCTGGGTATTTGTCAGTTTGCACTTCCATTGTTTGCTCAGTATCACTTCCCTAATGATTTTATAATTTCACCTATCTCCCCTCTCCCTCCTTCGTGATTTACCAACAAAGGACAATATAGCACAGGAGTAGGCCCTTCAGTCCTCTAAGCTTGCGCCAACACGTTTTGCCCTTTCATACTAAAACTGTCTTCACTTGCAGGATCCATATCACTCTCTTCCTTTCCTATTTATGTTTTTGTCCAGGTGTTTCTTAAATGCTGCCTTTGTGTATGCTTCCACCTGTGACAGTGAATTCCAGACACACTCTGCCTTGCATGTCTTTTTGCTTCTCAACCTCCTGCATTCTAGTGAAAGCAAACCCAGTTAATCCAACCTTCCTTCATAGCTAAAATCCCTCCTACCAGGCAACATACTGGCAAACCTTTTTCTGTACCCTCTCCAAAGTATCCACATTCCTTCTGGTAGTATGGTGACCAGAACGGTACACAATATTCAAAGTATGGCCTGATTAAAGTTCTGTGAAGCTGCAACATAACTTGTCTATCCTTCTCAATGCCCCTGCCAATGAAGGCAAGCATGCCATAGCCCTTTTATTGCTATCATATCTACCCACGCTGCCACCTTTAGTGATCTGTGGACCTGCACGGCCTGATCCCTCTGCATACGGGCTCTGGCCCGAAACGTCGAATTTCCTGCTCTTGGATGCTGCCTGACCTGCTGTGCTTTAACCAGCAACACATTTTCAGCCCTTTCCCCTCTGCATATCAGTACTCTAAGGGTTCTGCCATTCGCTGTATAATTTCCACCTGTACTGGAACTTCCAAAATGCATCACCTCACATTTGTCTGGATTAAACTTCACCTGCTGTTTTGGTGGCCAGGCCTCCAACTGATCTGTCTTCTGACAATCCTCTTTGCTATCTGCAACTCCCTCAATCTTTGTATCATCTGCAAACTTACTAATTAGACTGTTTTCCTCCAAATCATTTATGTAGACCATGAACAGTAAAGGTCCCAGGACTGATCCCTGTGGGACACTACTAGTCACAACACTCCATTCCAAAATGCATCCTTCCACCACTACACTCTGTCTCCTATGGCTAAGCCAGTTCTGTATCCATTTTGCCAGCTCACCCCGATACTATGCTACCTTTTGTGGCAGTCTGCCATGAGGGACCTTGTCGAAGGCTTTACTAAAGTCCATGTAGACAACAACAACTGCTTTTCCTTCATCAATCATCATCGTTGTCACCTCAAAAAAACGCAATCATGTTCGTGAGGTATGACCTTTCTCATATAAAACCATACCGTCTATTGTTAAGAAGTCCATTCACTTCAAAATACATATAGATCTCGTCCCTGAGACTCTTTTCCAATAATTTCTTGGCACTGATCTGAGGCTCAAAGTCTTGTAATTTCAAGGTTATCCTTGTTATCTTTTTTAAGCAATGGGGTAACATTGACTACCTCTATGACTAATGTTTATAGCATCCTCTGTAGTAATGTATATTTGGCAGCATCTGTGGAGAAAAAAACCAAGTTAGTATTCCAGGGTGATGACACAACACTACAACCTACTGATATAGGGCCATTGACCTGAAATGATCACTGTTTTTCTCTCTTCACAGATGCTGCCAGATCTGCTGAGTCTTTCTAGTATTTTCTGTTTCTGGGCCATTTTTTTCTAACTTCAGCGTTTTGTTCAGGATATAGATTTGTTGAATTTTTGGAGTGTACCATAGAACTGTCATAGATATGGTAATGTGAAAAATGATTGAAAGTGTTTTCATTTTGAAATGTTCTTTTTGTTTTCTGCTGTGAAATTTGTGCTATTAGGCAAAGATATGTAGGAGCTGGTGAACTGGAGTAAGCACATCCAGTTCAGACATCCAGAGTTGAGTGTAGTTAGATGCAGAGTAAAGCTCCTGCAACTTGCTGCAGTACTGTGAACCTGAGATCTAACTTCAGAAGAGCAACACCTCATGCACCTCTGATACTTTCCATTCCAGTCATTCTTAATGTCTTCGAGTAAGATTGTTGCATGTGGCAATTTCCAATAGAACATTGTTATTTTTATTATTTGATAGCCTGAAGAGAATAGTTCAGCACCCCTGAAGTCACCAAGAAGTCCCGTGGAAGTGAAAGAATTGGCTTTGACTTCTGCCCCAGTAGAAGCTTCTGCTGTCAAGGAAGATGAGGATGAGGGAGACCGGATAATGGCAGAACTACAGGTAAATAATAACTATCAGTAGAAATAAAACAGTGCAAAAACTTTTTGTAACCTGTTTAAGAAACTAGTGCAGCTGTTGTCAAATTGCTTAAAATTTTTCCTGGAGTACTCAGCTTTTTTGCAATGCAAATGATGAATTTGAGATTATGGATAATTTAGACATTTAATGATAAGACCAACTAGCTAGAAAACATTACTGTAAGTCTAGGAGTCCGAAAAGATAGGAGAAGCATTAAAAGAATATTTTTCTTGTCAGTATTCACAGGAAAAAGACAATGTTGTTGAGGAGAATACTGAGATACAGGCTATTAGACTAGACTAGACTAGACTGGATTGAGGTTTCATAAGGTATCTTCCCAGAGAATCCTAGGATAAATCCCATCTGACCCAGGGGACGTATCTATTTTCACACTTCCAGAATTGAAGTGTTAGCAATTCTGGAAGTGTGAAAATAGATAAGTCCCCTGGGTCAGATGGGATTTATCGTAGCATTCTCTGGGAAGCTACGAAGGAGTTTGCAGAGCCTTTGGTTTTGCTCTTTATGTTGGAATTGTCTACAGGAATAATGCCAGAAGACTGGAGGATAGCAAATGTCACTTTGTTCAAGAAGGGGAATACAGACAGTCCTGGTAATTATAGAACTGTGAGCCTTACTTCTGTTGTGGGCAAAGTTTTGGAAAGGATTATTAGAGGATTTATAATCATCTAGAAAGGAATAATTTGATTAGGATAGTTAACACAGTTTTGTGAAGGGTAGGTCATGCCTCTCAAACCTTGTTGAGTCCTTAGAGAAGGTGATCAAACAAGTGGATGAGGCTAAAGTAGTTGATGTGGTGTATATGGATTTCAGTAAACGTTTGGTAAGGTTATTGCAGAAAATAGAGGCATTGGGGTTGAGGGAGATTTAGCAGTTTGGATCAGAAATCGGCTAACTGAAGGTAGACAGGGTGGTGGTTGATGTGAAATGTTCATCCTGGAGTTGAGTTACTAGTGGTGTATTGCAAGGATCTGTTTTGGGTCCACTGTTTGTCATCTTTTATAAATGACCTGGATGTGGACGTAGAAGGATAGGTTAGTAAATTTGCAGATGGCTCTAAGGTCGGTGAAGTTTTGGACAGTGCTGAAGGATGTTACAGACTCGAGAGGGATTTAGATAAGCTGCGCAGCTAGGCTGAGAGATGGCAAATGGAGTTTAATGTAGAAAAGCGTGGTGATTCACTTTGGAAGGAGCAACAGGAATACAGAGTACTGGGCTAATGGTAAGATTCTTGGTAGTGTGGATGAGCAGAGAGATCTCGGAGTCCATGTGCATAGATCCCTGAAAGTTGATATGGTTGTTAAGAAGGCACATGGTCTGTTAACTTTTATTGGTAGAGTGAGTTTTGGAGCCATGAGGTCCTGGTGCAGCTGTACAAAACTCTGGTGCAGTTACACTCGGATTATTTCAGACAGTTCTGGTCACCGCATTATAGGAAGGATGTGGAAGCTTTGGAAAGAGTACAGAGACAATTTACCAGAATGTTGCCTGGTATGGAGGGAAGGTCTTATGAGGAAAGGCTGAGGGACTTGAGGCTGTTTTCATTAGAAGAGGGTTAAGAGGTGACTTAATAGAGGGATACAAGATGATCAGGGAATTAAATATGGTGGACCGTGAGAGACTTTTCCTCAGATGGCGATGGCTAGCACAAGGGGACTTAGCTTTAATTTGAGGGGTGATAGATATTGGACAGATGTCAGTGGTAGTTTCGTTACTCTGAGTAGTAAGGACACAAAATGCCCTGTCTCCAACAGTAGTAGACTCACCAGCTTTAAGGACATTTAAATGGTCATCGGATAGGCATATGGATGACCATGGAATAGTGTAGGTTAGATGAGGTTTTTAGATTGGTTTTGCAGATTGGCCGAAGGCCCTGTTCTGCGCAATTATGTTCTAATCTGATGCTGCATAATCGAAATCCAAAGCTAGACAGAAGGTTTTCAAATTCCCAGTGTCAGTTCTAGCATTGTGGACTGCACCTGGTAGAAGAGACAAAACGTGGGAATAAAGAGCACTAAAAGAAATTGGGGAAGGTTGCTTTCATACAGGTAGTTTGGGAATAGCATTGACAACAGGCTGAGAAGTGATCGATCTCAGTTGGTCCATGGAGGTGATCAAAGGGGCAAAACAAAAGCAACTTATCCTGAAATTAATAAAATGAAAAACATTGTCATTGTATTTATGCATAAAATCATTTATACTGTTTTTCATGATGGGTCTTTAGAAGATTTAAAGTAACATTGCTATTTCAGCAGCTGATAATGTTTTTATTTTGCAGTCGTGTCTCAGGTCATAGTGTGGTGGAAATTATTCTGATGTATAGATGAACAATCAAATCCATTGCAATGGAGTTAACTGAAAACAAGAGAATAGAGTAGAAATAAGTTTACATGGGCATGCTTATTTTTAGCAAATTGGATTCAGTGGTAACTGGGATAAAATTGATAGGCTAGATAGGAAGGTTAAACCATTCAACTGACTCAGCTAACAAACATAGTTGGCATAACATTTTAACACCCTGTTCTTCTCACTTTTGTGAAAAGAAAGGAGGTAATGCTGCCAAATGTGCACATCACCTTCTTGGGATCACATCAGTAATTCACTACATTTCATTGCCATTTACATTAGAGCGGCTGTCTGGGTGTATAAATGGCAACTAAGTGCTAAACTGCATCAATTTGAACACACATGGAGTCATATGTGGCCCCTGGAATGTTGTGCTTTACCATGAATTCTCCTGTATAATTTGCTTTGATTTTGTGTAGATGTGTTGAATTTTAAAGACTTCAGGATCAGAAACAGCCAAAGTATCAAATTGAAGTGCACCAAGCAGTCTCTGTATAGAAGCAGCTGCAAATGTGTTGCTGGTTAAAGCACAGCAGGCCAGGCAGCATCTCAGGAATAGAGAATTCGACGTTTCGAGCATAAGCCCTTCATCAGGGGTATAGAAGCAAACCAGCAGTGTAATAAACCAATAGCAGAGCTGTTGAAGGCATCAAAACAACTATTAGTGGGTAGCATCCTGGGGTCCCTTTTGATCATAAATTACTGATGACAGCCAAAGTTAAAAATCACACAACACCAGGTTATAGTCCAACAAGTTTAATTGGAAGCACACTAGCTTTCGGAGCATCGCTCCTTCATCAGGTGGTAGTGGAGGGCTCAATCCTAACACACTACCACTTGATGAAGGAGCGACGCTCCGAAAGCTAGTGTGCTTCCAATTAAACCTGTTGGACTATAACCTGGTGTTGTGTGATTTAACTTTGTACACCCCAGTCCAACACCGGCATCTCCAAATCATGATGACAGCCAAGTTTGGATCTTGGGTTAGGTTAATAATGGGCTGGCCGCAAATAATCTTTCACTAACATCAAGTAAGGGTCTTTGGTCATGTTTATGAACTTAGAATGCTGACTTTCTATGCTGGTGTGATTGCTTTGCTACTTTGAGGCACAACTAATCCATCATTGCTGAGTTTTCTTTGCAATATAAATCATATGTTTAACAGCAAAACAATAGGTCACGTAGAACTGTTGAAGGGATACAGCATCGACGCAGACTGATTGGCCTGTCATGTCTAAGACGGTCGTCAGCACAAGCACCTCAATCTTACTCCCTCACCCTTTCCTGATATCCCTGCAACAATTTCCTTTTCAGGAACTGATCCCATTCCTCTTTGATAAGTATAGTTGACACTGCCTCCACCTTGCTTGCAGGCAGTATATTCTGGAACCTAATGATTCTCTGCATTAAAAAAAGTTGGTCTTAACCTTGAGTCAATTTCCACTGTCTTTATGATCCTTCTGACAGTAGGGACAGTTTATCTTTGTGTATTTCATCTAGATACCTCCATTAATTTGAACATCTGTCAAATCTTGTCTCAACCTTCTTTCCTCAAAACAACAGCCCCAGCCTTTGCTGTGTACCCACACTCTCACCCCTTCTTTCATTCCCATCAATCTCTCTGAACACTTCCTAAAGTCGCCTCACCCTTTTGAACGACTGATGCCCAGAGTCAGAAAAAATCTGCCGATTTGAGTCTGAAAGTGTTATACAAAACATTTATTGTAACTTCCTTGCTTCTGACCTGTATTTGTAAATCCTGTATGCCTGTTTCAAAGAACCATCTTCTAATATAGACAGTCCAATAATGAAAATAGGTATTAGTAAGGTTTTAGAATGATAAAATATGGGAAAGGGAAAAGAAAAGCTTTTGTAACTGCTCCATTTTCCTAGAAGAGGGAAGAAACTGTGAAACCTGTGAAAGAGACATGAGTGATGTGATTGGTCTTGTATATTTCAAAATGGAGCTCCAGTGCAACTAGTATGTTCACTTACAGACATTACATTTAAAAAAAAAACTGGTTATTCCTCAGTTGCAAATTTTTATTAATGTATCTTCCTTTGTTCAGTCAGACACTGCGCTGGTAGTTTGAGAAAAGCAAACTGCTTGTGAATGATGAATTGTGCTGTTTAAATGTGCTTCCAAAGAAATGTCAGTACATTGAGTAGTTTTGGTACAGTCTAACTTTAGAGTGGGGGCATTGTATTAGCTATGTGTTTGAAAGGATGTCCACATCAGAACTTGTTTGTCAGCTGGTTACTTGATCACACTTGATGCAACATCATTATGAATTATTCATGGATGTTTTCACAAACTTTTTTTGCACGTTATTCTTCCTGGCACATGTGCTGCGATTTGCTTGACAAGTGCCGTTTGCTGCTTAACATGACAAGGAAAGCTGGAACCTCCATTTGAATGCTGTATTGTGAAATGCCTGTCAGCCCAATTTACCTGCAGTGGGTCTTTGGTGTATTGGCTGATGTGAATAAGAAGTTTGCAGCACCTGTTGTGTTGTATCCCTTTTCTTTACTTTGATGGCAAAATTGTTATGCCTGTCTGTCTGAGTGTACTAGGTACATAATGCTTTCGTAAAGAAAGCCAAATTGTGGTGTGAATAAAGTCTCAACTGGCTATTTTGCACTGTGTATGGAGAAGCTGGAATGAATGCTTATGGTTGAGTTAATCTAATAAATGACTTGGTAGCATTTCATTAGCATTGTGCTGCTCGTTTCTACATATGATGAAGATATCAAACAATACACATTATTAATGCCTTTTGAAGTACTTAGCAACACTGGGATTTATGGTTAGAATATACACAAGTGTGTTTTATTTCTGATTTCATCCCAAAATCAAAAACAGTGAATGATGTGATGAAAAGTTTCTTGTAAGACTGAGAAGCAAGTCTGCACAGACTGTATGGGGAGTTCACCCAGACTGCAAAATTCTCTTAAATGTTCTAAAATAAGTCATTAAAGAGGGTTTTCAACTCCTACTTAATAAAATAATTACTTTACCATTTTGCGGATATAGAAATATCTTTTGAAAAACAATTTAAATGCAGGTTATGCATTGATGCCTTTGAGAGCTTTGAAAAATGATATTCTTGATCAGTGAGAGTTTGTTTTGTTGTATAACCTGCCAAGTTGTGACATGAGTCCACGCCTTGCTTCTGGCAAAATTTTTTTTTCTATGAAGGTTGAATTTATGAACTGTTGAAACGTATTATGCATGTTTGAAAAAAAAGTCACTGAAACCAATCTGTATAGTTGACGAATTGTCAAGATGACCAGAAGCTGGAGAGTTAGAAATGGCAAGAAACACAAGTCAGTAGTACTAGGTTCATTTAGTTAGAGGGGAATGGGTCTGGGTGGGTTACTCTTCAGAGGGTCAGTGTGGGCTTTTTGGGCCGAAGGGTCTGTTTCCACACTGTAGGGAATCTAATCTAATTTAAAATGCGCAGGTACTCTAACGGGAGAGTGCCAGTATCTCCACAGATTTGGATTTCTTCCAGGAAGCTGTGCTTTTTGATGGCATTGAGTAGACAAAGATTCTTTGCCCACAGGGAGTGAAGTCAGCCATTGATTCTGAGCACTGATATTGAAGCCGCTTTGGATGATGCCCAGAAACAGGTTAGGCAGCTAACCCAGTGATCTTGTCGATTCAGAGGTTAATAACATGATCATCAAACTGGAGCAAAAAAATGAACTACAGACGAATATAATTATTTCAAAATATAAAAATTGGAGAAAAGATGTTATAAAAATGGCTGTCGTTCAAAATGCAAAGCAAAACACTTGGACAAAAGTATCACTGACTGGAAGCTGTGCAGACTTTGATTCCAACAATTCGATGGATGAACAAAGATAATGGAGCCTTTGTATTCACGTTGTCTTAAAAGTAAAATCCTTCCTTTCAAATAGTATCATTTTGGTGAAAAGTGTTGTCAAGACTGATTTAAAGTGCTCACAGGCAGCTGGGGAAAAAACTTTTGCAGTAACCCTAACACAAAGAGAAGTGTAGCTATTCATTAGAATACTGTAATCCTAGATGGAACCTCTCTAGAAGTTCCACCAAATGCAGTGCAGTATGATTGTAATCTATGTATGACTTCTAATGCTTTCCTGATTTGTGTGTCAGATTTGCATTTCTTATGCTTTGTGTTGGTATTTTTGTTTGTATTAAATTCAATTTTCATTCTTTTTCTCTGAATATTGAATTTGTGTTCACTAATTATAAATTTACATTGTCTTAGAAGATTGATCTGCAAACTACTAACACTTGAAGCTTTCATATTACATCTGGAAGAATCAGACAAAGGACAATGCACAACAATTTAAATTTACCTAACCTATTTGAAGATAGTGAAGTTTTCCAAAAACTTTCACAAGACCGTGTCATTCAAATAATCCACGTAGTTAACATTTTTCACTGTCATAAAACCTGAACTATACAGAAATGGATTTACCTTTTGTGGCACAAATGAGGCCTTACATCTGCAGTGCTATTTTCTACTTTCATAGAAATCATAGAATCCCTACAGTATGGAAGCAGGCCATTCAGTCCATCGAGTCCACACCGATCCTCTAAAGGGCATCCCACCCCAGATCCATCCCTCTACTGCTGCATTTTTTCATGGCTAACTCACCTAGGGCACTATAGGCAATTTAGCATGGCCAATCCATCAAACCTGCACATCTTTGGACTGTGGGAGGAAACTGGCGTAACCGGAGGAAACCCATGCAGACACAGAATGTGCAAATTCCATACATTTAGTCACCTAAGGGTGGAATTGAACCAGAGTCTCCTGTGCTGTGAGGCAGCAGTGCTGACCACTGAGCTGTTGTGCCACCCCAAATTATATTAAAAAACTCTAGCATTTTTTCCCTCCCACTTAGCCAAGAAGATTGAGGTCAGAGCGGTAGACATTGTTTACTTGAACTTTAGTAAAACCTATGACTAATTGGTAGACTAATTAGTAAAGTTAGATCACATGGGATTCAGGGTGAGTTTGCTAATTAGATGCAGAATTGGCTTAACAAAATCAGACAAAATTAAAAATCTCACAACACCAGGTTATAGTCCAACAGGTTTCATTGAAAGCACACTAGCTTTCAGAGCTTCCAATTAAACCTGTTGGACTATAATCTGGTGTTGTGATTTTTAACTTTGTACATCCCAGTCCAACACCGGCATCTCCAAATCAAAATCAGACAGTGTGATAGAATGTAGAATAGAGAACTGTACAGCACAGGAAAGGGCTCATCAATGTTGTGCTGAACATGATGCCAAATGAAACAAATTCCTTCTGCCTGTCCTTGATTCATATCTCTCCATATCTTGCATATTCATGTGCTTATTTAAAAGTCCTTTTAATGTATCTGCCTCCATCACCACCCTGACAATGCATTCCAGAGTCTTATCAGACCCTGAGTGTGAAAAAAAAGTGCACCTTGCGACTCCTTTGAATTTTCCCTGCTAACCTTTAAATGCATTTGACATTTCAACTCTGATTTTAACAAAAGATTCTGACCGTCCATCTATCTATGTTTCTCATAATTTTATGGACTTTTATCAAGTCTCCCCCTCAGACTCCACCGCTCAAGCAAAACCAGCCCAAGTTTTTCTAGCCTCTCCTTATAGCTCATACCCTCTACTCCAGACAGCATCCTGCTAAACCACTTCTGCACCTCTTCCAAAGCGTCAATATCCTTCCTATAATGTAGTGACTAGAATTGAATGCAGAACCCCAAGTGTGGCCTAACCAGTGTATCATAAAGCTGCTACATGACATCCTGACTCTTGTACTCAATTTCCTGACCAATAAAGCAAGCATGCCTTATGCCTTCTTTACCACCTTTATCTACTTGTGTGGTTACTATCAGGGAGCTATGGACTTCAACCGCAAGATCCTTCTGTACATCAATGCTGTTCAGAGTCCTGCCATTAACTGTATATGTTTCCTTGACATTTGATCTCCCAAAAGTGTAGCACCTCAATATCTGCCTATATCCCACGGTATCCTTTGAGAACCTACTACATTATCCACAACTCCACCAATTTTTGTATCATCTGCAAACTTACTAACCCACCCATCTACATTTTCATCTTAATCATTTATGTATATCACAAACAGCAGAGGTCCCAGTATCTACCCCTGTGGAACACCACTAGTCACAGACCTCCAGCCTGAATAACACCCACCACAACCTTCTGCCTTCTGTGGGCAAGCCAATTCTGAATCCACGCAGCCAAAACACTGTGGATCCCATGCATCTTAATCTTGTGCTGAGCCTACCGTGAGGGACCTTCTTGAAAGCCTTGCTCAACCCCATGTAGGCAACTTCCACCGCTCTACCCTCATTGATCACCTTTGAATTTTTCGAGGAGGTGACAGTCAAGTTAGTAAGACATGACCTGACCTGCACAAAGCCATGCTGACACTCTCTAATTAGGCCAAGCTTTTCCAAATGTGCATAAATCCTATGCCTAAGAATCCTCTCAAATGGCTTCCCAACCACTGATCATTAGTCTGTAATTTCCTGGATTATTCTATTTCCCTTCTTGAACAGAGGTACAACATTAGCTACTTGCCAGTCCTCCAGGTCCCTTCAGTGGTTAATGAGGATTTAAAGATCTTGGTCGAGACCCCAGCAATCTCCGCTCCTGCCTCTGTCAAGAACCTGGGGTAGTTACCAGTGGGCTGTGTGGGCTCATCCACCTTTAATGCCTTTCAAGAGAGCCAATACCTCTTTTCTTGATCTACGAAGCATATTAGCATGCTCCACACACATCTCTCAATCTGCCATGTCTTTCTCCTGGGTGAATACCGATGCAAAGTACTCCTTTAGAATCTCACCCACGTCCTCTGCCTCCAAGCACAAGTTCTCTCCTTTACATTTGAGTAGTCCTACCTTCCCCCCAGTTATCCTCTTGTTTTTAATGTATCTATAGAATGCCTTGGTATTCTCTTTAACCCTACTTACCAAGGTCATTGCATGGCCTTGGAGGGTTGTTTTTCAGACTGGAGGCCTGTGACTAGTGGTATTTCACTGGGATCAGTACCGGATCAGCTGTTGTTTGTCATTTATGTAAATGATTCAGGTGAGAATATAGGAGGCGTGGTTATTAAGTTTGCGGATGACACCAAGGTTGATGGTAGTGGATATTGAAGTAAGTTTTTGAAGATTATGAAGACATCTTAATCAATTGGATCATTAGGCTGAAGAGTGGCAGATGGATTTTAATTTGAGTAAATATGAGGTAATTGGAAAACACGAAAATGCAGGATTTGTACACTTAAAAGTATTGCCTTGGGTAATTTTGTAGGACAGAGAGCTAGAGGTTCAGGTACATAATTCTTTAAAGAATTTGTATCACATGTACATGGTGCATTGCAGAAGGTGTTTTAGCATGCCTGCCTTCACTGCTCAGACCTTAGAGTATAGGAGTTGGGTTGTTGTGTCGAGGTTGTAGAGGGTGTTAGTGAGGCCTCTTCTGGAGTACATGTCCAGTTCTGGTCTTTCTGTTATAAGAAGGATGTTGTTAAGCTGGAGAGGGTTCAGAAGAGATTTTACCAAGACATTGCTGGGAATGGAAGGTTTGAGTTATAGGCAAACGCTGGATAGGCTAGGACATTTTTCACTGGAGCGTAGGAGATTTGAGGGGTCACTTTTTATAGAGGTTTATAAATCGGGGGGGTGTTGATGGTTAATGGCAGGTGTCTTTTCCCAAGGTTGGAGTGTTTCAAGACTAGGGGGCATGTGTTTAAGGTGAGAGGAGAAAGATTTTAAAAAAGACGTAAGTGGCAATTTTGTTTTTACGCTGTGGTTTGTATGTGGAATGAACTTAAAGGAAATGGTGGATGTGGGTACAGTTGCAATGTTTAAAAGACATGAATAAGAAATATTTGGAGGGACATGGGCCAAACACAGGCAAGTGGGACTTGTTTAGTTTGGGATTCTGGTTGGCATGGACTGGTTGGACCGAAGGGTCTGTTTCCGTGCTGTATGACTCTGACTCTACACTTGTTTCAGTTAATTCTCTGCTTATATTAAAAAACACTTAATTCTCTTTATTGAACTTAAAGAGCTTACAAAAGTCCTGCACAGAAGGCAATCTGTGCACTTGAGGAATTTTTGAGCTCCAGGCAATGGGTATGAAGTGAGGGGTGAGGGAGAGGGCAACATTTTTTTTGTATCCTGATCAGATGTGGTAACAACATGTGTTCATAGTGGACTTCAGAAATCTTATTCACTTCTAAAAGAATAATTCTGAACAAATTTAATCTATATTTCAATTTGTAAGGTGATTTTTTTTTAATCTAAAGCTAAATTGTTACCTGTGTAGAAAATACTATAGAACATGTAAACGTGGAATTCAAAGACGACTCTCCAGATCCCATAGTAATGGGGTCAGCTTGGGAGAGATGTTAGCGAACCTATGTGCAGTGCTTTTCAATGTGATCCCATATTTGGGTGGCACAGTGGTTAGCACTGCTGCCTCACAGTGCCAGAGATCCGGGTTCAATTCCCGCCTCAGGCGACTGACTGTGTGGAGTTTGCACGTTCTCCCCGTGTCTGCGTGGGTTTCCTCTGGGTGCTCCGGTTTCCTCCCACATTTCAAAGATGTGCGGGTCAGGTGAATTGGCCATGCTAAATTGCCCGTAGTGTTAGGTAGGGGGTAAATGTAGGGGTATGGGTGGGTTACGCTTCGGCGGGTCGGTGTGGACTTGTTGGGCCGAAGGGCCTGTTTCCACACTGTAAGTAATCTAATCTAATCTAAAAAAAAATGTTGTTCAAGATGAGTCAGAGGGTATGCTGATTTAGAATAGCTGCAAACATTTACAGATTGGACAATATTTACAAGTGTCTGTGACACTAAAAGCTTGAAGTATTATGAATGAACCAGAGTTGAATCATTGTGGAGTGATTTCTATTTGTTGCCATAAAGGGTTACCTCACTATAGAGACTGTTATTCGGTCTTGTTGCCAAGTATCTCATTTTACACCTATGTACATTTTGTACCATTAAAAAAATAAAATGTTTAACAGAATTTGTGAAGTTCTGAATGTAACATTAATGCATAAATTCTATTTGTGTACAAATCTGTTGTAAGAAGGTGACCCATTTAGCGCTCCTACATGAATTTAACATTGTTTGGTACTTAGTTCAGCAACTTGGTGTATTCTATAAATGGTAACTTTCTCCTTTCCAACCCACTACAGTCATGAGCTGCAATGGCTCTAGAAGATAGCTCAGCTCATCACTACCACCTCAAGTCCAACTAGGGGTGGGTGATAAATGCTGGCCCAGCCAGCAATGCCTACATCCTACGAATGAAAGGACGAACCTGTCTGTTTAGTAACTTTTTTTTAGACAATAGGTGCAGGAGTAGGCCATTTTGCCCTTCGAGCCTGCACCACCATTCAATATGATCATGGCTGATCATCCTTAATCAGTATCCTGTTCCTGCCTTATCTCCATAACCCTTGATTCCACTATCATTGAGAGCTCTATCCAACTCTTTCTTAAATTAATCCAGAGACTGGGCCTCCACTGCCCTCTGGGGCAGGGCATGGCACACAGCCACCACTCTCTGGGTGAAGAAGTTTCTCCTCATCTCTGTCCTAAATGGTCTACCTCCTATTTTTAAGCTGTGTCCTCTGATTCGGCACTCACCCATCAGCGGAAACATGTTTCCTGCCTCCAGAGTGTCCAATCCTTTAATAATCTTATGCCTCAATCAGATCACCTCTCAGTCGTCTTAACTCAAGTGTATACAAGCCCAGTCGCTCCAGTCTTTCAGCATAAGGTAGTCCCGCCATTCCAGGAATTGACCTTGTGAATCTACGCTGCACTCTCTCAATAGCCAGAATGTCTTTCCTCAAATTTGGAGACCAGAACTGCACACAGTACTCCAGGTGTGGTCTCACCAGGGCCCTGTACAGCTTTTCCACCAATTTGTGATATCCGTTTTTTTTTCAAACAAATTGTAGTTTTGAGGCAAACTTTAAATTTGCCCTGCTGTCTGTTGTAAATTGTACGGATGTGAGTAGTTCAGACCTGCTCCACCATTCAATAGGATCATGGCTGGTCTGGTTTTAGTTTCCGCTCATTCTCTCCTGTCTGCACCCAAAAGACATTGACTCCCTTGTCCATTAAAAATCTGACTCTGCCTTGAATATATTTAAAGACACAGCCTCCAATACTTTCTGAGGAAGAGCATTCCAAAATGTAATGAACTTTGGAGTAAGACCTTTCATTTTTATGTTATGTCCTCTTGTTTTAACGTGCCCAACAAGAGGAAGCATCCTTCTAGGATACATTTTATCTAGTACCTTCAAGATCTTTTAGTTTACAACAAGATCAACAGTCACATCCAGTAAATATTAGCCAAATCTGTTTCAACCTTTCTTCTAAATATAAACCCTTCATCACAGAAACAATCTGAGTGAGCTTTCTCTGAACTCCTTCTAAAGCAGTTTTATTTTTTCCCCAATGAAGAGCCAAAACTTGCACATTACTCAACAACACACTCTCTGGTAGCAGTGAACCTTCCCAAAGCTTGTGTTCCATTCCCTTTTTATTAAAAGTAATTGCCAATTGGAAGTTGATCTCTGGGGAAAAAAATGCATTTATATAGTATCTATCATGACATCAGGTTACTGCAAAGTGCTATACATTTGCTTAAAGTACTTTTGAAGGGTTGTTGTAATGCAGGAATCACATCAGCAAATGTGGACATAACTGCTCCCAAACAGCAATGCTGTAATGGCCACTTTATCTGTTTTAGAGTTGCTGGTTAACTGATAAATACTAGAGAGGAAAGTAGAGATAAAAGTCACAGGGATTTTTCCATCCACTTGAAAGGACAGTCAGAGGCTCAGTTTTACATCTCACTGAAGGAGGTGACCTCCAACAATACAGTCATCTATCCATAGCTAAGGTACTCATTATTTGCTAATTTGTTACCCACATATCTGTGTACTCAGGATGTTGGCCCCAAACCCCAAGGTCCCCCCCCCCCCACCTTTATTTTTGAAGTTCCTCTTGTTTCATCTGACCTGCTTTGGTCTTTTGCACAACATAGGAGGGATACCTTTTGAAGTCCATTGCTTCTATCTCTTGCAAATAATGAGAACTGATTTGCTGTATAGGAACTTCATTAAAGCCACAATCTTCTGAGTGTTGCCAGTTGAGCCACAGCTGACATCATTTGCAGACTTTGTTGGTATTCAGTAAACTTAAAACAGCTATCTTTGCATTTAAACTTTTCACAAACTTGGTCATTGACGATGCGCAGTCTGTTGTTGAATTGGTGATACGTACCCTGTGCTTGTTGATTAAGTTTTGAAGTGGGTGTAACTTTTAACCTCACAGCAAGGATTTGACCTCAGATTTTGATTTTTTTTGTGTGCCTGAGCTTCAGTAGTGAAATTCCTAGATTCTGCACTAAAATGATATGATTTTTAGCTAACATCATGTACTTTAATCTCTCAGGCTTTCCAGAAATGTTCAGTTATGGATGTAAGTTCAAAAACAGTTGTTGAACAACCGAAAGTTGAAATCCAAGCCAAAGATGTAAGGTCCACAGCTTTATCAGCCAAAGAAAAGAAGGTAACATCAATGGTTACAGATTATGATCTTGCTGTGCTCCAATCTCTTCTGCTTCAATACTAATCAAATATCATCTCTCTGCTCTGATTTCTAACATTCTTTGAACCCTATATGTTTTCCTATATGCTTTAAATAAGCTCTAAGGTGATTTGTGTACATTTCAATGCTGAGTAATGCTACCCTTTACCAGATAATAATTTTTTTTCTAATAAGTGTTAATTAAAATTTTCTCCTTTTTAAAATTGAGTTAAATACTAAAATAAAATGATTTTAAATGCTTTACTTTAATTCTGAACACTGGCCAGAGAAACAAATTTCCAAATTGAGGCAGAAAATGATACTGCTGAGAAGGTAGAAGTTAGCCCAGCTCTGTGGGTTTGGGGAAGTAAAATCTATTGCATGAACCCATTTCTCTCTTCCACCTTCTTCCCTTCAATCAGTTACATTGATTTTATTTATGTTACAAACGTAAGTAGCAGATTATACTTGCCTTGTAATCCCTTATGGTGGTAAGACAAGGAAGCTCCCGGTCTTATTGCTCTCTACTCCCATCCTTCATCTTTTTAAAAAAAAAGGAAACGGTGCAGTAATTGCAAAATGGAATGTAGAAGTTTCTCTAGGTCTATTAAAATAGAATTAATTTATTGAGTACCAAAAACGTCCAACACTATTGAATATGCATTTAGTTGTTTCTGTTGAAGCTGTTCATCTTTTACTCATTAGACAATTTGCAAGAAATAACCAATCCCTCTTCATTAAAAGCTGCTCACGTGGCATTGGTTGTATCATTTATCTGCTGCTCTCACCCAGACTAACCTGTCCCCTTCTGAAATTGCTGCACTTCACTCTTAGGTCCAACCCTAACCTTGTTATCAAACCCCCCAACAAAGGTGGTGCGGTTGTAGTCTAGCACGTATATGTTTTTCCAACGGAGGGTCAATACCAACACTCAGACGCTTCTTCCTACTGTTCACCCCCCCCCCCCCCCCACTTCCCCCCCCAGACCATGACCCCACTTCCAAACATCAAGCCAAGTTGTCAGGGCTGTCATTGACCTCATTACCTCCAGAGATCTCGCTCCCATTGCCTCCAACCTTGTAGTCACCCAGTCCCAAAAATCCGGTTTCTACTTCCTTCCCAAAATCCACATACTGGATTGCAACTGGTCGGCCCATTGTATCAGCCTGTTCCTGCACCACTGAGCTCATTTCCTCCTTACTTGACTCCATCCTCTCTCCACTTGTCCAGACCTCGGCCACCTACATCTGCAATTCCTCCGATGGGCACTCCACCATATTGACGATTTACTTTCCCTGACTCTAATTGTTTCCTGTTCACCATGGATGTCCAATCCCTCTATACCTCCATCCCCCACCAGGACAATCTGCAGGCTCTCAGCTTCTTCCTTGACCAGAGACCTGAGCACTGCCCATCCCCCACTATTTTCCTCTGCCTGGCTAAACTTATTCTCTCACTGAACAATTTCTCCTTTAATTCATCTCACTTCTGCCAAGTCAAACAAGTGGCTATGAGCACCCACATGGATTCTGCCAGGACCTTGAAAACTTCATTAATTTTGCCTCGAATTTCCACCCCTCTATAACTTTCACATCGTCCATTTCTGACACATCCCTTCCTTTTCTTGACCTCTCTGTGTCCATTTTTGGGAATAATCTGTCCACTGCCATCCACTACAAAGTCTCTGACCCCCATAGCTACCTTCACTACAACTGTTCCCACCCACATCCTGCAAGGATTCTATCCCACTCTCCCAGTTCCTTCGCCTGTGTCACATCAGTTTAGATGGTGCCACCTTCCAAAACCGAGCTGCTGACATGGCTTATTTCATCCATAACTGTAGTTTCCTGCCCACTGTGGTTGACCACATCCAATCTATCAAACATGCTTCTACCCTTTCCCCTTCCCATCACTCACAACACCATGATCAGGTCCCTCTTGTCCTCACTTTTCATCACACCAGCCTCTGCGTTCAAAGGATCATTTTCTACCATTTTGGACAACTCCAGTACAACGACACCACTAAACACATCCTCCCCTCACTCCCCCTGTCTGCGTTTTACAGGGATCATTCCCTCCTGGACACCCAAGCCCATTCCACAATCACCAACATCATTTTCCTTCTCCACTTCACCTTCCCATGTAGCTGCATAAGATGAACCTCCTGCCCCTTTACCACCTCCCTGCTCACCATCCAAGTGCCTCAACAGCCTTTCCAGGTGAAGCAGCACTCCAATCTTGTGCATTGTATTCACTGCACCCTATGTGGCCTACTCTGCATTGGAGAAACCAAACGCCGACTGGGTGACCGCTTAGCAAAACATCTCCAGTCTGTACACAAACATGACAGCGGCCTTCTCATAACTGGTAATTTTAGTACAGCATCCTGCTCGCTTGCCCACAACTGCATTCTGCAGTGTTCCAGTGAAACACAGCGCAAATTGAAGGAACGACATCTCATCTTTAGACTAGGCACTTTACTACCTTCACTTTTATTTTTGAGTTCAACATCTTCAGATTGTGAACCATTTCTTACTTTTAGCTTTATTAGCATGTCCACCCCTCCCCCCAGCCCAGTTACTGTTCTTGCCAGTCTGGCAGGAGACACAATTGGTCTGTATTTCTCACATTCCAGCTAGTTAATCTGAAATGATCGACATCCCTTCTCCAGCAGTACCCTACATATTCTCTATTGTCACACCACTCTTCCCATCCCTGCCTCAAACTGTAGCATAAACGCTGTCCCTTCCACACTTCCCTTCAGCTCTGATAACAGGTCTAGACTCTAAGCATTAGCTTGCTCTCTGTCCATGAATGCCGTCTGACCCACTGTTATCTCCAGCAATTGTTGCTTTCAGTAAAGAGAAAACAATATGTTGATATTGTATTTGAAGAAAGAGCTAATTGGCAAATTGACTCTCTAACTGAGGTATTGCCATGGAAAATGCTTCAGTTAGATTGCCAAGTTTGGTTTGAATTCACATAGACGACTTATCTTTAATTGGTCAATGCGTTACCCGGTGAAATGAATCAGGGAATGGCTAATCCCTGTTTTGATGAGTTGAAATATATTCACAATGTGTGACCTTTTCTTTCTCTCTGCAAAGGAGAGGACTGTGTGAATTAATATAATAGCTTCCACTACAAGCAAGTGCACCACACTATGAGCCTGACTGAAGGTCTTAAATTGGGTGTGCTAAAAATGTTTACTCTGTAGACAGAAGGGAGAAAAGACAAGCACACATTGGTTTGTTCCTGCTCCACAAAACAGGGGACAGCCAATCTCTGATTAACTTTTTTCAACTATAATTCACAGCATGTGGGCATCATAGGCTGGCACTGCATTGCCAACTCCCAGTTGCCATTAAGGAGTGGTGAACTGCTTTCTTGAACTGCTAGTGTCCATTTTGTGCTGGTCTACTCTGGGAGTTTCAGGATGTTGACCAAGTAACACTAAACAAATGGTGATTTATTTCTAAATCAGAATGGTAAGTGGCTTGGAGGGGAACTTGCAGGTGGTGTTTCCATGTATCTGCTGTCCTTGTCATAGAATAGAATAGAATCATAGAATCCCTACATTGTAGAAAGAGGCTATTCAGCCCGTCAAGTTCATTTCAATCCTCTGAAGAGCATCCCACCCAGACCCAAACACCTCTACCCTTGGCTAACCTACCTTGTCTGCACTAACCTGGACACACTTTCTAATTTCAAACCTTGCTTTTGTGTATCTCCTGTGCAGTCGTAACCTTGTAGGCCCAGCTGAGTCTAAGCACCCTATGATCAATATGTACCTGTTTTTTATGATCTGCCTGTACTGCTATCAAAACAGAACTTTTCACTGTGCTTGGGTACAAGTGACAACAACAAATCAAATGAAATCAAATCAAATCAAATCAGTGCTGTGGAGCACTTTAGCATGGTCAATCCATTAAGCTGCATGTCTTTAGACTGTGGGAGGAAACTGGAGCACCCGAAAGAATCCCATGCAGACACTGGATTCCGCATAGCTGCCCAAGCATGAACTGAACCCTGATTTCTAGCAATATGAGGCAGCAGTGCTAACTGCTGAGCCACCGTGACACCTTTTAGATGGTGGACGTGGGTTTGGTAAATTTCTGCAGTGCACCTTTTAGATAATACATATTATAGTTGATGCTTAATAACAGCAAAGGATGTGGATAAGACTATTTCAATAAAGGAACTGGTGTGGGCCATTTGGCTCCTTGAGCTGCTCCACCATTAAATAGGATCAAAGCTGATCTGATGACATTTTTCATATCCATTTCCTGCATTTTCCCTGTAACCCTTAATTCCTCCACTGATCTCCAAAAATCTAATGACCAAAGCCTTAAGTATACAGAGGGACTCCACCCTAAAGGCTCACTGTGCCAAGGAGTTCCAAAGAGAGAGAATCCTCTGAGAAGAAAGTTTTCCTCATTTCAGTCTTAAATTGGCTCCCCTTCTGAGACTATATTCTGTGGTCCTAGACTCACCCATGAAGGGAATCATCCTCTCGGCATTTACCCTGTCAAGCCCCTTGAAAATCCTATATGTTTCAATTAAATCACCTTGCATCGTTCTGAACTCACAATGAGTAGAGTGATAGAGTTTAGATATTTGTGGATATAGTGCCAGTTAAATGGGCTGCATTGACCTGGATAGTATAAGTTTCTTTAGTGTTGTTGGAGCTGCTGTAATCCAAGCAAGTGGGGAATGTTCCATCACACTCCTGACTTGTGCCTTATTGATGTGGACAGGCCTTTGTAAGCCGTGAAATGAATTCTTACTGCAGGATTCAGCCTCTGTTCAGCTTTTCTAACCATAGTGTATATAGCTAGTCCAGTCCAATATTTGGTCAATGATTAACCAATGATGAGGGGGGATGCAGAAATGGCAATACCATTGAATTTTAAGAAATGATGATTAGATATTCTCTTTTTGGAGACAGTCATTGTTTGGCACTGGTGTTGTGCAAATGTTACTACTCGTTAGCTCAAGCTTGAATATTGTCTATTTGTACACTAACTCTTTTAGCATGAGTTGTGAGCTGAATTTTGTCGAATCACCAACAAATATCCCTACTTTTAACTTAATGATGGAGGGAAGGTTAACGATGAAGCAGTTGAATATGGTTGGGGCTAGGATATTACTCTAAGGAACTGCTCCAGTGAGGTACTGGAGCTGAGATGACTGACTTCCAACAACTGCACCAATATTCCTTCATGTAGGTTAAATCCTTTTACCAATCAGAGCCAATGTGCCAGGTTTAAATTTGAACAAAGTTTGGTAGTTAACTGTAGTCATCATCTAAGTGATGTATCCTCCATAGCAAGACCTTTGCCAATAGTCCACTTGCCATTAATCAAAACATTCTTCTCCTAGAATATAAAACTCACTGGTCTCTTTTCATAAGAAATATCAATGAATTCTCCTGATGTATACAACATAAAATTTCAAAAAAATTTATTTATTCAACAGTACTTACATTCTATTCTAGCAATCAATTATTAGTTACTTCAAACCACTTTCTGTGAAATTGCATAAAATACTAACAACTAAAGGTTTTCCATGTGAGTAGTTTTAGTCTTCCTCATTTGTAGCTCATCAGCAAGGATGTAGCCTTTTATTGTTAACTCTGCATGGGGATCCATTCAGTCATATTGGCTCGTTTGAGATACAGACTGGTATCAATAGCATGAGCTCAATTCTCACACTGGTTCAGGTTAAATCACAACCAGTTATCTCTGTGTAATGAGAGAGCAACTGCTCTGTGGTGACTCTACTTTATCAATGAGCTGTTTGAGCATTTAAAAAAAATGAAAACATCCATAGTGGAATAATAAATAAAGTTTAATTGGCAGTGGATTGCATAGTTAGGAGAAGCAGTCAGAAAAATGGAGTTGAGACCAACCGGAGGTCAGCCCTGATCACAGTAAATAGTGGAACAGTTTAGAGTGGCTGAATTGCCTGCTCCTGCTCCTAGTTCTTTTGTTCTTGTATCAATTGGCAGGATTGAATATCTAGATACCTTCCAGGTCGAAGAGAAAGAGAGACTTGACTTTGCAGTTGAAGGTTTCTCTCCCTGTATTGTAAACACACAAGCTACTCACCTGCCCAGGAACCAGATTCCTGAGGAAGGGCTTTTGCCCGAATCATCGATTTTCCTGCTCCTCGGATGCTGCCTGACCTGCTGTGCTTTTCCAGCACCACTCTAATCTAAACTCTGGTTTCCAGCATCTGCAGTCCTCCCTTTCACCCAGGAGTTAGAGGCTTGTCACCTTGCTAACCACTTCTAGCATCTGCAACCGGATTGCATAAACCAATCAGTAATCAAAGTAAAAAATAGTAAAAGATGTGGTATTTACAAGTAAAACATCCAAGACATTGTTTTGCTTTGAAATATTGTACATTATTGAACCCTTGGAATACTGTGGCTCCAATCATGGAGCACAATGTTTACATGAGTTCAAAGCATCCAGTTTTCAAAGCAAGCAGTATTTTCTTGAATATCATAACTGTGATATATTAATTCCATAATACACATCAAGGATTAAATGTTACACAAAAGCAAATATTTTGAGGCATTCTTATGACAATCTCCAACATGGATGATTTAATTAAGGGTGTGTAAAATATCATTATACTTCTTTGAGACAATTCATTTGCTCATGCTGACTGTACCTTTATTGCCAGTGCTCTTTTGAGATTTTGTGGGATCAAAAAATGAGCAATGCTGAGTATCAACATCAATCTTTGCTTTTGGTTTTCTCAGTGAATCACATTCCATTGCAAGCATGCACATTTAATTGCACTAGCCCTTTGTTTTCTAATGCCTTAGAATGGTAGAACATACTAAACTGCTCCTAAAATAAATTCTTATTTTGGCCAATGTGCTATAGAGTTTGAAATTCTTTTCCTATAATCCCAAGGAAGCTGTATGAATTGGGGGTAATTTTATATTGGAAACAACCTTGATTTTTCTGGCTGATCAGGCAATCTCTTCTTTTGTGGTCCACTCCAGATTTATACTGGAAATGCACATCAGATTAACCTTCTCGTTTTAAATAAAGTTTGTTTGCTTATTTTCTGAACCAATTTGTCTGTTATAAACACTGAAAGATAGAGGCACCAGTCGTTCATTATTAAATGAGTTTGAACGTTGATAAAATGTACATAAAACTGATTTACATTTCAGTTTATATAATTTAAATTCTACAGTAATATGTTCATATGAACCACTCTATCATGGGTAATGATGTAGAGGAGTCTTGTACTCCAGGCATTAGCAAAAAATGCTGATTGTCTCATGCGAATCAGAAGAGTAATATGAGAAAGTGAAGATTTTCAAAATAAAACAAGTAAATATGCTAGAAATCAAACACCTTAGTGTATCAAAATGTGTTTTAGCTCAATTTTAACTGCATAAAATGTAAAACCATGCACAAATGCTGAATGAATTAAATGAAGTATGCAATAGGAGACTATACTATAAAACTGGTATTGTCTGTGGTTTCTCTGTTTCAATTTTAATCTAAGAAAAACACATTACTTTTGATTCTTATACTTCCTTGTTGCAATTTGTGGGAAGTTAGTGATAATCATTGCTTCTAATTCAATGCAATGCCTCTTATCTGAAAGAACATGACAGTGCTGTATTGCACAGCATGCGTTCAAGTTGTATTACAAAATAGCTTCCTGAATCTAATTCTGGAAGCCTACACATTTATATTCAAAACAAAACCTTAACTTTGTTGTTTTGTTAGTTCAGATAATGGGCATTTAGAATGATGCTTGTTTGATCTCAGTGTGGAATTTTGCATTTGTAATGTATTTTTAAACATCTGTGTTTTCAATTTTGAACAAACTTTATATAAGATGCTGGAATATAAATTGAAGTATTTTAATGTTTTATTATATACATATATATGACATTAAAAGATGCTTCTATTCAAGCCTCTATGTTTGCTGTATAAAATTACTGCTGTAAGACGTGCAGTCACTATAGAAAATGCAAAGGCAGGATTTTGGGTGCCTAAAAACCAGGTTTTATTGATTTGTTACAGAAAATTCAATGATATTCATCCAAAATGAAGAATAACTATCAGCTGTGTTAGATTAGTCTACCAATGCATTTACTGATTACTGATTTCTGTCTACATTTCTGGTGATAGGTAATGTAGATAACGATAAAATGATTAACCAATATTAAATAGGAAAACATTTGTAAACTAAAGGACTCAATTTTATTTTAAAGTATTATCACAGATGTCTAACAATTTTTCAAACTTGCATCATATATTTGGCTTGCTGTGTGTGGTACTATACAAATTTCTATGAAGATGGCCTATTACAAAATGTAACTTTTAAAGGAAGTTTGTTTTATTTGCTTCTGTTAGCTTGGTAGTTGAGCACCAAGGTGTTACTATTATTGTTTTGGTTTCAGAGCTTTGACTACTGGTGATATTTGGTGCTGCCATTGTATTAAAGACCTAATGCTAAGGGCTGTTTGGATTTTGGATTGCGGTGGCTAATGAAAGACTTGCTTATTCTGTAATCACTGATTTTTGCTAGTCTTTACATAATTTTGGGGTTTTCAGTTATGATATACCTGTTTTGCAACACCAATTTTAATTCACATGCTTATTCTGGCATGCCTAAAAGAATAATGGCACTATGCCATTTTTGTTAGTTGGTTTGAGATTTTCAGTTATGTGATGTAATGCATTTAGTGTGAAGCACAACAGGTGTGTTATAAGTGGCTGGCTGTCCAATATGCATTGCAGACCTTAAATTGTAGGTAAGCTGCATTGCTTAAGTACAGTTAATGTCTAAAGTACAGAGCATTTGTTATGCAATAACTTGTTAAAATGAAATATCCTAGCAGAGATCAGGCATTGTCGATGAACAAGCCATACCCACAGAGAGTGAAGACCAGGCACTGCTGGATTCTACAGTGGTAAGTAACTTAAAATGGTGATACTTAAGAAATTTTTTATATTATAAATTACTAATCTCTTATGTTCCATAGTTATTTTGATTGGAAGAAAATGCAAAATATTCTTGAATTTGTAGACTTTCTCTTTGTTTTTTCAGATTCCTAATGATGCACCGATGACTTCCAACGTGTTCATATTTCATAATGTTCATTCTCAAATAGAGTTGCAGTCACACAATGACACTTATGTTCCTTCAACGTACCCAAAGGATACATCAAAATGCCTAGAAAATGAAGAGAGACCTATGCCAAACAAAATGCGTGTTCATCAATCTGTTGTAAAGGAGCAAGATTCCACTCCACAGAGAGAGTACGTGCCTGCTGCGGAAAAAAAAGAATCTGATACAGATTTTAAAACAGAAAGTGAGCTCAAACATTTTATTTCACCATGTACCAAACTGTCCACTCCACAGGTGAATATTTCAACATCTGAGGAGGTTGTTGGACAGAACATTCTCTCCCCACTTATGAGAACACACATGACAGTACCCGCGGTACAACATTGCACTACAACTCTGGACCAGCATGATTCAGTTTCTAATAAGTTTGGTCACCAAGGATGGGAAATGCCATCTGCAGACCCGAGTTATCAGAAGGAAAGTTACAGCCAACAGGTGATATTGAGACCAAAGAACAAAGGTACTGTCAGATATTTGGAAGATGTTGATTCCTCAAGTTCCTCTGGAGAAGATTCACCATCAAGTGATAACATAGCATTTATGATTACAAACACTGAGGTCCAGGCTCTGTCCAGTGGAGAGGTCATTGATCTAGTGAATAAGAAAGGAGAAGATATACAGACTCTGAATGTGGATGCAAATAGAGAAATGACAGCAGGTCAGGAGGCCGGGTGTGAAGACTCCATGCTTTTCACAGACAAAAAGCCAGTAATCATTATCTTTGATGAACCAATGGACATCCGATCAGCTTACAAAAGATTGTCAACAGTATTTGAGGAATGTGATGAAGATTTAGAGAGGATGATGGCAGAAGAGAGAATAGAAGAGGAGAGTGAAGTTGCGGAACACTCCAGTGATGCAAAAACATTATCCGAATCTGGAATGGATAATGATGAACTATATTCAAACAGAATTTCTTCCACTCTGGATTTGGCAAATAATTCAGTATGTAATAAATCCAGTGGTCACGACCACGATATCCAACGTAGTTCTGCTGAAATTAATGCACCGAAAGAAAGTAAATCTGATCCAATTGAAAGAGATGACACCAAATCAGATTGTGCAGAAAGTTTGCTTACAAATAAGGCAGATAACAAAAAGAAGTTTAAATTCAAATTCCCTAAAAAACAACTTGCAGCTCTGACCCAAGCTATTAAAACTGGTACAAAGACTGGGAAGAAAACCCTGCAGGTAGTGGTTTATGAAGATGAAGAAGAACTTGATGGAACAGTGAAACAGCACAAAGAAGCTAAACGCTTTGAGATTGTACAAGCAAATTGCAAAGATGAAACCTCTACCAAAACCATGCAATCAAAGCAACATAACTCCACTGATGTGATACCTAATTCTTTCAGAACCGATCAGATTCGAAAGAATACTTACAAGACCTTAGACAGCCTTGAACAAACTATCAAACAATTAGAAACAACAATCAGTGAAATGAGTCCAAAGATAGCAGAACAGGAAGAAGACTACACAACCTGCCCTTCTCAAAGCTCTGAATTATCTCAAGGGGCTATGTCATGGAATGAAATCAAATCTACTGATCAACTATTGCTTTCCTCTTCAAAGGCACCTCAAAACACCAAGACCAAACCACCACTACTTCCAAAAATCTCCACAAAAACCAGTGAACCACAGGTGTCCTATCGCATTCTTTATTATCTGCTTCATGCGGGTGATGTGACTTCACTTTCTGGCATCTAACAGCTGAAGCATAACTGTTTAATGGTTTGGTGGACAGTGGTGTTGGGAAAAGCTATTGTTAATTAATTAATCTGATTGCAATTTGATTTTTGTTGATTTTTCAAAGTATTTTGACGCTTTGGTCTAACTGGGTGTTTGAACTTCAGGTAATGTAAGCTTCTTATAAAATAACTTCTGGTTTTCTGCCTCTGCACCCTCTAATCAAGCTTACATCTGGTAGAGATGGGGACTGTAACTCTGTTCACTGTGCATGTGAAGGTAAATTGTTTTTCCTAACAGGATAATGGTGATCAGTGTAGATACTACAAGATAACCAATCTTTGTGTTTTCTGATCTTCTGGACATCTGCTAATCCTCATTGTGATTCATAAAAGTTCACAGAAGTAAGAGTCTACTGTGCCATATTTTAATATTATGTTTAACTTTCTTCCAGAGTTCACACCTGATGTCCCCAAGCAGCAGAATGCCAGTTTCCGTAGGATCAAAACTAAGGCATCAACAAGGAACTACCGAAAAGGTGACAAAACAGAAGCTTCAGGACCCCCAGCGACAGTTCCGACAGGTAGTTTTATTCTAGACATCTGTCCAGAAAATAATGAAGCAATTATAATACTTGTCAATTTAATTATATCTGTTGATATTAAATTTCCATGTTGTTATATCTCATTTCAATTGTTGAATTAAATTATGAACCCGGACCTGGTATCAGCTTCTTAATCCTGCTGAACTCTGTGAAATGTTCTGTGTCATTGTTGTAATACTGTACCTTCCCATTCCTCTGTCAGTAACTTCTTGGTGATGTATGTCTGTATCCTTCTGTGCAGTAAACTATTTAACAAGTAACTTGCTATTTTGCTATTGTAATGTTTCCAATTTATTTTCTAAGAGGATTTGAGCATGTAATTAGAATGGCTGAATTAACCGGACCATAACCAGTACTGACTCATCTGAACTAACTACTGTGGAAATTTATATCAAATGAATGATTTAGAGTATGAATTACTGGTTAATTAGACATTTTTCATGCCTGCATTCTAATAGTAGAAAAGCATGGTTTTAATAATCCTTAATATTCATACTTTTTCTTTTATTTTCTTTCTTTCCACATTTATATGTTGTGGGATTTACCAGGTCCGTTAAACTCCTGCAAGGCTCACGAGGATAATAAGGTTCTGCACTGTTAATTCTTTTGTCTGCCTGGGGTTATTGTGGAGGCCCCATGGTTAAAATGTTGCTGGCTTTCTGACAAACTTTATCTCCTGCCATCTTTGTTTGCAGGCTAATGGAAGTGCTAAGAAAGCTGGTGGGGAGAGTAAGGTTACCTCTCCTACTTTACCTGCTTCTAAGATCCCTGCCCTATCTTCTAGCTCTGGGAAAAGTAGCTCTGTGCCTGGTCCGAGCAATGACAACACTAACCATCTCAATACTTCCAGTAAATATCCCTTATCTACTGCTAATTCTGTCGCTCCAACTGCTGGCCGTAACGTTCAAATTCCATCTGTGTCCCATATCCCTTCTACATCTAATGGCTCCCTTAAGCTTCATGCTCAGAACTCTGCCTTAACAGGCAGAGGTCAACCTCTTTCATTCCCGCTACACACTCCAAATGGTAGGCCCTCTCCATCATCTTCATCTCCTTCCACCTCCCCAGTTTCTCCCACCTCACTGACTCAAGGTGCAAAGAGCATCCGGACAATCCATACCGCTAGCTTCGCAAGCTACAAGCAACAGAACGTGAACCAGAGCAAATTCACCATGGCCGCTGTCAAAGAAACGGCATAGAGGCAGCACGTTGGAACCCATCCATCTTTCATTTTCTTTTGGTTTTCAATCATTTGCAGCAGGATGCTACTAATTTCATTATGATTTTGTAAAGTTCCTCAGTGTGCATTCAGCAGAGTCAGAATTAACAGGTCTTTGTACACTGCAAATGCCAATTGATATTCCTTGAAATCATGCAAGGAATTGTGAAGGACACCTGCATTGTTTCTCTTGTAAATAATTGTTCTACCTAATCAGATTTAAAATCAGGTGGTATAATAAAAAGTTGCACATTAAGACATTATGAACCTAATAGCGAAGGCATTCATCTGCTGGCAATATTATTTCAAACACATTGTTTTGAATACAGAGTACTTTTTCAATTTGCACAGTTGATATTGCTTTGACTATTATAAAGTTTGAATAATGAACATTTGGGGTGGTGACTCAAGACTCACATATATAAACTATTCCACACCAAGACCTCAAGAATATTGATGGAAAAACCTGAAGAATTGTAACAGATTTAAGATGATATTCAGTATAGGTCTAAAGGTGAAAAGGTAACTGCACATACATAGTTTGCACTGAATTATACCTACTCAACATATTTGTTATTGGATATCTCACTATATTAATATGGTATAAACACTTTTATTTAATGGTTGTTTCTTAACCGTTGGCAGTTGCATTTCCTCTGCAGCTAAGAATACTAGGTCAAGAGTAGCTGCCTGTTGCTTAATGTATGATCTTTTGCAATTTTTTAATAACCATACTTAGCCACACATTTCACTTGAGGCAAAAAAGTAATCAATATTCCAAATAAGTCAGCAATTTCCATGATTGAAAGTGCTTATAAATAATTAATGTTTCACATGGCAATGAAAAGGGGCAGGTAATGCAGTTTACACACATGATTTGGATGAATGCGAGACTAGTGTATTGTTGTAGATATTTTCTCCTGTACTGCCATTCCCTCAATAAATAATAAAGACATAATTATTGCTTTTTTAAGAGTGATGGGTGAAAAACTGTTCCCTATTTTGCATCAATGTTTATGTATAACTGACTTTACTTTCTAATTTCTCCAAAGTTGTGTTTTTCTACCCCATTTAATAGTCTTTAAAATCTAGCTGTAAAATTGTTTTCTAAAACTGATTTTGCCTATTTTTCAGGAAAGTCAATGATAGTTTGTTAGTTGCAGTTGCTTATTAAGGATTGTTAACCCACACTGAGAGTTGTAAAACTGGTATATTTTGTGTGTGTGTGTGTGTGTGTGTGTGTGTGTATATTGAGCTATACATATATAAATATATACATACACACATATATCTGCTTATAAATCTGCAGGGATGCTTATAGTTTTCACTCTAGTACCAAAGTTTGTTTATTTGCATGCCTTTTTATTAGAAGATATATTTTAAGAAACAAATGGGTATATGTGATCTATAAGATGGGGCATGTTTGCACATCCAGAGGTTTTTGTACAAAGTTTTGTTATTTGTAAAACATATTATATTGTAAAATATAGCATTGTGGTGAACTGCAGACTCTAGCCTTGTGAAGAAGCAATGAAATAAAAGGCTGCATGCTTGTAGTTCTGTTTCTTTTATTGATGAATAATAAACTTAGCAAATTTCCTTTTGAAGGATGTTATAATTGTTGCTTGTGGTTAGCAGATAAAAGATAATCGTTATTACATCTGACTGCTTTGGTATTTTTGTTTGAGGTGACTTACTAGGCAAGTTGCTCCAGAAATACTACTACTATCCTATTGAATCTGACAATTGGGAAGGGAATATTCAGCACTTTTTGGGAAAATCGATTTCCAATTATAAATGCATAACAACAGATACAACAGAGCATCAACATGTCGCTGCTATTGTTGGAAAGGCTTTGAAAGCACCCATAACGTATATTACAAAGTGATAATTTACTTTAATGGAAGTAAACTGATCCCAATAAGTTTGATTATCCTTTAAATCAATAACACAAGCTTAGAAAATAGGAGTGGGAGTAGACTTTCAGCCCTTCGAGCCTGGTCTGCCATTCAATATAACCAAGGCTGATCATCCAACTCTGTACCCTGTTCCTGCTTTCTCCTCTTGGTTCATCAAGTAAATGGATCAAAGATTAAAAGGGGCGGCATGGTAGCTCAGCAGTTAGCACTGCTGCCTCACAGCACCAGGGTGCCAGGCTCAATTCCAGCCTTGGGTGACTGTCTGTGTGGAGTTTGCACATTCTCCCAGTGTCTGCGTGGGTTTCCTCCAGGTGCTCTGGTTTCCTCCCACAGTCCAAAGATATGCAGGTCAGATGAATTGGCCATGTTAAATTGCCCGTAGTGTTAGACGCATTAGTCAGAGGAAAATGGGTCTGGGTGGGTTACTCTTCAGATGGTCAGTGGACTGGTTGGGCCAAAAGGCCTGTTCTCATTAACTCCTCCTTGAAAACATTGTGTTTTGGCTTTAATTGCTTTGTGTTAGAGAATTCCACAGGCTCACCACTCTGGGTGAAGAAGTTTTTACTCAGCTCAGTCCTAAATTGTCTATCTTGTATCCTTAAACTGAAACTCCCGATTCTGAATTCCCTGGCCATTGGAAACATCCTTCCTGCATTTACCCTGTTGCGTCTTTTTAGAATTTTATAGGCTTCTCTAAGATCCTTCCTTGATCTTCTCAGCTCCAGTAAATATAGTGCAAATCAATCCAGCCACTCTTCATTCGACAGTCTGCCATTCCAGAAATCGGTTTGGCAACATTCGTTGTACTTCCTCCATAGCCAAAACATCTTTCCTCAGATAAGGAACCCAAAGCTGCACATAATACTCTAGGTGTGGTCTCACCTGGGCCTTGTAAATTGCAGCAAGGTATGCCTATTCCTATACTTGAATCCTCTTGCTCTAAAGGCCAACATACCGTTTGTTGTCTTCACCTGCTACGTATGCCTGCTGACTTTCACCAACTGTTATGCAAGAAAAGCAGCTCTTGTTGAGCCTTCCTTTTTCCTAATCTTATCACCACTACTTGTGAATCTGCCTTCCTGAATTTGCAACTAAAATGGATAGCCTCACTTTTATCCACGTTATGTATCATCAGCCATACATTTGCCCACTCACTCAACTTGTTCAAATTACACTGAAGCATTTCTGCATCCTCTTCATAGTTCACCCACCCTCCCAACTCCTGTACTCAATACTCTGACCAATAAAGAAAAGCATACCAAACGCCGCCTTCACTATCCTATCTACCTGCGATTCCACTTTCAAGGAGCTGTGAACCTGCACTCCAAGTCTCTAGGACCTTACCATTAAATGTATAAGTCCTGCTCTGATTTGCTTTCCCAAAATGCAGCACCTTGCATTTATCTGAATTAAACACCATCTGCCACTTCTCACTTCTCCTTTTCCACATTAAATACTGATGCAAAATACTCGTTTAGTATCTCCCCCATCTCCTGCGGCTCCACTCAAAGGCCGCCTTGCTGGTCTTTGAGGGGCCCTATTCTCTCCCTACTTACCCTTTTGATCTTACTGTATTTGTAAAAACCCTTTGGATTCTCCTTAACTCTATTTGCCAAAGCTATCTCATGTCCCATTTTTGCCCTCCTGATTTCTCTATTATGTGTACTCGTACTGTTTATATACTCGTCTAAGGATTCACTCGATCTGTCCTGTCTGTACCTGACATATGCTTCCTTTTTTTTTCTTAACCAAACCCTCAATTTCTTTAGTCATCCAGCATTCCCTATACCTACCAGCCTTTCCTTTCAACCTGACAGGGATATACTTTATCTGGACTCTCATTATCTTATTTCTGAAGGCTTCCCATTTTCCAGCCATCCCTTTACCTGCAAACATCTGCCCCCAGTCGGCTTTTGAAAGTTCTTGCCCATTACCATCAAAATTGGCCTTCCTCCAATTTAGAACTTCAACTTTTCGATCTGGTCTGTCCTTTTCCATCACTATTTTAAAATTAACAGAATTATGCTCGCTGGCCCAAAGTGTTCCCCCACTGACACCTCAGTCACCTGTCCTGCCTTATTTCCCAAGAGTAGGACAAGTTTTGCACCTTCTCTGGTCAGCACATCCACATATTGAATCAGAAATTTTTCTTGTACACACTTAACAAATTCCTGTCCATCTAAACCATTAACACTATGGCAGTCCCAGTCTATGTTTGGAAAGTTAAAATCCCCTACCATAACCACCCTATTATTCTTACAGATAGCTGAGATCTCCTTACAAATTTATTTCTCAATTTCCCTCTGACTATTAGGGGATCTATAATACATTCCCAGTAAGGTGATCATCCCTTTCTTATTTCTCAGTTCTCAGTTCCAAATAACTTCCCTGGATGTATTTCTGGGAATATCCTCCCTCAGTACAGCTGTAATGCTATCCCTTATCAAAAATGCCACTCCCCCTCCTCTCTTGCCTCCCTTTCTGTCCTTCCTGTCGCATTTGTATCCTGGAACATTAAGCTGGCAGTCCTGTTCATCCCTGAGCCATGTTTCTGTAATTGCTATGATATCCCAGTCCCATGTTCCTGACTAACATTCCTGAGTTTATCTGCCTTCCCTTTTGGACCTTTTGCATTGAAATAAATGCAATTTAATGCAGTGCTACCTTGTTCTCTGTTTTGTTCCTGCCTGCCCTGACTGTTGACTCACCTTTGTTCTCAACTGTACCAGTGTCCGATTGAATCTTTCCTCACTATCTCCTTGCCCACAGAAGACTCCTGCCTACCTCTTTTACCTTTCCTGGAGTTAACCCATCTATGTGACTTTATCTGAGACTCCACCCTCCCCTTTCCTATAACTGCCATCTATCACATTCCTTTGCTCTTGTAAATTCCTCATTGCCTCTCCAACCGATCCATTCGATCTGGTAGGATTCGCAACCAATGGCACTTATTGTAGATATAATCCTTAGTAACCCATAAACTCTCCCTAAACTCCCACATCTGACAAAAAGAGCATCTCACTACTAAGGGCTATTTTTTGCTGCTTTCAATCTACAGACCCAGAAAATAGCACTGTCTTATTCCTCTGCAAAACATTGCCCCAGGTTAAATTAATACTTCTGGCTTATATTTTAAGTTTAATCAAGAGACATAAATCAATAAAACATAGTCAAGAAAAAACCTACTCTACTCACTAGTGCAGACTTATTTTAAGGCTGCACTTAAAATCCACTTGTCTGATTCTGTGCTGTGACCTTTCCCAAACCGGTTCCTCCAAGATCAGTTTTGAATGTCACTTTTTATTTTTACTAGACTCGCTCCGATGTCCAGCAATACACAAATTCAAACAACAAAGTTCCAAAACATTGCAACACCATATACAATAGTAATTGCTGCTCCAGGAATTCAAGGAAATCACCTCCAACACCGAGAGCACCTCAATAAAGGAGCAGCTGTTACAGCCAGAAATTCTTCCCATCCTCCATCTTGGATTACCCAGAATCCTTTTGATGGGATTATGTTGTGTTGATTTCTGTGGACAGATCATATCTCATCAATGTTTCCCTTTGTTATTGATTCAAGTTTTGTAATTGTACTGGAACAGATTGAATAGTGGTGTGGCTAGTTCTAGAGTTCCGGCCTTCAGTACTACAGCTTATAGCTTTTTCTCTATCTTGTAGGATTAGCTATTTCATGATATCAGAGTGAATCAAATTTGTGATGCTGGAGGTGTCTGGATCATTGATTATTAGGTCTGGTAGAAGGTAGTTGCAAATGCTTCAGTATTTGTGCTGACCTAATCCATTGTTGAGGTTTGTAATACTTGTAGAGCCTTTTCCTCTGGTTAGGTCTTTGTCCACCACATTTCAGTACTGAATATGGGCCACATGACAGAGCTTTGGTTTCTCCTTTGATTGCATGACCACATAGCTCTGTCTATCATGGACAACATCACCAAAACCAATTTCTCACCACCCTCTTGTACCTCATGTATTTTGTGGAATTTGAACTTTAAAAACATTAGCAAGTTTCTTTTCATATACAGTATGGGGCTCAATCCATCTCTGCTTGCAAAACACAAAGTTGTATCTATTGTACGATTTGATTCAACTGTTGGATAATACCTACAAAGTAATCTTGACTTTTTAAAATTTTGTTCTGGTGTAATTCTAACATTGTCAGGCTAGCAATGTGATTCATTTATGTGTGCTAAAAGGTCTATTTACTTTCACACTGGGCCCTGGGCGAAGAATGTGTCCACACATGACACCCTTTTCACCAATCGGAGGTGTGGAGACTATCCATCTCTGCTGCACCACCATGATAAAGCCTTGACCAATCAGCCAACCTGCTTGGTTTAAATTTTATTAGTTAAATAATACAATTAAGAGTTTCTACAGCTCTCCATGCCAAGCATTATTCAATCGATTGTGATGTCCTTTTGTGCTGTACAAATTGTTGCTTCCTTTCTACCCTTGATTTTTTCTTGAGTTTTACTCCTGAGTGCTAGATGAAAAACATTTGGCTTCATGTCTCTACTATGTTTAGTACCTGAGTCCCTCTGCTTGCTGCCTCCAGCTTTACCTTGTGGTCTTACTGTAGATCAGGTTGAGCACTTCCCAATTTCTTGCTGTCCCACTGCTGGTGCCAATGTCCCATGAAATGGAACTTCTCTTTCTCACTTCCATTTCCAGTCATGTATTTGCTGAGAAGTGCGAGCGAGGAGTGGAGGACTGCTGGGAAGGTGAGTGTAACAGTTTAAAATACTTACCTCTGGCGTCGGGGCCTCCATTCACTGAGAAGTGTGACTGAGGAGTGGAGAGCTACTGGAAAGGTGAGTTTAAAAAAACAAAATTTTTGAACAGAGCAGTGAGGAGAGAGGGTGGAGAGAAACAAGGGTTGCTGGGAAGTTTTTAAGTGGGTGAGATCTAAACCTGAGATCCTACACGATAGGGCTTCCCTCCCACCCACCACCTCTAACCTTGCTAAGAGTCTGTAAACTTGGTAAGTTTTCAGGTTTTCTCTTTTTTTTTTCCCCCCTTCTCTTGTTTCGTCCTGTGTGGGCTTTCAGATTAGCAGGGTACGGCTGTTAGGGCAGTTGCATGTTCCTCCTGCAGAATGTGGGAGGTGAGAGGTACGACACATGTCTCTGCTGACCACATCTGCGGGAAGTGCACCCAACTTCAGCTCCTCAAAAACAGTGTTAGGAACTGGAGCTGGATGAATTGCGGATCATGCGGGTGTCTGAGGAAAAAATTGAGGATGTAAAGGGAGGTGATCACTCCCTGGACATAGGATGAGGACAGCTGGGTTACAGTCAGGGGAAGGAAAGGGAACCAACAGATATGGCAGGGATCCCCTGTGGCCGTTCTCCTCAGCAATAAGTGTACCGTTTTGGATGCTGCTGGTGGGGACGGCCTACAGGGGAAAATCATAGTTGTCAGCTCTCTGGCACTGAGTCTGGCACTGCAGCTCAGAAGGGAAGCGGGGAGAATAGAAAAGCGCTAGTGGTAGGGGACTCGATAGTTAGATGGATTGACAGGAGACTTTGTGGTCAGGAACGGGACTCATGGAAGGTATGTTGCCTCTGGGATGTCACCGATCAGGTTTATAAGATTCTGAAGGGGGAGGGTGAGCAGCCAGACATCGTGGTACATATTGGCAGCAATGATATAGCCAGGAAAGGGATTGAGGATCTGAAAAGTGACTACAGAGAGGTGACCTGATCGAGGAATACAAGATAATGAGAGGCATGGATAGAGTCATTAGCCAGAGACCCCCCCCCCCCAAAAAGGGCAGGATTGACTGGGATGAGGGGGTCATAGTTTTAAGATATTAGGAGGAACGCATAGAGGTAGATTCTTTATGCAGAGTTGTGAATGCATGGAATGCATTACCAGCTGTGGTGGTGGAAGCAGTCATTAGGGACATTTAAGTGCCTGCTGGACATGCACATGGACAGCAGTGAATCAAGGGGTGCGTAGGTTAGGTTATTTTATTTTACATTAGGATTAATCCTCAGCACATCGTAGGCTGAAGGGTCTGTCCTGTGCTGTGCTTTTCTATGTTCTATTCACCTCCATATTCCCTACCAAGTTTGCATATGGTTCAAGTAATAATTTGGTTATTAAGGGTTAAATTTTCCTAGCCTTCAGAAGGCAGGTTGAAGGTGGTAGCAGAGGGATGGCTGGGAAAGAATCAGTGAGCTGCAGCAAACAAAAGTCTGAAGCATTTTCACCACAGGTGGGTAGTACTGTGTGTTGGCTATATACACCAGCGTGGCCAATTTAGATATTTAAGACACCAGTCAAGGACAATGGTACCAGCTTGCAGTATTTTTTCAGAGGTGAAAATGCAACCCTGCAATGTATGGCGACTGCCTCCCTGAAGTGGATCAGGGCGCAATCTGGGAGAGAGGCACCATCCCTCAAAAACTGGCTCCCAAACACCCAACCCTGTGAGTAATCCACCCCAAAGTTCTGGTACTGCTGTTGGCAAGTGGAGCCTCGGGACTCTCATTGTACTGTTGTCCACAGGAAAGGTTGCTCAATGTCTCTGGAGATCCTCTTACTTTTTTCAGTTCTTGGGTCTTGATACTGTCCAAATAGGATTGTTTTTCTACTATACCCAATTGTTGTTTCCCCTTGCAATTGAATTATCTGCCTACCCCTCTAATATTGCTTCAGATCAAATGTGCTTTAGAAGTACTGGCAACAGGCCAGCAAGCATCCATTTGACATTGTTGATGCTACTTGCAGAAATTTAAGATGGAGAGGGCATCTGCAAATATACTTTCCGAGGTCAGTTTCATTGGCCACAAACTGCCACACATTACAGTGCAAGCACATAACCTGCCCAGTTATTTGGTTCAGTGACGTATCTATTCACATTGCATTCCCTTAAAACCTCACCTAATTCACAAATGCCATTTATGATGGTTGTGTTCAGGGTCAATGCAGCCAAGTGTTAGAGCCAACTGCATGCCTCAAAGGAGGATAGTAAAAGCTTTTTTAGGTATGTGAAAGGCAAAAAAATGGTTAAGACTAAAATTGGGCCCTTGAAGACAGAAACAGGGGAATATATTACGGGGAACAAAGAAATGACAGAAGAGTTGAATTGGTACTTCAGATCTGTGTTCATTGGGGAAGACACAAGCAATCTCCCTGAGGTAACAGTGGCTGAAGGGAATTTATATTTGCCAGGAATTGGTATTGGAGAGACTGTTAGGTCTGAAGGTTGATAAGTCCCCGGGGCCTGATGGTCTACATCCCAGAGTACTGAAAGAGGTGGCTCTGGAAAATAATCACCAATGCATCCACGATTTCTAGAGTTCGATAGGTTCAGGATCAGTTCCTGCAGATTGGAGGCTGGCTAATGTTGTACCACTTTTTGAGAAAGCAGGAAATTATAGACCAGTTAGTCTGACCGCAGTGGAGGGAAGGATGCTGGAGTCAATTATAACGGATGAAATTATGACACACCTGGATAGCAGTACTTTGCCCCCAATACCATGTGCCCTTATTTTGCTCACTAACCTCCTTTGTGGGACTTTATCAAAAGTCAGAGTCAGCACGGATTTATGAAGGGGAAATCATGCTTGACTAATCTTCTGGAATTTTTTGAGGATGTAACTCTGAAGATGGACAAGGGAGATCCAGTGGATGTAGTGTACCTGGACTTTCAGAAAGTTTTTGATAAAGTCCCACATAGGAGGTTAGTGAGCAAAATTAGGGCACATGGTATTGGGTGCAAAGTACTAACTTGGATTGAAAGTTGATTGGCTGACAGGAGACCAAGAGTAGTGATAAACAACTCGTTTTGGAATGGCAGGCAGTGACCAGTGGGGTACTGCAGGGATCAGTGCTGGGACCGCAGCTTTTTACAATATATATTATTTATATAGAAGATGGTATTAATAGTAACATTAGCAAATTTGCTGATGATACTCAGCTGGGTAGCAGGGTGAAATGTGAGGAGGATATTAGGAGATTACAGGGTGACCTGGACAGGTTAGGTGAGTGGTCAGATGCATGGCAGGTGCAGTTTAATGTGGATAAATGTATGGTTATCCACTTTGGTGGCAAGAACAGGAAGGCAAACTACTACCTAAATGGAGTCAAGTTAGGTAAAGGGGCAGTACAAAGAGATCTGGGTGTTCTTGTACACCAGTCAATGACAGCAGGCATGCAGGTACAGCAGGTAGTGAAGAACGCTAATAGCATGCTGACCTTTCATAACAACAGGGGTTGAGGATAGAAGCAAAGAGGTTCTTCTGCAGCTGTACAGGGCCCTGGTGAGACCACACCTGAAATATTGTGTGCAGTTCTGGTCTCCAAATTTGAGGAAAGACATTCTGGCTATTGAGGGAGTGCAGCGTAGGTTCATGAGATTAATTGCTGGAATGGCGGGACTGTCTTATGTTGAAAGATTGGAGCGACTGGTCTTGTATACCCTTGAGTTTAGAAGACTGAGAGGGGATCTGATTGAGACGTATAAGATTATTAAAGGATTGGACACTCTGGAGGAAGGAAACATGTTTCTACTGATGGGTGAGTCCTGAACCAGAGGGCACAGCTTAAAAATAAGGGGTAGGCCATTTAGGGCAGAGATGAGAAGAAACTTCTTCACACAGAGTGTGGTGGGATGCTCTGCCCCAGAGGGCAGTGGAGCCCCGGTCTCTGGATTCGTTTAAGAAAGAAATGGATAGAGCTCTCAAGGATAGTGGAATCAAGGGTTATGGAAATAAGGCAGGAACAGGATACTGATTGAGGATGATCAGCCATGATCATATTGAATGGTGGTGCAGGCTCGAAGGGCAGAATGGCCTACTCCTGCACCTATTGTCTAATCGTTTTTTTTCTTGCTTGATATGCTTTTTAATGACATCTCTTTGAAGTTTCTTGGGATTTTTCAGGAGGAGTAAAAGGATATAAAGTTGTGGCTGTTTGTTTGTGAAAGGGCTTGATTTTTTTTCATTGGTTGAGTCAGCTGGTGGATAGACTGTGGAGAGACTGTTTGCTTTTCTTTCACATTCTCACAAATGAAATGAAAAATGTGCTATTTACAGTCATATTGTTGACATTTCAAAATAATCATACCCTTTACTGGTTTCAGTTAAGAATATCAAATAATCCTCTTAACATTTGTTTTTGCACTGTTGGAGGTTTCGGAGTTTAATTTCTGCCCATTGAAGTTTTTTTTAAATGTGACTTCACTGGTGCAACTGAAACATAATTCTCCTTGGGAACGTTCACTCCATTTATGATAGTCTGACAGTTACTTGGTCAGTATTGATTTGATTAAAAGAATTTTTTAGTCCAGATACTGATGATTTTGAACTCCTATTTTCAGATAACCAATAATATAATCATCATGCCACCAATCCTGCATGCTGTAAGAACAGGATAGAACATAGAAAAATACAGCGCAGTACAGGCCCTTCAGCCCTCGATGTTGCGCCGATCCAAGCTCACCTAACCTACACTAGCCCACTATCCTCCATATTCCTATCCAATGCCCGTTTAAATGCCCATAAAGAGGGAGAGTCCACCACTGCTACTGGCAGGGCATTCCATGAACTCACGACTCGCTGAGTGAAGAATCTACCCCTAACATCTGTCCTATACCTACCACCCCTTAATTTAAAGCTATGCCCCCTCGTAATAGCTGACTCCATAAGTGGAAAAAGGTTCTCATGGTCAACCCTATCTAAACCCCTAATCATCTTGTACACCTCTATCAAGTCACCCCTAAACCTTTTCTCCAATGAAAACAGCCCCAAGTGTCTCAGCCTTTCCTCATACAATCTTCTTACCATACCAGGCAACATCCTGGTAAACCACCTCTGCACCCGTTCCAGTGCCACCACATCCTTCCTATAGTAGGGCGACCAAAACTGCACAGAATACTCCAGATGTGGCCACACCAGAGTCTTTTACAACTGCAACATGACCTCAGGACTCCGGAACTCGATTCCTCTACCAATAAAAGCCAGTACGCCATATGCCTTCTTCACAGCACTATTTACCTGGGTGGCAACTTTCAGAGATCTGGGTACATGGACACATCCACCCTCTGCTCATCCACACGACCAAGTATCCGACCATTAGCCCAGTACCCCATCTTCTTGTTACTCTTACCAAAGTGAATCACTTCACACTTACCTACATTGAACTCCATTTGCCACCTTTCTGCCCAGCTCTGCAGCTTATCTATATTCTGCTGTAACCTGCCACATCCTTCCTCACTGTCAACAACTCCACCACCTTTCGTATCATCCACAAACTTGCTCACCCAACCTTCTAGCTCCTCCTCCAGGTCATTTATAAAATGATGTTTATAACTCAGATGGAAACAATTTGGCCACTGTATCTGCCAGATCTTAACCTCCACCCCCCCCCCCCCCCCCCCCCCCACCCCCCCCAACCCCCAAATGTCACATCCAGCCTGAGATGAAATAGTTACTCTTTGGTTGATATTAAAATATTTTTTAAAAACCAGTCATATTACATGCGTCTGGAGTGGGTTTGGGTTCACTGCAAAAAACATGAAGGGCTGAGGATGCTGGAAAGAGAAAAACAAATAGCTGACGAAACTTAACAGGTTTGGTAGCATCTGACGGAGGAGAAAGCAGAAGTAACATTTCGCATTCAGTTTCTTCCAGCTGTTTCTGTTTCTGTTTCTGTGTGGGTTCACAGTGCACAGATTTTGGTTTGTTGCAAATACAAGGCCGGCTAATTTCTAGCTGTGGGCCGTGTGCACCCTCTAGTGGTTATGCCGACTCTAGCAAAAGCGTCAGTACTGCATCAGTGATGCTTGCACTTACTTATATTGAAGGGGTTTCAGAATATTCAGTCGTCATTACCATACCGTGCATGAGAAAAGTTAGACCATGACAGACTCCTCTTTTAATGCTAACAGGATTAAAGCTCCAAAGCCTTTCAGGTAAGTGGGTGGGGGAACAGTCAGATCAAGTTATTAAAGAATATAACAAGTCCTCTCCCTCTGCCATAAGTCGCAGACGCAGAGCTATGGGGATGACCCAGCCACAGAAATCAGCTTATCATAAAGTGAAACTTCCTTGCCAATTTTCTCGCATGCTCCGTGCCTCATGTCCTGAGTGTGGGCGAACTATCACTGACCTAGCCGATTTGGCCAATGTCCCAGCTGATCTGATAATCCTGAACTCTTTCCTGCTTTTTTTCCAATAACCTCTGATTCTCTTACTGATTAAAAGAATCTATCTCTGCCTCAGTAGCCCTCTGGTAAAGAATTCCCCAGATTTACAAAACTCAGAGGAAATTACTCCTTGTTATAAACCTGTAACCCTTTATTGTAAGATTATGCCCTCTGGTCCTAGACTCCCCTACAGGGAGAGAAATAACATTTCCAAATCCTGCTGGTCACACCCTGTTTTATTTGTATGTTTCAACAAGATTGCCTCACATCCTTCTAGATTCCAGTTAAATACAGGCCCAACCTACACAATTTCTCCTTGTATGACCACCAACCTGGTATCAGTATTCTCTGGACTGCCTCCAAGCCCAGTATCTTCTCGAAAAGGTCCTAAATTATTCACAGCATTCCAGCCGTGGGTTGACTCGTACCTTCTTTAGTACAAAAGGAGTTTTGTTTTCTACAACTACATTCCATTTGAAATACAGGCTAACAGCAGAGGCAAATCACATATACAGTGTTTACAAAAAGAATGGGTGCCCAATGAACAGTCTACTGATTTCTCAGTGATAAACTCAAACAAGCAGACAAAATGTGTCCAGAATCCCTAGCCACTCTCCCCTACATCAAAGACATCTTGGAAATGACTGCCAGACTACTCAGCTCCCTTGGCATCATGGTAGCCTACAAACTCATCAACACACTAAAACAGCAGCTAATGAATATGCAAGATCCTATACAGACAATGAGCAAAACTAATATCATTCACAAAATACCTTGCAAGAACTGTAACAAATACTACATTAGACAAACCGGCAGAAAACTAGCCACCAGGATACATGAACATAAACGAGCCACAGAAAACGACGACCCACTCTCACTAGTATCCTTACGTACAGATGTGGAAGAACACCACTTTCACTTGGACAATACATCCATCCTAGGACAAGCCAAACAGACACGCACAAGAATTCCTACAAGCATAGCATATCAACTGGAACTCTGACCCCATCTGACCCCATTTACCACCCTCTGAGAAAAATAACAGGAAATAACGTCACCAAAGTTTGGGAGAAGATTTGTAGCTCGGGTGCTCGTTGTTATGGTTCTGTTCGCCGAGCTGGGAATTTGTGTTGCATACGTTTCGTCCCCTGTCTAGGTGGCATCCTCAGTGCTTGGGAGCCTCCTGTGAAGCGCTTCTGTGATCTTTCCTCTGCCATTTGTAGTGGTTTGAATCTGCCGTTTCTAGTTGTCAGTTCCAGCTGTCCGTTGCAGTGGTCAGTATATTGGGTCCAGGTCGATGTGCTTATTGATTGAATCTGTGGATGAGTGCCATGCCTCTAGGAATTCCCTGGCTGTACCCAACAGACAAAGTGGGTCACTAACACTAGTGCTTCAGCCGGAGGCTCACTGCCTATATGACCTAGTATGATGGTGAAATGTCTGAAAACGAACCTTCCAGCTCAGCGAGCAAGCTTACATCCAGGCTAACATTCCCTTATTACCTGCTGAACTTGGATGTTGGTTTTTTTGTGACTTCAGGGCACAATGACTTCCAAAGTGTACTGTTCCTAGATTTGTCATTCTTTCTCTATTAAAATAACATTCACCGCCTTTACTCTTCTTGCCACAGTGCATAATCTCACATTACATTCCACCTGCCAGATTTCTGTTCACTCCCTTAACCTATCTAATCTCTCTGCAGACTTGGTATCTTCATCACTTGCCTTTCCATCCCTTTTTGTGTCATCTGCCAAATTGACTATGGTATCTTCACTTACCTTGTCCAAGTCATTATATATTGTAAATAATTATGGTGGTAGCAGTGTGCTACTTACTTGTTGCAATCTTGAAAATGCATCAACACCCCCATGTCATCTCTGTCTTCTGTCATTATATAAGCATGACTAGAGGATTGGTTAGCTATCTCCAAAACCATGGACTATTATTGTATTAAGTAGCCTAATATGTGATACTTTTTAAAACACTTTCTGAAAATCCAAGTAAACTTAACTACAGCTTCCCCTTTCCCTTTTTTCCATCCTTGGGATGTGGGCATCACTGGTTAAGCCAGCGTTTCTTATGAACCCCTAATTGCCCAGAGGCCACTTAAGAGTCAGCCATATTGTTGTGGGTCTGGAGTCACAGGTAGGCCAGATGAAGTAAGGATGGCCAATTTCTTTCCCTAAAAGGATATTGGTCAAACAGATGGGTTTTTCCTGATAATTGGCTGTTTCGTGGTCACAATTAGACTCTTAATTCAATTTTTTAAAAATCTGGAATTTAAATTCTACCATTCTACTAGTGGGATTCAAACCCAGGTCCCCACATCATGATCTGGGTCTCTAGATAATTAGTGTAGTATTAATACAACTATGTCATCACCTCCTCGCATCCTGCTGGTTACCTCAAAGAATCCTAGTAAATTCATCAAGCAAGATTTTCCATTCTCAAAGACATGCTGAACCTCTGATCACATTATATATTTCTAATATATATTTGTGCTATTAATAGTCACAATCCTGGAACCATCAAGCTGCTCTCTTATTAAAGAGAGATGGTGGTTTAACCTGAGGGTCACCATGCCTCAGATAGGGGAGAGCTTGAGAAGGAGAGACCTTCACCTTCATTGTAACATCAGCTGGCACAGGAACTGAACATATGCTGTTGTTATCACTCTGCATTGTTAAGCAGCTATCCAGTCAATTGAGCTATTACGTCCTTTATATTAGACTCCAGATATTTTCAAATCAACCTGCTTAGCGATATTACAAATTTCTGGAGCAGGATGGGACTTGAACTCAGACCTCCAGATTCAAACACTGCACCACAAGAGCCAAACATTTTCCCAATAACCGCCATTAAGCTAACTGGCCTACAGGTAATTCCCTATTTGAATAAAGTTTTTCCAATCCTCTGGGACTTTTCCAGTGAAGGACCACTGCATCCCAGCATCTCTGTAACTACTTTCTTTAATATCCTCGGCTACATCCTATTAGGTCCATAGGATGTCAGTCTTTAGTCCCTTTGTTTTCTTTGCACTTGTTGTCTGGTGGCAGTTATATTTATTTCCTCTCATCCTTGAACAATTTAGTAAATTTGGAATGCTAGCATTGTCTGCTATGAAGACTGATGCAAAGTACTTATTCAACTGCTTGCACTTTGCTAGTTTCCCATTATTATCCCAGCTTTGGTCTCTAAGGAACCTATGTGGAATCTCATTTCTGTTTCATGAATTTTAATAAGGTTTTGTTATCCATCTTGATATAACTTGCAAGTTCAGCCTCAAAGCTTATTATTTCCTGTATTTTATTATTCACTTTTATAATTTTAACCTTTCACAATCCTCTGGTTTAATACTAATCTTTTCCACTTTTTTCCCAATATGCTACCCTTAAGTTCCCTGTTTTACCATGATGATTTATCCCTTCCCTCAAGTCCTTCTTCCTCACCTGGAATATATCTTTGCCCCAAGCCTTGAACAAGTTTCATGGGTTGATTTCCAAATTCCTATCAGAAATCTTTCTGTTTTAGGTCCCTGTTACTTCTGAACTTTTCAACTTTTGTGGCCTACTGTTTTTTTTTAAAAAAAGCATTTTTATTGAAAAATTTTTTGTTACAAAATTAAAACGTTACAAAAATATGAAAATATAGCATAACATCAAAAACAATAAACCTACTACTCTACAAAAGAAATCAAAACTACACTTATTACAAATCCATAAATAAATAACATCATTCAGCGCAACAAGACCATAGCTCTCAACCTTCGAGACCATCAATTATTAAACCCACATTTGTATGAAAATTTTCCCCTCATGACATTAGGTTTATCAGACCAAAACATCAGTCCTAATCAAAACAGCGGATAAATCTGCTTCCCAATAATTCAAAAAGGGCTGCCATGTCTTGTATAGTTGTCCGATTTCTGGTGCACCATATTTGTCAGAAAGCCTAAAGGAATGTATTCCACAATTAACTTACGCTACCTCGACAGACCCAGGGGGGGTTCTCAGACATCCAACACATCAGGATGTTCTTCCTCGTACAAGAAGTGAGAATGTTAAAAAGCTTTTTCCCATGTTCATTTAAGGGAGGTAAATTCGGCAAACCCAGGAGCAAAGAGACCAGGTCCACCTTGACTTTGGTCCTCAAGATCCTCTCTATTACTCCTGCCACAGTACTCCAATATGCACAGAGCCTGTACCAGGACCACAAACATGGGTACTCTCACTCATTGAAAATGCTCCCTGCTTAACTTTCATAAGCTATTTGGGGCCAGACGAGCCCTATGAAGAATTTTACCTGCATAACATGGGTCCTATTACATAATCGAAATCCTCCTCCCATTCTCCCAAGTGTCTTCCCGTGTTTCCAAAGTGATCTCAACTCCTAACTCTTTCCCCCAGACCTCATGTGGACACTCGATCTCACCCGAGGAACCTCCCCCCAACAAATGATAGACAGTACCCACTAAAGGAGTGCTCTTAGCCTGAAGCACCCTCTTTTCCTATTAGATCTACAACACTCAGTTAACAGCATGGTTTCCTTTCGGATAAAATCTCTAATCTGAAAGAAATGGAAAAAGTTCCTACTCATATTTCCGAGTTATTTGATGAAATGACATCAACATTTCACCCTCAAACAGATCACCCAAACAAGAGACTCCCCTATCTGCCCAAAGGTTAAACCAGCATGCCAACTATGGGAGTAAGAATAAATGTTGTAAACATAGTACCCTCCATCTGTCTCATTGCCCTCCATGCTGTGACAGTATTAGTAATTACTGGGTTACCGCAATGTTTAACAGTCCTCATTTTATGTAAAAACAATAGGTTGATAAGAGGACACTTTGTCTGGGAGACCTCAATGTCCAACCATGTCGACATCAAGTCCCTACAGACCCAGTCATTTACAAAAGATAGGATGAGCTCAGTCAAAATCTTCTAATGTCTGGGAGGTCCACCTCCCCCCCAATCCCTGGGGCAACTACAGTTTCGCAAGCTTAATAAGGGGTTGCTTATAGTAGTCAAATAAAAGAACTAAACCAGCCAGTTTCCAGAATGCTTGCCTAACATAGAGCAAAGGGTGCATCTGCAAAGGGTACAATAAGCGAGGAAGAACATTAATTTTGATAAGAGCGACTCAACCCCATCACGATACTAGAAGGACCCCCCATCTTTGAAGGTCTTGATTAATCTTATCAAACAAATTAACAAAATTAGCCTTGAATAACTGACCAAAATATGGATGAGAGGCCCAAGTAAAGAAAACCTCCCTGTGCCCACCTAAAAGGGAACCCACCTTCCACATCAGGTATTCCCCCCCCAAGACCCCCCATAGGCGTCGCCTCCAACTTTGAAAAATTGATCTTCTAACCTGAGAAAGAACAAAATGAATTAATACAGGGTATCAAACAGGGCACCGAGACCAGTGGGTTCAAGAGAAAAACAAGAATGTCATCTGCATATAATGTAACCTTATGCACCTTCGAGCCCATCTTTGGTGCAGCTATATTAGGGCCCTCACGAATGGCTCCATCAACAGCTCAATCACCAATGTGAAAAGCAAAAGGTGAAAGGGGACAGCCTTGCCAATTGCCCCTACCAACACTAAAATTGTCAGACCTTATATATTGGTGAGAACTGCTGCCAAACTATTACCCATGGGCAGCACGGTGGCACAGTGGTTAGCACTGCTGCCTCACAGTGCCAAGGACCTGGGTTCAATTCCCGCCTCAGGTGACTGACTGTGTGGAGTTTGCACCTTCTCCCCGTGTCTGCTTGGGTTTCCTCCGGGTGCTCCGGTTTCCTCCCACAGTCCAAAGATGTGCGGGTCAGGTGAATTGGCCATGCTAAATTGCCCGTAGTGTTAGGTAAGGGGTATATGTAGGGGTATGGGTGGGTTGCGCTTCGGCGGGTCGGTGTGGACTTGTTGGGCCGAAGGGCCTGTTTCCACATTGTAAGTAATCTAATCTAATCTAATCTAAACGTTTCACCCAAGCCAAAGCACTTTCGGGTATAAAAAAAGATACAGCCATTCCACCCAATCAAATGCATCTAAGGAGACCACCAATCCTTGAACCAGTCACTGCTGGCACACTAGAATCATGCTAAGCAACCTAATGTTATTAGAGGATTTTTTAAAAGAATCCCTACAGTATGGAAACAGGCCTTTTGGCCCAACAATCCCACACCAACCCTCTGAAGACTAACCTACCCAGACCCATTCCCCTACTATCCTATATTTACCCCTGACTAATGCTCCTAACTTACACATACCTGAACACTATGGGCAATTTAGTATTGCCAATTCACCTAACCTGCACATCTTTGGATGGTGGGAGGAAACTGGAGCACTCGGAGGAAACTCGGACACGGGGAGAATGTGCAAACTCCACACACAGTCAGCAGAGGCTGGAATTGAACCCAGGTCCCTAGTGCTGTGAGGCAGCAGTGCTAACCAGTGAACCACTGCTTGTCTGCAACCCTCTATAAAGCCAGTCTGACCTTCTTTAACAATAGAGGGCAACACACTTTCCAATCTCAATGCCAAAGTCTTAGACAAAATTTTATAATCAGAATTTATGAGTGAGATAGGTCTATAAAAAGCATAGTCCTCCGGGGCCTTCCCTTTCTTGAGGATAAGAGAAATATTAGCTTCTCTCAAGGATGGCGGGAGGCAGTCACGGCTACATGAGTAGTTATACTGGTCTAGCATCATTCCTGACAGTATGTTTACAAATCCTTTCTAAAGCTCACTGGGAAGATCATTAGGGCTGGGTGTCTTTCCACTCTGAGGTTGCCTCACTGCCTCCTGTATCTCTTGTGCTGTTAATGGAGCACTAAAGAGAGATGCCTGCTCAGCAGACACCCCCGGAAGATCCAAGTTCCTGAAAAAAAGACTCAATTTTATCCCATCTATTTTTAATATTCAGACTGATACAGTTCAGAATAGAACCTCTGAAACACTTACTTGTAATGCTAAAAAGAACAATGCAGAGTCCCATACCCTTCCCTTATAAAAGCAACAGATTGGGAGGCATTCTTCTTCCTAACCAGATATGCCAAATATTTACCCTATCAGCCTATCATGCTCAAACAATCTTTGCTTTGCAAAGGAAAGTTCCTTCCTAGCTGTATGTATTAGCATGGAGTTTAAGGTGGATCAAAGGGCTGTGAACCACTGCAGCTTAGTCACTGACTGCCCTCTGTCTCAGCTGCCTCCATTCGTGCCTCGAGCAGACAGTTACCCTTCTGTTGCTTCTGACTGGCCAAGTATGAGATGATCATCCCTCTAGCATCAGCCTTAACAGGCTCCCAAAGAATGGACGGATTACAAGCTGCACCCAAGTTGGTGGCCAAAATTGCTTCAAATTCCCGAGAAAAGTACTCACCGAACATGCTGTCGTTGAGGACGAAGGGATCCCTTCGCCAGTACCGTGAGCTCATTGCATTCCCCTTAATCTCGACCACGAAATATACTGCTGCGTGATCAGGGATGGCAATATTTCCAACCGAACAAAATACAAACATATCCAGGAGAGCCGCAGGAGTTCGGGGAAAAAAAATCCTTGTGGCATTTACGAGGATTGGTAAAGAACAAAAAGTCCCTGCTTGTAAGGTGGAAACATCTCCAAAGGTCTACCAACCCCAGTTCCACACATAGATCACCCAACTGTTTAAATTGTGGAAAAAGCTTTGGGGGGCCTTTGGGCCTTCTGTCCAGCACAGGATCCATAAGGCAATTAAAGTCCCTCCCCATAATAATATCCCGCAATGCAAAGGCTATCAGCTTAGTTGTGCATCAGTCAGAAATTTAAGAGGTTGGGTTAGAGGACATTCGAAAGACCATATACCTCGCCATGTATTAGTGCCTCAAGAATAACAAACCGACCATAATCATCTTTAAGACAATCTATTAAATATTAAATGGAAGAATCTTCCCAACGAATACAGCAACCCCCCCACCCCCACCCCCATGTTAAAGGACGAGAAAAACACCCGATCAAACCCACCCTGCTGTAACTTCAAGTGTTCCTTGTTATTAAGGAGAGTCTCCTGCAACAGGGTAACGTCCATGCATTCCTTTTTAAGGCTTGACAGCACTTTTCCCTTTTAACTGGCGAATTGATTGTTGTAATATTTCAGGTGCACCATTTAAGAATATTGCTAGCCATGATCCTTTCCAACCACCTTTGACCTGCCAAGAGGAAAGAATTCAACTTATAGCACGCTGGGCATTTACAAAAGACTCAAAGTCTATTTATGAAAAAACAGAGCACTAAACTAACTACAAAAGGTGCTTACACATCTCCATTCCCCCATCCAGCTCAAGCCGTACCCCAGACCCAAGCAATAGAAGGAAACAGACAAAATAAGCACTCTGGAAGAGCACAGCAGTTCAGGCAGCATCTGAGGAGCAGTAAAATCGACATTTCGGACAAAAGCCCTTCATCAGGAATAAAGGCAGAGAGCCTGAAGTGTAGAGAGATAAGCTAGAGGAGGGTGGGGGTGGGGAGAAAGCACAATAGGTGAGTGGGGGAGGGGATGAAGGTGATAGGTCGGGGGAGGGTGGAACGGATAGGTGGAAAAGAAGATAGACAGGTAGGACAAGTCATGGGGACAGTGCTGAGCTGGAAGTTTGGAACTAGGGTGAGGTGGGGGAAGCGGAAATGAGGAAACTGTTGAAGTCCACATTGATGCCCTGGGATTGAAGTGTTCCGAGGCAGAAGATGAGGCGTTCTTCCTCCAGGCGTCTGATGATGAGGGAGCGGCATTGAAGGAGGCCCAGGACCTCCATGTCCTTGGCAGAGTGGGAGGGGGAGTTGAAACGTTGGGCCACGGGTTTGTGTGGTTGATTGGTGCGGGTGTCCTGGAGATGTTCCCTAAAGCGCTCTGCTAGGAGGCATCCAGTCTCCCCAATGTAGAGGAGATTGCATCGGGAGCAATGGATACAATAAATGATATTAGTGGATGTGCAGGTAAAACTTTAATGGAGGTGGAAGGCTCCTTTAGGGCCTTGGATGGAGGTGAGGGAGGTGGTGGGGGCGCAGGTTTTGCATTCCTGCGGTGGCAGGGGAAGGTGCCAGGATGGGAGGGTGGGTTGCAGGGGGGCGTGGACCTGACCAGGTAGTCAAGGAGGGAAAGGTCTTTGCTGAAGGCGGAAAGGGGTGGGAGGGAAATATATCTCTGGTGGTGGGGTCTTTTTTGGAAGTGGAGGAAATGTTGGTGGATGATTTGGTTTATGCAAAGGTTGGTAGGGTGGAAGGTGAGCACCAGGAGCGTTCTGTCCTTGTTGCGGTTAGAGGGGTGGGGTCTGAGGGCAGAGGTGCGGGATGTGGACGAGATGTGTTGGAAGGCATCTTTAACCACGTGGGAAGGGAAATTGCGGTCTCTAGGAGGAGGCCATCTGGTGTGTTTTGCTGTGGAACTGGTCCTCCTGGGAGCAGATACGGCAGAGGCGGAGGAATTGGGAATATGGGATGGCATTTTTGCAAGAGGTAGGGTGGGAAGAGGTGTAATCCAGGTAGCTGTGGGAGTTGGTGGGTTTGTAAAAAATGTCAGTGTCAAGTCAGTCATCATTAATGGAGATGGAGAGGTCCAGGAAGGGGAGGGAGGTGTCAGAGATGGTCCAGATAAATTTAAGGTCAGGGTGGAATGTGTTGGTGAAGTTGATGAATTGCTCAACCTCCTCGCGGGAGCACGAGGTGGTGCCAATGCAGTCATCAATGTAGCGGAGGAAGAGATGGGGAGTGGTGCCGGTGTAATTACAGAAGATCGACTGTTCTACGTAGCCGACAGGGAGACAGGCATAGCTGGGGCCCATACGTGTGCCCATGGCTACCCCTTTGGGCTGCAGGATGTGGGAGGATTCAAAGGAGAAATTGTTGAGGGTGAGGACCAGTTCAGCCAAATGAATGTGTATGTCAGTGGAAGGGTACTGTTGGGGACGTCGGGAGAGGAAGAAACGGAGGGCTTGGAGGCCCTGGTCATGGCGGATGGAGATATAGAGAGATTGGATATCCATGGTGAAGATGAGGCGTTGGGGGCCGGGGAAATGGAAATCTTGGAGGAGGTGGAGGGCGTGGGTGGTGTCTCGAACGTATGTGGGGAGTTCCTGGACTAGGGGGGATAGGACAGTTTTGAGGTAGGTAGAGATGAGTTCAGTGGGGCAGGAGCATGCTGAGACAATGGGTCGGCCAGGGTGGTCAGGCTTGTGGATCTTGGGAAGGAGATAGAACCGGCAGTGCGGGGTTCCCGGACTATGAGGTTGGAAGCTGTGGGTGGGAGATCTCCTGAGGTGATGAGATTCTGTATGGTCTGGGAGATGATGGTTTGGTGATTGGGGGGGTGGGGTCATGGTCAAGGGGGTGTCCTCGAGTTGGCGTTTGGCTTCAGCGGTGTAGAGGTCAGTGGGCCACTCTGCCCACCCCCAGCTATATACCAACACCAATTCTAATCCGAGGAAAATAAACACACCAACAGCTTCTTCAAGGGTAACATTACAAGAAACATAACAAGAAAGAAAAAAAATCATTTTCCATGTCTATAAATCCATCCAAATTATTTTAAAGTGTGTGAGAAGTTTTTAATTTGTTCTAAGAAGTCAAACGATCACTCCATCTCTTCGTTAATAATACAAAGCACTTCTAGGTATCTCATCGAATATTGAATACCTAGGTCCTTTAATTTTCTCTTGACCTCATCAAATTATTTCCTTTATTGGATCGCTGCCGCAGAAAAATCCTGGAAAAAACATTATCTTAGTTCCCTGATAAATCAGGGCCTGTGGATCTTTCCCCATCCATCTTAGCAGGACTTACATACTTAACGATAAGGTCCTAGGGAGTGTTGCTGAACAAAGAGACCTTGTAATGCAGGTTTATAGCTCCTTGAAAGTGGAATCGCAAGTAGATAGAATAGTGAAGAAGGCATTTGGTATGCTTTCCTTTATTGGTCAGAGTACAGGAGCTGGGAGGTCATGTTGCAGCTGTACAGGACACTGGTTAGGCCACTGTTGGAATATTGCATGCAATTCTGGTCTCTTTTCTATCGGAAAGGAGTTGTGAAACTTGAAAGAATTCAGAAAAGATTTAGAAGGATGTTGCCAGGATTGGATGATTTGAGCTATAGGGAGAGGTTGAGTAGGCTAGACCTGTTTTCCCTGGAGCGGAGGCTGAGGGGTGACCTTAAAGAGGTTTATAAAGTCATGAGGGGCATGGATAGGATAAATAAACAAAAGTCTTTTTACTGGAGTGGGGGAGTCTAGAACTAAAGGGCACAGGTCTAGGGTGAGGGGAAAGGTATAAAGGAGACCTACTGGGCAACTTTTTAACAAAGCATCCACTGCACCCGATGTGGCCTCCTCTACATTGGGGAGACAGGTCACCGACTTGCGGAACATTTCAGAGAACACCTCTAGGACACCTGCACCAACCAACCCAACCGCCCCATGGCTGAACACTAACTCCCCCTCTCACTCCGCCAAGGACATGCAAGTCCTTGGCCTCCTCCATTGCCAGACCATGGCTACATGATGCCTGGACGAAGAGCGCCTCATCTTCCTAGGAAGCACCTAGGAACCCTCCAACCACAAGGGATGAATGCAGATTTCTCCAGCTTCATTTTCCCCCCGCCCCCCACCTTATCTCAGTCCCAGCTCTCAGACTCAGCACCGCCTTCTTGACCCGCAATCTTCTTCCCGACCTCTCCGACCCCACCCCCTCTCCGGCCTATCACCCTCACCTTAATGTCCTCCCACCTATCGCATTCCCAACGCCCCTCCTCCCTACCTTTTGGCACACCCTCCTCATTCCTGAAGAAGGGCTTATGCCTGAAATGTCGATTCTCCTGCTCCTTGTCTGCTGCCTGACCTGCTGCGCTTTTCCAGCAACACATTTTTCAGCTCTGATCTCCAGTCCTCACTTTCTCCTATGGAATGAGCTACCAGAGGAAGTAGTGGAGGCTGGTACAATTGCAACCTTTAGGAGGCATTTGGATGGGTATATGAATAGGAAGGGTTTGGAGGGATATGGGCCGGGTGCTGGCAGGTGGGACTAGATTGGGTTGGGATATCTGGTCGGCATGGACGGGTTGGACTGAAGGGTTTGTTTCAATCTCTATGACGAAGATTCCAGGACTCTCTGCTTGCTCCTGTAACTTTGAAATTGTACCAGGACCAGGGCACTGATCCAGACCTGATCTGTGCACCATAACCCGGTGAGCTCTGTCAACCTTCACCCGGTCTGCCTCGGCATCACAGCCAAGAACCTCTGGCAGTCAGTCTTCAAAAAGGCTTGCTAGCTGCCCACCTTCCACTCCCTCAGACACCCCATCAACCTAGATTCTTTTCCTCCGACCTCGATTTTCCAAATCATCGACCTGCGTAGTCAAGGCATAGACCTGTTTTGTGAGGGTCTTGATCTGCCATGCCAAGGACTTGACCTCTGTCTCAGATGTTGCGGCCCACCATTCAACCTCTTCAACTTGTTCTCATGCTTTTGTAGCATGATTGAAATCAGCCCTAGCCGAGTACGATTGTCTTCCAACAACTCCTTGATCATTCCTCAGATCGCCATGAGTTCTTCAGTGACATTCCGCTGCGCAGGTACCTCTTCCTCAGCTGCCGAGAGACCAGCTGCTGCATTCGCAGTCGCGGGTTTGCCCAATGTCTTTGGCAAGTGTCCCTTGTTTTGGGGCTTGGCTGTATGAGTCATAGAGATGTACAGCATGGAAACAGACCCTTCGGTCCAACCCATCCATGCCGACCAGATATCCCAACCCAATCTAGTCTCACCTGCCAACACCCGGCCCATATCCCTCCAAACCCTTCCTATTCATATTCCCATCCAAATGCCTTTTAAATGTTGCAATTGTACCAGCCTCCACTACTTCCTCTGGCAGTTCATTCCATACACATACCACCCTCTGCGTGAAAAGGTTGCCCATTAGGTCTCTTTTATATCTTTCCCCTCTCACCCTAAACCTATGCCCTCTAGTTCTGGACTCCCCAACCCCAGGGAAAAGACTGTGCCTATTTACCCTATCCGTGCCCCTCATAATTTTGTAAACCTCTATAAGATCAGCCGTCAGCCTCCGACGAACCAGGGAAAACAGCCCCAGCCTGTTCAGCCTCTCCCTATAGCTCAAGCCCCCCAACCCTGGCAACATCCTTGTAAATTTGTTCTGAACCCTTTCAAGTTTCACAACATCTTTCCGATCGGAAGGAGACCAGAAATGTACGATTCTGTGCTGTGAACTTCACACAACAGTTCCTCCAAGATCAGTTGTGAATTTCACTGTTTGTTAATTTTCCCAATTGCACTCCGATGTCCAGCGATACATGAATTCAAACATCAAAGGCAATAACTGTGCAGGTTCTCTCTCTCTCTCTCTCCTCTGCACTGTCCTCACCATGTGCTTCCTCTGTCTGTTCTTCTCCCTTTTAAAACCGTTGTTAGATGCTTTCCTTTTGTCACCCCTGCTCGCTCAAAAAGGATTTACAGTAGAACCTCTACTATATGAACATCAACCATCCGAATCCTGGACCATCTGAATAATGTCCCAAGGCCCTGCCCAAAGTAGCACCAGGCAACCCATCATTCAGTTATCAGTTAAATGGCATTATGACATGCACTGCCAGATAACCAAGAGTTGTTCAATAACTGGCACTCAATCAGCTAACTGGCACCATGATGTGAATTGCCAGATCATCTAGAGACACTTAAACATCCCGCACTCGTGGATTACCATGTTTCCAGCCTCCTGAACTCCCCGCCCACCTTGCTCAATCAAGGCTCCACTGCAAATGGATTTAAACGGTGTCATAACTGTTTTATATCAACTTTTTTCAAAAAAACGTAGTGTGTGCACGTGTATGGGGAGGGGGAGTGGGGGAAGCGCGTTAAAATATCACTACTGCTCGGTTGGGTGCAGAGCTCAGCAAGACAGATCTACCTCAGAACACCACCATCTTGGTTCCCCTCGTGGCCACTGTTTTACTTTGTCTGCTAGACGTCACTTTTCAATATTTTATTTATGCTTTCAGCCAATTGCTTCTATAGCCATTGGGTCTGTTTCTAACATCACCGTGCCAAAAGCTGAAACCAACTTATTTTTGAAAGCTAGCAAATGGATTCAAGGACACGGAATGTGTAAGGAGTGGGACTGTTGGTTGAAGTGTGTTTTCTTTTACTTCTCACCAGACCTAGCCCCTTCATCAGCATCTCACAGCTGCTCAACTTGAGGCTGTTCCATCTTATCTACTGCTGCTGCAAACTATTAGACCCTTCCACTGTGCTAATGACAACAAGTGCAAACGATCGATTAGCTCTCCAGAAACCCTTGAGACAGCCCTGTGCATTGAGACCAGCTCAATGAGAGAGAGAGAGAACGATTTTGGACTTTTCAAAATACAGGAGGGACTAGACCATTAACCCCACAGGGTATTGATTAAATTTTTATCATTATGAAATAGCTCCTTTGTGAATAACGGGCTAAAGTTAGGGTGTATTAGTAGCTGTGGAGCTCCTTCCCTAACTTACTACGGTTACTTCAGTATTATAGGCCTAAACCACAAGTGCCACTTTTAAAGTTTTCAGTCAGGAGATGTGAGCAACACAAGCATTTATTGATTATCTTTAAATGGATGCCCACACTATATATTTTAGTCAATCTTCATATTTGGGCAGTGTATGGCAGCTGAGCATTTGACCACAACTGTAGCAGAGAATGGACAACAGGAATTCTATGAGGAAGGGTGGGTGAGGTGAATACAATTACTTAAAAACAATTTCAAATAGTGTCTTGAACGATATGTTAATGACAATATAATGCAGAACAGAAAAGCCGTGAAACAACAGTTTAGGAAGGGTGGAACAGTTTGGTCAGGAAATGGGTTCACAAGGGATAGGATTTAAAATATGGACAAATTTAGATTTGAAGACTACTGCTGAGGTAATGGGCAACTGAATCTTGAATGATAGAATGAAGGATCTAAGAGGCAAGGAACAGCCAAGAGAACCAAAACCCAAAATTTGAAAAGATAAAAGGGATGGGGCTACAAGGTTACAACTCAAAACCAGGGACTTTAGAATGAGAGAGAAAAATAAAAGCTCCAAGGAACTGAAATTCATAGGACAAAGTTGCTTTGTCTATTTTGCAAGATGGTAGCAGCCAGTTTTAAGAGGAAGATAATGCCTTAAAAAGATGATTTTTGACAAGAACAACTATCATAGAATTGAGAAAGGAAATTGGTTTCCAATCAGATAGTTGAAAAGTGTCATTTACATTGGTTCAAAATTAAGCAACAATTTTAAATATTGATTCATTTTAAAATTCTTTAATGGCCTTGTCACCTCCTTAATCTCCAACCTCCTCCAGCCTTACAACCCTGAGATATCGGTCCTCCTCTAGCCTCCTAAATATCACCCATATTAGGAATTATGAACTATGCCTTCAGCTGCCTCGACCTTAAACTTTGGAATTGCAAAACTAAACCTCTTCCATATCCCTACTCTGGTTTAAGTCGGTCACTTTTTAAAACCCATCTTTCACTCGGCTTTTAGTCAGCTTCGCCAATATTTCACTTGGCTTACTGTTAAATTTTATTTTGACAATGCTTGTGAAGCACCTTAGAATGTTTTACTATGTTAAAATCTCGATATAAACTGCTGTTTTTGGGCCTGTAGTATCATTTGCATCAGAGGCACAATTGCCTGTTAGGCCTCCTCCTGCAGCTCGCTGTTGAAAAATTATTCAAATTTTGTCCCACACCCAGAGCATCTTAACTGCCTCTCATGTTGTTAACACAACTGCAAAAAAAATTCAATAATAACTTACATTTATACAACTTTTGAAGGTGGTGAAACGTCCCAAAATGCTGTACAGGATCATTATAATGGAATAATCTGAAATTTTGGTAGTGATATTGGGACAAGTGACTAATGTACGATCAAAGAAGTAGGCTTTAATGTATGTTTAAAGGATATGGGCAGACAAGTTTAAGGATAGAAATGCTTATGTTCAAAAGTCCAGACAGGTCATTCATTTAAATATTATAGTAATAAAAGATCCCAACATGTTTACTGTTGAGGAAAATGTTCCATTAGAAAATTCCCATTGTGATCAGGCTGATGATACAAGTCTAATGATAACCTTTCACAGGCAACAGGCAGGACCAGTTAAAATTATTTGGGATGGGACAATAACACCCGGAAACGCCAAATTTCTTTCCAAAACCCGCATGGGAAATTTTAGGTTGAATAAACTATTAAATAATAGCTTCTCTGGTGTTTCATGACTACAAGAGAATAATTAAACTACTGTGTTATAGAACCTCCTGTTTTAATTTTACATTTTTAATTTTTCCTAAGATGAGTAGGAGACAAAATTTGCATTATAATGTGCAATATTACTCACATGAGGCACCTTATGTTCCTGAAAGTTATTGGTGATCTTATGTATTATTACACTGTCAATAATCATTATGATGCAGTGTGCTCAATGACATTACGTTTCGTGATTTACTCTTGGTGTAGTTATGCAGACATGCATGTTTGTGAAAGAGAATGAGGAATGCACAATTTTGAGAGAAATGCACAATTTCCTCTTCAGTTAATGGTCCAATTCTCCTTCAAAATATGGCTGCACCACACTATCAGGTAGTGCATTCCAGATCCTAACCACTCATTGCCTTAAAAGTCTTCCTGCTGCAAATGTGTTGCTGGTCAAAGCACAGCAGGTTAGGCAGCATCTCAGGAATAGAGAATTCAACGTTTCGAGCATAAGCCCTTCATCAGGAATAAGAGAGAGAGAGCCAAGCAGGCTGAGATAAAAGGTAGGGAGGAGGGACTAGGGGGAGGGGCGATGGAGGTGGGATAGGTGGAAGGAGGTCAAGGTGAGGGTGATAGGCCGGAGTGGGGTGGGGGCGGAGAGGTCAGGAAGAGGATTGCAGGTTAGGAGGGCGGTGCTGAGTTGAGGGAACCGACTGAGACAAGGTGGGGGGAGGGGAAATGAGGAAGCTGGAGAAATCTGAATTCATACCTTGTGGTTGGAGGGTTCCCAGGCGGAAGATGAGGCGCTCCTCCTCCAGCCGTCGTGTAGTTGTGTTCTGCCGGTGGAGGAGTCCAAGGACCTGCATGTCCTCGGTGGAGTGGGAGGGGGAGTTAAAGTGTTGAGCCACGGGGTGATTGGGTTGGTTGGTTCGGGCGGCCCAGAGGTGTTCTCTGAAGCGTTCCGCAAGTAAGCGGCCTGTCTCACCAATATAGAGGAGGCCACATCGGGTGCAGCGGATGCAATAGATGATGTGTGTGGAGGTACAGGTGAACTTGTGGCGGATATGGAAGGATCCCTTGGGGCCTTGGAGGGAAGTGAGTGTGGAGGTGTGGGCGCAAGTTTTACATTTCCTGCGGTTGCAGGGGAAGGTGCCGGGGGTGGAGGTTGGGTTGGTGGGGGGTGTGGATCTGACAAGGGAGTCACGAAGGGAGTGGTCCTTGCGGAACGCTGATAGGGGAGGGGAGGGAAATATATCCTTGGTGGTGGGGTCCGTTTGGAGGTGGCGGAAATGGCGGCGGATAATACGTTGTATGCGCAGGTTGGTGGGGTGGTAGGTGAGAACCAGTGGGGTTCTGTCTTGGTGGCGGTTGGAGGAGCGGGGCTCAAGGGCGGAGGAGCGGGAAGTGGAGGAGATGCGGTGGAGGGCATCGTCGATCACGTCTGGGGGGAATCTGCGGTCCTTGAAGAAGGAGGCCATCTGGGTTGTGCGGTGTTGGAATTGGTCCTCCTGGGAGCAGATGCGGCGGAGACGAAGGAATTGGGAATATGGGATGGCGTTTTTACAGGGGGCAGGGTGGGAGGAGGTGTAGTCCAGGTAGCTGTGGGAGTCAGTCGGTTTATAATAGATGTCTGTGTTGAGTCGGTCGCCCGAGATAGAAATGGAAAGGTCTAGGAAGGGGAGGGAGGAGTCTGAGACAGTCCAGGTGAATTTCAGGTCGGGATGGAAGGTGTTAGTAAAGTTGATGAACTGTTCAACCTCCTCGTGGGAGCACGAGGCAGCGCCGATACAGTCATCGATGTAGCGGAGGAAAAGGTGGGGGGTGGTGCCAGTGTAGTTGCGGAAGATGGACTGTTCCACGTATCCTACGAAGAGGCAGGCATAGCTGGGGCCCATGCGGGTGCCCATGGCAACTCCTTTAGTTTGGAGGAAGTGGGAGGATTGAAAAGAGAAGTTATTCAGGGTGAGGACCAGTTCAGTCAGTCGAAGGAGGGTGTCAGTGGAAGGGTACTGGTTAGTGCGGCGGGAAAGGAAGAAGCGGAGGGCTTTGAGTCCTTCGTGATGGGGGATGGAGGTGTACAGGGACTGGATGTCCATAGTGAAAATAAGGCGTTGGGGACCGGGGAAGCGAAAATCCTGGAGGAGGTGGAGTGCGTGGGTGGTGTCCCGAACGTAGGTGGGGAGTTCTTGGACTAAAGGGGACAGGACCGTGTCGAGGTATTGGGAGATGAGTTCGGTGGGGCAGGAGCAGGCTGAGACAATGGGTCGGCCGGGGCAGGCAGGTTTGTGGATTTTGGGCAGGAGGTAGAAACGGGCGGTGCGGGGTTGTGGGACTATGAGGTTGGAGGCGGTGGATGGGAGATCCCCTGAGGTGATGAGGTCCTGGATGCTCCACCCCCGGCACCTTCCCCTGCAACCGCAGGAAATGTAAAACTTGCGCCCACACCTCCACACTCACTTCCCTCCAAGGCCCCAAGGGATCCTTCCATATCCGCCACAAGTTCACCTGTACCTCCACACACATCATCTATTGCATCCGCTGCACCCGATGTGGCCTCCTCTATATTGGTGAGACAGGCCGCTTACTTGCGGAACGCTTCAGAGAACACCTCTGGGCCGCCCGAACCAACCAACCCAATCACCCCGTGGCTCAACACTTTAACTCCCCCTCCCACTCCACCGAGGACATGCAGGTCCTTGGACTCCTCCACCGGCAGAACACAACTACACGACGGCTGGAGGAGGAGCGCCTCATCTTCCGCCTGGGAACCCTCCAACCACAAGGTATGAATTCAGATTTCTCCAGCTTCCTCATTTCCCCTCCCCCCACCTTGTCTCAGTCGGTTCCCTCAACTCAGCACCGCCCTCCTAACCTGCAATCCTCTTCCTGACCTCTCCGCCCCCACCCCACTCCGGCCTATCACCCTCACCTTGACCTCCTTCCACCTATCCCACCTCCATCGCCCCTCCCCCTAGTCCCTCCTCCCTACCTTTTATCTCAGCCTGCTTGGCTCTCTCTCTCTTATTCCTGATGAAGGGCTTATGCTCGAAACGTTGAATTCTCTATTCCTGAGATGCTGCCTAACCTGCTGTGCTTTGACCAGCAACACATTTGCAGCTGTGATCTCCAGCATCTGCAGACCTCATTTTTTACTTAAAAGTCTTCCTCCCATGTTACCATTCCTTCTTGAAAATCACCTTAAATCGTATCCTCTGGTCGTCAATTCAACCACCAATGGCAATGATTCCTCTCTATCCTGCTCTGTTCTCACGATTTTGAATACCTCTACCAAATACACACAAACTTCTCTTCAAGAGGAACAACCTCAACTTCTATCTATTGTTAGATAGGAGTTCCTCACCACTGGAGCAATTTGAGATTAATTTCTGCACGCTTTCATACTTTCACATCCTTTCTGAAGTATGGTGCCCTGAACTGTACAAAATTTTTCAGATCACAACTTCCTCACCTTTTTGAATTCGATACCCCGACTGACAAAGCCCAAGATACCATATACTTTGTTAAACACTTTCTCAACCTCGAGTCATACTCAATGAAATAGGCACGTGTACCATCCTCAGTTCTTGCATCCACTTTAGAATTGTACCCTATATTTTATATTCCTTTACCTACAAAAGTAAATCGTTTCACACTTTACCACATGATTACCCATTTTAGTAACCTATATCAGAAGAAGAAAGCAGGAATGACCAGTAAGTTCTATTAAGACAAACAATAAGAAATTAAACAAGAAAGTGTGCTTCTGAATCCAATAAAACCAAATCCACAGAAACAAAAAATTTATTTCCAGTGCTTCCAGGGACATTTACAAACCATTTGTCTCTATCTGTACACAGGCTAAATACAATGTTGAATCTGAGAAAACAGTTCTCATGCACAGTTAAGACTCTCTTTGGAGATGATGAAAAATGAGCAAGGGAGCAGTTTCTCCAGAGACCACTATCTACATGCCTATGTTACAAAGCTTTTATCAAATCTCAAATTTGAAAAAGCTACACATGAAATTATATACACATTTAAGTATCTTTACAGAAACTTTAAAAATTCAAGTCCAATACAAAGACTGTATTAAAAGTCTGATTTTAAAAAAAATGTTAAGATTCAATTGGAATGCCTATCATGTGGAAGCTCTATTTGTTCGGTTAATAAAATCTGGAAAATTATCTTAATTTTTTTTTGTCTTGTTTATAGATAAAACTTCATTTGTTCACAGTAGATTTCTAGTATTTTTGAACTAAAAGACAATATGGCACCCTATCTAAACCAATTTTCTTTTGTGAGATGAGGCACTTTCTTAAGCAACTGAAGTTCAAACAATTAAGTTCCAATAAATGTTTGATTTGCTCGCCTTTATAAGCCGATGTAAAATATATGCAGCAGTATCCAATTGTAGAGCACGTAGGATGAATGTAGGAATTACTGATCATGCTGTGAGTAGTTTATGGAACTTTACACTGGAAGGTTTCAGCACTTGATGCTCTTTTGTACTGAATTCATAAATTCATTTTATACAAAAGTTTATCATTTTTCTAGCCATCAGTGTCTGCTGTAAAGAGCTTCCACAGCATCCAGCACAGAAACCAGCCTGTATTATAGGCAGAGCATCCATTTCAGAATTCAAGTAGAGAAATATGTACAGGAGTCATAAAAAAATCACTATACTGTTTGATGAGCAATTTGCTGTACAATTTTTCGCAGCACTAGACATAAATAATTGCAGACCTACAAGTACTGATAGAAGCGAGACTTGACTACTTGATTACTGGATATTTTGTGGGGATGAGCATCAACAGTTGTACTAAAATTGCTTTTTCCCTTGCTTTGGAGGCTTTCACCGTTCACTTGGCCTATTGAAGGTAGTGGGCTCGATGATGCCGAAGGAGAAGGCTGGCTGAGCTGGGGCAAACTACTACAGCTGCCTGCATCTTCTTTGGATGATGCATGCAACTTTGAGTTTGTTCCTTTGTCTAAATTAATGTCCACAGTTCTTGGCTCAGAGGCCTTTTCTGTGTGCAAATCTGACGTGCTAGTTCGTAAGCGCTCACGTGCGAGCCACTCTGTAATCGAGAGATCCTGGGATTGGCATTTTGGTTTCAGACGGTCCACTGCTGATAAGTGTGACTCATCCCCCCCACTCACTGCACTACTTTGAGAATACTGTTCTTGTGCTTTCCACGCATTTAGAACACTGAGCTCTGAAAAATCCCTATTTCCTCCCATGGTGTGTCTTCGTCTAATGTTTTTTCTTTTACTGGTCTCTGAAGAGCTTGACTTTTGTAGGCCAACCCCAAACATGTCATCTGCAGAGGTCTTTAGCCGTAGTTTTAAACGCTCTGTGATTTTCAACTTCCAAGCAGGCTCGACCTTATCATGTTCATTTTTTATGAATGAAGCCAGACTGCTTGTAGATTTCCCTTTCTTCATCACATCAAACATTTTGTATGGTCTAGTTGACTCTTTCTGTTCCTTTGTATCACTTGTTACCTCGCTATCACCCTTCAATCGAAGAGACTTTTTCTTTGATAGTGTATCACATTCAATTAGCTTATGTGAACTGAATGTTGTCCTAGCATCTAGCCCTGTTGTTGAACTTTCTTCTGTTCCAGTCTTATCACTTCCTTCAGAGTTTCTCCTGATATTCATTGCTGTATTATGTTTCATTATATGTAGAACATTTTCAGGTGCACAACTTGCAGCAAAAACAGAAAAGTCACTATCACTATCTGTTTCTACATGGTGTCCTTCACTAACAAGTTCACTTCTTTCATCGTCAGCCTCATCACCTTTGCTTTCTATCACTGACTGGACTTCTGCATTCAGTATGTGGGAGTCTATACCTGGAAGGTACATTATAGAAGAAGTTGTGGAATAGTCTGATGTGATGGAACTTACATCCGCAGATGCTGCATCAATGTTTTTGACTTCTGACTTCTTTGACTTACTTAAGTAAGCTTGCTGCAGAGAGACCAGAGATGAATTGCTGATTGTGGAAGCTGAGAAAGTCATATCAATGTGAGAGTTCATATTACTGGCAGAAACCTCAGCAGTAGAAATAGGCATTGTGCTTGAAATTAATTGTGAACTGAGACAACTAACATTAGGCAAATCTGTGCATTTTTGGCAGTATGCTGGGAAGTCTTGCTTTCTTGGGCTTGTTTCATCTACTGTGACTTCTTCTCTCATTCCATACTTTTCAATCAAGGCCATAGAAAAGGTCCGATTCTTATCATCTTTACTGTCTTTCTCTTGCTGCTCAACGTACCAGTCATTTTGTTTTTCCTTCTGTTCAGCAAAGTCAATTTCATTTTCAGATCCTCCTTTACTCCCTGGTTTCTTAGTTGCAGCAATTTTGGAATGGCTTGATACTTCTTTCCTGGAAAATACATTTTCCAATTCATCATCTGAACTGCTTTGTTGTGGCTTTATATCCTTTTTCTTTCTTTTACGGCTGGCTGCAGCAAAGATGGATGACACAAGCAAATCCCTGCTGTACTGATCCTTCCCGGATCCCCAAGAACCCTGTTAAATGGAAAGGCCGTTTTTTTTTGGGTGTTGGGTGGGGGGGTCAAGGAGAGACAAAAATTGAAATTTATTAATCAACCTTTCTCCACTGTTAGGCATACTAAACAATGGCATTTTACAAACATATTACAACCATGGTTATAAATATTGTCCTAACAGCCACATTGAATAAAAAACACAATTTAGAATTCTCTGATAGGCAAGAATGCAATGGAAGCCAGCCCCAGTTTCTACTTTTTGTTTTAAGTGTTGTGTAATTCTTTTAATTTGAATACACCAGTGACAGAAGCAGCAACTGAAGAGTCAGTTATTAGATTAGATTACTTACAGTGTGGAAACAGGCCCTTCGGCCCAACAAGTCCACACCGACCCGCTGAAGCGCAACCCACCCATACCCCCACATTTGCATCTTACCTAACACTACGGGCAATTTAACATGGCTAATTCACCTGATCCACACATATTTGTGACTGTGGGAGGAAACCCACGCAGACACAGGGAGAACGTGCAAACTCCACACAGTCAGTGGCCTGAGGCGGAAATTGAACCCGGGTCTCTGGCGCTGTGAGGCAGCAATGCTAACCACTGTGCTGCCCACATGTTGGAGCTTGGAGAGGGAAGGATGAAAGGATGAGGAGAGAGGAAGGAAAGAAGCAAGAGCACTTTTCCGGCGTTTCTTGGTTTATAGAAACGGTCACAGTATATACAAGACAGTTATTTGGACCAAATTTAGCTCCAGGGATCAACTATAAATAGATGCAGAAGATACAGTTACACCACGTCATCCCTGACAATCCAATATTTAATTCTTACACACTCTGGATTATACCTTTCCAAATAAAGTTACAATTGAACAGAAATGAACTGATTAAGGCAAAACAATTTTACTTAAACCTTTGAAGATAACTTAAAATTGTGGAACTTTTACAGACTCATGTTACAAACAGATGACATTGCAAATGTTTCAAATTCGGAAGCTTGATATTTCCCCATTAGCTTTGGATAGCCCTTTAATAATTCGTAACCTGGTGCCAAAAGGTAGTTTTGCAAAAGCAACATCTCAACTTGATTTGCGTTTGCAATCCAAGTTTCTGCATTGTTCAAACACGTTCAAATTTTGCACATGATCTGGAGGCTCCTACGTGACTGCATTGGCCCTTACAGATCACACTATTTATACTTGAGTTTAGGATGTACACAATGATGCAAATTATAATGTAGATAATGTAACATCTTATCGAAAAAGGTATCAAAACAAAAAAAAGGTAAATTTAGTCCAGTTAACAGGAATCGTATTTATCATTTGGAAACTGTTAATTCCATTAAAAAGGATGCAATAGCAGAGCATTTAGAAACACATAATATAATTAAGCAGAATCAGCATGACTTCATGAAGGGGAAATCATACCGAAGACATTTATATTAATTCTTTAGGAGATAAAATGCAGGGTGGATGAAAGAGAACCAGTAGATGCAATTATATTTGGATATCCAAAAGATTCTGATAAGGTACCACAAATAAGTTAACTACTTAATCAGAGGCTGCAGTGTTGGGATTGTATATTAGCATAGACAGAGGACTGGCCAACTTATGGAAGACAAAGTTGAGATAAAGAAGTGCCACAGAGGTCAGTACTGGGGCTACAATAATTTATGGATGGATGAAGTGAATGCTCTAATGCCAATATTTTAGATGACAAAAATAGGTAGTATGTCAAGTAGTGAGGATGACACAAATCTGCAGAGGGATAAGGATAAGTTAAATGGGTTAACAGAAACTTGGCAGATGAAACATAATATCAGAAAATGTAAGGTTATGCACTTTGCCAAGGAAGAACTATTTAAATGGAGAAAGACTGCACATAGCTGCAGCACAGAAGGATTTAGATGTCAGTGTATGAAACACAGAAATGCTAGTATGTAAGTTCATCTGTTTAATAGGGAAGGAAAATCAAATGTGTGCCTTTATTTCAAAGGGAATGGAGTATTAAGATAAGGACTGAGTGTGTGTTGCTGGAAAAGCGCAGAAGGTCAGGCAGCATCCAAGGAACAGGAAAATCAACGTTTCAGGCTGGAGCCCTTCATCAGGAATGAGGCTGGAGCCTTGGGGGTAGAGAGACAAATGGGAGGGGAGTGGGACTGGGAAGTGCAATAGGTGGATGGAGGTGGGGGTAAAGGTGATAGGTCAGAGGAGGGTGAGAAGATAGGTGGGAAGAAAAATAGACAGGTGGGACAGGTCATGAGGGTGGCACTGAGCTGGCAGGTTGGAACTGGGGTAAGGTAGGGGGAGGGGAAATGAGGAAACTGGTGAAGTCTACATTGATGCCCTGGGGTGAAGGGTCCCAAGGCAGAAGATAAGGTGTTCTTCCTCCAGACATCGGGTGGTGAGGGAGTGGCGATAGAGGCGGCCCAGGTCCTGCATGTCCTCGGCAGAGTGGGAGGGAGAGTTGAAATGTTCAGCAACGGGGTGGTGGGGTCAATTTGTGTGGGTGTCCCGGAGATGTTCTCGAAAGTGCTCTGCAAGAAGGCATCCAGTCTCTTCAATGTAGAGGAGACTGCATCGGGAGCAACAGATACAATATTGCAGAGCGCTTTAGACAACATCTCTGGGACACCCGCACCAATCAACCCCACCACCTCGTGGCCGAATATTTCAACTCCCCCTCCCATTCTGCAGAGGACATGTAGGTCCTTGGCCTCCTCCATCGCCACTCCCTCACCACCCGACACCCGAGGAAAAATGCCGTATCTTCCGCCTCGGGATCCTTCAACCTCTGGGCAAGAATGTGGACATTACCAGTTTCCTCATTTCCCTTCCACCCACCTTATCCCAGTTCCAACCTTCCAGCTCAGCACTGCCCTCACGACCTGTCCCACCTGCCAATCTGCCTTCCCACCTATTCGCTCTACTCTTCTCTCCATCACCTTTACCCCCACCTCCATCCACCTACTGCACTCTCAGCTACCTTCTCTCCAGCCCCACCCCCTTCCATTTATCTCTCTACCCCTGAGGCTCCCAGCCTCATTCCTTGAGGGGGGCTACGGCCCGAAACATCGATTTTTGTGCTCCTCGGATGCTGCCTGACCTGCTGTGCTCTTTCAGCACAATTCTAATCTTGACTTCAATTGACAGCTGCTCACCACACCAGCAGACCATTAATGGTAAAGTAACATGACCATAGATGAGAGTGTACCTACTTCTGGTATAAGAGGCCCAGCTTCAAATCCCACCTGCTCCAGACACATGTACCAACATCTCTACACTGATTAATTAGAAATAGATGCTAAATAATGGAAATTATACAAATCAGACTACAGGTTCCTATGTACCCTAAATTTTGGGTGACACTCAAAATTTGGGTAACGTTATGGACACTTGGCTTGGAAACAAATATTGGCCCAGCCAATGATGCCCACATTCCATGAATAAATTAAAAAGCAATATCTTGTACAGCTAAAATGTGAACTTGCTATTTTGTACTCAATTCCCCTCATAATAAATGATGAATTTATTTGTTATTTGTTGCCATACCTGTATAGCAACATTTTGTGATTCATTCACTAAGAAACCCAGATCTCTCTGTACTGGAGATGACTCAATTTAAATAATTTTTGTTTTACTGTCAAAATGGACAGATTTTCTCACACCAGCCCGACTTGTTCACTCCTTTTGTAGCCTCATGTTTTCTTCATAACTTACATTTCTTCAAATGACGTATCAGACTCTGAACATTAACCCTGCATCTCTCTCCACAGATGCCACAGGACCTGGTGAGCTTCTCAAGCACTTCCTGTTTTTACATTCACAGTATTTCTCTCTTACTTTCCCACCTATATTTATGTCAACAGCAAATTTAGCAACCATAACTCTGATCCTTTCATCCAAATAATTGACAGAAATGTTGATGGAGGAGAAGAAGAAAGGGAGATAATTGCACTGAACTGTTAAAATGACTGAACAGACGTGAAAGAAACTAAGCAAGATATCATCATTCAAACCTCTATGGCTTAGAAAGCAGCTGGTATATTAGAACAGAACCACCTACAATTTCAACTCCACATCCCACACCATCCTGACTTGGAATCAAATCACCTTGTTGACACTAGTACAAATCCTTGCATTTCTTAACAGCATTCTGGGTAAACCTACACATAGCTTGCAGTTCAAGAAGGGACTTGCTCCCACCTCCAAAAGAGCAATTAGGGATGGGTAGTTAATACTGTTCTTGATCCAAAGCAACTAAAAGAACTGCCTGGGATGAAGGCAGACATGTAAGGAAGGCAGTCAAGCAGCTGGGCAGAGGGAGCTATTAACATTAATAACAAGCATGAGATCAGGAAAGAGAAAAAAAAGAAACTTACATTATATAGTGCTTTTCATAATGTTAAGGCTCCCATATGTTTTACTGCCAATTAAGTACTTTTGTAGACATGCCATTGTTTTAGGATGAGAAACATGGCAACAAATCTCCACAGAGCAAGCTCCACAAACAGCAACATGTTAAGGACTAAATATTTAAAAAAAAGACTTAATTGAGCAATAAGGATTTGCCAGGACACTTGGAAGAATTTGCTTCCTCAACTTTTAAATAGTGGAGGGGGTAGTCTCTGGTAGCATGCCAATCCCTGGACAAGGAGTCCTGGGTTCGACTCACCTGCTTCAGGAGGTGTGTAGTTACGTCTCTCAACAGGTTGATTAGAAAAAAAAAGATTAAATTATAAAAAATTAGTGTGGAGAAGGGACCGTTGTGGCATGGTAGAAGTGTCCTTACCCCTGGACCGAGAAGCCCAGGTTCAAGTCTGACCTGCTGCAGAGGTGTGTCATAACATCTCTAAACAAGTTGATAAAAAACACAGATTAAATTAAAAAGTTACAATTTGTGCCATGGTACGTTTTATTTCTCCCTGACAGGATGCTTTTGCTTGAAGTCTCATCTAAAGGTCTGCACCTTCTACAGTACTTAATTGAAGTGTCATGTTGTGCTCAAATCTCCAGCATATGACTAGTGTACAGAATGTTCTGACTCAAGGCAGGAAGGTTCCCAACTGAGTGCCAAGGTGGCCTGTCACACCTGGCTGGTATTGGAGTTGGGGGAGTAGGGTGTATGGTCTTGTAGAACAGGAGTGAAAGCAGCATGGACTCAAGAGATATATGCCAAGGCTTAAAAGATTAAAATATGGAGGACAGGCTGCATAAGTCTTGGTTTGCAGTCCATTCAGTATAGACACGAGATTATAAAGATGTTTAAAACAATAAAATTAAAAATCACACAACACCAGCTTATAATCCAACAGGTTTATTTGGAAGTACTAGTTTTCAGAGCGTTGTTCCTTCATTAGGTAGCTAGTAGGGCAGGATCATAAGACACTGAATTTATAGCAAAAGATCGGTGTCATGCAATTAGAATGATATACTGAATAAGCCTGCATCGTTGTTAAGCCTTTCATCTTTTAGAATGGATTGCAAGTTCCGGTTCAATAGGATATTAAATACCAGAACATCTTTTAAGTCACATTCTTGAGATAACTTAAGGTTTTATAATAAAAGTGACATCTCAGCTCAGACAACGTATTAAAGGTGTGAGGTTAGAGGTTAGAGTCTGTCTCTATCCCAATCTTGAGTCAGACTAGTTCTATTTCCAAAGTAGGAACTTATAAATGTTATATGAATTGACTGCTTGTAGGTTGTGTGCTTTTTGTGCAAAAAATAGAAAGTATCTGCAAATGCAAATTCACCCCACAGACTTGTGTGCACGTGCATGGGGGGTGGGGGGGAGAGAGAGAGAGAGAGAGTGTGTGTGCACACGTGAGTGCACTTACGTGAGCACATGAGAGTGTGACAGAGTATAAGCCTGCAAGAGGGCGTGTTTGTACATCTGAGAGGCAACATATGTATACGTATGTCAGAGAGACAGAGAGAAAGACAGAGGGAGGGAGGAAATAGTGTAGTGGGGCAAAGCTGTAGTGTGACATGAACCCAAGGTCTTGGTTGAGGCCATCCTCATGAGTACTGAATTTGGCTAAGTTTGGTACCCATGAGGGTGGCCTCAATCAGGACCTTGGGCTCATGACACTACAGGTGACCCCACTATACTACACACACACTTACGCAGACCCTCTTTCATATGCACAGTCTCTCTCAGACACACACACACACACCCAGACAGGCTAATACTCCATCCCGCACGCACGCGCGTGCGCGCACACACACACAAGTCTATGAGGTGAATCTGCAATTGCAGAATTGTATTTGCAGATACACTCTATTTTTGCTCAAACAGCACACAACCTGCAGGCAGTTAATTCACATAACGTTTTATAAATTCCTACTTTGGAAATAGAACCAGTCTGACTCTAGATTGGGATACAGACAGACTCTAACCTCACACATTTAATAGCCTGTCTGAGCTGAGATGTCAACTTTTTATTTTATAAAACCAGAATTATCTTGAGAATGTGACTTAAATGTAATTCTGGAATTTACATATTAATGAACCAAAACCTGCAACCCATGCTAAAAGATAAGAGACTTAACAGCAATCTAGGTTTATTCAATATATCATTTTAATTGCATGATACTGTGATCTTTTGGTATAAATTCTGTGTCTTATGATCCTGCCCCACTAGTTACCTGACGGAGGAGCAGCGCTCTGAAAGCTAGTACTTCCAAATAAACCTGTTGCACTATAATCTGGTGTTGTGAGATTTTTAACTTAGTCCTTCCCAGTCCAACACCGACACCTCTACACCAAAACAATAAAGCAATTCAAAAGTTATTTCTTATGGTGGAGACATCCACAGGAAGTGTTAGGTTACTTAGATATACTTTCTCATGCAAAGGATTGTGCAAATCTACAAACTATTGTAGATTTTTAGTAATAAGTTTCCAGAACTCTGGTTGACAGATCTTTATCAGGTAAGGGTATTAAGGAATACATATCAAAGGTACATATTAATGGAGTTGAAATCAAGATCAGTTCTGTTCTAACTGAAATCAGGCCTGATAAACTGAATGGCTAACTTGGGAACAGTCCATTCTCAACCCAGACCATTTTTAGGCAGCAGGGATAATCAGAAAGAGTCCTGTATAAGCAGTTTGTGTCACTTCTTAGTGTTACTGGAACAAAAGATCAAATTCAAATTCAAATGCAGGCACTGGGTGGACATAAAACCTAATAATACTGAACCTAACCCTAATATCAACGGTTGTCAAGAACAATATTTACATTACATCCTTGAATTCAATGCCAGAGAATAGCAACTGCTAATGACTTTTAAAGAGCAAGGATATGAAATCGAATGGCTACATTTGGATGAAAAGAATACATTGTTATTTTTGAATCCTCAAATGACTCTTCAAAAAAAGCTTTTATACCACTATTCAAGGACAGCATGGTGACAGTGGTTAGCTTGCTGCCTCACAGGGCCAGGAACCCAGCTTTGATTCCAGCCTTGGACAACTGTCTATGTGGAATTTGCGTATTCTGTTGGTGTCTGCGTCAGTTCCCTTCAATAGCTCCAGTTTCCTCCCACAGGCCAAAGGATGTGCAGGTTAGGCAGAATGGCCATGCTACATTGTCCCACTGTGTTCAGGGATGTACAGGCTAGGTAGGTCAAGTATGGCAAGTGTAAAGTCTGCGGGAATAAGATAGGATGCTCTTCAGAGGGTCAGTGCGGACTCGATGGGCTGAATGGTCTCGATCTGCACAGTAGGGATTCTATGATTTTCATACATGTTTTACAATATCTTAAGTCATTTAACAAGGTTTTGCCCCAATTACAGAACCGGAAAATTTAAGAGCAAATGTCTGCACGAATTTCTACAAAAATCTATAGAAATGACTTAATAGCCTGAGTTAATGATGTTGGCTGTGAATAACTTTGGCCTGGACATTGGAGAACCATACTGCTCACCGTTAAATAATGTCAACAAAGATTCAATTCTTGTTTTGGCAGAGGAAGACCTGGGACCTGCTTCCCTGCTTTAGAGTGTGGATGGCAATGATAAACCACCACTTATGAGAATGACTTAGAAAACAGCTCAGGATTAACTATCAGCAGGCAATGAGCTAAACGCCTGCCTCTGGGGACACAGTACATATAAATAAATTTCAGAGAAATGCCCAAGTTGTGAAATAAAAATTGTAGCCACACATTCTTGTTGTGCACTGCTGTAATAACTGCTAATTACCAAATTAGTTTCTATTACTTTGTTCAATACAGTTAAACTTCTCACCTTAGATTTTGCTGAGTCACTAGTGGCTGAATCTAAAACAGACAAGATAAATAACGTTACTTTGTGTTACACACAATCTAATACAGAAATATTCACTGCAATTATGGAGCAAATTATAATTCATAGAAAATTGTATGACTGCAATAGAAAAAAAGGGCACAGAGTGGAGAATTATAGCTCACTGAGATGAAAAGCAGCACAGACAGCCACCACCATGAAAGTATGCTGTGAAATTGTGGGTAAAACCAGCTCAATGAGAGGGATGGCAAAGGGACCCTGTTCTCTTTAAAAAAAGATAAATACTAATTAATCATCAGTACTAATTAAACATCAGTACATATTAAACAATTTATTTTGTATCCATTTGCAGAACTCATTCTTTCATTTTATTAAAAACTAATTATGATTGTTATATGCATTATGCACTCATACCCCCTCAATTCATATTTTATGAATTACGTCTACTCAAATACCAGTTAACAGTCTAAGGGGTTTGCAACTGTAAAATGCCACATGAAAAGATACTATATGACCATTACACATCAAAGAAAAGTAAGGCAAACAATTGCAGAGTAAACAAAAATGCACAGAACTCAAACACAAAAATAATCATCTGGCCTTTTTAGTTATAATGGAACTATTCCATACAAATTCAATTGAATTACTTATAATCCATCTAAGAGCATCTAACTTGGATTTAATAAGAGGGGCATGAAATGTAGAATGAAAGCTGCAAAAAGAGATTCACTATGGGGCAACAGCTGAGGCTATAAAATTATGAGAGGGGGCAGAAAGGGGCTAGCAAAATGCCAATTATTTTTGACAATTTATTTCAATATTTAAAACTATAGATTAAAACTATTCCTGCAATTCACTTTGCAAGTCTGTGAGACAGACTAAGAGCTAAGCCCCCAGCCACACCCCTTTTGAAACATGGTTTATGCTACATGACTATAAAAACTAATAGACCATACCATGCTATTTCTCCTCAGGGTCTGCTTCAGAAATGATAAGAAACAGCAGAAAGACTTTAAGAAAGTAGTACTGGTCTTTTTAAAATAATCGTAACAGCAAATTTACATCACAGACGATAATTTTCCATTTACAAGAAACGGGGGTTTCTGCAGACTAGGCAGCTACAATGAGGGCAACAGTCCTCCTCCTTCCTACAGTTCCAGCTGTCCATCAGTGACATCACAGAATCCATCAGTGACATCACAGTGTGATAGACTCCTCCAACTTCGCCTGTTTCAAGATCAGTATTGTGTAAATGCTGGAAAAAACCCTTTAACACTCAGACAGGAGCTATGTGACAAAGTTGACAAGTTTGGGAAAAGAACATGCTGGGTTAGTAAGTTCGACAGTGAGTAGATGACAAGGTCACACTAATGGACAAAAACATCCTCCAAACCGGCCTAGGTTAATGATATTGAAAGCAAGGTCAGAAGATAAAAAGAAATGGCAGAGCATACACTAAAAAGTATCACACTAAAGTACAAATTATTGTGCAATTTTAATAACAATTTATAGAATACGATCACAAAACTTGCACATTTTCATATATAAATTATCTAACATTTCTCTGATAAAAGCTCAGCTGGGATCACATTACTTGAATCAAATATTTCAACTGCATTTATAGCTTGATTGAAATATAGCATCTCTTTTCTCACTCCAACTGCACTGTGCATTTCAGCATTAAATAAATATAATATTCATTTAAAAGTGCTTTAGATTTCTATTGTTTTGTTTTCACTTGCTGTAAACTCAGTGAAATCATCAGTCCAAAATAAGAGTTATTTGATTCAGTTAGGTTAAGACAGGCTGGCAAATGGAAATTAAATAACAGAATGCAGATTTGACATGATAATTTAAATTCAGCTCAGGACATGACAAAAAAAAGTGTTACTGTCCAACACATTCACACACAGTTCCACAAACAAGATTAGACAAAAGTACAAAAAAAACCATCCAGCCACAAAGTCTTAGCTCTGTACTTTTTAGACTTCAAATGAAAAGCTAATTTTTCTGTTAGCATTGCAATAACGACCAATAAAGTGTGTCACCACGTACATAATGAAATTGCAACTCCTGAAAACATTTCAGTCCTATGGTTAAAAAATGTGCATAGCTCACTATAGATTTATATAGATTTATGTATAGAAAATCAATGTTACAGTACTATAAAAACCTTTTGTCTTTCAAAAAACTATATTCATGGATAACGAAGAACACTTATGTAAATCATTTGAGGTTATAGTTGTTCCACAAAATACAGCAATTTTTTTCCCCCCCTACAAGTATTTGCAGCTTTGAATGGGCAAATACAAGCATTTCAATCGTGAACTGTCTACTTCTGTAGGAAGCTGGTCAGTAACAATGACACTGTCTGTTACCGGACTCTGTAGTGTCTTGTTCAGGCAGTTACCTGAAACATCTCCTGGAGTAGTTCCTGTTCTCCCAATGTTGGTTAGCAAATGATCTATGTTTGGCACTGGCTGTGTATCAACTGTGCTTTCTTCCTGGACTGGTGTCTACATTCACAAGAGTAAGAAGATCAGAAAGTTGTTTTCCTTTTACTGGAAAAAAAACACACCAGTAACCCAAGTCTAAATGAATACTAAACTTCTACATTGGTTAATATGGTAAGATTGTTACTTGCTAGTACATCTCCATCAATGAAATACCCCAGCCAAAGTTCGAAAAGGTAGGTTGCTTGTCTTTTAAAGCAATAACTAAACCTTAAGTGATTGTTTATTCCACAAATAAGTAAATTGACAGCTGAGAAGGGCCTCTGGGGTATTTATTATCAGAAGTCCACTTTCATTTGTCTTCTAAAAGCCAACTTTCCAAAATTAAATTTAGCATTTTCTAATGCATTTGGTATTGAATTCTGCAAACACCCACTCCCTTTTGACAAACAGGATATTTCCATTACTATGCTAAAACTAAACTTATAGCATGCTGACAAAACAAGATTTCCAATCGGAAACACATGGCCAATTAGCAACATAACATCTTTGGTTTTGACAACGGTGCTGAAGTTAAAACCAGAAAAGATAAATATGTCAGTTATGTTATTTAACTCCATACTAGGGAATGACAGCATTTACTGAGCTGAAAATGTGTTGCTGGTTAAAGCACAGCAGGTTAGGCAGCATCCAAGGAACAGGAAATTCGACGTTTCGGGCCAGAGCCCTTCATCAGGAATGAGGAGAGTGTGCCAGGCAGGCCTGGCACACTCTCCTCATTCCTGATGAAGGGCTCTGGCCCGAAACGTAGAATTTCCTGTTCCTTGGATGCTGCCTAACCTGCTGTGCTTTAACCAGCAACACGTTTTCAGCTCTGATCTCCAGCATCTGCAGACCTCACTTTTTACTTAATGACAGCATTTACACATGAAATGGAAAATATAGATTTCTGAACAAATTTCACGAAGATGATAATATGGCTGTGGGAAATGGGGTGGAACTAAAATAAGCTTTGAAATATACTATACATGCTTGCTCACTAGCTTGCAAACTCATTCTCTAGCAACAATGACGTTAATAGATACATTCTAATCCAAGTTTAGATATCAAATTTGAAATGGGGGCTTTGAGATGGCTGCTAAATCAATTTATTGTACATGAAAATGCACAAATGCACCTTTAATTAGTATGGAATTACTAATTTGGACTGGATATGCTTTCGGTTTCTAAATTTTTTTTTGAAAAAATCTGGCACTGATATTGTGCAAATTACAATTTCTCCAGCCCAGATGTGCACTGTATCAAGTTTTAAATTCTTTCACCTATTTAATGTAGATCAAAGCAGTGATCCCAATTGTCAAGTTTTAAGGACTGGTTCTAATCCTGGAAACAACTCTGTCTTTTCAGCAGACCATTTATAACATTTATTAACATGCAAGATTGATTGACAGTTTGCATAGTGACAATGCTGCAGTGAACTGCTTTGTGAACAGCATAGCCTCCAGGAAATTAGCTAGAAGGAAGGCCTGATGCACTATTTCTCAACTGTCTCACCAATAAATTCCTAATTTTCTCCAGTCTGGGGAAAGATTTCAGATCCAACATGGTACTTAATGATTATTAAACTGTGGAGCTGATTATCAAGCACTCACTTTCAAGATGGTGGCTTACCTTCCACATCTCTCTACTCCATCCTCTCACACCCCAAAAGCATTAGAACAGTTGTTTATAATTATATGATGTTTCTTTGTAGCCAATGTTAGATAATGATGCCACAAGTAGCACCAGGATTGCATTCCTTATTAACTTGCTACTGATTTTGCCACCACAATAAGAATGAGGCACTTTGAAACAAAGTTTTATAATGCTTGTAACCTTTGGCTTTCAGATTTTGTACAAGTCATTTTGCTTCAATTGAAGTCATGAATCACAATTGTTTGTAAGTAATTCTTCCAAAATAATGACAGTCTGTTTAATAAAAAGCTTACTTTTCTCTCACAGTGAAGCATCACACATTGATAATTAATACTGATGACAGGGAAAAGATCAAAGCATGGCTTAAAAAGATGCAGCAAGGGATTTCATTTAGATTTCAGTTGAGAACATGTACAGTAGAACAAGCAGATTTTAATAACCCCATAACTCTCAATTTATTATTCATATAAAGGAAGTTATTAGCTTTATTAGGCTTTGTAATTTCATATAATGCATATAATATTTCAAATAATATTAATAAAAATTTCCTCATCCCTTTGCTGTACACAAAATCAGTGTTCTATTGTATCAATGTGCATTTAAGGTATAAATTGCATATTCAGGGCCAGTATGATCATCTTTCTGAATAATGCTCATTCAAATTTGGAAAATTAGAAACCAAACCAATGAATGCTGCAAGTTTCTCCCTTAACTGGTCTAGCACATCTTCATTTTATTCATATTGCCTTTATATTTACAAACAGCAGCACTGCAACTTTGAATTTTTAATAGATCTTGTACTTCCAAACTTGATTTAGTTATAATGACTCATATATTCCAAACCAGTCAATTTCAATATCAAAACATTTATATTTTTAATATAGGTACTGAGGGAACATTACATTGATTGAAATTCAGTTTTATTAGCTTGCTGTCACAAGTATAACAGTGTGCTGTGTTAAAAAGAACAAAATAAACTCATCTATAATAAAAACCACTAACAAAAAAAACCTGGAAAAGAGTTACTAAAACCATTATTATAAATAAGGATACTGAGTGGGATTGACACCAGTTCCATTTGTTCAGTTGTACATCTTTAGGTATACCTTGAAGTTATTACTACTTACGGTTGCGTTTTCATCACCTTCTTCAGTGAAAAACCAGTCATACTGAAATGGGAAACCAATTTTTGTTTTAGTTTAATTGCCAATTCAAAAAATCTTGAGAAGTCCAATTATAACATTTAGTAAAACAAATAAAATAAACATACATGTTGTATTAGTGTTTCCACAATTTTGTACTGATCCGGCATATGAGTAACCATGTGCATCATGTTGTCCTCTGATGTTCTGACGAGGGTTGGACCAAATACAATGGCCAGATTTCTGGGCTCCATCTGAGGACATAATACTTTTACATATTTCAAAGCAACAAACAACATGAAAGCATTGCAGCACAATATCATGTCACACCAATTTCACATTGAATTAATGATAAATGATTTGTTGAAAATCACAATGTATGCACTTCATAATTTGGAACATCATTAGAAACAAGGAAGTACAATTACATATCTAAATATAACATTTTGCCATGGTTAAAATGAGTTACATTGCAAGATATTAATTTGTTCATCAGCACATCTTTCACCTACAACCCTGACATCTATCCCACAAGATGCAAAGCTGTGCAGGTATGCACACAAAGCAGGACAAATCTAATCAGGCCAATTACAGCTTCAGTCTGCTCTCAAACATTAGTAAACTGATGGAAGGGGCCATCAATAGTACAAGCAAACAGCACTTGCCGAGCAATAACCTGTTAACTATTGCTTAGTTTGGGTTCTGAAAGGATCACTCAGCTCCTGACTTCATCAATGGCTTAATTCAAACACTGACAAAAGAATTGAGCTCCAGAGGACAGGTGAAAATGATGGCCCTTGACATTAAGGCTGCATTTAACATAATGTGGCATTAAGGAGACATTGCAAAACTGAAGTCAATGGGTATCGGAGACAAGTTCCCCAATGGTTAGAATCATACTAAGCACAATGGAAGATGGTCATGATTGTTGAAGTCATCTCAGCTCGAGGGCATCTTTGCAGGAGTTCCTTAGGGTAGTCACCCAGGTTCAACCACCTTCAATTACTTCCCTCCATCATTAGATCGGAAATTGAGATGTTTACTAATGATTGCACAATGTTCAGCACCATTCACAACTCATCAGGTACAGAAAAAGTCCAACCCCAAATGCAAGATCTGGATTGTATCCAGGCCTGGACTGACAAATGGCATATAACATTAGCACATGACCATCTCTAACAAAAGATAATCTAACCATTGCCCTATGGATTTCAATAGTATTATCATTGTTGAATCCTTTACTACCAATATCCCAGGGGTTACTATTGACCAGAAACTGAATGCGACTGGTCATATATATACCTTGGCCACAAGAGCAGTTGGGAGGCTAAGAATTCTGCAGTGAGTAACTTACTTCTTGACTCCTCAAAGCCTGTCCATCATATACAAGGCAGAAGTTAGAAATGTGTCTGGATGAATGCAGTTCCAACAACACAAGAAGTTTGACACCATCCAGAACAAAATAGCTTGCCTAATTGGATTAACATCCTCAAACATTCACTGCCTCCACAACTGATGCATAGTAGCAGCAGTGTGTACCACCCACGGGATGAACTGCAGAAATTTACCAAAACTCTTTAGACAATCTTTAAAATCCAAGGCAAATACCACCAAAAAGAACAAGGGAAGTTTGATACATTGGAATGCCACCAATGCTGTAAGTTCTCCTCCAAGCCACTGACCATCCTGAATTAGAAATATACTGCCACTCCTTCGCTAATACGGGATCAAACTCATGGAGTACCCTTCTTAATAGTACTGTGGGTGTACCTATACCAGATACACTACAGAGATGTAAGGCAGCTTACCACCACTTCTCAAGTTCAGTTAATTAAGGATTGGCAATAAATGCTGACATAACCAGTGAAGCCCATATCCACTGAACGAATAAAAAGAACTTTTTAAAAAATGAATTCTAATCACTGGCAACAAGTTGACCATCATTGCTACAAATTAAATTCTCAAGCAACAGAAATCGCATTTTAATTTTCACGTTTTAAAAAATATACACAAACATTCAATGTATTGATGAATCTGAAGAGATACCTTGTTCTTTTCAGAGTTTTCTGCTACTGTTTTCAGATGTGCAGAAAGAAATTTTAATGTTTCGTAGTGATGATCTGGTAAATCTCGGATCTGAAATAATTTCAACATCAATAAAAAAATGAGATATGGACAACAGGTTTAATATTAATTATATATATAATTTAATACCAGTCATGAATGAGAATTTACCAATTTTTTTAGGGTCCTGAGTCTGTCCACTGAATCCTCTTTTCTGTTGGCTTCTATGAAGTCAGCATATTTGTCTGTAATAGATTGTTTGAGGGTGTCAATTATAAATATATAGTAAAATTGAGGCAATGTGGTGCCAAAGACAATGCCTATACATATTCTTTGAAGAATTCTCCAATTTTGAAATCATCAGACGAGAGTAAATAGGAATTACACACCTGTTGTGAATTTGTGGGAAAGGTCGTAATAGTCTGGACCACATTTGATCAATTTTTCCACAGTTGAAATAACAATTCCATCACAGTTAAAAATCACACAACACCAGGTTATAGTCCAACAGGTTTATTTGGAAACACTAGCTCTTGGAGCACCGCTCCTTCATCAGGTGATGAAGGAGCTATAACCTGGCACTGTGCCATTTTTAATTTTGTCCACCCCAGTCCAACACTGGCTCCACCGAGTCATGAATCCCAACACATTTTCTTTAGAAAGCAATTCACTGAACTAAAATTAAGCTCAAATTGCAAGTTCAATAATTTAATTGGATTTTGAAGGTAAAAGAGTACTTGAATGATTCTTCAGTTGAAATGCTGCATTATATGTTTCAGAGTAGGAGCTTTACTTGAACCTAATGGCTATTTTGCAAAAATAATTGATTAAATAGGGCTTTTGGTAACTTAAGCACTAAAAATCAAATTTCTTCAACAGATTTCTGATTAGAAGACGTCCATGAAAACATTTGTTTTTATTAAGGTGAAATGAAGACAAATATTACACGAGAATAAAATAGTGGTGCATTACTTATAAATTTGCAGATAAACTTGCACAACTACACAATGTAGTAGAAAACAAACATATGAAAAGACAGAAAGGGAAAGAGAAATGTCTTACTAGTCCAGTAAACAGACTTGATGCTATTAAACAGCGTAGAAGGTGTTGAATGTAATTGACAAGAGCTCAGCTCATTGATTGCAGAACCCATTTTGTGCTGGAGGGAAAGGTGTGATTTGACTATACAGCTGTCAGGTAACTAACAGATCTCCCTCAGGATTCAAGACCCACGGGCAGATATCCCACTTGCCAAGGGACAAGGAGAGTGTGGGTGTGTGTGTGTGAGGAAGAGGGAAGAGGTAGAGAAGGCATAGGCAGAGGAGGAGTTGGCTTTCAGCAACCAGTCCTCTATTCCATTCCTGTTCTCTAAATTAAGCACTCGGTCATTAAAAGAGTTATCCCCCAAGAAACTTCTGTAGGTTGTGTCACTGCTGTGCAATAAAGGCTAATATACTGTTCTACCTGCCTGCTGCACCTGCATTTTAACTTTCAGTTACTCACTGATGGAGAACCTAGGTCTCTTTCTACACCAACACTTTCTAACCTCTTATTATTTGAAAAATGGTTTACACCTCTTTTTCAAACAAAAAGTGATAAACTCACATTTTATTACATCTGCCATGTTCTTGCCTACTCACTAAGTCAATCCTCACATCCAAGTTTTTTCTTTAATTTAACCTATTTTTCTAAAATACCTATTCAGTGATATTATTATACACCTCTGGAGATAATGAGACTTGAATCCCCACATCAAATCCATTGATATATATAATGAACATGAACAGCTGAGGCCAAAGTACTTGTTATGATATTCAACACTGACCAATAATTTTGTCTTGTCACAGTCTGCCAAGGAAGGATGACCTGTTTAATTTACTGTTTCTGTCAGTTAACCAATCTATAATCCATGCCAGTACATTAACTTCCTTCCCATGTGTTTTATTTTGCCAAAATGTGTCATGGAAGATTATCAAAAGCTTTCTCAAGGTTCAAACATATCACAGCCACTGACACCCCTTCAGCAATTCTAAGCCTAATATAGAGTCATAGAGATATACAGCACGGAAACACACCCTACAGTCCAGCTGGCCCATGCCAAATCAGACATCCTTAATTCAATTAGTCCTACTTGCCAGCATTTGGCCCATATCGCTCTCAACCCTTCCTATTCATACACCCATCCAGATGCCTTTTAAATGTTGTAATTGTACCAGCCTCCACCAGTACCTCTGGCAACTCATTCTATACATACATCAGCCTCTGTGTGAAGAAGTTGCCCCTTTGGTCCCTTATAAATCTTTCCCCTCTCACCCTAAATCTATGCCCTCTAGTTCTGGACTCCCACAACCCAGGGAAAAGACCTTGTCTATTTACCCTATCCATCCCCCTCATGATTTTATAAACCTCTATGAGGACACACCTCAGCCTCTGTCACTCCAGGGAAAATAGCCCCAGCCTATTTAGCTTCTCCTTATAACCGTCCAACCCTGGCAGCATCCGTGTAAATCCTTTCTGAACCCAATCAAGTTTCACAACATCCTTCCTATAGGATGGAAACTAGGATTGCACATAATATTCCAAAATTGGCCTAACCAATGTCCTGCACATCCGCAACTTGACCTCCCGACTCCTATACTCAATGCTCCGACCAATAAAGGAAAGCATACTAAACACCTCCTTCACTATCCTATTTACCTGCAATTCCACTTTCAAAGAACCATGAACCTCCACTCTAAGTTCTTTTTGTTCTGCAACGTTCCTCAGGACTTTACCATTAAGTGGATAAGTCCTACCCTGATTTGACTTTCCAAAATGCAGCACCTCACATTTACCTAAATTAAACTCTGAATGTCACTCCTCAATCCATTGGCCCTTCATGACTTTTCTTAAACAAACACCAGTGAGAAGACTAATAATAGTCAAGTTAGCTTTTAATGGTGACTGAATGTACCTATCAGACCTCCACATGCAGAACACCAAAGCAATAGTATTTCATTATGGTGTCCCTGTGAAATACTTTACTTAATCCCCATTTGGAAAACTGCTTGCATCCATGCTGATTAACTGACGCTTTGAAAAGCTTCAAAAGGAGATCCCCAACAATTTAAAACTAAGGGCATTTATATCATTAATAAATCTTTATCTGAACTGCACGTCAGCATTAGATCAAGTGTCCTCAAATTGTAGAGGTGAAATAGGAGTTTTGATCACCTAATGACCAATTACTGAAATAACCGCTGGAAATAAAGAGGGTAAATGCCATTGAATGGAATCATGGAATGGTTACAGCACATAAAAGACGTCTCACCTAATCAGCTGCTTCTTCTTGCCCTGCATCACTTAATGACACTTCCTAGACTGCTTCACTACAAGTTCTGGACTTCTGAAGAGGGGTCACTGAACCCAAAATGCTAACTCTGCTTTCTTTCCACAGATGCTGCCAGACCTGCTGAGCTTTTCTAGCAATTTCAATTTTGGCTTCACTACGATATCTACTGTTGGATACTCTTCCCAGAGTGCTTGACTGCAATGCTGACTGTTGGACACTCCCTTCCCAGACTGTTAAGCTGCAATGCTGCTCCAGAAAACCCTTTCTGGACTGCTTCACTGCAATGCTGCAACAGGACACTGATTCTGAAGGTGGCACATACTCCTCCCCAGACTGCTTCATGGCAATCTCTTCCCAGACTGCCTCACTCCAGTGCTGACTGTGAATCATCTCAGTCTAAATTTTGTTTCATCAGTTGCTTGTCTTCCTACGCTTGTCTGTCCTGCTCCCTATCCTCAGGTTGCCATTTCCTTCGATCAGTTTCCTTACTTTTCCCTTTTGAGTGTCTGTACTATAGTGGAATGGACATCTATTGCAGACAATGTACAGCTCGTTCTGCTATAATGCAACAGATGTGTTCCTCTGCAACTTCGCGCTATGGGAAACCGCTGTAGAAATCGCACTGCAGAAGACCATGCTATGGAAAACCCGAAAACAGTCATCATGCAAACTGAAGACAACCAGCATTACTGTATGACCCATGTTACTGCATCTTTAATTTCCTGATATAAACTGTGCCCAACATTACCATTGCAGTGTGATGGACTATTAACATCAAAACATAACCCCAAACCGATTGTTACGTATTAACAATTTGCAACGCACTCTGCACCTGTTCGCTACTCACAGACACGTGCTGTCACAATCTCTCAGTTTTGAAAAGGCACCTAAGAGTACTCTTACAACATTGTAACAATAGTCCTTTGAAAGTGTCGTCACAGATAGACACGTTGTTAAAGCATTTACCATGCTTGCCTTCATTGCTTAGATCATTAAGGTGAGAGGAGAAATGTTTAAATGGTGACTGATTTAATCAAATCACTACTGTGGAAATTGTTGTTATTTTTCCTGTGGAAATCAGGTTTTTTTTCACTCACCCTTTTAGCAAATTACTAAGTAAGGAGAGCTTTCTTGGGTGTTTTTGTTTTAATTAGCCAAGGGGTTTGACCTTCGTGTTGTAACAGTATGCACCTGAACCCCTGGGTTTCTCCATTTGACAACATTATTCAGGGTACTTCCATTAACTGTACAAGTCCTGTCCTTGTTTGTTTTAACAAAACGCAATACCTCGCATTTATCCAAATTTCCCACTGGCCCAATTGATCAAGATTCTTTTGTAATCTTAGATAACCTTCTTCACTGTCCATTTTCCCACCAAATTTGGTGTCATCCATAAAAGAAAGATCATGGATCTTATTTTAATTTTCCTATGTAGCCTCTATGACTAAGAAATATCCTTGTACATCAAAATAGAAGAAAAAATGACAGCAGTCAGTGATTTACTCACCATTTGTGAAGAGGGGCTCTGGAAGTTTTCTGAAGAAAGATTTCAGTAAACTACTGATAACATTCAGATCACGCCATTTCTGTATTTTAAAACATTTTAAATGGAAACAATTTTATATCTGTTAATTTTAAAACACATTAATACAAATATTTCCAAAGGCATTCAAGAGAGACGTGTTGAAAAAACTTACATCATCCAAAAGGTCAATATCAGTGACTCCCTTGTTCAGCTCCTCTTGTAAGCTCGAGATAGCAGCATTATTTCCAGGGACTCTGTAGATTCCAGTGTACTCAAGTCCTTTCTCTTCAACTAAATTGCAGCAAACTTCAACTATCAGTGGTACATACTAGAAAACAAAAAATGAAATAATTTTTTATAAAGATGCCACACGACTTTTCTATTTGTATTTAGTCCAAGTAACAAATTGACACGCTTTTGTGGGTGGCACGGTGGCACAGTGGTTAGCACTGCTGCCTCACAGCGCCGGAGACCCGGGTTCAATTCCCGACTCAGGCGACTGACTGTGTGGAGTTTGCACATTCTCCCTGTGTCTGCGTGGGTTTCCTCCGGGTGCTCTGGTTTCCTCCCACAGTCCAAAGATGTGCAGGTCAGGTGAATTGGCCATTCCAAATTGCCCATAGTGTTAGGTAAAGGGGTAATGTAGGGGTATGGGTGGGTTGCGCTTCGGCAGGTCGGTGTGGACTTGTTGGGCCGAAGGGCCTGTTTCCACACTGTAAGTAATCTAATCTAATCTAAAACCATTTCAGTGCTACTCAGTTGCACTGTGGCTCACTTCCACAATTCTTCATATATTAAAGTATGAATATTGCTGAAAAGAATTTACCAACTTTAACTTACCATAAATTGCAGAATACATTAATTTAAGGCCGTAAGAATTAGAAATAGGAGTAGGCTGTTCAGCCTCTAGAGCCTGTTCTACCCTTTTGATAGGATCCAATATTCCTCTTTCCGCTTTCATGCATTTTCCCATAATCCGCATTTATTGACTGATCAAGAATACATTGCAGTTCTAAATATATGCAAGGACTCCACCCCCACAGCTCTCTGCAGCAAGAAGTTCCAAAGACTCAATCCTCAGAGAAGAAACTTCTCATCTCAGTCTTAAATTGGTGCCCCTTTATTCCAGGACTTTGCCTTCTTGTCCAAGACCCAATCATTTGTGGGAAAATATTATTTGAAAATAAACTTTGTGTACTTGCTTACTATTACTACTATGAAAAGACTAAGTGATGTCCAACATGAGATATGATTCCACAATTAGTCAAGACGTGCTCAACAATCTCAACTATGCTGAGAATTACACCAATCAATTTAAGATTATCAGTCAGGCTCTCAGCATGGCTCGCTAACACATATTTACATGTCCTTTCCTTTGCAAAGAGAAGGGACATGCCCAAACATTGCACCTTTATTGATTTAAAAAAAAACTTAAGATAACAGCCATTCGATATCACAGAGCTTGTTAGAGTCCATATTGCCAACCAATCAGCACCTCTTGTATTCTCTCTGAAAAATGGTATTCTCATGCTCTGTCCTGATAAGTGTCTTTAAAAATGTTAATATGGTTCATATCCCCCAAGCCAGTCCTCAAATTCTGTACTACCAAGGTTCATTCAATACTTAGGCGATCTGTAATTTCTTTTTCTGTTCATGATGCTAGCAAAAGCACATTTATTCTTAATTTATAATTACTCCAAGGTGGTGCAAGAATATCTTTTTGCCAAACCCTGAAGTCAATGGTAATGATGTCAGTTCTGATAGAAAAACCAAGGCAGAATCAAGACCATCAAAAATAATTACCATACTAGATTATCACACATTATCCACAGTCTTTTGTTTTGTATAAAGTTAATTCACATTACGAAGCCTTTTATTTAATCCACTCATGGGATGTGGGTATCACTGACTGGACTAGTATTTATTGCTAGTCTGTAGTTACCCTTGAGAAGGTGGTGGTTGGCTGCCTTCTTGAACTGAAGTCCATTTAGTGTAGGTAGACCCACAATTCTGTTAGGGAGGGAATTCCAGTGACAGTGAAGGAATGGCAATATATTTACAAGTCAGGATAATGAGTGGCTTGGAAGAGAGCTTTCAGGTGGTGTTTCCATATATCTATTGCCTTTATTTTTCTAGGGAGGAGTGGATATGAGATTGGAAGGTCTCAGACCATAATATACAGGAACAGTATAAGGCCATTCAGCCCATCGAGTCAGCTACCCGAATGAACTCCACAGCCTTCTGCAGCAATGAGTTTCACGGATTCATCACTCTCTGGCTGAAGAAATTCCTCCCCATCTCAGTTCTGAAGAGCCATTCTTGAAGCTGTGTTCACTCTATCCAGTCCTCTTAGCATTCTGTAAGTTTCAGTGAGATCCCCCACACTCTTTCGTCAAAAATCCACTGAGTACAGACCCAGAGTCCTCAACTGTTCCTCACACAAAAAGTTCTTCTTTCCTAGTATCTGGGTCAAGTTCAAGGTCAGCACATTGTTCCTTAAATACCTAAGGATCTTTGGCAAATTTCAGCACTACACTCTATGGACAGTACACAATTAAGCAGGTTGCTTTGTCCTGGATGATGTCAAGCTTCTCGAGTGTTATTAGAGCTGCACTCAGCCAGTCAAGTGGAGAGGATTCCATCACACACTGTCACTGTATTTACTTGGCAAGTCCAGTAGAGCGTCTGTTCAATAGTAACCCTCAGGATATGGAATGTGGGGATTCAGTGATGGTAATGCCATTGAGGGTCAAGGGACAGTAGTTAGATTGTCTGTTATTGACAATGGTCACTGCCTAGCATTTGTGCAGCACAAATGTCACTTTTCAGTCCAGACTTGCATATTGTCCAGATTTTGGTGCATCTGAACATGGTCTGCTTCAGTATCTAAGGAGTCAGAAATGGTGCTGAATATTGTACAATCATCAGTGTTATGGAACAGGCCAGACCCCCTCAAAACATTTCAAGAAGGTAGCCCAGACCCTAACTTTGCTAGTTATTTTAAGCAGGTGTAAGTGGACATTTCAGGAGGGATGCAGCTGGTCAAACCATACTTTTAAACAAAACAGAATTTATTTACAAGATTACCAAATGAAACAGAGACAAAAGAGGACAGAATACTAAATAACTTAGCAAAAGTGAGGACTGCAGATGCTGGAGATCAGAATCTAGATTAGAGTGGTGCTGGAAAAGCATAGCAGGTCAGGTAGCATCTGAGGAGCAGGAAAATCGACATTTCAAGCAAGAGCCCATCATCAGGAATGAAAGCAGGGAGCCTCCGGGGTGGAGAGATAAATGGGAGGGTGTGTGTGGCTGGGGAGAAGGTAGCAAAGAGTACAATAGTTTGATGGGAGTGAGGATGAAGGTGATAGGTCAGAGAAGAGGTTGGAGCGGATAGGTGGGAAGGAAGATTGGCAGATAGGACAGGTCATGAGAATGGTGCTGAGCTGAATAATTGAGTAACTTATCTTTTCTGAAAACCCAACAGATTAAATCAGATTAATGATGCTGCTCCTAATACTTGCAACAATCCCCATAAACACCCCTTGGCACAAAAGGTAAAATCAAACACAGGATCTTGCAGGAGATATGTCAGGGATGGCAGCGTGGAACACCCTCTTCTGTGTAGCTGTTTCTTGGATCAGCAGTCTCAAAACTGCCTGACTGCTTTCAGTAAACAGCCAGACTGCCAAAACCAAATCAAACCTGAGAAAGGTGAGCAGAGAGACCCGGACACTCTCCTTTCATTGTAAAGTGCTTTTTTTAAACTTCAAAGCCTTTGCCTGAGGCAGTATCTTTTAGCTATCAAGAAACTGGCCCAAAAACCCTTCAAACTTAAGACATTTTGGATTCTGTGTATTTTACGATCTCTCTTAAAAAAATCAAGGACAACACAATCTTGTTAAAAGAGCAGCATCACCACACTGGCAAACATCCCACTTCTAACCTCATGATGGAGAAAAGGTCATTGATGTAGCAGTTGGGGAGCCAGTTTTCAGGTTAAAAATGCAATAAAAATATGGAGCGAGATCTTAATGAAACTCTTAGATGGTTGCAGATCAGATGTACAACCAAAGGTAATCATTAGGACTTGGTCCAAATCCTGATGCATGGATATACTTGGGAAGTGCACTGAAAGTTTCAACTTTGAGGGATAAATCCTCTGTACCCCGGTTCCTCTGCATTAGATTAAGAAACTCTGGCAGTTCTGTAGTACTTAAATCGATAGGCAATGGGAAATGTTAGATCAAAATCTAATCTTATATATGGGTAACGACACAACTGACTTCATCACGCCCATTTCCATTCAATTGCACCATCCTTGTCTTCATCCATCAACTATCATTCAGACTGGATATCTAAACTTATTATTTAATATCCAATGCCACGAAAGAACGGTCCATCTCATACTCCCCAAACTTTGAGGGAGTTCCTAATGGATGATGTGCTGCGAATTTTTGTGCAAAGAGCTCAAAAGACCACCCTACCCCAAACAAATGTGCAGCAGATTCAAATCAGGGAACTTTTCAAGTGCAGTGGCAGTCTAGCTATCATTGCTGCTCTTCAAAAGATCCAGGTCAATGTAAAAAAGGTCTCCCAATTAGGAACACATTTAAACAAAAAATCAGCATAAAGGATCAGAACTGAAGATAGTTTCCAAGATACCATTAAGACTGTAAGGAAGGATCAAAGAAAATTGAGAGAAAAAACAACACCAGGAGGTGCATTTTGGGAACTTAAGAAGGGAGATTTGAGAGATTAGAATTGGCTGCCAGTCCAAAATGGGCAAACACTTATGTTGCCTAAGGCTCCAATTCAGTGCTATAACTACACTGGCGCTTGCTGGGGGTTCCAAGCCACATTGATGGGGCCACAACAATGACAGACCACAGTCGCAGCTGAGCTTAATTCAAGTACAGAATATTCACCACTATTCCAATAGATTTTCCAGTCTAGATGCAGTTTACCTATTCAATGCTAGCAAAACATCTCTGATTTGCCAAATCCAACATCAACTTGTCATAGTAGGACTACAGAGGATCTTGCAGCTGGTGTCATTTGACTAGGCTTCAAGTGACACCCAAATAAGTAATACCTTGGAGGCTACAAATTAGAAATCCCTCTCTCAAGAGACTGATGCGCCAATCCCGCTCCTGGACAAATGCAGACCCATCTGAAAATCTAACTCAAAGAGGGGGTGGGAGTAAGAAGCTTTGAAAAAAAGAAATGCAAATGGAAGGTTGCAAAGTTAGTCCTGAAAATATGAAGTGTTAAAATGGATTGTTATTATTTGTATATTAGGATCAAGAAGGGAAAGTCCAAGACAGAAGACCACACCAATGTAGAAGAACACACCAAAAATTAATAGTGAAAATAGACTATAAATCAGATGACATCTATGAATGTAAAAGTATTAGAAGCAACTATCCAATAGAAAAACACTTGAAATTTTCCCACTTTGCGCAATTGTGATGCAAGATGCAACAAGCTGCGTAGATTAAATTACTTCCTTCTCTCAAGGGGAATGGAAGAGATTAAAACGACTGAATAATTGCACCGGCAAATTTATGAGAACAAATGTATGTGTGTGCGTGTGCACAAATTGCACGCATGTGAGAGGTCTAAAGCCACAATGACATTCGTGGATTTAGGTTGGAACTAAGGGTGTTAAGTAATTTGAGTTTCACAATTTTCTATGGTTGAAAAGGAGTTCAAATGCCCAAAATAGGGGTAGCAAAATGTTAGTGATCCCATTTTCAAGAGGATCTATGAAACAAATAATGTCCTTTGTACTAAGATATTGTTACTTCAGTCATTTAATCAAATTAAAGTTGCACTTGCACATCTCATGATTCTTCACTGGACTCAGTATACCTTATTGTGAAGAGCTGGTGGACAATCGTCTAGCCTGACACCAAATGTTACACCAGGACCTGGTTTCTTTTCAAAGGTTTTCCTCATTATGCTAGGAATGCCTCTTCGCCATGTTCCCTTGTCTTTTGGTGGACTTGTGTCATCTGAATGGCAAAACAATTTTCCATTGGTATGATTACATTAAAAAAAAGATTATTTGCCAACAATTGTAAATTAACAGGAATTATCTAAAATGACAATAGGCTATAATTATTGCGGGTTTAATTTATGTTTAGATCCTTATGAAAATAAATAACTTCAGTAATAATACTAGCTATGCTCTTGGCGGTAATAAAAATGTTTATAATCAATGTGCTTTCAAGAAAGTGGTTAAATTGCACGCGCACATTATTAGTTGATGAATTAACATATTTGGTACATCTTGTTAGTTCATCAGAAAGGTTTAAAACCTTTTCAGTGAAGATTCCTAAGTGATGCACAGCAAGTGCTACAACACAACCTCAACTAAGTCAGTTGTATGGCTTGTAAAACTTTACCTAAATTTTCATTTAACCAGTAATGTATTGAATTTTAACTAATGAGTTATTGGTCTCCCGTACAGAAATAGACCATTCAGTCTTCAAGTCTGTTCCTCCAATCAACAAGATCACAGTTGATTTGTATTTCAAATTCTATATTCTCATCTACTTCAGATACATCTGAATCCTCTGCCTATTAAGAATCAATTTATTTCTGCCTTAAAAATATTCACTGACACTGTCTTCTGAGGCAGAATTCCAAAGTTGTACAACACTCAATAAATTCTTCTGTCCTAAAAAGGCAATCTTTAATTTTTTGAACAGTTTCAGTTCTAGATACACCCACAAGAGGAAACATCCTTTTCACATCCACCAGGACTCCCAACTTCAATCAAGTCACCCTTCACTCTTCTAAACTCCAGCTGAGGCAAACCTAGTCTGTAAAACCTTCTTGTCAAAAGAAATCCCACTGAGTCTAGGTATCATTCAATTGTTCTGAAGAGCTAATATCAAGTCCAACATGAATCTTTCTCCCTTGGGGACACCAGCATCACAAACAGGAAAGATTGAATGGGGTTTGGAGCTTCTGAAACAGTGTGAAAAGGTCCTACCTTGCACAACATTTTGTGGCACACAAGTACATAATGTCTCCATGTTACTCCTTCAAAGACGTCCAATAAATTTATTAAATATAATTTCACTTTCCCAAAATCATGCTGATTCTTCCTGATTATAGAGTTTTTTTCTCCATGCCTGGTTATATGCTTCTTAATCATTGACTCTTAACTTCCCCATGACAGACATTAAACCAACTAGCTGTATCCCGAGATCCTTTTGTTGCCTCGCTCCATTCTGAATAAATATACCATCTCACGTTTAATAATATTGAAATTCACTGACCAAATATATATCCATTCTGCAATATGTCACTCTGGATTTTGTTATATTCTTCCTTTGCAGTGACTAAACCTCCCACCAAGGTGTCAACTGCAAATTTTTAAGTTGTACTTAACACATCTTTTGCTAATATTACTGCAATACCTCAATGTAAAAGCAAAGTATAACAACAAGTAAGAGTTAGTAGTAGAAAAACATAATAAAATGTATGTCAACGTTCTATATTAATAGAATAGCACAGGTTAAATGGACAAGTTAATTTCGACCAATTTATCAGAATCAATCTATTATTAAGCACCAACTTAAATTAAATGAATGTACAATAGAGAATTTTTTAAAAGGAAATCAGTATTTAACAGCTGTGATTACACAATGAAGTATTACTTATAAGTTTTCTTTCCAGCTCTTGCTTTGGAGAATGTGGGCTCTTTGGATCAGTTTTGGATCCCAAGAAGGTCTGTCTAATACTGAGTGTCTGGCGAGGTGTTTTAGGAGATGGTTCCGTCTTACTGCCAGAAGTACTGAAACAAAAGAAATTCCAATTAACGGTCATTTTATTAGATTTATTCTGGATGTAGGTTTGTTCACTGAGCTGGAAGGTTCATTTTCAGACGTTTCGTCACCACACTAGGTTACATCATCAGTCAGCCTCCAGATGAAGCACTGATGGTATGGCCTGCCTTCTATTTATGTGTTTAGGCTTCCTTGGGTTGGTGATGTCATTTCTGGTGGTGATGCCATTCTGTTTCTTTTTCTCACGGGGTGGTAAATGGGATCCAAGTCAATGTGTTTGTTGATAGAGTTCCTGTTGGAATGCCATGCTGTTTCCATGCCAAGTAACATCACCACAGGAAATGACATCACCAACCCAAGAAAACCTAAACACAACAGAAAACAGGTCATTCATCCAAAGGCTCATTGATTATGTTACCCAGTATAGTGATGAAACGTCTGAAAACTAACCTTCCAGCTCAGTGAGCAAATGTACATCCAGAACCTCAACCTGAGCTACAAATCTTCTCAAAACTCATTAGATTTATTGCTTGCGTACTCAAACACTCCTAAACTAAGACCAAAATTAGATTTTCTTCCCTTCCCTATATCATGCTCAATGAATTTCAGATCAATGTCAACAATAAATACAGTACAGTTCTCACTAGTTCCCAACAATCCCGATTGAATACGTAACACCAAAGGAGAAAATTTGGATCTCTAAGCACAATATATGATGTACCATCTGCTTAGAATTTTTTCTTAAAGTTGGGTGTTGGTCCACTCTGAAATCACAGTCTAAGCAAAGGATATCAATACTACTTACTTCATCATGGTACTGTATTCTTTAATTTTTCTGCTAATTAAATCTCTGCTTGTAACTCCTGTGTCCTACAAGTTAAAACAAAGCAAGTTTGTTTTGTTTCTGCAAATGGACATTTGTGCATTAAAATTGCATACAACAGGTTGTAATAAAAAATTATAATTGACAAGTTCTTTTGAGAGTGCATTACTAAATGAGGACTTGTAAAGAGGATAATTCCACTTGCATGGTTTATTTTTAAAGGAAAATGACGAAACTTGCGCCCACACCTCCACACTCACTTCCCTCCAAGGCCCCAAGGGATCCTTCCATATCCGCCACAAGTTCACCTGTACCTCCACACACATCATCTATTGCATCCGCTGCACCCGATGTGGCCTCCTCTATATTGGTGAGACAGGCCGCTTACTTGCGGAACGCTTCAGAGAACACCTCCGGGCCGCCCGAACCAACCAACCCAATCACCCCGTGGCTCAACACTTTAACTCTCCCTCCCACTCCACCGAGGACATGCAGGTCCTTGGACTCCTCCACCGGCAGAACATAACAACACGACGGCTGGAGGAGGAGCGCCTCATCTTCCGCCTGGGAACCCTCCAACCACAAGGTATGAATTCAGATTTCTCCAGTTTCCTCATTTCCCCTCCCCCCACCTTGTCTCAGTCGGTTCCCTCAACTCAGCACCGCCCTCCTAACCTGCAATCCTCTTCCTGACCTCTCCGCCCCCACCCCACTCCGGCCTATCACCCTCACCTTGACCTCCTTCCACCTATCCCACCTCCATCGCCCCTCCCCCTAATCCCTCCTCCCTACCTTTTATCTTAGCCTGCTTGGCTACTCTCTCTTATTCCTGATGAAGGGCTTATGCTCGAAACGTTGAATTCTCTATTCCTGAGATGCTGCCTGGCCTGCTGTGCTTTGACCAGCAACACATTTGCAGCTGTGATCTCCAGCATCTGCAGACCTCATTTTTTACTCGAAGATCTTGCAATTGTCCCCAACATTCCTAAAACTCTACATAGTTTGGAGTAACAGCTTTAATCTCGAGTCTTAATCAAACCATATAAGCTCAGAGAGTACATAAAAGCAACTGTTTCCACTGAGGGAGCTATGACAATATAATGCAAGTACAATGCAAGATATTTTTGACAGCAAAAAAGGATAAACCACTTTATACGTAGCATTACATGGGTAGAAAATAGACAAAAGTTAAGTTGTTTTTATTTTCTCATTCGATATTGGTGTCACTGGCAATGTCAACATTAGTTGCCATCACTGACTGACCTTGATTGAAGTGTCCAGCTAGGCATTCTACAGTAAAAATACAGCCATGGTTCTGGAGTCACATGTGGGTAAGGATGGCAGATTTCCTTCCCCAAACCAAAATAGATATGTTTTTATTACAAATTAATGACAATTGGCATGATCACCATGAATGAGACTACCTTCAAATTCCAGATTTTTTAAAGTAAACTAGTGCCTTTTATACTTCCCTACTTTTACAAACTTTGTTTTCAGTCAGAAGTCATACAACACCATGATGAAGGAGCAGTGCTCCAAATCTTGTAATTTCAAATAAACCTGTTGGACTATAACCTGGCGTCATGTGACTTCTGACTTTGTCCGTCCAGTTCAACACCAGTACCTCCAAACCATTTCTGTTTTGATTCATTGATTTTGAACAGAAATCTCTTGATTATCACACTCTCAAATTAAATATTGAATTAACCTAATGCACACTCCTCCCAACAACTCTTTCTATTTATTTCTCGATCCTGAAATCCAATTGGTTAATAAGATACAGCTTTGCCTCACCTATATATCAAAGTCTCAGACGCTTTGTTGTCCTTCTGGTGCTGTTATTGCCTTGCACTTTCAGCAACTAACAGCAAATACATTTTGCTCAAGGATCCAGGGGAAAGTATAATTAGGCATACAAGAAATTCATTTACAATGAGCGAATGACTCACTCCTGCAAAGTCCAGTCTTTTCATTTATTGTTGTGCAATCTCACGACCAACTAATTAACACCCAAACCTTGGGAGTGAGAATTGTATCTGTGGTTGTGGATTTAAGATAAAATATCACCAACTAAGCTAAGGTGAAATTGAACATGGCAGTTGAAAGGACTCAATTATATAATGTTGGTCTAAAAATGACTGAAACAAAATAATAATGATTCTACAGTAAACAATATATTGTAAACTGACAAAATTCAAAATTATAATACATTATAAAGCATTGAAGCTTTATTTGCAACAAAATTTAGCTAAATGTTGCATCCAGTTACATTGATAGACTTTTATGAAACATTGCTTGCCAGTTAAAACAATGATTGTTATTCAGTGCCATCATTTTACATAAATTTAAATAAATTATGGCTGCTTCTGATGTAAAGTACAAATTAAAGTTGAAACAATTAGACATCATATACTTATTTTTGAAGATTTAGATATGCAGCAATAGAATGCTACTCATTTTCTTTTACTAAATTGCCACTTTCCACTATTCACTTACCTCATCATCTAGATTACTGTTTTCCTGTATGGATTTAATCCATGCCAACATATTTTCCCGATCTTCAGCCTGAAAGAGGTATTCACATTCAGAAGTGGTTAATCGAAATACATGCTTGCGCTTGGTTTCACTATAGGAAATGTCTATCAAGCAGGCTTTGATGCTGATTGGTTGTTCTTCTTCATTTGGGCAAGATGCATGAACGACCTTGTCCTTTTTATCTTTGTACAGAAATAAGGAGGATCCTCGAAGAACCACATACATTTGCTTCCATGGCCGAATGCTACCACCAACACGCTGTAATATTTAAAAATGAAGAATCAATAGAAATTGATCACTTTACTTTTGCATTTGTAAAACATTATTTTAACATTTTATATTCCTTCAGAAAAAATAAATGAAAAAAATCTGTGGGTTTGTTTAAGCCTGACTTTTGTTTTCTTAGAAAAGCTCCAGCAAGTACAAGACCATAAGATGTAGAAGTAGGCCATTCAGCCCATCAAGTCTGCTCCATCATTCAATGAGATCATGACTGATCTGATAATTCTCAACTTCATTTTCCTGACTCATCCCCATTATCCTTGATTTTCTTACTAATTAAAAATATACATAGTGATCCAGCCTCTACAGCCCTCGTCACCTCTTTCTTTAACAGGTGACCTCTTATTCTGAGGTTATACCCTCTGGCTCTAAATGCACCCAAAAGGCAAAATGATTATCCTCATCTACCCAGTCAAGCTAAGAATTTTATGTTGCAATAAGCTTTCCTCTCATTCTTCGAAACTGCAATGACTACATGCCCAATCTCTCAACCGCTCTTCATAAGAAAATCCCTCCATGCCTGGAATCAACTTCGTAAACCTTCTCTAGATTGTCTCCCACCTCAGTATATCTTTCCTATTAACATTTTTAAAAATGTTCACAGCATTCTAGATGTGGTCTGATTACTAGGAGAAAGTGAGGACTGCAGATGCTGGAGATCAGAGCTGAAAATGTGTTGCTGGAAAAGCGCAAGTCAGGCAGCATCCAAGGAGCAGGAGAATCAATGTTTCGGGCATGAGCCCTTCTTCAGGAATGAGGAAAGTTTGCCCAGCAGGCTAAGATAAAAAGTAGGGAGGTCTCACTACCTTTTATCTTTATCTTAGCTTGCTGGGCACACTTTCCTCATTCCTGAAGAAGGGCTCATGCCCAAAACCTCTATTCTCCTGCTCCATGGTCTGATTACTGCCTAGTACAGTTTTAGCAACAGTATTTTTATATTCCATTCCCTTTGAAATAAAATCCAATATTCTGTTTGCCTTTTTGATTACCAACTGAACCTGTTGTTAACTTTGAGATTCATGTATAAAGACCCCCTTTCCTCATTTAGATAACATCTAGCTCTTCCAGTCTTTCTCTCAAAGTGCCTAACCTCTTATATTTGCACATTATATTCCATCTAACAAGTTTATGCCCACTCACTTAACCTGTCTATATCCCTATGTAGACTCTTGTCATCTTCATCACTGACATTCACAAACTTGGCAATAGTAAAATCATTTCCAAGCGTAGCCCCAGAACTGATTCCTGTGGCATTCCATCAAGAAGCTTCTTACAAAATAAATAAACAATGCAAATTTACATGAACAGTTTACAAGGGAAGAATTTTATGATTTCCTATCTACATGGTGGTGGCTTTAGCCCTCAGCCTGTTCATAATTCTATATAGGCAGACAAAGCATAGGCAGCTTGCCCTCACTTCACCCTGAATGAAGCCCTCAAGGCCTCTTGCTGCCCAGCTTCAATTTTGAGTGCGAAGGGAGAATTCAGTGCAAGAAGGAAGCCAGAAATGTCACCCTACTTAAGTCCCGAATGGGAAGAACTGGGGGTCATTTCTTAAGGGTCCCTTTCCACCTGGGTTTTACCCACATAAACCATGTCCCCCCAAAACTAGCATCTGATGTGCCTTCCCCGTCATCGTGGTTTCACAGTGCTTAATTCCTCTTTCTCCACCCCCCGAATCTCACCACCTCTTCCTACCATGAGATTTCCCCATGCTTACCTGGTCTCAAACTCAGGAGCTTAGAATCTTGGGGCTGTTTCCAGTCCTAGTAATGACTTGTACTGCAATCACAGAGCTATTAGTCAATCAGATTAGCTGCTTTTTGTTTGAGGCAGGTCTTGCATCTAAGTGTAGGATAGAATTCCCAGATCCAGTTTGGGTTATGGAGTTACATTCCTTACTGACTCTTCAGCTGGTGGAACAGGAAAGACCACCATCCACAAAGTCCTGATCTAAGTGCTCCAAATTGAACAAACAATTGCGTTCAGTTTCCCCCTTGACTTTTACCACCATGCAAGAAAATCATGAACAATGATAGTTTGTATTTGGCTTCTGAAATTTGGAATTAATACTCAATCATAAGGATACAATCCCAAGATTTGTAGGAAATAAAGAATAATGTAACTATTCATGAATAAAATCTAAAATAAAAATATATTTCACTTCTATTTCATGTACATTACACACACTGATGCATTATAGTTTTTAGGAACTGCATTTGTTTAGATTATATTGAAATATTAGTCAAACTTTAAACTAAAATTTATATTGGTCAATGTCTGACAAAATGGAAAAAGGGGTATCTATTCACAAGGTTGCCAAATACTTTTCAACAGTAGCTTGGACATGAATGGATTATTAGACAACCATTTAAGTATGAAATTGCATCATGGCAATTCCACATGAAATAACTAAAATTAGCAAGCACGATTAAGCATAAAAGCTATGTGATTTGACAAATTTTCACTTTGACCAAATACAGCAAGAACAAAAGGAGTAGGAATAAGCCATTTAGCCCCTCACAACTTTTCTGGCAATCATGATAATCATTGCTGACCTGCAACTCATCTCCATTTGTCTTTGACCCTTTTCCCTTAACATCTTTGGTTAATAAAAAGGCTATCAACCTCAAGTTTTAAAATTAAGGATTTTGAGTGTGTGTTCCAAACTTCGACCACCATTTGCATCAAGAATAATTTTCTAATTTCACTTCTGAAAGAGCTAGTTCTCAGTCTTAAAGAATAAAATAAAGCATTAAAACTGCACAGCACTTAGAACAATTTCTCTCTCTCTACTCTAACAATCTCAACCCTGAACATGTTGAAAGTTTCAATTAAATCACCCATTAACCTTCTAAATTCCAGGAAAAATATATTAGTTTGCACAATCTCGCACTGTAACTTAACTATGAGTCTAACTATCAAACAGTAAATCTTACATCCATCAGGGTCAACAAATCCTTCTTAACATGTGGTGCCCACAATTGCTTTCAAGTTTGATCCAACTAGGGCATTGTATATCTGAAATATGATAAGTGCCCCCTTGCAGTGTGGTCTCCAAACATACAGGGCAGCATCTAAAAGACCTTTGATAATTATCATGCCATGAAAATGAACAGAAAATGGGCCTGGACAATAGGATAAGTCTATTGTCCAGTAGCCTTTTCCTGCACTGTATTGACTCTCTCTGTTTCAGCTATGTTTTACCATTGAACTTTGTGCCATTTGCGAATTTAGATTTGGCTCTCTATATCACCTAAGTTGCAAAGAAATATGCTGAACAGTTGAGACTCCAAACACAGACCGTCTTATGATACCACTAATGATACAGTTTGAGTATCTACATATTATCCCTACACTAAGACTTCCTCCACTCATCATTTTCCAATCAAGTCAGTTCTTGCCTTCAATTCCAAGTACTTCAATTATAGCTAATTTTTTTTTTTGAATAAGAAACTTGCATTGTTGCCTCACAGCCCAAGGAACACAGGTTCTATTCCATTCTTGGTTGGCTGTCTGTGTGGAATTTGCACATTCTGCTCATGTTTATGCGGGTTTCCTCCAGGTGCTCTAGTTCCCTCACACAGTCCAAAGATGTGCAGGTTAGGTGAATTGGCCATGCTAAACTGCCCATTGTGTTCAGGGATGTGCAGGCTAGGTGCATTAGCCATGAGAGATGCAGGGTTACAGGGATAGGATAGAGGGTGGGATGCTCTTCAGAGGGGTGGTGTGGACTTTATGAGCTGAATTAGCCTGCTTCCACACTATAATTAAATGAATTGTGAAATGCTATGTAAGTAATGCTAATATTCTACTCATCTACTGAAGTTACCTCAAAAAGTTTACTAAAGCTTTCACAGACAAAACTGAATTGTTGCAAATTATGTTTAATATGGTAATGTAAGCTTGTCACAAAGGTGTATACAAAAAAATGAAAGAAACCACCCAATCAGAACAAACAGATTTTATCCCATTTGTATATCTACAAGAGAAGATTAAACTGTTGGTCTTCCATCTCTAAAATGATGGTTTGTGCCATCGTAATCAATTCTATCTTAAGTACTTCCTGATGTGGATCAGAAGCCCCACTCTGACATTGCACTTTGCCACATTTGCTGCAGTAAAAGACAGTGACCTGATAAACTACATGATTTAGTGGCCTCTCTTCACATCCACCCATAAATGTGGAATACTCTGCAATATACTTTTGACAAGGCAGCTTGCACAAAATATTGTGACGGAGGTGTAAGGGGAAGGGGTGAAGATAAAAGACTAAGAACACCGAGTAACACTGAAGATTTGTGCTGCAGGAGATATTCTTTTATGGCTATAACACTTGGCATTTACTCGACAACATAGAATATCGCTTAACTATGCCACGCTCATAAAAGACAGAACAGATGCCCCCCGTCAAGCCCACATCCCATTTCAGGTACCTTACCCTGCCACCGCAGGAACTGCAAAACCTGCGCCCACACCTTGCCTCTCACCTCCGTTCAAGGCCACAAAGGATCCTTCCACATCCGACAGAAATTTAGCTTACCTCCAATGTCATCTGCTTTATCCATTGCACCCAATGTGGTCTCCTCTACATCAGGGGGACAGGATGCCAACTTGCGGATCGTTTCAGAGAACATCTCTGGGACACCCGCACCAACCAACCCTACCGCTCTGTGGCTGAACACTTCCAACTCCCCCTTCCACTTCGCCAAGGACATGCAGATTAACATATCAATTGCGGAATTATTCCCAATTCCACAGTTGGCAAATTGTAGCCATAATTGCTGATAAGAATGGAGGATATCTCAAATGATCGTCTTCATTGAGCTGAGGCAAGAGAACTGCTCCCTAAAAATCTCAGGCGGATAAGTCAACCTGCTGAGAACCACTATCTCTATCGTCCTACTCTAACAGTCTGATTTGAAATGCACTGAAATGAGCTCAACTTGCAAAGATAGCCCTCACAGGTGCTCCGTGTCCAGAAGCAAACTTATAAAAGAATACAGAAGTATTTCAGCATTAACTTTCTCCCTTTCAATTCTACAATTATTCCAAATATAGGACAGCTCCAAAAATACATACAATTGCACAAGCATGCAGAAGAAATGATCCTACTCCAACTACTCTAAACTAAAGGAATCAATTCAAATGTACCAGCCCTTACAAAATCACTGAAATTGCATCATGAATGGTGCGCAGCTTCCCATAGTAAAACAAACATTCTGAATTACATAATTGCTGATGAGATCAACACTATTCTGACATGGACTCTCACTTCAATACACTCTCGGTCCTTTGCAAAGCAAATTGCTCATATGCAAACAGGGTAAGGGGAATAGGCAAATAGAACATTTTTGCAATATTTGGCATTGGGGACTAAGGCCATTCTAAACCTCACTATATTGACAATGTTTTTAATGTTAAATTGAAAATATCAGCATTCAAATGGAACGAATAATTCACAATGTTTTGAAACAAGTTAAATGATTGATGGATTCAGTATAATTGGTAAACAACACTTTCTTCTGTTAATTGTTTACAGCTCTGAACAAGTGCCCACTAGATGACATTGCTAAGCCAATGTTTTTAACATTAAAGGATTTTATGAACACCATTAAATAATTTATCACTTTTTAAAAAAACTAAGAGCACCACTTAAAATTTATTACCTTTCCCTTTTCTGGAAGGATCTGACGAAACTGCAGCCATCCTTCCTTTGAAGCATCACCAAAGCTGTCTGATGAGGAGTCCCTTCTTGGGCTCACATCAACCGAAAATTTCAGGCTGTCTGGGGCCTAGAGAAAATCAGAGTTACAGTGCAACACATTCCACTGCAAATCTCACAGATCACTTTGAATGGATTGATAAAGAGAGCATGAGTCCAACAATCACTTTACCACAAACATTACTGCAGATATGTTTCAAACTTAAAGAATAATACAATAACTGCACATCATGCTTCCAGATAGACTTTTAGCTCAAGTTATAAAACAAAACTGGCTGGAATTAGCCATGCAAGGAACATACCAGCACACTACAGTAATGTTTTTACTAAATTAATATTGCAAAGATTGTTTGGCATTGCATTCACTTGCTACAGTGTGGCGCTATATTCTGCCTACATAGACACCACTGTGATACTGAACCTTGTTTTACTTTCTGAAAGGCCTTTGTTACTGTAAACATCAGATACCAAGCGTAATCATTTACATATATACTTATAAAAGTTAATTCCAAGAAATATTCTGACCAGTAGGGATAAAAAGCTGAAAGAATAATAGAAAGTTAACAAACATTAATTTAAAAAGGTCAGCTTGCTTTAAACAAGTCTTATTTGCTTACTAATTGAATTTCAAGTGTACCGATGATCTGAATGTAGATTGAAGCTTCCCTATGTAGTTAACAAATTGGGAAGAGAGATTGAGAAGAATGACAGGTACATTATTTCACAAAAAAAGTTACAAACCTTCATCCCTTGCAGGCTCGGCATTGGCTTCATTGATTTTCTAATGAAAAAGAACATTTTTAATTAATCTAGTAAATAGCTAATTAGAAAATTAATATGCATAAAAGACAAAGCATGCAAATCAGCAACTTACAATTTTTCTTCTCTGTAGTTGTCTAATCCTTCATCATATGACTTTGATCGCTCAGTTTTTGCACAAGGCTGAGATTCAGTAGATATTCTAATGGCATCTGAAGATTATTACATTATTAATTATAAGAAGTTAGTCATGGTATGTAGTCTATTGAATGTAAACTAGAATTGTTAAGTTCAAATTTGTACTTAAGCACCTACCTTGGTCATGTGATAACTGACGACGAATAAGAGGGGATGGCTTAGTAGGACTAGCGGGTACTGTAGTTATTGCAAGTATTTCAGACATTCCGGCTGAAATTACTGCAGATGCAGGAATGTGGGTAGACTCATGATCAACACTAGGACTCGTGGGTTCATCTAGGAAGTAAATTAATGTCAATCATTAAATCCCTACTGTTAACCATAAAGAGACATATTTACCATTATTTCATATTTACCAGAAATAAAGTATTACAAAATTGATTTGTAAAGAATATACACTTGCCAACAAAAGTACTAAATGCAAAGATTTAACTTTTCTGGTTTTATTTCAACTTAAATTTTTAATCACAGAGGTCCAAAAGCCCGATTGAAGTAGAAAGTAGAATAGAGGAGCTTTTATTTGTCATTTCTACCACATACAACAATTCTACCCCCATTACCGAGGGTGCTACATGGACAGTACAAACTACACACTTGTACATGGCTTAAAGTGCAAAACATGCAAGTTACACTGTAACAGAAGAATGACGAATAATAGACATTTTTCTAGCAGCAACACTAAAGAATTTCAGATGGGAAAGAGTCCAATTATACTGTGTTAAAGAAACCTAATGGCTTGGGGGGAAAGAAACTGCTGCACAGTCTGGCTGTGAGAGACCGTATGCTCTGGTACCTCCTGCTAGATGGCAGAAGGAAGAGGAGTTTGAATGAGGGGAGTGTGGGGTATTCCACAATTCTCTTAGACATTCAGATGCAGTGTGTGATGTAAATGCCTGCAATGGATGGAAGAGAGACCCTGATGATCTTCTCAGCTGTCCTCACTATCCGTTATAGGGCCTTATAATCCAAGGCTGTACAATTCCCAAACTAGGCAGTGATGCAGCAACTCAGGGTACTCTCAACGAATCCTCTGTAGAACCTGGTGAGGCTGGGGGAGGGAGGTGAGTTTTCCTCAGCCTGCACAGAAAGTAGACACACTGCTGGGCTTTCTTGGCTATGGAGCTGGTGTTGAGGCTCCAGGTGAGATTCTGTGCCAGGTGTACACCAAGAAATTAGGTGCTCTTCACGATCTCCGCTGGGGAGCCATCGATGTCCAGCTCCATGCCCTCCTGAAGTCAACAACCATCTCTTTCGTCTTGTCCACATTCAGACAGGTTGTTGGCTCTGCACCAGTCCATTAGCCACTGCACCTCTTCTCTGTATACTGACTCATCATTCCTAGTGATGATGGAAATGGGTACTGCAGATGCTGGAGATTTGAGTCAAGATCAGAGTGGTGCTGGAAAAGCACAGTAGATCAGGCAGAATCCAGGGAGCAGGAAAATCGATGTTTCAGACAAAAGCCCTTCATTCCTGATGAAGGGCTTTTGCCCAAAACGTCGATTTTCCTGCTCCTTGGATGCTGCCTGACCTGCGGTGCTTTTCCAGCACCACTATAATCTTGACCCTGTTCCTACTGATGAGGCCCACTACAATCGTATCATCAAGTTTGCTGATGATGTGATTTGATCTGTGCATTACTGTAGTCACGTGTCAGCAGGGTGAACAGCAGTGGACTGAGTACACAGCCCTGGTGGGCTCCCCATGCTCAGTGTGATGGCATTCGAGATGTTGCTCCCGATCCAGACTGGAGTATCCCAGTCAGAAATTCCAGGATCCAGTTACAAAAGGAGGTATTTAGGCATAGCAGACGCAGCTTTCTAATTAGGTACTCAGGAATGATAGTGTTAAATGCAGAACTGAAGTTTATGAACAGTAGTCTGACGTAGGTGCCCTTCTCCCGATGGGTGAGGGCCAGATGGAGGGTGGTGGAAATGGCATCATCTGCTGAGCAGTGTGATCGATATGCGAACTTCAGGGTGTCCAGTGAGGGGATCAGTAGGGTCTTAACATGGCTCTTACAAGCCTCTCAAAGCACTTCATGATGATGGGCGTAAGTGCCACAGGGGGGATATTTGTTGAGACAGGACGCTGAAGAATTCTTCCGCACGGGGATGATGGTAGCAGCCTTGAAGCATGTTGGAGATGTTGAAGATCTAGATGCAGGTTTGCTCACTGAGCTGGAAGGTTCGTTTTCAAACATTTCGTCACCATACTGGATCACCTCATCAGTGAGCCTCTGGATGAAGCAATGGTGACATCAGCTGCTTTGTATTTACGTGTTTAGGCTTCCTTGGGTTGGTGACATAATTTCCTGTTCTTTCTTTCAGAGGTAAATGAAATCCAAGCCAATGCTTTTTTTTTAAAAAAAGATTTTTTTTTAGATTAGATTCCCTACAGCGTGGAAACAGGCCCTTCGGCCCAACAAGTCCACACCGACCCTCCGAAGAGCAACCCACCCAGACCCATTCCCCTACAATTACCCCTGACTAATGCACCTAACACGACGGACAATTTAGCATGGCCAATTCACCTAACCTGTATATCTTTGGTCTGTGGGAGGAACCCGGAGCACCGGGAGGAAACCCACACAAACAAGGGGAGAATGTCACCTGCGGGGGGAATTGAACCCGGATCCCCGGTGCTGTGAGGCAGCAGTGCTAACCACTGAGCAGCCCCACTGTTTGTTGATAAGAGTTCCAGTTGGAGTCATGCTTCTAGGATTTCTTGTGCGTGTCTGTTCATGAACGTCAACTAGCCACAAAAAGACATGACCCACTCTCACTAGTATCCTTACATATAGATGAGGAAGGGCATCACTTCGACTGGGACAACACACCCATCTTAGTACAAACCAAACAGAGAGACACACAAGAATTCCTAGAAGCATGGCATTCCAACCAGAACTCTATCAACAAACACATTGACTTAGATTCTATTTACCACCCCCTGAGAAAAAGAACAGGAAATGACATCACCAGAGGAAACTTGTCACCACAGGAAGTAATATCACCAACCCAAGGAAGCCTAAACACAAATAGAAAGTGGGCCATACTACCAGTACTTCATCCAGAGGCTACCTAGTATGGTGACAAAACGTCTGAAAACAAACCTTCCAGCTCAACGAGCAAACCTACATCCAGAGCCTCAACCTGAGCTACAAATCTCTCAAAACTAATCAGATGATGAAGCTGTCTGTGAGAATATCCACCACTACATCAAAGCGTCCTAAGCACTCTGCCAGGGTTGTTATCTGGTCCAGCAGCCTTATATGGGTTGACGCAACATAGGGGTTTTTAATCATGTCGTCCCTGGTAAGACACAGCACCTGGTCATTGGGAGGGGTTATGGATTTCTCCGCTGCCAAATTGTTTCATGCCTCAAACCATGCATAAAAGTTGTTCAACTCATCCAAGAGGGAGGCATCACTAACACAAGCACGCAATGTTGTTCTGTGGTTGGTAATGGCCTGAATATTCTTCCCCATGCTCGGCGTATCGGCGCTGTCCTGAAAGTGGCTGTGCATTCTGTATGTGTGCATGCTTTGCCTCTTTGCTGGCCTGGGTCAGGTTGGCCCTTGCTATTGTTAGGCCTGCCTTGTCATCTGTTCTCAAGGCAGGATCACGGGTCCTCAGCAGCGCACATCCACGCCTTCTGGCTGGGGCGAGAAGTGATTGTCTTGGACACAGTGATGTCGTCAATACACTTGCTAATGTAGCAAATCACCATTGCTGTGTACTCCTCTGAGTTGATGGCATCACCATTGGTTGCTGCTTTTGAACATACGTCAGTCAGTGCGCTCAAAACAGTTTTGGAGAGCAGAAATGGTCCCTGCTGGACATGTTTTCACTGTTTCACCAGTTTGACATGACTGACTAGTGGTCTGTATGCTGGGATTAGCAGAGCAGAGATATGGCCCGAGGAGCTGGGTCTCTGTCCTGTATGCATTGGGGATGTTTGTGTAATCTACCACTGAGATCTCCCGTGTTCTCCCCTCTCGTCACATGCTGGTGGAATTTAGGGAGCACAAGAATTTAGGGAGAACAATTATTTGTTCCCTTGGGCACCTGCTCCCACAGTTATTATCCAATTATTTATTTATTAACACATAACTCTTATTTATTCCCTAGTTTAGTTTGATTTCAGACATTCCTGCCAGACTGTACTAGATGTGTTCATAAACAAGGTTTAACTATTTCCCACATGCGCAAGATTTAAAAATTATCCTGACTTAAATATTACATACATTTGTCTAATTTTCCCAAACTCCTGGAGAAAAACCAGTTCTCCTCCCTCCTGAAGGTAGGGTCCCCTTCATCCTCACCTACCATCCCACCAACATCTACATCCAAAGGATCATTAGCAGCCATTTTCACTGCTGGAGAATACCACCCTATTTTCTAATTGGGAAATGTGCAACCTTCTGGACTTGATACAGAGTTTAATAATTTTGGCACCCGAGCACCTTTGCCCATCTCCTTACCCAAACCTCTACACACAGGGCAGTCATCACATGGACTGCTCCCATACACAACCCTCTAATGGTCCAAATTAGCAGCTATTTGTTCTCCCATTTATCCATTCCTTTGTGTGCCCAACTGTTTCCTATCTGGGCTCCTTCTCCAACTGCCATTTACTCCTTCCCCAATCCCTCCAAACTTTAGCATCTATATTAACTGTTTTTCAACTACAATCAGTTCCAAACAAGGGTCAATGAACCCAAAACATTAACTCTGCTTTCTCTCCATTGATGCTGCCAGACATGCTGAGGTTTCCCTGCACTTTCTGATTTTGCACCAAACTAATGGCAGACTTAGCTTATATTTCAGTGCAGAAGCTCTAGCAGCTTTTCAACTAGTATACACTGTAGTTACCAAGTTTCCTTGATCATGTTCCTCTGAAACCTTCAGTAAAACCATTAAAATGTTAATTACAGCAGTTCTACCTACTAATGAGAACAGCAACAGAAGCCATTTCTCTCAACTCATGCTAGTTTTCTGGTTACTTGCTAGTGAATGATTAAGGGCAGACACATATTTGGCCATATTAGGATTATTATGATAAATTTTATTTATGACAATTACATCACAATATTTTTCAGCTACATGAAAAAACTCATGAGCTGAATTATTTTGTCCTAGCTTGATGTCTCATGATTGTAACACAACAGGTCATATAGTAAGTTCCAATCCCTTCATTAAATGTTGCACTTGAGATTAATTTCTCATCTTTCTACATATTTCAATGATTATGGTTTTGAGTAGCTCTCTGGATCCATAGCACAACATGCACAAACTTGCAGGTAACAAGAGGTCCATACTTTATGAACATAATATTCCTGTTTTTAAATTTTAATTTAGCACTGTGTATAACAACTATGGGTTTTGGCAACTCTGGCAGGCATTATCTTTGAAATAAATTACAAATTGTTGTTGTTTCACTTCATATTCCATGCACTACAGTGCATTACATATTGAATCCCAGGAAAATATGGAGAATCAAGGTTGGAGCTTCCCACATGCTGGGGGCCACATGCAAATTTAAAATACTACACTAAATATTGTACAATAGCACAGACTCATGGAGATGTACAGCAATAGAAACAGTTCCTTTGATCCAGTTCATCCATGCCGACCAGATATCTTAAATTAAATCTAGTCTCAATTGCCAGCATTTGGCCCATATTCCTCCAAACCATTCTTATTCACATGCCCATCCAGATGCCTTTTAAATGTTGTAATTGCACCAATCTCCACCAACTTATTTGGCAACTCAATCCATACATGCACCACTCTCTGCATGAAAAGGTTGTCTTAAATCTTTCTCCTCTCCCCTTAAACTATGACCTCTAGTTTTGGAATCTCCTACCATAGGGAAAAGACCTTGGTTATTCACCTTATCCAAGCCTCTTATGATTTTATAAACCCCTATAAAAGGTCACCCCATATCTTCTGACACTCCAGGGATAACAGCCCTAGTCTTTTCAACCTCCCCTTATAGCTCAAATCCTCCAACCCTGAGAACATCCTTGTAGGTATTTTCTGAATCCTTTCAAGTTTCACAATATCTTTCCGGTAACAGGGAGAGCAGAAATGAACATAGTTTTCCAAAAATAGTCTAACCAATGACCTGGACAACCGCAACATGACCTTCTAACTCCTATACTCAATGCACTGACCAATGCAGGCAAGCGTACCAAATCCCTTCGTCACTATCCTATCTATCTACAACTCCACTTCTAATGAACTATTGTGATGATGCTGCTCCTTTAACAAAGTTATGTAGCCCTTGGTGTTTTTCAAAAGGGCTTATAAAAGACTGAAGTTCCTATTTGTCTGGGTTTGGCCATTTTGATTTTGGCTAACAGAAACAACCTAAGGCAACAATCAGGGAAAAGGGCTTTTAGGTTTTCTTTAAAAAATGCACTTGTACAATGAAAGGGGAGTGACCAGTTCTCACAGTTCAGAGATTTTTCTAGTTTGGTTTAGTTTTTAGCTGGTGGCCCCAAGAAGCTGCTGGGGGAAAAAAAAAGAGGTTCCATGTTTTAGCCAATGATCCCTGGCGGATCCTCTCTGTAATCTCCCGCTCCTGTATGAACCTGTGTTTGAATTTACCTTTTTGCTAAGGCAGTGTGTTTATGGGATGTTGCGAGAAATCAGAACAGCTCTTTGTTAAGTTGCGAGGGATATCGTGTCAGTTAGGCTTTCAAATAGTTGTTGAACTAAACTGTTTTGCTTGTTGTGGTTCTGTTCGCCGAGCTGGGCATTTGTGTTGCAGACGTTTTGTCCCCTGTCTAGGTGACATCCTCAGTGCTTGGGAGCCTCCTGTGAAGCACTTCTGTGATGTTTCCTCCAGCATTCATAGTAGTTTGTCTCTGCTGCTTCCAGTTGTCAGTTCCAGCTGTCCGCTGCAGTAGCCGGTATATTGGTCCAGGTCGATGTGCTTATTGATTGAATCTGTGGATGAGTGCCATGCCTCTCGGAATTCCCTGGCTGTTTTCGGTTTGGCTTGTCCTATAATAGTAATGTTGTCCCAGTCGAACTCATGTTGCTTGTCATCTGCATGTGTGGCTACTAAGGATAGCTGGTCGTGTCGTTTCGTGGCTAGTTGGTGTTCATGGATGCGGATTGTTAGCTGTCTTCCTGTTTGTCCTATGTAGTGTTTTGTGCAGTCCTTGCATGGGATTTTGTACACTACATTGGTTTTGCTCATGCTGGGTATTGGGTCCTTCATTCTAGTGAGTGGCTGTTGGTTTGTGTTCTGTTAGGAGTCCTAGTGGTTGCAGTAGTCTGGCTGTCAGTTCGGGAAAGCTCTTGATGTATGGTAGTGTGGCTAGTCCTTTGTGTTCCAAGGACATGCTGCAACCTGCAGGTAAGGTGAATGCTAAGTTGTTCATTGTGTTAGATGTATTAGTCTGGAGTAAATATAGGATAGGGGGAAATGGGTCTGGGTGGGTTATCTTCGGAGGGTCAGTATGGACTTGTTGGCCCAAATGGCCAGTTTCCACATTGTGGGGAATCTAATCTAAGGCCCAAAACCAAAATAAAAAGTTTATAAATCCAACACGAAGCATTTCCAGAAGCCACCTCAAGCTTCACCTGTTTTTGCCTTTCCAATGCAGCTAAAGGCAAGACCAGCAATGGTGGACCAATTAAGGTTTGCATGATAGTTAGCTTTCAGAAGACAACTACATGCATAGTTGTAAAGGAAAAAAATGGCAATGCTGTGGTGAAAGAACATAGGAATGGGACTAATTGGATAACACTTTCAAAAAGCAGACAAACGCACAATGCTTAAAAGATCACCCCCTCGGATGAGATAGTCTCTTGTGATGATTTATGACCATTTGTTGGCTGGTTTCAACTCCTTATGACCAACTTTTTTCCTACCATTCTTGTTCCTAGTCTTCATCCCAGTTTTTTACAATTTTTTCCTGCAAGTTACCAGAATTGGCTGCTAATTCCAACACAGTATCACTCCCAATTTTCTCATTCTCTGTACATCTGTTGTTGTTGTGACAGCAGGGGAGTAATGGGGAAGGAATGGTGAAAGAGTCTTACCCTTTCTATACTTCTCCCATCCTGTTCATTGTTTTCACCAATTCCCTGGACCCTGCCGAGAATAATCTGATCCAAAAGTGATCTAAACTGATGGATTTCATACAAGAAAGTAGCAAATTCTTTATAATTTCAACAAGTTTAAATTTTAAATTGGCACATTTTTCCATTTCTCCCTTTTCATCCAAACATTTCCGAATTATTTCTTTCTTAATACAATCCAACTTTAATTCACCTTCTTTGTTGCCTAGTTTTTTTCTCACATCTCACTTCCTACAAATTGACCAAACAATCTTGCACAGGAAACCAACATGTCAAATATTAGGCACATTGGTTTAAAACCAGAGATTATATGTTAGTTCATGAGAGTACATGATACATCCAGTAAGTTGCAAAATTGAGGCAAAAGCTCTTCACCCTTTAAACAATACTTGGTGTACGAGGTACTAAGTAAAACACAGATGCAAGGCACACTGGCTTGCTGGTTGGAATGGCTTGTGACATGGAAGTTAAGGAACTCTCAAAATATCACATCCCCCCCTCCAAAAAAAAATACAGTAAAAGAAATTTATTAGATTCAAAACAAAAGCAGAAATTATGACATGATATTAAGATATGGGCTTGTTCAATTCATATAAAATATATGGAACCAAAACAGTTTTCACAAGTAAAGTAAAATAATGCTGCAAATTCAAAACCAATGCATGAAACTTACCATAATTAAGAATCTGTTAATTGTCTAACATTATAAAACTGGTTTTGTAAGATCACAAAATAATTAATGACCCAAACTTAGAAAATCTGCATATCATATACAACAGTGAACTTTGCCTAGATAGCAATCAGTTTTAATTTTCATTGTGCATAGAAAAGGTATTCAAACACTGCTGAATCCCACTATCATCTGGCAAAAAAAAATCCATTCATTCACAAACATTCTTAAACTTAATAGTTAGCAACTTTGAACCAATTTGTTCAGTCAGTTTAACTATATTAGTTCTCAGTTAGGAATTATTATCCATGCTTCAAGGCCTCACCCCCTCCTTACTTCTGTAATCACCTCCAACCTTAAAACCCTCCCAGTTATTTGGACTTTTACAATATCCCCAATTTTTAAGTATTCCACCTTTGGAGATGATGTCTTCAGCTGCCAAGAAGCTAAGCTCTCAAATTTCTTCTCAAAACAGTCAGTTCTGAAGGAGGATCACTGAACTGAAACTGTTGACTCCAAGAGCAGATTAGAGGCGAGGAATCTTGTAGTTCAGAACAACAGCGTGAAATAGCACTGATTATGACAATGATGTACCAGAGAAAAAGTTGTGGGGAGGGACACAAATAGGATTGGAATACCTATCCCACAAGAGACAGACATAACTTCCACTTGCCACTTCAACACACCAACAGTTGCATCACAGGCCTGCTGCAGTGTTCTAGCAAGTCTCAGCACAAGCTCGAAGAACATCTCCTCACTAAGACCCTGCAGCTTCTTGGACTCAACACTGAGTTCAATAACTTGAGTCTGATCCCATACCTTTATGTCTTTTATCCACCCCATAAGCCAGTCCTGTCATGACACGAGTAGCTTTTTAGCACAGCCACTCATTCGCTTCTGCTCGTACACCATTTATAACATTATATGGGTTCCTTTCAATGTAGCTTACCCATTCTCTCCGAACCTTAGCTCATATTCAACTTTTCTCCTGTGCTGGCCTGCTATCTGAAATCTATTTTCTACTCCTTTCATCTTCTCCCTCCGGGTGTTTTCCATCTCCACCTATCCGCTAACCATTCCCCTTCCCCAACTCGCCATCAAAGCACAATACAGCACTGTGCAACATCTAAAATATGCAATGCACTAACTCCCCCAGTCTCCTTTGACGCACTTTTCAAATCCTCTACCACCAGAAAACGCAAGATTAACAGGCGCACATGAACACAACTGAGAGCAAGTGTGACTCCAAGCCACACACCATCCTAATTTGGGGTTTACTGTAAATCTATAAGTTAGCACAAACATCTCTCTATTCTGGACACTTTTCCTGCCTAGAAGTCACTCGAATAGAGTCAGACGCAGAGATGTACAGCATGGAAACAAACCTTTTGGTCCAATTCGTCACTGCCGAGCAGATATCATAACCTAATCTATGTAATTGCTATGATATCCCAGTCCCATGTTCCGAACATGCCAAGTTCATCTCCCTTCCCTGTTAGGCCTCTTGCATTGAAATAAATCGCTGCTTTTCTTAACTGTATTAGTCACAGATTGATCTCCTTCCTCAGTATCTCAGTGTATCCACACCCCCACCACTTACTAGTTTAAATCCTCATGAGCAGCTCTAGCAAATCTCCTACCAGTATATTAGTCCCCTTCTAATTCAGGTGAAATCCACCCTTCTTGTACAGGTCACTTCTACCCCAGGAGAGATTCCAATGGTCCAAAAATGTGAATCCTTCTACCATACACCAGCTCTTCAGCCATGCCTTCATCTGCCCTATCCTCCTATTCCTACCCTCACTACTACCAGGAGTAGCACTGGGAGTAATCCAGATATTATCACCCACGAGGGCCTCCTTTTTAAAGTCCCGCCTAACTTAATATATTCTCCCATCAGAATCTTCTCCTTCTCACTTCCTATGTTGTTCGTACCAATGACCTCCTGCCAGTCCCTCTCCCCTTTGAGAATATTCTGCACCCTCTGAGGCATCCTTGATCTTGGCACGAGGGAGGCAACACCATTCCACCTTTTCGCTGCTGGACGCAGAAATGTCTCTCTGACCAGTGAGCCCCCTAACACAATCGATCACTATGAACCCTATGTGTCCCTCATTTCATTAGAGCCAGTCTTGATACCAGAAACTTGGCTGTTTGTGCTACATTCCCCTTAAAGTCCATCACCTCTACATTTTCCAATACAGCATACTTGTTTGAAACAGGGATAGCCACAGAAGACTCCTGTACTACCTGCCTACCTCTCCTACCTTTCTTGGAGTTAACCCATCCACCTAACTGTATCTGCAGCCTTTCTCCCTTCCTATAACTGCCATCACACCCCCTAGCTCTTGAAAACTCCTCAATACCTCGAACTGTTGCTCCAACAGATCCATTCGATTTGACAGGATTTACAACAAACGACATTTATTGCAGATATAATCCTCAGTAACCCTTAAACTCTCCCAAAACGCCAACATCCGACAACAGCAGCAGATCACTCTCCTAAAGGCCATTTTACTCCTATCATTCGACAGACCCAGAAAACAGCACCATCTTATTGCTCCACAAAACATTGCTCCAGACTAACTTAATACTTATGGTTTATATTTTTAAAATTTAATCAAGAGACAGATCCCAGTAAAAACATATAATCAAGAAAGAACCCACTCTACTCACTATTGTAGATTTTACATCATGGCTATACTTAAAACTATTCACTTATCTGTTTCAGTGCTATGACCTCTCAAACAGGTCATCATCTATTTCCCCACATTTTATATTTTCCATGTCATTCTCCACAGTAAGCACTGATGCAAAATCGTCTTCAGTATCTCCCCGATTCTCCTGCGGCTCAACACACGGCCTTGCTGATCTTTGAGGGGGCCCCATTCTCTCCCTAGTTACCGTTTTGTCCTTAATGTATTTATAACATCCCCTTGGATTCTCCTTAAACCTATTTGCCAAAGCTATCTCATGTTATTTTTATGCCCTCCTGATTTCCCTCTTAAGTATACTCCTACTGCCTTTAGACTCTTAAGGATTTACTCAATCTCTACGGTCGATACTTGACATATACTTCGATCTTTTTCTTAATCAAACCCTCAATTTCTCGAGTCATCCAGCATTACCAGCCTTTACTCTCTTCATACGAGGTATATACGGTCTCTGGACTCTCGTCATCTCACTTCTGAAGGCTTCCCATTTTCCAGCTGTCCCCTGACCTGCAAACATCTGCCCCCAATCAACTTTAGAAAGTTTTAGATTAGATTACTTACAGTGTGGAAACAGGCCCTTCGGCCCAACAAGTCCACACCGACCCGCCGAAGCGCAACCCACCCATACCCCTACATTTACCCCTTACCCCTATGGGCAATTTAGAATGGCCAATTCACCTGACCCGCACATCTTTGGACTGTGGGAGGAAACCGGAGCACCCGGAGGAAACCCACGCAGACACGGGGAGAACGTGCAAACTCCACACAGTCAGTCGCCTGAGTCGGGAATTGAACCCGGGTCTCCAGGCGCTGTGAGGCAGCAGTGCTAACCACTGTGCCACCGTGCCGCCCACGAAGTTGTTGCTTAATACTGTCAATATTGGCCGTCCTCCAGTTTGGAATTTCAACTTTTAGATCTGGTCTATCCTTTACCATCACTATTTTGAAACTAATAGAATTATGGTCTCTGGTCCTAGTGCTCCCCCACTGACACTTCATCTGCCCTGCCTTATTTCCCAAGAGCACATCAAATTTTGCTCTAGATATATCTACATACTGAATTAGAAAATTTCCTTTTGCACACTTAAATTCCCTTCCATCTAAACCCTTCATACATTTAAAAAGTGAAACTCCTCTACCATTACCACCCTATCATTCTTACTGACAACTGAGATTCTTACCATCACTGAATGCTAAGGGACAGTGGTTAGACTCTCTCTTATTGGAGATGGTCATAGCTTGGCATTTGTGTGATGTAAATGTTACTTGTCAGCCCAAGCCTGGATGTTGTCCAGATCTTGTTGCATTTGAACATTGACTGCTTCTGTATTTGAGGAGCCACAAATGGTGATGAACATTGTGAACATCCCCACTTCTGACTTTATTGAGGCAAGGTCATTGAAGCAGCTAAAGATGGTTGGAGCTAGGACACTACCATGTTGAAATCCTGTAGAGACGTCCCAGAGCTAAGATGACTGACCTCCACCAACCATGGACCATCACTGAATATCTCCCACAATCAAGATTCTTGAGTTTCTGGTCAATGGTAAAACCAACCGTACTTGCCATATAAATAGCAGATCAGAACATGGAACACTATGGCAAGTAACTCACTTCCTGACTCCCCAAAGCCTGTCCATCATCAACAAGGCAGAAGTCAGGAGTGTGATGGAATAATATCCCATTTGCTTGGATGAGTGCAGCTCCAACAACACTCAAGAAGCTTGACATCACTGAGGGCAAATCAGCCTGCTTTATTGGCACTACATGACAGCATTCACTCCCTCCACCATCAATGCTCTGTAACAACGGTGTGTACTATCACGAATGACTACTTCCATTTAGTCAAACAAAGGCAGCAGATACAAAACCAAATTCCCCTCCAAGCCACTCACCATCCTGACCTGGAAATAGATAGCCTTTCCTTCACTGTTGCTGGGTCCAAAATCCTGGAATTCTCTCCTTACTGGCATTGTGGATCAAACCACAGCATGTGGACTAAAGCAGTTTAAGAAGGCAGCTCACCACCACCTTCGAGGGCAATTAGGGATGACAATAAATACTGTCATAGAGAGTTGTACAGCACAGAAAAAACAACCCTTTGGTCTAAATCATCCATGCCAACCAGATATCCTCAATTAATCAAGTCCCATTTACCAGCAAGCCAGCCATGACATCCAAGTCCCACGAGTGAACAAAATAAAATCTCTAATAGATGGAACACAAAAGGTAGGATGCTTCCACTGCTCCATGAGGGTGCTATTAGTACACATCTTTTTTTTCCTCTTCAGCAGACAAATATGGAGAAATACCAGGCATGTAGAACATTGTAGCAAATATCAGTGAAGGAGATGTTTTCTATACCATCTGTTCAAGATGAGGTCCCCAGATCTCAATACAAAGCCCAATGAGCATCACTGGCTCTGGAGCTATTCTGGGTGACCTTCGTTTCTAATTGCCCAGCGTATTTACAGGGTACTTAACGGGTAATAAATGCTGTTCAGTAGCAACATTAAAGTCCCACGAATGAATAACAAAAATGCACTGTATCTGAAAGGGGAGAAGGGAAAATAAGACTTGATTTTTCTTAAGTGAATGACAGGGTAGAATGGCGCAACTCAGGCTGCAAGAACAGGATATTTGTATTTAACACTACATCTTCCTCAGGTTTGAAATTGCTTTATTATTTACACAAATACCAGCAGCATAAGTAGCCTTACTGTTACCTTGATAGCAAATTCTGACTCTTTGTTTCTGTGATCTGGCCTGGTTCTTCCTGAAAACTGTCTGGATTCAGCTGCAGAGCAAATCAATACATTGTACTGGGCCATGCCAAAACAACATCAAAGAATGCAGCCAGTTTTTAAACTAAGAATGTTTTCAATTCAGTGTTGCATATTCCATTTGATATTTGAAAACATAGTTCTAATTTTTTACATTTTTATGTACTTTGCTCAAAGATAATTAAATTTTTACAGACAAAATAATGGAATTGTAAAGGATTAGACTATACCAAATTAAAACTAAAAATAAAAACTGCTACAGGTGCTCAATATTATAGAAAGCTTGAGGTCTACTAAGGAAAACTGTTTCCATTGATTGATAAATTGCTAAAAAGGGTTATGAAAAAAAATTCAAAAATTCAGAATTAGGATTAGAATGACTAACTGGAAGGTTAAAAGGTTTTTGCATAAAATATGACCATTATTTATGATATTGATTGCTTAAAGATACTGATATATATTTTGTACCTAGTATATAATGCTCTCTTAATGTCATGAGAGCATTGCTGGGTTGCTCATCTCTAATTGCCTTTGAAAAGTGGTAAGGACACATCTTCTTGAACCACTGCAGTGTTGCATTATGATGTGACATGATTTTGTGAAGAGGAAAACGTATTTTGATTGATTCATTGCAATCCTCTAGCAAACAGTGATGTAAAATGTGGATAAAGAAAACCTGTAGAAGTGCTGCATTTGAATTTCCGAAAGATATCTGACAAGGTGCTTTAAGATTCCTACATAAGAATCACAGCTTGTGGTGTAGAGATAACATTTTAGCATAGATAAAAAGTTAACTAACCAGAAACAGAGCAAAGAGGATAAGTTCTGAACGGTCACTGGACCCTAAACATGAACGTTGTTTTCTGCTGCTAGACCAGTGTTTCTCCAGCAAATCTGTTTTTGTTTCAGATTTCCAGTATCTGCAGTTTTTTTTCTTTAGAGTAGCAGGGAAGTCTTGCCATAGTTGTACAAGATGTTGCTGAGATGATATCTGAAGTACTGTGTACAGTTTTCAGTTACTTACATAGGAAAGGATATAACCGCATTAAAAGCAAACAGATAACGTCTACAACTGATTGCTTGAAGGGGTTGTCTAATGAGGAAAGGACATGTCCAATGAGGTTTAGAAAAATGAGAGGTGATATGATGAAGCATTAAAGGCCCTGAGGGGACTTGACAGAATGACACTAAAATACTGTTTCTTCTTACAGGAGAGACTCGAACCAAGAAGAGAATTTAAAAACAAGGCGCATCCCATTTAAGGGGAGGAAAAACAAAACTTTTCTCTCGGAAAGTCACTCGTCTGTAGAGTTCTCTTCTGCAGAGGGTAGAAGAGGCAGGGTCATTGAACATTTTAAGGTCGAGTTAGGTTGATTGCCTTGTATGTTAAGAATCTAAGGGTATGGAGTATACAGAATATAGATGACAATCAGATAACTTATCAATTTGGGTAGCAGATGCCTATTGTTTATTGCTTGCTGTCACCCTATTTTCTTGAATAGAGAATCTAGGGAGTGCATCCTCCATCTCTGCAGACACTCCCTTTAAGATCCTAGAATACAAGTAATCAATTTTAGGACACCTGTCTGCTTTTAGACCATCAGTTTTCCTCGAAAATTTTATAAAATTTTCTTTTAAGAGTTTCTCCCTCCTTCTGCCCTTTGATTTTCTCTCTCTTGGAATGCTTTCACCAAAACGATAGGTGCAAAATACTTTTCAAAAGAATTCGCCATGCCCTTGTTTCCCTCTTTTCATGCTTTAATCTCATCCTCCAACATTTAGGTACTCCTTTCCTTGTTTATATCCCTGTTATAATTATCTGTTTTTTATATCTTCTAGTAGCTCATTCATTTTAATTTCCTCCACATTTTTCTTTCAGTCATCCTTTGCTGGTTTTTAAAATTTTCCACATCTCTGGGTTAGACATTTGTGTACTTGTTAAAAAATTAATTACTGTCTTTCACTTCCTTAAAAAGTACTGCAAGCATCCATTAATAGCAAAATGGCAGTAGAAATACTTCTTTTGAGTTAATGGTTTTCTTGGACATGTTCTAATATTTAATTGCATTAAACCAGTAATGTACATTCAAAGGGTTCAAAGAATCAAAATAATTCACCAGGCACTCAATTTAAGTATGTATAACAACAATTAGCTTATGATATAAAGCTATAACAAACTAGTTTGCACTTAAATCTATGAATTGTTTTGAACCTTACCAGAAAATAAACAATTTTTGGTCACTTGTTTAAGAATAAGTCAAGTTTGATGTGATAAGACTGGAATCATGTCTCACCAACATTAAAGTTTTTTTTGGAAGTGACAAAGAAGATTGATGCCACCATGTGGGCGACAGGGTGGCTAGCACAGCTGCTTCACAGTGCCAGAGACCTGGGTTCAATTCCCGCCTCAGGCGACTGTCTGTGTGGAGTTTGCACGTTCTCCCCGTGTCTGCATGGGTTTCCTCCGGTTTCCTCCCACAGTCCAAAGATGTGCGGGTCAGGTGAATTGGCCATGCTAAATTGCCCATAGTGTTAGGTAAGGGGTAAATGTAGGGGTATGGGTGGGTTGTGCTTCGGCGGGTCGGTGTGGACTTGTTGGGCTGAAGGGCCTGTTTCCACACTGTAAGTAATCTAATCTAATTGATGAAGGCAAAGAGGTGGACATTTTCTCGGTGGACTTCAGCAAGATGTTTGACAAGGTTCTACATGGTAAACTGGTTAGTAAGGTTAGATCATATCGAATACAGGAAGAGCTAACCATTTGGATACAAAATTGGCTTGAAGGTAGGGTGGTGGTGAAGGGTTGTGGTTATTTTTCAGACTGGAGGCCTGTGATCAGCGTTGTGCGAGAAGAACTGGTGCTAGGTTCACTGCTTTTTGTCATTCATATAAATGATTTGCAAGTGAATACAGAAGGTATAGTTGGTAAGTTTGCAGATGACATCAAAAGTGGTGGTGTAGTGGACAGTGAAGATTACCTCGGAGTACAATGGAACCTTGATCAGATTGGCAAAGGGGCCGAGGAATGGCAGGTGGAGTTTAATTCAGATAAATAGGTGGTGGTGTACTTTGTTAAGGCAAATCAGGGCAGGACTTATAAACTTAATGGTAAGGTCCTGGGGAGTGTTGCCAAACAATGAGACCTTGGGGGCAAGGTTCATTGTTTCTTGGAAGTGGAATCGCAGGTAGACAGGATAGTGAAGGCAGTGTTTGGTACACTTGCCTTTATTGGTCAGTGCATTGGAGTTGGTATGTCATAATGTGACTTTACAGGACACTGATTAGGCCCCTTTTGGAATACTGTATGCAATTCTGGTCTCCCTGCTGTAGGAACTATGTTCTTAAACCTGTAAGGGCTCAGAAAAGATTTACAGTGTTGTTGTCAGGATTTGAACTTTACAGAGAGGCTGAATAGGCTGGGGCTATTTTTCCTGGAGATCAGAGGCTAAGGAGTGACCTTATAGAGGTTGATAAAATCATGAAGGGCATGGATAAGGTGAATAGCCAAGGTACCCCCTCCCCGCAAGAGTGGAGGAGTCCAAAACTGGTGGGCACAGGTTTAAGGTGGGGGGGGGAAGATTTAAAAGGGACTTAAGGGGCAACGTTCTCATGCTGAGGGTGGTGCACATGTGAAATGAGCTGCCAGAGTAAGTGGTGGAGGCTGGTACAATTACAATATTTAAAAGGCACCTGCATGGGTATATGAATAGGAAGGGTTTAAAGGGACATGCATCAAATGCTGGCAAACGGGACTAGATTAATTTGGGATATGAATGAGTTGGATCGAAGGATCTATTTCCATGCTGTACAACTGTATGGCTGCAACAGGCAATTAGCAGAAAACATGTTTCCTGGAAAGTACAAATGCTTAATACACATCTAGGCTCCGTTCTGGTACTGCTTAGTAAACCTGAAAACACTCCCAGCTCAATAAATCTACATGAAAATATCTTCTGTTAAACTTATTTTTTTCACTTCCATATTTTTATTTAGGGCAGCATTTGCGCTTAACATTCAAGCTATACAAGAACGAAGAATCACTATTATTCCTTCCCAAAAATATCACAACTTATAATACTTGCAACAATTCAAGGTGAGATGAAAAAAAGAAACCAAGGTATTGAAATTGCAAATTATATTCAAGTTACTTCTGCCAAAATCATTACGATTTGTATGAAAGATTATTTTATAATAAATTATTTCTACACATAATAATATTATGAAACAAGTACAATTTTTAATTTTTCTCCTGAAATATTGCTCTGATATTTTGGTAGAATGAACTTTTTACATTTAACTTATTCGAGAAAGTCGGTTTCTGATCTTACCTATAAAGGGGATAGAGGCCAATGAGTCATCCTGTGGGCTTGAACTTGATGCTTTCCTCTGATCACCCATCCGTTTAATATTTACCTCGCGACGTGTATCATTAGGTAGCCAGCAGGTCGGGTCTGCTGCTGTATCTGGTGAGTTTACAGCTAAAATATATGACTGATGTCTTAGTGGTTGTGGTGCTAATTTACTTGAGGCAAGTTTTTCTCTCAAAATCACAGTCTCTTTTATGTCTGAAGGATCCTGTTCTTTAAGTCCAGATCTAAGATCAATCTGTTCTAGACAATTCTCTTCATCTAACTTAACTTTCTCTTCTAGTTTACTTTCAGGTTTCAGTTTTTCCAATTCTTTATTCTTTTGTCTAATTGATGCATTGGTAACACTGGAGGTAGCAGCAGCCTTTAATATCCTATTAGTCTGCACAAAAGGCTGTGCAGATGTCGGTGCTGAACATGAAGCTGATCTTACAGCAACAGCAATTTCTGCTGTATGATCAGGCACACTTTCAGCTCTTGTCCTCGACTCCAAATGCTGGCCACATAGATTACTATGATTTACCATTCTTGGATCTTTTAATGCATCAATACCAATACTTTGGGTAGGAGAAAAAACTGATGTTGCACAGGGGACAGTGGTGGTTAACAAAGAACTTGGCAGGGTAGTTTGAAAGGACATTGGTAAATAAGATTTTTCTTGAGAAGGAACCAGAGGTTGCTGCCCTGTATAAATGGACTGGTGATCCCTTGAATGCGGAATAGGTTTCATATCAGTAGCAACCTTCCAAACTGGCAGGGCAGGACTAGAACGTGCACTGCTTCGAACGTTGGATCGCACCTTTATACCATCAGTGCTGGGAACACTTGAAGGAAGACTATTGTTCTGAGACTGTGCCGTACTACTGGTAGATATGAGAGTTGCTGAATGCCCAACGTGTCTCGCAGGATGCCGGAATCCTTCACGTAAATAAAGCCTGTTATCCAATTCATTAATTCTAGCTGTTTGATTAAATATGCGCTGCACCCCATTCTCAGCTGCATCGTGTGAATTTATTGTTCCAATATCTGCAGGTAGACTGCCCAACATTTCCGGTTGTTTTCCCAGATAGTCACAGGACCGTGTCCTATGATTCTGTGGTCCAATTACTGGTGATGTTAATGCATCCTGTGAAGCACTTCGTGGCCAATTTTTCATTAGAACAGATTCTCCTAACCGTTCCTGAGACACACTACGGTATCTCATTGGTGCAGCTTGGCAAGATCGATCATGTGATGTGCTCCGACGTCTTGCTGGAGTTGTTATGCAGGTTGGAGAGGTTTGTTGATAATCTGTTGAATTTTGAGCTGCTGCTCTCAAACTATCTAATCTTTCCTGTATTGTCCTACTACCATACATGTGCAAACGTCTATTTTCTGTATATTCTTTGTAAGTTTTATAATTACGCCAGTCTATATTTTGGTGCGAAGTAACAGTTGAAGGTGAATGGTGATTTGGGATCGAAGAGTCTGTGGTTTGAGGTGTAGATTTACTGCAAATAGCATCTGAATATGATCCATAGATTGTCTGTTTACCAGCATTCGTGGTAGAGGTAGTTGTTGTAGTGTCTTTTACCCTACCACTTGTAACTTGATGAATCGTATTACTAGTTAAAACAGCTGAAGAGGAGGTTGTCCTCGTTCTTGCTTTCTCAATGGCATGGTCAGTAAAGCCATAATGTACTTCTTCTGTTCTGAGAATTGGACTTGAATGATTAATTCTACCAGGTGCAAAATCAGCAACCCTCTCTGAAGGCACAATAACAGTCCTTACTGTTTCATTGCAAACACACACAGCAGTATTAGTTTTTGCAATATCTGAAGATGGAACTTGCACTTCGGTCCAACATCCTCTATCGGACGCAGCAACGGTTCGTACCGACCTATTAATTTGTTGTCTCCCTCGAGAAGGCTCTGGTGGTGAAACCTCCATGGGCTGAGCCCCAGGTGAACTGGAGTTGTTCAATCGAGGGTAGCAAACAGGTGGTGGTTCAGGGATATTGTGGGCATTGCCAGTGTATGGATCGTTGCCTTTTAAGTAGGCATCTTGGGAATATGCCTGAAAAGGATGAAATATATAATACATTATGAAAATAAACAAATACAACAGGCACCATTTCATTTCAGCAACCATGATCCAATGAAAACAGTGAATCATAATGGAAACAGCTATCAAACTGTTTTATGTCCCACAAATTAAAGAACATGAAGCATTAAATTTATATTCATCCTAGTTCCCTTAATACGATTCTGCCAGAGATTATCACTTTCCTGAGGTATTAAGCTCTAATATTACTGATATTGACCCACCCTTGCCCTCAACCTATTGCAGGTGGAGAGTTTGTCAAGTGAAATATGGTTATGTTACCTGCCAATTATTCCACAGCAATTAACAAGGGGCTCCAATTTAAAATTTACTCTGGTTTTACAAGGGTTTAGAAATTCGGCAGTGAAATTTCGGTGGTAGACTCTGGTTCTAAGGGTCAGCAACTCTTTGATCACTCCTTGGAGTGTACTCCTCCTAGTTCACAGATCCCTCAAGGAATCCTTAAGCCATCCCTCAAATCCCTAAACTAACTGGTGACAACTCCCAGCCCTCCTGTTTGTAGTCTTTAACTTCTTCATTTCATAGAACCACTCAAGGAGCCAAGCAGAAATTCCTGACAACTAGTATTCCTTCTAATATTCCCAATTGTGTACGCAGCTGCCCAGAAAACAGATCAAAAAAGCAAAGATGTTTTCTACAAACTTGAGTTCTTCAGCTATTATCGAACACTGCCTTCTCTTCGTAAATATTAGAGCCTAAATTTATTCCTGAAGCTACCGAAGTTAAACTGCAAGGTATCATTATAAATTTATCCTGACCTCTTGAATCCCACATATGGTATATTTATTGCTCCGCTACTACAGGAATCAAACTCGTTATTCGATATCATACCTTTATTCTTTACCTATCAACTTTCATTAATATTCTTAAAGCTTTATTTTTAAAATAAAAAAGAATGCAATAGATTTTTGCTTGAAGCCAATATCAATATATATTATGCTACTTGTTAAAGGGTGTTTCCTAAATTTATGCACCTGAATTATAGAGTTTTATTTGAATAAGCTGACCTTTGCATTATTGGCCCTCTACTTTCTATTAAGACTAACAAAGCCCATTATCTTGCTTTTGTTTCAACCAGGACAACGGTTGTCACAAGATTTCTCAGAATTACAAATTTCTGCCATTGGCAGTGGCATGCTTGTAAAGGGGAAACCAAGTTACCGTTGTGATTCAATCCCTCCCTTAATGAAATACTAAACTATTAAATTTAAGTCAGCAACTTAAAGAACTCCAGTGCAAGTTAGGTATTAAACTTTGGACACAAGTTTTGTTTTTTTCTTAATATTCCTTCAGGGGAGTGGGTTTTTTTTGGGGTAGGACAACACTTATTGCTCATTTGTGATTGGCCAGAGGACAGTTAGGAGTTACAAATGTGGGTCTGGAGACACATGTAGGGAAAACCAGGTAGAGATAGCAGATTTCCTTCCCTGAAAGACGAAGTTTTGCGACAATTGATAGCGGTTAGCCAAACATCTGACAATTCTATGGCTTTAAGGAGGCGTCCAGAGTGCTGTGCTGGAAAAGCACAGCAGGTCAGGTAGCATCCAAGGAGCAGGAGGTGGTATGTTTGGTACCTTTAAGGTGGTGTGTTTGGTACTACTTTTTTTTCTTAACTGAAGGAAGGTTGGGTTGAGACAGAGGCAGTGAGCAGTCTGCTCCTAAAGCTAGTAAAGTCAACAGCTTGTGAAGTCTTGGACCTTTTTTTTGCAAAAGTTGGAACAATAGGAGCCTGAATGGGTGAGGTCATACTCCCACAGAATCAGGACTTTTTTTTCTTTAAGTTTCAGCCATCAGTAGTAGTTGCTGCTGGGGTCCTGAAGCTGATTTTCTTGTTACAGCTAAAAGCTGGGGGTTCTCTTCCTGTTGTAGAATGTCATGTAAGATAATTTATTACTGAATTTGTCTTCACCAAGTATGTATTTGTGGGATGTTATTATATTGGAACATAGTAATTAAATATTTAGTAATATTTAATAATTAAATAATCCATTATTCTATTATGTCTTCTAGTGAAGTCATTCTAATTTCATCTTTCTTTTGTTGTACTTTAATTATAGTGTATGAATAATGTGCATTTGGTTTCAAAACTGGTAGCTTGATCAATCGAATTGCATCTGGTATGCAGCTCCTGACACTTACCTTTAAAATAAGAACAAGTTAGGGTCTAGGCTATCTTTTCATATTTTGAGGGATTGATCTGGTCTACAACAAACTCATGTCTTCAGAATATTAGACTGGTGTTCTAGATTATTAGTCCAGTTACCACTAAGCCACTATCTGCTTGAGCCAAACTGTAGATGAAGCTACTGGCTGCCTTAATACAGCTAAAATGCTCTGGGTTCATTCAAAAAGTGATGATCAAAGGTTGCAGAATAAATTAAATGGTTAAAATCTTATTTCCACTTGCAGAATAATTTACAAAACTACTTATAAGTGCCAAATATTTTTGTTGCTGAAAATGTGTTGCTGGAAAAGGGCAGCAGGTCAGGCAGCATCCAAGGAACAGGAGATTCGACGTTTCGGGCATAAGTCCTTCTTCAGGAATGAAGAAGGTTTCCTGAAGAAGGGCTTATGCCCGAAACGTCGAATCTCCTGTTCCTTGGATGCTGCCTGACCTGCTGCGCTTTTCCAGCAACACTTTTTCAGCTCTGATCTCCAGGATTTCGACAAAACATCTCAAATGTTTACCCTTTTCATTTCTAAATTAAGTAAAACTGCTTTATTATTAAGCAAGAATATGTCTCTCAGAGAATAACAGGATATGAAATACGAAGTGGAAAATCTCTAACTAATAGTAGCATTCATCTACATTATGTTTCAAGGTTTGGTTCCTTTGATAAACTGTTGCCAAATTTTTTTTTGTTGCACAGGAAACCTTAATCATTTTAAATCAAACATGAAATTTACAAAGAGTTAACAAATGGTTTGTTAATTCAAACAAACTTGAGCATTCCTACTTTGATCTATGTTAATATGCAAATATACTGATAAAATCACTGTGTCCAACCATAAGAACAAAATAAACTTCGTTCTTAATTCACTTGAGGTATAGCTTCTGGTTACATAGTTTCCTGTTCAAATCCCAACATGCACAGATATCATCCAAAAACATGTCCCAACCATCATTTAAGCTTGTTAGTAACCAAAACACACTCACTGTAGACATGACAACGGATCTAAGGGATCTCCAAAACTGGGTGAGGCTATCAAATACAACTTTGCTCATACTTCTACCATATCACTTACAGCCATAGGAGATGTACAGCACGGAAACAGACCCTTCGGTCCAACTCGTCCCGTTTGCCAGCACTTGGCCCATATCCCTCTAAACCCTCTCTACTCATATACTCATCCACATACCTTTTAACTGCTGTAATTGTACCAGCCTCCACCACTTCCTCTGGCAGCTCATTCCATATATGCACCACCCACTACGTGAAACATTTACCCCTTAGGTCCCTTTTAAATCTTTCCCCCTCACCCTAAACCTATTCCCGCTAGTTTTAGATTCCCCCACCTCAGGGAAAACACCTTGTCTATTTACCCTATCCATGCCCCTCATGATTTTATAAACCTCTCAGCTCCAGGGAAAATAGCCCCAGCTTACGTAGCCTCTTCCTATAACTCAAAATCTCCAACCCAGGCAAAATCCTTTGTCAATCTTTTCTGAACCCTTTCAAGTTTCACAACATCTTTCGAGAGCAGGGAGACCAGAACTGCACACAATATTCCAAAAGTGGCCGAACCAACATCCTGTACAGCTGCAACATGACCTCCCAACTACGATACTCAATGCCTTGGCCAATAAAGGAAAGCATACCAAATGCCTTCTTCACTATCCGATCTCCCTGCGACTTCACTTCCAAGGAACTACGAACCTGCATTCCCAGGGTGTCTTTGTTCAGCAACACTCTCCAGAATCTTACCATTAAGTGTAAAAGTCCTGCTTTAATTTGCCTTTCCAAAATGCAGCACCTCACATTTATATAAATTAAACCCCATCTGCCACTCCTCAACCCGCTGGCCCATCTGATTAAGTTCCCATTGTACTCTGAGGTAACCTTCTTTACTCTGGATGTAGGTTTGCTCACTAAGCTGGAAGATTCATTTCTAGACATTTCGTCACCATATTAGGTAACATCTTCAGTGAGTTCCAGATAAAGCTCTGCAAGTGTGTCCTGCTTTCTATTTATATGTTTGGTTTCCTTGTGTTGATGATGTCATTTCCTGTTTTTTTCCTTAGGGGGTGGTAAATGGGATCCAGGTCAATGTGTTTGTTGATAGAATTCCGGTTGAAATGCCATGCTTTGAGGAATTCTTGTGCGTGTCCCTGGCTTGTCCTAGATGGATGTGTTGCCCCAGTCAAAATAGTGTCCTTCTTCATCTGTATGTGAGGATACTAGTGAAAGAGGCTCATGTCGTTTTGTGGCTAATTGATGTTCATCTATCCTGGTGGCTAGTTTTCTGTCTGCCCAATGTAGTGTTTGTTACAGTTCTTGCACAGTATTTTGTAAATGACATTAGTTTTGCTTGTTATCAGTGCGGGGTCTTTCAAGTTCATTAGCTGCCATTTTAGTGTGTTGGTGGGTTTGTGGGCTACCATGATGCCAAGGGGTCTGAGTAGTCTGGCAGCCATTTCCAAAATGATTTTGATGTGGGGGGAGCGGCTAGGGTTGCACTAAACATGCACGAGAATTTCTAGAAAGGTTCCAACTGGAACTCTATCAACAAACACATTGACTTGATCCCATTTACCACCCTTTGAGAAAAAGAACAGGAAATGATGTCATCACAGGAAATGACATCGCCAACCCAAGGAAATCCAAACAGATGAATAGCAAGCAGGAAACACCAGCAGTGCTTCATCCTGGAGCTTACTGAAGATTTTACCTATTGTGGTAACAAAACATTTGAAAATGTACCTTCCAGCTCAGTGAGCAAACCTCCATCTAGAACCTCAACCCGAGCTACAAGTCTTCTCAAAACTCTAACCTTCTTCGTGTCCACTACATTACCAATTTTGGTGTCATCTGCAAAATTGCTAACTATACCTCCTATGCTCACATCCAAGTCATTTATATAAATGACAAAAAGCAGTGGACTGAGCACTGATCCTTGTGGCACACCACTGGTTACAGTCCTTCAGTCCGAAAGCAACCCTTCATCACCACTCCGTGTCTTCTACCTTCGAGCCAGTTCTGTATCCAAATGGCTAGTTCTCCTGGTATTCCATGTGATCAAACTTTGCTAACCAGTCTATCACATCTACCACTCTACCTTCATCAATATTCTTTGTTACTGCTTTCAAAAACTCAACCAAATTAATGAAACATGATTTCCCCTGTTAACTATCCCTAATCATCCTAGCCTTTCCAAATACATATACATCCCTCAGGATTCCCTCCAACAATTTGTGCATCACTGATGTCAGGCTCACCGGTCTATAACAGGCTCTCAAATATTGTACAGCAATAAATAAAATGAAAAAGTTAGCAATGTACAGCAGTATCCATGACAAAAAAGCAAAGTTATGAGATACGAACATAAGAACTAGAAGCAGGAATAGGCGATTCAGCTCCTTGACCATGCTCTACCTTTGGATCTGATCATGCCTGGTCACAGTCTCTGCTTCAACTCCATTTTCCTGCCCACCCTCCATAACCCTTCATCCCATTTGGAATTAAAAATTTTCAATCTCCTTAAATTTATTCAATGTCCCAGCATCTACCATACTCTGGAGTAGTGAATTCCATAGATTCACGATGCTTTGAGAAAAAGGATTAAAACCTGCTATCTCTTATCCTAAAATTATGATCTCTTGTTCTAGATTGCCCCACTAACAGGAACATCCTTTTTAAAATTACCTTGTCTAGTTGATGTTATGTATCCTTACATTCCTCCATTTGACCTCCTTTCATTCTTCTAAACACCAGAGAAAATAGACCTTGGGAAATAAGGCAGTGCAGGTGACTGAGGTGACAGTGGGGGAGCACTGTGAGGCCAGCGACCATAATTCTATTTGTTTTAAAATAGTGATGGAAAAGGATAGACCAAATCTAAAAGTCGAAGTTCTAAATTGGAGAAAGGCTAATTTTGATGGTATTAGGCAAGAACCTTCAAAAGCTGACTAGAGGCAGATGTTCACAGATAAAGGCACAGCTAGAAAATGGGAAGCCTTCAGAAATGAGATAACAAGAATCCAGAGAAAGTATATTCCTGTCAGGGTGAAAGGGAAGGCTGGTAGGTTTAGGGAATGCTGGATGACTAAAGAAATTGAGGGTTTGGTTAAGAAAAAGAAGGAAACATATGTCAGGTATAGACAGGTTAGATCGAGTGAATCCTTAGAATAGTATAAAGAAAGTAGGAGTATACTTACGAGGGAAATCAGGAGGGAAAAACAGGGACATGAGATAGCTTTGGCAAATAGAATTAAGGAGAATCCAAAGGGTTCTTACAAATATATTAAGGACAAAAGGGTAATGAGGGAAAGAATAGGGCCCCTCAAAGATCAGCAAGGCAGCCTTTATGTGGAGCTGCAGAAAATGGGGGAGATACAAAAAGAGTATTTTGCATCAGTATTTACTGTGGAAAAGGATATGGAAGGTACAGACTGTAGGGAAATAGATAGTGACATCTTGCAAAATGTCCAGATTACAGAGGAGGAAGTGCTGGATGTCTTGAAACGGTTAAAGGTGGGTAAATCCTCAGGACCTGATCAGATGTACCTGAGAACCCTGTAGGAAGCTAGAGAAGTGATTGCTGGGCCTCTTGCTGAGATATGTGTATCATGATAGTCACAGGTGAGATGCCAGAAGACTGGAGGTTAGCAAACGTGGTGCCACTGTTTAAGAAGGGCAGTAAAGACAAGCCAGGAAACTATAGACCGGTGAGTCTGACCTCAGTGGTGGGCAAGTTGTTGGAGGGAATCCTGAGGGACAGGATGTAATGTATTTGGAAAGGCAAGGACTGATTAGGGTTATCTGGATTAGTGGTGCTGGAAGAGCACAGCAGGTCAGGCAGCATCCGAAGTGCAGCGAAATCGACGTTTCGGGCAAAAGCCCTTCATCAGGAATAGTCAACATGGCTTTGTGCGTGGGAAATCATGTCTCACAAACTTGATTGAGTTTTTTGAAGTGGTAACAATGAAGATTGATGAGGGCAGGGCAGTAGATGTGATCTAGATGGACTTCAGTAAGGTATTTGACAAGGCTCCCCATGGGAGACTGCTCAGCAAGGTTAGATCTCACGGAATACAGGGAGAACTCGCCATTTGGATACAGAGCTGGCTCAAAGGTACAAGACAGAGGGTGATGGTGGAGGGTTGTTTTTCAGACTGGAGGCCTGTGACCAGTGGAGTGCCACAAGGATCGGTGCTGGGTCCTCTACTTTTTGTCATTTACATAAAATGATTTGGATGCGAGCACTAAAGGTACAGTTAGTAAGTTTGCAGATGACACCAAAATTGGAGTTGTAATGGACAGCGAAGAAGGTTACCTCAGATTACAACAGGATCTTGATCAGACGGGAAAATGGGCTGAGATGTGGCATATGGAGTTTAATTCAGATAAATGTGAGGCGCTGCATTTTGGGAAAGCAAATCTGAGCAGGACGTATACACTTCATGGTAAGGTCCTAGGGAGTGTTGCTGAACAAAGAGACCTTGGAGTCCAGATTCATAGCTCCTTGAAAGTAGAGTTGCAGGTAGATAGGATAGTGAAGAAGGCATTTGGTATACTTTCCTTTACTGGTCAGAGAATTGAGTACAGGAGTTGGGAGGTCATTTTGCGGCTGTACAGGGCATTGGCCAGTGTTGGAATATTGTGTGCAATTCTGGTCTCCGTCCTATTGGAAAGATGTTGTGAACTTGAAAGGGTTCAGAAAAGATTTACAAGGATGTTGCCAGGTTTGGAGGAGTTGAGCTGTAGGGAGAGGTTGAATAGGCTAGGGCTATTTTCCCTGGAGTGCTGGAGGCTGAGGGGTGACCTTGCAGAGGTTTACGAAATTATGAGGGGCATGGATAAGATAAATATTCCCTGGGGTGGGGGACTCCAGAACTAGAGGGCATAGGTTTAGGGTGAAAGGGGAAAGATATAAGAGAGACCTAAGGGACAACTTTTTCACGCAGAGGTTGGTACATGTATGGAATGAGCTACCAGAGGAAGTGGTGGAGGCGGATACAATTGCAGCATTTAAAAGGCATCTGGATGAATATATGAATAAGAAGGGTTTGGAGGGATATGGGTCAGTTGCTGGCACGTGAGACTAGAGTGGGTTGGAATGTCTAGTCGGCATGGACGAGTTGGACTGAAGGTCTGTTTCCATGCTGTACATCTCTATGATTCTAACTAACCGAATAATCGATTATCCAAATGAAATATTGCCCGCCCATCTCGTTCAGATAATCGGGATTCCTCTGTACATGTCTGAAAACTCATGTTTTCACAATATACATTCCTACTTGTGTATCATCTGCGAATTTAGCTGTCATATTTTTATTGTCCTCATTTACGTTATTGACATTAATTGTGGAACAATGAGGCGCAGTAAACTCCTGCAGGACTCCACTCGACATATACCGGAAATCAGACAAGGATCCTTTTGCATACACTATTTTCTGCCAGCCAGCCAATCTTTTATCCATACTAAAGTGTTATCCCATATACCATGAATTATTATTTTCCATAATAACCTTTGACACAGCATCTTTCAAATCTATTTTTCCATATCACCAGGTAATTGTCAATGTTCCAGCTGTGCTGAAAGAGCTGAAATATTGCTATTCCTTTACATTGGTATTTCTTGCAAATGTCCTGAGTGCAAAGACAGTTGCACTGAAACATTTTGACAAAAATCTGTCCTTATTCAACAGTACTCAAATTCTGTAATACCAAATAGCTAGTTTTAAAATAAATAAGATTACAGAAGATTGAGCTTGCTACAATGCACTCACTGGGTAATGAGGCTAACACAAGATGGATAAATAATAGGTGCCAGATAATTAAGGATTTATTTCATAATGTTCAATGAATATGCATCCCATTTTGAAAGGAGGGTGTAGCCGCAGTAAATACAGAGTTTGAGGAGGGTTAGTGCAGATTAGATGAGCCAAATGGCCTTTTTTTGCACTCTGGAGGCTCTATGATTCTAAAATGGAAACACTGAGGCAACTAAGGAAGTTAAGGATGAAATCAAATTTTTAAAAAAATTACAATACTGCAAATATTGTAGAATATCTGAAAGTCTTTAGAAAACAGTAAAGGATGTCTTAAAGTAAAATTAAAATTAGTAAACTCGCAAAAAATATAAAAACAGCCTAAGTTTCCACATGCATATACAAAGAGTAGCTAAAAATTAAATCTTGGTACCCTAAAAGGATGAGACTGATGAATTCATAATGGAAAACAAGAAAATAGCAGACATACTAAGCAAGTATTTTATATACATCTTCATGGTAGAAAGAACAAAAGGTATTTCCAGCATTGTAGAAATTCAAGAGGCAATGGAAAGAAATAACTTTAAATATTTAATCACTGGAGGAAAAAATGCCATGTGCCCTGGAAACATTGACCTGCAACCCAAGGTCTTAAACAAGGTGTTTGCACAGAAAACTAATTGATTATAATCTTCCAAAATTCCCTAGATTCTGTAAAGGTCTCAGCTGATTGGGAAAATGTAAATGTTACACTTCAATTTAAGAAAGGAGAAGGGGCAGAAATCAAGAAACTATAACCATTTGGTCTCTTTTCCATCATTGGAAAAATTAGATTAGACTAATTCCCTACAGTATGGAAACAGGCCATTCTGCCCAACAAGTCCACACCGACTCGCCGAAGAGTAATCCACCCAGACTCATTCCCCTAACCCTACCCTACATTTACCCTTGATTAATGCACCTAACACTATGGGCCAATTCAGCTGACCTGCACATCTTTGGATTGTGGGAGGAAACCGGGGCATCCGGAAGAAACCCACGCAGACATGGGGAGAATGTGCAAACTCCACACAGATAGTCACATGAGGTGGGACTCAAACCTGGGTCCCTGGCACTGTGAGGCAGCATTGCTAACCACTGAGCCATCGTGTCACTCCCGTTCCAAAATGTTGAAATGCATGAAGGAGGAAGTAGCAAGATGAATTTAGAAAATGATAAAAATCAAGCAGCACCAATATGGTTTATGAAAAGAAAATACTACAGCATTTTGAGGACGTAATAATCAGGGAGGATACTACACAAGAGGCCATAGTATGCTCAATAATGAGCGTAACTAGAGGAATGACAAACCAACAGAAAACAAAGTTGAGATAAATGGATAATTTTAGCTCAGCTGGGTCCTGAACTATTTACAAACTATATTATTGTCTTTTTAAAAAGAGCACTCTATATTGTTACCAAATTTACTGACAATACAATAGGTAGAAAAGCTAAGTTTGAGGAAAACTAAAGTGTGCAAGGGGATAAAGATTTAAATAACTTAGCAACAATTTGGTAGATTCCATTATAATATAGGAAGTGTGAATTTGGTCAGAAGACTCGAATAGCAGACTTAAATGAAGGGAGATTTGGGTCTCCTCATAACATGCATCACAAATCATCAGCATGCAGAAACCATAGTTTATTTAGAAGGCAAATGGAACACTTGCATGTATTGCAAAAAAGTGGAGTAAATTTCAAGAAATTCTTGTTAAATCTGTACTGCGCATTCATGAGATTGCACTTGGATTACTGCAGAGTGTTTTGGTCTTCTTACTCCAGGTATACTTTTGCATTGAAGGCAATTCAGAAATGTTCACCAGGCTGTTCCTGGATGAATGAGTAAGTTCATGAAGAAAGATTGAGCCATGACTTATTGGAATGTACAAGAATTCAACCTTTTTGAAACACATCAAATTCAGATGGAGCTTGAAAGGGTAAATGCCGAGATGATGTTTCTGCTTACAGAGATCCTAGAACTAGAAGGTATTGTTCCATAATAAAAAGATGTACATGAGGGGGAATTTCAACTCATTATCCCAAGAGAAGTAGATGTTGGATCATTGAATATGTTCAAGTTTGATTATTGGGGCAGGGGGAAATGTAGGGTTACAGATGCAAGCAAGGTGGTGAAGTTTAGACATCAATGTGGAGGGAGCAAAAAGCCTATTCCTTCTCTCAAATCCTACACTAGCATAACTAATTCCAGTTTCAATACAGGCAATTAATATCTTCTAGATATAGTCACTAAAATCTATTTAAAATGGTAGCTGCATTTGCATTGTAAGTGTGTTTGGAAACGCGAACCTCAAACTCAGTAATTGCAGCAGAGAAGAAAAGGAAACATAGGCCAAAAACATCAGGCAAATGCCTAAACCACACTGTTTGTGGACCAGAAGGACAAGAATTATTTCCCATAGGCCTAGGTCAATCTTGTCAGACCCCATCAGACAACATTCTCCCGCTCCCCCCACCGCCCCCATTCCAAACTATGAAAATTTACCCCTAATCCCAACCACCAAACGTCATATCCTAATTGATACGCCATCCCGTTTCATCCACATTTTATAATTGATATCTTTAACCATAAGCTCCCTGTTCCCACAATGCCAGAACTCCCAACTTGGATGGCTGTTGGGCCAGAAGATTGTTGAAAAAAATGTAAAACCAACATCCTCATGAAATTAGGCTCAGATTTAGATATTTACAGTACATAAGAGGGCCGTTCAGCCCATTGTGCTTGCGCCAGTAAACAAGGATTAACTGCACTAATTTCCTTTTCCATTCTTGGGCTACAGGCCCAAAGGATATGGCAACGCAAGTGAATACCTAAATATTGCTTAAATATTATGACAGCTTCTGATTCAAGCACACTTGAGAGTGATCTCAGGCTCCCAACACCCTCTGGGTGAACAACCAAGGGGCACTGATTTAAGGTAAGAGTCAGCGTCTCAGAGACGTATAGCACACAACCTGTCCATGCCAACCAGATATCTCAACTCAATCTAGTCCCACCCGTCACCACCCGGTCCATATCTCTCCAAACTCTTCTTATTCATATTCCCATCCAGATGACTTTTAAATGTTGCAATTATACCAGCCTTTAGCACTTCCTCTGGCAGTTCATTCTATACATGCACCACCCTCTGCGCGAAAACGTTGCCCTTTGGGTCCTTTTTAAATCTTTCCGCTCTCACCTTAAACCTATGCCCTCTAGTTTTGGATCTCGCACCTCAGGACTGTTCACCCTATCCATGTCCCCCATGATTTAATAAGCCTCTATAAGGTCACCCCACAGCCTCCAAAACTCCAGGGCAAACAGCCCCAGCCAGTCAGCCTCTCCCTACAGTTTGAGCCATCCAACCATGGCAACATCCTAGCAAATCTTTTCTGAACCCTTCCAAATTTAATAACAGATTTCCTCTAGCAGGGAGACCAAAAGACAGAAGGCTAAGAGAACTCTTAGCTTTCTAGCTCGTACCTTAAATCTATGCAACCTGATTAATGACTCCTGGACTCATGGAAAAATGCCTTTTTTAAAAAAAAGTCATCCCAGTTATGTCACTCAATTTTACACACCACTACCTGGTCCCCTCTCAAACTTTGCTTCTCCAAGGTTGTCTGGTCTTTCCTCATTGCTCAGCCAGAGTAAATTGACTCTGCATCCAATCTCGTGCAATCATATCCCTCCTTGAATTTGGTAACCAGAATAACTTGCAGGATTTCAGTCATGGCCCAACCAACATTATATATAATTTCAGCATAGCCTCCCTGCACTTGTACTAATAAAGGCAATTACCCAATTGGTCTTATTACCACTTTGTCTTCCTGCCCTGCTTCCTTCAGGGATTGCCAGATGTTCACACCAAGGTCTTTCAAGTCATCAGATCCTTCCATGGGTCCAAACTGTTCAAAGTATAATCCCTTGCCCTATTAGCCTTCCCAGGTGCATTAACTTCTCCTTTTACACAAGGACATAAAAACCAGAAGTAGAAGTAGCCAATTCAGCCCTCAAAGCTGCTCTGCCATTTGATACAATCATGGCTGGTCTTATCTCAGCTTCAACTCCACTTTCTTGCCCACTCTCAATAATCTTTCAATTACTAATTAAAAATCTATCTCCTCCTTAAATTTACTCTATGTCCCAGCATCCACTATACTCGAAGGCAGTGAATTTCACAGATTTATGACTCTTTGAGACAACTTATTTTGCCCTATTTCTGTTTAAAATCTGCTACCCTCTAACCTATATTCTCTTTGTTCTAGACTGCCCCACAAGTAGTAGTATCCACTCTATGTCTCTGCTGTCAATTCCCTTTAACAGCCTGTAGCCTCAATTAGATCTGCACTCATCCTAAATTCTACCAAGTGTAGGCCTAAACTGGTCAATCTCTCTTCATAAGACAATACACTCATCTCTAGAATCAACCTTTCCCAGGTTGAATTCCATTTGTCATTGCTCTGCACATCTTTGAGAAACTTCTTAATCATACTCCTTAAGTCCAAATTATTAATCTACACACAGACAATATGGACCCCAGCACAGAGCTCTGTAGAACTTCACTGGAAAGAGTTTCAGTCACAGAAACATCTCTCTACTCTGTTTCCTACCATAAAGGAAATTTTGGAACCTTGGTGCCACTTTGCCTGGGATACTATAGGTTCTTGCTTTCTTGACTAGCCTGCTAATTTGTCAAACACAACCTTGCTCTAACAAATTAATGCTGACTATCCCCAATTAGTCAGTGTCTATCCAAATACATATATAAACTGTTCTGCAAACTCTTTGTAATAACTTCCCCAACAATGCTAGACTGATTAATCTACAACTTTCTGGACTGTCCTTTCCTCTCCTCCTCTTAAATAATGAGACAACATTTGCAGTCTTCTAGTTCTTTATCATCTCACCTCTGGTGAGAGGAACTTTAAAATTCTGGTTTACCATTCAAAGCTACCCATTTGCTTTTTACCAGCTCAAAGGAAACATCAAGGGCATTATTTCAATTCAAGACATGCTTGCAATGTTAAAAAAACTTTAAATTTAACAAACTAAAAAAAATTCCTCTTGCAATCTTACCACTGTTGTAAGTCTTTACAACCTGTAAATAGCCAAATGAAAGGAATCACAGCACAAGCTGGTTAATTCATACAGTGACAGAATATTCTGTCATGATGCTGCTGGATTCAGCAAGCTATAAATATACCTACTCTCTATGGAAGATGCCAGTGAGCTTAAGAATTATGTATCAAGCATAATACTTACTATTTTGAGTCTCATTGTAACATAACCTGGCGTGCTGTGGCTTTAAATCATTAACCCAGAAAATATGGCTCATTTATGACAAATTGTGAGGAGTCAAAATTTTCATAGCTTTCACAGCCTCCCTATTACCTAGATTATACCACATCTCCAAGCTCTGTGTTACTGCTCGTTTTATAAATCATACCAGCTGCTATAATATTTCCAATAAAAAAATCCAAAACCATCAGCAGACAGCAGTTACTCTTAAGTTTTGGAAAAGACTTGTAGCTCGAGTTGTGGATATGGTCATAGAATCATTTGCCAAGCTGGTGTGTTTTTCTGCAGACGTTTCGTCGCCTCGCTGGGTGACATCGTCAGTGTGTCTTCGATAAAGTATTGGCAGTCTGTCCCGGCTGGTAATTATCTTTTTTTTGTCCTTCCAGTTCTGTGTCTGAGTGGCTTGTATATGGGGTCCAGTTCAGTATTTATTGATTGAATTCCAGTTGGAGTGCCAAGGCTTCAAGGAATTCTCTTGGGTGTCTTTGTTTTGACTGTGCTAGGATGGTTACATTGTCCCAGTTGAATTCATGCCCTTTGTTATCTGTTTTGTGCACTCGTATGGTCAGTTTTCTTCCTATTTTTCCTATGTAGTGGTTTTTCACATTCCTTAGAGGGTAGCTTGGATGCTGGATGTGGGTGTCGAGAATTAAATCTTTGCAAGGAGCTGATGAAAGATGTCTACTGGTTTATGGGCCACTAAGATTCCTAGGAGTCTGAGTAGTCAGGTAGTCATTTCTGATAGGTCTTTGATGTATGGTATGGTCTCTGTGTTTGGTCGTGTAGTGTTTTCTTCTAGAGGTTTATTACCTAACTACTGGGGGATAGTGCTCTTGGGGTACCTGTTTTGTTTAAATCCCTTGAATAGGTGCTCCTGTTCTGCCTTCTGGAGTTCTGGGTTACTGCAGTGTGTCCTTGCAGTGTTCAAATGCAGCATCATTTGTCAGTCTTAGGATGGTTGTGGATATAATTCAATATTGGATCTGTATGGGTATTCTTCCTGCACACACTGGTCTGGAGTTCACTGGTAGGTGTGCATTCCACTAATATGTCCTGGAAGGGGACTATACAAGTGCACGAACGTCAGCTCACCACTGTCAGACATGACCAGTACTATCCAACCACACAGACAACGAAGGAAGCGAATTCAACTGGGACAAAGTAACCTTCCTAGCACAGGCAAAACAGAGACAACAGAGTGAAGCCTGGCACTCCAACTGGAACTCAGTCAATAAATACATCGAGTTGGACTCCATATACAATCACTCAGGTACAGAACCAAAAGGATTAAAAATCAGACACACAAATAAGAGGCAGGAGAAAAGTTACAACCTAAAACCGCAAAGAAACTAAATAAAAACCAATCATGTTGAATAATTGAAGAGGAAATCAAATTATTCATAAACAAATAGAGAAATAATAATAATTTCTTTAGATGCATGATTTGAGCCTTTGTCAAAGCTTTAGAGATATTCTCTTATTTTGACACTCTTTCTATAATAGGGCACCTAAAGGAATGTCATTATGTTCAAATTTATGATTACTTCTTTGGTCTTGTGTTGCATTCTTCTACTTCTCAAGCCCAAAATGCTCCAGTTCTTTACTAAGACTTTAGCTGTGCTTGCACGGTCACAAAATTGCATTTGAGCCTCGAGGTTTCTATTAATTTACAAACTTTAGCATCTATATACTGAAGTCATACTGTTATTCCTTATTTGTCTCAAAATTTATTTCCTTGCTCCCATATTATATCACAATCTGCATATTTAAAAAGCTGACACTGAACTGGATCAAGATGTAAATTCATTCAAAGGTTCTAGTGACCATTGTCTGAATGCAGTTCTTATGGAGGAGTACATTATTTGAACATCTTATGGCTGTATTATGTCTATATAACACTCAATGAATTCACATAAACAGGAAGATTATATAATAAGAAGCTTGCAACTTCTCTCAAAACTACCCATTAAGAATTGATCGATGAAATAACACTCATCCTCAGAAGTATTTATTGGGCTTAACTGAAGAACTATAGCCTCACATTTCAAAAAAGACAAATGCAATGCAAATTTATACAGAAATAAATCCATAACATTGCCATCTAACAGTGGAAAGCATCAAAGCAAGGAAAATAATCAAGCATCCAAAGAAACCTGAATTAATAAGGACATCAAAGAGGCAGAGCTAACTAAAGTGAACTGAAAAACAGAAATATTAGGACAGTAGAAATGCAGACTTAATATTCTATAACTTCCCACAAAGATTTATTCCCGCAAAAAAGAATGATTCTTTGAAAAGGATGCATCATGCCTGGCTAAACAAGGGATAACGTCAAATCGTAAGAAATATTGTACTAATCAGAAAGGATTAGTCGCTCGGTCAGATAAATGGACAGATTTTAAGAACGAGTATAGGATGACTAAAAAGGGGAGAAAATAAGAAGAGACTAAGCCGGCTCATAATATAAAAACAGACAATAGGAGTTTCCACAAGTAGTTGAATAGGAAATTAGCAATTAAAACTACTGTTGATTCTCTCAAGAGCGAGTCTGGGGAAATTAACAATAGCAAACAATTGATAATAGTGGAGGTGTTAAACAGGTATTTTGAGTCTGTGGTTACCATACCAGAATCATAAAATTTCCCAATGATGCTTGAAAATCAAGAGGAGAACGGGAGATAGCAATTACCATCACCAGGCAAACAATGCCAAACAAAATTAGCAGACCTAAAGGCTAAAGAGTCCCAAGGACCAGCTGATCTACATCCTAGAGTTTTAACAGAAATGAGCACAGATACAATTGAGTCAATTGGTTACAATCTTGCAAAATTCCTTAGATTCTGAAAGAATTCAGTGAATTGGAAATAACCAATTTAATACCTTTACCAAAAAAGAGAGAGAAATAGAAAACAGGAAACAATAGATAAATTACGCCACTGTTGGAATATTGTGTGCAATTCTGGTCTCCTTCTTATCTAAAAGATGTTGTGAAACTTGAAAGGATTCAGAAAAGATTTACAAGGATGTTGCCAGGGTTGGAGGATTTGAGCTATAGGGAGAGGCTGAACAGGCTGAGGCTATTTTCCCTGGAGGGTCAGAGACTGAGGGGTGACCTTATAGAGGTTTACAAAATAATGAGAGGCATGGAAAGAATAAATAGACAGTCTTTTCCCTGGGGTCAGGGAGACCAGAACTAGAGGGCATAGGTTTAGGGTGAGGTGGGAAAGATATAAAAGAGATCTAAGGGGCAACTTTTTCACACAGAGTGTGGTACATGTAGAATGAGCTGTCAGAGGAAATGGTGGAGGCTGGTACAATTGCAACATTTAAAAGGCATTTGGATATGGGCCGGGTGCTGGCAGGTGGGACTAGATTGGGTTGGGCTATCTGGTCGGCATGGACGGGTTGGACCGAAGGATCTGTTTCCATGCTGTACATCTCCATGACTCTAAATACAGATTGGATTTAGATAGGGAGAGGGATATGGGGGATAGGACCAGGAAGTTGTTCAATTATACCAAGGTGTTTTTTGTTTTTGGGGTGGGGAGAAGAGATAGGGAGATAGACAAGTTATGGATTACATTACGGAAGATGACTTGGCGACAATCATGAAAAATACAGTAAATTCATCAGTACATTATCCAACAGCGATTTTGAAAACAAACTCACTGAGGATAACTGGATAAATGCAAGGTATTGCATTTTGGTACAACAAACAGGAACAGGACTTTTACAATTAATGGGGGCCCTTCGGTTATAGAACAGAGACACCTCGGGGTTCAGGTACTTAATTCTTTGAAGTTCACATCATGTTTAGACAAGGCAGTTAAAAAGGCATGAGCACACTTGCCTTCATCGCTCAGTCCTTTGAGTGTAGGAGATGAGGTTGTACAGGGCATTGGTGAGGTCTCTTCTGATGAAGTGATCAGTTCTGGTCAACCAGTTACAGAAAGGATATTAAGATAGAGAAGGTTCAGAAGAGATTTAGTAGGATGTTGCTGGGTATGGAAGGTTTGAGTTTAAAGAAAGGCTAGATAAGCTAGGAGTTTTTTTTCACTGAAGCATAGGAAGTTGAGAGTTTGACTTTATAGAGGTATAAATAGGGTTAATGGTAAGTGTCTTTTCCCTAGGATGCGGAATTTGATGATTGGGGGCAAATTTTTTAAAGTGAGAGGAGAGATTTAAAAAAGACAAGAGGGGCAATTATTTTACAGAGTCTGGTTTGTGTGTGGAAATAACTTCCTGAGGAAGTGGGAGATGCAGGCACAGTTACAATGTTTAAAAGATACTTAGATCAGTAAATAAATAGGTACGGTTTTGAGGGATATGGGTCAGTGGCAAGCAAGTGAGAATGTTTGGCATGGATTGGTTGGCATGGGCGGCACGGTGGCACAGTGGTTAGCACTGCTGCCTCACGGAGCCTGAGACCCAGGTTCAATTCCCGACTCAGGCGACTGCCTGTATGGAGTTTGCACATTCTCCCCATGCCTGCATGGGTTTCCTCTGGGTGCTCCGGTTTCCTCCCACAGTCCAAAAATGTGCGGGTCAGGTGAATTGGCCATGCAGGTGAAGGAGTAAATGTAGGGGAATTGGTCCGGATGGGTTGCCCTTCGGAGGGTCGGTGTGGACTTGTTGGGCCGAAGGCCTGTTTCCACACTGTAAGTAATCTAATCTAATCTTTTTGCGCTGCACAGTGGCTCAGTGGTAAGCATTGCTGCCTCACAGGTCTGTGTGGAGTTCATACATTTTTCCCACATCTGCGTGGGTTACCTCTGGGTGCTCTGATTCCCTCCTACAGTCCAAAGATGAGCAGGTTAGGTGCATTGACTAAGCTATATCGCCCAATGGTGTGCGGTGATTAATAGGATTTGTGGATTAGCCATAAGAAATGCAGAGTTACAGAGATGTAAGTGGTTCTGGGTGGGGTGCTCTTCAGAGGGTTGATGTCGGCTCAATGGGCTGAATGGATTGCTTCCACACTGTAGGGATTCTATGACTATGACTCTACAGCCTCTGTAGAGGTTGTATATAAGCAAACAAATGAAAGTCCCTGTGAACCCATACAGTGCACAGCATATTTGAAGTATTCAATGCCAAGACGGCCTTGCTTTGGAGATACAGAGAAGAAACTAAAAGGGAAAGGGTAATAGACTTATTTTTGTGTCCATGAATCCAAGAAAAAAATGAAAACCACAAAGAAGGATTCAGCAGAAACTCTACATTTTGTTTTTAAAAAAGGAACAAGAATGGCAGAAAACGGACAGCTGAAGATACAAGATGGGAAATTTTAAACTATTGTTTGTGTTCAGGAATTTTAGTCTCAGAAGTCTTGGCTTCCATACTACAAATTTCTATTATTTGTAACAAACTACCAAGTAAAGCAGATGTAAAAGATTAGGATTTCAAAATATAACTGGCATTTGGGCAATTCAATTGGAGGTGTTCAAGAATGAAGGTGTTGTGCTATAACATGACATTCCTCTGTAACCTCGCTCCATCAAAAACCACCACAGAAAACCACTATACCCAATCAGTAGAACGCTTGCGTTATCCAAACAATGTCCACAATTCATCAATCGCATCAGGGCGGCACGGTGGCACAGTGGTTAGCACTGCTGCCTCACAGCGCCAGGGACCTGGGTTCAATTCCCGACTCAGGCGACTGACTGTGTGGAGTTTGCACGTTCTCCCCGTGTCTGCGTGGGTTTCCTCCGGGTGCTCCGGTTTCCTCCCACAGGGTCAGGTGTATTGGCCATGCTAAATTGCCCATAGTGTTAGGTAAGGGGTAAATGTAGGGGTATGGGTGGATTGCGCTTCGGCGGGTCGGTGTGGACTTGTTGGGCCGAAGGGCCTGTTTCCACACTGTAAGTAATCTAATCTAATTATAGCCAATTCACGTTAACAAAACATACATTATACCAGGATGACCTGTATATAAAATTGGACAATATCTCAAAGGGGCAAGAGTTCTACTCATCTACTCCTCAAAACCATTGATAGATAACTGAAGAGATAAAGCAACTTAAAACTAAACAACAGAGCATAAAAACAGATCCTAGTGAAAGGGAAGATCCACAAAGGGTGACAAAACAGCTTAAAAAATTTACAAGAGAATATGGGGTATTAGAATCAATATTTTTTGTTACAATTACATTAACAACAACAAAAGTACTTGTGAGGAAAGTGAATTCCTTGAAAAGAGTGATGTCATATGGTGATGTCATATACCAAAATCGAGAAATGGCAGCTATGTTGAATAATTACTTTGCATCAACCCAAGGCAATTAATATTGAATCAGAGACACATACTCAACAAAATTAAGATACGTAAATCAACAATGTCAAAAGAAAATAATGGTATTAAACAGAAATTCTTCCCTCGGGCCAAAATGCTTTCCGAACTAAGGTTTCAAAGAAAGGTTTTGAAGATTCCAAACTTCTTATAATTTGGCAACTGATCTTTGGAATGGAAGACAGCACATCTCACTCTGATGTACACAAGCTGATGCAGTATAACCAGTGAACTAGAAACCAGTTAGCCTTATATACTGTTTGAAAATTAACAAAGTCTTCAATTAAGAATAGTTTGACTGAACACTTCAAAAATTGGTGGTTGATCAGCAAGTGCCAGGACAGGTTTGTAAAAAGTAGATCATCCCTAATAAAGAAGTGACTAAAGAGAGGAATCAAGGAATATCCATGGGTGGTTTTTGATGAAGTATCTCATAAGAAACAGCCCATTAAAGCTAAATCTCATCGAAATGAAGGCAAATGATCAATTAGGAAATGGAAATGATACTTAGCAAGAGTTGGAAAACAGGGTTAAGGGATGGTTCTCGGTGACTTGATGCCTAACATGCATTGGGCGTGAACTATTCAGTGTAATTATTAGAAGCTCGAACGAGATGGAAAAATCACATCTCAAAGGTTGACAAGAATAAAAAAAGGTGCCGCTGCAAACAGTGTAAATAGGTTCAAAATTACAATGAGACAATTAATAAATTAAGATGACTGCACAAAACTATAGCTATGGAATTCTGGCCTTTCTGGTTGGTGGACTAAAATATGAGGTAAAAGATGTCTCAGCAATACGCAGCCATGGTTAGACTACACAGAGCACCTCAGGAAAAGTAAGTTGGCCTTGGATGCAGTGCAAAGTCAATTTACCAGAATTATGTAAAGATCCCATTTCCTGGATTGTATTTCCTGGAATTTAGAAGTTTAAAGGACGATTTGATCGAAGTCTGTACAATATCAAAGACAGCAGATATAAATAAGCTAATTCTGTTGATTGGAGAGTTTAAAACAATAGTGCATAGTTGAAACATCAGACCTAAACCTTTTGGGGATGAACAACAAAACACTTCTGCACACAAAAAGGCTGATTGAAATCTGCAATTCTTTATTGCAAACAACTAATTCTTAATCAGTCAATTTTAACAACAAAATTCAAAGATTCAATAGGTAGGTATTTTCAATTAGGGTATAGGTCAAGCCGGGATATGAGTGAATAGCAGAACAGACTGAAAGGATAAATGGCTTACTTCCACTCCAATGAAAAGATTTGTTGCTGGTTCTCAGTATTATGGAAAATCTAACCGCTAGAGCCGAAAACAGATGTATCAGGGTGCTCTTAGTCAACCAGAAGCAAGCTAAAGGAAAATCTACTCCAGTCCCAATTCCTCCTAATTCCCCATTATTCACAAGACATTTTGAGATGATTGAAATATAAAGCTGGATTCTGGATGTTCAAATAAAGATAATAAAAAAGCTAAAGATGAATATTGAATGTTAAGCTTGAGCTTGGGAATAGCTCAGTTTAGACCAAAAATCTGAATAATCTGCTAATTCTGAAATCTGTAAAACAATGTAATTTCAACTCAATTAAATCCAGCTTGCGAGCAACAAATTAAACAGTAAACTTACTAGTTGCAGGATGTCTTCATCTTTTGGCATAACACAAAGCTCTAGCACAGAATCACTGTAAAAGAAAAACAGGATACACTATTGTATTCATTACTTCTGTCTGTCAATGTTAAGCAGCGTAATAGATGAGTTTGTGGATATTTAATTCTAGGTCTCTGTTTCCAACTTCACAACTGGCATTCCCCATCTGGGCTGCTAAATGGAGCCCTTTCAGAAGCAAATGTCCTACTTCGAGGGAAGGAACACAAACACAGTTTTCATTCATTTATGTTCATTCAACCGTGACTTCCTCTCTTAGTCATGGAAGCATGAAGTAAACAGTTAAGGCCACTATCACAAAGCTACATGAAGGCATTAATTGGGGTCAGTCACATCTCAATGGGCATCACATTTGAATGAGTATCACATACCTGCTTTGAATTCAAGTACCATGGGTTCATGTCCCATTCCAGAGATATGAATGCAATCTCAGCCGGTACTGAGGCAGTGCTAAACCAAAGGGAGAGGGGTTTACTATCCATGCCAGTTAGTGTCAATGTTGTATATGTTGATCAGATTTTCCCTCAGCCTCCTCTGTTTCAAAGGAATCAGCCCCAGCTTATCAAATCTTTCTTAAAATTAACAAACCTCCACCTATGGCTTAACTAATGTCATATATAGTTTCACTGGAGCCTTTTTGATCCTGTATGCTAAGCTTCAGATAACGAAGGCAAGCATTACATTTACCTTCTTCAACACTTTATCTATCCATCCAGCCATCTGCATGAGTGTCTGTGGACATGGACTCCAAGGTCTCTGTTGCTCTACATTTCCTAGTATTCTACCACTTATTATGTATTCCCTTGCCTCACTGGATTTCCCCAAATACAACTCACCCCAAATGCATAAACTCTCAATTTCTATGAAAAGTCACACTGGACTCAAAACATTAACTTTATTTCTCTCTCCACAGATACTACCACATCTGAAGAGCTTTTATTTTAAAATTTCATATCTGCAGCATTCACAATACTTTGCTTTTGTTTTGCTGCCAAAATGTTGATTTAGATTCTTTAGTTGTTAGAGATTGAAGGGGCCCAATTATTTGTTGCGTATTTTTCAAGGTTTGGAAATAATGACAACACTGTAAACTTAAACAATGTGTAATCCAAGCTTTCAAAGTTCTAAAAAGATGTTCTAGGTATAAAGTTATAAAGAGTGATGCTGTAAAATATCAATTTACTTCTAGGATAAAAAGGACCTAGGATTAAAAAATAAATATTAAGCATTTCTAGTTAGATACAAAGCACGTGTTTCCCTCTGCCATGGAGGGCAACAATGGAAGCCATTGTCAGGTCAGGTTACATTATACCAAAAAGACAAATTTGAGGTAAACAAATTAATAAAAGTTATACTTTAATTTTTTAACGTTCATAATATTTTGAGATCTTCTTTCACTCTAGAATACTTTGGGCAATGAAATCACAAAGACGTGAGTCTTAATAAGAAGAGACTCTAGTCTTAAAGAAGATGCATTTATTGCATGATAGAAAATTACATTAGTAATATAAACAGCAATGTTTATTGAAAGTGGAATCAAAAGGTTATCACGGTGGTGAAGGTGACATTTGGTATGCTTGCCTTTATTGGTCAGCACAGAATTTAAGAAGTTGGGATGTCATGTTGTGGCTATACAGGACATTGGTGAGGCCACTTTTAGAATATTGCATACAGTTCTGTTCACCCTTCTACAAGGAGGGACTTCTATCAATATGTGTGGTGCTGAAAAGCACAGCCGGTTAGGCAGCATCTGAGGAGTAAGACAGTCGATGCCTCAAGCATAAGGTCTTCATCAGGAATTCTGTTCACCCTTCTACAGGAACAGTGCTGTTAAGTTTGAGAGGTGCAAAAAAGATTTACAAGGATATTATCAGGACTGGCAGATTTGAGTTATAGGGAGTTATAAAAGTTATGGGGCCTATGGGAGAAACTGGGTTTAGGGTCTCCAGTTTAGCGAACCTACCCATTACTAGTCAGTTACAGGAATGCTAATGAAATTCCTTAATGTATTGTTGGATTCTCGGCTCCTTGTGGAGTGAACTTTACCCACAACCCGGCTCTCTGTCATTAAACTCTGTGAAACTTCCCCAAGTGTCTTTCTGGGCTTTATTGGCAGAGGAATTGAGTTCCGGAGTCCTGAGGTCATGTTGCAGTTGTATAAGACTCTTATGAGGAAAGGCTGAGGCGCTTGGGGCTGTTCTCATTGGAGAAGAGAAGGTTTAGGGGAGATCTGATAGAAGTGTATAAGATGATTAGGGGTTTAGATAGGGTAGATACTAAGAATCTTTTACCGCTAATGGAGTCAGGTGTTACTAGGGGACATAGCTTTAAATTAAGGGGTGGTAGGTATAGGACAGATGTTAGGGGTAGATTCTTCACACAGCGGGTTGTGAGTTCATGGAATGCCCTGCCCGTATCAGTGGTGAACTCTCCTTCTTTATGGTCATTTAAGCGGGCATTGGATAGGCATTTGGAAGTTATTGGGCTAGTATAGGTTAGGTAGGATTCGGTCGGCGCAACATCAGGGCCGAAGGGCCTGTACTGCGCTGTATCCTTCTATGTTCTATGTTCTATGAGAGGCTGATAAGATGGGGCTTTATCCCTTGGAACATCGCAGGCTGAGGGGTGACCTTATAGAGATTTATAAAATCATGAGGGGCATGGATAGGGTGACTAGCCAAGTCTTTTCCCTTGGGTGAAGGAGCCTTAATCTAATCTCTAGGGCATAGGTTTAAGGCAAAAGGGGAAAGATTTAAAGAAGGACCTGAGGGGTAACCTTTTCCACGTAGAGCGTGGTACATATGTGGAACGATTGGACAGAGATGGGCGGCACAGTGACTCAGTGGTTAGCACTGTTGCCTCACAGCGCCAGGGACCCGGGTTCAATTCCCGCCTCGGGCAACTGTCTGTGTAGAGTTTGCACATTCTCCCCGTGTTTGCGTGGGTTTCCTCCAGGTGCTCAGGTTTCCTCCCATAGTCCAAAGATGTGCAGGTTAGGTGAATTGGCTATGCTAAATTGCCGGTAGTGTCATATACATTAGTCAGGAGTGAACGTACAGGAAAGGGTCCGGATGAGTTGCTCTTCGAAGGGTCGGTGTGGACTTGTTGGCCCGAAGGACCTGTTTTCACACTGTAGGAAATCTAATCTAATCATAATTGCAACATTTACAAGGTATATGGATAGGAATACGAATAGGAAAAGTTTAGAGTGTATGGGCCTAATGGGACTAGGCAGATCAGAAGGTCTGGTCAAAGCAGAGGAGTTGGATTAAAGGGTCTGTTTCCATGCCGTGTGACTCTATGAGACCTTGGAAATAGGTCTTCATTCTGTAACAACCTATGTGACGGAACTTCCCCACCCAAGTCAGTATGGCACCACTACATGGGTTGGAGCTTAATGCAATCTATGACATTAACCCACTCAGAACATACTTTGCTGCAAACTTTGAAGAGGTACCACATTTACTTTAATACATAACAAAAATATGGCAATAATCATATTTCAGATTGCTATGAAATAACACTAACACTAATTTGTTTCTGACATATTATGATTGAAGACATCAGAACATCATTTACAAGCATTATGAAAGCTATGAAGTTTATGCACATTGGCAGAAATAACATTCAATCAACTCCTACAGAAAATAGTCTTTATTATTAGAACAGACTTTCATGTCTCTCCAACTGTTCAGCTGCACTAAGCATAGAATAAGTTGTTGCGACTATTATACAGTTAAAGGACTAAATCTAGTTCAATATAAAATCATACTCTTAAACCCAATAATCGTTAGGTTGTAAAGAACTTGGGTAATGTTGGAAAAGGATATTTTGTTGACGCTGTTTATCTTGCACTCATAAGGACATTTCAAAAGAAAGAGCAATTGAAGAAAATAGCATCTACATTCGTACTTGTTGTCAACTGACAATTTGTCTCTTTACTGCAATATTAAAATCCTACAGGTGGTCTGTTTAAACATAGTTATTGACAAAAATATCAACTCTTGTCACCAACTGGGAAGACATCAGAACCAGTTGCACTTGCGCACTTGACCTGGACTGTGGCTGCCAGCGCATACACACCTGGCCCTGATGTATGCTCATTTGGTAGCAATAGCATCAACAGCTGTAGAACATTTCATCTTTTTAGAGATTTCTGCTTTATCAATGGAGATAAGCATGTTGAATTACAAAAATAAACACAATTCCTACCTGTCTTGAATCAAGGCTATAACTTGGGAATATGTCTTTCCAATAATACTTTCCCCGTTTACTTTGACAATCCGATCACCTGGTTTACAGAAAGAAAGAGTATCGGTCAAATATTTGATGCAATTATGAAAACACCAGAAGCTATAACAAATCATAATTTTTGAAATCAGCCTGAATAACTGCTTAGAAGATATGTGAAAACAGTTTGAATAATTATTGCATTGATTTTCAAACACTATGGATAGAATTATGTTTTACCTAGCAGGTTATTTTATTTTTTCAGGTGATGTCAACATTTCTGGCAGCAGTGCTCGACCAGCATTTATTGATCAACCTTCATTGACCTAAGATTCAACCAAATGTCTATGGATCTGAAGTCACATGAAGCTCCTTCCCTCAAGGAATTGCATGGGTTTGTAACAAGAGTTTTGCCAATCATAGGTGCCATTAAGCTAACTTTTACTTCTAGATTTTCAGTGAATTTAAAAATCACTATTTTTCCAATGTGAAATTTAAATGCAAGTTCCAAGAACATTAGACTGGTATCCAGGATAACTAATATTAATAATTAATACAATTGACATTTTTAGATCCAAATATAGTGGGGTACTGCATGGAAATAGGCCATTTTATTCAACAGTTCATACTGGTGTTTATTCTTCACATAAGTCTGTTTTTTATACCTTTCAACTTTCTTTTCATTCATAAGGGATAGGAAAACAACTTGCAAATTTTGTGACAATAACTTGCATTTACATAGCACTGAATGCAATTAAACACTCCAAAGTACTTGACAAGAATACTATCAAACAAGATTAGAGCTTTTGCTCAATTGGTGGATAAATGCTTTGACAGATTCACGAGCTAAGTTGAATGGTTTGCTTTAACAATCTTTACTGTTAACCTGATGTTATAGACATGGTACTGGATTTGTGGAGGAGATGGGAACTGGATTCCAGAGCCAGTCCAAGTCTGGACCCAGTACAGTATGCTTCAATCATACCACTACAGTTTTAATAATTCCTGGCATATAAAAAGTTCAGGACTCCAAAAGCCAGGCAGGGTGACTTACATACAGTTTGGTCAATTGGAGGCCCTGCAATATTCAGCAATTGGTCAAATCACCAGTTAAGGTAGGCGATGCCAATCTCAAGACTTGGAAATATAGTGAGTCTAATACAGTTAGGACAATGTAATCCTTAAAAATTGATTTTTTTTTTGTCCACAGTCATCTGGTCAGTGTGGAGGAGCAATAGCTCCAATGAGTATAGTCAGCAGACATAGATGTCACTCAAAAGCTGTTATGGGTCCAACATGTGAATGGAAATGAGGGGTTATTAAATGATACATCATACCATGGCTGAAAACACATGACAGCAGGCAGATCTGAACGCACTGAAAATACTTGAGAAAATTCAATCAAGGGGACATTCAGAGAAAAGTCTCCTTCATAAGTAGAAGGGAGATTCACTGAGGAATCTTTCCTCCAGCTAATACATGGATGTCTCTTGTTCAGCCAACCTATCAGCAGCAATTGCAAGAAAGAGCAAGCCTACAATTAAAATGGTTTGTAAGAAAGTACCCAAGTGAGTGAATTGGGAAAGAGTTTTGCCAAGGAGCAATTGTTGTAAAAGCCAAGGTTGGAAAACCTTTTACCTGAGCTGAGTATACTGTCTGCTGCATTTGGGAGAACTTTTTCCCTCAAACAGAAGGAAGCTCCTAGTAAATGGAGGACTGATGGTGGTGAGGAACAGGGTTGCATGAGATGTGTAGAAAGTAAGCCTGCAACGTGGGTCGTGGGGGGGGGAGAGCAGATGGAAGAGGTTGCCAGGGGTCAATAAAGTAGGATAGAGAAAAGGAAGGCTGAACACTGGGGAATGTGCAGAGTGCGAGGAAGAAGTGAGAGGCTGCAAAAATGACAAACCATTTTAAATCTGTCAAAGGAATAAATAGGAGCTAAAAAATCACAAAATTCCTGACATTATGAATTACTTGAAACGGAATGTGGAAGCCCCAGTTTAGTCTGCACATGTTCAGGAGCTACACTGGGAAAAGTGTAATGAATGGTACTAAAATGAGTTTGAGATCTGAGGTGCAATCAAAATCACATTAAATGGCTGTTTAAAATCTTCTGGCACTGTACTATTATAATGGAAACACATTAACTTCAGCCAGATTGTAGAAGAATGGTGATTCTGTGCAGAAGTGTGCATCAATTATTTTATTTATGCATTTATTATCTTGTGCCAATTTCAGTGTCTAAGAAATTAATGCTTTCCTAATGTGTGGCTTTAAGTTTAATGGAGGACTGTTAAATGTCAAGGAGACTGATGAATTCTGCTTCTGAGTCCAAGTACAGAGGAACCTTATTTATCCAAACAACAAGGGTAGCGAGTATTTTGTTCAGATAACCAAATGAGTATAACACAGTTTAGCTAAGCATCGGGGCCTTACGATCTTGTTCGGACAACCTAAAATTCTGATAACTGAATGCTGGATAATTGAGGTTCCTCTGCAGTCAGTTAAAGCATATAGTAATGTAGAAAATAGGAGGAGTAAGCTATTCAGCCCTTCAATTATCTTTCACCATTCAATATTATCGAAATTGATCATCCAGCTCAGAACTCTGTTTCTGCTTTCTCCCCATAACCCTTTATTTCCCTAGCCCTAAAAACTATACCTAATTGCTTCTTGAAAGCATTAAATGTTTTGGCCTCAACCAACTTCTTTGGCAGAGAATTCCACAGACACACCACTCCCGAGGTGAAGATATTTCTCATCTCAAATGGCTAAATGGCCTACCCCTGTCCTTAGACTGTAACCCTTGGTTCTGACTCCCAAGTCATCAGGAACATTCTTTCTGCATTTACTTTGTCTAGTCCTGTTAGAATTTTACAGATTTCTATGAGACTTCGCCTAATTTTTCTAAACTTCAATGAATATAGTCCTAAACAATTCAGTATCTCTTCATACGTCAGTCCTGCCTTCCCAGGAATCAGTCTGGTAAACTTTTGTTGCACACTCTCCACAAACAGAACATCGTTCCTCAAAATAAGGAGACTAACGCACGGTCAGGAGACTTATGTCCAAGTGACCCGCAGTTCAAATCAGCAGTGAATTAAGGACAAATGTAAATTCTGGTGAGTCTTTTTCATTTTAAATATAAATTAAGAGTCAAACATAGGTTTCACAACTTACAACTGAATTTAAACAAGGTAATTTAACTTAATGTACAGGGAAAGAGATATAGTAGATATCCTATTATCAGCACCTGTGGGAGCAGGAGCGTGCCAGTTGATCAAATATTCCAGATAAGCAAGAGATCCACATGTTCAACGTAAAAACACACACTAAGTAATAGAAATGTAATATGGGATATGCACATCACTAGTGTACTTTATACTGTAAATGAATTTTAAGTAAACATACAATTTTTCCTTAAACCTACTGGCAGACAGCCTTCTCACTCACCTCAACTGACCACTTGGGCATCAAAGAACAAAGAAAATTACAGCACAGGAACAGGCCTTTAGGCCCTCCAAGCCTGCACTAATCCAGATCCTCTATCTCAACCTGCCACCTATTTTCTGTAGAATCTGTATCCGTTTGCTCCCTACCCATTCATGTATCTGTCTAGATAAATCTGAAATGGCACTATGGTTCCCGCCTCTACCACTCCCGCTGGAAACATGTTCCAGGTACCCACCACCCTCTGCGTTAAGAATTTTCCACACTTATCTCCCCTAAACCTTCCCCCGCTCACTTTGAACTTGTGACCCCTAGTAACTGAATCCTCCACTCTGGGGAAAAAGCTTCTTGCTATCCACCCTGTCTACACCTCTCATGATTTTGTAGGCCTCAATCAGGTTCCCCCCACCAACCTCTGTCTTTCTAATGAAAATAATCCTAATCTACTCAACCTCTCCTCACAGCTAGCACCCTCCATATCAGGCAACGTCCTGATGAATCTCCTTGCACCCTATCAAAAGGATGTGGATGCTTTGGAGAATGTGGCAACCAGAACTGTATGCAGTATTCCAAATGTGGTCAAACCAAACTCCTATACAACAGTAACATGATCTGCCAATACTTGTACTCAATACCCAGTCCGATGAAGGAAAGCACGCCGTATGCCTTCTTGAACACTCTACTGATCTGCAATGCCATCTTCAGGAACAATGGACCTGAACACCCAGATCCCTCTGTACATCAATTTTCCCCAAGAATTTTCCATTTACTGTATAGTTCACTTTTGAATTGGATCTTCCAAAATGTATCACATTGCATTTGTCTGGATTGAACTCCACTTGCCATTTCTCTGCCCAACTCTCCAATCTATATACTGCTCTATCCTCTGACAGTATCCTTCACTATCTGCAACTCCACCAATCTTAGTGTCATCTGCAAACTTGCTAATGAGGCAACCTACACCTTCCTCCAAACCATTTATGTATCTCACAAACAACAGTGGTGCCAGTACGGATCCCTGTGGAACACCACTGGTCACAGGTCTCCTTATGAAAAACTCCTTTCTACTATTACTGTCTGCTGTTGCTCAATCAGTTCTCAATCCTTCTAGCTGGAACACATGCAACTTCACCTTCATCAGCCTATCATGGGAAACCTTATCAAACACCTTACTGAAAGTACTTATATATGATATCTACATCTCTTCCCTCAACTGTCACTTCTTCAAAGAATTCTATCAGGTTTATAAAACATCACCTTCCCTGCAAAATAAAACATGCTCCTATCAATGATTAGCCCATTTTCTTCCAAATGAGAATAGATCCTATCCCTCAGCATCTTCTCCTGCAGCTCCCCTACCACTGACATCAGGCTTACAAGGTTTGCCATTACTTGGAGCATCCCTGCTACCGTTCTTAAACAAGGGGGCAACTTTAACTATTCTCCAGTCCTCCGGGACCTCCCCTGTGTTCAAGGATGCTGCGAAGATATCTGTTAAAGCCCCAGCTATTTCCTCTCACGTTTCCCTCAGTAACCTGGGATAGATCCCATCCTGACCTGGGGACTTGTTCACCTTAATGCCTTTTAGAATACCCAATACTTCCTCCCTCCTTATGTTAACTTGACCTAGAGCAATCAAAGATCTATCCCTCACCTCAACATCCGCCAGGTCCCTTCTCTTCAGTGAATACCGATGCAAAGTACTCATTAAGAATCTCACCCAATTTCTCTGACTCCACGCAGATCTTTCCTCCTTTGTCCTTGAGTGAGCCAATCCTTTCCTTAGTTACCCTCATGCTCCTTACATATAAATAAAAGGTTTTGGAGTTTTCCTTAACCCTGCTCGCTAAGGATATCTCATGATCACTTTTAGCGCTCTTAATTCCTCATTTCAGACTGGTCCTATGTTCCTTTTATTCTTCCAAAGCTTCATCTGTCTTCGGTCACCAGACCTTATGTATGCATCCTTTCTTCCTCTTACCTAGCCTCACAATTTCACCTATTATCCATGGCTCTCTAATCTTGCCATTTCTATTCCTAATTTTCACAGGAAGGAGAGGCGGGGAACACTGTCCCAGCTCCAGGAAAGTATGCGGAACCTGCTCCTGCTACAGACGATAGGGGTCGATGTCACGGAGGACCTCAAGGAGGTGAAGGGCCAGCAAGCCTCGCTCTTTGCCTCAGAGGCCTCCAAGATAATCTTCCGGTCCAGGGTCCGCTCGGTGGAGCAGGACGAGACGTGCTCACCTTTCTTCTTCCAGAAGGTGCACAAAGAGAGCTCCGTGCTCAGCAGCCTGAAGGAAGAAGATGGCTCGATATAGTCATCTCAGGCTAACATCATGAGGATCAGCAAATCCTTCCATGCCAGTCTGTATGACGCGAAGCCAACCGACAGCGCGACCTCCCAGTCGATCTTGTCCTCTATCACGGAGGTCTTAGACGACAGAACATGGAAGAGGCTGGACCAGCCGCTATCTCTGGATGAACTGACCAAGGCCCTAGAGTCCTTCGAAAAGAATAAAACTCCCAGAAGCGACGGCTTACCGGTCGAGCTCTATTCTGCTCTGTGAGACTTGACTGGCTAGGACTGCTGGAGGTTTATGTCAGTATGCTTCTGGCAGGTAGCATGAGTGAATCCATGAGGAAAGGCATCATCACCCTCATCTACAAGAAGAAGGGGGAGAGGGAGGAACTCAGAAATTGGAGACCAATCTCACTATTGAATGCGGATTATAAAATTTTGTCAAAGGTAATCACCAACCGGGTCAGGTCTGCTCTGGGGTCGGTGATTCACCCTGACCAAACTGTGCTGTACCGGGCAGGAAGATCACTGAGAGTCTCACACACCTCAGGGATACAATCGCCTACGTGCAGGACAGGGGGCTGGACAAAGCCTTTGACAGGATATCACACACGTATATGAGAGATGTTCTCTCCAAAATGGGCTTTGGGGAGGGAATCTGCAACTGGATCAGACTGCTCTACACCAACAGTGTCAGCGCAGTCTCAATCAATAGGTGGGAATCAGATAGCTTCCCAGTCAGATCTGGAGTCAGGCAGGGCTGTGCTCTCTCTCCTGCCTTGTTTGTGTGCTGCATAAAGCCATTTGCCGAGTCCATTAGGAAGGATGCGAGCCTGAGAGGGATGACTATTCCTGGCAGCGGGGGCCTGCAGGTTAAGGCCTCCCTGTACATGGATGACGTCGCCATTTTCTGCTCAGATCTGCTGTCCGTGCATAGAGTCATGTGCATATGTGACCATTTCGAACGGGCCTAGGGGACCAAGGTAAACCAAGGCCATGCTCTTTGGGAACTGTGCCGACCAATCCGTGATCCCCTTCACTGTCAGGGCCGACCATCTGAAGGTGTTGGGTATTTAGTTCGGGAGGGGCTGGGGCGTGCGTCAAGTCTTAGGAGGAGTGTATCAGCAAAATGAGGCAGAAACTGGGCAGATGGAAGCTACATTTGCTCTCCATCGCAGGAAAAAACCTGGTCATCAGGTGTGAGGCACTGTCACTGCTGTTACACGTGGCACAGATCTGGTCTACTTTCAGAACCTGTGCTACTGCAGTCACCCGGGCTATCTTCTAATTTACATGGAGATCAAAGATGGACCGGGTCCGAAGGGACTCGGTGTATAAAGATTTGGGAAACGGGGAAGAAAATACACCCAATGCCACCTTCACCCTGATGGCCACCTTTGTGTGTGGCTGCATCAAGCTGTGCGTTGATCCCCGGTACGCAAACACCAAGTGTCACTACGTACTGAGGTTCTACCTGTCCCCGATGTTGCAAAGGATGGGCCTGGCCTCGCTGCCGTGGAACACTCTGTGTAGTTGGACCGTTCCGTATCACCTGTCCTTCGTGGAGAGGTTTATGAAGAAAACCACCTTTGACCACAAGTCCATCAGGAAGTGGTCAGTACGTAGTGTCCTTGAGACCCTTCAGGAAAAGGAGAGGGCGGATCCTATCGAGCGGTTCCCTGAGCAGACTGTCAAAGCCACTTGGCAGAATGCCTCATTGCCAGAACTTTCCAACAAGCACCAAGACATGGCTTGGCTGGTGGGGAGAAGGGATCTGCCTGTGAGATCCTTTATGCACGGCCAGACTCTCAGCCGCACCGCACGCTGCCCTCGAAGCGGCTGCGGGGGGAACGAGACTGTCACACACTTCCTTCTGGAACGTGCCTATGCAGATGAAGTCTGGAGAGGAATGCAGTGGTGTTTTTTGAGGTTCGTCTCAAGCAGCACCGTAACGTGGGACTCCGTGCTATACGGTCTGTTCCCCGGGACGTACACAGAGACGAACATCAACTGTGCCCGGAGGATCATCAGCTTGGTGAAGGACGCTCTTTGGGCGGTCCAAAACCTGTTGATCTTCCAGCTGAAGGAGTTGACCCCGATTGAGTGTTGCAGACTGGCACATTCCAAGGTCCCGGACTACGTGTTGAGGGACGCGCTGAAAATTGGGGCAGCTGCTGCCAAGGCACGGTGGGGAAAGACCACCGTGTAACATCTGCCTGCCTAAGAACAGCGGGCCCACACAGTCATTTGGGCTCTGCTGACGCCTCAGCTAAATATATGGGCATATGATTGATAAACGTACAGACCTGTATATACAAATGATCAATTCTGATCTCTGTATGCAAAGAAATGGAATGTTTACATATGTAAGGCATGACCAACTGTATAGACCATCAAAATATTTTATGAATAAAGTATATTTTTGAAATAAAAAAAATTTTCTCAGGAACATATCTCGTCTGAACTCTAATCAACCTCTGTTTAAAAGACTCCCACATATCAAATGTCGATTTCCCTTCCAACAGCTGCTCCCAATCTACATTCCCCAGCTCCTGCCGAATATGAGTATAGTTGGCCTTCCCCAACTTAGCACTCTTCCTTTCGGACCACTCTCGCTTTGTCTGTGAGCAATCTAAAACTTATGAAATTGTGGTCACTATTCCCAAATTAATCCCCGACTGTAACTTCAAACACCTGGCGTGCTAATTCCCCAACACCAGGTCCAGTATGGCCCCTTCCAAAGTTGGTCTATTTACATACTGGTCTAGAAAACCCTCTGGATGCTCTTTACAAATTCTGCTCCATCCATACCTCTAACACTAAGTGAATCCCAATCAATGTTGGGAAAATTAAAATCACCCATTACCATCTTTCCATGATCTGTTTACATATTTGTACCTCTATCTCACATTCACTATTCAGAGACATGTAGTACAGCCCCAACATCGTTAACGCATCCTTCCTATTTCTAAGCTCTGCCCATATTGCCTCACTGCTCGAGTCCTCCATAATGCCCTCCTTCAGCACAGCTGTGATATCTTCTTTGACCAGTAACTCCTCCACCCCTTTTACCTCCCTCTTGATCCAGCGTGAAGCATCGATATCTTGGGATATTTAGTTACCAATCATGCCCTTCCCTCAACCAAGTCTCAGTAATAGCCATAACATCATACTCACAGATACTAATCCAAGCCCTAAGTTCACCTGCCTTACCTACTATTAGTATATGTCCTGGTAGCTACAGAGAAACTGACTCAAAACTGAGGCAACTGTTGATAGTTCATGTGGCCGTTCGATAAGTAAGCACAAAGCAGTTCAGGCAGCATCCATACTCAATGCTCTTACCAATAAAGGTAAGCATACCAAACTCCTCCTTCACTAATCTACCTACCTGCAACTCCACTTTCAAGGAACAATGAGCCGGTACTCCAAGGTCTCTTTGTTCAGCAACACTTTCTAAGATGTTCCCATTAAGTCTCTAAGTCCTGCCCTGATTTGCTTTTCTAAGATGCAGCACCTTACATTTATGTAAATAAACTCCATGTGCCAGTCCTGATGCAGAAATCCTGTTAGTTTATGCTTGCTCAGCGGTTTGTCATGTCAGAGGAGTGCAGTCAAAGCCAAGTTGCTCAGCTGTACAGGAAGGGAGAAAGAAACAGACAAGTGGAGTAATGATAGAGGATTCATTAGTTAGGGGAATGGACAAGCTTTTTAGACTCTCAGGCTGAATGACTCGATAACTCCAAGATGGTCTGTTACTTTCCTGGCGAAAATAGGAACAAAGGATGCCTCAGAGTTGCTGCTGGGTATTCTCCTGGTGAATATCGAGTGATCAGTTGAATGAGGCCCCAAAAGCTAATTTTGAGTAGGTAGGAATGAAAGCAGGATATCTAAAGCATTAATCTTTACTTCTAGTCTAATGGCCTAGTGAGCACAGAAATGGGAGAACTCAGCGATTGACCATGTGGCTGAAGAATAAATGTGGAGCAATTTTTGTGAGGTTTTCTGCCCAGTTAAAGGGCAAGTAGGACCTGTACACGATGGACAAACTGCATCTCACTAGAACTGGGACTAATCTCCTTGGTAGGCTATTCGCTACTGATGAAACACTACATTAAACAGTAACTTTGCTTTTGTTTTCACAGAAGGTAAAGGAAATATCTCAGAAATACTAGAAAAACACAGGCGCTGTGAAATTGAGAAATTAAAAGAAATTCATATTCATGAAGAGTACTTGAACCAAGTTGATAAAACCACTAGACCAATTCAGTCCTATAACACTGAAGGTGGTGGATGGAGAGCTGGTATATGGATTGGTTGTTAGCTTTCAAAATTATTCAGCTCATTGCTTAAAAACAGATACATTGTTGTGATTCTTTATCTTGCAAGTCTTGCAAATTGCCCTGATGAATGCAAGGTGTAAAGTTGTGACAAGATGTGGCTTTTTCCTTCAAGCAATATTCAAGTTCTGTACAACAAACAAATAATCATTACATTCTGGAATGTTTCCTAGGGGCTGAGAAGTGCAAGTGGAAAGAAAACGTAACTATTTATGTATAATGTAGTGGATAGGAGCAAGAGTAGACCACTTGACCCCTTGAGCCTGCTCTGCCATTCATGGCGAAAAATCAAACTCAATATCCTAATACTGCCCTCCTCATAGCCCTTTGTCCCTTTAGCCACAAGAGCTGTATATACTGCGTCCTTGAAAAACACAATGATTTTGCCTCAGCCACTTTCTGTGATAGTGAATTCCACTGTAGAGTAGAAAGAGGAGAGTGAAGAACAATAGGACTGTCAGTTTGATATCAGCACTTCGAAAAATGTGAGAATCAATTATTAAAAAATGCGATAACCAGACAGTAGGTTTGCAAAGTTAGACTGAGCAGACTTATAAAAGGGAAAATCATGGTTGCAAAACCCAATAGGAGTTTCATTTTAGGATACTACCTGTCACGCTGACAAAAGAATGCAGTGTATTTGGATTTTTCAGATGGCTTTTCATAAAAGTCAAAGAATGTGGCACCGAAAAAGCACAGCAGGTCATGCAGCATTTGAGGAGCAGGAAAATCGATGTTTCAGGCATAAGCCCTTCATCAGGAATGATGAGATCCCAGTGAATAAAATTAGAGTATATGGGACTGGGAAAACTATACTAGTATGGATTGAAAGAAAATCAGAGAAGTTGCTGAAGAAACTTTGGCAATATCTGTGGTGAGAAAACAGAGTTAACATATTGAGTCAAATAAAGCTTCTTCAGAAATGTCATTGGAATTGAAACATTAATACTGCTTTCTCTGCACAGTAACTCCAGCAATTTTTGTTTCTGCTTCAGATCCTCAGCATCCACAGTTCTTTGTTCTATTTTATTGTGGATTGGTTAATGGACTGAAAGAAGAGAGAAGGAATAAACTGATTACTCAATACAGCAAGCTATTACAAGTTGGATATCATAAGGAAAATTGCTAAGTTTACAGTTAATCACAAGCTATATAAATGAATTGGATATGAGGCCCAGTTGTTTTAGCTTCAAATTTGACGGTGACAGCAAACTGGGTAAGAACACATGTTTAGAGGAGGATGCAAGAAGACTTTAAGGAAGACCTCAGATAGGCTAAGTGAATGGACTAGCACCTGACAGATGGAACTTTAGTAGAAAAAAAAACAGAAAAGCAGAATATTTCTAAAATGACAAGAGGTCAGGAAGTGTATGCGCCCAAAGTGACCTGGATGCCTTTGTTCATGAGGTGCAAACAATTAGCATATGGTATGCTGGCCTTCATTGCCAAGAGATTGAGTACAGGCAGGAAGATATCTTCCTGCAGTTATATATAGAGATTGCTGAAACCTCATCTGCTGCATTCCTTATGGTTTTGGTCCCCTTATTTAAGAAAGGATATACCTGTCATCTAGGGAACATAAGAGAAATTCACCAGATTGTTTTATGAAGAGAGCTTAAGGATCCTGGGTCTACATCCCCAAGTGGGTAGACAGAAGGTGGGTAACTCATTCAAACCAACAGAACTCTTATAGGCCATGACAGGGTGGATGTTGATACGATGTTTCCCTTGTCGGGCGAATCTAAAATCAGGGAACATAAATGATATACTTTTTTTTCTGAGATTAAGACTGAGATGAACATGAATTTCTTCACTTGGAGAATGGTGAATCCTAGATGGTGATAAAGCTGAAGCACTGAGCTTGTTCAAGACAGAAATCAATAGATTTCTTGAGATTAATAAAATTAAGGGAAAGTGTTATTAACATAGATAAGCAGCCATGATCTAAGTGAATGGCAAAACAGACTTGATTGGAACAGATGATTCAAACAATGTTTCAAATATCTAACAAGTAATCACAAATTCAGAGGGTATTAACCTGTGACTGCATACCAAGTAAATTAGGTGAGAATGAAAGAAAAAACTCTGATAGTCAAAACTTAAGTTACTGAAATCAAAAATATGTCATTTGAAAAAGCCTCACAAAGACCTCTTAAAAAAATACATCTTGCACCCTGCATCATGCTAAGCAACATGATAATGCATACCCTCACTGAAAATTACTTTGAAAAAACCTTTAGGATCATTCTCCTAACTTTACTGTACAGTTAGTTTCTGAACAAAATTAATGCACTTTATTAATTTGAAACCTGCAACAGTATCTTTGTCTGGAAACTCCCTCAAATGCTTGCAAAGAGGCACAATCAGTAAAAACTTATCACACTCATTTCAACTTGGTCAGGTCCAGGGCATTTTAAAGACATTTCTAAAGGAATGCAAAAATGCAAGGGACACTCATTGCAACTTGAATTTAAAAGTGTGTTTTTCAAAAAAAAAACAAGTTCAGCTGTTTTGGGAAATTATGAAAGCTCCAAACTATTGGGCTAGATTCAATGGAGCCTGTCAGAGCAGGAGACATGACAGGGAGGCTCATTTAATTGTGAAGGAGGTCCTGAAACAATGTCTCATCAGCAACAAAATTTCCCTGGGATTAAGTCAGAGGGCAGAAGAACTGACCTAGGTTTCCTTGTTACCAACACTGCTGAAAGCCTTTGCTTCTAACCCACCTAACCTCCCTCACACATTGCCTCCACTCACGATATGATCCTGTCTTCTCTACACCTTTTGTAGGTGTTGACACAATGGAACTGAAACATTGGTAACTTTCAGAGGGCAGGATGGTGACTGGCAAGGACCTCATTACCAGGAAGGCAAAGTGGGGGCCTAAGGATTTCATTGAGCAGCCCCCCTGGAACTGACAGGGGGTCACAACCAGTTCCCCACAATGGGCAACACAGTACCCCAGTCTTTTTTTTTAAAAACAGTAATCTCAAACATTGATGTAAATACCTCTTGCAAACTACAAATTTCAGAGTGCAGAGTTGAAACAGTGACAACCTAAATCCCACATCCTACATCAGAACACTGTTCGCTCTATGATTCAGGCCATTAAAAAGCCAAATGATATGTCAAACCCAATGAAAAATGATGAATTCCAGGAACAGAAAATGGTACTCTTGAAAATGTGAGAAGCAATAAGTGGATTGATATATAGTAAGAGTTTGGTTAAAAAGACATTCAGGTAGAGGAAATAAATTTTGCATGACTACCTTTGTGCAACAGCCAGCACAACTACAGTATCATTAGATATGACCTGTCGTTCAGGGAATAGATCTTAGGAAAACAGAACAGGAGCCACAATGCTTCCTCAAAGTATGGAATGAACGGCCAGAGGAAGTGGTGGAAGCTGGTACAATTGCAACATTTAAAAGGCATTTGAATGGGTATATGAATAGGAAGGGTTTGGAGGGATATGGGCCGGGTCCTGGCGATTGGGTTGGGATATCTGGTCGGCACGGACGGGTTGGACCGGAGGGTCTGTTTCCATGCTGTACACCTCTATGACTCCATATTCTGTATGCCCTAGCTACGCCTTTAAATATGAAACTGACTAAACATTTCTAAAAGCCCAGTACATAACACTCATTTCATGAACTGTGTTCTTAAACAAATATCTTAGTACCTGTACATAATCCAGCTCCATGCGCTGGTCCACCTTCTTTAACCTGTTTAACAAAGATGGTGTCCATGGGCTCCAGCTTGCCTCTAGTTTGTCCTGTATAAAAAGAGGAAGGCTCATTAGTCAATTTAAGAGAGCTTGTTTCACACTAGACTATGAAATTTTCAAGCTGAAAATTTTTTTTTAAACTATTAATTAATTAATTAATATCAAGACTATTCAAAACAAATTCCACTTAATTCCGTCTAACATCAAAGTTAAGGGGATTCATCTGAATAATTAAATAACAGTAATCAAAACCTTATCAGGCACAGAACATCAGCTGCTTTCTGGCTTGATGAGGATTTAAGGTTTACAGATTAATAGAGTTCAAAAATAACCCACCAAAAATAATTCTGTTGAAACACGCACAGCAAAACAATGTTATCAAGTTATTTGCTCTTGGTAAACTGTAAATATTCCAATGCCTGCAACAACAACCCCAACATATGAATTAGAACCAGAAGTGAGCAATTTGGTCCTTCAACCTGCTCCATAATAAGACAAGTTCCGAATTCCACATTCCCATCTCTCCTTGGTTACCTTTGACTTCTTTTTATTTATGGGACGTCAGTACTGCTGCAAGCCAGCACCTATTGCCCAATGCTGCCCATTGCTTTGCAGTCTGAGATAGACAACACCAGGCTAAAATAAGAAATTTCCTTCTCTAAAAGGATATTAAAGAACTTGGTGAGTTTTACAATAATCATCAGTGGCTACATGGTTGATATCAAGCTAGATTTTCAGCTCAGAATTTTATTGAATTCAAATTCCTTGGTAAGATTTGAACTAACATCCCCAGTACATTGGTCTGGGTCTCTAGATTACTACTCCAAAAGCACTACCACAGAACCACCATCTGCCCTCACTAGACACTCTCTTACCCTTAAAAATATTTAGTGACCTCCACCTCAACAGACATGATTGCAATATTACACAACCTTAGAAATCTCACAACACCAGGTTGTAGTCCAACAGATTTTTTTGGAAGCACTACCTTTCAGAGCGCTGCTCCTTCATCATCTTCATAAGATTGTAACCCAAACTCTCATACTCCAAAAGCTAATGCATCAGAATAAACCTGTTGGACGATAATCTGGTGTTGTGTGATTTTTAACTTTGCACACTCCAGTCCAATACCGGAACCTCCAAATCATTACACAACCTTAAGAGAAAAGTTTTCCTTTATCTCAGCCCTAAAAGAATGACAAAAAGGTTTAATCAGGTTAAATAAATTGATGCATGAGAGGAAGTTAGTCACAAATGTAAAAATAGACTGCTTAACAGCAAGTGTCTTTTTTCACTGAGTGCTTACAGTGTGGAAGCAGGCCATTCAGCCAATCAAGTGCATACCAACCCTATGAAGAGCATCCCACTCAGACCCACCCCTACCCCTATAAATCTGCATTCCCCATGGCTAACCCACCTGTCTACACATCCCTGGACATGATGGTCGACTTATCACAGCCAAACCACCTAACCTGCACATCTTTAGATTGTGGGAGGAAACCAGAGACATGGGGCACAGTTCAATATTTGTTGCTAATACAAAGTTTAGAATATTGTAACCAACAAGACCGCGTAGGACTTAAATGCAGACAAGTTGCTGAAATAGGAGGACAAGGGCATGATTAAATGCATAAGTGTAAAATAACTTGCAATGACAAGAACAATACAAAGAGACAACATAAAGGAAGGATATGGGGATAGGGTGTGCACAAACCAGTGATGCTAGCTGGAGAGGTTGAGTGAGAGATTAATAAAACACACAAGATGCTGGACTCTATAAATAGAGGCATCAATTACAAACTGCAAAAAAGTTACAATCAACTAGCATAAAACACTGGTTCAGTTTCAACTGTAACATTCTGACCAGTTCTGGGCTGCACACTTTAGGAAGGAGACATAGACATGAGCCAGGGTGCAGAACCGATCCATGAGAATGAAGTTTGTCATCCTTGAGACTAGTTACATAGATTAGAAAAGTTGGGGTTTGTTCAGGATTGTTTTCTTTGGATAAGGTCGTGGGGATCTGACAGAGGTATTTAAAATCATGAGGGCACTGGGCAAAGTATATAGATAGAAACGATTCCCATTAGTACAAGGATTGAGAACTAGAATTCAGATTCAAGGAAATTTCTAGTATCAGATTTGTATCAAATTAGAATCAAACTTAAAAAGCAAAGACACGTGACAGGTCAGAAAGATTGGACAAATATAAGAACAAAGAATGACTAAAAGATTAATCAAGAAGGAAAAATAGAGTTTGAGAGAAAGCTAACTAGAAATGTGGTGTGTCTATAAATGTTTTTTAAAAGTTATCACCAGGAGTATTTTTCCTATGGAAAGTGAGCCTGAGAATTACTAGTGGAAAAGGAGCTGGAAGCAGATTTGGTGAATGTGGGCTGTGCATTAGTCATCACTCGAGAGGTACAAGTAAAATCCCAGAAATACCTGTTAAATTATGAACTAAGAGGAAGTGACAGACTCTGGAAAATTGCAATCAACAGGAACGTAGTGCTGAGGAAAATGTCCTAGTTGCAAACTAAGCCACTGAGTCCTGATGAACTTCATCTGAACCTCTTAAAAGGAGTCAGTAAGTCAGGTGGTTCATGAATTGGTTTTATTTCTTCCAAAATGTTTCAGAAACATACAGCATACTATAGATTCAGGAACAGTTCTACAGTATTAGGTTGCCAGTGGGATGGCAAATGCAGTTCAATTCAGATAAATGCAAGGTGTTGCACTTTGGTAAGACAAATGAGGACAATTAATGGTAGGACTCTGGGGAATGTTGTCAAACAGACAGACCTGGGATGCAGGTACATCGTTCCTTGAAAGTGGCATCACAGGTAGGCAGGTTGGAGAAGGTAGCGTTTCGCATGCTTGCCTTTATCGGTTAGAGCAATGAGTACAGGAGTTGCAAAGTCATGTTCTAGCTGTACAAGACTCTGGTGAAGCCACATTTGGATTCCTACATACAATTCTGGTTGACCTAATATAGCAAGATCGCTATTAAAGTGGAAAGAAAAAAGATTTACAATGACGTTACTGATACTGGAAGGTTTGAGTTACAAGGAGAGGCTGGAACTTTATTCTCTGGAGCTTAGGCTGAGGGGTGACCTTATAAAAGGTTTGCAAAATCATGAGGGACATAGATAAGGTGAATAGCCAAGGTCTTTTCACCAAGGAAGGGGAGTTAACACTATAAGGAATAGACTTTAAGGTAGGAGGGGAAAGATTTTAAAAGGGACCTGAGGAGCAACTTTTTCACCCAGATGGTAATGTGTACACAGGAACTTTGATTATCCAGCATTCGATTATCCAAATTTCAGATTATCCGTCAAGATCGCAAGGTTCCAATGCTTGGCTAAACTATGTCGTGCAGCATTCGATTAACCGAATGAAATACCCCTTGCCCGTATCCTTCAGATAAATCGAGGTTCCTCTGTACATGGAACAAGCTGCCAGAAAAGGCAGGTACAATTATAATATTTAAAGGACATTTGGGCAGGAACATGAATCGGAAAGGTTTGGAGGGATATGGGCTAAATGTAGCCAAATGGGACTAGTTGGGCCGAAGGGCCTGTTTCTGCGCTGTATGTCTCAATGACTCTAAAATAGTATTGCTAACACTTTTTTCAGAAAGGGAGACAAAAGTAGGAAACTACTTTGATGAATAACTTTTCCTCAGTATTTACAGTAGGACAGGAGGACAGTTTGCCAGAAGCCCTAAGAAAAGTAAGTATTGGAAACAGGGAAAGAATAAAATTAATATAGATAAAATATCAAGAATTAGGAAATCAATGCAATTCAAAGAACAAAGAACAGTACAGCATAGGAATTGGCCCTTCAGCCCACCAGCGCCAATTCATGATGTCTTTCTAAATTAATTCCACGGTATTCCACAGGCCAAGTGCTCCTGCCATTTCAAACCTTATCAGCTAAATCTACTATGAGAAAGTGAGGACTGCAGATGCCGGAGATCAGAGCTAAAAAATGTGTTGCTGGAAAAGCGCAGCAGGTCAGGCAGCATCCAAAGAGCAGGTGAATCGACGTTTCGGGCTTGAGCCCTTCTTCAGGAATGAGGAAAATGTGTCCAGCAGGCTAAGATAAAAGGTAGGGAGGCGGGACTTGGGGGAGGGGCACTGGAAATGCGATAGGTGGAAGGAGGTCAAGGCAATGGTGATAGGCCAGAGTGGGGATGGGGGCGGAGAGGTCAGGAAGACGATTGCAGTTAGGAAGGCGGTGCTGAGTTCGAGGGATTTGACTGAGACAAGGTGGGGGGGGGAAAATGAGGAAATTGGAGAAATCTAGGTTCATCCCTTGTGGTTGGAGGGTTCCTAGGCAGAGGATGAGGCGCTCTTTCTCCAACTGTCGTGTTGCTATGGTCTGGCGATGGAGGAGTCCAAGGACCTGCATGTCCTTGGTGGAGTGGGAGGGGGAGTTGAAGTGTTGAGCCACGGGGTGGTTGGGTTGGTTGGCGCGGGTGTCCCAGAGGAGTTCCCTGAAACGTTCCGCAAGTAGGCAGCCTGTCTCCCCAATATAGAGGAGGCCACATCGGGTGCAGCGGATGCAGTAAATGATGTGTGTGGAGGTGCAGGTGAATTTGTGGCGGATATGGAAGGGGCCTTGGAGGGAAGTAAAGGAGGAGGTGTGGGCGCAAGTTTTGCATTTCTTGTGGTTGCAGGGGAAGATGCCGGGAGTGGAGGTTGGGTTGGTGGGGGGTGTGGACCTGACGAGGGAGTCACAAAGGGAGTGGTCTTTTCAGAACGCTGATAGGGGAGGGGAGGGAAATATATCTCTGGTGGTGGAGTCCGTTTGGAGGTGGCAGAAATGACGACGGGTGATACGATGTATGTGGAGGTTGGTGGGGTGGTAGGTGAGGACCAGTGGGGTTCTGTCCTGATGGCGACTAGAGGGGCGGGGCTCAAGGGCAGAGGACCGGGAAGTGGAGGAGATGCGGTGGAGGGCATCATCGATCACGTCTGGGGGGAAATTGAGGAGACCCTCCTCCCTACCTTTTATCTTAGCCTGCTGGACATACTTTCCTCATTCCTGAAGAAGGGCTCATGTCTGAAACGTCGATTCTTCTGCTCTTTGGATGCTGCCTGACCTGCTGCGCTTTTCCAGCAACACATTTTTCAGCTAAATCTACTTTATCAACTACAGACAATATTCCAGAAATTGATTACACAACATAATGCCCCCAGTCACCAAACTCAGGTCTCTCACTCCCACTCTCCAATACTAGCAGGCCACAACTACAAACAGTAGTTTCTCTCCAGACACTGCTCACTGTCTGCACACTTGGTTTCAGTCAAGCCACTTTGCTGTCGCCCCTCGATTCAGATCCACACTCAAATTTGACTGACCTCTATTCCTCAGGTATTTATCTAATGCTGTTGCTGTTCACCCTAAAGTTTGCGCACTTTTGTTATTGCTGCTGTCACTGTGTGGACTGACCTCGACCTAGGCCACCACTTCAGGTATTTATCCTATTACTGCTGCTGTTGACCCCCTCTCCTTTTCTGTTGTTGCTGCTGATGCTGTTGCTACTCCGACTAACAAGAGAGATAAATTCCCAATATGTGACAGTTTCCTTCTGAGGATGTTAAAAGAAGTAGGGGAGCACAATGAAAATTATACTTAAGGCATCTATAGTTTCCTAGATACAGGTGTCATCCCTCTGGATTAGAAAATTACATGTCACTCTGCTTTAAGGGACAAAAAAAATGAAAACCAGGGAATTACAGATCAGTTAGCCTAACATCTGTGGTAGGGAAATTGTTGCAGTCTATAATCGAAGGGGAGGTAACTGAACACCTCAAACTTTCAGTTGATCAGGGAGTCAGCATGGATTCATGAACGGTGCATAGAACATAGAACAATATAGCGCAGAACAGGCTCTTCAGGCCTCATTGTTGCACCGATCTGTGAACCTATTCTCAGTTCGTCCCCCTACACTATCCCATCATAATCCATGTGCTTATCTAATGACTGTTTAAATCTCCCTAATTGGCTGAGTTAATTATATTGGCAGGCAGGGCATTCCATGCCCTTACCACTCAGTAAAGATCCTGCCTCTGACATCTATTACCCTTCAATTTGTAGTTATGCCCCCTCATCCTAGGAAAGACTTTCACTGTCTACCCTATCTAATCCTCTGATCATCTTGTACATCTCTATCAAATCCCCTCTTAGCCACCGTCTCTCCAATGAGAAAAAGAGGCAAGTCTCTCAACCTTTCCTCATAAGACCATCCCTCCAGACCAGGCAACATCCTGGTAAATCTCTTCTGCAACTTTTCCAGTGCTTCACATCCTTCCTGTAATGAGGCGACCAGAACTGTACACAATATTCCAAGTGCAGCTGCATTAGCGTTTTGTATAGTTGCAGCATGACGTTATGGCCCCAGAACTCAATCGCTCTATCAATAAAACCCAACACACCGTATGCCTTGTTAACAGCACTTGCCTAATACGCCTCATTGAATTTATTTTTGAAGCGTTGACTATGGTAGTGGATAGGGGAATGTCCATGGACGTTGTTTATCAAATGTCTTTTGCAAGTCGATATAAAGTCCCTCAAAAGAGTTACTAACTAAGGTAGAAGCTCACAGAACTCACCAATTATTGACATGGCTGGGAAATTGATCGAGTGGTAGGCAGAAGTTAGGGATAATGGGTAGGTGTGCAAATTGGCAGGATGTGACCAGTGGTGTCCCACAAGAATCTGTGTTAGGGTCTCAATTATTCATATTATTTATGAATGACGTGGATAATGGCATAGAAAAGTATCTATCCAAATTTGCTGATGACACCAAGTTAGACAGCATTGTAAACAATGTAGATGATAGCATAAATATATAAGGGCATATTGATAGACCAGGTAAATAGGTAAACTGTAGTTTATGGAGTACAATGTAAGCAAGTGAGAGATTATTCATTTGGACTGAAAAAGTATAGATCAGGGTACTTTCTTGATGCTACCAAGTTAAATAGTTGATGTCCAAACAGACTTGGGGGCTTAGATCTTCAAAATGCCATGGACAGCTACAGAAAGTAATCAAGCTAGTTAATGGAAAACTGGCCTTTATATCTTGAGTGTGCAGATGTTACGCTGCAGTTATCAAAAACACTGGTTAGATCTTACTTGGAGTAGTGAGAGCAGAACTCAGCACTACACTTTAGGAAGAATGGGGGCTCCATCTACCACCGCCTGAGAAAAGAAACAGGAAGTGACTTTACCACAGGAAATAACATCACCAACCCAAAGAAATCCAAACTTATAAATAGAAAGCAGGAATTTTCAGCATTGTTTTGTGTGAGGTCCATTGAAGATGTTACCTAGTAAGGTAACGAAACGTCTGAAAATGAACCTTTCAGCTCAGCGAGCAAACCTACATCCAGAATAGATTGGCCTTGGAGAGAGTACAACATAGGTTTCCAAGACTGATACAGGGATTTGACAGGGTTTAAATTATGAGGAGAGATTAAAAAATCAAGCCTGTGTTCTCCAGAATTTATAAGGTTAAGTGGTGTTCTGATCAAAGTCTTCATGAAAATCAATAGGAAAAGACAGAGGAAATAATTAAAAACTATTCCACTGATTGAAGAGACCACTCAGGAAAGACGTTAGGAAGCACTTCTACACAAAGAGTAGATGTTGTTTGGAACTCTCCTCCATAAACAGCAACGGATGCTGGATCAGTTGTTAATTTTAAATTTGAGATAGATAAGCTTTTGTTAAGCAAAAGTTTTTAATCTATTTGGGCCAGAGACCAAAACTGCACACACTATTTGAAATGTGGTCAAGCTAAAGTTTTATACACCTGCAACATGACTTGCCAAACTTTATACTGAATGTCCTGACTGATAAAGGCAAGTATGCCATTTGCCTTCTTTACCACCTTATCTAGTTGTGTTGCCATTTTCAGGGAGCTATAAACTTGCAGGCTAAGATTCCTCTGTATATGCTCCTAAGGGTACGTCCATTTATAGTACATTTTCCTCTTGCATTGGACCTTCCAAAATGCTTCAACTCACACTTGTCTGAATTAAATTCTATGCTGTTTCTCCATCCAACTTTCTAACTGATAGATATCCTGCTACATCCTTTGACAACCTTCATTATCCACAATGCCATCAATTTTCATATTGTCTGCAAACTTACCAATCAGACCAACAATAATTTCATCCAAGTCAGTTATATACATTAAAAACAACAGAGGTCCCAGCACTGATCTTTGATATTAGTAGTATATTGGCTGGCTAACAGTAAAAAAAAGTACACATAGATGGGTCTTTTGCGAGGGCAAATCAGCACAGGACTTGTATACTTAATGGTAAGGTTCTGTGGAGTATTACTGAACAAAGGGACCTTGGAGCACAGGCTCATAGTGCCTTGAAAGTGGAGTCACAGTTGGACAAGATACTAGCCTTTATTGGTCAGTGTATTGAGTATAGGAGTTGGGAAGTCATGTTGCAGCTGTACAGGACATTGGTTAGGCTACTTTTGGAATATTGCATTCAATTTTGGCCTCCTTGCTGTATAAAAGACATTTTGAAACTTGAAAGGTTTTAGAAAAGATTAACCAGGATGTTGCCAGGGTTGGAGAGTTTGATCCACAGTGAGATGCTGAATAGGCTGGGGCTATTTTGCCTGGCACGTTGGAGGCTCAGGGATGATCTTACGAAAGTGTATAAAATCATGGGGGGCATGGATAGGGTGAATAGTCAAGGTCTTTTCCCCAGGGTTGTGAATTCCAAAACTAGCAGGCATAAGTTTAGGTTGAGAAGGGAAAGATCTAAAAGGGACCTAAGGGACAACTCTTTCATGCAGAAAGTGCTGCATGTATGGAAAGAGCTGCCAGAGGAAGTGGTGGAGATTGGTACAATTGCAACATTTAAGAGGCATAGGAAGAGTATATGAATAGGAAGGATTTAGAGGGATATGGGGATCAGTGCTGGGGCCTCAATTTTACATAATTTATAAAAATAAACTTGAAGGGATGGAAGGCAAGGCTGCTAAATTTGCTGATGACACAAAGATAGGTAGAAAAGTAAGTTACAGAGCCATAGAGATGCACAGCATGGAAACAGACCCTTCGATCGAACTCATCCATGCCAACCAGATATCCTATATGGATCTAGTCCCGTTTGCCAGCAGTTGACCCATATCACTCTAAATCCTTCCTTTTCATGTATTCATCCATGTGCCTTTTAAATGTTTAATTGTACCAATCTCCACCACGTCCTCTGGCAGCTCTTTCTATACACGCAGCACTTTCTGCATGAAAGAGTTGTCCCTTAGGACCCTTTTAGATCTTTCTCTTTTCACCCTAAACCTATCCCCCCTAGCTTTGGAATTCACAACCCTGGGGAAAAGACCTTGACTATTCACCCTATTCATGCCCCTCATGATTTTACACACTTTCGTAAGATCATCCCTCAGCCTCCAACATGCCAGACAAAATAGCCCCAGCCTATTCAGCATCTCACTGTGGCTCAAAATCTCCAACCCTGGCAACATTCCCCGGTTAATCCTTTCTAAACCTTTTCAAGTTTCACAATGTCTTTTCTATAGCAAGGAGGCCAAAATTGAATGCAATATTCCAAAAGTAGCCTAACCAATGTCTTGAACAGCTGCAACATGACTTCCCAACTCCTATACTCAATACACTGACCAAGAAAGGCAAGTACCTTGTCCAACTGTGACTCCACTTTCAAGGCACTATGAACGTGTGCTTAAAGGTCCTTTTGTCCAGTAACACTCCACAGAACCTTACCATTAAGTGTACAAGTCCTATGCTGATTTGCCCTACCAAAATGTAGAACCTCCCATTTATCTAGGTTAAACTACATCTGCAACTCCTTGGCCCATCAGTTCAAAAGAGTACAAGGTCATTTGATTGAAACACAAGATTGTGTGGGGCTTGACAAGAGACATGGAGATGATGTTTCTTCTTCTGAGAAGATTTAGCGCCAGAATTAAAATCAAGGGAACCCATTTAAGACAGAACGGAGACGTTTTCTTTTGTGTTTCATACGTCTTTGAAACTGTCTTTCTCAAAAGCATCCTTCAACGATACCTTCCAAATCTACGACCTCTACCTAGAAACAAGAGAGCAGTAGAAACATGGGAACATAATCAACTGCAAGATTGTCTCCAAGCTACACACCGTCCCAATTTGAACGATAACGCCAATCTTCCACTACCACTGGGTCAAGATCCTAGAATTCCTTTCCTATCAGCACTGTGGGTGTCCCACACCCATGGACTCAATGGGCCGAATGGCCTTACTTCTACTCCTATGTCTTATGGACTCCCAAACAGTTCAAAAAGTCAGCCCACCATCACTTTCGCCTGGGTGTTTAGTGTGGTTGGTGATTTGCTTGCCAAGCTAGTGGGTTGTCAAGCAGACGTTTTTGTCACCATACTAGACAATATCATCAGTGCAACTTTCATGAAGCACTGCTGTTCTACTCTGCTTGATATTTATATGATCTGTCCATTAAGATGGGTGTTGTTATTTCTGGTTTTTTTCTGCAGTGGTTTGTATATGGTGTCTACTTCTATATACTTATTGATGGTATCCAGAGTTGAAAACCAGGCCTCTAGGAATTCCTGCACATGTCTCTGGTTAGCTTATCCTAGGATGGTCACACTGTCCCAGTCAAATTGATGGCCTTCCTGGTCTGATTGCATTGAGATGAAGGAGAGTTGATCATGCCGTTTTGCTGCTCTGTTCATGTATTTGGAAAGCTACGTTTCTGCCGCTCTGTCCAATGTAATGTTTATTGTAGTCATTACACAGGATTTTTATATTATGTTGGTCCTGCATGTTGTTGGTGTGCGATCATGACTCGCATTGGTCATAGGAGTTTGGTTGTCATTTCTGATTGGTCACCCTATCCTGTATCAAGAACAGATCAGAAATGACAACCAGATTCTGACAACCAGTTCACAGGTGGTGTCAGAACTACATAAATCTTAAACACACTATATCAATGACTGAACAATGAGTATACAGAACATTATCAAGGCAGTAGTTTTCGTTACAACTAATTTATACTTCTTTCTTTTGACTTTCAGGACCTCACAGTTATCATAGAATCTATACCCATGGAGCTTAAGTCACAGTCCTCAAATAAATCCATGCAGGCGATTGCAGGTTGTGCAGAATTTGGATGTCAAAAACGGGTCCTCTTAAACAGGATTATAGATACATTATTTATGGCGTTACAACCATTAAGCTACATTACAGGAGGATGCACTATCACTAGACTTGGAGGATGTTAATGACAGAAATGGGGTCATGGAAGTGGGGACTACATGCAAAATGGCCCCCATCTCTCACCCCAACTGAAGACCACATACAATTAGTTCTCTCACTGACCGACTGCTTCAGATTTAGTGATCTTTCAAGACCCTCAGCGGCTCCAAAGCCTGCATGGTCTAGGTCCTTGAGAATTTCAGTTGTTGAAGCAGAAAGAGGAAGAGAGCAGCTGGCATTCACCTCGACAGGGGTTACACAATTTAGGAGATAAGTAGAAGAGAAAACTGATAATTCACCAAGGATATGCACTTGGGAATTTGACAATGTTTTGTTGAAGTTCCTTTTCATAAAAATGGTGCAGTGAGATCATTTATATGTCTTGCAAAATATTGCATCAAGTATCTACTCAGTATTCATATAAAATGAGTGAAAGATAATCACCAAAACCCACATTCCATGGGAAAAAAATTAAAAACTCATTGAGAATTCATCAGCCTACAATGTGTGGCTAAAGGACTGCTGAGTGCAATCAATTATGGTGGGTTTATGCTGGTGATGGGACAAGTCATATGATTTTATTTATGAATCTCTGCAGTAATATGGTACCCACCGTAGCAATGTACATAGCTGATCTCACAGGTTCCCTATTTTCATGTTCCTCTTCTTCTGAAGATAACTGATGACCCTATTCAAATTTCACAAACTACAATCCTTCCTTCTGAACGATGTGGCAAATCATGAGGACTCCTGGCACCCTCACTAGTGAGGACTAAACGGTAACCCTAGAAGCACATTTGCACCAAGCTGACAGCTTGTTCTGCAATGTTGCTGATGATTGTTTGGTACTGCTTTGCCTCAGTGGCAGGGCACCTCACAGGTGTTATGAACCAATCGGAAGGGAGCATATTTCTCATTTTCCAAGGGCAATCCTCACGTTTAATTCCTGGAATGAAAAATTTAGAATGCTACACAACCATAGTATGAGTCCCTCATGACAGTCAGGAGAAAATGAGGACTGCAGATGCTGGAGATCAGAGCTGAAAATGTGTTACTGGAAAAGCACAGGTCAGGCAGCATCCAAGGAACAGGAGAGTCGACATTTCAGGCATGAGCCCTTCTTCAGGAATATTCCTGAAGAAGGGCTCATGCCCGAAACGTCGTTCCTCATGACAGTTCCCAGGAAATCTGATCCATAGCTGCTTCAACCTCTTCTTATGGTTGTACCTAGGTGTGGTGATGCTTCTCACCTAGAAAGGTGAATCAGAGTTCCCACTCATTACCGGAGACTTGAAATATAGTTTAAAACTTACAGTAAGTGTCTAATGCATTTATGTGCAACCATAAGATACTGGAGCAAAATTAGGTCTTTCCCCTGGGGTGTGGGAGTCCAGAACGAGAGGGCACAGGTTTAGGGTGAGATGGAAAAAATATGAGAGAGACTTAAGGAGCAACTTTTTCACGCAGAGTGTGGTACATATATGGAATGAGCTGCCAGAGGAAGTGGTGAAGGCTTGTACAATTGCAACATTTAAAAGGGATCTGGATGAGATTATGAATAGGAAGGGTTTGGAGGGACTTGGGCCAGGTGCAGGCAGATGGGAATAGATTGGTTTGGGATATCTGGTCGGCCTGGACGAGTTGGACCAAAGGGTCCGTTTCCGTGCTGTACATCTCTATGACTAAGTCTGCTCCACGATTCAATGGCTGATGTGTTTCTCAACCCAATCTCCTGCCTTGTCCCTGTAACCTCTGATCCCTTTACTAATCAAAAACCTCGCTCTGTCTTAACTACACTCAATGACTTGGTCTCCACAATCTTCTACAGCAATGAGTTCCACAGATTCACCTCCCTCTGGCTCAAGAAATTCCTTCTCATCTCAGTTCTAAAGGGTCATCCCTTCACTTTGAGGCTGCGCCCTTGAGTCCTAGTCTCACGTGGAAACATCTTCGCCACGTCCACTCTATTCAGGCCTCTCAATATTCTTTAAATGTCAATGGAATTTCCTCTCTCATCCTTCTAAACTCCACTGAGCACAGACCCACAGCCTTCAAATGCCCTCCATATGCCATGATAAATCCCTGGTAGCACTCAAAAAGAAACCAAAAAAAATTAAATTGAGAGCAACTGATAATCTTTGAATACCAGGTCTAATGGATTGGGTATTCTACAGGAACTGCAGAAGCTCAGCGTTTGTTGCTATACCCTATAATGCAGGCAGTATCCCCTGCAATGACTACCTCCCTCCTGAGCGCCTGATCATATCACAGCTTGTAATTGATGCTCCAAAAGTGAGAGTACTTCTCTTCCAATGTAGTATTAAAAACATTCAATTTGCCTTCCATACGGACTACTCCAAAGTTCTGAAAATCACAGGAATTTTCCAAACTTTTGCTGAGCATTTTATTTAGATGGCAGGATCACAACTTTAAATATCTATCTGAACAACAATTCAGGCTTCTGAGCTTCAGAAAATTCATGCTGGAGATGTTAAATTTAAGCTTAGCAAAATTCAATGCACAAAAATCCTCACACATGTGATAAGGATGTTAAGTGCTACAAAAAGTACCTGCATGCAAAGTTCTGACAGTGAAGACTAGGACACTCGTGTATACAAATGAGCCACCACTAAATCTTGAGTGCATTTGTTTGAACTGGGCTGCAATCACAAAATAAAAGAGATTCTAACTTGCCCACAACCTATCCAATTCATGGATTGGGTATGGAGTTGTGGCATTGATAGTTGGGGGCAGAGAGCAAATTTTCACCATAAAATGCTTGGACACCTCATATTAAACACCCAGACAGATCGGTCCATTCATTAAAATGTTATGTGTCCACATCTATCCTCTTTTATAAAGCTTAAATCTCATCATCATGGTTTGATTGTTCACATTTATTTAACGTTTTACACAAGCTTGGATTTTGCTGTTGTAATGGTAGTGAAACAGTTCCTATAATTATGATACAGACAGCATCTGCACATGTACAACTAAAACTTGGAAATCCAGAAGGTGTGCCATTAAAATCCATGCAAATGCAAAGATGCTGCAATCTTTTAATTGCCATGAATTCCATTTATACACGTTCTTGAATCATTTTGGCAGCCTTTCTGCCTCCCAGCGATTCCCAGATATCTGGTAGAAATCAGTCCTGCATGCCAGTCGATCCAATGACTTCTTGATGAGTAGCAGGGTACCAATTTAATATCTAGCTTCCACCTTGGAAGGTTGTTCTGTATAATAGCGTCTGCACTTAAGACATACTGAAGAGTGTAAATAAAACCAATGAGAGAGAGAGACTGGTTTCTTCTTTGACAGAAGATTTTTTTACCATACTAACATATGTTAGGCAAAAGAAAACATGCAACATAAATATACACAATGAATAGAATAAATTAAAAAGAAAAAGAGCAATAGGCTTGGCATCTCTATGTTCAGCCATGGTTTAACTTGATATAGTATTAAACATTTTTGGATTTTCAAAGTCATATTAGATTAGATTAGACTTACAGTGTGGAAACAGGCCCTTCGGCCCAACAAGTCCACACCGACCCGCCGAAGCGAAACCCACCCATACCCCTACATTACCCCTTACCTAACACTACGGGCAATTTAGCTTGGCCAATTCACCTGACCCGCACATCTTTGGACTGTGGGAGGAAACCGGAGCACCCGGAGGAAACCCACGCAGACACGGGGAGAACGTGCAAACTCCACACAGTCAGTCGCCTGAGTCGGGAATTGAACCCGGGTCTACAGGCGCTGTGAGGCAGCAGTGCTAACCACTGTGCCACCGTGCCGCCCACATTACTGTCAATTAGAAAGAGGAGTTATGGAAATTAAAGCAAAACAAGTTTCTTGAGCTCTTTCCATGATTATTAACATCACTACATGGAATATGAAACCAATGAAGTTCCATGATTTAAGAGCATTCACTTCACCTGTTGAATCTCATTCAGTTATAACCAATCAGGAAAATGGATCTTTAACAGGCATATCTTCTATTTAATTCCATAACTCCATGTCTTCTGCACACTTGTTGTATAAATTACTCAATATTATTTTGCCAATGTATAACTTATTTAGCTCACATCACAAGTACATGATTGAAACAGATGGAAAAAAAAATTAGTTACATGTCAATTGCAACTCAAATTTAAATGGTAATAGTAGGCAAACTTTAGTTAAAATTTTATAGTTTGAACATAAGCAGGTTAGTGTTTCAGCTTTGTAGTGCAATCTCAAAAACAATTCAAATTGAACAAGTTGTGTAGCTTCACAAGCAACACGTGTAGAGAAAAATATTGCTTCCAAACAATTTGAACTTTTTAAAATTAAATCAGAACCAAAGTGATGAACCATCTGTGCTGTCACAAAAACTTTGTTTGTGTTTACTTTCCAAACTATCCACATGCTTACAAATTAGCAGAGTGTAATAATTTTCGAAAGCACAAGAGAATACAATAGGATGAATTTAAATTTCCTGCGAAATGAACATGCACAAAAAAGATTGTGGCTTGTAGCAGGTCTGTGCTTAAAACAGAAGTGAGACTTTAAGGGAAAAATACATTAAAGTGCCTTCAAAAATCAGCTTATCAGCCAGGACATCACTACATAAACCTAAGCTAGCATCTTTACTGAAAAGTCACTTGAGCTGCAAGGGATGGATGCTGTTAGTGGGTCCAACTAGTACAAGCCAAACCAAACTGGTTACGATATATGCTTGAATATGGAGGATAAATTAATCCCATAAGGGCAGTTTATTTCTCTACTTCATGCAGTACTTGCATACCCTTCAGCAGAGGAAATAACCCCTGTGACTCCTTTTTCTTTCTTTTGTGAAAAAGTTTCCTTTACCTGTGAGAAGATGAAACAACCTGATGGGACAATTTTATTAAAAGGTTGGAGCTCATGAATATACTGTCATGCAGCAAGAATCCCTTCCATATGCTTCGATACAATGACTGTGTAATCATCCCAAAAAACTAAAACTGAACAATACATTTTGGGCACTGATGGATCAATTCAAATTTCATAAACTTTAGTTGCACAAATTACAGATAACTGTAATAGTCACTATCAAGGTAACAGATAATCCAACTATTCAACAAATGACAGCAAATTAGTACAATTAAGTCTTGCTTCCTCTAACCTATCTTTTACTTTCCTTTCTATAATACTAATCTGATAAAAACCCCAAGTAACATTTACCAAAAAGATTCAAATTTCAAAACCAGCCAGCTGTTGCATCTTCCTTAGTAGATTTGCTCTCCAAATCAGTGTCAATGTTTTTTTAAAAAACATCTGTGCAAACTCCTTCTCTAGATAGGTACATTTCGGAGTTCTTATTAGAAGCATACATCTGTTGGTCTTTTGGCAGCTCTCTCCCAACTGTTCAATTTTTCCCAGTCTTATACTCCCAAAGCATCGAATTGTGTCATCGGATTTTAATATTGTCAATATACTAAATTCAAACTTGATTGTAGTTTGGTTTTTTTGGGGGTATAATTTAATTGACCTAATTCAAATGTGTGTGTCTCCAGGCAACCAGCTCCTCTAGCTGCTGGGTCACATGTCGCATTCTCTTATTCAGAACACTTGGTGCTGTCAGGTAGTTCTGCTAGCTTTTAACTCTCTTAAAAAAAAAGGTACAATACACCCACATCTTCAAAACATTGGTCAACCACTTCAATGCCCCCCCCCCCCCAAAGGACATGGAAATCCTGGGTATTTCCCTCCACCATTATATCAAAGCCACCCGCCAACTGGAGGAAGAGCATCTCATCATATGCCTTGGGACCCGACAACCACATAGCATCAACACTGACTTCACCAGTTTCCAAATCTCCCCACTCTCCACCTCATCCCAGATTCAACCCTCCAAATCAGCACCTCCCTCTTGACCTGACCTACCTATCCATCTTCCTTCCCACTTATCCGCTTTACCCTCCCCACCAACCTATCACAATCACCTCCCATCCGCATCCACTTATCACCATTCCATCTAGCTTGCCCCCACCCTACACCCACCCCCCATTTATCTCTCAGCCCCCTTCCCCCTCCACATTCTTAATGAATGCTTATGTCCAAAACGTCGACTCTCCTGCTCCTCGAATGCTGCCTGAACTGCTGTGCTTTCCCAGCACCACACTTTGACTCCAACAATGACGTGTGACCAAGTGGTGTGGTGGTTTTAAAGACCCTTTATAAAAGAATTTCATGTAATTATACATGGCACTTATTTCTGTATAATCTTACAGATTGTGCAAAAACATGCTGAAATTAGAATACCTAGTGATAGAAAATTGCATTTTCATGAGGATGAAAACATGAGACCAGAGGTTTTGATACCTCATCTAAAAGACAACACATGGCAATGCAACATTCCATCAGCACTGCACTGAAATAAAAAGTAGATTATCTGTAATTGTTTAAGTCTATGGAACAAGACTTAAGTGCACAATCTTCTGACTGAGAGGCAATAGGAGTAAGACTGACATTTTAGCCACTTCTAGGATGAACTAGCTCATGCAGTCAGAATCATACAGCATAGAAAAAGGTCCTTCAGCTTACCATGTCTATACTTACCAACAAACACCAAACTATACTGGTCACATTTACCTGCACTTAGTTCTTAGCCGACTATGCCCTGGCAGTTTAAGTGCTCATCCACATGCTTCTTAAATATTGCTGGAGTACCTGCCTCCAACACCCATGTAGACACTGCATTCCAAACTTCTACCACCCTCTGGGTGAAATAATTGTTCCTTATATCCCCTCTAAACTACTTACCTCCTAACATGCGCCTTCTGGTCTTAGACACATCTGCCATGGCGAAACAATTGTCACGATCTACCCAATCTATGCCTTTCATAATTCTGTATACCTCAATCAGACACTGCCTCCGCCACCCTCAGCATCCTCTGCTTCAGGAAAGCAAACCCAAACTCAGTCTACCCATGTTCTCCTCATAATGGAGATGTTGCATTCCAGGCAGCATCTAGTGAATCTCTTCTGCACCCTTTCCAGTGCAATCACGTCTTTCTGATAGTGTGATATCCAGAAACGTGCACAGTATTACATCGTGGTCTAAACAATGTTTTATACAGTCATAATAAGACTGCCTTACTCCTATAGTCTGTGACCTGGCAATGAAGGCAAGCAACATGTATGCTTTCACCACCATAGTAATATATGCTGACATCACAGCTCTATAGACTTGTACACTAAGGTCCCTTTGTTCTTCAGTATGCCCAAAGGACCTCCATCCATGTGTAAATCCTTAAGGCCTCCCAAAATACATTACCTCACATCTATCAGGATGAAATTCCATCTGTCAGAGATCCGCCAATTCAACAGTTGATCAATATCAGCCTGAGATCATCCTACTCAATAATCAACAATTCCTGTGTCATATGCAAACTTATTAATTATACCTTCTGCATTCACATCTAAGTCACTAATGTACATGACGAACAGCAAAAGGTCCCAGCATCATCCCTGTGGTACATCACTGGTCACAGGTTTCTAATAAAAAAAGAACCCTCTACTATTTCATATCGCATCCTGTTTGCGAGTCAATTTTGGATAGTTTGCCAATGCTTGGATCCCATGGGTGCTTACCTTCTGGACCAGCCTTCCATGTGGGACCGTTTCATAGGCCTTATTGACATCCACGTAAACCACTGCAAGTGCACTACCCTCAACTTTTCAAAGTACTCAATTAAATTAGTCAGACAGGATCTCCCTCCAACAAATCTGTGCTAACCCTGACCAATGCTGCCTTGTTGATTAATCCTATTAGAGCCACAGAGATGTACACTATGGAAACAGACCCTTGGGTCCAATTCGTCCATGTCGACCAGATGTCCTAACCTAATCTAATCCCATTTGTTAGCACTTGGCCCATACCCCCATAATGATTTCACAACTGTTTAACTCTAGAATTTTTCCTAAATAATTGAAGTGCGGAGAACAAAAGCACCACTTCACCTGCATTGTGGTGCAGACCCCAGCAGAGCAGATGTTTCAGATCACCGCCATTGAGGATGTCCCCCCCCCATATCCCTCTAAATCCTTCCTATTCATTTACCCATTCACATGCCTTTTAAATGCTGTAATTGTGCCAATGTGTATCACCACCTCTAGCAGCTCATTCCATACACGCACCACCCTCTGCATGAAAAGGTTGCCCCTTAGGTCTCTTTTATATCTTTCCCCTCTCACCCTAATTCTATGCCTCTAGTTCTGGACTCTCCCACTCCAGGGAAAAGATTTTGTCTATTGATCCTATTATAACCTCCCAGGATTTTATAAACCTCGGTAACATCACCCCTCAGCTTCCAGCACTCCATGGAAAGCAATCCCTGCCTATTCAGCCTTTCCCTGTAGCTCAAACCCTCCAACACTGACACATACTTGGTTAGTCTTTTCTGAACCCTTTCAAGTTTCACAATATCTTTCCAATAGGAAGGAGACCAGAATTTAACACAATATCCCAAAAGTGGCCTAACCAACGTCTTGTACAACTGCAACATGATCTCCCAACTCCTATACTCAATGCGCTGTCAAATAAAGGAAAGCATACCAAACGCCTTCTTCACTATCCTATCTACCTGAACTCCACTTGCAAGGAACTATGAACTTACACTCCATGGTCTTATTGTTCAGCAACACTCCCCAAGACCTTATTATTAAGTGTATAAGTCCTGCTTTGATTTGCCTTTCGAAAATGCAGCTCCTCACATTTATCAAAATTAAATACCATCTGCCACTGATCGGGATCCTGTTGGACTGAGGAAACCTTCTTTGCTGTCTGCTATAACTCCCAATTTGGTATCATTTGCAAACTTGCTAACTATACCTCCTATGTTCACATACAAATCATTTATACAAAAGAGAAAAAGCATTGGACCAGCAGTGATCCTTGGGGCACACCACTGGTCACAGGCCTCCATTCTGAGAAGCAACCTTCCATCACCACCCCGTCAGCTAGTTCTGTATCCAAATGGCTCGAGCTCCCTGTACTCCATGGGAACTAACCTTACTCATCAGTCTCCCATGGGGAACCTTGTCGAACACCTTACTGAAGTCCACATAGATCACGTCCACCATTCTGCCTTCAGCAATTCTCTTCATTACTTCTTCTAAATGAAACTCAATCAAGTTTGTGAGACATGATTTCCCACGCACAAAGTCCTTGCCTTTCCAAATACATGTAAATCCTGTCCCTCAGGATTCCCCCCAACAACTTGCCCACAACGTCAGGCTCACCAGTCTATAGTTCCCTGGCTTTTCCTTACTTCCTTTTAGATTAGATTAGATTACTTACAGTATGGAAACAGGCCCTTCAGCCCAACAAGTCCACACCAACCTGCTGAAGTGCAACCCACCCAGACCCACTCCCCTACACCTAACACTACGGGCAATTTAGCATGGCCAATTCACCTGACCCGCACATCTTTGGATTGTGGGAGGAAACCGGAGCACCCGGAGGAAACCCACGCAGACACGGGGAGAATGTGCAAACTCCACACAGTCAGTCGCTTGGGGCGGGAATTGAACCCAGGTCCCTGGCACTGTGAGGCAGCAGTGCTAACCACTGTGCCACCGTGCCGCCCTAAACAGTGACACCATGTTAGCCAACCTCCAGTCTTCTGGCAACTCATTTGTGACTATCAATGATATAAATAACATGTAGAACTATCTGAGTAAGGGGCCCAGCAATCACTTCCCTAGCTTCCCACAGAGTTCAAGGGTACACCTGATCAGGTCCTGGGGATTTATCCACTTATATGCATTTTACGATATCCATATCTCTTCCTCTGTAATATGGACATTTTTGAAGATGGCACCATCTATTTCCCCACAGTGTATGTCCATATCCTCTTCTCCACACTGATGCAAAGTACTCATTTAGTACCTCCTCCATCTCCTACTGTTCCACACACAGGCTGCCTTGTTGATCTTTGAGGGGCCCTATTCTCTTCCTAATTACCCTTTTGTCCTTAATACATTAATAAAATCCTTTTGGATTCTCTTTAACTCTATTTGCCAAAGCTGTGTTAGTCCATTTTTTGACCTCCTGATTTCTCACTTAAGTATACTCCTACGGCCTTTATACTCCGAGGATTCACTCGATCTATTCCGTCTATGCCTGACATATGCTTCCTTCTTTTTCTTAAGAAAACCTTCAATTTCCCCACACCTACCAGCCTTTCCTTTCATCCTAACAGGAACATACTGTCTCTGGATACTTGTTATCTCATTTCTGAAGGCTTCCAGTTTCCAGCTGTCCCTTTACCAACGAACATCTGCCCCCAATCAGCTTTTGAAAGTTGTTGCCTAATACCATCAAAACTAGCCTTCCTCCAATTTAGAACTTCAACTGTTAGATCTGGTCTATCCTTTTCTATCACTCTTTTAATAACTAATAGAATTATGGTCACTGGCTCCAAAGTGCTCCTCCACTGACACTTCAGTCACCTGCCCGGTCTTATTTCTTAAGGGTAGGTCAAGTTTACTGTCAAAGACACCTACCTGATTTTTTTTTAAGTGAAAGAAACTGCCTTGTCTAGCTCACGTGGCTCTAAACCCACGGCAATATGGGTGACCCTTAACTGCCCTCTGAAATGGCAAGCCACTCAGCCACTAAGTCTTAGAGTCAAACAGCATGGAAACAGACCGTTTCATCCAACTAGTCCATGCCAACCATAATCACAAAATAAACTAGACCCACTGCCTACATTTGGCCCATATCCTTCCAAACATTTCCTACTCATGTACTTATCCAAATGTCTTTTAAATATTGTAACTGTAGACGAATCCACCATCTCCTTTGGAAGTTCATCCCATACAGGAGCCACACTCAATTACCTTAAAATGTGCCCCCTAGTCTAGAAATTTCCCTACCCTAGGGAAAAGACACCTGCTATTCACCTTATCTATCCGACTCACTACTTTATAAACCTCTATAAAAGTACACCTCTCAACCTCCCATCTTCCAGTGAAAGTAGTCCCAGCCTCTCCTTTTAACTCAAATCCTCCATTCCCAGCAACATCTTAAGTCTGGTGGATGCTGGGAAGGAGGGTCAAGTCAGTTTTTTTAAGAAATTGATAATGGGTTGAAGAGATATAGACAGAAGACAGGAAAATGGAGGTGAGGAGCATATTAGCTATGATTGAATAGCAGAGCAGACAGTGACCAGAACTGAACAAAGTACCCCTGAAGGGGCCTCACCAACATCTTGTACAACCTCAACATAATGTCTCAACTACGATATTCAAAGGTCTAAGCAACGAAGGCAAGCATGGTAAATGCCTTAACCACCTTATCTCTACGTGATGCAAACTTCAAAGAATTATGTACCTGAACCCAGAGGTGTCTCTGTACTATCACACTGCCACATGCCCAACATTTAATTGTTTATTGGTGCATCACATGGCATCAAAGACACTAGAAACAACAGTGTAAAGCCAGCCCATGTTTTATTCATTTGTGGGGCATGAGCATCACTAGCTGGGCCAGCATTTAATGCCTGTCCCTAGTTGCTTTGGAGTGGTAGAGAGTGAACTGCCTTCTTGGCTGCAGTCAGACTCAATGCCCTTAGGGAGGCAGTTACAAGATTTTGACCTACTGACAGTGAAAGAACAGCATTGTATTTCCTAATCAGGATGGTGAGTCACTTGGAGAACTGGTGGTGTTCCCATCTATCTGCTGCCCTTGTCCTTCTAGGCAGATGTGGTCATGAGCTTGGAAGGTACTGCTCAAGGATCTTTGGTGAACTTCTGCAATGCATTTGAAGATCGTACACAATGCTTTTGAGCTCCAGTGATGGAGGGAGTGGATGCATGTGAATATAGGGTCAATCAAGCAGGTTGCTTTGTCCTGGATAGTGTCAAGCTTGAATGCTATTGCAGCTGCACACAATCACGCAAGTGAGGAGTATTCCATCATACCCCTGACTTTAGGGTGTCAAGTGGTGAGTTGTTCATTGCAGTATTTCTAGCCTCTGATCTGCTGTCATACCCACTGTGTTTATGTGGCTAGTCAAGTTGCATTTCTGTTCAATGGTAACCCCAGGATGTTAATAGTGGAGAATCCAATAATAGTAATGCCAATGGGGAAGTAATTAGATTGTCTCAACCAGAAATGGTCATAGCCTGGCATTTGTGTACTGCGCATGTTATCCACCACTTGTCAGCCCAAGTCTGGACATTTTCAAACTGCAACGAGTCCTGGAAAATGTTTCAGTATCTGAGTCATCGCAAATGATGCTGAACATTCTGCCATTATTGGCGTATATCCCACTTCTTACATGATGAAGGAAAAGTTACTGATGAAGCTGCTGAAAAGGGTTGGGCCAAGGACACTGCCCTAAGAAAGTCCTGCAGAGATGACCTGGAGCTGAAATGACTGATTTCAAATAACCATAATTATCTGACTGTATATACTCATGTATAGAGAGAGTTTTGAAGATCATTTATTTAAGCTGAAATTAGGGGGTCGACTTATACACAAATATTGTTTTTGAGGGGATGAAATTCATGCTTGGCATGAGTAAAACAAAAAGGACATACAAGAGCCAGATCACTATATAAAGTAAACAGTGAAAGGAAAAAGAATTATGGCCATTATTGAATACTTATCTACAAAATAATTATCTCCATTCTTTCTGCCACAGTAGAACGGTACTGTCATACTGCATTCTAGTTGCCAGTATGTAAAGTCCATGTATGGCTACACATATGTACAAAGGTTAACAGACATACCAACAGGTGGTCAGGCCATCTACCAGGGGTATTTGTGCAACACACAATTCATGAAATAAAACACAGCAGTAAAAAAAAACAAAAACAATTCTGATTGTATTTTATTATAAGACCACTGCATGAAATCGTTAATAATATACGATAAACACTTTTCATAAAAAAAAACGATATTCACAGCAAATAACTCTTCTCGCAGTAGATCACAAATATTATGGGATAGCTGCTTAAACAAAAGTTACTGGTACATGCAAAAGTCCATTACAATCCTTCAAATTCACTGCCCTAATCAGTTGCACCAGTGAATAATTCATTCCAGTCATCCAGGCTGCATGTATGGTCAGAAAGAGACCCCTGAAAAACTAGGGTCGACTTATGCATGGGGTATATGAAAAATACCAAAAACCTTTTGGCCAAAAATAAGGGGTCAACCTGTACATGAGATCAACCTATACACAAGTATAAATGGTATGTATCAGTCATTACTCCAACCAGTAGAGTGTTTGTCCCATTTCACAGTTCCAGTTTTGCTAGGGCTTCTTAATGCCATGGTCAGTAAAATGCAGCCTTGATATCAAGGGCTGTCACTCTTACCTCACATCTCCAAAGCCGTCCTTAGTAATACCTGAAGGTTAATACCAAAAGGTGTCTCACAAGAGTAACCACACAACAGCCCAACATCGAAATATTCAATTAGTCCTTAAAATGCCTCAGAGTCACCAGCATCATCCATGGACAGGTCCTGCCTCTCAGTGACATACAGTTGAGTGTGTGTTGCCTTGGGAGTTCTCAGCATTGACTCTTGGATATTATGAAGTCTCACTGCACCTGGTCAAGCATGGGCAAGGAAACCATCTGCTGATTACCACATATTGTCCTCCCTCAGTTGAAGAATCGGTACTCCTTCATGCTGAACCCATGTGGAGGAAGCACAGAGCGTGGCCAGGGCATAGAATGTACTTTGGGTGGGAAATTCAACATCCAACATTCAAAAGCAACATTATTGACAGCTGTTCAGGTTTGAAAGGATATTGCTGTTAGATGGGGTCTACAGGAGGTGGTAAGGAAACCAAGATGGAAGAAACATTCTTGAACTGATTCTTATTGATCACCCTGTCACAGGCACAAATGCCCATAACGACATAATTAACAGTGACCATCACATAGTCTCTGTGGAAACAAAGTCACACTTTTGTATTGAAAATGTGTTGTGCAGCATTATCACCATGCTCTATGGGGCAGACTTCAAACAGATCCAGCCATTCAATTTTGGACATCCATGAAATGCTGTGGGCTATCAGCAGCATCAATATTTGCACAGCAGCACAATCTCCCACTCTACCATTAGCACCAAACTAGAGGATCAGTCCTGGCTCAATAAAGAGTGCAAGAGGGCACGCCAGGAGCAGCAAGATGAGGCTAATAATGAGATGTCAATCCGGTGAAGCTATAAAACAGTTGTCCTTGCAACCTAAACAGCAAAAACAGCAAGCAATAGACAGAGTTCAGCAATTCCACAACTGGCAGTCCTCCCACATTTAGTCATGGAATGATGGTGGATAATTAAACTTAACGAAGGAGACGTCTCCACATATATACCCATCCTCAACAATGGGAGAGCCCAGCAAATCTGTGCAAAAGATAAGGCTGAATTATTGGCAACAATCTTCAGTCACAAGCGATGAGTGGATGATCCATTTCTCAGCATCACAGATGCCAGTCTTCATCTAATTTGATTTACTACACATATCAAGAAACAGTTGAAGCACTGGATATTGCAAAGGCTGTGGGCTCTGACAGCATTTTGGCAATAGTAGTGAAGACATTTTCTCCAGAAGCTGCCATACTCCTAGCTAAGCCCTTCTAATACAGTTACAATACTAACAACTACCCAACAATGTGGAACATTTCAGGTAAGTCCTGTACACAAAAGCAGGACAAACCCAACTCAGCCAGTTATTGCCCAGTTGGACTGAAACATTACAATAACGACGAAAGGTGTCATCAAAAGTGGTGTTAAGTAGCACTTGATCACCAGCCCCAATGAGATCCACCAGGGAATACTAGACAAAAAACACGTCCAGAAACCCTCGTCATTCTCCCCTACATCAAAGGCATCTTAGAAATGACTGCCAGACTGAGACCCCTCGGCATCATGGTAGCCCACAAACTCACCACACTAAAACAGCACCTAATGAACTTGAAAGACCCTATATAGACAACAAGCAAAACTAATGTGATTTACAAATTACCGTGCAAGGACAGTAATAAACACTACATTGGACAAACAGGTAGAAAACTAGCCACCAGAATACATGAACATCAACTAGCCACAAAAAGACATGACCTACTCTTAGGAGTATCCTTACATACAGATAAGGAAGGACACCACTTCGACTGGGACAACACATCCATCCTAGGACGAGTCAAACAGAGACATGCACGAGAATTCCTAGAAGCATGGCATTCCAACCAGAACTCTATCAACAAACATATTGAACTAGACCCCATCTACCACCCCCTGAGAAAAAGAACTGGAAATGATCTCACCAAGCCAAATAAACTCAAATATATAAACAGAAAACAGGAATTATCAATAGTGCTTCGCCCAGAGGCCCACTGAAGATGTTATCTAGTACGGTGAAGAAACGTCTGGAAATGGAACTTTCTAGTTCAGCAAGCAAACTTACATCCAGAACCTCAATCTGAGCCACGAATCTTCGCAAAACTTACTGTGCTCCTTACCTCAGAGTCTTGGTTCAAACATGGACAAAAGAACTGAACTCCAGAGATGACGCGAGTATGAATGCCCTTAACAACAGGACCACTTTTGACAGAGTTTAGCATTGAGGAACCCTAGTAAAACGGGAGTCAATGCAATCAGTGTCCAATGCTCCACTGGTTGGATTCAGACCTAGCACAAAGGAAGACGATTAAAGGTGCTGGACGTCAATCATTTTAGTTCCAGGTCTTCTCTGCAGGTAATCCTCATGGTTGTGTTCTAAGCCTAACCATCTTCAGCCGCCTCATCAATGAACTTCCCTCCATCATAGAGGTCAGAATTGGGAATGGCCACCAATGATTGCACAATGTTCAGCACCATTTGTGGCTCCTAAGAGTCCATGTTCAAATGCAACAAAACCTGGACAAGATTCAGGGTTGGTCTGAAATGTACTAAGTAATATTTGCACCTTACAAATGTCAAGTGATGACTATCACCAGTAAAAGACTATCTAACTATAGCATTTTGACATTCATTGGCATTACTTATCACTGAATCTTCTATTGTCGATATCCAGGGCATTACCATTGACCAGAAACTCAACTGGATTCACCATATGAATGCAGTGCTGCAATAGCAGGTCAGAAGCTAGAAATGCTGCAGTGAATAACTCCCTTTCTGACTCCCCAAAGCCTGTCAACTATCTACAAGACATGTCAGGAGTACGACGAAATAGATTCCACTTACCTGGATGAACCCAGCTCCAACAAACTTAAGTTTAACACATCCAGGGTAAAACAGCCTGTTTGACTGAATTCCAGAGTCCAACATCCACAGAATCTCACATCCATGAACAACTACTTCACCACCAACACTCAGTTGCAGTGCATCTTGTAGATGCTGCTGAAATTTACCAAAGCCTCTTAACCATTCAAGTCTACAGCTACTTTCATCTCAGACAAGGGCAGCAGATACATGGGAAATTACCATTGCAAGTTGCCCTCAGAGTCCCTTAACATCGTGACTTGAAAACATTACCATTCCTTCTGCTTCTTTCGGCTCAAAATACAGGAATTCTCACCCTAATGGCATTGCAGGTCTACCCATTGCACATGCTCTAACCCTAGCATGTTAGGGCAACTTGGGATGCACACCAATTGTTGGCTCAGCCAGCAACCTCCTCACCCCATGAATTAATTGTTTTTAAAAAATGTAGCTTCCCACTTTGACCTCAAGCTTGGCACTTTAATTATGATTTGCCATTTTTTTTAGGAACATATGAAAAAGGATATGACTTTCTAACTCAAGAGAGTTTTGAGGCAGTTACTTGAATATTATGTACATCAGATTTAGATTGTTGCAGCAAATGCAAGGAGGAAATAATTACTACACAGAGCCCTGGATGTATTAAAAAAATCATCCATACACTTGTGAAGCATCGACAATCTTGATCAAGTCCTTTCCTCCATTCATGGTTGATTTAGAGCTCCTGAGCCCTAATATCATTATTTAGCCATGATAAAACAGAACAAGTCACGATAATAGGAATATCTGAAAATCATAAAAAACAATTAGTTGCAAATTATACCATATCAGAAAGAGCTGAGGAAATACACAGTATATGGCAATTAAAACTATACTTCAGAATAACTGCAGAAGACTGTATCTGTGGAGTTGACCAAACACTGAGATGCTTGGCATCAGCAGACAAAAATTGCAATGTTCACCTGTTTCCAAGTCACTACTGCAGTTTCATTTTTCTAAATGCAAACTTCATCTAAAAAAACAATTTACAAGATATCAGACAAGATAACTGGTCAGGCAATGTTTCATGCCCATTCTGAATTCGGGGGATTCTCTCACTGAATCATTGCAGTTCTTCTGACAATGGCTTGCTTTGGTGTTAAGTAGGAAGCTCTCAGATATTGGCCCAGCTAAAATAAAAATAGCAGCAAGACATGTTCAAGTCAGTTTGATGTATAACTTAAAAAGGAGTGCAAATTGAGCTCTCAATATGTACTTGATTTCCTGCATTTGCAGAAGATTTTACAAGATATAGATCACAAATGTAATAATCCCTATGGTGTGGAAACAGTCCATTCAGCCCATCAAGTTCACACCGACCCGCCAAACATCAACCCACCCAGCACTCTATCCTATCTCTAATCCTGCACTTCCCATGGCCAATCCACTTAGTTCAAAGATGAGCAGGCTATGGAAGGAAACCAGAGGGCCCGGAAGAAACTCTCGCAGATATGGGGAGAATGCACAAACTCCATAAAACAGTCGGCCAAAGCTGGAATGGAACTCAAGGCCCTGGCATGGTGAGACAACAGTGCAACCTAGGTGATCCAGTGTGCCATCCATTGGTCCCTTTCGATTTATCCATTTAGAAAGAATCTACCCGACTGCTCACAAAATGCAGCACAAACTTTATTGGCTGATTCAAATACTGAAATGGTCTGTCTTCTCCATAGATGTTACTGCACGGAGCTGGCATTCGCCCTGTTTCAGATATCTAGCGTAAGAAATACTGCCAAATCATTTATTAGCTTTTTGCTTCATCCCGAAGTATGGTGAAGAGTTAACAGCAATGAAACAGCATTTAATGTACACAGCATACAACACCAGGTTTTTTTTTAAACCAGTTATTTGAATAAAAGAGTCTCAATTTCTAAACAAACAGATGAGATACTCTTGCTAACTGAAAGTCAAAAAGCTAGGAGTTGAAAACAGAAGGCATTTTACATTTCACTCCTCAAAAACTAAAGGTTCAAGCGAGAGCCACAAAACAAATATCTTTGGCTGCACCTCCCATCCTCCCAGGAAAATGACTGACAGATGTTAAATTAACATCCTCCACCTCATAGAAACGCCACCATTTTGTTTAAAAAAAAGGCTGTCATTGCCCATTCCAATGTCCAGAGCTGGATGCCAAAACTGGACCAGTGACCCAATACGGAGTGCAACTAATTCTATCAATGGGAGAATGGAGAATATTTATTGAGGCAATGAATGTAGTTAATCATCGTGAAAAACAGATTTCAGAGGTAACTGGATTGCAACAAGATACAGAAATGATGACATGTTTTAAAGTTTCTATCCTTGAAGTAGAAACTTAAAAACAAGACTAGATTAAAGCATATGGATAATGCAGCTCTAGAGAGAGGGATTGCTGGGGAAGGTGCCAGGAGTGGAGGTTGGGTTGGTGGGGGGGGGAGTGGACTTGACATAAGAAATGCAAAACTTGCGCCCACACCTCCCCCCTCCTTCCTTCCATATCCATCACAAATTCACCTGCACCTCCACACACATCATTTACTGCATCCGCTGCACCTGATGTGGCCTCCACTACATTGGGGAGACAGGCCGCCTACTTGCGGAACGTTTCAGAGCACACCTCTGGTTCACCCGCACCAACCAACCCAACCGCCCCATGGCTCAACACTTTAACTCCCCCTCCCACTCCATCAAGGACATGCAGTCCTTGGCCTCCTCCATCACCAGACCATGGCAACACGACACCTGGAGGAAGAGCACCTCATCTTCTGCCTAGGAACCCTCCAACCACAAGGGATGAATGCAGATTTCTCCAGCTTCCTCATTTCCCCCTCCCCCCCCCCACCTTATCTCAGTCCCAACCCTCGGACTCAGCACCGCCTTCTTGACCTGCAATCTTCTTCCCGACCTCTCCGTCCCCATCCTCTCTCCGGCCTATCACCCTCACCTTAACCTCCTTCCACCTATAGCATTCCCAACACCCCTCCCCCAAGTCTCTCCTCCACTCCTTTTATCTTAGCCTGCTTGGCACATCTTCCTCATTCCTGAAGGGCTTATGCCTGAAACGTCGATTCTCCTGCTCCTTGGATGCTGCCTGACCTACTGCGCTTTTCCAGCAACACATTTGTCAATACAGTTCGAGAGTAAAGCAACTAGGGGGATCAGCAAAATTTAGTGCCAATTTAAAAACTGTCACTTTGAATGTGCTCCAATTTTAACATGAATATTTAAGATTCCTAAAAAGTAATTGGGAAGCAAAGTCTAGAGTGCGTGTGGGGGGGGCTAGGGCAACAGAAGGCACAATTAGTTTTATGTTAAATAAGCTTTTTATACAGCTATGTATTGCAACAGGAATTGAACATTAATTAGTGCACTCCTCAGAGGTTTGTTTCTTGGGCATCAAATATCTTTAAAAAATGGTTTGTTGGATGTTGTTTGGATCTTTAAAATATCATTCACTTGAGGCTGTTGTTAAAAAATAGTCAACTAGAACAAGTCAAAAACACCTCTTAGAAATTGTGTGTAATACTTCATGGGACAACATAATAAGTACACACGACATTGGGCGTTTGCAAACTTTCCTCGGAAGTCATACTGTCACAAGTCATTTTCACTTTTTACTTAGTCCTATAAAATGCTAAATTTCTCATAAATACACTAAAAATCTTTCTTTCATATTTAATTGAACTTTTTCATCCACGCGCTGCCAGCCTTAAGTACACACCAATTTAGAATTCATTTGTTTTATTCAGACTTCTCTTACAAACTTCAGCATTTTAGAACAGAAGTAGTCATGTTAAAACTAATGCATAATGCTATGAATGGGATTACAAAACTATACCTGAATAAGATCAGCCATACTCACCCCCTTTATTTCCATTTTCTTCATCCTGACAAAAAAAATTACAATTATTTATACAGTATTGAACAACAGTAATGTCTGTAAGCAAACTGCCAAGATTACACTTCCATTAGCCCACAAAAACAATAAATTAGTACTCCAAAAAGTACAGCATAAAATTATCCTGGTGTGTTTCCGAGGATTTCCCACACAAGTTCATACCTCAGATTCCTTAAATGGAAGACTTGCATAAACTACAAGTCATGACCTTCATCATTAAGTGATACAAGAGGACAAGTTACTTAGAACTCTACGAACAATTATCAGCTAACTCAAACAGCAATAGCATAACTTCTGGAAAGATTTGGTCCAATCATAGTGTCACGAGGCGCAAAAAAAAAGTGTTATTAATAGATTCAGTGAAAGAACAAAAACCAATAAATTTTAACGTAAGCAAATGAGATAATCTACTTTGGACCTAAAAAGGATAAACAGCTCATTTAATAATTGCTGAAAAGCTAGAAACAATAGAGGCTCAAAGAACCTCAGGGTTCCAGAGACAGAATCATTATGACATTATGAAATTGTACTGAAAATAATCAATAGAGCTATGGGCTGCTGGACTTTGCATCATATTTGAACACTGCAGAGCTGAGTTCTATATCTTAGGACAGATATATTAGCCTTGCAAGGAATAAAGAGCAGAACAAACAGAATGATACATGGACTTCCAAGGCTAAAAATACAAGACAAGATTACATAAAATGAAGTTGTATTTATTAGAACTTCGAAATTAACAGCCATTTATTAGTTGTAAACTTGCTTGCTGAGCTGGTAGATTTGTACTCAGAAATTTCGTTTAGGTAACAGCGAGCCTTCGACAAAGCACTGGTATTCTGTCCCACTTGCTATTTATCTGTCTTGGTCTGTTGTGGTGGGTGATATCACTTCCAGTTCTTTTCTGGTAAATGGGGTCCAAATCAATATGCTTGTTAATGAGATCCGGTTTGAATGCCAGGCCTCTAGGAATTCCCATATGTGGCTTTGTTTACCACGTCCCACTATTTTTCTTCATTTATTTTTGGTGACTCATGGAATGTCAACGTTGCCGGCTGGACCAGCATTTGTTGATCAACCTCCAGTTCCCTTGAGGTGGTGGTGGTCTGATCAATTGAATTGCTACAATCCATTTATTGTATGTCATTAGGGATGAAATTTCAAGATATTGACTTAGCAAAACTGATGGTTATTGCAATGTATTTCCAAGTCTGGAAGACAAATGGCTGAGAGGAGAACTCGCAAGTTATGGTGTTGTCATGTATTTGCTCCCATCGTCCTTCGAGATGGTAGTGGCCATGAGTTTGAAAGATGCTATCGCAGGAGCTTGGTGAATTTCTGCAGTGCATCCACTGATCAACAGTCTGACCCAGGATGATGACAGTGGGGACTTCAGAAATAGTAATGTTGTTGAATATCAAGGGGTGGTGATGATTAGATTTTCTCTTGTTGGAAATGGTGATTGCTTGGCACTTGTGGGGCATGAAGGTTACTTGCTTATCCAAACCTGGTTGTGGTCTAGGGTGCCCTGCTCTTGGGGAAGGACTGCTTCAGTATATTAATAATGCTTAACATTGTGCTATCAGCAGCAAATATCCCCACTTCTGATCTTATAATAGAAAGTAGTTCATTAATGAAACAGCTGAAGATGCTTGACCTTATGACAATCCCCTAAGGAACTCCCGACAAGAGGTCCAAGAGTTGGTTGACTGACCTGCAACAACTACTTCTACCTTTGTACCAGGTTAACTCGCATTCTCCCACTCACGATTCCAGGTGACTTTAATTTTGCAAAGCATTCCTTGATGCCACAAACTATCAAATGTAGCATTGATGGTCATGGACTGTCACAGCCATCACATCTTTGAAAATCAGCTCTTTTGTCCATGTCTGATCCAAGGCTGTAATGAGGTTAAGAGTTAATTGGTCTTGGAGGAACCCAAAGTGTCAGGTAGAGGAAATTGCTAAATAGAATTTAATAGTATTGTTGATGACACCATCCATCACCTTACTAATGAGGAGTATATGGAAAGGATAGTATTTGGCTGGGTCAGATTTGATCTATTTGCACGTACAGGAGATACCTGAACAATTTTCCATATTTCCACTGGTAGATGCCAGTCTTGCAGCTGTTGGGTAACAGCTTTACAAAGGTGCAGCAAGTTCTGAAGCATAAATCTTTAGGACATTTGTCAGGGCCCTTAGCCTTTGCAGTCTCTACTGCTTCCAGTCATTTCTTGATATCACTGAATGAATTTGGTTGAAAATTACCATCTACGATGCTGGTGAATTGAAGATTGTGGCAAATTGTGTTGGAATACGATTCTGCTACTGCTAATGGCCCACCGCAGCTCATGATTGCCCTGTTATGAGCTACTAGATCTGTTCAAAGTGTATCCCATTTAGCACGACAATGATATCCTCAAAGTGAAAATGGGTCTTTGGCTCTGATGCGCAACAGCCATTCTTACTGATCCAGTCGTGAAAAGGGACATCTGCAGGAGGCAGACCGTTGAGGATAGATCAAGTGTGTCTTTCCCTCTTGATGGTTCCCTGATGCAAACCCAGTATAACAGCTATGTCCTTTTTAGAATTTGACCACGTTGGCCCATAGGATGCTGCTGAGCCACTCCTGGTAATGTCAAAAGATTCCTCACTCAAAGCATTCTTGCTGTCTCCAGTGCATCCTCAAGTGGTGTTCAACATGGTGGCTTTCTGATTCAGCAACCAAACTCAAATATGGTGATACAAAATGTTACTCCATGAAACAGTATGTTGCAATTCTGAGTACAATTATGGCAGACTGTTCCTTGATTAGCATGTGAGACAGCACTCTTCATTTCAGCATTGGCCTCCAGATGTTAGTAAGAATGACAATGCATTGTCAATTTCTTTTCCAGTCGAAAAGTGGGTCAGGCAGCATCGGATGAGCACGACAGTCTACATTTCGGGAATAAGCCCTTCATCAGGAATGTGTGATGTAGTGGGATGGGGGTAGGAAGATAGCTTGGAAAGCGATAGGTAGATGCAGATGGAGAGTGACGGTGATAGATCGGAGTGGAGGGTGAAGCGGATAGATGGAAAGGAAGACAGACAGTTGGGATAATTCAAGAGGGCAGTGTCAAGTTGGATGCAACTGTGGGAGTCAGTGGGTTTGAAGTAGATGTCAGTGTTGAGATGGTCACTGGAAATGGAGACGGAGGGGTGAGGGATGTATCCAAGATGTTCGGGTGAACTTGGATCAGGATAGAATGTTTTTGTGAGGTTGATGAACTGTTCAACCTCGTGTGAGCATGAGGTGGCATTGATAAGCTATGTTGATGACTGTAAGAAAAGGTAGCGAATGGTGCCAGTGTAACCACAGATGATAAGACTATTCCATGCATCTGACCAAGACGCAGGCAAGGCTGGGCCCCATGCAGATGCCCATGGCTACCCCTTTGGTCTGCAGGGGGTGGGAGGATTCAAAGGAGAAGTTGTTGAGGGTGAGGACTAGTTCAGCCAATCGAGTATCGGTGGAGGGGTACTGGTTGGGTCAGCAGGAGAGGAAGAAAGAGGGTTTGGAGGCCTTCACCATGGCAGATGGATATGTACAGTGACTGGATGTCCATGGTGAAGATGATGTGGCATGGGGGCTAGGGAAACAAAAGTCATGGAGCAGATGGAGAGCGTGGGTGGTGCCTCGAATGTATGTTGGGAGTTCCTGGACCAAGGGGAACAAGACAGTCTCAAGGTGCCCAGAGATAGGTTCAGTGGGACAGGAGTGGGCTGAGACGATGGGTCGACTGGGGCAGTCGGGTTTGTGAATTTTGGGTTTCCTTTCCAGTGCGTTATTTGATGTCAGGCAGCCCAACTGATTCATTCCTTTCTTTAGACTTCACATTACTTGTTACAAAGTGGCTTGCTAGAGTACTTCATAGAGCAGTTAAAAAGTCAACTGCACATACAAAAGAACCTCAATTATCCGAATACCAATTATCCAAAAATCGGATTATCCGAAGATGATCTCTAGGTCCCAATGGAAACATTACATCAAAGACGTGTTTCCAACAGTCATCGCGTCTTTTGTTTACAGTGATTAAACAGGCACTGTCTCCAAATGACTGACCTCCCACCTTCTTTCTCCCCACACTTTCCCTGGAGTTCCAGAGGGGTGTATCCTAAATCCCTCTTCCCCAAATAATCTCTCCAGCATTGTCCTGTACAGGGCAAGCGCGAAACCTGCCAAAAGGCTCCAGGAAAAAGTTGTGTGCGTGCATAGCTGTGCGTGTGCGCTATTTGGAGACTTACCCCACAAACGCAACTGCAGTGGTCTTGTCGTTGGTGTCCAGTCCAGCTGCCCCAGAGTGTGTCCGGGTGTGCGCAGGGTTGCGGGGGGGGGGGCACAGTGTCAGACGGGGCTGGGGGCGCAGTGTCAGGTGTGTTTGGGGGCGTGGGATGATGCTTGGGGGCAGGGGGGTCTAGGGTAGGGCCAGTGTCAAGACGGGATTGGGGCAGGGGATGATGTGGGGGCCACTGTCAGACAGGTCTGGGGGCAGGGTGGTGTCAGGCAGGGTTGGGGGCGGGGAGTGTTGCACAGGGCGGGGGTGGTGTCAAACAGGATTGATAGCGGGGTGGGCAATGCGTGGAGACGGGGGGGGGGGGGGGGGGTGTCAGATGGGGTTGGGGGCAGTGTCAGACAGACAGTGTTGGGGCGAGGTCTTGCGCGCTGTCATGCTGCCTTACCTCCTGAAAGGTGAGCAGACTTTAAAAACTCCAAGCCCCAGAGGAAAGGCATTTAACCGATTAACCCAATAATCGATTATCCAAACGAAATAGTGCCTGCCCATCACATTTGGATAATCGAGGTTCCACTGTAACTGAAACTTAATCTGTTAAGAACAACAGATTACGTACATAGTGGGAAGCTATTTCAAGTGGCTGGGGAATCTAAACCACAAAGGAATCATCCAAAGGAAATCAGAGCCAGACTATTCAGGAGGAAACTTAGAAATGATTCTATAAGAGTTAAACACCCTTTTGGAAATGGTAGTTAATGCTAGTTCAGAAGATATCTATTCATTCAGAATGAAAACTTTGGATAAATTATAGGGATCATTGTATATATGGCAAAAACAGGTTAAATTGCAGAAGAGTTACGACAGAATCAACAGCCACTGTAGCTGGAGGTGCTAAATGGCATAATTTTGTTCCCAAGTTCAGGACATTTCTCTTTTAAAAGAAAATTGAGCAGCTGCGTTATTAAGGAAGCAATTCTTTTCCTATTTGAAGCACTCAGCCCTCAGCTTTGACACCTCAAGACCTAAAACAGAAATCAAAAATACAACTACAATTGTGAACATTTAAAAGAACAAAGGACTTTCCAATAACCTATATATTGTAGTTGAATTGAAGGATCATATCAAACATTCTGAAATGATTCATTAACATGAGCACCACCTACCATGGATGCCAGTTTTTACAAATACTAAGACCAGAAAAGAAAATCAACTGACACCTTAACTTAAGCCAGAATATTAAATGAAGTGTATCACAACTTAAGAGGCTGAACTTAAACAACTAAACCATCAATTAGAAAGCGGAATTTTTTTTCACAATTAGTAAAATCCTTAAAAACTTTAAAGAACCACAAAAATGTTTAATGTATTTAAATAAAGCTTTGAAATGCTATAGATGCAAGCATCACTTCATTGCTAAATGAAGGATTAATTTAAGACAACCACAAATTACAAAAAGTTTCAACGTAGAAGCACAGGTTGGCATACAACTGTTGTTACAACCATTACAGACTATTCCAAAAACAGCTTGCGTTACATTTCTATCTCAGTGCATACAACTTGTTAACACAATTTTAAACATTACATTAAGTTGCTTAAAAGCTGTCCACAGCAACTTAAAATTCTAATCAGATTTGTAGTTATTGACATAACTCTGTTCAATTAAAATACTAAATGAAAAGGAAATACAAGTTTTCAACAAAATAGTTTTGGTAAGTAACTAAGAGCTGCTTATTACTTTAAAGTATCTAACCTTTATATTGGTATGCACAGCAGACTCTGGGGGATAGACAATGAAGTGCCTCAGCGTAAATCCAAAGCCTTGTGAATTTCGTCGTAGACGAATAGTTTTTGGGCCTGGCCACGAGAAAATGTCTTCCACCAATGGAGAGATGGCGTCAACTTGCCGACTTCCATTCTTCTTGTTTTTTCCCTATGGTAAGAAAACAATTAAGATCTGTCAACAGCAATTTTTACTCGAATACAAATAAAGAATCATTAAAATATTTACAGTAAAGAAGCTTTCCTTCCGAACATAAGTTTCTTTCTCTTCTTTACCAAAAGTACACATCCATTGCAGATTCAGCAGTCTTTTTTTTAAAAAAAGGTTCCCTTACAGCAAAAAGTGTTGCACAGATTATTCCAGATCTGGATACTAGTCTCTGGTGTTTACCAGAATTCTCATTTGTTCCTCAAAAGCTAGAAAAGAATATTCACAAAAGAAAATGAATATTTTAAAAACACTTTTAACCTTGCACTCATTAGGACATTTGACAAGAATACAAAAAGGAGGAAATGAACAGTATTTATATTGCATGAGAGAAGAATGCTGATTGATTTAATTGAAAGTCAACCATCAAGGTAAAAACAACGACTGTATATGCTGGAAACCAGATTCTGGATTAGTAGTGCTGGAAGAGCACAGCAGTTCAGGCAGCATCCAAGGAGCAGCAAAATCGACGTTTCAGGCAAAAGCCTTTCATCAGGAATAAAGGCAGAGAGCCTGAAGTGTGGAGAGATAAGCTAGAGGAGGGTGGGGAGAAAGGAGCACAGAGTACAATAGGTGAGTGGGGGAGGGGATGAAGGTTATAGGTCAGGGAGGAGAGGGTGGAGTTGATAGGTGGAAAAGGAGATAGGCAGGTAGGACATGTCTGGACAAGTCAAGGGGACAGTGCTGATATTTCATCACCATTTTACCACCTTTCATCCCTCATGCCGATATTCTAACCTAAACTGAGATTGTAGCAAATTTGTTTTGAAATTCATGTTATTTGTCACTTGTCAGCTCAAACCTATATATTGTCCACATCTTGCTGCACATGTGCACAAAACTGCTTCAGTAGCTGAATCGTCACAAATAATAATGAACATTGTGCAATTCTCAACAAATATTCCTAATTCTGATCTGAATTCAGATGGAGGGAAGGTCATTGATGGAACAGTTGAAGATAGTTGATTCTAAAACACTTGGAGGAAATCCTGCCTGGGACTGAGATGACTGATTTCTAACAACTACCATGTTCCTTTGTACTAGCTATGACTCCAAACAAGTTTCTCTAATTCCTACAGACTTCAGTTTTGCAAGACCACCTTGATGCCTTTCTCAAGTCAAATGATGGTTTGATGACAAGGGCTATCAACTCTATCTCACATCTGAAAATCAGCACTTGTGCTAATGTGAATGAAGCTGTAATGAGAGTCAGGAGCTGAGTGGTCCTCAATATTAATCAGGTCTCACAGCATATGCAATATCCAAATAGTCTTCAGTTCTTTCTTGATACCAGAGTGAAATGTATTGGTTCCATACTTACACTTTTAATGCAAGGTACCTCAGGGAAAAGCTTGAGCTTGACCATCCACTTGGCACTTCTGGCAGAAGAGGGATGTAAAGTCTTCAGCCATGTCTTTTGCACTAATGTGCTCAACTTCTCCATCAATGAAGATGGGAAATTTGTGATTTCTCCCGTCTTGTTAATTGGTTAAATTGCCTACCACCATTCAAAACTTATTGCAGAAGGACTGCTGAACTCAGATCTGATTGGTTTATGTGGGCTTGCTTAGGTCTCTCTTGCTAATTCTGTTGTTTGGCATGAAGAAATCCATATGTTATAGCTTCACCTGATTAACAGCTCATTTTTAAGTATTGTTGATGCTGTTCCAGCCATATTCTTTAATACTCAGGATTACCGTGATGGAAAAGCACATCAGATCAGGCAGCATCCGAGAAGCAGGAAAATCAACGTTTCAGACAAAAGTCCTTCATCAGGCTTTTGCCCAAAACATCGATCTTCCTGCTGCTCGGATGCTGCCTGACCTGCTGTGCGTTTCCAGCACCAGTCTAATCTTGACTCTGATCTCCTGCATCTGCAGTCCTCACTTTCGCCTATATTCTTTAGTACCCTTCATTTGAACACAGCTGATCGCCTGGCTTGACGGTAATGGTAGAATGGCAGATATGCTAGACTATGAGGTTAAAGATTTTGGTTGAATATAATTTCTGACGGACTGCAGCACCTCACCAGTTTGAGTTCCTGGAACTGTTTGAAATCTGTCTCATTTAGCAGGGTGACAATGACACACACAACACAGCGGAGGATATCTTCAATGTTGGACTTCATCTCCACTAAGATGTGGCTGTGGTCACCCTCACCAACACTGTCTGAACTTTGCTAAAGGTAAACTGGCAAGAACAGGTCACAGTTTTTTTTTTAAAAAACCACTCTCTTGTTGGTTCTCTCATCACCTGCCACAGATCCAATCTAGCAGCTATGACCTTTAGGACGAAGCCAGCTGAATCAGTAGTGATGCTATTGAGGCACACCTATTGATAGATATCCATGTCCCTGCCAAGACTACATTCTGTGCGCTTGCCATTCTCGGTGCATCCTCCAACTGGTTTTCAACATGGAGGAGTACTAATTAATCAACCAAAACTTGCGATAGGTAATGACCATGAGGTCCATAGATTAGATAGGCATATTCAGAGAATGCAGAAAAGACTTTTTGGCCCATTGAGTCAGCACCAACAAAACTATCACTGAAACAGCACTAATCCCAATTTCCTGCAGGTTTCCCATATCCTTGAATGTTATGACACTTGAAGTGCTCATCCATTTATTTTTAATGATGATTATAAGGTTTCCAGCCTTCACTACCTTTCCAGGCAGTGCATGCCAGATTCCCACCACTCACTGAGAAAAAAGGTTTGGCCCAAATCCCCTCTGAACCTCTTGCCCCTTATACTAAAACTATATCCTCTCATGACTGGAAACCAGAGCATCCGGAGGAAACCCTTGCCTGAGGCGGGAATTGAACCCGGGTCTCTGGTGCTATGAGGCACCAGTGCTAATCACTGAGCCACCGTGCCACCCACTGCGATAACCAGAACTGCATACTGTACTCCAGTTGTGGCCTAACCAATGTGTACAACTCCAACATTACCACCTTGCTCTTATATTCCATGCCACAACTAATGAAAGCATATGCCTTAACTATCCTATTCATTTGCTTTGCCTTCTTCAGAGAACTATGAATAATTACCCCAAGATCCCGCTGTTCCTCTAAGCTACTCAGGGTGCTGCCATTCATTAAAATATTCCCTCATCTTGTTTCTTCTTCCAAAGTGCATTACCTTGCATATATCATGGTTAATTACCAGCTGCCACTGGTCTGCCCATCTGTCCAACCCATCTGTAACGTCTTCTAGCCTATAACTTCTTCCCTATTGACCACTCTACCAATCTTAGCCAAGTGTGCAAATTTGCTTAATACTCTCTCCCCACCCAATCCCCTACACACTTTCATCATTTTCATTTATGTATGTAACAAACAAGAATCCCAGTACTGACGTTTGGGGAGCACTGCTGGACATTGGCCTCCCTTCACTCAAACAGCCGTCTACCACTATTCATTGTGTCTTATTACTAATCAAGTTTCCCTTAATTCAATGCAGTTTAATCTTCTCAATCAGTCTCCCATGGGACCTTGTCAAAAGCTTTACTAACATACAGGTTTCCTTGCCAATATCCTAATTAAGTGCATGGAAAGGGCATTAGCAGAAGTCAAACCAGGGAGATACCTATGAAATGGATAGAAGCAGTCCAACATCTGTGGTGAACTAATCAAACAAGTCCAAAATATGGTTCATAGTTCAGAATTGCAGATACTTTGCTAACTAAAAACACCATCAAAATCAAAAATCCCTCATATCAGATTTATAGCAGAAATGTGGAGGTCATACTCTACCATTTCGTCTGTTAATGCTATTAAAGATGGTAAGACAGGACTCATACTCTCCCTGGAGGCATGTTTTTGAACACAGAACATAAAATGTTACATTTTGCGTCAAATAGATATTAAACCAAAAACATTCTTCAAGCGTCGGATGAAAATTTTATTGAGTGGAAGTGTTCACTCACGACACAGACCGTTTCAAATAATTTGATCTGGAGTGGGTCCTATTAGGTCAACTCCAAAACATGGTTCATAGTTCAGAATTGCAGATACTTTGCAAACTAAAAATATTCACTTATCTCAATAAACAAATACTAGACTGGCTTTGTCCAGATCAGTATACTTGCTTCATGTTTTGCTCTTGCCCAACTCTTAGAGATCATTGCAGTAGGAATAAAGACAGCCATCAAAAACATGAGAGCTTAAAATGTCTCAAGACATGATTTGGCTTGGATTAATCTCAGAACTACCTCTAAAAGAGTGCACTTCCAGCCTGTAGCAAAGCATAACACTCAAACAGGCACACAGGTGAAATATTTATACCATGCAGGCTTGAATCAGTGAAGGCGATTTACAGAAGTGCAAAATACTGGAGATGCTGAAAATCAAACTAAAACAAAAATTCTGGCAATGTTCAGCAACATTTGTACCTGTGCCCTAGACAACAGTTTAAATATTCCCAAATGTTGGGCTGAAGAAGTTATGCCCGCTCCATGTTCAACATAACCTGCCCCTACAATAAAAAAGGTTCAGTGCATTAAGAGGTACAGTCAGGTTATTTCATGTAGAATATTAGACTGTACTTCAGACAAGAATTTGCAGTTCCTCACACCAAGCAGGATTATTCTTGCATCAACCAAATATAATAAAACTAACTAGGAAAATTTGGCAGCTGGTTTGCGCATTTCATGGTCCCAAAGGCAGCATAGTGATTCAGCGGCTAACACTGCTGCCTCAGTGCCAGGGCATCAACTTCAATTCCAGTCTTGGATGACTGTGCATGGAGTTTGCATGTTCTCCCCATGTCTGTGTGGATTTCCTCCAGGTGGTCTGGCTCCCTCCCACAGTCCAAAGATGTGCAGGTTAGATGGCCTGGCCACATTAAATTGCCCTGTAGTGTCGAGGGATATGTAGGCGAGGTGGAGATAGGATCAAGGAATAGGTCTGGGTGGGATGCATTTTGAGGGTCAATGCAATCTCAATGGGCCAAATGGCCTCTTCCTGCACCATAGGGATTCTACAATTCAAAATCAATGAATTTGGTGTGCCAGCTTAACCAATCTCAGTCACTGAAGCAGCGAGTGGACTATACTTATCTTTGGTGATTGCAGTCTGAGAAAATACTAGAATGTAGTTTTTGAAGAGATATTGGAAGTGATAACAGGAAATATAACAAAACTGCTTAATTAACTATGCCTACATTGTAAACAGGTGGTAAGAATGGATTAATATTGTGATCTTTTTTCCCCTTAATATTCAATAGCTCAATTACAGATGTTGGAGGAAGCCAAATCAAATTTCTTATAAGTCTGGTAATTTTAAAACTTTTACTTGAATTTCCAGTGACTGTGTGGAATGATCACAAGACGGACCTTTAATATAACAATCTATAAGCAACATTAAGGAATCAATAAATTAATATCCGAAATTCAAGTCTCATTTGTCAGCATTTGGGCCATGTCCCTCTAAACCTTTCCTATTCATCTATCCATCCAGATGTCTTAAGTATTGTAAGTGTACCAACCTCCACCATTTCTTCTAGCAGCTTATCCCATACAAACAGCACCCTGCGTGAAAAGGTTGCCCCTTACGTCCTTTTTATATTTTTTCCCTCTCACCTTTAGCCTTTGCCTTCTTGTTTTGGAATTCCTCTACTCTCCATTCACCCTACCCGCACCCCTCATGATTTTATAAATTTCTATATGTTCATCCCTCAGCCTCCAATGTTCCAGGGATAATAGCCCCGGCCTATTCAACCTGTCCCTATAGCTCTTCTGCTCTGAGCAGAAGAGATCGCCAATGTAACTATGGTGATGACTAACAATCCAATGCCACAGATATTCTTTAATTTACTGAACATTTTATTCATCAAGAATCAGTCCAAGGCCCATTTGACTCCTGGTGACCAGATTTTTTTTCTTTTCCCAAACAGGTAACCCTTAATCTCCAAAGCAACTTTCTCCTAGCTGTGTTATGGAGAAGAGGAGGGGGTAGATCTTCCAAACTCTTTTAAACCCACACAAATTTTGTCTCTTCAATTTGAGTACAGACTCCCAACCTTCACAACTTGTAGCGAATAAACTGCATTGTACACACTCCAGATGCAGAACTAGCTGCCTCCATCTCTCTACTGTCTTTCTCTTAGATTCCCGTGACAATTTTTTTCTGGCAGTATTTACAACCATTTTCACTGGACCCTTACCTTCTCAAGGCTCATTGCTATGGCCATGTAAATTACCATGGTTATAGATCCAAGTGAAAATGTTAGTTAGTTATCTTTCGCTTCATAACTTAATTTCATCTTGAAATCAAAGAGACAATTTCAAATATAACTATTTGTTGAACTTGTCATTCGGTTGTCTTCAAGGAACCATGTACACCAAAATCCTTCTATCCTCAGTACTATGCAAGGTCAAACCATTCATCATGTTCTTTGGCTAGTACAGTATAGAATGCAACCAAACGAAAGCCACTTGTGTGAGAAACAAATATCTACCTGCATTGCAAGTTCTTTTAAATGAAGTAGAAAGCTTTCCTAAGCTTTCTAAAAGTTGTTACCCATGTAGTTGAACATAATGGTGCTAATCAAAAACAAACAAAGATATTCGGATCACTTGAATACAATATGGTTGCGAATATGTAGGCTCAAAAATAAATTCATCCGATCCACTTGGTAAAATACACTGCGTGTTAGCAGAAAATTCTATGTAAAATTACTTCTGATCTCTGAATGTGACTTAAGGAGGTTCTGGATGCAAGTAACCTGCTGCAGAAATTATCAGAACATATGCTAAGAAATTTGTGCCTTATCTCAAATCCAGTGTGTTCAGCCATAATTGTTCTGATGTGTAGTCATCTCCTTTGAGATCAGCCCTAAGGTCTGGTAAAAGTGTGGGATGTGCTAAAAATAAATCACTGCGTAATCGTCAACATATCTGCCCTCTTTGAATTCAACAACAAGTATTTAGATAAATTTTCAATGCAAATTGCTAGTGTACTAGATCTTGAGAATAAGCACGAGTTGATTAAGTTTGTAAATTCTAAGTTTTTATTTTTGTAGTAATTTGATCTAGATTTTAGTAACCTTAAGCTTAGAAATCGATGATCAATTCCTAGCGGGTGAGCACTTCAAATGCTTCCAGGTTAAAATTTCTAGCCGTGTGCGCTTGGGTTATACCCACCATGAAAGTGAAAATAGAAGGCTCTATTCCTAACCTATTTTTGAATCTAAATAAACTGATTATAATCAGAAATAAATTAGTGAATGAAGGAGGATCACTGGACCAGAAACATTAACTTTGAATTCTCCTCACAGATGCTGCCAAAGCTGCCGAGCTTCTCCAGTAACTTCTATTTTCATTATAAATCACAGTTATTTCTGCTGGAGTGAGAGTATCAAACAGGAGAAAATGAATGCATGATTTCTCAAATACAATAGGAATTGTACTTCAATATTTATTCATTGGCTATGAGCAGCTTTGGGAGCTCCCAAGATTGAGAAAGGTACCACATAAACATCAGCTAATTATTACAGAAATACAAAAATAGATATTAATTGGGTAAATATATTTCAGTTGCATCTTATGATTATAGACATATTAGGATGGCACAGAGTTTAGGTCATAGCACTGAAAATCAACAGAGAAATCAGTTAATACATTTTTCACCATTAGAGGGCAAAATACATCCATGGTCTTCAATTACACTTCAGTTCCAGTCTTTTAATCCTTTTAAATATGTACTGTTGCTGAGAGTTTGTGTGTTCTTTGCAATCATAGTGCATTAACTAATTCATTACAGGCCGTGCTCAAAAGACATGGGGCAGCAGGTTATTCTGTGGGACCATCAATTGGCAAAGTTTCAGAGTTACAAGATCAAAATATTGGCCAGTTAGTCACAGAGTTAGATTAAAGTTAGATGCCATGTTACATTACTCCTGATACAGAATCCATCAAGTTTTCAAAAAAAAAACAGACTACTTCAACATGCCTTTGATATCCATCCATAATCGAAATAAATAAGCCCTCTAAGCCTTTTGCATCTCTAATGCTGAACTAAAGCTCTATTTTGGTGAAAATACATTCAACATTGATGGAGAAGTGGGCCAGAGTGTCACGGAAGGAATGCTCCCTACAGGACGTCGACAAGGAAGCAGACAGGAAGATTTATTTAATGGTGGCATCCTGCAGGTGACAGAAATGACAAGGATGACCCTTTGATTTCAGAGACAGGTGAGCGGAAAATATGGACAAGGAGCGCCCCATCCTTATTCTCGAGGGATGTAACAGGATAAGGGCAGCAGTGCAATAAATGAGTTAGACACAGCTAAGGACCATTTCAACCAGTGGATGGAGGTGGGGTTTTTGGCTGATGCAAAAAGAGAACATGTCTGAGGCTTCCTGTGGAAGTTGCATCACTGGAATAAATACAATGGAGAAGAAACTGGGAGAAAGGAATGCAATCCTTGCAGGAAATAGGGTGAGAGGAAGTATAGTCAAGGCAACTGTGGAAGTGGACTCAATCATCTGCACCTGTCTCAACAGAAGTCTTCCCTCCATCATTAAGGTCTGAAACGAAGAAGGCTCGTAGACCCTTGAAAGTGGAGTTGCAGGTCGATAGGATAGTGAAGGTGGTGTTTGGTACGCTTTCCTTTATTGGTCAGAGTATTGAGTATAGGAGTTGGGATGTCATTTTGCAGCTGTACAGGCCATGAGTTAGGCCACTACTGGAATATTGCGTACAATTCTGGTCTCCTTCCTATTGAAAGGTTGTTGTGAAACTTGAAAGGGTTCAGAAAAGATTTATAAGGATGGTGCCAAGGTTGGAGGATTTGAGCTACAGGGAGAAATTAAACAGGCTGGGGCTGTTTTCCCTGGAATATCAGAGGCTGAGGGGTGACATTATAGATGTTCATGAAATCATGAGGGATATGCATAGGATAAATAGACAAAGTCATTTCCCAGGGTGGTGGAGTCCAGAACCACAGGGCATAGGTTTAGGATGAGAGGGGGAAAATGTGAACGCGCGCAAAGGGGCAATTTTTTCATGCAGAGGATAGTGCATGTATGGAATGAACTGCCAGAACAAGTGTTGGAGGCTGGTACAATTGCAGCATTTAAAGGGCATCTGAATGGGTTTATGAACAAGAAGGGCTGAGAGGGGTATGGGCCAAGTGCTAGCAAATGGGGCTAGGTTAGGTTAGGATATCTGGTCGGCACGGACGAGTTGGACCAAAGGGTTTATTTCAATGCTGTATTTCTCTACGTCCTCCATGTTTGGCACCATTTGCAACTCATACAGTACAGAGGAACCTTGATTATCCAAACAAGATGGGCAGGCACCATTTACTATTTGGTTAACACATTTCCTTTGAGACTCAGTTCTCTGTGAAGTCTGCTCTCCATTCAGGAGACTAGGCAGCAGCACATTGTGTGCGAGACCCTGCTCAGCACCCGTCCCCCCAACCCTGTCCTCTCCCACCCAAACCACAACCACCGTCAGACCCCCTCCACCGAGCAGCTGGAGTGGAATGTGTGGGGTGCGAAGAGACAGACAGACCGAGAGACAGACAGACAGAAAGAGACAGAGGAGAGGAAAAAAAAGGAGAGAACACAGGTGGTCAGTCACTTGGAGACAGCGTCTGGACTGTCCAGGATTGTTCTCAGCATTCTGTGCGCCAAGTTCGTTTTTAATCATTGTACTTTAAACAAAAGACTCGATCAGAGTTGAAACAGCTTTTGATGTAATATTTCTATCGGGGCCTTGAGATCCCCATCCGATAATCTGATATTCTGATAACCGAGGTCTCCCTGTACTAGATTTTTTAAAAATGCATACAGAGTCTTTGGTACTACTGTCCTCTTACCTAAACAGGAGAAAATCTAGAACACAAATACTGTATATACTCATGTAAAGTCAACCCCTTATTTTTTGTCCAAACAAACAAACAAACTTGTATTTTCCATATATCATGCACAAAAATCGACCCTACTAATCACATTATAAACCTCTTACAAAGAAAACTGCACATTCCCATTAACCCACTTTAAAAATACTCACATTCACACCAGTAACTCTACTCATTGCTCTTGGTTTGTTAGATTGCATCTCTATTCATTCATAACTCTACTTAGCCCATTTGGTTTATTACAGCACGTTTTGATTCAGTCATTCAGACTGGTACTAAGTCTATCAGTTCACAATACACCCAAAAGTTATTAAAGTTGAAAAGTTAATCAATCTAATTGTACCATTACATCTGAATAAAAGTGAGATATATTAGCTACGCATATCTTCAATTCTTTGCCAAGTTTGTTAATGTTGCCGAGGTTCATCACATACAAGTGTAAATGGGAGGGTAACTGAAGAATTTGTCAGGAAAGTTCAGGATGCTTACACATTCAGAATTTAATAAATGTTTCATTTTAAGTGTGCCATTGTACCAGGCCATGATCTTGCTAACAGTGATTTTGCAGGAGTTCAATGAATCTTTGACATGTCAAATATTCGTACCAGTATATATATAAACAAAATTTACTACCAGTAATTCATTCTTGTTTCGCTTGCTTTTATCCAGTAATTACCTTTATCGTAACACATTGTGTTTTTCTTCTTTACCTGGGATGAGCTATGTGATCAAATCAGCTTCTGCTAATAGCATGGTATTTCAAACTGCAGCATGAATTTGAGCCCTTAAAACTAGTACCTGTGTATTAGTCGACCCTATAAATTGAACCTCTTAAAATACTCTTTAAAAAATTCACTTTTACACGAGTATGTATGGTACAAAATACAATTAACTGCTTTACAGATGAAGGAAGGATAGAAAGAGAGGCAAGAGAGGAGGGGCGGTGGCATTTTTGACAAGGGAGAGCATTACAGCTGTGCTGAAGAAGGATATTCCAGGAAATACATCCAGGGAAGTTATTTGGGTGGAACTGAGAAATAAGAAAGGGATGATGATCACCTGACTGGGGTTGTATTATAGATCCCCTAATGGTCAGAGGGAAATTGAGAAACAAACTTGTAAGGAGATCTCAGTTAACTGTAAGATTAACAGGGTGGTTATGGTAGGGGATTTTTAACTTTCCAAAGAGACTGGGACTGCCATAGTGTTAAGGGTTTAGATGGAGAGGAATTTGTTAAGTGTGTCCAAAAAAATTTTCTGATTCAGTATGTGGATGTACCTACTAGAGAAGGTGCAAAACTTGACCTACTCTTGGGAAATAAGGCAGGACAGGTGACTGAGGTGTCAGTGGGGGAGCACTTTGGGGCCAGCGACCATAATTCTATTAGATTTAAAATAATGATGGAAAAGGATAGATCAGATCTCAAAGTTGAAGTTCTAAATTGGAGAAAGGCCAATTTTGACAGTGTTTTGACGGTATCAGGCAAGAAATTTCGAAAGCTGATTGGGGGCAGATGTTCGCAGGTAAAGGGACGGCTGGAAAATGGGAAGCCTTCAGAAATGAGATAACAAGAATCCAGAGAAAGTATATTCCTGTCCGGGTGAAAGGGAAGGCTGGTAGCTATAGGGAATGCTGGATGACTGAAGAAATTGAGGGCTTGGTTAAGAAAAAGGAGGAATCATATGTCAGGTATAGACAGGATAGATCGAGTGAATCCTTAGAAGAGTATAAAGGAAGGAGGAGTATACTTAAGAGGGAAATCAGGAGGGCAAAAAGGGGACATGAGATAGCTTTGGCAAATAGAATTAAGAAGAATCCAAAGAGTTTTTTACAAATACATTAAGGACAAAAGGGTAACTAGGGAGAGAACAGGGCCCCTCAAAGATCAGCAAGGCGGCCTTTGTGTGTAGCCACAGAAAATGGGCTAAGATACTAAGTGAGTATTTTGCATCAGTATTTACTGTGGAAAAGGATATGGAAGATATAGAATGAAGAGAAATAGATGGTGATATCGTGCAGAATGTCCATATTAAAGAGGTGGTGGTGCTGGATGTCTTGAAATGGGTAAAGGTGAATAAATCCCCAGGATCTGATCAGATCTACCCTAGAACTCTGTGGGAAATCAGAAAAGTGATTGCTGGGCCTCTTACTGAGATATTTGTATCATCGATAGTCACAGGTGAGGTGCCGGAAGACTGGAGGTTGGCTAACATGGTGTCACTGTTTAAGAAGGGTGGTAAGGATAAGCTAGGGAACTATAGACCAGTGAGCCTGATCTCAGTAGTGGGCAAGTTGTTGGAGGGAATCCTGAGGGACAGGATGTACATGTATTTGGAAAGGCAAGGACAGATTAGGGATAGTCAACATGGCTGTGTGTGTGGGAAATCATGTCTCACAAACTTGATTGAGTTTTTTGAGGAAGTAACAAAGATGATTGAGGAGGGCAGAGCAGTAGATGTGATCTATATGGACTTCAGTAAGGCATCCGACAAGGTTCCCCATGGGAGACTGATTAGCAAAGTTAGATCTCACTGAATACAGGGAGAACTAGTCATCTGGATACAGAACTGGCTCAAAGGTAGAAAACAGAGGGTGGCGGTGGAGGGTTGTTTTTCAGACTGGAGGCCTGTCACCAGTGGAGTGCCACAAGGATTAATGCTGGGTCCTCTACTTTTTGTCATTTATATAAATGATTTGGATGCGAGCATAAGAGGTACAGTTAGTAAGTTTGCAGATAACACCAAAATTGGAGGTGTAGTGGACAGCAAAGAGGGTTACCTCAGATTACAACAGGATATTGATCAGATGGGCCAATGGGCTGAGAAGTGGCAGATGGAGATTAATTTAGATAACTACGAGGTGCTGCATTTTGGGAAAGTGAATCTTAGCAAGACTTACCATTAGTGTATAAGGTCAGAGGGTGTTGCTGAACAAAGAGACCTTGGAGTGCAGATTCATAGCTCCTTAAAAGTGGAGTCGCAGGTAAATAGGATAGCGAAGAGGGCTTTTGGTATGCTTTCCTTTATTGGTCAAAGTATTGAGGTGTTGGGAGGTTATGTTGCGGCTGTCCAGGACATTGGTTAGGCCATTTTTGGAATATTGTGTGCAATTCTGGTCTCCTTCTTATCGGAAAGATGTTATGAAACTTGAAAGGATTCAGAAAAGATTTACATGGATGTTGCTAGGTTTGGAGGATTTGAGGGAGAGGCTGAACAGGCTGGGGATGTTTTCCCAGGAGTGTCAGAGGCTGAGGAGTTGCCTTACAGAGGTTTGCAAAATTATGGATAGGGTAAATAGGTGAAGTCTTTTCCCTTGGGTCGGGGAGTCCAGAACTAGAGGGCACAGGTTTACGGTGAGAGGGGAAAGATATGAGAGACACCGAAGGGGCAGCTTTTTCGCACACAGAGGGTGGCACATGTATGAAATGAGCTACCAGAGGAAGTTGTGGAGGCTGGTATAATTGCAACATTTAAGAGGCAATTGGATGGGTATATGAATAGGAAAGGTTTGGAGGGATATGGGCCGGGTGCTGGCAAGTGGAACTGGATTGTGTTGGGATATCTGGTCGGCATGGACGGGTTGGACCAAAAGGTCCGTTTCCATGCTGTACATCTCTATGACTATGAGTTAGAGTGAGCGGAAAAACAGCTTATGAAAATCAAAAAGCAGGGAACGCTGCATAAAGGACATTGGGAAAAATGTTATTCTGCTCCCCTGGTTATAGGCACGATATAAAATTTAACTCTCGTTGCATTTGGGGATGTATTTTGATTCAGCTGAAGTCACTCACATTTGAAAAATGTTTCTGGTTTAATTGTCTTGACTTTCAAGTTAAGTGGATGAGAGTGGTGCTGGAAAAGCACAGCAGTTCAGGCAGCGTCCGAGGAGCAGGAAAATCGACGTTTCGGGCAAAAGCCCTTCATCAGGAAGTGGAGCTACTTGGGTTAAGCATTTGAGAATGGCTACTGACAGGGTATTCCATATGACACTGTATACTTACATATATTATTGATACTTGGCAAGTGGAATTAACTCATTGTGACTATGTGACTTGTGAAGTGAAACTGGACATCATAGACACAAGGTAGTCACTACTTCCAAGAAAGAACTGAGGAAAGACTCAAGCAGCAGCAAGACTACAGAGCTTGTCACAACATGAAACAGTTGACACACCCACAGGTGTATTTAAGGGGCAGCAGATAAGCACCATGATAAAAAGGAATGCAATGAGATGCTGACAGGGTTAGGAGGAGGAGTTTTATGTGGAACATAATATTAGCATACATCAGTTCAGTTGAATGACCTTGAGCTATACATATGACTCAATTTCATGCATTTTTTTTCCCAAAATTTCCTTCCTGACACTTAGTCTTTCAACACAGAATGTTGAACAGTTTAACACAATAACGCGCATAAGTTAAGATCTGCAAACATTTTTGTTGAAAATTACTATTACATGTCAATAGTTGGTGCACAAAGTTACAGAACCAGCATGTTTACTTTAAAATAATTTTGGATCATTTTGTTCAATTTGAACAAAATCCACCTGACTATTCTCATGTTACTCATTTGTCAATACAATGGCAGACTTCAAATGAAGAAAATCTCAATCACTGATGACAGAAAACTTTTGATTTGTCACAGGACATGCATATTTTTGTCATGAGGAATGTATGGAACAGTTGTATGAGAATTAAGGAATGCCATGATAAAAACACTAATAGTAAACAAGTAAATCATCTTTTCTTAAGATTTATCTGGACAAACATGTTTGATTGTTGGCAAAAGGTGTTACATATCTAACAGTGTACCCAAAGCAGCACCATAGCTCGGACACCACAAACTATTATGCCAAAATAATAACATTCTTGCCACCACTTTAAGACATTGAAGGAAGAATAGTAACCAAGATTGGAAAACAAATAACATTTCAACCAAGCTTATGAAAACTAGCATCAGGATGACCCAGAAAACAGTAGGTTAATAATGAGCTCATACCTAGGATAGATGAAGTATATTAAAAAGTGAACAGATAAGTCGTCGCACAGAGTTTTAAAGAGTTCACTTTTGCTGAACAAATTTAATGAAGCTCTTCAAAACCAAAACTGACAACCTCGTTGACAATAAAAAGTTTGTCAATGTTAATAGGCCTATGAAGGCAGAAAGGCTTTTGATACATTGTCACATCACACACACAAGCAATTATTTCGTAAAGGGACGAAAGAAGAGTACAGGAAAACTTCCACAGTGGAATGAAAATGTACAAAATCAAAAAAGTGAACAATACCTATAAATGGAATTGCATTGATGTGCAATAAAAGGTCACAAGTAGGAAGTGACAACAATTGAGGGGGACTTGATTTCACTCAGGTTCAACCGGAGGCTGCTAAGTGTAATTCTTGATCTGCAAATTCTACCATATGTCATGCAACTTATAGATTTTTATATTCCCTTTGGTACCTCAATTTTGGCTGCACACGCTTCCAACGAAACCTCTCAATATGTTGAGTGCTTTACCAAAACAGCTTATTTTTGCTCTTCAGTTGGTCACAAGCGAGCCTCTGCAATGCGTCAGGAGACATGTTTCAAGTATGTTTGAAAAACAGTTACTGTCCTTTAAAGAGTTTCCTGTCACAAGCAAGCCCCAATAGAGCAATTCATTTAGGAATCTGGTGTCAGGCACAATAATGTGTCCTATCCAGCACAGTTGATTTTGAATGGTTAGCATTATGTTGGGAAACTTGATTTATGGCTGAAAATGTGTTTCGGGCATGAGCCCTTCTTCAGAAATGAGGAAAGCGCCAGAGGGAGGAAGAGAGCTTCTTCAAGGAAGGCATCCTTGCTAGAGGATTCACAGTAGGTTAAAATCTTCTAGGAGTGAGGACTGCAGATGCTGGTGATCAGAGCTGAAAATGTGTTGCTGGAAAAGCAAAGCAGGTCAGGCAGCATCCAAGGAGCAAGAGAATCGATGTTTCAGGCATGAGCCCTTCTTCAGTGCACTTTCCTCATTCCTGAAGAAGGGCTCATGCCTGAAATGTCGATTCTCTTGCTCCTTGGATGTTGCCTGACCTGCTGCGCTTTTCCAGCAACACATTTTCAAACTTGATTTATGACAAGACATTACTGCTGGAGCACCTTATTTGCCACATTTGCAAGTTCTTGGAGACATTACTGATGATACTTTTCCATGATTTGGAGGTGCTGGGTTGGGGTGGGGTGGACAAAGTTAAAAATCACAACAGTAGGTTGTAGGCCAACAGGTTTATTTAGAAGCACTAGCTGTTTCAGTGCAACTTGTACTTCCTGCTGTTAGTCATCCAAGATTCAAAAAACATAGGAGCATCTGAATTACTGTTCTTTGGTAAACCACAAGCTCAGATCATGGCACTCAAACAGCTTTTCTCCATTACTCAGTCAAAGGCTGAGCTGGCACACTTAAATGTCATCAATTTTGTCATTTGCGTCTACCTTTGCTGATAGAAGGCTCCCAAGATACAGAAATTGATCCACAACTTCCAGGATCTTGCCATTAAAAGGAAATTGTGGTTTTGTGGTAGTATCATGGTAGTAATCCAGATTGTAAAATTTGAATTCCATAAAATGCCTGGAATTAAAAATCTACTATCGACCACAAAACTAATCACCAATTGTCATAAAAACCCATCTGGTTCACTGATGGCCTTAACGGAAGGAGATGCCCTTACCCGGAGTGACCCACATCTGACTACAGAACCATAATGTGGTTGACTCTTAACTGCTCTCTGAAATAGTCTAGCAAGTCAGTCAGTTGCATCAACTGCTAGAAAAAAGGAAACTGAATGGGCCAGCTGGCATCGACTAAGGCACAGAAATGACGACAGCAAAATGAAGCCGGTCAGCCCTGCCAAGTCCTCTTTACCAATATCTAGGGATTAATGCCAAAATTAAGAGAACCGTCTCACAGTAACAGCTCGAAAGTCATACCCATAGAATTAATGACTGACACCACCCACCATCCGTGGTGGTGTCACATCCCACTGGCAGCCCAGCAGAGGGCTGACAAATTGGAAAAAGCTACCCCAAGAGTGCTTAACAAGCCACCATGAAGTCTCATGGCATCAAGATAAATAATATGCCAGTTATCATATAGCACTCTTCCTCTCTCCTCTCCGCAATAGATTAGCTCTCCTCCATGCACTTGGAAGAAGCACCAAGGGTGTCAAGGGGGGAAAACCTTCAGTGTACACCAAGAGTGGGTTGGAAGCATCAACACTGACCCAACTTGTTATGAAGGTGTAGGTGTGTAATGTACCTTTAAGAGACGCACACAGTGTGCTCAAAGAATTTAAAATGCAACATTTGACTGTGAAACCAATAGTGCAATGTTACAAAAACAAAGTCAAATTTGACCAGTTAACAATTATGCCCAAGATGCCAAAATTCAATCAGATTTGAATTTCGTATTTTGGTCATATTAAAACCAATTAAATGATCCAATGTTTTGGGGTTTAAAACTCGACATTTTGAACAGTTAGGAGGAAACTTGCCAAGCCACCAACAAGTTCAGACTGCCAACAGAACAGCTCTCTGAAAGGTACCTGTCTATAAGAAGTTAGCTTGGCAGAGCATCGAAAAGGCGACAGAGGAAAACCTGCTGAGGAAGATACAAAGAGAGGATTCGACAGCTGACTAGTTTTGAAAGTTGAATTTTTTTAAAATCTTAATTGGGATTTTTTTTAATAATATATTTTTCTTAAGAAAAATAGATTTTTTAAATATTACAACAAATACAAAACAATACAATTCAAAGCAGTACAAAAATAGTACAAAACTAAACCCAAATAATAAAGAAAATTCCCCAACCCACCCTCCTATACAAATGTATCAACGTATATAGAGAAGTATAAAATTAAAAAACCTAAACTAGCTATTTAATTAAATAAATAACCAACGACAAACAAATAAATGATAATAACTTAGCCCAGCCAAACAAAACACTCATACATTCACAGTTCCTCCTCCCTGGATATTGGACTCATGAAACACAATCGTTACGGCTATATAAAAGCCCTTGTTAGTGTGGCAGATAAATTTGTGTCCAGATATTTCAAAAAGGGTTGCCATGTCTTGTAAAAATTCAGTTTTGTGGTGTACTATATTTGTGAGAAAATACAGGGGAATATACTCCATAACAATCTTCCGCCAACTCAACAGGCCTGGGGGTTTTTCGGATATCCAACCTAGCAAGATATTCTTCCTTGCACAGAACGTAAGAATATTGAAAAAGTTTTTTCTTGTGCGCGTCTGCAGGAAATACAATGGGTAGGCCCAAAAGAAGAGAAATAGGGCCCTTCTCCACCCCTACACCTAAAATCCTCTCCATTGCACCCACCACAGTGCTCCAATGTTTGAAGCCTGTCACAAGACCAAAGACAATGGGTAAGAGTGCCTGTACAGACCTTGCCCTTGGGACATGCTGAAGATATCCCTGGTTTAAATTTTGACAAACGATCTGAGGCTAAGTGGACCCTGTGGAGACTCTTCAACTGTAAAGCATGGGTCCTATTACAAATTGATATCTTTCTTCCTTGCATTCTCCCAAATATCCCCCCATGCCTCTCAGGAGACTTCAACACCCAGCTCTCTTTCCCACATTTTGCAGAGTCGATCAGACTCATCTGAGGTGGCACCCCCCAATTGGTGATATAAAGTACTGACAGAGAGTGTACTCTTAGCCCTTAGTGCCCCTCTTTCGGTGTCAGATTTGTATGGGTCAAAAGTGGTCTTTTTTTGAATAAAATCCCTAACTTGAAAAAAAATGAGAGGTCTCTATTATACCCCTAGCTGCCCAACGTTTAAATCCTGAATCATACCCAGTTGAAAACCCGGCATACCCACTAAAGGCGTAAAAAATGTTTTGCCAATATTACCTTCCCTCTGCCAAATTGCCTTCCATACTTGAACAGTATTGATGACTATTGGGGTATGGCAATATTCCCTAACTGTACTCACCTTGTCCAAAACCAGCAAATTGGTAAGGGGGCACCTTGCCTGGGAGGTTTCTATATCTAGCCAAATTGAAAGACGGTCCCCACAAACCCAATCACTTACGTAGGTCAAAAGCGAAATGAATTAGTTATTTTTACTGTCCAGAAGGTCAACTCCCCCAATCTGTGAGGCAACTGCAGTTTGCCTAATTTAATGATGGGCCGTTTACGGTGCCAGATAAAGGAGCTGAACCAACCGTTCAGTCTCCTGAGTGTTTGTTGATTGAAAATCAGGGAGAGCATCCATATAGGGCATAGCAAACGAGTGAGAATATTCATCCTAATAAGCGCTATCCGACCCAACCATGAGACTAGATGTGCCTCTTATCTTTGGAGATCTTGTTTAATTTTTTCAAATAACTGAGTTAAATTGGCTTGGAACAGCCAAGCCAGAACTGGAGTAATGAATATGCTCAAATGCACAAACCCCCTGTGACCACCTACATGGGAATCTATAGTCACCCTCAAAAGCCAACTCTTTTATAAGTCCACCCATAGGCATAGCCTCTGATTTAGCAAAATTAATCTTATACCCTGAAAAAAGCACCAAATGTGTGAATGCATTGTATCAGGCAACTACTGGATCATCTGTATACAGCGAGATCTTATGCAATTTTGACCCCACTTCTGGAGCCGATATAGTGAGATCCCCACGTATGGCCTCTGCCAACGGTTCAACCTCCAACGTAAAAAGTAAGGTGAAAGGGGACAGCCCTGCCAGCTGCCCCTAGAAATATTAAAATTGCTTGATCGTACCCAGTTGGTAATGATTGCCACGAGAGGTAGACTGTAGAGAACCTTTACACATCTTATGAAAACTTCCCCCAGACCAAACCAGTCTAAAGTATAGAAAAGGTACAGCCACTCAACTCGGTCAAATGCCTTCTCTGCATCTAAAGAAATCACCAATCCCTGTATTGACTGCTGTTGGCATGCTTGAATTACGTTAAGCAGCCTCCTAACATTATTGGAGGATCTGCGACCCTTTATGAAGCCAGTCTGATCCTCTTTAATAATTGAGGGTAACACAGTCTCCATCCTTAACGCAAGAGCCTTAGAGAGGGAGTGAGATGGGTTTGTATGAAGCACAGTCTTCCGGATCCTTCCTTTTTTTTAAGGATAAGTGAAATATTGGCCTCTCTCAGAGATTGTGGGAGACAATGATGACTGTATGAATCATTAAGCATATTCAATATCGGGCCTGACAGTATACTTATAAATTCCTTATAGAATTCACTGGAAAATCCATCAGGACCGGGCACCTTTCCACTGTGAAGCTGCCTCACAGCTTCCTGCCCTCCTTGCTCTGATAATGGGGCATTGAGAAAGGACTGTTGTTCAGAAGTCACACCCAGGAGCTTCAGATCTCTAAAAAAGGATTCCATTTTGGCCTGCCCCTCCTCACAATTCTCAGACTGATATAACAGTAGAATCTCTGGAACCCACATTAATCTTTTTAGAATCACATGTTTGGTTCCCAGACCTTTCCCTAATCGCTGTAATGGTTTGTGGGGCACTTCTCTTTCTAGCAAGGTATGCTAAATATTTGCCTGGCTTGTCACCATGCTCGTATAACCTTTGCTTTGCAAAAGCCAGCTCCTTCTTTGCTGTCTGCGTGAGCACGGAATTTAGTGCAGACCGCAGTGCCATAATCCTCTGTGGTTTGACGAACGAGGGTCTGTCAAAATAGGCCTTCTCGGCTACCTTCAACCGTGCTTCAAGGAGACGTTGCTGCTCACCCTTCTGCCGCTTCCTACTGGTGGAATATGAAATAACTACCCCCCTGGCATCAGCTTTGGCAGTTTCCCAGAGAATAGATGAGCTATCAAACAAGCCTATGTTGATGTCTAGGAATGCCCAAAGATCCCTAGAGAAATACTCCACACACTTACTGTCCATGAGAATAAAGGGGTCCATTCGCCAATACCTTGAATCCACTGTAACATCCTTAATCTTAACCATGAGATACACTGAAGCATGATCAGAGATGGCAATATTACCAATCGTACAGGATGCCACCAGATCCAGGGTTACCGCAAGGGTCAGAAAAAAATCAATCCTCATGTAACACCTATGCGGATTGGAGAAAAACATGAAACCCCTACCTGTAGACACCTCCAGATGTCCATCAACCCTAATTCCCCACACAAACCCAATAACTGTTTAGTTTGTGCAGAGGGTATCGAGGGACCTTTAAACAACCTGTCTACTGTGGGGTCCATGAGGCAGTTAAAATCTCCCCCTATAACGATATGCCGAGACTTGAGACTTATCAGTTTAGGAAAGCATCTACCAAGAATTTAACAGGATGAACTGGAGGACAATAAACATTTAAAATATCATATTCTTCCCCATTTATCAAGGCTTTAGGAATTACAAACCTCCCGTATGTGTCTTCAACATATTCCAACAATTTAAATGAGAGATCTTTCCTAACCAATATAGCAACTCCCCTACTTCTGGTATTAAATGATGAAAAATAAACTCGGTCAAAGCCATTCTGCTATAATTTCAGATGCTTCGCGTCAGCTAAATGTGTATCCTGTAACAAAGCAATATCCTCCTTCTCCTTTCTAAAACTCAAGAGTACCTTCTTCCTCTTAGCTGGTGAGTGACTTCCTTTGATATTCCGGGTACACCATTTAATCAAATCATTAGCCATAATCTTCTGCCATTACATTTAAATTCCAGAGAGGAGGAACCCGAACCACAAAATTGTTGAACCTTAGTATCACATGCCCCACCAAATATGAAAACTACATAAACTAAAACCACTACATTTAACAAACGTACAAAATTATTAAAAATAAAAAACAAAAACCAGAAAACAAACCAACATATAAAGCGCCAATAGCGCTGAGTAGGGGAACTTAACCCCTGCCCGGAGAGGGCAACTACCTGTCCCAAACTGCCCATAAATAGGCATCTAACTATCCCAACCACCTTCACTTCTCCCAGCTAGAGCCGCATTGCAAGCACAAGCTAAAAAGAATAAACACTCCATAGAATATCAATATGAATAAAAAAACATTCTTTTTTAAAAAGGGTGAATAAAGACCCCACCCATTCTTTGGTATGTCCTAACTTAGAAATTTAAAATGTACCTCTTAACCACCGCCAGACATAGTTTGAACCAAATTATCATCAATGCAGGAAAAAAAAGGGGAAAAACAAAGCTCCAACCGGATTTCCTCCATTTCTTTTAGAAACATTAACGCATTCCCAAGCAACAATATTTGTACATATTATTATAACTGTTTAAATTAGGTTAGCTTGTCCATAAAGTCTCTTGCCTTCTCCAATGTTTCAAAGAGATTCATGGATCCATCTAAGGTGATCCGAAGCACTGCCGGATATCCCAAGCTCCTTCAGTCTCCACTTGACAACCATCATACGATTTTCGTTTCTGGATCACCGCGGCTGAAAAGTCCTGAAAAAAAACATGATCTTAGACCCCTTGTAAATTAGGGTCTTTGATCCTTCCCCTGGAGTCTGGAAGCCTCCATGACTCTCTCCTTATCTCAGTAATGATAGAACTGCACCAGGAAAGGACGAGGACATTGACCCAGACCCGACCTCCGCACTGCGGAGCCCTCGCTATAAGACCATAAGACATAGGAGTGGAAGTAAGGCCATTCGGCCCATCGAGTCCACTCCGTCATTCAATCATGGCTGATGGGCATTTCAACTCCACTTACCAGCATTCTCCCCGTAGCCCTCAATTCCTTGTGACATCAAGAATTTATCAATCGCTGCCTTGAAGACATTTAACGTCCCGGCCTCCACTGCACTCTGCGGCAATGAATTCCACAGGCCCACCACTCTCTGGCTGAAGAAATGTCTCCGCACTTCTGTTCTGAATTTACCCCCTCTAATTTCAAGGCTGTGTCCACAGGTCCTAGTCTTCTCGCCTAACGGAAACAATTTCCTAGCGTCCACCCTTTCCAAGCCATGTATTATCTTGTAAGTTTCTATTAAATCTCCCCTTAGTCTTCTAAACTCCAATGAATACAATCCCAGGATCCTCAGCCGTTCCTCGTATGTTAGACCTACCATTCCAGGGATCATCCGTGTGAATCTACGCTGGACACGCTCCAGCGCCAATATGTCCTTCCTGAGATGTGGGGACCAAAACTGGACGCAGTACTCCAAATGGGGCCTAACCAGAGGTTTATAAAGTCTCAGTGGCACAACGGTGCTTTTATATTCCAACCCTCTTGAGATAAATGACAACATTGCATTCACTTTCTTAATCACGGACTCAACCTGCATGTTTACCTTTAGAGAATCCTCGACTAGCACTCCCATATCCCTTTGTACTTTGACTTTACGAATTTTCTCACCATTTAGAAAGTAGTCTATGCTTTTATTCTTTTTTCCAAAATTCAAGACCTCGCATTTGCTCACATTGAATTCCATCAGCCATTTCCTGGACCACTCTCCCAAACTGTCTAGATCCTTCTGCAGCCTCCCCACTTCCTCAGTACTACCTGCCTGTCCACCTAACTTTGTATGCTCTCAGGTCAGTCTCCAAGTCAAGGAGTTTCGGAAGCCAATCTTCAACAAATTCTGCAGGCCACTCACCTTCCTTACCCTCAGGCAGACCGATGATCCGAATGTTTTTTCTCCTGCCCGTTTTCAAGATCATCCACTTGGTCACGCAAATTACGAACCTGTGTCTTCAGGGCTTGGATCTCATCCTTGAATGAACTGGCATCAGCTTCCACCACTGTGAACCTGTGCCTCCACCTCATCCGTCCTCTTCTCCAGGTCTCCCAGCTGCTGCTTGTGCTTCTGCAGCACGAGAGGGACTGGAGCCAGTTTCTTTTCAATCTGTTTCCCCAGCATCTCGCGAGATTTCGAGAACTGGTTCACCAGGTCCTGGAGTAATCGGCTCAGAGGCTGCTGCAGGCTGAGCTGCAGACCTGGCCTCAGATGCTCCTCCTCCCTTTTTAGGCATTTCTGGACAGCTGAAAATACAGGTAAGTCAATTCTTAAATGTTTCTTGGTTCTCCACAAACTTTCCAACGCCCCAAGAAATCCTGATGACCTGGGTTGGGTAGGTTAAAGGACTGTGCTGCTCCTGATGCGATGCGAAACTCTGCAGTGTGATCTTCTCAGATCGCCGCCATCTTAGATCTCCCAATCGGGATTTTTTAACCAGACTAGTATTGTCGAGTGGGAGGAATAGATAAGTTGAAGAGAAAGGAGTTGTAAATAGTTGTTGGTTTTAATATTCTCTTTTGGACTTAAAGTTGTTAATTGTTACTTTAAATAGCGACCTCTAGGATAGTTCTTTGCCTCTCCAATTTTAAAGATTACAGCAGGAGGCCAATCCTTTCTATGTGGCAGGTTTAATTCAGCAGAGGGGTTTATCCAATGTCACAACAAACTGACCTGGTCAAATTCTAAAGGTCTAAGCTGCTTGACTGGGTCTGCTGCAGATTGTGAGGAAACAAGAAAGGAAAAAAACACATTTAACCTCATCCATCTGCTTGCAACAGATGGACCCATCCATGTCAGCATCAGTAAGAGTGACCGTCTCACAGTCCTTGTGCAGTTGATGACCGGTGTTCACATTGAGAATAGCCTCTATCATGCTGTGTAATACTATAACCATGCTAAATTGGACAGATTTTGAACAGATTTAGTACTCAGACTTGATGTCCATGGGATGCCGTGGACAATCAGCAGAATTGCAGATCAACACAATTTACAACCTCTTTGTCCATCTCTACTCTACCATTACAATCAAACCTGGGGATCAACTCTAGCTCAATGAATAGTGCAGAAGGAAATGGCAGCAGCAGTATGAGACATACTTAAAAATGCGGTGTCAATCTGGTGAAGCTACAAACCATGACTGTTCACCTGCCAAAGAATACAAGCAAGTGATAAGCAGAACCAACCAATCCCACAACCAAGGGATGAGGTTTAATTTCCCTAGTCTAGCCACATCTGGCATCAATACTGGACAATTAAACAACTCACTGAAGGTGGCTCCACAAACATCCCTTCTCTAATAATGGAAGAATCCAGCACATCAATGGGAAAGATATGACTGAAGCAGTCAGAGTGGTCTTCAGCCAGTGGATGGTCTATTTTGGCCTCCTCCAGAGGTCACCAGCATCACCATAAGACCATAAGTCTTGGGAACAGAATTGCCATTCAGCCCATTGAGTCCACTCTGCATTCAAACATGGCTGATATGTTTCTCAACCCTATTCCCCTGCCTTCGCCTATAACCTTTGATAGTCTACTGGAAAAGCATTCATAATGCAGAGTCATTTAACAATATTGGAAGCATTCATTATGTAAGGCCAGTTTAACAAGGTGAAAAGTTTTCATTATGTGAAGCCAGTTATTCATCGTATAGCGGATGGATTAATCTTTACTATGGACACTCACTGATTATAAATGGTCACCCAATCAAAATGTGTTGCCTTATTGGGATGTTCCTTCCTGTAAAATGACTACATAATTCATTAAGATACTGCTGTTCGAGAGAGAAGTCCAAGAACTCATGACCGTGTGTGCATGGGCAATCATTCTCTCTCCCTCCTGGGCCCAGAATAAAGATGAAGGAGGTAAAACTATACTGTATCTCTGAGCGTTTTGCTTCGACTGAGGTGGGGAATGGGATGGCAATATTGGCATAGATGGCAGAATCCAAATGGATAGTTATGATCAGACTATCAGACTAGCGATCACCAGGAACATTGGTATCTTGAGACAGATGGACTGACGAGGTAAGATTTTAAACCTTGGTCCCTCTCAACAATCCTGTGTGCCAGAGACAGTCCCCTCATTCGATCGCTACCTATACTACAGATTCCTCAAACAGCAATTAGCTGTGTCGAGAGACACAGTTTCATAAGCACGCTGACAAACAAAGGTTCCAGTCCTCTGCACTGCATTTGGGGGGGGGGGACTTGAGGTTCGAGCCCCTGACACACTGAGAAACTGGGGTTCGAGCCCCCATGCGGAGTTCAGTGAGAAAGGGATTAAAGTCCCCTAGTGGTGAAATTTGAGGCTCTGCGAGTCTTTTTTCGGGGGGGGGGGGGGGGGGGGGGGGGGGGGGGAAGAAGAGGAGAGAGCGTGTGGGGTTTGGACTGCAGCGCAATGTGGTCCGCTGCGAGGCCTTTCTCCTTTTAAATATAATTTCAGTGAGAGGATGCAAAAAACAAAACCAGAAATGCGGAAATTAAGGTTGTGCTAATACCAGGGTTGAAAAAGGAAAGGTTCAGTGTAAATTGTGCCATACTGAGGGATGTTGAAAAATTTTGGTTTATTAAAATCCTGGTTCAGAAAACCCTTTGAAGTAACTGTTTTGCCTTGTTTGAATCAGAATCTCAATTAAATGTGGTTTGTGGGCTATGTAATGGGGCGGTTTTTTACATTGAAATTGTACAATATGTTCTTTTTAAAATTATCAAACTTGTAACCTTAAAACAAATTGATTGAGTTCCTTGAGCCCCTGATTTGTTTGAAATTCTACAATGCCTGTTGAAAAGAAAAGCTGGGTTAGTGATCATGTTTTAGCCAGATGAGAGTATAGTATTAAAATATCTTTGTTTCTGTGTTTTTAATGCAGTAGTGCATTTGGAGTTTGATGTTTTGTTAGGACTTTAGAGAATATTAGAACTTGAGGTTGAGCTGTTTTAATTCTGTTAACTATTGTTAAGACTTCATTGGCCCCCTTCATATTGCAAATTCAAGGAATGTTAATTTCCAAAGTTGCCACACTAGTTCCAACTGTTTTATTTGGGAAGTTTCATTTGGAGAACCTATTTTAAAATATCAGCATTTGTTTCCCAATAATATTTGAGATTTAAATTTGAATTGAAACTGCCTCTTCAATTGCTAAAGCACAGGAAAAATTGTTGTTTCCTTGCAGTTCCAGACTTTTGAAATACTTTTCCTGACAGCTTTCACATTAGAAAAGAGTGAGGACTGCAGATGCTGGAGTACCAGAGTTGAAAAATGTGGTGCTGGAAAAACACAGCAGGCCAGGCTACTTTCACATTAGCCAAGTCTCAATTTAACAAAGGAAAATAATTTTTGAATAACCCGAATAGGGTACCAGAGGTTTGATTTTAAGACCGTTGATTCTTATTTATAATTGACTGAATTATTTAAACAGTACAATTTAGAAGTTCATGGATTGTATAAAACTTGATAATGTCATAAAGAGTGAACAGAGTAACAGACTTCAAAGATTCAAAGAGTGTTGAAATAGGCAAACAATTTAGTGTAGTTAAATGTGTGACTGTCTTCATACTGATAACAACCTTGGCAAGGAAGGAATGAGAGGGGAAATGCAAAGATACTTTCAGCAGCTAATATCTTCTCTAAAGTTTCTCCACTCACAGTAAAGCACCCCTTCGGACCACCGCCCACCCCTCCACAACCTGATCCAATAGATTCAATCAGCTCCCCAGTCATGAGCATGAAAAGTGAAGTAGTCAACAACAATGAAGAGGAAATCTGTATGCTTTTTATCAGTAGCCTTCCTGTGGACAATAAACCATGTGAGCATCACCTTCTCTTTTGACTATTTAAAGTATATGAAGATTCACTTATCAAGCAAACATCATAACAACCAGTTGGCTCTGTTGCATTTAACAGCAGAGCAGGAGCAGAAGCAGCAAAGTTTGCTGCATTCATCTAGCTTGCACTCGCAGCTTCTGCACTGCATGCTCAGATGTGCTGGCATCCTCCATCTGAAGGATGGATGTCTTGTCAGTTTTGTGAAGCATTTAATTGCCCTTATCCAAGAAATCAAATTTCTCTGTTGGGTGATGCACAAGGACAGACTGGATTTTGTTTTCAAGTTGGATTTTACTGAAGTAGATTTTGGAGAACTGGCTCGTTTTCACTCGACTTGGAAGGGATGGAGTGGTCACTAAGGACTGTGGATTCAAGACATCACTGGATATCACTGCAAAAGGCTGAGAGAGGTGACAACATTGTGGCAATTATACTGAAGACCTGTGCTCCTGAACTTGCTGCATCACTAGCTGAGTGCTTCCAGAATAGCTATAATACTAGCACCTAACCAGCCAAATGGAAAACTGTACTCAAAATCCAAGACAATTCAACCCACCCAAGTACCACCCCGTGCACTGTGCTCCCGATTATCAGTGATGGAAGGTATCAAAATTCCAACGTGTAACAATTACTCAGCAATAACTTGTTTAGAGACCAGTTTCCACAAGGGCAACTTTACTCCTGACCTCATTACAATCTTTGTCCAAATGGGGATGCAGAAGCTGAATTTCAGAAGTGACATGAGTGACTGTCCCTCAACATCAAGTCTACATTTGACCAAGGTGGCATTAAGCAGCACTAGCAAAACTGGAGTCAACAGGTATCAGGGAAAAACTGGTTGAAGTCATATCTAGCATGAAGGAAGATGTTTGTGATTACTGGAGACCAATCCTCTTAGCTCCAGAACATTTCTATAGAAGCTCCTCAGCATTATGTCCTTGGCCCATCCAAAGTTTGTTTCAGGAATGACTTCTTCTCCATCATATGGTTAGAAATGGGCATATTCACTGGTGATTGCAGAAAGTTCAGCACCATTCACAAATCCTCAGATGCTGATGCAGTCTCAGGCCAAATGTAACAAGACCTGGACAATCTCCAGGCTTGGGCTAACGAGTGCCAAATAACATTGGTAATGTTCCTTGTATAGCACAAGAGAATACAACCATTGTCCCTTGACATTAAAGAGTATCACGATCACTGAATCCCCCTCTTATCAACATCCCAGAGACAACCACTGATGAGAAACAGAACTGAACTTGTCAAATAAATATTGGGGCGACAGGAGCAAGTCAGATGCTGGGAATCTTGCTGCAAGTAACTCACCTCCTGATGCCCCACAAAGCCTATCCAACACCTACAAGGCACAAGTCAGAAGTGTGACGGAGTACTCCCTACTTGCTTGGACTATACAACTCCAAAAACATTTAAGCTGTTTAACACCATTCATAACAAAGCAACTCACTTCACTGACATGTCTAGATGCAGGTTCCTCTCCAAGCCACACAACCAACTCAAACGTGATGCTGGATCAATATCCTGGAACTCCTTTCCTAATAGCACCGTGGATGTACCAACACTAAATGGACTGCAGCATTTCAAGAAGACAGCTCACCACTAACCTTCTCAAGGGCAACTAGAAATGGCAATAAATGCTGGACCAGACAGCAAAGCACACATCCATCAATGATTAGAAAAAAAGAAACAGCCACTAAAAGGTGCCATTGTACCTACACCAAATAGACTAGTTAAAGGAGGCAGCTCTCCACCTCCTTCTCAAGTGCAATGAAGGCTAGCCCAGAAACTGTTTCCCTCCATGGGTTCTACCTCATCTGCCAAGTATCTGCAGCATTTTGGGTTTTTCAATCAATATCCATAGAGCTTTGCTTCGGTAAAGCACTCCAGATTTTGGAAAACATTACCAAAGGACTAAAGCAATTATGAATCTCTATAAAGTACAACTAACCACACATGGACAGGTATATATAATTCTGACACTCATACTTGTAGTCATAAAAAGCAATGATGAAACAGCAATTAAACAGATCAATAACTCACTCCAAGTCCTCCCAAAGGGTCAGGGTGAGATTGAGATTTCCGAGGCAGCAACAGCCACTTTTCTGGAATATCAACTACACCCCAGATTAAGTTACTGAATACAAAATGTAGGCATACTTGTAACCTGAGCACGAACATTTCATCCTTTATCATGTTTAAGATTTTCATTTTGAACTCTTAACTCAAAGTAAAGTGAATCAAGTGACTTCTTACTAGCTCTGCCCAACAATAGGCCATTGTGGCCTGGTTGGCAGAGACAGACTTAGGTGAGCAACGACAGATGGTCAAGGATGCAGAAGATGTTCCTTGGGCTGGTGCAATTCACCATGACACTAGATTTGGGCTGGTTTCCTTAGAACAGAAAAAGCTTGATGGAGGCTGGAGAGGGTGGATGTTGGGGTGTGCAAAGCTGCAAGGGGCATATATTGGTTCCCACTGTCCTAAACTTTCCCGTTAGTAACAGGGTCAATAAGTAGGACATTGTTTTATAGGAAGCAGCAGCAGGTTTGCACAATATTTGAGAGGGGGGGGGGGGGGGAGGGGGAAGGGGAAATGTTCACCCAGAATGTTGTGGGCTTCTGCAACTCACTGCCTAAAATGTTGGTAGAGGCAGGAGCTCTCAAGATATTTAAGAACTAAACAGATGAGCAACTGAAAGGCCATAGCATAGAAAAGTGAGAAAAAATGTGATTAGAACAGAGGGATATCTAATGGCCATTTGGGTTTGATGAGTGAAAGGGCGTCTTTGAAAACCATTACATAAACTGTTGTGGTTCTGTTCGCCAAGCTGGGAATTTGTGTTGCAGATGTTTCGTCCCCTGTCTAGCTGACATCCTCAGTGCTTGGGAGCCTCCTGTGAAGTGCTTCTGTTTAGTTTCCTCTGGCATTTATTGTGATTTGTATCTGCCGCTTCCGGTCATCAGTTCCAGCTGTCCGTTGCAGTAGACGGTATATTGGGTCCAGGTCGATGTGCTTATTGATTGAATCTGTGGATGAGTGTCATGCTCTAGGAATTCCCTGGCTGTTCTCTGTTTGGCTTGTCCTATAATAGTAGTGTTGTCCCAGTCGAACTCATGTTGCTTGACATCTGAGTGTGTGGCTACTAAGGATAGTTGGTCATGTCGTTTTGTGGCTAGTTGGTGTTCATGGATGCGGATCGTGAGCTGTCTTCCTGTTTGTCCTATATAGTGTTTTGTGCAGTCCTTGCATGGGATTTTGTACATTACATTGGTTTTGCACATGTTGGGTATTGGGTCCTTCGTCCTGGTGAGTTGTCCGAGAGTGGCTGTTGGTTTATGCGCTGTTATGAGTCCTAGTGGTCGTAGTAGTCTGGCTGTCAGTTCAGAAATGTTTTTGATGTATGGCAGTGTGGCTAGTCCTTTGGGTGGCGGATGTCCTCATTCCGTTGTCTTTCCCTTAGGCATCTGTTGATGAAATTGCGCGGGTATCCGTTTTTGGCAAATACGTTGTATAGGTGTTCTTCTTCCTCTTTTTGCAGTTCTGGCGTACTGCAGTGTATTGTGGCCCTTTTGAACAGTGTCTTGATTCAACTTCTTTTGTGTGTGTTGGGGTGGTTGCTTTCGTAGTTTAGGACTTGGTCTGTGTGTGTGGCTTTCTTGTATACCTTTGTGGTGAATTCTCCGTTAGGTGTTCTCTGTACCATCACGTCTAGGAATGGGAGTTGGTTGTCCTTTTCTTCCTCTCTAGTGAATCGGATTCCTGTGAGTGTGGCGTTGATGATTCGGTGTGTGTTCTCTATTTCTGTGTTTTTAATGATTACAAAGGTATCATCTACATATCTGACCCAGAGTTTGGGTTGAATTTGCGGTAAGACACACTCTCCTTAGTAGCCACACACTCAGATGACAAGCAACATGAGTTCGACTGGGACAACACTACTATTATAGGACAAGCCAAACAGAGAACAGCAATGGAATTCCTAGAGGCATGGCACTCATCCACAGATTCTATCAACAAACACATCGACCTGGACCCAATATACCGGCCACCCCAGTGGACAGCTGGAACTGACAACCGGAAGCGGCAGATACAAATCACTATAAATGCTGGAGGAAACATCACAGAAGCGCTTCACAGGAGGCTCCCAAGCACTGAGGATGCCAGCTAGACAGGGGATGAAACATCTGCAACACAAATTCCCAGCTCGGCAAACAGACCCACAACAACGAGCATCCAAGCTATAAATCTTCTCCCAAACTTTGATTACATAAACTTTGAAAACTTAGGAAACAAAACTGGTATGACCATGGAAGGGATGAAGATGAGAGGGACTTAATGTGCAAAACAACAGATTGTTGAAAGCAACAGGGCAATCAGATGAGGTGGTTATAGTCAGCATATGGAATAGTTGACTGTATTAGCCGAAATACAGAATAAAGATTCATACTTATACTCTATGCCTCAGCTAATAAAGGCAAGTGGAAGGAAATTATGCTGCAACTGCACAAAATATTGATTAGACCACAACGGGAGTACTGCATACAGTTCTGATCACGACAGTATATGAAGTGTTACTACATAGCAAGACAGACAAATTCAGACTCACTAACATTGGCTTTACAACGCAGCTAAAATAAAACATTCAATCGTTCGATCGTTAAGAATGCTTTCAGCTTTTTCAAAGGTGACCTAGCATCCGGTTGATTACGTCCTCTTCATTGGTTCAAGTAATAAGTTGGCTAAGGGTATGGCTATTGTGCTACAATTTGATATAAATTTTGATTAAATCTACATCTTGTTTTGTTTCGAGATTGGGGAAGCCCGAAGCTCTTGTTGTCCTCCAGCTTGACCAAGAATGGTATTTCTTTCCTTCTGTAATTTTACTTTTTGCTAGATTGAATACCAACCAAGCCAATTGGAATATAAACAAGTTTCTTAATTGCTCTAAATATTCCTTCCATATCAATATCATCCAAGTAGATTACATAATTATATGCTTCATCTATAACTGCTCATTAATTGTTGAAATTGTGACCAGAGATTATACAAATGAATCTACTGACTTTAGTTTAATTTCCATGAAATAATGGTATCATTAAAACAGATTTGAGATAACTTAAGTCAGAAAAGTGAATCTTCAATGTTGAAGTGTGTGTCTACATTTGTCAAGAGGTTAACAGGAGCTGTACAGAATTACACAGGAATATCTGATAACTTCCCAAAACAAAGTGACAGTGGACAGATAAACATGCAACTATTAGAAGTTTCAAAGTAGGTACAGTAGCTTTGGTACCCTTGCTACTCTTTGTTCTACATGAGTCCTTATTGCAGATAGTAAGGAAATTTTAAATTCTTCTAAAAGATTTATGTTTGAGAGCATATGTATTTTCAGCTTTTGCTGCTTTCATCAATCTGTGACGATGCTGCTCCTTTGACAAGGTTATGTTTCTTGTTTTTTTTCCCCCAAAAAGGGGCTGTAAAAGGTAGCGGTTCCGATTTGTCTGGGTTTAGGGACGGAACAGATACTGCCTCAGGCAACAATCAGGGAAAAGGCCTTTAGGTTTTTATTTCTTAAAAAAAAAGTTGCACAATGAAAAAGGAGTGGCCAGTTTTCCCAGTTCAGGGAGTTTTCTAGTTTGGTTTAGTTTTAACAGTTACAAAGTGCTGGGTACAGAGAGGCAGCTATAGCGAAAAGAAAACGATCCCTGGCTGATCCTCTCTCTAACATCTCTCTTGGAAGAACCTGGGACTGAATTTACCTTTTTTGCCAAGGGATGTGTTTAAAGGGATGTTGCAGGAAATTGGAACAGCATTAAGTTGTGAGAGAGTCAGTTGGGTTTTCAAATCATTGTATTCTAAATTCTGTTTTCTATTGTTTGCGTTTCATTCAGTGGCTTGTAAATACATTCTATTTTACTTGAAACCAAGTGGTTTCACCAGCTGCATCACTCCTGGGATATCCACCTTACATCTACCTAAAACTAGAAAAGTTAGGGTCTGGGCTACCTCCTTAAAAATGCTTTGCGAGGGTCTGACCTGGTTCATAACAATCCCATCAAAATTGTTTTAACTCTCTCAAACTCAACATTAGTTTTGCAAGCTGTTACTGTACGAACCTTTATCCGATGGAGATGCATAAATCTTATACTGTACTAATCAATTGCTTTTGCATGGGCATAGTCCAATCTGCTTTTGGCCACCCACATGGGAAGGCAGTGGCCAAGTGGCATTATCATTGGACTATTAATCCAGACACCCATGAGCACTGGTTTGAATCCCACCATGGCAGATGATGAAATTTAAAATGAATAAAAATCTAATTTTCATGAAACCACCACCAGTTGTTGTAAAAACCAAAATGGTTCACTATTGCCCATTTGAAAAGGAAACTTTAATCCTTACCTGCTGTGGCATACACGTGACTTCAAACCCAAAGCAATGTGGTTGACTCTTAACTGCTCTCTGAATAATAAGCGTTGACCTAGCTAGTGATGCACATAATCACATGAATGAATAAATGTATTTTTAAAAAAATACAACGAAAATTTAGATTACAACCTTCTCAAATGATGAAAAATGCTTCCACATCCTTCTCTTCTAATATTGGCAAAGTTTGTTCAACCTTAAAGAGTGAACCATGAATTGTGACTAGCCCATTACTTTAAATTGTCCCAATCACGTACTTTAGTTGTATCAGTGGTCATTTAAATTCCCTCTCCCGCTCTCTTCTTTCCTCCCTTTCCTCTATTTCCTCTCCGGTTCTGGTTTTCTAAGTTCAAATACACTTTGGAACGTTCTTCTTCCTCCCTTGGGAGGAATATTCCATTTTCTCAATTCCAGTTGCCTTAACTGCAACTCAAGACTCATTTGACTCAAAATTAAAGAAGGGAAGAGTATTAGGCACAGAGTTGATTGTTACCAGAAAATAAAGGAAGAGACAGAATACATCCATGTTATATTGCAACAAAGAATCATAAAGGTTGAAGGAAATTTGATAATAGATCAAACTTAAAAGTTCTGTACTTTAACATACAAAGCATTCAGAATAAGAAAGATGGACTGATACTGCAAATAGAGGTAAACTGATATGATCTCATAACCATTACAGAAACACTGTTACAAGGAAATCAAAACATAAATACTCAGGCATCACAGCACGTCAGATTGTATCCACGGAGAGTGAGCAAGCTAACGTTTCAAGTCTAGATGACTCTTCAGAGCTCACATGAAGTGTGGAGAGAGCAGCATTTATGCAATGGTTGCAGTAACCCACTGATTTCAAGCATTTTTGTTTTGAGTACAGATCACAGCATTGCAGTAATTTACTACAATAATACTCAAGGATATTTGAACTTTTGGAAGGACAACAGGGAAGGAGAAAGGTAGTGGGTTAGCATTGTAAATAAGAGATAGGAGACACAGGGAGGGGGGCAAGGGGGCGAGAGAGGGAGCAAGAGACACACCCACACACTTTCGTCTCAAATGGTTGAGTGTCAATTTGGATAAAAAACAGCAAGGGAAAGATGCCCCTCTTGGTAGAAGTTTATAGATTCCAGAACACAAGCTACACTGTAGGAAAGCATAATAGCAGCATATAAAAAGAGGATAGTTATTATGGATGAGTTTAATCTTTGCACTGATTGGGCTTATCAAATTAGATACTTATGATAACAAATTCAGTGCATTAGGGTTAACTTCCTGGGGTTTATAAAGCCAGTCAGGGGACAAGCTATCTTGGATCTTCATATGGGTAATGAGACAGATTAATTTTGTGACCTTAAAATAAAACATCCCCTAGGAGGTAGTGATCACAACAATCTTAAATTCTGTTTAATATTCAGTTTGCATGTAAAAAATTTGGGCTGGAAATAAGCATTTAACTGAAATAAAGGAAATGAGGAGACAGTTAGCTAAAGTGGTTTTGGCAGATAGGTTACTAGAAATGACAGTAAGCAAGCAATGGCAGACATTTGAAGAGGTAATTCATGACTTTCATCAAAAACAATCTAATAAAGACGACAGACTGAGAGGGGGATAAACAAACCATGGCTAACCCAGGAAGTTATGGAGAGTATTAAGTTGAAAGAAAAACCATTCATGGAGACCAATGTCAGTGATAACACTGAAGACTGGAATAAATTCAAAATCTAGTGAAGACTAAAGAATACTAAAGACAGAATATAAACTATGAGAGAAAACTTGCAAGGAATATAAAAACTGATAAGTGACTAATCATTAAAAGGAAGCACAAGGTCAAAGTTAACACAGGTTCCTTAGAAAACAAATCTGGGGACTCTGATTAAGAACAAGGAAATGGCATAGAAGTTAAAGTTTGCTTGCATTAGTCTTTACAGTGGAAGGTACTACGAATATTCCATTTATACGAAAGAACACAGAGGAGAAATCGAGCATCATTATCACTAGATTAATAGTAGTCAACTAAACAACTGGAGCTAAAGGCTGATAATGCCCCCTCGCCCTGGATACACTGGTAGTAATTTTACAAAATCCTTAGGATTCTAGAGAAGTATCAGAGAACTGAAAAACTGACAATGTGATACCCCTATTCAGACAGAGAGGGAAGCAAAAATCAGGTAATTTAAGCTGATCAGCCTAATACCTATTGTTGCAAAAACACTGGCATCAGTTCTTAAGTAATAGCGGCACATTTGGAAAATCATAATCTAACCAAGCAGAGTCATTGTGGCTTCAGAAAAGGAAAATTGTGTTTAGTAAATTTATTACAGCTTTGAGGAAGTTTCAAACAGAGTGAATAGATGGAAACAGTAGATGAGTTGTATTTGGACTTCCAGAAGGTATTTAACAAGGTACCTCCCAAAAGATGAGGTCACACGATAATTGCCAGTGGTGCTGGAGATAGCCAATTCTCTATCCATGCCAATATACTAACGGGCAAGAAACAGTGAGAGAGAATAATGGGTTATTTTTCAAGTTGGTCATCTGTAACCAGTGGGGTGCCATAGGGACCAGTGTGAGGATTGCAACAGTTGACAATATTTATTACTGTCTTGAAGGAAGAAAGTGCAACAGAGTGTAACCAAATTTACAGACAACACAAAAAGAGATGCAAAGGCAAGTTGAGAGAGGATGTAAACGGTTCAAAGAGAGGTTAAGTGAATGATTCATTGATTTATTATCCCAAGTATGACGTACAGTGAAACAAAAAGTGTTGTTTAGCCTGCCATACAGATAAATCATACCATAGAAAGTACATCAGAGTAGCAGAACTGAGTGCAGAATAGAGTTACAGCCACAGAGGTGGTAGGGAGACAGAGCGAAAAGGAGAGAAAGCGGGCGCGAGAGCGGGCAGAATTAACATTTGAGACGTCCGTTCAAAAGTCTGATAACTCTGGGAAGAATCTGTTCTTGAATCTGTTTGAATGTGTATTCAAAATTCTATATTTCTGCCCAACACAAGAGGGTAGAAGACAGTATAACCAGGGGTCTTTGATGATGCTTTCCTGGGGCAGCAGGAAGTATAGATGGACAAAAGTGGGTTAAAAAAAATTATAAATGGAGTATAATGTGAGTGTGAAGTTGCTCATTTTCGAAGGGAGGACAAAAAGAGCAGAGTTTTTTAAAAAAATTGAGGGAAAAAAACTTCAGAATGCTGCAGAACAGGGATTTGGGGGTACTTCTGCATGAAACAGAAAGCTAGCATACAGTGGATTATCAGGCAAGCTAATGAAATGGTGGCCTTTAAGAGGTAGAAGTATTAGAGTAGGGAAGTCTCACTGCAAATGTGCTGCTGAGACCACATCTGGAGAACTGAGAGCAGTGTTGGTTGCCTTATATGAGGAAAGCTATCATTTCATTCGAGGAAGTTCAGAGAAGGTTCATTAGAATGACCCCTGGAATGGAGAGACTGTCTTATGAGCAAAGATTAAACAGGCTAGAACTCTACTCACTAGATTTTACAAGAACAAGAGGTGATCTCATTGAGATGTACAGGATTCTTCAGGAGATTGTTGACAGGGTAAATGCTGAGAGGATGTTTTCCCTCAAAGGAGAGTCTACGACCATATGGCATAATCTCATCTCAAAAAGGGCTGAATGTCTTTGGAATCCTTGCCATAGAGAGCTTTGAGCACAGGTTAAAGGATAAATTCTTGATCAGTAGTGGAATCAAGGGCAAAGGGCAGAAAAATGTTGGATCAGCCATGATCCTATTGCAAGCTGGAGCAGGCTCAAGGGGCTTAATGGCCTAGTCTTGTTCATGTTTCTTATGGCCCCATGCAAACCAGCACCATTTAGGCTCTCTATTTCTATTAGACCCAACTGCCCTGATATTAAATCTATAATGTTTGCCTTCTAAGTTTGCTCTGGCAACTTCATTTCCAGTCTGCTGCCTAACTTTGCTGGTGGAACTTCATACTGTTCAAGTGCACCAGGGAACCTTCTGACACGTCCAAAGAACCTTATAAAAATTACCAGTGACATCATAAGTCTAATATCAGATTACCCACTAAAATCCAAATCTTCGTTGTCTGCATTCAAAGGTCTTCGACTCAAATGCCCAGAGTTATGCCATGGAGACAGATGGCCAAATCAAGTCAGCCTCCCTATCGTTGTATGCACAATACAGTAGAAATAAAATATCCCATGATCCTCAAAACTGACCCCAACTATTTATAACCAGACTTTGTAAATAATCAATACCAGACACCAGATTTATAGTGTAAGCAAAGGATTTAACAGTTTATTGGTAATACGGTAGCTTTGGCAAAACAAAGTTAAACCACAATGTACTCTAGTTCGCGTTTAAAATTTAAACTCAATCCTTTTTAATTCTAAACCCCATTCTTTCACAAAGACAGAAGAACAGACAGACATAGTTAAGAAAGAAATCAAAGGGAAAATAAACAAGATGTGATCGTCAGTACACTTGAGCAGTCTCGAACATAGGCATCATCAGTATATGGGATTATATCCGGCTCAGATTTATGAACCAGCTTCCAGTAGGCTCCAAAGAATATTAATTTAATTCTTATAACTGAGATTCTATTCTCTGAACATGTAAATTGATGAGAGGACAACCAGGGAGCAATAAATTCTCTGTCTCGTAGCTTTCACAGGCACAATCCTCCTGACCCAGACAGTCCAAAAACCAGTTCAAATGCTGGCTTCTCTTTGCCAGACTGACTGTTCCCCAAGAGATGCCAGTTTACATTCAATGTGCAATCTGTTTGAGCAGAAGGTCTTTTTGGAACTGAAGTATCCACGGAGCACTTTTTACAACAAGAAACAATCTGCAATTAACTTTCAGGCCTGACCAGATTGTTCGTTCTCTTTCTGGAAAACAAGCTGCTGCTCACAGTTCAAAGGTTACTTTCAGCTCACTTTTCACAGCTCCAAACCAAAAATGATTAAAAATACGAAATAATGGCCCCAACAGTTTTTTTTTAATGTGAATGGTAGTGCAGTCGTCAGGTCTGTTGGCTAGTAATACCAAGATCCCAGGTTAATGCTATAGTGACTTAATGAGGTCAGCGGCTGGACAATGAGTTCCTAGATTGGAGCTGTAAATCTGCTCCAATCAGGGAGCGCTAGGTGACATTTAAAAAAGGGTTAGTATCAGAGATACTAACACTAGTACCTGACTCTGAATGAGACATGTGTAAATAAAGTGTGACTTGGGGATGGGATATCAGCCTCTGGAGTTACTTCAAATGCTCTGGGGGAAATAAATTCAATTCCCATGACTACAGCAGGGAAATTAAACTAATAAATCTGGGAAACTACTCTGTGATCATAGCAGTGGTAGCCATCATTTACTGTAAAAACCCTTTGTTTGTCCAGAAGACTTATGACAGTACCACATAACCAACTTGAGGCAAGTTAGTGCTCATGGTATAAAAGGAATTGTAGGAACATGTGTGCAAAATTGGCTGAGTGATGGAAAACAGAAAATAATGCTCAATGGATTTTTTTTGGGCCAGAAGTAGTTTGTAATGGAGCATCCTGGGATTGGCACTGGGATCCTTATGACACTAAATGATCTTCATTTTGGTGTTCAGGAGACAATTTCAAAGTCATTAACAACGTACAGCACAGAAATAGACCCTTTGATTCAACTCGTCCATGCCAACCAAATATCCTAAATTAATCCAGTCCAATTTGCCAGCACTTGGCCCATATCTCTCTAAACCCTTTCTATTCATATACTTATCCAGCTGCACTTTAAATGTTGTAATTGCACCAGCCTCCAGCACTTCCTCTGGCAGCTCATTCCACGCACCACCCTCTTACACGAAAAATATGCCCCTTTTAAATCTTTCCCCTCCCACCCTGAACCTATGCCTCCTAATTGTGGGCTCCTCCAGCCCAGGGAAAAGACCTTGTCTTATTGCCTATCCATGCCCCTCATGATTTTATAAACCTCTATAAAAGGTCACCCCTCAGCCTCTGACACTCCAAGGACCTGCACAGCCTATAAATTATAACCAACGGAGGAGTGCTGAACACAAAAAGGGCATTGACAAGTTGGTGCAGTGAGCAGATAGATGGCAGGTAAGGTTCAATCTAGAGACGTGCAAGGTGATGCACTATGGGTAGGAAGAACATGGAAGGATAATATAAAATAGAGGGTATAGTTCTAAAAGGGAGGTACAGCTGCAGGGGAATCTGGACCTGTATTGCACAGATCACTGAAGGTGGGAGGATAAATGGTGACAGCAGTTACTCAAACATTCATTGTCCTCAGCTTTACGAATAAGGACATGGAGTACATGTCAAATTAGGTAATGTTGACCTCATACAGCACGGAAGCAAAACCTTCTATCCAACCAAACCACACAGACTATGTTCCCAAACTAAACCGGTCCCACCTGCCTGCGCTTGACCCAAATCCTTCCAAACCTTTCCCATTCATGAGCTTATCCAAATTTTGTTTTAATGTTTTAAACGTATCTGGGGGGAGGGGGGAGATTGAGGAAACTGGAACTGTTCACCTTGGACAGAAAAAGGCTAAGAGAATATTTTACAGGTTTAAAAAAAATAATGATGAGGCTGGATAGAGGAGATGTGTAGAAGCTGATTTGCTTGTAAAAGAAAAACAAGACAGAGATCTTGGAGTTAAGGCAATGTGCAAAAGAAGCAAGGGCAATGTGAGAAAAATCTTTTTCACTCAGCAAGTAGTTAGAAAAGTTTGAAGGAAATGTGAGAACCAAGTTTTTTTTTTAAAAAAGAGGGTAGTAAGTGTCTGGAATGTATTGCCAGAGGTGATGGTAAAAGCAAATGTAATCTCAAATGTTTAAGAGGCATCTTGACAGTTACATGAATATGCAGGAAGAAGAAGAATTTGGACCATGCAGAGACAATGGGGTTTGAGCCCAGAAAGGCATGTGTTGACACAGTTCAGTGGGCCAAAGGGCCTGTTCCCGTGCTGTACTGTTTTTTGTTCTTTGGGATTCCAGACCCACAGCAACGTGGTTGACCCTTAAAGTTGGGCTGTCTGTGCTGGTGATGCCCACAACCTGTGAATGAATAAATCAATATCTTCAGTGATACTCATTTTGTATATAAGGACCTCTCAAAGTTCTGGACAGTTCTAAATTTAATGGTAGGTGAGCACTTTGGAGAGAGTGACCATTATTCAGTTACGTTTAGTTTAGCGAATGAGAGGAATAGGTACATGCGACAGGACAAGACTTATCAATGGGGCAAGAGCAATCAAAATGTGATTAGGCAATCTTAGGATGCATAAAATGAGGCAGCAAAATGCAGGGGATGGGGGCAATCAAAATGTGGAGCTGGTTTAAGGAACAGATATTGTGTGTTCTTGATAGATATTGTGTGTCCCTCCTCGTCAAGCAGGGAGGCAGTGACAAGGTAACCATGCTTGACTAAACAAATTGTATCTGTTGTTAAGCGGAAGAGGGAGGCTTACTGACATTGTGACGAGATGGTTCAGATGAGGCGATAGAGAGGTATAGATTAGCTATGATTTAGAGAGAGGTAAGAAGAGCAAAGAAGGGACATGAGCAGTTTTTAGCAGGTAGAATTAAGGACAACCCTAAAGCTTTCTACAAGTATTGAAGAATAAAATGATGACTAGGGCAGGAATACAGCCAGTCAAAGACAGAAGTGAGAAATTGTGTGTGGACTCTGGAAATTGGAGGGGTGCTAAACAAATATTTCTCACCTGTTTTCACTCAAGACAAGGACTTTAAAGGATTGAGGTTAGTAAGGAGAAGGTGTCATCAATTCTAGAAGGTGTGAAAGTAGATAAATCCTCTGGGCCAGATGGGATTTATCAGAGGATTCTCTGCGATGCTAGGAAGGAGATGGTGAAGCCTTTGGCTTTGATCTTCTAGTCGTCATTGTCTTCAGGTTTAGTACCAGACGACAGGAGGATTGCAAATGTTGTGCCCTTGTTCAAGAAGGGCAGTAGAGACAACCCAGGTAAATATGGACCAGTGAGCCTTACGCCTGTTGTAGGAAAAGTTTTGGAAAGTATTATAAGAGATAGGATTTATAATAATTTGATAAGCAACAATTTGATTGGAGACATTCAACATGGTTTTGTCAAGGGTAGGTAGTGTCTCACAAACCTCAGCTTTTTGAGAAAGTGACCAAGCATGTGGATGAGGGTAGGGCAGTTGACGTGGTGTACATGGACTTCAGTAAAGCCTTTGATAAAGTTCCACATGGTAGACTATTTGAGGAAATGTAGAGGTATGGGATTGAGGGCGATTTAGCAGTTGGATTAGAAACTGGCTTTCTGAAAGAAGGCAGCGAGTGATGGTTGATGGAAAATATGCAGCCTGGTGCTGGTTACTAGTGGTGTGCTACAAGGATCTGCTTTGGGACCACTGCTGTTGGTCATTTTTATATAATTATTTCAACGCAGGTATAGATGGATGGATTAGTTTGCAGATGACAGAAGTCGGTGGAGTGGTAGACAGTGTGGAAGAATGTTGTATGTTACAGGGGACTTGGATAAACTGCAGAATTGAGCTGAGAGGTGGCAAATGGAGTTCAATACAGATAAATGTGAGGTGATCCACGATGGTAAGAATAACAGGAAGGCAGAATATTGGGTCAATGGCAAGATTCTTGGTAGTATGGATGTGCAGAGGGATCTTAGTGCCCATGTACATAGATCCCTGAAAGTTGGCACCCAGATTGATAGTGCTATTAAGGCAGCATACAGTGTGTTAGGTTTTATTGATAGAAGGATTGAGTTCCAGAGCCATGATGTCATGCTGCAACTGTACAAAACAATACAAAGTGCGGCTGCACTTGGAATATTGTGTATAGTTCTGTTTGCCTCATTACAGGAAGGATGTGGAAACATTGGAAAAGGTGCACAGGAGATTTACTAGGATGATGCCTGGTCTGGAGCGAAGGTCTTAGGAAGAAAGGCTGAAGGACTTAGATCTGCTCTTACTGGAGAGAAGGAGGCTAAGGGGGGATTTAGTAGAGACACACAAGATGATCAGAAGATTGGATAGGGTGAACAGTGACAGTCATTTCCCTAGGATGATTACATCAGCTTGCACGAGGAGGCATAGCTATACACCGACGAGTGATAGATTTAGGACAGATGTCAGAGGCAGGTTTTTTTACTCAAGAGTAGTAAGGGCACGGAATGCCCTGCCTGCCAATGTAGTCAACTCAGCTACATTAGGGGCATTTAAACAATCCTTGGATAAGCATATGGATGACGATGGATGGTGTAGGGGGATGGGCTCAGATTAGTTTACAGGTCGACACAACATCGAGGGTCGAAAGGCCTGTCTGCGCTGTATTGTTATATGTCCTAACTTCTCCGATGGGGGAGATGGTGGCATAGCAACAGCATCAATAATCCAGCAACCCGTTCATAACTCTCTGGGAATACCGGTTGAAATTGCACCACACTAACTGATGGACTTTAAACAGAATTAATAAAAACCGGAATAGAAATTAAGACTTCATAATGGTGGCCAAGAAACTATCCAGTGCTCTGAAACAAAACACTGGGCCACTAATGTAGTTTAAATTAGGAAATCTGCTGTTTCAACTCATCTGATCTACATATTGGGTACAGAACTGGCTCAAAGGTAGAAGGCAGAGGGTGGTGGTGGAGGGTTGTTTTTCAGACTGGAGGCCTGTGACCAGTGGAGTGCCAGAAGGATCGGTGTTGGGTCCACTACTTTTCATCACTTATACTTACCTCCAAATTGTTTACATAAGAGGCACAGTTAGTAAGTTTGCAGATGACACCAAAATTGGAGGTGTAGTAGACAGCAAAAGTTACCTCCAATTACAACAGGATCTTGATCAGATGGGGCAATGGGTTGAGGAGTGGCAGATGGAGTTTAATTTAGACAAATGCAAGGTGCTGCATTTTGAGAAAGCAAATCTTAGCAGGGCTTATACACTTAATGGTCCTAGGGAGTGTTGCTGAACAAAGAGACCTTGGAGTGCAGGTTCATAGCTCCTTGAAAGTGGAGTGGCAGGCAGATAGGATAGTGAAGGCGGCGTTTGGTATGCTTTCCTTTATTAGTCAGAGTATTGAGTACAGGAGTTGGGAGGTCACGTTGTGGCTGTACAGGATACTGGTTAGGCCACTGTTGGAATATTGCGTGCAATTCTGGTCTCCTTCCTATCAGAAAGATGTTGTGAAACTTGAAAGCGTTCAGAGAAGATTTACAAGGATGTTGCCAGGGTTGTAGGATTTGAGCTATAGGGAAGAGGTTGAATAGGCTGGGGCTGTGTTCCCTGGAGAGTCGGAGGCTGAGGGGTGACATAATATCGGTTTACAAAATAAACAGAAAAAGTCTTTTCTGTCCAGAACTAGAGGGCATAGGTTTAGGGTGAGGGGGGAAAGATATAAAAGAGACCTAAGGGGCAATTTTTTCACGCAGAGGGTGGTACGGGTATGGAATGAGATGCCAGAGGATATGGTGGAGGCTGGTACAATTGCAACATTTCAGAGGCATTTGGATGGGTATGTGAATAGGAAGGCTTTGGAGGGACATGGGCCGGGTGCTGATAAGTGGGACGAGACTAGGTTGGGACATCTGGTCAGCATGGATGAGTTGGACTGAAGGGTCTGTTTCCGTGCTGTACATCTCTATGACTCTGACTTCAGAACCCTAGCTATGTCGAGGACTCTTGAATGCGCTTTGAAGTGACCTAGCAAACCACTCAGTTCAAGGTTAATTAGGGATGAGCATGCCACCCTGGCCAATTGCACACAACTCAGGCAAGAATTTTAAGCTTAGGGTATTGCATATTTAAAACAAATTGCCCACATTTGTTGTTTTATAGGAAACATTGTGTTTCCTGTTTGATCACTTTCCAATTCATTTACATTACTCAAAAACAGATGAATAAAAACTAGCTATACGTTCTACAGAACATGCTAGTTAATACAAACAAGAATGTTAGCGTTTAAATAAACATGAATGTGAACGTATTTCAGGAAGCATACTCTTGGATTACTAATTCACTCCAAAGCTCTGCCATGCCAGCATCGTATTCACACAGGTCATAGAATTATAGAATCTCTACATTGTGGACCCAACAAGTCCACACCGACCATCTGAAGAGTAACCCACCCAGATCCATTCCCCTACCCTATATTTACCTCTGAATAATGATTAGATTACTTAATGTGGAAACAGGCCCGTCAGCCCAATAAGTCCGCACCGACCCTCTAAAGAGCAATCCATCCGGATCCATTCCCCTACATTTACCCTTCACTTAACACAATGGGCAATTTAGCATGAGCAATTCACCTATAACCTGCACATTTTTGGATTGCGGATGGAAACCAGAGCACCCGGAGGAAACCCACACAGACAGGAGAGAATATGCAAACTCCACACAGTCGCCAGAATCGAACCCAGGTCCCTGGCATTGTGAGGCAGGGGTACTAACCACTGAGCCACGATGCCACCCCAAAGTAAATAAATGTACGATCTGTTAACCATACACATGACTGAATAAAAGACATTACTGCTTCAGAAAATGAGGGATAAATTATTTAACAGCTTTCTTAAAATTTGGAACAAGTCCGTTCATATAACATCCACACTTACAAGATAAATTGCTTATCACTTAAGATGACCTAATTACAAATATTCAATGACTCCGTAAATGTAACCATGAAAATCACTGCCCACTTCATCATTAAAAAGATTGTACTATATGTATTTCAAATAGAATAATGGTGGACTAAGCTCTAGAACATTGTCAATTCCATTCAATGTATCAAGGACTTCCATTTTTTTTAAAGCACAAAGCTCATCTAGACCTTTTTAATTTCCACAGTAACAAACATGCTTTTCATTACATTCTTTGAGCAAATGCTTGTGCTTAAAACAGTGCATGGCAGCGCAAGTGCATCAAATCAATGCAGAATATTGCAGCTCTATGCAAAAAGCCCTCATCATTTCTGAACCAGAATTTCCTTACCATGAAACTGACAACACAAAACAAATAAAACTAACAAACCTGAGTATTCCAGCCACAATATAGGCTACAAATCAAACTCCAGTTGTGGTTAATCACACAGTCAAACACACTGAACTGGGCCATGTTTGTCCTTGTTGCAGTCTGCGTCTCTGCACCAGAGCCGGTCCTGTGATGAAATTCTTAACTGAAAGAGAGCCTTTGTCCCCACCCATTTCCTGACCCTGTGCATCACCTGACTGCTGCCCGCAACTCATAAACTAATACTGAACTCAAACTGAAGCAAAATGTCAAGTGCCCAGACACAAAAATCTAGAAGTTTATAATTTTGTCACACTGCAGGAATAAGATTTAATTGAAATAATAAACAAACACAGTTGTGGATAAGCTATTGTCTTACACTGAACATAATACAAAAGTAATCTAGCATTTAAAAAAAAATTGATCAGCTTTCATGGATAAAGTCTTCAATTATGCTTAGAATCAATTGCTATAATCACATGCTTTAAGAAACATACAAAAATATTTTAGATTTTCCAAAGTGCATTTAAACATAAATAATCAGAAAAAGCTAATTTAAAATTGACGCTACAGATTACTGACCAATAAGACGGCATTTGTGGGCAGCACGGTGGCACAGTGGTTAGCACTGCTGCCTCACAGCGCCTAAGACCCGGGTTCAATTCCAAACTCAGGCGACTGACTGTGTGGAGTTTGCACGTTCTCCCCGTGTCTGCGTGGGTTTCCTCCGGGTGCTCCGGTTTCCTCCCACAGTCCAAAGATGTGCGGGTCAGGTGAATTGGCCATGCTAAATTGCCCGTAGTGTTAGGTAAGGGATAAATGTAGGGGTATGGGTGGGTTGCGCTTCGGCGGGTCGGTGTGGACTTGTTGGGCCGAAGGGCCTGTTTCCACACTGTAAGTAATCTAATCTAATCTAAAGACCAAGGTTTTACAGCACATTTAATTCTGCTCTCTTCCTGCATTACTGCCAAATCCACCATATGCTACTTCAAATATTATACCCTGATTTCCTGAAGATGTTCATTTACACTCATTTGTAAGCTTAGGTAATGAGAGATTCATGGACTTCACTCAAGTGACCATCCTGCATGCATCAACAGGTTCAGCAAATTCCTATTTTCAGCAAGTACTCTGCAAATTAGTGGTACCTTTTCCTGGAAAGGGCAGGGATTGCTATAATAGTACTTGTTTTATGCATCAAACCAAGACTTTGCTGCTGCTGGAGGCTGGGCCAAAAGGAGGTTAATTATGATTTTGATCATGATTAATCCCATTCTACTTTGAGAAGGCATTGCAGGGTGAAAAGTATCAATAAGGCACCACAGTAGAGGAAAACATGGTATGCACTTTAGAAGATATAGTGGGGAAGGTAACAAATTGGATTTAAAATTAGTCAAAAGGGAGCAAGCTTTGAGCAAAGATAAAAGTAGTTCTTTTTTCACTGGATGCATTCCTCGAGTAACATATATCATGGGTTTTGACAGTCCTCGACAGAGTGGTATTTGTATGCTACTAGAAGGTATAGTTAATTCTTCACACACAGTATCTAAGATGTGTTTCCAGTCAAAGAATTACATATAATGTTAGACATGTTACAGGTTTTGCAAGCACAGGTTGGCCAGTGGATCAGCTCAACAAGTTAAGTGAGAGTCATTCGCTGGTTCAATTCTCATGGCAGTGCCTTGACCAATTAGGGTCAAACCGCTGGCTTAAAATTTAAACAAAACCTGGCAGCTGTCAGTCATCATTACCCGGTGGATTCTACATAGTAACACCTCCATCAGAGACCACTTGCCAACTAATCTTTTCCCTCTTGATTCTGGTTTTCCTGCAAATTGCCTTAATTAGTGCAAAACAAAATACTTTGGTAAAATGGAGCTTTTCTTCACAATATTGAAAAAAATGCAAAGCTTCAATATTATTTTTGTTTGCAGCAAATGGGTTCCTGCATGAGGTAGATATGAATGGGTATACCTTTTTTTTGCATAAACTGCAAAGAATTCTGTCACCTTCACAAAGATGTGACAGGATCCGTATATTAATAGTAACATCACCTGTGTTAGTTGCAAGACCTTTTACAATTATTGTTAGTCTATTTAAGGAGATACAGTGGTATTTCAGTATTGTTGCAGGTAACGCTCTGACAGTTCTGATTAGAATCCATGACAGATGAAGTTTGAATTTTTAAAATCTAGAATTAAAAATCTAATGCTTACCATGAAACTATTACCATTTATCACCCTTTCGAGTGGGAAAGCTGGTGTCTTTGTCGAATACAGTGGTGCTGGAAAAGCACAGCTGATCAGGCAGAATCCGAAAAGCATGAGTCACCATTTTGGAAATAAGCCTGTCATCAAGAATGTGGAGGGAAAGGGAGATGAGAGATAAATAGGGGGAATGGGGTGGGGCTGGGGGAAGGAAGGTGGGAAGGTGATAGGTAGATGTAGGTGGGGGGAAATTGTGATAAGTCAGAGGGGAGGGTGGGAGTGAGTAGGTAGGACAGTGTCAAGTCGGAGGGTTGGATCTGGGATAAGGAGAGGATAAGAGAGATTCAGAAACTAATGAAGTCAAAGTTGATGCAGGGTGGTTGAAGGGTCCCGTGAACTTACCTGGTCTGGTCTATGGTGACTTGAGGTCCACAGCACTTGTTTTGACTCAACCACTGTCTGAAGTAAGAGCTACTCAAGTTGAATCAAGCCATTAAAAACAAGACAAGTCAACTCGCACTGATCTATCTGCCAGAACTGCTAACTCAGCCCTGTTGACTGCACCGAAAGCTCCTCACTAACATCTGGATTTGCCACAACTGGAAGAGCATTTTCAAGCTAGGCAAGCAACAGCTTAATAATCATGCTTAATTAATTGATCCTTGCAAACAATGCCCCAGACAGTGCCATCACTATCCTTGGTATGACATGTTGTAACAGCAGAGGTGGCAGCATCATCACCTACACTCAGAAGGGACTGCCCTAGAAAATCTCCAATATTGACCCCAGTCCAGAAGAGGTTCCATGGCATTAGGTCAAACATGGTCAAGGAAATCTTCCACTGATTACCATCCCTCCCTCCTCCGTACTGATAAATCAAAACTCTGGTACGGAGGAGGGAGGGCAGGTCTGAAGACCTCCTCGTGGGTCTGCTCCTGGGCCTGGCCAAACTGGCCATAAACAGGTCCAGACAGCGGGCCGTGGAGGGGGTCGTAAGGGCCGACTGCCTGCCCCTCTTCCGCGGTTATGTTAGGGCCCGGGTGTCCTTGGAGAAGGAGCACGCGGTGTCCACCAACACCCTGGAGTTGTTCAGGGAGAGGTGGGCGCCACAGGGAGTGGAGTGCATCATTTCCCCCTCCAACGCTATTTTAATTTAGTCCTTGCCCTCCCCTTCACTGTTTTGATCACACAGCATTGTCCTTTGATGTGAAGGGCACTGCTTGTCACAGGCCACTCGGGTGTTTTCCTACTTTTCCTGGTGGTGGAAATTGAATAAAGATTTGTACACCTTGTCTCTCACTGTGTCTCACACCTGCGCACACACACCATGGGTGCTGGGGTTAAAAATAATAAGCACTACCGCAGTTAGGCGGTAGTGTGGGGGTAGAAAAAGGAGGGAAAAAAAACTCAAAACTCTTCCAATGTTGAAAGAAGTTGGTAGAAGAACAAGAGGTTGGCAAGTACACGGAATGATCCTAATGAAGTGGGGGGACTTCAATACCCATCAAGAATGGATCAACAGCACCATTAAACAAACTAGTAAAGGCCGAAAGACAATAGCTGCTAGACTGCTTCTGCATCAGATGGTGATGGAGAGAGAGGGGAAAAGATATGACTTCATTCTTATAAACATGGCCACGGCACATGCATATTTCTGTGACAGCATAAATAAGTGTGACCTTCACAAACAGTCTTTGTGACATCCCAACTTGACACTGCAATACCCTCCATGTTGTGTGACACTACCACCATGCTAAAATGGAATAAACTTTGAACAGATCTAGCAATTGAAGACTCGGCATGCTTTAGACATGTGAGCCAAAAAACCGCAATCAAATACAATTTGTAACCTGATGGAATGGTATACCAACCACTCTTCTGCCATGATGATCAAGCTAGAGGATCAACCATGGTTCAAAGGACAGCATGTAAAGAGTAACAACAGGTATATCAAAAAAATGACAACCACTGAAGCTACAACACAGGATTTCTTGCAGGTCAAACAGCATAAGCAGCAACTGATAGGCAAGAGTAAACAATTCCACAACCAATGGGTCAGAAGTTCTGCAGACTTGTCTCGTCTAGTCATGAACAGTTGTTAATAATTCGACAATCTTCTGGAGAATTAGGTTCAACAAATTTCCCCATTCCTCAAATAATTGAGGTGCCAACACATAGGTTCAAAATAAAAGCATGTGCCAAAAAACTTCAGCCAGAAAGGAGTTGATAATCCATCTCAGCCTCCCCTGAAGATCTGCAGCATCAGATGCTAGTCTTCAGCCAATTTTATTCAGTCCATGTAATATCAAGAAGCAGCTGTAGGTGCTGGATACCACAAAAGCTTTGGGCCCTGGCAACATTCTGCAACTGTGTCAAAGACCTGTGCTGCAGAACTTGCCAGAACCCTTATCAACCTGTTCCAGGACAGCTAGAACAGAGGCACTTACTAAGAAATATTGCCAAGGTATCTCCTGCACATAAAAGAAGTGGGTCAAATCCAACCTAGCCAAATATGGCCCTATCTCTATGCTCTCAATCACCAGGGAAGTGATGGAAGGAGTCATCAACAGTGTTATCAAACATCACTTCCCTAGGAAATAATCTGTTCACCCAATGTCTCATTACAGCTTTGGTTCACACAGAAACCAAAGTGTAGAACTCAAGGGGAGGCAAGAGCAACTGCCCTTAACCTAAAGATTGCATTTGACCAAGTGTGGCATTGGGCAGCCTGATCAAAAATGGATTGATCGATAGTTCATTCCTGATGAAGGGCTTTTATCCGAAACATCAATTTTCCTGCTCCTCGGATGCTGCCTGCCCTGTTGTACTTTTCCAGCATCGCTCTAAGCTTGACTCTGATCTCCAGCATCAGCAATCCTCACTTTTGCCTGATCAAAAATGGAGGCAATAGCAATCAGAAGGAATCTGTTTGTTGGTTGAAGTCATACCTACCACTTAGAAAGATGGTTGTTGTCAGAGGTGAGTCATCTCAGTACCAGGGCAAGCGTGGAAGAACTCCTCAGGATAGTGTCCTTGGGCTAATCATTTCAGCTGCTTCACCAACAAATTTTACTTCACCACAAGGTCAGAAATAGAGACGTTCAGTGATGACTGCACAATATTCAGTTCCACTCACCCCATCTCAGATAGTGAAATAGTCCATTTTCAAATGCAGAAAGACTTGGACAATATCCAAGCTTAGGCTGACAACTAACAAGTGCCAGGCCATGATCTATGAGAGAATCTAATTAACTTTTATTTTTGAAAAGAGTTTATATTTTAAACTAGTGGTATATGGATTATAGTCTATTCTTGTGAAGGGAGTTAAAAATTAACCAGGACATTCTTTCCAGAACCACGATTTTAAACCAGTTTGTGCCTCTTATAGTGTCCAATAGAAGCTTATTGGAGACTCTCCAAACTGGAGAGAAAAATATCCATCAAGTTGTTTTAGGGAAAGCAACTTCTGTTTTAATCTGGTTCAAGAGCTGTTGGGCAATTCAGAATGACCTTACTAGGATCTGAGGAAAGATAACTGGATCAAAAACGTTAACTCTGATTTCTCTCCACAGATGCTGCCAGACCTGCTGAGCTTTTCCAGCAACTTCTGCTTTTGTTCCTGATTTCCCACATTCACAGTTCTTTCAAATTTTATTCAGATACAAGTATTGTCTCTCATAGATTGCCTCTTATGTGCCTTTTCTATCTCCTGATTTTCTTCCCCACATCTTGATGACTGCTAGGAGGATTGTACTTTCTCAGTTTTTTTCTCCTTTGTGGTTACTCAACTCTATCTCCACACATTCTATGTCTTCTGATTCTCACTTCTTACTATCAATTCAATTTACTTACTAACAAGGCAACCTCGTCCCCCTGCCCATCTGCCTATCCTTTTGATAGTTTGCATCTTCTTGATATTTAGTTCGCAGTCTTGATCTCCTTGCAGCCTCATCTGAGAAAAGGAAATTAGTGAATCAGACTGGCTTTTACAAAAATCAGTGATGGTTTTGCTATAATAGGAACTAGTTTTCACTTCCAGATATTTTTTAAACTTAAATTTAAACTCCACCCTTTGCCATGGTGGGATTTGACCTTTTGCCCTCAGCATTCATTTGGACTTCCGGTGTGGTTCTGGGTGAAATAGTCTTCACAGGGTCGCTGCAGTCTTGAAGGGCCAAATGGCCTCTTTTTGCACTTTAGGGATTCTAGTCAAAGCTTGGCCAAAACTAGTAATCTGTAAGTCAAGAACTCTGCCTGGCTTTAAAATGCAAACTGACAATCTGGCGTAATTTGTTATATTTCCATTATAAATGTTTATGCTGGCAGCTATAATACATATCAACTCATCATGTTATGATATTTCTTTATAGTAGTGGCTATGTCATAGATCAGCCTTGGCATTCTTAGCACTTTGAACTCTGAAGATATCTGAACAATGTACTTTTGAAGTTACTCATCTGTTCAAACTCTTCGTACAACACAACTTTACTATGCCTTAGAAAGACACTCTTATCTCCCCTTATTTAATGGAATGTAAGCCTCACTGCTGCTGCCCATCCCTAGCTACTCTCAAGAAGGCAGTTATAATCTCCCTTCATAAACTTGATTTAGAAAGGCCAAAACTAGTAACCAGGATTTTGGCTCAGCAGTGTTGGAATGGCAATATAGTATTAAGTCAGAGTCAGTGTGATGAGAAGCTAAAAAGAGGAAGCTCACATGGTGAAAGTGTTCCCACGACTCTACTGCCATTGTTCATCTAAGTGGTGAAGGTCACTGTCAAGAAGGATTCTAAGTGCTCATGTCATCTCACCCCTAGGAAAAAGATAATCTATTTTACTTTTCACACAAATATTTTCTAAAGCGACAAAAAAAATTATTCAAGGACCTTTATGATTGCTGTCATTAGAACATAGAACATAGAAGGATACAGCGCAGTACAGGCCCTTCGGCCCTCGATGTTGCGCCGACCGAGTCCTACCTAACCTATACTAGCCCAATAACTTCCAAATGCCTATCCAATGCCCGCTTAAATGAACATAAAGAAGGAGAGTTCACCACTGATACGGGCAGGGCATTCCATGAACTCACAACCCGCTGTGTGAAGAATCTACCCCTAACATCTGTCCTATACCTACCACCCCTTAATTTAAAGCTATGTCCCCTAGTAACACCTGACTCCATTAGCGGTAAAAGGTTCTTAGTATCTACCCTATCTAAACCCCTAATCATCTTATACACTTCTATCAGATCTCCCCTAAACCTTCTCTTCTCCAATGAGAACAGCCCCAAGTGCCTCAGCCTTTCCTCATAAGATTTTCCTACCATTCCAGGCAACATCCTGGTAAACCTCCTCTGCACTCGTTCTAAAGCTTCCACATCCTTCCTATAGTATGGCGACCAAAACTGCACACAATACTCCAGATGAGGCCTCACCAGAGTCTTATACAACTGCAACATGACCTCAGGACTCCGGAACTCAATTCCTCTGCCAATAAAGCCCAGTACACCATATGCCTTCCTCACAGCACTATTTACCTGGGTGGCAACTTTCAGAGATCTGTGTACATAGACACCAAGATCCCTCTGCTCATCCACACTACCAAGTAGCCTACCATTAGCCCAGTAATCCATCATCTTGTTATTCCTACCAAAGTGAACGACTTCGCACTTAGCTACATTGAATTCCATTTGCCACATTTCCGCCCAGCTCTGCAACTTATCTATATCCCGCTGTAACCTACCACTTCCTTCCTCACTATCCACAACTCCACCGACTTTCGTGTCATCCGCAAACTTGCTTACCCAGCTTTCAAGTCCTTCCTCTAGATCATTTATAAAGATAACAAAAAGCAATGGTCCCAAAACAGATCCTTGTGGTACACCGCTAGTAACTGCGCTCCAAGATGAACATAATCCATCAACTACTACCCTCTGTCTCCTTCCAGCCAGCCAATTCCTAATCCAAACCTAAGCCAATTACCGATGATAACTGCTGATAAAATTCCCAGCCTTCCATGCAACTCTTGTGCTTGCAATGCCTGCCCCTTTATCTCCTCTCTGCTCTTCCTTAATATTTCATTCCAACATTTTTTTGCTGCAATACATGTTAGACCACTTAGCCTATAGCTACCTGCTTTTTCCTCAGATAAGGAGGAATTTCTTCACTAGAGTGGAGTGTTTGGAACTCCTTGCCACAGGGAGCTGTAGGGGCAGAGCCCTTGTATAAATTTAAGGCAGAGGTAGATTTGTCATCAGGAGGTTCAAGAATACATAGAAAAGGGCAGGAAAGTGGGTGTGAGAATGTCAGATCAGCCGTGATCCTACCAAAAAGCAGTACAAGCTCGAGGCACCAAATGGCTAATCTTGTTCCTATTTTTTATGGCCTTATCTAAAAGTTTCCAAATGCTCACTGCAGGTGTACAAATTCAGAAGTTACACAACAGCAGGTTATAGTCCAACAGGTTGATTTGAAATCACAAGCTTTCAGAGCGCAGCTCTATCATCAGCCCCATGACAGCTTGTTATTTCAAATACACCTGTTGGACTATAATCTGGTGTCGTGTGACTGCTGACTTTGTCGACCCAGTCCAGCATTGACACCTCCACCTCATTTCATGTGTAAGTGCTTTTTGTGCACTTTTCTCAATTTATCATATTGCCAGGTTGATAAATCTCAAGAAAAAAGGTTTAAAAACCGCCAATGACATGTTGTAAGGTCAAGTCGCCATAGTTTTAATGGACCAGAGGACAGCTCTCATTAGAGAGAAACCAGTGGTGGTTTAACCTAAGGATCACCAAGCCTCAAGCAAAGGGAATGACTCAGCAGAATCCTTCAGGGAAACCTCAGACAATGCAGGAATTGAACTCATGCTGTTGGCATCACTCTGCATTTCATTCCAGCCAACTAAACCGTCAAAGTAGCTAAACTGAAAGCTTAGCGGCAATTAGAGGGAGTGAATAGAAGGCATCTTTCTTCTGGAATCTAACACCTTTTCAATGTGTGAGTGTTGCAGACAACAAACAAAAGAAAAGGGATCAGTGTTCCATGAGCAAGTGATACAAAAAGGAGAATCGTTGAACCACATTATACTTAGACGTGGAAACAGTTGACAGAAGGCAAACAATAGATCCTTAGTCAGAGAATTACAAACTAAAGCAACAGATGAAAATGCCTTTTTCAAGGGTCTGACATGACCACAATTCCTCTCGTCTTCTAATAATACATTTCTGAAATTGTGCCTCAGTCTAATTACCAAAGTGGCAATACAGCAGCCAGACTCCAGGCTAAACACCTACAAAGAGACTCCACCACCAGAAATAGATTTCCCTCCCCAGCCCATCCATATTCCGCAGAGACCATTTCCTCCGCAACTCCCTTGTTCGGTCCATGAACCCATCTTCCACTCCCAGCACCTTCCCTTGCAAAACCTCCCCTCTCACCTCCATCCAAGGTCCCAAAAGGATCCTTCCACATCAGATTTTCCTACACCTCCAAACACTTCATCTACTGTGTTTGTTGCTCTCGATAGGATCTCCTCAACGCTGGGGAGACAGGGCGCCAAATTACAGAACATTTCGAAGAATATCTCTGGGACACATACTAAACAACCCCACTGCCCTGTAGCCGAACATTTCAACTCCCCCTCACTCCAAGGACATGCAAGTCCTGGGCCTCCACCACCAAATTCTCGCCACCTGACGCCTGGAGGAAGAACACTTCATCTTTTGCCTGGGGACCCTCCAACCACATGGGGTCAAAGTGGATTTTACCAATTTTCTCATTTCCCTTCCCCCTACCTTATCCTAGGTCCAACTCAGCATCACCCTCTTGAACTATCCTGCTCATCCATTGTCCTTCCTACCGGTCCGCTCCACTCTCCACTCCAACCCATCACCATCACACCCTACCTTCATCTACCTATTGCATTCCCAGCTACCTTCCCTCCAGCCCCACACCCATCCCATTTATCTCTCAGACCCCTTGACTGCCCCCCACATTCCTGATGAAGAGCTTATGCTCAAAACGCCAACTCTCCTGTTCCTTGGATGCTGCCTCACTGGCTGTGCTTTTCCAGCACCACACTTTTTGACCCCATTTTCTTCCAGGCTAAACTTGCCTCAAGTGCAAGCAAGCTTTCTCAAAAGTCTAGTTCTAAAGAAAAAACCCACAAAGCAGACAGATCCCCTATCTTCAAACATCTTGCTATGTTGTCACCAACTTCAGAGAAATTCTGTACTGCCAAACATTAAACTCCCCCGACAGACAATTTAATACTCTAAACATCGAGTTCTTCAGTGTTTAACTTAATCTTAATTGTACTATTGCCTTTTTTTCTTCTTTCTGGTATGCTTCTGTCTGGGTGCATCTTGCAACCATTAGGCACCTGGATGGATAAATAACTTTGCATTTAACCCTAAAGAGGGAGCTTGTTGCAGGTCATGTTAAAATTGGTCACCGCAACCGTTTTTTGTTTGGAGTGGGGGAGTGGAGAAACAAAATCCACATCAAAAGAAGGGGGAAAACAAAGTTCAACTTGCTTCTTATACTAGTCCTAATTCAGCTCCACGATAGAGTCCGCCCAACAGTAGAAAACTAACTTCTGATAGATGAACTTTGTAAGGCAAAATAACTTAAGCATAAGATAGTACATAAGTTGGAATGTCATGCTGCAGTTGTACAAGACATAGGTTAGGCCACCTTTGGAATAGTGTGCTCAATTCTGGTAGGAGCAATTTACTGCAAATGTTGGAATTAGATTAGATTACTTAGTGTGGAAACAGGCCCTTCAGCCCAACAAGTCCACACCAACCCGCCGAAGAGCAATCCACCCATTCCCCTACATTTACCTCTTTACCTAACACTACAGGCAATTTAGCATGGCCAATTCACCTAACCCGCACATCTTTGGACTGTGGGAGGAAACCGGAGCACCCGGAGGAAACCCACGCAGACACGGGGAGAATGTGCAAACTCCACACAGTCAGTCGCCTGAGTCAGGAATTGAACCCAGGTCTCTGGCACTGAGAGGCAGCAGTGCTAACCACTGTGCCACCCATAATCTTTACTGAAAACAAAAAAAACCTGCAGAACGCCATCACCAAACACATCTTCCCCTTACTCCCAGTTTGTATTTTTCAGGGATTGTTTGCTCCCCATTCCTTGACCACCAACACCATCCTCCCTTCCCAAGGCAACTTCCCACATAACTGCAGAAGATGCAACACCTGCCCCTTTTCTCCTCCCTACTCACCATTAATGGGCCTAAACAATCTTTCCACGTAAAGCAGCAGTTCACCTGTCCTTCTCCAATTTTGAGTACAGTATTCACTATACCTACTGTACCTATTTTACACTGGAGAAACCAAACACTGACCAGGTGACTACTTTGTGGAACACCTCAGGTCCTTGCACAAGCATGACCCCCAGCCTGTCATTTTAACAACATCTTGCTCACATGCCCATTTGTCTGTTCTCTGCATGCTCCAGCAAATCACAGGTTAAGTTGGAGGGGCAATATCTCACCTTCAGACTAGGCACTTTACAACCTTCTGGGCTCAATATTGAGTTCAATATCTTCAGACTAGGAAACATTCCTTCCCTTTCTTTTGAGCTTTGCTTGTTATATTCTCTGTCACTATGCCCTCTCTCCCCTCCCTCCACCTCAGTGGGCCCGTCTATTCTTACATGTCTGGCAGTTAGACGCAACATTGGAGTATGAGCATGGCAGAACAATCACTTAATCTTAACTATCAGTTCCCTTTCTCCCCTAGCACTTCAACCAACACCAACCCATTCACAATAGTATAAATGCTGTCTCCTTCACTTTTCATCAACTCTGACTCTTCAGAGTCATAGAGATGTACAGCATGGATTCAGACTCCTCGATCCAACTCGTCTATGCCGACCAGATATCCTAACCTAATCTAGTCCCATTTGCCAACACTTGGCACATATCCCTCAACCCTTCCTATTCAAATACCTTTTAAATGCTGTAATAGTACCAGCCTCCACCACCTCTGGCAGCTCATTCCATACACGCACCACCTTCTGCGTGAAAACGTTGCCCCTTAGTTCCCTTTTAAATCTTTTTCCTCTCATCCTAAACCCACATCCTCTAGTTCTGGACTGCCCACCCCATGGAAAATACCTTGTCTCCTTATTCTATCCATGCCCCTCATGATTTTATAATTCTCTATAAAAGGTCACCCCTCAGCCTCAGACAGTCCAGGGAAAACAGCCCCAGCCTATTCAGCCTCTCCCTGCAGCTCAAATCCTACAACCCAGGCAACATCCTTGTAAATCTTTTCAGAACCCTTTCAAGTTTCACAACATCTTTCCGATAGGAAGGAGACCAGAACAGTACACACTATTCCAACAGTGGCCTAATCAATATCCTGTACAGTCACAACATAACTTCCCAACTCCTATACTCAATACACTGACCAATAAAGGAAAGCATACCAAATGCCTTCTTCATTATCCTATCTACCTGCAACTCCACTTTTAAGGAATTCTGAACCTGCACTCCAAGGTCTTCGTTCAGCAACATTCCCCAGGACCTTACCATTTAGTGCACAAGTCCTGCTTTGCTTTTTCAAAATGCAGCACCTCATATTTATCTAAATTAAACTCCACCTGCCACTCCTCAGCCATTGGTCCATCTGAATTTGAAACATTAGCTTTCTCTCCATAGATGCTGCCGGACCCACTGTGATCTCCAACATTTTTGCTTGCAGCACAATTCTGATTCCCCTGCTATAGGAAAGATGTTGTTACATTTGAAAAGGCGCAGAAAAGATTTAGAAGGATGTCGCTGGGATTGGAGGGTTGAGCAATAGGGAGAGGCTGAATAGTCTGGGGCTTTTTTTTAAACCCCAAAACAGTCAGAGGCTGAGGGGGTGACCTTGTGGAGATTTAAAGGTCATGAGGGGCATGAATAGGGTGAGTACCAATGTCTTTTTCCCAGGGTAGGGTAGTCCAAAACTAGGGGGCAAAGATTTAAAGGGATGTAAGAGACAACTTTTCACACAGAAAATGGTGCATGTATGCAATGAGCTGCCAGAGGAAGTCATGCAGGCTAGTACAATCGCAACATTTTAAAAGCTGTTTGGGTACATGAATAGGAAGGATTCAAGAGGGAAATGGACCAAATGATGGCAAATAGGACTAAATCAATTCAGGATATCCAGTCGAATTGGACGAGTTGGACTGAAGGTTCTGTTTCCGTGCTGTGTAAGTCTATGACTCTAAAGGATCATAGAATGATTACAGCACATCTACCAAAACTGGGAGTTATATTATCACCTACCATCTCACCAACTGTGATACCAGTTGAAAAGTCAGAAGGAGTTGTCAAATTGCAGCTACTGGTGTCAACAGTTGAGCAACAAGAAAGGAATCCTGGCCAAAGCTCCAGACTTTATCCACTCTGGAAAATAAATCACATGGAGAATAACAAGTCCCTAACCTCTGATCAGACTTACTGACTCAATGCTCATGCTTATAAATCTGATTGGGGATTGCAATGGCTTGAGAAACAAACAGACCCTGATTATAGAAGCAAGATTAATTGAACCAAAGGAAAATAATCATATGCTGGAAACTGAAAAACAACTTCTGGAAACAGACAGAAATCTTTAGAGCATTATTATTTCAGGCCGATGACATTTCATGTTTGACTTACAATAGAGACGTGATCTAAACTGTCAGTTATTTGTCATTAAATTCTGACTTTAGCCTATGCCCTTCAATGAAGCTCATCTTGTCAGTGGGCACTATAGTAATCTCCAATATCAATTTCAATAATATCTGATCATTATCACAACTTTTGTTCCTACTTTAGGTGCTGGCAATGTTTCTGCAAGACCTAAAGTACTACTAGACTGATATTTTGTCTCTTCTATTATCATTCTATTTTGCATGACAATATGATCCCTTTTGTCATTTAAATCATTCTCGCTTTCCAGCCTATTTAAAATCTTTTTTCATTCTTTCCTTTAAAAACCTACTTTTGTGCCTGAATAAGACTCTAAAATTGGAAATATTCTGTTCTGACGAGAGGTCACAGACCTGAAATGTTAATGTTGTTATGCTGTCCACAGACGCTGCCAGTTCTGAGTGGGCCAAAATATGACGAATGAAGTGTATGGGAAATGTGAAGTTGTTCACTCTGGGGGGAAATCTAAGAAAAAGCAGAGCGCTATTTAAACAGACGACTGTTACAGAATTCCAAGGTGCAGAAGGACCTAGGTATTCTAAAGCATGAGTCACAAAAGATTGGTCTGCAGGGACAGAGGAATCAGGAAAGCTACCTTCTTACAGAAGGAATTGAACATAAATAGAGGGATGTTTATGCTTCAGTAATACAAGTCTTTAGTAAGACCACATCTAGAATTCTGTGCAGAGTTTTAGATCTCCTTATTTAAAGGAAGAATGTAAATGCATTGGAAGCAGTTCAGAGGTGGTTTACTAGATTGACACACAAACTGAGTGGATTATCTTAAGAAAAATTGGATCGACTGGACTTCTTTCCACTAAATTTCAGAACAGCAGAGTGATTTGATCCTAATTAAGATCATTAATACTCTTGGCAAAGTTGATATGGAGAGGATGTTTACTCTGGTTGGTAGTCCAGAACTAGGAATCCGTATCCTGCTGACGGATGGTTACCAGACAATAAAAAGGTAGAGGACAGAACAGGTGAATGTCTTCATACATCAAGGAATTATAAGACAGTAGGGAAATTTACAGGAACAAATTTAAAACCTTTGTATCTAAATGCATGAAACAGTCAAAACAAAATTAATGAGTTAATGGTGCAAATAGAAACAAAACAAAGAGTACAACTTGGTTGTGGTTACTGATACATGGTTACATACAGACCAGATCTGGGAATCGAGACCACACCTGCAGTATTGTGCGGAGTTCAGGTCTCCTTATTTGAGGGAAAGTTTACTGGCATTGCAGGCAGTTTAGAGTAAGTTTACTAGATTGATCCGAGAGACGAGGAGTTTGCCACATTAAGAGAGATTGAACAGTTTAGGCCAATGCTCTCTGGAATTTAGAAGAATGAGGGGATATCAAATTGAGGTATTCAAGATGATAAAAGATCTGGAGAAAATAGACATGGAATAGATGCTTCCTCGTGTGAGACATTCTAGGAAAAGAGGTCATAGTCTTAGGATAAAGGGTAGCGAATTCAATAGGGCTGAGGAGAAACTACTTCTCCCAAAGGGTTGTCAATTTGTGGAATTTGCTACCCCAATGTGTGGTGCGTGCTGGGATGGTCAGTAAATTTAAGGAGGGGTTAGACAGATTTTTAATTGGTAATAGGTTGAAGGGTTACAGGGAGAAGGTGGGTAAATGGGGATGAGGTGCATATCAGCCATGATCAAATGGCAGAGCAGATTCGATGGGCTAAATAGCCAATTCTGCTCCTCCCTTATGAACTTATGAATCTTTACTGAAAACGAAAATATTACTGGAAATCTCAGGTCAGGCAACATCCATGGAGAGACAGCATGCTAACATTTTGAGTCTAGACTCAAACTTTAGCTTGCTCCCTCTCTATAGATGCTGCCTGACCTGCCATGATTTCCAGCATTTTTTTGTTTTCATCTTAAATTTTGGGTCACCGTTTTAGGACAGATGAGGCGGATTTTATTCTCAGAAGGTAGTATGACTTCAGAACACCAGCTCAGAAACAAATGCAGTTGAGGGCTACCAAATATTTTTAAAGGCGGAGATGGATAGATTCCCTTATATAACGAGAACCTAAGATCATCAGGAATAGCTGGAAATTTATAACAAATAGATTGACAACAATCTTCTGGAACAGCAAAACAGGTTTGAAGGGACAAATGGCCCATTTCTATATTATTTTGTATGTTTGTATATATTTTCAGGATTTTCTGCTTTTATTTCAGACTTACCCCAGAGTATTTTACCTTTCACCTTGGTACTATTGCACAAGTAGAACATGTTAACCACAAAAGGTCTCTCTCTCTCTCTGCACTGGCAGTCAGCAAAATATTTTTTAAAAATCCTTCAAACAGAACTAAGGAATAATAGGTTTACAACTTTTTGCAGCTGAAATTAGAACCAAAGTTAGATTTGATATGCTACAGAATTAAGGCCTGTTTATAAACAATCGGCTAAAACCTTGTGTAATAATAGCAAGTTCTCAATACAGATCAAATGGAAGTCAAGCAGTTTAGGGAAGGAGATAAAGCATAAGTAGCAAATCTCCAGAACTTGCTGATAAGATGTAGGTATGAGTTGGTCCAGTATAAATCTATCCTCAACTGCCCACATCTTGGTAGTTGTAAATGCAATGGCTTAATCTTGCCAGCCCAGGAAATAACATTATTGGGTCACTTTGCAGGATACACAAGATTCTGAAAAATTTTCAAAATTGGAAATAATAATTTTTTTGCTGGTTTTTCTTTAATTCTTAATCCATCCATTCTAGAACTGGCTCCAATTAATCCTCCTCCATTGATGTTCCTGTTTTTCAAATCTCTAAATGTCAACGATCAAGGGGATTAAATCAATAGTGAGAAGTCCGAAGCCACTGCTTTAGAGCTTCTACTCCAAAATCTATTCCCTGATGAGAGACTCCATCTCTCTCACTGATAACAGTCTAAATTTAAGTCAATCTGTTCGCAATTTTAGTGTCACAATTGATCCTGAAATGAGCACCTGACTTCAGATTTATGACAAAAAAACCTACCCATTCCCACATCCGTCACATTTCTCAACTTCATCTGTTTCAGCCCATCTGCTGAAATTTCCTCATACAGAGCTTCATCCCTTTCAGCCTTCACTATATAGAAGGATACATGTAACATCCCAAAAACAAGATGTCAGTCAGGAAATAGAGGAAATCAGGAAAATTACAAATCATCAGGGAAAGGATACTGAGCAATTTGCTTGGGCTATGGGATGACAATTTCGCAAACCAATTGGGTCTGAGCATGACAAATGGGTTGGCCCAAAGGGTCTGTTTCCATGCTGTACATCTCGATGATTCTATAACTCTAAGAATAAATGGGAATTGGACGTAAACTCCATGCCAGTTGGTATCAAAACCAACACAATGATGATGGTTAAGGTTGTTGAAGGCCATCAATTCCAAAACAACTCTGCAGAAATTTCTCAGGGAATTTTTTTTTGAAAAATCAACTTGATCAGAGGTAAAGATATCACAAGGATAACAAGTGCTCAATGTCTTCAGGGTAGTGTCTTGAACAAAGTATCTTCAACTGCTTCAATGATCTTCCCTCCATCAAAGTCAAAAGTAGGTTTGTTCACCAATGATTGCACAATGTTCAATCGCATCAATAGCTCCTCATATACTGAAGCAGATTCATGTTATTGGTTCCTCCACTACTAAACGCAAACCCAGTCTAGATGTGTCATTTAAGAATCAACCGCTTGGTCAGTAGTGATATTGGCAAGTTGTTCTTTATTAAGAACATTAAATTTCCTCAGAGTACAATATGGGCATTTTACACCCTCAGTGCTTTCTCCAAGCAGTGCCTGACACGAGGAGTATTGTTTTATCGCCCAAGACCAATGCAATTCATTGCAGTTTGCAGCAAGTTTCCTTGCCTATTTCAGATCTGATGTTATGAGACTTCATTGGATTGGGACAGGGACAAAACCTTCAGCAGCCTAGAAAAAAATAGGGTTGAAAGATAATTACTGAAGGGGCAGGCAAATGGAGACCATTTTATAGGTTTTTTTTTTAGATTACTTACAGTGTGGAAACAGGCCCTTCGGCCCAACAAGTCCACACCGACCCGCCGAAGCGCAACCCACCCATACCCCTACATATACCCCTTACCTAACACTATGGGCAATTTAGCATGGCCAATTCACCTGACCCGCACATCTTTGGACTGTGGGAGGAAACCGGAGCACCCGGAGGAAACCCACGCAGACACGGGGAGAATGTGCAAACTCCACACAGACAGTCTGCCTGAGGCGGGAATTGAACCCAGGTCCCTGGCGCTGTGAGGCAGCAGTGCTAACCACTGTGCCACCGTGCCGCCATTGGAGGTATTGCTCATCAGTTCACAGACCACCACCTTCATCATCGCACTCCAATTCAGTGATTTCATCTGTATTCCCCAACTTAATGTTGAATACTCCAAAGCAATTTCTTCCTGATTGTATATCATTGTGCCACCACCTCCGCGGGGTCTGTCCTACTGGTGAGGCAGGACACACCACTGGCTCTGGTAGCTGATTCTAACAGTTATATTCATGAAATCATATCTTGCAATGTCAGGCTACTACTCAAATGGTCTTTGAGGAGTTCTCCCAATTTTAGCACGAGCCCCAGATGTTAGCGAGGAGGACTTTGCAGTGTTGATGGATAAGTTTGCCATTGTCATTTACAGTGGCTAAGTCAATGCCAAGTGGTCTGTCTAGTTTGTTTGAGTCACTTAGTGGTTAGAAACAATGGATGGTCTTTTTCGACTACTTTAGAGAACAGTTAAGAGTCACATGTAAATCATACCACGAGGATGGTACATTTCCTTCCCTTAAAAAAAATGACATTAGTGAACAAGATGGATTTTTACGACCAATGATCACACTAATTTTTTATTCAAATAATTTTTAAAATCAAATTCTACCATCCGTCATGGGAGCATCCTAAAAAAGTTCCACAGAGCATTACCTAGGTTTCTGGAATACAAGTTCAATGACACAACGTCATATTTTGTCGATATGATGATTTAGGCTCACAGGCAAGCAGCAATCTAGTTTTAAAAATTCTCATCCTTGTTTTCTCATCTCCATGGGCTCAGCCATTTTGTAATTCTAAAAACTCTTCAAGCCCCCCGATCCTCCAAAATTCCTGCACACGATCACGTCACCCTGACCTGGCACAATATTGTTATTCTTTCAATAACTTGCCAAAATCATTTGACCAGCTGCCTCTGTTGCCTCCTTTCCTTTCTCCAAGATTTTATCCTTTCAATGCACAATCTGCAAGCTCAATCACATGTTTGATAGATGGCATTTAAGGTCAGACAGATGTGGTGTTTGCATGCTCCCTATCAAACTTTGTCTCGCAACAAGTCTCTCAGTGTGTTTCATGCCTTCTCACATAAACCTCCATTTTGGAGCCAAGCCAGAGTTTCCCATGAATTAGTGGCACTGTCTGATCTCTTCAGGGATGATTTGAGGACATGCCTAAAGCACTGAGCCTCTCCTTTAAGATTATTCGAAGTTCCAAGTACAACAGTCACTTTGGGATTCTAGTGTTAGGCATCTGAATGACATATTTCACCAATTGAGGTGGCTTTAAGTAATTAATTAGCATTTCAATGCTTCTCTCTCGCTGCATGCCAAACCCATTGTTATGGCCTCCCCACATCTTCAATATGTGCGGCAGGCTCATCACTCGCAGATATCTGGACTCACCCAATGCGGACTCCTGACCACCGATTTTAGATCCTTTACTGGTGGGCAAGCCTTCAGCTTGGGTCCACATGAGTATCAATCAACACCCAGTTCTACTTCTTCACCAGGTCTCTTGATGACTAATGAGGTTTTTTGCTAGACGTCCAGAAGTCGATGAACAAAATCCTGCTCAACTAAACAGGGAAGACCATTGCTTTCTCCTTAAACCTCCCCAACTGCAACAAATCCCTTCCCAGGTTGGTGATTCCATTCCCCTAAGGCTCAGGTGGAGCCAGACTATTCACAACTTGTGCAGCCTATTTAACCCCAAGCTGAGTTTACAACCCAACATTCTCTCTCCATCACTAAAACTACTTCAACTTCATAATATTATCTATGTTTGAATTCAAACTACATACTGTTACAGTATTGAACAAAATCCCGTAGCATTAGATAATGGGGTAAATGTAGGGGTATGGGTGGGTTGCGCTTCGGCGGGTCGGTGTGGACTTGTTGGGCCGAAGGGCCTGTTTCCACACTGTAAGTAACCTAATCTAATCTACAAAATGCAATAAGAAATTTGAAACCGACAAAACAAATGAAATCAATACTCTCCGAGTAACCCTGAAGTGTTCTGTGAGAATGCCCACTGGCCTTAGGCAATTTTTCACACTGCAATGCCCAAGATAATTAATTTCATTTAACATAACCCAGAAGATTTATCTTCATCTTGATTTTGGATATAAAAGCATTTCCCTCCACACCCAAATACATGCAACAGATAAACGACGCCAAACATAGCAGTAGGCAGTATTTGATCAAAACTACAATACAAAAAAAAGCTTGCTGTCTTAGTTTAGACCATAAATATTTCTTAAAGACAAGTGAAGTTCTGAGTATAAAATGACTAATGTATTACAGATAAGAGGTTCTGGAACATTTGTCACTGTTTTTAAAGAGATTTAAATTCTCTATGGATTATACAATACTAGTAAGGAGACTAGTGGGATAAGATGACAAAATCCACTCTTTTTCCAACAAATGAATTCCTGTTTATCTTATCTGCTATATTCTAGATAACAAGTTAAAGTATTGATGTTAGTTAGACAGAAATGGCAGAAAGTGCATTGCTGTTACCAGAGAGCGGAGTTAGCTCGATTCTGCTAGGAATGGAAGATGGTTCTGATCAAGGCTTGGCAGACTTGTTTTTCACAACAGCACATCCTTTAATAAATAAAAAATGTAATCGCGTTAAATAAAATTATACCAGGGCTTTTGCGGCACTTTTTTTTTTAAAAACGTGCTGCTCCTTAATCGGATTCTTAAACTCAAACAGATCTGCAATTAAAACCTGTAGTTTTAGAAATTTTACAACATAGTACATTCAATCCCTCTACCTATTCCAGTTTCGTTACCAGTTGTTCCATGTCACCAGAAATCGTAAATTCATACAATGAACATTCACAAAACATGCATTTAAAAAATTTTACTCAAGTGCAGGCAGAAAACAGCAGCGTTTCCTAACACTTTCCACTTGGTCACAACTTACAATTGTAATTTCATCATTGGTACTGTACTCAATGGATACTAAAATAATTTAAATAAGTTTGGAAATAAAAATCACAATTGCATAACATTAAGTTAGTAGAAAATATGTTCAGCATTCAAAAAGGTGGGATAAATCATGCTTTCAATCTAGTCAGAGACATATCAGCAGAAATTAACTTATGTCAAAAGATTTGAAAGCAAGCAATGTCAAATTTCTAATTTCATATACCTTGCAGCCTCATTTCATAAATATTAAAATGGCTTTCCATCTGTTCATTGAGTAAAACTATTTCATACTTAATCAGTGCATCTAGTGCTATGCTGATCTTATGCAAAGTTATGCAAATTAACAGTCAACACTAGCTTTAAATAACTAGTTTGACAATAAAGCAGCTGTCAATTTTATCAGAATCATGTACTTCTGTAGACTGGCACCCCATGGTGCTTCCTCAAGTTCTCTAGTGCCTGATTTAATAGGACTGATGCATTTGCAGATTTATACAAGTGCTAGCCAAGTAACACTGAATAAATCAAAATTGTGACTAGCATGTTAGGAAATCTCAAAAGATATTGCAGACATTTAAGTCGCCAAAAAAAATAAAATTGTAATTGCATCATTTAGTAACTTTTCTGATTCAATATGTCAATTTTCTGATTCAGTATGTGGGTGTATCTACTAGAGAAAGTGCAAAACTTGACCTACTCTTGGGAAATAAGGGTGACTGAGGTGTCAGTGGGGGAGCACTTTGAGGCAAGCGACCATAATTCTATTCGTTTTAAAATAGTGATGGAATAGGATGGACCAGATCTAAAAGTTGAAGTTCTAAATTGAAGAAAGGCTAATTTTGACAGTATTAGGCAAGAACTTTCGAAAGTTGGTTGGAAGCAGATGTTCGCAGATAAAGGGACGGCTGGAAAATGGAAAGCCTTCAGAAATGAGATAACAAGAATCCAGAGAAAGTATATTCTTGTAAGGTGAAAGGGAAGACTGGAAGGTATAGGAAATGCTGGATGACTAAAGAAATTGAGGATTTGGTTAAGCAAAAGAAGGAAACATATGTCGGGGCGGCACGGTGGCACTGTGGTTAGCACTGCTGCCTCACAGCGCCAGGGACCTGGGTTCAATTCCCACCTCAGGCGACTGACTGTGTGGAGTTTGCACGTTCTCCCCATGTCTGCGTGGGTTTCCTCCGGGTGCTCCGGTTTCCTCCCACAGTCCAAAGATGTGCGGGTCAGGTGAATTGCCCGTAGTGTTAGGTCAGGGGTATATGTAGGGGTATGGGTGGGTTGCGCTTCGGCGGGTCGGTGTGGACTTGTTGGGCCGAAGGGCCTGTTTCCACACTGTAAGTAATCTAATCTAATGTCAGGTATAGATAGCATAGATTGAGTGAATCCTTAGAAGAGTATAAAGGCAGTAGGGGTATACTTAAGAGGGAAATCAGGAGGGTAAAAAGGGAACATGAGATAGCTTTGGCAAATAGAATTAAGGAGAACCCAAAGGGTTTTTACAAATAAATTAAGGACAAAAGGGTAACGAGGGAAGGAATAGGGCCCCTCAAAGATCAGCAAGGCGGCCTTTTATGTGGAGCCACAGAAAATGGGGGAGATACTAAATGAATATTTTGCATCAGTATTTACTGTGGAAAAGGATATGGAAGATATAGACTGTAAGGAAATAGATGGTGACATCTTGCAAAATGTCCAGATTACAGAGGAGGAAGTGCTGGATGTCTTGAAACGGGTAAAGGTGGATAAATCCTCAGGACCTGATCAGACATACCCGTGACCTCTGTAGGAAGCTAGAGAAGTGATTGCTGGGCCTCTTGCTGAGATATTTGTATCAGTGATCATCACAGGTGAGGTGCCGGAAGACTGGAGGTTGGCAAACACTGTTTAAGAAGGGCAGTAAAGACAAGCCAGGGAACTATAGACCAGTGAGTCTGACCTCAGTGGTGGGCAAATTGTTGGAGGGCATCCTGAGGGACAGGATATACATCTATTTGTAAAGGCAAGGACTGATTTGGGATAGTCAACATGGCTTTGTGCATGGGAAATCATGTCTCACAAACTTGATTGAGAATTTTTTGAAGAAGTAACAAAGATGATTGATGAAGGCAGAGCAGTAGATATGATCTATATGGACTTCAGTAAGACGTTCGACAAGGTTCCCCATGGGAGACTGATTAGATTAGGTTAGATCTCATGGAATACAGGGAGAACTAGCCACTTTGATACAGAACTGACTCAAAAGGTAAAAGACAGAGGATGGTGGTGGAGGGTTGTTTTTCAGACTGTAGGCCTGTGACCAGTGGAGTGCCACAAGGATCGGTGCGAAGAACTCTACGTTTTGTCATTTACATAAATGATTTGGATGCGAGCATAAGAGGTACAGTTAGTAAGTTTGCAGATGACACCAAAATTGGAGGTGTAGTGGACAGAGAAGACGGTTACCTCAGATTATAACAGGATCTGGACCAGATGGGCCAATGGACTGAGAAGTGGCAGATGGATTTTAATTCAGATAAATGCGAGGTGCTGCATTTTGGGAAAGCAAACCTTAACAAGACTTATACACTTAAATGGTAAGTCAGAGGGAGTGTTGCTGAACAAAGAGACCTTGGACTGCAGGTTCATAGCACCTTGAAAGTGGAGTCGCAGGCAGTTAGGATAGCGAAGGTGACATTTGGTATGCTTTCCTTTATTGGTCAGAGTATTGAGTACAGGAGTTGGGAGGTCATGTTGCAGCTGTCCAGGACATTGGTTAGGCCACTGTTGGAATAACGTGTGCAACTCTGGTCTCCTTCCTATCAGAAAGATGTTGTGAAACTTGAAAGGGCTCAGAAAAGATTTACAAGAATGTTGCCAGGGTTGGAGGATTTGAGCTACAGGGAGAGGCTGAACAGGCTAGGGCTGTTTTCCCTGGAGTGTCGGAAGCTGAGGGGTGACCTTAGAGGTTTACAAAATTATGAGGGGCTTGGATAGGATGGGGTGGGGTGGGGGAGTCCAGAACTAGAGGGAGAGTTAAGAAAGATATAAAAGAGACCCAAGGGGCAACTTTTTCACGCAGAGGGTGGTAAGTGTATGGAATGAGCTGCCAGAGGATATGATGGAGGCTAGTACAATTGCAACATTTAAGCGGCATTTGGATAGGTATACGAACAGAAAGGGTTTGGAGGGATATGTGCCATGTGCTGGCAGGTGGGACGAGATTGGGTTGGGATATCTGTTCGGGATGGACGGGTTGGACCGAAGGGTCTGTTTCCATGCTGTACATCTGTGACTCTATAACTGAACCAAAAATAGGATACAGATGACAATACAGTTCCAAATTATATTATATTCCATCTACTATTGGAAATTATTCACTTTGAAAGACAAGACAGAGAAGCTGAATACTTTTGAAGGAGGCAGGTATTAATTGACCTGGAATCTCAGACATGCAGGTACAGGAAATATTTAGGAAGACAAACGGTATGTCATGCTTTATCACAACAGGGAATTGGAGCATAAGAGTAAAGAAAACTTATTGAAATGACGTAGGACCTTAGCGAGACCACACTTGATGTACAGTATCTTCTTATGGAGTCAGAGATGTACAGCATAGAAACAGACCCTCTGGTCCAACTCATCCATGCCGACCAGATATCCCAAACCAATCTTGTCCCACCTGCCAGCACCCGGCCCATATCCCTCCAAACCCTTCCTATTAATATACCCACCCAAATGTCTTTTAAGTGTTGCAATTGTACCAGCCTCCACTACTTCCTCTGGCAGTTCATTCCATTCACGTACCACCCTGTGTGTGAAAAAGTTGCCCCTTCAGTCTCTTTTATACCTTTCCTCTCTCACTCTAAACCTATGCCCTCTAGTTCTGGACTCCCTGACCCCAGGGAAAAGACTTTGCCTATTTACCCTATCCATGCCCGTCATGTTTTTGTAAACTTCTATGAGGTCACCCCTCAGTCTCCAACGATCCAGGGAAAACAGCCCCAGCCTGTTCAGCCTCTCCCTGTAGCTCAAATCCTCCAACCCTGGCAACATTCTTGTGAATTTTTTCTGAACTCTTTCAAGTTTCACAACATCTTTCTGAAAGGAAGGTAACCAGAATTGCACACAATATTCCAACAGTGACCTAACCAATGTCCTGTATAGCCGCAACATGACCTCCCAACTCCTGTACAATACTCTGACCAATAAAGGAAAGCATACCAAACACCTTCTTCACTATCCTATCTACCTGCAACTCCACTTTCAAAGAGCTATGAACCTGCACACCCAAGATCTCTTTGTGCAGCAACACTCCCTAGGACCTTCCCATTAAGTGTGTAAGTCCTGCTAAGATTTGCTTTCCCAAAATGCAGCACCTTGCATTTATCTGAATTAAACTCCATCTGCCACTTCTCATCCCATTGGCCCATCTGGTTAAGATCCTGTTGAAATCTGAGGTAACCCTCATTCGCTGTCCACTACACCTCCAATTTTGGTGTCATCTGCAAACTTACTAACTGTACCTCTTATGCTCGCATCCAAATCATTTACATAAATGACAAAAAGCAGAGGACCCAGCATCGATCCTTGTGGCACTGCATTAGTCACAGGTCTCCAGTGTGAAAAACAACTTTCCACCACCACCCTCTGTCTTCTACCTTTGAGCCAGTTCTGTATCCAATCTAAGAGTTCTTAACCTAGCTTTGAGCTCATATAAAGACCAATTCCTATTATAAGATGATTGCACAATGAGCAGAGATTGGGTAAACTAGGGTCTTGAGACATACTGACAGTTTGCCTGCCTCAAGAGGCCTGGGTTTATTCCTCACTTGCTCCAGAGGTAATTCACAAAAAGTCTGAGTAGGTTAATTTAAAATAACGATATTCCCTATGATTTTGAAGAGTGAGGGGTGATGACATTGAAATATATAAAATGATCAAGAGGTCTGATAAGGTAATTGCTGCAGGGATGCTCAGCCTAGAACTCTAGGGCAGGGGATCAGAGACTCAAAGGATCAGTTATTTAGGACTAGGATAGCAATTGTATAGAGCTCCCCAAGGACTGAATTGTCAGTCATTCAGTATATTCAAAGACAGACATTTTAAGTATTTAAACATGCAGTAATAGTGCAGGAAAGTGAAGTTTAGACCAGCCACGATTGCATGTTTTTTTTTGGGGGGAAGGAGAGGTTTGGGTAGAGGAGAGGCAGCAACTGACCTACTTCTACTCATCTCAGGTTTTTACCCTTTAAACCTGACAGAATGCATTTATGTGGCTCCCTGTAACTGCAGACCAGCTCAATTGATAGCAATGCAGACAATGTCTTCAGAATGAGTTGGCAGCAGCTCTGAAGTTTCCAAAGCAAGTAAAGTAGGATCTCCTTCAAGGTTTTAGCACTTTGTGATTTTCAAATTAATACAAATGTAGTAGCACATCACCAAAAATAAGCACTCAAAAACTGCCACACTGATTTACAATCATAGATGTAAAAACATCTGACCACACTGTTTGAATATGAAAGTCTCAAATCCCAGAAGAGAGATTAGCTTCCCAGGTTCTTGCTGAAGAGTGTTCCAGGTAACATGGGGAAGGTTTTTTAAAAAAAAAGTTCTTTTTAATTAATAGGTCATTCTCCCATTGGCAGATGATGATTAACGGCATACGAAATAAATTGGCACTTAGGCCTCAGTTGTTTCCTATAATCAATGATTTAGATATGGGGTCCAAATGTAATCCCAACTTTGCAGATGATGCAAAGCTGAGCAAAAAACCAGTGTTGTGAGAAAAATGGAGAATGTTTTCAAAGAAGGTTTGGACAGGCTTAGTGGTTGGGCAAGAACATGGCAGACATAGAATGTCATGTGGAAAAATGGGAGGTTACTCACTTAGGTAGAAAACAGATCTGCAGGATATTTCTTAAAAATGGAGTGAGAGGTTGAAAAGTGTTGATGAACAAAGGGATTTCAGTGCCCTTGTCAATAATCAATGAAGGCAAACATGCAGGTGCAGCAAGCTATTAAAGAGGCTAATACAATATTTATCCCAAGAGGCTTTGAGCATGGAATACTGAAGTCTTGTTTCAATTGTATAAGACCTTGGTTAGATCTCACATGGAAACTGGGTGCAGTTTGGTCTCCTTCACTTAGGCAAGATGGTTAGATTATCCTGTGAAGAGAAATTGGACAAAGTGAACCTGCATTCTCTAGAGTTTTGAGGAATGAGAGGTGGTCTCACACACTCAGACTCGTGAATCAATGGCATTCCTGACCTCAGAGGGCTGTGGAATCTCAGTTTTAGAGATTATTTAAAATAAAGGTTGATAAGTGTTTGATATCAATGGCACAAAGGATTGTGGGGATAGTGTGGATAAAAAAGCACTGATGTGTTCCATTAGGCATGACTATATTCCATGCCAGAGTATACCCAACAAACAAACTGAATTGCCTACTACTGTGCCAATGTTCTTTCATGTTTGCAGGCATCACTAGCAAAGCCTGCATTCGTTGCCTATCTCCAATTACCCAAGAAAGTGACGGCAATCCAACCTTAAATGCAATGGTCCATCTGTTATAACAGTACTACTAGGGAGAGAGTTCCAAATTTTTGATTCAGTGACACAGGTGATTGACAGATTATTTCTAGGTCAGGACGATGTGTAGCTTGGAGGGGAATCTGCAGGTGCTTCTGCTGCCCTTGTTCTTTAGGCAGCAGAGGTTGCAGAATGGGAAGATATAGTCAAAGAAGCCTTGGTAAGTTGTTGCAATTCATCTCAAATATGGTATGAACTGTTGCCAATGTTTCGATCATGGAGACAGTAAACACTTAAAGTGATGGATGAGGTGCCAATCAAGCAGGTTGCTCTGCCCGGAATACTGCCAAGCTTCTCAAGTATTCTTGGAACTGTACATATCTAGGTAGATGGACACTATGACATGCGCTGGGGAGACAGGAGTTGAATTATTCTGCAAAGAATCCCTAGTGTGACCTGCTCATGTTGCCACAGTATTTATATGGCAGGTTCAGTTTATGCTCAATATTAATCTTAGTATATTGATCATAGCAAAATCAGTGATGGTAATGCTAAATGTCAAGAGATGATAGTGAGATTCTCTTGCTGTCAGTGGTTATTATCTGGTGCTTGACGTAGGAATGTTACCTGCCACTAACATTCTAAGCTGCGCAGAGGATCAAAACACACTGATTAGCGTGCCATGACCTTTCCAGCATTGACTCCAGTTTCAGGAGTCATTGGGGGTCGGTGCGAAAGAACAAAATTAGAGAGAATGCAGCTCGTCACTTATATTGTTCCAAAAAATTCCAAACTTAATTTTACCTGATTTATCTAACTTAACAACGAGCTATTCAACTCATTTGTATTTTATTCCGTTTGTTACATCAACTTGGTAGTTAAGCCATCAACAAATATGGTGATAGGTGCAGTGGTGGTGCTTACAACCCAGCTTGAGGAAGGTTACTTATATTACAACTCTTTCATCAGAAAGACCCTGAATGCCCCACAAGTTTCTTCCCATGATTTCTAACATGATTCTAGGGCTTTTGATTCCTTTTCACTGTTTGAAAATCCATACTATATACTGCTCAACACACAAAGCAAAATTCATTGGTATTGTCCTAAATTTGTTAACGCTTTCCAAAATGGCATATTTCAGAAAGTAGTTTAAACTGAGGCCTCACTTTTTTAGATGGATATGATAGAACTGAAAGGATTTTCAAAACAAAAGCAGAGAGTTTTTCTAGTGATCTGGTCAATATTTATTCTCAATCCATATCACTAGACATTGCTATTTGTGGTAGTTTGTGCTACAATTTCAGGAAATAAGTGCTCAGAATTAGGCCATTTGGCCCATTGTGTCTGCTCCACCATTCGATCATGGCTGATATGCTTCTCACCATTTTCCTGCCTTCTCCCCATAACTCTTCAACCTATTACCAAATTAAAAATATGTCCAACTTCTCCTTAAATATAAGTTGTTGCCTGGTTGTACAGGACTTGAGCATCGCTGAAATAAAAATGCTGTTGAAGCTTTTCATCTTCCACTCATCATGACAGAATGGGAGTACCAAATCTCAAAGAAAATCCATAATTTGAACTGAATGAGAAGAGTGTGCTGATAGCTTGTAAAGTAGACTCAACTGTAATTATGAAATGTAATAACAGGCAATATTTCAAAAAGGTATGTAATTGATCATGAAGCACTTTAGTATATTTTATTTTTTTTATATATATATATACACACACATACATATATACACACACACACACTATACATACGAGAGACACAGCCTTTTGACAAGTTGTTGCTTTTATTAAAACAACCAAATCCTCAATATTTTTTAAAGCGCAAATTAGATTTGCAACACTCGGGAGCAGGCATTGTTCAAAACTCATTCTATTTTAAATCCCAAAACACTTCCATTTGTCATCCAAGCAGCAGCACCAGCTGGCCTTTGAAAAACATATGGTAGACCCTGACAAGTGTAGTGAAGGGAGTTCCAGGAGCAGTTCAAAGAAGGGAAGAAGTCAGGCTTGGTGTTCAAGCAAGAATCATAATTGGCTTGAAATGTTAACGGTTTTCATCTGCTCAGGTGATAGACCAGCGTTCTCGTACTTTGATTTTACTTCAGGTCTCCAGCATCCCCAGTATCTTTTTTTCAGTCCAGGCTGCTAGTTTTCATCTAAGAACCAAAGGGACACACCTACTTTGGTTGGCCCCACAAAACAATTTTAACTGTCATTTTGCACTTTATACTCTTGGCAAAATCCACACTACTATTCTTGTCGAGGTTCAAGTAAACTTTGATGTCATCATCGGAATATAGAACATACAAGCACGAGGTGGCAGTTTAAATTTTGAAAACACCTTTTCAACCACATCATGGCTGACTGATTCTATTCTCAACTCCACTTTTATGTCTTGTCGCCATTATTCTGGATAGAATTGTCATTAGACAAGGCAAAGTCAGCTTTGAATAAATTCAATGACTCACCCTCCACTGCCTTCTGGGGAAAAGAATTCGACTGAATAACAATCCTGATAAAACCGTCCTTGCTGCTGACATAAATGGAAGACCGCTTGTCTAGTTCTAGCCTTCCCGTGCTAAAGAAAACATTCTACAAGTATGTAGATGATAAGGTCCCTTCAAGATCATATCCATTTCAATAAGATCATCTCTCATTCTTCTAATCTGCAATCGGCATAGGCAGTATTCAACCTTTATTCACAAGATAAGCTCTTCATGCCAGGAATAAATCAAGTGACAAAATAAATGCTACAAGGGTCACTGGACCTGAAATGTTAACTCTGCTTTTTCTCCACATATGCTTTCAGACCTGAGTTTTTCCAGCAATTAATGTTAGTTTCTGACTCCCAGCATACACAGTTCTTTCAGTTTTTAAATAAGATGTGAACTTTCTCTAAAAAGGTTCCAACACAATTATGTTGGTTCCAATGTGCATCTCTTTAAAAATGTCCCTAGCAATACAAGAGAATGATTTAGCAGCCAGCTTTCAATAGTCAATTTAAAGGTGGCAGTCAGCAATATCTTACCAACTTCCAAGCGGAGAAGAATCTCAGACACTGACATTTTCTGCTGGATGGGTACACTCAAACTCACTCAAATTGCAATCGTCTCTCACTATATGCAAGTAAACATCCTGCTAAACAAGGCTGACTTATCTGTTTTTGTGACTTCACTAGGAACAGAATTTATTTTGAAGTACTATTCTTTTGGACAACAAGTCACCAATTATAATGCTGAAGACAGAGTCCGATTGGGAACATATCGCCACAATACACATCTTACGTTAACCTGCCAAAAAACCCTATGGGAAGAACATAAATTATTGCTTTGCCAAAAACCCAAGATGACAAAACTGTGTGGCTAGGTTTTCACCTCAGACTATGTGGCATTGCAGAGGCCATTGTAGAAGAACATTGCCCATACTCGTATGATTCTTGTAGACAGTGGTAATGCGTCTACCTGAGCCAGAGACCAAGTTTCAAGTTCACCTGCTTGAGATTAGATTAGATTCCCTACATTGTGGAAACAGGCCCTTCAGCCCAACCAGTCCACACCGAATCTCCAAAAAGTAACCCACCGAGACCCATTTCCCTCTGAATGATGCACCTAACACTATGGGTAATTTAACATGGCCAATTCACCTGACCTGCACATCTTTGGACTGTGGGAGGAAATCGAAGCACCCAGAGGAAACCCACGCAGACACGGGGAGAATGTGCAAACTCCACACAGACAGTCACCTGAGGCTGGAATTGCCCGAGGCTACTGCCCAGTGCCACATTTCCTGGACCTAGGGAGTTTTGGAAAATTAAAGCCAACAGATCTACATCTTTTAGGACCCTAGGTTGAAGTCCATCTACACCAAAGACTAATCAACCTGCGGCTTCATCAGCTTGCTTAGTACTACTTCCGTTCTGATTGTAATTTTGTTAAGTTCTCCTCTCCCTTTTGTCTCCTAATTTACAGCTACTACTGGAGGTTTTTGTTTCCTGTGTATTGAAGACAGAAACAAAGTGTTTGTTCATTTTACCACCATTTCCTTATTACTTTACTGTTAACTCCCATTATCACTCTCTCGAACAGGGCTCTCACACTGTGGGTTGCAAGCCCTTGTGGGATCAGCTGACAAAATCTATGGGTCATCACACCCAAGCCAGTGATTGCGGCCATGAAGTACAGCAAGACCGAAGACAGTGATTGCAGAAGTGCTAACATTCAGGACTGGATTAACCAACTGAGTGCTCTGTCAATTGAGTTGAAAAATGTGTTGCTGGTTAAAGCACAGCAGGTAAGGCAGCATCCAAGGAACAGGAAATTCAACATTTTGGGCCAGAGCCCTTCATCCTTCATCAGGCTCTGGCCCGAAACGTCGAATTTCCTGTTCCTTGGATGCTGCCTGACCTGCTGTGCTTTAACCAGCAACACATTTTTCAGTTCTGATCACCAGCATCTGCAGACCTCACTTTTTACTGTCAATTGAGTTGGTCAGTTGTTAAAGTAGAGTTGATAAAGTGTGGAGCTGGAAAAAGCACAGCATCAAAGGAGCAGGAGAGTCAATGTTTCAGGTCAGAACCCTTCATCAGCACTGGGGAGGGGGAAGAGGGCTAAGAGAGAGAGAGAGGGGGTGAGGCTGGGAGAAAATTAGGTGGGATGGTGATAAGTGGATACAGGTAGGAGGAGTAGTGGGATTGTTTCAGGATGTGTTGGAAGAGCTTCAAAGTGGAGGAAATGACCAGGGGATTACAGTGAAAGAGAGACCCACTGAGACCTTTGCGGAGAGAGGAGGAAAACCTCTTCAAGGTGGGCATTCTTGGCAGAGGCTTCACAGTATGGTTTTCAGCAACTTGGAGATAGTGAGGACTGCAGGTGCTCGAAAGTCAGAGTCGATATGTGAGAATAGCCTATCAAGAACCTTTCATCTCCTAGTCCATCAAGAATCTATTGAATTCTACCTTAAAAAATATTGAAAAGCTCTGCTTCTTACATCTGAGGGAGGGTGTTCCAAACATTTGTCATGCCTAAAATGTGCTACACCTTATTTTCAACAGTAATCCTCTGTCCCAGATTTTCCCACAAAAGGAAACAACCTTTTCACATCCATAATTTTTCATCACTCCGTAGTTTTTTGTATATGTGTTGTTTAAGAAAGAAGCTGCATTTATTTGTGGAATGATTCATTCATTTTAAGTTTTCAATCTGTGTTGTGACTTCCTATAGAACACAGTGTACAATACTCTAACCTCCGTTCAGTGTTGTTTTTTTGTGGCTGGTAACCTGCCAAGATCGAATGGTCCAACTACTGCACAGCTGCAATGCAACTATTGACTACACCCAGTGACATCTGTATTATACTGGACCTCAAAATAAATGGAGATGTTTACTGATTAATCAATTCCAGTGGAAGTGTGTCATTAGATAATCCTGCACTGTTACATGGGTTTCCTGTGCATAGCACTCATTATGAAGTGCAAGATAAGCAAGAGCTAAAATATTGTTTAATGCACAATTTTCATTACGAAAATGAGTTGCATTCCTTACAAGCATGCAAGGGCTGTAGGGTGAAGTATTGCTCCAACTAGTGACACAAGTATTTTCAGGCTGGAAGGAATACTGTTATTTTCCTAACTTGCTTCACAACAGTAACAAATTAGATAAATTTGAGTTTGAACTTCATAGTCAATGTGAATCTGTATATTTACACCACAGTTATAAAGCAGATTGAACTAGTTTTGAAACAATGCACTGATATCACCTGGAGCAGAATAAAAAAATGATCCCATGCTGTTTCACACCAACATTACAAATCAAAATTAGACAATAAGCCACAAAAGCAAATACTAAGGGTTGGTCAGATAGGCAAGTTTAAAGAAACAATTTAAAGTGGAAGGGAAGGGGAGATTTAAGGAGGAAATTCAGTGGCTTAGGGCTGAAAGCATGATGATCAATGTTGAGAATTGACATCAGGGATACTCAAGAGGTCTGAATTACTGTAAATACAGTATCTCAAAGTCAAAGGCTGGGAGAGATTATAAAGATATGGACAATCAATGCCATAATGAGGATTTGGAATCCATCATGAGAATGTAAAAAATCAAGAACTTGCTTGACCAGCAACCAATAAAGTCACTGGGCACAGGGGTTGACTCTAAGTAACAATATGGGCAAGAGATCTACAAGGGCTCAGGCATCATAAAGTTCAGAATGTGAAAGGCAGTAAGGTGAAATAAGCTTGAACAATTGGCTGAAAAACAGAGTTTGTCCTGGGAACTGAAGACAGTGGTTTGATTTTCACAATTACAGGGAATTTCCGCTCTTCCAGTATTGGATGTTGTAGGCAATCTGTTAAGTTAGAGATATCGGAATAGCTGACCAAGGATGTGGTAAGAGATGTCTATAAACCTTTGGAAACAAATACCTTTTTCTCATGCCACCAAAGGACAGCATGGAGAAATTGAGAGGGGAACCAAAAATAACTGACACAGCGGGAAGATAAGCCATTACGGTTATTCTCAGGCAGTGTTAGATAGTTATGAATTGAACCAGGTTAAGTGCAGTGATAACAGTGGAGACACGGTGAAGGATGATAATAGTCAACTAAAGCAAGAGAAGGTTGCGAGACAAGGAGTGAGCATTTGTTTTGGTCTATTACACTGAATATCATTTAGGGGATTGACAAAAAAAAATTGGTACATTATGCAGCTGCACTGTTATACTATAAAATGAATTCAGGGCTCAAAAACTATAATATAAGGACAGATGCACATTCACTATTCCCCTGGCAGATTTACTGTATGACTGTTCTACAGCTGTGACATGGAAAAAAGAAAATAGACACATCATCTCACTGTTAGCCTGTAGGCTATATGGGGGCAGAATAAAAGGTTTACAAGACCCTGACTATCACTTACAACATTTTCTTCTGAAGAAAACAGTCAATTATTTCATTTTTAAATATAACCAACATCTTTAGCAGCTCTATACACTGTTGGGATAATTTCTTCATTAAATGGCTAGGACTAAATGGAAGCCTGTCATTAAAACTGGGAGAGAACACAAAAGATGCTACAGGATTGTTAAAGTTTCCATGAGTCAACCATGCACTTACAAAAGAAATCAGTATTATGCTATGCATGATTTAGATAGCGATAAAATATGGGGAAATATGGGGGGAAAAAAAAGTGCGATATTTGCCCTGGTAAGTGTAAAAATAGGCTCAATGTGGGAAAAAAGTGAGAAAAGCGAATAAAATTAATGCTAATTCAGTGTCACTCATTCAATAAACATTTTACACCATCTGAATATATAAAAATGCATTTTCATCCAAAATTACAACACAGGCAACCAACTTACAATACACATGAACTTTGCAACACCAGACTGTTGGCATCCTAGATTCTACAGCTTTAAGGCAGGGCTGGGCAAATGTTTCAGTCAGGAGGACAAAGTATGAGAATTGTATTGCTTTTCCAATTTTCACTCCATCTAGATCACCATCATTTTTGTCAGTCTGTGTAAGGGGGAAAATGATAAGGAACTATTTTAGATCATGACAAGCTGTGGGAAAATATGCAGGATGCGGATTGCGAGGTGGGGGGAATTGAAGAAGGAGGAGATTGAAGGGGTTAGAGTTTTAAACATTAATGAACTCAAAGTTTCTGTAGCTACAGTCTGACTATTTGCAAGTGTTTCTTGTAAAGTCCAGAAACCTGGCCTGTGGCATCTATCAAACTAGGTCTGAAAAAAAATCGAAGTGAATCTAAGAATTCTGTATACTTTTAAAAAAAATCTAACTTTTGAGATGACTCTGATAATAGCAGGCCTCAAATTTCCAGCATGTTACTCCAGCAAGATGCGACAACAGTAGGTCAATTCTGTTGTGGAAGCTGACAATAAGGAGATGCATTGCTATTCAGTTAACTGGGACCAATAGAAACATGTTACATTTCAGTAAGAAAAAAGTCCAAAAGCATACAAGTGGTGTTAAACAAAACAGGGATTTCCTGCACCACATTGTAACATAAACTAAGTGAAGAAAGCATAAAACACAGTTTTCCCAGATCACACTTTTCCTCCGTGGTAACAGAGTGACCTCACAAAGTTGGGACTGCATTCCTGATAAAAACAACTTTCAGTGAAAAGTCTTAATGTAGCACTGATTCCCATGGGAATCAATGTTAAAGCTGGTTATAAATGCCATAGAGTTTTCGTTAGCTGAGAAAAATATTAAACATTATACTAGAGGTTGGCTAACATGGTGCCACTGTTTAAGAAGGGCAGTAAAGACAAGCCAGGGAACTACAGACCGGTGAGCCAGACCTCGGTGGTGGGCAAGTTGTTGGAGGGAATCCGGAGGGACAGGATCTACGTGCATTTGGAAAGGCAAGGACTGATTCAGGATAGTCAACATGGTTTTGTGCGTGGGAAATCATGTCTCACAAACTTGATTGAGTTTTTTGAAGAAGTAACAAAGAGGATTGATGAGGGCAGAGCAGTAAATATGATCTATATGGACTTCAGTAAGACATTCGACAAGGTTCCCCATGGGAGACTGATTAGCAAGGTTAGATCTCATGGAATACAGGGAGAACTGGCCATTTGGATACAGAACTGGCTCAAAGGTAGAAGACAGAGGGTGGTGGTGGAGGGTTGTTTTTCAGACTGGAGGCCTGTGACCAGTGGAGTGCCACAAGGATCGGTGCTGGGCCCTCTACTTTTTGCCATTTACATAAATGATTTGGATGCGAGCATAAAAGATAGTTAGTAAGTTTGCAGATGAGACCAAAATTGGAGGTGCAGTGGACAGCAAATGAGGGTTACCTCAGATTACAACAGGATCTGGACCAGATGGGCCAATGTGCTGAGAAGTGGCAGATGGAATTCAGATAAATGCGAGGTGCTACATTTTGGTAAAGCAATCTTAGCAGGACTTATACACTTAATAATAAGGTCCTAGGGAGTGTTGCTGCACAAAGAGACCTAGGAGTGGAGGTTCATAGCTCCTTGAAAGTGGAGTCGCAGGTAGATAGGATAGCAAAGGCGGCATTTGGTATGCTTTCCTTTATTGGTCAGAGTATTGAGTAGAGGAGTTGGAAGGTCATGTTGCAGCTGTACAGGACATTGGTTAAGCCACTGTTGGAATATTGCGTGCAATTCTGGTCTCCTTCCTATCGGAAAGATGTGGTGAAACTTGAAAGGATTCAGAAAAGATTTACAAGGATGTTGCCAGGGTTGGAGGATCTGAGCTACAGGGAGAGGCTGAACATGCTGGGGCTATTTTCCCTGGAGCATCGGAGGCTGAGGGGTGACCTTATAGAGATTTACAAAATTATGAGGGGCATGGATAGGATAAATAGACAAAGTCTTTTCCCTGGAGTTGGGGAGTCCAGAACTAGAGGGCATAGGTTTAGGGTGAGAGTGGAAAGATATAAAAGAGACCTAAGGGGCAACTTTTTCACGCAGAGGGTGGTACGGGTATGGAATGAGCTGCCAGAGGATATGGTGGAGACTGGTACAATTGCAACATTTAAGAGGCATTTGGATGGGTATGCGAATAGGATGGGTTTGGAGGGATATGGGCCGGGTGCTGGCAGGTGGAACTAGATTGGGTTGGGATATCTGGTCGGCATGGATGGGTTGGACCGAAAAGCCTGTTTCCATGCTGTACATCTCTATGACTCTATGACCTGTATGTTCCAAGATGAATTAGTGCAACCAACACTTTACGTGTCTACATTTCTGCATTGATAAAAGAAATAACTTAAAACAAAAAACATTTCAAAATAAAAAATAGTTCCAATGTTATATTCTACAGACTGTTAAACTGACCAGGCTCCATCTAAGGCTGTGCAGCTGAGCCTCTGCAGGGCAACCTGCACTTATTGACTTCCGCCACGAGATGGAGCCCAAAACTTCAATTCAAATTCAAGAGAGAAAAGTAAGTGTATGGCCATGAGTATCAGAGCCATGATGTGGCTTCAGGGTGACATGCAAACAGACTTGAAACATGGACTCACACCTAAACTGCATGTTTGACCTATGGTGTCACTTTTCTTCTGATAAAACCTTAAGTTATCTTGGGGCAGGGATTTGCATGTTAAATCAAAACCTGCACCTCCATTCTAACTGATTGGACATAACAGCCATCTAGGTTTGTTCAACACACTCGCACAAGTTGTGTGACCCTTTGATCTTTTATTATAAATTGTGTTTAGTGTATTCTCTCTCACTAGCTGCATGAAGGAAGGAGTGGGGGCTCCGAAAGTGCGCCATTTCAAATAAGCCTGTTGGCCTAGAACGATCAGAGCCCAAGAGAAAGCCACTGCTGGAGTAGTGGGCACATAGGTGAGGGGGGGTACCCAACCCATGACCATATCATAGGAGCAGAATGAGGCCTTTGAGCCACCAAGTCAGCTCAGTCATGCAATCATGCCACTTTCTCCCAGTAACCTTTAATTCCTTACCAACCCAAGAACCTCTCAGTTTTAAATACACTCAATGATTTGGCCTTCTGCAGCAATGAGTTCCACAGATTCACTACCCTCTGGCTGAAGAAATTCCGCATCTCAGTTCTAAAGGAAATGCCATCTGAAGCTGTTTCCTGAGGTCATGGTCCCTTCTACTAGTACATTTCTGCTCTTGTATTCTAGTCCTCTTGAAATGAATGCTAACATTGCATTTGCCTTCCTAACTGCCAAATGAACCTGCATGTTAAACTGAAGAGAATCCTAAACTTGGACTCCTAAGTCTCAGGGTGGCACAGTGGTAAGCACTGCTGCCTGACAGCACTAAGGCCTGGGTTCAATTACAGCTTTAGGTGACCGTCTGTGTGAAGTTTCACACTCTTAGTATCTATGTGGGTTTCCATCAGATGCTTCAGTTTCCTCCCACAGTCCAAAGACGTACAGCTTAGGTGGATTGGCCATGCTGCATTGCCTGTTAAGTGTCCAGGGTTATGCGGGCTAGGTGGATTAGATATGGCAAATGAGAGGTTATAGGGTTAGGATAGGATGCTCTCTGGAGACTGAGCCATATGACCTCTACCTACATTGCATGGATTCTATGATTCTATGAAGTTACTTTGTGCTTCAGATTTCTGATTCCTTTCCCCAGTTTCTCACATTACATTCCATCTGCCACTACTTTGTCCATTCTCCTAGCCTGTCTAAATCCTTCTGCAGCCTGCCTGCCTTTTCAATACTGCCTGTCATTTCATCAGTGTGTCATCTACATATCCACAATCTCCTCAGTTCCTTTGAGCAGATCATTAATGTACAATAGCTGCTGTCCAAAAACCAATCCCTGTGAAACTTTGCTTGCCACCAGTTCCTATTCTGGAAAAAAAACCCTTTATCCCAAAGCTCTGCCCTCTACCAGCGAGTCAATCCTATATCAATGCCTTGCCCCTAACATGGGCCCTTATCTTATTTAGCAGTCTCGTGTGACACCTTGTCAGAGGCCTTCTGGAAATCCAAATAGATCACACCCATTGGCTCTCCTTCATCTAAACTTGCTCGTTATCCCAAAGAATTCTAACATTTGTCATGCATGACTTCCCCTTGATGAAGTCATGCTCACTTGGCCCTCTTTTACCATGCACCACTCCAAATGCACAGTAAAATACTCCACAATCTCATCCTTAATAATGGACTCCAAAACTTACTAACAAGTGAGACAACGTTAACAGGTCAATAGTTTTCTGTCTTCTACTCTCCTCCTTTCTTAAATAGGGGTGTTACATGACTCATTTTCCAGTCCTGCCAGACTCCAATGATTCCTAAAAGATCATAACTGACGCCTCCACAACTTCCTCAACTATCACTTTTAGAACTCAGGGGGTTCAGTCAGTCCAGTCTGGATGATTTATCCATCTTCCCCAGTGCTTTCTCTTTAGTGGTAGTCACTACTACCTCCGACTACCTCTGACTCACTTAATTCTAGTCTGCTTCTGGTGTCTTCCACCATGAAGACTGACGCAAAGTTCTGATTCAATTCCTCTGACATTTTGTTGTTTCCAATAACTACTTTTCCAGCCTCACTTTCCAGCAGTCCAATGTCCACTCTTGCCTCTCTCTCACCTTTTATGTATCTAAAGCATCTCTTGCAATTTTTTTTAAAATACAACTTGCTAGTTTACCCTCCTAACTTCATCTTCTCCTTTTTTGTTTTACTTGTCATCTGCTGGCTTTTAAAGGATTTGCATTGATCTTCACGACTTTGCATACTTTCTCTTACTTTTATGCTGTCCCTGAATTCCTTTGCTGACCACGGTTGTCTCATCCTTCACTTAGCATTTTTCTTCTTCCTTAGGATGAACTTCTGCTGTATCTCTTGAATTACTCCCAGAAACTCCCGTCACTGCTGTTCCACCATTTTCCCTACTAGGATCCTGTTCCAATCAATACTGGCGAGCTCCTCCCTCACGTCTTTGTGATTACTTTAACTCAATTGTAATACTGTTACATCTGATTCAAGATTCTCCCTCTCAAATTGCAGACCGAATTATACCACACTATAATCAAACATAAAACAGTGTCACTAACTTAACCACACAGTTGTTAGGAGATAATGTTTCTTTTTAAAATCCAAATCTTGAGAATGCAAAAAATGTTTAAAATGTAGTTTGCCGGGATCCGAACATTAATGCGAAAGGGCTAGTTGTAGAATTTCTGTGGAGAATTCCTATCTTGGGACTCAGACTATTTATTTCAATCCCTCCTTATCCAGTATCTGTTTTTCCCAGGCAACTACAAATCTACCACTCTCAGGTTCTCTACCAATTACCTCAAAATCTGTTGTCAGAGAACAAAGAAACTTTACAGCCCAGGATCAGGCCTTTTGGCTCTCCAAGCCTGAGCGAATCCAAATCCGTTGTCTAAATCTCTAGTCCAACTCCTAAGCATCTGTATATCCCTCTGCTCCCTACCTACTCATGCATCTGTCCATACGCAACTTAAAATGAATTTACTGTGCCTGCATCTACTGGTAACGCATTCCAGGCACCTACCACATTCTGTGTAAAGTATTTTCCACATGTATCCCCCTTAAACTTTTCACCTCTCACCTTGAACGTGTGACCTCGCGTTATTGAATCCCTCACCCTGGGAAAAAGCTCATCTCTATCCACCCTATCTATACCCTTCATGATTTTGTCGAGCTCAATCAGGTCCCCCTAAATCTCCTTTTTTCCCATGAAAACAATCCTAACCTACTCAACCTCTCTTCATAGCTAGCACCTTCCATACCAGGCAACATTTTCGGAAACCTTCTTGGCACCCTCTCTAAACCGTCCACATCCTTTTCGTAATGTGGTGAGTATTCTAAATGCGGCCAAACCAAAGTCTTGAACAATTTTAACATTACCTGCCAGCTCTTATACTCAATATCCCGTCTGATGAAGGCAAGCATACCATATGCCTTCTTGACACTCTATCATTGTCGTCATCTCCGAAGTATCTTCTATCAGAAGCAGTCACTCCTCATTTACTAATCAATATTCATGACTTTGATTAGAGGTGTTCAATCTAGCCATAACCTTCCCTGCTCTAAAGAGAGCAACTTCTCACTTATCCTCTGAAGTTGTTCATCCCTAGCATCACCATAAATACATTTACAAAACACTGATGTGCAAGGTTAACAAGATATAAGAAAACTTCCAACTATTTGTGAATTTTAGATATAGATCTATAATTGTTTTAGTGTGTTATGACATTTCTCAGTATAGTAATACTAAAATGGAAACGTGAATATCCCAGCTTCAACTTGGGAGCCTGAGATGCACATCTGACCAAAACCAAGACGAGAGACAGGAAAGAACAGAATGGTAGTTAGACAAGCTTGAACACAGGCATTAGCTCTGGATATGAAAGCAGCTGGCTACAGTGTCAACCAACTGCTAATGTTCATTCCACAAGCCTGCGCATTACCTTTGCCATGCAGCCATTTCAGGTGAAGTATATGGAAAATCACAATATGTATCTAAACTGCAGTAATCTTGAATGCACATTCACCTTGATGCCCTTTCAAATGCAGTCCCCTCCGAACCAACCATCTCCAGTCTCTAATCATTAGAGAATGTATCTACAACTGCTTCCATTGGAAACTTTGATGCATCAGTGGCCATATTGTACTCAGCCCTACTCAGAGGAATCTAAAAGGTCGGGCAAAACACACATCATCTGCACCAGTTCTCAAAGTCAGAAAAAATAAATTAATAAAAAGAGTGTGTCCAGTTAAGGACAATGTTGTGGTTCTGTTCGCCGAGCTGGAAGTTTTTGCTGCAGACGTTTCGTCCCCTGTCTAGGTGACATCCTCAGTGCTTGGGAGACTCCTGTGATGCACTTCTGTGATGTTTCCTCCGGCATTTATAGTGGTTTGTCTCTGCCACTTCCGGTTGTCAGTTGCTGTCCGCTGCAGTGGCTGGTATATTGGGTCCAGGTCAATGTGTTTGTTGATAGAATCTGTGGATGAGTGCCATGCCTCTAGGAATTCCCTGGCTGTTCTCTGTTTGGGCTGTCCTATAATAGTGGTGTTGTCCCAATCAAATTCATGTTGTTGTGGTTCTGTTCACCGAGCTGGAAGTTTTTGCTGCAAACGTTTCGTTCCCTGGCTAGGGAACATCATCAGTGCTATTGGAGCCTCCTGTGAAGCGCTGCTTCGATGTTTCTTCCGGTATTTATAGTGGTTTGTTCTTGCCGCTTCCGGGTGTCAGTTTCAGCTGTAGTAGTTTGTATGTGGGGTCCAGGTCGATGTGTCTGTTGATGGATGTTCTTGCCGTTTCCGGGTGTCAGTTTCAGCTGTAGTGGTTTGTATATTGGGTCCAGGTCCGTGTGTCTGTTAATGGAGTTTGTGGATGAATGCCATGCCTCTAGGAATTCCCTGGCTGTTCTCTGTCTGGCTTGTCCTATGATGGTAGTGTTTTCCCAGTCAAATTCATGCTCCTGGTTGTCTGAGTGTATGGCTACTAGGGATAGCTGGTCGTGTCGTTTTGTGGCTAGCTGGTGTTCATGGATGCGGATTGTTAGCTGTCTTCCTGTTTGTCCTATATAGTGTTTTGTACAGTCCTTGCATGGTATTTTATAAACTACATTAGTTTGGCTCGTGCTGGCTATTGGGTCCTTTGTTCTAGTGAGTTGTTGTCTGAGTGTGGAAGTTGGCTTGTGCGCTGTTATGAGTCCTAAGGGTCGCAGTAGTCTGGCTGTCAGTTCTGAGATGCTCCTGACGTATGGTAGTGTGGCTAGTCCTTTTGGTTGTGGCATGTCCTCGTTCCGTGGTCTATCTTTTAGGCATCTGGTGATAAAGTTGCGTGGGTATCCGTTTTTGGCGAATACCTTGTATAGGTGTTCCTCTTCCTCTTTTCGCAGTTCTGGTGTACTGCAGTGTGTTGTGGCTCTTTTGAATAGTGTCCTGATGCAGCTTCGTTTGTGTGTGTTGGGGTGGTTACTTTCATAGTTTAGGACTTGGTCTGTGTGTGTTGGTTTCCTGTGTACCCTTGTGGTGAATTCTCCGTTGGGTGTTCTCTCTACTAACATGTCTAGGAATGGGAGTTGGCTATCCTTTTCCTCTTCTCTCGTGAATCGTATTCCTGTGAGTGTGGCGTTGATGATTCGGTGTGTTTTTTCTATTTCTGTGTTTTTGATGATTACAAAGGTGTCATCTACGTATCTGATCCAGAGTTTGGGTTGGATTTGTGGTAGGGCTGTATGTTCTAACCTTTGCATAACTGCCTCTGCTATGAGTCCCGAGATTGGTGATCCCATGGGTGTTCCGTTGATTTGTTCGTATATCTGATTGTTGAATGTAAAGTGTGTGGTGAGGCACAGGTCTAGTAGTTTAAGTATGCCATCCTTGTTGATAGGTTCGGCCTCCTGTGTTCTGTTATGTATGTCCAGTAGGTTGGCTATTGTTTCTCTGGCTAGGGTTTTGTCAATTGATGTGAACAGTTGCTACAAATCTTCAACCAGACTTTAGTTAAGGACAAGGCTACACGTATCAAAAGAAGTTAGTTTTGAAATCAACCTCAGAAGTATTAAGGCACCTTAAGGACACAGGAGACTTGAACCTAGACCTTTTGACAGAGGTAGGAAAATGCCACTGCATCAGGTCAGCTCTCTCACAGACCTGCCAAGCAACAGCCTGATACTATCCACAAAGTTCGGTTCCATGAGTATGGTTATGTCCCAGACATTACCATCACTGATATTCTTGTCCCACAAGTAGTAAAGACCCAGCAAAGGTTTTGGCACAGTGGTTAAAAAGTCACTAGGGAGATACCTAGGAATGCTCAATATTAACTCCATGCCCTATAAAGTCTCCTCAAGGAATCAGATTAAATCTCCTGATGTATCAGTATCCTTCCACATTGAACTACACTTGGAGGAAGCATGGATGGTGGCAAGGATGGGGTTCAACATCCAACACCAAAAGTGGCTTGGCAACAGCAATACTGATAACACTGGTCATGTGTTAAAATGGGAAAATCAAGCAACTCAAGATAGGGCAACCAGATGATCCTGTGGGCCATCAACAGCAGAATCGTACTCCAACACAATCTGCAACCTCACGGTCCTGCATAACCCCAACTCAACAATTACTATCAAGCCAGGGATCAATACTGCATTCAATGGCATACCAGGAGCAGTACCTGACATACCTAAAATTAGTGTAATCTTGGTGAAGCTACTAAATAAGACCACTCATATGCCAAAAAGCATAAGCATCAAATGACAGGCAATTAAAGGATCCCAAAACCAACTGATCAAATCTAAACTCTGCAGTCCTGCCACACCATAATTAATCAACTCGCTCCAGGAGGTGGCTTCAGTACCAAAGATAAAGCATTTGCAACCATCTTCAGCCAGAAGTGCCAAGTTGATGTTCCATCTTTGCCTCTGCCGCCTCCAGTAGTTTAAAAACAATGATAGCTGCTGACCTCATTACAGCCTTGGTTCAAACATGGACAAAAGAGCTGAATTCCAGAGGTCAGGACAGTGTGACAGCACTTAACATAAAGGCTGCATTTGACTAACTATGACACCAAGGAGCCCTAACAAAACTGGAATCAGTGGGAAGCAGGGGGCAAATTCTTCACTATTTAAAGTCATACCTGGCACGTAGCAAGAGGGGTGTGGTTGGAGGTCAGTCGTCTCAGATCCAGAACATCTCTGCAGGAATTCCTCAGGGTATTGTCCTAGGCTGAATCATCATCTTCAGCTGCTTCAATAACCTCCTCACCATAAGATCAGATGTGATGATATTGTGTGTGTGATCAACAATGCTCATCATGACTCCTCAGATACTGAAGCAATCGAGGCTTAAATGCAGCAAGGCCAGGGCGATATCCAAGCTCAGGCTAACAAGTAACATTCATTCCACAAATGCCAAGCAAAGATTATGTTCAAAAAGGGACAATCTAACCACCACTCCTTGACATTCAATAGCCTAGCAATACTGAAGCTAGGAATACTGCAGAGAATAAAACCTGACTGTCCATACTTACAAGGCACAAGTCATGAGTGTGATGGAATACTCGCCACTTGATTAGATGGGCACAGCACCAACACCATCCAAGCTTAACACCATCCAGAAAAAAGTAGTCTGCCTAATTGGCAAAACATCTACAAGAATCCACACCCATCATCACCGACTCTCAGTAGCAACAGTGTGCACTGTCCAAAAGATGCACTGCTGAGATTCAAAGATTTTTAGATTGCATCTTCCAAACTCATAACCACTATCATTCAGAAGGACAAGAACAGCAGCTAATGTCAGAACATCACTGTCAGCAAGTTCCCTTCCAAGCCACTCATCATCCAAACTTGGAATTATATTGCGAGTTTTGAGAAGATCTGTAGCTCAGGTTAAGGTTTTGCACGTAGGTTTGCTCGCTGAGCTGAAACATTCATTTCCAGACGTTTCATCACCCTATTCAGCAACAAATTCAAACAAGCAGAAAACGTGTGTCCAGAAACCCTAGCCACTCTCCCCTACATCAAAGACATCTCAGAAATTACCGTCAGACTACTGTGGGCATCATGGCAGCCCACAAACCTACCAACACACTAAAACAGCTGCTAATGAACTTGATAGACCTCATACAGATAACAAGCAAAACCAAATGTCATTTATAAAATACCATGCAAGGACTGTAACAAACACTACATGGACAAGCAGGCAGAAAACTAGCCACCAGGATACATGAACATCAACTAGCCACAAAACAACATGACCCTCTCTCACTAATATCCTTACATACAGATGAGGAAGGACACCACTTCAACTGGGACAACATCCTCGGACAAACCAAACAGAGACATGCACGAGAATTTCTAGAAGCACGGCATTCCAACCGGAACTCTATGAAACACATCGAGTTAGACCTAATCTACCACCCCCTGAGAAAAAGAACGGGAAATGACGTCACCACCCTAAAGAAACCCAAACATATAAAGTAGAAAGCAGGAATTATCAACAGTGCTTTGCAGGAGGCCCACTGAAGGTGTTACCTAGTAGGTTAACAAAACGTCCGGAAATGAACCTTCCAGTCCAGCGAGCAAACCTACACATTGGAATTATATTGCCATTCCCTCATGGTCATTGGGTCAAAATTCTAGAATTCCCTCAAAGTGGGTCCATCTATAGCACATGGATTGCAACAGTTCAAAGAGGCAGCTCACTTCAAGGACAACTGGGTCAGGCAAAAATGCTGGCCAGCAAACAATGCCCATCTCCCATGATTGAATAAAACCAACAATTTCCTTCCATAAAATACAATAGTGAACTAGGTGAATTTTTTTTAAAAAGTCGACAATAATGAAATGGTTGTCATTGGCTAGTTTTAAATTCTAGTTATTTATTAAATTAAAATTTCACCAGCTGCTATGGTGGGATTGGAACCCATGTTCCCAGATCATTATCCTGTGCTCTGGATTACTGGTCCAGTGGCTTTACCATTACTTTCATCTCCCCACTAAATTGCCAGAACACAAATAAAGCAATTCAAAAAAATGCCCACTTTTTCTTAAATAAAAATTAGAAAAGCTAAAGCTATAAATGGGTTTGAAGAGCTGAAGACAGGACAACTGCTCTCTCTGTCAATTTTAGCTTTAACTTCCAAAAACGCAAACCCATATAAAAAAGTGAATTATGAAAAAGGTTATAAAACACCGATTTCATTATAAGAAATAATAGAAATACTGGGCAAATAATGTAACGATCAGTTTAAAGACATCCTGGAGCAAGCCAAATTATGTTGTGCAGCGCAGTTCAGAACAAGTTCTCTGGTTTCAATTTATTTGGATATTTAGCTAAGAGTTTCTTAGAACTTAGAGCTCATATGGTTTGCAATCATAAGTGGCAATGGTACATAGACATATTGAACATGTTTGATCATGGTTCAGTTTATATTAATCCTGATTACTACAGCTTGAGGCAAATGAGTTAGCAGACAAACTGTGGAAACCACCACAGAGACTGCACCTTAAATGGTCAATGTGATTAAGACAAATCCCAAAATTGGTCAGGGACAGTGGATCACCAAATATTAAAAACCTTCCTTGTAAGGGCTTCCAATTCCTAACTTTTAGCCTTGAAACATCCCAAAAGTTCAACTTAAAGACTGGTAGGTTTTGGTAGTGCAATCTCTTTTGAGACCAAATTCCCCAGTACTCAAGACTGCTCCCAAATGCCTTAATTATCAGCACAATTTCACCAAGTTGCTGCTGAGTTCCTCTTGGCTCACAGCTTTTCCAACTGCAAATATTACTGATAGACTTCCTTAAGACTACTGGTCAGATTACCTGAACTATGGCTGCGAGAGCATCTTTTTAGCTCTAATATTTTTCCATTGCATGAGGATGCCACTTACTGGGACTTGAGCCTTTAACTGCAGTCTGCCAACAGCTGTAGTGATTCTGTTTAACTATTTATTCTGCCTTAAGATTTTTTTTACATGATACCTGAAATAAGGAGCTTACCTCATGAGGAAACACTGGATAAGTTCAAATTACTTTCAGTGAAGTTTAGAAGAGCAAGGGGTGTTTTTGAAGTTTCTGGTTTTAACAGGTTGGACAGGATGCTTACTCAATCATACAGTACAGAAGAGGCTCTTTGGTCCACTGCATCTACACTGACAAACCTACACTAATTCTGCTTTCACTACTAATCCTACTATTATGGCAGAGTCCAGAAAAATGGAGTACTTTTTAAATTAGGGGGTGCTGCTTTAGAACAGTCTTAGAGATGTAGAGCATGGAAACAGACTAGTTCAACTCATCCATGCAGACTAGATATCCTAGGTTAATCTGGTCCCATTTGCCAGCACTTGGTCCATATCCCGACAAACCCCTCTCACTCATGTACCCATCCAGATGCATTTTAAATGCTGGTAGTGTTCCAGCCTCCACCATTTCCTCTGGCAGCTCATTCCATACACACATCACCCTCTGTGTGGAAACATTGCCCCTTAGGTCCCTTTTCTATCTTACCCTTCTCTCACTAAAACGATGCCCTCTAGTTCTGGACTCCCCCATCCCAGGGAAAAGACTTTGTCTATTTACCCTATCCATGCTCTTCATGATTTTATAAACCTCTATAAAGGTCACCTCTCCGCCTCAGACGCTCCAGGGAAAACAGCCGAAGTCTATTCAACCTCTCCCTACAGCTCACAACCTGTCAACATCCCTGTAAATCTTTTCTGAACCCTTTCAAGTTTCACAACACCCTTCTGATAGGAGGGAGACCAGAATTGCACACAGTATTCCAAAAATCGCCTAACCAATTTCCTGTATAGCTGAAACATGACCTCCCAATGCCTATACTCAATGTTCTGACCAATAAAGGAAAGCATACTAAACGCCTTCTTCACTATCCTATCTACCTGTAACTCCACTTCCAAGGAACTATGAACCTGCATTCCAATGTTTCTGTTCAACAACAGTCCCAAGGACCTTACTATTAAGTATATAAATTTTGCCCTGATTTACCTTTCCAAAAGGCAGCACCTCACATTTATCCAAGTTAAACTCCATCTGCAACTCCTCTGCCCATTGGTCCACTTGATCAAGATCCCCTTGTACTCTGAAGTAACCTTCTTTGCTGTCCACTACAGACTTCCAATTTTGGTGTCATCTGCAAACTTATAAACTATACCTCCTATGTTCACATCCAAATCATTTATATAGATGACAAAAAGCAATGCACTCAGCACCGATCCTTGCGGCACACCATTGGTCACAGGCCTCCAGTCTGAAATTCAACCCGCTATCACCACCACCACCCTCTGTCTTCTATCTTTGAGCCAGTTCTGTATCCAAATGGCTAGTTCTGCCTGTATTCCACATGACCTAACCTTGCTAACCACTCTACCATAAGGAACGTTGTTGAAAGTCCATAAAGATCATATCCACCGCTCTGCCCTCAATCCTCTTTATTACTCTTTCAAAACAAAAATCAAATGAGTGAAACATGATTTCCCACACACAAAGCCATGTTGACTATCCCAAATCAGTCTTGGTCTTTCCAAATACAGTACATGTAAATCCTGTCCCTCAGGATTCCCTCCAACAACTTGCCCACCAATGTCATGCTTGCCAGTCTATAGCTTTCTGGCTTTTCCCTACAATCTTGCTTAGTAGTAGCATGTTTGCCTACCTCCAGTCTACCAGCACCTCAACTGATTATCACTGATCCAAATATCTCAGCAAGGGGCCTAGCAATCACTTCCCTAACTCCTCAGAGTTCAGGGACACGAGGTGGCCTTGGGGATTTATCCACATTTGTGCACTTTAAGACATCCAGCACCACCACCTCTGTATTATAGAGGTTTTTCAAGATGTCACCACATATTTCCCCACATCTTATATCTTCCATTACCTTCACTACAGTAAACACTGATGCAAAATGCTCCATGATATCTCCCCATCTCCTGCAGTTCCACACATAGGCTGCCTTGCAGATCTTAGGGAGGTCCTATTCTCTCCCTAGTTACCTTTTATCCTTAACATATTTATAAAAGTCCCTTCGATTGTCCTGAACTCTTTTTGCCAAAGTGATCTCATGTCCTCTTTTGGCCCTACAGAGTTCCCTCTTACTGCCTTTATATTCTAAGAATTCATTTGATCTCTGCTGTATATACCTGACAAATACTTCCTTCCTTTTCTTGACCAAAACCTCAATTTCTCTGGCCATCCAACATTTCCTACACCTACGCCTTGCCTTTGACCTTCTGAAGGCAAGAGTAGATAGAATCTTGGTAAAGACAAGGGAAGAAGAAAAATAATTGGGGCTTTAGATTGTGGACTTTGGAACACAAACAAAATCGGCCATGATCGTATTAAATGGTGGAGCAGGCATGGAGGACCAAATAGCCTTTTTGTTGCTAATTCATATGTTCTATAACATGAACATAGAACAATACAGCGCAGAACAGGCCCTACAGCCCTCGATGTTGCGCCGACCTGTGAACTATTCTCAGCTCGTCCCCTACACTATCCCAAAATCATCCATGTGCTTATCTAAGGATTGTTTAAATCTCCCGAATGTGGCTGAGTTGACTACCTTAGCAGGTAGGACATTCCACACCCTTACGACTCTCTGCGTAAAGAATTTGCCTCTAATACCTGTCTTAAATCCATAACCCCTCAATTTGTAGTTGTGCCCTCTCGAACAAGCTGATGTCATCATCCTAGGAAACAATCTTTCACTGTCTACCCTATCTAATCTAATTCTGTAGTCTTCCAGTTTTAAATTGCAACTAAATTCCATTCAAGGAACACAGAGATGCACTGAAGCCATAGAAATGTATCTTAGCTCCACCCACCTCCATAGCTTCCTCTGACTTAATCTAAAGGTCAGGTTAAGGATAAGTCAGGTTACACATCACTTATTTACAATTCAAACTTTGATTTGATAGAGTCAACGTGATTTTTAGCCCTTCAATGTTCACTGAATGTCTTTAAATCCAAGCAAACAAAATCTCTGTGGACTATTATTACTGCAAGCAATATGGACACAGTCTTCAATTCAATCTTCCCTTTCTACCTTTGTAACTGTTAACCTCTTCAAAAGCAGAGTCATGTTACTTTAAATGCCAAAGGCTTTCATACGCTTCAATTGCATTTCTCCCATTTTCTACAGTTTATTTCCCAAAATTAAAATTGCATAATAAATCACATGAAGCATGTTGCTTACAAAGATTAGCTTCAAACTATTGAAGAGGTGTATGAGGGATGGCTAAGAGTTGTGTACTCAGATTAGCACAACTATTTTTGTTTTAAAACGTTACCTGCAGCATTACGTAGTAAAAACTAAATTTGATTTGAAGTGAATATATTGAAAGTAAATAGATACAGATCATCACAAAAGTAACAGCAAGATGGATTGTCATATTAAAGAAACAGGCAACTTGACTTATCATAACAGTGCTGACCTTTAGTCCTATTTCCATTGCACCTTGACATGCTGTTCTTTTACAAATGCTAGTGCCCTTTTTAAATGCAATAAGTTTATTCTAGTCCATGCTGAAATGAGTAGCTGGATGAAATCATTCCCAATTTACATTGTTCTTCTGACAGTCCCAAGTCTTGTGTTGGCAACTTGCAAAACATCAGAAACAACGTCTGAGAGAGATTACTTTCTCAAAATATTTCACAATTTTGAGAACCATTATAAGACGCCTTCTTAGTCTTCTCTGCTAGTGAAAGATGATCGTAACTATTCATAATAAGATTGTCATTTCTAAAGTTTCAATATTCTCAATGCAATGAGGTGTTACAAATTGTTTACAATACATCAACCACAACCTAATTAACACAGTGAGCAAATTTAAGATCACCTCTTCTGCACTCAGTGGATTAGGAAAACAATGAATTCCAGTCTTTGTTTAAAAAAAGCCTGCATTCCAATTTTGGAAGACTTGTCTATCCGCAATCCTGGATTGCAATTTCTTTAATCTTAAGGTTTCTCCGCACTGTTCTTTCTCTATCCAAAACATACTAATTCAGACCGCTTTGCACCAAACCTCACCTTTCTGCCAAATCCATTTACTGGTCTGCTTGTTTCACTTTTCCAAGCAGTTCATTAAAATTTTAAATATTTGTATACATATGATTGAATTTATTTAAGTAACAATCCAAACATTTCACCAAATGTCATAAGCAGTATTTATCCCTAAAAAGTGAATGAGCCAAATAATTGAGAGCTACTTAACAACTGCCCATTCGAACAAAAGCTTTAACATATGATTGATAGAGATACAAAGACATTCAGCGATTCCTCTGGCACATATTCATGGGAAATTTGATATGCTTCATTTATTACTTGAAATTCTTCATGGTTTAATTCTGTGCTTTTTTGTGTTGTGGACATCTCTCAGTAGCATTTGGTTTGCACCTTAGATTAATTTACAATTTCCTCAACAATGCCTTTGCAACCTTCATAGAGGACGACTCGGTGGTTAGCACTGCTGTCTAGCAGCACCAGAGATCTGAGTTCAATTCTACCCTCGGAAGACTGTATAAAGTTTGCACATTCTCTGTGTCTGCGCAGGTTTCCTCCAGGGACTCTGGTTTCTTCCCAGTCCAAAGATGTGCAAGTTGGGTGGATTGACCATGTTAAATTGCCAATAGTGTCCAGGCATGTGCAGGCTCGTAGATTAGCCATGGGAAATGTTGTGTTGTAGTGATAGGGTAGGGAAGTGAGTGGGATGCTGTGTGAGGGAAAGTGTGGACAGGAGGGGGCCGAATGGCCTGTTTCCACAATGTAGGGTTCGATAACATATCCCTTTCATTTCCATGACTTCAACATCCCTCTGTTCAACTACAGATTCTAAAATCTTCCACTTCACCCTAATTCAGATGTCTTGCACAAATACTCGTTATTTTCCTTCAGGGTCACCCAACTAATTCCTACAGTTCCTATTGCCAGACTCTCCTTTGTCTTGCTCTTCAACTCTCATATTACCATTGTCAAATGAGTGTGCCCCTCTATTATCTACTATTTTGCTCTATGATACTTAACTGTTCATTCCTGATGAAGAGCTTATGTTCAAAATGCCACTTCTTCTGCTCCTCACATACTGCCTGACCTGCTGTGCTTTTCCAGCACCACACACAATTCTGTTCAGTCCCCACTTCTATTCAGTCATCAACATGTAGTAACATTTTTTTTTAAATAGGAAAGCAGTTATGAAGCTCAAGTATCAAAGTTGCAGAACTGAAGTTGGCACAAAATGCAACAAGAGTGAATGACAGATCAATAAGAATAAGTCGACTAATGCCAATAGATTAGAATTATAGAATCTCAGCAGTGCAGCTAAAAGCCATTCAGCACTCCAAATAGCCCACCTAGATCCCCACCACATCCCCGCATTAATGATGGCTAACCCACCTCACTGCACATCCCTGAACATCACAGTGCAAATTGGCATTGCCAAGTCACCTAACCTGCACATCTTGAACTGAGGTGGGGGTAACTGGAGCACACGGAGAGAATGCATACTAACGTAGAGAGAACATATAAACTCCACACAGATAGTCACCCATGATTGGAATCAAACCAGGGTCTCTGGCACTGCGAGGCAACAGTGCTAACCACTGTGCCAGTGTACCACCCTTATGAATGGTGCAGCGGAAGAGGTTGATGAAGGAACGAATAACGTGTTGGGGTTGAAGTCACAAGAACACCTCGTGGGAGTAGGAAGCTTTAAGATCCAGAGTGAGCGCTATTGAAGATGTTGCACTATAGGCTGAATGCTTTATTTTGTAAAGCAGCAAGACCAGGAGACACCAACGACAGTTACAATAGAGCACAAAAATGGCAAGAACCAGAATACAAGGTGGATGGCATACATGAGACTTATTTTCTATGCATTATTCACATGCACTATAAATCTTCAACATAATTCAAATCCTTTTTGAGCAATACAGTATTGAGTTCCTAATGGAAATGTTTTCATTGTAACAGTATAAGTTAGGAACACTTGTTCCTTTACCAGCATTGCACTTAAGTAGTGAAAAGACACATTTGGATTAACTTGAAGATCATGTAACATGGGATCAGCCGTTGTGGTTCTTTTAATAAATGAGTTGCTGCATCTATTGCAATTTTCAAGGGCATTTTTTCAAGTAGCCACAGCAAGGTACCAACATGTACAGTTTAAACAAAATTACAGTGCTTGTATTCATAACTTAATACTTGATAGAGTTAGAGACCATAAACACTACAGAGATATCATGATGATACACATCTCCTTTAATAACAGAAGCATTCACTTTGTCCTGTAGATTTTGGTTGTGCTTATCTCATGTCCACTTCATCAGGAGAGTTGTGCCATTCCTGGAGAACAGTAAGGTCCTGGGGAGTATTGCTGAACAGAAAGGGACCTTGGAGCACAGGTTCATAGTTCCTTGGAAATGAAGTCGCTGTTAGATAGGATAATGAAGACTATGTTTAGTATGCTTCCCTTTATTGGTCAGAGCACAGAGTATAGAAGTTGGGAGGTCATGTTGCGACTATATAGAAAACTGGTTAGGCCACGTTTGGAATATTTTGTACAATTCTGGTCTCCTTCCTGTAGGAAGGATATTGTGAAACTTGAAAGTGATTAGAAAAGATTTACAAGAATGTTGCCAGGATTGGAGGGTTTGCGCTATAGGGAAAGGCTGGGATTGTTTTCCCTGGAGTGAGAGGCTGAAGGGTGACCTTATAGAGATTTATAAGAATAGGGTAAATAGACAAGGTCTTTCCCCTGCAATGGTAGAGTCCAGAATGAGGGGGCAAAGATCTGAAAAACGATTCAAGAGGCAACATTTTCACAGAAAAGGTAGTGCATATATGGAATGAGCTGCCAGAGATAGTAGTAGAGGTTGTATAATTGCAACATTTAAGAGACATCTGGATGGGTATACGAATAGGAAGGGTTTAAAGAGGGATATGGGCCAAGTGTTGGCAAATGGTACTGGATTAATTTAGGATATCTGGTCAGCATGGACGAGTTGGACCAAAGGATCTGTTTCCATATTGTACATCTATGACTTGATGACTCCATAACTCTGTGCATCTGTTTCATCCACTATGGAAGAAATGCAAGCTTTGCTCGAAGAGGGAAGGGACAACTACCTACAACTTTGAAAGTACAGATCCAGTATTGCAAAACTGTTTTCTAAAAGTACCCTGGAATTCTAAATGTCAGTTCAGTGAATTTTGGAATCTAAACCACTGTCACAAACATCTGGGATGAAAAATTACAGATATTAAATTCACTCCATTGTGGTGGGGTAGTCATGCACCATATAGCTGAAAAAGCAAATGGAGAAATTAAGCATCACTGGTAAAGCAACACTAATTGACCACCTCTAACTATCCTGAGAGAGTGTTGAGTGGATTGTTTTCTTAAACCTTTATAATCCAGTAACAGGAGTGGTTTGGTGCACATGATCAGCATGCCTGATCACCTCTAAAGGCAATGAAAAGACCATGTTGTTGTGGTCCTGGGATCACAGTGCCGAGATGAAATGAAGGTAGCCAGTTTCTTTCACTAAAGAGCATTAGCAAGTTTAAAGCCATCTGATAGCTTCATCACCACTTTTACCAAAAGAGCTTTGCAAATTTTCTTTTCTAAAGAATCTGAATTCAAATTCTTAAACTGGCATGGCAAGACTGAAATCACTTTCATCTACATTACTAGTCCAGTAGCATAAACACTACACTACCATACACATATTAAACACAGTCTTAAATAATGTATTGATGGAAGTCTATATTCTAAGTTCTGAAACTATCTTTTCAGAAAGGGGCTAGTCACAGGAAAATAAGAATAATATTACTTGCCAATATCAAACAACTAGATTTCTAAAATCAGACTGACAATTCCCCATTTAAAAGTCTGCACGCAAAGTAGGTAACTTTTCAGATAATATTAGCATCACATGAAGCAAAGATACTTAAAAATATAGTTGTCATCAAATCATATCCTCCTATTCAGTTCCAGACATAAAATAGCTCGTTGGCCTAAATAAATTACGCAACTGTTGCTTCAGTAATGGTAGCTTCAAAATGATTACATAGTTCATACAAACAAACCATCTCATTTCCAATAAAGATGAGTAAGTGTGTTTCAGCTGCTCATTCTACAAGGATCAAATCTGGACACAATCAGAAATTGCTGGAAAAACTCAGGTCTGCCATCTGTGGAAAGAAAGCAGAGTTAATGTTTTGAGTCTGGTCACGAATTTCCAGCATCTGCAGTTTAGTTTTTTCATTTAGTATCAAAAATGAACAATTCAACTTCATAGAACTAGATCTAGCTAGAGCATTGTACAATTGTGGGCACCACTAATAAGAAAGAATTGAATGTATTGGAGTCACAGCAGAAGCAGTTCACTAGAATAGTCATAGAATGGTTGGGGATGTTCTCTCTTGTCTGGGGGGGGAGAAGCTGCTGAGAGGAGATCTGATTATCTGATTGTGGTTTACAAAATCATGAGCAGGCTAGATGGAGAGGTAGACAGAGCAAATCAGTCTCTACTTGTAAAAGGAAAGAAGAATGGAATGCATAGACTTAAGAGTCATGTGAAAATGAAGCAAGGTTAGCGTAAACAAAAAACTTTCACACAGCAAGTTGTTAGGATATGGAATGCATTGCCTGGAAATGTGGTCGAAGCAAGTTCAATTGAAGCATTCAAAAGGATATTAGTTTTTTTTGGATTGTATGGCACACAGGGATACAGGAAAAGGCAGGAGATTGGCACTAGATAATACAGCCAGCACAGGCATAACAGCCTCCTTCTGCACCGTAATGATTCCATGCTCGGTTTCATGAGAGAGTTCCTCAATATGAAATAGATAGCAAAACAATACATACCTTAAAAGGAATTCATTTCACAACATAGGCAGGATGTGGATCTTTCATATGAAGTGTTTAAATTATGCTTACATCCAAACTATTCATAATAAACTCCATGCACAAACAGGTTATGATGCTGAAATTCTCTCAACATTCAGTTTATGCTATGACTGCATAGTACCTATGGTAATTTTAAAGAATATTTCAAATTTTAAAGTATATAAATTTTACTCACTATATAGGTTAGTAATAGTTAGCCAATAAAGTTCTCTTCTGCTATGCTCACCAGCTAAAGATTTTCTCTTCATCAATTTTAATGAGCAAATGACACAGATTAATGAATTTCTAAATGCAAGACTTCAAATCAAGTCTTATTGAGTGTTATTATTTTAAAAGCACATCTTAAAACAGACAAAAAATTGTTTCTATTGTATGGTTTGGCAATCCAAATCTTGGGAAAAACAAAAAAAAATCAATCTCTCAAACTACCAGATTATATTTAGCAACCAATTTCTTTTGAGTGAATGCTACACAAGCTATTAATTAGACACTAATCAGAATGCAAAGGGATTCAAATGTACTTTTTGTAAAAACAAGAGGAAATAGTAACCAGAAACAGAATTGCACTTTATGCAAAATATTTCAGCAATACTGATTTATACATTTTTAATCGAATTATCAGAACAAAAAAGCTCCTTTAAATCACGAGTCATAGATTCAGAGCACGACAGCAAAGAAACAGGTCCTTCGGCCCATCATAATGCACAAAAATCATCAGGATCCACCTTCTCAACCGCACTTGATCCATAGCCTTGCAGGCTATGCCATTTCACATACTCATCTAAATGCTTAACTGTAGTAATGGCTCCTTTTGTGGCGCAGGGTACCCCAGATACCCAGCAGTTGGTAGGTGTAAAGGATCTCAAACCACCAGCCCCTTACTCGAAATCTTTTCCATCTTGTAACTGACCTCTCTAAGGTGAAAGGTTTATTCCTAACATCAATAGCTAGGCCTTGTATAATTTTGCAAGTCTTATCAGGTCAACCCTCAACCTTCGCTGATCCAAGGACAAGCCTAGCCTATGCAATCTCTCTTCACAGCTGAAACACTCCAGCTCAGGCAACACTGCGAATCTTGTACCCACCGTGAACCCACCCCCCTCTCCGGCCTATCACCCTCACCTTAACCTCCTTCCACCTATCATATTCCCAACGCCCCTCCCCCAAGTCCCTCCTCCCTACATTTTACCTGAGCCTGCTTGGCACACTCTCCTCATTCCTGAAGAAGGGCTTATGCCCGAAATGTCGATTCTCCTGTTCCTTTGATGCTGCCTGACCTGCTGCGCTTTTCCAGCAAAACATTTTTAAGTTCTGATTTCCAACATCTGCAGTCCTCACTTTCTCCTAACACTATGAATCTGCTGGGTACCCATCCCAGTGTAACTACATTATTCCTATAGTATGGTGATCAGATCTGCACACAATACTCCAGTTGTTGCCTAACCCATGTCCTATACAAGCACATTATAACCTCCCGGCCCTTATATTCAATTCAACAACTAACAAAACAATCACATTAAATCTTCTTTATCACTATATCCAGCTGTCCTATTCCTTTCATGGATCCAAGAACATGCACACTAAGGTCTCACTGACCCTCAGTACTACTCAGAGTTCCATAATTCATGTATTCACTTGCCTTGTTGGTTCTCCCAAAATATATCACTTCACACTTCTCATGATCAGGCTCTATCAGCCACTGTTCTGCGCACCTGACTAGCCGGTCAATCTTTGTGTAATTGAATGTTTTTACCCTCGCTTTTGACAATAGTGCTAATTTGTGTCAGCTTACTAATAAACCATACAGTGTGTCTAAAGCAGTCAATAATGTACAATGAAAACAGCAAGGGAACCTGCACCATGGTGGTGAACACAAGTTTCCAGCCCCTATTGGCACCCTCTGCCTACTTCCACTAAGCTCTACATTTCAAAGAAAAATCATATCAACCTGAAAATATTTAGTTGACCTATAGATGGTTGTTAGTCTTGAGTATTTCCAGCATTTTAAGCATCCACAACATTTCTCTTCAAATTTCAGTCATGTAATTCCACCTAATTATTTGATAACATGAGTTCTCTACAAAATCAAGAGAGTGACATCACACCCAATAATTTGCTTTAACTCCACCTTTCATTACATGCTTTAAGCACAAAAACTTTTACATGCTGCAGTTTTACAACTGTAGGTCTTAAAACTTTGTAAACTTTGGTGTTTGGATAATTGCAAATATGCAGCTAATACATATAAAATTGAATATTGGAACAATATTATTAAATAATTCAAACCCTCATCCACAAATGGTATATGATTATACCTCAATTTTATAACTTTAAATCTGGAAAATATAATTAATTGGAGTGAACTGATTATATTTCTTGTTCTTTCAAGAAAGCTTTATGTAATATATCACTTGCATTAAAAATGAACGAGAAGAGCGTGTCTTATTTCATTGAATAATTTAAAAACAAAATGGGATACTCTTCGGGGGTCAATGAAATATGGATGGGCTGAATGGTCTCCTTCCACACTACAGATTTTATGATTTTGATATTCTACATTTTCCCAATGATAACCATAAAAGTCAAATCTTACAGAAGGGTCCTGCCTGAAATGTCGACCCTCCTGCTCCCCAGATACTACCTGACCTGTGCTTTTTCTAGCACCACAAGGACAATATATAGAATATACGGAAAATATAGAATGTAGGCACATAGATGATGCCAACTTGGAAAGTGTCCAAATTAGAGGAGGAAGTGCTGGATACCTTGAAATGCATCAAGGTGGATAAATCCCCAGGACCTGATCAAGTGCACCGAGAATTCTGTAGGATACTGCGACTGCTGGGCCCCTAGCTGAGATATTTGTATTATCAATAGTCACAGATGAGGTGCCGGAAGGCTGGCGGTTGATTAATGTGGTACCACTATTTAAGAAGAGGAGGTAAGGACAAGGCAGGGAACTACAGAGCAGGGAACTTGACATCGGTGGTGGACAACTCATTGGAGGGAATCCGGAGGGAAAGGATTTACACATATTTGGAAAGGCAAAGACTGATTAGGGATAGTCAACATGGCTTTGTGCGTGGGAAATCACATGTCATGAAGTTGATTGAGTTTTTTGAAGAAAGGCAAAGAGGATTGACGAGGGTAGAGCAGTGGATATGATCTATATGGACTTCAGCAAGGCGTTTAACAAAGTTCCCCGTGGGAGAATGGTTGGCAAGGTTAGATCTCATGGAATAAGGGCAGAACTAGCCATGTGGATACAGAACTGGCTCCAAGGTAGAGGACAGAGGGTGGTGGTGGAGGGTTGTTGTTTACACTGAAGGCCTGTGACCAGTGGAGTGCCACAAGAATCTGTGCTGGGTCCTCTACTTTTTGTCATTTATGTTTAGTAAATGATTTGGATGTGATCATAATAGGTATAGTTACTTTGAGTAAGTTTGCAGTGAAACTGCAGTGGACATCGAAGACGGTTACCTCAGATTACAACAGGATCTTGATCAGATGGGCCAATGGGCTGAGGAGTAGCAGACGGAGTTTAGAAAAAAATGCGAGGTGCATTTTGGGAAAGCAAATCTTAGCAGAACTTATGCACTTAAATGGTCAGGTCCTAGGAAATGTTGCTAAACAAAGACCTTGGAGTGCAGCTACACATCTCCTTGAAAGTAGGATCACTGGTAGATAGGATAGTGACAGCAGCATTTGGTATGGTTTCCTTTATTGGTCAGAGTATTGAGTATAGGAGTTGGGAGGTCATGTTGCAGCTGTACAGGACATTGGTCAGGCCACTTTTGGAATACTGTGTGCAATCCTGGTTTCCTTCCTAATGGAAGGATGTTATGAAACTTGAAAGAGTCCACAAGGACGTTGCTATGGTTGGAGGATTTGAGCTATGGGAGAGGTTGAATAGGCTGGTGCTGCTTTGCCTGAAGTGTCAGAGGCTGGGGAGGTTTATAAAATCATGAGGGGCATGGATAGAAAAAAATAAGACAAGGTCTTTCCCCTGGGGTGGGGGAGTCCAGAACTAAAGGGCATAGGTTTAGGGTGAGAGAGGGGAAAGATGTAAAAAGAGACCTAAGGGGCAACCTTTTCAAGCAGAGGGTGGTACGGGTATGGAATGAGCGACCAGAGGAAGTGCAGGAGGTTAGTACAATTGCAACATTTAAAAGGCATCTCAATAGGTATATGAATAGGAAGGGTTTAGAGGGATAATGGGCCAAGTGCAGGCAAGTGAGACTAGATTAGGTTGGGATATATGGTCAGCGTGGATGAGTTGGACCAAAGGGTCTGTTTCCATGCTGTATGTCTCCAGACCATCAACTATTCTGAGTCTCCAGAATCCACAGTCCTCTATCTCCCAATTATATATCGTCAACCAGTGCATGAACTTACTTGAGCCTTACTTACTTGAGTAATTGAAGTAGGATATTCATAAAGCAGTTGAGAAAAACTTTGAGCAAATATTAAATATCCAAACCAAAACACTTGGCACATTTCACTACCTACACATTAAACTTTTCCAGTACAGTACATGTACACCTTACATTAAAAACATTTCAACAATACAGCATGATCAAAAGTCAGATGTAGTAACTTTCAAACCAAACATTTTTCAGTCTTATTTATATTTCATGAAATGGCAATGATGAAAGCTTTTCACTTGTGTATATTCTGAGATGCAGTTGACCTTTGCATTACAACAGAAATCTTTTCTGGAACATACAGGTGATCATTGTATCATACACAGCTGTAACACAAAGGTTGATCTTAACAGAAATTTTACAATAAATGAATTCCCTCAACGATCCAATTTCTAACCAGCATTACACCAAGTAAAAAAATACTTGACTCTAGGTAACACCCTACTGTACCATTTTCTCCACAAATAATTAACCCATTTAGTGAACCATCTACACTGCTCAGAACACTACTTTTTGTATACATAAATAAGCATTATCTTCAGGTTCTGGGACCATTTAAGAATTAAAACAACCAAAAAAAGTGTCTTTAACTTTAAATGTCATCGATTTCATTTGCCAGACATTACAGCATACTTGTTCAACGACTTTACATAAATCATGTTATAATTCAAACTTTCCTTTCTATAAAGAACTAAACCAGAATCAGCCTAAAACCACTTCATAGTTAGTACTTAATTAAATTTTCACATTGCTAAATTAAAAACAGAAGTCAGAAAGATGGGCTTTTGCATTTGCTGCAATACGAATCCAAGGACAGCAAATCACCCTCGTACATAACTACAGCTGAGACAACTTACATGGAAAAGCTTAAAGCTGTAATACACAAGCCCTGACTAAACCTCTAAGGTATAATCTGTTGAGCCTACCGGGCATTGCGCCCAATACAGCAAGACAGACAATAAATCAAAAGCCACAAATCAATTGCTGATCCCTTTGTACACGGCGTTATGTAAAGGTTTAAACCTCCTTGGATTTTATTTTAAAGAGACTGATTCTGGTCTTAAACGTACCTCATCCTTTCTAGCAGATGGATGTATTTTCCCATTTGCATCTCCATCCTCCTCTTCACTTGGACAAGTCCTTCGTGTCGCCATTATTTCATTTCAATTTAAAACGAATCCACACCAGGAGACTACTCTCTCCATTCGGTACATTGAAAAATCCAGTCATGAATAGTAACAAAACAAAACACCGCAGCCACCACTTGCCGGTCTACCCGTTCTTCTTCATCGTGTCTCAATGAAACTGGGAAATAAATGAATAGAGCGCGTCAGTTTCCGATAAATAAATCGCACTCGTACCATAATATAAATTATCAACCCGCCTGAAACAGTGGTCAAAAAAAAATGCACCGACAGACCACAAGTCAATTCTCCCAACAGGCGCTTCAACCTCCTTCCATCACACAAGGAAACGCCCGTTTTCAGAGAAAAATATTTTCCTCTTACTTCGCTTTTCCTATGCAATCTGCACTGGAGCCTGCTCTCTGCCGAGTTTATTTCAGTTTTCTTTTTTTCCCCCTCATCCAATCCCGATAAAGCCGATAAACAACAACAAAAAAAGGAAATAAAATCTTCGCACAAACCTTGAAATAAAATATCCGGAACGGGGGAAAACTGTTTCAAAAAGGAAGACGACGGGACAGCTGCCCGTCCGGAGGCACGTTTTAAACACTGCTCCCCGACGTGCCGGGAATGGCTCCTGACAACTAACAATTTGCGGCTGGGTGTCACTGTTTGATAGAATTACCCCAAGTGGCAGAGCGAGGAGTGTGTGTGAAGAGAGATGTGAAAATTATTCCTTATATCCCTCCTCACTGTAACCGACTATGTATGGAAGCGGGGTGGAGAAGGGGAGAGAACGCCAAGATAAAATAAAAACATAAACTGATCCCACGTACAGTAATGAGAACCAGGCTGCCATCTCCCAGCCTGGGCAGAATTCCCTCCCCATCAGTCAGCAACAGGGACGGAGTGGAGAAACCACGGCCATCCGCCCCTCCCCGTTAACGGGCTGATGTTTTTTTTAAAAAAAACAAGAGATATCGGACCCTGTTCCTCGCATGCCTCAAACAGACCTGGTAACGACCCGAGGCCTAGCTTTCCCTCAATCCCGGAGGCTCCGGCTGCTGTTATCCCCCAGTCTCGGCCGCACTCTCTCCGACAACGACAATAACAGCAGCAACCCCTCCCCGCGCTCGGCCGCCACCGCCACCGCCATGTCTCTCTCCTCCTCGGGGGGGGGGGGGGGTTGGTTGGTTTCTCTCTCTCCCCCTTCTCCCGCTCGCGCTCGATTGTTGTCAGTCGCCGCTCCCTCGAGTCCCACCGGCTCCTGCGCCTGGTTAACCAGACTCCGAAGCCCGGCCCGGTACTGCCTCTGCCAACATCATTCTCCCTTTATCTCCCGTCGTAATTCTCTCTCCGAATGCACAAGCCGCGTGAAAAATGGAGGTGGAGGTGGAGGAAGAGAGAGGGAGGGGGGTGGGGGGAGAAGACATGGAAAACCCGAGACAGGGAATACAACCTCTCCTCCAGCCGGCCAGCAGCGCTTTACCAATCCGGAGACGGGTTACAATCACGGCTGCGTCTCTCCGCCAATCGGACTGAACGTGACATCCACTGCGCACCCTGCCCCGCCCCCTCACGCAATCGTTCCCAACTCTTGACCAATCGGAAATGAGCTCGAGCGGCTTTCCTTACCCCCACCCCCGTCAAGCCGAGGCGCCTCTAGCCAATCGCCGTCGGCGCTGCCGCTCTCCCCACGAGCCCCATTCATACGGCCGCTACATCCAGGAGAGCAGCATCGGCGGGAGCGCTCCTCCGCTTCGGCATCCCAGTCTTTGCAAGTTCGCTTGCGGTGGCCCGGTGCAGAATTATACCCTCCCAGTGCGTCTACTCTCCCCATCACATCACACTCTCTCATGGGAATAAATAGGAAACGCCGAGGGTACAACAACACAGGCTGTAGGAGGGTGGTGGGATGTGTACAATGCCATGGTTTTCGATTGAATGTAAACTGCACAGAAATGAAACGCAGGGGTTGTTGGCCCGTCATTCCAGTTGGCTGACCGCTTATTTCCGTTGTCGAACTTGTGGTTTGCGGTGTTCGGAAAATTATTACACAGCTTGAAAAGGCCCCGCCACATTTTATATAGAGAGAGCTTCTCCCTAATCACTTCGATCCGATCATAGTTCAGAACAGAGGCAGCTTTGGTAGTGCTGTGCAGCATTTAATCGATTGATCCTGAAGTACTGGCGGTAATTCTTGGTGAAGCTCATTCTCGAAACCATCCCTCACAATTATTTAAAAGTCATTATTTGGTGAGATATCTTCTAGTCGTCCGTCGAACTACATCATCTCTATTATTACTATTATGTTTTTGCCCCTTTCAGCGATTTTTCAATCCTCTATTTGCTATGCATCTCCCGAAAAAAATGATTTCTTCCAACAAATGCTTATTATTCGAACAATTTGCCGTGAAACTCTTTCTAGTTCTTTACAGAGTTGTGACCTTTCTCTGTATTAATCGAGTGCAAGTCCTAATTTCTCAAAGAATTATTCCTAATCTTTGATATTTGTCACATTCACTAACTCCTTACATACAATTGCAATGTTTCATCCTTGGATTCATTCCATAATCCAAGGGCCTGCTTCATCCGATTTCAGAAGCAAAACAATGTCTCGAAATCTGACATTGTTAAAAAAGCGAGTTTTAAAAAGATTTGTAGCTCATGTTGAGGTTCTGGATGTAAGTTTGCTTGCTGAGTTGGAAAGTTCATTTTCAGACATTTTGTCACCATAATAGGTAACATCATCAGAGCTGAAAATGTGTTGCTGGTTAAAGCACAGCAGGTTAGGCAGCATCCAAGGAACAGGAAATTCAACGTTTCGGGCCAGAGCCCTTCATCACATCATCAGTGAGCCTCTGCTGAAGCAAACACACATACACAAAACACCACCGAATCATTCGCAAGGACAACATTGTCAAGCTGATGGACCTATGCCTTAACATCCATTTCACTTTTAATAACAAAATCTACAGACAAAACAATGGAACACTCATTGGATATCCGATAACAGGGTTCTTAGCAGAAGCGGTAATGCAGAGACTTGAACAAACAGCTCTGCCAACCATCCAATCCAAACTTTGGGTCTGCTACATGGATGATATCTTTGTCATCACTAAACGAAACAAGTTAGAGGAAACCTTCAAGACATCAATAATATCCTTACTGACGTAAAATTCATTAAAGAGGAGAAAAACAACAACAAACTCCCATTCCTAAATGACACAGTAGAGCAGTCAATGGGCAACTTCAAACCAGCGTCTACAGGAAAACACCACATACGGAACAAATACTGAAATACAGAAGTAATCATCCCAAAACCCACAAATGAAGCTGCATTAGAACATTATTTCAATGAGCCACCACACACTGCAGCACAGAGAAACTATGAAGAGCAGAAGAAAATCACCTATACAGTGTATTCAAAATGAACAGGTACCCAATGAACCCAATCCGCCAATTGCTCAGCAACAAACCCAAAAAATTGACAAAACACATACAGAAACCCTAGTCACTCTCCCCTACATCAAAGACATCTTGGAAATGACTACTCAGACATCTTGGCATCATAGTAGCCAACAAACACACCAACACACTAAAGCAGCAGCTAATGAACTTGAAATAACCCATACAGACAACAAGCAAAGCTAATGTCATTTACTAAATACCTTGGAAGAACTGCAAGAACATTGGACAAACAAGCATAAAACTAGCCACCAGATACATGAACGTAAACAAGCCTCAAAAAGACATGACCCACTTTCACTAGTATCCTTACACACAGATGAGGAAGGACACCATTTCGACTGGAACAACACATCCATCCTAGGACAAGCCAGACAGAGACATGCATGAGAATTCGTAGAAGCATGGCATTCCAACTAGACCTCTATCAACAGACACATCGTATCAACAAACCCATCGACTTGGACTCTATTCATCACCCTCTAAGAAAAAGAACAGGAAATGACATCACAGCAAATCACAACCACAAGAAATGACATCCATTCAAGGCAACCTAAATACATAAATAGAAAGTAGGACACTAACACCAGTGCTTCACCAGACCGTCACTGATGATGTTACCTAGTGTACTGATGAAACATTTGAAAACCAAACTTCTAGCTCAGCAAGCAAACTTACATCCATTTTAAAAACAGCAGAAAATTCTTGAAATACTCAACAGGTCAGACAGCATCTGTAATCTCCCTCACTCTAAGCTTCCTTAGACCATCACTTCAGTTCTACTTCCTTTACTTCCTTTTACTTCAAAATAAAACTCATGATTTTCCTTCTTCTGTTCAGTTCCAAAAGAGAGTTTTATTGGACTCAAAGTTTAGCTCTGCTTCTCTCTCCCCAGGTGATGCCAGACCTGATGAGTTTCTGTGGTGCATTCTGTGTTTAGTCTACTGTGCATAATGGTTATTTATCAGTGTAGTGCAGCAAGCAGTGGCTAAAAAGTTATTTGGGTGGCTATTCTGAGCCTGTACTTATTTATATTTGAGAATCAGAACTGAAGAAATTAAGTTGTATGAAGTGGTTTGTAAATACAAATCCATAGAAAGAGTTGTTAGGCTGAAATATCTTTTTGCATTTATTGTAAATTTGCTGTTTAAGTTTGTTATATTTTGGACTGTAATGAAGGAAAGAAGAGGTTCATGGGACTGGGCTGAATTTTGCCTGACATCAAGGTTGGCTGATTGATTGGCAAAGATAAAAGGGGCCTCCGATTGTTTTACTGGGAATAAGTATGACCTTCATATTTGCAAGAAAATCTGGTTTAACTTTGAGTACACAGTCACTCCATTTTCCACAGGAAGCTGTTAGGAATGACAGGTTTTATAAATGGTTATACTTGAAACTCACTTCTGATTTTTTGACACATCTGATATGGGTTTCAAGAGATTAGTTAATTAGCATTTGTATCTGGATACTAAATAAAATGTGAGTCACATTGCCATGGAGATGAGTATTGTGAAGAGAAAGAGTCCATAGCAAGCCAATGTTTTGGTTTGCAGGATTTCACAAAATATCACTGAAACTCAGAGACATAAGTCTGAGTGAGAATGACCAAAGAGGATGGATAAATAATTGGCTAGTTAATAGAAGACAGAGATTTAGGACAATAATGGCATTTTCAGAATAGCAACCTCTACCTAACCACAGGAATCAGCTCTGGGGCCATAATTATTTACAATGTACAATGACTTGCTTAAGGAAAGTGAATATATTACAGCCAAGTTTGCAGATAACAGAAAGTAAGTGGGAAGGCAAGTGTTGAAGATGACAGAAAGAGTCTACAAAGGGATAGAGACAGATTAAATGACTGAGCTAAAACTTGGCAGATGGAAATAATGTGTGAAAGTTTGAGATTGTACACCTTGGCAGGAAGAATAAAGGAGCTGAAAATAACTTAAATGAAGAAAGTCTGCAGCAAGATAAAGGACAGAAGGAATTGGGAGGCCTTGTCCATGAATTACAAAAACCTAGCATCCAAGTTTAGCCAGTAATAGAGAAGATAAATAGAATGTTGGCCTTTATTTAAAAGGGAACGCAATATAAAAGTAGGAAGGTTTTGCTTAAACCTTTGAGGCACTAGTCAGACCAGAACTGGAATACTGTCAACATTTTCAGGCCTGTTATCTAAGGAAAGATATAATACGCCTTGGATCTAAGATGGCAATAGTAGTAGGAGCAGAATGTTGTCTGTTCTGCCTGTTCTTCTTTTCTTGTCTTTGTTTCCACATAATGTTCCTTTTCTTCTCTTTTCTGGCCTCCAGTGGCAATTCCCAGCCTCTGGTGACTCTCGGCATGGTGTGGTAACCTCCCATAGCGGCCTGCCAACGTGGCGTAGTGACCTCCCATAGTGGCCTCCTGGTGTGGCACGGTGACCTTCTGTAGCGGCCTCCTGGTATAGGATGGCAACCTCGCGACTTGGTGCAGCCACCTTTCAGTGTGGTGTAACGGTCTTCCGGCCTGATGCAGTGGCCTCCTGGTGTGGCGACCTCGCAACCTGGTACAGCAGTCCTCATGGCATGGCATGGCATTCTCTCGGCCCAGCATGATAGTCTGAAGTGATTTTCTCATCTCAAGATCCTCTAGCTGAGGCCCAGCATGATCTGGAGCCACGGCCCAGTGCGGAATGGAAACGAGGTGTCAGTGTGGTCTGTTGTTCTGAGCTTTTAGTTCTGTAATGCTGGACATTTTATTTCTCTCTGCAGAATTGTTTACCGCAAAAGACTGGTGTGGCTGGGTTGATAATGAAATTCAAGTCTGAGAGAGACATTTTTATCTGTAAGGAAATCAAGGATCATAGGGAAAAGTCAGCCAAATTGAATTGTTGTTTATTGGGTCAGCTATGAATAGCATTGAATAGCAGAGCAGGTTCGATGGGCTGAATGGCCTACTTTGGCAGAAATGTCTATGGTCTTATGGATAGAAGCGTCCAGAAGAATGTGAGTGGGAAACGAAGATCAAATTGAAGAGATCAATCTTATGAAGGTCTTAACAGCCTGGAAGATTTATGTAGCTTTGGTTATGAAAGTCAGTTGAGGGCTTAAGAAATTATTCGGCTCAAAAGGAAAAGGTAAGCAAACTATTGGGAGCTGACAATGGTTTGGACTCATTCATAAGAAACAGGAGTAGGCCAGTCAGCTCCTCGAATCTGCTCTGCTATTCAATAGGATCATGGCTGTACAGATAACATTCCTCACATCCACTTTCCTGCCTTATCTTGTAACTTTTGATTCCCTGACTGATCATGAATCTATCTATTTCAGTCTTAAATATACACAAGGACTCTACCCCCACAGCTGAAGGTTCTACTTAAGAGGACATGGTAAGAATAACATTGGTGATTTTCAGTCATTTTAAAAATTAAATGGAGATCTTTGTGGTTTAGATTATAAGTATTTTGTCTGAAGTGACAACTGAAATAGTGTTTAGTTGCTAGTCCTTTTAGTTTGTTACAGTAAAAGTCTTCAAACTTGAATTGCAGAATTCTTTTATAATAAAAAAAATCCATTCAGCCCATCATGTCTCTGCCAGATCCCCAAGGAGCAATAGTGCCCCTTCCCTGTCTTCTCATCATTGCCCTGCATGATGTTCTTTTTCAAATAATCATCTAATTCCCTCTTTGGCGTTTTGATTTTACCCTCCTCCACCATTCTCAGGTGGTGCATTCCAGACTTAAGTCACTTCCTGCATGAAAAAGCTTTTCTATTCACAACTATCTTACGTCTGCCCCTTTTGTTTTGAAGTTTGAGCTCGGGGAGTTAGGCTGGGAATTATTGTCTGAAGAATTCACAGCACCTTGATCCACTTTGTAATGCTCTTTGGTATGGCTGGTCCAGGTAAGTTTCTAGACAATGGTAACAAAGGATATTGATGCTAGGAATTCAGTAATTGTTATTGTTGAGGTGGTCATTATCTGGCACTTTTGTGGGATATATCTTGTTTTGTGACCAGATTGAGGGTTAAAACAGTGGCCAAACTACATGGGATCTTTTGCATCATCTGATGGAGTGACTTATGATACTGAATGAGCTCACAAACTCTTAACATTTGCTTGTACCTGTGTTTTTGTTTTGCTGCTGTTTACCTATTATTTACTTATCTATACTCCTTTTCTCAGTGATCTGCCTGTATTGCTCACAAGATGAAGTTTTTCACTGTGCCACAGTACACGTGATAATAAATTCAATTCAATGATGGAACAGGTTGAGTGGTTCTTGCAGAAAGCCAGTGCAGACTATACAAGGCTGAATGTAGCCATATTACAGTAGTAATTCAATAATGGACAATCAACATCTTTCATTGATTTCTGTTTTCCTCTGCAACCTACATCAGCATTACAGGATGGTCCAATGGCTCAGTGGTTAGCACTGCTGCCTCACAGCACCAGGAATCCGGGTTCAATTCCACCTTCGGGCGACTGTCTGTGGGGAGTTCACACATTCTGCCCATGTCTGTGTGGGTTTCCTCCAGGTGCTCCAGTTTCCTCCCACAGTCCAAAGATGTACAGGTTAGGTAAATTGGCCATGCTAAATTGCCCATAGTGTTCAGGGATGTATGGGTTAGGTGCATTAGTCAGGGTAAATGCAGAGTAATAGGAGAGCTGAATGGGTCCAGGTGAGATACTCTTCGAAGGGTAGGTGTGGATGTGTTGGGCCGAAGGGCCTGTTTCCACTCTGTAGGGATTCTATGATATGTTACTTGCCTTTTAATAGCCCGAGCCTCAGTATGGTCCAGGTTTTGTTTCATATGTGTGTAGAATGTCTCATTATGCAATCAATAACATTTTATACTGTAAACAATATATACATTATATACAATAAACAGCAAACAACACTCTTTTGACCCTCTGATTGCGAAAGGTTAATGAAGAAGCAACTGAGGATGGATGGGCCTACAACACTAACCTAAGAACTCTTGTGGCAGAATGGTAGTCCCTGCCTCAGGGATGGAAGGCCTGCATTCAAGTCATAACAAATCTGAGCAATTTGATTAAAAATATCTAGAATACTTGCCTAAAGAATTTCAACAGTAATATCCGAGGGTTAAGATTATTGGCCTCCAACAACAGCATTAGTTTTTAGAATAATTTCATTTGTACAGTTCTGCAGTTTTTTTTAACAAAAACAAATGCTGCACATTTGAAATTAAGCAGAAAATACGATAAAATCTATGCAAGCCAAGGAGCATTTTTGGAGAGAGAGAAACAAAGTAATCTACCCTAATACTTGCAGAGAGGGAATTGGAGCATGTGTTTGACAAGGGAAACCTAGTAATTATTTATTTTTTTATTCATTACCTGGGTGTGGGCACTGGTATCTAGGCCAGCATTTGTCATTCATCCCTGATCACCCTTGAGAAGGGGGTGGCGACTGCCTTCTAGAACTACTGTGGTCCGTTTGGAGCAGGTACAACTACAATGCTATAAGGAACAGAAATCCAGGATTTTGAGCCAGCAAGTGAATCAATGAAATGCTGGCGAAAGTAAGTCTCTGTTGAATATAATGACAGGAGCCCTTAGCATTAAATTACTCTGTTTCCTGACTGGTACCAGGATGTGGTTGTATATGGCAACTGTTAGATTTTAATCAGGTTCTGAATTTCACTATGGAAGCCAGATTTAAATATGCTAATGAAACATCTGGCCTCTCAACAGTGAAAGCTTTGCATGCCAAGAAATCTACCACCACTAAATAGGTTTGGAAATCTCTTCCTCGTTTTAATTTATAATTTCCCTTCATTCCAGCCTCTTCTGTACATCAAGAGAGGGTGAACTTTTAAGATTGGGTGATTTGTATATTTTTATAAGATTCGTAGTGAATATTATTTGTCAAGGAATACAATTAGAACGCATTTCTCACAAATATCTGTACAAATCTTCACGTGTTGTTTTAGTGATTTGAATTGATCTCTTAGACCAATTTGTTGCAATATGTATGTACCTCACAGCCAGGGAGATAAATCGAATCCTCATATTTAAAATTAATTCATTATACTTTAACTTTGACAGGCTTTCTCTTGTGATAAGTTTTTAGTTTTTTGAATAGCTAGCTGCAGCATAGCTCCAATCTTCATGCTTAGTCACCGTAATACAAATCTTTGTGAAATTTTCAGTTACAATAGATGTGTTGATTTTGACAATGTTTACTTTCTCCTACATAATTATCACTTTGCCTATAACAAAATTCCATGAGTGTCTTTTTTTTTGTTTCTTGATTTGCTCTGATAATTACTTCTTTTCACAATTTAACATTAGTGTTTCTCTTCCCTTAATTTCATGACAACGTATATTTCAGGCAAGATGGAATCACTGCCATTTTTCACAAAACGAAGCCAGTGATGTAATAACTTGGAGCATCAAAATGTAGAAGTTTTTGATCTCAGTTATTGCGAGAAAATGTCAAGCAACACCAGGTGCTTGTCACTATGGTGAAGTGGAATCACACAGAGAGCCGTCACTGGTCATTTCATAGCACCTGACTTGACGTAGCATTGACATAGAAGCAGCTCCACGAGAACTTGTGTCTGGTTAAGGGAGAGAATGTATCTTGGAATTACCCTTATTAAAAAAAACAAATGATCTCATATTTATTGTTGATGTGAAACGTTCTTACAGATTGGCTGTGAAATTCTTGTTTCAGTAAGGAGTCAACACATGGCGATTTTTCACATTCGTTTCCACAGAGACATCTTAAGAATTCATTGACGTAAACATATGCTTTTTGCTCATTTCCTCACAAGAAAACATTGAATTATGAGATCCTACAGCATCCACCCTGTGCATGATGCAGATATTTGTATTAAAAAATAACATATTAACATTGCTAAACAGATGTGCTGAAAAAGAATAATTTCCTGAATGATTTTATTTTGTATCTATGATTCATGAATAATTTAATCTTGTTTATCACACTGTCTTGTTACTAATCATTGTCTCATGGACCTCAGATACATTTACAATATGCATTATTGGACTACATGGGCATTATAGAATTATGGAATGGTTGCAGCAGAGAAGGTGGATTTTCAGCCCATCATATCACTGATGTGTTTCCATGAGATCAACTCAGCTAGTTCCACTCCCTTGCCTTTTTTCATTCTACAAATCAATTGAATGGCTATAGCTCAAAAGAAGAATATTTTATGCTTAGTTAGTCATTTACTATATTGACTATTATTAAAATTAATGGCCCTTTTATTAACTAATTCACAAATTCACAATGAAGAATTGTTTGAAATTATTATTTTATAGTTGCACAATACTTGGCAAATAATTAAAGAAATATTTAAAATTGTACAGCATCCTGTCACATTCCTCAGATTCGAATTAATTTTGCAGTTAATTCTGATTCAAGTAGGTCTTATAACAATCATGTAGAAGCAGACTCCCATAAAAACAATATGTCCCACTTTGGATAACATTAAGAAGCAAAGTGATGCAGATACTGGACATCTGAAATGAAGGCAGAAAATGCTGGAAGCGCTCAGCGGGTCAGGCAGCATTTGTGTACAGAGAACCAAAATTCTAAAGCTGATGGCCGCAAGAGATTTGTTTTAAGCAGTACAGAAGTGGTAAGGGAAGAAAAGATTCAAAGGGAATGTCTCTAATAGGGTGGAAGACTAGACTGATTAAATCACAAAATGAAAGAAGGATAATAGAACAGGGAATGTTCTACTTATCTCACAAAGAGATTGGCATAGCTAGGATCTATAGCGTTGCCTTAGCAACCTCTTTTAATTGGAGTAAGTTGTGAAGAGGGCCCGAGGTGGATACAAAGGGAAATATATAGGCGAAGTGAGTGGGCAAAGATCTGGCAAAATGAATACAACATGGGAGTATGTGAAATTGTCAGCAGGTTTAGTTACAAAGTGGCATATTATCTATATAGTGAAAGATTGCAGAGCTCTGAAATGCAAAAGGATTTAGGTATCATGCATGATTTGCAAAAGGTTTGTATGCAGGTACAGCAAGTAATTAGGAAAGCTATTGGAATTACATATTATTTCAAGGGGATTTGAATACAAAAGTTGGAAGGTTATACTTCTGTTATGCAGGGCAATGGTGAGACCACATGTAGAATACTGTGTAAAGTATAGTATTTACAGAAGGATGTCAAAGTGTTGGAAGCTGTTCAGAGAAGGTATACTAATACCAGGAATGGATAGGTTGCTGAATGAGGAATGGGCAGGCTCGGTTTATGTCCGTTGGTGTTTAGAGGGGCAAGTGGTCCCTTGTTCAAAACATATAAGATCCTAAGGGATCTTGACAAGGTAAATATAGAAATGATTCTGCCCTAGTGAGAGAATTTAGAACTAAAGTTCATTTTATAAAAATAAGGACTTGCCCATTTTGGGGAGAGATAAATACAAACCTTTTCACACGGAGAGTGGTGATACTTTGGAACTCTTCCTCAAAAGGCAATGGAGGCAGAGTCAATGAATATTTTTATAATAAGTGGATGAAGGTTTCAAGGTAGATGTAATGTGGAGCAATCTGATCAGCCATGATGTATTGAATTTTGAAGTAGACTTGATGGTCCATGTGGTCAACTCCCCATACATATGGACAATTTGGAGGCCTGTATGATGGGGAGGAGATAAAAGAGAAATTATTGCAGTGCTTGTACTTGTACTCGGAGATTTTTTAGTAATGATCTGAGGTATTGGAGCTGACTGAAGACAGATACATGAACAAGCAAGGAATAGATGGATACGGACCATGTGCAGGCAGCTGGGATAGTTCAGAATGGTATCATGATTAGCACAGACATGGCGGACTGAAGGGCCTGTTCCTGTGCTGTGCTGTTCTTTGTTCTGTTTTCCACGAAGAGTGGGCCAGAGTTTCTCATAGGAAATGACACAATGAAAAAGATGAATGGGAAAGAAAAGCAGTACTGCTATTGGAGGTAGACAAGCAGGAGACTGGAAGAACAAAGCAAGCCAGGCAGCATCAGGAGGTGAAGAAGTCAACTTTTTGAGTGCAACCCTACTTCAGGACCTGGGGGAGTGGGGTGGGGTGGGTGGTTGTAAGGGGAGCTGCAAATACAAATGTGGGAGTTGGGAGGGTTTTGGGTGGGGAGGGGGCGAAGTGGTGAGGTATTGATAGGCGAACACAGGTAGAGAGTATGATCTGGTTGGTTGATGCTTGGAATGAATTTGGTTGGTGGCTGGAAGGAAGGAGAAAGTGAGGACTGCAGATGCTGGAGATCAGAGCTGAAAATGTGTTGCTGGAAAAGCGCAGCAGGTCAGGCAGCATCCAAGGAGCAGGACAGTCGCGTTTCGGGCATGAGCCCTTCCTGAAGAAGGGCTCATGCCTGAAACGTCGACTCTCCTGCTCCTTGGATGCTGCCTGACCTGCTGCGCTTTGCCAGCAACACATTTTCAGCGGCTGGAAGGGTCAGTCAAAGAAATGGAAGAGAGGGGAGGAGCTGGATAGGGAGCTGAGGGATGTGAAGGGAGGTTATTTGAAAATGGAGAACAATATTGAGTCCTCTGGGCTGAAGGCTGCCCAAGCGGAAGATGATGTGTTGTTCCTCCAATTTGCAGTCTGATTCGCTGTGCCAATGGAGAAGGCTGAAGATGGTCATATCGGAAAGGGAATAGGAAGGTGAACTTAAATGGGCGGTGACCAGGAGGTCAGGTTGCCCTTGCTGGCCCAGGTGGGATGCTCAGCGAAATGTGCCCTTAGTTTACGTTTAGTCTTCCTAATTTTGAGAAGACCACATCGAAAGCACTGGATACAGTAAACTAGGTTGGAGGAGAGGCAGGTGAATCTCTGTATCACCTGGAAGGACTGTTTGGGGCCCTGGGTGGAGGTGAGGGAGGTGATGTGTGGGCAGGTTTTGCATCTTTTATGGTTGCAGGAGAAAGTACCAAGGGGTTTGGGGGTGAAGGGTGGTTGGTGGAGAAAGTGGCACAAACAAGGATTGGTGAAAGGAATGGTCCTTGTGGAAGGTAGAGAAGGGTGGGGAGAGGAAGATGTTCTTGGTGGTGGGGTCTAGTTGGAGTTAGCAGAAGTGTTTAAGCATGATGCGTTGGATGCGGAGACTGGTGGGGTGAAAAGTGAGGGCAAGGGACACTCTGCCTTTATTACATTTGGAGGGGGTGGTTAGAGCAGTGGAATTGGGAAAGAGGGAGGTGCAGTGGAGGGCTGTCTGGATGACAGAGGGGGGAAAAGCATGTTGTTCAAAATTGGTGAATATCTGGGATGCTTGGCAGTGGAATGTCTCCTAGCCTGAACAGATGGCAATGGAGGCAGAGGATTTGGGAAAACAGGATGGAGTTCTTGCAGCATATTGGGTGGGATCAGGCCTAATCCTGGTAGTTATGGCAGTCTGTGGATTATAATAAATGTCTGTCTGTAGACTGTAACCGGAGATGAAAATGAAGAGCTCAAGAAAGGGGAGAGAGATTTTCAAGCTAGACTGAGTGAATTTAAGGGCAGAATGGAAGTTGTTGGCAAAGTCAATGAACTTCTCCAGTTCAGCCCGAGTGCAGATGCTGTACCAATACAGTCATTGATGTAATGGCAAAGATTTGGGGTACAGTGCCTGTGTAGGTACTGAAGAAGGACTGTTCGACATAATGGAGATAGAAGCAGGTATAGCTAGGGCCAATGCAAGTGCCCATGGCCACATCCTGGTATTGAAGGAAATGGGAAGAGTTGAAGGAAACGTTATTGAGGGTGAGGACTAATTCGGCGAGACAGAGGAGAGCATTAGTGGAGGGAGACTGGATAGGTCTGTTGGAGAGGAAGAGGGTGAGGGCCATCCTTGTGGGGTATGGATATGTAAAAGGACTGCACATCCATAGTGAAGATAAAGCACTAGGGGTCAGGGAACTGGAAGTTACTGGAAAGGTGGAGGGTGTGGTTAATGTCACAGATGTAGGTGGGAAATATCTGGACCAAGGGGGAGAGGATGGAGTCAAGGTAGGAAGAAATGAGTTCGGTGGGGTGGGAACATGCTTGTGGATCTTGGGATATTGCAGGGCTGGATATTGCAGGGCTGGGGGATTATGAGGTTGGAGGCATTGGAGAGAAGATCACTGGAGGTGATGAAATCACAGACATTGTGAGTGATTTTGGCCTGATGGGCCATGGTGGAGTCATGGTCAAAGGGGAGATAGGATGTGATATTGGAGAGCTGGGGTTCGGACTCTGCAACATAGAGGTCTGACCTCCAGACTACCCCAGCCCCACTTTTGTCAGCTATTGGAAGCTGAATGAATCAGCAAACCCCTTCCCCCAAACAGGGAAAATTGCAAAGGCTCAGTCTTGTTAACATGAGACAACATTATAAGGATCACTATTTCAACCATGCAATAAGCTATCATGTTGTCACTGACTTAGTGGACAAGGATAGCAATGGGAATAAATTGGTAGGAGATGTAGTTGAGGCCTATATTGAGCTCTGTAATACATGACTAACTAATAGATAAATACTAGCAAACTGAGGCTTCTTATTCACCTACCTAGATGCAGTGAGCCATCATAACAATTTACTCACAGCATTTAAGGACTTACGCAGAAACAAGATGCGAAAGGGGCTACTCCCATAAGGCAATATCCAAATCGGCTGGGCCCAGAAAAGCCTGGTCCAGAAGGATATTAACTACATGCTGGGACACCACCTCATAGAGATGAGCATCAGTAGCAGAAACTCCACGGTTGTATTTTTTGCCTAAGCCAGATGGCTCCACAATGCTCTGCAATGAAGACCATGAAGTTAATGCAGTGACCTGGGCCAATTTCTGATAACCCCAGCTGGAAGACTACATAGATAGGATAGGTAGATTAGCCTATGTTACTAATGTAGTTTATTCAAGGGCAACTGACAGATTCCTTTGACTGCATGCATAAAGCAAATCTTTGCCTTGATAACTCCTGACAGATTATACCACTGTCAAGTAATGGCATTTGGCTTCCATCCCAGCCATATTCCATAAGCTGACGAACCAGATAGTGGCAGGCTTATATAATTATATTGTGTACCTACATGACCCCCTAGTGTACAGTGACACTTGGGAGACGCATTTAAAGAAATAGTCAGCTGACCTGGTGGTCACACATGCAAACAGCAAGTTCACCGAGGCCCAAGTGACCTATCTCGAACATTGAGTTAATCCAAGTTGAATTCTATCCAAGTCTTCAAAGTTTAGAGGTAGTAGCACAAGTTTGCCATTTCCTCAAAAAGCAACAAATCCTGAGGTTCCTAGGGATTTGCTGGTTCTACCAAACTTCAGCACAGTAACTGTGCTGCTGTCAAACTAACTACAGAAACAAAATGATAATATTGACTCAGAACTACCAAAAAGCTTCAGGAAGACAAAACCAGAACAGGAACACCAATCAGATGCTTCTCCAATGTTACTGACTAGGCCACCTCCCATCAAAATATTTTAAGAAGATAGCCCAGACCTTAACGTTTTCTTATTTTAAAGGCAGATGTGAGACTGATATTCCATTTTTGATGCACCTGGTCAAACCACTGGGCTTTAAGCTAAACAATTTATTTAAACACCACTGTTGAAACACAAACATAAGAAGACAAATTTAGAATAACTTACTCATTGGAAAGCTTAACTGACCCCACACAGCAACTTAACTAAGGAGCTGTTCCAATTCCCATAACATCCCACAAACACATTCCTTGGCAAAAGGTAAATTCAAATACAGGTTCTTGCAGGCAGGAGAGATTTCAGAGAGAAAAGTCAGTCAAGAAACACCTACTGAAGCATGAAAACTTTTGCACTGCAGCAGCTCCTGCTACAGCTAAACTAGTAGCTTCTCACTTGTTACCATTAAACTAAACTAGAAAAAATCTGAACTGGGAGGCTGGCCACTCCCCTGCCATTGTTAAAGTAGACATTTTGGCACCTCTGCCTTTATGACCTCTCTTGAAAATAAATCCAAGGACAAAATAACCTTTTTGAAGCGACAGCATAATCACACCAGAAACTTTAACAAGAATTAGAGATCGTATACCACAATAGAGAAAGAACCCCTGGTTTATTACTGGCTCTCAAACACTTTGTGATATATGTTCAAAATGCAAAATGGATACAGAGAGACTCCAGTCTATACTGAGCATAGCGTGATAACTTTTGTGGAAATGTTTAAGACCCAGAATGCCAGCTTATTCCATTGGGGTTTATCCCTTCAATCACGTCAAAATCACCCACATTGCTCGGAAATTGAATACAACTGTAGGCACCCTGTCCAGAACTGAAGAAATAATATTGACCAGTCAAAGAGAATGAATATGAATAATGAGTGTGTCTGCCATTTTATGTTTTGTTTTTCTTTTCTTTTTGTAATGAAATGAGAATAAACCATTTCATGCATCTTGTATGATTCTGGATCAGCTATGGACATATTTACCTTTAAATTCCAAAACCTGTGTTTGAAAGAGAACGGATACAGCCAAGGTGACTGCAAATATAAATTCTGGACAGAAATTCTGGAATATCAAATTTGAACATAGTCAAGGAGAAAAGTAACTACAAGGTATCCTTCTTAAATTAACCGTGTCGCAACCAACAGAGGAGCTGGGTGAATAAAGGGGAACCAGTTCATCTCTCCTTACCCAGATACTAAACCAGTTAGGGAATTTGGGAACCTTGCCCAGGGACTGGTCATAAGATACCGCACATCTTGTCCAAAATCATACTGTTTGGTTTATTGCAGAAAGTAAAATTGAACTTGCATACTCAATGTATTGAAAGAATTATTAATAGTAATGATTTAATATTATTGCTTAGAGTACAGGTATAATATAGAAGCACAAAGTTAAATAACTACATTCAATTTTGAAAGTAAACGATCCAGCTGCAAATAACTATGCAAAGAGCATTAATCAGTTTTAGTGAATCTTATTTCCTCCCATATATGTAAACTACTAAGGCAAAAAAAGAGGTCTCACAGAAATTACTCTGGACAGCTTTGTGAAGAGTCCACATATTTATACTGTGCTTCACAAATTGCCTTATGCAGGAAATGGGAAGAACTCCAGTTTGCAAAAGACATTGTGAACAGGGCATCACACTCATGATTTAAATTGTGGATGACTTCAGTGTTCATGCAGCTGTTGTCAAGTGACACAGAGTTGATCCAGTATAATTCAAACAGCTGTAGTGCATGTACTTAGTGAAAACACTGATATCCTTTCAATTTGTACATCTTTAGCCTTGCAGTTTGTAAAGGCGGTTTATGTGACTAGAATGTAAAACTTAAGCTTTAGGTTTGATTTTTTTTATTTTCAGAATTCTGTCAACATACAGTCAATAAAATAACAATTCATATTGTGGAACACTTTCCTTTAGGATTTATCATTTGGCCATGAATGTCCAAGTACATGCTGTTTTGAAAGTCTGTCATACACGCTCACATGCAATTTACAGGGCAGAAGCATCAAATCTCCAGATCATTAAATTAAACCTGATTTTCAAACATCCATTTAAAACACATCTCTATTTGAGTTATTCTGACTGTCTATATGAAATAATGTCATGTTAAGATGATAATTTTTTGGATGATCTCTATCAGACATGAAATTAGGTTACATTAGAACAGAACTAGACTACTCAAATCTTCGAGCCTGCTTGCCATTTACTTTGATCCTGATTGTAATGTGCATTGATTCTATTTGCCCATTTTTGTTCTGTGATCTTTAATACTCTTGCACTTTCACCAATCCCAGCTTTGAAATTTTCAATCAAAGCCAATAGCTGCCTGAGGATTGCTCCCGATTTCTACAAATTTTTCTGTAAAGAAGTATTTTCTGATAACCCTATTAAAGCACTTGTTATGCTTTTCTTGATGGTTTACAAGTCTAGCTTATGCAATCTGTCCCAACAATTTAGCTTTCCAGCCTAGTGTCATGCCAATGAATGTGCTAAAATCAAAACATTGAGCATGTGCAGGAATTGCATAAAATACAGAAAATAAAAAAAGTTTGCATAAATTAAAAATCACTTCCTGTCCTTTTTTTTAAGGTGGAAACATTTTCCACCTCACCTTGATGACATCATCCCAAAAGCACAGTGTTATTTCACATGTAAACTGACAACGTGCAGTTCTACATTATCACTGCCCTTCTTAACCCCTCTACTGTTGTTAAATTATCAGATCTCTTAGGTGACATGCACTTCTGCACGAGCAGAAATCTCCCCTATTAAATGTTGAGAAAAGCAAAGACAGTGGTTCCCACTACAATCTCCTCTCCTTGGCTACTGACTCTGCCTGTCTCTTTCTGGATTGACAAGCAAGAGGCTGGAAGAACACAGCAAACCAGGCAGCATCAGGAGGTGAAGAAGTCAACATTTCGGGTATAATCCTTCTTCAGGACTGGGGCCCGGTCCTGAAGAAGGGTCACACCCGAAATGTTGACTTATCCACCTCCTGATGCTGCCTGGCTTGCTGTGTTCTTCCAGTCTTTTGCTTGTCTACCTTGGATTCCAATTTCTGCAGGTTTTTTTGTCTCTTTCTGGAAATTGCTAAAAGTTGAACCAGATTGTTTGCAATATGGATGTTATATTTGAGGCTGAGATGAACTTCTGACATGATCATATTCATGCCATCAATAAGACTGCCTACTCCCATTTCATACCATTGCCCTTCTCTGCCTCAGCTCATCTGTTGCTGAAACCTCCATCATTGCTTTTTTACTTTTGATCTGACTATTTCAACACTCCGCTGGCTGACCCACATTTAACATTCCATAAACTTGAGGTACTCCAAAACTACTTCCCATGTCCTAACTCACATGAAGTTCTGTTCACTCTTCTATTTACTGATATCTACTATCTGCTAGTCAAGCAGTACAGTACTTTTAAAATTCTCATCCAGTTTCTAATTACACCCCCCGAGTCTGTATAGCTTTGCCTCTCCACTCCGTTTTCTTCTCCAGCACATCCCAAATCATTTTGAAACATCTATTCTTACCTTATTCTGAGCTCTTGAGCATGTTCAGATTTTCAGCCATGATCCTGTTAAATGACTGGGCAGGTTCAAGGAACCAATGGCTTAATCAAGCTTTATATCATGAGTTCCTGTCTTCGTGCGTACATAATCTTAATCACTCCACATTGGAAATCATCTCTTCAGCTGGTAAGGCCCGAAACTATATTTCCCTCCCTAAAACTTTCCACCTTTCAAAAGCACTTTTCTCCCTTAACAAGCTCCTGAATGCCTATCTCTTTAAACCAGTAGTTGGTCATCGATCTTATTAGTACATTATGTCACTTGATATCCAGCTGTGCCTATAGGGATTCCATGAAACCACTTGAAACATTTAAAACATTGAAGTCATTACTTAAATGCAATGTCTGAGTCTTGTACCATGTGTATGAAAAAGTCCAATGAAACCAAATTTAAAACTGAAGGATTGTAAAATGTTAAAGATAATATTTTCTTTGAAAATTATCATTAATTTGATGTTGGAATGCATTTTAAATGTCAACCATTGTGTACATTCATAATAGACTTTTTAGCTTACTCTGGTGGTGTAACCCAGTAACAGAAACTGACTCCGTCTCAAGGCGATTTGTTACAAATCTGCCAGCAATGTTTGTTTGTATGCTTTGCCAGCAACATCTGTGTATGTCCGAGTTTGCAAAATCTGAAGAGAAAGGAAAAGAGAAACAAAGAAAACAAAGAGGCTATCCACATACACAGGTACAGAAGATTAGAGTAAGACAAAGGCAGATATCGAAGTTGATGGCTAAAAATAAAAATATATTATTTCTAGTTCATCAGCTTTAATTTGTTATTTTCTCCTCTACTTCTGTGTTATTTTAAAGTTCATTTTCTACTTAAATTTTAACTTTTTGTTATTTGTACAAACATTTTCCTTTTGAATTTTTTGGCAACAACCTTCCCTCTCTGGCTCACAGTTTCAGTCTTTAAATTTTCAACACAGTTTTATGCTACTGTAGGCAAAGTTGACAGGCGTTTGTTACTGACCATTCTGCAGATAATCAGGCAGGACACTCCTTAAAAAGAGACAAAATTTCCCTCTATTCGCTTTTCTTTCTTCCTGGCTTACCACTATCCATCCTTTTGTCTGCCTAATTGTCTTTCTCCCTCTCTGGGCTCCATCTCCACTTATTTGCTTGTTCTTTCCCCACCCCACCCCCTGTCTTCACCACAAAAATCATCTTTTCCAAGCCACTAACAGTTCTGAAGGGGAGTCATTGGACCCAGAATGTTAACTCTGCTATTTCTCCACAGATGGTGCCAGACCTTCTGAGTTTTTCTAGCAATTTCTGTTTTTCTTTTTTGTTTCCAGCCTCTGCAGTTGTTTGGTTTATATTAATTTTTTTCTTGATGATTAAATCAAGGGATAGTGAGTTTTAATTCCATCAGTTACTAGTTCAAGTCTTAAAATTATTTGTCACTCACATCAGGTTTTTCAGCTTAGTGAATATTTAAAATACTATGTGAATGTGAAAAAAATTCTTATTGATGGGTGGGGAGGAAATACTGATTCTCATCAATGCCAAGACCGGACTTTATATTTATCCATGAAAGAACGAATGTTCACAAGTCACAGGTGAAGATAGTTTGGTTTGAGTAGGTCCAGCAATTGTCTGAAAATGACTATTTATACGTCTATACCAAGGGTCTCTTTATGATGAGGCATTCTGGACATGTATTTCACTTAGAGTCATAGAGATGTACTGCACTGAAACAGACCCAGATATAGGATTCTAGATAATCCAAGACAGAGGATCGGAAGAAATTGTGGCTGTAACAGCTGTTCCTTATCTCCTGAGGGAGATAACTTGAAGATACAGTCAAGTGGATGGGTGACCTCTAGGAAAGATAGGAGAGGGAGGCAGGTAGGGCATGAGTCTCCTGTGGCTATCCCCATCTCAAACATGTATGTTGTTTTGGAAAGTGTGGGGGTGATGGACTCTCAGGGGAATGTAGCATGAACAGCCAAGTTCTAGTACTGAGACTGGCTCTACTGAGTATGCCAGATTCCGAGCGATTGATTGTGATGGGGATTCTCCAGTCAGAGGCACAGACAGACATTTCTTTGGCCCACAGCAAGATATCAAAATGGTGTGTTGCCTCCCTAGTTCCAAGATCAATGATACCCAGGCTGAAGAATGTTTTCAAAGGTGAGAGGGACCAGCAGGAGGTTGTTGTACACATTGAAACTAACAACATTGGAAAATGTAAGGATGAAATTCTGAGGAGAGAATATAGGAAGTTAGGCAGGAATTTAAAAAGGAAATCCTCAAGCATAGTAACATCTGAATTACTCCCAGTGCTGTGAGCTAGTGAAGGTAGGTATAGGAGGATACAGCATGGATGAGGAGCTGTTGCTGGGTAGAAGGATTCACATTTTTGGATCATTGGATCTCTTCTGGAGTAGAAATAACTTGTGTAAGAAGGATGGATTGTACCTGAATTGGAAGGGGACTAATATACTGGCAGGGAGATTTGCTAAATTTGATCGGGAGGACTTAAACTAGTAAATTGGGGTTGTGGGATGTAGGGAGATAATGAGGAAAGTGATCAGTTTGAGACTGATACAGTTGGGAAAAGGAGCGAGTCAAACAGTCAGGGCAGGCAGGAATAAAGCAGAGAATAAGGTAGGACTGATAAATTAAACTGCATTTATTTCAATGCAAGAGGCCTTACAGGGAAGGCAGAAGAACTGAGGGCATGTTTGGGAACTTGGGATTGGGATATCATAGCAATCACAGAGACATGGCTCAGAGATGGACAGGACTGGCAGTTTAGCTTTCCTGGGTATAGAGCTATAAGGAGGATAGAAAGATGGGCAAGAGAGAAAGGGGAGTGTCATTTTTGATAAGGAATAACATTACTGCTGTACCTAGGAAGAATATTCTTGGGAATATGTCCTGGAGAGTTATTTGGGTGGAACTGAGAAATAAGAAAGGGTTCACCTTATTGGGATTGTATTATAAACCCTTCAATAGTCAGTGGGAAATTGAGAAACTAATTTGAAAGGAGAACTTAATCATCCGTAAGAATAATAGGGTGGTTATGGTATGGGATTTTAACTTCCAAACATCGACTGAGACAGCCATAGTGTTAAGGGTTTAGACGGAGAGGAATTTGTTAGGTGTGTACAAGGAAATTTTCTGACTCAGTATGTGGATGTACCTACTAGAGAAGGTGCAAAACTTGACCTACTCTTGCGAAATAAGGCAGGGCAGATGACTGAGGTGTCAGTGTGGGAGGACTCTGGGGCCAGCAACCATAATTCTATTAGTTTTAAAATAGTGATGGAAAAGGACAGGCTGGATCTAAAAGTTAAAGTCCTAAATTGGAGAAAGGCCAATTATTATGGTATGAGTCAAGAACTTTCAAAACGTTGATTGGCTGTCGATGTTCATAGGTAAAGGGATGGCTGGAAAATGGGAAGTCTTCAAAAATGAGATCACGAATGTCCAAAGACAGAATGTTCCTGTTAGAGTGAAGGACAAAGTTGGGTGGTGTAGGGAATGCTGGATGACTAAAGATATTGAGGTTTTAGTCAAGAAAAAGAAGGAAGTATATGTCAGATATAGATATCAGGGATTGAGTGAAACCCTAGAAGAGCATAAAAGCAGTAGGAATATACTTAAGAGGGAAATCAGGAGGGCCAAAAGGAGACATGAAATTGCTTCGGCAAATTGGGTTAAGGAGAATCCAAAGGGATTCTATAAATACATTAAGGGCAAAAGGGTAACTAGAGAGGTAATAGGACCCCTTAAAGATCTGCAAGGCTGCCCATGCGTGGAGCCACAGGAAATGGGGGAGATAATAAAACTAATATTTTGCATCAGTGTTTACTGTGGAGAAGGATATGGAAGATATAGAATGTGGAAAAATAAATAGTGAAATCTTGAAAAATGTCCATATTATGAGGAAAGGATAATGCCATAAGACTAATAGGCTGGAGCTATTTTCCCTGGACCATCAGAAGCTGAGGGGTGATCTTATAGAAGTTTATAAAATTATGAGGAGCATGGCTATGGTAAATAGACAAGGTCTTTTCCCTAGGATGGGGAGGTCCAAAACTGGATGGTAAAGGTTTATGGTGGGAGGGAAAAGATTTAAAGGGACCTAAGGACAACTTTTTCAAACAGAGGATTCCATATGCGTGTATGAATGAGTTGCCAGAGGAAGTGGTGGAGGCAGGTAGGATTACAACATTTAAAGGGCATCTGGATGGGTATATGAATAGAAAGGGTTTAGAGGGATATGGGCTAAATTCTGGCAAATGGGACTAGATTTATATAAGATATCTGTTGGGCATGGACCTGTTAGATCAAAGGGTCTGTTTCCATGCTGTCCAGCTCTATTACCCTATGACTCTATGACAGCTGAATAAGCATTATTTTGAAATTGGCAATGGACATGAGCTCAAAGTCACTCAGGCAAATATCCACTTAAGAAAAAGGCACCATAAATACAGAACAGTCAAATCAAACTGCAACTGCATGGTTAGTATATTAGGTCATGATACATATCTCTTTATTGATTAGCCAAATAGTGTGTTACACTCCCTGGCAGATGAAGGAAGCTTATCAAGTGAAGGCTCATAAAGAAGTTTTAAAATTGTATGACTTGCCTATATGTGTGGGATGTCAATCTAAAAATGATGATTCTAAAGGCAAACATCACTGTTCATGATGTATGTTTAATTACTTACTAACGTAGTAGCATTGATACCAAAGCATGAAGTTGTTCAGTTGCCTTGAAGTCTACTGACAACAGCAACACAGATCTAGAACTGATATGGTCCTACCTCTCAGTTAAAAAAGAATATGCTGTGGTCAGAAATCTGTTGATAGAGAATAAAATTCAAGTTCTAAAAACTATTTGAAAGAACTCCAAAATACCAAGCTTGGTCAAAAATCAATAAAAATGAATTCCAATAATATCTTCCACCCAAAATGATTAAAAGAATCAAAAATGCATTTATGTTCCACCTGGCTTTCTCCCATCTTTTTCATACACTCCTATGTATGTTCAGTCATCGATTCCCTATTTAATCTGCCCTTGACTCACCATTTGTTTGCAGTTTAATAATTGTTTTTCATTTTGTAATGTTGTGGTGCTGCAGTTCTGAAAGAGTTAATATTTTCTCCCCACCAGGAATGAGTCATGGTTTAATATGCCAATCAGAGTCTCAGTACAGCCTCTTTACCAGAGGGATTTGCTTTTCTTTGTTTTGTTTTTAATTGGCTCAATACAAGTGTCGACTGTGAAAGCCAAACCAGACTCTGGGCTCAGTTTGAGCTCGGTTTGACCTAGACAATGGCTGGTTCACCCACCTCAACAATTAAACTTGCAGTACTGAAAAGCAAGATCCTGTCTCATCAGTACATTACTGCTGTACTCCTGTTTAATTACTTTTAATGGGGAAACCAAACAAAATGTGGTACAGCCACAGTCACTAATAATGTCTAAGCTATTCTCATTTTGATAATTATATGAATCAAAATTTCTGCAACTTGATTAAAATCTGTTAACATCTACAGTATTTGTATTGTGAGTATGAGGATAAACAACAATAATGAAATTCAATTAATTGGAAGAGGCATAAAACATTTGGCATTTTATCCAGAATTGTTAACAGTAACAAAACATCATAATGATCCTGCAGATGTAAACAGTGGACTATAATGCTTTGGCTGTTGGAGCGGGGAAACAGGAGAAAGGAAACATAACAAGGAGGTGGCCTGATTTTCAGCTCTTGATTATATTTTCAGTGGTCGCACAACAGCCAGAATCAATTATGATGCGTGTTTCAAATTAAGTAAACCATTGCGGATTAGGCTTTACCACTTACTAAATATAGGTCTAAAACATTAGAAATAAAGCAATTGCTGAGCCAGTAGCGGTATATTAAATGTTTGAAAATGTTATTATTTATTAATGTGGTAAATATTATATGACTTTTCAGTTTACTTATGGAATGGACTCTGAGTATAGATACAGAGCAATGGGGCAGCAAATCGGTGAATAATGAGGATGCAATGTAAATTAATTCTAAAAATTTCTGTTGGGATAAGCACGTTCATACAAAATTTCTCTGATTTTTAAAAATACAGTATTTCATAGTTTCCCTACAGTATGGAAGCAGACCATTCAACCCATCATGTCCACACTGACCCTCTGAAGCTCATCCCACCTAGACCTACCCCCAACCTACCCACAGCTAACTCACCTCGCCTACACAACCCGAGATGCTATGAGCAATTTAGGATGACCAATCCACCTAATCTGCACATCTTTGCACTGTGGAAGGAAAACGGAACACCCAGAAGAAACCCAGACACAGGGAGAATGTGCAAACTCCATGCACCTGAGGTTGGAATCAAAACCAGGTCCCTGCTGCTCTTAGATAACAGTGTTAACCACTGAGCCACCATGCTGCCCTTTCTCTCTTCTGAAAAAAAAACACAAAGCAACTGATACTTATCAATATCCAGACTTACGCACAATGAATATTGCAATGCAGGGTGTTGTAGTCGATCAGCTTTGAATGCCAGGGTGGTCAGTTAGAGTGTTAATTTATCTCAATGCTCCATGGCATTGGGTAAATATCTGTTTGTATTTGACAGCACCGGAAGTGGTCTAGATCTGTTATCCGTGCTGCATTTTCATTGTTAGTGAATTTACACAGTTTGCATGTTTACACATGTATGCAGATGAAACAATATTTTTTCTTACTCATTCGTGGGAATGTGAGAAAAGTTGACCAGGCTAGAATTAATTGCCCAACCCAAACTGCCCCGGAGAAAGTGATGGTGAGCTGCATGTAGTTCAAAGTAAAGACACCATCATCAAAAGGAGTTGCAGCCCAATTTCAACAGACTTGACAGTTGCCATGAAGCAACCAAATGCATTTATGTAGCATCTTGTAGCAATGTGGTAAAACATCTGAGCCTCCCAATCAAACAACTTAGTATTGTTCCCAAGACTGGAAAGGGAACTTAGGAGAAGTGATCAAATACTTTGCTGAAAGACGTAGGTTCCAAGCAGATTCCTAAAGGAGGAGAGAGAATGTTGTAGGAATTTAGTGAAGAAATTTCAATTCTCAAGAGATGGATGTTTAAAGCCCTGCTGACAATGGTGGAGTAAAGGGAGTGGGTAAATGCATGTTTGGCCAGAGTTGGATAAATGCAAAGGTCTAGGTAAGTTGGAGGGCTCAAAGAGGTTATTGGGATGAAGAATCTGTATGGATTTGTTTGGATAAGTTGAATGTAAGTATGTTCAAGTTTTTGAAGAGCTAACAAAGAGGGCTGATGAGAGTATGGCTATTGATGTAATGTACTTGCACTTTCAAAGGGTGTTTGGTACAATACCACACAACAGACTTATGAGGAAAGTGATAGGCCTTGGAATAAAAGGGGGACTGGATATAAATAATAGAGTAATAGACAGTAATAGTTAATGAGTAATTTTCAGACTGAAGGAAGATTTATATTGGAGTTTCCCATCGGTCTGTATTGGCTCTTAGTAATTCCTTTTATGTATATGTGTGTATCTATGTATATAAAAATGATTGCGATAATGTGCAGGGGAAACGTTCCAGTGCTTGTGGATAAAACAAAACTTAGAAGAATTGTAAACGAGTGATAATATAAAACTTCAAAAAGTTGTTGAAACAATAGTGAGTGAACGCAGAGATGACAGATGAACTTCAATGAAGAGAAGAGTGAGACGATATATCTTGGTACAAATAACATAAACAGACAGTAGAAAATGAAAGGTCCTATTCTAAAGGTGTCCAGGAACAGTGAGACATAAGTGGATCTATATATCAGTCATTAATGGTGGTAGGACAGCTAGAGAGCTTTAATAAAGCATTCAGTACTCTAGGCTTCATTAATAAGTGCATAGAGTACAAGAATAAGTTAGGCTGAACCTATATAGGAAATAGGTTAGACCTCAGCCTCAGCCACAGTTATGTGCAGTTCTGTGTGCCTTGAGGAAAGATGTGAATGCATTGGAAATGGTGCTAAAAAGGTCTAAAAGAAGGCCTCCAAGAATGAGAAATTTGTATGAAGTTACATTTAAGAAGTTGGGACAGTTTTTCTTGCTGTGGGAGATTAGATAGAAAGAGGGAAAAGCTTTTTCCACTTGTAAATGGATTGTGAACCAGTGCTTTGCAAAATTAGCAAATGCAGTGTGATAAAAATCTTTTTCACATGGCAAGTGGTCTGGATCTTCAACATACTCCCTGGAACTTTAGTGGAGAGATGTTCAACTGAAGCATTCGAGAGAGCCATTGATGATTCATGAAATAGAAACAAAGTGCAGGGTTATGGGAAAAAGTCAGGAACTTGGCATTAAGTCAAAATGTCCAACAGCTGGTGCAGACATGATGGGCTGAACAGTCTCCTTCTGCACTGTACAATGCTGTTATTCTTTGTGAATAACTCAGTAAGAACCCTGACCACATCTTCTGCATCCAGGCACAATTTACCAAGTACGTTTCCAACTCTTTCATTAGTCATTCTCATGCTCTCAATGTGGAGACAAAACATTCTTGGATATTCATTAATTTTACTGGCCAATATTCATACTTGTACCTTATATTCTTACATTGAAATGAAAAGAATCGAGGATCAAAATTGAACAGGTCATCTTTTGTGCTTCCACTTGTCCCAGTATTCTGGTATTTCAATATCAGCACTTGTTTCAGAAGAGCAACCCACCAAAGGGAGAAGGTGGAATTTATCCAAGGGCCCTGGCCATGATCAGCATGGATATGGTCATGGTAAACTCTTGGAAGAGTCTTGCTGCTCTTCAATACTTGCCCTCAATTCACAGGTTATAACCATGCTGAAGACCAGGAGTATACAGGCGAACGCACACCCAAAGTTGTTACAGAGCAAATTATAGGAAATGCAATAGATGGTACATTCCAATCATTAATTTTGTCTTTGAATATGCCCACACTGACTGGATTGAAATTTCCTGAATCTTTGCCTCTTCAGTGAGAAGTCCAAAAGTCGTGTTTGAGCATGAGAAGAAAGTGAATGATGTCTAAAGAATTCTGTGATCTTCTGGAATGATATCAAGGAGGCAGTGCAACCTCAGTGGAAGTTCTTTGTCAGGCACTTGGCAAAACATACAGATAAAGTCATAGCATTCTCAGGGAAAGAACAGAAAGAAGCCAGTTTATTTCAGTTTCTTTTTAAGTCACATTTTTCTTATGACTTGAAGTTAGTTGAGCAGCCACTGACTTTGGTTTATAAATAAACAAATTTATTAAACAATAAGTAAGCAAGGAGTGTAACAATAAGAAAGTGCATATTTTTTGTGATACTTATGAAGTGTAACTGGCTCCTCATCGTAGTAAACAATAAATTGGTCACGACTGCTGTGCTGAACTATGAAATCATTTACTTAATGGCTCTTTTCTTTTCTCATTGTCAGTGAAAGCTCCGTGGACAAACTTGCTTGGAATAGTGCAAACAGACTCCCTCACATGAAAAAGACAGAATGGAGTAAACTTAAATCAAAACTGATAAGCTTAAAAATACAAAAATATTGTCGAACTTTCAAGGAGATTCATGTTTGAATTAATTCCTGAACCTTTCTCTTGGATCTTTCTCAGACAAATTGACTCTTTAACGGATGACTGCATAAGTTAGTATTTGATAAGATTTCTTGATGTCAGTTTTAATCCCCTATGCACTACCTTGCGGTATCAAACCAATTCCAAGATAAAAATGTTTCATTTTTGTCATAGTTATGTAATGAGTGACAATAAAGTTTGTTTAAAAAAAACAAGTTTAAATAATGTTTTAGCTTCTTTATTATCTTAAAGGGATGGTGAGGCTGGGGGTGATTACACCTGAGGGAGGAAGAATTTCATAAGATTGGACTTGGTTTGTATGGAGCATAAACACTTCATAAACTTTATGGACTGAATGGGCTACTTTTCTGTTAATACTTTGCATAGAAATAGTACCTTTCACAAGCTCAGGTTATCCCAAAATACTTCATCGCTAATTTTGTTATGTGGTTATTATTACAGCATAGCAGAACCCAAGCTGTGCATAGCAAGGTCCTTAAACAACAATTGATCTGATAATCGTTTTTGTGACAGCACAACTAAGTTAACAGAAAAAGCCCTTCCCTCCGCCCCCAAAATCTTAAAGCAACTGAAAAGGCCACTGATAACATCAATAAGAGGAAACAATTTTGGTGAATGTTTTCAAGTACATATTATATTGCTTATTGCATATCACTGTCATAAAAAGGATGATAATAAATTTGGTGTGATTAGTGAAAACCTTATTCAGAAAATGTGTATTATAAACATTGGCCTAGCTAATTTGAAATTCAAAAAATTGGAAAGACATAAGATAGAAAAGTTTCATATCAGGTGTCATTTTTCAGGATTTGTAATGTTTTGCAATTGGTGCTGTGTCATCTTCAAGTTATTGATTTTCTGAATAAATCTCTTTCTAGATATCAATTCTATTCCCATAGAATATTCATTAAAAATTGAAATAATGTTAATAATATTTATGGTCTTTAAATTTTATGTACTGAAGTTTATTAAACCTGTCAGTTAGCATAAATAAAGGATTTTGCATATTCTTAAGTTACATTGTATTATAGGATAATTAGGCTCGACAGCATAACTTTTTTTTTCAAAATATGTATACATCACAAGCATCAGTATTGCAGAGTGGCAGGTACTGGATTAAATTTATTTTCATTAGGCCATTTTAATGATGCAAAAAAATCAATAAGCTTTGTTTTATGAAATCCACTAATAAAATTGCATTTCGTTGATGTTTCAGTAGTTCTGGTGTATGTTGTTCTTCTGTGATCACGATGAAAAAGATCAGGTGGACCGACTGTTATACCTGAAAGTTACAGTTGTAACATACTACAATGAGTGGTAAATGTTTCTGCAAAAAACATGGTGCAGCAGTGCTAACTTTCATAGAATGTGAAGTGCACTTTTCTGATGTGGAATCATTCCTGACTGAAGTAGGCCAGTTTCTGTTCACTTCAGCACTGCAATAATTAAAGGAAAGAAAAAACTTGCAACCCTTGTCTGATTTGGATTTTAGCCAGGCTCTCAAAGGACAGAGGACTATGCACTAACTCCCTGCACCACCCAGTTCAAAACAAGTTTTTTAGTGTGTTTTCATGAACTTACAAATCTTTTATTGCTTATTGATTGAAGATTAAAGGTTACTTCAACAGCAATGTTATGTTTAAGGTAAGTGACAATTCATTCTTTAGAAATTCTATTTCCCTGTTGAAGAAGAGGATGAAGGCAAAAGGGATTCCATAGAAGGAAATACACTGTACTGATTCTATTAAAGAAACATAAAACTTAGCTTGCATTTCCAAGGAGGGTCCTACAGCATTTGGGGATGTTGGGAATTGAGACCATCCACCATCAGTGGACATAGGAGACATGTGAGCTGCTTGCAGGTCCTTCTGTTTGCAAGGATTTTGATGGTTATTTTTGTCATTTTTGATTTGTAGTTGTATCAAGATTGCACGGTTAGCTGAGAGCTTGGAGAAATTATGTTAGCCTCCTCCGGAAATGTGTCTGATTCCATTTTAAATATTTGCAGCAAAATCTGCGCCTGTTACACAAGCTGACAGCCCATTTGAAAAGTCAATGATTCTACATTTACACAACTTTTTTTTATAGTTTATCTGCCTAATGTAACAGATTCAGATAATTGCCCTAAATATAAATTGCCCTAAATATCCAGTGCCATCATCATTTTGAATCGCTCAGCAAATTTCCCTAAAATCCACACATAGGAACAGGAGTATGCCATTCAGTACCTCAATCCTGTTCTGGCATTTAATGAGATCATTGCTGATCTGTGATCTGACTCTGTACGCCTTTGTTAATACTTTTGTTTAACAAAGAAAATCTATTTCAGATTTAAAATGAACAATTGAGCTAGCATCAACAGCTACAGCATTCAGTAATAGTAAAATCTTGCTCCCTCAGCCTACTATGATAAGTAAAGACTCTCCTCTGAACCATTTTTCTTTCTTTCTTTATACCCAAAGTACTCTTGCACAGAACTCATCATTACCCCCCTCATCAAATCACCCATGCTATTTTTTTCACCTATTTACCACCACTAGTAAATCATTTGTGTTTTTCAACTGATTAATTTACACAAAAGGCAATGCAGACCCTCAAAGGTGAGGGGGTAGGCTGAATCAAAATGGAGTTGGAGGGAGAGATAAAGCACTTTTCTCACTGCTGTGCCCTCCTCTCTTTCAAGACATCGAGAGTCTTGGCGGACACCTCGTGCTCCCTCTCCAAGGACACCCGGGCATGAATGTAACCCATGGAAGAGGGGCAGACACGCAGTAGCTATGATGCCCTCCACAGCCCACTGCCTAGACCTGCTAATAGCCAATTTGGCCAATCCCAGGAGCAGAGTCATGAGAAGGTCCTCTGATCTGCCTGCACCCACCCTGGCACTGGATGCCCAAAGATCAGGAGCATGGGCTGAAGTGCAACCAACAACACAACAAAAGATTTTTCAAATTACTAAAAGGTGGTGCAATTGCCCATAATTAATATATGTGTGGTCAATGGACTCAGGAACTCTTTCTAGGCTTCTGCTGTTAATTGTATGTTAATTGTGTGTTTAATTGCATTCCAATAGTGTGCATTAGTTGAGGATGCATGGAGAGGAGAAGTTAAGTAGGGTTATGGTGATACTGTGGTAGTGTCCTTATCTCTGAGCTCGGAGACATGGGTTCAAGTCTCATCTGTTTCAAATAATAATGCCATTGAACAGATTAATTAAAATACACTGAGAGGAGTAGTTGCTTTGCTCTGGGGTTAGCACTGCTGACTCACAGCACCAGGGAACTCGATTTAATTCCAGCCTTGGGTGACTGTGTGTGTGTGGAGTTTGCACATTCTTTCTGTGTTTGCATAGGTTTCCACTGGGTACTCTGGTTTCCTCTCACAGCCCAAAGATGTACAGATTAGGTGGACTGGCCATGCTAATTGCCAATAGTGTCGAAGGATGTACAGGCTGGGTGGGTACTCTTCAGATGGTTGGTGTAGACTTGATGGGCTGAATGACCTGCTTCCACATGGTAGGGATTCTACGTGGCCACTCACTGCCTATGTATGGGGCAGAGCCACAAGACAAAGTTAGTGTATTTATTACTTTATTCTGTTCCTGACTCATGAAACTTGTTTCCTTTCATATGAACTTATTTTTTCTTCTTGCCCAGTCAATGTCCCACACACATGATGTCTTCTGCCTCTGTATTCTATTCTACTTGCTGATCCTAAGCTGTGGTGTCAGCTGTGTTCTTAACCAACGTTTCTGATGTCACACCACAAAATACCAGACTTATTGAACTGTTTTTCATCAAATACCTCAGCAGATTTTGATCTCACAACTTCTGGAAAACCTACATCAGTTTTATATTGTATCACTCAAGAAGGCTGGTCACATAGGATTTCACTGAGAAGGAATAAATTGCCAGTCTGGTGGCTGTTGTGCAACAAATTTATCTGAGTCAGGCTTTATCTTTATACTCCAAACTTCACGACATAACCCAGGCTGAAAATCCATTGCAGGATTTAGGGAGTGGTGTATTGTTAGCAGGTGAGATGTATAAATATAATACTCAGCAGCTCTGGTGGATGGAGAAACAGAGTTCATGATTTAAGTCAATGACCTTCCATCAGAAGGCTGTCAACTTGAAATGGTAACTGATTCCCTCACCACAATTGTTACCTGACTAGCTGAGAATTTCCAGCAATTTCACATTGTTTTTCAAATTTCAGAATCCACAATTTTGTGTTTTTTTTGGGAATATTTAAACATACCATTTTCTTCATTCGTAGAATAGAACATAGAATAATACAGCGTAGAAAGGCCATTTAGCCCTCAATGTTGCGTCGATCTATGAACTATTCTCAGCTCATTCCCCAACACTATTCCAAAATCATCCATGTGCTTATCTAAAGATTGTTTAAATCTCCCTAATGTGACAGAGCTGACTACATTAGCAGGTAGGGCATTCCACACCCTTACCACTCTCTGCATAAAGAACCTGCCTCTGACATCTGTCTTTAATCTATCACCCCTCAATTTGTAGCTATGCCCCTTCGTACAAGCTGACGTCATCATCCTAGGAAAAAGACTTTCACTGTCTACCCTATCTAATCCTCTGATCATCTTGTATGTCTCTATCAAATCCCCTCTTAGCCTTCTTCTTGCCAATGAGAACAGGTTCAAGTCTCTCAGCCTTTCCTCATAAAACCTTCCCTCCAGACCAGACAACATCCTGGTAAATCTTCTCTGCACCTTTTCCAATGCTCCCACATCCTTCCCAAAATATGGCAACCAGAACTGCACCAGCATTTTGTATAGTTGCAGCATGATATTGCGGCTCCAGAACTCAATCCATCTACGAATGAAGCCTAATACACCGTATGCCTTCTTAACAGCACATGGGTGGCAACTTTCAGTGATCTATGTACATGAACTCCAAGATCCCTTTGCACATCCACACTACCAAGAACCTTTCCATTGACCCAGTACTTTGTCTTCCTGTTAATCTTCCCAAAGTGCATCACCTCACATTTAGCTGCATTGAACTCCATTTGCCACCTGTCAGCCCGATTCTGCAGTTTATCCAAGTCCCCCTGCAACCTGTAACATTCTTCCACACTGTCCACTACTCCACTGACTTTAGTGTCGCCTGCAAATTTACTAATCCATCCACATATGCCTGCGTCTAAGTCATTTATAAAAATGACAAACAGCATTGGTCCCGAAACCGATCCTTGTGGCACACCACTAGTAACCAGACTCCAGGCTGAATATTTTCCATCAATCACCACTCGCTGCCTTCTTTCAGAAAGCCAGTTTCTATTCCAAACTGCTAAATCATCCTCAATTCCATGCCTCTGCATTTTCTCCAACAGCCTACCATGTGGAACCTTACCAAAGACTTTACTGAAGTCCATATATACCACATCAGCTGCCCTACCCTCATCTACATGCTTGGTCACCTTCTCAAAAAACTCAATGAGGTTTGTGAGACACGACCTGCCCTTGACAAAACCATATTGACTATCTGAAATCAAATTGTTGCTTGCTAGATGATTATAAATCTTATCTCTTATAATCCTTTCTAAAACCTTGTCTACAACAGAAGTAAAGCTCACTGGTCTATAATTACCTGGGTCATCTCTACTGCCCTTCTTGAACAAGGGCACAACATTTGCAATCCACTAGCCCTCTGGTACCAAACCTGTAGACAATGATGACTCAGATATCAAAGCCAAAGGCTTGCTACCTCTTCCCTAGCTTCCCAGAGAATCCTCAGACAAATTCCATCCAGCCCAGGGGACTTGTCTACTTTCACTCCTTCTAGAATTGATAATACCTGTTCGTGACTAACCTCGATCCTTTCTGGTCTAAAATTTCGTACCTCATTCTTCTCCTCTACAATATTCTCCTTTTCCTGAGTGAAAACCGATGAGAAATATTCATTTAGCACCTCTCCGATCTCCACAATGGCCACAACATCGAAGTCCCAGGTATCTATCCATGCTGCAAGCTCATCTACCTTATTTCAAATACTTCTGGCATTGAAGTAGACACACTTCAAACCACTTCGCTGTCTGCCAGCACATTCCTGTGACCCTGAAATCCTGTCCCTGTCCTTCCTACTCTCATCCTCCTGTACACTGCAACTACACCTCTGGTTCCCATCCCACTGCTGAGCTAGTTTAAACCTACCCGAATAGGTTTAGCAAATTTCCCACCTCTGATATTAGTACCTCTCTGTTTCAAGTGAAGACCATCCTGTTTGTACAAGTCCCACCTTCCCCAGAATGAGCCTCAATTATCCAAGAACCTGAAACCCTCCCTCCTGCACCATCCCTGCAGCCATGTGTTCAGCTGATATCTCTCCCTATTCCTTGCCTCGCTATCATATGGCTCGGGTAACAAACCAGAGATAACAACTCTGTTCTAGCTCTCAGCTTCCACCCTAGCTCCCTGAAATCCTGCCTTACATCCCTATCCCTCCTTCTACCTATGTTGTTGGTACCTACATGGACAATTCGTCAGATGGCTAGTTAAAATGCCTAAGTACCATTTTATGAAGAGCAGGATTTCTTGCAACGCCATTGCCAGCATTCCTCCTGCAGCCAACACTGAACAACACAGATTTTTAGACAGAAAATTCATAAAGGGTTTGTGGACCTCGCTGGCTGGGCCAGCATTTATTGCCCATCCTTAGATGCTCTTCAAAAAAATAATAATGAGTTGCCTTCTTGAACAGATGCAGTCCCTTTGATATAGACACTCTCACAATGTCATTAGAGAGAGAGTTCCAGGATTTTGATAGTGCCACTGAAAGAACAGCTTTCTATTTACACATTTTGGAAAGGAACTTGCAGGCAGTGGTGTTCCCTTGTTACTGCTGCCCATGTTCTTCTAGATGGTAATGGTCATGGGTTTTGAAGGTGCTGTCTAAGGAGCCGTGGTGAATTTCTGCAGCGCACCTTATAGATCATATACAGTGTTGCGACAATGTGTCAGTGATGAAGGGAGTGGATCTTGTGCCAATCAAGTGAACTACTTTGTCTTGGATGGTGTCAAGGAGTTTAAGTTTTCACAGAGTTGCACTGATCCCTAAAAAGTGGGGAGTATGTGGGAGATGGTGGTGGTGGTGTAGACTCTTAACTGCCCTTATAGAACATAGAACATTACAGCGCAGTACAGGCCCTTTGGCCTCGATGTTGCACCGACCTGTCATACCAATCTGAAGCCCATCTAACCTACACTATTCCATGTACGTCCATATGCTGGTCCAATGAGACTTAAATGTACTTAAAGTTGGCGAATCTACTTTCGTTGCAGGCAAAACATTCCATATCCTTACTACTCTCTGAGTAAAGAAACTACCTCTGACATCTGTCCTATATCTATCACCCTTCAATTTAAAGCTATGCCCCCTCATGCTCGCCGACAACATTCTTGGAAAAAGGCTCTCCCTATCCACCTATCTAATCCTCTGATTATCTTATATGTCTCTATTAAGTCACCTCTCAACCTTCTTCTCTCTAACGAAAAAGGCCTTAAGTTCCTCAGCTTTCCTCGAAAGACCGTCCCTCCATACCAGGCAATATCCTAGTAAATCTCCTCTGCACCCTTTCCAAAGCTTCCACATTCTTCTTATAATGTCGTAACCAGAACTGTACACAATACTCCAATTACAGCCGCACCAGAGTTTTGTACAGCTGCAGCATAACCTCATGGTTCCAGAACTCGATCCATCTATTAATAAAAGCTAAAACACTGTATGCGTTCTTAACAACCCTGTCAACCTGGGTAGCAACTTTCAAGGATCTGTGTACATAGACACTGAGATCTCTCTGCTCATCTACACTATCAAGAATCTTACCATTAGCCCAGTACTTTGCATTCCAGTTACTCTGACCAAAGTGAATCACCTCACACTTGTTCACATTAAACTCCATTTGCTACCTCTCAGCCCAGCTCTGCAGCTTATCCTTGTCTCTCTGTAACCTACAACATCCTTCATCACTATCCACAACTCCACTGACCTAAGTGTCGTCTGCAAATTTACTAACCCACCCTTCCATGCCCTCATCCAGGTCATTTATAAAAATGACAAACAGCAGTGGGCCCAACACCGACCCGTGCGGTACACCACTAGTAACTGGACTCCAGGATGAACATTTTTCATCAACCACCACCCTCTGTCTTCTTTCAGCAAGCCAATTACTGATCAAAACTGCTATATCTCCCACAATCCCATTCCTCTGCATTTTGCACAATAGCCTACTGTGGGGAACCTTATAGAACGCCTTGCTGAAATCCATATACACCACATCAACCGGTTTACTCTCATCTACCTGTTTGGTCACCTTCTCAAAGAACTCAACAAGGTTTGTGAGGCATGACCTACTCTTCACAAAACTGTGCTGACTATCCCTAATCAAATTATTCTTTTCTAGATGATTATAAATCCTATCTCTTATAACCTTTTCCAACACTTTACCAACAACCGAAGTAAGGCTCACTGGTCTATAATCACCAGGGATGTCGCTTCTCCCCTTCTTGAACAGGGGAACCACATTTGCTACCCTCCAGTCTTCTGGCACTATTCCTGTAGACAATGACGATTTAAAAATCAATGCCAAAGGCTCGGCAATCTCCTCCCTAGGATAAATCCCATCCGGCCCAGGAGACTTCTCTATTTTCACACTCTGCAGGATTTCTAATACCTCTTCCTTGTGAACCTCAATCACACCTAGTCTAGTAGCCTGTATCTCAATATTTTCCTCGACAATATTCTCGTTTTCTAGAGTGAATACTGTCGAAAAATATTCATTTAGTGCTTCCCCTATCTCCTCTGACTCCACACACAACTTCCCATTACTATGCTTGATAGGCCCTAATCTTACTCTCGTCATTCTTTTATTCCTTAAATACCTATAGAAAGCCTTAGGGTTTACCCTGATCCTATGTGCCAACAACTTCTCATGTCTCCTCCTGGCTCTTCTGAGCTCTCTCTTTAGGTCTTTCCTGGTTACCTCGTAACCCTCAAGCGCCCTAACTGAGCCTTCACATCTCATCCTAACATAAGCCTTCTTCTTTCTCTTGACCAGAGATTCCACTTCCTTCATAAACCACGGCTCCAGCGCTCTACAGCTTCCTCCCTGCCTGACAGGTGCATACTTATCTAGGACACACAAGAGCCTTTCCTTGAATAAGCTCCACATTTCTAACATGGCCATCCCCTGCAGATTCCTTCCCCATCCTATGCTTCCTAAATCTTGCCTAATCACATCTTAATTTCCTTTCCCCCAGCTGTAACTCTTGCCCAGTGGTATACACCTATCCCTTTTTATCACTAGAGTAAACATAACAGAATTGTGATCGCTATCACCAAAGCGTTCACCTACTTCCAAGTCTAATACCTGGCCGGGCTCATTACCCAGTACCAAATCTAATGTGGCTTCACCCCTTGTTGGCCTGTATACATACTGTGTCAGGAAGCCCTCCTGCACACACTGGACAAAAACTGACCCATATACTTGTACTATCGTGTTCCCAGTCAATATTTGGAAAGTTGAAGTCCCCCTGTCTCTCTCACTCCTATCAAGAATCATCTTTGCTATCCTTTCCTTATTCCTGATGAAGGGCTTATGCTCGAAACGTCGAATTCTCTATTCCTGAGATGCTGCCTAACCTGCTGTGCTTTGACCAGCAACACATTTGCAGCTCTACATCTCTGGAACTATTTGTGGGTGGCACGGTGGCACAGTGGTTAGCACTGCTGCCTCACAGCGCCTGAAGACCCGGGTTCAATTCCCGACTCAGGCGACTGACTGTGTGGAGTTTGCACGTTCTCCCCGTGTCTGCGTGGGTTTCCTCCGGGTGCTCCGGTTTCCTCCCACAGTCCAAAGATGTGCGGGTGAGGTGAATTGGCCATGCTAAATTGCCCGTAGTGTTAGGTAAGGGGTAATGTAGGGGTATGGGTGGGTTTCGCTTCGGCGGGTCGGTGTGGACTTGTTGGGCCGAAGGGCCTGTTTCCACACTGTAAGTCTAATCTATTCGGAGGCCTATAGAAAACTCCAACAGAGTGACCTCTCCTTTCCTGTTTCTAACCTCAGCCCATACCACCTCAGTTGACAAGTCCCCAACCATCCGTTCTGCAACTGTAATACTGTCCTTGACCAACAATGCCACACCTCCCCTCTTTTACCAACTTCTCTGTTCTTACTGAAACATCTAAATCCTGTCCCTGCTCTATCCTTGTCTCTGAAATGGCCACAACATCGAAGTCCCAGGTACCAACCCATGCTGCAAGCTCACCCACCTTATTCCGGATGCTCTTGGCATTGAAGTAGATACAAACCAACTTCTTGCTTTCCGGTGCCATCTTGCGTCCCTGAAACTTGATTTCGGACCTCCCTACTCTCAACCTTTTCTATACTCAAACTACAATTTTGGTTCCCATTCCCCTGCTGGATTAGTTTAAACACACCCCAATAGCCTGAGCGAATTCCACCCCCCGCCACCCCAGGATATTGGTACCCCTCTGGTTCAGATGAAGGCCATCCTGCTTGTAGAGGTCCCACCTTCCCCAGAAAGAGCCCCAGTTATCCAAGAATCCAAAACCCTCCCTCCTGCACCATCCCTGTAGCCATGTGTTCAACTCCTCTCTCTCCCTATTCCTCGCCTCACTAGCACATGGCACAGGCAACAAACCAGAGACAACAACTCTGTTCGTCCTAGCTCTAAGCTTCCATCCTAGCTCCCTGAATTTCTGCCTTAAATCCCCATCTCTCTTCCTACCTATGTCGTTGGTGCCTATGTGGATCACGACTTGGGGTTGCTCCCCCTCCCCCTCTGATCCCAAAAACACGATCAGAGACATCACGAACCCTGGCACCTGGGAGGCAACACACCATTCATGAGTCTCTCTCATCCCCACAGAACCTTCTATCTGTCCCCCTAACTATGGAGTCCCCAATGAGTACTGCTCTACTCCTCTTCCCCCTTCCCTTCTGAGCAGCAGGGACAGACTCTGTGCCAGAGCTCTGTGTCCCACTGCTTTCCCCTGGTAAGTCCCCCCCCCCAACAGTATCCAAAACGGTATACTTATTGTTGAGGGGAATGGCTACAGTGGATCCCTGCACTGCCTGCCGGTTCCCTTTCCATCCCCTGACTGTATCCCATCTGCCTTTCTCTTGTACCTGAGGAGTGACTACCTCCCTGTAACTCCTCTTAATAACCCCCTCTGCCTCCCGAATGATCCGAAGTTCATCCAGCTCCAGTTCCCTAATGCGGTTTTCGAGGAGCTGGAGTTGGGTGCACTTCCCGCAGATATAGTCGGCAGGGACACTATACCTCCCACATTCTGCAGGAGGAATATTCAACTGCCCTAAACTCCTTTCCCACTATTCTAAATTCCCAAAGAGACTGTTGAAAAATAAGGAATAAAAAATAAACTCCTTACCTTACCAACCTGGTGCATAGAACCTTTTTATTTGCTTAGAGGAGGAGGATGGGTGGGAGACACTACACGAGTTGTATTTCGGGTAACACAACCACAAAAATATATGACTTCCCAGAAGTCCTTCGCTCCTCCCTCGCATGTCTCGGCAAATGGAGGCCCCAAAGCCTGAAGTAAGGTTTTTAAACAGTTAGACTCACCTTCCCAGAAGTCCTTTGCTCCTCCCTTGCCCCTCTCGGCAAAATCGCAATCGTGGGCAATAAATGCTGGCCCAAAAGTGGTAGCCATATCCAGTGAAGGAAGGCTTAAAAAGTATGTGCCTTCTCGATGGTGGAGTCAGGAGGCAAATTGCTCACTACAAGGTTTCTGCTTATGCAACCAGAACATTTGTATGTCCAGTCCAGTTCTGTTTCTGGTTAATGGTTGCCACCGGGATGTTGACGGTGAGGCTTTCAGTGATGGTAATGTCATTGAATGTCAAGGATCAATGGTTAGGTTGTCTCTTATTGGAGACAGTCATTCCCCGACCCCAGATATCGTCCAAGTCTTGCTGAATTTGGACATAGACTGCTCCAGAATCTGAGGAATAATGAATGATGCTGAATATTGTGCAATCATCAATGAACATATCTGTTTCTGATATTAGAATAGAAAGAAGGTCAATGAGGGCTTGGGGCTTGGACATTAGCCTGAGGAACTGGAGGGTTCTTGTGGCCCACTAGTAGAGTCCCTACATCTAGCCCAGGAGAGCCAGGTTCAAGTTCCATCGGCTCCAGAGATGTGAAATAACATCTCTGAACAGGTTGTTTATTAAATATAGTTTAAGGAACTTCTATAAAGATGTACTGGAACTGATATGACTAGCCTCCAATAGGCACAGCTATCTTCCTTTATACAAAGTATGACTCGAACCAGTGGAGAGATTTCCCCCTGATTTCCATGGACTCTAGTTTGTCTCAGTCCCCTTGTTGCCACACACAGTCAAATGTAGGGCAAGAACATGTTAAGGACCATCACTGTCATCTTACCTTTAGAATTCAGCTTATAGCTGAATGAGTAAAGCAAAAAATAACCACAATTAGGCAGTGATTGGATATCCTTAATCAAAATCAAATGAATTGCAGGTGCTGTAAATCAGAAACAAAAATAGAGATTGCAGGAAAAGCACAGCAGATCTGGCAGTATCTGTGGAGATAAATCATTGTTAATATCTTGGGTCAATTGACCCTTCTTCAGAACTGAGTTAACTGTGATTTCTGTCCACAGATGCTGCCAGATCTGCTGAGCTCTTCCAGCAATCTCTATTTTTGAAAGGATATCCTTTCTCTACAAAGAGTAAAAACAAATCACTTATACAATATTAGTGAGTACCTTTTGGAGGCAAATAAAATAAAAACATTTAATAAACCTTTCAAATGTAAGACTTGTCTTCCAAGAATAATATTTTATTTGAATAGAAGATGCTGTGTCTGCTTCCATATTCTTACATGAATTCTGTTCTGCAGCTTAGTGTTTGTACTAATTCTTTGAATTACATAATAAAAAAATGATTTTTAAAATAATACAGAACTGTTTAATTGTTACATTGCAATACTGAACAAATAACATGAGCATAACCAGACATTCAGAGAGCACGCCTTACTGACTCAGCTGAGTAAATAACCGGCTCAATTTGTGAGTCACCAAATTCAATGAGTCATATTTTTGGATGTCTTGAAGCAAGGGCCACATTTTTGTTCTTAATTGTATTCAGCTCTTTCAAACTGGTTCCACATCAAATCAAAAATATATTCTAACTGTCCAATCTATTTGCACTGCTCATTTGCATAAAATTAGTATTGATGGAACATAATGGTCTGTTTTGTTTGGCTACTGCATCTCATATCAGTTTGAAAATGTGTTTGTTTTTCGGGTCCCTCAAACATAGCCGGTCAGACCTGTCTATGCTTCTTGATCACCTAGATGACCAACTCATTTCCAAAAAAAACCTGTTCTCATACCCATCAGCCCCTTGTAAAATTCTTTATTTCCCTCCAACACCAGGCTCGATATTATTCCTGACACCAGTCTCCTATTTTGGTTTCAATGTGGCACTATATTTGTGTGTGTTTCTATTTAAATGTCAACCATGCATCAATTGGTAGCACTGATGCCTTAAAGTCAGGAAGTTGCAGTTTCAAATTCTATTCCCAGGCCAAACAATTTCAAGAATTAGCAGAATGAGGAAGGCAGGATCGGAAATGGGTCATGATTCCATTCTAGTTTTTGATCTCTCTAGAGTCTTGTACCAGCTGATCAACTAGCATCTACCGGGCAGGTGGATGTCCATGTCCATTCATTGGCTGGAGATGTGAGCTGAAAAGACATCAAAAGAGCCTACTTCTTGTCCAACTTCCACATCTGCTTCAGTCAAGTCTTTCCAGATCTTCAACCAATAGCTTTGGTCAGTCATTGGGAAAAGGGGGGGAAAAGTCACCGTAGAAAGCATAATAAAGACTGAGGAATGAAGCAGTTCTCAACTGGCAGAAGAAAAATCTCTGATGGCGTCACAGTTGAATGATAGCTCCCTGCATGATTTCTTTTGGACAATTGGCCAAGGGAGAAAATCCTTTAGCTGAGCAATATAAAGAGGAGATCGCTCTGAATAACCAAACAAGCTGGACAGAGGTCACAGCAGAGGTCAGAAGCCAAGGAGTTCTTTGAAGATCCTGGGTGTAGTGCTGCCATCATGTTAGTATCCTTCTCCATTATCCCAAGGTGGTATCGCATCTTGTGTCCTTTGGGAGTTAACACATATACTTGTGATGGTATGACTGTTAGGGAAGGCGAGTCACTGTGTCATTGACAATGGGGTGAGACTGTAGCATTTCCTGTGAAAAAAATAAAAGTGTGTTACAGGACATGGAGATCCTTGTTAAGCCACTCCCGAGTGGGCAAGTGCCACATGCATTCCAGAACCCCAAATTCAATAACTAGAAGCCAGCCACTGAAACATTATATCTGTTCTTGTCAGGCATCTAAGAGTACATTCTATCTTCAGGATACATAGAGCCCATAATATCAAAGGAAAGAACCAGATGAGTGGCAGGGTTCCACTTCTAGCCATTCTGACACCCAAAGAAAGGAAAGCTCTTGAGTATGACAAGGCAGCAAGGCAGATGCTTCATCACACACTGTGAGGCAGACGTCTGGATATGAGTGTGTACAGTCTCAGAAACAGACTCAAGGGAGCATTAGGTATTACTAAGGGATGAAGTTCCTGTTTACTTAATTGTTTATGCATTGATCAATTATGGTGATTCCTGCTTGGAAGGAACAAACACTATGGAAGCCTACCAAAAGAATAGAAAGCTTCTGTTGCTGTAGGGCAGTCTTTCACTTCTGATGGGTAAGAAGGGATCTGAGGGTGCAGCATTACATTGTTTTCTTGCACCACATTCATTGATACATATTCCTTCAGTAACCTGTGCTCCCGCAGATTGCAGTGTTGCTGAGATGCCACCTATAAAGAGTGGCAGTGACTGGTGGAAAATGAGCATGTTGTCTTTTCCCTTAGCAAAACCAATGCTCTCACCAGTGCCACTTTACCAATGTCTTTATTCTTGTCCATTAATCTGATACCTCAGACTACAACTATCTGCTCAGGGCCAACTGCAGCTTCCCCCTTTGAAAGTCTGTGACTGTTCATGTTGCAGCCAAAGGGATAGAACAGCATTGGAGCATTAGACACACTGAGCAATGGCACACTGCAGGCAGACACTAAAGAAATATGCATAGATGCTTGGTTAAAGCTTTGCATGGAATATTGGATGGCTTGTTTTAAAAACTGCTTCAGAATGCTTGTTTTCAGAATTGTGATCACAAAGATATTATGATGGCCTACAACAATGACAGAATAAAGTGTACATTTGGATTCTGATTTGTGTTCAATGGTTCTGTGGTAGAATGAGATTTTTGCGGATATCCTAGCCAGTAAGAGGATATGCTGGTTGCCTCCCCACATCCTCCATCTTTCCCCTCTTGCCACTCCTTCTTTTCTTCTTTCACTTCCTGCTCTTTAACATCTCACTGTATCCCTGGTGAAAAGGGCTGTGTCCTCATGATGGCTAGAATGTGGAGGGTGCAACAGACTATCATGAATTGGGATACATGCTGCAGCTAGTACCTGCAGGCTAGGATGGAATCATTGTTTCAGTGGACTGCTCTATGATGCTTTGTGTTGTAGTACAGCTCTCAATACTCTCATGTGCCTGGGTTTGCAGAGCAGAGTGATGAACATCGGGTGGATGGTCTTTGTTGTCTAGCAGCCATTGTCAGATTTGACTAGTTGACTTAACTAATCAAGGGACAGTGAATTGGTGCAGAATTAAAGCAGCCAGGACAGCCAGGACAGTGTGCACTCACCTTCATAATGGGTCTACAATAGTTATAAGACAACTATACTTTTGATGAGTGGTACTTTCTATGGCTTTGCTCCATCTCAGTGTTTAGATATACTGGATGCACCATTGGGAAGTCATTTATCAAAACCACATGCATGCTGCATTTGCTTCTCTCTAGTCAGAGAGAACAAACAATAAGTGTCCTAATGCTGGCAAAAAGAGCAACGGATACAGCAGTTGTAAATGGAAGATGTTACATGTGTTGCTTGAAAGCTTGAAAAACAAAGACTTTTCAAGATATATATAAATGATTTGGATGTGAGCATAAGAGGTACAGTTAATAAGTTTGCAGATGACACCAAAATTGGAGGTGTAAGTAGACAGTGAAGAAGGTTACCTCAGACTACAATGAGATCTTGATCAGATGGGTCAATGGGCTGAGAAGTGGCAGGTGGAGTTGAATATGGGGTGCTGCATTTTGGGAAAGCAAATCTTAGCAGGACTTATACATTTAGTGGTAAGGTTCTAGGAAGTGTTGCTGAACAAAGAGACCTTGGAGTGCAGGCTCATAGCTCCTTGAAAGTAGAGTCACAGGTAGATAGGATAGTGAAGAAGGTGTTTAGTATGCTTTCTTTTATTGGTCAGAGTATTGAGTATAGGAGTTGGGAGGTCATGTTGTGGCTGTACAGGATTTTGGTCAAGGTTGTCAGGGTTGGAGCAGTTGAGCTATAGGCTAAGGCTGAATAGGCTAAGGCTGTTTTCTCTGGAGTGTCAGAGGCTGAGGGCTGATCTTGTAGAGGTTTATAAAATCATGAGGGTCATGGATAAGATAAATGGACAAAGTCACTTCCCTGGGGTGGGGAGCCCAGGACTACAGGGCATAGGTTTAGGGTGAGAGGGGAAAGATATAAAAGAGACCTAAGGGGCAATGTTTTCATGCAGAGGGTAGGGAAGTATGGAATGAGCTGCCAGAGGAAGTGGTGGAGGCTGCTACAATTGCACATTTAAGAGGCATATGGATGAATATATGAATAGGAAGGGTTTGGAGGGATATGGGCTGGGTACTGGCAGGTGGGACTAGATTGGGTTGGAATATCTGGTCGGCATAGATGAGTTGGACTGAAAGGTCCGTTTCCATGCTGTACATCTCTATGACTCAATGACTCTGTGATTTATTGGAAATAATTTTCTCTGACTCATCCCATGGGTTAATTGGAGAGTCGTTAACATTTTTTTTATGGATAAAGAACATTTGTAGGGTGGAAGAATCCCACTCAAGAGTGTGGTGCTGGAAAAGCACAGCAGGTCAGGCAGCATCTGAGGAGCAGAAGAATCAACGTTCTGGGTGTAAGCTCTTCATCAGGATTAAGCCCTCATTCCTGATGAAGGGTTTATCCCTGAAACACTGATTCTCCTGCACCTCAGAAGCTGCCTGACCTGCTGTGCTTTCAACTTTGATCTCCAGCATCTGCAGTCCTCACTTTCTACTGGAAGAATCCCACTGCGAAGTAAGTCAGGGCCACAGTCCCCTTCACAGCCACTGGCAGTACAATCAATGTCTTGTATTGAGACTAGAGGCCTAATTGTAAGAGGTTGCAAAGTTTGGTGAGCATTTCAATTATGAAGCAAAAACATACACATTGTCCAACTTAAGGAGGAGAAAAGATAAACGCTTCTAAAAGACCACTGGCAGAAAGGGCTGCCTCATATGTTTCAATTAGTGTGCGTTGCTTCAGATTGCACACAAAGACACTTAAAGCAGAGGTAGTGTTCACTTGACTATGGCAAGACAACCAGTTCACTAATCATTCTGCTTTTCACAAAAGATGTGCAATTTGTAAACAAGTGGCTGTGAAGGGGACTGTGGCCCAGACTTACTTCACAGTGGGATTCTTCCAATAGAAAGTGAGGACTGCAGATGCTGGAGATCAAAGTTGAGAGGTGATGCTGGAAAAGCACAGCAGGTCAGGCAGCATCTGAGGTGCAGGAGAATCAATGTTTCGGGGATAAGCCCTTCATCAGGGATGGGTAGGACTGGCAGCTTAATGTTCCAGGATACAAATGCTACAGGAAGGATAGAAAAGGAGGCAAGAGAGGAGGGTGAGTGGTATTTTTGATAAGGGATAGCATTACAGCTGTGCTGAGGGAGGATATTCCTGGAAATACATCCAGGGAAGTTATTTGGGTGGAACTGAGAAATAAGAAAGGGATGATCACCTTATTTGGGATTGTATTATAGACCCCCCCCCCCCCCCCCCCCCCCCCCCATAGTCAGAAGGAAATTGTGAAACAAACTTGTAAGGAGATCTCAGCTATTTGTAAGAATAATAGAATAATTATGGTAGGGGATTTTAACTTTCCAAACATAGACTGGGACTGCCATGGGTGTTAAAGGTTTAGATGGAGAGGAATTTCTTGAGTGTGTACAAGACAATTTTCTGATGTGGATGTACCGACGAAAGAAGGCGCAAAACTAGACCTACTCTTGGGAAATAAGGCAGGGCAGGTGACTGAGGTGTCAGTGGGGGAGCACTTTGGGGCCAGCAACCATAATTCTATTAGTTTTAAAATAGTGATGGAAAAGGATAGACCAGATCTAAAAGTTGAAGTTCTAAATTAGAGAAAGGCCAATTTTGACAGTATTAGGCAAGAACTTTCAAAAGCTGATTGGAGGCAGATGTTCGCAGGTAAAGGGATGGCTGGAAAATGGGAAGCCTTCAGAAATGAGATAACAAGAATCCAGAGAAAGTATATTCCTGTCAGGGTGAAAGGGAAGGCTGGTAGCTATAGGGAATGCTAGATGACTAAAGAAATTGAGGGTTTGGTTAAGAAAAAGAAGGAAACATATGTCAGGTATAGACAGGATAGATCGAGTGAATCCTTAGAAGAGTATAAAGGAAGGAGGAGTACACTTAAGAGGGAAATCAGAAGGGAAAAAAGGGGACATGAGATAACTTTGGCAAATAGAATTAAGGAGAATCCAAAAGGTTTTTACACATATATTAAGGACAAAAGAGTAACTGAGGAGAGAATAGGGCCCCTCAAAGATCAGCAAGGCAGCCTTTGTTTGGAGCCGCAGAAAATGGGGGTGATACTAAATTAGTATTTTGCATCAGTATTTACTGTGGAAAAGCATAGGGAAGATATAGACTGTAGGGAAATAGATGATGACATCTTGCAAAATGTCCAAATTACAGAGGAGGAAGTGCTGGATGTCTTGAAACGGTTAAAGGTGGATATAATCCCTAGGACCTGATCAGGTGTACCCGAGAACTCTGTGGGAAGAGAGAGAAGTGATTGCTGGGCCTCTTGCTGAGATATTTGTATCATCGATAGTCACAGGTAAGTGCTGGAAGACTGGAGGTTGGCAAACGTGGTGCCACTGTTTAAGAAGGGTGGTAAAGACAAGCCAGGGTACTATAGACCAGTGAGCCTGACCTCGGTGGTGGGCAAGTTATTGGAGGGAATTCTGAGGGACAGGATGTACATGTATTTGGAAAGGCAAAGACTGATTCAGGATAGTCAACATGGCTTTGTGCATGGGAAATCATGTCTCACAAATTTGATTGAGTTTTCTGAAGCGGTAACAAAGAAGGTTGATGAGGGCAGAGCAGTAGATGTGATCTATATGGACTTCAGTAAGGCGTTCGACAAGGTTCCCATTGGGAGACTGATTAGAAAAGTTAGATCTTATGGAATACAGGGAGAACTAGCCATTTGGGTACAGAACTGGCTCAAAGGTAGAAGACAGAGGGTGGTGGTGGAGGGTTGTTTTTCAGACTGGAGGCCTGTGACCAGTGGAGTGCCACAAGGATCGGTGCTGGGTCCTCTACTTTTTGTCATTTACATAAATGATTTGGATGCGAGCATAAAAAATAGTTAGTAAGTTTGCAGATGACACCAAAATTGGAGGTGTAGTGGACAGCGAAGAGGGTTGCCTCAGACTATAACAGGATCTGGACTAGATGGGCTAATGGGCTGAGAAGTGGCAGATGGATTTTAATTCAGATAAATGCGAGGTGTTGCATTTTGGGAAAGCAAATCTTAGCAGGACTTATACACTTAATGGTAAGGTCCTAGGGAGTGTTGCTGAACAAAGAGACCTTGGAGTGCATGTTCATAATTCCTTGAAAGTGTATAGGTAGGAAAGTGAAGGCGGCGTTTGGTATGCTTTCCTTTATTGGTCAGAGTATTAAGTACAGAATTTGGGAGGTCATGTTGCGGCTGTACAGGATATTGGTTAGGCCACCGTTGGAATATTGCACGCAATTCTGGTCTCCTTCCTAATGGAAAGATGTTGTGAAACTTGAAAGGGTTCAGAAAAGATTTGCAAGCTCGTTGCCAGGGTTGGAGGGTTTGAGCTACAGGGACAGGCTGAACATGCTGGGGCTGTTTTCCCTGGAGTGTCAGAGGCTGAGGGGTGACCTTATAGAGATTCATAAAATTATGAGGGGCATGGATAGAATAAATAGACAAAGTATTTTCTCTGGGGTTGGGGAGTCCAGAACTAGAGGGCATAGGTTTAGGGTGAGAGGGGAAAGATATAAAAGAGACCTAAGGGGCAACTTTTTCATGCAGATGATGTTATGTATATGGAATGAGCTGCCGGATGGTGTAGTGGAGACTGGTACAATTGCAACACTTAAGAGGCATTTAGATGTGTGTATGAATAGGAAGGGTTTGGAGGGATATGGGCCAGGTGCTGGCAGGTGGGACTAGATTGGGTTGAGATATCTGGTCAGCATGGACAGGTTGGACCGAAGGGTCTATTTCCATGCTGTACATCTCTATGACTCTATAAGTTACTCAATATACATTATTACAAAGAATATTATAATTCATTAAAACAGCATTTAAATACTAATCTGTTCTACTTTAAACAATATCTGCAGATGTACAGCATGCATAGATTTTCAACCATGTACATCTTTAAGTGGCATGTGAATTCATTGTTGTTGGTTGTTTCTCTCGTACCACTCCAATTGTGATCTTCCTTCTCCAGCCAGTGGTATTCCCTTGACAAGTGCTGCTGCCACAGTAACTTTTGTCACTGATCCACTTCTGTCACTAAGTAATGCTGGACTTCTGGGACTGATGGTCATTTGGTGATTAGATGGTATTCCTCATCCTGCAGAGTAGGCACAGTTGTACATCGGTATTTATTGTTGCAAAGATAGTCTGGTCAATCATCCTCATCATGTATAATTGAGGTCATAACTGCATAATAGCAGTTCCAAGATGTGATATGTCTAATATTGAATGTTTGCATTGAAGTGCTTAACTCTCTCAATGACTTTGCAGTTTATTAATGAGGAATTGGCTTTCTATCATTTCATCCTGATTTTTTCACTCATATCATGAATAGATTTTTAAAAAGCAATTTTAATACATATCAATATATGTTTCATAACTGTCTTTAACATATAATTAAACATCCAAATAATATGACTAACATAATCCTGTGATTGGATTTAACATCAACATTCCAGAAGGTTCTCAGAAATCAAAGTCAGTTGGACAATCAACATCTCATGTACCTCCTATTAGGATCAGAATGCTAGCAATTATATTATAAACTGCAAAGGGACCAATTCTCTCTAACTAAAAATCCCTACACAATAGAATTGCAAGATACCATTACTCCCAAATGCATCATTGACTCTCCACCTTAACCTCTGGGATGGGCCATAGACAATTGTTTACTTGCATTGTATACATTTATCTAAATGGTAAATGCTTTAACACCACTGATACACACAGTGCTGAACCCAACTGCCTTTTAACCAAATAGTTTTGAAATGATTTAAAGGGTCAGTACTGCTTCATACAATATCTATTGATCATATAAAACCCTTAATTAGAGGCATTAATGCAAATATCTCTGGCCTGTAAGAAGCAGCCAACAATTTGTATTTGTGCTCTTTCCAAGTATCAACTTTCTTTCATCAAAACGGCAAAGCCAGAATTACATTTCGACAATATTCTTCAGAAGTTCATTGAAGGAATTTTAAAGTGAAAAATCTGTGACTTTTGAACCCTTGGCTAGCCAATCAATCATTCCCATAAAGTAATTGCAGGTGATTAATTCAATCTTTGGACTTTTGGACTCCATCTTAAAGGAAGAGCTTTAATAAATTCTTATCCCTTACTTGTCTTGTACTTAAGAAGTTCCCAATTTAATTATTTCTTTATACTTTTTGATTCAATCTCTCTTTGTGTGTGTTTGTAAATGTGCTGTATTGCAAATTATTCACATTCACAATCTAAGAACGTGTGAAATAAACCCTCCTTTTGATACATCTTTACAACAATGTTGTTGTAGTCCTGACATAGTCCAAATCCACCAAAAGAGGGAGTAGGGAAATAAGTGACTACTGTTTAAAATGCTGAAATGTTATATTTCAAATCAGCTTACAGGAAGAAAGGTTTGTTTTAAACCTTAAAGTCTGTCATTAATTATTTCTGTTACTATTACTGGTTACTATTTCTGAATTTTGTAGTGTTTCACTTTTGGAACAATAGTTTGAATGCACTGTGATATTTACCTTTGGACTGAACCACTCTTCATGCCTTAAGTAATTGTCTTTTGCCACTCAAGAATTGCCTTATGGCAATTTGGTGCTATATTTGTTCAACTCATTTTTGATCAATTTGGTGATCTTCACTGCAGTCTCTGTCTTTCAGTTCGAAGGGGAATAGTGTGGAGATATCATACAGTATTGAATTTTTCAATTTTTTATGAAGCGTTTGAAATTTTCACTTGTGAATTCAGGGCCACTTTTACAAAGTTTGGAACATTGTAATAACTGAAGTGTACTGTCAGGCATTCAACACTCTTATTGGTAATAATTGATGTTAACTGCTCTAACTTCCAGTCATCAGAATAATAGTCAGCAGTGAAGGTTCTAGTGTTGCAGTGGTAATGTCCCTACCCCTGAGCTAGGACATCTGGCTTCAAATCCCAAATGCTCCAGAGGTGTGTTATATCATCGTTAGACTGGCAGATTAGAAAATACTAGTGACTGACAATGATGAGATAACCATTTCTCCTGTGTGTATGAAAATGCTGACTTCAAGTTCTACATATGATCTGTCTGTAATGTTATGTGATATAAGCACACTTCAGCTTGATACTCATTACAAACACTGCATGGTATGATGTAGTTCCTAATTGTATTGCTTGTATTTGGCAACTACAGCACTTTGGTGGTGGTGGTGGGAGAGAGATGATGGCCTAGTGACATTATCATTATCATTACCATCCAGGTAATGGTTCTGGGGTCTTGGTTCAAATCCTGCCATGGCAGTTGTGGAATTTGAATTCAATAAAAATCTGGAATTAAGAATCTCATGATCACCATGAAATTGTTGCTAATTATCAGGGAAAATCCATTTGGTTCACTCAAGCCTTTAGGGAAGAAAGCTGCCATCCTTACCCAATCTGACTGGCATGCCACTCCAAACCTATTGTACTGTGGTTAACTCTTAACTGCCCTCTGTGTAAATAGCGATGGGCATTACATTCTGGCCTTTCTAGGGACACCCAAATCCTGCAGATGTCCAATATACTCTCATAGCGACAGATGTGTTCTTGATGCTTTTATGCCATCTTTTTATCACTACTTCCTTCAACACTTAGACTATTGCTTCTTGCTGCATAGTTTGTTTCATTTGAACAAATGAAGATTTTCAGATTAAATTTCTCTACAGATTTAAACGGCATGTTGAAAATGCTTCCAATTGAATCTCGACGTTTTCACACTCTGACTTAGCATCATCGACATTTACAGTTAGTGTTAGTGCTGCAGTTGACAGCATGCCAGCACTTCAAATTCATTTCTCTTGCTTGTATATCATGTCTGGATGATATATCTCTGCAAATTAAGGAACATTCTTTTTGGAGTAGCCATAATACAGTACCTTGCACTAGTTCCTAACTCCTTAGCATATGATACTTAGGGAAGGATTGTTTGAGGTAGTGCACTGTCACAAATCCACTGTTTTCTTGGACCTTTATGTTGTTAGAGGTAAGAAGGCACGTTATTAAAGAACATCTGCAAGAGAGTCACTATTCTTTGATGACAATAATTTTTATAGCATGATAGCAATAAGTACAACTACTTTTGGTGAGGCATAATTACTAGAACTTTAGGGCGATGGTACAAATGCATCTTCTTCCTCTGAAAGCGAGGGCATTTGAACTACAAGGAGAGGCTAAATAGACTCGGGCTGTTCCCCTAGAATGTTGGAGGCTGAGAGGTGACCTCATAAAATCATGAGGAGCATGAATAGGATAAATAGACAAAGTCTTTTCTCTAGGGTGGGGGAGTCCAGAACTAGATAGCATTGATTTAGGGTGAGAGGGGAAGATCTAAAAGGGACCTAAGGGGCAACTTTTTCACACAGAGGGTGGTGCGTGTATGGAATGAGCTGCCAGCGGAAGTAGTAGAGGCTAGTACAATTGCATTATTTGAAAGGCATCTGGATGAGTATATGAATAGGAAGGGTTTATAGGGATATGAGTGAAATGCTGGCAAATGGGATTATATTAGGTTGGGATAACTGGTCAGCATGGACGAGTTGGACCGAAGGATCTGTTTCCATACTGTACATCTCTGTAACTCTATCTTTTTCACCCACAGACTGTGTGCGACATCAGTAAAATGAATGAAACCAATGTAACATGAGCATTAATCCCTTCACACTATCACCTTATAAAATAAGTCAGTTTTTTGATTATTTCATTCTTTTTCAGTTCTTCTATCTTTTCCTTCAGGCTGGAAACATTCTTTCAGATGTTGTGCTGGTCTCACACATTCAAGATGATAATCACCAGGAAGATGTTCAAGACCTGCTAAAATATCTTTGCACTTTCCTAGGGTTGCTTGGCAGTCAATGGCTTCATAGCTCATGCTTAGGATTGAGTCCAAGATTGAGACTTCCTTCAGCTGAGATGAATGAACTTTGCCTGATGTTTACCATATGGATCTCCAGATGGTCATTCTTCCCATTGTATTTGGCCCTCAGCTTCATTTGTTCTCGGCATCAGGATCACTCCATTACATAGTTTCAGCACTACTTTTGAAGACTTCATTTTTTGGCCAACACTTGGAGCCACTTTGCACAGGTCCATGAAGCTCATGATGGTGCTTGAACCACCTAGGTGTACATGAAACATCATGTTCACGTGATGCTTCCCCTCCACGGACAATTCTAACAATCAGAAATGCTTTATCATCTTCAGATCTAATGTTGCCAAATTGTTTTATGGTGTTGTCAGAATCGTCAAATTAGGCACCATTTTAAGCTTGCTTTCCGTCTTTCTAGCGAAGAATTCATGTGCAAATTAATGTCCATGTTTTCATTTCTTTTGTGTGCTGTCCTCGACAATATTCACACTTGCCTCTTGCTTTGTTCTTTCTGCAGGCATCTCTGCAAATATTTCTTTCCTTTTTTCCAATATGTTGCTTTGCCTGACCTGAAATGTCTTGACACAAAGTCTCATTTGGTCTCCCTTTAGATTAGATTACTTACAGTGTGGAAACAGGCTCTTCGGCCCAACAAGACCACACCGACCCACCAAAGAGCAACCCACCCAGACCCCTACCACCTAACACTACGGGCAATTTAGCATGGCCAATTCACCTAACCTGCACATTTTTGGACTGTGGGAGGAAACCGGAGCACCCAGAGGAAACCCATGCAGACACGGGGAGAATGTGCAAACTCCATACAGTCAGTCGCCTGAGTCAGGAATTGAACCCAGGTCTCTGGCGCTGTGAGGCAGCAGTGCTAATCACTGTGCCACCATGCCACCCACACTCAAGCTCACCAAAGATCCCTAGACAACACTCTCCAAACCCATGACGATTTCCATCTAGAAGGACAAGGGCAGCAGATACATGGGAACACCTTCCACTGCAAGTTCTCCTCCAAGCCAAGCACCTTCCCAACATCTTTCACTATCACCCGATCAAAATCCTCGAATTCTCTCCTTAAGGGCATTGTGGCTCAACCTACTGCATGTGAACTGCAGTGGTTCATGAAGGCAGTACACTTCTCGGGTACAACTAGGAATGGGCAATAAAATTGAAAAGTGTGGTGCTGGAAAAGCGTAGCAGGCCAGGCAGCATCTGACGAGCAGGAGAATTGATGTTTCGGGCATAAGTCCTTCTTCAGGATTCCTGAAGAAGGGCTTATGCCTGAAACATCGATTCTCCTGTTCCTTGGATGCTGCCTGGCCTGCTGCGCTTTTCCAGCACCACACTTTTCAACTCTGGTCTCCAGCATCTGTAGTCCTCACTTTCTCCATGGGCAATAAAATGTTGGCCAGCCAGTGATGTCCATGTCCCACAAGTGAATAAAAAGATACTGACTGTCAAATATCTTAGAGCTTCTGTATATATTCCACCTTCATGACAGGATCTCTTACGCCCAGGACAATCCAACCTTTGATTCACTCAATCTACCAATGTGGTCACATACTGATCAACAATCTTCCTGTCGCCTTGATAAATGAACGCCTAAAGATAGAGCTATAACCTCTTGTATCTTTGTCTGTGGCCTCCTAGTTATTGTCAATACTTTGTATTTTGATCAGGTTGACTGCTCTTTTCTTCAATATGACGATTTGAGGGCCCTTTGAGGAGATCAGATGGATAGAATATTCAATTGCGAGTTATTATTCTTGTCTCCATCTATCATGACCAAACCATTGAGTGTACCTTCAGGATCATAGAATCATAGAATCCATGCAGTGTGGAAGCAGGCCATTTAGCTCATTGAGTCCACCTTGCTCACCCTCCCGCCCCAACCGAAGAGCATCCCACGCACCTCCAACCCCCTACATAATCCCTGTAACCCTGCATTTCCCATGGCTAATCCACCTAGCCTGTACATCCCTGGACACTATGAACAATTTAGCATGGCCAATCCACCTAACCTGCTCTTCTTTAGACTGTGGGTGGAAACTGGAGCACCTGGAGGAAACCCACACAGATACAGATCAGATGACTAGGGAACCACAAGTTGCAGATCATCATAGAGTCGTAGAGTCATAGAGATATACAGCAAGGAAACGGATCCATCGGTCCAATTTGCCCACGCTGACTAGATATCCAATGTTAATCTAGTCTTATTTGCCAACATTTGGCTCATATCCCTCTAAAGCCTTCCTATTCATATACCCATCCTGATGCCTTTTAAATGTGTAATTGTACCAGCCTCCAACACTTCTTCTCGCAGCTTGTTCCATACATTCACCACCCTCTGTGTAAAGAAGTTGTCCCTTAGGTCCCTTTTAAATCTTTTCCTTCTCACCCTAAACCTGTGCCCTGTAGCTTTAGACTCCCCCATGCCAGGGAAAAAAACCTTGTCTATTTACCCTATCCTTGCCCGTCATGACTGTATAAAGTCACACCTCAGCCTCCAATACTTTAGGAAAAATAGCCCCAGTCTCTTCAGTTTCTCCCTATACAACAAACCCTCCAAACCTGGCAACATGCTTGTGAATCTTTTCCAAACCCTTTTAAGTTTCACAACATCCTTCCAATAGCGGCCAGAATTAAACACAGTATTCCAAAATTGGTCAAACCAATGTCCTGTAAAGCCCCGACATGACTTCCTAACTTCTATACTCAATGCACTAACCAATAAAGGCAAGCACACCAAACACCTCCTTCACTATCCTATCTACCAGAAACTTCACTTTCAAGGAGTTATGAATCTGCACTCCCAGGTCTCTTCGTTCAGCAACACTTCCCAGGTCCTTACCATTAAGTGTACAAGTCATGCTTTGATTTGCCTTTCCAGCACCTCACATTTGTCCAAATTAAACTCCATCGGCCACTCCTTGGCCCATTGGCCCATCTGATCAAGGTCCTGTTGTACTCTGAGGTAACCATCTTCTCTGTTTACTACACCTCCAAGTTTAGTGTAATTTGCTAACTTACTAACCATACCTCCTATGTTTACATCCAAATCATTTACATAAACATGAAAAACAGTGAACCCAGCACTGATCCTTGTGGCACACCACTGGTCACAAGCCTCCAGTTTGAAAAGCAATCCTCCACCACCACCCTCTGTCTTCTACTCTTGAGCCATTTCTGTATCCAAATAGCTAGTTCTCCCTCTATTCTGTGTGATCTAACCTTACTAACAATCTACCATGAGGAACCTTGTCGAATGCCTTACTGAAATCCAGATAGATCACGTCGACTGGTCTGCCCACATCAATCTTCTTCATTACTTTTTCAAACAAACTCAATCAATTTTGTCGTGTGAAATCAATCTTCAATCCAATTGCAAGTATTTAATTGTTCAATCCACAACTGAGAATTTCATGCAAATTGGAGTCTCAGATCTTTTAACTTATTTGTTTCTTCTCCCTTGTGGTACACCTCACCAATTGCTTTTTTTTTTGCAGTCTATCTATTGAAATCATACTGAAGTGGATGTATCTAAGCAGTTCCCGAAGGAATTCAGAGTATGCCTGTGGTGGTCAGATATCCTGATCATTTCTGCCTTTAAACACGGTAATTTGCACGATAACTGTACAACGTCTGAGGGAATATTCAAACTCTCTTTAAGTCGGGGAGGCTGGTACAATTACAACTTTTAATAGGGGGCTGTACTGCCTGAATTCATTGCAATCCTCCATTGTAGGCCTTGCAAATTTGTTTCACTCAGAAAGCAAACTAATTAGAAACAGGGACAGTGACCCTTTAACATGCAATGCTCTGCAGAAGAAGTTCTGTTCTTTGATAATCAGAAATTTCTACCTCGATAAGAAATGCATTCCTATACCACTTGGACAACCTCACTGAGCTAGGAATAAGTTAGCTTAGCGTGCAGGTTGCACAAAGTCCTATGGGAATATTACATTGTAGCATCATAGCCTCGATTGCTGAATCAATATATTCACATAGACACTTGGAATTTCACTATGGTTTCCCAGATTGCCCATTGTAAATTTATCATGACTCTTGAAATAATGGCATTCCACAATTTTCACTGAAGGCTTGTTGAAAAGGAAATTCAAAGCTACGTTATAGTGAGATTTAGATCTAATACAATCACGCTTACATTGAATAATATACTGAAACTATTGCCAGTAATGGTTCTGCTTTATTACAAGTAGGTATACCTGTTCTAAATTTTGATACTGAGCTGACTGTGTTGGGTAATTCTGTGAATTCCACAGTATTATTTGGTCAGGACAATGAAGCTTTATACATATATATGCTCATCAAAGGCCTAGTTGCAACTTAAATCTTAGCAAATAGCCAAGAAGATAATTAACCTTTGCCATTGGTAAAAATTTTAAAACAGCAGAACATCAATACTTTGCACCTGTGCTCTGTGCAATATATGGATTATTAAATCAAACAACTGATCATAAATATGCAGTTGAATTTTGGGTATTTTAAATATTGAAATCTTGGGACCACATATGATCTTGAAATGATTACCAGACGCCCAACAATGACATTGAACTTAATGACTGCAAGCATAAATATAATATTGTATTGTAGTTATTTTGTCTCCTGAACTGTGTTGTGTCTGCTGTATGCCCTGTTGCTCAATGCTTATTTGGAAAAAGCTTTCAAAGTAAGTTGGGTTACTGACTAAAGTTTTGAATACCGCTTTATTGTCTGAGAAAAAGCAGCAGAATTTTTCACTGGGGAAGCAATATTATTACCTTAATATTCTTTAATCAGAATTCCATTTCTCATTCTGTTTCATTGTTACTTTCCTCTTATTCATCATTGACTCCATCAGATTTCAACAATCCTGTGTTCTGCAGTCAGAAAATCTTTTCTTCTGCTGTTTAAACAAGAAAGCAAAGAAAACAATTCAAAATAGTAATGCATTTCATAATGGATAATTGTGCCTTTATTTTGTAAATTCACAAAACAAAGAAACCTGATCATTACACTTAATTTTGGATGTGTCAAAATAGTTTTCAGCATTTATAATATTTAAAATATCTGATAACTGAAATTGAGCATTGTAAATAATGTAGCAAATATGGGACACAGAAATTCTACTTCTGTGCAATGGCAATGAAATAAAGCTGAAATTTGGTTTTGGAGATTTTTTTCCCACCAGCCCCAGGTTTTCAACAGGTACAGCATAGGCTAACACTATTCCCTTATACAAGACACATTAATACATAGCGTTGTTTCAAATATGTAGCATTTAAGCCCAGGAAATTTCACTAAGGCATCTTCAACAGTGCCTCCCAAATCCACAGCTTCCACCAGCCTAACTAATAAAGGCAGAGGAATACCACCAGCATCTTAGACCGTTGGGCCACTCTAACACGACACTAACTTCTTAATGGTGGATGGGACCACGATTGCCACTATGATATAACACAAGCCGATGAGCAGGAATAAGCCTGCTGGACCTCTGATCTTGTTGTACCATTTCATTCGATGATCAGGGATTCCTGCACAACAACACCAATCTCCCACCACATCCCTATAACGCTTCATTCGAAACAAAACACATATGGAAGACACATGAACTGCTCAACCATTCTCAATTTTAGATAGTTATTTTTGATAATGTTTCAGCCCTTTGATTGAACCAGAGTAACCTTTGCATGTAAAGCTATGTTAGAAGTACTAGGCTACAGCGGAAATGCCCCAAGACCAGTGAGCTGCATAAAAGATTATACTAAGCAGCCTTATTGCTGTTGAGGCTCATGCATTATAGAGAAGCTGTTCTCGCTTGTGAAAGGGACAAGAATTTGAGGGCATTGATTTAAAATTATGTGTAAAAGAAGCAAGGGTGATGTGAGAAAAGGTCTATTCCACGCAATAAGTAATTAGAATATGGAATGCACTGCTGGTAAATGTGGAGGAGGCATGTTCAATTGAGACATTCAGTTGGGCTGCAGATCGTTATTTGGATAGAAACATTGTACAAAGGCATAGCAAAAAAGGTAGGAGATTGCCACTGGGTAATGATGCTCATTTGGAAAGCTCGTGCAAGCATGATGGGTGAAATGTCGTCCTTCTGCACAGTAACAATTCTGCAATTCTGTAACATGTTCATTATGGACTTGTGGTTCAAACATAAACTTACCATGAGGAATAGGTGGTACAGCACAGAGGACCATTTCACAACAAATGGTAGCAAAACAAGGAACATGTAGAGATTCAACAAATGGTGATACTTGGTGTTCATATGTTGAAGGTCTGTGCACAGCCTCTAGCAGCTGCACACAAAGGTGGCCCGAATGATGAGGGCACTGTTGTTCCCTCCTTATCTAAAAGTTTGTTATTGTGTTCTTGCAACAAAGTCTATTTTCAGTCTCCAAATTGAAAGGAGATAGGTTGGGTGATTGCCACACAAATTAGTTGTATCTGATGGACCATTAATTTTACAAATGACACTATATGAAACAGACTGGTAATCCAGTGCAACTGAACTCAGAATTGCAGACTGGCACATTCAAAAGGCCAGGGTGATCTGTCGAGGGATGCACTAAAGCTCACAGCAGCTGCCATGCAATGGTGAAAGGTTGCTATTTGATGTTTTTCAATTGTAGTACAATTGCAAACTGTGTAGAATACTTTGTGTTGGGCTGTGTGCTTAACAAAAAGTATGCATCAAGAATATCAAGCACCTTGAAATTGTATTGAGGCAGCTCAGAGTAGAACGTGGTGTGCAGAGAAAAGTTTATTTCTGTTACATGTTCTGTAATTTTCAATTTGAAATATGTTGCCCTTGAAACATACAATTTATATTGTAAATATTAAGACTATTACTGTTGTATTTAACCACTTAAGAGGGAAACATGCTGTATAGAGACAAGTTGAATTTTGTAATTTCTGTAATTCTTTAAGTGAAAATGTTCTGTAATTTATTCTTACAAATTTTATGTTTTTTTTGAGCAAGGAAACAAATTTCTCCAAAATGTTCTCTTTACTCAGTGACAGTATTAGGATGAGGAGTCCTCTTTATTTGCTCCAAGTTAAACGTTTCCATAAAAAGTAGAAACATAGAAAAAAGAAGCAGGATTGGGCCATTCAGCCCATTGACCATGCTCTGTTATTCAATAATATCGTGGCTGAACTGTTATTTCAACACCATATTCCCTTCTCTCCCTACCCCTTGTCTCCTCTATCTTCTAGAAATCTATTTTGATCTTAAGTATATGCGATGACATTACCTCCACAGCCATCTGTGGTAAGAGAGTTCTACAGTTCACCACCCACAATGAACAAATTTGTCCTCCTTTCAGTTCAAACTGGTATCAGTGTATCCTAAGGACTTGACTCCTTGTTCTGGACCCTACAGTCAATGGAAGTATTATCTGTTTAAACCCTGCATTATCCAACTTGTTACTGCCATTAATGACCCATTTTATTCCTACTTTTTCCTGTTTGTTAACCAATTGTGTCAATTTGTTACCAATAGTCCCATGTGCTTTTATTTTGCTCAATAAATTCATGTGGCATTTTATCAAAAGCCTACTGAAAGTACAAATACATCACATCCACTGTTTCTCCCTCATCTATTCCATAAATTACAATCTCAAGATACTCTTTGAAGATTTGTCAAACATGATTTCCCTCACACAAATCTATGTTGACTTTGTGTAATCCCATTGGTATTTTCTAACTATTCTGTTATTAAATGGTGTATAATAGTCTTCAACGTTATCCCTACTACTGATGTTAGCTTAACAGGTCTATAATTCTTGGTTTTCTTCTCTCCTTGTTATTTAAATAGTAATATTGCATTTGTCACCCTGCAAATTTCTTTGACTGTTCCAGAATCATAGAATTTTTATTATCAACATGTTCACTATTTCCATGGTCACTGCCTTTATTGCCCTCAATACAGGAGAAGGTGAGGACCTGCAGATGATAGAGATCAGAGTTAAAAAATGTGGTGCTGGTAAAGTACAGCAGGTCAGGCAGCATCCAAGGAGCAGATGAGTCAACATTTTGAGCACAAGCTCTTCAACAGGAAGAGCTTCTAAGCTCTCCTGATGAAGAGATTATGCTTGAAACGTCAACTCTTCTGCTCCTTGGATGCTGCCTGATGGCTGTGCTTTTCCAGCACCACACTTTTTGACTCTGATCTCTAGCATCTGCAGGTCTTCACCTTCTCCTAGTTGATTATAACCTTATTGTGAAATGTCTTCCAAGGCTGCCCACCTTGAAAAGTTCTCCTCCTCCCTCTACAAGGATGTCAGTGAGTCTCCCTCGCACTGCACTCCCCAGGTCATCTCTTCTGCCCTGAAGCTCTTCAGCCACGTCCTGAAGCAGACCTGCTGCTACAGCCGCATCTCCGTCCTCAGTACCCGTCTGCAGAACTGACTGATCCCGCATGGACTCCAGGCTACATTCAGATATCACAATTTGGACCTGACTAAGACAACCACTACCTACAACAAATCCAAATCCTCCAAAAACAGTTCTCTCTCAGATCCTCCACTCCACGCTTGCAACCATGCTCTGCCACCTACTCACCTTGCAGTCAGCCCTGCCCCAACTCAGCCCACACTCTCCCAGACCTGCAAAGGACCTTTGTTGTTCTTCATCCTTAAAAGAATCCATACACTCAACAAACGCTTTTTCTCCAGCATATCAGACACCAAGGAATGTATGTACACCAAACTTTCATGTACTTAACTCCAAACTCGGGATTCCTCGATCATCCCAGAACCTTCTTCTAGCCTCTGGAACTGCTTGGTCACCATTAACCATACGGTCACTCCAGCCACCACCACCGCAGCAAACGATAACATCACTTACACCCCCTGCCACCCCACAGACAATAGCCATTGCTGACTATACAGCTTCCGTGATTGCTGCCAGAACCACCCCTACCAAAACCACCATGAAGTCTACTGACATTCATGATGAAGAGCTTATGCTCGAAACATTGACTCTCCCACTCCTCGGATGCTGCCTGAGTGGCTATGCTTTCCCAGCACCACACGTTTAGACTTTGCCCTCAATACAGATTATCAGACTGTGGAGTTATCAGTTTTCATTAGTTTCTTAAGCACTTTCTAAAACCAATGTTAATGTCTGTCAATTTTTCCTTTCCAATAGATCCTCGTATCCTTGGCATTTCTGGCAAGCTATTGTGTCTCCATCGGGAAGTCAGAAATGAAGTAATTGTTTAATTGGGAAAATAAAACTAAGAACCGTAGATTCTGGAAATCTGAAACAAACAAAAACAGTAATTGCTGGAGAAATTCAGCCGATATGGCAACATCTGTGGAGAGAAAGCACAGTTAATATTTCAAGTACAGTGAGTTCTAAAGAAGGGTCACAGGACTGAAGAAATTAACTCTTTTCTCTCCACTGGTGCGAGTTTCTCCAGCCATGTATTTATTTGTTTAATTGCTATGACATTTCCTTGTTCTCTATTTTCTGTTTTTCTGTTTCTGATGACTTACAATTGTCTGCACTAATTTATTTTTATATATTCGTACACACTCTTATAGTCTGCTTAAAACTTCCCTGCAGCTTTACTCTCTTACTCTATTTTTCCCTCTTTATCAACATCTAGGTCTTCCTTTGTAGAATTTTAAACTGCTGCCTAGAAATTTTATATGACATCTCTGGATCTGACATGATCCTTCATTTCTTTTGTTAACCACAGGTGAGCTACTTTTTTTGTTGTGTTATTTTGTCCAAGAATCCCATTCTGTAATGAGAGGCAAGAGATGAGGTTATTTGGGCCCAGGCAAGTATTTAATACTTTGCTGGTCACAGGTGAAGTGCCAATCGGCTGGAGGAATAGCTAATGTAGTTGCGTTGTTCAAGAAGGGCAGAAGGAATAGGCAGGCAGTTACAGACCAGTTAGCCTGATGTCAGTAGTAGGAAAATTATTGAGGGACAGGACTACTCAACACTTGCAAATGCAGGGATTGATCAGGGATAGTCAGCACAGACATTTTATAGGGAGATCCTGTCTGACTAATTTAATTTTGTGTTTTGAAAAGGTGCCTAAATATATGGGCAAGGGTAGTGCAGTTAATGTGGTTTATATGAACCTCAGTAAAGCCTTTGACAAGACCCACATGGAAGGCTTATCCAGAAGATAAGAGCCAATGGGATCTAAGGCAAGTTGGCAAACTGGATCCAAAATTGGTATACACATAGAAGGTAAAGGGCAACCAGAGGAGGGTGTTTTTATGATCGGAAGCCTGTGACCAGCAGTGTACCATGGGGCTGGAACCTTGGCCATCTACATTAATGACTTGGATATGAATGTAGAAGGTATAATCAACACGTTTGCAGGTGGCATGAAAATTGGTGCTTGTTGTTGATAGTGAGGAGGATGGTCTCAGGCTGCAGTCTGATATTGATCAGCTGGTAAATTGGACAGAGCAATGGCAGATGGAATTTAATCCCAATAAGCATGAAGTGATGCATTTTGGAAGGATATAACAGAAAATACTAGGTCCATAGGAAATACTGAGGAACAAAGGGTCAAGTAAATAGATCCCTGATGGTGTTAGCACAGGTCGACAGGATGGTGAAGGTGTATGGGATGTTTGCCTTCGTTAGCCAGGTCATAGAATACAGATGATGTGGATGAGCCAGCGTTGGACTGGGAAGGACAAAGTAAAACATCACACAACACCAGGCTATAGTCCAACAGGTTTATTTGGAAGCATTAGCTTTCGGAGCGCTGCTCCTTTATCAGGTGGCTGTAGAGCAAGACCATAAGACACAGAATTGGAGATACTTCCTGCATTTGTGTTGACCCGGGCCACTGGAAGTGCCCCTGACTTTCCACATTGCACAGGGGGAGCACCACGACAGGCTGAGATGTCTTGTTATGACTTTCCCTTAAATGACTCTCTTTCCATATATTTAGTCGAACAAATCTGAAATGAAAATCAGGGGTCTTACTTTGTTGCTTATATTGTAAAATTATACCTGAGACTAAATTTTACTTTAAATGTTGGACAGCAGAAAGATTGACCTATTCTTACTTACCAAGACCCTACTCTTCCCATGCTGGCCCCTGGTCCCACTTGATGAGGTTTCTCTGTGACGCCACTCTTCAATATTTCCAAACTCATCCCTTTTTGCAGCTATCTGACTCTTGGTCTCCTTGAAGCTGAACTTACAGGGAGACAAGGAAAGAGTGTCTTCCTCCCCTGTTCACTGAACTCCCCTTTCATCAAATTCACAGTGTTACGACTCCCTACCAGAGCATTTAACTTCTCTACTTTAAATTATTGGAATTCCAATCACTCCCTTAACATGCAGTTAGAAAAGCCAGTTAATCCAGTCATTTAATTGGCTGCTGTCCCCTGCTGTGCAGCAGATATGTTTGTTGCTTGATTATTCCTGCCCCAATTCTTTAAGAGACTTTATAACAGGATCTTGAAGTAAAATGCTAAATTGCAGGTAAGCAATCCTAGATTCTACCCTTAAGATTAACTCTGAAAATATAAAACTCTTACCTCTTACCTTTCTCAAATTCACAACATCACTACTCTACACCATATGACCAGATTCGTATATAGAACCTTTGGGCCATTCCTGTCGCTAGTCTGAATGTCCTTCCTTCATAAATGCACCTGCACTGACCAATATCTAAAGTAAGAGCTTTTCTGCATCACATGAGCACATGATATTGGAAGGGGAAGCCATATCGATTTTCTCTTTGCAAGTTGTAACTTAGAACATAGAACATAGAACATAGAAGGATACAGCGCAGTACAGGCCCTTCGGCCCTCGATGTTGCGCCGACCGAATCCTACCTAACCTATACTAGCCCAATAACTTCCAAATGCCTATCCAATGCCCGCTTAAATGACCATAAAGAAGGAGAGTTCACCACTGATACGGGCAGGGCATTCCATGAACTCACAACCCGCTGTGTGAAGAATCTACCCCTAACATCTGTCCTATACCTACCACCCCTTAATTTAAAGCTATGTCCCCTAGTAACACCTGACTCCATTAGCGGTAAAAGGTTCTTAGTATCTACCCTATCTAAACCCCTAATCATCTTATACACTTCTATCAGATCTCCCCTAAACCTTCTCTTCTCCAATGAGAACAGCCCCAAGTGCCTCAGCCTTTCCTCATAAGATTTTCCTACCATTCCAGGCAACATCCTGGTAAACCTCCTCTGCACTCGTTCTAAAGCTTCCACATCCTTCCTATAGTATGGCGACCAAAACTGCACACAATACTCCAGATGAGGCCTCACCAGAGTCTTATACAACTGCAACATGACCTCAGGACTCCGGAACTCAATTCCTCTGCCAATAAAACCCAGTACACCATATGCCTTCCTCACAGCACTATTTACCTGGGTGGCAACTTGCCCCCAGTCATGCCATAGCTTTCTGATTTAGTACATCTTATGTGAAAAATTATTTTGATCTAGCAATAGAAACAAAATAAAGGATAGCAGTTGAAAAAATGTAGTCTTTGGGTGTCAATTAAAAGATTGGCTGTGTAAAACAAGACAAATGCTTAATGACCTAAAATCAATTAGAGATGGGCATTGAAACCCTTCCCTAAAGGATGTCAGCAATTCATTATTATAAACCAACAGCTATCATGGCCATTTTCTGGTGCTCATTCACAAATGAGCAAATCTTATTCAATCCATTACCATAGCATCAAGATTACCTTATTAGCTTCTGATAGGACTTTCTTTACTCCCTTGCAGATAAAAACACTATTTTCTAATCTCTCATTTCATTTCATTAGTAACAAGCATGAATTTAACATCTTCCAGTTATACTAGGTGGAAATGGGTTCTGGAGATGCTGGAGATTGGAGTCAAGATTAGAATAGTGTTAGAAAAGCACAGCGGGTCAGGCAGCATCTGTCATTTTGTGTGGTACTGTCACTGTGCTAAATGGGACATACATCAAACAGACCCAGCAATTCAAAACTAGGCATCCATGAGGCACTGTGGGCCATCAACAGCAGCAGAATTGTACTCTCACATAATCTGCAACCTAATGGCCTGGTATTTCCCCACTCAACCATTAACATCAAGCCAGGGAATAAACCCTGGTTCTATGGAGAACTCAGGACAGCATTTTAAGAGCAGCATCAAAGATACCTAAAATGAGGTGTCAACCTGGTGAGGCTACCAAACAGGAATACTTACATGACAAATTGCATAAGCAGCAAGTGATGGAAAGAGTTATATGATCCCACAACCAACAGATCAGAACTGAACTCTGCAGTCCTGCCACATCCAATTGTGAATGGTGGTTTTCAATTAAACAACTCATTGGAGGAGGAGGCTCCACAAGTATCCCCATCCTCAATGATGGGAGAGCCCAATTCATCAGTGCAAAAGATAAGACTAAAGCATTTGAAACAATTTCCTGCTGTAATTGCTGTGTGTATGATCCATCTCAGCCTTCTCCAGTAGTCCCCCACATCACAGATGCCAGTCTTCAACCAATTCGATTCACTCCACATGATATTAAGAAACGGTTGGAGGCACTGGATATTGCAAAGACTATGGACCCTGACATTTCAGCAATACATGTGCTTCAGAACCTGCCACATCCCTAGCTGAACTCTTCTAGTACTGTTACAAACATTAGCATCAACCGACAATGTGGAAAATTGTCAAGGTATGTCCTGAACACTAAAAAGCAGGACAAATCCACCCCAAGCAATTACCACCACATCAATCTATTCTCAATCATCAGTGAAGTGATGAAGTGATCAACAGTCCTATCAGACAGCAACTGCTCAGCAACACCCATCTTGGGTTTCGCCACAGCCACTTAACCCCTAACTCCATTACACCCTTAGTTCAAACATGGAGAAAACAGTTGAATTCCAAAGGCGAGGTAAGAGTGGCAGCCCTTGATATCAAAGCCACATTTCAACTGAATGCAGCATCAAGAAGCTCGAGCAAAACTGGAATCAATGGGAATAGAGGGTGAAATCTCTGCTGGTTGGAATCATACCTGCCACAAAGGAAGATGATGTGGTCATTGAAGGTCAGTCATCTCGGTTCCAGGATATTTCTGCACAAGTTGGGCAGCACAATGGCACAGTGGTTAGCACTGCTGCCTCACAGCACCAGGGTCCCAGGTTTGATTCCAACCTCAGGTGACAGTCTCTATGGAGTTTACACATTCTCCCTGTGTCTGTGTGGGTTCCCTCCAGTGCTCCAGTTTCCTCCCATAATCCAAAGATGTGCAGGTCAGGTGAATTGGCCATGTTAAATTGTCCATAGTGTTAGGTGCATTAGTCAGAGGGCAATGGGTCTGGGTGGGTTACTCCTTGGAGGGTGGGTGTGGACTGGTTGGGCCGAAGGGCCTGTTTCCACACTGTAGGAAATCTAATCAAGTTCTTTTGGGTAGTGTTCTAGGTCACCATCTTCAGCTGCTTCAGCAATGATCTTCTTTACATCATGAGGTCAGAAATGGGAATGTTCACTGATGATTGTGCAATGTTCAGTGCCATTTGCAACTCCTCAGATACACAAACAGTTCAAACACAACAAGACTAGGAAAATGTTTAGCCTTGGGCTGACAAGTAATGTTCACACCACACAAATACCAGGCAATGACCATCTTCAATAAGAAACAATCTAACCACTGCCCCTTGACATTCAACATCCTGGAGGTTACCAATGACCAGAAGCTCAGCTGGACTTACCATATAACACTTTGGCTACAAGTGCAGATCAGAGGCTAGGAAAACTGCAGCGAGTAACTCGCCTCAAGATTTGCAAAAGCCTGCCCACCATCTACAAGACACAAATCAGGAGTGTAATGGAGTACTGCCCACTTGCCTGGATAAGTGCAGCTCCAACAACACTCAAGAAGCTTGATGTCATTGAGAATAAAGCAGCCTGCTTGATTGATACAACATTCATAAGCAATCATTCCCTCCATGAAAAATAATGGCAGTGTATATGATCTACAAGATGCACTACAAAAATTTTCCCAAAGTTCTTAGACAACACCTTCCAGATTGACAAACACTTCAATCTAGAAGGACAATGGCAGCAGATACATGGAAACACCACACCCTGCAAGTTCCTCTCCAAGCCACTCACCGTCCTGACTTGGAAATATATTGCTGTTCCTTCACTGTTGTCGGGTCAAAATCCTGCAATTCCCTCCCAAACAGAATTATGGGTCAATGTACATGGACTGCAACAGTTCAAGAAGGCAGCTCACCACTACCTTCTCAAGGGCAATTAGGTACAGACAATTCTGGCCAGCCAGCGATACTCATGTCCCATGGGATAATTTAAAAAAAGGTAGTGAATAGTGAATCCATGGGGGATTTTTATCCCCCTGCCAATCGCTCAGGCCTCTTAGTGCCTGCTCTCCTCCTGTCTTAACTTTAAATGTGAGTTCCAAGAAGCCTGGGAAACTGTGCACTTGGAGTCACATTCTAAGAGCCTAATCAAACAATTGCGAATCACTTTGTAAATCATTACAGTTGGTAACCCAGGGTTCTGAGGGGATTTTTCTTTTGCAGGTCACCTCACTGAAACTAATTCTATGCTGGTGAACTGAAACCAAATTTAAATCTCACTGTCAATTTTAGCTGAATGAAGCAGTTGTCTGCTCCTAAACTCACCCAGCTTTTCGGATAAATCTTCCTTCTCTTGGATTCATAAACAGTACAGCTCAGCAGGATACTACTCAGCCCATCAAGTCTCCATTAGCTCTTTGAAAGAGTAATCCACATAGTCCCTCTGCACTTTCCTCATAATGGTTAAATGTTTTTCTCCTTCAGTATTTATCTCTTTTCCTTGCAAAGGCTATTAGTGAATCTAAATCCACCTATCTGCATTCCAAATCCTAATTATCCATTGTGTGAAAAAGATTTTCCTCTTCCTTCCTCTGGTTTCTTTGCCAATCATCACAATTTCGCAACTCAGTTTCTCTTTATATACACTATTATTTTATAAGTATAGGTTTAGAATTGTAGAGATATACAGGAAAGAAACCGACCCTTTGGTCAAATTCATCCATGCTGACCAAATAGCTTATATGAATCTAGTCCCTTTTTCCAGCCTTTGGCCCATACCCCTCTCAAGCCTTCATATTCATGTACCCATCCAGATGCCTTTTAAGTGTTGTGATTGTACCAACCTCCACCAAGTCCTTTGGCAGCTCATTCCATATACGCACCACCCTCTGCATGAAAAGGTTGCCCCTTAGATTCCTTTTAAATTTTTCCCCTCTCACCTAAAACCTATGCCCTCTAGTTTTGTATTCCTTCACCACTGGGAAAATACCTTGTCTATTTACCCTATCCGTGCCCCTAATGATTTTATAAAACTCTATAAGGTCACACCTCAGCCTCTGACACTCCAAGGGAAATAGCCCCAGCCTGTTTAGCCTGTACCACAAACCCTCCAACCCTGGCAACATCTTTGTAAATCTTTTCTGAACCCTTTCAAGTTTCACAATATGCTTCCTATAGCAGGGAGCCCAGAATTGCACACAGTACTCCAATAGTGACCTAGCCAATTTCCTGTACAGCTGCAACATGATCTCCCAACTCCTATACTCAATGCACTGACCAATAAAGGAAAGCATACTAAACACCTTCTTCACTATCCTATTTACCTGCGACTCTACTTTCAAGGAACTATGAACCTGCACTCCAAAGTCTCTCTGTTCAACAACACTCTCTAGGATCTTACCATTAATTGTATAAGTCCTGCACTGATTTGCCTTTTCAAAATGCAGCACCTCACAATTATGTAAACAAAACTCCATCTGCCACTCGCTGGCCCAGTGGCCCATTTGATCAAGGTCCTGTTGTACTCTGAGGTAACCTTCTTGGCTGTCCACAACACCTCCAATTTTGGTGTCATCTGCAAACTTACTAACTATACCTCCTATCTCATATCCAAATCATTTATATAAATGATGAAAATCAATAAATCCTGCACCAATCCTTGTAGCACACCACTGGTCACAGGCCTCCACTTTGAAAAGCAACCTTCCACCACCACCCTCTGTATTCTACCTTTGAGCCAGTGCTCTATCCAACTGGCTAGTTCTCCCTCTATTCCATGTGATCTAACCTTGGTAACCTGTCGACTATGACAAATCTTGTCGAATGTCTTACTGAGGTCCATACAGATTACGTCCACCACTCCGCCCTCATCAACCCTCTGTTACTTCTTCAACAAACTCGAACAAGTTTGTGAGACATGATTTCCCATGCACAAAGTCATGTTGACTACCCCTAATCAGTCCTTGCTTTTACAAATACATGTAAATTCTGTCCCTCAGGATTTTGTCCAACAACTTACCCACCAACAATGTCAGCCTCACTGGTCAATAGTTCCCTGGACTTTCCTTACAACCTTTCTTAAGTTATGGCACCACATTAGCCAACTTTCAGTCTTAATGGCACCTCATCTATGGTTATCTCAGCAAGAGGCCTAGCAATCATTTCCTTATCTTCTCACAGAGTTCTAGGATACACTTGACCAGGTCCTGAATATTTATCTATCTTTTAGTTTAATTTCCTAGCATTTGTACTTTACGCCGCTATTTAAATTTTATTAACAGATTTTTAAACTGTAAAATTAATTTATTTTATTAAATTATAAGTTAGATTCTTCCACCTGCAAAGAATTGTGCATAACCGCATGCATCTAAATCTGCTTTTACACCATTTTGCATTTACTTTCATTTCTCATTCTGCTCCATGTGAAATATCATCTGCCAAGTGCCAATGATTCCACCAGCCCCTCTTGACATCCATTGATAACTTCCTTGCTGTTCAATATGCTTCCAAGCTTCGTGCCCTGTGCAAATTATGACATGATACCCTGTCTGCACAAGTCTCTGTCATTAGCATATCAAAAACAGTAGTCAAACCATGAAACCTCCTTGAAAAAAACAGGGAAGTTGTCAACAATCCTGTCAGACTGTCAGTGAAGAGAAGAAACACAAAATCTGGTTTTGAAATTCTGGTATTGCCATATGGAAGAAAGGGCTGTATTTGCAATTTTATCAAATGCAGCGAATTCTTGGAAAGAAGGCAGGTTTGGGTAAGACTACCAGGATCCCTTGGAATGGTCACATAACTCTAACCAAGTCCAAGATGGAGGACTTGATCTTGTGCCATCATGAAGCACCCTGTCAAGGACGTTAATATAAGTTCCTTCATTCCAAGCTGCCATCAAAGCATCAGTACCTTAAAAGATTGTATTAGAGAGCTGGACGAGAGAGGTGAGGGAGAGTCATGTGGAGTAATCTGCTTAAGGAAAGTAGTCATGAGTACATTCATCCTGGGCCAGCATCAGCCAAGGTCCTTGACCTGTTTCAGCAATTATTCTTTCAAGAAATGAAAGGAATCCCCTCAAAGGCTCCATTTGCTTTTGCAAGCTGCATGGGAGGAAATAGACAAAAACTGGACTTTTTCTTTTCCAGAATGGAATCTTTGTTCTTGGCTGATAGAAAATGATAAATTCCCATTACCTAGTGCCCAGAGTTGCACAATAACTGAAAGGCCTATGGACGTAGATAAGGGAAAGGTACGGGATACTACTCTTATCATTGAGCAGAATTGTTTGCTCAAGTAGTGGTAGTCAAGATATATTTCTTGAACTTAAAATTACAAAGTCTTATGGGATTTGTGTACAGGTAGTTATTGTTTGCTGTCGTTTCAATTAATGTGGTTTCTCCATAACATGGTATTTTATCTACTACTCCTCATTCCAATAATGCCATCTAATTCATGATAACGTGTCGCTTAGCTGATTCCCAGCAGAGTAAGGAATAAACGTATGCCCAAACCTCAGCATTCCTGAGCAAATTCCTATCATTCAGCTTGTTTCTGCCATTGCATGCCTCAATGGGTAAGATTTTAAAAACTGTCTACACCATTACACCTCTGAATAAGTAATACTGTACCTGAAAAAAGAAATATTGAAAAATATTCTTTTTGGATATTTTAATGTCTTTTTTGGTGTTTTATATTAACTTTTGCTTGTACATTGTAATTGCTTGATGTTCCGAGAAAATAATCCAAACATTTACATGTGTTTCTATGGGAATATGTGTTCAAGTAATATGCTTTCATTAATGCAATGATTTTCAGGAACCTTATTTTTGCATTAATCAAGGACTATCTGTATATTTTTTCAACATCCACCTGGAGCTGAATGAGGATTCCTCAAGGTTCGAGCTATGAGTTGGAAGACATAGCAGATGTTTTGGCTGCGTATCATTTTTATGTTTGATAGGAATGCTCACAGTGGAGTATCAAACATCTTGCAAATCCTTACATCAATATCACACTCCAATTCTTTTTTAAAGTCACTCTATCACATGGACATGAATTTCAGAGGGTGGAGCAATTGTTTATATGTCACCTTTCTTTCCTTTTAATGTTTTTGAATCTGTACTTTTAATGTTATTATTGCTAAAAAGAAGAAAATTGTTTCAGTCAGGCACATAGTTGTGAATATACGCATTTGGCACCAGCAGTTATACTTGATGCAAGCTTTAATGTTATTTACTGTCTCAAGTTTCTGCTGCAGGAACTCAATGAGCCTATTAATAGGCATTTAACAAAATACACAACATTACTTCAAATGATACTTATGATCAATTCTATTGGAGATTTGACATAAAAATTACAATATTCAGTTCATATTATTAATTCATTCTTGTTTTGTATCTCAGTTTGCTTCCTTCCTTCAATGTCATCTTGATGTGATAATTAAATCATTGTGAAAATCTAGTCTTCAAACCAGTGAATCCAATACTCACAAAATATACAATAGAAATACAACTCATATTTTTGATGTGTGATTCTACAACACATGCACAATTATGATGCTTTCAAGCACTTTTGAAGAATGTCAGACCTCTGAACCCTTCCAAAATTGTTCCAAAATGACATCTTCTATATATGAAGCATATCTAATATGGAAAAGAACCCCAGGATACTTTGCATATTATCATTAAAAGACACTGAGCCAAAAACTTATTTCAAGGCATAAATAAGAAGGAATTTCTTTTCAAAGAATAAGAGAGAAGGGGAGATGCAAGGATGTTTAAAGAATAAATTCCAGAGACTGAAGCCACATCACAAAAGATAGGATGAAGGGAGAAAGAATGAACAAAAAGTTAGAACTGTGTTTGGAAGAAAGGAAAAAGGCTGAAAGAGATTGTAAAATAGGATATAATCATGGAATGATTTAAAGACATGGATAATTACGTCAAATTTAATATTTTGAGGGTGGGAACAAATGTCAGTCAACATGTGGATGAATGATGGATGAGAAAGACTTAGTTCAGGATAGGTTAGCAAAATTTTGAACAAATTGAAATTTGTGGAGATTGGAAGATGGACAGCCAAAGTAGAATACATTTGAGTAGTTGTGTTTTATGATGATGATAAGGGCTTCAGCAGGGGAAATGCCATAGCATGGACATGGTGATGATGGTGTATAGCATGTTTGGCTTCATCAGTTGGAACATTGAGGCTAAAACATAGCAGGTCATGTTGGAGCTGTATAAAGTTTCAGTGAGGCCACATTTGGAGTACTGCATGCAGTTCTGGTCACCACATAATAAGAAGGATATGGAGGTTTTGGACAGGGTGAGAAAGAGCTTTACCAGGATGTTATCTGGATTAGTTTGTATTGGCTGTAAGGAGAGGTGGCATTGTTTTCACTAGATAGTTGGAGGCTGAGGGGCAACCCAGTTGAGATATATAAAATAATGAGAGACATGGATAAGAAAGATAGTTAGATTCTTTTTCCCAGGGTGGAAATGTCAAATACTAGGGGGCATAAGTTTAACATGAGAGGGGGAAAGCTTAAAGGAGATGTGCGAGGTATGTTTTTCACACACTGGGTGGTAGATGCCTGGAACGCGCTCCTAGTGAAGGTTGTAGAAATGCATAAGATAGCAATATTTAAGAGACATTTAGACAGGCACATGTATAGGCAGGGAATAGATGGATATGGACTATCTACAGGTGAGATTAATTTAGCAGAAATAGCGAGTCAAAGGGCTTATTCTTATGCTGTACTGTTCTGTGTTCTATGTAGAAGGACAGTGATGTAGAGACAGAAGTAATTGAAAAGGATTTAGATCTCCTTTTGAGGAGGAGGACAAGAAGACTGCAAATAGGCTGGATCTGAGACTATGAATAAGGACCAGGATAGGGGTCAAGAAGAATAATTGTGTTTTTCCATGCTGTGTTAGTGGAAGTTATGATTCATCTAAGACTGGATGCCAGGCAAGCTCAGAGGCAGTTGAGGGACTAAGAGAAGTAGTGCAGAGGTGAAGCCCTCTGCCACCCCATGCAGGTAATTCAATGTTTGTTTCTTCTTTTTCTAAGGAGACAGGTGGACATCATAGAACATGAGTTCCCTGATTGGGGCTGTTAACCTGGTCCGAGCAGGGGGCCTCTGTGGAGTTGTTTCAATGGTGATGAGAGAAAAAAAATGCTCTTGCAGAAATTTGCATGCAACAATCTTCATTGAATTGGGGTAAACATTTCTGACATCATGCTGTTATTTGGGAAGCTTGATTGGGCCCAGTATGTGGAAAGACTATGTTAGTTTTTCTAGGCAAATGACATTGTGGCAGATGAAAAGTGATGAGAAATTCTCCTGACAGCTGTTTTGGTTATTAGGACCCTAACATTTCCTGAGGCACCAGACACTAAAGCCTTTTGAGAGTTGATGGATTTAGTTAAGGAATATTATGACCCCAAGCCACCACTAAATCTGATATGCTATCAGTTTTACTTAGCAGTTCAAGAACTGGGGAATCCATATTGGGATTTTTGATGAGATTAAGATGACTGGCAGAAGCATGGGATTTTGATTTAACCTTGAGTGAGATACTGAGAGACTCTCTGGTATGAAGGATTAATAATGTAAATATGCAAAAGCATCTACTAGCTGAAGCCCAACTGGATTTTGAACAGGTCCTACAACTACAACTGGCTTTGTCTTTAGAAAATGCAACAAGTGGAACATATAAATTATAGTGTATACCAATGGAAGTGGACACCATCACTTGTCCGACTGAGCTTGGGGAACACTACTTGAGTGGAGGCAATTGCAAAGCCTCACTCAGGTTATATCCTTAACAGAGAGACTCCAGGTCAGCCCCCAGCTAAACCCCAAAACAAAGCCAAGTCGTGGCCAAACAGTTAACATTTTCTTCAGGATCTGGACCGGCAAGCCATTGTAGTTTCTTCTGGTATGCAGACTCAGGAGAACAAAAGAGTCCCATGAGTACTAAATTCAGTAAAAGAACTCATAGGCCTGAATCCAGATGAGTACACATCTGGCTTGGAACAGTTAAATTACTTCACAACATTCAAATCAGAACCAGTCAAACTAAGCGTCTGGTTAAATGGTCATCCAGTTCTAATGGAGGCTGATACCAGCCTGGCTTTATCAGTGATTGTAGTCTTTAACAAGATTTGCTCTGGACTCCAACCCTTAAGTCTGTGTAAGTTATCGGCTAGACTGAGAACCTACACTGGGAAACCTTTAAGAGTACAACCTCAGTTCTGTCTCTTGTGAGAAGCAGCTGGTTCAGTTCCCACTGATTATAGTAAAAGGCTCAGGCTCAAGCCTGATGGGGTGAAATTGGTTGAGAAAAATTCACCTTGATTGGCTGAACATTTTTCAATTAGAAAATGGCTGCCCGACTGAAGTCCTATTTAAATATCCAGACTTTTTCAGAAGGTCCAGGGACTATCAAATGAGCCAAGGTCAACTTGAATGTTGACGAAGAAACAATTCCATGATTCTGCAAGGCCTGCCAAATGCAAAAGTAGAGGCTGGGATGAGGAGGCTGGAAAGCAAAGGAATCATCAAACAGATACAGTTTGCAGAATAGTCAGCACTGGTCATACTGATTGTGAAGCTCAATGGATCAGTTCGCCTTTATGGGGATCTTAAACAAACTATTAACCACTTCTTGCAGCTGGATAAATACACAATCCATTGCGTTGTCAGACTTGTACATAAAGCTGGCGGATGGGGGTGGGGGGGTGTACTGTCCTTCACAAAGCTAGACCTCATACACTAATTGTATGCTACAATTAATACCCATAAGGGTTTGTACCAATACATGTGATTGCCATTGGGGTATCATCAGCCCGTGCCAGTTTTCATTGGACAGTGGACAACATTTTACAGTATCTGTGCTGAAAATGTATTGCTGGAAAAGCGCAGCAGGTCAGGCAGCATCCAAGAAACAGGAAGTACGACGTTTCGGGCATAAGCCCTTCTTCAGGAATGAGGAAAGTGTGTCCAGCAGGCTAAGATAAAAGGTAGGGAGGAGGGACTTGGGGGAGGGGTGATGGAGATGTGATAGGTGGAAGGAGGTCAAGGTGAGGGTGATAGGCCGGAGTGGGGTGGGGGTGGAGAGGTCAGGAAGAAGATTGCAGGTTAGGAAGGCGGTGCTGAGTTCGAGGGATTCGACTGAGACAAGGTGGGGGGAGGGGAAATGAGGAAACTGGAGAAATCTGAGTTCATCCCTTGTGGTTGGAGGGTTCCCAGGCGGAAGATGAGGCGCTCTTCTTCCAACCGTCGTGTTGTTATGGTCTGGCGATGGAGGAGTCCAAGGACCTGCAGATTTTACAGTATCTACCTTAGGTCACCATTTATCTGGATGATGTGCTATTAACAGGTTACACCAATAAAGAGTGCTCAAAGAACATGGACATAGTCCTTAGACATTTTTCCAAGGCAGGTGTGTGACTATAGAGTCAACAAGACTGGATAACACCCAGTGGAGGAGGGTGGTCAATGGTGCCTCGGTTCCCACGTCTGTACTGAAGCTTAGGTCTTTCCTGAAATTGGTGAATTATTATGGAAAAATTCATATGTAATCTGACTTCCATCCTGGTACCCTTGCATCTGCTTTTGAAAAAGGGTCAACCTTGGAAATGGTCTCGTAGCCAAGACGTAGCCTTCAGATAAGTGAAGAAATTGCTATCATCGTCTAAGGTGTTGGCACATTATGATACTAAGTGAGATCTGGTGCTGACAGGCAAAGCCTCCCCCTGTGGAATTGGGGTAATGTTGACACAGAGAATGGCCCAGTGGAGACAAACACCCAATTGCTATGCATCTAGGTCATTCACTAATGCAGAGCATTAGTACACTCATGTTGGGAAGGAAGGTTTGGTGGTCGTCTTTGTGCGAGAATGTTCCACCAATAAAGTTATGGTAATTTCGTAATAATAATGGACCCCAAATCCTTGCTAGGGCTACTCAAAGAAGACAAGGCAAGGAGGCTGTGCTGCCCATAGCTTCAGGTCAAATTCAGCAGTAGGCTCTCATTCTCAGTGTGTACAATTACAAGTTGGAACACTGTCTGGGAGGTTAAGTCACAAATGCGGATGCCTTCAGCCACATCCCATTGGCAGATATACCATCAGTGGTGCCACCACTGGAAGAGTCCATTCTGGTTTCTGGACACCCTTCCGGTTACTGCTGACAATACCGTCTGTGGAAGCAACAAGATCCGGTTCTGGCAAAATTATGACAGTTGGTGGTAATGGGGGAAACAAGAGGGCCATCACAACTAGAATTAAAATCTTTCTGTACCCAGCAAGGCCAGATCACCAGAGTGGATGGCATAATATTATGGAGAGCAACAGTCATTGTCCCAGGCAAAGGCCACTGCCAGATACCGGCTGGACCCCACCCGGGTTACCCAGTGGTGTCTAAATGAGGATGTTTGTGAGGAGTTATGCCTGGTGGCCAGTATTGAATGTAGATATAGGTGTGTTGGTGGGACAGTGTCCAGAGTGCCAACAAGGACCAAAATTACTGCCAGCGGCTCCTCCACATTCGTGGGAATGTTTGGGTAAACACTGGACTTATTGCAATGCTGGACTATGCTGGACCTTTCATCGGCTCAACTTTCTTTGTCATTGTGGATGTCCACTCAAAGGGGTTCGATGTGCAGAGAGTTAATTAATCAAACATGGGGACAATGTTAGAAAAGTTGCGACCATCTTTTGCAATACATGGACTCCCGGAAGTGTTGGTCACAGACAACAGGCCATCGTTTACCAGCAGGGAATTCAAATGTTTCCTAAAGTTGAATGGCATTCGACATATAAGGACAGCTCCATACCATCCATCATCCAATGGTCTGGCAAACAAAGCAGTCCAAACTTTGAAGAAAAGCTTAAGGAAACAGGCTACAGCTTGACTAAATTCCAGTATGTTCCAGTTCCTATTTGATTAGAGATCCGCCCCATATGCAACTACGGGGATAACTCCAGCAAAATTGCTAACGGGCAGAAGATTCTGCACGAAGTTAAATCCAATCTTCTGAGACCTGGGAAGTGAGGATGAAATGACATCAGGAATGCCAGTGCCAGCCACATACTTCCTCGAAGTGAGCGAGAAAATTTACTTCAGGGGATGAGATTTGGTGCCAAAATGGTGGAAATGGCCCAGCATACGTAAGTTGCATGTTAGACACAAGATCAGATGCCATGACTTACAAAGTTCAGGTTGCTGAAGTGGTCCTGAACAAACACATGGACCACATGAAAGCTGCAAACTCACAAACCAGGCAGGAGCAAAACATACCCAGCCCCTCAGAACAGCCTGAAAGGCTGATGGAACTCCCAGGCTCTCCCCCTCCCTCTGGTGTCGAAGAAACCTCAGAGGCTGAGATGGATACAGCGGCTATCGCATTCTTTTACTGCCTGGCGAAAAGCATGAATTTATTCTCGGTGCAAGAGTTGAGCTCACCTTCCATATCCGAAGGTGAGTCAGAACTAGACCCACCGTGAACATGCCCCCAGGAGAGGCTACAATAAAAAGAACAGGCCTACATCTCTGGACTTAGAGGGGAAGGGATGTGGTGATTGTAACAAGGTCAGCCAAGTGGACCTCATAGAACATGAGTTCCCTGATTGGAGCTGTTAACCTGGTCTAATCAGGAAGCCCTGGCTGACAGATAGAAACAGGAATGACAGAGGTTCTGTTCACTCAGAGTTGGCACTGATGGAACTGGACCACTGTCAAGGATTCTCCATATGTAAATAAAGGGTGACTTGGTGACGGGATACTGGCCTCTCTGGAATCATTTCAGATGGTTTCTCCATTCTCTCCTCTTCTAAATTCTTACGCTGTTATTGGGTGAAATTGTGCACGGTACAGCAAACAATGGCTATCCTGGAAATAACTGACCAGTGAGTGCTGAAGTGCTTTATCTATGCATCCAAGACTAAAAGTGGATGGATATACAGCACTGTTGCGCTGTTCGCCACCCGTCTGGGGCTCATTACCAATATTAACTATAGGTGCACCTTGTTTTCTCTAAGGCTGGCTTGTGAACAACAGAGTTGGGGAGAGTTCATTTGATGAACGTGCCTGTTGAGCAAAGTGTTCATGTCATAACAGTTCCATGCATTGCAGATGTACGCCTCCACGAATTATTGCCTGTGATCAAACCTAAAAGCTGAAGATCTTCCTGCAGAAAGTGGCAGATATAGACGACAGTGTCCCTAGACTTGCAGTGGCATCTCCTGCACTGTCATTCATTCATCTTTAGGTGGTTGCAATGTCTTTTGTATAGCCTTTCTCTGTAGGCAGGTTGCTTCATATCACTGAGATCCCTCTCTTCACATGCTGCTTGTTCACCCATAACTAGAATATGCAATACTAGATGGGCTGTTAGATTCCGTACAGACTACAGATTCAAAAACAGCAGAAACGGTTCTCCTCCACTCCACGCTTGCAGCAATGCGCCGGCACCTAACCTCTCTACAGTCAGCCCTGCCTCAGCTGAGGGCCACACTCTCTCAGAATTGCAAAGGACCCCTTCTGTACTGCATCCTCAGGAGAATTCATACTCTCAACAAACAGTATTTCAACTCCATCTCAAACATCAAAAACTGTAAGTACAACAAACTTTTATCTACCCACCTCCATAACCAGCGCTCCTCAAACATTCCAGAAGATTCCCCCGGCCTCTGGAACTGCTCAGATGCCATTAGCCATGTGGCTGGTGCAGCTACCACCTGCACGCTGATTGATGATGTCACTTCCGCCCCATCATGGCCACTCCCACAGACACTTCCGCCCCTTACAATTCCTCATGCATCACATGTGACATCACTTCCGCCCCTCACATCATCGCTGATGTCACCATCTCTGACACCTCCCTCCCCTTCCTGGACCTCTCCATCTCCATTTATGACGACCAGCTTGACACTGACTTTTTTTTACAAACCCACCGATTCTCACAGTTACCTTGATTACACCTTTTCCCACCCTACCTCTTGCAAAAATGCCATCCCGTATTCCCAATTGTTCAGCCTCTGTCGTATCTGCTCCCAGGAGGACCAGTTCTACCACAGAACACACCAGTTGGCTTCCTTCTTTAGAGACCGCAATTTCCCTTCCCACGTGGTTAAAGATGCCCTCCAATGCATCTCGTCCACATCCCACACCTCCGCCCTCAGACCCCACCCCTCCAACCGTAACAAGGACAGAATGGCCCTGGTGCTCCTTCCACCCTACCAACCTTTGCATAAACCAAATCATCTGCCGACATTTCTGCCACTTCCAAAAAGACCTCACCACCAGGGATATAGTTCCCTCCCCATCCCTTTCCACCTTCCGCAAAGACCATTCCATCTGTGACTACCTGGTCAGGTCTATGCCCCTACAACCCACCCTCCCATCCTGGCACCTTCCCCTGCCACCGCAGGAATTGCAAAACCTGCGCCCACACCTACTCCCTCTCCTCCATCCAAGGCCCTAAAGGAGCCTTCCACATCCATCAAAGTTTTACCTGCACATTCACCAATATCATTTATTGTATTCGTTGCTCCTGATGCGGTCTCCTCTACATTGGGAAGACTGAATGCCTCCTAGCAGAGCGCTTTAGGGAACATCTCCAGGACACCTGCACAAATCAACCACACCGCCCTGTGGCCCAACATTTCAACTCCCCCTCCCACTCTGCTGACGACATGGTGGTCCTGGGCCTCCTTCACCCTTGTACCCTCACCACCAGATGCCTGGAGGAAGAACGCCTCATCTTCCACCTCGGAACACTTCAACCCCGGGGCATCAATGTGGATTTCAACAAGTTCCTCATTTCCCCTTCCCCCACCTCACCCTAGTTCCAAACTTCCAGCTCAGCACTGTCCCCTTGACTTGTCCTACCTAGCTATTTTCTTTTCCACCTATCTACTCCACCCTCCCCTGACCTATCACCTTCATCCCCACCCCCACTCATCTATTGTACTCTATGCTACTTTCTCCACACCCCCACCCTCCTCAAGCTTATCTCTTCACTCTTCGGGCTCTCTGCCTTTATTCCTGATGAAGGGCTTTTGCCCGAAACGTCGATTTTACTGCTCCTCGGATGCTGCATGAATTGCTGTGCTCTTCCAGCACCACTAATCCAGAATGTTGGATTCATAGTTCAAACGTGTGGCATGGAATTATTTATCTGTGAATTCATGATAGGAATTAGATGTTTGTTTTCCATTTGGCATCTCTGACATATTCAATGCAAATTTGGACCTTTATTTGGCAGCCATTGTCCTGGACGAAAGCCTGTCCTACCCTCAGTTGTACGGGAGAGGTGCAACTACCATAACTCATGATTGGTTCTCCCCTCTTCCTGATGCTGCCACATGAAAAATTGTTATGCTCTTTACCTTAACATTGTTTTTCATACAAACCTAATAGCATAATATAAATGTATTTGCCCTTTATTTGATACAGCCCTTGCACATTGGAATGATCAGGAAACATCATTGTTTTATTTGCTATGTTGCTGACTTTCATATGAAGGGGATTTGTGATTACAACTTTCCTATGTGATTAACCCACACCCCGCCAACACAACAGATGGTCAAGCCTAATTTTGTTTTTGAAAGGTAAAAGACTTTTGGTTTTCTGGACATGGTATACCTTTTATACTTTATTTGTCTTTAATGTGCATTGATAGCTTTGTCTCAATGTGAGGAAATTAATCTGTATTTCAGTTTCGGTTTCAATTGCTCTTTTTTTGTGCGTGTTCACTTTGCAGTACCAGGTGCATACAAATCCAGAGCCCTTTCCTTTTATATTGCGAATTCACAGAGTCCATCATTTGGAATTTCAGCTTTGGAAAGATGGTGTTTGTACACTGTTCCTTTGATTATTTCCCCTTCACCCTCATCTGTTTGAATACAAATCCACCGTACCCATTGTCCCATCCTGTGCCCATTACTGTGATTGCCCTTGTCTTTTCCCCTCCACTCTTCCACAATTTCCCCACTTAATATTGGTCCTTTTACCATTTCCCGTAATTTCCCTTGCCAGCCCTGTTAGAATCGTCAACATTTCAAGGAGATCCCTTCTCAATCTTCTAAACTCCAGTGAATCTAGGCCATGTTGACCCAATCCTTCTTGAAATGACAATCCTACTCCAGGAATCCATCTGGTGAACCTTCACAGCACTCCCTCCACTAAAAGTATATCCCTTTTTAGGTAAAACTGCATGTGGTTTTAGGTACTTCAGATGTGGTCATAAAAGGCTTGTGCAACTGCAGTAAGACATCCTTACTACTGGACTCATGCCTCTTGCTTTTTTGACTGCTTGCTGCACCAGCATACTTTCATTCAATGACCTGTGCACAAGGACTCCCAGTTGCCAACATTTTCAAATCTACCACCATTTCAGTAATACTTCGCCATTTTGGTTTTTATGCATTGAAATAATTACTTCATATTTGTACACATCATGCTGCAGCTGCCATGTATCAGCCCATTCATTTAACTTGTCTAAATCATTTGGTCCATTGGTCTTTCTTGTTCCCCACAAGAATAACCCCATTCCGCAATCCTCCTCTCCTAATGGCCGACGTGCTAACCTTCTTTGTTGTCCGTGTTGCACCTATTACCTCCACTCTCTCCTCTCAAACAGAGTTTGTTACTTCCATTCCTTAGATTCATTCCATGGCCCCTGACAACTACATTCTTTAAATGGCTTTCTCTATTGTTTTTTTTCAATAGCTGTTGAAGATGGAGAGCCTTCACACCCAACACTGTCATAAGCTCATTGCAATAACTTGATAGCCTATGCATGTGTCATCTCATGACCAGCTGTACATGAAAAGTCTTCACTAATAAACTGTATGTGAAAGTGTCTTTTAATAAGCTGCTGAACATCAACTGCCTTCAGCCCTGAAACTCGAAGTGTTTGCTCAATGAAATGGTTTGTTTTTGAAGGAGCCAAGTAATGATTAATGATTTACTCACCGGAGCTGAGAACGCTGCTGACCCTGCCAGGTATCTGAATATATAGTTGAGTTTCTGAATACATGTGTTTCTCATTTTCGGCCAACAAAATTGCACCCATGAACATAATTCCAGCAGACTGTGGTGTTAATTAGGATTCATAACATTTCAATGAATGCCAAATAGGAAACCCGACCCTCCTGAAATGTTCTGAGGACTTCATACCAATTATTTCACCCACTGTCAAGAAACAGAATTTTTTCCACCTGCCCACCTTACTAAGATCCCTGGAAACTCTGGCTTTCCTTTCCACAGGAAAAGGGATGAAGAAGTTGCCCTGACTTTTAAAAATAGGACTAAGCACCTGCTTGATACATCTTCACATTGCAAACTGTCTGCTGTGGCACATGTCTCTGGATGGCTTTAAAGGCTTCATTAGCATGAAAGCTTCATGTTGCAGAAAACCTTACACAGCAGGAGTTGTCTCTGATCCAAAAATCATTCGCAGGTCATTGTGCAGCAGATGGCAGAACTCTTTGGCAGTCTATTATAGGTTCACAGACAGCAAAGGCGGATCTCATCGAAGAGTGTTCTATGGTCTGTCCAAGTACATGTGGAGGGGTTTATTAATGTAGGTCACAGTTTCTTAAAATCCCCTGGCCCTCTTGAGCTCCTCCTATCTCCATCTCACTCTCTTGAAGGGACAAATATATTCAATTGAAGACCAACAGGAACCAAAAATGATAGAGTAAAAAAAATAGCTGTGGAAAAAGAATGCAAAACTACAGGAATATTTAGCAAAATTAGAATGGAGCAAATGATGTAGAATTATTATGAGTCTGATCTTGTAGTTAACCGTGTTTACTTTAATGGGCAAGGTTTGTATTTTGAACAGAATTTGCCCAAGCATGCAAAAATCTAGTCTTACAATTAGTAGCATTCTCATACTAAAATGAAACCATGCATGGGGCTGTAGCAGAATCTAATTACTTGCCCTTTCATTAAAACATTGGGTGCATTGCAAATCAGTTATGCACAGCAGACACCCAATTCTCAAACTCTCAGCTGCTCCCTTACAAAATGAACCCTTTGCTGTTTTTAGCTATTATTGCCGTACATCTTCACCAGAAACTATGAAGATGTAGGAACTTATAATATGTTGTTGTTAATGGAAACTAAGTCAATGGTCTTGTACCATCACAAAAACTGACTCTAAAATGTACATTCTCTATAAATACAGATGATTGATGGTCATTTAAGCGGGCATTGGATAAGCATATGGAGGTTATTGGGCTAGTGTAGGTTAGGTAGGCTTTGGTCGGTGCAACATCAAGGGCCGAAGGGCCTGTACTGCGCTGTATTTTTCTATGTTCTATGTTCTATGATATCTAATGAGACTCTGTTGCTGATCCTACAGCAGCAACGCACATCTGTACAAAAAAAACTACCAAACTGCTACATTGAGCTTTTTCAAGACAAAATGCATGCCTACAAAAAGAAGGAGATTTTACGGGTAATAGAGTAGGTTTTAAGAAGGATCTGAAAGAAGTAGTGGATGTAGTATGGAAGAAGTGTTTAAAGAGAGAGTTCCAGAGGGTTGGACTTAGGCAGTTAAAAGAATAGCTGATGCCGATAGATTGAAGTATGAAACCGGAGTCAGAGGAATGACAAATTTGTGTGATGGAAGGGAGTGTAGGGGGGAGAGGAGCGAGCTGTGGAAAAGGCAGTTTTGTGGGTGTGGGAGTGCTGCAGAAATAGGGAAGGGAAATGAATGATGAATTTTAAGCACAAGTTTGGCATACTTAATTAGACAGTGAGGTTAGGTGTGACAGTTGAATTAGGACTGGGAGGTATAGAAGATAGGCAGCAATGTGTTAGATAATTTGAAGTTGATAGAAGATGGAGGTTGGGAAACCATCCAGGAAAACAATCACTGGTTACTTTCTTCATGTAAAAGAAAATATCAAATAATTGTAGAAACTGAGAGCGCTCTTCCATATCAGTTTCCTGATCAAGATATCCATTATTTTTTCTTTGCCTACATTCAATGAGTTTTCCACCTCAGTAATGGATCTTCAGAAGGGCTCATGCCCGAAACGTCGATTCTCCTGCTCCTTGGATGCTACCTGACCTGCTGCGCTTTTTTAGCAACACATTTCAGCTCTGATCTCCAGGATCTGCAGTCTTCACTTTCTCCACCTCAGTAATGTCTACTTGGCCCTTAATTCTCTTTCCTCATTGATTTCATTGGCCTTTGGTACTCAGATAATTTTACCATTCATTAAAACTCCCATAGAGATATCTTTCAACACACCCTTGATCTTGCTATTGCCTCTCTGCAACTAGTTTCTTGATCACGAACAATTACAGAATTGTTACAGTGCAAAAGGAGGCCATTCAGCCCATCATAGCTGCACAAGACAAACTCTATTTTCTTGTCTCCCTTACTTTGTCTCTTTCTGGAAGCCTGTCAAAATGAAGATGACACCTGCTCATGACACAAGCCATTTCATGGAATGTTCTTATGGGTGGCGACTGCATAGTTCTAGCTGATCACAAAGAAACTTTACACTCTTATTGCCTGAAGAACGGCAACTCTGTTAATACAACACTTTTGTAGCAGAGAACACTTCCACGACTGGTGAGCACAAGATAGTGCAAGAGTAGCACAGTGGAGCCATGGTACATTGGGAATGAAGTGAGCATTGTAAAACTATGCAAGAAAAACTACTTGAGCTCACAGGCAGAAACCTTGCATGAAACTCCCTAAAATTGACACTAAGCCAAATTTGGGGAAAATTCAGCCAAATGTATTTTTTACTACAGTTGAGAATATTTCCGTTGACATGCATTCAATCCGTGAGGAAAGAAAACTGACTATTTGTCTCCCATCTCATTGTCCTGTGATAATATTGTCCCAACAGTGATATCTCTTGCAAACACATTCAGTAAATGGCTTAACATAATTTGGTGCTGACAAAACGAGTGCGTTAGTCAGCACAGCTTTAAACTTAATGGGGATCAATGACTTGGTGGCATTATTGCTAGAATACTAATCCAGTAGACCAGGTAATGTTCTGGGGACCTGGGTTTGGATCCCAACCATGGCAGATGGTGGAATTTGAATTCAATAACAAACCTGAAATTAAGTATCTAATAATGATCATGTTATTGATTGTCAGAAGAAACCCATCTTTAGGAATGCAAACTGCTGTCCTTACCTGGCCTGGCCTACAGTGACATCAGACCCACAATGTGGTTGGTTCTTAGCTGCCCTCTGGGCAATTAGGAATGGTCAATAAATACTGGCCTGGACAGTGACACCCATATCTCACGAATGAATAAAAAAATTGGCATTCTGACACTCTTTTCACAATTCACATTTTTTGCCTTTCTGTCACAAATTTATCAAAGATATCTGCAACAGTACTGAAATTAGGAACAAACTTGGAATAAAATCTGCTCATGTAAATAGATCACAAAACCTTTTGTTTTGTTTGAAGCATGATGGTGGCAGGGTGGCTCAGAGGTTAGCACTGCTGCCTCACAGTGCCAGGGACTTGGGTTTAAATCCAGCCTTGGGCAACTGTCTGTGTGGAGTTTGCACGTTCTCCCTGTGTCTGTGTGGATTTCCTCTGGGTGGTCAGGTTTCCTCCCACAGTCCAAATATGTGTAGGTTAGGTTAATTGGCCATGCTAAATTGTCCATAGCATTCACAGACGTGTAGATTAGGTCAATAGTCAAGGGTAAATGTTGGGGAATGGGTCTGGATGGGTTACTCCAGAGGGTTGGTGTGAACTTGTTGCGTTGAAGGGCCTATTTCCACACTGTAGGGAATCTATTTTTAAAAATTCCAAGGTAGGCCTTATGTTTTGCTTCTCTAGGTGCTGGCTGGCCTTATCCCATGGTGTGGCTGAAATAAGTTACTTTTCCGTTGGCAAATTCACTTTCGGCCAGATTTATGACCAAATTGGCACTTTGTAACAAATCAAGCAGTTCATTCAATTGTTGCATACATTCCTCCCAGGTTTAATTGACTACAACAAAGCCATCTTGGTATATCACACTGTTGCATAATCTTTTAACAACCTCGTTGGTTAATCATCAACAAGTTGCTGGTGCATTTTTCAATCCAAGAGGCATGACATTACATTGATCAAGGCCATCCATTCTTTCAAAAACTCATTTTTTTTGGCCTCACTTTGTTTTCTGCTTTAGTTATATAAAGGAAGTTCCAAACAGTTTCCAACTCTTTATGTTAAAAGGAATCCTCAAAAATGCAATTGAGGTATGCACAGAATTACAGGGTGTTCAGAACAACCACTCATTTACTCAATCACATAAACAAATGCCTAATGCTGTGAATGAGTGTTGCTAATGAATGTGCATTTAAAAGCTCTATAGTAAAATTTGCAGCAACATTTTTGACTTCTTATGTATGTTTTTATGTTTTTCCATTTTTCCATTCAGCCTATCTGTTTGTTGTTTTTATGCTTTGACTAATTACTATACTAGCAATTGTGATTTGGCCATGGGTGTGACTATACTTTGATGATATTTTTCTGAGTTGGAGCTAGAATTCAATTCAACAGTAATTACCCTTAATGGAATTGAAACCTAATGACTGAATATATGGTGTGCCATCAGATAGAGTCATAGATATGCCCATCCAAATGCCTCTTAAATGTTGCAATTGTACCAGCCTCCACCACATCCTCTGGTAGCTCATTCCATACACATACCATCCTCTGCGTGAAAATGTTGCCCCTTAGGTCTCTTTTATATCATTCCCCTCTCACCCTAACCTATGCCCTCTAGTTCTGGACACCCCGACCCCAGGGAAAAGACTTTGTCTATTTATCCTATTCATGCCCTCATAATTTTGTAAACCTCGATAAGGTTCACCCCTCAGCCTCCGGTGCTCCATGGAAAACAGCCCCAGCCTGTTCAGCCTCTCCCTGTAGCTCAAATTCTCCAATCCAGGCAACATCCTTGTAAATCTTTTTGGAACCCTTTCAAGTTTCACAACATCTTTCCGATAGGAAGGAGACCAGAATTGCACACAATATTCAAACAGTCGCCTAACCAATTCCTGTACAACCGCAACATGACCTCCCAACTCCCCTACTCATTACAATGACCATTAAAGGAAAACATACCAAATGCCTTCTTCACTCTCCTATCTAACCACTTTCAAGGAGCTATGAGCCTGCACACCAAGGTCTCTTTGTTCAGCAACACTCCCTAGGACCTTACCATGAAGTGTATAAATCCTGCTAAGATTTGCTTTCCCAAAATGCAGCACCTCGCAGTTATCTGAATTAAACTCCATCTGCCACTTCTCAGCCCATTGGCCCATCTGGTCCAGATCCTGTTGTAATCTGAAGTATCAGTCTTCACTGTCCACTACACCTCCAATTTTGGTGTCATCTGCAAACATACTAACTGTACCTCTTATGCTCGCATCCAAATCATTTACGTAAAGACAAAAGGTAGAGGACCCTGCCCTGATCCATGTGGCACTCCACTGGTCACAGGCCTCCAGTCTGAAAAACAACCCTCAACCACTACCCTCTGTCTTCTACCTTTCAGCCAGTTCTGTATCCAAATGGCTAGTTCTCCTTGTACTCCATGAGATCTAACCTTGCTAATCAGTCTCCCATGGAGATCCTTGTCGAATGCCTTACTGAAGTCCATACAGATCACATCTACTCATTCAAGTTGGTGAGACATGATTTCCCAGACACAAAGCCATGTTGACTATCCCTAATCAGCCCTTGCCTTTCCAAATACATGTACATCCTGTCCCTCAGGATTCTCTCCAACAACTTGCCTACCACTGAGGTCAGGCTCACTGGTCTATAGTTCCTGGCTTGTCTTTACCGCCCTTCTTAAACAGTGGTACCACTGGAGCCAACCTCCAATCTTCCAGCACCTCACCTGTGACTATTGATGATACAAATATCTCAGCAAGAGGCCCAGCAATCACTTCTCTGGCTTCCCACAGAGTTCTTGTGTACATCAATTTCATGAATGTGGATGATTTGATAAATTGAACCTGATATAAAATAGAAAATATGACAAAATCTGTCTATTGCAGATAGGAAGAAGAATGAAAAATGATCTCCATTTAAGCCTAGTGATCATCTTCAACAAATGAAATTAAAAATCACACAACACGAGGTTATAGTCCAACAGGTTTAATTGGAAGCACACTAGCTTTTGGAGCACCGCTCCTTCATCAGGTGGTAGTGTGAAAGCTAGTGCTTCCAATTAAACCTGTTGGACTATAACCTGGTGTTGTGTGATTTTTAACTTTGTACACCCCAGTCCAACACTGGCATCTCCAAATCATGACTACTATTAACTAATGAAGTTATTGTTGCAATGTAGAAAATTAGCACCAATTTATTCACCGCAGTGTCCCATAAATAACAATGAAATTAAAGATTGGTGTTTTCAGAGTAAGCATCAGTCAGAGCACCTTACCTGTTTCTCTTCAAATATTACTCTTTGTGATCACCTGAGGGCAGAAAGTATTTCAGTTTGACCTTTTAAATTTGAAATGCACTGCTTCACTCCTTCATACAACACAGATTATTGGTGAAGACTTTGGAGTGGAAGTTGAACATGCATCTTTTGAATTAAAGGCTAGAGTGTGATTGGTAAGCCAAGGCTAACACCCAAGAGCTGCTGTGCTCTCCCAGGACTAAAAATGTCCAATCATTATCTGAGGGTCAGTTCAGATGGATGCTAGGCAGGGTGATATACGTAAATTCCTGGCAGTTGGTACCTCATCTCACATTTGGGAGTTTATCCATTATTAGACATGATTTGGCCGCTGGGCTATTTTTGAGTTTAAAAATGAAACAGTTGAAAATAACATTTGGATGTTAATACATCAAAGTTGGTTTTCGCTTTTTATGTGAAACACTATTTCTTGTGAAATTCAGAAAAGTGTATCAATGGTGTATCCTCACTGTGCTTGAAGCTCTAGTCTTTGTCCATGCGTCTGATCAACTGCACCATGAATATATTAGTTTATACGCTGTAACTAACCCCAAACTTCACCTCCATGACTCCTGCCTAAATTCCAGTTGTATGCATATTATTCTTTTATAGTGATCCTCACAAGGAAGGCTTATTCTTTCTTTTTCAATTGATGCTTTCTAAAACAGCCTTGTTTAAGACACTGAGCATATGTAAGTATTTTGTCTACTCTGGTGGCTGACCAATGAATCACTTGTGGTAGAAATCCAGAAACTGGACTTCCAGCTTTTCCCTTGCGATTAAAGTTATATGAACTAAACAATTCCTCAAAGAATACAAAATAGCGATAGCCTTAAGGTTGTGTGCATTTACTGGAGTTTACATATCATCATTTAAATACAGAAGTGTGTTTCTATTTTGTTGGGATTGCCTTGTATTCTTAGTGAAGAATGAATCCATCTTGTGACATTGAAGTAAAACAATACACAGAAATACACAGTAAACAAGATGGGAAGGAGACCAGAACCACAGGCTCTGTTCATGTGGACTGCTTGTGAATGAAAATTAGCATTTACAAACCACAATTTTGGCTCTGCTGTAAGTGTATCAGCAAAGAGGAGTGCCTGCTCCTGAGAGAGCAAATCCAAGAGACAGAATCTGTTGTCTGGCCAGCAAGTTAATTTTTCTGATAGTGAAGGTATATGGCAGGAACTAATCCCTGCTGTGAGAGACTGAATCAGAGATGCAATGTGTCTTTCCACTACAAAACACTCAATGACTTATTAGCTGTTATATGTCTCATTTAAAAGACTTGTTTTCATAGAGACAAAGAGATGTACAGCACAGAAATAGACCCTTCGGTTCAACTTGTACATGTCAACCAGATATCCTAAATTAATCCAATCCCATTTGCTAATACTTGTCCCATTTCCCTCTAAATCCTTCCTATTTATATGCCCATCCAGATGCCTTTTAAATATTGTAATTGTACCAGACTCCACCACTATCTCTGGCAGCTCGTTCCATACACACAACACCCTCCGTGTGAAAAGGTTATCCCTCAGGTCCCTTTTAAATCTTTCCCTCTCACCTTCAGCGTATGCCCTCTAATTTTGGACTCCCCTACCCTGGGGAAAAGACCTTATTGATTTACTCTATTGATGTCCCCTCATGATTTTATAAACCTCGATCAGATCACCCCTCAGTCTCTGATGCTTCAGGGAAAATAACCCCAGCTATTCAGCCTCTCCCTATAGTTCAAACCCTCCAACTCTGGCAACATCTTGTAAATATTTTCTGAACCCTTTCAAGTTTAACAACAAGTTTCATATAGCATCTTTGATGATAAAAGTTGTTACATATTATCTCTGTATGTTTGACTAGGTCCACATAGACACATAGTGCTAGCAGTGTATATCATCTGCATGGTGCGTGGGTGCAACTCACCACTGATCATTTGACAGCACCTTCCAAATCTGTGATCATTACCACCTATGTGGTAGATACATGGAAATATCAACACTTGCAAGTTCCAGGACACAAATTATTCTGCGTGGAACTATTGTTGTTGGCTCAACATCCTGGAATTTCCTTTCCAGTAATATTGTGAGTGTACCTAGTCCCATGGATTGCAGTCACCCAAGAAAGTAATAAATACTGGATCAATCAGTGATGCTCACAACATATAAGCGCATTTGTAAATAATGGGTGAATTCCAAAACAGTTTTTATTATTTCCATCTGAAATTGTTTACATTAAATAAATTGTATATAACCTGTCTACCATATAGTTCCTAGACAAAACAGCTTTGTTTTCACTTCTTTACACACTATTGGTTTATGAACAATCCCTCATCTAGTTGGCCAGGTACCACAGAAATATTTGGAAAAGGCAATGCTAAGAAAGTTCAGAGCTATTAAATATATTTATTCCAAATATATCTACTGCTTTCTTTTATCCTAAAATTGGTTGAATTTCTCAAGTCTGATACCTGAGTATCTACCTAACACCTTTGAACCCTACTTCCTCAAGCACCTTGTTAAGTTTTGAAATAAATTGCCATATGTTTGATGCACCAACCACTGTAAACATGCTGTTACGTTCCTGGGTTGCCATTAATTGCTCAGTGGGACAGCATGGTGGCTGAGTGGTTAGTACTGCTGCCTCACAGTACCAGGGACCTGGGTTTGATTCCAGCCTTGGTGACTGTCTGTGTGGAGTTTGCACATTCTCCTCGTGTTTGTGTGGATTTCCTCCAGGTGCTCCAGTTTCCTCCCACAGTCCAAAGAAGTGCAGGTTAGATGGATTGGCCATGCTACATTGCCCATAGTATCCAAGGATGTGTATGTTAAGTGGATTAGCGATGCTACATTGCTCATAGTGTCCAGGGATGTGCAGGTTAGCCATGGGAAATGTTGAGTTACAGGGATAATGTAGGGGTGTGGATCTAGGTGGGATGCTTTTTGGAGGGTCAGTATGGACTTGATGGGCAGAATGACCTGCTTCCACTCCGTAGGGATTCTGTTCTAATTCTTGTACTATATCAATAATTTCAAAAAAAATGTATTTCTTTTGAATATTGCTCCATTGTCACAGATAGCTTCTAACCTGTAAATGTTATGGAATTATCCATGTATTTCCTTGGATACTGAACTCTTCTTTAATTCATACTCTTCTTCTCAAATCAAAGTCATTATTGAAAGCAGTAAAATTGTATTCAATGCATTATTGCCTTTTTAATATTTTGACTATTTAAATTTGTAAACTATAGGATTACTGAACATAGTAGCAAAAATGCCCATTCAGCATCATGTATTGAGTTTGATTTTGAAGCAATCCCATTTCTTAGGAATTGTTTTCTTTAAGATGTCCATTCCTCTGTTCTGTTTGATCCATCTCTGACTTTAAATCTTGATGGAAATATTATTTCTCATGCCCTTTCTTTCAAATGTGATTGTTCTTTAGACCTGTTTAAATTTGCAGCATCAAAATGTTGCTTGTAATCTGTTGGATTTCAAGATTTTAATCTTACAGTATTTCATTTCTGTTTGTAGCCCACTTATATTGACGCTTCTTCAAGCTTTTAAAGTTTGTGTTGCACAATGATAATTTCTTTACTTCTAAACAAAAGCTTTAAAAATGGTATTGTTGACAATGCTGTTATTTTCCACTTTTTTAAAGGCTTTAATTTCTAGTAAATAACAATTGTATGTCTCTGTCCTGCTTACTATGAATTTCTCTGCCTTTTTGTGAGCAACTGATAGACTTGCACATTCTGCAGGCTAACTGAAATTTTCCGACCTTCTGCAGTTTAAGGTGGATGGTTTTCCATCTTTCATGGTGTTCAAACATAATGTATGCATCTTTTCATGGTTTTCAAAGAAATTTGCAATGGCTGTGGCCTTAATACATTTCCCACCAAATCTGCAATTTAAGTTATAAATCTTAAGATTTTAATGTACATATAAAGTCTTTTTATTTTCTTCTGTTACTCTTTGGTCTTACAAATCTTTTATAGCACCCTTTTGACACTATCAATATGTTCACAATATCCTCAAAGCTGTGGCTTTGGTATAAATAAACATAATAGCCCTTGACTTAATTGCTACATCTGTGACCTGTGAAGGGTGCTCATCGAGGTAGCAATGCTCAAGATAACTAGTAAATGTTTCTCTTTAGTTTTATCCTTTATGGCCTGGCCATTTGAACTGTTATGTTAAGATTTTATCCTTTTGTCAATACGGATCTTCAACTTTATATCTGGAGTAGGAAAATGATTGCTTCCCAGCTAAACCTTTAATTGGGATTGCCCCCCACAATGCCCTCTCCTCTAAGGACCTTGTAACTGCATAACACGACTAGTCATTTTATTCTTTTTATAGCCTGCACTATCTGCATTTCTTACTAGCTCTGAGGTGAATGTTTTTGCCAAGAGTATTATTCTTGTGCTTTTGTTCCTTTTCAAGTTCTGCAGACTGATTTCTGTTTAAGTAGTTGCTGCTGCTGACTGACTGATTATTCATAAAGCTTGATGGCTTTTAAGTGGTAAAATTATTTGTCCTCTGGACCATTTTCATCCTGGGTCAAATTAATTTTCATTCATTTTTACCTTGATATATTTAAGCAATGAACACACCACTGATCACCATGTCATATATTTTCAGAGCTAACCACTGACAGCTTGTAATAGGCTAGAAAAATGCCACCGATACTCCTCTTTCTACTGACCTGAAGAGCTTGTTCAGTTAATAATAATAGATGATAAACCATATGTAAGTCTTTACCAGAAGGGATACTTTTCCCAACAGCAAGATGTAATCAGTGTATGATAAAAATTGATCCAAGTTGCATTGACGAGTTGGACATAGTAAGTAAAGCTGACTAAGGTGTTTGGTATGCTTTCCTTTATTGGTCAGAGTATTGAGTACAGGAGTTGGGAGGTCATGTTGCAGCTGTATAGGACATTTGTTAGGCCACTTTTGGAATATAGATCAGAGTGGTGCTGGAAAAGCACAGCAGGTCAGGCAGCATCCAAGCAGCAGGAAAATCGACGATTCTGGCAAAAGCTCTTCATCAGTAACCTTCATTCTTGCTGTGCTTTTCCAGTACCACTCTGACCCAAACTCTGGTTTCCAGCATCTGCAGTCCTCACTTTTCCCCACTTTTGGAATATTGCATGCAATTCTGGTCTCCTTCCTATCGGAAAGATGTTGTGAAGCTTGAAAGGGTACAGAAAGGATTTACAAGGATGTTGCCAGGGTTGGAAAATTTGAGCTATAGGGAGAGGTTGAGTAGGTTGGGTCTGTTTTCCCTGGAGCGTTGGAGGCTGAGGGGTAATCTTACAGAGGTTTATAAAATCATGATGGGCATGGATAGGATGAATAGACAAAGTCTCTTTTTCCCTGGGGGAGTTCAGAACTAGAGGGCATAGGTGTAAGATGTAAAAGAGACCTAAGGGGCAACGTTTTCAAGCAGTGGCTGGTATATGTATGGAATGAGCTGCCAGGGGAAGTGGTGGAGGCTGGTATAATTGCAACATTTAGAAGGCATCTGGATGGATATATGAATAGGAAGGGTTTGGAGGGATATAGGCCAGGTGCTCGCAGGTGGGACTAGGTTGGGTTGGGATATCTGGTCAGCATGGATGAGTTTGACCGAAGGGTCTGTTTTCATGCTGTACATCTCTATGACTCTATGACTGTTCCCATCGAGATCTAGAACCAAGACTTGACTTTGGGAGCAACAAGTCTCTTTTCCAAAAGAGTTCCAGGCATGAAGAATAGAGTCTTGGTAGTGAGCAGCAAAAGGCCTATTAACAGAGATTATCACTCACTGTCATCCTCAATCCCAATGAATGTCACCTCATTAATATGCAGGATGCCATTCTAGATAGAAAATAGAGAATTCCTGACATGAAAGTCAGAGCTACTACCTGGCAAATCCAACTGGTTGCTTGCCTTTCTGGATTACCATCTTCAACACTCAGCACTAGCATCCCAGAGGATGGTTTATTGACAGTGACCATATTCACCCTATGTGCATAGGTGAAGACATGCCCCATTCCAAATGGCAGTCATTGTGGGTTTGGAAGCTCTGTATAAGCAGCCTTGGTGAATTAGGGGCTGAGAGTATAACAGCAAAGAGATCATGCTGAACATGTATACAACATTAGTTTGACCTCAGCTGGAGTGTTGTGTACAGTTCTGGGTACAACAATTCAGGAAGGCAGTAGCTGCATGGGAGAGATTGTAAAAGTGCTTTACACGAATGGTTCAAGGGATAAGATACTTGAATTAAGGGGAAGGATAGGTGAAATTGCATCTGTTTTCCTTGTATAGCAGAAGGTTAAGAGGAAATTTGATAGATTTCAAAATTATGAAGGGTTTCGATAGATCGGGAGAAACTTTCCCCACTGTAAATGAATCGAGAATGAGGAGGCACAGATATAATGTAATTTGCAAAAGAAGTAAATGTAATGTGAGAAAAGACATTCACACCACAAGTTTAAGGGATGCATTGCCTGGAAGTGTGATGGAGGCAGTTAAGTTGATGTAGTCACTTAGGGATTGGATGATATTTAAAAAAAAAACAATTTGGAGAAAAGGTAGATGTCGGACACTGTTGTAATGCTCATTTGGAGAGCCAGTGCTGACGTGATGGGCCAAATGGCATTCCTTTGGTACTCAATTCTCTGCCCAAAAGGTCAATCTGCAGTGACATGAGCTCTACCTTGGAGAGGGCCAACCTCTTTGCATGTGTTGTGAATGTATCTTTCTTAGTCATCCGGTCCTCATAGAACATAGAACATAGAAGGATACAGCGCAGTACAGGCCCTTCGGCCCTCGATGTTGCGCCGACCGAGTCCTACCTAACCTATACTAGCCCAATAACTTCCAAATGCCTATCCAATGCCCGCTTAAATGAACATAAAGAAGGAGAGTTCACCACTGATACGGGCAGGGCATTCCATGAACTCACAACCCGCTGTGTGAAGAATCTACCCCTAACATCTGTCCTATACCTACCACCCCTTAATTTAAAGCTATGTCCCCTAGTAACACCTGACTCCATTAGCGGTAAAAGGTTCTTAGTATCTACCCTATCTAAACCCCTAATCATCTTATACACTTCTATCAGATCTCCCCTAAACCTTCTCTTCTCCAATGAGAACAGCCCCAAGTGCCTCAGCCTTTCCTCATACGATCTTCCTACCATTCCAGGCAACATCCTGGTAAACCTCCTCTGCACTCGTTCTAAAGCTTCCACATCCTTCCTATAGTATGGCGACCAAAACTGCACACAATACTCCAGATGAGGCCTCACCAGAGTCTTATACAACTGCAACATGACCTCAGGACTCCGGAACTCAATTCCTCTGCCAATAAAGCCCAGTACACCATATGCCTTCCTCACAGCACTATTTACCTGGGTGGCAACTTTCAGAGATCTGTGTACATAGACACCAAGATCCCTCTGCTCATCCACACTACCAAGTAGCCTACCATTAGCCCAGTAATCCATCATCTTGTTATTCCTACCAAAGTGAACGACTTCGTACTTAGCTACATTGAATTCCATTTGCCACATTTCCGCCCAGCTCTGCAACTTATCTATATCCCGCTGTAACCTACCACTTCCTTCCTCACTATCCACAACTCCACCGACTTTCGTGTCATCCGCAAACTTGCTTACCCAGCTTTCAAGTCCTTCCTCTAGATCATTTATAAAGATAACAAAAAGCAATGGTCCCAAAACAGATCCTTGTGGTACACCGCTAGTAACTGCGCTCCAAGATGAACATAATCCATCAACTACTACCCTCTGTCTCCTTCCAGCCAGCCAATTCCTAATCCAAACCTCTAATGTATCCTCAATGCCATACCTCTGAAGTTTTAGCATTAGCCTACCATGGGGAACCTTATCGAACGCCTTACTAAAATCCATATACACAACATCTACTGCTTTACCCTCATCCACTTCCTTAGTCACCTTCTCAAAGAACTCAATAAGGTTTGTGAGGCACGACCTGCCCTTCACAAAACCATGCTGGCTATCCCTGATCACGTTATTCCTACCCAGATGTTCATAAATCTTATCCCTTACCATTCTCTCTAAGACTTTGCCCACCACTGAAGTCAGACTCACTGGCCTATAGTTACTAGGGCTATCCCTACTCCCTTTCTTGAACAATGGGACCACATTCGCTATCCTCCAGTCCTCTGGTACTATTCCCGTTGACAATGACGACATAAAAATCCAGGCCAATGGCTCTGCTATCTCCTCCCTAGCTTCCCATAGGATCCTGGGGTAAATGCCATCAGGCCCAGGAGACTTATCTATATTCATCCTTTCCAATATTCCCAAAACCTCTTCCCTGCATATTTCCAGGGCATCCATTCTAATTATTTGTGATTCCATATTCACATCATGTGGGACGTGAACGCAAAACTTCTGGATTAGAGACTTCACCCACATACTAGCAACTGAAAACAAAATCAAACCAACATTCCCAAACCAGATTAGTGACTGACCAATATGTGACACCTTCTCATACATAGATTGACTTTAATTCTCTCAGGGGTCACCAGAGTTGATACTCTGCTGCTATTGCCACATCACAAGAACATGTTAGGTATCCTGACCGCAATGTGTTAGTGACACCAGAAATATTGTGGGAAGAATTTCCTCCACGTGCTGTATCTGTCAAAATCATAAACATATTCCTTTAGAACACTTAGAATTTAACTCGATAAAACAATCAGACAAACTCCACAGACAAGCACCAGGAAGTTCCTTGGAGTCTACCCAATCAGCTGCTCTAATTTTCGCAGTATGCAAAATTGCACTAACTTTTCCAAAAAACTCTCAGGAAATTCCATTGCCAGTAACCTAATATAAGCAATTCCCCAGCAACCCCACACAACCTTCTGTACATCTTATTCAGATCATCAGGCTCTCTCCATTATCTAAAACAAAGTGTATTTTGCTGAGCTTCCTGGCAGCTGGAGGAATATTCCACAAAATTAAATCTTGGAGAAAATTAGCCCAAGTTGCTGTTGAGAAAAAAAATCTCTGACGTGGAAACGATCTAACTTTTTAAAGATGAAATGTCTCAAAAGTAGAGCTGAAGGACTTTGCAAACATGTGGGGCTGGAAAAAAAAATCCTGGCATCAAGTGACAGCACCATGTTGTAATACCCAGATGTGTAATGTGTAACATATGAGTTTCAGAGAAGCCTCTTATCCAAACACTTCTAACAAACCCATGATGGACTAAAAGAACATTCAATCCTTAATAAATCTGCTGGACCTGGCAGCTTCCTGATATCGACTGCATTTCATATACATAAACTAACTTGAAAGAAAGGAAACACCACATCCCAAGCCTAGCGAATGTCCTTTGCCAGAATAATGTGCAGCATTAAGCAGTATTTTCTGATGTAAGTGGATGTGTGCCTCAAAGGAGTTGTGAATATATCTTTAGATGGAAACTGATACATTATAGATCAAAGCAAACTTGTGAATGCATGAATAAAACTTAAAAACTAAACCTTTTAGTGCTCAATTAGCTTGAGTGAGTCTGATGCACAAAAATCTCAGTATGAAAAATTGAAGCAATATCTATACTAGTTTGATCAAATTTTTCTTTCTCTCCAGTTAAGTTTGAAGGAAGAGTAGGCCATTCAGCCCCTCGAGCCTATTCTGCCAAACAATTTGGTCATTGCTGATCTGCATCCCAACTGCATCTACCCTCTCTGGTTCTGTGAGTCTTAATATCTGTGCCTCATCAAAGTCTGTCAGTCTCAGTTTTGTAATTTTAATTCATTTAGCCATGAGGATGTTTGGAGGAAGATGGTTCCAGATACACAATACTCTGTTTATAAGGATGTCCATTCAGATGTCATCCTTGAATGGTCTAATTCTAATTTTAATATTATGTCAAAGAAACAGCAGTTTAGATAGCAAACATTTATTAATTAGACAAAAAATAGTTATGACCAATAGCAATTGAGGCTGGTTCATTGATATCATTGGAAAACAGGTTGTTGGCATGGAGATGGAAAAAGTGAAAGCTGCATATGCTGGAGATAAGGGTCAAAAAGTGTGGTGCTGGAAAAGCACAGCCACAAATGTCATTCCTGATGAAGAGCTTAAGGTTGAAATGTCAACTCTCCTGCTCCTCAGATGCTGCCTGACCAGCTGTGCTTTTCCAGTATCACATTTTTTGACTGTTGGTATGGAGGTGTCAGTCTGATTAAAACTATGAAAACATTATTCTGTTCTTCTGAGGCCTTTCCTCAATCTGTTCTAGTCCATCAGGCAGGGGCAGGTGAGTGAGGTGTCAGTGGGGGAGCACTTTGGGGCCAGTGACCATAATTCTATTAGACTTAAAATAGTGATGGAAAAGGATAGACCAGATCTAAAAGTTGAAGTTCTAATTTGGAGAAAGGCCAATTTTGACGGTATTAGGCAAGAACTTTCAAAAGCTGATTGGGGGCAGATGTTCATAGGTAAAGGGATGGCTGGAAAATGGGAAGCCTTCAGAATTGAGATAAGGAGAGTCCAGAGAAAGTATATTCCTGTCAGGGTGAAAGGAAAGGCCGGTAGGGGTAAAGAATGCTGGATGACTAAAGAAATTGAGGGTTTGGTTAAGACAAAAAAGGAAGCATATGTAAGGTATAGACAGGATAGATCGAGTGAATCCTTAGAAGCGTATAAAGGAAGTAGGGGTATACTTAAGAGGGAAATCAGGAGGACAAAAAGGGGACATGAGATAGCTTTGGCAAATAGAATCAAGGAGAATCCAAAGGGTTTTTACAAATACATTAAGGACAAAAGGGTAATGAAGGAAAGAATAGGGCCCCTCAAAGATCAGCAAGGCAGCCTTTGTGTGGAGCCGCAGAAAATGGGGGAGATACTAAATGAGTATTTTGCATCAGTATTTGCTGTGGAAAAGGATATGGAAGATATAGACTGTAGGGAAATAGATGGTGACATCTTGAAAAGTGTCCATATTACAGAAGAGGAAGTGCTGAATGTCTTGAAATGGATAAAGGTGGATAAATCCCCAGGATCTGATCAGGTGTACCTGAGAACTCTGTGGGAAGCTAGAGAAGTGATTGCTGGGCCTCTGGCTGAGATATTTATATCATTGATAGTCACAGATGGGGTGCCGGAAGACTCGAGGTTGGCAAATGTGGTGCCACTGTTGAAGAAGAGTGGTAAGGACAAGCCAGGGAACTATAGACCGGTGAGCCTGACCTCAGTGGTGGGCAAGTTGTTGAAGGGAATCCTGAGGGACAGGATGTACATGTATTTGGAAAGGCAAGGACTGATTAGGGATAGTCAACATGGCTTTGTGCATGTGAAATCATCTGTCACAAACTTGATTGAGTTTTTTGAAGAAGTAACAAAGAGGATTGATGAGGGCAGAATGGGAGATGTGATCTGTATGGACGTCAGTAAGGCATTCAACAAGGTTCCCCATGGGAGACTGATTAGCAATGTTAGATCTCATGGAATAGAAGGGGAAATAGCCATTTGGATACAGAACTGGCTAAAAGGTAGAAGACAGAGGGTAGTGGTGGAGGGTTGTTTTTCAGACTGGAGGCCTGTGACCAGTGGAGTGCCACAAGGATCGGTGCTGGGCTCTCTACTTTTTGTCATTTACATAAATGATTTAGATGCAAGCATAAGGGGTACAGTTAGTAATTTTGCAGATGACACCAAAATTGGAGGTGTAGTGGATAGCAAAAAAAGTTACTTCAGATTACACCAGGTTCTTGACCAGATGGGCCAATTGGTCAGAGTATTGAGTACAGGAGTTGGGAGGTCATGTTGTGGCTGTACAGGACATTGGTTAGGCCACTGTTGGAATATTGCATGCAATTCTGGTCTCATTCGCATCGGAAAGATGTTGTGAAACTTGAAAGGGTTCAGAAAATATTTACAAGGATGTTGCCAGGGCATCGGTTTTGGATGAGAGGGGAAAGATATAAAAGCGACCTAAGGGGCAACTGTTTCACACAGAGGGTGGTACAGGTATGGAATGAATTGCCAGAGGAAGTGGTGGAAGCTGGTACAATTGCAACATTTAAGAGGCATTTGGATGTGTATATGAATAGGAAGGGTTTAGAGGGATATGGGCCAGGTGCTGGCAGGTGAGACTAGATTGGGTTGGGATATCTGGTCGGCACGGACAGGTTAGACTGAAGGGTCTGTTTCCATGCTGTACATCTCTATGACTCTTGAGATTTAGATTCCTGATTTTGATTCTTGAGAAATTGCGTCCAATTCTGGGGAAGATGGGATCCATATAGGTTGGCCAGGATGCACTCCAACAGAAAAAAAGCTCAATATTCTCACAGGAATGTTTACTCGTATTGTGGTAGATGATTTAAAGTAGAGTAGCAGGGTGCTATGACAAGCAGAAAGACAAGATTGAGGGAAACAAAGGTAGAAGTGTAAGATAGAAAAGTAGAAAGACCAATTGGATGACAGAAGAAAGAAAGGCTAGCAGCAATTAGGGCCATTGTACCAAATAAATGCGTAAAATGTCAAAAAGACAAGTCTAAAGGTATTTTATCTGAATGCACAAAGCGCTTGCAAAAAAAAAGAGATATTAACAGCATAAATATCTTAAATGGACACAATGTAATTGAGATCATTAAGACACGCAAAGTGACCACGTCTAGGAACTGAACAACAAATGGTATTCAACCTTTTGTTGTTCAGGAAGAACAGGAGGAAAGGAGGTAGGGTGGCATTGATAGTGAGAAAGCATTTGGTGCAGAAATGTAGATGTGGATTCAGTCTGGGTGGTGCTGAGTAGCAAAAAGGATCAGAAAAGAGTATTGGGAATTACCGAAGGTCCTTTATATTACTGCAAGGGTAGGGGTTGGCATTAAACAGAAGATTAGTGACACAAGTAGTAAGGGTCCTATAGTAGTCATGAGTGATTTTTATCAAATCAGATATGGCAAACTGTGGTGGATGAATTCCTGGAATGCTTCCAAGATGTTATTTTACAGTGGTACATTGATGAACCAAATAGGAAACAGGCTATCCGCGATTTGGATTGTGTAATAAGACAGGGTTAGTTATTCCCACCCTATCTCTTGCAAAAATGCCATCCCGTATTCCCAATTCCTCCGCCTCCGCCGTATCTGCTCCCAGGAGGACCAGTCCCACCACAGAACACACCAGATGGCCTCCTTCTTTAGAGACAGCAATTTCCCTTCCCACTTGGTTAAAGATGCCCTCCAACGCATCTCGTCCACATCCCGCACCTCCGCCCTCAGACCCCACCCCTCCAACCGTAACAAGGACAGAACGCCCCGGTGCTCACATTCCACCCTACAAATTTTCGCATAAACCAAATCATCTGCCGACATTTCCGCCAACTCCAAAAAGACCCCACCACCAGGGATATATTTCCCTCCCCACCCCTTTCTGCCTTCCGCAAAGACCGTTCCCTCCGTGACTACCTGGTCAGGTCCACACCCCCCTTACAAGTGGAAGGCTCCTTTAGGGCCTTGGATAGAGGTGAGGGAGGAGGTGTGGGCACAGGTTTTACAATTCCTGCGGTGGCAGGGGAAAGTGCCAGGATGGGAGGGTGAGTTTTTTTTTAGATTAGATTAGACTTACAGTGTGGAAACAGGCCCTTCGGCCCAACAAGTCCACACCGACCCGCCGAAGCGAAACCCACCCATACCCCTACATTTACCCCTTACCTAACACTACGGGCAATTAGGCATGGCCAATTCACCTGACCTGCACATTTTTTGGAGTGTGGGAGGAAACCGGAGCACCCGGAGGAAACCCACGCAGACACGGGGAGAACGTGCAAACTCCACACAGTCAGTCGCCCGACTCAGGCGACTGACTGTGTGTAGTTTGCACGTTCTCCCCGTGTCTGCGTGGGTTTCCTCCGGGTGCTCCGGTTTCCTCCCACACTCCAAAAAATGTGCGGGTCAGGTGAATTGGCCATGCCTAATTGCCCGTAGTGTTAGGTAAGGGGTAAATGTAGGGGTATGGGTGGGTTTCGCTTCGGCGGGTCGGTGTGGACTTGTTGGGCCGAAGGGCCTGTTTCCACACTGTAAGTCTAATCTAATCTAAAAAAAAACCCACCCTCCCATCCTGGCACTTTCCCCTGCCACCGCAGGAATTGTAAAACCTGTGCCCACACCTCCTCCCTCACCTCTATCCAAGGCCCTAAAGGAGCCTTCCACTTCCATCAAAGTTTTACCTGCACATCCACTAGTATCATTTATTGTACCCGTTGCTCCCGATGCAGTCTCCTCTACATTGGGGAGACTGGGCACCTCCTAGCAGAGCGCTTTAGGGAACATCTCCGAGACACCCGCACCAATCAAACACACCACCCCGTGGGTAAAAAATGAGATCTGCAGATGCTGGAGATCACAGTTGAAAATGTGTTGCTGGTTAAAGCACAGCAGGTCAGGCAACATCCAAGGAATAGGAAATTCGACGTTTCGGGCATAAGCCCTTCATCAGGAATGAGGAGAGGGTGCCAGGCAGGCTAAGATAAAAGGTAGGGAGGAGGGACTTGGGGGAGGGGCGATGGAGATGTGATAGGTGGAAGGAGGTCAAGGTGAGGGTGATAGGCCGGAGTGGGGTGGGGGCGGAGAGGTCAGGAAGAAGATTGCAGGTTAGGAGGGCGGTGCTGAGTTGAGGGAACCGACTGAGACAAGGTGGGGGGAGGGGTAATGAGGAAACTGGAGAAATCTGAGTTCATCCCTTGTAGTTGGAGGGTTCCCAGGCGGAAGATGAGGCTTCGGATTTGTTGTAGGTACAGGTTGTCCTGGTTGGGTCCAAATTTTGTTGGTTGGAATGTAGTTCGGAGTCCGTGTGGGATCAGTCGGTTCCGTAGGCAGGTGCTGAGGAAGGAGATGTGGCTGTGGTAGCGAGTCTGTTTGAGAACGTGGCTGAAGAGTTTCTGTGCAGAGGAGATGACCTGCCTTTATTCCTGATGAAGGGCTTTTGCCCGAAATACCGATTTCGCTGCTCGTTGGATGCTGCCTGAATTGCTGTGCTCTTCCAGCACCACTGATCCAGAACCAGGGTTAGTTATTAATCTTGTTGTGAGAGGTCCATTAGGAAATGACAACAGAACATTGATCAGATGGGCCAAAAGGCTAAGGATTGGCAAATGGAGATTAATTGAGATAAATGTGAGGGCATAGGTTTAAGGTGAGAGTGAAAATATTTACAAGGGACCCGAGGAGCAACTTCTTCACGCAAAGGGTGGTGCGTGTATGGAATATGCTGCCAGAGGAGTTGGTGGACCCTGGTACAATTGCAGCATTTAAAAGGCATTTGGATGAGTATATGAATCTGAAACATTTAGAGGGGTATGGGCCAAATGCTGGCACATGAGATTGATTAGTTTAGAATATCTGATCGGCACAGGTGAAATGGACTGAAAGGTGTGTTTCTGTACTGTATTCTACTATAACTGCATAACACACTAGAATTCTTCGTTGGGATAGAAAGTGAAGTATTCCGATCTGAAAGTAGGATACTAAACTTAAACAAAGTGAACTGGGAAGGAAAGAGGGATAATTTGGTTGTGATAGATGAGGTCACTTCATTAAAAGGCAGGACAATATATGAGCAATGGCTTAGTATTTAAGGAATGACTAGTTGCATTGCAATAGTTACAAATTCTTTTCAGCCAAAAGAACACAACAGGAAAGGTGACTCAACAATGGCTAACAAAAGAAATTAACAGTAATAGTCATAATAGATCCAAATGGGAGTTCTATAATGTTACTCGAAAAAATATCAGGTTTGCAATCTGGGAGGAGTTTAGAATGAAGGAAAGGAGGACCTGAAGGTTAGTTAAGTGGGGAAAAGAATTTGAGAGTAAACTTGCAAGGAACATAAAAGCAGATTGTAAGAAATTAAGTATATTAAATATAAAAGATTATTGCAGACAATTGTGGGTCCTTTACGGTCTGAAATGGGAAACATGTTATTGGTAAACAAGAAATGGCAGTGTAATTAAACAATTACTTTAGGTCTGTATTCTTGGAATAAAATAAATAACCTCCCAGAAGCACAAGGCAAACAGGAATCCACTGGGACCGAGGAATTGAAGGAGATTAATATTATTGAAAACAATGGCATTGAAGTAATTAAAGGGACTGAAAAGTAACAGATCCCTTGTGCCTGTTAGTTTACATTCCAGGGTGTTAAAAGAGTTGACCATGGAAATAATAGATGCATTGGCTGTCATCTTCTAAATTCTATAGATTCTGGAACTGTCCTAGCAATTTAGAGCATGATGAATGTAACCCAACTTTTAAAAAAGGAGGGAATGAGAAAACTGGGAATTGCAGGCTGCTTAGCTGAATACCAGCGACAGAGAAAATGCTGTAGTCTACTATCAAGAATGCAATAACAGGACACTTAGAAAATACCAATGATATGAGACAAAGCCACAATGAATTTATGAAAAGGAAAATGTGCTTGACAAATGTACTAGAGTTTTTGAGGATATAACTTGTGGAGGGAGATGAGGATGATCTAGTGGATGTGGTGTACTTGGATTTTCAGAAAGCTTTTGACAAAGACCTGCATAATAGGCCATAATGAAATTTCAAAGCGTATAAATATATGGAATTGATAACAGTTTACTAACATGGATTGAGAATTGATTTGCAGACAGGAACCAAAGTGTAGGTCAATTTTGGAGTAGCAAGTGCAAATGAGGTACTGCTAGTGCTTAGGTCCCAGCTATTCACAATATATGTAACTGATTTGCATGTGGGAATCACGTGTAATATATATCCACATTTGCTTTCAAAGTGGATAAATGTGAAGTTGTCTTTTTCAGTTGGAAAAACAAAATGGCAGATTAGTCACCAAATGTTGATAGATTTGGCAAGGTTGGTGTACAAAGAGATCTGACACACAGGTGCAGCAAGCAACTAGGAAAGCAAATGGTACGTTGGCCTTCATTGCTTGGAAGGTTTGCATACAGGAGTAAAGAATCTTACTACAGCAGTTACAGGGTTTTGGTGAGATCTTCCCTGGAGTATTACATGCAGTTTTGTTCTCCATACCTAAGAAAAGATCTAGTCGCCATAGAATGAATGCAGCAAAGGTTCACCAGACTGATAGCTCAGAAGACAGGCTTGTTTATGAGGAGATGTTGGATTGTCAGGAGCTGTATTCATTGGGGTTTAGAAGAATGAGAGGAATTCTCATTGGAACATATAATATTTTTCACAGTCAGACAGATAAGATTCAGAAATGATGTTTCCCCTAGCCCAGGAGTCCATAATTACAGGTCACAGCGTCAGGATACATGGCACACCAATTCAGATTGAGATGAGGAAAGATTCCTTCACTCAGTGGATGGTGAATCGGTGGAATTTTATATCACAGAAGCCTCTGAAGGTGAAGTAATTGCATATATTTAAGAAAGAAGCAGATTTCAAGAGGTAAAGGTATGGAGGAGTATGGGGAGGAGGTGATAGCATGGTTTTGAGTTAGAGTACCAGCCATGATCATGTTGAATAGTGGAGCTGGTTTGATGGGTCAAATGGCCTATGCCTGCTCCTATTTGCTATGTTTCTAAGTTCCTAAATCATTTTTTTTAGGTAAAACAGTATTGGGGATTTAGGGAACAGGGCCCCAGTAGGTGTGGTTGAGATTAGGAAAATATAGTGTCCCAGAAGTGAATGTTTAACCGATCACACTAAGAAAATGACGTTCACATTTCTCAGGCATATTTGGCCAGGGGAGGTTATACGATTTCCATATGCAGTAACAACAGTTAAAGATTAAGCTACATTTCTTCTGTTTTAGTTGTTTAAGACACATTTCATTGTACGGTGCCATCACATCTGGCTCCAAAACACCAGTGCATCAGCTTTGAATCATCTTCCCGATGGAGAGAGTTTCTGGCATTTTATATTATTCTCAGCCAGGTGTCTGTCAACTTACCCTTATCTTATATCTCCTGGTATTCTGCCAAGTGTTTTTTGCAAGACTAATTTTTGTTCCCTATTATCACATGGCTAAACTATGCAGATCATATTACCACTCCGCTGTTATTTGATTCCTCCCATTTCTTTGTTCTGTATTGTGTATTAATTCCTGGAACCTTTCTTGAGCATCTGCTGTTGAAAGCATCCAGCTTTTCCTCAGGTATATTGATTGGTCTGATTCCACCATTCTGGCCCAAACAGCAGCACCATCAGAGGACAGTCAATCAGCAAATTCATGCTGACACTGTCCACTTATTTACAAACAGTTATGAGGTCAGACTAACCAAAAATGAAAAGCTGCAGTTGTTGGCAAGCTGCAATAAAAAAATGGAAAATGCTGGAAATACACAGCGGTCAAGCAGCAAGTGTGAAGGAGGAAACAGGGTTAAATGTTTCAGGTCAATGGAGAAAATTGAATACTGCATTAGTTTTTTTCTAATCTTAGCCCCAACTTTGCCCTTGTCCAGTATTAGCATCACAATCTGCCACAACAACTATTAATGACTGACAAATGTGTCTTAAAATATTAAAAGAATTTCCTGAAGAGTGACATCATAATCCATCGTTTTTTCACTTGGGTTGAGAATCAGGCAAATGGGACTGGGCATGTGCACAGCAGCAAACTGTGCTGGCTTTAGCAGCACGAGGCCTAGATCATTTTAAAACAGGTTTCATTAGTATGCACTCATTCAGTTGGTCACCCTGGGACCAACAGAAAGGCAGCGCAATGTGTTACTTGAAGGTAAGGTGGTGGCTAAGATCGCTGGAGGACATATTTATTGTTTGGGCGTGGGTGGGGAGATGAACAGAGCAGGAGGGCCTAACTTGGCTCTTCCTGGCTTCAACAGAATTTTTTTTGAAATAAAAAGACTTACCTCTTCTGGCCTCTCCTCATTTGTTTGATTTGAAGGGAATGACAGAATGAGTTGACGGTGTAACTACGTGGTTGAAGTTGTGGATACATTACTCTGCTTCTTAAAGATGAACCATGCCGGTTTTCAGCAAATAGCCTTCCCAAATGCTCAGTTAAGCACATCTTTGCAGTTTGCAGGAAGACAATGTGATGACCAGAGGCACACGGGGTTAAGGGAATGGGGTGTGTGTAGTGATTGTAATGAGGTCAGCCAGCTGGACCTCATAGAATATGAGTTCCCTGATTGGTGCAGTTAATCACGTCCAATCAAGAGCCCTGGCTGACATAAAAGGGTGAATGTCAATGATATTGAACCCCTGAGTACCTGACTCAGTGAAAGGCAGTCAAAGGTTATGTAATTTGAAATAAAGAGTGCTAGGTGATGGGATGCCAGCTTCCGAAGGGTTATTTCAGTGTGTACAAGGCATTGAAGTGTTCGATCAGCCATGAACTTGTTGAAATGATGGGGCAGACTCGACTGATTGAATGGCCATCTTCTATTCCTTTGTTTCTGTTAGAAAGGAACTGACCGCAACCATACCCTGAGTGGACAGGGCATGTGCCTTGACCTGTGTAAGGACGGGGCTGCAAACCCAGTGGTGCAAGACCCTTCATGGAGTGACTCCACATTGACCCATTCACTGCAGAGGACACGTGCCTGTTGGCTTTCAACAATGGCAACCATTATCTCTTACCTCATAGTGTGCTACACATCTCCCAAACCTCACTGTGTGTGACACACCTCTCAGGCCTCACTGTGTGTGATGCACCTCCCTTACCTCACTGTGTGTGCTGCACACCTCCCAGGCCTCACGTGTGTGACACACCTCCCAGGCCTGTCTGTGTGTTACACACTTCCCTTACCTCACTGTGTGTGACATACCTCTCTTACCTCACTGTGTGTGACACACCTCCCTTCCCTCACTGTGTGTGACATACCTCCCAGCCTCACTGTGTGTGACACACCTCCCTTACCTCACTGTGTGTGGCATACCTCCTTACCTCAATGTGTGCTACACACTTCCCAGGCCTCACTGTGTGCTACACACTTCCCCAGGCCTCACTATTTATTACATACCTCTCAGGCCTCACTATGTGTTACATACTTCCCAGTTAAAAATCACAAAACACCAGGTTATAGTCCAACAGGTTTAATTGAAGCACACTAGCTTTCGGAGCGACGCTCCTTCATCAGGTGATTGTGGAGGGCTCGACCGTAACACAGAATTAATAGCAAAAATTTGCAGTGTGGTGTAACTGAAATTATACATTGAAAAATTGATTGTCTGTTAAGCCTTTCAGACAATCAATTTTTCAATGTATAATTTCAGTTACATCACACTGCAAATTTTTGCTATAAATTCTGTGTTACGGTCAAGCCCTCCACAATCACCTGATGAAGGAGCGTCGCTCCGAAAGCTAGTGTGCTTCCAATTAAACCTGTTGGACTATAACATGGTGTTGTGTGATTTTTAACTTTGTACACCCCAGTCCAACACCAGCATCACCAAATCATACTTCCCAGGCATCACTGTATGTTACATACCTCCTAGGCTTCACTGTGTGTTACAGAACTCCCAGACCTCACTGTGTGCTACACACCTCTCAGGCCCAGATCCAACTGTTGATGACAATTCCATGCAAGAGGAGACTTCTGAGGAGCCTGTACATGGTTCCTCCTCCTGCTAGCTGGCAGCTGGCAGTGTCCTGCATCTTTGTGATATACAAGATGACCCAACCATCTCTGTCACATTGCTGATCATCGTAAGGACCAATGGCTAGTGTACACATCTCTATCAGATCTTGAGAGTTTTCGACCTGGCTCTCCATGACAGTCACCAGCTTCCTCTTGGGCACAGCCAGACGATTGCATACTTGTGGCAATCAAGTGCAGTCCTGCACCTTCTTGGCATCCCCCCATCCGTCCATGCTCTTTCTGCTGTCATGTGGACTGTCTTCTCTTGGAATGGGAGAGAGGGAAGGATTGGGTGATTTGAAAGCAGCTTGCAGAGCTGATAATGCTGATGCAGGTGGGAGCAAGGTATCACGGGGGAATGAGTAGGCAGTGGAGAAGATAAGCAGGGTTAGTCGTGTGGGAGATTGATATTTGGGGAGGTGGGGGGAAATCAAGTGACAGGAAAGGGGTGGCTGAGGCCGGTACACAGATAAAATAGGGGCTAGGTAGTAAAGTGAAGGTGGTGGTACTTACCGTGGTGGAACAGAGAAGGTTATTGATCTTATTACATTTCTGAGCATGTTTCTGGACAGTTGAGACTGCACTGACCCAGGTAGTAATTTCAGACCAGGTTGTCACAATGTGGAGTTGTGTTCCCCCCACCTCCCCCAGTCAATCCCGTGGAAGAGGATGTTCCTCCTTAATACCCCATCCATCAGGAGGGCACTAATTTTCCTTTGTCTACCATGTCTGGGGGAAATGTGAGAAATGGTGCAGGGCAGTGCTGGGATGCCAGTGCTTGTCCATGTGTGCAACAGCATTTTAAAGATGGCGGGTACCAGGGATGCTGCTCTGTTTCAGGATCTCAGATGAGTGGCGAGTTCACCTATCTCTGGAGAGATGGCAGAGTCAGATTAGCACCAGAAAACAGTGAAGACCTGAGGGCATGATGGGTGGTTAATGAAGCAAGTCTGAGATAATACGGTGAGATATCCCACTAGGCCTGATGAGAGAAAGCCACTGTAAAATTCAATAGAACCAACACTTATCCAAAGGATCATAACACACAGTCCATTGTCTCTGAAGATTACGTTCATCAGTGGGCACAGTGCTACAATGCAGCAGAACATCAAAATAATTTGAGCATAGTTTTCAAGTAGCTTGAATTTTCTGAAAAGCATCTTATGAAAGGCCTTCTCCTCTATCGAGGTCCACATCTGGGATGCCTCCATTGGTTTGGTGCATCTTGTTATAGTGTACGTCCATTTCTCCTGTAAAGATGAAAAGGTATCCTCAAGGTATTCATAGCAGCATAGAGTACAAGAGCAAGGAGATGATGCTGAACTTATATAAGACACTGGTTAGACCTCAGCTGGAGAATGGTATGCAGTTGTAGGTGCCACATTAAAGCAGAGGTGTGAATGCATTGGAGAGTGTTGAAACAATTTATGAGAATGGTTTTAGAATTGAGAAACTTCAGTCATGGAGATAGATTGAAAAATTTGAGACTGTTATAGAGTCATAGTCATACAGTCATATAGCATGGAAACAGACTCTTTGGCCCAATCAGTCCAAGCCGAACATAATCTCAAACTAAACTAGTCCCACCTGCCTGCTCCTGATCCATACCCCTATCAATCCAAATGTCTTTTAAACATTGCAATTATACCCACATCCACCACATCTTCAGGAAGTTCATTCCACACGCCAACTACCTTCAGCGTAAAAAAATTGTTTCTTATGTCTTTTTTAAATCTCTCTCATTTCACCTTAAAACTGTGCCCCACAGTCTTGAAATTCCTCTAATCTAGTGAAAAGACAGCTACCATTAACTCTATCTAAACCTTGGTATTTTACAAATTACTATCAGGTCGCCTCTCAACCTCCTATGCTCCAGTGAAAAAAGTCCCAGCCTATCTAGTTTTTCTTTATAATAGAGATCTTCCATACTTGGCAACATCCTGGTAAATCTCTTTTGAACCCTTTTCAGATTAATTATATCCTTCCTATAGAAGAAAGTTGAGCGGAGATCTGATAGAATATTTCAAAACCATGAGTGGGCTGGAAAGTGAAGATAGGGAAACATTTTTCCACATTTAAGAAGAACAAGACAAGAGATTTTAAGGTTTAAAATGATCTGCAAAATATGCAAGGGTGATTTGAGAAAAAAGTATTTAAGGTATAGGATAAGCATCACACCCAGATGCCCAAATGTGTAATGTGTGTGAATGTTTAATGAAAATGATTTTGATATCAAAAAATCTTTACACAGCTTTTTAAGAGGAATACTTACTGAGTGACTTGCATAGTTCACATGTTTTCCTAACTGGTTAACATACTAGTGACTCTCTTTCAAACATAACGTGTGAAAGTTTGGTGGAGGCAGTTTCTGTTAAAGCATTCAAGAGGCATTTGATGATTACTTGGATCAAAATGTGCACACAGCCCTGGGGACAAAGTAGAAGATTCGTACCGGCTGATGATGCTTGTTTGAAGAGTTACTGCAGGCACAGTGGGCTGAATGGCCTCCTCCTGCACCATAATACTTCCGTGATTCTGTGACATTACAATCTCATCCAGACCTGTTTGGTCTGGTGGACTCACTCCTCCTCCTGTCTCTTGGTCAAGAGAAGGAATTTTCTGCAATGTTTGTTAGACAAACCATTGAAAAAACGCAATAGTGCATAACGGGCTGGCAGCCATTTGAACATGATCTTAGCATTATCCTTTGAGAGGATTATTGTCGCTATCAATAACTTGTTGGTTTTCAGTTGGACAGGCTGTGCAGCTTTGGTGAATTGAGTGATCATACTTGGTTAGTGCATGGCACTTGAGCAGAAATGGCACGCACTCAGAGTCTGCAGCCTCTTCAACCCCTTCATTCTCAATTAATATTTGCTCAGAGAATCTGCGCCAGGAAGACTGATACAAACCTTGAATTTTGTGTGTTACTTTCCATGTTTAGTCTTACAAGGTGGAACAGTACCCACTGTGAGTGCATTATCAAAATTGGGGGGTGGGCGATATGGAATTTTTATGATTGATCATGGGTAATCATGCCAGCTTGTGTCTGGACTTAGTAGTGTTCTTTGCCTGATGAGACTCCGTAAGAAGAACCAAGTAGAAAAATGTATTTCTTTTCTAGATGGGATGATGTGGGGAATGGGATATTTTAAGTGTTCACATGGTTTTACAGAAAGCGTGGATGAAGAGAGATAATGAAGAGCTCACTAATGTATTTCATGTCTGACAGAAATGTCTTTTAGGGAAAGAGATGTTAGTCAGAAATTTGTGTTTCAGACCTCCCGAATCTGTAGTTATTTGTTTTATATATGAAAGAAAGAACAGCCTTCAACTACCAAATCCCATCTGCCCCTTTTGATCATCAAAGGTGTATGTTTTGAAACTGTAAGCATGACAGGAAATTGTTGATTGCAATCTTTACTAGTAACACTATAGAGGTTTATAACATTATGAGGGACATGAATAGTGAATATCCAATGAATTTTGTCAGGGTAAGGGAGGATGTAGTTTTATGGTGAGAGGGATAACATTTAAAAGGGACCTGAGTGGCAACTGAGCTGCCAGAGGAAGTGGTGGAAGTGAGTATAATTACAACATTTAAAAGATATTTTGACAGGTACATGGATAGGAAAGGGTTAAAGGGATATGGGCCAAACGCAGGCAAATAGGACTAGTTCAGTTTAGGAAACTGCTCGGCGTGGATAAGTTGGGCCGAAGGACTGTTTCCGTGCTGTATGACTCCATGACTTGATGACTTTATGATAGCCTTTCATGACTATGCACATTGATAAGATGAGTGATAATTAAATTTCTTTCTGATTTTTTGTAATGTAATCATACTGGCATTCCATTCAATGAGTCTGGAGAAACAGGTATTGTTGAGATTGCTTCCTCGATGCTGTCTGTACTAATCTATTTCTTCAGACACACAGGCTAGGCAGGATTAAGCAAGACTTGTTTTTCAGGAATCTCATTGAAGTAATCATTTTTGGGTTTGGACTTTTGGCCAGATAACCAATGTGATGGCCCACAAGTGCCTGTGGGTTTAAGGATCACACCTCACTAAAATTAGCAGATAAGCTGAGGATTGCAGAAGTGATTCAAGAGTTACCTCTTCTACCTGGCCTGCAGATGCTGTAGATCAAAATCAAAAAGTATTTCAGCTGGTCAGGCAGCATCCGAGGAGCAGGAGAACCGACGTTTCGAGCATAAACCCTTCATCAGGAATGTTGGAGAGTGGGGGTGGCGGTGGTGGTGTATGTGCTGTCCAAGTGGACTGAGAGATAAATGAGTGGGGGACAGGGCAGGGGGGAAGGTAGCTGAGAATACGATGTGAAGTTGAGGGGTGATGGTGATTGGTCAGAGTGGAGGATGGAGCGGATAGGTGGGAAGGAAGATGGACAGGTGCGACAGGTCAAGAGGGCTGTGCTGAATTGGAGGGTTGGATCTGGGATAAGGTAGGGGGAGGGGAAATGAGGAAACTGGTGAAATCGACATTGATTCCATGTGGTTGAAGGGTGCCAAGGTGACGATGAGGTGCTCTTCCTTCAGTCATTGGGTGGCTTGGATTTGGTGGTGGAGGTAGCCCTCCAACCACACAGAATCGATGTCGATTTCACCAGTTCCCTCATTTCCCCTCCTCCCACCTTATCCCAGATCCAATCCTCCAACTCCACACTGCCATCTTGAACTGTCAACACACATACTAAACAACCCCACCGCCCTGTGGCTGACCACTTCAACTCCTCCTTTCATGTTGCCAAGGACATGCAAGTCCTGGGATTCCTCCACTACCAAATACTAGCCACCCGACAACTGGAGAAAGAACATCTCATCTTCCGCCTTGGGATCCTCCAACCTCATGGGACCAATGTGGATTTCACCAGCTTCCTCATCTCCCCTCCCCCCACCTTATCCCAGATCCAACTCCTCAGCTCGCCACCACCCACTTCACACCTGTTCTACTTGTCCATCTTCCTTCCCATCTATCTGCTCCACCGTCCGTCCCAACCCACCCCATCACCCCCCCACCTTCAGCTACCTACCGCATTCCTAGCTACCTTCCCCTAACCCTAGCCCCATCCCATTTATCTCCCAGCCCCTGGGCCTCCCCCCACATTCCTGATAAAGAGCTTAATGCTCGAAATGTTGACTCTCCTGCTCCTCGGATGCTGCCTGACCTGCTGTGCTTTTCCAGAACTACACTTTTTGACTATTTTGTTCCATCACTTAGGGAACCCATGTGATGCAAGCTTACTCCATTCGCAATATACTGGGACATTTAACTCAGTTGACTGGATGGCAGGGTTGCAATGTAGAGCAATAGAGTGGGTTCAATTCCTGCACTGGCTTAGGTAACTATGAAGGTCTCTACTTCTCAACCTTCCCCCATGCTTGAGCTGTGGTGACCCTCAGCTTAAACCACCCACCATTGGTAATCCACTCTCTCTAATGAGCAGGCAGCCCTCTCATCAGGTAAGAGTATGGTAAATTTACCTTACTGAACTGAAATGATAGCCTAGATAATGCGCTGAAGTTCTGGAGTGGCATTCAAACTGACTCCAACGTGGGAGTGATATCACCAGACCAAGTTGACACTAGTAAAATAAATATACCACTTAGCATAGTCATAGTCATGTGACAATCCACACCCAGGTATTATATTTTAAAGAGAGGCACTGGTATGTTAACCAGCTAGGAAAACATGCAAACTATGCAACTGTTGCAATAACACTTCCTCCTAAAAAAGCTGTGTTAAGATTTGTTGGTACCAAAGTCATTTTCATTAACCTTAGACACACAAGCTATACATCTGGACATCTGGGTGTAATGTTTATTCTGTGGCTGCAGCCCCACCAATCTTGACATTTTTGGAAATGAGTTGATGAAATCACTTTTAGGCCTTTCGCTGCCTTGAACCGGTGCTCTCTTGTCCTGGATCATTCTGAGGATTGTTTCAGATTTTCTTGCTGTGTTCAATGCACCTCTATAAAGATAGCTTCTGAATTCTGAGGTTAAAATGTTATGAATATATTCACCATTCTTCATATTGTGGTTATTTTCCTGCAATGTTCCCAAATCACATTGAAAATCATTGTGCAGTAATCACCCATGTCTAGCAATTCAGTTATTCTTCCTCTTGAAACAGTACATGAGTAATTTCGAAAACTAAGTGTAGGAAAGGCCTGCCTCTCGTGACAAAGGAGAAAATAGAATTATATTTGTACTGCATTTTAGAATTTTTTCAACTTCAACAAATTATAGCTGCTAGATCTGTGTAACGCTGAGCAGTTCCAAAGTGCAAAAATCTTAAAGTAGCTGTGCTTTCCTTATTCTGTCTAGTGGTCAATTAATTAGACAATAATTGTTTTTGTTGAGGGAGGCACTCTGAGATTGATTTTCACAGTTGCCATCCAAATCTGTTTTGTTTCATATACCACTCTTAAAGTTCTTGTTTCATGAAAATCACAGCATCATAGAGGTCTACAGAACGAACACAGACCCTTCGGTCCAACATATCCATGCTGACCAGATATCCAAGATTAACCTAGTCCCATTTACCAGCACTTGGCTCACATCCTCGAAAGCGTTCCTATTCATATACCTATCCAGTTGCCTTTTAAACGTTGTAATTATACCAGCCTCCACCACTTTCTCTGGCAGCTCATTCCATATACTCATCACCCTCTGTGTAAAACATTTGCCCCAAAGTTCCTCTTAAATCTTTCCCTTCTCACCTTAAACATATGCGCACTAGTTTTGGATTCCTCCACCACAGGGAAAAGACCTTGTCTATTTACCCTATTCATGCCCCTCGTGATTTTATAAACCTCTATAAGGTCACCCCTCAGCCTTCACCATTGCAGGGAAAATAGCCCCATTCTATTCAGCCTCACCATGTAGCTCCAATCCTCCAAACCTGGCAATGTCCTTGTAAATCTTTTCTGAATCCTTTCAAGTTTCACAACATCCTTCCTATAGGAAAAAGGCCAAAATTGCATGCAATATTAAATTGTGGCCCGAATTAATATCCTGTACAGCTGCAACATGACCTCCCAACTGCTAAATAAAGGAAATCATACCAAACGCCTTCTTCACTATCCTATCTGCCCCTGGGACTCCACTTTCAAGGAACTATGAACTTGCATTCCAAGAACTCTTTATTCAGCAACAACTCCCCAGGACCTTGCCATTAAGTATATACATTCTGCCCTGATTTGCCTTTCCAAAATGCTGCACCTCACAATTATCTAAATTACACTCCATTTGCCACTCCTTGTCCCATCAGCTCATCTGACTAAGATCTCATTGTACTCTGAGGTAATCTTCTTGGCTGTTGACTACATCTCCAATTTTAGTGTTACTAACCATATAGTTGGTTCTGCTATTACACATGTTTCTTTAACATGCTTGAAGAAGATAGACCGTTATTTGTAGAACATGAACTTTCCTTACAGTTGGTTTAAACGACGTGACTATTGAGTGATTTTCTTACAAGGGCACAAGAACTGACCTATCATGTTATATCAGAACCTACTGTATCTCCTATGTTCATATTGAAATCATTTATATAATGACAAAAAGCAATGGACTCAGCAGTGATCCCAGTGACATTCAACATTCTGTTATTGATTTATGAAAATAGTGGACTCTTGGCAAAATGTAAATATATCACCCCTGTTTGGCTCTATTTTTACCAGACCTCAAAAACTCATTGCTTCAATGCTGCAACACATATATGTGAGTGACAGATGATCAAAAACAAATATGAATTAAATTTAAACTTAACCCCATTGTATTCATTATTACAGTCAATCATTACTGTTTGTCACTGGTTTTCTCCGTTACTAATGCAGCATCTAAGCAGATTTTTAAAAAGAACTGACCATGAGCTCAAAATTGGACATTCTAAATTGATCCACAGCCAGAGAAATAAGGTCTAACAGAAAACTGGACAAACTAACTTAAACAATAGCCAGCAGCTATTGGCTGACAGAGAACAGTGGAACTGAAAATGTGTTGCTGGTTAAAGCACAGCAGGTCAGGCAGCATCCAAGGAACAGGAAATTCGACGTTTCGGGCCAGAGCCCTTCATCAGGAATGAGGAGAGTGTGCCAGGCAGACTAAGATAAAAGGTAGGGAGGAGGGGCTTGGGGGAGGGGCGATGGAGATGTGATAGGTGGAAGGAGGTCAAGGTGAGGGTGATAGGCCAGAGTGGGGTGGGGGCGGAGAGGTCACGAAGAGGATTGCAGGTTAGGAAGGCGGTGCTGAGTTCAAGGGAATCGACTGAGGCAAGGTGGGGGGAGGGGAAATGAGGAAACTGGAGAAATCTGAGTTCATCCCTTGTGGTTGGAGGGTTCCCAGGCGGAAGATGAGGCGCTCTTCCTCCAACCGTCGTGTTGTTATGTTCTGCCGATGGAGGAGTCCAAGGACCTGCATGTCTTCGGTGGAGTGGGAGGGAGAGTTAAAGTGTTGAGCCACGAGGTGGTTGGGTTGGTTGGTCCGGGCGTCCCAGAGGTGTTCCCTGAAGCGTTCTGCAAGTAGGCGGCCCGTCTCCCCAATATAGAGGAGGCCACATCGGGTGCAGCGGATGCAATAGATGATGTGTGTGGAGGTGCAGGTGAATTTGTGGCAGATATGGAAGGATCCCTTGGGGCCTTGGAGAGAAGTAAGGGAGGAGGTATGGGCACAAGTTTTGCATTTTTCTTGCGGTTGCAGGGGAAGGTGCCAGGAGTGGAGGTTGGGTTGGTGGGGGGTGTGGACCTGACGAGGGAGTCACGAAGGGAGTGGTCTTTGCGGAACGCTGATAGGGGAGGGGAGGGAAATATATCCCTGGTGGTGGGGTCCGTTTGGAGGTGGCGGAAATGACGGCGGATGATACGCTGTATACAGAGGTTGGTGGGGTGGTAGGTGAGAACCAGTGGGGTTCTGTCTTGGTGGTGGTTGGAGGGGCGGGGCTCAAGGGCGGAGAAGCAGAGAAACCAAGATCAAAGATATTATAAAGGTTTAAGGGAAACCAGTTGCAACCAACCTGAAGATATTGTTCAGACATTCTGGCAATTTGACTGCTTAAGTATGTTAACTTTACGCCTTCTGGCATGACAACAGTGATGGGTGTTGGCATGACCCCATTGGATGATTTGAACCCAGCTCATGACGCTGTTGGCCAAAGGCCACAGAACATTCTGGAAGATCTGGTGCAAGGGAGGATAAAAACACACACACCTAGAAGCCAGCCTTTCAAGAAAACTCCATGAAAATTCATGGCAGAAGACCATGCAGCAACACAAGAAAACCCAGGAAGAAGATACGCCCTGACATGCGAAACCCATCTTTGTGGAAGACAGTCAGTCGTACTTTGAAGAGGAAGGAAAACCCAATGACTCAACTCAAACACATGAATTATTGTGGGTAATATACATTCTCTGATGGATAGAGCTAGGTAGAGAGTGTATGTTGTAAGAATTTGGAAGATCCACATATAATGTTATAATGAGGAATGTTTTGTTCATAAAGTCGAATTGAACTGCAAACTGCACTCTATGTTCTTTTGCCTGCCTCGCCAATCTGGTAAAGTGTTTTAAATACATAAGCTAGTTAAAGAATCAAAAACACAGCCAACAATGGCTAAATTAACAGCAAACAAATTTCACTATTATTTAATTATGTCTCATATTGCATGATACGAATCAAGCTTGTATTTAGGACATGAGATTGATCCATATTATGTTGATATATTAAAAATACAAAATTAAAGGAAACTAATCCATAATTTTATTTTCCCTGATATTAAAAGACCCGTTTCAACTTTACTTTGATTTCCATTGTTAGCTGAAGTCTACTTGCAGTTAAACTTTATAAGTTGAACTGTTTATTAAGTGTCAACTTTTTGGAATGCACACAGGCCTGTACAACATTACAACAAAATGAATTGGAAGAAAAGCACTTCTCTCTGAAATTTGAAATACTTTACAATGTACCTGAGAGATGTCATGAGGAACATGGAACTGAAAATCCAATCTTTGGCAACTGGCAGCCCAGTTTATTTCATGATGGGAAGTTGAGGCTTGAGGCTAACTAAATACCTGATGCACTATGTGGAGATTATAAAGTTACACAATGCTTGTTGGGCTCACCAAGACCAATTTTTTTAATGTCAGGATGCTTTCATGATGCATCTTGAGCTGTGCTGCAAGTCAGCAAAGCTATAAAAGGAGCTTTCAGTCAAGTGCTTGCTAAAGTTGTGTTACCATTGTAAGATTGATGTGTCATTGTTTGTTGTTCACTCTTCTGTGTGATATTTTGATTATGAGCTGAGGGAGGTTTGTCATCTTATTGGAGAAACTGACAACTTTAAGTTTCATTGAATGTATTCCTCTGTTTCCATCATTATATTGGACTGAAGAGTCTATTTCTGCGCTGTACATCTCTATGACAATGGCCCTATGTTAATACTATCTGCATTTTATGGAGAAGGAAACGAATCACAGGAGGGGTGACAGTCAAGTGCATTTACAACTCGTAAGATTATTGAGGGTCATTCCTTAGTCCACCATCTTAGTCTTTCACACCTGGCCATATTAGAATGTAGAATGTAGAATGTAGAGTATAGCACAGGAACAGGCCCTTCAGCCCGCCATATCTCTGCCAACCATGATGCCATTTTAAATTGAACCCATGTGCTTCCATATAGTTCATATCCCTCTATTCCCTGTCTGTTTGTGTATCATTAGAATGCCTCTTTAAACATTGCTGCTGTATCTGCTTTTACCATCTCCCCTGACAGCACATTCCAGGCACCTACCACACTCTGTAAAAAACATTGTCTCCTTTAGGCGTTCCCCCTCTTACCTTAAACCGATTTTATTTCTACTCGAGGAAAAAGATGGCTACTATCCACCCTATCCATATCTCTCATAGTTTTATAAACTTCTATCGGGTCACTCCTCACCCTCTGACGCTCTAGTGAAAACAATACAAGTTTGTCCAACTTCTCCTTATTGCTAATACACTCCAATCCAAGCAATATCCCAGTTAACCTCTTAGCATTCTTTCCAAAATCTCCACAATCTTTCCAGAGTGTGGTAAAAAGAACTGCACAGAATTCTTTAAGTACGGGCAAACTGAGGTTTTACACAAGATTAGAGTGGTGCTGGAAAAGCACAGCAAGTCAGGCAGCATCCAAGAAGCAGGAAAATCGATGTTTCAGGCAGGAGCCATTCATCAGCTTTCCTGATGAAGGACTTTTGCCTGAAAACGTCGATTTTCTTGCTCTTCGGATGCTGCCTGACCTGCTGTGCTTTTCCAGCACCACTCTAATCTTAACTCTGATCTCAAGCATCTGCACTCCAACTCCAACACGACTTACCAAATTTTATACTCAATGCCCCAGGTGATGAAGACAAGTATGTATACAACTTCATTACCACCTTTTGCACTTGTGTTGCCACTTTCAGGGATCAATGGACTTACACTCCAAGATTCCTCTGTATATCAATTGAATTGTATTGAATTTATTGTCACATGTACTGAGGCACAGTGAAAAGCTTTGTCTTGAGAGCAATACATGCAGATCACATAGTTAAGTAGCATAGATATTAAACAATAGGTAAATAGCGGCAAAAACAAAAACACAAGTACAGTCGAATGTAAAGAGTTTGTGAGTCCATTCAATATTCTAACAACAGTAAGGTAGAAACTGTTGCGAAACCGGCTGGTGCGTGTGTTCAGGCTTTTGTACTTTCTCCCCGATGGTAGAGGTTGTAGAAAAACATTGCCAGAGTGGGATGGATCTTTGAGAATACTGGCAGCCTTTCCTTGACAGCGGGCCTGGTAGATGGATTCAACAGATGGGAGGTTGGCCTTTGTGATTGTCCGGGCCGAGTTCACCACTCTCTGTAAGTGTCTACAATCTTGAATGGTACAGTTGCCATACCAGGTAGTGATACATCCAGACAGAATGCTCTCGATGGTGCAACTATAAAAGTTGACAAGGGTATTCGCCATCATGCCAAATTTCCTCAGCTGCCTAAGGGAGAAGAGACATTGTTGGGCCTTTGTAACCAGTGCGTCCACATGAAAAGTCCAAGAAAGCTTGTTGACCACTCCCAGGAGCTTGACACTCTCTACTTGTTCCACCTCTGTGCTGTTAATGTGTAGGGGGGGCATGAGTAACATACCGCCGAAAGTCAATAATAAGTTCTTTGGTTTTGCTGGCATTGAGAGCAATGCTCCTGAGGGTCTTGTCATTTACTGTAAACCTTCCTCTTGCATTTAACCTCCCAAAATGCATCACCTCACACTTGGCTTGATTAATCTTCACTTGCCACTTCTCTGCACAACTTTCCAGCTGACATATATCCTGCTTTATCCTTTGACAACATTCCTCACTATTCACAACTCCTTCAATTTTTGTGGCATCAGCAAACTTAATAATCAGATCACCAACATTTTCATCCAAATCATTTATACATGTTACAAACAATAGAGGTTCCAGCATTGACCCTTGTCAAATTCCATTGGTCATGGACCTCCGTCTTCCATGGTCAAGCCAATTTTGTAACGAACTTACTAACTCACCATAGATCTCATGTGACTTAACTTTCTGGATCAGCCTAAAATGAAGGACCTTGTCAAATGTTTTGGTAAAATTCATGTAGACTACATCCACTGCGCTTTCTCCATAAATCATCTTTGACTCTTCCTCAAATAACTCAATCAAATTTGTGAGAGAAGAGCTCCCCTGCACAATGTTATGCTGACTATCCGTATTAGTGATTAGAGTATTGAGTACAGGATTTGGGATGTCATTTTGCAGCTGTACAGGTCATTGGTTAGGCCACTGTTGGAATATTGAGTGCAATTCTGGTCTCCTTCCTATTGGAAAGATGTTGAGAAACTTGAAAGAGTTCAGAAAAGATTTACAAGGATGTTGCCAGGGTTGGAGGATTTGAGCTATAGGGAGAGGCTGAACAGGCTGGGGCTGTTTTCCCTGAAGCATCGGAGGCTGAGGGGTGACCTTATAGAGGTTTACAAAATTATGAGGGGCATGGATAGGATAAGTAGAGTCCAGAACTAGAGGGCATAGGTTTAGGGTGAGAGGGGAAAGATATAAAAGAGACCTACAGGGCAACTTTTTCACACAGAGGGCGGTACGTGTATGGAATGAGCTGTCAGAGGAAGTGGTGGAGGCTAGTACAATTGCAACATTTAAGAGGCATTTGGATGGCTATATGAATAGGAAGGATTAGGAGGAATGTGGGCTGGGTGCTGGCAGGTGGAACTAGATTGGGTAGGTAAAAACAATGATTGCAGATGCTCGAAACCTGAGTCTAGATTAGAGTAGTGCTGGAAAAGCACAGCAGTTCAGGCAGCAAAATTGACGTTTTGGGCAAAAGCCCTTAATCAGGAATTAATCAGGAATGGGCAGGCATGGACAGATTGGACCGAAGGGTCTGTTTCCATGCTCTACATCTCTATGACTCTATCACTGTAAGTCCATTCTTTTCCAAATGCAATTTTCCAATCCTAAGGATTTAATCCAAAAATATCCATACCACTGATGTAAAGCTCACTGGCCTATAATTTCCTGGATTATCTCTTGGCTGTTCACCAATGTTCTGAGACCTCACCTGAGGCTAAAGAGGATAGAACAATCTCTGTCAAAGTCCCAGGAATCTCCTCCCTTGTTTCCCTTTGTAACCTGGGATAGATCCCACCAGGCCCTGGGGACTTATCTACCTTACTTACTTTGAGTTAGATGAATAAATTTTGGTGGATGGGTGGTATTCTGAATTCTCAGATTACATTGGATTGAGCTGCCTCCATTAGTTGAGTTGCTTCCATAGAGGGAGTAATAAAACACTTCAAAAGATCACATTCAAAGCATGAAAATTAACTTTGCCTCAAAACATTTTCAAAAGGCCATTACCAAACCTTGAATATCCCTGCAGGCAAACCAGGAAAGAATTTAATTTTCAGGACTGGGACATCTTTGCTGGCTGCGTTCAGAGCTGGACGCAGCTTTGGAATTTCACAGAATGGAAATGTAACAAGTAACAACAGGAGGTACCTGCCAATCACATACTTGGTATTACAATCAATTCGCTTTTGTATTTCTTGCCTGAGCATCTCTGTTCACTGACCTCCCCATAAAATACATGCAGCACTGGATCTGCTTTTTTACAATTTGATTGGTATTACTGATAACATGCGTGCTGTCAGGCATTCCTCTATCTCAGAGACAACCCTTTCAGAAAGGACTTCCACTTGTTATGACCGAGGTTGGAGACTGCACTATCCCTTCCTAGATCCACCACTCAACTAGTCACAATGTAAATACTAAACCATATTAAGATAAAAAGGTCCATCAAAATAACAAAATTATTGGTTTATTGTTAAAGTTATACTGCCCAATATAAAGCTGTTTAATCCACAGTTTGAAACAGTAATTTGAAAGAAAGAACTTTCTTTGCAGACATGATTTGGAGATGCTGCTGTTGGAGTGGGGTATCCAAAGTTAAAAATCGCACACCACCAAGTAATAGTCCAACAGGTTTAATTGGAAGCATTAGCTTTCAGAGCACTACAACCACCTGATGAAGGAGCGTCGCTCTGAAAGCTAGTGCTTCCAATTAAACATGTTGGACTATGACCTGATGTTGTGTGATTTTTAACTTTCTTTGCAGAGGTTAACTTCAATAAAACACTTTGGCTAATAATGGTTAGTTTTTGATGGAAAAAAAACGATAAGTTACAGGCAACTTTCAGTAAGTGTGCTGGCACAGATAAATGGGTGTCACTAGACAGTTGTCATTGTGAATTCTGCTGATGCACTTTAGTCAGAAATTCTCAAGAATTGCATAATTGTTTGGGACAGCTGCATTGGTTTTACATGTCTCACACAGGACTCTTCAAAAAGGGTTTGCTGAGAACAGCAGAGGATTAACTGGGTGGCTTCTCTCACTTAGCAGGCTGTATCTCCGCTGAATTACAAACAAGAGAAAAATAAATCTTAACTCTTAAAAGGCAAAAACCCATGAATTTGATTTCTAGTAAATAAGTCCAAGCAATTGACTTAAGCTATGTGACTTCCAACCAATGATCTTTTAGCAATGCCTTTAAAAACTAAAAATCCTGATGACCCACTTCAGCACTCCAAATGAACCATTATCTACAATGTGATAAATATGACTGTTCAAAAAATGTAAAGATAATGCCTCATACACACTACGCAGCTGGAACGTGACCAGAAGTGTTCCTGCTTGCTAACCTGGCAATGGGATTGAATAATTAATTTCAGAACAATGTATCGCTCTGCTATTATTTTAAGGACCATGAAAACTCAATACATATTTACAGAGACACTAAGATAATGGCTGTATACCGTAAAGGGAAGGGATATTATTTTTATATTTGCATGGTATCTTGAAGATTCAGATGCCTGCACCAAATTTAGGGCAGTGTTGCAGTACAAACATGAAAGATGTTTCAAATTATATTATGCCATTGTGATTTTAATGATTTCTCTCTATTAGGGGATTTTAGCACAGAACAAGCTGTGGAATAAGCATCTACCATTCATGGATGACCTGGACTAACAGCCAGAAGACATTTCTGTGCAAATATGTGGCCAATCAGCCACTGTGATAATGCAGCCTTTTTAAAAGAAAACACTGTCAGTTAACTCCATAATCCAACTAGATTATAACAGTTCTTTCTACATGTTCAGAAAAGATTTACAAGGATATTTCCAGGGTTGGAGGGTTCGAGCTATAAGGAGAGGCTAAATAGTCTGGGGCTTTTTTCTTTGGAGTGTCCAAGGCTGAGGGGTGACCATATAGAAGTTTACAAAATCTTGAGAGGCATGGATTGGGTAACAAGACAAGGTATTTTCCCTGGGGCGGGGCAGTCCAGAACTAGAGGTCATAGGTTTAGGGTGAGAGGAGAAAGATTTAAAAGGGACCTAAAGGGGCAACATTTTCATGCAAAGTGTACGGAATGAGTTGCCAGAGTAAGTAACAAAAACAGAAAATGCTCAAGAAACTCAGCAGCACTGGCAGCCTCTCTGGAGAGAAACAGTATTAATGTTTTGGGTCCAGTGACCCTTCTTCAGAACAGTATCTTTCTGTTATTGCCTTAATCTGCCTTATACTAACAATAACTTGTCCTAATTATTTGTGATGGATATATGTTCAAAGTATGTTGTTATGATGCTTCCTGTGTCCTATTGAAAACCTTCCATTTCTTAATCATCTCTTTGTAAATACTTGTCATCATCTCCTCCAAGTTCATCTCCAATAACAAATACAGGAAGCTCACAGATCTCTTTTTCACTAAGATTGAGACAGTGTGATCAGTAGCCTCCACTCTTGCTCTACTTTCCCCAGCACAATAGGCTAAACTTCCTCGATGGCTTCACTGACTGAGCTCTGAGCTCAGATTCCTTTGTTTTCTCTTCCATCTCCTGTCATGCCCCCAATGACCTTGTTCATGAGTCCACCTCTTGGATTTGTTTCCCAACAAACTGCCAGTTCACCAACTTTCCTTCCTAGCTCCCATGTTCATGAATATTGTTCACATAATCTAGTCTAATAAGGGCATAAGAACTGGAGCAGGAGTAAGTAATTTAGCTCCTTGTCCCTGCTCTGCAATTCAATAGGATAGTGGCTGATCTCATCTTGGTCTCAACTCCATTTTCCTGTCCGCTCTCCATAACCCTTCAATTAATTATTATCTCCTCGTTAAAATTATTCAATGTCCTGGTATCCACCGTACTCTGGAGTACAGAATTTCACACATTCATGACTGTTATAGAAAAGTAATTTCTTCACGCTGCTGTTTTTAAATCTGTTCCATTGTCTTAAAATTCTGATCTCTCAATCTAGATTGCCTCACATGAGGAACCAATCTTTCTATGTCTACTGTTTCAATCCATCTTAGCATCTTATACCCCTAAATTATATTTCCTCTTATTTTTCACAGACTCCACAGACTATAGGCCTAAACTGCTCAATTTCTCTTCATAAGACAAAGCCTTCAGCTTTGGAATCAATCTCGTGAAACTTCTTTGAACTGCCTCCAATACAACCACATCCCTCCTCAAGTAAAGCGATGATAACTGTGAGCAGTACTCCAAATGTAATCTCACTAATGCCTTGTACAGTCGCAGCAACACTTCCTTACTTTTATTCTCTATTCCTTGAACAATAAGTACCAAGGCATTTGCCCTTCTTATTACTTGCTGTATCTATATTCTGGTTTTCCACAATTCTCTGGGTACCAAAGCACACTGAAGTTTCTCTCTGTTTAGATAATAACAGTTCTTTCTTCTCAAATACTGTTGTTCTTTCCTTCAAATTTACTGTCATCAACATTGACCTAAAAAATAAAACTTCATGGCCTTTCCTTCCTTGCAAATCTTTGCCCTATTTACAATCTTCCTTTTCTCTCTAAGGTCCTTGAACATAGTGTCATAACCCAGGTTTATATACATCTATCCCTCTGATTAGGTTTCCACTCTTATTGCAATACAGAAACTGTTCTTATGTTCTTATCAAATCACAATTGGCACCAAGTGTTACTGTGACAGAGGTAAACTATCATTCCTTGACCCCTTTGACGTGACTTTGCTACAATTGATCAAACTATCTCCCTCCACCACCTTGCCATTGACATTTACCTCTGGTGCTCCCCTACCTCATGGATGTCATCCTGTGCCCCTTCTAATTTGTCACCTACAGCTCCTCCTCAGCAACATCGTCTGTAAACACAGTGGTTGATTTTCATGTTCACTCTAATAATAATATCTACTCTATCTTTATCACCACCTTGCTCAACTCCTCCACATTTCTTAAAATGATCAGATTGCCTTTCTGACCAGTATCAGGTGAGCTGAAATAATTAAGTACTGGGAAAGTTGAAACCATTATTCTTAGTTCCTGGCACAAACTCCACTCACTCGCCATTGATACCACACTCTAGCTTGGCTTGAGGCTGAACCAGACTTTTCACAAATTTAGTATCATTTTAACTTGAGAGGAGCTTCCAAACATATATCTGTGTCCTCAGTAAAACTGACTGTTTCCACATCAGCTGACTCAGTCACATCTCAGTTGCTGCTGAAAGTGACATCTTTGTTATTTTCAGACCATTCCAACATACACCAGGCCAACTGCTATCCTGTAGACCTGAGGAGATTTAAAACACATCTTGCAACAAGTTTCGTTCACCAATCTTCCATCTGACACACACCAGCCTCTTGTGTTAAACAATGGCTCCATTTTAAAATTCTCGTAACTTTCTCCATGACCTTCCCTGTCACTAGGTTGTTAACATTCTTCAGACTCAAAAAGTGTGGCGCTGGAAAAGCACAGCAGATCAGGCAGCATCCAGGGATCAGGACAGTCAGCATTTCGAGTGTAAGCTCTTCACACAATCCTCTGAGATATCTGTGCTCTTTTATTTCTGGCCTCTTAGATATCATTCCACCGTTGGTGGCCTCAGATCTCTCCATCACTCTCCCCCACTTACATCCTTAATGTTTTTACATCAAACTTTCTTCCTTGACCAAGCTTTTGATTATCTGCCTTAATATTTCCTTTTGTGGCTTAATGTCACATATTGTTTGATTATATGCCCTATAAAGGTTTGTTTATTACTTTAAATGTGTTATATCAATATAAGTAGTTACTTCCATTGTTGTTGCATGTCCTTTTCAAGTGTTGGGGTTGAAAAGCCCCTCTTGATTAAATGTTTGAAATCCCACTAAGGGTTAAATTGGATAATATCCAAAAATAGAAAGGAAATTCATGATGTGCATTTAACTTGCCTCCAATGATTGCACTGCAGGCAGTAAGCCACCTTCCCGCTGCTTATTGCTGCAATGATACAGCTACCATTCTTCACATTACACAGGTGCTGTGCGCATCAGAAAGGTACCTAACTATGTGCCGAGGACTAATTAAAGCTAAACTACACTTCTTGGAGTGGGTGTGCTATAGAACATAGATAGAACATAGAACAATACAGCACAGAACAGGCCCTCCAGCCCTTGATGTAGCGCCTTCCTATGAACTATTCTTAGTTCATCCCCCTACACTATCCTATCATCATCCATGTGCTTATCTAAGGATTGTTTAAATCTCCCTAATGTGGCTGAGTGAACTACATTGACAGGCAGGGCATTCCACACCCTTACTACTCTTTGAGTATACAACCTGCCTCTGACATCTGTCTTAAATCCATCACCTCTCAATTTGTAGTTATGCCCTCTCGTACAAGCTGACATTATCATCCTAGGAAAAAGGCTTTCACTGTCTACCTTATCTAATCCTCTGATCATCTTGTATGTCTCTATCAAATCCCCTCTTAGCCTTCTTCATTCCATTGAGAACAGACCCAAGTCTCTCAGCCTTTCCTCATAAGACCTTCCCTCCAGACCAGGCAACATCCTGGTAAATTTCCTCTTGCACCTTTTCCAATACTTCCACAGCCTTCCCAAAATATGGTGACCAGAACTGTACACAGTTCAAGTGTGGCCGCACTTTTATATATTTACACCATGATATTGCGATTTCGGAAATCAATCCCTCTACCAATGAAATCTAACACACCGTATGCCTTCTTAACAACACTATCAACCTGGATAGGAACTTTCAGGGATCTGTGTACATGGACTCCAAGATCCCTCTGCCCATCCACACAGCTAGTGTTGAGAGCATTCTAAACATTGTTATTCTCCACGGAAGAAAGTATGCACCAAGGCTTTTGGACACTGCGCTGGAGGTCTAACCATTTAAGTTAAGTGATTAAATGTTTACACAAAATACTGCTATTCAGTGTAGAGTTGGTTTGTCAGAATTATTATTAAAATTTTTTTTGTAGAGGTATGTAGTTTCATTTTTCTACAAAAATGAATATTTGGAGAGAAGGAAGCATCTTATACTCTCAACAGGGGATGGAGAGCAAGTGTGTGGTTTGATGGGTGCAGCGATTTATTTCATGAAGCTACAATGCAGGACTACATGCATGCTAAACAGTGAAAACAGAATGAACAGACAGAGCTTAGCAATCCCACAACCAGTGGGTCAGATCAAAGCTCTGCTCCAGTCAGTTGTCATTAATGGTGGGCGATTAACCAATCACTCAGAGGAAGATGCTGCACAAATATCCTGAATGTGAATGACAGGGGAGCCCAAATCATTAGTGCAAGGGACTGGAATGAAGCATTTGCAATCATCTCCAGCAAGAAATGTATGATTCATCTCAGTCTTCTCCTGAGTGTGTAGTATCTCAGATACCAGTTTTCAGGCAACTTGATGCATTTTGTGGTATAAAGAAAAAGCTGAAGGAAACAGATAATATAAAGCATGAACAATATAAACCATGTGCCTTCAGCATATCTACCATTTTTTAGCATTTGTTCTGTGGATTATCTCCATGCTCACAATATCTTGGTGGTTGTCAGGTGGAGCTTTGCAGTAAGGAATATGGAGAAAAGGATTATCGGATTGACAGTCTTATCTCTTCACTGAGAAAGGATCTAGGGTGGTTCTGATGATAGGGATCATGGCTTGCACGTCATCAAGAGTGTTGTTGGAGCTGTAGCCATGAGGCAGGTGGAGACTATTCTATAACTCTCCTGCCTTGTGTCTGGTAAATGATGGTGGTCCTTGGTAGTCGGGTGGTGAGTTACTCATTGTAGGTCTCATAACCTCTGACCTGTTCTTGTAGCCACTGTGTTTATGTGGTAAGTCCAGTTCAATTTCTGTTCAATGGTAACCCCCCAGGATGTTGATAGTTGGTGGGTATAGAAATGGTGATATAATTGAATGTTAGGGGACAATGGTTAAAATCTCTTTTGTTTGAGATGATCTTTGACTGGTTTTGTGAGGTTGGGAAAGGCCCAGCATTTGGCGCTGTTTCTTGCACTTTTTTCAGAATTTCCCACAGAGTGAAGGTCATGTCTATGGGCCTCTCAGTGAATGAAAAACACACTGCCTGTACAATCTGTGCAACGTTAGTCTTTGAACTCAAGTATGCAGGTGGCACTTGTTGTGTCCACTCACAGAGAAACTGAGCTCCAGGCCATTGTTAACTTCATTTCTGAAGCATGTGAGAAAATGGTCCTTCCATTAAACAGTCAGAAAGTTAAATTGCTCTTCTAATTAGCAACTACACCACAACATTCACCGCATCAACTTAAATAAATGGCGACATCCTGGAAAATCAGACCATTTCTATATCTTAGGACATATTTCCCAATGAAAGCAAGTATTAATGCATAAGTTCAGTCTTTGGTCAACTGAGGAAAAGCTTATTTGAGAACCAGGACCTCAAACATAGACCATGGCTGTGGGGTTTACTGCTGCCCATCTACTTCAGAGACTTGGATAACCACAGCAAGCACTTCAAAGCACATTATCCTCCAAATCAAGTGGCAAGAACAATAGCAGTGCTCTCTCTTAAACTAGTAAGGCCAGCATTAAAGTGCTAATCACTTGAACCTAACTCTACCAAATGCGATATGTAGCTCATAGACCTGAAAACAGGCTCTCAAAGCAACTGCTTTAGATGGTAACTAGTCTCAGGAGGCCAGCAGGGATGACTTAGGGATGTCCTCAAAGAATCCTTGAAGATGTCAAATGCATATATTGACTCATGGGAGCACCTGGCTACTGAATGACAAATATGGAGATGGTTCATTTGGGAAGGAAACAAATAGAACAAGAGACTTCATCAGGAATGTACAGAGGCAAAACCAAGGCATAGACTGAGAACACAAGCCTCTAACCAAACCATCTACCCAACCTTCCAAGCACTACCTGCCCTACACGTGGTAGAGTCTATAGATCACCAAAAGGACTTGCCAATATTTCAGAATTCATTGAACCAATGTGGAAATGAATCATCTCAGGAGGTGCTAAGAAGAAAAGTGTTCTCTAGCAATCATGTGTCAGTTCATACTTGCTTGACTAATATAAAATCAGAAAGTGCTGGAGAAACAGCAGATTCACAGCATTTGTTGAGAAAGAAACAAAGTTGGCATTTTTATTCCTTTATGATTCTCCTTTGACACCAGTCTGATTAATGTTTAATGTCCAGCAAGCCAGAATGTTGTGTCAGACTGTTATTGGCCAGATTGTAATCTCATGAATTTCCTTTGCCTGTAGTGAAATGCTGCTGGCCTTGTCCACCTGAAACTGGGTGGTGTTTAGAAATTAAATCTTCACAAATATCCATTTCCAGCTGCTTGGTTTATCCAGAAGCTAATTGTAGAAAATCTGGGCTGGTATCAGTCTCTCAGTCTTCCTATCTTTTTGTGTTCATATATTTTAAACGTCATGATGAGGTCTCATTCCAGGAGCAGATAATCTGTAAAATGTCTCTTTCCCGTGACCTTAAATTCCATTCTATTCCAATGACTTCATGAACAGGGTGGTGGATTCTGAACATCCCTCTGTCCTGTCATAATGTCACTGGACTGGAACTTGATGACATAACTGCGTAGGGAACTTTACAAAATATGCATGCATATAAATCTGTCTCTAATGAGCAGCTTTTAAGGACAATAGAGAGAAACAAGCGAAAAACACCCATGACCGGAATGATAGCTCCCTTTATAATATTTTGATTATACGATATTCCAGATGTATTTTAGTTTAATATAAGTGGTTAAATGTTTACACAAAATACAGTAGATTTTAACTGCTATTCAGTGTAATTGGTTGGTTAGAATTGTCAAGGTAACTTTTTTCATAAAGGTATGTAGTTTAATTTTTCTATAAAAATGAAAATATCATTATGCCAAAAAATCCAACTTATTCTGATAAATGAATCAATTGTATCACGTTTTCACCATATCCCTGATTCCTTCTCTCTCTGTTGGAGGTTCTTTATAAATGGATTTCTAATTTAACAATAGAGGAAATTTTGCTCCACACTAATGTCAAGGTTTACTATGATATTAATCTTATTATAGTGGGATGTTGTCACTGGAGAAAAGTACAATTGTGTGAAGCAGGCTACCTCACTTCACTGTGAATGTAAACAAATGAAGTGACCTCCTCTCTATTGTTATATTGGATTCTGTAACCTTGAGGCAAGTAATTTATTTCACTAGGAAACTGCTTCCGTAAAAATGTGACTGATGTACTGATGGTTAAATGTGTCCTTTGTGAAATTATAAATGGCAAAATATTTACTTCACTAGGATTAAAATTATCAGGATTATCATCACTGTATTGAGGGATGATATCTTTTTAAATTATCAAATTTTCATTCACATTTCTATGACCATATTTCTCATGCCTTCAATTTACAAGATGCTTTCCAGGACAGGATCTCCTTTAGAAGTAGTAATCAAAATTGAAATCTTCATTGAGGCTCCTCCATGATCCATTTGTCAATTCATCACTAATATTGTCTCAGTATAATTTTAATGAAGACCTATGGTATTGGCATGCCAAGATCCCAGATGGTAGACTTACAATGCTCCAGAGGTAACTTAAAATGATTTAAGTGAAGTGTAATTGTTACTAGTAACAGCTAAGTCTAGCTGAAGGAAACTTCAAACATGGATTAGAAGACAGCTTTGTTTTTGCTTTAACTCTAGATAAAACTGTGATTACCTCTGACAACCTAAGGGTCTGTGAGACCACAGGATTAGTTAAACAGCTTTGTAGCATTGTGGGCTGCTTGCACCACAGATTCCCCAAATTACAGATCTTTCACAGACAGAGGCAGCCTCAATGTGAACCTAACAAGTTCCCCAGTGTTAGTGTCAATAAACAGCTATGCCAAAGTTGTGAGCTAGGAAGTGGTCTCACTTCAATGGCATTGTCAAAAAAAAACCACCTTCTGTATGAGGTACGATCAGACTGAAATAAAGTACATCTCAACAAGGAAGCACAGTGATTATGTTACTGAACTCATAATGTAGAGCTGGAATTAATTAGCCAGGATCACGAGCTAAATATATCTCAAATAAGAAGCTAATATCAGTAATGGTGAGGCTGAAACACTGCACAACTGTGAAACTATTATCAGGTTGCGGCTCCAGACCCAACGTAAAGTGGCTTTTCCCTGTCTTCTAAAATGGCCTAGCAAGCCACTTATTCTTATTTAGGAATGTGGTACATAGCCTCCTTTTTAACGACAGTTAGGGAAAGACAGTAAATGCAGGCATTCCAGTGATCATCACATCCTGAAAGAATAAAGAAATTCTGGAACTGAGTTCAAATGGCCAATGCACCACATCGTATTGGGTGCAGAACAATCGGGATCACATCAGGTACAGAATGAACATGCCTGTGTCATGGAGAAAACAAACACACTCACATCATGCATACAGCAACTCATGTCCAGCACAAAACACATTTGTGTGATGTATAGAATAAACACATTCATATCAAATAGAGAACAAACATGGTTATGTCACGTATAAGACAAATATGCTCTTGTCACATACAAATTTGCCACCATATCACAGTTTTCTTCAGGTGATCCCAGCCCTATAAGAAGCGTATATCTATGTATCAGTGTGAACCTTTCTATTTATTACATTTGATATCACTGAGAGAAGCCATCAATTCATGGTAAATTGACAGATGGTTTTTGTTTGTGAATACAGACTCATTAGAATCTAGGTTGAGAATGACAAGTCTCATTTTATGTGGAATATTTCCAAGGTGGCAAAGATTGGGCAACTTAGTCCATTTGTGTTCTAGAAAGGTATGGCTACTTTATTAATTAATTGCATCACTCTGTGCCTTAATAATTTGATTGTTGTTCATCCAGATTTTGCTATCGCATATCAATTCACAGTTCTGTCATTAGTTAGACATATTTTTAGGTTTCCATATTTTATGTGTGGTAAGTTGCTGAAAGTATGAGCTGGCCATATTAATACATTATGTTATTATTCACTGTTGGGACATAAGCATCTCTGGTTGGGCCAGAAATTATTGCCCATGAAATTAGTTGCCCATGAAATAATGAAAAGGTAGTGAACATCTAGACCTGAGTGAGAAGGCAAGTATCTGTGTATTTTCCTAATCAATCAGAATGTGAGATTGAGCAATAAGCAGAGAATGTTGGAGAAGAACATTTACATTGAAGATAAACTTGAATCAAATCTGATACAGAAAGTAAAACAGAGAAAGGGAAAGAAAGATTTGATGAAGAGTTGATGAAAAAGAGACAGGAAAAGACTTGTTGGGCAGAAGGGCCTGTTTCCAATCTAATCTAATCTAATCTAATCAAGCTGAGGTTGGTCTTGTCTGTTGGTGTTGCTGATGGCCTTACAGGATTTCCTATGTAGGTTGGGCTTGCCTGATTTGAATGCCTCAGACTTGGACTTCAGTAGGGAGTGGAGCTCCCGGTTTATCCATGGTTTCGGGTTGGGGAACATTTGGATTAACTTCTTCAGCACATTGTCATCTACACACTTATGAATGAAGTCTATAATGATAGTGGCATACTCATTTAGGTTGACTGCTGACTTCTTGAATATCACTGACTCCAAGCAGTCCCATAGAAGCCCTTCTGTTGCCTCGACCAGTACTGTACTACTTTGTGTATTGGGTCCTCACGTTTCAGTTTCTGCTTGTAAGCTGTGAGCAGGAGCACAGCATTGTGATCTGATTTTCCAAAATGTGGACGGGGATGGAGTAGTAGGCATCATTGATGGTTGTAGAGCAACGGTCAAAGATGTTTGGACCTCTGGTGGGGCAGGAGATGTTTTGATGGTATTTTGGTAGGATGTTCTTGAGATTGGCCTGTTGAAGTCATGAGGTACACTGAACAAGGCCTCAGGACATTCTGTCTCAAGATTGTTGTATACTACATCAAGTCCACTCCTCACTTCTTCATGGGATGGGATGTAGATTGAGGTCAGGATAGTGGAAGTGAACTCATGCAGTAGATATTGGAGATGGCATTTCATTCTAAGATATTTTACATCTGGGGAACAGTAACTTGCCAGGGTTACCATGTCTGAGCTGCAGGGGGTGTTAATCAGGAAGAAGACTCCACTGCCCCTTGCCTTGTCCAAGGATACTGTGTGATCCATTCAGTGAACTGAGAAACCCTCAGATTGTAAGACACAGTCAAGTGTAGCAGGAGTGAGCCATGTCTCTGAGAAGCAGAGCACACAGCAGTCTCTCAACTCTTTGGAAGGCGAGTCTAACGAGTCAAGATGTTATCCATTTTTTTTTCAATGGCTTGGATGTTTGCCAGGAGAATGCTGGGGAGGGAGGACTTGAAATCCTAAAGTTCCAGTCTAATCTGAATTCCAGTGCATCCCCCATGTTTCCCAGGTAGTGGCTGCCCTAATCAATCCTGGGCATCAGTGAGGGACATTTGCTGCTTCAAGAGGTAAGTGTATGCTCCCAATGGAGTCCTGCACACTAGTCCCACCCTTGAGTGTTCTGGATAGTCTTGTGGCTAGTATGTTCAGGCCTCCTCAATGTCGGATCACCATGGGGTAGGAAGTTGTCCCTACGGTGGTCGGGCCTTGGTTCCTGGTTTCCACAAGTTTGGGGAGGTCAGGCCTGTGAGGGATCTGCTGCATTCACACACACGTTCTAGGGGGTTTTTGTAATTTATTTGGTCTGGCCCCCTTGATGTTGGGTCACCATAGGGTCAGGTCTTGTTCCCATGCTGGTCAAGCTTTGTGTTCTGGATCTTGAAGTTGGACCTGTGAGAGGCCAGAAAGCCTCTGATCCCTCTAGGCTTGTTTCCAGCAACATTCCAACATTGGTAATCAAGCCTCGTCTGTCAGCGGATCCTCAAACTTGAAAGTAAGTTTCAGAGAACATTGTTAGTAATTCCGATAGACTTATAATTGAGGTTTATAAGAGCAGAATCATTAAAATGTGTAAGAATAAGACCTGCTGCAGACAGCTCACAAAATGTCAGCACACATTGGCTCCATTGTGGATTTGGCTTCTCAGCTTCCCCAGCACCTTCTCCTTGGTGATGGCCACTACACTTACCTCTGCCCAATGACTCTCTCGAAGTCCTAGTATGCTGCTGGTGTTTTCCACTGTGAGAACTGATGCAAAGTATCAACTCAGTTCCTCCACCATTTCTTTGTTCCCCAATACTATTTCTTTAGCCTCATTTTCCAGCACTCTCGCCTTTGTCTTACCTTTTATATATGTCTAAAAATTCTCTTGCAACCTTCTTTTGTATTAATGGCTTGCTTACCCTCATATTTCAGCTTATTCCCCTTTTTTGCTTTTTATGGGTGAGCTCTGCTAGTTTTTAAAGGCTTTCAAATCCTCTGGCTTCCCAAGGATCTTCACCACATTGTATGCTTTTTTTCTGTTTTTCTGACTTCCCTTGTCAGCCATGATTGCCTCATCCTCCCCTGAGAATGTTTCTTCTTCCTCGGGATGAATTTTTGCTGTGCCCCCTGAATTACCCCCAGAAATACCTGCCATTGCAACTGCCCCATCTTCCCTTACAATCATGTATGGCCAGCTCCTCCTTCATGTCTTTGCAGCTACCTTTTCTCAATTCTATTATTGTTACATCTGATTCAAGCTTCTCCTTCTCAAACTGTTCATATTATGTTCACTGCTCTCTAAGGGTTCCTTCACTTGAAGCTCCCTAATCAAATCAGCCTCAATAACATCACCAAATCCAGAACTGCCCCTTCCATAGTGGGGTCTACTGCGAGCTACTCAAAAAATTCTTTTCATGGGATCCACTACAACCTGATTTTCCCAGTCCACTTGCATATTGAAGTCCCCCATTATTGTTGTAATAGTGCTTTTCTTACATGCCTTATCTCTTATCTGATTTATTTTCCGGCTCACATCCTGACTACTGTTAGAAGACCTATACATAATGCTCATTGGGGTCTTTTCTCTTTTGTGGTTCCTCAACTCTACCCACAAACATTCTGCCCCTTCAGACTCAATACTGCTTCTTGCTATTGAGTTAATTTCATTTCTTAGTAACAAGGCAACACCCCTCCACCCCAGTCTGCCCATTTGCCTGTCCTTTCAACAGGACATATATCCTTGGAATTTCAGTTTCCAGCCTTGGTTGGCTGATAGGAAGCAGAGTGCCTGCATAAATTGTGTCCACATTGGTATTGGCAGGTCATGACGAATAGTACGCCCCAGTGTTTTATGTTGAGGCCCCAGTGAATGAATTGGATGAAGAGAGTGAAGAAATGGTAAATAAATTTGTTGAGTGCACAAAAATAGGTTATCATGAGGATACAGGAATCTGCAAAGGGAGTGGACAGTTCAGCGAGCATGCAAAAAATTGGCGAATGGAGTATACGAGGGTAAATATGAATTTGTCCATTTTGGCAGGAAATATAATAAAACAATTGATTATTTAAATGGAAAGAGACTGAAGATATAGAGGGAATTGTTAGTACATGAATCACCCAAAGTTAGTATATAGATACCTATACAGTGATTAGGAAGGTAAATAAAAAATTGTTTATGATAATTCGAATGGAATATAAAGGATGGGAAATTTTACTGCAGCTGTACAAGGCATTGGGGTATAACTGGAATATTGTGTATAGTTTTGGCAAGCAAATTTAAAAAGAGGATGTGAAAAGTCCAGAAGCAATTCATAGAAGTTTTGATCGACTCATTCCTGGAACAAAGTGCTTATCTTCTGAAGTAAGGTTGAACATGTTGGGCTATTCCAATATACTACTAGCTGGTTTGCCACATTCCTGCCTTGAGGACACCCAGAATTTTGATACTCATGCCTTAACCTGCTGCAAGATTCATTCCCCTATCAACCATTTCTTGCTGACCTACATCAGGAAAGTCTTGATTTTAACATTTTCATCTTTGTTTTCAAAGTCATCCATAACCTTACATGTCCATATCTCTGTGATCTCCCCAGTCACATAACATGCTGTGATAACTAAGCTCCTCCAATTCTGATCTCTTTTACATTCCTGGATACAATTTCTCCTCCATTGATGGCTAAGCCTGAAGTCGTCTCAGCTCTTAATTCTCTGGAATAAATTCCTAATTCCCATTTCCCTCTCTAACTCATGTTTCTCCTTTAAGACACACCTTAAAACCTACCTTTTGACTAAGCTTTCTATCATCTGACTTAATGTTTTCTTATGCAGCTTGCTGTCATATTTTTCTTGACAATGTTACTGTGAGATACTTTGGGAATAAATATCCAAATAAATTAATTGTTCTTGATCACTCAACTGAAACACGTCAAATAAATGTTAAAAAGACTAACCTTTTTCAATCACAAACATCTGTAAATAAAAAAGGACTCATTGCAAAAGCATTTTCTTTTTCTGGAGAAAGAGCTCTGGTGGACTAGCATAATGTTGCCTTAGCATCTAAAACATAATCCATTAACTTTATCAATAAAGCATTTAGGAAATGTGAGAACTCAGGCTTAGCAATAATTCATTGAATTTTATTTTTATTCATTCATAGCATGTGGTATTGCTGGCAGGGCCAGAATGCATGTAACAGGACTTTTTCTTATTGGAAATGGTCATTGCCTGCCACTGTGTGGCAAAAATATTGCTACTTGTCAGCATAAACCTGAATATTGTCCAGTTCTTGCTATCTGAGTAGTCGCAGATGGTGCTGAATATTGCACAATCATTGGTGAACATTCCCACTTCTGACTTTATGTTGGAGATAAGGTCATTGATGAAGCTGCTGAAGATGACTGGGTGTAGACACCACCCTGAGGGACTCCTGCAGAGATGTCATGGAGCTGAGATGACTGACCTCTTACAATTGTAGCTATCTTCCTTGTGCCGGTCTTGATGTCAAGGGCAGACACACATACTTCCCCTCTGGAATTCAACTCTTTTCTTTCCCCATGTTTGGACTAAGGCTATACTAAAGCCAGGAGTTGGGTGAAACTGAACATCAGTGTTTTTTCTTTGCAAGTGCTACTTGATAGCACTACTGGTGACCTCTTCCATCACTTTACTGATGATTGAGTGTACACTGATGGGCTGTAAAAGGCTGGGTTGATTTATCATACTTCTTGTGTATGAGACATTTTTGTGCAATGTTTTTGTATTTTCAGGTAGATGTTGTAGCTTGACTAGGGGTGTGACAATTTCCCGGAGCACAAGTTGTTTGTACTATTGATTAGATTATATTACTTACAGTGTGGAAACAGGCCCTTCGGCCCAACAAGTCCACACTGACCCACCGAAGCGCAACCCACCCATACCCCTACATATACCCCTTACCTAACATTACGGGCAATTTAGCATGGCCAATTCACCTGACCTGCACATCTTTGGACTGTGGGAGGAAACCGGAGCACCCGGAGGAAACCCACGCAGACACGGGGAGAACGTGCAAACTCCACACAGTCAGTCGCCTGAGGCGGGAATTGAACCCAGGTCCCTGGCGCTGTGAGGCAGCAGTGCTAACCACTGTGCCATCATGCCGCCCTAGAATGTTGGCAGGCCTATAGTCTTTGCAGTATCCAGTGCCTCCAACCATTTCTTGATATCATGTAGGTTGAACTGAACTGTCTGAATACTGGCACCTGTGATGCTGGGTACCTTTTGAGAAGGCTGAGATGGACCATCCATTTGGCACTTCCAGCTGACGATTACTATGATGCTTCAGCCTTACCTTTTGCACTAAAATGTTGGACTTCCTCATACTTGAGGATGGTAAAGTGTGCACCACTTCGGGGTCAGTTAGCTCAGTTGGGTGGATGGTTGCTTTGTGATTCAGACTGACACCTACAGCACAGGTTTAATTCATGCACTAGCTGAGGTCACCATGAAGGTCCTGTCTTCTCAATGTTGCTTCCCACTGACGTGTGGTAACACTAAGGTTAAACTCACCATCAGTTGTCTCTCTCTCTCTCTCTCTCTCACACACACACATGGCAAAGTAGCCTCACGGTTCTCTGTGATTATGGTGATTTTACCTTTACCATTGGGGATGGAGATATTTGTGAAGCCTCCTCCTCCTGTTGTTCACTATTCATAGATGCAGCAAGGTTGCAGTGCTTATATCTGATCTGTTGGCTGTGGAATCCCGTAGGTCTGTCTATCACTGTTATGCTGTTAGGCACTAAAGTAGTCCTATCATGTAGCTTCGTTGGTTCAATGCGCACTAAGTACCCATCTGGTACTGTGCCTAGTATGTCCTCCTGTAGTCTTCATTGAAACAGGGTTGGTTTCCTTGATGGTAATGGAAAAGTAGGGATATGCTTGGTCTTGTTGTTTTGGAATATGATTCTGTGAATGCTGATGGTCGAAATTGCCTCACAGATGTTTAATTTGATTAGCATTATATTCACAAACATCTACTCCCTCCATCACTGATGCACAATAGCAGCGTGTATACTATCTACATGAAGTAATGCAGAACTTCACCAAAGATCCTTAGATAGCATATTGCAAACTCATGACCACTTTCAACCAGAAGGACAAGGGCAGCACATAGAGTAATAAAGTCATAGGGATGTACAGCATGGAAACAGACCCTTTGGTCCAACTTGTCCATGCCAACCAGATATCCCAACCTAATCTAGTCCCACCTGCCAGCATCCGGCCCGTATTTCTCCAAACCCTTCCTATTCATTTACCCATCCAGATGTCTTTATACTGTTGCAATTGTACTAGGTTCCACCACTTCCTCTGGCAGCTCATTCCATACACTACCACCCTCTCCTTATAGCTCAAATCCTCCAACCCTGGCAACATCCTTGTAAATCTTTTCTGAACCCTTTCAAGTTTTCACACCATCTTTCCGATAGGAAGGAGACCAGAAATACACACAATATTGCAAAGTAGTCTAACCAATGTCCTGTACAGCCTCAATAAAACCTCACAACTCCAGTATTCAAAACACTGACCAATAAAGAAAAGCATACCAAACACTTTCTTCACTATCCTATCTACCTGTGACTCCACTTTCAAGGAGCTATGAACTTGCACTCCGAGATCTCTTTGTTCATCAACGCTCCCTAAGACCTTACCATTAAGTGTATAAGTCCTACTAAGATTTGCTTTCCCAAAATGCAGCAACTCACATTTATCTGAATTAAACTCCATCTGCCACTTCTCAGCCCATTGGCCCATCTGATCAAGATCCTATTGTAATCAGAGGTAACCTTCTTCGCTGTCCACTACACCTCCAATTTTTATGTCATCTGCAAATTTACTAATTATACCTCCTATGCTCACTTCCAAATCATTTATATAAATGACGAAAACCAGTGGACACAGCACCAATCCTTGTGGCACTCTACTGGTCACAGGCTTCCAGTCTGAAAAATAACCCTCCATCAGCACGCTCTGTCTTCTACCTTTCAGCCAGTTCTGTATTCAAATGGTTGGTACTCACTGTATTCCATGAGATCTTACCTTGCTCATCAGTTTCCCATGGGGAACCTTGTCGAACACCTTACGGAAGTCCATACAGATCACGTCCACCACTCTACCCTCATCAATCTTCTTCGTTACTTCTTTAAAAAACTCAATCAAGTTTGTGAAACATGATTTCCCACGCACATAGCCATGTTGACTATCCCCAATCAGTCCTTGCCTTTTCCAATACACGTACATCCTGTCCCTCAGGATTCTCTCCAACAACTTGCTCACCACCAACATCTGGTTCACTGTCTATAGTTCCCTGGCTTGTCTTTACCACCCTTCTTAAACAACCTCCACGTTAGCCAACCTCCAGTCTTCTGGCACCTCACCTGTGACTATTGATGACACAAATATCTCAGCAGGGGGCCCAGCAATCACTTCTCTCGCTTCCCACAGAGTTCTAAGGTACACCTGATCAGGTCCTGGGCATTTATCCACTTTTATGTGTTTCAGGACATCCAGCACTTCCTCCCCTGCAATATGGACATTTTTCAAGATGTCACCATCTATTTCCCTACATTCTATATCTTCCATGTCCTTTTCCACAGTAAATACTGATGCAAAATACTCATTTAGTATCTCCCAAACTCCTGTGGCTTCACACAAAGGCCGCCTTGCTGATCTGTGAGTGGCCCTATTCTCTCCCTAGTTACCCTTTTATCTTGAATGTATTTGAAAAAGAAATCCTTTGGATTCTCTTTAACCCTACTTGCCAAAGATATCGCATGTCCCAATTTGCCCTCCTGATTTCCCTCTTAAATATACTCCTACTGCCTTTATAGTCTTCTAAGGATTCGTTCAATCTATCTTGTCAATACCTGACAAACGCTTCCTTCTTTTTCTTAACCAGACTTTCAATTTCTTTAGTCATCCAGTATTCCCTACACCTACCAGCCTTTCCTTTCATCCCAACAGGAACATACTTTTCTCTGGACTCTCATTATATCTTTTCTGCCTTTACCTGTGAATATCTGCCTCCAATCAGCTTTTGAAAGTTCTTGCCTAATGCCATCAAAATTGGCCTTCCCCCAATTTAGAACTTCAACTTTTAGATCTGGTCTATCCTTTTCCACTATTTTAAAACTAATAGAATTAATGTTGCTGGCCCCAAAGTGCTCCCCCACTGACATCTCAGTCACCTGCCCCGCCTTATTTCCCAAGAGTAGCTCAAGTTTTACACCTTCTCTAGTTGGTACATCCACATACTGAATCAGCAAATTTTCTTGTACACACTTAACAATTTCCTTTCCATCTAAGCCCTTAACACTTTGGCAGTCCCAGTCTATGTTTGGAAAGTTACCCTACCACAACCACTGTATTATTCTTATGGATAACTGAGAACTCCTTCCAAATTTGTTTCTCAATTTCTTTCTGACTATTAGGGGGTCTATAATACAATCCCATTAAGATGCTCATCTCTTTCTTAATTCTCAGTTAAACCCAAATAACTTCCCTAGATGTATTTCCATGTATGGGAACATCATCACTTACAAGTTTCCCTCCGAGTCACTCACTATCCTAACTTAGTAATATATCACTGTTCCTTCACTACCACCTGATCAAAATCATGAAACTCCCTTCCTAACAGTGTGTACCTACACTCCAGCAATTCAAGAAGGCAGGTCACCATTACTATGCAAATGAAGTATATTACCTAAACAATAAATGATGGTAGAGCTCTGCATAACAGTGGGATCTGAATGACCCGGTGCATAAATCACAAAAGGTTAGTGTTCAGGTGCAGCAATGATTTAGGAAAGCTCATAATATGTTACGTTTATTGCAGGGGGAATTGAATACAAAGTAAGGAATTTATGATTCAGTTGTACAGTACTTTGGTGAAAACATGTTTGGAGTATTGTGTGCCGTATTCAATAAAATCACTTTTCTTAATTTAGGAAAGGATATAAATATATTGGAAGCAGTTCAAAGAAGATTGACTGGTCTAATACCTGGCCTTACATGGATTGTCTTATAAGGAAAAATCAGGCCTGAATCTGCTGGAGTTTAGAAAGATAAGAGATAATTTTCATTGAAATATATAAAATTTCTCAGAAATTTTGAAAAGGTGCATGTGGAAAGAATGTTTCCTTTTGTCAGAGAGTTGGGAACTTTCACTGTTTAATAATGAGGCACTCATTTATAATGAAATTGAGGAGAATGTTTGTGACAGAGGTTTGAGTGTTTAGAAATCCCTTCCTTAAAAGGCACTTTAAAGAAAGTTCTTGAATGTTTTTAAGGCAGGGATTATTTCTTGACATGCAAAGGGGGTGAAAAGTTATTATAGTAGATGGGATATGAAATTCAAAATACAGACATATGTTGTTAAACTTGAAAGTTTACAGAAAAGATTTGCAAACGTGTTACCGGGGTTGTTGGGTTTGAGCTTTCGTGAGAGGCTGAATAGACTGGAGCTATTTTTCCTGGAGTTGAGGGGTAATCTAGACAGATGTTTATAAAATAATGAGGGGCATGGATAGTATAAATAACCAAGGTCTTTACTCCGGGATGGGAGATCCCAAAACCAGAGGGCATAGGTTTAGAGTGAGAGGGGAAAGATTTAAAAGGGACCTAAGGGAAACTTTTTCAGGGAGAGGTGGTGCCTGTATAGAATGAGCTATCAGAGGAGGTGGTGGAAGCTGGTACAATTGCACCATTTAAAAGGCATCTGGATGGGTATATGAATAGGAAGGTATAGAGGGATATGGGCCAAATGTGATAAATAGGACTAGATTAACTTAGGATATCAGATCAGCATGGAAAAGTTGGACCAAAGGGTCTGTTTTCATGCTGTACAATTCTAAGACTCTTTGACTCTATCTCAGCCATGATCTTTGTGAATGGCAGAGTGAGATTTTGGGCCAAGAGGATTGTGTCTGGTCCTAATTTGTATGTTTGTTCAGTGATTTACTTTCAGACACAATGACATTTCTGCACTAACATACTTAAATGCTGGTATCACAGTCATTTCAGAAATGTTGAATATCAATTCCACCAGTGACCACATGAGAAACCTACTACACTCTGCATGCTTTAGGATGGAATTATTTTGAAACCATTTAATATATCAAATGCAGCGAAACCCTTTCCCTGACGTATTCACTTACATACTCCCCACAACACAAAAGCTGAAGCTTCTATTTATTTCTTGGTCTACCTCAGAACAAGAAGCAGGAAATTTACAGAAAAAAAAATGCTGCTGGCACCTCTTCCCCTTATTATAAAGAAATATATCAATTTATGTTGAGCCTTGTTTGCTCTCCCTGCAGATATGAGTATTCATTAGGGAGGCAATAATTGACACTGAAAATGTCTTTATTGAAGAGAAATGAGGAAAGGAAGATGCAAGCATGTGATATTGGTACCTAGGGAATTAACAATTAAAGAAGCAGTCTTCAATACTTGGAAAGACTAATTTTAAAGGGAATGCAGATTAAAAGACAAGCCTGCTGTCTGCCATGAAAATCCTAAGATTGAGTTTTGACTTGGATCTTCATGAGCGAGAACTATTAATTTGATTGTCCGTTGGTTGAGAAGATAAACAGGCATTTAGTTTTTAGTCTCCCTCAAAGAGTCTTTTTCATGTACAACATAGGCAGTGTCTGAGAACGACTCACCAACTCCCTTTATGTGTGGAAGCAGGTAGAAACTGAAAGTCCATTCAAATCCTACTTTTCCATAGGATCGCTAGAATCATTTGACTTGCATCTTCAACAGGAAAACTTAATATCTAGGTAATTAAAACTTCAAAAAGAAACTGAAAGACTATTTCAAGATACATATTTAACTGGTAAAATCTGGATTCGTAATACTGCTGAACAGACAGGTGATAAATTTGACTACAAACTATTAAAGATGAACAGCATAATCCATTCAGATGCTGCCTAGTTAGTTTGTGTAAAGATATTGTAACAAATTATTTTCCAATTCATGATTTATTCTTGTTATTCATTGGATGCACAATAATTCTGTGCACGATGTTTAATTACATCTTTGGGGATTAAAGGCACATGCTAATAGATAAATTATTAATGATTCATCTGGACTGTTGCCTCTACATAATGCTCAAATATGATCTATTACTTTTAATACTTGCTGCTAACAATTTTAAGGAAATATACTGTTAATACATGAACAGTTAATATTTTGAATTATATACATATTTACTAACTTGACAGGGAATGTCATCAATGGAAGAAGCTACATAAAAATAATAGGAAGGTTTTATCCTCACTGGACAAAATTGTAAAAATAAACGAAGAATGCTTCAGTCTGTATTTGGCTGGATTGCTGATGAAACGACAATGCCATTAAGATTGAATTATTGTCAGGGAAGCTCACAACGACTATTTTAATGAGCATTTAATCACAGTAAAATAAAGCGAAGAAATGAATCTGTCTTCAGTTTTGATGTTCACTCTTGTGGCCAGAGATTGTATATTCACTGTAACATTATTTCAGTAGCAAATTTCTTATTGGCTTTCTGTATCAAAATTGATTTCCATCAAGGTCTTTATTATTTGTTGGTCATTTTACCAAATCCCAAGTGAGCATACTTACACATATTGTAATATGGGCCATAGGTGCCATAGTTCCGAGATCCCAGTTTTCTGTGTTAGGCCATGGTGCAGCTGTTGTCAGGGTCATCTGAAATCGATGGAAGTGAGTCTGAAAGAAATGGATACGTAATGATTTCCACAGCTGGGAATCATTTTTGCAACAGCTTTTTTTGGCACTACACTTACACATAACCTGGACTAGCTCCAGACTGCCTCTGACCATGCACAGCCACTGGAAGACTTCCATCCACAATCACAATGAGCAGGTACGGCATTCTCAATGGGCATACCCTTGAGTGTCATTATGACAGATAAGATATATTAGTATAGGTAAAGAATGAATCAAAGGATATTCAGTTGCACTGAAGAAAAACTAATTCCCATTAATTATTATCTGATGGCAGAGATGGGTGTTAAAAGATTGTATTTCACTGAAGAGACATTGAGGATCTCTGATCATGCCCCACATGTTGGTCTGAAGAAATAGTCACTTAATGACATTGCTTTGCCTGTGCAAGTTAAATTGGACACCTCCAAAACCTGGACACAAGTTTTGGAATGTGATTACTCCCAGCCTGTTCAAAGCACAGCTTGTATGCTGCCTGTTACCCCCAATGATTGTGGCATAAATTCCAACACTGAACATGATGCTAAGTGACTGTACCATGGCCCAAGATTGTGCAAGGTTGGCACCAGTTAAAGGGGAATTGTATTACTTAAAACTGAGGTGCTGAAACTGTAATACAGAGAGGGAATGATCAGGAAAAAAATTACAGAAGTGGCAAACCAGTGCATACCCATTTGACACAACGCTGGAGACCCTTGTGGGTGAGATGATAAGAGATTTCCTTTTTCCTTCGGAGGTCCTCCACTTTGAAAAAAGCTGATTAACAAACTTAATTATTTAACAACTTTTAACCATTTAAAAAAAAAGGCTTATTCAAGAGTGAGTTTCTAGGTACAGGTTTTTACACTGCCATTTTCAGTGAAAATAACAATGTAATAATAAGTCAATCTTTCTCATTTTATGCTCAAATTGCTATTGTGTGAACTAAATACTTTGGGGATTATTACCCTAAATCTTTAAGACTCCTACAAGAACTTAACCGTTATCTATCTGAGGAGAAATCTGTTGGCAAACTTCCTGTAGGATTGTCAGCTTAAGTGTTTAATTACGTTTTTGTTTGCATTCTAATATTGTTGTGCAATACTTACCAGAGACAAAGCAATCAATAAAATCAAAAAGAATATGGTCCTATTCAAATTCCACCACAATTGTATGAGTGTTAACTTTATGCCTTATATTTCCAGAGAATATTTGGATGGAACAGTTTTAGCCCATTGATGCAAATGTTCTCATATAGATAGTATAAGAATTATATGCAGTGGGCATTAGGCTTGTCTCTCTATCTGTTCCCATTTCTAACTCTGGATTCGCTGTGTTTGGTGCTATGATGATGAGTACTCTGGAAGTGGTGTGTGGAGCCTCCAGGTCGAAGCAGTCAACATGTCCCAGTGCAAGTGATAAGTAAAAGCACAGCCAGGAGTTGGTGCACAAACTGTGCACTGAGTTATCAGGGATAACTCCAGGTCAACCTTCAGAATAATATGACAAATAATAGTCTCAAATATGTAAGAGATGTCTTTGGTTTGTTTGGATAGAGTCAAACTCCAATGTTTGATGTTTCCTTAATATGCTAATATACAGAAGTGAACTGCGTTTGTTTCAAAGATACTTTTTATGACTAAAGTATATTTTTGAAATTAAAAGAAATTCAGAATAATGTGGATGGAGACTTTGAACACTTGGGTCATTTTGAATGGGTGCCAATGGAAATCTTTGTGAGAATGATTCTACTGTTCAGTGATTGGGCACAAATGCCTTTCCCAAGCTGACGAGCTGGTGCTAACTTTCCCCTGTAAATTCCCCTCATTTATTCACTCATGCTATATTATAGCCATACACTTGAGCACAGAAGTAAGGAAGGCCACATATTATCAAGTTAGTACAAGTAGTTATTCCATAACGTGGTAGTTGTGTTCTTATGCAATCCCACATAATAGAAAAATTGTACTCTAGAAGCAACACTTAAAGTGTTGGCGATGTAATCGTGTTATAGCCAACACACATTTTAAAAGTTTGTGCTTTAGAAATGGTGTCCCCAATTGTCAATCTTGTTACGAATTTGTGATAGCAAAATGTGTTCTAGCAGAATGACCTGCACAATTTGACAAGTTATCCTGCGGCCTGCTTTTCAACGGTGCCAACCATCTGTTTCTCTAACTGACTCCCTGTGTCAAGGAAATATTCACCACTGAAATTTGTGTTAAATTAAAACCACCATTACCTAGAAATGTTGTGAATATTGGCCAAACCTTTCTGTGATGGTGTTCATTCTTCATACGAACTATAGTCTTACCCATGTGCCCACTCTTTCCTTCTTTTCTCCAACTAATCTAATTTTGTTTCCGGACTCAGTAGCGAGTTTAATAATTTTGTGGCCTGAGCACCTTCCCCAACCCCACACACCAGGGCCTGTGGGCTGCCTTCACCACAGCCAATCCACTAATTGCCCTCATTAGCAGCTTTTCTTTCTCTCAGGCTGATCTTTACCCATTCTTTTGTCTGCTCAACTGCTGTTCTCTCTCTCTGAGCTCCATCCCCACCCCTCCCTCATTTTCAGCATATATACCAATCTTATCCTAACTACAATCAATGCTGACAAAGGGTCGTCGTCTCCAAAACATTGATTCTGCTTTCTCTCCACAATGCTGCCAGACGTGCTGAGTTTCTCCAGCTATTTCTGTTTTATTTCAGGTTTCCAATATCCACAGTTCTTAGAATCATAGAGTCATAGAGGTGTACAGCATGGAAACAGACCCTTCGGTTCAACTTGTTCATGCTGACCAGATATCCCAACCTAATCTAGTCCGTCCTGCCAGCACCCAGCCCATATTCCTCCAAACTCTTCCTATTCATATACCCAGCCAGATGCTTTTTAAATGTTGCAATTGTACTAGCTTCATGTTTCTTCTTATTCAGTTCCTGCTGGATTCCATTCGAAATTTTTAACATTTAATCTTAGATCTATGACTTAGAACTGTCAAACACTGAAAACACTGGATAGTTTTTAATATCTCATCCTGGCAAGGGTGACCAGGAACATTTAATCAGGTGAGAGAGTTGTCAGTTCAGACCCTGTTTCCACCTCAACGAAGAAGGTAATTAATGCCCGCTTCAGGACCTCATCCTATGCCTCTGAAATAAATCCAGGGGTAGGGTGGAGGGTGTTGCCATGGAGGACTGTTTGCAGGCAGCTCATTCAAAAGAGCTGGCATCAGGAAGAGCGGGGGCAATTGAGATCCAAACTCTTTGCTCTAAATGTCACAGGACTCTCACCAGCTTTCCAGGCAGCAGGCAAGACAACTCTTGCCTCCATTAATACTGTCCAGTGTTTGTGTCTAAAACCACATAAGAATGTAAGAGCAGGACCATGACCTGCGTGAGCAGATTGTGTTATTCTATCAGATTATGGCTGATCTGTGCCTCAACGGTGCTTACTTGTTTGTCTTTCAACTCAAGAAATTCCTTTATCCAAGAAAAATCTAGTAATCGCAGTCAAGAAATACTAATGACTCAGCATCCTCAGCTTTCTGAGGAGAATGTACATACTGCTGTATGTATGAAAAGATATTTCTAGCTTTCATTCCTAAATGGTTTACAATTAATTTTAAGATCACATTCATAAACTCAACTTCTTTCACAGCATGTGGGTGTCACTGGCTGAGCCAACATTTATTGCCTGTCCATAATTGTCCTTGGGAAGGTGATGAAACTGCTTTCTTGAATTCAGATAGGAAACTCACAATGATATTAGGGAGGGACTTCCAGGATTTTGACCCATTGACAGTGAAGGCGATATATTCCCAAATCAGGATGCGGTGTGACTTGGAGGGGAACTTGTAGGCGGTGACATTTCCATACATCTGTTTCTTTGTCCTTCAAGGTATCAAGAGGTCATGGGTGTGATCCCACTTGAGAAAATAGTTTAATTGTATTTACCACCCCTTCTTCAATTTAAACGTCTATTAATAAAATCCTAATTTCCTCTTTACTGATGAAAAGAATTCCAATATTTTCAACCACTCTTTCCATTTACATTTTCTCATTTGTAGACAAGCAAGTCAAAGACAGATTGTGTGACCAATTTCCTGGCATTTCCATTCATTCTACAAGCATGACTTTTGTTTCCTATCTCCTGTCATTTGAGTTCTCCAAATTGCTCTGACTCTGACCTCTCTTTCCTTGGCCAGCTACAGTGCTCCAATGACGTTCAATACATACTCAAGGAACCAGTCTTTACCTTTTTTCTTCGCCCTCCACAGACTTTTAGAATCAACATCAAGTCCAACAATTTCATCCATAACACCTGTCTCCCTTTCATTTTCTTTTTCTGGTTCACGTTAGTCTCATTTCATTATCTCTTCCTTCGCATTGTATTCCAAACTTTACAGTTTGTATGGATGTGTTTTTATTTTATTACAGTTTTACTACCACTCCCTTAGGCCTTTGTGACATCAAACCTTCATTCATTTAAATTCACCTGCCTTTTATCCTATTACAGAGCTTTTTGTTTTGTCTTTCCTCAGTCTCCTCTTGCCATTTGCTCAATATCCATTATATTCCCCTTTTGCCCAGTTCTGACGAAAGGATATTATGACCTGAAATATTGTGTGGAAATTCCATGCTACTTCAAAATGGTGTTCAGGTGGTCCATCTGACCCATCTCCAGAGGTCAAGTGACACCCTTAAGTGGCCATGAAGTATCTTTGGTAAACAAATTTTTATCAATCTAGGCTTTAAATTAACAGTTGATCTCAGCCTCAACTATCATTTGCAAGATCTCCAACCATTTGTGTTCAGAAGTGTTTCTTCATTTCACTCCTGACAGAACGAGCTGTGTTCATTATGCCTCCTATTGCTGGACATGTTAACCGATTAAACCATTTCTACCATTTCAACCGTTAGTTCACCTTAATAGTTTGAAAAATTTGATCAAATAACCCATTCACCATCTAAATTTCAGAGTAGTTGCTTTTTGTGATATAAAACTTAGAATCCAGGTATCAATCTGTTAAACTAATATTGCACTCCTTCCAAGGCTAATAGAAGGAGGTGCCCTGTCAATATTGCTGACAGGATTCCTGGTGTGCATCCAATCCCCAGGGCTTTGTATAACTGAAGCATGAGTTCTACTCTCTTGTATATTAAGGTGCACATTCTATTAGCTTTTTTTGAGCATGTGCTACGTCAATTCATGACATTTGAATTAATAGTCACAGGGGAAAATGTGGATTGTTTCAAAAGAGTCAGCATGGAAAGAAGTAACAAACTAATTTGTGAGGAAAGACCATACAAATTAGGCCTAATTTCTCTGGAATTTAGAAGATTAAGGGGTAATCTGATTGAAATCTTCAAGATATTAACAGGAAATGACAAGGAAGATAAACTATTTCCACAGTTAGGACATTATAGAACTAGGGGACATAGTCTGAGCATTAGAACATAGAATGTAGCACAGGAATGGGTCATTCGGCTCATGATGTTATGTTGAACATGATGCCAAGTGGAACTAATCCTTTCTGCCTGCCCTTGGTCTGCGTCCCTTCATTCCTTGCACATTCATGTGCTTATCTAACAGTCTTTTAAATGGCCCTTTCCTATCTGCCTCCACCACCACCCTTGGCAGCACATTCCATGCTCCTACCACTCCATGTGTGAAAAGCTTGCCTCTCACTTCTCCTGTGTACTTTCCCCCTCTCACCTTAAATGCATGCTCCCTTGTATTTGACATTTCAACCCCGGGAAAAGGTTCTGACTGTCAACCCTATCTGTGCATCTCATAATTTTGTGGACTTTGATTAAGTCTCCCCCCCAGACCTTGTTAAAGCTCATACCCTCTAATCCAGTCTGCATTCTGGTAAACATCTTTTGCATCCTCTCCAAAGCCTCCAGTATCTTCCTGTAATATAGCGACCAGAATTGAGTGCGATACTTCAAGTATGGCCTCACCAAAGTCTTACAAAGCTGTAACATAACATGCTGACTCTTATACTTAATTCCCTGACCAACAAAGGCAAGCATGCCATATGCCTTCTTTACCACCTATTTGCTTGCATGGCCACTTTCAGGGAGCAATGGACTTGAACTCCAGAATCCTTCTGTGCATCAATGCCATTAACTGAATATTGTCCTTAACATTTAACCTCCCAAAGTGCAGCACCTCACACGATTTAACTCCATCTGTCATTTCTCCACCCATATCTGTAACTGATCTATATCTTATAGACAATAGACAATAGATGCAGGAGTAGGCCATTCTGCCCTTCAAGCCTGCACCACCATTCAATATGATCGTGGCTGATCATCCTTAATCAGTATCCTGTTCCTGCCTTATCTCCAAAACCCTTGATTCCACAATCCTTGAGAGCTCTATCCAGCTCTTTCTTAAATGAATCCAGAGACTGGGCCTCCATTGCCCTCTGGGGCAGAGCATTCCACACAGCCACCACTCTCTGGTGAAGAAGTTCCTCCTCATCTCTGTCCTAAATGGTCTACCCTGTATTTTTAAGCTGTGCCCTCTGGTTCGGCACTCACCCATCAGCGGAAACATGTTTCCTGCCTCCAGAGTATCCAATCCTTTAATAATCTTGTATGTCTCAATCAGATCCCCTCTCAGTCTTCTAAACTCAAGGGTATACAAGCCCAGTTGCTCCAGTCTTTCAGTGTAAGGTAGTCCCGCCATTCCAGGAATTGACCTTGTGAACCTACGCTGCACTCCCTCAATGGCCAGAATGTCTTTCCTCAAATTTGGAGACCAGAACTGCACATAGTACTCCAGGTGTGGTCTCACCAGGGCCCTGTACAGCAGCAGAAGAACCTCTTTGCTTCTATAGTCAATCCCTCTTGTTATGAAGGCCAGCATGCTATTATCCTTCTTCACTACCTGCTGTACCTGCATGCTTACCTTCATTGACTGGTGCATAAGAACACCCAAATCTCTTTGTACTGCCCCTTTACCTAAATTGACTCCATTTAGGTAGTCATCTGCCTTCCTGTTCTTGACACCAAAATGGATAACCATACATTTATCCACATTAAACTGCATCTGCCATGCTTCTGACCACTCACCTAACCTGTCCAGGTCACCCTGTAATCTCCTAACATCCTCCTCACATTTCATCCTGCCACACAGCTTAGTTTCATCAGCAAATTTGTTAATGTTATTACTAATACCATCTTCTATATCATTAACATATATTGTAAAAAGCTGCAGTCCCAGCACTGATCCCTGCGGTACCTCACTGGTCACTGCCTGCCATTCCGAAATGGAGCCGTTTATCACTACTCCTTGTTTCCTGTCAGCCAACCAACTTTCAATCCAAGTTAGTACTTTGCCCCCAATACCATGCACCCTAAGTTTACTCACTAACCTCCTATGTGGGACTTTATCAAAAGCTTTCTAAAAGTCCAGGTACATTACATCTACTGGATCTCCCTCATCCATCTTCAGAGTTACATCCTCAAAAAATTCCAGAAGATTAGTCAAGCATGATTTCCCCTTCATAAATCCATGCTGACTCTGAACTATCCTGTTACTATTATCGAGATGTGTCATAATTTCGTCCTTTATAATAGACTCCAGCATCTTTCTCACCACTGAGGTCAGACTAACTGGTCTATAATTTCCTGCTTTTTCTCTCCCACCTTTCTTAAAAAGTGGTAAAACATTAGCCACCCTCCAATCCACAGGAACTGATCCCGAATCTATTGAACTCTGGAAAATAATCACCAATGCATCCATGATTTCTCAAGCCACTTCCTTCAGTACCCTGGGATGTAGGCCATCAGGCCCCGGGGACTTATCAATCTTCAGACCTAACAGTCTCTCCAACACCGATTCCTGGCAAATATAGCTTCCCTTAAGTCCTTCAGCCACTGTTACCTCAGGGAGATTGCTTGTGTCTTCCCCAGTGAACACAGATCTGAAGTAACAATTCAATTCTTCTGCCATTTCTTTGTTCCCTGTAATATATTCCCCAGTTTCTGTCTTCAAGGGCCCAATTTTAGACTGAACCATTTTTTTGCCTTTCACATACCTAAAAAAGCTTTACTATCCTCCTTTATATTTTTGGCCAGTTTACCTTCGTACCTCATTTTTTCTTCTTAGTAATCCTCTGTTGTTCTTTAAAAGCTTCCCAGTCCTCTGTTTTCCCACTTATCTTTGCTATGTTATACTTTTTCTCTTTTAACTTTATATGTTTCTTAACTTCCCTCATCAGTCACGGCCGCCCATGCCTCTTCTGAGGATCTTTCTTCCTTTTTGGAATGAACTGATCCTGCATCTTCTGCGTCATACACAGAAATATCCACCACTGTTCCTCCACTGTCATCCCTGCTAAGGTATTGCACCATTGAACTTTGGCTAGCTCCTCCCTCATAGCTCCATAGTTCCCTTTATTCAACAGAAATATTGTCACTTCCGATTGTACCCTCTCTCTCTCAAATTGCAGATTGAAGCTTATTCTATAATGGTCACTACTTCCCCAGTGGCTCCTTCACTTCGAGGTCCCTGACCAATTCTGGTTCGTTGCACACTACCAGATCCAGAATTGCCTTCTTCCTGGTAGGCCCCAGCACCAGCTGTTCTAAGAATCCATCTCGGAGGCTCTCCACAAAGTCTCTTTCTTGAGATCCAATTCCATCTTGATTCTCCCAGTCTACCTGCATGTTCAAATCCCCCATAACAACTGTAGTAACAGCTTTGTGACAGGCCAATTTCAGCTCCTGATTCAACTTACATCTGACATCCAGACTACTGTTTGGGGGCCTGTAGATAACTCCCAAGAGGTTCTTTTTACCCTTAGAATTTCTCAGCTCTATCCACACTGACTCTACATCGCCTGATTCTACTGAGACTTTATAAAGCTCTGGTTAGGCCCCATTTGGAGTACTGTGTCCAGTTTTGGTCCCCACACCTCAGAAAGGACATACTGGCACTGGAACGTGTCCAGCGGAGATTCACACGGATGATCCCTGGAATGGGAGGTCTAACATATGAGGAACGACTGAGGATCCTGGGATTGTATTCATTGGAGTTTAGAAGATTAAGGGGAGACTTAATAGAGACGTACAAGATAATACATGGCTTGGAAAGGGTGGACGCTAGGAAATTGTTTCCGTTAGGCGAGGAGACTACGACCCGTGGACACAGCCTTAAAATTAGAGGGGGTCAATTCAGAACAGAAATGCGGTGACATTTCTTCATCCAGAGAGTGGTGGGCCTGTGGAATTCATTGCCACAAGGTGCAGTGGAGACCGGGATGCTAAATGTCTTCAAGGCAGAGATTGATAGATTCTTGTTGTCTCGAGGAATTAAGGGCTACGGGGAGAATGCGGGTAAGTGGAGTTGAAATGCCCATCAGCCATGATTGAATGGCGGAGTGGATTCGATGGGCCGAATGGCCTTACTTCCACTCCTATGTCTTATGGTCTTATGATTCTAAGTCCCCCCACGCAAGGGACTGAATATCATCCCTTACCAACATAGCCACCCCACCCCCTCTGCCCGTCAGTCTGTCCTTACGAAAGCACATGTAGCCTTGAATATTCATTTCCCAGGCCCTGTCTACTTGAAGCCACGTCTCAGTTATCCCCACAATATCGCATCTGCCAAGTTCCAAAAGAGCCTCAAGCTCAACCATTGTATTTCTAATGCTTCGTGCATTCTTATATAGTATTTTTAATTTGTTACTGCCCTCACTCTTCCCATCAACGCCTATTTCACTCAGCCTTATTGCATGATCCCTTTCTGAGTTTTCTGCCTCAGTGATACAGTTGTCTTTCTTGACTTGTCTTGTTCTAACTTTCCCTCCAATTTCCTTCTTAAACATCCAGTTGTTTAAACGTAGCTGTGTTGCAGTAGCAAACCTGCCTGCCAGAATGCTGGTCCCTAACCTATTAAGGTGCAAACCATCTCTCTTATATAATTTATGCTTACCACAAAACATTCCCCAGTGATCCAAGAATTTAAATCCTTGCTTCCTGAACCAGTTCCCCAGCTACACGTTCAAGTTCATTATCTCCCTGTTGCTGGCCTTACCAGCCTGAGGAACTGGAAGCAAACCAGAGATAACCACCCTGGACGTCCTGCTTTTCAGCCTTCTTCCTAGTTCTCCGAAGTCCCGCTGTAGTATGTTCTTCCTCTTCTTCCTGACATCATTTGTGCCGACATGTACTGCCACCTCTGGCTCTTCACCTTCGTCCTTGAGGATGTCCTGCACTCTGTCTGTGACGTCTTTAACCCTGACACCAGGAAGGCAACACACCATCCTTAAGTCCTGTCTGCTGCCACAGAAACCCTGGTCAGGCTCTGTGCGATGTCCGACTCTTCCACTCTGCCTACACACCAACATCTGATTGACAGACCTGGCCGCCTCGTGGACTGGCAGTGTTATCTGTCTCTACTGTTTCCAAAAGATTCAATTTGTTCCTGACAGGTACTTACCCCAGCGTCTCTTGCACCTGTCCCCTCTCTGCCTTCCTCATCGTCTGCTCTCTTCTGGTATGGTCGGTGTAATAACCTCGCTGAAGGTCTTGTCCAGAAAAATCTCGTTCTCTCTATGAGTCTAAGGTCCTCGAGTTCTTTCATCAGTGCTGCAATATGCTCTGTCAGTAGCTGAATGTGCACACACTTTCCACACTTATACGAGCCAGACACACCAGAGTCGTTGACCTCTCACATCAAGCACGTAGCACACTGAACCAGCTTGGCAGTCATATCTTCACCCTCTTCAACTGTGGCATAATCGCTTCACTCAACCTCCTTGTCAAAGACTCCTGAGCTAAAGCCTCACTCTTCAATCCACAGGAACTTCCTTGGACCCTCTTTTTGGGGCAAGTCTGTGGACTTTTTATTTAGTTTAGAGGAGGAGGATGGGAGGGAGGCCCTACTTTGTAAGACTTGGGGTCTAGAACCTCGACGCCAACGGTCTTTTCGCAGCAGAGTACTTCTGCCCAGCTCCTGCCGCTGTCTGCTGCGAAAAGACTGTTGGCATCGAGGTAAGTTCTTAAATAACAATCACTTACCTTCCCAACTGGCTTTGCGCTCCGACTTTACTTTCGCCCAGCTCTGCTGCACTTTGCTGCGAAAAGCTGTATCCTTTGACAACTTTCTACACTATCTACAACTCCACTGATCTTTGTATCATTTGCAAATGTACTAACCCATCCATCTACATTTTCATCCAAGTCAGTTATATATCACCCAATAGGTATCCCTGCAGATCACCACTAGTTGCAGACCTCCAGCCTGAAAAATAACCTTCCACCATGACCCTCTGCCTTCTATGGGCAAGCCAATTCTGGATCCATGCAGCCAGGTCACTGTGGATCCCATGCATCTTAATCTTCTCAATAAGCCAATCATGAGGGACCTTTTTGAAAGCCTTACTAAACTCCATTTAGACAACATCCACTGCTCTGCCCTCATTGATTATGTTTGTCACCCCCTCAAAAAAGTTTTATCAAGTTGGTAAGACATGACCAACCCTGCAGGAAGCCATGCTGACTGTCCTCAGTGAGGCCATGCTTTACCAAATGCCCATAAATCCTATTACTAAGAATTGTCTCCTATAGATTCCCAACCACTGATGTGAGACTCAACAGTCTGCAGTTTCCTGGTTTATCCCTATTTCCCTTCTTGAACAAAGGAACAACATTAGCTACCTGCCAGACCTTCAGGACCTCTCCAGTGGCTAATGAGGATACAAAGATCTTGATTAAGGCCCCAGAAATCTCCTGAAGAAGGGTTTATGCCCAAAACGTTGATTCTCCTGCTCCTTGGATGCTGCCTGGCCTGCTGAGTTTTTCCAGCATCACATTTTTCAACTCTGGTCTCCAGCATCTGCAGTCCTCACTTTCTTCTAGTTGATCTTAACCTACTGCGAATTGTCTTGCAAGGATGCTTACCTTGAAGAAGCTCTCCTCCTCCCTCTACAAGGATCTCAGTGAGTCCCTCTCTCACTGCATCCCCCAGGTCATTTCCTCCACACTATCCACAGACTGTTTCAAGAAACCCTCTTGAATGTACTTAACAAATTTTACCCCGTCTAAGCCACTTGCTCCAAGGGAGTCCCAATCAATATTTGGGAAGTTAAAGTCACCCATTTTGACAATTCTGGTTTTTTTTCATCTTTCCATAATCTGCCTACATATTTGTTCCTCAATGTCTCGTTGGGGGGGACCTGAAGTATAATCCTATCAGAGGGACTGCTACAGGGAAAAGGCAGGAGATTGGCAGGAAGATAATAAGCTCAAAGAGTCAGTGCAGTCATAGTGGGTTAAATGGCCTCACGCAGCATTGTAACACTTCTGTGATTCTCAGCAATTAGAGCCCTCTAGTCTAACCTCCCATTTCTTATTTTATTACCTTTGGTGCTGCATGTCAAAATACTTTAATAAAGCCAAAATACTGTAGATGTTAGACATCTGAAGGAAACGCAGAGAATTCTGCAGAAATTCAGCAGTTCTCTATAGAAAGAGATACAGAATGAATGTTTCAAGCCTGGTATGACTATTCTTCAGGATAAAGTAAGGACTGCAGATGCTGGAGATCAGAGTCGAGAGCGTGATGCTAGAAAAGCACAGCAGGTCAGGCAGCATCCTAGGAACAGGAAAATCGACATTTAAGGCATCTTTCCTGATGAAGGGCTTAAGCCTGAAACGTCGATTTTCCTGCTCCTCGATGCGCCTGACCTGCTGTGCTTTTCCAGCAACACACTCATGACTCTTCTTCAGCACACCAAAGTAATCTGTTCTGGTTACTGGAAATAAAATCTTACTTTATTTCTCCATCAAAATAATATTATTACCCATGTTTTTTTCCACAGTGAATTACATTTGCCATGTACCTTACTATGTTATTACCATGTGTCTTTCTGATGCATTGCAAAATTGATACAATATTGAATGAATCACCATTGTTCAGGAGTACAATGGCTTCTTAAAGACAAAACAAACTTACAATGAACAGTATCAGCAAACATGATTAACAACTTTCAATATGCATGGCATGTGCAGGGATATTGCCATCAGGGAAATATTAATTTTATCTGAATTAACTTTATTCGGTATGGAATTTGGCATAAACTGACTATATTCTCATGCCTCTGCCAGGCCACACCAGAGATGCTGAATGAAATTGGATGGAAATAAATTCAGTAGAGAATTTAATTTTCTTTCCTTTCTCCTATTACACAGGAACAGATTTTTCAACAGAACCAGCACTCTTTAATCAGGTGAACAGATATTTTTATAAGGTTTGTATGACCTCAGGCTGTAATGAACAAGTTGGAAGCCATGTTGCATACTTATGTTCTGTCATGATTCTTAGCAGTGATTTTAAGGAGTTCAATTCTGTTGTTAGTTTGATTTTAATCGATGCATCCTTCAATTGGTAAGCAGAACTTCAAATTTTCAACCAGTAAACTATTTTTGTTTGAAGGGCTTCAAACAGCAGGGATTAAGTTAGAGAGGAAACATGACACTAACTTTTATTTTCAAGAAGTGATTTCTTATCCCAAATCTGCAGCATCTGCTGTAAAGTTAGATGGGATTTCAAGCCTGTTGACTTCGAGTCATTAAAAGTAAAGAGTCAACTTTAACCCAATTCAACTAGCTGAAACCATACGGCCAGTTGACAAAATTGGACCAACAACTTACTCATTCTGATGCCATTAGATTACCATTGGATGTAGTTTTAACCTGTTGTTTTAGCAGGTAAATGGGACACTACCAAAACATAGTAGGGGCCTGATTTATATATGTATGTTAGGCCTTGATTTCATCATCAGGGCTTAGTTGCATTTTAACAGAAGGCACACACACAAATTTGTTGCAATTCCTCACCAGGCTAATTTGGAAGTAGTCAGGAATGTGGCCAGGTGAGACACAAAAGAGCTAGTAAATTTATTTTCTTTATTTGTTTTCTTGTGAACGATGAGTTTCAGGAATTAAAGAGTTCAGTCAGATGCTGGACATCAGATTAGATTAGATTACTTACAGATTACTTACAGTGTGGATACAGGCCCTTTGGCCCAACAAGTCCACACCGACCCGCCGAAGCGCAACCCACCCATACCCCTACATTACCCCTCTACCTAACACTACGGGCAATTTAGCATGGCCAATTCACCTGACCCGCACATCTTTGGACTGTGGGAGGAAACCGGAGCACCCGGAGGAAACTCATGCAGACACGGGGAGAACGTGCAAACTCCACACAGTCAGTCGCCTGAGTCGGGAATTGAACCCGGGTCTCAGGCGTTGTGAGGCAGCAGTGCTAACCACTGTACCACCGTGCCGCCCACAACTCTGAAGAAAAGAAATAAAATGTCAAAATATTTCAAGTCAAGGTGCAAACCAACATCGATGCTGTATAAGAGAAGACTGCTTATCAACAAATCAGAGAAAAGTGCTTTGTCGCCACAGTACTGCACCATTTTGAGTTAGAAAAATAATAAAAAGAAATTACATGAATAGAGTTAATCTTCTGTACAAGGGATCTCCAAACACAGCTCATTCATGGGATGTAGGTACCACTGCCTAGTGCAGCATTTAATATCCATCCTTTCATAGCCTTCAACCTGCTCTTGAAGGTAGTATTTGTGTTTCTACAGGCGGTTCTCCTAAAATGCTGTCGTTGCATTCCAGCGAAACCTCACTTGATAGAAACTTGCGCAATACAAATAATGGAGCCTATGGGAAAAGTGGGCTGAGGGAAAGACCAGCAAAAAATATCACTCACAATCACTCAAAAATCACCAAAAAGTTTAAAGCAAAGTATAGCACAGCCTGAATGAAGATTGAAATTATATTTATTAGTTAAACAAAAGTAAATTTAACACAGTACATTTAAAAAATATAAGAAAGCTGCTTTCTGTCCAGAACCTCTCACAGAATGCTGTTCTATTGGCAGCTAACATCGGCGCATGCGCAGAATGGCACAAAGACCGGCACTGACCTTGCACATGCGTGGACACCGGCATGGAGATTTCGGTACAGGCATCAGCACATGCGCAGAATGAAGCATGTGAACTGATCACTGCTGGAATCGCACAACAGAAGTAAGCATTCACCAAAATATCATTTCCTAATTCTTCAGCCATGTTATAGCCAAATTGCAATGCCCAAGCGCACGTTATCCCAGAGCTACCTGTATTCCAGTTCAGTTTCTGGTCAATGGTAATTCCCAGGATTTTCAATTGTTAGATTTTCTTTTGTTGGAGATGGCCATTGTTGCACTTGTGTGACGTGAAGGCTACTTGCTACTCATCAGCCTTAAGTCTGAATTGTCTCAGTCTTGCTGTGTTTAGACATGGAGTGCTTCAGTATCTGAGAAGCTGCAAATTGTGCTGAACATTGTGCAATCAGTGGTGAATAACATCACCTCTGACCTGATGATGGAGAGAAGATTGTTAATGGAACAGTCGAAGATGGTTAGACAGAGGCATCATCCTGAGGGAATCCTAAAGTGATATCCTTTTGAACTGAGATGATTGTATTTCAATGTCATCCAACACAGAAACAGACCCTTTGGTCCATCTCATCCATGCCAATCAAGTTTCCCAAACGAAACTAGCTCCATTTGCCTGCTTTTGGCCCATATCCCTCTAAACCTTTCTAATCCATGTATCTGTCCAAATGTCTTTTAAAAAATTGTACCTGTGTTTACCACTTCATCTGGCAGTTCCTTCCACAGATGAACCACTCACTGTGTGAAAAAGTTGACCTTCAGGCTCCTTTTCAATCTTTCTCCTCTCACCTTAAACATAAGCCCCCACCATAGAGAAAAGACCCCTGCTATTTGCCTTATCTATGCCAGTTATGATTGTATAAACATTTATAAGGTCACCCTTAACCTCCTATGCTTCAATGAAAAACGTCCCAGCCTTTTCAGCCTCTCCTTATAACTCAAACCTTCCAGACCTGATAACATCCTTGTAAATACTTTTTGCACTGTCTCCAATTTAATAAGACCCAGATCTGTTCACAGTATTCCAAAAATGGCTGGTGCTTAGTTTTTCTAATGCTCATTGAAGCCACACTCAGTTAAATGCACGCCAAGGGAGTTACTTACACATCACCTCTTGGTTTAGCTCTTTGCACTAAAGCTATAATGAGGTCAGGGACTGAGTCTCCCTGGTGAAACAGAACTGAGTATCAGTGACCATACTATTCACTTTAAAAAAACAGAAAGCACTGGAGAAACTCAGCAGGTCTGGCACAATCTGTGAGTGAGAAACAGTGTTAATGTTTTGCACCCAGTCAGACTCTTCAGAATTTCTGAATGCCCTATTTCAAAACCCCTTTCAGATTTTCAGCATTCACACTATTTTGCTCTTATCATTCATTTGAAAGTGCTACTTAGTAGCAGAGAGTCATAGAGTCACAGAGATGTGCAGCACAGCAACAGACCCTTTGGTCCAACTCGCCCACGCTGACTAGATATCCCAACCCAATCCAATCCTACTTTCCAGCACCTGACCATATCCCTCCAAACGCTCCCTCATCATATACCCATCCAGATGCCTTTTAAATGTTACAATTGTACTAGCCTCCACCACTTCCTCTTGCAGCTCATTCCATACATGTACCACCCTCTGCATGAAAAAGTTGCCCCTTAGGTCTCTTTTATATTTTTTCCCTCTCACCCTAAACCTATGCCCTCTAGTTCTGGTCTCCCCCACCCCAGGAAAAATACTTTATTTATTTATCCTATCCATGCCCCTCATGATTTTGTAAACCTTCATAAGTTCATCCCTCAGCCTCCGACGCTCCAGGGAAAACAGCCCCAGCCTGTTCAGCCTCTCCCTACAGCTCAAATCGTCGAACCCTGGCAACATTCTTGTAAATCTTTTCTGAACCCCTTTGAGTTTCATAACATCATTCAGATAGGAAGGAGACCAGAATTGTCCACAATATTCCAAAACTGGCCTAACCAATGTCACGTACAGCTGCAACATGACCTCCCAGCCGCTGTACTCAATACTCTGTCCAGTAAAGGAAAACATACCAAATGCCTTCTTCACAATCCTATCTACCTGCAACTCTACTTTCGAGGAGCTATGAACCTGCACATCAAGGTCTGTTTGTTCAGCAACACTCCGAAGGACATTACCATTAAGTGTATAACTCCTGCTAAGATTTGCTTTCTCAAAATGCAGCACTTCGCATTTATCTGAATTAAGCTCCATCTGCCACTTCTCAGCCCATTGGCCCCTCTGATGAAGATCGGAGATGATTTCCTCGAATTCCAGGAGCAGCAATTACTGTTTTATATGCTGTTGGGAGAAGTTTTAAAAAAGAGAGGAACGGATGGAGGCCGCACATGGTCAGGTCAGTACAGGAGAGAGTAGCAATATTGACAATTGCTTTAATCAGTTTACTGATGATTGATAGGGCAGTAATTGGAAAGGTTGGATTTGTCCCATTTTTAATGCATAGGACATACTTTGAAAATTTTCTGTCTTGTCAGCTAGGTGTCAGTGCCTTAAATGTGCTGGAATAGCTGGCTCAGGGTGAGGCAAGGTCTCAAGTTTAAACCTTCACTATAATGATGGGGTGTTGTCCAACAATTTCTTGATATCACGTGGAGTGAAATGAATTGGCTGAAGCTGGTACTTCAGGAAAGACTGAGTTGTTTATTGACTCAACACTTTCAGCTGAAGATGGATACAAATGCTTCAGCCTTATCTTTTGCACTGATGTGTTCCTTAGTTTAATTTGAAAAATGGCACTCCGGGGAGTACAACACCCCTTTAGGACTGCACCCAAGTGTCACCCAGATTCTGTGCTCAAATCCTGGAGTGAACTCACAGCCATTTAATTTAGAGGTGAATGAACTACCAATTTAACTAAGCTGAAAAACAAGGTCATGAGTTCTGCAGCTGACACATTTGCTTTCAGTCAAAAGCCAACTAGTCACAAGTGCAGCAATGAAAAGAAGTTTGCGTACTTTATTTTATTAATCTTGGCATTATAAATTTCACTTGTCTGATTAACTTCTACATTCTAGCTATTATTAAAATGTACAGTCAATTGAAGTCTTTTCAATTTAGGGACATGCTGTAACCATTTTGTATGAAGTGGGCTCTCACAAACAGCACTGTGATAATGACCAAATAATCTATTTAGTAGAAGCTTGCTGAGAGATTATTTTTGGCCAGACATCTGAGAAGAGCATTCCACCCTTCTTCAAAATAGAGCCATACGATTTTACACATGCACCTGAGACAGATAAAGCATAAATTATAAATGCAATTCTTTATTTTGTTCTTTCATCTTTTATCTCTCCAGTCTATAATCCCATTGATGTTTGATTGCGCATCACACTTTTGTTCTCCAGTGTTCTGTCTGGGAGATTATTTGAAACACATATCATTTGGTCTAAAGAAGTACTTTACGATATCTGTTTCAAATGGATTTTGTCCTATTCTAGACATGTGTCTTTTGCTCTCATTGATATGTCCTGTTTTGAAGTTTATCCCAACTAACTGATAAAGACACTACTTCTTAATACAAAGCCATGTTCAATTCACTTTAATTCCATAAATCCCTGTGTCTTATTTCAGTATTTTTGATACTTATTTCTATGTTGTTCACGGAGGTGGATGTTGCTGGCTAGGTCAGCATTTATTGTTCATTCATAATTGGTTTTGAGAACATTGTGGTGAGACACCTTCTTGAACTGCTGCTGTATATCCACCACTGTGCTGTTAGGAAGGAACTTTTACCCAACAACAGAAAAAATGACAACATATCTGCTTTGGAGGTTGGGAACCAGAAAATAGCAGAAGGTAGGAGTTAATAGGATGAATAGGCAGGGCTAGTCTAATAATCATGGTGAGGGAAGGAATCACAAAAGATCAAAATGTGAGTTGGAAGTTGGAGTAAATGATAGAGATGCAGCTCAATGTTGTCAGGGATTAATAAATAAGGCTGCGTGGAAAGTGCAGTGCACAAGAAAATATTAAAAGAGAAACACAAGCCATAAGTGACACAGCGGTTAGCACTGCTGCCTCACAGCGCCAGAGACCTGGGTTCAATTCCCACCTCAGGTGACTCTCTGTGTGGAGTTTGCACATTCTCCCCGTGTCTGCATGGATTTCCTCTGGGTGCTCTGGTTTCCTCCCACAGTCCAAAAAAAAATGTGCAGGTTAGGTGAATTGACCATGTTAAATTGCCCATAGTGTTTGGGGAATGGGTCTGGGTGGGTTGCGCTTAGGCAGGTTGATGTGGACTCGTTGGGCCTGTTTCCACACTGTAAGTAATCTAATAACATATTTAAAAATGTTTTACTTAAATGCACGCAGTATTCTGAATAAAGTAGATGAGTCGAAGGCACAAATAGAGACAAATGTGTACAACATGGTGGGGATTACTGAATTGGGGTTACAAGAAGAGTCAAGGTTATGCAGTATTCTGCTGAAATGTGTTGCTGGAAAAGCGCAGCAGGTCAGGAAGCATCCAAGGAGCAGGAGAGTCGACGTTTCGGGCATGAGCCCTTCCTGATCTCCAGCATCTGCGGTCCTCACTTTCTCCTTATGCAGTATTCTGAAAGGATAGACAAGGGGCAGGAGGTGGAGTTGTTTCAGGATGTTTTAAGAAATCATATTGGCACTAGGGACCAAGATGTTGGAGCAGTCTGGGAGGAAATAAAAGCAAGGGAAGAAACCCCTTGGTAGGAATAATTTACATGGCCCCTGAATAGTACTTTCCGAGTAGGGCATAGTATAAACCAGGAAAGAATGAGGGTTTGTGAGAGGGCACAACAGTAATTATGGGTGATTTGAACGTGCATATTAATTAGATTAATCAACTTGACAAGGGTAGCCTCCAAGAAAGATTCATAAAGTATATGAGATATTGTTTCTCAAAGTAACGTGTCATGGAACGAACCAGAGAATTGGCTATTTTAGATTTGGTATTATGTAACATTGAAGGATTGATAAATGGTCTTGTAGTTAAGGATCCTCTTGGAAGGAGTGACCACAACTGCCTGATTTTGAAATTCAGATTGAAAGAGTGAAGACAGAGTCAGACCTGTGAGTTTTAACATTGGGCAAAGGTAATTATACGGGCCTGAGGAAGGAGTTGACCCAAATGGGCTGGGAAAATATATTAAAGGGCAAGGCAGTTGAAGAACAGTGGCAAATGCTTATGGGGATACTAAATACTTCTCAATTAAAGTCTGTTTCTGTGAGGTAAAGGAATTATAAAAAGGTGAAAAAAATCATGCATGGCTTACCAAGGAAGTCAAAAAGTTAACATAAAGGTAAAAACTAAGACATATCATACGGCATTGTTGTACATATTGCACACTGCGCTCTGGAGGACTTGGAGAACTTTAAACTAAAAACAAAATCCAAAGAGCTGAGATTAACAATGAAAGGAAGCTAGTAGAAACAATTGGTGCCTGACCTGTCCTTTTAGCCACAGCATTATTATGGCCTGTCCAGTTCAGTTTCTGATCAATGGGAACCTCTAGGGATGTTGATTCAGTTCAGCAGGATTCAGTGATGGCAATGACATTGAATATCAAGGGAAAATAGTTATGTTCTTTTTTTGGAGATGATCATTGCTTGGCACTTCTGTGATGTGAAAGTTATTCATCATTTATATCATACAATCATAAAATCCCTACAGTTTGGAAACAGGCTTTTTGTCCCAACAAATCCACACCGACTGTCCGAAGGACAACCAACCCAGACCCATTCCCCCTACTCTATTATGCTATATTTACCCTTGACTAATGCACCTAACCTACACATAACAGACACTATGGGCAATTCAGCATGGCCAATTCACCTAACCTGCAAATGTTTGGATTATGGGAGGAAACCGGAGCATCCGGAGGAAACCCACACAGACACAGGAAGAATGCGCACACTCCACACAGATAGTCGCCTGAGGCTGGAATCAATTCTAGGTCCCTGGTGCTGTGAGGCAGCAGTGCTAACCACTGAGCCACTGTGCCACCTATCTGCCCAAGCCTGGATGTTGTCCAGATCTTGCTGTTTCAGGACTGCTTCAGTATCTGAGAAGTTTTGAATGATGCTGAACATTGTGCAATGATCAGGAAACATTTCCCTCTTTGACGTTTCATGATAGAGGGAAAGAAGGCATGAATAGAAGAAGGCTAAGTTTAGTAAGCAAATATATAATTATTCAAATTTGAATCTGTTATACTGTGTCCACTCTTCCAAGTCATTAATATAGAAAGATAGTAATTTAGTTAATACTAACAATATTGTTAACTTAAGGAAACTGCAAGGGAACATAGACTGAGTGAGAGAGCAAAAACCTAGTAGATGGAGTTTAATGTAGGAAAGTGTCAGCTTACACAATTTCGCAGTAAGAATCAAAAAGCAGACTATTATTTAAACAGAGGGAGCCTCCAGAAGAAGTGCAGCACAGAGGGATCATAGATATTAAGGAAGACTGCTGTAATATACTTGAACAAATTAAATTGAGAGGGAGGAAGTAAAAGCGATTTTTGCAGACTTAAAATTGGACAAGTTCCCAGGTTGAGCTGGAATAGGTATCAGAGTGCTGTAGGAGCCAAGAAATATTACAGGGCCCCCTAACATTAATGTTTCAATCCCCTCTGGCCACAGGAGAGTTGTCAGAGATCAGGAGCACAGCTAATGTAGTGTAATTATTCAAGATGGATGGTAAGATGATAAACCAGGTCCATGAGTATAACATCTATGATAGGGAATCAACTGGGAAAAAAATCTGATGGACAGAACTAATCTTTAGTTGGAGAGGCAAGGATTAATTCAGAATAGTCAGCATGGCTTTGTCAGGGGTTGATCATGTCTAACAGGTTTGATACAGATAAGCTCGTCAGAGGGGTAAAACAATGACAAATGGAATTTATTCCCTGATATACAAACCTGTGCTATACATCTGTATTCTCTTAGAGAAAAGTACTTCATTGAATTCTCACCAATGCCTTCCAGCTCTACCAATGTTTAGGTCCCTAATGATCCCCACTCTTTCTCTGGTTATCCTATTACCTTTAATTTACTGTAAAAATGTCTTTGGAATATGCTTTATTTATTCCTCCAAAAGTTTCTTCATGCTTCCTCTTCATTCTCCTATTGTATTTTAAGAAAGACCTGTGCACTTTCTATATTCTTCTCAGGCTTCTGGTGTTGAGTCCTCAGTATCCAGTGTAAGTTTCCCCCTTTTTTTAATCTCATCCTGAACATGCCTCAATATCCAATTTTCTGCCTGATCCCTAAATATACACTTTAGATGCGCATAATCCTGTCCTGTGCACTCCCCTTATGGAGGCTAAGGTGGTGGTCACTGACAATAATTACTCCATTGCCCTCACCTCCACCACCCCCCTCCCCCCCCCACCCCCAAGCCTACCATGCCCTCTGATACATTACCACATACTCTCCTTATGCCTTGACTTTCTGTGGTTGCTATCCTTATCCTCTTCCTCTCCAGCCTTGGTGCCCCACCCCATTTTGGCAATGAGCTGCATTTTGCTCCAGCAGTCCTCATTTGCACCCTGGCCCATATCACAACAGACAGTCCTCAAGCATTGTAATCATTCCACATCTTTGACCAACTTTGATGAATAGCCTCTAAACATAACTGAGCAGACCTTTGACTGCTGTCACTGCAGCTCTCTATCTGATGACATTTGATTGACCTTACTGTTGGTGACAGCTCTACAGGAATGACCATTGCCAATTCCCCTGGATGGTACTTGGACATATGCCTGACTGAGACTAGCAGAAAGGTAAAAACAATGACTGCAGATGCTGGAAACCAGATTCTGGATTAGTGGTGCTGGAAGAGAACAGCAGTTCAGGCAGCATCCGAAGAGCAGCGAAATCGATGTTTCGGGCAAAAGCCCTTCATCAGGAATAAAGGCAGTGAGCCTGAAGTGTGGAGAGATAAGCTAGAGGAGGGTGGGGGTGGGGAGAAAGTAGCATAGAGTACAATGGGTGAGTGGGGGAGGGGATGAAGGTGATAGGTCAGGGAGGAGAGGGTGAAGTGGATAGGTGGAAAAGGAGATAGGCAGGTAGGACAAGTCCGGACAAGTCATGGGGACAGTGCTGAGCTGGAAGTTTGGAACTAGTGAGATGGGGGAAGGGGAAATGAGGAAACTGTTGAAGTCCACATTGATGCCCTGGGGTTGAAGTGTTCCGAGGCAGAAGATGAGACGTTCTTCCTCCAGGCGTCTGGTGGTGAGGGAGCTGCTCCATGTCCTCGGCAGAGTGGGAGGGGGAGTTGAAATGTTGGGCCACGGGGTGGTGTGGTTGATTGGTGCGGGTGTCCCGAAGATGTTCCCTAAAGCGCTCTGCTAGGAGGCGTCCAGTCTCCCCAATGTAGAGGAGACCGCATCGGGAGCAATCGATACAATAAATGATATTAGTGGATGTGCAGGTAAAACTTTGATGGATGTGGAAGGCTCCTTTAGGGCCTTGGATAGAGGCGAGGGAGGAGATGTGGGCACAGGTTTTACAGTTCCTGCGATGGCAGGGGAAAGTGCCAGGATGGGAGGGTGGGTTGTAGGGGGGGCGTGGACCTGGCCAGATAGTCACTGAGGGAATGGTCTTTGCGGAAGGCGGAAAGGGGTGGGGAGGGAAATATATCCCTGGTGGTGGGGTCTTTTTGGAGGTGGCGGAAATGTTGGCGGATGATTTGGTTTATGTGAAGGTTTGTAGGGTGGAAGGTGAGCACCCGGGACGTTCTGTCCTTGATAAGGTTGGAGGGGTGTGGTCTGAGGGCGGAGGTGCGGGATGTGGACGAGATGCATTGGAGGGCATCTTTAACCACGTGGGAAGGGAAATTTCGGTCTCTAAAGAACGAGGCCATCTGGTGTGTTCTGTGGTGGGACTGGTCCTCCTGGGAGCAGGTATGGTGGAGGTGGAGGAATTGGGAATATGGGATGGCATTTTTGCAAGAGGTAGGGTGGGAAGAGGTGTAATCTAGGTAGCTGTGAGAGTCAGTGGGTTTGTAAAAAAATGTCAGTGTCAAGTCAGTCGTCATTAATGGAGATGGAGAGATCCAGGAAGGGGAGGGAGGTGTCAGAGATGGTCCAGGTAAATTTAAGGTCAGGGTGGAATGTGTTGGTGAAGTTGATGAATTGCTCAATCTCCTCGTGGGAGCACGAGGTGGTGCCAATGCAGTCATCAATGTACCGGAGGAAGAGGTGGGGAGTGGTGCCAGTATAATTACGGAAGATCAACTGTTCTACGTAGCCAACAAAGAGACAGGCATAGCTGGGGCCCATACGTGTGCCCATGGCTACCCCTTTGGTCTGGAGGAAGTGGGAGTATTCAAAGAAGAAATTGTTAAGGGTGAGGACCAGTTCGGCCAAATGAATGAGAGTGTCGGTGGAAGGGTACTTAGATAGATAGATTACTTACAGTGTGGAAAGAGGCCCTTCGGCCCAACAAATCCACACCGACCCGCCGAAGCGCAACCCACCCATACTCCTACATTTACCACTAATCTAACACTACGAGCAATTTAGCATGACCAACTTACCTGACCCATACATCTTTGTACTGTGGGAGGAAACCGGAGCACCCGGAGGAAACCCACGCAGACACGGGGAGAATGTGCAACTCCACACAATCAGTCACCTGAGGCGGGAATTGAACCCGGGTCTCTGGCGCTGTGAGGCAGCAGTGCTAACCACTGTGCCACCGTGCCGCCCATACTGTTGGGGACGTCTGGAGAGGATAAAAATGGAGGGCTTGGAGGCCCTGGTCATGGCGGATGGAGGTGTAGAGGGATTGGATATCCATGGTGAAGGTGAGGCATTGGGGGCCGGGGAAACGGAAGTCTTGGAGGAGGTGGAGGGCATGGGTGGTGTCTCGAACGTATGTGGGGAGTTCCTGGACTAGGGGGGATAGGACAGTGTCGAGGTAGGTAGAGACGAGTTCAGTAGGGCAGGAGCATGCTGAGACAATGGGTCGGCCAGGGTGGTCAGGCTTGTGGATCTTGGGAAGGAGGTAGAACCTGGCAGTGCGGGGTTCCCGGACTATGAGGTTGGAAGCTGTGGGTGGGAGATCTCCTGAGGTGACGAGGTTCTGTATGGTCTGGGAGATGATGATTTGGTGATGGGGGTGGAGTCATGGTTGAGGGGGCGGTAGGAAGAGGTGTCCTCGAGTTGGCATTTGGCTTCAGCGGTGTAGCGGTCAGTGTGCCAGACTACCCCTGCGCCCCCTTTATCCGCTGGCTTGATGGTGAGGTTGGGATTGCAGCAGAGGGATTGGAGGGCTGCGCGTAGTGAGGGTGAGAGGGTGTAGTTGGGGAGGGGGGTAGACAGATTGAGGCAGTTAATGTCCCGGCAGCAGTTGGAAATGAAAAGGTCGAGGGCAGGTAATAGCCTTGCGCGGGGTGTCCAGGTGGATGCAGTGTGTTGGAGGTGGGCGAAGGGGTCCTCGGAAGGTGGGCGGGAGTCCTGATTGTGAAAGTAAGCTCGGAAGCGGAGGCAGGGGAAGAAGTTTTCGACGTCAAGGCGCGTATTAAATTCATTGATGCGTGGACGGAGGGGGATGAAGGTCAGTCCTTTGCTGAGGACTGATCGTTCGTCATCAGTGAGGGGGAGTTCTGGGGGGATGGTGAAAACTCGGCAGAGCTGGGAGCTGGAATCTGGTGTGGTTGTGGAGCTGGGACTGGGGGCGGAACCTGTAACTGGAGTGGTGTGGTGGGGGGAATGGGGGTGGAGTCATGAGCAGGGGTAGTGTTCCCCTCGGGGTTCTGGGGGTGGGGATAGTGACAGTGGGGTCTGTGGGGGGCGTGTCAGCAGAATGCAGATGAGTGGCGCTGGTGGGGGTGGAAGTGATGGTGACCATGGCAGTAGGGGTGGCGGAAGTCACTGAGCGTGTGGCATCAGCGATGATGTGAGGGGCGGAAGTGATGTCATGTGTGATGCATGAGGAATTGTGAGGGGCGGAAGTGGTTGTGGGAGTGGCCATGATTGGGGCAGAAGACTGCCCCAACATACCTTCTGATATGACCATTGTGTTGAAAAAATATGGAGTGCATTTGCTGTAAATGACACATGCTGCAGGTGTTAGATTAACGTCTCAGTATGTGTTGTATAGCAAGATGTCCCCTGGCCTCCACACCATATAGACAGAAACATGTCAAACACTTTGTGTGGCAGTCCAATACAGCATGTCAATATGGAACACGGATAGCTTTTAGAGTCTGACTGAGGTGCCAATATGCCAACAAGCATGGCAAAATAAGACAAAACATGGATGCTGCAAGCATACAGAGGCAGGCACTATGAGCAAGAGTGTTAAGAGAGTAAGCAACCAGCCCTGAAATGCAGCCTGGCCGAATTAATGAGCTAGGTAAATACCCCACATGAAAAGTGTTCTTGAGGTAGCCTTTCAATGCTAATGCTCCCTGCATTGTATGTCTCAACTTCCTAAGTGTCATGCAAGTAGATCAGAGAGGTGCCATGAGGATCTTGGGTAGTTATTGGATGTTAACGTCCATGGATGAGGCATGTGTGTGGCTGATGCCCATGGATCCTGCCCTGAGATGCTTTTTTTGTGGTGACGACCATGGGGTTCTTTGCAATCAGTGCGAGCTGAAGTCACTAGGTATCCATTTTCACTTTCTTGTCAAGAATTCTCAGCATTAGGCTGCTCACAGCAAATTGTAAGATAGAAATTAATGAAGCAAGATGTGCAGGTAATAAAGTCATTAACAAGAAACAATCACCAATAAGGTGCAACTTGCTGTTGCCTCATCAGAATCTCATCTTGAAGCTGGGAGCTTGGATAGAAGTTGCAGCCAGTTGGTCCTGACATTGAGGTAGGCCTTGCTGGAGGTCTCCTGTGATCGTACCATATCTACCACTTAAAGAATATTCCCATGAAGGATGAAGATGGGCCAAATAAATCCAAAGTTTACTTACAAAACAAATACAGATTAACTTGAAGTAGAAAAACTGTGCTTATGACAAATGTCATGCAGAAATACCAGGTTGAATATGAAAAGTTCAGAGGGGAATTGTGAAAGCTACTAAGAGAAACAAAGACAGAGCATGAGAAGAGACTAGCAACTAACAAAAATGAAGTCTAAAAGCCTTCCATAGGCATAAGAATACTAAACGGTGCAAAAAAAAAGCAGTATGGTTGATTAAGGATCAAGTAGTTTGAGAAACAGAATGCACTGATTCAAGGTAATTGGCAATGCAATGGTGAGATAAAGGTAATACTTTTCATGCAGTCAGTGGTTGGAATCAGAAATGAACATCCTGCGAGTGTTGTAGAGGTTGGGGTATCTGAGGCTTTTAACAGGGATTTGAATCATTATAGAAAAAACAAAATTAGTCTATGGAGAAAAGATAGGGTAATAGGACAAGATTTTATTTTAAAATTCATGGGATATGGGCATCAATGGCTAGGCTACCCTTCTCTAATTGCCTGAAGGAGTTGGTGGTAAGTTGCCTTCTTGAATTGCTAAACTCCATGGAGTGCTAGAACACACAGAGAGGGAAATCCAGGACCTTCATTTAGTAACAGGGAAGTAATAGCAATATCGGTCCAAGTCAGGCTGGAGCATGGCTTAAAGGAAGTTGCAGGTTATGGCTTTCCCATACATCTGCTGGTCTTGACCTTTTAGCTGACAGAATGTGGAAGGTGATGTCTCAGGAGCCTTGGTGAGTTGTTGCCGTGCATCTTGGAGATAGTACATGTTGTACCCTGGTGGTGAAGGGAGTGAATGTTGAGAGCTTTAGATGTGATGCCAATTATCCGGGCTGCTTTATCCTGGCCGATGGCAAGCTTCATGAGTGTTGTTGGAGCTGCACTCATCTAAGTAAGGGGAGAATATTTCATCACACTTCTGAATTGAACTTGTGCCTTCTTGATGGAGGACAGGGCACAGGAAAGTCAGAATATGAGTTACGCACTGCAGAATTCTTGGTCTCCGACGTGCTGTTGTAACCACAGAAATGACACGGTCAGTCTAGTCAGCTTCCGTCAATGGTTGGAAAATGTTTCAGCAGTGGCAATGTTACATCAGTTGGGTAACAATATCTATTTGTAAAATCTTAATTTACATTACAAACGGATGTATTGCTATTGTATCAAAATTGAACCGTGATTTAGCATATATTTCCTTGAAAAGTAGTAGAAGTATTAAAGCATGGAAAAAAAATGTTAATATAATACATGGTCTTACATTTGGACACACCATATGAGATGTAGATAATATTGGAAATTTTCAGTCCCTTTCAAATGCAAAGTGCTTTTAAAATCAAACTGTAAACAATCACTTGCTCTCATTAGGTTACAGTAACAGCTGTGATAGTAAGCATCTTGCTTCTGTCCCTATAGATTATGCTGCCTAGGAAACAGGTCAGGCTGCAAATGCAGATAAATGAGTAACCAAAGTTAGATCCACCTACAGGCACTAATTCATTAACATTTGCTGAAATTCAAAAAGACTTGATGAGAAAAAATGTCAAATATACTTCCGATTCACAGATTCTTTGCATTATTAATGATCTCATCACTAGCAGGTGATTTCAAAGACATACTGGAGAGGATTGTGCAGTTCTTTAGATGTAGGTATATGATTCACTAAATATAAAGTTGCTTGCATTAGTCTAACCATAGATTATATGTGAAATATATCACTCCATATCCTGTCATCATGACTGTGGTGGGGTAAGTCAGGCTTCACCATAAAAAGGGCATAAAGAGAAATGCACTTCAACACCACCATCACTGAGATTTCTGCTAACCTAAGACCTTGGAAACAATCTGGATTCTAGTAAACAGGCAGCAGATTAGGACTGACAGGCCACTAATGCAAGTTATAGTATTAATGGTTATCATGGATCACTTCTGATACAGGGTTAATTTGCGAGCAAGAGTAGAAAGTGTGTATAAATTTGTCATTCAGGTTACATTCATAGAGGAATTAAAATATATGTTTTCCTAGAACAATTTTCATAACCTCAGGACATCCCAAACTTTATTATTGTGTTGTCACAGTTATATGTTAGAAAATTGGGCCACTGACAATTTGCAGACAAGATATTTGTGCAATGTGATAATTACCATGTAGTTTATTTCTGTGATATCAATTGAGGAATATGCATTAAACAAGACAGTGGAGCTAACTCCCTTCTTCTTTGAAGTAGCACCACAGGATTTATTTTCAGACCTTTAATGACTTATCTAAAATATGGCACCTCTCCAGTGCAGCACTCCACTAGAACTACAACAAAGTTTTAACATTACCATTTATGATGATGACTTGGATTGTTTGTGACTGATTGCCAGTTCAGCCCAATTTTCCTGTGCTTCAAAATTGTTCTGCATTTGGATCTTTTTTTGGGTGGTTTCTTCAGAATTGTGAAGCATACAGTCCCACAAATAGATCTGTCACAGCAGTGGAGTGTCAGGAGTGAGACTTTTCATGTCCCCAGTTTTAAGGCATTCACTGCGGTAAGGTGAGCTAAAATGTCCAATGTTAGTGAATTGGTGAGTGAATGAATGAGTGGATAGGCAGAGTGGTGAGGTGGATAGGTAGATGAGGTAGAGGTGTGTACAGTGTCAGGTGGGTAGGTAGGGTGGCAGATGAGTTGGTGAACTAATGATTAAGTGGGTATTTAAGGGCAGTCAGGTCAAATAAGAATGGTTTCTCAGATTGGGCCTAGTCAAGGTGTGAAGATTATGGTGTAGTCAGAGTGTCAGTGGATTAATCAGGGGAATCAAGGGAAGAATCAGGAGGGGGTGAGTTCAGTGTGAATTATTGGATGTGGATTGTACAGTTACCCAGAAGATAAATCATTCTTTCTAATATTTCTTAGGTAACTATTCAGGTACTCATCAGAACTGTCGAAAGTCTCCAACTCTTCTGTGGAAGATTGTAGGGCTGGAGGAGATTGCAGAGATAAGGAGGATGGAGAATATGCAGGTGTTACCCAAAAGGAGTACTCAAACCTTTTTCCCAGGTATTCTTCTCTTGTGAGACAGACAAAATACAGGGAACCAACTCAGAATTCAATTAAACAAACGCTTCTTTTTTGACCCTTTAAGCACTAATACTCAATATAAAAGATATATTACTTGTAACATTTACTTTTTACTTAACTACAACATTAGCTCAATTCACTTCACGTTACTTAATTCCCATTTAATTCTAACTTGATAATGGCTTCAATGGCTTGAATCAAACACTATCCTGAATCAAAAGAAGTGGCCAACTTTGCTCTCAGTTTATAGCTTGCCTTGTGGCTGGCTGTCTTCTCTGAAGATACTTCAGGGCACATGCTTCTCAAATGTTGGTCAGTGAAGACGGTGGAGTATAATATTGACCCAGCTGTATAGCACATTCTGTTGAAACTTCTTGGCAGAAAAAGATTTGTAAAATTAAAACAATATCAGTGGTGGTTGGATTTAACTTAAGGGGAAATTGTTCCTGGTCAGTGTCCAGTTCTCTCTATTGGAAAGCATTCATCGATTCCATTGTGGGGCAGTGTGTGTGTGTGTGCAAAGAGCTATGGGGTGGTCTGGTGTGTGTGTGTGATTAGTGGATCTAATCTTTCACATCCCTCCAGGGACTAGAATTAACTCGAGATCTATTTGCACTGGGGCTGATTCTGAAACACTAGGTGCTGAAAATCTCTGCTGTTAGTTTAGTTTGTGTGTCTCAGTCTGTTAATGGCTTCATTCTGTCTCTAGGTCCTGGAATCTCCACTGGAGCAAGAATTGGATTGGGAATCGGGATTATTGCTGTTTTTGTTGCTGCTGGAATTATGGTATATATTGTCTGAAAGCGACAAAAGCAGTGTGTCCTTGAATGTTCCACTCTTTCCATTTTTTTACAGAAACCCGCCAGTCCCAGTAACATCCTTGAAACCTTTTCTGTACCCTGTCCAATTTAAGATCCTCCCTCTAACAGGGCAACCAGTACTCCAAAAGTGGCCTCACTAATACCCTATGTAACCACAACAAGATGTCCCAACTCCCATACTTAATGGTCTGAGTGATGAAGGCAAGCATGCTAAATGCCTTCGTAACCATCCTGCCCACCTGTAACACTGCTTTCAAAAATACTATATCTGAAGCCCTCGACTCTCGGTTTGTCAACTCTACTCAGGTCATTATCATTAACTGTATAAGTCCTGCCCTTGTTTGTCTCACCAAAATGCAATACCTCACATTTATCCAAATTAAAATTCATCTGCCAATCCTTAGCCCATTTGCCCAATTGACCATGATCCCTATGTAATCTTAGATAACCTTATTTACTGTCCACCAATTTTGCAAACTTACCGAACATGCTTCCTAAATTCTTATTCATATTTTTTACATAAGCGACAAACAGTGGACCTCGCACCGATCCCTGCAGAACACCACTGGCCACAGACCTCCAGTCTGAAACATAACCCTGATTAAATTGGCATGATAATAAGGGAACATCAATGGACATGGTGCATTTTGATTTTCATTAAGTATTTGTTAAGGTATCATACCAAGTGTTTTTACAATAAATTAGGTCAAATGCATATATTAGCATGGATTGAGATTTGATTATTGAGAAGGAAATAGGGACTAGAAATAAACAGCACATTTTTAAGTTGTTAAATTGGAACTAAACATATACAGAAGGATTAGTTCTTGGTCCACTGTATTTATAATTCATATTCATAACTTAGATGAGGCAGCTAAGTATATTGTGTCTAGAGTTATTGCCAATACAAAGTTACAAAGAACCATTTCTACGGCACCTTTAAAGATGATCGGACATTTCATGGTCACTGTTGTAATATAGGTATTATGTCACTTAATTTGCATATATCAAGTTTTCACAAAATGTAATAAAATATTTTTGGGATATTGATTGAGAGAGATAAACATTAGACAGGTCACCAGGTATAACTTCTCAGCTGTTCTATATGGGAGCCTGAGGTATATACAGTCATGTTAACATCTCATTTAGAGCCCCTGGAGGGAGGCTTGAACACATAACCTTGTGCTTGAAAGGCAACAGCACTACAGCTGACAAAAGGACGTAACCACTGAGGATGGCACTGAGGGATATAGATTAAAGCACATAGGCAAGAACATGGCTAATGGTACCATTTATGACAAAGTACAAAATTATCCATTTTGGAGGAAAAATAAAAAATTTTGTTTTGAACGGTTAAATAGGAAATGCTTGTATTCAGAGGTTGGTGTAATTTTACATGGATCACATAATGTTAACAAAGTACATCAAAAAATTAGGAAGGTTTAATTTTATCAAAAAATCCTGTGCTAATTTTGAATGGCTATATGGTAGGAGGGCTCCTGTGACTAATGAATTAGCAATTTTATACCACTCACCTCATTAAGTTTGCACCATCACTCCGAGGTATCACTTGCACACTGACCAGCCATGGAAGTGCTCACCTTTGCTGGGAACTTCCAGGTTTACAGCTACTGTTACTATATTTAAATTTGCCAGAAATTGCCCTTCACATGCAATGTGGGAAGAATTGCACTGGGGATGGCTGACAGAAGCATGTTGGCATCCCACTTTATTGACAGGGCCCTGAAAGCCACAGTGACTAGGGTAGTGAACAGCAAACTTATTTTCTTTCCACAGGATAGCCAGAGGAGTCCACAATATAAACCTTGTCAGACTGGTGCAAAGGTGCACCAGTAATCCCAGCAATGCAGGGATAGGAAGAAGGAAGTGATTTTTGAGATTTGTAGCTCAGGCTGAGGCTCTGGATGTAGGTTTGCTCAATAAGCTGGAAAGTTCATTTTCAGACATTTCATCACCATACTAGGTGACACCTTCACAGAGCTGCCAGATGAAGCATTGGTGGAATAGCCCACTTTCTATTTATGTGGTTGGGTTTCCTTGGGTTGGTGATGCTATTTCTTGCTCTATTTCTCAGGGGGTGGTAAATGGGATCCAAGTCAATGTGTTTGTTGACTTCCGGTTGGAGTGCCATGCTTCTAGGAATTCTTGAGCTTGTCTCTGTTTGGCTTGTCCTAGGATGGATGTGTTGTCCCAGTCAGTAGTGTCCCTCCTCATCCATATGTAAGGATACTTGTGAGAGTGGTTTATGTCTTTTTGTGGCTAGTTGTTGTTTATGTATCCTGGTGGCTAGTTTTCTGTCTGTTTGTCCAATGTACTGTTTGTTACAAATCCCAAGACCCGATAAGCATGGGACTCTGACGTTGAGGAGATACCTTATGTTCCTTGTTGGTACAAATGCAAGAAGATGTTCCATTGCAGAAATGCTGGGCATTATTAGACCATGTTCTGACTGCTATCTCTAAACAAAGAACAGTGTCACTGCCCCTCTCTTATCTGCATGGCATTCCATGGAAGATTAGCAACTTTGGGAATTCTATACTTTCACCATGTCATGACGATTGGCAGGAAACTTTGGTGAAAATTCTGTATTAGAAGGCTGCTCTGCATTTCCTAGAGATTGCTGCTGGTACTAGGAGCAAAGATGGCTGTGTTCCTTATCAATTTCTGTGGCACTCAGTGGGCAATATCTGAAACAGCTTCTTAATAATGTGTTCATTCAGTAGTCACAAATCACAAAAGTGACATTTAAATTCATGAAACATCTGTACATTAGATTACTTACAGTGTGGAAACAGGCCCTTCAGCCCAACAAGTCCACAGCGACCCACCAAAGTGCAACCCACCCATACATTTACTCCTTCACCTAACACTACAGGCAATTTAGCATGGCCAATTCACCTGCCCTGCATATCTTTGGACGATGGGAGGAAACCAGAGCACCCAGAGAAAACCCACGCAGATATGGGGAGAATGTGCAAACTCCAGTCAGTCGCCTGAGTCAGCAATTGAACCCGGGTCTCTGACGCTGTGAGGCAGCAGTGCTAACCACTGTGCCACCGTGCTGCCCACATGGAGACCTGCAACAAGGTGGGCAATGGGCTGCCTCCACATTAACCTTCACAACATTATCCTGATTTAGATGCATGCTACATGACACATTTGGTACATATACAGTGTGAGATTGTAGGAATGTGAGGAAGAATAAGAACTTCCCCCACACATCTCACATTGTGCAAGAAAGGCAGATTGCATACAAGGATAATGAGTGCACATTTTATAGTCCAAGATGTGAGGGGAGCAACTCCTAGACATTACGCAGACCTTAGAATGTTTGTGAATTATGGAACTTTGGTGAAACTTTATAGTTTGCTTGATGTTATTTCTGTTTCACATGCATTTACTTGGATTAATTTGTATTATTCAATGATGTGGTCAAGATTGCCTGTGGCCAGGATGTTTAGTTGATATAGTTGGTCAATACGAGGTTCACTTCCAGAATTCTGTGATAACAGATGCCTTTAATCTGTATTATATGAGTATCTTATTCAACATTATTGTCCTTTGAAGGGCCTCCTATTGCTCATAATTAGACCCCACTAGCACAAATGAGGTATTGAGACAGTAATTTTTCATTTTGATACCTAGAATAAGGCATACAGACAACACAAAGAGGTTACACAAAAGTATAGATAGAAGATGTGAGGATGCTACAGGGGATACAAATAGGTTAAGTAATTGGGCAAAGATGTGCCAAATAGAGTATAATATGGGAAAATATGAAGTTTGGTGGGAAGAATTATTAATGCATATCATCCAAATTGTGAGTGATTGCAGACCTCTGAGAGAGATCTGCGTGTCCTTTTGCATGAATCATAAAAGGTCAGTATATTGGTATGGAAAGTTAATATAAACATTAGCATTTTGTTCCTTGTGATAAATGATAAAGTATCTGGAGTGCTGTGCATAGTCAATGCATGGGATGCAGTTCAGAGAAGGTTTGTTAGAAGGTTTAATAATTGGTTGTCTTATGAAGAAAGGTTGAACAGGCTAGATTTCTATCCAATCGAATTTAAGAGAGTAAGAGGCAACTGGAATGAAACACAAAACCCTGAAGGGCCTTGACAGGGTAGATGTGGTCAGGATGTTTCTTCTCATGGAAGAATCTAGGCCTAATCACCGCTTAAAAATCAGGGATCACCCATTTAAAACAGAGATTAGACAACTTTTCATTCTCTGGAAGGATTGTCTTCGGAACTCTCTCCCTGAAAAGATGGAAGTATGGTCCTTCAATATTTTTAAGACCTAGGCAGATAAATTTTTGTTAAGCAAGGTGATGAGTGGTTACTGGGGTAGGCAAAATGTTGATCTGAAGTTACTATCAATTCATCCATGATCTTATCGAATGACAGAACAAAGTCAAAGGGTTGAATGGTCTTCTACTGTTCCTGATTCAGATGTTCCTACCAGGCATATTGGATAGTGGAGCTAGATCAGCCACAGCTTTATGAGCATTAAAACAGGCTCGAAGGGTCAAACAGCACACTCCAGATTCTATTTCTTACACTGAAGTGCTAGGCTAGGTTTTGTACGCAAGTTATTGGAGGATGACATTAACTCCCAACCTTCCCAAAGGAAAGAACATAAGCACAGTTAACATACAGCACATTATGTTTTCCAGCATTCTTAAAGAAATCTGGCTGTGACTGCTAGTGATGCTGTTGTTTCTAATTTACTTCATTCTTTTATATATCAAAAGCAATGTTGTCTCAATTATATCGCATTTATTTTCATCTTCTGCAGCTATTTTGCATCAAAGCTTCCTCGTATACTCAAGTTTTACCAATTAAGCATAAATGTGGATTCAGACAAGGTCATCATATTCAGGGTAATTAGCTTCCTGCATTGGCCGGTTTGCCATCATAGTATGTGTCATTCAATTATACTGGAGTCCTTTCTTTGTTATTTTATTGCGCAATGTCAACGTTTTTGGCACGGCCATTATGTCCTATGCTAAATGCTTTTGCTTTGGTATTGCTGAAGATATATTCTGTTGAAATTCTTCATCAGCGTGACTTGCAAAAATGCCAGTTCAAGTGGAAAATCAACCTTCACACTGTGTGAGAGAAAAAAGTGCTGGTTGGTAATAAATAGACTCTGATTAATGGAAGTGTTGTCATAGACAATATGCTGATTAATGCTGATGGACAGTAATCTGTCAGGTTTTCCTTACATTTTAAGCTAGCAGGTAGGTGGTGGTCAGGGTGTTGCCTTTAGCAGTGAACAAGCAAAGGCATGCCACTTTTAGACACAAAGAACATAAACGCGCATTATATCCGGTTCAACTCAGGAGACCGGGCGATAGCCATTGCTGGATTAGTGAACCAACTAATCAGCACTGCTCATAATAGAACTGTTGGTCCTTGCATTGTCCTGATGAGTGCAAGATGAACAACCTCAACAAAACGTGTCTTTTTTCAGCAATACTCAAGTTTGGTACTACCAAGTAACTATACTTGATTTACTTCCATGATATTTTTTCCACAAGTTTGAACAATCAACACCAAGTCTTTCTTTTGTACATGTTGCACTATTAAAATTTATCAATATCTATAGGTTGGTGGCTTTTGTAGCTCAGTTAGTTCAGCATGCCATATCAAAGCTTGCTTCTCCAAATGCAAAAATCAGTGACAGTTTCTCAGAATAAACCATTGTTATTGATATATAATGAATATTTAAAATTTGTGCAATACATTGTCATTTACAATTCCTTGTCAAATTAAGAAAAAGGAAAATCTTTGATAATAAATTTAAATTGTAACTTTGTTCACTTAGAGTCATAGTCATAGATAATTTGCAACTTTGTTCAGTTGTCACATTCTTCATTTTTGTGCTTACATAAATGCATTCTTTAAGTATGAAATATGTAGAAATTTTATATGGGCAAATACTAGCATCAAAAATGGGACAATATTTGCATAATAATACATTTTTGAAAAAATTGAAAAAGCAACATTATCTTGGGCTTTAGTTTCGTGGAATGTAGATAAATTTATGTTTCTCAAACATGTCAATGTCCTGTTCTAGTTTTTTCATTTTGGTTTCAAGTACTTCCTTGTGCATTTGCTTCGAATGAGTGTCTATCAAAATGGAAAGACTTTGATAGGCATGATTCAGCTCTGCCCAATTCCTCTTTAGTCCCTAAAACAGACCCAGAAAAAGAAAAGCAAACTAATCAACACTTTGATTAAAATTAGAATGATATTTGTTTAACAGTTAAATTAGTTTAATTGTTTCAATGCTATTTTACGTACCCTTAAAAGCAGAGCTCATTAGTTATGACCCCTTAAACCATCCTTCTTTAAAATCACAGGATGTAGGCCAAGTCAATATTTATTCTGCATTCCTAAATTGTCCTTGAGAAGGTGGTGATTAGCCACCTCTTGAACCACTGCAGTCCTTACTTTAGACTTCATAACAATATAGTACAATCTACAGCTCGCAAAGCCATTTTAGAAGGCTATGGGTCTGGAGACATGTAGGCCAAACCAGATAAGGATGACAGGTTTCAAAACCAGAGGGATTCTTATTGACATTTAATGATGGTTACCATTAGACTAGCTTTTTAATTCCAGATTTTTTATTACAGTGAACTTTCATCACCTGCTGTGGGGCATTATCTCAGGTCTGTGGATTAGTAGTGTAGTGACATTATCAATATTCCACCACTTTTCCGCTCTCCTACTTAGGAGAATAGTTTATGGTGATGATATAAATATGCAAATATTAAACTTGGTTGACAACTAACCACCACCTTTTCCAGAACAATTAGGAATAGGCAATAAATGCTGGCCTAGCCAATGACACCACATCCCATGAACAAAAAGAAAATTTGGTTGAATTAAACAATTAATTTTGAATATAGCAAGGAATTGCATTGGTTTCCTATTTTTCACAGATCTTGCCTTATGTTCTTCTTTCCAGGTTCTTCTTTTCACTTGAAATCTATTTGTCCCAAGCCTGATGAAAGGGAGAACGTAAGGAAGAACTTTTTATGTAGCATTTGGAGTGCAGGTTCATAGCTCCTTGAAAGTAGAGTTGCAGGTAGATAGGATAGTGAAGAAGGCGTTTGGTATGCTTTCTTTTATTGGTCAGAGCATTGAGTACAGGAGTTGGGAGATCATGTTGCGGCTGTACAGGACATTGGTTAGGCCACTGTTGGAACATCGCGTGCAATTCTGGTCTCCTTCCTACTGGAAAGATGTTGTGAAATTTGAAAGGGTTCAGAAAAGATTTACAAGGACGTTGCCAGGTTTGGAGGATTTGAGCTACAGGGAGAGGCTGTACAGGTTGGGGCTGTTTTCCCTGGAGCGTCGAAGGCTGAGGGGTGATCTTATAGAGATTTACAAAATTATGAGGGACATGGATAGGGTAAATAGACAAAGTCTTTTCCCTGGGATGGGGAGTCCAGAACTAGAGGGCATAGGTTTAGGGTGAGAGGGGAAAGATATAAAAGAGACCTAAGGGGTAAATTTTTCACACAGAGGGTGGTACGGGTATGGAAAGAGCTGCCAGAGGAAGTGGTGGAGGCTGGTACAATTACAACATTTAAGAGGAATTTGGGTGGGTATATGAATAGGAAGGGTTTGGAGAGATATGAGCCGGTGCTAGCAGGTGGGACTAGATTGGGTTGGGATATCTGGTTGGCATGGACGGGTTGGACCAAAGGGTTTGTTTCCATGCTGTACGTCTCTATGACTCTGTGACTGGGACCTTGCTGTCTTTGAATGTGATGTGACAGAGATATTCAATGATACCAAAAGGACATTTTGGTATCATTAATAAACTTGTAATGCTGTAGGAACAGCACCTGGGAATAAGGCTGACTAGATTGCAAGACAGAGAGGTGGCATGGATTCGAAAGGTCAAATATCCTCTTTCCATGCCAAAATGACACTATGAACTGCGATTGCAAATGCGAATGCATGGACTAAAGACTAAAAGCACGAATTGGAAGTTGTAGGAGGTGCTGACGAGATGCTAGACAATAAAAAGACTATCAACATGAACTGGGAAGGAGATTGGGATAACTGTAAATTGATGATAATGGAAAAAGTGTACCATTCTGAATCATGGAGAAATCAGTGAGTATAAGCTGCACTGGGAGAATTACAAGGTAACAGAATGGTGAAAAAGACTTAATGATCTCATTAGCTTATACCTTTCATATCTTTTCTATTTTGAAATTTTAACCAGATATTTGTTTCTTTGATGATATTAGGAAGTGGTAATCATTGCTAACCGACAACACGCTGTTCCGCTCCTCTTCAGTCAACATTTTCATGGAACCTTGTCGTATACGCTCTTTTACATAGGCATCATATTCTTCTTGTGCTTTCTTCTCCTCTTCAGACTGCTTAATTAGATAATCTGGGATTTTACCAAAGTCCTGCAAATAAAATTAGCCCAGAGTACTAAGCATCCATTTTGTGAATTAATATTTAATGTATATTTGGATAACTGGAATCACAAATGTAGGATTCTGGAATATTTCTGTTGACTTCAAACATAAGTAAACATTTATACATAGTATGCAATTCCTGTCTACAAACTTTTACTTCATATCAAAAGTTAACAATATAAAATGATAGTTAAACATTTCTAATTAGAATTTCAATGTTAAACATTCACTTTCCTGTCATGTTTATAACAATTACCTGTCAGACCACTATGAGATGCTGTAATAGGACTACTAATACTAAATCACACTTATGTAATAATTACTTGTTGTAGCACTAGGTGGCATTGTAAGTCACTCAAATACTTTTGGGGGAAAAAAATTCTGACACTTCTTTTCATCCCGGGCTAAAATTTTAGTATCCAAAATAAACTAGATAAAATTTCAAATAATTATATATCTCACATTAATGGTTTAACATATCTACTGATATACTGCCATTTATTAATGTCCGCATGACAATTTTTAGTTGAAAGTCTCAGCCTCTCTTATAAGATTGGACTTCAACGGAACTTTTCTTCTGCTTATTCCTTTACCTTAGTTAGCTAAAGGTAGAGTTTGAATATTAAACAGCTACAGTGTACTAAATGTCCTGGAATGCATCAGCAGCAACTCAATCTGTTTGAACATTTTCTACAACTTTTAGTTTCACAATATTTGAAAAACTACAGGTCAAAACTTAATTCAGATTCAGTTTGTACAAACCTAAGAGAAAGAGTGAAGTAAGAAGAGGCAATGATAAATAACAGACTGAACTGCTTGCACATGTATTTTGTTACATGTCCCACAAATTTCAGAAGATATATTTACCTTGGAGTTAGAGCTCAAGTAATAACTGCTTCAAACTAGAAGTAAAATAAGTAGGGTTGGTATGGCTGAAGTTCAATACTTTCTGAAGAAATGGTGGAGTTGTCAGTGCAGAATGTTAACAGTCAAGTGGATGTCAGTTTAGGTATTGGTGGAGCTAGGAATTAGTGAATTAAGGTGGTGCTGAATCAAGAACCTGACAAGATCCTGTTGCTTGTGTTTAACCAGGATGGATTTGTATGCAAATAGGGTAACCTGTGGAGCTATGGAGTAAAGGAAGTTAAATATTGTAAGATGCAATTAACTTTATCAGCCACTACAGAGGTTTCCTAAGTATTTTCTGCCAGGGTTTACCAGATGAGAGCATAGCAGGGATTAATTGAACTGTAGCAACAAAGTAGCAACAAACTCAAAATATGTGATATCTTCAGTGCAAATAGCTCTGAGTCACATTCAATTCAAAATTTAATTCTCTTTCTCCGTAAACAGATGCTGCCAGTCAGGCTGAGCATTTTCAGCACTTTCTGTTGTTATTTCAGTGAAAGGTTTTTGTGTGCTTGCAGGTTTAGATGTGAGAGTTTAATTTCACTGTTTTGAGTGTCATTTCCTACATTTTGGAAACACGTTGAATTACCTTAGAGTTTACTCAAAGTTAACATAACTTCCTTGCTGTGAACCTGAACTACATCATGAGAGTAACAACTTAATGCAGCAATGACCTGAACTTCTGATGAGAAGCAGCAGGAGGAATCACAGCAGTATCAGCAAGAAATGCAAAAGATGCAAGAACGCTAACAGTGGCAGAATTCTCTGCGGCCAGCTAACACTCCATAACCCCAGGGTAATTGAAATCAACAACTGGGCGGCACGGTGGCACAGTGGTTAGCACTGCTGCCTCACAGCGCCTGTAGACCCGGGTTCAATTCCCGACTCAGGCGACTGACTGTGTGGAGTTTGCACGTTCTCCCCGTGTCTGCGTGGGTTTCCTCCGGGTGCTCCGGTTTCCTCCCACAGTCCAAAGATGTGCGGCTCAGGTGAATTGGCCATGCTAAATTGCCCGTAGTGTTAGGTAAGGGGTAAATGTAGGGGTATGGGTGGGTTGCGCTTCGGCGGGTCGGTGTGGACTTGTTGGGCCGGAGGGCCTGTTTCCACACTGTAAGTCTAATCAAGACAGTAGGGATGGAGGATGGATGTTGAGAGTGCTCCAGTTTGAAGGAGATGATACTCCCAGCACAGAGCGTACAAGCAATAAGCATCCTCAACATGATGGAACAATAGTGCTTCATCAACAGGTTGGCATCTGTAGGGTCATGGAAGGAGACCTGCTTCCCAAGACTGCTAGGTGGTCAAGCATTCCAGTTACCATCAAGATTATCATTGCCTTGAATGTCTTGCAGTTGATTCTCTAGTTCCTGCTAGAGATGTGCTAGTGTTTTCTCTAGAATCTCACATTTTGCTGCCTTTAAACGTATTTCTCATGACACTAATGCTTTATTTCTGAAAGCCATCATTTAAGTACATCTTGATGTGACCATTAAAAGATGACTGTCAGCTTCACTGCATTAATTGGTTTTTCACAGATTCAGAGGGAATTACTGGCTCAACACATCTGGTATTCCATGTATTTCAGTTCAGCCAGAAGTCTTTATCAATTGCAAGAGACTTAACTTTTTGATTGTTAAAAACTATTGAAAATTGATCATATGTCTGCTTTAGATATCGAGGAAGCTACTACTGTTCATTCATTCTTAAGCAGTCAGGTTTTTGATCTTTTGGACAGTATTAGTGGCTGCGTCCTGAGAGGGGAGCAATGACTCCAATAAAGGAACTGTCTGTGAAATGAACTACCAGAGGAAGTAGTAGATGCAGGTGCAGTTACAACATTCAAAAGACAGTTGGACAAGTACATGAATAGGAAAGGTTTTGAAGGATATGGTCCAAATGCTGGCAAATGGGACTAATTTAGTTAGAAAACTTGGTCAGCATGGAGTAGGTGGACTGAAGGGTTTGTTTTCGTGCTGTCTGACTCCATGACTCTATCTAGGAACCCTTTTGGTAAAACCAAGCAGATAAACAACACCACCTATGTGGCCCCAAGGGCAGTAATAGAGCAACAGATCTGTAGGTGACATTTACTATACCCTATTAAAGACACCCAACAGTTATGGTCAACATCACCTTGTAAAACTGAAGCTAAAGCAAAAGAAAATACAGAACTATTGCCTTTCTCCTCAGAGGAGCCAGATGTGACTATGATGCCTGAAACCAATGGCAGAGAAGCCTCTGTCAAGAAGGCATGCTTTCCTGATCTGTGTACTCAAGGAGGTCAGACAGTCCCATAAGAAGAGTGCTCACCTCTCAATTCAAATAATTTCTACAGTCAATATTGCGATCATCATCCTCATATCCTTTCATCCTTAACACGAAATCATAACCATTCATGGTACCAGACATACTAAGTACGTTCAATGAGAATTTCAAACAAAATGTTATAGTGCAGAGGGAAGCCACTTGAGTCATTGTATCTGCACCAGCTAGCCATTGTAACTTTGTGTCCATCTTCTGCCTTTTTATATTTTTTTATACCCGCTTGTGGGATGTGGATGTCGCTGGCTAGCCAGCATTTTATTGCCCATCCCTAGTTGCCCCCAAGAAAGTGGTGGTGAGCTGCCACCTTGCAATTTTGCGGGACACTCTTGTAGATCTTTTCTATTTAAATAATAATCAAATGTCCTTTTGAATGCCTCAGCTGAAGCTACATACAACACAATTTCAGGAAGTACATTCAAACCACTCTTATATGAAAAGGTTTTTTTCTCTCACTTCCCGTTTGTTCTCTTGCAAATCACTTAAAATATAAGTCATAGTTATTAATTTAACCTGGGGCATTGTTTGTAGAGGAATAAGACAGTGTTATTTTCTGGATCTGTAGATTGTGAAGGAGCAAAAATGGCCTTTGCAGTGATGTGTACTTCTTGTCAGATGTGGGAGTTTAAAGAGAGTTTAAGGGTTACTGCGGATTATATCTGCCATAAATACTGTTGGATGCGAATCTTATCAGAACGAGTGAATCGGTTGGAGAGACAGATAGAAGCGATGAGGAATTTGCAACAGCAAAGGTATGTGATAGATGGCAGTAATAGGAAGGGGAGAAAGTCTCAGATACAGTCACATAGTTGGATTAACTCCAGGAAAGGTGAGAGAGGTCGGCATCTAGGGCAGGAGTCTTTTGTGGATATACCCATTTCAAATAGGTAAGCTGTTTTGGAAAATATAGGGGGTGATGGATTCTCAGGGGAACGTAGCACGAACAGCCAAGTTTCTGGTATTGAGACTGGCTCTAATACAAGGAGAGGAACATCGGCTTCCAAGAGATCAATTGTGTTAGGGGATTCTGTAGTCAGAGGTACAGACAGACTTTTCTGTGGCCAACAGAGAAAAAGCAGAATAGTGTGTTGTTTCCCTGGTGCCAGGATCAAGGATGTCTCAGAGAGAGTGCAGAATGTTCTCACGGGGGAGAGGGGCCAGCAAAAGGTCACTGTCCACATTGGAACCAACGATACAGGAAGGGAAAAGGTTGAGATTCTGAAGGGAGATTACACAGAGTTAGGCAGAAATTTAAAAAGGAGGTCCTCAAGGGTAGTAATATCTGGATTACTCCCAGTGCTACGAGCTAGTGAGGGCAGGAATAGGAGGATAGAGCAGATGAATGCATGGCTGTGGAGCAGGTGTATGGGAGAAGGATTCACATTTTTGGATCATTGGAATCTCTTTTGGGGTAGAAGTGACCTGTAAAAAAGGACGGATTGCACTTAAATTGGAAGGGGACTAATATACTGGCAGGGAGATTTGCTAAAACTGCTTGGGAGGATTTAAATAGTAAGGTGGTGGGGGGGGGAACCCAGGGAGATAGTGAGGAAAGAGATCAATCTGAGAAGGGTACAGCTGAGAACAGAAGTGAGTCAAACAGTCAGGGCAGGCAGGGACAAGGTAGGACAAATAAATTAAACTGCACTTATTTCAAAGCAAGGGGCCGAACAGGGAAGGTAGATGAACTCAGAGCATGGTTAAGAACATGGGACTGGGATATCATAGCAATTACGGAAACATGGCTCAGGGATGGGCAGGACTGGCAGCTTAATGTTCCAGGATACAAATGCTACAGGAAGGATAGAAAGGGAGGCAAGAGAGGAGGGGGAGTGGCATTTTTGATAACGGATAGCATTACAGCTGAGCTGAGGGAAGATATTCCCGGAAATACATCCAGGGAAGTTATTTGGGTGGAACTGAGAAATAAGAAAGGGATGATCACCTTATTGGGATTGTATTATAGACCCCCCAGTAGTCAGAGGCAAATTGAGAAACAAACTTGCAAGGAGATCTCAGCTACCTGTAAGAATAATAGGGAGTTATGGTAGGGGATTTTAACTTTCCAAACATAGACTGGGACTGCCATAGTGTTAAAGGTTTAGATGGAGAGGAGTTTCTTACGTGTGTACAAGAAAATTTTCTGATTCAGTATGTGGATGTACCTACTAGAGAAGGTGCAAAACTAAACCTACTCTTGGGAAATAAGGCAGGTCAGGTGACTGAGGTATCAGTGGGGGAGCGCTTTGGGGCCAGCAACCATAATTCTATTAGTTTTAAAATAGTGATGGAAAAGGATAGACCAGATCTAAAAGTTGAAGTTCTAAATTGGAGAAAGGTCAATTTTGACAGTATTAGGCAAGGACTTTCGAAAGCTGATTGGGGACAGATGTTCGCAGGTAAAGGGATGCCTGGAAAGTAAGAAGCCTTCAGAAATGAGATAACAAGAATCCACAGAACGTATATTCCTGTCAGGTTGAAAGGGAAGGTTGGTAGGTATAGGGAATGCTGGATGACTAAAGAAATTGAGGGTTTGGTTAAGAAAAAGAAGGAAGCATATGTCAGGTATAGACAGGATAGATCAAGGGAATCCTTAGATGAGTATAAAGAAAGTAGGAGTATACTTAAGAGGGAAATCAGGAGGGCAAAATGGGGACATGAGATAGCAATGGCAAATAGAATTAAGGAGAATCCAAAGGGTTTTTACAAATATATTAAGGACAAAAGGGTAATTAGGGAGAGAATAGGGCCCCTCAAAGATCAGCAAGGCGGCCTTTGTGTGGAGCCACAGAAAATGGGGGAGATACCAAATGAATACTTTGCATCAGTATTTACTGTGGAAAAGGATATGGAAGATATAGACTGTAGGGAAATAGATGGTGACATCTTGCAAAATGTCCAGATTACAGAGGAGGAAGTGCTCAATGTCTTGAAACGGTTAAAAGTGGATAAATCCCCAGGACCTGATCAGGTGTACCCGAGAACCCTGTGTGAAGCTAGAGAAGTGATTGCTGGGGCTCTGGCTGAGATATTTGTATCATCGATAGTCACAGATGAGGTGCCGGAAGACTGGAGATTGGCAAACGTGGTGCCACTGTTTAAGAAGGGCAGTAAAGACAAGCCAGAGAACTATAGACCGGTGAGCCTGACCTTGGTGGTGGGCAAGTCATTGGAGGGAATCCTGAGGGACAGGGTGTACATGTATTTAAAAAGGGAAGGGCTGATTCGGGATAGTCAACATGGCTTTGTGCGTGGGAAATCATGTCTCACAAACTTGATTGAGTTTTTTGAAGAGGTAACAAAGAAGATTGATGAGGGCAGAGTGGTAGATGTGATCTATATGGACGTCAGTAAGGCATTCGACAAGGTTCCCCATGGAAGACTGATTAGCAAGGTTAGATCTCATGGAATACAGGGAGAACTAGCCATTTGGATACAGAACTGGCTGAAAGGTAGAAGACAGAGGGTGCTGGTGGAGGGTTATTTTCAGACTGGAGGCCTGTGACCAGTGGAGTGTCACAAAGATCGGTGCTGTGCCCTCCACTTTTTGTCATTTGCATAAATGATTTGGATGTGAGCACAAGAGGTACAGTTAGTAAGTTTGCAGATGACACCAAAATTGGAGGTGTAGTGGACAGCGAAGAGGGTTACCTCAGATTACAATAGGATCTGGACCAGATGGGCCAATGGGCTGAGAAGTGGCAGATGGAGTTCAATTCAGATAAATGCGAGGTGCTGCATTTTGGGAAAGCAAATCATTGCAGGACTTATACACTTAATGGTAAGGTCCGAGGGAGTGTTGCTGAACAAAGAGATCTTGGAGTGCAGGATCATAGCTCCTTGAAAGTGGTGTCGCAGGTAGATAGGATAGTGAAGAAGGTGTTTGGTATGCTTTCCTTTATTGGTCAGAGTATTGAGTACAGGAGTTGGGAGGTCATGTTGCAGCTGTCCAGGACATTGGTTAGGCCACTGTTGGAATATTGCGTGCAAATCTGGTTTCCTTCCTATCGGAAAGATGTTGTGAAATTTGAAAGGGTTCAGAAAAGATTTACAAGAATGTTGCCAGAGTTGGAGGATCTGAGCTACAGGGAGAGGCTGAACAGGCTGGGGCTGTTTTCCCTGGAGCGTCGGAAGCTGAGGGGTGACCTCAGAGGTTTACAAAATTATGAGGGGCATGGATAGGATAAATAGAAAAAGTCTTTTCCCCGGGGTCAGGGAATTCAGAACTAGAGGGCATAGGTTTAGGCTGAGAGGGGAAAGATATAAAAGAGACCTAAGGGGCAACTTTTTCACGCAGAGGGTAGTACGTGTATGGAATGAGCTGCCAGAGGATGTGGTGGAGGCTGGTACAATTGCAACATTTAAGAGGCATATGGATGTGTATATGAATAGGAAGGGTTTGGAGGTATGGGCCGGGTGCTGGCAGGTGGAACGAGATTGGGTTGGGATATCTGCTCGGCACGGACGGGTTGGACCGAAGGGTCTGTTTCCATGCTGTACATCTCTATGACTCTATGACTGTAAATACATGCCGTCTCACGCTTGATCCTTTTATCAGTAAGGACAGTTTTCTCCCTATCTACTTCGCTCAGCTCCTTCATGATTTTGAAAACTTAATGAGGTGTCCTCTTAGACTTCTTCTCTCCAATAATCGCAATCTAAATTTATAACTGATGTTTCTCATCCCTGGAACCATTCTTACAAGTATTTTCTGCACTCTCCCCAACACATTTACATCCTCCCTACAATTTGATGCATAGAATTGTACAAAACTAGGCACAAGTCAGGAGTGTGATTGAATAATATCCACATTTCTGGATTAGTACCACTCCATTAACATTCAAAAAGCTCAAAGCCATGCAGGATAAAGTAGCCTACTTGGTTGGCATTACAACAACCACCTATAACTGTCACTCTTTCACTACCAATCACAGTGGCAGCACTACGTACCATCTACAGAACGCAATGGAACAAGTTCCTAGCGTTTCTTATACATCACCTTCTAAACTCATATCTTCTACCACCTAGAAGGACATGCAGCAGATATATGAGAAAACCATCACCTGCCAGTTCCACTTTGAGCCATACACTATCTTAACTCAGAATTATATTGATATTGGGCGGCATAGTGGAACAGTGCTTCGCAATGTTGCCTCACAGTACCAGGGACCTGGGTTTGATCCCAGGCTGGGATGACTACCTGTGTGGAGTTTGCACGCTTTCCTAGTGCCTGTATGGGTTTCTGCCAGGTGGTCTAGTTTCCTCCCGCAGTCCAAGTATGTGCAGGTTAGGTGGATTGGCAATACTAAATTGCCCCATAGTGACAAGGTATGTGCAGGCTGAATGGATTAGCTGTGGCAAATGCAGGGTTACTGGGATAGGGCAGGTCTGAATAGGATACTGTTTGGAGGGTTGGAGTAGGCTCGATGAGCAGAATGGCCTCTTTCTGCACTGTAGTGATTCTGTGATTTCTTTACTATTGTTAGGTCAAAATTCTGGAACTCCCTTTCTAACAGCTCGATGACAGTCTCCACAACTTATGGTTAAGAAGGCAGCACATCACATCACTTTCTCAAGAACTGGGGACATGCAAGAAATACCAGTCTAGTCCAATGTGGACTACATCCCATTAATGAATTAAAGAAACCTGGCTATGGCTTTAGAAAAGCATTACTGCTTGCACAAATGCTTGAAACACAAGTCGTATTAACATAAATTGGACCACAAAGTGCATAGATAAAGAATGGGACCATTGTTAATTAAATGAAGATAAATGTTACATTCATTTACTATCTCTCAATCTCAGGACATTCCAATTTAGCAGTTTGGAAGTGCAGCGAATACTGTACTGCAATACAGGAAAAATTGACAACTAATTTGCACACAGCAAGGCTCCACTGATTATTGAAATAAATACATTATTGAGTTAAATGATGTGGATTGAAAGACAAATAGCAGCCAGACTAATTTCTTCTTTGAAAATGTGGAGGAATGATGGCAATTCTGACATAGCAATTATTTAATACTGTACTGAGGTGTCAGCATAGGTTAAAAGTTCAATGCTCTGAAGTGACGTTCGCATCCATGATCCTCTGGTTTAGAGGCAAAAGCACTAGCTATTCTAGAAGCATGTCACATTGATAGTCTTATCTCCCTATCAGCAACACACCTCTCTTCCATAATTCCATTGGCCCCGTATTACATTTTCTGTAGTGTTTCTGAAAATTGAAGTTGTTGCAATATCTGCATTTGAAAGCAATTATCATACATAGAACATCTGCCAGTTAGTAGTCCATCTAAATCTTTATTTTCTGGAGCAGAGAATAATGTGCACAAGGAAAAAGTGGACCATTTTGAGAAGAAAAAGGAAGCATCAGGGCTGGCCAACATCTCTGTCTCAGGCTTGCTGCAATGATTCAGCGAAGCTCAGGGGAAAATGGAAGAACAACACCTCATTTTCCACTTGGGGACCCTGCAGCCCTCTGGATCAATATCATTCAATAATTTTAGGGCCTGAACTCCCCCATGTCCTAGCTCCCTACCACACACACCAGGCCTTGTTATCACATAGTCTGCCATTACACACTACCTATTGTTAGCCACTAATAGTTTCCATAAACAGTCTCCACCCAGATCGTTATTGATTCCTTTGTCTGTCCAACTGTTTTCTTTCTCTTTGTGCTCTATCCCTACATTAGCTCCTCCCTATCTTCTGCATGTATATCAACATTTTCCTACCTACCAACAATTCAGAGAAAGGGTCACCAGACTCAAAACATTACTTTTGATTTTTCTTCACAGATGCTGCCAGACCTGCTGAGCTTTTCCAGCAACTTCTGTTTTTGTTTCTGAACAGACATGAGCAGCTTGCTCTATTATTCTTAACAGACGAGTCAGAGAGGTAAAGAGAGATAAAAAATTCGAAGAGAGCTATCGATTCAAAATGGCGATGAGATAAATTGCTTGTGGTGCTCAGTGTTTATAGTTTTCTGAAATTTTGGTTATTTGAAATACTCAGTAACATATTCTTCACAATTTAGAGTACAGTCTCCTAAAATAGATATTTCTTGTATACCTCATTGAGAAATTTAACAGCTCCATTGTGGCTTCTGACTCAGTGACTTTGGCATGACACCTTCCTTACTCAAGTACCAGCCCACACATATCCACTTAGGAGGTGATAAAAAATGAGATCAAAAGCACAGATATGGATCTGCTTGTGAAAATATCTTCTGCTGTAAACACTAGTAAAAGGGTCTTTGTAAGGTTGAGTATTGATGATCATTACATAGATTTCTGAAAATTATTAATATTTAGCCTACATTTTCAGATTCTGTATCATAAGAACAATTACAAATTTGTACTTTTTTTGATAGTACGGTATTATGTTGTATGACTTACATTCATGAGATTGGTTTACAAATCAAAAACTACACTATAGATTTCTCAAAGTTAGTTCACATCAGTCTGTAATTTGAACAGTTGTATAAATACCTTTAAGGTCTTACCTTGAGTAGCATGCTAGCTGTGATATTGATCGGTTTGGTCCCTCCTGTACTGCTTTAGTTTCATCTCCAAGATATACCAATTACAAGTTATTTCCTTTCATGGTTTGCTAGCTATCAGTTTCCTTTATAAACTTTCTAACAAATATTGGAAAAGTATGGACCTAGTATGGATAGACAGCATTGATTTGCGCAGGGAGGTAGTATCTCACAAACCCAATTGAGATTTTTGAGGAAGTGCCAAAGATGATTGATGAGGATAGGGCAGTGAACATTTTCTGCATGGACTTTAGCAAAGGCCTTTGACTAGGTTCCTCATGGCAGGCTGGTCCAGAAGGTGATGTCACATGGTGACTTGGTGAGTTGATAAGATGGATATGGAATTGGTTGGTCATAGCAGTCAGTAGTGGTGGAAGGGTGCTTTTCTGACTGGAGATCTGTGGTCAGTGGCATTCTGCAGGGATCAGTGCTGGAGACCTATTGTTGTTAATCGATATGGAGAGGATGGTAGGTAGTCTGATGAGTAGGTTTGAGGACAACACAAAGATTGTGGGAGCTGTGGATAGTGAGGAAGATTGCTAGAGGATGTATATAGGCTGGAGATTTAGCAGAAAAATAGCAGATAGAATTTAATGTGACGTGATGCATTTTGGAAGATCCACCGCAGGAGGAAAATTTACAGTAAATGCTAAAACCCACAGAAGCAATAATATATAGAGAGAACTAGGCATCCGGGTCCACACTTCCCTGAAAGTGACAACACAAATGGATAAGATAGTCAAGAAGGTTTATGGTATGCTTATCTTCATTGGTTGTGGCATAGAATATAAAAATTGGCAAGTATATAGAACTTTACTTAGGACACATTTGGAATATTGTGTAAAGTCTGGTTACTACACTACCAGAAGCAAATGGAGGCTTTGAAGAAGGTACAGAAAAAGTTTATCAGGATGTTTTCTGGTTTGGAGGGTATTAGCTTTGAGAAGAGATAGACAAATTTGGTTTGTTTTCACTTGAATGTTGGAGATTGATGGGCAACCTTATAGAACTTTTTAAAGTTGAGAGATATGGAAAGAATGGATAATCAGAGTTTCTTTTCCAGGGCAGGTTTTTTTTTATACACAGCAGGTGGTAAGTGCCTGGAATGTGCCGCCAGATGAGGTGATAGAAGCATATTCAATAGCAATGTTTAAGAGACATCTTGTCAGATACATGAATAGGCAGGAAACGAAGGAATACAGGCTGCGTAGAGGCAAAAGATTTTTAGTTTAGAAAAGCATGTGTTGGCACAGGGTTGGTGGGCCGAAGAGTCTGTTCTTCTGCTGTACTGTTCTTTGCATTTTGTATTACTTAAATTTGCTTGACCCGTTGAAAACTTTCCTCTCTATAATCAGTTCAGAAGGATCACTGAACCCTGAAACATTAACTCTGCTTTCTCCCTACAAATGAGTCAGACCTGCTGAGTTTTTCCAATAATTTCTGTTTTTGTATCAAATGCAGTAGTGTGGCTTCAGAATATTCTGTTCTAAGAAACTATCCAAAAATACGCTATGATCTCCTTATTTAGGCTACCTTTGTTCTGTCATGATTATTGCTTACTTTTCTGAAAGTCTCTCATTATTTCATCCTTTATGCTCCACTGTATCATATAGTAACAGTTAAGGAGCCGTGCATCACTTCCAGGAGTGACTTTTTGCCTTCATCACTTTTCATCTCGACCGAAACAATTTTTGAATTCTGGTTTCCTGAACTTCCATTCTGTTATTTATTAACTAACAAAGCCACCCCTCTACATTTTCCTAGCTTCATGTACACCTAAATTTCCTGCAACTTTAAGATTCAGGCTTCAATCCATAAAAATCTGCCGCCTTGTCCCTGTAACAGCTAGCAGATTTTAAAAGTTCAATACAGTGGGAGTTTCCAGCATGATCTTTCTGAAAAGTGATCTGAATGTTAAGGGGAAGAAATTATTTCTCAAAGTTTTGATAATTTGAAATATTTTAAACTGTTGTGGTGATATAGGATGGTAGACTGGGGTGGCACAGTGGATCAGTGGCTGGGGCTGCTGCTTCACAGGACCAGGGACCCGGATTCGATTGGTAGATGACTGTCTGCATGGAGTTTGCACATTTTCCCCGTGTCTGCTTGGGTTTCCTCCATGTGCTCCAGTTTCCTCCCACAGTCCAAACATATGCAGACCAGGTGGTTTGGCCATGCTAAATTGCCCAGGGATGCTCAGGCGAGGTGCACTAACAATGGGAGGTGCAAGGTTACAGGGACTGGGTAGGGTGATGGGTCTGGGTGGGATGCTTTGTAAAGGGTCAGTGTAGACCTGATGGGCAGAATGGCCTGTTTCCACACTGCAGAGAATCTATGACAAGATAAATTGAACATTTGAAAGAGAGACTTTTGTACAAGGGATGGAAAATATTTGGTACATCAGAAGTATGTAAAAAGATTCCTTGAGGTGAAGGATTTTAAAACTTCTACAAAAAGGTAATAAAAATACAGCAAATAATCCATTCCAATGTATCAATGCACAAACCTTTCTGTAGAGAAGTGTTGGAAGAAGCCCTGATGGTTCCAACAAGATTTTATTTCCTTTTCTAGTATCAACAATGATTGGCACAGGTTTCTTGGGGACTGCCATCTGAACGTCAAATACGTTGGCTTGAACAAAGTTTTTCTTGGTGCGAAGTCCCATTAGTGGTTTGTCAGATGGGATAGAAGATTTAATTCCTTCTACAGGAACTTTGTAAGGTTTCCCTGTGAAATGAAACAGATATTTTCCTGAAATGATGAAGATTATGGATTTATTTTATGATTGCCAATGTTCAGCAATGGCTCGAAAAGAGATGCAATATGATATTTCTCTACCCAAAGGCTGGCTGGGAACTGACACATCACACGTACCTGTGGTAATTTACACAAAAATGCTGCAAGCTTTAATTACTTTCTAACAAGTGTAAGCACAGCCTGATGTCGTGCTAAGCAATGTAAATTTCTTAGTCTGTGCTAAATTAGCTGATCTCAATTATGACAGTGGATCATTTCTCTTGATCCTATATCCTTGAAGTCGAGGGAATGAGTTAGTAAAAAAAAAGCAGAAGTGTGGGAGTAATCTTGACTTCATCAGTAAAAGTAGCTTATTGAAATGGCATCATTTATTAATAATACTGAAATTTCTCTCAAAACCATCATAACTTGAAAATTTATATGAAATTGGCTGTAATAGGCAAAATGCCCCATTATTTCAGCTTTAACTGGCAAAAAAAACTTCATCAGCTGCTAGAAATTGCATAATCTAAGGTTTGAACTCAGTTTGTGTGTGAAGATGACAACAATAAACTGGTCGTCCTCAATCACGCACTAATATGTGTCAGTAAAGATCAACTTGAATCAAACTAAGGGATGGCATAAAGAACAAGAGTCAGTTGCTGAGCCTTTCTTTTCACAAGACACATCATTATAAACTCAGCTCAGTACTAAGGACTCCAGAGCTTAGACTCATTAAAAGATGATTTTTTGCAGAATAATAAATATTACAGAATAGGGGGAAGCTCTTCAGCCCCAATGCTGCCACTTACTTCTGTAATCTTATTCCCCTTCAAACCTTTACATATTCTTTCTATTTATATATTTATTCCAATCCCTTTTAAATGACATTCTATACTCTACCTCAATAGCCATTATGGTGCAACAACTTCTGGTCTAATTGTCCTCAGTGCTAAAAGCAACTTTGTGCTTTGGTTCTTCCAATTAGATGCTCGGTCTCCATCCCCTTGCTCCAATCGCCATTCATGAGAGGAATCTATTTATGCACAGTAAAGTCTCTGGATTTTACTCACTTTTGTTTGCCCTTCTCTTGGTATTATTAACACTCACATGGTGCTGTCACTGCTTCTGCCTTAGCAAAATACTCCTGGCTCCAACATCAACTTCATTTCACTGCTGTATCTCTCTTCACTCCTCCCAGCTTGAGCCCAAACATCTGTTATTCAATTTTCTAAACCACTGTTTCGACCTCCCCGATCCAATTTCTAAGCTTTGTTCTTTCCTCACCTGAGCCCCATGTAGTTCTTAAAGTACCTCTCCATTCCTTGTTATCTGGCCAAATCATATTTCAAATCACTCTTGCTCACCCTCATCTCTTGAATGTAACCCTTCTCCTTTTCATTCTATCCTCCAATTCACCAGACATCCTCTTTTCTACTTTCTCATGTGATATCTCCTCTAGTTTTTAAAAGGTGGGATAAATGAATTAGATCATTGACCTCACTTAACAGAATAAAATCCTCAATGAAATGACCTGCTTGTTCTCTTTGCTCCTCTCAATAATCACATTCCCACACTTCTATTCTCTCACCACTTTCTCTTTTACTGTAAACTCCAACTATCACTGCAACCTTTTCTCCTGACTCCATATGACTTAACCCTGGCCCCCAAGTCTCCCTGACCTTTAATTCATTCTTCCTTCCTTCACTAATCCCTATTTCTAGAATCTTTCTTCCCTCATCCCATTCCCTTCCCCTCAATGGTATAACCATTCTGCAGTCACTCTCACACCCTTCCTCAGTTTTCTTCTCTCCTCCAAACAGCAGTTCCCATTTGCCCTCACTACTCCAAATTCCTTAGCTTTTGCCCTTTTTCCAGAATGTAAATGCCACAGCTAGAAGTAGAATCTGACTTTATTTGATACTCTGCAAGAAAAGTAACATGTGGAAAAGAAAATCAGCTTGCAAATACAATGTAAATGCAATATGCCCAATAAAAAATGAATGCTGTCATGCTATCCATGATGAGTAATGAAAAACAACAGTTCAATAACTTGTTGACTCTCAAAATGGGCATCAATTTCTAGTCACACTTGTGTTATCATAAATGAATTAAATTAAATATCAGCCAACTCTGTAGCTTGCGGACTAAATCCACACTGATACTATCAACAAGGAGTAGATTACAGTCTGTGGTTTTCCAAATATTAAAATTGATCTGTGAAAATCTCATGCTGTGGGTCAATTCATGGAAATCACCCACCTGTGGTTTTGAATCCTAAGAAAACAATTCGCTACTTCAAAGTGAATGACCCTTCTAAAAAGAACATTACTTTTAGCTTACAGTTAAGATATAGAAGATAAGGAACTATTTTGCAATATTTCACAGAGACTTACGTTCTGGTAGCTTTTGTTCCTTGGAATGCTTCAATAGATGGTGCTTTGGACAAGGAGGCTCAACTTTGGGCAAACCCATCGTCTTGTGTGCTGATTTCTTAGAATCCCAGTCTTTCTGTACAATGTTCCGTTGTTTTGAACGATAACTGACAAAAGAAAAAATATCTTAAATTTGTTTGAGAATTTTCTGTGAACAAAGCAACAGCTGCAATTTTGGCACAATACAAGAAGCTGTCACAAAGTTAGTCCCTTTTTTTTCTAAAAGCTGTTCCTTGGCTCAAGGAGACTCTGTCCTTGATTTTTTTCAGAGGGGTAATAAACCAGGACAGGCTCTGATCAGTCTAGTTTGGAACAGAGATGAAAAGGATTTTGAGAGGCCTTTTGTTTAAATGTAAACAGATGAGACTTCAGGCTAAATTGGTCATGCTTTAGGAGTGACATGTATAAAGAAAGGAGAGTGGTCAGCTCTCTAGCTAGCTGAGCTGTTTTAGTTCAGCCTTGAACTGGTTGGAAGTTCAACAGGGAGCTGTGTGGAAACCCTCTCTCTCTTTCTGTCCTTTAATTTCAACCTGTAAGCACGTGTTCCATCTATACTGGTTTTTAAAGGGAGTTTGCTTCTTGGGACTGTTGCGTATATTTGGAACAGCATAATTAAGTCTAGTTGGATAGGCAGAGGTCTGTAGGGGTTCTTTATTCTGTTCTTTGTGTTTCATTGTGTAATTTTGTGAATAAATGCTTGTTTGTTTTAAAATCTAGGAGTCAACCTAGCAAACTTAATCTGGGTATTTTTTTCTGTACACTTAATGAAACAAATTGCAAAATTACGGTCTGAGCTGCCAGTTTAAGAATGTTTTGAGTGGTCTGGCTCAGTCCATAACAGATTTAAGGCTCTTTGCGGGATTTTAAATAGTGAGTGGTAGGTGCTAGCGTCTTTATTTCAGGTGTTGGTTTGGTTGGGTAGACAAGGCTTGGAATAGTAATGAAGGGCTGATGAAGAGCTTTTTCCCGAAACGTCAATTTTCCTTCTCCTTGGATGCTGCCTGACCTGCTGTGCCTTTCCAGCACCACTCTGATCTAGACTACTGCTTGGGATAGTAATGGCTCTTTCAATCATCAAAGTTTTCTGGAAGTGGATGCAGTGACTTTGCAAGTTTTGCAATAAGTGAATAAGACCAAGTTGCAAGAATTAGCAGAGAGGCTGGAATTGGAACTGTCTGCTTCTGTGAGGAAAGGAGAGATAATTACAGCAGTAGGTCAGCATTTAAACTTGTTGGAGAAACTATCAGAATCTATAGATATGGAAAGAATTCAATTGCAAATGAAATAGCTTGAGTTAGAGGCGAGAGATAAGGAAAGGGCAGCAGAAATGAATCAGTTCGAGTTACGATTAGAAGCAGAAGAGAAGGAGGAAGAGAGATCAGCAGAACAGAGGGAACATGAGAGAGCTTTTGAATTTCAAAAATTGACACTTAAAAAGGAAAGTTAGCTTAAAGGGCTGAAGGTAACTTCAGTGAGGAAGTTGTGCAAAGTCATGTGGAAAAACGGTTAAAACAGTAAGGTTAGCTGCTGAAGTGGCTGATGATTATGAGCATAAAACACGGTTTGGCTTCCAGAATCAATTTCAGTCTATGAGGGATAGAAATTGGGGCAAAGATAAATTCTCATGTGGAAAGGGAAAGGTAGATCTCAGCGAAGATCATAAAGGTAACTTATCGCAGGGTAAAAAAAGAAATGTTTGAGGGGGACAAAGAAGTTAAAAAGCTCCGCTGTTTTCATTGTAATAAATTGGCGACATGAAATCACAGTGTTGGTGGGCTAGGAGAAAGCCAGATGCAGGAAAACCAGATAAGCCTGGAAGTGTTGTTGGACTAGTAACAAAAAGCACAAGAGAAGTTAGGCAACTGCCTCAGAGTGTACAAGATGATCAGAGGTTGTTTAACTGGCTCAAAGGAAGAAGACAGAGGGTGCTGGTGGAGGGTTGTTTTTCAGACTGGAGGCCTGTGACCAGTGGTGTGCCACAAGGATCTGTGTTGGGTCCACTACTTTTCATCATTTATATAAATGACTTGGATGTGAACATAAGAGGGGCACCAGTATCCTTTGGGGGAGGTTTGCTAGTGCTCTTTCGGGGGGTTTAAACTAAATCTGCAGGGGCATGGGAACCTAGACTGTAGCTTTAGGGTGCAGGACCTGGAGTGTAGGGAGGTTAGGAACATGGCATCAATCTCGAAGGAGGGTGCCTGTAAACAGAAAGGTGGCTTGAAGTGTGTATACTTCAATGCAAGAAGTATACGAAATAAGGTAGGTGAACTTGCAGCATGGGTTGGTACCTGGGAGTTCGATGTTGTGGCTATTACGGAGACATGGGTAGAACAGGGACAGGATTGGCTGTTGCAGGTTCCAGGGTTTAAATGTTTTAGTAGCGTCAGAGGTGGGGGTAAAAGAGGGGGAGGTGTGGCATTGCTTGTCAAAGATAGTATTACAGCAGTGGAAAGGACGATGGATGAAGACTCGCCATCTGAGGTAGTTTGGGCTGAGCTTAGAAATAGGAAAGGTGAGGTTAACCCTGTTAGGAGTTTTCTACAGGCCTCCTAATAGTCCTAGAGACGTAGAAGAAAGGATTGCGAGGATGATTCAGGAGAAGAGTGAAAGTAATAGGGTGGTTGTTACGGGGGACTTTAACTTTCCAGATATTGACTGGGAAAGCTATAGCTCGAGTACGTTGGATGGATCGGTGTTTGTCCAATGTGTGCAGGAAGGATTCCTGACACAATATGTAGACAAGCCAACAAGAGGTGAGGCCATACTGGATTTGGTTCTGGGTAACGAACCAGGCCAGGTGTTAGAATTGGAGGTAGATGAGCACTTTGGGGACAGTGACCACAATTCGGTGACTTTTACTCTAGTGATGGAGAGGGATAAGTGTGCACTACAGGGCAAGAGTTATAGCTGGGGGCAGGGAAATTATGATGTGGTGAGGCATGACTCAGGATGCGTGGCTTGGAAAAGTAGGCTTCAAGGGAAGGGTACAATCGATATGTGGAGCTTGTTCAAGGAGCAACTATTGAGTGTCCTTGATAAGTATGTACCTGTCAGGCAGGGAGGAAAGGGTCGTGTGAGGGAACCGTGGTTTAATAAGGAATTTGACTCCCTTGTGAAAAAGAAGAGGGCGGCCTATGTAAAGATGGGGCATGAAGGTTCAATTGGGGCAATTGAGAGTTATAAGGTAACCAGGAAGGATCTAAAGAGAGAGCTAAGAGCAGCAAGGAGAGGACATGAAAAAGTCCTTGGATGGTAGGATTAGGGAAAACCCAAAGGCTTTCTATAGGTATGTCAGGAATAAAAGAATGACTAGGGTAGGAATAGGTCTAGTCAAGGATAGTAGTGGGAAGTTGCGTGTGGAGGCTGAAGAAATTGGGGAGACACTGAATGAATACTTTTCGCCAGTATTGACTCAGGAACAGGACATTGTTGCCGATTTGAATATTGAGTCACAATTAATTAGAATGGATGGCTTTGAGGTATGTAGGGAAGAGGTGTTGGAAATTCTGGAAAGGGTGAATATAGATAGGTCCCCTGGGCCTGATGGCATTTATCCTAGGATTCTCTAGGAAGCAAGGGAGGAGATTGCAGAGCCATTGGCCTTGATTTTTATGTCCTCGCTGTCTACAGGAATAGTGCCAGAAGACTGGAGGATAGCAAATGTGGTTCCCTTGTTCAAGAAGGGGAGTAGGGATAACCCTAGTAACTATAGGCCGGTGAGTCTTACCTCTGTTGTGGGCAAAGTCTTAGAGAGAATTGTAAGGGATAGGATTTATGAACATCTGGATAGGAATAATGTGATCAAGGATAGTCAGCATGGTTTTGTGAAGGGCAGGTCATGCCTCACAAACCTTTATTGAATTCTTTGAGAAGGTGACTAAGGAGGTGGACGAGGGTAAAGCGGTAAATGTGGTGCATATGGATTTTAGTAAGGCGTTTGATAAGGTTCCCATGGTAGGCTACTACAAAAAATACGGAGGTATGGCATTGAGGGTGCGTTAGAGGTTTGGATTAGGAATTGGCTGGCTGGAAGAAGATAGAGGGTAGTAGTTGATGGTAAAGGTTCATCTTGGAGTGCAGTTTCTAGCCGTGTTCTGCAAGGATCTGTTTTAGGATCATTGCTGTTTGTCATTTTTATAAATGACCTGGAGGAGGGGCTAGAAAATTGGGTGAGCAAGTTTGCAGAAGATATGCAAGTCGGTGGAGTTGTTGACAGTGAGGAAGAATGTGGCAGGTTACAGCGGGATATAGGTAAGGTGCAGAGCTGAGCAGAAAGGTGGCAAATGGAGTTCAATGTAGCTAAGTGTGAAGTGATTCACTTTGGTAAGAGAAACAAGAGGATGGAGTACTGGGCTAATGGTCGGATACTTGATAGTGTGGATGAGCAGAGGGATCTTGGTGTCCATGTACACAGATCTCTGAAAGTTGCCACCCCAGGTAAATAGTGCTGTGAAGAAGGCATATGGCGTACTGGCTTTTATTGGTAGAGGAATTGAGTTCTGGAGTCCTGAGGTCATGTTGCAGTTGTATAAGACTCTGGTGCGGCCGCATCTGGAGTATTGTGTGCAGTTTTGATCGCCATAATATAGGAAGGATATGGAGGCACTGGAACGGGTGCAGAGGAGGTTTACCAGGATGTTGCCTGGTATGGTAGTAAGATCGTACGAGGAAAGGCTGAGGCACTTGGGGCTGTTTTCATTGGAGAAAAGAAGGTTTAGGGGTGACTTGATAGAGGTGTACAAGATGATTAGGGGTTTAGATAGGGTTGGCCATAGGAACCTTTTTCCACATATGGAGTCAGATATTACGAGGGGGCATAGCTTTAAATTAAGGGGTGGTAGCTATAGGACTGATGTTAGGAGTAGATTATTTACTCAGTGAGTCGTGAGTTCATGGAATGCCCTGCCAGTAACAGTGGTGGACTCTCCCTCTTTATGGGCTTTAAACGGGCATTGGATAGGCATATGGAGGATAGTGGGCTAGTGTAGGTTAGGTGGGCTTGGATCGGCGCAACATCGAGGGCCGAAGGGCCTGTACTGCGCTGTATTTTTCTATGTTCTATGTTCTATAAGAGATATAGTTAGTAGGTTGGCAGATGACACCATAATTGGAGGTGCAGTGGACAGCATAAAAGGTTATCTCAGATTACAAAGGGATTTTGATCAGATGGGCCAATGGGCTGAGATGTGGCAGATGGAGTTTTCTTTAGATAAATGTGAGGTGCTGCATTTTGGGAAAGCAAATCTTAGCAGGACTTATACACTTAATGGTAAGGTCCTCAGGTGTGTTGCTGAACAAAGAGACCTTGGAGTGCAGGTTCATAACTCCTTGAAAGTGGAGTCACAGGTAGATAGGATAGTGAAGGCAGCGTTTGGTCTGCTTTCCTTTATTGGTCAGAGTATTGAGTACAGGAGTCGGAAGGTCATGTTGCAGCTGTACAGGACATTGGTTAGGCCACTGTTGGAATATTGTGTGCAATTCTGGTCTCCTTCCTATCAGAAAGTTGTTGTGAAACTTGAAAGGGTTCAGAAAAGATTTGCACGGATGTTGTCGGGGTTGGAGGATTTGAGTTATAGGGAGAGATGGAAAAGGCGAGGACTGTTTTCCCTGGAGACTGAGGCTGATGGATAGGATAAATAGGCAAAGTCTTTTCCCTGGGCTGGGGGAGTCCAGAACTAGAGGGCATAGGTTTAAGGTGAGAGGGGAAAGGTATAAAAGAGACCCAAGAGGCAGCTTTTTCACTCAGAGGGTAATACAAGTAAGGAACGAGCTGTCAGAGGAAGTGGTGGAGGCTAGTACAATTGTAACATTTAAAAGGCATCTGGAACTAGATTGGGTTGGGATATCTGATCAGCATGGATAAGTTGGACCGAGGGGTCTGTTTCCATCCTGTACATCTCTATGACAATGACTCCATGAGTAGCCTCCAAAGGGATCACAACAGCTGGTCATTGCACTATATTCCATACAGTTTTGTTCACCAATTCTCTGATAATGATGTAGATGAATAGCAAGTCTTAGAAAACATCCAGACCTAGGCTGATGAACAGGGAGTATTACAATGCCAATGTCACTGAAAACATTTTTAAAAAGATGGATTTTCAAGCAACTAATACATAGAACTGAAGAACAAGGCTAGACATTTAAAAGATTTTACAGTAAACATGCTAATAAAGCATGTTTCTAAAATTGTCTGTGGAAATAGAAATAGCCATGTTGTCTTTCTTGTGAATACAACACAAAGAAACCTGAAATCTTCTGTGTTTAAATGATGGAAAATTGCAGGGTATCCATTTCATGGCTGCCGAGATCTCTCTCGTATCAGCTCCTTGTTTGTTACAATTCCAGTAAAGTCTGCAACTTTTATAAACAGATGAATTTCCCCAGCAACTGGCAGGAGGAACCAAAAAGAAAAAGCTTTTAAGAATTGTTCTTTACCAGAAACGTAAAAATTAATAGTGATCAAACATTACTGAGTGACAACTAATGCATTAATCTAAATAAAGCGTGTTTTTCCATTCACAAAATATGTTTCACTGTCCACCATACTTTGGGGAGATCTGTAGCATTACAAGATCAGTTCCACAGTCACTCCCAACTCTGCGATAAGATTTCATTTCTCCCTACCACACCACTTCCGTTCAAACACCAGCTGTCTTTTTGACATCTTTTCACAATAGAAAAAGTGCCACCCCACTCCATGAGTTCTGTTCAAGCTTCTCCTCTTATGACAACCACATCATATGGGTATGTCTCTGAGCTGAAGTGTTTATCTAGAATTCTATACTTGATTTTGAGTCAAAAATATGTTTCATAAGAAAAGTAATATTTACCTCTCAAATGCCAGACAATAACCATCTCCAATAAAGAAAGCAGCATAACTATCCTCTTAACATTCAACAGCATTATCATCAGCAAATCCAGAAGAATTAATGTCCGAATGGTTTTATTGATCCGAAAACTTAACGGGACTAGCTGCATCAATGTCATGACTTGTGCCAAATGACTCACCTTAGCCCAAATACCTAGAGTTATAGAGACAAATACCATGAAAACAAACCCTTTGGTCCAAATCGTCCATGCCGACCAGATATCCAACCCAATCTAGTCCCATTTGCCAGCACTTGGCCCATATCCCTCTTAACCCTTACTATTCATATACCCATCCAGATGCATTTTAAATGCTGCAATTGTACCAGCCTCCACCACTTCCTCTGGCAGCTCATTTCATTCCATACACGTACCACCCTCTGAGTGAAAACGTTGCCCCCTAGATCCCTTTATATCTTTCCCCTCTCACCCTAAACTTATGTCCTGTCGTTTTGGACTCCCCCACCATAGGGAAAAGACCTTGTCTATTTATTCTATCCATGCCCCTCATGATTTTATAAACTTCTATAAGGTCACTCCGCAGCCTCCGACACTCCAGGGAAAACAGCCCTAGCCTATTCATCTTTTCCTGATAGCTCAAATGCTCCAACCCTAGAAACATCCTTGTAAATCTTTTCTGAACCCTTTCAAGTCTCTCAACATCCTTCTGATAGGAAGGAGACCAGAATTGCATGCAATATTCCAACAGTGGCCTAACCAATGTCCGGTACATCTGCAACATGACATCCCAACTCCTGTACTCAATATTCTGACCAATAAAGGAAAGCATATCAAACACCTTCATCACTATCCTATCTACCTGCAACTCTACTTTCAAGGAACTATGAACCTGCACTCCAATGTCTCTTTGTTCAGCAACACTATACAGGACCTTACCATTAAGTGTATAAATCCTGCTCCGATTTGCTTTTCCAAAATGCAGCACCTCGCAATTAAACTCCATCTGTCACCTCACAGCCCATTGGCCCATCTGATCAAAATCCTGTTGTAAAATGACCTTTGCTGTCCACTAAATCTCCAATTTTGGTGTCATTTGGAAACTTACTAACTTTACCTCCTATGTTCACGTCGAAATCATCTATATAAATGATGAAAAGCAGTGGACTCAGCATCAATCCTTGTGGCACATCACTGGTCCCAGGCTTCCAGTCTGAAAAGCAACCTGTTCACCACGACTTCACAACATTCAGATGATCCAAAACTACACTGCACAAAGCTATACACTTGAATGGCAAACAGCTCCCCCTCGTTAAACAATCTAAAATTCCATAAGCTTTCTTCTCCACCCTCCATTATTTGTCCTTCTTATACCACATTCCTATTCACTCCCTTGTTCTTTATGCTTTCTGCTTTTGACTCAATTTCTGTCAATCCATCCTGTGAGTCTCCTTTCCATTCATCATTCTCCCACCCACCTCGCTCTGCCTTTGTATCACTTGCTCCTCTTCCCTTTCGGCACTCTACATCTTCCACAGTCCAAAGTATCAAACAAAGTCCCTCTCTTCATAATCATGTCTCTTTCCCTCACACACTTTCCAAACTCTTCACTCCATCCTTGCCTCTCTCTCCTCCCTGCCCTATTTCCTCGCTCCAAACTCGCTCTCCTCCCAGCCCTTATTGCCTCGGTCCAAACTCCCCCCTCTCTCACCTCCCTCCTCTCATTCCCTCCCCCCACCAAATTCCCCTCTCTCTCTGTCCTCCCTCCCCTCATTCCCTCGCACCAAACTCCCTCTCTCTCTGCCCTGCCAATCCTTCACTCCAAACTCTTCCTCACTCTCTGTCCTCCCTTTCCTCATTCCCTTGCTCCAAACTCCATCTCTCTGTCTTTCCCCTCCTCATTCCCTTCCTCCAAACTCCCTCTCTCTGTCTGCCCCCCCATCCCTCGCTCCAAACTCTTCCTCTCTCTCAACTCTTCCTCTCTCTCTGTCCTCCCTTTCCTCATTCCCGCGGTCCAAACTCCCCCTCTCTCTGTCTGCCCTCCCCTCAAACCCTCGCTCCAAACTCCCCCTCTCTCTGTCCTCCCTCCTCTCATTTCCCTGCTCCACACTTCCTCTCTCTCTGTCCTCCCTCTACTCATTCTCTCGCTTCAAATTCCCTCTCTCTGTCCTCCCTCCCCTCATTCCCTCACTCCACACTCCCTCTCTCTCTGTGTCCTCCCTCTACTCATTCTCTGGCTTCAAATTCCTCTCTCTGTCTTCCCTATTCTCATTCCCTCGCTCCAAACTCCGTCTCTCTCTGTCCCCCCTCTTCTCATTCCCTCGCTCCAAACTCCCTATCTCTCTGTCCTCCCTCCCCTCATTCCCTCGCTCCACACTCCCTCTCTCTCTGTCCTCCCTCCCCTCATTCCCTCACCCACACTCCCTCTCTCTCTGTCTTCCCTCTCATTCCCTCGCTCCAAACTCCCTCTCTCTCTGTCCTCCCTCCCCTCATTCCCTCACCCCAATCTCCCTCTCTCTGTCTCGCTCCCTCAATCACTCACTCCACACTCCCTCTCTCTCTCTCTGTACTCCCTCCCCTCATTCTCTCGTTTCAAACTCCCTCTCTCTCTGTTCTCCCTCCCCTCATTCCCTGGCCCCAATCTCCGTCTCTCTGTCTTCCCTCTTCTCATTCCCTCGCTCCAAACTCCCTCTAACTCTGTCCTCCCTCCCCTCATTCCCTCGCTCCACACTCCCTCTCTCTCTGTCCTCCCTCTACTCATTCTCTCGCTTCAAATTCCCTCTCTCTGTCCTCCCTCTGCTCATTCCCTTGCTCCAAATTCCCTCTCTCTGTTCTCCCTCTCCTCATTCCCTTGCTCCTCACTCCCTCTCTCTGTCCTCCCTCCCCCATTCCCTCGCTCCAAATTCCCTCCCTCTCTGTACTCCCTCCCCTCAAGCCCTCGCTTTAAACTCCCTCTCTCTCTGTCCTCCCTCCCCTCATTCCCTCACTCCAAACTCCCTCTCCCTCTGTCTGTCTGCCAGCCCAATCCCTCGCTCCAAACTCTTCCTCTCTTAATCTTCCTCTCTCTCTGTCCTCCCTTTCCTCATTCCCTTGCTCCAAACTCCATCTCTCTGTCTTTCCCCTCCTCATTCCCTTCCTCCAAACTCCCTCTCTCTGTCTGCCCCCCCATCCCTCGCTCCAAACTCTTCCTCTCTCTCAACTCTTCCTCTCTCTCTGTCCTCCCTTTCCTCATTCCCGCGGTCCAAACTCCCCCTCTCTCTGTCTGCCCTCCCCTCAAACCCTCGCTCCAAACTCCCCCTCTCTCTATCCTCCCTCCCCTCATTTCCCTGCTCCACACTTCCTCTCTCTCTGTCCTCCCTCTACTCATTCTCTCGCTTCAAATTCCCTCTCTCTGTCCTCCCTCCCCTCATTCCCTCGCTCCACACTCCCTCTCTCTCTGTGTCCTCCCTCTACTCATTCTCTGGCTTCAAATTCCTCTCTCTGTCTTCCCTATTCTCATTCCCTCGCTCCAAACTCCGTCTCTCTCTGTCCCCCCTCTTCTCATTCCCTCGCTCCAAACTCCCTATCTCTCTGTCCTCCCTCCCCTCATTCCCTCGCTCCACACTCCCTCTCTCTCTGTCCTCCCTCCCCTCATTCCCTCACCCCACACTCCCTCTCTCTGTCTTCCCTCTCATTCCCTCGCTCCAAACTCCCTCTCTCTCTGTCCTCCCTCCCCTCATTCCCTCACCCCAATCTCCCTCTCTCTGTCTTTCCCCTCCTCATTCCCTTCCTCCAAACTCCCTCTGTCTGCCCCCCCATCCCTCGCTCCAAACTCTTCCTCTCTCTCAACTCTTCCTCTCTCTCTGTCCTCCCTTTCCTCATTCCCGCGGTCCAAACTCCCCCTCTCTCTGTCTGCCCTCCCCTCAAACCCTCGCTCCAAACTCCCCCTCTCTCTATCCTCCCTCCCCTCATTTCCCTGCTCCACACTTCCTCTCTCTCTGTCCTCCCTCTACTCATTCTCTCGCTTCAAATTCCCTCTCTCTGTCCTCCCTCCCCTCATTCCCTCGCTCCACACTCCCTCTCTCTCTGTGTCCTCCCTCTACTCATTCTCTGGCTTCAAATTCCTCTCTCTGTCTTCCCTATTCTCATTCCCTCGCTCCAAACTCCGTCTCTCTCTGTCTCCCCTCTTCTCATTCCCTCGCTCCAAACTCCCTATCTCTCTGTCCTCCCTCCCCTCATTCCCTCGCTCCAAACTCCCTCTCTCTCTGTCCTCCCTCCCCTCATTCCCTCACCCCACACTCCCTCTCTCTCTGTCTTCCCTCTCATTCCCTCGCTCCAAACTCCCTCTCTCTCTGTCCTCCCTCCCCTCATTCCCTCACCCCAATCTCCCTCTCTCTGTCTTCGCTCCCCTCAATCACTCACTCCACACTCCCTCTCTCTCTCTCTGTACTCCCTCCCCTCATTCTCTCGTTTCAAACTCCCTCTCTCTCTGTTCTCCCTCCCCTCATTCCCTGGCCCCAATCTCCGTCTCTCTGTCTTCCCTCTTCTCATTCCCTCGCTACAAACTCCCTCTAACTCTGTCCTCCCTTTCATCATTCCCTTGCTCCACACTCCCTCTCTCTGTCCTCCCTCCCCTCATTCCCTCGCTCCACACTCCCTCTCTCTCTGTCCTCCCTCTGCTCATTCCCTCGCTCCAAATTCCCTCTCTCTGTCCTGCCTCTCCTCATTCCCTTGCTCCTCACTCCCTCTCTCTGTCCTCCCTCCCCCATTCCCTCGCTCCAAATTCCCTCCCTCTCTGTACTCCCTCCCCTCAAGCCCTCGCTTTAAACTCCCTCTCTCTCTGTCCTCCCTCCCCTCATTCCCTCACTCCAAACTCCCTCTCCCTCTGTCTGTCTGCCAGCCCAATCCCTCACTCCAAACTCTTCCTCTCTTAATCTTCCTCTCTCTCTGTCCTCCCTTTCCTTATTCCCTCACTTCAAACTCCCTCTCTCTCTGTCCTCCCTCTCCTCATTCCTTCGTTCCAATCTCCCTCTCTCTGTCTTCCCTCCCCTCAATCTCTCATTCCAAACTCCCTCTCTCTCTGTCTGCCACCCCAATCCCTCACTCCAAACTCTTCCCCTCTCTCTCTGTCCTCCCTTTCCTCATTCCCTCACTCCAAACTCCGTCTCTCTCTGTCCTCCCTTTCCTCATTCCTTCGTTCCAGTCTCCCTCTCTCTGTCTTCCCTCCCCTCAATCCCTCACTCCAAACTCCCTCTCTCTGTCCTCCCTCCCCTCATTCCCTCACTCCACACTCCCTCTCTCTATCATCCCTCCCCTCATACCCTTGCTCCACGTTCCCTCTCATTCTATCCTCCCTCTACTCATTCCCTCACTCCACACTCCCTCTCTCTCTCTGTCCTCCCTCCCCTCAATCCCTCACTCCAAACTCCCCCTCTCTTTCCAAACCCGCTATCCCTCTGTGGATCGCCCTCTCCCTGGAGCCTTCTGGAGGGTCCGTACCCTCTGACGGAACCAGCGGACCTGCCGGACACTCACTTGAGGCGTTGGCGGGGCGGAGGCTGGGGCCGGGGAAGCAGGTTGTAGATACACTCACTCGGAGCCTCATCGTCCATCGCGGAGATCCGATCGATCGTTTGAAGCCGTTTCCACGAGCGAGCCCACCGGTCTCGTTGTCATGGCGACCGTTACCAACAACACGCGGAGGCTCCCTAACGTCATTTCCGCTCAGCTCTGTGATTGGTCAAAACACTGACCAAACCCTGCCCTCCCACCATCTGTCGAAGGGGGATCGCAGAAAGAGAGTGGAGATAGGTAGTAGATGTTGGCTGTGATGAATTGGGAAATATTAATGAAAAGATTGACAGCGAATAGGTAATTGCAAACACATAAAGAGTGAATGGTTGAACTACAAAAACGTTTTTTTTCCTGTCTGGTGCAAGAGTGCAAAGAGAGCCGTGGCCAAACAAGAGTTAGGATGTAAGTTAGCTATAATATTAAATGTAAAAAAAAGCATACACATTTACAAGAAAAATATTATAGACCTGAGGATTGGGCACATTTTGGAAAAAGAAGGGCCAAAGAATTGATTAAGAATTGGGAAATAGAGTATGAGGGTAGGCTTGCAGGAGCATAACTTTCAAAGTTCTATAAGTATGCAAAGAAAACTGTTGTAACTCCCTTTCAGTCAGAAACAAGCGCAATTTATCATGGGGGCGGGAGCAAATAAAAAGCTGACAACCTAAATTTATACTTTCCTTCTGTCTTCACGTAGGTTTAAGGTGAGAGGGGAACGAGATAAGAATTTAAGAAATAGGAGTAGGAGTAGGCCATTTGAACTTTGTTCTGGATTAGTGGTGCTGGAAGAGCACAGCAGTTCAGGCAGCATCCAAGGAGCAGCGAAATCGACGTTTCGGGCAAAAGCCCTTTTGATCTTTGTGTGGACTCAGCTCATCGTAACCCTCGATTTCTTTACTGTTCAAATATTTACCTTTAGTTTAAAAACATTCAATGAGGTGGTCTCAACTGCTTCACTGGACAGGGAATTCCATAGATTCACAGCACTTTGGGTGAAGAAGTTTCTCTTCAACTCAGTCCTAAATTTGCACCCCTTATTTTGATGCTATGCGCCCTCGTTCTACTTTCACCCGCCAGTGGAAATACCCTCCCTGCTGGTATCTTATGCATTCCCTTCATCATTTTATATGTTTTTATAAGATCCCTCCCCATTCTTCTGAATTCCAATATGTTTAATCCCAGTTGACTCAATCTCTCCCCATAAGTCAACCCTTCAGCCTCCTTGACATCGATTATTGGCACGTTATTTGTGTCTTCCCCTATGAAGGCTGACACAAAAAGCCTGTTCAATGCCTCAGACATTTCCTCAACCTAGTGAGCCTCCTCTGCTCCCACTCCAGTGCCAGTACATCCTTTCTGAAGTAAGGAGACTGCAACTGGACACAATACTCCACATGTGGCCTCTGCAGCACCCTATACAGATGCAGCATAACCTCCCTGTATTTAAACTCCATCCTTCTAGCAATGAAGAACAATATTCCATTTACCTTCTTAATGAACTGCTGCACCTGCAAACCAACTATTTGTGATTCATACACTAGGACACCCATGTCCCTCTGCACAACAGGATGCTACAATTCAGTATTTACATAATAGTTATTCCTACCAAAATGGATGAATTCACATGTACTAATATTGTACTCCAATATTGAGCCAGACACTTGCTCACTCACTTAACCTATCAATATGGCTCCACATACTTTCAGTGTCCTCTGCACACTTGATCTACCACTCTTATCTTAGTGTTATCTGATAACTTTGACAAACTATACTTGGTCCCCAACTCCAAGTCACTTATGCAAGTTGTAAACAATTGCATTCCCAACACTGATATCCGAGGCATCACACTAGCCACTGATTGCCAACCAGAAAAACACACATTTATCCCCACTCTTTGCTTTTTCTTAGTTAACCAACCCTCTATCCATGCTAATACATTAGCCGTAATGGCAAGCACCTTTATTGTATGTGTTTGTAATGTCCTCAAAGAATTTCAGTAAATTATTTAAACATGACTTGCCGTTCATGAACACATGCTACGACTGCCCAATGGATCAATTTCTACGCTGTCTCACTCTTTCTTGCTTGATTATTGATTCAAGCATTTCCTCCACAACAGAAATTAAGCTAATGGGCCTACAGTTACTCGCCTTTTGTCTACCTCCTTCTTAAACAGTGGTGTCAATTTGCTGTTTTCCAGTCTGCTGAAACCACTTTAGAGTCCAGCAAATTTTCATAAATTACAGGAGTGTATTTGCTATTTACCCTGCCATCTCTTTTAATACCCTGGGAAGCATTCCATCAGGACCAGGAGACTTGTCTACCTTGTCTACGCTTTAGTGATAATGATTATTTCTAGATCCTTATCTGCCATAGCCTCCTTGACATCCCCTATGAAGACTGACACAAAAAGCCTGTTCAATGCCTCAGACATTTCCTCATTTCCCATTATTAAATCCCCCTTCATCCTTCATTCTTGATCCTCCCTCAAAGGATCAATATTTATCTTAGCCGCACTTTTTCATTTTATATATGTGTAGAAACTTTTGCTATCTGTTTTTATATTCTCAGCTAGTTTGCTGTTATCATCTACTTATTTTTCTTTGTAATTCTTTTGTGGCTTTCTATTGACTTTTAAAGATTTCCCAATCCTCTAGTTTCCCACTAATCTTTGCCACTGTATGCATTAGCTTTAAATTTGATATCATACTTTAGTTCCTTAAATATCCATGGTTGATTATCCCTTTTCATACAGTCCTTTCTTTTCACTAGTATGTACTTTCGCTGAGCAATGTTAAAAATCACTTTGAAAGTCATCTACTGTTCTTCAATTGTTCTGCCAAATAAGTCTTTGCACCAAGTCTATCTTAGCCAACTTCTCCCTCATCCCATTGTAGTCTCCTTTGTTTAAGCACAAGTATTGGATTATACCTTCTCACCCTCCATCTGTCTTTTAAATTCAGCCTCACTGTGATGGCTCCTTCTGAGAGGAGCCCCAACTATGAGATCATTCATTATTCCTATTTCATTACACAGGACCAGATTTAGGCTAGCTTGCTCCCGTGCAGGTTCCATTACATACTGTTCAAAGGAACTATAGCAGGTACATCCCATAAACTACTCCTCAAGGCTGCTCTACTGATTTGATTTGACCAATCAATATGTAGATTAAAATCCCCTATGATAATTGCTGTACCATTAGTTATTTATTTGTTTATTGCTCACCCCGCCATGATATTATTATTTGGTGGCCTATAGACTACACCTATCAGTGACTTTTCCACTCTACTATTTCTAATTTTCACCCATCTTTCCGCCCTGATGTTATCCTGAAATATCAGAGCTACACCATCTCTCATTCCTTCCTGTCCATCCTTCCAAATAGTCTGATACCCCTGATATTTAACTCCCAATCGTGACCACCCTCAATTACATCTCTGTACTGGCCACTAAATGACACCCATTTGCAATGATCTGTGCCATCAACTCATTTATCTTGTTTCGAATGCCATGGACATTAAGGTAAGGTGCCCTTATATTAGTTTTTATACCTTTTTGAATCCTAAAACCTCCACCAGAAGAACCTTTGTTTTTAAGCATTCTCTCTTTTTCTGTCTCTACCTTGTTTCTACAAGTCAGTGCTACACTGCTCAGCTGCTTCTTGCATTTTTATTTACTATTTTGGTTCTCCTCTTCCCTAAGCCCTCACCTACTCTAGATAACTTAGAGCCTCCCCTTAGGTTCCCATTCCGCTGTCCCTCCACTATTTGGGATTGGTCCTGTCATTTTTAAAAGGGATCTGAGACGCAACTTTTTCACAAAAAGTGTGGGGCTTGTGTGGAATAAGCAGCCAGAGGAAGTGGTAGAGGTAGGTACAGTTACAACATTTAATAGACATTTGGACGGTACATGAATAGAAAAGGTTTCGAGGGTTATGGGCCAAATTCGGCTAACTGGGACTAGTTCAGTTTAGGATACCTGGTCAACATTGACAAGTTGGACTGAAGGGTCTGTTTCCATGCTGGATGGTTCTATGAATCTATGACATGAATAATATATAAGTAATAGGAAACACTGGGTTTAGTATGAGAGAGGAAATGAAGCAAATCTGTATTAGTAGAGAAATGGTTCTGGAGAAATCAATGGGATTGAAGGCTGATAAATCCCCAGGCATGATAATCTACATCCCAGAGTGCTTAAGGAAGTAGCTTAGAAATAGTGGATTCATTGGTGAGTATCTTTCAAGATTCTTTAGACTCTGGAATAGTTTATACAGATTAGAAGTTAGCTAATGTAACCCCACTTTTTAAAAAGGGAGATAGAGAAGAAACAGAAAATTATAGACCAGTGAGTCTAACTTCAGCAGTGGAAAAGATGCAAGAGTCCGTTGTCAAGGATTTTATAATAATGCACTAAGAAAACTCTGTTAGATTCAGACAAGTCACCATGGATTTACAAAAAAGAAAGCATGCTTGGCAAATCCACTGGAATTATTTGAGGATATAAATAGCAGAATTGATTGGGAGAGCCAGTGGATATGGTTTATTTGGACTTTCAGATGGCTTTCACCAAAATTCCACATAAGAGATTAATGTTATTATTAAAGCTCATGGAATTGGGGTATAGTATATGAAGATGGATAGAAAATTGGCTGTCAGACAGGAAACAGAGTAAGAAAAAAATGAATCATTTTCTAGATGGGAGGCAGTGAATAGTGGGGTACCACAGGAGCAGTACTCTACCCCAGCTATTCACAATATATGGTAATGATTTAGATGACACAATTAAATGTAATACCTCATATTTTGCACATGACACTAAGCTGGGTGGAAAGGTGAGCTGTGAGGAGAATGTAGAGATGCTGCAGTGTGATTTGGACAGGCTGAATAAGCAGGCAAATGCTTGGCAAATGCAATATAACGTGGATAATTGTGAGGTTATCTGCTTGGTAGCAAAAAATAGAAAGACAGATTATTATTTGAATGACTATAATTTGAGAAAGGGTAGATGCAACAAGACCAAGGATTCCTCATGCCCCAGTCTCTCAAAGTAAGTGTACAGGTACAGCATGCCGTACAGAGGGTAAACTGTATGTTGGCTTTCATAATGAGAGGAGTCGAGTACAGGAACAAAGATGTCTTGCTGCAATTATAAACGGCATTGGTGAGGTCACAACTGAAATAACATGCAGTTTCCATCTCTTTACCTGAAGAAGGAATCTCTTGTGATAGTGAAGATTTTACCAAATTGGTCCCTAGGATGGAAGGACTGAGATTTGAGGAGAGACTGGACCAGTTAAGATTGTATTCAGCGCTGAAAATGTGTTGCTGGAAAAGCGCAGCAAGTCAGGCAGCATCCAAGGAGCAGGAGAGTCGACCTTTCGGGCATGAGCCCTCCTTCAGGAATGAGGAAAGTGTGTCCAGCAGGCTAAGATAAAAGGTAGGGAGGAGAGACTTGGGGGAGGGGCGTTGGAAATGTGATAGGTGGAAGGAGGTCAAGGTGAGGGTGATAGGCCAGAGTGGGGGTGGGGGCGGAGTGGTCAGGAAGAAGATTGCAGGTTAGAAAGGCAGTGCTGAGTTCGAGGGATTTGACTGAGACAAGGTAGGGGGAGGGGAAATGAGGAAACTGGAGAAGGTTCATCCCTTGTGGTTGGAGGGTTCCTAGGCGGAAGATGAGGCGCTCTTCCTCCAGCCATCGTGTTGCTATGGTCTGGCGATGGAGGAGTCCTAGGACCTGTATGTCCTTGGTGGAGTGGGAGGGGGAGTTGAAGTGTTGAGCCACGGGGTGGTTGGGTTGGTTGGTGCGGGTGTCCCAGAGGTGTTCCCTGAAACGTTCTGCAAGTAGGCTGCCTGTCTCCCGAATATAGAGGGGCCACATCGGGTGCAGCGGATGCAGTAAATGATGTGTGTGGAGGTGCAGGTGAATTTGTGGCGGATATGGAAGGGGCCTTGGAGGGAAGTAAGGGGGGAGGTGTGGGCACAAGTTTTGCATTTCTTGCGGTTGCAGGGGAAGGTGCCAGGAGTGGAGGTTGGGTTGGTGGGGGGTATGGACCTGACAAGGGATCACGGAGAGAGTGGTCTTTTCGGAACGCTGATAGGGGAGGGGAGGGCAATATATCTCTGGTGGTGGGGTCTTTTTGGAGATGGCGGAAATGATGACGGATGATACGATGTATATGGAGGTTGGTGGGGTGGTAGGTGAGGACCAGTGGGGTTCTGTCCTGGTGGCGATTGGAGGGTCGGGTCTCAAGGGCGGAGGAGTGGGAAGTGGAGGTGATGCGATGGAGGGCATCGTCGATCACGTCTGGGGGGAAATTATGGTCTTTGAACACATCTGGGGGGAAATTGCGGTCATCCAGTGAGTCCCTCTCTCACTGCACACCCCAGGTCATCCAGTGAGCCCCTCTCTCACTGCACACCCCAGGTCATCTCCTCTGCCCAGAGCAACACGATGGCTAGAGGAAGAGCGCCTCATCTTCTGCCTAGGAACCCTCCAACCACAAGGGATGAACCTAGATTTCTCCAGTTTCCTCATTTCCCCTCCTTGTCTCAGTCAAATCCCTCGAACTCAGCACCACCTTCCTAACCTGCAATCTTCTTCCTGACCTCTCCGCCCCCATCCTCACTCCGGCCTATCACCCTCACCTTGACCTCCTTCCACCTATTGCATTTCCAACGCCCCTCCCCCAAGTCCCTCCTCCCTTCCTTTTATCTTAGCCTGCTGGACTCACTTTCCTCATCCCTGAAGAAGGGCTCATGCCCGAAATGTTGATTCTCCTGCTCCTTGGATGCTGCCTGATCTGCTGCGCTTTTCCAGCAATACATTTTCAGTTCTGATCTCCAGCATCTGCAGTCCTCACTTTCTCCTATAAAATTGTATTCACTAGAGTTTAGAAGAATGAGAAGTGGATCTTGTAAAAACCTATATAATTCTAATAGAACTTGGCAGATTAGGAAGGATGTTCTCTATGCTTAGGGAGTCCAGTACCAGGGACCATAGTTTAAGGATAACAACCTTTTTGGAACAAGGTAAGGTGAAATTTCTTCACCCAGAGAGAGGTGAGCTTTTGGAATTCACTATCACAGAAAGTGGTTGAGACAAAAACACTATGTGTTTTCAAGGAAATAGATGTAGTTCTTGTGGTGAAAGAAAATAGGGTATTGAGCTCAGTAATCAGCCAGGATCATATTGAATGGCAGAGCAGGCCTGAAGAGTTGAGCTACTCCTGCTTCTATCATCTATGTTTATATGTTTCATCCCAGTGAACCTGTCCTGCCATTCTGGATCACGGCTGATCATTTTGACAACATGACTTTCCTGCACTGTTTGTGTACCCCTTAATGTCATTAGGCTCTGGAAATATATTGATTTCTGTCCATGACAATCTGGGGTGAGAAGGTCTAAAGATTCACCATCCTCTGAGTGAAGTAATGCTCCATCTTCACAGGCCTATCCCTTATCCTGACACTGTGTCCTAGTTCTATGATCACCAGCCAGGGGTACATCCTATCTATATCCACCTGATCACAGCCTGTTAGATTTTGTAAGTTTCAATGAGATCATCTCTCATTCATCAAAATGCTGGGGAATGCAGACCCAGTTTTGTAAATTTATCTCAAAAGGCAATCTCAGTCATAGCAGGACTTATTCTTCTGAACCTCAATGGAACCATCTATGGTAAGCATCTTTGTACTTAAATAAGATAACCTAAACTGTACATAATAATTCAGGCGCATTCTCATCAAGGCCCTATACAAGTTCAATAGGATATCTTCACTTTTGCACTTAAATCCCTTGCAAATGAATGCCATTGTATAACTTACTCAGCAGATGTTGACTTGGTAGGTTAAGCCAGCATTTGTTGTCAGCCTCCAGTTGCCCTTAAGAAGGTGGTGGCCTTCCTGAACCGTAGCAGTCCTTTTGGTGTAGATACGCCCTTATGGGGTGATAGGAATTCCATGATTTTGATTGAATGGCATTGTGGCTCAGTGATTAGCACTACTGCCTCATAGCATCAGGGATCTGGGTCCAATTCTGCCCTCAGCCTACTGTCTGTGTGGAGTTGCACATTCACCATGTGTCTGTGTGGGTTTCTGCCAGCTGCTCCAGTTTCTTCCCACAGTCCAAAGATATGCAAGTTAGGTGGATTGCCCATAATGTTCAGGGATGTGTAGGTTAAGTGCATTAGCCATGGGAAATGTAAGGTTACAAGGATAGGGGGACTGGTCTGAGTGGGATGCTCTTCAGAGGGTTGTGTGTGGATTTTTTTGGGACAATTGGCTTGTTTCCATTCTCTGGGGATTCTATGAACAACAGTGGAGAAATGATTATATATTTCTGAGTCAAGATGATGAGTGGCTTCGAGAAAAACTTGAAGGTACTGATGTTCCCATGTATCTGCTGTTCTTGTCCTTCAAGATAGTGGGTTTGGAAGGTGCTCCTAAAGAATGTTGATGAATTTCTTGCTCAAGGTACACACTGCTGCTACTATGCATCAATGGTAGAGGGAGCATCTGTTTGTGGTAAAGATGCCAATCAAGCAGACTATTTTGCCTTGGATGGTGTCAAGCTTTTTGAGTGTTGTTGGAACTGCACTTATCCAGGCAAATGGGGAGTATTCCATCACACTCCTGACCTGTACCACGGGCTGCTTTGGTATTTGAGCAGATGCAAATCAGCAAACATCCTTATTTCTGACCTTATGGTGGAGAGAAGAGTATTGCTGAAGCAGCTGAAGGCATTTGGGCTGAGGACACTATGCTGATGAACTCCTAGAGTGATGGTCTGGAGGTGAAATGACGATGACCACAACTGTCTTCCTTTATGCTAGATGTAACTGCAACAAGTGGAGACTTTTCTCCCTGATTCCCATTGACTCCAGTTTTGCTAAGTTTAATGATGCCAAACTGTGTCAAATATGGCCTTAATATCATGGATGGTCATTCTCACCTCACTGGAATTCAGCTCTTTTGTCCATGTTTGCACCAAAGCTGTAACGAGTTCAGAAGCTGAGTAGTGGAACCTAAACTGAGCATCATTGAACAGATTATTGCTAAGTAAGTGCTGCTTGACAACACTGTTGATGACCTATTTCACTGATTACATCTTTCATCACTTTACTGTTGATTGTGAGTAGACCGATGGTTCAAGTAATTATTCAGGTTGTATTATCCTGTTCTTTATGTACAGAACTTACCTTGTGGTGTACATGTATATGGCATCCATGGAGCTTGACCTGAAATGTTGGTCCCTGTTGTCCAACAAGAAGCAGTGAGCTGAAGTTACCAGATACCTGCTCTGACCTCCATGGTGAGATTTTGATATGTTGGACACCTTCCACACTGGAATAGGTGACAATTGCAACATCTGGTTGCTATACAGTCAGACAGCATTTATTAATTGTCCTTAGTTGCCTTTGAGAGGTGATGGTAAGCTGCCTTCTTGAACTGCTGCAGTCCAAGTGCTGTAGGTAGACCTACAATCAGGTTTGATTTACAGGATTTTGACTCAATATTGAAGGAGTGACAATATTTTTCCAAGTCAGGATGGTCCTTGGATGGGAATGTACAGGTGTGACATTGCCATGTAACTGTGGTGTTTTGTGAGGGTTCCCATGGTACAATGTTATCATTGACTGCATACATGCTACTTTATAGCCAATATTGCCACAACACCGAGAAGCACCACAGAAATATATTCCACTTCTTCAATGATATGATTGAGTAAACATGCATTTCTGAAAGTAAAATCATGTTTGACAAATCGGTTGGAGTTTCTTGAAGATTTTACATGAAGCATAGATAAGGGATGTGGTATATTTGGTTTTCCAAATGCTTTCTAGAAAGCCCCATGTGGGAGGTTAGTGAACAAAATTAGAGCGCATGGTATTGAGGGCAATATACAAGTACTGTATGGACTGACAATTGATTAACAGACAGTAAATAGAGAATAGGAACAAATGGATCATTCTCAGGATGGCAGGGTGTTACTATTAGGGTATCAGAAGAATCGTGGCTAAGATCACAGCTGTTCGCAACATATATAAATGATTTGGATGTAGAAATCAAATGTAATGTCTCCATACCTGGTGATAACACAAAAGTAGGTAATGATATGAATTGAGAGGAGGATGCAAGGAGACTTCAAGTGGATTTGTAAAGTGTAGGTGGATGGTTAAGACCAAGTCAGATGGAACTTAATGTGAATGAGAAATGGGGAATACTTTATTAAATGGTGAGAGATTGGGAAGTTTTGATAACCAAAAGGACATTGGTGTTTATGTTAATAAGTCATTAAAAACTGGGATGCAGACGCAGGTGCAATTAGGAAGGCAAAGGGCATGTTGGTCTTCATTACAAGGGGATTGAACTACAGCAGAAAAAAAAATCCTATGATGATATAGATGCTTGGTGAGATGGTACCTGAGGGGATCCAGCAGCAAGATGGTAATTGCATTTTTTTCTCTTGTTGGGTGTGTGGGTCAGGGGGAGTAGGATTCAGGGGAATCAGAGGCAAGGACAGATGAGTGGTCTTCAGAGGCTACATTCTTGCCTGCCATCTGTGTCTCCAAATGTCTCCTGTTTGGCAGGCAGGTCACCCTGGTTTCCCAGTCAGGAAACTAGCCACTTTCTCACCTGCTGGGATGGCAGGTAATCAGGGAGGTAGCAAATTCAGGGTGTTAAGCGGCTAATAGTTCACAATTTAAGGGTCATAATTGGTGTCAAGTCTCCAAAGGACCTTTTTACCCATAATTTAGTTAGTAAGTTGGCAGGAAATGAGGGACTCTCTGGCCAGGGCCAACTCACTCAATTATCTACCCATCTGTTTAGGCTGTTGTGGCACCGTGGCAATGTTTCATCTACTCCAGAGGTGTACCATAACATTTATACATACGTTTTACTTTTCTTGCTACTTCTTCCACAACTTCATGAAAGGGGAATATTCTGCAGTTTCAGGTTGATGACCTTTCATCATATAATTTAGGCTCTGCCTCAATAAATTCAAATGCCTCTTCTACCACACATTGAATACTATAGACATTCTGGTGATTTTTGAGAAGATTTGTAGCTCAGGTTGATGATAAGTATGTAAGTTAGCTCACTGAGCTTGAACGTTTGTTTTCAGATGTTTCATCACCATACTAAGTAACATCATAAGTGAGAGTCTCTGGTAAAGCACTGGTGGTATGTCCCAACTCTATTTATAGGTCTTGGTTTCTTAAGGTGGGTGATGTCATTTCCGGTTCTTCTTTTCAAGGGAAGGTAGATAGGGTCTAAATTGGTGTGTTTATTGATGGAATTCTGGTTAGAGTGCCATGCCTCCAAGAGTTCTCATGCATGTTTTTGTTTCACCTATCCTAGGATGTGTGTGTTGTCCCAGTCAAAGTGGTGTCCTTCTTTGTCTGTATATATAGAAACTAGTGATAGTGGGCTATGTCTTTTGGTGTTCATGTATCGTGGAGGCAAATTTCCTGCTAGTTTGTCTGATGTAATTTTTTTTACAGTTCTTGCAAGTTATCTTATAAATGATATTAGTTTTGTTAGTGGTATCTAATGGATTCTTTAGGTTCAATAGCCACCATTTAAGTTTGAGGGCTACCAAGATACCAAGGGGTCTGAGTAGTCTGGAAATCATTTCTGATATGTCTTTGATGTAAGGGAATGTGACTTCCAGACTACTCAGATCCCTTGGCATCATGTAGCCCACAAACCTACCAAAACACTTAAAAAGCGACTAAATAAGAACTATAAAAAACACTACATCAGACAAACTAGCAGGAAACTTGCCACCAGGATACATGAACACCAACTGGCCACTAAAATACATGACCCACTATCACTAGTTTCTATACACACTGACAAAGAAGGACATCACTTTGACTGGGACAACACACACATCCTAGGACAGACGAAACAAAGACACGTACAAGGATTCTTGGAAGCATGGCATTCTAACTGAACTCCATTAATAAACACATTGATTTAGACCCTATCTACCTTCCCTTGAGAAAAAGAACCAGAAATGAGATCACCCATCTTAAGAGGCCGGACATACCACCAGTACTTCACCAGAGGCTCTCACTAATGATGCTACCTAGCATGGTGACAAAATGTCTAATAATAAACTTTCAAGCACAAAAAGCTAACTTACATACTATAGATATTCCACTGACCTTTCCCCTTTCTGACACTATTCTCTGTAATAAATTTCTATTCAATTAATTTTTATCCAGGCTGTACCTTGTAGTTTACTACTTAGGATGAAAACAATCTTCTTTGTGAGCATCTGCTTACAAATTCAATCACACAAAAATATGGGCTAGTCACAGCTCACCAAGGAGGTTACATAAGCAGGATTTTCTCTTTCACCTTGCTATTTACTAATTTAGCAGTGTTCAAGTTTCTCTAAAGTTTACACCTATCAATTAGTTTTAGCAATATACCTATTATTAAAGTGAAACTAATAATCAATTGAAACACCCAATGAGGAATGAGGCATATGAATGAAATGAACACAGCAAGTGGACTAAGTCATAATGTTAGTATTTGATTCATTACAAACATTTTATGAGTTGGATATCATTAAATTTCCTCAGAAATATGGGCACAATTTACAATACATTTAGTTGGAATTCAAAAGCTTGAAAGTCTATTGGCATTAGTTCCTAAATGTCATTGCTTTTACATTAATGGTGAAAATGAATAATATGAAAGAATAAAACTACTTGTCCCTTTTAATGCCTGCTACAAGGGTCATGTATATTTACTAAAAATGTATCTATATTTTGAATAAAATACATTAAAACATAATTTGCTGCAGCATAAATTTCAATTGCCTCCACTACATATGGTATGGGGGTTGGTGGGCTCTGGAAGCCAGTGTGATTACCCAAAGTGCATGAAATCTTGGCACTGCACTCAATCTCTAAGCATCTGTTTCACTAGGTTACTTATTTATTCACATTCCTTGCATGATTCAAATGGAGTATAAAAACTGGGAAATCACAATGTCCATGACTCTGTGCACATTATAAACACCATGACTGAATATTCTTAGTATCTCAAATTTTGTGTATATGTTTGTATGTGTGTAGGACTAAATACAAAAGCTGAGTGCTTTGGCTTTAAAATTTCAAGCATTCATAGCTGGCAAGCTCGGTGGACGTGTAAATTCTGCATCTGATCACACTGAATTCCATTTTAACTGGAAAATATAAATTTATCCTCAAGTGATATTAGCTTACAGCCTCCAAGCAGTATTATATATCTCAAGGGATTTATACTTTCTTAAACATATTCCCCCACACATGATTAAAATGTGGCATGCAAAGCATTGCAATATCATAGATATGGCGGTTGCCTTGTCCCCATTAGATGTGCACCTTCCCTTCTTTAACAGATGTACTTAAGGCTCTAATTCAAAGTTGGTGGTGACCTAACTGATCTGCAAAAATGAAAATATGATAATATAATTTAGATCATAGTCTATTGCTGATCTCCCTGTGGAAACATGGTGCTAATGTACAACAAGCTCAGAGGGGGACTGAGAAAGTGACTTATACTTATTTTTTTCAGGTTTTTTTTGTGGGCTGGGATAACAGGAGGACCAGAACTCATGTGTAAAGCCTAGGCTTCCTCAGTCCTGGATTTCCATTCCCCTCCTTGAACCAGACTGCCTTTATTCCTGAGACCTTTCCTGCATATCCCCAGCAGACCTTATATACATTATTCTTAATGCATTTGTGAATTTCTCACATTACTGAGTTTAGGTTCAAGTCATTAATGTTTTTGATGTATTTAACTGAGGCTGGGGATCAAATATGGTGTCTTAATCAAATCAGTGATATATGATAGGCCTGATGTTTGCCCTGATTGGCTGATAATCCTGATTTTAAATTGGGAATGATATTCATACTATAAATTTGTTGCTGTCGTTCAGACATTGCTAACATTACTAATCCATGGCATAACTTTGACAGACTAGGAAGTATTTGGGTGAAGTACATCCCAGTTTTTGTCAATCCCAGTATTCTAAGAGAAGCCCTGAGATTCTCTGACATATCTGACGTATCTTTCATCCAACAGGGTGACAACTGCTTATAACACCAAATTTTCAGCAGTTAGGAAATACTTAGATTGGGGAATTAAACTTTCACACAACCACTCGGTTTCTGATGTTGGAATCTTTCCTGGAAACATTATTTCATATGCAGTGCAAAACCTAAAATGATAAAAAATAAATTACATAGTAATAGGCAGCCAATATACGTGTGTTAATCCTTGTTAATTGTTAAAACGTTAGTTATTTGATGATTATATGAAAAGACTATCAAATTAAAATAAACTTCACTTCTTAATTGATAATGATGTTACAAGTGTAGGGCCTGTGATAAGTGGTCACATCTTTCACTTGCTTAAAGCGTTTCCATATTTTTTGAATTATTTGAATTCATATAACTGCATGTTAACAGCCCTCTAATCACATCAGGGGAATTCATTTGCTAAGGAACAATAGTCAATGATATTTTTTATTGAATAGAGTCTAAAATTTGAAGCAAAATTAACTCAATTGGATTTTTAAAACAGTGTTGTGGTTAACAGCAATAAAAGAAGCTGGTGGTCTACAAAAAGAAAGTTTGCTTTAGGTTTGTATTTCAAATGCTCTGTGATATCAGAATTCCTGTTTTTGACAGTCTAGGAATAGTATAAAATGCTTTCTATGCTACTGAATAAAAACAAAAATCCTTTGAAGGTTTTCTGTCTTTGATAGATCCATCATATTAGAATTAAAAATTTAGACAGTCTTTTCTAAATAAACAAAGTCTTTTCCCTGGGTGGGGGAGTCCAGAATAAGTAGCAAAGTCTTTTCCCTTGGGTGGGGGACCCCAGAACTAGAGGGCAGAGGTTTAGGGTGAGAGGGAAAAGATATAAAAGGGACCTGAGGTGCATCTTTTTCACGCAGAGGGTGGTGTGTGTATGGAATGAGCTGCCAGAGGAAGTGGTGGAGGCTGGTACAATTGCAAGATTTAAAATGCATCTGGATGGGTATACGAGTAGGAAGGGTTTAGAGGGATATGGGCCAAGTGCTGGCCAATGGGATTAGACTGGGTTGGGATATCTGTTCGGCATGGACTAGTTGGACCAAAGGGTCTGTTTTCGTGCTGTATATCTCTGTGACTCTATTTACAACAAAGTGGCTTGAGTTATTGCTTGTTCAGCTTTGCCATGAATACAGAGTAATTAATTATGTATAAATCTGCCAGATTTTGTTGCATTTTATTTTACACTGATTTATTTAAATACAAAGCATTCTCAAATTCACACTTACAAAATATCACAGTGGTTAAAATGCCTACTTTCTATCTCTCAATGTTCATCACTTAAAGGCATTTCTAAAAAGTTCACATAATTTTATTCTGAACTAATCCACACTGACGTAGACGTGGGTGCAGGTGACAGTCAAAAACTGCAGAAGTGTAAACTCATATGTCAATAGCCTACGTCAGCATTGGCATTAAATGTTCATGAAAATAGATTCATATATAGCTTTGCACACTCTTCCTTCTTCATTTGTATTTCCTGGAGCATAATTAGTTTGGTACATTATTTCCTCACATCTGAGCATTATTTTTAAACTATATACATAGAATTACATATATGTTACGTGGCAAAACTAAATGCAATCAGTTCACTTAGATATTTATTTTCCACATAACCAGTGGTTCTCAAGCCATGCACTAGCTATGGTCTAATATCTCTTTATTTCCCCTGCACTTTTAACACATATGTGACCTCTTCTTAACTGTTGATTTGGGCCATAGTTTCAATTCCATGCAAGTGAAACTAATATGCTGTCCCACAACCTTGGCAAATTTAAATTCCCTATCAACATCTGGGGGTTACCATTACCAGAATCTGATCTGGACTACCCATACAAATAAAATGGCTACAAGAGCATGTCAGAGGCCAGGAATCCCATGTGAAATAACTCACTTTCTGATTCCCCAAAGCCTGTGCAACATCTAGAAGATATAAGTCAAGAGTCTGATGCAATACTCCCCACTTGCCTGGATGAGAGCAGCTTCAACAACACTCAAGAAATGTTACTCCAACCAGGAGAAAACAGATCATTTAATTGGCACCACATCCAGAAACATTCACTTCCTCCACCACCAATGGTCAGTAATATCAATGAGCACCATCTACAAGAAGCATTTCAGAAATTCATGCTCTTAGACAGCACCTTCCAAACCTATGACCGCTACCATCTCAAAGGTCAAGGACCGCATATACATCAGAACACTACCACCTGCTAGATCCTCTCCAAGGCATTTACCATTCCAACTTGGAAATATGTAAGCTTTCCTTAGGTGTCACTGGGTCAAATTGCTGAAACTTCCTTCTCATCAACCTACATCAAATGAATTGCAGTGGTTCAAGATGACAGCCCATCTCAAGGGCAACTGGGGATGGACCATAAACATAATCCCAGCCAATGATACATTCGTCACATGAATAACGTTTTTAAAAAAACTCATTATAAGGCCACAAACATTTCCAATGAGGGTATCTAACTGTCACATTCATAAAGTAAAAAAAAATAACTGCAGAGCTTCTGTTACATCTATTAATCTATGGTCTCTTACTTATTTTTCTGTTTCCCGAGGTGCTTCTCAACATCACAATGAAAGAAAACACCTTAGAAATGGTTAGTGCTTCAAAGGAACACAATCACGTTCCATCAAAAGCAGCAAAGACCACTTCCAAAGCCAAACAACACAATTGGTTTTCCAGCTGAGTTAGAAAGTGAGGTAGAGAAGTCCCCGAGTGATGAATCACCCAGGACTGGTGAGCAGCAGTGTGTACTCAAAGCAGGAACAGGATCGGAAACAACTTACCAATGTCCTTTGCCATCTCAGCTAAGTAGGCTTGGAATAGGAATTTAAAGGACTCATATATCAAAGCTAATGTTATGGTTCCAGGTAAGTATTTACATTAGGTGTTGGATGTCATGCTAGACATTTAATTGTCTTAATGTTACGACTACCTCCGTTTCTTTGGTGTTAGTTCCAAGTACATCAGAAGTCTGCAATCTATCTTGGAAATGTGCTGACCCCCAATGATACTACAGCTGGCCTTTTTTGATTTTGGTTTGATTTGATTTATTATTGTCATATGTTCTGAGATACGGTGAAAAGCATTATTTTGCATGCTATCCAGACAAATTATACCTTACATAAATACAACAGTGCAATAGAAGAGAACGCAGAATATAGTGTAACAGCTGCAGAGAAAGTGTAGAGAAAGAATTAAAATTGAGACTAAAGAGAGTAGAACGCTTATAAGAAATGTGAGGAGTTAATCTGCTGGGGAGAGCTCGCAAAGAGTCACCACACTCCAGTGCCATCTTCTTGAATAACAATTGGAGTTCCTCCACCACTCACTCACATCACTACTAATAATGAACAGGATAACAACTAGGTCACATTATCCAACAGCAGGTAAAGCGCAGTCTAACATGTGCCATGAGTTGATCATTTTACCTACAGTTTTGCATTTTAGTTCAAAATAAAATTAAATCTTATGACATCTGGAATTTTTATATCAATCTCTTTCTTTACATCTCTTTAGTCTGCACTTTAAGAAATCATTAACATTGAGGTTGGCTTAATGGTTTTAAAGATGACTGAACACGATATTGAAAGCTTCATGGTCTCAACTATGTTTTGCCCTACCTGGATGCAATGTGTGTTATGAATCTCTTATGATCTCCCCCTTACATTCACTATTTAGCTGATGTTGCTTCTGTAGAGATGGCAATAGCTGCTTATACCAAAATGACCAATGCCCGCTGATACAAAATGGCCAACAAGGGGCAAATAAATGAGGCAGCCTGTCCCAACATTAAGACAGGAAATGGCTGACAAGAGATAAACATGACAAATAGCCTGTTCTAGCCTTGCAGTGAAACACAGTGGTACCTTTGGACGGAGGTACTCCAAGGCAAGTGAAGGAGCCTTGTGCAGCAATTATCCTAGACAGTTTTGATAAGCAGATGTCTGAAAAAAAAACAAAAGACTGATCCCAGCTTTGTTAATGAAAGGATGATTGTTCCAGTAAATTAATAATACCAGGTGTGAGATACAGCCCATAAACAACTCCCTAAACAGCTGCAAGAACAACACACAAAGTTATTTTGTAGTAATTCGTTTTTGAAATGATTCAGAATATTAAGGAGGAGGTTCTAATGAAAGATTCTTCAGAGAATCATAGGGGTAGTTTTCAACATAAAGATGGATATATACAACCAAAACATTCAAGAAAAGGCATTTAAAATCTATATGTAATTAATATGTATTAATTAGCTTTAGGAAATGACTTTGCTTAAGCTCTGAAAAAAATGGGTTGTTCACAGCCCATTAATCACAAAGTGCTAAGAGTAGAAGTAGCTGTATAATTTTACCCTTTATAACAGAAATCAATACTACAAATCTTATAACAAGTAGTTAAAACTAATTGTCTTTCGTAGTTTTACATATATAATTAGGACAGTGGAAAATATGAGATTTGATACAGGCAGTACATAGAATACAAAGAATAACAGAATTCAAACCTTCCTTAGAGATAAGCACTCCTGAGACAGACTCAAAGGAGTATAGCTAGTAACTTTGGAATGTGAATGAATTGGATGTATAGGAAGATCCCAAGGTATAGAAATTATAGTGTCTGTTAAACACCATAAGATCACGGGAACATGGGGCTGTCGATAGGAATGCCCATCATTGATTAGGTGTCTCATAGGACTGGGTATACGGAGTAAGAGACAAGGACATAGTGACCATGTTGTATGTGATCATTGTAACACAAAATGTATACAAATATTGCTTTTTACTGTAAAATCACAGTGTGCCATTGATCTCTCTTCTGATCTGAGCTAAAGATTAAGCAAAATATTGAGTGCATACATCAAGGCCAGATTTAGGAAGATCCTTTAGCCCTCCCCCTGCAATAACCAGTTTCTGCTTGAATAAAAGTATTCCACTTGCTTGAATCCTGCCTGTGTCCTGAGTCTTCATCCTCAGTCGGGGTTACGCTTTGTTACTTCTAATTGTTGCTGTGCCTTCTTCGATTCCAATTCAGGTTGGCAGGTCATGCAAAATGGGACAACTACAATGATAAAGCTTAAATAAAAACAAAATACTGTTGATGCTGGAAATCCAGAGGTTTGGAAAATAGCTAATGCAATACTCCAATTTAAGAAGAGAGGGAGGCCAGTTAACCTAACCTCAGTCGCTGGTGTAAGGGGCAAGGTACTGGCATGGATAGAGGATTAGATGACCAGCTGATTGGCAGAAGGCAGAGAATGGGGATAGAGGGAACGGTTTCAGGATGGCAGCCAGTGACTAGTGGAGTTCCACAGAGGTCAGCGTTGGGACCACAATTATTCATGTTATACATTATACATTAATGATCTGGATGTAGGAACTGAGGTCATTGTTGCAAAGTTTGTAGATGAGACAAGATAGGTGGAGGGACAGGGAATGTTGAGGAGGCAGGGAGGCTGCAGAAGGACTTGAACAGGCCAGGAGAATGGACAAAGAAATGGCAGATGGAATACAATGTTGCAAAGTGTGAATTTATGCCTTTTAATAGGAAGAATAGAGACACAGATTATTTTTTAAACAGGGAAAGGCTTTGAAAATCTGAGGCATGAAAGAATTTGGTAGTCTTAGTTCAGGATTCTCTTAAGGTTTACATCCAGATTCAGTTGGCATTTAGGAAGGCAAATGTAATGTTGGCATTGATTTCAAGAAGGCCAGGATACAAGAGCCAAGATGTCCTACAGAGACTACATAAGGGTCTGGTCAGACTACATTTAGAATATTGTGAGCAGTTTTGGGACCAGTATCTGAGGAAGGATGTGCCAACCTTGAAATGGATCCAGAAGAGGTTTACAAAAATGATCCCGGAGATGAAGGGCTTGTCATATGAGGAGCAGTTGAGGACTCTGGGATCTGTACATGATGGAGTTTAAAAGGATGAGGTGGTTTCTCATTGAAACTATAGAATACTGACAGCCCTGGATAGAGTGGATATAAAGGTGTTTCTAATAATAGGACAGACTTGGATGTGAGGGCATAGCCTCAGAATGAAGGGATATCCCTTTAGAACTGAGATGAAGAAGGATTTCTTCAGCGAGAGCACGGTGAATCTGTGGAACTTATTGCCGCAGAAGGCAGTGGAGGCCATGTCAACGAGTTTATTTAAGACAGAGATGGATAGGTTCTTGCTTAGTAAATGGATCAAGGCTAATGTTGAATGGTCAGGAGAATGAAGTTGAGAAAATATCAGCCAAGATCGAATGATGGAGCAGATTCGATGGGTCAATTGGCCTAATACTGCTGCTACATGTAATGGCCTTATGGTGATAACACGCACCCTATTTAACCAGAGAGGTGAAGACAAAGCTTCATGGCATCACACTTGCTCTGGACATTGGCAGCTGCTTCACTCCATCATTGTTTAGATGAGGAACTGCAAGATGCCTGCAGAGCTGACCACTGCTGGACTGACCATTGCCTAACTGAATCTAGTTTATCAATTAGCCTGGCCAAAAATCAGCAGCAGAAATGCTGCCACAGGAAATTCAATGTCAATGGGACTCAATGTTTTGATTTACTCAGTGTCTCAATAGCAACCTGGCAATGTTCAATCAACAGGAACCATAGAACATCCACAGTGCCTCGTCTGCCCTTAAATTTATCATAAACAGCAGCTATGAGGAAACTCTATTTTTCAATGCCAGAAATATGGTGGAGAAGCACTCCTGGCATGAATACAAGAACTCAACTCCCTCATCTGGAAAGAAGGAAGCATGCCAGTGTATCTTTGAGATGCTGTAGTTGTGACCATCTTCAAGGAAGGAGATAAGACAGATCATGGTAACTACACGAGAGGTTCTCTGCTGTCCATCACAGGGACGTCATTGCAAACATTCTCCTCAATGACCTTCTCATAGACACTGAAGTGCTCCAAGTGAAGTCACATTATGTAGCAGCTTTTGCAGATTGCATTTGCAAACAATGATTTGTTTTATTTGAAAAGTCACTTTGTTCATGATTATTGGAATGATTTTTTTTTTAGATTTTCTTCACTGCGGCTCCACAATTTGATCGAAGTGTCATAGTTGCCTTCCTTGATCTCACAAAAGCCTTCAACTATTGACTGAGAATGACTACAGAGCCTCCTTTCCAAATTTGGTTGCCCACAAAAATGATTCACTATCCTCTGTTTGTTATATGACATGCAGCAAATTATGATCCTCACTGACAGATCCATCACAGACTCAATATGTATGCAAAATAGTGTCAAACAAGGCTGTCTCATCACATCAACACTCCTCCTTGCTGCAACATTCTATCCCTATAAGGAAGCTTCCAACTAGTATGGAGCTAACTTACAGGATAACTGGGAAACTGTTTCACTCTCAGTCCAGAACCAAGACAATGCACCTTCAATTGTTCAGTTCATGTCACTGAAGCCAATCCTGTTAGGCATTATTGGTGGGTTTTACGCCAAATGGGGCATTTGGCCTAAAGATTAAAATTGCATTTGAGTTTGAGTCACCTGATTTGAATTGAATGTTAAGGGATATGCCTGTGTGTGCCAGGTACTTTTGTCACCAAAATCAACTTCAATGTAAATGATGGTGGTGGGCTTGAGTTGGGAAAATAGTTGTCATATGCAGATGTTATCACTGCTTACTGAGTGATGATTTAAAATTGGCTTCTATCACCAATAGTCTGCCAACATTTCTGCTACCATTCCAAGCTATAAATTTTTTTTGTTAATGTTAAATAGCACAGCCATTATTTTCATATTTTCCTGACCTGGAATTCTCCAGTAGATCTATTAAGATATATGCTGATGCACATCTGAGCTGCAACAAATGGAATCCTAGATTTCACTGCCACTGTCACGGGGAATGTAAAGAGAAAAGGAACAGCAAAGAGCCAAGGACAAGTGAACTCTTCAAGAAGACTGATCTAGTGGCCGTCAGTGCACACCAGCAGCACCGGTGAGCCAACAGGGAACCATGGAGTAATGCATTGGATTGTAAAGGTATTGGTAATTGTGAATGCAGCGAAGTATTAAGGAGATTAGTGCGACTAAGAAAGACATTCCAAGAACAGTTGTAGGTCAGCAAAAACACAGAAATTCTTGGAATTAGTTGCAGATATCATATTGCATTAATCCATCTCTTAGCCAGGTTCCTGTCACACTGAGGGCTGTGGTCTAAGTAACTCTGAATCAATAAAGATTTGTGGGAGAAACTATGGTTAAATTATGTATGGAGGCTCCTTAATGTCATTGTTAAAGCCTATACCTTTCATCAAGATTGCTCCCCCATCCATAAATTCTACTGCAATTTGAAGAAAATGAGGCAGACATGCCCAATTTTCTCTTGTTCACTTGACCTCAGGGAATAAAGAAGTGTAGCTAAGTGCAGTTGAGCACAGATCCAGGCAAATCTGTTTTGTACAAACATGTTGCAGGGACAGTTGTACATTGAAATGGCCAGTAGCAACTTCACTGGGAAAGTAACATAAAGGCAATATTTTCTTTTGTCATTGTGGGTAAAGAGAAAAAGCAGGCAGACAACAGTAGTCATTCAGGTAAGTGTCAGTCATGTATTTTTCTCACTGGACTTGTGTTACAGCTTGTAATGGTACTAACTTGCAGATGTTAAAAATAATACATTCATTGAAATAAAAATTAATTGTGCTCCCATGTTTTACAGATTTTCTAATTTGATACTAGAATAAGGCAGTTGCTTAGTTATCAAAATGCTACTGACCAAACCAGTTTAATTGATCATTGCATTGATTAACCACTGAGAATCATACTTCTGAGGCTGAGTTCTGTTAAGTCCCTTTCACTGTTATTATTAATATACATACAGTTTATTTCACTTCATTTAGAATATTCTTATTTACTGTGGTACTGCATTTTATTAATGCTCTTTTATGCTTTTGATTGCTTTGAAATATGTGGTATGTTGTGGACAGGAAGGGAGGAGTTGCTAATAAACTGGTTACATATGTGCAGCTGGCTTCAGGGATCAGGACAGTGGAATTGTTCCATTGGCTCAGAATGGGGGAAAGAAAATGTTTATCATTGCCTTGCAGTTAGAGGAATGTAGCAGGGGTGGGATGGAGAAGTATGATAACCTCTATCATAAGTTTTTTTTGGCAGGAATTTCTGTACAAAGATGCAAGTCTGTGAAAGAGTCCTATGGTGAGCGCCTGCTGGACTAGAGGCTTTCTTCAGTTTTCCCAAATATGTCTTCTACATAACTCCGTTATGTTCAAGATAAAGTAGAATGCCATAATTATTTCTGGGAAGTGAGGTGAATGGTGCACATAATATGTAATTTTGTTTGTCATATACAAGGTGGGATGTGTTTAAAAGTGATTAAGACATTGTGCTGACAACTTCTCCGAGGTTGAGTGTGCTTGGATTACTCAAATAAATATTGCCTTTCTGACAGGCTGATTGCTTTTAAATTGTTTTCTATTTATTTTTTTAAAAAATGTATAGTTTTGAATTTTTATCTTAACAATTAAATTTTGCAATATGTTGAACTATGGTGTAGGTTGATGGTTTTGTAGCTTTGAATTCTATTGTACATGGATGATCATATGAGGTATGGGAGTAGATTGACTTCTTCAGTGCAGAAAGGGCTATAATCAACATGAATCATAGAATTTCCGAGCACTTGTCAAAAACCACTGAGCGAAATCTCTGATTTGTAGCACATGGACTATAGCGGTTCACCAGCAGCTTTACAATGGAATCACAGGAGAGTCATTAAAGGCCAGCATCCTTGCAAGAGGATTCGCAGTCGGGTTAAAGCCAGCCAAAGATGCTCACATCTCATGAGTGAATTAAACAAATCAAAAAACCATTCCATGTTTGCAACTTTGAGGTTTGTAAACATCACCAATTGCAAAACGCTAACGTCATGCGCCAGCTCAAGATCAAGTCCCCTCAAATCCTTTCTTTTGCAAAGCCGTAAATACCAGTTATCTCCTGATAATTTGTGGCTCTGTTCCACTTTCACATGTTTCTAAATACTTTTATTTTACCATTTGAAAGCATGCAGAACTAAATGTGAGTATCTACTTATGTTTGATTTCCTAAAGTACTGTGACATCTCAATGTTGCATTCTTGTCTAAACAAACTCTTAACTGTGAAAATTAGGTATGAGCTGTTTCTCATTTAACACTTTGTACTAACAGGAAAATCACTTAGAATAAACAGTTGTCTTTCTGTTTTATAAGATTTTGTTTCTGGGGAGGAAGCTATTCTCCATCTAATTTTGTAATCAACATCACAAACCTAATGGGCAAATTTCCTCAAATTTCTATTGCTGGAGAAATCATAAATGTATTCTATTTGTGTGTTTTTACAAAATTACTAGGAATAACAAACAAGTGGACAATTATTATCTGTTGTCTCCTACATTTACTGTAAGAATGCAAAATCAGTGAGAGTTGCATTCTGTTGAGATCTACCAGAATCATCCAGAGCTTGCTACCAAAGTAATCTTGTGCCATTGGTTCTTGCCTTGGAGCAGCCGAAGTAGCAATATTAGCTATCAATACACCACAAAACAGTTTATCTTTAACAGATCATTTGCAACACAGTATTTTCTGCCATAGTATGCAGATTACGTTGCTATAAAATGGGATGAGTGACAAGCAGCAGATTATTAATAAACAGTTCTTTGTAGGACTGTATAAAAGCATCCAGTAATTCCCCAGGGGTTGGTACTGGGATCATTACTTTCCTGATCTATATGATGATCTAGACTTGGGTATGCTGGGCACAATTTCAATATCCTAATAAGTACAAGAAAATAACTCCGACAAAATGTGTCTTTTTTCAGCAATATTCAACTTTTGTACTGTATAACCAAACAACTATTTGTAACCTTGTGAAAGATACAACATTGAAAATGATTGTGTACTTAGAAACTACTTGAAAGTACTTTTAAGATTACATAACACTATTCCAATAACATTACAGTTAATGCCTACTCCCGTTGTAAAGCTATTTTATATTCTCTTTTGTTTTCCATTCAGTTTCATTTGCCACAGAAATTGTGAAAGGTGTATCATATAAATTTTGAGATGGTGTTTTTACAATATGTTGATATAAATATAGCTATGGGACAGTATAGCTATGAAAAACCCAGTCAAATGTAGTTGAATCATATGACTGCTGGCACATGTAATAAGAGATTCCTTACACAATCCATGTGTGTAAATTATGTTATGTAACTGATACAAGAAAGAAAACAAATTCCCAAAAGAAGCAAAACAAATTGAACAGATAATACATTTCTAATAAAAATGAATAAACAAAAACATCTGCGATTAATGCTTCTGCTTTTGGAGTTTTTTGTTGGTAACATGATTGGTAAGACAAATACTTAGCTATTACTAATGTGAGCTGCAAATGTGTTGCTGGTCAAAGCACAGCAGGCCAGGCAGCATCTCAGGAATAGAGAATTCGACGTTTCGAACATAAGCCCTTCATCAGGAATGAGAGAGAGTAGCCAAGCAGGCTAAGATAAAAAGTAGGGAGGAGGGACTTGGGGGAGGGGCGATGGAAGTGGGATAGGTGGAAGGAGGTCAAGGTGAGGGTGATAGGCCGGAGTGGGGTGGGGGCGGAGAGGTCAGGAAGAGGATTGCAGGTTAGGAGGGCGGGTAGGCAGGTGCTGAGGAAGGAGATGTGGCTGTGGTAACGAGTCTGTTACTAATGTGACCCAAGTAAGAGTTCTGGGAGATAAATTGATGGATGACACACCATAAGCCCATAAGAAATAGAAGGAGGAATAGACCGTTCAACCCCTCAAGTCTGTTCCGCTATTCAATAGGATCATGGCTGATCTGGCATTTCTCAGACCCATTTTCCTGCATTTTCCCTCTAATCCTGGATTTCCCTATTGATCAAGAATCCATACCTTATTATAGAGACTCTGTTCAAAGTCAAGTAGCAATGGAGGAGTAGAGGAGGCTAACCAAGAAGAAGAAGGAAAGATGAACTCTATTGTAGTAAAATCGTTCATCATATTCAGTCTTTCAAGAAGGTGCCAGAGCATGGTGACACTTTGCCTTCTGCTGCAAATAACCACTTTTCACTGTATTTTTATATTGATGTAACAATAAATCTAAATCAAAAATCAAAATCAAATTAAAAAGAGATGTGATAGATTTTAAGCAAATCAGCGAAAGTGATCACAAAAATGAAGTTTAAAATCGGCAGGAGGGAATCATTGGGAAAAGGGATGATGATGCATGCTAGGCAAAAGGAAGTAGTAATAGGACAGTCTGCACTTGGTTTGCCCAAGGTAGCAGCAAATATAATGGCAGGGGGAGGGAACATCTTGCTGTAAGGCACTGTGAGATGTTAATCTAAAACCTAAAGCATGAGACAGCTGCCTGCGTGGCAAATATGTGTATTCAACAAAATAGCCATGCTGAAAAGTGGATGAGGGCTAGTCCTCAGTCTAGTTACTGGGAGCCATTGTTTGTCCCGTCAGTCATGGGCACAGTATTTAAATAGTACTGGGTCGGCCTGTCATTCAGTTGTCTACTCAGATAGTCAGGTGATATGTCTGATTACAGTCAAAGGAGTGAGCAATGGCAGTGAGGGGGGATTACTGCCAAAAGCGGTGGGGGACTCAAGGCTGGGATGTGAGAAAGGCAGAGGCATTTGCGAAGATAGGGACAAAGGTGGTGACTTGGGGACTTAAAGTATATTAGAGTAGACAACAGCATCAGAGGACAAATTAGGCTGAGATGGGGTAGGTTATTAGCAATGACCACCAGCATGGCCTACAGAGGTGACCTGAGGATCAGGTGGAGCCCAGAGTTGATGGTGCCCACTGTGATCTATGTTCCCTGCCATCAATTACTGTTCACTGGATGCAAAATTTAACTGGCAAGTGTTTGAGACAATGCCCAGGGTGAATGGAGATAATGTCAATTTGCTAGGCGAAAGCATGGAATCCATGTCTGCTGGATTCTAAGACATTGAAGGGAAAAATGCATGAAGCATTTGTTTGCAAACTCCAGCTTTGCAATAATTTCTTTTAACATGTGCAATGCACACAAAGTGAATGTGCTTAGGGTTCAAGTGCTGGTCAAAGGTGAACTATGTCATGCCAATGACACTTGTAAATGTAACATTGGCATCTCAGTGAAGCAGAGGTTAGTGGCAATGACTTAAAAAGAGGCAAACACTAGCCAAAGGAATCCCATCACTTGTGAAACTTCCAGCATACTGTGGAAGTGGGGAATATCACTTCATCATTTGTCATGCAAATATGATGATAGACTCTATTGAATGCAATGGTTAAATGGTAGATGCAATTCTGGAAACGGGGTCAGAGTGAAACAGGCACTCTCTTTTTGATGTACTGTGTTGGTTTCTTGGCCTGTGCTGCACCATCACCAGGTTGGTGTATATGCTGTAATCGGAGCCATGATGGAGCAGATGATAGGACTGCTAGGTTCCAGCATACTGTGCTCTGCACAATTGGAGCAGACATTGAGGCAATGTTCTGGATTCTGAGGAACTGGGGGGATGGGAGCAGCCTTCTTCTGAGGAAGATGAGAATACTGGGGAGGAGAAAACTCTCCTTGTGCATGACAGTGCACAGTTGCATTTACTGTTACAAGCCAGATAGAGTCTCATTGACACCAGTTTGAGGAGATGAAAACTGGGGCAGCAGACCATCATGGAACATAAAATAGTTATTGGCCTTGATGCCAGCATTTGGTTTGCATTGTGGGAATAAAATGCAGTCCCTATTCATTTAGCTTGTGTTGCTTTTGCGAGCAGTAAATAAAAGCTCATGAATGCACCTCATGAACGCAAGATTGCTGTGTCATGTTCCTCTACTGGACAATGACAAGTTGTGGCTCTTCACTGAGCATTGGAGTTGTGATGACTTATAGAGGGTGTTTCTTTCTTTCCGAACACAGGACCAAGAAAGGCTGAATGTGAAGAAAGTCCAAGAGTGAGGTCACAAGAAATCTGTAAGATTATTGGCTGGTAAGAAGCGCCTGTAGGAAGTGAGTCTAAATAGCTTAAAACTAAAAAATAAGTATCATTCATAAAGAAGAGCAGCTACTTAGATTTAAGGAAGTAACACTTGCAGAAGAGAGGTAAAATTAAAATAAGTCAAAATAAAAACTGAAGGAAAACAATGTTAACGTCAATAAATTAGGTTAATAGTAAGGTTTATACCAAGTTGATTCTGAAGGAAACAAATATTTTCACCATTAAGTGATCCAGGTCAGCAGGACAAATGCGGTCTACATCCTGTAGTTTGTATAAAATCATGGACACATTTCCAGATAAACACATTTGCAGGAAGCATTGCCAGCTGCACAAGCTTGAACGTTCTGGTTTTGCAACTTGAGCTGTTACTGTTGTGCATCTATAAGGCATATACTATCTGGATAGCATCTATAGGGAGTTGATCACATCATAGCTTGGAGGCATACAGGCAGAATGGATGACTGCCAGGCAGTCTAAGGAAATCATTGTGTGAGGGTAAGGGCTTCTGAGGGGAGTGAACCACAGACAAGACCATGGCATGAAGGGTATCTCAGGTGTACTAAGGGCTGAAAGAAAGGAAGATAATAATTATAGGGGACTGTATGAAATGTGATTCCACGATGGTGTGTTACTTCCCTAACGCTAGGATCAAGAATGTGATGAACTGTCACAGGACTTCATTCTAGGGCTTGGGGGAATCAGCCAGGGTGCAACAATATAGTTGGGACGAGGGATGAAGAATACAGGGAGTTGGGAATGAAATTGAAAAGCAGGATCATCAGAGCAATAATCTCAGGGTTACTGCCAAGGTCATGTAAGTATAAGAGCAGGAGGATGAACCGATTGAACGCATGGCTACAAAACTAGCGTAGGATGGAGGGCATTAGATTCCACAGGCAAAGGGAGCAATTCTGGGCTAGGTGGGATCAGTACAAGCTGGACAAGTTATATTGTAGTAGGACTGGGAAGACAAGCGCGCAGACAGATTTGCTGGTGTTATTGGCATTTGTTTAAACTAGCTTGTTAGTAGATAACCCAAATTGGAAGGAAGTTGAACTGATAACAGGAAATAGGAAAGCTGCAAGGGAGACCAGAAGCCAGGAGAAACAAAGCTGAACATCATGTTTGCCTCGAAAGCGAATGATGTCAAAAAGATAAAGTTAAAGGCACTCTATCTGAATTCACACAGTATTTGCAACAAGATGAATTATATAAAGACACAAATAATGTTAAATAGTCATGAGATAATTGCAATTTAGAAATATAGCTGCACGTGGCCAGGACTAGGAACTGAATGTTGAAGGATATTCAACATTTAAGAATGAAAGAGCTGGAGTTGCACTGATGATATGAGATGGAATCAAGACTTCCGTAAAGGAAATCTCAGATTGGAAGAACAATGTGTGGAATCTGGGTGGAACTAAGAAACAGCAAGCAGGAGCAAATATTGATTAGAGTTAAATATAGGTCAGTAATGGTATTGTGAGGAGCAATATAAATCAGAGGAGAGAAGCTTATTGCATCTGCAACACAGAAATCATTGGTGACTTCAGTATGGATGTAGACTGGGTAAATCAATTGGGCACTAAAGCTGTTGAGGATAAGTTCTTGGGATATTTTAGGAACATTTTTTTTCAGAACAGCAACTGAAGAGCCGCCTAGTGGAATGTAATAAGAAAGGGCTAATTAATAATCTTCTTGTAAGTGAAGCTTTAGGAATGAATGACTGCAACTTGTTGATATTTAAATACATTATATTTGAATGTGAAATAATTCAATCTGAAGGAAGAGTGTTATCTTTGAATAAGGGAAGTTATGAAAACATGAAGCACAGGTTGGCTAGGCCATGTTGGGAAACTAGATTAAAAGGATTGACTGTATTGGATTAGATTAATTCCCTACAGTGTGGAAACAGGCCATTTGGCCCAACAAGTCCACACCAACTCTCCAAAGAGTAACGCACCCCCTGCATTTACCCCTAACGAATGCACCTAACACTATGAGCAATTTAGTGTGGCCAATTTACCTGACCTGATTGTCTATGAGAGGACCACGTTGGCAATGATCATTCTGTAAAGAACGATTACATGACTCACAGCAACTATACATTTCATCAAGGTTCAAAACTCAAAAAAATCAGTCAATTGTGTCTGATGAAAGAAGTTCAGGATTGCATAAAACAAAAAGAAAAGGCTTATGAAATGGCCAAAATTAGTAATAAATCTAAGGATTAGGAAGCTTTTAGAATATAGCAAAAGAAGACCAAGAAATTGAAAAAGAAAGGAGGGACAGAATAATAATACAATCCAGTAAAAACATAAAAATAGATTATAAGAGCTTCTATACATATACAAATAAGAATAATTTGGATAAAATGAATGTGGTTCCATGAAAGGCAAAGTCAAGAGAATTTATATTTCTGACTACAGAAATAGCAGATAAGCTAAATAATTATTTTGTGTCCGTTTTTACTGAGGAAAACAGAAGAAATCCAACACTAAAGATTCAAATGACCAGACAGAATGAGTTGAAAAAAATTAGCATTAGTAAGAAGGTTATACTGGAGAAATTAATTTGGCTTAAAGTTGATAAATCCTTGGGACCTGATAGTCTATATCCCAATGTTGAAGGAGGTGGTTACAGAGATAGTTGACACATTGATAAACAAGTTCCAAACTTCCAGATTCTGGACTGATTCCTGCTTGATTGGAACCTTGCAAATGTCACCATGCTATTTAAAAGAGCCAGGGAAATAAACAGGGAATTACAGACCCATCACCTTTCCATCAGTAACAGGGAAATTGCTAGAATCTAATAGAAAGGTCGTGATAAAGATCTAATTGTGCATAATCAGAATGGACTTGCAAATGGAAACTTAGGTTTGACAAACTTATTGAGGAGTTTTTGAGGGTGCTATTAAATAAATTGATAAACGTGAGTCAAAGGCTGTAGTATATTTGGATTTTAAAAAGAGGTTAGAAAGTGTATATGTGCAAAGGGTGTCCCCATCAAAAATTCATTAAAAGCTAATAGCTTGCAGCAAGCTATTAAGAAAAAAATTGGAATATTAGCCTTTTTTGCAAGAGGATTTGAGTACAGGAATATTGAAGACTTGCTTCAATTCCATACGAGTTTGCTTAGACTATACCTGGATATTGTATGCTTTTGGTCTCCTTATTGCAGGAAAGATATGATTGCCATAGAGGGAGTGCAATGGAGGTTCATCAAATTTGTTCCCAGGATGGTGGGATTGTTTTATGGAGATTGCTGAGATTTTCTAGCATTTTCTCTTTTGGTTCCAGCATCTGCAGTAATTTGCTTTTATCTCAAAATGTATTAATTCTACTACTAAGGTGGATTAGGATAGTTGTGTCTCATTTACGTGATCATCATGAACACATCTCCTGTCTATCCAATCTAGACAGTCAATTCTATTCATTAAATTGTATTTTTTCTCTTTTTAGTGATATTTCGTTGATTTATTACAATGCATTTCACATTTTCTGCAGGATATTCCTTTCAAAAGAAAATAGCTTCAAGCTATTTGCTACCCTGTATACACTTTGGAATATACATAGCACACAGCTTCAACAGTTTGCTCAGTACAGGTATAAATTCCCTGATGATTGTATTTTTCTTGAATATCTCCCTCCTTTTCATTTCTTTATTTAAACTTCTGGGATGTTACTTATATCAATCAAAGTGAAAATTGATGCAAAATTGATTCAATTCATCTTTCATCTCCGTATTTTCCATTATTAATTCCTCAGACTCACTTTCCATAGGACAAACATTCATTTTATTAATTCTTTTTAAAAACCTTTGAAATTTTTTACTCCTGTTTTACATTTCAAGCTAGCTACTTCCTTCACTCTGTTATCCTTTTAATAATCTTTAAAGAAAGGACAAAATATTACAAAATGTAGTCTTTCTGATTTCTTTTAATATTCTATTCAATCTTCTAACCTTCCATCTGACTTTGTGCAATTTCTGCTTTTCCTTTAGGTTTTTAATTAACCATGGAAGGTGAGTCATCCCTTTGAAAATTTTCTTTCTCCTTAGTATGTTTCTAATTTGTATATTCTGAATTATCCCCTTAAAGGCCTGTCATTGCATCTCTATTCCCTAAAATCTTAACAAAATTGAGGAAGATAGATTTAAACAACTTCCTTGGTGACATCCACTGCCAGAATATGGCATTACAAGTTGAAATTTTACAACATTGTGAAAAGGAGCAGCCAGATTTTTCAATTAATACTTTTAATTTCTACGAAAATATATCAAAATAATGATAGCCCCAACTTGTTTCAACTGTGTCCCCAGTAATGAATAGTTCTATGCGTTGTTAAAATTATTGGGTGTGTCTATTCACTGTCTATGTACGTTGGGATAAAAATTAATAACAATACGACATTTTCAGAATGTATAATGGGTGCAAACACAATTTACAGTGAAACATTCTGTGCACAGTTTGTGTATCAGTAATCCTAGTGCAAAACTGTTGGGGAACCACACTATAGATCCCCAGACAGATACCTAAAACAATGACAGATTCCTTGAATACAGACCAGATACTTGTTCAAGGTCTTTGTTTGCACTTTGGTCACATGATGAGGAGGGCTAAAATTAAAACTTCTACTTCATGACTTTGTTTTATTAAAATACTACAGGGGAAATATTTGCTCAATGTAAAGTAATAATATAGAATAAGTTACGTGTGAATACTTAAAAAGAAGATAACCTCTGATGTGTGTCCATCAATATCTGTGCTACAAATGGTCAGCAATCCTATATCAATCTTTGAGCCATGGATTTAACTTCTTGACTTTATTTACTCCATGCAGTTAGGCTACGGCTCAGATAGTAATCTAGAAACTATTTTGTCGGAGTTTGGGCTTTTTCAATTTAGCTCCGAACTGTTCAAAATTTAGCAAATCTTCCGATCTAGTCTTACTAATGTGCTTTGTACTAACGTGGACAACAACTATCCTGCCCTCTCATTCCAAGTTCCGCTCCAGCCCCAAAAATATGTCCTTGACCCTTGTACCAGGCAGACAACTCAGCCTTCGGGACTCCAATTCTAAACTAGTCCTACCTGCCTGTGCTTGGCCAATATTGCTCCAAACGTTTCTTAACCACTTCAAAGTTTGGGAGAAGATTTGTAGCTCGGGTGCTCATTGTTGTGGTTCTGTTCGCCGAACTGTGAGTTTTTGTTGCAAACGTTTCGTCCCCTTTCTAGGTGACATCCTCAGTGCTTGGGAGCCTCCTGTGAAGCGCTTCTGTCATGTTCCCTTCGGCATTTATAGTGGCTTGTCTCTGCCGCTTCCGGTTGTCAGTTGCTGTCCGCTGCAGTGGCCGGTATATTGGGTCCAGGTCGATGTGTTTGTTGATAGAATCTGTGGATGAGTGCCATGCCTCTAGGAATTCCCTGGTTGTTCTCTGTTTGGCTTGCGCTATAATAGTAGTGTTGTCCCAGTCGAATTCATGTTGTTTGTCATCTATGTGTGTGGCTACTAAGGATAGCTGGTCGTGTCGTTTCGTGGCTAGTTGGTGTTTGTGAATGCGGGTTGTTAGCTGTCTTCCTGCTTGGCCTATGTAGTGTTTTGTGCAGTCCTTGCATGGGATCTTGTACACTACATTGGTTTTGCTCATGGGACAACACTACTATTATAGCGCAAGCCAAACAGAGAACAGCCAGGAAATTCCTAGAGGCATGGCACTCATCCACAGATTCTATCAACAAACACATCGACCTGGACCCAATATACCAGCCACTGCAGCGGACAGCAACTGACGACCGGAAGCAGCAGAGACAAGCCACTATAAATGCCGAAGGGAACATGACAGAAGCGCTTCACAGGAGGCTCCCAAGCACTGAGGATGTCACCTAGAAAGGGGACGAAACGTTTGCAACAAAAACTCACAGCTCGGCGAACAGAACCACAACAACATTTCTTAACCACGTTCTTACCTAAATGTCTTTTAAATGCTAAACTCTACCCGCAGCCATCATTTCCTCTGGAAGTTTTTTCCACACACGAACAACTCCTGTAAAAGAATTAGCCCTTGTGCCTTTTAAAAGTCTTTCTCCTCTCACCTTAAAAATATACCTCATGGTCTTGACGAGACCTGCCATTCACCTTATCTATACCCCTATATCTATATTGCAGGCAAACTCTTATTTCCTCCTCCAATTTGAATGACTTATTGTGCTAAGCTGCCATGATCAGTTTGTTCATTTTCCCCACAGTCTCCACACTTGTCCACACAACTTGTGAGAACCTCATAACCATTGGACAATTGCAGAGGCGAGGGTTTCTTAATTTTATCTTCCTGGGTCCTCAGACCTGCCTCATCTGTAATCACACAGTCTCCTGTCCCTATTGTTCATCATGGCACTATGCTGCAAATGTGTTGCTGGTCAAAGCACAGCAGGTTAGGCAGCATCTCAGGAATAGAGAATTCGACGTTTCGAGCATAAGCCCTTCATCAGGAATAAGAGAGAGAGAGCCAAGCCGGCTGAGATAAAAGGTAGGGAGGAGGGACTAGGGGGAGGGGCGATGGAGGTGGGATCGCCCCTCCCCCTAGTCCCTCCTCCCTACCTTTTATCTCAGCCGGCTTGGCTCTCTCTCTCTTATTCCTGATGAAGGGCTTATGCTCGAAACGTCGAATTCTCTATTCCTGAGATGCTGCCTAACCTGCTGTGCTTTGACCAGCAACACATTTGCAGCTGTGATCTCCAGCATCTGCAGACCTCATTTTTTACTCATGGCACTATGCCAAAGAACTACTACAGAACTATCTCAGTAGCCTATCCATATTTACTACTCAACCAAAACATAAAAACAGGTATCTGGTCATTATAACATAAGAACCAGGAGCAGGAGTACTCAACCAAAACATAAAAACAGATATCCGGTCATTATAACATAAGAACATGAGAACCAGGAGCAGGAGTAGGCCATCTGGCTCTTCAAGCCTGCTCTGCTATTCAATAAGATCATGGTTGATCCTTTCATGGCCTCAGCTCCACTTCCCCACCCTCTCACTGTAACCCTCAATTCTTTTATTGTTCAAAAAAAAGTATCTTCGCTTTGAAAACATTTATTGAAGTATGTCAACTACTTCAAGGGGGAAGGGAATTCCATTGATTCACAACACTCTGGGTGAAGAAGCACCTTCTCAATTTAGTCCTAAATCTGCTCCCCCTAATTTTGAGGCTATGCCCTCTTGTCCCAGTTTCAGTTGTCGAGTTATAGAGTCATAGAGATGTACAACATGGAAACAGACCCGTTGGTCCAACCCGTCCATGCCAACCAAATATCCCAACCCAATCTAGTCCCACCTGGCAGCACCCGGCCCATATCTCTCCAAACCCTTCCTATTCATATATCCATCCAAATGTTTCTTAAATGGTGCAATTGTACCAGCCTCCACCACTTCCTCTGGCAGCTCATTTCATACATGTACCACCCTCTGTGTGAAAAAGTTGCCACGTAGGTCTCTTTTATATCTTTCCCCCTCACCCTGAACCTATGCCCTTTAGTTCTGGACTCCCCAACCCCAGGGAAAAGATTTTGCCTATTTACTCTATCCATGCCCCAGTGAAAACATCCTCTTTACATCTATCTTGTATATTCCCTTCATAATTTTGTATGTTTTTATAAGATTTCCCTCATTCTTCTAAAGTCCAATGAATATAATCCCAGTCTACTCAGTCTCTCCTCCTAAGCCAACCCCCTCAATTCCAGAATCAACCTGGTGCACCATCTCTGCACACCTTCTAGTGCCAGAGCATCCTTTCTCAAGTAAGGAGACCAAAACTGCACACAGTACTCCAGGTGTGGCCTCAACAGCACCCTATGCAGCTGCAACATAACCTCCCTGCTTTTAAACTCAATCCCTTTAGCAATGGAGGAATGTCAATGCAAGAGGCCTAACAGGGTAGGCAGATGAAATCAGCGCATGGTTAGGAACATGGGACTGGGATATCTGAGCATTTACAGAAAATGTGGCTCAGGGATGGACAGGACTGGCAGCTTAATGTTCCAGGATACTAAATGCTACAGGAAGGACAGAAAGGAAGGCAAGAGAGGAGGTGGTGTGGTGTTTTTGATAAGAGATAGCATTACAGCTGTACTTAGGGAGGATATTCCCGAAAATACATCCAGGGAAGTTATTTGGGTTGAACTGAGAAATAAGAAAGGGATGATCACCTTATTGGGATTGTATTACAGACCCTCTAATAGTCAGAGGGAAATTGAGAAATAAATTTGAAAGGAGATCTCAGTTATCTATAAGAATAATAGGGTGGTTATGTTTTAACCTTCCAAACACAGATTGGGACTGCAATAGTGTTGAGAGTTTAGATGGAGAGGAATTTGTTAATTGTGTACAAGAAAGTTTTGTGATTCAGTTTGTGGATGTACCTACTAGAGAAGGTGCAAAATTTGACCTACTCTTGGGAAATAAGGCAGGACAGGTGACTAAGGTGGCAGTAGGGGAGCACTTTGGGGCCAGCGACCATATTTAAAATAGTGATGGAAAAGGATAGACCAGATCTAAAAGTTGAAATTGGAGGAAGGCCAATTTTGATTGTATTAGGCAAGAACTTTCAAAAGTTAATTGGGCACAGATGTTCACAGGGAAAGGGACGGCTAGAAAATGGGAAGCCTTCAGAAATGAGATAACGAGAGTCCAGGGAAAGTATATTCTTGTTAGGGTGAAAGGCAAGGCTGGTAGGTATAGGGAATGCTGGATGACTAAAGAAATTGAGGGTTTGGTTAAGAAAAAGAAGGAAGCACATGTCAGGTATAGACAGGATAGATCGAGTGAATCCTTAGAACAATATAAAGGCAGTACCAGTATTCTTAAGAGAGAAATCAGGAGGGCAAAACGGGGACAGGAGATAGCTTTGGCAAATAGAGTTAATGCAAATCCAAAGGGTTTTTACAAATACATTAAGGACAAAAGGATAACTAGGGAGAGAATAGGGCCCCTCAAAGATCAGCAAGGCAACCTTTGTGTGGAGCCGCAGGAGATGGGGCAGATATTAAACGAGTATTTTGCATTTGTATTTACTGTGGAAAAGGACAGGGAAGAAATGGAATATAGGGAAATAGATTGTGACATCTTGAAAAATATCCGTTTTACAAAGGAGCAAGTGCTGGATGTCTTGAAATGGATAAAGTGGATAAGTCCCCAGGATCTGATCAGGTCTACCCTAGAACTCTGTGGGAAGCTAGAGAAGTTATTGCTGGGCCCCTGGCTGAGATATTTGTATCATCGTTAGTCACAGGTGAGGTACCAGAAGACTGGAGGTTGGCTAACGTGGTGCCACTGTTTAAGAAAGGTGGTAAGGTCAAGGCAGGGAACTATCGACCAGTGAGCCTGACATTGATGGTGGGCAAGTTATTGGAGGGAATCCTGAGGGATAGGATGTACGTGTATTGGTAAAGGCAGGGACTGATTAGGGACAGTCAACATGGCTTTGTGCGTGGGAAATCATGTCTCACAAACTTGATTGAGTTTTTTGAAGAAGTAAAAAAGAAGATTGATGAGGGCAGAGTGGTTGATGGGATCTATATGGACTTCAGTAAGGCATTTGACAAAGTTCCCCATGGGAGACTGGTGAGCAAGATTAGATCTCATGGAATACAGGGAGAACTAGCCATTTGGACACAGAACTGGTTCAAAGGTAGAAGACAGAGGGTGGTGGTGGTGGGTTGTTTTTCAGACTGAAGGCTGGTGACCAGTGGAGTGCCACAAGGATCCACTACTTTTCGTCATTTATATAAATGATTTGGATACAAGCATAAGAGGTATAGTTGGTAAGTTTGCAGATGAGGCCAAAATTGGAGGTGTAGTGGACAGTGAAGAAGGTTACCTGAGATTAAAAGGGATCTTGATCAGATGGGCCAATGGGCTGAGAAGTGGCAGATGGAGTTTAATTCAGATAATTGCGAAATGCTACATTTTGGGAAAGCAAATCTTAGCAGGACTTATACACTTAATGGTAAGGTCATAAGGAGTGTTGCTGAACAAAGACACTTTGGGTGCAGGTTCATAGTTCCTTGAAAGTGGAGTCGCAGATATATAGAATAGTGAAGAAGGTGTTTGGTATGCTTTCCTTTATTGGTCAGAGTATTGAGCAGAGGAGTTGGGAGGTCATGTTGCGGCTGTACAGGACATTGGTTAGGCCACTATTGGAATATTGCACACAATTCTGGTCGCCTTCCTATCGGAAAGATGTTGTGAAACTTTGAAAGGGTTCAGAAAAGATTTACAAGGATGTTGCCAGGATTGGAGGATTTGAGCTATAAGGGAGAGGTTGAATAGGCTAGGGCTGTTTTCCCTGGAGCTTTGCAGACTAAGGGGTGACCTTATAGAAGTTTATAAAATCATGAGGGGCATGGATAGGATAACAGACAAAGTCTTTTCCCTGAGGTGGGGGAGTCCAGAACTAGGGGGCATAGGTTTAGGGTGAGAGGGAAAAGATATAAATGAGACCTATGGGGCAACTTTTTCACTCAGAGGGTGGTACATGTATGGAATGAGCTGCCAGAGGAAATGGTGGAGGCTGGTACAATTGCAACATTTAAAAGGCATCTGGATGGGTATATGAACAGGAAGGGATATGGGCCAGATGCTGGCAGGTGTTAGATTGAGTTGGGATATCTGGTCGGCAAGGACAAGTTGGACCAAAGGGTCTGTTTCCATGCTGTACATCTCTACGACTCTAAAATTCTATTTGTCTTCCTAATTACCTGTTGTACCTGCAGACCAACCCTTTATAATTATTGCACAAGGACACCCAGGTCCGTCTGCATAGAAGCATGCTGCAACCTTTTACTGTTACTCCTACCAAAATGGATGATTTCACATTTACTAATATTGTATTCTATCTGCCAGATCTTTCCCCACTCACTTAAAGTATTTTTGTTCCTCTGCAAAGTTTCATAGTCCTCTGCACACTTTGCCCTGCCACTCATCTTAGTGTCATCAGTAAACTTTGACACACTACATGTGGTCCCCAATTCTAAATCATCTATGTAAATTGTGAATAATTGAGGTCCAATACTGATCAGTGAGTAAAAAATGAGGTCTGCAGATGCTGGAGATCACAGCTGCAAATGTGTTGCTGGTCAAAGCACAGCAGGCCAGGCAGCATCTCAGGAATTGAGAATTCGACGTTTTGAGCATAAGCCCGATCCCTGAGGCACATCACTAGTTACTGATTGCCAATCAGAATAGCACTCATATATCCCCACTCTTTGCACCCTATTGGTCAACTAATCCTCTATCCATGCTAATACTTCAACTGTAACGCTCTGCATATTTTATTTTATGCAGCAGCCTCTTGTGCACCACCTTGTCAAAGGCCTTTTGGAAATCTAGTACACCAAATCTACTGGGTCCCCGTTGTTCACCATGCTTGTGATGTCTTCATAGAATTCCAAAAGATTAGTTAAGCATGACCTGCCCTTCATGAACCCATGATGCGTTTGTCTGATGGGACAATTTCTATCCAGGTGCCTTGCTATTTCTTTCTTGATAATAGACTCAAGCATCTTCCTTATTGCAGAAGTTAACTGATCTATAATTCCCCATCTTTTATCTACAGCCCTTTTTAAACAATGGTGTTACACTTGCTGTTTTCCAAACTGCTGGAACAGAGTCCAGCAAATTTTGGACAATTACAAGTACACTTGCTATTTCTCCTGCCATCGCTTTTCACGCTCTAGGATGCATTCCATCAGGGCCAAGGTACTTGTCTATTCTTAGCTCCATTAGTTTGCCCAATACTACCTCTTCCATAATAATGACTGCTTCCAGGTCCTCACCTACCTTCGTCTTTTTATCAATTACTGGCATGTTATTCACGTCCTCCACTGTGAAGACTGACATGAAATACCTGTTCAATGCTTTGGCCATTTCATCATATCCCATGACTAAAGGCCCTTCCTTATCTTCTCAAGGACCAATGTTTTCTTTAGCCACTCTTCTTTTCATTTTATATATTTATAGAAACATTTGCTGTCTGTCTTTATGTTCTGTGCAAGTTTTTTTCTCACGTTCTACCTTACGTTTCTTTATAGCTCTTTTTGTAGTTTTCTGTTGACCTTTCAAGCTTTCCCAATCTTCTAGTTTCCCATTGATCTTTCAATTGATAGCCTCCCTTGTTTCCTTAGACACCCATGGTAGATTACCCCTTTTCTGACAGTCCTTGCTTTGCACTGGAATATACTTTTTCTGAGCGCTTTGAAAGTTCTCCACTGCTTTTAACTGTTGCAATCATAAAGTCTTTGTTTCTAGTCTACTTTAGCCAAGTCCTCCCCTACCCTATTGTAGTCTCCCCTGTTTAAGCACAGGACCCTGGTATTGGATTTTATCTTCACACTCTCCATCCGTATTCTAAATTCAACCATTCTGTGATCGCTCCTTCCAAGAAGATCCCTAATTATAAGGTCATTAATTATTCCTGTCTCATTACATAGGACCAGATCTAGGAGAGCTTGCTCCCTCATTAGTTCCATTAAATGCTGTCATGGACACACTCACGAGCTCCTCCTCAAGGCTACCACTGTTTGTGGGAGCTTGTGCACAAATGTCATTTCTGGTATTAACAACAATTATACTGCAAATTATTTCATTGGTCTCAAAAAAAGTCCTGTGATGTGTTTTATATAAAACATTTCACAAATATTTCTTTAGTTTATTTTGCTTACTGCTTTAGCATTTTCTAATTTATTTTATTTTGCATTTGAAGTGTCTGGCCTTCTGTTATGACATTGTAGGGTACATTTTAGTTCACTAGATTTGCTTCCAGACTGCTGAGGTTTCCACTGAACATGGATAAAAATCATCCAGATTATACCAACTGTGACCACAAGCACAGGTTAATGTGCAGTCATCATGATGAAAGACAATTACAAGAACTGCAACTTGTATTTATAGAACAATTTTAAAGTAATGCACAGAGTGTTATTAGACAATTTGGCAATTAGAGATATTCCAGGAATGACCAAACGTTTGCTTAACAGTAGGATTGGGAGAGCAAGTTGGATTGTGAGCATTTTATAATAAAGGGAATTTCGGGTCGGTCAAAAACAGGCGCAGACAGACCTACGGTGCAATTAAAATCAGGGACCCTCAAGGAGCTGGAATTACAACAGCACAGACATTTTACAGGAAGTAGAAAAGAGTGAGACACAGGGATTTAAATGATTCCTCACTACGTCTATTAAGACACATTATAAATCAGTGATTCAGCTTTTCAAGACCAAGGGATAATTAGGGCCTTGTATGTGGTTAGATTGAGAAGTGCGCATGAATTAAAAATACATTTACAGTATACAGTACACACTAACTCTCTCACATTAATCCCTCCCTCTCTACAGGACGCCGATGATGAGTGCAGTTCCTTCGGCCACACTTGTGCATTAACCGAGCCGTCCCTCGGTGAGTCTGTAAAAGCTGCTGTCACCCAGCAGGAGCAGGGGTTGGGTTCTGTCCCGATCCGAGTCGGCCATTCCGTGTCCGCGTCACCGAGCCGAAACAAAAGCGTCAATAACCGCCAACCAGTAACTGACATGCGCTGGCGGCCATGTCCCAGAGTGCATCCCTGAGGCTTCCAGAACAATCTTTGTGCTTGGTCAGGAAAGGCCGAGCATTCTGTCGCTCACTCAGTTTAGTTGTTTTGAAACTACCGTATTGTAGCTACAACGGGTGAGATTTATATTCTTATCAGATTTACACTATCAGACGTAGGAAAAAGATTTATTTCTGTCTCACTTGCATCCTGAGAAAGAAATTAACAGTAAAACTGTCAAGTGAAATAGACTGGTCTGACAGATATTTTCTAACTAAGCTGTTTAGTGGTATTCTTAAAGATCTCTCGAGCAGGTGGGGCTGGAATTCAGAGTTCCTAGCTCTCATCTGGGGACGTTTCCACTGGACCATAAGAAACCTGAAACAGTGCTTGATAATCCAGCCAGGTCTTGTATAATTCACATTGGATGCTTATTTCTAAGTATTCATTTACTTTTTTTCCCCACTTGGACTTATTTAAAAAGGCCACTCCCATGAGTGTGAAGTGATAACGGCGGCACTTTGCTTACTATGGAGGATTTGCATGATTCCGCTTTCTCCTCAGTCTGGGAGTCCATATTCAGCCACCAAATGTAGCACCTGGCTATTTCTATTATTCACACCACACTGGGTTGCACTTGGTTTCAGTACCTTTCCTCTCAGTGGGATAGGAATATAAACACTCATTCTCCACATTAAACAGTGATACAGACAATCACACTTCCTGGCAGGTAAGGGCTGCTTCTATGACAAGTATTTCCTCTTAGGACTAAGTCTACGAGTAGGCTGAAGATTGGATCATTCCAGGTAGTGTTCTGTGTCTACCTTGCTGACATGGCTGCCTTGTCTTCCTGGGAAAAAATACATAATTTTCAGGTTCCAGTAAGGAGCATCTTTATTTTTCAGTAGTGGTAATCACCTGCATCGCTGTGCTTCTCCAACTATTGGTATTCAATTTCATACAAGTCGGCTGTCAGAGCCAGTGCCCATCTCTACAGTTCAGCAGCTGCCATTGATGATATTCCTGTATATAGGCTGAAAATGGAGGTTAGCAGGCTGTCACCAGCACAAAATGCCTGTTGCAAAGGAAATGGATGAACTTCTTAACAATAAAACAAAGGCCAATCCTTTTTCCACTTGTATATACTTTTCATCCATCTTCCTTAATCATGATGAGGTGCTGGTGTTGGATTTAGGTGGACAAGGTCAGAAGTCACATGTCACCAGATTATAGTCCAACAGGTTTATTTGAAAACACAAGTGTTCAGGGTGCTGTTCCTTCATTAGGTGAAGTGAAGAAAAGCACACAGGCACAGAATTTATTGGCAGAGAGATCAAAATATTATACAAATAGTGTGAGGGGAGTGTCAGTAGGCTGAATAATAAGTCCCTGCAGGTGATCAAAATTGTCAAATGGGGTGAGTAAAGTCTTTGTTTGTGGAATTGATGTGATGCAATGGGTCTGTCCTCTCCATTTGGCAAGATGTGTGACAGTACAGTCTCAACCCTATAAGGTGAGATGTTGCATGACAATTGCAGTGGCAATTTTGGTCAAAATGAGTCAGGGCTTGCTTCATCTCCTGGTAAGCCATCTCACATTCTTGAGTCCATTTCCACAGTTATCCTTTTCCGAGAAACCGTTGCATGGTTTTACCATTGTTGCCCAACCAGACACAAACTTGTCGAAGAAATTTCCAAGTACCAAGAATGATCTCAGCTGAGACCCATTTTCTGGTTTAGGGGCCTTCATGATAACCTTCATCTTCTTGAGTGCTTTGTGTAGTCCCTTGCCATTGATTACATGGCTCAGGTATCCATGGAGTCTTTAAAAAAATTGCATTTCCCTTTTTTTATTTGTAGCTTGTGTTCTTGCAACCTTTTTAGACTTTTTTGTAGGCTTTTCAAATTATCCTCTTTGGAGGATACAATAACCAAAGAATTGTCCAGATAACAGTAGACCCCTGCACTCAAAATTTAGTCCAGGCTATCTGGAATGGAGCTGGCGCTGATGTGATGCCAAAAGCAGTCACTTGGAACAGTTCCCTGTGTGGCACTATCATTAGCGGCAGCTGGTCATTCTTTGTGACACACATTTATAAGTAGGCCTGCAACAGATCCATTTTTGAGATTTTTCTTTACCCCTAAACAATCCACTAAAAAGGTCCTCAATGCATGGTAGTGGGTATTCATCCACACACACGGCTGGGTTCACTGTGACCTTAAAGTCACCGCAAATCCTCATGGCACCATTTATTTTTTTAAAATCAGAGTGATTGGATTTGCCCATTCACTGATGGTCACTGGTTCCAATACTTGCAGCTTTACCAGCTGTTCCAGTGTGCCTCCACTTTAGGCTAGATGCGCCTTCAGACTCCTTGGATGAGCCTCAGCTTCAACCGATGTTTAATTTCCACTCTTCCCACCTCCCCCAAGGTTCCCTGAAGACCTATCCAAAATTTCTTACAAACTTGCTTTTGATTTTGCCAGCTATTAACCATACCTCAGTTTAACTTTAAGTTCTGTAACTAAGAGTGTTTGAATAATGCAGGTTAGTCGCCTTTCACTACATACAGAGGCAGTTCAGCACAGTGGTCCCTTAGCTGCACTTTTACCAGTAGTACCACTTGTTCTATGTATATCTGTGGTTTAATCTTGGTGGCACATCACTGGTGACAGGCCTCCAGTCTGAACGGCAACCCTCCACTACCACCACTCTGTCTTCTACCTTTTGAGCCAGTTCTGTATCAAAATGGCTAGTTTTCCCTGCATTCCATGTGATCTAGCCTTGCTAACCAGTCAACCATGAGAAACCTTGACAAATGCCTTACTGAAGTCTATATTGATCACATCTACCGCTCTCTCCTCATCAATCCTCTTTGAACTAGAGGGCATAGGTTTAGGGTGAGAGGGGAAAGATATAAAAGAGACCTAAGAGGCAACTTTTTCTAGCAGAGGGTAGTACGTGTATGGAGTGAGCTGCCAGAAGAAGTGGTGGAGGCTCATAGAACTGTATCATTTAAAATAAATTTGGATGGGTATATGAATAGGAAGGGTTTGGAGGGATATGTGCCAGGAGCTGGCAGGTGTGACTAGATTAGGTTGGGATATCTGCTCGGAATGGACAAATTGGACCGAAGGGTCTGTTTCCGTGCTGTACGTATCAATGACTCGAAAACTACATACGTAACAGCTAACCACTCAAAATCTTGGTTTTACGAAGGTGGGAAGGTCACCTGCTCCCAGGGTATAGGTTGGTGTTTTTAATATATCAATAAAGCCTACAGCCTTGGATTTTAATCGCTCCATCTTAGGTGGCTGTGGCTTCAGTTGCTTAGGCCTTATGTTCTGGAATTTCCTTTCTTCACCTCTCTGTCTCTGTACCTCCACTTATTCCTTGCATCCTGTGGAGTTACATGTGCACAATGTTGTGAAGGACAAACCTGACCAGAATTCCTCCCTGCTTCCAGCACATTATAAAGATTGAGATTTCCCAGTCTCTCCCATTGAATGTAGAAATTTTACCCCTCTTGTATTGCCCATGAATCCACAGGAATTCCAACACACTGTTGGAAACCAGCTTGGAAATGATCATAGGAATGCTAATTTCTTTTTTAATCTAAATTTTCTTTAAACACTTGTTTATAATGTTGAACAGTATTAATCCGGGTCTCTGATTGCTAGTCCAATGACATTACCATAATGCTATCATTCCCCCTAAAATGTATTGGGTGACAAATGACAGGATTGTTGAAGGTAAGGTAATTAAAGTGGAAGGTTGTATTGTGAAATTCCTTGAAATAAAAGAGAAAGGTCTGAGAAATACTCTTGTTATGAAATTTCAACATACTGAGTCCGGTTTCAAAAGTCAAATAGTGTCTTTATGTCATGTGTGTGGAGCTGTTGCTGGACAATCCAAGCACTTCTCCACCAATGTTCAAATGAACACAGTTTATTTTCATTATGAGTTACAACGTAATGGCATAAGTAGGCAAAGGCCACAGCACAATAGCCTCTGGATTGACAATTGTGTTTCTGAACAATAATTGTGATGCAGAGACTTGGTATTTTATTTTGTGCATTGTTTATGTGTCTCCCTTATGTTAATCGGCTCACCCTTCATATTGTCTCTATGCATTGGCAACCTAGCTTTGGTTTCTGACTGGTACTTGGCGATAAATCCAAATTTTACACCTTTGGAGCATACAGCATAGAAAAATGCTGTTCAGCTGATTGTATTGTCTGTTCAACTGTTCTGTGCTCATAAGATAGCATGCCAATGCATTGACCTCTGATTTTGGAAGGTCCTGCTGCGCATGGACATTAAATGTCTGTATTTCGAAGAAGGATCAGAAGGTTGCAAATGTGTTGCTGGTCAAAGCACAGCAGGCCAGGCAGCATCTCAGGAATAGAGAATTCGACGTTTCGAGCATAAGCCCTTCATCAGGAATAAAGGATCAGAAGGACTGTACCTGTGTTTGTTCTTTGAAAGTGTTATCTAAGCAGTCTTCCTGTTGTGTAATTTTCAATATCTATCTAAAATTTTACTTTTCAAGAACATTTTAATTTCACTTTGAATCTCCTCCCACCACTCTTTCAGGCACTGCATTCCAGATCTCATAATTCACTGCATTAAATAAACCCTTCACCGTATGTTCCTCCTTGTTCTTTTGGGAGTTGTCCTACATGTGATCTCTACTAACAAACTCACTCGTTTGTGAAAACTGATTCTTCCTATCTGCTGCATCAAAACACCAACTAAGTTTTAACATCTCCATGAATCTCCTCTTGCACCACAAAATTTTAAAGCAATCCCAGCTTCTCTGGTTTCTCTACATAACTGAAGTTTGTCATTCTAGGTATTTTACGAATAAGTCTCTTCTGCATCCTCTTCAGGCCTTATTATCCTGAAGTGCATTGCCTAAGATTGGCCATGATATTCTAGCTGGAACCTAGCTGCTAATCTTATAAATGGTTTGCATAGCTTCCTTGCTTTACTTGCTTCTGCTCATTATTGCAAGGATTCTGAATGTTATTTTAACAACACTATCAACCTGTACCATTACCTTCAAAAATGTCTGTATATCAAAGTTTATATATATGTGCTCTCTTTAAATTTGTATCCTCATTTTACAGGCAGTCCCCAGGTTGTGAACAGGTTCCTTTCTGGACTCCGTTTGCAAGTTGATTTGTACGCAAGTTGAACAAGAATGCAAGTCAATATAAAAGCGCTGTTTGTAAGTATGGGAAATTTTGCATGTTGGGTTTTTAGAATTACACCCTTGATGGGATTATGTTTGTAATTATGAGCGTTCATAAGTCGGGATGTTTGTAAATTGGGGACTTTTGCATATTGCAACATCTCATTTTCTAAAAAAAATCACATTTCATCTGCTGTATGTCTGCCTATTTCTTCAAGTCCTCCAGAGATCTGCTATGATCTAGCACTCCCTTTTTGTGGTGACTTATTGGGCTACTTTATTGACAAAACAAATCCCCTCATCCCTGTCAGAGAGTGGGTCTGGTATTCAGGTGGATGCATTTAGCTAAGTCTCACAATCCATTTTTATGTAACAATTGGCTCTTATCCCTCTAGCCACGAGCCCAGTATTACCACCTTTGGTGCTAAATGGGGCCACTAGCACCTAATATAAAAGATCAAGCTTCTATGCCCTGATCATAATCCATTGCTTATTGTTTGAGATAGATGTTGGGCCACTAGTGCTGTTTCAGGAATAATGCATTTCAGTAGCTCCCTTTCTTTCTTAGTTTCTGCTATTTAGCTGGGGGTGGAGGTTTAGTAGGGAAGCAACTATTATCCTTTGATTCCACTGCATTGTTAATCTAAGATGCCACGAGGATGGTCTGAGCTCTATCCTGGATAGAACTTTGCAGAATTATAGTCCACTTGCATCATGGGATCAATAGTAGGCATGTTTTAATCCAAGAAGTCCATTTTTAAAATTAGCAGTAGCATTTAAACAATTCTTATGGACATTAGATTAGAAGAGATATAAAATATATATAAGGTAGAAATGAGAGTGATAATTGATAAACTACTCAAATTTAAGATAAATCATTAGTATTTGTATATTATCTCTGCACATGATAAAAGAAATTGAAGACAAGTTGGCAGAGGTACTATTCAATATGCATATAACTAATTAGACTAAAGAATATTGCGAAAGGACTGGCTAGCAGGTATTGTGATTCCTATATTTATGAAAGGATGTGGAACAACAGACCAATTAGCTTAATTTTTTTTTAGATTAGATTAGATTTACAGTGTGGAAACAGGCCCTTCGGCCCAACAAGTCCACACCGACCCGCCGAAGCGAAACCCACCCATACCCCTACATTTACCCCTACCTAACACTATGGGCAATTTAGCATGGTCAATTCACCTGACCCGCACATCTTTGGACTGTGGGAGGAAACCGGAGCACCCGGAGGAAACCCACGCTGACACGGGGAGAACGTGCAAACTCCACACATTGTCTTGACGCTACCACATTCCTCCTCTGGGTACTAAGCACTGCTGCAGCCAATGATCCACCAAGACTCTGTTTCTGCCCCACTGCAGCCAGTAGTCCTTGCTCCTGGCACCACCACCACCGCTGCAGTTGACTTCCTGCCGACACTGCTCCTGCTTCCCCGTAAGGTCAGAAGATGAAGAAAAAGGAGAAAGGGGGAAGGGAGCAGATGGGTTCAGGAGCCCAAACTCTACCTGTTGTGCTGGTGCTGCCATCTGGACATGGTGTGCTGATTGTTTACATATTTCCTCTGCTCCCAGTGTAACAGTGATTACCACATGTCACTGGCAATGTTGCATTTATTCAAAGAGTCTTTCAGGGTGTCCTTACTGCATTTCATTTGCCTTCCTAGTGTTTGCTTATCATTAAAGAGCTTGGAGTACAGTTCTTGTCTAAGGAAGCTTGTGTTGGACAATGTTGCTGACTCATCGCGGCTGGTCATGCATGACCAGTGCATTGATTCTGGGGATAGTGACATGGTAGATGTCTCCAACAATCTGCTCCTGTCACAATCACTGACATTGACCAGTAAAATCTGCAGCAAACCCCTAGACAACCTGGAAGTCAAGTGGAAGGATCAGGCAGAATCCAGAGAATCTCACCTATCTGACTCATCAAATACTGCCAGCCCCACCTATGACAGAGTTTGCAGCTCCAAAATTGGACAACTCAGCCATCACATAACTGCCCTCTCCCAACCCCACCCCACTAATCAGAGGGATAGCACATCATCCTTGACCCTGAAGTTCTGCCAAAGAAGGAAGTGTTTTACCTAGTGTTAATGAAGGAAAGGCAATATAATTCTACATCAGAACTGCGGATGACTTAGATAGAAATTACCATTCATCTGCCACCCTTGACCTTCTAGGTGTTAGAGGTTTGGAAGGTGCTGTTCGAGGAACATTGGTGAGTTGCTGGAGTGCATCTTACAGATGGTACCCATTGCTACCACTGTGCATCAGTGGTGGATGAAAGTAATGTTTAAGGAAGTGGATGCGGTATTGCTCGAACCCACTGGTTTGCCCAGACTGATGTTGATTTCTTGAATATTTGACATCTCAGACAAAGAAGTACATTTGCTTGGCATTCCATCAATTTTTAAGGAGTTAGGTAAGTATGTACGAGTTAAAGGAAAAGAAAAATATGCTGTTTGGTTTAGACGAAGAATGGGAACAGAGGCTTCTGTGGGGCATAAATTCTGACGTGCACCATTTAGCTGAATGATCCTTACTAGGCTCTAGATATGACATGATTTTATTTAACTATGTAATTACAGGCAACAATTCATGTTTATACAATAGCCTATTGTGGTATAACATCTGGAAGTGCACCGTGAGTTATTTTGGCATTGACTATTATTGTCATCAAAATGTTTAGAGAAAAATATTGTTAGCTTTGAGAGGACTGTTTCTAAAAATAACGACAACTGTGTAACTAGACATATGAATGTGATTGCGCAATGTGAAGTAGTAGCTTTATGGAAGTTTTAAAAATCCTGCTCAGATACATTGCGAAGACTATCATTGTTTTTTCTTAACAGGAATCCAATCTGCTGATCCTTAATTTCATTATTTTTGTAGCGATACTGTTGAACGATTGAATTACTGCTCGTGACACACTGCTTTTACCTTGCATTAAGTTTTTAAATGCTCTACAGGTTGGTTGTTCAAGGGATAATATTTCCACAAGGAAATAATTACATCCAAAACTTGTTGCTAGGGTTACTACCTTTGTGGGTGACATTGTATTCGAGAGTCAAGTTTCATGCATTTGATTGTCTTCTAATTGGATGAAAACAACAATTCAAGTTGACCTATTGTAACAAGACTGATCAGTGAACAGAGGCTGCACATTAAATGATAATTAGCTTTTTCAACAAAATAAACATAGAGTGACTAACTTTGTCATTGCATGATTTTAACAGAAGACTTTCTATATCTAAATTATAAATTTTGTGTAATATTTGAGCATATTTTCAGTCAACTATAATACGATACAACTGTATTTTTGGCAGAATTTCTACTTAAAGTTAAATCATTATTCTACTATTTAGGAAAACCTACAATTGCAATAAAATGATCAGATCAATGTAATTCAAAATGACTAATACAATCAATAACAATGAACATAATATTGATAACTGAAGTTATACTAATTCTTATTGGAAAGCTCCATTGTTTATAGTGCAATAACAGCTATCTCCCAGCACTTTCACTTCGTGTAAGCTATAGTATTATAAGAGTAAAGTTAAAAATCACACAACGCCAGGTTATAGTCCAACAGGTTTATTTGGGAACACTAGCTTTCGGAGTGCTGCTCCTTCCACTTCTTTGGAGTGCTTCCACATAAACCTGGCGTTATGTGATTTTTAACTTTGTACACACCAGTCCAACAGTGGCACCTCCAAATCATGTCATAAGAACGTTTTGTGAAGCTTCATAAATATCAAACTTTAGAGTTCTCCTGCTGTTATTAAATCTTGAAACTTCCAGAAGAAAACACGCTGTTTAGGTCAATTCTCTTGTGTCACGGATACTGTTAATTTCCCCTCTTCATCCCAGTTTAATTCTCTGGAAACCCTTACCTATAACTTGCAGAATCTTGGGTGGAATATTCAAAGTTCCTGAATAATGTGGGCAATAGTGAGAAAGTTGGGACAATCGCTTGAGGTGGCCAACAAGGAGCTTCTCAATGCTGAGAGCAAAGTGTCCAACTTTTCAACCAAGTGTTGAACGGCGAGATAAGATTCTCACTCATAAATTGCAAGAACCCTATTTTAATGTATTTTGCATGTATTAGCATGCGTTAACATCTATTATTGCTTAATCTTTCTTGGTTATATGTTTTTGGAGATAAGTCTCTTGATTAAACTTAAAATATAAGCCTTAGCTATTAATTTAACCTGGTGTAGCATTTTGTAGAGGAATAAGACAGTGTTATTTTCTGAGTCTGTAGGTTGTGAAGGAGCAAAAATGGCTTTTGCAGTGTTACTTCTTGTCAGATGTGGGAGTTTAAAGAGAGTTTAAGGGTTACTGCGGATTATATCTGCCATAAATGCTGTTGGATGCTAATCTTATCAGATCGAGTGGATTGGTTGGCGAGACAGATAGAAGCGATGAGGAATTTGCAACAGCAACAGTATGTAATGGATTGCAGTTATAGGAAGGGAGGAAAATCTCAGATACAGTCACATAGTTGGGTTAACTCCAGGAAGGGTAAGAGAAGTAGGCACCTAGGGCAGGAGTCTTTTGTGGATATGCCCATTTCAAACAGGTATGCTGTTTTGGAAAATGTAGGTGGTGATGGATTCTCAGGGGAACGTAGCATGAACAACCAACTTTTTAGTATTGAGACTGGCTGTAATGCAACAAGAGGTACGTTGGCTTCCAAGAGATCAGTTGTGTTAGGGGATTCTGTAGTCTGAGGTACAGACAGATGTTTCTGTGGCCAGCAGAGAGAAAGCAGAATGGTGAGTTGTTTCCTTGGTGCCAGGATCAAGGATGACTCAGAGAGGGTGCAAAATGTTCTCATGGGGGAGAGGGGCCAGCAAGAGGTCATTGTCCACTTTAGAACCAATGATACAGGAAGGGAAAAGGTTGAGATTCTGAAGGGAGATTACAGAGAATTAGGCTGAAATTTAAAAAGGAGATCCTCAAGGCTAGTAATATCTGCATTGCGGATTAGTGGTGTTGGAAGAGCACAGCAGTTCAGACAGCATCCAAGGAGCAGCAAAATCGACGTTTCAGGCAAAAGCCCTTCATCAGGAATAAAGGCAGAGAACCTGAAGCGTGGAGAGATAAGCTGGAGGAGGGTGGGTGTGGGGAAAAGGTAGCATAGAGTACAATAGGTGAGTGGGGGAGGGCGTGGAGTGGATAGGTAGAGAAGGAGATAGACAGGTAGGACAAGTCCGGACAAGTCACGGGGACATTGCTGAGCTGGAAGTTTGGAACTAGGGTGAGGAGGGGGAAGGGGAAATGAGGAAACTGTTGAAGTCCTCATTGATGTCCTGGAGTTGAAGTATTCAGAGGTGAAAGATGAGGCGTTCTTCCTCCAGGTGTCTGGTGGTGAGGGAGCGGCGGTGAAGGACCTCCATGTCCTCGGCAGAGTGGGAGGGGGAGTTGAAATGTTGGGCCATGGGGCGGTGTGGTTGATTGGTGCGGTTGTCCCGGAGATGTTCCCTAAAGCGCTCTGCTAGGAGGCGCCCAGTCTCCCCAATGTAGAGGAGACCGCATCGGGAGCAGTGGATACAATAAATTATATTAGTGGATGTGCAGGTAAAACTTTGATGAATGTGGAAGGCTCCTTTAGGGCCTTGGATAGAGGTGAGGGAAGAGCTGTGAGCGCAGATTTTACAGTTCCTGCGGTGGCAGGGGAAGGTGCCAGGATGGGAGGGTGGGTTGTAGGGGGGGGCGTGGACCTGACCAGGTAGTCACGGAGGGAAAGGTCTTTGTGGAAGGTGGAAAGGAGTGGGGAGGGAAATATATCCCTGGTGGTGGGGTCTTTTTTAAGTGGTGGAAATGTCAGCAGATGATTTGGTTTATGCGAAGATTTGTAGGGTGGAAGGTGAGCACCAGGGGTGTTCTGCCCTTGTTACGGTTGGAGGGGTGAGGTCTGAGGGCGGAGGTGCGCGATGTGGACGAGATGCGTTGGAGGGCATCTTTAACCACGTGGGAAGGGAAATTGCAGTCTCTAAAGAAGGAGGCCATCTGATGTGTTCTATGGTGGAACTGGTCCTCCTGGGAGCAGGTACAGCGGAGGCGGAGGAATTGGGAATTCGGATGGCATTTTTGCAAGAGGTAGGGTGGGAAGAGGTGTAATCCAGGTAGCTGTGCGAGTCGGTGGATTTGTAAAAAATGTCAGTGTCAAGTCAGTCGTCATTAATGGAGATGGAGAGGTCCAGGAAAGGGAGGGAGGTGCCAGAGATGGCCCAGGTAAATTTAAGGTCAGGGTGGAATGTGTTGGTGAAGTTGATGAATTGCTCAACTTCCTCGTGGGAGCACGAGGTGGTGCCAATGCAGTCATCAATATAGCGGAGGAAGAGGTGGGGAGTGGTGCCAGTGTAATTATGGAAGATCGACTGTTCTACGCAGCCAACAAAGAGGCAGGCATAGCTGGGACCCATACGTGTGCCCATGGATAGCCCTTTGCTCTGGAGGAAGTGGGAGGATTCGACGGAGAAATTAAGGGCGAGGACCAGTTCGGCCAAACGAATGAGCGTGTCGGTGGAAGGGTACTGTTAGGGCAGCCAGGAGAGGAAAAAACGGAGGGCTTGGAGGCCCTGGTCATGGCGGATGGAGGTGTAGAGGGATTGGATATCCATGGTGAAGATGAGACGTTGAGGGCTGGGGAAACGGAAGTCTTGGAGGAGGTGGAGGACGTGGGTGGTGTCTCGAACGTATGTGGGGAGTTCCTGGACTGGGGCGATAGGACAGTGTTGAGGTAGGTAGAGATGAGTTCAGTGGGGCAGGAGCATGCTGAGGCAATGGGTCGGCCAGGGTGGTCAGGCTTGTGGATCATAGGAAGGAGGTAGAACCGGGCAGTGCGGGGTTCCCAGACTATGAGGTTGGAAGCTGTGGGTGGGAGATCTCCTGAGGTGATGAGGTTCTGTATGGTCTGGGAGATGATGGTTTAGTGATGGGTGGGGTCATGGTAGAGGGGCGGTAGGAAGAGGTGTCCTCGAGTTGGCGTTTGGCTTCAGCAGTGTAGAGGTCAGTGCGCCAGACTACCACTTTGCCCCCTTTATCTGCTGGCTTGATGGTGAGGTCGGGATTGGAGGGCAGTGCGTTGTGAGGGTGAGTGGTTAGAGTGGGGGAGGGAGGTAGACAGGTTGAGGCGGTTAATGTCCCGGTGGCAGTTGGGAATGAAGAGGTCGAGGGCAGGTAATAGGACAGCGCGGGGTGTCCAGTGTGTCAGAGGTGGGCAAAGATGTCCTTGGAAGGTGGGTGGGAGGCCTGATTGTGAAAGTAAGCTCGGAGGCGGAGGCGGCGGAAGAAGTGTTCGACGTCACGGCGTGTATTAAATTCATTGCGTGGGCAGAGGGGGATGAAGATGAGTCCTTTGCTGAGGACTGATCGTTCGTCCTCAGTGAGGGGGAGGTCTGGAGGGATGGTGAAAACTTGGCAGGGCTGGGAGTTGGTGTGGGTTTGGAGCTGGGAGTGGGGGGCGGAGCGTGTATCTGGAGTGGGTGTGATGTGGGGGGAATGAGTGTGGAGTCATGAGAGGGGTGGTGTTCCCCTCAGGGTTCTGGGAGCGGTAATGGTGACAGTGGGATCTGTGGGGGGGGGGGGCGCGTGTCAGCAGAATGCAGGTGAGTGGTGTTGGGGGCAGAAGTGGTGGCAGACACGGCAGTAGGGATGGTGGAACTCACTGAGTATGTGACATTAGCGATGATGTGAGGGGCAGAAATGATGCATGAGGAATCGTGAGGGGCGGGAGTGGCCATGATGGGGCGGAAGTGACATCATCAATCAGCGTGGGGGTGGCAGCTGCACCAGCCGCATGGCTAATGGTGTCCGAACAGTTCCAGAGGCCGGGGGAATCTTCTGGAATGTTTGAGGAGCGCTGGTTATGGAGGTGTGTAGATAAAAGTTTGTTGTACTTACTTACAGTTTTTGATGTTGAGAAATACTGTTTGTTGAGAGTATGAATTCTCCTGAAGATGTAGTGCAGTAGGGGTCCTTTGCAATTCTGAGAGAGTGTGGCCCTCAGCTGAGGCAGGGCTGACTGTAGAGAGGTTAGGTGCCGGCGCATTGCTGCAAGCGTGGAGAGGAGGATCTTGAAGGAGAACCGTTTCTGCTGTTTTTGAATCTGTAGTCTGTACTGAATCCAACAGCCCATCTAGTATTGCATATTCTAGTTATGGGTGAATAAGCAGCATGTGAAGAGAGGGATCTCAGTGATGTGAAGCAACCTGCCTACAGAGAAAGGCTATGCAAAAGACATTGCAACCACCTAAAGATGAATGAATGACAGTGCAGGAGATGCCACGGCAAGTCTAGGGACACTGTCGTCTATACCTGCCACTTTCTGCAGGAAGATCTTCCGCTTTTAGGCTTGAGTACAGGCAATAATTCATGAAGGCGTACACCCGCAATGCATGGAATTGTTATGACATGAACACTTCGCTCAACAGACACGTTCATCAAATGAACTCTCCCCAACTCTGTTTTCTCTAAGGCTGGCTTGTGGACAGCAAGTGCACCTATGGTTAATATTGGTAATGAGCCCCAGACAGGTGGCGAACAGCGCAACAGTGCTGTATATCCATCCACTTTTAGTCTTGGATGCATCGATAAAGCACTTCAGCACTCACTGGTCAGTTATTTCCAGGATAGCCATTGTTTGCTGTACCGTGCACAATTTCACCCAATAACAGGGTGAAATCATTCCTGATGTCATTTCATCCTCACTTCCCAGGTCTCAGAAGATTGGATTTAACTTCGTGCAGAGTCTTCTCCCCGTTAGCTATTCTGCTTGAGTTATCCCCGTAGTTGCATATGGGGCGGATCTCTAATCAAATAGGAACTGGAACATACTGGTATTTAGTCAAGCTGTAGCCTGTTTCCTAAAGCTTTTCTTCAAAGTTTGGACTGCTTTGTCTGCCAGACCATTGGATGATGGATGGTATGGAGCTGTCCTTATATGTCGAATGCCATTCAACTTTAGGAAACACATGAATTCCCTGCTGGAAATTTAGAAGAGGAGAGAATGGAGAAACCATCTGAAATGATTCCAGAGAGGCCAGTATCCCGTCACCAAGTCACCCTTTATTTACATATGGAGAATCCTTGACAGTGGTCCAGTTCCATCAGTGCCAACTCTGAGTGAACAGAACCTCTGTCATTCCTGTTTCTATCTGTCAGCCAGGGCTTCCTGATTAGACCAGGTTAACAGCTCCAATCAGGGAACTCATGTTCTGAGGTCCACTTGGCTGACCTTACAATCACCACATCCCTTCCCCTCTAAGTCCAGAGATGTAGGCCTGTTCTTTTTATTGTAGCCTCTCCTGGGGGCATGTTCACAGTGGGTCCAGTTCTTCTGACTCACCTTCGGATATGGAAGGTATGAACCAGGCCATAGCTCAACTCTTGCACCGAGAATAAATTCATTCTTTTCGTCAGGCAGTAAAAGACTGCGGCAGCCGCCGTATCCATCTCAGCCTCTGAGGTTTCTTCGACACCAGAGGGAGGGGGAGAGCCCGGGAGTTCCATCAGCCTTTCAGGCTGTTCTGAGGGGCTGGGTATGTTTTGCTTCTGCCTGGTTTGTGAGTTTGCAGCTTTCATGTGGTCCATGTGTTTGTTCAGGACCACTTCAGCAACCTGAACTTTGTAAGTCATGGCATCTGATTTTGTGTCTAACATGCAACTTACATATGCTGGTCCATTTCCACCATTTTGACACCAAACCTCATCCCCTGAAGTAAATTTTCTCGCTCACTTCGAGGAAGTATGTGGCTGGCACTGGCATTCCTGATGTCATTTCATCCTCACTTCCCAGGTCTCAGAAGATTGGATTTAACTTCGTGCAAAGTCTTCTCCCCGTTAGCAATTCTGCTGGAGTTATCCCCGTAGTTGCATATGGGGCGGATCTCTAATCAAATAGGAACTGGAACATACTGGTATTTAGTCAAGCTGTAGCCTGTTTCCTAAAGCTTTTCTTCAAAGTTTGGACTGCTTTGTCTGCCAGACCATTGGATGATGGATGGTATGGAGCTGTCCTTATATGTCGAATGCCATTCAACTTTAGGAAACACATGAATTCCCTGCTGGTAAACGATGGCCTGTTGTCTGTGACCAACACTTCCGGGAGTCCATGTATTGCAAAAGATGGTTGCAACTTTTCTAACATTGTCCCCATGTTTGATTAATTAACTCTCTGCACACCGAACCCCTTTGAGTGGACATCCACAATGACAAAGAAAGTTGAGCCGATGAAAGGTCCAGCATAGTCCAGCATTGCAATAAGTCCAGTGTTTACCCAAACATTCCCATGAATGTGAGGAGCCGTTGGCAGTAATTTTGGTCCTTGTTGGCACTCTGGACCTATGTCACCAACACACCTATGTCTACATTCAATCCTGGCCACCAGGCATAACTCCTCACAAACATCCTCATTTAGACACCACCGGATAACCCGGGTGGAGTTCAGCCTGTGTCTGGCAGTGGCCTTTGCTTGGGACAATCACTGTTGCTCTTCATAATATTATGCCTTCCGCAAAGATAGTTCCCTCCGTAACTACCTGGTCAGGTCCATTCCCCCCCCAACCCACTCTCCCATCCTGGCACCTTCACCTGCCACCGCAGGAACTGTAAAATCTTCACCTACACCTCTTCCCTCACCTCTATGCAAGGCCCTAAAGGAGCCTTCCACATTCATCAAAGTTTTACCTGCACATTCACTAATATCATGTATTGTATCCGTTGCTCCCTCCCGATGCGGTCTCCTCTACATTGGGGAGACTAGGCGTCTCCTAGCAGAGCACTTTAGGGAACATCTCCGGGACACCCGCACCAATCAACCACACCGCCCCATGGCCCAACATTTCAACACCCCCTCCCACTCTGCCGAGGACATGGAGGTCCTGGGCCTCCTTCGCCACTGCTCCCTCACCACCAGACGCCTGGAGGAAGAACGACTCATCTTCTGCCTCAGAACACTTCAACCCCAGGGCATCAATGTGGACTTCAACAGTTTCCTCATTTCCCTGTCCCCCACCTCACCCTAGTTCCAAACGTCCAGCTCAGCACTGTCCCCGTGACTTGTCCGGAGTTGTCCTACCCGTCTATCTCCTTTTCCACCTATCCACTCCACCCTCTCCTCCCTCACCTATCACCTTCATCCCCTCCCCCACTCACCTATTGTACTCTATGCTACTTTCTCCCCACAACCACCCTCCTCCAGTTTATCTCTCCATGCTTCAGGCTTTCTGCCTTTATTCCTGATGAAGGGCTTTTGCCTGAAACGTCGATTTTGCGGCTCCTTGGATGCTGCCTGAACTGCTGTGCTCTTCCAGTATAACTAATCCTGAATCTGGTTTCCAGCATCTGCAGTCATTGTTTTTACCTAATATCTGGATTACTCCCAGTGCTACGAACTTGTGAGGTCAGGAATAGGAGGATAGAGCAGATGAATGCATGGCTGAGGAGCTGGTGTTTGGGAGAAAGATTCACATTTTTGGATCATTGGAATATCTTTTGGGGTAGAAGTGACCTGTACAAGAAGGAACGGATTGCACCTAAATTGGAAGTGGACTAATATACCGGCAGGGAAATTTTTTCGAACTTGGAGGATTTAAACTAGTAAGGTGGAGGGGTGGGACCCAGAGAGATCGTGAGGAAAGAGATCAGTCTTAGACTGGTACAGTTGAGAACAGAACTGAGTCAGGGCATGCAGGGACAAGGCAGGACTAATAAATTAAACTGCATTTATTTCAATGCAAAGGGCCTAACTGGGAAAGCAGATGAACTCGGCATGGTTAGGAACATGGGACTGGGATATCATAGCAATTACAGAAACATGGCTCAGGGATGGGCAGGACTGGATGTTCCAGGATACAAATGCTGTAGGAAGGATAGAAAGGGAGGCAAGAGAGGCAGGGGAGTGGCATTTTTGATAAGGGATAGCATTCCAGCTGTGCTGAGGGAGGATATTCCTGGAAATACATCCAGGGAAGTTATTTGGGTGGAACAGGAATAAGAAAGGGATGATCACCTTATTGGGATTGTATTATAGACACCCTAATAGTCAGAGGGAAATTGAGAAACAAACTTGTAAAGAGATCTCAGCTATCTGTAAGAATAACAGGGTGGTTATGGTCGGGGATTTTAACTTTCTAAACATCGACTGGGACTGCCATAGTATTAGGTTTAGATGGAGAAGAATTTCTTAAGTGCGTACAAGACAATTTTCTGATTCAGTATGTGGATGTACCGATCAGAGAAAACTTGACTTACTCTTGGGAAATAAGGCAGGGCAGGTGACTGAGGTGTCGGTGGGGGAGCACTTTGGGGCCAGCGACCATAATTCTATTTGTTTTAAAATAGTGATGGAAAAGGATAGACCAGATCTAAATGTTGAAGTTTTAAATTGGAGAAAGGCCAATTTTGACTGGATTAGGCAAGAACTTTCGAAAGCTGATTGGAGGCAGATGTTTGCAGGTAAAGGGACGGCTGGAAAATGGGAAGCCTTCAGAAATGAGATAACAAGAATCCAGAGAAAGTATATTCCTGTCAGGGTGAAAGGGAAGGCTGGTAAGTATAGGGAATGCTGGATAACTAAAGAAATTAAGGGTTTGGTTAAGCAAAAGAAGGAAGCATATGTCAGGTATAGACAGGATAGATCGAGTGAATCCTTAGAAGAGTATAAAGAAAGTAGGAGTATACTTACGAGGGAAATCAGGAGGGCAAAAAGGGGACATGAGATAGCTTTGGCAAATAGAATTAAGGAGAATCCAAAGGGTTTTTACACATATATTAAGGACAAAAGAGTAACTAGGGAGAGAATAGGGCCCCTCAAAGATCAGCAAGGCGGCACAGAAGATATTAAATGAATATTTTGCATCAGTATTTACTGTGGAAAAGGATATGGAAGATATAGACTGTAGGGAAATAGATGGTGAAATAGATGTCCATATTACAGAGGAGGAAGTGCTGGATGTCTTGAAACGGGTAAAGGCAGATAAATCCCCAGGACCTGATCAGGTGTACCCGAGAACTCTGTGGGAAACCAGAGAAGTGATTGCTGGGCCTCTTGCTGAGATATTTGTATCATCGATAGTCACAGGTGAGGTGCCGGAAGACTGGAGGTTGGCAAACGTGGTGCCACTGTTTAAGAAGGGCAGTTAAGACAAGCCAGGGAACTACAGACCGGTGAGCCTGATCTCAATGGTGGGCAAGTTGTTGGAGGGAATCCTGAGGAACACGATATGGGGCGGCACGGTGGCACAGTGGTTAGCACTGCTGCCTCACAGCACCAGGGACCTGGGTTCAATTCCCGCCTCAGGCGACTGACTGTGTGGAGTTTGCATGTTCTCCCCGTGTCTGCGTGGGTTTCCTCCGGGTGCTCCGGTTTCCTTCCACAGTCCAAAGATGTGCGGGTCAGGTGAATTGGCCATGCTAAATTGCCTGTAGTGTTAGGTAAGGGGTATATGTAGGGGTATGGGTGGGTTGCGCTTCGGCGGGTCGGTGTGGACTTGTTGGGCCGAAGGGTCTGTTTCCACACTGTAAGTAATCTAATCTTCAACATGTATTTGGAAAGGCAAAGACTGATTCGGGATAGTCAACATGGCTTTGTGCGTGGGAAATCATGTCTCACAAATTTGATTGAGTTTTTTGAAGAAGTAACAAAGACGATTGATGAGGGCAAAGCTGTAGATGTGATCTGTATGGACTTCAGTAAGGCATTCGACAAGGTTCCCCATGGGAAACTGATTCGCAAGGTTAGATCTCATGGAATACAGGGAGAACTATCCATTTGGATACAGTACTGGCTGAAAGATAGAAGACAGAGGGTGGTGGTGAAGGGTTGTTTTTCAGACTGGAGGCCCGTGACCAGTGGAATGCCACAAGGATCAGTGCTGGGTCCTCTACTTTTGTCATTTACATAAATGATTTGGCTGCGAGCATAAGAGGTACAGTTAGTAAGTTTGCTGATGACACCAAAATTGGAGGTGTAGTGGACAGCGAAGAGGGTTGCCTCAGATTGCAATCGGATCTGGACCAGATGGGCCAATGGACTGAGAAGTGGCAGATGGAGTTTAATTCAGATGAATGCGAGGTGCTGCATTTTAGGAAAGCAAATCATTGCAGGACTTATACACTTAATGGTAAGGTCCTAGGAAGTGTTGCTGAACAAAGAGACCTTGGAGTGCAGGTTCATAGCTCCTTGAAATTGGAGTCGCAGATAGATAGGATAGTGAAGACGGCATTTGGTAAGCTTGCCTTTATTGGTCAGACTATTGAGTACAGGAGTTGGAAGGTCATGTTGCGGCTGTACAGGACATTGGTTGGGCCATTGTTGGAATATTGCGTGCAAATCTGGTCTCCTTCCTCTCGGAAAGATGTTGAAAGGGTTCAGAAAAGATTTACAAGGATGTTGCCAGGGTTGGAGGATTTGAGCTATACGGAGAGGCTGAACAGGCTGGGGCTGTTTTCCCTGGAGCATCGGAGGCTGAGGGCTGACCTTGTAGAGGTTTACAAAATTGAGGGACATAGTTAGGGGTGACCTCATAAAATCACGAGGAGCATGAATAGGATAAATAGACAAAGTCTCTCTTCCCTGGAGTGGGGGAGTCCAGAATGAGAGGGCATAGATTTTGGGTGAGAGGGGAAAGATATAAAAGAGACTTAGGGAGCAATGTTTTCACCCAGAGGGTGGTATGTGTATGGAATGTGCTGCCAGAGGATGTGGTGGAGACTGGTACAATTGCAATATTTAAGAGGCATTTGGATGGGTATATGAATAGGAAGGGTTTGGAGGGATATGGGCTGGGTGCTGACAGGTGGGACTAGATTGGGTTGGACTGAAGGGTCTGTTCCATGCTGTACATCTGTATGACTGTCTTAATGTGGCAGTTTCCCATTCACCCATATGCCAGTTAGAAACTTGATGGCAGCACTTCCTGACTTGAAAGTCAGAGCCAGGCACTAACATCTCAGGGTACACGCCATGGAAGTGACCACATGCATCTCCTGTCCGTAGACCTCAATAACAGACAGATATGATCTCTCCATCTCTATTGGCATCTCTCCAATCCTCTTGCTACTCTGTTCTGCGATTTAGTACCACACCCTGGAGTCCAAAGGCACTTCTCATGGAATGATGCTGCCAAGACACTTTGTGCAAGGCACAGACATCTAACTCAACCAGGGTGCGCACTCGAATCCTCACTTACTCCTAGTGCTCACTCACTTCATGCATACTTGGATTCCCACAATATCCTTGCCTTGCCTTTCCTTATCATTCCTTTTCTCAATTTACCCCCTTATCTGGACCTTACATGCTCACAGGTCTTCTGGAGGAGAAATCAAAGGACCCAAAACAGTAATTCTATTTTCTCTCTTCAGGTACTGCCAGACATACTGAGTTTCTCTAGCAATTTCTGTTTTAGTTTGTTTAAGATCTCCAGCACCTGGAGTTTTTGATTTGTTTTATTTATTTATTATAGCTCTTCTATCTTGCATTGCTATTTGGTGCAGATTTAAAGCCAGGCAGCTTGTCATGCCTGACAACAATCTTCAGTGAAGGGGGTAGACATGTTGCTGTACATGTATAATTGTATAATGTCAATCTCACATCTGCATCATGTGTCAGTTGTGAATGTGGTAAGTATATTGCATGCACATCAATCAAATAGCTTTGTATAAGTTGAGTCAAGGGAGACACTCTTGAGTCAGGGACTTCTGACACAAAAAGTGTCACAGAAAGGGGAGTCAATGGCTAGTGGTATTATCGCTGGACTGTTCATCCAGAGGCCCAGATAATGTTCCAGCGACCTGGTTTTGAATCCTGCCATGGCACATAGTGGAATTTGAAGTCAGTTAAAAAAAAAGCTGGAATTAAAAGTCTAATGATGACGATGAATCCATTGATGACTGTCAGAAATGCCCATCTGGTTAACTAATGTCCTTCAGAGAAGGAAACTGTCATCCTAACCTGGTCTGGCCTACGTATGACTCCAGACCCACAGCAATGTGGTTGATTTTTAAATGCCCTCTGGGCAAATAAGAATGGGCAATAAATACTAGCCTGGCCAGTGATGTCCTCATCCTGTGAATGAATAATAAAAAAAAGTCAAAGCACCAGGGTCCCAGGTTCTGTTCCAGCCTCTGGCGACTGTGTGGAGTTTGCATGTTCTCCCCATGTCTGTGTGGGTTTCCTCCCACAGTCCGAAGATGTGCAGGTCAGGTGAATTGGCCTTGCTAAGTTATCCATAGTGTTAGGTGCATTAGTCAGAGAAATTGGTCTGGGTGGGTTACTCTTCGGAGGGTCGGTGTGGATTGGTTGGACCGAAGATCCTGTTTCCACACTGTAGGGAATCTAATCTAATCTCCAGTATCAGCCTGGGAGTTGGGCATGGTCATTGTGCCATTTGGGGTGGTCAGGGTTGGGGTGCATACCTTTGCAGTCTGGGGAGTGAGCCTGGGTAATCCTTATGGGTCCAGTACAACCAGTCTGGTAATTGTTATTAGGAGAGCTGCACAGTCTTGAGTTGGGTCTGGCCAGCCATCATTTGAGACTGTTCTTCCAACTGGATCAAAGAGCGGGCCTCCATTGTCCTGGGGGTCCATCAACTAAATTCGAGGGATATTTATCAGGGTATACAACTATGGGAAATAAATTGGGATTTCAATTGTGATGACTGAGAGCAACATACTGGGATGCAGAGGAGAAGAGTCTTGTGTGAGGAGGTAACTCAATATTTGAGGAAATAGGATAGAATGTGGAATTGAAAGGGGTAACAGGGAAGGGTGTCATCAATGGTGAAGACCACCCTGGCTTTGATGGGGTACAGTGAACTATAATTGACATGTTGATTCAATATGTCTGGAGAAAGAACGCCTCATCTTCCGTCTCAGGACCCTCCAACCCCATGGCATCAATGTGGGTTTCACCAGTTTCCTCATTTCCCCTCCTCCCCACCTTATCAGAGTTCCAACCTTCTAACTTGGCACCACCCTCCTGATCCGTTCTACCTGTCTATCTTCCTTCCCACCTATCCGCTCCATGCTCCCCTCCAACCCCCTATCACCATTACCTCCACCTCCACATCTGCCTATCACACCCTCAGCTACCTTCTCCCCAGCCCCACCGCCCTCCCATTTATCTCACCACGCCCTCAGCTGTCTGCCTCATTCCTGATGAAGGGCTTTTGTCGATAACATCGATTCTGATGAGCCTGAGACTGCTGTTTCCATCCATTGGCCTGGAAATAACGTGCATAATGGAGCTGAAAATGGCTGCAACCACACTTGAAATGGCTGATGTAAATGCTTCAGTCTAAGAGGGAGTAGTTATCACTTTTGAGTGATTTGAGGCCCTTCAAAGAGCAATAGCATTACAAAGACAGACATACCATATAGCTGAAGGACACCCGCATGCACGATCCTTGGACATTATCCTATTTTGTGAGCAACAAATCCTGTCTGCAGACACCTTAAAACACATGCTGCAATATCAGGTATTGAAGATTTGGACCCTCCCCTGCCCAAAAGAGGGGCCTGGGTTTCATGATCGGTCAAAAGAATCACTAGGAGTACAGTCTGTTTAAAGCAAGGTTACCAGTTTAATGAAATAAGGCAGTCTGGCACAGATTTGTTCAGTAACACAGAGGTTAAAGCTTCTGTGTTCCGTGGGGAAATTGCACATTTGGATATGAGCATAAGAGGTATAGTTAGTAAGTTTGCAGATGACACCAAAATTGGAGGTGTAGTGGACAGCGAAGAAGGTTACCTCACACTACAACAGGATCTTGATCAGATAGGCCAATGGACTGAGAACTGGCAGATGGAGTTTAATTCAGATAAATGCGAGGTGCTGCATTTTGGGAAAGCAAGTCTTAGCAGGACTTAAATACTTAATGGTAAAGTCCTAGGGAGTGTTGCTGAACAAAGAGACCTTGGAGTGCAGGTTCATAGCTCCTTGAAAGTGGAGTCACAGGTAGATAGGATAGTGAAGAAGGCGTATGGTATGCTTTCTTTTATTGGTCAGAGTATTGAATATAGGAGTTGGGAGGTCATGTTGCGGCTCTATAAGACACTGGTTAGACCACTGTTGGAATATTGCATGCAATTCTGGTCTCCTTCCTTTTGGAAAGGTGTTGTGCAACTTGAAAGGGTTCGAAAACAATTTACAAGGATGTTGCCAGGGTTGGAGGATTTAAGCTATAGGGAGAGGCTGAACAGACTGGGGCTGTTTTCCCTGGAGTGTCAGAGGCTGAGGGGTGACCTTATAGAGGTTTACAAAATTATGAGGGGCGTGATTAGGCTAAATAGACAAAATCTTTTCCCTGGGGTCAGGGAGTCCAGAACGAGAGGGCATAGTTTTAGGGCGAGAGGGGAAAGATATAAAAGAGACCTACAGGGCAACTTTTTCACGCAGAGGGTGGTACGTATATGGAATGAGCTGCCAGAGGATGTGATGGAGGATGGTACAATTGCAAAATTTAAAAGGCATTTGGGTGGATATGTGAATAGGGAAGGTTTGGAGGGATATGGGCCAGGTGCTGGCAGGTGGGACTAGATTGGGTTGGGATATCTGGTCGGCATGGACACGTTGGACCAAAAGGTCTGTTTCCATGCTGTACATCTCTTTGACTCTAATTACCATTGAACAATAAGCAATTTTTATGTTTTTTAAGAGACAATATAAGGAATTACAAGGAAAGACCAATCAAATGTAATAAGGTGACATGATTGACAGCAGGTTAATCCAATGATATTTCCTGGGAAATGGTTTTGTTTTACGCACATCATCATCTCATACTTGCAATTCAAGGTTAGTACGAGTGGTCAGTTAATGTTTTATGATTCAGTTTATGAAGATTCCATTGTCTGCTTTATCTTCGAATTCAGCTCACTCAACAAAGCAGAAATGTAGGTTCACAGTGTCAAATCATAACTTGAAGCCATTTTGTTGTGTTATTTTAAATTGAAAAGCCATTTTGTGGTTAATAAAAGCCTACATATACTTGTTGCTCCTGACAACAGCCTAAATTCAAATTTTAAATCTTCAGTATCAGTCTCACTAATGGCTGTGATGCACAAGCAATGTATTGTGGCCTGGAAAGATTCACTCTTGTTCCGAAAGTAGCACTAACCTTCTAAGTTCCCATAACTTGCACATGCTGCAGGAGCTGCTCAATTCACACCTTGAACCATAAAAGCTTAGGTAGTGCTAGGGATGGCTGTGCTCTGCATTTTTTTGTCTTATAATTGCAGCTAGACAGAATTTGTTCATGCAGCTGCTAGTGATAAGTGAACATATATTTCAAAATATAATAATGGTATTGACAATGAAGTGTCACCCATGTCACCAGTGTGCTATCAGAAGGTTGTTATTCATTCCCTCTGACTATATCTTGATGCAGTCTGGAGGTCTGCAACTGTGATGGAGGGAACATGCCACACAGTGGAGTCTATTGACCTTGGAAGTTTGGGAACCCTTGGGGTGCACAGGGCTCGTGGTGTTAGATATGCTGAATGGGTCATCCCTAGAGGTGGGTGTGCCCATGTTGGCTTGAACTCCCACAGGACTGAAGAAGGCAGGCAGATTGGAGGTGGAAGGCCAGCCACCTCTGGAGTTTCCTTGTGTAGATTTCCAGGGAATCTGCATGTTGTTCCTCCTTCATCTGGGTCCTATTGGAACTGCTTTATTTCCTTATGAGGAAGGACACTTTGTGTGAGGTCAAAGGTGCTTAACGCTCTGTGGAGTGCAGATGTGTGTGTGAATCCAGCAAACACTGAATGTGCTGGATCGACTCCATTGCAGCTGCCAGCTTGTCTGTGGAGGCAGCTAGAGGTTTGCATGCCTGAAGCAATATGGTGCCATCGGGTTTGGTGCAGTTCAGTTATCCAATCCCTCCAATGAACCTGTTGCTGCTCCTGTGTCTGCTTGTTCATTTTGGTGAACTTCTTACCCGCTGATCGGATGGGATGTTTTCAGCCTGGAGCTGAGCAAGTCAGAGTCCTATGGCACAGACACAGGCCCTTTGGCCCAAACTGGTCCATGCCGACCAAAATGTCAGTCCACACTAACTCCATTTCCCTGCTCTTGGCTGATATCCTTCTAATCCTTTCTTATCCGTGTATTTGTGAAAGTGACTTTTAAGTGTTGTTAATGTACCTGCCTCAACTACCTCTGCTGGCAGCTAATTCCATATGCGTACCACCCTCTGTGTAAGAAAAGTTGCCCCTCAGGTTTCTTTTTATTCTTTCCCCTCTGACCTTAAACTGAAGCCCTCTAGTCCTCGAATCCCCAAACCTGGGGAAAAGACTGAGTGCGTTCATTCTATCCATGCCTTTCATAATTTTATACACCTCTTTAAGGCTCCCCCCCACCCCCAATCTCCTACGCTTTAAAGAAAAAATGTCCGAGCTTGTCCAACCTCCCCCTATAACTCAGACCGTTGAATCGAGGCAACATCATTGTAAATTTCTTCTGCATTCTTTTCAGTTTAATAACATGCTTCCTTTAACAGGGTGACCAAAGCTGAGCACAATACTCCAAGTGCTGCCTCACCAACATCCTGTGCAACTGCAACATAACTTCCCAACTTCTCTACTCAATGCCCTGACTGACGAAGGGCAGTGTGCCAGAAGCTGCCTTCACTATCCTGTCTACCCGTGTCTCCACTTTCAGAGAACTGTGAACCTTAACTCCAAGATCCATCTGTTCCACTACACTCGTTAAGTCCCGACCATTTATCATGAAACTCCTACCTTGATTTGACTTTCCAAAATGCAAGACTCTCACACTTACCTATATTTAACTCCATTTGCCATTTCTCGGCCCACTTTCCTAACTGATCAATGTCCTGCTGCAATTTCTGAGAACCTTCCTCACTGTCCACGATACTGCCTATTTTAGTGTCATCAGCATACTTACTAACCATGCCTTGTACATTCTCATCCAAATAATTGATACAGATAAACAGTAATGGGCCCAGCACCAACCCCTGAAGTACTCCACTATTTACAGGCCTCCAGTCCGACAAACATCCTTCCATTATTACCGTCTGCTTCCTAACAAAAAGCTAATTTTGTATCCAATTTGCCAGCTCACCCTGGATTTTATACGATCTACTCTTCCAGAACAGCCTACCATATGGATCCTTATCAAAGGCCTTCCTGAAATCCATATAGACTCTATCTACCACCCTCCCTGTCAACCTTCTTGGTCATTTCATCAAAGCACTCTAACAAATTTGTGAGGCATGATTTCCCACTCTCAAAGCCATGCTGACTACCTTAATCAAACCCTGTCTTTCCAAATGAATATCTTATCCCTCAGAATCTTCTCAAGTAACTTACCCACTGCAGATGAGTTTGCAGGTCTATAGTTCACAAATCTTTCTTTGCAGCCCTCCTTGAATAATGGCACAATATTCCTGATGAAGGGCTTATGCTCGAAACGTTTCCTGATGAAGGGCTTATGCTCGAAACGTCGAATTCTCTATTCCTGAGATGCTGCCTGGCCTGCTGTGCTTTGACCAGCAACACATTTGCAGCTGTGATCTCCAGCATCTGCAGACCTCATTTTTTACTCCAATATTCGCTGCCCTCCAGTCTTCCAGGACCTCACCTGTGGCTGACAATGATGCAAAAATATCAGCCAGAGCCGCTTCAATTTCTTCTGTAGCCTATTGCAATGTTCTTGGACATACCTGGTCAGAACCAGGAGATTTATCCACCTTCATATGTTCTTATACATCCAACTCCTCCTCTATTGTGATGTGGACTATCCCCAAAGTATCACCACTAATTTCCCCAAGTCTTCATTTCTTTCTCTGTGATAAATGCAAGGGAGAAATATATATTGAGAACCTCGCCCATCAACTGCGGTTCTACATGTACATGTCCACTTTGGTCGTCAAGGGCCCTATTGTCTCTCTAGTTATTCTTTTTCCTTTAATATACTTAAAGTACCCCTTTGGATTCACCCTAATCTTCTCAGCCAAGGTATCTCATGCCCCCTTTTTGCCTCCTGATTTCCTTCTTCAGTAAACTCCTGCATTCCCTGTATACTTTAAGGGATTCCCTTGATCCCAGCTACTTGTGCCTGAGCCACATCTTTTTTCTGGTCAATGCCTCAATATCTGTTATCCAGGGTCCCCTATACTTGCCAACCTTGCCCTTCACCCTTACAGGAACATATAGACTTTGAACTCTAGCTATCTCACTTTTAAAGGCCTCCCATTTGCTAGAGATCCCTTTGCCTGCAAACAAACTACTCCAATCAACCCCTGCAAGCTCCTTCATCAAAGTACGCCTTGACCCAATTGAGAAATTGAAGCTGTGGATCAGTTTTAGACCTCTTCATAACTTTTAAAATTAATAGAACTATGATCACTGGCCCCAAAGTGCTCCCCACTGTCACTTACGCCACCTGTCCCGCTCTATTTCCCAAGAGTAGGTCGGGTTTTGCCCCTTTCCGAGTAGGGCTGTCTCGACATTTCTTCAGCCAGAGAGTGATGGACCTGTGGAATTCATTGCCACAGAGCACAGTGGAGGCCAGGACAGTAAATGTCTTCAAGGCAGAGATTGATAAATTTTTAATCTCGCAAGGAATTAAGGGTTACTGGGTGAGTGCGGGTAAGTGGTGTTGAAATGCCCATCAGCCATGATTGAATGGCAGAGTGGACTCGAAGGGCCGAATGGCCTTACTTCCACTAATATGTCTTATGGTCTTATATACTGCTTGAGGAAACTTTCCTTAACAAATTCCACCCTATATCAACCCTTAACACTCTGGCACTCCCAGTCTATGTTAGGAAAATTAAAATCCCCTGCTATGACATCCATATTGCTCCAGCAACTTTCCCCAATCTCCTGCATATTAGTTCCTCTAATTCCCGTTGACTATTTGGAGGCCTATAGTACAACCCCAATAACTTATCCATCCCGTTATTATTTCTTAGCTCCAAACACAAAATCTCACTGGATGATACTTCAGTTATTTCATCCCTGATTACTGCTGTAAGAATCAAAAATGCAACTCCCAGGTCCCTTCTTCTACCACCTCTGTCCTACCTAAAGCACCTGTACCCTAGTATATTAAGCAACCAGTCCTGTCCGTCCCTTAGCCTTGTTTCTGTAATGGCTATAATATCCCAGTCCTACATACCTATCTACGTCCTGAGTTCAACAGGCATTCCTTGCTCCCTGTTATGTTCCAGCTTTCGACTGATTGTCTCTGATTACCATATCCCCAGTGAACCTCGCACTTGCCTCCCTGCTGTTGAGGATCCTACCCCCCTGCCAATCTAGCACTAGTGGTGGCTAGTGTTCTTGGTCCCCCTCCAGTTCAGATGCAATCTGTCCCTCTTGAGCAGGGAACCTCTGCCCTAGAAAAATCCCAATGATCTAAAAGTCTGAATCCCTGCCCACTGCATCTATTTTTTAGCCAAGCATTCATCTACCATATCCTCCGTTCTTAGTGTCACTAGCACATGGCACTGGAAATAATCCGGACATTATCACTAATGAGGTCCAGGTTTTTAATGATTTTCCTAGCCGTCTATAATCAGCCTGTAGGACCTCATCCCCATTTCTACCTATGTCATTTTTGCCAACGTGTGCAATGACTTCTGGCTGCTCCCCCTCCCCCTTGAGAACGTTCTGCACCTGCTCTGACACTTCCTTGATCCTGGCATCTGGGAGGCAACACACCATCCGGGATTTCCGTTTGCAGCCATAGAATCTCCTATCTGACCTGTAACTAATGAATCTTCTATCACTGAGGTCCTGTTTACCTTTACCCTTTTCCTGCTGTGCCCCAGAGCCAGTCATAGTGCCATCAACCTGCCAGTGCAGCTTTCCCCTGAACGGTCATTCCCCGTCTCTCAACATCCCCAACAGTATCCAAAATGGTATACTTGTTTTCGAGGGGAATGGCCACAATAGATTCCTGGACTCTCTGCCTACTCCCCTTGCCTTTCCTGGTAGTCACCCAGCTACTCTTTGCCTGCATTTTTGATGTGATTAACTCACGAAAACTCTTACTTACGAAACGCTCAGCATCTCAGATGATTCTGAGTGCATCCAGCTCCAGTTTCCTAACATGGTCTCCTAGGAGCTGCAGCTGGGTGCACTTCATCCAGGTGTTGTCATCAAGGACAGTGAAAGTGCCCCTGAGTTCCCACACCCTGCAGGAGGAACGTGCAACCAGCCTAACTGCCATCTTAACTGCTGTAAAACGAAAACGGAAAGTTAAAAGGAGCTTACCTGTACCTTGTTGCTAAGCCACTGCTTGCCAAAGCCCCTTGAGCCAAAGCCTCACTACTTACTCTGCCATCAACAAATTTTGCAACATCATATCTTTCTAGCTCTCCATTTTGTTTTTGGTTAGAGGAGGAAAGGAAAGAAACACTATAGTGACGTAGTGAGCCTGTCATCAAGGAGTGCATAAGGTCCAAACACTACCCATAGTCCATAAGAAATAGGAGTGGGAGTAAGGCTATTTGGCCATCGATTCCACTCTGCCATTCAGTCGTAGCTGATCAGCATTTCAATGCCACTTACCCACACTCTCCCCGTATCCCTTAATTCCTTGCGAGGTTAAGAATTTATCAATCTCTGCCTTGAAGACATTTATCATCCCGGTCTCCATTGCACTCCATGGCAGTGAATTCCACAGGGCCACCACTCTCTGGCTGAAGAAATGTCTCCTGGTTTCCATTCTAAATTGACCCCGTCTAATTCTAAGGCTGTACCCATGTACCCTATGTTCCCCACCTGACAGAACAATTTCCCAGCGTCCACCCTTTCTAAGCCATGCATTATCCTGTAAGTTTCTGTTAGATCTCCACTCAGCCTTCTAAAGTCTAACGAATACAATCCCAGGATCCTTAGCCGTTCATCGTATGTTAGGCCTACCATTCCAGGGATCATCCGTGTGAATATCCGCTGGACATGCTGAAGTGCCACTATGTCCTTCCTTGGGTGTGGGGTCCAAAGTTGGACACAGTATTCTAACCAGAATTTTATAAAGTCTCAGTAGCACATCACTGCTTTTACATTCTAACTTTCTTGAAATAAATGACAATGATATAGTGTTTGGGCCTTAAGCACTCCTTAACACCAGGCTCACAACAACCTGCCATTCAGTGCAGGTGACTGCTTGTCCTCAGTGGATGTCTTGCTGAGGTCCTCCTGGTAGTGGACACTAGTTGATGCAAATCTTCACCTCGATAAACTCTGCTGGTTTGGTTTCCAGCTGTCCTGTGTATGCTGGTGTGTCCTGGGTGTTTCTTTCTTGTACAACTGCAGAGTCATGGCAGTGATGTGCTCATTAGTATGTGCTCCCAATTCTAATTTAGCTGAAGTATCCTCCAAGGCAGGAGTGGGCAATTCATTCTTCCAAAGGGCCACATGACAAACCTGAGTTTTGTTGGAGCACCGAACCAACAATAAGTTGAACATAATTCTGCTCAGTATTAATTTTCTCCCATTGTAAAAAGTACTAAATTATATAGTTTTGCACTGAAATTTATAATCAAAAGAATACGGATATTCTGTTACAATAAAGATATGAAATTGTGGAGTAGGTCAAATATAGAAGAAATAAACAGTAAAAACAATAATTTCAGTATTTCATTTTATTGTTAACATGTTAATCTCACAAACCATTAATGAAAAATATTTTCGTTATTGTTCAGAATTACAAACAACAAACAACTCTATACAAAAAGACAATAAGTGCTTTTGATGTTTTTCAGTTCATTTTACTTGTTTAGTGAGAAAAATCCAGTCTGTTTTGGGCTTGAACAAGTGCACTGAAATCTGGTTGAACGTCTGAGGTGGATAGGCGAATAACAGCTGAGAGGTGATCATCAGTGATAGAGGATCTGTATTTGGATTTGTTGAACTTCATCACTGAGAATGTCTGCGTATATAGGTAGATCCAAAGAGGACTAGAATCTTCTGAGCATGCCTCCTCATGTGTGGAAAGTTCTCCCCTTGGAGGGAAGAGTAAAAATCAAGCAGTGAGGCTGACCTAAAGTACTCTACCAGGAGTGTGTCAGACTGTAGATCAATGAGTTCACGCTGAACATCACTAGATGCATTCTCCACATTGCATGTAAATGGGGAAAAGATCATGTGCATTTCATTCTCAACCGTTTTGAAGTCTTGAAATCACCTTGAAAATTCACCATGCAGTGCTTCTAACATAGATGAGTACCTGTGGAAGTGATCAGCTGAAGGTGCGGCTTCCTTCAGTGTTGGTAGGTGGGTGAGAATGTTGTCCTCCATTTGGCTTGAGAGAAGCTGCAACTTTTTCATAAAAGCCTTCACCAAGTTGTACATTTCATGTACAAAAAGGCTCTTGCACTGCAGTTTCACATTTAGTTCATTCATAAGTGCAGTGACATCAACAGCAAAACCAAGGTTTGCAATCCAGTCTGCATCTGAAAGCTGTGGAATGCCATTCCCTTTCTTCACACAGAAATCTTGAATCTCTTCTCTCAGGTCCCACACACTTTTCAGCATTTTGCCCAGGCTGAGCCACCTGACAGCTGTGTGGTAGCCTATGTCACGATGTTCAGTCTCATTTTCCTCTAAAAGTGCAACAAACTGCCTGTGATTCAAAGCTGATGAAGTTAACTATTTTAATTACAACATCAACCACATGGTTAATTTTTAACACTGACTTACACAACACTTCCTGATGTATAATACAATGCAAAAATATCAATTTCTGTTCAGGGTCAATTTCTGTCACTTTATCCTGCATTCTCTTTGAGTCCAACATTTTTTCCCGTTAGATTTGGACAACCATCCGTTGTCACATCCGCCAGCTTGTCCCATTTTAGTCCCAACTTGTCCAAACATGCATTTACATCTGTGAACAAATCACTACCAGTTGTTGTTCCTTTCATTGACTGCATGGCTGTCAGCTCCTCCGTGATTTTAAAGACTGTAGTTATCCCACGCACGAAGATGAGTAGCTGGGCTGTGTCACGTACGTCACAGCTCTCATCCAAAGCCAAGGAAAAAAGTCAAAGTTGACTGCTCTGTGCTGCAGCTGAAGCTCCAGATTTCTCGCGATATTCCCAGTGCTTCTTGTTACAGTGCGTCGGGAGAGGGGCACATTCTCAAATGCCTCCTTTTTCTCTGGGCATATTAGTTCTGCAGAGTCCAACAAGCACTCCTTTATAAACTCTCCATCAGAAAACGGTTTACTGTTTTTGGCGATTTTGTGGGATATGACATAACTTGTCTTGGCGTGAGCTGACATTTTGAGGGCTAACCAGCAAGCATCACTTTTAGGTGTTCATGCATGCATGCACATACACGTGCATGTATGTCCATACGTAAATAAATAAAGCATCCTTTTCAAAACAAAAGCAACACAGTTGTATTGCATGCATGGCGTAAATACTTTTTCATTTATGTTCTAATTTAAGATTCACCTCATGCGGGCTAGACAGGAACAACCAAAGGACCGGATATAGCCCGCGGACCGTAAAATGTCCAGGTCTCCTCCAAGGTATCAGTATCTGAGATGGTGGATGGTACAGAGGCAGTCTTGCCAGTGCATCCATTGTGGAATGAGTGGCTTGTTTCTCAGAGTTATAAGTCACATAACACCAGGTTATAGTCCAACAGGTTTATTTGCAAGCACTAGCTTTCAGAGCGCTGCTCCTTCGAAGTGGAAGGCGAAATGTTTTGTGGTGTAGTCCTCTTAGATACTGAGACCATGCTGTTTACAGTTTTCTTTTCTATCACGGATGAGGGTATCACTGACTAGACCAGCATTTATTATCCATCCTTAATTGCCCAGAGGGCGGCTAAGAGTCAACCGCATTTCTGTGGATCTGGAGTCACATGTTGGCCAGACCAGATAAAGCTGGCAGTTTCCTCCCCAAAAGGACATTAGTGAACCAGGTGGGTTTTTCTGATAATTAGACTTTTATTTCCAGAGTTTTATGGTGTCTGCAGGAAACTCGAGAAAAAGTGTGACAAATAAAATGTTGTTGTGGTTCTGTTTGCCGAACTGGGAATTTGTGTTGCAAACGTTTCGTCCCCTGTCTAGGTGACATCCTCAGTGCTTGGGAGCCTCCTGTGAAGCGCTTCTGTGATGTTTCCTCCGGCATTTATAGTGGCTTGTCTCTGCCGCTTCCGGTTGTCAGTTCCAGCTGTCCGCTGCAGTGGCCGGTATATTGGGTCCAGATCGATGTGTTTGTTGATAGAATCTGTGGATGAGTGCCATGCCTCTAGGAATTCCCTGGCTGTTCTCTGTTTGGCTTGCCCTATAATAGTAGTGTTGTCCCAGTCGAATATACCGGCCACTGCAGCGGACAGCTGGAACTGACAACCGGAAGTGGCAGAGACAAACCACTATAAATGCCGGAGGAAATATCACAGAAGCGCTTCACAGGAGGCTCCCAAGCACTGAGGATGTCAACTAGACAGGGGACGAAATGTTTGCAACACAAATTCCCAGCTCGGCAAACGGAACCACAACAACGAGCACCCGAGCTACAAATCTTCTCCCAAACTTTGAAAATAAGATGTGGAAGTTTGGATGTGTTAAGAGCACATTTACAGTAGTGGTAGTGGGAGAGTAGTACAGCAGTGGACTGTGCTGCTTACTTGGTTGCTGGTACATGCATGTTACAACATCACCATAGAACCAGTCTCTGTCCTGGTTGACAAGTGTCATGGATGAGGAGCTGAATATGGGGTACCTGACTACCTATTCTGGCTTCCTCCATCCTGGAATGAGACACAGAGAAGTATTAAAGAGGCATGAAGGGAAAGTACCTGGCACCTGCTGATGCACGTGGTGAAAAGTGGTGAGGTGTCCCAAGTGAGTGAGTAGGCAGTGGAGGGGGCATGCAGGGTTAGTCAAGGAGTTTTGCATGGGTGAGAACCAATGAAGGAAGATGTTGCATGTAATAGTATGTAGACCATGAGCCTTGGAGGGTGATATGTGCATAAGAAAAAATAAAATGAGTATTACATGTCACAGAGAAGATAGTGGCACTTATTCTTAGTGAGTGAGAAACTCATTGACCTTCCTGCAGTACTACTGAATATTCCTCTAGATTATAGAAATGGCACTGACCCCAGTAGGAATCATGGACCAGGCCGGCAGGGTCTGGTGTGGTGACCTCCTCTGCCAGTCTGAAGGAAGAGGATGACCATCCATATTTGTCCAGGGCTTCCAGCTCCTGGCAAGCAAAACAAGAAGTCATGTATAGGGCAGATAACACAAACTGTGTAGAGTAACTCCGGACTACTGACTAGATGCAAGACCACCTTTCAAGTATGATGTTGACAGTATCAGGGATAATGGGATATCCTGGCAGTGGTGAGTACTTCTGCCAGGTGAATGTGACAAGCAGATTATCAAGGGCCATGGTGCATGAAGTAATAAGGCTGGTTTGGGATGAGATCATGAAAAAAACCTGCTATGCTTCACATAAGGACACTGTCCAACTCACTTACATTGACATTCGATTTGTTATTTGATACAGTCTATAGTTGTAAAAGTACTGGTATTAATTAAGAGATTAATTGGGATTTTAATTGCAAAGGAAGTTTAAGCAAGATAAAGAAAATTATATAAATATAAATAGATATAAATGCTTTTGAAAAGGATTAGATTAGATCGCTATAAAGTTGTTAGAAGGTGATTTTTTAAAAAAATGTGCACTTTTTAAATGTAAAAACATTCAGCAGTCATTAGTGCGCATTGATAAATAAACCAAAATTAACGGGCATAGGCTGGAAAAAAGTAACATTTGGTAATGTAATTTCAGTAAACCTTTTAGGTGGTATTTCTCTAAGGGCTGTTATCATGTTGGAAAGAAAGTCTTGCAGTCAGCATCATGGTGAAGCAGTCTGGGAAGAGTGTCAAAAGGTGATGCAAGGTCAAAGAAAGCAGCTGATTTGGTGAGTTAAGAGGGCTGAGCATTATACCATTTTTATTGCTTATAGTTTCTAAAGCTTTGATTTTTAGTAAAGTTTGTAAGGGCAATAATGCAGAAGACCATAGAAGAAGAGCTTGAGAGTAATTAATTATATTTGGTTTTGAGGGCAATCTAGTGATTCAATTTAGAGAGCTAAGCCATAGAAAAGAACTGAAGGCTGTGGTGTGCACCTCCACCTCTACGTGGGAAATGAAGCACAGTTCCAGTGTGTGGGACCAAACTGTGTGCAGAATGTGTCTCCAGCTACAGCTCCCAGAAGCCTGAGTTTCAGAGCTGAAGTGGCATCTGGGGATACTGTTGAGCATTTGTGAAGGTGAATGTCGTGGATGGCACACATACTGATCTAGTCACTCCACAGAGTAAGATACCACAGACAGAGGGAATGGATGACTAGCAGGCAGTGTGGGTGTCCCGTATGATCATTTCTCTGCAAAACATAGATACCATTTTGGGTATTGTTGGGGGAACTTGCTCTCTCAGGAAGGTAGCAGCAGCCAAAATTGTTGTGCCATAGTTGGCTCTGCTGTAGGTGAGAGGAAGAATAAGTGTGGGAAGGCTATAATAATAGAGAATTAAATTGGAAGTGGAATAGACAAACATTTCTGTGGCTGCAAAAGAGACTCTAGAATGGTAGGTTAACCCTTGGGTGCTAGGATTAAGGATGTCTCGGAACAGCTATGAGACATTCTGAAATGGGAGGGTGAACAGCCAGCGGTTGTCACGCACATCGATATCGACATAGGTAAAACAAAAAGTATGAGTGTAACTAATGTAACTTCACTATTTATAAAAGGAGGTAGAGGGAAAACACAAAATTATGTCAGTTGGCCTGATATTGTTTGCAGATAAAATGCTAGAGTCCATTATAAAAGATTTAATAGCAAAACACATGGAAAACACTGACAGGATTGAACAGAGTCGGCATAGATTTTCAAAAGGCAAATCATGCTTGACAAATCTTTTGGTTTTTTTTTTAGGAGTTAACTACTGGAATTGAGAAGGACAAGCAAGTGGATGTGGTTTACCTGGACTTTCAGAAGGCTTTCACTAAGGTCCCATGTAAGAAATCAGCATGTCAAATTAAAGTGCATGGGAGTGGGCAAGGTCATTAATGTCTGTAGCACAGAAAAAGACCCTTTGGGCCATCAGCACTGTGTCATTCAAAAACACAACATGGTGGCTCAGTGGTTAGCACTGCTGCCTCACAGTGCCAGGGCCCCGGTTTGATTCCCACCTCAGATGACTGTCTGTGGAGTTTGCACATTCTCGCCATGTCTGTGTGGGTTTCCTTTGGGTGCTCTGCTTTCTTCCCACAATCCAAAGTTGTGCAGGTTAGGTGAATTGGCCATGCTAAATTGCCTATAGTGTCAGGTGCATTAGTCAGAAGAAGATGGATCTGGGCGGACTACTGTTTGGAGGGTCAGTGTGGACTTGGGCCAACTGTAGGGGATTTAATCTAATAACCACCTAACTATTCTAATCCCATTTTCCAGCACTTGTCTCATCTGTTTGTATGTGTTGGTATTACAAGTCTACATCCAAGTACTTCTTAAATGTTAAGAAGGTTTCTGCTTTTTCACCCTTACAGGTAGTGAGTTCCAGATTCCCACCACCTTCTGGGTGAAATCTTTTTTTTCCTACATTACCTCTAAATCTCCTGCCCCTTACTTTAAATCTATGTCATCTGGTCACTTCACCAAAGGAAAAAGCTCCTTCTTGTCTATGTGTCAATGCCGGTCATGATTTTATACATCTCAATCATGTCCCCAATCTGTCTTTTCTGCTGCAAGGAAACTAACCCCAGTCTGACCAGTTTCTCTTCATAATCAAACCTCTCCGGCACAGGTAACATCCTGATAAATCTCCTTCTCCAGAGCAGACGTATCCCTCCTTAGTGTACTGACATGGGTAGAGACCTGGTTGGTAGACATGAAACAAAAAGGAGGAATAGATGGGTCATTTCCCAAATGCCAGCCAGTGACTAGTGGGGTGCTGCAGTGATCAGTGCTTTGATTTCAGCTATTCACAATATCTATGAATGATTTAGATGAGGGAAATAAATGTAAAATCTCTAAAGTTGTATATGACAGAATGTTGGGTGGGAAAGCGAACTTTCAGGAGGTGTAGAGATCTCCAAGTGTGATTTGGACAAGTTGGGTGTGTAAGGCAGATACATGGCAAATAAAGCATACTGTGGATAAATGTGAGGTTGTCCACTTTGGTAGCAAAAATACAAAAGCAAATTATTATCTGAATGGTGTCAGATTGAGAAAGGGGTCCAAGGATTCCTTGTACATCAGTTGTTGAAAATAAAAATGCAAGTGAAAAACACAACTGGTATTTTGGCTTTCGTAGTAAGTGGTGTTATGTGCAGGAGCTGGGATATCTTTCAGGAATTTCACAGGGCCTTGGTGAGAGCATGATTCGGATATTGATTGCAGTTCAGTCTCCTTATCTGGGGAAGGATGTTCTAGCAATGGAGGGAGTGCAACAGAGGTTTACCAGATTTGTGGGATATTAGGACTGACATGAAGAGATAGAGTTGAAGAGTGTGGTGCTGGAAAAACACAACCAGTCAGGGAGCATCCAAGGAGCAGGGGAATCGATGTTACGAGCATAACCTCTTCATCAGGAATGAGCAGTGGGGCAAGGGGTCTGAGAGATAAATGGGAGGGGAGTGGGGCTGGGAAAAAGGTAGCTAAGAATACAATAGATAGATGAAGCTGGGTGTGCAGGTGATAGGTCAGAGAGGAGGGTAGAATGGTGGGAAGGAGGATGGACGGGTAGGACAGGTCAAGAGGGTGATGCTGAGTTGGATGTTTGGATCTGGGATAAGGTGAAGGGAGGAGAAATGAGAAAACTGGTGAAGTCCACATTGACGCAGTGGTCGGAGAGACCCAAGGAGGATGTCCTTCCTCCAGGCGTTCGGTGGTAGGGGTTTGGCGGTGGAGGTGGCCCAGGACCTGCATGTCCTTGACAGAGTGTGGGGGGTTAAAGTGTTTGGCCACAGGACGATGGGGTTGTTTCATGCGCGTGTCCCAGAGCTGTTCTGCAAGTAGGCATCCTGTCTCCCCAATGTAGAGGAAGCCACATCGGAATGCAGAAGATGACATGTGGAAGTGCAGGTACATCTCTGACGGATGTGGAAGGCTCCTTTGGGACTTGGATGGAGGCAAGGGGGATGATGTAGGCACAGGTTTTGCACTTCCTGCAGTAGCAGGGGAAGGTGCTGGGATGGGAGGGTGGGTTTGTGGGGGACATGGACCTAACAAGGGAGTCATGGAGGGAATGATCTTTATGGAATGCCAATAGAGGTGGGGAGAGAAATATATCCCTGGTGGTTGGGTGTGTTTATGGGTGATGGAAATGGCGGAAGATAATGCGGTGTATGCAGAAGTTAGTGGGGTGGAAGGTAAAGACAAGGGTGTTCTGTCAGTGTTGCAGTTGGAGTGGTGGGGTTTAAGGTTGGAGGTGTGGGAAGTGGATGAGATGTGCTCGAGGGCATCATCGACCACATGGGAGGAGAAATTGCAATCTTTGAAGGAGGAGGACATCTGGTTTGTGCTATAGTGGAATTGGTACTCCTGGGAGGAGATGTGGCAGAGAAGCAGGATTTGGGAATAAGGGATAGCATTTTTACAGGAGGCAGAGTGGGAAAAGGTGTAATCCGGATAGCTGTGGGAGTCGTTGAGTTTGTAGTAGATGGCCGTGTTGAGTTGGTTACTATTAATGTAGATGGAGAGGTCCAGGAAGGGGAGGGAGATGTCTGAGATGGTCCAGGTGTACTTAAGGTTGGGGTGGAAAGTATTAGTGAGGTTGATGAACCATTCAACCTCTTTGTGGGAACACAAGGTGGGGCCGATACAGTCACCGATGTAGCAGAGGGAAAGGTCCTTTCTGACATCTCACCTTCACCTCCAACTTCATCTTAGAATTGCATTCTAAGCTACCTTCCCCCCCCCCCCACCCCAGTCTCACTCCCCTCCTGTTCTTCAGATGCTGCCTGACCGGCTGTGCTTTTCCAGCACCACACTCTGTGACTCAGATCTCCAGCATTTGCAGTAATCACTTTCCCATATGAAGAGATACTGGATAATTAGGACTATATTCATTGCAGTTTAGAAGGATGAGAGGGAATCTCATAGAAACATACAAAATTCTAACAGGACTAGATTGGGTAAATGTAAGAAGAAAACATTCCCAAAGACTGGAGAGTCCAGAAACAGGGATCACAGTCTAAGAATACATAGTATGCCATTTAGGACTGAGATGAGGAGAAATTTCTTCACCCAGAGAATATAAGTTTATGGAATTGTCTGCCACAAAAAGTGGTCTTCAAGAAGTAATTCAATGTAGTTTAGATTACTTACAGTGTGGAAACAGGCCCTTTGGCCAAACAAGTCTACACTGACCCTCCAAAGCGCAACCCACACAGACCCATTCCCCTACGTTTACCCCTTCACCTAACACTACGGGGCAATTTAGCATGGCCAATTCACCAAACCTGCACATTTTTTGGACCGTGGGAGGAAACCGGAGCTACCAGAGGAAACCCACGCAGCCACTGGGAGAATGTACAAACTCCACACAGACAGTTGCCTGAGGCGAAAATTGAACCCGAGTCTCTGGCGCTGTGAGGCAGCAGTGCTAACCGCTTTGCCACCCTAGTTCTTAGGGCTGAAGGGATCAAAAGGTATGGAGAGAAAGTAGGTGCAGGGTGCTGAGTTAGATCATGAGTCATGATCACATTGAATGGCAGAGCAAATTTAAAGAGCTGAATGCCCTACGTCTGCTCTTATTTTCTGTTTCTATGTATTATGAATATTTAGCTGTATTTCAGATGCTACAGTCATCTCAGTGGAGAGCTTGGCATTCACAGGTTTTTTTGAAAACTTGAAGAGGCCAGTGAAAGTTTGGCTGCCTTACAATTATGTAAGAGTGTCGGAAGTATTTTTTCAATGCTTAAATGTCTCCTGGGGCTAGCGAATGTAAAATTCTGTGTGAATGGCTGTGGAAGTAACTTGAGGGTATAGGGACCCACCATGGGTGGAGGCTAGAGGGTCTAACAACAAGAAAAGGGACAAATTCCCAGAGATCTAAGTTGGGTCTTCTAACCACCTTGCTAGCCTTTTGGCAGTCTATGCTGTTTCCAGAATCCATGGATCTGATTCTATTCATGCGCTACCCCATCCCCAGATCAAAAATAATGCATTTGGGGTGTTATACTAAAGTGGGTTTGGCAAATTGGTAAATTTCTCAACTTGAGCGACTGGCTTTGCTACCCAAAATCTCGCCCAAGTTTGTTTTCCAATGTAGCCTTGAGATAGAGACTCTAAATGATGTAAATTTGTCATTTGCTAAATGGTTTCACACTTGACAAATTGAGAATCACATTACCTGCACAGAACAGAAGTTTGACGTGACCATAAGAAAAGAAGAGGTGATGGCCTAGTGGTATTATCATGAGACTAATAATCCAGAAACTCACCTCATATTCTGGGGACCCAGATTCGAATTCTGCCACTCAAGATGGTGGAATTGAATTCACTGAGAAAAAAATCTGGAATTAAGAATCTACTGAAATCATTGTCGATTGTCAGAAAAAAAACCATCTGATTCACTAATATCCTTCAGGGAAGGAAATCTGCCATTCTCACCTGGCCTACATGTGACTTCAAACCTGCAGCAATGTGTTGACATTCATTTGTCCTCTGAAGTGGTATATCAAACCATTCAGTTGTCCTGACTGCTACAAAGTTTTAAAGAAATGAAACTGGTTGGATCAGCTGGCACCAATCCAGGCACTGGAAAAGACAACAGCAGAAACAGCTCTGTTGCCCGAAAAAGTTCTCCTGACTAAAATCTGGGGGCTAGTGCCAAAATTGGGAGAGCTGTCGTAACAGACAAGGCAAGCAACAGCTTGACATATTTGTACTTAGAGAATCTTACCTTACAGACAGTGTCCTGGACACCGTCCCTGAATATGTCCAGTCCCACTGGCAGGATAGACCTAGCACATGTGGTGGCACAGGGCTTTACAGTCAGAAGGGAGTTGCCCTGGGAATCGTCAACATTGTCTCTGAACCTCATGGAGTATTGTGGCTTCATGTTAAACATGGACTAAGGAAACCTCCTGCTAATTACCACATACTGTCCTCCCTCAGCTGATGAATCGGTACTGCTCCATGTTGAACAACACTTAGAGGAAGCACTGAGGTTGGTATGGGCAGAAAATGTGCTGTGGGTGAGTGTCCACCACCAAAATGATTCAACAGCAAGGCTAATGATCGAGCTGGTTGACTCCTAAAGGACATAGCTGCTAGATTAGGTCCATGGCAGGTGATGAGGGAACCAACAAGAGCGAAAAATATACTGACCTGATCGTTACCAATCTGCCAGCTGTAGTTGCATCTGTCCATGACAGTATTGGTAAGAGTGAACACCACACAGTCCTTGTGGAAACGAAGTCCCGACTTTACATTGAAAATAACCTTCACCTTGTTGTGTGGCTCTATCACTGTGGTAATTGGGCCAGACTTCAACAAATCTATCAACTCAAGACGGAGCATGCTCGAGGTGCTGTGGGTCATCAACAGCAGTAGAATTGTACTCCAGCACAATTTGTAGCTGTTACAATACAGGGTAAACCCTCCACCACCATCCCCCCCCCTCCAATTTAAACCTGCAACACTGAAATTATTTAAGCCGTACTGTAATCTGTTCAATTTTGAGAGTCCAAAAACTATTTAAAGTAAAAATTAACAACTTTATTTCTTAAAATTTAACAGAATAATAAACTAACAACTATGTACAACTCCTTCCTTGAACCTATCGCTTGTTCCTTTCTATAATACTACTCTGATAAAACTCCCGATTAAGATTTACCAAAATTCAGATTTCAAAACCATGCAGCTATCGAATCTTCCCTTTGTATATTCCTCTGTAGGTTTACTTCTTCTTTTTAGAGATTTCTGTTTCACAGGTCATTGACTGATAAAGATACTTTTAAGAGAGTTGAGAGTCGGGCAGTCTGTACATGCTCATGGCTTGGCAATTCTCATCCAACAGTTCATGTTTTCCCAGTGTTATACCCCCAAAGCATTGGATTGTGTCATTGGTTTGTATTATTGTCAATATACTAAATTCAAACTTGATTGGAGTTTTTTGTGGTATAATTTAAACTGATTGGCCTAATTCAAATTTGTTTTTGTCTCCAGGCAACTAACTCCACTGGACCAAAAAGTTACATTGTATCTTGTTCAGAATACTTGGTGCTGTCAGGTAGTTCTGCTAGCTTCTAACTTTCTTAAACGTACAGCACACTTCTATACCTTCATAATACCTGCCTCCTTAAGAAAAAAGGAACCATCATAATGAAAAGATATTTTTTTTTCCGTATTCTTTAAACACATTGCCTAACATGCAGATAACTTTAATTTCTGTTCAACTTAACGTCTTCCCATATATGTATATATATAGTATTAAATAAATAAAAATCTCATCTAAACTTTTGTCAGTTAAATCTATGATAGCGCATCTGTGATTACATTCTCACGACCTGCAACCCGTATGATTTTTAAATTTAAAGTCTGTAACATACGACTCCAACGAGTCTCATATTCTTGTCTTTAAAGCGTTCTAAGATGTACGAGGATTGTGATCTGTGTACACCACCCTCTCTGACATATTGTTCATGACATACACATTAAAATGTTGTAAGGCCAGTACCAAACTTAATAGTTCTTCTTCCACCGTGGAATATTTCCTCTGGGTGTTGGTCTTCTTCAAAAAGTAACCAACTGGCAGTTCAATCCCCTCCTCATCTTCTTGTAGGAGTACTGCTCCAACTCGTATTTCACTAGCATCAGTGGCAACTTGAAAAGGTTTTGAAAATTTCAAGTGGTTGAATGCCTTCTGGCATTGTTCTGTCTGCCGAAACTGTGTGTTCTTCTTTAGCAAATGGTGCCACTACACTGCTGAAGTTTGGAACAAACTTCCGATAGAATCCATTGAGTCCTAAGACTCGAAGCATGTCTTTCTTTGAGGTTGGTCGTGGAATTTCCTCGATGACCTCCGTCTTGGCATCCTGTGGGGTCAACCTTCCATGACCGACATTACATCCCAACAATGTCATCTCTGCTTTGATGAATTCAGTTTTATTTAAGTTTATTACCAATTTAGCTTCTCGTAGTTGTTCGAAGAGCTCTGCCAACTGTAGCATGTGATCTTTTCAGGGCTTAATAAAGATCACTACATTGTCCAAATAGACTGCACAGTTTGTTAACCGAGCCACAACTGTGTTTGTATGAATCTTTGGAATGTGGAGGGTGCATTCTTCATTCCAAAGAGCATCACTTTAAATTGATATAGCTCATTTGGGGTTACAAATACAGAAATTTCTTTCACCGTCTCTGATCAAGGTACCTGCCAGTAACCATGCATTAAGTCCAACTTGGTTATGTAACTAGCTTGTCTGACTTTGTCGATACAGTCCTTCAATCTCGGAATTGAATATGAGTCCAATTTGGTAACCAGTAATCCATGCCGAATCATCAAGTCTTGTCAGGTTTGAGATCTAAGACGATCGGCAAATTCCACTTGCTCTGGCTCAGTTCAATGATATCCTCGTCGAACATGACCTCCACTGCTATCTGGACCTGTCTGGCTTTGAAAGGCTTAAGCTGATAGGGGTGTTGTTTTATCGGAGCAGTATTCCCTACGTCTACGTCATGTGCAATAGCATTAGTTTTCTCTATCTGATCCTTATATATGTCCTTATACTGCAGTAACAAATCTTTCAACTGCATTCTATGCTCCTGAGACAGATAGCTGAGTAACCTATCCAACTCCCCAAAGACTTTTTCATCTTTTAATCTATTTTGAGGCACATCAAAATCCACATTATCTGGATTTGATTCCTCACTTTGTAGGGCAGTAACTATCACCTGTTTCTCCAATTCTTTCTCTCTAGTATAATACGGTTTCAACATGTTCACGGCATACCCGATACCTTTTTTTTCTATGTGGCATCTTTACTAGCTAGTTCACCTGACTCAATTTTTTCTCAATTTGATGGGGACCACTAAACCTGACTTTGAAGGGATCTCCTATCACTGGTAAGAGTCCTGACATATCATCCCCTCGGGAAAATATCTGAGTCTCCAAGCTTTTATCTGCCACCTATTTCATTCTATACTGTGTCCTGTTTAGATGATGTTTAGCTAACTTACCTACTCAATTTAGTCTCTCCTTCACCTCCAACACATAATCTAAGTGTGAGATCTCCGATTTTGGTCCTGTCAATTTTTCTTTAGTTAATTTTAAAAAGCCTCTCACTTCATGGCGGAGTATTAACTTGAAGAGAATGAACTGAGGACATTCATTTGGGGCATCTCTAATGGCAAAATACCTCAACTCCTTTATCTTTTTCTTTATTTTTTGCCTCATGCTGTGACTTATAATAGTGGGATTTGATTACTTCATAGTCTGGGAAAATACCAGGATATTTCTGTTTTAACTCCTCAGTTTCTTGGTCTTCCTTGGCCTTCTCCACAACAAGGGGTGTCACGCCAACATTGGATCCTACCAAATCATTCCCAAGTACAAACTGAATTCCTGAAACTGACACACTGTCAATCACTGTAACTTCCCCAATCTTGAGGATCTGATCTTACAAAGCTACATTTCTGTCCATCTATCCCACAGATTACCACACTCTTGGGTAACAGATCAGAAAGAGTGCGTATTCTCTCATTTCTTATTATCAGTGACTGGTTAGATCCTGTATCTCTCAAAATTAAAACTTCTTGTCCTTCTCCCCCATACTTTGAGTAAATTTTGCCCAGAGTGGCGAATTCTTTGTAGAGATCTGGTACCAACTCCATACCTAACTCCTGCCTAGGCTGTGCACTCTCTTGCAGCTCCTCGGCTATTCTAGGGTGTCTCTTTTACTACCTTCACTAAAGCCACTGATTTAGCTCCTTTTACCACATCTTTTCCCACGGTGCCTTTCTTTAATGACCAGCACTACGTGTCCCACTTTACCACAGTGGAAACACCTGAGACCTTTCACCTCCTTTCCACCTTCTTGGGCATCTTTTTTAGGATCTGGTAAATTCTTACCAGTACTCTTGGTCTTGTAGTGTAGAATCTCCCTTTCTCCCAACTTCTATCCCTCACAGGACAAAATTCTGGCCGGAAGCTCATCTTATGCACCAACATGTATTCTTCTGCCAATTGTGCTGAACTTTCTGTTCCTCCATATAAATTCTTACCATCTTTGGAAGTGAGTTTTTAAACTCCTCCAGCAGAATAATCTCTCTTAGAGCCGCAAAGGTACTATCTATTTTTAAAGCAAAATGACTATGTTTAATTCTTTTGAACTCAACACAAGTCTGACCTGGTTCCTTCTTTATGTTTCTGAACTGCTGTCTAGATGCTGCTAGTACCAGTTCATAAGCATTTAAAATAGCCTGTTTAACCTCTTCATATTCTCTTGACCCCCTCATCTGACAGCGCGGCAAATACCTCACTAGCTCTGCCTACCAGTTTAGTCTGAACTAGCATTACCCATGAATCCTCAGACCACTCCATCTGTCTAGCCAATTTTTCAAATGAAATACAGAAGACTTCAACATTTTTCTCATCAAAATGTTGCAGAGTTTTGACATATTTATATATTTTATTACCTTCTCTTTTAATCTCCATCCTGTTAACATGACGTTGCTGACTAAGTTGCAACTTCTCAAGTTCAAATTCTCTCTCTTTTTCTCTAGCTTCTTGCTCTCTCTCTCTCTCTCTCTCTCCCTTTCTTCTGTCTCTTTGCTCGGCTAAAAACCTTCTTTCTTCCCCCCCCACTTTCTCTGTTTATCTTCTAACTCCATTTTCCTCGATTGTAATTTAAGTTTTTATACCTCTACTACACTTGTCTGTATCTCTGGCACATCGCAGTGTTTGAGTAATTCCCTGACAATTTCAGCTTTACTTTTGTCCTTGGTTAAACCCAAAACTAACTACTTCGCTAATTCTAAAAGTATGGCATTTTCTTTCCTTCTCAATCTTTTGGCAAATTTGACAAGCACCTTCAAATCCCAGAACCTCTTTAGCAATTTTATGAGCCATTTATCTCACTTTTAATTTAATCAACCACAAGTCACTGAAATTAAACAAATTATCTCACTTACAGTGAGATCTAGGACACTAACCTGCAAGTGTTTAAATATGCTGGGAATTCTCATAGCCCAAATCTATTCAAATCTGTCTAAACCAGTTCAAATCCTGAGGACGAGCCCCCAAATTTTATGACACAAAGTAGACCCACCCTCCCCCCAATTTAAACCTGCAACACAGAAATAATTTAAACTGTGTTGTAATCTGTTGAAATTTGAGGGGGCTAGAACTATTTAAAGTAAAATTTAACAATTTTATTTCTTAAAGTATAACAGAGGATAATTAACTAACAACTATTTACAACTTCTTCCTCCTAACCTAATATTTACTTTCCCTTCTATAATACTCGTCTGATAATCGGGGGGGTGTTAAGATTTACCAAAATTCAGCTTTCAAAAGCAGGCAGCTGTTGAATCTTCTCTTTGTATCTTCCTCTGTAGGTTTTCTTTTTCTTAGGGATTTCAGTTTCACAGGTCATTGACTGATAAAGGTACCTTTAAGAGAGCTGTGTTGCAGGCAGTCTGTACATGCTAGTGGCTTGGCGGTTCTCCTCAACTGTTCATGTTTTCCCGGTGTTATATCCCCAAAGCATCAGATTGTGTCATTGGATTTTAGTATTGTCAATATAATAAATTCAAACTTGATTGGAGTTTGGTATTGTTTGTGGTATAATTTAAACTGATTGGCCTAATTCAAATTTGTTTTTGTTTCCAGCGAACCAGCTACATGCTGCTGGACCAATTGTATCTTGTTCAGAATACTTGGTGCTGTCAGGTAGTTCTGCTAGCTTTTAACTTTCTTCAAGGTACAGTACACTTCTCCACCTTCAAAACAGTAACCTCATAGCCTGGCAAATCCTCTAACCTGCTGTGCTTTAACCAGCAACACATTTTCAGCTCAAATCCTCCACTCAACCAATACTATCAAGCCAGGGGATCAACCCTGGTTCAATGGAGAGTGCAGGAGGGCATGTCAGGCACAGCGCTAAGCTTCCCTGAAAGTGGTGTCAACCTGGTGAAGCCAAAAAACAGGATTCCTTGCATTTTTGCAAGGTTTGTAGCTCAGGTTGAGGTTTATGGTACAGGTTTGATATCCAGACGTTTCATTACCTGGCTAGGTAACATCAATGGCGACCTCCAAGTGAAGTGAAGCTGTTGTCTCCTGCTTTCTATTTATATGTTTGTCCTGGGGCTTGTGGTGATGTCATTTCCTGTTCGTTTTCTGAGGGGTTGATAGATCTAGATACCATCTATGTATTTGTTTGTGGCGTTGTGCTGGAGTGCCAGGCCTCTAGGAATTCTCTGGCATGTCTTTGCTTAGCTTGTCCCAGGATAGATGTGTTGTCCCAGTCGAATTGGTAGTTTTTTTCATCGTGTGTAGGGTTACGAGGGAGAGAGGGTCATGTCTTTTTGTGGCTTGCTGGTGTTTGTGTATCCTGGTGGCTCACTTTCTTCCTGTTTGTCCTGTGTATTGTTTGTGGCAGTCCTTGCATGGAATTTTGTAGATGACGTTGGTTTTGTCCATGTGCTGTACTGGGTATTTTAAATTTGTTAGTTTTTGTTTGAGAATGTTGAGTTTGTGTGCTACTAGGATTCCGAAGAGTCTTAGTAGTCTGGCTGTCATTTCTGAAACTACTTTGATGTATGGTAAGGTGGTTAGGGTTTCTGGTTGTGGTTGGTCTGCTTGTCGTGGTTTGTTCTTGAGGAATGTGTGGACTGTATTTTGAATATCCGTTCTTCTTGAATACGTTGTATAGGTGGTTCTCCTCTGTTTTCCGAAGTTTGTCTGTGCTGCAGTATGTGTTGGCTCGTTGGAATAGTGTTCTGATACAGCTTCGTTTATGTGTGTTGGGATGATTGCTGGTGTAGTTAAGTATTTGGTCAGTGTTTGTCGAAAGAAAGGATAATGGAGAACTACAAACCTCCGTATACAGAAAATTGACAAACATTGACCAAATACTCAACTACACCAGCAACCATCCCAACACACACAAACGAAGCTGTATCAGAACACTATTCCAACGAGCCACCACACACTGCAGCACAGACAAACTTCGGAAAACAGAGGAGAACCACCTATACAACGTATTCAAGAAGAACGGATACTCAAAATACAGTCCGCACATTCCTCAAGAACAAACCACGACAAGCAGACCAACCACAACCAGAAACCCTAACCACCTTACCATACATCAAAGTAGTTTCAGAAATGACAGCCAGACTACTAAGACCCCTCAGAATCCTAGAAGCACACAAACCCACCAACATACTCAAACAAAAACTAACAAACTTAAAAGACCCAGTACAACCCATGGACAAAACCAACATCATCTACAAAATTCCATGCAAGGACTGCCACAAACACTACGTAGGACAAACAAGAAGAAAGTTAGCCACCAGGATACATGAACACCAGCTAGCCACAAAAAGACACAACCCTCTCTCCCTCATAGCCCTACACACGGATGAAAAAACCCCACTAATCCGACTGGGACAACACATCTATCCTGGGACAGGCTAAGCAAAGACATGCTAGAGAATTCCTAGAGGCCCGGCACTCCAACCAAAACGCCATAAACAAACACACAGATCGAGCTACCATCTATCAACCCCTCAGAAAACGAACAGGAAATGACATCACCACAAACTCCAGGAACCCCATCCAAGACAAACATATAAATAGAAAGCAGGAAACAACAGCTTCACTTCACTTGGAGGTCGCCACTGATAATGTTACCTAGCCAGGTAATGAAACATCTGGCTATCAAACCTACAGCTCAGCGAGCAAACCTACACCCTAAACCCCGGATTCCTTGCATGCTAAACAGCATAAGTAGCAAATGATAAATAGAACTAAGCGATCCCACAATCAATAGATCAAAGCTCTGCAGTCCTGTCTCAGGAATGTTGGTAGACATTAAACAACTCACTGGGGGGAGGTTCCAGAAATATCCCCATCTGCAGTGATGGAAGAATCCAGCACATCATTGCAAAAGATAAGGCTGAAGCATTTGCAGCAATCTTCAGCCAGAAGTGTTGTGTGGCTGATCCATCTTGGCCAGTGATCCCCAAAATTACAGATACCAATCTACAAGCAATTCAATTCACTCGACATGATATTAAGAAGTTGTTGCAGACACTGGATATTGCAAAGTCTGTGGACCCTGACAACATTACAGCAATAGTACTGAAGGCTTGTGCTCCAGAACTTGCTGCTTCCGTAGCCAAGCTGTTCCAGTCAGTTACAACACTGGCATTTACCCTACAATGTGAAAAATTGCCCATGTATGTCTTGTACATAAAAACGGTGCAAACCAACTCAACCAATTACTGCCTCACCAGTCTCTCAATTATCAGTGAAGTGATGGAAGGTGTGATCAATAATGCTATCAAGCAGAACTTGGTCAGCAAAACCCTGCTTAGTGACTTCCAGTTTGGGTTCCACCAAGGCCATTTAACTTGTGACCTCATTACAGCCATGGTTCAAACATGGACAAATGAGCTGAATTCCAGAGATGAGGTGAGAGTGACAGCCCCGATATCAAAGCTTCATTTGACTCTGTGTGCCATCAAGGAGCCCGAGCAAAACTGGAATGAATGGGCATTGGGGACAAGCTCCCCAGTAGTTGGAGTCATACCTGACACATAGGAAGATAATTGTGGTTTTTGGACGTGAGCCATCTCAGCTCTAGAGCATCTCTGCAGGAGTTCCTCAAGGTATGCCCTAGGACCAACCATCTTTAGCTTCTTCATCAATAACCTTCTCTCCGTCAAAAGGTCAGATGTGAGGATGCTAGTCGATGATTGTCCAATGTTTAGCACTCTTCAGGTACTGAAGCATGTCCATATTCAAATACAACAAATTCTGCACCGTATTCAGGCTTGGACTGACAAGTGGCAAATAACACTCACGTAAAACAAATAGCAGGCTATGTAACCACTGCTCCTTGACATTCAATGCTGTTACCAGCACTGAATTCCCTACTGTCAATGACCTTAGGCTTACCATTGACCAGAAACTCAACTATATTCACCACATAAACACCATGGCTACAAAAAGCATGTCAGAGGTTAGGGATACTGTGGTGACTAACTCACCTCTTGACTCCCCAAAGTCTTAGTACGATCTACAAGACACAATTCAGGAGTGTGATGGAATACTCCCCACTTGCTTGGATAAATGCAGCTCCAACAATACTCAAGAAGTTTGACACCATCCAGGACAAAGCAGCCCACTTGATTGGCATCATAGCCATAAACATCCACTTCCTCCACCACCGACAGTCAGTAGCAGCAGTAGTACAAACTTCAGAATAGTGTAGTGTACAAAATACACTACAGAAATTCACCAACAATCCTCAGACAGCACCTTCCAAATGCACAAACACTTCTATCTAGAATGACAAATTCAGCAGATACATGGAACACCACACCTTCAAGTTCCTCTCCAAGCCACATACCATCCTGAATTGGAAATATATTGCCATCCTGTCACCATCGCTGGGTCTAGGCCCTGGAATTCCCTCCCTAATGGCATTGTGGGTCAATCCACAGCAAGTGGACTACAGCGGTCAAGAGGCAGCTCAACACCACCTTCTCAAGGGCAACTAGGGAATGGCAATAAATGCTGGCTAGCCAGTGATGCCCGTGTCCCAGAAATGAATAAAAAAAAGAAGTGATTCGATGTCAGCAAACTCGGTTTGCATAATAGAGCATTTTACAGTTCACATGTTGAGACAGAGTCATAAAGCATGGGAACACCCTTCGGTCCAATCAGTCTATGCCATACATCATCCCAAACTAAACTAATCCTACCTGCGTGCTGCTGACCCATATCCTTCAAAGCTTTCCTATTCATGTATTTATCTAAGTTTCTTTTAAATGTTGTAACTATGCTCACATCCACCATTTCATTCCACATGCGAACCACCCTCTGTATAAAGAATTTGTCCTTCATGTCTTTTTTAAATCTCTCTCCTCTCACCTTAAAAAGATGTCCCTTAGTCTTGAAATCCCCCATTCTATGGAAAAGACACCCACCATTACCCCTATCTATACACCTTGTGATTTTATAAACCTCTATAAGGTTGTGTGTCAACCTCCTACACTCAGTGGAAAAAGTTCCCTGCCTGTGCAGCCTTTCTTTATAATTCAAATCTTCCATGCCTGGCAACATCCTGGTAAATCTCTACTGAACCCTTTCGAGCTTAATAATGTCTTTCCTTTAACTGAGCGACCAGAACTGGATGTAGAAGAGGTCTCACCAATGTCCTGTACAACCTCAATATGACTTCCAACTCCTATACTCAAAGGATTGAACAATGAAGGCAAACCTTCATTTTAACCACCCTGTTTACCTGTGATCTATCCCTGAACCTCTGTTCTACAACATTACCTGAGGCCCTAGTCTTAGCAAACTGACAAAATACAAAATGCTATTACAAATCTAGTTTTCAGTTCTGTAGATATCTATTGATTTTAGTTGCTTCTTTAATTGTACTTGAAGAAAATTAATGATGCTTTAATATTGTAGTTTTTGTAATTTAGAACAACATTTTGTCTTCTTATTATCTTAGAACATGTCTTTGTCTGACTGAAGATCAGGATGCCCAGGCTGATTTATGCAAGTGTGCGTCACCTGATGCACAGACTCTTTCACAGACAGGTATGCCATCAATCTTTAATTCCACTCAACAGAAAGGTTGCTTTAACATTTCGAAAGACGTTCCTCTTTTCAAAATATGCTAAATCGATGCTGTCCACGATGCTGTCTACACCTGAGTCACTTGTTGGCGAAAAGAACATTGTCCTTCTTGGTGCTCCTGGTGCAGGGAAGACAACAGTAGCAGTGCTTATTGGTCAGATTACTGGCCTTCCTGTAATAGATATTAATGAGATACTTGAAAAGACATGGCACATGAGTGTTGCTCAGAAGCTGCAGGAGGTTGGTGAGGAACTATTTTTGCAAGAGGAGGGAGAAGTCGTTCAGAAGCTTTCAACAGTCAGAGGTGTTATTTCTCTTACTGGGTCCAATCCTATGCATCTCGCTAGTATGAACCATGTTAAAAAGAATGGAATTATTGTTTACCTTGACGTATCTCTTGAAGATATACTGGAAAGACTTGAAGGGATGAACATTGACCATATTGTAGGGCTGAGGCCTGGTGTTTCAATGCAAGACATATTTCAGTACAGACAGCAGTTTTACCACCAGTGGTATCATGTACGTGTCCTCTGTCAGGCTGGTGACACAGCTGAAACAATTGCTGTGAAGGTACTTGATGGTATAAAGAGGTATCAAGACTCTAAATCAGGAATATTTGTTTCCACCAGAAGTGTAAATAATGACTCTGAGTTCATGCAAAACCCCAGCTTCTTCACTGATGTTGTTATCGAAGACCTGGCTTTAGATGGAGGTCTCTTTGTGCCTGCAGATCCACTTCCAGAATTGACTGCTGGAGAGTGGCAAAGATTGGTTGAAACTTCTTACACTGAACGGGCACAAATCCTACTTGAGAAGTTCATCCATCCTAATGATGTGCCAGCTATCAACCTGCGAGAGATGGTAATGAAAGCATATGGACAGAATTTTTCTTGTAACAAGATAGCACCTGTCAGACATTTGAGCGGCAGCCAATTTCTTCTTGAATTGTTTTATGGACCCACAGCTTCCTTCATGGACTTTGCATTGCAGATGTTACCACAGCTATTTGCATATTGCATGCCTAGAACTTGCAATTATCTAATTCTAGTTGTTACTTCTGGGGATACAGGGTGTGCAGTTCTGGATGGCTTCCTTCGTCTCAGTGATGCTGACAAACAAAGAATTGCAATTCTCGCATTCTTTCCTGAAGAGAGAATGAGTCAGGTTCAGAAAGCACAGATGATTAGTTACAAAGCAGAAAATGTAAAGTTTGTTGGTGTCAAATCTAACTTTGATTTCTGTCAAATGATTGTAAAACAAATATTCACAAATTCTGACTACACAGGCTTTCTAACTGTTGAGTATGGTACAGCTTTGTATACTGCAAACTCAACAAACTGGGCTTGTTTGCTGCCAAAGGTAGTCTATCATGCCTCATCTTATCTTGATCTTATCAACCAAGGTGTAATTACCTTTGGAGATCCAATTGATGTTTGTATTCCCACAGGTAACTTTGATAATATATTGGCAGCAGTATATGCAAAATATATGGGGATTCCAATTCGTAAATTTATTTGTGCTTCTAATCAAGATGCCACACTGACTGATTTCATAAGGACTGGCAAATATGATTTGAGGCATGGAAATGTGACTGCTTTTTCTCCGACATTAGATGTTCTCAAGGCCTCCAACATTGAAAGATATTTACACCTTGTTTCACAAGGTGATGGATTGCTGATGACCAAACTATTTTCCCAGCTGAAAGAACAATATTACTTTCAGGTGCCAAACCTTTTACTTGAGAGAATTCAACATGACTTTATGTCAGACTGGTGTTCGGAGGGAGAGTGTCTGGATGCTATCTACTCTGTTTACAGATCCACAGGCTACATTCTGGACCCAGACACTGCTATGGCAAAATTGGTAGCGGATCGTCAACATGATGGGACCTGTCCTGTTGTTGTTGTGTCAACAGCTCATCCTTGCAAGTCAGCAGCTGCTGTGCTGCAGGCTTTGAAGGCTAAAGAAATAAGTCAGCGACCCATTGATCAGCTGCAGATGTTGAACTCCTTAAACTCTATACCTTCCATTCACAATGCTGTACTGGAAAGGATTGGAAAGGCTCATACCCAGGATTACCAAGTCTGTCCAGCTGATCCAAGTGATATTATGGATATTATAGAAAGATTTATTTATCAGAAATTCATGTGTATTGCATAAGATTGTGCATGCCTTGATATTGACCTGCAATTTCCTGACTCATCATGGTCCAATGTTGAAAAATTTTTTTCGACTTATATATTTCCACATTTAAAATACAGGATCATTGTATTTTGCTGTAGCAATTTTGTGTTATCAAGTTAAAATTTGGTTTGTGAACTTTAAACTTCTACATACACTGTATTTTCCTGCGAATAAATGATTTAAAAAAAACATACTTGAACAAAGTTGAAAACAATGTGTCTGTTTCTGGGAATTCAGTGGAGTGTTTTCCAGTTAGATACCATGTGGCTATCAGTGGACACAAAACCACAACGTTCAAATAGATATGTTTAAAAAAAATAAAATAGAAAAGATAAAATGATCAACTGGCAAAGAACTAATTTCTGTGACTAAAGAGGGAACCTAATGTGGATAGTTTTGAAAAAGCATTTAGAGTCAGATGTATAGCATGGAAGCAGAACCTTCAGGCAATCCAATCTAGTCCCACCTGCCAACACTCATCCCATATCCCTCCAAACCCTTCCTATTCATATACCCATCCAACTGCCTCTTAAATGTTGCAACTGTACCAGCCTCCACCACTTCCTCTGGCAGCTCATTCCATACCCGTACCACACACTGTGTGATAAAAGTTGCCCCAAAAGTCTCTTTTATATCTTTCCCCTCTCATCCTAAACCTATTCTCTCTAGTTCTGGACTCTCCGACCCCAGGGAAAAAACTTTGTCTATTTATCCCATCCATGCCCCTCATAATTTTGTAAACCTCTATAAAGTCACCCTTCCGCCTCCGATGCTCCAGGGAAAACAGCCCCAGCCTGTTCAGCCTCTCCCTTTAGCTCAAATCCCCCAAACCTGGCAACATTCTCGTAAGTCTTTTCCAAACCATTTCAAGTTTCACAACATCTTTCCGATAGGAAGGAGACCAGAATTGCACGCAATATTCCAACAGTGGCCTAACCAATGTCCTGTACAGCTGCAACATGACCTCCCAACTCCTGTACTCAATACTGTGACCAATAAAGGAAAGCACACCAAGCGCCTTCTTTGCTATCCTATTTACCTGTGACTCCACTTTCAGGAGCTATGAACCTGCACTCCAAGGTCTCTTTGTTCAGCAACACTCCCTAGACCTCATCATTAAGTGTATAAGTCCTGCTAAGATTTGCTTTCCTAAAATGCAGCACCTTGCATTTATCTGAATTAAACTCCATCTACCACTTCTCAGCCCATTGGCCCATCTAGTCAAGATCCTGTTGTAATATGAGGTAACTCTCTTTGCTGTCCACTACACCTCCAATTTTGGTGTCATCTGCAAACTTACTAACTGTATCTCTTATGCTCGCATCCAAGTCATTTATGTAAATGACAAAATGTAGAGGACCCAGCACTGATCCTTGTGACACTCCACTGGTCACAGGCCTCCAGTCTGAACAACTACCCTCCACCAGCACCCTCTGTCTCCTACCTTTGTGACAGTTCTGTATCCACATGGCTAGTTCTCCCTGTATTCCATGAGATCTAACCTTGCTAATCAGTCTCCCTTATTGAACGCTTACTGAAGTCCATATAGATCACATCTACTGCTTTGCCCTCATCAATCGTCTTTGTTACTTTTTCAAAAACTCAATCAAGTTTGTGAGACATGATTTCCCACACACAAAACCATGTTGACTATCCCTAATCAGTCCTTGCCTTTCCAAATAGATGTACATCCTGTCCCTCAGGATTCCGTCCAACAACTTGCCCACCACTGAGGTCAGACTCAGCTGGCTTGTCTTAACCGCCCTTCTTTAACAGTGGCACCACATTTATCAACCTCCAATCTTCCGGCACCTCACCTGTGACGATCGATGATACAAATATCTCAGCCAAGGGCCCAGCAATCACTTCTCTAGTTTCCCACAGAGTTCTCGGGTCCACCTGATCAGGTCCTGGGGATTTATCCACCTTTACCTGTTTCAAGACATCCAGCACTTCCTCCTCTGTAATACGTACATTTTGCAAGATGTCACCATCTATTTCCCTACAGTCTATATCTTCCATATCCTTTTCCACAGTAAATACTGATGCAAAATATTCATTTAGTATCTCCCCCATTTTCTGTGGCTCCACGCAAAGGCTGCCTTGCTTATCTTTGAGGACCCCTATTCTCTCCCTAGTTAGCCTTTTGCCCTTAATGTATTTGTAAAAACTGTTTGGATTCTCCTTAATTCTATTTGCCAAAGCTATCTCATGTCCCCATTTTGCCCTCCCGACTTCCCTCTTAAGTATATTCCTATTTCCTTTACACTCATTTAAGGATTCACACGATCTATCCTGTCTAAACCTGACATATGCTTCCTTCTTTTTCTTAACCAAACCCTCAATTTCTTTAGTCATCTAGCATTCCCTATACCTACCAGCCTTTTCTTTCATCCTAACAGGAATATGCTTTCTCTGGATTCTTGTTATCTCATTTCTGAAGGCTTCCCATTTTTCCAGTTGTCCCTTTATCTTCAAACATCTGCCCCCAATCAGCTTTTGCAGGATAAAGTAGAAACTGAATAAAATTGAAAGCAGATATAGGTCAGGTATAAAGTAGACAAGCAGGAGGCTGGAAGAGCACACCAAGCCAAGCAGCATCAGGATGTGGACAAGTTAACATTTCAGGTATAATCCTTCTTGAGGAATGGAGGTGAGGATAGGTGGAGTTGCAGATAGAGAAGTGGAGGGGAAGAGTTGTGGATGAGAGAGGGGTGGAGTCGTGAGGTAGTGATAGGTGAATATTAGGGATGGTCTAGTAGGTCAGTAGGAGTGAATCCGGTTGGTAACTGGATGGAGGGGTTGGTTGGAGGGGTGGAAGGCTGTCAGTGGTCCTGGAAAGGGAGACTGGGATGGATGGGAAGGTTACAGGTCTTTCTGCTAAAATAAGCATCTAGTTCATGTGAATTCACTATAACACCATCGATGAATTGGGGACAGTGTTTCTAAAATGCAAGGTTTTAAAGCATGCAATGGTTGTAACATGATTCCAGCCCTGTTAGTTTATATGGTGCTGCTATTACATGATTTTCTTATAATGCAGGATTGCACGAGAACAGAACTACCATGTTATAGCAGAACTGACTGTAGGGCGGTAGGCTGCCCAGTGGAAGATGAGGTGATGTTCTTCCAATTTACGGTCTGATTCACTGTGGCAATGGAGGAGACCAAGGATGGACAGGTTGGAGAGGGAGTGTGAAGGGGAATTGAAATGGGTGGTGACTGGGAGGTCAGACTTGCCCTTACGGACCTGACTGAGATGTTTGGTGGAACATGCCCTCAGTTTACATTTGGACTCACCGATGTGGAAAAGCACTGGATACAGGAAACTAGATGGGAGGAGAGGCAGGTCTCACCTGGAAGGACTGTCTGGGCCCCAGAACGGAGGTGAGGGAGGAGGTTTGCCTCCGGGTTTGCATCTTTAATGGTTGCAGGGGAATGTATCTGGGTTTTCAGGGGTGTTAGTCAGGAGAGGGTGGTGCAAATCATGGAATGCCGAATGGAGTGGTCCTTACGGAAGGCAGAGGGGTGGGGAGGGGAAGATATTCTTGATAGTGTCATCCGGACAGCCCCCTCCTCCACTGCTTTAAACTCCATCCTGTCCAAGCATAATAAAGTCAGGGTTCCATATTATCCTCACTTTTCACCCACCAGTCTACACATCACGGTGGCACAGTGGTTAGCACTGCTGTCTCACAGCGCCTGAGACCCGGGTTCAATTCCCGACTCAGGCGACTGACTGTGTGGAGTTTGCGCATTCTCCCCGTGTCTGCGTGGGTTTCCTCCGGGTGCTCCGGTTTCCTCCCACAATCCAAAGATGTGTGGGTCAGGTGAATTGGCCATGCTAAATTGCCCATTGTGTTAGGTAAGGGGGTAAATGTAGGGGTATGGGTGGGTTGCGGGTCGGAGTGGACTTGTTGGGCCGAGGGGCCTGTTTCCACACTGTAAGTAATCTAAAAACATCCAACGGATCATCCTCAAACACTTGCCAATTCCAACTGGACCCCACCACCCTTCCCCTCCCCACCTCTCTGCCTTCCCTAGAGCACCCCTAGAGGCTGAGGGGTGATCTTAGAGAGGTTTATAAAATCATGAGGGCCATGGATGGGATGAATAGCCAAGGTCTTTTTCCTTAGGTGGAGGAGTCCAAAAGTAGAGCGCATAAGTTTAAGGTGAGAAGGGAAAGATTTAAAAAGGATGTGAAGGGTAATTTTTCTCACAGATAATGGTGCATGTATGGAACGATTTTACAGAGGATGTGGTAGATGTGCGTACAATTACAGCATTTAAAATCCATCTGGATGGGTATATGAATAGGAAGGGTTTAGAGGGATATGAGCCAAAAGCTGGCAAATGGAATGAGGTCACATCGGGTCAGCATGGACGAGTTGGACCTAAGGATCTGTTTCTGTGATGTATGACTCAAGGTGAAATGGGTGTGGAGGACGTTTACTAGAGTTGAGCGACTTCTAATAAGGAAAGGTGGGGCAAAATTAGTTCTGTTCTGTCTATAAAAAATGAGGGTTAAAAGGTGGCAATGAAGTATATCAAAATTTAAGATTATGAAAAAATAAGGGATGGCTGGAAAATGGGAAGCCTTCAGAAATGAGATAACAAGAATCCAGAAAAAGTATATTCCTGTCAGGATTAAAGGGAAGGCTGGTAGGTATAGGGAATGGTGGATGGCTAAAAAAATTGAGGGTTAAGAAAAAGAAGGAAGCATATGTCATGTATAGACAGGATAGATCGAGTGAATCCTTAGCAGAGTGTAAATGAAGTAGGAGTATACTTAAATGCGAAATCAGGAGGGCAAAACATTGGCAAATAGAATTAAGGAGAATCCAAAGGGTTTTACAGATATATTGAGGACAAAATATATAGAGAGAATAGGGCCCCTCAAAGATCAGCAAGGTGGCCTTTGTGTGGAGCCACAGAAAATGGGGGCGATACTAAATGAATATTTTGCATCAGTATTTACTGTGGAAAAGGATATGGAAGATATAGACTGTAGGGAAATAGATGGTGACATCTTGCAAAATGTCCATATTACAGAGAAGGAAGTGCTGGATGTCTTGAAACGGTTAAAGGTGGATAAATCCCCAGGACCTGATCAGGTGTACCCAAGAACTCTGTGGGAAGCTAGAGAAGTGATTGCTGGGCCCCTGGCTGCGATATTTGTATCATCGATCGTCACAGGTGAGGTGTCGGAAGACTGGAGGTTGGCAAACGTGGTTCCACTGTTTAAGAAGGGCGGTAAAAACAGGCCAGGGAACTATAGACCGGTGAGTCTGACCTCAGTGGTGGGCAAGTTGTTGGAGGGAATCCTGAGGGACAGGATATACATGTATTTGAAAAGGCAAGGGCTGATTCGGGATAGTCAACATGGCTTTGTGCGTGGGAAATCATGTCTCACAAACTTGATTGAATTTTTGAAAAAGTAACAAAGACGATTGATGATGGCAAAGCAGTAGATGTGATCTATATGGACTTCAGTAAGCGTTCAATAAGGGAGACTGATTAGCAAGGTTAGATCTCATGGAATACAGGGAGAACTAGCCATTTGGATACAGAACTGTCTCAAAGATAGGAGACAGGGTGGTGGTGGAGGGTTGTTTTTCGGACTGGAGGCCTGTGACCAGTAGAGTGCCACAAGGATCGGTGCTAGGCCCTCTATTTTTGTCATTTACATAAATGATTTGGATGCGAGCATAAGAGATACAGTTAGTAAGTTTGCAAATGACACCAAAATTGGAGGTGTAGTGGACAGGGAAGAGGGTTACGTCAGATTACAACAGGATCTGGACCAGATGGGCCAATGGGCTGAGAGGTAGCAGATGGAGTTTAATTCAGATAAATGCAAGGTGCTGCATATTAGGAAAGCAAATCTTAGCAGGACTTACACACTTAATGGTAAGGTCCTAGGGAGTGTTGCTGAACAAAGAGACCTTGGAGTGCAGGTTCATAGCTCCTTGAAAGTTGAGTCACAGGTAAATAGGATAGCGAAGAAGGCGTTTGGTCTGCTTTCCTTTATTGGTCACAGTATTGAGTACAGGAGTTGGGAGGTCATGTTGCAGCTGTACAGGACATTGGTTAGGCCACTGTTGGAATATTGCGTGCAATTCTGGTCTTTTCCTATCGGAAAGATGTTGTGAAACCTGAACGTGTTCAGAAAAGATTTGCAAGGATGTTGCCAGGTTTGGAGGATTTGAGCTAAAGGGAGAGGCTGAACCGGCTGGGACTGTTTTCCCTGGAGCATCGGAGGCTGAGGGGTGACTTTATGGAGGTTTACAAAATTATGAGGGGCATGGATGGGATAAATAGATAAAGTCTTTTCCCTGGGGTCGGAGAGTCCAGAACTAGAGAGCATAGATTTAGGGGATGAGAGGGGAAAGATATAAAAGAAACCTAAGGGGCAACTTTTTCATGCAGAGGGTGGTACGTGTATGGAATGAGCTGCCAGAGGATGTGGTGGAGACTGGGACAATTGCAGCATTTAAGAGGCATTGGGATGGATATATGAATAGGAAGGGTTTGGAGGGATATGTGCTGGGTGCTGGCAGGTGGGACTAGATTGTGTTGGGATATCTGGTCGGCATGGACAGGTTGGACTGAAGGGTCTGTTTCCATGCTATACATCTTTATGACTCTGACAAAGGCTCTAAATAGGAGCATTTTTACAAAGTATGATGGATTGAGTGATCTCTGTTTTGCAAGTTTCTGTTTCTACCAACAATATCAACATCAAGTAGGTTCGAGTCAATAGCATAATTCAAAAGAAAGTTTTTTCAAATATCCTCCATGACTCGAATAGATATTTGCCAATTTGGAACTAAAATAATGTTGAAAAATATAATCAGACATCAACATGAAGCGTACTTATTCTGATTTTTGGACACTTCTGAAATGAGATAAGTGCAATTAAAGTTTTATATTTTTTCTTATTATTTCAGAACTTAGTCTTAAAATGTAGGCAATAACCTGTTCAGTAATGCCCAATTCGGTTTCTGCCGGGGACTTCATTACATCCTTGGTTCAAAAGAACTAAATTCCAGAGGTGAGGTGAGACTGACAGCCCTTGGCATCAAGGTTGCCTTTGATCAAGTGTGGCATCAATGAGCCAGATCAAAATTGCAATCAATGGGTATAAAAGGGCAAACTTAATACTGGGAGAAAGTGATGACTGCATATGCTGGAGATCAGAGCTGAAAAATGTGTTGCTGGAAAAGCGCAGCAGGCCAGGCAGCATCCAAAGAGCAGGAGAATCGACATTTCGGGCATGAGCCCTTCAGGAATGAGCCTTTCTTGAAGAAGGGCTCATGCCCGAAATGTCAATTCTCCTGCTCTTTGGATGCTGCCTGACCTGCTGCGTTTTTTCAAACTTTATACTGGTTAGAGTCAAAACCGGCAAATAGGAAGATGGTCATGGTTGTCGGAGGTGAGTCATCTCAGTTCCAGGCTATCTCTGCAGTGGTTCATCAAGGTATTGTCCTAGGTCCCACTTAGCTGCTTTATTAATGTCCTTGCCTCCATCATAAGATCAGAAGTGAGTATATTTGTCAATGATTGCCCAATGTTCAGCATTTGTGAGCAAATTTGAGCATTTGTGACTCCTCACATACTGAAGCAGTCCATGCTTATATATAACAAGATCTGGACAATATCCAGGATGGGGCTGACAAGTGGCAAATTACATGCCACGTAAATGCTAGGAAATGACCATCTCCCAATAAGAGACAATTTAACCATTGCCCCTTCACATTCAATAGTGTTACCATCATTGAATCTATCATTATTAACATCCTTGGGGTTACCACTGATGAGAAACTCAGCTGGACCTGCCACATAAATCCAGCAGCCACAAAAGCAGGCCAGAGGCTCGGAATATTTTGGCAAGTAACAAAGGTCCTGACTCCCCATGTAATACTCTCCATTTGCCTGAATGAATGCAGCACCAATAACGTTCAAGAAATTTGCCACCATTGAGAACAAAGCAGCCCAATTGATTGGCACCACATCCACAAGCATCCAGCCCCTCTCTCACTGATACTCAGTAGGAGCAGAGTGCTTTAAGAAGCACTGCAGAAATTCATCAAAGATCCTTAGACAGCACCTTCCAAATCCACGATCACTTCTATCTAGAAGGACAAAGGTAGCAGATACATGGGAATACCATTCACTGCAAGTTCCTCTCCAAGCCACTTACCATCCTGTCTTGGTAATATATCACTGAAATTGCCTCCCTAATGGTATTGTGACTCAGTGCACTGCAGGTGGACTGGAGCAGTTCAAGAAGACAACTCACCAACATGTTCTCAAGGGCAACTAGGGACAGGCAATAAATGCTGATCACCCAGTTTTTGCCACATCCCATGAATGAATTTTAAAAAAGCATAGCTTTGATTTTTGCCTCTGTGTTACAAACATATTCTTTTGTTAAAAGTGCCTTGTGTGAAAATATTCAGCGATTGCCCATCATGGTAAACAGGTTGAAGAAAAATAAACTTAACAGTCTATCTCGTGACCTTCAACTCTGGAAATTTTTCTAGGATTCCAATCAGTTGGGATCATAGAATCATATATTACAGAAGAAGTCCTTCAGCCCATTAAGTCTATGCCACCAAAGCTCACTGTGTAGTGATTAGAACAAGTCAGCCCGGTGGATCTCATTAAATATGACTTCCCTTATTGGAATTGTTAACCTGGTCTAATCAGGGAATCCTGTCTGACAGACATAAGCAGGAGTCTCCTCCTCCAATTCTATTTTGATTTAATCCCTGCCCTCCCTTCACTGTTTGATCACACAGCATTGCCCTTTGATGTGAAGGGCACTGCTTGTCACTGGACCACTTGAGAGTTTTCCTGTCTTGAGCGCTGGATCAGTGCGAGTGTGTGCAAGGACTCTCCTCCTTGAAGGTGTCAGAGGGGAAGGGGATTATCCCTGAACCAGCTGTCCCGCATCGAGAGAGCTGAAGGAAGAAAGAAGAAGGAGAAGGAGGAGGCGGAAGGAGCTGAGAGCTCTGAGTCCTGGGCCTACTTTTGGAGCTGCAGCCTGGGCCTCGCTCATGTCAAGGGAGTGTTGCTGCTGACGTGGGGCCCACTCCCACGGCTGGTCTCTGGGAACCTGCCCGGGCCTGCCTCACTGCTGCTGCGTGGGACTCGCCTGGGGCCCCTTCCCATAACCTCCACCACTGCTGTGACCTGCGGCCCACCTCGACCGCCGCTGCCTGGGACTTGCCTGGGAGTCCCTTCCCAACAGGTGCGCCTCCACCGCTGGGACCAAAGGCCTGCCTGGGACTCGCTAGAGGCCTGCCCCAACTGCTGCTGTCGACTGAGGCCTGCCTCCACCACAGCTGCGTGGGACTCGCCTGAGGCCCCTTCCCACAACCTCCACCACTGGTGCGACCTGAGGCCCACCTCCACCGCCGCTGCCTGGGACTTGCCTGGGAGTCCCTCCCCAACAAGTCTGCATCGCCGAGACTGAGGGCCTGCCTGGGACTCGACAGAGGCCTGCCTCAACTGCTGCTGTCGCCTGAGGCCTGCCTCCACCACCGCAGCCTGGGACTTGCCTGAGGCCACTCCCCACAACCTCCACCACTGCTGCGACCCGAGGCCCACCTCCACCGCTGCTGCCCAGGACTCAATTTTGGGGGCTGCCTGGGACTTGTCTTGGGGACCTGCCCTCACTACTGCAATCGAGGGCCTGCCGAAGACTTGCCTGAAAATGTGTTGCTGGTTAAAGCACAGCAGGTTAGGCAGCATCCAAGGAATAGGAAATTCGACGTTTCGGGCATAAGCCCTTCATCAGGCTTATGCCGGAAACGTCGAATTTCCTATTCCTTGGATGCTGCCTAACCTGCTGTGCTTTAACCAGCAACACACTTTCAGCTGTGATCTCCAGCATCTGCAGACCTCATTTTTTACCCGAAGACTTGCCTGAGGCCTGCCTACAACGCCGAGGCCTGCTTCCACCACCGCTGCCTGGGACTCGCTTTGGGTGACTGGCCTCGGGCACCTCCCCAAGAACTCCGCCGCTGCTGCCGGGGGCCGACGGAGTATGACGAGCCCGAAGGTCTCAGGGCCCAGCCAGACCTACGCCGGGGTAGCCACTGCCTTAGGCTCGGCTGTCCCAACCCCGGCCCCGACCGCAACCGCAACCCCCTTCAGGCACTTGACTAAACGCCTGGGGGTCAGAGTCTATCCCCCTCCCAATATGACCATCAAGGCCTGCAGCAAGGCCATGGCTAGTGTGGTCGGCCCACTGGCCATCGTCGCTGCAGCCCGGATGTACGGGAAGGCTGTTTTCTTTCTTAAGACCGAGCAGGCGGTCCACCTGGCTGTGGAGAGGGGGCTCACTGTGGGCAGGACACATTTGCCCGTCGACCCTTTGGAGGTCACGGCCTCCGGCACGTATACTCCTTCCAATGCCAGGTGTTCATTTGTCTGGCCCGGGAGGAGGTCACCGAGGGCTCTTTCACCCTCCTCCCCGAGGGCGTGGCCTTTCGCGTCTTCTGGATGGTGGATGGCGTGCGGTGCCACCTGTGCTGCGAGGTGGGGCACATTAGAAAAAACTGCCCCACCCAGAAGGCTGCCCAGCCCATACCAACGGCTGAGGGTGGCGTCGCTGCACCCACTCCCACTCCCCCTCTCCCAAAGTCAACACCACAAGCCCCGGCACAGGGGCTAAGCCGGAGGCTCCCAATGCCTCAGCCTCTGGCAGGGAGGGAGGTGAGCGTCCGACCGGACAGAAGGCGTCCAGGAAGATGCAACACGTCAGGCCTGCCCACGGGGAGACCACCCTATCCCTTTCCCGTACATCTAGCCCACAACCTACCCCACCCCAGCACGACAATGCCCCTGCGACCGTGCCAGATTCACCCTGGGATGGGAACCCTGACCTCCGAACCCCCAAAACCCGTACCTGATCATGGCCCCACTGACCCCACACCCAACCCCAACCCCAACCCCAACCCCAACCCCAACCCCAACCCCAACCCCCACTCCCGCCCCCGCCCCGTTACAGAAACCCCTGTGGCTTCAACGCCTGCCCCTGGAGCCCCGAGCCCGAGCCCAGGGGTACCATCAATACATCACCTCCTGCGGCGACCGTGTCTCTGGGCCCCTGCCCTGCCCATCATCACCTGATAAACCAGGAGTGGGGCAGGAAGTGACATGATTGACCCTCCCCATCCTGGCCACACCCCCGTCTTCCCCCACTCAATCATATTCCGGGAAAGGCTGGGGTGGGGGGATCCTCAGACCACATGACCACCAAGGCGGGCAGAGAGGGGAAGGCCTATAAATTCCCCCCTGCCTCTCTAGGAAGAGGTGCCAGCCCTTGGAGGGGGAAGAAATTCCATCAGTGCACCAGTGGTGTTGCCACTCTCCAGGGGATGAGCCTACAGGTGTCTCCTGCATGTCCCGCACCACGGCCTGCCCTGCCCAAATCCCCAGGGGCTACAGCGTGATCTTCTGCTGCCAAAACTCTTCTGTCCCCTGGGGGGGGAGCTTTAATAACCACATGGGCTGTGGTGCGGGTGACAATGATGAATTCTCTGCTGGGTCGTGGAGGGGGGGAGGTGCTATCCTCACTCCTCCCTCCCAGACTGTTTTTCCAGGGGCCTTGACCCTGGGGGAGGACCTTTTCCCCGAGGAGCAGGGCGTCCCGGTGTCGGGAGAGGAGTGGGGCCCCGTGCCTCTGCCGCCTGACGACCCGCACTCGGGGCGTTCCGGGAAGGGGTGTGCCGAGGAAGGTACTGCCAGTGACCCTGGGGGTGGGGTCGCTGAGGGTTTGAGGTCAGTTGGTGGTGCCGGACCAGCCCCCATTCTCTCGATAGGGGAGGGGTTGGTGACCGAGGGTGACCTCCCGGAGGAGGGCTCGGGATCGGTGGCAGACACTGGGGACGACGCGGAGTCCATCTCCAGTGACATTTTCGAGTCCCAGGCGCCCCCCACTGATTTTTTAAAAATTTTTTTTTCTTTTTTTTTCCCCCTCATCCCCCTCGAGAAACTCTGGGTGTTTGCCAAGGAAATTCGGAGTCACCGAGATAGAGCCCAACTGATGCTTGACCGCTGGAGCTCCTTTGAGAGAGCTTACTGGTCGGCCCATGTGGTGCGCCAGGCGCCCGGGCTCGGCATGAACGGGCGAAAGCACGTCAGGAACTTCCTGTGGGCACTCCTGGTGAGGGCGAGGGACTTCTGTGCCCCTCTCATCCTCCTAGTAAATGTGTGTATATAGTTTTTAAACTGTACTGGTGGTGGTTGCTCAATGCTTTCGACATGGAGACAACTATAGCCGGCCTCAACATCAACGGCAGCAGGGAGTCAGAGCGCAGATTCCAGACCTCCTTGGTCCTTCAGGACAGGAGGTATGCGGTGTGCCTCCTGCAAGAAACCCACACCACCCCGGGAGACGAAGCCACCTGGATCCTGGAATGGCGAGGGGGATTGACATGAGTCACCTCAACAGCAGATCTGGCGGGGTGGCTATCTTGTTGGCCCCGCATTTTCAGCCAGAGATCTTGGGGTTCAGAGCACCTGTGCCAGGCCATTTGCATCACCTGACAGTTCAGCTGGGGGACACGGTGCTTCACTTGGTGAACGTCTACACTCCCCTGGCCGGGCCGAGGCAAGTGAAGAACCAGAGAAACGTCCGCTCATCTCGCTTCCATCGACAAGAACCAGTACATCGTCCTCGGGGGAGATTTTAACTGCATCCTCGAGGACAGGGACTACGGCGGTGCCCGCACCGGTTGGGCGTCGGGGAGGAGGTTGGGGTACTTGGTCAAGTCCTTCGACCTGGTGGAATCTCCATCCCGACTCCATCGCCTTCACCTTCGTGAGGCCTGGGGTCGGAGCGTCCAGAATCGACCGCCTGTACGTTTCGCGGGCGTACGCCTCCTGTTTTCTGACGGCCTCCACGCGGCAGGTGTCGTGCACGGACCAGCAGCTGGTGTGGGCAGAACTCCTTCCGCTCGGCTCAGCATACTGGCACTTCAACAACCTGCTGCTGGAGGACGAGCAGTTCTGGGACTCGTTTAGTCGTTTCTGGGCCGGCTGGAGAAGGAAGCGGGGAAGCTTCCCCTCCCTGAGGCTATGGTGGGACTTGGGTCAGGCTCATGTTCACGTCTTCTGTCAGGATTATGCGATGGGGTCGACAAAAAGGCGGAAACCCAGGATCGGGGAGTTGGAGAGGGAGGTGCTTGACCTGGACTCCTGCCTTGGTCAGCCCGACGCGGTCCCAGCCCTGCGCGGGGTGTACGAAGAGAAGAAGGCCGCGCCCCGGGACCTGCAGTTCATCGGGGCTCGGCGCGTATTCGTGAGGTCACAGATCCAGCTCCTCCAAGACCTGGACCGCGGCTCCCCCTTCTACTTGCTGGAAAAACGGCGTGGCACCCATCAGCAGCTCCTTGTGCTGCTGGCCGACGACGGGCCCCTCGTGTCGGATCTGGAGAGTATCAGGGCCCATGTCCGAACCTATTACGCGGCTTTGTTCTCTTGACAACTCGCGGTCAAGCGCCGGTTGGGCTCTATCCCGGCGACTCCGAGTTTCCTCGACAAATTCCCGGAGTTCCTCGAGGGGGAGATCCAGCAAATCCCCGGGCTGGACAGGCTGACTGGAGTTCTTCAGGGCGTTCTGCGACGTCCTAGGGAGCGACTACATACAGGTCCTGGGGAGTGTCTAAATGTTGGAGAGCTGCCCCTTTCTTGATGCAGGGAGGTCATCGTCCTGCTGTCAAAGAAGGGGGACCTTCATTCTTTGAAGAACTGGCGTCCAGTCTCCCCCCTCAGCATGGACTACAAACTCTTCGCCAGGGTGTTGTTTTCTCGCCTGGCTTCTGTTCTGGCCCACATGATTGACCTGGATCTATCCGACACGGTCTCGGGCCGGAGGATACATGACAACGTCCACCTAGTACGGGACCTGATTCATTTCTGTTGACGGGCTGGTCTGCCGAGCGCCTTCCTATCTCTCGACCAGGAGAAGGCGTTCAACCGGGTAGATCACGAGTACCTGCTCGGGATTCTGCGGGCATTTGGGTTCGGGACGCAGTTAGTTGCCCAAATCCGACTTTTGTACGCCGACGCAGAGTGTCTGGTGTTGGGGAGAATAACCACCAGATTGCCTAAGAGTGGGGCTAGGGAGGGTAGCACTATTGCTACACCAGACATTACCAGTTCCAGTCCCCAAACAGTTAATCACAGCCATGGGGGAGAACCTGGCAACTGCAGGGCTACCTGTCTGAAGTAACATTCCTCGCTGATTAGATCATGTCAGCCAGTATCCGACCGCCCCATTGAGAACTCATGACTAATAAAGGAACCGGTAACTGTCGAACGGTGTGAATTGCGCTCTCGGAGTACATGATTACTAAAGCGTCTGTTAATGTACCTACCAGAATAGATTCCCATCGAAACCCATGATAAATGATAATGTTTGTTAATTCGCTTGCGGAAAACCATTGAGTCTGTCAGACACATAGTAATGAGATCGATACTCTGAACAATGGACCATTGATTACAGGGTCGGAACTTCCGACCCCAGGATGGCTGTACCATTGTCCGGCACAGCGGGAGCTGGACAGGCACCTCAATATGGCCAATGGAGGCACAGACCCCCTCACTCTCAGGTGTACCGACCAATGAGGGGGACGAACGAGGGAGAACTGACCGGGAACTCCTGGCGGCGCGAAGTATAATTGAGCCAGGTCCGAAGGGGAAGACAGAACGCCTTCTCCAACGAATTGCATGCTGTAGAATTCGTTGTAAAGTTTGCCAGTCGTGATTCTGTAAAATAAACGGTGCTCTGCTTCAAACTAAAGAAGCTGGTGCGGTCTCTCCTTCCAAAGAACTCGCAAAGACCGGAATCCCGAGGTTCCGGCCTAACATCGGTTAAAGTTAACGGGTCCCTGACGGCGCCCCTTCGCTTCGGGAGAGGAGTGCGTCAAGGCTGCCCCCTGTCCGGCCAGCTGTATTCCCTGTGCGTGGAGCCTTTCCTGCACCTCTTGTGGAGGAGGTTGTCGGGGCTGGTTCTGCACAAGTGCCAGGCCGTGTACTCGGCAGCACCTTCCGCCAGGATCAACTGGGCCAAATGTTCCGGACTAGTCGGTCCGTGGCGAGTGGACTTCCTGCCGGAGGAGTTATGGGGGTTCAGCTGGAGTACCTCCCATCTCCTCTACCTGGGGGTCTACCTCAGGCCGGCTGATGAATCCTGGCCGGCCAACTGGCACGAGCTGGAGGCCAAAGTCTCAGCTCGCCTAGGCCGCTGGACAGGACTGCTCCGAGTGCTATCTTACAGGAGCCGAGTGCTGGTCATAAACCAGCTGGTGGCTGCCATGCTGTGGTACCGGCTGGTCACTCTGGTCCCTCCTCCTGGCTTTGTCGCTGACATCTAGAGAACGTTGGTCAACTTCATCTGGGATGAAAAGATGTACTGGGTCGCTGCGCAGGTTCTGAGTCTCCCTATTGAGGAGGGCAGTCAGTCCCTGGTCTGCGTCTGCACCCAGATCGCGACGTTCCGCCTTCAGACCTTGCAGCGATACCTTTACATCGAGCCTCCTCCTAGGTGGTGCGCCCTGGCAACGTTTTTTTTTCCGGCAGGTGCGTAACCTCAACTACGACACGCAGCTCCTGTTCATTGACCGTGATGGTTTGGAGGTCGCCCTCAAGGTGCTGCCTGTCTTTTGCCAGGACCTGATCACTGTCTGGAACATGGTCGAATCGTGCCACGCCTACCCTCCGGCAGGAGTAGCGGCTGTCGTCAGGGAGCAGTTGCTCAGGAATCCGCACCTCTGTGCTCACGGGTTCGAGTGGCTGTCGAAGGGGAGGGCTGTGGCGGCGAGGGTGACCCGGGTTGGGGACATGTTGGGTGCTGGGGGCCTGGGCTGGACGCTGCCTCAGGACATAGCGAGCAGGGCAGCGGTAGACGTCTGGTACATGGCCACTGCCATCCGACGCCTTAAAACGGTGGTGCTCGGACCCGACGTAGTGCACCAGTTGGAGGATGCTCAGGTGTACGGTGGGATCTCGTCTGCGCTCACCGCAGCCCAGACGGAATTTGACATTGGCCCCAAGGTCCCGTACTTCCCGTGGGAGCCTGTGCCCCACAACCTGAGCCGCCTCCGGAATTTTAATTTTATTCCCTTTCAGGGGGTAAAAAGGCGGGCCCTGTATCGACTGCTGCTGCACACCGTCCACCTCTTCTCCCTCATCCACCGTCCACACATGCCTTCGTGTGCCACTTGCCACCGGGCAGTGGGGATCCCCAGTGGAGGGCTCTCTACGTGGAAGTCCTCCCCCTTTTTTCTCTCAGGGATCTGGGATGGAGGGTCCTGCACGCAGCGGTCCCCTGCAACCGCTTGTTCTGTGGCGCTGTGGAGTCCATGGACCACGTGTATATTGGGTGTGGGCGTTTGCATTCCCTTTTTGATTTTCTTAAAAACCTCATCCTCTGCTTTTGGTTGCACTTCAGTCCCACGCTTCTGATCTTTGGGCACCCGGTATAGAGGAGGGAGGGCAGGTCTGAAGACCTCCTCATGGGTCTGCTCCAGGGCCTGGCCAAACTGGCCATAAACAGGTCCAGGCAGCGGGCTGTGGAGGGGATCATTAGGGCTGACTGCCTGCCCGTCTTCCGTGGTTATGTTCGAGCCCGGGTGTCCTTGAGAAGGAGCACGTGGTGTCCACCAACACCCTGGAGGAGTTCAGGGAGTGGAGTGCATTATTTTCCCACTCCAAGTTTATTTAGATTTCATCCCTGCCCTCCCCTTCACTGATCACACAGCATTGCTCTTTGGTGTGAAGGGTACTGCTTATCACTGCCCACCTGGGTGTTTTCCTATCTTCTTGGTAGTGGAAATTGAATAAAAATTTGTGCGCTTTGTGTGTCTCACACCTGCACACACACAACATCGTGCTGGGGGAAATAAATAAGCACTACTGCAGTTAGGTGGTAGTGTGGGGGTAAGGAGAAAGGAAAAAAAACAGGAGACTCTCCTCCTCCAATTCTGTTTTGAAATAAGCCATGGCCTCCCCTTCACTCTTTTGATCATGTAGCATTGTCCTTTGTGAGGGGCATTGCTTGTCACTGGCCACTTGGGTGTTTCTTTTCTTACTGGTTGTGGAAATTGAATAAAGATTCGTGCTCCTTGTGTCTTTCACTGTGTTTCACACCTGCACACACACAACATGGGGTGCGAGGGAAAAAAATAAGCACTACTGCTGTTAGGCGGTAGTGTGGGGTAAAAAAAAGACAAAAAGAAACAGGAGAGTCTCCCTCTCCAATTCTATTTTGATTTAAGCCCTGCTCTCCCCTTCACCTTTTTGATCACACAGCATTGGCCTTTGATTAGAAGGGATTTGTTTGTCACTGGCCACTCAGATGTTTCCTTTCTTCCTGGTGGTGGAATACAAATAAAGATTTATACATCTTTTTTTCACTGTGTCCTACACTTGCACACACATGACATGGGTGCTGGGAAAAATAAGCACTACCATAGTTAGGCAGCAGTACGGGGCTAAAATATATAACTGGGGAAAAGAAAAGGAAAAATCAATGAACAAAAATTAAACGGGAGAGTCAAGGGATCTGCTCAGTCTAGGAGACGGCTCTGTGTTAGCTTGGTCAGTGACATATACTATACATGCCTAAATACAGAGTGACTTGGTGACTGGATAGTAGCCTTTGTATAGTAGCCTTTGTGAAGTTATTTCTGCAATGAAACAAAAACACATCCCTGAAAAGATTCTCTTGCAACAGTTGTCTTTGTATTATAGAATCATAGAGATGTACAGCATAGAAACAGACCCTTCGGAATTGAGATAAGCATTTCTGGTTTCATGCTGCTATTTGGGAAGCTTGACTCATTGACCCTGCCGTCAAAGACTGGGGCCAGTATGTGGAAAGAAGGCATAACTTCTTCCAGGCAAATGACATTGAGGCATATGAAAGTCAACGAGTAATTTTGACAATGTGCGGACCTGCAACCTTTTAGGTTTTTAGTCTAATTTCCTGGAGGCACCAAATACTAAAATATTTCAAGAATTGCTGGATTTAGCAAAGGAATATTACAATCGCAAGTTGTGTTTCTGAGAAGCTATCAATTTGACTCAACATGTTCGAGAACAAGGAGAATCCATATCGGGATTTTTGATGAGTTAGAATGAATGGCAGAGGCATGTGATTTTGGTTTAACCCTGAGTGAGAGACTGAGACATTGTTTAGTGTGTGGGATTAATGATCTAACCAGGCAAAACACCGACTAAATGAGGCCCAACTGGATTTCAAACAGGCACTGCAACCAACTTTGTCATTAGAAAATGTGGCAAGTGGATCTTATGAGTTATAGCTATGCTGATGGAAGTGGACATCCTCACCAGGGTGACTGTGCTTGGGGAACACCGTATGAGTGAAGGCAATTGCACAGCCTCACTCAGGAGATATCCTGAGCAGAGGGACTCTAGGTCAGCCCACAGCAAAACCTCAAAACAAATCCAAGCCTTAGCCAAACAGTTAAAAGTTTCTCAAGGATCTGGGCCAGTAGGCCATTTTAGTTTGTGAGCTCGAAACAGCAAGCGAGTCTTGCTAGGCTTGAATTAAGTAAGAGAGCTCATACGCCGGGATCCAGGAGAATGCACCCATACATCTGGCTTGGAACAGTTATTAAAATGTTTAGCAACATCCAAATTAGAACCAATCAAAATAAACATCTGCTTAAATGATCACCCAGTTGTAATAGACGTCGATATCAGTGCAATGACTGCAGAATTAGTCTTTACGAAAATTTTTCTGGACCCCAACCCTTAAGTTTGTGTAAGACCTTGGCCAGGCTGAGGACCTACACCGGGGAACCTCTACAGATTAAGGGTACAACTTTGGTTCTGGTCTCTTAAGAGAAACAACTGGTTCAGTTAACACTCATTCTAGTATAGGGCTCAGGCCCAAGCTTGGTGGAGCAAAATTGTTTGAGAAAGATCCAACATGACTGGCTCAACATTTTTTGATTAGAAAATGGCTGCCTGAGTGAAGCCCTAATTAAACATCCAGAAGTTTTTCAGGGACTATCAAAGGGTTCAAGGCCACCATACGTTTTGACCAAGAATCAACTTCACAATTCTGCATGGTCTGCCCATGGACATAAATTTGTTATAGAAATGGACCACAAATCCCTGCTCGAGCTACTTAAAGAGGACAGGGTTGTGCTGCCCCTCGCTTCAGGTTGAATTTAGTTATTCAGAATGCGTACAATTATAAGTTGGAACACTGTCAAGTGGCAAATGTAGATGCCTTGAGCTGCCTCCCACAGGTAGTGCCACTACTGGCAGAATCTATTCTGGTTTTAAACTTTCTGCACACCCTTCCATCCATCGTCCAATGGTCTAGTGGAAAGAGCAGCCCAAACTTTGAATGTAGGCTTAAAGATACAGCCTATAGTTTCACTTGATATCAAACTGACCTACTTCCTGTTTGATTATAGGACCACTCCTCAGGGAACTATGGGGACAGCTCCAATAGAGTTGCTAATGGGGATAAGACTACACCAGGTTGTATCTGATGTTCACAGACCTGGGGGAGAGGGTGAAGTGGTATTAGGAATGACAGTGTTGGACACAAGACTTCTCTAATCAGGAGTGGCAGTTTACTTCAGTGGATGATGTTTGCTGTCAAAACTTTGAAAGTGGCCTTGCATGGGTAAGAGGCATGATTGATGTGAGGTCAGGTCCCATGACGTACAAAGTTCGGGTAGGAGAGGCAGCCGTGAACAAGCATGTGGACTGCATGAAAGCTGCAACCTCACAAACAAGGCAGGAGTAAACATAGCCAGCCCCTCAGAACATCCGGCCAGGCTGTCAGAACCCATGGTCTCTGCCCCGCTGCCTAGCGAAGAAATCTCTGAAGATGTGACGGACACAGCAGCCTTGATGCAATTGTCACCTGAAGAAAATTAATTTCAGCCAGTGCTCAGGGCACAAGAGACAGTTTAAAGCCCGTTTCAACCGTCCATATTGAGTCAGAAGAACTAGACCTTGTCCGAATACGCCTCTTAAGAAACTACAAGAAAAAGAATGGGCCTAGAACGTAGAGGGCAATGCATGTAGTGATTGGAATGAGGTCAGCCAGGCGGGTCTCATTGGATATCAGTTCCCTGATTGAGGTTGTTAAACTGCTCCAATCAGGGAGGTCAGGGATACAAAGAGGAATGTCAGGGATTCTGCTTACTCTGTGTGCCAGCTGGGTCAGTGTCAGGTACTATGCACGTGACATGGTGATGGGATAGAACATATGAAACAAGAGCAAGAGTAGGCCTTCTGGCTCCTTGAACCTGATCTGCCATTTAATAATGGCTAATCTTCTCATTATCTCCACCTAACCACCCGCTCACCTTAATTCCTTTATTATTAAAAAAGTACGTCTATCTTACGCTTAAAAACATTCAACAAGGTAGCCTCAACTGCTTCACTGGGTAGGGAATTTCACAGATACCAGCCTTCATGGAGTTATTTCACCCTGAATCTACATTCACCCCACTTTCCAAATCTAGCCCCGTTGCCTTGAGTGCTATAACATTTCAAGTGCTCATGCAAGTACCTTTTAATGATTAAACCTCTATCAAGTCCCCTCTCAACCTTCCCTGCTTCAAGGTAAACAATTCAAGCTTGTCTACCCTCTCTTCATTGCTAAAGTTCTCCATCCAAGGCAATATCCTGGTGAATCTCTTCTGTGTCCCCAGTGTAATATATTCATTCTATAGTGCAGAGACCAGAACTACATACATTACTCCAGCTGTGGCCTAACCAAAGTGTTGTACAGGTCCAACATAACTTCCCTGTTCTTGTAATCTATACCTCAACTGCATTCCTTCTTAAATACTTATTAATGTTAAATGCCTATCAAGGGGAGGCAGTGGCCTACTAGTATTATCACTGAACTATTAATACAGAGACCCAAGTTGTGTTCTGGAGACATGGATTTGAATCCCGTCATGACAGATAGTGGAATTTGAATGCAATAGAAATCTGGAATCGAGAATCTAAGGATGACCATGATGAATCCATTGTCCCATCTGGTTTCCTAATGCCCTTTAGGAAAGAAAATCTGATATCCTTACCCAGTCTGGCCTACATGTGACTCAGATCCATAGCAATGTTGTTGACTCTTGACTGACCTCTGGACAATTGGGTAATGGCCAATAAATGCTAGCCGAGCCAGTGATGCCCACATTCCATGAATAAAGAAAACCTGTCCTACTACCTTCAAGTTTTTGTGGACAAGCACTCCAAGACCCCTCTGTTCCTGCTGAGTTTTCTAGTGTTTTGCCATTCATTGAGTACTTCTTTGTCTTGTTACTTCTTTCAAAGCCAATCACTTCATGCCTATTAGGTTAAATTCCATGTGCCAGTGACTGGCTCATCTGTCTAATCTGTTTATATATCCAGTAACCAAAAACCTTCTTCCTCACTACCAACCACCTGACCAATCTTCATGTCATCTGGAAACTTACATATCACCCCTCCCACATTCTAATCTACAACATTTATATACACCACAAACAATAAAGGAGCCAGCACCAATCCCTGTGGTATGCTAATAGATACTGGCTTCCAATCACATGAACAGCTTTCTACCACCACCCTCTGTCTGTTGCCACTAAGCTAATTTTGGATCCAACTTGCCAAGTTAGCCTGGACCCCATTTGCTTTGATCATCTTTATCAGTCTTCCATGTGGCACCTGGTCAAAGGCTGAACTGAAATCCATATCAACAACAGCGTGTAGTGCCACTTAAGTCTTTCCACCTTTCTGAAATAAGACAACATGAACTTTTCAGTAGTTTTCCAGGTGAGACGTCCTTCTCATTAAATACTACCCACAGTAAGGTTGCCAACCATATCAATTCCTGAAAGTTTGATCACATTATTTGCCTCAAGCTCCAGCTTTTAGTTGGCTAACATATTGTTGAGATGTTCAATATTTTAAGTTTTTTTGGTATCATTTTTGGTTTGGAGCTGTGAACTATGAGCTAAAGCTGACCCTTGGACTGTGGGCAGTAACCTGTTTTAAAAAAGGGCAACAAAAGACTGACTTTTAAGAAAAAAATAATGTATGGGTATGGCAGTCAATGGCTGGACTAGCATTTATTGTCCATCCCTAATTGCTCAGAGGGCTGTTAATAGTCAGCCACATACTAATGTCCTCTCCAGTTCTGGCCTTTATGTGACTCCAGACCCCAAGCAATGTGGTTGACTCTCAGTTGCTCTCTGAAATGGCCTAGCAAGTCAGTCAGCCATATTAATTGCTACAAAGTCTCTAAGAAATGAAACCAGATGAATCACCTGGCATTGACCTAGGTACCGGACAAAACAATGGCAGAAACAGCCCTGTCAACCCTACAAAGTCCTCCAAATGAACATTGAGGGGCTAGTGTGAAAATTGGGAGAGCTATCTCATAGATTAGTCAAGCAACAGCCTTACATAGTCATTCTCATGAAATCATACCTCACAGACAATGTCCCAGACACCACCATCACCATCCCTGGATATGTCCTGCACCACTGACGGGAGAAACCCAGCAGAGGCATTGTGATATACAGTTGGGAGACAGTTATCCTGGGAGTCCTAAACATTGACTCTGGAGCCCATGCAGTCTCATAGCTTCAGGTTAAACATGGGCAGGGAAACTCCTGTTGATTACCACGTACCATCCTCTCAGGAATAGAGAATTCGACGTTTCGAGCATAAGCCCTTCATCAGGAATAAGAGAGAGAGAGCCAAGCCGGCTGAGATAAAAGGTAGGGAGGAGGGACTAGGGGGAGGGGCGATGGAGGTGGGATAGGTGGAAGGAGGTCAAGGTGAGGGTGATAGGCCGGAGTGGGGTGGGGGCGGAGAGGTCAGGAAGAGGATTGCAGGTTAGGAGGGTGGTGCTGAGTTGAGGGAACCGACTGAGACAAGGTGGGGGGAGGGGAAATGAGGAAGCTGGAGAAATCTGAATTCATACCTTGTGGTTGGAGGGTTCCCAGGCGGAAGATGAGGCGCTCCTCCTCCAGCCGTCGTGTAGTTGTGTTCTGCCGGTGGAGGAGTCCAAGGACCTGCATGTCCTCGGTGGAGTGGGAGGGGGAGTTAAAGTGTTGAGCCACGGGGTGATTGGGTTGGTTGGTTCGGGCGGCCCAGAGGTGTTCTCTGAAGCGTTCCGCAAGTAAGCGGCCTGTCTCACCAATATAGAGGAGGCCACATCGGGTGCAGCGGATGCAATAGATGATGTGTGTGGAGGTACAGGTGAACTTGTGGCGGATATGGAAGGATCGAAACGTCGAATTCTCTATTCCTGAGATGCTGCCTAACCTGCTGTGCTTTGACCAGCAACACATTTGCAGCTGTGATCTCCAGCATCTGCAGACCTCATTTTTTACACGTACCATCCTCCCCTGGCTGATGAATCAGTACTCCTCCCTGTTGAATCACACTCAGAGGAAGCACTGAGTATGGCAAGGCCTCAAAATGTACTGTAGCTGGGTAATTTCAATGTTCACTACCAAGAGTGGCTCGGCAGCAGCACAACTGATAAGGGTGGTCAGGTCTGAAAGTACTTAGCTGCTAGATTGGTCTGCAACAAGTGGTGAGGGAACCAACCTCATCCTTACCAATATACTGACTGCAGATGTTTTGTATCTTTCCTCTCTCACTCTAAACCTGTACCCTCTAGTTCTAGACCTCAGGGAAAAGACCTTGTGTATTTACTCTATCCATGTCCCTCATGATTTTATAAACTTCTATAAGGTCACCCCTCAGTTTCCGATGCTCCAGGGAAAACAGCCTTAGCCTATTCAACCTCTCCTTATAGCTCAAATCCTCTAACCCTGACACCATGTAAATCTTTTCTGAACCCTTTCAAGTTTCACAACATGATTCCAACAGGAAGGAGACCAGAATTGCATGCAATATTCCAAAAGTTGCCTAATCATTGTCCTGTACAGCCGCAACATGACCTCCCAACTCCTTACTCAATACTCTGATCAATATGCATCCTTTTAATGTACTACTATCCCATGTCAATTGGAAAGCAGCAAGCCTTGTGACACAACTGATACTTTAATGTCAGCTAAACGGCCTTTTCTTTCCTATTTTCGATTTCTTTATACTTCAGAACTGTTCAAAGGAAATTACTTTTTTTTAATGTTCATATTAATATCTCCAGCACACAGCTGTGTCCTCAATTTCTAGAGACACCAAGATACTTGTGGACGGTTGACAACCCTAATCCATGGTCAATGATATTCCACCCGCTTTCCTGCAGGGGAAAGTTGGTGTATATAAAAATGGTTCTGAAAAGGTTAATGTTGGACACAGCATGAAACTCAATGTGATTTAATATCTGATTGTGGGGATAAGTTATATAATTGTAGCCCCTTGTGGAGTGCAGGCAGTGTAGGCCTCATCATAGTTATTTAATGAACTTGTTCCAACATATTAGGTACACCTCCAGACCCATAGGTGGAGTCTTAGTAGCAATGTGTATCTAATTAATGTAGATATTTTAATCAACTTTTTCAGACACATTATGACATATGCCTGGGGCAGGTGGGATTTGAACCTGGACATGGCCCAGCAGAAAGGATGTTCTGCACCACATGCACTCGAAGTAACTAATGTGCCTATTACCTGATTATTATCATGCAATAAACCACATCATGTTAAAGTTAAGAACCACTTTTCGTTAAGACTCACTAGTTGTTGTTATTTTACCACTGCAAGCTAAATTTAGTTATCTCAGTTTGTTGAGCAGCTGATTAATAATGCAAAGTGACACCAGCAGCCCATTCAATTCTCATGCTGGCTGAGCCAACATGAAGGTTCCACCTTCTTGTCTGAGGTGTGATTCTCCCCAAGCTAAACTCACCACTGGTCCTCTGTCTCCAATGAAAGATTGGGACTATGATGACTGTACTTTTATCTTTAAACTAAATAGACCTTTAATCTCAGTCAAGGTAAGTGAAATGATAGCAGCATTCCACTTGAAATTACCATAAAAACTTGACCTCCACAATTGTGGAGGAAATGTGAGTGATGGACAGAGGACTATTCACACAGCACCCTGAGCACTTAGACCACAGGATTATAAGAACCAGCAACTGTCACAAAGTCAATGACACACTGTTGCCAATTTCATTCTATCTTTGATTAACTGCTGCCTTATACACTCTTTCCACTCACTCTTGACACTCATCCTGAACAGTGCTATGAAATGAAAGTTCTGTGAGTGGTTGTGGATTGTTTGCTTTCCTTTGACTTTCATTTTCCTTTTACTTAGCCTCATTTGTGCTGATAGGTAGTCAAGAATTGAAGGCTACTCAGCTCCTGCAGCCTTAGGGAACAAGAGAAAGAAACACTGTCATTTAACCTATTACTTGTCAAAAAATAAAAATGCAAGTCTATCATCTATTTCTTTGAACAGTTGAGGCTGCCAGCTCAGATAATAGCAGGGGAGATGATGGCTCATAGAACATAGAACATAGAAAAATACAGCGCAGTACAGGCCCTTCGGCCCTCGATGTTGCGCCGACCAAATCCTACCTAACCTACACTAGCCCAATAACTTCCATATGCCTATCCAATGCCTGCTTAAATGACCATAAAGAGGGAGAGTTCACCACTGCTACTGGCAGGGCATTCCATGAACTCACAACCCGCTGCGTAAAGAATCTACCCCTAACATCTGTCCTATACCTACCACCCCTTAATTTAAAGCTGTGTCCCCTAGTAACAGCTGACTCCATTAGCGGTAAAAGGGTCTCAGTGTCTACCCTATCTAAACCCCTAATCATCTTATATACCTCTATCAAATCTCCCCTAAACCTTCTTTTCTCCAATGAGAACAGCCCAAGTGCCTCAGCCTTTCCTCATACGATCTTCCTACCATGCCAGGCAACATCCTGGTAAACCTCCTCTGCACTCGTTCCAATGCCTCCACATCCTTCCTATAGTATGGCGACCAAAACTGCACACAATACTCCAGATGAGGCCGCACCAGAGTCTTATACAACTGCAACATGACCTCAGGACTCCGGAACTCAATTCCTCTACCAATAAAGCCCAGTACACCATATGCCTTCCTCACAGCACTATTTACCTGGGTGGCAACTTTCAGAGATCTGTGTACATGGACACCAAGATCCCTCTGCTCATCCACACTACCAAGTAGCCTACCATTAGCCCAGTAATCCATCTTCTTGTTACTCCTACCAAAGTGAATGACTTTACACTTAGCTACATTGAATTCCATCTGCCACCTTTCTGCCCAGCTCTGCAACCTATCTATATCCCGCTGTAACCTGCCACATCCTTCTTCACTGTCCACAACCCCACCGACCTTTGTGTCATCCGCAAACTTGCTCACCCAGCTTTCAAGCCCCTCCTCTAGATCATTTATAAAGATTACAAACAGCAACGGTCCCAAAACAGATCCCTGTGGTACACCGCTAGTAACTGCACTCCAAGATGAACCTAGTCCATCAACTACTACCCTCTGTCTCCTTCCAGCCAGCCAATTCCTAATCCAAACCTCTAATGCACCCTCAATGCCATACCTCCGTAGTTTATGCATTAGCCTACCATGGGGTACCTTATTGAACACCTTGCTAAAATCCATATACACCACAATGTATATTGATGGTATTATCGCTGGACTATTAATCCAGAGATCCAGATAATGCCTAAGAACTTGAGTTTGAATCTCACAATGGAAATTGGTGGAATTTGAATTAAAAAAAAATTGGAATGAAGAGTCTAACAAAGACCATTGTTGATTGTTAGCGAAAAGCCTATTGGTTCACAAATGCCCTTGAGGGAAGGAAACCTGGTCTGGCTTATATGTGACTGCAGACCCATGGCTTTATGGTTGGCTTTTAACTGCCTGCTGGTCAATTAAAAATGGGCAATAATTGCTGGCCTAGCTAGTGATGCCCACATCGTGTGAATGAATAAAAAGTAAGATATTACTAGTGCACAAATATTAGAAATACACTTAGACTTGGAAACTGCACAAAGTAGTTGTAGATGCCCCAGAAGAAAAGGAAAATTTTAAGAAGTTGTTCTACAGATAATCCTCAAATTTACTGCTGATGATCATTTCCATTATTTTATTCAATATCAAAATTGGTCTAACCCAAATGCAAAGTAGTTGTCTACATGATTTGTTGAGTTTGTTTAAGTGAATTTCTAGTTGTTGATAATTACTAGTGTCCAATGATTTTTAATTCCTCCTAAGTCCCTTTCACTGTCTTCTTTATCCCTTGTGAGCTGCTCAGTAATTAATGGGTACAAAATCACAGCAAGTATGCCTGCAATTTTCCAAGATGCACTGCTTGTGAATGTTGTTTGTAGGTTAATTGTTAAAGAGAAACCAGCTTGGAGTTATTGACTTTGTGACAGAAATTAAGTCTGAGTCTTTGTTATTATGGGAAATGATACATACAATGATGTAAAGGCCATGGGACTTTGTAATACAGCTGTTGAGTTCTATCATAGGGTGATTGCCCATAGGTTTTGCCTAACACAATGATTTCATTCTTTAAGTTCTGCTAAAAGGGCATTATTGATCTTCATTCTTTGTTTTACAGCTAACACGAAACAACTCAGTATTTCAGAGTCTTATCACCAATGCTGTCTTTATAAGTAACGGAAAATAAATGTATTAATGTGGCCAAATGTATATCTGTTAGAAGCTGAGGCAATCTTTACAGTACAGTCTTAGAGATTTGAGTCAGTCTAAAGATACTACTTAGTTCCAACAGATTCTGTAAGTCTTATAATAGAGCTTGATCATAAATGGATCCTTTAGTAAAACCTTTCCTGTCAGTGATACAAAACTCCATGCTGTAATTACTGGTTAATGAAGTGAGTTTGATCCTAGTAAATTTCACACACAGTCAGCTACATACAAATATAGTATGTTCAACAGGAGCAAAGGTTATTTGTTTAATTCCTGCTAGAATTGTTATTAGACTTGTAAGCATTTTTGTTAAAGTCATTCATGTCATATACTGAGCAATTGATTTTTCTGTAAGAGAAATAAATGTTGAGTTGTTGAGCAAATGTTGCATCCAAGACTGCAACTTTGGTTTTCTAATTATTTGTTCTGTTGATTTTGATCTGCACTGATTGAAAATCTGCCATGTAGAATACTGGCAAAAAATACCTTTTGCTATCTAATTTTACACTTGTCAAAAGAACAGTGTGGGGAGAATTTTCAGTCTTTTTTAATACAACTGTGTGTAAGCAGTGAAAAGCTGTCAAGGTATTCTGAGCTAAAGGTCTGAACTGTCAGAGTTTGATGAGCCTGAGTGTACTGAGTGTATTGAAGTTTTGGTGTATGGAAGTGCTAATGCTGACGATTCAATCATTTCTTGTATGTAACTATTTTGAGTACTAAAACTCCTAGAATACTTTTGTGGTTTGTGTTTCAGGTGCTCTAGAAAGTATGGCCCAGAATTTTCAGTTTGTTGTGAAGCAATGTTCTCACGGCTGACCTCAAAGAAAGCCACCAACAAAGAATTAAAACTCTGAGGCATGATTTTCTCTTTACCTAATAACAGGTTAAATCTGGTGTCAAGTCAAGGGATCTCGCGCATGCAGCAGTAGTGTTGTTAGGAAGCAGGGTATACAGCAAATCGCATTTAAGAATTCTCTGAAAACAAACAGTTATGATCCTAGCTGATGGTAATACTCTACAAGGCAGATCCCAGAGTGAAAACCTGTCTTGGTATTCTGTAAGTTTTGTTTTTGCAATTTGTTTATTATGGTGGTCAGTTACGGAATAGGTTCATAGGAGGCTGCCAATGTGGTTTGACAAAAGAATATCAATATTTATTACTGACACAAGAAAAATAAAACACAAACAATTTTATGCTAAGTAAAAACAATTCAAGCATGTTATTACCAATGAAGATTCAATGCTTCCTATCCTCAACAACAACCATATTGTCGCTCAAACCTCATGAGCGGTCACCCTGTTCGCAAATGTTTTAAAATCTTCGAGTAAAAAAGGGCTTGTGCTCGAAACGTCGAATTCTCTATTCCTGAGATGCTGCCTAACCTGCTGTGCTTTGACCAGCAACACATTTGCAGCAAATGTTTTAAAGCCCCTTATTCATTCGAATGGCTATAATTGGGTTCTTCCTGGCAAACATCTGCATTCACTCAACATTAGCTTCTTTCAGCTAACAAAGGGTCCCTTTTGAGATGCTTAAACAAACTGCCAACAGAACTCCCTGATTTCTGAACATGGATTCCTTGTGAGAAGAAAGGATTCTGTATAATCAACCATGGTTGACCAGAGGAGTCAGTGAGAGCATCAAATTGGAAGAAATGGCTGTGGCAAATACTACTGGTAAGCCAAAAGATTGGGAAAATGTTGAAAACTGTCAAAAAATGACCCAAAAAAATGAGGGAGAAAATACACTTTGAGGGTAAACTGCAAGTGATATCAAGTCGGACAGCAAGAGTTTCTTTAAATATATAAAAAGGAAGAAAGAGGCCAAAATGGACACAGGCCCTTTACAGAATGATGCTGGGGAATAATAATGGGGCAAACATGAAATGGTAGCAGAGTTGAATAGATGCTTTCCATTAGTCCTGATAATTGTATGCACTGCAAAATAGCATTCCGAAAATGCTAAGTAATGAAAGAGCAAAAGGAAGAGTGGAGACAAATACAATAACTATCACTAGAAAAAATGTACCAGGGAAACTAATTGAGCTCAGGCAGTAAATAGACTGGAGTAATCCTTAGATTTTGGAAAAGTTCCAGAGGATTAGAAAACTGAATATAAGCCCCTTATTCATGAAGGGGACAAAAGCCAGGTTACTGTAATCCATAATAACTGTCATGAAAAAATGTTAGAATCTATTACAAAGGATGCAGTAGTAGAACATTTAGAAAGACCTAAATAGAGTCAGCATGACTTCATGAGGGGGAAATCATGCCTGTCAAATTTATTAAAATTGTTTGAGGAGCAGCAATTAGAACAGATAAAAGGGATAGGAGTGGATGTTCTAGATTTGAATTTGAAAAAAAATTGTTCTGATAAGGTAACCACACATTAGATGACTTAATAGGAGCCCATGGTGTTGGGGATGGTACATTAGCATGGAGAGGGAATTGGCTAAATAATAGAAGACAGAGAGTTTGGATAATGGGAGCATTTTCATGAAGAACTCTGTAACTAGTAGGTGCAACACAGTCAGTTTTATGGTCATTGTTTTTTCAAATACATATTAATGACTTAGATGAGAAAAGTGAATTATTATTACCAGGTTTGCAGATGTCACAAAAATAGGTGTGAAGGTAAGTAGTGAATGATACCAAGTGCCTGCAAAGGGATATAGACAGTTTAAGTGGGTGAGCAAAAATTTGGCAGATGAAATATGATATGAGAAATTGTGAGATCATGCACTTTGGCAGGAAGAATAAAAGAGGTGAACATTATTCAAATGGGGAAAGACCTTAGAAAGCTACTGCACCAAGGGATTTCTGAGTCTTTGTGTATAAATCCCAAAAAGCTGTCATCCAAGTTCAGCAAGTAATAGACAAGGCAAATCCTTTCGTAGAATGAGGGCGTTGCTGGCATGGCCAGCATCTATTTTCCATCCCCACATGCCCTTGAGCAGCTGCTGATATATCAACTTCTTGAACTGTTGCAGTTCATGGGGCCAAGTGTTAGGGAGGGAATTTCAGGATTTTGAACCAGTGACTGTAATAATGCTAATATACTTCCAAGTGAGAATCATGTAAAATTTGGGAATTGTGGCGGTAATGGTGTCCCCATTGATGTATATAGTAATAGTTCTGAAATAGTTAATGCTGGAAACTGCGTTTAACTCTAATCTGATAATGTCAGACAGATTTGGGCAGGAAATCAGGAGAATAGCTCTGGATCTCAAAGGCAACAAATGTGTCATCTATATCTTCTAAAATATAATGTGGTGGTGTTATCACTGTTAATGTTCAGGGGCCAGTTTTGAATCTCACACCATGTGGTTGAATTTATATTTGATACAATACGGGAATTAAAAGTTCTAACATGACCATGAGATCCTTGATTAGTATGGGGATCAAGGATAATGGGGAGAAGGCAAGAGAATGATATGAGAAACATACTCAGCCATGATTGAATGGTAGAGTAGACTTGATAGACCAAATAGCCACATTCTGCTCCCATATCTTAGGGTGTTATGAACCATGAAACTACTGTTGAAGTCCATCTTGTCCACTACTGCCCTTTAGGGAAGGAAATCTGCTGTCCTTACTTTGATGGGCCTTAATGTGGCCTGCTTAACAAGACTTTTTATTGTATCAATCCCAAGAAAACATGGAAGGAATGAAACTGGACTGATTTGGCATTAACTGTTGCACCAAAAATTACAAAGGCATCTGTCAACTCTACAAAAACTGCCTTACCAACATATTGGGGCCAGTATCAAAATTTGGGGAGCTGTCTGAAAGATAATCCAAGCAACAGCCAGGTATAGTCATGAAATCATATCCTAAAGGCAAAATAAATCATGATCTCTGCCAATGGGACAGGACATATCCAGCAGAAATGCCAGCGCAGTGGTACATAGTATGGGGAATGTTTCCATGAGAGTCCTAAACATTAACTCCAGTCCCCTGATGTTTCATAGCAAAGATCACATATTGACAAGGAAACCCCCTTATTATTACCAAATATCGCTCCCTCTCAGCTGATGAATCTATAGTCATCCATGTTGAAAACCACTTGGTGGAAGCATTGATAGTGACAAAGATGCAGAATGCACCTTGGGTGGGGGACATCAATGTCTATCAATAAGAGAGGCTTGGCAGCATTACTACTGTCCGAATGCATTCAGTCCTAAAGGATATGATGATTGACTAGGTGGTGAGATAATTAACAAGAGGGAAAAACATACTTCATCCTCACAAATCTGTCTGCCAGAGATGCGTATATTTGTGACTGTGTCATGTAATTGACCAGTGCACAGTCCTTGTGGAAACAAAGGATTTTACATTGACAATACATTGCGGCACTCTCATCATGCTAAATGGGATAGACTTTAACCAGATCTAGCAACTCAAGACCGGGTATCCATAAGGTGCTGTGGGCCATCAATAACAGCAGAATTATAATCCAACACAATCTGCAAACTCATGGCCTAACATATCCACCACTCTATCATTACCATTAATTCAAATGATTAACCCTCGTTCACTTGACTGTCTATCACTTGCTAGTTCTCTTATTTTGACAGGCAAGTAATTCTGTTTTGTAGCCTCATCAGGATAGAAATGGCAAAATTAGGGAACCATGGATGACAGGTGAAATTGTGAGACTTGCTGAGAGGAAAAAGGAAGAGCACATAAGATCTTGGCGATTGAAGACAGACGAAGCTTTGGATGAACATCAGAAATGTAGGACCAATTAGAAACAAGGAATTAAGAGGGCTAAAAAGAGTCATGAGATATCATTAGCAAATAGGGTTAAGAAAAATCACAAGCCTTTTATTCATATATAAGAAGCAAGAGGGTATTAGAGAAAGGGTTGGCCCGCTCAAGGACAAAGGAGGAAAGTTATGTGGGGAATCAGAGAAATGGGTGAGATTCTGAATGAGTACTTTGCATCAGTATTCACCGAGGAGAGAGACTTGACAGATTTTGAGGTTAAGGATAGATGTTTGATTACTCTAGGGAAAGTTGGCATAAGGAGGGAGGAAGTGTTGGTTATTCTAAAAGGCATTAAGGTGGACAAGTCCCCAGATCAGGATGAGATCTATCTCAGGTTACTGAGGGAAGTGAGAGAGGAAATAGCTGGGGCTTTAACAGATATCTTTGCAGCATTCTTGAACATGGATGAGGTCCTGGTGGACTGGAGAATTGCTAATGTTGTCCCCTTGTTTAAGTAGGGTAGCGGGGATAATCCAGATAATTATAGACTGGTGAATAGTAGGGAAGCTGCTGGAGAAGATACTGATGGTTAGGATATATTCCCATTTGGAAGAAAATGGGCTTATCAGTACTAAGCAACATGGTTTTGTATAGGGAAGGACATATTTTACCAACTTAATAGAATTCTTTTAAGAAAGTGATAAAGTTGATTGATGAGGTAAGGATTGTAGATGTCATATACATGGATTTCAATAAGGCATTTGATATGGTTCCCCATGGTAGGCTGATGGAGAAAGTGAAGTCACATGGGGTCCAGGGTGTACTACCTTGATGGATAGAGAACTCGCTGGGCAACAGGAGACAAAGAGTTGTAGTGGAGGGGAGTTTCTCAAAGTGGAGAACTGTGACCAGTGGTGTTCCACAGGGATCTGTACTGGGACCACTGTTGTTTGTGATATACATAAATGGTTTGGAGGAAGGTATAGGTGATCTGATTAACAAGTTTGCAGATGACACTAAGATTGGTGGACTAGTAGATAGTGAAGGGGCCTGTTAGAGAACACAGCAGAATATAGATAGATAGGAGAGTTGGGCAGAGAAATGGCAGATGAAGTTTATTCTGAGCAAATGCAAGATGATGCATTTTGCAAGATCCAATTCCAGAACGAACTATACGGTAAATGGAAAGGTCCTGGGGAAAATTGATGAACTGAGAGATCTGGGTTTGGGCCCATTGTTCCCCGAAGGGGGCAACGCAGGTCAATAGAGTGATCAAGAAGGCATTGGACGGGGCATTGAGTACAGAAGTTGGCAGGTCATGTTACAGTTGTATAAGACTTTGGTCTGGCCACATTTCGTGTACTATGTACAATCCTGGTTGCCATATTACCAAAAGGATAGGGATAGTTTGGAGAGGGTGCAGAGGAAGTTCACCAGGATGTTGCTTGGTATGGAGTGCACTAGCTATGAAGAGAAGTTGAGTAGCTTAAGATTATTTTCATTGGAAAGATGGAGATGGAGGGGGTACCTGATTGAGTCTTCAAAATCATGAGAGGTATAGACAGGATGGATAGCAAGAAGCTTTTTCCTAGAATGGGGGACTCAGTTACGAGGGGTCACGAGTTCAAAGTGAGAGGGGAAAAGTTTAGGGGAGATATGTGTGGAAAATTCTTTGCGCAGAGGGGGTGGGTGCCTGGAATGTATTGCTAGCGGAAGTGGTACAGGCAGGCACAGTCGTGTCATTTAAAATGTATCTAAACAGATACATGAATAACCTGATGAAGGACTTCTGCCCGAAATGTCGATTTTCCTGCTCCTCGGATGCTGCCTGACCTGCTGTGCTTTTCCAGCACCACTCTGATCTAGATACATGAATGGGCAGGGAGCAGAGGGATACAGACCCTTGGGAAATAGGCGACAGGTTTAGATAGAGGATCTGGATTAGTGCAGGCTTGGAGGGCCAAAAGGCCTGTTCCTGTGCTGTAATTTTCTTTGTTCCTTGTTTGTTCTACTACAGACTCATTCTGGGCTTATAGTAATTTTCAAGTTTAAAATAAAGTCACAGTAGAAAGAAGTTTAGGAAGTTAGGGATTGCTGTTTGCTCTATCACAATGGCAACCAACTACTTTTGCGTTCGTCTTGCATGTGTTCATTGCTGATTGGGCCAGAATTTATTAACCATCCCCCTAGCTGACTCCGAGATGGTGATAGAGAACTAGTTCCTTAAACTGCTGCAGTCTCTTTGTTATGTCAGAGAGGAAATTTTAGTATTTTGACCCAGTAATGGCAATACATTTACAAATCAGGATGATGAGTAGGTGGCAGCAGAGTTTATAGATTACTGTGATATCTGTTGCTTATCTGCTCCCCTTTGTAGTGGGTTTGGAAGATGGTTTGAAGGAGCCTTGGTGAGTTTCTGCAGTGCATCATGAAGATGGTACACACTGCTACTCCTGAGCTTTGTTGGTGGAGGGTACAAATATTTTTGGATATGGTGCCAATGAATGGGCTGCTTTGTCCTGGATGGTATCAGGCTTCTTGAATGTTGATGGAACTGCACTTATCCAGGCAAGTGGAGAGGATTCAATCTCACTCCTGACTTGTACTCTGTAGATGGTGGACAGGCTTTGAGGAATGTGGAGGTGAATAACTGCAGTATTCCTAGCCTCTGATCTGCTTTGTAGGCACAGTATTTATATGGTCAGTCCAGTTCTGTTTCTGGTCAATAGTATCTACAAGGATGTCAATCGCAGGAAATTCAGTGATGGTAATGCCATTGAGTATCCAGGGGTGATGGGATAGTTTGGAGATGGCCTTTGTCTTCGCGCTTCGATGATACAACTGTTATTTGCCGCTTGTCAGTCAGAACCCAGATATAGTCCAAGCCTTGCTGCATTTGGATATAGACTGCTTCACTATCTGAGGAGTAGCAAGTAGTGCTGAACATTAGGCAATCATTGGCGAACATTCCCACCTCTGATCTTATGTCAGAGGGGAAGTCATTAATGAAGCAGCAGAAGGTGATTGGGCCTAAGAGACTCCCTTTAGGAACTACTGCAGAAATGTTCTTGAGTTGAGATGACTGATCTCTAACAACCACAAAAGCTTCCTTTGTGCTTGGAGTGATTCAATCTGGCAGAAGGTTTCCCTTCTGATTTCTACTGATGCTGGTTTTGCCATGGTTTTTTGAAGCCAAACACAGTCAAATGTGGTCCAGTCAAGAGCAGTCACTCTCACCTAAATTTTATGTTTACTTATTTGTGGCATGAGAGTACCGCTGGTATGCCAGCATTTATTGTACATCTTAGTTGCCCTTCAAAATGAAGTAGGAGAAAGGGGTGACTGCAGATGCTGGAGATCAGAGCTTAAAAATGTGTTGCTGGAAAAGCGCAGCCTTCCTTGAAGAAGCTCTCCTCCTCCTTCTGCAAGGATATCTTCCCTGAAGAAGCTCTCCTCCTCCCTCTGCAAGGATGCCTTCCTTGAAGAAGCTCTCCTCCTCCCTCTGCAAGGATGTCTTTCTTGAAGAAGCTCTCCTACTCCCTCCACTTTCTCCTAGTTGATTTTAACCTACTGCGAATCCTCTTGCAAGGATGCCTTCCTTGAAGAAGGTCTCCTCCTCCCTCTGCAAGGATGCCTTCCTTGAAGAAGCTCTCTTCCTCCCTCTGACCTGCTGCGCTTCAAAATGAGGTGGTGAGCTCCAATGCAGTCCAATGCTGTAGTTGACCCACAATGTTCTTGGGGAAGGAATTCAGAAATTTGACCTAGTGACAGTGAAGGAACGGTGATGTATTTCCAACATTGGATATTGAGTTATTTAGAGTGAAATTTGCAGGTGGTGATGTTCCCAAGTATATGTTCTCGTTGTCCTTCTAGTTGGAAGTGGTTGTGGGTTTGGAAGGTGTTGACTAAGGATCTTTGCAATACACTTCTGCAATACATCTTGTAGAGCATCCACAGTGCGACTACTGAGTGGCATGTCCAGTTGAGTTTCTGGTCATTGGTAACCCAAAGGTTATTGATAGGGAGAGATTCAATGATGGTAACGCCATTGAATGTGAAGGGGCGATGGTTAGATTGTCTGTTATTGGAAATGGTCATTGTCTGGCAATTGTATGACACCAATTGTTACTAGTCAGCCCAAGCCTGTCCAGTATTATCCAGATCTTTTTGCATTTGAATATGGGCTGCTTCAGTATCTGAGGAGTTGTGAACAGTTCTGAGCCTTGCACAATCATTGGTGAATATACTCACTTCTGATCTTACAATGGAGTGAAGGCCATTGCTAAAGCGTTGGTGGTTGAGCCTCAGACACTACTTTGAGAACCTGACTTGGAGATGCTCGAGAAGATATCCGGGCACTGAAATGACTGACCTCTAATAACCACAACCACAATCATCTTTCCATTTGCTAGATATAACTGCAACCAGACGAGAGTTTGCCATTGATATACATTGTTTCCTGTTCTGCTATAGCTCCTTGATGTCACACTCGTTCAAATGTGACCTTGATGCCAAAGGCTGTCATTGACACCTCACCTCTGGAGTTCATCTTTTTTTGTCCATGTTTGAACCAAGGCTGTAATGAGGTCAGAAGCTGAGTGACCCTGGTGCAACTGCAACTGGACATTACTGAGCAGGTGCTGTTTGATCGCACTATTGATAACTTCTTCCATCACTTTACTGATTTAGTGTAGATTGACGGGGCAGTAATTGGCCGTGTTGAATTTGTCCTGTTTTTTGTAAACAGGATGTACTTGGGCCGTTTTCCACATCACCAGTGTCAGTAGCCTTTGCTATAATCGTTACTTCCTATTGCTTTTTGATATCGCATGGAGTGAGTCAAATTAGCTGAATCCTGGTATCGGAATGCTGAGGACCACTGGAGGAGGTTGCAATGAATAATCCACTTGGCATTTCTGGCTGAAGGTTATTGCAAATGCTTCACCCTGACCTTTTGCATTGATGTCTTGGGATTTTCCATAATTGAGAATAAAGATATTTGTGGAACCAGATATTCCTGGTGTTGCTTGTGGCATAAGTTCCTGCACTCCCTATTGAACCAGCGTTGATCCCCTGGCTTGATGGTAATGGTTATGTGGGGGATATGCTGGGCCATGAGGTTGTAGATTGTGCGGGAGTACAATTCGGCTTCGGTAGAATGATGAAGGAGCAGCACTCCTAAAACTTATACTTCCAAATAAACCTGTTGGACCATAACCTGGTGTTGTGTGATTTTTAACTTTATCCACTGCATTCCAATAGCAGCATCTCCACATAAATGTATTTTAGACATGAGAACTTGCTTGGAGCCTTACAAAGTAAGAGTTCATAAAATGCCATGTTGACTATCTACAAATTGTGTGCTTTTTGAACAAAATAGAATGTATCTGCATATGCAAATTCACCCCACAGATTTTTATGTGTGTGCGTGTGTATGTGTGTGCACATATGCAAAAGAGGGAGAGTGTGTGTGTGTGTTTGAGAGAGAGTGTGTGCAAGTGTGAGGGAGTCTATGCATCTGAGAAAGTGTGTATGTGTTTTTGTTGTCTCAGAGCAGTGACTTTAAAGAAATTTTGGGATTTTCACATTAATCAATTGAAACCTGTACCTCCATTCTAACTGATTAAAGATTTCAGAGCCACCTTATGTGTATTCAATTCATTTGCATGAGTTGTATGACTCTTTGATCTTTTCCTTATACTTCTGTTTTTAAGGTCTTCAACTGTCACTACCACCTGATGAATGAGCAGCGCTCCAAAAACTAGGTTTTCAAATAAACCGGTTCGACTATAACCTGGTGTTGTGTGATTTTTCACCTAGTCCAAGCCGGTCCAACACTGGCACCTCCACATCATAGATTATTTTCATTAACACTGTCTCATGTTTACACAGATCCCTACATGGATCCTACTGATACTAGTCTCTGAGATGCATTAAGTTCACTACATACAAAACTAAACATTGGGGCGGCACGGTGGCACAGTGGTTAGCACTGCTGCCTCACAGCGCCTGAGACCCGGGTTCAATTCCCGACTCAGGCAACAGACTGTGTGGAGTTTGCACGTTCTCCCCGTGTCTACGTGGGTTTCCTCCGGGTGCTCTGGTTTCCTCCCACAGTCCAAAGATGTGTGGGTCAGGTGAATTGGCCATGCTAAATTGCCCGTAGTGTTAGGTTAGGGGTATGGGTGGGTTTCGCTTCGGCGGGTCGGTGTGGACTTGTTGGGCCGAAGGGCCTGTTTCCACACTGTAAGTCTAATCTAATCTAAACCTGCCTTCTACTTTGATTGTGGAAGTAACCCTTAGAGTCTAACAACCTAAATTTTTGTCAACATTGTCAAATTGACTTTCTGATTTGGAGTCTTGCAATCAGCCAAAGAATGTCAGATAGAAAGGGACACCTCCCCCCATTACCTGGGAGGCTGCTGGCAAACCCAAAAGATCTTGCTTGGTAGCCTTAAGGTTATCCACCTTAAAATGTCATGAACAGTATAGAAAATAATCAAAAAGGCTAACAGAGTGGTGTGCTATATTTAGAGTAACAGAACTCAGCTTCAGCTTTACAAAGATCTGATTCGATCACATCTAGAGTAGTGTGAACAGTACTTACACATCATCTTAGAAAAGATACATTGAGTTTGGAATAGCATCTACTGTGGAATAGCACTCCAAGGGCGAAGTTTTGAGGAGAGATTAAACAAACTATGTTTATATTTCTGAGAATTAAGCAAATCAAGTTATGATTTGATTAGAATTTTCAGTGGATTGGCTTGTTAGAGATGCATAATTTCCACTCTTTGCGGCATGCAGAGCACTTCTAAACAAATTGAGACACCTTTTAGGAGCACAGTTACAAAACATTTCTTTATGCAGAAAGTGATAGAATTTTGCAACTCTCCACTGCAAATGGAATTTGATGCTTGATTAATTATCAATTTTAACCGAGATGAATACATTTTAATCGGCTTAAGACATTAAACAATATATGACGAAGGTGAATATAATGGCTTATATTGCAAATTAACCATAATCTCAGAAAGACAGAGCTTGAATATTAAAAAGTTAAGACCCCATTGGAATTGAAGGCAATCAGGCAAATACCAGCTAATGAGTATGATTGCCTGCCCCGGAAATTCACTGGTCATGGAGTCTGTGTCTCCCTGCCTAGCTGATGAGCCTCATCTCTGACCACACATTTGGCAGGTAATTCCAGGAGATGGAACTGGTCCTTAGTCTTGAGATCATTGACATTCCTTTCTCCAGTGTCTTTTCTATAGTTCTCTTGCAGATGGGTGTTCTCAAAGAATTGCGTCCCTTTACACAGGAGCTTCCTCCATATCAGTTTCTTTTGTACAAAGATCACCTTTGAACAAAGATGTCTGCATTGACATCTATGTTGCATTTCTTGAAGGAGGCCTTCAGAGAATCCTTGAAATGTTTGCTTTGTCCGTCTGTCATTCAAGTGCATTCCTTAAGCTGGGCAAAAAGGGTTTGCTATGGCATCTGGAACCCAGGTATCTTAAGCACATTGCCAGTCTAGCAGAGTTGGTGTTGAATGATTTTAGGCCTCGATGCTTGTGGTATTGGCTGCTTCAAGAACCCTGATGTTACTATCCCTGTCCACCCAGCTGATGCAGAGAATGCATCTGAAACAGTGTGAATGGTGCTTCTCAAGGGGTTTTTAATCCAAGTTTTGGAGCCATAGAGAATGGTCAGAATAATGACTGTCATTTGCACAAGGAGCCTGGTATCAGCACAGATATCATGGTCATCAAAGACTCTCATCCTGAAGTTGGCACTTACAGTTGGATGCGATGTTGAATCTTCAGTTTGATGTCTGCCTCAAATAAAAAGCCTTAGCTTTTCAGGTTTCTCTGTTTATCTTAATGGAGGGTTGGACCAGCCTGGGATGGGTTGATCAAAGATTTGAATCTTCTTGAGGTTGAGATGAAAACCAATTCTTCAGTATGCTTCTGCAAAGACCTTAAATGAAGTATTCAGATTCTCTTCTGACAGAGGAAAGATGACGTTATCGTCCACATACTTAAGTTCCTGAAGTGAGGTCAGCATTATGTTCTTCTTGAATTTCAATCTGTTGAGTTTGAAAAAAAATTCCATCCATCCTGTAGACAATGTCCATAGCACTGGGAAGCTTGTTTTTGACAGGATAACAAATGGAGGTGATGAAGGAAGAGAAATAATTGGGGACAATGATGCATTGCTGTTTTAATCCCTGTCTTGACCTCAAAGGATTTTGTCATACTACTACCAGTGAGAACCATTATCAACATCTTGTTATGGAGGACATGGAGGATGTTCATAAATTTTATTGGACAACTGGTCTTTGACAGGGTCTTAGCACTTTCCAATTGACGGAGTCAAAAGCCTTGGTTAGATTGATGAAGGCCCTGTAAAGTGGTTGGTGTTGTTCTATTATTTCTCTTGGAGTTGTCAAGCAGTAAAAATTATGTCTACAGCCTCACTGACTTTCCAGAAGAACTTCCTCAGAGACTGGGAGAAGTAGGGAAATCTCTGTGTAGTTCCTACAGTCTATATTGTCTCCTTTCTTGAAGTCAGTAGATATGGCAGCATCCCTGAGGTCTGCAGACATTTCTTCTTTGTGCCAGAGTTTCAGGAACAACTGAAGGAGAGAATAGATAAGCTCTGCTGCTCCAAGTTTGAAAATCTCTGCCGGAAAACAATCTGCTCCTGTGGTTTTTCTATCCTTCAATTGTCTAATGCAGCTTCAACTTCACCACACTAGGTTAGAGTCCAAAATCATCTTTGATGGGGAGTTTGAGGGTTTCTTCAAATTTGTCCTTGTCAACAATTATATCACAGTCTAAGATTTCTTTGAACGTATTCTGTCATTAGAGGCTGATGTCTTCTCTGTCTTTGAAAGAGTTCCATCCTTACTCTGCACCGGTTTGAGGCCAAGGCTGAGAGTATTTTGCCTTGGTAGCACTGAAGTAACCCCAAGTGTTGTGCTTGTCAGCAAGGAGTTGCAACTTCTTAGCTTTTTCAGTTCACCATTTGTTCTTAATTTCTCTTATTATTCTTTGTAACTCCACTTTCTATCTGGTGATGTTGTTTCGCCAAGCATGGAGAGCTCTCCTCTTCTTATTCATGAGATCTTTGATGATGTGGTCCTTCTCATCGAACCCATTCTTGGTGTTTCTTGATCTCCTAACACAAGAAGTACCAGGAATAAGGGTGATGAACTTAGAGCATGGATCAGTAGTTGGAATTATGATGTTGTGGCCATTATGGAGACTTGGATATCACAGGGGCAGGAATGGTTATTGAACGTTCTAGAGTGCAGATGTTTTAAAAGGAATGGGAGGGAGGTAAAAGAGGTGGGGGAGTGGCATTGCTATTCAGGGATAGTATCACAGCTTCAGAAAGGGAGATCGTTGAGGAGGGTTAGTCTACAGAGTCAGTATGGGTAGAAGTCAGAAACAAGAAAGGAGCAGTCTACAGACTCCCCAGTTGCAACAAAGACATGGAGGAGCAGATTGGGAGGCAGGTTTTGGAAAGGTGCAGAAGTAGCACGGTTGTTGTCATGGGTAATTTCAACTTCCCTAATATTGATTGGAATTAGTTCAAATAATTTGAATGGAGCAATTTTTGTCAGGTTTGTACAAGAGGGATTCCTGACTCAATATGTAGATAGGCCAACAAGAGGTGAGGCCATATTGGATTGGTGCTTGGCAACGAACCATGCCAGGTGTCCAATCTCTCAGTGGGAGAGCATTTCGGTGATAGTGATCACAACTCCCTTACCTTTACTATAGTCATGGAGAGGGATAGGAGCAGACGGTATAGGAAACTGTTTAATTGGGGAAGGGGGAATTACAATGCAATTAGCCAGGAACTGAGGTGCCTAAATTGGGAACAGATGTTCTTAGGAAAATGCATGACAGAATGTGGAGGTTGTTTGGGGAGCATTTATTGATAGTGCTGGATAGATTTGTCACACTGAGGAAAGGAAGGGATGGTAGGGTGAAGGAACCTTCTTGGGTGACAGGTGGTATGGAAAACTTAGTCAAGAGGAAGAAGGAAACTTACTTAAAGTTGAGGAAACAAGGATCAGACAGGGCTTCAGAGGGTTACAAGGTAGCCAAGAAGAAACTGAAAAATGGACTTAAGAGAGCTAGAAGGGCGGTTTGAAAAAGCTTTAATGGGTGGGATTAAGGAAAATCTTAAGGCATTCTACACTTATGTGAGGAGCAACAGAATGGCCAGAGTGTGGGTAGGGCCGATCAGGGATATTGGAGGGAACTTGTGCCTGGAATTGGAGGAGGTAGGGCAGGTCCCAAATGAATATTTTGCTTCAGTATTCACCACTGAGAGGGACCTCATCATTCATAAGGACTGCGTGAAACAGGCTGATATGCTGAAACAGGTTCTAGTTAGGAAGGAAGATATGCTGAAAATTTTGAAAAGCATAAGGATAAATAAGTCCCCTGACCCAGATGGGATATACCCTAGGTTACTATGAGAAGTAAGGGCAGAGATTGCTGTTCCTTTGGCAATGATCTTTGCATTCTCACTGTCCATTGGTGTAGTGCCAGATGATTAGAGAATAGTAAATGTTGTTCCCTTGTTCAAGAAAGTGAATAGGGATATTCCTGGGAATTATAGACCAGTCTATTTTAGGTCTGTGGTGGGCAAATTATTGGAGAGGATTCTGAGGGACTGGATTTATGATTACTTGGAAAACCATAGTTTGATTAGAGATAGTCAGCGTTGTTTTGTGAGGGGTAGGTGATGCCTCACAAACCTTATTGAATTCTTTGAGGATGTACCAAAACACATTGATGAAGGAAGGGCACTGAATGTGGTGTACATGGATTTTGTCAAGGTGTTTGATACGGTTCCCCATCATAGGCTTATTCACAAAGTAGGTCGTCATGGGTTACAGGGAAATTTGCCTGTCTGGATACAGAATTGGCTGGCCATAGAAGACAGAGGTTGGTAGTAGATGGAAAGTACTCAGCATGGAGTTCAGTGAGCAGTGAACTGGGATTGGTTCTGGGACCTCTGTTGTTTATGACTTTTGTAAATGACTGGGATGAGGAAGGGGAAGGGCGGGTTAGAAAGTTTGCCGATGACATGAAGGTTGGTGGAGTGGTGGATAATGCAGAAGGCTGTTGTAGGTTGCAACAGTACATAGACAGGATGCAGAACTGAGCTGATAAGTGACGGATAGTGTTCAATGTGGAAAAGTGTGAAGTCATTCACTTTGGAAGGTTGAATTTGAATGCAGACTACAGGGTTAAAAGCAGGATTCTTGGCAGTGTGGAGGAACAGAGGGATCTCGGGGTCTGTGTCCATTGATCCCTCAAAGTTGCCACCCAAGTTGATATGGTTGTTAAGAAGGCATATAGTATGTTGGCTTTTATAAACAGGGGGATTGAGTTTAAAAGCCACAAGGTTATTCTGTAGCTCCATAGAGCCCTGGTTAGACCACACTTGGAATATTGTGTTCAGTTCTGGTTGCCTCACTATAGAAAAGATGTGAAAGCTTTAGAGAAGTTGCAGAGGAGATTTACCAGGATGCTGCCTGGACTGGAGGGCATGTCTTATGAAGAAAGATTGAGGGAGCTAAGGCTTTTCTCATTGGAGCTAAGAAAGTGAGAGGGAACTTGATAGAGGTGTACAAGATGATGAGAGGCATAGGTAGAGTGGATAGTCGGAGACTGTTTTCTAGGGTAAAAATGGCTGTCACAAGGGGGCATAATGTTAATGTGATTGGAAGAAGGTTTAGGGGAGATGTCAGAGGTTGGTACTTTATACAGAGAATTGTGGGTGTGTGGAACGCAATTCCAGTGGTAGTGGTAGAGTCAGATACATTAGGGACATTTAAGTGACTCTTGGAAAGGCACATGGATGATAGTAAATGAAGGGTGTGTAGGTAAGTTTAATCTTAGAGTAGGATAAAAGGTTAGCACAACATCAAAGGCTGAAGGACCTGTACTGTGCTATACCGTTCTAAGTTCTATGATCTAGGTGATAGCATAAGATGATGGCTGTCTTCAGGACTTCCCACTTTTTCTCCATTAAAATGACATCTTTGGAGATTTTTGTGCAGATATTGTCGGAAGTTCAGTAGAGCTGCATAGTTCTTGACATCACTCAATGCTGGGCTTTTTTCTAAACTGTTTCTTTGTCTTCATCTGTTCTAGTGGCATTTGATAGACATTGAGGAGCAGATGAGTCAGTGGTTTGTCCATCAGTTGTCTGGCTGGTTGTCACTTTTGTAAGGAGGACACCCTTTTGGTCTCTGGTTTGAATGATGATGAAATCGATCATGTGCCAGTGCTTTGATTGTGAATACCTCCAGGAAGCCTTGAACGTGTCTTTTTGATAGAACACTGTGTTGATGATGACCAGCTGATATTCTGTGTATTTCTTGAGCAGGAGAATCCTACTGGAGTTGCAGTTCTGACTTCTCCCTTTCCAATGTTTCCTTTCCAGAGTTGGGTGTCCATTCTGGTGTTGAAGTCCGCAAAGATGATAATTTTATCTTCTTTAGGAATATTGGTGAGTATGGTGTCCAAGGTGGAGAAGCAGTCTTCTTTGAACGTACCTATGGCAATAAGGTTTGAGCATAGACACTTATGGCTGTTGCCTGCTGGTTCTTGACAAATTGTAGACAGATAATCATGCCATGATCGTTGATGCCAACCGGGAGCCTCAGAGAGTTGGTTGCTAAGTTTGTTCTTGTTAGTGAAATCAATTCCATGGATCCTGGGTTGATCCTTACATTTAATTTTTCTCTAGGAGTGATGTCACCATGACCATCTTCCCTCAGCTACCCTTAGCCTTCTCTTCAAATCTCCTGCAGGGCAGTAATATCAATGTTGAAGTTGGAGCTTGGAATGCATGAACAACCAGGGCAATTTTCCATTCTGGACAATTGTTTCGCTTGTTATCCATGAGGTTTTGTACATTCCAGGTTCTGAGATTGAGCTTGACTTGGTTTTCAGATTGCAGATAGGTGAGCCTAATGGTTGCAGTTCTCCTGCCAATTGATGATGGAACAGACTGTTTGTAGGGCACTTTTCTAGCTCCATGTGGGTGAGCAAAGTATATCTTGAAGAGAGCTGCTTAGTCATGTAGAAAGCTGTCAAAATACTCTTCTGTTCCTATTCCAAAAGCAAAACAACTGAGTAAACCTCCACCATCTGAGGTTGGTCTGAAGCTAGGGACTTTCAGTTCTCACAGTCCAATCCCTGTCACCTCTCAGTGATTGCTCCAGAGCTTATGTTGTCTGTGTGTAGGTGGGTTGAATTCCTCTGGGTAGATGCCTTGTATGTGACCCCTTTTAACGTGGGAATGCAGTTATATATCAGCAGACACATGGTCCTTGACAGAAGGTGGATCAAGTTTCAGTGGCAAGGAATTCTTGATGACTGGGGATCTCTCTATTTCTGCAGCCTTCATCCTTTATCGTGACCATTGATCTCTTGCAAATATTTTCTACCTGGATCACTGTTGAGGGCTTATTTTGGATTGTGCTTTGCCTGGTTCCTCCCCTCTGACTGTATCTCTGATCATGGCTGGCCCTGCCAGGAACTGAGAACTCCTGATGGCATTGTCCTCAGGTTCGACAGAGCACGCAAGCATCTCTACAGCAACAAGGGACAATTGTCAGAAAGGCCCATTGGAATAACGAAGCAGGAACTAAACTTGATTTTGGTTCTTTCCTCTGAGCTTTTGATGTTGAAACTGACCTTTAACTTGCTACTATTTTTGCAGCTGATATCAACTCATTGTTCTTTGCACTTTTATTTTTATGACTTTTATGACAAGATCCTATGAATTTAATATTGTTTCGAGGGCTTATACTTTGAAGGAATGTGGGATTAGATTTATTTCAAGCTTTGAGGAAAGACCTGAGCAGTTTCTCTAAAATGGGAAATCAAGTATTCACTTGGATGCTGGAAATTTCTTTCTTTAGACAGGGCTTCCTGTAAATTTAGTGTAGAGGATTGCTGGGTGTGTTATGAATTGTGACTGTCTTGAAGAGGCTGTTGCTTTACCTGGTTGAGCTGGAGGCCTGGCTGCCCGGAAACAAGCTGATTTGGAGGAAAGCCTTCTAATAATAAGCTGACCAGATGATATTTCACATTTCTGAAAAAAATCCCTTGAGCTGAGGTCAGGGTGAACTTAATTTGAAGAAACATATTTTCTGAACAAGTTGTATCTGCGAGGCTTCAGAGCCAACTGTATGTGATACAAAACATCAGAGCAACAGACTCTGGAAAATTCTATTCTTTAACCTTTTGCCTTCAAGAATAACCATGTTCTTTTTAAAAAGAAAATCAATCTCTGCAAAGAAATCTGTGTTTGCTTTTTCTTCCATCAAACAAGGTTCATGCTTAGCGAGTTTTGAGAAGATTTGTAGCTCAGGTTGTACAATTTAATAGGGCAGGCAATGTAAACTGGGTAATATAAATCAGGCGAACTATTGAGGGAATATCAGATCTAGCTGGTATGCAGAAGGGAAAGAGATGAAAGGAGTGAGCTATTTAAGGCTATTGCACAAAAGGCAGAACAACTTCCATTATAATACTCCAAACCTTAGGCTAACGGTTAAATATTGTGCAATAACTACTTCTATGTGTTTTTATTATTTTACAGTGCAAGCTATTACCTAGATATTGGATCAGTGGTGCTGGAAGAGCACAGCAGTTCAGGCAGCATCCAACGAGCAGTGAAATCGACGTTTCGGGCAAAAGCCAATTCCTGATGAAGGGCTTTTGCCCGAAACATCGATTTCGCTGCTTGTTGGATGCTGCCTGAACTGCTGTGCTCTTCCAGCACCACTGATCCAGAATCTGGTTTCCAGCATCTGCAGTCATTGTTTTTACCTATGACCTAGATATGGCAGATTTGTTTTCTTTTTGAAGGAGGAGAATTTGAAGAGAAACTTTCAAGATTTTAAGATGAATTGACAAAGTTATTCACCATATTGAAGACTCAACAGCAGGCTAAATGTTAAAAATGGGGAAATATTGAAGAAACATATTTTCTGAGCAAGTTGTATCCGCGAGGCTTCAGAGCCAACTGTATGTGATACAAAACATCAGAGCAACAGACTCTGAAAAATTCTATTCTTTAACCTTTTGCCTTCAAGAATAACCATGTTCTTTTTTTAAAAGAAAATCAATCTCTGCAAAGAAATCTGTGTTTGCTTTTTTTTCCCATCAAACAATGTTCATGCTTAGCGACTTGAAATATTAACTCTGATTTGTCTTAGAACATAGAACATAGAAAAGTACAACACAGAACAAGCCCTTTGGCCCACGATGTTGTGCCGAAGATAAATCCTAATCGAAAATAAAATGACCAACCTCCGCACCCCTCAATTCACTGTGTCCATGTGCATGTCCAGCAGTCATTTAAAAGTCCCTAATGACTCTGCTTCCACCATCACCGCTGGCAATGCATTCCATGCATTCACAACTCTCTGCATTTAGATTAAATGTTTCCTCTGAAACAGAAGATACTGTTGTTAACACATAGGATACAATAAATTTAGGAGATAATTGGACATGTTTCTGGATTGTTGAGAATTTCACTAAGTTAAGTCCTATTTCTGCACATCGTGGGCTCAAAATGGCTGCTGAACATCTCTGTACATTTTCAGCTGAAAGGTCATCACCACTATATTGGGCAGAAAAATGCATTCTTTACTCATGGCTGAATGAAAAGACAGAAAATAGACCCTTTTGCAAAGGCAAATAGTGGAATTAACATCTGTCTAGACTGTTGATGGTGTTAATTGCACTTATAGAAACCAAATCAAAGGATTGACAGTTAAGACCAAACAATAAGTTAATTAGCTTGTCTGAATGTGAAGCTTGAAGAAGCAGCAGTATCTCCCTAGGCTGTGGTACTGAATGCATATACTGTACTCCAGATTAACCAGCTAAACTGTTCCAGCAGAACAATAATCTATCCAACAGTGTAGGAAATTGGCCAGATGTGTTATGTCCACAAAAAGCAGGATCAATCCAATCTGGCTGACTACCATTCCACCAGTCTACTCTTAATAATCAGTAAATGTGTAAATGTGTCAACCAGAGTGCTATCAGGTGATACTTAGATAGCAACAACCTGCTCAGCAATTCTGGTTGAGGCTCTATCAAAGCCAATTGGCTTTTCAGTTTCATTTCAGCCTTTATTCAAACATGGAAAAAATAGAGCTGAACTCCAGAGGTTGTGTAAGAGTGATTGCCTTTAACAGCAAAAATAACATTTGACTGAACGTAGCACCACAGAACTCATGCAAACTTGAAGTAATTGGAAATCAGGAGAATTGCTCTCCACTGATAGGAGTCATTACAGCACACAGGAAAGTGGTTATGGATGGAGGCCAGCATCAAAATCGCAGGACATCACTGCGGGATAGTGGCCTTGTCCCAACCATCTTCAGCTGCTTTATCAATGATCTTCCCTCTATTGTAAGGTCTGAAGTTGGATGCTTGCTGATGATTACATAATATTGAGCACAATTTGAGGCTATTCAGAAACTGAAGCAGCAGTGCTGTGGAAGGATCACCGGACTTGAAATATTAACTCTGATTTGTCTTAGAACATAGAACATAGAAAAGTACAACACAGAACAAGCCCTTTGGCCCACGATGTTGTGCCGAGGATAAATCCTAATCGAAAATAAAATGACCAACCTACGCACCCCTCAATTCACTGCTGTCCATGTGCATGTCCAGCAGTCATTTAAAAGTCCCTAATGACTCTGCTTCCACCACCACTGCTGGTGCATTCCATGCATTCACAACTCTCTGCGTAAAGAACCTACCTCTGATGTGTCCTCTATACGTTCCTCCTAACACCTCAAAACTATGACCCCTAGGGCAGTCAATCCTGCCCTGGGAAAAAGTCCCTGGCTATCGACTATCCATGCCTCTCATTATTTTGTACACTTCAATCAGGTCTCCTCTCTTCCTCCTTTTCTCCAGAGAGAAAAGTCCGAGCTTAGTCAACCTCTTTTTGTAAGACAAGCCCTCCAATCTAGGCCGTTTCTTGGTAAAACTTCTTTGCACCTTCTCCAAGGCCTCCGCATCTTTCCTCTAATAGGGTGACCAGATCTGGACACAGTATTCCAAGTGTGGTTCACCAGGTTTTGTAAAATTGCAGCAAAACCTTGCGGGTCTTAAATTCGATCCCTCTCTTAATGAATGCCAAAACACCATTTACTTTCTTAACAATCCTATCCACTTGGGTGGCAACTTGGAGGGATCTATGCACTTGAACACCAAGATCCTGCTGTTCCTCCACATTGCCAAGAATCCTGTCTTTAATCCGATATTCAGCATTCATGTTTGACCTTGCATTTATCCAGGTTGACCTCCATCTGCCATTTCTCAGCCCAGCTATGCATCCTGGGAATGTCGCTCTGCAGCCGACAACACCCCTCGAGACGATCAACAGCACCTCCAAATCTTTGTGTCATCGGCAAATACTAACCCACCACTCAGCCTCCTCATCCAAGTCATTTATAAATACTACAAAGAGAAGAGGCCCAAGAACAGAACGGAGCCCAAGAACTCCACTCACCACTGACCTCCAGACAGAATACTTTGTCTGCCTTCTGTCAGCCAACCAATTCTGAATCCAGACAGTCAAATCTCCCTGTATCCCATACCTCCTGACTTTATGAATGAGACTACCATGGAGAACCTTATCAAATGACTTGCTGAAGTCCAAATACACCACATCCACTGCCTGACCTTCGCCAATCTGTCTTGTCACCTCCTCAAAGAACTCAAGAAGATTTGTGAGGCATGACCTGCCCCTCACAAAACTATGCTGACTGCTTTTAATCATGCTACGCTTTTCCAAATAGTCATAAATCTTAAAACCTCAGAATTCTTTCCAAAACCTTGCTGACCACAGGCATAAGACTGACGGGTTTGTAATTGCCAGGGAATTCCCTATTACCCTTGTTGAAAAGAGGAACAACATTCACATCCTTCTAATCCATCGGTACGACTCCAGTGGAGAATGAGGAAACAAAGATCTTCGCCAGCGGTGTAACAACCTCCTTTCTCTCATCCCAGAGCAGCCTAGGATAAATCTGGTCTGGCCCTGAGGACTTATCAATCTTAATGTTTGCCAAAATTTCCAGCACATTAACGTCCTCAATCTCGATCTGTTCAAGCCCGTTTCCCAGCTTCTGAAAGTTCTCATTCACAATAAGGTCCCTTTCCTTAGAGAAAACCAAAACAAAAAATCTCATTTAGAGCTTCCTGTATCTGCACAGACTCCATGCACAAGTTCTCTACGCTATCCCTGATCAGCCCTACCTTCTCCCTGATCATTCTCTTATTCCTCACGTATGAGTAAAATGCCTTTGGGTTCTCCCTAATCCTCCCTGCCAAACCTTTTCATGCCCTCTCCTGGCTCTCCTCAATCCATTTCTGAGCTCCGTTCTAGTAAAACTGTAATCTTCTAAAGCTGTGCTAGATCCTTGCTGCCTCCATTTTATGTAAGCTGCCTTCTTTCTTTTGACGAGAAGCTCCTCTGTTCTTGTCATTCAAGGCTCCTTAATCTTACCCCTTCTTGCCTGTCTCAGAGGAACAAATTTGAGCATCACTCACAACTGCTCCTTAAACAGTTCTCACATGTCTGTTTTGCCCTTTCTGTGGAACAATTGCTCCCAACCTGTACTCCTGTCTGATAGTGTCATAATTTCCTTTTCCCCAATTAAATACCTTCCCTGGGTAACTGGTCCTTTCCCTCTCCATGGCTATGGTAAATGTGAGGCAGTTGTGGTCACTGTCACCAAAGTGTTCTCCCATTGCGAGATCTGACACTTTACCTGACTCATTGCCGAGCACCAAATCCAAAGTGGTCTCTCCCCTCATCAGCCTATCCACATACTGAGTAAGGAAACCCTCCCGAACACACCTGACAAAAACAGCTCCATCCAAACCATCTGCACTAAGGAGTTTCTAGTCAGTATTGGGAAAGGTGAAGTCATCCATAACAACAATTCTGTTACATTTGCACTTTTCCAAGATCTGCCGGCCTTTGAGTTCTTCAATCTCCCTACTGTTATTAGAGGGTCTGTAGAAAACCTCCAGTGAGGTGGCTGCTCCCTTGCTGTTCCTAACTTCCACCTATATTGACTCAGCAGACAAACTTTTCTCGGTAACCTTCATTTCTGTAGCTGTGATATACTCCCTGATTAGCAAGGTTATACCCACTTAACTTTATACCCCCTCCTGTTTTTCTTAAATGCTTTAAACCCTGGAACATCTAGCAACCATTTCAGACCCTGTGAAACCCATGTCTCCATTATGGCCACAACATCATAGACCCAAGTACAGATCCTTGTTCTACTTTCATCACTCTTATTTCTGACATGCCTTGCGTTAAAGCAGACCCACTTTAAACCATCCTTTTGTTCCATCATATGAAAAGCCTCCTTGATAGATTCACTACATCCTGTCACTGCCCATCAACAACTATCCCCCCCTCTCAGATATGTAGCTCTAGTTCCCACCCCCCTGCCAAACTAGTTTAAATTGTCCCAAATCACATGAGCAAATCTCCTACCCAGACATTTGTGCCCCTCCAGTTCAGGTGCAACCTGTCCTTCATGTACAGGTCCCACCTTCCCCAGAAGGCATCCCAATGGGCTAAGTATCTGAAGTCCTCCCTCCTACATCAGCTTCACAGCCACATGTTATGCTGCACTCACTCCCTGTTCCTCACTTCACTGTCTCATGGCATTGGTAGCAAACCTGAGATCACCACTCTACTCGTCCTGCTCTTCAGCTTCCAACCTAGCTCTCTGTCTTCACAGATGCTGCCAGACCTGCTGAACATTTCCAGCACTTATGTTTTTGATAGTGAAGCAGTGAGACCTGGATAACATGCAGGAACAGCGACGAGTGACATTAGTGCACGATATGCTACCGACCATCTCCAATAAGATGCATTCCAATTGTTGTCCCTTGACATTTAATGACATTGCTATTGCTGAATCCCCCACCTTCTGAATCTCTGAGGGTTACCATTAACTGGAAAGTTAACTGGACTAGCCACATATATACTGACTCCCCAAAACCTGTCCATCATCTACAAGGCATAAAGCAATGGAATGCCTTCACTTGCTTCGATAGGTGTAGCTCCAGCAACACTCAAAAAGCTCAACGCCATCCAGAACAAAGCATTCAGTTTGATTGACACCCCATTTACTACCTTAAGTATTCTCGCCCCCACCAGTGATGCACAATGACAGCAGTGTGTCCTATCACAAGAAGCACTGCAGCAACACCCAATGCTCCTTTGACAGCATTTTCTAATCCTGTGACCTCAACCACCTAGAAGGGCAAAGTCAGTAGATGCATGGAAACACCACCATCCCTGTGTGATCGCTTCCAAAGTGAAGGGAGGTGATGGCCTAGTGGTATTATAGCTGGACTATTAATCCAGAGACCCTGGTAATGCTCTGGGTGCCTTGATTCAAATCCCATTGTGGCAGATGGTGGAATTTGAATTCAATACAAATCTACAATGAAGAGTCTAATGGTGACCACGAATCCTTTGTCAGAGAAGAAAAACATCTGGTTCACTAATATCCTTTAGGGAAGGAACTGCCATCCTTACCTGGCCTAAGTGCAACTCCAGACCCACAGCAATATGGTTGATTGGAAATGCTGGCCGAGCCAGTACTGCCCTCAATAGGTGAATGAATGAAAAGAAATTGCACACCATGCTGACTTGGAACAATCGACTGAATCCTAACATGTTTTGGCAAAGTGTTGTTTTCATTGAGTCTCTTGGAAGGTTTCTTTCTGCAAAGCAAGTCATGTTTCTTGTGTATCATCCTGAATGCGCCTCATTAACTCGATATCATACCTTATGTTGTTCAATCCCCCCATTTATTGTAAATGGAGGTATGTGTCCTCGTTGTGGACAGGGACCTGGACATCCAGGAAGACAGGGTGGTGAAGAGAAGGGTTGTCCTCTTCTCCCAGAGGAAGCCACAACACCAGACCCTACCAAGCAGGTCAGTGTGGTTACCAAAAATCCCCACTAACCCTAATTTCTTTCCTCAAATTTGGAGACCAGAACTGCACACAGTACTCCAGATGTGGTCTCACCAGAGCCCTGTACAGCAGCAGAAGAACATGTTTGCTTCTATACTCAATCCCTCTTGTTATGAAGGCCAGCATGCTATTAGCCTTCTTCACTACCTGCTGTACCTGCATGCTTACCTTCATTGACTGGTGTACAAGAACACCTAGATCTCTTTGTACTGCCCCTTTACCTAGATTGATTCCATTTAGGTAGTCATCTGCCTTCCTGTTCTTGCCACCAAAATGGATAACCATACATTTATCCACATTAAACTGCATCTGCCATGCATCTGACCACTCACCTAACCTGTCCAGGTCACTCTGTAGTCTCCTAACATCCTCATCACATTTCACCCTGCCACCCAGGTTAGTATCATCAGCAAATTTGTTATTGTTATTACTAATACCATCTTCTATATCATTAATATATATTGTAAAAAGCTGCGGTCCCAGCACTGATCCCTGCGGTACCCCACTGGTCACTGCCTGCCATTCCGAAATGGAGCCATTTATCACTACTCTTTATTTCCTGTCAGCCAACCAACTTTCAATCCAAGTTAGTACTTTGCCCCCAATACCATGCGCCCTAATTTTGCTCACTAACCTCCTATGTGGGACTTTATCAAAAGCTTTCTGGAAGTCCAGGTACACTACATCTCCTGGATCTCCCTCGTCCATCTTCAGAGGTACATTCTCAAAAGATTCCAGAAGATTAGTCAAGCATGATTTCCCCTTCATAAATCCATGCTGACTCTGAACTATCCTGTTACTACTATCCAGATGTGTCATAATTTCATCCTTTATAATAGACTTTCCCACCACTGAGATGAGATTAACTGGTCTATAATTTCCTGCTTTCTCTCTCCCACCTTTCTTAAAAAGTGGTACAACATTAGGCACCCTCCATTCCGCAGGAACTGATCCCCAATCTATTGAACTCTGGAAAATAATCACCAACGCATCCATGATTTCTTGAGCCACCTCCTTCAGTACCCTGGGATGTAGACCATCAGGCCCCGGGCACTTATCAACCTTCAGACCTAACCTCTCCAACACCAATTCCTGGCAAATATAAATTCCCTTAAGTTCAGGTCCTTCAGCCACTGTTACCTCAGGGAGATTGCTTGTGTCATCCTCAGTGAACACAGATCTGAAGTACCCATTCAATTCTTCTGCCATTTCTTTGTTCCCCGTAATATTTTAGATTAGACTTAGATTAGACTTACAGTGTGGAAACAGGCCCTTCGGCCCAACAAGTCCACACCGACCCGCCAAAGCGAAACCCACCCATACCTCTACATTTTACCGCTTACCTAACACTACGGGCAATTTAGCATGGCCAATTCACCTGACCCGCACATCTTTGTGACTGTGGGAGGAAACCGGAACACCCGGAGGAAACCCACGCAGACACGGGGAGAACGTGCAAACTCCACACAGTCAGTCGCCTGAGTCGGGAATTGAACCCGGGTCTACAGGCGCTGTGAGGCAGCATATATTCCCCTGTTTCTGTCTTCAAGGGCCCAATTTTAGTCTTAACCATTTTTTTGCCTTTCATATACCTAAAATAATCTTTTAATACCCTCCTTTATATTTTTGGCCAGTTTACCTTCGTACCTCATTTTTCTCTGCATATTTTCTTCTTAGTAATCCTCTGTTGTTCTTTAAAAACTTCCCAGTCCTCCGGTTTCCCACTTATCTTTGCTATGTTATACTTTTTCTCTTTTAACTTTATATGTTTCTTAACTTCCCTCATCAGCCATGGCCACCCATGCCTCCTCCTAGGATCTTTCTTCCTTTTTGGAATGAACTGATCCTGCATCTTCTGCATTATACACAGAAATATCCGCCATTGTTAGTTGATAGTTGATGGGGTGCCAAAAGTTTGGCTCCTCACCTCGTTGGGAGGTGAAAATCCTGACCTGCACTGTCCCAGCAAGCTGACTGTGCCCAAGTGCCTGAACCGATCTCTGAGGCTGCCTCTGACTTACTGTGCTGGCATTCCTGACTCAATTGTGTGTTCCCTGACTTGCTTGAACATTGCCCCTCTTTGATTTTGAGACATGGCCATTTGCTTGAATTCCATGCAATGTTTTTGCCACTTAAGCTTCTGGCACATGGTGTCTTTACATCATACTTTCCACTGAGTTAAAATTTGCAAGTCCAAAATAACGACGAAATGTCTGCATTCCGCATTTTGAGTGGTTGGGGTAAGTGACACAACCTGTGAGGGCAGTGTTTGCAAGAACTATTAATGATAGCCCTGTTAAAATCATAAATCACTCCATGTAGACCCTGTAGATTACATGATTCATATCTGTGATCATCTAACTGCATTGGCCCCCTCTGTGTTTTGCACCCTTTGGCCCTGGTTTTGCTGAACAACCCATTGAAAATAGACCTTTGGGCATAGATGGGGCAAAAGAATAGTGATGCTGTACAAGGAGGGCACATGAGTCTGAATGCCCTAATGGGATGGATGTGCATTGTTCCTTTTGCTTCATGATTATGCAGCAGATGCTCAGCACAGTCTTCCATCCATGGAGCTCCATTCACGCTATGATGCAGTGACCAAGTCATTTGAGCCTATATAAAGAAGATGTAAGGTTAAATCTGTGAAAAATCAATAACAATCTAGTGTCACCGAAATGCCTTCTCCTTCGCTCTTTCCTACTATATCTGAGCGTAGTCCCTGGTTCCACAGCTGGGATGTGGGGAGCCAAAGTGTAGACTTCTGAGGGGACAGCAGATGGTTCCTCTTCGAAATGAACATTTGAAAGGCATCTGGACAGGTACATGAATAGAAAGGATTTAGAGGGATATGGGCCAAAAGTTGGTAAATGGGACTGGTTTAATTTAGGATATCTGTTCAGTATGGATGAGCTGGACTGAAAAGTCTATTTCTGTGCTGTACATATCTATGACTGTATCTCTATGACTCTAAGTGAGTGCCTCATGAAACCATGCTGTTTTCGTGAGGAAAGGATGGCTGGAGTGCACTTCAGGTTCCTCAACCCCTGTCACCATTCTTCAATCGTCATGGTTTAATGGCCGGGACATTAGCGTATGCGTGCCCCTCTCCAGCAGACACTGAGAGTGTTGTTCCTGGCTCTCCACAGCACGTGTCAATCTCTCCATGGAGGCAAAACAATTGCAGAATTTTCTGTACTGCTGCAGCTTCTGGGCAATGAGGCCCATTGCTGATCCTGTTGCTCCTTTTGCATGTGGTTGAAATCCCTGAACGCAGACACCAAAGAAGCCTCTTTGGTCTCCCCAGCAGTCTTCTGAGGTCCAGCAACCTGGGCTATTTCTTCCATGGCAGCTATGGAGCTATTGCAATGAGGTGCTCACCAGATGATCCCACAATGTCGAGACTTAACATTCGTCCATGAAGGTGTCAGTATCTGGGCTGGTGAGGAGTGCTAGAGACAGTTATTCTGATGCTTTCTCTCTGGCCTTGGTACTATTGTGTTTAGGGGTCAAGGAGATGGCTTCTAAATGTCATTTCATCGTGGAGGTGATGGAAGTGCTGGCTGTTCCTGCAAGATACTCAAGAGAGAAGGCATCATGGCTGCAGTGGTTGGAAGTGGTGAATAAGACTGACAGCTAGGGTTACTGTGAGAGTTGCAGTGCAATGAAGAGTCATAATTGCTCAGCTGATACCATATGCATGTTTCAGTACCTTCACATGAGCAGTCAGTCTTCTACGAGGGTTAGGATTCTTTCCTTGTAGTGGTTGATGAGACAGATGTTGAGCACCCTTCCACTTGTGGGCTCACTGGTGCTCTGATACGGGCTATATTCTTCTGTAATGAGAGAAAGAGAGAAAGTGGGCAGCATGGCCATTAGTCCTGGTGCAGACAGTGAAAAGGTGGTGAGGCATTCCAATGAATGAGAGGACTTCACAGAAGGCACACAGATTTAATGGCTTGGGGATTGGTGGGGATCAGAGCAAATGAGGGAACGTGTTGCAGGCAAGAGAACATAGAACTCAGAACAGTACAGCACAGTACAAGCATTTTGGCCTTCGATGTTGTGCCGGCCTTTTATTCTACTCTAAGATAAGATGAACTGACATACTCTTCATTGTGTTATCTTCCATGTACCTATCCAAGAGTTGCTTCAATGTCACTAATGTATCTGACTCTACTATGACTGTTGGCATTGCATTCCATGCATACACCACTCTCTATGTAAAGATCTTACCTCTGACATCTCTCCTAAATCTTCCTCCAATTACCTTAAAATTATGCCCCCTCGAGATAGGCATTTCCGCCATGAGAAAAAGTCTCTAGCTATCCACTCTACCTGTGCCTCTCAACATATTGTACACTTCTATTAAGCTCTAGCTCCCTTAATCTTTCTACATAAGATATGCCCTCCAGTCCAGGCAGCATTCTGGTAAATCTCCTCTGCACCCATTCTATAGCTTCCACATCTTTCCTATAATGAGGCGACCAGTACTGAATACAATATTCGAAGTGCAGTCTAACCAGGGCTCTATGGAGCTACAGCATGACTTTGTCGCTCTTAAACTCAATCCCCCTGTTAATGAAAACCAACACATCATGCGCCTTCTTAACAAACCTATCAAATTGGGTGGCAACTTTGAGGGATTTATGGGCATGGACCCCAAGATCCCTCTGTTCCTCTACACTGTCAAAAATCCTGCTTTTAACCCTGTATTCTACATTCAAATTCAACCTTCCAAAGTGAATGATTTCACACTTTTCCAGGTTAAATTCCATCTGCCACTTATTAGCCCAGCTTTGCATCCTGTCAATGTTCTGTTGCAACCAACAACAGCCCTCCACATTATCCACCACTCTACTAGCCTTCATGTCATCGGCAAATTTACTCACCCATCCTTCTACTTCCTCATCCCAGTCATTTATAAAAATCACAAGCTGCACAGGTCCCAGAACCGATCCCTCTGGAATACCACTGCTCACTGAGCTCCAGGCTGAATACTTCCTATCTGCCATCAGTCTTCTGTGGGCCAACCAATTCTGTATCCAGAGAGCAAGATTTGCTTGTATCCCATGCCTCTTACTTTCTGAATGAGCCTACTATGGGGAACCTTATTAAACGCCTTGCTAAAATCCATTTACACTGCATTCATTGCTCTACCTCCATCAACATGTTTTGTCACATCCTCAAAGAATTCAAATAGGTTTGTGAGGCATGACTTGCCCCTCACAAAGCCATCCTGACTATCTCTAATCAAACTATGGTTTTCCAAGTTTTCATAAATCCTGTCTCAGAATCCTCTCCAATACTTTGCCCACCACTGTTAAGTCTGACTGGTCTATAATTCCCAGGGTTATCCCTATTCTCTTACTTGAACAAGGGAATGACATTTGCCACCCTTGAATCATCTGGCACTACTCCAGTGGACAGTGAGTATGCAAAGATCATTGTCAAAGGTTCAGCAATCTCTTCCCTCGCTTCCTGTAGTAACCTAGGGAATATCCCATCTTGCTCAGGGGATTTTTCTTTGCGTATGTTTTCAAACTTTTCAGCACATCCTCCTTCCTAACATCAACCTGTTCTAGCATATCAGTCTGTTTCACACTGTTCTCAGAAACGTCAAGGTCATGAATACTGAAGCAATATATTCATTATGGACCTCACCTACTTCCTCTGACTCCAGGCGCAAGTTCCATCCATTATCCCTGATCAGCTCTACCTTACTCAGGCCATCCTCCTGTTCCTCACATAAGTGGAGAACGCCTTAGGATTTTCCTTAATCCTACCCACTAAAGCTTTTTCGTGCCCCCTTCTAGATTGCCTAAGTCCTTCTTCAGTTCCTTCCTTTATACCTTGTAACCCTCTAAAACTCTGTCTGATACTTGCGTCCTCAACCTTAAGTAAGCTTCCTTCTTCCTCTTGACTAGATGGTCCACATCCCTTGGCACCCAAGCTTCTTTCAACCTACCATCCCTTCCTTGCCTCAGTGGGACAGACCTGAACAACACTATCAGCGAGTGCTGAGAACAAAGAACAAAGACCAAAGAAAATTTATAGCCCAGGAACAGGCCTTTCGGCCCTCCAAGCCTGAGCTGATCCAGATCTACTGTCTAAACCTGTTGTCCAATTCCTAAGCATCTGTATCCCTCTGCTCACCACCTACTCGTGCATCTATCCAGACGCATCTTAAATGAATCTACCGTGCCTGCCTCTATCAGCTCTGCTGGCTACGCGTTCCAAACACCCACAACCCTCTGTGTGAAGTACTTGCTGCATGTATCCCCCTTAAACTTTCCACCTCTCACTTTGAAAGCATGACTTCTCATTCTTGAGTCCTTTACCCTGGGAAAAAGCTGGTCTCTATCCACCCTGTCTATACCCTTCATGATTTTGTAAACCTCAATCCGAGATACATCCTTCAACTACTACTCTCTGTCTCCTGTTGCTCAACCAGTTCTTTATCCACCTAGCTAGAACATCCTGCACACCATGTGACTTCACTTTCTCCATTAGTTTACCATGGGGAACCTTATCAAATGCCTTACTGAAGTCCATCAAAAGTCTTTCCTTCATCTATCAACTTAATCACTTCCCAAAGAACTCTATTAAGTTGGTAAGGCACGATCTCCCCTGCACAAAACCATGTTGCCTATCACTGATAAGCTTATTCTTTTCTAAATACAAATAGATCCTATCCCTTAGTACCCTCTCCAGCAACTTCCCCACCACCAACGTCAGGCTCACTGGTCTGTAGTTACCCGGAATATCCCTACTACTATTCTTGTACAGGGGGACAACAAATGCTTTCTAAACAACCTCTACATTTCTGTCGTGCATTTCCCTGAGAATATCTGTTCCCAATTTAAGTGCCGCAGTTCCTGCCTAATAACATTGTAATTCTGCCTCTCCCAATTAAATACTATCCCATAATGTTTGTTGCTAACCCTTACTGAGTGTAGTAAAGGTCAGGGAGTTGTGATTACTTTCACCGAAATGCTCTCCCACCGAGAGATCTGACACCTGGCATGTTCATTGCCAAGCACCAGATCACATAGGTTTCCCCTCCAATAGACCTATTTACAAATTGCATCAGGAACCCTTCCTGGACACATCTGACAAAAACTGCTCCATCCAAACTATTTGAACTAAGTAGGTTCCAATCATAATTAGGGAAGTTGAAGTCACCCATGACAACAACCCTATTACTTCTGCACCTTTCCAAAATCTGTCTCCCAATCTGCTCCTCCATGTCTCTGTTGCTATTGGGGGGCCTGTAGGAAACTCTTAACAAAGTGACTGCTTCTTTCCTGTTTATGACTTCCAACCATACTGACTCTGTACACAAACCCTCCTTGACAATCTCCTGATCTGCAGCTGTGGCACTATCCCTGATTAGAAATACCACTCCCCCACCTCTTTTACTTCCTCCTCTATTCCTTTTGAAACATCTAAACCTGGAAATCCAACAACCATTCCTGTCCCTGTGATATCCAAGCATCCATAATGGCCATAATATCATTGTTCCAAGAGTTTGTCACCCTTATTCCTAATGCTTCTTGTATTAAAATAGACACACCTAACACATTGACTGCACCTTTACCCTATCAAGTGCCTATTCCTCCTTACAAACTTTCTGTGCCCTGTATCTGGCTGTTCATTACCTACTCCATCATCTGGTCCATAGCTCAGGTTCCCATTCCTCTGCCAATCTAGTTTAAACCCTCCTGAAGAGCTCCAGCAAATCTCCCGCCCAGGATATTGGTACTCCTCCAGTTCAGGTGCAACTCGTCCTTCTTGCACAGGTCCGACCTTCCAGAGAAGGTATCCCAATGATCCACATATCTGAAGCCCTCCCTCCTACACCAGCCCTGCAACCATGTGTTCATCTGCACTCGCTCTCTATTCCTAGCCTCACTAGCACGTGGCACCGGTCACAATCCTGAGATCACTACTCTGCTTGTCCTGCCTTCTAGCTGCCAACCTAACTTGCGATATTCTCTTTTCAGGCCATCCTCCCTTTCCCTACCTATGTCTTTGGTACCGATGTATACCATGACTTCTGACTGCTCTCTCTCCCCCTTAAGAATCTTCTAGACTTGATCTGAGACATCCCTGACCCTGGCACTCAGGAGGCAACATACCATCCGGAAGTCTCACCACAGAATCTCCTGTCTATTCCTCTCATGATTGAATCTCCTACCACTATCGCTCTTCTATTCTGCCCCTTCCTCTTCTGAGCCACAAAGCCAGGCTCAGTGCCAGAAACCTGGCTGCTGTGGCTTTCCCCTGGTAGGGACCCCCCTTCCTCCACCAAAACGGTATACTTATTTCTGAGGGGAACGGCCACAAAGGATCCTTGCACTGACTTCCTATTCCCTTTTCCTCTCCTGATGATCACCCAGCTGCCTTTATCCTGTAACTAAGGTGTGACTACCTCCCTGTAACTCCTCTCTATTACCCCCTCAGCCTTCTGAATGATCCAAAGTTCATCCAGCTCCAGTTCCCCAACGCAGTTTCTTGAGGAGCTAGAGTTGGGTGCACTTCTCGTGGGTGATGTCAGCAGGGACATCAGTGGTGACCCTTACCTCGCATATCCTCCAAGTGGAACATACAACTGACCTAGACTCCATTCCCTCCGATCTAAAATGCCAAGAGAGATTGAATAAATGAAAAAAAGCCTTACCTTATCAACCCTTCACACAGCATCTTTTCTTTTGATTGGAGGAGAAGGAGGAGGAGGACAGAAGAGAGACTCTGCACGTTCAGCCTCTTGGGTTTAGATACAGCCCAAATATATCAATTCGTTTGCCCAGCAATCCCCGTGTCCGCGTCCACTCCTGTTGAGCCTTTGCTTCGGCAGATGTGGGGACTGCAGATGCTGGAGATCAGAGTCAAATTAGAGTGGTGCTGGAAAAGCACAGCAGGTCAGGCAGCATCTGAGGAGCAGGAAAAATCGATGTTTTGGGCAAAAGCCCTTCATTAGAGAGTCTTGCTTCGCCTATTCACGAGGTAGGTCTATAGGAGGAAAATTTACCTTCCCAGCAGCTCCTTGGTCTTCACCCACATTGCTCCCACTGCTGATGCAGGTAGAGGCCGCTGATTCCACAAGGTATGTATTTAAGGGGCAAAATTACCTTCTCAGCAACAATTGTGAGAGTGGCAGAGCATGAACCTTGGTGGGAGGTGTTGCAGTAGCAGAGAAAGCATGAAGGTGATGTGTCAGAGAGAAGAGTGCAGCACTTACACTGGCACAGTGAAGACCTTCTAATGGTACTACTGGTCATTCCGTGCACTCCATTGAGATGGCACTGATTGGGTGGTAGACTCAGACAAGGGCTGCCAGAGTCTGGTGGTATGGCCTCTGCTGCTTGTGATGGAAAGAAGTTTGTTTGCGGAAGGGGTGGACCCCTTAAAAACTGCATTTTTTCTAGTATTTACTGTGCACCATACATTTCATTCATCAGCTATTACAGCAGGCTCTCAGCACAGGCCTCCACAGATGGAATGCCATCTGTGGCAATGCAGTGATGCTGTGACCAAGCCGTTCAGACTTATGCAGAGGCTTCATAAAGATCCAGCATGGACCTATCCTCCAACGTAAGGTCAAAGTGGGGATGTTCGCTGATGATTGAACAATGTTCAGCACCATTTGCTATTCCTCAGATACTGAAGCAGTCCATGCTTTAACCCAACAAAATCTAGACAGTATACATACCACATAAATGCCAGGCAATGATTATCTCCAGTAAGAAATTATCTAACCATTGGTTCTTAACATTCAATAGTGTTGCTATTACTGAATCCCCCATTATCAACATCTTGGCAGTTGCCATTGATCAGAAACTGAAATGAACTAACCACATAAATGGTATGATCACAAGAGCAGGTCAGACGCTGGGAATACTGGGGTGAGTAACTTACCTTCAACTCTCCCAAAACCTGTCCACCATCTCTAAGGCGCAAGTCGGGAATGCAAGGGAATGCTCTCCACTTGCTTGGATGAATGCAGCTCCACAACACTCAAAAAGCTTGACACTATCCAGGACAAAGCAGGCCACTTGATTGGCACCACACCCACTCCCACTCCCTCCACTTGATAGCAGCAGCATGTCCCATCTACCAGATGCACCACAGAAATTCACCAAAGATCCTTTCTTTTATAATTTTTGTTGAGAAAAAATAGATTTTTTTTAATATTACAAGTACAAAACAATGCAATTCAAAACAGTACCAAAATAAACCCAAATAATAAAAAAAATCCCCAACCCACCCTCCTGTACAAATGTATAAACATATATAGAAAAATAAAAAAAAAACTAGTTATTTATCTAAATAAATAAATAACCAACAACAAACAAATAAATAGCAATAACTCAGCCCAGCAAAACAAAACACTCATACATTCACTGTTCCTCCTCCCTGGACATTGGACTCGTAAAACACAATTGTTACGGCTATATAAAAGCCCCTGTTAGTGTGGCAGATAAATCTGTGTCCAGGTATTCCAAAAAGGGCTGCCATGTCATGTAAAACTTCTCAGTTTGTGGTGTACCATATTTGTGAGAAAATCCAAGGGAATATGCTCCATAACAATTTTCCACCAACCCGACAGGCCTGGGGGTTTTCGGATATCCGACCTAACAAGATATTCTTTCTTGCACAGAACATGAGAATATTGAAAAGTTTTCTCTTATGCATGTCTGCAGGAAATACAATGGGTAGGCCCAAAAAGAGAGAAATAGGGTCCTTCTCCACCCTTACACCCAAAATCCTCTCCATTACACCCACCACAGCACTCCAATATGTTTGAAGTCTATTACAAGACCAAAGACAATGGGTAAGAGTGCCCATGCAGACATTGCACTTGGGACATGTTGAAGATACCCCTGCTTTAAATTTTGACAAACGGTCTGGAGCCAAGTGAACCCTGTGGAGAATCTTCAGCTGTAAAGCATGGCTCCTATTGCAAACTGATATTTTCCTTGCATTCTCCCAAATATCCTCCCATGCCTCTCAGGAGATTTCAACACCTTGCTCTCTTTCCCACATCCTGCAGAGTTAATCAGACTCCTCCGAGGTGGCACCCCCCAATTGATGATATTAAGTACTGACGGAGAGTGTACTCTTAGCACCCCCCTCTCTATGTCGGATTTGCAGGGATCAGTCAAAAGTGTGGTCGTTTTTTGAATAAAATCCCTAACTTGAAAAAAACAAAAGAGATCTCTATTAGATAACTTGTACTTCGGTACTAACTGATCGAAAGACATCATTATGTCTCCCTAAAATAAATCACCCATGAAAGACACACCCCTAGCTGCCCAACGTTTAAATTCTGAATCTATCATACCCGGTTGAGGGCACCTTGCCTGGAGGCTTCGATATCTAGCCATATTGAAAGAGGATCTCCACAAACCCAATCACTCACGTAGGCCAAGAGTGAGCTTAATTGGGAATTTTTAATGTCTGGAAGGTCTACTCTCCCCAATGTGTGAGGCAACTGCAGTTTGGCTAATTTAATGAGGGGCCGCTTATGATGCTAAATAAAGGAGCTGAACCAGCCGTTCAGTCCCCTGAGTGTTTGTTTATTGTAAATCAGGGGAGCATCCATACAGGGTATAGTAAACGAGGGAGAATATTTAGGTTAATAAGCGCTATCCAACCCAACCATGAGATTGGAAGTGCCTCCCATCTTTGAAGACCTTGTTTAATTTTTCCAAATAATTGAGTAAAATTGGCTTTAAACAGACAATCAGAACTGGAGTGATGAATAGCCCAAATACACAAAACCCCGCTATGACCACCTAAATGGGAATCTATAGTCGCCTCAAGAGCCAGCTCCTTTGTAAGACCACCCATAGGTATACCCTCTGATTTAGCAAAATTAATCTTATACCCTGAAAAAGCGCCAAATGCATTGTATCAGGCAAGGCACTGAAACTGCTGGATTTGTCAAAAAAATTAGGACATCATCTGCATACGACGAGATCTTATGTAATTTTGACCCCACTTCTGGAGCTGATATATTGAGATCCCCACAAGTGGCCTCCGCTAATGGTTCACTCACCAACGTAAAAAGTAATGGTGAAAGGACAGCCCTGCCGGCTGCCCCTAGAAATATTAAAATTGCTTGATCGTACCCCGTTGGCAATGACCACCGCTAGAGGTACACCGTAGAGAACCTTTACCCATTTTATGAAGACTTCGCCCAAACCAAATCGCTCTAGAATATAGAAAAGGTACGGCCACTCAACTCGGTCAAATGCCTTCTCTGCATCTAAAGAAATCACCAATCCCTGTATTGACTGCTGATGGCATGCTTAAATTATGTTAAACAGCCTCCTAACATTTCCAAACCAATGATCACTACCACCTAAAAGGACAAGGGCAACAGATACATGGGAAAGCCACCACCTGCAAGATCCATCCAAACTAATCACTATCCTGACTTGGAAATATAATGCCATGGTTCTGGTCAAAATCCTGCAATTCCCTTCCTAAAGGCATATAGGTCAAACCATAACATGTGGACTGCAGCTATTCTGGAAGATCACCACCAAGGGCAACTAGGAGTAGGTAATAAATACTGGCCAGTTGTGCCCATGTCCTACAAGTGAATTAAAAAATCTGGAGAGATATTTCTCCTTTACACTGTTGTAATATGTTGGAGGAGGATGTGTTTCTTTTCTTCATTCTTTCATGGGATATAAGTATTTCATTGGAAATTTAGTTAATAGTGCTCATTCCCAATTGCCCTTGAACTGAGAGCCTTGCTTGGCCATTTCAATGCACTTTTTAAATTGAACCAAATCATTGTGCATCTGTAGTCTCATATAGACCAGCCGAGGTAAGGATGGCAGACTTCATTCCCTAAAGGATATTGGTGAACTCGTTGTCCTTTTTCAACAAGCAATGATAATTTTCATAGTTAGCATTACTTAAGCTAGCTTTCAATTACACAGAAAATTACACAGTGGAGTCACAGAAAATGGGGGAGATACTAAATGAATATTTTGCATCAGTATTTACTGTGGAAAAGGATATGGAAGATATAGGCTGTAGGGAAATAGATGGTGACATCTTGCAAAATGTCCAGATTACAGAGGAGGAAGAGCTGGATGTCTTGAAACAGTTAAAGGTGGATAAATCCCCAGGACCTGATCAGATGTACCCAAGAACTCTGTGGGAAGCTAGAGAAGTGATTGCTGGGCCCCTGGCTGAGATATTTGTATAATTGATAGTCACAGGTGAGGTGCCTGAAGACTTGAGGTTGGCAAAAGTGGTGCCACTGTTTAGGAAGGGCAGTAAAGACAAGCCAGGGAACGATAGACCAGTGAACCTGACCTCAGTGGTGGGCAAGTTGTTGTAGGGAATCCTGAGGGACAGGATGCACATGTATTTGAAAAGGCAAGGACTGATTCGGGATAGTCAACATGGCTTTGTGTGTGGGAAATCATGTCTCACAAACTTGATTGAGTTTTTTGAAGAAGTAACAAAGAAGATTGATGAGCGCAGAGATGTAGTTGTGATCTGTATGGACTTCAGTAAGGCGTTCGCCAAGGTTCCCCATGGGAGACTGATTAGCAAGACTAGATATCATGGAATACAGGGAGAACTAGCCATTTGGATACAGAACTGGCTGAAAGCTGGAAGACAGGGTGATGGTGGAGGGTTGTTTTCCGGACTGGAGGCCTGTGACCAGTGGAGTGCCACAAGGATCGGTGTTGGGTCCTCTACTTTTTGTCTTTAAATAAATGGTTTGGATGCGAGCATAAGATGTACAGTTAGTATGTTTGCAGATAACATCAAAATTGGAGGTGTAGTGGTCAGTGAAGAGGGTTACCTCAGATTACAACAGGATCTGGACCAGATGGGCCAGTGGGCTGAGAAGTGGCAGATGGAGTTTAATTCAGATAAATGCGAGGTGCTGCATTTTGGGAAAGCAAATCTTAACAGGAATTATACACTTATTGGTAAGGTCCTAGGGAGTGTTGCTGAACAAAGAGACCTTGGAGTGCAGGTTCATACCTCCTTGAAAGTGGAGTCACAGGTAAATAGGATAGTGAAGAAGGCGTTTGGTATGCTTTCCTTTATTGGTCACAGTATTGAGTACAGGAGTTGGGAGGTCATGTTGCGGCTGTACAGGACATTGGTTAGGCCACTGTTGGAATATTGTGTGTAATTCTGGTCTCCTTCCTAATGGAAAGATGTTGTGAAACTTGAAAGGATTCAGAAAAGATTTACAAGGATGTTGCCAGGGTTAGAGAATTTGAGCTATAGGGAGAGGCTGAACAGGCTGGGGCTGTTTTCCCTGGAGCGTCGGAGGCTGAGGGGTGACCTTATAGAGGTTTACAAAATTTTGAGGGGCACAGATAGGATAAACAGACAAAGTCCTTTCCCTGGGATCGGGGAGTCCAGAACTAGAGTGCATAGGTTTAGGGTGAGAGGGGAAAGATATAAAAGTGACCTAAGGGGCAACCTTTTCACACAGAGGGTGGTACGTGTATGGAATGAGCTGCCAGAGGATGTGGTGGAGGCTGGTATAATTGCAACATTGAAGAGGCATTTGGATGGGTATGTGAATAGGAAGGGATTGGAGGGATGTGGAGGGACTGGCAGGTGGTACTAGATTGGGTTGGGATATCTGGTCGGCGTGGACAGGTTGGACCGAAGGGTCTGTTTTCATGCTGTACATCTCTATGACTCTATATATCTTATTATTAAAAGCAAATTCCTGTTCGTTGTCTCATTGACGAATAGTGCATGCAAATAATTTGTCCTCTGATACCATTGTAACTTTATTTGGTAGCATGTTTAGTTGCTTATTTAGTGTTGTAGTATAATAAGGATATATTTGAATCTTTTCACATTGACATATCTTGAAGAATTCACAAACATTTAATTCCTTGAAAGGTACTGTTGTAGTGTGAGCACATATGTTCAATATCAACATTTGAACTTTTAAGCCTATTTGTGAATGTGATTATGTCTAAGACGCAGGCCTGCAACAATATTGACCTTAGTGGTTGCAGGGTAGACTGCAATTAGAATCACAAGTTACTAAAAGTAATGTGATATAATTATGGAACAGATTACCAGCAGAAAAAAAAAAATTCCTCTGTTTGAAGAAAAAAACTCAGTGAATGTATAGAGGCAAATGGAATCAATGATTTTTTTTGCAGCTAATTCTAGATTGAAGTATTCCGCAGAATATACAGTTTCTGCTTCTTAGAGGCATCGATTCTGTAAGGTGTTGTCTGTACATGCTGTATATTCAGATCTTTGTTAGAAAATAAGTATTTTCTTACCACTCCATTGAAGCCCCTCATAATTTGCTATGCCTAAATTAAATCTTGCATCAGCCTCTTCTGGTTAAAACAAGTACAGCCTACCTGAGCTTTTCTCAAAGCTAATTTTTTCAAGTCCTAGCAACATCCTTATAAATCTCCTTCATACCTTCTTTAGTGAAATCACATCTTTCCCATGACCAGAACTGTTGCAATACTGTAGTATTTTTTAAAAAGGATCGGTATTTTCAGAAATACTTTGTTTCATTTGTGAAACTTGGAAGACATGTATAACCTGTACATCAGGTCACATTGATGAAATAGCAGAGTGCTCTTCTCCCTGCCAAGAAATGATTTGCTAACTCGTTTGTTTTCACGAAGAACTCTCTGTGATGAGTATCTTTAATTGAGTTTCTGCTATCGAGAATATTGTTCGAAATTTTATGTAGATAATTAAAATATCATGAAATACAACAGAATTTATAAAGAATGGCTTAGTCAATAATATGTAATAATGGAAATAAACATTCAAAGACTGTAGATTCTGATACAGTCCCTGCAAAAGTAAGAAAGTTACACAAAGATTAAATTCCATACAGTGTGGAAACAAGCCCTTTGGCCCAACAAGTAGCCCACCCAGGCCTATTTCCATCTGACTAATGCACCTAACACTACAGGCAATTTAGCATGGCCAATTCACCTGACCTGCACATCTTTGAACTGTGGGAGGAAACCCATGCAGACACAGGAGAATGTGCAAACTCCAAACAGTCACCCAAGGCTGGAATCAAACCTGAGACGCTGGTGCTGCTGTGAGGCAGCAGTGCTAACCACTGAGCCACCCTACTGCCAATGACACCAGGGCCCTCTGAGTTGGCTAATCTCATTTTAATTTACTTTTAAAAATTCTGGCCTTATATTTATGATGAAACTACTGGTGTAACATTGAGTTGACATAAACTATACATGCAAACAGTGTAAATTAGACCTTTGTTTCCATCTTAAAGTGTCTTTTGTGTTCTGCTGACCCACCACCAGATGGCAGTGTTGGAACTTTGAAATCCATTATACAGGTGGCCTTTTAATTGACAAGAAGTTTGCCCAGTTAGATGGATGGTGCTGAGGAGTAAGATAACTTAACAAGGAGCATTTATTTTTAGTGGGAGAAGGGGGAAGTGACATAGAAATAATATTCCATATAATATTAGCAAATGATTAAAATCAAGTAGAGAAGAACTCGAGGGCCTATTTTAAGGCCGTCTGTCAGCTCATTAGTGTCAGGAGGTGATAAGTGGTTGTCAGTTTCTGCTCAGCACCACCAAGGCTTAAACCTTCTGTAGTTGTTATATGTAAATCAGAGCTAGACTATTGATGCAAGATTTTCACTACTGTTTTTCTATATATTAAGATGTGTTAAATTCAACTTGAAACATTCACATTGCCATGAATCATACATATTTTAGATTGAATCTCTGTATGATTGAGGAATTATACACAAGACTTGAGTCATGCCTTTCTGGTGTATTTGGAGACTTTTTTTTACCCTTTCGCAATTTCTATTTTTGTAAGAATCTCTACCCTCTCCCTCTTTTCTGTGTAACTGTGAATAACTCTGCAGGACTTAAACTTGTTTCAATGCTGATCATCACAGATTTCTAGCTTGTGTCTTGGAGCTTAGGCTATGCAACAACATATCAGTCATTCATATACTGGAGTGAATACTGGTGAAGAGTTAGGTAAATTTGAACACTGTGTCCATAGGCTCAGGCTATAAAGCAGTGTGAACCTCTACCAACATGGAGCACTGAATAAGAACTTCTTGAGATGGTTCCCTGCCATTGTTCCTTCCTTCACTTTTGCTTTGCTTGAACATATCTACCAATTAATGATAGAGGATGCACATCCATAAAGTAAGACACCATTCTTTAGATAATAAGAAGGTTAATTGGATGGTAGCAAGAAATAAAACTACATTTGCTCAGGCATAATTACTAGGAATTTAGGGAGCTGGTTTAAATACATCTCCTTCCCCCAAAAGCTAGAGTAGATCTCCTTCTCTTCATCCGCAGATGATGTGTGACATCAATAGATTAGGTGGAGCCAATGCAAATTGAGCATTAACCCCTTCAGAATATTATCTCATACAACACGGGTCGGCTCGGTGGCTGAGTGGTCAACACTGCTGCCTCACAGTGCCAGGGACCCAGGTTCAATTCCAGCCTTGGGTGATTGTCTGTGTGGAGTTTGCACATTCTCCCCATGTCTGTGTGGGTTTCCTCTGGGTGTTCTGGTTTCCTCCCACAGTCCAAAGATGTGCAAGTTAGGTGAGTTGCCCATGCTAAATTGCCTGTAGTGTTAGGTGCATTTGTCAGGGGTGAATGTAGGGGAATGAGTCAGGGTGGGTTGCTCTTCAGAGGGTCAGTGTGGACTTGTCGGGCCAAGGGCCTGTTTCCACACTGTGGGGAATCTAATCTAAACATTGAGCTTCTTCATTATAGGAGCACCATTCATTCAGAATAATCCATCACATTCCTAACTTATGCCTTATAGATTCTGGACAGTGGAGAAAATGCTGCAGCATTCCCTGCCTGTTACTTGTTTTTATACCCACAATATTTACATAGTGGGACCACTTTAGTCTCTGATCAATGGGAAACTCAGAAATGGTAGTGCCATTAAATGTCATGGGGAAATAGCTTTTTTTTACACTGTAGATGATCATTGATTCACACCTGTGTGATGTGAGTAGTACTTACCACCTATCAGTCCAAATCTAGGATTAGCTGCATGGACTAATTCACTACTTAAATAGTCATTCATAGTACTGAACATTTACTTGTATCTCTGTTTGTAACCAGATGTTGGAGAGAGATAAGTTGATGAAAGAGCTGAAAATGGTTGAGTCTATGATACTAACTGAAGAATTAGGTGGCTCAGCAGATGAATTCTCATGTGAGCATAGCCTTGGTATTACTACAAATGTCCTTGGCTGAAGTTGAAGTAGCTAGAATTCACCTAATTATTAACTGAGTTGAAACTCTTTCTGTTAATATAGGCTATAGGATTGATATTAAGAAATCCAATATCCATGTGACCCATATCTGTATCCAAAATCTGCATTCAGGGGTTGTTAGTTCAAACACAATACTCTTCACTTGGATCATGAGCATATAGATGTGCCTGCATAGTGCTCCATGAACTGCAAAATTGTGTAGATCATTGAGCCCACTTTTAGTTTCTTGATGTTCCAATTTTAAAATAATTAGCAGCAAAGCTTTAGTCTTAAGAAAGATAAAGGCTTGTTTATTGACAAACTATTCTAAAAGTTATGAAGTAAAAAGTGATAATTAGTAGTTAAATACAGATACAAAGATTAAAAGTAGGTAAGTAACGATACTTATAAAAGTGAAATTAGATTACTCTGTCATTGTTGTAAGCTTATGATTTGCTTGAAGACTTCTCTTTCTGAGGCGAAGGGATTGAAAGCTTGAAGTCAGAATTTATCAGTTGTCATGGCTTCTATAGTTGAATAGTTGCAGATTTTTCCCAGAAGATGGACTTAGCAGATCAGGTTCTGGGAGAATGTGAAGACTTTTTCATTTTGCTTTTATGGAACTGCATGTTGTGGCCTTTGGTAGCTTGGTTCGATAGAACAATTAGTTGGATTGTCTTTCTCTGTCTCCCTTGAGAACCCTTCTCCTTATGATTGTTCTATTTAAGGTCATGTCTCATAGTGTCCCTTGTACAGATGAAAAAGTTAACATAACTGCGATGTTAACATAACTGCGATGTTAACATTGTTGATAAGTTGTTCCACAGAGCAAAGTGAATTATGCTGGAAGTTTCTGTGGTGTTCTTTCAGTCTCATTTTTGTTCTCTCACATTTAGAAGGACAAACTGTGTTGTCCGAGGTTTAATCAAATTCTAAATATCTCTCATTGTGGTTGGTACTAAGATAACACAGCAGAGTCTGCCTTTTTGGCTGTAACATATCAACAAGAACAGAGTACGACTTCGGGAGCCACTTTGCAGGATTCCATGTCCATTTTTATAGATAAATAATCCTCTTCACAAAATATATCTTAAAATTAAACAGTCATGACATTTCCTTAATCCAAGTAACAATATCAAGGTCTGCAGATCCACTGGTACAAGGGTAACTCGACTGATAATTGGGATTGGCCAGGATTGTGGCCTTCCCGACTCGTGGCCCTGTAAATGAGGCAGAGAGCCTCCAGAATCAATGGCTCCACAGCTTGCTGCAGGGAAATCAGTGTAATTGAATTTATGCAGGTGTAAGGGGAGAGGTGGGGGATACTGGGGATGGGGTGGTGAGAGATTGGGGTGTGAAAAAATGAAGGGGATAAAGGAGAGGGCATAGGAGCTTACAACCATTGACAATATGCTAATGAGGCTGCAAAATTGATCTATTGGGGGTGTCAATCAGCTTAACTGGCAGCCTGCTTCTGTAATGTTGGTTCAACCCACCTGTGGGAAACACAGCATGTTATCAGGAAACTGTCTTAGGCTTGGAGGTTAGATTAGATTCCCTGCAGTGTGGAAACGGGCTCTTCGGCCCAACAAGTCCACACCCACCCTCTGAAAAGTTACCCACCTAGACCCATTTCCCTCTGACTAATACACCTAACACAATGGGCAATTTAGCATGGCCAACCCACCTGAACTGCACATCTTTGGATTGTGGGAGGAAACTAAGCACCCGGAGGAAACCCACGCAGACACAGGGATTATGTGCAAACTCCACACAGACAGTTGCCCGAGGCTGGAATCGAACCCGGGTCCCTGGTGCTGTGAGGCAACAGTGCTAACCACTGAGCCACCATGCTGCCCATAGTGGTTACTGGGGAGATGCATGTAAAACAGGGAGGCATCCAGCCCACCTGCTTCTAAGGTTTTCTCCATATTCAGGAGGATGAGTGGGTGCAAAAGTCCAACAGCCTCCTTCCAAATGTAAAAGAATATTTGAGGATCAATTGAGGTTGTTAAATATTTATTTGACCCCACTATATGTTGCCTGTGCCATAATCTATTTTGCACGGCTGGGTGGGGATGAGCTGTCTGCCTTTCTTTGTAAAGTTTAAGTGGAGGAAGGAGGGTGCTATTATTCCCTGCCCAACCCCAAATCCCTTCTGCCTTCCTGTAAGCTCGCCCCTGTCTCGTCCAACCACATCACTCTCCTGCCTTATTAATTGGCCTTTATCTCTTTGGTCTTCAATATGTCAGTGCAGCAAGGGACTTAGAATGTGATTGGCTGCATGGAAAGATATTAGTGGCAATGGCCAGTAATCTTTTATTAGTTGCTGGTGCAAAACAGTGTAGCACAACTCATGCTGACCATGGCTTTCTCAGCGTGTCATTTATTGTGTCGTTGGAACATTGCTAAGGTATTCAAATAGGCTGTTGTTCTAATTCAGTGGAAAATCATTGTGTACGTGCATGAGAGTGTGGATCACCACCAGTGCCATGTCACCTTCAAAATTAAATCTGGACATACTAAACTCCCATGGGATAAATCTTAGTCACTGCAAAACTGTTTTTTGCAAAAGAAAACTCCCTTTACTGTGGAAATTCAGAAGGCTTGATGACAGCAGCTGTTCAACTCATTCCCGAACCACGGGGCTGCTATGTAAAGTTGCACAGTTTGTTCAGGTAGACATCTGCCTATTAGATAACACGTTGAGATGGCCAAGAATGCAAAGACCATGTGATGCATCAGAGACAACCACTTCATGAATTCATATTGTGTTATTATTAAGAGGTATTTTTCAGGGAATTAGTTAATTTGCTTCTTCAATCTATTATATAAAGCAGGTTATTATTCTAAGAATCTTAATATTGAATTAAAATATTAATCACATGTCCATGAAAATTAAGATAGTAAGAATAATTATATTTAACTAATTAATATGGACAGTGCTTGAATGAACTCTTACCAGGTCAACTCCAAATTCTCATTGTGTTCTCTGGGAATTTGTATTTCTTCAGAAAGAAAGGGAGCAGTTTTGTAAATAGAGGGTGAACTCTAGGTTCAGAAGGATTATTAACAATTAACAAATATGAACAAAAAAAATCAATTCCAGCAAGTTGTATTCCAGAATAATTTTGATGCGTGTGTGTAACCCTGCCCAGACAAATGCATTACAATTTATGATGCTAAAATGACACTATTCTATTGGTGTTTTCACCTGGAATTAAATTTAATTTGGCATGTGTGTGATTTGTCGAAATATTTTTTGAACCTCTCCAGTGCTTCTCAATTTAGCTATCATCCTTGTAAATTGTTTTTTACTTTCTTTCATATTGATGTGTTATGGAGACTACAGCTTTGCACATTCATTGGAGGACGGCCTAACCAGACTATTAACAAGATATCCCTGCTTTTCAATTCAATCCCTCCCTCTAAGATGAAATCTAATTGCCTTATTACCTTGCGTCACTACTTTTAGTGTTAAAAAAACCTGAAAGAACTACAGATACTGGAAATTAAAAACAAAAGCAGAAATTGCTGGAAAAAAACTCAGTCAGTCTGGCAGCATCTGTGGAGAGGAATCAGAGTTAATGTTCTAGGTCTAGGGAAGGGTCACTGGACCCTAAATCTGCGTACTGGACCCAGGTTAGCACTGCTGCCTCACAGCGCCAGGTTCGATTCCAGCCATGGGAGACTGCCTGTGTGGAGTTTGCACATTTTCCTCATGTCTGCGTGGGTTTCCTCCGGGTGCTCTGGTTTCCTTCCACAGTCCAAAGATGTCCAGGTCAGGTGAATTGGCCATGTTAAATTGCCCATAGTGTTAGGTATGCTAGTCAGAGAGAAATGGGTCTGGGTGGATTACTCTTCGGAGGGTAGGTGTGGACTGGTTGGCCTGAAGAGCCTGTCTCCACACTGTAGGGAATCTAATCTAATCTAATCTAATCTAATCTAAATCTGCCTATTGGACCCTAAATGTCAACTCTGATTTCTCTCCACAGATACCCAATTGTTCTTTCAATTTCTAAGCTTCTTTAATTCATTTAGTTTCATACTTTCTAAGGAGTAATAGCTTCCTTGTTCTTATCACTGAAAACTACCATCTCATACTTTTCTCGTCTGAACTTTTACAGTGTTTTCTTTCGAGTTTATCTCCCTTAGCTCCATCCTCATTGATGTTTTATTCTGACAATGTATTATTTAACAAACACTTTGGTCTTTGCACTACTTGTACCCTTGTTATTGTGATCACTATGCTCTAAATGTTTCTCTATGCTTACATCTTTTAGGCGTGCTAGTTCATTTCCAAATAGTAGTTTTTGCAGTGCTTCCCCTCATATTATACTGGATCAGAAAGGTGTCTTGTATTTATTAGCATAAGAACCATTCCTTCACCCCCAACTATTTTAGTTTATTTTGGAGTATTTAAAATACCTCTTTTTTTTTACTCCTTTCATATATCTGTCTACATGTTTCTCCAAATATTTCATTCCACCATTTGGTAGTCTAGAGTATATCGCTAATATTGTGGTTGACGTCTGTATTCTTTATCTCTATAATATCAGTCCCTTTGCTGATTCGGAAGCATCATTAGTTTCAGTTCTGGTTTTACTGAGTAAACAATTTGATGTGCAAAACTCATCTAAGATCATAAGGCCAGAAGAGATAGGAGCAGAAGTAGGTGCCTCAGCCTATCAGGTCGCTTTGCATTCAATGAAATCATAGCTAATTTTATAATCCTCAACTTCGCTTTCCTGCATCTTCCCCATTACTGTTGATTCCCTTACTGATTAAAAAGAACCTTTTTTTGCTTGCTGCCATGCCAGTATATATTTCTTTAGATAAAAGGTCCAAAACTATTCACAGACTTCCTGCTGTGATTTGTTCAGTGACTTCGAAAGTTTAAGCAAACTCGCCCTACTTTTATACTCTATTCCCTTTGAAAAAGGCAAACATTCCATTTGCCTTTCCTAATAAACAAAGAACTTTAATGTTGGCTTTTTGTGTTCATGAATTAAAACTCCCAAATTCCTCTGTCCTATAGATTTCTGCAGCCTTTCTTCATTCATATAATATTAAGCTTCTCCATTCTTCAAATGGTAAAAAGCATAACCTCATATTTCCCCACAATATAGCATGTCAATCTAGCTTTATGCCCATTCACTGGTCCTTGTGCAATTTCTTTGTGTCTTCCTCGCTAATTTCCTTCCAATCTATATTATGACATTCATAAACATAACTATGATACATTCACTTTCCTCATCCAAGGCGTTGACATATATTGCAAATAATTGTGGTCGCTGAACTGATCCCTGTGAAATGCCACATGTTGCAATCCTAAAAATGCCTCCCTTCTCTCACCTCTTCTATTAGACAATTCTTTATCCATGCTAATGTACTAACTCCAATGTCTGCTGCCTTATAAATTGCTTTCTGAAAATCCAAATATATTACATCTGCTTTCTCGATCCTATTTGTTACTGCCTCAAAGAATCCTAGTTAATTTGTCAGGTATGATTTCCCCTTTATAAAACTATGCTGATTCTGCTTGATCATATTATGCTTTTCTACATGCTCTGCTATGGTGTTCTTTATTAAAGATTCTTAACATATCCCCAGTAACAGACCTTAAGCTAACTGGTATATAGCTACCTTGCTTTTTTGTCACTTTCTTATTTTTAAGTGGACATACCATATTGGTAGTTTTCCAATCCTCTAAGAGTTTTCCAGAATCTAAGGATTTCTAAATGATTACTACCAGTGCATCTACTATCTCTGTAGTTAAATCCTTGAATATCATAGGATGTATCCCATCAGTTCCAGGGGGCTTGTCAGTCCCATTAGTTTCCCCTGCACGTTCTTTCCAGTGATTGTTTTTGTATTTATTTCCTCTTCTTCTTTTGCCCCATGAATATTTAGTTGTTTTGGGATTTTATTCATGTCTTTTATTGTGAAGACTGATGCAAAGTATTTATTCAATACCTCTGACGTTTCCTGGTTCTCCATTATTATTTCCCCAACCAATGTTCACTTTGACTTCCCTGTTTTATATATTTAAAGACACTCTTGCTGTCTGTCTTGATATTAGCTTGCAGGTTCACCCACAAAATTTATTTTCTCCCTTGTTATTATTTTTCCGGTAATCTTTTCTTTAAAACTTCCCAATCCTCTTGCTTGGCACTAACCTTTGCCACATTGTATGTTCTTTCTTTCAATCTGATGCTATCCTTGACTTCCTTAGTTAACCATGCTTGGGCTTATCCTTCTTTCTCACTGGAATATGTCTATGCTGTAAGCTATGAGTTATTTTCTTAAATATCTGCACTTTTGGTCCTCAGACATCTTTGCTGTTGAACTCCTTTGCCAGTTCATTCCAACCAGCTTTGCTGTCATTCCATTGTGATTGCCCTTATTTAATCTGAGCCACTGGGTAGTAGTCATTAAGGCACGTTGCATGTGCTTTTGTAGATACTGGGATGATAGTGGTCTTCTTGAAGCAAGTGGGGACTTCAGCTTATGGGAAGGAGAGGTTGAAGATATCAGTGAATACCTCCACCAGCTGGTCTGCTCAGGCTCTAAATGCACGTCTGGGTACTGTGTTTGGGCCCATCGCTTTCGTTGGGTTGACTCCCAGGGACACTGATCTGATGTCTGCAGCGGTGACAGAGGGAGCGGTGCATCTGGCCATGTTGATGTAAGTGACACTGTGCTGCTAGCATTCTGTTTAAATCAAGCACAGAGAGCATTGGGCGCATCAGGGAGGGATGTATCTTTGTCCGCTATCTTGCTCTGCTTCATTTTATATCCTGTGTGTTACTTAGGCCTTGCCACAGATAGTGGGGGTCTGTAAGATTGGTTTGGGCATCTAACTTGGTCCAGTACTACCACTTGGCAGCTCTGATGGCTTTGCAGAAGTCATATCTGAATTTTCTAAATAGATTTGGGTTGTCCAACTTGAATGCTGCATGCCTGGTCTTCAGCAGGAGTGAATTTCTTAGTTCATCCAAGGTTTTTGGTTGGGGAACACCCAGGTTGACTTCTTTGGCATGCAGTCCTTCATGCATTTGCGAATAAAGTTCATGGCTGTGGTGGTGTACCTGCCCAGGTTTTGCGTGATACTTGATTCCAAACTGATTCCAAACAGTTCCGGAGGCACTCTTCTGGTGCCTTGAACCAGCATTGTATTTCTTTCCATGAAGGATCCTCCAGTTTCAGCTTCTGCTTGTAAGCTGGGAGGAACACAGTGTTGTGATCTGATTTTCTGAAGTGTGGACAGGGAATGGAGCAGTAGGCATCTTTAATGGTTGTGTGGCAGTGGTCCAGGATGTTCAGTCCTCTGGTGAGGCAGGAGATATGTTGGTGGTACTTTGGCAGCACCCTCTTGAGGTTGACTTGGTTGAAATTGCTGGCCACAATGGCCTCAGGGAAGTTTGTCTCCAGAATATTTGAGGTGGTATAAATGTCATCCAGGGCATTCTTTATATTGCATGGTGTGGTTTGTAGATTGCTGTCAGAATGGTGGAGGTGAGTAGGGAAGGCATTTCACTGTGAGGTATTCAGGGTTGCCACGTTTGAGCACGAGGATGTGTTGATCAGAAACTGTAACCCACCACCCTTTGCCTTAACTGAGGATGCCATGTGGTCCCTCAGCTTGCAGGGCACAGTCAGATGAGGCACGTCTCTGTGAAAAAGAGCACAAAACAGTCTCTCAGTTTCTTCTGGAAGGTAAGCCTAGATCTGAGTTTAATCGATTTTGTCTTCGATTGCCTGGACATTTGATAGGCGTATGTTGGAGATAGGGGAATTAGAATCTGATTGAAGATTTGTAGCTCGGGTATCCGTTGTTGTGGTTCTGCTCGCCGAGCTGGAAGTTTTTGCTGCAAACGTTTCGTTCCCTGGCTAGGGAACATCATCAGTGCGGTGGGAGCCTCGTGTGAAGCGCTGCTTTGATGTTTCTTCCGGTATTTATACTGGTTTGTTCTTGCCGCTTCCGGGTGTCAGTTTCAGCTGCAGTGATTTGTATCTGGGGTCCAGGTCGATGTGTCTGTTGATGGATGTTCTTGCCGTTTCCGGGTGTCAGTTTCAGCTGTAGTGGTTTGTATATGGTGTCCAGGTCAATGTGTCTATTGATGGAGTTTGGGGATGAATGCCATGCTTCTAGGAATTCTCTGGCTGTTCTCTGTCTGGCTTGTCCTATGATAGTGGTGTTTTCCCAGTCAAATTCATGTTGCTGGTTGTCTGAGTGTATGGCTACTAGAGATAGCTGGTCGTGTCGTTTTGTGGCTAGCTGATGTTCGTGGATGCGGATTGTTAGCTGTCTTCCTGTACCATAGGACAAGCCAGACAGAGAACAGCCAGAGAATTCCTAGAAGCATGGCATTCATCCCCAAACTCCATCAATAGACACATTGACCTGGACACCATATACAAACCACTACAGCTGAAACTGACACCCGGAAACGGCAAGAACATCCATCAACAGACACATCGACCTGGACCCCAGATACAAATCACTGCAGCTGAAACTGACACCCGGAAGCGGCAAGAACAAACCAGTATAAATACCGGAAGAAACATCAAAGCAGCGCTTCACACGAGGCTCCCACCGCACTGATGATGTTCCCTAGCCAGGGAACGAAACGTTTGCAGCAAAAACTTCCAGCTCGGCGAGCAGAACCACAACATAGGGGAATTAGAAACCACATTGTTTCAAATTCACCTGCAGGCCAGCACATCCTTTTCCTTTTAGGTTTCCTGCATCTATATGGTCCCAGGAATTGATGTTGCGAATCAGCTGCTCCTCAAGATAAGTAAATGGCTCCAGGCATCTGGGCCTCCTCTGGGGTGGGAGGCTGTGAGGCCATAGTTCAGGCCAGAGCTGGTCGGGTCTCCTCGGGGGTAGGTCACAGCGATAGGTTTTTCACTCCTGAGTGGTCCCTAGTGTCAGTGGTGTGAGTCTTCTGCTCTTGCAGGGATATGAGTTGGTTTAGGATGGTTTGGGCCTCATGTAGACACGGAATCAGGGACTGGACCTAGTCTGGTCAGGCCATCTTGGGGTCACATTCTGCTGGTCCAAGGTTAAGTGCTGGGTTAGTCAGGTCTTCCCAGGGATGAGTCGCTGACAGGGCTGATATTATTCTGTTTTGACGTCAGGTCGCTGTAGGGCTCTGACCTCCATAATCATGAAACACTTCGACAGGCTGGTCATAATCCACATCAACTCTGGTCTCCTAGCCTGGCTCGATACCATGCAATTTGCGTACTGATGTAACAGGTCCACGGCAGATGCCATTACTCCACCCCTGCATTCATACCTGGAACATCTGGGCAATATGACATCTATGTCAAACTGCTGCTAATCAACCACAGCTCTGCCTTCAACACCATTATCCCCTCCAGACTGACGTCTAAACTCCAAGACTTAGGTCTCAGCTCCATCCGCTGCAACTGGATCCTCAGCTTCCTGACTGACAGACTGCTACCAGTGAAGATAGACAACTGCATCTCTTCCATGATAATACTCAACACTGGACCCCCCACCCCACCACTCCCAGGATGTGTTCTCAACCCTCAAGCTACTCCCTGTACACCTACAACTGTGTTGTGAAATTTCGAGCCATGTGCAAGTTTGCTGACAACACCACTGTGTTAGGATGGATATTGAACAATGATGAGTGAGAATACAGAAAGGAGATAGAGGGCTTGGTGATGTGGCCAAAGATAACAATATCTCTCTCTCTCTCAATGTCGGCAAAACCAAAGAACTGATCGTTGACTTCATAAAGAAAGGAGAACACACATTCATTAACATCAATGGAGCAGAGGTTGAGAAGGTTGACAGCGTCAAGATCTTAGGAGTTACAATAACCTGTCCTGAACTTCCCACATAGATGTGAAGATCAAAAAGGCACAACAATGCCTCTTCTTCCTCAGGCGGCTCAGGAAATTTGGCATGTCCACAATATCCTCACCAACGTTTACAGACATACAATAGAAAACACACTGTCCAGGTGCATAACAGCTTGATATGGTAACAGTTCTGCCCAGGACTGTAAGACTACAGAAGGTTGTGTGCACAGCCTAGCCTATCATGGAAGCCAATCTCCCATCAAGTGGAGTCCATTTACATGTCTCGTTGCTCTGGAAAGGCTGCCAACATCATCAAACACCCATCACACCCTGGTAATGCTCTCCTACAACCTCCTCCCTCAGGCAGAAGGTGCAAAAACCTGAACACATGGACCAGCAGATTCAAGAACAGCTTCTTCCCTGCTGTCATTAGACTGATGAATCAATTCTCTAACTTCAGATATTGTTGACCTTGTTATGTTGATCTTGGCTAGTGCACGTCCTGTCGAGTGTAACCTGGATGCCTTACTCTGTTTTATTTCACCCTATGATTTGTTTATCCTTGCTAGAATGATCTGCCTCTACTGCTCACAAACAAAGCTTTTCATTGTACTTGGGTACACATAATAATAAATCAAACCAAATCAAATCAAATTAAATTAAATCAAATCAAATCACAGTTGTTCCAACCTAGGTTCCTCCCTCTCAAACTGACTGTTCATCATGATCACTGTTTTCAAGGTGATATTTCCTCTGATATAATTTATTAAACCTGCCACATTACACAACACCAGGTCCAAAATAGACTGATCCATGGTTGTTTTAGGAAGCTATCCCAAATATGCACTATTAATTCTTCCTCATGGATTCCTTTGCCAATCTGACTATCTCAATCTACATGAAGATTAAACCACCCATGATTAATATACTGCCTTTGTTATAAGTTCTCATTATCTTCTGATTTATTCTCTGTCCCAATGTATAACTACAGTTAGGGGGCCTACAGTCTACACGGACTAGTGTCATTTTTGCTTTCTATTTTTTACTTCTACCCATATGGATCCTACATCTTCCAATCCTAGGTCATTTTTTTGCTATCATTATTCCATACTGTACCAACAAAGCTACCCCACCACCCTTTCCTTCCTGCCAATCCTTTCAGAAACTCACATATCCTTGAATATTTAGTTCCCAGCTTTGATCTCCTTGTAACCATGTCCATTAAGCTATATTTGGGTGGTCATTTCACCTATTTTATTCTGAATGCTATACACATCCAAGTAAAGAGCCATTAATTTTGCCCTTTTACCCTCATTTCCCCTTCTGATCCTATTTACTGCTGATTTTCAATGTTCGTATACTCTATCCCTTCCTGTTGTACTCTGGGCATCAAATTAGATGCCTTGTAATTCTGCCATTTCTTCTTGCTTTTTAAGCTACATTTTCCCTCTTGCAAACCCTCCTACCTGTCTAATTGGTTTGAAGCTGTTCACCCTTTCAGCTCTAGTATTTTACAGACCTTGGTCCCAGCTCACCAAAACAGTTCCCTTCTATCTTGGTACTGGTGCCACTACCCCACAAACTGAAAGCTGTTCTACCTACACAATCTTTGAACCACACATTTAACTCCTTGATTTATATACCCTTTGTCCATTGCCCATAGCTCAGGTAGCAGTCCAGAAATTATTATCTTGGAGCTTTTAGTTTTTAATTTGGTTTCTAACTAATGAAACTCTTATAGCAAAACCTCCTTTCTAGTCCAACCAATGTTGTTGGTCTCAACATGGATGATGACTACTGGATTCTTACCCTCTCTCTCCAAGTCTTTACCATTGTAAAATATCCAGAAAACTTTTGTCTTCTCTGATTTGGCACAATGTCTGCAGCACTGACTCCAACTTCTCAACTTGGATTTGAAGTACCTTGAGCTATAAACACTTAGTACAGATGTGTTTTCTCTGGATCATAATGATTTCCAACAGTTTCCACACGTTGCATCTGCAACACATCACCTATCCTGCCATCACCATTGTATTTGATTTAACTGACAAGTTAATTAGTCAATATTCTCCGCCCTTTACACTTTCCTGTACTGATATATATACTGATTTATATACTAAAAGAGGAGAAAACAAAATCACCAGCATAAATCTAATACTTTAGCAGTTACTTTTTAGACATGAAAGAATAAAACACTGGAGACCTAAACACAAGCTAAAGATATGAACTTTAGTTCAATGACGAACAATATTCACCTTTCTGCTTCTTTCCCTGCACTCACTTCACACTGAGGTTTGTAACGTCACTCAACTGTTGCTGTCATTGCAAGTCAATGTCTTAATCCATGCCTTAGATGAAAAGTTTACTTTTTGCAGTAAATCCGAGTTAAAACAGCTCTTCCCCACTTTGCACTGGATTTCTACTTTGGATCAGGTTCCATTGGTAGTCAGTCAGTAATTTACTTGGCTTTCTTCTCACTCTGCTGAGGAGTCACACTAACCATGCTCATCAGCAAATTTGACATAGCCCTAAAGGCTGCACTTTCATTAGAGCGGGGTGGGGGGTGGAAGGAAAGAGGGGGAGGGAGAGAGAGAGACAGAAAGAGAGCGAGAGACACACACGCACACAACTGATAGCAAATTTAGTCTAAGGGCCAGCACACCTAAAGCAAGCCTTCACAGTGACCAATGCTGCCACAGGAATTGAACTGCTGCTTGTCTTACCAACCATCCAGCCAACTAAGCTAATCAATCCCCAAATGCTATCAGGTATTATTGATCTATTTTGCTTCATGCTCATTTGTGGTACCCTACTCAAATATTGTCTTTACTATACTATCATGTTTTACAACTTGAGAGAATCTCACATCACATTATTTCTAATGGCTCCAACTGGTCCTTTATCTAGAGATGTCCAGAGCTCAGTTCCTCTTGTTATACTAATTGCTTTAGTAGTATCATACTACTGAAACTGCTAATTACAAATTTGTGAGTTAAACTTCTGACACCATACCTGCTCTTTCATTTATTCATTTTTCTTCATATTCTCATTTCTCCTGGCTTATTTATTTGTATCATTTTTGTTCATTTGTTCAAAACCACTTTATTTGCTGTTTATTTCATCTATGATGAATTTTTTCATTTGAGTTGGGAGATTGGCAATTGAACATACTAATTTTGCTGCATTTTGGGAAAGTAAATCTTAGCAGGTCTTATATACTCAGTGGTAAGGTCCGAGGGAGTGTTGCTGAACAAAGAGACCTTGGAGTGCAGGTTCATAGCTCCTTGAAAGTAGAGTCTTAGGTAGATAGGATAGTGAAGAAGGCGTTTGGTATGCTTTTCTTTATTGGTCAGAGCATTGAATACAGGAGTTGGGAGGTCATGTTGCAGGTGTACAGGACATTGGTTAGGCCACTTTTGGAATATTGTGTGCAACTCTGGTTTCCTTCCTATCAGAAGGATGGTGTGAAACTTGAAAGGGTTCAGAAAATATTTACAAGGATGTTGCCAGGGTTGGAATATTTGAGCTATAGGGAGAGGTTGAATAGGCTACGGCTGTTTTCTCTGGAGCATCAGAGGCTGAGGGCTGACCTTATAGAGGTTTATAAAATCATGAGGAGTGTGAATAGGATAAATAGACAAAGTCTTTTCCCTGGTGTGGGGGATCCAGAAATAGAGGACATAGTGTTAGGGTGAGAGGGGAAAGATATAAAAGGGGCAACTTTTTCACGCAGAGGGTGATATGTGTATGAAATGAGCTGCCAGAGGAATTGGTGGAGGCCAGTACAATTGCAACATTTAGCAGGCATCTGTATGAATATATGAATATGAAGGGTTTGGAGGGATATGGGCTGGGTGCTGCTAGGTGCGACTAGATTAGGTTGGGATATCTGGTCGGCATGGATGAGTTGGACTGAAGGGTCTGTTTCCATGCTGTACATCTCTATGACTCTATGACTCTAATTTTGACTTTCTAGGACATCTTTCAGTGCCACTTCACATTTTTTGATGACAGATGCCATTTGTTTCAAAGTGATGCATTTACCACTGTGAACGTCTAAGACCTGGTGAAACTGGAGAGAGCCAAAATAAATTCCACTCGAGATTTCCAACATGGGGGTTCCAGCAATTAAAACCATTTCAGTTTGATACAATTTGTCATTTTATTTGTTAAAATTTAAGCTGAACAGTGTGAAACCAGAGAAATGTATATTAACAGTAGAGATAATTCAGGGTTCTCAGATCAAATCAGATGTTTAATATAACGTATATAAGATAGCATTGCTCTAAAATGACAATGTGACTTTAAGCATCAAGAGGATGCCTTCTCTCTCTACCAGTTGGCTTTGCTATATCTCATATTCTTTGTCCATGAGAACCTTGTCTGTGCAATATTATTGAATTAGAATCAAATCTGAGAAAGTTTGAGCAACTGACATATTCACTAAAAATGAGATTGAACTTGGCCAAATTGATTTAATTTCAATCCTTTGGAAAGCACCAACTGACCAGTCTTTAACTCACATTGTGCACAAAGAAATTAAGATACAAGATTTTATCATAACTTGTCAGCTATTCCAATCAACATCGAAACATTTATTCTTTGATGCTTTTTGAGCTACAAATTCTCAAAGCCACTTAGGATTTGGAATTTTTATTCTTTCATGGGATTGCTGGCTGTGCCTGCATTTGTTGCCCATTCCTTGTTGATGAGGTGGGGTGGTGAGTTGCATTCTTGAATCACTGTAGTCTGGTTGGTGTGGGTAAACCAACAATGCTGTTATGGAGGGAGTTCCAGGATTTAGACCCAGTAACACTGAAAGAATAGAGGTGTATTTCCATGACAGAGTGGTGAGTGACTTGGAGGGAACTTGCAGATGATGGTGTTTCCACGTATCTCCTGCTGTTGTCCTTCTAGATGGGAGTGGTTGTGCTTTGGAAGGTGCTGTCTAAGGAGCTTTGGTGAATTTCTACAATGCATCTTCTGATGGTATATATAGATGACAACGTGCTTCGGTAACTGTTTGAGGCTGTGGTGACAATAAGGGAGCTGCTTTGATCAATAATAGACTGAATGGGGAGGTAATTGACCAGATTGAATTTGTCCTTTTTTGTGTACAAGATAAACCTAGGTATTTTTTCACATTGTCAGGCAGCTGAAGTAGAATCATTTGGTAAGGAACACAGCAAGTATTTTCAGGAGGATTACTGATTATGTGGTCTGGTCCCATAGCCTTTGCAGTATCCAGTACCTCCAACTATTTCTTAATATCAGGTGGAGTAATTTGAATGGACTGAGGATTGACATCTATGATGCTGAAGACCTAAGGAACAGACCAAATGTTTCTGCCTTAGATTTTGCACTGATGTTTATGGAGTCTCTTCTACCCTATTCATTCATGATTTGATGTGACAGAATTTCAGAGCTCAGATCTGATCCATTGTTGTGGAATAGCTCAGCTCTGTAGATTACTTGCAGCTTATGTTGCTTAGTATGCAAGTAGTCCTGTTTGGTAGCTTCATTAGATTGACACCTCAGTTTTAGGTATGCCTGGGTTATGCTTGATATCCCCACCTTCAATTTCCATTGAACCAGGGGGGTGATCCACTGGCCTGTTGGTAACAGTAAAGTCAGAAGTGTGACATACCATGAGGCCATAGATTGTATTAGACTACAGTTTGGCCACTGCTAAGGCCTGTAGTGCCCTTATGATTGTTAAGTCTTGAGTTGCTAGATCAATTTGAAATCTTTAACAGTGATAGTCTACTCAAAACACAATATAGGATATTCTCAATGTGAAGATGAGATTTAGTCTTCACAAAGACCATGTGGTGATCATTTTTACGGATACTGTTATGGGGAGATGCATCTACAGTTGGCAGATTGTTGAAAATAATAAGTAGTACTTTATTCCCTTTAGTAGTTCCCTCACTACCTGCCGCAGACTCAGTTTAGTAGCTATATCCTTTGGGATCTGGCCAGCTCAATCAGTAGTGATACTGCTGAGCCATTCTTGCTGGTGAATTTCAAGGTCCCCTACCTGAATACATGCTGCACCCCTTGCCACGCTCAGTGCTTTTGTTCAACATGGAGAAGCACTGAGGGTGGGTGAGGTGGAGCAGGGTAAATGGCAATCAAAAGGTGGTTTCATTATCCAAATTTGACCTGGTCTGTAAGACTTGAGTTTGGAGTCAATTCTGCTCGTAGCAAACTTGAAATAACTCCACAGAGGCCGGTATCCCATCAAAAAGTCACCCCTTTATTTACACATGCATAGTACTTGACACTGGCTCAAATTCCTGAGAACAGGAAATTCGACGTTTCGGGCATAAGCCCTTCATCAGCTTATGCCCGAAACGTTGAATTTCCTGTTCCTTGGATGCTGCCTGACCTGCTGCGCTTTTCCAGCAACACATTTTCAGCTCTGATCTCCAGCATCTGCAGATCTCACTTTCTCCTCAAATTCCTGAGAGACTGACATTCCTGAAACTCTGGAATATCTGTCAGCCAGGGCTCCCTGACTGGTGCAGTTAATCTGCTCTAATTGGGGAACTCATATTCTATGAGGTCTACCTGACTGACCTCGTTCTAACCACTTCTTCTCTCCCCTTTAAGTCCTGGGATGTAGACCTGTTCCTTCTCTTGGAGCATCTCCTGGGGTGTTTCCACACTGGGTCCGGTTCCTCTGACTCAGTGTCTGATACAGGCATGTATCGGATTGTAGCCTGCCTCTTGCGTCTGTATCATCTCAAAAGAAATTCATCCTCTTTTACAGGTGGTAAAGACATTGAGGCTCAAATTCCAAGGGTTCTTCAAGTTTGATGGAGTGGGAGAACCCATAAGTTCTGACAATCTTTCAGGCTGTTCTAAAGGGCTGAGTATGTTTTGCTCCTGCCCTGTTTACAAGGTTGTGGCTTTCATGTTGTCCACCTGCTTGCTCAGGACTGCCTCATCTACCCAAACTTTGTAAGTCAGGGACCTGAGTCGCGTTGACCATGTCTCTTACCCATGCAGGGCCATTTCTGTGGTTTCTCCAGCAAACTTTCTCCTTTGATCTAAACTGTCTCTCTCGCTCAGAGGAGTCTTGTGTCCAGCATTCTTGTCCCTGATGCTTATTCACAACCACACCACACCCACCCCCCACCCTGCCCAGGAAGATCAGATTTAACCTGGTGCAGAGTCTTTCTCTCATTAGCAACTCTGCTGGAGCTATCCCTGTAGTTGCATGAGGGTTGGTCGATAATCAAATAGGAACCGAAACAGTTTGGAATCAAGTGAAGCTATTGGCTGTTTCTTTAAGCTTACCTGCAAAGTTTAGATTGGTCTTTTGGCCAGGCTATTGGACGATGGATGCTTTGGAGCTGTACTTAAATGCTGAATGACATTTGACTTTAGGAAATACTCGAATCTCTGCTGGTAAATGATGGCCTGTTGTCTGTGACCAACACTTCCGGGAGCCCATGTTTTATAAAAGATGTTTGCAGCTTTTCTATCACACCCACGTATTTGAGGAATGAAATTTATACATATTTAGCCACTTTGAGTGAGCGTCCATAATGACTAAGAACATTGAGGCCATGAAAGGTCCAGCTGTATAACTGAGTCCAGGGTTTGCCTGGCCATTCCCACAAATGTGGGTGAGCTGCTGGCTGTAATTTTTATCCTGTTGGCACTCTGGGCACTGCTCCACCAATACAGCTATGTCTGCATCCAATCCCTGGCCATCAGACATAACTTTTCATTGACATCTTCATTTTGGGACATCCTTGGATGATCCTGGTGGAGTTTAGCCAGTATCTAGTGGCAACCTTTGCTCAGAGCAATCACTCTTGCTCCCCATAATAAAATGCAGTCCTCTATGGTCTTGTCTTGCTGGGTGCAGAAAGTTTCAAATCTAGTTATGGTGGTCCTTTTGTCTCCCTCATCACTGCCAGCTATTTTAGATTTGCTAGCACTGGATCTTTTTGTGTCCATGGTCTGATGTTGTCAGTGGCGCCTGGAAGGGTGTCCAGGGAGTTTAAAACCAGAATGGACTCTTCCAGTGGTGGCACCACCTGTGTGTTTTTGCCAGGAGGGGACAGCTCAAGGCATCTGTATTTGCTACTTGGCCTCTCGGACAGTGTTCTAATTTGTAATTGTATGCACTTTGAAAGAAAGCCCACTGCTGAATTAGACCTAAAGCTATGGAAGGCACAGGTTCATCCTCTTTGAGTAGGCCTAGCAGGGATTTGTGGTCTGTTACTATTACAAATTTACATCTGGAAAGGTATTGTTGGAACCTTCTCACATCAAAGATGACTGCTATACTTTCCTTTTCTATTTGGCCATATTTGCACTCTGTATCAGCCAAATTCCAGGGAGCACATGTATTTGGTGTACCTTTCCAGTGGGCCATCTGTGAACCAACACTATCCCGGTACTGTATGGGGAGGCATTGCATATCAGCACCAGATCTCGCTTGGGATCATAGTGTGCCAACATCTTAGACAATAATAAATGCTCCTTTATTTCCCTAAAGGCTACATCTTGGCTACAAAATTATTTTTGAGGCCAACTCCTTTTCAGTAGCAGATTGCTAGGATGGAGGCCATGCTATGTATGTACATTCTGTAATAATTTACCAATCCAAGGAACGACCTAAGCTCTGCTAGAGACGTGGAAGCTGTGGCACCTTTGATTGCCCTCAGTTTATCTTCAAACAGGTGCAATCCAGTCTTGTCAACTCTGTAGCCCAAGTAGATCACTCGGGGTGCCTGGAACACACATTTTTCCTTTCTAAGGCGTATATCCACCTTGGAGAAATGTCTAAAGACTATGTCAGAACACTTAATCCTTATTGGTTTTCTCTGTCATTAGCACATCATCTCGATAAATGATGACCTGGGGTAGACCTTGTAAAATGTTTTCCCTCGTCCCTGAAAAATGGCACAGGCTGATGATACCCTAAATGGCCATCTTATATATTCGCACAAACCCTTATGGCTATTATTTGTAGGATACTTAAGGAAATCCTCATCTAGCTGCAATTGCAGGTACACATGCTCATGTCCAGTTTGATGAAGGACTGCCAATTTTGTGTATAGGTCCTCTATGTGAGGGATGGGGTATTTATCCAGCTGCAAGGAGCAGTTTACCATTTGTTTAAAATTCTCACCGAGAAAAACCAACCCTTCGGGCCTCACAATCGGTACAACTGGTGTAGCTCATTCTGCATACAGTACTGGTTTGCTGCTCTTTCACTTTCCAGCCTCCTGATTTCTGCCTCTACTTTTGTACATAAGGCAAGTAGGAATGGGTGGGCATTGCAGATCATATAATTACTTCCTGGTCAACTTGCAAGGTGGCCTTTGCTCCTTCAATAGTCCCGAGATCTTCCTGAAGAACGTCCGGGTGCTTAATTAGGATTTCACACAGGCAACCATTTTCTAATCCACCAAGGTTGAGCCAATCAAGGCAAGTCTTTCTCAACTAATTTCTTTCCTTTGTGCTTGGGCCCAAATCTTTTACTACAATCATTGTAACTGAACCAGCTGCTTCTCCTATGAGACAAGAACCAAAGTTGTACCCTTAATCTGTAAAGCTTCCCCAGTATAGGTTCTCAGTCTTGCTGAGGTCTTACGCAAACTTAAGGTTGGAGTCCAAAGTGAGTTTCGCTAAAGACTGTAATCACTGAAACAGCCAGACCTGTGTCAACCTCCATTAGAACCAGGTAACCATTTACCTAGATGATTATTTTGATTGGTTCTGATTTGTATGCTGCTCTGCAATTTAACTGTTCCAAGCCAGATGTAGGTGGGATTTCCAGGGTATGACTATTCTGGATACCGGCTTATGAGTTCTCTTACTCAATTCAGATCTAGTGGGACTCTTGTCCAGTCTTAATGCACCAGCAGCAACTATAATGGCTTGCCTGCCTGGATCCTGAAGAAAATGTTAAATTTTGGGTTAAGACTTGGCTTTGTTTTGGGGTTTTGCTGTGGGCTGAACTAGAGTCCCTCTGTTCAGGATATGTGTTGAATGAGGTTATGCACTTGCTTCCGCTCAAGCTCAGTTGGTCTGGCGAAGATGTCCACTTCCATTGACATACCCTATAACTCATATGTTCCACTTGCTGCATTTTCCAATGAAAAAGTCAGTTGTAATGCCTGTTTGAAGTCCAGTTGGGCTTTTGCTAGTAAGTGCTTTTGCATGGTTGCACCATTAATTCCACTATCGTCACCATTGAAATAACTCTGCGGAGGCTGGTATCCCATCAAGTCACCCTTTATTAACACAGGAATTGTACTTGACACTGGGCCACCTCAGAGCCAGCTCTCAGAGGAAACAGAACCTATCATGCTCCTATTTACATCTGTCAGCCAAGGGTCCCTGATTGGACCAGGTAAACAACCTCAATCAGGGAACTCTTATTCTATGAGATCTACCTGGCTGACCTCATTACAGTCACTACAGATCTCCCTCCTGATTGTATACACTGTGCCATTACGTCTGCTGGGTCTGTTCTGCTGGTGGGACGTGGATTGTGATTGTGGTGGCTGGGATATTGTGTAAGATGTGATTCCCTGAGTATGACTACATCAGGTTATTGATTAACTGGTCTGTGAGGTGGTTCTCCCTATGTTGGAACTAGTTCTCAGTTGTGACTAAGGATGACTTTGCGGCTGAAAGGGCTGAAAAGGCTGAGTTTCTCATTGTCATTTCCAGTGTCTTAGTTGATGCCAGGTGGTTCATCCAGTTTCATTCCTTTTTTGAGACTTTCTAACAATTGATACAACTCAGACTATTTCTGAGGGCACTTAAGAGTCAACGCATTGCTGTAGGTCTGGAGTCACATGTAGATCAGACCATAGAACATTACAGTGCAGTACAGGCCCTTCAGCTCTCAATGTTACGCCAACCTGTAAAACCAATCTGAAGTCCAGCTAACCTACACTTTTCTATTTTCATCCATATGATTATCCAATGACCATTTAAATGCCCTTAAAGTTGGCAACTCTACTACTCTTGCAGGCAGGGTGTTCCACGCCCTTACTACTCTCTAGGAAAAGAACCTACCTCTGATATCTATCACCCCTCAATTTAAAGCCACGTCTCCTCGTGCTAGCCATCACCATCCAAGGAAAAAAGCTCTCACTGTCCACCCTATCTAACCCTCTGATCATCTTGAATGTTTCTATTAAGTTACCTCTCAGCCTTCTCCTCTCTAACGAAAACAGCCTCAAGTCCCTCAGCCTTTCCTTGTAAGACCTTTCATCCATGCCAGGCGACATCCTGGTAAATCTCCTCTGTACCCTTTCAAATGCTTCCATATCCTCCCTATAATGCAGCAACCAGACCTGTTCAGACCAGAGATTTGTACAGCTGCAACATGACCTCATGGCTCCAAAACTCAATCCCTCTACCAATAAAAGCTAACACACCATACACCTTCTTAACAACCCTCTCAACCTGGGTGCCAACTTTCAGGGATCTATGCACACGGACACTGAGATCTCTCTACTCATCTACACTATCACACAGTGTGGATGAGCAGAGACCAAGTAAAGACAGCAGTTTTTTTCTTCTCTAAGGGACATTAATGAACCAAATGGAATTTAACAACAATCAACAGTTTCATCATCATTATTAAACTTTTAATTCCATATTTTAATTGAACTCTAATTTCACCAGCTACCATACTAGGATTTGAACCCAGGTCCTCAAAACATTAACAAACACAAAAGTAGGAATTGCTGGAAAATCTCAGCAGGTCTGGCAGCATCTGTGAAGAGAAGTCAGAGTTAGGGCTTTGGGTCCAGTGACCCTTCCTCAGAACATTATCTGGGTCTCTGGATTATTCGTGACAATACCGTTATGCTATCGCTTCCCCTAATTAAATGAAATGTATATGGTAATAATATTAGACAATTTACAACTGAACAGGGCATATCTCTTTTTTTCAGGAGCCTTGCTTTCCCAAAATGTAATTGAAGAAGATGTCTTGTAGTTTATAAACAAGGGTATTAGTTACATTATCAGTGTGCTCATACTACCTTTAAAACTGCCACCCACCTTTTCTATCAGTGCCTCCTCTAGATTTAACACTTTTTAAAACCTAATCTGTTGGAAGTGAGAGCTGATAATATTTTGGCATTGTAAATATCTGGGATCTTAGTGAATGGTATGACCAATAGTATGTCTCCTTAGCTAATAAGATTTAATTCTTGGAAAAGAAGCAGAGAAAGGGTTGAGAGGGAGGGAAAAGTAGAACTAGAATCAAATCATTATGGAAAAAGAATGAAATAAAATGATTGGCTGAAAATGCGAGAGCAAAGAGTCAGAAAGGAAAGCTAAAATGTATAAAATTGACATTTTTAGAATTATTATTATTCCAGTTAATGTTGCTGTTTGTGAAGTCAGATTCCAGGCTGAAATCTGGTTTGGTAGATCTCTTACTTTTATATTTAAAGAGTTGTTCTTTTTCTGAAACATAAGCAAGCAATGCTACAGATTTGATTTGAGCAATAAAACTGAAGTTCATTATGCAAAGGAAATGAAAATAAAATATAACAAACCTACTTACACATTAGGTAGGAAGGCAGCTTCATTGGGGTCTGGATTGTGGTGGCGGCTGGGTGAGCCCGGAGCAGGACTTTGACAGATGATGGCAAGGCAGCTGGCAAGCCTGGTGTGGGATCCTGGCAGATGGCAGTGAGGCAGCTGGCATAGCAGTGAGCATGAGGACCCAGCATAGGTTGCTACATTGATGGAGACAACAACAGTAAGGTAAGCCCAGTGCTGAAAAATCACATCTGAGGAATGGTGACTTTGACATTGGTTGGATCTGGTGTTGGTGGTGTCAAAACAATGGTGGAAGGGTAATGCATTCTCTTTAAGCTTTCTTACAATTACTCTTAAACTATTCAAAATGGTGCCAGAATCGTAGCGACAGTGTAAGATTTTCACTGTATTTTACTTTATTTTTTCCTGTAAAATACATGTGACATAAAATCATTATTTCATTCATTTATTCATTTACACATTATATTTACACATTAGATTTCAAAGCATGTGAAAATACAATTCCATCTATTCCCAACACCTTTATAATACATAAAATCATATCTATGGGTTTTGATTTAACTGTTTCTTTAAATTCCCAGTTTTGAGAGCTTGATAGCGTCTTTCTTGATTATTCACACAACTGAACTTAAATTTTCTTCACTGCAAACAACCCCTTCAGAGTTCTAATTCCTAACACCTTTGGTCTGGAATTCTGAAACTAAATCTCTTATACTGAAATGACCTATTTTCTAAGTGTTCTGAGCTAGTTCCTTTCTCTAAGACAATCTATTCTTATATCTGGTAAAAGGCAATTAATGTACAAATACAACGAGTTCTTAAACCTAATGGGATGGCTAAAAGTGAGATGCTGTTTATGTGAGGCAAGTAGGATGGATCAGCCATCAAGTACTGGATATCCATTACTAATAGCTTCATTCTTGCTCTCCTGTATTTGTAGACAATTTGTACATTAATGACAGTCTGCATTATGCTTGTGCTTACTTTTTCAGCAAGTTCCAGTCCAATAACTACACTAACAATGGTTGATGTTCCCAATTAAAATAACTTAAACAGAGTAAAGAAATGTTGTCTATGCCACCACTAAATTTAATGTAGAGTGCATCATTATAATGGCATTAAAGCACTGATGATGCTCATAGTTCCTTCAGCTATATGAAAGAAAGGTAATCAAGATTAGTTTTCAATTCTCATCTTTACCTATTGTAGCTGTTCTATGCATGTGACCTACATAACAGTTTACTGATTGGTGTTCCTCTACAAATGGATTGATCAACACTTAAGTCCACAGTTTCCTCATAGAATTGCTCTAAGGGTGGAGACTATAGAATAAAGCTCTTTGCTCAATTGTGTCTTTTTACTGAATCATATACACATAACCACAGATAACATGAGGAAAAAAATAAGCACTACTGCTATATAGTGGTGGTGTGGGGGATTCTTTAAAAATAAGAAAAAGAAATTGATTAGCTTTAAGGGGCCTTCTAATATGGTGTTAAAACATCACACAACACCAGGTTATAGTCCAACAGGTTTCATTGGAAGCGCAATAACCTGGTGTTGTGTGATTTTTAACTTTGTACACTTCAGTCCAACACTGACATTTCCAAATTATAATATGGTGGTAGTGTCCTTACCCGTAGACTGGGAGATGTGTGTTCAATTCACACCTGCTCCCTAGGTGTATAATAACATCTCTGAACAGATTGATTAAAAAAATAGGAAAACTTTAAATAATTAAGATGATCCTTAAAGGCAGCATCTTTGAGTAAATATTTGTTCACCGACCTATTTTAGTTTCAGCATGCATAGTTTGGTGCCACATTTTGCTTTATAATACACCTGTGAAGTATCTTTGGACATTTTAATTTGCTAAAGTCACTAATGTTATTGAAAAGGAAGGACTGAGATGACACCTGATAGAAACCATTCAAATTATGAAATGGATTGATAAGGTACATGCAGAGAAATTGTCTCCTTTTGTGGATTAGTCCAGAACGATGGGACATAAATATAAACGATCCAATGGTGGATCGACTGAACAATATTGTGTTTAGTTCTGGTCGCCTCATTATATGAAAGATGTGGAAACTTAGAAAGGTTGTGAAGGAGATTTACCTGGACTGGAGGGCATGTCTTATGAAGAAAGGTTGAGGGAGCTAAAGCTTTTCTCATTGGAACAAAGAAGGATGTGAGGTGACTTGATAGAGGTGTACAAGATGCTGAGAGGCATAGATAGAGTGGATAGCCTTGGCAGAAATGTCTAACCAGGATTCTATAGAGCTGCAGAATAGCCTCACGGCTCTTAAACTCAATCCACCTGCTAATGAAAGCCAAGACACCTTATGCTTTCTTAACAACTGTATCAACTTGGATGGCAACTTTGTGGGATCTGTCGACATGGATCTCAAGATCCCTCTGTTCCTTCACACTGCCAAGAATCCTGCCTTTAATCCTGTATTATACACTCAAATATGACCTTCCAAAGTGGGCAACTTCACACTTTTCCATGTTGAACTCCATGTGTCACTTATCAGCCCAGTCCTGCATCTTGACAACATTTCATTGCAACCGACAATAGCCCTCCACATTATCCACAACTCCTCCAACTGAATGTGGTGCATGTGGCAATAAATCAAGACAACAAGCTCTCACAAAGAGCCCTCAGAGAGAATCTGACCCCTGACCAGTGCCCTGTTTCTAATAATTGTGCTAACTAGCTTCTAAATAAATGAAACATTTTTCAGCCACTAGAAAATAGAAACAATGGTTGTTGGAAAAGATGTTAGAGTTGACAGATTTCAAATGTTTACACTTAGTCTCAGGTGACATATTGAAATTCCTTTTTAAGGTTGCTTATTTACATGGATGGATTTTGGTAGTTTCTCTGATGAGAGAGTGGAATCCTGCTGTAGGACCTGAAGTGAGAGCAGCTTCTGTTTGATCTCAAAATAGCTGCACAGTTTCAGCTAGTTATGTGATAAAGTTTTTTTTAGAATTTGATGGTGTCCTAAAAAAAAATCATAGGCCGCTTGGAAAAGGCATGCTGTTGAAAAAGATTGTTAAAGATATTGGCCAGATTTAAAGATAACTAATGATGATGAGGTTAGTTAACGGTTTCATCCTTCTGAACTATTTTGTTTTCCAAATGCATGAGCAGGTTTGGGAGTGTCAGATTCAGTCTTTTCTGTGCCAGGAAAAAGCTAATTGTGAATGTTTCCATCCAAACTAAACATTATGCTCATCAAATCATGGTAAAAGAATTTAATTTTGCTGATTAGTAGCACATACATTTGAAAACTTGACTGGACTATCACGAATGTGACTATGAGCCAGAATGGCAGGAATGCCTACAACTCAAACTTTGTAGCCTCGGTTGGATGAATTTTGTCAGTTCTCAGGGATGTAAGCACAGCCATCACCCAAAGGAAATCACTTCTCTGTTGCAGCTGGCATAACTCAAGATACTTTGTACATGAATATTATGCATGAGAGGATCCACAGGCTGTGACCAGACAGCCTAGTAGAAAATGTAGGTTTACCCAAGTGACTAGGTGGCATTGCTGATGAATCCCACTTATGGGACTGAAATAAGGTTGAAAAACTGACTTTAGGGGGCATTCAGCGTTAAAGATAGGAGTAGGAAAAAAATCACTTCAAGAGCCAGAAACATGTGAAGTAAACATCCAATCTTTTCACTAAACTATTGTACCAATGGGGTAGATACAGAAAGGGAGAGAGAATCTACAAATATTGAAAATTGAATAAAACCAGAGCGTATCAGTAGATGAGCGAAATAACTGCACAGTGGCTAGTATCCCCTCGCCAAGTCACCCTTTATTTACTTGTGCACAGTATACAGGCTATCACTAAGCTAACTCGGAGTCAGTTGCCTGAACTGAGGAGATTCTAATCTCCTGGTTATGATGGTCAGGCAGGGCTTTCCTGATCAGCACATATCAACAACCCCAATCAACAACCTCATGGTCAACGAGAGTAACCTGGTTTCAATCACTACAAAGAGAAAACAGATCATCTGAAAAATTTACCCCTTTCCAATTCTGACCTTGTGTACATTTTTGACTTTCTTCATGACAGGTATTAACAGCTCTGCTTTCAGCTTTCTCGGCCCTAATTCTAGAATTCACTCCTTAATTCTCTCTACCGCTTTCCTCTTTTTGAAAACCATCTAGGTATCTCTATCCAACATGTTCAACGATGTTGTTACACACTTCTGGAGCAGGTGGGTTTGAACCTGGGCTTCCAATCTCAGAGGCGGGGACACCAGGCCTGGGCCACAAGAGCCTGTTGAAAACTAGCTAACTGTTTGAATTGAATGGAATTATGTTTATTGTCACATGTACTTTACTGAGTAGAGTGAAAAGTTAACAGGTTGCTATGTCATGCCATCTGAGGTACAAAGGAAACAATGTACTGAATTTTGATACAAAGCAGAAAAATAAAAAAAAAGTTAAAAAGTTAAACATTACAGTTCTTCTCACTAGAAGTTAGAAAAATAAAAAAAATTGACAGTTCAGCATAGCTACCTTCCCTCCAGCCCCACCCCCCTCCCATTTATCTCACCATCCCCTTGACTCACAGCCTCATTCCTGATGAAGGGCTTTTGCCCGAAACATTGACTATCCTGCTGCTTGACCTGCTATGCTTTTCTAGCACCACACTCTTAACTTTAATCTCCAGCATCTACAGTCGTCACTTTTGCCTAGTTCAACACAATAGTCCGTAAATGCCTAGCCATGCTGGGTTTGCACTCCTTACTAGGCCTTGACCTCCTACTCTGGGCTCAACCTTACCCTTGTACCATGCTGCCTACTCTCACACCTTGCCACTTGTTCTTGCTTCCACCACTGCCTCAGACTGCCTGGTTTTGCTGTCACAGCTGGCCACTCTGGGGCTGCCGACTCGAACTCTGGCCATCAGGTGCCCTGGGTTGTGTGCTCTTGCTGCCTTGCAGCCTGTCCTGCTTCTGCCATTGCCTCGGGCTGCCTGAAAATGCCCTTGACGCCAACTGCCTGGGCTGCCTGCTCTTGCTATTGCTGCTGGCTGCTCCAGGCTGCCTGCTCGCACATTGTTGTAGCCTGTTCCTGCTCCCGCCACCGCCTCAGGATACCTACTCTCACCACCGGCCAACTCTGCTGCCTGCTCCTGCTCTCACTGCTGATTCCCTCAGGCTGCATGTTCCTGCTATGACTGATGCCTGGGGCGATTGCCGTCAACGCCGGGGTCCTCTCTTACTGCCACCTTGGGCGAGTCCTCCCTGCACTGACTTGATCTCTGCCTTGATGCACAAACTCTCACCTCATATAAGGTAACTTCAGAAAAAAAGTTGTGAAAGAAAAAAAGAAAGTGAATGAAAGAAATGTAAAAGCAGACAGAGCAGATGAGCTCTGAACAGAAGCCAGCATGCTTTGCTGCTACTCCACCACCACCATCTTGGGAGTTTATTTCACAAAGCTTTTGGTTACCTGGTGTTAATGGATGTCACATTGTATTTGATAATTGTTTCCTGAAGTGCTATGGATCACTTTACTGTGTTTAAAACATAATATAAATGCGATTGTTATTTTTGTTGTTTAGAAATTGATTTAGAGGACAGCATCTGCTGCTTTGTATCCATTGGATAAACTGAATGTTTGAGTTTAATGGGAAAGACCACAAGCAGGAAATATGTTTTGCTGTTCGCAATGTCATTGTTATGGCAAGGATGGAGGCCATTCAGCCCAATTTGTCTGTGTTGGTTCTCTGGTGAAGTAATTCACTTGAATGTGCCTTACCACACTCTCAGGCTGTTCATTCTTGTTCCTAAAAACTGGATGCATGAAAAGAATTTCCTCATATCACCATTGTTTTGTTTTCTAAAAGTTCATTCAAGAGATGGAGGCATTGTTGGCAGTTATTGCCCACCCCTAATTTCCCAGAGAGCAGTTAAGAGTCAACCATATTGCTATGGGTTAATAATTTAGTGATAATATGTGATGATTTTGAACATCTCGATCCAATCTCCACTCAGTCTTTCTCTTGGTATTCAGTCAATATGATTTACTTCAGAAAGACCAGAAAAAAAGTGCAAAATATCATTTTTTTTTGTTTGCTGTTTTTGTACACAGGTGAGAAATTTGCATGTAATGGAAGTAGTTATCTCAGAAATATACATTTTCACTCACAATCTGCATTAATTTGCTTATTTTATGTTGTTGATAATTTAAATACATATCGGCTACAGTTTGTTTTTGCTCCGGAAAGATACAGTTTCTGATTTGAATGATGAGCAAACCTGAATAAAAGCTAAATACTTTAGAAATATGAAATTAAACAAAATGCTGGAGAAACTCAGCAGGTCTGGCAGCACCTGTGTAAAGAGAAACAGAGTTAATGTTTTGAGTCTGATATAAGTCTTATCTGGAACTGAAAAGGAATGGAAAAAAATTAATTTTAAGCTGTGGACAGAACACAGTGATATCAGCTGCTCCTTCCTTCATATATAAGTGTGAACACTAACACTTCTGTTTCAATAGGACTTATTCTGGGAACCCCATCTTCTTCACAACCAGGTCACAGGGACTCATTGCCAGGCAGAAGATGCACAGGTGAGATAGATTAGCCATGCTAAATTGCCCTCTAGTGTCCAGGGGTGTGTAGGTAAGGTGGATTAGCCATGATAAACGTGGAGTTACAAGGATGGGAGAAGGTTGGTTCTGGGTGGAATGAGCCAAATGGCCTCTTGCCACACTCTTAGAATTCTATGATTCAGAAACAGTAGATGGTCATGTGACCTTAATTCAGTCTGTTTTGCGTAAAAGTAGACATTGTCAGAGTCAACACGGTCTTGAAAGGAAAGTCTTGTTTGACCAATGTGTTGGGATTCTTTGAGGAAGTAACATGCACTGTGGATAAAAAGTGAACTGATGATACACTATACTTAGAGTTTCAGAAAGTATTTGATAAGATGCCACATGAAAGGTTTTGCAGAAAATAATAACTTGTGGTGTAGGAAGTTCTATATTGGCTTGGTTAGAAGATTAGCTGTTGTTCAGGAAGCAGAGAGCAAGTGTAAATACATCCTTTTCAATTTGGGAAGATGTAATGAGTGGCAAGGTTTCGTGCTGGAAATTCAACTATTTCCAATTTATACAAGTGACTTAGATGAAGGGACAGAGATATGGTTGTCAGATTTACTGATGACACAAAGGTAAGTAATAAAGTAAGTTGTGAAGAGGACACGAGGTTACAAAAAGAAATAGAAAATCTGTGGCAAATGAAGTGTAATGTGGGAAAATGCAAAATTTATTCATTTTGGCAAGCGCAGGATAAAAAAAAAAGTTATATGACCTCAATGTTGAGCGATTGCAAAGCTCTCAGGTGCAGAGGACTCTGGCTGTCCAAATGTATGAACTATCAAAAGTAAGCGTGCAGATGCAACAAGTAATTATGTTATTTTCTGCCAATGTTCACTCGTGAGGAGGGTGATGTGGATATAAAGTCATGGAGAAGGACTATACTTTATTGACGGTAATTGGCATAGTCAGAGACAAGGTTCTGTGTGGTCTGACAGGCTTAAAGATAGATAAATGTCCATGGCTAGATGAAATGTATCCCAGGCTGTTGAGTTAGGCAAGGGAGAAAATAGCAGGGGCACTGGCACAAGAGAGGTGCCAGAAAACTGGAGGACAGCCAATATGGTAGCAGAAGATTGAGATTTTAAAGTATTGTTTCAATCAAACTCCACAATTCCTGGGGTCGCAAAGTTCCCAATTTACATGTCCCTTGGAATCAAGATTCCAAACGCTAACAAAGTTACTCTACTTGACAAGAATTAGTGTTTATTGCAAATAATTATATTCTAATCATAAGTAAGTATCTATTGACTATTAGCATATGGGTAAGCAGCAATATGGATTAGAGATTATAATCAGACTAGCCATAAATGTATTGAATGGTGGAGCAGGCTTGAGACGCTGAATGGCTTGCTCCTTCTCCTAACAGTATACTTGCCATACCTAATCCCATTTCTTCACTGTATTAAAAATCCTTTCCTACATATTGTTTCTTCATCATTACTGGGTCAATATTCTGGAGTTCCCTTTCTTATGACATTTGTAATAGCAGCATCGTCTTCATTTCCTCAGGTAAACAGGGGTTGGCCTGGCCAGCAATGCCCAACCAAATTCATTTAATGAGAAAGGTGTCCACATTAAAGCTTGGGCTCTTGTGGCACAGTGGTAGTGTCCCTATCTCTGAGCCTGAAGACCCAGGTTCAAGTCCTACCTGCTCCTGAGGTGCATCATGACAGTTTGATTAAAGCTGTCACTCCACTTCAGCTGAGGGCTCTTGTAGCACAATGATAGTCTCCCTACCTCTATCTAAGCCAGGAGACCTGGGTTAAAGCTGCACTTGTTCCAGAGGATTGTAATAACATATCTGAACAGGTTGATTAGAATTTTTTTTTAAAATCCTGCACTAAAGCTTGGGGATCTTGTGGCACAGTGGTAGTGTCCCTAACTCTGGGCCAAAAGGCCTAGGTTCAAGCCCCACCTATGCTGGAGGTATGAAAGAACATTTCTGAACAGATTGATGAGGTAAATACCCTTCATATTAACAGGCTTTGCATGTAAGTTAATCAACTCAAACACGAGTGATTTAGTAGTGGTAGTTAACAGATCAAAAATACTAAGGGTTGTTTGGTACTGGGATCTTGTGGTGCAGTGAGATTAGCCTACCTCTTAAGTAGGAGGCCTGTGTTCAGGTCCAATCTGGTCCAGAGGTGTGTATTATAATTTCTGACTGGGTTGAATAGAAAATGTCTCTCCACTAAAGCCTTATTTTAAGCAGCAGGTAACAATATTAGCTTACTTGCAAATGCGATATATCAACCATGGACATGAAGTAGGAACACCTCTCACTAAGAATGTGCAGCAGTGTCTGAGTAAGAGTAATGTTCTGAGCTGCTGGGTTGCACAATTAGCTGCAGGCAATGCTTCAAAAAGCAATGTAACCACAGCAACCTCAATAAATGGTTTACCTGACAATGATGCTAGGAGAGCTGGTTATTCAGAAAGAGAAGAAATTAAGAGTCAAACAGAGCTCATTAGCTTACTTAGCATGCAATCATAAGAAAAGCTAAATTATGATAAATAGCATCAGCTTTTAGTGGGGAGAAGGTGGCATTATGTGCAGGGAGGAGAGTCATGGTTTGGGAATTGGGGCATCTTATACAGAGGGATGAGGAGGGGATGAGCAGGCAAGAATTGCAGGAAACAGCATGATTAGAGGAATGCATGGATGCCATAGAGTGGGAAGGAGACAGCATTGGGAAAGGGTGGGACAGAGAATGGGACAGTGATCATATGTAAGGGATGAAAGGTATGGCTTGGAAAGAATGGAATGGCAGAGGACTGAGATTTTAAAGCACTGTATCAATAAAGACTCCAATTTTGTCACCAATGTTTTGCAGTTTCTGCTAATATGCAGATATTGGGGCAAATGACCAAGTTTGGTCAGGGGTAGGAATTATGGCATGCATCTCTAAAGAGGAAAGAAAGTGAGAAAGGTTAAGAGAAAATTTCAGAGATTGGGAGCTAGGCAGCTGAAGACACAGCAGTGATGAGAAGGTTGAGGAGGGAAAGCTTGCCATTGTCATGGTCATAGAGAAAGCCATTTGTGGCTTCAAGAAGAACCATATTGGTGTTGTGATGGGATGGAAACCTGACTGGAGGGTTCCAAAGAGAATGCACCCTGTTGCAGCCACTTCATAAGACTCACGTCACGGACAATGTTGTACATGTTCTAATGACAGCTGGACCCTCAACACTGTTCACAATGTGAAGGAAATTAGTGATCATATTCAGGCACTATGTTGAATGGGCCTCCCAACTCTGGAAGCCCACCACCATCACCTATTGAATAGGACTTGTGGAGGAACTTTGTTAATTTATCACCTTTGAGACGATTGTAGTTCACATCACATCACAGCCATTTCTAGTTTCCTGACTTGAACTGAGGTCATTGTTGGGTTTGGCAAAACTCCGCTCAAAAAGTGTTTCTCTCTGTCTTGATGCTGCCAGAACTGTTGATGGCAGCAAATACTGAAAACATTTATTTCAGCTCTACGCCATTCACACAACTCATTTTAAAGCTCTGTTAGCACTTTGTTTGTAACCTATTTTATTTGGAAAATAGTTAAAGCAATTAATTTTCATTTTACCTTTACCAAAATGGACATTGTAAGAAAAATGTATTTGTAAAATAAGTTTGTACTTTTGAAACTTAGGTAGAGATTACAGGTGAATAGAGTCAATTTCACTGTTTGGTAAACAGTTCCACTGTCTACCTGATGTCCCCCAACCTACCCTAAGGAATCACCCACTTACCTGCTGCCCTTCTCCCATCCACCTCCCACGTTCACCCACTCAGCCACCTGGCAATCCAATCAATCACCCAAACCCTCTCCCTGCACTCACCTGGACCTTACTCCCACCCACTTCATATCCTATTCCCCAATCCAACTGCCACCCTGTTCTTGCACTTTCCTTACAGATCTACTTTCTCTCAACAGCTGTGAAAGTGAAGGCAAAGAATTCTAGATTGTCACAAACTGAAGAGAAATTGAATCTCCTCATCTCTGCCTGAAGCAGGTCACCCCTAATTTTAAAATAATTTCCCTTAGTCTGGACTGACTGATTAAGAGGAAATGTTCTTTTCATGTTCACCTTTGAGATATTTCAATCAAGCCACCCCTCATTCTTCTAACCGCGAATGGAAATAAGCCAAGCCTGCCCAGCCTATCCTCAAAAGACAACCACTCATTTCAGGTATCAATCTAGTAAACCACTGAACCACCTCCAAAAATTTGCATTCTTCTTTATAAAATCAGACCAAACAGCATCCGAGAACAGGTCTCAACAAAACTTTACATAACTCCTAACCTTTATGTTCAAATTGTCTCGTAATCAAGGACAACGCCCGTTAGTCATCTTGATTGGATCCCAAGTCTGAATGCTAACCTTTTGTGACTTGTGTTCCAGAATATCTAAATCCTTCTACGCCTTGGAATTCCTGAGCCTTTCTCTGTTTAATTAATACTCCGCTGTTTCATTCTTCCTCACAAAGTGAACAACTTCATACTTTTCCACATTCTACTTCATTTGCTAGATTTTTGCTCACTTAATCAAACTATCTGTATCTGTCTGTAACTTCTTTACAACATACTTTCCTACTGACCTTGGTGTCTTTGTGAATTTAGCTATCATTCCATCATTTCCCTCATCTAAGTCTTGAAATATGGCAACTAAAGTTGAAAAAACACTGTGGTTTTAATGCCAATCCATCTTGCTGCTGGATGTAGTTCCTTGCATGCACTGGTCAGATTACAACAGGATCTTGATCAGATGGGCCAATGGGCTGAGAAGTGGCGGATGGAGTTTAATTTAGATAAATGCGAGGTGCTGCATTTTGGGAAAGCAAATCTTAGCAGGACTTGTACACTTAATGGTAAGGTCCTTGGGAGTGTTGCTAAACAAAGAGACCTTGGAGTGCAGGTTCATAGCTGAAAGTGGGGTTGCAGGTAGATAGGATAGTGAAGAAGGCGTTTGGTATGCTTTCCTTTATTGGTCAGAGTATTGAGTACAGGAGTTGGGAGGTCATGTTGTGGCTGTACAGGACATTGGTTAGGCCACTGTTGGAATATTGTGTGTAATTCTGGTCTCCTTCCTATTGGAAAGATGTTGTGAAACTTGAAAGGGTTCAGAAAAGACTTACAAGGATGTTACCAGGGTTGTAGGATTTGAGCTATAGGAGAGGTTGAACAGGCTAGGGATGTTTTACCTGGAGTGTCGGAGGCTGAGGAGTGACCTTATAGAGATTTATAAAATCATGAGGGGCATGGATAGAATAAATAGACAAGGTCTTTTCCCTGGGTTGGGAGGAGCCCAGAACTAGAGGGCATAGGTTTAGGTTGAGAGGGGGAAGATATAAAACAGACCTAAGAGGCAACTTTTTCTTGGTACATGCATAGAATGAGCTGCCAGAGGAAGTGGTGGTGGCTAGTACAGTTGCAACATTTAACAGGCATCTGGATGGGTATATGAATTGGAAGGGTTTGGAGGGTTATGGACCGAGAGCTGGCAGGTAGGACTAAGATGGTTTTTGGCTTGGAGGCTCGCATGGAGAAATCCTTCAAAGCTAATTGTCTATGCTTTTGTACAATCATGGTTGAAAATCAGATTTATGACTGTTTTGAAGATCAGGCACATTTTACTTTATCCAAACAAATGCAGTCAGAATCATTAAAAAGTGTCCAAATGTGGTTATTTATGTAATTGTGTGCCCCTGGAGGCCTTCTATAACAAATAGGCACTGGAATGTTGAAGAAGACTGGGAACCTTTAATGGTTTGGTCTGTTTACTTTTAATTTGATTTTGTCATAGTACATTACTAACATACCTTTCAAATGGCACTTGATTGAAAATGGATTTAGAAAAGTGGTATAGTTTATTGAGTTAAGTAGTACATATTTGTAGAGGTTCGGTTTCTGACCTACCCTTCACTGATTTTCCAGAATAGATATGTACATTGAGGAGAAGTGCTTAAGGAAACAATAGGAAATACAAGAATGAGTCTGGGGCTACTTTTGCTGTTCTAGGTGATCCTAGAGAAGGAAGGAGGCCTGGTAGAACTTAATCTTTTAAACTAGCTCTGACAGTGGTTGGCTAAATCATGTGGCCACCACACTCCGTCAGGATTTGGTGATGCCAGTGTTGGACTGAGATGTACAAAGTTAAAAATCAAACAACACGAGGTTATAGTCCAACAGATTTAATTGGAAACACTAGCTTTTGGAGCACTGTTCCTTCATCAGGTGGTTGTGGATGAAAGTGGCACTCCAAAAACTAGTGCTTCCAATTAAACCTGTTGGACTATAACCTGGTGTTGTGTGATTTTCAACATTCAGTCAGGTTTGCCTCTTTAGACTTAAGGAAGTGAAGATATTTTGGAGCAAACAGTAATAGGATGATAATAAAAGTTTTATTGAAGTTTGGTTCTAGGCTTGGGTGAAATGTAAGGTCATGCTGGTGGCTGATTTGGAGGTGAGGGTCATTAGGTCAAGTGGAATCATGTGAAGTAGGATCTCTGCCTATCTGATGAAGTTCTTGGTTAAAGTCAGCTGACCCACCTGGATACTAATTGAGGCCTTAAGTGGGCAAGTAATACCCACTTAAGGACTGTATTTTACCACTGCTGTTGTTCAACCAGACTGGGCAGATGAGTCAACGCACAGTTTAATGATGGAGACTGGGGTCTTGCCTGCGGAGAACCCAAAAACTAAACACATTTGGGATGCTTGCGAGTTTCCATAAGTGTTTAAGGAGATGTAGGGGTGGAGTGCAGTCCTTTATTCAATGGCCTGCATTGCTTCATCTAGGGACTTGGCATTGGGAAGGAAGGAATTACCACTTTGTCCTTCCTTTTGAACTCCCTTCCACACCAGGCATTGATGGGCACTTAATGTGAGTGGCCTTTCCCAGTGGAGGTGATGATTGGATTTTGCCTGTTCTGCCACCAACAGGCAAGACCCCAATCTCCATCATTAAACTCCACCCATGCATTTCCAGTGGCATAACAATCTGGAATGGAATTTCTGATTGACTTTTCCCCTTCTCTGAATCATGACTCATTGAGTGACTTTAATACCAACCTCACCTAGAGCAAGTATGTTAGCACAGATTGATGAATATATTTAGTATCTGGCTGGTTTGCTTGTCATTCACTGAATAAATGACTGGTTCTGAATTTATCTTCAACATTATTCAGGTGGAAGTAATACTAATTTATTTTAATTACTATGCCTCATTAATATGATGTATTTTAATGCTGTAATTATATTTTAACACTTGGGTGGTGGTATAAAAAAAGCAATTGAGGGTGAGGATAAAGCTCTTGAGCTTCACCATAATGAATTGGTAGACACTATAATTTGTTTCATAAATAAAATTGATCGAAGGCAGTGAAGTAATTTCTTATGAATGACAGGCAATAATTTGCTGGACAATACTGATAAAATTACAGTCAAAATATAGGTTCATTTTTAGGTTGTAGTCAATACATTAGTAGTCCCTTCAGACTACAAGTCCCTCATTTTAATACACCACTGATAGAGATCAATGTCATAGCTTATAATTATTCATATCTATTCAGTAAATAATTTGAAAGGAAATGGCTATCAGTTTAACTTAATGAACTATATCTTATGAAATAAAGGATTTTACTTGTTGGAAATATCAATCAACTTGTACGTTTCATTTTTTTATTACTTGGGATAATGCTGGATTCCACCCTCCATTCTGTCATAGTGAACAAATTATCATTTCTTTAGATAACTTTCCATATTTTATCTGGCATGAATTGTTTCCTTGAGGCTTGAATTTCCTGTCCTGAAATAGCCTCTTGCTCGTGAGGCCTTTGCATTGGCCAGATTAATTGGACTCAGTATATTAATGATATTGAAGGAAAAGAGGCTGAACAAAATTTAATGGGACTACAGTGCTTGTGTTTGGGTTGAGTGGATACTGATAATTACACCTGCTGAACCTGGGATCTCAGGTAAAGGATAGCATGTCAATTGCTTTCTAAATGAAAAGGCATTGATTCAAAATATCTTTATTTAATTGATTTTGATGTGTTGGTGCCTTGAAAGACAAATATGTTCCAAGTCGACTAGCAAATTATCAGGAATAATGGGCCATGTAGCCTAATTAATAAGTAATATGTTACTTTGAATAGATATGTATATTTAGCAGCTATTTAATAATTTTATTAACTTTATTCAGTCTGGGGATGTGGGTGTCAATGGCTGGGCCAGCATTTACTGCCTATTCCTGATTGCCCTTGAGAAGGTGATAGTGAGCTGCTTTCTTGAATCGCTATCCAGCCCTATGGTGTAGGTACATTCAAAATGCTGTTAACTAGGGAGTTCCAGGATTTGACATGGTGACACTGTAGAAATGATGTGATATTTCCAATGTGAATGGCTTGAAGAGGAACTTGCAAGTAATGGTGTTCCCTTGTATCTGCTGCTCTTGTACTTCTAGGTGATAATGGTCATGTGTTTGGAAGCTGTTGTCGAAGGAGCCTTGGTGAATTTCTCCAGTGCATCTTGTAAATGGTAGACATTGCAGCTACTGTGTAATGTGATCAAAAGAGTGAATGTTTATGGATGTGGTTCAAAGCATGCTGACTGCTTTCTTTTGACTGGTGTCAAGCATCTTCAGTGTTTTTGAAGTAACACCCATCCAGGCAAATGGGAAGTATTTCAAAACACTCCTGATTTCTCCCTTGTAGATGTCAGACTGGCTTTGGGGAGGTAAGTTACATTGTGCATGATTCTTAATCTCTGACCTGCCCTTATAATCAGTGTTTATATGGCTAGTCCAGGACTGGTAAGTGATAACACCCAGTATTAATAGAGATGGATTCACCAATGGTAATGCAATTGAATTTCAAGGGGGAATGATTAGGTTCTCTCTTGTTGGAGACAGTCATTTTCTGGCACTTATTAAAACAAATAATACTTGCCACTTGTCAACCCAGATGGGGATATTGTCCACATCTGGTTACATTTGGACAAAGTCTAGTTCAGGAGCTGCGAGCGGTACTGAACACCAGGCAATCATCAGTGAACATCTCCACTTCTGAACTAATAATGAGAGAAGGAGATAATGATAATGTTCCAACAGTAAAACTTTCCTATGAAAGATAATTGACCAGAATTCCTACAATTTTACTATATTGCAAAATATTTACATTGCAATCTGCTTTAACAGATATTGTCTTTAAAAAATGAGTAGAATTTTACAACAGGATGCAAATCCTGCTTGTGGCTAAGAAGCTGTTGTTGGGGATGAAGGGGGCAGTTCCACCCAGCACAATAACTCCTCTTATTATATACTCTGTTGCTAATTGAAAGATGTGAGGCTTGACTGCTGCTACGAAGGAACAGGAAGTATGGTCTTAGAGAGCTGCTAGCCAATCAGAGGCCAGTAGTTCTCCAGTACAGGCAAAGGCAATCTCTGTCACTGGACTCATAATCAAGAATTGTCCACTGGATTCCTGCAGAGAGACAAGTGTGGGATTGAGAGAAGGGTGGGGTATAGGAGGGTTCCAAGGCAGATGATCAGGGAGAGGGGAACCTATTGATAGAGGACTTACAGCTTTGGAGGTCTTATTGTTGGCACCAGGACTCATTTCAGAGGGATTTCCATGCCCACCAACTGTCCATGTGGAGAAGACTACCAGGCTGATTACTTGGTGTCGGCCTCTCCACTGCCTGTAAAATCCTTGCAGTGGTGAGTTGTAGCGCAAAACATGAATTAATTGACCACTTACGGGCTTCAATTGTCGCACTAGTGGGTAGGTTACTTCATGCCAACCTGAGCCACTGATGTAACTGTTGTTGGATCTGGAACAGACTTGCAAGCAGACTGTATGCTGGATGCATCCTCCTCTTCTATTGCAACAAAGAGTGTTAAATCCAGCCTATTAGGCTTTTTAAAATTACATGTTCATTCAAGGGTAAACAATTTGTCAGTAGTTAAGCTTCCAACTAAAATTTCCTGCATATATCACATCATTTAAATTGCAAAAAATTGTCACACTGTTGCATGGTGGTCACCAGAAATTCATTTAAGTAGTAGAATGAAAATAGTATAACACAACAAAATAGGAACTTATATGAAGTAGATGTTGAATTTTGCTGATAATAAACTGCCTGTCTATTTTAAATCTGTCACAACTATTGATTCCATTAACTTCATTGTAGTATTTCTTTTGTTCTGGAATAGGGTTAATGCAATTTGACATTCAACATTTTAATAATTGTGTTTCCAGTGATGCTTGTTGAAAGATGAATTGAAATCTATCCACTTTCTCAGAACCTTAACCTCAATAGGGAGCAGATTGGGGTCAGCAGAGATATTTAAATTTTAAAGACATTGAACTTCTTGGTCTAATGAGGGAGGGATAAAGGGCATAATGAGGGAGGGATAAAGGGCACAAAGCAAATTTGCTCCCAGGAAGCAGATTGGTCAATTAATTATTTTAACAAGGCTGGAAACCTGATTACCTCTACCACTTAGGGAAAACAATATATCTCACAAACTAATGGACTGACTTTTGGAAACTTGGCATAGAGGTGGGGACAACTGATGAGTTTTTAGCAAAGGCTTCGATCCAGATCCAGGGATTTTTGAAGGATCCATTAATATTGGGAGATAGAAGAATTTAATATTTTTAAAAAATATTGTACAATTTTAGTTGAGATGGGTTTCGTTTAAAATGTTTTGGAATGGTTCCTCTGTCAAATTGTGAGCAGATTTTTCAGAGCGGGTTGTTGGATTGAATTGGATCGAATTCTGGTGCAACTGCAATAGAAAGCTTGCTAGATGAATGAAGTTGAACAAAAAAAATCCACAAAAGATGACTTTGTGTTGATTCTGATAAAGTGACAATTATAGTAGAGCTGCAGTGATCATTAGTTATACAAGTGTTGAAATTATGTTTTGGATTTATGAACTACCTAACAGAATTGTTTAATTTGTTATTAGATAGTGAATCACTATTCAAGCTTACTGCTTAGGAGACACAGTGGTATTGAGGCATAGAATGATAATCATCTTTCACCATTTAAAACATTTAGCAACAATAATACCAGTGCAGAGTTACTATGATGTCTATGACAAAGTCATGCTGCAGTATAATGCCAATTCCATAGGGGTCAGTGTTGGATCACAACTATTCATATTACACATGAATGATCTGGATGAAGGAACTGGGGGTATTGTTGTTAAGTTTGCAGATGACAGAAAGATAGGTGGAAGGGACAGGTAGTGAGGAGGCAGAAAAACTGCAGAACGACTTGGATAGACTGAGAAAGTTGACTAAGAAGTGCCAGTGCAATACAATATGGGAAAGTATGTGGTTGTGCATCTTGGTAAAACTGGGAAAGGTTTCGGGAATCTGAAATCTTAGGACTCCTAGTTCAGGATTCTCTTAACGTTACCTTGCAGGTTCAGTGGGCAGTTGGAAGGCAAATGCAACGTTAGCATTTTGAGAAAGTTAGAATAAAAGAGCAGGGATGTACTGCTGAGCCTGTACAAGACTGTGGTCAAATTGCAATTGGTGTATTGTGAGCAGTCTTGGGCTCTGTATCTAAGGAAAAATGTGCTGGCATTGGAGGGAGGCCAGAGGAGGTTTACAAGAATGATCCTGGCGATAAAGGCAGTTGAGGAATCTTGGTCTGTACTTAATGGAGTTTAGAAAGATGAGGGGGAATCTGGTTGAATCAGAATACTGAGGCCTGCAAAGAGAAGATGTTTCTACTGGTAGGTGAGACTAGTATCAGAAGTCACAGCCTCAAATTAAAGTACAATTCTTTAGAACTGAGATGAAGAGAAATTTCTTCAGCCGAAGGGTGGTTAATCTGTGGAACTCATTGCTACAGAGGACTGTGGAGGCCAAGTCATTGAGTATATTTAAGACAGAAATGAATATAATCTTAATTAGTAATGGAATCAAAGTTTATTGAATTGAATTGAATTGAATTTATTGTCACGTGCACCGAGACACAGTGAAAAGCTTTGTCGTGTGAGCAATACAAGCAGATCACAGAGTTAAGTAGCATACATAAGTAAATAATAGGTAAACAGTGACAAAACCAAAAACACAGATACAGGTGAATGCTAAGAGTTTGTACATCCATTCAGTACTCTAACAACAATAGGGTAGAAACTGTTTCGAAACCGGCTGGTGCCTGTGTTCAGGGTTCTGTACCTTCTCCCTGAGGGTAGAGGTTGTGGAAAAGCATTGCCAGGGTGGGATGGATCTTTGAGAATGCTGGTGGCCTTTCCTTGACAGCGGGCCTGGTAGATGCATAGTATAGATGGGAGGTTGGCCTTTGTGATTGTTCACCACTCTCTGTAACCATCTCTGATCTTTGAATGGTACTGTTGCCATACCAGGTAGTGATACATCCAGACAGAATGCTCTCGATGGCGCACCTATAAAAGTTGGCAAGGGTATTCGCCATGATGCCAAATGTCCTCAGTTGCCTGAGAAAGAAGAGACGTTGTTGGGCCTTTGTAACCAGTGCGTCCACATGAAGAGTCCAAGAAAGCTTGTTGTGGATGACCACTCCCAGGAGCTTGACACTCTCCACTCGTTCCACCTCTGTGCTGTTAATGTGTAGGAGGGGCATGAGTAACATCCCGCCAAAAGTCAATAATGAGTTCCTTAGTTTTGCCGGCATTGAGAGCTAGGTTGTTCTCAGTGCACAATTTTTCCAGGTCTTCCACTTCTCGTCCACAGTCTGTTTCATTGCCATCTGAGATTTGACCGACTATGGTGGTGTCATCAGTGAACTTGTAAATGGTATTAATCTGGTATTTGACGAAGCTGTCATGGGTATACAGTGAGTACACTAGGGGGCTGAGTACACACTCCTGGGGGGCTCCAGTGTTGAGTGTTAGTGAGGATGAAATATTGTCCCCAATCTTCACTGATTGTGGCCTGTGGATCAGCAAACAGAGGGTCTGGTTGCAGTGAGAGGGGCTTAGTCCAAGATCAATAACTTATGAGGAGAAGGCAGGAGATTGCGATTGAGAAACATATCAGCCAGGATTGAATGGTGGAGCAGACTCGATGGGACAAATGGCCAAATTCTGCTCCTATATCTTATGTTTGAAAAAAAAACAAAGGATAACAGATGCTGGAAATTAGAAACAAAATCAGAACAGTTCTGAAGAAGGGTCCCTGGACCCGAAACATTAACTCTGCTTTCTCTCCACAAATGTTGCCAGTCCTGGTGAATCTTTCTCAGCAAATTCTGATTTGGTCAAAATACTGACACTATTTCTCTCTCCACAGATGCTGCAGCCATGCTGAGCCTCTCCAGCACTTCCTTTCCTTCACATCTTCAGCATTCCACACCTTGCTATTGTTTACCTTATAAGCACAGAACTGTACAGAGTGGAAGTAGGCCATTCAGCCCATTGGGTCCACACTGACCCTCTGAAGAGCATCCCACCTCCCCCCGCCACTTTGTCGTTGTAATCATATATTTCCAATGGCTAATCTACCTAGCCTGCACATCACTGGACACTTTGAGCAATTTACCATGGCCATTCCACCTAACTTACACGTCTTTGATTGTGGGAGGAAACCGGAGCATCTAGAGAAAACCCATGCAGACAGGGGGAGAATGTGCAAACTCCACACCGATAGTCAGAGAATTGAACCCAGGACCCTGGCGTTTTGAGACAGCAGTGCTAAGTACTGAACCACCATGCTGCCCCAGTCAATGCCCGTTTGGGAGAGACAAAGTAATGGTAGAGTTTGACCATAACCACTTCAAAACATCTCTCTCAAACTGCTTTTATTTTCTTCAAAGGATCTGCAAAGAATATTACAATATTTACCAAGCTATATATTTGGGAGGAACATCCAAGTAAAGGAAGCAGCTATACATTGTTGACACACTATCAATAGCTGCACTCCCTATGAAAGCAATCAAGGGTGCTAATATCACAGAATATTGAGTATGAAAGCTTGGGTTCAATTTATAAACAAATGCTCAGCATGCTTCAGAAGTCATCAACTGAATCTTGGAGACAAGTATTTGGTCTGATCATGTATTTGCCACAGGAAGAAAATTCTTGGAGAAAGAATATTATGCTAGGTCCGACCAGATAGCAAACAAGCAGCAAATAATCATATACATTGGATAAAATATCTGAACAGTTTAGAGATTTTGGTTGAAATGCATGTGTTGCAAGCACATTCAGTTCAACTTCTAAAGCCTACAAATGAAGCAGAGACATTTTGGGAGATATTATCATTTACTTTCAACAACTCCCCAGACTGCTGCTATTGGTAGCCCAACATGTCACTCATCACAGAGCCCTGGCTTCTTATATTTTTTCCAATATGGTCTCAGTCTTGACTTTTGAACATTTGCTCTCCTTAAGTTGGCAGCCTTGCCATTTTTTTGACAGTGAACTTTTCATCAGCCTTAAAAGTAATACCATTGTGGGACCAACTGCTCTCATCTGTCAGCAAAATGAAACTGCCGGAGATCTCTGACCTGTTCTCAAGGTGCCAGCTGATTCCAAACATAAAAGCCTTCAAGTTTTCCTTGAGTAAGGAACGTGTCAACAAGGAGACCCCAGCACAGTATAACTGAAGGAAATTAAATATAAACTTATGATGCAAAAGTATTATTACCAAAATCATTGCAAGAAACTCAAGCATCTTTGATTAATGTGACGTACGTTCTTGTACATGTTACCTCACTTGTCAGAAAGAACAACACCTTTCATACATACTGTGATTATGTTTACGTATTTCACCATATAACAATCTTGATAATCACAAATCTAACGTCTAAGATAGCGAAAGGTATAAGATTTTCTTATTCAAACACACCATATATGTCCAAAGTGGAGGAAGAGCATCAAGAAAAGGTGTCGACCACCTCAAGACTTGCCGTTGGGAAAAAGATGGAAGCCAGCTGAAAACAGCCAAAGGTGCTTGCTGCCACCTCAATGCCCCAACCACCCCCTTCCCTTGATTACCATCTGCCCCAAGTGAACCAGAGCCTGCAATAGCAATCTGTACAGGTACCTATGGAACCATACTGACAGTGGAAGAGAGTTACCCTTGTCTGCAAGGGACTACCAATGCCAATGATGTTATGTGCAAATAATTACTGGTGAGGTCTGGACATTTTTCTTTGGAAATATGAATCACTCTTTCAACTAAGACCAAATAATGGAGAGTCATATCTAAGACCATGAGATATAGGAGGAGAATTTGGCCCATCAACTCTGCTCCAATGTTCAGTCATGGCTTATATTTTTCAACCCCATTTTCTTTCCTACTCCCCATTACCTTTGATCCCCTACTAATCAAGAAATAAACAATGTAAAACCTAATGTGCACCGGTGGCATCAGGCTTGGGTGCTTGATCATTAAACCAGCTTTGTGCCTCTATTCTAACTGTTCTGAAACCTGTTATGGCAGCATGGTACAATTATTTTCCTAAAGGATACAAGTTAAAATGATGGCTTCTCACCAAGGTCAAGCATTTTGGTCGAAAACGGGGAAATTCCGTATTCATTCTGTTTTGGACGGATCTAAGTGGGGAGGTAAAGGTGGAAACAGGTGGGAAGCTGGCAACAGTATCTTCCAAGATTTCATTTGTAAGTCAGGCAGGTATGGATGGGGAGATAAAAACAGCAGGATAATGATGGGAAAATGGGAAAACAGTAGGGGAAATTTTCATTCTGCTCCTTAGCAAATGCAGGAATTGCGAAGTGCGATTGCTTCGTGCCTGGTTGAATTGAGGCATGAAGCAAGTATAATTTGTTCTGCTAGTGATCAACATGAAATACTGCTGGCTAGCTGCATGACAGTCCCTTTTAACAGGAAGCTGCAGCAGATGAAGGAACAGTCTCACAATATCTTTGATTTAAAAATGAATACTGCCAGTGGAGTAGCAGGCTGGAAAGAAGGCTGTTAAGTTCTCTGTGTGCTGGAGGCTTTAGTTCAAGAAGTCAAGAGTTAAGAAATAAGTTATCTATCCAAGGACTCGGATACAGTATCACAAGAACGTCCAGTGACCTCTTACAAATGGTTAAGGAATGCAACAGTGAATAATTTTTCAAAAGATACCTCCTACCTATTTCAGTGCTTAGTGCACCATCCCCACCACCATGACTCAGCAGTCAGGACTCCTGTTTGACATTTAGATGTTTTATCTCACCCTCGCAACTTATCACTGCTGTCAGTCGTACTGCTTGCTGCTCTTACATATTTCTAGCTTTGTCAGGCACGTCTCTCAAATACGTTGCAAGATGTACACATATCATATTCGTGCTAGGATCCTTGCAATCATGGTGCATCATAAGGACTTCACTAGAGGTGGCCAGGAGAAGTTTGGCTGCCATTATCCAGTAGTCTGAAGCACCAACATCAGGGCTACTATTGAGTTGAATTTTGTGACTGATAGAAGTCAGAACAGCGCAGGATGCAAAGACTGCCAAGAGATTTGAATATATGGGAGAGACAACTATTTCCATTTCAATTATTAAACTCGTAATAATCCTAGAATTTTGGAACTTATGGAACTGATGCTTGTCCTTCTTTTAATGTTTTGAAGCCAATTGTTTTCTCTCAGGTGGCCCAGAGCAAGGACATACCATTCAATCCCTAAGTCTGGCTGCACCTCCCAGGTTAGATTCCTGTTTAGAATCACTATCAACGTTCAACTAAGACAGACTTCTGAAAAATCTGCTGCAACCATTAGAAATAGACTAGAGTAAAATCTGTCTTACCATAGCTACAGTGAGATTCTGCCAAAGCCAAAGATTCTAAGTATGGACTCAAACCTGTCCCCTTGGTTGCCATGATTTAACACCATGCTGGTCAGTGTTCTCATCATAATCACAGATTCATACAATTATTATGGTGCAGAAGGAAGTCATTGCTTGTTCCCCTGAAAAACAAGTATACCATTTTGGATACTGTTGGGGGGACAACTTACCAGGGGCATGCAGTGGGATGCAGGTCTCTGGCACAGAGTCTGTCCCTGTTGCACAGAAGGGAAGAAGGGAAAGGAGGAAAGTGTTCGTCACTGGGGACTAATAGTTAGAGGCTCAGAAAGAAGGTTTTCTGGGAACGAATGAGACTCACGGTTGGTGTGTTGCCTCCCAGGTGCCAGGGTCTGTGATGTCTCACATCGTGCCTTTGGGGTCCTGATGGGAGAGGGTGACCAGCCCCAAGTCGTGGTCCATGTAGGTACCAACGATATAGGTAGAAAGAGGGACAGGGATGTAAGGCAGTATTTCAGGGAGCTAGGGTGGAAGCTGAGAGCTTGAAAAACAGAGTTGTTATCTCTGGTTTGTTACCCATGCCACATAATAGGGAGGCAAGGAATAGGGAGAGATACCAGCTGAACATGTGGCTGCAGGGAGGGTGCGTGAGGGTGTCAGGTACTTGGATAATTGGGGCACATTCACGGGAAGGTGGGGCATCTACAAACAGGACGGTCTTCACTTGAACCAGAGTGGTATCAATATCCTGGGTGGGAAATTTGCTGATGCTATCCAGGTGGGTTTAATCTAACTCAGCAGGGGGATGGGAACCTGAGGTGTGATTCCAGTGCACAGGAGGATGAGAGTAGGGAGGGCATGGACAGGGTTTCACAGTCACAGGAATGTGCTGGCAGACAGCAAGCTGGTTTGAAGTGTGTCTACTTCAACGCCAGAAGTGTCCAAAATAAGGTAGGTGAGCTTGCAGCACGGATAGGTAACTGGGACTTTGTTGTGGCCATTTCAGAGACATGGATAGAGCAGGGTCAGGAATGAATGTTGCAGGTTCCAGGGTTTAGATCTTTCATTAAGAATAGGGAAGGCAGTAAAAGAGGGGGAGGTGTGGCCTTGTTAGTCAAGGACAATATAACAGTGGCTGAAAGAACTTTTGACAAGGACCTGTCTACTGAGGTAGTATGGGCTGAGGTTAGAAACAGGAGAGGAGAGGTCACATTGCTGGGAGTGTTTCATAGGCCTCCACAGAGTTCCAGGGATGTGGAAGAGAGGATTGGTAAAAAGATTCTGGGTAGGAGTGAAAGGAACAGTGTGGTCATTATGGGGGACATTAACTTCCCCAACATTGACTAGTATGGTTGGATGGATCAGCTTGGAAGGATTTAAAGAGGGAGTTGGGAACAAAGAGAGGACATGAGTAGTCTGTAGCAGGTAGAATAAAGGGGAACCTTAAAGCTTTCTATAGGTATGTGAGGAATAAAAGGATGACTAGGGTAGGAATAGGGCCAGTCAAAGACAGAAGTGAGAAGTTGTGTGTGGACCCCATGGAAATCGGAAAGGTGCTAAACAAATATTTCTCATCGGTTTTCACTCAGCAAAAGCAGAATATTGTAGAGGAGAAGAATAAGATATGAGATATTAGACTAGAAAGGATCGAAGTTAGTAAGAAAGAGGTGTTATCAATTCTCAAAGGAGTAAAAGTATACAAGTCCCTGGGCCGGATGGGATTTATCTAAGGATTCTTTGGGAAGCTAGGGAGGAGATATTGGAGCCTTTGGCTTTGATCTTTGTCATCATTGTCTACAGGTTTAGTACCAGAGGACTGAAGGATTGCAAATGTTGTGCCCTTGTTCAAGAAGGGCAGTAGAGTGGTCCATAATTACCTGGGCCATATGAGCCTCATGTCTGTTGTAGGAAAGGTTTTGGAAAGGATTATAAGAGATAGGATTTATAATCATCTAGCAAGCAACAAACTGATTGCAGATAGTCAGCATGGTTCATCAAGGACAGGTCCTGTCTCTCAAAACTTATTGCATTTTTTGAGAAGCTGAGCAAGCATGTGGATGAGGGTAGAGCAGTTGACATGGTGCACATGGACTTCAGAAAGGCCTTTGATAAGGTTCTACATTGTAGGCTGTTGGAGAAAATGCAGAGGCATGGGATTGAGGGTGATTTAACAGTTTGGATTAGAAACTGGCTTTCTGTAAGAAGGCAGCGAGTGATGGTTGATGGAAAATATTCAGCCTGGTGTCTGGTTACTAGTGGTATACCACGAGGATCTGTTTTGGGACCACTGCTGTTTGTCACTTTTATAATAGGCACAGGTGGATGGGTTAGTAAGTTTGCAGATGACACTAAAGTTGGTGGAGTAGTAGACAGTGTGGAAGAATATTGCAGGTTTCAGGGGGACTTGGATAAACTGCAGAATTGGGCTGAGAGTGGCAAATGGAGTTCAATGCAGATAAATGTGAGATGATTCACTTTGTGAAGAGTAACAGTAAGGCAGAATACTGGCTCAATGGAAAGATTCTTGGTAGTGTGGATGTGCAGAGGGATCTTAGAGACTATGTACATAGATCCCTGAAAGTTACCACCCAGTTTGAAAGTGCTCTTAAGAAGGCATACAGTGTGTTAGGAATTATTGGTAGAATGATTGACTTTCGGACCGTTATGTCATGCTGCAACTATACAAAATGCTAGTGCAGCCACACTTCGAATATTGTGTACAGTTCTGGTTGTTTCATTATAGGAAGTATGTGGAAACATTGGAAAAGACGCAGAGGAGATTTACCAGGATGTTGCCTGGTTTAGAGGGAAGGTCTTATGAGGAAAGGCTGAGAGACTTGGATCTGTTCTCATTGGAAAGAAGAAGGCTAAGAGGGGATTTGATAGAGACATACAAGATGATCAGAGAATTAGATAGGGTAGACAGTGAAAGTCTTTTTCCTAGGATGATGACGTAAGCTTGTACAAGGGGGCATAGCTACAAATCGACGGGTTATCGGTTTAAGACAGATGTCAGAGGCAGGTTCTTTACTCAGAGAGTGGTAAGGGTGTGGTATGTCCTGCTTGCCAATGTAGTTAACTCAGCCACATTAGGGAGATTTAAACATCCTTGGATAAGCACATGGATGTGATGGGATAGTGTAGGGGAATGGGTTTAGATTAGTTCACAGGTTGGCGAGGGGCCCATTCTGCATTGTATTCTCAAACAATTACTGCACTCTAATTAAAAACAAATCCCTGGCTGTGGTTACTGGAGTAAGGTTAATATTGCCACAGACTCTCTTTTTGAAAATTGTTCATTTTATGCAAAAGAACAGATGTTGTACAGTCTTCAAGAGAAGTTCAAAAGTAGGTAAGAGTTAGTACATGTAAATCTCTGGAGAAGTCCAAATGCCCATACTGAGTTTTAGCACACTTTGAATTCAAACAATTAACTTTAGCCAAAAATACTTCATCTATTTCACTGCTTGAATCAGATAAAACTAAATCATGTTCTATTTTGCTCATCATGTCTGCATCTTAATTATGGTGTTAAGCATATAAATGTCCTTGCTGCCACTTTCTAAACTATCTTCCATGCATCACTACTTTGTGAGTTTGCTCCCAGTCAGAGGGTACAAGTTAAATCCTTTGTTTGGATAGGTTATGAGAATCATAGAATCCCTACAGTGTAGAAGCCGGCCATGGAGTCCACACTGACCTTCTTTCGAGCACTCCACCCAGACCCATCCCCATACTCTGTCCCTGCTGTTTATCTGCTGGTGTTTGGTGCAGGTAAAATACAGAAATACACAAAAATACAGAGGTGAATTGTTTATGGCTTCCTAATCAAAATAAGATACAATGGAGTAGAAATGCATCATGAGGCTAAAAGGAATATAAATTGGCTTATCAGAATCGCAAGGGATGTATGCTAAAGAGATGAACGTTTTTTTGGATTTTGTAAGATTTTTCTAGTATGTAAAACATCTAGGTATATATATATATATATATATTCAAAATCATTAGTTTCACTCTTGCTTTATTAGAAGGAATACTGAAACCTGAGGACCAGAGATTTTATCCTCAGGATCAGTTAACACAGTTAATTTGCTTCAAACACCCTGAGGATAGCTCCAGTTGTCAAAATGCAACATTTGTTTATGCATAATCATATTTCTTAAAATAAGTCTCCCAGGTCAAAACAGTGAAACAGATGCTTGTCAGAAAATTGCCAGGAATGTATGAAACATTGTGTTCATCAGTAAAATGTCATTGCTGAGGAAGGTCAAAGATAAACCACTAGCATTCAGAATGCCTTCTGTCAACCCAAAGGCAACTGACTGACAACCTGTTCCAGAAGGACAACTGGCTAATAACAGCCTTGCATTGCTGAACTAAAAATGCCTATACATTAATGTATACTCTCTATTAATTGCACATCTCAGCATGTAATGATTTAAATTAGCAAATCAGAACCAAAATTTCTCATTCTGAAGAAGGATCATTTGACCCGAAACATTAACTTTGATGTCTCCCCACAGATTGCTGCCAGAACTGCTGAGCTTTTCTAGCAATTTCTGTTTTTATTATTGAGTTATATTGAACTCAATACAGTACCTCCATTTCTCTCTCCATAGATACTTCCACACTTGCTGAGTTTCCCCCAGGATTTCCGTGTTAAATGAGAAAGCTCGTGCATTGTAATATAAAATGGTACATGTATATAGTTTCTCAGAATGCAATATAACTAAACCAACATCAACAATATCTGAGATTCAATGGATTAGGTTGCAAATTTTTGTTGTTGCAATCACAACCAAACTAAAAACTGATACTCCACTGTAACTTACACAGAAAAATGGTTTTCCTTAACGCCAACATGCGTTTAACAAAAAATATCATTGTTTGACAAGAAATAATGTAAAGAACAACTTTTTTCTTCTTGCATTCTACATACATCTTTCTGTTTGGTTATCTCTTTCCATTTCCACTTGCTTGACTCCATTCTCTCAACATGGAAATGGTGTCAAATCTTAATTTTATGGTTGGGTTGTAACATTGATTGATTTGTCTTAATCAAAGACACTGATCCACTTTTTTTTGGTTAAGCAAACTTCTTGCTTCTTTTCCACGTTCTTTATGATTTACACTTGGGGCTGTAAGAGGAATTTGTATTATAGAAGATTTGTCAGATCTTCTTTTTCTGGTCACTGATCTAAATGACAGGAACCCTGATGAAAGGCTTATGCCCGAAACATCGATTCTTCTGCTCCTCGGATGCTGCTGTGCTTTTCCAGCACCACACTCTGATGTAAATTATAGCCCGTAATCTTACAACAATATCACTGGCAACTCATAAACATCAAATGCATCTTCTCAAAAGCTCAGAAGTCTTGGCACTTGTGGTATTGGGTACATATCCAACAGTTGTCCACGTGCTGCAGCTATTGATCAAAACAAGATGCAGTTTCTTTTTCACTTCAAAAAAATTGTCAAGTACTCATTCCCATTTTCTTGTATTTGAACATGGAATAAGGAATACCTTGTTTGGATCATTTCATATTCCAGAGCACATTTTACAACTTTTTGCCAAATCGTCAATATCTTTATTTGCCTTTGGACACCAAAAGAAGCATTTTGCCCCTGCTTTTACACAGGGATGTAAAATTGTTGGAATGATGTGCTCAATTCCAGTTTTTCTGCTTTAGGAAGGATGTTGTGAAACTTGAAAGTGTTCAGAAAAGATTTACAAGGATGTTGCCAGGGTTGGAGGATTTGAGCGACAAGGAGAGGCTGATTAGGCTGTGGCTATTTTCCTTAGAGAGCCAAAGGCTAAGGGGTGACCTTTATAGAGGTTTACAAAACCATGAGGGGCATGGATAGGGCATGAATAGCCAAGGTCTTTTTCTCAGGGTGGGGGAGTCCAAAACCAGAGGGCATAGGTTTAAGGTGAGAGGGGAAGGACTTAAAATGGACCTGAGGGGTAATATTTTCAGACAGAGTTTGGTGTGTGTATGGAATAAATTGCCAGAGGAAGTGGTGGAGGCTTGCACAATTACAACATTTCAAAGGCAGCTGGATGGGTATATGAATAGGAAGAGTTTGGAAGAATATATGCCAAATGCTGGCAAATGGGACTAGATTGAATTAGCATATCTGGTCGGCATGGACGAGTTAGACCATAGGGTCTGTTTCCGTGCCATACATCTATATGACTCTATCCGTCTGTTCTTCATGAAGTTCCTATAACAATTTTGCTCAGCCTTGGCAGAATAATGTTTCTTAAACCAACAACAAATTATTGGAGAAGCTCAGCGGGTCTGGCAGCATCTGTGGGAAGAAAGCAGAGTTAAATGTTCAAGGCGGGTGCTTCTTCATTAGAGATGTTAGTAGCTAAGAAAAACTGGTATTTCTGCTAAGCTGAAGTGGGCGAACATCAGGTAAAGGGCAGCGATGGTGGATAGGTAGAGATGGAACCCAGAGAGAGAGAGAGAGAGAGAGAGATAGAAAAGGGGTAGGTAAACAAGGAGATTATGGATAGCTGGCCAGGACTGAAGAAAAGCTGAAGGAGTGATGAGTGAGAAAATGCACTGAATGCAGCTTTTATAATGTGATAATGGGTCCAATAATGGAATGGGTGACTGTACTAAAAACAACGCATAAGACCATAAAACCATAAGACGTAGGAACAGAAACTAGGCCATTCAGCCCATCGAGTATGCTCTAACGTTGAATCATGGTTGATAAGTTTCTCAACTCCATTCTCTTGCTTTTCCCCCATAATCCAAGATCCATTTGATACTCAAGAACCGATCTATCGCAGTCTTAAATGTGCTCAATGACTTGGCCTCCAAAGCCCTTTGTGGCAATGAATTCCATAGATTCACTATTCTTTGGATGAAGAAGTTTCTCCTTATCTCCGCTGTAAGAGGTCTTCCCTTTACTCTTATGCTATACCATCGGATCCTAGTCTCTCCTACCGATGGAAACATCTTCCCATCATCTACTCTGTCCAGGCCATTCAGCATTCTGTATGTTTCAAATAGATCCCGCCCATCCTTCTAAACTCCATCGAGTATAAACCCAGAGTCCTCAAATGGTTAGATTAGATTAGATTAGATTAGACTTACAGTGTGGAAACAGGTCCTTTGGCCCAACAAGTCCACACCGACCCGCCGAAGCGCAACCCACCCATTCCCCTACATTTACCCCTTCATCTAACACTACGGGCAATTTAGCATGGCCAATTCACCTACCCTGCATATTTAGACTGTGGGAGGAAACTGGAACACCCAGAGGAAACCCACGCAGACACGGGGAGAATGTGCAAACTCCACGCAGTCAGTCACCTGAGGTGGGAATTGAACCTAGGTCTCTGGCCCTGTGAGGCAGCAGTGCTAACCACTGTGCCACCGTGCCGCCCTTCTTCATATGTTAAGTTTTTCATTCCTGGGACCATTCTCGTGAACCTCTTCTGTACATGCTCCAAGGCTAGTACATAGAACATAGAGCATAGAACAATACAGCATAAAACAGGCCATTTGGTCCTTGATGTTGTGCTGACCTGTGAACTAATCTAAGCCCATCCCCCTACACTATCCCATTATCATCCATGTGTGTATCCAAGGATTGTTTAAATGCCCCTAATGTGGCTGAGTTAACTACATTGGCAGGCAGAGCATTGCACGCCCTTACCACTCTCTGAGGAAAGAATCTGCCTCTGACGCCTGTCGTAAATCTATCACCCCTCAATTGTAGCTATGCCCCCTTGTACAAGCTGACATCATCATCCTAGGAAAAAGGCTTTCACTGTCTACCCTATCTAATCCTCTGATCATCTTGTATATCTCAATCAAATCCCCTCTTAGCCTTCTTCTTTCCAATGAGAACAGACCCAAGTCTCTCAGGCTTTCCTCAGAAGACCTTCTCTCCAGACCAGGCAACATCCTGGCAAATGTCCTCTGCACCTTATCCAATGCTTCCACATTGGAAGTGTAAATGATATTCCAAGTGCAGCCACACTAGCATTTTGTATAGTTGCAGTATTACGACTCCGAAATTCAATCCCTCTGTCAAAGAAACCTAACACACCATATGCCTTCTTAACAGCACTATCAACCTGGGTGGCAACTTTCAGGAATCTACATACATGGACTCCAAGATCCCTCTGCACATCCACACGACCAAGAGTCTTTCCACTGATCCAGTATTAGATTAGATTCCCTACAGTTGGCCCTTCGGCCCAACAAGTTCATACCAACCCTCCGAAGAGCAACCCACCCAGTTCCATTTCCCTCTGACTAACGCACCTAACACTACAGGCAATTTAGCATGGCCAATTCACCTGACCTGCACATCTTTGGACTGTGGGAGGAAACAGGAGTACGCAGACACGGGGAGAATGTGCAAACTCCACACAGACAGTCGCCCAAGGCTGGAATTGAACCTGGGACCCTGATGCTGTGAGGCAGCAGTGCTAACCACTGAGCCACCGTGCTGCTCTTTCTGCCTTCCTGTTGTTCTTTCCAAAGTGTATCATCTCACATTTATCTGCATTGAACTCCATTTGCCACTTGTCAGCCCTATTCTGCGGTTTATCCAAGTCCCCCTGCAACCTGCAACATTCTTCCACACTGTGCACTATTCCACCGACTTTAGAGTCATCTACAAACTTACTAACCCATTCACCTATGCCTGTTTCTAAGTCATTTATAAAAATGACAAACAGCAGTGGTCCCAAATCAAATCCATGTGGCACACCACTAGTAACCAGACACCAGGCTGAATATTTTCGATCAACCACCATTCGCTGCCTTCTTACAGAAAGCCAGTTACTAATCCAAACTGCTAAATCACCTTTAATCCCATGCCTCTATATTTTCTCCAATAGCCTACTATGTGGACTCTTATCAAAGACTCTACTGAAGTCCAAGAATACCACGTCAACTGCTCTACCCTCATCCACATGCTTGGTCACCTTCTCAAAAAATGCAATGAGGTTTGTGAGACATGAACTGCCCTTGACGAAACCATGTTGACTATCTGCAGTCAAACTGTTGTTTGCTGGATGATTATAAATCCTATCTCTTATAATCCTTTCCAAAAGTTTTCCGACAACAGACATAAGACTCACTGGTCCATAATTACCTGGGTCATTTCTACTGCCCTTCTTGAACAAGGGCACAACATTTGCAATTCCTCAGTCCTCTGGTACTAAACCTGTAGACAATGATGACTCAAAGAACAAAGCCAAAGAATCTAACGCCATCTCTCTAGCTTCCCAGAGAATCCTCAGTTAAATCCCATCCAGTCCAGTGAATGTGTCTACTTTCACTCTTTCTAGAATTGATAACACCTCTTACTTACTCATCTCGATTCTTTCTAGGAGAAAGTGAGGACTGCAGATGTTGGAGATCAGAGCTTAAAAATGTGTTGCTGGAAAATCGCAGCAGGTCAGGCAGCATCAAAGGAGCAGGACCTGCTGTGCTTTTCCAGCAACACATTTTTAAGCTCGATTCTTTCTTGTCTAATATCTCATATCTCATTCTTCTCCTCTGCAATATTCTCCTTTTCCTGATGAGAAATATTTGTTTAGCACATCTCCGATCTCCATGGGGTCCTCACACAACTTCCCACTTCTGTCTTTGACTGGCCCTATTCCGACCCTAGTCATCCTTTTATTCCTCACATACCTATAGAAAGTTTAAAGGTTCTCCTTATTCTACCTGTCAAAGACTGCTCATGTCCTCTCCTTGCTCTTCTTAACTCTCTCTTTAAATACTTCCTCGCTAATCTGTAATTTTCCATCGCCTCATCTGAACCATCTCATCTCAACTTCATATAAACCTCCTTCTTCTGCTTAACAAGAGATGCAATTTCTGTAGTAAACCACAGTTCCCTTACCTTATCACTTCCTCCCTGCCTGACAGGGACATACCTATCAAGGACACACAATATCTGTTCCTTAAACCAGCTCCACATTTCAATTGTCCCCATCCTCTGCATTTTGCTACCCCATTCTATGCATCCTAAGTCTTATCTAATCACGTTATAATTGTTCACCCCCATCTATAACTCTTGCCCTGTGGTTGGTACCTATCCCTTTCTTTGCTAAACTAAATGTAACAGAATTATGGTCACTCTCTCCAAAGTGCTCACCTATCACTAAATCAAACACCAGACCTGGTTCATTACCAAGTACCACATCCAGTGTGGCCTCCCCTCTTGTTGGCCCTTCCTCATACTGTGTCAGGAAATCCGCGCACATTGGACAAAAACTGATCCTTCCAAAGTAGCATTTCCAGTCAATGTTGAGGAACTTAAAGTCCCCCATAATGACCACACTGTTCCTTTCACTCTTACCCAGAATAGTTTTGCCAATCCTCTCCTCGACATCTCTGGAACTCTGCGGAGGCCTATAGGAAACTCCCAGCAGTGTGACCTCTCCTCTCCTGGTTCTGACTTCATCCCATACTACCTTAGTAGACGAGACCTCATCAAAAGTTATTTCAGCCATCATTATACTGTCCTTGACTAACAAGGCCATACCTCCCCCTTTTTTACCGCCTCTCCTGTTCTTAATGAAAGATCTAAACCATGGAACCTGCAACATCCATTCCTGACCCTGCTCTATCCATGTCTCCAAAATGGCCACAACATCGAAGTCCCAGTTACCTATCCATGCTGCAAGATCACCTACCTTATTCTGGATACCCCTGACATTGAAGTAGACATACTTCAAACCAGCTTGCTGTCTGTCGACACATTCCTGTGACTGTGAAATCCTGTCATAGAGTTGTACAGCAGGAAATAGACCCTTTGGTCCAACTTGTCTATGCAGATCAGGTATCCTAAATTAATCGAGTACCATTTGCCAGCATTTGGCGCATACCCCTCTTAATCCTTCCTATTCAAACACTCTTTTAAATGTACTAATTGTACCAGCCTCCACCACTTCACCTGGCAGCTCATTCCATACATAGACACACACACACACACACACACACACACACACCACCCTCTGCATGTAAAAGTTGCCCCTTAGATCCATTTTAAATCTTTCCCCTCTCACTTTAAACCTATGCCTTCTAGGTTTGGACTCCTCTATTCTGGAGAAAAGACCTTGGCTATTTTCCCTATCCATTCCCCTCACGCTTTTAAACCTCTATAAGGTCACCCCTTAGCCTCTGATGCCCAGCCTATTTAGCTTCTCTATATAGCTCAAACCCTCCAACCCTGGCAATATCCTTGCAATAGCTTTTCTGAACCCTTTAAAGTTTCACAGCTTTCTTAGAGCAGGGAGACCAGATTTGAACACTGTATTCCAAAAGTGGCCTAACCAATGCCTTGTACAGCTGCAACATAACCTCTCAACTCCTAGATTCAATGCACTGACCAATAAAAGTAAGCATATCAAATGTCTTCTTCACTATCTTGTCTACCTGTGACTCCCCCTTCAAGGAACCATGAGTCTGCACCTGTTCGACAACACTCCCAGGGCTCTACCATAAACTGATGCTGTTCCAAATACTTGCAACACTACCATGGCAAAAAAGGTTAAATCAAACATAGGTGCTTACAGGAGAGAAGTCAGAGAGAGAGGATCAGCATGCAGCTGTTTCTTAGACCAGCAGCCTCAAAAATGCTGACTGCTTGTGAAAACCAAATCAAATCAAACCAGAGAAAAGCTGAGCTGGGAGAATTGGTCACACCCCATTCATTGTACTAGTGTTTTTTTTTAAACTTGAAAGTCTTTTGGCTGAGGCAGTATCTGTTAAGTATAATCAAATTAGACCTAAAGTCCATTCAAACCAGACACATCGGAATCAATGCATTTACGACCACTCTGAAAGAAACCGAGGCCAACCTAATCTTGTTAAAGGAGCAGCATCGTCACCAGAGTGAGAAAGTAAATGGAAGTGTTTCACATGTGTTTGGATGGGAAGGTGCCATGAGAGTGTGGATAAGTGGTGGAGGAGTGAATCAGTGACCTCGAGGAAATTGTCCCTAAGGAAGGTGGACAAGGGAGGGGAGGAGTGTAATAAATATAGGTGGCCAGGCTATCCTCCAAAATGGAGACAGAAATGTTAAGAAAGGGAATGGAGAAGTCAGAGATGGGCAAGGTGGAGGTGAGAACACAGGGGAAATTGGAAGTAAAATGTATCAATTTTTCCAATTCCAGACAAGAGAGGGAATCAGCTGAAAATGTGTTGCTGGAAAAGCGCAGCAGGTTAGGCAGCATCCAAGGAGCAGGAGAGTCGACGTTTCGGACATGAGCCCTTCTTCAAGGGCTCATGCCCGAAATATCGACTCTCCTGCTCCTTGGATGCTGCCTGACTTGCTGCGCTTTCCCAGCAACACATTTTCAGCTCTGATCTCCAGCATCTGCAGTCCTCACTTTCTCCTAAGAGAGGGAAGCAGCACCGATGATGTCATCAATGAACCTGAGAAAGAATTGCAGGAAGGGCCTAAGTAAGTTGGGAACAAGGAATGTACCTTGTATCCCACAAAGAGACAGGCATAACCCATGGCCACACTTTTGACCTGAAGAAAGTGAGAGGAGTTAAATGAGAAGTTGTTTAGAGTGAGGATGAGCTCAGCCAGGTGGAAGAATATGATGGTGGATGAGGATGACTCAGGCCTTCTTTTCAGGAAGAAATTCAGAGTCCTGAGACCACCCTGATGGAGATGGATGAATAAAGGGATTGCACATCAATGGTAAAGAAGAGGCAGCTGGAGCCTGGAGAGTGGAAATTCTGAAACTGACATTAAGTGTCAGTAGAATCGTGTACTTAAGTGGGAAAGGGCGGGACTAGAGAAGAAGAAACAGAGACGGGATAGGAAGGAATAAATTCTGTGGGGCAAGAACAGGCAGAAAGAGAATGAGAAATTCACAAGCCATCTGATTGCTTTCTGGGGAGCTGGTAGCAAGTTGTATAACGTTACTGCTGAGAAATGGAATGACTCTGTTTCTCTCCTTACAGATACTGATTGGCCTGCTGACTATTTCCAATATTTTCTGTTTCGATTTCAAGTTTCCAACATCTACAGTACTTTGTTCTTCTGTTATATGTTCCATGCTGGGCATTTGCAAGTGTAATATTTAAATTTGAAATTAAATTTGGAATGAGAATATATTTATCAGTCAATGCAAAGTGTAATAATTTTGTTAACAAAGCCCAGTTGTGTGGATCTATAAATAGTACACTATAGCAGTTGGCTAATGTTAAACTTAAGCAAAACTGGAAATTTTGTGTTGATAGAATACGGAACTGATAATTGACTTATTCACATTTGTACATAGTATTGTTGTCTACAATGCTTGTGTGGTTCAAGGCTTTTCAATACTCCTATCTGGATATTGCATTGGAGCAGATTGAAGGAAGTGGACTAGGTCGTGTACAGTTGTCTGACAAAGCTTCAGCTGCAAAGTGTATCACACTGAAACCTTCTGATGGCATCATAGATGTTCAGTGTACAACGATCAGTAAGTGATGCCAAATCTATGAGAAACAAGTTGACTTGACTTTAACTATAGTTCACAAATCTGAGTGCCAAAGAGGGAGGATTAAAATGGGTGTGGGGAATTGTTGGTGCCGTTAAGGGGCACAATACAGGAGAAGGATGAGAGCCCATGATTTCACCCCTGCCATTCTCTTTATGTCACTACTGCTCTTTCCCAATAGGCAGTACACACCGAGCATCTTGTCATTGCCCATTATAGGAACAGCACATATGGGCAAACAATCAGCCAATTCCAAACATGAGCTTAAGTTTGCAGCCAACAAACGTGAATGCAAACAAAGCAGTGGAGACTACAGTTTGCATTCACAGTGTGAGCCAAATGATCAAAGCCTATTCTACAGTCCATGATGATCTGCTCCGCTCAGTTCTTACCTACTATCATGTGTGTTAATCAGTCTGACTTGTAGCACATGATACTATTGAGCTCTTTCTCCAATACAGTGTCCTTTTCCTTCTCCTTAGAAGACTGCTCTGGTTCCCTGAGTTCCTCAGCATCTATCTCATCACCTCCACATATGTGGAGCTCAGCAAGCCAGTTTGATGTGACACACTGTGTCCAGACTGTACTGGAGGACATCACCCAGAGCTATGCAAACATTAGAACCATATCTTCAGCAGGTCTATCACCTGCTCCAGCTTGGTCCTGGTTGCAACGTATCTCGTACTTTAGTAAAGGTGATGCACCATCATGAGTGCACTCTGATTCCCTTCCTATCCTAGACCCACATAAATCATTCAACTTCCCATTGAATTCAGTCAAGCCCATTGCATGCTTACATCACGTATGATGCAGTTCCCCCTCTCCCACAGTACCTTGGGATGCTTGTAGTCAGCACCTGTTGAGTCATTGTTGCTAACTTCAGTGAGATGCAAATGTATGATTTGCAAGCACCACTGGCAAATCACCTTTGACCAGCATTTGAAACCTAAGCATATACTCTGAGTGCAGTGCAAATGGATGAAGAAATGGCAGCAAAAGAAATGTATCTGGAATTTCCAAATGCTTACTTTGTATATTTACCATTTCAATGTCCTAGCATCCCACATATCTGGATCCTATACTTTCACCCGTCAAAGTGACGCTGCCACTGCCCACTCTCAGCATTGACTCAGGCAATTTCCAATTGCATTTCACATCTAAGTGATGGGAAGTGATGGTATTGAATGCAGCTCACCTTGGGTGCAATCAGCACTAGGCTCTATTTGGTCACCAGATAGCTCCCCCTATAATCCGCATGTTCTCTTTGTCTTGCTGTACTCTGATAGTCCAATTCCACCCATTCCATCAATGTGGACACCCATCACATTGAACCTTGCATCCAACTGACTTCCCTGCCTTCCCTGCATCTCTGGGCTCCCTCAGTGGAACCCATACTCAGTGGTAGTTATTATCAATGACCCCCTTGCCTTCTCCTTCAATGCTTTTCCCCTCACCCCACATGCACCTTGTCTTCCTTGCTCCTATCTTAATAAATGGCAGCGTTTTGCACCCCTAGCCTTGACTCCTCCATTCTTTATAGCAGTGATCTCTCAGCAGATAGAGCGTGCAATCCTTCCATTAAAACGAACATACAAACAGATGAACAAAGAATAAGAGTTGACCACTTAACCCTTCAAGCCTGCTCCATCATTCAATAAGATTGTGGCTGATCTGATTTTAACCTCAGCTCTACATTTCTACACATCTCTAACAATCATTAATTCCCTTGGTAATCAAGAATCTGTCTATATCTGCCTTAAAAATATTTAAAGATTCTGCTTCCAATGCCTTTTGAGGAAGATAATTCCAAAGAATCACAGCTTTCTTAAATAAAATATGCTTCTTCATTTCTGTTTTAAATGCCATCTTCTCCGCTCCATTTTAAAACTATGCTCCATGTTTGAGAAACATCCTTCCAAATTCAACCTGGTCAAGTCCCCTCAAGATTTCATACATTTCAATTAAGTCACGTCTTGCCGTAGCCTGTGTTGACTAGACCTTTATAAGATTTTGCCCATGTCCTCCAGTGATTCCTTTGGCTATGTCAACAATCTATTAAACTCCTCTTTAAATATTTTCAGTGATCTAGCCTCCACAACTGTCTGAGGCAGAGAATTCCAGGTGTTCACTACCCTCTAAAAGAAGAATTTCAGTTTTAAATAAGTGTTCCTCTATTTTGTACAAATGTCCCATTTCACATTCTGTTCGCTTTCTTGCGGCTGACCAGGAGAGTAATTTCTTGTTTAGGCTCTCTCCTCAAATGCCATCTCAGCTTTCAAACTGACTGCTGAGTCTGTTTTGCAGATGCATTTAAAATAATTCTTAGGGAGCTTCCTTTATAACTTCTGTAAATGTAATTGATGATAAATGAATTACTATTTGTTCAGGTAAATATCCCCAACCATTCTCATTTCACAGTAGCTCAGTAATTAGTACTGCTGTCTTAAATTGCAAAGACTTGGGTTTGATTCCAGCCTCAAGCGGTGGTCTGTGTGGAGTTTGAACATTCTACCCATGTCTGCGAGGATTTCATCCAAGTACTCTGGTTTCCTCCCACAGTCCAAAAATGTGCAGTTTAGATTGATTTTGGCTATGCTACGTTGCCTATAGTGTACAGGGATATGCAGGCTAGATAGATTAACCATAGGAAATGCCTGTGATGTGTCTGGGTGAGATGCTTTTCAGGGGGTCTGGTTGGGATACCTTTCGGATGGGGTCGGTATGGACTGCTTCTATACTGTAGGGATTCAATATTAACAGTGGACTGAGGTCTTGAGGCGTAATGGCCAGGAACTTTGTGTTCAAATTCCACTCAAAGACATGATGGCTAAGGAAAGTGTGTTTTTTTTTCTCTAACATATACCAAAAAGCAGTTAGTAAAAGTGGGAGCTATTTGTTGGAAAGAGAACTGGGGCCTCTTCAAATACTATCCCTAGCTTTGGAACCAGAACTTGCATATAAAAATCCTTGTTAACATAATAATTCAGACTCTTTCTGGGATGTTGTTGGGGAATTTGTGTACTCAGTTGGCTCGATAGCTGGTGTGGATCAGATTGATGCCAACATCATGTTGTGGCTGGGGACGTTTTGGAACTGCCTCCTTGTCATTTCTGTGGTGGAGGTCATGATGCTATGCATGTGACTTGCTTTCAGAAAGTTAACTGAAGAAAAATGGTCAACCCATTACCTTTCACAATGCATTTCATAATTTATACTGCATTTCATTTGTAAAGAAGACCTATTTATGTCTGCAACTTTCTCTATGTTATTTTTGAACAAATATATATTTGTTTGAATCTCCAATGTAATGCCAGTCCAAACACAGGTTGAAAAAGGAAGTGAAATAGTGACAAACCAAAATTAAACATGACCAAAGGTTAATTTACACTTGATCTATTTCGCACTGCAAGTAAGTGTACCGACAACTGAACAACCAGGAACACTACAGGCAACTATCAGCTGATCCGACCAAAGAACACACCAGTGAATTAAACACGTTGATCAGGACTTTGGATCCAGTCCTTCAGAGTTCCCTATGCGCCCTCACCCCACATACTTCTTGTGCAGGCGACTTTTACTGCCTTCACAAAGCCAACACACCAGGACGTCCCATCGTATGAGGCAATGGGACCCTGTGTGAGAATCTCTCTGGCTATGTTGAAGGCATCTTGAAGCCTATTATACAGGGGATTCCCAGCTTCTGTTGCAACACTACAGCATTTCTTACAAAAACTCAGCACCCACGGACTAGTCAAACCAGGAACATTCCTCGTCACAATGGACGTTTCAGCACTCTACACCAGTATCCCCACAATGATGGCATTGCGACAACAGCCTGAGTGCTCAACAACAACAACTGCTAATCTCCAAACACCGTCCTACAACTCATCCGCTTCATCCTCGATCACAACGTCTTAACCTTTGACAACCAGTTCTTCATCCAAACATATGGAACAGCCATAGGGACCAAATTTGCACCCCAATATGCCAACATCTTCATGTACAGGCTCGAACAAGACTTCTTCTCTACGCAGGACCTCCAATCAACACTGTACACCAGGTACATTGACGACATTTTCTTCCTCTGGAATCATGGCGAGGAGTCACTGATAAAACTACATAGTGATAGCAACAAGTTTCATCCCACCATCAAACTCACCATGGTCTACTCTCTACTATCTGCCTTTATTCTTGGATACATGCATCTCCATCAAGGATGGACACCTCAGCACCTCACTCTACTGCAAACCCACAGACAACCTCACAATGCTACACTCCTCCAGCTTCCACCCAAAACATATTAAAACAGCCATCCCCTATGGACAAGCCCTATGCGTACACAGGATCTGCTCAGATGAGGAGGAATGTGACGGGCACCTGGATATACGTAGGGATGCCCTCATAAGAATGGGGTATGATGCTCAACTCATCGACCGCCAGTTCCGACGTGCCATAGCAAGGACCTCAAGAGATAGACAATTGCTGCAACCCTTCATTGTTCAGTACTTTCCAGGAGCTGAAAAACTACCCATGTTCTTCGTGACCTGAGCACTTTGCCAAGACTTCCCCACACCTCCACTGCTTGCCTTTAAATAACCGCCAAACCTCAAACAGATCATTGTTCGTAGTAAGCTGCCTGGCTTTCAGGACAACTCCATACAACCCTGTCATGGTAGGCGCTGCAAGACGTGTCAGAGTGTGGACATGGATACCACCATTACGCATGGGGACACCTCCCACCATGTACGTAGCAGGTACTCATGTGACTCAGCCAACGTAGTCTACCTTATATGTTGCAGGCAAGGATGCCCTGAGGCATGGTATTTTGGGGAAACTGAGCAATGGCTATGGCAATGGATGAATGGGCACCACACAACAGTCAACACACAGGAGTGTTCCTTCCCACTTGGGGAACACGCCAGTGGTCCAGGGCATTCGACCTCGGACCTTCAGGTGACCATCCACCAAGGCAGACTTCGGGACAGGCAGCAGTGAAAAGTGGCCGAGCAGAGGCTGATAGATAAGTTCCATATTCATAGGGAGGGCCTCAACCGGGACCTTGGGTTCATGTCATACTACAGGTGACCACCATTGCACTATATACACAGGCACTCCTATACACACACATACACACGGACACAGAAATACACAGACACGCACACAGACACTCACACACGCCCTTACAGACACTCACACTCCTACATTCTCACAGGCATCCTCTCAGAGACTTAGACCACTGTACACTCACGCACACACATATGCACTCTCTCTCAACGACACTCACAAATCCCCCACCCCAGACATAAACACACACTCCCACACGCATACGTGCACCCCCCTCACAAACTTAAGACACTCTACACTCACATACACACACCTGTACACTCTCTCTCACACTCACAACCCCCAACCCAGACACACACACACACACACACACACACAAATACACACACACACAAACAAACCTACATGCACACATATACATTTGTAGGGTGAATTTGTACTTGCAGGGTTTCATTGTACTTTGCTCAAAAACTGCATGAATTCATGTAAAACTCTGCTATCTCACTTTTTAGATTAGTATCAATCTAAACGTCATGGCATAGACAGAGAACATGGGGGGCTAACACCTTCAACATATTGTCTCGCTAGCACCAATTGTTACAGTTAACCTGAGAATGCAACTTTTAAGAAAAAGTTTTGTGATTTACACATGAAAGAAGTGAAACTAACATGGTATTCGAACAGATGAAGGACTCAACAGACAATCAAGGTATTTTTCAATGTATAATTTCAGTTACATCACACTAGAAAGTTTTGCTATAAATTCTGTGCCTTACAACTGTGTCTTCCACAACCACCTGATGAAGGAGCTTCGCTCCGAAAGCTAGTGTGCTTCCAATTAATCCTGTTGGACTATAACCTGGTGTTGTGTGATTTTTAACTTTGTACACCCCAGTCCATCACCGACATCGCCAAATCATGGCCAATATTCATGAATGCTCACAGGGCACTCTTTTAAAACCCATGATCCATGTACTCAACGATCTAAGATTATCGTTAGTAAAACGGCAATAATGGATATGTAACCAAATTACTGAGCATGTATAGTGGACGCCATTCAGAAGAGAGGTGTTGTTTAAACCATTGTAACTTGTAAATGAAAAACATTAAAGGCATATCACAGCATTTCATAAAGCATGGTGCTAATTAAGAGGGTAATTAAAGATGCTGTTTCATGGTAAACATGCAGAGAACATAATATTAGCATACCTACATTTAGATAAGATAGTTAGAATGCTCATAATTTTCATGTTGCAACATGTAAATGCTCCGAACGGTTCCCGTCTTCCTACTGAGATCTGTTAAATCCTGCTGGCATTTATGTTGTTCAAATTGCTGTTCTGTCAAAGTTTTGCAAACATGCCTGTCCTGAGCAGTCACGGCGCCCCCCCATCCCCCCACTCCCACCCCCCTCCTCACTTCATTTTCTCCAGAGCTTTCAGAAAATCAATATTTTTTGTTGATTCAGTTATCTGTCATATATTTACTGTGGTGGTAGAAGAAGTGTTTTTGTTGTGAAAGGCAAGTGAACAAGTGGGCAAAATCACAGCATAGTATTTGCTGAAAAGTGAAAGTGCTTTGGGCATAAAACTCAAAGAGCTTCTGATACACTGACATTGTAATTCCAGCAGGATGGAATTGCTGGAATGGTCACAAATCAGGTCAAAATTCAGATACATTGAGTCCTTTGCCATTTGTGGAGTCACACTCAGCTTTGGGAGAGCAGTCTGCATATACCCCAAGAAAACTCGGGGATTTAAGTGGGGCTAATCAACAGGGACAGGAACAAAAGAGTTCCCTTGGCCATTTCCTGGGAATTTTCGAGGAGAAAGTGAGGACTGCAGATGCTAGAGATCAGAGTTGAAAATGTGTTTCCTGTTCCTTGGATGCTGCCTGACCTGCTGCACTTTTCCAGCAACACATTTTCAGCTCATTTCCTGGGAATTGCCAGGATCATTAATAGCATCCAAGGAGCATGAGAATCAACGTTTCGGGCATAACCCCTTCTTCAGGCTTATGCCCGAAACGTCGATTCTCCTGCTGCTTGGATGCTGCCTGACCTGCTGCGCTTTTCCAGCAACACATTTTTCAGCTCTGATCTCCAGCATCTGCAGTCCTCACTTTCTCCCAGGAACATTAATGACCGACAAAACATGTGAATGTGTATATTACCCAATATGACCTACCTGTGATCCAAATCTGGATTGTGACCTGAATTCCTGATTATTGAGATAAATTAGACATTTCAGCTTCTTGCAAAGGGAATCCCAGCGGACACTTCTTTTATCATACTCAGGAAACGAAATTGGAATTATCACTCATATCCATTATACTCTATTGTGATTTAACAATACCACATGCCCAAAATGTGTGCTAAGACAAGAGACCTGGGTTCACACCATTAATGATAACGATGCAATTTTTCCTTCAAACTTTACTGGAATCAACTGCATTCAGAGGGAAACAGCTTAATGTATTAACTGCAGATCATGACATTCAAGTTTATTTTTCATTATTGGACTTCAAATTGTTTGTAATTAAGCCATGTTTTGATTTTTGCAAATAGTTTCTGAGCAGGACAGTGTGAATGAGTTGAGCATCTCAGCTGGGTCACATTAACCTGACGTGTAGCAACTTACTAACCAAAATCGGCAAGATGTCAGCTGTTGTTCCAATGGCGTTGTTGCTGTGCCCTCACGATGGTAGGACGCAGCCGATCATCTTGAGTCGAGGTGCAAGATCCCACTTGAGCACTCCAGGCAGTGGAATCTTTGTCTAAGCACTGCAATGGTTAATCAATGACAGTTTGGTTCAATATAATCACACAGCATGGAAACAGACCCTTCAGTCCAACTCGCTAACCAGACTTCCCAATTTGACCTAGTCCCATTTGTCAGGACTTGACCCATATCCCTCTAAATCTTCCTATCCATAGAGGAAACATGGTGTGTTTCACCGTGCCTGCCACTCTCAACGCTGTGGAAAGTTAAGCAGATTTGCTCTGGAAAGGACGTCGTCACCAAGTCTGTGAAATGCCGTTGAGGTCATCTAATCAAACCTCCAAGGCCAGCGACTCCAGCGCAATGTTCCATTCATGATGTATGGTCGAAAGAATGAAGAGAGGATTGCCTGCACCATCTGTAAACTGTTTGATCCCTTGCAATCATGTCTCTGTGATAACCACAACATCATACCTGCCAGTTTCAAACTGTGCTTATCTAGCTGCCTTTTAAATGTTATAATTGTACCTGTCTCCATCACTTCCTCTGGTAACTCCTTCCATACACACACCACTCTCTGCATGAACAAGTTATTTTTCAGGACCTCCTTAAATGTTTCCCCTCTTACCTTAAATCTATGCCCTCTAGTTTTGGATTCCCCTACTCCAGGGAAAAGACCTGAGCTATTCAGCTTATCTACACCCCTTATGATTTTATAAAACTCTACAAGGTCATCCCTTATCTCAACATGTAAGACCATATAACACAGGAGGAGAAATTAGGCCATTCAACCCATTGAGTCTGCTCCACCATTCCACCATGGTTGATAAGTTTCTCAACCCCATTCTTCCGTTTTCTCCTTGCAACCCTTGATCCCCTAGACACTCAAGAACCTATCTATCTCAGTCTTAAATATCTTAATATATTTTGGCAAAGTCTCATTTTCATTAAGTTTCATGGTCTCTCAGTATAGCCATATGAATTTTTTCGCTTGAGTATTCCAAACTCAATTCATAACTACTTACTACACCACTAAGATACCCGTCTCATCTGATGCTATCCTGATTCTCCTACGCACCATAGCTGTAAATACTCACTGCTGCCAGGACATTCTTGGGATCTCTGTCACTGGTGCCATCTTTAAAAGACCTTTGTGTACCCAGTCAAGCATAAGAAGTCTGGAGCTGTCTTGCAAATTTCATGCCATTTGCACCAGACAACATCTACTGGTGAGCACTTCACTGCCACAGTCAATGGCATTTGGCAGACTGCTGGACACCAGGCATATGCTCAGTTTAAAAGAAAAAGAGGGGACCTCATTAAAATGTATGAAATTTTGACAAAGCTGGATGCAGGAATGACGTTTTCCCTGGCCAGAGGTTCTCGAACAAAGGGTCAAAATCTCTGAATATGGAGTAGAGCATTTCAGATTGAAATGAGGAGAAATGTCTTTGCTCAGGTGAACCTGTGTAATTGTCTACCACAGAAGGCTGTGGAGGCCATCATAGAAAATGTTGAAGAAAGAAATAAAATTTCAGGTGCTAAAGATGTCAGGGATGTTGGGACAGAGCAGGCATTGAGAGACAAAGTATGATCATATTGAATGGTGGAGTGGATGGTCTATTTCTGTTTGATTTTCTATATCTGTGTGTTTCACCGTGCCTGCCACTCTCAACGCTGTGGAAAGTTAAGCAGAGGATGGTGCACTTTGCTCTGGAAAGGACGCCGTCACCAAGTCTGTGAAATGCCATTGAGGTCATCTAATCAAACCTCCAAAGCCAGCGACTCCAGCGCAATGCTCCGTTCATGATGTATGGTCGAAAGAATGAAGAGAGGATTGCCTGCACCATCTGTAAACTGTTTGATCCCTTGCAATCATGTCTCTGTGATAACCACAACATCATACCTGCCAGTTTCAAACTGTGCTTATTTATCTTGTTTCATGTACTACCTGCATTTAAATATAACCCTCTCAGTCCTGCATTTACTGAGCCTATTCTCATAGTTGTCCCCTTATTTGCTGTGCCTGAAGTTAGATTCCTGCCCTTTCCATACTCTCTGTCTGTCTCTTATTTGTTCTGGAAACTGTAATAATCTTTACTGATGCTGCCCCTTCTTTTACATTTTTCTTGCAACTGAACCCACCCAACCTTTCCCCCCAAATCCCACACTATTTAGTTTAAAACCCTGTCCAAAGAGGACTCCAATAAATTAGTTAAACATAACTGACTGGTAGTTTCCAACATTTATATGCTTCTTTACTTTATACTTCTACAGAAAGGATGTTGTTAAACTTGAGAGGGTGCAGAAAAGATTGACAAGGGTGTTGCCAGGACTGGTGGGTTTGAAATTTAGGGAGAGGCTGAATAGGTTGGGACATTTTTCCTGGATCGTCTGAGACTGAGGGTGATCTTACGAAGAGTTATAAAATCACAAGGGGCATGGACAGGGAAGATACCCAAGATCTGTAACGGGTGAGTCCAAAACCTGAGTACATAATTTTTAGGTGAGAGGGGTAAGATTTAAAAGGATCCAAGGTTACTTTTTCTCACACAGAGGGTAATGCATGTATGGAACGAGCTGCCAGAGAAAGTGGTGAGGTGGTTACAATTATAACATTTAAAAGGCATCTGGATAGATATATGAATATGAAGAGTTTAGGAGGTATGGACCAAATGGGACTTGGTCAGATTGGGATGCCCGGTCGGTGCAGATGAGTTGAACTAAAGGGTCTGTTTCCATGTTGAATGACTCTATAACTCTCTATTTTACTCTCTCCTTTTTTGAGTGGAGCTGTTTATTGGTTATTTTTCAATCTAAAGGAAGCTTTCCCAAATCTAATGAGTTTTGGAAAATTAAAACCAATGCATTGACTATCTCACTAGCTAATTCTTTTTAGACCCTGGGATGAAATTCATTAGGAGCAAGGGACTTGTCAATTTGTAGTTTCAACAACTTATTTAGTACTATTTCCTTAGTAATTGTAATTTTCTTGACTTCTTCCCTCCCTTTCAATTTCTGATTTACAGCTATTTCCAGAATGTACTTGTATCCTCTCTCGTGAACACTGAGGTAAAATATCTACTCAATTTGTCTGTCATCTCCTTATCCTCCATTATTAATTCACCAGACTCATTTCCTTTCAAGCCACACTGATTTTGTTAACTCTTTTCTTCATTAAAATACCTGAAGAAGCTTTTTCTTTCTGTTATTATAATTTTGGCTAACCTTCTCTCATAATCTGAGTTTCCCTCCTTATAAATCTTACAGAAATTCTTTGTTGTTTAATGCAGTCTATCCAATCTTCTGACCTTCCACCAATCTTTGTACAATTGTGCGTTTGGACTTTCAGAAGGCTTTTGACAAACTTCAACACAAGAGATTAGGAAAGAAAATTGTCTCTCCACTCTGCAGGCACTCTGCCTCTATTCCTGATGAAGGGCTTTTGCCCGAAACATCAATTTTCCTGTTCCTCAGATGCTGCCTGAACTGCTGTGCTTTTCCAGCACAACTCTAATCCAGAAAGAAAATTAAAGCTCATGCTATCAGTAGTAATGTTTTGACATGGATAGAAAATTGTTGGCAGAGAAGAAGCAGAGATTTGGAATTAAAGGGTCCTTTTCAGAGTGGCAAGCCCAGCTGTTTGCAATATATACTAACAATCTGGAGGGAGGAATGAATGCAATGTCTCCAAATTTGCGGATTACACTATGTTAGTGGCAGTGTATGCTGTGAGGAGGATGTTAAGATGTTGCAGGGTGACTTGGACAGACTGGATGTGTTGGCAAATACTTGGCAAATGCAATATAATGTGGATAAATGTGAGATTATCCACTTTGGTTGCAAAAACAGGAAGGCAGATTATTATCTGAAGACAGTCATAGAATCATAGAGCTGTACAATATGGAAACAGATTCTTTGGTCCAACTTATCCATGCTGACCAGATATCCTACATTAATTTGGTTTCATTGGCCAGCATTTAGCCCTCAGATACCATTAAAATGTTGTAATTGTACCAACCTCCACCACTTCCTCTGCCAGCTCATTCCATACACGTACCACTCTCTGTGTGAATAAAATGCCCTTAGGTCCTTTTTAAATCTTTCCCATCTCACTCTAAACCTATGCCTAATATGATTCTATTCTATGAAGAAGAATTTCTTTAATCAGACCAATGTGGGCCAGTGGAATTCTCTCCCACAACAAGGTGTTGGGGCCAGTTCATGAGACATAGTGAGGAGGGAGCTGGACATTGCCCTTGTGGCTAAAGGGATCAAGGGCGATGGAGAGAAAGTGGGAGTGGGAGTGGGATTGCATGATTAACCGTGATCATATTGAATGGTAGTGACGGCTGAAGGAATCGACTGGTCTTCTCCTGTACCTGTGTTTCTGTATTTCTATACATTTTATTTTAATGACTTTTTTTAGTTAATCACTAACTTTTTTTAGTTAGTCCATCCCTTAGAATTTTCATTATTTGATAGAATGTGTCCATTCTGTGCTTTCTGAATATTCTGACAAATCTTTGCCTACTATATCTCTATTGACCTATCCCTTAAGCCAAATTACCAGTTCATTTTCACTAGTTCTGTATTCATGCCCTTATAGTTGTCCTTATTTAAATTCAAAATGAAGTCTTGGACCACGCTTCTCTGTCTTAAATTTAATGTAAAATTCAATCATATTATAGTCGCTGCTACCCAGCGGTGCTTTCATTGTGAGATCAGTCATTAATCTTGTTTCCTTAGTTGAAACCAGATCTAATGTAACCAGTCCTGTTGTCATAACATCCTAGCCTAAGAAATTTTCGAAAAAGTATTCATTGAAATCCTCATCATGACTATTTTTTCCTCATCAGAACTTTAGTTTGACCTTCCTAGCTTCAAATTGTTCCATTCCAGCACCAGCTAATAAATTTATAGAATTTCAGTGATGTCACCCTTGTGTTTTTTTCAACAAGAACTGCCTGAAGGCCCCGCCCAGCCTGCCTCACTGGAATGCCAACTGCAGAGCACTCTTCCCATATACCTTATTGAATGCTGATTTCAGTCCACTCATTCCAGCCTACCTCACTGCAGGAGAGCTTCACAGACAATTGCACTGTGATGCTCACTTAAGGCCACTCTTCCCAAGTTTGCCTTAGAACGATCCTGGCTGCTGATCACCCTGCCCAGCCTGCCTTACTACTAGTATGAGTTCAGGGCAGTTTTCCCAGTCTGCCTAAGTAGATTTGCTAGGTAGGCTGTGTAGTACTCCTGCCTGATATCCAAACTAAATTTGGTATTCTACAGGCAGCTGAGTAAGGGAAACTCCCTCCCCTATCACCACCACTAAAACATTTTGCAAACTAATACAAATCATTCTGAAAGCTAATCTCAGTGTTTTTAAGTTAGAACCCAATATGTAGGAATAAAATAAAACTGGACAGAACCAAATGGAGACTTTTTGTAATTGTGTATTCTTAAAGTTAAAAATCACACAACACCAGGTTATAATCCAACAGGTTTATTTGGAAGCACTAGCTTTCAGAACGCTGCTCACATCCACCTGAAGAAGGAGTGCTCTGAAAGCTAGTGCTTCCAACTAAACCTGTTGGACTATAACCTGGTGTTGTGTGATTTTTAACTTTGTACACCCCAGTCCAACACTGGCACTTCCAACTCATGTATTCTTAAAATTTATGAACAATGGCAGGTCCCAACAGGATATGCAAGTCTGTAAAATAAAACAATGCTTTCACCCAACCTTGTAACATTGACATCACATGTAATATTTGAAAATGGATCTGCAGGTTTGGCTTAGCATTACATACAAGACAACACCAGGCTGGCTGGTGAACAATTGTTTTCCTTACTGAACACTCATGCATTGAGTCATACAGCATAGAAACAGTCCCTTCAGCCCACCATTAAGTGTTGAGCTGATTCATCATCAACACATTAAATTTATCCATTTAACAGCTTTGTGAAACCATTAAGTACTATCCAGGTTGTCATGGTTTGGAGATGCCGGTGTTGGACTGGGGAGTACAAAGTTAAAAATCACACAACACCAGGTTATAGTCCAACAGGTTTAATTGAAAGCACACTAGCTTTCGGAGCATCACTCCTTCATCAGGTGATAGTGGAGGGCTCAATCCTAACACACAGAATTTATAGCAAAAATTTACAATGTGATGTAACTGAAATTATACATTGAAAAATTGATTGTTAAGGCTTTTATCTATTTGAATGTCATGGTATTTTTGCTATAAATTCTGTGTTAGGATTGAGCCCTCCACTATCACCTGATGAAGGAGCGTCGCTCCGAAAGCTAGTGTGCTTCCAATTTGGCCTGTTGGACTATAACCTGGTGTTGTGTGATTTTTAACTTTATCCAGGTTGTATTCTTTGGCCTCAAGCATTTTTGCCTGTTTACCAAGAGCAAGGATCCTTGCTTGATAAAGTGCTACATAACTAGTTTGTCAATAGTGTGGAAGACCATGGGATAAAAGGGACAGCAGGCACATGGACACAAAGTTGGCTGAATTACAGGAAATAGAGGAAAGTGATTTTTATTGTTGGATTGGAGGAAGGTGTATAGGGGGGTTACTCAGGGTTGGTGTTATTCTTGATCTTATATTTGATATGAAAGGTGCAACTTACACATTTGGAAGTGATTGACATGACATGTAAAAAGTGAGGTCTGCAGATGCTGGAGATCAGAGCTTAAAATGTGTTGCTGGTTAAAGCACAGCAGGTCAGGCAGCATCCAAGGAACAGGAAATTCAACGTTTCGGGCCAGAGCCCTTTGAAGGGCTCTGGCCCGAAACGTTGAATTTCCTGTTCCTTGGATGCTGCCTGACCTGCTGTGCTTTAACCAGCAACACATTTTCAGCATTGACATGACATGCAAATGTATTAATAATACAGAGAGCAGAGAGCCTTTATCCAACTGGAAAAGAATGTTAGCCCCTATTATATAAGCACATAATTCTCACTTCTCTTTTCAAAAATACATCTGGATATTTCTTGTACCATTTATATTGTTTGCTCCAAGCCTTCACTGTATCCTTTCTGTGACTTGCCTTATGACACCCAATTTGCTCATCTTTATTGTGTAACTGTTCATCTCAGTAAACAATTTACCTGGAATAAATTTGAAGAAGCAACATTCTTTAAACTATCTCCTCACAAATAAATAAACCAAGTTTACTTAACTTCTTCACATTTTTGATACTTTGAAGGCTCTTGACAGTTCAGCTGTGGGCACTCTTAAGGATTGAAATTTCAAGCTGCTTTTAGATTGTTGTGACAGCAGGCTAGAGCCAGGGACTTCAGCCAGAATTGTACAATGGCAATCAAGAAGGAGGTGATAATTCGTACAGCAGACATGGTTGAGCCTTGCAAAAAAAGCTTTACTTTAGAGTTGCTGTCAATTTCACAAAAGCTGGATATTAAGAACAATTACGAGGGGGCATAGCTTTAAGTTAAGGGGTGGTAGATATAGGACAGACGTTAGGGTAGATTCTTTACTCAGCGAGTCGTGAGTTCATGGAATGCCCTGCCAGTAACAGTGGTGGACTCTTCCTCTTTATGGGCATTTAAACGGGCATTGGATAGGCATATGGAGGAAAGTGGGCTAGTGCAGATTAGGTGGGCTTGGATCGGCGCAACATTGAGGGCCGAAGGGCCTGTACTGCGCTGTATTTTTCAATGTTTCTATGTTCTATGTTCTATAACAACAGCACCAGCATAGTAGCATGGCTTTAGAAAATCAGTTTTTAATTGTTTCTACAGATCAGATGTGGTCAATAACTTGGAAGCAAAAAGCCTAATAACCTTCTAAACAATACAAGGCTAGTCAATAAAATAAAACCTTGTGAAGCACAGCATCAGACATGACCATAGCCTAATGCATTCAAACACATCCTTTTCATGTCAAATCAATGCTGCTGAAAATCTCTTTAAGAGAAATAAGTAGTGCAGAAAATGGCAAGAGAACAGCTGGTCTGCTCTGTTACACTCCATTTCCTTCACTGAAATTTTTGCTAGCAATGCCATTGGTCTTCACTTCCCTTTAGCAAAATCTCTAGAGGTTAAAAAATTGACATTGTCCAAATAAGTCATGCAAGAGGGTTTACAGGACAAGGAATATAGGTATATTACTGCTGCAAGCACTACAGAGAGCTCAAACAATGATGGGCAGTACAAAAGTGACAAGAGATTATATACAGAGTAACCTTGGTTAGTTAGAGACTAAATAACATCTTCACATAGCTGTCAGCTAAGGAGCACTACCAATGATCATGAAAAACTTCACGAAAAGCAAACAACTTCAAACAGGTAGTGTAATGTGTTCACATGTTGTGAGCAAGCTGAGTGCATGATAAAGTCATTGAACGTATAATCTTGCCACCTTTAGAATTAGCTGCATGCCGATCCAAACTATGCAAGTACAACAATAACACTGGTATCTTGTTGACATTGTGAAATTGTCCATGTATGTCATGTCCACAAAAATAGGACATAATCAAACCAATAAATATTGCCCTATCATCCCATGTTCTGTTGATCATCAGCAAAGTGATGAATGAGGTCGTTGACAGTACTGCCAAGTGGTACTGCTCACTACACAGAAGGAAAAACCAGCAAAACTGGCAAACTGACATACTGGTCCCATTGGTGTACTTCAAAATGGAACTCCAATCTGTTCATTTCCCAGTATTACTGTTTTTTGTGCCTAGAGTTTCCCTCTGTGTGACGCTTATTTTGCTGGTCCACTCTTGACCTAATTATAGCCTTGGTCCAAAAATGGACAAAAACACTGAACTCCAAAGTTAAGGCTAGTGACATCAAGGCAGTAAGGTGTCAAGAAACCCTAACAATACCGGAGTCAGCGGCATAAAGATAAAGGGTTGTGATTTTTGGAAGTTAATCAACTTAGTCTGAGGAATCACTGCAGGAACCCTTGGGCTAGTGTCCCAGGCCCAACCATCTGTAATTGCTTTATCAATGACCTTCCCATCATCATAAGCTCAGTGGGGATGTTCACTGATGATTGCACAATGTTCAGCATCATTCATGATTCTTCAAAAACTGAAGCAGCCTGTGTCCATCTGCAACAAGACCTGAACAACTTCTGGGCTTGTGCTGATAAGTGGCAAGTAACATTTTTGCCTTACAATTTCCAGGAAATGACCATATCGAGCAAGAAAGAATATAACCATTGCTCATTGACATTCAATGGCACTATCATTTTTGAAGACCACAGAATCAACATCTTGTGAGTTATCATTGACTAGAAATTGAACTAGACCAGCCATATAAATATTGTTGCTACAGTACACCATCTTCAGGGCACAAGTCATAAATGTGATAGGAGATGCCCCATTTGTCTGGGTGAGTGCAATTCCAACAACACTCAAGAGGTTTGACAGCATCCAGGACAAAGGAAACTGTTGGATTGGAATCCCATTCACCACTTTGAACATTCTCTCCCTTCACCGCTGACATATAGCAGTGGCAGTTTGTACTATCTCCAAAATGTACAGCAGAAATTCAACAAATCTCCTTAGACAGTATCTTCCAAACCCATTACCACTACCATCTAGGAGGATAGCAGCAGCCAACATGTGATAGTACCACCACCTGCAGTTCCCCTCCAAGCCATTCATTATCCTGGCTTGAAACTATATCACTGTGCCTTCACTGTCCCTGGATCAAATCATGGACCTCGCTTCACCAGCATTCTGGGTGTACTTACAGCCTAGGATCTGCAGCAGTTCAAAAGGCAGCTCAACATCATCTTTTCAAGAGCAGTTAGGGATGAACAGTAAATATTGACTTAACTCAAATGGTGAAATTTACATTCCATGTACAATTAAAAATTAAAATCCACAGATCCTTATAATTTACTAAATTATCAAATGATGAATGCAATACAGAGTTCCTCGCCTTGTTCACAGTATTTGCCCTGTACTTAACGGGTAACAAATATCAATTTAAAATTTCGTCTTGAAGGTCTATAGTCATGCTTCCTGTCTGGGAGGATCTCTTCAGCAATAAGAAGTACACAATTTAGGAGAATGTGTGACAGGATTTTCCCTGGTACAGGTAAGAAGGAAATACCTCAATAGTTTACAACAGCACCATTTCTTTACCATTGTGAAGATATTTACAACAGTTACATTCCTGAAGTCGGAAATGGGCAGGGTGAGGGAAAACTTGTTTTTTCTACCAAATGCATTGGATGAGTCTCAGGAACTGGAGGTGACACAAAGCCTGAAAAAATTATGAATCGTGAGGCTGATAGGGGTCATGCAATAGCTTTAGCGAGCAAAAGGAGAATCCCAAAGCCTTTTATCTTCTATTAGAAGCAAGTGGGTAACTAGAAAAAGGATTGGTCCACTAAAGGATAATGAAGGAAGGCTGTGTGTCGAACCTGAGAGAATGGATACGATTCTGAATGATTACTTTGCATCAGTGTTCACTGAGGAGAGGAATATGATGAATGTTGAGATTAGATACGGAAGTTTGATAATTCTGGATCATGTTGATATAAGTAGGGAAGATGTATTGGGTAGGCTAGAGGTTATTAAGGTGGACAAATCCCCAGGACTGGATGGGATCTATCCCTAGGTGGTGAGGGAGGCAAGAGAGGAAATAGCTGGGGCCCGACAGATACCTTTGTAGCATCCTTAGACACAGGTGAGGTGCTGGAGGACTGGAGAGTTACTCATGTTGTGCTCCTGTACAAAACACAGCCAGAAATTCTAACCACCTTACCATATATCAAAGAAGTTTCAGAAATGACAGCCAGACTACTAAGACCCCTTGGAATCCTAGTAGCACACAAACCCACCAACACTCTCAAACAAAAACTAACAAACTTAAAAGACCCAGTACAACCCATGGACAAAACCAACGTCATCCATAAGATTCCATGCAAGGACTGCCGCACACACTACGTAGGACAAACAGGAAGAAAGTTAGCCACCAGGATACATGAACACCAGCCATCCACAAAAAGACATGGCCCCCTCTCCCTCATAGCCCTACACACGGATGAGAAAAAAAATCCACCATTTCGACTGGGACAACACATCTATCCTGGGACAGGCTAAGCAAAGACATGCCAGAGAATTCCCAGAGGCCTGGCACTCTAACCACAACGCCATAAACAAGCAAATAGATCTAGATGCCATCTATCAACCCCTCAGAAACCGAACAGGAAATGACATCACCATAAACCCCAGGGACCCCATCCAGGAGAAAGATATAAATAGAAAGCAGGAGACTACAGCTTCGCTTCACTTGGAAGTCACCACTGATAATGTTACCTAGCTAGGTAACGTAGCATCTGGATATCAAACCTACAGCTCAGCGAGCAAACCTACACCCTAAACAAGAAGGATAATAGGGATATTCTGGTAACTACAGACCAGTGAGCCTGACATCAGTGGTGGGAAAGTTGCTGGAGAGGGTACTGAGGGATCAAATCTATTTATCTTTAGAAAAGAATGGACTTATCAGTGATAGGCAGCATGGTTTTGTGCAGGGTAGATTGTGCCTTACCAACTTAACAGAGTTTTTTGAGGAACTGACCAAGTTGATAGATGAAGGAAGTGCTATAGATATCATATACATGGACTTTAGTAAGGTGTTTGATAAGGTTCCCCATGGTAAACTAATAGAGAAAGTGAAATCACATGGTGTGCAGTGTTCTAGCTAGGTGGATAAAGAACAGATTGAGTAACAGGAGACAGAGAGTCATAGTTGAAGCGAGTACCTCGAAATGGAGAAAGGTGACCAGTGGTATTCCACACGGATCAGTGCTGGGGCCATTGTTGTTTGTGATATACATAAATGATCTGGAAGAGGGCACTGTTGGTATGATCAAGTTTGCAGATGGCACGAAGATTGATGGAATAGCAGAAAGCTTAAGGGACTGTCAAAGAATACAGAAGAAAATAGATAGTCTGGAGAGTTGGGCGGAGAAGTGGCAGATGGAGTTCAATCCAGGCAAATGTAAGGTGATACATTTTGGGAAGTCTAATTCTAGAGCAAATCATACAGTAGGTGGGGAGCAGAGGGATACAGATGCTTAGGTATTGGGCAACAGTTTTAGACAGTAGATTTGGATTGGCTTAAGCTGGGAGGGCCGAAGGGCCTGTTCCTGGGCTGTAAATTTTCTTTGTTCTTTGTTCTTTTAGTGGTAGACTTCAAGAGGGTGTAGACTTCTTGGTGGAATGAGTGGACATATGGCATGAGATATGATGCATAAAAATGAGAAACAATCATTTTTGGAGGAAGAATGAAGAAAGGAGGTATTGAAGAGAGAATACCATGTTATATAGGGTGCAGGAGCAGCAGTAGGTTAGATGTTCAAATCATTGGGGTTCAAATCACAGGGCAAGCTAAGAAATTGGTTATTTGATGTACAGGGGGTTCTGTCTTTTATAAACAGAAGCATTATTTACAAAAGCAAGTAAGTTATGGCAAATGTATCTTTAAACAGCCTCAATTTGAGTGTTTAGATTTAGATTTAGATTACTTACAGTGTGGAAACAAGTCCTTCAGCCCAACAAGTCCACACTAACCCTCTGAACAGCAATCCACCCAGACCCATTCCTCTACGTTTATCCCTTCACCTAACACTACGGGCAATTTAGCAAGGCCAATTCACCTAACCTGCACATTTTTGGACTGTGGGAGGAAACCGGAGCACCCAGAGGAAACTCACACAGACACGGGGAGAATGTGCAAACTCCACACTGACAGTTGCCTAAGGCAATTGAACCCCTAGTCTCTGGTACTGTCAGACAGCAGTGCTAACCACTGTGCCACCGTGCTGCCCTATTGTGCCCAGTTTTGGGCACCACACTTTAGGCATGATGTAAAGACATAGTGATGGTGCTGAAAAGATTCATGAGGATGGATTGAGAACCCAAGGTTGTTCTACTCAGTGATGAGAATATCAAGAGGTGTTCAAAGATTGTGAGGGAGTCTGGACAGAGTAGATAGGATTACAGTTCCCATTGGTGACCATGTCAAGAATCAGAGGACACCAGTCTTGGGTGAATGGTGAACGAAACAGATGCAACTTGGGAAAAAACATTTTTTTGTTCAGAGGGTAATTATGATTTGGAATGAATTTTCTGAATACATGGCTGCAACAGATTCGATTGTGGTTTCTTGAAGGGTAATTAACTCAATCATTAACTAACTAATTAAATGGAATTAAATCTAAAGAAATGATTAACTAAAGAGAAATAGTTTGCAAAGTGACACGAAAAATGTGGAGGAGTGAATTTAGTGGAGTAGCTCTTAGAGAAAGTCAACATGGCCACACCAGGCCAAATGGCCTCCTTCAATGCTATAGCCATTCTCTGATTGTATGTAGAAAAACCTATAAAGATAACTTTTCAAATGAAAATGTATCCTAAACTTGTAATGCAATGTTTTTCCCTGAAAACGCTGCAAATAGTTTTTTGCTGCCACTATTGTCGATTACAATTTCACCTTGTCATCTTTCTGTTCTGTTTTTACTATTTACTGAAGATGTGTAAATTCAGAAATAGAAGGGAAAAAAGAAGTAGTGATTTTTCATCCTTTTAGGCAAGGTCAAATGCCAACGGTAGGTCAGGATGCACATTGATTCACGAAAATAAAACAAAGAACTGTGGATGCTGAAGATGTGAAACAAAATCAGACGTTGCTGGAGAAGCTCAACATGTCTGGCAGCATCTGTGGAGAGAAAGCAGAGTCAATGTTTTGAGTCCAGTGACCCTTCTTCTCTATTCTGGATTTGAAACTTTTAACTCTGTTTTTCTTTTCACTGACCTGTTGAGTTTCTCCAGCAACTTCTATTTTTGTTGGATGTTAATACAGATTGTTTATCTCAGATATGCCCCTTTTTTATTGCTCTTCAGGCTAAACGTATGGGGAGAAAGTGGGAACAGGGCACCAAGTTGGATGATCAACCATGATCATATTGAATGGTGGAGCAGGCTCAAGGGACTGAAAAGGCCACTCCTGCTCCTATTTTCTACATTTCTATGTTTCTATCTCTGGGAGTCTAATATATTAAAATTCATAGGATCTATCTTCATCTAAACGCTTTTCTTAAATGGCTGGTGCAGCTTCTTAAAACACAGACCTCTGACAGATAGTTTACCAACTGCTTCCCTCTCTTGTGGAGACCAAATCAGAACCCAGGGTTTTCACAGTTAGGGCTGATCCAGAAGATGTTTCAGTGTAGGCTGGCTCAAGCTACTGACAGAAAGCTCCCAGTGTCCTCAATGGAAAATCTGTCTTAATGAATTTTTAAAATTTTTTTCAATGGATTGGAGGCGTTGCTAGCTAGACCAGCGTTTCTTGTCCATTCCTTATTGCCTTGGAGAAAACAATAGTGAGCTGCCTTTTTGATCTACTTCAGTTCTTGAGGTGTGGGACATCCACAGTGCTGGTAGGGAGAGAGGATTTTGACCCAGTAATGGTGAAGAATCGGTGATATAGTTCTAGGTCAGGATGGTGTGTGGCATGGAGGGGAACCTGCAAGGCAGTGTTTCTCTACAGGCTCTGCTTTTGTCTTTCTAGGTGTGAGAAGGTGTTATTTGAGGAACCCTGCTACATTATTGCAGTGACTATTGTATACACTGCTGTCAAAGTACATTGGTAGTGAACAAAGCGGATGTTGAATTGGTGGTAGAGTGCCAATTAAGTGGCTGCTCTGTCTGGGATGGTGTTAGGCTTCCTGAGTATTGTAGAAACTGGATTAATCCAGGCAAGTGGGGAATATTCTATCACCGTATGGACGATGAACAAACAGTGGAGAGACAGAAGGTTGAATTCCTTACTGCAGAATTCCCAACCTCTGACCTGCACTTGCAGCCACAGTATTTGTATGGCTGGTCCAGTTGATGGTCTGGTCAGTGGTTCACGTCTTGCTGATGCCTGTGTCTGTTTGTTATTTATTTTCTTCTGCATCTGTGTGAGATTGTACAAGCAAATAAAAAAAAATTTCCTCATAAACAACAGCATAATATTCAGGGGGCTCTCTGCTTGATGGAAGGAAGAGTTGACTTGGCATATTATCCCCTTCCAGTGTCCATATATGTGCACTTTTAGCAGAGATATGATTTGGAGACAGCATGGTTAATTTTGCAATTTTCTAGTTTTGGCATTTGCACAGTTAATTGTAGCCTTCACAGCATCACCCTTACTGAATTCTGCAGAGTCTGGACAGATTGTTAGAACAGCAATAACCTAACATTTCATGCAGGAAAAGACTATTGTTCCATTTTGTCAATTATCCAATATCTAAAAATATTCTGAGTGGATTTCCAATTTAATCCTTATCCTTTTTGTTGATAGGACCACCTCTGCTTCCTTTCCAAGCCTACAATTATTTTTCCTTCTGTCACCTTGCTTGTAGTCTGTTAAACACATTCATCATACTTTTACTGCAGAGATTTTAATTTGACATTTTCATTTGTCACACTGAAATTGAATCTATGACATGTTCTTGAATTTTGTATGCAAGAGAATAATCAATGTGGATTCAAATTTTCCAGTTCCTTTTGTCTTGAATAACACTTATACTATCATCGCGTAATTTCAAATTGCTGTTGACCATGATACAAATGGTAGTTAACCTCTCTGCAATCCCCTCAGTTCTAGAAATTAATCTAAATATTTGTATGTTCTTTGAGAGTCTATGCGTATTCTGAATGTGAAGTGGTATTTGTCCCAAGGATTTATTTAAAAACTCACTGGTTAATTGTGAATTGTTCCTTGAAATTTCTTTTGTAGTTGAGTAGTTGCATGAAAATCAGTCATGTGGTCATCATTGAAGGTTGGGCATTTTCCAAAAGAGCATTTAACCATGAAGAGATTTGTCCATGAACACCACAGAGGAATAACCTTGCACATTTACTGGGTAAATCTCTCCTCTTGGGAGCATGGACCAGAAACTTCAAAACTTTTAAGATGACTTGTTCGAAAGATATGTCCTAAATGGCCAAGTGCTAGCTGCATTTTCTCCCTTTCCTCTAGATGTGGCCTTTAAATGAAATTGAATTTTAATGTCACTTAGCCCAAAATATAGCCATCTTTTTTATTGTAACCTTAAAATCATCAAGAACTGAATGGAAATTGCTCAAATCTATTCCTTGAAGGAGCCTCACAACCATTAGCAAAACTTGTATGTATTTTAGTGCAAGGAGTACAACAGATGAACTTAGAGCCGAGATTAGTACATGGGTCTATGATCCTGTCATAGGTAATGGTAGCTGTTACAGAGACTTGATTGAGAGGAACAAGATGAAGGACTTTTACCTGAAACGTCGATAGATTCCTGATGAAGGGCTTTTGCCCGAAATGTCGATTTTCCTGCTCCTCGGATGCTGCCTGACCTGCTGTGCTTTTCCAGCACCACTCTGATTTAAAATCTGAGAGGAACAAGATTCAATGTTCCAGGGATTAGGTGTTTCAAGCATGATAGAGAGGAATGTAAAAGCAAAAGAGAGCTGCATTACAGATTTAGGAGGATGTCACAGCTGCACTGCAAGAGAACACCTTGGAGGGCTCAACCAGCAAGGCCATATAGACAAAACTTGGGAATAAGAAAGGTGCAATCATGATGATGGAGTTATACTCTCGGCCTCCCATTAGCCAATGGGAATAAGAGGAACAGATATGTAAGTAGATCACAGAAAAATTGTAATAACAACAGAGTTGTGGTAGTGGGTGAATTTAATTTCCTCAATATTCACTGGGACCCCCTTGGTGCCAGGGGCTTAGATGGGGCAGAATTTGTTAGTTGCATCCAGGAGGGATTCTTGGAACAATGTGTAGATAGTCCAACTAAGGAAGAGGCCCTACTAAACCTTGTACTGGGAACGAACTTGACCGGGCGATCAAGATTTCAGGTTAAAAATCATAATAACACCAAATTATAATCCAACAGGTTTATTTTAACATACAAGCTTTCAAAGCACTGCTCCTTTATCAGGTAGCTAGTGGGACAGGATCATAGGACACAGAATTTATAGCAAAAGATCAAAGTGCCATGCAACTGATCCGATGTATTGAACAAACCTAAATTGCTGTTGTGGTTTTAATCATTTAGAATGGAGGTGCAGGATGCATTCTCCATCTAGAGGACATGGTCTTAGGATAAGAAGTAGGAAATTTAGAGCCGAGTTGAGGAGAAACTACCTTTACAATAGGGTTGTGAATCTGTGAAATTAGCAGTGGGTGCTGGGACAGTGAGTAACTTTCATGAGGAGTTTGACAGATTTTTATTTAGTAATGGGTTGAAGGGATCTGGTGAGAAGGCAGGAAAATGGGATTGAGGAGCACATCAGCCATGATCAAATGGCGAAGCAGACTCGATGGGCTGAATGGCCTAATTCTGCTCCTATATCTTATGAAATTAAGAATTATATAGATCTTACACAATGGTGGCATGGTGCCTCAGTGTTTAGCACTGCTGCCTCACAGTACCAGGGACCTGAGTTTCATTCCTACCCAGGGTGACTGTCTGTATGGAGTTTGTACATTCTCCCTGTGTCTGCGTGGGTTGCTCCGGTTTCCTCCCATAATCCAAAGATGCGCAGGTAGGTGAATTGACCATACTAACTTGCCCATAGTGTCAGGTGCATTAGTCAGGTGGTAGGGGAATGGGTTACTCTGCGGAGGGTCGGTGTGGACTTGTTGGGCCAAATGGCCTGTTTCCATACTGTAGGGAATCTAATCTAATCTGCTCGAAAGTTGGACAGGGAAATGGCAGATGGAGTTTAATCTGGACAAATGCGAGGTAATGCATTTTAGGAGGTCAAGTAGTGTCACAAGGCTAGTTCTTTTTTCCTAAAAGCTGTTCCTTAGCTCAAGGATGTTCTGTCCTTGATTTTTTTCAGAGGGATAATAGACCAGGCTAGGCTTCAATCAAACTGGTTTAGTACAAGAGATGAGCAGGCTTTTGAGAGGCCTTTTGTTTATATGTAAACAGATGAGATTTCAGGCCAAAGTGGTCATGTTTTAGAAGTGACCTGTTGAATGAAAGGGTGTGGTCAGCTTTCTAGCTGAGCAGTTTAGTTCAGTCTAGAACTGGTTGGGAGTTCAACAGTGAGCTGTGTGGAAACTCTCTCTTCTGCCCTTCTAACTTCAACCTGTAAGCATCTGACCCTTTTTGTACTGTATTGCAAAGGGGGTTTGCTTATTGGGTCTGTTGTGTATATTTGGAATAGCATGCTTACGAGTTCTGTAGGGAGTTCTTTATTCTTTCTTCGTGTTTCATTGTGTAATTTGTAAATGCATTTTTTGCCTGTTTTAAACCTGTTAGCCAACTAGCTAACTTAATCCGGTAATTTTCACTGTATACATACCGGAACAAATAGCGAAATTATGGTCTGGGCTGCCAGCTTAAGAATGTTTTGAGTGGTCTGGCTCCATCCATAACAAAGGAAAGTATATAGTTAAGTGCCAGAACCCTTAGGAGTATTCTATATAGACAGACATTGAGGTCCAAGTGCTTGGGTCCCTGAAAGTTGCAACTTAAGTGTATAAAGTGGTAAAGGAGGCAGAATGCATGCTTGCCTTCATCCCTCAGGGTATTGAGAATAAAATTGGAAAGTTGCAAACTTTGCTAAGACCACATTTGGAGTATAGTGTGCAGTTTCAGTTTGCCACACTATAGGAAGGATCTAAAGGCTTTGGAGAAGGTGCAGAAGAGGTTGACCAGGATGTTGCCTGAATTGGAGTGTTTTAGCTGTAAGGAGAGGTTGGATAAACTTGAATTGTTTTCGCTAGACTGGTGACTGATTGAAGTATATAAAATTATGAGGGGCATGGATATGGTGGACAGTCAGAGTCTTTTTCCTGGAGTGGAATTGTCAAATATTAGAGGGCATAGGCTTACGGTGAGAGGGGGAAAGTTTATAAAAGATGTGCAAGGCAAGTTATTTTGCACAGAGGATGGGAGTTGCGGCCAAGTGAATTTGTAGAAGCAGATATGAAAGCATTGTTTTAAACTAATTTTGAAAAACTCGTTAAAAGGCAGAGATGGACCTTGTGCAGGCAAATGGGATTGGTTTTGAATGGCTTCATGGTCGGTTCAGCCCATGTGGGCCTTCTTTTCCACCTTAGATAAATGTGAGGTTTCTCACTTTGCAAGCAAAAACAAGAAGGCAGATTACTATCTGAATGACTATAAATTGGGAGAGGGGAGTGTGCAGCAGGACCTGAGTGTCCTTGTGCACCAATCGCTGAAGGTAAACATGCAGATGCAGCAGGTAGTAAAGAATTGGCCTTCATTGTGAGAGGTTTCAAGTAGAGTCAAAGAGTCATAGAGATGTACAGCACAGAAACAGACCCTTCGGTCTAACCCGCCCATGCCGACCAGATATCCCAACCCAATCTAGTCCCACCTGCCAGCAACCGGCACATATCCCTGTAAACCCTTTCTATTCATATACCCATCTAAATGCTTTTTAAATGTTGCAATTGTACCAGCCTCCACCACTTCCTCTGGCAGCTCATTCCATACACATACCACCCTCTGCATAAAAACGTTGCCCCTTAGGTCCCTTTTATATCTTTCCCTTCTCACCCTAAACCTAAGCCCTCTCATTCTGAACTCCCCGACCCCAGGGAAAAGACTTTGCCTATTTATCTTATCCATGCCCCTCATAATTTTGTAAACCTCTATAAGGTCACTTCTCAGCCTCCGATGCTCCAGGGAAAACAACCCCAGCCTGTTCAGCCTCTCCCCATAGCTTAAATCCACCAACCCTGGCAACATCCTTGTAAATCTTTTCTGAACCCTTTCATGTTTCACAATATCATTCCGAGAGGAAGGAGACCAGAAATGCACGCAATATTCCAACAGTCGCCTAACCAATGTCCTGTACAGCCACAACGTCACTTCCCAACTCCTGGACTCAATACTCTGACCAATAAAGGAAAGCTTACCAAACACGTTCTTCACTATCCTATCTACCTGCGACTCCACTTTCAAGGAGCTATGAACCTGCACTCCAAGATCTGTTTGTTCAGGAACACTCCCTAGGACCTTACCATTAAATGTATAAGTCCTGCTAAGATTTGCTTTTCCAAAATGCAGCACCTCGCATTTATCTGAATTAAACTCCATCTGCCACTTTTCAGACCATTGGCCCATCTCATCAAGATCCAGTTGTAATCTGAGGTAACCTTCTTCGCTGTCCATTACACTTTTAAGTTAGGGTTCATCTACAAACTTACTAACTGTACCTCTTATGCTCACATCCAAATTATTTATGTAAATGACAAAAAGTAGTGGACCCAACACCGATCCTTGTGGCTTTCCACTGGTCACAGGCCTCCAGTCTGAAAAACAACCCTCCACCACCACCTCTGTCTTCTACCTTTAAGCCAGTTCTGTATCCAAATGGCTAGTTCTTCTTGTATTCCATGAGATGTAATCTTGCTAACCAGCCTACCATGGGGAACCTTGTCGAACGCCTTACTGAAATCCACATAGATCTCATCTACTGCTCTGCCCTCATCAATCCTCTTTGTTACTTCTTCATAAACCCAATTAGGCTTGTGAGACATGATTACCCACGCAGAAAGCCATGTTGACTATCCCTAATCTGTCCTTGCCTTTCCAAATACATGTACATCTGTCCCTCAGGATTCCCTCCAACAACTTGCCCACCACCGCTGTCAGGCTCACAGGTCTATAGTTCACTGGCTTGTCCTTACTACGCTTCTTAAAGAGTGCACCACGTTATCCAACCTCCAGTCTTTCGGCATCTCATCTGTGACTATCGGTGATACAAATATCTCAGCAAGAGGCCCAGAAAGCACTTCTCTAGCTTCCCACAGAGTTCTAGGGTACACCTGATCAGGTCTTGGGGATTTATTCACCTTTATGCATTTCAAGACATTCACCACATATTTCGCGACTTTCTATATCTTCCATATCCTTTTCCACAGTAAATACTAATGTAAAATACTTGTTTAGTATCTTCCCCATTTCCTGCGGCTCCACACAAAAGCTGCCTTGCTGATCTTTGAGGGGCCCTATTCTCTCCCTGGTTATCCTTTTGTCCTAAATATATTTGTAAAAACCCTTTTGATTCTCTTTAACTCTATTTGCCAAAGCTATTTCATGTCCCCTTTTTGCCCTCCTGATTTCCCTCTTAAGTATGTTCCTACTGCCTTTATACTCTTCAAAGGATTCACTCGATCTATCCTGTCTATACCTGACATATGCTTCCTTCTTTTTCTTAACCAAACCCTCAATTTCTTTAGTCATCCAGCATTCCCCATACCTGCCAGCCTTTCCTTTCACCTGGACAGGAATATTCTTTCTCTGGATTCTCGTTATCTCATTCCTGAAGGCTTCCCATTTTCCAGCAGTCCCTTTACCTGCGAACATCTGCCCCTAATCAGCTTTTGAAAGTTCTTGCTTAATACCATCAAAATTGGCCTTTCTCCAATTTAGAACTTCAACTTTTAGATCTGGTCTGTCCTTTTCCATCACTATTTTAAATCTAATAGAATTATGGTCACTGGCCCCAATGTGCTCCTGCATTGACACCTCAGTCACCTGCCCTACAGGAACAGCGATGTGTTGTTGCAGTTATACAGGGCCTTGATGATGCAACACCTCGAATATTGTGTGCAGTTTTGGTCTCCTTTTCTGAGGAAGGATGCTCTTGTTCTTGAGGGAGTGCAGCAAAGGTTTACCAGGTTGATTCCAGGGATGGTGGGACTGACATATGAGGACAGATTAACGAAGTGAGGATTATTTTCTCTGGATTTCAGATGAGTGAGGGGGATATCTCATACAATAAAATTCTGATAGGACGAGACCGGGTAGATGCAGGGTGGATGTTCCTGATAGTGGGTGCATCCAGAACCAAGAGTCACAGTGTAAGGATTCAGGGTGGACCATTTAGGAAGGCAATGAGGAGACATTTCTTTACCCAAAGATTGGTGAGCCTGTAGCATTGATTATTAGAGGAAGTAGTTGATGCCAAAACATTAAATGTATTCAAAAGGTGGCTGGATATAGCACTTGGAGTGAATGGGATCAGTTGTTACATGGAGAAAGCAGGATTAGGCTATTGAGTTGGACGGGGTAAAAACAATGACTGCAGATGCTGGAAACCAGAATTTGAATCAGTGGTGCTGGAAGAGCACAGCAGTTCAGGCAGCATCTGAGGAGCAGCAAAATTGACATTTCGGGCAAAAGCCCTTCATCAGGAATAAAAGGAGGGCTTTTGCCCGAAATGTCGATTTTGCTGCTCCTCGGATGCTGCCTGAATGATTGTGCTCTTCCAGCACCACTAATCCAAAAAATATTGAGTTAGACGATCAGCCATGATCATGATGAAAGGCAGAGCAGGCTCGAATCGCCGAATGGCCTCCTCTTGCTCCTGTCTTCTGTGTTTCTATGTTTTTCTCTTCCCCTCCCTTTCCCCATGCTAATAGTTTCCTCTCATCCTCATTTACCTCCATCATCAAACTATTTCTACATTTGCATTCTCTTCTACTGCTCCCATTCTCCTCTCCACTCCCTCCTTGAAGTTTCAAACCTTTATAGCCATTTAACGTTCCTACACCTGGAAGATGAGTTAAGGCTAATTCCTGACTGATGCAAAGAGTTGCAATTTTTTTCCAAAGCCACCAACTGCAAGTAACCTTGCCAGTCTTTGAGAACCAGAAAAGCCTGAAGAGGAGACTGTGTGCCAGGTCCTGTGAGGAATAATGGAATATGCAGAAGCTTTCTGAGTTGGATCAAAGGAATTTATTGACTACACTTTCGCCTTGACAACTGCTAGATATCCTAATGCTGTGGCATTGAAATCTCGTTGTTCAATGGACCATCTGAATGAGCTCTGAATTAGAATCCCTATAGTGTGGAAACAGGTCCTTTGGCCCAACAGGTCCACAACAACCTCATGAAGAATAGCTCACCCAGACACATTCCCCTACATTTAGCTCCTGACTAATGTACCCAACCTACACATCCCTAAAAACTATGGGCAATTTAGCATGGCCAATTCACCGTACTTGCACATCTTTGGATTGTGGGAGGAAACCGGAGCACCTGGAGGAAATCCATGCAGACACGGGGAGAATGTGCAAACTCCACACAGACAGTCGCTAACCATAGAGCCACTGTGCCACCTCTGATGTGGGTATAATCTACATAATAACATTGTATTGCAGAAATCATGAGCATACCATAAGGATGTCCACTGCAGTTCCATTTTAACTTAATGGATTTCATATTTGCATTGAAATGACTTGCTCTGAGCCACAGTTACAACCTTCTGGCTGAATGATTTGCAGTTTTTGGCTTTAATCTTTAATTGCATTTTTGAAATGCATCAGTGGGCATCATGTTTATGATGAACATTCAGGTGGAGGTGTTTTCTCACAGGCTATTTTTGTACAGTTACAGAGCCACATTCTAAACATTTGAGAACTGATTGGTTTTGTGTGTTTTGTCAGACTTTTTGTTCGATGATGAATCAAAACTAGATACAAGGCTAACACTAAGCTATTTATTGAATAAACTCAGAGAGAAAAGCATTACATGCATAAAATAGAACCATGCTTATGGAGAAAGGAACAATAGCCAGTGAGGAACAAATATATCAAAGCAATAGTTCAAAGGATGGGTGAAGGTGGCATAATAAATCCTGAGAGTAAGGTTTCAGCAGGATAGAGCAATCATTCAAGTCCTACAATTATGCATTAGATCTCCTGTTGCCAGTTAATCATTTCTAAAATGTAGATGGGATTTGTACATGGGGACCCTGCTGCATTGCTAACATTGCACATTCTGAAGGAATTATCTGGGAAATTGAAGATTCTGCTGTCGAAATTCCTCTACACTAACAACTGTCCAAAAGTCTCTATGGAAACTGGGGAATTCTGAGGTCTCCTCCGAAGTTAAACAGCTAGTTACTCAGAAATATTAGCAGAATAAAAACCTAATCGAACTCCTAATCGAGCCCCAAATTACCGTGCACACCTTCAGCCACACTCTTCCAGACTTTCTAAATTGCCCAGACTCTGACTCACCATCTCCCTCCCACATCCCAGGGCTCATCGCACCCCACCACCAGACCTGGCACATCCCCTACCACTGAGATTCAACACCAACATTCCCAGCTACCTGACCTCACACACCCCGCCTACACCTGAGACTAGATATTCCCCCTGAGACCCTGCACCACTACTTCCTGCCACCTGACCTCACACACACCCATCTACACCTGGGACCAGATATTCCCCTTGAGACCCTGCACCACCACTTCCTGCCACCTGACCTCACACACCCCCATCTACACCTGGGACCAGATATTCCCCTTGAGACCCTGCACCACCACTTCCTGCCACCTGACCTCACACACCCCCATCTACACCTGGAACCTGAGTGGGCATTGCTGGCTGGCCAACAGTTATTACGGATCCCTGATTTTCCTTGAGGTCAAGATGGTGTGCTGCCTTCTTGAACCATTGCAGTTCATGTTCCGTAAGTTGATCAACAATACCGTTAGACAGGGGATTGCAGGATTTTTACCCAGCAACATAGTGGTGGAGATAATGGGCATACTGCCTATTTTACGAGTTCACTATGTTGCTTTCCTACCCATGGGTGGCCTATATAATTAGATCTCTGATAATCCATTGACTCCACTCCCAGAGGAAGTTGTCAATATTCTACAGGTTATGTGTGTGAGAAATTTTCATGTTAAGTTTAATGATTATCATGTTTAACAAATTATCTCTGTCTGGATAGCATAAGAATTATTTGTTCATCAGAGTTAATTCACAAAAATAAACAAAAATGCTGCATGTTATTGCATAGTATTATTTAGAGGTGAAGGGATATATGAATGCAAAAGGCAATTCAGAATTAGTAGATAAGTATTGAGTTTTGTGCATTGTTTATTAACTTTTCTGATTGCCATTAATGACTGAACCTTATCCAACTTCTTCAGATTGTCCTCGTGTTTTTTGACATCAGCTGTTTGATGTATCTTTACGCTCATTGCTCTGACTGGTTCTATTGAAGCAGAAGCTGTGCTCTTCTTGGTAGAAATGGCATATGCTTTCAGTCATTTTCATCTACTATTTTTATTTCCTTTGTAAGTTTTATATCAGCTATATTAGAATGAAGTAGATGCTCAGTCAAGTTGTTTTTAATTGATCATTATATGTTTATAAGTTTTGTGGCTTTATGTTGTTTAGAAGTTAGACTGGATTTTACATTTAAGTCATTGATCAATTACAATGAACTATTTTGAAATGCAATGAGTTTACTGTCAGTCAGGGCAGTAACTATTTTGAACACAGCAAGTTCCACATGTACAAATGAGATGAATGACTAATAAAGCTGATTTTGGGGTTGGTTGAATGAGAATTATGGGAGAAGGATTCACATTTTTGGATCATTGGAATCTCTTTTGGGATAGACGTGACCTGTACAAGAAGGACGGATTGCACCTAAGTTTGAAGGGGACTAATATACTGGCAGGGAAATTTGCAAGAACTGCTTGGGAGGATTTAAACTAGTAAGGTTGGGGGGGGGCGGGGGAGCACCCAAGGAGATAGTGAAGAAAGAGATCAATCTGAGACGGGTACAGCTGAGAACAGAAGTGAATCAAACAGGCAGGGCAGGCAGGGACAAGGTAGGACCATTAAATTAAACTACATTTATTTCAATGCAAGGGGCTGAACAGGGAAGGCAGATGAAGTCAGGGCATGGTTAGGAACATGGCACTGAGATATCATAGCAATTACAGAAACATGGCTCAGGGATGGGCAGGACTGGCAGCTTAATGTTCCAGGATACAAATGCTACAGGAAGGAGAGAATGGGATGCAAAAGAGGAGGGGGAGTAGCATTTTTGACAAGGGATAGCATTACAGCTGTGCTGAGGGAGGATATTCCTGGAAATACATCCAGGCAAGTTATTTGGGTGGAACTGAGAAATAAGAAAGGGATGATCACCTTATTGGGATTGTATTATAGACCTCCTAATAGTCAGAGGGAAATTGAGAAACAAACTTGTAAGGAGATCTCGGCTATCTATAAGAATAATAGGGTGGTTACGGTAGGGGATTTTAACTTTCCAAACTTAGAATGGGACTGCCATAGTGTTAAAGATTTAGATGGAGAGGAATTTCTTAACTGCATCCAAGACAATTTTCTGATTCAGTATGTGGATGTACTGACCAGAGAAGGTGCAAAACTTGACCTACTCTTGGGAAATAAGGTAGGGCAGGTGACTGAGATGTCAATGGGGGAGCACTTTGGGGCCAGCGACAATAATTCTAATCATTTTAAAATAGTGACGGAAAAGGATAGACCAGATCTAAAAGTTGAAGTTCTAAATTGGAGGAAGGCCAATTTTGATGGTATTCAGCAAGAACTTTCGAAAGCTAATTGGGTGCAGATGTTTGCAGGTAGAGGAACAGCTGGAAAATGGGAAGCCTTCAGAAATGAGATAACAAGAATCCAGAGAAAGTATATTCCTGTCAGGGTGAAAGGAAAGGCTGGTAGGTATAGGCAATGCTGGATGACTAAAGAAATTGAGGGTTTGGTTAAGGAAAAGAAGGAAGCATATGTCATGCATAGACAGAATAGATCAAGCGAATCCTTAGAAGAGTATGAAGGAAGTAAGAATGTACTTAAGAGGAAAATCAAGACAGCAAAACGGGGACATGAGATAGCTTTGGCAAATAGAGTTAAGGAGAATCCAAAGGGTTTTTACAAATATATTAAGGACAAAGGGTAACTAGGGAGAGAATAGGGTCCCTCAAAGATCAGCAAGGCGGCCTTTGTGTGGAGCCACAGAAGATACTAAATTAATATTTTGCATCAGTATTTACTGTGGAAAAGGATATGGAAGATATAGACTGTAGGGAGATAGATGGTGACATCTTGCAAAATGTCCAGATTACAGAGGAGGAAGTGCTGGATGTCTTTAAATGGGAAAAGGTGGATAAATACCCAGGACCTGATCAGGTGTACCCAAGGACTCTGTGGGAAGATAGAGAAGTGATTGCTGGTCCTCTTGCTGAGATATGTGTATCATTGATAGTCACAGGTGAGGTGCCAGAAGACTGGAGGTTGGCAAACGTGGTGCCACTGTTTAAGAAGAGCAGTAAAGGCAAGCTAGTGAACTACAGACTGGTGAGCCTGACATCGGTGGTGGGCAAGTTGTTGTAGGGAATCCTGAGGGACAGGATGCACATGTATTTGGAAAGGCAAGGACTGATTAGGGATAGTCAACATGGCTTTGTGCATGGGAAATCATGTCTCACAAACTTGACTGAGTTTTTTTGAAGAAGTAACAAAGAGGATTGATGAGGGCAGAGCAGTAGGAGTGATTTATATGGATTTCAGTAAGGTGTTCGACAAGGTTCCCCATGGGAGTCTGATTAGCAAGGTTAGATCTCATGGAATAGAGGGAGAACTAGCCATTTGGATACAGAACTGGCTCAAAGGTAGAAGACAGAGAGTGGCGGTGGAGGGTTGTTTTTCAGACTGGAAGCCTGTGACCAATGGAGTGCCACAAGGATCGGTGCTGGGTCCTCTACTTTTTGTCATTTACATAAATGATTTGGATGCGATCATAAGAGGTACAGTTAGTAAGTTTGCAGATGACACCAGAATTGGAGGTGTAATGGACAGCGAAGAAGGTTACCTCAGATTACTGCAGGATCTTGACCAGATGGGCCAATGGGCTGAGAAGTGGCAGATGGAGTTTAATTCAGATAAATGCGAGGTGCTGCGTTTTGGGAAAGCAAATCTTAGCAGGACTTATACACTTAATGGTAAGGTCCTAGGGAGTGTTGCTGAACAAAGAGACTTTGAAGTGCAGATTCGTAGCTCCTTGAAATTGGAGTAGCAGGTAGATAGGATAGTGAAGAAGGTGTTTGGTATGCTTTCAGAGTATTGGTCAGAGTATTGAGTAGAGGATTTGGGAGGTCATGTTGCGGCTGTATAGGACATTGGTTAGGCCACTTGTTGGAATATTGCGTGCAATTCTGGTCTCCTTCCTCTCGGAAAGATATTATGAAACTTGAAAGGATTCAGAAAAGATTTACAAGGATGTTGCCAGGGTTGGAGCACTTGAGCTATGGAGAGAGGCTGAACAGGCTGGGGCTGTTTTCCATGGAGCATTGGAGGCTGAGGGGTGACCTTATAGAAGTTTACAAAATTATGAGGTGCATGGATAGAGTAAAATAGGCAAAGTCTTTTCCCTGGGGTCGGGGAGTCCAGAACTGGAGGGCATAGGTTTAGGGTGAGAGGGGAAAAATATAAAAGAGACCTACAGGGCAACGTTTTCACGCAGAAGTGGTCCGTGTATGGAATGAACCGCCAGAGGAAGTGGTGGAGGCTGGTACAATTGCAACATTTAAGAGACATTTGGATGGGTATATGAATAGGAAGGGTTTGGAGGGATATGAGCTGGGTGCTGGCAGGTGGAACTAGATTGGGTTGGATATCTGGTTGGCATGGACGGGTTGGACTGAAGGGTCTGTTTCCATGCTGTACATCTCTATGACTCTATAACTCTGTAACATTCTCCTCTTCGTGGATAAAGACCATCTACTTGAAGTCAGAAATATCTCATAATTTGAACTTCCCCAATTTTCCTTTGCTTTCTGTCCATTAGTAACATAAATGTGTGGCATGTAACTAAGGCCTGGGATTTAAACAGCCGAGAGTTAAAATACTGTACTGTCACAGAAGATATGTTCTCAACTTCCCTTGGTAAGACCATAAGAAGTGGAAGCAGAAGTAGGTCATTCAGCCTGATAAGTGCACTCTGCTGTTCAACAACAACATATCTGCTCCAATAATTCTCAATTCTATTTTCTTACCTTATCGTCAAACCTTTGATTTTGCCAACTGATTAAAAGTCTATCTCAGCCTTGAATGAACATAATGACCTAGCCTCAATTCCCCTCTGCAGTGAAGAATTCCATGCATTAATCCATGAGTATTAATATTGGAGCCTTTGGTTCCATGCAGTTCTTTGAAAGGAAAGTTGAAGCACAATTCTCTTGCAGGTTCAGATGAATGCTGAAGATCCTATGACGCCATTTGAAGAAGAACAGGGATCTCTTCTGAGGTCCTGTCTAGTGAACATTTTTTCCTCAAATCAACACCAAAACTTCATCTTCTGTTTGAAGGATGTTGCTAACACAGAACAGCTGCTGTGTTTTACTTACATAACAGGTTCATTATGTGAAGCTATTTCCAATATCCTGGTGTGGTATACAAATGCCAACATTATTATATGGAAACTTGTCACAGCTTTCTGTGAAGGAAGATCTTGTGCTGGAGAATTTTGCTGACAGAATGGTTTTGCTTGTATTTGCACTGAATTGTTCTGTTTTGGGCTGTGATAATAGGTTTGTATGAATAATAAAGCCATACTGTACCTGTAGCTTGTGCAACAGTTATATTTTAAGTTTGTATTTGAATTGTTTCAACAATAAAAGAAACTCGAAGTATCCATACTCTTGCAAATTACCATCCTTGCTTATTTTTAATGTTTTATTTATATAAAACATTACTACCAATCCTCTTCTAATTTTCCATTTCCTTTTCTCAGTTCTCTTTTCCCGAAATGGTTTCTTTTGTTGGATTCTAGTTCCATACGTTCTGGCATTTCTGACACTAAGGTGGCTGACTTCTTGTCTGAACTTGACTGGAAAGATGTGGTGGGCTATTTAGGTAAATGGACATCAAAGCTAAAGCTGTTTTCATCTAATTTCCATATGAACTCCTCTTGCAAGGGTCAATTTGGCAAAATTGTGGGCAGCTTCTGTTTGCTAGCCTACGTTTTCACAATGATAATATTTCTCCACAGAGATAGTGAGGACTGCAGATGCTGGAAAGTCAGAGGCAATGAGATGTGGAGCTGAAAAAGCACAGCAGGTAAAGCAGCAGCAGCAGAGCAGGAGAGCTGACATTTCAGGTAGGACCCTTCGTCAGGGTCTTGTGTGAAATGTTGACTCTTCTGATGCTGTTTCACTTGCTGTGCTTTTCCAGCTCAACATTTTATTGATTCTAATATTTCTCCTCCACTATTCTAATGAAGATCTATTAACCCGGTATGAATCTGATCTTCCCAGTATCGATTATAAAAAAATCTGAATTACTAACAATATTAATCCAAATAGTACAGTTCTCATGAATTAGTTCCATCTTCATAAGTTTTTAGCATTTTATCAACGGCAGAAAAGAGAGAATATTTTTTGAACATCTATACAGCAACAATGTACAGTATCTTGATTATAAACGCATATGGTCATCTGATTGGAATGGTCTAAGTTTCAGAAAAAGAGCATAATTCTGTAATTCTCAGGCAATACTTCACAGGTCTTTAGCTTCCCACTGATGGTAAAGTTATTTCACCTGTTTATTCACTCTCACCTACTTCCTTCCTCAGTTCATTTTGCTGGCTCAATGGTACCAGTAGTACTGTGAGGTTCAAAGTAGATCAGACACAACAGCAATGAGCACTGGCTGATACTAAAGCTGCAATTTTCCTACCATGGTTGGGTCTGCAGAAACACAATTCCCACCTCCATGAACCAACCTTTACAACTGGCGATCTGGACACTGTTGTTTTGTTCAGTGGACAAACTGGGCAACTCCTGAAGGACAGGAACATGCTGAATGAAAAAGCCTGTCTTGGGGACCGGACACGGAACCCAAAGGTTAACAATAAAGAATAATCATCCAGCACACAGCTGCTAATTGATACAGCAGTGAACCCGCACAATTACTGCCTGTTTGAATTCATGTATCGCTGGACATCGGAGTGCATCTGGGAAAATTAACAAACAGTGAAATTCACAACTAATCTTGGAGGAACCTGTTTGGGAGAGGTCACAGCACAGAAATAGATAAGTGAATAGTTTTAAGTGTGGCCGACAGAAAATCTGCAGTCGTGAGTTGAGTCGGTTCTGTCTTGATTAAATGTTTTATTGAGATAAGTCTCTTGATTAAATTTAATTAACCTTGATTCAACTCTGCAGGAAGTACACCTAACTCCAGCTCCTCGAAAACAGAATGAGGGAACTGGAGCTGGAGCTGGATGAACTGCAGATCATCTGGGAGGCTGAGAGAGAAATTGCGAGGATGTACAGGGAGTTGGTCACTCCCCAGACACAGGATAAGGACAGTTGGGTTACAGTAAGGGGGAGGAAGGGGAACCAACAGAAAGCTATAATTGTCAGGTCTCTGGCACTGAGGCTCAGAAGGGAAGGAGGGGGGAAGAATAGAAAAGCGCTAGTGGTAGGGGACTCAATATTTAGACAGATTGACAGGAGATTCTGTGGTCAGGAACGGGACTCCTGGAAGGTATGTTGCCTCCTCGGTGCCAGGGTCTAGGATGTTGTCGATCAGGTTCACAAGATTCTGAAGGGGAGGGGGAGCAGACAGAAATCGTGGTACATATTGGCACCAATGATATAGCAAGGAAGGGGATTGAGGACCTTAAAAGTGACTACAGAGAGCTGGGTTGGAAGCTGAAGAGCAGGACAAGTAGAGTAATGATCTTTGGTTTGCTACGAGATCGTGAGGTGCAGAACAGTCAGAGAATGCAGTTTAACACATGGCTGTGAGGCAGGTGCAGGAGGAAGGGCTTCAGATACATAGACCATTGGGATGCTTACTGGGGTAGGTGGGACCTGTACATAAAGGATGGGTCGCACCTGAACTGGAGGGGCACAAATGTCCTGGATGAGCACAAATGTCCTGGATGAGAGACTTGTTTGTGTGGTTTATGAGGGTTTAAATAGTTTGGCAAGGGGGTGGGAATCAGAGCTATACATCTGAGAGGGGGGTAGTTGTAGATGGGGCAGTGACAGGATGTAGTGAATCTATTGGAAAGATTTTTCATGTGATGAATCAAAGCGATCGGTTAAAGTGTGTCTGTTTTAACGCAAGGAGTGTCAGAAATAAAGAGTGATGAACATAGATATATGGATCAGTACTTGGGACTATGATGTTGTGGCAATAATGGAGACATGGGTTTCATAGGGACAGGAATGGTTGCTAGATGTTCCAGGGTTTAGAACATTTAAGAAGAACAGGGAGGGTGGAAAAAGAGGAAGAGGTGTAGCATTGCTAATTAGAGAGTTCATCTTAGCTAGAGAAATGAAGGTTGTTGAGGAAGGTTTGTCTACTGAGTCAGTATGGTTGGAAGTCAGGAATAGCAAGGGAGCAGCCACCTCACTGGAGGTTTTCAACAGACCCCCTAATAGCAGTAGGGAGATTGAAGAACTCAGGGACTGACAGATCTTGGAAAAATGCAGATGTAGCAGGGTTGTTGTTATGGGTGACTTCAACTTCCCAGTGTTGTCTGGAACCTCTTTAGTGCAGATGGTTTAGATGGAGCCATTTTTGTCAGGTGTGCTCAGGACGGTTTCTTTACTCAGCATGTGGACAGGCTGATGAAGGAAGAGGCCATTTTGCACTTTGTGCTCAGCAATGAGCCAGGACATGTGAATGATGTCATGGTGGGACAACATTTTGGTGACAGTGACCACAACTGCCTCACATTTACCATAGCCTTGAAAAGGGAAAGGAGCAGTTACCAAGGGAAGATAGTTCATTGGGGAAAAGGAAATTATGACACTATCAGACAGGAGTTGGGAAGCACAGATTGGGAGCAATTGTTCCACAGAAAGGGCACAGCAGACATTGGAGACTGTTTAAGGACTAGTTGTTGCGAGTGATGCACAAATTTGTTCCTCTGAGACAGGCAAGAAGGGGTAAGATTAAGGAACCTTGGATGATGAGAACAGAGGAGCTTCTCATCAAAAGGAAGAAGGCAGCTGACATAAGGTGGAGGAAGCAAGGATCGAGCATAGCGTTAGATGATTACAGGCTTACTAGAAAGGAGCTGAGAAATGGACTAAGGAGACACAAAAAAAGCTTGGCAGGAAGGCTTAGGGAGAACCCAAAGGCATTTTACTCATACGTGAGGAATAAGAGAATGATCGAGGAGAAGGTAGGGCCGGTCAGGGATAGTGGAGGGAACTTGTGCATGGAGTCTGAGCAGAAAAGCATAGTGTGATTAAAGGCAGTCAGCACGGCTTTGTGAGGGGAAGGTCATGTCTCACAAATCTTATTGAGTTCTTTGAGGAAGTGACGAGACAGATCGATGAAGGTTGAGTAGTGGATATGGTGTATACGGACTTCAGCAAGGGATTTGATAAGGTTCCCCATGGTAGCCTCATTCATAAAGTCAGGAGGTATGGGATACAGGGAGATTTGGCTATCTGGATTCAGAATTGGTAGGCTGACAGAAGGCAGAGAGCGATGGTAGATAGAAAGTATTCTGCCTGGAGGTCAGTGTTGAGTGGTGTCCTGCAGGGCTCTGTTCTTGGGTGTCTGTTCTTTGTAGTTTTTATAAATGACTTTGATGAGGAGGGTGCGGGGTAGGTTAGTACATTTGCTGATGACGCAAAGGTTGGAGGTGCCGTTGATAGTATCGAGGGCTATTACAGGCTGTAACATGACATAGGCAGGATGCAGAGCTGGGCTGAGAAATGGCAGATGGAGTTCAATCTGGATAAATGTGAAGTGATGCATTTTGGAAGGTCAAACTTGATTGCTGAATATAAGATTCTTGGCAGTGTGGAGGAGCAGCAGGATCTTGGTGTTCAAGTGCGTAGATCCCTCAAAGTTGCCACCGAAGTTGATAAGGTTGTTAAGAAAGCAAACGGTGTTTTGGCTTTCATTATCAGGGGGATTGAGTTTAAGAGCCGTGAGGTTTTGCTGCAGCTCTACAAGTCCCTGGTGAGACCAACTTGGAGTATTGTGTCCAGTTCTGTTCGCCCTATTATAGGAAAGATACGGAGACTTTGGAGAGGGTGCAAAGAAGGTTTACTAGGATGCTGCCTGGACTGGAGGGCTTGTTTTACAAAGAGAGGTTGACTAAGCTCGGGCTTTTCTCTCTGGAGAGAAGGAGGAAGAGAGGTGACCTGATCGAGGTACACAAGGTAATGAGAGGCATGGATAGAGTCAATAGCCAGAGACCTTTCCCCAGTGAAGGACTGACTGGCATGAGGGATCATAGGTTTAAGACATTAGGAGGAAGGTAGAGAGGAGATGTCAGAGGTAGGTTCTTTACGCAGAAAGTTGTGAATGCAGGAATGTGTTGCCAGCTGTGGTGGTGGAAGCAGAGCCATTGGGGATGTTTAAGCGACTGCTGGACATGCACATGGATAGCAGTGAGTTGAGGGGTGTGTAGGTTAGGTTATTTTATATTAGGTTAGGAATACTACTCGGCACAACATCGTGGGTTGCAGGGCTTGTTCTTGCGCTGTACCTTTCTGTGTTAAAAATATAAGCCATAAGTATTAAGTTAGCCTGGAGCAGTGTTTTGTAGAGAAATAAGACAATGCTATTTTCTGCATCTGTAGATTGGAAGAAACAAAAATGGCATTTAGCAGAGTGATATTCTCTTCTTGTCGGATGGGGGAGTTTAGGGAAAGTTTATGTGTTACTGAGGATTATATCTGCAATAAATGCTGTTGGTTGCGAATCCTATCAGATCGAATGGATCAGTTTCAGAGACAGTTAGAAGCAATGAGGAATTTACAAGAGCAAGGGGATTAATGGCAAATATAGGAAGGGAGAAATGTTGCAGATACAGTCACCTAGATGGGTCAACTCCAAGAAAGGTACTAGAGGAAGGCAGATAGTACAGGAGTCTTCTGTGGCTATCCCCATTTCAAACACGTGTACTGTTTTGGAAAATGTACGGGGTGATAGATTCTTAGGGGAATGAAGCATGCACAGCCAAGTTTCTGGTATCAAGACTGGCTCTAATGCAATGAGGGGTATGTCAGTTTCCAAAGATCAATTATGTTAGGGGACTCTCTAGTCCGAGGCATGTTTCTGTGACCAGCAGCAAAAAAATCAGAATGATGTGTTGCCCCCCCGGTGCCAGGGTCAAGGCTATCTCAAGGGGGGGGGGGGGGACCAGCAGGAGGTTATTATACACTTTGGAACCAATGACATAGGAAGGCAAAAGGATGAGATTCTGAAGGGAAAATATAGATAGTTAGGCAGGAACTTAAAAAGGAAATCTCAGAGAGTACTAATATCTGGATTACGCCCCATGCTGCAAACTAGTGAGGGTAGGAATAGGAGGCTAGAGCAGATGATTGCTTGGCTGAGGAGCTGTTTTTTGGGAGAAGGATTCACATTTTTGGATCATTGGAATCTCTTCTGGGATAGAGTGACCTGTACAAGAAGGACGGATTGCACCTAAACTGGAACGGGACTAATATACTGGCAGGGAGATTTGCTGGAGCTGCTCGGGAGGATTTAATCTATTAATGTGGGGGGAAGGAGGGAAGGTGGGACCCAGGGAAATAGTGAGGAAAGAGATCAATTGGAGACTGACACAGTTGAGAAAAGAAGTGAGTCAAACAGTCAGGGCAGTGCAGGGACAAGGTAGGACTAATAAATTAAACTGTATTTATTTCAATGTAAGAGGCTGAACAGGGAAGGCAGATGAACTCAGGGCATGGTTAGGAACATGGGATTGGGATATCATAGCAATTACCGAAACATGGCTCAGGGATGGATAGGACTGGCAGCTGAATGTTCTAGGATACAAATGTTACAGGAAGGACAGAAAGGGAGACAAGAGAGGAGGGGGAGTGGTGTTTTTGATAAGGGATAGCATTACAGCTGTGCTGAGGGAGGATATTCCTGGAAATACATCCAGGGAAGTTATTTGGGTTGAACTGAGAAATAAGAAAGGGATGATCACCTTACTGGGATTGTGTTATAGATCCCCTAATAGAGGGAAATTGAGAAACAGATTTGTGAGGAGATCTCGGTTATCTGTAAGAATAACAGGGTGGTTATGGTAGGGGATTTTAACTTTCCAAATATAGACTGGGACTGCCGTAGTGTTAAGAGTTTAGATGGAGAAGAATTTATTAAGTGTGTACAAGAAAATTTTCTGATTCAGTATGTGGATGTACCTACTAGAGAAGGTGCAAAACTTGACCTACTCTTAGGAAATAAGGCAGGGCAGGTGACTGAGGTGTCAGTGAGGGAGCACTTTAGGGCCAGCGACCATAATTCTATTAGTTTTAAAATAGTGATGGAAAAGGATTGGCCAGATCTAAAAGTTAAAGTTCTAAATTGGAAGAAAGCTAATTTTGATGGTATTAGGCAAGAACTTTCGAAAGCTGACTGGGTACAGATGTTCGCAGGTAAAGGGACGACTGGCAAATGGGAAGTCTTCAGAAATGAGATAACAAGAGTCCAGAAAAAATATATATCTTTTAGGGTGAAAGGAAAGGCAGGTAGGTACAGGGAATGCTGGATGACTAAAGAAATTGAGGGCTTGGTTAAGAAAAAAAGGAAGCATATGTCAGGTAAAGACAAATTAGATCAAATGAATCCTTAGAGTATAAAGGCAGTAGGAGTATACTTAAGAGGGAAATCAGGAGGGCAAAAAGGGGACATGAGATATCTTTGGGAAATAGAGTTGAAGAGAATCCAAAGACTTTTTACAAATACTTTAAAGACAAAATGGTAACTAGGGAGAAAATAGGGTCCCTCAAAGATCAGCAAGATGACCTTTGTGTGGAGCCGCAGAAAATGGGGGAAATACTAAGCGAGTATTTTGCATCAGTGTTTACTGTGGAAAAAGACATGGAAGGTATAGAATATAGGAAAATAGATGGTGATATCTTGAAATATGTCCACATTACAAAGGAGGAAGTGCTGGATGTCTTGAAACACTAAAAGTGGATAAATCCCCAGGACCTGATCAGGTGTAACCTCGAACTCTATGGGAAACTCGGGAAGTGATTGCTGGCCTCCTTGCTGAGATATTTGTATCATCGATAGTCACAGGTGAGGTACTAGAAAACTGGAGTTTAGCTAACATGGTGCCACTGTTTAAGAAGGGTGGTAAGGAACTATAGACCAGTGAGCCTGACATTGTGGTGGGCAAGTTGTTGGAGGGAATCCTGAAGGACAGGATTTACATGTATTTGGAAAGGCAAGGACTGATTAGGGATTGTCAACATGGCTTTGTGTGTGGGTAATCATGACTCACAAAGTTGATTGAGTTTTTTTTAGAAGTAACAAAGAGAATTTATGAGGGCAGAGCAGCAGACGTGATGGACTTCAGTAAGGCATTCGACAAGGTTCCCCATGGGAGACTGATTAGCAAGGTTAGATCTCATGGAGTACAGGGAGAACCAGCCATTTGGATTCAGAACTGGCTCAAAGGTAAAAGACAGAGGGTGGTGGTGGAAAGTTGTTTTTCAGACTGGACGCCTGTGACCTGTAGAGTTCCACAAGGATGAGTGCTGGGTCCACTACTTGTTGTCATTTATGTAAATGGTTTGGATGTAAGCATAAGAGGTATAGTTAGTAAGTTTGCAGATGACACCAAAATTGGAGGTATAATGGACAGCAAAGAAGGTAGCTCAGATTACAGTTGTATCTTGACCAGATGGTTCAATGGGCTGAGAAGTGGCAGATGGAGTTTAATTTCGATATGTAAGGTGCTGCATTTTGGGAAAGCAAATCTTAGCAGGACTTATACACTTAATGATAACGTCCTGGGAGTGTTGCTGAACAAAGAGATCTTGGAGTGCAGGTTCATAGCTCCTTGAAAGTGGAGTCGCAGGTCAATAGGATAGTGAAGTAAGTGTTTGGTATGCTGTCCTTTATTGGTCAGAGTATTGAGTACAGGAATTGGGAGGTCATGTTGCAGCTGTACAAGACATTGGATAGGCCACTATTGGAATATTGCGTGCAATTCTGGTCTACTTTCTATCAGAAATATGTTGTAAAACTTGAATGGATTCAGAAAAGATTTACAAGGATGTTGCCAGGGTTGGAGGATCTGAGCTATAGGGAGAGGCTGAACAGGCTGGGGCTGTTTTCCCTGGAGTGTCGGAGGCTGAGGGATGACCGTATAGAGGTTTACAAAATTATGAGGGGCATGGATAAGATAAATAGACAAAGCCTCTTTCCTGGGGTGGGGGAGTTCAGAACTAGCGGGTATAGATTTAGGGTGAGAGGGGAAGGATATAAAAGAGACATAAGGGCAACTTTTTCCTGCAGAGGGTGGTACATGTATGGAATGAGCTGCCAAAGGAAGTGGTGGAGGCTAGTATAATTGCAACATTTAAGAGGCATTTGGATGGGTATATGAATAGGAAGGGTTTACAGGGATATAGGCCAGGTGCTGATAGGTGGGACTAGATTGGTTTGGGATATCTGGTCGGCATGGATGAGTTGGACCAAAAGGCCTGTTTCTATGCTGTACATCTCTATGACTCAATGGCTCTATTCAGTCAGGCATCCCTTTCAATACTCCCTATGCCCAATCTATGCCAAAACATGTCACCTCATCCACCAGCTACCCACATGATTCCTTGCTAAGGTATGCTCCCATCCATCCACTGATGGGTCCTCATACACTGTATGCTAAGGTATGGCCCTCACATACTCCCAAGGTTCGTCGCTCTCTTCTTGCCAACGTACACCTATCTACCCACCACTGTGGCCCATTTGTAGCTCCTATGTTAACTTAGTGTCAACTCATGCCAAAGTGTTTACCCCATCCACACCCTTTGCCCTTACACTTAGGATTTGAACTCATTTATTATCTACCCATGTGGAGATTAAGTAAAATATAGTTATATACAAAATAAAGTTCTCAGTGTCTGTTAAAAAGTTCATAATTATAAGAACAAACTGGCATTTATTTAAAAAAGTCTACATTTACATTACTTCAAAAAGTAATGTTTTATAAGAACATTCATTTAATTCATGTGCACAATCTATTATAATAAGCATTGGAGTTAATTGTGCCACATCAAAGAGTCTATAAGCACTTAGAACTGTCAAGCAAACTATGAAATGGTAGTCCCCCGACTTTAATAATAGATGGTGTGAAATCAGTGGTGTAAAATAAAGTTGGTCATGTTGAGATGCAATTTGTTGTCAGTGTGAACTATAGGTTACATGAACTAACGTACATGTGGAAATCTCTGGAAGGAGCAGGCTAGTTGCTAGTCTGCCTTAAGTGTACAGTAGATTGTGTAGTATGTAACCATATAGCTTAGACCTATTTACTACCTCATAGGAAATATGGTATTACCTGTGATATAGTTTCTAGATTTACTCTTTTGTAACTTGCATCTTGCTACTATGTAATAGACAGCTTCTTGTTACTCAATTCAATCTCTCTTCTTTGAAATTCCACATCCTCATCTTCACCATTTAGTAAGCCTTAGATTAGTACTAAAAGACGGATTGTGACAGCTTTCTATCCAAGCTCTTCATTCATTTTTATATCCAGTGAATTATCCCCTTAGATCCAAGTACTAGCTGTAGGCATTTCTCATAATAGAGTACCAGCAGTGTGAAATGCTTCCAGATTCAAGAAATCGTCAGTATTTCAAGAATCCACAGCTATCCTTTGAGAAAATAGAAAGAATTATATATTTTCAAAGGTGAGCACCTCTTTAATCAGCAGCTTATAGTCACACAGAGGCAGTGAGCTTCTAGAACAGCATCATTTAAAACAGCATTCAGTCAGTCTGGATTGGAAAAGTTGTAGAAGCAAACAACCTTTCTTTAAAATCTTTTAAAAAACCACTAGAATTTGGGTAAAAAGTATATAATTGCTTGTGAGGACTAAGTAGAGTCTCACTGAGCTGTCAAAAGACAGATCAGGGTCATGATCTGGGAAAGAAGTGGTTAAAGTTGGTTTATTGTGCAAGTTAAGTTCCTAGAAGGAAGGGTGAAGAAACTTACTTTAATGATGCAGTTTTGGGTTAGGAAGCTGGAAAAATGGAGATTTAATTATCTTTATTAAAGTTAGCACTATTTAATTGTGAAAATCAGTGTTCGTGACAAAATAATTCTTTAAAAAAATTTTTTAAATGGTTCTTCAAAATTGCAGCACAGTTTTAGAGTTTAGAAGCTAAGAGTTGAAGACAGAAGATGATTGACAAAAAAGAACCATCTGCAGCAAAGAGAAATGTTCATTATAAAATCAAAATAATTTAAGGTTAGAAAAAGTGCAAAATGCTGTTTTGTTCAGTTGAGGAAAGTATAAATCAGCGTAAATCTACAACAAAGTAGAAATGGTTTGAAAATCTAATTTTTACATCAAGAAAATAAAGTTTCATTTATTAAAATATAAAAGAATATTCACACCTCAAACATGTCAGAATTAATTTAAAGCTTTATTGAAGAAATATCTTTCCAATAAATTTTAAAATGCCTTTATGACATTAAAATCTTGAAAAAATACTTCCAAGAAGATTAGATGAAAGAAGTTTTAAACAGTGCAAAACAACAACCGATTACAATTAAAATATTTCTTGGAATGTCTTATTTGCTTTGTTAGTAATTAAAACTTAATTGAATATTCAAAACATGCCTTAAAGCTGCAAATTCTCTGACAAGCTTTGTAGCAATTATATTGAAACTACAATTCAAACTTAAAGAAGAAAAGCTGAAGGTACAGCAGAATTTAAATACCTTTTGAATGAAGCTTTTAAAATTTAAACTGTATAATTTAATCAAATGAAGAAAGAAAAAAGTTGTTACACCTCCAGGCAAATTCAAGATTATGTTTACTTCATCTGGGGAATTAAATTGTTCAGCATGGAATAAACGACTCATGACACGCAGAATTACTTCAGGTCACAAGCAAAAAAAGTTATGCACTGCTTTATTTTATGGAATCATGAGCAGACTATGTTATTATTAGACAAAAATTAAGGAAAATATTTATATCCTTGATGACGTCTTAAAAGCATTTGACAACTCTGTTGCTTTAAGAAGCAATCATATTAGGGAAAGACTCAATAAAAGAGTACAGTTTCCAGGACAACCTGATCTTTACAAATTGGCAGAATTTTGATTATGAAGCATTACAATCAGAATTAATTAGAGTCAGAATTGTCAAGAAATCCACAGCAAATGGAAAATCTGAATGAGGAGTACGAGCTATTAATTCTCTTTTGAAAAAGAACACGGACTGCTGGATAGTTATGTTGAACTAGTGATGCATTCCACTCCAATGTGACTTACTGCTATTCGAATTATTAATGGGGAGAAAGCAGAGTCCCAAAAACTGCAAAAAACAGCATTATTAGCAGCAAGCCACAAATTAGAACAAACATGACAACAAAATAAATTTGAAAATGTGTTGCTGGTCAAAGCACAGCAGGCCAGGCAGCATCTCAGGAATAGGGAATTCGACGTTTCGAGCATAAGCCCTTCATCAGGAATGAGAGAGAGTAGCCAAGCAGGCTAAGATAAAAGGTAGGGAGGAGGGACTTGGGGGAGGGGCAATGGAGGTGGGATAGGTGGAAGGAGGTCAAGGTGAGGGTGATAGGCCGGAGTGGGGTGGGGTCGGAGAGGTCAGGAAGGAGATTGCAGGTTAGGAGGGCGGTGCTGAGTTGAGGGAACCGACTGAGACAAGGTGGGGGGAGGGGAAATGAGGAAACTGGCTGAAGAGTTTCTGTGCAGAGGAGATGACCTGGGGGGTGCAGTGAGAGAGAGGCTCACTGAAATCCTTGTAGAGGGAGGAAGAGAGCTTCTTCAAGGAAGGCATCCTTGCAAGAGGATTCGCAGTAGGTTAAAATCTTCGAGTAAAAAATGAGGTCTGCAGATGCTGGAGAAAAAATAAATTTGCTAAATTTGGGTCTACAAGTATGGGTAAGAGATTTCAATAGAAGTGTAACAGTGATACAATTGATAGACCAGCAATATTCATACCCTGTCTGCACATCAGAAGGAACTATTTGCAGAAGCCTTCTATCACTGTGCACCCAGAGTCAATTACAACTGCAGTGGGATGAACCTAATGATGAACGTCACAAGAATAAGCATTCATGATATACTCTGATATAGGAAAAGTTCAAATCAACCATCCTCAAGCCCACAACACACCTGGCCTCTCAGTCCAACATGTACATGCACGAGAAGAACCACTAATGTTCCAGATCAAATATGTTTGTAAAGCTAGAGATTGAGCAAAGAAGAAAGAGTGGCAAACTTGACATACTTATTTAAATAGTTGTGTAATTAGTTAAACAAGGCAAAAAAGGTTTGGTGAAGAGGTCATTGAATCATAGATCACACAGAGTTGATAAAATGTGGAGCTGGAAAACGCACAGCCTATCAAACAGCATCAGAGGAGCAGGAAGGTCTATATTTTGGGCAGGACCCAGTCCTAACTCTCCTGCTCTCCTGATGCTGCCTGATCTGCTATGCTTTTTTCCCAGCTCTATCTTTTATCAACTCTGACTTTCCAATATCTACAGTCCTCACTTCCTCAAAGTCATAGATCATATCGTCAAAAAATTAGACAGAATAGAAGTGGCCCTTTGGCCCATTGATATGATCTATCTATAATAATTACACTTCTCAGCACTTGGCTCAAAGCCTTGGATATTATGACATTTCAAGAGCTCATCCAGATGTTTTTTGTAAGTTGGGAAGTTCCCAACTCCCAGGCAATGCATTCCAGATTCTCACCACCTTCTGGGTAAAAAAAAATCTTCCTTCAAATCTCCACAAAATATTCTGCATATCACGTTTAAAAAGTTCCCCTCATTATTGATCTTTCAACGAAGGGTTACAATTGTTTCTTATCCACCCTGTGCATGCCCTTCATAATCTCAGAACTTCAATCAGGTCACCCCTCAACCTACTCTGCTCTAAAGAAAACAACCCACGCCTATCCAGTCTCTCCTTTGCTCCAACGCAGGCAGCATCCTGGTGAATCACCTCTGCACCCACTGCAGTGCAACCAAACCCCTCTTATAGTGTGGTGACTAGAACTGCACATTGCACTTCATCTGTAACCGAATCAAACTGTTGTGCAGCTCCATCATGACTTCCTTGTCCTTATAATCTATGCTATAACGATAAAGGCAAATATCTTCTAAACTTCCCTATTACACTGTCCTACAATCTTCAGGAATCTCTATATTTTATCAACTCTATATGATCTGTGATTCAAAATACTTCAAGATCCCTTTGTTCCTCTCAGCTTCCTAGTGTCCTGCTATTCATTGAGTACTCCCTTGATATTCACCTCACACTTATGATGGTTAAATTTTATTTGCAACTGATTTGTTTGTCTGACCAACATGTCTATGTCTTTCTACCACCTAAGACCTTCATCCTCACTGTCAACCACCTAGTCAATCTTCATATCATCTACAAACCTACTTGTCATCTACTCCATGTTCTCATCTACATCATCATAAATATCAAAAACAAGAAGGGACCCAGAACTAATTCTTGTGGCACATCACTGGACACTGGCCTCCAGACACACAAGCAGCCTTCTACTACTACCCTCTGTCTCCTGGCACTCAGCCAATTTTTTGGATCCAACTTTTCAAGTTACCCTGGGATCTCGTGTGCTTTTACCTGCTTTATCTGTATTTCATGTGGGACCTTGTGAAGGCTTTGCTGGAATCTAGGTAAACTATATCAATTGCACTACCCTCATCTACCTGATCACCACAAGTGGGACTAGATTGGGTTGAGATGCCTGGTCGGCATGGACAAGTTGGACTGAAGGTTCTGTTTCAGTGCTGTACATTTGTATGACTATGACTATGACCTCCTTAAAAGATTCTATCAAATTTGTTAGGCAAGACCACCCACTGGTAAAACCATTCTGACTATCCCTAATCAACCCTTACTTCTCAAAGTGGAGATTAATTCTCTCCTTAAAATTCTTCCTTAGTAGTTAGAAGACACTTGCCTTTATCATTGTGGCATAGATTATAAGGACAAGGAAGTCATGATGGAGCTGCACAACAGTTTGATTCGTTTACAGATGAAGTGCAATGTGCAGTTCTAGTCACCACACTATAAGAGGGGTTTGGTTGCACTGCAGTGGGTGCAGAGGTCATATCATTGATATGAGAGTCAATTGTCTGTTCTAATCTGGTTTATCCCAATAACCCTTTCTGAAAAGTGAAACTATATTAGCTGTCTTCCAGTCATTTTGTGGCCATAGAGGAATTCAAAATGTAATGATTGTGAGTCTTCATGTCTGCCTGTTGACTGGGGGCCTTTAACACAATCCCAGCAACATGACTGCCCCCTTTTTATTCCTAAACTCTACCACAAACCTCATTTGAGAATTCTTCCAAACCCACGGAGCTTGAAGGTTTGTTTTCAGACGTTTCATCACCATGACTAGGTAACATCATCAGTAGTGAAGTGCTGGTGATATGTCCATCTCGCTATTTATAGATCTTGGTTTCTTCAGGTGGGTGATGTCATTTCTGGCTCCTTTTTTCAAGAGAAGGTGGATAGTTTCTAAATTGATGTGTTTATTGATGGAGTTCTAGTTAAAATGCCATGCCTCTAAGAATTCTCGTGCGTGCCTTTGTTTCACCTGTCCTAGGATGTGTGTTGTCCCAGCCAAAGTGCTGTCTTTCTTTGTCAGATTGTATAGAAACCAGTGATAGTGGGTCGTGTCTTTTGGTGGCCAGTTGGTGTTCATGTTTCCTGCTAGTTTGTCCGATGTAGTCCTTTTTGACAGTTCTTGCATGGTATCTTATTAACGATGTTAGTTTTGCTGGTAGTATCTAATGGATCCTTTAGATTTAATAGTCACTGTTTAAATATGTTGGTAGGTGTATGGGCTACTATGATGCCAAGGGGTCTGAGAAGTCTGGAAGTCATTTCCAATATGTCTTTGATGTAAGGTAATGCGGCTATAGCTTTTGGTTGTTTCGCATCAACTTTTTTAGATTTGTTTCTGAGGAATCAGCAGCTTGTATTTATTGGGAAAATATTTTTGTTGAAAGCATTGTATAGACATTTTTCTTCTGCATTTTATAGTTCTTGGGTGTTGCAATACGATGTAGCTCATTGAAATAAAGTCTTGATGCAGCTCTGTTTGTGGGTGTTGGGATGATTGCTTTTAAAGTTAAGTGCTTGGTCTGTGTTTATTGTTTTTCTGTATACACTGGTTTGAAGCCCTCCGTTAACTGTATGTTCAACTGTCATGTCTAGGAATGGGAGTCTGTTGTTGTTCTCTTCCTCTTTTGTGAATTTTATGCCTGTCAGGATAGTGTTGATGGTGTTGTATGTTTCTTCTAGTTTCTTCCATTTTGTGGTGACAAAGTTGTCATCTACATAGCGGACCCAAACTTTGGGTTGGATAGATAGGAGGGCAGCTTGTTCAAGTCTCTGCATTACTGCTTTCATGATCAGCCCTGATATTGGTGATCGCATGTTTTTAATATACAATGTTTTAAAGATAAATGGGTACCCAATAAACACAATTCATCGATTCCTTAGAAACAAACCCAAACAAACGGACACAATGCAACCAAATACTATAGCCACATTACCTTACATCAAAGGCATATCAGAAATGACTTCCAGATGACTCAGACCCCTTGGGATCATGGTAGCCCACAAACCTACCAACACATTTAAACAGCGACTAATGATCCTAAAGGATCTATTAGATACTACCAGAAAAACTAACATAATTTCCAAGATACCATGCAAGAACTGTAAAAAAGGACTACATCGGACAATTAGCAGGAAACTTGCCACCAGGATACATGAACATCAACTGGCCACCAAAAGACACGACCCACTATCACTAGTTTCTATCCGTACTGACAAAGAAGGACACTACTTTGATTGGGACAACACACACATCCTAGGGCAGGTGAAACAAAGGCACGCACGAGAATTCTTAGAGGCATGGCATCCTAACCAGAACTCCAGCAATAAACTATTGTACGAATGGTCTTTGTTCTCTCCCCTGGCAAACTAATTTAAATTCCTCCAACAGCACTAGCAAATCTACCCGTAAGGATGTTGGTCCCATCCTGGTTCAAAATCAGAACATTCTGCTTGTACAAGTCCTACATTCCACGGAAATGGTCTGGGTAATTCAGGAATCTATAACTCATCCTTCTGAACCAACTTGTCTATATCAGGTTGTCTGTATCAGGTTGTCTATATCAGGTTGTCTGTATCAGGTTGTCTGTATCAGGTTGTCTATATCAGGTTGTCTATATCAGGTTGTCTATATCAGGTTGTCTGTATCAGGTTGTCTATATCAGGTTGTCTATATCAGGTTGTCTGTATCAGGTTGTCTGTATCAGGTTGTCTATATCAGGTTGTCTATATCAGGTTGTCTATATCAGGTTGTCTGTATCAGGTTGTCTATATCAGGTTGTCTATATCAGGTTGTCTGTATCAGGTTGTCTGTATCAGGTTGTCTATATCAGGTTGTCTATATCAGGTTGTCTATATCAGGTTGTCTGTATCAGGTTGTCTATATCAGGTTGTCTGTATCAGGTTGTCTATATCAGGTTGTCTATATCAGGTTGTCTGTATCAAGTTGTCTATATCAGGTTGTCTGTATCAGGTTGTAAAAGAGGTTGATATTTCGTAATCAGTGTTCCTCAACTCACTACTCTATAAATGACAATTACTGGTATGCCGGTCAGTTGGTCATTTGTTTAGCCTGCTTTGAGACACTGCCTTGTTTTTATTCGATTCTGGGATGTGGCTGTTTCTGGCTGGGCAGTATTTATCGCCTGTCTCTATTCACCATTGAGAAGGCAGTGGTGAGCAGCCTTCTTGGATTGCTGCAGTTCACTTGTTGTAGGTCAACCCACAATGCCACATTGTTTCCACAAGGAAAAAGTACTCTAATATATCTCAGCACTTGAATAATACTGGTCAGTCTATTAGTCAACTTACTTTTTCATGACAGAGTCGTATGATAAATCACTACAATTCAAAAACGCATAAATTGCAATACAGCCTCTACCAATGACACGTGATGTTCCTGCGCATTACCTGGCTTCTATCAGTGGTCACAAACATTTTCTTAAAAAAAACATTGACAGGGCTTCCAAAACCTGGAGTAGCACACAAGGCTAATGTGGTGGAGGAGGTTCAGATTTCCAATGGAGCTCACAACAGAGATGTTGTCATTGGAAGAATGCAACGTCATGATTCAAGGCTTTCTTGACCCCACAAGAATAACAGGGGGTGGGTGGGTGGTGTGGGAGGGGATTGTGATGCTGCAAAATCTTCTGTCTTATCTGCATCAATCACCATATAAAATCCAGCCTGTGTACTGCAGTTTTTTGAGTAAAACTATACCCACTCATTATTGTAATCTTGATCTTGTAATTTAACTAAAGCTTCTTTAAAAGGATATTCTTTGGTGACTCAGCTCAGCATGTATTCAACACAAACAGCAAAAAATTTGTTTACATGAAATAGAAAGTATGTAGTCTGCTTGGTTCATTCAATCCAGCTAGCACTCAGATCAAAATATTGTGATAAAGTTTAAGCAATAGCTTTCCATGTTTATCTATTGACCAATTATTAAAAATACTCCCTGTGGCATTCGCACAGGCAAACAAAAACCTGACTGTTGCTCAGAAAAAAAAGAAGCATTTGTGTTTTCATAGATTTATGAGGATCAGTCATATTTCAGAATCGTGCTGGGAAACAGTAGGTGTTAGAGGTTCATAGCATCTAAAACAGGAAGGATGTCCAGAAATTCTGGTCAGGTTTGGAAACCTATTTCCAACCCAGATTGGATTTTAAAAAAACCACTTACCTTTTGATGACTCTGCTTGAGACTTCTGGACAGCAGCTTCCTGGTATGTATCTGTTGAGGAATTTCTTTTTTACATATTTGTTCATGGGGTGTAAGCATCGCTGGCTGGGTCAACATTATTGCTGATCCTAATTTTCCTGGAGAAGATGGTAATGGACTGTTTTCTATCCATGCTGCGGCTTTTAGAACCTAGAATCACTCACAGTGATGTTCGCAAAGCAATTCTCGAACCTGGGAGCACAGCAGATTACTCCTGAAACAAAATACCTTTACAGTACGAAATGCTGCATTCTGTACTTTAAGTCTCCAGACAGAGGTTGGTGTGAGGGCAGCCAGGTAGACAGATGTGCCTCATTGCTTTTGTACAATTGTAGGGACTGAGGCTGCCCCCTGGATTCTTATAGGTGTCCCACCCATAACTTGCAGTTCAGATCTGAAGTTACTGAAGCGTCATATTCTTGATGCAATTATGATCACTGTGGATCACCTTGGTGTTCAGCAACTCCTGCATTTTGCAATGAGAACAGATTATCAGATCTGCAATCTCTATTATATTTAATTACGTTATTAGTATCCCTGCTCTTTACGCTTTATTCTGTTATTTCCTTTTTTACTGAACTGGTATCAATCTTATCCATGATGAGCAATTTTAAAAAAGGTCTGTAGAGCTGAATACAAGCTGAACATCCAATTTTCACTTTAAAGACAAGAATACTCATTAATCAGCTGCTTTATTAAGTTAAGACACAACCAGACACCTCTCTCATCTGTCCACTGATCTTCTTGAGATATTTCACTTCTGTACTGCATTGTTAGTTGCACTCTCAAATGCTCAGTCACACAAGGTTTGACACTTATATATGTTCTGAACAAAAAGTACCTAGCTCATTCAGAAAATGAGGCTCCAGTTTCAGCAGGTTATTAATTAGGCTGCTCTCCCAATGCAGTCCTTGAAAATAAAGCTACTCAAAAGCTTCCAACTATAAAATTTAAAAACTGTTGATTCCTCTTTAAGCAACTTTCAAACTACAAACTGCATTAGGTTTGCACAAAATGAAGAGTTAGATATTTCCTCACTCAGCAAATGCAAAAACTCACTCCAAGTCAAATGCTGGAAAATGGGACTAGATCCGTTTGGGATATCTGATCATCATGGATGAGTTGAACTGATGGGTCTATTTCCATGCTGTATAACTCTATGACTCTAAGTGAAAATAAATGAACAATCACAAAGTTTGCAGATAACACAAAAATAGTTCGAGGGCAAGTGGTGAGGATGACACAAGGGATCTGCAGAGGAATATAGATAGAAGCACAGAATTGTTTTGATGCAGAAGGTGGCCATTTGGTTCATCAAGTCAACACCAGCTCTTTAAACAAGCATCATTACCTAGTGCCAGTATCCTGCTTTTTCCCATACCCTTGCACTCTATTTGTATCTAAATATACACCCAATACCCAATTGAATGCTTCAAACAGGTTAAGTGAATAGGCAAAAACATGGCAGATGGAATAATATATAGGAAATAGTGAGGTTATGAAGTTTGGCAGGAAGAATTGAAGAGCTGTATATTATTTAAATAAGGAAAGATTGCACAACGCTGCAGCATAGAGATTTTGAGGACCTTATACATGAATCACAGTAGCTAGCATCCAGGTTCAGTGGATATTGGGGAAGACAAATAAAATGTTGGCAGTATGTTGGGTCAGGAAGTGAGTGTCTAGGGAGTCAGGTCAGGGCTGGGTTGCAGGGGGATGGCATGTTAGACCAGAACATGGGTAGATGTTGGGTCAGGTTGGAAGGGAAATGGGTCATATTTGGTACTGTTGGGTTGGAAGGGGAGGGTGTATAGGTTGTTTGAATCAGGTCTCTAACATTATCAAGGTATGTTAATAATTTTGTGATATCTCCCGAGTAACTACGAAGCTAAATTGAATTGAAACCTTCTGAATTCATTGACTCTATGGGGCTTTTCTTTGTGGGTTCCAGATGCAGGGGAATTGACAATGGGAATTTTCAATTTCCTAGACAATTGCCTCGGAATCAGACGCATTCGGATTTCCACATGGTCCTGATTGGCAACTCCAAGGCACACTGCTCCAAGGATTCCTGCTATTAGAATGCCTGAGCCATTACATGCAAACGCCTTGTCATCGTTCTGAGATAGTCTACAGCTGAGGCAGGGAATAATCATTTAATCATTTTGATTTCAGACTTGCAGCGCTCTCAGTTGTTCAATTTATCAATGAACAGAACCAATGTCAATGGATTGATGTAGCAGCATGTGAACTATTCAATTAGTCACCCTCCCTTTTGGTTCATAGGTAAGTACTTTACTTCTGATCAATTATTCTGCCAGTTTCCTTTTGAATATTATCTTTGAACTTTTCACCACCCTTTTCACTCAGTGTAATTCAGATTGCAGAAATTGACTGTGTAACCAAATGTTTCCTCTTGCTGTCTCTTTCTATTGTTAATCACCTTACATTTATATCCACTGGTTAGCCATTTAATTTTGAAATCATACACAATATCCCTTTATATAGGACTTTTCATTTGAGATAATTCACAGTTAATTGGAAGATTTACTGTAACTTAGAAAGATTAGAAGTGGTTGACTCAAGTATGAATTTTCCCAAAGTAAAGACTGAGGGACTAGAAGATATAAAACTGAGATAATATGGTGCCATGATTGGATATAATTAGATATAACATGAATTTATATCGGTTAGTGCCATAATAAATAGGGATAAAGGAATTTACAGTAGAAGTTGACGTTTAAATGCCACAAAAATATGAAAAATTAGAATTTACCCTCACATTTGCATTATTTTGATGAATTATTAGGTTTAATTATAAATAATGGATTATCTCATAGATGAAAGCATAATAATATGCATAACAATCACTGCCATAGAACAAGCAAACAAATACACTTTGTAGAAATGTAGGATTGATGAGAATAAAGAAACACTGACTGTGTATAAAAATCCAGCACCCAGGTGTGTTTTTACAGTGGGGTTGTGGGCACATGTAATAGTTGAGGTGACTATCTCATCACCTTCACAACCATAATATGGAGAAGGGCAGGCTCTAAAATCGGCAAGCTGCTCACCATATGGAAATAAACAAACAAAGGTCAGTTGAGTATTTTTTATAATGTGCTACCTATGTCATTTGCAATTAAACAGGGCTCTTACAACACATTGTTAGTGTCCCTACAGAAGATATGGGTTCAAGTTTTGTATCCCAGAACATGTCCAAACAGGATGCTCAAAAATACTCCACTGTTGTGGCAGCCAGGCAGGAATGGACAGCCAGGACTTTTTTTTACAGAAGTTTTAAAAGACTGACAAGGAAGAAGATACCATTTCAGGGGATGCTCGTTGCACATGGGAGCATTGTCCCCTCCCATCCCGAATGTAGTACCTACCGTTCTTACCACCAGCTCTCCAAATTCCATCCCTCTTTCCTCAATTCCTGATAGTGCTAAACATTCCCCACAGAGTTCACTGAACTGTCACTTTGTGATCGGCTGGTTTCCTTCCTTGTGTGTCTGCCTGAATTTTCTGAAACAAAGTAAACATTGCTGGGAAAACTCAGCAAATCTGACTACATCTATTGGAGAGAAAGCAGAGTTAACGTTTTGGGTCCAGAGACCCTTTTTTAGAACTGAACCCAAAGTATTAGCTCTGCTTTGTCTTCACAAATGTTGCCAGACATGTTGAGTTTTCCCAGCAGTTTTCTTTTCTATTTCTGATTTCCAACATCTACAGTTCTTTGGGTTTTATTACTAGCCTGAATTTTCTGATAGACAGGCAACCACTTCTGAAGAATAGATAGGGTTATGCTTCAGGATTCTGTGAAATCTCCATATAGCACACTCAAAGTAATAGCCTGGTAAGTGAAGATTCTGATGGGCAATTCCCCTACACCTGAAACTCTCCAAATCATCCATTTAACTCCGAGAAATTGGAGAGTTCTGTTTGGTAAATAATTTCTCAGGGAAAATTAAACTAATAAATATCAAGTCTAACTGCTGAGTAGCTGTTCAATTGACTCCCAACTTGTCTTGGTTATCCCCATCTATACTGCCCCCAGATCCCCAACAGCACACAGACCCTAACCCAACTCTTCTTCCCCGAGGACCCAATACTCCCCACCCAATACAATTAGCCCAACTATATCTGGGAACCAACAACACACAACACCCCAACATCCCAAATCTCCTGCCCTGTCACCTGACCTAATCCCACTTCCCACACACAGAACAACACTCCTTCCCTCACCCTGGACAGAGAGACCCCCCCTATCCTTATCCAGACTATAACACCTCCTTCCCTTGCTCTGGAACTGAAGTTATTCTCCCATTCTAGACCCAAATCCTCCTCCCTTGCTCTGCACTCAATCACTCTAACTCTAGCTCCAGACTCAATTCCCCCACCAAACCCCACTCCCTTCTGGACCCAGCACCTCTTTCTTGCTCTGGGCACAACACTGCATCTTTCCCATTGCTGAACCCATTTTGTCCCACTCCAGACTTCCCCTGTCCAGCCACAGACCCCTCTTCCACACAGTTGGAGCCAAACATCACTGCATGAGATCCAATAGCCCTGGCCTGATGCTCAGTAGAATCATCAAAATTCCTCTGGAACTGACAATCCATCAGCTGTCCACATCCCTATCCCAAGACCTTCCTTTCTCCTCCATTACATCGCCCAGTACTCAATATTCTTGGCTTTCCACCAGACCTGTCACCACAACGCCCTTCCTTAGACTCAACAACATTCTTATTATTCCCACCCACATGAACACTTGACAGAAACAACCTTGTCAACACTGCAAAGAGCTCCTTACTAACATATGGGGGCTAGCGGCCTGACATAGTCATATTCACGAAATGATGAATGAATGTCCCAGACACCACCATCACCATCTCTGGGTATGTCCTGTTTTACCAGTAGGACAGACCCAGCAGAAGTGGTGACACAATAGTATACGGTCAGGGGGGAGTTGCCCTGGAATTCCTTAACATTGACTCTGAACCCCATGAAGTCTCATGGTTTCAGGTTAAACATGATCAAGGTAACCTCCCCGCTGATTACCACATACCATCCTCCGACTGCTGATGAATCGGTACTCCTCCATTTTGAAAGATACTTAGAGATAGCACTGAAGATGGAAAAGGTACAAAATGTACTCTGGGTGGGGGATTTCAGTGTCCATCACCAAGTGTGGCTGGACAGCAGTGCAACAGATTGTAAAGGATATAACTAATAGGCTGGGCCCACAGCAGATGATGAGGGAACCAACCAGAGAGATAAACGTACTTGACCTCATCCTTACCAATCTGTCAGTTGCAGATGCATCTGTCCATGATAATATTGGTCAGAGCAACCACTACACAGTCCTTGACAATAACCTCCATCGTGTTGTGTGGCACTGTCATTGTGATAAGTGGGTCAGAGTTCGAATATATCTAGCAAATCAAGACTGGGCATCCATGAGGTGCCATCAACAACATCAGAATTGTACTCCAGCACACTCTGTAACCTCATGACCCAGCATATCCTCTGCTCAACCATTACCATCAAGTCAAAGGATCAACTCTGGATCAATGGGGAGTGCAAGAGGGCATGCCAGGAGCGGCACCAGGCATACCTGAAGATAATGTGTCAAAGTGGTGAAGCCACCAAACAGAAGTGCTTGCATGCCAAATAGCTTAATAGACAGAGCTAAGTGATTCAATAAGTAATGGATCAGATCTAAGCTCTGCAGTCTTGTCACATTCAGTCGTGAATGGTGATGGATGATTAAACAATTCACTGGAGTAGGGTGCTCCACAAATATCCCTGTCATCAATGATTAAAGAGCCCAGTACTGCAGTGAAAAAGGCATGGCTGAAGCTTTCACAGTAATATTTAGCCAGAAGTGCGGAATGGATAATCCATCTCGGTCTCCTCCATTGGGAGTTCCCAGCATTACAGGTGTCAGTCTTTAGCCAATGTGATATCATCAGTCATCTCAGCTCCAGGACATCTCTACAGGAATTCTGCAGGTAGGGTCCTCAACCCAACCATCTGCAGCTGCTTTAAAAATGACCTTCCCTCTATCATAATGTGAAAAATACGGATGGCACCATGTTCAGCATTTGCGACTTCTCAGTTACTGAAACAATCCATGTGCAAATGCAACAAGATCTGGACAATATCCAGTTTGGGGCTGATAAGTGGCAAGTAACATTCACACCACAAAAATGCCAGGCTATGACCATTGACAGTAACAGACAATCTAACCACTGCCTCTTGACATTCAATGGTGTTACCATCACTGAATCCTCACTATCAATATCCTGGGGACTTTCAACTGGACTCACCACATAAACACAGTGGTTACAATAGCAGGTCAGAGACAAGGAGTGCTCTGGCGAGTAACTCACCTTCTGACTCCCCAAAGCCTGTCCACCATTTACAAGGCACAAGTCAGGAGTGTGATGGAATGCTTCCCACTTGCCTGGATGAGTGCAGCAGCAACAACTGTCAAGAAGCTTGACACCATCCAGGACCAAGCAGCCTGCTTGATTGGCAATGTATCCACAAGCATCCACTGCCTCCCTCACCAACGCTCAGTAGCGGTAGACTGTACTAGCTACAAGATGCACTACAAAAATTTTTCAAAGATCCTCAGACAGCATCTTCCAAACTCATGGCCACTTGTATCTAGAAAGACAAGAGCAGCAGATATATGGGAGCACCACCACCTTCAGTTTCCCCTCCAGGCCACTCACTGTCCTGATGTAGAAATATATCACTGTTCCTTCACTGTTGCTGGGTCAAACTCCTTGAGTCTCCTCCCTAAAGGTATTGTGGGTCAACGCGCAATAGGTTGACTGCATCATTTCAAGAAGGCAGCTTACCACCACCTTCTCAAGGACAACTAGTGATGGGCAATAAATGCTGGGCCAGTGATGCCCACCTCCCACAAATGAATAAATTTTAAAAACTCTTTCACTTACCTGGGCCCCTTGCTGCCTTGTTTTCTGTAACAATATCCAGTTGTAGTGTTGTCCACCTAGCAGCATACCCCATGGCACTGTATCTTTGGTTTCTTCACACTTTACCCACCAGGCAGCCATCTCCTTATCCAGCTGGCAGTGTACCCCCTCACACCCCAAGCTTACACTTGTCTGGTTCGCAGGCCATGCTAAAGTGGCTATCCTTAATACTGGACTTTTATATTACAGAATGCAGTAACTGATTGCTGTGAGAAAGAGTGCATGGTTTGCCTTCCTTTAAGTATTCTACACTACAAGGGACCTGTCAGGATGGAAGTGTGGTTCTACATTTCTGATGGAGCCATGATCACAGTCTCCTGTCAGAAATGCAAAGTATTTTCATTGTGAAAAAACAGTGGAGCAGCAATTTCTCATATTTTTCTGGTCTCAATTGCAAATTAGTTGTAACTACCACAATTTGTGCTAGAGACTGTCATTGACCATTAATATATGACATTGGGATTTCACATCTCTCTGACCCTCACATATTGCAGGATACGAGCTGTCCAGGTTAAACTACAAGCTTTCCTTTAAAAATAAGAAGTGTTTATTCATAGTCATTAAGCAGAGGCTCAGTCACAGAATAATTTCAATTAATTCAGCTCTCACTTTGCATTTACAATTCAAGCACAAAATTGAACAGCATTTTCAGAAGTTAGCAGCTAAAGATGAATGTTAGATTAAATATTTTAATTATTTGAATTTGAAAATGAATTTTTTGATAAAACTTCCGTTTTCCCATTGTGTTGGTAGTCCTTTTGCATGTCCATTTTCAATCTTATTGTTTAAAATGTTTCTGTTATAAAAGCTCCCATAATAATGAACCTGTTGCCTGATCCCAGCTTGTTACAGCCAATAAAGTTGTTGAAGTCTCAGCAGAATGAAAAATGAGAAGTTGGCATTTATACTGTAATTTATTACAGCTTACTGAAAACTCGTGGAGCATTTAATCTCTTTTGAGGTGTTTCACATAAAATAGATTGCTTTCAGTTCAGTCACCTGCTCTACAGTTCTTCAAAGTTCCTTTCTTGATTTTTCATCACTTGAGCTTCCTATCTTTTATTCCACTTGCATCCCCACTCCTTTATCCCTTATTGCCATTCCTTTATTTGGCAAACAACTGTATGGCCATGGTCTGGCATATACTCGTTCAGTTCTGTCCACCATAATCCTCAACACCTGTGTCCCCCAAGGCTGCGTATTCCTTGTACACTCACAGCTGTGTGGCCAAATTCTACTCTAACTCCATTTATAATTTGCTGATGACACCACTGTAACAGATCAGATCTTAAACAACAATGTGACAGAGTACAGGATATACATAGAGAGTTTTGTGGCATGGAGTAAAGCGGACAAACTCTCCCTCAATGTCAGCAAAATGAAGGAGTTGGTCATTGACTTCAGAAAGTGGAGTGGAAGATATGTCCCTGTCTGTATCAATGGTGGTGAGGTGGTGATGGTCAAAGTGCTTCAAGCTTCTCAAAGTAAGTATCACCAACAATCTGTCCTGATCCATCCAGGTCAACGCTATGGTCAAGAAAGCACACCAATGCTTTCACATCCTCAGAAGGCTGAAGAAATTTGGCATGATCACAATGATTCTTACCAGTTCTTATTGATGTATCATAGAAAGTATTTTATTGGGATGCATCATAGCTTGGTGTGGCAACTGTCTCTGCCCAAGACTGTAAGGAATTATACAGAATTGTGAACGCAGCCCAATCCCATCATGCAAACCAGCCTTCCATACATTGACTCCATCTCTACTTTCCATTGCCGCAGGAAAGCAGCGAACATAATGAAAAACCCCTCCCACCCCGGTTATACTCCCTTCCACACACTTAGGGAAGATACAAAAGTTTGAAAGCCCATGCCAACAGATTCAAGAATAGCTTCTTCTCCACTATGATCAGACTTTGACCAGACCTCTCATACCTCAGAGTTGATCTTTCTCTGTGTCTTCGCTGTTGCTGTAATACTACATTCTGCATTCTGTTCTATTATCCTGATGTGTTAGTGTAAGATATTTGGGCCTGGATAGCATACAAGACAATACTTTTCACTGTGTTTCAGTACATGTGACAATAATAAATCAAATCAAATCAAGCTACATCATCCCCTGCTTTCAAAACTGTAGACCTTCATTTAAACTGTACCTTTGGTACTCTGCTCAAATCCATTTTGTTTTTTCTTCTTTCCTCTTACTATTTTCTAACTTAATGACTGTTTTGAGGTTTCTCCCCCAATTTCCTTAGATTTCAGTTATTTGGTGATGCAATAATTTGTCAAACATGACCAAGTGCTGTCAAGTGCAGTCACTCTCACCTCAGCTCTGGAGTTCAGCTCTTTTATCATCTTTGGGCCAATACTGTAAAAAGGTAAGGAACCAAGTGGCCTTGGTGAAAACCAAACTGAATATCAGTGCTTGATAGTATCGTTGATGATTTCTTTCATCATTTTGCACTTTACTGATGATTAAGAGTAGACTGATGGGCCAGTAATTAGCCAGTTTGCATTTGTCCTGCTTTTTTGTGGACAGGACACACTTGGGCAATTTTCCACATCGAGGTGTTGTAACCTCTGTTCAAAATCTATCCTGACTTAGGTAGAGGTAGCACTATGCAGCATGATGGAGGATATCCTCATTATGACACCTGTACTTCATCTCCATAAGAATTGTACGGTGGTTATTCCAATCAATGCTATTATGGGCTAGATGAGTTTGTGATTGGTAGATTGTATAGGAAAAGGTCAGATAAGTTTTTCACTTCCTGTTGGTTTCTTGACCCCTTGCTCCATACCCTATCTCGTAGCTTTAGGAGCCTGACAGCCTAGAACTAGTGATGCTACTGAACTTATTTTGGTGATGGGCACTGAAGGCCCACACCCAGAGCATGCTGTGCTCCCTTGTCATTCTTCTTCCAATTTGTTTAACATGAATGAGTACAAATCCATCAGCCAAAGAGTTCCGTAGGTAGTAACCAACAAGATGTTTCTTTGCCCAGGTTTGATCTGATGTTAGGAGACACCATGGGGTTGACAAGACCCAAAGCAAGTTCCTCCTGACAATCTACGACTATCCTAACACCTGAGTACTTCCACATTACCACTACTCTACTATTTATAGTCTCCTTCCTATTTACAGCATTATTACCATGAAAGAATGCTTTTAGAATTCACTTTTCAAAAGCTAGAGTTTAAGTTTAAGATTAAACCTTCTTGTTTTGTATCCTGTCATTTGAGGGAATACTTCTTAGTAAGGAAGCCTTTGCAGGGGTGACAAGTATGGCTGTTCCTTTGTTGTTTCCACTGCAGAGGTTGGGTGACCTGTCTGGCTTTATTCCTTTTTAAGGCTTCCAGGCTATTCCAGAGGGCAGTTCAGAATCAACCTCCTTGATTTGCATTCGTCAACTGAGGAAATAGTTACTCTTTATCGAACCAACCAAATCCTTTTACTGTCTTGAACAACTTGCTTAGATTTGCTCTCATTATTTTATACTAAAAGGAATAAAATCAAATTTGTGCAATCTGTTTTCATAACCATCAGTTCAAATATCATTCTGTTAAATCTGAACCCCCCTCCCCCCACCCTCCCCTAAGGCCAAAAGTCCTGGAATAGCCAAGTCTGGATTCAATTATTTGATAACACAGAAATTATTGTAGAGTTACTAAACATTGGGGAAATGTATTCTCAAGGCGAGAATACGGGTTATGAGGAAACGCCTCTATTGGAGATATATTGATATCATTAAGCCAGCCAAAAGTGGAGCCAAAAGAGTTTCAATACTTCATTGACATAATATTCCAACTCAACCACATGACATGACTATGATATTTTGTTCTTACACTAAAGTCTACCTTCTCACAATTAATTCAGTGGCTCATTAATCTTTGAATCATTGATTTAAATCTGTCTTTAGGTTTTCTCTGCAGGTGGTGAATAGCAGAATTTCCATATTTCCATGACTATTCACATTATGACAGGCATAGTACAACGTTAACATTTTCAATTTGTTCACTAAATAGTCTTAAGATCTTTCCCTATATCCAGCATTGGCAGAAACACTGTTCAGACAGAGTCATATCATTTGTAAATTGAGATTAAATGTGCAGAACATATTCTGCATTGCAGCAAAATGTCTGACGCACTGCAACATTCAATCAAAGTAGAGAGGCATTCAGGTGACTTCCCACTTTTCAATGTTGAAAATTGACATTCATTGGATTCACATTCAGTAAATTTTGTTTGTTCATGTCCTTTATATGAATGTAATGCAGCTGGCTGTTCATTCTCATCACCAAATGTTTGATGATTGCAGGTGACAAGTGTTCATTAGTTGTACATGACATTTTCATCCAGGAGCGGTGATGCTGCTGGCATATTGCTGTCAGGGAATGTTTTCAGAAATAAGGGCCTACAAACTTGTCTGATGTAATTGGGGCAAATTGTGCTTAATTAGCTGCCCCTACTGTAAGCTCAGTAATTGTACGTTTTAAACATAAAAATCAGAGTCCTTGAATTCCCTTACCGATCATATGTCCCTACGGCTCCACAATGTGCTCTGTGTTCCAGACAATCTATGCTGTTGTGTATGTGAGAAAAATAGAGGATTACGTGCACGAATTATTCCTCATGCAAACACAAGTTGAAGCATACTATTGTGTTGTATATGCTCACGATGGCTACTGATCCAGAAGGAATTATGCTTGTATCATTTAAGATGATACAGATTTACAGGTATAGTATTTGTTCCTGAGATTTGGGCATTGCTGGCAAAGCCAGAGTTTGAGATTAATCCTTAATTGTTCTTCTTGTTGATGCTAAATTACCTCTGAACTGCTGCCATCCATACATTTTTTTTCAATATGTGCACAGTCCTTTTGGGAGGGTGCTGTAGAATTTTGACCCAATAATGCCGAAAGCAGAGCAATATTTCTCCAGGTTTGACTTGGAGTGATAATTGCAGATGGCAGTATTTCCACATGCCTGCTCCTCTTAATATTTAAGGTGGTAGAGGTCAAATGTTTTGGAGTTGCTGACAAATTGCTGCAATGCATCTTGCAGTGGGGACACACTGGAGCCGCTATGCACCTGCAGTGGAGATTGTGATGTTTCAGATGGTTCGTGGGATCACAATCAAACATGTCATCTTTCCTTGATGATATCGAGTTTCCTGAGTGCTGCAGGCAAGCATCTCACTCTATGTCACTCTAGATTTAGTCTTTCACATATCTATTGGAAAGAATATCAGGATTTAGGATGTAAGTTAGTCACACTGAATTCCCAGCCTCTGACCTTCTTTTGCAGCCATGGTGTTAATGTAGCTGTTCCAGTTAGGTATCTGGCCAATGGTTTAAATTCTAAAGCTCCTAGCCTGAAGCAGGGTTTTAACAAGTTTCTGGTGTCAGAGCAATTGGGAATAGTTAATTAAAGATGTAGTGAAACAGTTTCCTTTGTAACTGAATCAGCTAAGCTTTTTGTGTTCACAAAATATTAAATCAGCCAACTTCATATGACTTAGCATTTGAGTGTGATTTACAATAGGGTGCTGGGAGTTTGGTGAAGGAAGGAGTTAAGGGAGCAGGAGAAAGATATGCTTTTCAGTTTTTGTTTTTGCTGTTTCTAACTCACCTCCTGGAATTGGGGTCAAGATTAGAGTAGTGCTGGAAAAGCACAGCAGGTCAGGCAGCATTTAAGGAGCAGGAAAATTGACGTTTTGGGAATCCTGGAATTGGTTCTTAGTCTGTTACAGGAGAAAGATTTAGTCATTTGGTGAATGTCTCTTAATTGAGTAAGATATACTCTAATCCTACAGTACAACATTGTAAAGCAATTCGTGACAATGTCAATATGATATGTAAAAGTCATAAGTAAATGTATCATTTAATTATATAATTAAGCACTTACTTAAAAGACATTAAGCATGGCAGGATAGGTAATGTACCACAGCTATGACATTTGGGAGCTCCTGGATATCAGTGTGATTCAAGGCAAACACATCGGCAGTAAATGTTTGATGGTGTAAAAGCTTTGACTCAGTGTTTACGAGCTGCAAGCTGAGTTATAGACACCATGATACACCAGGGAAGGGAAATACTGACTCTACATCCCCTGATTCTAGTCCCCCAACGCAAAGGACTGAATATAACAGGAGGTAGTCACACCTTTTAAGATTCAGGGACAGGTTGGCATGTCTCCAAGTGAGGCAGATAATGGGATGCAGAAAGCAGAAGCACAGAAACAATAGCCTTTGCAATTGGTCAACAGTTTGAGGTGCTCTCTGCCTGTTTCGATAAGAATGAGCGCTGCAGGATAGAAGAGCTAACTGACCATAGTATAGTGGTACAGAAAACCATTGAAGTAGGAAGAGAAAAAAGAAATGTAGTGATAGTAACGGACAGTATGGTTGGAGGATTTGACACCATTCTCTTCATCAGACAGCTATGATGCCCATCCTGTGCCAGGATTTGGGAAATCTGTTCGGTGCTCAAAAGGAGCAAACAATGGAATGGGGAGGATCCAGGCTTCATGGTCCATGCAATTATAAACAATATAGGTGGATCAAGAAAGAGTTTCTGTGAGGTCAATAAGAGGAGCTGGGCACTAAATTAAGAAGCAGAGCAGTAATAGTCGTATTATCTGGATTATTATATGTGCCACATGCAAACTGGCATACACCAAATCACATAAGAGTGATGAATGAGTAACTCAAAGAAAGTTTATAGGGTAAATAGATTCTGGTTATTTCAGCATTGACACAAGTATTGGGAAACGTGGGGTTTGTACCAATGTCATAGTCATCCCCTAAACTGTGTTGGGACCTACATTTGTCCAAGCTACATAACTAGAGAAGTAGAGAGGATATTAAATAAAATGATGGAGGTGGGGGAAAAAAGGAATCATTTTTCAAAGATTAGAGACAAGGTGAGAGAGAAAGGTGTTAATATGGGCAATGATGAGCAGACCATAACAGGATGGCAAAGAAGTTTCAAAAAAATAAAACTAATGATTTTGGCTGCAGGCACATAGCATTCAAAATGAATAGATGAATTGACAGTTCAATACAATGAAGTCTTCAGAATTGTCTGACCAGATCAATTGTTTCAATCAAATCACATGTGTTAATTTTTTTCCCCAAAGACTCAACAGGTCTCTGAACTTTATGTCAATGTGAAACTGAAAACGCACTATCCAAATGGCCAGTTTGGACCTCCAAATACACGGGCATCAGAAGAGGAATATCTGACCCTGAATTGATTTTGAAATAATTCAACAGAGGCTGGTATCCCATCACCAAGTCACCCTTTATTTACATGTGGAGAATCCTTGACACTGATCCAGCTCCATCAGAGCCAACTCTCAGAATAAATAGGATGCCTGACAGTCCTGTTCTTATCTGTCAGCCATGGCTTCCTGACTGGACCAGATTAACAGCCACAATCGAGGAACTCATATTCTGTGAGGTCTACATGAATGTCCTCATTACAATCATGAAATCACACCCTTCTGAGTCTAAGGACATAGATTGTTATTTTTGTAGCTCCTCTTAGAATGTTTTAGCACTGGCTCAGGTTCCTCCAACTCTGCCTCTGATGCAGGTGACGTGTAACATGCAGTTGCTTGCCCCTTGCCCCGGGAGCATCTTGGAAGAAATTAATTCTCTTCTTCAGCTGGCAAAGATGTTGAGGTGGTGAAATATCAGATTCTGAGTTTTCTTTAATACCTCATGGAGAAGGAGAACACACAGGTTCCTGAACAGTCGAAAAGGCTGTCAAGAGGCCATGGAATAGTTTGCTCCCGCGCTGTTTGCAAATTTGCAACTTTCATATCGTCCACTTGGCTGTTCAGGACTGTCGCACCTACCCAAGCCTTAGACATCACTGGACTGGACCTTGCACCAATCATGCCTCTTTTCCATGCTGAGCTGTTCCCATGGTTCCTATGTGAAACTTCACCCCTTGAAGTAAACTTTCTCTCTCACTGAATGGAGTCTTGTGTCCAGAATTGGTGTTCACGATGCTGTTTCACACTTCTGATTTCACGAAAATCAGATTTAATGCAGGTGCAGAGGCTTCTCCCCTTTAGTGATCATGCTGGGAGCTGTCCCTGTAGTTGCATGGGTGGTGGTCTGACATCAAATAGGACTCAGGACAGTTTGGTATCTGAAGAAGCTATTGGCTGTTTCTTAAAGCCTGCTTGCAGATTTTGGACTGCTCTTCCTGCCAGACCATTGGATAATGGATTGTATGAGGCTGTCCTTATATGGCGAATGCCATTCGATTTTAGGAATTATACAAATTCCCTGCTGGTAAATGATATCCTGTTATCTGTGACCAATACTTCTGGAGTCCGTGTATTGCAATAGGTGCATAAAGATTTTCTGTCATCGCCCCTGAGTTTGATGAATGATCTCTATGTGCGTCCAACCATTTTGAGTGTGTGTCCATAATGACGGCGAACATTGAGCCCATGAAGAGACCGGCATAGTTGATGTGTAACTGAGTCGAGGGTTTACCTGGCAATTCCCCAAATGTGAGGGAGCTGCTGGCAGTAACGTTTGTGCTTGTTGGCACTCTGGGCACTGCCTCACCAATGCAGCTATGTTTGCATCCAATTCTGGCAACCAGACAGATGACGCTGGTGGAAATCAGCCAGTACCTGATGGCGATGCTTGGGACAATCCCCATAATATTATGGCCTATTCTGTGGTGATCTGGTTTCTCTGTGTCCAAAACAGTTTCACTTCTGGTTGTGGTGGCCCTTTGGTTTTCCCCATCACCACCAGCTGTTTCAGTTTTGCCAGGGCTGCGTTCAATGTCTGATATTGTCAGCCGTGACTGCATATATGTCCAGAAAATTTAAAACCATTGTGTACTCTTCCAGTGACAGTACCACTGGTGGTGTATTTGTGAGTGGGAGATGCCTCAATGCATCTGTATTTGTTACTTGGCCTCCCGCGCAGTGTGGAAAAGGTGCAGACTGCAGATGCTGGAGATTTGAGTTGAAGAGTGTGGCGCTGAAAAAGCACAGCCAGTCAGGCAGCATCTGAGGAGCAGGATAGTCAATGTTTCGAGCATAAGCCCTTCATCAGGAATGAGACTTGTGGCCCAAGGGGGTTGAGCGATAAGTAGCGGGGGGGGGGGGGAAGCAGGGGAGCGGGGAGGTGGTTGAGAGACATGGGGCTGGGGGGAGGTAGAATGCAATAGGTAGATGGAGATGGGGTAATGATGATAGGTCGGAGAGGAGGGTGGAGCGGATAGGTGGGAAGGAAGATGGCAGGTAGGACAGGTCAAGAGAGCGATGCCGAGCTGGAAGGTTGGACCTGGAAAAGGTGGGGGGAGGGGAAATGAGGAAACTGGTGAAATCCATATTGATCCTGTGTGGTTGGAGAGTCCCATGGGCCACAAGCCTCATTCCTGATAACGAGCCTATGCTTGAAATGTCGATTCTGCTGCTCCTCAGATGCTGCCTGACTGGCTGTGCTTTTTCAGCATCACACTCTCGGACATCCGGACATTGTTCCAACTTATAAATATACACACTGCATATTAGAGCTCAGCAAAGATTAGTAGTAAGCCAGAAGGTGTGAAAAGTTTTAAAATCCAATAAATTTCCAAAAAAAAAGCAAGAGAAATAAAATAAAGCATCGATTGAATTTGAATGGAGAATGACTGCAGATGGCTGCAGCGTGGAAGGCTTTTGGAATCATCATGTATGAATCAAAAAATTCCAGTATCGAAGTTCAGTGAGTAATAGGGAAGGCAAATGAACTGTTGGTCTTTATTTCAAAGGGAATGGAGTGTATAAATAGGGAGATCTATGGGCTAAAACTTTACAATGCACTAGTCAGATAACACCTGGAATATTGAGAGTAGTTTATGAGAATCCCTGCAGTGCAGGTAGAGGCCATTTGGTCCATTGAATCTGCACCACCCACCCTATCCCTATAATTCTGCATTTACTACAGCTATCCCAGATAGCTTACACAACCGTGAATAATTTAGCATGGCTATTTCACCTAACCTTTTTCTGATGTATTCGTTGGGGGCTGTGGGTGTCATCGTCTGGCCAGTATTTATTGCCTATCCTTAGTTGCCCTTGAGAATGTGGTGGTAGCTGTCTTCTTGAACCGCCACCTGCTGTGGGTTGACCCACAATGCCAATAGGGATGATATTCCAGCATTTTGACCCAGCAACAGTGAAGGAAAGGTGATATTTCCAAGTCAAGATGGTGAGTGGCTTGGAAGGGAACTTGAAGGTAATGATGTTTCCTTATAGCTGCTGCCCTTGTCCTTCTAGATAGAAGTGGCTGTGGGCTTGGAAGGTGCTGTCTGAGGATCTTTGGTGAATTTCTGCAGTACATCTTATAGATTGTAAACACTGCTGCTACTGAGCTTTGGTGGTGGATGGAGTAGATGCTTGTGGACTTAGTGCCAATCAAGTAGGCTGCTTTGTGCTGGATGCTGTCATGCTTCTGGAGTGTAGTTGGGGCTGCACTTATCCAGGCAAGTAGGGAATATTCAATCACACTCCTGACTGGTGCCTTGTCAATGGTGCGCAGGTTTTGGGGAGTCAGGAAGTGACTTACCGCAGTATTCCCAGCCTCTGACCTACTCTTACAACTGAGTTTGTGTGGTAATTCCAGTTGAATTTCTGGTAAATGATCACCACTAGGATGTTGACAGTGGGAGATTCAGTGATGGTAATATCATTGAATATCAATGAGTGGTGGTTAGATTACCTCTTACTTGTGATGGTCATAGCCTGGCATTTGTGTAATGCGAATATCATTTGCCATTTGCCAGCCCAAGTCTGCATATTGTCCAGATTTTGTTGCATTTACACATGGACTGCTTCAGTATCTAGGCGTGGAGCTGAATATTATGCAGTCATCAGTGAACATCCTTACTTTTGACCTTAAGATGGAGGGAAGGTCATTGATAAAATAGCTGCAGATGGTTGGGCCGAGGACGCTACTCTAAGGAACTTCTGTAGTGATGTGCTGGTGCTGAGATGAATGACCTCCAACAACCATGCGGTCTTGATGCCATACCTGGTCAAATGTAGCGCTAATGTCAAGATGTCACCTTTGAATGGCACATCTTTGGATTGTAGGCAAAAGTGAATATGTTAGAGATCAGATTCTAGATCAGAGTGGTGCTGGAAAAGCATAGCAGGTCAGGCAGCATCCGCGGAGCAGGAAAATCACCGTTTCGGGCAAAAGTCCTTCATCAGGATTCCTGATAAAGGGCTTTTGCCCGAAACGTCGATTTTCCTGCTGCTTAGTTGTTGCCTGACTTGCTGTGCCTTTCCAGCACCACTCAATTCTGGACATCTTTGGATTGTGGCAGGAAACTAGAGCACCCTGAGGAAACCCACACAGACACACTTAGAACATACAAACTCCACTTAGACAGTGACCCCAGGCTGGAATCGAATCCAGGTCCAGAGCACTATGTGTCAACAGTGCTAACAACTGTACCACCATGGTGCTCTTGTCTAGGAACAATACACTAGCATGGAGGCAGTCCAGATAAAGATTTGGGATATGGAAGGACTTTTTTATGAGGAGACATTGAGTAGATTGGCTCTGTGCTCATTGGAATTTAGAAGAATGAGAGATGGCCTTATTTGAAAGATATAAGATTCTTAAATGGCTTGGCAGGGTTGATATTGAGAAATTGTTTTCTCTTGCAGTAATATCTAGGACAAAAAGGCATCTCAGAATGATGGGTTATCCATTTCAGACAGAAGTGAGGAGTTCTTTTCTCTCAGATGGTAATAAATCTGTGGGATTCTTGAGTGCAGAAGGTTGTCATTGCTGGTTTGTTACATATATTCATAGCTGAATTTGACATATTTTAATTAGCAAGGGAATTAAGAGTGATGGAGGAAAGGCAGGAGGGTGGAGTTGAGGATTATAGAACAGCCACGATCTCATTGAATGGTAGAGCAGACTTGTTGGGCTGAATGGTCTACTTCTGCTCGAACTTCTTATGTTCTTATGGCAAGAAATCTTCCATTAAAGTGACAAAAGGTGAGCACCTTCATTACAGCTACAAAAGGCAGGAATCCTCCATTAGAACTCCAAAGACTGGGAAAATCTTCTAAAATAGCAGCAAAGCATGAGGAACTGCAATTATTGCAAAACAAAATTATTTGAAGAAAATAAAGTGCCTAATCATATTAGAAAGTTGCGATATTAGGAACAGAATTGTATGGAAGATTTAGTTTCCGAGATGGATAAAATAGAGCATAAAAAATTGGACAAATGGCAAACCAGTCATTGGACATCATGGATGTTATCTGATAGAGAGACATGATATGCAGTGATTGAAAAGAACACTATCAGTTTTGTAGACTTGAAAGAGATTTTCAGATTACATTCTTGGTCTGAAAGTGGTAATTGAGACAGATCACAAGCCTTTAGTTTCCGTACTGGATGAGAATGAGCTTGTAGTGATGCCTCCAAGGTTGTAAAGAGTTTGGCTTTATCTCATGAGATTCACTGATGAAACAGTCTCTATTAACTGAAAACTACGGACAATGGCAGATGGGTTCACTGGAATGATGATTGATAGCTTTACCATGATGTTGATTTCATCCAAGAAATTATGTCCTATATGTTGGTTCACATTGGCACAATGGTCAATAAGTTATAATGGGTCTAGCCAGATCAGAGAGGAATAAAATACTCCACCAATGTTGCACTGAGGTATGGCTATTATGATATATTTTGAAAACAGGAATCATTTTAACTATGTGGAAGTGCGGGATTAAAATCTTGGAATCTTAGGAACATCCTTCCCAACATCTTCCCAAGGGCAGTTAGGGATGGGCAATAAATTCGAAACAGCATTGTCCACATTCCACAAATTAATAAAAATAGTCCCTTGTTGATGACAAACTAATGTATGACAAATGACTGGTCATTCCAGTTTTACTTCAAGGGGGGAGAAACTGTGCCCAGGACTCTTAATAATCACTACGTTTGCAGGCTCTGAATTTGGTCCTCAGTGTGGTGGCCTGGGATCACCAGGGAGATGTAAAGATGCATTACCAATGGTCCAAAATCTGCTAAATGTGAACCAGAAAAAGAGAACCGTTTGTACTACCAAGTTTCCAAACCAGACCTTGGGAATGTGGGTAAATTGATTTATTTTGTATTTGATGGAAGCTCTCATCTCATTACCAATGATGTTTCTCCTGATGAATCAATATTAAGAAATTGTGTATATGCCCATGGAGGCAGCCATTCAAGTCTTCCAGGAGATCTTCACCATGGTATCCCTGATGTGGTTGTTTCAAACAGCAGAGTAGAATTTGCAAATTAATATTTGAGCCACATTGCAGCCAATTCTACAATGAGTTTGCAGTACCTGCAAATTAACAGCTAGACTAAACATAGATTCTAAAAGAGAAAAGTAGGATCCTACAATAACAGACAAACACGATGGGTGGGATTATGGCTCATCAGACAAGTTCATTCAGCTGTGAAAGTGATTAAATTTTAGTCTTATCAACGGGGAAGATGTTGTTTTATTTGTTAAAAAAGAGTCAATCAGAGCAGGGACAGTGAATTTTATCCCAGGGCGGCACGGTGATTCAGTGGTTAGCATTGCTGCTTCACAGCACCAGGGTCCCAGGGTCAATACCAGCATTAGATAACTGCCTGTGTGGTGTTTGCACATTCTCCTCATGTCTGTGTGGGTTTCCTTCCACAATCCAAAGATGTGCAGTTCAGGTGAATTGGCCATGCTAAATTGCCCATCATGTTAGGTGCATTAGTCAGAGGGAAATGGGTCTGGATGGGTTACTCTTTGGAGGGTTGGTATGGACTGGTTGGGCCGAAGGGCCTGTTTCCACACTATAGGGAACCTAAGCTTAAAGATTTTGTCCTACATGAAGACAAATTCCAATTTCTAAACAGCACTACTGAATGTAGGTCCACCCAATACTAACAAAGTTTAGCACCATCTGAATTGCTGCTACACAGCTGAAGCTCCATGACTCAACAGTTATGCTTTCAGGATTATCAAGTAATACATGATAAAGAGCTCAACAGGCCACAAATCAATAAATGCTGCCATGTCTGGATTTTACCAGAGCTAGGAAGAGAGCCAAGGAAGAGATCAGGGATTTAAACGGGAAAGGTACAATTGTGTATGGAGATATAAACCAACGGAGATCACACATAATTTGGACTACCAATGGGGCAGTACAGTGGAACTGCAGGGATTTCCTTCTATTGTTAAGCTGCCCTCAGATTATTGATTGGGGTGAACAAAATAATTAATCTGATAACAGAGCAGAATCCCAGACCATTGAGAAGTTAGTTCAAAACAATTATTTTCACCTAACGACATGCCTCACTTCCAAGTCTGAAGCGAACATTTTCAGGGAGAATGGTGAGATTTCTAGGTCAATTTGTGAAGTCAATGAATTAGGAGAAGGTGGAGTAATTATAATTATGCAAACAGATGTACAACAATAATAATTAACAGAAGAAAGCTTGGGAATGCTGTTGTACATTGAGTGCATAAAGCACCACCCTTTATGATCACCTTTTATGGTGCAAGACTAAAGTTGGATCTCATAAATTAAAGTGCTAAGTCCTGATTCTCTCTACAATCTCCTTATTCTAATATCCTTATTAATGAGGTATGTGTGTACAATAACTATATTTGACAAAACTGTCCAGAATGCAGCTACTGTCACACACAAGACTATATAATTGCCTAAAGAACCCTTCACTTACGAGATAAGAAAGAATTATAAAAATACAAGCTGTTTGTACTGATCTTGAATTGTCCTACCTGCCCATCTTTCTTCCTACTTATCCGCTCCACCCTCTTTTCCAACCTATCAACCTCCCACCTGCATTTACCTATCGCCTTCGGGTTGGTACGTTTTGGCACAGCCGATTGGGCGCTGGCGTTTTGGCATGGCCATTTGGGCGCCAAACCTATTTGACGCCAGCCCATTTGGCAACGGACTTTTTGGCGCAAAGAACATTTCTTTATTTGTCTGTATGGAAACTGTTCTTATATTTGAAAATATGGCTGTTATCGATATTATTGAGGAGCTTGCTCATAACTACTAAATGAACTAAATAAAGCAATGTTACAGTTGTTAGTGATTAACATATTTAATGTTTTTATTTTTCAAAAAAGATACAGAGGTAAAACTTTTTAAAGTTCTAATTACGAAATGAACTAAATAAAACTACATTATCGGTTTTAGTAATTAATAGATTTAATGTTTTTATTTTTCAATAAAGTTACAGTTTTAAAACTTTTTAAAGTTCTACCTTTAAATGATGATGAATCAGTCAACATTTTTTTCCAAGCGCCAAAACATCCATCGGCAAATGGGCTGGCGCCAAATCAGCTGGCGCCTAAATGGCTGTGCCAAAACATTGGTACCCAAACGGCTGTCTCCAATCGTCCCATTCCATTGACTTCCCAGCTACCTTACCCCTAGACCGCACCCCCCTTCTATTTATTTCTCAGCCCCTTTCTCCCCCACCCTCACTCTTCCACATTCGTGATGAAGGGCTTATGCCCAAAATGTCAATTCTCCTATTCCTCAGATGCTGCACCACTTTTCAACCCTGATTTAATGTCAAGCATGTCTAAGTTATTATCACTCATGCTTCTTAGTTGGAGTTACTAATCTTGGTCCAAAATTTTGAACAGGAAAATTGAAGCCAATACTCCAATGCAATATTAAGTGAGTAATGCGATTGGAGGTATTCTATTTTGGATGAGATGTGAAAGATCCTATGGTATTACCTTGAAAAATACACATAGAAGTTATCCCTTACCCTTTTCTGCCATCACTTAAGCTTCAATCAGCATCGCTAAAACTGATTATCTGGTCATTGTGTGATTTTACTATGGCTTTAAGAGGTGTGTTTTGTCTTGTTTTATTTTTGGGAAGAGAGGTTGAGACAGAGATACTGAACGGTTTGTTAGCCAATAAGCAGCTTGTGAGGGCTTTATTTTAAGGTTGGAACAATAGAAGCAGCATAAAGGCATTGGGTCAATCTCTGACAGAAACAGGATTTAGTTAGCTTTCAGCAGTTGTTGCTGGCGTATTGAAAATGGATATGGAAGCTATTAATCCTCTCTCTGTTACAGCTAAGAGCTTGGGTTCTCTTCCTGCTACTGGAATTGTATGTGAGACAATCTATTTTTCTGAATTTGCCTTTGCCAAGGATGTGTTTATGGAATGTTACTATATTGAAACAATTGCTTCTTAAATAATCTATTGTTCTGTCACTATTTTCAATAGTGTTGTTACTCCAAACCTTCTTTCTTTTGTTTGTATTATAACATTCGTGTAAGAATAAAGCATGTTTTGCGTCAAGCCTGGCAGTTTGCCCATTGAATTGCATCCAAAACATAATGCCTTACACTTGCCTTTAAAACATTAGAAAAGTTGGGGGTCTATGCTATCATCTTAATATATTTGCCGGGGTGTGTTGGGGGATTATTCTGTGCATAACAAATGTCACTTTGCGGTTTGCAGAAGTTTGCTTTGTGCAAATTGCAACAATAACTTCACTTCAAAATAGCTTCATTGGCTATAAAATGTTTCAGATGAACCTGAGATCATGAAACACAAATTTTTCTTCCTTTTTAGTTAATTCTTGACTTAACTCACTGAAGAGTGAAAACATTTCCCTGTTCACCTTGTCAAAATGCCTCAGTAATTTCAAGCTTGATATTGAATGATGAGTAAATTACAGTATATCTTGGAGGATACATACATTCTGATCCTCACTGTCTCTGCCTGCTAAATTCTATATTCAGAGTCAAAAAAAAAGTGCAGATGCTGAAATCCAAAGTAGACAAGCAGGAAGCTGGAAGAACACAACCAGCCAGGAAGCATCAGGAGGTGGAGGGGTCTATAGTCACGCAGTCGCAATGCAATCATTGAGAGAAATTTGACTGAAAAGAATGTAACAATAGGAATGATGGGATTGAATTTTACTCTCAGCAGGACTGCGGCCTTCACAAGCAGCCATTCTGGATCAATAGCAGGTAGCTTAATTTATTTTAGTAGCAGAGCCTTGATATTATGCTGCTTGTTGACTTCTTCATCAAAGTTGATGGAAAGAAGCTGCTGCACCAATAACATTGAATGGTTTGCAGGCTGCCACCATGGACATTAATGGGGTGGTCTACCAGAAAAGGTCAGTGGATCAAATGGATTAGCGAAGGGGGCTGTATTGGAGAAAGCAGGGAAATGTGGCAGGTTTGGTGGAAGGTTTGTTTTTTGGAAAATCCTCTACCATCATAGAATGTTAGGACCAGAAGGATGTACCTTCCCCAATTCCTTCTTTAATCTTAAAATGTTTCCAACTGACTGTAGTTTTATATACTTGTCATGATAGTCAGCATTGACCAACAATGAAGCATTCTGATGCATATCCCACAGGACTGCAGTGATCTTCCAGAAATGTCAGATTGGTGCTCCCGTACAACTTTAAGAAAGAAAATGTCATGTTTCAGAGCTGTTTTCAATTGATAAGCATTGGGGAGAAATTAAGCGTATTATAATTCATGCAGGGTTTTTAACAGAATAATATATTCAGACAAATCCTTAAATAAAAAGACTTAAGTCACTAATTGGAAACAGTAGGTTACAATCACAATTAATTTGCTTTGAGGAAGTCTTCCCATAGATGTTAAATAATCAATTGGTTAACCTGCCTCAAGAACCAAAGAATAAATGAAATCCATTGCATTTGCTTTGTAATTACTTTGTTCCATTTTTGGAGGTGAACAGGAAATTACAGATTACAGGCTCCAACCCAGACAATCCAGAGTACTTTTAGACTGAGACTCAATACTTGGGTCAAGTGTCGGAAACAATCACCTAGCATGGATTTTATCCAATTAGGCAGCAGAGAGAGAGTTCACCATTGGGTTAGGGATAATGTTCAGTTTCTTGACTCTCAGGTGAGAGAGAGGGAGACAGAAAGAGGGAAGGGAGAGGGACATCATCTCCACCCAACAGTGTAGTAGCTTGGAAATAGTTTCCCTCTGACAGACACGGGGGCCAGCTGTCCAGGCAGACTTATAAACCCCCCTTACCTGTCTAGCTACAGCTGCACTATGAATCATTTCTCCCATATAACAGTAGTTCAACTACTGAAGAGTTTCCTTTGTACTGTTAATGTTGGAGAGAGGGCATCCATCTTCAAATACCCCTCCACAATTACTCTGAAAAGACAGAGTATTGCTTCAATAGGGATCTTCTTTAGGATCTCCACCTTCAGAAGCCAAAATGGGACTCCTAATTGGGTATATTATTCGGAGCCTGATTGGTGGAAAAGTGCATTGAGCGGCTGAGTTGATTACTACCAGAGAATGATGTGATACTTCTTCGTACTGAATCTGGAAGACAATACACTGTGTTCCAGCATAATTGATCTCCTTCAAAGGCTTTGCACATCATTTAGGTGTCGTATATTAGCTTCTCTTGCTTCCTTTTCAAATATCCTCCATAATACACTTTTTACTGTTTTTGTTAGATACTAGTGATAATAAATCATTCAATTCAATTCCATATTTAAATCCAGTGTTCTGGCTTCAATCTATCTGCTGACCCTTTTGAAAGTTTCATTACTGACCTGAGCTTAGAAGGCTTAGATTGCCCCTCAGCATAGTGGAAAACCAAACAGATTTTCCTGTCAATGCTCTTCAGCTGATGATAAGCCATCTTGTTGGTTCTACATGTCAATAGTTGAAAATGTGTTGCTGGTTAAAGCACAGCAGGTCAGGCAGCATCCAAGGAATAGGAAATTCAACGTTTCGGGCATAAGCCCTTCATCAATAACTTTCTTAAAAGTAAGCTACTGTTCTTCCATAGATGTGTTCTCACAGGAGGATCCCTTGTACTGAAGGTAAAAACAATGACTGCAGATGCTGGAAACCAGATTCTGGATCAGTGTTGCTGGAAGAGCACAGCAGTTCAGGCAGCATCCAACGAGCTGAAGTCAATTTTATCTTTGCAATTATTCTTCAATTGGCTAAACTTTCAAGACTCAGCTGGATGTTTCAGCAGTCTTAACACTGCTCCATATTCTTCCTCTTTTCCTGAGCTCCAGTAATAAACATGTAGTGTTCATATATGGAATTAGTTGAGAATTCAAAATAAGTTTTCAAGGCCTCGCAAATCTCACAAGTCTTGCTTTTCTTCTCCCCAGTGATATCTCTGTGCTGAAATGTAATACAGTGTGTGGCTCCTTTTTTCTTTCCTGGTCAGAAAAAATGATGATTGGGGTGGGCCAAATCTGAAATTGACCAGTTACTTGAGCCTCCTAAGGCCTGAATCCTTGTTGCTATTAATGTTTTGGAAAGATTTAGTCAGATCTGTGGTTAAAATAACATGCATGCCATAATTCCAGCAAGGATTGTGATAATAATCGTGTACCATTTCTTTAGGGTGGGTAGCTTTCCTGTCCTAAATTCAGAGACCAAAGTGGTGAGAAGTGGGAAGACATTGGCGTCACAACATAAGCTTCCACGTTCATTCCCTCCGCTCTATCCTCACTTTTCTTACTCTCCTCACCCAACGGGCATGGAAGGGTTAAAATTAACACTTAATTTTACTCTTCAAAAGTGACAGTGAGTCAGGAAAGTACATGGTCCAAAGAATCTTGCTGTAAGATTTATTTCCACTTGACAGAAACTATTCCCTTTGGCAAAAATAAATTAACATTGAGTCTTATTACCTGTGTTTTGCTTTGTATTTCCCAATGAAATAGACTCCATTGCCTCAAGTCTATAATAAATAACTGCTAATAATGTAATCTATGAACAATTCCTTTATTGAATTGACATTTGGTTAATGACACAATTATTACATCTAATTTAGTGGTACATTGCATCAATTTACCATGTATGTTGTGATTGACCCATCCTGAAAAGTGTCGTTCTTGCTGTAAATATGGTTAACAAATGTTATAAGATTACCAAATCATTTGCAAATATCTTATAATATTAAGCTTGCATCACTCCATTGTAAATTTATTTATTCCTTAATGGAGAAGTTCTCCAAACTTCTTTTTGTTTCAGCAAGTCTCCTTTGTGTCTTTGTAGAAATTCAGATGCACCATTGTAAAGGTACTGTTATAAATCAGAAATCTCCCAGAGTGTTCAATGGTGCACATAACAAGATCACGGAGACTGAATTTTTATATAAATGATAAATAACAGGAGCTTTCAGTGAAAGCTGGAATATATTTCAGAATTCACTGTGCGTATCCATTTTGTTGCTTATGATGCATTTTGGCTTCCTGCCAGAAAATGGTACTACCTGATTAATATGAGATGCCATGAAATTGTTATGCTTCTAAACCATTCATGATGAATGGTTATTTTTCAGGAATTATAAATAATTATATATTTTGCTCGATGTTGACTGGATATATTCATGTCTTCTGATAATGATCTTTTTGACTATGTAATCAAATGAAATTAATTATTGATCAAGTGAAGGTTCAAATTAGATCAGTGTTATGTTGTGTGTTCCATAATCACACATACTATGGTTATTTTATTACAAGTCAAATTGTTTTTGTGTGGCAGATATATTATTCATTGGTCAATACAAAACAATCTAGATTGTCATGTATCGACACAGGCTCAGTGGGCCAAAGGCATTTTCTTTTATTTCTTTCTTGGAGTGTGGGTGTCACCAACAAAGCTGGCATTTGATGTCAATCACAGTTGTATTATTTTCTTGGACTACTGCACTCATGTGATGAAGACATTTCTATAATGCTGTTAGGTAGCATGTTCCAGAATATTGACCCAATGACAATGAGAGATCAACAATATATGTTTTTTTGAAATAGTCTACAAGTTGGAAAGGAACTTGAGTCTGATTAATTTCCTGTTACCCTTGATAGTAGAAGTCATGGACAGGAGAAGTGCTACTGAAGAAACCTTGGTGAGCTTTTGCAAAGCCTCTTAAGCACATTGCAATCATGGTGTCTTCATGGTGGTGAGGGAATATGTAAAACTGTAGATTAGTAACCAGTCAGTTTTCCGTGGATCATTCCAAGCTTCTTAAGCATTGTTGCTTCTGCACTCATCCAACTAAATACCAAATGTTTTAGTACACTACTGATTTGTATCTTAGGGATGTTGGATAGATGTTGAGAAGATGACCCGATTACTGCAGAATAACCTGCCTCTGAGTTTGTGTTGCCATGGTGTGAGGCTGGCCCAGTTAAGTTTCTGGCAGGGTGTGCAAACTTATTGATAGTAATGCTGCTGAATTTCAAAAGGAGGTAGTTAAATTCCCAGTTATTGATGGAGCAGGAGAATCAATATTTCAGACATAAGCTCTTCATCAGGGAGGCCTTTATTGTTGATGAAGAGCTTATGCCCAAAACGTCGATTCTCTTCCTCCTCGGATGCTGCCTGACCTGCTGTGCTTTTCCAGCACCACACTCTTGACTCTGATCTGCATCATCTGCAATTCTCACTTTCTCCCAGTTATTGATGACCACTACCTGATACTTGTGTAACATGGATGTTACTTGCCATTTATCATCCCAAGCCTAGGTGTTATCCAGGTCTTCCTGCATACAAACTGGATCTGCATCTGAGATGCTGTCCTGAGAAACTCTTGAGGTAAAGCCTTAGAGTTGTGATAGTCAGCAGACAATGGCCATGAATATCTGAAATTCACATTTTTTGTTCATGTTTAGATCAGGTCTTCTGAAGAGCTTATACTCGAACTATGGACACTCTCATTCCTTAGATACTAGATTAGAGTGGTGCTGGAAAAGCACAGCAGTTCAGGCAGCATCCGAGGAGCAGTAAAATCGATGTTTTGGGCAAAAGCCCTTCATCAGGAATACCCTGATGAAGGGCTTTTGCCAGAAACATTAATTTTACTATTCCTCGGATGCTGCCTGAACTGCTGTGCTTTTCCAGCACCACTCTAATCTAGACTCTGTCATTGTTTTTACCTATTCCTTAGATACTGCCTGACTGGCTGTGCCTTTCCAATGCCACACGTTTTAACTCAGATCTCCAGCGCATGCAGTCCTCACTTTCTCCTCTTCAGCTGAGTTGTCCTGGTGGAACTTAAAAATGAGCGAGTTATTAATGATAAGTGTAATTTGTGATCACTATTGATAATTCTTCCCCAAACGTTTATAATTGAGGATAGATTGAACATAGCCATTAGCTAGGCTAGAACTTTCCAGCAGATTAGATTAGATTCCCTACAGTATGGAAACAGGCTCTTTGGCCCAACAAGTCCACACTGACCTTCCAAAGAGTAACCCACCCAGACCCATTCCCCTACCCTATATTTAAATCTGACTAATACACCTAACATTATGGGCAAGTTAGTATGGCCAATTCACCTGACCTACGCATCTTTGGATTGTGGGAGGAAACGGAGCACTCGAAGGAAACTCACACAGACACGGGGAGAATATGCAAACACCATGCAGACAGTTGCCCAAGGTGGGAATCAAACTCAGGTCCCTGACACTGTGAGGCTGCAATGTAACCACTGAGGCACCATGCCACCACGGTGTAAGATCTATATAGTTCTTAAGTTCATAAGATATAGGAGCAGAATTAGACCATTCAGCCCATCGAGCCTGCTACACCATTTGATCATGTGCTACTCAATCCCATTTTCCTGCCTTCTCACCAGATCCCTTCAACTCATTGAGGAGAAAGTGAGGACTGCAGATGCTGGAGATCAGAGCTGAAAATGTGTTGCTGGAAAAGCGCAGCAGGTCAGGCATTATCCAAGGAACAGGAGATTCGACGTTTCGGGCATAAGCCCTTATTCAGGAATGAGGAAAGTGTGTCTAGCAGGCTAAGATAAAAGGTAGGGAGGAGGGACTTGGGGGAGGGGTGATGGAGATGCGATAGGTGGAAGGAGGTCAAGGTGAGGGTGATAGGCCGGAGTGGGGTGGGGGCGGAGAGGTCAGGAAGAAGGTTGCAGGTTAGGAAGGCAGTGCTGAGTTCGAGGGAGAGGAAATGAGGAAACTGGAGAAATCTGAGTTCATCCCTTGTGGTTAGAGGGTTCCTAGGCGGAAGATGAGGCGCTCTTCCTCCAACCGTCGTGTTGTTATGGACTGGCAATGGAGGAGTCCAAGTACCTGCATGTCCTTGGTGGAGTGGGGGGGGGAGGGAGTTAAAGTGTTGAGCCACGGGGTGGTTGGGTTGGTTGGGCCGGGTGTCCCAGAGGTGTTCTCTGAAACGTTCCGCAAGTAGGTGGCCTGTCTCACCAATATAGAGGAGGCCACATCGGGTGCAGCCTCCCCTCCCCTATCAGCGTTCCATAAAGACCACTCCCTCCGTGACTCCCTCGTCAGGTCCACACCCCCCCACCAACCCAACCTCCACTCCCGGCACCTTCCCCTGCAACCGCAAGAAATGCAAAACTTGCGCCCACACCTCCTCCCTTACTTCTCTCCAAGGCCCCAAGGGATCCTTCCATATCCACCACAAATTCACCTGCACCTCCACACACATCATCTATTGCATCCGCTGCACCCGATGTGGCCTCCTCTATATTGGTGAGACAGGCCGCCTACTTGCGGAACGTTTCAGAGAACACCTCTGGGACACCCGGACCAACCAACCCAACCACCCCGTGGCTCAACACTTTAACTCCACCCCCCCACTCCACCAAGGACATGCAGGTATTTGGACTCCTCCATTGCCAGACCATAACAACACAACGGTTGGAGGAAGAGTGCCTCATCTTCTGCCTAGGAACCCTCCAACCACAAGGGATGAACTCAGATTTCTCCAGTTTTCTCATTTCCTCTCCCTCAAACTCAGCACCGCCCTCCTAACCTGCAATCTTCTTCCTGACCTCTCCGCCCCCACCCCACTCCGGCCTATCACCCTTACCTTGACCTCCTTCCACCTATCACATCTCCATCGCCCCTCGCCCAAGTCCATCCTCCCTACCTTTTATCTTAGCTTGCTGGACACACATTCCTCATTCCTGAAGAAGGGCTTATGCCTGAAACGTCGAATCTCCTGTTAGTTGGATGCTGCCTGACCTGCTGCACTTTTCCAGCAACATATTTTCAGCTCTGATGTGCTACTCAATCCCATTTTCCTGCCTTCTCACCAGATCCCTTCAACTCATTACCAAATAAAAATCTGTCAACTCCTCATGAAAGTTACTCACTGTCCCAGCACCCACTGCTAATTTCACAGATTCACAACCTTATTGTAAAGGTAGTTTCTCCTCAACTTGGCTCTAAATTTCCTATTCCTTATCCTAAAACTATGACCTCCCAACAGAGAATGCATCCTGCACCCCCATTCTAAATGATTAAAACCTGAACAGCAATTTGGGTTTGTTCAATACATCGCACCAGTTGCATGGCACTTTGATCTTTTGCTATAAATTCTGTGTCCTATGATCCTGCCCCACTTGCTACCTGATGAAGGAGCAGTGCTTCGAAAGCTTGTATTTTAAAATAAACTTTAAAAATGTGTTGCTGGAAAAGCGCAGCAGGTCAGGCAGCATCAAAGGAACAGGAGAATCAATGTTTTGGGCATAAGCCCTTTAAAATAAACCTGTTGGATTATAACTTGGTGTTGTGTGATTTTTTAACCTGAAACTTTGATCACCCGGTCAAGCTCGTTCCCAGTACAAGGTTTAGTAGAGCCTCTTCCTTAGTTGGACTATCTACACATTGTTCCAAGAATCCTTCCTGGATGCAACTAACAAATTCTGCCCCATCTAAGCCCCTGGCACCAAGGGGGTCCCAGTGAATGTTGAGGAAATTAAATTCACCCACTACCACAACTCTGTTGTTGTTACAATTTTTCTGTGATCTACTTACATACCTGTTCCTCTTATTCCCATTGGCTAATGGGAGGCCGAGAGTATAACGCCATCATCATGATTGCACCTTTCTTATTCCCAAATTCTGTCTATATGGCCTTGCTGGTTGAGCCCTCCAAGGTGTCCTCTTGCAGTGCAGCTGTGACATCCTCCTAAATCCGTAATGCAACTCCCCTTTGCTTCTACATTCCTCCCTATCATGCTTGAAACACCTAATCCTTGGAACATTGAACTACCAGTCTTGTTCCTCTCTCAATCAAATCTCTGTAACAGCTACCATTACATGTGACACCTGCCATTTATTTATGGAGCTTAAATGGGCAACATTTCATATTGTTGGGTAGATGTCAATTTGGTAGCCATGGAGCAAATGATTAGCATATCTTTCCTGTAAGAATAGCCACAGAGTATGTGCATAAGGGGTTTTGTCATTGTAACATTAGATTATGTGCAAATGGGGCCATGTCTATTGGGTCCCAGAGATGTCCTTTGTTACTATCCTGGTATACCATTAAATTTGATAAAGAGAGTCAATGCATAGCACAAATCATACTGCAGTGTAAGGAGAACCTGAAAGAAGTTCCAGGATGCTGGATTGACACTCAGTGTCAAACGTGAATTCACAAAGTCTACGATAACATTTTGGAACATATTGTTCACGCAACAGGTTTCATGGCAAACTTGCCAAAGACAGAAGGGTTGACCTTTTCGTCACTTAGGAATATAATGGAACTTCAGATATTTATGGGAATGGTGAACAGATGGGAAGGTTGTTACCCAACCTACCTTGAGCAGATACATCATCCAACATGTCTGGGGTCAGGTTTCTTTTAGATTTGGTGGAATGTAATCAAACAGCCAGACTATTTCACTTACAGAGATCTTACTGACACAGAAAAATGGTATGCTACCATTGAGAGTAAAGTACTTATAATGACCTGGGCATCTGAGAAATTTTCTGTCTTCAGCTTTCTGTTCAAGATTGAAGTTAACTTATTCAATATAAAGGATCTCACAGAATAACTCCCAAAATCAATTATTTTGATTATGGCGAATGCGATATGACATATTTACAAAATATGTAGGGTAGTGTCCAAGGTCCAGCCATCTTCAACCACTTCATCGATGATCTTTCCTCCATCATATAGTCAGAGGCAAGAATGTTCGCCGATAGTTGCACAATGTTCAGCACTATTTGCAATTCCTCAGATACTGAAGCAGTCCATGTTCAAAGGCAACACATTCTGGACAGTATTCAGGTTTGGGCTGACAAGTGGCAAGTAACACCAGGTTATGACCATTACCAATAAAACACAATCTAACTATTACCCCTTGACATTCAATGGTATTACCATCACTAAATCTCCTATTATCAATATCGTGGGTATTGTCATTGACCAGAATCTCAACTAGACTCACGACATAAACATGGTGGCTACAAGAGCAGGTCAGAGGCTCAGAATACTGCAACATGTAACTTGTCTCCTCACTCCCCAAAGCCTGTCCATCATTTACAAGGCACAAATCTGATGGAATACCCTTTACATGCCTCGATAGGTGCAGTTCCAACAACACTCAAGAAGCTTAACACCATCCAAGACAAAGCAACCCACTTGATTGGCATTACATCCACAAGCATCTACTCCCACCACCACCAAAGCTCAGTAGCAACAGTGTGTATTCTCTACACACAGCATCCTCAGGTACCGTCTTCCAAACCCATGTCCACTTCCATCTCGAAGGACAAGGGCAGCAGAAAATTGGGATCACCACCACCTGCAAGTTCCCCTCCAAGCCACTCACTATCTTGATTTGGAAGTATATCACTGTTTTTTCACTGTGGCTGAGTCAAAGTCCTGGACTTTCCTCCTGAATAGCATATGGTCAACCCACAACAGGTGGAGTACTTGTGGGCGGCACGGTGGCACAGTGGTTAGCACTGCTGCCTCACAGCGCCTGAGACCCGGGTTCAATTCCCAACTCAGGCGACTGACTGTGTGGAGTTTGCACGTCCTCCCCGTGTCTGCGTGGGTTTCCTCCGGGTGCTCTGGTTTCATCCCACAGTCCAAAGATGTGCGAGTCAGGTGAATTGGCCATGCTAAATTGCCTGTAGTGTTAGGTAAGGGGTAAATGTAGGGGTATGGGTGGGTTGCGCTTTGGCGGGTCGGTGTGGACTTGTTGGGCCGAAGGGCCTGTTTCCACACTGTAAGTAATCTAATCTAATCTACAGCGGTTCAAAAAGGCAGCTCAACACTTCAGGGCAACTAGCGACAGGCAATAAAATGCTGGCCACCTACATCCCACAAAAGAATAAACAAAAAGTACAATAAAAACATTGGATTACAGCTGACACTCTATCAAGGGTGCTCATCAACAACCTTGAAAAGATGAAAAGATTTGTTTAAGATGTGTGACCTCTATGGCCTTAAATACTCATTATTTGCCAGCCACAGTAAAACAGTTGCTATAATTCCATACCTCACATTTGGAGACTTTCTGCCTGGAGGGCTGACCAGAGTATGTCCCCGATAATTCTGTCCTGGGCAGTATTTTGAACAACTACGTTTGTATTATTGATAACCTCTGGTCTCTAATGAGAAATTGGTGGTTCCCTAGGCTGTCAATGTCAACATCCTCCAGAAATCCACCAGGCTTTCTGAGTATTTCCAAGAGTCAGACCAATGTGTAGCCATATTTATTGATTAGATTAGATTCCCTACAGTGTGGAAACAGGCCTTTTTGACCCAACTAGTCCATACCAACCCTCCAAAGAGTAACCCAACCAGACGCATTCCCCTCTGACTAATGCACCTAACTCTACGGGCAATTTAGCATGACCAATTCACCTCACCTGCACATCTTTGGACTGTGGGAGGAAACCGGAGCACTCAGAGGAAACCCACGCAGACAGTGGGAGAATGTGCAAACTCCACACAGACAGTCACTCCAGGCTGGAATTGAACCCGAGTCCCTGGCGCTGTGAGGTAGCAGTGCTAACCATGTGCCACCATGCCGCCATACCACCCAGAGTTATTGGGAACACACTCTAGCCTGCCATCCAGGCAGAAAGTCTGTACGTTTTTTATCATCCTCCAAATGGGAGGTATGGAATTTCAGCAACTTTTTTTTACTGTGGCTGGCAAATAATGAGCAGTTAAGGCCATAAAGGTCACACATCTTAAACAAATCTTTTCATCTTCCTTTCCAAGGTTTATTGTGACCAGGTATCTCACAAACCCTCAAGTATTTGATCTTCAACTTTACCATTTAAGCCAAACAGACAGGAACAGAAAGAATTTCTTTCTACCCTCCTCCATTTCAGCTATGCCATATATACTCATTTGAATTGATCTGTTCTAATTTAAAGGGATAGCTTTGCTCATCCTGGTCAATTTCCATCTATGGATTAAGGTGCTGAAGCCCAATCTTTGAAGCCTATATATCCACTGTGGAGAACATATTTCCCACATGCAGAATCCCGAACATAGTTGTCTCTGACAATAAGCCAGAACTCATCAATGAATGTTTCAGTTCTTTATAGTCTGTTTTAAAAATTGACTACCTTATAAGCTCACTGAGTTACCCTGAAGCCAAAGGCAAAGCCGAGAAAAGGATTCTATTCATTCACAGTCTGTGGGTGCCTGACTTGTGCTATGTAGATATTGCACAAGTTTTGGGGATTCAGGAGATGAGTTAATTTCTGTGGCACTCTAGCCCCTGACCCGCATTCGTAGCCTCAGTACTTATATGGCTAGGTCAGTTCAGTTTCTGTTCAATGGTAAACCCCAAGAATTTGGTCCTACTGGGTATTAGTAATAGAAATGTAATTGAATATCAAGGGTAATTAGTTTATTCTTCTTTGCTGGAGATGTCCCTGCATGATACCTTTTGGCTTGAATGCCACTCAGCAGCACATACCTGGACAAGGACTGCTTCAATATCTGAGGAGCAGAGCATTTTGTAATCATCAGTAAATATTCCCAATCTAATTTTATGATGGAGGAAAGGTAATTGACGAAGCTGCTGAAGATGTCTGGGTCTAGGAAACTATCCTAAGGAACTGCTGCAGAGATGTCCTGGAGCTGAGATAACTGCCTTGACAAATCAGAGTCAACCTGCCTAGTTGAGAATGTTAAAGAAAGACTGGCCGTTATCTGTCAATCAGCATTAATGGGTGCATTCTCCATGACACTCATTAATGTGTCTACCAATCAGATTCAATTTGCCTTTCAGTCAGCATTCTCTTCTTTTGCAATATAAATCCTGACTTTCCCCTTGAATTAGTATTCTTTTGAAATATCCACATGAGAGCAAGACAAAACATTTCAACAAAATCAGCTATTTTTCAACAATCCTCAACTTCCATTGTAGTTTAGCAATGTAGTTGTCAGAAAGGCACATAAATTATTTAATGACTTTATCAATGTATCTTTAGACTGCAGCTTTCCAAAGTTCATCATTAATCTGAATCTGCACTATTTCAACACAACGCTTCTATCAAAACAATGAGACAATATTGCATTTGCCTTCATCAACAAATCTAAACGGGAACATCACCATAAATAAAGCCACACGATTTGCTAGTTCTGAACAGATGTTTGTTGATTTATATGTCAGAAATCACAAGACAAACCTGGGCAAGGACCCCTTCAATATCTGAGGAGTAGAGCATTTTGTAATCATCAGTGAATATTCCCAGTCTGATCTTGTGTGTTGGAATTATTGTACCAGTTCTGTGGTTTTGTTCTGAATTAATAAATTATGAATCTAAATAGATAAAGGCTGATATGCCAATGCAATGTAGAGCAATTGCTGTCCAATCCAGATACATCACATGAGACAATTACAAAGGTTTGCATCGAGTGGATATCAAAGATTCATAGTATAATTCCAATAAGACTCCCTCCTACATTCCATGTCAAGCTCACTATGTAATATAAGGTTCTCTAGTTACCAACCTGATCTTAATCTGTGGGATCTTTTATCTTGTATTCAGGATTTGATGGCACCATTAGGTTCACATATATTCACCTCATTGGACTCATTGTCAGTTATCTAACATTTATGCTTCTCCCAGAGGGTAGTGAATCTGTGAAGTTCTAACCACACAGGGCTGTAGAGGTTTGTCATTACGTATGTTCACAGATAGAAGCAGGCAAATGTTTAATCAGTAAGGGAATCAAGGGTTAAAGGGAAATGGCAGGAAAGTGGAGTTGAAGATAATCAGATCAGCCATGGTCTTATTGAATGGCAGAACAGATTTGATACTTCAAATGGCCTGGGTCTGCTCCTACAATTTGTACTCAAAAAAGTAGGCAGAAGAATCAGGGAATTACAGCTAATTTCAGTAACTTGTTCCTTGCTCCACAGGTTGATCAGTGTCTGTAAACAATGACACACCACCACACCCAACCTCATTTCCTGCTTCCATAATGTAAAGGAGATCTCCCTTCAGTTCACCCACAGCCATTTTGTCAGGCCTCTTTCTCTGCCCAGCAAATCTCAAGAAATGGATCTGTTCTCCATATCTCAATGAATCCAGGTTGAGGTCTAATGGAGTGCTCAGGGAACAATCAGGCAATTTGAAGAGTGACTGGGGTTTAGTTGTGACTGGTTTTATTCTGTCTTACATTTTTGCTTCATCTTATGGTTTAAACTAATACTGTTAGGTGCACATTGAGAGTCGGGAGTACCTTGGGCTGTGATGTGTACACATGTACTGTCACTAGGGCAGCTTGCTTCTTGTGCTTACATAAGACTCTTTGATTCATTATGTATCATGTCATTCCTTTAGTTACACCTATACAAACTCGATTATCAAACACAGCCCTCTACAATCAAAATCTCTGTCGTCACATACTCATTATGGAACAATTGCTTCTGTCTTGCTGATATCAGAATCATAGGTGCATGAATCTCGTTACAGTATACTACAACTTCTATTAGGGTAAGTGTTGTAGAACTGTCCCAAGTCCTAGGTTTGAGTCTGAGATGTAGGAAGTGTCCTGAGGAACAGGGGAAATACCCATCAGAAATTGAATCTTTTTGGGCAATTTTTAAGTAAGTTCACAGATCAGGACCTCCACACTGTTTTTTACAATCCTGAAACTAGAAAACCTGGCCCACTATTTATGAATGAAATGTTAGCAGCAAAACAGAAAGTGCTTTGAGCATTTTCCGAGCTAAAATATGCATGCGGCCAAGATCAGGATTTCCATCTGTGTACAGCTGTTGTTTTGTTCATTTATTCCTCACCCTTTTAATGTTATCTGCAGAGGCTTGGTGGCTCCAACTGAATGGAAGAGTTGCTGCATACATTTTCTATGGTTGGGTTCACATTTTATTTTGTGTGATTTATAATTTATCTCTGGCCTACACTCTTTATCGAAACCCTGGGTGGTAGCTCCCTTTAGGCGACTGAAAAGTTTACACCAATGATGCTCCATTGTATCCTAGTTCTGTGAAAACTTTCCAGTTGTCTTTTGCACCAGGTCCAGTTATCAATGAATGGCATCTTCTTTCTCTGTTCCGAGTTCTGCAACCAGATGTTGAAATCCACCATTCTCTTGGCAGCATCCTGGCTGGTATGAGATCTGAAACGATAGCCCAATGGATGTTCCTTTAAAGGGACTGTGGTGACAGCCCTCGCTTCACCTCACCTTCTCTCCTCGCTGCTCTGTCAAAAACAAATTGTCCAGAAATCTCCTCTGGAAATATCAGACCTTTATGCTCCAATAAGAACAAAACAAATTGGAGAAATTCAGCAGTTCTGGCAGCATCCATGGAAGAAAGCCATTATTAACGTTTGAGTACAATATGAAGCTTCTTTTGAAGAAATACTACTCCGTTGCTGTCTTCACAGATGCTGCCACATCTGCTGAGTGTTAAAGTAGTTGCAAAAGATATTTCGAGAAATTCTTGTGGGGCCAGGAATGCTCTGTCCTTCCAGCCTGAATTCGCAAATCCTGGAAGTTGGAGCCTCATTTTTGAAGTAAAGGATGAACTCCCTGCCCCCTCTGGCATTGAAATATGGCTCACTAAAAGTCAAGCCTATAAATTCCATGCATTAGAGAATTTCTGACCAAACACTCCTTCAGTATACCATAACTAAGGAAGGCTGTGCTTGAATATTAAAGATTTTATTGCACAGTGGCATTCCTACAACTTTAGATGTGATCTGCTTGAACTGAGCAAATCAAATCTGGCTCTTTTGACGGTAGACACAGCATCAATTTCTTTCACAATGCTCCAATAATGTCTGCCTTGAAGCCAGACCTTATTCATGTTTTAAAAATGAACAGAAGGTCATAAGGCAGACTCAGTAGTGGTTAAATATGCCAACTGGTGCTTTGTCAATTACTTAAAATTATGGTAGAAATTAGTCAAAAGATAAATAAATGATGCCTGATTGCCAATTAGGCAACAAGTATATTGGATAATGATTTGAAAAAGACAGAACAAAATGATAGTGTTATGAATAATAATGATATTGTAATAAGATAGTAAGTGAGTGAGAGAAATATTAGTTCTAAGAAAGAGCTGCATTGTTAGAGATGCTGTCTTCTGGATGTGACCCTAAATCTTCCAGGTCTCAAATAAAAGCAAGATGCTGCAGATGTGAGAAATTGGAAATAAAAACAGAAAGTGTTGGAGAAACTCAGCAGATGTGGCAGCATCTGTGAAGACAGCAACAGAGTAGTATTTCTTCAAAAGAAGGTTTATATTGTACTCAAATGTTAATAATGGCTTTCTTCCATGGATGCTGCCAGAACTGCTGAATTTCTCCAATTTTTTTTGTTCTTATTGGAGCATAAAGGTCTGATATTTCCGGAGGAGATTTGTTTTTGACAGAGCAGCGAGGAGAGAAGGTGAGGTGAAGTGAGGGCTGCTGGGAAGGATAAGGGCTTTATTGATATTTGGGCAGTGGCTAAATCCGAGATACCACACGTGTAGTATCTCCCTCTTGCCCCCCTACCCCCCCTTTAAACGGAAGTAAGAGACTCTGTATGGTAAGGCTTTTATTTCTTTCTTATCTTTCATATATTTAAGTGCATTGTTTGGTTTTAGTTAGTTCATATAAAGCTAAGTTTACAATGACAGGGGACCTCAGACCTGTGGCTTGTGCCTCTTGGTTGAGGTGGGAACTTAGGAGCGTGTCTGACGTTCCTGACTCTTACACTTGGAAGCAGTGTGTCCAGCTGCAGCTGTTGTTTGACCGCATGACGGCTCTGAAGCTACGGATGGACTCACTGTGGAGCATACACGATACTGAGGAGGTCGTGGATAGCACGTTTAGTGAACTGGTCACACTGCAGGTTAGAATTGCTGAGGGAGACAATGAATGGGTGACCAAAAGACAGAAAAAAACTAGGAAAGCAGTGCAGGTGTCCCCTGCGATCATCTCCCTTCAAAACAGGTATAACGTTTTGGATACTGTTGGGGGAGATGGCTCACCAGGGGAGGGCAGCAGTTGTCAAGATCACGGCACTGTGGCAGGCACTGCTGTTCAGAAGGGCCTGAAAAAAACTCGTAGTGCCATAGTCAGAGGGGATTCTATTGTGAGGGGAGTAGGTAGGCGGTTCAGTGGCCGAAAACGGGACTCTTGGATGGTATGTTGCCTCCCAGGTGCTCACGTGAACAGTCAGTTGTCGTGGTGCACATTGGCACCAATGATATAAGTAGAATACGAGATGATGTCATGCATGAAGAAATCAGGGAGCTGGGAGAGAAGTTAAAGAGGAGGACCTCAAAGGTAGTGATCGCAGGATTACTACCAGTGCCATGTGCTAGCCAGCGTGGAAAGGAAAATATAGGCAGGATGAACACATGGCTTGAGAGATGGTGCAGGAGGGAGGGGTTCAGATTTGTTGGACATAGGGACCGGTTCTGGGGAAGGTGGGACTATTACAAAATGAACGGTCTACATCTGAACCAGACCAGAACCAATGTCCTTGGGGGAGTTTTTGCTACTGCTGTTGGGGAGGTTTTAAACTAATGTGGCAGGAGACTGGGAACCAGAAGAGACAACAAGTAGGCAGCGAGGTGGAGACTGGAGACTGTAAGGATCATGAAGATAGCATTAATAAAGGGAAGAGTAGGCAGGGAGCAGATGAGCACAAAAGAACTGGTGACCTGAAATGCATCTACTTTAATGCAAGGAGTATAGTGGGTAAGGCAGATGAACTTAGGGCTTGGATTGGTGCCTGGGAGTATGACATTATTGCAATCACAGAGATTTGGTTGAAGGAAGGGCACTATGATTGGCAACTAAATGTTCCAGGATATTTACACTTTAGACAGGACAGGGAGGGAAATAAAAGGGGGGGGAGGTGGAGTTCCATTGCTGGTCAGGGATGATATCACGGCTGTGCTAAGGGAGGACAGTATGGAGGCTTGAGTAGTGAGACATTATGGGTGGAGCTGAGAAATAAGAAGTGTGCTGTTACATTGTTGGGGCTGTATCACAGGCCTCCCAACAGTGAGCATGAGGTAGAAGAACAAATAGGTAAACAGATGGAAAGATGCTGAGGCAATAGGGTAGTGGTGATGGGAGATTTTAATTTTCCCAACATTGACTGGGATACACTTAGTGTCAGAGGTCTGGATGGGGTAGAATTTGTAAGAAGCGTCCAGGTGAGTTTTCTAGAGCAGTATGTCAATAGTCCGACGAGGGAAGGGGCCATATTGGACCTGGTGTTAGGGAAGGAGCCAGGCCAGGTGGTAGAAGTTGCGGTGGGGGATTTCTTTGGGAACAGTGACCACAATTCTGTAAGTTTTAGAATACTCATAGATAAAGATGGGAGTGGTGCTAAGGGAAAAGTACTAAACTGGGCCAAGGCCAATTATATCAAAATTAGGCAGGAGCTCGGAAATGTGGATTGGACAGAGCTTTTTGAAGGGAAGTCCACATTTGAGATGTGGGAGGCTTTCACAAAATAGACAATAGACAATAGGTGCAGGAGTAGGCCATTCAGCCCTTTGAGCCTGCACCACCATTCAATATGATCATGGCTGATCATTCCTAATTAGTATCCTCTTCCTGCCTTATCTCCATAACCCTTGATTCCACTATCATTGAGAGCTCTATCCAACTCTTTCTTAAATGAATCCAGAGACTGGGCCTCCACTGCCCTCTGGGGCAAAGCATTCCACACAGCCACCACTCTCTTGGTGAAGAAGTTTCTCCTCATCTCTGTCCTAAATGGTCTACCCCGTATTTTTAAAATAGGTTAAAGATAGTGGAGGATCAGCATGTTCCATTGAAGGCCAAGGATAGGAAGGGCAAGATTCATGAACCGTGGATGACAGGAGAAATTGTACGACTAACCAAGAGGAAAAGGGAAGCATACATAAGGTCTAGGCAGCTAAGAGCAGAACAGGCTCCTATTTGAAGAGTAGGACAAGTCTTAAACGAGGAATCAAGCGGGCTGAAAGGGGTCATGAAATAGCTTTAGCAAGCAGAATTAAGGAGAATCCCAAGGCATTTTATTCTTTAAGAAGCAAGCAGGTAACTAGGGAAAGGATTGGTCCACTAAAGCATAACAAAGGAAGGCTGTGTGCTGAACCTGAGAGAATGGGTGAGATTCTGAATTGCTTTGCAACAGTGTTCACTGAGGAGAGGAACATGATGAATCTTGAGATTAGAGATAGAAGTTTGATTAGTCTGGATCACGATGATATAAGTAGGGATGATGTTTTGGGTGTGCTAGAGGTTATTAAGGTGGACATATCCCCAGGACCGAATGGGATCTATCCCAGGTTGCTGAGGGAGGCGAGAGAGGAAATAGCTGGTGCCCTGACAGATAGTGGGCAGCACGGTGGCACAGTGGTTAGCACTGCTGCCTCACAGCGCCTGAAACCCGGGTTCAATTCCCGCCTCAGGCGACTGACTGTGTGGAGGTTGCACGTTCTCCCCGTGTCTGTGTGGGTTTAGTCCGGGTGCTCCAGTTTCCTTCTACAGTCCAAAGATGTGCGGGTCAGGTGAATTGGCCATGCTAAATTGCCTGTAGTGTTAGGGAAGGGGTAAATGTAGGGGTATGGATGGGTTGCACTTCGGCAGGTCGGTGTGGACTTGTTGGGCCGAAGAGCCTGTTTCCACACTGTAAGTAATCTAATCTTTGTGGCATCCTTAAATACAGGTGAGGTGCTGGAGGACTGGAAATTTACTCATGTTGTCTCCCTGTACAAGAAGGGTAGTAGGGATATTCCGGGTAACTACAGACAGTGAGCCTGACGTCGGTGGTGGGGAAGTTGCTGAAGAGGGTACTGAGAGATAGGATTGATTTGTATTTAGAAAAGAATGGGCTTATCGGTGAGAGGCAATATGGTTATGTGCGGGGGAGATCATGCCTTACCAACTTAATAGAGTTCTTCGAGGAAGTGACCAAGTTGATAGATGAAGGAGGGGCTATTGATTTCATATACATGGACTTTAGTAAGGTGTTTGATAAGATTCCCAATGGTAGACTAATGGAGAAAGTGAAGTCACAGGGTGTTCTTGCTAGGTGGATAAAGAACTGGTTGAGCAACAGGGGACAGAGAGTAGTAGTTGAAGGGAGTTTCTCGAAATGGAAAAAGGTGACCAGTGGTGTTCCACAGGGGTCAGTGTTGGGCCACTGTTGTTTGTGATATACATAAATGATCTGGAAGAGGGCACTGTTGGTATGATCAGCAAGTTTGCAGATGACACGAAGATTGGCAGAGTAGTAGAAAGCATAGGGACTGTCAAAGAATACAGGAGGCTATAGATAGACTGGAGAGTTGGACAGAAAAGTAGCAGATGGAGTTCAATCCAGGCAAATGTGAGGTGATGCATTTAGGCAAGACTAATTCTAGAGCGAATTATACAATGAATGGAAGAGCCTCTTGAAAAGTTGATGGGCAGAGAGATCTGGGAGTGCAGGTCCATTGTACCCTGAAGGTTACTGCATAGGTGGATAGGGTGATCAAGAAGGCATATAGTATGCTTGCCTTCATTGGACGGGGTATCGAGTATAAGAGCTGGCAAATCATGTTAAAATTGTACAAAACATTGGTTCAGCTACATTTAGAATACTGTGTACAGTTCTGGTCGCCATATTACTAAAAGGATGTAGACGTTTTGGAGAGGGTGCAGAGAAGGTTTACGACGATGTTGCCTGGTATGGAAGGTGCTATGAAGAGAGGTTGAGTAGGTTAGATTTGTTTTCATTAGAAAAAAGAAGATTGATGGGGAACCTGATTGAGGTTTACAAAATGATGAAGGGTATAGACAGGGTGAAGGATTCAATAACGAGGAGTCACGCTTTCAAGGTGAGAGGTGTAAAGTTTAAGGGGGATACACACGGCAAGTACTTCACACAGAGGATGGTGGGCGCCTGGAATGCGTTGCCAGCAGAGGTGGTAGAGGGCAGGCATGGTAGATTCATTTAAGATGTGTCTGGACAGATGCATGAGTAGATGGGGAGCAGAGGGATACAGATGCTTAGGAATTGACTGACAGGTTTAGACAGTACATTTGGATTAGCTCAGACTTGGATGGCTGAAGGGCCTGTTCCTGGGCTGTAAATTTTCTTTGTTCTTTGTTCTTGTTGTTGATATTTCATCCAAAACAAATTAGATCATCATCTGTTTGTAAGGTGCGACTGAGCACAATTGGCAGGCACACATTTGAACATTAAAAACATTGACGGTAAAATAATTTGCTCAGTTTGAAGTGCTTTTGGAAATGCTCAGGATGTGAAAGATTTTATTGTCTTGTTGGTTAGTCTTTCAAACTTTAGCCAATTCTTGGAACAATAATTGAAGCAATTGTTCAGGAAACTGATGTACTAAGGACAGACAATTGAATTTCATTGGTGGCACTAGACAGAGAATAAAATGGAATTATCAACAGGTTGGTGTATGGTGAGCTAACATTAAAATTAACTTCCAGTATTTTCACACATTTGGATCAAGTCCTCCAAACTGTCATGAGTGAAATACTAAACCACTAAAGTACCTTTGCCCAAATTACAATAACTGAATGTGGTCCACCTTGCAGGAAGGGATTCCCCAGCTCACAATCAGAGCACCGTCTTCATGGACTAACTTTGTACTTGAATTCTTTGGCAACATAATGAGGCTGAAATCGACAAGCATTGTGTCCATTTTCAAGTCTGCAAAGTTAGTGGAGTGGTCACATCAATTTCATGGAGTGGCTTAAGAAATATTTGGGAAGCCATATGGCCAAATGTTTGAGTACCATTTTAGTTTGGTATCTGATTTTATTAGATGTCTTAAATTTTGAGCTTTGGAGCTTAACTCCACTTAAAAGGCCCTTAGAAAAATTGGTTACTTCATGCACGTTGGAAATATTGGACTTGTTTAATTCACAATTATTTGTAATTTTCATATTTAAATTGGGAAGACTGTCTGCAATTGCAGTGCCTGATCAGGCAAAACCAGATAAGTTGTGTGGATGGTCAGTGGAAAAAAACCACCACACAAAACCACCAGTCAAATATTTTTGTTCTATTTTCCTTTTTGAGAAAATAGTTGCATTCAACATGCAGTTGAGAATCTATAATATATCATATATAATGTTCACATTCTATTAGTGTGTAATATATTTGTTTGATGAGCAAAACCATGAGTCAAAGATGGGCAAAATCAACGTTTGATGGTGTAGTTCAGTGAATTGTTTAACCTGCTACATTCTGAAAATTAAGGACAATTGTGTGACAGATGTAAATTCAGTAAATCAAAATAAATTAAGTTATACCATTCATTCAAGCTTTTTCTTTGGTGACTTTGAACTTCCTATATGTTGCTGGTGATGAGGTCAAGAGTAATTCAGCATACTGAATATTTGTGCCTTGAAGATGTTCAACAGTTTAGGGAAATCAGGAAGTCAGGTAATGGGGAGATGGTGAGGTCCTCTCTTGTTGGGCATGATCATTGCTCAACATCTATTTTCACACATACATACTGTTATACATCAGCTCAAAGCTGAATGTTGTTCAGAAATTGTTGAATGTGGGATGCCTAATTATCTGAAGAATTGCAACGCTATATAATCATCAGTAAACAACCTCAGGTTTGACGTTATTATGGAGTGAGGAAAATTGATGAAGTATCTGAAGACAGTTTGGTTCCGGACACAGCCCTGAGAATACTTGCAGTAACATCATATCGTAAAGATACTTTATCTCCAATGACAACAACTAGCTTCCTTTTCACTATGTATGACTCCGGAACTAGAGAACACTTCTCTGACCCCTACTAATTGTAATTTGATTGGACTCCTTTAGTTCCAAACTCAGTCAAATGTTAACTTGATGTGAAGTACAGTCCCTCTCAGCTTAATTGTGAAATTCAATTCCTTCATCAAATTCTTAACTATATTCAAATTGAGCTTGCAGCATGGATAGGTAACTGGGACTTCGATGTTGTGGCCATTTCAGAGACATGGGTAGAGCAGGGTCAGGAATGGATGTTCCAGGTTCCAGGATTTCGATCTTTCATTAAGAACAGGGAAGGAGGTAAAAGAGGGGGAGATGTGGCCTTGTTAGTCAAGGACAGTATAATGGTGGCTGAAAGAACTTTTGATGAGGACTCATCTACTGAGGTGGTATGGCTAAGGTTAGAAACAGAAGAGGAGAGGTCACACTGCCGGGAGTTTTTTATAGGCCTCCGCAGAATTCCAGAGATTTGGAGGAGAGGATTGGCAAAATGATTCTGGGTAAGAGTGAAAGGAACAGAGTGGTCATTATGTGAGACTTCCCCAACATTGACTGGAAATGCTATAATTCTAGTGCGTCAGATAGATCAGTTTTTGTTCAACATGTGCAGGAGGATTTCCTGACACAATATGTTGAAGGGCCAACAAGAGAGGAGGCCACACTGGATGTGGTGCTTGGTAATGAATCAGGCCTGGTGTTTGATTTAGTGATAGGTGAGCACTTTGGAGAGAGTGACCATAATTCAGTTGTGTTTAGTTTGGCAATGGAAAGGGATAGGTACATGCCACAGGGCAAGAATTATAGATGAGGGAAGGGCAATTATAATGTGATTAGGCAAGACTTAGAATGCATAGAATGGGGTAGCAAAATGCAGGGCATGGCGACAATTGAAATGTGGAGTTGGCTTAAGGAACAGATATTGTGTGTCCTTGATAGGTATGTTCCTGTCAGGCAGGGAGGAAGTGATAAGGTAAGGGAACCATGGTTTACTAAAGAAATTGCAACTCTTGTTAAGTGGAAGAAGGAGGCTTATGTGAAGTTGAGATGAGATGGTTCAGATGAGGCAATGGAGAGTTACAGATTAGCGAGGAAGGATTTAAAGAGAGTTAAGAAGAGCAAGGAGAGGACATGAGCAGTCTTTAGCAAGTAGAATAAAGGAGAACCCTGACACTTTCTATAGGTATGTGAGGAATAAAAGGATGACTTGGGTAGGAATAGGGCCAGTCAAAGACAGAAGTGGGAAGTTGTGTGGGGACCAAGTGGAGATTGAAGAGTGCTAAACCAATATTTCTCATCGGTTTTCACTCAGGAAAAGGAGAGAAATGAGATATGGGATATTAGACTAGAAAGGACCAAGGTTAGTAAGGAAGAGATGTTATCAATTCTGGAAAGAGTTAAAGTAGACAATTCCCCTGGGCTGGTTGGGATTTATTCGAGGATTCTCTGGGAAGCTAGGGAGGAGATGTTGGAGCCTTTGACCTTGACCTTTGAGTCTACAGGATGAGTACCAGAGGACTGAAGGATTGCAAATATTGTGTCCTTGTTCAAGAAGGGCAGTAGAGATGACCCAGGTAATTATGTCTGTTGGAGGAAAGGTTTTGGAAAGGATTATAAGAGATATGATTTCTAATCATCTCGCAAACAACAACTTGATTTCAGATAGTCAACATGGTTTCATCAAGGGCAGGTCATGTCTCACAAAACTCATTGAGTTTTTTGAGAAGGTGACCAAGCATTGAGATGAGGGTAGGGCAGTCAATGTGGTGTACATGGACTTCAGTAAAGCCTTTGATAAGATTCCACATGGTAGGCTATTGGAGAAAATGCAGAGGCATGGGATTAAGGGTGATTTATCAATTTGGATTAGGAACCAGCTTCTGTAAGAAGGCAGCAAGTGGTGGTTGATGGAAAATATTCAGTCTGGAGTCTGGTTACTAGTGATGTGCCACAAGGATCAGTTTTGGGACCACTGCTGTTTGTCATTTTTATCTATGACTTGGACGCAGTCATAGGTGGATTGGTCAGTATGTTTGCAGACGACACTAAAGTGGGTGGAGTAGTGGACAGTGTGGAGGAATGTTGCAGGTTGCAGGGGGACTTGGATAAACTGAATTGGGCTGAGAAGTGGCAAATGAAGTTCAACACAGATAACTGTGAGGAGATTCACTTTGGGAAGAATAACAGTAAGGCAGAATACTGGGTCAATGGAAAGATTCTTGGTAGTGTGGATGTGCAGAGGGATCTTGGAGTCCATGTACATAGATCCCTGCAAGTTGCCACCCAGGTTGACAGTGCTGTTAAGAAGGCATATGCCAGGTGCGGACTCAGTTAATGCCTAAGACATTTTCTGCAACACTTGCCTATTTCTATAATCTATTCCTTTATCAATAAATGCCAAACTTCCATTTGACATTCTTACTATCTGCATACTAGCTTTCTGAGAGTCATGCATAAGGGCACACACATTAGATTGTAAATGTATTTTGTGTGTGTTTTTTCTCTTAAAAAGTTTGACATCTCACTGGGGTACAGTGTTAGAAATCAAGCTCCTCCATTTCCAAATATGTCACAAGTTAAAGATTTTTAAAAGAAGTACGCAGAACCTGTCGACTTACCTGTCTTTTAGACCCATGTTAACAGAAAGCATGGGCTAGGTCTCTGTACGTAACAAACCCTACTATTTATCATAAATACGTAGATTCTAGCTACAGGGAAAAATGCATGAACCATCATTAAATATCTCGAAATTATATTTTAAAACTGTATCACCCCCTATAAACTCCCTTATAAGCTGCAGAGGCGGGCTGAGAGGTGGTAAATGGAATTTAATGTGGAAAAGTGTGAGGTGATTCACTTTGGAAGGAGTAGCGGGAATACAGAGTACTGGGCTAATGGTAAGATTCTTGGTAGTGTAGATGAGCAGAGAGATCTTGGTGTCTATGTACATAGACCCCTGAAAGTTGCCACCCAGGTTAATAGGATTGTTAAGAAGGCATACGGTGTGTTAGCTTTTATTGGTAGAGGGATTGAGTTTCAGAACCGTGAGGTCATGCTGCAGCTGTACAAAACTCTGGTGCGGCCGCACTTGGATTATTGCATACAGTTCTGGGCACCACATTTTAGAAAAGATGTGGAAACTTTGGAAAAGGTTCAGAGGAGATTTACTAGGATGCTGCCTGGTATGGAAGGGGGGTCTTATGATGAAAATGAAAGGATGATAGACTTGAGGGTGTTTCATTAGAGAGAAGAAGGTTGAGAGGTGAATTAATTGAGATATATAATATATTCCGAGGGTTAGATAAGGTGGATAGTGATAGCCTTTTTCCTCAGATGGTGATGGCTAGCGCAAGGGGACATAGTTTTAAATTGAGGGGTGGTAGATATAGGACAGATGTCAGAAGTAGTATCTTTACTCAGAAAGTAGGAGGGGTGTGGAACACACTGCCTGCAACAATAGTAGATTCGCCAACTTTAAGGGCATTTAAATGGTCATTGAATAGACATATGGATGAAAATGGAATAGTGTAGGATAGATGGGCTTCGGATTGGTTTCACAGGTTGGTGCAACATCGAGGGCTGAAAGGCCTGTACTGTGCTGTAATGTTCAATGTTCAATGTTCTCTATTTTCCCTTTCATACTACACAATCAAACTCAAACAGAAAAGAAAAGGGTCTTATCAACAGAGGGAAAGACTGGAAGGCAATTCAGTGGTCCCTGTCCACAGTGCCAGCTGAGATGATTCTTTGAGCTGATTAGAATGCTGTGTCTCAGTCTTCCTTTTCTAGGTGCTTTCACTGGTTTTCAGGAAGCATGGGGTGGCTAATTTACACATATAGAAGATCTCTGACTTATTATTTACAAGTCAGAGGTTGGGGCGACTACTGAAGAAAAGGCTCATTGATTTTCTTCAGGCTTAAAGTTGCAGAGAACAAGAGGCAGCTACTGAGCTGGTAGAGATTTGAGGGCCTCTCCCTATCCTATTCACATCCCAAACTACTCAGCGACCTGGTTATGGGAAAGAAGAAGACTATAACTGGTCACTAGTCTACAGATTAATCAGCTACTTGTTGTCAGCTGTATTTCCATTCATACACACCCTTGGCTCCAGCTCATCTGCAAACTACACTTCAACTGCTGCTTGAAGAAGCAGCTGTGTAAATGGTGCTTGCAATGAATGCTGGGTTATATGATTTTTTAATCTACAGCAATCCTTCAGCAATCTTTGGTTTTTAAAACAGTCATTGTCCAGTATACAATTAAACATATAGACACATTATTGGGCACAGTCTTTTCAAAAAAACAATTCAGCTCCAAATACTCCAGTCACACAACCTACCAATCCAAAACTAGATTGTTTTAGAGCAAGAAATACTATGCTAGCTGGAAATACTATGCTCTAAATGGAACATTGTTAAAGTGGAGATTGATGGATTCTTTGTTAGACAAGGAATCAAAGGTTATTGGGGGTAGGTGTGAATGTGAAATTTGGAACACAAACAAATCAGCTATGGCCGACTGGCCTACCAGGACTCCTAGCTTATAACTTCATATATCGGTAGCCATCTTGTGACGCCCTAATGTACCTCAACCTATACACAGTGTTTCCTATTCTTCCTTTTGTTTCAGCTGAGATAATATATTTCTATTCAGAAATTGTTGTGCAATTTTTCAAGTAATACACGATGCTAACATAATCTAAACGTTTGACCATATTTAAGATGCTCTGAACACATGTTAACCTATCAATCACATTGAGCTTACTTAGAAAAACTGGTAACAATCCCTTTTAATATTAATGAACATTTATAATTATGAAGTTATGTAAAGCTAGGCTTATCATTACAGTTTCAATTATTTGACCCATCAGAAAAACATGTAAAATTATAATGCTGCCGTGAGTTTAATTATTTTATCTGCTTGATTGTTTAATATGTTTTTTTAGTTCCACTATTCCATAGGTCACAATGTAAAATAAAATTGCTTTTCCAAGTTAGCTACCTTATTCATACCATATTTTAATTAAAAGACCTATAAACCGAGTATCTTAAGAAAACACAATTGTTGTTTATTATCAAAATAAAATGAATTCATTGAAAATGCAATAATATATACATTCAATAATATGTATAATAATATGGAAGGTTAAATGTTTATCCTCTAAACAACCCAAGCACACACAAACACACATAGATATACACATTCTTTTTAGGAAAAGATGAACAAAACAAGATTTCTCTCTGCAGAAGTTCACTTTAAATAAAAAAAACATATTCTGGCCAATATGAATATTCTTAAAGGCAAGAAGGAAAAGTACATAATAGATTAGATTCCTTACAGCCCAACCAGTCCACACCAACCCTCCGAAGATTAACCCACCCAGACCCATTTCCCTCTGATTAATGCACCTAACACCATGGGCAGTTTAGCTTGGCCAATTCACCTGACTGGCACACCTTTGGACTGTGGGAAGAAGCCAGAGCACGCAGAGGAAACTCACACAGACACGGGGAGAATGTGCAAGCTCCACACAGACAGTTGCCCGAGGTTGGAATCAAACCTGTGACCCTGGAGCTGTGAGGCAACAGTGTTAACCACTGAGCCACCGTGCCACCCCAAAATGTCCCAAGATCTCACTGACATTCTGGCATGTGCAGTCAAGTCACTAATCAGGCACAGTTATCTCTGGAGTTTTAGTGTGCACAGGAAATAAAATACTGAGAAGTTCAGTTGCTCCTCCAAAAGTACAATCAGACTTTGGGTTGAATTCACAACAATATTGCTTTAGAAATGGGAGACACAAATGAACACTTTGTTTGATGCAGATTTTTCTCCAATGGATTGCAAATAAAAACAGGTGTCCAGGCCCCACACTGTTCAAACAAGAACAACCATAAAACTCAGACAAGTGACATCAGAGAAGTGAGTCCACCTGAAGTCACTTCATTTTTAAGAAATGTTTTTGGTTCTTTAAAAATAATACTTTCAATGACCAAGGGTCTTTCAGTGATTTTCTTTATCCACTCAGAACCTTAAATAGATCCATTTTCCACAATCCTTCAAAATTTAAGTCCAGCAAGAAATATATTCTTTTACTTATTCATGGGACATGGATGTTGCTCATTGCCCAGCATTTATTGGCCATCCCCAGTTGCCCTGGAGAAGGTGGTGGTGAATTGCCTTCTTAAACCACTGCAGTCCATTTGCTGTGGGTTGACCCACAAGGCCATTAGGGAGGGGATTCCAGGATTTTGACAGAACAACAGTTAAAGAATGGCAATGTATTTCTAAGTCAGGACGGTGAGTGACTTGGATGGGATCTCACGGGTGGTGTTTCCATGTATTTGCTGCCATTTTCCTTCTAGGTGATCATAGTTGTACATTTTGAAGATGCAGCCTGAGGATCTTTGGTGATATTCAGCAGTTCATCTGTCAATGGTACATACTGCTGCTCCTGAGCATGAATGACGGGCAGATGGTTGTGGATGTGGTGTCAAGTCTGATTCCATGCTGTACATCTCTATGATTCTGGATTAGTGGTGCTGGAAGAGCACAGCAGTTCAGGCAGCATCCAAGGAGCAGTGAAATTGACGTTTTGGGCAAAAGCCCTTCATCTCTATGACTCTATGACTTCATGCGAAACTTCTCGAATTTGTTGGAGTTGCACTCATCCAGGTAAGTAGTGAGTGTTCCATCACGGTCCTGACTTGTGCTTTGTAGATAGTGGACAGGCTTTAGAGAATCAGGAGGTGAGTTACTTGCTGTAAGATTTCTCACATCTTCTCCGCGTTTGCAACCATTGTATTTATGTGGCAAGTCCAGTTGTGTTTGTGATCAATGGTAACCCCCAGGATATTGATGGTGGGGGATTTAGGGATTGTAACACTGTTGAATATCAAGGGGTAGTAGTCAGATTATATATTATTGGAGATGATCATTATGTGGCATTTGTGTGGTGTGAATGTTACTTGCCCCTTGTAAGTCCAGACCTGTATGTTGTCTAGATCTTGTTACATTTGGAAATGAACTACTTCAGTATCTGAAGTCTGAAATGAAATTAAATGAGATCCCAATTCATTAAGGAAGTTGATTTCTTTGTGGAAAGAAGCACTCATGGAATATGGTGGAGCTGAAGGCATATTGTACTGTGGGAAACCCTATCCCTGTGGGAAATCCTCTCTATTTGTTGAACAAATGTAAGGGCAAGGTAATATACTGAATAAGTCCTGCAAAAGATGCAGCAGTCATCCATTTGATGCCATTGGACATAACTGATGGTGGATGTTGTAAATTTGCTCAGATGCAGTTTGAATGAACCTTGCTGGGAGTTCAGCACAGGATAAACTTCATAGACTTTGGAAACTGCATTCGAGTTGGGCTTCAGTATTCAAATAAGCATTTATATAACTGTTGTATAGCTTCAAAAGTGATGTTCAGCTTTTGTGGGCATAGCTTTTTGCTAAAGTGATGCAAATCAAATACTTTGGAAGAGTATGAGAATACCTATGGATGGATACCAGACATCCACTCGAGTGCATGATTGACTCTAGTTCCTGCACTTCAGCCCCCCTCTTCATCTCTCATCTTGTTTTCAATGACACAGAGGAGAACCATAACAGGTACATTTCTTCTGTTGACTGTCACAAGTTAAAACTGGAAGCCACAGACCAACTTCCAGCTTGTTGAAACTATTGTCAACAATTACTAACAGTGAGTGAAAAGAAAATACATGTTAATTGGAAACAAATTTATAATGAGTCAAAATCTAGTGAAATTCCCTTTTAGGTGCACTCCCAATGTTTGACAGTTTTTTTGCTTTTAAGGCATCATGGAAGACTCACAGGTAAAAACACTAAAGGTTTCAATCATGGCAGTGTTTAAGCATGATTTACATTTATTCAACAGTTATTGGGTCATCATTTCTGATCACTGAGTTCACTTCATGTGGAAAAGCTTTGTTATGATTTTTTGTGGCGGGGAGCTTGAGATAGAATTGAGCATTTGTGCTTTAACATTGAGGCATAGAGCATAAAATATAGGTCATGATGAGCCTATATATAAAACATTGGCTTGGTCTCAACTAAAATACTACATCCAATTCTTGGCACCACACTTCAGGAAGGTTGTGAAAATATGAAAGAGAGATGCAGAAATGATGTATAACAATGGTTCCAGGGATAAGATGCACATGGTAGATAGCAAAAATGTGGACTATTCTCCTTACAGATAAAGAAGTTGAAAAGATATTTGGCAGAAATTTTAAAAATTGAGAGAGGCCGAGTTAAAGGAGGTGTGGCGAAACTGATTCAATTTTGCAGAAGGATTAAGGACTAGAGGATAATGCTGAAGATGAATGGACAAAAGAAGCGAAGGTAACTTGAAATGTATTTTTAATGTAGAATTGTCAGGACCTGAAGTGCAGTGTCAATTGTGATTTCCAAAAGGAAATTTGATAATTATCTGAAGGAAAAAATTATGTGTTAACAAGTAAAATGTGGGACAGCCAGATACTCTAGGTTACTGTTGCAAAGAACCAGCAAAGAAACAATGAGCTTATTTGCCACCCTCAGTGCTGTAATAATTCTAATAATATTAATTTTGATTTAATGCTGATAAATTTTTGTTGATCATTTGATTTTTTTTCCTAACAGTGTGTCATCAGAGACTTGTTTAACATGCATTTAAAAAAGGGTAGTAAAGGGGATTGCTGGCAACATCACACCTAAACGACAAGCTACCATTGGCTGGTTCTATCCAGCTAATCTTGGTGGATGAAATTTCAATCCCTGGAGTCGTTAATTCTGGAGAAGGCCCTTAGAAGAACATAATACCAACCAGCCTTCACGAAGGAACAATATGTGTCTCTTGCTAGCTGTCCAGCTGCCAGCTAAGACCCCCAACACGGCCAACCCACTATACGTAAGAAAGTGCCATTGCCCGCCATGAGTCCCACTTTCCTTTCCTGATTGACCCAAGTATAAAACACAAAACTGAAGAAATTCCAAAGCTCAAAATGCAAATATTTGATTCTGCCACGAATGACAGCACTAGAAATGATCGCCAGTTTTCCCTGGTAGAATTGCATTATCAACTTAAGATTAGACTCCCAGTTATTGTTTGCAATCTGCATATACTCCAACACCTAATTCATCATTGGCAAGATTTCCTGCTCAGTTTCTCAGTGTTGTGAATATTCCATTTGGGGGAGGATATGACTCACTTTTAAAAAAATGAATATTTTTAGGAACTTAAGCAAATTGGTTGGATACAATTGGTTAGGATTGTGTTCATCTGAGGACACGATGTCAAACTGCAAGCACTTCCTTCAGTGCTCAGATAGGGGAACATGTCTGCTTTTTGGATACCAGCTGAATTATTAACAGAATAAAAAGTGATAATTTAAATCTTGCCTGTGGTAATACCTCACAGACGGAAGCTCCCCATTGAGAGTGAGGTGTCTAACCTGTTTTATGTCAATTAGCAAAGGCTGTTCTCAATGTCCTCTTCATATTCAGGAGAAATAGTTCAATCAGAAATTCAGCTGTATAGGAATTGTTATAGAAAATGCTTATGACATCTAAAAACATGCTGAAAGATTCAGTGAAAAGGATAAATAGCCTTTTTCACTTGATTCACATGACTGCTCTCCCTGTGGTATGACATACTTTTTGTGTATAAGGAAAGAGAATGTTTGTAACATGCAACGCACATCTTTAAACAGGCCTTACAAAGCTCCAAATTGGTCAGTATGTATGTGAATGAAGAGAGACCTGTTAAAAGAGATACTGAGTGACTTGTAAAAGTGAATATATTGCAATTTTGTATTAGTAAAGGGTTGATCCATCTTTCAACTGATCAGTCCCTTACTGATGTATTTTCTTCTTTCAGGAACATGCCAAATTCAACTGAAGGTTTGTTAACCTGAAGAAGCCACCTGCTGTTGCATCGCTGGAGCCATATTTGTAATTTATTTACTGCAGCACTATAATCATAATTGCTGGAAGAATTGGTCAACATGATTGGGACTGGTCTATGACAAACTATGGAACAGGAAAATTCATATCTCCTAACCACCTTATTAAACTGAATTTTTTAAGATGATTGCTAACACATTTGGATTCATTCAAAAACACACATCAGATTTGATTTGTACTTAGACCTCTTTTAATACTTCCTTTTTTCAGCAAATATCAATTGGCTTAACTTTAATCATTGTCATATATTGCTTAGATATATGAATTATGCAACAGCAGTAAGATTTGGATATTCTTAATAAATGTTGCACTAAAAATTGGTCAGGGCCATGTGCCAGTAGGAGATTTTAGTATCTGAGTACAGAGATGTAAACAACACAAATCCTTTTTGCTGCCTACTCTGCTCTACAATTATAATGTGTAGTCCAGTGTCATGATGGTTCTCAGTGATGGTTGTGATTGTCTGCTTAGTGAGGATTAGTTAAAGGAAGCCTGTATATCTTAAAGTTAACTTAAAGAGGAGATGTTGTAAGGATGACTTTTTAAAAAATTTGTTTTTGATTGTTGACTGAAATGGGTAAAGGATTGTTTTTTAAATAGTTGGAAGAAATTGTTACAGTTTTAGAAGCAAGTTTCCAGTACTTATTGTAAGTGCTGTTTGCACTGTTGTTTGTTCAAACAGTGTGGATGGTTACTGCAAATGGATTGACGACAAAGGGGTGTGTACAAGTTGACACTTAGCAGCCACTAAGTAACTGATTGGTCTATGGAATGTGATTTGTCCGTGGCAAAGAACTTTTACCTGCTAACAACCATGTGATTGGTGCTGAGGTAACTGAACAGCTTGTAGACACGAATGATACAGCCAGAAGAGTTTGGATCTCCACAAGGGGAGGTGATCTCCTATTCTCTACAGTAAAAAAATCTAAAGCCCAAAGAAAGCCAGTTTATTTTCCCTTTGTTGTAATTGCTATAAATTGTAGCTTTAACTAATAAGCCAGTGAGCCAATAGCTCTGTGCCTCCTGCAAGCAAATGGAAATGTCTGGAGAAGAGAGATTGAGGAGCAGTAAATCCTCGCTAACCAGAAGGGTCAATTCATTGTACCATGGGGCAGGAATCATTAAACTGCCTTCTCAGTCTTACCTTCTACCCAAAACACCAATTTTTTTGTGTCTGTCTGAAAGTATATGCATGAAGAGAGAGTTCACAAAGGGATTGGAGTTTTAATTAGTAGAGGTATATCTCAATAGTTCATGGTTTTGTATGCATAGTTAAAACCTATTTACTTATAATAGTTATTTTTGTTCAGTACAAAAACATGGTCTATGCTTTCAGTTAATCTGTGTCTATGCAACAGGTAATTTATGGAGAATTTGCATACTTTTATCAATATTTAACTTTGGGGATGACATCAGGAATAGTGGGACTTGATTTCCAGTATACTACTCCAGTGAGGTTTTACAAAGTTTGGGAGCTTGTCCAGGATCAAATTAAAAGAGTGGCAATAAGGATTTGGTATTCGTGATATTGTTCAATTACACAGATGAAAGAAAATGCCAGACACTACTGCATTTCAGAAATAACATTGGAAACAGCAAGGGATTTCCTACAGGTTATAGAGTTGTACCTGACAGTCTTAAGGAAAACTTCAAAGTCCTGGTTGATTGAATTTGCAGGGCAAAAGTGAGGACTGCAGATGCTGGAAATCAGAGACTAACATTAGAGTGGTGCTGGAAAAGCACAGCCGGTCAGGCAGCATCTGAGGAGCAGGAACATCGACGTTTCGGGCAAAAGCCCTTCATCAAGACTCATTTTGAATTTGCAGGTTAACTGGAGGCAGCCTTGCTGACAGAGCTGCGAATGTCACTATAATTCAGGTGCTAGCATGGCACTTGGCTTGAGAGGAAATACAAGGGAGACCAGTTGGTGGAGCATTGGTATCAGGTGATCTGAGTAACGCAGCTAGTATATGAGGAGAAAATGAAGAAACTGAAGATGGCAGAAAAAGACAAAGAAAGAACAGGAGGAAGCTAAGGAATGGGAAATGGAAATTAGAAGAGTGGATTTGAGAGAACTAGAATTCGAATTGGAAAAGAGAGAGAATGCAAGAGAATATTATTATCAGCTTTAAATAATACAATTGAAACAGGAGACAGCAAATACTGATGCTGGCACAGGTGGGGAGAATCTGAGTCATAGTTTGAAGTCCAGTAAGGAAATGTTTCTGTTTGCACAAACCCTATCAAAATTTGCGGAAAAGTTTGTGAATGACATTTTTCATGTCATTTGAAGATGTTACTCAATGGATGAATTGGACAAAAGATGATTAGACACTGCTCATGCAGAGTAATTTGGCAGATAAAGCACAGAAATTTATGTTTCACTCCCAGAGGAGCTTTCTTGGGGATAGGACATGAAATAAGATATCTTGTTTGGATATGAGTCAGTGCCTGAGGCACATAAGCAAGAGTTTCAGAATTTAACGAAATGGACTGGGCAAACCTATATTGAATTCAAAAGTGTTAAACAAATTAATTTTAATGGGTGGATATGAGCATTAGGAACTGAAATCACACATGACAGAGATTATTTTCTTAGATGAATTTTAAAACTCATTATGTTTGGTAATAAGAACCCCCATTGAGGACCAAAAGTTGTAACTTCCAGACAAGTAGCAATAGTGGAAGATGATTATGAGTTGAACATTATTTTCATGGCCCTCATAAATTTGAATGGGCAGAGTTAAAGGAAGACAAGTGGATTAGGTACGGAATGGACAGCTGGGAATGCCCCAAGGTCTGCTCCTCAGATCAGGTGGGAAGGTTCTGAGAGTGGAGCTGAAACTCCATAGTGTTTCCATGGTTACAAGGTGGGACACATTCACTTGGAATGCTGCATGTTGTGAAGGAAACACATGGACTTATTGGAGTTCAGACTCATAACAATGAGTCTGAAAAGGAAACACAGAAGGAAAAGACTACAGCTACTGTGAATCCAGGAGCGATACATTGGGAGAATGAGAAGTATGAAGAGTTTTTAGAGAAAGGAAATAACCCCATTTTTTTTTCAAAAGAAGCATCCAAGCCTATAACTAAACAAAGGAATACACAGGCTGCTCAAACCCTGTTGCTGGAGAAGGATTTAGGTTTTGCTGCAGAGAGTTGAATGATCAATGGGATAGGTGAAGAATATAACCCAGTCCTATTGAAATCCAATTTGAGTGTGATTTATTGTCTGGAATAGTGACAGTTGGGGTGGATTAGATTTACTCGTGGGGAATGATTTAGCAGGTGTGAAAGCTATAGCTTCACCTGGAATCATGGGAAGTCCACATGAGGCTGAAGAGATGGAACAGTTACAAGAACAGGTTCCTTCTGGTAAAGTTCTCATCATGTGTTATGACCAGACTATGGTGAAACAAAGTCCATCACTCGAGGTCACAGTAATATGGCAAGCCGATGTCAGGGTAACAGAAACTCTATTTAAAAATGAGGACAGTTCAGAAGAGTTGTTTGACATTTCTCTATCTTTTCCAACGTGGAGGGGGTGGCCAGCTGTATAACAATATATTTAGTCGCAGTCCTCATGCCATGTCTAATGGCTGATGTCTTTGTTTCTATTACCATACAGAATGAAACCATCTGGGTTCTGCACTGGAAGCTCAGACTGACATAATGCAATCTGCATTTGTAGCCTTGCAAACCCAGCTTGAGCCAGGTATATTCAATTAGTTGTTGCATAGCAGTGGCTGTGTGAATCTCAAACTTGCTGCCCACTCCCAGGATGAAAGTTCCCAGTACTAACAGCCTAACAACCCTCTTGTGTTGCCTATCAGAAAGCCAGCCCATACTGCTGCCACCCATGCTGAGGTGGTGCAGTCCAAAGCTAGGTCCTCAAGGTGTACAGCTGGTGACATTATCCTATGGTCTGCCCCTAAGAATGCCCAGCTGTGGCCACTGGGGTAACAGCAGGCCACGTGAAGGCCCTCAGAAGTTAGATATAAAAGCAACAGACAAGTATAAAAATGTCAATTTTGTATGTGGTATTGAAAGCATTATTAGTTAAAGTTGTTAGGATTGTTGATATGTTATCTTTTCTTTCCATACAGAAATGAAATCTAGGCATACAGGTCTACTGTTCTCTGAAAGAGGCAACATAAGTGGATGAGATCGTCAAGAAGGCATATGGTATGCTTGCCTTCATTGATTGGGGCATAGAGTGTAAAAATTGGCAATTCATGTTGCAGCTGTATATAACTTTCGTTTGGGCACATTTTGAAGGTTGCATAAAGTTCTGGTCTCCACACTGTAGTCATTGTAGCAAGGTTAGCTTTAATCTGACTGTGGCTATTAATCTGGTCCAATCAGGAGGCCCTGGCTGACAAATAAGAGCAGGAGTGTCAGAGGTTCTGTTCACTCTGAGAGTTGGCTCTAAGGGAACTGGATCAGTGTCAAGGACTCGACACATATAAATAAAGAGTGACTTGGTGATGGGATACCAACCTCTATGGAGTTATTTCACACATTACCAGAATTATGTGGAGGCTTTGGCGTAGGTACAGAAATGTCTTACCTGGATGTTGCCTGGTTTGGAGGGTATTAATTATGGGAGAGATTGGACAACCTTGAATTGTTTTCGTTTGAATGTCGGAGGCTGAGAGGGGACCTGATAGAAGTTTACGCAATTATGAGAGGCATGAATAGAGTGGATACTTAGTGTGTTTTTCCCAGCATAGAGATATCAATTGAAAACAACATCAATAGAATATCAATTATAGGTTTAAGGTACAAGGGGGTAAGTTTAAAGGAGATATGAGAGGCAGTTTTTTTTTACACAGAGGTTTTTTTTACTAAAGTTCCTGGAATGTGTTTCCAGAGGAGGTGGTAGAAATAGATACAATAACAACATTTAATAGGCATCTTGACAGATTCAGGAATAATCAGGTAATAGAGGGATAAGGATCACGTAGAGGCAAAAGGTTTTTTAGTTTAAGAAAGACAGCAGGTGTCAGTGCAGGCTTGATGGGCTGAAGGGTCCATTCTTGTGCTGTACTGTTCTTTGTTCTTCTTTGTTCTTTGTACTTGCTGAATCCTATTGACAAAGGGTTGTGGGTCGAACACAGCAGATCATTGTGAATTCAGGGATTGACCTCTGAGAGTGGTGTAGGCTTACCTTCTAGTTCTCCTTCCCCTGAGAGCTCTAGACAATGAGACTATTATAAGAGAAGGTCAATGTTCTACTTACAATATGGTTTTTCATTATAAGGACATGTGGTCAGGCTGTGGAGTGGATTCATGAGCTGTCACCATACACCTATCCTCAGGTTTGATCTGTTGGCTGAGAAGATTGTGGGGAATTTGACAATATGATACTTGTCTATGGATGTATTCCACTTGCAAATGAAAGGAATGAAATGTTTTGTATTTCAGCATACCCCTCAGTTAACGTGTGATACCTAAAAATCTACATGTGTCTCGTAATTGCTCCCTGCACATTGGAAATTCAGCCACTTAACAAAGCCATGTGCCTATTCAACAGACTTTTCTGTACTTAGAGAGATGACCACAAAGCTACCTCTTCTCAGATACAGGGGCTTAGTGACTCCTTGTTACACAGCAAACTGAGAGATATGAACATTGGTGCTCTTATTCAAAAATAGAGGGAGACAGAAAATAGAAACTACATCCAGTTAGCTCTGAAGAAGGGTTACCAGACCCAAAACATTGACTCTGCTTTCTCCCCAACAATGCTGCCAGACTTGCTGAGTTTCTCTGGCAATCTCTGTTTTGGATTAGTTAATTTAATTGTCATTGGGTAATTGTTAGAATCCATTACTAAGGAAGTAATGACAGGATATTTGGAAAGACAAAGTATTGGAATCAGCTTGGTTTTATGAAGAGTAAACCATGCTTGACTAATTATGTAGAATTCTTTGAAGATGTAACTAGTAATATGGATAGGAGGGATTCTGTAGCTGTAGCATATCTGGACTTCCAGAAAGTATTTGGTAAGGGGCCACACCAAAGGTTAAAACTCAATGTAAGATCACATAGGGTTAGGGATAGTGTATTAGTTTGGATAGAGGATTGGCTGATGAACAGAAATCAAGAAGTCTGAATAAATGTGTCTTTTTTTTGGTTTGCAAAATGTATCCAGTGGGGTTCCACAGGGATCAGTCCTCAGGATCCAACTATTTATAATGACTTATCTTTTAGTTCTCCTTCCCCTGAGAGCTCCAGACAATGAGACTATTATAAGAGAAGGTCAATGGTTTGCTTACAATATGGTTTTTCATTATAAGGATATGTGGTCAGGCTGTGGAGTGGATTCATGAGCTGTCACCATACACCTATTCTTAGGTTTGATCTGTTGGCTGAGAAAATTGTGGGGAATTTGACAATGACTTAGGTGTGGGAATGGAAATAGATGGGTAAGTAGGTTGAAATGAAGACAGAAGAAACTTACAAATGACTATGAATAGGTTAGGTGATTGTGCCACAATTTTACAGATGAAGTTTAATTTTGGTATGTGTAAGGTTATCCAGTTTGGTCAGTGGAAAAGAAAGACAACTTTTTATCTAAGTAGTGAGAAACTTCAGCGTGCTTCAGCACAAAGCGGTCTGGGTTTGCTAAAGCATAAATCAAAGAAAACTAGTACATACATACAGCAAGTAATAAGGAAGCAAAATGGAATTTTGGCATTTATTCTGAGAGCAATATAGTATAAAAATAAGGAATTACTACAACAACTGTACCAGACATTAATGAGACTGCATCCTGGAGTATTGTGTACAATTTTGATCCCCTTACTTGAGGAGGGATGAGGTTGCATTGGAGGCAGTTCGGAGGAAATTTGCTATTTGATTCCAGAGTGAGGGACTTGTCTTATGAAGAAAGATTGAGTAGTTTAGGCATATACTCTCTGGAATTTAGAAAGATGAGGGGAGATCTAATTGAGATATATAAATTACTAAAGGGGATTGACAGAGGAGAGAGACATAGAGCAGATGTATCCCCCTGTGGGGTAATCTAGAGTAAGAGATTATATTTTTAGGATGAGGGGTAACAGATTTAAATCAAAAATGAGGGGAAATTACTTCTCTCAAAGGGTCACAGATCTGTGGAATTCAATGCCTCAGAGCACAGTGGATGCTAGGACATTAAGTAAATTTAAGGAGGAGATAGACAGACTTTTAATTAGTAATGAGTTGAAGGGTTTTGGATACTCAGCAGGAAAGTGGAGTTGAGGCAAAGATAAAATCAGCCATGATGATATCAAATGATATAGCAGGCTTGAGGCACTGAATTGTTTACACTTGCTCCAAGTTCTTAGGATTTGATGTTCTTTTGTCGCAAATTAAGAATAAGTGGTCTTCCTTTTAAAACAGAAATGAAAATATAATTTTTTTCTGTTGACTGACCTGAGATGTAACTCTCTTACAGCTTGATGTGGAGGTGCTAGTGTTGGACTGGGATGGACAAAGTCAACTCAAGCAACACGAGGTTATAATCCAACAGATTTATTTGAAATCATAAGCTTTTGGAGCACTGCTGCTTCGTCAGGTGAAGTGGTGGGGAGCGCACAGGCACTCACCTAGAAATTCTGTGGCTGTGTGCTTCCCTCCACTTCTCCTGATGAAGGAGCAGTGCTCCAAAAGCTTGTGATTTCAAATAAACCTGTTGGACTATAACCTGGTGTCATTAACTTCTAACTTTCTCTTACAGCAAGCAGTGTGTGGAGTCTGTGTCTTTGAAGTTATTCAAAACTGAGTTAGATTTTCAATTGACAAGGGAAACGAGGATTATTGGGGAGCAGACAGGAAGTGGAGCTGAGACCATAACCAGATCAATCAGATCTTTTTGAGTAACATAGCAAGCTCAATTGGATGAGTGGCCTATTCCTGCTTCTAAGTCCTATGTTTGCTATTACTGGCGTGTTAAATGGATAATTAATTGAAGAGTGTTGCAACATCATGTCGTTCATATGTTTTAATGCAGATTATCTCACTAAGCTACAGATGTAACACAGCCTCTGGGGGGAGCTAGGATAAATCTAACAGGAAGTTCCTGATTCCTGTATTTTTCTGTGCATGTGCAGATGCTGGAGGTTGCTGTTTGACTTACTTCTTTATAATCATGAGCACTGCTGCAAAATCCATCCATTTTGAGACTGATTGAATTTCACAGTAACTATTGAGCTAAACTAGCAAGAGCATGTGATTTAAATCACATGAAATAAATCTAAGACATGGTTTTCTTGGACAGTCAAGAGCAGAGAATATTGAAGTTTTGAATTATAAAGACTAGAGGCTAGGTATATAAGTTTCAAAAATTTAATTTTGAAGAAATGAAGGAATAAGAAAACCATTTTGCAGTGGCAGGGGTGAGTGCGAGGGATGGGGTGCAAACCTTTGAAAACTGGCAATCCAATGCATCGCTGGATGAGCAGAAACTTGCAAAACAATTAAGAGACAAAATGGACAAAGCATTTCAATGGAAAATGAAACGCTGAGCAAAAATAAGTTCTATAATTCTGAGAAATAATAATAGGTGCAGATATAAATCAAACCAATAAAACATACAACAATAAATGTATAAGGAAGAGATAAACTCATACTGGAATGCATTAAGGATGAAAATTAAGAATGCATGCTTAGTAGTTAATAATAAATTTCTCCAGTATTCAAGGGGAAGACTTGAAAAGTATGCCCTTCATAATTGGTGCCAATTTAAGAAAAATTCATGACTTTGACTTAAAATAACATTTGATTTCAAGATAAGCTAACAAGGCTCAAAATGTTTTGGTTTTGTTCTGCATTGGTACCAAATGTCACATCACAGCCCATTCATTTTTTTCTAAATTATGTTTCAGGAAATCAGTTGATTTCCAGCACTAGAAAACCTGATTCCATTATCTCCATTGCAAGATGTTTTGCACCATCTTAAAGCATTCATTCCTTTCTCTGGCTTTTCATATTTTGTGATCTATGGCATCTTTCCCCCTCTCATCATAAATAGGTCAGAAGGGATAGCTACTATTTATCCTTGAACACTAAATAAGAGATGCAATTTGTGAAGCATTATTTGCCTTAATGAGGGAATCGATTGGAATCGACTCGTTAGCTAAGGATATTTTCTGCTTTCAGAAAAAAAAACAAAATAAACCTGAGAATCTATAGAATTAAAATCCTTGGACAAAAGTAATTGAAAACTTGCCTAATGTAGATGGATACAAAAATAGTGGTGGCCAGATTTCAATAGTACCCCATAAATGTTAAAGAATGTGATGGCTTGAGAGGAAGGAACATGTTATATGTATGCAAGTTTGCTCTTTCCTATAGGAAGCCATCATTTATTGAGGCTGAAGGCTGAAACCACCAGCTCACAATAGCAGCACCATCTATAAGGTGTACTTCAGCAATGAGCCAATTTTTTTTGGCACCACTTTTCAAACTCACATTCCCAGCCACTAGGAACAGTAAGAGTAGCAGATGCTTGAGAATACCTATGCTTTTAAATCCCCCTCCAAAGTCACACACTATCTTTGAGTGGACCTTTGCTCATCATAACTGGGTCAAACTTATAGAATTCTATTTCTTTGCTCTTTTTACTTAACTCTCCATTGCATATACATTGTAGTGCATGTGTCCCTCTGCCGTTTCTCAATCCTTTCAAATGATGAGTGATCTGGGTCCCGTGGTCTCACAGGTGCACCTTGCCCAGTACAGAGGTGACACTGATTGTGTGTTATAGTGGTCTATATTTGGTAATGAACTCCATCATGGGGTGAAGTATAGATGGACAATAAAAGGCAGTACAAGACATAGCTTGATGGAGTACCACCCTGATTCTTACTCTATTAGTGTCCTGGTCTCAAAAGGTTTTTTTTATGAATTGGTTAATAAACTAGGCCAGCATTTGTCAGCAATGATCAATTCATTCACTACCAGATCATGTTGGGTTCTGATGCACACCATCAATATGAAGTAGTCAACCATGACACATGATTAACTCAATTGACAGTTCAGCTAGGCCCTCAATGCACATACTCCGAAAGAATTGATTCTGGAGGGCATCAGCTGGTGTATTCCTGATACAATAGCTGAGATCAAGAATCATCCAATTTCTGAGCCAGTTTGATAGTGTTTTGTATTCTTTTTTGCCTTGATCATTTTTGCTGGAAACTATCTTTTTGAGTAATCAACAGACCTTTTCCAGAAAATTGCCTTGCGCCTTTTATGTGCTTTAAGCAGTCGTACCTAAGTAAATGGTTGCTGTAGTCTTTTATTTCACTGTGGCTGTAGCAATACTGGAACTCATTGTCTTTTGCCCCTACCACTTTCACCTGAACTTCTAGTAAATGTATATTGTGTACCACAAACCTCTTGTAAAAAAAAATGCTATAACAGTGGTCTAGAAGAGTCAGTGCTCAGTGCCAGTGCTTCTAAAATTTGCTATACATTGTTCACAAAGAAAAACACCGTAAGACATTCGTTGAGTTCAGCATTCTTAAATAAATCTCATATAATTCTGTGTGATTGTTCATGCAGAAACTAACTAAATATAATCACAAACTAACATTACCTTTTAAATACATCAGTTGTCTTTGTTATGCATATGCATCTGCAAATGTGTTGCTGGTCAAAGCACAGCAGGTTAGGCAGCATCTCAGGAATAGAGAATTCGACGTTTCGAGCATAAGCCCTTCATCAGGAATAAGAGAGAGAGAGCCAAGCCGGCTGAGATAAAAGGTAGGGAGGAGGGACTAGGGGGAGGGGCGATGGAGGTGGGATAGGTGGAAGGAGGTCAAGGTGAGGGTGATAGGCCGGAGTGGGGTGGGGGCGGAGAGGTCAGGAAGAGGATTGCAGGTTAGGAGGGCGGTGCTGAGGAAGGAGATGTGGCTGTGGTAACGGGTCTGTTTGAGAACGTGGCTGAAGAGCTTCTGTGCAGAGGAGATGACCTGGGGGGTGCAGTGAGAGAGGGACTCACTGAAATCCTTGTAGAGGGAGGAAGAGAGCTTCTTCAAGGAAGGCATCCTTGTAAGAGGATTCGCAGTAGGTTAAAATCTTTCAGTGAGTCCCTCTCTCACTGCACCCCCCAGGTCATCTCCTCTGCACAGAAGCTCTTCAGCCACGTTCTCAAACAGACCCGTTACCACAGCCACATCTCCTTCCTCAGCACCGCCCTCCTAACCTGCAATCCTCTTCCTGACCTCTCCGCCCCCACCCCACTCCGGCCTATCACCCTCACCTTGACCTCCTTCCACCTATCCCAACTCCATCGCCCCTCCCCCTAGTCCCTCCTCCCTACCTTTTATCTCAGCCGGCTTGGCTCTCTCTCTCTTATTCCTGATGAAGGGCTTATGCTCGAAACGTCGAATTCTCTATTCCTGAGATGCTGCCTAACCTGCTGTGCTTTGACCAGCAACACATTTGCAGCTGTGATCTCCAGCATCTGCAGACCTCATTTTTTACTATGCATATGCATCAGCTATCCAACATACAAATTGAAATATTTGATTGTTTGATGTTGAATGTCACTAAACTAAAGAGACACAATGCTTTTGAAGCAGTGACTAAACTCTTACCTTATATTACAGAGAAATTTGATAGATGTTCAAAATTGAATGCATGTTAATGGCTTTGATCATAATTCAGGGGAAAAAAGGCCCAAGCCTAGTTCAAAGCATAGAAACAAAGAAAGGCAGTGCACGATCTTTGTACATTGCTTGTTTTGTTCTTGTTCTGCATTGGTACCAAATATCACATCATAGCCCATTTATTTTTTCTAAATTATATTTCAGGAAATCAGTTGATTTCCAGCACTAGAAAAACTTACTCCATTATCTCCATTGCAAGATGCTTTCTACCATCTTAAAGCATTTCTTCCTTTGTCTGACTTTTCATATTTTTTTATCAATGTCAACTTTCCTCCTCTCGTCCCCAGTATCACTACAACTTGGTGATACTAGAGGTATTTCTCCTTACACAAGTTATAGGTTGAGCCTGAGTTCATAGCACCAATAGATTTCTCCCTCCCTACTCACCACAAGGCATTGTGGGCACACCCAGTTCAATGTGTTGACATTGAATTGAATATGTCATCACCAGGTAGAAGGGCAGGAGCATGTAACAAAAGTCTTATGTGTCACTCACTGCTGGACATGGCATCATCTTTTATTTTCAAAGCTCAACACCATCTGCCTAATCCCCCGAGGGCATGAAGATCAGGAGTTTCAATGTCTCAAGACTCAAGCAGACAATCATGAGAAATTCAGAAGTCATCTCTATTCAGCGAAAGTGGATACTCACTGCATTGACGTGCTTGGAGAAACTACAGGGATGAGGTGCATTTTACTGTTCTAGAGCCTGTTCATGCTAGCTCTTGTAACTGTTAAGATTGTTTTGATGAAAGCAATGAGATCACTCAGGAACTACAGATCGAAAACCTTCACCTCTCCAGAGTTTGCATCAATGAAAGCCATCACAATTCAAGCACAATGCCTGCCAAAACATCCACAGCACTGTCCAATGCAACATTGGAGACAGTCGAGAAGCTTGGCCAAATCAGAAAGAAGACAAACGTTAGTCATATGCAGACCATAAAGAGAGGAAGAGCCTCTATGATATTCTGAAACCTGTCTATGAGCTGCAATCTTCTGGTTCATCATCAATGGCAACAGGCCAATATACCTCACAGAGAAAAAGAAACATTCTGGAAAGATCAGCAGAGCACTTTAACCTTGCATCTATTGATTTTCATCCATCAATGAAGAAACAATCGACAGGCTACCAATGGTTGCCATCCATTGATCTCTTGATGATCCTCCCATGCTATTAAAAGTAACAAAATCTATTTATCTCCAATCTAGTGTCAAAGCTCCAGATCTGATGGTATCTCAACTGAGATCTACAAAGCTAGAGGGCAAGGAATAGTCAAAAATCTCAATCAACTCTTTTGGTCTATGTGTGATCAGGAACCATTCTTCAAGTTGGACACTTCATTATCCAACTGTGCAAATGGAAAGGAATTTTTTCCCAAGAATCTCAGAGGAATCTTGCTCCTCTTAATTGTCAATAAAATTGTCACAAAATTCGTTCTGAATTGCTTAGTGCAACATGTCAAACTGTATCTGCTGCTATAAAATCAGTGTGTTTTCAAAAGACATCAAGGATCCAGAGATATGGTGTTTGAGAGGGACAGCTCTAGGAATCATGCCAAGGACAAAACAATGATCACTGCATCACATTTAAGAATAAAGAGTCACTCCCTAGTACTATATACGTCATTCTGTTATGACATGCATGAATTGGCTACAATGAGATTGATGAATTGTGGACTTTGTTTGGATAATGCAAACTTTCTGCTGAATGGGTATAGCAATTTTCTATTTGCGATCTTCAACAGCATGTTGCTCTATAAAGGTTTCAATAATGCGATTATTTTATAGCGCAAGGTCACAGAGAAACAAACCGTTGCATTATAGCAGAACAACCTGCATTGCATGTTTGCTTAACTGTCCTAAATCTTATTACGAATTCAAGATTTACAAGGTGGCTGTATTTATTTTAATTTGAGGTGAAACAAGGTACCCTGGAAAGTTGCATTGGACATGGCAACAAGCCATGTGTTGGTTAGATGGGGACATGGAGCCAGGTCAAAACTTAATCTGATTTAATTACCTTAATTTACACATAAATCTAAAGAGAGGCTACTTCTTGCTTTAGGTGGGTAGATTGATTTGAAAAGCCTGGACACAGAGCAAGGTAGAGTCCTGGACAGAAGAACAGGAAGGCAGTTGCTGCAGTCAACAAAGAACAAAAGGACTCTTTTTCTCAGTTAGTTTTCAGACAGATTGTTGGTGGGTAGTTGTTTTCTGCTAAAGGAGATGAAATTTGTGGAAATTAAAGGAATGTAGATTATTTGTCATGGCTGGCTCAGGGAAAAACATTGCAGTCATGAGCCATTTTTTTAACTCATTCACTAGATGGGGGTGTTACTGGCCAGGTCAACATTTATTGATCATAGAACAGTTAAGAATCAATCACATTGCTGTGGGCCTGGAGTCACATATAGGCCAGATGAGGGAAAGATGGCAAATTTCCTTCCTTAAAGTACATTAGTGAACCAGATGGGTTTTCCCAAAAATTGACAGTGGATTAGCGTTCATTATTCAACTCTTAATTCCAGGATTTTTTCTTACTGAATTTAAATTCATGATGGGATTTGAGCCCAAGTCCTCAGACCATTATTTGGGTTCCTGGATTAATAGTTCAGTGATAATACCATTCAGGCATCACATCCCCCATTACAAGTTGATTTGGGCCTCTTTGAAAGACTGAGGGAAGGTATCTTCAATGGACAGTGGATGTCATGACTTAGCAAAACAAGGAAGGGGGAACCCATCTGAATCCAGGAATGCCTTTGGACTTTTCATCTAAATACTGCAATTCTGTAGAGAGCATATTGTTATATATATGTCATATGGAGTTATCTGTCATGGTGAGACACTCGCAATGCTTATCTCTTCTGTCGAATGATAATTGCCTACTAAGTAGTGTTCAATTTGTAATGTTAAATTGAAGTTTTTAGTTTTAAAGTAATTGTCATAATGTGGAATCTTGTTCTGCAATTGTTTTAAGTTGGTCACTGGGAATGCAAAATCTTTTTTGAAAATTATTGGTCTCTCTGAGACATGTAACTAATTTCACAAAAAAAATGGGCTGTTTATTTCCAATTGTGCATATTTAGTTTCATGTTTCCAGCATTTCCTTTAACTTTCAATGAAATATGAAATCACTTAATCTCAGAGATAACTGAAACAAATGACAAAAATACTTCAATCAAGAATCTGTGAGGGAGATCAAACACATTGGCCTATTCATCGAGAATGCAGTTCAATACAAACAAGGATTGCTATCTGCTTGATAGATAGATTTTCCTGCAGTTGGCAACAGCTCAACACTCTGAACCAGAAAAGCTTTTAGTAATTACACTTATGCAGTACACAGGGAAGAGAGGAAATGCTTATGGGAATTTTCTGTTGACAGCACTCTCTGTGGTGAGAATAATCAACCAAAACTGTGACAAAGGTATCTGCAATGGGACATTCCTTATTATAGATTTTGAGTAAATCCAAAGCAGTCAATCCCGTTCCCTTGACACTTTGAGGATTAAGTCAGTGTTCTAAATAGCTTGGTAAAAATGTAAGAAGATAATGATTTTTATTCAAAGAAATCTCTGAATATAAAACAGCAAGTATTCAGCTCAGAATGAATTTTGCTGCTTGTTAAGTAACTCCTTTGCATAAAAAGCAATGTTTGCAATTCCTCAGATACTGAAGCTGCTCAAGTTCATGTGCAGCTAGATCTGGAAAACATGCAAGCTTGAGCTGATAAATGAAAGTCATATTTGTGTAACACAAATGTCAGGAAATGATCACCTCAAATGAAAGAGAATCTGTTCCTCTCCTACAATATTCAATGGCAGTGGAATCAGAGAATGTCTACAGTGCAGAAAAAAAGCCATTCAGCTCATTGAGTTTGCAGTGACCCTCCAAACAGCATCCCGCCTAGAAGCTAGCTTGGAACTTAAACATTGATAGCAAGAGTTCTTACAAGTAATTAAGAAGGAAAAGAGTAAATAAAGTGGTTGCTCATTCCTAGGGAGTGAATTTGGGGTGTTAATAGTTGGTAATAAAGAAATGGTAAATGAAAGCAATACATATTTTATTCCCATGTTCGCTATAGATAATACAAAAGATATTAGACTAATAGCTGTATATAGGGACACGAGGGAAGAGAGAAATGAGATGAAATTAGAATAATAGGGAGAAATTACTAAACAAACTGAAGGCTGACAGTTCCATGGATTCTGATAGATTTGGAAAACTACTGGTGTTAGTTTTCAAAACTTTACTAGATCTTGGAAAAGTTCCATCATATTGGAAAGTAGCAAATAAATTAATGTTTGGTAGTACAGAACTAAACATTGATAGAAAGAGATCAGATGTCAAAGCTTTCCATTATGAATTTATCAGAATGAGGACACAAAAACCCAGACCTGAGAAAAAACATTGTTAACAACATGAGGAGAGGTTGCTGATTTGTTGGATCATCATTGGCATGCCAATACAGCAAGAACAGTTAACTGTCAATCTAAATTCTCTGACCAGGCTGATATTTTTTGATTGCTCATGCAGATGCAGCAGCAGTTGGCTGACTCCTTGATCCACTTTTTGAAAAAGGTATATGTGCAAACACATCACACTGCATGCCTGCCCAATGATTTTAAGTTGGTTGTTGGTGTAACTCCTAGTGCAATCTAGATTATTTAAGAAATGATCTCCTATAGCAGAATCATATCTCAATATATTTCTCTGAGGCATGGCAGACTATCACACCATATTAATCAACACATCCAGCTGATCACTCTCAGCAGGTAGCTTGCTGCTGGAACTCAACCCATCTGTGCTTGCAGACTAGAACCTATATATATATGTGTGTGTATATATATATATATATATTATATATATATATAAATACATAGAACATTGTTTTAGGTAGACAAAATGAATTTGTACACTCATTGCCCCTTTTCAATTTTTTTGTCTCGTTTTTGCAAAGTATCAAAAATAATTCCTCTATTCAAGAAAAGAGGGAGGCAGAAAGCAGGAAACTTTCAGAAAGCTTGGTGTCAACTGTGGGGAGGACGTTAAAATTGATCATTAAGTAGGTTGTAGCTGGGCACTCAGCAAATCTCAAATTGATTGAGAGGCACTACTGTGGCTTTATAATAGTTAAATGAAAGAATAAAATCCACTGTGGATTAAAGGGAGCTTGTAGATATACTGTACTTGGATTCGCAAAAGAAATTTTAAGGTGTCACATAAAAAAATTATAATTCAAAGTAGGAGCTCATGGCGTTACAAGTCACATATTAGCATGGATAGATGATTGGCTGGCTCACAGAAAACAGAGATCATGCATAAGTGTGTCACTTTTGATTGGCAGAATGTGATTAACGTAGTCACTCAAGGTTCTGTGCTGGGACCTCAGCTTTTTACAATACATATCAATGACTTAAATAAGAGGAGTGATGTAATGGAAGCTAACTTTTCAGATGATACAGAGATAGGAGGAAAATATTGATAAAGGGCAGAAGGAGGATGCAAACAAAAGTAGGCAAGTTGAATGAGTGGACAAATTTTTGACTGATGAAATATAGTGTGGGAAAATGTGAAATTGTTCCCTTCGGCAGGAAAAATATAAAAGCAGATTATTGCTTAAAAAGAGAACAACTGTAGAATTCTGAGGTGTGGGGATCTAAGTGTTCTAGTCCATGAGTCACAAAATCATGCAGGGAGAGCACATAATCAAGAAGACTTATGAAGTAGAGTCATAGAGAAATACAGCATGGAAACAGACCCTTCAGTATTACTCGTCCATGCTAACCAGGTGTCCTAGCCTAATCAAGTACCATTTGCCAGTACTTAGCTCATATCCCTCCAAACCCTTTCTAGTCATCCAGATGCCTTTTAAATGCTACAATTGTACCAGCCTCCACCACTTCCTCTGGCAGATCATTCCATACACGTACCACCTTCTGTGTGAAAAAGTTGCCTCTTAGGTCCCTTTCCCCAGGCAAGTGAGAAAATTTGGCATGACCGTGAATACCCTTGCCAACTTTTATAGGTGCGGCATTGAGAGCATTCTGTCTGGATGTATTACTACCTGGTATGGCAACTGTACCATTCAAGATCGGAGGCAGTTACAGTGAGTGGTGAACTCAACCCGGACAATCACAAAGGCCAACCTCCCAATGTAGAGGAGACTGCATCGGGAGCAACAGATACAATAAATGATATTGGTGGATGTGCAGGGGAGACTGGACGCCTCCTAGCAGAGCACTTTAGGGAACATCTCCGGGACACTTGCACCAATCAACCACACCACCTTGTTACCCAACATTTCAACTCCCCCTCCCACTCTGCCTAGGACATGGAGGTCCTGGGCCTCCTTCACCGCTGCTCCCTCACCACCAGACACCTGGAGGAAGAGCGCCTCATCTTCTGCCTCGGAACACTTCAACCCCAGGGCATTAATGTGGACTTCAACAGTTTCCTCATTTCCCCTTCCCCCCACCTCACCCCAGTTCCAAACTTCCAGCTCAGCACTGTCCCCATGACTTGTCCTACCTGCCTATCTTCTTTTCCACCTATCCACTCCACCCTCCCCCCGATCTATCACCTTCATTCCCTCCCCACTCGCCTATTGTACTCTATGCTACTTTCCCCCCATCCCCACCCTCCTCTGATTTATCTCTCCACCCTTCAGGCCTTCTGCCTGTATTCCTGATGAAGGGCTTTTGCCCGAAATGTCGATTTTACTGCTCCTCGGATGCTGCCTGAACTGCTGTGCTCTTCCAGCACCACTCTAATCTATTCCCTGTAAAATTACTTGGATCTCTGGATTAATCATCTAGTGATTATACCATTAAGCTAGTGTCTCCTATTGAGGTATTGAAAGGTCTTAACAAGACAGGTGTGTGAAAGATATTTCCTATTATAGACAAGAGATGAACTAGGGGACACTGTTTAAAAATTGGGGGTCTCTCTTTGAGGACATGTGCAATTTTGGATTGTGTGCCTCAGAGGGCAGTGTCAGGGAGGGGAATTAAGGTTATGGACCATTGTTAGTTTTAGGGTGGAAGCAGTTGAATTCGTGCTGACTAAGGAAATCAAAGTTTTTGGGAAAGAAGAATTCAATACTCAAACTTATTAGCCATAATCTTACTGAATGGTGGAAGCACAAAGAGTCGAATGGCTTACTTCTGCTCAGTTGGTTGGATGGCTGGTTTACAATGCTGAGTGACACCAACATAATGGGTTCCAACTCCTGTACTGTTTATATGTCCCCTTCCAAAGGTCGCACATCATCTGGATTCGGAACTATGTTATTGTTTCTTTACAATTGCTGGGTCAAAATCCTAGAATTTCTGTCCCAACAGCAATGAGGGGACCCTCCATCACATGGACTGTAATGGTTCAGAAAGCAGAGGTTCACAATCTCATGGACAATGAGGGAAGAATAACAAATGATGCCCACGTTATGTGGAAAAAGACAACAATGTTTTCCATGAACACAAAAACATCAAGTATTTCATGACTTTTTGAGCTGAAAATGTCTCTGTTGTTGAGTAAATAGTGCTAGATTTCTCCTCAACATGGGTTTCCTGTGAATTTTTACGTTGTTGCCTTCCTCTGTGTGGATTGATGTGAGGTGCCAGATTTCAAATGGAGTGTGAATGTGAATTGATATTGTACAGGGCACAGTAAAAGCATTTGAAACAGGCACCATGTAGATCTTCTATGTAGCTGCATTGTGTGTAGTGACATCATTTTAATCCTTTATAGTAGGATGAAATATTTATCGTCTCTTTTATAACTTTAAGTGATATAGATATTTGAAAGTTGGCCAAATAATATATTCACTGATGTACAAGGTGCTGGCAGTTTTGTGATTTTCTCAGTAATAATTGTACAATCTGGATCATCGGGGAAAGTGGTGACATCGCTGTACAATCCAGAACTACACGTTAATGTTCTGGGGTCATAGGTTCAAACATCATTAAAATTTGAATTCATTAAACATCTGGAATAAAAGCCAATCACTGATTGGCTACCACATAATCACTGTTGATTGTTGTAAAAACCCATACGATTTATGGAGGTCTTTAAGAGAAGGAAATCTGTTATTCTTACCTGTTCTGGCTTACATGTGGTTGGCTCTTAACTGCCCTCTGGGCAATCAAAGCTAGGTACTAACTGCTGGTATTGCCAACGATGCCCACTTACAGTCATAGAGTCATAGAGTTGCACAGCAGGAAATAGACCCTTCGGACCCACTTGTCCATGCCGATCAAATTAATCTAGCCCCATTTGCTAGCATTTTTCCCTACTCTCTAAACTCTTCCTATGCATGAACCCATCCAGATGCCTTCTAAATGTTGTAATTTTACCAGCCTGAACCACTTCTTTTGGCAGCTCATTCCATACATACACCATCCTCTGCTTAAACAAGTTGTCCTTTAAGTCCCTTTTCTATCTTTCCTCTTTCACCTTAAATCTATGCCTTCTGGTTTGGATTCCCCTACTGTGGAAAAAAAGGCCTTGTCTATTCATTCTATCATTGCTCGTCATGATTTTATAATCCTCTATAAGGTCAAGCCTCAGCCTCTGATGCTCAAGGGAAAATAGTCCCAGCCTATTCAACCTTTCCCTGTAGCTCAAACCCTCCAATCCAGCAATATCCTTGTAAATCTTTTCTAAACCCTTTCAGTTTAACACCATCTTTCCTACAGCAGGCAGACCAGAACAGAATGCAGTATTCCAAAAGTGGCCGAACCAATGTCCTGTACAGCTGCAACATTACATCCTAACTCTTATACTCCATTCACTGACCAATAAATGCAAGTGTACCAACACCTTCTTCACTACCCTGTTTACCTGTGATTCCACTTTCAAGGAACCTGCACCTCAAGGTCTCTTTGTTCAGCAACAGTCCCCAGGACCCTACCATTAAGTGTATTAATCCAGCCCTATTTTGCCTTACCAAAAGGCAACACATCACATTTCTCTAAACTGAACTTAGCCCATCAGTCCACCTGATCAAGCATCCATTATACTCTGAGATAGCCTTTCTCACTGTTTTGATGTCATCTGCAAATTTGCTCACCATTTCTCCTATACTCACAATCAAATCATTTATATAAATGACAAAAAGCAGTAGACATAGTACCAATCATTGTGGCACACAAGTGGTCACAGGCCTCCAGTATGAAAAATGTCCCTCCATCACCACCCTCTGTCTCCAACCTTCAAACCAATTTTGCATCCAAATGGCTAGTTCACCTTGTGTTCCATGTGGTCTAACCTTGTTAGCTCATCTACCATGCTGAACCTTGTCAAATGCCTTGTTAAAGTCCACATAAACAGGGTCCACTGCTCTGCCTTCGTCAATCTTCTTTCTCACTTCTTCAAAAAACTCAGTCAAGTTAGTGAGACACAAGTTCCCATGCACTAAATCATGTTTACTATCCCTAATCAGTCCTTGCCTTTCCAAAATACACTTACAATGTTATTTTTAAATAACATATCGATCCCAAATTAATTAAGAGGTTTTGCTCAAGAACTCTGAGCTAAAAGGACTAAACTGAAACTGAATTACTCAGAGAGAAGTAAAGTAGTTCATGTCAGCCACATGTGGTTAGTGGTCTGGTAAAACAGCAATGACACCTTGACAATATCTTGGTTCAGGTCATTGCTGTGGGACTTCCTCGCATTTCCCAGGTGAAAAGCTCACAACTCAGATCTGTGAACGGTAGATCTGATCACCCTTCATATAATAATATATTGTTTCAGCAAAGTAAACACTGAGTCCAAGAGGGGTGAATATCAGAGAAGACCACTAGCTTGCTCGAAGCATTAGAGTTACAGAGTCAGAGAGATGTACAGCATGGAAACAGACCCTTCGGTCCAACCCGTCCATGCCGACCAGATATCCCAACCCAATCTAGTCCACCTGCCAGCACCCAGCCCATATCCCTCCAAATCCTTCCTATTTATAGACCCATCCAAATGCCTCTTAAATATTGCAATTGTACCAGACTCCACCACATCTTCTGGCAGCTCATTCCATACACATACTGCACTCTGGGTGAAAAGGTTGCCCCTTAGGTCTCTTTTTTACCTTTCCCCTCTCATCCTAAACCTATGCCCTATCTGACCCCAGGGAAAAGACTTTGTCTATTTATCCTATCCATGCCACTCATAATTTTGGAAACCTCTATAAGGTCATCCCTCAGCTTCTGATGCTCCAGGGAAAACAGCCCCAGCCTGGTCAGCCTTGTAAATCTTTTCTGAACCCTTTCAAGTTTCACAACATCTTTCTGACAGGAAGGAGACCAGAATTGCACGCAATATTCCAACAGTTGCCTAAACAATGTCCTGTACAGCCACAACATGACCTCCCAACTCCTGTACTCAATACTCTGAGCAATAAAGGAAAGCATACCAAACGCCTTCTTCACTATCTTATCTACCTGTGACTCCACTTTCAAGGAGCTGTGAACCTGCACTCTAAGGTCTCTGTTCAGCAACACTCCCTAGGACCTTACCATTAAGTGTATAAGTCCTGCTAAGATTTGCTTTCCCAAAATGCAGCACCTCGCATTTATCTGAATTAAACTCCATCTGCCACTTCTCAGCCCATTGGCCCATCTGGTCCAGATCCTTTTGCAATCTGAGGTAACCCTCTTCGCTGTCCACTACACCTCCAATTTTGGTGTCATCTGCAAACTTACTAACTGTACCTCTTATGCTCGCATCCAAATCATTCATGTAAATGACAAAAGTAGAGGGCCCAGCACCGATCCTTGTGGCACTCCACTGGTCACAGGCCTCCAGTCTAAAAAATAACCCTCCACCACCACCCTCTGTCTTCTACCTTTGAGCCAGTTCTGTATCCAAATGGCTAGTTCTCCCTGTATTCCATGAGATATAACCTTGCTAATCAGGCTCCCATGGGGAACCTTGTCGAACGCCTTACTGAAGTCCATATAGATCACATCTACTGCTCTGTCATCATCAATCTTCTTTGTTACTTCTTCAAAAAACTCAAATAAGTTTGTGAGACATGAATTCCCATGCACAAAGCCATGTTGACTATCCCGAATAAGTCCTTGCCTTTCCAAATACATGTACACCCTGTCCCTCAGGATTCCCTCCAGCAATTTGCCCACCACTGATGTCAGGCTCACTGGTCTATAGTTCCCTGGCTTATCTTTACCACCCTTCTTAAACAGTTGCACCACGTTTGCCAACCTCCAGTTTTCCGGCACCTCACCTGTGACGATTGATGATACAAATATCTCAGCAAGAGCCCCAGCAATCACTTCTCTCGCTTCCCACAGGGTTCTCAGGTACACCTGATCAGGTCCTGGGGATTTATCCACGTTTAACCATTTCAAGACATCTAGCACTTTCCTCCTCTGTAATATGGACATTTTGCAAGATGTCACCATCTATTTCCCCACAGTCTATATCTTCCATATCCTTTTCCACAGTAAATACTGATGCAAAATATTCATTTAGTATCTTCTGTGGCTCGACACAAAGGCCGCCTTGCAGATCTTTGAGGGGCTCTATTCTCTCCCTAGTTACCCTTTTGCCCTTAACATATTTGTTAAAACCCTTTAGATTCTCCTTAATTCTATTTGCCAAAGCTATCTCATGCCTCCTTTTTGCCCTCCTGATTTCCCTCTTAAGTGTACTCTTACTTTCTTTAAAATCTTCTAAGGATTCCCTCGATCTATCCTGTCTATACCTGACATATGCTTCCTTCTTTTTCTTAACCAAACCCTCAATTTCTTACGTCATCCAGCATTCCCTATACCTACCAGCCTTCCCTTTCACCCTGACAGGAATATACTTTCACTAGATTCTTGTTATCTCACTTCTGAAGGCTTCCCATTTCCCAGCCGTCCTTTTACCTGTGAACATCTGCCTCCAATCAGCTGTTGAAAGTTCTTGCCTAATACCGTCAAAATTGGCCTTCTCCAATTTAGAACTTCAACTTTTAGATCTGGTCTATCCTTTTCCATCACTATTTTAAAACAAATAGAATTATGGTCATTGGCCCCAAAGTGCTCCCCCACTGACACCTCAGTCACCTGCCCTGTCGTATTTCCCAAGAGTAGGTCAGGTTTTGCACCTTCTCTAGTAGGTACATCCACATACTGAATCAGAAAATTGCCTTGTACACACTTAAGAAATTCCTCTCCATCTAAACCTTTAACACTATGGCAGTTCTAGTCGATGTTTGGAAAGTTAAAATCCCCTACCATAACTACGCTATTATTCTTACGGATAGCTGAGATCTCCTTAGAAGTTTGTTTCTCAATTTCCCTCTGACTATTCGGGGGTCTATAACACAATCCCAATAAGGTGATCATCCCTTTCTTATTTCTCAGTTCCACCCAAATAACTTGCCTGGATGTATTTCTGGGAATATTCTCCCTCAGCACAGATGTGATACTATCCCTTATCAAAAATGCCACTCCCCCTCCTCTCTTGCCTCCCTTTCTATCCTTCCTGTAGCATTTGTATCCTGGAACATTAAGCTGCCAGTCCTGCCCATCCCTGAGCCATGTTTCCTTAATTGCTATGATATCCCTGTCCCATGTTCCTAACCATGCCCTGAGTTCATCTGCCTTCCCTCCTTGCATTGAAATAAATGCAGTTTACATTATTAGTCCTACCTTGTCCATGCCTGCCCTGACTGTTTGATTCACTTCTGTTCTCAGCTGTACCCGTCTCAGATCAATCTCTTTCCTCACTATCTCCCTGGGTCCCACCCCTCCACCTTACTAGTTTAAATCCTCCCAAGCAGTTCTAGCAAATCTCCCTGCCAGTATATTAGTCCTCTTCCAATTTAGATGCAATCCATCCTTCTTGTACAGGTCACTTGTACCCCAAAAGAGAGTCCAATGATCCAAAAATGTGAATCCTTCTCCCATACACCAGCTCCTCAGCCATGCTCTATCCTCCTATTCCTGCCCTCACTAGCTCGTAGCACTGGAAATAATCCAGATATTACTACCCTTGAGGACCTCCTTTTTAAATTTCTGCCTAACTCTATGTAATCTCCCTTCAGAATCTCAACCTTTTCCCTTCCAATGTCATTGCTTCCAATGTGGAAAATGACCTCCTGCTGGCCCCTCTCCCCTGTGAGAACATTCTGCACCTTCTCTGAGACATCCTTGATCCTGGCACCAGGGAAACAACACACCATTCTACTTTTTCTCTGCTGGCCACAGAAACATCTGTCAGTACCTCTGACTACAGAATCCCCTAACACAATTGATCCCTTAGAAGCCGACGTACCCCTCGTTGCATTAGAGCCAGTCTCAATACCAGAAACTTGGCTGTTCGTGCTACGTTCCCCTGAGAATCCATCACCCCCTATATTTTCCAAAACAGCATACCTGTTTGAAATGGGTATATCCACAAAAGACTCCTGCCCTAGGTGCCGACCTCTCTCACTCTTCCTGAATTTAATCCATCTATGTGACTGTATCTGAGACTTTACCCCCTTCCTATAACTGCCATCCATCACATACTGTTGCTGTTGCAAATTCCTTGTCACTTCTAACTGTCTCTTCAACTGATCCACTTGATCTGATAAGATTCGCATCCAACAGCATTTATGGCAGAAATGATCTGCAGTAACCCTTAAACTCGCGTTAAACTCCCACATCTGACAAGAAGTACATATCACTTCAAAGGTCATTTTTGCTCCTTCACAATCTACAGACCCAAAAAATAACACCGTCTTATTCCTCTACAAACACTGCCCCAGGTTAAATTAATAGCTATGGCTTATATTTTAAGTTTAATCAAGAGACTTATCTCCAAAAACATATATTCAAGAAAGAACCCACTATACTCACTACTGCAGCCTTTCTCTTGGACAGACTTAAAACAACAATTATCTGATTCTGTGCTGTGAACTTCACCCAACAGTTCCTCCAAGATGAGTTGTGAATTTCACTGTTTGTTCATTTTCCCAGATGCACTCCAATGTCCAGCGATACACGACTTCAAACAGCAAAGGCAATAACTGTGCAGGTTCTCTCTCTCTCTCCCGCCCTGTCCTCACCATGTGCTTCATTTATCTGCTCTTCTCCCTTTTAAACTGCTGTTGTTCTGACTTTTTTTTTCTGAAGTTCCAAAACAATGCAACAGCATATAAAACAATAATTGCTGCTCCTGGAATACCTAAAAAAAAAGGAGCAGCTCTTACAGCCAGAAATGTTTCCCGTCCTCCATCTTGGATTACCCAGAAGAAAATCAGAAGAGTAGTAAAAGTTGATGATGTGAAGGTATTTAGGCAACCTCACAATCTGTTCCACTCACTCCTCCTCAACCTCTGACTACAACATAAAAATTACCACTTTTCAACTCCTTTCAGTTCCAAAGAAGTGTCAAATCAATCTCAAAAGTTAACTCTATTTCTGTCTCCACAGATACTGCCAGACCTGTTGAATTTCTCTAGCACTTTCTGTTTTTATTTTCACTTTACCGACAAAATGAATGGCTCACCTTTTAAATAACTCTAGTTTGAAGAGTGGAGGTCATTCTTGGAGCTGTAGGAAGATCCTTTTTGCGAATGTGTGTTGCATATGTTAACTGGCCCAGTACAGCCTGATCTTCAAAGGTGGATTAACAATTTGACATGTTATTCTGGCCAGGTGGGAAACATCTGATATATAGTTGACACATCCATGCTAGTGCTTTCCAAGAACAGAGCACCACACAGACCAAGCCAAAAGCAGTCAGAAATGCGTTGCATTTCTGTAGCACCAGATATAATGGCACCATGTCTCGTCCCTTCTGTTAAATTTTTTTTCACTTCTTACCATAACCGATTGGGGAAAGGAGCTTTAAAACAACAAATGCCTGTTGTGAGTACAAAACTGTTTTTAAACAAAGCTGGGGACTAAGCAAACAGACACACAAAATCTAATTTTTGGTAACAAAAGCCAGAGAATGGAAGCTGTAGAGATAGGATAACACTTGAGGAAATGATAAGTGTTCCCTGATAGACATGCATAGGAGTTGGAAAGAATAAAACGTATGTATCGCTTATCAGTAAAACTGATTTAAACATGAAGAAGCTGAAACCAGGATACAAAAATTGCAAGAAAAGTCACAGAGGATAAAACATCTACCACATTAAATACTTTTAAGGTCAAATGTAGACCGAAAATGAACATGTGCAATATAAAGTTGGAATGTTAACACCTTTAAAATCTTCATGTCCTTAAGGAGTGGTGTAGTAACAGTAAAACAAACCAATACAGAGGAACCTTGATTATCCAAAGGATGCAGACAGGGAGTATTTTGTTCAGTTAATCGAATTCCAGATAATCGAAGGCCGGATAACAGAGTTTACTCAAGCATCGGGACCTTGCAATCTCGCCAGATAATCCGATATTCGAATAATCAAATGCCAGATCATCGAGGTTCCTAGGTAATTGTGTTTTTTTAAATAACATTTCTCATGATAGAAAATCTTCAATACTGTTTCTGCTTGTCCAAAGCCTCAGTGATGCAGCACACTTATTGAGAAAACAGGGATGTGGTAATGAAATAGTTCAGAACTAGGAAAACCTAAATATTATTAGGCAACAAGATTAGAAAGAATGTATCCAGTGATCAAAAGCAGAGTTGGTGTGGAGTTGGTGTTGCAGCTCATGAAAGACAAGGATACTCGCAGAAAATTTGAAAGTAGATAATGCCGTTCCAGTTTTGGAAAAAGGTAGAACTCTGCAAGTTCTAGACTTTGTTGGTTTAATTGTTATACTGAGAAATATATTGGAGTCTATTGAACAGGAAATCATTCAAGCACAGTTAGTCATCAGACTATTATCCAATTCTGGAAAACCTCTTTGTCTGATAAACTTTCACAACACACATTAACCTGGGTTTTGCAGCAGTAATGCTGGTGAACCTATCTGTATTTTTCATCACTAAGCCATTGAAATTGACAATGACTTTGGGAGTCTGCACGTGCATATATTAATACAGAAATCCTAAAGGAACTGCTGGCAGTCTTGTTCTCCAGTGAGTGCTCTGTTGAAGCAACCCAGTGTGCAGTCGATAGGAAATCCAAGTCTCATTGTAAGACAGGACTGCCCAAAGTAGCGGTCAGGATTCCTAGCAAAGGCATAAGCTGAAAATTTGCAGTCACAAGCTTTAAAGCAACAATGCTGCTATGATGCTCTGATGGAGCTCTAATAGGCCCCTCGCTTAGAATAGGAGAAAGTGAGCACTGCAGGTGCTGGAGATCAGAGATAAAAGGTGTGGTGCTGGAAAAGCACACCGGTCAGGTAGCATCCAAGAAGCAGGAGCGTCGATGTTTCAAGCATAAGTCCTTCCTGCTGAAGAGCTTCCAGCACCACACGTTTGGACCCATCACTCAGAATTACCATCCAGCCCCCACTGTCACGGTGGGGTCATGACAATACCTCACCTCAAATAGGGTCACGGTGAGAGAAAGTTTGGGAAGCATTGGTATTTAAAAAAACTCTTGCAATATTAACACAAGTTTTTTTAATGATGTACTATTTTAATAATTTCTGCTAAAACTTTTCAGTGGTCCTGAGAAACTAATTTTACACTTGTGGAAAGCCATAAAAGTAAAAGAAGTCCTCAGAGTTCTTTTTCTTTTTTTACAACTTGTTGATTTTAGTTTCTATCTTCAATCATAATAATTTCTTACTGAGTGCCTGGTTGGCATGTGTCAAAATTTCAACATGATTGGCTCTTTATCTATTTGATGATTTCTCTGTTGTTACATTGCTAGACAATTAATCCAGAGACATGAGTAATGTTTTGAGGACCTGGGTTTGAATCCCGCCATGACAGAGGTAGAATTTGAATTCAAACTAAAATAAATTCTGGAATTAAATGACTCAATTGTCAGAAAAAAAAAGCATCTGGTTCACTAATGTCCTTTAGATTAAGAGATTGCTGCCTTTACTTGGTCTGGCCTCCAGGTGACTCCAGACCCACAGTAATGTTGGTGGCTGTACTGGTCTAGTCAGTGATGCCCACATCCTGTGAATGAAAAAAAATACAAAAATGTTCCCTTAATTTAGCATCAGATTTAAATGACCTTCAAAAAAGGGGAAAAGCCTATGAGCTTTGTGAGAAGCTTAATTTCAGATCAGCAGTCAGCACTACTGCTTCACCACTGACCAGAAAATCTAGACCATTTTAGTGCTTAGAAATTCGAATTGTGCCCCAATAAAACTGGGCTGGATTCTGTTGTAGAAATAACAGAGAGCAGAACAGCTGTCACTTTTCTTAAGTGCAGTAGATGGAACACTCCCCTCATCATGTGTTGCATAGTTGAATGCAGAAATCAGGAAGTAGCTGTTGGAGGTGCACTACTGGAACATTTTACCAAGTGACTCACGGTTGGCGTGCTGCTTCGCAGGTGTCAGAGTTCGTGTTGTCTCAGATTGTGCTTTTGGGATCCTTGAGGGGGAGAGGGAGTAGCCCCAAGTCATAACGATATAGGTAGGAAAAGGGATGGGAATTTAAGGTAGAAATCCAGGGTGGAAGCTTAGTGCTCAGACAACCAGAGTTGTTATCTCTGGTTTGTTGCCCATGCTACGTGCCAGCAAGGTGAGGAATGGGGAGAGAGAGGAATTGAACATGTAGCTACAGGGATCATGCAGGAGGGAGAGTTTCAGATACCTGGATAATTGGGGCTCATTCTTGGGTAGGTGGAACCTCTTCAAACAGGATTCTCCACACCTGAGCCAGAGGGGAAATTTGCTAATGCTCTTCGGGAGAGTTTGATCTAATTCAGCAGGTGGATGGGAACCTAAATTGTAGTTTCAGTGTCCAGGAGGTTAAGAGTAGTGAGGTCAGAAATGAGGTTTCAAGGTTGCAAGAGTTCACCGGCATGAAGGAAAGTGGTTCACAGTGTGTCTACTTCAACACCAGGAGCATCCGGAATAAGGTGGGTGAACTTGCAGCATGGGTTTGTACCTGCAACTTCGATGTTGTGGCCATTTCGGAGACATGGATAGAGCAGGGACCAGGAATGGTTGTTGCAGGTTCTGGGATTTAGATATTTCAGTAAGAACAATGAAAATGGTAAAAGAGGGGGAAGTGTGGCATTGTTAGTCAAGGACAGTATTAAGGTGGCAGAAAGGACTACCTCATCCACTGAGGTAGTAGGGGCTGAGGTTAGAGACAGGAAAGGAGAGGAAACAGGCCTCTGAATAGTTGCAGAGATGTAGAGGAAAATATAACAAAGGTAATTCTGGATAGGAGCAAGAGTAACAAAGGTAGTTATTATGGGGGACTTTAATTTTCTAAATATTGACTGGAAATACTATAGTTCGAGTACTTTAGTTGTGTCAGATTTTGTCCAATGTGTGCAAGAGGTTTCCTGCAAGGGCCAACAAGGGGCAAGGCCAAATTGGATTTGGTACTGGGTAATGGACCTGGCCAGGTATTAGATTTGGAGGTAGGTGAGCATTTTGGCAATAGTGACCATAATTCAGTTACATTTACTTTAGTGATGGAAAGGGTTAGGTATATACTGCAGGGACTGCATGTCCTTGATAAGTATGTACCTGTCAGGTAGGGGGGGAAGTGATCGAATAAGGGAGTCGTGGTTTACTAAAGAAGTTGAATCTCTTGTCAAGTGGAAGAAGAAGGCTAAGAGAGGCTTAGGAGGCTTGAGAATTACAAATTAGCCAAGAAAGTCCTAAAGAGAGAGCTAAGAAGAGCCAGGTGGGGTCATGAGAAGACATTGGCAGATAGGATCAAGGATAACCCAAATGCTTTCTATGGGTATATCAGGGATAAAAGAATGACGAGAGTAAGATTAGGGCCAATCAAGGATAGCTGTGGGAGGTTGTGCGTGGAGTCAGAGAAGATACGGGAAGCGCTAAATGAATATTTTTCGTCAGTATTCACACTGAAAAAAGGCAATGTTGTTGAGGAGAATACTGAGATACAAGCTACTACACTAGATGGGATTGAGGTTCATAAGGAGGAGGTGTTAGCAATTCTGGAAAATGGAAAAGTCCTCTGAGCCAGATGGGATCTAATCTAGGATTCTTTTGGAAGCCAGGGAGGAGATTTCAGAGCCTTTGACTTTGATCTTTATGTCGCCAGGAATAGTGCCAGAATACTGGAGGATAGCAAGTGTTGTCGCCTTGTTCAAGAAGAGGAGTAGAGACAACCCTGCAACCCTGTTAATTAAAGACCTGTAATCCTTAAGTCATTTGTGGGTAAAGTCTTTGAAAAGATTATAAGAGATAGGATTTATAATCATCTAGAGAGGAATAAGTTGATTAAGGATAGTCAACACAGTTTTGTGAAGGGTAGGTCGTGCCTCACAAACCAATTGAGTTCTTTGAGATTGTGACCAAACAGGTGGATGAGGACAAAATGGTTGATGTGGTGAATATGGATTTCAGTAAGGTCTTTGCTAAGGTTCCCCATGGTAGGCTATTGCACAAAATATGGAGGCATGGGATTGAGGGTGATTTAGTGGTTTGGATTAGAAGTTGGCTAGCTGAAAAAAGACAGAGAGTGGTGGTTGATGGGAAATGTTCATCCTGGAGTTCAGTTACTAGTGGTGTACCACAAGGATCTGTTTTTGGGCCACTGCTATTTGTCATTTTTAGAAATGACCTGGGTGAGGGCATAGAAGGATGGGTTAGTAAAATTGTGGATGACACTAAGGTCAGTGGAGTTGTGGATAGTGCTGAAGAATGTGGCAGGTTGCAGAGGGACATGGATAAGCTGCAGAGCTCGGCTGAGAGGTGGCAAATAGAGCTTAATGTGAAAAAAGTGATTCACTTTGGAAGGAGCAACTGGAATGCAGAGTACTGGGCTAATGGTAAAATTCTGATTGTTTAGATGAGCAGAGAGATCTCGGTGTCTATGGACATAGATCCCTGAAAGTTGCCACCCAAGTTGATAGGTTTGTTAAGAAGGCCTACGGTGTCTTAGTTTTATTAGTAGAAGGATTGAGTTTTGGAGCCACAAGGTCATGCTGCAGCTGTACAAACTCTGGTACACCCACACTTGGAGTATTGAGTACAGTTCTGGTCACCGCATTATAGGAAGGGTATGAAAGCTTTGGAAAGGGCTCCAAGGAAATTTACTAGGATGTCGCCTGGTATGGAGGGAAGGTCTTATGAGGAAAGGCTGAGGACTTGAAGCTGTTTTCGTTAGAGTTAAGAAGGTTGAGAGGTGACTTAATTGAGACATATAAGATAATCAGAGGGTTGGATATAGTGGACAGTGAGAGTCTTTTTCCTCAGATGATGATGATTAGCATGAAGAGGTATAGCTTTAAATTGAGGGGTGATAGATATAGGACAGATGTCAGAGGTAGTTTCTTTACTCAGGGAGTAGTAGGGGCGTGGAATGCACTGCCTGCAACAGTAGTAGACTCACCAACTTTAAGGGCATTTAAATGGTCATTGGATAAACATTTGGATTAAAATGGAATAATGTAGGACAGATAGACTTCAACTGGTTCCACAGGTCAGCGCTACATCAAGGGCTGAAGAGCCTGTATTGTGCCGGAATGTTCTATGTTCTATGTATTGTATAGCCCAACATTCTGTGTCTGCCTTGAACTCTTAGTAGGATGGGTGGGGCAGTTGACTTGGGGAGGAGGTAAAATTTCAGTTTCCTGGCAAGTCAAAGTGATGATGGGCCATTGTGCAAAAGAGGTCTGTATGATTTTGACATAATTTCAGTGTTTTATTGCTCATCACTTGGATGTAAAACAGGCATTTGAAAGTTTCAGTAATAAGACAAAACAGTGTTATAGAATATTCCAAAAAACACAAGATTCAAATTAACAGTGATACGACTCTAAACTATTTGTCATCTTATCAGTTCTCATTAAATGCATACTCCGATTTAAAAATCGATGCAAAGAATGTTACAATCTACAATACATTTTATTGATGTGTAATGTTGTAAAGGAGATCTGATGGCAATGGTAGCTCTTCAAGATTTATTCGAAGGTCACATTGCTCTATGTTACTTTTACAGTAATCTTATTGAACCTAATCCAAATCCTCTTCAGGGAAGTAGCTTGGCACACTAACATTTGGTGCACAGTATGGTATCACTGTGCTAACTCATAACAATAATTTCAAGTTGCAGTACTTGCTAATTAGTAACAAGACCTTCCAAGACTTTAAATAGAAGACTTTTGTTTTCACACACAGAGTCATAGTCATAGAGATGTACAGCATGGAAACAGACCCTTCAGTCCGACCAGATATCCCAACCCAAACTAGACCAACCTGCCAGCACCCAGCCCATATCCCTCCAAACCCTTCCTATTCATATACCCGTCCAGGTGCCTTTTAAATGTTGCAATTGTACCAGCCTCCACCACTTTCTCTGGCAGCTCATTCCATGCATGTACCACACATGTGAAAAGTTGCCCCTTAGGTTTTTTTTTTATATCTTTCCCCTCTCACCCGAAACCTATGACCTCTAGTTCTGTACTCCCCCACACCAGGGAAGAGACTTTGTATATGTATCCTATCCATGCCCCTCATGATTTTATAAACCTCTTTAAGGTCATCCCTCAGCCTCCAATGCTCCAGGGAAAACAACATCAGCCTATTCAACCTCTTCCTATAGTTCAACTCCTGCAACCCTGGCAACATCCTTTTTATCCAGATTGAATTTCATTTGGACTGATCAGCCCATCTGACCAGCCTGTTTAATATTGTCCTAATCTAAGGACATCCACCTCAATATTTACCACCCCACCATTTTTGTAGCCTTCTGAATTCAAAATGATATAGTGCAAAGTTAATTCCCACATATCTTAATGTGGAATATTAATGTTATAGCCATTCTCGGTGTATCTCTGTGTGAGGTATACATGCCCAAATTGAACTCAGTCTATCAAAAAGCTGTAGGGAAAGGAGCACAGCTAATAGCAATGCAGTGAAATAGTTGTCCTGTTCTTGCTCCAGTGTCATATTAACTGGGGCCTTCTGTTGATCAACGTTTCCAACGGAATGACAATATTCTGATTGAAAGGCAACTAGGCAGAGTTTACTCTGCCCAGTCAGATTGAGTCAAATTAGAAACAGCAGGCATTGTGGGCAACAACAATTTAAAAACAGAGAGGAGACTCTTCAGCATGGAAGGAGTAACAAAGTAAGGTCACAACACAAGGAAACATAATGGAAGGAGCTAAGTTCCAAGTAAATATTTAATCTACCTTCATTTCAACTAGTTCAAATAATTTATTGAGGGTTGAAAAAACAAGCAAAGTTGATTAAGATCATAAACTCTAAATAACTAAATATACAAAACAAGGATATAGAGGGATTGCAGTAAGGTGGTGCACCATACTGCAGCATTATGAGTTCATGGACCACAGCACAATCTCCAGTAAGTTTCTATAGTTGCAGGGTTGAACTGAAGAAGAAGGTTCAGACATTATGAGGAATCAGGGAGGCTGATGCTACTGTTGCAAATGCTGAATTTGTGGAGTATAGATATGAGCATGCTCTGAGGAGGTGTCAAGGGGCCCTTGTGGTGCTGTGGTAGGGTCTCTACCCTGGAACAGGAGGCCTTAGTTCAAGTCCCACCTTCTGCATGTATAACAATATCAATGAATCTATTTTTCTAATCGACCTGTTCAGAGATGTTATTACACACCTCTGGACAGTTAAGACTTGAACACAGGCCTGCTGATCCAGGGGTAACAACACTCCCACTGCACCATAAGAGACCCCCAATAATATCTTGGAACAGGCTGATAAAAATTTCAAGAACCAGTTTTGAATGCTGGTAAGTTATTCATTTAATGAGAGACATGGATGATTTGATTGTGATTTTAAAAAGAAAACAAGAAGAACCTGTTTCCCCATAACTGTCCAACCTGCCTCCTAAAACTACTTCAGACCCAGGTATCCTTGGAGAAGGAGCATGCAGTGTTCACCAACAATCTCAAAGCATTCAGAGAAAGATGGGTTTGATTGAACTCTCTCTTTTGCCCACCTTCCATTTTAGATGTTGTTGCACTGTTTCTTGTCAGCAGTGCTTTGTTTATTGTAATTTGTTTAAAAAATTTGTTGATCAAATTAGTGGGGATTTTTAAAAGACCTGTTTCCCAGCAATTGCATGCCCATCTTTTACAGTTACATTCATGCCCATGAGTTCTTAAAGATGATGAACACGGTGTCTGTCAATAACCTTGAGGTTCTCAGAGGTAGGTGGGCAATGCTGGAGGGGGAGTACCTTATGCCCCCCTTCAATTTGATTTTTATATCGTCTTGCCTTTATTTCTCCACCATTTTTATTATTGTTATTGTTGTACAGTCCCTACTGGGTAGTGCCTCCTAATCATTACTGCTTAATTGTTTTAAATTATAGAATCCCTACAGTGTGGAAACAGACCTGTTGACCCTACAAGTCCACAACGGACCCTTTGACGAGTAACTCACCCAGACCATTCCCCCTATCCTATATTTGCCCCTGACTAATGAACCTAACCAACACATCCCCGAACACTATGGACAGTTTAGCATGGCCAATTCATCTAATCTGTACATCTTTGAAATGTGGGAGGAAACCAGAGCACCCGAAGGAAACCCATGCAGATACAGGGGAGAATGTGCAAACTCCACACAGTCACCTGAGGCTAGAATTGAAGCTGGGTCCTTGGCACTGTGATTCAGCAGTGCTAAACAACTGAGCTACCATGCCATCCCATAGTTCATTTGGTGGTGGGAAAGCTCAAATCTTTATTTTTATCCTTTGAGCCTTTCAGGATAGATGGGTATCTTGGGGACTGGGGTGCATTATTGCCCCTTCCTAGATATTTTGATGTAATCCCTCCTTATTTCTTCTTTCGGTGATAGAATTTTGGCTATAGTTATTTCGTCACTTTATGTTAACTTGCTAATTTTCTTTTTATTAAAAATGTCTCTCTATTAGAAAGGAACTGATCTGCCAAAGTGAATAGTGCTGGCTCATGCTCTATCTTTCCCATTATTTCCTGCAAAATCATACATCACATGCTGTCACTCTTCCAAACCCCGACAGAACTAACCCTGCATGATGTCTGCTCTGTGTTCTCACTCGCTTCGGACACCTCTCCCATTTGTATCAGCAATGACATCACTTACCTATTTCCACCATCTTTAGTATCTGCCTCCCTCTCTTCTAGAAGGGAAAAATGCCCACAGTAATTCAAGAAGAGCCAGGGTGGATGGTATGCTGCTGGATGTTTGTTTCTCATCCCTTATGAAGAGAAGATCCTGATTCTGACCATCTAAACAGGTGACTGACCATGTCCAAATCCTGGACTGCCCTATTGATGCCTTCCTCCGTTAGGACCCCCTGACTGAAGGCTATCCTCCTTGCCCTGACTGAGGACTGCTGACAGCCATGACAATCCTCCTGGCTTTGTATCTGCACTAAATAGCATGGCAATACAACAATACTGTCAGCCCACTATCTTTGACTGAAAGGTAACTCTCACAAGGATAAGGCAATATGTAGGACGGTGGCCTCAGGGAGGCTCAGAGTGAGTGAGTGCTCTCACAGCAAGCTAACAGCCCAGAGATGCAGTCTAGTCCAGTCAATAAGCTTGGGCCTGTTCCAGAGAACAAACTGTCCTTGGGGGGAGCATCATAATAATAGTTGCCATTTCATTCTTAGGTACAAATTTGAAGTGAAGAAACCTACTGGATGGGAGATGTGTCATGTGTACACTTACAGCTGGCACGTGTTGGATGCCAATGTCTATGAACTTTGGGTGTGTGTGCCCATGGAACGTTCCCAAAGATGTTAGTGCCCCTTGGTCAACCATGTGAGCTGATATCACTGGTACCTGCAGTGGCTTCCATTATGAGAATTCTTGGCATCTAGTTTTCTCATAACAGGTGATAAGATAGGAAACTGTAGACTAATAAGGTGAGATGTGCAGTCATGAAGAAGCAATAATTCCCTTCAGTAGTCAACTCTCCATTCCCTCATGAGAATCTCAACTCGTCAGCCAGAATTCAATTAAAAGATGTCGTGAGTCGTTCCCAAAGTTGAGATTGGCCTTGCTGGACATCTTATGCAATTCTGCAATGTATCTCCATAGTTAAATCAGTTAGACCACTGTAAGACTCCATTATGGTATCCAATGTCTCTGCTTATGTCAACCTCTACTCCTTCCAGTAACTGAATATCCTTTTTCTGTTTAGAGAATAATTGCATGTAGTTCTCCAAATATGATGCAAAGTACAGTTTTAAAATGACCTCTCAGAATGTATTAATTATTTGTATTGCTCTGCACCCTAAAATCCTATTTGCTTTTCCAGCAGCCTAGGTTCTGATCTTCTGCACTAATCATCTTATTGGCCTTGTCCACTAAAATTTCATGCTTTATCTTCTGCTTCAAAACCTAAGGTGCCACATATATTTAGCACATATTCGAAACTATCCTTCATTCTTCAAAATTCAAAGATATAAATTTCCATGTCTTGAACTGAAGTTTCCATTTCTCTGGCCTGTGGTCGAACTCATCAAGATAACTTTGTGCTTATGGACATTAATCATGGTTTGCCACTATCACTTCCAATTTGCTATCATCAACAAATATACGCATTTTGAACACTTTTCCATCCTCTAAATTGCTTCTTTTAACAGTGATGGCTTTAACCCTGAAATTTGTTTTACTTACTAGAAACGAAATGTCAAAGAGGTACCTATCCACTTATTATCACTTTTTATCGCCACCCAAATTATACTTTAAGTGTGTTCCCTTCCTCAATTCGAAAGGAAATTTCAGAAATCTTCTTACACATGCTGACTATCGTGTTTTCATATGTTCCACTTCTCATTCTGAGCTCCACTTAGTTCCAATTTACTTTCTTATGTGATATATGAAACATATTGAAATCTGTAAAATAAAATCTTGACAAGAAAAAACCTGAAAAACAGCATTGACTCAGTGGAAGCTTTCATAAATGATGCCAACAAATATTGCTGTGTCTTCCTTCGAATCCTGCCACTTCCTCCAAACCAAAGGGGTAGCCATGGGCACACATATGGGCCCCAGCTATGCCTGTCTCTGTTGGCTGCATAGAACAGTTGATCTTCCGTAATTACACCGGCACCACTCCCCACCTCTTCCTCCGCTACATGACACATTGGCGTCACCTCATGCTCCCGCGAGGAGGTTGAGCAATTCATCAACTTCACCAACACATTCCACCCTGACCTTAAATTTACCTGGACCATCTCTGACACCTCCCTCCCCTTCCTGGACCTCTCCATCTCCATTAATGACGACCGACTTGACACTGACATTTTTTACAAACCCACCGACTCCCACAGCTACCTGGATTACACCTTTTCCCACCCTACCTCCTGCAAAAATGCCATCCCGTATTCCCAATTCCTCCGCCTCCGCCGTATCTGCTCCCAGGAGGACCAGTTCCACCATTGAACACACCAGATGGCCTCCTTCTTTAGAGACCGCAATTTCCCTTCCCATGTGGTTAAAGATGCCCTCCAATGCATCTCATCCACATCCCGCACCTCCGCCCTCAGACCCCACCCCATCAACTGTAACAAGGACAGACAGCCCCTGGTGCTCATCTTCCACCCTATCAACCTTCATAAACCAAATCATCCGTCGACATGTCCGCCACCTCCAAAAAGACCCCACCACCAGGGATATATTTCCCTCCCCTTTCTGCCTTCCGCAAAGACCATTCCTTCCGTGACTACATGGTCAGGTCCACGCCCCCCTACAACCCACTCTCCCATCCTGGCATCTTCCCCTGCCACCGCAGGAACTGTAAAACCTGTGCCCACACCTCCTCCCTCACCTCTATCCAAGGCCCTAAAGGAGCCTTCTACATTCATCAAAGTTTTACCTGCACATCCACTAATATCATTTATTGTATCCGTTGCTCCCGATGCAGTCTCCTCTACATTGGGGAGACTGGACGCCTCCTAGCAGAGCGCTTTAGGGAACATCTCCAGGACACCCGCACCAATCAACCACACTGCCCCATGGCCCAACATTTCAACTCCTCCTCCCACTCTGCCGAGGACATGGAGGTCCTGGGCCTCCTTCACCGCCGCTCCCTCACCACCAGACGCCTGGAGGAAGAACGCCTCATCTTCTGCCTCAGAACACTTCAACCCCAGGGCATCAATGTGGACTTCAACAGTTTCTTCATTTCCCCTTCCCCACCTCACCCTAGTTCCAAACTTCCAGCTCAGCACTTGTCCCCATGACTTGTCCGGACTTGTCCTAATGCCTTTCTCCTTTTCCAGCTATCCACTCCACCCTCTCCTCCCTGACCTATCACCTTCATCCCCTCCCCCACTCACCTATTATACTCTATGCTACTTTCTCCCCACCCCCACCCTCCTCTAGCTTATCTCTCCACGCTTCAGGCTCTCTGCCTTTATTCCTGATGAAGGGCTTTTGCCCGAAACGTCGATTTTGCTGCGCCTCGGATGCTGCCTGAACTGCTGTGCTCTTCCAGCACCACTAATCCAGAAACTTCAGTAGCTGCATCTATTCTTTGGCAGTTAAAATCAAATGTTTCAATAAATGAAAACATCAAAACTGGTTTGAAGGTAATAAAGCAGAAATATCTGCTCTGGTACAAGAAGAGAAAGAAACTTACATAAGTGGCTGACAATGTGATGCTTCATGACAGGAAAGTGAAGTGTACTGAACCATGTAAAAAATGGAGTTTGGCTTCCAAATGTTGCAAGGTAACTGGTGTGGACACCAAGACAGCTGAAGTTCAAAATTATGACAATCAACCAGATCATAAAATCTTTTCTGATGCTTTATAAACTGTCTTCTGCATAAAATGCCTTAAATGTAGCTTGCTCAATGATGCAGGAACAAGGCCATTGATATTTCACTGTGCAAGATTTTATTTCCTTCGAGGTTGAGCGATTACTTAAAAACAACGACTGAAAAGAACTCAAATGCAGCTTCTACGATTGTGCATACTTTGTGTAAAAGACAAGTTTAGAAGCTGGATTTTTTTTGTCAAAACGATCAGGGGCTGGTTTTGCACAAGCAATATTTTTGCAGTGGTTGAAATTAACCCACTCCCATTGCCTTGCTATTACAACTGCCATGTCACAGTCTATAGTAGATAAGCAGGAGGCTGGAAGGACACAGATAGCCAGGCAGCATCAGGAGGTGGAGAAACTGATGTTTCAGGTATAACCTTCTTCAGGAATAGATTGCTTGTGAGTAGAATGTCTCCTCATTCAGGAGACAAACGAATTGGGAATATGAGGTGGTAGGAAGTGTAGTCTAGGGAGTTATGGGAGTCTGTGGGTTTATAGTAAATGTCTGTCCATAAACTCTTGCCAGAGATGGAAATGGAAACGTCAAGAAAGGGGAGGGAGGTGTGCGAGATAGACCGAGTGAATTTAAGGGCAGGGTAGAAGTTATTGGCAGTCAATGAACTGCTCCAGCTCAGCCTGGGTACAGGACACAGCACTGGTGCAGTCATCAATGTAATGACAGATGAGTTGGGGAACAATACCTGGCTAAGTATTGAAGAGGGACTGTGCAAAGTAGCCGTGAAAGAGACAGGTGTGGTTCGGACTCATGCGAGTGTTCATGGCCAGCTGTACATTTGGAGGAAATAAGAAGAGTTGAAGGAAAAACTATTGAGAGTGAAGGCTAATTTGGCGAGGCAGAGGAGGGCATTGGTAGAGAGGGACTGGATGGGTCTATTGGTGAGGAGGGAACTGAGGGCCAGAGGGTCATCCATAGGGAAGATGAAGCAACTGTAAGTTTCTAAAGAGGTGGAGAGTATGGTTGTTGTCCCATATGAAGGTGGGAAGTGCTTGAATTAAGGGGAACAAAATGGAGTTGAGGTAGAAAGAAATGAGTTTGGTGGAGCAGGAGCATGTGGAGATGATGGGTTGGCTGGGGTAGTTGGCATTGTGTACGTTGGAGAGCAGGCAGAACCATGCAGTGTGGGGCTGGGGAACTATGAGGATGGAGATGGTGGAGGGGAGATCACCGGAAGCGATGAGGTCACGGACAGTGTGGGTGATAATGGCCTGATGGGGTTGTGGTCAAGAGGGAGGTAGGGCGTGGTGTCTGAAAGCTGGCATTCGGCCTCTGTGACATAGAAGTTCATCCTCCAGACTACCACCGCGCCACCTTTGTTAGCGAGTTTAATAGTGAAATGGGATTGATGTGGAGGGAATGGAGTGCTGCACGTTTGGAAAGGGTGAGGTTGGACTGGGTGAGGGTGTGGCAAAATCGAGGTGGCTGACATTGCATTGGCAGTCAGCAATAAAGAGGTCCAGGGTGGGTAAGAGGCCAGGTGGGGGCGTCCAATTGGAGGAGGAAGGTTGGAGGTGGGAGAAGGGGTCGTCAAAAGGGGTTTGTGAGTTTTGTCAAAGAATAAGACACGGAGGCAGAGGCGGTGGAAAAAGAGCTCCATGTCGTGGGGGTACGGAGCTGGTTGTGGTGGGGGTGAAGGGGCACGAATGTGAGCCCTTTACTGAGGACTGACCATACAGCCCAAAAGAGTTTGAGGTCTGCAGGAATATTGAATAGGTAGCAAGACTCGGGGTGGGTCTTTTGGGGGGTCTCGAGGAGATTAAAAGGTGGGATGGTGATAGCATGTAATGGGTAAGAGTTGCACATAGTGAGGAGGGGGGGAGTAGTTGTGTCCCTAGCTACAGAAGGTGGTGGTGAGTTGCAATCCACACCCTGCAGGTTGACCCAGAATGCTCTAAGGAAGGGAATTCCAGAATTTTGACTAAGCCGACAGTGAAGAAATGGCGATATATTTCCAAGTCAGGATGGTGAGTGTCTTGCAGAGGAACATATGGTGGTAGCGTTCCAATGTATTTGTTGCCCTGCCCTTCTAGATAGTCATGGTTGTAGACTTAGAAGGTGCTGCCTCAGGATTTTTGGTGAATTTCTGCAGTGCATTTGGAGATAGTACGGACTGCTGCCACTGAGCATTGGTGTGGAAGGAACTGGATGTTTGTGGATGTGTTACCAATCAAGTGGGCTGAGGAAGGGTCACTGGACCCAAAATGTTAACTCTGATTTCTCTACACAGATGTTGCCAGACCTGCTGAGCTTTTCCAACAATTTCTATCTTTGTTTCTGATTTACAGTATCCACAGTTTTTTTTTTCAGTTTTAACGTGAACTGTTTTGTCCTGGATGATGTGAATCTTCTTGAGTGTTATTTGAGCTACACTTGTCTATACAAGTGGGGGATATTCGATTAAACTTCTGACTTGTGCCTTATAGATCATTGACAGGCTTTGGGGAGTCAGGAGGTAAGTTACTCATTGCAGGATTCCTAGTCCCTGGCCTGCTTTTGTAGCCACTGTATTTATGTGAGTCCAGTTTCTGTAATGTATAATTTCATACAATTTCTCTTCATTTTCTCACAATACAGGGAAGAATATTGATAATACTTAGCAGAACATGCATTGAATACTTATTAAAATCCATAAACATCACCTTTGTCTTCTGAAGCAATTAACTTAGTCCAGTCTTCTTCTTGAATGGCATCATCAGCATACACATCATCGTCAGCCTACAGTGATCTTCTATGTCATGAAATGCATTGCAAGTCTATATTTTCTTGAAAGATTTGATGACCATCTCCATGCTGATTTAATCTCAGGTCTCTACAACTCATTTGGTACCTATGCCAACATAATATCAACCTATCCAACACATTCCTCCAAACACCATCACTCCTCAATATGATATCACGTTGTATTCACCACCCCAGAGACAGGAGAAAATGGTGGCCTAATGACGTTATTATTGTATTATTAATCGGGAGATACAGGCTATGTTCTGGGATTCTGGGTTTGAATCTTGCCATGGTGAAACTTGAATCCACTGAAAGTCTGGAATTAAGAGTCTAATGATGATCATGACTCAATTGTTGATTATTGGAAAAACTCATCTGATTCACTAATTCCCTTTTGGGAAGGAGATCTGTTGTCCTTACCTGATCTGGCCTACGTATGACTCCAGACCTAGAGCAGTGTTGTTGACTTTTAATTGGCCTCTGGGTAATAAATGTTGGCCTAGCTAGAAATTCCTACATCATGTGAATGAATTTTTAAGCATGTCAGGAACCATGCTGAAATGTAAAACCATCATATATCTATTGACGGTGTCATTATACCCAATCACAATCATTGAATAAAAAAAATTCAAAATATTTAAATTTTTCGATTAGTCAATTATGAAAACAAATGCTTTATTTAAGCACTGTAGTTATTCTGTGATGAAGAGACTTTTTAAAAAATTCTACAATCTCTTAGAGTTGTCATTCAGACAGATCACTTATCAGGCACCCAGTGATGCCTATGTTTAAAATCATGGCTAATTTGATTGTAACCTCAAATCCACATTCTTGTTCATTGCTGAAGACCTTTAACCCTTGCTTAAGAAGAATCCATTTTTGTCGACCTTTAAAATATTCAAGGACTCTGCCTTACCGCCTTTTTAAGAAGAGAGTACTGAAGACTCGCCATCCTCTGACAGAAACAAGAGTATTGCTTAATCTGTTTTAAATGGGCAATCTCTGAGTCATGGACATATAGCTTAGTCATCTTGACCTGGATGCAGTACCAATAGGAATAAATTGAAATATAGAGTTTGTGTTGCAGCTATAGTCATAGACTCATAGTCATAGAGATGTACAGCATGGAAACAGACCCTTCGGTCCATCCCGTCCATGCTGACCAGATATCCCAACCCACTCTAGTCCCACTGCCAGCATGAGCTAGCCAGTACAGATGAAGAGTTTCTGGAGGCACACGTTGGCAGAAGTTGAGAGCAGAGGGCTGATGAGGCAGTCGTGTGCTTGAAGAATGCTTTTCAGGGCTGGAGTCTTCTGGAACAAGTCGGATAAGAGCAGAGGAAGATGGACTGAACCTGGTTTGTATGTTGATCATCCAGTAATTTGATAAAATTGAGATTATAATGTTTGTTTTGAGCTGATTCTGGTAATTTTGTCTGCAAGGGATTACTTGGGTTGGCAACATTGTCTAGTTTTATGTTTCAGGCATTTCATTTAAAAAACAAATCCAGCTTCCTGCAGCAAGATGACATGGCTGTCTTAATGAATGCTGATATAGAGTTCCAAACTGGAAAGTTGTTGCTTTGCTCTTTGTACTTTCTCTGTCTTGCCAGTAGGTTGAGGTTCAATATTACTTGCAAATCTGTATTCAAGAGATGTGGCTCCAACTAACGTTCACCTCCCAACAGCTAAGTGTTTGTTTGGATTCCATTAATTGGCTTGAGCTTTCAGTCAAAGAGGAGTGGGAAGGTGATCAGCAATATCAGGTTGAGTTGAGAGGGTTCTGACAAAAAAGTGCACCACATAGGAAAGATTCCATGGACAGAACACTGTTGATATGGAAACTGTTGTGTTTTTATCGTGCAGTGATCCTACCTATGAACCTGAAGCCCCAGGTTCAAGCCCAACCTACTCCATATGTGCGAATGAACAGGTTGATTAAAAATATCTAATGGAAGCTGCTGCCTGTGGAGAATCAGCTAAATACATGAATCAGAGTCTGGAATTTCGATTTGAAGAGCTATGTGACTAAAGCTATGATCACGCAGGTGGATTGACCTGCTTGCTATCTCCTGGAAGATCTTAATTGCATCTGCTACTCCACATGCAATTTATAATTTATATTGACAGTGATTTACCTGTTAATTGATATTTAATTCTGATTCTAATTCTTGTTAAAATAAAATTACAAGATGTGAAATTTCATCTGTTAAATTCTTCTACTTTGTTTATTTGAGTTATCTGATCCTCAGAAGGACTGGAACAAAGGTATAACCATTGATTTATGAAAGAATACACTGAAGATGTACAATGATAAAGTTAATTCAAATAATTAATTGCAATCTGGCAGGCTACAGAGCAGAAACTGAAAAATGAGATTAGACTGGTTAGCTTTTTTGGGCCAGTGAGCCAAATGGCCTGTTTCTGTGTTGCAGATTTTTTATGCTTCCTAGTCAATGTTATTAACTACTACTGTTCCATTTAAATATTGTAAAATATGCTGCCTGTCAAGTATGCATGGCATGGGATTTGACCGCAAGCTTAGCGTGTGAACAGACCAGCAGTTTGTGGAATTCTGAATGTCTGGAAGACATCTATAATCATGGATGGATCTGAAAGTTGAAGGGTCAAATTTCAATTGGAATGCGCATGGAATAAGCTGGAGCGAGAGACAGTGATAAGGAAGATGTGGTTGCGAAAGTGAGTTTTAGTAGATATCAGGTCAAAAACGAGATGGAAATATAATGCAATGAAGGAGAAGGTAGTAGACCTGATTTTTTTTCACACCACAGATTCTGCCTGACCTACTATCTATTTCTAGCACTTTATGTTTTTATTTTAGACTTCTAACATCTGCCAGATTTTGTTTTGTATTCAAACGAATGAACAGTGGAGCTATTAAAATGTGTGAAGTGCTTGAAATAGTTTTGGAGGATTTGGGCCATAGCAGACCTTTTGGTGAACATTAGGTTAGTTTTGTAGTCCATGTCCCTTCTGTCAGAGAAGCATTTGAGCCCTGATTCTCAATTATGAAAAACCAATGAACAAAGTTTGTATGTTTGTTTGTTTGTGGCATAGCCCCCAGTTTTGCTTCTACATTCAATCTTTTAGCATTGACTATATTTATTTGGAATTATTTTGAAATATTTCATACTTGCAAAGCCACACAAAAGCTAAATTTAATAAATTTACAAAAGGGTAAACTTTATCGAGTTTATCAGTCCAAAGATGTGCAGGTTAAGTGGATTGGATTTGTTAAATTGCCCGTAATGTCCAGGGATATGCAGGTTAAGGTAGGTTGGTCATGCTAAATTGCCCTGTGATGTCCAGAGATGTGTAGGCTAGGTGGACTAGCTATGGGAAATTCAGCATTACAGAGATAGGGTAGGGGCTGAGTCTGCATGGGATGCTCTTTGGACAGTCAGTGTAGACTCCATGGCTGAATGGCCTGCTTCCATACTGTAAAGATTCTATGATTTTCCACTTTTCCAATAGCAAGCAATTTCCAGAATATTACATTTTTTCTACTTAAAATGAAGGATGCAATCATATGTGAGATTTCACAGAAAATAGTGGCTACAAGAAGTAGGTCAAAGGCTAGGAATGCTGTGGTGAGTAACTCACCTCCTAACTCCCCAAAGCCAGTCTATTGTCTACAAGGCACAAGACAAGTGTGTCATTGAATACTCCTCATTTGACTAGATAGGTGTAGTTCTAACAACACTTCAGAAGCTTAACACCATCCAGGACAAAGCAGCATGCTTGATTGGCACCACATCCGCACCATTCCCTCCACCACTAATGTTTGGCAGCAGTACTATGTGCAACTTACAAGATACACTGCAGAAGTTCACCAAAGATCCTTAGAGAGCACCTTCCAGGCCTGAGACCACTTCCATCTAGAAGGACAAGGGCACCAGATACTTGGGAACATGACTGCCTGCAAATTGCCCTCCAAACCATTTAGCACCACCCTGACTTGGAAATATATTGAAGTTGCTTCAGTGTTCCTGAGTCAAAATCTTGGCATTTTCTACCTAAGGGCATTGTGTGTTAACTGACAACACCTGGACTAGAATGGTTAAAAAATATAGCTCACCACTGCCTTCTGAAGGGCAATGAGGGATGAGGAATAAACACTAGCCAGCTAGTGGCATCCTTGAAAGAATTTAAAAACATACTCTCTCCATACAAAGAATCTGTGCATTTGAATCTTGATCTCCTTCAGTCTGGAGTGCAAGTTCATAGTTCCTTGAAGGTAGAGTCACAGGTGGATGGGATAGTGAGGAAGGAGTTTGATATGCTTGCCTTTATTGGTCAGTACATTGAATAAAGGAGTTGGGAGGTCATGTTGCAGCTGTACAGGATATTGGTTAGGTTGCTTTTGGAATACTACATTCAATTCTGGTCTCCCAGCTATAGGAAGGATGTTGTGAAACTTGAAAGGGTTCAGAAAAGATCTACAAGGATGTTGCCAGGGTTGGATGGTTTGAGCTACAGGGAGATGCTGAATAGGTTAGGGCTGTTTTCACTGGAGTGTCAAGGTTGAGATGTGACCTTATAGAGGTTTATAAATTCATGACAGTCATGTATAGGGTGAATAATCAAATAGTCTTTTCCCTGGAGTGGGGGAGTCCAAAACTAGAGGACATAGGTTTAAGGTGAGAGGGGAAAGGTTTAAAAGGGAGGTAAGGAGCAACATTTTCACACAGACAGTGGTGCATGTATGGAATGAGCTGCCAGATGAAGTGGTGGAGGCTGGGAAGGCATCTGGATATGCATGTGAATAGGAAGGGTTTAGAGGGATATGGGCCATATGCTGGCAAATGGGACTAGATTAATTTAGGATATCTGGTGAGCATGGATGAGTTAGATGGAATGGTCTGTTTCCCCGCTGTACAGCTCTATGATTCTGTACTTGCACTAGAGGTGATGCAACAAAGAGTCACAAATCAATTTCTGCTTATCCTGTACACTGAAGAGGTTGGTCATGATAGGTGTTTAGATTTTTATGAACTCAAGTACTGTAATATTAAGCAGTCGTGAGTTTGATATAAACTCTTCTTCAAACGTTCCTTCTTAATATTGTTGATCAGTTTGCACTTGTCTAAATGTTCATGAAATGTCTCTGATGGTAGTTCCCAGTAACTCCCCAACACTGACATTAAACTAACAGGTCTGCCGTGACCAAATCTCTTCTTCTAATCATTCTTAATGAACTAACATTTCTAAGTTTATACATTAAAGGTACTATTCCTGAATCTAGAAACATTTGACAGATTGTGAACCAATGGAATTTTCTGTTTCATTTTAATAGACAGGGGTGGAAACCATCTGGTTCTGGAGGTTTTCCTCTTCAATCTATTGTTTTCTCCATTTTCTTACTAATTAGAATTTTTTTGTAGTATGGAACTTGTATATTGCTGAAAAGAAGACATTTTCTTGCAGCATTTTATCTTGCATTCATCAGACAATTTGCAAGAACATCAATTTAAGGGAAAAGCCAATTTTTATACTGTATGAAACAAAGGCACTATTTTGCCACGACTTTCTTTATTCTCCATTTATGATTTACCTCCCCCATTCTTATTTTTCAAACTTCCTAACATATTTCTAACATTTTTTGCTCTTTAGATTACTGGATTAGATTAGATTAGATTACTTACAATGTTGAAACAGGCCCTTCGGCACAACGTCCATACAGACCCTCCGAAGAGCAACCCAGCCAGACTCCTTCCCCTACATTTACCCCTTCATCTAACATCATGGGCAATTTAGCATGGCCAATTCACCTAACCTGCACATTTTTGGACTGTGGGAGGAAACTGGAGCACCCGAAGGAAACCCACACAGACAGTTGCCTGAGGCAGAAATTGAACCCCGGTCTCTGGCGCTGTGAAGCAACAGTGCTAACCACTATGCCACCATGCCACCCATGTTTTGATATTCTTTTCAAGTTTTTCAATATTATTTATTTCTACATTTGAATACTTTCTTCATAACCTTTCTTTTGCTTTCTATAGTTCTCTCAATTGACTGGATTGCCAATCATTGTCAGGAGTCATGGAGCTATGACCATCATTATAAAAGAGAAGCAGGACAAAATGTTAATGACAGTGATGGCAGTGGCAAAATAAAGCTAGCAAACTTAAAACCAACACCATATAATAGTCATTTATTTACTGAAGACAGGAGTTCAAAGCAATATATAAAACGTTCTCAACTTGAGGCTACACTGCATATTTAATTCAAATTATATATATATATTTCTTCAGATTTTGTTTAGCTCCTTAGTTTTTCATGTTAAGTTGCAAAATGAAAGTTTGGGGAATTGAAACAATTTTATTTGCTTTTTTCAGCAAGTACACAGTCCTTGCTATTCTTGGCTTTGTTCAGGGTTTCTTGACTACTCCTTCTTGCAATACAGGAGTCTCAGAAAACATTTTATTTCAATTAAGAAAGAAGGCAAACTATATGCATTTATTTATCATAATTTTTAAAGTGGTTTATCCTTTATTTATTCTGATCCTGTTATCTTTTAAATTGAGGTCAGTGATGCTTAGAAGAAACCCTAATACTCTGTAGCATGAAATGGTACATTTACTTTGTTGTCATGATCCCTATTGGCAATATTTGTCATGATTATTGTAGCATTAAATGGAGCCAGTTCAGGTATCTTACAAAGAAAGAAACATAATGGACTAGACTTTGCTCACAAATTACATTAATAGTGGTTGTGCCTATTTTATGCATGACTTCAACAAGGGTTGTGTGTGGACATTCATATGTGGCTGTGCCAGTCCACCATTTAGAATCATACAAATGGTATCTAAATGACTGTCTCAGTACTGAAATACATTGAATAGCATGAATCTGTTGAATTTGGATGGCAGATTATGAATTAAACGTGTAGGGCCATAGAGCTGTACAGCATGGGAACCGACTCTTTAGTCCAACTCGTTCATGCTGACCAGATATCCTAAATTAATCTAGTCCCTTTGCCAGCATTTGGCCCATATCCCTCTCAACCCTTCCTATTCATATACCTATCCAGATGCCTTTTAAATATTGTTATTGTACCAATCACTTCCTCTAGTAGCTTGTTTCATACACACACCACCAACTGCGAGAAAACATTACCCCTCTAGTCCCTTTTATTTCTTTACCCTCTCACCTTAAAACTATGACATCTAGTTTTGGTCTCCTCGTCCCTGGGGGCTATCCATCCTTTCCATGCCTCTTATGATTTTTATAAACTTCTATAAGGTAACCCCCTCAACCTCCGATGCTCCAGGGAAAACAGCCCCAGCCTATTCAGCCTCTCCCTTTGGCTCAAACCCTCCAACCCTGGCAACTTGCCTGTAAATAGTTTCTGAACCCTTGCAAGTTTCACAACATCCTTCCTATAGCAGAGACCAGAATTGAAAACAGTATTCCAAAAGTGACCTTACCAATGTCCTGTACAGCTGCAACATGAATCAAGTCATCTCATGTCTAACTTACCTTTTGATTATGTGACAAATGTTAATGCCCACCAAACTCTTTGACACTATGACACTGAAAGTTAACAATTAAAATATATAGTTTTGGTCTTTCAGGCATTAATTCGTGTTGACATTTTGAAATTGTTGAAGAAATAGATTTTTCTGAGTGCTCTTTTGTCTCTATTTGTCATTTTTTATTTGATTTGATATTTAGCTCATGCATTTTTCCAAGAATATTTGCTGCTCAATCCTTGCACTGTTTGTGTGGAGTCCCTCAATCTGATTAGTCAAGGAGATGTACAGTTGCTGGTCTCATTTACTCAGACCTCAGACATTCCCACCCTCTTTCTCACTGCAACATGTTCAACTCTTTAAGGAACTTTGCAAGCAATATTTTATAAAACTCATAATGTCAAAGGAAACTCGAACTAATGACATCTTTAGATGCCCTGCCATAGGAGAAGCTGAGCCAATCTGTCTGATAGTATATAATTAATGCATTGAATATATCACAACTTATGGGCGGCACGGTGGCACAGTGGTTCGCACTGTTGCCTCACAGCGCCAGAGACCTGGGTTCAATTCCCGCTCAGGTAATGAATGCGTGGAGTTTGCACATTCTCCCTGTGTCTGCGTGGGTTTCCTCTGGGTGCTCCAGTTTCCTCCCACAGCCCAAAAATGTGCAGGTTAGGTGGATTGGCCATGCTAAATTGCCCATAGTGTTAGGTGGAGGGCTAAAACATAGGGGAATGGGTTTGGGTGGGTTGCACTTCAGTGGGTCGGTGTTGACCTGTTGGGCCGAAGGGCCTGTTTCCACACTGTAAGTAATCTAAAAAAAATAAGTGTGCAACATCTAGGATAAAGTATTTAAGCTTTAGTACTTAAAATGCAGCATTATTTTTAAAACAAACCTTCTTTGTAATGGAATGCTGATCGTTCCTCATTGTTTGAACATATCCAAAGCTAAATGCATCTTCATTTGCTGAATTTAGATGTTAGCATTTTGTGTTTCATGGTTTCTGTGCTCTAACTTTCTGCAGCCTTTCTCCATTTAATAATATTCACCTCCTCTGATCTTCCTGCCAAAGTGCATAACCTCAAATTTTCCCACTTTGCAATTCCATCTGCCAGGTTTTTGCCCACTTGCTTTGTATCATTTACAAATTTGGATAGAGTACACTCACTTTCCTCATCCAAATTATCTAAAATGTTGGAAAGAATTATTCCTCACTGATCCTAGTAGCACTGCACAAATTCGACATTACTATCCTGAAAATACCCTTCTTAATCTGACTGCTGTCTTCCATTAGTTAGCCAATCACCTATCCATGTTAATAAACTACCTCTAACACCCGGGAGTCTTATCTTATTAAGTAGCGTAACATGTGGTACCTTATCAAGCACCTTCTGAAAATCTAAATCTATTATACAGTTGGTTCTGATATAACCCAATAGTTCCATTCCCATTCAACCCCATGTGATAAGAAAATTGCCTGATAGCAGCACCATTAAAATCAATGGGGCTGGAATCATGCTACAACCAATACAGCTAAGGAAAGTTTGCATTCTACAATAATGGTGTAAGTTCTAAAATTGTGCTATAGCCAATTTGTGTTGAATAAATGCGCTTTATAGTAGAACTGACTGTATCCATTGCTTTCCCTTTATCTATCTTACTTGTCAGCTCATCAAAGAATTCTAGTAAATGTCAGGCATGATTTTCCCTTCATTTTCCCTTTACTCTCCTTGATCATATGATGTAATTCTAAATGCTCTGCTGTTATATCCTTCTCCTGAAGGGGCAGCACAGTAGCTCAATGGTTGGCACTGCTGCCCCACTCCAGCAGGGACCCATGTTTGATTCGAGCCTTGGGTGACTGTCTGTGTGGAGTTTGCACATTCTGCCCAAATTTGCATGGGTTTCTGCTAGGTGATCCAGTTTCCTCCTTCAGTCCAAAGGTGTGCAGGTTGGGTGGATTGGCCATGCTAAATTGTCCATAGTGTCTAGGAATGTGAAGGCTAGGTGGATTACTCATGGGAAATACAGGGTTACAGGGATAGGATCTAGGTTGGATGCTCTTCGGAGGGTTAATGTTGATTTGATGGGTCAAATGGCCTGGGTCCACACTGTAGGAATTCCATTTACATTAAATAGAATCAATTGTTGATGCTTTCTAACATGTCTGCTTACGTTTTGCAGCGAGAAAAAGATTGAAGAGTTGTGGAACTATGACATCATACAGCAGGAATAGGATGTTGACTAAGTTGTTTAGACATAATAGCATGGAGAGGAAATGCTATAGAATAAGTCAACTCACAATGTCAAAACCTTTGGTTAAGACTAAACAATATTTGTTGATTTTGGTATTGCTTTTTGCACATTATATTGAGTTGTCATGCTGAAAATATCCTATTATCTGTCCCTCAGTCAGCTCTAACTGTGAACAGTTGCCTAAGGATGCTGATCTCTTCTACCTTCCATTGAGGGGTTGATAAATGCCAAACTGATTAGTCAAAGAAGTCAAAACCACTGGCTCAAATAGCATTTCAGCTGCAATTTAAATTTGTTATTGTACAATGCTTAACAAATGTAGTCATCTTCAGAAGTGTTTAGATTCAGGAAAATATTCCAGATGACCTTGTGGGTGTCAGCACCTTGAAGTGCAAAGGATATATAAATGTTTGAGCAACAACCAAGTAATAAGCTTTCTCATGATTGCAAGGAAGATCCTGTAAGGATCCTAGTGAAGCATTTATTCAATAATGTTGTAGACAATATCCATGAAATTGAATGTGTCTTCAAATTAGTGCTTCCCTGAACAAATATGCTGTATCAGAACACTTGATATTTTAGATATTTTAGAAATAAATCTGTTCAATTGCAAACTTTTTTTCAAAAAGGAGACCCCAGAAGCTAACAAAATTTGTGATCTTGTTTAAATACTATTTCCAGTTAGACAGGATGAAGGTAAACGGCAGCAGCTAGATGTGCAGCTAGACATTTTTTTTCCTTTGTGGATGTAGGCATCACTGGCAAGAACAGTATGATTGCCATTCCTAATTACCAATCAGAAGCCAGTGGTGGACTGTTTTCTTCAATAACTGCAGTCTGCATTTCTGTACTTTGACCCAGCAGCTAGGCAATGTTCCATGTACAGATAGGGTTATTTGAAGGAAAAAATGGAAGTGAGTATTCACATGTGCCTGCTGCCTTTGTCATTGTGTGTGCCACATGCTGTGCCTTTGGCGAGTTGAAGGAGCCTTGGTGAGCTCTGCAGTGCACCTTGTAGATGGTACACACTGCTGCCATGTTACTGAGGGAGTGAATGCTGGTCAAATCGACTCTTTTGTCTGAGATGGTGTCTGACTGATGCTGTTGCAGGCAAGAAGATTGTGAGTGCTGGAAAGGTTTTAGGGTTGTCAGGACCTGAAGTACTCAGCTCACAATATCCAGTTTCTGACTTCTTCATCGTGCCACACAATTTATGTAGCTAGTCCATTGGTGGAGTCTGACAGCCAGGACGTTGTTGTGGAGGCCGATAGAACAATAGTAATAGCATTGAAGGTCAAGGTGATCGTGCTTCCCGGATGTCGCGATGATATCATTTGCATCATCTACATCTAGTTTTATAATCTGTTCTTTCCAGACAGAGAGACATACCGGATCAGATTCCTTGTGCATGGAACATGCTTGTTTCACCTCCAGCGTCTGGGGAGCGTCATATAACCTGCTAAATCTTCTCCCCCGACCATTCCATGAGTTTTTGAATGAGAATCACAATTAGTTTGAAGTGTTTGGTTTTCTTATGCCTTGAGCTGTTGTTTTACTGAATGGTGTTTAAATTGCTTAACATAGAGCAGAGTACATTAAAAAAAACATTTTTATTATCTTTCTGACTGCGCATGTTGAAAGAAAAAAACAATGTTGTTTTGCAACTCACATTCAATCGCATCTTCTGCTATATATAACATGAACGAACTGATGTAGACTTGAGTTTACATTTAGCCAATTGGTTTTAATAAATAACCATCACTGCATGTAGCATTAAATCAATACGTTCTTATTTAAACTACGTGAGCAAACTATACTGCTTTAATAGTCCCAAATTGTCTTGTTCCTGTGACTAGTTTTCAATGATCGTCGCTTAGCGTTCGAAACTGACTTATAAAACTGATTTATAACGTTTAGCTAAAACATTTCATCAAGTTAAAAGACATATTGTCACGACTGATTTTTTATCACGTAGGAAGAGAAAGTTGCATTTCTTGGGCAACCTGATGAATTTGAATGACGGCTTATGGTCGACATTTTCCATCTCTCAGTACAGAGTGCTTCTTGATGCGATAAGAAATGAACAGCGTCGGGTCGATCACTTTTGCGAAGAAGGTCTGCATTCAGGAGACTTGCGACAACACTGGCCCCCGAGGTTACTGTTGCATGCTACGGAGCGCACTCGAGGCGCTGTTCTTTCAGCACCAACCGAGAGAAGTTCCCTTGGTTCCGCAGCTCATTCGAAAAGAGCACCTTCGTGCTTGAAGTGTTCGGGACAATGGAGTAACTGGTCAAAAAGGACCTCGCAGGGTCTGACATTGTACAGTATTAAAGAGTTGAAACTGAAATGGAAGCTGCAATCAGCATCGCGCACAGGAGATTGCAGACGAAGCGGGATTCAGGGAAGCGGCCCAGAGGGAGCTGTGTTCCCCGGGATGGCTGCCTTTCCCCCCCCCAGCCTGACCCCTCCTGCACACTTAGGACACTCACACTGTCTTGTGTGGGCGAACGGTGGGGGGGCGGGGTTAAAGGGGAAGGCGGCCCCGCCCCTTTCCAAGGGGCCCCGCCCCTTTTCGCGAGCCACCGCGCCCACCCCGCCCCGTCAGCACCAGGACACGCCCCTTCAGTGTTGCGCCCCGCCCCGCGCTTCCCTTTGTCCAATGTGTGGCAGGTGCCTCCGCCACCCTCCATTATTGACAGACCTGCGCACCATTCAAAGGCGGACAGGACGCCGATGACGTAGCGGGCCGTCAGACAAACTGCCAATGGGAGAGCGAGGCGGGGCGGGGGGGGCGGTGTCCAGTCTGGAGGGGCGGGGTGGGGCGGGGCTCCGTGTCCGGGCCGGCGGCGGGCGGGCAGACTCCCTGGGCACTGGACACAAGGCGGGGAAAGTGTTGTACTGAATACCGCGTCCTGGTGATAACCCTGCACCCACTCACCCCACACTGTCCCCGCCGCCTGCTGGCTGCTCTCACCTCGCTCCCCACCCACCCACCCACACCCCCTGCTGCAAAAGTGGCTGCGAGAGACCGTTCGGCGGGCGATGGGCACGGGGGAAAGTCACCAGCACCGAGAGCACTTCTGGCCCGAGTCACTGCCGGTGGCGGAGATCCTGCGAGGCTGAAGGAGACGCTTCGGTGAAAAGCGGCGGCGGTGCGGTGGGTTGGCATGGAGCAGTAAGAGGAGGGGACAGCAGATCAGTGAGTGAGCCGGGGCTGCGGATCCAGAGAGAGAGACACACACACAGACAGAGACAGAGAGAGCCCCGGGGCTGACATCTCAGCGCCGCCCGCGATGCCTTTCCCTGGGACTGTCACCGGCGGGATGACCTGATCCCTGGTGCCCCGCTTCCACCTTCCTGTTTCTGCTGCCACGGGCTGACCTGAAAGGTCGGGCGTTTGGAGGGAGGGGAAACTCGGAGCGGGCGAGATGGCCGGCTTCTGGCTGCCTCTGATCCTCCAACTCCAGCTCGGAGTCATGGCTGGTCCGAGCCCCGGCTGGGGCGGCGGGCGCTCGGCGCCGGAGAGGGGGGACAAAGTGGGTACCTACGAGGAGCAGCAGCGAGCCATTTACAAGAGACACCGGTTCCCGGAGCCAGCCGAGAGCGGCGGCGGCGGCGGCGGCTCGCATCTCGCCCAACACGAGAGCCTGCCCATTCCGGTGTGGGCTTTCCTGCACACCGGGGATCCCTCCAAACTGGGCTACGCTAACTGCACGAAGAGGTACCAGTTGTCAAACCTGAAAGAGGCCTCTCATGCCATGCACATCCACCCGTCACTGCACAGTGCCATGGACACGGTCGTCCATGCCAGCAATTTCTTAAACATGATCTTACAAACGAACGGACTCCGGGAGCTCACCGTCAAGGAGGACATCGAATGGTATCACGCCCTTGTCAGAAGTATTCTGGAGGCTGATCCCAAAGTCCATCGGGCTGTGGTGACTTTCGATGTCCAGCCGTTCACTTCCCCTCCTCAGCTCTTCCTGCAGGCCACCCGGATAGACAACCAAATCTTCCTCCAGGATCTCTCGGCCAGCGCTCGACACCTGGCAAACCACACCGCGGAGACGGACTGGTTTCACCGCCTGAAGCAGCAGCCGACAGCCGAGGCTTCCCTTCACAGGAAGCTGCTGAGAGACGAGCTGAGGTCCAGCCACCGGAGAAGGGGCACCAGGTACCTGGTGGATAAAACTCACATCAAGTGGTCGGCGCCCTACCTGGAGTGTGAACATGGCAAGTACAACCCGCTGTGGCTGCTGACCCTCTCCACCTCCTTCTACGGCCTGAAGCCGGATTTTCAGCCCGAGTTCAGGTGAGCACCGCCTCTCTGTCCGAGCCCACGGTCATTTCGGAGCAAGACTCTGTCAGTTCCCTGCCCATGCTGTCCTACTCCCCAAATCTTCTCACTGCTGTAAACAAGTTGGTTAATGTAGTACGCTTTTCGCCAATGAAATACTGTATTCATGTTTGCGAGGCTACATGTTTCTCTCTGATATAAGAATGTGAATAGGTGTTTGATCTGATTGATGGTCTGCACCATGGTTGAGCTGGGTTGTGTGGTGGTGATGGGAGTGACAGTGACATTCATGTTGGTCACTGTAAGCAGTTTTTGGAAATCGAAACAAAAAAAATGTTTCGGAAAGTGTTCTCGAAGTGAGCTCCTCTGCAGGCAGAGGGCCAGCGGCGAGAGGAGACTCTCCTCTATGAAGACAGCTCACAGAGTCATGTCCCACAGAGGAACTCGGACACGTGTCTCAGGGAAGATACTGGAAATACTGTCTGAGAGACTCGGCGGGAAACCTTGCGGGGATCATGACATGTCCTCCCTGTGCATTTTTAAACTAAAAACGCATCGTTTATCTCCTGAAAGGAGAGGGAATGCCAGTTCCAGCGTTTGGGGAGACGGTAGACGCTGAATTTCACAGCAGGGTGGCTCGTTTGATCCCGTTGTAATAACGCGGCTAATGTTGAACTCGCACGCTTTGGTAGACTGTTTACTATTGCTATATTTCCCAGATATGAATGGGTTCCTTCACATGACGTCAACTCGGTTGAAACCATTAGCCGCCGTGTCCCAGTCTCTGGGTGATGTGTGTCAGTGGCTCAATGTCCTAGAGCAGGCTGCTGGGGGCGGGGGGGACTGGGATCGGACCTGAGGAGAGCCCAAGCTCATTATTGCATAGTTAGGTTCCTTGCAAGGTGCCGGCCAGTGAGTTCCCGTGTTTACCCCTCACTGCGATGAAATTGTGTTTTCCCCCTGTAATGTAACGTGTTCTGATCAACACAACTGATTCATTTTCACCTTGACGCGCTCACCAGATTGTAAAGCGCCCCAAGAGTCGGTTATGGCATCTCCAAATAAAACATTTTCTTCTTTTTAAGAAAGAATTGATACCGCGCCTCTTCCCGCTCCTCCTCCCCACCCCATTTAAACCCCCGAGCCTTTTTAAACGCAGACATTAATGTGCTTTGCAACAGGCCGTTGAAGTCAAACGAGAGATTCATTCTGAAAGTAGCTCGAAATTGCTAAAATTATATGGTAAAAACAATGACTGCAGATGCTGGAAACCAGATTCTGGATCAGTGGTGCTGGAAGAGCACAGCAGTTTAGGCAGCATCCGATTTCGCTGCTCGTTGGATGCTGCCTGAACTGCTGTGCTCTTCCAGCACCACTGATCCAGAATAAAATTATATGGGACAGCCGCAGGTCAACTGACACCAAGAACCTGCCCGTGAAAGTGGTGCTTGTGTCGCTTGAGTGATCCACTGATCGAGAGCTTCTTTTGAGCTAATTTGGCAGCGCTGTATTTGCATTTTCACAATATTTTGAAGTTAAATTGTCACCATTAATTGTCAATGCAATTTAAAGTGGAATTTATCCCCATTCGCTAAGAGGGCGTTCAGTATTTGGGCATATACCGAAAGGTCACTGTAACCAGAGGATGGCAATGAGAGAGACCAGCAGTTGATATGCTGGCGAGCACGGTGCCTGTCAATGAGGTTACATTTCTCCTCTTAGTTAGCGAATTCCTCTAAGTGTGTGGAATAGAGGAACAAATGTATTTATTTTTCATTGGGAAATTATTTTTGAGGTTTCAGAGGCCTCAGGTACTGCGAATGTTTATCGTGGTCGAAATTCCTCGTGCCCCCTACCTCAAAATAAATCACATACCAGACAGACATACTGTATATGAAAAGACAGTCTCAGTTTGAGTAGTTTAATACGAAGTACTCTTTCTGATGAAGGGCTTTTGCCCGATACGTTGATTTTCCTGCTCCTCGGATGCTGCCTGAACTGCTGTGCTTTTCCAGCACCACTCTAATCTAGTACTCTTTACCAACTTACTCTGAAGTTAAGATCCAGTGTTTTGCTGCACAACAAATTCGAAAGAAGCGATTTCATGGAAGAAGTCCTTGACAACAAAAAAAGAATCGAGAGGCCTGCTACAAATGCAGCTTGTTCACTCAGAAACACTTGCAGGGATTTTGCGCTGCGCCATTTGCGTTTCTTGTGGACTGTCAGAGATTGCTTGCTATGATTATCCAACCACTTTTATTCTTGCATATTTGAATGTACACTAGTTGGATTTTGTGTTTTAATTCAACAAGACCTTGCAATTAAATAGGGCCTTGAACCTGGTGAAAACGCTGAAATGGACTTTTATCTAATTAAATTTGAAACAAGCCAAGAGCTGTCAGAGAAGGTGACCAAATGCTTGCTCAAGGGATGTCATTCAGAAGTGTCTTAAGAAAATAAAAAATAGAAGCAGGAGTAGGGCATCTAGCCTCATAAACATGCTCCTCCATCAGATAAAATCAAACAGATCTCATTGCCCTAGATTATCCCACACCCTTACCCTTTGATTTCCTTGTCAGCAAGGATCTATCTAACCTAAAACTATTCAAAATGGTCAAATATTCAAAGACCCACCTTCCACCCATGTCTGGAGAAGAGAATTCCACTAATGAACGCTGGAAGCAAAAAAAAACTCTCCCTATTTTTGTCTTAAATGGAAGTCCCTTTATTTTTAAATGCTGTCTCTTGGGTCTTGTCTTCCTGGTGGGGAAGCATCCTGTCAGCTTCCAGCTTGCCAATTTCCCTTTTGATCTTCTATACTTCAATAAGGTAGCCTCTTTTTATCTTTCCTGACAAAGTGAAGAAGTTTATATCTTCCCAAATTGAACCATATCTCCAAATTTTTGCTCACTCACGTAATTTATCTATATCGCCTTTTGTCCTCTTTTCAACTTACAAACAATCCATGTGGATTTAGCAAATTTTGCAACCGTACATTTGGTCCCTTCATCAAAGTCATTGATACAGATTGTAAATAATTGATGCTGCAGAACTGATTATTCTGGCAGTCCACTCATTGCAATCTTGGCAATCCAAAAATGATCAATTTATCCAGATCAAGCAAAACCAGAAATTTCTGGAAAAACTCTGCAGGTCTGGCAGTATCTATTGAGAGAAAGCAGAATTAATGTTTTTGGTCTGGTGATCCTCTTACTGCACCCAAAACATTAACTCTGCTTTCTCTCCACAGATGCTGCCACACCTAAAGTCATAGAGTCATAGAGATGTACAGCATGGAAACAGAATCTTCGATCCAACCCGGCCATGTCAACCAGATATCTCAACCTGCCAGCACCTGGCCCATATCCCTCCAAACCCTTCTTATTCATATACCCATTCAAATGCCTCTTAAATGTTGCAATTGTACCAGCCTCCGCCACATCCTCTGGCAGCTCATTCCATACACCTACCACCCTCTGTGTGAAATAGTTGCCCCTTAGGTCTCTTTTATGTCTTTTCCCTCTCACTCTAAACCTATGCCCTCTAATTCTGGGCTCCCCAACCCCAGGGAAAAGACTTTGTCTATTTACCCTATCCATGCCCCTCATAATTTTGTTAACCTCTATAAGGTCATCCCTCAGCCTCCGATGCTCCAGGGAAAACCGCCCCAGCGTGTTCAGCTTCTCCCTATAGCTCAAATCCTCCAACCCTGGCAACATCCTTGTAAATCTTTTCTGAACCCTTTCAAGTTTCACAACATCGTTCCGATCAGAAGGAGACCAGAATTGCATGCAATATTCCAACAGTGGCCTAACCAATGTCCTGTACAGCTGCAACATGACCTCCCAACTCCTCTACTCAGTACTCTGACCAATAAAGGAAAGCATGCCAAACGCCTTCTTCACTATCGGATCTACCTGCGACTCCACTTTCAAGGAGCTATGAACCTGCACTCCAAGGTCTCTTTGTTCAGCAACACTCCCTAGGACCTTACCATTAAGTGTTTAAGTCCCGCTAAGATTTGCTTTCCCAAAATGCAGCACCTCACATTTATCTGAATTAAACTCCATCTGCCACTTCTCAGCCCATTGGCCCATCTGGTCCAGATCCTGTTGTAATCTGAGGTAACCCTCTTCACTGGGAGAAAGTGAGGACTGCAGATGCTGGAGATCAGAGCTGAAAATGTGTTGCTGGAAAAGTACAGCAGGTCAGGCAGCATCCAAGGAGCAGGAGAATTGACGTTTTGGGCATGAGCCCTTCATTCCTGAAGAAGGGCTCATGCCTGAAAAGTCAATTCTCTTGCTCCTTGGATGCTGCCTGACCTGCTGGGCTTTTCCAGCAACACATTTTCAGCTCTAACCCTCTTCGCTGTCCACTACATCTCCAATTTTGTTGTCATCTGCAAACTTACTAACTGTACCACTTGTGCTCGCATCCAAATCATTTATATAAATTACGAAAAGTAGAGGGCCCAGCACTGATCCTTGTGGCACTCCGCTGGTCACAGGCCTCCAGTCTGAAAAACAACCCTCCACCACCACCCTCTGTCTTCTACCTTTGAGCCAGTTCTGTATCTAAATGGCTAGTTCTCCCTGTATTCCATGAGATCTAACCTTGCTAATCAGTCTCCCATGGGGAACCTTGTCGAATGCCTTACTGAAGTCCATATAGATCACATCTACTGCTCTGCCCTCATCAATCTTCTTTGTTACTTCTTCAAAAAACTCAATCAAGTTTGTGAGACATGATTTCCCACACACAAAGCCATGTTGACTATCCCGAATCAGTTCTTGCCTTTCCAAATACATGTACATCCTGTCTCTCAGGATTCCCTCCAACAACTTGCCCACCACTGTGGTCAGGCCCACCGGTCTATAGTTCCCTGGCTTGTCTTTACCACCCTCCTTAAATGGTGGCACCGTGTTTGTCAACCTCCAGTCTTCCTGTTGAATTCTCAAGCAATTTCTGTTTTTTTTTCAGATTTCCAGCATCTATAATTCTTTGTTTCCATCTATCTGTACTCTGTGTTTCCTATCAGCTAAGCAATCTTCTATACATTTCAATAAGTTATCTTTATACAAAGGACACTTATCTTGTGTTGCAGTCTTTAATGTGACACCTTGTTAAATGTCTTCTGGAAATCCAAGCACACCATATCCATCGGTTACCCTTTATCCATGTTGCTTGTTATTTCCTCAAAGAAAAATGTGATTAATTAGACAAACATGATGCACCTTTCACAGAATATATTAACTCTGCCTGATTACATCAAAAATTTCTCAGTTTCCTGCTTTAATCTCCTTAATAATCGATTCCAGCAATTTTCTTAAGTAAATGTTTGGCTAACTGGTCTATAAGTTTTGCTTTTTGTCTCACTTCTTTTTTGAATGGACGAGTTACTTCTGACATTTTTCAAACTGATGGTTTATTTCAGAAGTGAAGGAATTTTAGAAAATTAAAACCAATTCTTCTACCATCTCAGTAACCATTGATCTTAGAATGAAATCCATTTGGTCCTGAGGACTCATCTGTGTTTTATTCTAATAATTGACAGTACTTTTCGCTAGATTTGTGGTTATTTTAAATTCCTCTCGCCCTTTCACTTCTTGATTGACAATTTATGTTTTGGAATGTTTTTGTGCCTTCTCTATTGAAGATAAATCTTTGTTCAATGCATCACTTTCTTATTTTCCAGATTAATTACCTGTGTCAAAGTCTCTGGAAAACCAGAGTCACCCTGTTTCTTTTTAATTATCTGTAAAAACACTTACTATCTGTTTTTATATTTCTAGCTAGCTAGCTTTCTGTTATACTCTAATTTCTCTGTTTATCTATTTGTAGTCATCCTTTGCTGTTGTTTATATTCAGTCCAATCTTCTGACCTGCCTCTAAAACTCCTGGAAATGTATACATTTTCTTTCAGTTTGATGTTGTATTTAACTTCCTTAGCTAACTCCCTTAGTTAGTCAAAATGACACAACTTATCCTGAAGTCTTGGACTAAATCTGATGAAATATCTTTTCCACTGCATCTCTACTGACTTCTCTATCAAGCTAATGTTCAAATTCACTGTAGTAAGCGCCATATTCATACCCTTATAGTAAAGAAAGAGATATAAAAATTTGAGCCAGAGAATTCCAGACCTTGGGCAAGTGAAAACACTTTCAGAAATTTTGCTGATTAAGATTTGAGTTGTACATTTCCTAAATCCCTAAAAGGTCTGAACAGAGGACACTACAGCAGTGGATGGGAGATAACTGTTAACCAGGGATATATGTTAACATTATGAGCAGCATATTAATTTTTACTGGCAAAGATGGATATCTATTTCCCAGGCCGATGCAAGGTATAATATAATGCAAGACAAAATTTGGTGTTTGTATTATGTTACACTAACATTATCTTCATGGTTTTGTACAATTACAGTTGTGGCATATTGTTCTTCACCTAATTTGTTCCTTTAAGGTCACCAGCCTAAAAGTAAGGATTGTTTAACTGTCTTGGCTGGGTGGCTGGAATTTGATGCGGTAATAGTGCATGTTGAATTTCCCATTCTGCCTGTGGTTGTTTCTGGAAGCCCAAATTCTCAACTTTTTCCCAGGTTTATAGAGTGGTGCATATCAAGTTGTATATAACCCAGTTCTCTAACTCAGTTGTCTGTGTCTTTCTGTCACTCTCCAATGGAGCAAGATGCAGAAAGTCCTCAGTGAACTATGGAAAATTATGAGTGTGAAAGGGAAAATCCTTTTGATGGAGTATGAGTGAATTCCTGAACTCAGAGTAGTTGCAAATGATGTAGATTTCAGTTTCCTTTTTCAAAATAAGGGTTTCACATTTGTAAACAAGCATGGCATTATGGTATATGAAGCTAGTGCTTTCCATCTTAACATAGATAGAGTCATGCAGTCATACAGCATCAAAATAAGACACCTCAGTCCAATTCCTCCATGCCAATCAAGTTTCCCAAAATCAGTTAGTCCCACTTGCTTGCATTTGGCCCATATTCCTCCAAATGTTTCCTTTTCATGAACCTATTCAAATGTCTTTTTAATGTTGTACTGTACCTGCAGCAACCACTTCCTCTGGCTGTTCATTGCACACATAAACCACCCAGTGTGTGTAAAAGTTGCCCCCAGGTTCCTTTTTTAAATTCTTCTCCTCCCACCTTAAAAACATGTCCCTAGTTTTGAATTCATCCACTCTGGGGAAAAGACCTTCGCTATTTATCTTATCTATGCCCCTCATGATTACAGAAATCTCGAAAAGATCATTATGATTTTGAGATGCCGGTGTTGGACTGGGGTGTACAAAGTTAAAAATCACACAACATCAGGTTATAGTCCAACAGGTTTATTTGGAAGTGCTAGCCTTTGGAGTGCTGTACCTTCATCAGGTGGTTAGGAACAGTGCTCCGAACGCTAGTGATTCCAAATAAACCTATTGGACTATAACCTGGTGTTATATGATTTTTAATTTTATAAGGCCATCCCTCAAACGCCTACTCTCCAGTGAAAAAAGATCCAGCTTCTCCTTATAACTCAAACCCTTCAGTCACAGCAACATCCCCTGGAGATCTTTTCTGAATCCTGACAAATTTAATAATATCCTTTTTATAGCAACAATATTCCAGTCTCCTCACCATCAACCTGTGCAACCTCAACATGATGTCCTAATGCCCATACTCAATGGTATCAGCAATGAAGGCAAACATGCTGAACACCTTCTTAATCAAGCTATCCAACTGTGATGCAACTTCCAATGAACTATGTATCTGAACCACTAGGTCTCCCTGTTGCACAACACTACCGTACTCTTAACTATTGTTAACCCTGCCCTTGTTTTTCTTGTGATGCATTTTGTGGGATGTGGGTCGCTGGCTGCCCAGCATTTATTGCCCGTCCCTAGTTGCCCTTGAGAAGGTGGTGGTGAGCTGCCTTCTTGAACCACTGCAGTTCACCTGCTGTGGGTTGACCTCCAGTGCCATTAGGGAGGAGATTCCAAGGTTTTGACCGAGCGACAGTGCTGGAAAAGCAATATATTTCCAAGTCAGGTTGGTGAGTAACTTGGATGGGAACTTGAATATGGTGATGTTCCCATTTATCTGCTGCCCTTATCCTTCTACATGGAAGTGGTCGTGAGTTTGGAAGGTGCTATCTGAGGGTCTTTGGTGATATTCTGCAGTGCATCTTGTAGATAATACACACTGCTGCTACTGAGCATCAGTGGTGGAGGGAGTGGATGCTTGTGGATGTGGTGTCCATTAGATAGGCTCCTTTGTCCTGGATGGCGAATTGAATCGAATTGAATTTATTGTCCCATGTACTGAGGCACAGTGAAAAGCATTGTCTTGTGAGCAATACAGGCAGAACACAGATATAATAGCGTAGATAAGTAAATAATAGAGAAGCAGCAGCAAAACAAAAACACAGGTACAGGTGAATGCTCAGAGTTTGTGAGTCCATTCAGTACTCTAACAACAGTAGGGTAGAAATTGTTTCGAAACTGGCTGGTGCATGTGTTCAGGGTTCTGTACCTTCTCCCTGATGGTAGAAGTTGTGGAAAAGCATTGCCAGGGTGGGATGGATCTTTGAGAATGCTGGCGGCTTTTCCTTGACAGCGGGCCTGGTAGATGAATTCTATAGATGGGAGGTTGGCCTTTGTGATTGTTCACCACAGTGGGCGGCACAGTGGTTAGCACTGCTGCCTCACAGCGCCAGAGACCCGGGTTCAATTCCTGCCTCGGGTGACTGACTGTGTGAGTTTGCACGTTCTCCCCGTGTCTGCGTGGGTTTCCTCCGGGTGCTCTGGTTTCCTCCCACAGTCCAAAGATGTGCAGGTCAAGTGAATTGGTCATGCTAAATTGCCCGTAGTGTTAGGTAAGGGGTAAATGTAGGGGTATGGGTGGGTTACGCTTCGGCGGGTCGGTGTGGACTTGTTGGGCCGAAGGGCCTGTTTCCACACTGTAATCTAATCTAATCTAATCTAATCACTCTCTGTAACCATCTCTGATCTTGAATGGTACAGTTGCCATACCAGGTAGTGATACATCCAGACTGAATGCTCTCAATGGCGCACCTTTTAAAGTTGGCAAGGATATTTGCTATCATGCCAAATTTCCTCAGTTGCCTGAGGAAGAAGAGTCGTTGGACTTTGTAACCAGTGCATCCATATGAAGAGTCCAAGAAAGCTTGTTGTTGATGACCACTCCCAGGAACTTGACACTGTCTACTCTATCCCTCTGTGCTGTTAATGTGTAGGGGGCGGGGGGCGTGCAGTGAGGGGGGTGGCATGAGTAGCATTCTGCAAAAGTCAATCATGAGTTCCTTGGTTTTGCCGGCATTGAGAGCTAGGTTCTTCTCAGTGCACAATTTTTTCCAGGTCTTTCACCTCCCTCTGTAGTATGTTTCGTCGCCATCTGAGATTCGACCGACTACGGTGGTGCCATCAGTGTGTCAAGTGTCTTGAGTGTTGTTGGGACTGAACTCATTCAGGCAACTGGGAAGTATTCCATCACACTCCAGACTGTGCCTTCTAGATGGTGGACAGGCTGTGGGGAGTCACGCGTGACTTACTCACCACAGTATTCTTAGCTACTGACCTGCTCTTGTAACCACTGTGTTCATGTAATAAAGTCACAGAGTCATAGAGATGTTCAGCATGGAAACAGACCATTCAGTCCAACTCGTCCGTGCCAACCAGATATCCTAACATAATCTAGTCCCATTTGCCAGCATTTGGCCCATATCCCTCTAAACTCCTCCTATTCATACACCCATCCAGATGTCTTTTAAACATTGTCATTGTTCTACCCTTCTCCCCCTCCTCTGGCAGCTCAATATAATATATACATACATATATGCACCACCGTCTACATGAAAAAGTTGCCCCTTAGGTCCCTTTTAAATTTTTCTCCTCTCACATTAAAACTATGCCCTCTAGTTCTCGACTCGCCCACCCCAACGAAAAGACCTTAAATATTTACTCTATCCATGCCCCTCATGATTTTATAAGCCTCTATAAGGTCACCCCTCAACCTCTGACACTCCAGGGAAAACAGCCCCAGCCTATTCAGCGTCTCCCTATATGTGATGAGCCCAATTGAGTTTCTGGTCAATGATAACCCCCTAGGATGTAGATAGTGGGGGTTTCAGTAATGGTAACACCATTGAATATCAAGGGGTAGTTGATTGTCTCTTATTGGTAATGATGATAGCCAGGTATTTGTGTGTCATGAATGTTATTTGTCATTTGTCAGCTCAAACCTGGATATTGTCCACGTCTTGTTGCATTTGGACATGGACTGCTTCAGTATCTCAGGAGTTGCGAATGGTGCTAAACATTTTGCAACCGTCAGTGAACATCCTCACTTCTGGCCTTATGATGGAGGGAAGGCCATTGATGAAGCAGCTGATAATGGTTGGGCCTAGGACACTACTCTGAGGAACTCCTGCAGAGAGGTCCTGGAGATGAGATGACTGACCTTCAGCAACCACAACCATCTTCCTGCTATAGCGCATGTTTCTTCAATACAAATTTGCTTTAATGCGATTTGAAGAATTTTTGTTCATTTGTCGAATCCAAACTTTCCTTACATGTATTGGCTACAATGCAATTCCGGCCGATGTGGCTATTGCGCGGTTTTCGTATAATGCGAGATTGCAGGAGAATGGAGCTATTGCATTATATCAGAACTGACTGTATGTCAGGTATGACTCTAATCAGCGAGAGGTGCCCCCTGATACCCATTGATTTGTGTTTTGTGAGGTCTCCTTGATGCCATTCTTTGTTGAATACAATCTTGATGTCATGGGCTATGACTCTCACATCACCTCTGGAATTCAGCTCTTTTTTCCGTGTTTGAACCAAGGCTGTAATGAGGTCGGGAGCTGAGTGGCCCAGGCGAACCCAAACTGGCATTACTAAGCAGGTCATTGCTGAGCAGGTGCTGCTTGATAGCATTGTTAATGACACTTTCCATCACTTTACTGATGATCGACAGTAGACTGCTTTTTAAGTACAGGATATACTCAGGCAATTTCCCACATTGTCGGGTAGATGTCAGTGTTGTAACTGTACTGGAACAGCTTGCCTTGGGGGAATGGCAAGTTCAGGAGCACAAGCTTTCATTATTAGTGCCAGAACGTTGTTAGGGCCCATAGCCTTTGCAGTATCTAGTGCCTCCAACTATTTTTTGATATCATGTGGAGTGAATCGAATTGGCTGAAGACTGGTGTCTGTAATGCTGAGGACAACTGGAAGAGGCCAAGATGGATCATCCACAGGGCACTTTTGGCTGAAGATGCTGCGAAAGCTTTAGCCTTATCTTTTGCACTGATGTGCTGGGTTCTTCCATCATTGAGGTTTGGGATATTTGTGGATCCTTCTCCTCCAGTGAGTTGTTTAACTGTCCTACACCATTTTCAACTGGATGTGGCAGAACTGCAGAGCTTAGATCTGATTTGTTACTTTTGGGATCGCTTAGCTCTGTCTATCACTTGCTGCTTGGCCTGAAAGTAGCCCTGTGTGGTGACTTCGCTAGGTTCATAGAATCATAGAATCCTTACAGTGCGGAAACAGGCCATTCAGCCCAACAAGTCCACACTGACCCTTTGAAGGGTAGCCCACCCAGACCCATTCTCCTACCCTATTACTCTTGGTTGGCTAACATGTGCTACTATTTAAGAAAGGTGGTCAGGAAAACCCAAGGAACTATAGACCGGTGAGCCTGAGACAGGATCTGCATGTATTTGGAAAGGCAACAACTGATTGGGGATAGTCAGCATGGCTTTGTGCATGGGAAATCATGTCTCACAAATTTGATTGAGTTGTTTGAAGAAGTAACAAAGAGGATTGATGAGGGCAGAGTGGTACATGTGATCTATATGGACCTTGGTAAGGCGTTCAATAAGGTTCCCAATGGGAGATTGGTTAGCAAGATTGCATCTCATGGAATACAGGGAGAACTAGACATTTGATACAGAACTGGCTCAAAAGTAGAAGAGAGAGGGTGGTGGTGAATGGTTGCTTTTCAGAGTGGAGGCTTTTCAGACTGGAGGCTTGTGACCAGTGATGTCCCACAAGGTTCAGTGCTGGGTCCACTGCTTTTTGTCATTTATATAAATGATTGGCATGTGAACATAGGAGGTATAGTTAGTAAGTTTGCAGATGACACCAAAATTAGAGGTGTAGTGGACAGCAACAAAGGTTACCTCAGAGTACAACGGGATCTTGATCAAATGGGCCAATGAGCTGAGGAGTGGCAGATGGAGTTTAATTTAGATAAATGCAAGGTGCTGCATTTTGGACAAGCAAATCAGAGCAGGATTTATATAGTTACTGGTAAGATTCTGGGGAGTGTTACTTTGAATTCTCATGCGTATCTTTGTTTCTTAGAGGCATGGCATTCTAACCAGAACTCCATCAATAATCACATCGATTTAGATCCCATCCACCTTTCCTTGAAAAAAAATGAACTGGAAATGACATCACCCACCTTAAGAAACCAAGTCCTATAAATAGAGAGGCAGGACATACCACCAGCACTTCACCAGAGGCTGTCACTGATGATGTTACTTAGTCATGTTGACGAAACGTCTCAAAACAAATCTTCAAGTTCAGCGAGCTAACTTACAAAACCTGAGCTACAACCTTCTCAAAAATTGCTAACCATAGGATATTTTAGGGGGAGGGTGAACCACCAGAGGCCGTGATCCACAGTGGTACCAATGGCGTGGGTAGAAAGAGGGATGATGTTCTGAAAGCAGATTTTAGGAAGCTAGCGAAGCAGGACTTTAAAGGTAGCAATCTCAGTTTTACATTGAGTGCTGCATGCTAATGAGTTGAAATGAGAGGATAGGCTGGAGAGGTGGTGCAGGAGATACGGCTTTCAATTTTTGAAGCATTGGAAGACTGATTCTAGGTCAGATGGGACCTAGTCAAGGAGGATAGATTACACTTTAGAAATAATGGTAATAATATTATTACTGGGAGATTTGCTAGTATTAAAGAAGAAAGCTTAAACTAGTCTGCCAGGTGGATGGGGATCTGAAAGGGAAGTCAGGTAGGATAGAAACAAAGTTGATAATGATATGAAGAAAAGTAGTGAGTAAAATTGGAAGGCAGCAGTAACCAAGTGCAGCATCAAATTGGGTCAGATATGGAAAAGTTAATGTGATAAAATCAAAGGCATGATATCTAAATGCACTTAGCATTTGTAATAAGGTAGATTAATTGCCAGCATAAATAAAAGTAAACTGATACAATCGAATTACAGCTCTGACTGCAGGTTAACCGAGGCTGAAAATAGAATATTCGAGAGTGTTCAACAATTAGGAAGGTTAGGTAAAAAGGAAAAGGAAAAGGTGATGCTGGATGAGATCACACACACTGAGATCTAAGATCAAGATGTAAAATCAGTTTGGATGGAGCTAAGACACAGCAAATGGCAGAAAGCATTGCTACATAGGTCACTAAACAGTAATAGTAATGTAGTACATGGTGTAAATCAAGAAATTATAGGTGCATTTAAAGGAGTAGTGGAATAATCATGGGGAATTTCATTTCACATTTATACTGGGCAAATCTAATGGTACTAATGCTGTGGAGGACAGTTTCCTGGAACACATATGTGATGACCTTCTAGAAGAATAAGTTGAACAACCAAATAGGGAAAAGGTTAATTTTGATCTAGTATTGTGCAGAAAGAAAAGGCTAATTAAGCTCATTGTAAAGCAGACTTTGGAGAAGACTCATTGCAATGTGATAGAGTTTTGTGTTCAGTGTGAAGTGATGTAGTTCAGTTTGAAATGAAGTGCTTAAATCTAAACAAAGGAAACCACAAAGGTATCATGGGCAACTTGTCTGTTCAGATTCGGAAAGTATGTTAAAATATATGATTATTGATAGGCAATAGCGATTATTTAAATAATTAATATACAGTTTAAAACAAATATACATGTCACCAAGTCACAAAATATCCAACAGGATAAGTGATTCAACCTTGGCCATCAGAGGAAGCTAAATATGATGTTAGATCAAAGCAGAAGGCCTTTCAGTTGTCAGAAGATTGGTTAACTTCAGGATTGGGAGCATTTTAGACTTCAGCAAATGAGAACCAAGAAGCTAATAAGGAAAGGGCAAATAGAAAATAAAAATAAACTATCAAAAAACATGAAACTGAATTAACAGCTTGCATAGGTTAAATGAAAGGAAAAGATTAGTATGGTCAAATGTAGACTTATCACAGCTAAAGATGGGAGAATTTACAATGGAGAATAAGAAATGACAGAGAAATTGGACAACTGCTTTGTGTGTCTATTCACTGAGGAAATACAAGTGAACCAAAGGTCTACTAAGAATGATAAACTGAAAGAGATTAGTATTAGTAAAAAAAAAAGTGGGACTGGTGAAGCTATTTGGACTGAAGGTGCTGAATCACCTGCACTCAACAATCTATATCCCAGATTGTTGAATGTGGTAGCTATAGAGATAGTGAATGCATCAGTGGTCATCTTCCAGAATTCTGTAGTTTCTGGAGTGCTTCCTGCAGATTAGAAGGTAGAAAATGTAACCCCATCATTTAAGATAGGAGGGCAAGAGAAAGTGGAAAATAACAGACCTACTAGCCAAACATCAGTTGTAGGAAAATGCTGCAATCTGTTATAAAAGATGTGGATAGCTAGATGCTTAGGAAATAATGTTAGGATTGGCAGAGTCAACATAGACACATTAAAACAGTAGGATTGAGTCAATGATATGGATGTGTGAATTAAATGTAGTAGTTTCAAGTTTGCTGATGATATTATCCACTTAGTAGGACAAACAGAAATGCCGAGTATTCCTTAAATGGTTAGAGATTGGAAATTGGTGATGTCCAAACAGTATCTTCGTTCATCAATTATTGAAAACTAATATGTAGCTGCAGCAAAGCAATTAGGTCACCAGTGATATTTTGCAAAGGGGTTAGTCTACAGTAGTAGTGCTGCAATTGTATTGAGTTTTGGTGAGATCACATTTGAAGTATTGTGTATGATTTTGGTCTTCTTGACGAAAGAAAGACATACTTGACAAACAGGGAGTGCAACAAAGATTCACTAGGGACTGACTCCTGCAATGTTAGCATTGTCCAAAGGGGATATATTGAGGAAATTGAGCCTGTGTTCTTTGGAGTTTAGAAGAATGAAAGGTGATCTAATTAAAACCTAAGACATTCTTACAAGTCTAGACAGGACATTTCTCCTGATTGGGAGGGGGGAGCTAGGAATTGGGGACACAGTCTCAGAATCATGGTAGGTCATTTAGGACCGAGATGAAGAGCAATTTCTTCACTCAGTGTGGTGGATCTTTCAGTTTCTCTACCCCTGTTGAAACTCTGTCATTGAGTGTGTTCAAGGCAAAGGTATCTATATATTAAAGAATTTCTACATTTTAATGAAACCAAGGGACATATAGATAGTACAGGAAAATGGTTCAGCCACAACCTGGAATTGTGGAGTAAGCTTGGGAGGTTGAACATTGTACTTCTGCACCTATTTCCTGTGTTTCTATTACACCATTATATTTATCCGCTGAATCAATATTCATGCCTTTTGATGGCTTTCTTAAAAACCTGAAGGCTTCAGCACTCTTCCAAAAATCTGTTTCTTTCATATTTGTGCAAACTATGAGTATATATACAATGCACTTTTTATCTAAATAATGTTGTAAAACGTTGTATTGATAAAATCAGTGTCTACATACTCTGGGAATATGTGCTTGTGATTTTTTAAAAAAATCAGGTTAATTGATTGCTTTATTGTAAATACAGTCTGGGTGGATGTTTGTCGAGATCATTTCCACGCTGATGTTGGGACCATATTCAGGTCGCAACATGCTGATGCCTGTCAGTGTTTTGATGCAGACACCCAAACTGTGGGTTGCTCCATGATATCCACCCAGTTACGGACAGGTGGCATGATTAGGAGGTGGGAGATTGATGTTGTGAACTCTTTTTAAAGGCCACCTATTAGCCTTCAAGGCCAGCCTGAGAATGTCAGCCCCAAGGAACATGGTAACCTGACTGTGTGTCATGATTGGCACTACACATAAGTGTTGTCTTAAAGGCAGCGAGAGTCAAGGGAATTTTCTTTTTCCTCTGGTTATTGGCAGATAAAGATAAACTGCGAAGACATGACTGGTGGTTGCTATCGAAGTCAGCAGCTGCACGGTGTGAAATAAGACCCTCCAAGGGATATGGCAAAATGAGTAACATACAGAGGCAAACTGTCAGCCACGAGGGTTTTAAAAGGATTGCCCTGAGCATAAGGGCAGTGCAGAGGGAATATCTAGAATGTGTGTGCCCAGTACCCATCCTCACCCAAAGGAAGGCAACAAGGCTGTGGAGGTTTAAGAGGATGATCTTGTGCACCCTTTCTGGTGAAATGTCAGGAGCCACACATCAGACTGTGGATCATTATGACCAAATGAGAAAGCTAACTGTAGCTGAAATCCTCATCCTTACTTTACAAAAGCAAAGGTCACACAATGCCTGCAAGTGGAGTCCTTCTGGGGTGGACTTGTCAACCTAGCAATATGGATGACCTTGGAAAAGAATGCTTTTGATACCAGAAGGGTGGTCAGAGTGAAAGCAGTCAGTGACGGTGAAATTAGTGTGTGGCAGAGAGAGAATGAAAATGTATTAATGTTCCATAAATAAGCCTCAGAGAGCTTCCTACATTATGTATCCAGGAGATGCCACTTGCTGTGCTGCTGGAGGTCTGATGAAGCAGCTGCTGAGGTGAAGGAGGGTGAATAACTGATGTTGTCTGTCTTATACAGAGCCAATGCTGGATGATTAACAGTGGCCAAGTTTTGAGATGACAGTTACCTCAGAAAATGACTTGCACTCTGAAGACCCAGTGTCGCAGGAGTTCAGTGCATCCTCCACCAGTGCAGATTTATGCTCCTCAGTGGTGCTTCTGGGTCACACAATGTGAACATTGCAGTATATGTAGTGGGTACAGGAGTAGTAGACAGACATGGTATGAACAGTTTCATCAGTAGATACTGGTGATGTAGCAATGGAGCAGGTCAGGATATTCAACAGAGTTTCATGTGGCTGTGTGGAGTCTTGTGCAGAAAATGGAAGAATCCATTTATGATGTGAGCACTGCTATGTCTCCTGTTTGTAAGTCCATGAGCTCCTCTGTTGGGAAAGAGTGACCTCCCTCATGGATAGTCACATCTGACCGTCCCCTGAATGGATGCAGAGCTAGCCAACTGGTATGAAAAAATTGTGAATAATACATTCTGAAGTATGACTGGTCCATTGCAGAGATTGAGGCCTGGACATATGTTCCATGAAAAGACTGAGGCAGGAAGTGATGATGTAGATGGTTTCACTATCCTAGAGATCCCATCTTCTGAAGTTGACCCCTTTGCCACTGACTGAAATGAACAATAACCCTCAAGTCCCATGACTGAGGATTATCCTGCATAATTGTAGCTGGTGCAACCTATTACAGTGCCATAATGCGTATTGTCACCTCTCAAAAAGATACCGCAGACATCCCAGTCACCACCACAACCTCTTGAGTAATCTGCCTGTACCTCAGGTCCAAATACAGCAGGAGCAACAAGGAGCAGCTCTCACAAAAGGGAGGAACACTGTATCAGCAGCATCGTTCAAGGTTGCATATGTGAAGAGATTCGAAACATTGTTTTCGATGCCTATATTTTCATATGAATAAAATGCTGATGATGAAAAGTAACAGGTCTCATATCTTTTGTTCAATGAAATTACAAACTCAATAAGCCCTGACTGAGTGTGCACAGTGCATGTCATGTGGTCTTGTGTATTGTGGGAGACATACTGTATTCTGACTGTTGAGCTCCAGAAGAAGTGAATCTGATGTGGACTGTGGTTAGGGGCTGCTAAATATAAGTTGGATGGGTGTGTTCAATGCTTCCATTGGAACATCTGTCATTTTAGGAGAAGTGTCCCAGATCAGGGCACTTTAGAATTTCCTTTCATTCCGGCCAGTGTGTTTTGTTGTAGGTGTGTTCGTGGACTGTGGTCATCTGTCAGGGCCAACAGTTGTCCATTGCTAATTGCCCTAACTGAATGGCTGGGTGGGTTATTTCAGAGGGCAGTTAAAGTCACCGACATTGTTGTGAATATAGAATCACATGTAGGCAAGACCAGCTAAGGATGGCAGATATTCTTAGTGGAACAGATGGGACATTATTGACAGTGGTTTCATGATCATTAAGTGCCATAGTGGGATACGAACCCAAGGCTCCAAAACATTAGCTTGGAGTTCTGTATTACCAATCCAAAGACATTACTATTGTGCCACAACCTCCCCACAGGCACTCAATCTCCGGTGGTCTTGACACTCCTCCACTTTACCAAAACCCTCATCTTTCAACAAGGGGGCACATTCCGCAATGGAGCTTCTCCAGGTTCACTTCTCTGAATGAGTATGTTCGATAGATCACAGCAAATTACAATGATGCAGTATATGCTTGAAGGTCCGTGCTGGAGGACAGTCTGCAAACAGCATTTTCAGGAGATCTATAGTCTGCTTAATGTGATCCTCCTGCTGAAATGGCAGTGTTTGCATTTCCTCTGTGCCTCAATTGTTGGGTTAGCAACCACCTCTTTACATGCTATCTTTTGTCTACCCGGAACCTTCTACAGAGACCAGGCAATGGAATGAACAGCTGCATACCTGTGACTATCTCAACATAGATGTATTATGGCAACTGCCAAGAAACCCAGTGTACAACCTCTTCCAGTGGTTACACTACTATTGCTCAGACTAGGATGTCTTCTTACTGATGAGTGCTATGACCAGAGATGACAGGGCTTTGATGGCTTTATGCATGTAGTTACTTCTGCCTTGCCCTGAGGGTGTCATTTATTGTGAGGCGAATTAAATACAAAAACTTTTGCTACAGCTATACAAGGTACTGGTGAGACCATATCTGAGTATTGTGCACAGTAGTTCTATTATTTCAAGAAGGATGTAAATGCATTGGAAGTAGTTCAGAGAAGGTTTATTAGCCCAATAACGAGAATGAATGTGTTGTCTAATGAGGGAAGGTTGGACAGGCTAGGCTTATTATCAGTTGAGTTTAGAAGAGTAAGAGATGTTTGAACTATATAGAATCCTGAGGAGTCTTGACAGTTTAGATTGGCAAAGGATGCTTCCTTTTATGGAAGAATCTAGAACTAGGCATCACTATTTAAAAATAAGGAACAGCTATTTAAAACAGAGATTTTTCTTTCAACATGTCATGAGTCTTTTAAGCTCTACCTGAAAGGCTGGTTGGAGCATAGTCCTTGAATATTTTAAAGTCGATCCATTTAAGCAAAGGGTTGAAAGGTTCTCATGCGGAGGCAGGAATGTAGATTTGCGATTACTATCAGATCAACCATGATCTTATTGAATGGCAGATCAGGCTCAAGGGGTCGAATGGCCTGCTCCCGCTCCTGATTCATATGTTCATGTGTCCTTCCATTGATGCAAATCCCATGGCTGTGCAACTTGCCACAGATCTATGCTGCTCTCAGAAAATATTGCTGTCACCTGAGGTATGCAACAGTAGGTAACCCACTGCAAGATTACACAGGTCAGATTGTAAAAGGGTCAATGTCACCGTCAGCTTGACAACTACTGGCATTGGCCTTGAGGGATTAGATCATTGTCCAGGAGTGCGCACAACTGAGTGACCACCTTCCTCAGTAGATACAACTGTTGATGTCGATACTGCTGCTCTGGCACACTGAAGAAGTTGATCCTCTGAAGCATACTAGATTCTGCACTAATCCTAAAGCTGTCCTTGCACTATGGCAGGTCAATGACTGTGCCTGATCTCATGTATGCCATTCCCCCTTTTGTACAGAGGATTTAATATCTGTCACTTCAGTTAAGAGGCTCCTGCTGTGCCGCCATCTCATCTACTTGGACGAATAGCTGACACAGCGTGAGGCCTGTGTGCCTCTGAGAAAATTGAAATGCTATCTCAAATGACCTCTCAAGTACCGCCTGTTTCATCACACTAATTGCTTGCCTGCCACTGGGTAGATGTCCGGTCTCAACAAGATGTTGGCTTTGGAAAGATTGTGACGAGACAGCAACACGTTAAGCAATCAGCACACTGCTCTGCTGCATAAACGTTGCTGCTTGCATGTCTTCTAATTGACCTTCATCTCCTTACCAAAACCCAGACCTCCTTGTTTATGTAATGTTTAAAGGAAAATAATATTTTATTGCTAGTATGCCTATTCATTAAAGAAGACCTTAAATGTGAGAAAAAAAAGGTTTTGCTTGTTAATGTTAGCTCAACATAAAACGTAAAAATATTAGTTGAATTTTGAAGGTGCTGTTTACCTATTTTTGACAGAAGAGATATATAGTAGTAAAAAATGAGGTCTGCAGATGCTGGAGATCACAGCTGCAAATGTGTTGCTGGTCAAAGCACAGCAGGTTAGGCAGCATCTCAGGAATAGAGAATTCAACGTTTCGAGCATAAGCCCTTCATCAGGAATAAGAGAGAGAGAGCCAAGCAGGCTGAGATAAAAGGTAGGGAGGAGGGACTAGGGGGAGGGGCGATGGAGGTGGGATAGGTGGAAGGAGGTCAAGGTGAGGGTGGTAGGCTGGAGTGGGGTGGGGGCGGAGAGGTCAGGAAGAGGATTGCAGGTTAGGAGGGCGGTGCTGAGTTGAGGGAGCAGGTTAGGAGGGCGGTGCTGAGTTGAGATATATACACTGATTGTTTGAAATTATGAGGCAGAAATTCCAGTTGCTAATAAATGCGATGAAGTAAGAAGGTATCAGAGTGCCAGGTCAACAAGTGTCCTTTTCCTCATTCTAATTTTATTTACTTAGAAAAAGGCACAGTGTGGTTGTAGATGAAAAGTATCTGGAGGTCAGTGTTGAGTGGGGTCCCACAGGGGTCTGTTCTTGAGCCTACATTCTTTGTACTTTCTTTAAATGACTTGGATGAGGAGGTTGAGGGATGGGTTAATAAAATTGCAGATGACACAAGGGTTGGAGGTGTCGTCGATAGTATAGAGGGCTTCAGCAGGCTGCAGCGCGACATAGACAGGATGCAGAGCTGGGCTGAGCAACGGCAGATGGAGGTCAACCTGGATAAATGCAAAGTGATGCATTTTGGAAGGTTGAACTTGAATGCTGACTATAGGATTAAAGACAGGATTCTTGGCAGTGAGGAGGAACAGAGGGATCTGGGTGTGCAAGTACATAGATCCCTCAAAGTTGCCACCCAAGTGGATAGGGTTGTTAAGAAAGCTTATGGTGTTTTGGCTTTCATTAACAAGGGGACCGAGTTTAAGAGCCGTGAGGTTTTACTACAACTCTACAAGTCTCTGGTGAGACTGCACTTGTGTCCAATTCTGTTTGCCCTACTATAGGAAAGATACAGAGGCTTTGGAGAGAGTGCAAAGAAGGTTTACCGGGATGCTGCCTGGACTGGAGGGCTTGCCTTATGAAGAAAGGTTGAATAAAGTCTGACTTTTCTCTCTGGAGAGAAGGAGGAAGAGAGGAGACAAAATCGAGGTATAGAAGATAATGAGTGGAATAGATAGAGTCAATAGCCAGAGACTTTTCCCCAGGGCAAGATTGACTGGTACGAGGAGTCATAGTTTGAAGATATCAGGAGGAAGGTATAAAGGAGACGTCAGAGGTAGATTCTTTACATAGAGAGTTGTGAATACATGGAATGCTTTGCCAGCTGTGGTGGTGGAAGCAGAGTTTGGGGACATTTAAGTGACTGCTGGACACACACATGGATAGAAGTGAGCTGAGGGGTGTGTAGGTTAAATTACTACATTTTACATTAGGATTAACCTAATAAAAGGCAGGAGCTCTGAACTGGTTGCATGGTCAACTATGCTAAGGTGAAGTCTGATTGTACATGCAATGACAGCTTGCAACATCTGGAAATCAGGACTTTGATTGCAATTCAACCAAAATTTCTTGATCATATGCATAGTAAATGAGATGACAGCCTTTGGATTAGATATCAAAATACTTCCCAATTTGGGCATAAGGCTGCTTGATCTGGGTTACTGAATACATCACTTTGATTCAGGAACATGGAAGAATGTAGGGAAAGATGTAACAATGATTTATGGATGACTACAAAAGTAATATGAATGCTTTACAATACACTATACTCAGTTTCCAATCATCACAAAATATGTTAAGCCTTGTATTGCCACATGAAGATGATTTTAATTAAAATAGAGAGAGGCAACTCATAGTTGATTTGCCATTTTATTAATTTTGCTAACTGATCCCTGCCAATAATGTTCACAAGTATCAACAACAGTGTGAAGTATTACCAATGGGTACAATTAAGCCCAGGGCAATATTTGAACAAAGAAGTTAGAAAATCACCCTTACTGAATGAGGAGAGAATAGCATGCTGTAAATTTTATGCTACCTTCTCCTGACAGATAGCATCAAATAGCTCAAGATTGTCACATTCACAACAGTTTTCTGCATCACCACCTTGAAAAGAAATTGGTGGCTGTCAGTAAACTAACAAACTCACAATGTAATGATCTTTTAACAAATGGTCTGCAGGAAGCAGTGAGATGCAACATGACTAGAAAAGCAAAGAATATTAATGCCAGTACTTGCACTGAATGGTAGTCCACACTCAAAAAGCTAGGGTTTGAACATATCTAGAGGAACAGAGAAAACAATTAAGCATGACAATTCTAGGGGAAAATATGTGCTTCAACTGAATACAGATCACAGTTAGGGCGACAGCACATTAGCAGTGATTATCTCTCTCTCCTCCGGTTCAGTGAGGCTTGAGTTAAAAGTATATTCAGTTAATTTACCTCAATATCCTCTGTAGGTTTTAGAAATAGATTTCTCTATATTAATTCCTCTGTGGTTTGAGCTACATAGGTTAATTTCACTCTTGACAATAACTATAAACTGAAGTATGATAAGAATCACCCTTACACGCTAAATAGGTACAATTATACTCTTGTCTGAATTGAATTAGCAAGGGAAATTGAAAAGCAATGGAGGAGATAGAAACTGAGACTGACCCATATTAGTTGCTTACTGAACACTGTCCCTTGTGTATTGGTGACTGTGGGTGTGATTAGTATATTTTAGATACAAAGGAATATGATAATATCTCAAACATTTTCAGGAAGATTCCCTACAGCACATTGAGCAGTAACTACCAAAACACACAGATATTAGGCAATTGTATTTAGGTGCTTTTGTTTTGTGGCATCCCTTTGAAATATGAGAAAATCTGAGCATGCATCCAGATTCTCTTGTCTTTCTTGGAATTTTATCCTTAGCAATTTTATTTCTATCACATGGCACTGTCACGATTCCGAGAAATAATGGAGTGGTTGCCCTGGTTAAAGAATTGTCCTGGTCAAATTGTGATGTTTTGACTTTGAAATATAATATGAAAATATGTGAAAGATTGGAAAAAGGTGAAAATTGCAAAGCGTGTATTTAGGAATTCAATGATACTTCATCAATGGTCTATGCCATTAAAGTTTCTTGTACCATTAATTGAGAGTCTGTACTGCTGAAAATTTTGTACAAATTTGTTGACTTTATTTTAGCATGCAGCTTTGCTTTCAGTTTTACATTAGCAATACTGTCTCTAATTCCCATCCTTCTCTCTGGTTCTTAACATCAACTTATTTTGGTTGCACCATCATTATAAATTGTAGTTCAGTAAACTTCCCATTTTCTGGAATTCTCATACAACCAGCAAAAAAAAATCCAAGAAAATTTTCCATTTTTATGAAGTTTGTTCAAACATGTTCATTTGAACTTGGCAGACCAACTTGCCTTGTCGACCTCCTTCACCACCATTATCGTGATTGTACTACATCTGAAATCTTCCACCTATCACTTTGCAACATCAACTAAGAAGACTCCCACTCAAGGACTAAAGTAACATTGTGATGTTTTGACTTTGAAACATAATATGAAAATATGTGAAAGATTGGAAAAAGGTGAAAATTGCAAAGCGTGTATTTAGGAATTCAATGATGCTTCATCAATGGTCTATGCCATTAAAGTTCAAAGTAGAAAGCTTAGAGAGTTCTCTATGAAATCTGAAAGTGCTGAAACCGTAGAATGACATTGTACACTTGAAGACTAGAATCATACATTGTCTGAATGGTTTTTGTCAAAGAAATTGGGAGGTGCAAGTATATCTGGACCAATGGTAGTGGGAAAGGTGAAGAATGGCTCTTTTGCTTTAAGATACGGTGTGTAATGTATGATATCCAAAAGGTTGATGTATCAGATGAACAGAAATCTACAGCTTTGAAATAGGGCTTATGCCCGAAACGTCGATTCTCCTGCTCCTTTTTCAGCTCTGATCTCCAGCATCTGCAGTTCTCACTTTCTCCTGCAGATATTTATGCAACATTTAAAAAACTTGTGGTTTAACATGACCGGACTGCTGAGCAAATCTATAGTACTGTCGAGATGGTGTTAATGTCACAATGCCTTCCAAGCACAACCTTAGGTGGTGCTGATGAAAAAGTTTTAAGGAAAATAAGGACCATGTAACCATGCTTTAGTGTGCATATGTAGTGAGAATGCATGAAGTGAAATTGACCATTACAAAGCCCAAAGTAATACTTCGGTGGACACAGACATTTTTACATTGGTTTCATCATGTTTTTATGCCTAGCGTGAGGAACATTTGAAAAGAAGGAATGCCTGAAGATTGCAAAGTTGCACTTTTATTGAATAACTGTCATGCTCATGCACATGCACAAGAATCCAGTAATGGCTTTATGTGTTTCTCCCTCCTGATGACATGATAAGTTTAATTCTGCCAATGGCTCAGGATGTGATCCAAAACTTGAAAATGATTTTCTGCTGTGATTTCTTGAGAATGTTGACAAACCATGAAGGAAATGTAGATATGTTATACATTTCATTGCAGTGCACTACACTTTCTATTCCTTTGAACTTAATGCTTCTTCACACCTTACAAAAGTGCAGTTAACCAAATCTGTAATTTTGTGATCAGTTCTGAATGGTTATACTAATTTATACAAAATGTAAAAATTCTTATATCTGAAAATTGTATAGGCTTAAATTCATCCCTGTCTTTGAAACTGGTTGTTTCTAACCTGGGACCGGTGATGATGAAATGGTAAGTTTTTGTTTTGGTTGGGGTGCCAGATTAATTTTTTCCACTCAGCTTCCAACTGAGAAATGGTCTGGTAATTGTTTGGTTTTGCAAGTTTATTTGCCTGCTTAATGATCTAGAGTCTGGTCACAAGAAATTTTAAAATGTTCTTTTCAACAACAAATTTCAGCTCCATAACTGAAATATATTATATGCCTTAGGAAGCATTCATTTGCCATTTTACAAATTGCTTGGATGGACGTCTGAACTTCCAACATTTAGAGCAATTCTTCCTTTGAAACAAAATGAGGTCAGAGTAATTCGCAGTGTTTCTCATAATCTGCTAGTTCTCAGCAACTCACTCTGTTCATTCTGACCATTTCAGAAAGGTGCACTTCTACTTTATCTGCAGTGTTTGCATATCTAGAAATATGTTATTACATGACTAATTGTTCCCCATTGTATCTTTTGGGAATATTATCATCTCAAATTTTTTAGTAATGAAAGGATACATCATGTTGATGTGTGAGCAGCTGAACAGCTGATATGTATCCTGTCTGGAAGCATATCTTCTTTACTTGTTATAATTCCAACTCTCACATGCAGTGATAACATGGTTTCCATCATCTTTCCAGCATGCTCCATTTATTTATCAGACTGTGATTAATTGAATGCCATGATTTACCAAGATATGCGCAAATTTCTTGAAACATATGGAATTTCAACTTTGCTGCTAGTTCTAAATGTGATACCCTAGGGATTATATGGTAATAAATCCATTCTTTATTTGTAGCTTCACTGCAGTCCTATCTTTGTATGTTTACTTAGCATCAAGGTGTATATGTTGCAACATCAGGGCATAAGATGCAGGACCAGAATTATACCATTTGGTCCATTCTGCAATTTGATCATGATTGCTATGTTTCTCAACCCCATTCTCATGCCTTTACCCTGTAAACCTTGATCCTTTACTAATCAAGAACCTAAATATACTCAATGACTTGGCACCAACAGCCTTCTGTGGCAATGAGTTCCACAGATTCACCACCCTCTGGCTGAAGAAATTCCTCCTCATCTCAATCTAAAAGGTCACGCCTTCACTCTGAGCTTGTGCACTCAGGTCCTAGCCTCTCCTACGAGTGGAAACAACTCCTCCACATTGACTCCATCCATTGCTTCTCTGTAAGTTTTAATCAGATCCCCCCCCCTCATTCTTCTAAACTCCATCAAGTACAGATGCAGAGTCCATCACTGCTCGTCATATGACAAGCTCTGCATCCCTGGAATCATTCTTGTAAACCTCCTCTGGACTCCTTCCAATGCTAGCACATCCTTCCTTAGATAAGGGACTCAACACTGCTCACAATATTCCAAATGAGGTCTGACCAGAACCTTATACACCCTCAGCAGTACATTCCTGCTCTTGAAATGAATAGTATTGTTACATTTTGCTTCCTGTTAACCAAACCTGCATGTTTCCTTAAGAGAATCCTGAACTGGGGCTCCCTTTGTACTTCAGATTTCTGAAGACTTTTCCCATTTAGAAAATAGTCAAAGCCTCCATTCTTTAAACCAAAGTGCATAGCCCCACACTTTCCTATATTATATTCCATCTGCCACTTCTTTGCCCACTCTCCTTGTCCTCTACACTTCCCCATTTCCTCAACACTACAAGTCCCACCACCTATCTTTGGGTCAACAATGCACCCAGTTCCTTCATCCATATTGTTAATGTATAAGATGAATAATTGTGGTCCCAATGCAGGCCCCTGTGAAATTCTACTAATCACGAGCTGTCATTCTGAAAAAGACACTCTTATCCCTCGACTGTGCCTTTCGTCAGTCAGCCAATCCTCTATCTGTGCTAGTACCATGCCCCGAATACCATTTGTTCTTTTCTTACTTAGCAATCTGCTACACTTCTCCTGGTCAAAGGCCTTCTATAAATCTCAACAGATCACATCTGCTTTGTCTTACTTGCTCATTTCTACCTCAAAGAATTCAACAGATTTGTCAAGGCATTATCTCACCTTGATGAAGCCATGCTGACTCAGCGTTTTTATTTTAACCATGCACTTCCGAATATCTACATTCTCATTCTTAATAATGGACTCTAAACTCTTATTACTAACCAAGATCAGGCTGACCAGCCTGTCTTCTTCCTCCCTCCCTTCTTAAACTGGGATGTTACATTCGCCAATTTCCAGTCGTCTGAGCCCCTCCCTGACTCCAGTGATGCCGCCACAATCTCCTCAGTTATCTTCTTCAGAACTCTGGCCTGGGTGATTTATCCACCTTCAGATCTTTTAGTATCCCTAGCACCTTCTCTTAAGCAATAGTCAGTACATACACTTTTGTCCCCTGTCTTGAAGTCCTGGCATATTGGTGGTGTCTTCCACTGTGAAAACTGATGCAAAGTACCTATTCTGTTTCTCTGTGATTTACTTGTTCACCGTTACTACATCTCAGCCTCATTTTCCAGTGGTCCAATGTTCACTCTGGCCCCTCTCAGTATTAATACTTTTAAAAAAATTTATTAAAGTCTTCTTTTATATTATTAGCTATCCCACTCTCAAATTTAATCTTCTACCTCCTTATTGCTTGGTTATTTACTCCTCTGTTCACTCTTAATGGCTTCCCAATTCTCTAGTTTCTCACTAATCTTCACCACATTGCATGCTTTTTCTCTTGATTTTCTGCTGTTACTGCCTTCCCTTGTCAGCCATGACTGTCAAGTCATCCCCTGAATAGGTGTCTTCTTCCTTGGGATGAATTTCTGCTGTGCCTCCCGAATTACCTCCAGAAACTCCTGCCATTGCTGTTCGACAGTCTTCCCTGCTAGGCTCCCCTTCCAATCGACCCAGGCCAACTTATCCCTCATGTCTTTTGCAGTTACCTTTTCTCAGTTGTAAATCCATTACATCTGATTCCAGCTTCTCCCTCTCAAACTGCAGGGTGAATTCTATCATATCATGATCACTGCCTCCTCAGAGTTCTTTAACCTTAAACTCCCTAATCAAATCTGCCTCATGACATATCACCAAATCCAGAATTGTCTATTCTGTTGTAATCTGTCCCACAAGATGCTCCAAAAGGCAATCTTGCAGATATTCTACAAATTCCTTTTCGTGAGATCCTCTACGAGTGCACCTGCATATTGAATACTCCTGTGATCTTTGCAATAGTACCTTTTTTACGTGCCTTTTCTATCTCCTGATTTATTTTCTCCCCCACATCTTGACTACTAGCAAGTTTTGAGAAGATTTGTAGCTCATGTTGAGGTTCTGGATGTAGGTTTGCTCACTGAGCTGGAAGGTACATTTTCAGAAGATATTACCTAGTATCGTCACCATACTAGGTAATATCTTCAGTGAGCCTCTGGACGAAGTGAGCAAACCTAAATCCAGATCTTGACTATTGCTGGGAATCCTGCACACAACTCCCATCATGGTCTTTTTTCCTTTGCAGTTCCTCAACTCTACCCACACAGATGCTATGCCTTCTGACTCTATTTTTTTCTGTTAATATAATTTCATTTCTTGCAAACACGATCTATCCTTCCCCCTCTACCCATTTGCCCGTCCTTTTGATAGGAGATGTGTCCTTAGGTATTTAGTTCCCAGCCCTGATGCTTTTGCAGCCATGTCTGTGTGATACCCCAACATTTCCCTTCTCATTCCAATCTGCTTTACAAGCTCATTTACCTTATTTCTTATGCAGCGTGCATTTAAATTCAACATCCTCAGTACTGTTTTGACTGTTCCATGTTGATAGTATCCCCTTGTCTGCTGTGTCTGAAGTTAAATTCTTGACCCTTTCCATACTTTCTGTCCTATTACTTGTTGTGGAAATTTTAATATCCTCTGTTGAGTACCATTACCCCCCCAACTCTTTCCACAACTTTCCATGCAACTGAACCTTATCTAAATCCCTATCCATAGCTCTAGCCCAGTGACTCTGGTCCCAGCATGATTCAGGTGGAGACCATTCCATCAGAATAGCTCCCTCCTTCCCCAATACTGGTGCCGATGTCTTATGGGTTTGAATCCGTTTCTCCCACACCAATCTTTGAGGCAGCCATTTACTTCTTTACTCTGGCTTACCCTATGCCAATTTCTCTTGAGTGAGATCGTAATCCAGAGATAATTACCATTTTGGTTTTGCTTTTTAATTTACCCTCCCATGGTTCTATAACACTCCTGAAGGTTTCACTCTTCCGATTGCCAGAGCCTACCTCTTTGTCCCCCGACAATTGAAAATAATCGTTATATTGCTTTTGAGGGTTCCTAAAAATGAGGACATCTGTTTTTTCTGTCTGCAGCTTCAGCATTGGACACAGCTGTCAGTGGCGCTGCTGAGCTACTGTCTGTCTGATTTTGCTCTGGCCCGAAACGTCGAATTTCCTGTTCCTTGGATGCTGCCTAACCTGCTGTGCTTTAACCAGCAACACATTTTCAGCTCTGATTTTACTGGCAGCCCTGATAATCAAGCCACTATCCTTAACTGGATGACAGTCCCAATAGTTCCCATTTGACTGACCATCAACATAAAATCCCTCACTGGGTCCTGCCATCTGCACATGTGGGTTTGTGATCTACTTTCATTCTCAATGGTGGGATCTCCTTTTTTTCCGTAACATTCTGGGCCACAAATCTCTGACTGTGTGGTCTGAACGCTTGATGTGCACATCCTTTGTGCGTGGGAAATCATGTCTCACAAACTTGATTGAGTTTTTTCAGGAAGTAACAAAGAGGATTGATGAGGGCAGACCGGTAGATGTGATCTATATGGATTTCAGTAAGGCATTCGACAAGGTTCCCCATGGGAGACTGATTAGCAAGGTTAGACCTCACAGAATACAGGGAGAACTAGCCATTTGGATACAGAACTGGCTCAAAGGTAGAAGACAGAGGTGGTGGTGGAGGGTTGTTTTTCAGACTGGAGGCCTGTGACCAGTGGAGTGCCACAAGGATCGGTGCTGGGTCCTCTACATTTTGTCATTTACATAAATGATTTGGATGCGAGCATAAGAGGTACAGTTAGTAAGTTTGCAGAAGACACCAAAATTGGAGGTAGAGTGGACAGTGAAGAGGGTTACCTCAAATTATAAGAGGATCTTGACCAGATGGGTCAATGGACTGAGAAGTGGCAGATGGAGCTTAATTCAGATAAATGCGAGATGCTGCATTTTGGTAAAGCAAATCTTAGCAGGACTTATACACTTAATGGTAAGATCCTAGGGAGTGTTGCTGAACAAAGAGACCTTGGAGTGCAGGTTCATAGCTCCTTAAAAGTGGAGTTGCAGGTAGATAGGATTGTGAAGAAGGTGTTTGGTATGCTTTTGGTATTGGTCAGAGTATTGAGTACAGGAGTTGGGAGGTCATGTTGCAGCCATAGAGGACATTGGTTAGGCCACTGTTGGAATGTTGTGTGCAATTCTGGTCTTTTTCCTATCGGAAAGATGTTGTGAAACTTGAAAGGGTTCAGAAGAGATTTACAAAGATGTTGCCAGGGTTGGAGGATTTGAGCTACAAGTAGAGGCTGAACAGGCTGAACTGTTTTCTCTGGAGCGTCGGAGGTTGAGGGGTGACCTTATAGAGGTTTACAAAATTATGAGGGGCATGGATAGGGTAAATAGGCAAAGTCTTTTCCCTGGGGTTGGAGTCCATAACTAGGGGGCATAGGTTTAGAGTGAGAGGGGAAAGATATAAAAGAGACCTACGGGGTAACCTTTTCACACAAAGGGTGGTACGTGTGTGGACTGAGCTGCCAGAGGAAGTGGTGGAGGCTGGTACAATTGCAACATTCAAGATGCGTTTGGATGGGTATATGAATACGAAGGGTTTGGAGGGATATGGGCCGGGTGCTGGCATTGGGTTGGGATATTTTGTCGGCATGGATGGGTTAGTCCGAAGGGTCTGTTTCCATGCTGCACATCTCTATGTCGCTATGACTCTAAGAACAGGAGTATATCAATCAGATTGTAACACCTGCCCCACTATTCAATATACTCATGGCTGATTGAACTCTTCAATGCTTTTTACCCACCCTGTCCCCATCAAGCTGTACACCATTGGAATTAGAATCTTACTAATCTCTTTCTTAAACGGAGTTTCCATGGTTCACTGTGGTAGATAACAACCTTCTAAATAAAATGCTTTCTCCTAATCTCTGACCTAAGTGGCATTCATCTTTTTAAATGGTGTCCCATGGTTCTAGATGCTCCAACTAGGGAATGATTTGGAGATGCCGGTGTTGGACTGGGGTGTACAAAGTTAAAAATCATACAACACCAGGTTATAGTCCAACAGGTTTAATTGGAAGCACACTAGCTTTCGGAGCATTGCTCCTTCATCAGGTGGTAGTGGAAGGCTCAATCCTAACACACAGAATTTATAGCAAAAATTTACAGTGTGATGTAACTGAAATTATACATTGAAAAATTGATTGTCGGTTAAGCCTTTCATCTGTTCGAATACCGTGTTATTTTCACTTCTTTCATGTGTAAATCACAATACCTTTTTTTTGAAAAAAGTTGCATTCTCGGGTTAGCTGTTAACAATGGTGATAGCTAGACAATATGTTGAAGGTGTTGGCCCCCTGTGTTCTCTGTCTATGCCATGATGTTTAGATTGATTCTAATCTAAAAAGTGAAGTAATGGAGTTTTACATGAATTCATGCAGTTTTTGAGCTCACAGTTCTACATGAATGCATGTAGTTTTTGAGCAAAGTACAATGTAACCCTGCAAGTACAAATTCAGCCCATAACATATATGTGTGCATGTGGGTCTTTGTCTGTGTGTGTGTGTCAGTCTGGGTTGGGGTTGTGAGTGTGAGAAAGTGTATGTGTGTATGTGTAGTGAGTGCCGAGCCTCTTAAGTCTGTGAGGGGGTGAATGTGTGAGTGTGGGAGTGTGTGTGTCTGTAAGGGTGTATGTGCGCATCTGTGTATATGTGTGTCCATGTGTAAGTGTGTATAGGAGTGTGTGTGTGTGTGTGTGTGTGTGTGTGTGTATATAGTGCAATATACTGTAATGTGACATGAATCCAAGGTCCTGGTTTAGGCCCTCCCTATGGGTACCGAACTTAGCTATCAGCCTCTGCTCGGCCACTTTTCTCTACTGCCTGTCCCGAAATCAAAGCATCTTAACTATATCTACTCTGCCTTTCACTGTAAGTATTTAGTAAGTTTCAATGACCTCTCATTATAAGAAATACAAATCTAATTCTGACTCTTTGGTTTCTAAGTAATGCCTGTCAAGTGATGCTTTAACTTTTCATTATGTAGGATAAGGAATAGCTTTGAAGTTGATGAAGCTTGGACAGCTAAGTGGTTATTGTCCTTTGCATCACTTTATTTACTCCATTGTAACTCAATACTGAATTTCAGACCTCCACCATGAGAATTTGATAAATTCCTCTCGGATTTGGACATAGGCTGGACTGGGTAGGAAATAAATCTGGTGTATGGTCTCTTATGTTTTAACAAGGATAAGATTTTGTATCAGCATCATTCTCTGAAGGTAATTACTGGGGCTGCTGCGATAATATAATACTTGGTTCCTGACACTGTTTTAAGTGATCAGAACTGTTGAAACCATTGAATTTTCTCATTTATTTTAATATATTTAAATAGAACAGATGTCAGGGAAACAGTAAGAACCATGAAGGATCCCGAGGAGAATTTAAGTTCATCAAGTGCTCAAGACATTTTAAGTGACAGTTTTATGCCATAATGAATTAGTTGTTTATGTGCAAACACGTGTGGCTTGTACTTCCTCTCACAAAACCAGTACTTATAGAATAAATTAATCTTTAATAAAGGATCGCTTTACTTCAGGCTGTTTCTCTACCAAAGATGATACAAAAGATTCTTATTCATTTTAAGATTGGTCCCCAACTTCTTTTATGTATTCATGCATTTATTGGTGATCAAACTTTTTTTTATTCACTTATGGGACATGGGAGCCGCAAGCTGGGGGTCACATGGGAGTCGCAGGCTGGGAGTCACATGGGAGTCGCAGGCTGGGGGTCACATGGGAGCCGCAAGCTGGGGGTCACATGGGAGTCGCAGGCTGGGAGTCACATGGGAGTCGCAGGCTGGGGGTCACATGGGAGTCGCAGGCTGGGGGTCATATGAGAGTCGCAGGCTGGGGGTCACATGGGAGTTACAGGCTGGGAGTCACATGGGAGTAGCAGGCTGGCCAACATTTTATTGCCCTTTCCTAGTTGCCCTTAAGAAGGTGGTGGTGAACATGCTGCAGTCCACATACTATGGATTGACACACAGTGCCCTGAGGGAAGGAATTCCACGACCCAGTGTGTCCCAGCAGGATGGTGAGTGGTTTGGAGGGAAACTTGCACATAATGGTGTTCCCTGCAACCACATCTCCATGATAGCTGTTAAGTCATATTCATTTATTTAAATTTGTTCCATCAACTCATCTATCTTGTTACAAATGTTGAGACAAAGATCTGTAAACTTTGACTTTTTTAACCACTGCTACTCACTGCACTCACTCTGGTTCTAATTTCTCCTGCACTGTCTATGTATATTTGCTACCTTTCCTGCCACAGGAATCACTGGTTATCATTTGCTTCTTTACCACCATGCCTTCTTATTTCTTGTTGATTTTTAAACATTCCCTTCAAGTGAACCTTCACTAGTTCACTTGAAGCCCTAACTACAATTCTATTTCAATGGTCCACTAGGACACTGGTCCCAGCATGATTCAAATGAAACTCATTTGGATGGAACAACTTCCTTTTTTTTCTCCAGTACTGTTGCCAGCGTCACATGAATTGAACTCATTTTGCCCACGTTAATGTTTGAGCCATGCATTTACTTCTCTTATCTTATTTACCCCATGCCACTTTGCACATGGCTCACGTAGTAATCAGGCTAAAAGTACAAGTGACAATAAATTACTATTCTATTCTAATCTTGAGATTTTTACCTCTGAGATTCTCCTTTTTAACTGATCCCTGAGCTGCTCATGACCTCTCAGCAGAACCTCTTCCTTACTTCTACCCAGGTCTTTGGTACCCACGTGTATGACTAGAACTGAATCCTTTTCCTCCTGCTCCAAGTTCTTCTACAGTCATGTCCAGAGGAGATATCCTGAAATCTGGTGCCAGATAGGCAACACAGCCTATGGAATTCTACGCCTTTGCTGCAGAGAACATTATCTATTTCCTGAACTATGTTATCTCCTCTTCTTTATTGTTAATTCACAGGATGGTAGATCAGCATTTATTGCCCATCCCTAATTGTCCAGAGGGCAGATAAGAGTCAGCCACATTGCTGTGGATCAGGAAGCACATGTTGGCCAGACCAGGTAAGGATGGCAGTTTCCTTCCCTAAACGACATTAGTGAACCAGATAGCTTTTTCTGCTGACAATAGATTCATGGCCATTGTTATAATATATATTTCAGATTTTTATTGAATTCAGATTCCACTATCTGCTATACAGGATTTGAACCAAGGTCCACAGAGCATTGCCTGGGTTCCGAGATTAATCGTCCAGTGATAATACCACTAGGCCAACTACTTTGTTTTTCTTTTATTCCACCACTTGAATGAGGAAGAGGGAGAAATGCTTTGTTGACAGGTTAAGGAGTTATATATTCTGGATTAGTGGTGCTGGAAGAGCACAGCAGTTCAGGCAGCATCCAAGGAGCAGCGAAATTGACGTTTCGATCAAAAGCCCTTCATCAGGAATCCTGCTGTGCTCTTCCAGCACCACTAATCCAGAATCTGGTTTCCAGCATCTGCAGTCATTGTTTTTACCTTAGGGGTTATATAACCCACATCTTCTATGACTTTAGTTAATCTGGAACTTGGTGGATGTTGCATGCAATATTGAGAGTGAGCCTTCGTTGGATGTGGTTGTGAAGTTGCATAGTGAGAAAGGCGTTTAGAGGCATTGCTGCATGTTCCTCTGTTCAGTGGACTCCACACTAACCTGGATGGCTACTTCAGACCAAGCTAACAGTGCTTGATATTGACATTGTGTAGAACTGAGATTTAAACATGGCATCCACGCATGAATAATATACTGGATGCTGGTCTGAATTCCAATGACCTACCTCTGCAACTAATGTGCAGTGCACAGGTCATCATGTCATGGCTTCTAGTATTTGGGAAGATGAGCAAATTTCTACCTAATGTTGTGCTGTATGTCTGTATAACTCTAAGCCTTACTTTTGTTCCAATATGAAGTTCTAGTCTTAAATCTAGCCCTTGACAAATTTGTCCCATATAAGATAATAGCTATCAGAACAATATCTATGTGTTACTTAAGTGTGCCTTGATCCTAAGAACAGAACCCGATTTTTAAGACTTTCAGTTCTCCACTTCCATGCTGTTAGATCACAACTAGAGATAGTTCACTTTCAGTTCCCCGCTATTGTTCCACATTCCTGTTTACCCATGCCCAACAAAAATACAGGTCATTGCGTTTTGCCAATGCAAATTAGCTGTAGCACAATTAACGAGTAGGGGATGCAGTTTCTAAAGCATGATCTTTTAAGACATGTTGGCTATAATGCCACACTTTAAGTGCTATTTTTATTGAGTGATTTTTTTATATAGCTCAGGGTCACACAAGAAGACAACCATTGCATTATAGAAGAACTACCTGTAATCAGTTTCTTGCTGGAATTTTCAATTGACCTACAATCCACATCCTTTTTTGGGAAGTAGTTTTAATGGAAAAAGTAGTAAACATCCTGATATCATCTTTAAATGGCCTGTCTCTAAACTTAAGATTGCTTTCTTACTTTGAAATCCTTGTGACAAGAATCAGCATACATTAACCTTTTTAGTTATTTTGTATACACAAATCACTAGAAACTGGCGCATACATCGCATTTAAGAAAGTTATCTGAGTGGTTATTCTCAGATCTAAAGTGGACAATGTCATTTCACCGCAGTGAACTCATTCAGCCATAAAGTTATTCATCCGTAAAGTCTGTCTTTGTCCATTGGCGAAAGTAGAAAGAATTCTGAAATCTGGATTTTCAGCCTAAATGTAGACATCCTTGAGACAAATATCTCCACTTTCTCCTCAACAATCTGTGTGTTTATATTTTAATGTTTCAAAGCACTTCTTCTCGCTATAATTTAGATCTCATGGAATACAGGGAGAACTAGCCATTTGGATACAGAACTGGCTCAAAGGTAGAAGACAGAGGGTGGTGGTGGAGGGTTGTTTTTCAGACTGGAGGCCTGTGACCAGTGGAGTGCCACAATGATCGGTGCTGGGTCCTCTACTTATCATCAGTTGTATAAATGATTTGGATGTGAGCATAAGAGGTACAGTTAGCAAGTTTGCAGATGACACCAAAATTGGAGGTGTAGTGGACAACGAAATAGGTTACCTCAGATTACAATGGGAGTTTGATCAGATGGGCCAATAGACTGAGGAGTGGCAGATGGAGTTTAATTTAGAAAAATGCGAGATGCTTCATTTTGGGAAAGCAAATCTTACCAGGACTTATGCACTTAATGGTGGGGTCCTAGGGAGTGTTGCTGAACAAAGAGACCTTGGAGTGCAGGTTCATAACTCCTTGAAAGTGGAGTTGCAGACAGATAGGATAGTGAAGAAGTCATTTAATATGCTTTCATTCATTGGTCAGAATATTGAGTACAGGAGTTGGGAGGTCATGTTGAGGTTATACAGGACATTGGTTAGATCACTGTTGGAATATTACGTGCAATTCTGGGTCTCTTTTCTATAGGAAAGATGTTGTGAAACCTGAAAAGGTTCCAAAAAGATTTACAAGGATGTTGAAGAATTTAAGCAATGGGGAGAGGCTGAACATGTTGGGGCTGTTTTCCCTGGAGTGTTGGAGGCTGAGGGGTGACCTTAGAGAGGTTCATAAAATCATGAGGGGCATGAATTGGATAAATAGACAAAGTCTTTTCCCTGGGGTGGGTGAGTCCAGAATTGGAGGGCATAGGTTTAGGGTGAGAGGTCTTGCACTTTGGAAAAACGAATACAAGCATAGACTACTTTCTAAACGGTGAGAAAATTCCTAAAGCCAAAGTACAAAGGGATCTGGGAGTGCTAGTTGAGGATTCTCTAAAGGCAAACATGCAGGTTGAGTCTGTGATTAAGAAAGCAAATGCAATATTGTCATTTATCTCAAGAGGTTTGGAATATAAAAGCACCATTGTGCTACTGAGACTTTATAAAGTTCTGGTTAGGCCCCATTTGGAGTTCTGTGTCCAGTTTTGGTCCCCACATCTCAGGAAGGACATACTGGCACTGGAGCGTGTCCAGCGGAGATTCACACAGATGATCCCTGGAATGGTAGGTCTAACATACGAGGAATGGCTGAGGATCCTGGGATTGTATTCATTGGACTTTAGAAGATTAAGGGGAGATCTAATAGAAACTTACAAGATAATACATGGGTTGGAAAGGGTGGATGCTAGGAAATTGTTTCCGTTAGGCGAGGAGACTAGGACCCGTGGACACAGCCTTAGAATTAGAGGGGGTCAATTCAGAATAGAAATACGGAGACATTTCTTCAGCCAGAGAGTGGTGGGCCTGTGGAACTCATTGCCGCAGAGTGCAGTGGAGGCCGGGATGCTAAATGTCTTCAAGGCAGAGATTGATAAATTCTTGATGTCACAAGGAATTAAGGGCTATGGGGAGAATGTGGGTAAATGGAGTTGAAATGCCCATCAGTCATGATTGAATGGCGGAGTGGACTCAAGGGCCGAATGGCCTTACTTCCGCTCCTATGTCTTATGGTCTTATGGTCTTATATGAGAAAGATATAAAAGAGACCTAAGAGGCAACTTTTTCACGCAGAGGGTGGTACGTGTATGGAATGAGCTGCCAGTGGAAGTGATGGAGGCTGGTACAATTACAGCATTTAAAAGGCATCTGAATGGGTCTATGAATAGAAAGGGTTTGGAGGGATATGGACCGGGTGCTGGCAGGTGGGACTAGATTGGGTTGGGATATCTGGTCAGCATGGACGGGGTTGGACCGAAGGGTCTGTTTCCGTGCTGTACATCTCTATGACTCTACAGTCTATATCTCAACACGTATCAGCTTCTGTTTGTACATCAGCCCTCTGTTTGCTGACTTACATTGCCTCCCAGTCTGGCGATATCTTGATTTTTAAGCTCTTATTCTTGCTGTAGAAAACTGAATTTGGCCTGATTGCTGTAACCCCCTCCAATTCCAGAGCACTGTTGATCTCTGCAACCCTCTGATTCTAACCTCCATCATTGTTATATGTTGGTGGCTATATCCTTTCTGGAATTCCTTTCGAAATCTTTCCACATTTGTTTTTAAGACAATCATTAATCTTGTTCCTCTCACCAAGGTTTTGTTAACCTGATATAAAATTGCTTTACGTGACATGGTGTCAAATTGTGTTTGATAATGCTTTGAAAAAGCACTAATGTATTAAATATGTTTTATATATATGCAGGTTCTTTTTGTTGTAACTAGGAACTAGATAATGAAGTCAGCATGACTAAGGGGAAGAGTAGGCAGGAAGTGGAGGATGAAGGCAGAGGGACTGGTGGTCTGAGGTGCATTTGTTTTAATGCAAGAAGTATAGTAGGTAAGGCAGATGAAGTTAGGGATTGGATTAGTACCTGGGATGTTATTCCAATACTGAGACTTGGCTGAGGGAAAGGCATGATTGGCAACTAAATATCCCAGGATATTGATGCATCAGGTGGGATAGAGAGGGAAGTAAAAGGAGTGGAGGAGCTGCATTGCTGGTCAAAGAAGATATCACAGCTGTGCAGAAGGAGGGCATTATGGAGGACTCAAGCAGTGAGGCAATATGGGCTGAGCTCAGAAATAGGAAGGGTGCAGTAACGATGTTGGGGCTGTACTACAGGCCTCCCAACAGTGAGCATGAGATAGAGGGACAAATATATAGAGAAATCATAGAAAGATGTAGGAGAACAAGATGGTGGTGATAGGAGGTTTTAATTTTCTCAACATTGACTGGGATTCACCTTGTGTTAGAGGTCTGGATGGAGCAGAATTTGTAAGGAGGGCTTTCTAAAGCAGTATTTAAATAGTCCAACTCGGGAAGGGGGCCATACTGGACCTAGTGTTGGGAAATGAGCCCGGCCAGGTGGTTGAAGGTTCAGTAAGGGATTACTTTAGGAATAGTGATCACAATTCCCTAAGTTTTAGAATACTCATGGACAACGGTGAGAGTAGTCCGAAAGGAAGAGTGCTAATTTGGGGGAAGGCCAACTACACCAAAATTCGGCCGGAGCTAGGGAATGTAGATTGGAAGCAGCTGTTTGAAGGGAAATTCACATTCAGTATGTGGGAGGCTTTTAAAGAGAGGTTGATTAGACTTCAGGAGAGATATGTTCCTGTGAAAATTAGGGATATATGTGGCAAGATTAGAGAACCATGGATGACAGGTGAAATTGTGAAACTAGCTAAGAGGAAAAAGGATGTGTACACCAGATCTAGGTGGCTGAAGACAAACGAAGCTTTGGAAGAATATTGGGAATTTAGGACCAACTTGAAACAAGGAATTAAGACGGCTATAAGGGTTCATGAGGTATCATTAGCAAGCAGGGTTAAGGAAAGCCCCAAAGCCTTTTATTCATATATAAGGAGCAAGAGAGTAATGAGGGAAAGGGTTGGCCCACTCAAGAACAAAGGAGGAAAGATATGCATGGAATCAGAGAATATGGGTGAGATTTTTATTGAGTGCTTTGCATTGGTATTCACCAAGGAGAGGGACATGACAGATGTTGAGTTTAGGGACAGATCTTTGATTACTCTAGGTCAAGTTGACACAAGGAGGGAGGAAGTGTGGGCTATTCTAAAAGGCATTCAGATGGACAAGTCCCCAGGTCCAGATGGGATCTATCCCAGGTTGATGAGGGAAGTGAGAGAGGAAATAGTTGGGGCTATCACAGATATCTTTGCAGCATCCTTAAATACAGAGGATTGGAGAATTGTTAATGTTGTCCCCTTGTTTAAGAAGGGTAGCAGGAGTAATCCAGATAATTACAGACCTGTGAGCCTAATGTCAGTTGCAGGGAAGCTACTGGAGAAGATGCTGAGGGATAGGATATACATGGGCTATCAGTGATAGGCAGCATAGTTTTGTGCAGGAAAGGTCATGTCTTACAAACCTAATAGAATGCTTTGAAGAGGTGACAAAGTTGATTGATGAGGAAAGGGATGTAGATGTCATGTACATGGACTTTAATAAGGCGTTTAATAAGGTTCCCCATGGTAGGCTGATGAAGTAGGTGAAGTTGCATGGGGTCCAAGATGTTCTAGCTAGATGGATAAAGAACTCGTTGGACCACAGGGTGTAGTGGAAGCGGACTTCTCAAAATGGAGACCTGTGACTAGTGGTGTCCCACTGGAATCTGTACTGGGACTACTGTTGTTTGTGATATACATAAATGATTTGGAGGAAGGTGTAAGTTGCTTCATTTGCAAGTTTGTGGATGATACTAAGATTGGGGAGGAGCAGATAGTGAAGAGGACTGTCAGAGAATACAGCAGAATATAGATAGATTGGAGAGTTGGGCAGAGAAATGGCAGATAGAGTTCAATCCAGACAAATGTGAGGTGATGCATTTTGGAAGATCCAATTCAAGAGCGATCTATACAGTAAATGGAAAAGTCCTGGGAAAATTGATGTACAGAGAGAGCTGGGTGTTCAGGTCCATTGTACCCTGAAGGTGGCAACGTAGGTCAGTTGAGTGGTCAAGAAAGCATATGGCATGCTTTCCTTCTTTGGACAGGGTATTGAGTGTAAGAGTTGGCAGGTAACATTAAAGTTGTATAAAACTTTGATTCGGCCACATTTGGAATACTGTGTACAGTTCTGGTCGCCACATTACCAAAAGGATGTGGATACTTTGGAGAGGGTGCAGAGGAGGTTCAGCAGGAAGTTGCCTGGTATGGAGGGTGTTAGCTATGAGGAGAGGTTGAGTAGATTAAGATTATTTTCATTGGAAAGAAGGAGGTTGAGGGGGAACCTGATTGAGGCCTACAAAATCATGAGACATATAGACAAGGTGGATAGCAAGAAGCTTTTTTTTTCCCAGAGGGAGGACTCATGAGTTCAAATTGAGAGAGGAAAGATTTAGGGGAGATAAGTGTGGAAAGTTCTTCATGCAGAGGTTGGTAGGTACTTGGAATGTGTTGCCAACGGAGGTGGTACGGGTCGGAATGATAACATCATTTAAGATGTATCTCGACAAATACATGAATGGGCAGTAGCAAAGGGATACAGATCCTTAGAAAATAGGTGGCAGGTTAGATAGAGGATCTGGATTGGCACAGGTTTGGAGGGCCGAAGGGCCTATTCCTGTGCTGTAATTTTCTTTGTTTTTTAACTGCATTAAAATAAAGGCTGGGATAATTAAAGGAGAGCGAATTGTTCATTCCAGATAGACTGTCCTCAAGGACGGAGTGAGTGAACAATTTGCTCTCCTTGAACAACCCAGAGCTTAATCTGTCTCTGGAACTGATGGCATTTCTTATTATGTTTAATTTTTAGATCACTATTCAATCATATTATCCTGCTTTCCCAAGTTTTTTTTAATGGCTGGAGCAAATAATGCACAGTCATGATAGAAATTAATTGTATTAAATTAGAGGTAGTTAATGCTCTTGCAACTTGCATTCATCTGTCAGTCAGTGCTGATGTAACACAGGGCAGAAAACAACTTAATGTGTGCCTCTAAATTAAGAGTCATAAAAATGTGGAGCTGGAGAAAGCAAAGCAGGTCAATCAGCATTAGCAGAGCAGGAGAATCGACGTTTCAGGCAGGACCTTCATCAGTAGTGGAGAGGAAATATTTTCTCAGCTCCCTTCCCACTCCCCAGACCTGATGAAGGATCCTGCCTGAAACATTGACTGTCCTGCCCTTCGGATTCTGTTTGACCTGCTTTGCTTTTTCCAGCTCCACGCTTAATCAACTCTGACCTTCCTGCATCTGCAGTCCTCACTATCTCCTCTAAATTAAGAACCTGTCTATCTTTGGATAGGATTTAGCTCTTTCTGTGTTAGCACATTGAACTACTAAGATGCACAAAACAATTCCAGCTATTTCCCCAGTAACAAAAAGTAAATTACTGCAGGTGCCGGAAACCTGAAAACAGCAAGTGAAAAAAGTACAGAAATACTAAGTTTGAGGAGGGATCACAGAACTGAGCTCTTGACTTTTAGATTTTTGCACACATGCTGCCTTCCCGTTACTTCCCTTTTGCTGTCACACTGGAATTGTTGGGAAAGTGTTTGACCATATGTTCTTTATTAGTTTCAGAATCCCCGTATCACATTAAAATGATACTCTTCATGGCTACGTTCTTGCCTTCTGAAAATTATTTTCTATTCATCTTGAAGGTGAAAAATAAATCCGTTGTATGCAGGGTAACAAACCTGATGGGAAAACAAACCATCTTATGACTTGCTTCAGACATGCCTGTTTCAAGAGGACCAACATCATCCCTGTCCTAACTTCGGTGGTCATGAAGTGCTTTGAAAAGCTGGTCCTGACATGAATCAACTCCAATCTCCTCACTACTCTTGACCCACTCCAATTTGCTTATCAGAGCAATAGATCCAAATCAGATGTCATATCACTTGCCCTTCACTCCTCCCTAGAACATCTTGACATCAAGAATAGCTACATAAGAATCCTACTCATTGACTACAGCTCAGCTTTCAATACGGCACGGTGGCTCAGTGGTTAGCACTGCTGCCTCACAGCACCAGGGTCCCACGTTCAATTCCCGCCTCGGGCAGCTGTCTGTGTGGAGTTTGCCCGTTCTCCCCATGTCTGCATGGGTTTCGTCCGGGTGCTCTGGTATCCTCCCACAATCCAAGGATGTACAGATTAAGAAAATTGGCCATGCTAAATTGCCCGTAATCTTAGGTGTTGGGGAATGGGTCTGGGTGGGTTGCTTTTCGGAGGGTCGGTGTGGACTTGTTGGGCTGAATGGCCTGTTTCCACACTGTAGGGAATCTAATCTACTGTTATCCCCTCGAGAGTGATTACTAAACTTAGTGATGTTAGACTAAGCTCCACTCTCTGCAACTGGATCCTCAGTTTCCTGACCTACAGACCACAATCAGTGAATATTGAGGACAATATTTCATCCTCACTAACACTCAACACTGGAGTCCCCCCTACTGTACTCACTGTATACCCATGACTGTGTCGCCAAATACCAGACTAATGCCATTTACAAGTTCACTGATGACACTACTATAGTCGGTTGAATCTCAGATGGTGAAGAAACAGACTACAGACGGGGAGGTGGAAGACCTGGAAAAATAGTGCACTGAGAACAACCTAGCTCTCAATGCCAGCAAAACCAGGGAACTCATTATTGACTTTTGGCGGGATGTTACTCATGCCCCTCCTACACATTAACAGCACAGAGGTGGAACGAGTGGAGAGTGTCAGGCTCCTGGGAGTGGTCATCCACAACAAGCTTTCTTGGATTCTTCATGTGGACACACTGGTTACAAAGGCCTAACAACGTCTCTTCTTCCTCAGGCAGCTGAGGAAATTTGACATGATGGTGAATACCCTTGCCAACTTTTATAGATGTGCCATTGAGAGCATTCTGTCTGGATGTATCACTACCTGGTACGGCAACTGTACCATTCAAGATCAGAAATGGTTACAGGGAGTGGTGAACTTGGCCCGAACAATCACAAAGGCCAACCTCCCATCTATAGAATCCATCTACCAGGCCCGCTGTCAAGGAAAGGCCACCAGCATTCTCAAAGATCCATCCCACCCTGGCAATGTTTTTCTACAACCTCTACCATCGGGGAGAAAGTACAGAACCCTGAACACACGCATCAGTTGGTTCTGCAACAGTTTCTACCATACTGTTGTTAGAATACTGAATGAACTCACAAACCCTTAACATTTGCCTGTACCGATATTTTTGTTTTTGCCGCTGTTTACTTATTATTTACTACCTATGCTACTTAATTCTGTGATCTGCCTGTATTCCTCGCAAGACAAAGTTTTTCACTATGCCTTGGTACACGTGACAATAAATTCAATTCAATTCAATTCAAAAGATGTGTCCAGAAACAGCTTTTTCTTTTCAAAACTATCCTTAGAATTCTCTCTTGGTATTGCGGTTTGGAATTCGAAGCTTCTATGCACAAGTTTGATTGCAACATTAAGCATCAATTGCTAAATCAGAGCTGCTTCAACATTAGTTAGACTGAGATATTTGTGACTTGTGTCTTAATATCCCAGTTTAACTTTTCAAATGATTTTGTTCTTGTACAATTGTCTCCAACTGCACCTTACTAAGTCACTAGAGACAAACAAAAAAAAACACAAGTCCTTGAGGACAGCCCTTTCGTGTTTTCTATTAGGAATAAAGTTGAGAGCAATAGATTAATTTTCCAATCTGTCTGTAGGCCAGACCTGTCTTATCCAATTATCATGGTGAAGTTGAATTTCTTCAGAAGATAGTCAAGCAATCAACCCTGGTATATTTTCACTTTGCAGTTTTAAAAAAAATGCATTCCACCAACATATTGTATTGATCTGCAGACTTTTAGGTTGTTCAATCAGTCTACTTCAACCATTGAAATGGTGCAAATCTGTTTTTTCTAATGAGTTTTTTTCACATTATGTGGAATCTTCACACATTCCTAATGGATAGGAGTAGTGAAACCATTTTACTTTTTTGTTATTTCATCTCCTTGATCATCTTTCACCAACTCGATACATTAAAATGTGCCAGCTTATCAATCTAACAAAATATACTGAATGATTACTCATCCATTTTGTTGCCATTTGGTTATGTTTAAATTTTTTAATAGCTCTGTCCTTTATATTTAAAATAAAAATAATAATTTTGTGCTCATCTGTGGAGACAAACTGTGTTACCATTTCTCTGCATCATTGGGTCACTTCAATTTGATTTATATATATTTATCTAATTTTGTATATTATGTACTTTTAATTATAATACAAAAAGCATCAAAAGCCCCCTAATTTACTTTTAATAGTTTAAATGATGGCTTTGATTCAGATCTCACACCAGTAACAAAATATCAAATAATCTGACTTGTCAACATTTTAATTACATACTTTTTCCTTCCTATCTCACCAGGCAATATAACATCTGACTTAATTCCAACAGTCTCTGTGCACTGACAGGTCAGTAACTGATTCACCAACTTTATGGGTGACTGCTTTGTCACTCAAACATTTTACCTCATTGTCCAAAACTCTTGATTTTCACTCGGGCTATATAAATTTCCTGAACAGCAAACAGTTTCAGGCTCTCCTTATCCATTGCACCACTACAAATCTTGTGTTACTCCTTCACGCCTATCCCTAATTAACACTGGATAATCTCTATAGACCAGGTGATGGAAGGAATGAAGGGCTTTCATTGGCGGTCCTGCCTTACATTAAAACTCAATTTGTTGCCAGTTACATTTCTTAAAAGGATCAGGTTGCCTTCCAAGAATGTGTTAAATTAGAACATCAAATGTTAGCTTTTACTAGCATTTGATGTACAAAGTTATATTGCCAATTTGATAGCCAAATTCAAAGGCAGGCATGTTTTCAACTATTGTTTAGAATGGTGATGGATCAGACATTAATTTCAGACCCAGTAAAGAAGATCATCCATTACTTCTTGCCAGCAATGTAAGGAATTGACTGTAGGAAGATGCTAACACCATTATTGGAATACTGTTAAGTTAGGTAGACTGCTTCCTTGCATTATTCTCACATCACCTACTGTATACCGAGACTGGTAGTTAAGATCAATTAGAGTTGGCTATTCAATCAGCAGTGGGGTTGCTTAACCAATTTTAAGGATAAACATTGAAGTCACCCCTCTTGCCTCAGAGGTTATTTTGGATAATTGCTTGCCTTGTTGCTTCTTTCAAACATATTCACGATGCAGGATCATTGTCTCATCAGCTGAGGGAGGATGGTAGTTGGTAGTCAGTCAGAGACTTTCTTATTCTTGTCCATGGTGAATTAAAATCGATGCTACAGCTCTGAGGGCTTCTTGCTCTGATTGTGCAACTATTTTTGAGAATATCTTGACAATGGGCAATGTCAGACCAGTGATGGTGGTGAAAGAATCTGGGACAGTTACTGGAAGATATGATTCAGTGAGTTTGAGCATGTCAGGCTGTTACTTAAATAAACTCCCAGATAGCTCTTCGAGTTTTTGCCCAGGTTAATGAGGAGGATTTTATAGAGTCAACTGGATTGCATGTGGCTTTGTCATTTCTGGTGCTTAGATCAATGCCAGGCAATCCATCCAGTTTTATTAATATTTAACTAATTGATAGTTGTGGGCATCATTAAAAACTTGGATATTTATTAATAATGGAAGGAATATTTCCCCCATCCATTGACTTCATCTATACTTCCAGACATAAGTGAGGACTGCAGATGCTGGAGATCAGAGTCAAGATTAGAATGGTGCTGGAACAGCGCAGCAGGTCATGCAGCATCCCGCTCCTCGGCTGCTGCCTGACCTGCTGTGCTTTTCCAGTGCCATTCTAATCTTGACTTTATCTATACTTTCTGCTGCATTGGGAAAGGAATCAACATAATCAAAGACACCTCCCACTCCAGTTATATTCTCTTTCACCCTCTTCTGTTGGACAAAAGATATAAAAGTTTGTATACACATACAAACAGATTCAAGGACAGCTTCTTCCCCATTGTTATCAGACTTCTGAATGAACTTCTTTAATGCTAATGTTGATCTCTGCAACTTGTCAGCAGCTGTAACATTGTATCCTGCACTCTGTTCTGTTTCCCCGGATGCACTTCTATAGTGTGATATGCCTGTAAAGCACATAAGACAACAGTTTTAATTATACTTCGGTATGTATGACAGCAATAAATCAAAGCAAATCGTATCTAAATGTGGAGGAACTGGCTCATGACTATTTCAGAATTAATTTCAATTGGGGAGCTTAAGGCACAGCAGTTACTATTATGACACAGGGTAAACTTTCCTGCTTCATGTAAGCCAGCATCACAGACAAGATTTATCCCGTGCGGTAATCCGTGAAAAATTCAAGAGGCCAAGAACCATTTAAAGCAAAGGTTGACAACTTTATTTCTGAAAGTATAACAGAGGATAATTAACTAACAAGTATTTATAACTCCTTCCTCCCAAACTATCATTTACCTTCCCTTCAAGAATACTAGTCTGTTAAAACTCCCAATTACAATTTACAAAACAAAACATCTTATGTCAAAACCAGGCAGCTTTCAGTTCTTCTCTGTATTTCAGTCTTCTTTTCTTCTTCTTGGGGATTTTGCTTCACAGATTACTGATTGATAAAGGTACCTTTAAGTGAGCTATTTTTCGAGTAGTCTTTTTACATGCTGGTAGCTTGACAGTTCTCCTCTCAACTGTTCAATTTTCCCCGGTCTTATACATCCAAAGCATCGGATTGTGTCATTTGCTTTTAACATTGTCAATATACTAAATTCAAACTGGATTGGAGTTTGACATTTTTTTTGGGTATAATTAAAACTGATTGGCCTAAATCAAATCTGTTATGTCTTTTACAGGCAACCAGCTAATCGAGTTATTCAACAAAATGTTACATTATCTTTTTTTTCAGCACTCTTAGTGCTGTCAGGTAGTTCTCTTGCATTTAACTCCCTTAAAGGTACAGTACGCCCACATCTTCATAACACCTCCCTGCTTAAGAAAAAAATAAAGCAACACAATAAAAAGATGGCTTCATTTTTTTCAACTTTTTAGACACACTATCCGAACCATCAGATAACTTGAATATAATTTCACCTTAACTTCTTCCCATATACCTGCATATATATATATATATATATATAAACATTAAATAAATACAAATCTGATCTGAACTCTATCAGTTAAATCTGCGATAATGCAGCTGCAATTACATTCTTACGGCCTGCAACATTTATGATTTTTAAATTAAAAGTCTGTGACAAAAGACTCTAACAAAATAGTCTCATATTCTTCTCTTTAAAGTGTTCTAAGATTGTAAGTGGATCATAATCAATGTAAACAATCCTCTCTGACATATTGTTCGTGACATACACATTATAATATTGTAAGGCCAGTACCAAACTCAATAGTTCCTTTTCGATTGTGGAGCATTACCTCTGGTGGATGTTGATCTTCTTCAAAAAGTAATCAACTGGCAGTTCAATCCCATCCTCATTTTCCTGTAGGAGTGCAGCTCCAACTCCTATGTCACTATCATCGATAGTGTCTTTAAACGGTTTTGAAAAGTTTGGTGTAGCTAAAACTAATGTGGAACGTCACTTCTGCTTTCACAAATTCAATTCTATTTAAGTTTACCATCAGTTTTGCTTCTCATAGTCTTTCAAAGAACTCTGCCAACTGTACCACGTGATCTTTCCAGGACTTACTAAAGATCACTACATCACCCAAAAAGACTGCACATTTTGTTAACCCAGCCACAACTCTGTTCATAAGTCTTTGGAATGTGGCGGCTGCATTCTTCATTCCAAAGGGCACCACATTAAACTGACATAGCCCCTTTGGGTTACAAATGCAGAAATTTTTTGTCAACTCTGATAAAGGTACCTGTCGGTAACCATGCATTAAGTTCAACTTGGTGATGTAACTGGCTTGTTTGATTTTCTCTGTACAATCCTCCAATCTAGAAATTGGATATGAATCCAATTTTATAACGGCATTGACCTTTGGATAATCTATGCAGAATCGTTGAGTTTCATCTAGTTTGGGAACTAAGACTATCAGCGAACTCCACTTGCCCTGGTTTGGTTCAATGATGTCCTCTCAAGCATGGCCTCCAACCCCTTCTGGACCTATCTGGCTTTGAAAGATTTAAGCTGACAGGGCAGTTTATTTATCGGAGCAGTACTCCCTATGTCTACTTGATGTATAATAACATTAGTCCTCCCCATCTGATTCTTACAGATGTCCTTCTACTGCAGTAACAAATCTTTCAACTGCATCCTGTGCTCCTGAGACAGATAGCTTACTAACCAATCCTACTCCTCAAGGACTTCTTCATTAATCTATTTTAAGGCACATCAAAATCTATCTCATCTGCATTTGATTCCTCACTCTGCAGAGCAGTAACTAACACCTGTTTCTCCAGTTCTTTCTCTCCAGTATAATACGTTTCAACATGTTCACATAACATACTAGATACCTTTCTTTTCTATCTGTCATCTTTATGAGATAGTTCACCTGACTCAACCTTTTCTCAGTTTGATAGGGACCCCACTAAACCTGGCTTTGAAGGGATCTCCTATCACTGGTAACTGTAATAACACGTCATCCCTTCGGGAAAATGTCCGAGTCTCAGAGCTTTTATCCGCCACCTGCTTCACTCTACAATGTGCCCAATTTAGATGATGTTTATCTAACTCATCTCCTCTATTTAATCTCTCCCTCACCTCTGATACATAATCTAACTGTGAGATCTCCGACTTTGATCCTGTCAATTTTTCTTTAATTAATTTCAAAGGGCCTCTCACTTCATGACTGAATATTAACTCAAAGGGAGTGAATTAAATAGATTCATTTGGGGCATCTCGAATGGCAAACAATGTGAATGGGATTATCCCAGTCATTCGGGTAATCCTGACAGTATGCTCTGAACATAGTCTTCAAGGTCTGATGCCAACTTTCTAAAACTTTCTGGGATTCAGGATGATACGCACTAGATTTAAAGTGCTGTATACCTAGCTAACCATAGCTTCTTTAAACAGCCTAGCTGTAAATTTGACCCTTGGTCAGACTGAATCTCTCTGGGTAGCCCATACTGTGTGAAGAAAGCTACTAACTCCTCTACTACTTTTTTTGCCTCGATTCTCTGGAATTGCCTCCAGAGATCTGGTAGACACATTGGTTATGGTCAACAAGTACTGGTTCCCACTCTTAGTTCTCGGGAGGGGACCTACATAATCAATTATAACCCGTGTGAAAGGTTCTTCAAATGTGGGAATTGGCAATAAAGGTGCTGGTTTTATTACCACCTGTGGCTTACCTACCGTTTGGGATGAATGACACGTACGGCAAAAGTTCACCACATCCTTGTGCATTCCAGGCCAATAAAAACGTTTTTGTACCTTAGCCTGAGTCTTTCTTACCCCTAGGTTACCTCCTATAGGTAGTTCGTATGCTACCCATAACACTTCCTGTCTGTATGCTACTGACAACACAATCTGATGTACTTTGGCCCATTTCTCCTCTGCACTAACCTGCTATGGTCTCCATGTCCATTCTAGGAATTTATCTTTCAGATAATAACCTTCTGGAATATTCTCTGCTTTCTTTCGGAGTGCGCATCCACATATGTATCTTTTGTCATTTTGTCTTGCTGTTGCAAGTCCATTAGACTTTCAGGAGTAAACCCTTCTGTCTGACCCTCTGCCTGATCAGGTTTTTCCTGCACCATTACATCAAACAGGGTATCCGCTAACTGAACCTCAACTCCTTCACCTAGTCAATCTTTTACATTGCCTTCTATAATACTAGTTCGATAAAATTCCCAATTGTGATTTACAAAACAAAGCTTGTTATCTCAAAATCAGGCAGCTTTTGGTTCTTCTCTGTATTTCAGTCTTCTTCTTCTTGGGTATTCTGCTTCACAGGTTACTGACCGATAGAGGTATCTTTAAGAGAGCTATTTTTCGGGTAGTCTTTTTACATGCTGTTGGCTTGTCAGTTCTCCTCAGCTGTTCAATTTTACCCGGTCTTATATGCCCAAAGCATTGGATCGTGTCATTGGCTCTTAACATTGTCGGTATACTAAATACAAACTGGATTGGAGTTTGGTATTTCTCAGGGTGTAATTTGAACTGATTGGCCTTATCAAATCTGTTTTGTTGTTTCCAGGTAACCAGCTAATCGAGTTGTTCGACCAAATGTTACGTTTTTTTTCAGAACACTTAGATCTGTCAGATAGTTCTGTTGCTTTTAACTTTCTTAAAGATACAGTACACCCACATCTTCATAACATTATGCATTACCAGAATGTGGATTGGTTTGATGCTTGGATGCTTTTTCATTATTTTTCTCACAACAATTATACTAATGATAAAATTGAGGGATTTTTTTTGAAGTTACAGGAGATAAGACAAAAAAATTGCCCCAAGACAAATAAGACAATATTTATAGTGAAGTCCTTAAAGTCAAATTGCCAACTAACTTTGAGTGACTTGTAGAAACTTGGATTAAAATACATCTCATTGAACATGGAGGCGAAGATATAATAGTTTGGCTATTGCAATGTTGAGAGAGTCATAGAACTGTACAGTTACATGTCCAGAATCCCAGATGCAACTCTATGGGCGTTGCCCGCAGGATATTGAACATTCCAGTGGGAAATTCCTGTGCCTCCAACCATCTGAGAAAACCCTTAATGGAGGATTTGGTTGGTTCTGCTTCTGTTGACTAATATCCAAGAATGGTCAGATGATTAAAAATCGAGTCTAACTTCTTGGTAATCATTAGACTAATTCCCTCCTACCCTCTAGCTTGTGACTGAAACTGCCAATTAGCCCAACCCCCATGTAGACACGTAAACACAAATATTCCCTCTGACACCGCCCCACCCACTGGCTGTCTCCATTGCATGACAACCAACACACTGGAACCCTCTCACCCACCTGCCACTAATACTCAAATCCCTTACCTGTGCTGATAATAGACCCCCCTCTCTTCACTCAGCTGCCTTCACACATCACCTAGGTGGTCCTGACATTCTCCTCACCCACATGTCTCTTGCCTGCTGGTGTTGACATACCAACAACCCCCCCGTACCTTCCTGCAGCTGCTGACCCCAGCACACCGATCACCTGAACCTACCCACAGTACTGCATCATTCACCCAGCATTTTGGCACCTTACGTATTTGTCACTCTTATCTACCTGGTGCCCTATCCTCTTGGAACCTTACTTACCTGGCATTCTACTCATCCAGCAATCTACCTTCCTGACACCATGGAATGCTACCCACCTGATACCCTGATGCTTTAGCCAACAGTCACCCTACACAATATTTCTTCAAAATGCTTGCCCTTTCACAGCAGCTATCTATGTGCCTGGCTATGCTGCTGGACTTTTAAATTTCTTAACAGGGCCAATTGCCTGCTATAAAAGAGGGCATGATTTCACTTCCCTGACTGTTCTGCACTGTAGGGGAGCTGTGTTGATAATTTCAAACTCTGATCTGCATTTCTGAAGCAACTGGGATTGGAATTCCTGGCAAGAAGTATGAAGTTAAGTACCAATGTAAAAAATGTGACCTGAGTGGCAACCGACTGTGATGACCAGTGTTTCAGACATTAAGTTATAAAAATACTGGAGGACTGTATGTGGACTGAAGGAAACTGATGAATACCGTGCAGGTTTATTTCCAAAAGTGCATAATTAGGATTGGATAAACAATGTCTGAATTCACAAGGTCGTTTATACAAAAAGGCACCAGCATGGGCAAGACAACAAAGCTCTGTATGTGCCTTAAGTTAATTGAAAATGAGTCAGAGATCGAGTCATCAATTTTCAAAATGCAAGGAGTTTGTTTGAGGGAAAATTAGATAGCTATGAATGTAACTTCAGAGAAAGATCATGTAACAATAATCTGTTTAAAATTGCATGTTGTCAGAAGTATAATGGAAGACTTCAAGACATTGAATATACAAAATATTCAGGAGCTGAACAAAACATCAGTGATATGAATAACAATGGAATGACCATGCTGAAAACTTTGGGGCTGCTGAGAATGGAGCAAATTGGAACAGGAGTAAGCCCCTCAAGCCTTCTCTGCTATTCAATAAGACCAACTCTGATTTCCTGTTGCACTCTCAATTCCTTTGGTTCCCTAGGTATTTGAAAATCCATCTATCTACCTCAGCCTTGATTATATGAAGCAATTGAATATCCACAACAGTCCAAAATGGTGATCCTGTTTTCCTGGGATTCTGCCTCCTTGTTTTAGATTCACCCGCCGCTGCAAAAAAAAACCAAAGTATTTTTTCCTGTTAAGCCCTTTCAGAATCCAATGTTATATTCTCTTATGCTTTCAAACTTCAGAGAGTATTGATCCATGCCACTTGTTTTTTATTCATAGCAGAGTTCTCCTGTTACAATCAATCCAATGAGCTTTCAATACACCCTCTCACTACATCCTTCCTTCAGTATTGAGGCTGACACTATACAGAGCACCCCAGATGTGACCTCACCAAAGTTTTGTTCAGTTGTGGTTTGAATTCCTGACTCTTTGAGCTGAGTTTTTAAATCGGCTACAGAAATGAGAAAATCACTTGGCTGACCATCTTAGAGAAACTAACCTGAATGTTGGGATCTTTGCTGTAAGGAGGGGGGTTGGTTTGTTAATGAGTTAGGCCTATCACTCTCTGCACACATGCCAAGGACACCTACATTCCAAAGCAGGCTCAGTTCACTTCAGTTCACTAAGACTTTGTCCCAGTTGTTTGCTAAATATTAGGCCCTTTCATTCTCCTCCCTAACACCCCCTCAACCCTACCCACTCCTTGTACATAATCCAACTTGTGTACCCAGTCACCTCTGTAGCCTCTTAACCCCGATGCAAATTTAATAGCAAATGATGCCACTATAGCCCGCCACAGCTCATTGCAAACTTAATATCAATTAACGCTATAATGCAACAGTTATGTTCCTCTTCAACCTCGCACTGTAGAAAATTGTACTATGGAAAACTGTTATAGAAAATCACGTTGTAACAGTTCGCTAATAGAAATTCGTTATACCCATTCATTGGAAAGTTCACGTTATCCAAACAACTTCCACAATTTGTCAATCACGTTATAGCCAATTCATGCTGATGAGTTGTGCATGAAAGCAGAACAACCTGTAATGTCTCGTGCCAACTTACCCACCACATTTTGCTTTTATACTCTCCATATCAATTCACTAAATACCCTGCATGGACCGAGTCAAGTTGCAATGTAATAAAATGTAGAAATCTACACATGCGTTAGTGATTTAAGAACTGTGTTTCTTGAAGACCTTGATGTGCTAATGACCAGGATGTAAACTATGTGCCGAGGACTAAGATGTAAACGATGTGACTAACTGTCGTCTGCAGTCCAACAAAAAGCATTGTTGTAAAATGGTGTGCTGCATTGTTATTTGTCACTGCAAGTTGTTGTTTCAGCTATTCTTAAACCTGTTTGAACTTTTCAAATATCTTGAGAAATTGCTAGTCAGTCTGTGTTAATTACTGACAACACAAGAAAACATGACACCGTGAACAGTGCTAGTGATTTTCAAAAAATAATAAGTAGTAGTGCAAGCTTCAACAGGAGAAGGCCTCAGGCAAGACTTAAAACATTGCAGAAGTGACATCTACACGAGGCTCCAGTTAAAAAAAAAGATACTTCAGGAAAAATGCGTGCTTAATTTGTAAGAAAAAAGGTTTGAGCTGCAGCTTAAAACAGCATAGGCTGCAGGGTTTAAATACGAACAATCCCTAGACATCAATAGTCATTGCAAAAGATGTAGCACCAGAATGATGACTATCAAATTGCCTAACATGAGAAGACCATAAGCATCCAAGCAAAAATTGAGCAAGACACTTTTAAACAAATTGTAGAGCTATGCATTTAGATTTAGTTGTTACAAAACCGCATCAGCCAGTTATGCAAGTAAAGATAGCTACTAAAAACAAGATATTGCACAAAGTCAACACTTCAGACCTGCCTCTAGAGGACCAGAGAAATTCTGGTAAGTTATGGGCAATGCTGGAAAATCAGTTTCTTGTGACAGTAGAACTTAGAATTTGTCATCTAGAACTGATGTCATACAAGTAACAGTGACTAAAAATCTATCGATTGATTTGTCAGTTAGTGGCTTGACAAAGGTGAGGACTATAATTTTTCAGAGGCTGAGCTATTTACATGGACAATGGAGCTCATTATGGCTTCAGTGCCAATTGGAGCTTTCCAAAAGAGATGTCTTGGACAAAAAACAAAGATCAAAACACATATGTGTTGCTAAAAGATGGCAGAAAATGTGAAACCATAGTAGCCAGACTACAACATCAAGAAACCCTAGGTTTCAGTTACTAGTATTGGTGTAGTAACAAGGATACAGAAAGCAAATAAGCTGTTTGGAAAGTGCAATTTGTTTTGACCACTGTGAAGATAACGTATGTTTAATTTGCAAGTGATATAGCGCAAAACAAATGGGCTTATCTATACAAGAAGTCAGTTCTGGAGTCAGAACCATGGGCTACAATTGGGCATAACCGAACAAAATGAACATATATGATGTTGGAAACAATAACAGAGTGTGTCAGAGACCTTTTTAAAAGCAAGCATGGACATGAAATTAACAACAAAACTGACCAATCCTAGTGAAGGTTCAGAATGGAAGATACTTCAACTAAAAGGAAAACAAACTTTCCCCAATGTGAATGAGTGAGAAGTTTTTGCAATTATTAACATTAATAATAACAAGCATGCACTCAAGACCAAAGTCAATAGAGGACTCAGCGCAAGCACTCCACAATTCAGAATCCTACAGGATATGTACATGAATTGTTGAAAGTCAATTATATAATTCACAACAGCAAAGTTTAGTGAATGTAATGGGACACGCATCCCTTGCATTGGTCCTTTTAAAAATCATTCATGGGATGAGGAAATTGTTGGCTAGGCCAGAATTTATTGCATTCCTAGAGGGCAGTTAAGAGTTAATGACATTGCTGTATATCTGGAGTCACATGTAGATCAGACCAGGAAAGGATGGCAGACTTCCTGCCTTAAGGAAATGAGTGAACTAAATGGGTTTTTCCAACAATCGACTGGTTCCATGGTCATCATTAGACTCTTAATTCCAGATTTTTTAAATTGAATTCAATTTCCAACATCTGCTGTGGCGGGATTCAAATCCAGTTCCCCAGAATGTTATCTGGGCCTCTGGATTAACAGTGCAGTGATAATACCACTAGTCATATATTGATGATGGAATGCAGTTATGGCAATTCTGTATGGAAACCACAAGTAATTTAGTTGGTGACACAAGTGGGCCAGAAAATGTAAGACTGTTGGCATGTTGGATCTCTATATTGTGTGCTATGTAAAGAAAGCTCAATCTTTCTTAAACACCTTGTTGTCAATTATTTATTGTTTACCTTCTGCTAATCAATAACAGCACGTTGTTGTTACATCATGTATCCAATATAGAATTGGCTTTAGGAATTAAACTCGTTTGTTGTGAGACTAAAAGTTCAGTGACACAAATTGACTCCAGTGCCCAATTTAGTTTCTGTTTGTAACAACTAAAATACTTATTCTGTCATCTTCATCCACTTCAGTTCTTTTAAATAAATTAACACTTAGCAGATGAACAAAGTCATAAAGATGTAGTTTGTGCACTGCCATCACCATGGCTTAATTTCAGGGCTTCACTGTAATACTGCCAATTGGATTATGGATGAATTGCCATTCTGATTAAAATTCATGGGTAAGAACTGAATCCTGACTTATTGCAATAAATCAACAGACTTTTGGATTAAGTGAACCACATATAAATAAACTAACGTACGGCCAGTCTCCCCAAATGAATATTCCTGTGAACAGTCAGTCTGTCTGTTAACAACTGTGCACTATTATTATTTTCTGTTTACCACCCAGAAGAATGTGACGATAAACATAAACCACAGGGTTTCGTGAAAGCAGTTTCTCTCAAAAAAAATTTAAGGAATAAAGAGGCTACATGATTGGCTGTGGCATATGATTTATGTCACAGGCAAAGTTCTCATTCATCCTCCAGTGGTGAATTATATTCATTGACAAATTAAATGAATTGAGACCATTCCAGATTTTTGTGTATCATATACTCTATTCATACCAAATGTTATGGAAGTAACTTTAAAATGATAAGTTAGGTACAATGATTATCTTAAATTCAAATTATTGTACTTTGCAGTTGATAAATTAATTGGAGACGCCACTAAAAGATCCTTTGCCTATCGTGCAGTTTCTTCAGTTGTAACTGAGGCTGTGAAAAACAATGGCCCTTCTGACATACTCCAGTTATGTCTTTGAAATAAAATAGAATTAAGAGATGGGTAAAAATGGAAAGCACTATGTTAATACTTAATATAATTTGACATGAACATAAGATGTATTTTTTATGACTTCCAGACTAATATAGAACTGTTATAAAATTACACCATCAACCAAGACTTAGAGACATACAGTCAAGTCTACTCATGTATAAAGGATTGGAGCGATTTAACACTTTTCAATATATATGTCATACATACTTTTTAACCAGAATGCTTTCAACTAATTACAAGCTACAGTACATTACTCGACTTCATCATGTTGCTATCACTATACTCCAGAATCAAGCTTCAGGTTAAAAAATAAAGAGGCAAATAAATTATACAAGTCAATATTGAAGAATGTTCATTGGGATGCACTATTCTAAAATTATTAAATAAAAGACCGATAAAGTAATGAAAACTAATGGGAATAAAATGGGGTGAATCTTTGCAGGCCCTGATGCTGTCGGCCATGGTAAAATCGAGTCAGATGTCCAGTGAAGCCCTTCTCGACAGAGACCGAAACAGTCACATTTTCCAACTAAGCCGCAGACACCGAGACAAGTGAGCGGCACAAAACTTATTCAAGATATATTATTGCTCATTATCACCTTCATTACTACCCACGCTTGCCTCACTAATATGCAGGCTCCATTTCTCCCAACTGACAGATAGAAACTAGACACTGAGAATTCCTGACATGTGACTGAGTAGGTACTTGGCAATTACATCTCTCTGCTTACTCCTCCAGCCATCCATCTGAGGACACCGAACACCAGCATTTCAGGGTAGGCTTCATGGGCACATGCATTCCACTCATAGCAGGCTCACTGCATCATCATGGCTCAGCTTTAATTCACTTACAGTATACTCCAGAACATCAGTGCTTTACTTTGGAGTGCACCAGCACCTCTAATTGCAATTCTGCTGCAACTACAGTCTGTGTGCCAGGACTAGCTCAGAAATTGGACAAGGCTACAATTCAGGCTGCTTTCTCTCTCCTTCAGTGCACACTCAGTTTGATTCTTACAGCATCCGTGCCTTGCCTTGTCTTGCATTGCCCTTTTGCACTATGTCCCTCAGGCAGACATAAAACCAGTCCACTTGTCAGGTTAAGCAATCATCAGTCAAGGGGTTTGCTACGTTGCACACCTACAGCATGTGCCAGCAGCCTATATATCAATTGCAGTGCATGTACATCAACTAAATAGCCATGTCTCCAAAGTCTAAGGGCAGTAGTCTCAGTCAAGACAAAAGGTAGTGTGGTCATCAGCCAGGGGGCTCCCAGTACAACGGTCAAGGAAAACATCCATTATCAGACCAGAGGCTTGGGTACAGTCAGTTATTTGCTTGGGCCGATCAAGGTCAGGGGCTCTGGATCACTTTGGTCCGATGAGTGGTCTGCTGTCAGTCTGGCAGGCCCAATCTGAGCAAAGATGGGATTTGTGTGTCACCAGTCTAGGACCTGTAAGAAGAGTGTTCAAGGTTCAGTCAAGGCTATCCATCAAAGTTGGTCAGGGCACAGTCAGCCCTGGGGATCAGCTCAATGATCTTTAGGATTGGGAGGTGGGTGTATGGGAATGTATCAAGGGATACTGTTTTGATAAAGAAGTAGCTGGAGATGGGAGGCAGCAACTTGGGATTCTTCAGGGAAAAGGACAGTGAAGAGAAATTCTCAACATACAGTGGAGGTAGCAATCTGGTAGTTCATGGGAGGATATAGAATGCTGTGAGATGGGGTGGTTTATCACCACTTACCATCATTATGATCTCAAAAAAATGTAGTGTGAATTACAGTGATGGGCCTGATCAAATTGTAGTGATAGAGTTCAGGGGGTAAGGATGAGAGTTACAGTCGCAATACCAGGTAATGGGTGGGAGATGTCAGCAGTTGATACTAATGGACAATCTAGAGAGTGTCAGGTAGAAAGGAGCTTTGCTGGAGGGGATGGGAAAACACGTGCTGACCAGCTGAAGCAGTGACTTTGGTGCTGACTGTGATCTACGTGGTCTTTCATGATCTCTTGATTCCTCAATGTGACCTAGAAGTGGAAAACAGTAGTGATCACACCTGGCCTGGACAGAGTCTATGTGGCTTTGTTTTGGGCTAAAACATGGGCCCCATTTGTGAACAATGGGAAGCCCTCCAAGAGCCAATTACATCAATCATGCACTTGCAGAGTGCATGTTGCTGACATCTGTAGTCATATCATCATACATGGGAAGTGCATGCAATGTATAAACATATGGGGTCCAAATGCTGGTTGCAAGCAATCTTGTCATTGATCTTTGCACATTGGAGATACAAATTGCTGTAAAGCAAAACTAATCCCTAGTGACTTTAAAAGAGGCTCATGTGGACTACAAAGCACAAAACTAATGCAAGATCTTGTAGGCTGCACAAGGACACAGAGCTGATGGCCTCTCAGCTTGAACTATAAATATACTGCACTATGCTATTAAATGCAGTGATGCCTTTCATGGGTGATGGGCAACTGAGATAAGAATGGTTCAGTATACACGATACACTTACAATATCCTACTGTCTCTTACATGACTGGTAACAATTTCATTGAGTTCAATGCAGAGGCCCTCTTTGTTGGAGTGCTCCATGTACTATTACATGGAGCAGTATGCAAAGCTGCCATTTGTGACCGATGTGAATGCTGACTGCTTACTTTAGTAAAGACCTATTCTGTTCTTTATGTATCTATACTCAGGTTCATTGGAAATGTGCCTGATGGAGCCAGCAACAGGGGTTGTTGTTGCTGCTGCTGCAGTGCGGCAAAAGCACAATAAAATGGAGGAGGCTAAGATCCACCTGCAAGGTCAGGACCAGCAGCCACCTGCAAGGGCTGCTGAGCAGTCTGCTCATGAAGGAGTCGATGTTCAGGGTTACCCTGCCTGAACCCTCAGGATATGCAGGACAGCCATAATGTGATGTCTTCAAAGCCATGTCCTCTGGATGAGCAATCCTCAGGCTGGAAGTGTGAAAAAAGTAGAAATACAGACAAACCTGCAAATTCCCCTGTGTGAGATTGCTTGATCATCTACCCATAAATGTTTTAAGACTATTGTCAATTCCATTTGTGTCAGACCACACTGCTTCATCTTGTTTTTGCGTGGTGAAGTTAGTGCTGTAGTCTAGACAGTGGGATTTGACAAGTTGGCTGGCTTCCCCGGGTGCACGATGTGATGTGGTAGGCTGTAAACACATTACATTGAGAGGCCCATATCAAAACACAGCTGAGATCATCATTACAAATAGGGTGCTTTTCCATCAATGTGCAAGTGATCATTGTGATCATTGGTACCACTTCTTAGACATTTGCACACTGTATCCTACATGCCACGATGCATATATCTATGAGAACTTTCATGCTCCCGCTATGTTTAAGGGGTCAGATGCCTTGCAAGAATGACTTATTGGAAGTTAAGGGCTATGTTCAGTGACTATGGTTGATGACTTCATGATGCAACTCCCTGTCTGAGGGTAAGCATAGATACAATGTAATCAACAATGTAGTTAATCAATGAATACTCCTCCTGAAAATGAGGTTCTGCTGCTGCGTTTGGTGTGGATGGTGTTGCAGTTTAATTGCACTGTGTTGTACCACCTTATCCCAGCTTGCTCTGCTCTGCAGAAGTTGAGCAGGCAAAGAGGAGATCTGATGGGTGCTAAAAAGCTGGGAGATCAGGAGCAGATTTCAGAGGATGAGGATGAGAATATTAAGCAGGAATAACATATTCTTCTGCATGATAGAATGTATTAGTGTCAGGTCCTATAAGCCAGACAGGGTTTAATTGACATTGGGTTCCAATGGAGATGAGAGCTGGGTGTAATGATCATTTACTGACAGTTGCTCAATATGTAAGTTTGCTTCTGTTCCTCTGTTTTTGGTGTTAGCAAATAAGGATGAATGTTTGGAATCATTTGAAATCTTTCCTGTATAATGGTCGCACATTGAACAATGATAAGATGCTAGACTATGGTGGGCATTGGAGAAAGACTAGCAAAGGGTTAGAGGGATGTTGCCTACATCATAGAACATAGAACATAGAACATAGAACAGTACAGCACAGAACAGGCCCTTCAGCCCACGATGTTGTGCCGACCACTGATCCTCATGTATGCACCCTCAAATTTCTGTGACCATATGCATGTCCAGGAGTCTCTTAAATGTCCCCAATGACCCTGCCTCCACAACTGCTGCTGGCAATGCATTCCATGCTCTCACAACTCTCTGTGTGAAGAACCCGCCTCTGACATCCCCTCTATACTTTCCTCCAACCAGCTTAAAGCTATGACCCCTCGTGTGAGTAAAATTATGACCCCTCGTGAGTTCAATTCCCACACCAGCTGAGAGATATCGTGAAGGTCTCTCCTTCTCAACCTCACATCTTGTCTAAGGCACGGTGACCCTCAGGTTACACCACTCATCAGTCATCTCTAATGAAAGAGCAGCCTTGAGGTTTGGTATGACTATAGTTTTACCTTTTACTTTAAGAGGGAATGTGACAAGATGGCTTGGTGCTTAAGCAGTAATTGAAGTCATATTGTGCAAGTATATGTGCACAATAAAGTAGCAGCAGTGCTGCCTACATGCAGTGAGAGGTATTGATTTGTGGCTGCAGTGCCATTATATTAACAGTGATGGGTAACTCCAGACTGCCAATGACTGACAAGGTGCATGAATCATGTTCAAAATTGACATGGCGTTCGTGGTCCCAGGATATCCCATTTGTGATGCGTGCTCCTGTCAACAGCAAATGTGAGAATCAGATGAGAGAAGTGTCACAGTGGTGTGGCAACTAGTTAATGAGTTGCCTTTGGGATGATTGCATGAGAAAACTTACTAAGCCTCATGGAGAAAAGTCCTTTAATGAAATTTGATAAAACTGATACTTAACTGATGTTTAGATCTTTATTGTGTTCTATATTATTGATTGTGAACTGAAGTGAGAAAATAATTTTTCTAAAACCAAGAATTATGGGCAGATTGCTTCACTTTTTAAAAGCAAGTTACTGAAACTCACTAAGTTGAGTTACACTGCTGCTTTGTTCAAACAATATGGAAGACCGGAGATGGACAAACGTTAGAGAATGTGTACAAAGTGTGATTTTGGCTTGCAACAAGTAGCTGATTGGTTTTTGAAGCTGTGACCAGTTTGTTGATGACAAAGGCTATCAACCTGACAATAGCTATCTTATTGGCTGCTGAGTAACTCAACAGCTTGTAGGTGTGAACAAAATAAGCAGAAGCCTTTGGACCCCAGAAGGGCATGTGGCTTGTCTTTCATGCCAGTAAAATATCTGAAGCCTGAAAAAGCCTATTTAGTTTCCCTCATTAGTCATCAGTATATCCTTATAGTTGTCGATATGATAATCAATTCCCAGAAGCTATTTATTTAAGGGCCATTACAACTATGGTAGGAGTGGAAAAATCAACTCATTTTTTTAAAAAAAACCATTATAGGGGTATGAAGCTATAAGCTGTGGCTTTCAAACAGTAAAGAAGAGACTTTGCACTTTATGTATCAACTGCCTGTGCCTCCTGTAAAGGATCTGGAGAAGAGAGATTGAAGAACAGCAAGCTCTGATGAACAGAAGCATTATCTCAGTGAACCCTGTGCACTGGAGCTATTGAAATATGTGCCTTTATTTTTACCATCCATCCATGTCACCAGTGCTTTTCTGTTTGTCTCTGTCTGTATCTGTGTAGGAGAGTTTTAGAATGGGTTACAGTTTTAAATGGTAGAGTTATATGTCAACAATTGCTTACCTTTGGTACAAATATATTTATTTGTAATAAATAGTAGTTCATGTTAAAACTGAATCTGTGTTTTCTGTCAGTGTAAATCTATTTGACAGGTAAATAGGGAATTGTGTATACTTGATGACATTTTTATTTGTTTTAATGACTCTGTGAATAGCAGGGCTTGATTTGTAGAGTGCTACCTTAGTCATAACTTAACGTCTAGCAAGGAAATGTTGAAATTTGTACTTGATATTATAATAAATAATATCAATAAATGATATACAATGATACAATGATACAATAAATGATATTAGTGGATGTGCAGGCAAAACTTTGATGGATGTGGAAGGCTCCTTTAGGGCCTTGGATGGAGGTGAGGGAGGAGGTGTGGGCGCAGGTTTTACAGTTCCTGCGGTAGCAGGGAAGGTGCCAGGATGGGAAGGTGGGTTGTAGGGGCATAGACCTGACCAGGTAGCCACAGAGGGAACGGTCTTTGCAGAAGGCAGAAAGGGGTGGGGAAGGAAATATATCCCTAGTGGTAGTGTCTTTTTGGAGGTGGCAGAAATGTTGGTGGATGATTTGGTTTATGCGAAGGTTGGTAGAGTGGAAGGTGAGCGCAAGGGGCGTTCTGTCCTTGTTACGGTTGGAGGGGTGGGGTCTGAGGGCGGAGGTGCAGGATGTGGATGAGATGCGTTGAAGGGAGTCTTTAACCATGTGGGAAGGGAAATTGCGGTCTCTAAAGAAGGAGGCCATCTGGTGTGTTCTGTGGTGGAACTGGTCCTCCTGGGAGCAGATACAGCGGAGGCGGAGGAATTGGGAATACGGGATGGCATTTTTGCAAGAGGAAGGGTGGAAAGAGGTGTAATCCAGGAAGCTGTGGGAGTCAGTGGGTTTGTAAAAAATGTCAGTGTCAAGTCAGTCGTCATTAATGGAGATGGAGAGGTCCAGGAAGGAGAGGGAGGTGTCAGAGATGGTCCAGGTAAATTTAAGGTCAGGGTGGAATGTGTTGGTGAAGTTGATGAATTGTTCAACCTCCTTGCGGGAGCACGAGGTGACGCCAATGCAGTCATCAATGTAGCGGAGGAAGAGCTGGGGAGTGGTGCCAGTGTAATTATGGAAGATCGACTGTTCTACATAGGCAACAAAGAGGCAGGCATAGCTGGGGCCCATATGTGTGCCCATGGCTACCCCTTTGGTCTGGAGGAAGTGGGAGGATTCGAAGGAGAAATTGTTAAGGGTGAGGACCAGTTCGGCCAAATGAATGAGAGTGTCGGTGGAAGGGTACTGTTGGGGACATCGGGAGAGGAAAAAATGGAGGGCTTGGAGGCCCTGGTCATGGTGGATGGAGGTGTAGAAAGATTGGATATCCATGGTGAAGATGAAGCGCTGGGGGCCGGAGAGGAGGAGGTGGAGGGTGTGGGTGGTGTCTCGAACGTATGGAATCAATCCAGCAGCTTTGATACTCTTGAGTTTTTGGAGAATCATTCAGTCAAGTGTTTGTAGATTGTGTATGAGTATTACCAAAACTGAAAGCACGTCATCAGTATATCCTTCTAGTTGTCGATATGACAACCCAATTCACAGATGCTATTCATTTAAGGGCCATTACAACAATGTTACGAGTAGAAAAATCAACTCAAATTTTAAAAAAACACGTTATTGGTGTATGAACTGAGATGTAATCTGATTATGGTTCTAAACTCATGTTGAAAGTTTTTCAGGAGAACTTTACTGGCTCTGGTATAAAACTATTGAAGTAATGGGTATCATCTGCAAACACAGAGATTGTTAGAGAGATACCATCAGATGTTGTTTGTATATCACATGTTGTGATGAAATATTACTTTGAAATTGTGTTTCATCTTATAAGTAAGGCATGTAAAGACCATAACTTTTTTATTTTTCTGTATCTTTGATGGTGGACTAAAATGGAAAAGCAACATTCTAAAACCAAGGGTTGTGGAGAGAATTGCTGCGTATTTTAAAAGCAAGTTACTGAAGTTCACTAAGTCATATTTGTACAGTTGGGGAAAATGCTTACAGATAGGCTGGCCCTAGAGGGTATGTATAAAGTAACAAGTAGACAATTAGTTTGCAAAGTTGTGATCAGTTGTGGATGACAAAGGCAGGCAGCGTGACAACAAATATCTGGTTAGCTTTTGAATAGCTGAACAGCTTGTGGGTTTGAACAATACTAGTAGAAGCCTTTGGACCTCCAAAGGACATGTGATTTGTCTTTCTTTCCAGTAAAATATCTAACGCCTGAAGAAAGCTACTTTGTTTTCTCTCACAATTTGCTGTAAGTAAATTTTAACCAATATGTAGTCAATGCAATCAATGTACCAATAATCTGAGATTGAAATGAATTAGAGAAGGAGCATTGAAAGGCTGCTAATCAATTCGGCAAAGGGGCTGATGAGTGGCAATTGGACTTCAATCTGAATAAATACAAGATATTAAATTTTAGTAAAACAAACAAGGACAGGACTTATATAGTCAAGGGTAGAGCCCTGGGTATTGTTGTCAAACAGAGAGACCTAGAATGGATAGAGTGGTTAAGAAGTCATTTCGCATGCTTGCCTTCACTTACTCAGACCATTTAGTAAAGAAGTTTAGAAGTCATGTTGAGGTTTTCAGGCCATTGATGAAGCCACTTTTGGAGTACTGTGTACAGTTCTGATCATCCTGCTGTAGGAAGGATCTTATTAATTTTGAGAGGGTTCAGAAAAGATTTACCAGGGTCTGGAGGGTTTGAGTTATAAGGAGAGGCTGGATAGGGTGGGACTGTTTTCAATGGAGTGTAGGAGGTTGAGGTGTAATTTTATAGACGTTTATAAAGTCATGATAGGCATAAGGTGATAAAGTGAATAGCAAAGGTCTTTTCCCTAGGGTTGGTGAGTTCAAAAACTGGGGTCATAGTTTTAAGCTGAGAAGAGAAAGTTTTGAAAAGGATACGAGGGGCAACATGTTTACACAGAGAGTGGTATGTGTGTGGAATGAAAAAGTGGTGGAAGCAGGTTCAGTTACAACATTTAAAAGACATTTGGATAGGTACATGAACAGAAAAAATTAGAGAGATATGGGCTAAATGCAGACAAGTGGGATTAATTCAGTTTGGGAAACTTGGTTGGTGTGGAGAGTTGGACCAAAGGGTCTGTTTCTGTACTGTATGATTCTCTGACTCTGTAAGCAAAAGCATCATCTCAGTGACCGCTGCGGTCTGGGGGCTTTGAACTGCTTTCCCTTTTTGTCGACTTCCATCCATCGCTTTTTTTTTTGTCTGTCTCTATGTAAATGAAAGTTTAGAGGGAATGAAATTTGTAACTGATAGAGTTATATGCCGACAATCCATAATTATTTACCTGTGGTTACAATCTATTTATTTGCAAAAATATTTTTGTAGTTCTTGTTAAGAGCAGAAAACACCCATGATTAGGTCCATCTGACAGGTAAATTGAGGATTTTATATAATTTGATAAAATTTTTAACTTTTGTATGACTCCAAGAATAGTGGACTTGATTTCCAGCGTGCAATGATTTCTGGTGAGACTCATTTATCTCATTACCTTCAAGCCCATCAAAAATACATTTTCTGGCCAATAAGTTAATGCTTGCCATGTTGGCAAATCTGGCAATAATCAATTTTGTTGGATTTCTGCCCAGTGATCACAGCATTAGATATCATAACTGCCGTTTCAGTCCAACCTAAGTGATCTCATATGAAACTGTCTCAGACTCTCAGTTAAAAAAAAATGCTCGTGCTAATTAACAGCCTGTGGCGTGATTTCTTATTCACTTAGAATGAGTTTAGGCTGGTCATGTAGTACTTTATCTGGAGTAGGTACAAAGGAAAACTGAATGTACTGACCAATATTAAAGAAAGGTAAAGGCTTCTTTCACTAAAAATTCAATTTTTATGGCTTTTAAGAAATAATTCTTTTTCTTTCTTTTGTGTCATGTTCTGAGTATAGTTTGGTTTTCTCCCCACCCCTTTTTTGTTCAAAATAAGAATATTCTAAAGGATATTGTCAGAGAAATTAGCAAGCGTTTCCCATCCTTTGCAAAGTCACGTGCATTTGTCAGTGTCACAAGTTTACTAAGGTACTTTCAAGCCAATGGTGATGCCAACACAGAAGGTAATGCCATTAAGGACTCTTTGAGAAAGAATGAAGATTTTCACCTGAGTCCTGCTGAACTAGCATTCTACATCACAGAATGCTTTTTTGCCACGTGCCAACATTTGTTGGGCCATTGGCAATGAGCCTTATTTCTCCCTTTTTTCTTATCGACTAACACTAAATGTCACAGTAAAGGACCTTGAACAGACCCATCTTTTAACCAGAAACACTGATAGCAACCTGCCCACATTGGAAAGGAAAGAGAAGTTGTGAATAAGTGACAGTTTTGAGAGGATACATTGAGACTGCAACCGCCACGATTATACTTTGTACAAACAGAAACTAGCATCCTCTAAAGAAACGGGACTATCCCGTTTTTTTTTGTTAAAATCAATTCAGCAGCCAGATTAGTTGCTTACCCAGATCCTCAGTCTTATGGTCTTATGGTCTCAGTAGGAAGCTACGACTACACAGCCAATAATAACATATACAAAGAATGAAGACCCACAGAGCATGAGTCAGGAACAAACACATACTCAACATTGTCAAAACTAAATGAGAGAGATCATCTGTTTAAATTATACTTGGATTGCACTTGCTTCTGCAAGGAACCATACAACAAACATGCAGCACAAGGGTGGCACTTATACTGGCAGTCTTTCTATCTCCATTTTCTAGGTTTAATTTCAATTAGAGGCTATCTAGTCCATTTGCTGCCTTTTAACTCAGCAATTGTCGAGTATTTTGAGTTTTCACTCAATACTTCAAAATTTTGAGCACATCAGACTTGGAATGACCATGAAAGCCTTTAGCCATCTCAGCTTCCTCTAGTCTCAAGTTCCCAGTAATTACCTGACTAATTGGGACATACACAGGCATCCAGGAAGTTCACAGCTCCTTTTACTTAGGAATTGGCCATTAGCAGTTGGTCTGTCCTGCTGTTTCAGCATGGATAAAAGAAACATTGAAATATTAGGATGTACTAGACAAAAGTGAATGGATCCCATCCAGCTCTGACAGCACAGTCCAAACCCATAACATTTACCATTTAGAAGAAGGGGAGAAGATGCATGGCAACACCAACCAGGATTTCTTCCAAGTCACACACCTTTCTGACATAAAATCATGTCACCATTCCTATGCCCTCAGCTGTCCGATGGGTGGACATCTTGGAAGGCTCATCCAGTGAGGCAATTTGGGTAGAGGTCAGGAATATAAAGGATGCAATCACTTTGACGGACTCCCATAACCAGCAAGAGATAGAGGAACACATGTGTGGACAGATTGTGGAAAAATATAAATACAACAGTGTTGTTATGGTGGGTGATTTTAACTTCTGCTATATTGACTGGGACCCCCTTTGTGCAAGGAGCTTGGATGGGGAGGAACTGGTTAGCTGTGTCCAGGAGGAACTTTTGCAGCAATGTGTAAATAGTCCAAGTAGGAAAGGGGCTATAATGGATCAGTTACTAGGGAAAGTTCCAGGAAGTTTCAGTAGGGGCCATGGATAGTTGGAATGCTTTTCCTAGGATAGAAATGTCATTTACTAGATGAGTAAAGGTTAAAGGTACAAGGCAGTCAGTTTAAAGGAGATGTGAGAGGCAAATGTTTTACATAGAGGGTGGTAAATATCTGGAATGTGCTGTCAGAGGAGGTGGTTGTTGTGTCACCATTGTCTTACTCATTAGAGAGAGAGAGAGAGATGACTGGTCTGGAGGGCTACAACTTTTAAGAGACGTCTTGACAGTTTCATGGGTTAAGGCCTCGTAGAGACAAAAGGTTTTTAGTTTGTAAAGATGTCATTTGTCAATGCAGGCTTGGTGGGACATAAGGCCTGTTCTTGTGCTGCACTGTTCTCTGTTCTTTGACCTTCATCATCACTGGATCAAAATTCTGGAACTGCCTTCCTAGCAGCATTGTAGGTGCACCTACACCACATGGACTAGATTTATTTAAGAAGGCAGCTTGTCACCATCTTCAAACAGAGCAGTTAGTGATAGACAATGAATGTTGGCCTAGCCAGAGACAGTCTTAAGCTAGACTAGATGTATTGCAGGGTGTCAACAGAACTGCAGCATAAGATATATAATCCAGACATCGCTCTATTTTTGTGAAAAGTATTTTGAACTAATACAAAGTGCATATTAAGAAACAGAAAGAAAAAGGCCCTTTAGCCCATCAAGTCTTCACTAATAAAACTACTTCAAATCCATACAAATCCTACTTTCCAGAACTTCACCTTGAATATTATGAGATTTCAACTGCTCATCCACATATCTTTTAAAGATTGAGAGGTTTCTTGCCCCAATTATCCTCTCAAGCAGTGCATTCCAGATTCCCACCACCCTCTGGATGAAAAAGCTTTTCCTCAAATCACCTTTAAATCTCTTGTCTTTCACCTTAAAATTTTGCCCCCTTCTTATTGGCCCCTTCTAATTAGAGAAATAGTTGCTTTCTAACCAACAATCCAAAGCCCTTGATAATCTTCTTCACTTTAATCAAGTCACCTTTCAGTCTTTTCTGCTGTAAGGAAAACAACCAAAGCTTACCCAGCCTCTTTTCATCGCTGAAATGCTCAATTCCAGATAACATCCTGGTGAATCTCCCCTGCAACCCCTACAGTGCAATCACATCCTTTCTAAAGTGTGGTGACCAGAACTGTACACAGTTGTGGCTTAAATAAAGTTTTGTACAGCATCAACATAATCTGCCTTGACTGATAAAGGCAAATGTCCTGTCTGCCTTCTTAGCTACTCTATTAACTTGTCCAGCCAACTTTACTGATCTCTGGACAAGTATCCCAAGATTCCCCTGTTCCTCTGAACTTCCTCTTACCTACCAGACATTTAGTACTCTCTTGTCTTGATAATTCTTCCAAAGTGTATCACCTCACCCTTATCAGGGATAAATTCCAGTACTTTTCTGTAGCCTAAGACTTTCTTCTTCACTGTCAATCACCTGGCCAATTCTTGTGTCATCCACAAACTTATAATCTTCCTACACACTTTCTTCCATATTATTTATATATGTCGGAAATAATAAGCTCGCAGAACCTATCCCTGTGATACGCCACTGGAAACTATCCTCCAGTCATACAAACAGCCTTCTACCACCAATTTATCTTCTCCCTCTAATTCAATTTTGGATCCAACTTCATTTTCATGTGCATTTATGTTCTTTATGAGTCTCACATGCAGGACCTTGTCAAAAGTTTTACTGAAATCCATGTAAACGACATCAACTGCATTACCCTCATCTACCCACTTGATCATCTCTTTGAAAAACTTAACCAGATTGATATTCTGAAACCATGGTGACCTTCTCCAATTCAACCTTTTCTTTCCAAGTGACGATTAATTCCCTCCTTCAAAATTTTCTTCAGTAGTTTCCCTACCACTGACATGGTGAGGAAAAAAGTTTTTGCCTTATCAACCAACGTTAACAAAAAAATTTGGAGAATGACACATTCCAATCTCTTCCTCTGATCACCTGAGACCTAACCCCCTAGAATTTTGACTATTAGAGATTTGCAGAAGTGAGAATCTTCTGCTTGATAAGAGCTTCACTTCAACTGAAGCATTAACTCAACTACAAAACGACATATCTGCTACAGAAGAAACTGAGAGAATTGTTAGTATTGTTTTACCTTTATCTGTAACTAATCTTTAGGTGTATGTGAGATTAGCAAGTGAGACCGGGGTTAAGTGTGTGATAATAAATAATTTTCAACCCTCACTGATATTCCATTACCTTTTATTTCATTCTTTTGGTTTGAAGTTGTAAACTGGGAACTGCGGGCTAAAGATGACTTTGGGACTGTGAGTAACAGCTTGTGTTAAAAGGAAACAGACCAAACAAGCTTTTGCTTATTCTTGAAGCCAAACTTGGAAATTCATTGCAGGTTGTTTCCTGATCAATTGGTTCTGCCGAAGCTTCATCACCAATGAAGAGCACTATGTTTGAACAGAAAGCAGAAATTAGTTCTGATTGAGATCAATACCTGGGAATTGGTTCCAGCAAGTCTGGAAAAAGATCTTATGCACAAGCAGATGGCAGATGTTGCATGTCCAATGGGACCTTGTGGAGGAGTTGGCCTGTCTGTCAGGGAATGGTTAGAGTATGAATTCGGTTTTAGGCTGTGTTTTCTATGAAAAAAGGAATCGATGCTACAGCATAAAGATTTGAAAGCTAAGCTGCAATCAGCATCTCCTTGAATCTCAGAGAATCGAAAACTATGTCCTTAAGTATTACTGCCTTTATCTGAGGGAACTGTAAAGGTGACCCTGGTTCACATCTTCAGGAAATCTGCCAGAAAAACCATTATGTATGTCTGTGGAACTATGCATCATGAAACTACTTAAATAATCAGACCAGTTTTGTTATTTTCTCATAATCCCTTAACTGCATGTATTTTTCTGTCTTTTATGTGAATGGGGCTGAAAACAAAGGTTTTATTTGCTTTAATGCATCAACCAATTAGATTCCTTTATAGTCTAATTTTTATTCTGCTACAAAGTAACTTTGGATCAATGGTTCCCAAAACCTTCCACACTGAGGAATTTTCTCCCCACACCTATCTTCAACCATTGTCTGGAAATCAATTGGAATGGTTGAACATGACTAATGTTGTATTATGTGATTAGCAGGATAGGAGCAATTGAAATAGGTGGTTTTTACCTTACTTTGCTTAACAATTCTTGTCAAGCAGTAAGAGAGAAGAGAGAGCAAGTTGGCCATAGCATATCTTACCTAAGGGTTCTCACTTTCACCATTAAATATTCCCAGGCTCTTCAAATTCTCATATTACCTTGAACTAGGTGCGTCTTTGGTTGCACTCCACTGCACCTCTTTGCTGTAGCATAGTGTTGTATGCTGTATTTGAAGCATTATTGTGTGCTTTGCACAGATTCATTATCACCTCCTGGGATTTGTACTCTGCTTCTATCCTTCTGGCTATACATTTCTCGAATGATTAGACACTGCTGTTGGTTTCAGTCATCAACGCTCACAGATTTCCTTCACTCTCTTTCGTTTGTAGCCCAGAGCCATTTAGTTTGTATTCTCACATTGACCAACTGGAATACTCGCTCAGGGCAATTTTTTAAGCGTTAATAGGTTAGGCTGTTAGTGGAGCTATAAATCATTTTTGTTACCCTCACCCCATGGAGTGCATTTTATTAATACGGTTATATTAACTTACTTTTTTTTAATATATAAAGGAAGTGGTGTGGACATTCCTTTGATCTTTTCTGGAGTAACCATCTTGCAGCCACGTACAGAGAGAAAGGCTTTGGAGTATTATGATGAAGCCATATGGAATGTTGTTTATGATGTGATAAGAAGTGATTGGTATGTGCTCACAAAAGTGTAATTGGTTGCAAACAGAGGAAGTGACCTAACTCAGTTTATAGTTCAAGAGAAAACGTTTAAGTAGGGATAAAATGCATTGCAAAGTCAAGTTTAGTTTCTGATTAAAGCAGTCATGTATTTTTTTGATCATAATTTATAGTTTGAAGACTTTTATTGACTAGATAATGAGCAAATTGCAGGCTTAAGTCTTTTGCTGGAAGCATACAATTTTACATGAGCACCTTTTCCCCTGATGTAATTCAGAATGCACAATTGTTTACTTATTTGTAGACAGATGCAATGCAAAAGAAATGACATAAATGTATTTGCTCAAATACTTTCCATCATTTGAAACGGAACAACACTGGGGAGATGGGATATCTGTCTGCACATGATGGCAATTGTTGCTATGGGTAGTGAGGGAGTCCTTTAAAATTTTAATCAGCAAAAAAGACTCAGCAGCAAAAAAAGACCCGACAGTCTGTCAAAAATGATTGATTGCATAGCTTTTGGTAGATTTTAAAATATTATTCATTTTTGGCTATTTTCCAAAGCAGCAGACAGACTGCTAGCCATGCAACCGTGTACTGAGTCTCTGGGTCTGCTACCTATAGTCATTGACTCCTCTTCTCCATTTTTACTTTAAAACCCCAGTGAAAACAGATGAAATCATCTACAAAATATGAATTACCCTAAGGCCTAAAACATAGCAACAGTTAGATTAGATTCCCTACAGTGTGGAAACAGGCCCTTCGGTCCAACAAGTCCACACCAACACTCCGAAGAGTAACCCACCCAGACCCATTTCTCTCTGACTAATGCACCCAACACTATGGGCAACTTAACATGGCCAGTTCACCTGAACTGCACATCTTTGAACTGTGGGAGGAAACTCAGGCAGGTACTGGGAGAATGTGCAACCTCCACACAGGCAGTCACCCAAGGCTGGAATTGAACCTGGGACCTTGGTGCTGTGAGGCAGCATGAGCCACCATGCCACCCATTCCTGTTGCATTCCTGCAGCAAATGAAAGCTTCCCAAATGGAAGGTTTAAACTCTGCAAATGACAGAGATCCCATTACAACTGCTACATACAAATAAGTTAGATGCTTTATATGTATTAATTGTTAGCAATTTGGACGCATTGAATAAATATAGATTAGGAGTAAATGAAGTATTGTCAGTAATCTGCAGAGGGCTCCAACTAAATAGTGTTTCATTAATGTCTGAAATAAGAAGTTGAAAAGAGTTTCACAGTGCCTTATGTTGCCTTAAGTTCTCTTCAGAAGATGCATGCTGAGATTTTAAACTAGGATTTAATCCTGAGCAGAAGTAGGGCATAATAGTGAACTTCACAGGAGTGGAGCTCAGCTCCATTAATGCTTTAGCACATTGGAGCATGAAGAATACTTCTGATTTCAAACTGGCCTTTTTTTGAGACAGGGAGCGTGGAGATCACCAGGATGTTATATCACCTGTAAGTCACAGCCACTTAAGATGATTTTGCAGTGAATGATAAAGTTTACTGTCCAGTAGTGTCTGAGCACTTGGCAAGGACAATAATTGGTTTGAGTGCTACAGAGATGGAGAAAAGAGCTCTGTTTGAAACTGATGTCATTAGGCCAAAAGGAGATCAATGCAGTACACTATCAGAAGATGATCAACGCCATAAGCATGTCTCCCATACCTCAAGAATTGAAAAAATGAATGAATAACTTTGAAGAAGGCAACACAGCCCCCCAAAAAAGCTGATCGCTCAAGTGAAAAGGCAGCTCAAATTAGAGACAGTATACTGTCCGTTGCTCTCAATGTGGTCTCCTCTACATTTGGGAGACAGGAGGCCAACTTGCAGATCATTTCAGGGAACACCTTTGGGACACACGCACCAAACCACCCACTGCCCTGTGGTTGACCACTTCAACCCCCCCCGCAACTCCACCAAGGGCGTGCAAGTCCTGGGCTTCCTCCACTGCCAAATCCAAGTCACCCAATGCCTGGAGGAGGAACGCCTCATCCTCTGCCTTGAGACCATCCAACCACATGGCACTAACTTTGATTTCACCAGTTTCCTCATCTCCCCTCCCCCCACCTCATCCCCGATCCAACTCTCCAATTCGGCACCACCCTCTTGAATTTTCCTACTTGTCCATCTTCCTTCCCACCTATCCACTCCAACCTCCTCTCCGGCATTAAAATTATAGATTTGAATAAATTCTCCGGTAGAACACAGCGTTAGATCAACATGGCTTCCCTTGTTTAGGGTGAAATCGATAATCCAAATAATTAATTATCTGAATGAAATAGTACCTGTCCATCTTATTCGTGTAATAGAGTTTCCTCTGTATATAAATACTGTATGTGAATTAAATGATCGATCTGATGTTCTTTCAAGAAAAGGCTATTTGCATACTTTTAAAGAAAGGCATTTCAGTATGGTATTGGTGGGCAGACCTATCACCTTCACTACTACCTTCATCTACCTATTGCATTCTCAGCTACCTTGCCCCAGCCCCACCCCTTCCCTTTTATCTCTCAGCTGCATTGGCTGTGGGTTGGGGAGTCCAGAACTAAAAAGCATAGATTTAGGGTGAGAGGGGAAAGATATAAAAAAGACCTAAGGGGCACACAGAGGGTGGTATGTGTATGGAATGAGCTGCCAGAGGATGTGGTGGAGGCTGGTACAATTGCAACATCTAAGAGGCATTTGGATGGGTTTATGAACAGGAAGGGTTTGGAAGGATATGGATCGGGCGCTGGATTGGGTTGGGATATCTGGTCGGCATGGATGGGTTGGACTGAAGGATCTGTTTCCATGCTGTACATTTCTATGACTCTATCTGCAGTCCTCACTTTCTCCAAGTTACTGAATAAATAAGGTGACTAGATTTTCAAATGTCAAAACTAGGACACATTGAAAAGCCCAGATGGTGGATAGATGGGGCACTAAGATTATTGATTTATTGGATGACCAATGGCAGGATTATGGGGAAGGGCAGGCCAAGGTCATGTGATGATATCTGGAATATGTCCTGCCTGAGATAGCAAAACTTTGAAAACTACTTTCTCATCTGCCCACCAATACCATACTGAAATGCCTTTCTTTAAATGTATATAAACAGCCTTTTCTTGAAAGAACATCAGATCGATCATGTAATTCACATGCAGTACTTATAAACAAAGGAAACTCTATTATCTGAAGAAGATGGGCTGTACTATTTTATTTAGATAATTGATTACTCGGACAATCGATTTTACTTTAAACAAGGGAAGCCATGCTGATATAATGCTGTGCTCTACAGGAGAATTTGTTTAAATCTATAATTTTAATGTATTGAGCGCAAGAGGTCACAGATTTCACATGATGAACAGAATAAAACAATGATAACACAAGAAAATGTTTTAAAACTGTAGCAGTAGTTAGCATTTGGCAAGGATTGGTGAATTACCTGTAAACAGGATCCCGAACAGCTTCTACAATCGTAAGAGCATTTGTCAGTTTCTGGGAACTCAGTGTCGTGATAGAAAGGCAGAAGCACTGCCTTGCACATGCGTTTATGTTCTCAGCCATTTTTTGCATGAATGGCCTGGTAAAGTGACGGGAATACCTTGTAAAACACTTACTTCTGCAAAGGGCTATGTAACCACCCTTACCTAAAAAGTATCCAGTCACTGATGGTTGAGCTGCTTGTGTTTCTTAGTCTTTGCCAGCGTTTTCACATGTTCTTCAGTCCAGGTAATTCGAATACATTTACCTCTTTGATGTAACATTTTTGTAAGACCTTGAAATCTTCTTCAGATAATCCGAAATTGGATAATTGATATTCGGATAATCGAGGTTCATTTGTATTAGCCTATAAATGTATGAACTAAGAGCAGAAGTAGGCCATTCAGCTCTTTAGACTGTTTGCACTTCAGTAAACTTTTAGTTGAACTTTTCTCCCTATGCCCGACAACCTTTGACCCCATGTTTGTTGAGAGTCTATCTAATTCCACCTTAACAATATTCAATGACTCCCATCTTCACATCTCTCTGGGGAAGTAAACTCCACAGACCAAAAAACCCTCTGAGAGAAAAGTTCCTCCTCATCTCCACTCTCATTGGAAGATCTCGGATTTTGAAACGTTATTTCAATTTTCTAGCGTCTCCTACAAAGAGAAATATCCTTTTATAGATAAACACAGCAAAACAGGCAGCATCAGGAGGAGGAAAAGTCACCTTTTCGGATCACCTCTCATTCTTCTATGCCTTGGTAAATACAGTCTCAGTTTTTCTGTCCTTTCCTCATAAGATAATTACCTCCATCTTTAGCCTAATTTGAATGAACCTTTGCGTATGTTACCATTTTATTGACCTTCAATACTTTTTAAATCTGACAAAAAAAATTATGGTGGTGCAGTGATTAGCACTGCTGCCTCTCAGTGCCAGGGACTCAGGTTCGATTCCAGCCTTGGGCGACTGTGTGTGTGGAGTTTACACATTCTCTCCATGTCTGTGTGGGTAGTTCTCCAGGTGCTCCAGTTTCCTTCCACTGTCCAACGATGTGCAGATTAGGTTGATTGGTCCACAGTGTCCAGGGAATTGCAGCTCGGTGGATTACATAAATGAGCAGATAGAGTGGGGTCTGGGTTTGAGTGGGATGCTCTTTGGAAAGTCAGTGCAGACTCAATGGGCCCATGGTCTCTTTGGGCGGCATGGTGGTTCAGTGGTTAGCACTGTTGCCTCACAGTGCCAGGGTCCCAGGTTCGATTCCAGCCTTGGGCGACTGTCTGTGTGGAGTTTGCACATTCTCCACGTGTCTCCGTGGGTTTCCTCCGGGTGCTCCGGTTTCCTCCCACATTCCAGAGATGTGCAGGTCAGGTGAATTGGCCATGCTAAATTGCCCACAGTGTTAGGTGCATTAGTCAGAGGTAAAATGGGTCTGGGTGGGTTGCTCTTCGGAGGGTCGGTGTGGACTTGTTGGGCCGGAGGGCCTGTTTCCACACTGTAGAGAATCTAATCTAATTGTACTGCCCTTTGAATGATGGAACAGATTTGATTGGCTGAATGACCTACTTCTGTTCCAATGTCCCTATAGCCTCATTTTTGTTAAGTGCCTTACATTTTACCTGATCGACTTAAAAATGGACTTCTATTCACCAGCAATTTTAGGCTGCAATCTTGGAATCTCCATCAGAACATAATTCAGATTTACACCAGGAGACATTAGCAAATATATCATGAAATTGTGCTATGAAAGCCAAAAGTATTTTTTTTTGGAGAAAACTATGAACAAATCTTGGACATGGGCTCAATTTTCCTTTCAAATAGTTGTGATCTTCTTGTAAACTGCATCAATAAAATAAGATTGAAATGTTTCTGCATAAATGACTGACTTTGCAAATCTGATATTGGTTTGTACTTTTCTTCTCCCCAGCCCTAGATCTTGCTTGTCCCTCAACTGCACTGAACTAAGGGACTTGATGCACTATTTATTACTACATCAACACATCCCGAAATTCCATCAGTTATCTTATAGTAGAAAAACTACAGCACAATTTGAGATAAGAATGATGTGCTTGACTCAGTGTGAAAGAGAGAGAGGAATTCAGAGAAAACTCAGTGACAACAGTGAAAATGAGATTTGAGGAATTTTACACCATTCAACAGAGGGAGAGTATTACTTAGTAACTATGAAGGAGAGGGAGAACTCGAGGGAGTTTAGCATTGAGAGAAGGGTCACTGGAAGTTGTCTAGTTTTCTCATTGCCCGAAATGTTGATTCTCCTGCTCCTCAGATGCTGCCTGACCTGCTGTACTTTTCCAGCACCACACTCTCGACACTGGTTTTCTCATTGCCCTGTCATCTGAGCTATGCACTGTCATGCCCATTGCATCTATATCCCTTAAGTAGACCCTGATTCAGTGACAGTAGATACACACAGCATCTAAAAGCTTGTGTGAAAATATATCCAAGTTTGTGGCATGGCTGCGCTTCACAAAAAAGGCTTTTCACAGTTTTTGCCCTGGGTACTCTCAATAGTTCTGATTTATGTATTCTCACCAGGAGGTTTAGAAGGGTTAGTTTACACTTACAGGGTTGAAATGTAAAGAAGCAAAGGTTTGCATTTCTCAGTAACTTTATGTCAAAACAGGCGAGGAAAGCATATTGTGGTCAATGGAGTCGTTTATCAGCACAGTAAAATTCAACAATATTCATTACAAGGTGGGAAATAATATTCAACTAGATGGCACTCAACAAAACTGCATTAAGCAAAGTATTAGAAAGTATTGAAAGAGTTTTCAATATCACATAGAGTGCAGTTACACTTATCTCACAGTAAGCGCTAACACAGACCTGTTGTTACTTGGGAGTGGTAAAACAAAATAAATGATGTGTTAATTGATACCTGTGTAAGGCAATAACTTATCGAGGAGGTTACAGTGACATGATAAATTATGAGATTGAATCTAAAGGGGGTTACTGAAGTCATTGAACTGCTTATTTTGTATTCAAGCAACACTTATGTAATAATCATTTTACATTTGTACCTATCACAGTTGTTCCTTCCTGCTCTGACAATACCACACAAGTTCAAACATTGACCTTGATTTTCATTTTTGGGTTGTGTGTGCAGAATTGAAGGAAATCTTGGCTCCACAAACATGACCTTTAAACCTAGCTACCTGCCCGTCAGATTTTCAACTGACAGAACTGCAGATGCTGTAAGTTAGAAACAAAATCAGAAGTTGTTGGAAAAGCTCAGCAGGTCTGGCACTATCTGTGAAGAGAAATCAGAAATAATATTTTGGGTCCAGTGACCTTTCCTGTATTGGGTTTTTCCTTCAGAATTTCAGTCTGGTGAGTGAGCTGGCTTTGGGGCTGGGCCAGGTGATCAGCTTAAGAGTCTGCTGATTGTGGAGGTGAGCTGAGAGGAAAGCTTGGGGCTCAAGAAGAACAATGTCAAAACTTTAAAAATAAAGAATAAAGCATAAAACATCCCCCCTGCTGTTATTCTCCATGTCCTATGTATATCAACCTCTGCATCCCTCCATGATGACTCATACCCACTGCAGCAAACTGTTCCCCTGCACTCACCTGTGACTGCGCTTCATTGCCCTCCCATGCCATCCTATGCACATCTATACACAGCCTCTAGCCTTTGCTGCTTATAACCATTTCCTTTTATAGACACTCTGCCAACTTAACGTCAACTGATAATGCCCATCCACTACACTTTGTCATTCCTTCTTCATTTCAATACACCTGTTATCCAGCATAGACATAACTCAAGTGGCAGCCCGACAGGCGATAAAATTATTATCAGTCTCTCCATGGTATCATGTTGTGAAAAAAATAATTCATGCAAAAATATATTTAAATTGCTCCCATGAATCCCTTTTTAAAATAAACCTTTCACTCGATTGTTCAATAACTTCAGTTCATAAATACTTCACAAGTCCAGGGAGAGCTAGCCACTTGGATACAGAACTGGCTCAAAGGTAGAAAACAGAGGATGGTGGTTTAGGGTTGTTTTTCAGACTGGAGGCCCGTGACCAGTGGAGTGCCACAAGGATCGGTGCTGGGTCCTCTACTTTTTGTCATTTATATAAGTGATTTGGATGTGAGCATAAGAGGAATAGTTAATAAGTTTGCAGATGACACCAAAATTGGAAGTGGAGCAGACAGCGAAGAAGGTTACCTCAGAGTACAATGGGATCTTGACCAGATGGGCCAATGGGCTGAGAAGTGGCAGATGGAGTTTAATTTAGATAAATGTGAGGTGCTGCATCTTGAGATAGCAAATCAGAGCAAAACTTATACACTTAATGTTAATGTCTTGGGGAGTGTTGCTAAACAAAGAGATCTTGGAGTGCAGGTTCATAATTCCTTGAAAGTAGAGTCGTAGGCAAATGGGATAGTGAAGAAGGCGTTTGGTATGCTTTCCTCAGAGCATTGAGTATAGGAGTTGGGAAGTCATGTTGCAGCTGTACAGGACTTTGGTTAGGCCACATTTGGAATATTGCGTGTAATTCTAGTCTCCATCCTTTTGGAAGGATGTTTTGGAACTTGAAAGGGTTCAGTGAAGATTTACAAGGATGTTGCCAGGGTTGGAGGATTTTAGCTACAGGGAGAGACTGAAAAGGTTTGGACTGTTTTCCTTGGAGCATCAGAGGCTGCAGGGTGATCTTATAGAGGTTTTTAAAATCATGAGGGACATGGATAGGATAAATAAACAAGGTCTTTTTCCTGGGGTGGGAGAGTCCATTTCTAGAGGGCATAGGATTAGGGTCAGATGGGAAAGATATAAAAGGGACCTAAGGGGCAACTTTTTCAAACAGAGGGTGGTGTACGTATGGAATGAGCTGCCAGAGGAAGTGGTGGAGGCTGGTACAATTGCAGCATTTAAAAGGCATTTGGATGGGTATGTGAATAGGAAGGGTTTGGAGGGATATAGGCAACGTGCTGGCAAATGGGACTAGGTTAGGCTAGGATATCTGGTCAGCATGGATGAGTTGGACTAGATGGTCTGTTTCCATGCTGTACTTCTCGATGTCTCTATGCTGAAGTCTTGTGCAAACACACATTTGCCCTGAGTGCTTAATCCCTTAAGACAACACGTGTTTTAGAACAACAAAGATTTGAAGTCATGAATGAATTTGTTTCCTCTTTTATTAATGGTTATACATTCAGCTGAACATAATCACTTCCATTTTACTTCTAAACCTATGTATCAATACTCGAATATTGAAAACGCATGGTCTGCAGAGTTCATTTGAATGTAAAATTCCTATCAGTGTTTCAGAATCCCAGGGCTGATTAACTCACCACCTAATATAATTAATGATTTCTCTTCTGGCATTTATTGAAACATCCACATGTATAAACAAGGAAATTTCAATGTATTATAGGGAAATTTCAGGCAATTATGAAATGACCTAGGATCAGGATACTTTCAAGGACTGGTGTGAGCACTATGAACAGAGGACAAAGAAAACAAGTCATTAATACTGAGAATAAATGATTGAGAATTCTAAGCAAGTATCAGTTTGAGTATTCCAGTCGTGGCAATGCTGTGCTAGAAAAGGTTTACTGACAGTTTTTATGATTTCAGCTGCTGATAACACTAGGCAAGTCAGATCCCTGAGTGAGGTTTGACTTGTTTGATCCTAATTTCATTTTTTTGTTATCAAGGAGTCAGGAATTGAACATACGCAAAAATGGCTGCCAGTTTACTTTTAAGAGAAGAAATTGAATACTTACTAAATGGAGAAATGAAAAATAATGAACTATATTGTACAAGATGAAAAGATGTCTATGGTTTAGGGATGCCAGACTGGTAATTTGATACTGAGATGAGAGAAATTTCTTCATCCAAGAGATATTCACTGGAGTTTCTAAAAATAAGGGATATCATTGAAACCTATAAAATTCTAACAAGATGAGAAGGGTAACTGCAGGAAGAATTTTCCTGATGACTAGGGAGACCAAAACCAGGGGGTCACAGTAACAGGAGGGAAATTATTGGAAACAATTCTCAGGGACAGGATTTACTTGCTTTGCGAAAGAGTGCACGGGAGGTTTTGACTCTCAAATTTGATTGTGGTTTTTGAGGAGGTAATGAAGATGACTGTTGAGGGTAGGGCAGTTTATATTGTCAATATAGACTGTTTGTGAAGTATTTGACAAGGTCCCTCATGGTAGGCTGATCCCGAAGAATAAGTCGCAAGGCATCCATGCTGAGTTGGTAAGTTGGATATAAGAAGGCGTAGGATAGTTGAGGGTGAATGTTTTTCAGAATGGAGGTCGGTGATTGGTGGTGTTCCCCAAGGATCATACTGGGACCTGTACTGTTTGTAACATAAACAAATGATTTCGATGAAAATCTAGGTGGTCTGATTGCAGACAACAAGAAATTTGATGGAGTTGTGGATAGTATGAAAGATGTCAAAGGATACAGCAGGATATAGATAAGTTGAAAAGTTTGGCAGAGAAATTGCATTTGGAGGTCAGTCTGGACAATTGTAAGGTGATGCATTTTGTGAGGATAAATGCAAGAGGGAAATGTACCATAAATGACAGGAACCCTATGGGCATTGATGTACAGAGGGATCTTGGTGTGCAAGTCCATAGCTCCCTGAAAGTGGCAACACATGTTGATAAGCTCGTAAAAGAGATGTATGGCACGCTTGCCTTTGACAGTCAGGGCATTGAATATAAAAGTTGACAAGTCATTTTGAAGCTTTATAAAACTGAGTTGGGTCACATTTGGAATAGTGTGTGCAGTTCTGGTGGCCACACTATGGGAATGATGTGGATGTTTTGCAAAGGGTGCAAAAGAGGTTTCCCAGGATGCTACCTGGATTGGAGTGTATTAGCTATAAGGAGGGATTGGACAACTTTGGACTGTTTTGATGAGACATTGGAGCCTGAGGAGTGACCTGATAGAAGTATATAAAATTATGAGAAGCATGAATAGGGTAGATCATCGGAGTCTTTTTCCCAGCATGTAAATGTTAAATACTGAAAGGCATTGGTTTAAGGTGAGAGGGGGCAAGTTTAAAGGAAATGTGTGAGGCAGGTATTTTTTTAACACAGTGTGTGGTTGTTGCCTGGAACGCTGTCAGGGGAGGTGGTAGAAGCAGATATGATGGCAGTGTTTAAGAGGCATTTATATGGACATATAGAGGAATAAAGGGAAACAGGTCATGTGCAAATAGATGGGATTAGCTTAGAATGGTATCATAGTCTGTGCAGACATGGTGGGCTGAAGCATCTGTTCCTGTTCTGTGTTCTATGTCTGTGTTGCCTGCCCTATGCTGGTGTTTGGAACATCTGCTCTGGACTGGAGAAGATCTTACAGATGGAGGGGGAGGATCCACTTATTATGGTTCATGGGATAGGTAACGATAACACAGACAGAGAAGCACTGAGATTCTGTGTAATCGGTAGGAGGAGCTAGGCACCAAAGATGCAGAGCCTCAAAAGTCATACGAGGGAACGTATTCTAGGTAGGCTAGCCAGTAATATTAGAAATGATACTAAAAGTTTCTTTCAATACAGAAGAAACATACGACAGGCAAAAGTAGACATTGGGCCACTTCAAACTGATGCTGGAAGCCTAGTGATGGGAGATAAGGAAATAGCTGGAGAACTTAATAAGTACTTTGCGTCAGTCTTCACAGTGGAAGACATGAGTAATATCCCAACAATTAAAGGGAGTCAGGGGACTGAGTTGAGTATGGTTGCCATTACAAAAGAGAAAGTGCTTGAAAAGCTAAAAGATCTTAAAATTGATAAATCTCCTGGCCCCGATGGGCTACATCCTAGAGTTCTGAGGGAGGTGGCTGAGGAAATAGCAGAGGCACTGGTTGAGATCTTTCAAAAGTCACTGGAGTCAGGGAAAGTCCCGGATGATTGGAAGATCGCTGTTGTAACACTCTTGTTCAAGAAAGGATCAAGGATCAAGACAAAAGATGGAAAATTATAGGACAATTAGCCTAACCTCGGTTGTTGATAAAATTCTAGAATCCATCATTAAGGATGAGGTTTCTAAATTCTTGGAAGAGCAGGGTCGGATTAGAACAAGTCAACATGGATTTAGTAAGGCGAGGTTGTGCCTAACAAACCTGTTGGAATTCTTTGAAGAGGTGACAAGTAGGTTAGACCAGGGACACCCTGTGGATGTGGTCTATCTAGACTTTCAAAAGGCCTTTGATAAGGTGTCACACGGGAGGCTGCTGAGCAAGGTGAGGGCCCATGTTGAGCTACTGGTATGGATTAAGGATTGACTGTCTGACAGAAGGCAAAGCGTTGGGATAAAAGGTTCTTTTTCGGAATGGCAGCCAGTGACAAATGGTGTCCCGCAGGGTTCAGTGTTAGGTTCGCAGCTGTTCACAGTATATATTAATAATCTGGATGAAGGGACTGGGGGAATTCTAGCAAGGTTTGCCGGTGATACGAAGTTAGGTGGACAGGCAGGTAGGACTGAGGAAGTGAGGAGGCTGCAGAAGGATCTAGACAGTTTGGGAGAGTGGTCCAGGAAATGGCTGATGGAATTCAATGTGAGCAAATGCGAGGTCTTGCACTTTGGAAAAAAAGAATACAAGCATAGACTACTTTCATAGTTTTCATGAGAAAATTCATAAAGCCGAAGTACAAAGGGATCTGGGAGTGCTAATCGAGGATTCTCTAAAGGTAAACATGCAGGTTGAGTCCGTGATTAAGAAAGCGAATGCAATGTTGTCATTTATCACAAGAGGGTTGGAATATAAAAGCACCATTGTGCTACTGAGACTTTATAAAGCTCTGGTTAGGGCCCATTTGGAATACTGTGTCCAGTTTTGGCCCCCATACCTCAGGAAGGACATAATGCCACTGGAGCGTGTCCAGCGGAGATTCACACGTATGATCCCTGGAATGGTAGGTCTAACATATGAGGAACGGCTGAGGATACTGACGTTTAGAAGATTAAGGGGAGATCTAATAGAAACTTACAAGATAATACATGGGTTGGAAAGGGTGGACGCTCGTAAATTGTTTCCGTTAGGTGAGGAGACTAGGACCCATGGACACAGCCGTAGAATTAGAGGGGGTAAATTCAGAACAGAAATGCGGAGACATTTCTTCAGCCAGAGAGTGATGGGCCTGTGGAATTCATTGCTGCGGTGTGCAATGAAGGCCGGGACACTAAATGTCTTCAAAGCAGAGACTGATAAATTTTTGATGTCACAAGGAATTAAGGCCTACGGGGAGAATGTGGATAAGTAGAGTTGAAATGCTCATCAGCCATGATTGAATGGCGGAGTCGACTCGATGGGCCAAATGGCCTTACTTCTACTCCTTTGTCTTATGGTCTTATGGTCTTAAACAGGGAAGATTTTACACTAAGTAGCGAGGCAATTTTAGGAAGATGTGCTAAGTCAAATAGTAGAGACAGGGCAAAAGAGAAAGGTATTAACAAGGGAAATGATAAATAGACCAAGAGGGAGAGACATCACTTTGGTGCACACATTACAGCCTGGAAGCAGTCAGCTGCACTGAACAGCAGATCATTGTGGGCCTGGTATTAAGGAGTGCTTGAAGCCCAAACATAACAGTGTTTCCCTCCTTCCCACCTCCTCTAACCCAAGGAAGGACGGGGTAGTGGTGTTGGGGGTTGGTGCGTGGGTGTAGAAAGTCATACTAATGCAAAATTTGTTGGTGGCAGAGTAAGAAGTAAGACTTTGGCTTGAGAAGCTTCAGAGAACAGTGGCTCAGCAAAAGGTATTTGTAAGCTCAGGTAAAGTCCTTTTAACTTTCCTCTTTAGTCTTACAACTGTTGAGATGGCGGTTAGGCTGGTTGCACGTTCCTCCTGCAGGGTGTGGGAACTCAGGGGCACTTCCACTGTCCTTGATGACAACACCTGGGTGAAGTGCACCCTGCTGCAGCTCCTAGGAGACCATGTTAGGAAACTGGAGCTGGATGCACTCAGAATCATCTGAGATGCTGAGCGCTTCGTAAGTAAGAGTTTTCGTGAGTTAATCACATCAAAAATGCAGGCAGAGTAGCTGGGTGACTACCAGGAAAGGCAGAGAGTCCAGGAATCTATTGTGGCCATTCCCCTCGAAAACAAGGATATATTTTGGATAATGTTGGTGGGGGGGGGGAGGGGGCTGACCATTCAGGAAAAAGCAGCAGTAGCCAGGTTCGTGGCACTATGACTGGCTCTGGGGCACAGCAGGAAAGAGTAACAGGAAACAGGACGCATGATAAAGTCTCGATAGTTAGGGGGTCAGATAGGAGATTCAGTGGTCGCAAATGGGAATCCAGGATGGTGTGTTGCCTCCCAGATGCCAGCATCGAGGATGTCTCAGAACGGCTGCAGAACATTCTCAAGGGGGAAGCTGAGCAGCCAGACATCATTGCGCCCATTGGCACAAATGATACAGGTAGAAATAGGCATGTTGTCCTTTGGTGTGATTATAGACAGTAAGGAACAAAGTTAAAAACAAGGACCTCGTAGGTGATAATCTCCAGATTACTTCCAATGCCATGTGCTGGTCAAGGTAAGGACAGGAGGATATGGCTGATGAATGCGTGGCTAAAGAATTGGTGCGGGGGTAGGGACGCAGATTTTTAAGTCATTGCAGTCTTTTCTGGGGCCGAGGTGACCTGTTCAAGAAGGAAGGGTTGCAACCGAACTGGAGGGAGACCAATATCCTGGTGCCAGGTTTGCTAATGCTACAGTGGAAGCTTTAAACTGGATTGGCAGGTGAGGTGGAATCTTCAAAGCTGAGAGGTGTGCGAGGCTGGAAAGAGACACAGTAATCAGAAATAGTAAAGTGAAGAGTCAGGTCAGGCTGGAACATAACAGAGCAAGGAATGCTGTTGGATTAAATTGCATCTATTTCAATGCAAAAGGTTGACGGGTAAGGCCAATGAATTCAGGGTGTGGATAAGTATGTGGGACTGGCCTGCTATAACCTTTACGGAAACATGGCTAAGGGAGGGACAGGACTGGCAGCTTAATGTGCCAGGGTATGGTGCTTTAGGCAGGACCAGTGGTGGAAAGAGGTGAGGGGGTGTTGCATTTTTGATTAATGTGAGTATCACAGCAGCAATCGGAGATGAAACAACTGAAGGATTATTCAGTGAGGCTTTGTGGGTGGAGCTAAGAAATAAGAAGGGGATGGTGACGTTATTGGGGGTTGTACTATAGACCCCCAAATAGTCAACAAGAAATAGAGAAACAAGTATTCAGGGAGATTGCGGAAACTTGCAAGAACAATAGAGTTGTCATAGTAAGAGATTTAATTTTCCTAATGTAGACTGGGACTGCCAGAGCATTAAGGGTGTATGGTGGAATATATTAAGTGCATTCAGGAAGATTTCCTCGAGCAGCATATAGAATATCATCCTCAGGAAGGGGCAAAACCCAATGTACTCTTGGGAAATAGGACAGGACAGGTGACTGAGGTGACAGTGGGGAACACTTTGGGACCAGTGACCATAGTTCTATTAATTTTAAAATAGTTATGGAGAGGGACTAAACTGATCCACAGCTTCAAGTTCTAAATTGGAGCAAGGTGAATTTTGACGGAATTAGACAGGAGCTTGATTAGAGTAGTTTGTTTGCAGGCAAAGGGACCTCTGGCAAGTGGGAGGCTTTTAAAAATGAGATAGCTAGAATTCAAGGTCTATATGTTCATGTGAGGGTGAAGGATAAGTTTGGCAGGAATATGGAATCCTGGATGACAAGAGATATTGAGGCTTTGACCAGAAAAAAGGACGAGGTATGGCTCAGGTACAGGCAGCTGGGATCAAGGGAATCCCTGGAGGAACAATGGGAATACAGGAGTTTATTGAAGATGAAAACAAGAAGGCCCAAGTTAGCCTTGGATGAGAAGATTAGGGTGAATCCAAAGAGGCTCTTTAAGTATATTAAAGGAAAAATAATAATTAGAAAGAGAATAGGACTCCTTAAGAACCAAAGTGGACATGTATGACTGCAGGAGATAGGCGAGGGCCTCAGTGAATATTTCTCCTCTATGTTTATTGTGGAGAAAGACATGAAGCTTTGGGAACTTAGGGAAGTTAGTGGTCATATCTTAGGGACAGTCCATATTACAATAGAGGAGGTGTTGGATGTATTAGAATTGTATGAAGGTGGATAAATCTCCTGATCCTGACCAGATATGTCGAAGAACACTGCACGAGGCTAGAGAAGAAATTGCAGGAGCCCTGGCTGATATTTTTGAATCATCATTATCCACGGGTGAGTTCCCGGAAGACTGGACGGTAGCAAATGTTGTGCCCTTATTCAAGAAGGGCTGCAAAGAAAAACCTGTGAATTATAAACCAGTAAGCCGAACATTTGTGATAGGTAAGTTCCTTGAGAAGATTCTGCGAGATAAGGTATACATGCATTTGGAAAGACAGGGTTTGATTAGGAATAGTCAGCATAGCTTTGTGCTTGGGAGATCATGCCTCACAAATTTGTTAGAGTTCTTTGGTGAAGTGGCCAGGAAGATTGACGAGAGCAGGGCAGTAGATGTAGTCTATAGGCATTTCAGTAAGGTCTTTGTTAGGGTTCCACAGGGTAGGCTACTCTGGAAAGTTAGATCACATGGAATCCAGGGCAATCTGGCAAATTGGATGCACAATTGGCTTGATGGTAGGAAGCAGAGGGAAATAGGATACTTGTCGGAGTGGAGGCCTGTGACTAGTGAAGTACCTCAGGGGTCAGTGCTTGGGTCTGTTTCTGTTGTTGTCAATATTAATGATTTGGATTAAAATGTACAAAGCATGATTAGTAAGTTTGCTGATGACACTAAAATAGCTGGTATCGTGGACAGTGAGGAAGGTTCTCAGAAATTGCAGCAGGACATTGATACGCTAGGAAAGTGGGCCGAGAAATTGCAAATGGAGTTTAATATAGATAAGTGTAAGGTCTTGCATTTTGGCAAGTCAAATCACGGTAGGAGTTTCATGGTGAATGGCAGGGCCTTAAGGAGGATAGTGGAACGAAGGGACCTTGGAGTTCAGGTGCATGGTTCTCTGAAAGTGGAATCACAGGTAAACAGGGCAGTGAAGGAAGCTTTTGGCACACTGGGCATTGAGTATGAAGTTGGGAAGTTATAGAGCAGTTGTACAGAACATTGGTGAGGCCACACTTGGAGTATTGTGTTCAGTTTTGGTCACCTTACTATAGGAAAAATGTTATTAAACTGGAAAGAGTGCAGAAGAAATTTACAAGAATGTTGCCAGGACTCAACGGTCTGAGCTACAGGGAGAGGTTGGATAAGCTAGGACTTTTTCCTTTAGAGCATAGGAGACTGAGGGGTATCTTATAGAAGTGTATAAGATCATGAGAAACATGGATAGGGTGAATTCACTCAGTCTTTTTCCCAGGGTTAGAGAATCAAGGAGTAGAGGACATCAATTTGACGCTCAGGGGAAATGAATAAAAGGGAACCTGAGGGGCAACCTTTTTTACACAGAGGGTGGTACGCATATGGAATGAGCTGCCCGGGGAAGTGTTTGAGGCAGGTACATTAAAAAAAAACACTTAAAAGGCATTTGAACAAATACATGTTAGGAAAAGTGTAGAAGGATATCGGCCAAGTGGATGGTAATGGGGCTGGCATGGATTGATATTTTGACCGGCATGGACCAGTTTGGGTCAAAGGGCCTGTCTTAGTGCTGTAGGTCTCTATGAATCTATGACTGTATGACCATGATAGGAAGGGCAGGAAAGGCCTTCTAATAGTCACCATGCAATGTGGGGAGGTATAAAGGAAGAAATGATAGGAACTTTTCAGCAAGTCTCAACAATAATCACTGGAAATTTTAAACTACGTATTGATTAGAAAAGTCAGATGGGTAAAGGTAGCCTAGATGAGGCGTTCACAGCATGTTTTCTGGGTAGTTTACTAGAACATTATCTGGGATCAGCAGAATATAATAGACCTGGTATTGTGCAATGAGACAGGACTACGTGTCGAAACTTTGGCCCACAAGTCCACACCAACCACCCGAAGAGTAACCCACCCAGACCCATTCTCTTTACCCTATTATCACCTTAATTAATGCACCTAACCTACACATTCCTGAGCACTATGGACAATTTAGCATGGCCAATTCACCTGACCTGCACATCTTTGGACTGTGGGAGGAAAGCAGAGCAGCCGGAGAAAACCCACACAGACATGGGGAGAATGTGCAAACTCCACACAGTCAGTCACCCGAGGCTGGAATCGAACCTGGGTCTTGAGCACTATGACCCATTGTGCTGTCCATTGTATTGGCTTCATTGTAAAGAGATCCCAAGGTAGAGGTGACCATAATATGATTGAATTTTAGATACAGTTGGTGAGAGAGAAGCATGACTCAGAGTTTATTTTTTCAGTGCAATTATGAAGGCACGGTAGTACAATGGCTAAAATTATTTGGCAAATTAAGTTAAAGGATAGGTCAACAGATATACAATAGCAGACTTTACTGAGATATTTCAGAATATTAATATTCCAATAACTAAGAAAAATTCAAAAGGATGGACCTACCATTCAGTTAGAAAAGTTAAAGATAGAATAAACTTAGGGTAAAAGCTGTCATTTATCCAATGGCAGTTAGCACATCAGAAGATTGGAAAGAACATTCAAAACAGCAACGAATGACTGAAACTAGTGGTTTGGACTGAATAATTGGCTATATAAATATAGTGGCTACAAGAGCAGACCAGAGGCTAGGAATCCTGTCGCAACTAGCTCACATCCTGACTCCCTAGATCCTGTCCACTGTCTCTTGATGAAAAGACAGTGAAAATAATCTTTGAATATTTTTAAGACAGAAGTAGGTAGATTCTACTTAAGTAAAGATTTGAGGTTATAATCAAATCAGCCATGATCTTTTTAAGTTTGAGACGGGCTTGAGGGGCTGAATACATACACACGGAGTCATACAGCATGGAAACCAGACCCTTCAGTCCAGATCACCCATGAACAACAAGTTTCCCAAAGTAAACTTATCCAACTTGCCTGTGCTTGACCCATATCCCTCCAACCCTTTCCTATTCATGTACTATTCAAATTTCTTTTAATTGTTTTAATTGTACCTGCAACTACCACTTCCTCTGGTGGTTCATTCCACTTATGAACCACCCATAATGTGAAGAAGTTGCCCCTCAGATCCCTTTCAAATCTGTCTCCTCTCACCTTAAAAATATGCCTCCTAGTTTTGAACTCACCTACCCAAGGGAAAAGAACTTTGCTATTCACCTTATCTATGCCCTTCATGATTTTATAAATCACTATAAGGACACTCCTCAACCTCCTGTGCTCCACTGGAAAAGGTTCCAACCTCTCTTTATAACTCAAACCCTCTAATTCTGGCAACATTCTGGTAAAGCTTTTCTGAATTAATAATATCCTTAATAAAGCAGGGCAACTAGAACTGTAGATAGCACTCCAAAAGTGCCCTCACCAACTTCCTGTACAACCAGAACAAGACATCTCAACTCCCAATGATAGCCTGATCTGCTTCTTGCTTACGTAAGAGAATAAGCTATAGGAGCAGAAATTAAGCCATTCAGCCCATCAAGTTTGCTCGACAATTCAATCCTGGCTGGAAGAACATAGCAAGCCAGGCAGCATCAGGAGGTGGAGAAGTCAAGGTTTTGGGTGTAACCCTGCTTGTCAACCTTGGATTCTACGGTTTTTTGTCTCCCGCCATTAAATCATGGCTGATAAGTTTCTCAGCCCCATTCTCCCGCTTTCTCCCCATAAACCTATCTATCTCAGTTTTAAATATACCCAATGACCTGGCCTCCACAGCCTTCTGTGGCAGTGAATTCCATAGATTCCCCACTCTCTGGTTGAAGAAGTTTCTCTTCATCTCCATTCTGAAACAATCGATCTCCCACGGTGGTCCCATTGGCAGATTGTGGAAATGAGAGGGAAGAGGATTTCTCTCTGTTGGAGAATAAAATATTTTTAACCATTTTGATTCTATTTAAGCATCCAGTAGTTCCTTTGATTTCAGTTTGTTTTTATCAATAACCTTGCACATTTTGTTTACTCTCATCTCGATCATTGATTTAATCAAACGTTTGTCTTCTGCGTCACACCATTCAATTTGCTACACATCTGAGTGTTACACATTTATAATGCAAAGGCACAGGATTGATTGAAATGGATTCTTATCTGTTAAGCCACCAATCAAAAATCCAATCAGCTCCATGTGAATGAATGAAAAGTAGTGTGATCCAGTTAGTGAATGTCAAGGATGGAATCAGAGAATAACCTGGACAATTTCTGTTTCTGTTTTAAAAATTACCAATCTCTAACTGACAGCAGATATTGTTTCAAAACATTTCTTGCATAGATTTGAGCCAACACCTTAGAACAAACATAAAGGAAGGTGGTAAAAATAATTGTTACAGTGCTTACACGCCTCTGGGTTTATTTTTTAGTGTATTTCAATTTAAGATTGCTGATTTACTACAAATCTGTTTCTTCAAATTTCCCTCCATTTCTCTTTTTAATGAATGGGTTGTGAGATTAATTGTAGAACCCCCAGACCAGTTCTACGTGGTCCTGGACTGGAGCATTCATGTTACTAACCACCTGGTCATAGAATACTTACAGTGCAGAAAGAGGTATTTGGCCCACTGCATTTGCATGAATCCTCTGAAGAGCATCCGCTCCAGACCCAACCTCCTGCCTATCCATGTTATTTCCCATGACTAATCCTTGGATGCTATGGACAATTTAGCATGGCCAGTCCACCTAACCTGCATATCTTTGGATATTGGAGGAAACTGAAGTACCCAGAGGAAACCCAAACTGACATGGGGAGAATATGCAAACTCCACACAGACAGTAAACCAAGGTTGGAATCAAACCAAGGTCCCTGTTGCTGTGAGGCAGAAGCTAACTATTGAGTCATCATGCTGCCCTATGGGTCTGGATGTGATCCATCATTCTCATAAGACAACGCCTGGTGTACATCTATCTCTCTTCTCATCAGAAAAAGCCATTTGAAAGAGTCGATTTCAGGTATTCGCTCAGAATGTAGTGAGCTTTTGAGTTGGGGATGCAGTTTAGCCTGATTCTTTCCGCTGCCTCTAAGTGTCTAATGAAGGTTAGCAGCTCCCCGACGAGTGCAGCAGGGCTGTCCGACCAGTTACATTCCCTCTGTGTGGAGTCATTCCTCTATCTGTTGTGGAAGTGGATGTCAGGGCTGGCTGTTCGCAGGCCAGAGCTAGTGGTGATCCTTTTGGAATATGCCGACGATGTGTTCCTCCATGTGCATGGACTTGGCTGACTTGTGGAGGATGTGCGAGTGCCACGAGGTCTACTCTGCAGCATCCTACTTGATAATCAGCTGAAGTAAATCTTTGGGACTTCTGGTCAATCTGTGACAGATGGACCCCCTCACAGCTGGAGGTGTTCCAGTGCCTCATGTGGAGTACCACTCACCTCCTCTTCCTGGGAGTCTATCTTTGCCCTGCCAAGGAATCCTGGCTGACAAATAGGCAAGAATTAGAACATATTACCTTTGCCTTGTCTGAGTCACTTTATCCATCACAGACTTTCCAGATCTGAATAGCGCAGACTTACATCCTGCAGTTTGGCGTGAACCGTTCGAATAGCTCTTACATTTATTTTATTTCCCAACCATTTTGCTTGTGTCCTTCTTTGACTGGAAAGAAACCTGGGATGTGATGCAAACCTTACTAACTTTTGATTTAGAATTCTGTATTGAGAAGGGTTGTGGAAAGGAATTGGTTCATTATCTTATTTTGATGGGTTCTTGTGGCCATTTTTCCTGTTGTTTCCTTTTCTCCAAAAGGCTATGTAACTATTGCAGTGCGTGCATTAATTGAATATTCGTCATTGCATATCCATTGTCATGCCTTTTAATAAAATTACCCAGTCTATCAAAACCAAATCATCCCTCATACCTTCATAAGTTCCTTTGTTTAAATTTAGGACTAGTTTCACATTGGACTAATTCAGTTTCCATCCCAATGAAGAACTCTACAGTGTAAATTTTTAATTTATTATAGTTATGCGTACCTAAGTACAGTGAAAATCTTTATTTGTGAGCTGTACAGGCAGCTCACAGTAAGCAAGGACATACAGATCAAAGGATGCTTTGACAGAGTGAGGTATACAGTCTTCCCTACTTTTATTAGACCAAGGAATGGACTCTAACTTCAAATAAAGTTGATCTTGCTTCGTGCCCCTCCTGTGCAGTGTAACCTGTATACCTCAGCCTGTCTAAGGACCCTTTGATTTGTATGACCTTGCTTACTATGATCTGCCTGTGCTGCTTGCAAACAAAGCTTTTCACTGTACTGTACTTAGGTATAAATTCTAACAAGATTGACACGATATAATTCTTCATTGGGTTGGACAGTGAAGTAGTCCAATGTGAAACAAGTCCTAAATCTAGAGAAGGGAACCAAGAAGGTGTGAGGGGTGATTTGGTTGTGATAGACTAGGTAACTTTATTAAAAGGCATGACAATGGATATGAAATGCTAATAGTTAATTAATGCATGCATTGCAGTAGTTACACATTCCTTTTGGGCAAAAGCAAACAACAGGAAAAATGGCCCTATGATGGTGAACAAAGGAAATTAAGAACAGAATTAGATCTGAAAATAAGTCACAAACTTTTTAGAAAAAGTAGAATGCCTAAAGACTGGCACCAGTTGAGAATTCACTACAAAAAGACCAGGAGGTTGATTAAAAAGAGAAAAATAGAGTCTGAGAGTAAACTTTCCAGGACCATTAAAGCAGACTGTAACAGATTCCATAAGAAAAAGAAAAAGATTAGGAAAGCAACAGTTTGAATTGAAAGACTTAATAATGGAGAGCGAGGAAATGGCAGATCTCTCAAATGCTACTTTAGTTCTACCTTCACAGAAATTCTAGGGAAGCAAGAAATTATCGGGAAAGATGCCTTGAGGAAGATTATTAAAACAAATGCTGAAGAAATTAATGGGATTGAAAGCTGATAACTCCCTAGGGGCTGATAATCTTTCTCCCAAGGTACTAAGAGAGGTGACCATGGAAATAGTGGGTGCGTTTATTGTCAGCTTCCAAAATTTTGCAGATTCTGGAACAGTCCCAACAGATTGGAGAGTGTAAATGTAACCCCACTGTTTCAGAAAGGAGGAAGAGAGAAAACAGCATTATACACAGGGAGGTCCAACATTAGCAGCATGAAAAATGCTGGAGTTTATTATAACAACACTTTGAAAATAACAATGGAATTACAGAAAGGCAACATGAATTTAAGGAGAAATCAAATTTGACAGATCTACTGGAGTAATTTGGGGAGGTAACTGGAAGAATAAATGGGGGAGAAATAGTGGACGCAGCATTTTTGGATTTTCAGAATGTTTTCAGTAAAGATTGTGCAAGTGTTTAGTGTGTAAAATCAAAGCACACTGGGCATAAAATACCAGCATGTATTGAGAATCGGTTAGCATTCATCAAACAGAGAGTAGAGGTGAGTCTCAGCAATTTTGTGACATTACACAAAAGATTTCACCTCATGAGGCCGTGGGAGTTTTCTCAGCGTATCATCTCAAACTCACCTCATTAACTACCTCCTCCAGCCCTATGGTGTGCCTCTCATACAATGCTAGCTGGACTGTTCCATTTGCTGTAGCTGAGCAAATAGCTTCTAGCTAGATAACTCGGCATAAACCAATATCCCTGGTGTCAGCAGCATCTTTAAAATCGATTGTGCACCTGGACACATGCTGATATTTTGAAGCTACCCTGCATGGGATCATGGCAGACAAGGGGAAATTGACTCATGATTTGCTGACAGGAACATCGACATCTTGATGGACATGATGGTGCAGTGTAGGGCCATCCCCTTTTTCTAAGACCGCCAGAGGCAGGCACAACAACAGACCCTGCCAGCCTGGATTGAGATTGCTACCCAGGTCATTGCAGTCTCAGGCAGATGCAAAATGCCCAATAATGCAACAAGGAGTTCAATGACCTTCTATGCTCTGCCATGCTAAGTGCCATCATCTTCCTTAAGCTATCTCATAGTCACTTTATGTCTGCTACTGCAACCACCTCCCATCAAAGCTCATGTCGCATCCCTCTCAATTTCACATGCAATATCTCCTCTCTCTGGCTCTCGCCCACTCCAACAGTCCCCCACCCGACCATCCCTGCATGTCTTCTGTGCTGTCCACTTGCTCTTGGGTAACCTCATCACCTTTCCCCAATCTGTACCAGCAGTAACGCAGTCACTCATTTCACTCTCTCATTTCAGGAGAAAGCAGCCTATAATAGCATTGAAATAGCCAAGATGCGTGATCGGATGCCCAATGTTTGTCTCCCTATTTCCTGCAAGATTGCTAGCTGCTATGGAGAGCCAGGACCAACAGTCTTTAAGTCTACTGGATCTACTATACCTGCACATCATTGTCTTAGCCATTGTTTCAATTACTAACAATAAACAAAAAGGTAACAGAGGACCTTGGGACCCATTTTAGTTGTCCCTTCCTCACAATGAGACAAGACAATGCCAGTCAGCTCCCAGTCAGAGGAGAAGCCACATACAGGAACCAGTGTTTGCCTCCTAGCACACTCAGAGGTTGCTGGACTTGCTCCTTTATCCTGTCTGCCACCTTCAGGCCTGTGGAAATCTAAGCTGAAAATGGTGCACTTGCCTATGGCAAGGATGGACTCAACATGTTTGTGCCGTCTAGACACACATACCCGCATTCCAAAGTTCCAAAACCAGCAGGCATCACTGTACGGCAGACTGAGCTGTGGACCAGGGAATCCACTCAGACACAGTGGAGGGAGAGAGAAAGAGAAAGAAGATCTTTTGAGCAGGGAACGGAAGTAGGAGTATGACATTTTGTCCGTTGAGTCTGCCTGATGAACATTATCATGGCTGATCTATCACAAACCGCATAGCCAAGATGCGTGGTGGGGTGCCCAATGTTTGTCTCCCTATCTCCTGCAAGTACTGGATCCTGGCATTCCTGGAGAAGACCAGGACAGTTCCTGCAGAAATCCATGTCTCATCAGCTGAGTAAGCTATGCTCCTTGCAATGCATTCTTTCCCCATATTCCTCTACATTTTTAACCTTCAAAAATCTATCTTATTCTTTCTTAAACACAATCATTGATTTGGGCTGCACAGTTTGCATGGTACTGAATTCCATAAGTTCACCACCCTGTATATGAAGAAATACAATTTCCGGCGTATTTACTTCATTTGCCCGGTAGCTGGGCCGGGGAATGGTGGGTCATTGCAGACTCAGATGGATGGGTTGGGTGGAGACTTGAGGTCGGTGCAGCACCTACAGTGTTGACGGGAGGACCAACCAGTTAGGGATGTTGATGGCTCCCCCATGGTGACGTGGGACTGGAACTGGTTGGAACAAAGTCTGAGAACTGGCCGCTATTGCCGTGCACCATCCTGTAAATCACAAGAATGGAATGGGATTGAAAATGGCTGCAACCACATCTGGTGTTGGCAGGGAAAGTGAGGCATACAAGTGATATCTATGTGGGCCTTTTAATGGGCAATACCAGGAAGCACACCCTTATAAAGTGATGGTGAAAAATACTTGACCTCACCATTCTTTGTGACTCTCAGGCACAAACCTATTGTGTCTTTCTCCCAAACACTCCTGACCACATCAATCAGGTTAACACTTTGACCTCTAATGTCTGCATGTAATAGCATTGTCTGTACCCCTGAAGGTATGGAACTGAGTTGCAAGGTCACAGACCTCTGCACATGACCCATCACCAACTCATGCAACAGCTGCTCATTTCATACTTTGGTCCAGGGAACATGATCTAGGGATAAGGATCGGTGGTTTCAGTACCTTCAAGTTTGCATTTTTGGCTACACAGATCCAGACCAACAGATAACAGTCAGAAGTGACCATATATTTACAACCTTGGGACTTTATTCACAAACAAGTGTCACCCATGCCATCAAGATGCTCAAAAGGTCTTCTTTCTCCTCCTACTATGCCTGAGTAGAGTCCCTGGACTCCAGCTGAATCTGCCTTACAGTGGTGCCTGTTGGCCTTGGAACTCTGGATGGGAACGTTTGTGTCTAGATAGCACAAACATGTTGAGTCCACCCTTGAGTGCACAGTGCTTCTGTTCTCTTTGTTTTGTGTTACAAAATTATTGTATTAATGTTGGTTTACTCTTCTAAACTGAAGTAAAACTTTGACCAGAAAAATATTTGCCTGAGTCGTGTTTAAAGGATCCTTTTAATCTCTGGTGTTTAACAAGTGACAACTGTGTGTACATCTACAAAATCTACTTCCACAACTCAAAATCTCCACTGACTTCACTTTGCAAATCTGTGACCTTTACCACCAAGATGACAAGGACAGTAGATACTTGAGAACACCACCACCTGCAAGTTCCACTGCAAGCCATATACCATCCTTGGAACAACATCAAAGATCATTCATTGTCACTGGGTCACAATCCTTGAACTTCCCTATGTGCATTGAGTCTAGATGGACTGCTGCAGCTTAAGAAGATAGCTCACCACCAGCTTCTAAGAGACAATAAATGACAGTAACTATGAGGTCCATCAGCAATGCTAACATCTGATGAATGAATAAAAGTAGAAGAAATATCTGAAATTCCAGATCAATGGCTGCAATAAGACATGAGTTTTAACCATTATAGCAATCCATGCACTGTTTCAGGGTACATTTGATTCACAACCTGACAAAGTTTAGGTACTATTGGAACTTAATGTAATTTTATAGTACTGCCTGCTGGCTAGTGGAGTAGCACTTCAAGTACTTAAGTGTGATTATACGATATTTATAATTGGGCGTCAACAGCCTTGGTGGCTCACCCCAGTGCATCTGGGACATGAACAATTCTGCAGGAAGCTGTGACATTAATTCCCAGTCCTATTTTCACACCAGTCCTGATGTAGACGTCTAAAGCAACAGAGCAAGTTCACACTCCTTCCACTGCAGATGGTTGCTATGGTAATACTCTCTTTTTAACTTCTGTCAGCAGTTTCAATGTGCAGTCATACAACCACCTTTCAGCAGGATGTTGCAACAGCTTTTTTGGCTGCCAAAGCATTTAGTGATGGTTGTTGCTTTTCTAAAATAATGTATATCTTTTCCTTTCTAAAATAATGTATATCTCCAGATATTGAATTAGAATTAACTTTATTGTCAAATGCACTCATGAATACAGTGCAAAGTTTACAAGTTGTCGCTTATGGCGCCATCTTAGGTAGGAATGTGCCTAGGTACAGATACTGAAGCACAAATTTTCAGGAAAAAATTGAGGAAAATGAAGAAACAAAATGTTGGGGAATATACATTAGTGCATTTTTTCTACACTGACGCAGACTCTACAAGGAGTCCAGTCACAGGATTTGCTCCTTCAGATGGATGCTGGAGTTAACTTGTTACATAGTTTTCTCAAATGAATAAACACTGAAGAAATTAATTGAATGTCTTAATAAAACATTCAGAAACTGGGGTTGCTGCTTGGATTAGCTGATAAAAATGACATTTTTGTGTTCGATTTAACCAGAAGCAATTAATTTGAATATATAATCAGCTAATTGAGAATCCATTACCTTGTCTGATAGGAGTCACCACCAGAAGCTGCTTTGTTGTCAGAGAGAAATGACTAGTGGCAAGTTTAATTTGAGAGTTGCCATGCCTCAGGCAAGGAGCAAGGGTGAGAACCTTCATGGTGGCCTCAGCTTGTGTGGGAATTGAACTTATGCTTTTGGCATCACTCTGCATCAGCTGTCCAACCAACAAAGCTAACGAACTCCCTATACAGTAGGAGGCAATGCCATGAACCTATGAAACCTGAGTTTCACAAACATTTAATCTATTCAGGATGGGTAAGAATGGTGCTTATATTATAGATGTTAATAAACAAATCTTGGTCATCAATAGTTAGTAAAACACAGTTGAAATTGGGAATCAGTTTTTCACACAGAGCATTAGAAATTTGAAAATCTCTGTCAAAAACCAGTGATTGCTTAAAATTGATAAAATGTTGTTATTTAGAGTCTGGAGAATGCTGAAAGGTTGATCACTGTAGCTGGAGAATAGATTAAACTTGAGGTAATGAATGACAGATCAAGCTCTGTGGGCTGAATCTGTTTCTATACTCTTCCTGAGCAACACTTACTCACTGTGAACGAGCAGAACCCCGGACGATTACAGGACGAAAGCCTCTAGAACACACTGTGCCTGTACTATTTCTATGTAAAGCAGCCCAAAGCTAATTCCACTTCATTGCTCACTTCCAATAGCCCTTAGTTTCCTTTGTTTCAGATATTTGTCCAATTATCTCTTTAAAATTAATTTAAAAATATTAATTAGTTATTTCCACAACCAAGTATCCTATAAGGCTGTAGGAGTTGAATTAGGCCGTTTGACCCATCGAGTTTCCTTCACTGTTAAATCACAGCAGATATGTTTCTCAACCCCTTTCCCCAGCATTCTCCCTCTAACCCTTGATCCCCTTACTAATCAATAACGTATCTGGAGTTGTTGGTTGGCTCGTCGAGCTGGTTGCATTTTTTTGCCTCCGTCCTGAGTTATATCTTCAGCCTCCGGAGGTTACACGACACTGAAGATGTCATCCAGGAGGGAGATGAAACATTTTCAAAAAACTCCACTGGCTCTGTAAACCAACCAACAACTCCAACCACAACCCAAGCTATAGAGTAGATTCCCTACAGTGTGGAAACAGGCCCTTCGGCCCAACAAGTCTACACCGATCCTCCGAAGAGTAACCCACCCAGACCCATTTCCCTCTGACTAATGCAACTAACACTATGGGCAATATAACATGCCCAATTCATCTGACCTGTACATCTTTGGACTGTGGGAGGAAACCCATGCAGACACGGGGAGAATGTGCAAACTCCACGCAGTCACCCGAGGCTGGAATCGAACCTCGGGACCTTGGTGCTGTGAGCCACTGTTTCCAAGATCTTTAAATAACCCATCTGTCTCTGTCTTAAATACACTCAATGATTTGGCCTTCACAGCCCTCTCCGGCAATAAGTTTCCACAGATTTACCACCCTCTGCCTGAAGGAATTTCTCCTCATCTCAGTTCTAAAGAGTCATCTTTTCACACTGAGGCTGTGCCCTCTGGTCCTAATCTCTTCCTACTCATGGAAACACCTTCTCACATCCACTATCTCCATGTCTCTCAGTATTCTGTAAGTTTCAATCAGATCCCTCCTCAACTTCATTGAGTCGAGACTCAGAATCTTTAACTGCTCCTTGTATGACAAGCCCTCTATCCCTTGGATCCATCCAATGTCAGCACATCCTGCCTCATCTATGGGGCCCAAACTGCTCACAATATTCCAATTGTGGTCTGACCAGAGCCTTATACAGCCTCAGCAGTACATCCCTTATAACCTAGCTCTCTTTAAATGAATACTTACATTACATTCGCCTTAATAGCTACCAACTTCAACCTGCATGTTAACCTTAAAGGAATCCTGAACTAGGACTTCCAAGTCCCTTTGTGTTTCAGAGTTTTTAACCATTTCCCCATTTAGAAAGTAGTCTGCACATCTATTCTTCTAACCAAAGTGCACAGCCTTATAGCTTCCAACATTGTATTCCATTTGCCACTATTTTGCCCTCTCTCCTAGATTGATAAATTCCTTGGACAGCCTTTCTACTTCCTCGATACTACCTGTCTCTCCACCTAAATTTGTGTTAACTGAAAACCTAGCTACAATGCCCTCAGTTCCTTTGTCCAGATCATTAATATATAACATGAAGGGTTAGAACACTGACCCCTGCAGAACTCCACTGGTCAACAGCTGCCATTCTGAAAAAGATCACTTTATCCCTCCTCTTTGTCTTCTGCCAGTCACTGATTCCTCTATCCGTACCAGTACCTTGCCCCTAACACCATTGGCTCTTATCGTATTTAGCAGTCTCCTGTGTGGCATCTTGTCAAATCCTTCTGGAAATCCAAATAGATCATGTCCACTGGCTCTCCTTTGTCTAATTTTCTCATATCTCCAAGAATTCTAATGGATTTGTCAGGCATGACCTCCTCTTGATGAAACACCATGCTGACTCAGCCCTATTTTACCATGCATTTCCAAGTAATCCATCCTGAATAATGGATTGTAAAATCTTACCAACAACTAAGATCAGGCCAACAGGTCGATAGTTTCCTGTTTTCTGCCTCTCTCCCTTACTAAAACAGGGGTGTTACATTAGCCATTGTCCAGTCCTATGGGCCCCTCTCTGAGCTCCTCTCCAAACTTCTCAGCTTTTTTTTTAAGAAGTCTGAGGTGTAGTCCATCTGGTCTGGGTGATTTCTCTGAATTTAGATTTTTCAGCTCCCCAGCAACGTATCCTTAGTGATGACTACTAAATTCTAGTACATGCTAGTATCTCCCACTGTGAAGACTGTTACAAAGTACCTGTTCAGTTCCTCTGCCATTTCTTTGCTCCCCATTTCCCACTACTTTTCCAGCCTCATTTTCAGCAGTCCAGCGTCCACTCTTGCCTCTCTTTTAGAAATTTTAAAAAAACACTTGCAGTCTTCTTTTGTATCACTAAGTTAAACATCACACAACATCAGGTTATAATCTAATAGGTTTATTTGGAAAAAGCTAGTGCTTCTAAATAAACTTGTTGAACGATAACCTGGTGTTGTGTGATTTTTAACATTGTACACCCAACACCGGCATCTCCAAATCATTTATGTTACCAGCTAGCTTACTCTCATACTTCATCTTCTACCCCGGTTGCTGTTTTAGTGATCATCTGCTAATCTTTATCATCTGTTCTCTTGCTTCCCACCAATCTTCAACATTCAGTATGCTTCTTCTTTTGCTTTTGAATGCTTCCTGACTTCCTTTGTTAGCCACAGTTACCTTGTCGTCTCCTGAGAATTTTTCTTCTTCCTTGGGATGAATTGTGCCTCCTGAATTATCCCCAGGAACACCTGCCATCACTGCTTCACTCTACTCAGCGCCCCTTCCAATCAACTCTGGCCAGCTCCTCTGTCATGTCTTTGTAGTTACCTTTACTCAGTTGTAATACCGTTACATCGGATTCCAACTTCTACTCCCTCAAACTGCAGGATGAATTCTATCATCATATGATCACTGTCCTCTCAGGGTTCCTTCACCTTAAAGTCCTTGACCAAGTCTGCCTCATTACGCATTACCAAATCCAGAATTGCCTGTTCCCACATATGCTCTATGTGGCACATCAGTTTGCACTGCTGCCTCACAGCGCCAGAGACCTGGGTTCAATTCCTGCCTCAGGCAACTGTCTGTGTGGAGTTTCCCATGTCTGCGTGGGTTTGCTCCGGTTTCCTCCGACAGTCCAAAAATATGCAGGTTAGGTGAATTGGCCATGCTAAATTGCCCATAGTGTTAGGTGAAGGGGGAAATATAGGAGAATGGGTCTGGGTGGGTTGCTCTTCAGAGGGGCGGTGTGGACTTGTTGGGCTTTAGGGCCTGTTTCCACATTGTAGGTAATCTAATCTATAAACTGCTCCAAAAAATACCACCTTGGAGATATTCTCTGAATTATTTTTCTTGATATCCGCTACCAACCTGATATTCCTAGTCCATCTGCATATTGAAATCCCCCAGATTATTGTAATAGAGCTTTTCTTATATTCCTTTTCTATCTCCTGATTTATTTTCTTCCTCATATCCTGACAACTGCTAGAAGGCCTGTACACAATTCCCATCAGAGTCTTTTTGCTTTGTGATTTCTAAACTCTACCCACAGACTCTATGCCTTCTTACCCTTTATCCTTACTTGCTATCAATTTGATTTTATTTTTTAGTAAAAAGACAACCTTGCTCCCTCTTCTTATCTGCCCATCTTTTTGATAGGATGGACATCCTTGGATATTTAGTTTCCAGCCCTGGTCCCCTTGCAGCCACTTCTCTGTGATACCTACTTCATTGTAACTGTTAACTTTAATCTGTGCTAAAAACTCATTTACCTTATTTCATACACAGCTTACATTTAACTACAATTACCTCTGTCCTGAGCTGAGTGCCCTGTTTTTATTGTTGTCCCATTATTTGCTATGCCTGAAGTTTGATTCCTGACCCTTTCCACCCTGTCTGTCCTATTGCTTGTTCTGGAAACTTTGATAATATCTGCTGACTCCTCTCCCCCTTTAATTTTTTCCATAATTTTCCCTGCAGCTGAACCCACCACCCTCACTATTCAGTTTAAAACCCTAGCCACAGCCCTAGTTTGTGATTCACCAGGACTCTGATCTCAACATGATTCATGCGGAGCACATTCTCTCAGAACAGCTCCCTCCTTCTCCAGTACTGGTGTCAATGCCCCATGAATTTGAACTCATTTCTCCCACATCAATCTTTGAGCCACACATTTACCTCTTATTGATCCTGTGCCAATTTGCTTGTGGCTCACGTAGTAATCCAGAGATTATTACTTTTTTGGTTCTGCTTTTTAATTTAGCCTGGAGCCATTCATATTTCTTCTGCAGAACATCTTTCTTGTTTCTATCTATATCATTAGTTCCTACATCCCAATGTCCTTTGTCCCATCAAGCCTCTGCATGCAGAAATTTCTCTTAATCTCTTTTCATACCCTCTCAAGGACAATTTCAAATTGATGACTTCTTGTGACAGACAGACTCATAACAGCACACAAGCCAACATCCACGCTCAGACAACAACTCACTAGAACAAAGGACCCAATACCCAGCATGAGCCAAACTAACGTAGTTTACAAAATACCATGCAAGGACTGCACAAAACACTATATAGGACAAACAGGAAGACAGCTAACAATCCGCATCCACGAACATCAGCTGGCCACAAAACGACACGACCAGCTATCTCTAGTAGCCATACACTCAGACAACCAGCAACATGAATTTGACTGGGAAAACACCACTATCATAGGACAAGCCAGACAGAGAACAGCCAGAGAATTCCTAGAAGCATGGCATTCATCCCCAAACTCCATCAATAGACACATTGACCTGGACACCATATACAAACCACTACAGCTGAAACTGACACCCGGAAACGGCAAGAACATCCATCAACAGACACATCGACCTGGACCCCAGATACAAATCACTGCAGCTGAAACTGACACCCGGAAGCGGCAAGAACAAACCAATATAAATACCGGAAGAAACATCAAAGCAGCGCTTCACACGAGGCTCCCACCGCACTGATGATGTTCCCTAGCCAGGGAACGAAACGTTTGCAGCAAAAACTTCCAGCTCAGCGAGCAGAACCACAACAACGGATACCCGAGCTACAAATCTTCAACAGACAGTGTAACGTGAAAATTATCCGATTAGTTTTCCGTTATACAGTCATCTGATTGACTTTATTCAAGGAATGTTGGATGGAATGTGTAATGGGAGATAAATTCAATATCATCTGATTTATGCTATTGCTCAAAGTTGAAAGTAACTCCCTTGTCACTGACATGGCATCTGCCCATCCGGGGAGGTGATGGTCTATGCATCACCTGTGTGTCCCTTCTGATTGAGCATCATCTCTTATTTTGGTAACTTATTTTGACTTTTGCAAAAGTGAGCATACCAAAATGTAAGTATTCCAAATGAGTTGGTCATCTGAAGCATTCATTTTAATAGAAAGTTCCAGTTCTTATTATTCCTTGATGTTCTACTGCCTCCCGACCTAATAAGTCATTTTCTTACTGCTTGATAGTTTTCTCATCTGCAAGATAAAAGTGGACCCACAGAAATTAAGAGTGATTGTGACCTTATTGTGCAGAGTACATACATGTCCAACATGATGCATGTTTGTGTGTTAATACCCCATTGTATAATTCCATTTAAAGGATGTTCATGACTGTATTTCAGGGAACTGGTGAAACAAAAGCAGTAAGTGCTGGAAAAACACAGCAAGTCTGATAGTGTCTGAGGAGAAAGGAACAAAATTACCATTTTGATTCTAATATGACTCTAATTCAGAATTGAATTTGAAAACTTGACTTTGTTTCTCTCTCCACAGATGCTGTCAGACCCTCTGAGATTCTTCAGTACTTTTTCTGATTTTAAATTTCTAACATCTGTAGTATTTTGTTTTTATTTTACTAACATGGAATAACACTCTGACCTGAGCTTTTGTGAAGACAGAGGATGTCTCTGGTTGTGACAAACAGCATCAAAGACCACATTTTTAAAGTTCTTCTCTGAATCCGGTTCTCAACATTCTCATCAGGTGATGATGGAAAAAGCAGATGATAGTGTTCTGAAGATGTCGGTTTACTGTAGCTTTAAGAGAGTTTAAAGTTAGCAAAAACTACCTGACAGCACCAAGTGTTCTGAAAATAAAATATAGTGTAACATGTACTCCAGCTATTGGAGTAACTAGGGTAGCTGGTTGACTGGAAACAACAAAACAGACTTGATTTAGGCCAATCAATTTAAATTATACCCCAACAAATACCAAACTCCAATCGAGTTTGAATTTAGCTTAAAAGCCAGTGACATAACCCGATGTTTGGAGATGTAAGACCAGGGAAAATGGAACAGTTGATAGGAGAAGTGCCAAGCTACCACCATGTAAAGACTGTCTGAAAAAGTAACTCGCTTAAAAAGGACCTTTATGTGAAACAGAATCCCCAAGAAGAAGAAAAGACCACCGGAATACAGAGAAAACTGAAAACTGCCTGGTTTTGTGATAAGAAGTTTAGTTTTGTAAATCATAATCGTGAGTTTTATTATAATAGAAGGGAAGGTAAAGGATAGATTAGAGAGGAGTTATAAATATTTGTGAGTTAATCATTCTCTGTTACACTTTAAGAAATAAAGTTGTTACTTCTACTTTAACTAGTTCTTGGCCTTTTGAATTTTCACAGATTACTGAATAGGATAAATCTTTTCTGTGTTGCTGAGTTAAATTAAGCAGGAAGGTTTACCCCATGTCGTAACAGTTTTGGGGCTCATGTCTATGATTTGAACAGTTTTAGACAGATTTGAATAGATTTGGGAGTATGAAAAATTCCAGCAGATTTAAACACTTGCAGGTTAGTGTCTGAGATCTTTAAATAAAATGTAGTTGAAGCAATTTGTTTACATTCAGTGACTTGTGGTTGAGTAAATTTAAAGGGAGAGAGAAATGGCTCTTAAAATTGCTGAAGTCATTCTGGGATTTGAAGATGAATCTCAAATTTGACAAGAAAGTTTAGAAGGAAAGAAAAGGGCCATTCTTTTAGAATTAGCAACTAAGTTAGATTTGGGTTTAACCAAGGGCAAAAGTAAAGCTGAAATTGTAACAGTTCCGTTACTTAAACACTTAGGTGGGTCAGAGAAACAGACAAGTGTAGTAGAGGAAGAAAAACTTAAAGTACAATTGAGGAAAATGGAATTATAAGATAAACAAAGATAGAGGAAAGAGAGAAGGAAAGAGAAAGAGAAAAATAGAGAGAAAGTATTTCAGAGAGAAAGAGAAAGAGAGAAGAGAGAGAGGGGAAAAAGAGAAATTGAGACAGTTCTTAGCTGAGCAAAGAGAGAGAAGAAAGGGAGAGACATGAAGAGAGAGAATTTGAACTTGAGAAGTTGTGACTTAGTCAGCAAAGCCAAGTTAACAGGATGGAGATGAAAAGAGAAGGTCGTGATATATATAAATATGTCAAAACTCTGCCACATTTCGATGAGAAAGATGTTGAAGCCTTCTTTATTTCATTTTAAAAAATAGGCTAGGCAGATGGAATGGTCCAAGGATTTATGGGTAATGCTTATTCAGACTAAACTGGTAGGCAGAGCAAGTGAGGTATTTGCAGCAATGTCAGATGAAGGGTCATGAAATTATGAAGAATTAAACAGGCTATTTTAAATGCTTATGAATTAATACCAGAGCATATAGACAGGGGTTCAGAAACATAAAGAAAAAACCAGGTCAGATTTGTGTTGAGTTCAAAAAAATTAAACATCGTCATTTTGACAGATGGGTGCGTGCTTTAAAGGTAGATAGGACCTTTGTGGCTCTAAGAGAAATTATTCTGTTGGAAGAGTTTTAAAACTCACTTCCAGAGATGGTAAGATGTATGTGGAGGAACAGAAAGTTCAGGAACTTCAGCATGATTAGCAGACAAATGCATGTTGGTGCATAAGATGAGCTTCCGACCAGAATTTCGTCCTGTGAGGGATAGAAGTTGGGAGAAGGGGAGATTCTACACTACAAAACTACAAGAGTACAGAACAATGGTAAGAATTTATCAGATCCTAAAAAAGATGCCCAAGAAGTTGGAAAGGAGGTGAAAGGCCTCAGGTGTTTCCACTGTGATAAAGTGGGACACATAGTGCTGGTCGTTGAAGAAGGGCACCGTGGGAAAAGACGTGGTAAACGAAGCTAAACTAATGGCATTAGTGAAGGTAGTGAAAAAAAAATCCCAAGGAGAGCTGAGGAGTTGCAAGAGAGTGCACAGCCTAGGCAGGAGTTAGGTATAGAGTTAGTACCAGATCTCCACAAAGAATTTGCCACTCTGGGTAAAGTTTAGATTAGATTACTTACAGTGTAGAAACAGGCCCTTCGGCCCAACAAGTCCACACTGACCTTCCGAAGAAAAACCCACCCAGGCCCATTCCCCTACATTTACCCCTTCACCTAATACTATGGGCAATTTAGCATGGCCAATTCACCTAACCTCCACATTTTTGGACTATGGGAGGAAACCGGAGCACCCAGAGGAAACCCACGCAGACACGGGGAAAATGTGAAAACTCCAGACAGACAGTTGCCTGAGGTGGAAATTGAACCCAGGTCTCTGGCACTGTGAGGCAGCAGTGCTAACCACTTTACCTCCATGCTGCCCATTTACTCTGAAAGAACAGGGGGAGAAGGACAAGAAATTTTAATTTCAAGAGATACAGGATCTAACCAATCGCTAATAGTAAGAGATGAGCGAATATGCACACTTTCTGATCTGTTACCCGAGAGTGTGGTAACTTGTGGGATAGATGGACAGAAATTTAGCTATGTAAGATCATGTTGGAATGCAAACTCAAGAATGGGGAAGTTACAGTGATAGTGATTGACAGAGTGTCAGTTCCAGGAATTCAGTTTGTTTTTGGAAATGATTTGATAGGATCCAATGTGGACGTGACACCCTTTGTTGTGGAGAAGCCCAAGGAAGACTAAGAAACTGAGGAGTTAAAACAAAAATATCCTGGTATTTTCCCAGACTATCAAGTAATCAAATTCCACTATTATAAGTCACAGCATGAAACGAAAAATAAAGAGAAAGATGAAGGAGTTGAGGTTTATTTGCCATTACAGATGCCCCAAATGAATGTCCTCAGTTCACTCTCTTCAAGTTAATACACGGCCAAGAAGTGAGAGTCCTTTTAAAATTAATTGAAGAAAAATTGACAGGACCAAAATCGGAGATCTCACACTTAGATTATGTGTTGGAGGTGAAGGAGAGACTAAATTACGTAGGTAAATTAGCTAAACAGCACCTAATCAGGACACAGTATAGAATGAAGTAGGTGGCAGATAAAATCTCGGACACTTGGATATTTTCCCAAGGGGATGACATGTCAGGGCTGTAACCAGTGATAGGACCCTTCAAACTCAGTTTTAGTGAACTTATGTTAAAGTTATCTTATGTTAGGGTAATGTGTTAAGAAAAAAGAAGAACAAAATGAAACCATCGTTTATTATGATGGTTCATTTTTTTCTTAAGGTGGAAGGTGTTATGAAGATGTTAGGTGTACTGTACCTTTAAGAGAGTTAAAAGCAACAGAACTACCTGACAGAACCAAGTGTTTTGAAAAAAAGATATAGTGTAATATGTGCTCCAGCTACTGAAGTAGCTAGGGTGGCTGGTTGTCTGGAAAGTAAAAAAACTGATTTGAATTAGTCCAAATAGTTTGAATTATACCCCGAAATATACCAAACTCCAATCCTGTTTGAATTTAGAATATTGAATTAGTATGCAGGTGCAGTATTTCAACAGGAGGAAAATGGAACATGTTGGTCTCTCTTGTGAAGGGTTTAGTGTGCATCAGTAAAGAAACCTTGTGATGCTTGTCCAAGGCTCTAGTGGGACAACACCTTAAAATGAGTTAGGATAATTGCATGAGAGACATTACAGTTAACATGCACTAGATTGGTCACTGGGATGAGAGAGTTGGCCTATGGTGTGAGACTGAGTAAATTGGGTCTGTCCTCTCACGGAAGAATTAGAGGTGAGCTTATTGAAATATAGAACATCTCAATAGGTACCCCGACAGGGTAGATAGTTAGAGTGTGCTTCTGCTGCTGGGGAATTTAGTTTCATAGGAGAATAGACTCTGGCAAACAATCATTTGGACTGGAGATCAATGGAGATCCTTAATTTATGGGTTGTATATATTTGGAATTCTGTACCCCAGGGGATATTAAATGCGCTACAGTTGAATATATTCGAGGTTGAAACACAGTTCTTTGACTCAGAGAATTGCTGGACATGTGGTGAGGTTGGGAAAGTAGAGATAAAATCTATGATCAGTCATGATCGTGTTGAATGACAGAACTAGCTAAACAGACTAATGCAGTTTCTTCCTATTTATTTTTTATATTGTGGCCTAGTTCTCGTTTCAAAACTCAAATTAATCTACTGGACGTACAGTGATTAAATGTACATATTGCTTGCAGGCTAGTGAGTTACTTTTGTGTTCAGCCCAAAACGTCAGACAAGTATCTTTTCTACCTCGACAATTGGGTTTTCTAGTATTATAGAAGGGAAGGCAAAAGATAGGTTAGAGAGGAGTTGCAGATAGTTGTTAGTTAATTATTCTCTGTTATATTGAAAGGAATAAAGTTGTTACTTTTACTTTAATTAGTTCTTGGCCTATCAAATTTTCACAGATTACTGAATAAGATAAATCTTTTCTGTGTTGCTGAGTTAAATTAAGCAGAAGGGTTTACCCCGTGTTGTAACAATTGAGAGAATCAGAAGCTGTTTGTAAGAGCTTCATGAAGGCAATTGCACATGATAAAACTCAAGGGGTTTCATCAACATCCAATTTTCACCCCTGGGATGATTCAGGGGAAGGTCTAAAACTACTGGAGTTCTTAGAAGAGGTTAGATACCCTTATGGATAGGTCCAGGTGCATTTCTGGGAGGGATCAGCTGCCATTTGGTAGAGATGAAGTGAGCTTTGGGAGAGGTAACACAAAACTAAAACAAAGAACTATAGATGTTGGAAATCTGAAACTACAGCGAAAAGTGTTGGAGAAACTCAGCAGATCCAACATCATCCATAGAGAGTTATTGTTTTGAGTCAGGTGATCCTTTGAAGTTCTGATGAACGGTCACTGGACTTGAAAGACGAACTCTACTTCCTTGTCTGGAGTTGCTGCCAGACCTGCTGGATTCTCCAGCATGTTCTGTGTTGTTTGGGTGAAGGAAAGTGCCTTTTGAGAGAATCCAAGGGCTTTTGAGATTGTTAAAAGTAGACACAAATGTGCATAATAAGTGGATAAACTAACTGAAACTTGCAAGCTCATTGGAACTGAAACAGTCCAGTTATTTCAATCCCTTTTCCTTTAACTTTGTAAGAAAATTGCAGTTACAAAGATTCTGCTATTTCATGCTGTCTTTTGACATTAACCTGAGGACTATTACCAATGGATTGTTCTGCATAATGATTTCACAATCTATTATTACAATGGGATGCCGATCAGCTTCCAGTTTGATTGAGATCTCCAAGTGTCATAGAGTCATAGAGATATACAGCATGGAAACAGACCCTTCGGCCCAACTTGTCCATGCCGACCAGATATCCCAACCCAATCTAGTCCCACCTGCCAGCACCCGGCCCATATCCCTCCAAACCCTTCCTATTCATATACCCATCCAACTGCCTCCTAAATGTTGTAATTGTACCAGCCTCCATCACTTCCTCTGGAAGCTCATTCCATACACGTACTACCCTCTGCGTGAAAAAGTTGCCCCTTAGGTCTCTTTTATATCTTTCCCCTCTCACCCTAAACCTATGCCCTCTAGTTCTGGACTCCCAAACCCCAGGGAAAAGAATTTGTCTATTTATCCTATCCATGCCCCTCATAATTTTATAAACCTCTTTAAGGTCACCCCTCAGCCTCTGACGCTCCAGGGAAACAGCCCCAGCCTGTTCAGTCTCTCCCTATAGCTCAAATCCTCCAACCCTGGCAACAACCTTGTAAATCTTTTCTGAACCTTTTCAAGTTTCACATCTTTCCGAAAGGAAGGAGACCAGAATTGCATGCAATTTTCCAACAGTGGCCTAACCAATGCCCTGTACAGCTGCAACATGACCTCCCAACTCCTGTCCTCAATACACTGGCAATAAAGGAAAGCGTACCAAACACCTCCTTCACTATCCTATCTACCTGCGACTCCACTTTCAAGGAGCTAGGAACCTGCACTCCAAGGTTTCTTTGTCAGCAACACTCCTTAGGACCTTACCATTAAGTGTATAAGTCCTGCTAAGATTTGCTTTTCCAAAATGCAGCACCTCGCATTTATCTGAATTAAACTCCATCTGCCACTTCTCAGCCCATTGGCCCATCTGGTCCACATCCTGTTGTAATCTGAGGTAACCCTTTTTGCTGTCCACTACACCTCCAATTTTGGTGTCATCAGCAAATTTATTAACTGTACCTCTTATGCTCGCATCCAAATCATTTATGTAAATGACAAAAAGTAGAGGACCCAGCACCGATCCTTGTGGCACTCCACTGATCACAGGCCTCCAGTCTGAAAAACAACCCTCCACCACCACCCTCTGTCTTCTACCTTTGAGCCAGTTCTGTATCCAAATGACTAGTTCTCCCTGTATTCCATGAGATCAAACCTAGCTAATCAGTCTCCCATGGGGAACCTTGTCAAATGCCTTACTGAAGTCCATATAGATCACATCTACCACTCTGCCCTCATCAATCTTCTTTGTTACTTTCTCAAAAAACTCAATCAAGTTTGTGAGACATGATTTCCCATGCATAAAGCCATGTTGACTATCCCTAATCAGTCCTTGCCTTTCCAAATACATGTACATCCTGTCCCTCAGGATTCCCTCCAACAACTTGCCCACCACCGAGATCAGGCTCACTGGTCTATAGTTCCCTGGCTTGGCCTTACCATCCTGCTTAAACAGTAGCATCATGTTAGCCAATCTCCTGTGAATATAAATGGGAGAAAGTGAGGACTGCAGATGCTGGAGATCAGAATCGAGAGTGTGGTGCTGAAACAATCCAGCTGGTCAGGCATCATGAGAGGAGCAGGGGAATTGACACTTCGTCATAAGCCCTTCATCAGGAATGAATATAAATGTTGGGATTAAGCAGTCGAAAGAAGTTCAATGTTTTGGATGGGTTTTTAATCAATGAGCACCTTTTTTAAAAAAATAAGTGAATACAATAAAATAATTTGGAACTCTATTCAATTTCATCTCAGTACAGGTCCTGAGGACACCCAGTGTTGAATGGAGATCTTTTGTGCAAAGGGTGGTAGTTGGGGTGGGATAGGTTGGCATAGAGCTTATGGTGGTCCATAGAAAATGGGCAGCATGTGGTTAGTTTGGTCAGTGTGAATGTGACATGGATAGTTTATGGGGGAGTGAGGGCTAGTTTTGTTTCATTTCTTTAGTGGTCGGACAGCACTAAGGTGAGCCTTTCCACAGCCTATCTTGGCATCCGGCAGCACTGACCTCCTTCTGGGGACAGCATAGGAACAAGAGTAGGCCATTCCAACCTTCCAGCTTGTTCCAGCATTGAATGAGATCATGGCTGATCTGTGGCCTAACTCCATATACCTGCCTTTGGCCTATATCCTTTAATAATACCTTTGCTTACCAAAAATGTATCTACCTCTGATTTAAAAGTTAGCAACAGATCCTGCATCAACTGTCATTTTTTAAAGATCGTTTTAAACATTTAGAAATGTGTAGAAATGCTTCCTAACATCTCTTCTGAATGCTCAGCTCCTAATTCTCTGACTATGTCCCCTTGTTCTAAAATTCCTAACCACTATAATTAGTTTATCTACTTTTTTTTAATGTTAATATCTTGAAGACTTCGATCAGATCACCCCCTAACCTTCTAAATTCTAGAGAACTCATTCTCTTCACTGTTTGTGCACAACAGCGTTATCATCTCATAGATTTTAGGAGCGATTTCAGGTATTAGTTATATGTTATTTGGTTTTACACCCAACTTCAGTTCCTCCCATCTCCCCAGAATGAAAGTCCAATCCTGCCTCCCAAGTCAGATTTGTGGAGATGGAAATTTTCTCAACTCTGCAAATCCTGATTTGGGAACAAAACTTCAAACTTTGGTGTGAGATTTTTGTTGTGTATTCTACACCCGACCTCAGCCATATTAATTCTGAGGCAAATTTACTAGATTGATCTTGGTAGTGGGGGGTGGTGTGTGTGTGTGTGTGTGTGGGGGGGGTCTAAAGTTGCCTGTATTCTCAGAAGAATTTTACTGTTGTTACTCATCTATAAAGTTACTACCAAGTTTAGCATTGTATGCACACCCCACCCTCACTTTCACCTGGCCTATCTCTGACTCCTCCCTTCCCTTCCCGACACCTTTGTTTCCATTTCTGAGGATAGCTTGGTCACTAATATCTACTATAAACCCACTGACTCCCACAGCTATCTGGACTATATATCCTTGTAATTGAAAGTGTGGTGCTGGAAAAGCACAGCAGGGCATCTCTGGAGCAGCAGAATTGAAATTTTGGGCATAAGCCTTTCATCAGGAATGAGGGGTACTTTCTCCTAGTTGATAATTGATCTTCAGCATCTGCAGTCTTCACTTTATCCTATAGATCCTTGTACCTTGTTTTGTGTAAAGACTCCATTGCATTCTCCCAGTTCCTCCGTATCCATCGCATATATTCTTGTGATGCCAACTTCAATAAGACAGTCTCCGAAATGTCCACCTTCTTCCTCATCTGAGGACTCCTCAGGACCATTGTTGACAGGGCTCTCAGCTGAGTCTGTTCCATCTCCTGCACTTTGGCCCTCACCCCCTCTTTTCCCTTTTGCAACAGCAATAGGGTCCCTCTTGACCTTACCTACCATCGCACCACATCCACATCCAGAAAGTCATCAGCTGCCATTTTTGCTACCTCCGGCGAGATGCTACCAGATGCATATTCTCCTCCCCTCCCATGTTTGCCTTCTGCAGGGACCGTTCCTTCCGGGACACCATGGTGCACTCTCCCGTCACTCCAAACACTGCTCAACAGCCCCACGGTACCTTTCCCTGCAACCACCAAAGGTGTAACACCTGCCCATTTACCTCCTCAGTATCCCAGGGTCCAAATATATCTTCCAGGTGAAGCAGCAATTTATCTGCCCTTCTCACAATCTAGTCTACTGCATTCGCTGGTCACAATGTGGTCTCCTCTACATTGGGGAAACAAAGTATAGGCTGAGTGACTGCTTTGCAGAACATCCATTTTCTGCCCACAAAAAAGACCCTGAGCTTTGATAAAGGGTCAGTTAGACTTGAAACGTCAGCTCTTTTCTCTCATTACAGATGCTGCCAGACCTGCTGAGATTTTCCAACATTTTCTCTCTTGGATCCTGAGCTTCCAGTTGCCTGCTACTTTAACACACCATCTTATTCCCTGACCAACATTTCAGACTCAGGTTTGTTGCAGTGCTCCAGCGAAGCCCAATGCAACCTCATTTTCTGCTTCTGGACTCATTATTGAGTTCAATAATTTTAGGGCCTGAACCCATTGGCAGCACGATGGCACAGTAGTTAGCACTGTTGCCTCACGCCGGCAGAGACCTGGGTTCAATTCCCGCCACAAGCGACTGACTGGGTGGAGTTCGCACGTTCTCCCCGTGTCTGTGTGGGCTTCCTCCGGGTGCTCCGGTTTCCTCCCACAATCCAAAGATGTGCGGGTCAGATGAATTAGCCGTGCTAAATTGCCCGTAGAGTTAGGTGAAGGGGTGAAATGTAGGGGAATGGGCCTGGGTGGGTGGTGGGTCTGTGTGGACTTGTTGGGCCAAAGAGCCTGTTTCCACACTGTAACTAATCTAATCCATGTCCCAGCCCCTTACCACACACACACACCAGGCTTTCTTATCACATCTTCTGCCATTACACACTACCTATTGTTAGCCACTAATAGTCTCCTTCTAGCCAGATCATTATTGACTCATTTCTCTATTTGACTGTTCTTTCCTCTCCTTGGCCTTTATCCCCACCTATTGCTTACTCCTTACCCCCTCCCCACACCCTATTGTCTGCATATAGACGGACATTTTTCTAACTACCGTCAGTTCTGAGGAAGGGTCACTGAACCTGAAATGTTAACTTTGATATCCTTTTTTAGATGCTGTCAAACCTGCTGAGGTTTTCCAGCAACTTCTGTTTTTGTTTCTGATTTACAGCATCTACAGTTCTTTGGGTTTTTACATGTGAGATATGCATGTGCATAACGCAATTTTAACTGGAGTATTTAAAAGGATCAAAACAAAGATGGATTAGGAAAGCGTTGAAAATTGGAAGAGATAATCACTTTAGAAGATGGACTCAACATACTCGAATGCTGCACCCCACTTTAATTGTTCCTCTCGTGCTATAGTGCTGGTGGATTTGAGGAGATGGATGGAGGAAGAAACCTGCTCCTGCCACAGAAGGTCATGGTCAGAAATAGCTTTGGAGGCCAGCATCAGTGTGTTGTGATATGATGCTGGATTCTGTGCAGGACATGACAAACAGTCCAGGAGAGGTGAATAGTTGTACTTCCATCTACTGCCAATTATGAATATACCCCTATGCTGGTCACGCCCCACTTCATTCTGTCTTGTCACACCTACTCCATCACAACACACCTCAAAACCATTTATCTTTCAAATGAAGCTTAGATTAGATTAGATTAGATTACTTACAGTGTGGAAACAGGCCCTTCAGCCCAACAAGTCCACACCGACCCGCCGAAGCGCAACCCACCCATACCCCTACATTTACCCCTTACCTAACACTACGGGCAATTTAGCATGGCAATTTAACATCTTTGGACTGTGGGAAGAAACCGGAGCTCTCGGAGGAAACCCACGCAGACACGGGGAGAACATGCAAACTCCTGAGTCGGGAATTGAACCTGGGTCTCAGGCGCTGTGAAGCAGCAGTGCTAACCACTGTGCCACCGTGCCGCCCACAATCTATGCTTCTCTTTCTCTACATTTTCTCACATGCCCATCTGTCCATCCATCCTGTCACTCATGCAATTGAAGTGACCTCTTCCTGTCACCTTCACCATATGCATTCTCACTTTGAGCTGCACACACAGCGTTACGGTCACTCATAAGTCTGCACTTTCCCTTGTTGCAAGAGAAACAAGCACAAAATATGAGGGAAATGGAAAGAACTGGAACTGATCCTGCACTGGTATCAAATATGGAAATCATAGAAAAGCAAGTGCAGAATGTCAATGGCATTAGTAACTCACCAGGTCATCTGAGAAATGAGAATCCTGCAACTACTTAGTGACAGTCAAATATATCATAATCCTCCTGTCATCCAACACTCAGGCAGATGACTTGATTTCAGCGAGTAAGATATGATAATCTCCATAACATCTTTGGACTGTGGGACCACCCCTCTCAGTAGTTCTCATTGTGCCAACATAAATTTGTTTCTTTTCTCTGTCTGGGTGTTTGCTTGTACTGTTGTACTATAACAGGAGGAGTGTGCTGGTAACCAAGCCCTACAACTCCATGAGACGTCCAAAAGAATAAATGTCCAATTGAATCACCAAGGCGGTTAAGTTACTATTTTATTACTGTTACCTAGGCCAGAAAAGATTACTAACAGATTTCATCCATAAACATAGGTTCATATTTATTGTGAACAAACTTAGACTTGAACAAGAATAAAAAAAACTACAACTATATTTGCGAATTTAAATGAAAGCCCCTTTTAATCTGACTCCCACAAACACTCATACAGAGACAGGATATGATGGGACATACAGCTCTGCAGACTTACTATGGATGAGAAAAAAAAGGAAAAAAAAAAGAAAATCTTGTGTATCGTCAGTTCAAAAGACAAAGGTGTAGTGAGGTAATTTTCTCACAATTTTTTCAGTTTCCATTAATGAGCTCACATTACTTTTAGCCTCAGAATTGTGAAAGTGCCCCAGTTCCAATCACCTGACCAGGAAGCTAATCGGTTAGAACAGAGTTGACAATTCACTTCTTAGAGTCATTAAGCACTGTCTTTTACTCCGAGAGAGTGGTAGAGCCAGGGAGAGCACTGCTTCCTTGTAAACCTCCATAATCATATGAATTCTTTTACAGGAGAAAGAGAGAACTGTGTTTGCTGCAGTTTCTTAGAAGTTACTTTTGTGTTGCAGCCTGCAGTCAGTGGAAAACCAGAATCTAACAGACCAAAAGCTGTTGCTGAGGAAAATTGACAATTCAATCTTATCACTCTCTCTCTAAATAGTTCTTCTTTCAAAGGTCATTTGACCTTATATGAACAATAAGTAACCAGCTCAAGGCGAGTGAGTTAATATCACAGGGCATCGCAAGTATGTCCTTTTCCATGGCTAGAATGGCCAACACCATGACAATCATTCATGGCAATCAAATTAGTCTACACAGGCTTTGGTAATGGCCTTGCAAACTCATGGATGGCAACATAATTGTTATCTTAAACACAAACAGAAAGTGCTGGAGAAACTCAGCACATCTGGCAGCATCTGTGGAGAGAGAAGCAGAGTTGACATTTCAAGTCTGGTGACTATTTGGCAGAATAATAAGCCTTATAGTGTCATTGCAGTCGCAGCTCTCCAGCAGATGGATAGGAGTGAAGTGTGATTAGGCCATAAAAAGATAATGGTGAAAGAAGACTGGAACTGGGGGCTCCCAACAAAATGCCCTCATGTCCCACTTCTTTCAGATGGGAAGAACATAAGAACTAGGAGCAGGAGTAGGCCGTTTGGCCCCTCGAACCTGCTCTCCCATTCAATAAGATCATGGCAGATCCTTTTGTAGCCTCAGCTCCACTTACCTGCCCTCTCACCATAACCCGTAATTTCTTCATTGTTCAAAAAAGGTCTATCAGCTACTTCACTGGGCAGGGAATTCCATAGACTCACAACCATGAAGAAGTTCTTTCTCAATTCAGTCCTAAATCTGCTCCACCTAATTTTGATGTTATGCCCTCTTTCCTTCATAATTTTGCATGTTTCTGTAAGATCCCCCCTCATTCTTTTAAATTCCAATGAATCTAATCCCAGTGTGCTCAGTCTCTCCTCATAAACCAAATCCCTCACCTTTGGAATCCACCAAGTGAACCTCCTCTGCATCCGCTTCAGTCCCAGTACATCCTTTTTCAAGTAAGGAGACCAAAACTGCACACAGTACTCCAGGTGTGGCCTCACCAGTACCCTTTACAGCTGCAACATAACATCCTTGCTTTTAAACTCAATCCCTTTAGCAATGAAGGACAAAATTCCATTTGCCTTCCTAATTACCTGTTGTACCTGCAAACCAACTCTCTGTGATTCATGCACAAAGATACACAGGTCCCTCTGCTGAGCAACATGCTGCAACATTTTACCATTCAAGTAACAGTCCTTTTCACTTGTTATTCTTACCAAGATGAGCGACTTTACATTTATTAACATTGTATTCCATCTGACAGATCTTTGCCCACTTACGTAAAATATCTATATTCCTCTGCAAAGTTTCACAGTCCTCTGCACACTTTGCTCTGCCACTCATCTTAGTGTAATTGGCAAACTTTGACACACTACATGTGGTCCCCAATTCCAAATTATCTATGTAAATTGTAAATAATTGAGGTCCCACCACTGATCCCTGAGGCACACCATTTGTTACTGATTGCCAGCCAGAATAGTACTCATTTATCCCTATTCTTTGCCTCCTGTTAGTCAACCAATCCTCCATCCATGTTAATACTTTACCCAAAACGCCAAGCATCTTTATTATATGCAGCAGCTTCTTATGTGGCACTTTGTCGAAGGCCTTTTGAAAATCCAGGTATACCTCATCTACTGGGTCCCCTGTTGTCCACTGTGCTCGTAATGTCTTCATAGAATTCCAAAAGATTAGTTAAGCATGAACTTCCCTTCATGAACCCATGATGTGTCTGCCCAATAGGACAATTTCCATCTGGATGCCTTGTTATTTCTTCCATGATAATAGATTCAGGCATCTTCCCTACTGCAGAGGTTAAGCTAACCAGCCTATAATTCCCCATCTTTTGTCTACCACCCTTTTTAAACAGTGGCCTAACAATTGCTGTTTTCCACTCTGCCCCAAAGTCTAGGGAATTTGGGAAAATTACCGCCAGTGCACTTGCTATTTTTCTTGCCATCCCTTTTAGTAACCTGAGATGCATTCGATCAGAACCAGGAGACTTGACTACCCTTAGCTCCATTAGTTTGCCCAGCACTCCCTCTTCCCTGATGACCTACCTTCGTCTCTTTGTCAATTACAGGCATGTTACTCACGTCGTCCACTGTGAAGACCAACACAAAATACCTATTCAATGCCTCAGCCATTTAATCATATCCCATGACTAAATGACTCTCCCTTACTTTAGCCACTCTTTTTTAAATTATATATTTATAGAGACTTTTGCTATCTGTCTTTATATTCTGTGCTAGTTTCTTCCCATATTCTATCTTACTTTTCATTATAGCTCTTTTTGTGGCTTTCTGTTGACCTGTAAAGCTTTCCCAGTCTCCTAATTTCCCATTAAACTTGGCCACTTTGTATGCCTCCTCTTTCAATTTGATAGCCTCCCTTGTTTCCTTAGACATCCATGGCAGATTACCACTTTTCTTACTTTTCACTTCAATATACTTTTGCTGAGCACTTTGAAAAATTACTTTGAAAGTCCTCCATTGTCACAAAATGACATCTTTGTATCCAGTCTATTTTAACCAAGTCCTCCCCCACTCTATTGTAGTCTCCCTTATTTAAGCACAGGACCCTGCTATTGAATTTTATCTTCACACTCTCCATCTGTATTCTAAATTCAATCATATAGTGATTGCTCCTTCCAAGAGGATCTCTACCTTGAGGTAATTAATTATTCCTGTGTCATTACACAGGGCCGGATCTAGGACTCATTGGTTCCATTACATATTGTTCAAGAAAACTGTCGCGGATACACTCAACGATCCCCTCCTCAAGGCTACCTGACTGACCTGGTTCGATCAATCTACATAGAGATTAAAATCCGCATGATAATTCTGGATTAGTGGTGCTGGAAGAGCACAGCAGTTCAGACAACATCCAAGGAGCAGCGAAATCGACGTTTTCAGCAAAAGCCCTTCATCATGAAACGTCGATTTCGCTGCTCCTTGGATGCTGCCTGAACTGCTGTGCTCTTCCAGCACCACTAATCCAGAATCTGGTTTCCAGCATCTGGAGTCATTGTTTTTATCCCCATGATAATTGCCATACCATTTTTACAGGCATTAGTTATTTCTTTGTTTATTGGCCGCCCCAATGTGATGTTGTTATTTGGTGGCCTTTAGACTGTGCCTGTCAGTGACTTTTTCTTCTTAGAATTTCTAAGTTCCACCCAAATGGATTCAAATGTACTCTCAATGGGATGTATATCATCTCTCAGCACTACCCTGATGTTGTCCTTGAATGTCAGAGCAACACCATCTCCCTTACCTTCCTGTCTGTCCTTCCGAATAGTCTGATACACCTGGATATTTAACTCCCAATCATGACCATCTTGTAACCATGTCTCTGTAATGGCTACTAAGTCATATTCATACACGATGACTTGTGCTGCTAACTCATCAACCTTGTTATAAATGCTACGAGCATTCAGGTAAAGTGCCCTTATGCTAGTTTTCATACCCTCATGACTTCCAACATCTTGAATAATATCGCCTGAGTTATCCTTCCTTTTTACTTCTTTCATAGTCTGCCTTCTTGTTAAACCCTCCTGCACACCCTCTAACCTGCTGCTCACCTTTTTAGGTCCAGGTGCAACAGCTTTTTGATGGGACCCTCACATGCTCCAAATTCAGATGACATCAGCCAAAATCATCATGATGGTAAAAATAGAGATGTCAGCAGCCTGCCTGTTCCTCTGCTGAAAGAGTGACTCTTGCATTAAGTAGGAAGCGTGGGAAAAAAATCAAGTAAAACTTTGTAGTTACACAGGGATATGCCCATTGGCGTTTGACAAAATGAAGCTTCTGTGTTTTAGTAAAATTTCATCAGTTTATCACTTTGCATCACTTCCTATATTGCCCGTTTTTCATTGTCTGGTGGCAAATAAAATTCTCAGCTGATGATAGGATGGTCTGGATTGGCAGGGGAATGTGCAATAAATGGTTGTTTGGTGTGAGTGAGTGTAAGGCTCCGTTTGGTCATGGCTGACTCTGGGTTGCATCCTCATTGTTCTAGCTTTCTGCTTCCCTGAAGCAGTGTCGCTTGTGATTTGAAGACACCAGATTGTTTGGTAATCATTTGCTTTGGGCTAATGGAATTTGCAATGTGTTGGTTGCCGTAGAGAATGGCAGTTGGATGTGCTTGTTACATTCGTCTGAAGTTAGTGGCTAATTGAACTTTATAGTCATAAAGACAAGAATCTTTCTCTCCTTGCTGTTTCTCTTGCTCTTCTTACTTCTCCTCTGCTTCCTCTGCAGCCAATGTGTGCTCAGTACTTCAGCATGCCTCACTTCTGCACAATGTTGTGTAGAACACAATGCATGACAATTACTCAAGGGATTTGCTAGAGTATACAGAAGGACACTGCCCAGGCACTGAGACCAATCTTAATTATACTGAACACTGGTTCAATGACACACCCTTATGGGATTTGTATCTGCTTTCTTTAGTAAGTGAGTTCCTGACCATCCTGCCGTCAGTTTCATGGTCTTCTTCCTGTTCTCAAAGCCTAAAGCACAGAAAAAAGCCCTTCAGCTCATTAAATTAACACTGGTGCAAACAGCTACAAACAGCTACCTAACTATTCTAATCCCATTTTCCAGCACTTGGGTATGCCTTGGCATTGCTAGTGTACATCTCAGTACTTCTTAAATGTTACTAGAGTTTCTGCCTCCAACACCTTTTCAGGCAATGAGTTCCTTATTCCCAACATCTTCTGAGTGGAAAAGAAAATATTCACATCCTCTCTAAACCTACTATCGCTTAACTTAAATCTATGCCCCTCGTCATTAGTTCATCCACCAAGGGGATTAGTTCCTTCCTGTATACCCTATCCGTGCCCGTAATGACGTTATATATCTTGGTCATGTCCTCTGTCAGTCTCCTCTGTTCCAAAGCAAACAGCTCCAGTCTATCCAATCTCTCTTCCTTATGGAAACTCTCCAGCCCGGGTAACATCCTGGTAAACTTCCTCTCAACTCTCTCTAATGCTGCCACTTCTCTTCTATAACGCAGATTCCAGAACTGCACACAATAGCGGTGGCCATAACCAGCAGTTTATACAGTTCCAGCATAACATTCCTGCTGTTAAACACCATGCCTTGGCTAATAAAGGCAAGAATCCCAGTATCGCTGTAATCTAAGGGTATTCTCACTACTCACCTCCACATCAATTTTCATACTATGCATGAATTTAAAGATCCACCCTCCTATTCCTAAAAATGTTTATAAATGCCACAGAGGAGCCCAATACTGACCCTTATGGAACCTCACTGGACACAGACTTAATGTCACAAAATTACCCTTCAAATATCAGCCACTGCTTCCTGCCACTCAGCCAATGGATCTAATTAGCCAAATTTCCTTGGATCCCCTGGGCTCTTACCTTTATGACCATTCTCCCATGCAGGACTTTATCTAAAGTGTTGCTGATGTCCAAGTAGACTATATCGAATATATTGTCCTCATCTACTCACCTGGTCACGTTTTTGAAAATTCAATCAAGTTAGTCAGACCTGAGCTGCTCTTAATGAAATATTGCTGGCTCTTTTTGGTTAATCCCTGCCTGCCCCAAGCACAGATTAATTCTGTCCCTCTGAAAATTTTGCAATAGTTTACCTACTGTTGAGGTCAGACTAACTGCCCTGTTGTTTCTTGATTTATCACTTATTTCTGTATCACACTATGTAATCAGAATATTCAATACACTTTAAAGTAAGCAATTGAAATATCCCTCTTCTTTCCTTATAATGCACTCAATACAACATCTCTGCAAATTTGAGTACTATGATGTAGGCTTGACTAAGTTCAACCTTAGAAGGTGCAGGTGAGGCCCAATTCATTTCATGGTTCCGATCCTCAATTAAGTACTTTCAGTGTTTGTAACGTAGGTATGATGTATTGGTTTCTAATATGAATATAATTTTAATTCAGTGTTACCATTCTTTTCCACCATTTGCTGTCCATCCATAAGATTTATGGATGAAGAAAGAAATAGAAGCGATGGAGAAGGCTTCTATTTCTTTCGTCATCCGTAAATCTTATTGATTAAGGAAATAGACATTTGGTGTCATTATTCACTAAGATCTCAGATGTCCCGATCCCTTACCACATTGTTTTCAGTTTATACTTACTGCAAGTTACAGTACAAAATGTTTGAAATGGAATTGTGCAGGTCAATGTCAGACTGACTTGCGTTCACTGTGCAATTGATTGTGGGACCATTGGACATAGAAATAAGCCACTCTCGAGTTTGTTCTGACTTTCAATGAGATCATGGCTAATCTGATAATCCTCATCTTCATTTTCCTGGCTTTTGCCCATAACCCATGATTTCATTACTAATTAAGAATCTGTTGATCTCAGCCTTGATTACTTAATGACCCAGTTTCGGTAGTCCTCTGCATGAAAGAAGTCCATGAATTCACTGCCTTCTAGGAGAAGAAATTTCTTCTCAACTCTATCTTAACTGGTAGACCCCTTACCCTGAGTTTATGCCCTCTGGAGGTTGCAAGGCTTTGAGCACGTGCAGCCACTCCAGGATTCCATGCACCATAATCGGCGTCAGCATGACAATCACATCATTGACTTCACTTCTGGAAATTACTGCTGCACACAAGCCTTGGAAACCCACTCAGCCACTAAAAAAATTAAAGGGAATGCTGGTCCCTAACTCTCCCAATGTCCTAATCCATCAAAATTGGGGAATTGGAATCTAATAAAACATACTTTGATAAATAGGAGCTTTCATCAAAAAGGGTTTTCTTTATGAGTAATTATTGTTTTCTAGCGAGGATTGAATGACACTGTTTAGCTCTGAATATATAAACTCTTTGACAGAAATGTAGAATTATTATCCTAAAGTAGTTTAGGATAGCCTCAGTGTGAATCAGTGAATAATAGATTAAGTAAATGCTTTGAAGGCTTGTCATTCAATAAAATGACAGCTGAGTTTACAGTGATTTGAAATGTGCTTTATTTCTTCCTGTGCAAAATAAAACAAAATTCCCTTTTTTTGAACAGGTATGTTTTATATCTGGTTTACAAATGAATGTATACATTGATTTACTTTTTGTACTGGTGATTTGGAGGGCATTTTGAATCTCTAATGATACGTGCAGAGCACAACTCATTTGACTGTATACTTCTTGTCGTGGGTAAACCATGTCAATACTAACATACTTGCTTGAAACAGCAGAACTATATATGACACCTTGTCTTGGAACACAGGGTGTCTCCAAGCAATTCTTTTCAGCTTCAGTTAAATGTGGTTGAGAGAAGACTCGACAACAGCATATTTGCTTAAATGTGAACATTTATTTAGTAATAATAAAAGATGGAAAAATAAAAGATTTTTTTTAGATTACATTACAGTGTGGAAACAGGCCCTTCGGCCCAACAAGTCCACACTGACCCACCGAAGCGTAACCCACCCATACCCCTAACCTAACACTACGGGCAATTTAGCATGGCCAATTCACCTAACCTGCACATTTTTGGACTGTGGGAGGAAACCGGAGCACCTGGAGGAAACCCACACAGACACAGGGAGAATGTGCAAACTCCACGCAGTCAGTCGCCTGAGGTGGGAATTGAACCTGGGTCTCTGGCACTGCAAGGCAGCAGTGCTAACTGCTGTGCCACCGTGCTGCCGACCCTGAGCTATGAAAATTTATTCAGTAATAAATGAAGATGGAAAAGGAAGGAAAAGAAAGCATGGTTTAGAGATGTCGGTGTTGGACAGGGTGTACAAAGTCAAAAATCACACAACCGCCTGATGAAGGAGCAGCGCTCCGAAAGCTAGTGCTTCTAATTAAACCTGTTGGAAAAGAAAGCAATGAGCCTCACACGCTCCTGAACATTAGCAACTCCTCCGTTGATGGCTGGTCTGAAGGTGTTCCTGGCACCGTTCGTGATCCAGGTCTAAGGTGAAATCCAAAACTTCAGAACAAAACTCTCTCTTATACAATGAAGCAAATAGCCAGTACAGAAAAGTAACTTTGATTGTGCTGTCTTTGGCACATGCAGGAATGTTCACAGGACTAATTCAAGGTCACGCAGCTGTCAAATATCATCAACATGTTTAGCCAGTTCATCCTGTACACACCTTTGTAATTAATTCAGTGCAACAATTGCCATGAAGTTATAAAATGTATTTTTTATTGTCCTTTCATGTAATAATTACAACATTGTATAACTAGAACAGTATTAAGAACATCTTTTTGTGGATGTACCCATCTGTCTGTTCAGAATAGAGTACAAAATTTGTCATATTAAGCAGGTGTAACTATTTCATGAAAAGCTGATTTTTCATAAATTTTCTCATAAGACTATGACTGGGCTGTTAAAAAGTGACAATGCAGAAATAGCCAGAAAAATTACCAAAATAGTGTAAAGGATCAGGTACATACATTGAAAGAAGATGTGAGGTAAGGAACAAAAACAGAAATTGCTGGAGAAACTTGGTATATCTGGCAGCATCTTAGAGAGAAATCAGAGTTAAAACTTCGAGTCCAGTGATCCTTCTTCAGGATGAAGTTAGGAAATGGTTTTTGAGATGATCTGAATGGAAGAGTATATTTCAGCAGGAAGCATGCATTAGCAGTAAGTGTTATGCGATTATGATCTTTTATGACCTTCAGTGCCAATTTAGTTATACTGACAGACTGCCTGAGGAGCATTTAGTATGTCCTTCTCCTCATAAACCTTCGCTTGTGGTGAATACAAAAAGGGACCATTTCTCAAATAAAAATCTCCCACTTTGTGGCCACCTAAGGTGTTGCTTCCGGTTACTGGTAAGATTTCTTTCTGAAGTCATTTTTTTTAAACTATAATAGACATATAACACAATACAATTAACACTGATATAATCTTGAGCACAGAGAACTGTAAAAGCATTTCCAGGCATATGGCATCATAAACGAATGACTTCTTCTGGCATAGACACAGGAAATCCATATAAAGAGTAAAATAGATTGCAGTGAGTTGTGAGGCTGCAAATCAGACTTAGTAGCTATTATTGTTAAATATCATAACTGTAAAGTAAGGACAGTTCATCTTTCTCACCAGAATCTGGAGATTAAATTAGTCTTCAGTATATCACTTCTAATTGTTAATGTATGTTAAATGTAGATTTGTAGCAATATTTTATATTTTTAAAATCAATACAGCTGCATGGCTATATATTAGAACTTATATCAGATGAAGGAGTTCAGTGTGACATTGAACATGAAGCCATATGTCATGGTACATGAAAACATCAACCCTGGCTGTCATTTGAACATTGCAATAGGATTACTCCAGTAAGCCTCCTGTGATCTATATATTATTGTTCTCATTATAAACACAGTTGTAAATTCTTTTGACTGTTCTTTTTTATCGGTATGGTGCAGTGCTTCCATTTGTACATGCTGTGCAAAGCAGGATCGGAGAGTGCATCAATTTTATGACACAGGACTTGAAGGTTTATTGGATTTGTGACTTGGGGGCTCGGATCACCAACTTATTTTTCTGGTTAATTATGAGAAGATTTTCTCCATTTATAGTCAGAATAGCAAACAACTAATGCCAGTAATTATTAGACATTTTACCTGTAAAAAACATAACTAATCTCAACATGTATGAGTTAGGATTCATCAAATTTATGCATTTAACAGTTGACTATTATGGACAATCATGTCTGATTGAGTATTGATGCAGAGCTGGTTTATAATTGTGTGTTAGTACCCCTGATGGTGATAGACAGGCTATTGAGTTTAGGTATGAGGCAATAAGCTATCAGGTATGCAATTGACTCCATATTAGTGGGATCTGAAATTAGCACATCACTGCATACCTGAAAAATTCAGGAATTATTTGATGTCTTTTACTCACACTTTTGAATTCATGAGTTTGTTCTTGAGTATTATCTATTTATATCTTGATGATGTAGATGAATAACTTTCAGGTGCAGGGTCTAACTGGGATAACAGGGATAAAACGGATTCAGACTGTGGTTGCAATGAATGACCAAAAACGACATGGACATAAAATGTAATTGTAGAGGAGACAGAGTCATGTTGGAACAAATAACCTCTTTTAGTGAATGGAAAATGCTCATAATCCATTACTAATAAACTACAAATGTGTCAGGAAGATTTTATTTAAAACTGAAATTAAGTTGCTATTTATTTTCTGATCCTTTCTTGCTGAACCCAACAGACCCAAAAACTCGACATTAGAATTAACACTAAGCATCCCACATTAACTACCACCCTTGGAGGAAAGGGTGAGAAGGTCACTTCTTGAAATGCGCAGCATGGTCCTGCAAGTTCTACCCTATTTGTTCTAGATCAGTGGCTGGGTGCCAGCTGTTTGAAACACATTTGTGGTAGCAACAAGAAAATGCCATTGGGTAACTTATCAGCTAATTTATGCTGGTTACTGATGATTTATTGTCAACATCTTGGTAGGGACCCTTGGGTGGACAGTCAGAGATCCCCCAACTTTTCAGGCAGAGGATGAGTTTTAACATGAAATCCAGGGTCCAACTGCATTAATGGAACCTCCAAATTTAATTATGATGTACAAGCTTTGGAGCAAATGCCATATACAGTCCATTGATTTGTGACCATGTTGAGCAGCAACATAAACTGTTGTCTTCAAAAGGGATTATTGTCAGTGACTCAGAAAATAGCTCGAAACCATCTTCACCTTATAATTTTTGTGGGCCTTGTTGTTTGAGAAATTTTTAAGTCTGATCCCGCTTCTGACATTTCTTCCTACCTCACCACAGCAATCTGGTATTATAGTTATATAAAGGCAGGAAGATCTTGATGAATTATCATATTAATGACTTCAGTAACACAGTTCATGAGTTTAAAATATCAGGTTAACCTTAGAAATCGTTTCAAGGAGATGATGTGATTCAAATCTTGTAAAATAATTACCCATTCAGGTCAGTATTTGTATACAAACTGATTGGTCAGTTATAGGATGAATGTAACCCTTCTCATCTATTTATGATGATTAATAATTTTATTTTTCTTCTAGGGGTGTTGTTAGAGTTGACATAAATCTACAAAACGTGGACATTGACCAGTGTTCAACTGAAGGATGGTTTGGAGGAACACACAAATGCAGGCTTAACAGCACTAAGGTAAAACCAAATTTACTTGTTGAAATGTGTCTCCCTTCGATAGGCGAGCTAGAGGATTTATTGGCACAGTCATGGACTGTTTTAGATAAACAATAAGTACTGAAAACTATTGATATTCTTTGTTCAAATGTTGCTGCCAATGTTAAAAGCACCATTACAGTTGACCTGTCTAATAAATGACATACTATCATGACTCGTAGAGGGTTCACTGGACATCAGATGGAGTGCATAAGTGGTTCTTATGTTGGGACTAAACATCAAATCTACCACAAACAAAAACAGAGATTGCTGGAGAAACACAGCAGGTCTGGCAGCATTGGTGCAGAGAAAGCAGAGTTAAGCAGAAAGCAGGGACCCTTATTCAGAACTCTTATGTGTTATTGATGGAGAAAGAGGTCAAGAGTGTGCATATGGCAGTGCATGGCACTGAGTGTGGATCTGAGGATGTGGTAAGAACAGTTGTCAGAGGAATGTTGTACATCATGGAGAGTCCTTGTGATTTGGGGTTGATTCTAAACACTAACAATGAAGCTTCAGTCAGGATCCACGTGTGATAAGTCTAAGCCAGAGGCACACACTGAGGAATGTGATGTGACTGCAGAAGTAAGTTTTTGACAAATATCTTGTCAAACACTAGGAATGACAATGAAAATAATGATGGTGAACAAGACTAGATCAGGAATCCTATCAGAGAGAGAAGCAAAACTTCTTCAAGGAGGGCCACATGAAAGGCTAGAGTTATAGAGTCATAGAGAAATAGAGATGTACAGCACAGAAACAATCCCCTCAGTCCAACTCGTCCACGCTGACCAGATATCCCAACCCAATCTAATCCCACCTAACAGCACCCGGGCCATATCCCTCCAAACCCTTCCTATTCATATACCCATCCAGAGGACTTTTAAATGTTGCAATTGTACCAACCTCCACTCCTTCCTCTGGCAGCTCATTCCATACGCATACCGCCCTCTTCATGAAAAAGTTGCCCCTTAGATCTCTTTTATATCTTTCCCCTCTCACCCTAAACCTATGCCCTCTATTTCTGGACGCCCCTACCTCAGGGAAGAGACTTCGCTTATTAATCCTATCCATGCCCCTCATGATTTTATAAACCTCTATAAGGTCACCCCTCAGCCTCCGACACTCCAGGGAAAACAGCCCCAGCCTGTTCAGCCTCTCCCTAAAGCTCAAATCCTCCAACCAGGCAACATCCTTATAAATCTTTTCTGAACCCTTTCAAGTTACACAACATCCTTCTGGTAGGAAGGAGACCAGAATTGCACATAATATTCCAAAAGTGGCCCAATCAATGCCCTGTAGTGTCATCGCTTACTTTATCAACTGTACTTGTCTCAGATTGATCTCTTTCCTCACTATCGCTCTGGGTCCCACCTCCCCCCCTCCAAGCCTTCCACTTTACTCGTTTAAATCCTCTTGAGCAGCTCTAGCAAATCTCCCTGCCAGTATATTAGTCCCCTTCCAATTCATAGAGGTCTACAGCATAAAAACAGACCCTTGGCCCAACTTGCCCATGCCGCTCAGTTTTCACAATTTAAACTAGTCCCATATGCCTGAATTTGGTCCATATCCGTCCATATCTATCCCATTCACATGCCTCTCTATATGTTTTTTAAATGACAAAATTGTACTCACTTCCACCACTACCTCCAGCAGCCCTTTCCAGATACCCACCATCCTCTAGGTGAAAAAATTGTCCCTCTGGGTCATTTTCTATCTTTCCCCTCTCTCCTTAAACCTATGCCCCCTAGTTTTATATATCTTTACTGGGGGGGAGAACTGTCGGCTATCTACCTTATCGTCTGTCATGATTTTCTATGCCTCCATAAGGTCACCCTTCAGTCTCCTATGGTCCAGGGGAAAGAGTCCCAGCCTATCCAACCTCTCTTTATAACACAAGCCTTCCAGTCCAAGTAGCCTCCTAGTAAATGTTTTCTGCACAATTTCTAGTTAAATAATTGCCTTTCTAGTAGGGTGACCAGAAATATATGTCGTACTCCAAATGTGGTCTCACCAACTTCATGTACAGATGCAACAAGACTTTCCAACTCCTACACACAATACTCTAGCCAATGAAAGCTAGCATACTGCAAGCGTTATTCACTGCCTGTGATTCCAAGAAGGTATGAACTAGCACCCCTAGACATCTTTGTTCTAAATTATTCCCAAGGCCCTCCCATTGACTGTATAAGATTTGTCCTGGTTTGCCTTATGAAAATGTAACACCTTACATTTATTTATATCGAACTCCATCTGTCATTCCTCAGCCACTGGCCCAGTTGATCAAGATCTCCTAAATTTTCATCCAAATCATTTATATAATTCATGAATAATTGTGGACCTACCACCAATCCCTGTGGCACACCGCTGGTCACAGCCTCCAGTCTGAAAAACAACCTTCTACCACCACCCTCTCTTTTATACCTCAAGCCAATTTTGGATCCAATTGGCTAGCTGTCCTTGTATTCTGTGAGATTTAACCTTATTCAACAACCTACCATAGGGTGCCTTGTCGAAGGCCGTTCTGAAGTCTATGTAAACAACGTCTGCCACACTGCTGTCATCTATTTTCTTGGTCATGTTTTAAAAAAAACTAAATCAAATTTGTGAGACATGATTTCCCTCGCACAAAGCAATGCTGACTATCCCAAATGAGTCCTTGCCTCTCCAAATGCCTGTAGACATTGTCTCTCAGAATCCCATCTAATAACTTACCCACCACAGATGTAAGGCTCACTGGTCTGTAATTCCCAGGCATTTCCCTGCAGCCTTTCTTTAACAATGGCACGACATTAACCATCCTCCAATCTTCAGACACTTCATCCATGGCTGTCAATGATACAAATATCTCCACTAGGGACCCCATGACATCTTCCCTAGCCTCCCACAATATCCTGGAATACACTTGATCAGGTCCTGGGAATTTATCTGCCTTAATGCTTTTTAAGATTTCCAGCACCTCCTCTTCTGTAATGTGGACACTCTTCAAGACATGTGCAGTGAGTTAAGCATGAAACAAAAGCAAAGAACTGCAGATACTGGAAATCTGAAACAAAACCAGAAATTGCTGGAGAAGCAGTTGAAATGTGGAGCTTATTCAAGGAATAGCTAATGTGCGTCCTTGCTAAGTATGTACCTGTCAGGCTGGGAGGAAGTGGTCAAGCGAGGGAGCTGTGGTTTATGAAAGAAGTTGAAGCTGTTGTCAAGAGGAAAAAGAAGGCTTATGTTAGAATGAGACGTGAAGGCTCAGTTAGGGCACTTGAGAGTTACAAGTTAGCCAGAAAAGACCTAAAGAGATAGTTAAAAAGAGCCAGGAGGGGGCATGAGAAGATGTTGGCAGATAGGATCAAGGAAAACCCTAAGGATTTCTATAGATATATCAGGAATAAAAGAATGATTAGAGTAAGAGTAGGGCTAATCAAGGATACTAGTAAAAAGTTCTGCATAGAGTCAGAGGAGATAGGGAAAGCACGAAATGAATATTTTTCAGTATTCATGTTGGAAAAAGACAATGCTGTCGAAGAGAATACTGAGATACAAGCTATTCAACTAGACGGGATTGACGTTCACAAGGAGGAGGTGTTAACAATTCTGGAAAATGTGAAAATAGATAAATCCCCTGGGCGGGATGTAATTTATCCTACAATTCTCTGGGAAGCCAGGGAGGAAATTGTAGAGCCTTTGGCTTTGATCTTTATGTCGTCATTGTCTACAGGAATAGTGCCAGAAGACTGGAGGATAGCAAGTGTTGTCCCCTTGTTCAAGAAAGGAATAAGTTGATGAGGGATAGTCAACACAGTTTTGTGAACGGTAGATCGTGCCTCACAAACCTTATTGAGGTCTTCAAGAAGGTGACCAAACAGGTGGATGAGGGTAAAGCGGTTGATGTTGGTGTATATGGATTTCAGTAAGGTGCTTGATAAGGTTCTCCACGGTATGTACAAAATACAGAGGCACGGGATTGAGGGTGATTTAGCTGTTTGGATGAGAAATGGTTAGCTGAAAGAAGACAGAGAGGTTGTTGGTTGATGGGAAATGATCATCCTGCAGTTCAGTTACTCATGGTGTACCACAAGGATCTGTTTTGGGTCACTACTGTTTGTCATTTTTATAATTGACCTGGATGAGGGCGTAGAAGGAAGGGTTAGTAAATTGGTGAATGACATTAAGGTCGGTGGAGTTGTGGATAGTACTGAGGGATGTTGCAGGTTACAGAGGGACATAGATAAACTGCAGAGCTGGGCTGAGAGGTAGCAAATGGAGTTTAATGAGGAAAAGTGTGAGGTGATTCACTTTGGAAGGAGCAAAAAGAATAAAGAGGGATAAAGAATCTTGGTAGTATGGATGAGCAGAGAGATCTTGGTGTCCATGTACATAGATCCCTGAAAGTTGCCACCCAGGTTGATAGGGTTGTTAAGAAGGCATACAGTGTGTTAGCTTTTATTGGTAGGGGGATTGACTTTCGGAGCCATGAAGTCATGCTGCAGCTGTACAAAACTCTGGGGCGTTCGCACTTTGAGTATTGCATACAGTTCTGGCCACCATATTATGGGAAGGATTTGGAAACTTTAGAAAGGGTTCAGAGGAGGTTTACTAGGATGTTGCCTGGTATGAAAAGAAAGTCTAACCAGCAAAGGACACAACTTACCTTGCAATTTTTTATTTTGTTTATTTGGGTAAAACAAGTGAAATGGAAACTGAAATATACCAAGAAACGTCAGTGAAGCTGTGTTGGCCAAAAACATTCTAAGTTCTCACCACCTTTTTGTTTCCCAGTGATGCAGTGTTATGAAATCCAAATGCTCAAACATACTTTTCAATATGTCTGTGTTGCATAAATTGAAATTAAAGTTAAAAAAAATGTTGTTTCTGAGGAATGATCACTGAAGATGTCTCAAAAGGAACAAAAGGGTGAAGCAGAAATTTTTGACTTACACAAATCTTTTTTTCTTCAATTCACTGCTTATTCAGATTAAAAAAAACCCACCTACTTCCAGAATGGAAAAAAATAGGAGAGTCACTTTTTAGGATTAAGGATTAGTTTTTACTGTACATCAGTTTTGAAGGATGTAAATCAAAATTGTGGCTTTTCATTGTTCATCGGTTAACTTTTGATCTCAACATTTATCAGCAGAAAGGAAAAATTCTGACAAATTATGATGCAAATATATGAGTACTTATTTCATGGTTAAAATGGTTACTAAACAAGTATGGTTATTTTTTATTCAGCTATGAAAGTTGTGAAGTATCATGATTAAAAGTTAAGAAATTAGATTTTGCTGATCAGGAAATGACATATTAAGAACATCTTTGAAAACCTCTTCCATTAGGCAGAAGATACAGTAGCTTGAACACATGCATCAAAAGCTTCAAGGACAGCTTCTTCTCTGCTGTTATTAGACTGATGAATGGACCTATCTCACTTCAAATAATGTCAATCTTACTAATTTTGTTCTTGCATTTGTGCAACTCATGTGCAGCCATAACCTTGTATATCTCGATCTGTCTAAGCACCCTGTGATCTGTATGTCCTGTTTGCTATGACCTGCCTGCACTGCTCGCAAAACGAAGCTTTTCATTGTACTTAGGTACATGTGACTACAATAAATCAGATTAAATAAAAATGTGGACCATTGGACTGGAATGTTAGCCAATCACAAATCTGCATTTGATGCAAGAACACATCACTGTTATGGTCCACTGTTGTAAAGGCTTGGCAGGGCATCCAGTATCATGAATTTTTAAAGCTAACACTTTGTCTGAGACTGGCATTAAGGACTCATAAATCGAAAAGTGGGGTCGTTGAAAAATCACAACAGGTCAGGCAGCATCCAAGGAGCAGGAAAATCGACATTTCAGGTATGAGGCCTTCAGCAAGAATTTGAAGGGAGCAGAAAGTGGGCTGAGAGATAAATAGGAGGGTGGGAGGAAGGTAGCTGGGATGGCGATAGATAAATGCAGGTGGGGATCGATTGTGATAGTACAGAGGGGAGGGTGTAGCAGAATAGGTGCGAAGAAAGATGAACAGGTAGGATAGTTCAAGAGGGTGGTGCTGAGTTGAAGGGTTGCATCTGGGATGACACGGGGGAGGGGAGATAAGGAAACTGGTGAAGTTGACGTTGATGTCATGTGGTTTAAGGTGGAAGATGAGGCTTTCTTCCTCTAGTCATAGGATGGCTTGGATTTGGTGGTGAAGGAAGCCTAGGACTTGTATGTCCTTGGCTGAGCAGGAGGGGGAGTTGAAGTGGATGGCCACAGGGAGGTGGGCTTGTTTATTGTATGTGTCCCAGAGATGTTCCCTGAAACATTCTGCAAGTTGGTATCTTGTTTCTCCAATGTTGAGGAGACACACAAGGTCAGATGTATTTAAGTCTAGGTTGTGAAAGACACCAGACTTTGAATGGAACAGGCTTGATAAGGCAAGTGGTTTTTTTCCTCACTCTGAATTCTCTTATGTTCTCATCAATAACAAAAAAGAAATAGTCAGAAAATTGTGTAAATATGGAACAGTAGGAAACTTATAGCTTTGATGTTAAAGGTTTTAGATATTGGAGGAAACTTGTAAGGGTGGAAGTAGAGAAGTCTACTACTGCTTTTAAGTGAGCTTGCTAATAATTTCCTCATCTATTCATCTTTAAATATTAATACACAGGAAAAAAAAGGTCCCTACATTATTTAACCAAGTTTGCAACTAGACCTAAACCTAGTAATTCTGTTGGAATTCCACATTTTTCAAATTATTTTCTTGCAGTCTGAGGGAATGTGTTGTTTCAATAATTCTCTGTGAATCTGATTCCTATTCATTGAATATTTGTAACAATAGTATTGCAGGTTGAATTATTCATGAGATTGTGTGTCTTCTTGAATAACAAGACACATGGCCCTTGGAATTTGGACAAACTGCGTAATTAGTTACTATCTGAGGTGTTTTGTGTACATCTCATGAGGCCGACCATCTCAGTAGTTGTTCAATAGCTGTTAACAGACGTCTGCCAAAGGAACAAAATGGAAATTTTTTTTGGCAAAGATAACAGAATAAAAAAAAAGGTTGCACCTTTCCTGGGTTGCTAACAAGGAACTAAATTAGTATGATTTTCCAAATGATCTTTAAAGCTAGTGAATAATGTTGAAGACTATAATTCCACAATAAAGAAAAACAAATTTTCATTTTCTGCTTATTAGTCACAAAAGGAATTGTGTGTAGATGCTTTGCTCTTTACATAGAACATAGAATGTATTTGTTTGTAAGTATGACTGTTGAGGTGTCGTTATGCATGAAAATGATTGATCTCCTAGTGCTTATGGGCAAATACTTGGTTAAATTAGCAATACCCACTATGATGATGTCATGGGGACTTGGTGAGAGAGTAAAGTAGGATTTCATAGGTGACAAAGAGAAGTCCAGGACCTAGGTCCTCCCAACAGTCTCTAAAGCAATGTAGAAACAACCAAATCTTGTCACACTACAAGATACTTCTTGTTAGATCAGAGGTGTACACGCGCGTGCGCACACACACACACACACTTTCTCTCTCTCTCTTAAAATTTACAGATGACAGCATACACTGCATGGTGATTAATATACAAACTATAGATTTAATTTAGAAGCATTACTCTCAATGAGGCAATTGTGCTGGTAACTCTGATGATTTCAAGGAAAACAACAAAAGCTCCCACAACAGCTTTAGTGTCCCTCTTGTCATCCGACCATCCCACCAGTAAGCACATCCAGAGGATCATCAGCCATCATTGCCGCTGCCTCCAGAGGGATGTCACCACCAGACACATTTTCTCCTCCCCCCCATTTGTCAGCCTTCTGCAAGAATCGCACCCTCCAGGGTATTCTGTTGCACTCCTCCTTCACTCCCAACAACCCCCTACAGCCCTATGGCACCTTCTCCTGCACACCACAGAAGGTGTAACAGCTGTCCATTTACTTCCTCCCTCATCAGTATCCAAGGACCCAAACAAACCTTTTAGATGAAGCAGCGTATCACCTGCACTTCATTAAAAAAGTTTGTTGATGACACCACCATGGTAAGATGGATATCGAACAGCAATGAGTGAGAATAAAAGAAAGGAGATAGAGGGCTTGGTGACATGGTGCATTGAAGACAACCTTTCTCTCAACATCAGCAAAACTAAAGAACTGATCATTGACTCAGAAAGAAAGGAGAACACCAATAATTCAGTGCTGAGGGAAAATATGAAATCCAAATCAATCAACAATTTGAAATTAAAGTCTAGCTATTTCAGCAATTAATCAACAGGTAAACTGTGAACAATGGTCCACAAATTACATGGACGACAGCATTGTAACAAGATGAGTAAAGTTGAACGGTTCAATTAGTGTAAGGAGATGTAGTGGTAGTGTCCCCACCCCTGGCCTGGGAGGCCCAGGTTCAATTCCAAGGGCCACGTAATAACATTTCTGCGTGGGTTGATTAGAAAAATTGGTTAATTTTTTTAAAAAGTGCCCATTCTGGAAGGGAGAATGTCTTCCATAAAGGCAATGTCAAATTAAAGGTCTTCCCATTCAGAAGCAGATATTAGACAGTGAGGAAGATAGTCCAAGACAAATATCTTCTACGCAACAGACTACCATTCTTCCAAGTCTGAAAATAACACATTTTGGGAGAATAATCAAAGCTCTAGACCATCCAAATTTATGAAGTCAGAGACTTGGGGAGATGGGTAATGACAAGTGTAACTATATGAACGAATACACGACATCAGTTGCTAACAGAGAAAAAACTTGGCGGCTCATATTGCATGTGCGCCTGAAGGGTTCTGAAATAGTTAAGACTGCCTCACAATACACAACTCCACCTTACAAATCAGACCACGTACATTTTCATCCAAATCATTTCTATGTATTACAAATATAGCACCCATGCATACCCTAGATCATGTAAGCCCCAAAATATGGAAATTAGACACAGATATTTTCAAAAGTTTGGAAATCTTTTCTGCAAACTACAATTGATGCTAAAGCAATTGCTAATTTTAAAACTGGGGTTAATAGATTTTTGGCAGCCACAAGGTTTGAAGGGATGTGAGACAAAGGCAAGTATAAGGAGGTAGCAATGTTCTGATTGGATAAAAAACATTTGAAGGGGTGATGTGAGGTCACTTGGAATATTGTAAACAATTTTAGTTATCTTATCTAAGGAAAAACATGCTGGCATTGGAGGCAGTCCAAAAAGCATTCACTACAATAATCCTGGGGATAGCGGGAATTTCTTATGAAAGGAGGTTGCGTAGGTTGGGCCTGTTCTCCCTGGAGTTTAAAGAATGAGAGGTGACCATACTGAAACAAATAAAATTCTTAGGGGGCTTGACAGAATAGCTGCAAAGAGTTTGTGTCCCCTTGTGGAAGAGTCCAGGACTAGAAGGCATACTTCCAGAGTAAGGCATTGCCCAGTTATGACAGTGATGAGGAATTTCCTCTTTCAGAGAGTGGTAAATTTGTGGAATTCTTTACTACAGAGGGCTGTTAAGGCTGGGTTGTTAAGTGTATTCATGGCTGAGATAAACAGATAAACATGGCAGGAAAGTGGACCATAATCTTATTGAATGGTGGGGAAGACTGGATGGGCCAAATGGCCTACTTCTGCTCTGATGTCTTGATTCCTAAATCTACAGAATACATATCTAACATCTTTTGATCATCAGTGGATCTTCACATAGGCTGCTAAATAGTCAATGGCTCCTTGAGATGGATTTGGAGATAGTGGGATTTGAAAGCAGAGGGGAAGTCTATTGGGCCAGATCCATGACATAGTTATGCAGGAATCCAAATAACTGCATTAATTGTTACCTGTCTAGCTTCATTAAAGACAGTCTTAATGTTGATGGGATTTCCAAATGATGTACCTTCTGAGTCCACAGGCTTGCCTTCAAATGGTGGCAGTTGACCAATGGCAGGCAAGAAACACATTGAAGTCAGTGGCTTCATCCCATGTTGAACAATCTACTCCACATCCCGATCACCAACACCTTGAGGAGCTCTCTCTTTCGTGTTTAACAGCCCTAAGCCTTCTTGCCCTTATATTCACTCAATTTATAGCCACGAATGGAGGCTCCTCACTCTTTCCAATTTACTTTAGTGGTACCAGTCTATGATGATGTGTACGGTTACTAGTGGCTCTTCAGACTTGGTAGTCTGTCCACGGTTGTTAATTGGGTGGAAATTCCAGAAGTGACACTTAAATGGCCATTTCCTCCAAAGGTATTGCCTGGGAGGCTGCCTTTGGCATTTGTGGGTCCCTGAGCATTATGTTGTCCTGATGGTGAGACTGGAAACAGGAATGCCTTGCCATTGAATTCTAAGTGTTGTTCAGTTTACCGATATAATTACCTTGTGTAGCATTGTGTCAGATGAAGAGAATTCAGAAAGTAGTTCCCAGCAGGAAGCAATTGGATGTATGTATGATGATGCAATCTACCATCATAAATCTCCTGGCTAATTGTTCATAATATCCCAAATGTGTCTTTCCTAAAGTAACAAGAAGAAAAATCCATGTGTTTGTTTATGCAATGACTTTCGAACACATCAACAAATAAAATTTGAAATATATTTTAATAAGAATACCATTTTATACCGACAGCTTTATTTTGTATTGACACTGTGACCTATTTCCTGAATGAAGGCCAAGTTAATTCTGAAGAAGGCATTGACCTGAAACATTGAGCAGCATCTTACCTTTACAGTGAGTGTCTCACTGTCTTACTGAAAAGTTGGCAAGTCAGGGGCAGTGGGAGAGGGAGCTAAATGTTTGGAAGCAACAGCAGGGAATGGCTGCTGTATACCAGACTCCTGCTCTGCATCCAATAGGATGGGAAGTTGGTAGTGGTATTATTGCTGGACTGTTCATTCAAAAAACCTGGTAATGTTTTGCAGACCTGGGTTTAATCTTGCCATGCCAAAATTTTAATTCAATAAATATCTGGAATTAAGAGTGTAATGATGGACATGAAACCACAGTCGATTGTCGGAAAAAGATATGGCTCATTAATCACATTTGGGGAAGGAGACCTGCTAGCCTTACCTGGTCTGGTCACCATGTGACTCCAAACCCAATGCAATGTGACTGACTCTAGACAGCTTTCTGAAATGGCAGAGCAAGCCACTATGTCATTATGAAGTCTCATGGAGGAAATGAAACCAGACAGACCACCTGGCATCTGGTGTTGTTTCTTGTGTGTCAATCCAGATGAGTGGAAGCTGACCTTTACTTTTACGATTTTAAATGCTAAACAAAGTAAATTAACTACTAACTGAACACTGCAGTTTGTTAAGATTTAAAAGCATGCATCCGGTTCATCTTGTTAATCCCTAATTCCATCCAAGAGTTTCATTATTCATTGAGATTTTGACAATACATTTACTTTTCCAAACACTCAAAGTTGGGTCACCTGTTGTTTGTATTTTCTCCCAACTAACTAATCTCAAACAAATACAAATTTATTTAAATGTACAATTGCCCCAGGTTTGTTTGAATTGCATTTACGTTGTTGATGTCAATTTTACAATCAAATGTTTCTACTTAAATTAATGCACTAAAAGTAATATCTAAAGTATATTGATTATTAAATTTAATATCAATAATCATTACTGCACTGTTTTCTGGTTCTTGGACTTCATGATGTCCGTTTGTACAGTAGCACGTATAGTTAGTTTTCAAAGACTCTATTTTCAAGAACAAGTGTCTGAGCATGAAGTGAAGAGTCCAACTTAGATTGTTTGATACTTGACAATATAAAACAGACTCTATTATAGTACTATTCAACAGATTATATGCTTTCTATGCCTCTTAAGGTGTCAATTTCATTAGGCACATAGATGCAAGTAGGTGAGGAGGAAAGGGGAACAGAAGGAATCAGAAGTTCACAAGAGCAGTGAACATGATGTTTGTCAAACATCTTATTATGAGACAAAGAAAACTGCAGATGCTGGAATCCAAAGTAGACAGGCAGGAAGCTGGAAAAGCACAGCATGCCAGGCAGCATCAGGAGGTGGAGAAGTTGACGTTTCAGTTGTTAACTTTCTTCAGGACTGAAGAAGGGTTACACCCGAAATGTCGACTTCTCCAGCTCCTGATGGTGCCTGGCTTGCTGTGCCCTTCCAAACATCTTATTAAGACATACAAAAACCCGAGGGGGCATGACAGGATAGATGTTAAAAGGATGTTTCTCCTCATGGAAGTGCCTAGATCTAAGTGGCACCATTTAAAACACAATAAAACACAGGAACAGAAGTGGATCCTTTGTTTTGGCATTCAAAATGATTGTTAGGAATCTGATAATCCCCGATTCCATGTTCAGATCTTTTCCCAATGACCCTTGATTCCCCTAGTGTGGAATCTATCTTAGTTTTGAACATTCTTAACAACCCAGCTTGTACAGCTGTCTGTGGTAAAGAATTCCAAAGGTTCACCATCCTCTGATGTAAGACATTCCTCCTCATTTCTGTCTTAAATGGATGGCCATTTAATCTGACATTATACCCTCTAGCCCTGGATACTCCCGAAAGGGAGATCATCCTCTCTGCATCTACCCTGTCAAGCCCCCTGAGAATCTTATGTTTCAAAATAGGGGATATCCTTTTAAATCAGTAGAAAGGTTTTTTTTTAATCTCTTCTCCAGAGCACGTCGGAGGCAGGGCCACTGAATACTTTTAAGGTAGAAATAGGTTGATAGTCAAAATCTATTGCTATTGGTGTTAGGCTGGAATGTGGAATTTACGCCACAGTCAGATCAGCCATGATCTTATTGAATGGTGGAGCAGGCTCAAAGGGCTGAGCAGTCTCCTCCTGCTTGTGATTCACACGTTTGTGTAGGTCACTCACTTTCTAACTCAACTATAGTGCTACATTGTCAAGAAGACTAAAAGGAATGGACGAAAATAGGAAATAGAACAGGAAATAGGAATTAAGTTGTAACATTCATTTATGTTTCCATTCCATTGTGCTTCTTGGATTGTGTCTGCATGATATAATGAATTATTTGTTAAATGGTAAGTCCTCATTCCAGTTTCTCAGGGAGGAGCCATTGCCTTAATTATAAATCCTGGATGTCTTAATGATCCCTACACAAAACCTGAATCAAAACAAAATAAAATTAGAGCTTTTGTTCTTGTTTTTCTGATGTTGTCATCAAGTTAGCACAAAGTGTTACACTTTACCAGAGAAGAGAGACATTGTGCTAACATGATATCAATCAGTCCCAACGAATGTAAGGCAGTTTCCTAGGAATTTCTAACAGAATTTGCCTACTCTGTCTTTACACTTTAGCAGAAATAAAGTTTATTCACAGAAACAGAGGTTTACTAAAAGTTATCCGAGTGTCTCAGTAGAAGCACTGAAAGGAATTCCAGGCTTTGTGTGGATGCCTTGGCTTTGGTGGATCTTTGGGGAAAGGAATAGAATCAAGTTTATAAATATTTAATCATGATGTCATTTGTTTAAAAGAGACTCTGGGCATGACATACTGGTTTTACTTTCACTGTGATTTTTGATTAGAGGATATGAATTTGGAACAAAAGTCAGAAAAGCCAGTTCTAAAATACACACTAAATTTTGTTAGGATTGGATTCTGGCAGTAGTTGTGATGGGTGCCAAGTGATGGGTGCCATCAGTGTCAAGAATATGAAGATGGAAGCTATAATTTCATTATTTATAGTACGATTACACCTGACCTAAAGGGCAACAGAAAGGTTACCATGAAGTGGCAAACAAGAGAGTTCATAGGTTCTGAATGTTCTTTCTGCAACGAAGAACAGATTCTGTAAAATACCTCTCAGTTATATTGTGTTGCTATGATGAGGTCATTAAACTTCTTCCTGCACTGCAAATAAGTGCTGCAGTTCAAAGCGATAACAATCACTTATTACCACAATCATCCTTTTCCATAGAGAGCATGGGAACTTCTATATCTTCAATTTTCCCAGTGCAAAATAACCAATCTATACATCCATGCTGAGGACATGCAGTAAGGGTGCCTCTTCCCGTTCCCACCTGGCTGTTACAACATATTTAAACCTTGTTCCTACATATTCAACAATCCCTTCTCTTCCAACAGCAAACCTTCTTCACCATCACCCCATTGCCTTAGTTTCTGTTCCTCCACTGGGTATTTTCTGACTCCTTCTTCTATGCAGTTCTGGCTAATTTGGGCCTATGGGCCTATATTTCTCCACCATTTTTGTAGGTATTTTAGATATTTTAACATCATTTCCAAACTTCAGTCTATTTGAATTGATTATGTCCAAAATTTACACTGCAGTCAATGTCATGGAACTGATTAGCTTGTATTGTGTTATACAAAGTTGACAGAGGTTGGAATTTCAGACAGCTGCTATTTTCATTTTGTTTCTTTACAAGTTTCCATCTTTCAAACTTGAACGTGCTCACTACCTATACTTCCAGTATTTATTTCTACACTTGCTGGTTGTATCCTGCTGTCTTGCCCAAATGGTTCTTCTACATGTTTGACCCAAGAACATGAATATCTGCAGAGAATTCAATTAGTCATAGAGTCATACAGACGCTTCAGTCCAACTTGTTCATGCCACCCAGGTTTCCCAAATTAAGCTAATCCCATTTGCCTGTGTTTTGTCTCTGTCTCTTGAAACCTTTACTATTCATGTACCTTTCCAAATATCTTTTAAATGTTGTCACTGTACCTGCATGAACCATTTCCTCTGACAGTTCATTCTATATATGCACCAAACTATGTGTGAAAATGATGCCACCCAGGTCCATTTTAAATCTTTCCGCTCTCACCCAAAATCTGTGTAGTCTAGTTTTGAACACCCCTACCCTGGGAAAGAGACCTTTGCTATTCACTTTATCCATGGCCCTCGTAATTTTATAAACCTCTATAAGGTTATCACTCAACCTCTTAAGCTCCAGGGAAAGAAGGCTGAGTCCATCCTGACCCTCCTTATCATTCTCAATAAATGTGCATTACCTGAAATCATAAGTGGAAAATCAGCTGATATTTTCTTCCCAACACCAGAGATGTTGAAGCTATTTGTAACATCCGCCGTCTGGCTAGGCCGTGAGCTGATTCCAAACAAATCAGGATTGAACCTCAGAAGTTCGAGTTAAGAGCGAGTTAAGGATATTCCTCTAACACATCTTGCAAGCAGGCAGAAACTTGTTGCACCAAGGTGTCAAACTTTATCAATAGCTCGCCAAGTCACTGCAGCTTTTAGTTTCTTTGTGATTTGGCCTTTCAAGGCTACAGCAGAGAATGTCCACCATATCTCCCAATCTGAAGTACACCACAACATTACATAGGTCATCAGCATACCTATTACATGATCACAATTGACCTAAACAGTCAATGTGTGAGAGCTCAGGGACTTGAAGATGTGGCTGGCCACCCTCACACCCAGGCATCATTGACTGAATGCATGTGTCCATCTGGGCACTAATAAGCAGCATTTGTCAGTGCAAAAAGCTGCAAGATACCAATGTTATTGTCATTACACATTTATTCCATGACAATCTATCATCCCCCAAACATTAGACCCAAGTATCTAGAGAGAAGTCATGAGAGGAGACCTTGGACCCATAGTGTGTTCCTCTTGCACAATGTGGGAAATGAGGGACACTTTATGTATACACAAAGTGTGTCCAGCTGCAGGTACTAGCTAATCGCTTTTCAGAGTTGGAGCTGCAGTGGGGCATCTGCAATGCTGACAATGTCATGCATAGCACATTTAGCAAGATGGTCACACTGCAGGTAAGGATTACACAGGTAAGAAGGGATTGGATTACCATCAGACAAAGTAAAAAGTTCAGGAAGGAAGTGCAATAGTCCCTATGGTCACCCCCCTCTTAAACAAATACCACCTGGATGTTATTGTGGGGAGAAAGCAGCATCAGCCAAGTTCATGATGGAACATATGACTGCTGAACAGAAGGTGAGGAAAATAAGTGACTGGGCTATAATTCAATTGTGAGGGGTACAGACAGGTGGTTCTACACCTGCAGGCATGAATCCTGGATGGTATGTTGCCACCATGGGGCCAGGGTCAGAGCTGTCAGAGAACGGCTGCAGGACATTTTGGAAGTGGTATGGTAAACAGCCAGTAGTCATGGTGAACATTAACATAGGTAAACAAAGGGATGAGGCCCTGAAAGCTGAATATTAGAAATTAGGAGATAAGTTAAAGTACAGGACCTCAAGTGAGGTAATCTGAGGATTACGCTCAGTGCCCCATGCTAGGAACAGCTGGAATAAGAGGATCGGTCAGATAATGTATGACTGGAGAAAGGATGTACCATGGAGCGATTTAGATTCTTAATTAGGCTGGATATGTACTCGTGAAGTTTAGAAGAGTGAGAGATGAGCTTATCGAATCATATACAATTTTTTGAGGACTTGACAGTGGAAATACTGCAAGGTTGTTTCCCCTTGAGCCCAGGGAAAAAGGACACAAGCTCAGAGTAAGAGGTTGCCCAGTTAAAACCAAGATGAGAAGGAATCTCTTTTTTCAGAGGATAGTGAATCTGTGAAATTCTTTACCGAGGGGGCTATCGAGGTTATGTTATTACAAACATTCAAGGCTGAGATAGCCAGATTTTTAATCAGTAAAGGGATCAAATCATCTGGTAAAAGGCAAGAAACTTGTGCAGAAAATTATCGGATCAGCCATGATTTCATTAAATGGTGGAGCAAACCAGATGGACTGAATGGTCTCCATCAGCCACCACAGCTTATAGTCTTAAAGTCGAAGATGTACATTATAAAGTGAAGAAGGATTGCTGGGAAGAGTGAGGATGTGAAGAAAGAATATTATGGGTGAGAATAAAGTCAAGGAAATAAATGTGTGGGGTCCTGATGAAGGGCTTATGCTCGAAACGTCGAATTCTCTATTCCTGAGATGCTGCCTAACCTGCTGTGCTTTGACCAGCAACACATTTGCAGCAGGAATTAAAAAGATGCAGAGCAAGGTGTGTCTGTTCCACTGCTTCTGTAATGAAAGGCCTGTTCATTTAGAAGCTTTTATCATGCCAATGCGAGCAGGAGTATTTTTTTTCCAAATCAAGCCTGCCCATCCCCATGGTTCCCAAAATTTGGCTGCAGGTATCACAGTGGAATATAAAATAAGGAATATTTTACAACAGTTATTTAGGGCATTTGTGAGACCACATCTGAAGTACTGAGTACAGTTTGTCTCCGTATTTGCGTAAGGAAATAAATGTGTTTGAAGCTGTTCAGAGAAGGCTCTCTTGCCCAATATCCATGATGGGATTGGTTATCTTAGAAGAACAGGTTGGATGGGCTGGGCCCGTATCCATTTCAGTGCAGAAGCATGTTATTGAAACATTTAAGTCTCTCAGGAACTTGACAGGGTGGATGCTTGTGGCAGAGGTGACAATTAGGAGATGCAATCTAACAATGAGGGATCTCCAATTTAAAATGGAATTGAAAAGGATTTTTTTCTGAGAATAGCAAGTCTTCAGAGATTAGTGGCAGTCGAACCATTGAAACTCTTTTGGCAAAGGTAGATTGAATCCCTTGTTAGTCACGAATCTAAGATTATCAAAGGTAGTCAGTAAGATAGAATTGAGATCATAATCAGCTCAACTATGATCTCATTGAATGGCGGAGCAGGTTAGAGGAATCACATGGTCTACTCCTCCTCCTAATTTGTATTTTCATGTGTGGGGCATCCACTTTAAATGAAGTAAATGTAGTTTCATTGCCCAACTGTTCTTCACTTTTTAAAAAAATTGACTGGGTCCTATTATATATATGCTTTACTCTGATTCAGAGCACTGTTTTAGTGCTAAGCCTTGAATTGAAAAGATTTTGTGGGGAAGTTGTGGCTCAGCAATATTATTGCTAGATGATTAGTCCAGACTTTTATTGTTCTGGAAACCTGGGTTACCTGCCAAGCTAGGTGGTGAAATTTGACTTTAAAAAATTAGAATTAAGAGTCTCGTGGTCATGAAACTGTTGTTAATTGACAGGAAACACTCATTTGATTCACGAATGTCCTTTAGGGTCTAGCCTGCAACCACATCCTGGGAATGAACAAAAATGGCTAACAATCTGTGAAAAACCCAGAAGTGTAAAATGTTAATATGTTGTAGGTGTCAGCACATATAGAAGGGCTGATAAAAAGTTCATTTAAATGAGGGATCTCATAATGAAAGCCAAATGTGAGGCAACCTGTGGTATCTTCTGCAGCATGATCTCTCAATCTAATGCCTGAAAGAAGCCATCCTATCCTGAACCATTTGTTAGCCAAAAATCACCTCCACTTCAGCTAGTCACCCAGCCAGTTGATGAAAACCTGTGGTCAATGGAAATCCTGGTCCTCGCAACCTGATTTGCTCCCAGAATGCCATGTGATCTTCTCTGAAGAAGGATTACACCTGAAACGTTGTCTTCTCCAGCTCCTGATGCTGCCTGGTTTGCTGTGTTCTTCCAGCCTCCTGGCCTGTCAGTCACATCTAAATATGTAAATTAGATGACCTTACATTGTGGATCGAGATCAGTTTTTAACTCCTAAATGCAACTGTGTCAGGATTGCTTGGTGTTTGAAGACAGTGTAGCTTCATGCTAAATGGTCAAAAGCGTCTGTTCCCCAAGGACTTGCCGAATGTCACACACGATGATGTGTTTGTCTAAGCTCTATCACTGGCTGTTTTTCTACAGCGTTGTCAATCCTGGAAGATTTGTAGGTAACGGGGAGGAGGAGAAGTCTGGTTGCAGCTGAATAACTGATTTTTAAGGGTAATTGTGTGCATTGCATTCAGCTACAGCATATTAAAGTGCAGTGAAGGGTATTGCAGTCAGCAGAACTGTTAAGAAGATTGTTACCTTTTGCTTGACCTGAATAGCCTTGCTTGCAAATCTAGAACAATTCATAAATACATCAGCAAAACACATTTCCAGCCTACTTTGCTTTCTTGTAAATATTGTATCTCATCACTGTATCTTGATTTTCTTTATCCCTTACATCATTCCCTGAATAAAAGCACGAGCAACTGACTCGCTCACTGTCCACTTCCCATTGTCATCTCATTGATTCCAGTTAAGTGAGAGGAGTATAGGGATATATCCTCTCAGATATTTCATTCTCCCCCTCTTTGTGTAGGTCAGAAAGAAATGTTTCAACAGTTACGTGTCAGCCAATGAACCAACTATTTATAGTTCCACTTGACTATTTTTGACATGAAGGGAACATGTTAACATGTAACAGTGAAAAAAAAATAGGAAGACGTACTTGAATGGCCAAGTATGCATTTCAAAAATTGTAAAAGATTATGGTTATTATTGGCAAAAGTTAAAAAAGTGTAAAATGAATGCAATGCTGTCAATTCAAATATATGGAGGGATTATGTTTTAGGCTATTTATCAGTGCTATATCCTAGGCATCCCATGTAGCTGCCTAAAATTTGTAACAGGGGTCCTCATGTCTAGTTAAGAACCCGTCTGGTAATTTGTGTGTGAGCTAAGCATCATTGCCATCGAAAGCTAGGAATTCTTTCAAAATAACATTATTTAAATGTTCTTGTGATGTAGGAGGAGAAAAGTGTATCACTAGTTTCCAAGTCAGAGCCCCAACCAAGATTTATCCTTGGTCCACCCCCAGCAAGGCAAATGGTCTGAAATCTGCTCTATTCAAATGTGCAAGTACTTGTGAAGGAGCAATAGAATTACTGAATCCTTAAAAAAATAGTTCTGGGATTAACATAAGAAAGTTACCTCTCAACTGAAACCAACAGGCTCATTCTAAAAAGATGAGAGACTTAACAAATAATCCATGTCTTTTTCAAAATATAATTTTGGTTGCATCACACTGTAAACTTTTGCAATAACTTCTGTGTCTTACAATCTTATGCTCCACCGGATGAAGGAGCAGCACTCCAAAAACTAGTGCTCCCAAATAAACCTGTTGGACTATTAACTGGTGTTGTGTGATTTTTTAACTGTGAATCCCTACCGTGTAGAAACAGGCCATTCAGCCCATACCAACCCTCTGCTAAGGATTCAACTCTGACCCACACCCTTGCTCTATAATCCTACATTTCCAACGATTAATCCATCTAACCTGCACATCCCTGGAAACTATGGGCAATTTAGCATGGCTATTTCACCTAAACGGCACATCATTGGACTGTGGAAGGAAACCTATACTGACACAGGGAGAATGTGCAAACTCCACACAGATAGTTGCCAAGGGTGAAATCAAACCTGGGTTTCTGGCACTGTGAGGCAGCAGTGCTAACCACCAAGCCACTTGCCATTCTGTCACATGCACAATGTTAACAAATCCTGCGAATCGAGTTTACAGCAGTTTGTGACCTGATGACTATGGCATGTTCTATTGGAAAGCTGCTGGGTGTGGACATAAAGTGGACCAGAACCAACTTCTCTAAGTATTTCAATTGTGCAAACATAGATGACTGGTGATTTATGGTCCGATCATGAAGTAATTGTAATAAAAAAAATGAGTCCAAAACCCTAAGGGCCATTTAACATTCAAAGTCAGAAATCTAAATATGCAGGTATTACAAATGGACTCCTGGATTTGTGACAATCCAAGCCAAAGTGAGAGTTAAAATCGGTAAAATCAGTCTGTCCCTTTATGGAGCAGCTTTGGAGGCTGATGAGACTTAGCATGCACTCAACTTCTTCCCAGTCAAATAAGTGTGGTAGCAGGAGGTAGTAATGACAGACTAAATGGAAAAATGTACATAAATAAATAAATTTTATTGATTTTTGTGCATAAATGCTATCTACTGAAACTTGTACAGGAAAGTAATAGAACTATCAGTATGATACTGCACACCAACCTATAATGGACAATTTGGCTAACTCCCAAATATTGGAATACAGAGAGATTCTAATGATTAACCATATCCCATCTCTTCCATAGGTTGTTCCCTCTGTAGGCTGTTAAATGTACATTATATTTTTGCATGATATAATCTTACAATATATGAGATGAAATATATTTACGTTGATAAACTCAAGATCCTCTGCAATCCTTCAGTGGTTAAGCAAAGGCTTCTAAGGCATAACTTTTAGTATCACCTATTGATGGTGCTGAAATTCCTTCATTCGCATTGTGATTTTTGGCATATTCAAAACACTTTAATTTAGTAATGATATATATTACAATAACATGTTCTCAATCAAACCCCTATAGGGCCAAAATTTCACTCTTCAGGGATTCAATAATTCAGTACTGTGTACGATAACGTCAAAAAAGGTCAACTCACAGAAATGGTATAAAGCATAATTGTCCTTTAATATATATTTAGATCTATGAAAAATAAGTCAAAATAATTTCTTCATGGCATTAAGGAAAAGCAAAAGAATTCAGATGTCAAGGCACATAAATATCTATATAAGTAAATGAGCAGGTACAAAAAGACAACCAAAATGTTTATTAACATTTTTTGTGAAAATTGGAATGCAAGATAGATTGATCTGCAGCTTGGTCAAGCTTTTTCTTGAGTATTGCATTACTGTACCTCAGGAATGATGTGTTGGCATACAGGTTCACCAGAATGCTGCTTAGGCTGAAAGGGTTAGATTAAGGACAGTTTGGATAAACTAAATTTGTATTGACTTGTGTTTGGGAGGTTGAGAGTTATCTAGTTGAAATGATCAAATGATGAAGGATTTCAATTGGCTAGATGCAGAAAATCTGTTTCTTCAGTTGCAGAATCTAAGACAAGAGTTTAGATTCAAAAACTAGAGGAGACTATTTAGGAATGAAATCAGAAAGCAGATTTTCAAAAAGTTTGGTGAAAGTAAGGAAGTTGTCCCCTCAAACTGTGTAGATGCCAGATCGAGTCACATTTTCAAGACTGAGATCACTTGACATTCAAAAGGTATTGGGGAATATGGAGATGAATGGAGTTGATGTGAGGTCTGGGCAGGATAGATAGGGGAAAACTGTTTCCGTTGAGTCAAAATCCTAGAATTCCCTCCCTAAGGGCATTGTGGGTCATAAAGGTGGCTCCCCACCATCTCAAGGGTGACTAGGAATGGGAAATAAGTTGCTGGCCTATGTCCCATGAGTGAATTTTTAAAAAAAATTAGAATTGACAGAATGGCTGAGAACTAGTGGACTCCAATTTATGTGATTGGTATAAGAAGTGCAGGTGATGTGGTTAGAAACATTTTTATGCAGTGAGTAGTTCAGATCTGGAATGTATTGCCTGAGAGTGCAATGGCAAAGGAGTCAAAAATAACTTTCAAGAGGGATTGGATAATTGTCTAAAGAGAAACAATTTGCAGGCTATGGATAAAAGTAGGATGTGCGATTAACTGGGTTGCCCTTACATTGGGATTCATTAGACCAAAATGGCCACCTTTGTACTTGTTATTCTATAATTCTATGATTGAAATTAGCACAGATAAGCAGTGGTCTAATTGAATAGGAGAACAGATTGTCATGGAGCTGAATGACCTGCACCTGCTGCCTATCACCCTATGTTACTTATGCCTTGCCCTCTCTCTCGTAAATGTATAGTTAGAGAATTCACTTTAGATTTACTATTGTGTAATGAAGCTGGATTGATTATGACTTTTATGATAAAAGGCTTTCTGGGAAGAAAACATTACTCATTTGTATGGTTGCCAAAATATTTTTTCACTTGATGGTAGGACCCTGCTACTGCAGTAAATCACTTAATTGCACGTTAAATACAAAGATGAGATGAGATATGAGATGGGTCTCTACTCACTTGTTCAAATGTGGCATGAGTTGCAGTGCTGATACAATACCATGAATTTAAGGTGTACTTCCTAATGATTGGCAGGCTGTATCAAACAACATGACCTTTGTACTATTTGAGTGGGTAGCTGGCTAACTGTCTTCAATCAACTCATACAAACCTTATGAAATAACTTCACAGAGGCTAGTATCCCATTACCAAGTCCTGCTCTAATTGCAGACGAACAGTCCTTGACTTTAGTACTGCCTCATTAACCAAGTATCAGAGTGTCAGTATCTCTGATACACTCCTATTTGTCAGCCATAGCACTTCCCAGAAAGCCTTTTATCATAAAAGCAATAATTAATCCACTTGCAAACAGTGAGGACTGCTGGAAAGTCAGAGTCAATAAAGTGTGATGCTACAAAAAGCACAGCAGGTCAAGCAACATCAGTCCTGATGAAAAGTTTCGATCTGAAACGTCGACTTCCATGCTCCTCAGATGCTGCTTGAGCTGCTGCGCTTTATCCAGCTCCACACTTTATCGGCTCTAATAATTAATTGATCCGGTCTCATTGCACAACACTAGGTTTAGGCCATTTAGCTCCATAAGTCTGTTCCCCTATTCATTTAGGTCACTGCTGATTTGTGTTAATTTTAATTGTAGAATTATAGAATAGCTAGTAAAGAGATGGTCATTTGGTCTAATCAGATTAACAGCCCCAATCAGGGAACTCAAATTCAATGATGTCCAGCTGACTGATATAATCACACCTTAGAACACCATATCCAAATAGATTTGATTCGGCTAATAGACACTATTTGCTAAATAACCCTGACTTGCACTGAAAAATTGCACTAAATTCCACCTTAAGATTATCAGTTAGGCTTGCAGTGTGAAGCACTTGTGAGTACTCAAAGTCACATATATTCACACACTAGACCCTGTTCTATGTATTGCACCTTTTCATTCAGGAGTCTACATTTTCAATGGAAACAGCATGACCATTCAGAGTCTCCTTGTCTGGTCTGTATTTTTCCGCTAAGATTAACTATTCCAATTGCATCTCCATGCCAACCATGATCCAACTAATTATCACCACTATTTCTTATAAATTGGTATTCCCTTTCCAAGTGTTGTTTCTTGTGTGTCAGTCCAGATGAGTGGAAGACAAAAAGCTTTGACTTTGTTTCTTTTTAGCAATGTATATTCAGCAAGTCAGATAAAGTCAATGTGATTGTATAAATGTGAGACTGTTTAACACATTTATTAAAGGTTTTTTGAGAATGTAACTAATAAGTAGATTTACTATAGTTGGATTTCCCAATAGACACACAGTGTTAGCTAGGGGCTTATGGAGTTGGGATAATATCACAGCATGGATAGAGAATCGATTAAAGAATCGGAAGCAGAAATTAGGGATAAATGGAACATTTTCAGGTTGGCAGGCTGTAACTGGTGGAGTGCCCCAAGGATCAGAGTTGGGCTTTCAGCTATTTTTAATTTCTGTCCATGATATGCCAAAGTAATAGAGACAAATCTATGTTTGGTGATGATACAGTGGGGAACAGAAGTGCAAGTGGGTCGTAAGAATATAAAATCACTGCTTTAAAAGGCAAATACCGTCTAAATATTAATTGTCAGAGATTTGAAGGGAGTTTAATTTGGGAAATCTGGTTGGCATGGACAAGTTGGACTGAAGGGTCTGTTTCTATACTGTATGACTCTATGACATGAGTTCAAATCCCACTATGACAGCTGGTGGAATTTCAGTTCCATTTATAAATCTGAAATTTTAAAGCTAGTGTTCATAATTGTGACTGTGGCTTCTATCACTGCTGTAAAAACCCATCTAGTTCACTAATGTCCTTTAGAGAAGCAAATCCACCAACTTTGAAAGATCTACTATCCTTGAGACTTCAGACTCACAGCAATGGACTTCCATCTAAATTGGCCTCGGAAGCCCATCAGTTCAAGGGCATTTAGGGATGAGCAATTAATACTGGACCAGCTAGAGATGTCCACATCTCTTGAAAGAATAAAGGATATCCAAAGAAAGCAGTCATGAGTGTACCAGTATTGTAAGCAATTAGGAACGAAAGTGATATGGCAGCCTTTATGCAAGGGGGATGAAGTACGTGAATAAAGATGTTTTGCCACAACTTTATTTGACTTTTGTGAGATCTCACCTGGGGAACTGTTTTGTCTTCATGTCCTGCATTGGAGACAGTACACATAAGGGTCATTAGACTGATGCCTGGATAAGATGATTATTCCTTGCTAAGAGGCTGATTAAATTGTGCCATTACTCTCTGGAGCTCAGACGAATTGAAAAAAAAAGTCATTAAAACATACAAGACTGTGAATAGGCTTGATAAGATGGACACTTAGAAAAGATTCTCTGAGCTGGAGAATCTATGTCCCCGTATTCTTAGCAGATATCTCTTGGGGCATTAGGAAAGGCATATCGTTTGGGTGCGAAATAAGAGAATGTATATACATTCACAACCTTTTCTTTATTATAGATTCCTTTACCTATGTACTCACTGTTTTTAACTTCTACCTTGTTAATGCTCGATTTACACAGAAAGTTGACTGGCTAAAGTGATGGATTACAGGGTGCATGTGGGGTCTAGCAATTGTGGATAAGGTTTTGTATCCATTCTTATATTGGAAAATGGTATGATCATGGCTGTAGCAGGGCTGTGCATGGCTAACCATTGTTGGGGGCTGGAATGTGGAGTTTATGGAATGATTTTACAGTATTCTTGAATGACATTGTAAAGGAAGTGAATATATTTCCACCAATGTTGTGGCTGATACAGAAAAATAGGTGGTAGAGGAAGTGGTGAGGATGATCCAGAGAGGGATACAGGAGGTTAAGGAAGTGGGAAAAAAAAACTTGGCAGATGAAATGTAGTGTGGGGAAATGTGAGGTTATGCACTTTGGCAAAATATAGAGGAGTTGAATATTATGTAAATAGAGAATGATTACAGCAAGTTACAGTAGAGAGAGATTTGGACATCCTCATACATGAATTACAAAACATTAGCATTCAAATGCAGCAGGTAATATTGGTTTTTATTTCAAGGTGTATGGAAAATAAAAATAAGGAAATCCTTGCTGAAACTACGGCACAAGTTATACCACACATCTGTGAATAACTTTAGTTGTACTATCTAAGTGAAAATATGCTGGCGTTGGAAGCAGTCCAGAGAGCACTTACTAGATTAGTCCTGAGGATGGTGGGATTTTCTTAGGAGTGGAGATTGCATAGGTTGGGCCTCTACTCACTGGAGAAATTCCTCATGTCTGTTCTAACTCATTGGAGTTTTGAAAATGAGAGGTGATCATATTGACAAAAATGGTGGTTGACAGGACAGCTGTTTAGACTTTGTATCCCCTTGTGGGAGAGACTAGGACCAGAGGTATACTTTCAGAGTGAGGGGCTGCTCAATTAGGACAAAGATGAGAAATTTCTTCTTTTAGAGGGTGGCAAATTTATGGGATTCTTTACTGCAAAGGGCTGTTGAGGCTGGGGTGTTTATGTATTCATGGCTGAGATAGACAGATTTCCAATCTACAAGGGAATCAAGGATTATGAGGAAAAGGCAGGAAAGTGGAGTTGAGGTTTATCTGATTGGCCATGATCTCATTGAATGGTGGGGAAGACTGGATGGGCCAAATGGCCTACTTCTGCTCCAATGTCTTGATTCCTAAATCTTCAGAATACGTATGTAACATCTTTTGATCATCAGTGGATCTTCACATAGGCTGCTAACTTGTCAATGGCTCCTTGAGATGGATTTGGAGATAATGTAATTTGAAAACAGAGGGGAAGACTATTGGGCCAGATCCATGACATATTTATGCAGGAATCCAGATGATTGCATTATTTGTAACCTGTCTAGCTACATTAAAGACAGTCCTTACGTTGACTGGGATTTCCAGTGGGGTACCTTCTGAGTCCAGAGACTCTCCTTGAAATTGTGGCAGCTGACTATTGACAGGCAAGGAACACATTTAGAACTTAGAATCCCTACAGTGTGGAAACGGGCCTTTGGCACAGCAAGTCCACACTGACCCTCTAAAGAGTAGCCCACTTCTATATTTCCTCTGACTAATGCACCTAACACCATGGGCAATTTAGCATGGCCAATCCACCTAACCTGCATCTCTTTGGATTGTAGGAGAAAACCAGAGCACCTGGAGGAAGCCCGCACCAGACATGGGGAGAATGTGCAAACTCTACACAGATAGTTGCCCGAGGCTAGAATCAAACCGGGATCCCTGGTGCTGTGAGGCTGCAGTGCTAACCACTGAGCCACTGTGCTGTCCTGTTGAGGTCAGAGGCTTTATCCCATGTTGAAGAGTCTACTCCATATTCCGATCACCAAAATCATGAGGAGTTTTCTCCTTCATGTGTTACAGTCCCAAGCCTTCTTGCTCTTATGTTCATCCGTGAAGGTGGCACGGTGACTCACTGGTTACCATGTTGCCTCACGGCACCAGAGATCTAGGTTTAATTCCAGTCTCAGGTGACTGCCTGTGTGGAGTTTGCATATTCTCTCTGTGTTTGTATGGGTTTCCGCTGGGTGCTCTATTTCCTCCCACAGTTCAAAGATGTGTAGATTAGGTGAATGGGCCATGCTAAATCATCCATAGTGTCGAGGAATGTGTAGGTTAGGTGTGATAGCCATGGGAAATGCAAGGATAGGGTTGGGAAATGGGTCAGGGTGGGATGTCCTTCGGAAGGTCTGTGCAGACTTGTTGGGCTGAATGGCTTGTTTCCAAACTGTGGGGATTCTATGATTGCATATGTTACACTCAGGAATGGAGGCTTCCTCACTTTTTCCGAATTACTTCAGTGGCACCAGATTCTGATGATGTGTATGGCCACTATTGGCTCTTCAGACTTAGGAGTCTGCCTATGGTCGTTAATTGGATGAAAATTTCAGAAGTGGCACTTGAACGGCCAATTTCTCCAAACATGTTGTCTGTGTGCTGCCCTTAGCAATTATGGGTTCCTGAGCAATATTTTATCCTGATGGTGGGACTGGAAACAGGAACTAAATTCCTGCCTAACCATTCAAAGCGAAGTGCGATTGAATTTACTGATATAATTAACTTGTGCAGCATTGTGTCAGATGAAGAAATTGAGGAAGTAGTTCCAAGTAGAAAACAATTTGGATGTATGTAATACAAAGCAATCCACCAGCATGAATCTCCAGGGTAATTGTTCATAATGTTCCAAAGCCTGCCTTTCATTAGGTAACAACAAGATCTATATATGTTTTTGCTTTTGCAAACACATCAACAAGTTTGATGTATATTTTGATAGCAACAGCATTTTATATCTGACAGCTTTATTTTGTATTGACTCTGTGACCCATTTCCTGAATGAAGGCAAAGTTAATTCTGAAGAAGGTCATTGACCTGAAACATTGAGCAGTATGGCACGGTGGCTCAGTGGTTAACACCGCTGCCTCACAGTGTCAGGGACCTGGGATTGATTCCAGACTTGGGCCACTGCCTGTGTGGAGCTTACACATTCTCCCATGGGTTTCCTCTCCTCCCACAGTCCAAAGATTTGCAGGTTCGGTGGATTAGTTATGCTAAATTTCCCATTTTACCCAGGTGGATCATTCATGGGAAATACAGGGTTATACAGGGTGGTGGGGTGGTTCTGGATGTGATGCTCTTCAGAGGGTCGTTGTCGACTTGGTGGGCTGAATGGCCCGATTCCTCACTGTAGGGATTCTATGAATATTACTAAGAGTGACCACTGCACAGTCTTAGTAGAGACGAAGTCTGGTCTTCACATTACCCTTCATCACCGACAGTGTGGAAAAATGCCTTGGGATGTCCTATGACAAAAAAGCAGGACAAATCCAAACCAGCCAATTACCGTCCCATAAGACTATTCTCAATTATCAGTAAAATGACAGAAGGCAGCATCTACTCAGTGACACACGGTTTAGATTACGCCAGGCCCACTCAGGTCATGACCTTGCTTCAAACTTGAACAAAAGAACTGAATTCCAGAAGTAAGGCGAAACTGCCAGCCCATCAAGGTCACATTTGACTGAGTGTGGCATCTAGGAGCGCTAGCAAAACTGGAAAGGATGGTTGTCAGGACAAACATAGGAAGATGGTTATAGTTGTCAGATGTCAGTCATCTCAGCTCCAGAACATCTCTGCAGAAGTTCCTCAGGGTAGTGTCATCGGCCCAACAACCTTCAGCTGCTTCATCATCGACCTTCAATCCATCGTAAGCTCAGAAGCGGGGATTTTCACTGATGACTGCACAATGTTTAGCACCATTCGCAATTCCTCAGGCGATGTTCAAATGTAGCAAGATCTTGAGCATATAAAGGCTTGAGCTGACAAGAGGCAAGCAACATTCTTGTCACACAAATGGCAGGCAATGACCTTTTCCAAGAAGAGAAGATCTAACTGTCATCCCTTGACATTCAATAGTGTTATCATCTTTGAACTCTCCACAACAAACACCTGGGCTTTACTATTAACCAGACACTGAACTGGACTAGCCATATAAATGCAGTGGTTACAAGAGGAGGTTAGAAGTTATGAATATTGCCATGAGTAACTCACCTCCTGACTCCCCAAAGCGTGTTCACAATCTTCAATGCACAAGCCAAGAGTGTGATGGAATATTCTCTACTTGTCTGCATAAGTCCAGCTCCAACAACACTCAAGAAACTTGGCACCATCCAGGGCAAAAACCTTTACTGGCACCATATCCACAAGCATTCTCTCCCTCCACCACCAACTTTCTGTAGTAGCAGAGTGTACTGTTTACAAGATGCACTGCACAAATTCACCAAAGCTCCTTTAAGTCACCAAAGAAAGTACCTTCAAAACTTATGGCCAGTTCCATTTAGGAGGGCAAAAGCAACAGATATATAGGAATATCACCACTTTCAAGTTCCCCTTCAAGCACTCACCATCCTTATTTGAAAATGTATCACCATTTCTTCACTGTTGCTGAGTCAAAAATCCTGGGATTCCCTCCTTAAGGACAGTACGGATCAACCCATGGCACATGGACTGCAATGGTTCAAGAAGACAGATCACCACCATCTTCTCAAAGGGTAATAAATGTTGGCCAGCCAGCAATGCCCACATCCCACAAGTGAATAAAAGACCACTTTAGGGCGTTGATTGGTGACTGTGCAGCAAGTTGGACTGCATTGCCCAGAACTTGTGTTTCTTAAAGAAATGAATGTGACAGGATTTAGGATGCTTGTTTCCTCCCTGATTACATTGCCTTCCTGCCTCCAAGACTGGCTATTTCCAGCCGCTATCTCTGTTTCTTTCCACAGATGGTGCTGGACCTGCTGAATTTTTTCAGTGTGTTCTGTTCTCATTTCAGATTTTCCAGCAATATTTTGCTTTGTGACCCATTCCCTACTTGACAGAGACAGTTAAAAATCAGCCCTACAGAGAGTTGAAGTGACAGCAGATGAATGAGAGACTGTAAAGCAGTGAGAATTACCAAGACAGACAATAGAATGTTTCATTTTGTACCAGAATCTCTACAGTATAGACAGAGGCCATTCAGCCTAACAGTCTGCACCAACCCTTTGAAGACCATCCCACCCTATCCCTGTGGTCTTGCATTTCCCATGGCTGATTGGCCTACCCTGCATATCCCTGGTCACTATGGGACAATTTAGCATGGCCAATCGACCAAATCTACACATCTTCAGACTGTGGGAGGAAACTTGAATCCCCAGCAGAAACCCACAGAGACATTGGGAGAAAAAGCAAACTCGAAACAGACAATCATCCAAGGTTGGCATTGAACCCAGAACCCCAGCAGTGCCAACCACAGTGCCGCCATGCCACCCATTACAAGTGCTACACTTGAAGTAAGTGTTTCCCTAGCTATTCTCCAACCTGATCCTTTTTTAAAATGTGAAAATGAACAACACTCCAGATGCCAATGAAAACAAAACAGGCCTTCGCTATATAATTTCTAAAGTTTGAATATTATAGATCAACATATTTGTATCATCTACATACGAAAATCTGTGTTTCTAAATGCTTTGTAAAGACATTATTATGTTCATCCCTACCTTTTAGCCAAGCTCCACATAAGGATGCAGCCTTTGCACATACACGCTCACTCACTAATTGGTCCTTTATTAAATATCAGCCTATATCCCCAAACCCCCAAAAGTATTATACCTCTCCCACCCCCAGTTTTGTCAAGTTCCTGGAAGAACCTCTGAAAATTGTTACATCTATTATTTACTTGTAGCATCCTTATAAGGAAAAGCTCAGTTAGTTAATTGTGACCAAGCTATGTGTGAGTCATGTTACAAGAAGTTTTATAAAACAGGACATTTATTAAATATAAAAAGTAATGATCGAACCTGCAGTTCCTCAGACTCCAAAATGTTAGGAATGTAAAAGCTAGAATATATATTAACTGCAAGTTGTTTGCATCTTGAGGGATTTTTGCAAATTAGCTTGGATGAGAGATTTTCCTATGTTTCTTTAAGCAAATAAGTTTTAACTGATTGGACCTCTGCTTTTTAACAAAACTTGTATTTTGTTGTCCTCAATGACAATGTAATATTAGCATACTCATACTCTCAGCAAATAAGATGCATAGTTTTCCCACCCTGCCGGCTAGTCATAATTTACACAAAATTGCAAGATTACTTTGAGAAGTCTCACCTGAGTTTAGGAGATTAGGCACTGGAATTTTGAAAAAATGGATGCTACATGAACCCAACGTGTCAATGGTGCCCAATGCTGCTGAAATATCTTCCAAAAAGTCCTGTAAGTCTAATTGGAATCAGCAGCAGAGATGTCAATCAAGTGGATATCGGGAATCTCAGAATCTGGATCTTAGCTGATAAAAGAACTGATCCCAGGCAATGGGAGAAAGGGCTTCTACTTGAGCAATAATTTACTAGAAACAAATATGTGTGAAAATTTGAGATGTTTCAGTTTTGATGTTAATGATAATTTAGAGTAACCGATCTTACGGAACATTTTGCTTATTAAAGATTAGATTCTAACCAAACTTGCACTTTTCCCGTTTCTTTATGGTTTGAGGCTTTGAAGTAGTTTACTTGATACATTTATGAAACTAACAATCTCCTCTGCCCTTGAGCTTCTTCAAGCTGACGACCACTGGCTCAGATACAAAGCAATTAGTTTTTGTCAGCTGTGTTGTTAATTTATTGGTTTAGGCAGGCACTGTTAAAACTGTGATTACAGGTTTCTGGTTCCATCTGATCCAAGGTCAGAAAGAAAAAAATCCTGATAGTGTCTTAACTAATGAATGAATAAATATTTAGTACATATATAGTCAAAGTTTGTTCAGTCCAAAAGATCAAATTTTCCGATTCACATCACTGAATTTGTAGTCAGGATGTTGAGAACTACACTGTAATATGCATATAATAACATCTGCTTTAACCTCGAGACAAAAACAGAAATTGCTGGAAAAGCTGAACAGGCCTGGCAGCATCTATGAAGAGAAATCGGAGTTAACATTTCGGGTCCGGTGACCCTTACTCATAACTTTAGACTTCTGCTTTCTTTACAATTTTTGCATATCTGGTACACACATAAATCTTTGATTAGATTAGATTAGACTTACAGTGTGGAAACAGGCCCTTCGGCCCAACAAGTCCACACCGACCCGCCGAAGCGCAACCCACCCATACCCCTACATTTACCTAACACTACGGGCAATTTAGCTTGGCCAATTCACCTAACCCGCACATCTTTGGACTGTGGGAGGAAACCGGAGCACCCGGAGGAAACCCACGCAGACACGGGGAGAACGTGCAAACTCCACACAGTCAGTCGCCTGAGTCGGGAATTGAACCCGGGTCTACAGGCGCTGTGAGGCAGCAGTGCTAACCACTGTGCCACCGTGCCGCCCACAAATCTCAAGATTCATTAATGCAGAGCAACTAGGTTGTTTCAAATATATATTAGATTAGATTAGATTATTTACTAGATTAGATTAGATTACTTACAGTGTGGAAACAGGCCCTTCGGCCCAACAAGTCCACACTGACCCGCCGAAGCGCAACCCACCAATACCCCTACATTTACCCCTTACCGAACACTACGGGCAATTTAGCATGGCCAATTCACCTGACCCACACATCTTTGGACTGTGGGAGGAAACCGGAGCACCCGGAGGAAACCCACGCAGACACGGGGAGAACGTGCAAACTCCACACAGTCAGTCGCCTGAGGTGGGAATTGAACCCGGGTCTCTGGCGCTGTGAGGCAGCAGTGCTAACCACTGTGCCACCGTGCCGCCCCAAAATTGCCTAGAATTTGAAATAATCATAAGAAATGTTCCACCTGCACCATTTTGATGTCAAACATGTGCCTCAGATATTTGATATTAACAAAATTGAGACACTAGGCAGTCGTTATAGGAGCTGAGAACTAAGAAGCTGAAACCCTCTGGAATAGTTGAACTATGTACTGAACATTTTAAGAGTAAAGAGAGGAGCATGATGCTAAGCACCCAAATCACAGAAAGGCAATCATTTCCATTGTTTAGGGCAAGCAGGGTGGCTCAGTGGTTAGCACTGCCACCTCACAGCATAAGGGTGCAGGTTCAATTCAAACCTTGGATGGCTGTGTGGAGTTTGCACATTCTCCCTGTGTCTGTGTGGGTTTCCTCCCACAGTCCAGAGATGTGAAAATTAAGTATTTTAGGGCAGCACGGTGGCTCAGCAGTTAGCACTCACAGTGCCTCACAGTGCTAGGGACCCGGGTTTGATTCCCGCCTTGGGCAACTATCTGTGTGGAGTTTGCACATTCTCCCCATGTCTGCGTGGGTTTCCTCCCACAATCCAAAGATGGGCAGGTCAGCTGAATTGGCCATGTTAAATTGCGCATGGTGTTAGGTGCATTAGTCAGGCGTAAATATAGGGTATGGGTCTAGGTGGGTTGCTCTTTGGAGGGTCAGTGTAGAATTGTTGGGTCGAAGGGCCTGTTTCCATACTGTAGGGAATCTAATCTAAATAACAGCTCTCATCAGTATTTGTGCATCAGAAGCATCTGGTCAGGCCATTCAATCAAGAGATCTTGATTCCACACTAATGCGTAATTTCTCCATGCAAACTGTACCTGCTTTGCTGTTACCAATCATCCTATATTTCATCCCATTCCTCCCTTCAAAACCTTTGCTACTTAGGGGAAGAGTGACCATAATATGATAGAATTCTTCCTTAAGATGGAGTGATAAAAGAGACCCAAGGGGCAACATTTTCATGGAGAGGGTGGTGTGTGTGGGGAATGAGCTGCCAGAGGAAGTGGTAGGGGCTGGTATAATTGCATCATTTAAAAGGCACCTGGATGGGTATATGAATAGGAAGGGTTTTGGAGGGATATGGGCCGGGTGCTGGCAGGTGGGACTAGATTGGGTTGGGATGTCTGATCGGCATGGATAGGTTGGACCGAAGGGTCTGTTTCCGTGCTGTACATCGCTATGACTCTATGATACTGTTGCTGATGAGACAACGGTCCGAAATCTAAATAAGGGCATGAGGGGCGAGCTGGGCTCTGATAAATTGTAAAATGTTACTGAAAAGGATGATGATAGATTGACAATGGGAAATATTTAAAGAGTGCATGGATAAACTGCACAATTGTTCATTCCTGAGAAAGGTGACCCAACTATGGTTAGGAATAATAGACAGTCCCTGGGTTGCAAATGGGTTCCATGCTCGAATCTGTTTGCAAATCAACTTGTATGCAAGTTAGAGCACAATTCAGGCCAATGTAAAGGAGCTATCTATAAGTAGAGGAAATGTTCAGATATCATGTCTTTAAAATTACATTCTTGTATGAGATTGCTTTGTAATTGCATGCATTCGTAGGTTAGACATACATTTATTGGGCACTCCTCATAGATCTAAGGAAGGGCTATATGAATTAGCTAAACCAAAGCAGCAGACCCAAGGATTTGGAACAGTTAGATTTCAGCAAAGGAGGACAAAGGGATTGATTGTGAGGAGTAAAATGGAGTATGACAGTAAGGTTGCAGGGAACACACAAACTGATAGTAAAAGCTTCTACAGGTGTGTGAAGAGAAAAAAATAATGAAGACAAATAGATGACCTTTATAATCAAAACCAGGGGAAGTTATAATGAGGAACAAAATGATGGCAGATCAATTACATACATACGCTGATTCTGTCTTTACAAAGAAGGACAAATACACGTCCCAAAAATGTTGGAGAATTAGGAAATCATTACAGTACTGAAGGGGACCATTCAACCCATCGTGTCTATACTGGCTCCCAAAAGAACCACCCAGCTAGTTCCATTTCCCAGCCCAATTTCTGTAGTCTTCTAAATTCATCACTTTCAAATGCATGTCCCATAGCCTTTTGAAACCTCCTATGGAATGCATCTCCGCCACTCTCCCAGGCAATGCATTCCAAATCCTATCAACTCTCTGAGTAAAGAAGTTTCTCCTCATCTCACTCTTAACTGTCTTGCTAACAATCTTGAAATTATAACCCCTTGTTACCAGCATACCAAGTAATGGATACAGAATATCCTTCCTTACGCTTTCAAACTTAGTCATAATTTTGAACACCTCAAAAAGGTCATCTCTTGATTTTCACTGCTCTGATGAGAATCAACCCAATTTCTCTAATCTTCCATTGTATGTAAAATCCCTCATTCCTGGTTTCATTCTAGTAAATCTCCTTCGAATCTCTTCACGGCTTTAATATCCTTCCTTAAATAAGGTGCCCAGAACTGAATATGATACTTCAAATGTGGTCTTACCAATGATTTGTAGAGGTGTAGCATCGATAGGGCATTTGTAAAGAAATGGTTTTGGGAAACAGATAGGATTAAATGCCAATAATTCTCCAGGGCTTGATAATGTATATTCCAGAGTATTTAGGGAAGTGACCCTCGAAATATTATGTGTATTGGTGGTCAACTGTCAAGATTCTATAGAACAGTTCCTATGGATTGGAGGGTTCTTAATGTAATCCCACCATTAAACAAAGTAGAGAGAAAACCAGAAATTACAAATGAGTTACTGAAAACAACAAATGCTGGGTCATGCAGCGTCCATGGAGAAAGAGCAAGCTCATGTTTGAGTCTAGATGACTCTTCATCAGAGAATATGGTATGGAAGGGACAGCATTTATGGTATAGTGGGTGAAGGAGGTGGAGTGTAGAATGCTGGGGGAGAAAGGATGTTGATCAGTTGAAGTGAGCAGAATGTGAGGATGGCAGAACAATGGTTTGTCAAACTGCCAGACTTGAAAGAACAGACAGTCTCACTAGTGTGAGGGGAAGGTAGAGAGGACATGGTGACAAAGAATGTAACAAGTAAAGCGAAAAGAAAGGGAAGGAATGGGAGCTGGTTCACAATTTAAAGGTGTTGGACTCAATATTAAGTCCAAAGGTTTGTAAAGTATCTGGTCTGAAAATGAGATGTTGTTCCTCCAGTTTGCGCTGTGATTCACATAATCCGATCACTTAATATGAACTATGAACATTGTTTCTCCCCTAGCACTGTACACTCCATCCCCCATAACAATAGCAAATGCTGTCCCCTCAACACTTCATGTCAGCTCTGATGAAGATTTATCTAGACTCAATACGTTAGCTTGCTCTGTCTCCGTGGATGCTGCCTGACCCGCTGTGATCTCCTAAAGTTGCTGTTTTCCACACTGATTCCAGCACCTGCCATAATTTACTCCTACCTAGATCAATTAGTTTGATATTGATAGTGGGGAAAATGTTAGATTCAATTATTAAGATGTAATAACAGGGTGCTTGCAAAACAGTGACAGGATCAGACAGAGTAAACACTGATTCATGAAAGGTAAATCATATTTAACAAATCTATTTGCATTTTTAAAAAGATGTATTGAGTAGAGTTGATAAGGAGGAGCCAATGGATGTAGTTTACCTGGGCTTTCAGAAGTCTTTCAATAAGGTCCCACATAAGAGTAAGGTCATCCAAGTAAAATTAATAGACTTAGATTGGGACAGTGTAATGGCATAGATAGAGAACAGGAAACAAAAACTCAGAATAAACTGATCTTTTACTGAGTGGTGAGCAGTGACTAGTGAGGTACCGCAGGGATCAGTGTTTTGTTCCCAGCTATTCACAACATATATTAACAACTGAGGTAAGGGAATTAAACATAATATCCCCAGGGTTGCAGATGACGGAAAGCTGGATGGGAGAATGAGCTGTGACAAGGATGCAGATATACTTCAGTGTGGTTTGGGCAAGCTGAAACAAAGGAGTTTCAAGATATAGTTCTTAGGACGAAAGGAATCAAAGGTTATGGGAAGAAAGCAGGACCAGGATACTCAATTAGCAGATGAGCCGTGATCATCATGAATAGTTGAGCAGGCTCTAAGGGCTGAATGGCCTGCTCTTACTCCAGCTCTTATTTTCTATGTTTCTGTTTATTTTTCCTGAAGCACATCATTTAACATTTTCCCGTGTTAAATTTCAACTGAATCTCAATCTAAGCAGCTAACCCCTCCCACTGAGATAAATTTTGCATTCTTTAAAGTTAACCATGTATAAGATTTTTGAGTTCTTTGCATAAATTCAAGTTGTTCCCCCAATTCCAGTCTAAACCATTTACTTACTGAGAAGAAAGAAAGAATTTAAATTTGACATTGTGCATTTCACAATCTCAAGGCATGTCAAAGTATTTTGTAAATAATTGGATTTGATAGGATTTGCAACCAACAGCATTTATTGCAGATATAATCTGCAGTAACCTGTAAACTCTCCTTAAACTCCCACATCTGACAAGAAGTGCATATCACTCTACTAAAGGCCATTTTTGCTCCTTCACAATCTGCAGACCCAGAAAATAACACTGTCTTATTCCTCTACAAAACACTGTCCTGCGTTAAATTAATAGTTCTGGCAGGTGGGACTAGATTGCATTGGGATATCTGGTCGGCATGGACGGGTTGGATTGAAGGGTCTGTTTCCATGCTGTGCACCTCTATGACTCTATGACTTTAAGTGCTTTTGTATTGTTGCCACTGTTATAGTGCAGAACTTTGCACACAGTGTTTTTATTTAACTGGAAATGAGATAAATTGCCAAATATCCTGTTTTTAGGGATGGCAAATATTATGCAGAACCATGGGAGGCCTCCCTATACACAACTTCAAATAGCACATGTAACTCTTCACATCCACTGAGAGGGCAGACAGAATCTTAATTTAACAGCTCATCCAAAAGATAGAACTTCCATCCCTTCAGACCAAAGACTTATTGTTGTCAACAAGCCTCCAATGCAATATTTTTAAATTACTTTTGAAAATCCAAACAACAGCATTCGCTGTATTTGCTTTATTAATGTGCTCTATATTTCCTCAGAAAAATCTATTATGTTTATCAGGCCTGATTTGCTTTTTAAGTAGAGGCCTTTTGCTATAATGTGACAGTTGTGTTCTTCTGCAATCTCATGCTATAGAAAATCGCGCTGTGGGAAACCGCTGGAGAAATTGTACTGTAGAAGATCATGCTATGGAAAACCCGATATACCCATTCAGCAGAAAGTTTGTGTTATGCAAACAATGTCCACAATTCATCAATCACATTATAGCCAATTCATGCTGATGAAACACATGTGATAGAAGAATTACCTGTATCCATAATAGATTAATATGGGTCACTCTAAATGATTATCAATTCTAATCTTCTTCTCAGAAATCACCTTTGGAAGCTGACCCACTACTAATCTAGGTTTAATAATCTAATCTCTTTTTTGAACAGAATTGATACACCTTCCACATACAACCATTTGAATGTGTACATTCAACCCCTTCAATTTCACTCTTGTTTATAGATTAGAAACCATGAGGAATGGTGCTTTTTCAACTTGGGTTCCAGTTTTTTTTTGTTGCTACTTCTTTACTTACAGTTAGCCTCATAGTTGTTTGATCTCAGCTTCTTAACTCTGCCATTCCCATGATCGTACACTTCTATGAAACTTAAAAATCTCCTAGTAGGCTTTCCCATTTCTGCATCCTACATTATGCAGTTATTATCATCACTCATTTATTGTTCTTGTACCATTTATGTTGTAAAGTATTGTAAAGTATTTGCAGCACAGAAACAGCTCATTTGATTTATAATGAATACATGCTGATGTCTATGTTCCACAGAGTCTCTCTTTATGTAGTACCATCACTTTGTCCTGTATATACTTATCTAGGTTTTCCTTAAATGCATCATTGCTTTTCTCCTGAACCAGTGCTTGTTCCACAACCTAACTATTTGTTGGGTAAACAGGTTTCTCCTGAAGTCCTTATCAGATTTATTAGTTGTTTCTTGCCCTGTTGATTGATCTACGATGACATATTTACCTCCTAACTGAAGTACCTAACCAGCTGAAAAACATAGAATTTGCCTGAGGAAGTAAATCCTTAAATAAAACATGATGAACAACAACAAAGGAGTTGTTAGGAACAATGGATGATATTGATGACTTTTGTGAGAAACTACCAAATCACATTCTGGAAAGCTCGGAGAAGTGAATTACAGGATGTCTTGAGTTAAATCAATTTGAAGATGTAACCGTCTTATGATTGTATTTTGTTTCCCTATTGATGCATTCTAAATTGCTTTAATGAGTTACAGAATTGCTAAATATTGGCTGATGTGGTCAGGATTTGCAAGCATTAAAAAGCAATTTGCTATACTAACCAAATAACATAACTCATCCAAAATTCTGTCTGAGGAATTATGACTAAGAAAATAAGCCACAAGTTATAAAAATGTTCAGATCACCAAATCACTTTGAGTTTTGGGATTTGGTTAGAAGGGAGTATTCATAGAGCTTATTGGCCAAGGTCTGTGCTTATTTGCATTGGACTACATCAATGCAGTGAAAATTGGAAAATTAACTTAAATAAATGGAATATGGAATGAGATATATGAATAGGAAAGACTTGGAGGGATATGGGCCGGGTGCTGGTAGATGGGACTAGATCGGGTTGGGATATCTGGTCGGCATGGATGGGTTGGACCGAAGGGTTTGTTTCCGTGCTGTACATCTCTATGACTCTATGACATTAGTTACAATCTGTACTCTGAACTACCTGGTATTTAAATATTTGCTGCACACAGACAATGCATGGTGTCAGGACAGAGTCTGGAGAGGACATACCATCATAACATAGGTGCATCACATTTCCAATCCAGTTGGCACATTTATAGTCCCAGTGGCAGGGAAGGTATTGCAGTTGTGTCCACCTCAGAAGCAATCATGGTGTCTGTATAACAAATTATAGCATACATTTGTGTTGAAATTATTGAACATTACAATTAGCTAATTATTGACATTAGTCATGACGATTATGTTCAAAATTTTAGCAAAATAGTGTTTGCTAAGTTATTTTTAGTTTCATTTGACCATTTAATTGCAAATGTATGTATTGATTATTTTGACCATTACAAAAGGAACTGTTCTATATGTAGTATTAGCCTATTTGTAAGAGAGTAGAGTGTACCATTCGAGTATTACCATGGAATTAAATTGAAACTACAACATTGATACAGGCCGCTCAGCCTGACCAATTCCTTTTGCTGCCCCCCCACCTTCATGCAAAAAAACAAAAATTGCATTTCCACTCTATTCTCTGGAACTTGTTTGCATTCCTTTTTGCAGAGTCAAATAAAGAAAAGTGACTTTACTGTTAGAGTCCACCATACACCTCTGCAGGGGCTGCAAGAATGAAAGGAGAGGATCCATTCCCGATTGCTTTGGGAATTGTATTTAATATTTAAAATAAAAATTTAAATTTGTAAATTTTTATTTACATGGAATCAAGGGATGTGGAAGTTATCCAACAATTTGTTTGGAAAAGATCTGTGGTAATTTTACAGCTAATGCATCTGCAGTTGTTATGTGATTGATGGGGCAAACCCTTGGATGTTGTGTTAAATTACTGAGTGTGACTCATATGTTCATTGCTTCCTTCGGAGAGTTTTGAGTGGAACAACAGAAAATTAGATTTCCCCATAGAGAGAAAACATTGTGACAGGCTATTGTTGCATCACTGTAACATCAGAGAAAATGATACGAAGGCATCCTTTGGAAGAATTATAATTACAACAGAAGTAGCTTGTTCCATACAAACACAACACACATGGCTGTTGGCTTAATGGTAGCAGTTGCTGGATCACCATCAACAACCCAATAAAAGAATAATTAACAATTTGATCTATGAGTGAAATTCTTGGTTTGATTACAAGATGTAGAATCAATTGCACATTTGGCAGTTATTTTGCAGAACATGTCAAACTATCCTTCAGAGGTAATTAAAGCTACTGTGTTACTTTGTCAATGAAATTCAGAGGCATCATGCAGTAAGGAACATTGCAATTTGCCTGTAATCCTCAGCTCAGAAGATTTCAGTTTATATCCTTAAATACCGGTTTTGATTCCTGCACATTAGTTTCTGTAACAAAGGATTTTGTGACAGGAGGCTGGCTTCACATTTTAAAGACACATCCTGTCACCAAAGTTGCTACATTAAGTTGCTAAATTAGAAATATTACTTGGATTTGACATTAGTGGTTGAATTGATTATGTAATCCATATAAAATAAAAGTCACAGTAAGTGACACTGTTGCCAGTTGTTTTTGTGCTTCTAACCCCATTTTCACTCACTTGAGGCATCACCCTCACCAAGTAACATCTTGACAATGTTTGCATCAGCATTATGAGCATGTACCAGATGTGTACAATGCAGGCAGAATGTTTACCATTCCTAATTTCCTTTGAATTGAGTGGCTTCTTAGCCTGTTTAAGGGCAGTTTAAAAGCAATCTTGTTATAATAGGTTTATTGTCATGGCAGGCCAGACCAGTTAAGGACAGCAGATTTAATTATTTAAAAGATATTCATGAATTGGATGTTTTTTATGACAATTGATGATAGTTTCAAGGTCATTATTACTTAGACAAGCTTTTAGCTCTAGATTTTATTGATTTAAATTTAGGTTCCACCAAGCTCCATGGTGGGATTTGAACCTGTATCCCCAGAATATGAGCCTGCAGGGCCTCTGGATCAATGAAAGATATTTGTATTACATTCTCCTGCCTATCATTTTCATGCAGACATTAACCTATTAAAATTTGATTTCAGAAATGTTTAGAAATTTGAGAATAGCCAGTATATCTCCTGGTACACAGCTGCATGCTGGTGTAATGGGATATTTATGTATTTTTCAGAGCCATAGACAGCTGATCCAAACGCTTGCACATTGTTGTCACCAGTGATTCCCAGGCTTTGCTAGAGGGTGAGTGATTGTTGTACAACCTGAAGCTACTTACAAGAAATTGTCATCAATAACAAAATATCACAGTGCCTTTCATTGGGTCACTTCAACAGTTCTAATGAAAAGGCCCCTGCCACATACTGCTCTGTGAAATTGTACATTTTGAAACTGTGATCACGTATTTTGTTTCAGATATTTCATCGTACAGACAGGAAAGGTGACAGCAGCAGAGGTTAGAAAACTTGCAAGGACTGTTCCCGACCTGGTTTTAATTCAACAGTCGGTTGCATCTTGCATGCTGGGATGTTGGAACCATTTCAAACCTTAATCTCATTAAGGCTTAAATTTCATATAAAGGCAACAGCACTTTGACAGGTAATTGCTGGTTTTGGGTTGTGCTTGCACACCTGTTTGGAATGGAGAGAAACAGCCATGGATAAAGAGCTCTCAAAATGGACAGGGTACCCACAGGAGAGAAACAACGGAATTGCTCAAAGTGGGGCATATGACCAATGAATAGATATCAACAACAAAAGCAAATAGTTCAAATTGGGAATTTTTTTGACTCACCTTGATAGAATGGGATATTGATACAGTTAACCTCTGGAGTTGGAGACATGAGGTGGACTCTCCATTGGTTGGAGTCACACCAAGTACAAAAAAAGATGGTGGCAGTTGTTGGAGGTCAGTTCAAGGACTTTCCAGTAGGAAATTTTCGAAGTTGCATCCCTGATGAAACTTCATTGGTTCATCAGTGTGTGATGATACTATGGCTTTTTTTGTCCTTTTGTTTTATGAAAACAGGTTGAAACAGAGGTGTTGAGCAGTCTGCTCAAAACGATATGGTAAATAGCTTATGAGGTTTTTTTTTCTTTAAAGTTGGAACAGTAGAAGCAGCATGAATGGGTGGGGTCAAGCTCCCACAGAACCAGGATTTTAGATTTAGTTTTCTGAATTTGCCAGGTTATTGAAGCTAAATGTAGAAGCTCTTATTCCTCACTCTGTTTTAACTAAAAGCTGGGGTTATCTTTCTGCTGCTAAAGACATGTGAGACAATCTATTTCACTAAATTTGCCTGTGCTAAGGGTGTGTTTATGGATGTTAGTATATTGGAAAAGTTAATTTGCAGTAGCAATAACATATTATTTTGTTAAGCATTTCGATAGAATTACAGTTAAGCCAATTCTTTTTTAAAAATTTGTCTGTATTTTAACTAAAATGTAAAAATAAAGTGTGTTTTGCTTAAAGTTGAGTAGTTTGACCAATCAAATTGCATTTGGAATGCAACGTCTTACACTTACCTTTAAAATAAGAAAAAGTTAGTGTCTAAGCTATCTTCTTAATATACTTTGGGGGTGTTTGTCTGGTCCATAACACTTCTACACTGTTATGAGGTCAGAAGTGGGGATGTTTGTGAATGATTTGCAAAATGGTCAATGCCATTCGCTACTCCACAAGCGCTAATGCAATCAATGTCCAAATGCAGCAAATTCTGTTTTGCATCCATGCTTAGGCTGTTAATTGGCAAGTAGTATTCAGTTTCTGGTTAATAGCAACCCCAAGGATGCTGATAGTAAGGTATTCAGTGATGGTGATGCTACTGAATGTCAAGTGATAATAGTTTGATTAACCCTTGTTGGAGATATCACCTGGCATGATTGTTCCTTGCCTTTTGTCAGCTCAAGCCTGGATATTGTCCATGACTTACTGCACTTGGACATGGACTGTAAAACATAGACTTCAGTGCCTGATGAGTCACAAGTGGTGCAATCATCGATGAACATCTGAACTCTGACCTTATGATGGAGGGAGATTCATTGATGAAGCAGTTGCAGATAGTCGGACATAAGATACATCAAGCTTATCTGCAAACCAGCAAGGGATACCCTTCCAAGTGCTTTCAGTACATACACTGCATGACTGGATTCAGCATTATACCGCACCAGATAGGGTGGCATTATTCCTTTTATGAAAGAGATTAGTGAACCAGTTAGATTTTCATAACAGTTCAGTAGTTTTAATGTGCAATATTTATTGCCAGACAATAAATTTCCAAATTAATTGAATTCAGTCTTCTAGGTTAGTAGTCCCATACTATAAATACAAAGCTATCAAACCGAGGATAACATGGATTTTAAATCAGCATTTTAATATTTGATAACCAATGTAGAATTATCATAGAGCGAACAGCTAACTTTGTGTTCTGCATGGGTCGGTATGTGGAACTATAATGTTGGGGCCATTGTGGAGATTTGGATATCACAGGGGCAGGAATGGTTCTGGGGTTTAGATGTTTCAAAAGAAATATGGAAGGAAGTAAAAGAGGTGGGGGAGTGGCATTGTTAATCAGGGATAGTATCACAGCTGCAGAAAGGGAGGTTGTCGAAGAGGGCTTGTCTACTGAGTCAGTATGGGTGGAAGTCAGAAACAGGAAAGGAGCAGTCATTCTATTTGGAGTTTTCTATAGACCCCCCAGAAGTAACAGAGGCATTGAGGAGCAGATTGGGAGGCAGATTTTGGAAAAGTGCAGAAGTAGCAGGGTTGTTGTCATGGGTGGTTTCAACTTCCCTAATATTGATTGGAACCTCCTTAGTTCAAATAGTTTTGATGGACCAAACTTTGTCAGGTGTGTCCAGGAAAGATTCCTGACTCCGTATGTAGATAGGCCAACTAGAGGAGGCCATATTGGATCTGGTGCTTGGCGACAAACCAGGTCAGGTGGCAGATCTCTCGGTTGGAGAGCATTTCGGTGATAATGATCATCAACTCCTTGACCTTTACTATAGTCATGGAGAGGCATAGGAGCAGACAGTATGGGAAAGTATTTAATTGGAGGAGGGATAATTACAGTGCTATTAGGCAGGAACTGTGGAGCATAAATTGGGGGCAGATACTCTCAGGGAAATGCATGGCAGAAATGTGGAGGTTGTTTAGGGAGCGCTTGCTGCGAGTGCTGGATTGGTTTGTCCCATTGAGGCATGGAAGGGATGGTAGGGTGAAGGAACCTTGAATGACAAGACATGTGGAATATCTAGTCAAGAGGAAGGAGGAAGCTTACTTACGGTGGAGGAAGCAAGGATCAGACTGGGCTGTAGAGGGTTACAAGGTAGCCAGGAAGGAACTGAAGAATGGATTTAGGAGAGCAAGAAGGGGACATGAGAAAGCTTTAGTGGGTAGGATTAAGAAAAACCCTAAGGTGTTCTACATGTGTGTGAGGAGCAAGAGGATAGCCAGAGTGAGGGTTGGGCCAATCAGGCATAATGGAGGGAACGTGTGCATAGCTTCATAGGAAGTAGAGGAGGTCCTTAATAATGCTTCCCCTTGGTGTTCACTCATGAGAGGAACCTTGTCATTTGTGAACACAGTGTGAAACAGGCTGGTACACTCAAACAGGTTGATGTTAAAAAGAAAGATGTGCTAGAAATTTTGAAGAACATGAGGCTAGCTCAGTCCTCTGGGCCAGATTGGATATACCCTATGTTACTACGAGAAGCGGGGGAAGAGATTGATTTGCCTTTGGTGATGATCTTTATGTCCTCACTGTCCATTGGAGTAATATCAGCTGATTGGAGGGAGTGGGGGGCAAATGTTATTCCCTTGTTCAAGAAAGGGAATAGGGATGACCCAGGGAATTACAGACCAGTCAATCTTAAGTCTGTCGTGGGCAAATTATTGGAGAGAATTCTGAGAGACAGGATTTATGATTATTTTGAAAAGCATAGCTTGATTAGAGATAGTCAGAAGGCTTCGTGTGGGGCAGGTCATGCCTCACAAGCCTTATTGAATTCTTTGAGGCTGTGTCAAAGCACATTGATGAAGGTAGAGCAGTGGATGCTGTGTGTATGGATTTTAGCAAAGCTTTAGATGAGGTTTCCCATGGCAGGTACATTCAGAAAGTAAAGAGGCATGGGATATTGGGAAATTTGGCTATCTGAATACAGAACTGACTGGTGCATAGAAGACAGAGGGTGGTAGTAGATGGAAAGTATTCATCCTGGAGCTCGGTGAGCAGTGGTATTCCGCAGGGATCAGTTCTGAGACCTCTGTTTTTTGTGATTTTTAAAAAAGACTTGGATGAGGAAATGGAAGGGTGGGTTAGTATGTTTGCCCCTGACACAAAGATTGGTGGAGTTGTAAATAGTATGGAGGGCTGTTGTAAGTTGCAATGGGAATTAACAGGATGGAGAACTGGGCTGATAAGTGGCAGATGGAGTATAACCTGAAAAGGTGTCAAATGATTCATTTTGGAAGGTCGAATTTAAATGCAGAATATAGGGTTAAAGGCAGGATTCTTGGCAGTGTGATCTTGGGATCCATATTCATAGACCCCTCAAAGTTGCCACCCAGTTTGATGGGGTTTTTTAAGAAGGCGGATGGTGTATTGGCTTCCATTAGCAGGGGAATTGAGTTTAAGAGCTGTGAGGTTCTGCTGCATCTCTATAAAGCCCTGATTAGACCACACTTGAAATATTGTGATTAGTTCTGATTGCCTCATTATAGGAAGGACATGGAAACTTTAGAGAGGGTGCAGAGGAGATTTACCAGGACGCAGCCTGGATTGGAGGGCATGTCTTATGAAGAAAGGTTAAGTGAGCTAGAGCTTCTGTCATTGGAGAGATGGATGAGAGGGGACGTGATGGACGTGTACAAAATGATGAGAGGCATAGATAGCGTGGATACCCAGAGACTTTTTCTCAGAGCAGAAATGGCTATCATGAGGGGGCATAATTTTAAGGTGATTGGAGCAATGTTTAGGGGAGATGTCCGAGGTAGGTTCTTCACACAGAGAGTGGTGGGTGTGTGGAATGTACTGCTAGCAGTAGTAGTAGAGCCAAATACATTAGGGACATTTAAGCTATTCTTGGATATGGGTGATAGTGAAATGAAGAGTATGTAGGTTAGTTTGATTTTAAGAGTTGGGTTAAAGATCAACACAACATTGAGGGCCGAAGGGACAGTTCTATGCTGTATTGTTCTATATTCTATATCATGGATTATGTGAAATACCAAGTGATGTATTAATATTATATGCTATTTAATTGTGGTCAATGTAAGACACTTTGTGTTATAAGTGAGAATAGCCATATGGACCAGGCCAAAAGTAAAGTTTATGGTTTTATTATTGTTTTTATGGCTCCAGGCTAACATGAACTTTTAAACTGTTTTGAAGTGAAATAGCCTTAGGTGAAGCCCACAGTTCTATGTCCTGGTTTGTAACTTAAAATACTTTCAGGAGAAATAGTATTTTTAAAAGTACGTAATCGGCCTATATATGCATACATAATGATGGAATCAACTTCCGTAATAGTTTTATATTTTGATTTCTTCTCCATCAACCGGGGTTCTACAGATTTAGTGAAGTGATCAGGTCTGATTCCTGGTAATGTGGTATGGTCTAATAAGAATTCTTTTAACCTTATTTCTTTGGCGATCAAACAAAGTTGCATTATAGTCAACTTGCTTCAGGTACGAGAGTCATTGTGAAATCCCTCAGTGACAAATGGCTCTTCTAATAAGCTCTGGAACTCTCCAAAACATATACTTGCATCAATTTGACAGAAGTGACCATACAAATTATTATTTTGCGAGGTCTGATCCTCTTTGTAGAAAGCTATAAATTTAGTGAACCAGCAGGGGAGCATGGGAAAGAAAGGGATGATCCAATAAGTGACTGACGACTTGGAGAACCGATCTGGAGATAACGAAAAGAACAGTCCAGAAGTACACACTGGTAAAAAAAACAAAAACATACTGGTCATGCTAGTATTCTATTTTGAAGTATACAGGATGCATCAGACCAGTACAGATTTTACAGATTTTTCCTTCTGGGATCGGTCGGATGATCACCACCACTAAAAAAAGCCAATCTGAAACCGAGCCCATGTTGTCGATTCAGTCTGAGGGTGATCGGGTGCTGTTTGTGCATTGGTGAGCCACAGCTCCAGAATGCTATTGACCATGCCCTGGAATGATGTCTCACAAACAGATTTCTGAACAGTTGTAAAGAAGATAAAGCAAAAAGGAACTCAAACCAACAAGAACAGAACCAGAAACATGCACACTGTCAGGCAAAGGCTGTGACCTAGTTCCCCAATACGGACAGACTAATCAACTGCTTGCATTAAGTACTTTTTTGTACTTATTGTAATAAACCTAACAAACTGTGAAAATTATGAAAATATACTCGGACCCCCGATGTGGTCTTGTAACTAGTCGCAATTAGAAGACCTATTAGATTGGCTCATTCAACTCAGTCTATAATTGTAATTGACTTAAGCCTTGCAATTAAAATTCCATGAAACATTTCAAGCCTTACAGGGCAAAGAGACAGGTGGACCTGGGGAGGTGAAACATGAAAGGGGGAGGGGCCTCTGATTGACACAGCAAGCTCAGGAAGAAGACATCCATCCATTTCTGCTGTTTGCAAGTTAAAATACAATGTAGCTCTCACTACATTCATGATGCTCCTTTACCAGATCAGGTCCTCCTCCTCTCTTTGGCCACCTTTGTGGCAAACCGAAGGAAAATGAATGGAGGTAAAACACAAGGTGATGGAGAATGGTATTATCACTTATCAGTTAATCCAGGGCCCCAGGCAACATTCTGGGAACCTGAGTTTGAATTCCAACAAGGCAGATGTTGAAGTTTAAATTTAAGAATTTTTTTTATTCACTGACGGTTCATGGGAATCACTAGTCGGCCAGCATTTGTTTCCCATCTCTAATTGCTTTGAGAAGGTGGTGGTGAGCTGCCTTCTTGAACCACTGCAGTCCATGTGCTGTAGGTTGACCCACAATGGCCTTAGGGAGGGATTTCCAGGATGTTGATCGAGCGACAGTGAAGTAACGACAATAAATTTCTACGTCAGGACGGTGAGTGGATTGGAGAGGAACTTGAAGGTGGTAGTTTTACCAAATATCTGCTTGTCCTTCCAGATGAAAGTGGTCATGGGTTTGAAAGGTGCTTTCTAAGGATCTATAGTGAATTTCCGTGTATTTTGTAGATAGTTATCATTGTGCTGTAGGGTGTTGGCAGCGGAGGGAGTGGATACTTATTGATGTAGCGCCAATCAAGCAGCCTACTTTGTCCTGTCTGGTGTCATGCTGTTGAAGCTGCACTCATCCAGACAAGTGGAGAGCACTCCATCACATTCCAAACTTGTGTATTATAAATGCTGGACAGATTTTGGGGAGCCACGAGATGAGTTACTCACTGTAGTATTCTGAGCTATGACTTGCTGTTGTAGCAACTATATTTACATGGTGAATCCAGTTGAGCTTTTGATCAACGGTAACCCCAAGAATGTGGATATTGGGGATTTCAGTGATGGCAAAACCATCGAATTTCAAGCGATGGTGGTTAGATTGTCTCTCCATGTTTCAGAACTCATCTCCACATACATTGATACTGTCCTATCCCCCAGCCCAGGAACTCCCCACATATATTCAGAATACCACCCATGCCCTCCACCTCTTCCAAGACTTTTGTTTCCCTGGCCCCCAATGCCTCCTCTTCACCATGGACATCCAGTCCCTATACACCTCTATCCACTATGACAAAGGCCTTCAAGCCCTCTGTTTCTTCTTTTCCTGACATCCTCACCAGTACCCTTCCACTGACACTCTTATTCACTTGGCTGAACTGGTCCTCACTCTCAATAATTTCTCCTTTGAATCTTTCCACTTCCTCCAGAGGGGGCAGCCAGGACACCTGCATGGGCCCCAGCTATGCCTGTCTCTTTGTCGGTTATGTGGAACAGTCCATCTTTGCAGTTACACTGACACTATTCCCCATGTTTTCCTCCACTATAGTGATGACTGTATCGGCGCCAACTTGTGCTCCTACGAGGAGGTTGAACAGTTCGTCAACTTCACCAACATTTTCCCTGACCTTAGGTTCACCTGGACCATCTCAGACATCTCCCTCCCCTTCCTGGACCACTCCATCTCCGTCAACGGTGACTGACTCAAACGGATCCCACCACCAGAGCTATCGTCCCCTCCCCACCCCTATCTGCTTTCCATAAAGCCCATCCCCTCCATGACTCCCTTGTCAGGCCCTTGCCCCACACCAACCCACCCTCCCCTCCTGGCACCTTCCCCTGCCACTGCAGGAATTGCAAAATCTGTGCCCACACCTCCTCCCTCACCTCTGTCCAAGGTCCCAAAGGAGCCTTCCACATTCATCAAAGTTTCACCTGCACTTCCACACATGTCATTTACTGTATTCATTGCTCCCAATGCGGTCTCCTCTACACTGGGAAGACTGAATGCCTCCTCTCAGAGCGCTTCAGAGAATGTTTCCGGACACCCACACCAACCAACCCCACCACCACGTGGCCAAACACTTCAACTCCCTCTCCCACTCCGCCATGGACATGCAAGTCCTGGCCCTCCACCATAGCCACTCTCTTACCACCCAACGCCAGGAGGAAGAATGCCTCAACTTCCACCTTGTGACCCTCCAACACCACGGCATCAATGTGGACTTCACTAGTCCTTATATCCCCTCTGCAAATGTGTTGCTGGTCAAAGCACAGCAGGCCAGGCAGCATCTCAGGAATAGAGAATTCGACGTTTCGAGCATAAGCCCTTCATCAGGAATAAGAGAGAGAGAGCCAAGCAGGCTAAGATAAAAGGTAGGGAGGAGGGACTAGGGGGAGGGGTGATGGAGGTGGGATAGGTGGAAGGAGGTCAAGGTGAGGGTGATAGGCCGGAGTGGGGTGGGGGCGGAGAGGTCAGGAAGAGGATTGCAGGTTAGGAGGGCGGTGCTGAGTTGAGGGAACCGACTGAGACAAGGTGGGGGGAGGGGAAATGAGGAAACTGGAGAAATCTGAATTCATCCCTTGTGGTTGGAGGGTTCCCAGGCGGAAGATGAGGCGCTCCTCCTCCAGCCGTCGTGTAGTTGTGTTCTGCCGGTGGAGGAGTCCAAGGACCTGCATGTCCTCGGTGGAGTGGGAGGGAGAGTTAAAGTGTTGAGCCACGGGGTGATTGGGTTGGTTGGTTCGGGCGGCCCGGAGGTGTTCTCTGAAGCGTTCCGCAAGTAAGCGGCCTGTCTCACCAATATAGAGGAGGCCACATCGGGTGCAGCGGATGCAATAGATGATGTGTGTGGAGGTACCCAGGTGAACTTGTGGCGGATATGGAAGGATCCCTTGGGGCCTTGGAGGGAAGTGAGTGTGGAGGTGTGGGCGCAAGTTTTACATTTCCTGCGGTTGCAGGGGAAGGTGCCGGGGGTGGAGGTTGGGTTGGTGGGGGGTGTGGATCTGACGAGGGAGTCACGAGGGGAGTGGTCCTTGCGGAACGCTGATAGGGGAGGGGAGGGAAATATATCCTTGGTGGTGGGGTCCGTTTGGGGGTGGCGGAAATGGCGGCGGATGATACGTTGTATGCGGAGGTTGGTGGGGTGGTAGGTGAGAACCAGTGGGGTTCTGTCTTGGTGGCGGTTGGAGGAGCGGGGCTCAAGGGCGGAGGAGCGGGAAGTGGAGGAGATGCGGTGGAGGGCATCGTCGATCACGTCTGGGGGGAATCTGCGGTCCTTGAAGAAGGAGGCCATCTGGGCTGTGCCCTGTAAAAACGCCATCCCATATTCCCAATTCCTTCGTCTCCACCGCATCTGCTCCCAGGAGGACCAATTCCAACACCTCACAGCCCAGATGGCCTCCTTCTTCAAGGACCGCAGATTCCCCCCAGACGTGATCGACGATGCCCTCCACCGCATCTCCTCCACTTCCTGCTCCTCCGCCCTTGAGCCCCGCTCCTCCAACCGCCACCAAGACAGAACCCCACTGGTTCTCACCTACCACCCCACCAACCTCCGCATACAACGTATCATCCGCCGCCATTTCCGCCACCCCAAACGGACCCCACCACCAAGGATATATTTCCCTCCCCTCCCCTATCAGCGTTCCGCAAGGACCACTCCCTTCGTGACTCCCTTGTCAGATCCACACCCCCACCAACCCAACCTCCACCCCCGGCACCTTCCCCTGCAACCGCAGGAAATGTAAAACTTGCGCCCACACCTCCACACTCACTTCCCTCCAAGGCCCCAAGGGATCCTTCCATATCCGCCACAAGTTCACCTGGGTACCTCCACACACATCATCTATTGCATCCGCTGCACCCGATGTGGCCTCCTCTATATTGGTGAGACAGGCCGCTTACTTGCGGAACGCTTCAGAGAACACCTCCGGGCCGCCCGAACCAACCAACCCAATCACCCCGTGGCTCAACACTTTAACTCTCCCTCCCACTCCACCGAGGACATGCAGGTCCTTGGACTCCTCCACCGGCAGAACACAACTACACGACGGCTGGAGGAGGAGCGCCTCATCTTCCGCCTGGGAACCCTCCAACCACAAGGTATGAATTCAGATTTCTCCAGTTTCCTCATTTCCCCTCCCCCCACCTTGTCTCAGTCGGTTCCCTCAACTCAGCACCGCCCTCCTAACCTGCAATCCTCTTCCTGACCTCTCCGCCCCCACCCCACTCCGGCCTATCACCCTCACCTTGACCTCCTTCCACCTATCCCACCTCCATCGCCCCTCCCCCTAGTCCCTCCTCCCTACCTTTTATCTTAGCCTGCTTGGCTCTCTCTCTCTTATTCCTGATGAAGGGCTTATGCTCGAAACGTCGAATTCTCTATTCCTGAGATGCTGCCTGGCCTGCTGTGCTTTGACCAGCAACACATTTGCAGCTGTGATCTCCAGCATCTGCAGACCTCATTTTTTACTCTTATATCCCCTCTGCCACCTTATCCCAGATCCAACCTCCCAACCTACCTGTCCATCTTCCTTTTCTCATATCAGCTCCACCCTCCTCTCTGGCTGTTCACCATTAACCACACGTCCACCTATCTATCATACTCTCAGCTACCTTGTCGTCCATTCACCCTCCCCGGCCCCCATCGATTTATCTCTCTTCCCCCTTGGCTCACAAGCCTTATTCTTGATGAAAAGCTCTTGCCCGAAACGTCAATTCTCCTGCTCCTCAGATGCTCCCTGACCTGCTGTGCTTTACTAGCACCACACTCTCGACTCTCCATGTTTGAGCCAAGGCTATAAAGAGGTCAGGAGCTGAGTGACCCTGGCGGAACCCAAACTGGATGTCACTGAGCAGGTGATGACACTTACCATCACTTTACTGATGATTGAGAGTTGACTAATGCATTAATTAGCTGGGTTGGATTTTTCCTGCTTTTTGTGTACAAGATGTACAAGGACAAGTTTTCCACACTGTTGCAGTGTTGTAACTGGACTGGAAGAGCTTGGCTAGGGGAGAAATAGTACTAGTCCTCAGTACTATTGCTGGAATTTGGAATCCAGCATCTAAAGATGCTCATGAAACCATTACCGAACATCCAAAAAAACTAATTTGTTTTACCACTATCCTTTAGCGAAGGAAACTGCCATCCTTACTTGGTCTGGCCTACATGTGACTCCAAACACACAGCAATGTGGTTGATTGCCCTCTTGGTAATTAGAGATGGGCAATAAATTCTGGTCTAGCCAGCAATGCCCATGTCCCATGAATGAATTTAAAACAAAACTTCTCTATTTTAAACGGGAACGTTTGGTCTGCCTCTGTTTATTTACAGCTTCAACAAATTTCCTCTTGGAAAAGTCCAATTAAAATATTAAAGGGCTGGCGATTCAGCAAAGGTGATCAGTGTGCCTACTTCCCAAAAGACAAGTGTTTCCTGATGCAAGCACAAAAAATTCGCAGACTCTCTCATAACTGGATGAAGTTAGTCAACCTGCAAGAAAACATGAGCTAATCAGCAATGATATGGAAGACCATATGGAATTTTTAAAGGAAATCATCAATCGTATTGATAAAAAGAGATGCAGCTCATATTTGGTATATGGAGTTTTCGAAAACATTTGAAAAATTAGCAAATAAGAATCTTTTTCTTCAGAAAACAAGTAACAGAAATCATGGAGGAGGGGTACAGGGACGTGTTTGAGATGGACAGGAGGTGATTTATTGTGCACTTCAGGGATCTATGTTAGAGCTTTTTCTCTTTTTCATTGTATAAGCAATTTAGTTTAGGCACAAGAAAAATTATATTGAAGTTGGTCAACATTATCCAATTAAAGGGCATGATGAACAGTGAAGAAGAACATAAGAGATTGCAAGATAAATTGAGTAGATTAGTGTCATAAGAAGATAGATGGTTGATGCAGTTCAAATGTGAAATTTCAAAAAGAAAAATCATGAAAGGCATATGTATTTATGGTAAGATTTCCCACAGCTAAGCAACATGAAATGCAGGCCTTCAAAGCTTGAAGTGAAAATAGAAAATGCCATAAAAAGGCAATTGATTTACTGAATTTATACAGCATAATGTAAGAACAAGAACATACATTACATTAAAACATAATTTGAAGTGTTTCAGAATTCATTGTGACCATTTCCTTTGGTCACATGGAATATTATATTAGAATATGGAATACCGTACTGCAAATAGATTTGGACACAGAGATAATGGCATTGGTAGAAAAAGAGGTTTGGTCAGCAGTTGAATAGTAACATTAAAGGGCATGAGCAAAAACACAAAAATACAGTAAGGGAAAATGGCTGCAAAAATTATTTGCACGTGCCAGCATTTTCACATGTAATGATGATTTGATGCTTGTAACATCAGTTTTAATGTAATTGCTTCAATTAGTGGCGTTTCTTAACCTTGCAGGCTGAACCTGCATTCAGCACTAGGAAGGGCCTCCAACTAAAGAAACCAGCAACTACTTGCAAGCTTGTTGTCTTCTGTTAATTGCTGGTGAGTTTGTAAAGTTGATTTTTTTATTGCTACTTAAATTTGACGAGATCTACAGGGGGTGATGTGACATGTGGGTACAGATCTCTCACTAAATGCCATCTCTTTGAGCTATCTGTAGCACCAACAGAGGGCACCATGCTTGCTTGGCATTGCTGGCCAGCAGTGCTGCTGGCCTCTGACTGGGACATCCACCTGGAGGTAGGCGGTGGTCCTACCTCATTCTATTTCAAAGGGCAATTACCCACGAAGCTAAAGCTGGGTTGACCATCGAAGTAAAGGAGCTTGCCCCTGCAATTTATGAAGGCTATAGAGCCTGTCCTCAATGTTGAAATCAACTATTTCATTCATAGTTTTTGAAATAATTCTTCAAAGGCCAGCATTCCATCACCAATCACCCTTCATTTACAAACCCATTGTCTTTCATAATAGTACTCCCTCTCACCAGTCAGACATTCTCCTTTTATGTCAGCCAGGGCCCCATCATTGGACTGGATTTGCAGCCTCAGTCAGAGACCTCATATTCTCTGGTTGACCTCAGTAAAATCACTACAGTTTTGTTTGCTCTAGTCTTCACAAATTCCCTGCTTTCCCATTTTCTAGCCTCTTTAAACTTGAGGATAATAAGACACATTCACCCTTGTAGATAAAAGTGAGGGCTGCAGGTGCTGAAGGTTAGAGTCAAGAGTGTGGTGCAGGAAAAGCACAGCAGGTCAGGCAGCATCCGAGGAGTGGGAAAATTGCCATTTCGGGCAAAAGCCGTGAAATATAGATTTTCCTGCTCCTTGGATGCTGCCTGACCTGCTGTGCGTTTCTAGCACCATGCTCTCAACACATTCACCCCTGTGTTCATCGACCTACATTGGTTTGTGGGTAGGCAATGAATCAGTGTAAAAATTATTGTAAATATTTTCAAATACATCCTTGACTTAATCTCTCCCGATGCATATAATCCAACCCAATCCTACAAACCTCTGAGATGTTTGTGCTCCTCCGCTCTTGGCATCTTGAACTTCCTGTTTTATCTTTCCATATTGGTGGCCCCACCTTCAGCAACAGGGGCCCTTAGCTCTGAAATTCCTTCCCGGAATCTTTCATCCTCTTTCTTCTTCATTATCCTACTTTAGGATGCTCCTCAAAGCAAAGCTTTTGACATTTTCCGATGCGACTTGCTGCCTAATGTTGTTGGATGGTGTTCCTTTGAAAATGATTTTTGCTACATCAATGACGCTACATAAAAATACAAGGCTGTTGCTATAATGGTTTAATTTATTTAATCGGAGAGTTCATTTTTGACTTTGATTGGTTCAGAACTCTAATTGCAGAAGTCATGGCTACTCTCAGGATATATAAAAAAAAGTTTGTTAAACCTCAGGCACTTGGTAACTCCCATGAGCAGAATCAGTTTGAAGCCTCAGAGAAGAAATTAGTCAGTACCAGTCAGATTGATTTTCCTCAGAGAGATCAGAAACAATGCGTGTATTTAAGCATTATTCACAATTTATGAGCCCAGTTCTTGGGGATGCAATCTCTCAATTGCTCTTTCCCTCTTGAGCCAGTTTAAAAGATTTTGATGGTGAATTACAGAAGTGTATGTTATGTCAGTTATCTTCCTTCTCATTTTGAAAATAACATTTTACAAGTGAAATCTCTGTACTCTTACAATTTTGACCTCTTGTTTCATCCATTTCATTACATGCCCCTACGTCTTAATCTCTGGAATTCTGATTTTTCCTGTTTGATTACATCATTGTGAACTGTGTTGGGATGTTTCACTCCTTGAAAGATGCTACATAAATGCAAATGATTGTTAGTGTTTGTTGTGATTGATTGATTTGGGTTTGCCATGGAGAATATATCATTGAAATGATGGCTGAGGGTTAACTGCCTTTTAACCAGGTGAAGGCAATGTCTGGGGAAATGAAGCAGAGAATGGTTGTCACCTGCTTAGAGATGAAACAGGCACAATGTGAGGACACGTTCTTTCTGTCCACAAAGAAAGATGATCTGCCAATTAACATGTAGTTTCCAACATGGACAAGGGTAACAACATTACGAACCTGAATGTCAATCTGAAGTCAGTTGAGTGTAATTCTGAGCACAATCAAGATTACTCAGTACACTAGGAAGAATGTGGAGCAGGAGAAAGTGAGGACTGCAGATGCTGGAGATCAGAACTGAAAATGTGTTGCTGGAAAAGCGCAGCAGGTCAGGCAGCATCCAAGGAGCAGGAGAATCAACGTTTCGGGCATGAAGGAGGACTCATGCCTGAAACGTAGACACTCCTGCTCCTTGGATACTGCCTGACCTGCTGCGCTTTTCCAGCAACACATTTTCAGAGTGTGTAGCAGGTCAATATCATGGTGAAATAGACGGGGAAGTATGCAGCAGGTCAGTATCACTGTGAAACAGACTGGGAGGAGTGTACAGCAGGTCAGTATCACTGTGAAACAGACTAGACGTGTTGTACAGCAGGTCAGTACCACTGTGAAACAGACTGGGAAGAGTGTACGGCAGGTCAGTACCACTGTGAAACAGACTGCGAGGAGTGGACAGCAGGTCAGTATCACTGTGAAACAGATTGGTGCGAGTGTACGGCAGGTCAGTATCACTGTGAAACAGACAGGGCGGAGTGTACAGCAGGTCAGTATCACTGTGAAACAGGCTGCGACGAGTGTACGGCAGGTCATTATCACTGTGTAACAGACTGGGAGGAGGGTACAGCAGGTCAGAATCAGTGAAATAGACAGGGCGGAGTGTACAGCAGGTCATTGTTACTGTGGAACAAACTGGGAGTAGTGTGCAGCAGGTCACAATCAGTGAAATAGACTGGGAGGGGTGTACAGCAGGTCATATCACTGTGAAACAGGCTGCGACGAGTGTACAGCAGGTCAGCATCACTGTGAAACAGACTGGGAGGAGTGTACGGCAGGTTAGTATCACTGTGAAACAGACTAGGCGTGTTGTACAGCAGGTCAGTACCACTGTGAAACAGACTGCGAGGAGTGGACAGCAGGTCAGTATCACTGTGAAACAGATTGGTGCAAGTGTACGGCAGGTCAGTATCACTGTGAAGGAGACTGGCAGGCATGTACCGCCTGACCTGCTGTGCTTTAACCAGCAACACATTTTCAGCTCTGATCTCCAGCATCTGCAGACCTCACTTTTTACCATGTTGTACAGTAGGTCTGGATCACTGTGAAACAGACTGGGAGCAGTGTATGGCAGGTCAGTATCAGTGTGAAACAGACTGGGCGGGGTGTAAAGCACATCAGTATCAGTGTGAAACAGACTGCGACGAGTATACGGCAGGTTTGTATCAGTGTGAAACAGACTGGGAGGAGTGGACAGCAGGTCAGTATCACTGTGTAACAGACTGGGAGGAGTGGACAGCAGGTCAGTATCACTGTGAAACAGACTGGGACGAGTATACGACAGATCAGTATCGGTGTGAAACAGACTGTGAGGAGTTTACGGCAGGTCAGGATCACTGTGAAACAGACTGGGAGGAGTTTACAAATGGTCAGTATCACTATGAAACAGACAGGACAGTTTGTACCGCAGGTCAGTATCACTACGAAACAGACTGGGCATAGTGTACAGCAGGTCAGTATCACTGTGAAACAGACTGGGAGGAGTTTCGGCAGGTCAGTTTCACTGTGAAACAGACTGGGCTGTATGTACTGCAGGTCAGTATCACTGTGTAACAGACTGGGATGAGTGTACGGCAGGTCAGTATTACTGTGTAACAGACTGGGTGGAGTGTACAGCAGGTCAGTATCAGTGTGAAACAGACTGCGAGGAGTGTACGGCAGGTCAGTATCACTGAAACAGACTGGGTGGGGTGTGCAGCACATCAATATCACTGTGAAACAGACTGTGCGGAGTGTACAGCAGGTCAGTACAACTGAAACAGACTGGGGCGAGTGTACGGCAGGTAGGTTTCACTGTGAAACTGACTGGGCACAGTGTACAGCAGGTCAGTATCACTGTGAAACAGACTGGAACGAGTGTATGGCAGGTCAGTATCACTGAAACAGACTGGGTGGAGTGTACAGCACATTACTATCGCTGTGAAACAGGCTGGGCCTGTTGTACAGCAGGTCCGTTTCACTGTGAAACAGACTGGGTGGAGTGTACAGCACATTAGTATCACTGTGAAACAGCCTTGGCGGGATATACAGCAGGTCAGTATCACTGTGAAACAGACTGGGCATGTTGTACAGCAGGTCAGTTTCACTGTGTAACAGACTGGGCAGCGTGTACGGCACATCAGTATCACTGTGAAACAGACTGAGTGGAGTGTACAGCACATTAGTATCACTGTGAAACAGACTGTGTGGAGTGTACAGCACATTAGTATCACTGTGAAACAGACTGGGTGGGATGTACAGCAGGTCAGTATCACTGTGAAACAGACTGGGCGGGATGTACAGCACATCACCATCACTGTGAAACAGACTGGGAGTGTACAGCAGGCCAGTATCACTGAAACAGACTGGGAGCAGTTACGGCAGGTCCGTATCAGTGTGAAACAGACTGGAAGGAGTGTACAGCAGGTCAGTATCACTGAAACAGACTGGGAGCAGTTACGGCAGGTCCGTATCAGTGTGAAACAGACTGTGAGCAGTGCACAGCAGGTCAGTATCACTGTGAACCAAACTGGGACGAGGGTACTTCAGGTCAGTATCACTGTGAAACAGACTGGGACGAGTGTACTTCAGGTTAGTATCACTGTGAAACAGACTGGGAGGAGTGGACAGCAGGTCAGTATCACTGTGAAACTGACTGGGACGAGTGTACGGCGCGTCAGTATCACTGTGAAACAGACTGGGAGCAGTGTTACGGCAGGTTAGTATCACTGTGTAACAGATTGGGAGGAGTGTACAGCAGATCAGTATCACTGTGAAACAGACTGGTGCGAGTGTACGGCAGGTCAGTATCACTGTGAAACAGACTGGGTGGAGTGTACAGCACATTAGTATCACTGTGAAACAGACTGGGCGGGATGTACAGCACGTCAGCATCACTGTGAAACAGACTGGGAATCTACAGCAGGTCAGTATCACTGAAACAGACTGGGAGCAGTGTACGGCAGGTCAGTATCACTGTGAACCAAACTGGGACGAGGGTACTTCAGGTTAGTATCACTGTGAAACAGACTGGGAGGAGTGGACAGCAGGTCAGTATCACTGTGAAACAGACTGGGCATGTTGTACAACAGGTCAGTATCACTGTGTAACAGACTGGGACAAGTGTACGGTACGTCAGTATCACTGTGAAACAGACTGTGAGGAGTGTATGGCAGGTCAGTATCACTGTGAAACAGACTGGGAACAGTGTTACGGCAGGTTAGTATCACTGTGTAACAGATTGGCAGGCGTGTACAGCAGATCAGTATCACTGTGAAACAGACTGGGTGGAGTGTACAACACATTAGTATCACTGTGAAACAGCCTGGGCGGGATGTACAACAGGTCAGTATCACTGTGAAACAGAATGGGTGGAGTGTACAGCACATTAGTATCACTGTGAAACAGACTGGGACGAGATTACTTCAGGTTAGTATCACTGTGAAAGAGACTGGGTGGAGTGTACAGCACATTAGTATCACTATGAAACAGACTGGGGGGGATGTACAGCAGGTCAGTATCACCGTGAAACAGAATGGGTGGAGTGTACAGCACATTAGTATCACTGTGAAACAGACAGGGCGATTTGTGCAGCGGGTCAGTATCACTGTGAAACAGATTGGGTGGAGTGTACAGCACATCAGTATCACTGTGAAACAGACTGGGTGGGATGTACAGCAGGTCAGTATCACTGAAACAGACTGGGCATAGAACATAGAAAAATACAGCGCACTACGGTCCCTTCGGCCCTCGATGTTGCGCCAATCCAAGCCCACCTAACCTATACTAGCCCACTATCCTCCATATGCCTATCCAATGCCCATAAAGAGGGAGTGTCCATCACTGTAGCTGGTAGGGCATTCCATGAACTCACGACTCGCTGAGTAAAGAATCTACCCCTAACATCGGTCCTATACCTACCACCCCTTAATTTAAAGCTATGCCCCCTCATAATATCTGACTCCATATGTGAAAAAAGCTTCTCATGGTCAACCCTATCTAAACCCCTAATCATCTTGTACACCTCTATCAAGTCACCCCTAAACCTTTTTTTCTCCAATGCAAACAGCCCCAAGTGCCTCAGATTTTCCTCATATGATCTTCCTACCATACCAGGCAACATCCTGGTAAACCTCCTTTGCACCCGTTGCAGTGCCTCCACTTCCTTCCTATAGTATTGCGACCAAAACTGCACACAATACTCCAGATGCGGCCGCACCAGAGTCTTATCCAACTGCAACATGACCTCAGGACTCCGGAACTCAATTCCTCTACCAATAAAAGCCAGTACGCCATATGCCTTCTTCACAGCACTATTTACCTGGTGGCAACTTTCAGAGATCTGTGTATGTGGACACCAAGATCCCTCTGCTCATCCACACTGCCAAGATACTGGCATGTTGTGCAACAGGTCAGTATCACTGTGTAACAGTTGAAAATGTGTTGCTGGTTAAAGCACAGCAGGTCAGGCAGCATCCAAGGAATAGGAAATTCGACGTTTCGGGCATAAGCCCTTCATCAGGAATGCACAGCAGGTCAGTATCACTGTGAAACAGACTGGGTGGAGTGTACAGCACATTAGTATCACTGTGAAACAGACTGGGTGGGATGTACAGCACGTCACCATCACTGTGAAACAGACTGGGAGTGTACAGCAGGTCAGTATCACTGAAACAGACTGGGACGAGGGTACTTCAGGTCAGTATCACTGTGAAACAGTCTGGGACGAGTGTACATCAGGTTAGTATCACTGTGAAACAGACTGGAAGGAATGTACAGCAGGTCAGTATCACTGAAACAGACTGTGAGCAGTGCACAGCAGGTCAGTATCACTGTGAACCAAACTGGGACGAGGGTACTTCAGGTCAGTATCACTATGAAACAGTCTGGGACGAGTGTACTTCAGGTTAGTATCACTGTGAAACAGACTGGGAGGAGTGGACAGCAGGTCAGTATCACTGTGAAACAGACTGGGCATGTTGTACAACCGGTCATTATCACTGTGTAACAGACTGGGACGAATGTACGGCAGGTCAGTATCACTGTGAAACAGACTGTGAGGAGTGTATGGCAGGACAGTATCACTGTGAAACAGACTGGGAGCAGTGTTACGGCAGGTTAGTATCAGTGTGAAACAGACTGGTGCGATTGTACGGCAGGTCAGTATCACTGTGAAACAGACTGGGTGGAGTGTACAACACAGTAGTATCACTGTGAAACAGACTGGGCGGGATGTACAGCACGTCAGCATCACTGTGAAACAGACTGGGAGTGTACAGCAGGTCAGTATCACTGAAACAGAGTGGGAGCAGTGTACGGCAGGTCAGTATCAGTGTGAAACAAACTGGGAGCGTTGTACGGCAGGTCAGTATCACTGTGAAACAGACTGGGCAGAGTGTGCAGCAAGTCAATATCACTGTGAAACAGACTGGGCAGTGTGTACGGCAGGTCAGTATTACGGTGTAACCGACTGGGACAAGTGTACAGCAGGTCAGTATCAGTGTGAAACAGACTGCGAGGAGTGTACGGCAGGTCAGTATCACTGAAACAGACTGGGTGGGGTGTGCAGCACATCAATATCACTGTGAAACAGACTGTGCGGAGTGTACAGCAGGTTAGTATAACTATGAAACAGCCTGGGCATGTTGTACAGCAGGTCAGTTTCACTGTGTAACAGACTGGGCAGCGTGTACGGCACATCAGTATCACTGTGAAACAGACTGGATGGAGTGTACAGCACATTAGTATCACTGTGAAACAGACTGGGCGGGATGTACAGCAGGTCAGTATCACTGTGAAACAGACTGGGTGGAGTGTACTTTAGGTTAGTATCACTGTGAAACAGACTGGGAGGAGTGGACAGCAGGTCGGTGTCACTGTGAAACAGACTGGGCATGTTGTACAACAGGTCAGTATCACTGTGTAACAGACTGGGACAAATGTACGGCACGTCAGTATCACTGTGAAACAGACTGTGAGGAGTGTATGGCAGGTCAGTATCACTGTGAAACAGACTGGGAGGAGTGGACAGCAGGTCAGTATCTCTGTGAAACAGTGTTACGGCAGGTTAGTATCACTGTGTAACAGATTGGCAGGCGTGTACAGCAGATCAGTATCACTGTGAAACAGACTGGGTGGAGTGTACAGCACATTAGTATCACTATGAAACAGACTGGGCGGGATGTACAGCAGTTCAGTATCACTGTGAAACAGAATGGGTGGAGTGTACAGCACATTAGTATCACTGTGAAACAGACTGGGCGGGATGTACAGCAGGTCAGTATCACTGAAACAGACTGGGCATAGAACATAGAAAAATACAGTGCACTACAGTCCCTTCGGCCCTCGATGTTGTGCCAATCCAAGCCCACCTAACCTATACTAGCCCACTATCCTCCATATGCCTATCCAATGCCTGTTTAAATGCCCATAAAGAGGGAGTGTCCATCACTGTTGCTGGTAGGGCATTCTATGAACTCACGACTCGCTGAGTAAAGAATCTACCCCTAACATCGGTCCTATACCTACCACCCCTTAATTTAAAGCTATGCCCCCTCATAATATCTGACTCCATATGTGAAAAAAGCTTCTCATGGTCAACCCTATCTAAACCCCTAATCATCTTGTACACCTCTATCAAGTCACCCCTAAACCTTTTTTCTCCAATGCAAACAGCCCCAAGTGCCTCAGCCTTTCCTCATACCATCTTCCTACCATACCAGGCAACTTCCTGGTAAACCTCCTTTGCACCCGTTGCAGTGCCTCCACTTCCTTCCTATAGTATTGCGACCAAAACTGTACACAATACTCCAGATGCGGCCGCACCAGTGTCTTATCCAACTGCAACATGACCTCAGGACTCCGGAACTCAATTCCTCTACCAATAAAAGCCAGTACGCCATATGCCTTCTTCACAGCACTATTTACCTGGTGGCAACTTTCAGAGATCTGTGTACGTGGACACCAAGTTCCCTCTGCTCATCCACACTGCCAAGATACTGGCATGTTGTACAACAGGTCAGTATCACTGTGTAACAGACTGGGACGAGTGTACGGCAGGTCAGTATCACTGTGAAACAAACTGGGAGCGTTGTACGGCAGGTCCGTATCACTGTGAAACAGACTGGGCATGTTGTACAGCAAGTCAGTATTACTGTGTAACCGACTTGGACAAGTGTACAGCAGGTCAGTATCAGTGTGAAACAGACTGCGAGGAGTGTACAGCAGGTCAGTATCACTGAAACAGACTGGGTGGGGTGTGCAGCACATCAATATCACTGTGAAACAGACTGTGCGGAGTGTACAGCAGGTTAGTATAACTGTGAAACAGACTGGGGCGAGAGTACGGCAGGTAGGCATCACTGTGAAACTGACTGGGCACAGTGTACAGCAGGTCAGTATCACTGTGAAACAGCCTGGGCATGTTGTACAGCAGGTCAGTTTCACTGTGTAACAGACTGGGCAGCGTGTACGGCACATCAGTATCAATGTGAAACAGACTGGGTGGAGTGTACAGCACATTAGTATCACTGTGAAACAGACTGGGCGGGATGTACAGCAGGTCAGTATCACTGTGAAACAGACTGGGTGGAGTGTACAGCACATCAGTGTCACTGTGAAACAGACTGGGCAGGATGTACAGCACGTCACCATCACTGTGAAACAGACTGGGAGTGTACAGCAGGTCAGTATCACTGAAACAGACTGGGAGCAGTTAGGGCAGGTCAGTATCAGTGTGAAACAGACTGGAAGGAGTGTACAGCAGGTCAGTATCAGTGTGAAACAGACTGGGACGAGGGTACTTCAGGTTAGTATCACTGTGAAACAGACTGGGAGGAGTGGACAGCAGGTCAGTATCACTGTGAAACAGACTGCGAGGAGTGTACGGCAGGTCAGTATCACTGAAACAGACTGGATGGGGTGTGCAGCACATCAATATCACTGTGAAACAGACTGTGCGGAGTGTACAGCAGGTCAGTATAACTGTGAAACAGACTGGGGCGAGAGTACGGCAGGTAGGTATCACTGTGAAACTGACTGGGACGAGTGTACGGCACGTCAGTATCACTGTGAAACAGACTGTGAGGAGTATATGGCAGGTCAGTATCACTGTGTAATAGATTGAGAGGAGTGTACAGCAGGTCAGTATCACTGTGAAACAGAATGGGTGGAGTGTACAGCACATCAGTATAACTGAAGCAGACTGGGCGGGATATACAGCAGGTCAGTATCACTGAAACAGATTGGGCATAGAACATAGAAAAATACAGCGCACTACAGTCCCTTCGGCCCTCGATGTTGCGCCAATCCAAGCCCACCTAACCTATACTAGCCCACTATCCTCCATATGCCTATCCAATGCCCGTTTAAATGCCCATAAAGAGGGAGTGTCCATCACTGTTGCTGGCAGGGCATTCCATGTACTCACGACTCGCTGAGTAAAGAATCTACCCCTAACATCGGTCCTATACCTACCACCCCTTAATTTAAAGCTATGCCCCCTCATAATATCTGACTCCATACGTGGAAAAAGCTTCTCATGGTCAACCCTATCTAAACCCCTAATCATCTTGTACAACACTATCAAGTCACCCCTAAACCTTTTTTTCTCCAATGCAAACAGCCCCAAGTGCCTCAGATTTTCCTCATATGATCTTCCTACCATACCAGGCAACATCCTGGTAAACCTCCTTTGCACCCGTTGCAGTGCCTCCACATCCTTCCTACAGTATTGCGACCAAAACTGTACACAATACTCCAGATGCGGCCGCACCAGTGTCTTATCCAACTGCAACATGACCTCAGGACTCCGGAACTCAATTCCTCTACCAATAAAAGCCAGTACGCCATATGCCTTCTTCACAGCACTATTTACCTAGTGGCAACTTTCAGAGATCTGTGTACATGGACACCAAGATCCCTCTGCTCATCCACACTGGCACGATACTGGTACAACAGGTCAGTATCACTGTGAAACAGACTGGGATGAGTGTACATCACGTTAGTATCACTGTGAAACAGACTGGGCGAGATGTACGGCAGGTCAGTATCACTGTGAAACAGACTGGGCATGTTGTACACCAGGTCTGGATCACTGTGAAACAGACTGGAAGGAGTGTACGGCAGGTCAGTATCAGTGTGAAACAGACTGGGCGGGGTGTACAGCACGTCAGTATCACTATGAAACAGACTGGGACGAGTGTACAGCAGGTCAGTATCACTGTGAAACAGACTGGGAGCAGTGTACGGCAGGTTAGTATCACTGTGAAACAGACTGTGCGGGTTGTACAGCAGGTCAGTATCACTGTGTAACAGACTGGGAGCAGTGTACGGCAGGTCAGTATCACTGTGAAACAGACTAGGCATGTTGTTCAGCAGGAGAAAGTGAGGACTGCAGATGCTGGAGATCAGAGCTGAAAATGTGTTGCTGGAAAAGCGCAGCAGGTCAGGCAGCATCCCAGGAGCAGGAGAATCGACGTTTCGGGCATAAGCCCTTCTTCAGGAGTGACGAAGGGCCTACACCCGAAACACTGATTCTCCTCCTGCTCGGATGCTGCCTGGCCTGCTGTTTTGCCAGCACCACATTTTTCAACCCTGGTACTACAGCATCTGCAGTCCTCACATTCTCCTGGGAGGAGTGTACAGCAGGTCAGTATCACAGTGAATCAGACTGGGAAAGGGGTGCTGTGTGACAAGGGCATCATAAGCTGATGATTTTAAAAAAATAGTGGCCTACTTCCTTCCACATGTTTCTGCTTGTCTGAGCTGGAATGTCATATCATACAAAAACAAGTAGTTAACCAGTAGATATTTCTTCAATATCAGTTTTGATTGGCTGCGTGTTTTAAATCAGATGGTATGGTCATAACTGATGAGTGTAGTTAAGAAACTCACTTTTAAGCTACTTAACATCCCAACTTATTTTTTAAATCTATCGGGATGGCTTTAGGTGTTGTAGTTTTAGGATGCGGAAATTAGAGGATGCTAGTGCACTCTATAGTGAGTAAAAAATGAGGTCTGCAGATGCTGGAGATCACAGCTGCAAATGTGTTGCTGGTCAAAGCACAGCAGGCCAGGCAGCATCTCAGGAATAGAGAATTCGACGTTTCGAGCATAAGCCCTTCATCAGGAATAAGTGACCATATCTGTAGCAAGTCAGAGTCAAATAGCATGGAAACAGACCCTAAGGTCCAACTTGTCCATGCCTACTAAGTTTCCCAAACTAAACTTGTCCCATTTGCTTACATTTGACCCCCATCCCTCTCAACCCTTCTTACTTATATACTTGTCCAATTGTGTTTGACAAATTGTAACTGTATCTGCATCTACCACTTCCCCTTGCAGTTCATTTCATATCCGAACCACTCTCTATGAAAACCTTACCCCCTAGGTGCAATTTAATTCGTTCTCCTCTCACTTTTAAAAGTATACCCACTGGTTTTGAACTCCCTCATCCCAGGTGAAAGACCTTTACTATTCACCTTATCTATGCCCCTCATGACTTTATAAACCGTTTTTAGGTCACCACTCAATCTCTTGCTCTCCAGCCTGTGAGGCCTCTCCTTGGTAACTGAAACCCTCTAGTCCTGGCACATCCTGCTAATTTTTTTCTGCGCCCTTTCCAATTTAACAATTTTCTTTGTTGAGCAGAGTGACCAGAACTGGGCCCAGTACACCAACATTCTGCACATGTCCAAGGAACGTCAGCTTAGAGTTGATGATTTGATTTGATTTAAGTTGACTTGATTTGAATTGACTTATTGTTGTGACATGTACCATGATACAGTGAAATGTGTTCATTGTGTACTGTAGAGACAGATTGTACCATACAAGGTGCAACAGGATAGCAGAACAAAGTGCAGAATATACTGTTCCAACCGCACGGAAGATGCAGAGAGAGAGAGATCAACATTAACATTTGAGAGGTCCTTTCAAAAGTCTGGGAACGGTGAGGAAGAAGCTGTTCTTGCATCTGCTCATATGTGTATTCAAACTTGTATATCCTCTGTCTGATGAAGAGAGTAAAACAGCGGTGGGAGGGGTCTTTGATTATGTTGGTTGCTTTCCAGAGTCAGTGGAAGTATAAGTGGAGTCAATGGATGGAAGGCCAGTTTGTATGATGAGCTGAAAATGTGTTGCTGGGTAAAGCACAGCAGGTCAGGCAGCATCCAAGGAACAGGAAATTCGACGATTCGGGCCAGAGCCCTTCATCAGGAATGAGGAGAGGGTGCCAGGCAGGCTAAGATAAAAGGTAGGGAGGAGGGGCTTGGGGGAGGGGCGATGGAGATGTGATAGGTGGAAGGAGGTCAAAGTGAGGGTGATAGGCTGGAGTGGGGTGGGGGCGGAGAGGTCAGGAAGAAGATTGCAGGTTAGGAGGGTGGTGCTGAGTTCGAGGGAATCGACTGAGACAAGGTGGGGGGAGGGGAAATGAGGAAACTGGAGAAATCTGAGTTCATCCCTTGTGGTTGGAGGGTTCCCAGGCGGAAGATGAGGCGCTCTTCCTCCAACCGTCGTGTTCTTATGTTCTGGCGATGGAGGAGTCCAAGGACCTGCATGTCCTTGGTGGAGTGGGAGGGAGAGTTAAAGTGTTGAGCCACGGAGTGGTTGGGTTGGTTGGTCCGGGCGTCCCAGAGGTGTTCCCTGAAGCATTCCGCAAGTAGGCGGCCCGTCTCCCCAATGGAGAGGAGGCCACATCGGGTGCAGCGGATGCAATAGATGATGTGTGTGGAGATGCAGGTGAATTTGTGGTGGATATGGAAGGATCTGTGTGATGGCCTGGGCTGTGTTCCTGACTCTGTAATTTATTGTGATTTTCAGTAGAGCAGTTGCCATACCACTCTGTGATGCATTCAGATAGGATACTTTCTATGGTGCATCTATAAAAATTGGTTAGCGTCTGTCAACAAGCTTAATTTCCTCAGCCTCCTGCGGTGTAGAGGCATTGTTGTGCTTTCTTGACTGTTGGGTCAACTTGGGTCGACCAGGACAGATTGTTGGTGATCACTACTCGCAGGAATATGATACTCTCAATCATCTACACCTCAGCGCCATTGATGCAAACAGAACGGGCCCTCCATTCTGCTTCCTGAAGTTAATGTCCAGCTCCTTTATTTTGCTGACGTCGGTGGAGGGATTGTTGACTTTACACCATGCCTCTAAGCTCTCAATCTCTTTCCTGTACTCTGTATCGCTGTTGTTTGAGTTCCGACCTACACGGTGGTGTTGTCAGCAAACTCATATATAGGGTTGGGGTGGAATCTGGCTACACAGCTGAGAGTGTATTAGGAGTATAGTACGGGTCTGTGTACACAACTTTGTGAGGCACCGTTGTTGAGGATTATTGTGGAAGTGTTGTTGCCTATTCTTTCTCATTGCAGTCTATGGGTCAGGATGTCGAGGATCCAGTTACAGAGCGGGGAGCTGAGACCTAAGTCTGAGTTTGGAGGTGAGTTTGTTTGGAATTATGGTGTTAAAAGCAGAGCTGTAGTTAATAAGTGGAAGCCTGACTTAGGTATCCTTCTTATCCAGATGTTTCAGGAATGGGTGTAGGGCAAGGGAGATGGTGCCTACCATAGACCTGCTGTGCCAGTAGGTGAACTGCAAAGGATAAGGCAATTTGGCAGGCTGGAGTTGATGTGAACCCTCCTCCTTTATCAATAATACCCTCAATCACATCTCCATTTCCCACACCTCTGCCCTCCAACCCCATGCCCTCAATCACAACGAGGATAGAATCCTCCTGGTCTTCACATTCCACCCCACCAATCTCTAAATCCAGCGTGTTATCCTCTGTCATGTTTGTCACCTACAGTCAGACCCCACTACTAAAACCATATTTCCCTTCCCATTCCTATCTGTCCTCTGTAGGGACCGGTCTCTACATGTCTCTCTCTTTAGTTCCACACTCCCCACCAACTCCATCACCACACCTTCCCTTTAGGTACCTTCGCCGCAAGCAATGCAAAACCTGTACCCAAGCCGCCTCCCTCACCTCTGTCCAAGGCCCCAAAAGGCCATTCCAAATACAGCAGAGATTGAGTTGCATATCCTCAAACCTCATTTACTGCATCCATTGCTCTCAATGTGGTCTCCTCTACATTGAAGAGACGGAGCACAATCTCATGGAATGGTTCAGGGAACATCTCTGGTCTTTACACACCAACCAACCCACCTTCCTGTGGCCAAATATTCTAATTACCCATCTCACTGCCCATTCTGGGTCTCCACTGCCTGACCAAGGCCACCTGCAAACTGGAGGAGGAACACCTCAGTTTCATCTTAGGAGCCTACAGCCTCAACACTGAATTCACCAATTTCCAAATCTCCCTCCCCCCCACCCCATCCCAGATCCAATCTTTCGACTCAGCACCGCTCCTTTACCTGTCCAATTTCCTTCCCACCTACCTGGCCCATCCCTCCCACTGACCTAGCACCATCACCTCTTATCTACATTCATTTATTGCCATCAAACCTACCTTTTCCCCAGACCCAACCCCCCCCCGCATACACACACACTTATTTCTCAGCTCCCTTCTCCCTCCCCAGACATGACGAAGGGGTCCTGCCTGAAATGTCAACGCTCCTCCTCGGATGCTGCCTGACTGGCTGTGCAGCTTCCAATGCCACACTTTATCGACTCTGACTCTCTAGCATCTGCAGTCCTCACCATTTCCTCGATGTGTGCCATGACTAGCCTCTTGAAGCACTTCATAATTATGGAGGTCAGAGCTGGAGTCTGATCTCTGGACACTGTGCCACATAAGGGAGCGAAAAGTTATGTGGACATGGTATTGCAGACCAAAGCACTATAGTACATGGGCTGTTCAAGTGAGAGGGAATAAAGAGAAATGTAGTGCTAATAGGGGATAGCATAATTAGGGGAATAGAATCTATTCTTTGTGATTATGAGTAACTTGGAGCTAAATTAAAAATCAAAAACACATTAATAATCACCCCAATGTGGAGGAGACCACATCAAGAGCAATGGATGCAGTAAATCTTGGGATTATTAACTTTTCAAGTTGGTGTATGGCAAATAAGACTAAAGAAGTAAATGTTGGACTCAAAGATTGGTGTGGGGTAAATGGGTGCTGATTCAAGAGGCATTGGGATCAGTGCTGGGAAAAGAGAAAGGTGTTCCTTTGGAATGAACTTCACTTGAACCACGATAGGACCAGTGTCCTGGTGAATCATTATAACTAAGATTGTGGATTGGATTTTAAACTAACTAGTGAGAGAAGGCTTCACTTGAAGGGAAGTTTAAAAATGAAAGAAATGAGAGAGCAGAGGTTCAGGGTAGTGAGACAGTGAATGATTATCGAAGTGTCACAGGAATGGGCAGAAAATATAGCAGAAGAGTGAAGCAGAAATTAGAACAATAATCTGTATTCATGGTAACAATATCTGAATGGATGTAGCATTTCCAACTAAGATAAATGAGTTGAAGCCAGAAAGAAAATTAAGTGACCATGGCTTATAGAGAAGAGACAAAGACATGGCTGCAAGATAACCAAGACTGGTAAATCAATATTACAAGGTATTTAGTGCAGCAGATCATGAGACGGAATGGGTGGAACTAAGGAAAAGCAAAGGAAAGAAATCATGGTGGGAATTGTGTACCAATCCTCAAATTTACCTCACTGTAGGGTGAAATAAAAGTCAGGAAATAATGGAAGCATGTAAGTAAGGCACTGCAATAGTCATGGTTGACTTTGATTTGCAAGTTGCCAGGAAATATCATAATAGGCAAGCATGCCATGGAAGATGAATTTGTAGAAAGCATCAGGACTTGTTTCTTAAAGCAGTATGTTGCAAAACCTAGTAATATGCAACCTGATCAGACATATAAATGATCTCATAGTTAAGGATCCTTAAGATCACAGTAATCACAACCTGGTGGAATTTCAAATTCAGTTTGAAGGAGAGCAACTTGGGTTTCAAGCTAATATTCTCAAGTTTACTTAAATAAATCTTCAAGGAAAAAGTGAGGACTGCAGATGCTGGAGATCAGAGCTGAAAATGTGTTGCTGGAAAAGCGCAGCAGGTCAGGCAGCATCCAAGGAGCAGGAGAATCGACGTTTCGGGCATGAGCCCTTCTTCAGGAATGAGGAAAGTGTGCCAAGCAGGCTAAGATAAAAGGTAGGGAGGAGGGACATGGGGGAGGGGTAATGGAAATGTAATAGGTGGTAGGAGGTTAAGGTGAGGGTGATAGGCCGCAGCGGGGGTGGGGGCAGAGAGGTCAGGAAGAAGATTGCAGGTTAGGAAGGTGGTGCTGAGTTCGAGGGTTGGGACTGAGACAAGGTGGGGGGGAGAGGAAATGAGGAAACTGGAAAAATCTGAGTTCATCCCTTGTGGTTGGAGGGTTCTTAGTCAGAACCGTCTAGGAAACCTCTAACCACAAGGGATGAATTCAGATATCCCCAGTTTCCACATTTCCCCTCCCCTCACCTTGTCTCATTCCCAACCCTAAAACTCAGCACCATCTTCCTAACCCGCAATCTTTTTCCTGACCTCTCCACCCCCACCCCCACTCCGGCCTATCATCTTCCCCTTATCACCCTCACCTTAACCTCCTTCCACCTATCGCATTTCCAATACCCCTCCCCCAAGTCCTTCCTCCCTACCTTTTATCTTAGCCTGCTTGGCACACTTTCCTCATTCCTGAAGAAGGGCTCATGACTGAAACATCTATTCTTCTGCTCCTTGGATGCTGCCAGACCTGCTGCGCTTTTCCAGCAACATATTTTCAGCTCTTTACTTAAATATAGGCAATTACAAAACTATGAAGAACAAGTTCTTTAAAGGAGTTTGGGATAATAAAAGGACATGCTCCATAATACTCAGGAAGAATTTATTCTGGTCGAAAAGAAGGACTTGATGAAAAGGATGAACCAATAATGGTGAATAAAGGTGGTCAAGGAGAGTATCCAATCATAAACAAAGGCATATAAAGTGGCAAAAACTAGCCAAAAGATGGGAACATTTTAGGGAGCAGCAGCAGATGACTACACAAAAATAGAGGGAAAAAGTTGATTTAGAGAAGTAAATAGGCAAGAAACATGAAAACAAACAGCAAAAGCTTCTACAGGGAAATAAATAATAGTGGCTAAACAGAATGAAAGATCTTTGAAGGATGTGACTAGGTATTTGCTAATTGGAAACAAGGAAATGGCAAGATAATTTAACCCAATATTTTCCATCAGTCTTCATGGCAGACCGACGTTGTAAATGTCCCAAAGACATAAGATTGGCAAGGTGTTAATGCGAGGTAAGGCTTTGTAATTATATCTATCACAAGGGACAAAGTATTACAAGTTGCGTAGATTTGATGGCAATTCCTAGCATCTTAAAGGGAGTGGAGATAGTGGAGGCGCTCCACTGGATTCCTGGAGACTTCAGCAAATTGGAAAACTGTTCATACGATACACCTATTCAAGAAGCGTAGGAGACAATGGAAAAAAATCACAAGCTTAGTGGTTAACATTGCTAGAGTCTATTGTTATGGAAGAAATAGCAACTTGTTTAGAAAAGTTTAATGCAATCAAATAAATTAAACTTTTGTGAAAGGGAAGCATATTTGGCAAAATTTGCTAGAGTTTGAGAATTGATAAAGGGGAACTGGTAGATGTAGTGTATTTGGATTTCCACAAGGCATTTGATGAAGTGTCACATAAAAGGTTATTTCACCAAATATAAACTCTGGCTATTGGGGGTAATGTATTACCTTGGTCTGAGGATTGGTTAACACATGAGACAGAATTGCCTCCTTCTCTTATCATCGTCAATTTACGACTCTTTACTTGAGGACAGATGTAGTTGTATTGGTGGCAGTTCAGAAGCAGTTCACTAGATTAATTCCATAGATGAGGGATTTGTCTCATGAAGAGAGATTGAGCTATTTAGGTCTATACTCCTGAGTTTAGAAGAATAAGAGGAAATCTAACTGAGGTATATGAGATGCTAAAGAAGACTGACAAAATAAACATAGGCTATTTCCTAATGAGGATAATCCAGAACAAGAGATCATAGTTTTATGGGTGGCACAGTGGCTCAGTGGTTATCACTGCAGCCTCACAGTGCTAGGGACCTGGGTTTGATGCCAGCATCAGGTGATTGTCTGTCTGTGTGGAGTTTGCACATTCTCCCTATGTCTGTGCAGGTTTCCTCCCACAATCTAAAAATGTGTGGGTCAGATGGATTGGCCATGCTAAATTCCTATTGTATTAGGTACATAAGGCACAGGGAAATGGGTTTGTGTGGATTACCTTTTGGAGGGTTGGTGTGCACTTCTTGGGCCAATTAGCCTGTTTCCACACTGTAGGAAATCTAATCTAGGATAAGGGGTAACAGGTATAAAACAGCAATGAGGAGAAACTACTTCTCTCAAAGGGTCATGAATCTATGGAATTCACTGCCCCAAAATGTGGTAGATACTGGCGCACTTAATAAATTGTCTATCTCTTTCTTAAATTTACTAAACAATAATGGGTTGAAGGGCGATGGAGAGTGAGTAAGAAAATAGAGTTGAAGCCGGACTGAGATCAGTCATGATCAATGGTGGAGCAGCTTCAAGGGGTTGTTCTTATTTTATATGTTCTTATATTCAATCAATATTTCCTTCTCAATGTTCAAAGGTTGTTTTTCCTTGACATTGGCATCTCTTGCACATTGTCCTGATGAGTGCAAGACATCAATCTTGGACAAAATGTGTCTTTCTCAGCAATATTCAAATTTTATACAATGAGTAATGCTTCAAACTGGTTAACAAAAGTTTATTTAGGACTCAAGACATCTTCAATAATTTGTAATTTTGGACAGATAGAGGCTGGCCTAAGAGACAAGATTTGAGGCATTCCAGGAGTAACAGGACAGTATAGATCCAAAGAGGTTGCCATGTGGCAGTCAGGTCTAAGTCTCTGTTAACACATTTGCTCAAGTGGAAATAGGCCAAGGCTAATTTCTATCAAAGTAATGTAGCAGATGTTAGGAAATCTTTTAAACACTGTGAAATAATTGCTCGTAATTAAGGCTGTCTAAATGCAAATATATTACTCAAGACACCAAACGTGTAAAAACTATTACAAATATAACAAAGATTCATACAACTGGGCTTCTTTTAGAGCCAAAGAAATCAATCTGGTCTCTCTAGATGTCCTGTGTGTTCTGAGCTTAGCTGGATGTTTTTTGATAGATAATATGATCTTTCTTTGTGAGTTTCTACCTTACACATGAAACGTCAAATGTATATTAAACCATGTCTATTGTGGACAGCATGGTGGCTAAGTAGTTAGCACTGCTATCTCACAGCGCCATGGGCCTGGGTTCAATTCTAATCTCAGGCAACTGTCTGTGTCAAGTTTGCATGTTCTCCCCGTGTCTGCGGGGGTTTCCTCCAGATCCACCAGTTTCCTCCCATAATCCAAAGATGTGCAGGCCAGGTAAATTGGCCATGTTAAATTGCTCATAGTTTTCAGGGACATTTATGTTAGGTGGATTAGTCAGAGGAAATGTGGAGTAATAGGATTGGGAGAATGGATCTGTGTAGGTTACTCTTCAGAGGGTTGGTGTGGACTTGTTGGGCCTAATGGCCTGTTTCCATACTGTAGGGATTTTAGTCTTTTTAAAAATCTTTCAAGTTCCTACTCAATCAACCACCAGGTTTGATGTAATGGCTGTTTTGATGCTTTAACAGTAAAGCAGTTAGTATTGAAAAGGAAACAGCATAAGGTAGACAATCCCAAGTCATTGCAAAATACTGCTTGCATGTTCCCCAATATTGTAGCTGGTACCTGATTCTCACACCTGACATAGGATGTGGCCAATATGTCTGATAGATTCAACTTCTATTATTTAGGGAAATAATCATGTTAACGCAAATACAAATTCTGATAATCTGATCGAGATGTAATTAATTTTGGAGTCAGGCAAATTTTAACAATAGGGCTTCTGGACCTCCATTTACCTAAATATATCTTGCTGCTGTGCCAAGAGTCAGGTTACAGATTGTTTAATTCATTAAATTGAGAAGCTTATTTTAAGGTCAATTTTATGCACAGGAGACAAGTGGATTACAGAATGGTCTAAATTTACTTGTGATAAGCAAATCATTCAATTTGAGAAGTGTAGTGCTGAACTATACCGTCTGTATAGTAACACATGTAATTGACAATGAGACAGTATTCATCTAATTCATAGCTGAGTCCTGCGCTCACTAAAGTGTTGAGTGGTGATCTAGAAAATGACACTCAATGGTGTAAGCATGATGTATTCTAGTTAGTGGCATTAGGCTGCTTAATGAATGAATTATAAGTCAGTGCTTTAGTACAGGATTCCCTGATGACATCCAGAATCTTTTCTATGCTGAAATACCAAGAATTAGAGCAAATTGATCTGATGGCTTATAAGTGCAGCAAAATAAGTGGTCAACCCATTTCATTTTTGTTCATTTATTAACCTTTGTAGGTCAGCAATCTGATCACTAAGGAGACCATTTGTTGAGGATATTTACAGCCAGAGCCACGTTGCTTTCAACTTCCCATGAAAACACCCAATATAGCAGGTTTCAACAGGTGTCCTTTTATCTATGAGTCCAATGAAAGAGAGTGAGAAAATCTCTTATCTGCACTACTGTATAATTTTGGTGAGATTGATTGATTGTTTAGTGAAGATTTGTTTTAAAGACCTATTGTAGAGTTTGATGTCCATGTTTCTCTGCCTTCAAAATTTTGTATTGAATAAAGGATGTGTTTAGATAGATTGCGTGGGAGGCAGTAATAAATCCAATGGGGAATACCAGAGAGTAATGTGAATGGAGAATTCAACTTTGAGCAGTAATAGAGAATAGATAATATGGATGTATTTAGGGGGAAGCCAGACAACTACACAAAATAAGAAAGGAAAAGAAACCCAAGCTGGTAGGGTAAGAATGAAGAGGCTAGATGGAGCAAAACCGATGTCGTAGACTATTTGTACTGAGACTTTATATGTGCTGAGATTTCTGACTAAGACAATGCAAGATGAGATTTGGACCAGTTTAGATAGCTGTTTCGAGTGATGGATAGAACAATACTTCATAATTTAACAGAGGCAAACATTGTGGAGTTTCCTTTCAAGCACAATGAAACAGTTTGAGTTCTGGCCAAGAAATTTGATGGGCATCATTCATCAGGCCCTGTAGCTCCTCCACATTTACACTCAGATATACCCATAATCTGACACAAACAATTGTGTAGCTTTAAAATTCATGGAGGCTTAAGTGACTGTAGCTGAGCCATACATGGGCAAACCCATGTTGCTTTAACCTCGTGCATTTGTCGAATGTAACCATTCTCCAGTTTTTCTTATTTGGTGGAGTGTCTGTCAACATTCCAACTGGATTTCCAGGAACAACAAGAAATAATAATTTTTCTGGTTTTTAACTTTTTGAGCCTTTCTAAATTTTCCTTGCTGAGACCTGCTCTATTTTCTGTTTTCTTGAATTGCATTTTTATACATAATTAGAAATTTTCTGATTAAAAGTTCTTAAATGTACTCTATTTGAAGCCCATAAATGATAGTGAAATAAGTTGAATTTTAAAGAGTCTAAGAAGAAATGACCAGCTTTTGGCTCTAGTTTTGATTAGATTCCCTACACTGTGGAAACAGGCCGCTCGGCCCAACAAGTCCACACCAACCCTCCAGAAAGTAACCCAGCCAGACCCAGTTCCCTCTGACTAAAGCACCTAACACTATGGGCAATTTAGCATGGCCAATTCACCTGTCCTGTGGGGGGAAACCAGAGCACTAGGTAGGCACAGGGAGAATTTGCAAACTCCACACAGACAGTTACCCGAGGCTGGAATTGAGCCTGGGACCCTGGTGCTACAAGGCAGCAGTGCTAACCACTGAGCCACCATGCCACCTTAAGCTTTGTGCAGTGGCAGTATTGTGGTGACTGTTGCTGAAATTAGCAAAAATAAAATGCATCTTCAAACATAATTTAAGGTGTGACATCTGGGTAGCTTCCATCATGGGTTCAGTTTTGGTGGAGGGTTGTATTGATGACTTTCAACTTTATTCTTTTGCAGGTGCTTCCAGGGAGAGGCTGAATAGGCTGGGGCTATTTTCCCTGAAGCGTTGGAAGCTGAGGGGGTGGCTTTATAGAAGTTTATAAAATCATGAGGGTCAGGGATAGGGTAAATAGACAAAGACTTTTTTCCCAGGGCAGGGCGGTCCAAAGGTAGAGGGCATAGGTTTAAGGTGAGAAGAGAAAGATTTAAAAGGGATGTAGGGGGAACTTTTTCACACTGAGGGTGATGTGTGTATGGAATGAGCTGCCAGAGAAGTGGTGGAGGCTGGTGCAATTACAACATTTAAAAGGCATCTGGATGGGTATGTGAATAGGAGGGGTTTAGAGGGATATGGGTCAAATGCTGGCAAATGGGACTAGATTGTGGGTGGTACAGTGGTTAGCACTGCTGCCTCACAGCGCCAGAGACCCGGGTTCAGTTCCCGCCTCAGGTGACTGACTGTGTGGAGTTTGCACGTTCTCCCTGCGTCTGCGTGGGTTTCCTCCGGTTTCCTTCCTCAGTCCGAAGATGGGTGGGCCAGGTGAATTGGCCATGCTAAATTGCCCATAGTGTTAGGTATGGTGTAAATGTATGGGTGGGTTGTGCTTCAGCAGGTTGGTGTGGACTTGTTGGGCCTGTTTCTGCACTGTAAGTTATCTAATTTTGGATATCTGTTTGGCATGGATGAGTTGTTCTGAAGTGTCTGTTTCCATGCTGTACAGCTCTATGACTCTGAGTCTGTAACTTAACATTTGCAAGAGATCAAAACTGAAGCGTATCACCTTTATGTAGCTAGTATGGAGCTGATCCCAAAAGGAACAAGGTCAGAGAATCAACAGATGGTGACCTAAAACCTTTTCTCTGATTAATGGTCCTTAGAGCATCAGTTCCATTTTGGAAGCTTTGCATCAAAGATTTTACACTCAAGAGACTGGAGAAAGTACCCTCAATCCTGATGAATATATTCTCCTGCTTCCCTCAATCAGTTACTCTATGCCTGTTCTTATTAACAAGTAAGTCAGATACTTCATAAATGTGAATCAGTTGCCCTATGCCTTCTGCAAGTAAGTAAAAGTTAGTAATTTTTGAGAAGACTTGAAGCTCAGGTTGATAAGTATGTAGGTTAGCTCACTGAGCTGGAAGGTTTGTTTTCAGATGTTTCATTACCATGACTAGGTGACATCATAGTGAGAGTCTCCAGTAAAGTGCTGGTGGTATGTCCCGCCTCTCTGTTTATAGGTCTTGGTCTCTTAAAGTGGGTAATGTCATTTCTGGTTCTTTATTTTTCAAGAGAAGGTAGATGGATCTACGTCAATACGTTTATTGACGGAGTTCTGGTTAGGACGTCATGCCTCCAAGAATTCTCGTGCATGCCTTTGTTTTGCCTGTCCTAGCACGTGTGTGTTGTCTCAGTCAAAGCGGTGTCCTTCCTTGTTTGTAAGTATGGAAACTCGTGATAGTGGGTTGTGTCTCTTGGCTGCATCTGCAGACCTCACTTTTTACTGTGTCTCTTGGCGGCTAGTTGGTGTTCATGTATCCTGGTGGCAAATTTCCTTGCTTGTTTCCTGCAGTGTATTTTACAGTTCTTTCATGGTACTTTGTAAATGTTGGTTTGGCTAATAGTATTTAATGGATCCTTTAGGTTCATTAGTCGCTGTTTAAGTGTGTTGGTAGGCCTGTAGGCTACCATGATACCAACGGGTCTGAGAAATCTGGAAGGATGTAAAAGTATATGGAGAAGGAAGTTATAGGAGTAATAGGATGTCACAAGCCAAAAAGATCATTTCAGCAAACTGTGTGGAGGAGACATTGTTTCTCTCTGCCATGAAACCCAATTTTTTTTTTTGTTTATGTATATCTGTATGTGCATGTAAGATGGTTAAAGTTTAACTAGTAATAATCTATTTGTAATCAGTACAGAAAGTACACACTTCCTATCAAAAGACAGGAAATTAGATAATTGTAAATTTTTACAAAATTTTTAACTTTTGTGACAACTCTGGGAATAATGGGACTTGATTTCCTGCTTAATTCCAATGATGTGAAACAACAGTAATACCCTGAATGTTGATAGAAGAGATTCAGTGATAGTAAAAACATCGCATGCCAAGAGATGGAGGTTAAATTTCTCTAGTTGGAGATTTTCATTACCTGGCATTTAGGTGTTGTAAACGTTACTTGCCGCTTATCGCCCAGCTCGGATACTGTCCATTTCTTGCTACACATGGGCACGACTGCTTCAGTAACTGATGAATTATGAATGGTGTGGAACATTGTACAAACATCAGCAGATGTCTAGACCTCTGAACAACATATTGGAAGGATGGTCATTGATGAAGCAGCAGATTATTTTTAGGCCTTAGACAGTCTGTTGAAGAACTCCTGTCATGATATCCTAGGGCAGAGATAATTGACCTCTAACAACCTTATTCTTTCATTGTGATAGATCTGACTCCTTCCAGTGGTGTGTTTTCTCTGTGATTCCCATTAACTTCAGTTTTGTTAGGCTCTTTAATGTGATACTCTTAACTGATGCATTGATGTCAAATGTAGTCATTATCCCTTCGCCTTTGGAGTAATGATATAATAATGATGTCAGGAGCCAGTGGCTGTGAAGAATTCCAAATAAGGCATTTGTGGGCAGGTTATTTCTTTGCAAGTGCCACATGCTGATAATGTTGTCAACCCCTTACCTCGTTTTGCTGATGATTGTGAGGAAACTGATCAGATGTTAGAAGAAGGGTCTGCTCTAAAGAGGGGTCACTGGATTCAAAAAATTAACCCAACTTTTCCTCCTCAGATACTTTCAGACCTGCTGAGTTTTTCCAATAATTTCTGATTTTGCTCCTAATAGTTTGTTAATTGACTGGGCTTGGGCTTGTCCTGATATTCATGCACACGGCATACCTGGGGAATTTACCACATTGTTGGGTAGATGCCAATGCTGTAGCTGTACTGGAACAACCTGGCTAGGAGCACTAGCTTCCAGTTGTGGTTGCACTAGTTTCCAATTGTCTTAGCCTGCATAAGAGAATGGGCCTGACTAGGAGAATGAACAGAGGCGACACAGAGGAGGAAACACTGTGAAGATTGGTGGTGAGGAGGAGGAAGAAAATGACCTTTTGAGACAGTTTAATGGTTAACTTGTCAGTAATTTTTGAGCTGAGATTGTTTTAAACCCATATGAGTGAAGGAGTCCCTAGGGTGATAATAGGATTTGGTTTTGCATTGGGAGAGTTTTATGTGGGCAGAGTAATCACTGAGGAGCTTTAGCTTGCTTTCAATTTTGAAAGATGAGGATTTATTTTTGGGAAAGAGAACCCCATTGGTTGAAGAGCTTTTGTTTACAGTTTACAAAAGTCCTGATTGAAGTTAGATGTATGTTTCTCCTAGAGAAAGGAGTTAATGGGAATTAATTACCTCTGTTGTTTGAGTACTGTAACGGGATGCTGTTGAGATGGTTGGGGTTGTATTTTACTGTGATTTCAAGTATCTGGAATATATTATTGTTTGTTGTTCTTTTATTGTTTTTTCAGTTGTCCTCAGCTGGTTTTTAAGTCTTCCCAATCCTCTAGCTTCCCACTAATCATCACCACATAGTTTGCTTTTTTTAATGCTTTCAGCCATGGTTATTTCAACCTCCCCTGACTATGTTTCTTCTTTCTTGGTATGAATTTTTGCTGTGTCTCCTGAATTACTCTCAAGCTCCTGCCATTGGCGCTCCACTGTTTTCCCTGCCAGGGTCCCCTTCCAATCAACTCTGACCAGCTCCTCCAAGTTTCTGTAGCTACCTTTACTGAATTGTAATAACCCTGTATGTGATTCCATATTCTCCCTCTCAAACTGCAAGGTGAATTCTATCATGGTTGGCACGGTGGCTCAGTGGTTAGCACTGCTGCCTCACAGTACCAGAGACCCGGGTTTGATTCCAACCTCGGGCGACTGTAAGTGTGGAGTTTGCATATTCTCCCCATGTCTGCGTTGGTTTTCTCTGGGTTCTCTGGTTTCTTCCCACAGTCCAAGGTTGTGCAGATCAGGTGAATTGGCCATGCCAAATTGCCCATGGTGTTAGGTTGCATTAGTCAGAGGGAAATGCAACTGGGTGGTTTACTGTTTGGAGGGTCAGTGTGGACTTGTTGGAGATGGAGAATTCGAGGAAGTCAAGTGTGGAGTTTACTGCTGAGCACCCTTGGCTAAAGCGATCGAGTGTGGTGAATGCATCTCAGGCAGCCGCACTGTTCTGCTGAATGTGGCTTTCCATTGCAGCCACCAACCTGCACCTGGTGTTAGTCAGAAGCACACATGCTGAAGCCAGCAGTGTACTAATAACATTAGTGGATTCTTCCAAACTTTGAATCAGTTGACTGAGTGTCTCTGACAAATCTGTTTGAACAGTTTAATAAAGACATTAATAGCTGAGGCCATGGTGCCCCCTCCAACCTGAGACTGAACAGATACCTGGTCGCTGAGAGATGGGTGGAGATCTGGTGGCCAAAGGAGCTGGTCTTTTGCAGATGGAAGCGGAGTGGATGTTACTGGTGCCTGGACAAGACAGGACATGGAATGTGTTGCTCAATGGGGTGGAGGCATGAGCATCTTAAGAAAACATTCACAGAGCTGCAAACCACAATGACTTTGACCTTTCTGTCGGCATATGGCATCTTGCATTCCAAATGAACAGACTTGATTTTCTCCAACTCATTGAAGACTCTTGTTGTACAAAGTGAGGAGACAAATATTAGCCACCTCCTGCTGGCCATCCTTGCTGTTGTGGCTCTATTATGGGCCATTTTCTCCTGTAATGAAACAAACAGAGGGATTGAGGGAGATGAAAGTGGCTGGTGTTGGAAAGGTGGTGGCGTATCCTGACTGCGTAATTTGGAAGAGCAGAGAGGAAGGAAGCTTACTGAGTTGGGAGAATAGAGAAGGTGATAGCCATTCAAGGATGATGCTGCGGGCAATCATGAGAGTGGGAAGCCATGAGACTTGGTGGGAGCTGTGTGCAATAGCAGAGGTAGAATTGGTGTAACGTAGCAGAGATCTGTGGAGGCAACTTCACACCAAACTGGTAAATGTGCAGTCAGGTTTTAAGAACAGCACCTGTAATGTGAACACTGTAAGGTCCTGGCACCAGCAAGCTCTGCCACCACAGCTGAGCACAAGATTGTGCAAGAGTCCTGCCGAGGCAGGATACAAGAAATGAAGTGGCCAGTGGAGATTGTGAGAGAAAAGTCATCTGGATTCCTGAAGGGAAGCCCTCCCTAAAATTGACCCTTAGCCAAAATATGGAAAATTGATCCCAAACTTCAGGCCTTTTGTCGTTTATTTCTTATTGAAGGGCAGCTTATGTTCAGGTACATTGATAGCAGGTTACTTGCTGAATCTTAAGAATTTTTAAGTTTGTTCTAGGCACAAGCTGCATCAATGTAGATAGGAGGAAACTATCAATTGTGGATGAAGTGTAAAAAGAAAACCATAAAATAAAGCAAGTTTATTTTCATTCAGTGCCTTTTTGTGAACTCAATGATCTCAGCCAATATAAACACATCAATGTTGTCTGTTTTCAGTGCGAACTTTCTACTCATGGTCCAGTTGTCTTTGCGAGCAATTAATGTAAATGTTATTATCAAAACTGCTTCTGCCATGTTGGGCCTGGTGATTTCCAATCTTATTTCTGCCTTAATAGACTAGGAAAGTTAGGAACTTCTCTGATGATCCATCTGATCCTTTAGAGAAAACCTGGGGCAGTTCAATCACAATCTGGCACCTGTTGGAGGTGATATGTGCTGCTCTTTTTACTGGGATGGCATGTGGCAAGAAGAGACAAAAAGGAGTGAGCTTTCGAATAAGAAAAGAACAACCCAGATCATATATTTGATTCCATGGAGGAAACTATTTGAATCTTGTGTTGGGCTTGCATTACGCTCCTGTCTTATGGCCATAATTCTGGGTCATGGGCTCAAAATCCTGGAATTCCTCTTCAAGGACAACTAGGGATGGGCAATAAATACTGGCTGGCCAGTGACGTCCACATCCCAACAATAAAAAAAAACACCTTCGGACAATGGACTCTTAAAATTGGACTTTTAAAATTGCATGGAAGAAGACAGGTTCTCAAAATGGACTCCAAAGAATCAGGTGCCATCTTTTGTGGTTTCTATCCAGGCAGGGACTCTCATCTTTGAATGTGGTTCCAGAAAGACCTTAAAATATGTCTCCTTCAGGAGGACCTTCCATTGAAAATCTGTCAACACTCAACAGATAACTTATGGAATCAACAGTTATCATTATCTTGATAATAACAGAAGTCAAATACTGTGGTAGTCCCATCTTTGTTAGAATCCAAGATTGAGCACAACAAAGAGGGACGTGAAGAAGCCAATTTATCAAAAGAACATGCAAATAACCAACATCCATTCACCATTGTGTGGCAATGATTTTTGGCATCAAATCATTTGTGTGGATAAGGGAAGTATTGATTTCTGTGGTCATATAATAGGCTGGAGTTCAGAACTTAGCGTGCCGCAAAGAGCCCTGAGAAGGCAATCTGGACAAAAAGCTGAGATCGATGACATCCTGCCCAGAAAGAGAAAGCACCCTGCCTCAGAAAGTCACCTTAGGCAAAAAAAAGAACTTTTATAAAAAAAATGCCAGGTAGGATATATTTTTCCCTAGAGAGAAAGCTTTCACTGGAAAAGCCAGCCACTTGCCAATTGTCGGAATACAGTTGTGAAGTTGTCATTGGATATCTTCAACCATTGTTCCCTCAGTGAACTGAAAATAAGTTTTTAGAAGTACAAAATTTCTGACTTCCTCCTTGGAGAAATAGAGTTCTCGTGACCCTCAGGACTTAGAGTCATAGAGTCACAGAGATGCACAGCAGGAAAACAGACCCTTTGGTCCAATTCATCCATGCTGACCAGATATCCTAAATTAATCTAGTCCCATTTGCCTGCAATTGGCCTATGTCCCTCTAAACTCTTCCTATTCATGTATATACCCAGCTGCCTTTTAAATGTGTAATTGTACCAGCCTCAACCATTTCTTCTGGTAGCTCAATCCATACGTGCATCACCCTCTGCAAGAAAACGTTGCCCCTCAGGTTCCTTTTATATCTTTCCCTTCTCACCCGAAACCTATGCCCTCCATTTCTGGACTCCCCCTCCCCAGGGAAAATATGTTGTTTATTTATCCTATCCATGCCTCTTATGGTTTTATAAATCTCTGTAATGTTGTCCCTCAGCTTCTGACTCTCCAGGGAAAACAGCCCTAGCCTGGTCAGTCTCTGCTGATAGTTTCTTGTAAATCTTTTCTGAACTTTTTCAAGTTTGACAAATCCTTCTGATAGCAGGGAGACCAGAATTGCATACAATATTCCAATAATTGCCCAACAAACGTCATGTGCAATGGCAACATGACCTCCCAACTCCTATACTTAATGCTCTGACTAACAAAGGAAAGTGTACCAGACGCATTCTTCACTCTCCTATCTACCTGCAACTCCACTTTCAATGAACTATGAACCGTCACGCTAAGGTCTCTTTGTTCAGCAACACTCCCCAGGACTTATCAGTAAGTGCACAAGTCCTGCTTTGATTTGCCTTTCCAAAATACAGCACCTCACATTTACCTAAACTCCAACTGCCACTCCTCAGCCCATTGGCCCATATAATCAAGATCCCATTGTACTCTGAGGTAACTTTCTTCGCTGTCCACTACACCTCCAATTTTGGTATCATCTGCAAACTTACCAACTATACCTCTTATGTTCACATCCAAATCATTTATGAAAATGACAAAAAGCAGTGGACTCATCACTGATCCTTGTGGCACCCCACTTCGTACAGGGCCTTCAGTTTGAAAAGCAACCCTCCATCACCATCCTCTGTCTTCTACCTTCAAACCAGTTCTGTCTCCAAATGGCTAATTCTCCCTGTATTCCATGTGATCTAACCTTGCTAAACAGTCAACCATGAGGAACCTTGTCGAAACCCTGATTGAAGTCCAAACTTACGTCCATATTAAACATTAGAGACATAATTTCTGTGTGTCTTCTTGTTTGTGTGTGAATGAGGAGTGGGCGGTTGTTGCAATTGCATTCAGATGCAAATGAGTGTTTATCCTTTGTACTGATTTAAATGTGCAGAAAAGCCTGTTTTATGTTGGTTCTGTAAAGTCGCAACACTTAAGTGGCTAAAACTCTTCCTAAAATACATCAATCAAGAGGTTGGTCAAAAGGGGATATTAACCAACATCATTCAGTCGATAATACCTGATAAGATGCACAAATACGGCCTTCAACATGGCCTTTTTGATCTGATGTATCATCTCATGAAGAGATTGTTATCTTCTCTCCAGGTTCAGAATAATTACAGGAGAAAGTGACGAGTGCAGATGCTGGAGATCAGAGTTGAGCTGGAAATGCACAGCAGGTCAGGCAGCATCTGAGGAGCAGGAGAATCGATGTTTTGTGCATAAGCCCTTTGTCAGGAATGAGTATTATATCAGCACCACACTCTCGACTCAAACTAATTATACCCAAGTGATGCAGAAAGAACACCTTGGGAAGGTATTTGATGGTTGTTGAGAATAGTTTAGAACCAGATCACGCATGCATTGAACAGATATCTAAAAAGACATTAAAATTATGGTGTCTACACGCAATATATTGCAGAAATGCACAAGGCCAAGAGATAATAGCTACTGAAGTACCACCCATGCCATGGCATACTATGAGTGCCAATGTAAACATACAACCAAGTACGGTATTTCAATGTTTCAGAATACTACTTGGCAATCCCTTTATCTGAAAGCTGAAAGATTTGAAGTTAAAAATCACACAACACTAGGTTATAGTCCAACAGGTTTATTTGGAAGCACTAGCTTTTGGTGTGCTGCTCCTTCATCAGGTGGTTGTCAAGCTCCGAAAACAGTTCCTCCAGTATGAGTTTGGTTTGTTGAGCAAAGGATTCCTGGAAGAGCAATATGTGATGACAGAACCCAATTCCTCTCCAGAGAATTTGTGGGACTTGCTGCAGTGTGAGTTTAACATCTCCCTAATCACCATATTACCTACAAGGACAGGAAAAGATCGAAACATTGACTTATTGTCATGCCAGTCTGCCCTTCTCCAAGATGATATGAAATTGCCTGCAGAGCTGATGTTGAGAAGAAAGTGCAAGACAATTCTAAACAGAGAGAAAGTGAGGACTGCAGATGCTGAAGATCAGAGTCGAGAGTGTGATGCTGGAAAAGCACAGCAGGTCAGGCAGCATCGGAGGAGAAGGAGAATCGACGTTTCAGGCAAAAGCCCTTCATCAGGGATGCCCTTCCTGATGAAGGGCGTTTGTCCGATATGTCGACTCTCATGTTCCTCGAATGCTGCCTGACTGCTGTGCTTTCCAGCACCATACTCTCAGTTCTACCAAACAGGTAATTCAAGTGTCCAGAATTGACAAAGGTATTTTAGTGACTCAAAACAGGTTAAAACAAGGATCCCGGTTGCTAGTGGTGTGTCACAAGGATCTGTTTTGGGACCACTGATGTTTGTCATTTTTATAAATGACTTAGACACAGGCATAGGTGGATGGATTAGTAAATATGCAGACGACACTAAAGTAGGTGGAGTAGTGGACAGTGTGGAAGAATGTCACAGGTTTCAGGGGGACTTGGATAAACTGCAGAATTGGGCTGAGAGGTGGCAAATGGAGTTCAATGCAGCTAAATGTGAGGTGATGCACTTTGGGAAGCATAACAGGAAGGCAGAGTACTGGGTCAATGGAAAGATTCTTGGTAGTGTGGATGTGCAGAGGGATCTTGGAGTCAATGTACATAGATCCCTGAAAGTTGCCACCCAGGTGGGTAGTGCTGTTAAGTAGGCATACGATGTGTTAGGTTTCATTCGTAGAGGGATTGAGTTCCGGAACTGCAATATCATGCTGCAAATATACAAGCGGCCACACTTGGAATATTATGTACAGTTCTGGTCTCCATATTTCAGGAAGGATGTGGAAGCATTGGAAAAGGTGCAGAGGAGATTTGCCAGGATGTCACATGGTCTGGAGGAAAGGTCTTATGAGGTAAGGCTGAGAGACTTGGGTCTGTTCTCATTGGAATGAAGAAGGCTAAGAGGGGATTTGATAGAGACATACAAGATGATCAGAGGATTAGATAGGGTAGACAGTGAAAGTCTTTTTCCTAGGATGATGACGTCAGCATGTACAAGGGGGGCATAGTTACAAATTGAGGGGTGATAGATTTAAGAAAAATGTCAGGGGCAGGTTCATTATGCAGAGAGTGGTAATGTAGTCAACTCAGCTACATTAGGAAGATTTAAGCAATCCTTAGATAAGTACACGGATGATGATGGGATAGTGTAGGGGGATGAGCTGAGAATAGTTCACAGGTTGGTGCAACATTGAGGGCTGAAGGGCCTGTTTTGCGCTGTGAGGAATGTAAATTGACCATCTCCTAACTGATACACAAAATATCTAGGCAACCCTATTTATGTACTCAACTTGGTGTGGAGTGAGCCATTTTAGACAATGGACTCTGGCTGTGAAGAGATTTCTTCCAGCCACAATTTAATCAGGTCTAAGCTCTTGACTTGGAGTCAATTTGCTATGGCATTGTGTATATAATTTGTCAGTTGGCAAGAGGAGGTCGTGTGCATACTGGCGAACTCTCCTTGCATGTTTTAAGAAACTGCTTTGTCTCCAAAACAGGAAAAGTGCCATCAAAGAAACAGGATTCAGTAGATACTCTCTTGATCTCTTCCTCTGCCCTGAGAGCTTAAGCTCTGCCTATTGTTTGACCAGTCACACGCCATTAGCAATGGTTTAAGAATCAACCCATTAGCTGCTGTCTCCAAAAGAACAGTTATAAATTATAAATCAAACTCTTTAAATTAATTCAATGCAGATTCCAAAAAGACTATTGACGATTAGGACACTAAAATAGGTGGAAACATAAGTTGCATTGAAGAACACAGAAATTTACAAATGGTTACAGATGGTTAAGGTATGTGGACTGATATCTGGCAGATAACGTTTAACATTGATAAGTGTGAGGCTATCCTTTTTGGATAGAGGAATAGAAAGGCAACCTATCTAAATATTCAGATAACTTCAGACTGCTTTGGTACAGAGGAATCTGGGTGCCCTTGTGCATGAATTGTACAAAATTAGTATGCAGGTGTAGCTGGTAATAAGTAAGGCAAATTGAATTTTATAACGTATTGCTGAAGAAATAGAGAATAAAATAGAGGAATTTGTCGCAGCAACCATACAAGACATAAGTGAGATCGCACCAGGAATATTGAGTTCAGTTTTGTTCCTATGACTTGAAGAAGGATGTAGCTGCAATTGGAGGAGGTTCATTAGATTGAGTACAAAGGTGAAGGGTTTACCATATGAAGAGAATGGAGCAGTTTAAGCCTATGACATCTGGAGTGTAGAAGGATGAGAGGAAATTGAATTGAGGTACATAAAATACTGAAGAGGATTGACAAAGTAAACATAGAGAAGATGATTCCTCATGTCAGACATTTGCGAATGAGGATAAGAGATGAGGAGAAATTACTTTCTCTCAAAGGGACATGAATCTATGGTGGAAACTTGGACATTGAATAAATATAAGGAGAAGACAAACAAATTTTTAATTATAATAGATTGAAGAGTTATGGAGAGCAGACACGAACATGGAGTTGAGGCTGGTCAGCCATGATTGTATCAAATGGTGGAGCACGCTCGAGAGACTGAATTGCCTACTCCTGCTCGTAATTCTTATGTTTTTATGCTCTTATGAGTCTAGTGTGAAACCATCCAAATCAATTAATCTCCAAGATTGGTAGACGACTGATCTTTACTGTACTTTTAAACTATTTGGTCTATCATCCACCATGTAAGTTATGTGTGTTCATACGTCAAATCAGGGATGTATTTGCATGAGCGAGTCAAGTTTTTTCTCAGATTCAATTCTCGTGTTAAACACAAGATAAGATTTGAGTTGTTTTTGTATGGAACCCAGTGTGCAGCCGAATGAGAAGTGAGGATAAAGAGGTGAGCTTTTCTAGCTCTTTACAGTTTACCAGCCACATGGACCGCAAAAAGAAGCTTACATACCATCCAGCAGGCCAGTAAACAAATTCCACCTTCTGCTATTTCAGATGGATAGTAAAATATTTCTAAAACAAAAAAAGAATATCCTCCAGCCACTTTCTTAATAATCTCCTGAAGAATATAAGCTCCACTATTTTGTGCCCACTTAAAAATGCAGTGAAAACAACAGTAGGGACGATGACCTTCAGATGCCCTGAAATTCCTTTTGTTTTTTTAAAAAGGAAAACAGGACAGTGCTCATTTTTTTTTCTAATTGAATATATAGTAAGGAAACAGAGGAATGGAAGGTTTTTATTTGTGATGGCTCAGAATATGATTGCATTAATGAGTTGCTATTTTAAAGAACATTTTAAAACAAAACTAATTGCTTCCCAATGTACTCAGATATGGTACGCCAGTAACACTGTAGATAATTGCATCTTCAATGATTCTTCACTCACCCGAGATGATTTTCACACAGATGCTTCCTTGCTGTTCAGCTGGCATGGCATCATTACTTGGGCGAGATTTGCTGCAAGCATTGGGAACATTGGGCTGGACCTTAATTTCATTTGACTAAGTCCAAGTTGTGTCGAGTTGTTTGGAGTGATATTTGCCACAAGGCCGAGCCCTAACTTGCCAAACTTGCCTCATTAATTCCCAACCCTGCTGTCATGACAGATCTCATTTCTAGCTTCTGTCTTATCCTATCACTCACTATTCCTGGTACATCTCGTACACCTGTACAAATGGACAAGAGAAAAAAAATGAAACCAACAGAGGCTAAAAACTGTCCCCACAATATCAACCAGATTTGCACCACATGACCTTTCTTTTCTTCTATCTTGGCTTTTTTTTTGCTTGAAGCTTTTGCATGTTATTGTAGTGAACACTGACAACATTGAGATGTCCAGTATGTCACAGTCAAGGAATGTTCCTGGTGGCAGAGGAGGGAGGTGAGATTGTGTTCCTTACTGCAGTGGAGGGAGGTGAGATTGTGTTCCCTACGTCAGAGGAGGGAGGTGAGATTGTGTTCCCTATGGCAGAGGTGGGCGGTGAGATTGTGTTCCATACGGCAGAGGAGGGAGGTGAGATTGTGTTCCCTTCGGCAGGAGGGGCAAGTGAGATTGTGATCACTGTGGCAGAGAAGGGAAGTGAAATTGTGTTCCCTATGTCAGAGCAGTGAGGTGAGATTGTGTTCCCTACGGCAGAGGAGGCGGTGAGATTGTGTTCCCTATGGCAGAGGAGGGAGGTGAGATTGTGTTCCCTACGGCAGAGGAGGGAGGTGAGATTGTGTTCCCTACGGCAGAGGAGGGCGGTGGGATTGTGCACCCTACGGCAGAGGAGGGGGGAGAGATTGTGTTCCCTACGGCAGAGGAGGGCGGTGGGATTGTGCACCCTACGGCAGAGGAGGGGGGAGAGATTGTGTTCCCTACGGCAGAGGAGGGAGGTGAGATTGTGTTCCCTACGGCAGAGGAGGGAGGTGAGATTGTGTTCCCTACGGCAGAGGAGGGCGGTGAGATTGTGTTCCCTATGGCAGAGGAGGGAGGTGAGATTGTGTTCCCTACGGCAGAGGAGGGAGGTGAGATTGTGTTCCCTACGGCAGAGGAGGGAGGTGAGATTGTGTTCCCTATGGCAGAGGAGGGAGGTGAGATTGTGTTCCCTACGGCAGAGGAGGGAGGTGAGATTGTGTTCCCTACGGCAGAGGAGGGAGGTGAGACTGTGTTCTCTACGACAGAGGAGGGCGGTGAGATTGTGTTCCCTACGGCAGAGGAGGGAGGTGAGATTGTGTTCCCTACGGCAGAGGAGGGAGGTGAGATTGTGTTCCCTACTGCAGTGGAGGGAGGTGAGATTGTGTTCCCTACGGCAGAGGAGGGAGGTGAGATTGTGTTCCCTACGACAGAGGAGGGAGGTGAGATTGTGTTCGCTAGAGCAGAGGAGGGAGGTGAGATTGTGTTCCCTACGGCAGAGGAGGGAGGTGAGATTGTGTTCGCTAGAGCAGAGGAGGGAGGTGAGATTGTGTTCCCTACGACAGAGGAGGGAGGTGAGATTGTGTTCCCTACGACAGTGGAGGGAGGTGAGATTGTGTTCCCTACTACAGTGGAGGGAGGTGAGATTGTGTTCACTCCTACAGAGGAGGGAGGTGGGATTGTGTTCCCTTCTGCAAACGGGGGAAGTGAGATTGTGTTCCCTATGGCAGAGGAGGGAGTGAGATTGTGTTCCCTAGGCAGAGGAGGGAGGTGAGATTGTGTTCCCTACGGCAGAGGAGGGAGGTGAGATTGTGTTCCCTACGGCAGAGGAGGGCGGTGAGATTGTGTTCCCTACAGCTGAGGAGGAAAGTGAGATTGTGTTCCCTTCGGCAGGAGGGGCATGTGAGATTGTGTTCACTGTGGCAGAGAAGGGAAGTGAGATTGTGTTCCCTATGTCAGAGCAGTGAGGTGAAATTGTGCTCCCTACGGCAGTGGAGGGCAGTGAGATTGTGTTCCATACAGCAGAGGAGGGAGGTGAGATTGTGTTCCCTATGGCAGAGGAGGGAGGTGAGATTGTGTTCCCTTCTGCAGAGGGGGGAGGTGAGATTGTGTTCCCTATGGCAGTGGAGATAAGTGAGATTGTGTTCCCTACGGCGGAGCAGTGAGGTGAGATTGTGTTCCCCAAGGCAGAGGAGGGAGGTGAGAGTGTCCCCTATGGCAGTGGGGGGGGGGGGGGGGGCGGTGAGATTGTGTTCCCTATGTCAGAGCAGTGAGGTGAAATTGTGCTCCCTACGGCAGTGGAGGGCAGTGAGATTGTGTTCCATACAGCAGAGGAGGGAGGTGAGATTGTGTTCCCTACGGCAGAGGAGGGAGGTGAGATTGTGTTCCCTTCTGCAGAGGGGGGAGGTGAGATTGTGTTCCCTATGGCAGTGGAGATAAGTGAGATTGTGTTCCCTACGGCGGAGCAGTGAGGTGAGATTGTGTTCCCCAAGGCAGAGGAGGGAGGTGAGAGTGTCCCCTATGGCAGTGGGGGGGGGGGGGGGGGGCGGTGAGATTGTGTTCCCTGCGTCAGAGCAATGAGGTGAGATTGTGTTCCCTGCGGCAGAGGAGGGGGGTGAGATTGTGCCCAATGTCCTCAGCAGGATCTCATGGTGGTGGCAACTTTGGTGGAGGCAAGATGGCACTGAAGGATAGTGACACAGTTCCAACAGCATAGTTGAGGCCAACGGAGGTGAGAGCTCCGTGCTGGTGATGGTCCCAGCATCCGGCTGGAAGAGTCTGGGGCCAGGCCAATGGCTGAGCACTTAGGACAATCTGTTATTTCAACTTTTAACTTCATTTCTTAATTTTTGTTCCTTTATACTCTGTGACTAGTTTATCTATGTGTGTTATGATGTTGCGGGTGAGCGGAGAGACATTATGGAGTACTTTTTGCTGTTGTAACAAATATATATAACAATAAATAAGTGGATAAGTCCATAAATAAATCAAGCATCAACACTCTGCATGCATAGCAAATGGGTGATTAAATATTGCAAATGAGTCTTCATGATTTTGTTGCTATAACTTTGCAGCATCCATCAAAAGTGGATCCCACACTTTGGCCCACCACCTGACACTTACGCAGCACACCCTGGGTGTTGTCCAAACTGTTTTCTTTTAGCACCAGGATTTTAGACAAGAGAAACTGATATTAGGGATCTCATCAACATTAGGTCCCACCAGATCATTATTATTTCCTTAGAGCCTATGCGTTCACTATTATTTTAAAACCTCCTGACAGCCTATTTCAACTCAGCCTTCCAAGATGGAGACTCACCATTGAACTTCATTGACAACAGGCACCTGGCATGCGCTGTAGCTGTTGAATTGACGTCTCAGTGTGCCACTCCCCAAGATGTTTCCTGCCTCAGCCGAGGACAGATCCCTACTGATCAGCCTAACGTGGACCTATCAGTTAATCTGTGCTAAAAAGCTTTCCAAAATAGCAGTGGTGAATCCCTTTGGCTCTGGGTGGTTCAAACGAAAGACAAGGTAAGGCATGTATGGTGCAAGCGTGGAGGTCAGCACTAAGTGAGCAAACAAACAGCCCTGAGGTGAAGCCTGCTCCACTCTGTGAGCTGGGTGCAATGGAGGAAGCTATCTATCCCTGGGCATAAAATGTCTTTTCTGAATACTAGTTGGGCACGCACCCTGCAATGATTCCTTGGTGGCTTGCAGTATGTTGATGGTTGTAACGGGTGGCAGATGCCAATGTCAGTGGATGATGCGTGCATGCGACTGGTGTCTATTGATCATGCACTGAGATGGTATTGCCATTTTCCAACAACGAGCTGAGTCTGTCAGGTATATGTTCCAGTTTCCTTGTAGAGTTTGTTGACCTTGAGCTCCTCTTGCCTGGTTTGTAAGATGAGGTGAGTTATGGGATTAACAAAGTGTTTAACATAGAGTTATAGAGAAGTACAGCATGGAAACAATCCCTACAGTCCAACCCGTCCATGCTGCCCAGATATCCCAACCCAATCTAGTCCCACCTGCCAGCACCTGGCCCATATCCCTCCAAACCCTTCCTATTCATATACCCATCCAAATGACATGTTAAATGTTGCAACTGTAACAGCCTCCACCACTTCCTCTGGCAGCTCATTTCATACACGTACCATCCACTGTGTGAAAAAGATGCCTCGTAGATCTCTTTTATATCTTTCCTTTCTCACCCTAAACCTATGCCCTCTAGTTCTGAACTCCCCAGCCCCCAGGGAAAATACTTTGCCTATTTATTTATATCCATGCCCCTCATAATTTTGTAAACCTCTATAAGGTCACCCCTCAGCCTCTGACACTCCAGGGATAACAGCCTCGGCCTGTACAGCCTCTCCCCATAGCTCAAATCCTCCAACCCTGGCAAAATCCTTGTAAATCTTTTCTGAATCCTTTCAAGTTTCACAACATCTTTCTGAAAGGAAGGGGACCAGAATTGTATGCAATATTCCAACAGTGGCCGAACCAATGTCCTGTACAGCCGCATGACCTCCCAACTCCTGTACTCAGTACTCTGACCAATAAAAGAAAGCATATCAAGCACCTTCTTCACGATCCTATCTACCTGCAACTCCACTTTCAAGGAGCTATGAACGTGCACTCCAAGGTCTCTTTGTTCAGCAACACTCCCTAGGACCTTACCATTAAGTATATAAGGATGCTGGAGATCAGAGCTGAAAATGTGTTGCTGGAAAAGCGCAGCAGGTCAGGCAGCACTCAAGGAGCAGGAGAATCGACGTTTCGGGCATGAGCCCTTCTTCAGGACTGCAAGAAGGGCTCATGCCTGAAACGTCGATTCTCCTGCTCCTTGGGTGCTGCCTGACCTGCTGCACTTTTCCAGCAACACATTTTCAGCATTAAGTGTATAAGTCCTGCTAAGATTTGCTTTCCCAAAATGCAGCACCTTGCAGTTATCTGAATTAAACTCCATCTGTGACTTCTCAGCCCATTGGCCCATCTGGTCAAGATCCTGTTGTAAACTGAGGTAACCCTCTTTGCTGTCCACTACACCTCCAGTTTTGGTGTCATCTGCAAACAAACTAACTGTACCTCTTATGCTCGCATCCAAATCATTTATGTGAATGACAAAAAGTAGAGGGCCCAGCACCGATCCTTGTGGCACTCCACTGGTCACAGACCTCCAGTCTGAAAAACAACCCTCCACTACCACCCTCTGTCTTCTATCTTTGAGCTAGTTCTGTATCCAAATGGTTGGTTCTCTCTTTATTCCGTGAGATCTAACCTTGCTAACCAGCCTCCCATGGGGAACCTTGTCAAATGCCTTACTGAAGTCCATATAGATCACATCTACCGCTCTGCCCTCATCAATCGTCTTTGTTATTTCATCAAAAAATTCAATCAAGTTTGTGAGACATGATTTCCCACGCACAAAACCATGTTGACTATCCCTAATCAGTCCTTGCATTTCCAAATACATATAGATCCTGTCCCTCAGGATTCCCTCAAACAACTTGCCCACCACTGGGGTCAGGCTCACTGGTCTATAGTTCCCTGGCTTGTCCTTCCCGCCCTTCTTAAACAGTGGCACCACGTTTGCCAACCTCCAGTCTTCCAGCACCTCACCTGTGACTATCGATGATACAAATATCTCAGCAAGAGGCCCAGCAATCACTTCGCTAGCTTCCCGCAGAGTTCTAGGGCACACCCGAGCAGGTCCTGGGGATTTATCCTCCTTTGACAGTTTCAAGACATCCTGTAATCTGGACATTTTGCAAGATGTCACCATCTATTTCCCTACAGTCTATATCTTCCATATCCTTTTCCACAGTAAATACTGATGCAAAATACTCATTTAGTATCTCCCTCATTTTCTGCGGCTCCACACAAAGGCCGCCTTGCTGATCTTTGAGGGGCCCTATTCTCTCCCTAGTTACCCTTTTGTCCTTAATGTATTTTAAAAACCCTTTGGATTCTCCTTATTTCTATTTGCCAAAGCTATCTCATGTCTCCTTGTTGCCCTCCTGATTTCCCTCTTAAGTATACTCCTACTTTCTTTATACTCTTCTAAGGATTCACTTGATCTATCCTGACTATACCTGACATGTGCTTTCTTCTTTTTCTTAACCAAACCCTCAATTTCTTTAGTCATCCAGCATTCCCTATACCTACCAGCCTTCCCTTTCACCCTAACAGGAATATACTTTCTCTGGATTCTCATTTATCTCGTTTCTGAAGGCTTCCCATTTTCCAGCTGTCCCTTTACCTGTGAACATCTGCCCCCAATCAGCTTTCGAAAGTTCTTGCCTAATACCGTCAATATTGGCCTTGCTCCAATTTAGAACTTCAACTTTTAGATCTGGTCTATCCTTTTCCATCATTATTTTAAATCTAATAGAATTATGGTCGCTGGCCCCAAAGTGCTCCCCCACTGACACCTTAGTCACCTGGCCTGCCTTATTTCCCAAGAGTAGGTCAAGTTTTGCACCTTCTCTAGTAGGTACATCCACATACTTAATCAGAAAGTTGTGCTATTCCCTCCCAACTGGCATTTTGCTGTTGCCATGCTGCATGTGAAAAGCATAATAATGACATGGGATGATATCAGTGTCACAATGTGCCTCATCAAATTTTCATCTGATTTGGTTAGACATTTCTCTGCAGTCCATATTGCTCAGACCCTTTTAAGATGTTACCTTATGTTCTTAATGTCTTCACCTTGTACTCGTTCTGGAAGACTGTATCTCTGTGCTGTTAAGACCTTGTGGTATATCAGAAGACTTAACTGTGGGCTTTTGAAAATTAATGATTTGCTTTGATTGACTACAGTCACTCTTTCCTCGAATGTTCATTCCAGATGAGTATATTCCAATCTAAGCTGGATGTTGGAGTAAAAGTCAGAGCTTCCACATATTGCCTTACAATGGTTGACCTTTTCTTCCCGTTTTATGATAGATGTTTACTTGGGGATTCCTTTGTTAAAATTAACTCATGAGCTTTCTTCCCTCATCTTGAAGTTGCTGGTGAAATGTGAGTTGCTGTACAACGTGCTGATTGCCAGGCCCGGTCACTGTAGAAGCCAGCCAGTGTATTTTGAATTATTCTAGACAGTGAATCTTGTCAGAATGCTTGACATTCAAAACCAAACAAAACCAGACCTATTCTCACTCATTCCCCCCAGACGTTATCGACGATGCCCTCCACTGCATCTCCTCCACTTCCCGCTCCTTCACCCTTGAACCCCGCCCCTCCAACCGCCACCAAGACAGAACCCCACTGGTTCTCACCTACCACCCCACCAACCTCCACATACAGCGTATCATCTGCTGTCATTTCCGCCACCTCCAAACGGACCCCACCACCAGGGATATATTTCCCTCCCCTCCCCTATCAGCGTTCCGCAAAGTCCACTCCCTTCGCGACTCCCTCATCAGGTCCACACCCCCCACCAACCCAACCTCCACTTCCGGCATCTTCTCCTGCAACCGCAGGAAATGCAAAACTCGCGCCCACACCTCCTCCCTTACTTCTTTCCAAGGCTCCAAAGGATCATTCCATATCCACCACAAATTCACCTGCACCTCCACACACATCATCTATTGCATCCACTGCACCGATGTGGCCTCCTCTATATTGGGGAGACGGGCCGCCTACTTGCGGAACGCTTCAGGGAACACCTCTGGGACGCCCGGACCAACCAACCCAACCACCCTGTGGCTCAACACTTTAATTCTCCCTCCCACTCCACCGAGGACATGCAGGTCCTTGGTCTCCTCCATCGGCAGAACATAAGAACATGACGGTTGGAGGAAGAGCGCCTCATCTTCCGCCTGGGAACCCTCCAACCACAAGGGATGAACTCAGATTTCTCCAGTTTCCTCATTTCCCCTCCCCCCACCTTGTCTCAGTCGGTTCCCTCGAATTCAGCACCACCTTCCTAACCTGCAATCTTCTTCCTGACCTCTCCGCTCCCACCCCACTCCGGCCTATCACCCTCACCTTGACCTCCTTCCACCTATCACATCTCCATCGCCCCTCCCCCAAGTCCCTCCTCCCTACCTTTTATCTTAGCCTTCCTGGCACACTCTCCTCATTCATGATGAAGGGCTCTGGCCTGAAACGTCGAATTTCCTGTTCCTTGGATGCTGCCTAACCTGCTGCGCTTTAACCAGCAACACATTTTCAGCTCTGATCTCCAGCATCTGCAGACCTCACTTTTTACTCTATTCTCACTCATGACCACAATATATCACTCTGTGGAGGTGGTTACTGAGTTGTGCTGGAAGTTATCACCCCTTCAACTGAGGCCAATAATAGGCACTGAATTGCCTCTGCAACTGAGACGAATGAACTCAGCACCCTCTGGGATTTGAATCTGGCCCTTTTTATCCAAATGGTTATTTGCTTTACATCAGGCTGTGTGAGCAGAGTAGTGGGGGATTAAGTATTATTTGAGGTGCCAGATTTCACATCGAAAAGAAAGCTTTCATTAAAGCCAGTTTGGTTACAATTCAATGCCGTCACCAGTTAAGATCAGAAGTAATGTTCCTTGGTTGACTGTCCTTCCGAGAACGGAGTCAAGGAATATCTAAAGGCATGTTGCTCATTATCTGAAGCCTGCATGTCTTTCAAATTGTTCGTCTGTTCTTAAGCTGCTGTATTCATTAGCACTGCATGAATGCACTTTTAGATGTCATTTTAGTTACTAGCAAATTATGAGAGTTATTTGGACAGCTCTTCCTAGCTTGCATCTGGAAATATGCTCAGTGTCATAATCTGTGTAATGTTGAACTGCAGGCAAATTGCAAGGGTTCACTGCATCCATGCAGTCAGGTTGATTTGGAGAGACTGCCTTGAAATGCACAACGCTAATAATGAATCACTTATGCTGACATCGTGAGATGTTGTTTGAAATCCATAGAGCTCCATTTCATTAACTGCAATGACCATTTTTTCTTTTAGTTGTTATACAGTGGCTTTCAAAATTTCCATTATACAGAGTAAGTGAAACATTTCCAAAGTGTTTGAACCAGAGTACACATTTGATTCAACTCACCCTTAGTTCAGTGCGTACAAGCTCAGCAGCATCTTATTCAGTGATAATACAAACCATTGTGGTTTGTGATTATTTTACATCAATATTAGCTACAAAAAAAACACAATTATAATTAGACTACTGTAATTTATTTCTTGAAGTTTTAAAACAGAATCATTGGAGAATTAGATCTTGTAGATGTGCAAATGTGGCAATGGAAGCTATAGTCAACTGTTAGAGCGATGGAATTCTCTATTTTTGACCAGTTTGAGAGAGAATTGCTATTATTTTTCTGTAAAAAGTCATGAAGTTATAAAGTAGTTTTTTAAAAAAAACTCTTACTAGTTCTCATTCCATACGTCAATTTTGGCTGTCGGGGATATTTAATTGGGTGGGATGGTTGTGCGCCAGGATTCAGATACATTCCCACTTCCACTCCCGTTAAGTTCATGTCAGGAAATTGATGGGTGGCTTTCTCACTCCACTGTCACTTGAGTTCTTGGGGGAAGCAAGTGGTGCTGACTGGGTCTCACTTCATTGCTGCTTGTAATAATCCATTGGCGAATGGGAGGTGGAGGTGCTCACAATGCTGAAAGCAGAATGACAAGGAAATCCGGACATTTGTTTGCAGGGTGCTAAGGGGAGAGTACAGCAGGTCAGGCAGCATCCAAGGAACAGGAGAATCGATGTTTCGGGCATAAGCCCTTCTTCAGGAAGGGCTTTCCTGAAGAAGGGCTTATGCCCGAAACATTGATTCTCCTGTTCCTTGGATGCTGCCTGACCTGCTGTGCTTTTCCAGCAACACATTTTCAGCTCTGATCTCCAGCATCTGCAGTCCTCACTTTCTCCGCTAAGGGGCAAATGTCCCTCATTCAAATGTACTCTTAATCACTTGCTTAATTAAGAAAACTGGCAGAGTGGAGCTGGATGGGAGTGTGCTGAATGCCAGTGTGGCTAACTTCCTCTCCCACAATGCCCACCATGACTCCTTTCGAATAGCCACTCACCCTTGGCCTGGGATCCAAAAATGATCATAAATCACAGGTGGGCATTGAATCAGCAGCAGCCAACATCTCCCCCTGTGGTGCTGCCCTTCAGTAGAGTCGCTGCCTTTTTTATCACGTTGCACATCGCCCTTGGAAAGATGCATCTCTGCTGAGTTAAGAACTTGAGTGGCACTTAACATACTAGGCTTCCCTTAAAGAGAGATTGGAGAGGCTCTATAAAGAGTAGGAGAGACTCACATTATCTTCATTAAATATCATCCAGTTACTTAATTGAAGAATATTGAAAACAAAATCAAGTGTGGTACCAGCATAGGACAGGAATCTCTCCTATTTAACAGCAATATGTGCATATGGTTGTCATAATTTGACTCCTGTTAAGTGAGCGGGAGCAGTTCCCAATGCCCTGCTTTGCAATTAAATTTTAGCTTCTCTTGGCTAGTAGAAACTGGGCAGTTAAAATGAAGGCAATCACTTTGCCACTCTGCTGCTGTTACCTACCCACAATTTCAACTTATTGCAGCAAGGCAGCAAGGCCTCCTTTAATGTAAGGGGTGTTGTCGTCAGGGCCTGGTCTGCAATTTTACTTCCAGGCCTGACAACTTCAAGGCAGCAAGAGATGCAGGCAGTTAAGTACCTGCATTTAATTTCCAATGTCCTGCATTTAATTTTTCCTTATTGTGGAGCAGACCTTCAGTGGCTCCCAGAGAGAAAGAATTGATAATACTTGGAACTAGATTCACTGGAGCTCCATTTTAAATAGACATGATGAGTTGGACCGGTATATCTCATTCGGCAGTTTTACTGGTTTTCCCTCCTGAGCTGCAATAAACCGTAATTTTTTTAATAAAGCAAGCACTTTGTGGATCCAGAGGATTGAGAGTTTGTGTGTCTGCTGTTGCACTGAGAAGTCTGGAAATAAACTCAAACCAAAAGCTCCCATCTCCCCCCCAACCCCACCGTGTGTCTTTCAACAATTTCAACGATATCATCCTGACTGCATTTTTGAAACTATTCAAAACATTGTAGTTATGAACACTGACAGAGATAATAACTAGTGTCATGTTCAGAAACGTCATTTTGACTCTGGGGTTTTCTTTGGAGAAACACATGAAGCATAAATTTACCAGAAGCAAAATAAGACGTCAGGCATCTATTAACATACCTCTCAGTTTCCAGAAACTTCAATGAGGGTACAGAATTAGGGGATGCCGATTGATTTCAGTTGACATCGAAGAGTTACATGAATGAATCCCGTTCTTCAAGAGAGAATTTGTATGTTGGGTTGTCTTAGAATTGAACTAATGAGCTTTTAGTGCATTTTAATTCTGAGCAGCTGTCATCTCCCTGCAAATTTAAATTAAAAGCCCACACATGTGTTTTTATATTTATAACTGGGGGTGGGACTGTCAAGTTCATGCTGCCTTCTAGATTTACAAAAAATGCCACTTAGAATGATGGTGTTCAAGATATGCAGGTACAGTATAGCTAAAGATACATTTACCCAGATTGCACTGATAAAGATTCATATTATCTTGCTACGTTGGAAACATCATCCTGCAAAAAATGCTCTCAAATAGTAATTCAGAAAGTAATCCTTTGTGTCAATGGGCCCAGCTTTTGTTGTCAAATCAATGATGATGCTAATGGTGCTTGCTGTTACTTAAGGGTCAATAGTACAGCAACTTCAGGTGCAGGCTGATATGAAGATAAATGCAAATATCCAAACATTGCTGTCTGACTTGTCCTGCTCCAACATTATCTTTGTGAAAACAGCTCATGTTGGCCTCACCAATTATACGATTTGAATAGTATGAAGTTCCTGCAATTATGTGATAAACTAACCTCATGTGAGTGAAAGCTAAGCCTGGCCATTGCAAGTATGAATATCTTGCTAATACTTTGAGAATATTAATGACTGTCAATCAACCACTTTAGTACTGAAAATTGAACATTGAACTGTAGACTCTCATTCCTTCAGGCTTTAAAAACTTTCAGAGATTATAAAAAGGTCAAGTTTTTAAAAAGCATATCTTTTATTTTCTGTCCTTTTTCTCTACACAGTATTACTTTTTGAATTCATTGTGTTAGTGAGCTAGAGAATGTGTACTTTTCTTCAATAATGGGATTTATTATGCCAGTAATGTGCTATTTAAGAGTTTATGTTGGTGATAAAGTATATATGAATCCAACCATGAAATATATTGCTGGGATAGTGTGTTTCACATTCTTACTACCCTTTTTGGTGAAGAGGTCCTTTCTTAATTCCTTGTTAATTTTTTTTGGTGACAACTTGATATTGATAGCCTCTAGTTTTGCCCTTTGCCATGACAGGAAACATCTTTTTTGTATCTTTTTATATCTTCCCTGTACTTTATGCAATCCTTCCTCAATTTAGTAGATCACGGTGCCAAAGTGGTTAGCACTGCTGCCTCACAGCGCCAGAGACCTGGGTTCAATTCCTGCCTCAGACGACTGACTGTATGGAGTTTGCACATTCTCCCTGTATCTGCATGGGTTTCCTCCGGGTGCTCCGGTTTCCTCCCACAGTCCAAAAATGAGCAGGTTAGGTGAATTGGCCATGCTAAATTGCCCTGTAGTGTTAGGTGAAGGGGTAAGTGTAGGGGAATGGGTCTGGATGGGTTGTGCTTCAGGCGGGTCGGTGTGGACTTGTTGGGCTGAAGAGCCTGTTTCCACACTGTAAGTAATCTAATCTAATTCCTCAGCCCTCTTATCTTCAAGAAAAGAGATTCCCAATCTGTCAATTCTTTCTTGCTTTGTAGGAACATCAACACAATCTTCTGTCATTCCATGGGGTGTTCTGAACTTTTGATTGACATTCTCCTGTCCTCACCAGTATTACTGCTCCTGCCTGACACTGCATCCTGTCAGTCTCCTATCCAATTGAATCCTATTTCCTGTCAGCTTGCCTTTTTGTTTGCTTGCACCAAGACCTGAATTCCTCTCAGTTTGATCCTCAACCTGACCTTGTGTACTGTCACTTACTGAATGCAATGTCAATCCACATTCCAGCCCAACCTCTTGGCAACGTGCACCCTGACACTTCTCAGTCACATCAATATTTAACATCAGCTGTCAGTTGACAGATGCAGCATGACACTAACATCTATTTCTTGTGTAAATGAATTTCAATGTTGCATTTGATTAATAGATGATCTTTAATGTTGCTGCGGCCTTAAAAAGGCTTAAAAGCACTTAGAGTTGGTCTTCCTTGTTTTTTTGTACCAAAGGATATAATTGAAAATATGATTAATGTGCATACACTTTTTGTGTTGGGGTTCATCATCATGAAGGCTGGAGACTGAAGATGTTGGTGTAACAGAATCTTACTTTCACAAGCCGGCACAATGAATGGAAACCTGGCCTCCATGTTGGATAGCTCTTTACCCTCAGGGCAGAGAGCGACGATTAGTTCACATTGTTTTGGAAGTGAATTCTTTTTAGTTGTAAGGCCTCACCCATCTGCAGTTCAGTGTGAAGAGAAGTAAAAGAGTTGCCTTGGGAACTTGCAAAGTCTGCAGTTGGAGGGCTGACTGACACACCGCGCTCATTCTTGCTGTTCTTTGAACCTGGTCCAAGAACCCCTCAACGCAGCTGTACTGTCTCTTTAACTCTTGCAAAATATCTCCACTAGAAATAAAATCATATTTTGAGAGTTTCTGGAGAGGATATGGTTCAAAGTTGCTTTGAAAATAGATGAATTCTCGGCAGTGGGAGAAATGCCAGGGTCATGATTTGAAATGGCTGATTGTGGAGATGTGAAGGTAAAGTGAGAAACATACACATTATTGGGTTACCACCTGATGAAGGAGTGGCACTCCGAAAGCTAGTGTTTCCAAATGAACCTGTTCGACTATAACCTGGTGACGTGTGATTTTTAACTTTGTACACCCCAGTCCAATACCGGCACCTCCAAAGTGTTATTGGGGTGGTTTTGTAATCAATAATATAAAATCTACCTTAATGCAAAGTTTCAAAAGCCTTGTCATTGTAATTATTTCTGTTTTTAATACTTAAATCAGAATTTTAATTTGAAATGTGCTGCTGCAGGTCACTCTCGGAATTAGCAATTAAATTCATTTAGAAAAATAGTGATTTATTTATTCAGAACCATATCAAATGCAAGAGTAGCTTCAGGGAAGATTCAGCTATTTCTGAAAGTGTGCAATAGGATGTGACGATGCTCAGCACAAATCATGGTATTGAGAGTGTCAATCCCTAGATGATTTGTTGCTGCTTTTGATGACTTGTACTGACATTGTTTGCTAAAATTATGAGTGGAGCTGTTTGTAGTTGTCACTAATAACACATGAACACTCAGAGGACGTGCAGTAATCCAGGCTCACTGAATTAGTGGATATTGGATTAATAAGGTTGACCTAGTTGTGCTACATGTAACCACAGCTCCATCCTAATTCTTAGTTCTGTTTTCACTTTTACTATCTATTTCTATAAAAAACAAGGGCTTTATTTTCCCTTCAAAAAACAATGTTAGATTGTAATGCTACAAGCACTATGGTTTACACTGTGAAGATCGAAGAGGAATGTAGTACAGGGGAAGAATTGGAAGGTTTGGTGAAGCAATTCAGGGGACGGATTTTCCTGATGTACATGAATAATTGTGCAGAAGTTGAAAAATGATCCCTGAGCTGGAATTATTTTGCACAAAATCATCTCTGTGTGCTTTGTTTGACAAAAGGAATATTTCCCATGTACAAAGCCATGTTGACTATCCCTAATCAGTCCTTGCCTTTCCAAATATGTGTAAATCCTGTCCCTCAGGATTCCCTCCAAAAACATGCCCACCATCGATGTCAGGTTCACTGGTCAATAGTTCCCTGGCTTGTCCTTACCACCTTTCATAAATAATGGTACTACGCTAGCCAACCTCCAGTCTTTTGGCACCTCACCTGTGAATATCGATGACACAAGTATTTCAGCAAGAGGCCCAGCAAACACTTCCCTCACTTCCCACAGAGTTCTAGGGTACACCTGATTAGGTCCTGAGGATTCATCCATGTTTATACATTTCAAGACGTCCAGCACTTCCTCCTCTGTAATATGGACATTTTGCAAGGTGTCACCATCTATTTCTCCACATTCTATATCTACCATGTCTTTCTCCACAGTAAACACTGACACAAAATATTCATTTAGTATCTCCCCTGTCTCCTGCAGGTCCACACAAAAGCTGCCTTACTGATCTTTGAGGGGCCCTACTTGCTCTTGAGTTACCCTTTTGTCCTTAATGTATCTGTAAAAACTCTCTGGAATCTCCTGAACCCTATTTGCCAAAGTTATCACATGTCCCCTTTTTGCCCTCCTGATTTCCTTCTCAAGTATACTCCTACTTCCTTCATACTCTTCTAAGGATTCACTCAATTTCTCTTGTTTATACCTGGCATATGCTTCCTTCTTTTTCTTAACCAAACCCTCAATTTCTTTAGTCATCCAGCATTTCCTATACCTACCAGCCTTTCCTTTCACCCTGACAGGAATATACTTTCTCTGGACTCTTGTTATCTCATTTCTAAAGGCTTCCCATTTTCCAGTTGTCCTTTTACCTGCGAACACCTGCACCCAATCAGCTTTTGAAAGTTCTTGTCCAATACCATCAAAATTAGCTTTTCTCCAATTTAAAACTTCAACTTTTAGATCTGGTCTATCTTTTTCCATCACTATTTTGAAACTAATAGAGTTATGGTCATTGGCTCCAAAGTGCTCCCCCACTGACACCTCAGTCACCTGACCTGCCTTATTTCCCAAGAGTAGGTCAAGTTTTGCACATTCTCTAGTAGGTACATCCACCTACTGAATCAGAAAATTTTCTTGTACACTCTTAACAAATTTCTTTCCATCTAAACCCTTAACACTATGGCAGTCCCAGTCTATGTTTGGAAAGTTAGAATCCCCGACCATAACCACCCTATTATTCTTACAGATAACTGAAATCTCATAACAAATTTATTTGTTAATTTCCCTCTGACTATTAGGGGGTCTATAATACAATCCTAATAAGGTGATCATCCCTTTCTTATTTCTCAGTTCAACCCAAATAACTTCCCTGGATGTATTTCCGGGAATATCCTCCCTCAGCACAGCTGTAATGCTATCCCTTATCAAAAACGCCACTCCCCCTCCTCTCTTGCCTCCCTTTCAGTCCTTCCTGTAGCATTTGTATCTTGGAACATTAAGCTGCCAGTCCTGCCCATCCCTGAACCATGATTCTGTAATTGCTATGATATCCCAGTCCCCATGTTCCTAACCATGTCCTGAGTTGATCAACTGCCTTCCCTGTTAGTCCGCTTGCATTGAAATAAATGCAGTTTAATTTATCAGTCCTCCTTGTTCTCTGCTTTGTTCCTGCCTGCTCTGACTCAGCTGTGCCAGTCTCAGATTGACGTCCTGCCTCAGTATCTCCCTGGGTCTCACCTGCCCTCCTTACTAGTTTCAACGCTCCCATGCAGCTCCAGCAAGTCTCCCTGCTGTTACATTAGACCCCTTCCAATGCAGGTGCAATCCATTCTTCTTGTACGGGTCTCTTCTACCCCAAAAGAGCTTCCAATGATCCAAAAATATGAATCCTTTACCCATACACCAGCTCCTCAGCCACACATTTATCTGCTCTATCCTCCCATTCCTACCCTCACTAGCTCATAGCACAGGGAGTAATCCAGACCTTACTACCCTCGCGGACCTCCTTTTTAAATTCCTGCCTACCTTCCTATATTATCCCTTCAGAATCTCATCCTTTTCCCTTCCAACGTCGTTGGTATCAATGTGTACAATGACCTCCTGCTGGTGCCTCTCCCCTTAGAAAAACTTTTGCACCCTCTCTGAGACATCCTTGATCTTGATACCAGGGAGGCAAGACATTATTCTGATTTTTTATTGCTGGCTGCAGAAACATCAGTCAGTGCCCCTGACTAGAAAATCCCCTAACACAATTGATCGCTTGGAACCCGATGTACCCTTCATGACATTGGACATCAGACCTTCCAATGCTTCGCCTGTACTACATTCCTCTTCGACCTTCACACTGTAAAGGATAAATTGAGTGAATCCTTAGAAGAGTATAAAGGCAGTAGGAGTATACTTAAGAGGGAAATCAGGAGGGCAAAAAGGGGAACATGTGATAGCTTTGGCAAATAGAATTAAGGTGAATCTGAAGGGTTTTACAAATACATTAAGGACAAAAGTGTAACTGGGAGAGAATAGGACCCCTCAAAGATCAACAAGGCAGCCTTTGTGTGGAGGCGCGGAAAATGGGGGAGATACGAAAAGAGTATTTTACATTAGTATTTCCTGTGGAAAAGGATGTAGAAGATATAGAATGTAGGAAAATAGATGGTGACACCTTGCAAAATATCCACATTACAGAGGAGGAAGTGCTGGATGTCTTGAAACGCATAAACATGGATAAATCCTCAGGACCTGATCAGGTGTACCCTAGAACTTTGTGGGAAGTGAGGGAAGTGATTGCCGGGCCTCTTGCTGAGATATTTGTATCATCGATAATCATAGGTGAGGTGCCAGAAACTGGAGGTTGGCTAATGTGGTGCCACTGTTTCAGAAGGGTGGTAAGGACAAGTCAGGGAACTATAGACTAGTGAGCCTGATGTCAGTGGTAGGCAAGTTACTTGAGGGAATCCTGAGGGACAGGATGTACATGTATTTGGAGAGGCAAGGACTGACTGGGGACAGTCAACCTGACTTTGTGCGTGGGAAATCATGTCTCACAAACTTGAATTTTTTGATGGAATGAGCTGCAAGAGGATGTGGTGGAGGCTGGTGCAATTGCAACATTTGAAAAGCATTTGGATGGGTATATGAATAGGAAGGGTTTTGAGGGATATGTGCTGGGTGCTGGCAGGTGGGATTAGATTGTGTTGGCATATCTGGTTGGCATGGATGGGTTGGACTGAAGGGTCTGTTTCCATGCTGTACATCTCTATGACTCTATGACTCTATGAAACCATAGCACTTGTAGCAATACAATCTAATATTGTTTTTTGAAGGGAAACTAAAGCCCTTGTTTTTTTTATAGAAATAGGTAGTAAAAGTGAAAACAGAACTCAGAATTAGGAGTGAAGCTGTGGTTACATGTAGCACAGCTAGGGCAACCTTATTAATCCAATATCCACTAATTCAGTGAGCCTGGATTACTGCACGTCCTCTGAGTGTTCATGTGTTATTAGTGACAACTACAAACAGCTCCACTAATAATTTTAGCAAACAATGTCAGTACAAGTCATCAAAAGCAGCAATAAATCATCTAGGGATTGACACTCTCAATACCATGATTTGTGCTGAGCATCGTCACATCCTATTGCACACTTTCAGAAATAGCTGAATCTTCCCTGAAGCTACTCTTGCATTTGATATGGTTCTGAATAAATAAATCACTATTTTTCTAAATTAATTTAATTGCTAATTCTGAGAGTGACCTGCAGCAGCACATTTCAAATTAAAATTCTCAGCTAAGTACAGTAGCGCCTCGACTTATGAATGTAATCCATTCCGGGACCCGGTTCGTGAACCGAAAAGCTGTTCACAGCGCACGCGCCAAAGACGAACTGAATGAGATCACGCGGGGTCTGAGAGCTTTTGCGTTCAACAAGCGGGTAGCAAAGCAGAACAATGAAACCACGTGGTCACACACGGGCTTTTTGCGTTCGTACCTTCGTTCGTACCTTGAATTTCATACGTACGTTGAAGCAAAATTTTATGTACAATCGTGTTCGTAAACCGATTTGTTCATGAACGGGGTTGTTCATATGTCGAGGCGCTACTGTATTAAAAACAGAAATACTCACAATGACAAGGCTTTTGAAACTTTGCATCCAGGTGGATTTTATATTAATGATAACAAAACCACCCCCCCAATAATGATTTGGAGGTACAGTGAAATCATGTCTCACGAACTTGATGAAGTTTTTTGAGAAACTAATAAAGTGGATTGATGAAGACAGAACAATTGACGTGATCTGTTTGGACCTCAGTAAGGCGTTCAACAAGGTTCCCCGTTGGAGACTAATTAGCAAGGTTAGATCTCATGGAATAAAGGGAGAACCAACCATTTGGATACAGAACTGGCTGAAAGGTAGAAGACAGAGGGTGATGGTGGAGGGTCGTTTTTCAGACTGGAGGCCTGTGCTCAGTGGAGTGCCACAAGGATTGGTGCTGGGTCCACTACTTTTTTTCATTTACATAAATGATTTGGATGCAAGCATAGGAGGTACAGTTAATAAATTTGCAGATGGCACCAAAATTGGAGGTGTAGTGGACAGTGAAAAAACTTATCTCAGATTACAGTGGGATCTTGATCAGATGAGCCAATGGGCTGAGAAGTGGCAGATGGAGTTCAATTTAGATAAATGTGAGGTGCTGCATTTTGGGAAAGCAAATCTTAGCAAGACTTATACACTTGTAAGGTCTTAGGGTATGTTGCTGAACAAAGAGACCTTGGAGTTCAAATACATAGTTCGTTGAAAGTAGGTAGGATAGTGAAGATAGGTAGATAGTGAAGAAGGCATTTGATATGCTTTCCTTTATTGGTCAGACCATTGAGTATAGGAGGTATGAGGCCATGTTATGGCTCTACAGGATGTTGGTTAGGCCTACTTTTGGAATATTGCTTGCAGTTCTGGTCTCCTTCCAAACGGAAAGAGGTTGTGAAACTTGAAAGGATTCAGAAAAGATTTACAAGAATGTTGCCAGGGTTGGAGTATTTGAGCTACAGGAAGAGGCTGAACAGGCTGGGTATTGTTTTCCTTGGAGCATCAGAGGTTGAAGGGTGACCTCATAGAGGTGTATAAAATCATGAGGGACATGAATGGAATAAATAGACAATGTATTTTCCTTGGGGTTGGGGAGTCCAAAGCTAGAGAGCATAGGTTTAGGGTGAGAGGGGAAAGATATTAAAGAGACCTAAGGGGCAACTTTTTCATGCAGAGGGTGGTGCACTTATGGAATGAGCTGCCAGATGAAGTGGTGGAGGCTGGTACAATTGCAACATTTAAAAGGCGTCCGGATGGGTATGAATAGGAAGGTTTTAGAGGAATATGGGCTAAATGCTGGCAAATGGGACTAGATGAGGTTGGGCTATCTTGTTGGCATGGACGAGTTGGACTGAAGGGTCTCTTTCCGTGTTGTACATCTCTATGACTCTCTGACCCTGAGTGTAGGTCTTTCAACAGCCAATCCCAACTCGGCCATTTCATAAGATCATGGCTGATCTTTTCATAGCCTCAACACTCTTCCTAACTTTTGCCTCCCTTGTTTATCAAAACGTGTCCTTAGATATGTTCAATGATCCAGCCTCCACTGCCTGTTCAGGTAAAGAATTCCAAAGTTTAATGAAAAGAGAATGCTGGAAAAGCACAGTAGGTCTGGAATCTCCACACATGCTATCAGACCTGATTAGCTTTTCCAATATTTGTTGCTCTTGTTTCAAATTTCTAGCACCTGTAGAATTTTATATAATGTTTAATACCATTTTAAGAGAAAAAAATCATTTTGTTTCTATTTTGATTAGATACCCCTTCCTTTAAAACTGCTTATTCTGGATCTCCTATTGGAGGAAACATTCTGCCAGCATCTACCTGTCATACTCACCCTCTCGAGATTTGTATTTCCATAAAGTTGTATCTTATCTTTTAAATTCCAATGAGTACAGGTGTAATTTGTTCAATATTTCCTCATGAGACAAGTCCATCATTTTAGGAATCAATCTAAATGAACCTTCTTTGAGTTGCGTCCAACACAAGTAATGTATATCCCTCTTACAATAAGGAGCACATGTACACTCAAGAGTTCAGACAACAGTAGGAATTGAGATAAGCAGGAGGAGAAATGTCATATTATTGATAGGATGAAATTAAGGAATGAATATTGAGGCAGATTAAAGGTGAATTCAATTTCTCGAAGGCAGACGGCAGGACATATTTTTAATGCAATAGCGTATCATAAATAATCATTAAAACACAATTTCACCAGATTAAATATTCTTTTGCAATTAAATCTGGACCCAACCTTTAACCAGTCACAATCTGAGGCATGTGTTTCCCACTCACTGAATAAGGTGGACTTTGATTGGTTAGGAATAGCTTTGTTTTGTGACCTAACAGGAGAGGTAATCTCAATGCATTGAGATTGGGTGGTGGTAGTGCATGAGGAATTGGGGCATGGCTGACTGTGGCAGCAGGGGTGATTTTTGGCTGTGCAAGGGGCAACAATGACCAAGCAAGGGGATTCAGGAAATGGTTGAGAGAGGAAGGGTGGATCGTGGCAGACCTAGGGAGAAAGCTGGGTTATACATTGAATGTCAATATCTACTGATGGGAGGTAACACTTCCCTCTCATCCACCTTGCTTGTTACTTCCTCAAAGCACTCTAAGAAATTACTTAATCATAATTTCTTATTCAAAAACCACATTGACTCTGTGTAATCCCATTATGATTTAAGTATTCTTCCTATAACCTTTGTAAAAATGAATCTTAGCAATGAATGTTGTTGGCAATTATCTTGCCAGTGCACTTTTGAACACATGTTTGGCACAAGATCTTTCTTACAGCTAAAGTGGAAAGTATCCCATGGTATTTATGAGCCCTAGATTTGGTTCCCCCCATCCTATTGTCTATTCATTAAAACCTTGTCATAATTTTAAAGACATTTCTAAGTCTGCTATTCATCCTTTTGTAATCACTTTGAGCAGTTTCTCCTTTCTTACTGTTAAGGGGCCAGTTCTTAATTTGAAAAGGACAGTGAATGAAATGAACTAACGAACTAAATGAACCAGTAACATTCTGCAATATGAGACTCATATCCATGTTGTACTGCACCTGCCCCATATAAACAACGATGATTTATAACTTAACACTAGAACAGCTTATTAAATCAGCAAGTGAAGTGATGGATTGTAAATTATCACTTAGCATGAATAACATGATGAGTTGTGTGTATTTATTTTTCATTTGTTTGTGGTGCAGGAAGAAGGAGAAATGGGGATATCCTGTTTCATTTTTTCATTTAGATCTATGCAATCTAAAATTCCAATGATTAAACCTGTCAAGTACATAGTCATTCTAATGAATCATTAAATTTTTGCCTTAATTTTTTTTTGATTTTATTAATTTTTTTTCAACATACTAAAGGTTAAGTGTTTGATTTTTGTTACTGAACTTGCCAATGTTTTAAATAAAGCCTCCACTAATCTAACATTTGGGAGTTATATCTGGTTTTCTGACCAAGTCTTCCAAAGCTTAACAAATGAAATTTGACTTCAACAACAATGTATAGCACATTCAAAATTGTAAACATCCTGCAGCATTATATAGAAGGAAAAAGAAAATACAATAAAATGAACAAGCGAGCAGAGATTCCATGATGGTGGGAGGAAAAACAACAGAAAATGTGTTCATAAAGGACACAATTTCAAAATGCTATACAAAGTGGGTGTGAAATTAAGATGTGGTGGGTTTTTAGGAGTTCAGGATATTAAGCAAGTTAACTGAAGCCTCTTTCATTAATCATGAGGCAAAGGAAGGACAAAGTGCAGCAAGGGCCAAACGCAGAAGCCTCAAGGTTATAAGAGGATTCAAAAAAATTGCAGAGATCACAGAATTGTGACACTGCAGATTGGGGTCATTTGTCCATTTTGTCGGCACTGGCTTTCTTGGAATTTTAACCAAGTGCTAATTTCCTGCCTTTTCCCTGTAACACTGCACATTGTTTCTATTTAAATAATCATCCAAAGCCCTCTTGAATGCCTCAATTGAAAATTTTCCTCCCACCCTTCTGACACCCTTCTACATTCCAAATTCTATCTGCTGTGTGAGAAAAGTTTTCTCTCATTTTGATTTTGCTTCTTTTGCAAAACTCTTTGAAATTGATCCCCCTTGTTCTCAATCCAAGTGGGAACAATTTCTCCCTATCTACTCATCCAGTCCCTCATGATTTTGAAGACTTCAACAGATCTCTTTGCATTCAACTCAGCCCTATTTTCTCTCAATGTTTTCTCATGACTGAAGTGCCTCTTCCCTGGAACCATTACTGTAAACCTCTTCTACACTCTCTCCAATGCATCACATGCTTCCTCTCGTGTGGCTTCCAGAACTGCACACAACACCCCAGTAGGTTGAGGATATGAAGTAATTTTAAACCGAGGATGAAGATTTAAATTCAAAATGTTGAGGGCAAGGAGTCTTAGTAACTTGTGAAGGAGAGGGTTGATGTGTGAGCAGGACTGAGGGATAAAATATAATGGATGAGCTTTAACACTAGTGAAGGAAAGAGGAGACCAGGGATATATTTGAGAAATTCAATCTAGAGATAACCAAAAGGTTTTTAAATTTCCACTGACAGCAGAGCTAAGATAAAGCTAAAGCCGGATGGTGTCCACAGATTTTCCATTTGGAAAGTACAAACTGATTATTCCAGCAGCCTAAGGATTGAGAAAATATTGCAAATAAACTGCTGAATGTTAGCAAATATGAGATAATGAACATGCATGTTTATGATTGAAAAACAATGTGAAAGATAAAAGTGAGTAATAATGGGATGGATTTCAGTGGAAAATAGGGGAGGATCCCCATTAAAAAGACACAGCAAGTTGCCTTCTCAGTACTAGAATATTTTATGCATGACAAAGAAGATGGAGGATGGTAAATGGATCCACTTATGGATAATTAAGAGCCTTTGCCTGCTGGCAGTCTAACAGAAGTACTGGATCCACCTCACATGCTTGGTGGAGGCTGTCTCCTTATTGGGCATTTGTTACCCAAATAGAGGTCACCAGTAGCAATGGCTATCTCCCAGTACTCACCAGCCACTGCTTCCCTATGGCAAGCTCAGACTCAACTTATTGGTCCCCTTGGCATCTTCTGTGCTACGTGTAGTCCTAACAAAGGCATCATTCCCTTTGGTACCACTGAGACTGAACAGTTTCAAACCCTTTGATTGACCTTCAAATCTTTCAAATGGATGTGTGTGTCGTAAAGTGGATGTGTGTGTCGTAAAGCGATGGAAGGTGGGGCCCCTGCCATGTGAAGAATATTCCACCCTGTGTGTCTCTGTATTTGTGTGTTTTCCTGATCAGAAAGTGCAATTATGTTTGTCCACAAATATGTCAGACAATGCATCAAGTAACTCCTTTTCAGTTTTTGCCATTTTTGGAGATGAATATAAGAAGTCTAAGGTCTCTTTAACAGTTTACAGTTTTTTAAATTCACTAGTGGGACGTATGCTGGCCAACATGTGTTGCCCATCCCTGTTGGCCTTGAGAAGGTGGTGATGAGCTGCCTTCTTGAACCTCTGCAGTCCATGTGCTTTAGGAGAATATAATATATATTATATATCATAATGAATGGAATATAGAATGCAGAAGCTGACCATGAATTATTTTCTGCTAAAACTGCCCATTAACATTCTACTACTTATAATCCAGAATGTAGCTGCCAATGTTGTTGGCTCCCTTTTAACCATCACCACATTGCAGCCACTTTCTCCTGCATTGCCACCTCATGACACTTATGAAGGAAAATGCAACAAATGAAGGTCACTGTGAGGTTTGTGGCAGGAGGAGTTAATTAAATGAAAGAAAGATAAGCATGCTGACCATCTCTCTCACACATTTTTACTCTCTCCCCACCCTTCTCTCTCTCTCTGTCTAGCCACAAGCCTCACTCAGGGTTATGGCTGAAGTAAAACTGTGAACAAAATATCTTCCCTGACTCACTTCCAGAAGTGGTCTTGTCCCCAGTGCCAATCCACTCTGTAAATTCTTGTGCTTTCAGTAATACTGTCAGTAGATGTGTCTGCATTGATTTTTCAGTGGGGGACAAATGCCAGCTAGTTGAAATATGAAATATTAAACCTTTTATTTATTATTAAAGCTAAGTATATTAAAAGTGCTTGCAATGCAAAGCACAATAGAATTGCAATGATTGTATGTGATTTAAAAGGGGAAATTGTAGATTTGTTTGAAAGGCTGAACCACAACAGGACTCAGCTTGGCTGAAGAGTGGGAGTCAAACTGCACAGGAAAGGAAAAGCATAAGGAAAATAAAAGAATTGTAAAAGCTCAAAGTAATGATTTGCTATATACAGGAATGTGACTGCATATTTACAGATGTTTGCTTTGGCTAAAGAAATCGAATGGCATCATACAAACACAAGCCTCTTTGTTGAAAAGGTGCTTTATGCTTTAACGTGCCAGGGCAAGTGCCAGTGCCAAGATTCTGCAGCAGTTTTACTTCATATTTACTATGGAAATGCATTAATCTTTTGAAATCCATGGGGAGGTTGATGCCAAGCTGCCATTTTTGCAAAGCTAACAGCAAAGTAGCATAAATGACCGAGCAATATGTGCCATTTCACAATTCAGTGCATATTACTTCCTCATCACAAGTTGATGAATAATTTAACATAATGACAGTGTGCACATTAAACTTGCAATTATTTTTCCAGCAAGTTCAGGGTCAATAAAATTAGTCTAGTGTTGCAGGCGGTTTCTGGAGTTTGACTTATTTCAACCACTGACCTTTACAAATTAATGGAATAACTGACCTCCAGTCAACATCAAGGAGGAACTGCTCAAAGTGGCATAATTAGATTGTTGATAGTTTAATGCATTGCCTGATAGAATGATCCACTGGTGAGACTATTGCAATTCGTGTCCATTGTTTGGAGGTTATGCATAATTAGATTTAAATGTCAGTTAAAAATGGAAAAAGTATTAAAATGCTAAAAAATTAACACTTAGCTGAAAACTCCCGATGTAATGATACCGCTAACACATATTTTGCAGCAGTTAATGCTAATATTGTATTAGCTGTCAGGTAATGAGATTTATTTGCATAGCATGTGCAGCATTGCCATTTCATTTAGTCATACTATGAATGTAGAAATGATGTGCTGTGCTATTTATATAAATACAGTACACTTCTACTTTGTGTAAGTGGGCTTTTTTTCCCCACAATGTGTAGATTGGGAATGGCCTTTTAGAGGGAAACTGAAAATAGGTGGACAGGCTTTCCCAGACAGTTCTTGTGTGTCATCTAATTCCAAAGTGACTTGGCATTCCCTTCGTACGAGGGCACATTGGGGAGGAACCTAAAAAAAACAAAGAGAAAGTATCAGAAGAATAATAACTGAATATACTAAATTATCCCCTAGATGTTCCAATTGTGTCCAAATGCCAATGAAAAGATCATATGGTTTTCTAGATGTAAATGTACAGAGGTTCTCTCAGAGAGCAGTTGAAAGGGTCAGCCGCATTGATATGGATCTCAAGTCACAGGTAGTCAAACCAAATAAGGATGACAGACTTCCCTACCTAAAAGTTACCAGTGAATCATAGAATCGTAGAGTCACAGAGATGTACAGCACAGAAACAAGACTTTTTGGTTCAACTCATCCACACTGACGAGATATCCTAACCTATTCTTGTCCCATTTGCCAGCACTTGGCCCAATTGCTTCTAAATCCTTTCTATTCATATATTTGTCCAGATGCCTTTTAAATGCTGTAATTGTACCAGCCTTCATCACTTCCTCTGGCAGCTCATTCCATACATGCACCACATTCTGTGTGAAAAAGTTGGCCCTTAGGTCCCTTTTATATCTTTTCCCTCTCACCCTAAACCTTTGCCCTCGAGTTTTGGACTCACCCAATCCAGGGGAAAGACCTTGTCTATTTATCCTACCCACGTTCCTCATGAACAATTAAATGTTCGTGCAGCCTTGATGAAGGGCATGTGCTCGAAACGTCAATTCTCCTGCTCCTCGGATGCTACCTGACCTGTTGTGCTTTTCTATCACCGCACATTTTGACGAGACAGGAGATTAGTACAGCCTTGATGAGCCAAAGGGCCTTTTCTGTATTGTATGAATCTATGAATCTTGGTTATTGTGGTCTAAGTGACTGATACTGGCTCTGTATTCTAGATTTTCTTCATTGAATTTAAATTCTTCCAGCTGCCATATTGCAGTTTGAACAATGTCCCAGGGCATTAGTCTAGTCCACTGGATGAATCGTCAAATGACATTCCCACTACTCCCTATGTCTGGGAATTAATAATGACAAATAAAAGAAATAGCATATAAGTTGAACTGATATCTTACATATGTCTTCTCTGTAGAAAATGAAAATAAAATTCCACAAATAAGTGTGAAATAAAAATTGAAAAGGAGGGAGAATCTTAAAATCAATTACAGTCACCAGGGAAAAAAGAAAGAGAACATTTTTCCAACTAAACGTTGATAATTCTCTCAGTTCTTATTGACTTCATTCTCATGTATTAAAAGAAGTGGCTGCTGAAAGAAAAGACTCATTAATTTTAATTTTCTAGAATTCCCCTGATTCTGAAAATGTCATATCAGTTTAATAAATAATGAATGTAACTCCTGTATTCAAGAAAGGAGGGAGATAGAAAATAGAAAACCACAGATCAGTTAGCTTAACTCACTACCTGGTAGGGGAAATGCTGGAACTTACTATTAAGGAGATTAAAGACGGGCACTTAGAAAATCGTCATGCTATCAGGCACTGTCAGTATAGTTTGATGAAAGTTGTGTTTGACTAATTTACTCAAATTCTTTGAGCAAGTAACAATTAATGTAGGAAAAAAATGAACCTGTGGATATGGTCCACTTATCAAATGCTTTCTGGAAATCCAAAGTGCCACATCAAAGCTTACTACACAAGATAAGAGTTCATGGTGTAGGATATAATATGTTAAAATGGGCCTTTTTAAAGTTTCAACCATATAACAAACAGTTCCCAAAGATTGGAGGGTAGCTAATGTAATCCCACTACTTATAAAAGGAGAAAGAGAGAAAACAGGGAATTACAGACCAGTTAGCGCATCAGCAGTGGGGAAAATGCTGGCATTCATTATAAAAGATTTATTGAAGAGCAGTGGATCAAACAAACTCAGCATGGGTTTACAAAAGAGAAATCATGCTTGATAAAGCTACTGAAAAGTTTTGATGATGTAGCTAGTAGGATTAATAAGGGGCAGCCAGTGAACTTGGTTTGATTGGACTTCCTGCTTCCCGAGACGTGTTTTGTTGTTGCTATGTGCATGTCGTATTGGGGTATGCCAGCAGCAAAGATTTAGAAAAATGGACTAGTACAGAGTTTTTTTTGGCAAATTATCAGGGGAAATTTCAAATGAGTTGACAATGGTGACAGTCTATATTAGCCTTTTCTGTATTCACTCATGGTATGTGGGCTTCGCTGGCTGGCCAGCATTTATTGACCACCCCAGTGGACCTTGACAATGTGGTAGTGAGCTGCCTTCATGAACCATTGCAGTCCACATGCTGTAGGTAGGCCCATAGCACCCTTAGGGAGGGAATTCCAGGATTGTGATCCAATGACTGTGAGGGAACAGTGAATACTGAAGCCTCCTCTGAGTGGGGGAGACTAATGGGACAACAGTGAGGCAGATAATTCACATTCCTCCTGGTCCCTAACTAAATTTGAATTAAACATTTTCCTGAGCAGTTTGCACCGGTCCCAATAGTGAGCAGGAATAAGATGCTAAGTATTTCTTCGTGATCTTTGTGACATTGCTATCACCCTCCTGTTTCTCTTAGAATTGAGGCCTAGGTTTTGAATCTCGGTGATACTTTTCTGCTGGCAATTTGTTGATCATTGTAGATTTTTTTCCATGTGGGAAAAGAGTGGCAAGAGCAGTTCTTTTGCACAATTTGAATATATATCCCACCAGGATGAAATCTGTAGATGCATAGCCTCTTGAAATCAACTGTACATCAAGACTAGATACCCTTGTGGCATTAAAACAAGTTCAAAAAATAGACATGAATCAGTGCTTTTCTGCTTTTAGAAGTTTTCTTTTCCACCATAAGTAAGTTTCCCTGGATTGATGTAGAAGCAGCACCATAGCTACAGAAGTGAGTGAAGGCTGTGTCAGTGGTGCAATGGGAACAATGTCCTGACTGACCTTGGCCACCCTTGTAGGATCATTAAACTTCGTTTTGAGCTGTGCAGCAGTTCTTGCAATGGTAGAGGCTGTTGACAACTTCAGCAGCCTCCTTTTAAAATGTCTGAATCAGCTGTGCTAAACTGAGGGAGAAAGCCTCATTTAAAGCGAACCATGTGGTAATTCATATGGCAGTGTCTGTTCCTTTTCAGCTAACCATAACCAGTAAGTATGTTGTGATTATTTAAAACACAAGGAATGATTGCTCATACAAGGGCAAATTCTGCCTTTTTTAAGTTCTTCTTGGTGCCTCTTTGAGTTTTGATGCATATTTAAATAGCAAAATAAATCGGCTTAGAAGTATATTTATTTGATTCTATCCATACTTTGTTAAATAATATCACAAATGATTCTACCTCTAATATTCAAATATGTTAGGCACAAAGGTAGATAAGTTATCATAACTTCCTTTTAAAAGTACTAGATTATAATTTCACTACAAGTTTACAAATAACAAGTCTGAATATTGAGAAAATAAAGAAATCTGAAAAGTAACTGATAACTACCATGTGTCACATCATTTTGAGTCTTATGAAGAGATCCAAACTTGTCAATTAAAATCAATAAACAATGTTAACATTGGTCTGGTTAATGTTGTTGTCAATTTGTTTGCTGAGTAGCGGCATCATCAGTGTGTGGTGCTAGTGTTTAATTGGTATTTTGTTCACATCTCATTGAACATGTACTTTGCAAAAAGGCTTCAGAACAATTTGGCATTTTTCTGAGATTTTTCTGATTAGTTTCCCACTGTTTCCAGTAAACATCACAAGCAGAGTGAGATTGTGAAGGCTGCACATTTTTTAGCTCCTATGATTGACTGATGAAGGGAATTGTCCCACAAAGATATTGCTCCCTCTCTGTCTTTTTTTCCCTGCAGTCACATCCTTGTTCCATTATGACCAGACATCTTGTCTCTTGTGATATATGTGAAAATCAATAAACTTGCCTTTCTATTTTGCTTTTCTTGCCTCCACAGAATATTCAGTGTCTGTACTTTTGTCAACTATTACTATTGCTGAAACCACCCCTGTGGCATCAGTATAAACGCAGAATGTAAATCTTATTGCAGCTTTGGTTTTGTTTCCCTTTTTGCTGGATTTTACTTCTCGCTTACCTGTTACATGGTTAAAAATCACACAGCACCAGTTTATAGTCCATCAGGTTTATTTGAAAGTACAGCTTTCGGAGAGCTGATCCTTTTTCAGTAGCTAATGGGGCAGGATCATGAGATACAGAATTTATAATCAAAGATCAAAGTGTCATACAACTGATGCGATGTATTGAACAAACCTAGATTGCTATTAAGTCTTTAATCACTTAGAATGGGGATGCAGGTTTTGATTGATTAATATGTAAATCCCAGAATTTCTTTCAAGTCACTGCCCTGGGATACCTAAAAGTTTTTTCAGTATATGTAAAAAGAAATGGTGACATCTCAGCTCAGGCAATGCAGTTCCAAGTGGGGGGATCACTTCAGCAGTCAAGGACATTCAATCTCGGGTGACTATCCTCTAAGGTGGACTTTGGGATTCGCAACAACAGAGTTGCCGAGCAGAGGCTGATAGCCAAGTTCGGTACCCATGAGGATGACCTCAACTAGGATCTTGGGTTCATGTCATGCTATAGGTGGCTCAACCACACTATGCACTCTCACATACACAGACACACTCCCTCACACTCATATACATACCCTCTCACAGGCATATAGTCCATCGCACTCAAATTTGCAGATTTGTATTTGCAGATACATTCTATTTTGTTTAAAAATCACACTATCTGCCGGCAGTCAGTCAATGTGACATTTTATAAATTCCTACTTTGGAAACAGAACCATCCTGATTCAAGATTAGGATAGAAACAATTTCTAACCTCACACCTTTAATGCATTGTCTGAGCTGAGGTGTCATCTTTCTTTAAAAAACTGATAAAACCTTAAATTATCTCGGGACTGTGATTTGAAAGAATGTTGGGGTTTGCATATTGACCAATCAAAGCCCGTATTCCCATTCTAAGTGATTAAAGACTTAACAGCAATCTAGATTTGTTCAATACATCGCATTCAGTTGTATGACAATTTGGTCTTTTACTATAAATTCTGTGTCACTAGCTACTTGATGATTAGAACCTGGTATTGTGTGATTTTTAACTTTGTCCAACCCAGTCCAACATTGGCACCTCCACATCATACCTGTTACATGGGAAGCCAGCCCAAAGCAACAACCATTTGCATCTGTAATGCCTTTCATGTGGTTTGTGTCCCAGTTTTACTGTCGAGATAAAGAGATTACTGAGCAGTAAACTATAGGTGACATACTGAAGCCTGGCTTACCATTTAGAATGCCAATGTTGCAAAGCCAAATCTGCCAAAAGGCCCATGGTTCCAGTTGCTTTAGAAACAAAGATTTAAAAATCAATACGGACAGGATAGGAAAATTAAAACAACCCCATCAAGCTATAATCATAGAAATTACTTTTCCAGTTGTCAAATCATAGATTCGAGTAAAAAGTGAGGTCTGCAGATGCTGGAGATCAGAGCTGAAAATGTGTTGCTGGTTAAAGCACAGCAGGTCAGGCAGCATCCAAGGAACAGGAAATTCATAGATTCCATGAAACGTATTGAATACAAGGAAGAACATTATCCTGTAATAACTTAGAGGGTATTGATTTAAGGTGAGAGATTTAAAAATAAGACCTGTGAAGTAACATATTCATGCAGAGGGTGGTGCATGTATGAAATGATTTGCAAGAGGAAGTGGTGAAGTTGTGTTTAATTACGACATTTAAAAGGCATCTGGCTGGGTATATGAATAGGACATGGGCCAAATGCTAGAAAATGGGATGAGGCCAGATTGGAATGTTTGATCACTGTAAATGAATTGGACCAAAGCGTCTGTTTCCATGTTGTATGCCTCTATGACTCAGCACTAGAGTATGAAAAATTAGCCAGTCATAAAATGTACATCATACAACCATAGAACGGTTACAGCAACAAAGAGGCCATTCAGCTGACCATGACTATGCAGTTCTCTATAAGACCAACTCAGCTAGTCCCACTCCCTAGGTTTTTCTCTGTAACATCGCAAATGGTCTCTCCTTAAATTATTGAAAATTGTATTAAAGCTATTCCATTATGTTATTCTTTAGGTAATTGTTTGTCAATAGCAGTCTGGATGGCATTATACAGCATAGTGTTATCATATCCCCTTTTTGCCCTCCTGATTTCCCTCTTAAGTATATTCCTACTACCCTTGTACTCCTCGAGGAATTCACTTGATCACAGCTGTCTATACCTGACGTATGCCTCCTTCTTTTTCTTGACCAGAGACTCAATTTATCTAGTCATCCAACATTCCCTACACCTACCAGCCTTGCCCTTCACTCTAACAGGAACAAACTGTCTCTGAACTCATATCTCATTCTTAAAGGCATGTCACTTCTTAACTGTCCTGTGCATGGTCTCCTCCAATGATCTTTTGAAAGTTCCTGTCTAATACTGTCAAAATTGGCCTACTCCAATTCAGAATATTAACTTTTTGATCAGTTCTAACCTTTTCCATAACTATTTAAAAAATAATAGAATTATGATCAGTTGCCACAAAGTGCTCCCCACTGACACCTCAGTTTCTTGTTCTGCTTTTTTTTCCCCAAGAGAAGGTCAAGAATTGCTCCTTCTCTAGTAGGTACATCTATATATTAAATAAGCAGATTTTCTTGTACACACCTAACAAATTCCTCCCCATCAAAGTCCTTACTACTATGACAGTCGTATTCTATGTCTGGAAAGCTAAAAGCCCCTACCATTACAACGCTATTATTCTTACAGATGTCTGAGATCTCCTTATATATTTGCTTCTCAATTTCCCAATAACTCTTGGGAGAGGCTTATAATACAATCACAACAAGGTGATCATCCGTTTCTTATTTTTAAATTCCAGCCAAATAACTTTGCTGGACCATTTTCCAAGAATATCCTCCCTAAGTCCAGCTGTAATATAATCCCAAACCAAAAAATGTCATTCCCTCTTACTCTTGCCTCTCTTTCTATCCTTCCTATTGTATCTATCCCCCAGAACACTAAGCTGCCAGTCCTGTCCAGCCCTGAGCCACATTTCTGTAATAGCTATGATATTCCATGCCCATGTCCCTCATCATGCTCTACATTCATCTGCTTTACTTGCCAGACCTCTTGCGTTGAAATAAAAACAGTTTAATTTTTCAGTTTTACCTTGTTCTCCTCCAAGCTCTTGTCTGCCTTAACTATTTGACTTGCCCCCCTTACCATTCTCAGCTTTTTCTCTGTTTTCATGATCACTTTGGATCCCAAACCTCCCCACTGCCACCTTACTTGTTTAAAATCTCCTGAGTAGCACGAGCAACTTTTCTCACAAGGTTATTGGTACCTTCCAATTCAGGTGGGACCCGTCCCTCTTAAACAGGTCATTTCCAACCCAGAGGAGATCCCAATCATCCAAAAAGTGAAACCTTGCCCTTTGCAGCAGCTCCTCAGCCATGCATTCATCTGCTCTATCCCCCTATTCCTACCCTCACTAGCATGTGACATCAGTAGTAGTCCAGATATTATCACCCTTGAGGACCCAGTTTTTAACTTTCTGCCTATTTTCCTGTATTCTGTCTGCGGAACCTCATCCTTTTCCCTAACTTCCGAGACTAGGACCCGTGGACACAGCCTTAGAATTAGAGGGGGTCAATTCAGAACAGAAATGCGGAGACATTTCTTCAGCCAGAGAGTGGTGGGCCTGTGGAATTCATTGCCACGGAGTGCAGTGGAGGCCGGGACGCTAAATGTCTTCAAGGCCGAGATTGATAGATTCTTGTTGTCTCGAGGAATTAAGGGCTACGGGGAGAACGCTGGTAAGTGGAGTTGAAATGCCCATCAGCCATGATTGAATGGCGGAGTGGACTCGATGGGCCGAATGGCCTTACTTCCACTCCTATGTCTTATGGTCTTATGGTCTTATTAGTTTTATTGTGCACAATGGCCTCCTGCTTGTCAATCTCCTCTTTCAAAGTATTCTACACCTTTTCCCAGACTAGAGAGTAGTCTATTATAATCAATCAAGTGGAACCTGATATACCCCTCATTACAACAGAGCCATTTTGGATAATGTGAGCACAAGATAGAAAATGCACTGCTTATTCTAAATCAAAAGTTTATCACTAGTTTTAAGCTTCCATAATTTTTGAGGCAACTCATTTTTAAAAATGAACGACAAACTTAGAACAAACTCGAGTTCTAAAATACTTCTGATATATTTGGATGAATAAATATTGCCTCAGCTTATTGGGATAACTCCTGGTATGGTATCCATTACATCCAATGAAGAGACTAGATGGAGTTTTGTTCCTAATTTTAATCTGAAAATGTGTTGCTGGTTAAAGCACAGCAGGTTAGGCAGCATCCAAGGAACAGGAAATTCGACGTTTTGGGCCAGAGCCCTTCATCAGGAATGAGGAGAGGGTGCCAGGCAGGCTCAGATAAAAGGTAGGGAGGAGGGACTTGGGGGAGGGGCGATGGAGATGTGATAGGTGGAAGGAGGTCAAGGTGAGGGTGATAGGCCAGAGAGGGGGTGGGGGCAGAGAGGTTAGGAAGAGGATTGCAGGTTAGGAGGGCGGTGCTGAGTCCAAGGGAATCGACTGAGACAAGGTGGGGGGAGGGGAAATGAGGAAACTGGAGAAATCTGAGTTCATCCCTTGTGGTTGGAGGGTTCCCAGGCGCCTGGGAACCTTCCAGCCACAAGGGATGAACTCAGATTTCTCCAGTTTCCTCATTTCCCCTCCCCCCACCTTGTCTCAGTCAATTCCCTTGGACTCAGCACCGCCCTCCTAACCTGCAATCCTCTTCCTGACCTCTCCGCCCCCCCCCCCTCTCTGGCCTATGACCCTCACCTTGACCTCCTTCCACCTATCACATCTCCATCGCCCCTCCCCCAAGTCCCTCCTCCCTACCTTTTATCTGAGCCTGCCTGGCACCCTCTCCTCATTCCTGATGAAGGGCTCTGGCCCGAAATGTCGAATTTCCTGTTCCTTGGATGCTGCCTAACCTGCTGTGCTTTAACCAGCAACACATTTTCAGCTCTGATCTCCAGCATCTGCAGACCTCACTTTTTACTCCTAATTTTAATCCCCAATCTGAACAACACCATCAATTAGAATAAAAATTGAGTTGAATAGCCAGAACAAAATGCACAGTTTTTGAGTATGGTGTTGGCTGGGAAACAAGACAGTGGCTGTCTCTGTAGTTGTTCTTATCAGTACTGTAGCTTGCTCGCCGCATGATGTACATCCCACATTGTGTTTGATGATCAGGAGAATGAGTGTTTCCATGTCTTTCAGACTGATTACAGTGGGTGGAATGATTTGTTTTCAAGCTCCTAAACTCCCTTATCATCGCCACTACCTTCCATTTGTGCAACTATTTAAAACAATGACTGTCTGTCCAACATGTTTTCAATTATTCTGATTGTATTTTTTTAAAAAACAACTTTATATCAATTCTTGCATTTATTCTGCTGTACCTTTCTCCTGTTGCATCTTTCCCTTCTTCCCTTAAATATTTGTATCAATTTGATTTTTAAAAGCTGTATATGCTTATTCCTCCCTCTATCTGTCATTTTAATTAGTTTACACATCTCAAAATTTTATTTTCTAAGTTTCATTATTCCAGCAATTCTTTGCCTTGGCATGGCTTTTCTTAGATATTTCCATTCTAATTCCCAACCACTTCTTACTTATTTCTTTTAGTTGATATCAATGTGGTCATTGATGAAATATTAATCCACTGTTTCACAAATTCCTGATTTGTTGTCATCACTGACCTCCTATGCTTTCACTGTGCCTGCAATGCACAACCCTGCACCATCTCTACTCCATCCTGCATCCAATCCTGCTTTCCAGTACCCCTTAGCTCATTAGCACAATACTCAACATACCACTGGGTTTACAATGGGATAGGTGAGTCCTAGGGCAGCCTGAGACATCTCTGTAGGAGTTCTTCAGGCTGGAAACCTACACCCAACCATTGTCAGCTACTTCATCAATGATCTAATTGAATGGTGAAGCCAATTCAAAGGACTGAATGGCTATTTCTGCTCTTATGTTTAATGGTCTTATGGACCTTCCCTCTATCATAAGGGCAGAAGTGGGAATTTATTGCAAATTGTTCAGCACCATTCACGACTCCTCAGATATTGAAGCAGACCATATTTAAATGCATCAAGACCTGGACAATCTCAATGCTTGGGCTGAAACGTGGCAAATAACATTTGCACTACACAAGTGCTAGGCAATGTCTATCTCCAACAGGAAAGAATTGTCCCTTGACATTCTGTGGCATTGCCATCACTAGATTTCCCACTATTAACATTCTGGGGTTACCGTTAACCAGGAACTAAACTGGATTAGCCACGTATATGTTACGACTAGAAAAACAGGTCAGCAGCTACGAATACTCACTTCCTGACTCTGAGAGCCTGTCCACTGCCAGCAAGGCACAGGTCGGGACTGTGATAGAATATACTCCAGTTGCTTGAATAGGTGTCACTCTAACAACACTCCAAGAAGCTTAACACCATCCAGAAGAAAGCAGCCTGCTTGATTGGCACCAGATCCACTCTATTCACAACTGACATTCAATAGCAGCTGTGCATACCATCCACAACATGCACTTACTAGAACCGTCACTGATTTTTCAATGTTTATTCTTTTATAAATGTGAGCTGTGAATTGTGAGCTGGAAGTGACTTGTGGACTTTGGGACAGCTTGTCGTGAAAGGAAAAAGAATTGACCAAACAATCCTTTGTTTGTTTGTGGGGCCAGGCCTGGAGGTTAATTGCACACTGATTCTTGATTAAAAGGGTTTTAACAGACATACCGATCTTGAGAAGTACATTGTGTATAAACAGATAGCAGAAGTTGGCTATAAATGAGGTCTGTACCTCGGAATTGGTTCTGGCAAATTTGGAAGAGATGCTGAATAGTAATTGAGGTCTTGGGAAAAAGTCTATTAGGGCAGAACCAGAGATGAAGTTTTCAAACTTTGTTTTTTGAACTGAGGAAATGAGCTTGGCTTCTGACAACACAGTATGAATATTTGCAAGCTTCCTGCCTAATCTCCCACACTAGCTTCCAGAAGCCTAAAGAGTAGGAAGCTGAGTTGAAGGTATTTTTGCCTTTGCCTGGATCAACTGAGAAGGTGACCATAATCGGTGGTTCCACAAAACTAACCAAGGAGTCCACGTCGGTGCCTGTGAAATACATCAAGAAAGCCATTTAATTAATTTGGCCACAAAAACAAAGGTTGCTGGAAAAGCTCAGCAGGTCAGGCAGCAACTGTGCAGAGAAATCAAAGTTAACAATTTGGGCCTGGTGACCCTTCCTCAGAACTGGTAATTTGACCAGTTTTGTTATTCCTCTTGTTTATCCTTCAACTGTGTTTATTTGTCTGCCTTTTGTGTGAATGGAAGCTGAAAATAGATGTTTTGGGTTTAAAGCATACACGTTAAGTAGATTACCATGTTGTTTAACTTTCTTTCTGCTAAAGTCTTTGTATATTAATTAATTGAAAAGCTTTTGTTTAAGATCCAAAACTAGTGTCTGGAAAGTAATTATTTGCACAGTCTGGGATGGGCTATTCAAAAGTCTGTTTAGGAACCATCAATGTAACAATTGGGGGTCTTTGATGGTTTAATGTTACTGCGTTGCAAATACAGAGGTAGGAAGGTCTGATTTGTTTTGGCTGTCTGTCTTCATGTTGTCACATACTGCAGAATCCGCCTCCACTACTCTCCCAGGCAAATTCCAAATCCGAACAACTCTGAGTCAGGAAAATTCTCTTCTTCTCATTCCTAGTTCTCTTGCTGACAAGAGAAGGTGGTTTATTAACAAACTCTGCTGAAGTTATAAAAACGATAGAAGAAGCATATTGAAGAGCTAGATGCAATAAATGAAAAACTTGAAATGATTAAGCGCAAAGTGAATAATATTGGCCTCAATTTCATTAGACCAGAAATGTGAGAGACTGAGATAACAGCAGCAATAAATGAGATAAAAATTGGAAAAGTGGCTGAAATAAATGAAATACCTGCCGAGCTGATTAAAAAAACATGGGGGAGAAAGCAACATCAATGTTTACTAGGCTGTGCAAAGATATTTACTTCACAGGGAATTGGTCAGAGGAAATCATGCATGCAATAACAATGACCTTAGAAAGAAGTTAAAAGAGTGTGACATTAGGAACATGGGAAGATGTAAACATAGGAGTATGAGTAGGTCATTCTTCATGTTTAATTTGCTTCACTGTTCTGTTAAATCATGGTGGGTGAGCTTACCTTAATGCCATTTTCCCACACTCACTCCATATCTCTTGCTCTCAGAAAACTATCTATTTCTATTTTAACTGTAATCCATGATTGACCATCCACAACTCCCTAAGGTCAAGAATTCTAGAGATTAACCATCCTCTGAGTGATGAAATTCCTTCTCATGACATTTTAAATGGCCTACCTCTTATCCTAAGATTATGTCTTAAATTCGAGACTCACCAGAGAAGGGAAATGTCTTATCCACATCTACCCCTGTTAAACCCAGTAAAAAAAATTTTATATTTCAGTGAGGTGTCCTCTCATTCTTAGAGAATGCAAACCAAGTTTCCTCAAACACTGCACATAAAATTATGATTAGTCTGGTGAATCTGTTATGCTCCCTCTATAGCAAATATACTCTTCCTTAGTTTTGGTCAATTTATCAATAGTTCATTGGGAGAAAGAGAGGACTGTAGATGCTGGAGATCAGAGTCAAAATGTGTGGTGCTGGAAAAGCACAATGACATTCTTGCTGAAGAGTTTATAATGAAAATGTCGACTCTCCTGCTCCTCTGATATTGCCTGACCAGTTGTACTTTTCCAGCACCACACTTTTTGACTTTATATTTGTAGTTCACCAAGTGTGGTCTCACCAAGGCTATACAATTTTAGCAAGGCATGGTTAATACTTTGCTGAAATCTCCTTGCGGTGAAGGCCAATATACTATTTGCCTTGCTTATTGTTCACAGTACCTGCATATTAACTTTTAGCGACTTGAGGAGGACACATCCTTTGGTCATCAGCACTTTCAAACCTCTCATTATTTTCTTTTTGTCTACAATTTCACTTATTCACGTTATATTCCATCTTGTATACACTTGTCAATTCACTTCGTCGATCTAAATCCACTTGAAGCTTTATTACATCCTTCTCATTACTCATCTTCCCACCTAATTTAGTGCCATCAAAAGACTTGGAAATATTTCAACTCCATGTCATTTATATTGATTATGAACAGCAATGCCACTAGTGCTAATTCTTGCTGAAACTTACTGGTAACTACCACCCATTCTGAGAATGACCTAATTTTTTTCCTATTCTCTGTTTCCTGTCTTTTCAGTAACTCTCAGTTCATATGAGTATATTCCACCCACTTCCATGTACTCTAATATACTGCGTGGGAACTTATCATTAGCCTTTTGGAAATTTAAGTATACTAAATCTACTGGTTCTCCTTTACTTATGCTAAAAATTAACATAATAAAAAAAAACTCCAACAGATTTATTAAATATGATTTCCATTTCATAAATCCATTCAATTTTAGCACTGCGTCCAGTTATCACATCTTTAGTTATAGATTCTAACATATTCCCTACTACTAATTTCAAACAATAATTCACTATTCCCCCTCTCTTCTTAAATTGAAGGTTGATCCATATTACTTCCTAGTGTGCAGGGAATTTTCTTAGTATATAACATTTTGGAAGATAAACACCAATACAGGGGATTTATGAATCAGCAATCCAGTTAACTTTTCAAGTGCCACCTCTTTATGCACATTAGTGTCTTGCAGTTCTGTGATTTAACAAGTATTTTGGTTGCATAGGGAGATTGTCTGTACCTTCTTCTATGAAAACAGGCACAGATGACAGAATCTTCAATCTTACATTTTTGGCTAGTGTCACTTTTATCAAGTTTCACGGAAAGATTGTCTCTGAGACAACTATTGAGTTTTTTCACTCCATCATCCCAAACTCATCTCATTAACGATTGATCCTTCCCCTGTGCCTAACCTGATTCTACCACTCGCCACAGTTGAAAGAACTTGCCGGAATGGCCCGGCATCCCATTCACTGGCACCATCTTTAAAAAGGGCGTTGTGCACCCAGACAAGCACAGAGAGCCTGCAGCTACTCTGGACGGTTAATGACATTCACCCTGACATGGCAAAAATAGCAAATCCGGTGCCCCACTTTGCAGACAGGCGTCTGGAGATTTTTGCAAGTGGGTTGTTGCAAAGAAGGGCTGTCCTTTTCTCCCAGGACTGGTAGAGAGGTCAATGATGCCAGATCATGGCAACCTGGTTCTAGGTTGCCACCTTGACCAATCCTATTGGGCAGAAGACTCAGCAGGATATGAAGATGGTATATGGCCTTCTTGGATTTGCCAGGGTAAATGCCATTGTCTGCTCTCCGTTACTTTATACTCACTCCATCTCTGCTACTGCAGCCAGCTCCTGCCAAGGCTAACACTCTATTCATGTAACATCTTCCCTCACTTGCTCTCACCCAGTCCAACAGCCCACACGACTAACCCTTCATGTCCTCTGTGTTGTCTGCTCAGTTGCTCAGGATATCTCACCACATTTCTCCTACTTACACCAGCACTGACAGCTGTGCTAGTCACTTCCATGTCTATTCTCAACTCCCTTTGTCTCATTGCAAGAGGAAATGGCCCACATTAAAGCAGAAGAGTTGAGACAGGTAATGAGCTGCCCAACATTCAGTTCTTTGTATCCTATTTCGAAATAATAGTGATCCTGACCACTCCAGGTAGCTGATTGATCATGTCACATCCCCTAGACCAGGAAAGGAGGCTGCCCTTGACCTACTAAGCCAGGACCATCTGACTGAAAATTGTCAGCCTTGACTTGACTGAGCACTGCTAACAACTATGACAAGCCTTCTTTAAAGTGGATCGGAGATAGGCCATGCTGCTCGTTGGATGCTGCCTGAACTGCTGTGCTCTTCCAGCACCACTGATCCAGAACATGGTGCCAAGATGCCAATGGACATGTGGTGTGTGCATTTACTGCCTATTGTGATGATGCTGCCCTTTAACTAGGTTTTTACAAGGTTTGTGAAGGTTTGTAGCTCAGGTTGAGATTTAGGGTGTAGGTTTGCTCGCTGAGCTGTAGGTTTGATATCCAGATGTTTCATTACCTGGCTAGGTAACATAATCCGTGGCAACCTCCAAGTGAAGCGAAGATGTTGTCTCCTGCTTTCTATTTATATCTTTCTCCTGGATGGGGCACTTGGGGTTTGTGGTGATGTCATTTCCTGTTTGTTTTCTGAGGGGTTGATAGATGGCATCTAGATCTATGTGTTTGTTTATGGCGTTGTGGTTGAAGTGCCAGGCCTCTAGGAATTCTCTGGCATGACTTTGCTTAGCCTGTCCCAGGATAGATGTGTTGTCCCAGTTGAAATGGTGGCCATGTGTAGGGTTACGAGGGAGAGAGGGTCGTGTCTTTTTGTGGCTAGCTGGTGTTCATGTATCCTGGTGGCTAACTTTCTTCCTGTTTGTCCTCTGTCGTGTTTGTAGCAGTCCTTGCATGGAACTTTGTAGATGACATTGGTTACGTCCATGGGATGTGCTGGGTCTTTTAAGTTTGTTGGTTTTTGTTTGAGAGTGTTGGTGGGTTTGTGTGCTACTAGGATTCCCAAGGGTCTCAGTAGTCTGGCTGTCATTTCTGAAACTTCTTTGATGTATGGTAAGGTGGTTAGGGTTTCTGGCTGTGTTTGGTCTGCTTGTTGTGGTTTGTTCTTGAGGAATGTGCGGACTGTGTTTTTTGAGTATCTGTTCTTCTTGAATACGTTGTATCGGTGGTTCTCCTCTGTTTTGCATAGTTCGTCTGTGCTGCAGTATGTGGTGGCTCATTGGAATAGTATTCTGATACAGCTTCGTTTGTGTGTGTTGGGATGGTTGCTGGTGTAAAGTATTTGGTCAGTGTTTGTCAGTTTTCTGTATACGCAGTTTGTAGTTCTCTGTTGTCCTTTCTTTCGACTGTGACGTCCATGAATGCGAGTTTGTTGTCGGTTTCTTCCTCCTTGGTGAACTTTATGCCTGTGAGGGTGTTGTTGATGATGTTAAATGTCTCTTCTATCTTGTTTTGTTTGTGATGACAAAGGTGTCATCTACGTAGCGGACCCAGATTTTTGGTTTGATGGTTGGTAGGACTGTTTGTTCTAGTCTTTGCATTACTGCTTCTGCTATGAATCCTGAAGCAAAGGCATGCCAGGGAATTCCTAGAGGCCTGGCACTCCAACCACAATGCCATAAACAAACACAGATCTAGATGCCATCTATCAACCCCTCAGAAAACGAACAGGAAATGGCATCACCACAAACCCCAGGAACCCCATCCAGAAGAAAGATATAAATAGAAAGCAGGAGACAACAGCTTCGCTTCACTTGGAGGTTGCCACTGATGATGTTACCTATCCAGGTAATGAAACATCTGGATATCAAACCTACAGCTCAGTGAGCAAACCTACACCCCTTCAACTAGGTTATTTTGCCCTTGGTTTCTTTTAGAGAGGGTTCTTAAAGGCAGAAGTGCCAATATGTCTGAACTAACTACTTTAATAATGGCAAAAGCAACAAATAGGCTTTTAGGTTTGTGTTTTTTTGGGAACACTTGTATAATGAAAAGAGAGTGGCCATTTATACCAGGTTTTTTTTCTAGTTTGGTTTAGTGTGAAGCTGCTTGTGAAAGAAAGCTGCTGGGGAAAAAGGTTCTCTGATTCAAAAGAGGTTTTCTGGCTGGCTCTCTTTCTGACATCTTTCCTGTAAGAACCTGTGTTTGAATTTACCTTTTTTTTTGCCAGGTGCTTATTGGGATGTTGCCAGAAATTGGAACAACACCACTAAGTTGTGATAGAATTGCTTGGGCTTTCAGATAGGTTGTTATTCCATATTCTGTTTTTCTTTTGCTTATGTTTCCTTTGGCATTCTATAAATAAATTTTGTTTTGTTTAATACTGAGTGGTTTGACAAGCTGCATCGCTCCTGGAATATCCACTCTACATCTGCTTAAAGCAAAGAGAACAGTTAGGGTCTGGGCTACCTTCTTGAAACGTTTTGAGGGGGGGGGGGGGTGGCGCTGACCTGGTCCATAGCACTATGGCTTGAGATACTGTTGCAAGGTGTTCGAGCTACAGAGGAGGTACCCGCTAAGACAAGTGTATAGTTGCCCCACAGGGTAGGATAGGATGCTGCACAATAATGAGATGAGATCTGCATTGAATTAGACAGATAAAAAAAATGATAATCCCCCTAAAAAGGCATCTCACTGCTGTCTCACAAGAATTTTGTTTTGTCCCGGTTACTCTATTCCTTTTCATGTACTTAAATAATCTCTTACAGATCCACTTTGAGTTTCTTGTTACAATGTACTTCCGTTCTCTTTTCACCTTCTTTATTAATTTCTTGGTCATCATTTGCTGATTTCTAAATTGCTCCTCAGGCTTTCCTTCTGATATCCTTGTCAGCCACTTGCTTTCATGCAATCTGCTTTGGCTACTTATTATTGCTTCATCTTTCCCAGGGAACATTTGTGCCAAAGAAGAAGGTATATTACAATAGAAGAATATACATTGAAATATTTTCAAGTTTACAGCTGACCCAAAATTTGTTCGCTCACTATCCTGACTTGAAAAACAAGTGGAGGGAATGGAAATTGTGAGGAATATTTAAGGAGGCTTCAAAGGGATTTTGACAGGTTGAGTGAGTGGACAAGAGGATCACAGATGGAATATAATGTGGTTAAATGAGAATGACATTTGCAATAAAACTATATATAGTAATCATATAGGTAAGAATAAAAAGGTTTAGAGATGATGATATAAAGCATGAGGACAGTTACATTCTATACTGGATAAACACATCCTAAGTGTTGCTGATTATGATGGCTTCCAATAAATGATAGAAAATGAAAGTTCAGTTTCACTTAAAATGTTTCACTTAATGAAATCAAGATGAGATTTAATACAAATAATAAACGTACAACGAAGATACACCCACCTTAATTTACATTGCTCCATCTATCTCTCTCCTCACTGGTCCTGGCAGGAGCTGGCAGGTGTGACTAGATTGGTTTGGGATATCTGGTCGGCATGGACGAGTTGGACTGAAGGGTCTGGTTCCGTGTTGTACATCCCGGTGACTATGATTCACATTGATCAGTATTGTTTGATTATCCCAGCACTCTGATTTCAGCTCTACATCCAAAAGCTACCAGTTGCATCACCACACTGCTCATAACATGCCCTCCCTCATCACCATAGGAACTTAACTGGTCACCTCAGTATTTGGACTGATTGCCCTTATATTGTTTGGAGACTTCTGTCTGTTACAAAGCATGTACGACTTTATGCAAGTGCAGTTCCTTAAAGAAAACAGAAATTCAAACTTCTCCAAAAGATAGAATGACTGCTCCCAATTTAAACTTAATTCAGTATTCAAAGCATATCTGAAATAATAATGCTGTGGGGGAAGTTGCAGGAGGGGGTTCAAGTCTGCTAAATGGGTGCTAGAATCCCAAATTTGGAGCTTGAATGATTTCATCAGAATTGTTATCCCTGCTCAGCATCTCACTTTAGTGAGCTGTTGTCTGCCTAGCCATCAGTCTTGCTTTGCGTCTGAAAGCTTTTGCTAATGAAAAAGAAAATTGCCTGTATCAGTTGAAGCCAGCAGCAACACTTTTTTTTTGCTTCTGTGCAAACAATTACGTTTGAGAGCTGGAAATAGAGAGAGTTCTAGACTTCAGAGGCACTGTGTTACTATCCACATGAGCAGAAATATCCTTGTCATCAAGGTACCCGACAGGCTCAATACACAAGCATTTTTCTGTCCCTGTAATCAAACAAATAGACCTTGTAAAATTAGCATCCAGAGTCTGAAATTGTCATTGCAGGGATTTTAAGCAAATGTCAAATCAGATTGAAGTGGTTTCATGCTACTTCTGAGAACTGCTTTGTTGACATTCTAATGTCAACAAGTTAGCCATTTTGAATGGAGCATCAATGGCCTTGTAAATCTCATTGCCTTCTTTAGACACGCCACAATATAGGAGTGATTACAATTCACAGTGATGTGTAAGGCAGAGCTAAGAGAAGAAGAGAGAGAAAATTTAGAATGAAAAGATGAAATGATCATTAAGATGGATTGGCACACCGAGGAAAAGGATTGGAACAAACCCTCATGGCAGGTAAAGGACACGATAAGATTTTATTTGATGAGATTTCTGAAGAAGGGTCACTGTTCCAGAAACGTTAACTCTGCGTTCTCTCCATGGAGACGAGAGAGATGACTGTAGTTGCTGGAGATTGAGTCGAGGGTGTGGTGCTGGAAAAGCACAGCAGGTCAGGCAGCATCCGAGAAGCAGGAAAGTCGATATTTCGGGCAAAATTTCTGATGAAGGGCTTTTGCCCATAACGTCGATTTTCCTGCTCCTCGGATGCTGCCTGACCTGCTGCGCTTTTCCAGCACCACAATCTCAATTTTCTCTCTTTGGATGCTGCCTGATCTGCTGAGCTTTTCCAGTAATTTCTGATATTATTATAATAGGTGACTTCTACTAACCTAGTATGGAAAAATAAAATGGCTAAATCAGTTTTGTGAAAGTGTTAATATAGTGTGAGCTGGGATAGTAAGATCCAATCTTCTGAAAGTGCTTGCTTACAGTTGCTTCAAGATGTATAAATATACTCATCTGAATAGTTACTGCACTAATTACTGGTCACACTAACCATCCAGCAACTTCATTAAGGTGGCTGTTTATCCCCTGAGATTGCTCTGTCATTTAATGTGTTTATGGATGTCTAATTCAGTTTTGAATTTCACATCCTGTTTCTATGATTCGTCATCTTTAATTCCCTCAGATAAGAATAATGTATCAAAAAAATGAGGAAAGGATAGTCCCGGAAATCACAGGCCAATCAGTCTAACCTGAGTGTTGGAGAAGTTATTAGAAAGAATTCTGAGGAACAGAATATATTTGTGCTTGATGAGATATAGATAAATCTGTACAGTGGAAAATGGAATTCTACCCGGAAGAGTGTGAGGTAATGCAGTTGGGAAGGGCCAATAATGCAAAGGATTACACTATGAATTGTAGGACTCTGGAAGGCACTGGAGATAGCAGTACCTTGATCAACATATCCACAGATCCCTGAAGGTAACAGGCAGGCAGCAAAAGTGGTTAAGAAAGTATGTGGGACACCTGCCTTTATTAGCTGAGGCATAGTACTGTATCCAAGAATACATAGGAGGAGAGTTGGGGTGAATACTTTTCACTCAGGGTGGAGGGAGACTCAAACTCACTTCCTGAGAGGGTGGTTGAGTAAGAAACTTCAGTGTATAAGAAGTATTTAGGTATTCACTTGCATTGCCTTCGACCTGAAAAATGGGTTAAGTGAAGATTTTTGTTGAGTTATGCAAACACAAAGGGCTGAATGGCCTCCTTCTGAGATGTAAACATCTACGAGTATCTACTTCACGGTTAAAAATATTCAGTGACCGTGCCTCCACTGCTCTCTGAGGCAGTGACATCCAAAGTTGCAGAATGCTCAGATAAAAACATTCTGATCATCTTGTTCAGAAGGGCGTATCTTAACTTTTAAATTCCTATTGTTCTGGATTTCTCCACAGGGAACATATCCTTTCCATGTCTACCTTATGAGGTTTTAGGATCTCACATACTTCAATCAAGTCAATCCTCACTGTTCTAATCTCCAGCAAAATCAAAGCTGGTCTGCCCACCATTTCCTCATAAGGCAATTCTTTTATGCCAGGTATCAATCTGAGAAATCTTTTCTGAAACACCTTAATATCCTTTCTTAAATGTGAAGACCAAAACTGTACTCTGTGAATCTCTGTGCTCTCACCAATGTCCAATATAATTGAAGCATAACATCCTGACTTTTATGGTCAGTTCCTCTCATGATAGAGGATTATATTCCCTTAGCCTCTTTGACTGCTTGCAGTACTGCATGCCAACATTTTATGACTTCTGGAATGGAATACCTAAATCCCTCCACATCTTGGAATTCTGGAGTCATTCTGCATTTAGGCAATTTAAAAAAAAAATCCTGCAAAACTGAACAACCTCATATTTTGCCAGATTATATTCTACTTACTAGATTTTTGCTCACTTACTCAACCTTTTTAGATCCATCTCCATCCTCCTTATGTCCTCTTCACTACATACAGTCCTACCTATCTGTGAGTCATCTGCAGATTTAGCTACCAGATCTTCACTTCCTTTTAATAGGTTATGGGAATTAAGTCTAAAAGCTGAGGTTTCATCATATAGCCCTGAGGTACTGCACTCTCCAATAGACAAAGACCTGTTTGTTTTTCACTGGCTAATCCTCTATCCACGTTAATGCATTACCCTACATGTTGTGGCACCTTATCAAATGCCTTAAGAAAATCCAAGTTCAGTATGTCTACAGGCTCTCTTTACCACAGTGCATATTACATAGGAAAGCCAGTAAATTGGTTAAACATGATTTCCCTTTCACAAAATCATGCTGACTCTACCCGATTACTTTGAATTCTTACGACTGCCTGGCTTTGACCTCCTTAATTATTGATTTTAAAACCTTCCCCACAGTAGACGACAAGTTAACTGGTCTATAAATTCCTATTTTCTGCCTCTCTACCATTTATATTTGCTACTTTCCCATTTGATGAAACCTTTTCAGAAATTTGTAAACATTCAAAAATTAAAAGCAACCCATTCATGACTTTCCTAACCTCTTTTAATATTCCAGGGTTTTGTCCATTAGGACCAGATGGTCAGTCCAGCATTTCCCTAGTGATTGGAATTTCAGCAATTTCCTTCCACCGTTCCACCTCCTGACTTACAATTATAACTGGATTTTTTTCTGTGTTCTTTATAATGAAAACAGAAAGAAAACATTTGTTCATTTCATCCGCCATTTCCTTGTTACCAAATTTTAATTCTTCATTCTTGCTCTCTTAGAGGGTCAACATGAAGTTTACTTACTCTTTCTCCTTTTACATATCTGTATAAAATCTTGTTATCATTTTTACATTTCTTACTGGCTTCCTTTCATACTCTAATTTCTTCCTCACCTTCATCCTGTAGTCTTTGCTTACCTCTCTTTATCTTCTATAGAAAGATTTGGCCTGCCACCTTTTGCAATTTTATGCTTATTATTCAAGTTTCATTCTTTCCTTAACTACTGTAGTTAACTGTGGAAGGTGGGTCCTCCCCCGAGAGTTTTCATTACTGCAGGAATATACTTATTTTGTATATTCTGAAATATCTACTTAAATATCTGCCACTGCTATTCTTTGATCTGTCCCTGAGCCGAGAATGCCAAATCATAGTTGTCCTTATTTCAGTTTATGACACTAGTCTTAGACCCACTTTATTCATTCTGGCCCTTCTTACCATTCTCTGACTTTCATTCTCCATGCTACTGTTTTGCTTCCCACAAACTGGAACCCACTTCTCCCACACCATTCTTTCAGTCACCTATTCATTTCACAAATTTTATGTGCACTCTATCAATTGGTATGGAGTTGAGGAAATAATCTGGAGATTCTGCTCTTCAGTGTGGTGCTGAGCTCCTCATACAGTCAATGCGGAACCTTTTTCCATGTCCTGCCTGCATTGTTTGTACTCAACTGCTGAAAATGTGTTGCTGGTTAAAGCACAGCAGGTTAGGCAGCATCCAAGGAACAGGAAATTCGACGTTTCGGGCCAGAGCCCTTCATCTTTCCTGTTCCTTGGATGCTGCCTAACCTGCTGTGCTTTAACCAGCAACACATTTTCAGCTCTGATCTCCAGCATCTGCAGACCTCACTTTTTACTTGTTTGTACTCAACACAGGGTACCCACATGGATCATGAAAACTGTTCCTTCCCCTGCCAATGCACAATCCTGTCCAGCCCTGCGCAGATGTCCTGAACCCTAACATTGTGTAGACATTGTAGCTGTCCAGATTACACTCTCCTTTCCATGAACACTGACCAAATCATCCTTGTCCTAGGGGATGTGCCTGCATCCTAACAACATTTCCAAAATTCTTCCCCTCCTTGATGTCTTGCTGTGTCTGTAATTCAGCTGAAAAACTGAGTCAAAACTACTCGAAATTCAAACAGTTTTCTTTCATTCATTGTGTTAGAGGAGGGGGGGCAGTCATTGGATGAACCATCATTTATTGCCTGCCCTTAGTTACATTTATGAAGGTGATAGTGAGCTGCCTTCTTGAACTGTTGCAGACCATGGCTGTAGGTAGACCCACAATGCCATTAGGGAGACAGCTCCAGGATTTTGACCCAAAGACACTAACGAAACAGTGATATATTTCTGAGTCAAGATCATGAGTAGCTTGGAGAGGAACTTTCAGGAGGTAGTGTTTTAATTGTATCTGTTGTCCTTATCCTTGTAGATAGAGGTGACAGGGGTTTGAAAGATACCATCCAAGAAGCTGTGCAGAACTTTTACAGTGAATGATATAAGTGGTACACATTATTGTTACTCGATACTCAAATTGGAGAGGGATTGATGTTTGTGGACTACTTTGTCCTGAATAACATCAAGCTTCTTGAGTGTTGTTGGAGTTACACTCACTCAAACAAGTAAGGAATATCCCATCAGATGGACAGTTTTTGAGGAAATAGGAGGTGATTTACTTGCTGCAGAATTCCCAGCCTAAATCTTCTCTAATGACACAATACAACTAGGAGAAAGTGAGGACTGCAGATGCTGGAGATCAGAGTCGAGAGTGTGGTGCTGGAAAAGCACAGCAGGTCAGGCAGCATCCGAGGAGCAGGAGTGGTAGTGACACTGTCCATCTCCAACCTTCAGTGTATATTCACTTCACCACCAGCACACAGTGGCAGCAGTGTATAGCATCTACAAGACACATTTCAGTAACAGGGCGGCACATTGGCTCAGTGGTTAGCACTGCTGCCTCACAGCACCAGGGTCCCAGGTTTGATTCAAGCCTTAGGTGGCTGTCTGTTTGCAGTTTGCACATTCACCCCGTGTCTGCATGGGCTCCCTCCGGGTGCTTCGGTTTCCTCCCACAAAACCAAAGATGTGCAGGTCAGGTGAATTGGCCGTGCTAAATTGCCCATCATGTTAGGTGCATTAGCCAGAGGGAAATGGGACCGGGTGGATGCTTCTTTGGAGGGTCGGTGTGAACTTGTTGGGCCAAAGGGCCTGTTTTCACACTGTAGGGAATCTGATCTAATATAATCTAAGCTTACCAGGACTTCTTCGACTACACCTTCCAACGCCACAGCCTTTACCATTCTAAAGTGCAAGTGCAGCAGAAGCATGGGAAGATCACCCCCTGCAATGCTGCTCCAAGCCACAGACCATCCTGACTTGGAATAATGCCACTGTTTCCTTTCTGTCATTGGATCAAAATCCTGGAACTCTTTCTAACAGCACTGTGAGCGTTTCTACACTACAAAAACTACAGTAGTTCAAGAGTTTTCACACTGTAGGGATTCTATGTGTCTGATGCATTGGCTGAGCGGTCTACACCACTGGATTCAGGTTGCAGAGGTATGGATTCGACCCTCACTGCTGCCTAATGGTCCTGTTCCAGTGTTGCATGTTAAAATTCAGTGTCAAGAACTGTTGTATTTAAATTCCAACATGACAAGTTGGTTTAAAATCTGGTCAGCATGGACAGGTTGGACCGAAGGGTCTGTTTTTATGCTGTACATCTCTATGATTAAATCAGCTCCCCAACACCTTCTACAGGGCAATTATCTTCCTGATGACAGTTCTGAAGCATGCACTTTAACCTTTCCTGCAGGTCTCTGACCTCCTATCGCCTGTCTGTATTATTAGCTGTTAGCCATCAATATGGCTGGCTTCAGGCTGAGAATCTTCATTGGATATTTAAATGAAGCTATGTATTTCAGGTTGGATATACTGACTTTTCCCTGTGCTACTACAGCTGTGCTTTTTCTTTCATTATCTTTCGCTATATCACCAGTGGTGAGAGAGGATGCATCTAAAGTTTGCCTGTAATCCATTTTCTTGCATACATCATGTAAGTAAATTGGTTTGCTGATTCAACATCAGGCTCACTTCACGATTGTGCTTCATGTTTAACTTTTGAAGAAGTATTCAACCACATATTGATGTGCGAGTTAAGACAATAAGGGGTCATAAAAACCGAAAGAATTGTAGATGCTGGAAATCAGAAACAAAATAGAAATTGCTGGAAAAGCTCAACAGGTCAGGCAGTATCTGTGGAGAGATATCAGAGTTAATGTTTCTGGTCCAGTGACCCTTCTTCAGAACAGAGAAAGATTTCTGAGGAAGGGTCACTGGACCCGAAACCTTAACTCTGATTTCCCTCCAATAAGCGGTCAAGTTGTGCCAATCACTGAATAATGTTATTATTTATCTGGACATCAGATGGTAAGCATATTATCCAGATCATGAGGAATATGAGGTCCATTTAGAAATGAGATTAGTATTACTAATTCCAAGAGCGTATCTAATCTAGATGCATAAATCAGTTAACGTTATCCTGTAGCATTCTGGATCTGTGTGCAAACCTTCCTGTGGACAATGTACAAAATAGGAGCTCAGCCTGACTAGAATTTTATGTAATTATTTAATCTTTGGCAGGGATATGCATGAATTTCAATCGGAATGGGTTGTACATGTTATCAGCTTTGAGTTTTGCAAGTAAGCAGGATACCATTCACATAAGCAAATCGATCTGCAGATAAATGAGTATAATATAATTTAGATTATCTGTCACTCAGTACCAGCAAAAACCAGGAGAAAAACAAGTGACTGAAGAAAGGGCATCTTCTAGTGTTTAAAGAATTTATATTTACTAAGTCGAGCGCATAACCATGAATAAGATAAATTGAGGTAAAAATGGAAGTTTGTTCAAGTGGAAAACTTGTATATATCAAAGAAAAATTGATATAAATGGGGAAAAAATGTTCTTCAATGTGGAAGGGTAAAGAATTGAAAATGGAAGTTAAAAAAAAGCCAATTAAAACCTACAGGAAAAGTTGAGGGAAAGAAGGTAGAGAAGAATATCAGAAAGTATGTGATTTATATACATTATTATTTCTAGAGTTTGGATTTTGAAATAGTGGCATTTGATTGTTAGTGACTTTTGAGAAGGGTTTTAAAAACAATTTGAACACTGGGTCAGATAGTTCTTCTGGAACAGTAACTTAATTCAATTTGTGTCAGAAAGCAGGGAACCGCTGGGTGGTTTTACTTAGGTGGTTTATGACATGTGAAGTAAACTTTGTTTTGGTTCATTATAATCAAAGATTGATTTCTGGTTTAGAAAACCCAGAGATTGATAATTTTTTTAGGGCAGTTCAGAGGAGGTCTGACTAGAAAGTCAGAAACAAATATAGTGTCTCTACAAGACAAGGTTTTTTAGGGCGGTCAAGGGAATAGGTTACTTCATTAGAAAAGATTAGTGTGTGTGCCTTCGAAACCAGAGGGTTTGATGAGAAGTCTGAATATGATTAGAAGCTGAGAGTATTTATGCAAGAAGACGTCATAGTTCACAGGATAGAATCTGAGGAGAATCAATTAAGGTGAACTTAAAGATTTGACAGAGATATATCATTTTTCTAGGTTTGAATCTCTGTAAAGTGATGGAATAGGATGAGAGAATATGATGAAAACATGTTTTACTGGGTATTTTAAGATTTTTCTAACTATGTTCTGTACCTAGATAACTTGCTTCTTTTTTGTTTTCATCTTTTATGTAATAAACTTCTATTTTGTCATTAAAGAAGCTCTGCTGCCTCTTGAGACTATGTTTCAGTGAAAGATCACCTAGTTAACTAAAAGAAAAGAAATATGATCTGTCAGGACTGATTTCATTTTGGGATCTAACTTGCCCAGACACACTATCAGCTAGGATCATAACAAATGTTAAAAATATTAGGCTGCAAAAAATACACTCGGGAACAAAATAGCAAACACACTCCAGTGAAAAAATGAAATAACTCTCCAATATCATACTAGCAATGAAATGGCTCGGGAGTAAATTAGATCTTTAAAAGAAAGAAGTGTCTGTTTAAATGAAGGGAATATAGCTGAGATAATTAGAGGTTGTCTTTTTTTAGAAATGTTCATCTGGGAAGGAAGTGCAAGGTTTCTATTTAATTATTGTGGTTCAATTAATGTTATAAAACCAGTTGAAACTTAGAAGGAGAGAAAACTTTAGCTTAGAAAAGGGATTCTACCTGAATGTCAAAGTGTCCTGATGCACATGGAAGTGGCCAGAGGCTTATTTTGAGATTTGTTTTTTTTAGCAGTATATTTAGTAACACTGTCTTCATCTGGCTTCAATGTTCAGGGAAATATCAAGTTATGTTCTTCCTGTTTTGGAGGGAGATTCATATTTCTTTTGAGGATTGCTTGTTCACTTTGGAGCATCCAAGGAAACTAAACAGACCTTGTGCCAGTTACTCATCAAATTGTAAGAATTGTTTGAAAATGGCATTATGTCAGCAGTTTGCATGAGCTGTAAGTCTCGTTCTGTTTTTGGCATTTCCCAAACAACTACAGACCATCCTAACATTTTGCCATGCAAACGTCTAGTGATAACATGAAACATATAATTTTGCCTTCTCCTGGACTTATATTTCACCCCAAAAGTAGGGTAGATGTCATTGAGTTTCTAGGTTGTGATATATGTAAAGGACCGAATACTAGCTCTGATTCCCAGGATAATATGCTGGGTGGCGATGGGTGCTTAAAATGAAACAACTTGGCGAGTGCTAGTTATCACAACAAATGATTGTTTGTTTGGTAAAAAGCTCCTACACGAATGGAAATGGGTACATTTGTTGCCTAATTTTTTTTAAAAAAGCCAATGAATTGTATATGGAATAGGGAACAACACCATGATGTAGATTGATAGGCAGCAGGAATTCAGGATGGAGTGCCCTTTTTTAAACATATTTTTGCACTCTTTAAGGTTTCACAATTTAAATTTAATATGATGGAATAAGACAAATAGGAATGATTTCATGTCTAAGGCTGACATGTCCTCAGGAGATACTAGAGAAACTGAAGAAGATTAAATGATAACCTCATTCCATACAAATATATATCAAATAATGTACATAATGGTAATGAGAAGTAGCACATGTAAACTTTGACAAGACAAGGCAACATAAATTTAAATTAGTCAAATAAAATTAAAAACATGTCAGATGTACGTTTTTAGTCAAATGGTAATCATTTTTTGGATGAGACAGGATGGTAGAATCTTAGATAAAACAAGATCCTTTACTCATGTTGTCTTCCAATTTGAGGACTTAAGCTCAGAAGTCAAAGCAGACACTCTGGTGCAGCCCTAATAGAGGATGACACCATGAAGATGCCATCCTTTGGTGATATTTAAGCTGAGATCCCATCCTCCTTCCCAGTTGGTTATTAAAGATCCCATAATGCTATTTTAGAGTCAAAGTGCCATTGAGGTGTACAGCACGAAAAGAGACCCTTCGGTCCAACTCATCCATGCTGACCAGATATCCTAAACTAATCTAGTCCCATTTGCCAGTGCTTGGCCTATATCCCTCCAAACCCTTCTTATTTATATACCTATCCAGATGCCTTTTGAAAGTTGTAATTGTACCAGCCTCCACCACTTCCTCTGGCAGCTCATGCCACCCTCTGCGTGAAAAAGTTGCCTCTTAGGTCCTTATTAAATTTTTCCCCTCTCACCCGAAAGCAGAAGAGAAGTATAGGTTTGCCATTACCTGGATAGTATTTAGGACTAAATCAACACCACTAAAATAACTTGTCTGGTCATTATCAGGTTGGCCAACTCCTGCTCCTGAATCTTCTGTTCCTATAACGTTTGTGTGAACATGCTGTGTACAAATTTGTGGGTACATTTCCTATATAATAAGAGTACTGCAAGGGACTTTATTTACAATAAAATATTTTGAACACTTGGTGGTTGCGAAAGATGCCATTTAAATGAAAGTAGGCTTTCTTTTTATGTTTCTATATACTGTAGGGGCTTGACTGTGGAAAAGAAAGTGTAACATGGTAGATACATTCATTGGTTGTGAATTAGAGATATCATAAATCCTCATCCAGGAAAGTTCACAGAAACATAGTAATTGGAGACTGTTGTGCATTATTCATGTCATTTTTGTTATTCATTACAGGAACAAGGAATGTATATTCACCATTTAATTCATGCCCTGCTGTTCCATAGCTCAGTGCTAGTGCTAATTTAGAATATACTGTATTTATTACAGTTTGTAAGATTAAGAGCATTTATTTAAGGTTCTCTATGAATCTTGCTGACTTAACAACTTTGAAGTGTAGAGGTGGCAAAATCTAGTTATTATTATCTACTTTAAATGAGATATACATTTCTTCTGACAATTTTAAAAATACTAATTGACTATTGTTTTGACACTTAACGAGGTTTCTTTTGGAAATGCTGAACCTTACGGTTTTGTAATTAACACTATTTTACAGTAGCATTGCATCCTATAAACTTAGAACCACATGCATAAAAAAACCTGAGAATTTAAAACTCTCTCTTCTCCTTATTGTTCTGTGGGGAATTGGGTAAATCCATCTCTGTTCCCTTTCACTTTACACCCTTGTCTTATGTTGCTCTCCCTGCTTTGAGTTTCTTTTGTCCCTGTCCTGTTTTAGTCCTCACTTATTAATACGCCTCTGATTCTCTTAAACTGTTTTGTTACTCCTTCATCTCTGTCCTGTGCTGTCAGGGCTTCCAGTCATTTGTGGAGAAACTGGAGTGAACAGGGCCATAGAGTGGGGTTGGGAAGGTGTTGGATTTGATAAGATAGCTGCCTGGCAGTAAGGAGAACCTGAGGTTTGGTCATGCTTGGTCATAGGGAATACAGTGGATTCCATCTGAACTAAACTATCTGAAGTCAGATGGCAATGCTTCTCCAATGCAAACCAATTCTCATAAATCGGCATGAGTCTTTCCTCAATTAGTTTCAGCAGGCCATGGACCTACCTAGGGAATGCACAGCTGCGTACTCAAACGGCACTATGTCAGTATTAGTGATGAATTTTAGTGTCGTTGTGTCACAACGGTACTGTTCCTATCTCTAATCCAGGAGGCTCAGGCTCAAGTCCCACCTGCTGCAGAGAGATATAATAATATGACTGAACAGGTTGAATAGAAAAGATTTCATTATGAGCATGCTGTGATGCGTAGTTTCACCATGCCTCATATCTTGGGACCCAGAATTTGAGAACTATGATTATTTTAAAACCTCTTTGCAGTGGAAATCAATCTACTTTGGGACATTTAGTCCTCTAAAATATAGAATCAGAGGACCCCTATGGTGTGGAAAGAGGCCATTCAGCCCATCAAGACTGCACCAACCCTATGAAGAGCATCCCAAACAGACCCAGCCCCCTACCCTATCCTGTAACACTGTATTTAACAAGGTGAATCCATGTAATCCGCATATCTTTAGACTGTGAAAGGAAACCGGAGCACTCGATGGAAACCCACACAGAAATAGGGAGAATGTGCAACCTCCACACAGTTAGTTAGCCAAGATTGGAATCAAACCCAGATCCATGGTGTTAACCACTGAGGCCCCGTGCTACCTAGGACAATAGTTTACTGTGGATCGAAGATAAGGTATTTAGAGTGATAGAGATGTTCAGCATGGAAACAGTCACTTTGATTCAACTCATCCATGCCAACCAGATACCCTAACCTAATCTAGTCTCATTTGCCAGCACTTGGCCCATATCCCTCTAAACACTTCCTATTCATATATTCATCCAGATGCCTTTTAATTGCTGTAATTGTACCACCCTTCACCACTTCCTCTGGCAGCTCATTCCATACATGCAACCCCTCTGTGTGAAAAAGTTGCCACTTAGGACCCTTTTAAATCTTTCCCCCTCACCCTAAACTTATGCCTTTTAGTTCTGGACTCCTCTACCCCAGGGAAAAGGTCTTACATATTTACCGTACCATGCCCCTCATGATTTTATAAACCTTTATAAGGTCAACACTCAGTCTCCGATGCTCAAGGGAAAATAGCTCCAGCCTATTCAGCCTCTCCTTATAGCTCAAACCCACCACTCCTGGCAACATTTTTGTAAATCTTTTCTGAATTCTTTCATGTTTCACAATATCCTTCTGATAGGAGGGAGACCAGAATTGCATACAATATTCCAAATTGGTCTAACTAATGCCCACAACATGACCTCCCAACTTCTATTCCTGATGCTGTGACCAATAAAGGAAAGCATACCAAATGCTTTCTTCACTATCCTCTCTACCTGTGACTCCACTTTCAAGGAACTCTGAACCTACACTCCAAGGTCTCTTTGTTCAGCAACACTCCTCAGGACCTTACCACTAAGTGCACAAGTTCTGCCCTGATTTGCCTTTCCAAAATTCAGTACCTCACATTTATCTAAATTAAACTCCATCTGCCACTCCTCGGCCCATTGGTCCATCTGATCAAGATTCTGTTATACTCTGAGCTAACTATCTTCAGTGTCCACTGCACGTCCAATTTTAATGTTATCTGTAAACTTACTAGCCATACCTCCTATGTTCACATTCCAATCAGTTAAATAAATGTCGAAAAGCAGTGGACCCAGCACCAATCCTTGTGGCATACCACTGGTCACAGGCCTCCAATCTGAAAGGCTACCCTCCTTAATTAGAACTTATGTATAATCATCTCATATACTATAACCAGATTCAATAGATACAGTGTTTATTATGACTGATGGGTTTTTATGACACTCTGATAGTGTTCCTACCTCTGAGCTAGGAGGCCTGGGTTCATGTTCCATCTGCTCCAGGGATGTGCAATAATCCTGGTAAGCAAGTTGATTGGTAAATATCTACTTATTATGACTGAGCAATTATTAACTAGTGTTATGTAATATTATTAGCACAGAACCAGACCCTTTCATCCAATTCATCCATGCAGACAAGATATCCTAAGCCAATTAGTCCCAACTTCTAGCATTTGGCCCATATCCCAAAACCCTTCCTGCTCATGAACCCATCCAGATGCTGTTTAAGTGTTGTAATTGTACCTGCCACCACCACTTCCTCTGGCAGCTCGTTCAATACACACAACACCCTCTGTGTGAAAAAGTTGCCTGTCAGATCCCTTTTAAATTTTTCCCTTCTCACGTTAAACCTCTGCCTGCTAGTTTTGGACTCCCCTATCGTAGAACATAGAACATTACAGTGCAGTACAGGCCCTTCAGCCCTCGATGTTGCGCCGCCCTGTCATACCAATCTGAAGCCCATCCCACCTACACTATTCCATGTACGTCCATATGTCTGTCCAATGACGACTTAAATGCAATTAAACTTGGCGAATCTACTACCCTTACTAACCTCTGAGTAAAGAAACTACCTCTGATATCTGTCTTATACCTATCTCCCCTCACTTAAAAGTTGTGTCCCCTTGTGTTTGCCGTCCCCATACTTGGAAAAAGTCTTTCCCTGTCCACCCTATCTAACCCTCTGATTATCTTGTATGTCTCTATTAAGACACCTCTCAACCTTCTTCTCTCTAACGAGAACAGCCTCAAACCCCTCAACCTTTCCTCGTAAGACATTCCTTCCATACCAGGTAACATTCTAGTAAATCTCCTCTGCAACCCTTTCAAAAGCTTCCACATCCTTTTTATAATGCAGTAACCAGAACTGTACACAATACTCCAAGTGTGGCCATACCAGAGCTTAGTACAGCTGCAGCATAACCTCTTGATTCCGGAACTCAATCCCTCTACTAATAAAGGCCAAAACTCTGTATGCCATCTTAACAACCCTGTCAATCTGGGTGGCAACTTTCAGAGATCTGTGTACTAATTTACTAACCCATCCTTCTAAGCCCTCATCCAGGTCATTTATAAAAATGATGAACAGCAGTGGACCCAACGCCGACCCTTGTGGTACACCGCTAGTAACTGGACACCAAGATGAACATGTTCTATCAACTACAACCCTCTGTTTTCTTTCTGCAAGCCAATTACTGATCCAAACTGCAATGTCTCCCACAATCCCATTCCTCCGCATTTTGTATAATAGCCTACTGTGGGGAACCTTATCGAACGCCTTGCTGAAATCCATATACACCACATCAACTGGTTTACTCTCATCTACCTGTTTGGTCACTTTGTCAAAAAAATCAATAAGAGTCGTTAGGCACGACCTACCCTTCACAAAACCGTGCTAACTGTCCCTGATCAGATTATTCTTTTCTAGATGGTTATAAATCCTATCTCTTGTAACCTTTTCCAACACTTTACCAACAACTGAAGTGAGACTCACTGATCTGTAATTACCAGGGTTGTCTCTACTACCCTTTTTGAACAGGGGAACCACATTTGCTATCCTCCAGTCCTCAGGCACTATTCCTGTAGACAGTGATGATTTGAAGATCAATGCCAAAGGCTTGTCAATCTCTTTCCCTGCTTCCCAAAGGATCCGAGGATAGATTCCATCTGGCCCAGGGGACTTGTCTATTTTCACACTCAATTGTGGATGTCCTGGATGTTTCCCTTTTAATTAAGCCAAAATGATGAAAAACATAATTGATTTTATGTCTATCACTAGCGATCATTGAGTCAGTGTACTCTGAATTAGATTAGATTAGATTACTTACAGCCCGGAAACAGGCCCTTCGGCCCAACAAGTCCACACCGACCTGCCGAAGCGCAACCCACCCATACCCCTACATTTACCCCTTTACCTAATACTATGGGCAATTTAGCATGGCCAATTCACCTAACCTGCACATCTTTGGACTGTGGGAGGAAACCGGAGCACCTGGAGGAAACCACGCAGACACGGGGAGAATGTGCAAACTCCACACAGTCAGTCACCTGAGTCGGGAATTGAACCCAGGTCTCTGGCGCTGTGAGGCAGCAATGCTAGGCGCTGTGAGGCAGCAGTGCTAACCGTTGTGCCACCGTGCTGCCCATAATGTGTGCACTAAATAAATAATTTCAAAACCTACCTTTGTATGTGAAAAAAAATAGTTTTGGTCATTTTCTGTTGTCTTGAATCTGGCTAGAATTTGTTGTCTTTGGAAATGGTGCATTGTTGTGTTGAATTGGCAAAGAGGTAGAAACTAATAACCTAGAAAGAACCATAAATTTTAAATATAAGAACCATGAGTTGGAGAAAATGTCTGATCAGAAGTGGAAGGATGATAGCAGTTGGCTTTAGTGACAGCCATGAAGGAACCTTGATAACTTTCTTTCCTTTACTCATTAGTGGGATGTGTGCAGAAAAGGCCCAATGAGTCAACATCAACATAACTACCACTAAAAGTACACTAACCCCACTTTTCTGCACTTGTCCCATATCCTTAAAATTTATGATATTTGAAAAACTCATCCAAATACCCTTTCAAGGCTGTAAGGGTTCCAGCCTCCACTACCTTCCCAGGCAGTGCATTCCAGATTCCCAACATCCTCTGAATGAATTTTTTTTAAATTCCCAAGTGCCCACTGAAACTCCTGCCCGTTACCCTAAAACTATGCCCTCTTGATTGATCCTTCCACCAGGGGGAACAGCTGCTCTCTATTCACCGTGTCCATACCCCTTATAATCTTACACATCTGAAGCATGTCTGACCTCAGTCTTCTCTGCTCAAAAGAAAACAATCTAAGCCTATCTGGTCTCTCTTCATGGCTCAATTTCTCCATCCCAGGCAACATCTTGGTGAACCTCCTCTCTACCCCCTCTAGTGCTATAACATCCTTCTTGTAGTGAAGTGACCAGAACTGCATACAGTATTCCAGCTCTGTCCAACTCCAACATTACTTCCTTGCTCTTATACTCAAAGTCACAACTGATGAAAGCAAGTATACCATACGCTTTCTTATGCGAGGGCAGCACTTGTCCATCCATAAGTATCTTTGACTTGAGTGACTTGTTTGAACATTTCGGGGACAACTAAGAGTGAAGCCTGTTGTTATGGCACTGGAGTCACATGTAAGCCAGAAGGGGTAAGTATTGCAGATTTCCACCTTCAAGATCTGTAGTGACTTGGATGGGCTCTTACAATAATTCATAATAGTTCCCATGATCACCGTGGCTGAGACAAGCTTTATAGCCCAGGTTTACTCATTGAATCTAAGTCCCACCAGTATCACACAGGTTAGCCTTAACCTCAGATTATTATTACATTAATGTGGAGGTGCTTTTTTTTTATAAAACCTTAAGTTATCTCAGGAATGTGACTTAAAAGAAGTTCTGAGATTTAATATTAATGTATCAAAACCAGCAGTCCATTCTAAGTAATTAAAGACTTATCAGCAATCTAGGTTTGTTCAATATATCTCATCAGTTGTATGACACTTTAGCCTTTGACGATATATTCTGTGTCCTATGATCCTGCCCCATTAGCTACCTGATGAAAGAGCAGCGCTCCAAACTCTTGTGCTTCCAAATGAACCTGTTGGACTATAACATGGTGTTGTGTATTATGACATTGACATCACCACTATCTCCATAAATATAGAAATTAAAAGTATATCAACCAGACAGATTCAACCTAATTTAAAATCCATTTTATCCCATAAAGATTGTTCAGTGAAACATTCCTATGAGGTGTTGGTGGTTCTGCAATCAACAATACCTACCTTCTCAAAAATTTCTCCCAAAGTACTTCAGGCTTGGCATTATCATTTCTGGCATTCATAAATCTCTTCAAGTTTCAACTTAACCCAACATTTCACACCTGTTCCCAGTATTGTATCTATAGTTATTCCAACAGTTTTTATTGAGGGTGTCTTCCTCTATGTAAGGAGGACTGTACATCCAAAGGCAGTTGAATATTTCAATCTAATCTCAGTGTATCAATCTGAAAGATTACAGGAGTCGCAAATAAGTCACAAATCCTGAATAAAATCTTGCTGTTCTTTCATGTCTCGAATTTAAGCTTAAAATTAATTCCTCATTTTCATAAAAGCTTTTCATTCATAGTTTGTTCTTAGAAATTTTAGTACCAAATAATGTCCTCAAAATGTATTGTTTGGGCAACAGGTTGTATGGTGATTGATTAAATATGGAAACCTGTGTAATCTTAATTCGTAAATATTGGCAGATAAGAATGTGTTATTTCACACCCTTGAAATGTGCTAACTGTGTTGTTGTGGAGGTGGTTTAGATACCTTGCTCACATGCTGGTAAATTCTCAATGCATTCATAAATGATAAACCAGTGACATTGGGGCATTCCCAGTTTGAGTAATAAATGCCAAAAATACAACTGAGGCACAAGTTGAGGACAGGTCTGACTTTGTAGGAGATCCTACTAAAGAATTACTTGCTGTCTATGTTATTCAATGGTAGGACGAAGTTCAACGTTCATTTCTATATATTACAATCCGATAAAGTATTTGCAACAGTGTAGCTGTGTCATGAGCTCATATACATGCATTTGCAAAACTCTATCAAAATACATTGGCCCATAGTGTTTTGATGGGAAGTTTCTGGATGGTTTCCCACAAACGGAGAAAATTGGAGGGAAATTACCTAAGTTGCTCTTGCACACCACCTGCTGGCTGTTTTCAGAGTACAGCTGTAGTATCAACAGACTCTGAAAATAGACCTGCTTTTTCAGTCAAAGTGGGCCTTGTTATCCATGACCATGACCATGACCAAAGGGTAACATCTTATTATTTGACTCATTGTGTTTATAGTAATTGCAAATGAGCTGGAAGACCAATTCCATTTTCCAGACCTTGATGCATGGATGAATAAGTTGCAGTATTTCAATTTCATATTAAAGTTTTTTTTTAAAAAATGAGTGTTTTTAATGATTCAGGTAATGTGTTCTAGACCCCCATCATTCTTAGATTCTGGAAAATCCCAGGGATTGGAAACCTGCCAATGTCACACACTTTCTCAAAAATGGAATGAGTCATAAATGGGTAACTATAGGCCATTTGTCATTTGGGAAAATATTTGAGTATGATAAAGCAGAGCATTTAGAATTGCACAAAACAGACTTGTGGAGGCAGTATGGATTCATGAAGGAAAACCATGCCAGGAATTTTTTGAGGAAGTGACAAACAGGATAGAAAAGAGGATCAAGCAGATGTTATATATTTGGATTGCCAGGAGTTATTTGACATGGTAGCACACATTAGGCTACTTGATAAGGTAGGAGCCTATGGTTTTGGGGCTCGAATATTAGCATGGATTGAAGATTGGTTAATTACTAGAAGATGGAGCATTGGATAAAGGGGCTATTTTCAGGATGGGAATCTCTAAAGAGTAGAATGCCACAGTGTTAGAGCCACAATTATTAACAATATATGTTCATGACTTTAAGGGAAATGGATAATCTTATCACCAGGTTTATGAATGACATAAAAATAGGGGCAAAAAACACTGCAGATGCTGGAATCCAAAGTAGTCAGGCAGGAGGCTGGAAGAACACAGCAAGCCAGGCAGCATCAGGAGATGCAGAAATCGAAATTTCGGGTGTGACCCTTCTTCAGGGAGAGAGGCAACTGGTAAAAATGACAGAAGAAGGCCACAGAGGGATATAAGCAGGAAAATGACTTGTGACTAGAACACAAGAAGCCTATAAAAGGATATAGATACCTTAAATAAGTGGGAAAAAATCTGGCAAATGGAGAAAAACATGGGAAATGTGTGAAAATGTCAAATTTTGACAGAAAGCATTGTAAGATACAGAGAGGTCTGGGGGTCCCAGCACATGAATCACAGAAGATTAGTTTGCAGGTACAAACAGTATCACCTCACAGGAGTCACCTGGCAAAACGAAATGCTTGATAACAAGTATTTTTTCGGAGCATCTTGGTCTGGACGAGGAGACAATGGGGAGACCAATGGAGCCGCACTGACTACTGCAGAGAAGAAGGGAAGGGCGGTGGAGATGAATTTGTTTTCCACTATCGTGTGGCAGTCAGATCAATCTGCATCATCAGTACAAGTGGGTACGAGGAGCTCATGTATGTTTACTCCCTGAAATGTGTGTCTAATCAGTACTTGAGTGCTAAACTGGCACATGTCTGACTTAAATTTCAGGTAAATTGAAGTTATGGTGATCATGGATTTAGGCCTGAAGGGTTGAGCAAAAATCTTAGTCATTTTGAGAAGTTTCCCTACTATCTCAAATTACTGGACATCTACCAGAATCTTAAGAGTTTTTAAAAAATTAAACTTAACAAAGAAAACCCCAGCAGCTGAGCTCTGCTGGAATATGCAGTCCCAGGGACAGTTTGTCTGGGAGCTGGGGAAACCTATTGGCACCTCAGCCCCACAAGATCAATGAACTAACCTTTATGACTCTGTGGGAAGCAAGAGAAGTGATTGCTGGGCCCCTAGTTGAGATATTTGTATCACCAATAGTCACAGGTGAGGTGCCGGAAGACTGCAAGTTGGCAAACTTGGTGCCACTGTTTAAGAAGGGTGGTAAGGACAAGGCAGGAAAGTATAGACCAGTGAGCCTGACATCGGTAGTGGGCAAGTCTTTGGAGGGAATCCTGAGGGACAGGATGTACATCTATTTGGAAAGGCAAGGACTGATTAGGGATAGTCAAAATGGCTTTGTGCATGGGAAATCATGATTCACAAACTTGATTGAGTTTTTTGAAGAAGTAACAAAGAGGATTGGTGAGGGCAGAGCAGTAGATGTGATCTATATGGACTTCAGTAAGGCGTTCGACAAGGTTCCCCATGGAAGACTGGTTAGCAAGGTTAGATTTCCTGGAATAAATGGAGAACTAGTCATTTGGATACAGAACTGGCTCAAAGGTAGAAGACAGAGGGTGGTGATGTTTTTCAGACTGGAGGCCTGTGACCAGTGGAGTGCCACAAGGATCGGTGCTGGGTCCACTACATTTTGTCATTTACATAAATCATTTGGATGCGAGCGTAAGAGGTACAGTTAGTAAGTTTGCAAATTACACCAAAGTTGGAGGTGTAGTGGACAGCGAAGAAGGTTACCTCAGATTACAACAGGATCTTGACCAGATGGGCCAATAGGCTGTGAAGTAGCAGATGGAGTTTAATTCAGATAAATGCATTTTGGGAAAGCAAATCTTAGCAGGACTTATACACTTAATGGTAAGGTCCTAGAGAGTGTTGCTGAACAAAGAGACCTTGGAGTGCAGGTTCATACCTCCTTGAAAGTGGAGTCACAGGTAGATAGGATCGTGAAGAAGGTGTTTGGTATGCTTTCCTTTATTGCTCAGACTATTGAGTATAGGAGTTGGGAGGTCATGTTGTGGCTGTCCAGGACATTGGTCAGGCCACTGTTGGAATATTGCATGCAATTCTGGTCTCCTTCCTATCGGAAAGATGTTGTGAAACTTGAAAGAATTCAGAAAAGATTTACAAGGATGTTGCCAGGGTTGGAGGATTTGAGTGATAGGGAGAGGCTGAGCAGGCTGGGGCTGTTTTCCCTGGAGCTGAGAGGTGACCTTATAGAAGTTTACAAAATAATGAGAGGCATGAATAGGATAAATAGACAAAGATTTTCCCTGGGGTTGGGGAATCCAGAACTAGAGGGCTTAAGTTGAGGGTGAGAGGGAAAAGATATAAAAGAGACCTAAGGGGCAACGTTTTCACGCAGAGGGTGGTACGTGTATGGAATGAGCTGTCAGAGGAAGTGGCGGAGGCTGGTACAATTGCAAAATTTAAGGGACATTTGGATGGGTATATGAATAGGAAGGGTTTGGAGGGATATGGGCCGGGTGCTAGCAGGTGGGACTAGATTGGGTTGGGATCCATGGATGGGTTGGACCAAAGGGTTCTGTTTCCATGCGGTACATCTCTATGACTCTATGACAAACTGAATTCAGACAACATGGAGTCTGCACAAATTCCAAAACCTCCAACTTCAGTGGATATTCCATACAATCAGGAAGCCTCTGCGCCCTGATGGAAAAGACATTTGCCCCCTATCTGATCATCAGGAAGACCAATTCATCTTGGAAGAAACAACAAAGAGACTATTGCTGGAAACCATACACGGCAGCAAGATAAGAGGCCTGCAATTTTGTATAATTGCAGGCCCTGATTCCAGATGAGAAAGAAGTCAGAAGGGGTTGAGCAGTAAGAGGGAAGGATCTTCTGCAACTACCACCAGGAGAAGACCGCCACTGCAGGGATGATCCTCACAGCCATCTCTGACCTCCATCACCCAGCCACAAACCACAAACCTGACAACTGAAGACACTCAAGAGCACTGACACCAACCCAATCAACACCCCGATCTCGGGCACATTCTAAGATGAAGACCCGCTTGCAAGAAATAAAAAACAGTCAAGGTACTCATCTGACAGATCCAAACACATCTTAATGTATCAGCGGACACAGCCCAGGCTGAAGTCCTACAATGTCCAAAGTCCTCAGCAGAGGACCAGCTACAACAAGCGGGAACAGCCACCCGTACTTCAAAATCATGTTGTTCCAGTGATGAGCTCAATTTCATTAAAATCCAACTAGTTAGCAGGAAGGGGGGAGGTGGGTTGGCAATGGTGCAGGGTATCCCAAGGTCAGGAAGATCTCTTTCATCAGGCACTTGAGACTATATTACTGTTCTGTGCATGTAACATTACATAGCTTGTGTTAGACTAATAGTATATTTTAGTCCTTGCCTCTGTACTTGACAATGTCAATTCCACTGCTTGTAATTTGCCTCTTTTTCTTTTGTTTCTTTGTGATATATTCACCATTCTGTCATTTTCTGTAAATATTCAAGTATGTGTTTTAATAATGCAGGGATTTTTTGCCCCTGTGATACCTGTCTCCTGTTTTATCCACGTTTACAAGGTTAAGTCCAGTGCCAAGGCCAAGGACCTGGTGGGTGATCTGGGCTGTCTGAGAGTTCCAGCAGTGTACTGATTACATAAACCAGAATTCCTTACAGGTCAGAATTATGCAGTCAACCCAGAGCTTTAAGCAAGCGAGCCTTAATAACAATTCACATGTTTCGTGTTTTTTTCTCTCACTTTTTGGCCAAACTACATCCTAAAGAGGTGGTAAGTGGGCATCAACCTGTAAGTTCTTGGAAATGATCATCATTGCATAGCTGTCTAGTTCCTGCTGAGCAGGTGGGTTGAAGCTCTGCACCATTCCCAAGTCATCCCACTTAATATGCAAAATGACAGATAATCTTTAGACTAACAACCCAAGCTTTTACCATTGAACCTTTAAAAGTGTTAAGGGAGATTTTCACTTCTAAAGAAACATAGGGAATGTCACTGCTGTTTGATTTCAAACCTCCTTACCATCTGCTAATCCAGCAAAAAGATGTTATTTTTATCAGAAACTTTTCTCAGGTATAAAGTTAAACTGGAGGTGGTTTCCAATTAACACAAATATATAGTTTCCTGATGGTTCAGTTAATTAATGCATCAGCAGCAAGGACAAGCAACAGATATTACAGCAGGAAGTATTTGGACAGAACTGATCCATCCTTAGGCAAATCTTCATTCACTTCCCGGATTAAATATTGATGAGGTAAAGCGCAAGGGAAACTAGAATGTTGCCAGGGCTGGAGATTTGTAGCTATGAGACTAGATTGGAGATGTTGGGTTGGGGTTGTTTTCCTTGTAACAGAGAAAGCTTGGGGGGGGGGGGAATGGGTGACATGATTGAGGTATACAAAATGTTAAGGGGTAGAGATAGAGTAGACAGCAGAAACCTGTTTTCTCATTGCAGAAATTTCAGAAATCAGGGATCATAGTTTCAAGCGAAGTGGCAGAAGGATTAGATGGGACGTGAGGAAATGATTTCTTGTGTAGAGATTGGTGGGTGTCTGGAGTTTACTACGAGAGTTGGTGATGGAGGCAGAGACCCTAAAAGAATCTGCACCTTAAATGCAGTAAACTACAGGGCTGTAAGGCATGGGCTATTTGCAGGAAGATGGAATTAGAAGGGCCATCTGGCTGTCTTTGGGTTGGTATGGACAAGATGGGCCGAATGGGTCCCTTTTGTTTTGTATCATTTCTATAGTTCCTATGGAGACATACTGTAGTTGCTAAATTGATAACCAGTAGATATTTTGGCTTGGCTTGTCTTGGGTTGTGTGAGTTTTTATTTGCCCAGTTTGACATTTGTTTTTATTTTGAAGGACAAAAATCAGTATTAACTGTGCTTTCACAAAGCTAATCTCTGTACAACACAGCTGAGCTCCGATGGAGCAAAACATGTCTGTGTGCTCCTGCTACTGGCTTAATACCTTTCTTGGCAATGTATTTATATGACAGACTCAGAAATTCCTTAAAATTATGATCTCTTATCCACACCTGACTTCCTCCTGCTCACCAGTGGCAACTGTGTCTTAGACACATTGGCTCTTAGCTCTGGAATTTCCTCCCTAAGTTCCACACTTGTTTCCCCCATTAAGGCACACTTTAAATTTTAGTGCTTTCCAAACTTTTCCAAATTATGATTCCATTTTGAGGCAAGGAAGTTGTTGTTTACTGTGAAATAAGAGCTGTGAGGGGGGAAAGGGTGACCTGTAAGAAGCGAACAAGCTCTGGCCTAAGTGGGGGTCTATGTGGTAGTGTGAGAGGCAGTGTGCAGTTGTTATAACTTGGTCAGAGCCCCAAAATGTAGGTTTGATTCTCACAAACCTACAATTTCAGCTCTTTGCTCCACTTGGAGTCTTAACCCACACTTTGGGAAGCCTTGCTTTAAAAAGGGTGGACTGAATCTTACCAGGAATTGTAAAAGTGTCAATTTTGGTGAATTACGGGGTGGGTTTCTCTCTGCGAGCCCTGGCGGATTTTCCCAAGCTTATCTTTCCAAACCCACCTCATTCCCTATGTATGTCCCCATTGTGTCCTATGTGTTGCTTCTCCCACTCACAACAGGTAGTGATATTGGCTAAAGTTGGGATTCCTGACACCAGCACCATCTGTAGAGCACATCTGCACAAACGGGTCAAATGTTGGCAGTCTGACAGCTGCCCTGTTTCATTTGCACAGATGGAGGGTAGCTGGCATCCTGTTTTACCAACAGGGACCTGGAGGTCCTCCTGGAGGGGTCCATGTGGTTGCTGTCCATGGTGTGCCCTGAGAATTTGTTGACTGGTAGAGACCTGGAAGAGCATGCGGTGAGCTGCAGTCACCAGGCAACCACTCTCATTTTTATCCTAGGAAGTGTTGCTCTCTAGTTTCTATCTGGTGGATGAGTGAATGAAAACTGTAATCAATGAGGTGAGACTAAGTAATCCTGAGGATTCAAATGCTTGTGAATAGGGTTTTTCATGCTCACCAATGAGAATCTCACCTGTTCACCGCTTGGTTGGAAAATGGGACTTCTTTGCTCCTGAAGGCAAAAAGCTCTTCACTAGTAATCTTAAGTGATTCTCCCAACATTGTCACTAATTCCCACATCATTCAAATACTAGGCAGCCTGTGTGCTGCTACTGCTGCAAGCCTGAGCTCAGTCCCTCTGCACTCTTGAACCGAGCACAGCTGCCCTGCCTTTTGACACACCTTGAGGCCTAATGTAAAGACCCTGTCTTGGGCCCTGTTCACTGGATGTGAGCATTGCTTGCAGGTCTACAATTTGTTACCCATCCCTAGTGGTCCTTGAGGAGGTTATGTGCTGATATTTTTGGACTGTTGCACTCCATGTGGTGTAGCTACAAGTACAGAGATTCCATGATGCTGACCCACTGACAGTGAAGGAACAGCGATATGTTTCTACATCAGGATGGTGAGTGGCTCAGAGGGGAACTTGCGGATGGTGGTGTTCCCACACATCTGCTCTCATTGTCTTTCTAGGTGGTAGAGGTCACAGGTTTGGAAGGTGCTGCTGAATGAGCAGTGGTGCATAGTCACAGTGCATCTTGAAGATTATACACATTGCTGCCACTGATGCCCGGAGTGCATTTTGATGCTGGTGGATGGGATGCCAATCAAGTGGGCTGCCTTGAATTGGTTTGGTTTGAACCTCTTGAGTGTTGATGGATCTGCACTTATCCAGGCAAGTCCCTGTCCTTGGAATGTTACATATACGACCTCAATGAAAAATGCTATACATTTGTTTTTGAGAGCAAGGAAGAGTAATAATAGAAATTCAACAGCTCAGTTCAGAAATTAATGACTCTCTTCCCTATATGGTTCGATTTAGAGTTAATCTGCCAGCAGCAACTACATGTGGTAACTTGCAGAGAAAGAAGGTCAAATGGTAATGAACATTTTAAAACCCTGTATGTGGAAATTGTATGCTAAATTTTAGATAGACAATAGCTTTATTAAATGCCTGAAATGAAATTACCTTGAGCTGCCTGGTAATATTCTGTCATTTGTCCCTTAATTGAAACAGCATGTAAAGATGCAGCATTTCTTGCGTTCTCAAACCCATTTGTGAGGCAGGCTGATTTGCCATTAATTCTATAGCCCAATCCTGCTGTGCCAGGCACAGCTGTAAATATGCTATTTCTCTGGTGCCTGGGATGCCTGTGACATTGTGATAAACTCTTCCAGATAAAAGCCATCAGTCTGCCACAAACTCCTGCAACTTCACTGACAACCAGTCAAACAGAAAATGAATGTGTCACAATAAATGAATGACAATTCCTCCTGTTGATATGATGAAGAATTACAGGCTGTGCTCAATTTATGCAGCTTTGGCTGGCAGTGGTAATAGTGTAACTCAGGATGAGTAACAAGCTTAGCAGTCATGTGGGCAGTGGCATTTCCTCGATCATTTCGGAACTACTCCCTTATGTTCTAGCAGATCCACAAAGTCAAATACTGTAAATGTGGTACAGGATAACTGTTTTCTTGCTTTTAAAGTGTTATTAAAAGTCTCTTAGTTCAAGCATTTTTTTTTCCTTCCTTTACTTTTTCTCATGGGACATAAGAAATACGTAAAGAGAAAAAGGAATTTCATCCAGCACACAACATATTGGGCTGAATTTCTGAAATTCTGTACAAGTCTTACCAAACTCGAAATGTTACCTCTGTTTCCCTTTTCACAGATGCTGCCCGATCTGCTTCTTTGTTTGGGCTCGATTTTACATTTTTGTTATTCACTCATGGGATGTGGGTGGCTCCAGCTAGCCAAGGTCCAGTGTTCTTCCATTGTTGTCCTTGAGGAGGTGGTTCTTGAACCGCTGCAGTCCATCTGCTGTGGATTGACCCATGATGACATTAGGGAGGGATTTCCAGGATTTTGATCCAGTGACAGTGAAAGAACATGATATATTTCCAAGTCAGGATGGTGAGTGGCTTGGAGGGGAACCTGCAGGTGGTGTGTTCCCATGTATCTGCTGCGCTTGCTTTTCTGGATAGAAGTGGTCATAGGTTTGGAAAATGCTGTCCCAGTATCTTTGTTAAATTTCCACAGTGCATCTTTTAGATGGTACACACTGGTGCGACTGAGCATCGGTGGTGGATGTAATGTCAGTCAAGCTTGGCTGTTTTGCCCTGGATGGTTTCTAGCTTTTTGAATGTTGTTGTGGCTGCACTTATACAGGCAAATGGGGAGTATTCCATCACACCCCTGACTTGTGCCTTGTAGATTGTGGACAGGAGGGACAGGAGTTGAGTTACTCACCACAGTATGCGTAGTCTCTGACCTGCTCTTGTAGCCAATGCATTTATTTGGTGAGTCCATTTGAGTTTCTGGTCATTGTAATCCATAGAATGTTGGTAATAAGTGATTCAGTGAAAGTAACGTCACTGAATGTCAGAAGATGGTGATTAGCTTGTCTCTTATTGGACAAGGTCATTGCCTGGCATTTGTGTGGCACAAATGTTATTTGGCTAATTGGCTTGAGGCAAGACATCTATTGCCCCTGCGCGCACCCCCCCCCCACCCCCACCCCCACCCACCACCACCACCACCATCAACAGTATGGTTATAAGTTCCATTCCATTCCTGAGAGCTGGTGGCTCATCGATCCCCAGCATATCTCTTACCCCCACCATTATAGGAATATGTTGCCCCTGCATTCTCCCACTGCTCTGATGTAGGTTTTCCTTCATGTTGCTTTGGCCGAATCCTGTCTTTATCTCATTAATGTTAGACTTCCCCGAATTCAGAACCTTTTTTTCGGGAGCGTCTTTGTTCTTTTCCATATAACCTTAAATCTTACTATGTTATGGTTTGTTGTTTAGAGGAGTGGTAAGGTTGTAAGAAGAATAGTGGGCTGGCTCTTGATAGCCCACTTGATGCCAAGTTCCTTAATAAGAATATTGACTAAATGCCTTAAAATGAGGCAGTGAAACAGAGGTTCACCAGATTAATTCCTGAGATAATGGGATTGGCTTATGAGAAAAATTGACAAAACTAGGTCTTTATTGCTTTGAGTTTTTAAGAATGATGGGTAACCTCATTGAAACGCACAAAATTCTCGCAAGGCATGACAAGATGAATATTGATAAAATCTTCCCCTAACTGATGAATTAGGACAGAAATGTGCCATTTAAGAATGAGCTCAGGAATAATTTCTTCACCCAAGAAGGTGGCAAACCTTTGGAATTCTCTCCCCTTAGAGCTGTAGAAGCTTAATCATTGAGTGTGTTCAAGACAGATTTCGATAGATTTCTCTGCACGAATGATGTTAAGGGACAGGGAGACAGTGCAGAAAACTGTCAATGATGAGATGAACAGCCATGATCTAAATGTGGTGAAGAAGGGTCAATGAACTGAATAGCCTAAACTTATTCCTATAGCACTGACTTATTTACAGCATTGTTCACTTAAATACACCAATAAAACAAAGAACAATGTGATTATTTTCCATTAAAAGATACTCTTAAGTGAAACAATAGCCAATGATGGTTTGTGTTTCATACCCACATCTGTCAATTTGAATACCTAGCAATATTCTCTTTTTGCATTTTGTGTAATTAAATTATCAGTGTACTCTTTAAATGTGATTCATGGTTTTGATACATATATCCAGCTTGCCCTGTGGTAAATTTTGCCATGGTTTACTGAAATGCGAACTCTTGGTTGTTACAGACTGCAGCATTAAAGATTGGGACATTGTACATAGAGTGAAGGAAAATGCTAAAATATTCTGGAAGAACTTCTGTTTTAAAAAGATCCATAAACTAATCATTTAACAGTGTCCCATGAATATAAAAGTATCTTTTCAGGGTTAGTTCCTTTGCTGATGAAATGCTATTAATCACAGTTGTAAAAATATAAATAGCTGGAAAAGCTCAGAAAGTCTGGCAGCATCTGTGGAGAGAAATCAGAATTAACGTCTCTGATTTACAGCATCTGCAGTTCTTTTGGTCTTATTAAAAGCCAGTTGCACCTAATTGGACCAAATATAACTTCCTAAGATATCTTGAGCATTGATGCAGGAATGGCAATGTTGACATTCTCACTGATCCCAAAGGGGCCTGGTGGTTCAGTGGTTAACACTGCTGCCTCACAGCACCATGGACCCAGGTTTGTTTCCATTCTTGGGTGACTGTCTGTGTGGAGTTTGCACATTCTCCCTGTGCCTGCATGGATCCCCTCCAAGTGCTTTGGTTTCCTCTCACAGTCCAAAGCCGTGCAGGTTAGGTGAATTGGCCATGCTAAATTGCCTTCAAGGATGTGTATGTTATATGCATTAGTCAGGGGTAAATGTAGGGTAATAGAGTAGGAGAATGGGTCTGGGTGGGTTATTCTTTGGAGGGTTGGTATGGACAAATAGCCTGTTTCCACAATGTAGGGATTCTTCTACTCTATGGTTGCTGGTTTTAAGATGTGGTGGGTGCCTACCTAAACGACTGACATCCTGAAGTTTGGAATGGTATTGGTATGACCTGAAGGTTCATCATTAACACTTTCTCTTCCACTGCCACAGAATCAAGCCCATTAATATCTGTAACACATGCATATTACGGATTTACATGATTAAATTCTGCAATGACTAAGTATTTTTTCTTAACTACACTCCATCAACTGAGCTGAAATTTAGTTTGAACTAAATCACATTTTAAATCAATAGATCCATATATTTGTTTCTACATATTTTTGAATCAATGTCTCATTCCACATCTCTGGAGCAGGTGGGCCTTGAACCCTAGTGTTTAATCAACATGTGATGACTGGGTCCATCTGCACTGGAAAGAATTTGGCTGTTAATTGTTGACACTGAAGATCTTAATCGCACCTTGTTCAGGCGTGTTATGACCTTCTGGGAAGCTGGGATTTGAACCTGGACCTTCTAGGACTAGTATTAGAAACACTACCATGATACCATACGATCCTAAAGTCAAATGTGACTTTAGAGGCTTTAGCAGATCATTGCTGAACATGCATCTACAATACACCTGTCTCTGTTTTTTTTATTGGAGGTATTACCAATTTGTAATAAATATGTTTGGTAGCTGCAATAAGATAAAAGATAAAAGAATACTAATACCAGCTTGATATGTTTAGTAGTCCAGATATGTTTTAGTCAAACTGTCCGAAAGTGTTATTGCACTTGTGGAGCAGTTGAGACTTAAACTCAGACCTCCTTACTCAGAAATGGGGACACTACCACCATGCCACGAGATTCTACTGTTTACCAGACTACTGCTGACATAAATGACAGTAGGTTTTAAGCATGTTTGAGTATTATAGATGAGTTGACATTTAGAACTAATTTGTATTGAATTGGCTATTTGATCACTCCTGATTTTTTAATATATAAACAGTTGCTCTGTTCACTTACTCCAACCAGAAAAAACGCCTAATGCTGCAAGGACTTTCCACAAGAATAATTAATGTCTAATTGTATTACTGACCAATTTATTTAGGAAAAGAATCTCATGGCATCCAGATGGTCTAAGTAAATAATTGCTAAATGACAGATGGAAAGGGATTGGAAAAGCGAATCTCTTTGGTCATTTGGTTAATTTTTCAGAATCGGCAGTAATAAAAGTGATTCTGCATAGTTGAGTCTCATGACCTTGGTGGATCCCAGGATATGTAGAATAATTGAAAATACTTTATTATTTGTGTAATAACTGACAGAAAGTAGATAATTAAAATACCTTCTTTCCATTTTGTTCTGGAGTATAATCCCACATGTACAGGCCATTCAGCCCATCGAGTCGACTGTGCTATTTAATACAATCATGACTGATCAAACATTTCAATGCCTTACCATCTTAGAACCATAGCCTTGTATGCCATTGGTAATCAGAAATCTCTCAATCTCTAAACATGGTTAAAGACTAAGCTTCCAAAAACCGCGGTAATAGAGAATTCCCAAGGTTTACAATTCTCTGAGTAAAAAGATTTCTCCTCATCTTCAACATAAGTGGATCCCCTAATTTTTAAATTGTGTCTCCTGGTTCCTGTCTTACCAACCAGTAGAAACATCTTATCTGTATCTATTCTGTCTATCCCTTTAAGCATTTTGTAATTTTCTAGTTTGGTGACCTCATTTTTCATAACTTTAGAGAGTACAGGCAGAGTTTGCCCAAATTGTCTTTGTAGGATAGTGCCACCAGTCTAGGAACAAATCTGGTGAACCTTCATTGAACTATCCTTCAGACAATAATGTCCTTCCTGAGGTAAAAAGACCAAAACAGCACACACTGCCTCAGGTAAAATCTAACCAATTCAGTACAGTTGAAGCAAGACGTTATTATTTCTGCATTTAAATCTCTTACAATAAATGTTGATGCTCCATTAGCCTTCCTAATGGCATGCTGCAATTGGATGGTAGCCTTCAGTGACTCGTACAAGTAAACTTCAGTTCTTTTGTACGTCTGCACTTTCCAACATCTCACCATTTAAGAAATACTCTACACATGTATTACTCCCACCTATGTGAACAATCCTACATTGTTCTAACTTGTATTCCCGCTGCCATACTTTTGCCCATACAATAAGCATATCTGGATGGTTTGATGTAAAGGGTGGCCTAGCACTAACAGTCAAAGCCACAACCCTAGACCATGTCAGCCTTATCTGAGGCTGTCACCCAGGTCAGTACAGTCTTGGCAGCCTGCAGCAATGCTCAGCAATGTTGGAAAAAGGTCAATGATCTTCTTTGCTCAGGCAATGTAAGTGCCACCATCTTATCTCTGCTGCCTCACTGTCTGTGTCTCTGCCACTGCACCCAGCAAGGCTCGTGCTCTACCACTCTCACTGGTTAATACAACACGATCCCTGGAATTCTCCTATCCTGGGAAAACAATCTTGCCTATTCACCTTTTCCATGACCCTCATGATTTAAAAACCACTATGATTGCACCCCTGAGCCTCCAATGCTCCAGAATGTGGGTGCAAGAGTTGCTGCTCTTTTGGTGGATATCTGTTGAATGGTGACCTGTTCCAGGAATGGGACATGGGCAGCATCAGGTATGAGTGACGCCAGGGAGCCAGGCTTGGTAATTAATGAGATGAGTTTGGCAATTTATGGCAAGAGATCTCACTATGTTTCAGGGCAAGAATCCCTCAAAAAAACCCTCAATACATCTCACAAAAAAAGTGAGATTCAGATAAAAAAAGTTTGAGTATTTTGAGGGCAGATGTAGATGAATTCTTGATAAACAATGGGGTGAAAGGTTACCAGGAGTAAATGTGAATCAAATCAGTCATGACCTCAATGAGCAGGTCTGAGGAGGCTGAGTGGCTTACTCCAACTCCTAATTCAGATGTATGTTGATCTGCAAAGTGTGATGGAAGTTTAGAATTCTCCCAGTAACAATGATTTATGTTGGATCAACAACAGAAATGTATCTTAATCAAAGATATTAAGGGACAAGCAGTCGGGCCATGTGTCCAGAGATAGGTCACAAATCAGCCATCAACCCATGAAATGGCAGTACATGCTCAAGGGGTTAAGTCTACTCCTGTTACTATGTTATCAAGAACCAAAAGACTGCAGTAAAGCATTCTATTTGTATCAATGTAAAGGGCAGGGAGTGTGCTATTACTCATCTTAAATATTGCCACTTCAAGAACACAGAATATTGATTTATTGGAGGTAATGCCTTGTTTTTGTTACACTCAATCTCAACTAAGAATGAAAACAAACCTGAAATTATATCACAGCTTGCACTAGTTTAATTTAAAAATCACACAACACCAGGTTATATCCAACAGGTTTATTTGGAAGTACAAACTTTCAAAACGCCACACTTTCATCAGGTAGCTAGTGGAGTAGAATCGTAGGACACAGAATTTATTGTAAATATCAAAGTGTCATGTAACCAGATTGTGTCCAAACTGTTTACTAAATGTTTCATTTGTTTGTAGGCAACCTTATAACCAAGGTGTACGTAACAACCATCCACAACTGCAAGAAAGACAACTGAGCAGATAGTCTTTGGTAGTTTTGTTTGAAGGATATTTGCTAACTGAGGCAATGCTTTATCTGCTGAGAATGACTTACCAGGGTGAGAAGTCACACACAAAAGTCCTCAACAGTATCGCCATAGCCAATAGTCATGACCAGATATTAGTCTCTTGTTGACAGGAGACTTATTTAAGTACAGTGGAGTGAAATATCACACAAACAGAAATGCTGGAGAAGCTCAGCAGGTCTGGCAGCATCTGTGGAGGTACATCAGAGTTAACGCTTCGATTCAGTTCTGATCAAGAGTTACCAGACTCGAAACACCAACTTTACAGGAAGAATGACAAAGTCCTTCAATGGCAGTTCAAGGAGTTTGGTAATAAACCAAAAAGTAGGAGCTCTAGGGTAGTAATCTCAGGATTACTCCCTGTATCATGTGCTACTGAGGCTATGAACAGAGACAGAGTACAATTGATCATGTTCCTAAAGAGCTGGTGTGGGGCCGGGAGTTCAGATATCTGGATCTTTGAGATGTTTTCCAGGGAAGGTGGGATCTGTACAAGAAAGACGGGCTGCCCTAAACTGGAGGGACACCAAAATCCTGACAGGGAGGATAAATTACTAAGGGAGTCCCAGTCAAAATGGGTGGGAAGTTAAAATCACCCACCACAATACCCCTGTTATTTTCACATCCTTCCAGAATCTGGCCGTATATCTCTTCCTCTATTTCCTACTGACAACTGGGAGGTCTGTAGTACAATCAAGAGGGGTTAATCTAGTGTGGCAGGGGGTGGCAACCAGAGGAGCACGTCAGTAAGAATAGAGACTGACTAAGGCAAATATAGTTAAGAGGAAGAGTAGATTAGATTAGATTAGATTTACAGTGTGGAAACAGGCCCTTCGGCCCAACAAGTCCACACCGACCCGCCGAAGCGAAACCCACCCATACCCCTACATTTACCCCTTACCTAACACTACGGGCAATTTAGCATGGCCAATTCACCTGACCCGCACATCTTTGGACTGTGGGAGGAAACCGGAGTACCCGGAGGAAACCCACGCTGACACGGGGAGAACGTGCAAACTCCACACAGTCAGTCGCCTGAGTCAGGAAGAGTAGTCAGGGGGAAGTTGCTGAGTTCAGCAGAACTGGGAATTTGGACTGTATTTTCTTCCATGCAAGAAGGATAGCAAATAAGACAGATGAACTTAGAGCCTCAACTAATGCATGCAATGATGATGTTACTGCTATCACAGAGACATGGTTGAAACAGGGTCAGGATTGGCAGCTTAATGTTCCAGATATTGTTGTTTTATATGAGACAGTGGGGGGAACAAAAGAGGTGAATGAGTTGCATTACTGTTTAGGTAGCAAATCACATCTGTGTTGAGGGAGGACACTCTGGAGGGGTCTTGCAGCAAGGCATTAAGGTTGATCTCAGGAATAGGAAGGGTGCAATCTGACTGCTGGGATTGTACTACAGACCTCCCAGTTGTCAGCAGGAGATAGAGGAAGAGATATATGGTCACATTCTGAAAAGATATGAAAATAACAGGGGTATTGCAGTGGGTGAATTTAACTTCCTACCCATATTGACTGGGACTCCCTTAGTGATGGGGGTTTGAGTGGGAAGTAATTTATTAAGTGTGGGCAGGATGGTTTTTTGAAGCACTATATGGATAGGCCAATGAGGGAGGGAGCTATACTGACCTGGTATTCGGTAATGAGCCCGACCAAGTGATCAAAGTTTCAGTGGGGGAGCATTTTGGGAATAGTGTCCATAATTCCCTAAGTTTTCAGATACTTATGGATAAGGACAAGAGTGGGGGAAAGTCAATTGGAACAGAATTAGGCCAAAATTGAAGAATGTAGATTGGGAGTGGCTGTTTGAAGGTAGATCCACATCTGACATGTGGGAGTCTCTTAAAGACCAATTGATTAGAGTGCAGGACAGGCATGTTTTATCAAAATGAAGGACAGGGGTGGCAAGATTTGGGAACCTTGTATGACAGGGGAAATTATCAGCTTAGTCAAAAAAAAAGGAAATTTTCCTAAAGTCTAGACAATTACAAACAGAAGTCATAGAGTCATAGAGATGTACAGCATGAAACAGACCCTTCAGTCCAACTTATCCATGCTGACCAGATACCCTAAATTAATCTAGTCCCATTTGCTAGCACATGGCCTACATCCTTCTAAACTCTTCCAATTCATGAACCCATCCAGATACCTTTTAAATGGTGCAATTATATCATCTCCACTACTTTCCCTAGCAGCTCATTCCATACGTGCACTACTCTCTGTGTGAAAAAAAAGTGCCCCTGAGGTCCCTTTTAAATCTTTCCCTTCTCACCTTAAAACTATAGTCCTCTAGTTTTGGACTCTCTTACCCCAGCAAAAAGACCTTGTTTATTTACGTCTCCATGCTCCTTTTGATTTTATAAACCTCTATAATGTCACCCCTCAACCTCTGACACTCCAGGGACAACGTTCATTAAATCAAGATTCCATCTGTCTTCTCTGATGGGTATAAACAATTCCATGGCACTATATAGAAGATGAAACTGGAATTTATTCCTGGTGTCCTAGCAAATATTTATTCTGCAGTCAACAATTTAAGTAACTGGATTAACTGACCATGATCATATTCACATTTGTGGGAGTTTGCTGTGTGAGCATTCATTGCTGATTTTCCTGCATTGCAATGGTTATACACTTCAAACGTATTCATTGCCTGTAAAGGTCTTTGAAATGCCTGGTGACCAAGAACGGTATTATACAAATACAGTCCTTTCTTTTTCTCAGCATTTAACTTAATTCTGCCTCATTAAGAGTCTAAATTGGATGCAACAATGATAAGTTTAACCATGAAAAGTCCTGCATCTAATCTTCTTGGGAGTTCAGTGGGCTGCCAGTTTGACAAGGGGTCCTTTAGGCAGACATGCTGATAACCTACAATGGGCAGAGACTGTATTTAAATATGGTAGTAAGGTTCTAGTGGTCTCTCAGGATGTTAAATATCCTGAAACTGACATCAATTTGAGATCCTGCCATCAGCCTGCCCTCTTTTGGGTTTCATTTCCAGGAGTTTGAAGGCAAGAGAGAGAATTGCTCCATGCAGCCATCGGGTAACAGGTTTAAATATTATAGTAAGCACTTAAGGTCTGTTTTACTGAAGGACTGTTGATGTAATAGGCTGCTGCAGACTTAGCTGTCAAATGCACCAAGGATTTCTTCATGAAATTATCAGGCCCCAAGCCTATGCAACCTCAGTGTCCTTGTGGAGATCGAAGGAGTAGGCGTGCTTTTTTTGGTCTCAGATAGAAAGCTTAACAGATTGGGCAGAATCTGGGGAGCGTGAAACATAGTTAATATTTCGAGTTCAATGACTCTTCTTTGGAACATTTTATTTTAGATCGCCTGTAATATTTTGTTTTTATCTACCAAACATCGTCACTGTTTTATTTAGTCCATGAACTGCAGTACCATTGGGATACTGTAGGAGTAATTTGGCTTGATAGCCATGTTCTGAATGTGGTAAAAACAATGACTGCAGATGCTGGAAACCAGATTCTGGATCAGTGGTGCTGGAAGAGCACAGCAGTTCAGGCAGCATCCGAGGTGCAGCGAAATCGACGTTTTGGGCAAAAGCCCTTCATCAGGAATAAAGGCAGAGAGCCTGAAGCGTGGAGAGATAAGCTAGAGGAGGGTGGGGGTGGGGAGAAAGTAGCATAGAGTACAATAGGTGAGTGGGGGAGGAGATGAAGGTGATAGGTCAGGGAGTAGAGGGTGGAGTGGATAGGTGGAAAAGGAGATAGGCAGGTAGGACAAGTCCGGACAAGTCATGGAAGTTTGGAACTAGGGTGAGGTGGGGGAAGGGGAAATGAGGAAACTGTTGAAGTCCACATTGATGCCCTGGGGTTGAAGTGTTCCGAGGCGGATGTAACTACCCTAAACCACTGTGTTGTGGGATTGAGATTCGAACCTGAAACTTATGGTTTAGATTAAGGGACTCTACTCACTCTATGCAGAGCACCCCGAAGAACTGTGTGCCCTTGATTTATTCACCATGATGGATGTGAGATATTGATAATCTCAGAATAATACAGCACTGAAGAATGCTATTCAGACTCTCATGCCTGGGCTGGCACTTCAACATAACTATCTAAATAAGCTTATTCTTCTCTTCATCCCCTCAGCCCTGTAATTATTTTTTTCTTTATGCAACAGAACACACTAATCTGGCTTTGTCTGAATGACATCATAGTATCCTGAATCGGAGTTAAATATAAAACAACACCATAAACATAAGTCAAGTCTTCCAGTCCAAGTTAAGATGGAGACAAAGTGGTTTGTGTAAGTGCCATAAATAGATGTATTTCACATAATTACTCTTACTTGCGTTCCCATGGAGTTTCTTGAGACATTTTACTATTCTATGCTGCTATATAAATGCAGTTGTTACAATCCAACACAACAAAAACATATCTGGTGGCTATTTAGGTCAAGGGATAATACAATTCCACTGTCTATTGACATGATAATGTCAGTGTTAACATCCTTAAGCCGGCATTTATCCTTCAATGCCAAAATGGATTAGTTGGTCGTTTATCTCTGTTTTGCTTATGCTTACGTGCTAAACAGGAGTGATTATATTTCCAAAGTAGTTCACTGGCTGTGAAACGCTTTGGGAATTTTTTACTCATGAAATATGCTATCTAAAGGTAAATTCCTTCCTTTTTAACTATATGACACTGAGAAAATGTTTACTATTGCACAAAGCAATTGAACCCAATGGCCCAAATCTAAGTCATCCAAATTTAAAATGTTGGAAATGTGTTGCTGGAAAAGCGCAGCAGGTCAGGCAGCATTCAGGGAGCAGGAGAGTCGACGTTTCGGGCATGAGCCCTTCTTCCTGAAGAAGGGCTCATGCCCGAAACGTCGATTCTCCTGCTCCTTGGATGCTGCCTGACCTGCTGTACTTTTCCAGCAACACATTTTCAGCTCTGATCTCCAGCATCTGCAGTCCTCACTTTCTCCTCAAAAATTTAAAATGTTGCCCATTTCTATTTAGAGGAAATTTCCAGCTGGACTGGTAATGCATGAGTCTTCCTAACAGAAGCAGTCTAGTCAAGCCATGCAAGCAATAGTGGTTTGGATTGACGCTGAAACCAGGTCCCCTTTAAAAGGCAATGGTTGCCTTAATCTATGTTTGAACATTTCAGAAGTATTTTGACATTTCCTCAGAAAAGGTGTGTAAGTATGTAGGGTTGTAGCATCAGGAGGATGGGGAGAACGTGTGCAGGGTGCCACATAGGTGATGGTACCAGGTTGGTGGGAGGTCTGGGTGGCAGACATGTGAGCTAGAGTATAGATGGGGTGAAGTGTCAGAGGGATTTTAGGATGGGATTCTGGGCTATTTAACTGGATGTTTGAGGTGAGCAGGGTTTTAATTAGTTGGCTGTGGCGAAGGTTGATGGGAATAGTATGTATATGGGGAAGAGGGTCAAAGGTCATGAGTCTGTAGTTGGTGAGGTTGTCTGTGGGGGTGTGGGAAGGGTACTTAATCAAGTGTCCATGATGATGAGGAGGATGGAAGTCCAAGGCAAGGTGGGTAATGGGATGTGTCAGTGGGAGTAATTACAGGGTCAGTTTTAAAGTTAGCTGAAGTTATATTGAGTTTTAATTTCTCTCAATTTTCTTGATTAGCTATTAAGGTAAGTATGTCATAATCCTCCAAAGACTCTGACTCTAACTCTAGATAGTTGGAAACTGGAAGATTTGGACAATTTCTGATGACTGAAATGGAAGGAAATAGAATATAATATTTTAAAATTGAATTGTGCACCTACTCAGGTTTAATGAATTCAACAATGCATTGAATTTAGTAATTACAGTCTCATGACCTCCTGGAGCTAGCTATTAAATTCCTACATTTCAAATGTAAATGGCTAGCATCCCACCCCTACCACCACACAAAAAGCTGGATCTATGTAGCTGCGTTTATCAGGTTAAGTAAATTGTACAAAAGCTGACTGTTGTCCTGCCAGGCCTGTAACACAGAGCTAACCTTGCAGCAACCTTACTCAAACTGTACCTGACCAGGACGTGACATCTTCATTATTCACTGATGAGATCACACTTGGAACATTTTGTCCCTTTTTGTTTAACTTTCCTTCAAAAAAACATGAACACTTTGTAAAAGAGAGAAAGAAGAATGACTGGGATTCCAAAATTTAAAGTACCTCAGGGCTGATTTTGTGAGGCTAACTGGCAAATCAAATTGTTGCTATAAACAGGAATAGGATGTGAAATGAGACAAGAGACTGGTCCACTCTGGACGGAATTTGTGATCTGAGAATTTGGTAAAAACAGACTGTGCTTCAAGAAAGTGCAGGCCGAATTTAAGTGGAATAATTATGTTAAGTTGTTCCCTTGTCAGATTTTCTAAGCATTTGGCAAGCTCTATCTCCCAGCACACCATTTGCTCAAATGCTTGAAGTTTGAAATAAAAACAGAAGATCCTCCAGCATTTCAGCATATCTCTGTTGGGTTTTCAATGTCTGCATTATTACAAAATTGACTTTGCCACTGCCAAAAATTCTGCACTCTTCATTTTCCTCTGCATTACAAATACTGTTTCACACTTTGAGGATAGAAATCCATTTGGCCGTTCCAATTGTGCTGCAGGAATTGGATAAGGGGACAGTAAGTCCTCATGATATATACGCATTAGGAAGAGGTTTAAACAGTTTTTGAACTTGTGTCTTCAGCTGTCAAGGCACCAAATTGTAGATTTCCTGCCCTAAATCTTGCTACCTAAGTATATCTCTCTCCCCTTCTTTCAGAAGTAATGTTCTCCCCAAGAAAGGCTGTCTGCTCACTTCTCCATGCCCGTGATCTTGCTATTTGGCCATGGAAGCCTTCCACTTTCCACTTCAAGTTACCTCACGTCACCATTTTCTTTCTCACTCTTAGTCTATATCTATATAATCCTCCCTGGTTGGTACTCGGGAAAGTGTGATCTATTTTGATGGAACAGTCTCTTGTTGTGATGGGTGCTCTTGCCAACTATATAACGAGAGAAGTAGAAAGTTTTTAAAAGAACTAGTGGAGGCAACAATCATATGTCAGAAGACTGGAGATTGGCTAACGTGGTGCAACTATTTTAGAAAAGTGGTAAAGAAAAGCTAGGGAACTACAGACCAGTGACCCTGACATCGGTGGTGGGCAAGTTGTTGGAAGGAATCCTGAAGGACAGGATTTACATGTATTTGGAAATGCAAGGGCTGATTAGGAATAGTCAACATGGCTTTGTGCGTGCGAAATTATGTCTCACCAGCTCGATTGAGTTTTTTGAAGAAGTAACAAAGCAGATTGATGAGGGCAGAATGGTGGACATGATCTATATGGACTTCAGTAAGGCGACCAACAAGGTTCCTCATGGGAAACTGATTAGCAAGGTTAGATCTCATGGAGTACAGGAAAACTGGCCTTGGATACAGAACTGGCTCAAAGGTAGGAGACAGAGGGTGGTGGTGGAGGGTTGCTTTTCAGATTGAAGGCCTGTGACCAGTGAAGTGCCACAAGGATCAGTGCTGGGTTCTCTGCTTTTCATCATTTATATAAATGATTTGGATGCGAACATAGGAGGTATAGTCAGTAAGTTTGAAGATGACTACAAAATTGGAGGTGTAGTGGACAGTGAAGAAGGTTACCTCAGAGTACAATAGGATCTTGATCAGGTGGGCCAATAAGCTGAGGAACGGCAGATGGAGTTTAATTTAGATAAATGTGAGCTGCTGCATTTTGGAAAGGCAAATCAGAGCAGGATTTTATACACTTAATGGTAAAGTCCTGGGGAGTGTTGCTGAACAAAGAGACCTTGGAGTGCAGGTTCATAGCTCCTTGAAAGTAAAGTCTCAGATAGATAGGATAGTGAAGAAGGCATTAAGTATGCTTTCCTTCATTGGTTAGAGCACTGAGTACAGGAGTTAGGAGGTCATGTTGCAGCTGTACCGAATATTGCTGAAGCCACTTTTGGAATATTGCATGCAATTCTGGTCTCCTTCCTGTTGAAAGGATGTTGTGAAATTTGAAAAGATTTTCAAGGATGTTGCCACGATTGGAGGATTTGAGGGTATAGGGAGAGGCTGAATAGGCTGGGGCTGTTTTCACTGGAGCATTGGAGGCTGAGGGGTGACCTTACAGAGGTTTGTAAAATCATGAGGGGCATGGATGGGGTAAATAGACAAGGTCTTTTCCCTGAGTTGGGGGAGTCCAGAACTAGAGGACATGGTTTCAGGTGAGAGGGGAAAGATATAAAAGGGACCTAAGGGGCAACTTTTTCACGCAATGGATTGTCTGTATATGGAATGAGCTGCCAGAGGAAGTGGTGGAGGCTAGTACAATTACAGTATTTAAAAGGCAACTGGATAGGTTCATGAATAGGAAGGATTTAGAGGGATATGGCCAAGCGCTGGAAAATGGGACTAGATTAGGTGAGGATACCTGGTCGGCATGGACGAGTTGCACCGAAAGGTCTATTTCTGTGTTGTATATCTCCATGATTCTATACGTGGGAAGATGTGATAAATCTGCGGGTTAAGCATGGCATGGTGGATCAGTGGTTAGCACTGCTGCCTCACAGTGTCAGGGAGTTGGGTTCGATTCTAGCCTCGGGTGACTGTCTGTGTTGAGTTTGCAGATCCCCCCCCCGTGTAAGTGTGGGTTTCCTCTGGTTGCTCCACTTTCCCCCCAAAGTCAAAAGATGTGCAGGTTAGGTGAACAGGCTACGCTAAATTGCCCATCGTGGTCTGGAATGTGTAGGTTAGGTGTAGAGTAATAGGGTAGGGGAATGGGTCTGGCTGGGATACTCGTTGAAGGGTCAGTGTGGTCTTGTTGGGTCCAATAGCCTGTTTCCTTACTGCAGGGATTCTATGATTGTATGAGAGAAAGTCAAATAGAAAGATATTAATGCAGGAAATTATAGACATATCATGGCAGAGTGCAATAGAGAATTTGAATACAAGAGTTGACCAACAGATGAGATTCAGATTTACAAACAGAGTAAAAAGATAAAGTCTGTGAATTTGAATGCAAGTAACATTGGAAATCAAAAGGATAAACTGCAAGTGGAAACAGAAATTAATAGTAGGACCTGGTTATCATTACAAAGCTTTGCTGTAGGAGAAATGGATTGTGGCATGGATTGTGAAGGGTGCAGAATATTTAGGAATGACAGAAACATAGGACAAGGTGGAGGGGTGGCCCTATTAGTTAATGCTGGTGTTAGAACAATAGAGAGAGATGCACTAAATTCAGGAAATCAAGATGTAGAAAGAGCTAGAGTGGAAATGAGAAATGATGAAATTAGAAAATCATTTGTGGTAGTGGTGTTCAGCCTGCCTAACAGTAATTACACAGTAGGGAGGGGCATCTGGGGAAAACTAATGTGAGTTTCTGAGAAAGGCAAGGATACTTCAGAATGTACAGAATAGATAAATTCAACTGAGTAAGAAAAATTTCCAAGAGATGGAATGACATACATTCAATAAAATACAGCAAACATTTTATTAACAGGCAGCTATGGGACCAAGAGTGTACCAGTTGATCAAATGTTCCACATAGAGCCATAGAGATGTACAGCATGGAAACAGACACTTCAGTCCAATCTGTCCATGCCGACCCCACCCAGCGAAAAGACTTTGTCTATTTATCCTATCCATGCCCTCATAATTTTGTAAACCTCTATAAGGTCACCCCTCAGCCTCCAACACACCAGGGAAAACAGCCCCAGCCTGTTCAGCCTCTCCTATCGCTCAAATCCTCCAACCCTGGCAACATCCTTGTAAATCTTTTCTGAACCCTTTCAAGTTTCACAACATCTTTCCGATAGGAAGGGGACCAGAACTGCATGCAATACTCCAACAGTGGCCTAACCAATGTCCTGTACAGCCTCAACATGACCTCCCAACTCCTGTACTCCATACTCTGACCAATAAAGGAAAGCATACCAAACGCCTTCTTCACTATCCTACCTGCCTGCGACTCCACTTTCAAGGAGCTATAGATAATCAAAAGGTCCAAAATATTAATGTAAAAGCAATAGAAACATAACACAGTGGGATATATATATAACTGCTGTGCTTTATTTACAGCATAAATCACTTAAATAGTAACCTAACTAAAACATTCCAGCGGAGAGCCATCTCACTCACACCCTCATCTGACCACTCAGATATTGCAGAGATCACTAAACATCCAAAATTCCAGGTATATATTTTTTGGCAGTTTATCAAGTGCCGGTTCATTAGGTGCTGGTTAAAACAAAGTTTACATGTCTATATCCTAATATCCTATAAGGGAAATAACCAAGCACGATTAAGCAAGGAAGTTAAGGATGGTATTAAATTGAAAGATAAACATACAATGTAGCAAAGATTAATGTTAAACAAGCTAATTAGGCAAGATTTAAAAGCCAACAGAAGATGACCGAAAAGTGAAGTGAGGGAGACAATGAACTAACATGGCAAACTAGCAATAAATGTAGAAATGAACCAGAAAGGCTTTGTCAGATCAATCAAAATGTAGAGAGAGACCAAAATGAATATAAGCCTCTTCAAGAACAAGACTCAGCAAATACTAGGAAATGACAATGGAGTTAAATAAATACTTTGGGACTAAATAGTCTTCATTGAAGATGGCACTAATATCATTCAAAAATTACCAAGTAATCAGATAATAAAGAGAGGATGAAGTAAACACAAAAGCTATTACTAGAGAAAAGGTACTAAGTAAATAATGGGGCTAAAAGTTGATAAGTCCCTGTACTTGATTTTAAAAGAAGCAGCTATAGACTTAATGGATGCATTGGTTGTACAGTCGGTTTTGCTATAATGCTGTTCCTTCGACATGAATTGGCTTTAACATGATTGAAGAATTTAGACCATTATTTGCAGAACGCGAACTTTCCTTACCTGTATTGGCAATAACGTGATTCTGGGCCTATTACTTTATATGGCATGGCTATTGTGCAATTTTCTTAGAACATGAGATTGCACAAGAATGGAACTGTTGTGTTATATCAGAATCGACTGTAATCTTCTAACATACATTTTGATCCTGGAAAAATTTTGGAGGATTGCAAAACTACAAATGTAACACCCTTATTCAAAAATAGAGGGAGACAAAAATAAGAGAACTATAGGCCAATTAGCTGAACAACTGAGACTGGGGAAATGTTAGGGTTTGCAATAAAGGATGTAATATGACAGCATTTCAAAATGTATTATATAATCAAGCAAAGTTAGCATGACTTCTTGAAGGGCATATATTGCGTGACAAATTTATTAGAAATCTCTGAGAAGCTAACAAGCAGGATAGATAAAGGAGAGCCAGTGGATGTACTATATTTAGGATTCCAAAAGGGGCTCAACAAGACATTTCATACAAGGCTACTTAATAAGATAAGACCCCATGGTGTTAGGGTGTCGTATATGAGTATGGATGGAGGATTAGCTAACTAATAGAAGACACAGTTAGGATAAATAGGCATTTCCAAGAAGGCAAACTGTAATTAGTGAAACACCATTTGCATAAAGACTGGGGCCACAATCATTTCCAATATATGTTAGTAGTGGATAAAGGATGACAAAAAGGCAGGTTAAGTGAATGGATTAATACTTGGTAGATGGAATATGATGTGGAAATGTAAGCCATTCACTTTGGCAGGAAGAATTGAGGAGCTAAAATATTATTTAAATGAAGAAAAACTGCAAACAGTTACAGGATAGAGGAATTGTGGATCTTTGTACACAAGTAACAAAAGGCTAGATCCATCCAAGTTCAACAGGTAATAGGGAAGGTAATTGAACTGTTGGCTTTTGTTTCAAAAGGATAAAGGTTCGACTATTATTTCAAAAAGAATCGCATATAAAATTCAGGAAGTCTCGCTAAAGCTACGGAAGGCACTTGTCAAACCACATCGAGAACTGTAAACTATTTTGGTTCTTTTATCAAGGGTAAATGTAGGCAGTCCAGAGACTGTTGGTCACTATGTTTATTCCAGACATGGAGAGATTTTCTTATGAGGAGAAGTTGAGTGGGTTAGAGTTGTGCTCATTGGAGTCTAGGAGAATGGAAGGACACCTTATTCAAACGTGTGTGATCCTTAGGGGGCTGGACATGGCAGATGTGGAGAGCTTATTTCCGGTCATGGGAAAATCTAAGACCAGAAAACATAATGTTAAAGTGAAGAATCACCTCTTTAAGACAGAAATGAGGAAGAATTTCTTTTCTCTGAGGGTAGTGAGTCATGTTTTACTGCAAAGGGCTGGTGAGGCTGGAAATTAAGTACATTCAAGGCTGAGATAGACAGATTTTTAATCAGTAAAGGAATCAGGGATTATGTGGAAAAGACAGGAAAGTGGAGCTAAAATTATCAGGGCAACTATTACCTCATTGAATGGTGGAAAAAACTCAGTGGGCCAAATGGCTTACATTATGGACTAATGGTCATCTAGGCAGGTCAGGAGAATGGGCAGAATATAAAATAATTAATAGAGACCAAAAATGAGAGGATAAGAAAATGCTAGCCAGAAATGTGCAACAGGTAGGGCCAATCAAAGACAGTAGTGGGAAGTTGCGGGTGGGGTCAGAGGAGATAGGGAAAGCACTAAATGAATGTTTATCATCAATTTTCTCACTGGAAAAAGACAATGATGTCGATTAGAATACTGAGAAACAAGCTGCTCGACTGGATGGGATTGAGGTTAGAAATTCTGGAAGTGTGAAAATAGATAAATCCTCTGGGCTAGATGGGATTTATCCTAGGATTCTCTGGGAAGCCAGGGAGGAGATTGCTGAGACTTTGGCTTTGATCTCTATGTTGTCATTGTCAGCAGGAATAGTACCAGAAGTCTGAAGGATAACAAATGTTGTCCCCTTCTTTAAGAAGGGGAGTAGAGACAACCCTGGTAATTATAGACCAGTGAGCCTTACATCAATTGTGGGTAAAGTCTTGGAAAAGGTTATAAGAGATAGGATTTATAATCATCTAGAAAGAAATAAGTTGATTAGGGATAGTCAATACGGTTTCATGAAGGGTAGGTTGTGCCTCACAAACCTTATTGAGTTCTTTGAGAAGGTGACCAAACAGTGGATGAGGATAAAACCATTGTTGTAGTTTGTGTGGAATTCAGTAAGGTGTTCGATAAGGTTCTCCATGGTAGGCTATTGCACAAAATACAGAAGCATGGGATTGAGGGCGATTTAGCAGTTTGGATCAGAAATTGGCTAGTTGAAAGAAGACAGAGGGTGGTGGTTGATGGGAAATGTTCATTCTGGAGTTCAGTTACTCATGGTGTACTGCAAGGATCTGTTTTAGATCCACTGCAGTTTGTCATTTTTACAAGCGACCTGTCTGAGGACATAGAAGAATAGATTAGTAAATTTACAAATGACATTTAGGTTGGTACAGTTGTAGATAGTGCCGAAGGATATTGTAAGTTACAGAGGGACATAGATAAGCTGCAGAGCTGGGCTGAGAGGTGGCAAATGGAGTTTAATATGTAAAAGTGTGAGGTGATTCACTTTGGAAGGAGTGACAGGAGTGCAGAGTACTGGGCAAATGGTAAGATTCTTGGTGTAGATAAGCAGAGAGATCTCAGTGTCCATGTACATAGATTCCTCAAAGTTGCCACCCAGGTTGATAGGGTCGTTAGGAAGGCATACAGCTTGTTAGCTTTCATTAGTAGAGGGATTGAGTTTCGGAACCATGAGGTCATGCTGCAACTGTACAAAACTCTGGTGTGGCTGCACTTGGAGTATGCGTGCAGTTTTGGTCACCACATTATAGGAAAGATGCAGAAGCTTGGAAAGGGTTTGGAAAAGATTTACTAGGATGTTGCTTGGTATGGAAGGAACATCTTACAAGGAAAGGTTGATGGACTTGAGGCTGTTTTCATTAGGAAAAGGTTGAGAGGTGACTTAATTGAGATGTATAAGGTAATCAGAGGGTTAGATTGGGTGGACAGTGAGAGTCTTTTTCCGAATATGGTGATGAACTAGCACAAGGGGTCATAGCTTCAAATTGAGAGTTGATAGATATAGGACAGATGTCGGAGGTAGTTTCTTTATTCAGAGGGTAATGGGGCGTGGAACGCACTGCCTGCGACAGTTGTTGACTCGCCAACTTGACGGATATTTAAATGGTCATTGGATGGACATAAGGATGAAAATGGAATAGTGTAGGATAGATGGGCTTCAGATTGGTTTCACAGGGCGGCGTAACATGAGGGCCGAAGGGCCTGTACTATGCTGTAGAGTTCTGTGTCCTATGTTCGAGATAGTAAAAGTTCCTATAAATATGCAAAGAAGAAAAGAGTTAACACAGTGAGTTTTGGTCCCATAGAAACTCAGTCTGGAGAATTATTAATGGAAAATAAAGATTTCAGAATAATTAAGCAGCTATTTTGAATTGTATCTTTCTATATAGGATAGAAGTTACTTTCCTGAAACAACAATAAATCAGGATTAGGAAGGGAATATCTCAGGAAGTCACAATCATAAGGGAAGGGGTACAAAGTACATTGTTGGAGCTGCAGGATGACAAGCTTAGTTAGATCTTAAAATATGTGACATCATCAAAGGGTTGCATTTTAATTTTCCAGCATTCTCTTCATTCACACAAAGTTACATTAGATTGGAAGATAGCAATGGTATTTCCTTATTTGAAAATGGAATGATGCAGAAAGAGTAAAACAATAGGCCATATAGCTTAACATTTGTCACAGAGAAAATCTCAGAAACTATTAATAAAAATAAGTTAGAACAGAGCTTTTGGATAATCATAGAATCTCTACAGTATGGAAGCAGGCCACTTGGTCCATTAAGTCCACACCAACCCTCTGAAAAGCATTCCATCCAGACCCCACCCTATCCCTGGAACCCCACATTATGAAAGAGCCGTTGTATTGGACCAATCTATTGGAGTTCTATGAAGAAGTAACACATGCTGTGGATACAGGGGATCCTTTAGGCATATTGTATTTAGATTTCCAGAAGGCATCTGATAAGGTGCCAAATCAAAGGATATTGCAGAAAATAAAAGCTCATGGTGTTAGGGGTGGTGTATTAACATGGATAGACAATTGGCTGGTCAACAGGAAACAAAGATTTGGTGTAAAAGGGTCTCTTTCAGATTGGGAAGATGTAACAAGTGGTCTGTCACAGAGATTGGTGTTGGGACCTCAATAGTTTTGAAACACATAGAATGACTAAAATGGAGGGATGGTTGGTATGATTACCAATTTTTCTGTTGAACATGTGTTGCTGGTTAAAGCACAGCAGGTCAGGCAGCATCCAAGGAATAGGAAATTCGACGTTTCGGGCATAAGCCCTTCATCAGGAATGAGGAGAGGGTGCCAGGCAGGCTAAGATAAAAGGTAGGGAGGAGGGACTTGGGGGAGGGGCGATGGAGATGTGATAGGTGGAAGGAGGTCAAGGTGAGGGTGATAGGCCGGAGTGGGGTGGGGGCGGAGAGGTCAGGAAGAAGATTGCAGGTTAGGAGGGTGGTGCTGAGTTGAGGGAACCGACTGAGACAAGGTGGGGGGAGGGGAAATGAGGAAACTGGAGAAATCTGAGTTCATCCCTTGAGGTTGGAGGGTTCCCAGGCGGAAGATGAGGCGCTCTTCCTCCAACCGTCGTGTTGTTATGTTTTGCCGGTGGAGGAGTCCAAGGACCTGCATGTCTTGGTGGAGTGGGAGGGAGAGTTAAAGTGTTGAGCCACGGGGTGGTTGGGTTGGTTGGTCCGGGTGTCCCTGAGGTGTTCTCTGAAGCGTTCCGCAAGTAGGCGGCCCGTCTCCCCAATGTAGAGGAGGCCACATCGGGTGCAGCGGATGCAATAGATGATGTGTGTGGAGGTACAGGTGAACTTGTGGCGGATATGGAAGGATCCCTTGGGGCCTTGGAGGGAAGTGAGAGAGGAGGTGTGGGCGCAAGTTTTACATTTCCTGTGGTTGCAGGGGAAGGTGCCGGGAGTGGAGGTTGGGTTGGTGGGGGGTGTGGACCTGAGAGGGAGTCACGAAGGGAGTGGTCTTTGCGGAACGCTGATAGGGGAGGGGAGGGAAATATATCCCTGGTGGTGGGGTCCGTTTGGAGGTGGCGGAAATGACGGCGGATGATACGTTGTATACGGAGGTTGGTGGGGTGGTAGGTAAGAACCAGTGGGGTTCTGTCTTGGTGGCGGTTGTGGCGGGGGGGGGCTCAAGGGCAGAGGAGCGGGAAGTGGAGGAGATGCGGTGGAGGGCATCGTCGATCACGTTTGGGGGGAATCTGCGGTCCTTGAAGAAAGAGGCCATCTGGGCTGTGCAGTGTTGGAACTGGTCCCCCTGGGAGCAGATGCGGTGGAGACGAAGGAATTGGGAATATGGCATGCAGGCCCTCCTAACCTGCAATCTTCTTCCTAACCTCTCCACCCCCACCCCACTCTGGTCTATCACCCTCACCTTGACCTCCTTCCACCTATCACATCTCCATCGTCCCTCCCCCAAGTCCCTCCTCCCTACCTTTTATCTTAGCTTGCCTGGCACCCTCTCCTCATTCCTGATGAAGGGCTTATGCCCGAAACGTCAAATTTCCTATTCCTTGGATGCTGCCTGACCTGCTGTGCTTTAACCAGCAACACATGTTCAACTGTGATCTCCAGCATCTGCAGACCTCATTTTTTACCCTTACCAATTTTTCTGATGACATAAAGGTAGACATAAAATTAAGTTGTGAAGAGGACATTAGTTTACAGAAGATATTGAAAGTGAGTCGCCCAAAATGTAGCAAATGGAGTATAACATGGCAAAATGTGAAATTAGGAGACTGTGAGGACTGCAGATGCTAGAGGTCAGAGTCGAGAGTGTGGTGCTTCAACAGGAAGGGCGTATGTCCGAAATGTCAATTCTCCTGCTCCTCGGATGTTGCCTGACCTGCTGTGCTTTTCCAGTACCACACTCTTGACCAAAATGTGAAATTTTCAATTTTGGCAGGAAGAAAAATGAAAAAAAAATAATGTAAATGGTGAGAGATTGCAGAGTACTGAAATGCAGAGGGACCTGGGTGTCCTCATGCATGGATTGTAGAAGGTTAGTATGTAAGTACAACAAATAATTGGAAAGCTAATAAAATAATATTGTTTATTGAGAGGGGGAATAGAATACAAAAATAGAGATGGTATGCTTGTCCTTAATCAGGACACTGGTGAGACTGCATTGGAGCATGGTGCACTTTATTAGTCATTTTGTTTAAGGGAGGATATAAATGTGTTAGAGGCAACTCAGAGAAAATTTACTGGACTATTACCTGGACTTATATGAGGAAAGATTGTATATTTTGAGGGGTCTTGACAGGGTGGGTGTGGAGAGGGTGTTTCCTCTTATGGAACAGTCTAGAATGTGGGGTCATTATTTAAAAGTTAGAACTCACCCATTCAAAGTAGAGATTAGGTAAAATATTTTCTCTCAGAGGGTTGTGAATTTTTGTATCTCTCTTCCTGAAAAAGGTGTGGAAGCAGAGTGCTTGAATATTTCTAAGATCAAAACACAAAGATTCTTGTTAAACAAGGGATCGAAAGGTTATCAGAGTAAGCCAAAATATAGATTTCAAGTTATAATCAGATCAGCAATGACTTTTTGAATTGTGGAGCTGAATGGCCTACTGCAGCTCCTGATTCAGTCATACATCATAGAAACAGGTCCTTCAGCCCACCATGTCTACGCCAACCAACAAACACCAAACTCGACTAATGCCATTTATCTGCACTTGGCCATAGCTTACTAGGCTCTGGCATTTTAAGTGCTTGTCCAACATTTTAATCGTTGTGAGTGTGCCTGTCTCTACCACCCTCTCAGGCAGCATGTTCGATATTTCTGCCATCCTCTGAATTACTTTTTTTTGAGATCTCCTCTAAGCTACTTTCTACTTTAAAATTGTGTCCTCTGGTCTTAGACACATCTATCATGGGGAAAAAAAAAGTTCTTACAGTTTACTATGTTTATGCCTCTCATAATTCTGTATACCTCAGTAAGCTTCCCCCTCAGCCTCCTCTGCTTCAGGAAACCAAATCCAAACTATCCAGTCTCTCCTCATAACTGAGACTTTCCATTCCAGGCAACATTCTGATGAATCTCCTCTGCACTCTCCTCAGTACAATCATGTCCTTCTGATAGTGTATGAAGAACTGTATACAGTCCTCTATCTGTGTCCTAAGCAATGTTTTATAAAGTTATAACAGAATTTCCTTACTCCAACATTCTACACCCTGACTATGTGTGTTGATGCCTTCATGGATCTATGGACTTGTGCACTAAGGTCCTTTTGTCCCTCAGTACTCCTTAACATCCTTCCATTCATTGTTATATACTTCCTTTATTAGACCTTCTAAAATGCATCACATCACACTTACCAGAATTAATTTCTGCCAATTAATTAGCTGATCAATATCAGACTGCAGCCAAGACCATCCTCCTCACTATCATCAACACTCTCAATTTTCATGTCATCTGAAAACTTACTAATTATAATTTCAACGTTTACATACAAGTTGTTTATGTACATTACGAACAGCAAGGGCCCCAGCACCAATCCCTATGTTGTATCGCTGGTCACAGGCTTCCAGTTACAAAAACTCCATCATCACTCTTTGTCTTCTATTTGGAAAACAATTTTGGATCCATTTTGCCAACTTGCTTTTGGATCCCATGGAATCTTACATTTTGAACCAACCTTCCATGTTGGACCTTGTCAAATATCTTAATGAAATCCATAAAAATCGCATTAACTGCACAACCCTTATCAATATATTTAGTTATCTTTTCAAAAACTCAATTAAATTTGTCAAGATATCCCTTTAACAAACCCATGCTGACTATACCTGATCAATCTCTGCCTATCCAAGTGTTTATTAATCCTGTCCCTCAGAACTGTTTCCAACAATTTCCGACCACTGACATCAGATTAACTAGTCTGAAATTATCTGGCCTATCCCTGCTGCATTTCTTAAACATAAGAGCCACTTTAGCTATTCTCTAGTTATCCGGCACTTCACCTGTGGTCAACAAAGTGATAAAATATCTCTGCCAGAGCCCTAGCAGAGTCATCCCTTGATATGGCTCATCAGGATCTGGGGAATTATGCACCATTATGTCCACTAAAACATCTAATACCCCTTCTTTATTAATCTTAATGTGTTCTGGAGCCTCATCATCCCAATTGAAATCCCCAGCTACACCACCTTCTTCTCTATGAATACAGAGTTATAGTCACAGAGATGTACAGCATGGAAACAGCCCCTTCATTCCAATTTGTCCATGCTGACTAGATATTCCAAACCAATCTAGTCCTGCCTGCCAGCACGCAGCCCATATCCCTCCAAACCGTTCCTATTCATATACCATCCAGATGCCTCTTAAATGTTGCAATTGTACCAGCCTCCACCACTTCCACTGGCAGCTCATTCCATACACGTACCACCGTGTGTGTGAAAAGGTTGCCCCTTTGGTCTCTTTTATAGTTTTCCTCTCTCACCCGAAACCTATGCTCTCTAGTTCTGGACTCCCCCACCTCAGGGAAAGGACTTTGTATATTTATCCTATTCATGCCCCTCATGTTTTTATAAACCTCTATAAGGTCACCCCTCAGACATTGACACTCCAGGTAAAACATCCCCAGCCTATTCAGCCTTTCCCTAAAGCTCAAATTCTCCAACCCTGGCAACATCCTTGTAAATCTGTTCTGAACCCCTTTGAGTTTCACAACATCTTTCCGATAAGAAGGAGACCAGAATTGTATGCAATATTCCAACAGTGGCCTAACCAATGTCCTGTACAGCCGCAACATGACCTCCCAACTCCTGTACTCAATACTCTGACCAATAAACAAAAGCACACCAAATGCCTTCTTCACTATCCTAAAAACCTGAGACTCTACTTTCAAGGAGCTATGAACCTGCACTCCAAGGTCTCTTTGTTCAGCAACACCCTCTAGGACCTTACCATTAACTGTATAAGTTCTGCTAAGGTTTGCTTTCCCGAAGTACAGCACCTCACATTTATCTAAATTAAACTCCATCTGCCACTCCTCAGCCCATTGGCCCATTTGATCAAGATTCCATTGTAATCTGAGGTAACCTTCTTTGTTGTCCACTACACCTCCAATTTTGGTGTCATCTGCAAATTTACTAACTGTACCTCTAAAGCTCACATCCAAATCATTTATGTAAATGACAAAATGTAGTGGACCCAGCACTGATCCTTGTGGCACTCCACTGGTTACAGGCCTCCAGTCTGAAAAACAACCCTCCACCACCACGCTCTGTCTTCTACCTTTGAGCCAATTCTGTATCCAAATGGCTAGTTCTCCCTGTATTCCGTGAGACCTAACTTTGCTAATCAGTCTCCCATGGGGAACCTTGTCGAATGCCTTATCATAGAGTAAAAAGTGAGGTCTGCAGATGCTGGAGATCACAGCTGAAAATGTGTTGCTGGTTAAAGCACAGCAGGTTAGGCAGCATCCAAGGAACAGAAAATTCGACGTTTCGGGCCAGAGCCCTTCATCAGGAATGAGGAGAGTGTGCCAGGCAGGCTAAGATAAATTTTATCTTAGCCTGCCAGGCACACTCTCCTCATTCCTGATGAAGGGCTCTGGCCCGAAACGTCGAATTTCCTGTTCCTTGGATGCTGCCTAACCTGCTGTGCTTTAACCAGCAACACATTTTCAGAATGCCTTATCATGTCTACTGCTCTGCCCTCAATCAATCTTCTTTGTTACTTCTTTAACAGACTCAATCAAGTTTGTGAGACATGATTTCCCACGGACAAAGCCATTTTGACTATCCTGAATCAGTCCTTGCCTTTCCAAATACATGTACATCCTGTCCCTCAGGATTCCCTCCAACAACTTACACACCACTGACGTCAGGATCACTGGTCTATAATTCCCTGGCTTACCCTTACCATCTTTCTTAAGTAGTGGCACCACGTTAGCCAACCTCCAGTCTTCCAGCACCTCACCCATATAGATGAGAAGTATTAATTTGAGACCTCACTCATGTCTATGCACAGATTGCCCATTTGGTCTCTCAATAGGTCTTACTCTTTGCCTGGTAATCCTCTTATTCTTAATTTACATATAAAGAACTCTTAGCGTTTGCCATGATCCTATCTACATCTGTTCATATGTTCATTTAATTAGCTCCTTCATTAATTTCTCATGCCTTGTCTCCTTTACATGATAGTTGTTGACAATCTTTTCCTCCATCTTTAGAACTTCTTAATTGCCTAGTGTTCTTTCCAACTCATTCTATTCTTCTGTAGAACCACATTTCTCAACTTCTTTAAGATGTGTCTTAAAAAATATTTTTTTTGCCAAACTTTTGGTAATTTGCCTTGCTACCTCCTAGAGTAATTTGGCTATTTGATAATGTTCTTGTAAAGCGCTTTGGTAGAGTATATTACATTAAAGGTGTGAATATAAATGCAATTTGTTGTTGTTGAAACGTAGTTGAGTGTTTTTCATTCACTATGAAGACAGTAATGAGCTGTGTAATTTGCTAAAGGCTGATTTACAGATAGCTACACGGATTGATCCTGGTAATTAAGGTCACAATGGGATCAAATTTCTATCCTGCGGGAACCTCAGACAATTGCAGGTGATCTCGGAGAACTAAACCAATCTGTAATGACTGGAAAGGGGAAGTGAGTTGCAGGGGATGGAATGTTGGTTTGTTTTCCCGATATTCCGGGGTGTTATAGATGACTGCTATTCAGTCTGTCAATCTTGATGTAAACTTGAACTGGAAAACTTCATAAATATCTGGCTCTTATTTGACTCTCACATATACAACTTTAACATTAACATCTTTTATTTAGGGAACTCCAATAATGCTTTTATTCCACTGCAGTTGAATGCACTTATTTTAGGAGCTCAGGAGAACTTTTAAAAATGGCTTTTGGGAGTTCAAACATCCGTTTCCATCTGATGTCATTACTTGGGTACTTTTGAACAGCAGATGCATGCAAATCTAATGAGGTCTAAAGCATCATTTGAGCATTGTCCAGCTCAATAAAGGGATTCTGAAAATGCATTTCCATTGTATGAACCATGCACACGAGGTTATTTTATCGAGTAATTTAAATGAGTAATAGCAAGTCACAGAATCACAGAAATGTTAGTGTAGAAGGAGGCCATTTGGCCCATCATGTCTGCACTGGCACTTCAAATGAACATCATTACCTCCTATCAATTTCCAACTTTTAGCCCATATTCTTGGGGATTATTTATATCTAAATACTCATCTAATAAGCTCTTGAATGCCTCAAATGGCTGGACTGGTTTAAATCTTGCCCACTTTTTAGTTCATTTTATGATACAGAAATAAAAATAGGAAGAGATGAAAAAAAGGACAGTCATTTTCGCCCATTTTATACTACCACAATATCTCAGAATTGACCCAGGCTCATGACACACCCTTTTTTCTCTTGAAGGAGGTGCAGCATTCCAAAAAAGTACTTTAGACCAAATGCTCAAAAATTGAGAGGTGGTGGGATTCAAATACTTAACACAATTACTGTGATGGATAGACTTAAATAGATTTCTTGTAACCTTGAATTGTGGTTACCCGATTAAAGGATTAAAACTTACAGGTTCATAGGAATACCTTTTTCTCAAATAAATTGATGTGTGCATTAGACTTCCACCAGAATTAATTGATGTCTTTTCAAAAGAAGTTGGACAATTATCTAGCAAGAAATCTAGCAAGTTATAAGGATAAAATTAGGTATCAGTGATTAAGTAAACTGAGTAATTTATGCACTGTTTTGTTCTGTGGCAGTATCCAATGTTGAGAAATATCATACTACCTTGGCTGTTATGAGGGAACATCATTACATAGCTTGAAATGTTTTTTTAAAGAATTCTGGATTGAAGATACAACATGTAACATCCGATGTAGATTGTCATACATGAAGTTTGGAGTAACCGGTATAAATCTGTTCATTTTCCACGCCACTGGTTTTCTCTGCACTATTTCTTCTCGACCATACAAAACATTTATTTTGTGATTAGTCATCATAGCTAATCTCAACAGATTCTTTCTTCCTTTTGGGTTCTGTCTGGAGTCTAGGAAGTCTTATGAAATCTTCTACTGGTTTCTACTTCTACTGATTACCAGTGATTCACCAACTGTTTATTTGTGCACCAGTTGCTCTCTGGGAAATACTGGGATTCCTAATAACCTCTTAAGGAAGTCGCCATTCAGATATGTATTCTGGCTCAAAGGTGAGGTGTGTTGATTGGATTTCTGTACACACATTTTCAACTGTCTGAGGGTACTTGTGTTGATATGTCCCTTGCGGCTCTTTACAGTTGTTCCATCTATGCCATGTCGTTTAATCTCTGTAGACTGTAGCTTCTGCTTCTTAATCCATGGTAACTGATCTATTAGAACAGTGACCTCAGCACTTGTATCAAGCTTAAATTTAACAGGACATCCATTGACTATATCAAGAACTATAAAACCCAATCTGTTTGGATTATCTATTTTCCATATGAAGTCCTAGTTTCTCTTTACTAAAGTAGATTGCTGTACCATTTTTAGGTATTTGTGTGCATGAGCTTCTCATTTTCTGAAGCTCTTTAATGAAGTCCTATTTTTGCATCCTAGATTTGATTTTGAGGCAATGATGTGTCTTAAGAACTGTTGCTTCCACAAAGTCCGATGTTATGTTCTGTATTGCCCATCTGGATCTGCTAGAATATTATTTCTCCATTGGTTGTCAAGCATGATTAATCTCATTATTTTATGAGTAAATTTAATCAGTATTATCCCCATTTACTTGAATTGTACTTCCTTAAGCTTGTGTTCTTGTATTCCAGATTGATACTTTGAATTGAAATATTGTAGAGCTTGTTAGACTCTAGGTAAAAAATGAGGTGATGAAGGGCTTATGCCCGAAATGTCGAATTTCCTGTTCCTTGGATGCTGCCTAACCTGCTGTGCTTTAACCAGCAACACATTTTCAACTTGTTAGACTCTATGCAGCATTTCCCTTTGTTTGCCAGTCTTCTTCAAACCAGCATTACTGTATTACTGTTGAATTCTTCAAGAAAGCTTTAAATTGTATTACTGGTACTTCAATATTGACTGAATGCTTCTAAGTATTTTTAAACTAATTTTTGTAAAACTGTATTCCTGGAATGCTTACTGAGTTTTCCTGCCTTTTCCTTGTTTTTTTCTCCCCACTTTTCAATGATGAAATTAGTAGTTCCTTATCTTTCCAAGGTTTTCCTATCTTCTATAGCCAAGATGGAACCTTCTTGTATCTCCTCAAGCAAAATGGGTGTTTTCTCATCTTTCCTGCCTGAAAACACAAATTACATTCTTGCAACTAAATTTTTAAATAAAGTTCTCTCTCTACAGCCTTTAGAGACTTCCCAGCAAAATCCCAGGATTCAACCATGGTTCTTTCAGGTCTTTAATTTTTACTGACATTTCCTTTTCTGCTGGGCCCTTCTGAAAGATTTCTTTCAATGTGTTCATTTTCCGTCTAAATTCCTTGCACCTCATTGAGCCGAGTGACGGTGTGAGAAGTGAGGGCGCTCTTACACACCTTTGCCTTTCCTTTTCTGACGTTGTATTTTGGTTTTCCAAAAGTTTTTCTTTTCTTTACGAATCACTAACTTTACCCCATGGAGTCTTCCATTACTCATCACAGAGCCTCCTTCTGTAAGGCCTCTCACAATGACTTGCATTTCTCTCTTCTCACACCACGGTTTTGTTCCATTGCCTTTTACCAGCTTCTGAACGAAGTTTTGACTTGGAGTTCTGAAGTACAATTCAAGTAAATGGGGATGATGCTGATTAAAATTACTCATAAAATAATGAGATTAATCATTGCTTGCTGCTTCTTTGACTGCTGTTGTGTTTCTCTCTGTTGTATCTTCTTAAATATATATACACTTTTAAAGTGGAATGCTCAGTTGTTTGTTTTTTTTTTCTTTCCTTCTGAATCTTCTGGACTTCTCCTCCTGTTGGTGTGTATCCAATCTACCCTTGCAACCATGGGTATTATTCCAGATAACTATTCCTTCACCTTGTTCGATTTGCAACTTCTACCAGTTTTCTGTAAAGGTAAGGGTTGTTTGGTATAGTTCACTGCCATCAATCCCCTTTGTCTTAAGCCTATCCACTGATCAGTGGTAGAAGTTACACTATCATAGAATATCTACAAATGATGCAGTATTCTTGGAAAACAAGAAGATTTATTGCATGATCATACCGTAAGGAAGACAGTTCCAAGACATTGACACAATGACAATGAAGGAACAGCGATATGCTTCCAAATCAAGATGGCATGTGGCTTGGAGAGGAACTTTGAGATGGTGGTGTTCCCATGTAATTGCTGCCCTTGTCCTTCGAGGTGGTAAGATTTATAGGTTTCATTGGTCTAATAAAGATGAGTTAAATATTCAACATAAATATCTCTCCTATATTTTCAAAAGTGAACTCTCATTTGGCCATAGTTCATGACAATTAAACTGATTAAATGCAAATTAGACAATTAGTTAACTCAGGCAGTGTTAACCATTGCAACTGAAAAATATTGCAGTTGCTATAAATTGAAAATAAAACTGAAAATTCTCGAAATACTCAGAAGCTTAATCAGCAGCTATCAAAAGAAAAATGGGATAAACATGTCAGACATGTGACTTCCATGTGAACTGAAAAGTGATGTGATGAAAAAGTCACACCTGCACCATTAACACTTCTTTCTCTGCACAAATATTGAAGAAATGACTAAACATTTCCAGCAGATGCGGATTTTATTTTAGTGTGCTATTGTCCCAACTGATGGTAATATTTGACAAGTCAGATCCAAGAGTGAAACTTAATTGATAGACCATAAATTTTCTTGCTATTTACTTATTGTGGCGACCATTCATTGAACATGTTTGCAAGAGGTTTGTACATTTAACAAAAGAACATAAAGGTTTATTACAGATGCATGGAAAAAAAACATAAATTGCATTACAATATATAAGAACTATTGAAATTGTCTTGTTACAAATATAAGAAATAATGATTTAACAGTTTTACTCTCAACTACAATCTTATTGATACTTAAACCGTAGTGAAGGATAATTCCTTCTCCACTTTTATGTTCTTTGTTAAACTTTAATTTGTTTTTTGAAGCTTTCTTCTTATTCACTTCTGAAAGATTCACGACTTCTTTTCTTCTGCCCTGACTATTTAGCAGACTGATAAGCAGCACTGTTGCTGCCACAAGTCTTTCCTTTCTGAATGAACTGCTTCCCTTTGAAACAAACCCACATATTGCCTTCCTAAATAAACTTGTTTCTGTCCCTAACCCCTGAATAAAAATGTATCCTAAATCTCAACTTTCCTTATATTCTTGTTTCAAATGCACTGAATTACTGAACTCAAGGGTTTGAAGAACCTCACTTAACTACATGTAAACAAACCTTCAGAAAACCCAGTATCGTTCTCAGAGATCAAAAGTAAAATGAAAACTATGGTAGAATCTTATAGGGGCATGAATTATGCGGGCTATGGCAAAAACCTTGGAAAATTGAGTGAGAAGTCCACTGATACCTACATCCCGTTGTGTTTAAGGTGTTGAATTGAAGTGAATTGAATTTATTGTCACATGTACCAAGGCACAGTGAAAAGCTTTGTCTTGCGAGCAATACAGGCAAATCACATAGTTAAGTAGCATAGATAAGTAAATAACAGGTAAACAGCAGTAAAAACAAAAACACAGGTACAGGTGAATGCTAAGAGTTTGTGAGTCCATTCAGTACTCTAACAACAGTAGAGTAGAAAGTGTTTCGAAAGCAGCTGGTGCATGTGTTCAGGCTTCTGTACCTTCTCCCTGATGGTAGAGGTTGTAGAAAAACATTGCTAGGATAGGATGGATCTTTGAGAATGCTGGTGACCTTTCCTTGACAGCGGGTCTGGTAAATGGATTCTATAAATGGGAGGCTGGCCTGTGTGACTGTCAGGGCTGAGTTCACCACTCTCTGTAACCATCTCCAATCTTGAATGGTACAGTTGCCATACCAGGTAATGGTACATCCAGACAGAATACACTCGATGGTGCACCTATAAAAGTTGGCAAGGGTATTTGAATGCAGATTTCTCCAGCTTCCTCATTTTCCCTCCCCCCCACCTTATCTCAGTCCCAACCCTCGGACTCAGCACTGCCTTCTTGACCTGCAATCTTCTTCCCGACCTCTCCGCCCCACCCCCTCTCCGGCCTATCACCCTCACCTTAACCTCCTTCCACCTATTGCATTCCCAACGCCCTTCCCCCAAGTCCCTCCTCCCTACCTTTTATCTTAGCCTACTTGGCACACCCTCCTCATTCCTGAAGAAGGGCTTATGCCTGAAACCACGATTCTCCTGCTCCTTGGATGCTGCCTGACCTGCTGTGCTTTTCCAGCAACACATTTTTCAGCTCTGATCTCCAGCATCTGCAGTCCTCACTTTCTCCAAGGGTATTCACCGTCATGCCAAATTTCCTCAGCTGCCTGAAGAACGTTGTTGGGCCTTTGTAACCAGTGCGTCCACATGAAGAGTCCAAGAAGGCTTGTTGTGGATGACCACTCCCACGAGCTTAACACTCTCCACTTGTTCCACCTCTCTGCTGTTAATGTGTAGGGGGACATAAGTAACATCCTGCCGAAAGTCAATAGTGTATTCCTTGATTTTGCCAGCATTGAGAGCTAGGTTGTTCTCAGTGCACCATTTTCCAGGTCTTCCACCTCCCATCTGTAGTCTGTTTCATCACTATCTGAGATTGGACCTACTATGGTGGTGACATCAGCGAACTTGTAAAAGGCATCAGTCTGGTATTTGGCAACGCAGTCATGGGTATACAGTGAGTATAGTACGCACCCCTGGGGGGGGCTCCAGTGTTGAGTATTACTGAGGATGGAATATTGTCCCCAATCTTCACTGATTGTGGCCTGTGAGTCAGAAAACTGAAGATCCAGTTGCAGAGAAATGGTGCTTAGTCCGAGATCACTAAGTTTAGAAATCAGGCTCAAGGAGATACTGGTGTTGATAGTGGTCATGATCACAGTACAAAAATTTTCTATAAGTTTACTAAGTTTGTTAAGAAGCAGTAGCTTAGTTAGATAAAGAAAGTATGCAACTGTGACAATTGGGGATGGTCACTGATATCAGGGGAGACACAGGCTCTCATTGCAAATGCTTCAGTCTCATTAAAGTGGTGGGACTGCATCCTGCTTTCCAGCTGAGATGTTAGGGAACTCTTCCCATGGTCTTCCTCCTCTCCTGGTCTGTTTTCCATCTGCGTGGTGAAGACTGCTCAATGAAGACTACTGCCTACAAGGTCTGTGGGATTGAGAACTGCTCCCTAGGACAACTTCCATCTTGTCCTACCTGCTTATCTTCTTTTCCACCTATCCACTCCCCCCTCCCCCCGACCTATCACCTTCATCTCCTCCCCCACTCACCTATTGTACTCTATGCTACTTTCTCCCCACCCCCACCCTCCTCTCATTTATCTCTCCACCCTTCAGGCTCTTTACCTGTATTCCCGATGAAGCGCTTTTGCCCGAAATAGCGATTTTACTGCTCCTCGGATGCTGCCTGAGCTGCTGTGCTTTTCCAGCACCACTCTGATCTAGACTGTTTCCAGCATCTGCAGTCATTGTTTTTATCAGCTTCCATCTGCCCTGAGTCTGTTTTGTTCTTGGTCCCTCCATGGATCCTCTAGTGTTGATTTGCCTTAGCCCCAGCACGGTTACTCCAATGACGAATCTGGCTCCTGGTCTCCCTTGGTCCCTGTGTGGCTTTTCCAGCACATGTATCATATTTCTAGGGTCAGGTTATTTTGTCTGTGTCAATCAATTGCCTGAACTGTTTTTGCCCATTGGCTATGGGACAACCGCTCATAAAATTGCATGAGTATCAGCCCCTTGCCCACCCTCATCTGAAGGTTAGTTTAATATTCTTTCTGCACTTATTTTCAAAAACAACACATTGATAATAGGTGTCTTTGGCACCAGATGAATTATTGATGCTAGTTCAATGAACATTGTGACCTCTGTTGTTACAGTTTTTAAATAATATCTCATGCCACGCAGTAAATACTAGAAAAATTCAAATTTTAAGGAACCCCAATATTCAACAACCCCATGAGTGATTTAAACAAAAGATGTCAAATATTTCTCAGTTTGAAGAATAATATTGTCAAACCCACAGCAGAACATTAAATACAACATCAGACAGGAGGTGGAATGGTTATCAATACCATGGGGAACATGGTTCAAAGTTTGTGAGAAGATTTGTAGCTCGGGTGTTCATTGTTGTGGTTCTGTTCGCCGAGCTGGGAATTTGTGTTGCAGACGTTTCGTCCCCTGTCTAGGTGACATCCTCAGTGCTTGGAAGATTCCTGTGAAGCACTTCTGTGATCTTTCCTCCGGCATTTGTAGTGGTTTGTCTCTGCCACTTCCGGTTGTCAGTTTCAACTGTCTGCTGCAGTGGCCGATATATTGTGTCCAGGTTGATGTGCTTGTTGATAGAATCTGTGGATGAATGCCATGCCTGTAAGAATTCCCTGGCTGTTCTCTGTTTGGCTTCTCCTATAATAGTAGTGTTGTCCCAGTCGAACTCATGTTGCCTGTCATCTGCATGTGTGGCTACTAAGGATAGCTGGTCGTGTCGTTTCGTGGCTAGTTGGTGTTCATGGATACGGATCGTTAGCTGTCTTCCTGTTTGTCATATGTAGTGTTTTGTGCAGTCCTTGCATGGGATTTTGTACACTACATTGGTTTTGCTCATGCTGGGTATCGGGTCCTTCGTCCTGGTAAGTTGTTGTCTGATGGTTAGATACGTGAGATTCACCATGACCAGCATTGTAAGGTAATCACAGTTCTGTGTGGAAACTTTGCAATAAGTACATTTGGTTAATCACAATCGCACCAGCATACCACAATAAGCAATTAGGACTGCATTTCCTTGACTTCGATTGTCTGAAAGCACTATTTTAAACTCAGAAACAGGTTTCAATGATTTGGAAAGAATGTTAGTGGTGATTGAAATAGATCATAAAACTGGTGCCCCATATAGGCATGAAGCCTTGTTTTACATAACCTGAGACTGGCTTCTGCAAAACCAGTAGATAGTGGCAGGGTTATGGAGCAGGTCATTAAATTAGCTCGCAAGATTTAGTGAGGAAACCTCCCCATTTGCAGTGTACGTGCATCTGGATGTAATGTAATCAGGGAGGTTAGGAAAGAATGAATCTTTTCTTGATTGTCTTGAATCATACAGCATAGAAATAGGCCCTTTGGCCCACCATTTGTCAAGATGAACAAAGGACAAGTCATTGGAGTTGAAGCGTTAACTGTGTTTCTCTTACCACAGATGTTGCGAGACCTGTTGATTTGCTCTAGCACTTTCTGTATTTATTCCAGAACACCAGGGTTCGCAGTATTTCACTTTTACTTTATTTTATGAAATAAAGAATTGTTCATTTATTTCAAAAAATAAAATGGATTAAGCTCTGACTCTTGTCTGAATGGCTCCAAAGCTTAATCTTTCCTGTCCTACAGCTGGGATTGTTGGGATTGCTGACAATAGATCCTATTTACTTATTGTACACTTGCATCATGGACTGTGGTGTGAGTCATTGAGTAGTCACTGCTGACAGTGTGATAGACTTGATGAGATATTTGATAAAGCTGATTCACATTGTTAATGGAATTGACTTTGAGGATATGCAATTTTATATTTCTATATCTTTTTGCCAAAGCTTAGGTTGGAAACTAATTACGACAGTGTCAGAAGCTTGACTTTGTCTGAAGATTTTGACTGAGTCAGTACAGTATTTAATGTTAATTTGTAAATTGTACTTTGCCCACAAACTAAGAGCTGCTCTTGTTAAGTCCCTAATTAAGATTTTTGTCTTGTTGAAAATCCCCACAGGTATAAAGATGGAATTAATTAAATCCATGGGGAGGACGATGATTGTGTGATTGCAAGCATAGTATAATTAAAGTAGCTTTCTTTATGACATTTTGCTGACATTAAGCATTATCTGCTTGTAATCCTAAACTATCTCATTGCTTTAATTATGGGCCAGATTTTACTAAATTGGACCAGCACGAGAGCACGATAAAAATAGTGGCAGGATTTAGTGCCAGGATTAACGTTCTCGTTCTTATTTACACAAATTTACACAATCCCATCTTGCTGGTTCTGTTATAGCAGTGGGCAGGTCAACCTCACACAGATACACTCTTCTCCCGTAAAAGAAACTGTGACACCTTTCTAACCCTTTAGTTAGAATTCCTGGTTTACGCCATTTTAGAAGAGAGGGGAAACCAAAAAGTAAGCCATTTGCTCTTGGAATTCATTTATTGACAGCCTTTGAAATATATATTGAAAAATCTGTTCTTGCAGTTTCAATAGATGGGGTACTTTAATTGCAATAATTACTTATTGGACTTCATGTTATCAAAATTACTGTTCTAATTTGAAAAGTGCATTTGTAGAAGAAGAAAACATGACTTGAGAACTCTCAAGTTTCATAATCTGTAGGTGTGTAAATATTCACAGTAATTTATCCTTCGAGACAAAACTGCTCTTCAGTTTTCCCTTGGAACAAAATGGCTACCAGCCACAAGAGAACATTGAATGACAGGTCACCTGATATGGTTTAGAAAAGAAACAGCCATTTGATTATTTTCAATAGGGCCTTATTGACTGTGAGCTGTGAGTGTTTATTATGGCATCTGGGCCCATTATGAATATTTGGATGTGTTTCAGAAGGTTCCAACCTTCTGAAACATATTTCATCTTGGACCTGAACTCACAATTTGAATGGCAGTTTTAAAAAAATTATTGAATAATCCATTTGCCGTTGAATTGGATTCTGAACAGATGTTTATTATTTTTGCATTAGGTTATCATGACTGAATGGCTTTTTTGAATGTGAGTTTCATTTCACCAGGAAATGTGCTTGAATGACCGTGGTATTAGATAGTTAGAAGTTTACATCTTTAAAAATCATTCAAGAACAAGGTCTTCCCATAATGGTTACTGAGTAAATGGCTGTGGAGGATGTAAGCTGGGGCTTAGGAAAAATGAAAGAGTTTTGGATATGCAGGAAGCATTAAGGTTTAAAGGGACATGGAGGGAGAATGATGGTTGGCATGGGATGCGGGTGAGTGCCTGAAATATGGGTGATGGGGTGGGTGTGTGGAGGTAAAGTTTTGGGCCCCAACATTAATCAATAGAGGCTGGTGTTCTAGTCTTCAGTGATGCCTCAGACTTGCCTCCTGCAGCTGGTGTGTTTAAGAGAGACGGAGCTGCAAATTCCTGACTTGACCTTCCCATCTCCTCCATGAAAATCTGGCTGCAGATGTCAAACCTAGAGTTTGCCCAAAGACTTATGAAGCAAGTATGGAGGGATTAATCTCAATTTCTGAAAGGCCAGCCTGAGACCCACTTGGATTGTGAGGAGTGTTCTCACTACTTTACAAAATTCCCCTCCATTGAATTATCATTCAATTCCACCATTATCCTTTTTCTGGAAGAGGTGAGAAACAACAGAAAGAGGAGCAAAATTCCAATTGTTTTCTATTTTTGATATGTACTGTGATCATCTTATATCCTAATGAGGTTACTCTCCTAATACAGAAGAAAAGAAACAATAGCCATACCAATACCAATGCACTTCAGCCCATTATGGTTCAGCATCTACTCTGCAAATACAACAAAAATACAACCAATCTATAAGATACCGTGTAGAACAAACTTTTCAATATGGTTTGGCAAGCTAATGATCTTGTTGTGTACTTCCTTTTATTCAAACAAAGGATGATATTGCACTTCTCTCCACTAACAAGTATTTGGTCCAAGAAAAATAAGCTGTCAAATTCCTAATTTCTTTACGTGTATTAATTCGTAAGTTGTGGCTATCGTTGGCTTTCCCAGCAGTTATTGCCCATCCCTAATTACCCACCTAATGTGATGGTGAACTGCCCTCTTGAATCATTGCAATCTTTGTGGTGCAGAAATATCCACAATGCGGTTAGGAAGGGAGTTCCAGGATTTTGACCAGCAACAGTAAAGAGAATAACAATTATACTTTCAGTTCTGAACAGTATGTGCCTTAGATTTGAATTTGTAATTGGTGGTGTTCTCATGCATCTGCTGCCCTTGACCATCAAAGTAGTAGAGTTTGGAAGATGTTCTTTTGAAGGCGTTATTGAGTTACTTTAGTTCTTCTTGCAGATGATGCATACTGCAGCCACTAGGCATCTTCAGCAGCCCTCTATTCTACAGGATAATGATAAACTGCAGGCCTCCATTTGGCATTGGGGACAGAGTAGTGGTGACATAGAGAGGGCATTTAGACAGAATGTAGCTAAGGACAGGTAAACTGTGTGGCTTGATGGTTAAATAGCATCTGGGGTGTGGAATGGGGCTGCATGTGGGAGGATGTATCAGCCATGCTTGCTGTGTGCTTGGGAGCAGTATAACTTTATGGCTGGTGTGCCATTACATTGTTGATGGCAGGCAATGCAAATTGCCAAAATTTGTCCGGCTGCAAAATAGCTTTTTAACGATGGCATGGATACTAACAGTGCTGGCCTTTTGACAGATATCTGGATTTCAGGCTCTGTGAATCATAGAATTCCTACAGCATGGAAACAGTCCATTCAGCCCATCAAGTCCAAACCAACCCTCTGAAGACCATCCTACTCAGACCCATCCCCCTACCCTACTCTGTAACCTTCCATTTCCCATGGCTAATCCAGCTAACCTGCACATCCCTGGACACTATTGGCAAGTCAGCATGGCCAATCTGCACATTTTGGACTGTGGGAAGAAACTGGGGCACCTGGAGGAAATCCATGCAGACACGGGAAGAATGTGCAAACCCCACTCAGACAATTGCCTAAGGGTGGAATTGAACCTGGGTACCTGGCACTGTGAGACACCAGTGCTAACCACTGAGCCACTGTGCCACTCCATGACATCGCAAGCTGTACCTAGTTTTGGGCAAGAGAGATGGGGCGGGTAAAGAATAAAGTGAGCTTGGTAAGATATGGCAAGAAGTCTTACCCGGTCACATGGTGAATAACCATCCTAAAAACCTGACACAACTCACACTTAATCAAACGACAAAAGATTCAGCCCAATGGAAAATAAATCACATTAAATATAATTCATTCCAGTATTTATTAGATGTAATAATGTATATCTAGTAATTTTTGACAGACTGAGACATAATGTGACAATGCCTTTCTACTTCTGATGCCACAAGCTATATTTTGCTTGAATGAAAATAGACTCTGAAGTGATATGAACTTATTGAGCTGCTGAAATATTTAAGAAATGCCCACCATAAATCAATTTATTTCACTTTTTTTTAACTGAATATTTAATTCATTTATATGGGCTGCCATTTGTGCTGGCAGCCTGCTCACATTTTGTGAGGTATAGATTCTAGTTTCTTATTTAACAAAAAGCAGGAATGGCCAAAATTGAGTGCGATCAGCTAGCTTTGCCATTTTTATTCACTGCAATCTTGCGATTTTGAAACAAAACATGTGGGGGAAAAAATGGTTTGTCAGAGAGAAGGAACAAAAGACTGAGTTCATGCAGCACCTACATGACCGCAATCTCCTTTATTTTCATCGACTTCTGTTCAGACAGCACACATTATTGTAGAGAAACCTACCCCAGAAATATTGGCTTTCTACTGAAAAAGCTGAAAAATGTGTTACTGGAAAGGTGCAGCAGGTCAGGCAGCATCAAAGGAGCAGGAGAATCGATGTTTCGGGCATAAGCCCTTCTGCTGCACCTGCTCCTTTGATGCTGCCTGACCTGCTGCGCTTTTCCAGCAACACATTTTTCAGCTCTGATCTTCAGCATCTGCAGTCCTCACTTTCTTTCTACTGAAAAATACCACAAGATGTTTCTATCAGCAGTACAATATCTGGAGACTCAATGCTAGGATATTGAGTGGACACTGTTTTCTTCACAAAACATACTGGATTTTTAGATCTGTTTTGGAGTCACGTTATTCAAAATTATGAATATTGCAATTGCTTACATACAATTTCTACATGATATGTTCACTGCAGTGATAGTAAATATTATGACATACCTGTTACATTGCCTTCTGTTCAATATTATAGGGATACAATGTGAGGGAACAATATTATATAATATTCACATTGCTAGTGTGATAGTGATACCGAAGATTACTTTAAATGAGAGACAAAGGTACAGCAAGATCTTTTATTGAGGACTGAAGGGACAAACAGTTCTGTGTGAAATTTTAAAACTGTTTGTCAAGTAAATAGTAGGCTTTGCAAATCTTTTATTGCTTCAGTAACCTTGAAAAATCTAAAATGTTTATCTTACAGCTTGCAGTAGCACAATGTCCTCTTAGCAGGCTTCCACAGTAATTGCTAATTACTTGCTGTATAGTTAGGAAATTATATCCGCTTATTTTATTGAATTATTTCCACTTAAATGAGTACATGAAAATACATGTAACAGCCTCACTAGAACACAATGTAACTGATAAAGCGAAAAAGGACATTGATTATGTATATCTCATTGCACTGATATTTATTATAATCCTCTAGCCTTTCCTTGTCATCTAAATTTTTAACATTGAAGGAAATGCATTCAGTCCCCATTGTTTACAGTGGATGCTGTAACAAACACATTTATCAGGAATACTTTAAGGCAAAAGATGTGTCACTTTCTCCAAAATTCTAGAGAATATGACTAGGCACTGGGTACCTCAAGAATTTGATAAAGTGAACATTGGAGTTGACCGCATGGAGAAGTTAGTAACGAAGCTGTAAGCATCCTTCAATGACAATAAGTTGAGAAAAAGGACTTGTAGGAGGCTAGAGATCAGTAAGGACTGGGATCGGCACTTTTAGTGTTGCATAGTTTGAATGAGTGTAAATAGCTGTATTTTCAGATAGCTATTTTCAAACTCATCTTTAAATAAAGGGCTAGATCTTGCTGCATTGGATTATTCTACAGTTGCCTTCTAAGTTAAATATATTCCTTCAACATTTCAGTTATCTCTTCATTTCACTGCAAGTGCAAAATGATAATAGCCTTGCCGTGGCAACAGGACAATGTGGTAAAAGTAGAAGTTTTTTAATGGCCTTCTCAGAAGCAGGAAATCTGCCTGTGGTGTTAACTAATCAGGTAGAATGGAAAGTTTCAATTTCCTGGGGGCAAGTTGAGATGCGGAGATAAAGCAAACAATGTCTTTGCAACTTGTTGAACATCATGCCTGAAAGAGTTTTGGATAAAATCAGTGATGCAGAACAATTCCATAACACCCATTTTATGCCTGTTTAAAGATGGCATGCACCGTTTGGCTTTGTGGAGTTGAGTTTTTTTCTTTTTAACTCTGCAGCACCAGGGAGGGAAGCAGGAGAGTGGAAATTCCAGTCTTGCAAGGCTGAGTATGAGGTGATGGGCATTTGTGAAGTGGAGTCATAGGCATAGAGAAGTAAAAGAGGGATCGGGGGGGGTGGGGGGGGGGGGGAGGTGAAGGTTGTGGCAGAGAGAACAGAGGGGTATGGTGGGAAGAACATGGCATGTGAATGTTTGTGAGGACAGTGGCGTCAGTCAATGTTAGAAAAGCAATAACCGAAAGGGTGGTGCCAGTCCTATTGAAATGTGTATCCACCTCAGGGTATTGGTAGGGAAGTCATTACATAGCTTTGAATTTAACCAGAATGTAAGTGGTGGAGAGTGATCTTGGACAATGTCTTTTAACATGAATAGAAGGCAATATCAGCTGAGCAAGTTCAGCCATGTTCCAGTGTGCCAAGTACAACACTGGCTGTTAACATGAACACTAAATAAAGAATGAACAAAAAAAATGTTGCTTCCTCTAGAATAAATGAAGTGCCCCTAAGTCTCCTGTAATTATCAATGACTGACAACCATGTGATATACCAGTATGCTTAATTTGTATTTAATCTTAAACTCAGCTCAACAAGTAACAATGATTCCCACCTAAATGAAGCCAATGTATCATGAAATATTTGCAATTGAAATCTAGTTGTAAGAAGCACTCATGCCACCTTTGTGCTCTCACATAGAGTCATGTAGAGTCATAGAGATGTACATCTTGATTTGATTTTGATTTTATTTCCACATGTATTTTATATGATGTGGAGGAGCTGGTGTTGGACTGGGGTGGACAAAGTTAAAAATCACACAACACCAGGTTACAGTCGAACAGGTTTATTTGGAAGCACGAGCTTTCAGAGCACTGCTTCTTCATCAGGTGGCTGTGAAGCTGCCTGAATGAAGGAGCAGCACGCAGAAAACTAGAGCTTCCAAATACACCTGTTGGACTGTAACCTGGTGTTGTAAGATTTTTAACTATGCATTTTACAGTAAGAATACAGTAAAATACAGTGAAAAGCTTTCATTTGTTATCACAATATTGCACTATTTTGACTCATTTAAAAATAAAGAAACAAAGAATATTATGTTTATCTTATGTTAATGGCAATGGAACTGAGCAGGAAAGGTATGGCTGCATTCAGAGCTTCACTGTTTGATTGTCATTTGATGTCAGGTTTCACAAGGAAACTTTTCTTGATTGTCAACAAGCTTCAGTCAAGTCTGAGGGACAGACTTTGCTCAGGAATTCCTGGCCCAGTAAGTCAAGGACAGCCTGCGATACCAGTACAGGGTCTGCTCTGGGTAATCAGAGTCAGGAGGTAAGTCATAAGAGGCGAGGAGCCAAATGATGGGCAGAAAACCACCCACTTGACTCTTTCTGGCCTGTTTCAACTCTCTTTTCCTCCTAGCATTAGAGAAAGTCAGATATTATGGGAGATTAAATGGGTGGCACCAACAGGCAGGTATCCCAAGTGAGCAATTAGGCCTTTATTCCTGATGAAGGGCTTTTGCCTGAAACGTCGATTTCGCTGCTTGTTGGATGCTGCCTGAACTGCTGTGCTCTTCCAGCACCACTGATCCAGAATCTGGTTTCCAGCACCTGCAGTCATTGTTTTTACCAGTCCAAAGAACATGCAGTGTCTGTCGTGCTGGGATTGGGGTGGAAGAGAGTGGGTGGAGAAGATGTTGAAAGCAATTGTGAGAGTGATACGACATGACCCTTGGTGGAATGTGGGCACACTGACAGAGTGAGCTCTCAGGAGCAAGATGGTAGCACTTATCCTGGCAAGTGAAAAAGGACCTTTTACACCAATACCAGACATTCCCGCAGGTGACTGCATATCATCCTCAGGCAAGTCTGGCATGTTCTGGTGCCATGGCCTCCACTGCTGGACCTGGGGCAGGAAAAATCCTGCGTTGGCACCACATCATTCAGCAGAGCGCAGATTTCCCACTGCCTGCCATATCCGGGTGAAATTTCAGGAACCATGCAGGTTATCTCCAGATCATCAGTGCTTGTCTGGATGCAAAATACAAGAGATGCCGATGTTTCAGTGGATATTCGCTGAATATCGAGTTACTCTGGGAATGGCTAGCTGTAAAGTGAGGCAGAAGTCGATATGAGAGACTTGTAAGGATATTGTAGATAATTAATGAGGGGAGTTTGGTAAGAGACAGCAAGAAACTTGCTAAGCCCCATGGTGAAAATAGTTCCACAAAACCCAAATGTACCTCAGATTTAGCCAAAAAAGCAAGATTAATCCCTGTATCTCTTTAAGTAATGAGACCTGAAGATTGAGAACGAAACAGTGTAACTGAGAAAGATGGTGAATTAGAATGGATGAATTAAAGTCAAAGCAGGTACATAAAATTAACACAAGAACTTAAAAAGTGAATTAAGAGTTAGAGCAGAGACATAAAGAGAAAGGTGAGGAAAAATTGGAAAGTCTCATGGAATCATACAGTGCAGAAGAGGCCCTTCAGCCCACTAGGTCTTTACTGCCAAAAATATGCTATTACCTACTCTAATCCCCTTTTCCTGCACTAGGCCCATATCCTTGAATTTTATGGCACTTCAAATGCTCATCCAAATATTTTTTAAAAGTTTGTGAGGTTTCCTGTCTCAACTCTCTCAGGTACAGAATTCCAAAAGCACACCTCCCCTGGGTGAAAAAGCGTTTCCTCAAATCCTCTCACTTTAAAATTATTGACCCTTCAACTATGGGAAACGGTTACTTTCTGGTTGTCCTGTGCATGCATCCCATAGTATTATACATGTCTAAGAGGTTCCCCCTTAACCAGGAAAGAGGCCTGGCAGCCTCACCATTTGGTCCATATGTGAGGCTACAGGGCAAATGCGATGAAATTCAATGAAAATAGCTGTTTTCATAGTGTTTTGTTTTCTGGCTAGACCAGCATTCATTGCCCAGAGGGCATTTAAGAGCCAACCGCATTGTTGTGGCTCTGGATTTACATGTAGGCTAGATCAGGTAAGGATGGCAAGCTTTCCTAAAGGACATCAGTGAATTAGATAGGTTTTTTCCTAACAATGGATTCATGGCCACTATTAAGCTCTTATTTTCAGATCATTATTGCAATCCACCATGGCAGGATTTGAACCCAGGTCCCCAGACATTACTTGGGCCTCTAGATTAATATCCCAGGGATAATACCATGAGGGAATCATCCCCTCTAGCTTTGCTGATGAAATGGCAGGGTGCCATTAAATAGCCATTAATCGGCCACTTAAAGGCCTCAGTTGGCCTGAGGAGAAAGAGGAGATCGGAGTCGAGAGTGTGGTGTTGGAAAAGCACAGCAAGTCAGGCAGCAACCGAGGAACAGGGGAATCCATGTTTTGGGCATAAGCAAACTGGTTATCTGACACTACCACCAGCACTGGTAAAATATCAATTTAAAATTTTGCTCAAAATGAAAATCTGGCAACCCCTTGTAAATAGTCAGGAAGCTAAAGATGTGATGCTATAAGTATGAAACACATGGCAGTAAAACCACTATTGAGTTCTGGAGTTTCAATTACCTCATAATATCTTGCATTTGTTCATCAATTTACATAATAATAATGGCATTCAGAAAGATTTGACCAATGTAATTGTGGAATGACCAAAGAGAATTATGAAAGGGCTTCATGGTTCGAGTAGTCATATTCTAAGAAGTTGTGAACACCAGAGGTTAAACATTATCTTGCTTGAACAGTTGTGTAAGCAGATGTGACAGCAGAAGGGGTACAGTGACGGGAAGCTCCAGAATGTCAAGCAGTGAGGGAATGATTGCTAGAAATGGAGCTATAGTCTGGTGCTGCACTGCTTTAACAAAAAACAAGAATGATATGCAGAGGAATCTTACCTGGAAAGATCATTAAAATTCATTCTGCATTGCACCTAGGCCAGAGGAGCTTTGTTGTTGGCATTAACCTCTAAGGTGAAAATGGGTTGCTGGAAAAGCGCAGCAGGTCAGGCAGCATCCAAGGAGCAGGAGAGTCAACGTTTCAGGCATGAGCCCTTCTTCAGGAATCCTGAATTCCTGAAGAAGGGCTCATGCCCGAAACGTCGACTTTCCTGCTCCTTGGATGCTGCCTGACCTGCTGCGCTTTTCCAGCAACACATTTTCAGCTCTGATCTCCAGCATCTGCAGTCCTCGCTTTCTCCATTAACCTCTAAGGCACCTGCTGAGAAACAATTGGCCCAAATGAGTAAGGTCATATGATGAAACAAAATCGGAGCAGTTTTCCGCTTTCAATAAGATAGTGGCTGATCTATTTGTGTTTGAATTTCACATTTCCATTTCTCCCAGATAGTCCTGGGTTCCCTTGATGAATGAGAATCTTTCTACCCTGTACAGACCATGACTTTATCTTTCTATACTTCAAATTCTGAACTGAAATGAGAAAGGAACTGTTTTATAAACTAAGGCTGGCTAGAGGATTACTGCATATTTTGAAAGAAAGTAACATTGCAAGCATCGTTTTCACAACTGCCTATTCAATGGTTAAAGTGTGGTCTCTGATGGCTTTGAGCTGAAGGGTTATGAACAGATAGAGCTTTAGTTGGTATAAGTAACTGATTGATCTGTCGACTGGTGACCATTTTTCAATGATAACGGCCTCCTACTTTCGATGTCAATGTGATTAGTTTCCATTAGTTGAACAGCTTGGGGCTGTGAACAAGATACAGACAAACCTTCAGATCAGCGCCAGCTTAGGAACTCACTCTATTCTCTGTTGTAAAAGCCACTTTAAGCCTGAGGAAAACAGTTTATTATTTTTTCAGCAGCTGTTATAAACTATGATCTTTAAGAAATATGCTGGAGATCTTTTGTAAGTGAACCAGACACCCTGTGCCTTTTGCAAATCAGTGAAAAGGTCTTGAGAAGAATGACTGAGTAACAATATTCATAATAATCATCTCAGCAACTCTTGTGAAGATATATAATTACAATATTAAAAGACATTTGGATAAGTTCATGAATAAGAACATTTTGGAGTGATATGGGCTAAATATAGGCAGGTGGGATTAGTTTAGTTTGGAATAATGGTCAACATGGACAGGTTGAGCCGAAGAGTCTCTTTCCATGCTCTATGACTCTATTCTTTCCCAGTATTACCCTCTATCCATAACATGCATGTTTATTTTTGTGTGTGTGTGTATATATGTATATGTATGTGTATGTGTGTGTGTGTGTGTGTGTCTGTGTGCGTAAAGGAGTTTTAACAGGATTTGTGTTTTAATTAGTAGTTTTATGCTGAAGGTTCATAATTGTTTACCTGTAGCTAGAGTCTAGTTACCTGTAATAAATAGTAATTCTTGTTAAATACAGAAACCTGGTTCATACTTTTTTTCAACTTGTATCTAAAAATCAGGTAAATGGGGAATCTGTGTACTTATCAAATATCTTTAACTTTTGTGGAACAGCAGGGTTTGATTTCCAGTGTGCTACCCCAGTGATGTGTGACAACCTCTGTCATCAAAATATTTGCCTCCCCCCACCTCCATTGCCTTCTTGAGTAGAACATTGCAAAATGTTGACAAAAATAAATTCTCATCTCAGCCCTAAAAAGGTAACTCCTTTCCATGTACCTTATACACTTCAATCAAGTCACCCTCACTTTTCTAAACCCATTGAAAACATCCCCAACCTATCCAAACTAATCTCACAAGACAACCCATCCATTTTGGGCATCAGTCTAGCAAATCCTCTCCAAACTACCTCCAATGCATTTGCAGCTTTCCTTAAATAAGGAGACTAAAACTGCTCATTAAAGTTCAGATGTGGTCTCAACGATGGTCTGTATAACTGAATTGCAATATGTTTCCTTTTATAGCCACTTTCTCTTGGAATCAATTATAGCATCCTATTAGCCTTTTTGATTATGTACTGTATCAGGATGCTAAGTGACTAATGCACCAGAATACAAAAATCACTCTGCATCTTGGAATTCTGCAGTCATTCCACTTTTAAGTAAAGCATTCCTTTTTTAAATTCATCCTACCAAAGTGAACAACTTCATATTTTCCCACATTATACTTAATGTGCAAGGTTTCTACTCACTCACTGAACCTATCTATATCTGTCTGCATAAAGTACAGTTGATGGTGGAAATATGAAAGGAACATGGAGAATGCTGGAGAAACTCAGCAGGTCTGGCAGCATCTGTGGAGAGAGAGAAACAAAATTAACATTTTGAATCTGATATAAGTTCTTCAGAACAGGACTTGAAATGTTGATTTTGTTTCCCTTCTGAGTTTCTCCAACATTCTCTGTGTTAGCTTTATATCTGTCAACAACTTCCTTCCGTCTTCTTCACAATATAATTTCCTATCTAACATAGTGGCTTCTGTGAGTTTAGCTATCACTCCTTTACTTTCCTCATCTGAATCATTAATGTAAATTTTAAATTGTTAAAGCCCTCAATCTTATGAGGAAAGGCTGAGGCACTTGGGGCTGTTCTCATTGGAGAAGAGAAGGTTTAGGGGAGATCTGATAGAAGTGTATAAGATGATTAGGGGTTTAGATAGGGTAGATACTAAGAACCTTTTACCGCTAATGGAGTCAGGTGTTACTAGGGGACATAGCTTTAAATTAAGGGGTGGTAGGTATAGGACAGATGTTAGGGGTAGATTCTTCACACAGCGGGTTGTGAGTTCATGGAATGCCCTGCCCGTATCAGTGGTGAACTCTCCTTCTTTATGGTCATTTAAGCGGGCATTGGATAGGCATTTGGAAGTTATTGGGCTAGTATAGGTTAGGTAGGATTCGGTCGGCGCAACATCGAGGGCCGAAGGGCCTGTACTGCGCTGTATCCTTCTATGTTCTATGTTCTATGTTCTAATTAATCTCAGCAGAAGTCTGCTTATCATATCCTGCCAGTAATACACAGCCTTCTTCATGGATACTGTTTGCTGATAGCCAGTCAATCTTCTATTCATCCTAACATGTTTTCCCCTGCACCATGAGGTTTTATTTTCTGCAATAAGCTTTGGTGTGGCACCTTACAAAACCTTCTGGAAATCCGAGCACAGTACAGTTACAGGGTCCTGTTTATACCCAGGGCATGTCACTCCTTCAAAGAACTACAATAACTTGATTAAATATGATTTGCCCATTGACAAAACTATGCTCACATTTTAAGATCATCTTGAATTTCTTTTAAATTTACAGTTTTAATGGTTGATTTTCCCTGTGACAGATGTCAAGCTAATTGGTCTATATTTCCTGCCTCTCTCCCTTTGTGAATAAGGAATTATGTTTGTTATCTTTCTAGTGTGCTATGAAAACTTTACATCACATTGATGGAAACTGAGGGAATTTTAGAAAATGAATACCAATACATTGACTAACTCATTAATTTTTATAGTTCTTAACTAGTGGTGTGGAGCAACTGGATTTTAACTTAAGTTTATTTGAAACTTTGACCAAAATTTGTAACTGGATTATACAACAATAAAACATGACCTCATGCTGAATCTCAATGTGAAAAGTATTATTCTCTTTCCAGTGAGTCGAGTCTGATACCAAGTCTAAATAGCACAACTGTCAGAAGCTCCAGATTTTTTGAGTAACAATGAGATCTTTATTCCATATCAGAGGAACCCCACACTATTCCTGCTTTAGATAAAATTGAGCATTTCCTAACAGTTCATGCATTAGACAGAAATGAGACAGTTTAACTTCACTTTCAAGATATCACTTGGAAACAAACCATAGTTGAATATGTGAGGATAAATTGTTTTGGATTTGATGCCAGACATTCCAACAAAAATGTGGCAATCTAATCTACTGAATCAAGATTCAGTGCAACTACATTATTTTCAAACCAAGATAATGAAAAATTTATAAGTTGTGCTGTGCAGATGTGGACTTTCAAAGCTTTGCATCAAGAAACCATTTCTTTCTCCAGCCACCTTGTTTTAACCTTGTGTTCAAAATAAAAACAGAAAATACCACTCACTCACCATGAGTTGATTGGATTAAATCTAGATCACCACAGAGACTATGCAGAGCATGTCAACCCTCGTTAAGTTTTGTGAGCATGAAGTTATTGCAACTTGATAAAGGCAAACATCTACAATCAGCTTTCCAATTTATTGCAAGCTAAACCAATTAATCTGTGACACTTTGAAACTTCACATGTAGAACTGGAATAATACACTAAGTGACCAGCACAATATGCAGCTAAAACTTTTACATGTGAAGAGAATACTCTGGGAAAAGGCAAGTAAGCTGCATTGAGAAGCTTGTCTCATTTAGCATATTAATTGAGATTCATTGTTATTAATGCCAAGGTCATTTGATCAGCTGTCTCTGTTAGCTCCCTTCCTCTACTGGCCCACCAGAATATGCTTTCTCTAAAATTTCTTTTTGCATTAGTTCTGAACATATCTTTATCTACTTTCTCTCCCACCTCCTCCCATGTCCTCTCCCAGCTCATCCTGTCCATGAGACATACTCCTGGTTCTTTCATCCTGTTCCCAATAAACTCCAGGCCATCCACCTTCTCCTTCTGATCCCCATGCTAGCTCATATTGTTCATGGCTATTTCCAATCAGCTGCTGCCCTCTCTATAAGCTAAAATGACAGTGGCCTCTATAGTTAGGTATCAGGCAATGTTTCTGCAGCTGCTAATGTGCTCCTTGGAAATGTAATGACTTCCTGGAGCAAGGGTTCAGAATGACACCAAGCACTTGCAAAACACTGTGAGTGGGTAGGGTGAACAGCAATGGTTAAAATTCCATCTCACAAAGTGCATTGGTTAAAAAAAGGAGCAGATCCTGTAGAGTTTAGTGTTGGAAAAAGATTATTGACCAGGATCTCAAATGCAGTAATGCCTGGATTACTCCCGGTACTACTTACTAGGGAATGTAACATGGGCAAACAGACCAGTTGAATGCATGATGCAAGATACAGTGCAGGAGGAAAGGTTTTAGATTTCTGATTCACTGTCAGAGAGACAGTTAAATAGTCAATATGGCTTCAAAGGCTAACTAATTCCCCTCCTATTCCAGAAGCTTCAGTTTTTTTAACTAAATTTTGATCTGGTATTTTATCAAGCACTTCCTTAAAATCCATATGGAGAACATCCACTACTATCTCTGCTATCTCACCAAAAGGTTCAATTAAATTAATCAAATATGGTTCTGCCTTATACAAATCCTGCTAGCTGTATGGAATTAACTGAAACCGCTAAACTATTCATGATTTTTTTTACCCCCTTGATTATGTTTCAAATATGTGGCTGTTTTAAAATCAAATGAGTTACTAATACTACTCAGTGAAGCAAGCCTGGTTTATATATGACTGTTAAAATACACAAATGTGGTTGACTCAGAACTAAAGTGGCCTGAACATGTCAATCTATTGTAGGCAGCCCAACTCTTCAAGGACATTTAATGACATGCAGTAATTGCTTGCTGTGCCAGTGATGCTTATCTGTCTAATCACATCCAGGATGTTGCATGTAATGGCTACTGATCCTGCTCCTGCATTCTTTCTTGTAGTGTCCGCCAAAGATCGCTTCTTGGCACCATCATTTCATACATTCATTTTTCTCAGGCATGCTGACAATACCTAGCTCTAATTCACCACCACCTCTCTCAATTACACCACTTTTCCTAAAATATCAAGCAGCTTGTCTGATGTTCAATTCTGGATGAGCAAACATTTCATATAATTAAATAGTGGGAAGACCAGAGGCATTTTGCCAATTAAGAGCAGAATTAAGGCACTCAGCCCTTATAGTTTGCTCTGCCATTTAATGGTTTCATTGCTGATCATCAGCAATTCTCATTTGTTTGACCATAGCTAAAGTATATCATGCAAAGGCTACTCTTTTTGCTTCTGCACAGTTTTTTCTAGTGTCTTTGGCCACTCTTATCAGATCAGCCACATTCAGTGCTGCCCCACAGCAATAAGCTTGGCTGATCGGATTATATCACATTCCTGTCATTCCCCAAAACCTTTTGCTGATCAGGAATTTATTTTCTTAAGTGTTAGAAAAAAATAAAGACTGCTTTGATTAATGTATTTGATAAGGCATGATGTCAAAGATCATTGCCTCTGAAGGAAGAGTGTGCCAGAGACTCAGTCCAGTCCATGAGAAAGAATTCCTCCTCATCTCGGCTTTAAATGGGTGACCTCTTATTTTTAAAGTTATCTCCTAGTTCTAAATCTCTCACAAGATGAAACATCCCATCCACATGCCAAGGTCCCTCAGGATATTGCATGTTTCAATACCGTTGTCTCTTATTCTTCTTAACTCTTGTAATTTGTGAATGGTTCAGGAGCTGGCTCATTCGCACTCTTCAGAAATGATTGTTTAAAATCTGATTGAAGATTTGTAGCTCAGGTATCCGTTGTTGTGGTTCTGCTCGCCGAGCTGGAAGTTTTTGCTGCAAACGTTTCTTTCCCTGGCTAGGGAACATCATCAGTGCTGTTGGAGCCTCGTGTGAAGCGCTGCTTTGATGTTTCTTCCGGTATTTATATTGGTTTGTTCTTGCCGCTTCCGGGTGTCAGTTTCAGCTGCAGTGATTTGTATGTGGGGTCCAGGTCGATGTGTCTGTTGATGGATGTTCTTGCCGCTTCCGGGTGTCAGTTTCAGCTGTAGTGGTTTGTATACGGTGTCCAGGTCAATGTGTCTGTTGATGGAGTTTGGGGATGAATGCCATGCTTCTAGGAATTCTCTGGCTGTTCTCTGTCTGGCTTGTCCTATGGTAGTGGTGTTTTCCCAGTCAAATTCGTGTTGCTGGTTGTCTGAGTGTATGGCTACTAGAGATAGCTGGTCGTGTCGTTTTGTGGCTAGCTGATGTTCATGGATGCGGATTGTTAGCTGTCTTCCTGTTTGTCCTATATAGTGTTTTGTGCAGTCCTTGCATGGTATTTTGTAAACTACGTTAGTTTGGCTCATGCTGGATATTGGGTCCTTTGTTCTAGTGAGTTGTTGTCTGAGCGTGGCTGTTGGCTTGTGTGCTGTTATGAGTCCTAGGGGTCTCAGTAGTCTGGCTGTCAGTTCTGAGATGCTCCTGACGTATGGTAGAGTGGCTAGTCCTTTTGGTTGTGGCATGTCCTCGTTCCTCGGTCTATCTCTTAGGCATCTGGTGATAAAGTTGCGTGGGTATCCGTTTTTGGCGAATACCTTGTATAGATTGTCTCTGGTGGGTTACCTCTAGATAGGCTTATTCTGTTCTAATGGCTTTGGAATTTGTAGGATATAGTTGTATAAATGTTCAGCTATTTTAAAAGGTGTTCTTTAAAATCGTTTAAAATTGATGTAATTTAAAAATAACTCTTTCTCTGAGTGGTTTTGGCCCACTCAATTTAAAAAATATATAAATCATTAATTTTATAATTGACTTTTTGAATTTGATTTATGGTTTTGAGCTTGTTCCTAGTGAAATAGATTGGTTTGTGTACACACACAATCCTAATGCATCAGTGTCAGTTTGCTTGATATGGAAGCACACTTGCCTCTCAGACAGAGAAACTCAGGCTGGGTATATTGGCCTGACACTTCATTAACCAGGGAATATGGCATCCAAAGTGGAATTACAAAATTGTGCGGCAGGAAGAACTTTGAACATTCCACTGTGCGTTCACCATGTAATTGTATTCTTTAAAACATAATTAGATAGTGACGAGCATAAATATACCAATCTGTATGACATTTACACACTCCGTTCATAATAAATACTATCACACTAGAACAAAACAAAGAACTGCAGATGCTGGAGAAACTCAGCAGGTTAGGAGCATCTTTGGAGAGAAAACAGAGCTAATGTTGTGAGTCCAGTGACTCTTCATCAGAACTGACTTGAAATGTTAATTCTGATTTCTCTCCACAGATGCTTCCAGACCTGATGAGTTTTCCCAGCAATTTCTGTTTGTGTTTGATATCTGAATATACTTAAATAAATCTCCTATTAATAAGAGACTAATATCTGGTCATAACTATTGGCTATGGCGATACTGTTTAGCTCTTTTGTGTGTGATTTTAATCTAACTTCTCACCCTGTTAAGATGTTCTCAGCAGATAAAGCATTGCCTCGGTCAGCTCTGATCTTTTAATCAAAACTGCCAAAGACTATCTGCTCAGTTGTCTTCCTTGCTGTTGTGGATGGTTGCTATGCACACTTTGTTTATAAGATTGCTTACAAAAAATGAAACATTTAGTAAACTGTTTGGATACAATCTAAACCAATGAAAACTGTGGTACAATTTCAGGTTTGTTTTCATTCTTGGTTGAGATAGATTGTGACAAAAACAAGGCATTACCTCCAATAAATCAATATTCTGTGTTCTTTGAAGTGGCAATATTTAAGATGAGTAATAGCATGTTCCCTGCCCTTTATACTGATACAAACAGAATGCTTTACTGCAGTTTTTTTTTTGGTTCTTGGTAACATAGTAACAGGAGTGGACTATTTCATGGGTAAATGGCTGGTTTGTGATATACCTCTGGACAAATGGCCCTACTCCTTAATATCTTTGATTAAGAAAAATCTCCATTGTTGGTCTAGCATCACCCACTATTACTGGAAAAATTTCAAACTTCCATCACACTTTGCAGATGAACATACATCTGAATTAAAGGTTGGAGTAGGCCACTTAGCCTCTTCAGGCCTGCTCATTGAGGTCAGGGCTGATTTGATTCTCATTTACTCTTGATAACCTTTCACCCCATTGCTTATCAAAAATTCATCTACATCTGCCTTCAAAATGCTCAATTTCTTTTATCTGAATCTCACTTCTTTGTGAGTTGAGTTGAATTTTTTTTGAGGGATTCTTGCCCAAAAGACAGTGAGATCCCTTGTCATAAATTGCCAAACTCACCTCATTAATTACCAAGCCTGGCCCTCTGGCATTACTCATACCTGATGTTATCCACATGCCGTTTGTAGAACAAGTCACCACTCAGCAGATATCCACTGAAAGAATAGCAACCCTTGTACCCACGCCATCTTTAAAATACCATTGAGTGCCCAGAAAAGCGCTGTCCATCCCCCACTCAGTTCCTGACATTTGCCCCAGACATGATGGGCAAGCGGAAGTTAATGTCACTATTTACAAGCAAGGACATGGAGGTACTGCTGGGTGAGGTGGTGCAAAAACAGGGTATCTTCTAACCCCCTCCCCTCCAGCCCTTTACTGGCATTGGAGACCACAAAACCAGACCACACCAACTTGGTCCAAACTTGTCATCCAGTTTAAAGCAACCATCTCTTATCTGGAGGATTGCACAGCAATGCAGGAAAAAATATCTCCTCTACCTCCCCACTGAAGGTATCACCACCTTCTGTCTGATTCCTCGCATTCAGTCTATTTCCATGACCGCACCCAACTCCTAAAATGGCTCATGCTCAACCACCTCACTGTAGCCTGTAACATCTTCCCCACTTGCTTTTACCCATCGCAAACTCCCAACAACACTGATCCTGTGCTGCGTACTCACTTGCTCAGAGCACTCCTCCTGATGAACCAAAGCCAGGCCTTACATTATCGTCTCCCTCTCTTTCAGTCAATGAGGTGGATGTTGTCCCTGAGCACGCAGGCTGCTTGCAGCAGCATTACAATGATAGTTGCCAGTGCAGCTGAAGTGCAACACTGAAGTGCAGAAACATTCTGTAAGTGGGTTGAGAGGGCAGTTCTTAAAGGCCAGAACATGTAGGATACCAATGTTGCTGATGTCCATGAATGTGGGTTGTACATGGCTGGTGCCCATGGAACATGTCCTGAGATATTGGTGCACAGTGTCCAACATGGAGATCTTTTGGAGCAAACAGTTGGCTAGAGTTGCCAGATGGAAACTCTGATTTCCATGTCAAGAATTTTCAACATTTATCTTGTTTGACATGTTTGGTAAGATAGGAAAATTAATATGAATGAAGCAAGTTGTGTTGTTTAGAAGGCAATGCTCCCCCTTAATTGGCAACTCAATGCTGCCTACCTCACCACTCAGCAAATGCATAAAAGTTGCAGTCAGGTGGTCCTTGCTTCATGATTGGCTTCTATGGACACCTTTCATACTTCGATTACAAATCTCACCATAGCTCACATCATTCAGAGCTGTACAAGATTCCTAAACCCTGCTTCTACTACCTTTACAAGAAGAGAGTTACAGAGACTTGTAATTACGAAAAACAATTTCTCCATATCTCTGCCTCCTGTATCTAATGAAGGTTAGACTGGGATTGGAGGCAGTCAGAGAAGGTGCACTAGACTGATCTAGTATGGAGGGATTGTCCTATAAGGAGAGGTTTAATAGATTAAACATGTACTCAGTGGAGTTCAGAAGAATGAAAGGTGGCCTTATTGAAGCATACAAGATTCTATTGAGACTTGACAGGGTAGCTGTGGAAAAGTTGTTTATCTTTATGGGGCCCAAGGGAATAGAGGATCATATGCTTAAGACATGGGTGAGGAGGCACTTTTTTTTCTCAGGAGATAATAACTCTGCGGAATTCATTACCTCAGAGGAACATCGAGGCTAGGTTGTCAAGTATATTCAAGGCTGAGATAAACAGAGTGTTCATCAGTAAGAGAAGCAAGAGCTAAGGGGCAAAGGCTGAAGTAAAGAAAGGAGGATTATCAGATCAGTCTTGATCTCATTGAGTGTAGATTAACTTCATGGGCTGCATGGTATGCTTCTGCTCCTATTTCTTGAGGTCTTATAGTTAAATCAGTGTCCCCCTATTTTGAAACAGTAACATTTGTTGTTGAATCTGTCACACAAGGAAGCATCCTTTCCACATCCAACCTGTCAAAACCCTTCAGAGCCTATATGTTTCAAATTTCAATCAAATCACTTCCTACTGTTTTCAGTGAATACAGGCCTAACCTATCTAACCTTTCCTCATAAGCAACCGACTCAAATCAGATATTAAGAATATAGGAACTTAGAAATTAGGAACGGGAATAGATAATTCAACCCTTTGAACCCCCTCTGCCATTTAACTTGATCATGGTTGATCTTATCCTGGTATCATCTCCACTTTCCTTTCCCCTTAGCCCTTTATCCTTCATCAGAAACATATCTACCTCTTTCTTGAATCAGTTGATTGATTCTGCCTCCACTGCACTCTGGAGCAGTGAGTTCCACAGATTCACAACCCTCTAAGAGAAGTCATTTCACCTCATCTTAGTTTTAAACTTAGCTACTCTCACTCTATATTTATGACCTCTTGTTTTAGACTGTCCCACACGGGATTAGTCTGGTAAGCCTTCTCTGAACAGCTTCCAACACAATTACATTCTTCCTTAAATAAGGAAATATATTGTACTCAGTACTTCTGTTTTGGTGTCATAAATGCCCACAATAACTGAAGCATAATTCCCTTTGCAATAAATGATAACATTCTATTAGCTCTCCTAATTACTTGCTGTACCTTCATGCTAACATCTTGCTATTCATTATTAGGACACCCAGATCCCTCTGCATATCAGATGTTTGCAATTTTTCACCTTTTTGACAACTGCTTTCTTAGAATTCTTATTGCCAAAATAGACAATTTCACATTTTCCCACATTAGGTCTTTTGCCCAGTCACTTAACCTATCTGTATATCTTTGTAACTTCCTTATATTCTCTTCACAAATTATTCTTTGACTGGGTTTTGTTTCATCAGCAAATTTTGCCACCAAATCGTTGCTCCCTGATATTGTATTCCAGCCCTCTTGAAATAAATACTAACATTGCATTTGCCTTTCGAAGTGCTAATGAACCATATGTTAACATTAAAATAATCCTGAACTAGCATGCCCAAATCCCTTTGTGTTTCATATTTCTGAAGCCTTTCCCCATTTAGAAAATACTTTGTGCCTCTGTTCTTCCAACAGAAGTGCATAACCTCACGGTTTCTCACATTGTATTCCATCTGCCACTTCTTTGCACTCTCTTATCATATCTAAGTCCGTCTGCAACCTCCCTACTTCCTCTACATCACCCGCCCTGTCACCTGTTTTGTTCTCCTTATAACCTTCTATAATGGCGATGAGACCGTATTCATTTACCTCAACCTGCGCCATCAGTTAGCCTTCGTTATTCCAAATGCTTTGTGCATTAAAATACAAAGCCTTTCAGTTGTTCTATTATTGAATTTCCCTGCACTTGTATGGTTCCTTGGTACAATATGATATTCACACATTCTGTCCCTTCCTTTTGTTTCCTGGTGATGGTCAACTCCTTTGACTAACCTGCAATCCTGCCTTTTCCTTTAACTTTGATTTTATAATTTTCCATGCAACTGAGCCCACACCCTCACACTATTTAATTCAAGGTATCCGATGACAAAAGGCATTCCACATTGTGAGTTGCTTCTAAAATACAAACAATTCCTATAATAAAAAGTATGATATGTTATTTAGCAAGATATCATTTCACATGAATTTTATTCTATTGCAGATGGCAATGCTGATGTTGTAGAAATAACTTGATTTATTACCCAATGCATTAATTAATAAAGATATTGTATTTGAACTGTATCACTAGAATGATTAAAACAAAAATAAGGTGTATCAAAATGATTCTCATTTTGTGTGGAGTAAATCAGTATAGATTTGCATTGACAGCAATGGAGACTAAGACTTGTTTTTGGAGATGTTTTCCTGTTACCAGTGAAGCTGATTCTCAACTGTCCAATTGTTTAAAGCTGGCTATAGGAACTGATCTTGCAACACTGCCACTGCCAACAGCTCAAACATCAGCACTCATGATAATCCCACTACACCAGCATCAGTGGCAGCTCCAGTACCAACACCAGCACTGGCACAAGCAATACTCTGGCACCAACCTCAGCACCAACCCTGACAATTACTCCAGCATCAACATCAGCAGTAACCCTAGCAATAGCAATGTCAACAGCTCTGGTACTAGCACTGGCACTGACCATAATTCCACTATCAGATGCAGCAACAGCAATGGTTATCTGCCACAGTGAGAACATCATTCAATGATCCGTCGCACCATGGTGATGATAGCCAACAACCTCTTCTATCAGGCAGAAGATACAGAAGCCTGAACATGTGAAATAGCAGGTTCAGGAATGGTTCCTTTTCAGATGCTATTATACTGATGAATGGACTTTCCAGCCTCAAATAACATTGATCTTGTTAACGTTGCTCTCGCCTAGTGCACGCTGTGTGCAATATAACCTGTATGCCTCTAAGTCTCTTTGCAAACACTGATTTGTACATCCTTTGCTGACTATGATCTGCCTGTACTGCTTGTAAACAAAGCTTTTCACTGTACTTCAGTGCATGTGACAATACATCAATCAATCAAACAATCTTTTTGAATGTTTGTAATGATTCATTTGGTAGCTCTCTCACATCTCAGTTAGAAGGTTATCGGTCAAGTACTCTTGGGGCAAAATTTTGTTGCGATGTCCAGGAACCTGCTTGCTGTGTGCAGAGCCAGCAAAAGAGCTTATTCCTCTTTTCAAGAAGGCTGGACAAACCACAAACCAATCAGGCCGGTGATGAGGCTAGCAATCAGCTTTCCCCTGCAATCAAGATTCCAATCAAAGATCAACATCTTTCTCGCTTAACAGCTCCACTGGTGAGGCCGTGATTGTTTCTGGTTTGACAGGCAGTATGATTCCAGAATCATGGAGTGACTCAGGCCACAGGTAAGTAATCTGGTGGAAAATTCCTGAGGTGGGGATTGCAGGAAAAGGGAAGGGAAGAGTTTAGCAGCAAGAGCAAGGGATTGGCTCTTAGTAAGTCCACAAGCAAGATGGCGGCAGAGTAGGGCACCACTGCCAGGGCTCATCTACTCTGACCACTTTTTTTTTCTCTTTTCTTGTTCTCTCTTCTTGATGTTTTCTTGTTTTTTTCTTGACTTACTTATTTCCCTTTACTTCTGGTGGCAGTAAGGAATCCCAGTGTAGACATCATGGTGGCAGCGAGTGAACCCCTATTTACTTCTCCGGAGTGGGCACGGGACCTGGTATTGGAATCAGAAGCCATTACGTCAGATGTAATCATCAAGGCAGGCCCAATGGTGAAAGAAGGTACCGAAGGATCAGCCACTTAACCGTCGTTTGGCAGCGAAGTGGTGGCGGAGATGGTGACATTGGTGATGCAGATCCAGAGGCAAAAGATGGCGCTTGAAGAATAGTGACTTCAATGTTGATTGGGTCTGGTGTGGACAGTGGCAAGGCAGCAGAGAAGGGATAGTGGCACAGGCATCATTGGGTGATGAAGTGGCTCGAGACTGATCTATTTTTTTCTTATTCTTAAAACAATTCAGGATGGTGCAAGATTGTGGCAACTGTGAAAACACTTTTCACTTTATTTTTACTGTTTTTCTCACTGAAACATACACATGAACAATAAATCATAAATTACCGCGGTTTGAATGTTCAGCCACTTGAGCAGACACTGAGCACCTTTAGTCAAGGACCAAGCTGCAGATGTAACTGGATATTTTGGTTGCCAGTCATGCTGTATAGTGACAGGCCTGCCTGTAGGTGGCCTACTTCCAGAAGCCGTGGAATGAGGTCCTGATGTGGTCATTAATTGGTACCCAAGGACCTCAGAATTTCTCTCCCATGACTGAATTTTAGCGAAGGTTGATTTTAGGGTTAGGAGTGCCACCATCCTGCCTCTTTAAATATATTTCCCACCTCCAAACACCCCGCCAGAGGGAGCAGTAAAGTCTGCCCAGGACTTAGACCAGGCTGACACTCCAGTGTGATACTGAGGGAATGGTGCACTGCTGAGGGTGCCAGCTTTCATTTCACATTTTAAATTGAGATTTTGTTTGCTGACCTAGATGGAAAAATTTGAAGCTCCTGCAATTTGCAAGAGTGGGATGTTGCCCTGGTGTCATTCCCAATGTCTACCCATCAGCTAACAGCACAAAAATAGATTTTCTGGTAATTTCTCCCTTGTTGTGTGTGAGGGTTTCCTGTGTTGTAATTGAGTGTTATTTTTCATGCACGACAACAGTAAAAAGCTATTCAGTCGTGCTAAAGCACTTAGGGCCATCCTCAAATCATGAAAGGTGCTGAATAAACACAAATCCTTCTTTTACTGATCTACACTGCTTTCTTATACCCACTAGACTAGTTAGTTCCAAGTTAATGTGTTAACCTCAATAAATATTCAGATTTAATGCAAAAAATATTAAATTAATTATCAAATACAATGTGGGAATTAACTTTAGTTTGCTAATCGACGATCAAATTCACAAGAAGACAAATGTGCGAAATAAACCGATCTCAACAACAGTGAATTGCAAAAACATCATTCAAAGTGTTTTGTCACTGGCACACATTACTGGAATGAAGTTCCCTAGATTAACCCTTTCAAATACTAAATGCCAGTTGGAATTTGTCGATGTGCTAAATGCCAGACATGATTTTCATTTGTCTGCCCAACTGGAAAGGGGACATTGGAAGCTCCATGAACAATATTATTCTTACCACAGAGAAGCATTGTATTTTTTTCCTAACACTTATAATTATTCTATTATACAACATTAACTTTATTAGACCTTTTTCATATAATTTTGATGTTTTTTTCGATCTAGTTAGCACTTTACAGCAACAACCTTGAAATCCCATGAGTTGTGTTCCCAGTAGCTACTATTAACCAGACTGGAGTAAGTAAATTGGTGAGAATACAGAAACAAGTGATTCAACTTATTGTCCGCACTGGTATATTGTATTCTTCTTAAATGTTAGCGATAACTCCCACCATAACTCTGCCGCCTCACCCTTCCCCTACCTCCTTCGTTAATATTTAGCCCTTGTGTGTTTGCTGACTGCAACACTGAATTTCCTGTGTGGTATTTAGTTGTGTGATGTCAGAAATCATTCTCCTGCTGTCACTTATATGGACCACTTTGAGTGTGCGTACTTAATGTGTTACCCTCCAGGCATTCCTTTATTCCCAACCATTCATAGAATCAACAGTTCACTATCCACAGTGGAGTATTTTGGTTGGTGGTAGTCTGAGAAGGAGATAAGGTGAATCACTCCCAAACTCCATGATGTTTTGAGGCTCTCACAATGAGAGGGAATATGTGTTATATTTTTTAATCCCTTCCTTTTGCTGCTTTCCTTATCACTTCTTAATTTTGTGATTGCCGCTCTTGATGAAATCATTGGTATTGAACGCACAGGCGATTGTTTTGAAATGCAGTGTTAAACACAGAAATGAAGTAGCAAATCAGTTTGTCAATTTGCAGCCATAGGCATGAAATGTATTCTTCATAAAGTAGTGCAGACAATTCTGGAATGCAGAATAGTCACCAATCGATGTGTATTCGAAATGGTTAGAGATCTATAATCTTGTCTGACCTATTTCTACCAATCTTTAGGGTTCTCTTTATTCACTTATTGTGTTATTAGTGATGTTGGGCAATCACTGAAGAATAAGAGCGAGGGCAGCATGAGAAATGCTGAAAGAGATTGTGGCGTCAGGTTTGCGGCATCAACGCGAGATGATGCAGTAAAATCTGGAGGCTTTCCAGGTGACGGATAGCTTATCCAGCTGAGTTTTGGTGCTGTTCCTTCGCACCCTGTGTGTGGAAGGATTTTTGTGCTGATGAACTGGGAGGCTCCCACATGGCCCTGTCATGATAAGACTCTCTCCTTTTGGCTCATGCCCAGTTTGTTAATGTGTAACACTCAGCCTCTTTTAATGAACAGAATATTCTGTTATGAAGCACAATTTCGTTGGGGGGGTGGGGGTTGGGGGAGAGAGATAAGCATCACTTCTGCTCAGGGGTGAGTTGGTCTTATTGGTCATCAAATGATAGTCAGCCCATTACATATATCCACTTGAGGAACATAGCTAATCTTATGGAGAGGCAGGCAGGAAGTCCATGCCCCCATTGTTACCTTAGGGGTCAAAGGTCCTCGAGCCATATTTGCAGCCATTCATTCTCTGCAAGCCAGTCACATCCCTTGGGTTCTCAGAATGGACTTCTGTGTCCTTCCACATATTTCCAGTCTGCATGCCCACCTTCCCAAATAGACTTCCACCCTCGCTCGACCTCCTTGAACCATTTATTTTTATCCATTCGTGGAATGTGGGGGTCGCTGGCTATGCCAGCATTTACTGCCCATTACTAATTGCCTTTGAGAAGTTGGTGGTGAGCTACTTTCTTGAACCACTGCATCCCTTTGGTATAGATACTGCTGCAACGTTGGTGGAGAGGGAGTTTCAGGATTTTGGCTCAGTGATTGTAAAGGAACTGCAATATACTTGCAAGTCCGGGTGATGTGTGGCTTGGAGGGGAAATTGCAGGTGATGGCCTTTCCATGGATCGGCCATTCTTGTCCTTCTAAATGGCAATGGTTGTGGGTTTGGAAGGTGCTGTCGAAGGAACGTTCGTGAATTTCAACAGTGTACCTTACAGATGATACTCACAGCTTATAATGTATGTTGGTGAATGTTTGAGGTTGTGGTACCAGTCAAGCAGGCCACTTTATGCTGGAAGGTGTGAAGTTTCTTGAATATTGTTGGAGCTACACCCACCTAGGTAAGTGGGAGTATTCCATCACACCCCTAACTTATGCCTTGTTGATGGTGACAAACTTTGGGGAGTCAGAATGTGAGCTACTTGCTCCAAGATTCCCAACCTCAGACCTACTTTTATAGCTACAGTATTTTTATGTCAGTCCAGATTAGTTTCTGATCATTGTAACTTCCAAGATGCTGTTATTGAAGGTGTTGATAATGACATTGAATGTTAAAAGACAGTAATTAGATTTTGTCTTGTTAGAAATGGTCTTGCCCTCACAAGTGTGCTGCCTCTACTGGATGTGTCCTGCCAGTGGGACAGGATATGTCCAATGGTGATGTTTGCTGGGACATTGAACACTGGTCCATTAGGGTATCAGGATAGTTGGATAAAGTACACGAGATGGCATATGGTATACTGGCTTTCATGAGCTAAGGCAAAGAGTTGAAGAGAAAGAGATTATGCTGGAACTTTATAAGATGTTGGTCATCCCACAGCTAGACTATTGTGTGCAATTCTGAAATCCACATGTTAGGAGGGATGTAATTGCCCTGGAGAGGGTGCAGAGGAGATTTCTAAGGATGTTGCCTGGCCTGGAGAGTTGATGTTGCAAAGAGAAATTGGACAATGTGGGATTGTTTTCCTTAGAGCAGGGCAGACTGAGAGGGGACATGATTGAGACATATAAAATTACGATAGGGTAGACAGGAAGAGATTTTTCCCTTTCATGGAGGGATGAATAACCAGGGGCATAGATTTAAAGTAAGGGCCAGAAGGTTTAGATGTTAGGAAATACGTTTTCACCCAGAGGATGGTGGGAATCCTTGATTCCCTTACTGATTAAAAATCTCAGCCTTGAACTTAATGACACCAATTTTACATGTCCTTTGCGGTGAAGAATTCCACAAATTCATTCCATTTTGCCACATTATATTCCATCTTCCAAGGTTTTGCCCAGTTGCTTCACCTGTCTGCATATCTCTGCAAGCACTTTGTGTCATCCTCACCATTTGCTTTCCTACCTGATTTTGGCTGTAGTACATTCAACTCCCTCATCAAAGTAAACAAGATATATTATAAATAATTTTGGCCCCAGTACTGATCCCTGTGGAACACCACAAGTTATGTTACCATCCTGAAAATGCCCTTCTTATCTTATTTCTCTGTCTTCTATTAGTTAGCTAACCCTCTTTCCATGTTAATATACCATGGGATTTTATCAAGTAACCTAACATGTGGTACCCTATCAAATGCCTTCTGAAAATACCACTATATTGCAACCACTGCTTCCCCTTTATCTATCCTGCTTGGTACCTCAAAGAATTCCAATAGTTATGGTAGGGGATTTTAACTTTCCAAACATCAACTGGGACTGCCATAGTGTTAAAGGTTTAGATGGAGAGGAATTTCTTAAGTGCGTACAAGACAATTTTCTGATTCAGTATGTGGATGTACCTACTAGAGAAGGTGCAAAACTTGACCTACTCTTGGGAAATAAGGCAAGGCAGATGACTGAGGTGTCAGTGGGGGAGCACTTTGGGGTCAGCAACCATAATTCTATTCGTATTACAATAGTGATGGCAAAGTTTAGACCAGATCTAAAAGTTGAAGTTCTAAATTGGAGAAAGGCCAATTTTGATGTTATTAGGCAAGAACTTTAGAAATCTGATTGGAGGCAGATGTTCACAGGTAAAGCAGTGGCTGGAAAATGGGAAGCCTTCAGAAGTGAGATAACAAGAATCCAGAGAAAGTATATTCCTATCAGGGTGAAAGGGAAGGCTGGTAGTTATAGGGAATGCTGGATGACTAAAGAAATTGAGGGTTTGGTTAAGAAAAAGATGGAAGCATATGTCAGGTATAGACAGGATAGATCGTGTGAATCCTTAGAAGAGTACAAAGAAAGTAGGAGTATTCTTAAGAGGGAAATCAGGAGGGCAAAACGGGGATATGAGATAGCTTTGGCAAATAGAATTAAGGAGAATCCGAAGGGTTTTTACAAACACATTAAGGACAAAAGGGTAACTAGGGAGAGAATAGGGCCACTCAAAGATCAGCAAGGCAGCCTTTGTGTGGAGCCACAGAAAATGGGGGAGATACTAAATGAATATTTTGCATCAGTATTTACTGTGGAAAAGGATATGGAAGATATAGACTGTAGGGAAATAGATGGTGACATCTTGCAAAATGTCCATATTGCAGAGGAGGAAGTGCTAGATGTCTTGAAACTGTCAAAGGTGGATAAATCCCCAGGACCTGAGCAGGTGTACCTGAGAACTCTGTGGGAAGCTAGAGACGTGATTGCTGGGCCTCTTGCTGAGATATTTGTATCATCGATATTCACAGATGTGGTGCCAGAAGACTGGTGGTTGGCAAACGTGGTGCCACTGTTTAAGAAGTGCGGTAAAGACAAGCCAGGGAACTATAGACCAGTGAGCCTTACCTCAGTGGTGGGCAAATTGTTGGAGGGAATCCTAAGGGACAGGATGTACATGTATTTGGAAAGGCAAGGACTGATTAGGGATAGGCAACATGGCTTTGTGCATGGGAAATCATGTCTCACAAACTTGATTGATTTTTTTGAAGAAGTAACAAAGAAGGTTGATGATGGCAGAGCAGTAGATGTGATCTATATTGACTTCAGTAAGGTGTACGACAAGGTTCCCCATGGGAGACTGATTAGCAAGATTAGATCTTATGGAATACAGGGATAACTAGCCATTTGGATACAGAACTGGCTGAAAGGTAGAAGACAGAGGGTGGTGGTGAAGGGTTGTTTTTCAGACGGGAGACCTGTGACCAGCGGAGTGCCACAAGGATTGGTGCTGGGTCCACTACATTTTGTCATTTACATAAATGATTTGGATGCAATTGTAAGAGATACAGTTAGTAAGTTTGCAGATGACACCAAAATTGGAGGTATAGTGGACAGCGAAGAAGGTTACCTCAGATTACAACAGGATCTTGACCAGCTGGGCCAATGGGCTGTGAAGTGGCAGATGGAGTTTAATTCAGATAAATGCAAGGTGCTGCATTTTGGGAAAGCAAATCTTAACAGGACTTATACACTTAATGGTAAGGTCCTCGAGAATGTTGCTGAACAAAGAGACCTTGGAGTGCAGGTTCATAGCTCCTTGAAAGTGGAGTCGCAGGTAGATAGGATCGTGAAGAAGGTATTTGGTATGCTTTCCTTTATTGGTCAGAGTATTGAGTACAGGGGTTGGGAGATCATGTTGTGGCTGTCCAGGTCATTGGTTAGGCCATTGTTGGAATATTGCATGCAATTCTGGTCTCCTTCCTATCGGAAAGATGTTGTGAAACTTGAAAGGGTACAGAAAAGATTTACAAGGATGTTGCCAGGGTTGGAGGATTTGAACTATAGGGAGAGGCTGAACAGGTTGGGACTGTTTTCCCTGGAACGTCGGAGGCTGAAGGGTGACCTTATAGACGTTTACAAAATTATGAGGGGCATGGATAGGATAAATAGACAAAGTCTTTACCCTGGGATCGGGGAGTCCAGAACTCGAGGGCATACGTTTAGGGTGAGAGGGGAAAGATATAAAAGAGACCTAAGGGTCAACTTTTTCACACAGAGGGTGGTACGTGTATGGAACGAGCTGCCAGAAGAAGTAGTGGAGGCTGTTATAATTGCAACATTTAAGAGGCATTTGGATGGGTGTATGAATAGGAAGGGTTTGGAGGGATATGGGCCGGGTGCTGGCAGGTGGGACTAGATTCGGTTGGGATATCTGGTCAGCATGGACAGGTTGGACCGAAGGGTCTGTTTCCATGCTGTACATCTCTATGACTTTATGACTCTATAAACACATTGAGCATAATTTTTGCTTCGTGAAGTCACGTTGACTATTTTTTTTAATTGAAAAATGTTTCTGTTTTTTGCTACATTATAAAAGTACAAAAGGTAGTTTACAGTCTTATGTTACAAAAACATTAACAAAAAACTACCTACTACACTACAAATCAAACCAAAACTATCACAAAGGTATGGAACAATCTTTCCATGTTACAATTCAATAAATAATTAAGCTCAGCTAATTAGTTTGACTTAGTTTAAATTATACTAGACTAACCTAACCTAACTTAGATTGGTTCGAATTAGATAAAATCATCTTAATTTAAATTAACCAAATTAAGTTAAATTACACCGACCGATGCACCCCTATTGAGGCTCCCATCCAGAGGGGCATCAGTTATCTTATCTGTATTTATTCAAGTGTCCTCCCCCAAGCCCCCTGAACCCTCAATCTGGCCTTCAAGGCTATATAAAGGCCCTGGTCAAGTCTGTGTTTATGTAAGTTAAAAAGGGCAGCCACGTCGTATGGAATAATTCCGTTTTCTGGTTCACCGCATTCGTAAGAAAATCCAGGGGGATGTGCTCCATCACTAATCTATGTCACACCAAGAGACCTAAGAGGTTTTCTGAGGTCCAGCTCATTAAAATGTTCTTCCTTGCATAATATGTGAGAACGTTGAATAATCTGTTCCCAAGTTCATCTAATGAAGGCACGTCCAACAGTCCCAAAAGGAGGGATACCGGAACCACCTTATCTCCAATTCCCAGGATCTCCTCCACCTCATTCACTATGGCACCCCAGTACCTACGGATCTTATGACACAGACAATGTTCCAGTATCAAACAGGCTCTGTAGAGAATCTTCAATTGCAGAGCCTGCTCTTTATTGCATATCAAGATCTTTTTCACATTCTCCCATATGTCCTCCCATATTTCAGATGAAATTTCTACCCCCAGTTCTCAACTCCAGACTCCAAAGAATCTTTCCATATCTTCCAAGATGCCCTCTCTCTGTAACTGGTATAGATACTGACCGAGAGAATGCCTGTGCACTGGAGCACTCCTCTCTCCATGTCAGACTTGTAGGGCTGAGCTAAAAGCGTGGCCCTTCTCTGTATATAATCCCTAATCTGAAAATTACAGAAGAGGCCCCTACTAGGTAGCCCATATTTGTGACTGAGCTGATCAAAAGACATTAGGAACTCTCCCTCAAATAGGTTTCCCAAACAGCAGACTCCTTTGACCACCCATGCTTTAAAGCTGGAATCTGTTGACTCTGGCCTGAATCCTGGTAAATGGTGGGGTCTTATGTAGGTTGTCCTCGTCCTCCACATCATCCTCCATGCTTTGACCGTGTTTATAATAATCGGGCTGCTACAATGATCAGCAACAGATTTCATCCAATCCATAAACAGCAAATTAAGGAAGGGACATCGTGCCTGAGAGGCCTCACAATGAAGCCGTATTGGCCTCGGATCCTTCCACACTGGTCTCTGGTGCTGTGAAGCAGCAGTGCTAACAACTGTGCCACTGTGCCACCCATTGAGCCTTGGCAGAACTTGTCTAGGCAGCAACAATGGGAGCATTCTCATGGGTATAGTAGCCGAAGAAAAATGTTCATTTTATTCAAGGCCATTCAGCCTAATCATGATATCGGTAACCACACCCAATGCTGAAGATCCTATTTTATTGCACAAAGTTAGCTTTGTACAGCTGGTGGAAAGTGGGGTAATTTTAAAAAAAACCCAAATAAAGAAAGCCTTTTTGTGACCACCAAAGTGTAAATGTGTTCCATCCTCTAGATCAGGCACTCCCGCCAAGCCCCCCATGGGCATGACTTCCATTTTTGTAAAATGAATTTTGTACCCTGAGAACATGCTGAATAAATTAATCTGTTTTATTAACTGGGGTACAGGCTTTTCCAGGTTAGCCAAAAAGAGAAGAACATCATCAGCGTAGAAAGTGATTTTGTGCTCTCCCATTCCTGACTTTGGGGCAACTATTTCAGAGTCCTGCCAGCGGTTCGATTACTAAGGTGAATAGCAACGGCGAGAGAGGGCACCCTTGTTGGCTGCCTCTCCCAATGCTAAAATTATCTGATTTTACACCGTTCGTAAATTCTGCTGCCATAGGGTCATAATACACCACTGCCACCCACCAAGCGAAAGCCCCCCTCTAGGCCAAAATGTTCCAGGACATCAAAAAGATATGGCCACTCCACCCGATCAAACACTTTGCTGTGTCCAAGGAGACCACCAAGTCTGGAATTAACCTCTGCTGACATACCTGTACTATATTCAACACTCTAACTATATTCAACAACCAAGACTTTGGTTCAGCCGCATTTAGAATACTGTGTACAGTTCTGGTCGCCACATTACTAAAAGGATGTGGACGCTTTGGAAATGATGCAGAAAAGGCTTACAAGGATGTTGCCTTGTCTGGAAGGTGTTAGCTGTGAAGAGAGGTTGAGTAGGTTAGGACTGTTTTCATTAGAGAAAAGGAGATTGAGGGGGTCCTGATTGAGGTCTTCAAAATCATGAAGGGTATACTCAGGGTAGATAGAGATAAGCTTTTTTCCAGGGTGAGGGATTCAATAACGAGAGGTCACATGTTCAAGATGAGAGGTGAAAAGTTTAAGGCCACCTACACGGCAAGTACTTGACTCAGAAGGTGGTAGGTGTCTGGAACACGTTGCCAGCAGAGGTAGCAGAGGCAGGCATGGTAGATTCATTTAGGTGCATCTAGAGAGATGCATGAGTAGGTGGGAAGCAGAGGGATACAGATGCTTAGGAATTAGACGATAGGTTTAGACAGTGGATTTGGATTGGCTCAGGATGGGAAGGCTGAAGGGCCTGTTCCTGGACTGTAAACTTTCTTTGTTCTTTGTTCCTTGTTCTCTCCTGATATTATTGGAAGAGCTATGATCCTTAATAAAATCTTTATGATAGTGTGCAGTACCTTTATGATAGTGGGCACTACCTTCACCAATCTTAAAGCTCGCGTTTTGGACAGGATTTTACAATCTACATTCAGCAGTGAGGTAGGTCTATATGAGGTACAATCCTCAGTATCTTTCCCTTTCTTTCGAATAACGGAGATATTGGCCTCCGTAAGAGAGGATGGAGGACAGTCCTGACTGTATGAGTGATTCTACGTACCCAATAATGCCTTGGCCAACATGTTTATGAACTCCTTGTAGAATTCACTTGAAAACCTGTCTGGGCTGTGTGTGTTGCCACTTTGAAGCTGCCTTACTGCCTCTTGTATCTTTTCTATTATTAAGGGTGCATTCAAAAGGGAAGCTTGCTCTGTATTTATACCTGGGAGGTCCAGATTCTCAAAAAACGATTCCATCCTTGCTACTCTATCCTCATGACCCTCTGACCGGTATAACATTGCATAAAATTTTCTGAACATTGCATTAATCTTTTTAGACTCACGAGTGTTAGAACCAGTTCTCTATATGCCAGGTATCTAACTGGCTTATCACTGTATTCAAATAACCTTTGCTTCACAAAGGAGACCTCTCTCTTGGCCGCCTGGGTAAATACTGAATTCAGATCAGCCTGGAGAGCTGTGACCCGCTGTAGCTTAACCACGGATGGTCTGTCATAATATGCTGATTCAACTGACTTCAGCCGGGCTTCAAGTATACATTTCTGTTCTCCACTGTGCCTCTTCCTGGTTGCTGAGTATGAAATAATTATGCCCATTAAGTAAGCCTTGGTGGTCTCCCAAAGCATAGACGGCTACTGGCCGTACCTGAGTTAATGTCCTAGAAGGTCCGAAAGGTCTGAAGTACTCTATGAATTTGCTATCCTTCAAAAGAAGTGGATCCAAGCACCAGTGCCATGTATCTATTTCACTGTCTCTGATCTTGATATCCAAGTACACTGCCGCATGGTCCAAAATGGCTATATTCTCAATCCTGCAGGATAACACTGAATCCAGACAGATAAATGGAACAAAGAGTATATCAATTCTCATGTAGCACTTGTGCGGGTTGGAGTAAAAGGTAAAATGCCTACCATTAGGGTGGAGACATCTCCACACGTCCACCAACCCCAACTCCCCAAATAAGTCCACCGACTGTCTGGATTGCGGGCAGATATCCGAGAGACTCCTTAGCATCCTGTCCACCTTAGGGTCCATGAGATGGTTGAAGTCTCCTCCTATAAGTGTACAGCATACTCCAAGAACCATCAATTTGGAGAATGTGTCGATTAAGAATTTTAGGGGCGCGCCAAGGGGCAATAGACAGTCAGGATGCCATACTCTTCCCCATGTATTAAGGCCTTGAGGATGATGAACCACCTATGTTTGTCCTTAATTTGATTTATTATCTGAAATTGGAGGTTCCTCTGTACTGGTAGTAGCCACTCCCCTGCTTTTAGAATTGAAAGAGGAAAAGAATACCCTACCAAATGCTCTCTGATATGGTTTCAAATGTTCCTTGTCATTCAAGTGTGTTTCTTGTAGCAGGGTGATGTCAACCCTCTCCTTTCTGAGGTTTGAGGGCACCTTCTTTCTTTTGATCGTGGAATGACTCCCATTTATGTTTCAGGTGCACCATCTAAATGGACCACTAGCCAGAACCGTCCAAAGTGGCCTGCAGCCCCCTGAGGGGATGAAACTTAGTCATGGTGGGTCGAGTAGAGAAAAAACAGGGTTTATAAAATCTTAAAACTACTGCTGCAGATAGTACAAAAACTAAAAAAAAAATTAACCACTACTCTTAAATTAATTAAACAAACAAACATACAAACAACAAATGACTGGGGTTTTCCCCCTCACCCGTAGGAGGTACTCATCCCATCATGGATCCTTCCAGATGAAGTTTCTTCCCAAACCCAAGCAGTACAGAAATAAAGAAAACCTATTACTTGCACACATGAAAACTAAAAGTGAACGTCCAACCCTTCCACCTCATACGTCAACCCCGTTTGTCTTTAATAAAAGAAATAACCACCCCACACCCAGAGGAAACAAGGGAATAACAAGAATTAGTTAAAAAAGGGATTTTTACATCAAAGCAATGACAAGCATATAAGACCAACAACCTAGAGAGCAAAGGATATACCATTGTCCATAATTTTTTTCTGATGCAGACCGTCTATTTCAAAGCGCTAGGAAGTCCCTTGCTTTCTCTGCTGAGTCAAAGTTGTAAACAGACCCTCCATGGTTGAAGCGCAGTACTGCCGGGTGCCTCACAGAGTGTTGGATATTTAGGTCTCTCAACCGTTTCCTGACTTCATCAAAAATTTCCTTTTCTTGATTACAGCCCCAGAGAAATCTTGAAAAAACATAATTTTTGACCCCTTCTACACCAGGGCCTGTGAGTCTTTTCCCAGCCTTCTGGAGGCTTCCATTATTGTTTGCTTCTCCTTGTAACACTGCAGTCACACTAGGACCAGGCGGAGGTGTTGATCCAACCTGGACCTGTGCATCGTGATCCAGTGGGCCCACTCCACACGTACCCAGTCCGACTCAACTCCCAGCCCCAGGAACTGCAGGAGCCACTGCTCTCGGAGGCTAACCAGATTCTCACCTTCTTCACGTTCCGGGAGCCCGATTATCCGTGAGTTTTTTGGTGGACCTGAATTCTCGGTGGACCTGAACCTGGCGTTCCAGTGTTCGGATGCTCCCCACCAAATTCTCCGTTGTGGTCTCTGACACCGCGGTCCTTTTTTTGACCGCCTCGATGCATCAATCAAGCATTTGGATCTCCTGCTCATGCTTTTAGAGCAAGGCAGAGACCGGATCCAACGCCGATTCGATTTTTTCTTGGAGTTTTACAAACTCTGAGACTGAGTTCTGTTGATCCAATGGGCTCAAGGGCCCTGCCTGGGAGTCAGGGCTGGGCTGCAGGTGTGCTTGGCACTGTATGGGTGTGCCCTGCATGCTGCAATCCTCACGCTCCTTTTCCATTATTCGTCTTCATCTTGTTAGAATGTTAGAATCAGTATTTAAAAGGATGTAGGGCTTTTGTTTAACTTAATTTTCCTGATTTTTCTTATAGATGGCTAGTAGGGGGAGGTGTGGGGAGCGATGGTGGTAAAAGCACCACTTTACTTGGATTATAGTGCAGAGCCCAGCACAGTAGACCTATCAGATCACCGCCATCTTGGATCTCCTCCATACTGACCCTGTTTGATCATATTATGTATTTCTAAATGAACTACTATTATACTCTTTATAATAAACAGAATATTTTCCCAATAGCAGACATTAAGCTGACTCGCCTATAATTGCCTTTGTGTCTTCTTTCCTTTTAAAATTAAAGGTGTTACATTGGCAGTTTTCCAGCCCTTTGAGACCTTTCTAGAATTTAATGATCCTTGGAAGATTACTATCCATGCATCCACTATTTCTTTAGCTACTTCTTTTAATAATACATTCCATCAGCTCCAAGTGATTTATAGATCTTTAGCCCAATTTGTTTTCCTGGGACTTTTTCTCAAGTGATAGTTGGTGTCTTTATTTCCTCTCTTTCTTTTGTACCTTGTTTGTTAAACATTTTTACAATGATGTTAGTAGCTTTTCTTGAGAAGACTGACACAAAATATTCATTCAGCTCCTCTGCTATACCATTTTACTTTATTTTCCTGATTTTTCTTATAGATGGCTAGGGGAGTCCCATTTTTACCCCAGCCTCATTCTCCAGGGACCCATGTTAACTTTGACTGCTGTCTTCCTTTTTATGTATTTAAAGAAACTCTTTCGGTCCATCTTGATATTACTTGTACGTTTATGCTCCAAGTTTATCTTTTTCTCTATTATTTTTTGAAAGGGCAGGAGAGAAGCATATGAGGTTTTAAAACTTCTGTTGGGGTTTTAAAACTTTCCCAATCCTCAGGCCTGCAGTTTGATGCTATTTTTCACCCTTTCTGGTTAAACATGGTTGGTAGATTTCCTGTCAAGAATCCTTCTTCCTCACTGACATATATCTTTGTTTTGTGAGCCATGAAGTATTTTCTTAAACACTTGCCATTGTTCCTCAACCATGTTTTCTGCCAAGCTCCTTTCCCAGATCACGCCTCCTTGCTTTGCCCCAGTCCATAACAGCCTTATTTAAGCAGATTCCTGTCTACGAAACTGAATTCTACCATATTGTGGTCACTGTTACTCAGAGGAATCTTTTACTCTGACCTCACTGATTAAACCTCCTTATACATCACCAGATCCAAAATAGAGTGATCCCTTTAGGCTCCATGACAACTCTATAACCTTTTCCTTGAGGCAATATTTGCCAATCTGGCTAGCACAATCTACATGAAGATTAAATTGATCCATGATAAATCTCCTGCCTTTGTTACATGCCCGCATTATCTCCCAATTTATTCTGTGTCCTACTGTATAGCTACAGTTGATGGGTCAAGAGACGATTGCTGGAGTGTCTCATTTCCCATTTTATTTCTTACTTCCATCCGTATGGATTCTACATCTTCTGATCCAACATTATTTCTTGCTATCATACTTATTCCATCCTTTACTAACAATACAACGCCAACACCATTTCCTTCCTTGCTGTCCTTTTGAACCAGAATATTTAGTTCCCAGGTTTGATCTCCTTATAACCATGTCTCTGTAATGGTTATAAGGAAATCAAACCTGGAAACTAAATATTCAGTGATTTGTGACTTTTGTGACCCATTAACTTATATTTATGTTGTTAATTCATTTATTTCTTCTGATTACTATGACATTTAAATTTTTAAAACTACTTTTTTCTTAGACTGTATTTGCTGCTGTTTATCTGTGTTTGTAGACTCTGTACTTTCCTGTTGTACTCTGGGTAGCTCCCCATTTTTTCTGTCATTTCTTCTTGTTGTGAAAGCCTACATCCCCTCTGCACATCTCTCCCCCTCCCCACCAGAACCCCAAAACAACTCTCTCTCTACCCTCATCAGGATACTAGTTCCAGCATGGTTCAAAGGAAGCCCGTCCCACTGCAACAGCATTGCTCCCAAAGAGAACAAAGAATGACTGTCTCACTAGCTACCTGCTCCTTCCCTACAATTGTACATATGAAGGCAGCGATTGCTTGCTCGAGAGAATGTAACTGGTAAGGATGACTAAAGTCTGGTGAACTGGCCTCTTCATGAGCATGCAGACTAGGATGATGTGTCAACAGAGTTTCATGCACTTGCCATTGACAAACTTGATGTCCCTTTAGAAAGTTATGTGAACTCATTTGGAAATTTTGCTTTTATCTTCGGAATCTGATTTTTGACCTCTTGCCCAACAAAGTTGCTCTACCTGCCTTGGTTCCTATTGCCAGGAGTAGCAGAGGATTGTACCCAAGATATCAGCTTGGCACTCATTGAGGAGCATGTGTTCAGCTTGATGAGGGGCATGGCAGTAGCTTTATGGGTAGGTGCACAACTTACATCAATTGCTATTGCAAAGTTTCTCTCTTTTTTCTTGAGGTGTTATGGTGTGTCGCTGTGTTTGAAAGAGACGGTTGCTTCATTTTCTCAGGGAGAGCAGAATACTTACTAACCTGACCATACGAAGTTACAATAGTTTCGGGTGGGGGGGGGGGTGGAATGTTGGTTAGCAGTGCTGCACTCTTGGTTTGCAACAGAACAGTGAGATGCAGCAGAGACTGCACAGTAATCCAACTCTGCTTGATAGGAGGTGTCATGTAAAGATACACATTGACCTTGACCAATCATGTGAGGTCATTTCACAGCTTAAGGTACTTCTCGTAGGTCTTAAGGCCAGACCCCTTGCAATGACAACCTGACCATTGTCTACCATTCTCTTTAGAGAGTGGATCCTGAAAGTTCCTTGCTCAATGTGAAAAGACATCAAGTTGAATTTGAACTCATGTATCTTCCTTGAGAACCTTAGGAAGCTGTTTGGGTAAACCAGCCATTGTACCCAGCACCTCCTTATAATACTTCATTAGTATTCTTTTGTAGACTTCTCCAGTGAAGGACTCATTAGAATCTCTTGTAGCAGAACTAGAGCGCAACTTCATCTTTGGTGAGCTGGCATATAAGTTATTGTTTGCCCTGGTCTGGGTGGAAACCAATCATGTTTGGAGATACTCCATCTGCTGCTTCTCATTCTACATTAACCCCTAAAATATGCAAAGTGCTAGTTTCTGAGCTGGTGGGTGTGAACGTCAGATCTAACAAAGGGCCATCTTCATTACTGCTGCAATGTAACACGTGAACATACTAACTAGGAGCAGAAGAAGGCCATTTAGCCTCTTGAGCATGCTCAGCCATTTAATTATATTGGGCTGATCTGATTGCAACCTCAAATCCACATTTTGACCCACTCCTAATAGCCTTTCACTCTAATTGCTTACCAAGAATCTGTCCATCTACCTTGAAGGTATTCAAAGACGCAGCTTCCACCATCTTTTCAGGAAGTGAGTTCAAAAGCTCACTAGCCTCAGTGAGGAAAAGTGTTGCATTAGCTCAGTTTTAAATCAGCAACCCCTATAGTTTGGGATCATCCCGTAAAATGAATCATCCTCTCCACATCTACTCAGTCAAGTCACCTCTTACTGACCTAAACTCCAGCAGATACAAAATTAGCTTATCTAACCTCTCTTCATAATGCAACCCATTTATTTCAAATATTGGTCTGGTAAACCTGCTCTGAAATGTTTCCAATGCATTTATATCCTTCCTTATATAAGCTGACAAACACTATACACAGTCCTCCAGATGTGATATCATTAGTGCCCTACATAACAAAGCATAACCTCCCTATGTTTGCCTCCAATTCCCTTTGCAATAAATGATCAAATATGATTAACTTTCTTAATTAGATGCTGTACCTGAATACTTGCATTTTTGTGATTCAAGAAGTAGAACACCAAAATCCCTTTGCATCTTGGAGCTCTGCAATCCTTCACCATTTAGGTAATGTGCTTATTCTTTTTGCCAAAATGGACAATTCCACATTTTCTCACATTGTACTCCATTTGTCAGATTTTTTACCCACTCACTTAACCTATCTATATTTGTCTATTGCCTCTTTATTTCCCCTTCACAGCTTATTTTCCCAATTATCTTGCTGCAGTCAGAAAATGTAGCCACCATGTTTTTGGTACCTTCATCTAAATCATTTACATAAATTGTAAAATTTTGAGATGACAGCATGAAGCCCGATGAGACGCCACTGATTACATCTTGCCAACCTGATAAAGAGCCATTTATGACTGCTCTCTGCTTCCTGTTTCCCAAGCCAATACACTACCTTGTACACCAGAAACCTTTATTTACCACAAAACCTTCAATCAAATGCCTTCTGGAAGTGTAAATACAGTATATTCACCTGTTTCCCTTTATTTGCAACACATTACTTCATCAAAGAATAGTTTGGCTAAACATGATTTTCCTTGCACAAAACAATATTTACTCTGCTTGATTACCTCAAACTTACTAAATATCCTGCTCTCACGTTTTTCATAATAGCTTGTAACAATTTCTCTATGATAGTACTAAACTAACTGGACTATAGTTTTCTGCTTTTTGTGTCCCTCCTTTTTTAAATAAAGGATTACATTTGTAATATTTCAATCAAATGGGACTTACTCAAAATCTTGGAGGTTTTAGAAAATTAAAACCAAACCATCATCTATCTCATTAGCCACTTCATTTAAGACTGTAGGATGGAATGCATCAGGACCCAAGAACTTGTCATCCAACAGTCCTAACAATTTACTCTGTGCTATTTCTTTGCGATTGATTGTTCCTGAATTCCTCCCTCTCTTCCATTTCCTGATGTGTATTTCCCTTTGAGATGTTACTTGTACTTCTATAGTGACGTTAAAAATCACACTACACCTGGTTATCGTCCAAAAGGTTTATTTGGAGGCATTAGCTTTCAAAGTGCTGCTCCTTCATCAGGTGGTTGTGGAGTATAAGATTGTAAGATACAGAATTTATAGCAAAAGTTTACAGTCTGATGTAACTGAAATTACACATTGAAAAATACCTTGATTGTTTGTTAAGTCCCTCATCTGTTAGATTGACCATATGTAAATCTCAAAACTTATTTTTCTTATTCTCAAGTGAACTTTAACAATTGGTAAAGATTGATATAAAGTACATGTTCAATTCATCTGACAGCTTCTTATTTTCCATTGCTAATTATTCCTTGATTTCTATATGACCAATGCTTACATTGATAACTCCTGCTTTTTAAAAATGCTTAAGAACCAATGTGCCCTGTCTATGTTTTCTCTCATATTGCAAGTTCCCCCTTCTTAATTTTTAATAATTCTTTACTGTAAGTTTAAATAAGTTCTCTCCAATGTTCTGACCTGCCACCTGTCTTTGTACAATTACATTTTATTCTTTTAATTTGATACTCCTTCATTTCTACCAGGTATTATGGCTCTGAGTTTTAGAATTTTTCTTACTTGTTGTAATTCTGTGTATTCTGTAATATCCCCTTTAATGCTGCTGCATCTCTGATGACCTCTCCTTCAACCTTATTTTCCAATTCAATTTATCTAGCTCTGCTTTTATATCCTAATTTTTGCCTTTATTTAAGCTTAAGATGAAAGTAACCTTGAATCTAATCCTCTCTCCCTTAAAAGAAATGTCAAATTCAATTATATTAACTCGGTGCTTCCTAGGGCAATCTTCACTATGAGATGATTATTTATTCCTATTTATTTACACAATACCAGGTCTAGTATAACCTAAATCAGAAATTGTTGGAGAAACTCAACAGCTCTGACAGCATCGGTGGAGAGAGAGCAGAGCTAATGTTACAAGTCCAGTAACCCTTCTTCAGAACATTAACCCTGCTTTCTCTCCACAGATGCATCCAGATCTGCTGAGTTTCTTGTGCAATTTCAGTATTTGTTTCACTCCTCTTTGTTTTATTCTTGTATAACCTGCTGTCTGGTTGACTCCAGAATATACTGTTTTGCCTTCTGTCTTTTCCAATCTATGTGTAGATGAAACTCTGTCGTTATTATCACTGAGCCTATCTCAGAAGTACTCATTGTTTCTTAAATTAAGAGCAAAATGCTATGGATGCTAGAAATCTTTTTGTTCTTCCTTTGAAGCATGTGAGAATGTGTGTTGCAAGTCATTCCCCTGAATTTGAAAGCAGTAATAAAATCAGCAATAAAAGTAATTTAATCACCAATAAAAGCAGTAATAAATTAGGGTTGTTTTAATTCTAAAGAATTTGTTGTGGGCAATTTTAAGCTGGACTTCACATGTGGAAACACAGATTTACCTATTTTTAAAAATGAAAAGAAAAAATAACAAAGTAAATTTAAAATTATCTCTGCAGTGTACGGGTTACGGAAGAGTAAAAGGAAATCAATTCAGAAATCCCTTTGATTCATGGCCGTAGAAAAGCCAGAAGGACATATTGTTTTTTAAATGGTGAGGGATGTGATATGTTGATATCCAAAGGGATGTGCATGTCCTTCTTTGAGAGTTAGTTGTAACACTCAATAAAAAAGGCAAGGTGTTGATTGACTTCCATCACAAGGGGATTTTAGTGCAGGAGGAAACATGCATTGCTGCATTTGTATAGAGCTCCGCTGAGATTGTACCTCGAGTGTTATGTGCTGTTTTCTTCTCCTTACTTAAGGAAACATATCATTGCCATAGAAGGAGAGTTCCCCAGACTGATCTCTGGGATTTGTTGTTTCAGAGAGATTGACAGAATTGGGCATATATTCTTCAGAGCTTTCTGGAATGAGTGGTGGTCTCATTGAAATTTGCCAAATTCTTACAGGAGTATGACAGGGTCAATTGTAGATAGGTAGGTGACTAAACAATGAGGAGATATAATCACTGGATAAGAGGTAGACCATTTCAGACTAAGGTAAAGAGGAGTTTCTTCTGTCAAAAGATAGTGAATCTTCAAAATGATGTATCGTAGAGGACTATGAAACCTCAATCACCGAGTATACTCAAGTCAAAAATTGGTAAGTTTCTGGAGATTAATGCCACCAAGAAGTTTGGAGGTATCACAGGAAGTGGCATCAAAAGTAGATGACAAGCTGAGTCTGAAATGGATAGAAACTAGCAGCTGCTGAATGGGTGGGCTCGAAAGGTTAGGCAATAGGCAGCTTCCCATCAGCACTACAGGAAGGTGTACCAGAATGCAAACTCATGATGACAGTGTTTAGCAAGGTCTTGTAACTGTGTGGAAAGAGACAGGTTCAAGGGAATCCCCAGTTTTCTATATGGGACCAGAAGATCAAGACTGCTTCAGGTATCCCCACAGACGAGTGCTTCACCTTTATCACGGAGGCCTTCTTCTCCACTGTTTAGAAACACATTTCTGCCGAGTGAATAAACCAGAAGAGTTTCTCCATTTAGGCCCACCTGATGAAGTATCCACGGCATTACAGAACTCAGTAAACCTGGGCTAGTGCCTCAGAGGCACCAAAGCTATTACATAAAAAGTATGAACTGTCAGAAACTGAACAGGAATCAGAATCACTCCATATTAACAGTGGGCTCTCTGCTCACTCGATTGTCTTTCTCTTATTGATTGTGTTTGGGATTAATTTTAGCCACAACTGAATGCAGTAATGCGAGGATGTGATCCAATGTTTCAGATTCAGTTTGCAGATTTTGCAGAGCTCTCAGTCCTTCTGTATTCATTGTGAGCAGCAAGGCTAATGAGTGCTTCATGGAAAGCTATTCTGAGTTCCAAATGCTTACATCTCTATTCCTTTGTTGTAGTGACTTTATTGGCCTTTATAAGTGAAGCCAGATTCTGAATCTAATGGACTTCCTGTGTTGCCTTCCATTGCAGTTACTCAATACATTACAGGATTGGTCAGGAGCAGGATTGACAATTCACCATTTTGCGTTTCACATTCCAGCCACAACCTTCAATTATTTCCAGCCATTTAGGTTTACCATCTGTGTCCAAACAACCAGGATGTAACATGCAGCTTTTTTATTCTCTCTGTCAACTTGCAAACCTCACCTTAAGCTACTTCAAGTGATTTTGTCTTTTGTTTTCCCTTTCCAGTGCGTTTCACCTAAAGGCCGAGGATTCATGCTGGGAGCGTATGACTGTTCTTGTAAATCTGGATTCTATCGTCCCAGCAGTGTCTCACTGAAAAGCTTTGATGGTAAGTGCCTCCTGCCTGGCAAAAAATGAGCCTGATTAATAATGCAGCATCTTTTTTTTAATCTTGTCAGGGGCATGCACTTAATTCCTGAAGGGCTTAGATGCTTACATCATCAATTAAAACTGATATCCTTTGCACCCTATAATCTGTAATTCATCCAAAGGTCAGGTTAAAATGCCGTCAAGATGTTTGATTTAAAACAAATTGGAATAAACTCCTACATCATGCTAATGTGCAACCGCGTACTGTAAACAATGCTGCTATTAGATCACAGTCAGTTTTTTTGCATATTTAGAGGTGATAGTATTCTAACACTACTTGGAGTGATTAAAACGTTGCTTCCACTAAATTCTGAGCTGAAGGCTGCAGGAAAATGTCTAACCATTATTGTTTACCCTGAGATACCCATACATGACCCATACATATGTTCGAAAAATTTAAAAAGCTATTGGATTCAAACCATATCACTGTGTTCATAAGAGATACAAATAGAAGCTCCTTTGACACACTTAAGGGTGATAAATGTTTCTCAGCCAAGACGGTATGGAAGGATTACAAAACAAATGCAGAAGACATACAAGATCAGCTGAGTAACATGTATGATTTACTGCTTCTCAACCTTTTTATCTCATCCTCCTCTGTATGAAATCAGGAAATTTTGTAATTTCTTACACTAAGTAAGAGCTAAGCAGCCCTCCACCCGACAAATAAGCATTCTTCCTTTTCTCCTTCCCCCAGGTTTGTTGGGATTGAGGTATTGGAGTTTGATGGGAAACCTTTAAAAAATTCATTCACAGAATGAGTGTGTTGTTGGCTAGGCCAGGATTTATTGCCCACTCCCAATTGCTCAGAGGGCAGTTAAGAGTCAACCACATTGCTGTGGGTCTGGAACCATGTGCAGGCCAGACCAGGTAAGGATGGCAGTTTCCCTTCTGAAAGGATGTTAGTGATCCAGATGGGTTTTTCTTGACAATTAGCAATGGACTCATGGTCTTCATTAGACTCTTAATTACAGATATTTATTGAATTCAAATTCCACCATCTACCATGACCAGGGTCTCTGGGTTAAAAGTCCAGTGATAGTACCACTGGGCTGTTGTCTCCCCTGTTGCAGGAAGACAAGCTGGAGAGGCAAGCCACAGTAACTTTGCTGCTTCCACCACGATATGTGCAGAAAAACCTGTTGTGCTGGCCACTTGTCATGAGGTTTTCTTTCAGCTGCTGAAAGCCTAGCACCAGTAGGATGATGCCTTTTACTGAAAGGCTCAATTGGTTGACTCAACTCCACCCCTTCTTCTAGTATAATTGCAGTAGGGACAGGAGGTGGGCAGACAGAGCGTAGGTCACTCACTAGATTAAACTCCCTCTGATTTTCACACCGGTGAGTGGGGAATGTAAAATCCAACCCAATGGAAAGGTTCAAGCATTGGAATTAAAAATCACACAATACCAAGTTATAGTCCAACAGATTTATTTGGAAGCACTAGCTTTTAGAGCACTGCTCCTTCATCAGGTGGTTGTGAAGGATAAGTTTGTAAGACACAGAATTTATCACAAAAGTTTACAGTGTGATGCAACTGAAATTATATTAGTGAGTTTTGAGAAAATTTGTAGCTCAGGTTGAGATACTGGATGTATGCTTGCTCGCTGAGCTGTAAGGTTCAGTTTCAGATGTTTCATCACCATACTACGTAACATCATCAGTGAGCCTCCAGATGAAGCTCCGGTCGCATGGCCCACTTTTTATTTATGTGTTTAGGTTTCCTTGGGTTGTAGAAGTAATTTCCCATGGTGATGTCATTTCCTGTGGTGATGTCATTTCCGGTTCTTTTTCTTAGGGGGTGGTAAATGGGATCCAAGTCAATGTCTTTGTTGATTGGATTCCAGTTGGAGTGCCCTGCTTCTAGGAATTCTCGCATGTGTCTCTGTTTGGCTTGTCCTAGAATGAATGTGTTGTCCCAGTCGAAGTAGTGTCCTGCCTCATCCATATGTAAGGATACTAGTGAGAGTGGGTCATGTCATTTTGTGGTTAGTTGATGTTTATGTGTCCTGGTAGCTAGTTTTCTGCCTGTTTGTCCAATGTAGTGTTCATTACAGTCCTTGCACGGTATTTTGTAAATGACATTAGTTTTGCTTGTTGCACGTCGGCTTATCGATCACCAGTTCCGATGTGCCGCAGCGAGGAATCATAATGACTTCCTCAGGAGACAGACACAAACTGCAACCGACAGAGTGCCCTTCGTTGTCCAGTCCTTCCCAGGAGCTGATAAGCAACACCATGTTCTTCGCAGCCTGTAACACATTATCAATGAGAATGAGCACCTTGTGAAGACTTTCCTCACACCTCCACTTCTCATCTTTAAACAACCATCAAACCTCAAACAGATCGTAGCAAACTGCCGGGCTTTCAGGATAACACCACACAATCCTGTCATGGTGGACGCTGCAACACAGTCAGAATGTTGACCCGGATACCACTACACGTGGGACACCACCCACCATGTACGCAGCAGGTACTCGTGTGACTTTGCCAATGATATCTATCTCATATGCTGCAGGCAAGGATGCCTTGAGGCATGGTACATTGGTGAGACCGATTAGAGGCTACGGCAACAGATGAATGGACACCACACAACAAGCAACAGAGAGGAATGTTCCCTCGCAGTTGGAGAGCACTTCAATGGTCCAGGACATTCAACCTCAGACCTTCGGGCGACCCATCCTCCAAGGCGGACTTTGGCACAGGCAACAATGAAGAGTGGCTGAGCAGAGGCTGATAGCCAAGCTTGGTACCAATGGGGATGGCCTCAACCAGGATCTTGGGTTCATGTCACACTACAGGTGACCCACTGCACTACACACACACACACACACACACACACACACACACACACTCCTACAGACCCATACACTTATGCAGACCCTCTCTAATACACAAGCTCTCTCTCATATGCTCACAAATTTGCACCCACACTCACACCCACACATGCAGCCTCTCACAGATGTATTCCCCTTTACGCTCAAACTCACACACATACACATACTCTCAGACTCCCCCACACAGACATGCACACACACATTACACTTGCAAACACACTCATTATAAGTTTGTGGGGTAAATTATATTTTATTTTGCTCAAAACTTGCATGAATCCATGTAAGATTCTGGAAGTCTCTTTTTTAACAAATAGACAACCTCACACAGGGCAACTCACACCTTCAATGCATTACCTGAGCTGGCATGGCACTTATTGTTAAAGTTCACTTGAGAATGTAACTGCTTTAAAAAAATTCTGGGATTTACACATGAAAGAACTGAAACCAATATGTTCATTCTAAAAGATGAGAGACTTAACAAACAATCCAGATCCTTTTCAATATATAAATTCAGTTGCATCACACTGTAAACTTTTGCTATAAATTCTGTGTCTTTTGGTTTTATACTCCACAAATACCTGATGAAAGAGTGGCGCTCTGAAAGCTAGTGTTGGACTATAACCTGGTGTTATGTGATTTTTAACTTTGTACACCCTTGTCCAACACTGGCACCTCCAAATCATTCAAGCTTTGGAGGCAGTGTAGAGAAGATTTACAAGGCTGCGGTCCGTTGTCTGAGCTTTATTTAGAATGTGTAAATTCCGAAATATTTTGTTTTGGTAAAAAACGAATGTGCTTCTTTCATTTCAGAAATGTCAACTGCTGATAGAAAAATTCTATGGTTATTTTGATGTAAAATCATTCCAAATTATCTGAATGACTCCCCAACAAAGCATGATGGTGAAAATTTGACGTGCAGAATCCCCTTAAAAAAAAGTTAGCTGAAGAGGTTTCTCAGTGTGACAACACATGCAGGGTTCCATTATAAAAAAGATGACATTAAAAGTAGGATTAATGTTTACAGGAAGTGCAAGTCACAAGAATACACTGCATGCAATTGTTTATATTTATGTGCCTGAGACAAGTCAAATTTGACTGGACATGTCAAACCCTAGAATGAAACCTAGTCTGATAAATCACATTTTTAAAATAAAAAAATTAACATGATATTTATTCGAAGAAACATAGTTACATGAGGCCGCAGAGTTTCTTTAACAACAGAACGGAAATTGATTACACAAAAGACATAAACAACAAAGAACAAGCTATCTAGAAAGAGAACACAGTTAGAAAACTCTTAAACCACTTAGTAAAGCAAGGTTTCATTATATTTCCCAGTATCATCAGCATGCAGAGATTCAAATCCAGAGAAATTATCCCTCTACAGATATTCTTTAATTTCAACCAAACTGATTCTGCCTCAATACTGCCCTGTGAATTGTGGCGTCTACTAAGGTAAATACTTGCAAAGCAGAGGACTTAAGATTTTTTCAGATTCTACCTAGCAGACTTCCAGCCAAACACTTCAGGTCTCAAAGTCCTTTAGACAAATACAACACCACCTAGAAATTGAGCAGAAGCAATGAAAGCCACTCTCAGATCTATAAATAGAAAACCTGTACAAAGACAAATATTTATCTCTCAAGGTTCAGTCACTTTGTGTGACTAACAAATGTATGAGTGGTAGAGCTTAAAATGATATTCTAAACAGAAAGAGTTTGAGCTGGAAGAGATCCAATAAGAAATTAATATTTACTTTACATTAGAGAAGGACAAACATAAACTAGAACTCTTGCCAGTTCTCATGAGAGTAAAGCAACTAAACAGCATTTACAAATTGCCTGCAGCAAGGAAACTGAAACTCAGTAAGAGCCAAATGCTTCATATATTTCAGGAAGAACAACTTCTAAGGTTAGATCAGTTTGATATGAGAGGAGTACTGAGGATGATAATATGTGGTTGGTGCTCAACTCAACCACTTAAACACGGAGACATTGTGAAAGTTACTGTGTAAAGATGTAACATCTCAGTGAAGCTATTGTTGAATATGCCAAAGCATTGCAGGAAATTATTTGTTTAATGGTGACACCATTATCCATCCTTCAATACTTCAAAAGCTCAGAATGCTTTGAGGATGCAGATGTGGTATGTTTTAGAGCTACACATAGATTGATGGCCATGAACAGAAAATTGTCAATTATGCAAGGTGTTTTCCTTGTCCTGCAAAACAACATTGCTATCAGATTGCGCAGTGAATGTACAGTGTTTCTCCATGTGGTGCCATGGACCCCTATTCAGTGTTATTTCATACCATTGACTCCACTGATTTATCTATGGGAATTCAAGGATGTGTTATCTTGTCTGGGCTCAGATGCGAAATTTGAATTGTTACTGAGAAAACGCTGGTAAAAACAATGACTGCAGATGCTGGAAACCAGATTCTGGATTAGTAGTGCTGGAAGAGCACAGCAGTTCAGGCAGTATCCAAGGAGCAGCGAAATCGACGTTTCGGGCAAAAGCCCTTCATCAGGAATAAAGGCAGTGAGCCTGAAGCGTGGAGAGATAAGCTAGAGGAGGGTGGGGGTGGGGAGAAAGTAGCATAGAGTACAATAGGTGAGTTGGGGAGGGGATGAAGGTGATAGGTCAGGGAGGAGAGGGTGGAGTGGATAGGTGGAAAAGCAGATAGGCAGGTAGGACAAGTTTGGACAAGTCATGGGGGCAGTGCTGAACTGGAAGTTTGGGTGACGTGGGGGAAGGGGAAATGAGAAAACTATTGAAGTCCACATTGATGCCCTGAGGTTGAAGTGTTCCGAGGCGGAAGATGAGGCGTTCTTCCCCAAGGCGTCTGATGGTGAGGAAGCGGCGGTGAAAGAGGCCCAGGACCTTCATATCCTCGGCAGAGTGGGAGGGGGAGTTGAAATGTTGGGCCATGGGCGGTGTGGTTGATTGGTGCGGGTGTCTCAGAGATGTTCCCTAAAGCGCTCTGCCAGGAGGCGCCCAGTCTCCCCAATGTAGAGGAGACCGCATCGGGAGCAATGGATACAATAAATGATATTAGTGGATGTGCAGGTAAAACTTTAATGGATGTGGAAGGCTCCTTTAGGGCCTTGGATGGAGGTGAGGGAGGAGGTGTGGGCGCAGGTTTTACAGTTCCTGCAGTGGCAGGGGAAGGTGCCAGGATGGGAGGGTGGGTTGTAGGGGGGCGTGAACCTGACCAGGTAGTCATGGAGAGAACTGTCTTCGCGGAAGGCGGAAAGGGGTGGGGAGGGAAATATATCCCTGGTGGTGGGGTCTTTTTGTAGGTGGTGGAAATGTCGGTGGATGATTTGGTTTATGCGAAGGTTGGTCGGGTGGAAGGTAAGCACCAGGGGCGTTCTGTCCTTGTTACGGTTGGAGGGTGGGGTCTGAGGGCGGAGGTAAGGGATGTGGACGAGATGTGTTGGAAGGCATCTTTAACCACGTGGGAAGGGAAATTGCGGTCTCTAAAGAAGGAGACCATCTGGTATATTCTGTGGTGGAACTGGTCCTCCTGGGAGCAGATACGGCGGAGGCGGAGGAATTGGGAATACGGGATGGCATTTTTGCAAGAGGAAGGGTGGGAAGAGGTATAATCCAGGTAGCTGTGGGAGTCGGTGGGTTTGTAAAAAATGTCAGTGTCAAGTCGGTCGTCATTAATGGAGATGGAGAGGTCCAGGAAGGGGAGGGAGGTGTCAGAGATGATCCAGGTAAATTTGAGATCAGGGTGGAATGTGTTGGTGAAGTTGATGAATTGCTCAACCTTCTCACGGGAGCACGAGGTGGCACCAATGCAGTCATCAATGTAGCGGAGGAAGAGGTGGGGAGTGGTGCCGGTGTAATTACGGAAGATCGACTGTTCTACGTAGGCAACAAACAGACAGGCATAGCTGGGGCCCATATGTGTGCCCATGGCTACCCCTTTAGTTTGGAGGAAGTGGGAGGATTCGAAGGAGAAATTGTTAAGGGTGAGGACCAGTTCGGCCAAACGAATGAGAGTGTCAGTGGAAGGGTACTGTTGGGGACGTCTGGAGAGGAAAAAATGGAGGGCTTGGAGGCCCTGGTCATGGCGGATGGAGTTGTAGAGGGATTGGATATCCATGGTGAAGATGAGACGTTGGGGTCCGGGGAAGTCTTGGAGGAGGTGGAGGGCATGGGTGGTATCTCAAATGTATGTGGGGAGTTCCTGGACTGGGGGGGGGAAGGACAGTGTCGAGGTAGGTAGAGATGAGTTCAGTGGGGCAGGAGCATGCTGAGACAATAGGTCGGCCGGGGTGGTCAGGCTTGTGGATCTTGGAAAGGAGGTAGAATCGGGCAGTGCGGGGTTCCCAGACTATGAGGTTGGAAGCTGTGGGTGGGAGATCTCCTGAGGTGATGAGGTTCTGTATGGTCTGGGAAATGATGATTTGGTGATGGAGAGTGGGGTCATGATTGAGGGGATGGAAGGAAGAGGTGTCCTCGAGTTGGCGTTTGGCTTCAGCGGCGTAGAGGTCAGTGCGCCAGACTACCACTGCGCCTCCTTTGTCCGCTGGCTTGATGGTGAGGTTGGGATTGGAGCAGAGGGATTGGAGGGCAATGCGTTGTGAGGGTGAGAGGTTGGAGTGGGGGAGGAGGGTAGCTGTCAGATAAGAATAGAAATGCCAGCAGATAAATGTCACACATTCCAAATCTCAGCTTCAACAGGAACCATTCTGTAAAATTGGCTGAAGAATTTATTAATTTCATCCACAGTTCAACTCGAAAGGCACTCACATTTCATAAATATAGAGGAAACAAAAAAAATGCACCGCTTTCCAGATTAGAACAAGATTGTTCTATTTAAAAACTGCAAAAATGAAACTAGAATTCTGAAACATCATCTAACCTGACAAAATGATCAACAATAATTGAAGATTAATTTGGACTTCAAAGGGACAGAGTGGAGATGCCTGAAATGTTGCAAAGTCATCAGATTTGAACCTGACAAATAGTGTGGTCACCAGGGAGTTAGAACATACAACAATGCAGCGCAGAATAGGCCCTTGGGCCCTCAATGTGGCACTGACATGTGAACTAATCTAAGCTCATTCCCCTACACTATCCCATCATCATCCATGTGCTTATCTAAGGATTGTTTAAATCTCTCTCATGTGGCTGAGTTAATTACATTGGCAGGCAGGGCATTCCATGCCCTTGCCATTCTCTGAGTAAAGAACCTGCCTCTGACATCTGTCTAAAATCTATCACTCCTCAATTTGTAGTTATGCCCCCTCGTACAGTGTTTTGTATAGTTGCAGCATGACATTGCAGATCCACAATTCAATCCTTTACCAATGAAACCTAACACACCGTATGCCTTCTTAACAGCACTATCAACATGGGTGGCAACTTTCAGGGATCTATGTTCAGGTACATGGACACCAAGCTCCCTCTACACTACTAAGAATCTATCCATTGACCCAGTACTCTGCCTTCCTGTTATTCTTTCCAAAGTGAATCACTGCACATTTAGCTGCATTGAACTCCATTTGCCACCTCTCAGTCCCATTCTACAGTTTATCCAAGTCCCCTGCAACCTGTGACATTCTTCCACACTGTCAACTATTCCACCGACTTTAATATCATCTGCAAACTTACTAACGCATCCACCACGTCTGCGTCCAAGTCATTTATAAAAATGACAAACAGCAATGGTCCCAAAACAGATCCTTGTTTTGGGATACCACTAGTAACTGGACTCCAGGTTGAATATTTTCCATCAACCACCACTCGTTGCCTTCCTACAGAAAGCCAGTTTCTAATCCAAACTGCTAAATCACGGTCAATTCCATGCCTCTGCATTTTCTTCAATGGCCTACCATGTGGAAACTTATCAAAGGCTTTACTGAAGTCCATGTACACCACATCAACTGCCCTACCCTCATCTGCATGCTTGGTCACCTTCTCAAAAAAACTCAATGAGGTCTGTGAGATATGACCTGCCCTTGACAAAACCATGTTGATTATCTGCAATCAAACTGTTGCTTGCTGGATGATTACAAAATCCTATCTTTCATAATCCTCTCGAAAAATTTTCCAACAACAGAAGTAAGGCTCACTGGTCTATAATTACCTGGGTCATCTCTACTGCCCTTCTTTAACAAGGGCACAATATTTGCAATCCTCCAGTCCTGTGGTACTAAACCTGTAGACAATGACGACTCAAAGATCAAGGCCAAAGGCTCCAACACCACCTCCCTCACTTCCCAGAGAAACCTCGGATAAATCCGATCCGACCCAGGGGACTTGTCTACGTTCACTCCTTCTGGAACTGATAACACCTGTTTGTTACTAACATAGATCCTTTCTAGTCTAAAATCTTGTACCTCATTCTTCTCCTCTACAATATTCTCCTTTTCCTGAGTGAAAACCAATGAGTAGTATTTGTTTAGCAGCTCTCTAATCTCCACAGTGTCCACACACAACTTCACATTTCTGTCTTTGATTGGCCCTATTCCTACTCTAATCATCCTTTTATTCCTCACATACCTATTGAAAGCTTTAGGGTTCCCCTTTATTCTATTTGCTAAAGACTGCTCATGTCCTGTCTTTGCTTTCTTAACTCTCTCTTTAAATCCTTCCTCGCTAATTTGTAATTTTCCATTACCTCATCTGAACCATCTTGTTTCATCGTCATCTTAGCCTCCTTCTTCCACTTAACAAGATATGCTATTTCTGTCGTAAACCATGGTTCCACTACCTTATCACTTCCTCCCTGCCTGACACGGAAAAACCTATCAAGGACACACAATATCTGTTCATTACACCAGCTCCACATTTCGATTGTCCCCATCCCCTGCATTTTGCAACTCCATTCTATGCATCCTAGGTTTTGCCTAATCACATTATAATTGCCCTTGCCCCATCGATAACTCTGGACCTGTGGCATGTACCTATCCCTTTCCATCGCTAAACTAAACTTAACTGAATTATGGTCATTCTCTCCAAAGTGCTCACCTACAACTAAATCAAACACCTAACCTGGTTCATTACCAAGCACCAGATCCAGTGTGGCCTCCCCTCTTGTTGGCCCTTCGACATACTGTTTCAGGAAACCCTCCTGTACATATTGGACAAAAATTGATCCATCCGACGTTATAGCATTTCCAGTCAATGTTGAGGAAGTTAAGGTCCCCCATAATGACCACCCTGTTCCTTTCACTCCTGTGCAGAATCATTTTGCCAATCCTCTCCTCTACCTCCATGAACTCTGCGGAGGCCTATGAAAATCTCCAAACAGTGTGACCTCTCCTTTCCTGTCTCTAACTTCAGCCCATACTACCTCAGTAGATGAGTCTTCGTCAAAATTTCTTCCAGCCATCATTATACTATCATTGACTAACAAGGCCACAACTCCCCCTCTTTTACTCCTTGCCCATTCTTAATGAAAGCTCGAAACCCTGGAATCTGCAACATCCATTCCTCACCCTGCTCTATCCATGTCTCCAAAATGGCCACAACATCGAAGTCCCAGTTACCTATCCGTGCTGCAAGCTCATAGAACATAAAACATAGAACATAGAAAAATACAGCACAGCACAGGCCCTTTGGCCCTCGATGTTGCGCTGATCCAAGCCCACCTAACCAAACTAGCCCACTATCCTCCATATGCCTATCCAATGCCCATTTAAATGCCCATAAAGAGGGCGAGCCCACCACTGCTACTGACAGGGCATTCCATGAACTCACGACTCGCAGAGTAAAGAATCTACCCCTAACATCTGTCCTATACCTACCACCCCTTAATTTAAAGCTATGCCCCCTCATAATAGCTGACTCCATACGTGGAAAAAGGTTCTCATGGTCAACCCTATCTAAACCCCTAGTCATCTTGTACACTTCTATCAAGTCACCCCTAAACCTTCTTTTCTCCAATGAAAACAGCCCCAAGTGCCTCAGCCTTTCCTCATACGATCTTCCTACCATACCAGGCAACATCCTGGTAAACCTCCTCTTCACCCGTTCCAGTGCCTCCACGTCCTTCCTATAGTATGGCGACCAAAACTGCACACAATACTCCAGATGCGGCCGCACCAGAGTCTCTTACAACTGCAACATGACCTCAGGACTCCGGAACTCAATTCCTCTACCAATAAAAGCCAGTACGCCATATGCCTTCTTCACAGCACTATTTACCTGGTGGCAACTTGCAGAGATCTGTGTACATGGACACCAATATCCCTCTGCTCATCCACACTACCAAGTATCCGACCATTAGCCCAGTACCCCATCTTCTTGTTACTCTTACCAAAGTGAATCACTTCACACTTAGCTACATTGAACTCCATTTGTCACCTTTCTGCCCAGCTCTGTAGCTTATCTATATCCCGCTGTAACCTGCCACATCCTTCCTCACTGTCTACAATTCCACCGACTTTCGTATCATCCGCAAACTTGCTCACCCAACCTTCTAGCCCCTCCTCCAGGTCATTTATGAAAATGACAAACAGCAATGGTCCCAAAACAGATCCTTGCGGAACACCGCTAATAACTGCACTCCAAAATGAACCTTTACCATCAACTACTACCCTCTGTCTTCTTCCAGCCAGCCAATTCCTAATCCAAACCTCCAACTCACCCTCAATGCCGTACCTCTGTATTTTTTGCAGTTGCCTACCATGGGGAACCTTATCAAACGCCTTACTAAAATCCATATACACCACATCTACTGCTTTACCCTCGTCCACCTCCTTAGTCACCTTCTCAAAGAATTCAGTAAGGTTTGTGAGGCACGACCTGCCCTTCACAAAACCATGCTGACTATCCTTGATCACATTATTCCTATCCAGATGTTCATAAATCCTATCCCTTACAATTCTCTCTAAGACTTTGCCCACAACAGAAGTGAGACTCACCAGCCTATAGTTACTAGGGTTATCCCTACTCCCCTTCTTGAACAAGGGAATCACATTTGCCATCCTCCAGTCTTCTGGCACTATACCTGTAGACAATGAGGACATAAAAATCAAGGCCAATGGCTCTGCAATCTCCTCCCTTGCTTCCCAGAGAATCCTAGGATAAATGCCATCAGGCCCAGGGGACTTATCTATTTTCACCCTTTCCAGAATTTCCAACACCTCTTCCCTACGTACCTCAAAGCCATCCATTCTAATTAATTGTGACTCAATATTCACATCGGCAACAATGTCCTGTTCCTGAGTGAATACCAACAAAAAGCATTCAGTGTCTCCCCAATCTCTTCAGCCTCCACACACAACTTCCCACTCCTATTCTTGACTGGACCTATTCCTACCCTAGTCATTCTTTTATTCCTGACATACCTATAGAAAGCCTTTGGTTTTCCCTTATCCTACCAACCAAGGACTTTTCATGTCCCCTCCTTGCTGCTCTTAGCTCTCTCTTTAGATCCTTCCTGGCTACCTTATAACTCTCAATCACCCCAATTGAACCTTCACACCTCATCTTTACGTAGGCCGCCCTCTTCCCTTTAACAAGGGATTCCGATTCCTTATTAAACCACGGCTCTCTCACACGACCCTTTCCTCCCTACCTTATTTCGGACACTTCTGGCGTTGAAGTAGACACACTTCAAACCAACTTGCTGTCTGCCAGCACATTCCTGTGACTGTGAAATCCTGTCTATGTCCTCCCTACCCACATCCTCCTGCGCCCTGGAACTACACCTTAGATTCCCATCTTCCTGCTGAGCTAGTTTAAATCTGCCCGAATAGCACGAGCAAATTTTCCACCCAGGATATTAGTACTCCTCTGGTTCAAGTGAAGACCATCCTGTTTGTACAAGTCCCACCTTGTCCAGAATAAGCCCCAATTATCCAAGAACCTGAAACCCTCCCTCCTGCACCATCCCTGCAGCCATGTTTTCAGCTGGTATCTCTCCCTATTCCTTGCCTCGCTATCACGTGGCATGGGTAACAAACCAGAGATAACAACTCTGTTTGTTCTAGCTCTCAGCTTCCACCCTAGCTCCCTGGAATCCTGCCTTACATCCCTGTCCCTCTTTCTACCTCTGTCGTTGGTATCTATGTGTATCACAACTTAGGGCTGGTCACCTTCTCCCATCAAGACCCCAAAGGCACGATCCGAGACATCACGGACCCTGGCACCTGGGAGGCAACACATCAACCGCGAGTCTCATTTGTTCCCAACAAATCTTCTATCTGAGCTTCTAACTATTCAGTCCCCAGTGACTAACACTCTCCTCCTTTCCCTCCTTCCCTTCTGTGCAACAGGGACAGACTCTGTGCCAGAGACCTACACCCCACTGTGTGCCCCTGGTAAGTCGTCCCCCAAACATTATCCAAAACGGTATACTTGTTTTTCAGGGAAACGGCCACAGGGGATCTCTCCACTGACTGTTTTGCTCCCTTCTAACAGTTACCTAGCTTTTTTCATGCCTAAGAGTAACTTACTTGTAAGTTTTATCTATCACAGCCTCCACCTCCTGCTCCAGTTGCCTAACGTGGTCGTGGAGGAGCGAGAGTTGGGTGCACTTCCTGCAGATGTACTTGGATGGGACTCTAATGGGGTCCCTCACCTCAGACATAATGCAGGAGAAACATTCCTCTTCCTACAGTGCCATCCCTGCTAGCCCCTTGATCACAAAGTAAAAAAGAAGAGATGCTTACCTGATGTGTCCCTGGTGTTTAAGGTCAGAGGAGGTGTTTGGGTGAGAAGCCCTACAAATGTAGGGTCTCGGGTTTAGCAAACACTCACGTATATAGCCGGAGGGAAATAAAAAAAAGTCACTCATTTCCCAGCAACCTCTGCTCTCCGATGTCAAATGGAAAAGCTCAAATCAGCGATTCATCCCCCACAGACAGGCCCCTGGTCCAAGCAGTCACTCTTCCAGCAGCTGCTGCTGAAAAACAGAAATGGGAGTTGTGAAAACAAACAAACTTCACTTCAACTTTTTTGTGAAAATATGGCCCAGAACATGGACATGATGGGTCACTAGTACGTTAGAGCAGAAGAAAATAGAGCATAAATTGGTCATTCAGCCCACAAACCATGCTTTGCCACCCATTAACATCGGAGCTCACCTGACAGGCCGAAACTGGACATTATCCCCTGATCCAGCAAAGGGGACGAAAACCTTGGGGCCATGTGCAGCTCCAGCCCAAGTCCTCAACTGATCCCAAAGTATTCTGTGCTCCTCTCCCCAACCCCAACACAGTGCTCTTACCCCCAACGCAAAAACTGTGATACTGTTCCCAACCCGAAAACTGTGCTGCTGTCCCCCAACCCGAACATTGTGCTCCTGTCCCAAACCCGAACACTCTGCTCCTGTCCCCAACCCGAACATTGTGCTCCTGTCCCAAACCCGAACACTCTGCTCCTGTCCCCAACCCGAACATTGTGCACCAGTACCCAACCCGGACACTGTGCCCCTGTTCCCCAACCCGGACACTGTGCCCCTGTCCCCGAACCCGAACACAGTGCCCAGTCTCCCAAACCGGACACTGTGCTCATGTCCCCCAGCCCAAAGACTGTGCTCCTGTTCCCAACACAAACGCTGTGCTTTTGTCCCCAACCCGAACACTATGCTCCTGTTCCAACCTTAACAATGTGCTCCTGTACCCCAACCCAAACACTGTGCTCATGTCCCCAACCCGAACACTGTGCTACTGACCTCAACCCGAACACTGTGCTCCTGTACCCCAACCCGAACACTGTGCTCCTGTCCCCAACCCGATGACTGTGCTCCTGTCCCCCAACCCGAACACTGCTCCTGTCCTCAACACGAACACTGTGCTCCGGTTCCCCAACCCGAACACTGTACACCTGTCCTCCAACCCGAACATTGTGCTCCTGTCCCCAATACGAACTCTGTGCCCCTGTCCCCAACCCGAACACTGTGCTGCTGTCTCCCAACCTGAACTCTGTACTCCTGTCCCCAACCCGAACACTGTACTCCTGTCCCCAACCTAAACACTGTACACCTGTCCTCCAACCCGAACACTGTACTCCTGTCCCCAACCCGAACACTGTACTCCTGTCCCCAACCCAAACACTGTACACCTGTCCTCCAACCCGAACACTGTACTCCTGTCCCCAACCCGAACACTGTACTCCTGTCCCCAACCCGAACACTGTACTCCTGTCCCCAACCCAAACACTGTACACCTGTCCTCCAACTCGAACACTGTGCTCCTGTCCCCAATACAAACTCTGTGCCCCTATCCCCAACCTGATCACTGTGCTGCTGTCTCCCAACCTGAACACTGTACTCCTGTTTCCAACCTGAACACTGTACACCTGTTCTCCAACCCGAACACTGTGCTCCTGTACCCCAAACCGAACACTGTGCTCCTGTCCCCCAACCCGAACACTGTGCTCCTGTCCCCCAACCCGAACACTGTGCACCTGTCCCCCAACGCGAACACTGTGCTCCTGTACCCCAAACCGAACACTGTGCTCCTGTCCCTCAACGCGAACACTGTACACCTGTCCCCCAAACCGAACACTGTGCTCCTGTCCCCAATCCGAACACTGTGCTCCTGTCCCCAGTCCGAACACTGTGCTCCTGTCCCCCAATGCGAACACTGTGCTCCTGTACCCCAAACCGAACACTGTGCTCCTGTACCCCAAACCGAACACTGTGCTCCTGTCCCCCAACCCGAACACTGTGCTCCTGTCCTCAACCCGAACACTGGGCTCCTGTTCCCCAACCCGAACACTGTGCACCTGTCCCCAACCCGATCACTGTACTCCTGTTCCCCAACCCGAACACTATACTCCTGTCTCAAACCCGAACACTGTACTCCTGTCTCAAACCCGAACACTGTACTCCTGTCATCCAACCCGAACACTGGGCTCCTGTCCCCAACCCGAACACTGGGCTCCTGTCCCCCAACCTAATGACTGTTTTCCTGACGCCAACCCGAACACTGTGCTCCTGTCCTCAACCCGAACACTGGGCTCCTGTTCCCCAACCCGAACACTGTGCACCTGTCCCCAACCTGAACACTGTACTCCTGTCTCAAACCCGAACACTGTGCTCCTGTCCCCAACCTGAACACTGTACTCCTGTCTCAAACCCGAACACTGTACTCCTGTCCCCAAACTGAACACTGTGCTCCTGTCCCGAACCCAAACACTGTGCTCCTGTCCCCAACCCGAACACTGTGCTCCTGTCCCCAACCCGAACACTGTGCTCCTGTCCCCAGCCCAAACACTGTGCCTCTGAACCCAACCCGAACACTGTACTCCTGTCCTCAACCAGAACACTATACTCCTGTCCCCCAACCCGAACACTGTGCTCCTGTCCCCCAACCCGAACACTGTGCCCCTGTCCCCAACCCAAACCTGTGCTCCTGTCCCATACCGGTACTCTGTGCTCCTGTCCCCAACCCGAACACTGTACTCATGTCCTCAACCCAAGCACTGTGCTCCTGTCCCCCAACCCGAATCCTGTACTCCTATTCCCAACCCAAACACTGTGCTCCTGTCCCCAATCCAAACACTATGCTCCTGTCCCCAGCCCAAACACTGTGCTCCTGTCCCCCAACCCAAACACTGTGCTCCTGTCCCCAATCCGAATGCCCTGCTCCTGTCCCCTAACCTGAACACTGTGCTCCTGTCCCCAACCCGAATACCCTGCTCCTGTCCCCCAACCTAAACACTGTGCTCCTGTCCCCAACCCGAATACCCCGCTCCTGTCCCCCAACCTGAACACTGTGCTCCTGTCCCCAACCCGAATACCCTGCTCCTGTCCCCCAACCCGAACACTGTGCCCCTAATGTGAGCATTGTGTTCCTGCCCCTAATGTGAACACCCTAGGCCCTGGCCTGACCTCAAAAAGTCTGACTGTCTCCTTCATCGAAATGTTGCCAATTCAATCTTAAATATATTCAATGCCCTGATCTCCACTCCTCTCTGTGCCTGAGGAATTTGAAGATAACCAATCCTCCAAGAAATGGAATTCCTCTTCATCTTGATCTTAAATACTAAGGAATGCCGTTCGAAACAAGGAAAGACCATGCCTGTATTTCCAGAAGGGAACAACTAGTATCAGCAGCAAATAGATATGGGTTGTAAATATGTGACATAGAAAAGACAAGCAAAACTGTTTGAATGTAGAGTGGAATAGTTACTATTTATGAAGAGCATATACATATTTGATATGTACTTGTTCTGATAAAACATATACACAGTGGAACCAATGAATTTTATTCTCTTCCCAAATGTTGAAAAATTTGCCAATGTATTCTCAGTGTCACTGTCATCCTAAGATACATCAAAACATAGAAAATGTGTGCAGGAGTAGGCCATTCAGCCCTTCCAGCCTGCTCCAACATTCAATATCATCATAGCTGATCAGCCACACTGTTTACTGTTCTCGCTTTCTCTTCATTACTCTTTGATTCTTTTAGCCCGAAGAAATATATGTAACTCTTTCTTGAAAACATTCATTGTTTTACTTCAACTGCTTTCTGTCATAGAGAATTTGGATGAAATAAAGGACTTATTTCTTTTTGTTTGAACTCGTCTGGCTGGCTATGAATGTGTGATCACAGATAATGACTGAAGTTTTCCAAAATTCAAATTTGAAATCTATCTGATTCATAATATTATATCCAGATAAAATCTTGCATTTCACTGAATTTGGGTGATGTCAAGACAGATAATGATCCATTATTTATGAATTCTATGTTATCACAACGCTAGGAAATCTTGTTTTATTGTCAAAAGAAAATGACATTATGATATCCAAAAGCCAATAAAGAAGCAATAACATTTGCAAATGCATCAAAAAATACAGTTTGCAGTCTTAAGATGATTGAAAATTCTGAAAGCAGGCACTGTGGGAAGTGCATGAGAAACTGCCATGTCACTCAGAACTACTGAGGCTTCAGTCAACCAGCAAATGTGGATTAAAAATAAGAAGCGCAACAGGTGGAAGGTCTGGCAGCTTCTGTGGAGGAAGAAACAGTTAACATTTCTAGTTGAACATGACTCTTTTTCAGTGTAAATGAGAATTCCCTGACTGCAAACCAATCCAGAAGGAAAGGCATAAAAACAAACACAAAAGGAATATGTTGACATAAGATGGGCATTCAAAGTCTGACTCCACAAAGGAACAAAAATACAGTCAAAGGATGATTACAGCACAGAAGGAACTTACTCAGTCCAGCATGCAGGCTCTCTGCAAGAGTAACTCTGCTAGTCCCACTCCCTCGGCCTGTCTATATGATCCTGAAAATGTTTTATTTTCAGATAATAATCTAATTTGCTTTTGAAGACCACGGTTGAATCTGCCTCTTCCATAAACTGCATTCCAAATCATATAATCATTTTTTGCAAGTTTTCCTTGGTGTGTTATTTGATTCATTTTTCATTCACCTGAAAATACTGTCCCCTGCTTCTCAAAACCTCTGCCAATGGGAGCAGTATTTCTCCTATCTACACTGTATAGGCACTTCAAGGTTTTAAGCACCTTTAATAAACTTCGTCTCAACCATTTCTCCTCTAAGGACCTTGCTTCTCTAACCTATCCATATAACTGAAGTTCTTCATTCTTGAAGTGTTTTAATAAACCCTTTTGCATCCTCGATAATTGCTCGCATTCTTCCAAAAATGCGACGCTCAGAATCGGAAACAGTACTCTTGAGGTGAAACCAGTGTTGAACAAATGTTCACGACAAATTTCTTGCTCTGTGATCCCATTTGGAACAGGCTTATAAAAAAATGGTGACAGAATACGAAGGTGGAATTTATTCAAGAAGTATTGGAATCAGTTATTAAGAAAGTAGTCTCAGAATATTTGGAAAATTATATTCTAATCAAGCAGAGTCAGCATGTCTTCAAGAAAAGAAAATTGTGTTTGACTAATTTATTAGAGTTTTTTTGAGGAAATCTCAACCAGCGTGGATAGATGTGTTGTATTTGTACTTCCAGAAGACACTCAACAAGGTACCTCACAAAAGGTGAGTCATACGATCAGAGGCCATGGTGCTGAGGTATTGGCATGAATAAAGAATTGGTTCATGGACAGGGAACAGCGAGGGGGATAAAGGATTTTTCTTTCTTTTTCCGGTTGGTGACCTGAGACCAGTGGGGTTCCGTAAGGATCAGTGCTAGAACCACAACCGTTTACGCTATGTATTATTGACTTAGAGGAAGGAAATGAATGTACTGGAGCCAAATTTGTAGCAATATAGTAATAGGTGGAAAGGAAGGTTCAGAGAGGGAGACAAACAATGTACAGAGATACATTGATAAGTTGAGTAACTGTGCAACAAATTGGCCGTTGGATTATAATGTGGGAAAATGTGATGTTTGTTTTGGAAGGGAGAACAGAAGAACAAAATATTATTTTAATGGACATAAACTGCAGAAAGCTGCAACACCAAATAACTTGGGGCTACTTGTGCATGAAATACAGAAAGCTAGCACAAAGGTACAGCAAGTAATCAGGAAGGCTAATGGAATGTTGGCTTATATTTCAAGGGCTTAGGAGTATAGAGTAGGGAAGTCTTATTGCACTTGAAGTCTTATTGCACTTGTTCAAGGTGCTGGTGAGACAACATCTGGAGTATTGTGAGCAGTTTTGGTCCCCTTATTTAAGGAAAGATGTTTCATTGGAGGCAGTTTGGCCATGGTTCTCTAGGATGATCTCTTGTATTGTCTTGTGAGCAAAGATTAAACAGGTGGGACTCCATTCATTGGAGTTTAGAAAAATGACAACTGAACTCATTTAAGCATGGAGGATTCTTAAGGGGCTTTCCCCTCCCCCCACCTTACCCCAGTTCCAACCTTCCAGCTCAGCACTGTCCTCATGACCTGTCCCACCTGTCAATCTTCCATCCCACCTATCCACTTCATCCTCCTCTCTGACCTACTACCTTTACCCCTACCTCCATCCACCTATTACCCTCTCAGCTACATGCTCCCCAACCCCAGCCCCATCACATTTATTCCCCCCGCCCCCCCCCCCAGGCTCCCAGCTTAACTTCTGACGAACGGCTTTTGCCCGAAACATTGATTTTCATGCTCCTCAGATGCTGCCTGACCTGCTGGGCTTTTCCAGCACCACCCTTATCTTGACTCTGAAGGGGCTTGGCAGAGTAAATGCTATAAAGCTGTGTCTTCTCATGGGAAAGCCGAAGAGTAGAGGGTATAATCTCAGAATAAAGAGGGACCAATTTAAGACTGAAATGAGGAAAAATTTCTTCTGTCAGAGATTAGTGAGCCTTTGGCAAAGACAGCATGGAGTAGAGTCTGAGATAGATTCTTGATCAGTTATAGAATCGGGTACATTGCAAAAATGCAGGAAAGTGGATGTAAGGAATGTTGGATCAACTATGATCCAATTGAATGCTAGGACACCTGTGGACATCAGTATTTCTGTGATCTTTTATAAAGCATCGTTCTGAGCCAGGTCACAGCACCATCTATGTAACTTCTTCAGCAGTTGCCTCAAGGATTCAGTAGTCCTTGATTAATGAATTGATTTACCACACCAAGAAATCTCTGCAGACCATGGCCTATTTCAGAATACAGAGGAGTCTTGATTATCTGAAGGACAGGGAGTATTTTGATCAGTTAATTGAATTCCGGATAATAGAATGCCAGATAACATAATTTAGTCAAACATCAGGACCTTGCAATCTTGCCAGATAATCCAATATTCAGATAATTGAATGCCAGATAATCAAAGTTTCTCTGTACTCCTGAATGACTTTTGTTTTCTGTGAGCCTGACCCTATTTCTTCATTGTTAACAATATGTCCCAAGATATGAACAGATTCTTTGGAAAATGCACACTATTTCTTGGGAGTACATTTTGCAGCATGGAAGCATTTTAAAATTGCATGGACCATTTGGCCATGGTATTCATCGTCTCTCCGTGTATCACTACAACATCTGTGTGACATGACACTTTCTCAGCTGTGAAAAATATCGGATGCCATCTGTGGAAAATGTTAGGTTGAAACAAACATAGACAGCAGTGTGTTGAAGAAAAATTTACCCAAAGGGAGAGATAAAGGTAGTGAGTAGTTTTGATTGTTCATCCAATAGTAAGAACCTATTGTAGTCATAGACTTTCATGAAAACTCTACTCTTAGGCAACTTGGCTAAATTCTCATCAATGCTAGGTCTAGATCATAACAGTATAAGATATTGGAGTAGAATTAGGCCATTCAGCCCATCGAGTCTGCTCAGTCATTCGATCATGGGTGATAAGTTTCTCACCCCCATTCTCCTGTATTCTCCCATAACCTTTATTCTCTTACTAATCAAAAACTTATCTATCCCTGTCTTACATCCCCTCAATGACTTGGCCTCCACCACCTTCTGCCGCAATGAGTTCCACGGATTCACCATTTTTTTGGCTGAGAAAGTTCCTCCTCATCTTAGACCGAAAGGGTCATCACTTCATTCTGAGGCTGTGCCCTCAGGTCCTAGTTTCTCCTATTAGTGGAAACAACTTTCTCCACCTCCATTGTATTCCAAGCCTCTTATAATTTTGTCAGTTTCAAACAAATATGCCTGTTAAACTCCATCAAGTATGCACCCTGAACTACTCTTGTTATGACAAACACTTCATCCCCAGAATTATTCTTGTAAACCTCCTCTGTTCCTCCTCCAACACCAGCACAGCTTCCCTTAGATACTGGGCCCAAAACTGCTCACAATATTCCAAATGCAGTCTGAGTAGAGACTTATACAGCCTCAGTGATAAATCTCTGCTCATGTATTCTAGCCCTCTTGAAATAAATGTCAACATTGCATTTGCCTTCCCAACCATCAACTAGATCTGCATGTTAACCTTCAGAGAATCCTGAACGAGGACATCCAAGTTCTTCTGTGCTTCAGATTTCTGAAGCCATTCCCCATTTAGAAAATAGTTCCTTTGTCTAGATCGTTAATGTATAACATGTATGGTTGTGGTCCCAATACTGACCCCTGTGGACCTCCAGTAGTTCCTGGTTGCCATCCTGAAAAAGACCCTTTGATCCTTACTCTCTGCTTGAGCCAGTCAGCCAATCCTCTATCCATGCCAGTACCTTGCCCCCAGAACCATGGCTTTTATCTTATTTAACAGCCTCCTGTGAGACACCTTGTCAAAGGCATCTGGAAATAAGGTGGATTTCTGTAACTTTGTTGAGTTGTATTAGTCTACCAGGTATTATGATGGACGCACAAGGTTTGGTCACAATACCAAATCTGAACACCATTCAGTTGATTTTGTCACCAGAGAAATTATGCCCATTCTGGTCATTTCCTCAAGTTACTGCTAAACATGAGTCAGTTAGAGATGTGGACTCATCTTGGGTGTGTAGGGTCATAATGGCTTTGCACCCTTCCTTAGTCTGATGCTGTTTGGGTTTTCCTAATTATGTAAATATTCAGGATAGATGATGTCAAAAGAATGTTTACTCACATTTTTGAGTTACTCACATTTTCTGACCTTTTGAATAAGGCTCATGGCAAAATATGCCTTCTTGATTATTAATTATCTAAACATACTCTACTCCCTGACACACTTTATATTGTAATGTCACTTGTACCAATCTATACTGTTGAAAGTTATTCAATTTGGATTATGTGGCTTCACATTTGGAAGTTGCTCCTTTTGTTTTACCAACAATGATATCTGAATTGACGGGACAGTACTTGTCCATGCTGACCAGTTATCCTAAATTAGTCTAGTCCCATTTGCCAGCACTTGGCCCAGATCTCTCTAATCCCTTCCTATTCATATACTCATTCAGATGCTTTTTAAATGTTGTAATTGTACACACATCTACCATTTCCTCTGGAAGTTCATTCCATACACACACCACCCTCTGTGTGAAAACATTGCCCCTTAGGTCTCTTTTAAATCTTTCCCCTCTCACCTTAAAGCAGTGCCCTCTAGTTTTGGACTCCCCTCCCTGGGGGGAGAAAAACCTTGACTATTCACCCTACCCATGTCACTCACGATTTATAAACTTCTTTAAGGTCACCCCTCAGTCTCCATCACTCCAGGGAAATGGCCCCAGCCTATTGAGCCTCTCCTCTCCCTATAGCTCAAACCCCCATGGCAAGCTTAAAATCAATGAGATGTTCATTGACCTTTGTTAGTAATGAATTCTGATCACAAAGATTCATAGTCATAGTTTTCCACTATTCTGTTGATATAATTTATTAGGTTCCTCTGAATGCTGCACTTGTCTGTAAAATCTTTTCTCTCAAAAGTTTATTTATTGTTAGAATTAAGTAATTGTCAAAAGCTGCAAGAACTTTGTTAAAAAAGCATTTATTCCTTCTGTTATACTTTGACCGTTTACAATGTCATCAGCTGTAGGTTCTATTGAGTACAATTGAGTTCTGGGTGTAGGTTTACTTGCTGAGCTGGAAGGTTCATTTTCAGATGTTTCGTCACCATACTAGATAACATCTTCAGTGAGCCTCCAGATGAAGCACTGGTGTGTAGCCCGCTTTCTATTTATATGTTTGCATTTCCTTGGGTTGGTGATGTTATTTCCTTTGGTGATGCCATTTCATATGGTGATAGCATTTCCTGTTCTTTTTCTCACAGGGTGGTAAATGGGATCAACGTCAATTTGTTTGTTGATAGAGTTCTAGTTGGAATGCCATGTTTCTAGGAATTCCCATGCATGTCTCTGTTTGGCTTGTCCTAGGATGAATGTGTTGTCCCAGTCAAAGTAGTGTCCTTCCTCATCCATATGTAAGGATACTAGTGAAAGTGGGTCATGTCTTTTTGTGGCTAGTTGGTGTTCATGTGTCCTGGTGGCTAGTTTTCTGCTAGTTTGTCCAATGTGGTGTTTGTTTCAGTTCTTGCAAGGTATTTTATAAATGACACTGGTTTTGCTTGTTGTCCATATGGTGCCTTTCAAGTTCATTTGCTGCTGTTTTAGTGTGTTGGTGGGTCTGTGGGCTTCCATAATGCCAAGGGGTCTCAGTAGTCTGGCAGACATTTCCGAGATGCCTTTAATATAGGGGAGAGTGGCGATGTTTTTTGGACGTGTTTTGTCTGCTTGTTTGGGTTTGTTGCTGAGAAATCGGCAGACTTTTCTCATCCATAAACAAAGCAGCATTAGAACATTATTTCAAAGAGCCATCACACGCTGCAGTGCAGAGGAACTACACAGAGCAGAAGAAAATCACCTATACAGTGTATTAAAAAAGAACGGGTACCCAATGAACACAGGCAGAAAACTAGCCACCAGGATGCATGAACATTAACCAGCCACAAAAAGACATGACCCACTCTCACTGGTATCCTTACATCAGAATGAGGAAGGACACCACTTTGACTGGGACAACACATCCATCCGAGGACAAGCTAAACAGAAACACACATGAGAATTCCTAGATGCATGGCATTCCATCCGGAACTCTACCAACACACACATTGACTTGGATCCCATTTACCATCCCATGAGAAAAAGAACAGGAAGTGACATCACCAATCCAAGGAAACCAAACATATAAATAGAAAGTGGGCTACATCACAAGTGCTTCATCCGAAGGCTCACTGCAGATATTACCTAGTATCGTGACGAAACTTCTGAAAATGAACCTTCCCCCTCAGAGAGCAAACTTACGTTCAGAACCTCAAGCTGAGCTACAAATCTTCACAAAGCCCATTAATACAATTGAGTATTTACTTGTCCAGCTTGAGATTTATTATTAATTTCTAAGCAATTATATAACTTAAGAACGGTTTTTTCCATGTCTACGCTCAGGTGACAATATTATTTTTTTTCTTTCATATCTTCCTATTATATATAGTTATTTTTCTTCCTTGAAAACTGTTTTAAGTTCTTCAGTAACTAAATGCTGTTATATTTCTGGATTTAAAGCTTTTAGTATTACAGCAAACCAATGCTGATTATTTTTTACTTTGTTTTGCAATCTTTTAAAGTATTCAATTATGTAAAATAAAAAATGCTGTATCATTCTACTGCTTACTGAGGGTCGAGCTTTCCTTTTATGGTTAAAATGTAGTTTAATCCCTACTGTAGGTAAAATGGAGGCTTTCCTGTTTTTTTCCAACTAAGATGAAATTTTTAACTTTTTGTAGGCAGAATAGCCTGACACTTTCACAACCTCAAGGCCTGGACACCATACAAATCCCTTTCACAATTTTCCAAATAAAGCTCTGTATGACCTATTAATATCCTCTTAATAATTCTTCCTGTTAAAATTGCCAATTAAATTATTTAACTCCCAATCTTATCACAGCCATAAAATTCTTCTAGCTATATTCTCCTGCACAAATTGGGCTTATTTATCTTTGAAATTGCTGTTTTGTTACAGTAAGTATGCCCTGCCATGTTCTCACTGCTTCAATCTTGGTGTGAATTAAATTCCTGGGCATTGACTTCATTACTGTAGCTGTGTCTTGTGGTTTATGCTTATTATGACAGTGATGCTCCATTCCTAGCTTTTATTTTTCCCAGCCACATCCTTTATGCCATGCATTTAATTTCTTTCCTTTGCTTAACAAAGATTTTTAACTTTCCTCATGGAGCTCTGTAATAGTTGCTTTCCAGCAAAACCTGAACTCAGGGCTGTGCCTACAGATCCCTTTTCTCTGAAGACTCTGTAAGTGCCAAGTGTGGGTAGATTTTTAAGTTCTCACTAACTCAGTGCTCCTCTTGCACTCCTTACTGGGTCTAACCTTTAACCTGGAATGTTGCTCTGCCTTGTTCTTCCTTTAATCTGTTCTGCTGACTGCTTGCTTGTTCAAGCACCTGCAGCTGCTGATGACTGTGTATTCTTTGTATGGAGTATAACATGGTGTTGTGTGATTTTTTAACTGTGTATTCGTTGAGTAGTAAAGTGTTTGAAGCAGTAAGTTCATCCACCTTCTAAAATGTTTTCTCCGAAGTGTGACGGATTGTTGTTACCTTGTGGTGTTTAAACTATGGTGTTCATTGCTCATCTTAAATGCGCTGCTGAACCAACCGTGATTGGTTAATGTTTGGGGCAGTGTGAAGATCAGCTTTCTTTTCTGCACTTAGTCTAAGGGCCTATTTGGCCTGCAATAGAGAATATACATCAAATGAGTCTTAATGCAAACAGGCACTTGGCATAGTATGATGTAATTTATTGTATACCAACAGTAGGTGCAAGTTACATTGATTAATTAAACATAATAACGAAGATGATAGAGAGATGCAGATGAGATATATGTTTTGATTTTGATATTGATCTGTAGGAACATAGGAAATAGGAGCAGGAGTAGGCAATTTCGAGCTTTGCCCCACCATTTAACATGATCGTGGTGATCTTATCCTGGTCACAATTCCTGCCTCCTTTCCGGCATAGCCCTTTATCCCTTTTTTCATCAGAAATGTATCTATTTCTTTATTGAACCCGTTGATTGATTCTGCCTCCACTGCACTCTGGGACAGTGAGTTCCATAGATTTACAGGGGTCTGAACAAACTAGTTTTTCCTTATCTCAGTTTTGAACCTACCATTTCTCACTCTATATTTATGATCTCGTGTTTGAGACTGCCCCACAAGTGGGATCATTTGTTCAACTCCCACCTTATCGATCCTCTTTTAGCATTTTATATACCTCAATCAGATCCCTCCTCATTCTTCTGAATATCCAGAGGGTGCTGGCCCAAATTATTCAACCACTCCTCATATGACAGCCTTTTCATGCCTGGAATCAACCTTGGGGAACCTCCTCTGAACTGCCTGCAATGCCACTACGTCATTCATCAAGTAAAGAAATCAAAACTGGACACAATATTCCAGATGTGGTCTCACCAAAGCTTTCTATAATTGTAACAGCACTTCTTTACCTTTGTAATCTAGTCTTTTTGCAATAATACCAGGATTCCATTTGCCTTTCTTATTATATGTTGCACTCGCACACCTACTTGCAGTGATTTATGCACAAAGACGCTCAGATCCCTCTGCACTGATGCACTTTGAACCTGCTTCCCATTGAAACAATAATTTGCCTCCATGTTTTCCTGGCAAAAATGGATACCATCTGCCAGATTCTGGCTCAATCTCCTAGCCTATCAATATCCAACTGTAAAATCTTCACCTCCTCATCACTGGCTGCTTTCCAATCTGTTTTAGTATCATCTGCAAACTTTGCTGTGTTACACTCTGTCCTTGCTTGCATAACATCTATATTGATAATAAAAAGCTGGGGTTCGAAAATTGCATCCTGCAGCACCCCACTAGTTTCATTTCACCATCCAAAGAAGGACCCATTATTCTTGACCCTCTGCTTTCTGTCAGTCAGGAATCTCCTATCTAAGCCAGTACTCTATCCTTAAGCCCCTGGAATCTAACCTTCTGGATCAGTCTTTTATATGGGACCTTGTCAAATGCCTTGTGAAAGTTGAGATATACCACATCCACTAGATTCTAATATCTACCTTGCTGGTTGCATCCCTAAAGAATTCCAGCAAGTTTGTCAAGCACAACTTGCCCTTCATCAAGTTGTACTGACACAGGTGAACTGAGCTTTGTTTTTCCAAGTGTCATTTATCTCTTCCTTTATAATTGACTTCAGCAACATCCCCACTACAGAGGTCAAACTAACTGGTTTATAATTTCCCATTTTTTTGTCTATCTCCTTTTGTTGAATAAAGATGTCACATTAGCATGCTTCCATAATTCAGGTGCCTTTCCATAATTCAGGGAATTTTGGAAAATCATAACTAATACAACCACTATCTTGTTGCCACTTCTTTTAGTACCCCAGGGTGTAGGCCACATTCTATACTCGCCTTTTTAATCTCCCAAATCTGTATGACAGCAACAAATCACAGCTGTCTTCAGCTCTTAACCTTCAAGAATGCCCGGACAAGGAAGCAAAACATGAGGATGCTTAACAGGAAGCAGGACACATTCCCAGAGCACAGGCTGCAGCAGGTTAGGTATAGCCACCTGGATATGTCAGAATGCTTGTGTCTGAGAGGGCTGAGAGTCCAGGGTGTTCAGATGGACAGTGACAGCCAAGCCATTGCAAGCTGACACAAAAGAGGAGGAGGAAAGTGTGCTGAGGTGGGCAAGGTGCAAGGTCTGCCTTGCTGCGTCAGCACTTGTCAAACAGTTTTTATAAGGTAATAATAAAACACAAATCAAACCTCTCCTCACCCCCATTTCCTCACACCCCATATAATTTCAATGTTCTATTCATGCTTATTCTTAGCAACTAAAGCCCTCCATTCACCACAAACCCAACCCTTCATAACCTCCATGCCAATCTATGTACCCCTATACTCACCCCATGACATCTTATGCCCTTCATGCCAACCTACATCACTGTACCCAGCTGTTTTTAATACCAATTCATGCCAATTCATGTAACCAATCTACTGCCTTACGCTTTCAAAGCTAACTCACCAAGCACCTACCATGGACTAAGCTTAAGACCCATAAAAAAAGTGACAAAATTAAATTATATCTGTTAACAAATTCACTATTTTAAAAGAAACTCTCATTGATTAAAAAGGCTATTAATTGCATTTAATTTCATTTAATCCCTTTGAAATTCATCTCTAACCACTTGGATCTGTCAAACTATGAACTAATTAGCAATTCAAAATATCATTGAAAGATTATAAAATCAGTCATGCAACATTAATCACATGATGATAATTCTCAGGTTTATTTAAACAAGTAGAGTGAAATAGCAAGCAATGATTTGAAGGCATTTAAAACAAATGTTCCAAGTATTAAAGTGAGTTTTAAATGCCTTAATATCTCCCTTTGATAATTCCTTTTGACAGTTCTGTTGACAGGTCCAATGAGTTTAAGTACTTTCTATGTAAATTCATGTAAGAACACTTTACCTCTCCCAAAGGTGTACAGGGACAATGTCCGAAAGAATACTTCACTATTCTAGATGCTGTGTGAAATGTAAACCTGATCTCACCAGTGTTCACCTTCACAACTTGAGCTTCCCGCTCCTGGCTCATGAAAATCCCATTTGGAGGCAGCTGACTTTATGAACCATGGATGTGTAATTTTGAATTCTTGAAAATGAAAAGGCATGTCTTTGGGGCAGAATCTCTGGTTTCAGGCCTTTGGAGCCATTTTTTCAATGAATGGAGATCCTCACCACTATTGCATAGAGTCAGGCCTTAGCCTTTAAAGTTGTACAATCAATTGCCCTATTTAAATGAATGAGCAATGAAAACCATTGGAAGTTAGACTTTATGTATTTATTTTATCAATTCACGATGACAGATACCTGTACAATAAATCAAGGTAGAAAGATTTTTGTTAGGGGAATCAAAGGTAATTGGGAGGACTTGAGTATGTGGAATCCTTAATACAAACAAATTAGCTATGATCTTATTGAATGGCAGAGCAGGTGTGACAGGCTGAATAACCTTCAGTTCCCAGTTTGTATGTTTCTAAATGTCTGACTAACACCACAGAGACTAATTGAAGTGGCCAAGGTGCCTTCTGAGTGTAAGCACTCCATCAGTTTTCCCTATGTTTCCCTGGAGGAGGAAGATTCTTCAATACCTTTATATCCACATCCAGTTTCTCACATTAACAGGAAATAGTGTTAGCCTTGCTGCATCAGGTAAACACTGTTCCAAATGAAAATCACATCAGTACGCATGAATTCCCTTGAACAGTCTGGTTTTTCTTAATTTACGGTTATCATCATCCCCGGGTAAGTTTCGTTGGAAGTGGTGAATGTGATGTTTAACCATTATACCAATATCCAGCAGAGGGAGTGAATCGTTAGATGTATCATCTTATCCATTCATACACCATTTAGCTTCAATCAACATTAAAATATCTCATAACTATGCTGTATAGGTGGAGTTGCTGTGGGGATGTGATTGGTCTTAGGCTCTAGTGAGAAAAGGGTGATAACAAATTGATCTTTTTTGCATCATATCTCCAGAGTGAGGTGAGAGTCAGTGTTATTGACATCAAGGCCACATATGGAGATGCTGGTGTTGGACTGGGGTGTACGAAGTTAAAAATCACACAACAGCAGGTTATAGTTCAACAGGTTTAACTGGAAGCACTAGCTTTTGGAGCACTGCTCCTTCATCAGGTCATTGTGGAGGAAACAATTGTAAGACTCAGAATTTATAGCAAAAGTTTACAGTCTGATGTAACTGAAATTATACATTGAAAAATACCTTGATTGTTTGTTAAGTCTCTCATTTGTTAGAATGACCACGTCAGTTTCACTTGTTTCGTATGTAAATCACAAAACATTTTTTTTAAAGTTACATTCTCAGGTGAACTTTAACAATTAGTGACAGCCCAGATAATGTGTTGAAGGTGTTAGCCCGCTGTGTGCTGTTGTCTGTGCCATAATGTTTAGACTGGTTCTAATCTAAAAAATGATTAACAGAGTCTTACATGGATTCATGTAGTTTTTGAGCAAAGTACAATGTAACTCTGCAAGTACAAATTCACTCCACAAACATATGTGTGTGTGTGTGTGTGTGTGTGTGTGTGTGTGTGTGTGTGTGTGTGTGTGTGTAAGAGTGTCTGTGTGTGTATAGTGCAATGGGTCACCTGTAATGTGACATTAAACCAAGGTCCCAGTTGAGGCCCTCGCTATGGGTACCGAACTTAGCTCTCAGCTTCTGCTCAGCCACCTTTCACTGTTGTCTGTCCCAAAGTCCGCCTTGGAGGGTGGTCACCTAAAGGTCCAAGATTGAATGTCCTGGACCGCTGAGGTGTTCTCCAAGTGGAAGGGAGCATTTCAGTCTGTTGATTGTTGTGTGGTGCCCATTCATCTGTTGCCGTAGCCTCTGCTCAGTTTCACCAATGTACTATGCCTCAGGGCATCCTTGCCTGTAGCATGTGAGATAGACAATGTTGGCTGAGTCACATGAGTTGAAAATGTGTTGCTGGAAAAGCAAAGCAGGTCAGGCAGCATCCAAGGAGCAGGAGAATCGACGTTTCGGGCATAAGCTGTTCAGAAGGTTCCTGAAGAAGGGTTCATGCCCGAAACGTCGATTCTCCTGCTCCTTGAATGCTGCCTGACCTGCTGTGCTTTTCCAGCAACACATTTTCAGCTCTGATCTCCAGCATCTGCAGTCCTCACTTTCTCCTCGAAGATTTTAACCTACTGCAAATCCTCTTGCAAGGATGCCTTCCTTGAAGAAGCTCTCTTCCTCCCTGATCTCCAGCATCTGCAGTCCTCACTTTCTCCTGAATCACATGAGTACCTACCATGTGCATGGTGGGAGGTGTCCCCATGCATAATGGTGGTATCCATGTCCAAGTGTGACATTAAGGATCCCAAGCAAAATTGGACGCAGTAGAATCTGGAGAAATCCCTCTGCAGGTTGCAGTATTATCCAGCAAATAGAATGATGGCTGTGATTGTTGGAGGTCTGTTATCTTAGCTCCATGAGATCTCTGCAGAATTTCCACAGGGAAGTGTCTGAGACCAAACCTGCTAAAAACCAGGCGTGAAGCCTTCAGATCAGAGACACATTAAGATATAAGCAATCCAAGTATGACCTTCGCTGAACCATTAAGACAGCCAAGGAACAATACCGATCTAAATCAGAGACCCAAATAAACACCCGGCGACTATGGCAACGACTGAATGACATCACAGTTTCTACAAAGAGACAGTGCAAGATAGCAGACAATGGCACATTCCTCCCAGATCGTCTCAATGCCTTCTGTGCTGCTTTGAGCAGAATTTTGGCGGAGACATAACACCTATCCCAAAAAGTTCTGATGAACCTAGCCCAACAGTCACTGCATCAGAAGTCAGATCAGCTTCTCTTCGTATGAATCCAAAGGAAGTGATGAGACCAGGCGAAGTACCAGGCCATGCACTCAGAGCATGTGCAGGCCAACTGGCAGAGGTCTTCTTGGACATCTTCAACCTCTCCCTGTAGCAGGCTACTGTCCCTGCCTGTTTCAAGAGGGCCAAAATCATCCCTATGCAGCATGTCTCAATGTCTACCGCTCAGTGGCCCTAACTTTGGTTGTCATGAACGGCTTTGAAAGGCTGGTCATGGCTTTAATCAACTCTAGCCTTCCCATTACTCTTGACCCACTCCAATTTGCCTATCGGACCAACAGATCCACATTACATGCCATATCACTTACCCTTCACTTCTCCCTTGAACATTTTGACATCAAGAACAGCTATGTAAAAATCCTACTCATTGACTACTGTTCAGCCTTGGACACTATTATCCCCTCGAGACTGATTACTAAACTTAGTGATCTCAGACTAAGCCCCTCTCTCTGTTTCTTGACCCACAGGCCACAGGGACAATATTTTATCCCCACTAACAGGATGTAGGTTTGCTCGCTGAGCTGTAAGGTTCATTTCCAGACATTTTATCACCCTACTAGGGAACATCTTCAGTGGGCCTCTGGGCGAAGCACTGCTAATAACTCCTGCTTTCTATTTATGTTTGGGTTTCTTTGGGTTGGTGATGTCATTTCCTGTGACGACGTCATTTATTGCTCTTTTTTTCAGGGGGGAGTAGATATGGTCTAACTCAATGTGTTTGTTGATCGAGTTCCGGTTGGAATGCCATGCTTTGAGGAATTCTCAAGCATGTCTCTGTTTGCCTTGTCCGAGAATGGATGTGTTGTCCCAGTCGAAGTGGTGTCCTTCCTCCTCTGTTTGTAAGGATACTAGTGAGAGAGGGTCATGTCGTTCTGTGGCTAGTTGATGTTCATGTATCCTGGAGGTTAGTTTTCTGCCTGTTTGTTCAATGGCAGTTTATTGTTGTTTTCCTCCTCTTTAGTGAATTTTACGCCAGTAAGGGTATTATTGGTGGTCTTGAAGATGTTACCTAGCAGGGTAATGAAACTTCTGGAGAGAACCTTCCTGCTCAGTGAGCAAACCTACATCCAGAACCTCAACCTGAGCTACAAATCTTCTCAGAACTCACTAAATCCTCAGTAACACTCAACACTGGAGGACCCCATGGAAGCGTACTCACCACCCTACTGTCTTCACTGTATACCCATGACAACATCGCCAAATACCAGACTGATGCCATTTACAAGTTCGCCGATGACACCACCATAGTCAGTCTAATTTCAGATGGCGACGAAACAGACTACAGACAGGAGATGGAAGACCTGGAAAAATGGTGCGCTGAGAACAACCTAGCTCTCAATGCCGGCAAAGCTAAAGAACTCATCGTTGACTTTTGGCGGGACATTACTCATGCCCTCTACACATTAACAGCACAGAGGTTGAACGAGTGGACAGTGTCAAGCTTCTGGGAGTGGTCATCCACAACAAGCTTTCTTCGACTCTTCATATGGATGCACTGGTTGCAAAGGTCCAACAACGTCTCCTCTTCCTCAGGCAGCTGAGAAAATTTGGCATGACAGTGAATACCCTTGCCAACTTTTACCGGTGTGCCATTGAGAGCATTCTGTCTGGATGTATACCCCCTAGTATGGCAACTGTACATTCAAGATCGGAGATGGTTACAGAGAGTGGTGAAATTGGCCCAGACAATCACAAAGGTCAACCTCCCATCTATAGAATCCATCTACAAGGCCCACTGATGAGGAAAGGCCGCCAGCATTCTCAAAGATCCATCCCACTCTGGCAATCTCTTGTACAACCTCTACCATTGAGGAGAAGGTACAGAAGCCTGAACACACTCACCAGCCGGTTTTGAAACAGTTTCAACCCTACTGTTATTAGAATACTGAATGGACTCACAAATTCTTAACATTCATCTGTACCTGTTTTTGCCGCAGTTTACCTGTTATTTACTATCTATGCTATTTAACTCTGTGATCTGCCTGTATTGCTCGCAAGACAAAGCTTTTCACTGTGCCTCGGTACACCTGACAATAAATTCAATTCAAATCTCTATTCTCTCCATCACTGATGCTCAATACTAGCAGTGTAAACCATCTACACGATGCAATGTAAAACTTTACCAAGTTTTCTGAGACAGCACTTTCCAAATCCACAACCACTACCATCCAGGAAGCCAAGGGCAGCACATATATAAGAACGTCATCACCTAAAACTCCCCACCAAGGTCAGTCGCCATTTGTCTTAGAAATATAATTGCCATTCCTTCAGTGTCGCTGGGTCAAAACTGCAGAACTCCCATCTAATGGCATAGTGGAGGTCCCTACATCAAATAGACTGCAATAGTTCAAGAAGGCAGATCACCACCACCTTTTCAAGGTCAACTGACAAATGGGCTATAAACGCTGATCCAGCCGACAATGTACACATCCTCAAAATGAATTTAAAAAAAGATAATCAGACTATGTATGTGAGTTCACTGTTATCGATTTTATGTTATCGCTGAGATCTTGATTTCACCTCGATTAACATTGGAGAGAGAATGTTTTTCTTCTTCAGCATTATTCAACTCTTGTTCCTAAACATAGCAGTGGGAATATAATTTATAAGAAAGAATGTAAATCTCAAATCTTATGTATCTGACAAAAAAAAGAGTCAAGTTGCCATAGCCTTATCAGACTTAGATAAGTACGTGAAGAGGAAATGTTTGAAGGGATATAGACCAGGAACAGGCAGTTGGGACTAGTTTAGTTTGGGATTATATTTAGCATAGATTGCTTGGACTGAAGGGTCTGTTTCAGTGCTGTGTGACTCAATGACCATAATGCTGCTGTCTCATTAAAGAGAGATGACTGGTGGTGATTTAACCTGAGGGCCACCCTACCTCTGGTAAGGGGAGAAGTTGAGACCTTCATAGTAACCTCAGTCCGTGTGGGGATTGAACCCATGTTGTTGGCATCACACTACTTTGCAAACCAACCCGTCAGCCAAATGTGCTAACCCGACCTCCATGACAACATACAGTATTCACAGTGAAAGCAAGTAATGTTAAAAGTGCGCAGTAATTTGAAAAGAAAGATGAAAGCTTCTAGATCATCAGCAAGCAGGGTTATGCTGCAGAAGCCCTTCACTGACTGTCCCAAACAAAAGAGAGAAGAGCAGGCAAGAGCATAAATATGCTGCTTACTTTTATCCAGAAGTAGCTAAAGTGCTTAACAGCCTGCTAATGGATTTTAAGATATTGAAAACATGTTATTTTCAGGATATCTTCCTTTCTAGATAATTGGTTTATCCACTCTCATTAATTTATTGTATTATTTCTGCTTTTGTGAGAGACATTCCAGCAGCCAGGCTTCCCAATGGTTATTACCTCTCATACAGCCATGTTGAATTGTTACCTTCAGTTGTTGCAAGTAAGTTGCATCAGCCAAGAGTGGATTGAGCTGTGAAGTGTGAAGTTGTCTTACCAGTCCTGTCATGTAGCATCCCCTTCTGTACTTCCACATGGCCCTGTAAATTTTCTCTGTTTTTATTTCAAAACCAGCTTGGAATCAGAATGTTACATTTTTTTTTGTTTTTTTGTCTCAAATTCAGAAAATGATAACGTTTAACAGTGCATCAAAAAAACGCTGTAACATACAAGGTGCACATTATTCACTTTACAAAGAAGTTATCAAACATAGGTGGGTTTATCAGGGGCTGCAGGTGCCTTCACGCCCGTGAGAAATCTTATAAATAAAGTTCCAGAAGGATTTCAGCTTTCCAAATGTCAGTTTCTAGTGGGAGAGACACAAAAGAAAGGCCAGTCTGTCAAAGTGAAGCTGTCAACCACTTCATTTCAAAAGTCAGTGAAAAATAGAAATGATCTGTAAAAATCATGGAGTCAGTTTTTCAATGTAGGGATTCCTGTTTTCTGAAAGAACTGCTTGAAAATGGATTGTTTTGCTGTTAACATAATTGTCAATTTGTTCTTTCAAAGATATATGCTATCATCATTTTTCTATGAAGCAGCAGGTGCCCATTTTACTCATTTGGAAGGTCAAAAAGTACATTATTTTCACATCCAGCAGAGATTTTCCTGCACATCAAAACACTTCATCCACTATGTCCATTGCTCTCAACGTGGTCTCCTCTACATCGGGGAGACAGGATGCCAACTTGTGGAACATTTCAGGGAACATTTCTGGCACGCACACACCAAACAACCCCACCGTCCTGTGGCCGATCACTTCAACTCCCCCTCCCACTCCGCCAATGACATGCAAGTCCTGGGCCTCCTCCACCATCAAATCCTAGCCACTTTATCTTCCGCCTTAGGACCCTTCAACTACACAGCATCAACTACTGACTTCATGAGTATCCTAATCTCTCCTCCCCCCACCTTATTTCAGATCCAACCTTCCAACTTGGCACTGGCCTCATGACCTGTCCCACCTGTCCATCTTCCTTCCCACCTAACCGCTCCACCCTCCCTTCTGACCTATCACAATCACCCTCCACCTGCAGCTATCTATCGTTTTCCCAGCTACCTTCCCCCCAGCCCCACTCCCATCCACCTATTTATCTCTCAGTCCTCTTATCCCCCCTCCCCAGCGCCTCCCACATTCCTGATGAAGGACTCATGCCTGAAACATCGATTCTCCCGCTCCTCAGATGCTGCCTGACCTGCTGTGCTTTTCCAGCACCACACTTTTTGATTCTGATCTTCACCATCTGCAGTCCTCACGCCCTCTAAAATACACATTATCCACTTAATCTCTTTTTCCAGTTTGCACCTATTGCCCAGAATGTTCCTTATCAGCTTTTTCTATGATTTACAGATATATACGTGAGGTGAGGGCCTTATGGCATCATTGTTAGATTATCATCCAGAGACCCAGGTAATATTCTGGGAGATTCAGGTTTGAATCCCACCATGGCAGATAGTGAAATTTCAATCTGATAGAAATCTGGAATGAAGTGTCTAGTGATGACCATAATACCATTGATGATTGTCCAGGAAAAACCCAGCTGGTTCCCTCATGCCCCTTATGGAAGGAAAGTGCCATCCTTACCCTGCTTTGACTTACTTGTGACATCAGGCCCACATTAATGCAATTGACTCTTCACTGCCTTCTGGGCAATTCAGGATACATAATAATGCTGACCTAGCCATGGATGCCCAAATCACATGAATGAACGTCAATATATATGTATTTTTCACTCTTTATTTCTTACAGTGGGATTGTCGTACGTGGGGAATATTGCCTTTATGAAATACAGCACTTGGTCTTGGTGGCAGTACCTTGAACACTTGACCTTCAGCTATATCTCTCATAAAACTAATGGATAGACATGTACAAACTAATCTGAGCTCCTTATCAAAACACAATTTATTGCCAATTCCAACCCAAAGAGAGGCTCTTTTAATTTCTTTTTTAAATACAAGTGCTTCTTTATGTACACTTTATACTCACTGGGGAGTAGTGGGGAGGGGCTGGAAGGATTCCCAGACTGACTATTATTAAATTGAATCACATCATGAATACTCATTCCCTCGATAATAAGTGCTGGCATGGGATTTAAACCTGGAGCTCCTGACCAAGGTAGGGACTCAATGCACTTTCTCAGTAGCACGGACAGAAATCATTCCAAATTATGCCCAAATCTCAATGAACATATTGAACTACATAAATTGTTACATGCTGACAAAAATCTTTTATTTTCCACTTTATTTTCATTTTGAGGTTTCAATTGTAAATTTCCAACTTGTTGTCCGACAATTCAGATGGTCAGGGTAAACTCTGGGTCATTGTAATTCCATGGGTGACTAGTGGAAAGTGGCCAGAGGAAGCATTTGACAATGTCAGTTCAGGAAGAATCCTGAAGGCACATACACCTGCTTCAAGGAGCAAGCTGTCTCAATAAAGTAAATCATTGAGGTTGTGAGAACTGGAGAAGTAGGTGATCAAGTCTTAGATAGTGGAAAGTGTTTGAGTGTTTGTTTTTCCAGAAAACTATAACATAATGCGTTATCAAAATCGCAACTTTTGCAAATGAAGCACTATGAAGCATGTGAAACATTATCCAAAGCCTTGATTGTATTATCATCGTAGCTATCTCGACACTCTGTCATTCCTCTGCTTTTCATGAATGTTAAAGGCCTCCTGAGCCAGCTCCTCCTGATAACTTTTCCTTCAAATAACAGAACGCTGTCAGTGCTTTAACCTCTATATTCACCAGGTCCAAAACATAGATAGACAGCAGGAGGAGAGCATGGGCAATGAGTTACAGAACAAGAGGGAATCAAAGCAAATGAAGGAAGGGGAAGGGCATGATACGTGAGAGGCTTCTGCCATCTTCCTCTACATTTGCTAAAGTCAGGGAGCCAGATCTCTTGGCTCTATTTTGAAGAGAGGGAAACAATTAAGTAGGTTGTTGATGCCATTAATGGATTTTCCGGCAAGTTTTTAAAAATGGTTTCACTGTTTGTTTGAAGGAGTCTAGGAGCCAATTGAATTGAGTGCTAAGAGGTAATATATTGAATCTTTGGACAGAATACCAATTCTAAGCTGTTTTGGGAATTCAGACAAGGTGGCATGGTGACTCAGTAGTTAGTACTGTTACCTCACAGCAACAGGGACTGGTTCGAGTCCCACCTTGGGCAACTGTCTGTGTGGAGTTTGCAAATTCTCCTTGGGTCTGTGTGGGTTTCCTCTGGGTGCTCCGGTTTCCTCCCACAACCCAAAGATGTGCAGGTTAGGTGAATTAGCCATGCTAAATTGCTCATAGTGTTAGAGGCGTTAGTCAGGGGTAAAGATGAGGTTGGAGAATGGGTCTGGGTGGGTTACTTTTCAGAGGATCAGTGTGGACTTGTTGAGCTGAAGGGCCTGTTTCCATACTGAAGGGAATTTAATCTTGTAGTCTTCTGGCTGCCACATCACTGGACATGATTTCTGATGAGGTTGTTCAGATAAGCCCTGATGTGAGGACCGTCTTCAACTATATTGTTGAAAGCATCAGTCCGGTTCATCTCTAGATAAGAGGACAGAGTGACAAGGATTCTTTGAATATAGTCAGTGCAAGAATGTCCATAGTAGGCGGAGCTCAGAATCGAAATACTTCTAATCTTCCTGTATTCTTCCAGTATTCCTGATGAAGGGCTTTTGCCCGAAACGTCGATTTCGCTGCTCGTTGGATGCTGCCTGAACTGCTGTGCTCTCCCAGCACCACTAATCCAGAATCTGGTTTCCAGCATCTGCAGTCATTGTTTTTACCTGATACTTCTAATCTACTCATTCATCCACTGCCACAATGGTATAGCAGCAGAAGGCTGTCCCTCCAAGTCAACAAATAGGTGGCAGCCATTTTGTGACTCATTTTTTAGGCAATGCTTTGAAAAATCAGTCAGCTTGCTTAATTTAAAATTTAAACAAATCTTGACATTTACAAATGATATTCAGACTTGGGCTGACAAGTAGCTGGTAACATCCATGTCACACAAATGCCAGACAACGACCATCTTCAATAAGAGACAATCTAACCACCACCTCCTGACATTCAAAGATAGTACCATCATTGAATCCCCCACTATCAACATTCTGAGGGTTATCATGACCAGAAACTCAACTGGACTCACCACATAAATACAGTGGCTGCAAGAGTACATCAGAGGCTAGGAATACTGTAGCAAGTAACGCAACTCCTGCGTCCCCAATCTACAAGGTACAAGTCAGAAATGTGATGGAATACTCCCCACTTGCCTGGATGGATGCAGCTTGAACAACAATAAAGAATCTTGATACCATCCAAGACAAAGCAGCCCACTTAATTGGCACCACATCCAGAAATATCCATTCCCTCCACCTGCTATGATCAGTCACACCAGTGTGTACTATTTCCAAGATACACTGCAGAAAGTCACCAAATACCTTGAGACAACACCTTTCCATCTCACGACTACTTCCATTTATGTGGACAAGTGTAGCAGATACATAGGAACATCACCAACTGCAAGACACCCTCCAAGTCACTCATCATCCTGACTTGGAAATATATTGGCATTCCTTCGCTGTCTCTGGGTCAAAATTCTGGAATTCCCTCCCAAATAGCATTGTGGGTCAACGTACAGCACATGGGCTGCAAGGTTCAAGGATGTAACTCACCACCACCTATTGAGGGGCAACTAGGGACAGGCAAGAAATGCTGGCCAGCCAGTGCCACCCACATGACCTTAAAAAACTGTCATGAGCTCATGTATTGACCATATCTGTTCCTTGATCAGTTAGATCCATTTACCATTCAATCAGCTCTCTTCTCTCAAACAGTATAAGTACTGTATTCCCTCTATATTGTTACTTTTGATAAGTTGTCTTGATGAGTGATTTGACAAAATACTTTATAGAGGTCTGAATGATGTGAGCAATAATGGTATTTAAGGCAGGATCAGAGAGGAGTCTGATGATACCCGTCTCAACATCAGGAACACCTAGCTGTACCTACTATGCATTGCCAGCTGATGAGGCCAATTTCTTGCTGGGCAATGATGTGTTGCCAATTAAAGGAGGTTATACCTTCTTAAATACCTTATTAACATCATGCCAGGCAATATCAGGAAGTGGAGGAGTCAATGTTTCGGGTGTAACCCTTCTGCAGGACAGGCAGCCCTGAAGAAGAGTTACACTCAAAACATTAACTCCTCCACCTCCTGATGCTGCCTGGCTTACTGTGTTCTTCCAACTTCCTGCTTGTCTGCCATGGATTCCGGCATCTGCAGTTTTTTGTTGCTAACCTGTTATTAACATCATGGTTCACCTCAGTAATGTTCAGCTTCCCATTTTACCTAATCTATCAAGCAAATTAAATATGAGGAATGCTTGACATGGAAGTCACAATGGGTGCCTAGCAACTTCAGCTTGCTGCTGGCTGCAAGCACCTTCAGCACGAAGCAGTTTCTCAGGGCACCAGCCTCATACATAGTCATTGGCATCCAATATTTACCCGACCTCACTGAAGCCATGACACCTCCCTATCTGGCTGTAGACCCCATAAAAAACAAAAATCCACATGTTATATCAGCAAATTGCATTGAAGGGCTGAAACAGACACACTTTGCTTATGGGGTAGGCACCAGCTTGTAGACTAGACCAGACGTCATCGCGGGGCTGTTCATTTACTCTCTTAATGCTCAATCATTAGCACCATCTAAATACTTGCAGCATCCCTGCCTTGCCAGAAGCTATTAATACCACTGTATTGACATGTTCTTCAGTGCAATCTCACAGCCAGGCTGTTTGTCATGTTTGTCAATAGAGATCTGTCTGGAAATGGGAAAGGGATATCTTATGTCATCATGAGATATCAATCTAACATCTATGGCCTGTGCCAGCCGTCTGCCCTGTAAACATACTATATGTTCATTCAATCAAATGGCTATGTCAGAAACAGGGTGGGAGAAAGTTCACAGTCCAGACAAGAAGTAGGGAGAATGTTTGCTGTCGGGGGGTACCAGTACCATCAGTCATGGCACAGTCCACTCACAGTCCACAGACAGTCATCCACTTGAACTGCTCATAGTCAGGCTGTGTAACTACAGTCTGGCATGTGAATGATAGCCCTTGTAGGGCCAGCACCAGCAGGTAGGGGAGTTGCATATGTAGTCAGTGGGAGAGCTGCAAACACACTGGGTAGAGTTTTAATCAGTCATATTGAGGAGATGCTTATCAAAGTCGGTCAGGGGTTTGTGGCAATTACAGTGATTCCTGATGTTGTTGATTGTTCCTAACATTTGTTTTCTGTGGTACGGTCTTTGCTGCAGACTAGCTAAAGTGAGGGGATTTAGAAATGTAGCTGGCTTCCCCTCAGTGAAGGATACCATTGACTACACACATGCCACACTAAAAAGGCCATATTACAATGCTGCAGAATTCATCAACAGAAAGGGTCTCCATTCGATTAAGGTGCATGAGATCATTTTTTTAACTGTATCCTGGAGATGTGTGCCCTATTCTCTGGCAGCTGACACCACTTTTACTCCAGGAGCACATGTATATCTGGTGCATTTCAGGGTCTACCAGACTTACAAAGCTGGTTGCTGAGGGAGAAAGGCTATCCATTGCAACCAAGGTTGATAACACCACACTGCAATCCCCTGGTTCATGAGGAGCACAGATATAATGTCCCCCAGGTTTTGAGCACAGCCATGGTAGAACAGATGATAAAGCAGCTGAAGACGCAGTCCCATTGCTTGCACTGGTCTGAGATGGCCCTCCAGTATATTCGGACAGACCTATAGAGTCATAAAGCATGGAAACAGAGAGACCAAGGGTTTCAGGTGCATAACGTTTTGAATTTGAATTACATACAGTTAGGCTGGTTAAGAAGGCATTTAGCACACTTGCCTTCATTGATCAGGCCGTTGAGTACTGCATATGAGTTGGGATGTCACGTTGAGGTTGCACAGGACATCAGTGAGGCATCTTCTGGTGGCCAGTTCTGGTCACCCTGTTATATGGAGGTTATAATTAAACTCTAGGTGGTTCAGGAGAGATTTGCTAAGATTTTCCTGGGAATGGAGTGTTTGAGTTGTGGGGAGAGGTTGGGTAGACTGGGATATTTTTACTGGAACATAGGAGGTTGAGGGGTCATCGTATAGACATTTACAAAATCATGAGTGGTATAGATAAGGTGAATGGTGGGTGTCTTTTCCTGATGGTGGGGCATTTCAAGGTTAGTGGGTGTACTTTTCAGGTGAAAGGAGAAAGATTTAAAAAGACATGAGAGACAATTTTTTTTTACACAGAGTGGTTTGCATGTAGAATGAACTTCCAGAGGAAGTGGTAGATGCTGGTATAGTGACGGTATTTAAAAGATATTTAGGTAAGTGCATGAATAGGAAATGTTTGGAGGCATATGGGCCAAGTGCAAACAGGTGGGACTAGTTGGTTTGGGATTATGGTAGCCATGCTCTCGTTGGACGGAAGGATCTGTTTCTGTCCTGTATGACTCTATGACTCTACTTGTTTATTGTCTTTTGGGGAATGACATTAAAAATAAATGGCTCCTTAATATCTAAGGAGCAATTTTTGCAATCTGTTTTTAACTTACCTCAACACCTGAATTTGAATATGTTGTTACTTACATTTTACAGTGAATAATACAGTAAAATACAGTGAAAAGCTTCAAGTGTTACCACAATATGGCACCATTTTGAATATTTAAGCATAAAAACAGTAAAAAGATACAACTGTAACAGAGTCCACCTTCATTCCGCTGCCGTCCTACCATGAGTCCTGAGTCAGTTCACCAGTAATAGGAGCTGAAAATGTGTTGCTGGAAAAGCGCAGCAGGTCAGGCAGCATCCAAGGAGCAGGAGAATTGACGTTTTGGGCATGAGCCCTTCTTCAGGAATCAATTTTATCCCACGAGTAATAGGACACCAGTGCTGCCACCCCTCCTCCACCAACTCAGTGCTGTCTGTGCTGCACCCACCATGGCAGGAGGCTTCATTCTTTAGAGACATCATCTCCTCGCCGCTGGGTCCACCTTGCTGGTGCTGCCACCAAGTCCCACGCTGAATCCATACTCACCCCACACTGTCACTGCCTCGCCGATAACCAGAAGTCCTTGCTCCAGGCCCACCACAACCAAAACCAGGATTCCCTGGCTTTGCTGCCACCTCAATGATGCCAGGAGTTTCTGAGTGGGTGTACTGATGCTGTCGCCATTGCAGCCGCTGCTTTGCCAATGCAAGGAGTCCCAATGAAATGCTCTTACTTACCCAAAATTTAAAATTAACTCAAATTTTGTAAACGGTCAAAATATCCCAAGCTGTGTCATCACTGTCAGTTAAAAGTAAGTCAATGAGAATGCAGTTTCTTTCACTGGCCATCTTAGAGTCCTATAGCATGGAGACAGGCCCTTCGGCCTAAACTGGTCCATGCCAACCAAAATCTCCATGCATACTAACCCTATTTCCCTGCCCTTGGCCCATATTCTTCCAATCCTTTCCTATCCATGCATTTGTCCGAATGACTTTTAAATATTGTTTATGTACCTGCCTCAACCACTTCTGTTGACAGATCATTCCATATGTGTACCACTCTCTATGTAAAAATGTTGCTCCCATGGTTCCTTTTTATCTTTTTTCCTCTAATCTTAAACTGATACTCTCTAGTCCTTGATTCCCTTTGTAATCTTAGGTAACTTTCTTAACTGTACACTATACTAGCAATCTTGGTGTCATCTGCAAACTCACTAACCATGCCTTCTATATTCTCATATAAATCATTTATATAAATGACAAAGTAATTTGCTTGTATTTTCTTAGCGAAGAATCTCTCGTCAATTGTGTTGCAATATTTGATCTTTCAGTAAAGAAAATTAAAGAGGAAATTGTGTGGCATAGGCCTTTATTTGTAAATATGCTATTTTCTGTGTAACTTGATTTTAAAAAAAGATTGACAGCTTTGTCTGAGAATTTGGTTCAAAATGTTACAAAAACAGCATTCACTTTGTTTTATTTACTTATCACAGCTGTCAGGAGGCATGTCATGTTCTATTTACTTGTTACCATTTTCGTATCAAAGATGAGGCATAACGTTTGAATGAAATGTGTGTGATCACGACTGCCACTCTGCATGTTTGCCTTACAATGAACTTATTGACACACATCAGTCAGCTCGTCAATTCATAACATTTTTTCAAGCCAGTTGTCGTCAGTGCTGAAGTGATCACTCCCACCACTAACGACAAAGAAAGCTGCCTCCAAAGATCTGGCAATCTTTGTGGTGCAGATTTCACCTTTCTTAATTAGTTTCATTCCAGCGTAAGATGTATGGCAGGATATTGTGAGTCCAGCAATGTTGTCGATACCAAGCATACCAAGTAACCAATTACCTTGAAAAGTTGACAGATAGCAAACCAGGCAATAAAACCTACTGATCATCTTTCACTTTTGAAGCATTTTAGTAAACAAATAAAGGTCAGGAAATATGCATAGGATTAAAGTAATAGAACAAATGTCATAAACATGTTTTAAAGTTTTTTTTATAATGGAGATAACTAACATTTCGCAAATATAAAATTAAATTTTCATGGCCCAGAAAAGTTGTAACAATGAATTATTATTCCATTAAATATACCTCATTCATGGAGGCATAACTTTTCAGAAGTTTTTCCAACAAGACTAATAGCATCTGGAATAGAAATTAATGTTAAATGGTGTGATTTTAAGGTTTCCTTCTGTTAGAATAGTACGCTATGTGGAAGACAACAACTTTTGGATTTACTTCTTGCATTACCATATGTGCAGTTAAATGCAGAAATCTAGATGTTGCTTTCAGTTTCACAGTTATAATGGCAGTCTGTCACTGAGAACCACCAAAAAAATGGAACAAGTATCTTCACAAAAATGAATATATGATCTTGGTAACAAGGAAGTAACATCTTTGCAACCTTAGGTTATCTTATCACACAAGTAGCTTTTGGACAATGTAGTTCAAATACTTCATATGAAGACAAACTACTACAGGACAGACTTGCTGAGAATTATCTATGATTGATCCAACTTTGTATAGAAACTTTTTGAGCCAATTAATGTGACTTAGCTTTCTGATAAAGGTTATTTGATCCAACCCTAAGCTCATTTCCAGAAGAGTTATAATGCTGCAGATCCACACAGCACTTCTATCCAATATGCCTCTTTTTCTTTCATCTCCTCACCGTTTATTTGGGAGTTGCTGAAATTCTGGCTGATTCATCTTCTCTATGTCAGTTACCCATTCCTTTTCCAATCTCACTGTGTTTTAGTCCCTTGGACCATATCTTTCCATCTAAACTTAGATCTATCTCTTCTTCTTTGACAGTCCCACCTCCATCATTTGTCTCACCATGTTTCCACTCTTGCTCTATAATCATTGACCATGTCATTTTAATTTTTCTCAGCTCCTTTCTATCATGTTTCCTCATGGACTCTATGATATACTGGTTGCTGATTTTGACCTTTCACATCATTCCACTGACCCTTCTCAGCAACTGCAGCTTGTAGGGCCAAGACATCCTTCCTTTCTTCTTGATATTGCCTAAGATTCTGCACTGTAGAGCAAGACCTGTCTCACAACCTGCTTGGAGATGCTTCCTTTTAGTTTCTGTAATACCTTTTTATCACGTAACACTCATCTGCTGTTTTTCCAATGAGTCCAACTAGACACAATTCATTGCGTAGTTTTCATGCTTCCATCTTCTTTCACCACTCAAGTTAGAACTTTAAAACTACTCAATTCTTTCAAACCTTCACTCTGATCCTCTTCTCTCGCTGACACTGGAAGTCCATACATTGGTTCTCTCCCCTTTAAGGTCCCTCATCACATCCTCTGATATTGCAGCAGTGTCAATGTTGCCTCACTGCCAAACTAGAACACTGCTCAATGTCCACCATTTATATTACTTGTCATTGGACTATTAATCCAGGGGATGAGGCTAATCCTCTGGGTTCAAATTTCAATGATAGCTGGTGAAATTGAAATTCAGTGAATCAAATTTGGAATTGAAAATGAGGGCAGGATTTTCCCCACCCAATTTGTGGTGGAGAAAGTGGCTGGAAGGGCAGGTAATTGGACAGGTTGGCATTGGAGAGTGAAGAGGGAATAGACAAAGAGACAGAAACTATGACTCAACCATGTAATTAAAACTAGAGTGCAGCTATCATCAGAAAATGCAGAACAAGCAGAGTGGTTTTTATTGGCAAACTGTAAGAAGGTCATTTGTGAAAACAATCCTTTATTATGTGTGCATTGACAGACACAGTATTTTTTTTTGATTGAGAGTGAATTCCTAACCCACAAAGGACATACTCGGTTGTGACAAAAGAGCATAATTACTATAAGGATGTTTCAATTCTATTGGATGACCTTAACCAATGTTGATTGAAAGATGGAAATGAACTACACAATCGGACGTGTATAATAGTAACAAAATCTAACTGGTTTAAGGGAGCTTATGTGTGATACTTGGATAAATGTGATGTATCCCCTTTGCATATGCTCAAATAAATAAGTGAACAAATTTACTAAGGTCTTGCTTATGTCGCCTCAGCAAATGAGTGTTATGTAATAAAAAGGTATTACAGAAACTAAAAGGAAGCATCTCCTAGCAGGTTGTGAGACAGGCCTTGCTCTACAGTGCAGAAACCTAGGCAATATCAAGTATTAGAGCCCACCAGAGTGCAGTCCAAAGCTAAGGGCAGCACTGCTTTGTCCTCTTTAAACAGAACAAGTAGGGGTTTGTAGAACGTTATTATCATAAATTTTCATCCATAAAGGAACTTTCTGGCTCCAAATATGACCAACAATCCTTCTAATTTCTGCCTCTACTTTTGCGAGTAAGGCAACTGCCACTGGGTGAGCCTTACAGGATTGTGAAATTGCTTCCTGGTCAACATGGAAGGTTGTCTTGGCTCCTCTGATAGTCCCAGACTTCCTGGAAGACTTCTGGGTATTCAATTAGGACTTCACTCAGTCACTTTCTAAGTGAAAACACTTGAGCCAATCTAGATAAATCTCTTACAACCAATTTTGTCCCATCGAGCTTGGGCATGAACTTTAACTATAATCACAGATAACTGAACCAGCTGCTTTTCAGAAGAGACCGGAACTGAAGTTGTACATTTAATCTGTAAACTGTCTCTGATATGGATTATCAGTGTAACTGACATTTTCTGCAAATTTAAGGTTTGCAGTCCAGAGCGAATTTTGTTAAAAACTGTGATCACTGATACCACTGTGCCAGTATCAACATCCATTAGAACTGGGTGACCATTTAACCAGATGTTTGTTTTGATTGGTTCAGGTTTCAATGTTGTTAAGCAATTTAGCTCTTCCAAACCAGACGTAGGTGGACTTCCCAGAGTATGCACCCTCCTGAATATTACAAGTGATCTTACACAGGTTAGGTCCAAGTGAATGCTTTAGCTATCTTGAGTCTGCATGCTGGCAGCAACTACAATGGCTTGCAAGTCAGGATCTTAAAGAAAATTTTAACTGTTTAGTTGAGGCTTGGTTTTGCTTTGGGATTTTGTTGTGGGCTGACCTAAAATCCCTCTGTTTAGGATATGAACTGAGTGAGGCTATACAATTCCTGCACTCAAGTGATGCTCCCCAAACTCAGTGAGACTGGCGAGGGTGTTTACTTCCATTGCAATACCTTGTGACCCATTTGCTTCACATGCTGCATTTTCCAATGATAAAGCCAGTTGGAGTGCTGTTTGAAATCTAGTTGGCCTTTAGCTAGTGGGTGCTTTTGCGTAGTTATATCATTAATCTCACATACCAAACGGTTTCTCAGCATCTCATTCAGAGTTAAACCAAAGTCACACCCTTCTGCCTGTCGTCTTAACTTAGTCAAGAACCCCAATAGAGATTTCCCTGGTTCTTGATTTGCTGAGTAAAAATGAAAATGTCTCAGTACTAGAGGAGGCTTGGGGTTGTAATATTCATGAAATAAATCCATCAACTCTTGAACAGTTTTAGTAACTGGTGCCTCAGGGAAAGTTAGGCTCCTAATAACTGAAAAAAGCTGCAACTTTACCAGGAGAATTACTCTTCGCTTTTCATCTGCCACAACGTTGTTTGCCTGGGAGAAAAACACATTGTTTCCACGTACTGGGCCCAGTACTCAATGGCAGGATTGAACAAGTCAAGATTCCCAAACAAAAACATGATGTCAGAAATGCTTACCCTAACTCAAACATAACTGTTGCGAGAGTTTCTTCAGGAACATGCTTCACTCTCGTTGCCACTGAAATAAGTCCATAGAGTCCAGTATCCCTGTCATCAAGTTGCCCTTTGTTTATACATGAGCAGTCCTTGGCTCAAGTACTGCCTGTTCAGAGTCAGCTGCCAGCGTGTCAGCATCTTTGACACTCCTGTTCCTATCTGTCAGCCATGGCTCCCTGATTGGACCAGATTAACAGCCCCAATCAGGGAACTAATGTTCTATGAGGTCTGCCTGGCTGACCTCATTACAATCACTGTAGTCCCTGCTGTCATTTCCATGTCATCCCTAAGCCCAGAAACTATTCCAGGCCATAGCTACCATTCTTGCCTCCGATCCTCCTTCTGAGGATCGAGCAGAAAGAATCCACTCATCTGCCAAGTTCTGGCAATGTTGGCAGCAGGTGGGACTCTCTGCACTGGCTTCTGAATTATTGCAGAAATTATACCAGCAACTACTCAGCCTGCCAGATTATATATTAGTCAGGCTGTTTTCTGAATGAGGTTTGCTGCGGGTTTCTTTCCACCAATTGTTCCCACTTTTGGATTTAGTCTGTATATGATCAAGTTCTACCATTAACTTCAATAATAGCAAGCATAAAACCATCATCAGTTATTGCAAAAATCGCATCTGGTTTATTAATTTTCTTTATGGAAGAAAACTGCAATCCTTACCAGGTCTGGCCTACATTTGAATTGAGATCCACAGCAATGTGGTCTATTCTTAGTTGTTCACTGCTATGGACCAGTAAGGCACTCAGTTCAAGGTCAATTAGGGATGGTATTAAATGCTGGCGCTGCCAGAAATGCCCACTGCCCATGAACATATGGGAAAAAAAAATGCTATGAGGCCTGGAAACTGGGTGGGGGCTGCTGGTACAGAAGATCAAATGGGCATGTAACCCCACTTGACCTCTATTCTGAAGAAAATGGTTCCTTAAATATTGGGCACAGTATTTATAGTCTCATTCTGCCATTGAAAGTACTGATTTAGGTTAAAACATTTGGGAGCTGAAAAGAAAATTCAGATGTTAGCAGTAAAATCAACATGTTTGGCTGACCTTACAAATCACAGTGCCAATCTAGTTTGATATTTTTTCTATAACTTAATGATTAAATTTACCTTTGTAGTCTTTTCCAGCCAATTCCATCAGATCCTGCAGGAAAGTTTTATAGTTTTACTTTTAATCTTCAGGAGACTGGTTCAATGATGATGGGATCAGACATGTGAAATTTGTGGACAGTTTTAATTCCAGGAAGCATTGAGGTCAGTCTATGCTGTAAATGTCAAAGGGCTAGTCACTGTAGATGTGCTCAAATTGTAGCAGATGGAGAGTCTGTACTACTGTAATACCTTCCCAATTCTGTCCATCAGCCTAATGCAGTTTTGATACTTGATACATCATAAAATTCACCAACGGTAACACACTATTTTCATCACATATTCGAGCGCACTATGATATCCTGTGGGTTGGCATGTATAAAAAAATAAATTGGAAGTTCTCTTAATGTGACAATGTCTGGTTAATGTCAGAAGTGTAATGTTGATTGATGCAGCTGAACTGGAAATTAGTCCATTAACATACTCGAAGCCAACACATTAACAAATTTCTGTGTAACAGAATCATTGACCCTTTCCTTTTATATGTGCGAAAGAGCTTGACAAAGCTGACAGCTGACAGTATTTTCTTATCTCTCAATAGTTCTTTGTGAGGATGTGTCATGAGTATTGGGCAAGAAGTTAATGTATAAAATTCAGTATGGTTATGGGAGAAAGCTGTGTTTGACAGTTATGAACTGACAACGATGATCCAAGTCAGAAGTGGCATCATGTCTCATCGTATCAAACTAATTGACATTTTTTTTAACTTGGCATCATTTTTTTGCAAAGGTATCAGTACGTGAATGAATGAGACAATTATCTGGACATGGCTCTGGAGCCTTTACTACTTAACAACTTAAAATTGCAACTGACAACATCAGATGTGTTGCAATCTCTTGGCAACACGAACGTTTCTTATTTGAATTGGATTGTTGTCTGACTACAAACCTCTTTCATGCATAATTAGCGAATCAATTAGTAGTATATAAAGTTGCAAGATTATAGTCAACAGGAAAGTCTGGATTTTCTTGTACATTGATGTCCCTGATGGTGTCATATAAGTTCTCTTAAGATGGTGGAGGTGTTTCTTTGTCAAAAACCTTGTATAATTTATTTCAAATTACACATCACAATTACTAGTCTCTGTATTTTATAAAAATACCATGTTATATTTTGCAAATCTTAAATTACCAGTCAATAGAAGCCATGCTACCCTAACCAAATTATATTTTGGGCCGCTTTCAATTGGCTAGCAGTATTCATTTCAATATCATTTTCCACTCACTTTAGATGTTTCTGTCAGGCAATGCAGCCTGGTATCGAAATTCGATTCACACCCTGCCCATTTTACACTGGAGGACATAATATGGCAGACAGCATATGCACACTCATTCTGTATGGAAAGTATGCACCCATATTGGATTGTGATTCTCGGTAGATATTAAAGCATATAGCAGAAACATTAGATCCATCTATACATTCAGGCCAATACTAGAATTATTCTGAACTCATTTAACTCATCTAATTATGGACCAAATTATAGTTGAAATTAAGCATAGAGTTAATCCACACCTTGGGATTAGAAACAGATGAGATAGGAGCAGGAGTCCCCTCCATCATTCAATTGGTATCACAACTGGTCTTCAGCCTCAACAGCACTTTCCCACTGTATCCCCACAGACCTTGATGTCTTTTAATATCTAGAAATCTTTTGAGCTCTGTGTTGAAAATACAATTGTCTGGTTCGTACATTGTCTGCTCATAGAAGCCTAAAAGCCATTACCTTGTGGTATTTTGCAGGGAAGGTTAAGCAGCATGCCATTTCCCAGGGTTACCACGGAAGTGAATATGAGTGCCTTCCCTGCAGGAATGGATGCAGCTCATGTCAAGATGACAGTCCCTGTCATGCAGAGGAGGACAAGCATCTGCGCGTTGCCATCGTTGCATTCCAAGCTTTCTGTATGCTGTTGGATTTCATTGCAATGCTAGTGGTCTACCATTTCCGCAGGTGTAAGGTAAATATTAAGTCTCTTTAATTATATTGAAGCTGTAATGAAGATATTAACAAAAGTCTGTATTTCAAATTGCAGAGAGGTAAGAAAGTCAGGGGGACAATTCTCTCAGAAATATTATTTCCATGACTATGCTGAACTTCAGAGGGCCCAGATTAGGACCCTCCTGTGAATCAATGGTAGTGTACCTACCTCTGGAATCAAGAGGCCTGCATTCAAGTTCTACCTGATCCACTGGTGTGTAAATGACATGTCCGAACAGGCTGATTACAAAAACAGGTTAAATTTTCAGAAATCATGCCTAATCCAGTGTTGGACCAGGTACTTTAACAACAGTGGCACTTGATAGTATGGGGTCAATACTGCGCCATAGAGTAACAGGACAAGGGTTCAGACCAATCATTACATTTCATGTCATGATGACAGAATGAAGGGAGCAGGCTGAAACCAAGTACTTCATCACTAAATAAATCAAGGAAAGAAAGTTAAGAAGTAACTTGGCAAATTCTAGAAATAGATTTCCTACAGTTTCTGTGCCTTTTCTTGTTAGTCATGCAACTGCATTGAAAAAGGTGGAAACTGAGAAAAACCAGGGTTTGCAAAGTCGGCTGATGTTATGAACACCTTTCGCAGTTTATCCAAATGTCAGCCATGCTTGTGTGGTATCGTTTTTGCTTTTCAGTCAGAGGTTTTGTGGCTCAAGCCACATTCCAAGAACAATGCATACATTCTGTCAGCTGGAAATTCAATTCACGACTGGAAGTGTGCAGCATGGTCAGCAATGCTATCATTCAAATGCACACAACTGTAAGAGTGGGTGATGCAGAATGCTGTAACTTGTCTAGCTGAACACTTTACATTTGGTTCAGGTGGCTTCTTCTCTTGACACTTGAAAAAATGAAAGTGGAATGCACTCTGTAATGGTCAGTGCTATATAGCCCATAAAATATAAATGCCCACAGTAATGCAGATTGCATTGTGTTACACTGAGGTGCTGAATTTTGGACTTTTCTATGAAAGAATAACTCAGTGAGTAAGTAAGGAGATAAGCATTGATTAAAATGGGGCTTTTGAATTCACATGGCAAAACAGACATTGATTATGAGAATTAAAATGGAGCAGGTCAAGTTTCTGCACAAATCACGAGAGGTATAGATGAGGTGATTGACAGGTGTCTTTTCCCTGTGGTGGGGATATTCAAGACAGGGAAGCATATTTTTAAGGTTAAAGGAAAAAGATTTAAAAAGGACATGAGGGGTAACTGTTTTACACAGAGAGTGGTTTGTGTGTGGAATGAACTTCCAGAGGAAGTAGCAGATGCGTGTACAGCTATCACATTTAAAAGACATTTTCTGTGTTATATGACTCTACGAAAATTGGTGCCCTGTGATATACATTGAACACCAGTTACTGTATAATCATCAAGCTTTGTGTTGACCACCAAACTGCCAAGGTGAATGAGATCAGATTTCTAATTATAAAGTCATTTTTCTTTTCTGTATAGCACCAAGAGGATTCCAACAAGGAAAGTCTAGGTTTATGCTGCTGTGACTTCTCTATCATTGATCCCAAGACTTCATTCTGCACCCAATTCTTATTGTGTGTTAAAAATGAAATCTACCCACAAGGCCAGCAGCTAGTTCCAATTTTATTTTTTGTTCAATGAGGGATACAGTATTTTCAGGCCAGAACAATATTTATTGCCCATTTCTAATTGCTCTTGAGAAGTGGTGTTGAGTTTTTTCATGGATTTAGAAGGTGCTGTCTAAGGAGCCTTGATGAATTTCTGCAGTGCATCTTGCAACTGGTGCACACTGGTCATCAGTGATGGAGGGGGTGAGTGTTTGTGGATGTGGTGGCAATCTAGCAGGCTGGATTTTGAACTTTGTTGGAAATCCACCTGCAGGTTGTGGACGGATTTTGGGGAGTCAGGAGGTGAGTTACTTACTTCAGAATTCCTAGCCTCTGAACTTCTCTTGCAATATTTGTATGGCTAATCCAATTCAGTTTCTGGTCAATCATAACCACCAGAATGTTGATGGTGGGAAATTTGGAGATGGTAAGCCATGAAATATCAAAATATGATGTTTGAACTCTCTGATGTTGGAGATTGTCATTGCCTGGCACCAGAGTGGTGTCAATGTCGCTTGTCAGTCTAAGCCTGGAAATTGTTCTGGTCTTGATGCATTTGGACATACACTGCTTCAGTATTTTGGGAGTCACAAATGGTGCTGAACATTATACAATCATCAGTGACTATCTCCACTTCTGACCTTATGACTGGGGGATGATCATTGATGAAGCAGCTGAAGATGGTTGAGCCTAGGTCACAACCCTGAGGAACTCCTGCAGAGATGTCCCGCAGCTGAGATGATAGACCTCCAGCAGTCTTGCTACAGGATTATTTTGACTCCAACCACTGTGGTGTTTCTTTCCTGATTACCTTCGACTCTCACTCTGCTCCAGCTCAGTAATATCACATTCAGTCAAATGCTGCCTTGGTATTACTCTATTACTTGCATCTCAGCTTTGTAGTTCAGCTCTTTTGACCAGGTTTGAACAAGGCTGTAATGATGACAGGAGCTAAGCGTCTCTGATGGAACCTAAACTGGGCGTCACTAGCAGGTTATTGCTGTGCAGGTGCTGCTGAATAGCATTGTTAATGACACCTTCCATCACTTTACTCTTGAACGAGAGTAGACTGAAGGGGTAGTAATTGGCCAGGTTTGGATTTATCTCACTTTTTTTGTGTACTGGATGTACCTGGGCAATTTTTCACATTGTCTGGTAGATGTTAGTGATGTAGCTGTCCTGGAACAGCTTGGCAAACCTACAGCTTACTGAAAGCACTCGCAAATGTGGACAGAGAGCAGACCACATTTTACAATGTGTGATCAACTGATCATTTGCAGCCAGACACATTATTGGCTGTGAGAAGTCAGGACAATATGTAGTAGTTGAAACAACATCGGCAATGTGACAATTTTGGGCAATTCCTTTGACGAGGGTGATTGCAATGTAATGCAGGTTGTACTTCCATGAAAATGATGAAAGTTGTCTCATGGCCCAAAGCAACAACTTTGCTCTGACAGATTTTATTTCATCATTCCTTTCGTTTGTGATAAGAATGGTACGCTTGGTCAGGCATGTTAAAAATTGCCTTCAAATGCATTTAACGGTCACAATTTTACATTATGTTTCATTCACAATGCACTTCTAAGTAGTTTTTTTATAAGCAGGAGCACAATTACCTTTTCTTGCTAATATTAATTCTGCCCCTAGATAGTGGTTTATTAGTTTGAAACATATTCTGGCAGCATGCCATAAAAAGGTGAATTAAAATAAACCTTGTGAGTCCAAATGTCATTTATGTTCAATAAAGATTCTGAACAATAGAACCATAAATAATGTTGTGCTTGGTCATAAGAAAGTTACAATTCTACATGCAAGTATGTGGATTGCATTGCATCAATAACCTCCAGTTGCATGGTGCTTTAAATACAATAATAATTTTAAGGCACTTAGCAAGAGTGTTTTCAAATAAAATTTCATGCAGGGCCACATTAGGAGATGTTAGAACAGATCATTACGCTTTGCTCAAATAGGAGGAGAGGTGGAGATGGTTAGGAAGTAGATTCAGTGTTTCGAGCTAAGATTGTTGAAGGCAGGGATCTCTGCACTTGTGGACTATGGTCCCTTTGTTGCTCAGTACTCCCTAGGGACTCTGTCATTCGTTGAATAAAACCTTCCCTTATTAGACCTCCCAAAATTCATCATCTCACACTTTTCAGGATTAGCTTCATCTGCTGTTACTTTGTCTAGTTTACTAGTTGATCAATGACAGAATGTAGCCTTAGACCATCCTCCTCATTATCAACAACATCACCAATTTTTGTGTTATTGCCAAACTTACTAATTATACCTTCTGCATTCACATCCAAATTATTAATTCGAAGTCTTGCTGCATGAGTGCTTTTTTGTCTGGTTTTTATTTAATTTTCAATTCTTTTTCCATCCTTTTCAATTACAAAGTCCCATGTTTTCCTTTTCTTGCCCTTTTGAAATTTAATTTCTAACTGCTTTGTCTCTTTTTCCTGTTCAAAGCATTTAAATTCAACTATCAATGGCTCACTATTTGCAATAGCTAGCATCTATCAAACTTCTACAAATCTAACTGCTGTGCTAGTATTTCAATTATTTTTGCCTTCTTAGTTTTTGCAGGGAATTCTGCCCATAATTCCTTTGACAATTTACCCTGTCTATACCTCTCATACCTTTGTACATCTCAATTGGATCCCCCTCACCATGTTCTCACACTTAGAGGAAGGTCAATATGATTACTTATGGAATTCATGAAAATCTGTGAAGATACACCAGGGTATAAAAGCTTAGCCAGACATGATGTGCGTATAGAAAACGATGTTCTTGTTGTTTGGGCATGAAGAAACAAGCTCAGGTGAAAACAAAGACTCAGTACACATTAGAAATCACTTGGTTGAACCTCAATTAACTGGTGAAGATGTCTTCAGAATGGTCAGTAACACACAGAAGCTAAGACCTGTCATTTGTTTGGTTGGTGTCTTTCTAGCTAGAATGTGTGGGTGCATTGATTTTTACAAAATAGGAAGTGAGTGAATTATCAAATGTTTTCCTGTCTAATATATAAGCTCATAGAGTGTTCTTTATTGTGCGGTTGAATGGTTCAACATTATCGTTTAATTTGTGTGTTGTCATTTGGTGATGAATTCTATAATTTGCTCGGAGCTCTCTGAACTGATTTGAAATAAACAGTAGCCCATTTTCTGTAGTGATGGTGTTTGGTAAACCCTACTTTGTGAATAATTTGTTTAGAATTCCATGACTCTGAAGTGGTTCTTACAGAGTTTGTTGCAATCATGAATGGCTATTTCCAATGTTAGCTATGATCAGCATAGAAAAAGTTGATTCCTAGGGGGCCACATGCACCTCTCCAAAAACACCAACTTGGCATTTTGCCATTTTGTTCCAATATCCAGTGTCTAGGTTTAAAATCCATGGCGATGAGTCAATTCACTCAATGATGTAGTATGCTTCTAGTCATTGCAACTCCCATGTCTCTTGACCATGAATTGTAAATGGCAACAACCAGTTTCATTGAACTGGTGGAATCAGTGTGTCAATGTGAGAAGCTTGACAGTATCCCTTAATCTCCCCAAATCCAGTAAAAAGATTGGATGCTGACCTCTATAACTTTGTACTCCTTTGGGAACTTCAGGTTTAAATCCAAGCCTATCAAAATATTTAGCCCCATTAGACTTCTGCCTTTAGTTACGTAGAAAATGAACCTATTAGCCTGATGTCTTTGTCGCGCATTGGAACTGTGATCATTCTAAAAGTGGAAGGAATTTAGCATGGCAAATTCAATTTGGATCACTGAAGTCATGGCTTTTAAAAAGATGAAAACATCATCTTAAGGAGACATTCTGTAATTTATGGAATTAAAGTATTTTCAATTAATTCATTGGCTAGTAGACCACACGTAAAAGCTAATTTCCACAGTTCTGTCATGTCTTGTTTGATGGGCTCACCATTTCTATGGCATCTCTGATGAGATGCATATCATTTGATCATCGCACCTTTTTTTGACTTGAAGTACTTTTTGACGGCATGTACTTCACTATCAAAAGTAATCGCCTCTTCCGTGAGTGGCTTGGATATTCATTAAGCCATTGTGCAAGTATAACTTTCCTACAGATCGCTGCCACACCAGACTGTATGGTTCTTTAATGAATAAGCAGGGCTGAAATAAATGGTTCTGGAGCTGGTAAAGTTATTTTTTCATAAGCCATCTACAACATCACTTTGGTTATGTATGTGCTTGTTTACTCTAATCATAGATATATAATTTAGTTTTGAGCTTTTCAAAGAATCTCAGAAATTACAGAATTTTGTAGACACACAGATGGCATCAGCCAGAACCCAATCCTTCTCCAGGAACTTCTCAGTTCAATTAATTCTATACTCTACACACTAGCTTGACCAATCAAGTACAGTTACAAAGATCAAAGATCTGACTAGCATAATGAAACGCAGATCAATTAAGAAAGACATTGAACACTTTAAAAATTGTTGACTTTTATGTTTATTGGGTTGAAAAGCATCAATACAGGTGAAAGGACCATTATAAATGTGGAGACCACTAGAGGGGGGACTATGGTGAAGGTGGAGGGTGTGTTGCTGATTGGGGAGGGGTTAAAGTTCAATGGTGAGGCAATGCTGATTGTTCAGTCTTACCTTGTCTACCTTGACCAGCAAGTTGAGAAGTCTGGCAGAATGTATCAGTTCAAGAGTAGTTGCAGGGCTCTTCAATTTCACCAGCTCACAACTAGACCCTCTCTACACTTCCCAACCTCTGTAAAGCTGTATGGTGTTTTAGAAGAAACTATCAATCAATGATCATCTGGAGTTCAGAAACAAAATCAGAAATTGCAGGAAAAGCTCAGCAGGTCTGGCAGCATCTGTAGAGAGAAAGCAGATTCAGTGTTTAGGATCAAGTGACCCTTCTTCAGATCATTTGAAGGTCATGCCTTTTCCCAACTTTGGGCCATAGGAATCCAATTCCTCTCGATTCTGGTTGGTATGCTCAGTGTCCTGAGGTACAATGTAGCCAATCAAACAGGACGTTTTCATGCTTGTATAGGAATGTTCAGACTGTTAGCTCCTTTGCCAGGGAAATCATGCACAAGGCTACAGCATGAATATATCAGAATTATATCAGGACTGCATGAAAAGGCCACAGATTTTCATCACTTTGTTTTGGCACTTTTTAAAATATACTTGCGCAATGTCAGCACTGTTGGCAAGACTGGCATTTATGCATCATCCTTAATTGCCCTTGAGAAGATAGTGATTTGTCACCTTCTTGAACTACTGCCATCCTTGCTGTATATGTATGCCACGGTGCTGTGAGGAACAGGGTTCCAAAATTTTGCCTCACCGACAATGAAGGAACAGCAATATGGTTCTCAAAAGAATACTGCGTGGCATGGAGCGTAATTAGCTGCTGATCTTCCTGTTCTGGACATTAGTGGTTAAAGGTTTGAAAGGTATTGTCGAAGGAGTCTTGCGGGTGTGTTGCAGTGCATCTTGTGAATGGTTTGCTCTGTTGTTACTGTGCGCAGATGGTGGAGAAGGTGAATGTTTTGGTTTGTGAATGAGCTGCCAATCAAGTGGACTGCTTTGTGACAGATAGGGGGTATGAGCTCTTGAGTATTGTAGGAACTGCACTCATTCAGGAAAGTAGAGAGTATTCAGTCTCATTCTTGACTTGCACATTGCACATGCTTAAAAATAAATGCCTCATTTTCTGTAAATGCAGAATGAATGTTTAAGTCTTAAATCATTAGTGGAATTTGTTTCTGCAGAAACTGCTTCTAAAGTGAATACGTTCAGATTGGCAGCAAGGAAAGGCATATTCTTTTTCTAAAACATATTCTTTATTCTTTCAATAGAATCATCTTGATAGTGATGAAGACAGGGACACAACTGACTTATCTGTACGTGCGGTCAGAAACTTGGAGCTACATAAACTTTTCAAATCTATTAACCATTAACAATTCTCATACTTTAGAGAATGAGAACCTAAGAACTGATGCATTAAAATGGTGTTGAAGGAGATGACTTGCATTGGTTCAATTCTAATCTGAGTTACTCAAAACCATGGAGGCTTTGAATTAGACATCGCACTCTGTTTGCGTTCTAAAAGGACGATTAAAGCAAAGGTTTTGATGTGCCATTGACTTTCTGCCTGTCTGTTCGAGCTGTTCCTTTAAGTGATATTTTGAAAGAACCTGGATAATACTACTCATGGTGCAAATTTATATGCCTGTAACAATCTACAATTTCACTGTGTGCACATTTTCAAAATTAAGTTCTTGCTCTGTTTTCACCCATTTCTTTTAGATTTGTTTTCCACTCCAGCTGATCATTTTTGACTTAAATGGAAAAGCTTTTGGGAGTTTTGTAAAACTTGCTGCCGATTCAGTTTTGTAATTTTGTGTTTCCACCAAAGGTTAATTTAACCCTGAGGATGAGAACTCATCTCCCTGAATGTATGTTAACTGTGCCTTGATTTTTAGACATATATCATGATAGTTTCTTCATTCAATTTCTCTTGGCAATGTACTTCTTTAAAAAATGTAAATGAATCTAATTTCTATTAAGATGAATGCCAAGGAGACTTGGTTTATAGCTTTAGCTCAATGGGTATAATTTTGGGTGTAAAATGGTATCTGTTGCATGCACGTGTACCTTGCAGTGCAGGTAACGCCAGGCACCTTTGTGATGAGGTTGGTGGCAAGGGTGTTCGGAGACTGCACTGGAAGGATGCAGTGTAAGTATGTTATGATGCTAATCTGTGTATAATGCTGATTTCACTATCGGTTCCATTTTCAACATCAATATTCCAACTATTGTTATCTTTTAACTTTGCAGTAGGGAAAACACTCACCCAGTACTATTTAAACAAAATCATCAGCTACTTTCAGGTTAGTTGTGGCTCACTACTGGCCGAGACTGCATTTCTAGAGATATCATTTGGGTGGCATAGTGGTTAGCACTGCTGCCTCACAGCGGCAGAGACCCGATTCATTCCCGCCTCAGGCAAATGTCTGTGTGGACTTTGCACATTCTCCCCGTGTCTGTGTGGGTTTCCTCCGGGTGCTCCAGTTTCCTCCCACAGTCCAACAATGTGCAGGTTAGGTGAATTGGCCTTGCTAAATTGCCCGTAGTGTTAGGTGAAGGGGTAAATGTAGGGGAATGGATCTGAGTGAGTTGCTCTTCGGAGGGTTGGTGTGGACTTGTTGGGCCAAAGGGCCTGTTTCCACACTATAAGTAATCTAACCTAATCTAATCATGATGTTTCCCGTAACATTTCAAAATGCTAAAGTCTATAGGGAGTAGTGTAGCATGTAACGAAGGTCTGTAAAGGCTTTACACTTGATCCCAGCAATTGCTATCCCTTTGCTCTGCATTTCAGTAGGGCGAATAAGTAGAGGCAGTACACAATCAGATAAGAAAAGAGAGTGAGGAGCAATGTTCTCAGCAGGAGGACACCCATTTGCTTCAGGAAACAATTCTCCTACCTCTGTAAAGAATAAAGTCTGTCACCTCAGAACTGAATGAGGAGAACGGTTCACTGGCTGTCAATTTATCAATGACCATGAACGTTTTGGTAGCCATGGTGTGGAGATGCTGCTGTTGGACTGGAGTGGACAAAGTCAGAAGTCACACAGTGCCAGGTTACAGTCCAACAGGTTTATTCGAAATCACAAGCTTTGGGAGTGCTGCTTCTTCATCAGGTGAAATGGAGGGAGGCACACAGGCACAGAATATAAGACCATAAAACATAAGAGTGAAAGTAAGGCCATTCGGCCCATCGAGTCCACTCTGCCATTCAATCATGGCTGATGGACATTTCAACGCCACTCACCCGCACTCTCCCCCATCCTTTAATTCCTTGAGACATTAAGAATTTATCGATCTCTGCCTTGAAGACATTTAACGTCCTGGCCTCCACTGCGCTCAGTGGCAGTGAGGTCCACAGGCCCACCACTCTCTGGCCGAAGAAATGTCTCCTCATTTCTGTTTTAAATTGACCCCGTCTAATTCTAAGGGGTCAATATCCCCACCTGACAGAAACAAATTCCCAGCGTCCATCTTTTCTAAGCCATGCATTATCTTGTAAGTTTCTTTTAGATCTACCCTCAACCTTCTAAACTCTAATGAGTACAATCCCAGAATCCTCAGCCATTCATCGTATATAGGTGGAAAGATAATGGTATGATAATTCCAGGTCGTTAAGAGTGTCAATAGGTAAGTACAAATGATGAGTTAAGTGACGACGGCTGAATAACAAGAAATTGGATGACCTATGAAGCTGTTGATTAAAATAGAGCGATAATTACAAATATTCAAAAATGAGATGGTGTTAGAGACAAACCAAGTGGCTGGAATAACATGAGTAGGTATCAGAGTTGCATGACGAGGGTCTAACCAAAGTAACAAGTAATCAAATACTGTACAAACTAATTAATGTAGAGAGATAATCACAAGTAATGGTGTCAAAACAGAATAATAACAAACATTTTACAAACACAGAACAGTTGTTGGGGTTACAGGTAGGGTGACATGAACCCAAGATCACAGTTGAGGCTGTCCTTGTGGGTATGGAACTTGGCTATCAGTTTCTGCTCGGCAATTCTGTATTGTTATGTACCATGAAGTCCACCTTGGAGGAAGCTTAGCCGAAGATTCTAACAACACTAGAGTAGAGAGTGTTACGAAACCGGCTGATGCATGTGTTCCGGCTTCTGTACCTTCTTCTCCGATGGTAGAGGTTATAGAAAAACATTGCCAGGGTGGAATGGATCTTTGCGAATGCTGGCGGTCTTTCTTTGACAGCGGGCCTGGTAGATGGATTCTATAGATGGGAGGTTGGCCTTTGTGATTGTCTGGGCCGAGTTCACCTCTCTCTCTGTAACCGTATGTGATCTTGAATGGTACAGTTTCCATACCACATCGTGATACATCCAGACAGAATGCTCGCGATGGCGCACCTAAAAATTGGCAAGGGTATTTGCCGTCATACCAAATTTCCTCAGCTGCCTGAGGAAGAAGAGATGTTGTTGGGCCTTTGTAACCAGTGCGTCCACATGAAGAGTGGAAGAAAGCTTGTGTTGGATGACTACTCCCAGGAGCTTGACATCCTCCACTCGTTCCACCTCTGTGCTATTTATGTGGGGTGGGTGGGGGCATAAGTATCATCCCACTGAAAGTCAATGAGTTCCTTGGTTTTGCTGGCATTGAGAGCTGGGTTGTTCTCAGTGCACCGTTTTTCCAGGTCTTCCACCTCCCGTTTGTAGTCTGTTTCACTGCCATCGGAGATTTGACTGACTATGGTGGTGTCCTCAGCGAACTTGTAAGTGGCATCAGTCTGGTATTTGGTGACGCAGAGCACGGGTGGCTTTCAACGTGCCATATCTAAATACAGAGATTATCACAATCATAGAGGATTAACTGGGCAAAAGTGAGGACTGCAGATGCTGGAAACCAGTCTAGAGTACAGTGGTGCTGGAAAAGCACAGTAGGTCAGGCAGCATCCGAGGAGCAGGAAAATCAACATTTCAGGCAAAAGCCTTTCATCATCCATGGTTTGTGTGCATGCAAATTGTGCAGGTGAATTCCCATTCAAAATGATGCTTTGGTCCTGCACCAGATGAGTGTATTATTAATATTTGAGCCTCCATGTTTAAACAGTGCCTGCTGAGTGAGAAGGAATATCCACTGAGAATTGCCAGGCACAGTCCAAACACAGGTGGGCACCCTGAGGTTGCAGACCTTGCCAACAGGTATGTAGCACCAGCTGAAAAGAGGGAGGTGGAGGAAGAGAAGAAGCAATCATCATATTCCCTTTATAGTCAGGAGCAACGATATCATGGAGAGAGTGCAGAACATTCTCAAAGGGGAATGGGACCAGCAGGAAGTCATTGTACGCATTGGAACTAAAAACATAGGAAGGAAAAAGGATGAGATTCTGAAGGGAGAATGCAGGAAGTTAGGCAGGAATTTAAAAAGGAGGTTCTCGAGGGTTGTGATATCTGGATTACTCCTAATGCTACGAGCTAGTGAGGGCAGGAATAGGAGGATAGAGCAGATGAATGAGTGGCTGAGCTGCTGGTGCCGAAGAGAAAGGTTAATATTTTTGGATCTTTGGCATCTCTTCTGGGGTAGAAGTGACCTGTATAAGAAGGATGGATTGCACCTGAACTGGAAGGGGGCGAATATACTGGCAGGAAGATTTGCTAGAGCTGATTGGGAGGATTTAAACTAGTATGGTGAAAGTGCAGGGTGGGGGAGATGGGTGGGGACCCAGGGAGATAGTAAGGAAGGAGATCAATCTGAGACTGGTACAGTTGGGAAAAAGACTGAGTCAGACAGTCAGGCCAGGCAGGGACAAAGCAGAGAGCAAGGTAGAACTGATGAATTAAACTGCATTTACTTCAATGTAACAGGCTTAAAAGGGAAGGCAGATAAACTCAGGGGATGGTTAGGAACATGGGACTGGGATATCATAGCAATTACAGAAACGAGGATCAGGAATGAACAGGACTGGCAGCTTAATGTTCCAGGATACAAATGCTACAGGAAGACATTTTATAAATGCATTAAGGACATAAAGGTAACTTGGGAGAGAATAGGGCCCTTAAGATCAGCAAGCACCCCATGTGTGGAGCCACAGGAGATGGGGGGACTCACTAAATGAGTACTTTTCATTTGTGTTATACTGTGGAGAAGGACGTGGAAGATATAGAATGTAGGGAAGTAAATGGTAACATCTTGAAAAATGTCCATATTATAGAGGAGGAAGTGCTGGATGTCTTGAAATGCATAAAAGTGGATAAATCCACAGGAACTGATCAGGTGTAACCTTGAACTCTATGGGAAACTAGGGAAGTGATTGCTGGGCCTCTTACTGAGATATTTGTATCATCGATAGTCACAGGTGAGGTGCCGGAAGACTGGAGGTTGACTCACATGGTGCCACAGTTTAAGAAAGGTGTTGAAGACAAGCCAGGAAACTAAAGACTGGAGAACCTGACATCGGTAGTAGGCAAGTTGTTGGAGGGAATGCTGAGGGACAAGATGTGCATGCATTCGGAAAGGCAAGGATGGCTTAGGGATAGTTAGCATGGTTTTGTGGGAAATCATGTCTCACGAACTTGATTGAGTTTTGTAAAGAAGTAACAAAGAGGATTGATGAGGGCAGAGTGGTGGACGTGATCCATATGGACTTCAGTAAGACATTTGACAAGTTTCTTCATGGAAGACAGGTTAACAAGGTTAGATTTCATGGAATACAGGGAGAACTGGCCATTAGGATATAGAACTAGCTTAAAGGTAAAAGACAGAAGGTGGCTGGAGAGGGTTGCTTTTCAGACTGGACACCTATGACTAGTGGTGTGCCACAAGGATTGGTGCTAGGTCCACTGCTTTTCATCATTTATATGAATGATTTGGATATGAACATGGGAGATATAGTTAGTATGTTTGCAGATGACAACAAAATTGGAGGTGTAGTGGACAACGAAGGTGGTTACCTCAGAGTACAATGGGATTTTGATCAGATGGGCCAGTGGGTTGAGGAGTTGTAGCTGGAGGTTAATTTAGATAAATGTGAGGTGCTGTATTTTGGAAAAGCAAATCAGAGCAGGACTTATTCACTAAATGGTAAGGTCCTGAGGAGTGTTACTGAACAAAGAGACCTTAGAGTGCAGGTTCATAATTCATTGAAAGTAGAATCGCGGGTTGATAGGATAGTGAAAAGAGTTGAGTATACTTTCCTTTATTGGTCAGAGCATTGATTATGTAGCACAATCCCGATTCCTCTCACACTGAATATTATACTTGACTATAATGCTAAACTAAAACTGCCACCCCAAATCTGAATCATTAAACTAACCAGTCAACATCCATAAGGAATGCAACTAAATATTCTTGTGTAACTTCAGATAGTGAGGTGCTCCAGGGCACAGCACACCATCATTCTCTTAACACATGTCTCCCATCCATTTCCTCCCCTTGGATTTCTGTTCAGTATTACGTGAGGGGCAGACATAGGGCTGGCAGATTTCACTGGGTAAAACGGCAGATGGCCTCACATAACTGTGGCCTGGAAGGCCCAGCATCGAGCTTCATGAATGTGCAGCAATCAGAGCTGATTGGCTGTGGTCAGTCAAGAGCAAGGATCCTAGAGCATAAATAGTAGAATAGCGGCACAGAGCAACAACCATTTCCTTGGGCACCAGTTCAGGAAAGCGAACCATATGTTCGAAGGTAGATTGCAAAACTGTAATGATAACGTGAAAGTCCTTTTGAACACCAGTATCCACAGCTATGATGAACTTGTGTGGCAACTTTAGTGGCTTTCCTCTGCTTTTACTCTGCAGGGCTGAAACATCAGGTAGATTGTGCTGCAGTGCAAGCTGAGACATCGGCCATGCATCATGGTTAGGTGTGAAAATGTACTCATGAGTTGGCATCACCATCAAGTTGGAAACAATGAGCTCTACACTGTTCAGTCCTCTGCCAGATTTCTCAATTCTCTTACTCAATGATTACAGGCCTAATGGTGGGCTTGCCAATACACTGAGGGTTCCTTTCTGGATCCCCATCTATACATTCCCATTTCAAAGTCCTCATCTTCTCTACAACTGGACTGACATTTAACTTTGCCCTCTTGCAGACTGACACCATTGTCCTGGCTGCATCCAGTTACCTGGTGGCTTGTCATATGGAAATTCCAACTCTCTGCTATTCTTTTAAACATCAGTTTATGAGTCGGTGGCTGCAAGTGTGTATTTCAGTTGTGATGTTTCTTCGTCATAAGTTTCTTTTTTCCTTTGCATTTCACAGTCCTGTACTGACTGGCTTAGTGGCAATCTTCAGGTACATTCATAAAAAAAGCTACAAGGGAAGAGTTGTAGTGAAGGAGGCAAGGAAAAATGAAGAGATGCATTTCGAAATAAATCAGAAGAAAGTTTTTGATAAAGGCATGGGGTGATATGAAGAAAAGCATTCAGTTGTAACATACAGTTGTTTTCAGTCCTTTCAGCCTAACCATTGGCCACAGCCTCTGAGTTTGCCACTTTAGTATCGGCAAGTACCATCCTTATCTTTAGAATTAGGTCATGTAACAGTGCTTGTTGTCAGTTATATTATCCCTTGTTCTGTCAGAGAGGAAAGTGTGTCATTGTGTATGGGTTTGGTGATACAGTGCCAAGATTGCACAATGTGTCCAAGATGTGTATAAGATGATTAGGGGTTTAGATAGGGTAGATACTAAGAACCTTTTACCGCTAATGGAGTCAGGTGTTACTAGGGGACATAGCTTTAAATTAAGGGGTGGTAGGTATAGGACAGATGTTAGGGGTAGATTCTTCACACAGCGGGTTGTGAGTTCATGGAATGCCCTGCCCGTATCAGTGGTGAACTCTCCTTCTTTATGGTCATTTAAGCGGGCATTGGATAGGCATTTGGAAGTTATTGGGCTAGTATAGGTTAGGTAGGATTCGGTCGGCGCAACATCGAGGGCCGAAGGGCCTGTACTGCGCTGTATCCTTCTATGTTCTATGTTCTATGTTCTATCTGAGGGTTATAGCAGAAGGACGTAAGATCTTGGAGCAGGAGTAGGCCACCTGGCCCTCTGAGCCTGCTCCACTATTCAATATGATCATGGCGGATCTTTTTGTGGCCTCAGTTGCCCTTACCCACGCTCTCACCATATCCCTTAATTCCTTTATTGTTCAAAAAAAAGTCCACCTTAGCCTTAAGAATATTTACTGAAGTAGCATCAACTACTTCACTGGGCAGAGAATTCCATAGATTCACAACCCTCTGGGTGAAGAAGTTCTTCTCAATTCGGTCCTAAATCTGCTTCCCTGATTTTGAGGGAACGTCCTCTTGTCCTAGTTTTACCTGTCAGTTGAAACATCCTCTCTACGTCTATCTTATCTATTCCTGTCATAATTTATATGTTTCTATAAGATCCCCTCCTCATTCTACTAAATTCCAATGAATCTAATCCCAGTTTGCTCAGTCTCTCCTCATAAGCCAACCCTCTTAACTCCAGAATCAACCTAGTGAACCTCCTCTGCACCCCCTTCAGTGCCAGTATATCCTTTCTCAAGTAATGAGACCAAAAGTGCATGCAGTACTCCAGGTGTACATGACTTCCCTGCACTTAAACTCAATCCCTTCAGCAGTGAAGGACAAAATTCTATTTGCCTTCCTAGTTACCTGTTGTACGTGCAGACCAACCATGCACAAGGACACCCAGTCCCTCTGCACAGCAATGCTGCAACGTTTTACCATTCAAGTAATAATAATTTTGCACTATTACTCCTACCAAAATGGATAACTTCACATTTATTAACACTGTATTCCATCTGCTAGACTTTTGCCCACTCAGCTAAATTATCTATGTTCCTCTGCAAAGTTTCACAGTCCTCTGCACACTTTGTACTGCCACTCACCTTAATGTCATCGGCAAACTGTGAATTGTGAGTAATTGAGGTCCCAACACTGATCCCTGAGGCACATCACTAGTCACTGATGGCCAACCAGAATAGCAATCATTTATCCCCAATCTTTGCTTCCTGTTAGTCAACCAGTCCTCTATACATGCCAATACTTTACACGTAACACCATTTTATGCAGCAGCCTCTTGTGTGACAACTTGTCAAAGCCTTTTTGGAAATTTAGGTACACCACATCCACTGGGTCGCACTTGTCCACCGTGGTCGTGATGTCTTCATTGAATTCCAAAAGATTAGTTAAGCATGACCTGCCCTTCATGAACCCATGCTGTGTCTGCCCAATGGGACATTTTCTATCTTGATGCCTTTCTATTCCTTCCTTGATAATAGACTGAAACATCTTCCCCACTACAGAGGTTAAGCTAACTATAATTCCCCACCTTTTGTCTACCACCCTTTTTAAAGTTAAAAATCACACAACACTAGCTTTCGGATGGAGGAGCGGCACTCCAAAAGCTAGTGCTTCCAAATAAACCTGTTGGACTATAACCTGGTGTTGTGTGATTTTTAACTTTGTACTCCCCAGTCCAACACCAGCATCTCCAATCGTGCCCTTTGTAAACAGTGGCATCACATTTGCTGTTTTCCAATCTTCTGGAACTACCCCAGAGTCCAGCAAATTTTGGAAAATTACCACAAGTGCACTTGCTATTTCTCCTGCTATCTCTTTAGTACCCTGGGATGCATTCCATCAGGGTTAGGAGACTTGTCTATCCTTAGCTCCATTAGCTTGCCCAACACTACCTGCCCATCAGATTCCTGATGAAGGGCTCATGCTCGAAACGTCGAATTCTCTATTCCTGAGATGCTGCCTAACCTGCTGTGCTTTGACCAGCAACACATTTGCAACACTACCTCTTCCAGGTCTTCACCTCCCTTTGTCTCTTTGTCAATTACTGGCACATTATTCACGTCGTCCACTGTGAAGACCGACACGAAATTCCTACTCAATGCCTCGGCCATTTCCTCATATCCCGTAACTAAATGTCCTTCCTCATCCTCTAAAGGACCAATGTTTACCTTATCCACTATTTTTCATTTTATATATTTATAGAAACTTTTGTTATCTGTCTTTTTATCCTGAGCTAGTTTTTTTCTCATGTTCTATTCTACTTTTCTGAAAGCACAGTAAGTCTATGAAGCTGAGGTGAAGCATTGAATAGATTAGATTACTTACAGTGTGGAAACAGGCCCTTCGGCCCAACAAGTCCACACTGACCTGCCGAAGCGCAACCCATCCATACCCCTACAATTACCCCTTACCTAACACTGCGGGCAATTTAGCATGGCCAATTCACCTGACCTGCACATCTTTGGACTGTGGGAGGAAGCCGGAGCACCCGGAGGAAACCCACGCAGATACGGGGAGAACGTGCAAACTCCACACAGTCAGTCGCCTGAGTCGGGAATTGAACCCGGGTCTCAGGCACTGTGAGGCAGCAGTGCTAACCACTGTGCCACCGTGCCACCCATTGAATGTCGAGGGTACGTCCTGATTGATAGAGATTGTTTTTAATTGAATGATGGCACTGTTGAACATTGCAGTTGGAGGCTAATTGTGGTGTGACTTGATATGCCATTTGAAAATGCCATTATTAGGTTTGAATTACTTGTGTGAGATCTTTGAACCACTTTTGGCACTGCATCCAGTTCATTGGGACTGCATTCCAAGAATTCATTGCAATTGCGTTCTGTTCCCATTGTGTTCTCCAAGTTTGCCTGAAGGATATTTTGGCTCCCTAACAATAAAGAACGACTCTCCTTCTGTCCACCAGGACCTTCATTTTGTGTCAGAGAACATTGGAAACTGCATTCTCTGTTATTTTGTGCCACTTCTGTGTATGGCCATAGCCCAAAGGATTTTTTGCAATAATTTTAACACACTTTCTCCCAAACAAAATGCACTTCACCTTTCAGAGTTTAAGCTATGTAGAGTCGACTGGCTTGAATTTTCGAATGATTTTCTGCCCCTGGCTCAAGTCTGTAGCCACCCAGTAGCTGGTTGCATGATGCAATCATGTAAACAGGAACTTGGAATGAAGTCTGTTTTTTGTCTGAAATGCAAAGAGGAGGCTTGGGTTAGTCACACATTGCAATTCCCACATCTGCTTTTGAGCCTTATCCTCCTTTTGGGACGTGGGTATCACTGGCTCACCAGCATTTATTGCTTCGCCCTAATTGCCCTTGAGAAGATGGTGGTGAGTTGCCTTCTTGAATCACTGCAGTCCACACATTGTAGTTTGATCCATAATGTCCTGATGGAGGAAATTCCAGGATTTTCACCTAATAACAGAGAAGGAACAGTGATGTGTTTCCAAGGTAGGATGATGAGTAGCTTGGAGGGGAACTTGTAGGTGGTGCTGTTCCCATGTATGTATTGACCTTGTCCTCCTAGATGGAAGTATTCTGAGCAGCTTTCGTGATTTTTTTATGCAATGCATCTTTTAGGTAGCAAGCACTGCAGCTACTGAGTGTTTACTGATGGAGAAAGTGGATGCTTATGGAGGTAGTCCCAATCCATGCGGCTGTTTTTTTTCCTGGATGATGTCGAGCTTCTTGAGTGATGTTGGAGCTCCATCCATCCAGGGAAGTGGGGAGTCTCCAATTATGCCCCCGACTTATGCAATGCAGATGGTGTACAGGCTTTGGGGAGTCAAGAGATGAGTTACCTGCTGCAGTGTTCCTAGTCTCTAACCTGTTCTTGTAGCCACTGTGTTTATGTAGCAAATTTTGTTGAGTTTGTTGTCAATAGTAAGCCCCAGGATGTTGATAGTGGGGATTCAGTGATGGTAATACCGTTGAATGTCAAGGTGCAGTAGTTAGATTGCCTCTTATTGGAGATGGCCATTGCCTGGCATTTGTGTAGTGCAAATGTTACTTGCTACTCCTCAGCCCAATCCTGGATATTGTCAAGGTCTTGCTGCATTGGAATCAGGACTGCTCCAGTATTTCAGGAATTGCCAACGGGGCTGAGCATTGTGTAATCATCAATAAACATCCCCACTTCTGACCTTATGACGGAGGGAAAGTCACTGATGAAGCTGCTGGAAATGCATGGGCCTAAGACACTATCCTGAGTAAATACTACACATAGTTTGATATGCATTGCGCTAAATCATACTATTATCCTAAGTACTATAAAATATATTTTGAGTCTGTTCTCCTGTTGAGTGGTGTGACTTCTTGTGAACACAGCTGAAAATGTGTTGCTGGAAAAGCGCAGCAGGTCACAGCATCCGAGGAGCAGGAAAAGCGATGTTTCGGTCATGAGCCCTTCTTCAGGAAGGACTCATGCCCGAAATGTCGATTCTCCTGCTCCTTGGATGCTGCCTGACCTGCTGCGCTTTGCCAGCAACACATTTTCAGCTCTGATCTGCAGCATCTGCAGTCCTCACTTTCTCGTGAACACAGTTTGGATAACAAGATGTGAAGGCCTTGACATAAACCCTGAAGCTGAGATGACTGTCCTCCAACAACCGGAACCACACTAAATGTTAAATACTTATAAATAACAATGGTAGTGGTAACAGAAATAGATAGAAAATCTAAAAGAAATTTATAATGTATATTTTTGAGAAATTCCAGTGAGATTTAATTAATTTTAAAATATTGACATGACAGAGGCAATTTGTTGGTGCTGCACAGCATTTTATTATCCATTCAACCTTCTTTTGTACTATGGTTCTTAAGCTAAAGTCAACACAGTATTGAATGCGGATAAGTGATCTTTCTTCGTAGGAGCAGTAGTTTTTTTCAGTAAGTTGTCATTTTGCATTAAGTGTCAGTTTTCTTTGTTAAATTGTTCATAATTGATGTCAAACAACAATGTGAAATCTTTTTTTCATCTTTCAGAGTATCCGAGCATCAGGACTGGTGTTGCTGGAGACAATTCTTTTTGGAGCTTTGCTTCTGTACTTTCCTGTAAGTGTTTAATGATTTATGCTTAAATCAATGATTCAGTCTAAGAAAGCTTTTGACCTATGGACAGATAGGCATACAAATATAACTCATGAAATAGTCTGCCTGGAGCCATTTTCACTGTCAGTACTTATCTAATATGTGGCAAGCTGCCTAAGTGTTGAGATGATGCAAAAAATAAATGGGCAATCTCATTTACATTTGTCTTAGAGCTGTTTTAACAAAAGACATTTGCAACATTGCATCACTTTCCATTATAAAATATTGCAAATTTAATATACCATAGATGTGTGCAAAGACAACTAATGCAACTGACTAAAACTTCCAATCAGTCATACTCAGTTGCTGTTTGCTCTGCTTGTCTGTGTCTTTCTTGTTTATTTCCCAACCTGGTAAGTTGTTACAACTTGGACTTCTCTGTTTTTACTCATTCGTGTGATGTGGTCATCCCTGTTTAGGTCAGTGTTTATTGCCCATCCCTATTATAACATTCCCTCTAATATTCCTTTCCACTGCTCAGACCTCCAAGGTCCATGTGTGCTTGCAGGTTTCGGAAGCATAAGCCAATGCGTCAGCACGCTGAGTGGCAGACATCATTGATCTTTAATTCCCTCGAGAAGATGATGATGATCTGCTGCAGTCCATGTTGTGCTGGTACATGCACAATGCTGTTAGGATGGGAGGTCCAGGATTTTCACCCAACAATCATGAAGGGACAGTGATACATTTCGAAAGCAGGAGAGTGAGTGATGTGGTGTGGAGCTTACAGGTGGTGGTATTTTCTTGCCTTTGTCCTTCAAGATGGTATGTTTATAAATTTGGGATGTGCTGTCGAAGGAGAATTGGGTGAATTTTTGTAAGTGCACCTTGTGGATGGTATACATTGTTGTTACCATGCATCAGTGTTGGAGGAAGTGAATGTTGTGGATGTGGTGCAATTCAAGCTTTTGATGGTGTTAAATATCTTGAGGGTGATTGGAGCTGCACTCGTCCAGGCAAATGGAGGTTACTCCATCACACTCCTGACTTGTGCCATATTGATGGTGAATAGCATTTGGGGAGTAAGACAGTGAGTTGCTTGCTGTAGAATTCCCAGACTATTGTTTGCTCCTTTTGCCACAGTATGTATATGGCTAGTTCAGTCTTAAGAACTGAAGAACAGAAGAACTAGGAGCAGGAGTAGGCGATTCAGCCCCTACAGTCTGCTCCACCATTTGATATGATCATGAATGATCTCAGCTCAGCCTCTACTCCACTCTCCTGCCTGCATTCCATAACCCTTCAACCCATTAGTGATTAAAAATCTATCTCAGCCTTAAATTTACTCAATGTCCCAGCATCGATTGCTTTCTGTGGTAGTGAATTCAACAAATGCAGGACCCTTTCAGAGAAGTTAGTTCTCCTTATCTTTGTTTTAAATCTACTACCTCTTATCTGCAAACTATGACTTCTCATTCTAGATTTTCCCACAAGACCAAACATTTTGTTAATTCGCTTTAGCATCTTATGAACTTCAATGGGATCTCCTCTCATTCTTCTAAGTTCCAATGAGTATGGGCTTAAACAGCTCAATTGCTTTTCATAAGATAAGCCTCTCATCTCTGGGGTTCAGTTCCTGTTCAATGGTAAGCCCCAGGATCATGATAATGGAGGATTCAGCAATGACATTCATTGTCAAGGGGTGATGATTAGATTCTGTCTTGCTGGAGATGGTTATTGCCTGGCACTTGTATCATTCACATCTTACTCATCACTTATAAGCCAATCTGGAATGTTCAGGCCTTGCTCCATTTAGACACTGATTGCTTCAGTATCTGAAAAGTTCCAAATGGTACTGAATATTTGTACAATCACCAGTGAATATTGCCATTTTTGATCTTAGGATGGAGGGAAGGTCATTGATGCAGAGGGTTTTGCCAAGGACTCTACCCTGAGAAACTCAAGCAGAGATGTTCTGGAGCTGAGAGGATATATCAGAATATTTCAGTGCTATCGATTAGTCACTTGTACAACAACATTTAATAGGCGAGGGGATTCCATGGCAACACAAACAAATTTCTATGCAACTATTTAAAATACTCCTTTGTTTTGTTCCTTGGTATTTTCAATTTTGTCTGTCCCATTCTTTAAAATTCTTATGTCAGTTTGTCAGTGTCTTCTCATTGGATTGATTCGTTCACAAGCAGGTGCTTTCCCCTCATTTCACAAGTTAGAAAAGCACTTTTGGAGATTTGATCTAAACAAATCTTTTTGCTGCTTGTCTTTCCAGCTTTTGTTTCATTTCTTAAGTTCACTTCTGGTTGTTGAAGTAACCCAACAAATCATGACATATTCAAATGTAAATGTTTTGCTCATCTGATCCAGTGAAATTGTATCTTTAAATGCTGTTAGTATGATTCGGGAATGTGCCTGGATGGGTGCACCTCCAATTACCTTCAGGATGTTTATCACCATCAAAAGCTTGATTTGCACCACATCCACAAATATTCACTTCCTCCATCATTGCATGGTAACAGAAATGTGTTATAAGAGGGATCTTTCTACATTCAACTGTGCTGGGAGAAATCTTTGAAGAGTGCTTTGTATAGTACTGGTTCCATATTTAAAGAAGGATGTAAATGCATTGGAAATAATTCAAGAATGGTTATTGGATGAATTCTTGAAATACACATATGTTATCTGGAAAGGTTGGACTAGTATCCATTCAAGTTCCGAAGAGTAAGAGATGACTTAGTTGAAACATATAAAATTTTGAAGGGCTTTGACAGGGCAAGTAAGAAGACAAAGTTTTCGTTGTTGTGGTTCTGTTCGCCGAGCTGGGAGTTTTTCTTGCAAACGTTTCGTCCCCTTTCTAGGTAACAGCTTCAGTGCTTGGGAGCTTCCTGTGAAGCGCTTCTGTGCTGATTCCTCCGGCATTTATACTGGTTTGAATCTGCCGCTTCCGGTTGTCAGTAGCTGTCCGCCGCAGTGGCCGGTATACAGGGTCTAAGAGACAAAGTTTTCTCTTGTGAAAGAACCTAGAATTAATGATCACTGTTAAATAATAAGGAGTCATCCACTTAAAATGGAGATGACAACAATTTTTATTTTCCTCAAGGGTCATGAGTCTATGGAACTCTTCCAACTGCACTGGAAGCAGAAACTTTGAATATTTTCAAGGGAGAAGTGGATAGATTCTTGGGTAGCAAAAAGATGCAAGATTAAGAGGGGTAGATAGGAAGACAGTGTCAAAGTTACAATTGGATCAACCGTGATCCTATTAAATGGAGGTGGAGGCTCGAGGTATCAAATGACCTACTCCTGCTCCTAATTTACATGTTCGTATGTACTTGTCAGGCAAACTAAAAGAACAGCATGTACGCCAGTGACCAGAACCTTAATTTTCTGATAGGAAGTCTGTTGGAGTGTCAAACTGTCATCCACTAAATTACACAAGGGCTCAGAGAGCTGGGAAAGTGTGCACCAGGAGAGTGGACACTGGTTCAATCATGTGCAGTCCTGGGAAGTAGACCAGAAACTGTTCTAATGGGCTCAAGTATGGGAGGAAATTCTCACTGTTTTAAAATAATTTCTTGGCTGTAGAGTTTACAGTTTCAAATTATTTATTTTATCAAGTGCAACATAGACTCTGAAACCAAAAACAGAAATTGCTGGAAAAACTCATGCATCTATGGACAGAAAGCCAAGTTAAAGTTTTGGGTCCAGTGACCCTTCTTCAGAACTGTCCTTCTGACCTGACCTGACCTGCTGAGTTTTCCAGCAATTTATGTTTTTGTTTTTGTTTCTGACTTCCAGCATCTGCAATTCCTTTGTGTTTTTTTTGTTTAGTATAGGACGTGAAAACCCTAGAACTGCTTTGATGTGGTGGATGGAGGGAAAAGCAAAATTTCTACTTTTCCTTTAGTCTTATGTATGAATTTGTTCCCATTGGAAATCCTGCATTCAGGCTATTCAATGTATCAAGTCAATTTTTGATGATATGTCACCACAGTCTTACCAGACCATAGGGGCTGCTCTCTCATTAGAGAGAAGCGACTGGTGGTGATTTAACTTGAGGGCCACCAGACCTCAGGTGATAGAAGAGATTGAGATGATAGAACATAAAACAGTCCTTGATGTTGTGCCAAACTTTTATCCAACTCTAAGATCAAACTAACCTACATACACTTCATTTGACTGGTATCAATGTACCTACCCAAGAGTTGCTTAAATGTCCCTAATGTATCTGACTTTACTACCACTGCTGGTAGTGCATTCTATGCTCCAACCACTCTGTATAAAAAACCTACCTCTGACATCTCCTCTAAAGGTTCCACCAATCACCTTAAAATTATGTCCCCTCACCATAGCTATCTCCATCCCAGGAAAATGTCTCTGGCTATCCACACTATCTATGCCTCTCATCATCTTGTGCATCTCTATCAAATCACCTCTCATCCATCTTTGCTCCAATGAAAAAAGCCCTAAATCCCTCAACCTTTCTTCATAAGACATGCCCTCCAATGCAGGCAGCATCCTGGTAAATCTCCTCCACACACCGTCTAAAGCTTCCACATCTTTCCTATAATCAGGCAACCAGAACTGAATGCAATATTCCAAGTGTGCTCTACCAAAGGCTTATAGAACTACAGTATAACCTCATGACTTTTAAACTCCATCCCTCTGCTAATGAAAGTCAACACACCATACACCTTGTTAACAACTCTATCAACTTTGGGTGGCAACTTTGAATTATCTATGGATGTGGACCCCAAGATCCCTCTTTACCTCCACACTGCCAAGAATCCTGCCTTTAACCCTGTATTCTGCATTCAAATTCGACCTTGCAAATGAATCACTTCACACTTTTCCAGGTTGAAGTCCATCTGCCACTTCCCAGCACAGTTCTGCATCCTGTCAATGTCCTGTTGCAACCTACAACAGTCCTCCACACTATGCAAAACTCCATCAACCTTCATGTCATTGGCAAACTTAGTAACTCATCCATTCATTTCCTCACCCAAGACATTTATAAAAATCACAGAGCAGAGGTCCAAGAACAGATCCCTGTGGAACACCACTGGTTATTGAGTCCCAGGTTGATTACTTTCCATTAACCACCACCCTCTGTCTTCTTTGGCCAGCAAATTCTGTATCCAGACAGCCAGATTTCCCTGTTTCCTATGCCTCCTTACTTTCTGAATGAGCCTACCATAGGGAACCTTATCAAATGTCTTACTGAAATCCACATACACCATATCCACTTGTCTACCTTCAATGAGTTTTGTCACAAATAATTCAATAAGGCTCTCAAACCCATGCTGACTATCTCTAAATATAGCTATACTTTTTCAAGTAATCATTAAACCTGTGTCTCAGAATCCTCTCCAATAATTTGTCCACCACAGACATAAGACTGACTGGTCTGTAATTTTCAGGGTTATCCCTGTTCCCTTTCTTGAACAAGGGAATAACATTTGCCACCTTCCAATCATCTTGTACTACTCCAGTGGACAGTGAGGACACAAAGATCCTCGCCAAAGGTGCAGCAATCTCTTCCCGCACTTCAATAGTAACCTTAGCTATATTCTGCCTGGTAAGAAGAGTCCTTCATGGCAACTTCAAACCAGTGATAGGAATTGAACCCATGCCATTGGCACCACACTGCTCTGTAAACCAGCAATCCAGCTAATTGAGCTAAACCAATTTCTCATCAAGTCAATACTGATACCATTGCTGGCATAACATGGAGCCTTGTTTGAAGTGTGTAGAAGCTGCTTGGTGCATCACATTAGAGTCGCAGAGATGTACAGCACGGAAGCAGACACTTCCGTCCATTTTGTCCATACTGACCAGATATTCCAACTCAATCTAGTCCCATTTGCAAGCCATATCCCTCCAAATCCTTCCTATTCATATACCCATCCAGGTACCCTTTAAATGTTGCAATTGTACCAGCCTCCACCACTTCCTCTGGCAGCTCATTCCAAACACATACCATCCTCTGCGTGAAAAAGTTGCCCCTTAGGTCTCTTTTATATCTTTCCCCTCTCACCCTAAACCTATGCCCTCTAGTTTTGGACTCCCCATCTGAGGGAAGAGACTTTTGTCTGTTTATTTTATCCATGCCCCTCATGATTTTATAAACCTCTATAAGGTCACCCCCTCAGCCTCCAACGCTCCAGGGAAAACAGCCCTAGCTTATTCAGCATCTCCCTATAGCTCAAATCCTCCAACCCCGGCAACATCCTTGTAAATCTTTCCGAACTCTTTCAAGTTTCACAACATCCTTCTGATAGGAGGGAGACCAGAGATGCATGCGATATTCCAACATTGGCCTAACCAATGTCCTGTATAGCCACAATGTGACTTTCCAACTCCTGTACTCAGTACACTGACCCATAAAGAAAAGAAAATGCTGGCTGGCAGCGGTGGGATTCAAACCCACCCCTCCGAAGAGACTGGAGCCTAAATCCAGTGCTTTAGACCGCTCAGCCACGCTACTGTTTTGTTGGACAAACGTGAGCTGTGTTGCTTGGGAAAATTGGTTAAAAAAGATGTTTCTGCAAAATGTGCCCAGGCTCCTTCTGGTAATCCTTGCATTATAATTAATTAAGATGTAAAAGAAGCCTGTGAATTCCAGAGCACTCCCTTCTGCATCGTCAATCTTATGCTGAATGTCAGGATTTCAGGGCTGTCCCTGTTAAACTGGTGACCACATTATTGAACCACTCCAGGAAGCAGAACAATTTGCAACAGCCTCAGAAAAGAACAGAACATTACCAGATCAGAATCCCTCCCAACTTTAACCTCTCCCTCCCAACACTAACTGTTCCTCATTCTTCCAAAAACATTTTGTTGTTAAACCGTCCTTTCCAATCACAGGAATTTCTAGATTATTGGTATATTTGAAAATCGGCGATACTTCAATTTTAAAACAGATTTAACCCAATTACAATAGTGGAATTTATAGAAGACTGTAAATAATGAAAATTGAAATAATTCTTGCTTTTCTAACCTTGAATTGGAAGAAATGAATAACTAACTCTATACGGGTTAAACTAAAATGCGTGACAGGAAATTTGATTTGTGTGGGCAGTGGGCACTTCACCTACTGACACAACACTTTAAAAAGTAGCTGGCAATGCACCTGTGATTTCCTGATCTCTTTTGTTAAGGGAACAGCTTCTTTAAATATTACTTCCTGTACGTCCAATTAACCTGGCACTTTTTCATTTTACATTTCTGCCTTGGGGCAAATATGGAATGAGTCAAGAGAGATGAGAAGGAAGGGTGGTGGAGCAGAAATGGTGCAGCTCTTTGGTCTCGAGGTGGGCGGCTCGAGGAAATGGAGTGTCTTTATCAATTCTTTAATATGCATTGCACTAAATCATAGGTTCCATCCGAAGTACCATAAACATATTTTGAGTATATCCTCCTCGGGAGCACAGTTTGAATGATAAGATGTGAAGGTCATCATTTCCAATTATGGCACTCATAACTTCACAGCCATTAATCTGACGTCTGTCTGATGCTCCAGTCTACATTCCTATCAAACAACATTGACAATACAGCCTCACAAAACTCACATAAGAGTTACATCTACATATGGATGAAAACTGTGCTCAACTCTTAGAAACCATTTACTGAAGAAGAAACATATGAGTTGGTGAGTGGTCTTTGATACTGTCTAATGGCTATGTACCATTCATTATTTTTCATGGAATAAAGTTAGCAGCTTGCTGAAGGATACTAAACATCATTATTCACCAAGCATCCCAAGTAATTACCACAGTCACTTAGTAGGAACTCAACAATTGACACCTCCTGAGCTTTATTCAGTGGTGTTAAGGGAGAGACCCATCTGTTAATGCAGCAAAAGTTGGTGCTGACAAGCCAGTATGTTTTGGACAGAGGTCCCCTGAGCTGCAATAATGTCAGTACAGTGCACTTGCATGCACCTGTTTTCCATGTACAAGTAAAGATTTTTCACTTCGATGCACTTACTCGAATACAGAGAGGATATAAAGCAAACATATTCCTTTCATTAGAATTAGGAAGTGAATCATAGAGTTATAGAATGGTTACAGCACAGAATGAAGCTCTTCAGCCTACTGTGTCTGTGCTGACTCTCTGAAGAAACAATACATCTAATATCATTCTCCATTCTTCTCCTAATAATTCTGCAATTTCTTCCTTTTCAGATAATAACCTAATTCCCTCCCAAATGATTTGATTGAATCTGCCTCTACCAAACTCTCAAGCAGTACATTCTATATCCTAATCATACACTGCTTGAACATTTATGTTTTCCTCATTCTCCTTTTGCCAGTCAGCTTACATCCTTAAAGGTTCGAGAAGGTGGCTCACCATCCTCTCCAGAGCAATTAGGATATGCAATAAATCTTGTCCCAGCCAGTGGTGATCACATCCTATCATCAATTTGAATGATTAAAAATAATTTCTTCAAAATGCCTTAAAATGCTCTGATTCTTGATCCTTCCACCAATGGGGATAGTTTATCCCTATTTCTTGGTTCGAGGACAGTTGGCCAAATGGCTTATCTCTGTTCTATGATGTTGTAATTTCCTGCACAGTTACCTGATGATTTTGAATAGCTCCATCAAAATCCCTCTCAAGCTTCTCTTCTTCAAGGAGGGCAGTTCCAACTCCTCCAGTCTGTCTATCTGACTGAAGCTTCTCATCCTTGGAACCCTTCTTAGGAATCTTTCCTGCAAACTCTCCACTGCTTTATGACCTTACTCAGGTGTGGCGCCCAGACTGTCAGTGCAGTAGAAAGCATTAAGAAGCAGCAACACAAGTCTCACTGCTGCATGTTAAGCTGGGCATACCTGCTCCTATAAGTAACAATGTGTGGATGAACACAAGCTGCCGAACAAACAGAATCATAAAATATTACAGCACAGCCAGAGGTCATTTAGTTCATCAAATCTGCAATGATGTTCTTTCTGCAGGAGACTCCCGGTTTGGGGTTTTTCTTATTCTTCTTTTTCAAGCAACTAACTATTATAATTTATAAGTAGTGTTTTAATGTTGATTTGTGGAAAATATGACTAGGTTTCAGAACTTCAAAAAAAAAATGCCAAGAATATATAAGCCACCTTGATGTTCTGGGCATCCAGTGTCACTTAACAGACTCTGCAGTGCCAAGAGGATATCTTAGGTTGTTATCTGAGGGGATCTGATAAATAGATACCCACCATGAAACCACCATGGCCCTCATTAAAGGCCAGAGTGAGGCTGGAGGCCTTCCTTTCTGCAACTATTTCACTTCCACAATGCATTCACATTTTAGCTTGCAGATATATCTTCCATAACTCTGAAACATGAAGGAGAAATGCCATGCCTAAAATTTATGAGGATTTTGTTGTCATGTAAGAAGTTCAAGTGAGACTGTGCGTTCTTTGCAAAGACCTCAGTCCAGATTAATGCCAGAGCCCACGATATGAAAATCAATCGGCAGTTCAGACAGGTCCCCTTTTTAACTTCTAGTAACGATCTTTGTGATTGTATTAAGTTGTGTAAAGAGGAGAAAGTGAGGTCTGCAGATGCTGGAGATCAGAGCTGAAAATGTGTTGCTGGAAAAGCGCAGCATGTCAGGCAGCATCCAAGGAACAGGAGATTCAACGTTTTGGGCATAAGCCCTTCTTCAGGAATCCATGGAGAAAGTGAGGTCTGCAGATGCTGGAGATCAGAGCTGAAAATGTGTTGCTGGAAAAGCGCAGCAGGTCAGGCAGCATCCAAGGAACAGGAGATTCGACGTTTCGGGCATAAGCCCTTCTTCAGGAATTTTTGTTGTGTAAAGCCATAATGTGGCAGCAGGGAACACCCTTACCACATTCTATCAGTCAGCTGATTAAGCTGCTGCTGATGTGCTCAAAAAGGAGTACTGTAATTCTTTTGCAGATCTTACAGCATAGAGGGAGATCATTCTGCCTATGCTGGCTCTTTGAAAGAGCTATCCAATTTCATAAAATATTGAGCAGGTATTCCAGCACCTCACTGACGGAGACCATAATACTGTGTCCCAGTGCACACAGTTTGAGAAGGCTGTTAGTACCTGAAAAGGCTAACGGACATCACAAGATAAGCTCTTCCCATCAGAACATGTCATTTCGGTGAAAGACATTAGTGGCATGCCAGAACCTCAAGAGAACCTCATTCCTGATGAAGGGCTTTTGCCCGAAACATGGATTTTCCTGCTCTTCGGATGCTGTCTGACCTGCTCTGCTTTTCCAGCACCACTCTAATCTTGACTCTAATGTCCAGCACCTGCAGTACTCACTTCTGCCCAAAACTTCAAGAGCGTCAGGAAGCAGAGGTGACTGTAGTGGTCATCTCTAAGGAGAAGTGTTGGGGATGCCGAAAAGTCTGAAGGTGGATAGATCACCTGCACTAGATGGACTATACCCCAGAGTTCTGAAGAAGATAGCTGAGGAAATTGTAGAGGCATTGGCGATAATGCCTCAGGCATCGCTGGAGTCAGGGAAGGGTCCCAGAGGACTGGAGAATGATTAACATAACACCTCTTTTTAAGAAGGAAGGGAGGCAGAAGACAGGAAATTACAGGCTGGTTAGTCTGTCCTTGGGTGCTGATAAAACTTTAGGGTCCATTATTCAGGATGTGATCGCGGAGTACTTTGACTGAGTCAGCACAGCTTTGTCAAAGGGAGGTCGTGCCTGACAAATCTGCTAGATCTCTTTGAGAAAGTAATGAGCAAGTTCAACAAAAGAGAGCCAGCAAAAGTGATCTATTTGGATTTTCTAAAGTTCTTTAATAATGTGCCACAAAAGAAGCTGTTAAACAAGAGCCCATGGTATTTGGGGCAAGGGTCAAGAGTGTGCTGCTGGAAAAGCACAGTCGGTCAGGCAGCAGGAGGATCTACATTTCAGGCATAAGCCCTTCATCAGGACTTTGATAAATTCCTGATCAAGAGCGAATGCCCGAAATGTCAATTCTCCTGCTCCTTGAATGCTGCCTGACCTGCTGTGCTTTTCCAGCACCACACTCTGGACTCTGATCTCCAGCATCTGCAGTCCTCACTTTCTCCTATTAGGGGCAAGGTAGTTGCATGGATAAAGAATTTAGTTAGAGACAAAAAAAAACTCGTACTGGGAAATTGGCTGACTGCCAGAGGCAGAGGGTAGGGATGAAGGGGTCTTTTGTCATGGGTTCATTTTGGGATTACACCTGTTATACATTAACGATCTGGATGAAGGAACTGAGGGGATGGTTGCTAATTTTGCAGATAACAAAAAGATAGGTGTTGAGTGGTGAGTAGTGTTAAGGAGGTGGAGAGGCTGCAGGAGAATTGGATAAGCTAGGAGAGTGGGCAAGTCTGACAGCAGCTGTCAAAAGAGAAACAGAGTTGTAGTTTCAAGTCCCATGACTCTTTATAACATAACTCAACGTAAAGGATTTTTTTGATCTTTGAATAGTTGACTTTGCACATGGAAAGGTCATAGCAGAAATCCTGGTACATAATGTACATGGAGCTCCAGCCAAAAGGTTGAGGTCCTACAGCGCTGAATTTCCAATAGAAGCTCTCTTCTTTTGTTGAAAATGCAATGTTGGGAAAATTGTTCCTGTGATCGTTTTTCTTATTGATTTAAAGACAGAAAATACAAAAGTGGTGTTATATGTTCACCATTAAATTATAAAGAAATTCCTCAGTTGATAATTTTCATACTGGGAGCTATGAAAGTCAGTTTAAGTTGCATAATTGATTCCAGCACTGCTGCTGTGAAACTACAGCATTTCATATTTGGTGTACAGCATTGAAATATTCTAACAGTGAACTCTTTAATACATTTGTGACTGAATGTTGCAGATCAATATTTAAAAGCACATCTAAAATAATAAGCCTTGTTTGCTACAGAGTCCTCTTCAGAGAATAGCAGTTTCAAAATGATCATTAGCAATTTGTTTGCAATGTTAGGAACTAATTGGGATTGGAATCTGAATGATTCAGTTTAATGCCATGTAATCAATATAGTTGTCAATACTGTTTCAGTTAGTATTGTCCTACTGCTCAGCTGTTTTCTTTTTTGCCTTCAGAAGATTTAGCTTGGGATACAATAATGCATGCTTCATGCCCAATAACACGACAATATTCATCATGAACTTAGTTAGACTATTTGCCCAATGTCAATATGACTGTATCTTCATCCAATATATTGTTGGTGCCTCCTTCAAAGAGGACGTCTTTTCTATTTTGTAATTGTTTCTAATCAGTGTGTTTGGTGATGTCATGACACACCTCTGGAGCAAGTAGACTTGAACATAGACCTTCTGGCCTAGGAGAAGGACACTACCAATGTACCACAAGACCCCTTTATCCAAGAAGTAGACAGTTTGTGGTGCTAGCTTCTACCCTCTCCTATTATTTTCAAATCAGTTGGTTCAGAGGTGCATGGCACATCTGTGGAGCAGGAGGACATGAAATTGAGCCTCCTGGCTGAGAGATTGTGCCATGAAAACCATCGTTATCATAATGTAACATGCTCTTTTAACAGGAATCACTTGGGCAGTATGCAGGAATTGCAAATTTTTCCCTTCCTGGTCCAGAATTGCTGAGACCAATGCTAACAGATCAACTGACTCAGTGTGCTCCAGGACTTGAAGCTGGGACCTCCCTGCTTGGTCTGATGCTGCTTGACAGCAGGTCATGAATTGAACTACTTCGGGATCTATTAATTCCCCTCTAATGATCATTGTCTGATCCCAGAGACAATTCATTGATATTACTCAAGCATTATTTTTTACTAGAATGTGGCCTACTATCAATTGTTAGTGAGCTATGTGTTCTCTCTATACAACCTCAGATTGTAGATGTAGACCATGCATGCAGAGAATTTTTTTCTTCCAAACATGTTAATACTTGTTTATGCTCTGCTTATAAGATGCCACTATAAATCTTCTGTAAAGATTTCAGTCATTTTCTTTAAAGATGTGTCGATGACAAAATTGATTGGCAAACTGCGTCAGTTGATGTTTGCAGAATATATTCCATGAATCAGACCAAATTGCACCATTGTGGTGCATATCAGTGAGAACATTGGCATCAAGCGGGTGCACAGTGAATCAGAAAACAAGGAAGCATGGAGGGTGAGGCCCACTTCGACTGCAGACCACAAGTTTGTCCATCCATTCAATCTTGAGAAAAAAGATTGTCAAAATATTGTGCATCTAAAATCCCCAGTCTCAAATAGAATCAAGTTAATCTCTGGAATATGTAGGCATGGGGTCATTATAGCAATGAACGAGGCCGTTTGTCCCATTGAGCCAATGCAGGAAGTAGTGGGTAGTCTTCCTTGCTTGGGGATAGTATTCTGACTGACTACACTGATTCCAAAGCCATCTGATAGCCCAGCCTTCTTTTTTACATCAAAAATATACTTTATTCATAACAGATATCTTTATATGTACACGGTTACAATCACAGTTCAGTTCTGTACAGTAGCATATCAAGAAAACAAATTAAGACTGGAGTCTAACTCTATCCAACAAGCGCAGAGTCAGTAAGTCATAGAGCTGAACAGCATGGGAAAAGACCCTTCATTCCAACTCGTCCATGCTGACCAGATATCCTGAAATAATCTAGTCCCATTTGCCAGCATTTAGTCCATATTCCCCTATCCTTCCTATTCATATACCCAACCAGGTGATTTTTAAATGTTGAAATTCTATCGGTCTCCACCACCTCCTGTGGCAGATTATTCCAATCACGTACCATCCTCTGCATGAAAAGGTTGCCCCTTAGCACCCTTTTAAATCTTTCCACATCCATCTTAAACCTATGCCCAGTTTGGACTGACCCATCCCAGAGAAAAGGTCTTGATTATTCACCATATACATGCCCCTCATAATTTTATAAACCTGTATAAGGTCATCTCTCAGCCTCTGACCCTCCGGGGAAAATATTTCAGCCTTTTCAGCCTCTCCCTAGCCCTTGAACCTTGGTAACATCCTTGTAAATCCTTTCTGAACCCTTTCAAGTTTCACAATATCCTTTCTACAGCAGGGAGACCGGAAATGTACACAGTATTCCAAAAATAACCTAACCAATGTCCTGTACAGCAGCAACATGACCTCTGACTTCATAGCTCTGACCAATAAAGACATACCAAGCATACCAAAGACCTTTGTCACTATCCTGTCTACCTGGGACTCACTTTCAAGGAACACTTTCAAGGTCTCTTTATTCAGCAATACTCCCCAAGACCTTACCATTAGGTGTATAACTGCTGCACTGATTTGCCTTTCTAAAATGCAGCACCTCACATTTATCTAAATTAAACTCCATCTGCCACTCCTCGGCCCATTGGCCCATCTGGTCAAGGTTCCATAGTATTCTGTGGTAACCTTCTTCGCTGTCCACCTGCAATTTTGGTGTCATTTGCAAACTTACTAACCATATTGTCACATCCAAATCATTTCTATAAATGACGAAAAGCAGTGGACCCAGCACCGATCCTTGTGGTGCACCACTGGTCACAGGCCTCCCGACTGAAAAGCAACCTTGACTACAACCTCGGTCTTTTACCTTTGAGTTAGGTCTGTATCCAAATGGCTAGTTCTCCCTCTATATGTCGTGATCTAACCTTGCTAAATAATCTACCATGATGGTCATTGTCAAACACCTTACTGAAGTCCATATAGATCACATCCACCACTCTACCCTAATCAATCCGCCTCGTTGCTTCTTCAAAAAACTCAATCAATTTAGTGAGATACAATTTCCCATGCACAAACTCATATTAACTATCCCTAACCAGTCCTTGTCTTTCCAAATACATGTAAATCCTGTTCCTCAGGATTCTATCCAGCAACTTGCTCACCACTGATGTCAGGCTGACTGGTCTAGAGTTCCCTGGCTTTTCCTTACCACCTTTCTTAAGTAGTGGCACCATATAAGCCAGCTTCCATTCTTCCAGTACCTCACTCCTGGTTATTGATTATACAAATATCTCAGCAATCACTGCACTAGCTTCTCACAGAGTTCTAGGTCACACCTGATCAAATCCCAGGAATTTATACATCTTTTTGCATTTTAACATGTCCAGCACTCCCTCCTCTGTAATATGGCATTTTCAAGATGTCACTATTTAGATTAGATTACTTACAGTGTGGAAACAGGCCCTTCGGCCCAACAAGTCCACACTGACCCGCCGAAGCGCAACCCACCCATACATTTTACCCCTTACCCAACACTACGGGCAATTTAGCATGGCCAATCCACCTGACCCGCACATCTTTGGACTGTAGGAGGAAACCGGAGCACCCGGAGGAAACCCACGCAGACACGGGGAGAATGTGCAAACTCCACACAGTCGCCTGAGTCGGGAATTGAACATGGGTCTCCGGCGCTGTGAGGCAGCAGTGCTAACCACTGTGCCACCATGCCGCCCACATTTCTCCATGTTTTCTAGCTTCCATATCCTTCTCCACAGTAAACGCTGATGCAAAATATTCACTTAGTATCTCCCCCATCACCTGCAGTTCCACACATATGCAGCCTTACTGATCTATAAAGGGCCCAATTCTCTCCCTAGTTACTCTTTTGTCGTTAGTGTATTTGCAGAATCCCCTGGGATTCTCCTTAATCTTATTTGCCAAAACTATCTCATGTCCTCTTTTTGGCTGCCTGATTTCCCTCTTAAGTAATGACAGGCATAGATAAAATAGATAGCCAGAGACTTTTTTCCCAGAGCGGAAATGGCTATCACAAGGGGGCATAACTTTAAGGTGATTACAGGAAGGTTTAGGGGAGATGTCAGAGGTCGATTCTTCACACAGAGAGTGGTGGGAGCGTGGAATGCACTGCCAGCAGTAATAGTCGAATCAGATACATTCGGGACATTTAAGCAACTCTTGGATAGGTGCACGGACAATAATAAAATGTAGGGTATGTAGGTTAGTTTGATCTTAGAGTAGGATAAAAGGTTGGCACAACATTAGGGGCTGAAGGGCCTTTACTGTGCTGTACTGTTCTATGTTCTATTTTTCTATGTTCTAAGTGTACACCTAATTTCTTTATACTTGTTTATGGATTCACTCAATCCCTGCTGTCTGTACCTGACGTATGTTTCTTTCTTCTTCATAACCAAAACCTCAATTTCTATAGTCCCAGCATCCCCTACACCTACGAGCCTTGTCTTTCACTCTAAAAGGAACATACTGTCTCTGCACTCTCATTATCTCATTTTTGGAGGCTTCCCATTTTCCAGTCGTACCTTTACCTGTGAATATCCATCCTCAATCAACTTTTGAAAGGTCTTGCTTCATACCATCAAAATTGGTCTTCCTCCAATTTAGAACTTTAAATTTTAGATCCAGTCTATCCTTTTCCATCATTATTTTAGAACTAATAGAATTATGGTCGCTGGCCCCAAATTGCTCCCCCACTGACACCTCAGTCACCTGTCCTGCCTTATTTCCCAAGAGTAGGTCAAGTTTTATACCTTCTCCAGTAGATATATCCACATACTGAATCAGAAACTTTTCTCACACACACTTAACGACTTCCTGTTCACTCATGCCCTTCATACTATGGCAATCCCAGTCTATGTTTGGAAAGTTAAAATCCCCTTCCATTATCATCCTGTTATTCTTACAGATAACTGAGATCTCCCTACAAATTTGCTTGTCAATTTCCCACTGACTATTGTGGGGTCTACAGGAGAATCCCAGTGAGGTGATCATCTCTTTCTTATTTCTCAGCTCAAGCCAAATAACTTCCCTGGATGTATTAACAGGAATATCCTTCCTAAGTACAGCCATAATAGTATCCCTTATCAAAAATGCCACTCCCCCTCCTCTCATGCCCCTCTTATATCCTCCCTATAGCATCTATACCCTGGAACTCCAAAAGTATCCCTTACTTGTGCAAGATGATATTTACGTAGAATTGAAGTACATTAAGAGTCAGATAGTGAACAGACCTCCCTCTAACTTCAGCAGAAAGACTTTAGACAGTGATCTCTCCTCACCATGCCTTGGCAGCAGCTGCTCTGAGCTTTAGTGTGAGCTTCAGCATATAGTCCTGGACCTTGGAATGTGCCAGTCTGTAACACTCAATCAGGATCAACACCTTGTTTTGGAAGACCAACATGTTTCAGGTAAACCAAAGTTGATGGTCCTCCAGGCACCATCTGTGAAGTTACTTTGATATAACCTACCTTTCATTAGAGCTAAAAGCACTTGATTGTTGCTCTCCAAATGTAACAGCTTTCCATTCAGTCCAAACAGTATTTGTCAATTTAAAACTGGTTTTCAAGATATTGGAGTTAGTATAAAATGAGCAACAACATGTCGGTAGTCCATTTCTCTCAATTTTGAGGTGAATAAATGAAAAAGTGGCGAGATGTATATGAGCTGCTAGTACACTATCACCTACTGTGCAGCACCAGTCAAAATAGCTTTTCAGCTAAACAGGCCCTCTAGCCATTCCTACTGTGCAATTTTAGATCTTAATTTAGTTTAATTGATGACCTGTATTGTATGGTAAGTAACTTAGCTAAGGCATCGTGTGAAATGTTTTTAAGTGAGGAGATATATATTATTTCATCTCCGAGGTTTGCTATTGAAACTACATTGCCTCCTGAACCAGGGATCCTCTCAAGTTCTTTACAAGTAGCTGAATTTTGCATTATACCTATTTCTCTTCACCACAATGTGTTTTTGCCTTCTGGTGTTTTTTTTTCACTCAGAATATACAGGCTTACACGTTTGGATTAGGTCATTAATCTGCTATTAAGACATAATAAATTCCGTCACAATATACCGATTTAATGAAAATTCATTACCAACTCTGTTTACAAACAATTTAGAATGTTTGATGCTCATAATGAATTCAGAAAACCATCTGCAGACAAATAAAATGATTAAAGAAACCAAACTGGATTCTGTATATGTTTTGGATTTAAAGAACTACAGGAGAACCTCGATTATCTGAATACCAATTATCCGAAAATCGGATTATCTGAAGGAGATCTCGAGGTCCTGATAGAAACATTGCATCAAAGACATGTTTCCAGCACTGATCGCACCCTCTCCAAATGACTGACCACCCGCCCTCTCTCTCCTCACACTTTCCCTGGAGTCCTATAAAGGGGTGTACCCTAACCCTCCACTCCCCTTTCCCAGGAATAGTCTCTCCAACATTGTCCTGTACATGGCAAATATGGAACCTGTCAAAAATTTGCAGTAAAACGTTGTGTGTGTGGCTGTGACTGTGTCAGTGTTGGAAATTTGGAGATTTACCCCACAGCTGCAACAGCAGCAGTCTTGTTGTTGATGTGCAGTCCGGATGCCCCAGAGAGAGGCCCGGGGTGGCAGGAGGCTGTGTTGAGGACAGGGCTCGCACACTTTGTGCTGGGGGCGGGGGCGGGGTTGGACGGGGTTGGGCTGGGTTGGGAGGCAAGGTGGCGGGGGTGGGTTTAATGAGGTTAGGGGTCGGGGGCCAGGTTTGGATGAGATTGGGGGTGGGGGGGCAGGTTTGGACCTGGTAGGGGCTGGGGTGCAGGTTTGGACCGGGTTGGGGGCGCGGGAGTAGATTTGGACCAGATTGGGGGCAGGGGGCAGGATTGGACTGATGTTGGGGTGGGGGGCGGCGTTGGATGGGCAGGTGGGTGGGGGGGGTGCGGTGTTGGGGGCGATGTGTCGCGTAATGTGTGTTGCTGCAGTCTCCTGAACGGGGAGCAGACTTTAACAGTGCGAGCTCCAGAGGAAAGACATTTAATCAATTTTCCGAATAATCGATTTGAACAAAATAGTGCCCGCCTATCTCATTCAGATTATTGAGTTTCCACTGTACATATTTAATTTCACAAATGAGTGGTCTCCTTGTTTGCCATGTTCAGCAAATGAAGTTGCTTCTGACTGTTTTTCAGAAGAGCAGGAGTAGACCACTCAGCTCCTCGGGCCTGTTCCGCCATTCAACGAGACCATGGCTAATGTGTGACCTACCTCCATATTCTTGCCTTTGACCCATATCCTTTAATACCTTTGCTACCTCTGAAATGGCCTAACAAGCCACTCAATTCAAGGGCAACTAGGGATAAGCAATTAAGCTAGCCAATGGCATCCAAATGTGAAGAATGAGAAATCAAAAACAGAATGCTGTTTTGTTACACTAGTTTGATCTGATACCATGAAGCTCATCAGCATTTTCTATTACAGTTTCAGGTCACCAATGTCCACAGTTCTTTACTTTCTCTTATGCCATGACATTTAACAGGTTCCAGGGTCAATATTAAGGACTCTTATGATTACTTCCTTCTGCCTGTATACCACTATGTCACTATCTCTGTTCTGCCTGTCTTGCTGCTGAGACAAGACATAATCAGGGATGGTGATACCTGGTCTGTTGCTTGGTAGAGTATGACATTGTCAAGCCGTTACTTGAATAGTTTGTGGGACATCCCAGACTTAGTGAAGTTGTCAGGGCTGGATGTGCTTTTAACAATGTATTGGACAATGCATGTGGAGACCAGATTTCCTTCCTAACAGGGCATTAGTGAACCAGCGAGGTTTTTACAACAATTGATTATCATTTCGTGCTCATCAATGCTAGCTTTTTCTTAGTTTCAGATTGATATTAAAAAATTGAAAAAAATCTCATGTCACCACAGCACATTTCTGAATTGGTACCACTACTTAATCATCTCCCCTCTGTAACTGTCAATACAAATTAAAAGCCTTAACACTGCAAGTGCAAATGAAGTAAAACTTTGGTAATTAATTTCAGATAATGTCTTAAAAAGTTAATTAGCACGAACATTATGCCACATTGAGTATTCAATAGGTTTATTCGTGTCCTGTTGTAATTATGCAGTTCAAGTGTTGAATCTAACGATAAGTTGCAGCTAATTAAAATAACACTTCAATAAATATTTTCATTAGATTTGAACCTTTTAAAAGTATTTCTAGAATGCCTTCTGTACGTGCTGTTCAGTGTTATGTTATGTTATAGTTTGATGGCCTTTGAATTTGCTTTCTGTATCAGTTTTCCAGGAAGACTAACTATCAGTTCCTCTATTCTTTCAATGAAAATGTTGAGGAGACTTTCAATGTTTTAAATATTGCAGTGAGGTGTGGTTAGAGAGCTGATAGTGCACTATTACTCACTGCTCAGTAATGAAACTGATTTTGCTTTTGCAAATATTGTATTAAGTTGTGATTCTGATTTTGGACACAATGTCTCCGACTTTGCAGTAAGTTTTCTTCTTTGAGAAATCATAACCTTTATGATCATTTAACTAGATTGGATCAGTGGGGGTAATTTACACACAGTGTAGCTGTTGCAGTTACCTCATTGATCAAGTTAATTTAAACTAAAGTGGAAGAATGGAACAATGCAATAGATGGTATGATGCTGTAGGTGTGTTAAATTTTCAACTGAATTAAATTGAATTGAACTAGGCTTATTAAAACACGTCAATGAAAAGTTTACAAGATGCCACTTATGGCACCATCTTAGGGATAGAAGTACCAAGGTACAGATTCTTCATTACAAGTTCTGAGCAAAAATAAATTAGAAAATGAAGAAACAAAAAGCCCAGCATTATAGATTATAGGAATAAACTGGAAAATAGAGAAATAAGAAATTCAGAACTGCAGTCCTTCCAATCCAGTCCATGCTAGCACCTATCCTCCAGATTGTGCCAGACTTCACCTCAAAGTTTTCAAGGCCGGGTGACCACTCTGGAATCACGTTGAGATGAGACATTCTCGCTGAGGCCACATCAGTTAAAAGACCATCATATTGGGCTGTAAGACCACCACGCAGGGCTGAGAGACCACCAAGCTAGGCTGAGAGGCCACCACGTTGGGTCAAGAGGGCACCTTGCTAGGCTGGGAGACCTCCATACCAGGCCAGGATATTGCCACGCCTGACTGGGAGACTGCATCGCTAGGCCGGGAGGCCACCATGCCAGGGCAGGAAGATGCTTCAGAGTCTGTGCTAAAGCCCAGAGTGCAAAGCCAGGTGTCCAAGGCCGAGAGTCTAAGCCTGCACTGATGTAGGGAGTCTGAAGAAAGAAGTGAGAAGAAAACAATTCACAAAAGAGAAAAGAAAGAGAGAAAAAAAGAAAAAGAAAAAAGAAATGGACAGAGCAAGTGAGCTCTGGTTGAAGTATATTATTCCGCCACCATTGTGGACCCCATGGTCCAACCAGGCTGGCCTAGACTGACCTGATTCAGTAGTAGATCTATTTAAGAAGCCCATTGGAATCTTCAACAATCATTTTAGGGCACACTTAGCATCAACTAGAAGAGACAAGGAGGTACATTTTAAATAAATTTTGTTGAGCCAGCAAAAGCAGTAGCAAAAGCCATTGAGGCTTTCCAAGGATCATTCAGAGGGAAATCCAGATGCAACGGTTTTCCACTCTGTATCTCTTCTCATTACATTACACTGAATTGAATTGAATTGGATTTATAGTCACGTGTACTGAGACTTTGTCTTGTGAGCAATACAGGCAAATCGCAGAGTTAAGTAGTATAGATAAGTAAATAATAAGTAAACAGCAGTAGTAAACAAAAACAGAGGTACAGGTGAATGTTAAGAATCTGTGAGTCCATTCAGTATTCTAACAACAGTAGAGTAGAAACTATTTCAAAACCAGCTGGTGCATGTGTTCAGGCTTCTGTACCTTCTCCCTGCTGGTTAGATATATTAGATAAACACAAAGTCTCCACCCCCTCAACCTCATGGACAATTCTGCAATTGCGTTTGCAGGAGTTACCTTTTACCTTGAAAACCTTATTCAACTCACACAGATGGGATCCCTGGGGATTGAAGTCAGCTGTACTCGGGCAGGAATGCTGTTTTGCTCTGGGGAAGGCCTCAGCTGAGGAGGAAATGCTGATAAATTCCTAAGAGATCATTTACTGCTGAACTTATTCACTTCTTATAGGAAGAGATTGACCTTGCAATTCAAAGCAGAAGTAGGCCATTCAGTCCATCAAGTCTGCCTGCCATTTGTTGAGATCGTCACCTCCACTTTCCTGCCTTTTCCCCACAACCCTTGATTCCCTTACTGATTAAAAATCTGCCTATCTCACCCTTGAATAGACTTAATAACCCAACCTCAGCAGCCATCTGCAGTAAAGGATTCCACAGATTCACCATACTCTGAGTGAAGAAATTCCTTTGTATCTCAGTCTTAACTGGGTGACCCCTTATTCTGAAATTATACCCTCTGGTTGCAGACTTTGCCACAAGGAGAAACAGTCTTTCTGCATCCACCCTATCAAGTTGCCTAAGAATCTCACATGTTTCAATCAGGTCATCGCTCATTTTTTAAAATTCTAAGGAGTACATGCTCAAACTACCCTCCCTAACTTCACAACGTCCTGGTATCAATCACATGTGGATTTCCTCCAATGCTATTAAACTTTTCCTTTACTAGCTTACAGAGTGCTGTTGGATTTGGACTTGTCGAGACAGACAGTGCATATTCCATCATTCTCCTGACTCGTGCAAAGTAGGTGGTGGACAGGCTTTGGGGTGTCATGAAGTGAGTTACTTGCCTCTGACCAGTTCTTGCAGCCACAGTATTTATTTGACTAGTCCAGTTCAGTTCCTGGTCAATGGTAACCCCCAGGATGTCGATCGTGGATGATTCAGTGAGGAGAATAAAAGGGTTTGTGATCAAATTTACCTCATGTTGGTAATCAATGATTTATTACAATTTTCTGAAAGTTTATTAGGCTTAAGAATCAGCAGTTTAGATACAATATATTATTTAGATAAAGAAAGTATGCAACCATGACAATTGGGGATGAAACTGATAACAGAGGGCAAGCAAGCTGTCAGCACAGAATATTTCAGTCTCGTTGAAGTAATGGGGACAACATTCTGCTTTCTAATCAAGGTGTTGGGGAATTCTTCCCTTGGTCCTTCTCCTCTCCTGGTCTGTCTTCCATCTGCTTGGTGAAGACTACTCGATGAAGACTGCTGTCTATAAGGTCTGCTTGATTGAGAACTGATTATGGGAGAACTCTTACCTGCCCTGAGTCTACTCTATTCTTGGTCCCAGTGTGGATCCTTCAGCACTGATGTGTACTAGCCTCACTGATTTGTACTGCAGCGTAGAATCTCGCTCCTGAACTCTCTTGACTTGTGTGGCTTTTCCATCTCGAATGTGGCTTCTGTAACCTCCTTGGCCCCACGCAGAATTGGCCTATTCCCTGCAGACATCCCTGGCTGCCTCCTATCCTGCGTTTGGCACTTGTTGTTCTGTCATAATTGTAGGGGCAGGTTATTTTCTCTGTGTCAATTCATTTTCTGAACCCTTTTGGTCATTGGCTATGAGACAGCCATTCGTGATGTTTGATGATCTTCATCCCTTTACCCACCCTCCTCTCTGGATTAGTTTACCATTCTTCCTAAGGACAAATCCTTCTTATTAAACAATACACTGATAATAGCATTTGTTTGGTGTCAGTTGAATTATTGATGCAAGTCTTGGGCATTGTGACCTCTCTGTTTTTTTGCAATTCTTGCCTTTGTTTTCAAATGCTAGAATTTTGGCAAGTTAAGTATGGCTGTAAAAGCTTTTAAATGAAATTTCATGTTACAAAATAAATAAAGGGAAATTTTGTTCTTTAGGGACCCCAATATTCAACACAATATCAAGGGATAATGGTTAAATGGTCACTGCCATACATTTAGGAGAAAGTGAGGACTGCAGATGCTGGAGATCAGAGCTGAAAATGTGTTGCTGGAAAAGCACAGCAGGTCAGGCAGCATCCAAGGAGCAGGAGAGTCGACATTTCGGGCATGAGCCCTTCTTCAGGAATGAGGAGAGTGTGGCGCACTTACATTTGTATAGTACAGTTATACTTGCCAATTTTCAGCCCAAGCCTAGGCTAGGAGATTGGGCAAAGAAGTTACAGATGGAATGCAATGTGAGAAAGTTGATTTGATGTGATTTGATTTGATTTATTGTTGTCACATGTACCTAAGTGCAGTGAAAAATTTTGTTTTGAGTGCAGTACGGACAGATCATAACATTCAAGGACATACAGATCATAGTGTGATTGAACAGAGCAAGATATACAAGGTGTACAAAAGCAAGATCAACATTAGATTTGAAATTTGAGAGGTCTATTCAACAGTCTAATAATAACGTGGAGGAAACTGTTCTTGAACCTGTTGGTATGAGTGTTTAAGCTTTTGTATCTTCTGTCTGTCGGAAGAGTTTGAAAGAGATTATAACCGGAGTGGGAGGAGACTTTGATAATGATGGCTGCCTTTCCATTGGCAGTGAGAAGTGTAGATGGAGTCCATGGATGGAAGATTGACTTGCGTGATAGTCTGGACTGTGTTCACAAATTTCTGTAGGTATTTATGGTCCTGGGCAGAGCAGTTGTCGTACCAAGTTGTGATGCAACCAGATAGAATGTTTTCTCGGTGCATCTATAAAAGTTGGTAAGAGTCCTTATAGTGACCCTATAGAGGTTTACAAAATTATGAGGGGCATGATAGGGTAAATAGGCAAAGTCTTTTCCCTGGGTCGGAGAGTCCAGAACTAGAGGGCATAGGTTTAGGGTGAAAGGGGAAAGATATAAAAAAGACCTCAGGGGCAACTTTTTCAAGCAGAGAGTGGTATGTGTATGGAATGAGCTGCCAGAGGAAGTGGTGGAGGCTGGTACAATTGCAACATTTAAGAGGCATTTGGATGGGTATATGAATAGGAAGGGTTTGGAGGGATATGGGCCGGATGCTGGCAGGTGGGACTAGATTGGGTTGGGATATCTGGTCAGCATGGGCGGGTTGGACCGAAGGGTCTGCTTCCATGCTGTACATCTCTATGACTTATAACATGACAAATTTCCTTTGCCTCCGAAGGAAGCAAAGGCATTGTTGTGCCTTCATGACCATCGCATTGACATTGGTGGTCCAGGACAGATTGTTGGTTATTGTTGCGCGTAGAAACTTGAAGCTTTCGCCCTTGAAAATGTGAGATTATGCACTTTGGAGGAAGAATAGAAACATAGGTTATTTTCTAATTTGGAAATCTGAAGCAAAAAGGGACTTGGGAGTCCTGGTTCAGGGTTTTCTTAAGGTTAACATGCAGATTCAGTTGGCAGTTAGGAAGACAAATGTAATAATTTTTTAAATCACACAACACCAGGTTATAGTCCAATTGGAAGCACTAGCTTTTGGATCACTGCTTCTTCATCAGGTGGTTGTGGACCACCTTTAAAACTGAGATTAGAGGAATTTCTTCAGCCAGAGAATTAGAATTAGAATTAGGTTTTATTGTCACATGTAATCAAGTCCATAGATACAGGAGTACAGTGAAAACTGTAAGCAGTCACTTTCTTAGGTACAAGGTCATTGAGTGTATTTAAGGCAGAGGTAGGTAGGTTCTTGATTGGTAAGACAATCAAAGAGGAGAAGGCAGGAAGATGGGGTTGAGAAACATATCAGCCATGATAGAATGGCGAAGCAGACTTGATGGGCTGAATGGCCTATTTCTGCTCCTATATCTTATGGTCTCAAAGAAACTGGATGTGGATCTTGTGGTGTTGAAGAATTCATTAGACGTTTATTACAGCTCTTCATTATATTACTAATTTTACATTTCTCATCTCCGACAAATTTTCACATTAAGTCATAAGTTACATACAACATCATGTTTTCAGTTGAACGTCTTGTTGCAAGTGATGCCAAGGTAAGTTGGAGTATGAGATCTTTATACCCACAGGTCATGTGCTATGATGCAGTGATGATATCGTGAGAATGTTTCTTCAAGATATAATGATATGCTAACCATGCAACATACAACATCCCCCTTATACCAAAGATAATAAAACCTAAAAACCAAACTGATATATATAATTGCAAATAGGCACATGTTGTTAATCAATACTTATAAGAAAAGTTTAAATAGAGTTTACATTTCAAAGGTCGATGTAACATTTTGGCTACTTGATAACTCAGTCTGGTTTGTTGATTGTACACTCATCTGGAGAAATGCATGCTGTTCTCTGTTGTGCCCATTTGGCAACTTCTTGTCACGATACAGATTCCTGTCATTCAGCACCACTGCACAATCATCTTGTGGAGGTGCCGGTGTTGGACTGGGGTGGATAAGGTCAAAAGTCACATGACACCAGGTTCTGGTCCGACAGATTCATTTGATAGCACAAGCTTTCATAGCTCTGCCCTTTCGTCAGGTGAAGTGAAGGCAGCACCCAGGCACAGACTTTATAATCAGACAGATCAAACGACCATACAAGTGCTGTGAATGGAGTATCGACAAAATGAGTAATATATCTCTGCAGGTGATCAAGAGCGGCTGACATGTGTAACGTGGACATTATATCTTGGCATGATTCCTTAGACATTAGGATTTCTTTGCACTTGAAAATAAATTGTTGCATATATCAATTTCATCCCTGTGTGGCCAAAATGCTTATGTTCTCAGAAGCTTAGTTAATACCACTCTGGATAAAGATGATTTGCAATTTAGCAACCAGTCATCTTCAGTCATTCTCAGTTGTCACATTGGCTTTGGCCATAGTGTAACAGGTTAACCTTTAACTTCTTAGTCTAGAGCATTAATGTGTAGATAAAATGGAATATCTTAGTCTTTGTGTGGTTTTGATGTGGAGGTGCCAATGATGGACTGGGATGTTCAAAGTGAAAAGTCACACAATACCAGGTTGCAGTCCAACAGTTTTATTTGAAATAACAAACTTTCGGAGTGCAGCTCTTGGACAATGCTCTGAAACGTTGAAATTCCAAATATACTTATTGGGCTATAACCTGGAATTGTGTGACTTTTGACTTTTTGCGGTTTGGCTAATGTGCTAAGCATATTACACATAATTATCCAGGTATCTGGTGCATAGGTTCCTTAGAGTCATATCTGCAGAGATCATTGATGATTTGATAATGTCATGTGTGGTGTATTCTTTACAACGGGTGTGATTTAAATCCATGTTCTGTGTATACTGGCAGTCCCACGACTGCATGGCTACAGGTATCTACCAGGTAGAAGATTTCAGGAAGTTACAATGAGCTTCAGCATTAGACTGCTATGTGATTCTGCCAAAGCATAGAATTGGCGATTTGTTGTTCATTGTGAGACATCCACCAGTTAAGGTATATGATAAAGTTTACCTGATGGCAAGACTGATATATGCATAGAGACTGAATAAGAAAGGATCTCTATAATATTGTATAGGCAGGGCTAGGCAAAGTAAACAAAGAAAAAGGATGATTCCAATGACCAGGGATTACAGTCTAACTATTTAGGGTAGACCATGTAGAACTGAGATGAGGAGAACTTTCTTCCCCAAGAAAGTGATGAGTCTGTGGAATTCACTGCCACAGAAAGCCAAAACATTGAGGGTAAAATATTGGATATTTTCAAAAATGAGTTGTCCTTGGCCTTGTAAATGGAAGATATTGTGGGTTTGGAAAATGCTTTTTTCTATGATTCTATGTTTCTTAAAGTACATGTACCACCTAAGCACAACCCCAGGGTCCTCATACACAGCACTGTATGTTTAGTATTTCTGTTGTCATGACATCAGAAGACTTGGTTTAGTATATTTGTTGTTCCCAGTACACATTTGGCGTTGGATGTAAAACAGGTAGTATGACCAATTAGAAACAACTGAATAGCTGAGGGAGTTAGCGGAGATGAAAAAGCTGGATTTGTCAGTGTACCTGTGAAAACTGAAGTAAAGTAGTGATATTTAGTCTTCATACTATGTAACAGTAATTTATCTACAGTTATTAGAATAAGTGGGTATATCGTGTAATTATGAATAAACCTGATCTAATTATGTACTTCATCTGCTTATATAATTATCTTAATTGCAAAACAGTCATTCTCTTATAACTAAAAGAAGTAAGTACTATTTGGTAAAATTGGACAATTTAATTATTATGCCATTAGCAATAACATAGTAATTATGTGTGCGGCTTAAAGGTTATTTGCATATGTATATGCATAACGTAATACAAGATAATTATAAAGATTTTCTCATAATGAAAACAAAACTCTCCGAGAGAATTCCAAATGATGAACAGGAGAAACATTAAATTTCATAGCTCTGGTTTGTTGATTGTACACTCATCTGGAGAAATGCATGCTGTTCTCTGTTGTGCCCATTTGGCAACTTCTTGTCACGATACAGATTACTGTCATTCAGCACCACTGCACAATCATCTTGTGGAGGTGCCGGTGTTGGATCCAACTAATTTTTTTCCCATAGTTATTCACAGATGACACAAAAAAATAGTTTTCTGTCTTGTTCCAATAGCATTCCAGTTCTTTTCATATTGTTTCATTTTTTTCCTCTGTTCTTCTCTCCAACATACGATGCTTCTTGTCTTGCTCTTCTTTCAATTTCATTTACATTTTCCTACTGTGGTAGTTGCATCACGTCGATAGGAATTATAACCCCAGCTTCCCCTCCCACAGTAAAAATGGGTATGTTTGTGTCAGGTGTGACCACAATCTCAAACAAATGTTAACAAATCTCAACCCTGCCACACACCCAGTCTTAGTTTAGCAGAGGTGAACAATAAACCCGCATTTAGGGCTGGCTTCCAGACACTTTCCATCCCTTTCCTAAAACCAGAGCACTTTCCTTGCCTTGCCCACATGATTTGGAACCCCACCAGTTACCGCAGATCCAGCTGTAGGCTTTCCATCTTCTCCTGAACTGCAACTTGTTCCTGGTGAAGAAACCTGCTGGAAACAAGATCACAAGCTGTGGAGTCAACATTTTCACACTGTGTAGAGAAATGCGGACTTCTGAATTCTACTACTAGCACTCCTCTTCTGCCTTCACTATCCTTCTTGGAAATCCCACTCATGTCAAGATTATCAGTCATGTTTTAAATTCTCCCTCAGTTTTCTTGTTTGCTTTCTCTTCTATGTCTCCAGATTTCTTACCCCATCCAAGACGGTGTAGGGTTTGTACCAACAGAATTGAGGGCCAGGGTCAAATGGAGGAAATGATGAAAGGAGATTCAAGAGATTGAGGTTAGGTAGGGACTTGGGTTGCTAGAGGATGGTTTAGGGAAGAAATAAAGGATCTGTGTACGAGGAGAACTCTGCTCCAAATCATCACCCACCAAAAAGTAAGTGACTCTTGCTGAGACTCTTCAATCAATGGAGGAAAGTGACTCACGTTAATCTATGTCAAATAAAGAGGTGTATTGATTGCTCGTTAGAAGGAGGTTGACTTGATCTGATTGATGGGGAGAAAGTGAGGTCTGCAGATGCTGGAGATCAGAGCTGAAAATGTGTTGCTGGAAAAGCGCAGTAGGTCAGGCAGCATCCAAGGAACAGGAGATTCGACGTTTCGGGCATAAGCCCTTCTTCAAGAAGGGCTTATGCCCGAAACGTCAAATCTCCTGTTCCTTGATCTGATTGATTAATGACTGGATGTACAGGGTCAGTCTTTGACAGAAGAGTTGTTGCAGTGAGCAGCAATATTTCTGAAGGCACCGGCTCTTGTATCTTGTGTTTGCCGATCCCTGAAGCTTCTTGAAGGAAGATCTCTATCCGGTAGGAATGGGTGGTTACCCTTTGCTCATGGTTGTCAAGGTGACCACAGCCTTCAGTTATTTCAAATCCACCTTCTTCCAAAGATCCGCTTGTGTTGTTGCTATAAAAATGAACACGGCTTGACTATCAACAACAGATTGACACAGATAACTGAGATGAAGGTCACATCCTCTGCCCTTCTCAAATATCACTTAATCTATCATTAAAAGAAGATTTTGTTATCTTCATTTGCATTTTGCACCTCACCATGGTTGTAAACAACTCACTTCGAGCTGTGCACCCTGCAGCTACACCATTCAGGTCACCAATACTTTCTTCATGAGAGCTTCTAACTTTAGATCAGGGAGACTGACGTGTCCAGTCAAATGTAAAAGACTGATAGCTTTGCTTCCTGAGCAGGATTTCATAAGTTCACTGGTGGGGTATGAGCTGTATTCATTTGCAATAAAGACAGAAGTAAAGAAAACCATGGCATCCATCAGCCTCATCTTTATCTTTCCTCTTGGAGACAAATTAAATTCCCTGTTACTCAAAGGCAGAAGGGTATTTGGCAGCCATGAGTGAGTTGTTTACAACCATGGTGAGGTGCAAAATGCAAATGAAGATAATAAAATCTTCTTTTAATGGTAGATTAAATGATATTTGAGAAGGGCAGAGGATGTGACCTTCATGTCAGTTATCCGTGTCAATCTGTTGTTGATAATCAAGCCGTGTTCATGCTGGTCAATTGCATTTTTGTGACAGCAACAGAAGGTAAAATTGGTCTCATGCATTGATCATAACAGAACACATATGGATTGCTACTTATGTTAAAATATGGGCAAAAGATACCATACAGATCCATTAAGCATTATCCTGCTGATGTTTTCAATACTGAGCCTATTTGTTACAATTTCTATTGTTGCCTCAAAGAGGCAGAATACAGAAAAGACATTGAATGCTGAGTGACATGGTGTAAAGACAACAATCTCTATTAACATCAGCAAAATGAAGGAGCCCATTCTTGACTTCAGGAAGGGGAGAGGAGGACACGCCCCTGTCTGCATCAATGGTGCTGAGGGTGAAGATGGTTGAGAGCATCACATTCCTGGGAATGATGATCACCAACAATCTGTCCTCATCTACCCACGTTGACATGATGTTCAAGAAAGCACAACAACATCTCTACTTCCTCAGGAGGCTAAGTAAATTCAGCATATCACAAGGACTCTTACCAATTTTTATAGGTGCACCATAGAAAGCACTCTATCTGGCTGCATTACAGCATGGTGTAGGTTGGGCCTAGGACATTTTCCTGAGGAATTCCAGTGACGTCCTGGAGTTGAGAAGATTGCTCTCCAACACCCGCAACCACCTTTCTTTGTGCTTGGTATGATTTCACCACAGAGAGAGACTTTCCCCTGATTGCCATTGACTCTAGAAACATAGACAATAGGAGCAGGTGGAAGCTATTCAGCCCTTAGAGCTTGCTCACAATTCAGTATGACCACAGCTGATCTTCCCAACTCAGTACTCTGCTCCTATATTTCCCCATCCCCTTTAATCCCTTTAGCCATAAGAACTATATTTAACTCCTTAGTCATGCGTCATAGAGTCATACAGCAGAGATACAAACCTTTCGGTCTAACTTGTCTATGCCAACCAAGTTTCCCAAAGTAAACTAACCCAATTTGCCTGCATTTGGCTCTTATTCCTTTAAATCTTTCCTATCTATGTACCTTTTCAAATGATTTTTAAATGTCATAACTGTACCTACATCTACCATTTCCTCTGGCAGTTCATTCCATATATCAAACTACCCTCTGTGAAACAGTTGACTCTCAGGTCACTGTTAAACCTTTCTTCTCTCAACTTCAAATTATGCCCTCTACTTTTGAACTCCCATACTGTAGGGAACAGACCTTTGTTTTCATCTTATCTATGCCCCTGATGATTAGACTCAACCACTTTCTGTGTCCGTTTTTCTGTGGCTCCTTGATGTCAAATTTAGTCAAATATGGCACTGATGACAAGGGCAGTCACTCTCACCTCACCAAGTATTCCAGCTCTTTTGTCCGTGTTTAAATCAAGGCTGCAATGAGGTCAGTCATCCTGTTGGGACCCAAACTGGGCATCAGTGACCAGGTTATCACTAAATAGATTCTGCTGGACAGCACCATTGACCACTCCTTGCATCACTTTACTGATGATCGAGAGTAGACTGATGGGGACGGTAATTGGCCAGTTGAATTTATCCTTGTTTGTGTACAGGGCATCTCTGAGCAATTTTCCATGTTTTTGGGTAGATGCCAGTTGTTGTAGCTTTACTGGAACAACTTGGTTAAGGGTGCGGCAAATTCAGGTACCACACACCTTCAGTACTATTCCTGAAATGTTGCCAGAACCTATAACCTTTACAGCATCAAATGTCTCCCACCTTTTCTTGATATCTGGAGTGAAGTGATTTGAACTGTCAGAAGACTGGTATCTGTGATGCTGGGGACCTCCGGCAGGGAGCTAACTGAAGATGTGTGGTTCCAGAATTTTGCAGTGACTTGGATTGTGAAGCTTATGCATGTGCCTTCCTTGAAGTTGCATGTACCCTCATTACCTCAACCCTACCAACATTCTTATCTTTCCTTGAAATTTATAATACCAAAATTTCATAGCTTCCAAGAAAGAGAATTAAAATATATAATTTTAAAAATGGCTTGAGAAATAATTGAAAACCGTCACACTTTGCTTACAGTTTGATCCTATTGCAGTCTGATAATCACAGCCTTCAGATATTTCATTAGAGACAAAAAACACTGAAGCTGCTGGAATCCAAAGGAGATGGGCAGCAGGCTGGCAGAACACAGCAAGCCAGGCAGTGTCAGGAGGTGCAGAACCCTTCCTGAAGAAGGGTTACACCTGAAACGTCAACTTCTGTACCTCCTGATGCTGCTTGGCTTGCGGTGTGCTTCCAGCTTCCTGTCTGGCCACTTCAGAAATTTTATCAGAAAGATGATCCAATGGAGAAAAGACTATGTAGGGAAGATACTAGATTTATTTTTCAAATCCAATTTTTGTAATTGTATTTCAGTTTCCTTTCCTTTGGACATGACAGTCATAAGAAAGTCCAAAAAGAGAAAAGATCATCTGCTTCAACCAGCATTTGTTTGTCATAACTTCTGTTTAGAATTGCAAACTATTAGATTAGATTACTTACAGTGTGGAAACAGTCCACATCAACCCACCGAAGCACAACCCACCCATGCCCCTACCCCTACATTTTACTCCTAATCTAGGACTACGGGCAATTTAGCATGGCAAATTCACCTGACCCGCACATCTTTGGACTATGGGAGGAAACCGGAGCACCCAAAGGAAACCCACGCAGACGCAGGGAGAACATGCGAACTCCACACAGTCGCCTGAGGCAGGAATTGAACCCGGGTCTCTGGCGCTGTGAGGCAGCAGTGCTAACCACTGTGCCACCGTGCCGCCTATATTCCTGCTAGTATTCACTGATGGAAAAGTCTCCTTTGTTTACTGCTTACAGAAAAATGCGTGGCTCTTTTCTAATTGCTAGAAATATCTCCAGAGGAAACTTTCTCCCTGGGTAAATCACATAGCCTGCGTGGAAATTCAAAAGGTCCAGCTCCTCTGAGCCTGGAGGCTTCACTCACCAAATTTCTCCAGCATTGATCCATGTCGCACACTGGAGAATGAGATTGTGTCACTGGAGATCAATCAGTCAGAGCCCAAGAGAGTCACACATGGAGATACTGTTTGCGAAGGTACCACCTTCCCAGTGGAAACCAAACAGAATTTTGCCTGTGGCAATGATTAGCAGATTTCATGTGTACTCCCTTGCGAATATGGATATTTGAAGATGTAACACCAAACTTCACCTTTGAAATTGACAGAATGTGACCACCATGATCTGGGGCTTGCAGTTCTCATTTTAGTTAGCACCAGGGAAGTTTTCTGTTTGTTACAGTCATTAATAAAGCAAGTGACAGCTTCTCTAGGCTCTAGGATACCTCTGGACTATCCTCCTTGGTAAAAGTATTGCCCTCTCAGTAGCAGGTTTCAGGTGAGGGAGTATCCTTCACATTCATTTCACTTGGAGCTGAAATATATGCTGTTTTTTTCATAGCTTTAGGGACCTCAAAGCTACCATTTGATAAGTCAGTTTTTCTGATCACTAAGGACAAATCCTGGTCCCACGCTGACCATGACACAATCTACAGAGTTGCAGCCCACAGAAACTCAAGCCCAGTTACAAACTGCCAGGTCCAAAGAGTACATCACCTCACCAAAGGAGTATTCTGGCCATCGAAAGAACTGCACAAAGTTCAGTCCTGCACTTACCTGGTGTGCTGTATACGCTTAGGATTTCAAACTCACAGACCACAAAAATCCCCCTTCAGTCGTAGCAGCAGATAATCTCAATGGTCAGTTCTCTCTATGAACTGCACATGCAGAAATCCTGACCTGGTCCCATTCCTACCTTGGTGAAAATGTGAGGTACTTTCTTGGGGTTGGGATTTCTGATTTGTGATCTCATCTGCTATTTTGGGCAGAAAGCATCTCCGTTCCGAAGAACACCTGGGCCTTAAACTCTGGGAACACGATGGTTCAGGTGTGACATGACTGTGAGTAGAGATGCCAACCAGTTTGACTGGCCAGCAGTTCTCTGAGGCAGAATATCCTCCCAAGTGAGGGGCGAAAGTCTCACTTCCAACCAGAAATGATCACTGGCTGTCGACGATGACAAGGATGTGTTTTGTGTTGCCAGTTCAGAAATCCCACAGCCTACTCAATCATACTCATTGAATTTTCCTCAACTGGAGTTGTTTCCTTTTCCAAGAATGTGAATGCTTTCAAGGGGGTGGCAAAAATGTTTACAGGAGCCAGAATGGGAGGTCCCAATGAAGGGGGTGAGTGAAATAGACAGGCCAGGAGGAAAGGGAAGCCAGGATGGAGCTGTCTTATGGCCTGTTAAAGAGACACTACCTATCCTGCACACCTTCTTGCCAACTACCTGCCTGGGCAGTGACAGCTGCTGAGCTGGGGGCTTTGTGTGGGCCTCTCCTGCCACTTGCATGTGGTGAGCATGTGTCCACACTATTTTGCCACATTTCAATGTCACCCCCCCACCTCTCCCCAGGTGTAAATCTTCTGGAAGGGACCGGTGCATCTAAACTACAGTGAACAACAGAAAAATGAGTGAGCAATTTAAATCAGACACCAAAGGATTACCAGGGTGGTGAAAATGTAATCTTGAGCTACATTACTGGCTGGGCTTGTATTTAGTGCAAGACACCATCTTTGATAAGCAGCTGAAAGAGACACTAGAATAACTGCCATGAGGATCATTAAGGCGCTGAGTGATAATTAAGTTTCCTGCCAACACTCACTAATGAGGCTGTATGTCAGTTTCTGGCTAGAACTATAATTGACGACTTCTTCTAACAGTGGTCAGCTGAACACAAATAATTAAGTCATTTCTGAAAATTACAAAAATGGCTGGAAGTCACAACTGGCTATTTCTCTTCATTTGCTTCTGTAGATAGACTGATTAAAATGCATTTGAAAAGGATTTCTGAGATTTATTGAGACTTTCTTGAATATTTTGCTAAGGTTTCATCAATACATTTATCATTAATTTTTCCTTCAGAAACTCGTTAAGGACTTTACCTAAATAGAATGAAACCTGAGCTATTTTACCTTATTAAGGGAAATCAGCAGGAGGAGGTTGATTTTGTGACTAGCTTGTGTCCTTTGCTATGCTGCTGAGTTAGGTGCTGGGATCTTTGCTGTTTGTAATTCACATTAATAATCTGGACACAAATGTAAGAGGTTTGATCATTAATTGTTGTGGTTCTGTTCGCCGAGCGGGGAGTTTTTGTTGCAAACGTTTCGTCCCCTTTCTCGGTGACATCCTCAGTGCTTTGATCAGTAAGTTCACAGATATTATGAAAATTGGTGATGTTTATTTGTAAATAGCGAGGAGGAAATCCTTAAATGACAGGGCAATACAGACAGACTGGTCAGAGGGCTGAACACTGGCAATTGGAATTTAATCCGGCAAAGTGTGAGGTGATACATTCTAAGAGGACTAATAAGGCAAGGGAGTTAATGGTAGGACCTTGCTGTACATGTCCACCGGCCCTTAAAGGCAGCAGAACATGCTGCAGATGGTTATGAAGCGGCACGGTGGCACAGTGGTTAGCACTGCTGCCTCACAGCGCCTGTAGACACGGGTTCAATTCCCGACTCAGGCGACTGACTGTGTGGAGTTTGCACGTTCTCCCCGTGTCTGCGTGGGTTTCCTCCGGGTGCTCCGGTTTCCTCCCACAGTCCAAAGATGTGCGGGTCAGGTGAATTGGCCAAGCTAAATTGCCCGTAGTGTTAGGTAAGGGGTAAATGTAGGGGTATGGGTGGGTTGCGCTTCGGCGGGTCGGTGTGGACTTGTTGGGCCGAAGGGCCTGTTTCCACACTGTAAGTCTAATCTAAAAAAAAAGCCATAACCAGCAGATGGTTATGAAGCCATATGTGAGACCTAGGTGAGGCATTGAAGACATTAGTTGGGCTACAATTGGAGTATTTTGTGCAGTTTTGCTCACACACTGTAGCAATGATGTGATTGCAGTAGAGTGGATTCGAAGTACAGATTCACCGGGATGTTGCTTGGGATGGAGCAATTCAGGTATGAGAGGATTAGAAATGCTGGAATTGTTTTTTTAATTGAAAGAGAAAGCTATGGTGGGACACAATTGAAGTCTACACTATTATGAAGCCATAGATAGGATAGAAAGGCAGAAACTTTCGTAAAGGACAGTAACCAGGGAGCAGGAAGTTTCAAGGGGATTTATTTAAGATCTCTTTTACTAAGAGGATGGTGGCTATCTGGAACTCATTATCTGAAGGAGTGTGAGAGGCATCAACCATCCACAACATTTTATTTATTTAGATGATTGCTTGAAATGCCATAGCATACAAGGCAATGGGCTGAGTACTGAAAAGTGAGATTAGAGTTTGATGGGCAGTGCTGATATGATGGGCCAAAAGTCCTCTTTCTGTACTGTGAAACTCTAAGATTCAAATGTGAATGATTGATCATTGGCAACTTGCAATGGAAGCCCCTTGAATTTGAGAAGGAGATGAGATCAGACAGAGCAGCCTCTGCTGATGGGAGAGAACCTTCACCGCCGCTCCCTCACCACCAGAGGAAGAACGCCTCATCTTCCACCTCGGAACACTTCAACCCCAGGGCATCAATGTGGACTTCAACAGTTTCCTCATTTCCCCTTCCCCACCTCACCCTAGTTCCAAACTTCCAGCTCAGCACTGTCCCCATGACTTGTCCAAACTTGTCCTATCTGCCTAGCTCCTTTTCCACCTATCCACTCCACCCTCTCCTCCCTGACCTATCACCTTCATCCCTCCCCCACTCACCCATTGTACTCTATGCTACTTTCTCCCCACCCCCACCCTCCTCTAGCTTATCTCTCCACGCTTCAGGCTCACTGCCTTTATTCCTGATGAAGGGCTTTTGCCTGAAACGTCGATTTCGCTGCTCCTTGGATGCTGCCTGAACTGCTGTGCTCTTCCAGCACCACTAATCCAGAATCTGGTTTCCAGCACCTGCAGTCATTGTTTTTACCCCGCGTAGAGTGGGCAGTCAGACTGCTTCTTTCTTGCAACTCCAGGGCACTATACCTCCTCTCCACCTCTCCACCATGATCTTCAATGCAGGGGCCTAAATCCCTTAGCTCCTTCTCAAATAGTTTCAGATCCTCTCTGAAACATTCAGTTGTGTGGCAGTCAGCGAACTCCACACTCCTAAGTACAACTGGGTACATGGAGGGTAACTACCACATAAAAACAAAGCATACAGATGACTGTTTTAGTACCTCAAAGCTCATTTAAATGATGGTAATCACAATTTGTTTTCAAAGTACAGTCTAAAGCCAGTTAACTATACAAGTCTCATGAGTACATTAACTACAAAGTGTCTGTTTTTATAGAAGACACAAATCATTCTGGTAATGTCACTGGAGTAGTAATCCATAGGCCTCAGCTAATACTCTGGGATTTGAGTTCAAATCTCATCATAACCTCTGGTGGGATTTCAATTGAGTTAATGAAGTCAGGACTTGAAAGTAAAGGTGATCATGAAAGTATCATTAATTGTTCTAGGATTCCCATTGGTTCACCGTGTCCTTTAGGAGAGGAATTCTTCCATCTTCCATCAGTCACGGGTGATGCAGGACCACAGGTTCACGGTATTGTGTTTGACTCTAAACTGCCCTCTGAAATGACCTAGCAAGCCACTCACAAAAACAAGAACAGAAATTGCTGGAAAAACTTAGCAGATATGACAGCATCTATCGAGAGAAATCAATTAACATTTCAGGTCCAGGCTGGTTGCTCTATCAAGGTGTTGGAAGTAGGTGTTCAAGCTTGACAGTGGATAACAGACCCCATATTCTTGAACTTCAAGATGACACAACATTTCAAAAGTGCTATCATAAGATAGCTCAGCATTGTGCCTCAGTTCAAGAGTATGAGTTCAGAAAGTTAGCTTGGAAACATTTGCCTTTGCCTATCTATTGGGATGCTGCTGGATCTGCTGAGTTTCTCCAGCACTTCCGCTTGTGTTTCTAAACTGAACCACCCTTCTTCCAGGCACACATTATTCCAAATAATTCACAAGGCTTCTCCTGAGTTTGAACATCGAGTCTTAGCTGTAACTACTGCTCCCACTCCCTGGACTTGTCTAGAGTCTGCAGCATCTTTTTGGTATGGCATCTCTTGTTGGAGAGAGATTTTAGAGAGTAGGTTTGAGTCAGCAGCACAATTTGATCGTTAATAGGAGCTCCTTGCCAATGCGGCATGGAGATAGAACATAGAATATTACAGCGCAGTACAGGCCCTTCAGCCCTCAGTTTTGCGCCAACCTGTGGAAGCAATCTGAAGCCTGTCTATTCTACACTATTCCATTTTCATTCATATGTTTATTCAATGATCATTTAAATGCCCTGAAAGTTGGCAAGTCTACTGCTGTTGCAGGCAGTGCATTCCATGCCCCTACTCCTTTCTGAGTAAAGTAACTACCTCTGACATCTGTTCCATATCTATCACCCCTCAATTTAAAACTATGTTCCCTTGTGCTAGCCATCACCATGTAAGGAAAAAGCTCTCACTGTCCACCCTATCTAACCCTCTGATATCTTGTATGTCTCAATTAAGTCACCTCTCAATCTTCTTCTCTCTAACGAAAACAGCTTCAAGTCCCTCAGCCTTTCCTCTTAAGACCTTCCCTCCATACCAGGCAACATGCTAGTAAATCTCCTCTGAACTCTTTCCAAAACTTCCACATCCTTCCCATAATGTGGTGACCAGAACAGCATGCAATACTCCAAGTGTGGCCGCACCATAGTTTTGTACCGCTGCAGCATGACCTTGTGGCTCTGAAACTCAATCCGTCTACCAATAAATGATAACACATCATACGTTAACAACCCTATTAATTTGAGTGACAACATTCAGGGATATATGTACATAGACACTGGAGATATCTCTGCTCATCTATACTACCAAGAATCTTAGCATTACACCAGTACTCTGCATTCCTGTTGCTCCTTCCAAAGTGAATCACCTCACACTTGACGGCATTAAACTCCATTTGCCACCTCTCAGCCCAGCTCTGCAGCTTATCTATGTCCCTCTGCAACTTACAACATCCTTCAGCACTATCCACAACTCCACCGACCTTCGTGTCATCTGCAAATTTACTAACCTATCCTTCTACGCCCTCCTCCAGGTCATTTACAAAAATGACAAACAGCAATAGATCCAAAATAGATCCTTGCCATACACCACGAGTAAGTGAACTCCAGGATGAACATTTCCCATCAACCACCACTCTCTGTCTTCTTTCAACTAGCCAATTTCTGATCCAAACTGCTAAATCACCCTCAATCCCGCAAACTCCAAGACACTCCCCTTCTCCCAATAAAGTACAGGATATTTATACATTCCATGTTACAATGATTATATACAACACTGACGTCAGTGTTAGCCACATCCTCTTTAACTTACATATCCAATCCTGTGAATGCAAGATCAATGATGGACAACTCCATGGACAACTCTTGGTCTTCTGATGATCTCGTTATGTTTACCAAACATCCTTTGCCCTATCCTTGGGCTTTCAGAATGTATCTTACTGCACTGGATGAGTAAATCCTTACTGAGGATTTGTTGAACCTGAGCCTCTTCAGTTTCCTTAATCTTTTCTTTCTACCTTTGACTGCCAATTAATTATGGAATTCCTTTTTTGTATCTTCTACTGTGCAGCAACAAAATATTTGTTTAATTCCTTTGAAATTTCCTTACTCTCCATGATCATTTACCTTTCCAAATGGCTAAAAGAGCAATATTTATTTTAGCTACTCTCCTCATGTTTTTATACTTTAAAACAATGTTTGCATTCTGTTTTTATATTCCTGCCTTTTCTTATTTATGACTATACTTTGGTGGCTGTTGGCTAGTTTCAAGACAAGCCCAATTTTCAGGCTTTCTGTTACTTGTTACAACAATATAATGTCTCTCACTGTTAATTTACCATATCTTTAATTTATTTATTTTATCTTTAATTCATTTGTTTTATTTTTATGGTTGGCATGGCGATTCAGTGGTTGGCACTGCTGCCTCACAGCATCTGAGTCCTGGGTTTGATTCCAGCCTCGGGCGACTGTCTGTGTGGCGTTTGCACGATCTCCCTGTGTCTATGTGAGTTTCCTCTGAGTAATCCAGTTTTCCCATGCAGACTAATGATTTGCAGGTAATGTGGATTGGCCATATTGAAATTGTCCGTAGTGTTCAGCGATGTGTAGGCTAGTTGGATTAACAATGGGAAATGTGAGGTTACAGGATGTGGTAGGGGTCTGGGTCTGCTTGAGATGCTGTTAGGGAGGTTGGTGTGGATTTGATGGGCCAAATCACCTCCTGCACTTTAGAGGTTTTGTCATGCTTTAGAACATGAATCTGAAATGTTAAGTTTGATTTCTCTCATCAGATGCTGCAAGGCTTGTTGAGTTTTTCCAGCACCTTCTGTTTTTGTTTCATATTTATAGCATCCACAGTTCATTTTTTTTTGTTTTGTAAGCCACTCAGTTCAAGGCATGTACAATAAATGCTGCTGTTGCCAGTAGCACCCACATCCTGTAAAAGGATAAAGCTAAAAAAAATTTGGAAAGGTGGATTTACCAGAACACAGAAAATATTTGCTATGTTTTGTCTGTAAGTTACATAAGAGATCAAGTAGTGTTAAATCTTTAAGCTTGTATGATTAGACACAGACATGAACTGTAATCTTGTTTCATGCTGTTTCAATATATGTTCAGAAAGAGAACTCTTTGTATAAACAAAGATAATCTTATAAAAATAATTTAATCTGGGATTTGGTTCCAATTAACTTTAAAGTGACTTTGTGAAAATGTCTCAAAGATGTTATTAGTACACATTATACAATCTGTCTAAATCAGAATGGTGGTGTGAATTTGTACTCCAGTCGTTAAAATAATAATTATTCATCATACTTTTTTGGCTACTTTTGTACATTTCTGGATAGATAATGAGGCCACATTGCTTTTTAAACCTACCCTTTTAAAAAGACCCACAACTTTAAAAACTTGAGCTAATAGTGTTTATTGTAAAGATGTATTGTGATGTACATTGTAGGTAGGAGATATGCCATATGTTCTTGAGCCAAAGTACAGTTAACGAGAGGCAGTTGGTCATATCCAGTGATCACTGTGTCACAGGGACTGTGAAAGGCCCTCAAAACTATTCTGCTATTTAATGTGTTCATGCTGATCTGTACTTTCACTTACTTTTCCCCCTTTGACTCCATGTTCCTTCAACTGCATGGTGGCTCAGTAATTAGCACTGCTGCCTCATAGCACTAGGGACCTGGATTCAATTACATACTTGGGTGACTGTGTAGAATTTGCACATTCTCACCTTGTCTGCCTGGGTTTCTTCTGGGCGCTCTGGTTTCCTCCCACAGTCCAAAGACATGCAGGTTATATGGTTTGGCCGTACCGCAGTTGTCCATAGTGTTCAGGAGTGTGGAGGCTAAGTGGATTAGCCAGAGTAAATGTGGGGTTATGGGATATGGTGCTTGGTCTAGGTGGGAGGCTCCTTGGAGTGTCAGTGCAATGAGCTGGATGGCCTCCTTCCTCACTGTAGGGATTCTATAATTCAGTTTTACTCCCATGCTGGTTGGAGTTCCATTCCGAGCTATAAGCACTGAAGAAATTCTTCTGTATGCAGTCCTGAAATTGCATATATCTATACTCTCTCTAGTTTAATTCAAAATAATGCTCTGGTTGAAACTCCTCTATTTTATATGCTGCCTTAAATGTAAGCCAAGGTTATTGTTCATATATTTCCTTTCAAGGGTAGTGACTTCTAGTGTTTCCAATCTTTAATCATAACTCCACTGAAAACAGAGCTCCAGTTTTATCTCTGCCTTCTCAATGTGTACAGAGATTCAAATGGCAGCCAGGCACTACTCCGCTAAATTCATGCCTTCTGATATTTTAGCTCCTTGATTTTATGAGAACACAAGAACATCACTTGCAGACAGGTATCAGCTTCACAAAGAGTTAAAAGTCACTATCCAATGACTCAATATGATCCTACACTTTGAGTTATGGAGTTCAGAAATTGGAAACAACCATGGAGCAGCTTGCTAACACTTACAACGTGCAGGATTAGGCCCCTATCAGACTTACATCAGTGGAGAGGAAAGACCAGCACAAAACTCATTTCAAACATTTGTGGAACATGGTAGATATGCTGATTTTTGTCTCCCAGGTAAACCTTTGATCCCTTTGGAGGCGAGATAGAAATTGTTTACAGCAAACCAGCAAATCTGTCAGTGGTTAGAAAGCTAGATCAATGAGATGTGCTCTAAAAGAATTTAATGTGGTGGTGAAACAGTTTATACCCCTCAGAGGCCAAAGCCCAATTTATCAAAAAGACAGCTGTGGACAATTTATGAGGTAAGAGACAACATAAAAATAAAATTAGAAACATCCAGAAATGCAAACATAACAGATCCTGATGAATGAAAGAATGCAGTAAAAGCTTAAAATACACAGAGTAGAAGCTACAAAAAGAGAGTATGAGCACCTTGGTGTTTTGTAATCCTCTGAACAGCTTGGGATGATAAACTTCTTTTATTTTTGTGTACCTGTGAGAGATACCACAAAACAAGAACAGCAATTAAAAGGGCTAACATAATGGAAATAAATCCGAGCAGGACGTAGAACATAGAACATTACAGCGCAGTACAGGCCCTTCGGCCCTCGATGTTGCGCCGAACTGTCAATCTAATCTGAAGCCCATCCCACCTACACTATTCCCTGTACGTCTGTATGCCTGTCCAATGACGACTTAAATGCACTTAAACTTGGCAAATCTACTGATGATGGCTCCATCATTCAAGGAAAATATTTTCAAAATAAAGTCCTGAATTCAAACATCCTGGAAATGCTTTTTTGAAGGATGATTTCAGTGAATGAAGATGAAAAGATGCATGTTACGGTTGGCATGGCAATCAACTTCTCAGGTGCACAAGCTCTCATGATCACGAGCACTGATGGAGCTGTACCTACAGTGACCAGCAACCAGAGGAAGTGTGATCCTGTTCTCTTCTGTTAGTCTGTGCTTACCTTATATTACTTAAAAGTCCGTTTAAATTAGTGTAACTCAGTACATTAAATTAAACACTTCTGTAGGTTCAATTGACTCCTGATCGTAGGTCTTATGTACCAAGGGACAATCAAAACAATCAATTAAAACTAATTAAACAGTCAGGCCAAGTGCATTAAATCAGTCAATTGAAGAATGGCCCATTCGGCACTCCTTTTTGAGATGCTGGACAATGACCTGTTTCCAGTCAGAAATGAATTATAATTGATTATGCTGCTTGATTGCACTGGTTGACTGATTACATAGAACATACAGCACAAAAGCACTCACCTGCTGTTTCAGTTTTCTTTCATGGCTGTGTTTCTGTAGTGTAATGGTCAGCCCATTTGTCTCAATGTGAAACCACACAGAGACATTATTAAAGCTGAAATATCGGGGAATGGACACACCGCTCTTGGTCTGTGGCCATACCAGTCTGAAAATGCCTGCTCTTGGAAGCTAAGCAAATTCAGGACTTGTTAGTACTTGGTTGGGACACTTACCAGAGAATATCAAGCACAGCAGACATTAGAACTGTTGTGATGTAGTGATAGTGTCCCTACCTTTGAGCTAGAAGGCTCTGGTTTAAGCAGGTTTACCTGCTTCAGAGGTACATTATAACTCACCTGAATAGATTAATATTAAAAAAGAAAGCTGGCTCAAACAGCTTCACTTGAGACTGTGCCATCTTTATTTCTTCATTTAACACTATCTCTATTCCCTTCTTCCTGATACAGTTATCTCGTCTCCCTTGAACTATATTGATATTATTCTCTGTGGTAGGAGGTTCCACATTTGATTTTATGGTGACTGTCTTCCATTGTTAGCCTCTCATTTTATTTTTCTACAGATAGAAACATTCTCTTTGCATTTATTCAATCATATTTACCTTAAAAATACAACTTCACCTTGGCAAAACAGACACCTTACTCTGATGCCAGTATCAGGTCAATATTTTAACTGTCTTGAGGGCATAACGCCTTAGCTGCTTTCCCACTGAAGTAACAGGGTCAAGAAGGAGCTGAAAAAGGGAGGTGTTTATCTTTCTTTTGTGCTTCTGTGGCCCCACAGGATAAGCTCAGAGCTTCCCAGCCTCAGACACCTTCTTTTGTGAACATGACACCCTTGCAAGACCCTTGGAACATGTCCAATTTACAGTTTTCTACTGCTTTCTGTCCACAGTGAGCAGGAATTGGACTGGCAAAACTCTAACAAGGTATGGAAGTGAAAGTAAGCAGGCTCAATGTTTACAGTAGCGGTTAACTTTTTGACTTGCTCTACCAATCACCTCCTCAAACCCTGCCTGGGCGTAAAATCAAAACCTGACTAACTTTCCCAAGAAATTGTCCTCCGTCTAGTCTTATGGAACAGTCTGTTAATTAATTCATTGTCAGTAAGAACTGCATTCATTCTCTCTCAAAAAGGTATAACTTGCATTAATTTTGTTGAAAATGTTATTTGTATACTTGCAACAGTATGGGAAGCTGAAAAGGATTATATTATTTAATATCTGTGATTTCTGTTGGTAACGGATCTATTTTTAAACAGCCTTTGATTTACTAATCAGATCAAGTACCTCAGCAAAATCATCTCTTGCCACATTGTCTAATTCTCACCTAATTACATGACTAAAATAGAGTTCATACAGGAAGCAAATTGAAGGGAGTGATTGCAAAATCACAGTGCAGATCTTCAATTCAAACTAGCCAGATCCTTAGTGGAAAGCCAAACTGTGTAATGTCTTCTCCCTTCTGCCTGTCTCACCTCCTCTCAGTAGCAGCTGCACACCTCTCACAAGGTATTTAACAAAAAGCCTGTTACCGACTGCTGACTATCTTAGCAATTAAGGCCTGCACTCAACATTGTTCATTGTGACAGCACTGCCATCAAGCGAATCACAACCTTCAATTTTTATGGCTCCATCTGCTTCTAGATCAGCCCAGGGGGCATTAACAAAGCGAGCCAATTTCCTATTCTTAAGTGTATCAAACGCTTCAGTGCTTTTTATTCAGTAGATCCAGAAATTTCATCGTCTTTCCTAGTTATTGCATGTGGTGCAATTATTGCTCTGTTCAATTACTCTATTGGATTTCCAAGCCTAAAACCACTAACTGTGACCTGGATCCTCAAGGAATTGAGAAGACCCAGTCGACCTTTAAAAATTGCATGCTGATCATAGAGTCATAGAATGTCGACAGTGTGGCAGCAGGCCATTCGGCTCACCGTGTCTGCATGACTTTCCAAAGAGCATCCCATCCGGTCCCACCCCCCTTACCCTATCCCTGTAATCCTATATTTCCCACTTCTAACTCACCTAGTCTGCACATCCCTGGACACCATGGGCAATTTAGCATAACCAATCCACCTAACCTGCATGTCTTTAAACTGTGTGAGGAAATGAGAGCACCCAGAGAAAACCCGGACAATGTGCAAACTCCACGCAGACAGTTGCCTGAAGGTGGAATTGAACCTGGGTCCCTGGTGCTTTCAGGCAGCAGTGCTCACATGATGTCCTGCCCATATTTTCAACAAATCCCATTTTACCTAATAGAAGAAAGGATTTGGGGCACGATTCGCAAAAGAGGGAAATGCAAACTCAACAAGACCATTTAAGTTGATTGCACACAGATTAATGCACATGCAGGAGTCTCAAATTAGGGAGAAGACATAAAGCCTCTTGAAAGGCATATAGGGTCTGTTTAAGTGTCATGATCTTAATCTTTTTCAAAAATCACATTCCTTTAAACTATAAAAATAAAACAAATGCAGCTCTAAGTGATTGATATATGTCAGCCTCTGTTGGACTGGTTTGTTTGAGAAGCAAATGTGTATAGCATCTCTATCTCTACTGGTTCAATACAATTCTTCCTTGATATTGGTCTAAGCCTATTCATTATGAACACTTGGCTGAGTTCCAAAGTTTAAATTACAAAGGGTTTTGAGTGCACAGTTTAATTTCCAGCTTAATGCATTAGGGAAAGGACAGAATTTGTTTGACTTTGTGAAGGGTTAACCATTTGAGAAGATAGAAGTTTTGTTGCTGACGTGAATGGGAATTTTCTTCACGACTAAGTCTGTATGTAGTGAGTTGTATTTTATTTATATAAGATTTTCTTTTCATTTCCATTCTGCACCTGAGGTTTTCCCATGGTGGATGTGGGTTGAGTTGGCATTGGGGTCATGGGGGCTTGTGTAGGTGGGTGGATGGCCTAAAATATTCTAAAATCAACTAAATTTCAGATGGCCAAGTCCAACTGAACCAGCAAACTGGCTCATCCATGGCACCTGCTCACCGCATGTCCCCCAGCAGCTGCTCCCAAGGATAGCAGGTCTGATTTCAATCTGCACCCCTGCACTCCACCCCCAGAGCAAAAATTGTATGGGAAATTTTCCAAATCAATTTACCTGCCTCAGTGGCCAAAGTCTGATGCTGATGAAGTGTATATCCGTCCTGAAGAAGGGTTATACCTGAAACATTGACTACCCCACCTCCTGATGCTGCCTGGCTTGCTGTGTTCTTCCAGACTCCTGCTTGTCTACTTTGGATTCCAGCATCTGTGTTTTTTTTTGTCTCTGATGAACAGTATATCATCATTTAGGAGCTTGCATCTCAGACAGAATGTTTTACAGAAACAAAAAGCGGCTTCATCAATCAAGCTGCATCTGGTGAGTGGCTACCAACACTGTATTGCAGAAGTCAGTGTTTGCTTGTCAAGGTTTAGCTTTTGCAATCATAGAACATAGAACATAGAACAATACAGCACAGAACAGGCCCTTCGGCCCACGATGTTGTGCCGAACATATATCCTAGATTAAGCACCCATCCATGTACCTATCCAATTGCCGCTTAAAGGATTGCTTCCTCAGTTTGCCTTCCATAATCTGAGTGCAGCCTATCTTCACAGGAAGTTTATAAATTAACCTAGAAAATCTATTCTACTTTCTGTATCATTATACTTCATAAAATTATTCACCTAAATATAACTGTTAATCTTTTTAATTGATTTTGAGAATAGGTCAGAATTCAGGTTCTTCTTGTTTTATGACTCTTGAATCCAGAAGAATCCCCAACATTCCTTTTTCTTAAACTTTTAATAAAATTTCTGAAAACTATCTTAAGTTGTCTGTGATGTGTGGTGTCTGGGACTTAGTGCCAGTACCATCAGTGGATTTGCCACCTCTCTAACAATTAGTCTTTGATCCTTTTTCAGAGTCCTCTTTCCTGATTGCCAGCATCGCTACTTAAATTCTAAGAAAAGTTCCCTGGGCCAGACTCTTTGATATGAATTGCAATGAAGCTAACTGCACATACTGTTATTTTGGAATAAGTCAGGCAGCAACATCTGAAGTCTCAATGGGCACAATTAAATGCCACAATCAGCAGTTGCTGACAGATTTAGCCTGCACATCCACAAGCTTCACTACACCAGTACATTGTTGATAGACTCCACATTGTAGTATATGTGAGGGCATGATGTTGCAGAACTAAACCACTAGTTTCTCAATAAACATGCCAGAAAAAGTTAGAGCTTGCCCTTTGAATTGTAACTGAATTTTTAAGACAATACAATACGTTTTAATCACTGCCAAGCAATCTCACTAACAGAAAATTAACAGTTTTAAATTCAAGCCTTCAGATTTTAATTGTTACAGGTATTACATAAGATTTACGGCATGGAAACAAGGCATTCAAACCGATAGATCTACTCCATATTTACAATTCACGTGAACTTCTTTCTATCTCTTGTCATCATGTGTTTCTATTCGCTTCTGATTGAATACTTACAGACTCTCTAAATGTGTCTGTGCTAGCTTATATGGGATTTATTATTGACTGTGTTATATTCATGGATTCTTGCCGAGTGAACCCCTTGATTTTGAAGACCTCTGCAGGTCACATCTCACCTTTCTCTTTTCTCATTAAAAAAACAGTTGTTATTGTTTAAGTAGTCTTGTCAACCATCTTGTGTGTACATTTTAATCCAGTGGTACTGTCCCTACCTAGAGACTGGGAGGACAGGGTACAAGTCACACCTGCTCCAGTGGTATGCAGCAACATCTCTGAATGGGTTGAGTAATTTTTTTTTTCTCTCTGCTATTTGAGGATTACTTCTGGCATGGTCTCCATCACAGTGACTGAGGATTCTTCATGGGAAGATAAGGACATAAAATATTTTGCTTGAATTTGCCTCTTCCCGGACATCTCATAATCTAATGTCAAACCTGAATCTATCATGGTTAACACAGTAAGCTGTGTTGCAGTTACATGAGGAATAGATTCATCAATTGCTTCAAATGGTGTGTACTGTTCATTGGTTATCTCCATTATGGCCACAGATCTCTATTTTGCTGACAATATGAAATATATACCTTAATCCAACGTAGCTAATCTCAATGGATTCTGCTTTCTGTTTAGGTTCCACAATGTGTCTAGGGAACCCTATGAAGCCTTCTAAAATAATTGTGAGAAGCTTTCAGTATTTCTTCAAAAATATTTATTGTTTCCTTTGCACTTTGCTGAGCTGTGATGCCATCAACAATACCCCCAAGTGAGTTTGTGCTGTCACCGTGCTCTTTAACTGTAGGGATCGACAGGGCCTGCTTGATTTAGTGTGATAGAGGAAAGCCACCAATTCATCTAACTAAAAGATACTTTCATATTGAAGATGCCTGTTAGCATCTAGTTACAGGTTACATTGATGTGATAGGCATTGAATAGAAATTATAGAAGAGGGTGAGCATGTAATGGACAGCTTGGCCACCCCAGAGGGAAAGTTGGAGATGAGCTGACCTGTGCAAAACGAGCCTGTTCCATAACAGTGGGACTACTGCACGTCAGTGTCAGGTACTTTCACACTCTGGAACTGTCAGCCAATCTGATTAACAGGCAGCTCAAAAGTCTCAGCAGTGCCAGTGTTCCACAGTGGGTGATGCTGTAAATCCAGGCAGGCCCTGAAAGGGTGCCCAAGAAAGTCGAGGCATTGGGTAAGGATGGTTAAGGCATCCTTTTTGGTGCAGGGAGCCAAGGTGTCGGGGAGGATGGATTTGAGCAACGTGTTGTAAAGTATATCAGAGCAGGGAAATAGTGGAGAACTAACACCTGAGCTGTTCACTCCATTGGCAAAGAGTATTCTCAAGTGATGGCACCCCACTCTTGCCTGCTGTTTTGAAGATTATTTTAGAAAATATGGCTCCATAAATCCTCATGATGTCATCATCATCATCATGAGCAGTATTTATGGCACTTCTCAGTTTTAACTCTTTTAACTCATTACCCACTGATACATTAGTTGGAGATTACTAAAAATTAACATAGTTTCAATATTTATTTTTTGTTTATTGATCTCGCTTTCAACGTAAAACCATAAAATATAGGAGTAGAATTTGGCCATTCAGCCCAATGGGTTTGCTCTGCCATTTAGTCATGGCTGACATGTTACTGCATCCCATTCTCCTGCTTTCTTCAATAACCCTTGATCCCCTTTTTTAATTAAAATCTACCTATCTCTGTCTTAAAGACACTCAACAACTTAGCCTCTACAATCTTTTGCGGTAATGAGTTCCACATTCACCACCCTCAGGGTTAAGAAATTCCTTCTCATCTCAGTTCTTAAAGGCCATCACATTACTCTGACAATGTGACCTCAGGACCTAGCCTGTCTTACTAGTAGAAACACATACTATCCATATCTCTCAGATTTCTGTAAGTTTCAATGAGATCCCCAACATCCACTGAGTTCACTGTTGTTTGTCATTTATATAAACAATTTGGATGAGAATTTAGGAGGCATGGTTAAGAAGTTTGTGGATGACACCAAAATTTGTGGTGTGATGGACAGTGAAGAAGGTTATTTCAGAGTAAAATGGGATCAGATGGACCAATGGGCCGAGGAATGGCAGATGGACTTTAATTTAAATAAATGCGAGGTGTTGTATTTTGGAAAGACAAACCAGGGCAGGACTTATACAGTTAATGGTACGGCCGGGGTAGTTTTGTCAAACAAAGAGACTAGGGATGCAGGTCTCTCAAACCCTCTCAAAATGAATGCTAACATTGCATTTGCCTGCCTCACTGCCAACTGAACCTGCATGTTAAACCTTAAGAAAAGCCTGAACAAGGATTCTTAAGTCCCTTTGTGTTTCAGGTTTATGGAACCTTCCCCATTTAGAAAATAGCTTACACCATTATTCTGCCTATCAAAGTGCATAAACTCATACCTTACATTTCATCTACCATTTCTACGCCCACTCTCCTAGCCTGTCCAAGTCCTTCTGCGGCCTCCCTGCTTCTTCAACATTACCTGTCCCTCCACCAATCTTTATATCATCTGCAAACTTAACAACAGTGCCCTCAGTTCCTTCATCCAGATCATTAAAATATAATGTGAATAGTTGTGGTCCCAATGCTGATCTCAGTGAAACTCCACTCGTCCCAACATCATTCCTTTCTTCTCTTTGTCTTACTTTCTATTTGTGTGTGTATACTGCATTAAATATTGAATTTACACATCCTGAACTCTGTGGGCTGAAGTTTCATCAAACTGAAGTCAGATTGTGTGAGAAGTAGGGGAGAGGAAGTTAGATACCGACCACTCTTAATACCACAGTCTTTGAGACTGACAAATAATGGGCCTAGGTACTTGGCTGACAACAGCTGGATTTATGTTTTTATTCAATAGTTATAGGTGTTCTTTCTGCTTCTAATGCCTCATTATTTCCACTTGTGAACACAAAGATCAATCCAGAGACAATACTCAGACCCAAATCCAATATCATAAGTGCATTCTCTATTCCCCCTAGCTGACTGCAGAAGTTTAAATAATCAGCCAATAAGTTATTGATCAAAGCTATTCTTATTTAGCTTCATTATCTTGTAATGTAGCTTCCCTTGTAACAAGCATTAAGGTAGTGAAACTTTTCTTGTCACTTTATTTCTGTTAACTTTAGCTCAATATTAATACTATGAACAACTAAGTGATAGCCTGCTCCAACTCTTGTGCAAAAATCATAATTACTCCCAAATTGATATCCTGATGTTGATTTAGGTTAAGAATGCATATGAATCAGACCACAACAAATAACTGTATTTCAAATATTTGTAAAAGTACATGCACTGTAGAGAGAACTCTCAACAATATCCTGGTTCACATTATGTTGTAGACCTTATGCAGTATGCAGTGCTTACCTCAGGAAGCTAACGGTTTAATAGAACACAATCGTAGAAAAATGATGAGTGCTGTTACATCCCTTAGCATTCTTATTTCCGTTTGTAAGATGAGTTAGTGCCAAGAGCATGAATTATTGTTCTTGTTAGTGTAGTATGTGTTTTTATGCTGTTTAAAAACCTAGTTCAATTTCATTCAAAGGGTTAACTTTTTAAAGGTTTTTAACTGCAGAGTAATTTCTTTTCAAAGCAGGTTCTTGTCAGTTCAGTGATTTCTATTTGTTTACAGTTTGCAGTGTTTTCAACAGCACACCCTCTCAAGAAGACTAAAGTCACTGACAGTGAATTTTGGATTTCTTGTTATTCTACATGCATACAAACTCCAAAAACGATTGTCTGCTTCTGCAGAATAATGATGGCCAAAGCCAGTAGCTGTAAAATCTAGCTTTCTGTGTATTCCTTTAGCAGATGTCAATAAAGCATGATTTATCACAGTTACAGTGCTCAATCAGAAAGAAAATGTTTCAAAGGCAATTGGTTTTAAATCATGTGCCTATGGGCATGGTCATACTCTGTGGAAGAAGACTTATCTAATGATAGCCTGTTGTGATTTTTCAGCATTAAAGTTTGAGCTATTATGTGGTCATGTCAAGTTTTCCACATGAATGGCCTCCATGTCAAGATTCACTTGTAAAGAGTCATCATTTAGTCGAAGTATTAAAGGCATCCAGATGAACCACAGAGCATAACAATATCGTACTTCCAAGAGAGGATGTATAGGCATACTGGAAGAAGGAAAGTTCTTCAATATTGTAATAAACTAAGCTAAGAACATTGTTCACTGCTAAAACAGCTTAAACATTTTGAATTGTGAGCTGAAAGCTGAATTTGAATAGTCTTTAACAATTGACTGCATATATCAGACACAGGTGATTACCAATAGTGTTGCACACAGCAATACAATTGCTGTGAAAATATGTTCATGATAATAATTTCAGGAGTATTATACTAAGCAGCACACAAATTAATAATTTGCTTCAAAGATGGAACTGTACCTGAAGTACTGCTTTATGTTATACCCCACTTGGGAAAAGCACTGGATATTAAGCAGCGATTTTCCCTGAATTGTCATGAATATTAACCATTTTATAAAATTATGCAAAGTTCTCCAATCTACCTGTGTTTTAGACCCAAGTTGAAGAAATGACAAACCACATTCCTGTACTTAACAAGAATTACTACTTATTCCAAATAAATAGATTCAAAAAGGTAAACAGTTATGAACCATTACCATATAACCCTACTAGATAAAATTCTAACTGCTGTATAAAATTAACAAACACACACAGACAGAAAATGGTTGGATGGAAAGACTGGGAAGTTAGTTCAATGGTCCCTCTCCACAGGGTTAGATGAGATTATCTTTGTCGTTTATCAGAACCTAGTGCTCCTCAATATTCCTTCTCCAGGTATTTTCACTTATTGCAGAAGACCCAGAATGACTAGATCACAACCATAAATGCTCTGAATATTGGATACAACAGCTTACAGCAAACTGAGTAAGGGAAATTAACTGGCTTTATTCGGGCTTGAGGTGTTTTTTTTTAACTGCAGAGGAAAGGTCCCCACCATCTCTTGTTCTAGATGTCTGATAGCTTCTGAACAAACATTCACAAGTACAAGCTGTTCAGCTACCCGGGAGCTGAAAATGTGTTGCTGGTTAAAGCGCAGCAGGTCAGGCAGCATCCAAGGAACAGGAAATTTAACGTTTCGGGCACAAGCCGTTCGTCAGGAATTTTTACCTGGGAGCCAATCACAGTTGTTAGAAGGCATCAGGCCTTTGTCATCAATAATTGGTCACCATTCCATATACCAATCAGCTACTTGTTGCTGGCCAACTTTGTCGGCACTACTCGTTCCAGCTCCTGTATGGCTAAACTTCCCCTAGTGCTTGAACAAACAGCAGTGTGAACAACACTTACGATGAGTTTCTGGTAATCTGCTTTCAAAAAGTATAGTAACCAATCCCTTTCCACAGCCCTTTTTTTTAAGTAATGGTCCTTTCCCATTTCAGTCCACAATCAAAAATGCAGAAAAATAAAAAGATGTTGTCTTTATGCTTAACTCACAACAAATCCTATTTATACGATCCCTATTGTGCTTGCTGATTGACATTGGCTCCATATCTTGCACTACCATAATTTTTAAATTCTCATCATTGTCTTCAAGTTTAAAATCAGACAGGGAAGATTTAAAAAAGAACCTGAGCGGCAACTTTTTCACACAGTGGAAATGTATATGGAATGAGTAGCAGAGGAAGTGGTGGAGACAATTACAACATTTAAAAGACATTTGGACAGGTATGTGGAAAGAAATAGTTTACAGGAATGTGGGCCAAACACAGGCAGGTGGGGTAAATTCAGTTTAGGAAGTCTGGTCAGTGTAGATGAGTTGGGCTAAAGGATCTGTTTTTTGTGTAGTATGACTCCATGACTATGAATCCTTTCTTATCTCTGAAGCTTCCTCCAAGCTTACAGACTTTCAAAATCTTTGCTGTCTTCCAATTCTGGCCTCTCGTGTCTCCCCAGTTTTAATTGATTCACCATCGATGGCTGTGCCTTCAGCTGTCTTACACTGAATACTTTTATAAACCACCCAAGGTCTTTGCATTTCTTTCCTCATTTAAGATTTTCCTTAAGCACCAACTTGTTTGGCTAAGATTTTTGTCATTGAGAGTCATAGAGTCATAGAGATGAACAGCATGCAAACAAACCCTTTGGTCCAACTTATCCATGTTGACCAGATATCCCAACCTAATCTAGTCCCATTTGCTAGCACTTGGCCCATATCCCTCCAAACCCTTCCTATTCATGCACCCATCCAAATTACTTTTAAATGTTGCAATTGTACCACCATCCACCACTTCCTCTGGCAGCTCATTCCATACACGTACCACCCTCTGCATGAAAAGGTTGCCCCTTAAGTCCCTTTTATACCTTTTCCTTCTCATACTAAACCTACCCTTGTTAGTGCTGCACTCCCCCACCCCAGGGAAAAGACTTTGTCTATTTATCCTGTCCATGCCCCTCATGATTTTATAAACCTCTATGAGGTCACCCCTCAGCCTTCGACGCTCCAGGGAAAACAGCCCCAGCTTATTCAGCCTCTCCCTTTAGCTCAAATCCTCCATTATTATCCTAACATTATTGACGGCGACTCTGTTATACTCTAATAGATATATATTTTAAAGCCCCTTGAGACATTTTTCAATGTTAAGGATGCGATATTAAGATTGTTACTTTTCTAAATCTTCTAAAATTATTGTCATTAATGTGGTCACTAAAGTGGCCCCACACCTTAAGAAGGATATATTGGCCGTGGAAGGAGTACAATGTAGGTTTATAAGAATGATATGTCATCTTCAGTTGTTCAGAGGAGAGATTATACAAATTTGACATGGGTTCTCTAGAATTTGGAAGGTTAATGGCAAATCAGATTGAAATCTCCAAGATATTAACAGCAAAAGACAGGGTAAATAAAGATAACTGTTTGCACTGTTTGAATATTCTAGACCTAGGGGGCATAGTCTGAGAATTAGGGCAAGACTGCTCAGGAGTGATGTTAAAGAAGTACTTCTATTCTCAAGGGGCGGTACAGGTTTGGAACAAATGACCATGGGATGTAGGTTTAGTTAATTTTAAAACCTATTGATAGAAATTTTTTGTTATGCAAAGTTATTGGGTGATATGCTGCAGATCAGCCATGATCTGACTGAGTGCTGGAACAGGTTTGAGGTTTGATTGGTCTACTCCTATTCCTACGTTCCTACTTTCCTATGTTTCGTTATTTTAGTCTATTGATTCTGTTCGAGACTTAACCTCTACGAGAAGTAGAACATACTTAGGAAAAGGAGATAATTTAAAGATGTTGTCTTTTAGGTAAGTGTTAAGCAGCAATAAATTTCTACAATAGCCTACCAAAAGAATTTAGAACTATAGAAAAAAAATGCAAAGTGAGGTATTTTAGTTTAATCTTGATCCTCTTGCCTCCCCTACCATCCCCCATACTGTCACTTTAAATTGAACTGTTCCCTTAAAATGATGCCTAATGCTGATGAATTATCACATACATACACAACATTATAAGGCTGTATTCCTTGACACTGTAGTCCTGCTGGCTCCAGCAAAGCCTTCCACATTTTAAGTCCATGATCACACTTGTGAAATGGAGAACATTGATCACAAATAATTTTATCAGTGTGTGATCAATTGAAGTAAGAAGACTGAGGCTTATTTTCCAGTACAAATCATTTTTGTATCAATGAGACAATCTTACTAATACTTCCTTTATTGATCACTCTTAAACCTGATGCATTAAACTAAGGAAATGGCTTAACATTGAATGTAGTCATCAAGTACTGGAATTCTTTTACAGAGTACAGGTTATTTAGAAGCAGTTATAAATAGTACCTTCTGCCTTGTCCTGCTTGTTCCCGATCCTGCTGTGCAATCTGCTGTCATGGTATGTCATGTTCTTGTGCTGTTCTCAAGTGTCATTGTAACTTGACTGCAGTCACTCGATGGCATCTGTCATTCAACAATGATTAGGTTGAACTGTCTTTCTGTGGCCCTCCACTTTATTGTCTAGAAGAGGTCTCAGTGGCTTCTCCGATTTGATCAAATACTGATATTTTCTTTTCTGACTGTTACCTTTTACAGCTCTTTTTTCTCTTGCAATCTTAAGTACCTCTTCATTAAGAGTCATAGAGTCATAGAGATGTACAGCATGGAAACAGACCTGTAGATCCAACCCATCCATGCTGCCCAGATATCCCAACCCAATCTAGTCCCACCTGCCAGCACCCGGCCCATATCCCTCCAAACCCTTTCTATTCATATAGCCATCCAAATGCGTCTTAAATTTTGCAATTGTACCAGCCTCCACCACTTCCTCTGGCAGCTCATTCCATACATGTACCACCCTCTGTGTGAAAGAGTTGCCCCGTAGGTCTCTTTTATATCTTTCCCTTCTCCCCCTAAACCTATGCCCTCTAGTTCTGGGCTCCCCGACCCCAGGGAAAAGACTTTGTCTCTTTACCTTAACCATGCCCCTCATAACTTTGTAAACCTCTATAAGGTCACCCCTCAGCCTCCGGCACTCCAGGGAAAACAGCCCCAGCCTCTCCCCATAGCTCAAATCCTCCAACCCTGGCAACATCCTTGTAAATCTTTTCTGAACACTTTCAAGTTTCACAACATCTTTCCGATGGGAAGGAGACCAGAATTGCACGCGATATTCCAACAGTGGCCTAACCAATACAGCTGCAACATGACCTGTACAGCTGCAACATGACCTCCCAACTCCTGTATTCAATACTCTGACCAATACAAGAAAGCATACCAAACACCTTCTTCACTATCCTATCTACCTGTGACTCCACTTTCAAGAAGCTATGAACCTGCACTCCATGCTGTCTTTGTGCAATTTCTATTTCAATCAAAATATCCCAGAATATATACTTGCAAAATATTTTGTTATATCCAATTACAGATTGATAATTAGGCCATTTTGTATATTGTATTGAAATTCCCACTCTGCAAACACCTGTTGTCCATAGACTGCTTACGGTATTCTGCACTGAAAAAGTAAAAGAAAATGTACAGTACAAAGCCCTGAGCAGACCAAGCAACTGTGTGTCTCCTGAAGTAACCAGACTAACCAAGAAGTATCAGTTAGAATATATACTTCAATGTCAATCAATTTGGGAAAGCAAGTAAAAAACGATATTTTGATTGAAATAGAAATTGCACAAAGACAGCATGGAGTGCAGGTTCATACCTCTTATGCTCTCATCCAAATCATTCATGTAAATGACAAAAAGTAGAGGGCCCAGCACCGATCCTTGTGGCACTCCACTGGTCGCAGGCCTCCAGTCTGAAAAACAACCCTCCACCACCACCCTGTCTTCTACCTTTGAGCCAGTTCTGTATCCAAATGGCTAGTTCTCCCTGTATTCCATGAGATCTAACCTTGCTAATCAGTCTCCTATGGGGAACCTTGTCAAACGACTTACTGAAGTACATATAGATCACATCCACTGCTCTGCCCTCATCAATCTTCTTTGTTACTTCTTCAAAATACTCAATCAAGTTTGTGAGACATGATTTCCCATGCACAAAGCCATGTTGACCATCCCATATTAGTCCTTGCCTTTCCAAATACATGTACATCCTGTCTCTCAGGATTCCCTCCAACAAATTGCCCACTACCAGCATCAACCTCAGCAAGAGGTCCAGCAATCACTTCTCTAGCTTCCCACAGAGTTGTAGGGTACACCTGATCAGGTCCTAGGGATTTATCCACCTTTATGCGTTTCAAGATATCCAGCACTTCCTCCTTTGTATTATGGACATTTTGCAAGGTGTCACAATCTATTTCCCTACAGTCTATATCTTCCATATCCTTTTCCACAGTAAATACTGATGCAAAATACTTGTTTAGTATCTCCCCCATTTTCTGCGGCTCCACACAAAGGCCACCTTGCTGATCTTTGAGGGGCCCTATTCACTCTCTAGTTACCCTTTTGTCCTTAATCTATTTGTAAAACTCTTTGGATCCTCCTTAATTGTATTTGCCAAAGCTATCTCATGTACTCTTTTTGCCCTCCTGATTACCCTCTTAAGTATACTCCTGCTGCCTTTATACTCTTCTAAGAATTCACTCGATCTATCCTGTCTAAACCTTACATACGCTTCCTCCTTTTTCTTAACCAAACCCTCCATTTCTTTAGTCATCCAGCATTCCCTATACCTACCATGCTGTTCAGCAGTGTAAGTTAACTTGTATAGATGTGAAGTCTAATTCTTTCAGATTTTAATTATTGTTTGTGATTGAAGTATTCCTGTGTCTGAATCTAGTTTGTTCTTCACGTTCTTTTTTACTTGCTTTCCCAAATTGATTGACATTGAAGTATATATTCTAACTGGTTAGTCTGGTTACTTCAGGAGACACACAGTTGCTTGGTCTGCTCAGGGCTTTGTACCATACATTTTCTTTTACTTTTTCAGTGCAGAATACCGTAAGCAGTCTATGGACAACAGGTGTTTGCAGAGTGGGAATTTCAATACAATATACAAAATGGCCTAATTATCAATCTGTAACTGGATATAACAAAATATTTTGCAAGTATATATTCTGGGATATTTTGATTGAAATAGAAATTGCATCTAACACTAATTTGGATTTTATTTTGATCCATACATCAGGATGGCAATGTTATAATTTGTTGGGTTAAAAAACTGAATCTTTTGCCTCTGGGAATGGCAGTCATGTCATGAGATTATAAAATAAGCTACTGTTGCAATGCTGTGTAAGGGGATCATTATAGTGGTCTTAACACAAGCAATCAATCAGCTGAGCAACTTAAAAGTAACACACCTGATCTAAGGACACATCAATATGGTAAGCAGCAATAGTTGGTGAAGTTATGGTTGGTTTTTCATCTTCAAGGAAGCACAAATGTCTTCATCCCTTAATGATGCCTGAAATTATCTTAAGTTAAAAAGCTGGGAGCTGCTGATGAAACCTGGAAGACCTTCGTCGAATTTTCACAATGTGAAGCATCTGCCTGCTAGGATTAATGCCAGCGTCTGCTTTATAGAGACTGCTGATTCAATGTTGGGTATTAATGAAAATCAGGAACTAACAGCCTGAAATAATAATAGAATCTAATTAGTTTTAAATAGAAGCAGCAGGGAAAGGTAGTAACTTGTCCTGGGTTTCTATAAATATCTTTCAAAGAGTTAATGATGCCTATATTTGGCTCAGCTAACTGATAGAATAAATATCATTCTGTCAACGCTCCACCAAGATCCACAAAGCCTGTAAGAAGTTAGGCCCAATTCTTTTAAAATTCATTTTACTGTAGGATTACAAAATTGACTGGTTCTAGATAGAGAGTCATACAGCATAGAAACAGACCCTTCAGGCTGACCAGTCCATGTCAAACATAATCCCAAAGTAAACTAGTCCCACCTGTCTGTTCCGGCCCATATCCCTCCAAACCTTTCCTATCCATGTACTTATCATGTCTTTTAAATGTTGTAACTGTGCTCATATCCACCACTTCCTCAGGAAGTTCATTCCACACGCAAACCAACCTCTGTGTAAAAGCAGTGCCCCCATGTCTTTTGAAAATCTTCCTCCTTTGTTTCTGAATTCAGTTAATTCTCAACATTTTAGTATTAAAACATAGGATTAATAGCTGTGAGTAAAAGTTGCCTTCATTAACATTGTCGATGATCAGATTATTGTTGAATATAATCAGTAAATTAATCTAGCTGTTGCTTTTCTGTTTTCTTCCTGTTGATCATTATTGTATTCAAGGTTTTACGTCATCAGTGAGGTATGCTGAAATGTTTCTTTTCAGTGAGGCAGACACTCTTTAGAGAAATGCTATTGTGGATTGTGTACCGGTGAGCTTGCCTTAGTCATGTGACCTCTACCTATGCTGTGTGCAGCCAGAGTTGGCTGTTAAGCAGAGATCATTTGTGTAGATTTTCAGAGCTGCAAAAGAGCCAGCTCCTGGAAGAAACAGCGAGGAAGAAATGTAAAAAAAAACAGCCTACGGCTAAGTCAAAGTGGCTGTGCATTTTCCACAGTGTGTGGAAATAAAAGGAGATATGAGACAGATTTAGAATTATTTTCACTCTCATTGATGAAACAATAAAATGGCTATACAGTTAATTTTTTTTTAGAACAGCTTAATTAACAGATGAGATTAGTAACCCTGCTATCAGGGTTGGGGAAAGAATGTTACATTCTATATTGCAGTCTAGACCTTACTGAGAAGCAGTAAAACTAAACAGGAGAGACCGTGCACTTTAACCCCATATTAATTTTGATATTGAATTTCTAATTTAACATCAGTGTTCAAAGGTAAAAAATAATCTACTGATTGGTACTTGATGCAGTGAAGCATCTAGCTGAAAACGGCAGGTTTGCTTAGTTGGAAGATGATCTTATCGGAGATATCTTATGCATAAGGGATCCTGCTTTGAGATGACATTTGTTGAGAGGAGAAACTTGCTCGAAAGAAAGCATCAACATGTATCAAAATGGCACCAATTAGAGGAAAGATGGGAATGCAATAGAGAGAGTGCAAAAATGATTTACATAAATAGTTCTAACGATGAAAATAGATTGAAGTTGGGATTGTTCTCAAGAAGAGAAGTGGACTGAGCGGAGATTGAGGTTTTCAAAATAATGAGCTGGCTGGACTGAGTAGATAGGGTGAAGTTGTTGCTGCTTGTTAAAGAAACAAGAATGAGAGAGCATAGAATTGATGTGCAAAAAAAGAAGAGTGAAGTGAGGAAAAACTTTTTCACCCAGTGAATAGTTAGGGTGTGGAATGCACTGCCTAGAAATGTCATGAAGGCAGGTTCAGTTGAAGCATTTGAGAGTGCATAGGGTGTTCTTTTTTAAAAAAGAAATATTGCGCAAGGATTTGCAGAAAAGGACGGAGATTGTTGCTTGGTAATAGAATCAGCCATATTGGACTGAATGGCCTCCTTCAGCTCTGTAATAATCTTTGATGCTGTGACATATAGAAACTCTGAGATTATTACTCGGCCATAGTGAGAACATGTTAATGAGAGAATAGACAAGGGTTTGTGTTACCCTGAGAGACATTTCAGGGTAATTGAAAACAACAGAATTGGAAAAAGGAGGAGTATTTGCAGAATAGCCATCAGAAAATTCAAGGCTATAAGAAAGGATATAAGAAAGGAAGACATCACACCAAAGTAAAAGGAGCATGTTCAGTGTGGGGAAAGTTCCATCTGCCAGCAGCTGAGTTATGTTATATGTAAGTGTTCAGTTAGAAAGAATTCAAACAGGCCAATAAAGGTGGCTGCTGGAGAGAAATCAGCCAATGATTCTGACAAATATTTTCATGCCATACAGAGTTTGTGCTGTCAAGTCTAAAGGTGATAATAGTTTGTGACTGTTGGAATGATAACTTCAGGAAGAGAGGGTCAAGTGAACTTAAGGTGTTAGATAGACACCGGTGTTTTGTCAACATTATGAGTTTCACAGATTGGAATGGTGGCTCAAGATGTTGACACAAAATCTAAGCCCTCATAGGGAAGTGCTAAGGCAGCATGGTGGGATGATATCAACACATAAAAGACAAATTAAGCTGACAGCCCAATGTGAGAATGAACATCCACAGTTCCAGATAACCAACATTCAGCAACTCCATTCATCACAGCTAAAGCAAGTCTAAACCATTGACTGATAACCCTAGAGGTCCCAGAAGAGATTTGCTGTAATTTTCAGGCCATTAAGGCACTAACTGGATGTCCGCCTGGTGAATGTCATCAAGAAGTAAATGACAGTGAGAGCTGAAAACAACATCTGCCAAGGAGACTCCCAGCTGTCCTCATGTTCAGCCTGAGAGACAAGATAGAAGAACTGGAAAAAATGGATGTATTTAAGAAAGAGACTCTTCTAACAGCCTGGATTAACAGTATTGTATCAGTGAAAAATAAACAAGATAGCTGAATATAAGCATAGATCCAAAGGAGCATTGCAATAAAAAAACTTTGAAGAGATCTCACTACACCATGCCATCCATTGAAGAAATGTTACCACAACTTGCCAAGGTAAATATCATTGCTATTATCCATGTGCAGGATAGTTTCTGATGAGTGAAGCTGGATGCAAACAGCAGTTTTCTAACTACTTTCTGGATGCCATTCAGGAGATACAGATAGTGGTACATACCATTTGTCATTTCTACTGCTCTGGAAAAGTACTATTGCAGACAGTATGAGATAGTCAATGATCTTTGTGGAGTGGAATCTATTGTGCATGGTTTACTACTCTACGGATTTGAGATACAGTGGAAGAAGCCATAGCAAATCAAGATGACCGTCTCATGCAATTGCTCGGGACAGCTCGCCAGATGATTCTCATGTTAAGCAAAGAAAAAGATACAATTCAAGATATCTAAAGTCAAGAAGACAGCTCATGTACTGACAGCTAAAGGATTTCACCCAGATCCTGGCGAGGTGAGAGCTGTATCAGAAATATGAAAATTAAAAGATGTGAAAACAGTGCAATAATTTGTTGGATTCATAAACTATTTAGCAAAGTTCTTGCCTAATTTGTCTTCAAAGTCTGAACTTCTGTGCAAACTCACTGCCAAAGACATGCAGTGGTATTGAGGCACAGGACAAGACACAACTTTCATTGGAATCAAACAATTATTGTTGATGACATCAGTGCAGTGTTATTGTGATATGAATGATGAAGTCATCTTACAGTGTGATTCCAGTGAGAAAGGACTTGAAGCCACTTACATGCAGCAAGGAAAACCAATTGCATTTCCATCAAAGACCTTAATGCAAACTGAATGATGTTATGCTTGTGAGCATTTATTCAATACGTGTTTTGGAAGAAGCAAAGTGACAGTTATATCATTTAAAAACCATTCAGAGACCATTTAAAAACATTTTCCTCAAGCTATTTCTTCCTGTTTTAAAACATTGGCAAATTATGTTACTTCATTTGCAGAGGTTATATACATGTACCATGCAAGCAAGGAAAACAAATATACATTGCTGACATACTGTCCAGAGCAGCACTCCCAATAAAGAAGTTGAGGATGCTAAGACAGAGTGTGATATCTTGCACATTCAAAGGGAAACAGCAGCTTGACACGCTCTAAAATTCACTGCCTCAGCAGAAATACCAAAATTAAAGGCAAACATCTTTCTCGAAGCAAAGAAGCATCAACTTGACTCACCAAGTTCTGCAGGTTGTAGGAATGAAAAGATAACCTGAAGACATCTAGTATGTACCTGTTGTTATAAGAAAGTATTGCACATTCCGAGATGAGGTCATAGCTCAAAATGGCAACCTTTACAAATGAAATAGAGCTATTATTGCTAAGGAGGTGAGAAAAGGAATGTTGATGCGCACCATGCATACTATCAAGGAACTGAGTCTAGTTTGATGAAGACAAGAGAAGTACCATCCTAGTCAAACATGAGCAAGGTGGTTAAAGACAACATTAATTGATGCGGTGATTGTGTCAAACACTAACCTAAGCAAACTAAAGAGCCATTTGTGGCTCATGACATTTCAGACAGATAATGGATGAACCTTGGAGTAGGCCTCTTCACTCTCACAGGATCTATTATCTTTTTTTATTCATTTGTGGGACATGAGTATCTCTGGCTGGACAGCATTTATTGCCCATCCTTAGTTGCCCTTGAGGAGGAAGTGGTGAGATGTCTGCTTGAACCACTGCAGTCCACATGCTATAGGTTAACTGATAATGCCCTTAGGGAGGGATTTACAGGATTTTGACCCTGCGAGAGTGAAGAAATGGTGATATATTTCCAAGTCAGACAATGGTATTCCAACTTGTCTACTTTGAGATAAAAGTGATTCTGGTTTTGGAAGGACTATTATTCTGATTACTGGGAATTATACCAGCTCATGTCAACAATGATCATTGAGACTATAGAATGCCTGGAAGCATATTCAAATAGCATTTCACCCACTGATGAGTTAAGAATTCAACCACTTCATAAAGAATTGAGATATTTCACACTATACATAATTTCCACACTATCCCTACTCAAGTATCCCCATTCGAAGTGTCAATGAAAATAGCCAAAGGGATTGTAAAGAAATCAAGCTACATCTGCACTGATTTGTATAGGGCAAATCCAGAATGGAGGAACACACCTGCCAAAGGAAAGTCATTCAGCCCAAAAGCTAATGCCACACTGCATCCAAATTACTTTCTAGTAGCAAACTAACTATTGAAGTTAGCAGCAATAGCAGATGTAAGTGGCATAATCAAGGTGAAACATCAAAATAGAAATCTTTCTTTGATAAACTTGCCAAGCTATTGCCCGACCTAAGTTTTGGAGAGTCATTCAGGGTAGAATCTTTCAATGCTGTCAACAAAAGCCCTCATGGCATCTTGCGACTTGTGTAGGGCAATTGTCATCATGATCATATGTGGTGAATGTGAATGGCCAGCGTATTTTCACAATGGTAGACGGCCAAGTGCAATGACAGAAGCTGTGCCTTAACTGTAGCTGTTTAGTTTCTATCTGGTGAGTGGTAGAATAGGCCAGTGTACAATAATGAGGTAGGATGAAGTGTAATAATAAGGGTGATACTGGATGTTAATTCCTGTTGATAGACCTTTCACAACTCCACGGCGAGAATCTCATTTCAACATTTGGAGCCTAGTTGGAAAATGTGGCTTGTCGCTCTTAATGTTGAGAGATCACTTGACTTCTCACACAATTGTTCCAAAATACTCACTGTAGCTCATGTGCTTCAGGCTTGGAAAGATTCCATTTGTTGAGGTGATCACCAAGTTGGTGACTTTGTATCTCTACAGAGCAGTGATTGGGTTGATCACAGAATGCCTTCGCTCCTGACATCAGGCCTCCTTGTGAAATTGTCTAGACTATTTTGGTAAAGTTATGCCTGGTTTTGATTGGCCAGGTAATACTTTACAGCCTTGGGCAAATGATTTTGATTGCAGTTGCATCCCTACAAAAGTATTCGCTGAGTTGACCATTTAAGCTAGCCTAATGCCAATTATGTAACCACAGTTGATGATCATAAATACCTGTCTAGTTCATTGATATCCTTTCCCAAAGGAAATCTGCCACCCTTCCCTTGTTTGGTCCCTGTCTGACTCCAGACCCATAGCAATGTGGTTGACTCTTCACCACCCTCTGAAAATCCTAGCAATCCATTGAGCTCATGGAAAGTTAAGGATGGCCAGTAAATATTGTCCAAGCCAGCAATGCCCCCATCCCATGAACAAGACAAAAAAAAAATGTGACAGCAAATCTCTTCACAGAAATGGCCCACAAACAGCAAAGCAATACTAGCTAGGTAACGAGACTTTTGTGATGTTGATAGAAATGGCCAAGACAGCGCACTTCTTCAGAATAGTCATAGAATTTTTTACTTACGCCTAAGAGGTCAAACAGGGTCTTGATTTAATATCACCTGAACCTGACACCGCTGACAAAGCCACTCTTCTCAGTACTATACTAGAGTGTCAGATTAGATTTTTGCTTTCAAGTGCTGGAATAGGACTTGAACACCCACATTCAGATTTAGAAGAAAGCATGCAATTACTGATCCAAGAATGATAATCCAGTCCAATGTTTGGGGATGAGTAAAATCACCAATGGCAATATTGTCAGATTGGCAGCAAAATTATGAATGATAATCATAACATAGCATTTTCATATATAATAACAGAAGGTTACAGCACAGAAAAATAATGAGTAAGAAGTTATACTAATATGCTATATCTTGCATTTACTGATACAATGTGGCTTTTATTCATCAAGCAGATGGATACTTGTGAACATAAAAACACAAGAGATTAGTAAGAAAAATTAAAGCTCATGGTATTGGTGGTAATGTATTGAAATGGATAGAGAACAGGCAGCAGAAAGTTGCAATAAATGTTTCAGAGTGGCAGACAGTGATGAATGGGATTGGTGTTGGGACCCCAGTTGTTCGCAATATACATCAACAATTTGCAAAGTTGAATTGAATTCCATGTCTCTAAATTTGTAGATGAGACTAAGCTGGGTGGCAATGTGTACTGTGAGGAGGATACTAAGAAGCTGCAGGGTGACTTGGCCAGGCTGGCTGAGTGGGCAAACACTTGGCAAATGTAATATAATGTGGATAAATGTGAGGTTATCCACTTTGGTGGCAAAAACAGGAAGGCAGATTACTATATGAATGGTGGCAGTTTAGGAAAATGTGAGGTGGAACGAGATCTGGGTGTCATTGGTGGAACAGTCACTAAAGGTTGGTATTCAGGTGCAGCAGGTGCTGAATATAATGGTATGCTGACCATAGCGAGAGGATTTGTGTATCAGAGTAAGGATGTCTTACTGCAGTTAAACATGGCCTTGGTGAGGCCACACCTTGGGTAATATGTGCAGTTTTGGTCTCCCAGTGTGAGGAAGGACATTCTTGCTATTGAGGGAGTCCAGCGAAGGTTCACCAAACTGATTCCTGGGTTGGCAGGACTGACATATGAGGAAAGACTGGAACGAGTGGACTTGTCTTCACTGGAATTTCGAAGAATGAGGGGTATCTCTTTGGAACATTAAAATTCTGACGGGTTTGGACAGGCTAGTTGTAGAAAGAATATTCCTGATGTTGTGGAAGCCCAGTACTAGGGGTCACAGTCAAAGAATAAGGGATAAGCCATGAAGGACTGAGATGAGGAAGAATTTCTTCACTCAGAGTTGTGAACCTGTGGAATTCTCTCCCACTGGAAGCTGTTGGGGCCAGTTCATTTGATATATTCAAGAGGGAGCTGGACATGATGCTTGTGGCTAAAAGGATCAAGGGTTATGGAGAGAAAGCAGGAATGGGATCCTGAGATTGCATGACCAGATATGATCATATTAAATGGTGATGCAGGCTCAAGGAGCCAAATGGCCTACTTCCACACCTAGTATGGGAACATGTTCTTTTCAAAGCAAATATTGAGGAGCTCAGAGACAAAGTCATGAATTAGCTGATTAGTATTGCCATTAAAATGATAGGAATGGAACTTGAGTTTGGTAAAGGCACAAAATGTTTGCCATTATGCTTGGCCCATCCACCATTTTGTACCCTCATTGAAGTTGAATTTCATCTCTGTACTTCACAGTAATTTAATTTAAATGAGTGTACAAGTAATCAATTAATTAGAAAAATAAGTAAGAGGTTACAAAGTGACCTTCAGAGAGATTCTTATGTTGCAGCAGTAAGGTCCCTACCTCTGACCCAAGAAGCCTGAGTTCAAGTGCCACCTGCCCCAGCAATGTGTCATAACCTGAACAAGTAGGCTGGTGAAATAACACCTGACTCATATCTCTTTTAGAGAGTATTTTGGTGCAGTGGTCATGTTCTCCTGGTGATCCATGCTCTAGACGGTCCAGGTTCTGGTCCTACCTGTCCTAAGATGTGTCAAAACATGTCTGAAAATTAAAAATATAGGTCCGGGCAGAAGACCTGACTTCAAGTCCTACCTAATCGAGAGGTGTGTAATAACATCTCAGACCAGGTTAATTAGAAATTTCCTAAAAGGCCATTCATGGCACAGTGGTAATGTCCCCACCTCTCAAGCTAGGAGGCCCAGATTCAAGTCTTATCTGCTGCAGAGGTGTGTGTAATGTAGTGATTGAAATGAGTTCAGCCAGGTGCACCTCATAAAACATGAGTTTCCTAATTGGGGCTTTTAACTGGGTCCAAGCAGGGTGCCCTAGCTGACAGAAATAAACAGAAGTATCGGGCCTTCCTGTGGTCTGGTGGTAGTGTCCCTGTCCCTGGACCGAGAGTCCCATGTACAAGTCCAACATTTTCTGGAGATGTGTATTAACATCTCTGAACAGCTTGACTAGGAAAGATAGGTTAATGATATAATGTTTAGAGGAATTAAAAAAAAATTAAAATGAACAGGAGTATCAGGGTTCTGGTCACTCTCGGAGCCAGCTCCAAGCTGGTGGGATCAATGTCATGTACTATGCACATGTAAATAAAGGGTGACTTGGTGATGGGATATCGGCCCTGGTGGAGTTATTTCACATAATATCCGAACAGGTCACTTAATAATATTTACGAAAACCATTCAGTTATGTCACAGTCAATTAGCTTTAATAACTTGCTCATTCCAAAGTTGAAGTTGAGGTCAGTACCTGAGATAAATCTAATTTAGCAAGATTAATTTAGGATTAGATCCTTACACAACTAATGATAATAGCCTTGGATTGCCAGCTTGTTGAATAGATTGAACATATGCTTGTACAGAACGATTTTTCCCATAATTTAGACAGCCCCATCATTATGAGTTGGTGTGGATGAATTGATTGTTTCTCCTCCTGCTGGGAAAACCCAGTTAACCTCCAGAGATATCCAGTCAATGAACCTTTGTCTCAGTAGGGACAATGTATTCTTGAATCACTCAGTCGTGAGTAAATTTGCCTCCACTCTTGTAGCTGCTTCCAGATAAGCAAACTTATATTTTCCATGGAAAATTTACAAATCTGATTGACAAATCCAGTACCTGGTTGGTGGAAGGATATAACATTAGTTTGGATAATTTCCTACTCTGCACATTGGAGATGTTTTTTTAAGAGAGATGGCCTTCTAAATGTTTGAGACAAAAAACCCCGACACCTTCTTACAAGAATAAAATGAATAACTTAGTGGATAATGAGGAGTCTAATGTCAAAATCAGAATCTTACATCATCTTTTTATTACCAAAGAAACTTACCTTATTGCTGTTTACAAATATATTAGAAGGATTCATCCCTTTTGGTAGCAATCATCTCACATGCTAGATTCATAAACGAATGAAGCGATAGTACCGAGATGCAGGTTACTTACTCCCCAGCTTTTCAGGTCTTCATTGGCAAAGCATCTCATATAGACCTAAATAAGGCAGGATACATTTATCCCCTCTAACAAGTCACCTCAGGATTGTATCCTTGATGGGCAAGAACCCCTTTGTTGGTACAGGCTTATGCAGTTTAATTTATATTCATTTTTTTCTGTCTCCGTGAGCATCGTTAAAAATCTCCATTAGAGAATCCATTTAAGACTCCATTTAAGAAAGGGGATATTTTTCCTTTAATTATGCAAAGGTATTGTGAAGCAAGGCTGTAGTAAGGGATAAAGTAGTATTGAGATTTAAAAGAAGAATTTTAGTTTGACTTGCCAAGAGGCACTCAGGAAGATGGAAGAAATAGGGATACTTTAGAATCATGTATCTTTTATCATGCTAAGAGAGATACGCTGGAACATTATACACTTAATACTCCCTTAAATAAGTCAAAAATGGAGGGTTTTTTTTCCCTCATCTGACTTTAGTTTCAGTTGGGATCAAGTGTTTTTGTATTTTTCTAGTTGGAATCATACTTGGCAGATGATTGTCATTGTTAAATTCAATCATCTCAGGTATAGACTCACAGAGTCTCAGAGTCATACAGCATGGTCCAACTCATCCGTATTGACCAAGTTTCCCAAACTAAACTAGTCCCACTTGCCTGCTTTTGGCCCATATCCCTCTAAATCTTTCCTTTTCATGTACCTATCCAAATGTCTTTTAAATGTTGTGACTGTACCTGTATCGACCACTTTCTTAAGCAGATTATTCCACATTCGAACTACCCTCTGTGTGAAAAAGTTGCTTCTCTGGTCCCTTTTAATTCCTTCTCCTCTCACCTTAAAAATATGCCCCCTAGTTTGGAGTCACCCGACCCAAGGGAAAAGACCTTTGCTTTCAAAAATAGAAACTGGTGGAAAACCTCAGTAGGTCTGGCAGAATCTGTGGACAGAAGTCAGAGCTAATATTTCGGGTCCAGTCACCCTCAGAATTGGCCTGTCCCAGGAAATCACTACAGGAGTTCCAAAGGATAGATATTTTTCCTAATCAACCTGTTCAAGTCCCCCCAGAAGCAGGTGAGACTTGAACCCTTGCCTTTTGCTTCAGAGATATGTATGATGCCACTATGCCACATGAGTTTGGCTCCACAAGGTAGTCTCTAATGCCCAACCATTTTTAGCTACATCATCAATAACCATCCCTACATCATGAGATCAGAAGTGGGGATATTCTCTGCTGATAGGACAATATTCATTACCATTTGTACTTCTCAAATTAGAAGCAATTTGTAGTAAGTCATATTTGTACCACTCAAGCACCAGGCAATGATCATCCTCAACAACAGAGAATCTAACCATCTTCCTTTGACATGTAGGATGGTGACTCAGTGGTTAGCACTGCTGCCTCACAGCAACAGGGACCCAGATTTGATTCCAGTCTCGGGCAGACTCTCTGTGTGGAGTTTTCACATTCTCCCCGTGTCAGCATGGGTTTCCTCTAGGTGCTCCGGTTTCCCCCCACAGTCTAAAGAATTGCAGGTTAGGTGAATTGGCCATGCTAAATTACCCATTATGTTCAGGAGTGTGTATTAATCAGGAGAAATGTGGAATAATAGGATAGGGGAATGGGTCTGGGTGGGTTAGTCTTCATGGATTGGTGTGGACTTGTTGGTCCAAAGGCCTGTTTTCACTCTGTAGGGATTCTATGATTTACCATCATTGAATCAAGGCAATCACTCAGCTAGCTGGAGAGTAATCCAGAGTGATGCATTAATTCCTGCATCAGCTGAGGTTATCATGAATATCCCACCTTTGTGATCTTGCCCCTTGTTTGAGGAGTGGTGATCCTCAGGTTAAGTTGCCACCAATCATTTTCATCTAATGAGAGAGCAGCTTGATTGTGACTTCACCTTACTTTTACACAACTAATATCCAAGGGATTACCATTGACCAGAAACTGAACTGGACCAGATATACATATACTGTAGCAACAAGGGCAAGTCAGAGGCTCAGAATCCTCTAGTGAGTAACTCACCTCCTGACTTTCCAAAGTCTGTCCACTATCTATAAGAAATAAAATAGAGACTGAGTCTCCCATTATTTATAAAAATGTTATACCTATATCTGAAGTACTCCTGATACATTCTCACATTGCCAGAAATGGATGTGGAAATTTGATTCACAGCTTATGCGAAACTGACTGTTCAGTTAAAATGGCTTGTAAAGCCTGGTATGCTCCAGCTAGTTGGGAATATCCGCAAGGTTTATTGGAGATTCCTGCAAGTTATGATTCCTGCAAGTTAGAAATGAGTATGTGTGATGCATTTTAATATTGGGTTGAGTGCTTGAGAATTAAATAACCTTTCTTTTAAACACAAAATTGCTTGCTGCTGATTAATTTAGTTGGAAATCTTACTCCAAAGATTAAAAATAAAATCCACACTACAGACAAAACAAGTAGATCACAGACAGGAAAGGGAAAATGTAAATTCTATTCATGGCAGAATTGAGACTCTTCCAGGATAAAATGCATTGCAAATGAGCCAAAGCTGACTTTGAAGGAAGATTCTAAGTAGTGGGAAAAGTAGCATGGCAAAGATTATTGGAATGAAAACAAAGGAGATTGTTGCAATAAGCTTTATGAATGCTAACAATAGGAAGTGAGATGATTTTGATGTGAAAGCACATAAGAAACATTTGGGTTTAACTCAGCTAAAATTAACATCTTAAACAAAGAATATCTAAAAGCCCAAACTAACCCAGTTGAACTGAATATATTTAGTAAAGCATGGCAACCTGAGGTACGAAAGCAACTGGCTCAGTATCTTGATCTCACCTGAGAATCTGAAGGAATAGAAGTTTTGGAACAGGGAACAGACAGATTATCTTCACCAAATTTGCTGGGAAGATTAGAGACTGGAGTAGGAGTTACCAAGAAGAAAGGAAAAGGAGAAAAGTGAATCCCAAAAGGAGAAATGAGGCAGAGGGAGAAAGAGTGTGCATTTAACAGCTAGAACAGTTTGAAAGAGAATTACAGCCACAGAAAAGCAAGGGACAGAATCACATCAAGGCTGCTGGGAGAGCTTGACTTCACCTAGTGATAATTTAAGCATGTTTACTCAGAAACAAGCTTCACCTTCCTGAAGTACTCCTGATACATTCTCACATTGCCAGAAATGGATGTGGAAATTTGATTCACAGCTTATGCGAAACTGACTGTTCAGTTAAAATGGCTTGTAAAGCCTGGTATGCTCCAGCTAGTTGGGAATATCCGCAAGGTTTATTGGAGATTCCTGCAAGTTATGAACAGTCAAAGGTCTCTGTTCTCAGTGCTTGTGAATCTGTACATGAAGGCATGCTATTGATTGTTCTGGAATTTCAGTCAAAAGCTCACACAGACTTCACTGCAATCTCAGATAACTAAACAGCTAGCATTTGACTGCTGGGCCCAAGCCTGAAATAAATGACCATGCCTACAAGAGTTAAAAAAAATTAGTACTGTTTCAAGAGTTCAAAAACGATGGGGTTTCAAATGCCATACATGTTGTCATCATGGCTGAACGACTTTAGTGGAGTGTTCCCTGGGTCTGCAACCAGCCACTTCCAGAATGATGTGTTGGATGTTGGCCACAAAGGTGTGCTGTGTGAAAGGCCTGTCTTGATGCATTAGTAATTTTTTTTAAAAAGGAATAAAACATGAAGTAGCTCTCATCACTCACCACTCCCAGGCCAATTTATTGCCAACCTGTGCCCACCACACACCACTCTTTCCCTCATCTCTACTCCCATTGATATTAAATAATCTGAAGTTCAAAGTCTGTGTGGCAGATCATTTTTATTAAAAGAAACACTTTCATTCATAAAAAAGATATTTGCTGCTGCCAACTTCCTTCACCTATGTAAAACATTAAATGCTTTTGGTTAACAGGTTAAGTGAATAATTCCATATTTTAACATAAACATTGGAATTCATATTCTACTTCAAATTGTTTATAAATGAATCAAATTATGAAATGGCAGGCACCTGACTGTGAAAATGAAAGGTTGTGAAATAAGCCATGCAGAATAACACAACAATAGAAGCCTTCAACCACATGCAAACAGACAAAGTGAAATAACAAGAATGATTTTTTTAAGAACTGCTAATACTTTGACAATATTTTAAAGATTGAAAGGTTTCAAATGCCTTGACACTTCTGACAATTCCCTTAGACCAGCCCTTTTGATCATTTTAGCAGTTCTCTTTGCAACTCAGATGAGCGTTTAATGAGTTCATGTACTTTTTACACACATTCAAACCTACTTTTAAGAATCTCAGAAGACACCTTACCTCACCCAAAGAGAATCTTGCCTGTCCCAAAAGTGTCCCAGATCCTTACCTAAGGGGATATCTTTCTTTTCCAAAAAATGACACCCAGGTTATACAAACAAATCCACAAAGTTTGGACTTGCTTCTACTTGGTCAATTCTGCGTGCAGTGCATTTTGAGCACCTGTGACAACAAATATAGGCATGAGTTGATGCAGCTGTTGATTAGGAAAGGTAGCTGCCTCTGTAAAACATACATACGAAAAACACAGCCTGGCCCCAACTTTCCACTGACATGAAAATCCAAGCCTATTAAATGATGACTCCTCCCCAGAAATCATCATGGAGTTCAACTTTACTCCAACTGCTAAGTACATGGATGTTAATGCGCCCAAAATCTTATGCACCAGTCGTGATGAATATTCACCAAATGACATGTAAATGGGGATTTTGAGAGAATGGGATATAACAGATAACTGTAGCAATTTAAAACTGTTTTGCGAACCTTTGAATACATGTGAAGAGCACATGTATACGTATTATTTTTGCCTAACAGGGAAGCCATATTTTAAAAAATTAATCGAAATTCAATTTTTTTTCCCAGGCTTTGGAGGTTTTCCAAGCATATTCTGAATATCAAACTAATTTTTATATTTTAAAACTGGGCACATGTTTGTCAAAGAAGGTTGTGTGACTATTTCTGTGGAGTTAAAACACACCTCAGTCTGAAGAATGAACAAAGGAACATTGCAGAGTGATCTGTATCAATGTCCCTTCCCTCAAAACTATTTCAAAGGATATTACTATCAAACTGAAAGGGTCATTTAAGGGCACAGGCACTGACTCTCTCAAACTCTCAAGGTATTGAAAACATGACAGGATGTTGGAGTCAATATACATACCACCTTTACTTGGAACATCTAAAAATCATATCATGAGGCATCCATGTTTTTACCCACTTTTACAATTAGTTAGAAGTTGTTTTGCAGTGAATTTCATGAAAAACCACAAAACTGACTGCAAGCAATCCAAGCAGCCAAGTTAGGTAAAAGCAGTATTTTGAAAATGGGGAAATCTCAATAGAGACAAGGATTCCCCCAGTCTGTTCCAAGTAAACTTCACATGCAAAGAAATCTCCAAGAAATTCTTGGGCAGAAATTTCACAGACTGCTGAGAACATTAAATATCAACCCTTTTCAAGAAACCAGGCCCGTTACATGGAAGATAGAGATTGTAAATCCAAAACTGACTAATGACAATTTGTACCAATATACAACCTTCACCTGTCGCTAACATTTGTGTGTGTACACAAAATAGAATAGTATGAAATATATTTCATACCCAGGTTCAATTCCCGACTCAGGCTGTGGAGTTTGCACATTCTCCCCATGTCTGCGTGGGTTTCCTCCGGGTGCTCCGGTTTCCTCCCACAGTCCAAAGATGTGCGGGTCAGGTGAATTGGTCATGCTAAATTGCCCGTAGTGTTAGGTAAAAGGGGTAAATGTAGGGGAATGGGTGGGTTTCGCTTCGGCGGGTCGGTGTGGACTTGTTGGGCCGAAGGGCCTGTTTCCACACTGTAAGTAATCTAATCTAATATTTATCTGCTCATTACACATTTTCTTTGACTTTTATAAGTCATAATTTTTAGACATACAAATGTTTAATATTTATGCATGTCTTGATAAGAGAACATCAGCATAATTTCCAAATTATGGAGAAAAGGAGGTAAATGGATGTTGTATCCCTCACTTCAACATTAAACATCAACTCTTTTCTATGTATGTGGCACAGTGGCTCAGTGGTTAGCACTGCAGCCTCATAGCACCAGGGACCCAGGTTTGATTCCAGTCTCAGGCAACTCTCTGTGTGGAGTTTGCATGTTCACCCTGTGTCTGTGTGGGTTTTCTCCCACAATCCAAAGCTGTGCAGATTAGGTGAATTGGGCATGCTAAATTGCCCATATTAGGTGCATTAGTCAGGGAAAATGTAGAGAAATAAGGGGGTGGGTTACTCTTAGGAAGGTCGGTGTGAAATTGCTGGGCTGAAGGGCCTGTTTCCATACTGTAGGGATTCTAATTTTAAGTTCTAAAGGATTTCCTTTAAATGAACAGACATTAGAGGAACAAAGTTATAAAAGAGTGCTTTTACAGAGTGGTACAATCTACACAACTAATACCATCATTTTTATGAGCTTAAATTCTGTTTTCTTCCTGCAGGTTGTTATCCTGTACTTTGAGCCAAGCATATTCAGATGTATTCTTCTTCGATGGGTTCGTCTTCTAGGCTTTGCAATTGTTTATGGAACTGTAACTCTCAAGCTGTACAGGTATTGTTTTCTTGCTATCCTATATCATTCGAAACTGGACTCTTATTTGTTGTTTACTAATGTACAGATGATTGTATAAGTATACAGGTTAAGATATTACTTTTGTTTAATACCTTAACCCTTTATAAAAATTAAAATACTTCCAGTTAACAAGCAAAGCTGTCGTGCATTATCAATGTTTTCTGATGAAACTGTTCAAAAATGTCATTCCACATCTCTGGAGCAGGTGGGACTTAAACCGAGGTCTCCCAGCAAATAGGTAGGGATGCTGCCACATGATATGTTTTACATTGTCATGGTCCTGGTGTAAAACCCTCACCAACAATAAGGATATTTGGGAAAACTTCCCTTTTGAAGTCCAAGACTTTCCACACATTAATATTGATGGCAGGAAATTATGGTTGGTTTAGGCAAATTTACAGGATGTGTGCCTAGTAGCTGAGACTCTGCAATGAGGAATTCACAGTATAATATTCTCCTTAAATATCAATATATATGTTTCAGCCATGCCTATGATATCATTTTGTTAAGCATACTTAAAACTTAACTCTATATGTAAGTACAGAGATACTACAGGAAACTAGTTATGAATATTTGTTGGTAGGCAGGGAAATAAAACAAGGATCAACGCATTAGTTCATATCCTAACAAATAAGTGTTGTACACTTCTTGCTTCAACCTGTCTTTGCACTCTCTTATCCTACTGTCAAAACAAGAGAATTCCTCACTCAATTCCCACTTGAATATCCAAGCTGTTCTTCTGATTCCCTCTGACAGTGTGTGGCGGCCTTCTCAATACCCTATCCCCTCTAACCATTTTATACTGAGTCTGGATTTGACTTCATCCAGAAGATTGTTAAGCATAGAACAATATCAATCTAATTGTAGATAATTCACAAGTTTCACTTTCATGAACTTCAGTACACATGAAAATCAGAGATCGATGGCAAGTGACAAAGTAGATTTCACCTATTTTACACCAATCACCCAATAAAACTGATGTCTTGTGATATTTGCTCATGAAGAAAATCCCAAATCTGCACGAGTATACTCATTTTACAGTTTTTAAATCTTATTTTTTGCACTGACATTTCAAAGCTTGATACAACTGTTGTGCAACTCATTTTTTTAAAGACAGTGTTGACTTTGTTGTAGCTTAGTGTGACAGAGGATTTAGCTCCAAAGCAGACATCAGATCAGGTCATCTGGCTGGAGTCTGTGAAACAGCAGGAAGGAGCGGAACTGGGGTTCAGAGGGATTCAGTCAAGCAATGTGAGACTGAAAGAGAGCACTGTTTACAGCAGGGAAGCAAATTTAGCAGAAACCAGGGGGCTGGTCTTTGACAAAGGGCCACATGATTAATCCAGACAGTAGAGGCTATGCTGTACATTTTCTACCAAGTGTAGCTACACAATTTAATAATCATACTTGACAGAATATTTTTATGCTGAAACATGCTCCGCATTTTGAAAAGTTGTGCTGCTGATATAAGAAACACAGTGCAGTTCAATCAGAGCTGAATACCAAGGACACGGTCACAATTTATGGATTCACAATGTTGTTTCACTTGTGCCTCTGAGAATGGATTGTTCCACAGGCACACCTATGCTTCTTCTGAGTGAAAGCCTGCTTTTAAAGAATCTGAGACATGGGGCTTGATCTTTAGCTCCTATCAGGACTGGGATCAGATTTTTGAGGAGTCAGGATGGGATAAGCAGCAGGGCTCTACGCATGAGACCAAATGTTTCATGATTTTACATGATTATGTCTTGTAAGATCATGGATATAATTAACAGTAACTTGTACTCCAGAAATAACCATGCCCATTGCCAAGCTATTCCAGTATTATCGTAACACTGATATCGACCCAAAAGTGTGGAAAGTTGCCCATGTATGTCCTGTACTCAAACAAAATGTCATGATGTGGAGATGCCAATGTTGGACTGGGGTAGACAAGGTTAGAAGTCACACAACACCAGGTTATAGTCCAACAGGTTTATTTGAAATCACAAGCTCTTGGAGCACTGCTCCTTCGTCAGGTGAAGTGAAGGGAAGCACACAACCACAAAATTTGTAGGCAGAGAGATCAAAAGATAATACAAATGGATGAATGGAGAGTTAACAGGCTGAATAACAAGTGTTTACAGGTGATCAAGAATGTCAGGCAGTGTAAGTAAAATGTCAACAGCTGAATAGCAAGTGAAAGGATGACCTATGATCTGACTAATAGATGCAGAAAAATAATTACAAAAAATAAATAAATGGTACTAGAGCCAAATCAAATAGCTGGAATAACATGATAGGTATAAGAGTTGCATGTCGAGGGTCTAACCAAAGTAACAAATAATCCAAAGCAGTATAAGTTATTTAAGGTAGAGAGATCATTTCAAGTTTTCAAGGTGATGGTGTCAAAATAACATAGTAAGGAAGATTTTACAAATACATAACAGTATGGTGGGGTTACAGGTAGTGTGACATGAACCCAAGATCACGGTTGAGGCTGTCCTTGTGGATATGGAACTTGGCTATCAGCTCCTGCTCGACGATCTGGCATTGTTGTGTATCTTGAAGGCTGCCTTGGAGGATGCTTATCTGAAGATTGGAGTCTAAATGTCCTTGATCACTGAGGTGTTCCCCTACTTCACCTTCACCTGACGAAGGACCAGTGCTCCAAGAGTTTGTGATTTTAAATAAACCTTGTTGGACTATAACATGGTGTTGTGTGACCTTTGACCTTGTCAAAAAAAAGGATAAGTTCAAGCCAACCAATAATCACTCTATCAGTGATGGAAGATTTCATCAACAGTGCGATCACGTGGCACATACTCAACAATTTATCTGCTCACTGACTCAATTTGGCTCGTGCCAGATCTACTCAGAGCCTATTTAACATCACACCTTTTGTCCAAACATGGATGAAAGAGCTGAACTCAAGACGGAAAGTGAGGGTGACTGTTTTGAATATCCTTTGTGAGAATAAGTTGCATTTGATTACGTGCAGCATTAGGGAATCCGAGCAAAACTAGACTCAATGTGAATCGAAGGAATCTGATGGCGAGAGTCATGCCTGAGTGGGTGAAAACTCATCAGATGGAATATACTGTGGGTTAATGTGAGTCCATCCACTTTGAACACAATTTAAATGGAGAAAGATTGCAGGGATGTAAAAGGGGTGGAAGGGTTGCATTACTGATTAACAAGAATGTCACAGCTGTACTAAGAGAGGACATCTTGAAGGGTTCATCCAGGGGGTTGAAGTTTAAAATAATGAGCAGATGGAGACCCTATTGAAACTTGTAGGATTCTTAGGGTCCTTGACAGGGTAGAGGCTGGCAGGTTGTTTTCCCTTGTGGGAGAGTCTAGAACCTGAGAGCTAAATTTCAGAGTAAATATTCAACCATTTAAGATAGAAAGAAGGAGGAATTTCTTCTCTCAGAGGGTAGCAAATTTGTGGCATTCTTTTACCACAGAGCATTATCGAGACTCGGTTGTTAAGTGTATTCAAGGCTGAGAGAGACAGATTTTTAATCAGTAATGGAATCAAGGGTTCCCTTGGGGAAAAGGAAATTATGATGCTATCAGACAGGATTCGGGAAGTATAGACTGGGAGCAATTGTTCCACAGAAAGGGCATAGCAGACATGTGGAGACAATTTAAGGAGCAGTTGTGAGTGATGCACAAATTTGTTCCTCTGAGGCAGGTAAGAAGAGGTAAGATTAAGGAACCTTGGATGACGAGAACAGAGGAACTTCTTGTCAAAAGGAAGAAGGCAGCTTATGTAAGGTGGAGGAAGTGATGATCTAGGACAGCTTGAGAAGATTATAGTCTTGCTAGAAAGGAGCTCAGAAATGGACTGAGGAGAGCCATGAGGGGGCACAAAAAAGGCTTGGCAAGAAGGATTAGGGAGAACCCAAAGGCGTTTTACTCATATGTGAGGAATATAAGAATGATCGGGGGAAGGTTGGGCCGATCAGGGATAGCGGAGGAAACTTGTGCATGGAGTCTGAGCAGATAGGGGAGTCTTAAGTGAGTTTTTTGCTTCAGTTTTCACCAAGGAAAGGGAACTTGTTATAAATGAGAACTTTGAGGAGCTGGGATACAGTCTTGACCAGATCAAGATTGATGAAGTTGATGTGCTGGGAATTTTGGAAAACATGAAGATTGATAAGTCCCCAGGGCCAGACCAGATTTATCCTAGGCTGGTCCGGGAAGCAAGAAAGGAGGTTGTTAAACTGCTGGTGAGGATATTTGCCTCCTCACTCTCAATGGGAGTCGTACTGGAGGATTGGAAGGAGGTGAATGTTGTTCCTGTTTTCAAGAAGGGTAATAGCAAAATTGTTGGCAATTACAGACCAGTCAGTCTTCTGCCTGTGGTCAGCAAAGTTTTGAAAAGAATTCTGAAAGATAGGATTTATGACTATTTGGCAAAGCATAGTGTGACTAAAGGCAGTCAGCATGGTTTTGTGAGGAGCAGGTCATGCCTCACAAATCTTATTGAGTTCTTTGAGGAGGTGACAAGACAGGTCAATGACGGTCGAGCAGTGGATGTGGTCTATATGGATTTCAGCAAGGCATTTGATAGGGTTCCCCATGGTAGGCTCATTCATAAAGTTGGGAAGTATGGGATACAGGGAGATTTGGCAGTCTGGATTCAGAATTGGCTGGCTAACAGAAGGCAGAAATTGGTTGTAGATGGAAAGTATTCTACCTGGAGGACAGTGTTGAGTGGGGTCCCGCAGGGTTCTGTTCTTGGGCCTCTGCTCTTTGTAGATTTTATAAATGACTTGGATGAGGAGGTTGAGGGGTGGGTTAGTAAATTTGCAGATGACACAAAGGTTGGAGGTGTTGCCGATAGTATAGAGGACTACTACAGGCTACAGCGCAACATAGACAGGATGTAGAGCTGGGCTGAGAAACAGCAGAAGGAGTTCAACCTGGATAAATGCAAAGTGATGCATTTTCGAAGGTCAATAAACAATAGGTGCAGGAGTAGGCCATTCTGCCCTTTGAGCCAGCACCACCATCATTATGATCATGGCTGATCATCCTCAATCAGTATCCTGTTTCTGCCTTATCCCCATAACTCTTGATTCCACAATCCTTGAGTGCCCTATCTATCTCTTTCTTGAAAGTATCCAGAGACTTGAAAGTATCCACAGCCTTCTGGGGTAGAGTATTCCACACACTCACCACTCTCTGGGTGAAGAAGTTTCTCCTCAACTCTGCTCTAAGTGGCCTACCCCTTATTTTTAAACTGTGTCCTCTGGTTCGGGACTCACCCATCAGCGTAAACATGCTTCCTGCCTCCAGAGTGTCCAATCCTTTAATAATCTTGTACCTCTCCATTAGATCCTCTCTCAGCATTCTAAACTCAAGTGTATACAAGCTCAATCACTCCAATCTTTCAGTGTAAGATAGTCCCGCCATTCCAGGAATTGATCTCATGAACCTACGCTGCACTCCCTCAATAGCCAGAATGTCTTTCCTCAAATTTAGAGACCAAAACTACACACAATATTCCAGGTGCGGTCCCACCAGGGCCCTGTACAGCTGCAGAAGGACCTCTTTGCTTCTATACTCAATTTGTCTTGTTATGAAGGCCAGCATGCTATTAGATTTCTTCACTGCCTGCTGTACCTGCATGCTTGCTTTCATTGACTGATGTACAAGAACACCTCAATCTCGTTATACTGCCCCTATACCTAACTTGACTCCATTAGGTAGTAATCTGCCTTCCTGTACTTGCCACCAAAGTAGATATCCATATTAAACTGCATCTGCCATGCATCTGTCCACTCACCTAGCCTGTCTAGGTCACCCTGTATTCTCCCAACATCCTCCTCACATTTCACCCTGCCACCCAGCTTAGTATCATCAGAAAATTTGATAATATTACTTTTAATACCTTCATCTATATCATTAATGTACATTGTAAAAAGCTGTAGTCCCAGCACTGATCCCTGCGGCACACCACTGGTCACCGCCTGCCATTCCAAAAGGGAGCCGTCTATCACTGCTCTTTGTTTCCTATCAGCCAACCAATTTTCAATCCATGTTAGTATTTTTCCCCTAATACCATTTACCCTAATTTTGCTCACTAACCTCTTATGTGGGACTTTATCAAAGGCTTTCTGAAAGTCCAGGTATACTACATCCACTGGATCTCCCTTGTCCATCTTCAGAGTTACATCCTCAAAAAATTCCAGAAGATTAATCGAGCATGATTTCCCCTTCATAAATCCATGCTGACTCTGACCTATCCTGTTACTCTATCCAGATGTGTCATAATTTACTCCTTTATAATTGACTATAGCATTTTTCCCACCACTGAGGTCAAACTTGAATGCTGAATATAGGATTAAAGACAGGATTCTTGGCAGTGTGGAGGAACAGAGGGATCTGGGTATGCAAGTACATAGATCCCTCAAAGTTGCCAGCCAAGTGGATAGGATTGTTAAGAAAGCTTATGGGTTTTTGGCTTTCATTAACAGGGAGATAGAGTTTAAGAGCCGTGAGGTTTTGCTGCAGCTCTACAAGTCCCTGGTGAGGTCACACTTGGAATATTGTGTCCAATTCTGACCACCCTACTATAGGAAAGATACAGAGGCTTTGGAGAGAGTGTAATGAAAGTTTACGAGGATGCTGCCTGGACTGGAGGGCTTGCCTAATGAAGAAAGGCTGAATAAGCACTGACTTTTCTCTCTGAAGAGAAGGAGGAAGAGAGGAGACCTGATAGAGTTATACAAAATAATGAGAGGAATAGATAGAGTCAATAGCCAGAGACTTTTCCCCAGGGCAGGACTGACTGGTACAAGAAGTCATAATTTGAAGGTATTAGGAGGAAGGTATAAAGGAGATATCAGATGTAGGTTTTACTTAGAGAGTTGTGAATGCATGGAATGCGTTACCAGTTGTGGTGGTGGAAGCAAAGTCACTAGGACATTTAAGTGACTGCTGGACATGCACATGGATAGCAGTGAGCTGAGGGGTGCATAGGTTACTATATTTTACATTAGGATTAAATCTCAGCATAGCATCGTGAGCCAAAGGGCCTGTTCTGAGCTGTACTTTTCTATGTTCCATGTTCTAAGGTAAGGCAGGAAGGTGAAGTTGATGATCACCAGATCAGCCATGATCTCGTTGAATTACAGAATAGTCTCAAGGATCTGAAATAAAAGTAGGAAGTGCCTGAGAAACTCAGCAGGTCTGGCGGTATCTGTGGAGAAAGAAACAGGCTTCTTAGATAGCACCTTCCAAACCCATAACTGCTTTCATCTAAAAGGACATGGGCAGCAGTTACTTAGGAATACCACCACTTGCATGTTCCTCTCCAAGCAAAATCCGTACCACACAAGTGTAAGGAAATGATCATTTCCAACAACAGAAAATCTGACCATCAGCTTCTGATATTACTATTGCTGAATCCCTCACTATCAACATCCTCATAGATATAATTAATCAGAAACTGAACTTAATCAGCCATTTCAATATTCTAACTGCAAGAGCAGGTCAGATGCTGTGACGTCTGTGGTGGGAAACTCACCTCTTCAAAGCCTGTCCACTATCTACAAGACACAAGTCAAGAGTGTGATGGAATACTCACCAGCTTCTATATTTCAAGTCAAGAGTCAAGAGTAGCTTTATTTGTCATTTCTACCATATACAACCAATACAGTAAAAATGAGGCAGCGTTCCTCCAGGATCAATTTGTTACATGGACAGCACAAACTACACAATCATACGCAGAGTGGCATAAAGTGCATAAGACGTGCAAAAAAATGCAAGACAGCACAGTAATTCCTGACACGTTAAGACAATAGACACAGTTGTGTACAAATTACAGTGTAATAAAAGAATATTGTTCTAGCAGCGATTCAAAGTCGTGCAAGGATTTTCAGATGGAATAGAGTCTGATCATACAGTGTTACAGAGCCTGATGGCCTGGGGGAAGAAACTGTTGCACAGTCTGGCCACGAGAGACCGAATGCTCCGGTATCTTCTACCAGATAGCAGGAAGGAGAAGTGTTTAGGTGAGGGGTGTATGGGGTCTTCCACGATGCTGTTAGCCTTTCAGATGCAGTGTGTGGTGTAAACGTCTGTAATGGAGGGAAGAGGGATCCCCGATGATCTTCTGAGCTGTCCTCACTATCCGTTGTAGGATCTTACGATCCAAGACGGTGCAATTCCCAAACTTCAGAAGCTTAATACCACCCAGAACAAAGTATCCCACTTATTTGGAACTCCATCTAACACGCTGATGAAGGGCTTATGCCCGAAACGTCGAATTTCCTGTTCCTTGGATGCTGCCTGACCTGCTGCGCTTTTCCAGCAACACATTTTCAGCTCTGATCTCCAGCATCTGCAGACCTCACTTTTTCCAACTCCATCTGACACCCTAACATTAACACCCTTTATGACCTCGGCGAAAGTGGTACTGCAGATGCTGGAGATTGGAGTCAAGATGAGAGTGGTGCTGAAAAAGCCCAGCAGATCAGGCAGCATCAATGTTTCAGGCAAAAGCCCTTCATCAGGAATCCAGCACCACTCTAATCTTGACCCTTTATGATCTCATAGTTGTAACCATGTGTAATATCTACAAGTTTGTTGCAGTCACTCAAGCTTTAACAGCATGTTCCAAGCCTCCAACTTCTACCAACAGGAAGGACAGGAGCAACAGATGCGTATAAACCCCATCATCTACAAGATCCCCTCCAATACATTCACATTCCTGGCTTAAAACTATATCGCCGTTCCATCACCATTGCTGGGTAAAAATCCTCAAACTCTCTTCCTGATAGCCCTGAGGGTTCCCTACACCATAGTTCTCAAGAGCAGTTAGGAATGGATATGGGACAAATGCTGGCAAATGGGACTAGATTAGGTTGGGATATTAGGTCAGCATGGACAAGTTGGACCAAAGGGTCTGTTTCTGTGCTGTATATCTCTAAGTGTCTAAGACTCAAAACATCCTGTGCAAAAATCATAGCTTTTCACCTTACTGCTACTGAGGCATTCTCGTCCTGAACTGATTACAATTCCAGAAATGTTATAGCACTCCAATTAGTAGCTTCCAAAACAGTCTTTTAGATCCTGATAAGACCAGCTTTTCTCCTGATGTCAGCTAATCCTTTCAGATACTGCTTTATACACAAAGTAAATAAAAGCCGTGGAGTTTTAAAATCTCAGCTATTTGAAGCCAATTTCATGCTGTGAAATTCAGGAAACTTTGAACTGGTTTCTGCAGCTACTTAAATAACTTCCACCGTTGATGGAAAACTTCTAACTGAGTCAGACTCATGAAGCCCTCTGTTATCTCTGTCATTTCAAATATAGCAAAAGTCACCATGGAAGAATAGCTGGCCCTGATAAAACACATCAGAGAGGTTTCAACCACAGAACTGTCAATCAAAATGAGACACTCAAAGAGTCTTCAGGTTCTGTTTGCAATGGTTCAATCATTTCTCGGACCCATCAGGCAGTCTGTGTGATTATGTGTGTTGAGACAACTATCAAGATGATGGGCTTTTGAAAGCTTGGGAATCCAATACACACAATGCATTGTAAAACTGAACCCAGTAATTCACATAAACTCCTCGATCATCTGATTTAACCCTGAAAATTCTCTTGCAATGTACCTTTTACCTATCTTATGCCTCCAAAATCCATGTAATTCATGGCAGTGTGGCAGCAAGAAAACCAGTGGCAACCTCTTTGCATCGCAATAAGCTGCACTATTGTTTTCTTAAAAGGTCTCTCGCCTAATGTTTTGCATTTGGTTTCATAGATATTGTATTGCTTGTATTTCATGAAATCTTAGAGAGTTATTAAAGCATAAAGAGACATTTTTCTGATCTGTAACATGATGAATACAGGGTGTGCAGAACAGAGAAGCAAGTGCAGACCCTTAGTGCTAGGCATCTGCTTTCTTTAGTGCACAGCAAGCATTACTAATGAAACATTTCTATTGGATCAGGATTATATGGCCATTTTTCTGAGCAATAGATATTGAGTTACGAGATTTTGACAAAGAGCCTTCCAGAAATGTGTATTCACTTGTATTTTTACAAAATATAGACGACTTTGTCTGTGCATTAATGAGCTTTACTTCAATAGTGCAGGACTTGGTGGAACCACCTAGACAGTAGGCTGCCTTAGATCTGGTAATGTGTAATGAGATCACATCAATTAACGATCTTACCATAAAGGATCCTGTAGGAAACAGTGACCATAACATGAAGCTTGGAAGAACATGGCCTGCCTGCCACCTAGCTGTTCACCTATAAATAATCTCACGTTTGCAGTGGTGAAGGAAGCCCGGGTAGCTCACCTGCTCACCCACCCTTGGACTTATTAATGGTCACTTGGAGACATTAATCACAAATGCTTGCTGTGTTCTTTCAGCCTCATGCCCTGTGGGGGCAGCTTATTCTTGTTCCCATTTCTTATGGTCTCATTAACGGTCACCCTCCCCCTGTTACTACTTTATCTGTGATAGTGGGAGGCCACACCATGTAGGAAACCTGGTATCATTAGCATTTGCTTTAGCTGTTATACTGCTGTTGGAGGAGAGTACTGACTTTGAGAGTCAATTGTGTCAATCGAAGGTACACCGTACCCACCCAAGGTCATCATTCCCTTTAACTCTCCCCCTTCACCCTCTCAAATCCATATTTACCCAGACTCTTCATTCTCCTCAATGGGTCCTGCCAGCCAGTGCTCCACCAGTGCCTTCAGTTCAGCCTCCATTAGCTCCTTCTCATGGGGGCCTAGCAGTGGACCCAGACATTACTCAAATCTGAAGCTGCAGGGACTACGCCGCAATATCCGATTAGCTGAGAGCTCTTCCAAAACTGGACTTTCTCCACATATGGAGGTGGAAGTCTTGCTTTAAGCCACTGAATATTCAATGGCTGCAGGACATAAAGTAGGAGTTATTTACATATTTACTCCAAGACTAGCTACAGAGTATATGTTAAAAAAACTATATCACTGCACTATCGGCTCAATTAGACCTGAACCCTGTGGCCTCGAAGGTTGAAGATGCTTGATCTCTCTTACCACACCTTGCAAATGAAGTTTGTTAAAGTTCACACATATAATTATGAAATATATTCACAACTTCGGACAAATTACATCACTACTGACTCTTCACCCGGCTCCTTCATTGGAACTGTCCTCCCTCGAAAGTTAAAATAAATTGCTTATTTTCATGTTGGAAAACTCACTGGTGGAATGTCCCAGGATTCGGTACTGGTACCACAACTATTTACAAGTTGTATGAATTAGTTGGATGGAGGGATGAAGTATGTTGTAGCCAAATATTTTGACAGTAGAATGTTAAGTGTGAAAGCATGTTGTAAGGAGAATACAAAGAATCTATAAAGGCATGTAGATAGATGAAATGGGTAGGGCATAGAACAACAGTTGAAACTAGCTGTTCCATATTGCTGCAATGCAGCAGTAACACGAAGAACAATGAGTACAGGGATAGGCCCTTCAGCCCGTGAAACCTGCACCAACACATGTTGCCTTTCTAAAGTGGTGTATTCCACCAGCAGGACACTGCCATCAAGCTAAAAAGATGTTCTCTCTGACAAACAATTAACTGATGTGGTGAATGGATTCTAGTGCTGATGTGATGCTCATCATGTAGGCTGTGTGCTCCAAAGATTAATGGGTCAGGCAAGGAACTGACTGCATTGAAACATTATCACCTATCAGTCTGATGACATGAAGAGAACAATGAGTTCAAAAGGTTAATCATAATGGTATTTTGGGCTTTCACTTGGAACCTTTCTTCTGACTTTGTAACTATTTAAATTGTAATGTTACTTCATCTTTCCTCAGATTTCAGATATTTTCAAGAATTGTGTAATTGTTCTTCTTTTCCACCTTTAACTTTCCTGGACAAGTAAACAGACTGGAGCATTGATTCTGGGCCTGTGTGGAAGCCAGGGCTTCAGAGAGGGAGATGCATAGGGTGCTTATCACTGTGGGCCCTCTGTTTGGGAGGCTTGGGCAGCACTGCCAATATCCCAAGAGGCCTCACTTTTACATGATGGACACTGTACTGTGGAAAAAAGCTGAATTATGCAAGATCAGATTCCGTTGAAGTGAACACCCGTGTCCACATGATCTTTTATTTTGACAGCCAGTTGCATCCTGGGTGATGTTTCCACATCCTTCTAAGGCTGCATGCTAGGGCTACTGCACGGGGGCTGGTCCACTAAAGGTTTTACGGGATGTTTTAAGAGTACACTTTACCTCACGGTCAATTGAAAGAGCTTTACCTGAACTTGGCAGACGATGCAGGTGAACTTGTGACATTTTATGCATTTTATTCCATGTGCAGGGAGATGCTCTATTGTCCCAGACCCATGTGTCGAACTCAGGTTCCATTCTCATTCTGCATGTTTGGACTTGCTGAGATGACTTGATAAACAAAGAGGCAACCGGATGCCACAAAAGCAAAAGCAACCTTCTTTTTTATTTGTTCATCCACAGAATCAGATATCACTGGCTAGAAGAGCATTTATTGTCCATCCCTAATTGGCAGTTAAGAGTCAGCCACATTTTTGAGAGTCTGGAGTCACATGTAGGCCAGACCAAATAAGTTTCCTTCCTAAAGGACATTAATGAACTAGTTTTTCCTTCAATGGCTTTAGTCTTTTAATTCCAGACATTTGTTGTATTCAAATTCCACCATCTGCCATGATGGAATTCAAACCTGGCTCCCCAGAACATTACCTGGATTTCTGGATTAATATGGAATGATAATACCACTAGGCCATCACCTTCCTGCCTGCACAGCCTGTGGAAACCCATTGTCGGATTCTTAGATCACAGTGAGAACATTCCTTACATTGCTCATGCAGTTTGATCATGTAGCGCTGTCAGTCTTACCATTTAGGAGAAATTGTGCCTGAAGGCATGAAATGCAATTTTAGATTGGCACACAGAGAACAAAACTGATGACCAATCTTTCTCCTGTACATCTCTGAATATACTCTCTAGAGCTAGAATGAAACAATATCTCTTTTTGGTAGCAAAAGGTATTCAGTAGGACTAGGAGGCAAGAAACCAAAGGAGGGCAAAGGCTTTCCTCGCATGTATTTTCTGATTTATTCTTTGGGTCATGCTTGGAGAAGAGTTGAGTGTCTTCAGTTGAATTTTCTATGGTTGGAAGAAAGGTAAAGCTGCCAAGAGTACATGCTCATTGATTCATTCTTGATGCAGAGACATTGAAAGCAAGGCTATAATTTATTAATCATCCACAGTCTGGAAAGTAATTTCAAAGTGCTTGTGCACAGAAACTTATTGGAATTGGGCCATGTAGTGGTCTACCTTCAATTGAAACAAGGTATATTACTGTGTTTCCACAGGCCATACAAAAAGGCAGTTAAAACAACTGTATTAGTGTGGGATTGGAGTTACATATAGATCTAGACCACATAAGGTTGTCAAGTTCCCTTTTCTGAAGGACAGCAGTGGGTCAGTTGTATTTTAAAGGCAATTTGGCATCTTTATGGTCTTTGGCTCCAGATTTGTTACACAGGAGTTGAAGTATTCCAGCTGCAGGGTAAAATTTAGAATCCTGTCTTGTGGATTACAAAATCTACTTGTATGAAAAGCAATAGCACAGTATTGCAGGTGAATTTGTTGGTGGTAGTTTAATATAATGTTTGTTATTTTTAACTTAGAATCAAAAGCGGTAATCATATGTCAATAAAATGTGTCCCTGTTACTTCAAGGTATTCTTATTTGTACATGGATTATGTTTGTGCTGCTTGTGATGATGGTAGATGATGGAATTTGAATTCAACACAAAATACGGAATTAAGAATCTGTCCATGACCATAAATCCATTGTCAATTGTTGGAAAAACCTATCTGGTTCACTAATGTCCTTTAGGGAAGAAAACTGTCATCCGTTCCTGGTCTGGCCTACCTGTGACTCCACACCCACAGCAAGTGGTTGATACTGAACTGCCCTCTGGGCAGTTAGGGATAGGCAATAAATGTTGGCCTAGCAGCAATGCCTGTTTCCCATGAATGAATTTTTAATAAGTCTTTTGCAAGTTAATGCATGGAGTCAGGTTCAAAGAAGTGGAGTTTGTTGCATAACTGGAATGAACAACTTGTATAGTTATCTAACAAAGCCATGGTTGTCTATTGTACTAAAATCTGAGGTTTCAATTGGCTCTTTAGATGGAATCGAGTATTAAAGCTGATGTTTTGCTAAACCTATATAAAATCATTCTATCCTACTATGTTTCCCAATTCTGGTCACCAGAAATATGTGAAGTAAGGGAAACAGTGTTGTGGATGTGGAAAAGCGCTTAGAAGTAATAGATGCACATTTTCCCTGGCCCTGATGAAACCTGCTCTATATTTAGCAGTAGATGATTCTCTGATTTTTCTTTCCCATTTATGAGATAGCAGTCAGTTTCCACTGTGGGTCACAGTGCAGCAAAATGATTAACAACAGGAATTCACTGGTTTTTGGTGCAAAATTACCAATAATTCTGTATATTCACAAAACAATTATGCAACTATGATCACCTTTCTGTTTATATTTTATGTTTCTTCTGTGCTGTAACTTTCTATTGTTTCATATTTCTATGGTTTCACAAATCCTGGGTGAATTTATGAGACTTGATCTTCAGAGGGAGAGTTTGCCGCAACATAGGCAGAACCTTATGAAGGAGACAGGGGTCTTGATCCGCCGTTTGGAGAGCCAGCAAAGCATCCAGTATTGCACTTTTTGGGAGTGCTCACTGCATCCTTTCCACTTAAACATTTGACCGATTAGTGGTTGACTTACCTCCAGGAAAAGGACCTCTCCTTTTGAGTTGGAGCTTATTCTCCACAATAAGGAGCAGCACTCCGTAAGCTAGTGCTTTCAAATAAACGTGTTGGACTATAATCTGGTGTTGTATGATTATTTGTCTCCTTTTGAGAGCAGCGCCATTCGGATGTTAGTGGCTGGTGGTGGTAACAGATCCATCTGAGCAAGCTTCCTAAATCAGAAAGAAAGCAGGAAAATGGCTGATACCTGTCCATCACCCTGCTCCTTAATTCAGTGATCCCTACCCCTCTCTTGAATCAGTATCACCAAACCTGGCATGGGATTCTGCCTGCTCTTGGAGCTGAACTGAAATGAATATATTAAATTAATTCCAAGCATTCATACAAATACTGAATGCTTCAAGAATTGTGACAATTATTTCATTTGTGTGAGAAAAGGATGACATTTTCTGCTCATTACAGACCAAACCAACAGAAAATGAATCAGAATGACACTAAAGGGTGCTATAGAATTGGAGGAATAGTCCATTGATTTGCAAGTAAATAATTTGGAACAGTGGATTTTCTTTCACTCTTTTCACCATATTCAATGCATGTGAGTTCATTGCTCATTGGCTTTGTTACAAGTGATCTAATGTTAATCAGAATGAGCACTGATTTTATCCATTCTTAAATTGCAGAGTTTTGAAGGTTTTCCTCTCACGGACTGCACAACGAGTCCCTTACATGACCAGCTGGAGAGTGGTGAGGATGTTAGGAATCATTCTGCTGATCGTCTGCTGGTTCTTAATCTCATGGACATCTGCTGTGTGTGAGAATTTGGACAGGAATGTTTCATTAATTGTTCAGGGACAAACTGCAGATGGCCTGAAGTTCAATATGTGCCTGCTGGACCGCTGGGACTACATGATGGCCATTGGTAGGTCTGAATTTGAATACAAAACACATAAAATATGTCATTGTACTAGAACTACTCAAACTCTGGTTTGCTCACTTTATAATATGTCATTGTGCATGTATAGGAGAAAGTGAGGACTGCAGATGCTGGAGATCAGAGCTGAAAAATGTGTTGCTGGAAAAGCTCAGCAGGTCAGGCAGCATCCAAAGAGCAGGAGAATCGATGTTTCAGGCATAAGCTTCCTGAAGAAGGGCTTATGCCCGAAAAATTGATTCTCCTGCTCCTTGGATGCTGCCTGACCCATTGTGCATGTATATAAAACTTTACATATGCATGCATAAGAATTACAAGCAATGCCATAAAGTGTATTCTTAACAGTGATCTGAAGGCTATAAAAATCATAGACATAATGGAATTACTTGTTGTTGTACATCATTGTATATCAGTTATATTTTTCTTGCCACACAAATTTCCATTAGTGTAGTAACGATTCCATCAGTGACCTGGTGCCTGCTGTAAATAAGCAAGAAAACATAATTGAATTAATTGCAACTGGACAACAGGCAGGAGTTTATTAGGTTTCTAATGGCTTGTGCCTGAGTTTCAATGAATAGGCCAATTAATAGGACACCAAACAGACCCTTCCAGGCTGCAGTGGATTGAGACGACTGGGAAAATAGCAGTCAGCCACCTTGAGAAACATGTCCCTGCCGTTACAATCATTGCTCAGGGGCAGGTCGGATGTGGATTGGACATTTGCTACAGCAGGATGAAGGATGGGGTTGGGGGGGCAGCTCCCAATTAGGGCAATGTTTAAGATCATTTCTCTAATGGCAGAGTGGCCCCTCAACTGTATGGTGAGGGCAACAAGCCCCAAAAATGCAGCCTCCCTCCAGTGACTTGCAGGGTTTTCAGAGCTCAGTATTCCAGATTTCTTTACTGGGCCTTCCAGAGGAAGGGAAGATCTCCTCCACTGCCCCAACAATGCTTCAGATGGGATCTCTTCAGTGCAGCAGACACGTCCTGCTCAATATTAACCTCATGCTTCTGAGGAGGCCTTGTGATGAGGCATCTCTGTCGTTCACAGTTTCAGAAAGTTTCTCCTTGCTGAGAAACAGTTCCAGCTTCACATTTTGAATAGGGGAATTCCCATGGGCCATGCCACATGGTGGTACCTCAACTGGAGGACTCTGGAAACCACAAAAACTATGTGAGCTACTGAACGAACTTTGGATGCTTGGGAAACACAAGCAGAAACAGGCTTCTTTAATGCTAGGATTCTCGAGCTGTGCTGATAAATTTTAACTCAAACATCAAGTTCATAAATTGCAGACTTATGACAGGGTAGAAATCAATACAACTCATTTGTGAAGGTTGCTTCCAGCAGTGAAAAATGTGTTCATTGAAGGATTGCACTGTGTCAGGTAACTCACAGCTGCTTACCTGTTTATTGTTATGGTTCTGCACAACGTTCTTAAGGCCTATTGTAGAAATACTTCAGGGGTGTACTATCTTTATCTGTATTTATAATAAATATAAATCTAGAAATAAATCATTCCTTTGCTAGGGTATATCAAAAGTATATAAAGGTGACCTGATAAAGATTTATAAAATCATGAAGGGTATATACAGGGTTAACAGTAGGTGTTTTTTTTCCCCTCAGATGGGGGATTTTGAGAGTGGATGCATAATTTTAAGGTGAGAGGAGAAAGATTTTAAAAAGAAACGAGGAGCAACTTTTTTTACAGAGGGTGGTTCGTGTGTGGAATGAACTTCCTGAGGAAGTTGGGGATTTGAGCGTAGTTACAATGTTTGAAAGACACTTGGATAAGTACATGAAAGGAGGGTTTAGAGGGACATGGGTCAGGAGCAGGCAGGTGGAACTAGTTTAGTTTGGGATTATGTTCAGCATGGACTAGTTGAACTAGTGTCTGCTTCTGTGCTGTATGACTCTAAGGTATTCATAATAAATTAATTTGCTCTCTGCAGATTTCCACTGCTCTCTTCCACCACAATGTCTTCAATCTACAACTCAAGACTAATTTGCCACATTCCCATCTCCATACAGTTTCCCCACTGCCCACACTTTCATCCCTAGTGCAGGTTTAACTGCTGTGGCCGTCCCCCATGAGCTCCCCACCTGACTGAACCAGCCAGTCAATCCCGAGCTGGCCTTGGGGTAGGGAATAATCAATAACTGGGATTAGACCTCGGCACTGTGTGTGTGTGTGTGTGTGTGTGTGTGTGTGTGCGCGGATCCTGAACTGAGGGTTTCTGATCAAACTGTTCCCTGCTCTACACTCACATCCCTTTCTTACACCCCTTTTTCCTCCTTGAACATGCTCCGTAAAACCTCTGGCCTAGCATTTGGTCGACTAACCCAATATATGGTTCCATCTTGTACTTTGTTTTATAATGTGCCTGTGAAGCTTCTTAAAAATGTTCCATTAAGTTCATTATGCTACATAAATATATGCTGTAGTTGTTCAAAATAATGAATGACTTCCACCAAGCAACAAACAAATACTGATTACCAAAGGCCAAAAGATTGGGAATGAAGGACAAAGACTTAAAGTAATTGGCAGAAGTGCAGAGGCAACATGAGGAGCATCAAGTTATTGAGATCTGGAATGCATTGCCTGAAAGGCCAGTGGAAGGAGATTCATTCATAACTTTTAAAGAGAATTGGATAAATACTTTAAAGAAGAATTTACAAGGTTTTGTGAAAAGCAAATGGAAGATTAATTGGATAGTTCCATCAAAGACTCGACACAATCAAGATGAGCTTGCTTTATGGTATCATTTAATGATCTACTGAATAAATACCCATTCATTTTATTGGAAATTTAATAGCACTAACGAATTTTCGTAAGATTTCTAGACTTGGATCAATTTTTTTAAAAATCTCATACTTCAGAAGTTGCGAAATGTAACAGCTAAAGAAAATGCAACGGAGGAAAAACTATAGTGGCCCAGAAGGCCAGATCCAATTTCGCCAAAGTTTGAAACAAAATCAGATATTGCTGGAAAATCTCAAAAGTTCATGCAAATCTGAAGAAGGGTCAATTTACATAAAATAATAATTCTGCTTTCTCTCTCCAGATGCTTCTCGGTCTGCTTAGTTTCTCCAGCAATTTCTGATTTCATTTCTGATTTCCAGCATCTGCAATTCTTTGTTTTTTTTTGTTTAGCCAAAGGTTGACTCACTTGACCTCCTGAGAGAGACAGTCAATCACAGATAACCTTTTGGGAAAAATAAATCTGCCTGAAATTTCTACCTGACTACAAAAGCTGTTTGCCAATCCGACAAGCCACAATTAGCATCTCTGAACAGCAGAATTGTAACAATGATACATCAATATTTTCAGCAGCACGTGAACCATGATATTCAGCAAAACATAGAGCATAGAACATAGAACAGTACAGCACAGAACAGACCCTTCAACCCACGATGTTGTGCCGACCATTGATCCTCATGTAAGGTAAACATAGTGTATGAACCCTCAAATTTCTGTGACCAGCAGTCTCTTAAATGTCCCCAATGACCTCGCTTCGACAACTGCTGCTGGCAAGCATTCCATGCTCTCACAACTCTCTGTGTAAAGAACCCACCTCTGACATCCTCTCTATGCTTTCCACCAAACAGCTTAAAACTATGACCCCTCCTGCTAACAATTTCTGCCCTGGGAAAAAGTGTCTGGCTATCAACTCTATCTATGCCTGTCATTATCTTGCACACCTCAATCAGGTCTCCTCTCTTCCTTTTTTTTTCCAATGAAAAAAGTCCGAGCTCAGTCAACCTGTCTTCATAAGATAAGCCCTCCATTCCAGGCAGCATCCCGGTAAACCTCCTCTGAACCTTCTCCAAAGCATCCACATCTTTCCTAAAATAGGTCAACCAGAACTGGATGCAGTATTCCAAGTGCAGCCTAACCAAAGTTTTATAGAGCTGCAACAAGATCTCATGGCTCTTAAACTCAATCCCCCTGTTAATGAAAGCCAAAATACCATATGCTTTCTTAACAACCCTGTCCATTTGGGTGGCCATTTTAAGGGATCTATGTATCTGCACACCAAGATCCCGCTGTTCCTCCACACTGCCAAGAATCCTGTCTTTAATCCTGTACACACCTTTCAAGTTCGACCTTCCAAAATGCATCACTTCGCATTTATCCAGATTGAACTCCATCTGCCACCTCTCAGTCCATCTTTGTATCCTATCAATGTCACTCTGCAGCCTACAACAGCCCTCTATACTGTCAACAACACCTCCAACTTTTATGTTGTCTGCAACTTGCTAACCCATCCTTCAATCCTCTCATCCATGTCATTAATAAAAATTACAAGGATTAGAGCCCGAGAACAGAGCCCTATGGAACACCACTCACCACTGACTTCCAGGCAGAATACTTTCCTTCCACTACCACTCGCTGTCTTCTGTCGACCAGCCAATTCTGTAACCAGACAGCTAAATTTCCCTGTATCCCATTCCTCTTGACCTTCTGAACGAGCCTACCATGGAGAACTTTATCAAATGTCTTGCTGAAGCCCATATACACCACATCCACTGCTCGACCCTCATCAACTGCATTTAATCAAGCCATGCTCTTCCAGATGGTCATAAATCCTATCCCTCAGAATCCTTTCAACACCTTGCAGACGACAGACGTGAGACTGACTAGTCTGTAATTGCCGGGGATTTCCCTATTTCCTTTCTTGAAGAGAGGAATTACATTTGCTTCCCTCCAGTCCCCAGGTACGACTCCAGTGGAGAGCGAGGATGCAAAGATCTTCGCAAGTGGCGAAGCAATCACATTTCTCACTTCCCAAAGCAGCCGAGGACAAACCTGGTCTGGCCCTGGTGACTTGTCAATCTTAATGTTTGTCAAAATTTTCAGCACGTCAGCTTCCTCAATCTCTATCCATTCCAGCATGCTTACCTGCTCCTCAATGGTTTCATTCGCTACAATGTCCTTTTCTTTAGTAAAGACAGAAGGAAAAAACTTGTTTAGGGTTTCCCCTACCTTCTCAGACTCTATACACAAGATCCCTATGCTATCCCTGATCAGCTCTACTCTTTCTTTGATCATTCTCTTATTCCTCACATATGTGTAAAATACCTTTGGATTCTCCCTAATCCTTCCTGCCAAGCCTTTTTCGTGCCTCCTCCTGGCTCTCCTCAGACAATTTTTGAGCTCCTTCCTCGCCTCCCTGTAATCCTCTAGAGCTGAGCATGACCCTTGCTTCCTCCACCTTACGTAAGCTGCCTTCTTTCTTTTGACGAGAAGCTCCTGGTGTTGTGATGTTGTGGCCATAACAGAGATGTGGGGTTCTCAGGGGCAGGAATGGTTGCTGGATGTTCCAGGGTTTAGAACATTTAAAAAGAATAGGGAGGGGGGGAAAAGAGGAGGGTGTGTAGCACTACTAGTCAGAGAGGGTATCACAGCTACAGAAGTTATCATTATTGAGGAAGGTCTGCCTACTGAGTCAGTATGGGTGGAAATTAGGAACAGTAAGGGAGCAGTCACCTCGTCAGGGTTTACTACAGGCCCCCCATTAGCAGCAGGGAGATTGAAGAAAGCATAGGTTGGCATATTTTGGATAAGTGTGAATGTAGTAGGGTTGTTGTAATGGGTGACTTTAACTTTCCCCAATATTGATTGGAACCTCCTTCGAGCAGATGGTTTGGAAGGAGCTGTTTTTGTAAGGTGTATTCAGGAGGGTTTCCTAACTCAGTACGTTGACAGGCCGATGAGGGGAGAGGCCATTTTGTATTTGGTACTCAACAATGAGCCGGGGCAGGTGTCAGATCTTGCTGTGGGAGAGCATTTTGGTAATAGTGACCACAACTGCCTCACATTCTACATAACTATGGAGAAGGAAAGAAGCAGGCACAATGGGAGATATTTAATTGGGGAAAAGGAAACTATGATGCTATCAGACGTGAGTTGGGAAGCATGGACTGGGAGCAATTGTTCCATGGAAAGGGCACTATTGACATGAGGAGACTGTTTAAGGAACAGTTGTTGCGAGTGATGCATAAATGTGTTCCTCTGAGACAGGCAAGAAGGAGTAAGACAAAGGAACCTTGGGACCATCTCAGTTCCTCCTTTTGTTACTACTTTTCAATTGTGTTCTTCACCAAATATTTATCTTGCACCTTCACCCAAAGACTAAAACAAGGTAATCTTAACAGTGTCATTGATATTACCATTTCTTGTAGGTGTCTAGTCTGCAGAAACTAAAAACAAACACGCACGCGCGCACGCACACACACACACACACACACACACACACACACACACACACACACACACACACACACACACACACACACACACACCTGTTGTGTGTGTACTTGCACCACATAGATTGCACTGATTCAGGAAAGCAGTTCACGACCACCATCTCATGAAAGACTAAAATAAGTTGCTACTTATGAAAAAATTAATTGACAGATATTTACGATATACCTGTACTGATTATTTTAATCGGAATGGCCACATGGTTTCCTCAGAGATGCTCATGCTCCATTGCTGTAATCTCAATGAAAGAAAAGCATAAATCTGACTTACATTTGCAAATGGGGTATCCATGGTACTCCAACTGTAGTCCATTTGACTCCTCAAGCTTGCTCCATCATTTAATATGATCATGGCTGATCTGAGTGTAACCACAAATCAATGTTCGTGCCTATAGACAATAACCTTCCACCCTTGTGCTTCCCAAGATTCTACTCATTACTGCCTTAAAAATATTCAGACATTGCTTGCTCTGCTATTTCAACAAGAGCTCTAATGTCAGTTTATCATCTTCTGAATAAATTTATAGTATCTTATTTCAACTTAAAATTAAAAGACTGACAGATGATCAATCGAGAACTGTTTTCTAACAATTCAATACTTACAATACTTTGTAAATAAGTATATCCAAATTCTCTTTTTTCTCTGCTAAAAAGCCACTCTAGCAAATATACATGTTTACTTGACTCATGTGCCATGTTATTTGCATCAAATCTAACTTGACCTCACCTCTGGATCTGTACCACAGTCGAAAATTTAGCTAAGGCTAAATTGAAAGTGCTAAATGGGGCTGGACTAAAATAGTTGCAAGACCCAAGGACTGTGGCATGTTGTTTCTCAAGGAGGGTGCAGTGAGAAGCTGATGCCTGTCAGACTTCCACCAGCTGCTCACCAACTGAAAAGACAGGGAATTCAATGTGAGCAATGGACTGGAAGGAAGTATGAATGACTAGGGGAGCTAATGGGAAAGGAACCACTGAGGATTGCATTTTCCCCAGATATTCACTACAATGGTGGGCAGCACGGTGGCACAGTGATTAGCACTGCTGCCTCACAGCGCCAGAGACCCGGGTTCAGTTCCCGCCTCAGGCGACTGACTGTGTGGAGTTTGCACATTCTCCCCGTGTCTGCGTGGGTTTCCTCCGGGTGCTCCGGTTTCCTCCCACAGTCCAAAGATGTGTGGATCAGGTGAATTGGCCACGCTAAATTGCCCGTAGAGTTAGGTAAGAGGTAATGTAGGGGTATGGGTGAGTTGCGCTTCGGCGGGTCGGTGTGGACTTGTTGGGCCGAAGGGCCTGTTTCCACGCTGTAAGTAATCTAATCTAATCTAATGCCACCTGCAGACCTCAGTGATTCTTCTATCTCCCGTACTATGATATATCCCAGCATCTGAAAGCCTAAAGGAAATAACAGAGAATCAAGAGATTAAAGACAAAAACAAGAGGGGTTGAGGGAAGAGCAGTTGCGGAGAAGAGAAAGGGAAAAATAAAAATGGAAGAAAAGAGAAAGAATCAGAAAAATAACATGAGAAAAACCATACACATTGGTTTTCCACACTCTGTGCCATATCTCCAACACAATTTATTGCCTCCTGACATTTTTCATTTGGGTTGATTTTTGATTCATATTTTAGTTAAGAGTGAACTTTATGACAGCTGTAAGACTAGCAGATGTTCATTTGTCAATTGACTGCTTCCTCTGACGTTTCAACATACTGTTTTGCTCATTAGTTTTCTTGAATACTTTGTTCTTTTTATTGTAAAGTTTATGGTGGGCATGAATATTTAAAAGGTCATGGGGAAAAATATTAAAGGAAATGGATTAGCTTGAATAAATGCCCATTGTTCCTTCTGAGTAGGCGCTAATAGGTTTTATCTTGAATTGTTGCACAATCTGTGGGTGATGATCCTCCCAGGATGCGCTTACACAGGGTGTTCCTTTATTTTGACTCACTGACCATGAAGAAGTAATTATATTTGTGCAAGTTGGGTTGGCTTATGAATTGCCCTAATGGTTTTAATTCTTTGTCCTTCATGGTTTGCAGGGATTGCTGGAAAAGAAGGTTCTGTTACTAAGTTGCAGTAGCACAAGCTGTACATGGCACACATGTAGCTGCAGACAAGTGATAAGTGAAAGAGATGATCTTCAGCATAGTAGCAGGGCTTTCAGTTCAGTAGACTTCTCTGTCCTGCATGGTATTAAGCCTCTTTAGTGTTGAAGCATTGAACCCACAAATGCTCTGATACACAGATTCTCCCCTCCCCAAGGCAAATGCAAGCCAATAACTACCTGACATAAAAACTTCGCAGGTTCAATAGCTTTGAGAAGCTTTAGGACAGAATTACAGAAGCGTTATAGTGCAGGAGGCCAAATGACCCATTATATCTGAATCAGCACTTTATATTAGCATCATTTCTTTAGAGCAATCTCCTGTATTTTCGCCTTACCCTTCCCTTCATCCTTACTCCAGAAAATGATGCTAATTTGGAGTGCTGTTAGAAGTACAATGGGTCATTTGCCTAGAACATAGAACATAGAACAATACAGCACAGAACAGGCCCTTCGGCCCACGATGTTGTGCGAACATCTATCCTAGATTAAGCACCCATCCATGTACCTATCCAATTGCCGCTTAAAGGTCGTCAATGATTCTGACTCTACCACTGCCACGGGCAGCGCATTCCATGCCCTCACCACTCTCTGGGTAAAGAACCAGAGGCCTCTGGTACTATAAAACCTCCTGTACTCTGAAAGCTTTTCTCATATCTCGACTTGTTTCTTTAGCAAGTCACTTCAATTCTGTGCCCTCTCGTTCCATTTACAAGTAGGAGCATTTTGTCCTATTTACTCAATGAAGTCCCCTTGTGATTTTGAAAAACTGTCAAACCTTCTCTTAGCCTTCCTCTCTCCAGGCAGAACTGTCCCAACTTCTTTAACCTATGCTCATAACTGAATTTTCCTATTCTTAGAGCCTTTCTTGTAAATTGTTTCTGAACTCTCTCTAGTACGCTCCCATCCTTCCTATAATTTTGTGCCCAGAATTGTACCCAACACTCCTGCTGAAATCTAATGGGTTTTGCACAAGCTCAACATCACTTCCTTGCTCCTGTACACATTAGTAAAGAGAAGGATGATGTATGCTTTACAATCTTCATCTGCGCTGCCACCTTCAATGGTCTGTGCACATATGCATCCAGGCATGACTGCTCCTGCACTGAAAATGTGTTGCTGGAAAAGAACAGCAGGTCAGGCAGCATCCAAAGAGCAGGAGAATCGAAGTTTCGTGCATGAGCCCTTCTTCAGGAAGAAGTCGGGGCGGCACGGTGGCACAGTGGTTAGCACTGCTGCCTCACAGCGCCAGGGACCTGGGTTCAATTCCCACCTCAGGCGACTGACTGTGTGGAGTTTGCACGTTCTCCCCGTGTCTGCGTGGGTTTCCTCCGGGTGCTCCGGTTTCCTCCCACAGTCCAAAGATGTGCGGGTCAGGTGAATTGACCATGCTAAATTGCCCGTAGTGTTAGGTAAGGGGTATATGTAGGGGTATGGGTGGGTTGCGCTTCGGCGGGTCGGTGTGGACTTGTTGGGCCGAAGGGCCTGTTTCCACACTGTAAGTAATCTAATCTAAAAAAAGTCCTGAAGAAGGGGTCATGCCCGAAATGTCAATTCTCCTACGCTTCGGCGGGTCGGTGTGAATTTGTTGGGCCGAAGGGCCTGTTTCCACACTGTAAGTAATCTAATCTTTGGATGCTGCCTGACCTGCTGTGCTTTTCCAGCAACACATTTTCAGCTCTGATCTCCAGCATCTGCAGTCCTCACTTTCTCCTATGACTGCTTCTGCAGCCTGCTTTCAATTGCACTACTATTTTGTACAGTCTTTCAAAGTTTTTCCTAATGCATCACCTCATACTTCTCTGCATTATGCATCGTCTCCATCTATTAATCTAATCCACCAACTAGTCTGTGTCTTTTTGGAGGTTTACACTGTTCTCAGTTTACAATTCTTCTAAATTTTGCCATCTGTGAATTTTGCAATTGTCCCGCGCATATATATTAATAATTTGGATCCTTAATTGGAAAAGCAACGTCCCAATACAAGACATCCTCTACAACTATCTTGTAAATATCGTTACGTTCAGTATAATTGTTGCTGGTTACTCACAATTGTCAATCTCTCAGTCTCACATTCTTCCTGATCAAGGGCTTATGCTTGAAACGTCAATTCTCCTGTTCCTTGGATGCTGTCTGACCTGCTGTGCTTTTCCAGCACCACACTCCTCGATTCTGATCTCCAGCATCTGCAGTCCTCATTTTCTCCTAATCTCACATTACTACCAAGAAGTGATGTCAATAGTTCCAATTTAATTAGTGTCAATTTTAATCACTTGAAATGTCTCCACTAATCATACAAACACAGTACTCTTACAGTATAGCAAGTGACCAATTGGCCCATGTTGTCTGCAACAACTCTCCAAAATGAAGTGCACCTCATGCCACTCCCCCACCTTCTCCTTATAACCTTGCATATTTTTTCTTTTCGGGTGAGAATCCATTTCTCAGTTTGTGCATGTCAGCTCTGAATCACTCGCTATGTGAAACTGTTTCTGCTCGTGTCTCCATTGTTTCTTTCGCCAATTACTTTAAATCTGTGCCTTGTTGTTCAAGACCCTTTCACCACTGGGAATACTTCCAGTCTGCTCTATTTAAACCCTTCAATCTTCAATGACCCTATCAGATAATCTCTCAGCTTTACTTTCTGCAAAGAAAATAGTCCCACTTTTCCAATGTATCTGCAGAGCCCAAATTCTTGGAATTTTTCGAAAAAATATTTTCTGCATTTGTTTTAATAACTCAGTCTTATGTGAGTGAGATACCCAAAACTAGATGCAACTCCAGGTTGAGGTCAAACCAATCTCTTATGTAAGGTTTTCAGCCTCTTTGTTCTTGTACACCCTTCCCCTATTAATAAAGTCCGCAAATACTGTATGCTTCATTCATCTCTCTCTCAACCCATCCTGCCATCTTAACCAACATATGCATGGCTACATCCAGATCCTGGAAACTTTTAAAAATCATATTTATTTTGATAACAATGTTAGAAGCCAACCATGACTGACTCCCTTAAAAATTTCACCCTTTACATCGTCTGCTTTCTTTTGAAGAGACCTTGGATGACCCATCTTATAGCTCTATGTATTACTTTGACAGGGTTGTTTTAATCAACCTGTTTGGACATATCTGCAAATGTGTTGCTGGTCAAAGCACAGCAGGCCAGGCAGCATCTCAGGAATAGATAATTCGACGTTTCGAGCATAAGCCCTTCATCAGGAATAAGAGAGAGAGAGCCAAGCAGGCTAAGATAAAAGGTAGGGAGGAGGGACTAGGGGGAGGGGCGATGGAGGTGGGATAGGTGGAAGGAGGTCAAGGTGAGGGTGATAGGCCGGAGTGGGGTGGGGGCGGAGAGGTCAGGAAGAGGATTGCAGGTTAGGAGGGCGGTGCTGAGTTGAGGGAATCGACTGAGACAAGGTGGGGGGAGGGGAAATGAGGAAACTGGAGAAATCTGAATTCATACCTTGTGGTTGGAGGGTTCCCAGGCGGAAGATGAGGCGCTCCTCCTCCAGCCGTCGTGTTGTTGTGTTCTGCCGGTGGAGGAGTCCAAGGACCTGCATGTCCTCGGTGGAGTGGGAGGGAGAGTTAAAGTGTTGAGCCATGGGGTGATTGGGTTGGTTGGTTCGGGCGGCCCGGAGGTGTTCTCTGAAGCGTTCCGCAAGTAGGCGGCCTGTCTCACCAATATAGAGGAGGCCACATCGGGTGCAGCGGATGCAATAGATGATGTGTGTGGAGGTACAGGTGAACTTGTGGCGGATATGGAAGGATCCCTTGGGGCCTTGGAGGGAAGTGAGTGTGGAGGTGTGGGCGCAAGTTTTACATTTCCTGCGGTTGCAGGGGAAGGTGCCGGGGGTGGAGGTTGGGTTGGTGGGGGGTGTGGATCTGACGAGGGAGTCACGAAGGGAGTGGTCCTTGCGGAATGCTGATAGGGGAGGGGAGGGAAATATATCCTTGGTGGTGGGGTCCGTTTGGAGGTGGCGGAAATGGCGGCGGATGATACGTTGTATGCGGAGGTTGGTGGGGTGGTAGGTGAGAACCAGTGGGGTTCTGTCTTGGTGACGGTTGGAGGAGCGGGGCTCAAGGGCGGAGGAGCGGGAAGTGGAGGAGATGCAGTGGAGGGCATCGTCGATCACGTCTGGGGGGAATCTGCGGTCCTTGAAGAAGGAGGCCATCTGGGCTGTGTGGTGTTGGAATTGGTCCTCCTGGGAGCAGATGCGGCGGAGACGAAGGAATTGGGAATATGGGATGGCGTTTTTACAGGGGGCAGGTTGGGAGGAGGTGTAGTCCAGGTAGCTGTGGGAGTCAGTCGGTTTATAATAGATGTCTGTGTTGAGTCGGTCGCCCGAGATAGAAATGGAAAGGTCTAGGAAGGGGAGGGAGGAGTCCGAGACAGTCCAGGTGAATTTCAGGTCGGGATGGAAGGTGTTAGTAAAGTTGATGAACTGTTCAACCTCCTCGTGGGAGCACGAGGCAGCGCCGATACAGTCATCGATGTAGCGGAGGAAAAGGTGGGGGGTGGTGCCAGTGTAGTTGCGGAAGATGGACTGTTCCACATATCCTACGAAGAGGCAGGCATAGCTGGGGCCCATGCGGGTGCCCATGGCAACTCCTTTAGTTTGGAGGAAGTGGGAGGATTGAAAAGAGAAGTTATTCAGGGTGAGGACCAGTTCAGTCAGTCGAAGGAGGGTGTCAGTGGAAGGGTACTGGTTGGTGCGGCGGGAAAGGAAGAAGCGGAGGGCTTTGAGTCCTTCGTGATGGGGGATGGAGGTGTACAGGGACTGGATGTCCATAGTGAAAATAAGGCGTTGGGGACCGGGAAAGCGAAAATCCTGGAGGAGGTGGAGGGCGTGGGTGGTGTCCCGAACGTAGGTAGGGAGTTCTTGGACTAAAGGGGACAGGACCGTGTCAAGGTATTGGGAGATGAGTTCGGTGGGGCAGGAGCAGGCTGAGACAATGGGTCGGCCGGGGCAGGCAGGTTTGTGGATTTTGGGCAGGAGGTAGAAACGGGCGGTGCGGGGTTGTGAGACTATGAGGTTGGAGGCGGTGGATGGGAGATCCCCTGAGGTGATGAGGTCCTGGATGGTCTGGGAGATGATGGTTTGGTGGTGGGAGGTGGGGTCGTGGTCAAGGGGGCGATAAGAGGAGGCGTCCGCGAGCTGGCGTTTGGCTTCAGCGGTATACAGGTCAGTGCGCCAAACTACGACCGCGCCTCCCTGTTTGGACATATTATGAGCCTGTCTCCAGGCCAGTGGGTCTAGAGGGAGGCTCTTTATACAAAACAAATCAAGTAAATTAAGTCAAATGAAGCTAAACTAAAGGTAACAACCCTTAAAAGCATTACCTTATATTTTTGCATGAGGTCATTACATTCTGCTGACATTTTCATGTTATATAATTGGGAACAGATGTTTAGGAAGGACAAATCCCTCCCTCTGTTTTTTCAGCCATTTTCCATGCTTCCCCTCAAGGACAAAGTTAGAAACTTTGTCCACTCCAGTCCAACACCGGCTCCTCCACAATTCCCCTCAAGGATGCAGTTCCTTCCTGCTGATCATATCTTTTCCCTGTGGCTATTAGTTTATGCATAAATCTTAGAGTGAGTATTTGCTGCTGATCCACATACAGTGGGCAATGTGGTTCAGCCTGATATCTCACAAACTCAGTATCACTTTCATTTCCAACAGGAATTATTGGATGTGTCAGGAGGGTGAGCTCTACCTGCTTTGTCTAATAACAAAAAGATGCCAGTTTAATCACCCCAAATGCTGCCCTAAAATCTGTTAACTCAACACACAACAGAGACTAAAGCTACAACCTTAATGATTTGTATAATTTTAGAACTTGCCTTCACAAGCTATTGGAACACTTGGAAGCTTAGCATATATTCTAAGGAGAAAGTGAAGATTGCAGATGGAGATCAGAGCTGAAAATGTGTTGCTGGAAAAGCGCAGCAGGAATTCCTGAGGAAAGGTTCATGCCCGAGGCGTCGATTCTTCTGCTCCTTGGATGCTGCCTGACCTGCTGCGCTTTTCCAGCAACACATTTTCAGCGTATATTCTAAGGCTCAACTTTCGGTATTCCATGGTGTTCCTATGATTGACCCCACCTGACCAGTTAAAGTCAGATGTAACTGGTGGTCCAAAATGAAGCTTTTTTGTTGCCTTAAATTGTAAATTGTCCATGTCCATAAATAATATTACATTATTCTATATCTTGGAATTTACATTATAAATGCATCAAAGAAAGAAAAAAAAATGAAAAGGTCACAGATTGGAAGGATATGTAAAAGTATAGAATCATAGAATACCTACAGCTTGGAAACAGGCCCTTCAGCCTAACAAGTCCACACCAACCCTCCGAAGAGTAACCCACCCAGACCCATTTCCTAACCTATTATCCCAGATTTATCCCTAACTAATGCACCACACCCTGAACACATCCCTGAACACAATTACATCACATTTAGCATAACCAATTCAGCTAATCTACACATCTTTGGATTGTGGGAGGAAACCAGAGCGCTTGGAGGAATGTGCAAACTCCACACAGACAGTCGCCTGTGGCTGGAATCAAACCCGGGTCCCTGGTGCTGTGAGGCAGCAGTGATAACCACTGCACCACTGTGCTGTCCCAATAAGCCATCCACCAGTCCTCTGTCACTTTCCCTGTGGTCATAGAGGAATTAAAAACTAGTGTCAGAGCTCTGGCAATTCTCCGCATTGCCTCCCATAGCACTCTGGGATGAAGTTCATTCAGATTACAGGATTCATCTGTTTTTAAGCCTGACAGAGCTTCCAATACCTCCCAGTATGTATAATGAGAGCAGGTCTATGTAGTTAATTTAACCGTGCTTTAACTTAAAGTGTCCTTGGCTTCAAGAAAGTTAAGACTGATTCATGTTATGTTTGTATCACAGTCATATCTCTAATCTATCAATTTCAAAAACTCAATGAGCTCTTTAGGGTTTACATTTTGTATGACACACATCAAATATTAGAGCATTATTGAAATGAAACCCTGTATCAAGCTAGACTGGTTACCTGCTGGGAACAGTAATTTACAGAAGATGCTCTATAATTTATATACTTTGAGAACTTTTGAAGGATTGTGAAAAAGCAAATTAATTTCAAGTTTTCTGTCACACCAGGAGTTGTTTATTTAAAAGATGTCAATGAAAGTTCATTGTGGAAACTAGAATTCTTTTATTATTCTTTCGTCAGACGAAGGCATCACTGGCTGACCAGCCTTTATTGCCTACCTTAGTTGCCCTTGAGCAGGTAGTGAGCTGCCTTCTGGATTCACTGCAGTCCACATGCTATCATTTGACCCACAATGCCCTGAGGGAGGGAATTCCAAGATTTTGGCTCAGTGACTGTGAAGAAATAGTGAAGTATTTCTAAGTCAGGATGGTGAGTTGCTCGGAGGTGAGCTTACAGGACATGGTGTTCCCATGTATCTGTTGCCCTTGTCCTTCAAGATGGAAGTGGTCCTGGGTTTGGAAAGTGCTGTCTAAAGATCGTTGATGAATTTCTGCAGCACATCTTATGGACAATACATACTGCCGCTAATGAGCTTTGGTGGTAGAGGGAGTGGATGCTTGTGGATGTAGTGCCGATCAAGTGGGCTGCTTTGTCCTGGATGCTGTCAAGCTTCTTGAGTGTTGTTGGAGCTGCACCCATCCAGCCAGGTGGGAGTATTCCATTTCACTCCTGACCTTTGCCTTGTAGATGATGGACAGGCTTTGGGGAGTGATGACTACTGCAGTAGTCAAACGGCTTTGACCTGCCCTTGTAGTCATTATATTGATGTGGAAAGTCAATTTCAGTTTATAATCAATGGTAACCCCAGGATGTTGATCGCGGGGGATTCAGTGATGGTAAAAACATTGAATATCAAAGGACAGTGGATAGATTATCGGTGATTAGAGATGTTCATTGCCTGGTATTGTTGTGGTGCCAATGTGACTTGCCACTTGCCAGCCCAAGCCTGGACATTGTCCAGATCTTGTTGCGTTTGAACATGGACTGCTTCAGTATCTGAGGAGTCATGAATGATGCTGAACGTGGTGCAATTATCGGTGAACATCCCTACTTCTGACCCTGTGATGGAGGGTATGTCATGAAGATGATTGAGTCTGGATCACTACCCAGAGGAACTCTTGCAAAGACAACCTGGACCTGAGATGACCATCTTCCTATGCGCCAACCAGTGGAGAGTTAGCCGTTTGATACCTGTTGATTGATGAGTGCAGCAGCAAAAACTCTCAAGAAGCTTGACATCATCCAGGACAAAGCAGCCCACTTGATTGGCACTACACCCACAAGCTTCCACTCCCTCCACTGCCAAAGCTCAGTAGCAGCAGTGTGTACTGTCATCCCACTGATTATGTTTTGCTAGGACTTTTTGATGCCACACTCAGTTGAACGCTACCTTGATGTCGAGGGCTGTCACTCTCACTTCATCTTTAACAAGGCTTCCGAAAAATCAAATGATTAATGACTGCTTGCTTTGCTGTAGACTCGACTGGATCTGTTTTGAACAGTGACTGACTGAGAGAAATTGCTTTTTGGGTTGCTTTCTTTGATAGAAAGATCTGCTCAGAACCAGTTGGACTGGTGAAGGCTGGCGATGAATAAGTTGCCTGGCTGATCTCTCCTGTTTCTCAAAAGACAGATGTAGATGGGGGGGTTAGAGGGGCAGATCAGGGGCATAGCGAAGTTAACCTGAAAATAAGGGACAATGGAGTACTCAATGAATTATAAAACACTAGGAAGCTAAGAGGAACAGAGAATCTTGGGATGCTTGTTTACAGATCTTGCAGGGACCAGGACAGACATACTAGACACACATGTATCAGTCATGGCATAGGTTATAAGAGCAGAGGCGTTATGTTGGAGCTGTAACAAATCTTTGGTCAGGCCAAAGCCGGAGTACTGTGTACAGTTCTGCTCGACATGCAATGGGAAGGATGTGATGCACGGCAGAGGGTGTGGAGGTGATTCACCAGGATGTTGCCTGGGATGGAGCATTTTAGCTATGAAGAGTGTGTGAATATGCTCAGAAACAAAATGAGAATTTGCTGGAAAAACTCAGCAGGTCTGGCAGCGTCTGTGGACAGAAAGCAGAGTTAATGTTTTGAGTCCAGTGACCCTTCTTCAGAATTTATTGTGGCTCGGGAAAGTTTGATATATCTGCTAAAGATGGGGTGGAGAGAGAGGGCATGATTAAATAATAGGTAGAGATGGAGCTAGGAGAATGAGCAAAACGGTTAGGCAGACAAAGGAATGGATCAAGGTCAACTTTGGAGAATGAATAGCTGCTAATGGGGACCATTAGTAGCTGTTAATGATTTGTAAGTGGGAACAGCCCATGCAATGACAAGGCCTTGGGAATGAGGGTTGGGAGAAAGACATGGAAAAGGTGCTTAGGCCATAAAATTAGTAACTCAATACTGAGTCCTGAAGGTTGCTGGGTTCCCAAGCAGATAGTGAGATGCTGTTCTTCCAGCTTGCACTGAGTTTCACCGGAGTACTGTAGACAGGTTTGTTGGCCAGGAAACACAACAAGTATGTTGAAATGGCTAGCAGCCAGAAGCTCAGAATCATTTTTGCAGATACAGTATAGGTGTTCTGCAAAGCGGTCACAAGATTGTGCTTTGTCTCCCCAATGTAGAGGCAACCACATTGTGAGCAGTGGATACGTGTGAGGTGCAGGTGAATTGCTGCATGACCTGTAAGGTGGGCTTGAGGTCTTTGATACTGAAGCGGGAGGAAGTAAATGGGAGATATTACACCTTTTGCATTTGCATGGGAAGGCATCATGGGCATGTGGGAGGTGGAGGAGGGATACACCAAGGTGTACCAAAGGGAATTGATCCTGCAGAAGGCTAACAAAAGAGGGAAGGGGGATATATGTCTAGTGATGGCATCCCACTAGAGGTTATGACAATGGCAGCTAATGGTCCTTTGGATATAGATGCTAGTGGGATGGTGGATGAGGATGAGGGGTCCCTATTGCTGTTGTGGGAGAAAAGAGAAGGGCTGAGGACCGAAGTGCACGAGATGGGTCGAACATAGCTGAGGGTGCTGTCAACGATAATGCTGGGGACACCTCAGTTAAGGAAGAAGGTGGACATTTCAGAGGCCCCCTTGTCGAAGTTGTCATCATTGGAACAGATGGAGATGGGGAAATGGAATGGAGCCTTTACAGAAAGTAGTGTGTGAGGATGTATAGTCAAGGTAACTGTGAGAGTCGATAGGTTCTTCATGGATATTAGCTTCTCAGGAGCAGAGAATATTGAGGGGGTAGAAGATTATGAGGAAAATGGACAGGGTGGACAGAAAGCAGCTGTTCCCCTTCGTTGAAAAATCAGTTCTAAGGGGACATAACTTTAAGGTGAAGGGCAGGATATGTAGAAAGAACTTTAGGAAAAATGTTTTCACCAGAAGGAGGAAGGAATCTGGAATACACTGACTGGGAAGATGTAGAGTTGGGGGACCTCAAAATCTTTGAAAGGTATGTGGATTAGCACTTCAAATTTCATAATGTACAGGACTATTGGCCAAGTGCTGGAAAGTGGGATTGGTGTAGATAGGTCAGCACAGCTTTAATGAGCTGAAGAACCTTTTGTGCTGTATGATTCTATGACTCAATGTCTCTATGAGTTTGAGAACCTCCTACATCAGTTCAGGATTTAAAACTATTTGTTCTTTTGAAATAGTGAGTAAAAGAACATCTGAACATTGTATTTTGTGAGTAAGTTGAATCTACAAAACTTCAGAGACAACCATGCAGACAACCAACCCTTAACAGCCAGACCACACATGCCTGAACCTTAGAACAAAAGACTCTGAAACATCCAATGCTTTCTCCTTTTAACGTCAAGAATGACCCATTGGCCAAAGTTTTTTTTGCCCCCCCCAGAAAACCAATCTCTGTAGAAAAATCTCTTTTGTTTTCTTTTTTCTGTGTGTGTGGGGTGTGTGGGTGGCTTGTGTTTTGGAGCATTTTATAGGGATGAGCAATTATATTTCTATATCAATGACTGTGTATGTGAACAAATTATTGCACCTTTATTGGATAGGTTTTGTATGGATAATAAACTCATAATTATCCTGATGAATAAACCTGGTTAATATATCTTCTTGTTTAAATCTGGCAAAGGCAAGGAATTTATTGGTCATCGTCGTAACTGAAAAAGATATTTTCATTTTATGCTGCAATTTGTGGATTAATGGGACAAAAGCAATGATCTATGCCTGCACCTCTCATATCTCCTATGACCGTACCATATCTATTCCATGCCCACTATGTGCACAAATTCTGAGCCAGGTAATACCATAGCGTGTCTTTGAAATGCTCATAAGAGGAAAACAAATAGCTATTCGCCATGCTCTTTGCCCTTCTTAACTTTTCATAATAACCAGACACAAGAAACCCAGGTTCAATAGAGAAAACCTTCAAACCACTTCACACCTTTTAATAAACACAGAGGCTGTGGTGAAAAGAACTCTTCAAAATGATTATGTTGATTTGAATAAAGAACAACAGAGAATGAGTAATAGGTTAGTCTGGAGAAAGAAGAAAGCAGAATGACAGAAAGCTAATTAGGGATGTGAACATGGAGAGCAAGAATTTCAAACATTTTTAAAAATGAAGAGAGTAAGTAAAATGAGTGTTGGTCTTTTAGAGAGTAAAAATGGGGAGTTAATAGCAGATGATAAGGATGAACAAATACTTTGCTTCTGTTTTCACAATAGAAAATACAAAAAAAAATTGCTATAAATGGAAGGGAGAGAGGAATTTAGTGAAATTATAGCGTCAAGAGAAGTGGTTCTGTGCATTCTGATGGAGCTGTGATTTGGAGTTGCAAGTGTTGGGCTGGGGTGGACAACATTAAAAATCACACAACACCAGATTATAGTTCCAGAGGTTTATGTGGAAGCATGAGCTTTCGAAGTGCTGCTTTTCCATCAGGTCATGATGTGGAGGTGTTGGACTGGAGTGGACAAAGTTAAAAATCACACAACACCAGGTTATAGTCCAACAGGTTTATTTGGAAAAAATAGCTTTTGGAGCACTGCTCCTTCATCAGGTGGTTCATCTATAACCTGGTGTTGTGTGATTTTTATCTTCATCAGGTGATTGTGGAGAAGAATCATAAGACACAGACTTTATCGCAGCAGGATTGCAGTGTCATGGAATGTAATATTAAACAAATTTAGCTTATGCCTTTCATCTTTTAGTTAGTTTTGATTCCTTCACTTCCACTTTAGAAATAGAGTCAGTCTGACGTAACATTGGGACACAGACCTTAACTTCACACCTTCAATGTATCATCTGAGCTGAGATGACACCTATTATTAAAGCTATCTTGACAATGTAGCTTTAAAACAGTTCTGGGACTTACATATGAAGGAACCAAAACTAACATGATCATTCTAAAAGATGGAAGACTTAAGCTAAATTTGTTTAATATTACATTCCATGACATTGCAATACTGTCGCTATAAAGGCTCCACAACCACCTGATGAATAAGCAGTGCTTCAAAATCTAGTGCCTCCAAATAAACCTGTTGGACTATAACCTGGTGTTGTGTGATTTTTGACTGTTTCTAAAGTGTGATTTATATAATCTTACATAGATTTATGCAGTTTTTGAGCAAAAGAAAACGTAATGTGATGTGAATATGGAATCACAAATAATTAGAATGGATGCCCTGGAAATATGCAGGGAAGAGGTTTTGGGAATATTGGAAAGGATGAATATAGATAAGTCTCCTGGGCCTGATGGCATTTACCCCAGGATCCTATGGGAAGCTAGGGAGGAGATAGCAGAGCCATTGGCCTGGATTTTTATGTCGTCATTGTCAACGGGAATAGTACCAGAGGACTGGAGGATAGCGAATGTGGTCCCATTGTTCAAGAAAGGGAGTAGGGATAGCCCTAGTAACTATAGGCCAGTGAGTCTGACTTCAGTGGTGGGCAAAGTCTTAGAGAGAATGGTAAGGGATAAGATTTATGAACATCTGGGTAGGAATAACGTGATCAGGGATAGCCAGCATGGTTTTGTGAAGGGCAGGTCATGCCTCACAAACCTTATTGAGTTCTTTGAGAAGGTGACTATGGAAGTGGATGAGGGTAAAGCAGTAGATGTTGTGTATATGGATTTTAGTAAGGCGTTCGATAAGGTTCCCCATGGTAGGCTAATGCTAAAACTTCGGAGGTATGGCATTGAGGATACATTAGAGGTTTGGATTAGGAATTGGCTGGCTGGAAGGAGACAGAGGGTAGTAGTTGATGGATTATGTTCATCTTGGAGCGCAGTTACTAGCGGTGTACCACAAGGATCTGTTTTGGGACCATTGCTTTTTGTTATCTTTATAAATGATCTAGAGGAAGGACTTGAAAGCTGGGTAAGCAAGTTTGCGGATGACACGAAAGTCGGTGGAGTTGTGGATAGTGAGGAATGAAGTGGTAGGTTACAGCGGGATATAGATAAGTTGCAGAGCTGGGCGGAAATGTGGCAAATGGAATTCAATGTAGCTAAGTGCGAAGTCGTTCACTTTGGTAGGAATAACAAGATGTTGGATTACTGGGCTAATGGTAGGCTACTTGGTAGTGTGGATGAGCAGAGGGATCTTGGTGTCTATGTACACAGATCTCTGAAAGTTGCCACCCAGGTAAATAGTGCTGTGAGGAAGGCATATGGTGTACTGGGCTTTATTGGCAGAGGAATTGAGTTCCGGAGTCCTGAGGTCATGTTGCAGTTGTATAAGACTCTGGTGAGGCCTCATCTGGAGTATTGTGTGCAGTTTTGGTCGCCATACTATAGGAAGGATGTGGAAGCTTTAGAACGAGTGCAGAGGAGGTTTACCAGGATGTTGCCTGGAATGGTAGGAAAGTCTTATGAGGAAAGGCTGAGGCACTTGGGGCTGTTCTCATTGGAGAAGAGAAGGTTTAGGGGAGATCTGATAGAAGTGTATAAGATGATTAGGGGTTTAGATAGGGTAGATACTAAGAACCTTTTACCGCTAATGGAGTCAGGTGTTACTAGGGGACATAGCTTTAAATTAAGGGGTGGTAGGTATAGGACAGATGTTAGGGGTAGATTCTTCACACAGCGGGTTGTGAGTTCATGGAATGCCCTGCCCGTATCAGTGGTGAACTCTCCTTCTTTATGTTCATTTAAGCGGGCATTGGATAGGCATTTGGAAGTTATTGGGCTAGTATAGGTTAGGTAGGACTCGGTCGGCGCAACATCGAGGGCCGAAGGGCCTGTACTGCGCTGTATCCTTCTATGTTCTATGTTCTATGTAATTCCGCAAGTACAAATTCACCCCATAAAACTTATATGTATGTGCGTGCAGGGGAGACTGGGTGAGTGTGCGCATATTTTGGGGGATGTGAGTGTCTGTGAGAGAGTGTGTGTATGTGTGTGAGTGTAATGGGGTATAAGTCTGTGAGAGGGTGCATGTGTAGGGGTGAGTGTGGAGGGTGGATATGTGAGCGTTGAGAGACAGCTTGTGTATGAGAGATGTCTCATGAGCGTGTGGGTCTGTAGGAGTGTGTGCGTGTGCGTGCCGGTTGAGGCCATCCCCATGGGTACTGATCTTGGCTATCAGCTTCTGCTCAGCCACTTTGCATTCTTGCCTGTCCCAAAGTCTGCCTTGGAGGATGATCGCCCAAAGGTCCGAGGCCGAATGTCTCGGACTGCTGAACTGTTCCCCAGCTGGGAGGGAACACTCCTGCCTGATGATTATTGTACGGTGTCCATTCATCTGTTGTTGTAGCGTCTGCTTAATCTTGCCAATGTACCATGCCTCAGGGCATCCTTGCCTGCCTCATATGAGATAGACAACGTTGGCTGAGTCACATGAGTACCTGTCGCATACCTGATGGGTGGTGTTCCCACATGTAATGGTGGGAACTGCGTCAATGTTCTGACATGTCTTGCATTGTCTGCCGAGACAGGGTTGTATGGTGTTGTGATGAAGGCCGGGCACTTTGATGCCAACCAATAGTCCAACATTTTCATTGCATAGGTTTGAACAAGACTTCTTCTCTATGAGGACTTCCAACCACCACTATACATCAGATAGATAGACAACATTTTCTATCAGCAAGTTTCATCCCAGCATCAAACTCACCATGGACTACTCTTTAGTATCTGTGTCATTCTTGGACACATGCATCTCCATCAAGGATGAGCACCTCAGCACCTCACTCTACCACAAACCCACAGATTACCTCACGATGCTACACTTCCATAGCTTCCACCCTAAACATATTAAAGCAACCATCACCTACGGACAAGCCCTATGCATACAGATGAGGAGGTCTGTGTTGCACACTTAGAAGTACTCAATTATGCACTCATAAGAACGGGATATTATGCTCAACTCATCGACTGTCAGTTCCGACGTGCCACAGAGAGAGACCATAATGATCTCCTCAGGAGACAGACACGAGCTGTAACTGACCGGGTCCCTTCATTGTCCAGTACTTCCCAGGAGCTGATAAACTATGCCATGTTCTTCACATCCTGCAACACATTATCAATGAGGATGAGCACCTCGCCAAGACCTTTTCCATGCCTCCACTTCTCATCTTTTAAACAACCACCAAACCTCAAGCAGAGCTGTGAGCTGGCACGTCTCAGTGTCCAAATGGACTTCACCCTCAGGTCTTAAAAGAAGTAGCTAGTGAGCTAGTAGATATATTGATGCTGATTTTCCCAAATACATTAGATACTGGAAAGGTTACTGCAGACTGGAAAGTAGAAATAAGCCCCTCTATTCAAGAAAAGAGGGAGAGTACTGTAAGCCACTTAGTTTAGCATCTAACATGATGAAGATATTCAAATCGATCATTAAATGGATTATGGCTGCAAACAGAAAAGCTCATGATAATCGGGAAAAGTCAGCAGGTTTTATTAAAGGAGAATCATATTTAACCAATTTATAGAAGTTCTTCAAGGGAGTAATATACACTATGGGTAAAGGGCAGATTGTCTACCTTACTTGGATTTCCAGACAGTATTTGATGAGATGCCAAATTCAAAGGCTGTTGCAAAACTAAAATCTCATGGTATGGATGGGGGAGCAAAATTAATATGAAAAGCAGAATGGGTGGCTGGCAGAAAACAGAGAGTATACATAAATGGGTCTTTGATTGGCAGGATGTGACGTTCATAATCCCACAGGAGTCCATTCTGGAGCCTCAACTTTTTCCCCAATTACATCAATGTCTCAGATAAGGGAAGTGAATGCATGGTTAGCTAAATGTGCTGTGAAGGGGGCATAAGGAGATTGCAGTTAGATATAAATAGGTTGAACAACTGGGCAAAGATCTGGCAGATGGAACAAAATGTAGGAAAATTTGAAGTTATTCACTTTTGCAGGAAGAATAAAAGAAAGCAGAGGATAGTTTAAATGAAAGAAGTGCAGAATTCCAAGATGCAGCAGTATCCATGTATCCTGATGCTTGAATCACAAAAGACTAGTATGCAGGTACAACATATAATCAAGAAGACTAATGGGTTACTATCCTTTATTCAGAGAGAACTGAACCTAAAAGTGAGGATGTTATGCTTCAGTTATACAGAGCATTAGTGAGAACATATTGTGAATACTGTGTGCCATTTTAATCTTATTTAAGGAAGGATATAAATGCATTGAAGGCAGTTGGGAGAACATTTACTGGATTGACAAATATGAGAATGAATGGGTTATCTCATGAAAATAGCTGAAACAGGTTCCATTGAATTTTAGAAGAGTGACTTGCTCGAAGTAGATAAGATGCTCAGTGGTCTTGACAAGGTAGACATGGAGGTAATGTTTCTCCTTGTGGTGAATCCAGAACTAGGGGGTATTGTTTTAAAGTTAAGAGTCACCCTTTTTGGACAGAAATGAGAATTTCTTTTTCTCTTAAAAGAATTGTCTGCCTCAGTGGGCATTGCAGGCGTGGTCATTAAATCTTTTAAAGGGAAAGGGAGTGAATGTTATCAAGGTTAGATGGTAATGTGGAATGCAAAGCGCAACCACATCAGCACATTAGCCAGGAGTGATGGAGAAAGCTTGAGAGGCTGAAAAGTATACTTCACTCCTTTTTTGTATGTTCATATGTAGGCTATTACAAAGTAATTAAACTTTCAGTCTTACAAAACTAGCAATGAAGCAAATATATCCCTACAGGGCAAGGTCCATTATTTGTTCTTGGAGTTCAGCCAAACATTCATAATAAGGCTATTTGGCTAGCCAGTTTTCTGTTGATACATTGAATTTGGTTGAATTTTCCTAAGAGGGACTTCTACTGCTTGTGCTTTATTATCTATTCCTGATGAAGTAAGAAGAACAATGATTGTCAAAGTGATTGTTCTTTTTTTCTGACCTGAGACTACGGATCTCCAATGAGTTGCATGTTTTCTGAGGTGCAATGAACAATGAGAACAAAATGGGCCAAATTCCTTGAAAATAGTGGGGCGCAGCTCTCAAGTTCCCACCCCTGTAGTAGAACCAGTAAGTGTACAAATGCTACATTTGGGTCCGCTACCAACATCCTTACCTTGCAGTTGGAAAAAAGTTCGGGAGCAGAAATGGGGTAGAGTTCCCAGTTTTGGATAACACCCTCCACCCCAATGTCAGCATGTAAGGAGGCATAAAACCTGCGCTTGTCTCTTTTGAACAATTCCAATATTTTTAAGGTCCTATTGTGACCAACTTTAAATCATTGCCAATGATTTGTGCAGAAAGGAAAACAACAGGACAATTGCAGGGGAGAGCAGGAATGAAGAGCCTTATGGCCTATTCCTACTCCTTTTTTTTTCATTTCTCTGGGATGTGAGCATCTCCCATCTCTCTGGCCAGGATTATGTTTGTTTCTCATCTACAGTTGCCCTTTACCTCAGTTGCTTGTGAGGCCATTTCAGATGGAAGATAGGAGTCAATCATATTACAATGAACCTAGAGTCACATGGAGGTCAGACCAAATAAAGATTAACTTCCTTCCCTATAGTTGTAATTTTTAACAAAATTAGTATGTTCATCATCACTGAGATAAGCTGAATAATACAAATTCTTGTTAATTGATTCTAAGTTCCACCTGCAGCAATGTAGACTGTGTCAGCCTGGGTCTCAGTGTCATGAGTGCATTAACGTGCACAGTACCAACATGAATTATATGTTGAAGGCTGTGATGGAGGAGACAAATTGAAAATCATGTTGGAGGGCATGGAAGGAGCAATATGTGATGCTGATGAGAGATGGAGAGATGAAGAATTGTACTCACTGGTGTGGCTCTTGTGAAAATATTAAACCTCTATATTTGAATTATGCTCATGGCAGTGGGGATTGGGGGAGGAGAAGGGTAAGTGGGTGTGGTGGGGTGTTGTGAAGCTGCTGGCAATGACATTTTCACACCAGTGTAAAACTTCACATTTCATCACATTGTACTGCATCTGCCATGTGTTCCCCGCTGAATCATTTCTAAGTCACCTTGCATCTTCCTCACAGTTCATAATTCTGTCCAGTTTTCTTGTCACCAGCAAACATAGAAATGTTGTGCTTGGTTTCCTCATCTAAATCATTTCAATATTTTGAATAGCTGGGCCCCAGCACAGACCCTGCAGTACCTCGCTAGTGACTGTCTGCCACTCTCGAGAAAAGACCTATTTATTCCTACTCTTTGTTTCCTAAATGCTAACCGATTCTTGATCCAATCAGACATTACTGCCTATTCCATATCCTTTAATTTTGCGAACTAACCTTATCTGAGGGACCTCATCAAAAGCCTTCTAAAAATTCAAATACACCACATCCATTTGTTCTCCCTTATCTATTCTACTAGTTACATTCTCAACAAACTCCAATACATTTGTTAATTATGTCTTTCATAAGCCCATACTAGCTCTGTCCTATCCCATTGATGCTTTCCAAATGTTCTGTTCCCGTGTCTTTAAGAACAGTCTCTGGCATTTTCCCCAATACTGATGTTAGGTTATCTAGCCTGTAAGTCTCTGTGTGTTTCTCTCCCTTTTTAACTAGTGGGATTACATTTGCCATCCTTCATTCTCTAGGAACTTCTCCAGAGTTAGAAGACAGAACATAGCACATTACAGCGCAGTCCAGGCTCTTCGGCCCTCAATGTTGCGCCAACCTGCAGAACCGATCTGAAGCCCATCTAATCTACACTATGCCATTCTCGTCCATATGCCTTTCCAGTGACCATTTAAATGCCCTTAAGCAAGTCTACTACTGTTGCAACATTGAATTACGTCATTGAATTTCTGAACCTTGATTTGTCTTAATCCACTGACTCTCTTTAACTAGTTGAAAGTAACGTGCAAGCAATCGGACTAATTCACTATCCTTCATTGGGCAGTAATCTCTCCCACAGACTCCCACACTCTGTGTACTCCAAACAGTGCTCCCTCACATCTACCTTTTACCTCACTTCATAGTTTTTTGACACATTATGCTAGAATAACAAAATGTGATAAAAAGCTAAGTGTTTCACTGAACTAAATGTTAGACTGCTTTCCAGCAGCACACAGCTCACTGCAGTGAATTGCCTAAAACCCACCAAACCACTTGCTTAACTGTAATAATCTAAGACATACAGTCTCATAACCGGTAGGTTTGACTAAAGAACTATCCTTCCTGATGCTGTGTCACAGGGTAATAAAAATTCTTCTCAAATAAATACCAAATAAAATCTGAATTAAATACATCTGCATCTCAACCTAAACTAGACTATACATTAAAACCATTCGGCTCAAAATGTGAAGACCTTTATGCATGCCAAATGCAGAAACTCATTAACAACATAAATAAAAATAATTTTTCACCGCAATTTGCTGATTGTTCATTCTTTAAATATTGTTAGTGCAGTTGTAAATACAAAGCATGTTTTTGAAAAAGTAAATGTGCTCCTTAAATCTCCTCAACAAAGCATTTTAGGTGACATTTATTTTAATCTATGGATGCTTTTCTCCACTTTAGTCAATAGAACTGAAACAATCAAATTTATACTGTCGCACTGTAATCTTGATTCAAGGAAAGGGTGATGCTTTAAAAAGGTGGTGCCTCCAGCTCCATGGATAATAACAGTATATAACCGATCAAGACTGAGCCTCAATTCATTTTGACAGGTATTGCTTGCTATAGAAATGAACCAGCAAAGAGAATAAAAGAACAATTTTGTCAGATAAAGCTGCTATAGGTTATAATGTGAAGAAACGTATATGCAGACAGAAATAAATTGCCTCACAAGCAGTATTATTTCTATTTATATTGTTAATGAGTTTCTGCACTTGGCATGCATGCCAATGGTCTGGAACACAGTGTTTGCTGGAAGACAAGGATTAGTTGGATGTTCAATGTTTTGTTTCTGTTTTCTGTTTCAAATTCTCAAAGCACTAAGAATAGCTGCTAAGACTAGCCATCTTTTAAAATAACAGACAGTATATGCAATTTCGTTGTCAGTCTATTCACTAAAAGCAATACCCTGAAAATATAGAACAGGACAGTACAAAAGGAGGCCATTTAACCCTTCAAAGCCACATTAACATGTTTGAAGGTCATACACTTAGATTTATTGCCCTGTTCTATCCCTATTCTGGTGTCATTTGCCTCTTAAATTTTCAGAGTAATTGGATAGTCTTTGAGAATTTAGTTGGATTAATATTAACTCAGGGACAGAAATAAGGTCTGCAAGTGACAAAACTGCAGCAATGAGAGTACACCATTAAAACTGGCCAATTAACAGTTGTTTAGTTCAATCCTCTCTCTTCATTGGTTGATGCTGCACTGCTGGTATGACACTCATCCACAGGATGGAACATTCCCCACTTCCCTGGATGAGTGCAGCTCCAAATATATCTAAGATGCTTGACAGCAGCCAGGACAAAGCAGGCCACTTGAGTGGCACCACATCCACAAGCATCCACTCCCTCCACCACTGATGCTCAGTAGCTGTAATGTGTGCTATCTGCAAGATGCACTGTAGAAATATGCCAAAGATCCTTTGAGAGAACGTTCTAAGTCCACAACCACTTCCATCTCAAAGGACAAGAGAAGCAAACAGATAGGAACACCATGACCTACAAGTTCCATTCAAAGCCACTCACCATCCTGACTCAGAAATATACCCACTGTTTCTTCAATATCGCTGGGGTCAAAATCCAGGAATTCCCTACCTACGGCATTGTGGGTCAACCTACAGCACATGGAATGCAGGAGTTCAAAAATGCAGCTCACGACCAGGGTGGCTCAGTGGTTAGCACTACTGCCTCACAGTGCCAAGGACCTGGATTTGATTCCAGCCTCGGGCACGCATCTGTGTGGAATTTGCACATTCTCCCTGTGTCTGTGTGGGTTTCCTCCGGGTGCTCCGGTTTCTTCCCAGAGTCCAAAGATGTTCAAGGTTAGGTGGATTGGCCAAGCTAAATTGCCCACTATATTCAGGATGTATAGGTTTGGTGTATTCGTCAGGAGTAAATGTAGAGTAATAGGGTAGGGAGTGGGTTACTCTTCAGAGGGTCGGTGTGGACTTGTTGGCCTATTTCCACACTGTAGGAATTCTAAAATATGACTTTCCTAAGGGTAACTATGGATGGACAATAAATGCAGCCCCAGCCAGTGATGCCCACATCCCACAAGAGATTAAAAAAGTTTCATGTCCACTACTTAAAGTCTCAGCTAATGACTACAAGGGAGGCTGAGGACGGTATAGGTGATGAGAAATAAGGAGATACCTGATGTATGAAAAATCTAAAATTTCTTTCACGGACTTAAACTGCTGCTGACCCCATGAGGCAAGTTTGAAAAAAAAACCTAGAAGATACACCTCTTGTGAGCCTGTTTCCCGCAAGCCTCATCTGTTGGTAAAATTATAACTGCTGCCCCACCCAGTCTGAAAGTTAAAATCACAATAAAGACTCAATGACAAAGTCATAGTTCATTCTTAACATTACAAAGAACCCTACAACTTATAAATGGGAATTTTTGTGCCTGCTCAGAAGTGTAGATTAAAATTACATACTGTCTGAAGGGAGCAGACATGAGGAGGTATTTTCCAACCTATTTTAAGATAGCCTGCCAGCCAGCTTTCACCAGGTGGGCAGGACCAAAATTGCTTCATTTATCTTCTGAACAGGAATGGATCATTTTTTTCACATATCCCCCAGCAGTGCTATACAGCCAGGTGGCAAACTGTTTCAAAGTCCCATTCGCTTTCCTACTCAATGCTGTGGTAATGAAAAGTCTGCCTGGAGGCATAAACAGGAAAATTTAGCAAAACAGTCACAAACAGCAATCAGTCAATTGATTGCTGAAATTGAATGTATGCTTGTGTTTTTTTTCCCCAGCAGCTGACTGCCTCTTTACTGAGGCATAGAGTCATAGAGATGTACAGCATGGAAACAGTCTCTTCGGTCCAACCCGTCCATGCCGACCAGCTATCCCAACCCAATCTCGTCCCACCTGCCAGCACCCGGCACATATCCCTCCAAACCCTTCCTATTCATATACCCATCCAAATGCCTCTTAAATGTTGCAATTGTACCAGCCTCCACCACATCCTCTGGCAGCTCATTCCATACACGTACCACCCTGTGTGTGAAACAGTTGCCCCTTAGATCTCTTTTATATCTTTCCCCTCTCACCCTAAACCTATGCCCTCTAGTTCTGGACTCCCCGACCCCAGGGAAAAGACTTTGTCCATTTATCCTATCCATGCCCCTCATAATTTTGTAAACTTCTATAAGGTCATCCCTCAGCCTTCGACGCTCCAGGGAAAACAGCCCCAGCCTGTTCAGCCTCTCCCTGTAGCTCAGATCCTCCAACCCTGGCAACATCCTTGTAAATCTTTTCTGAACCCTTTCAAGTTTCACAACATCTTTCCGATAGGAAGGAGACCAGATTTGGATGCAATATTCTAACAGTGGCCTAACCAATGTCCTATACAGCCACAACATGACCTCCCAACTCCTGTACTCAGTACTCTGACCAATAAGGGAAAGCATACCAAACGCCTTCTTCAGTATCCTATCTACCTGTGACTCCATTTTCAAGGAGCTATGAACCTGCACTCCAAGGTCTCTTTGTTCAGCAACTCTCCCTAGGACCTCACCATTAAGTGTATAAGTCCTGCTAAGATTTGCTTTCCCAAAATGCAGCACCTCGCATTTATCTGAATTAAACTCCATCTCCACTTCTCAGCCCATTGGCTAATCTGGTCCAGATCCTGTTGTAATCTGAGGTAACCCTCTTTGCTGTTCACTACACCTCCAATTTTGGTGTCATCTGCAAACTTACTAACTGTACCTCTTATGCTCGCATCCAAATCATTTATGTAAATGACAAAAATAGAGGGCCTAGCACCGATCCTTGTGGCACTCCACTGGTCACAGGCCTCCAGTCTGAAAAACAACCCTCCACCACCACCCTCTGTCTTCTACCTTTGAGCCAGTTCTGTATCCAAATGGCTAGTTCTCCCTATATTCCATGAGATCTAACCTTGCTAATCAGTCTCCCAGGGGGAACCTTGTCGAATGCTTTATTGAAGTCCATATAGATCACATCTACTGTTCTGCCCTCATCAATCTTCTTTGTTACTTCTTCAAAAAACTCAATCAAGTTCGTGAGACTTGATTTCCCACGCACAAAGCCATGTTGACTATCCCTAATCAGTCCTTGCCTTTCCAAATACATGTACATCCTGTCCCTCAGGATTCCCTCCAACAATTTGCCCACCACTGAGGTCAGACTCACTGGTCTATAGTTCCCTGGCTTGTTTTTACCGCCCTTCTTAAACAGTGGCACCACGTTTCGGGCAAAAGCCCTTCATCAGCCTTTCCTGACGAAGGGCTTTTGCCTGAAACATCGATTTTCCTGCTCCTCGGTCACTGCCTGACTTGCTGTGCTTTTTAAGCACCACTCTAATCTTGATTCTAATCGCCAGCTTCTGCAGTACCCACTTCCACCTTGCCTCTCCACTGAGCACACGCTCATTAATTTAACAAAGTCAGATCCTTTTACTTATACGTTATTGAATAGTTTGCATATTAAAGCTTCAAAATATAATTTTATGTTATTCATTCTGAGGTTTTGGGAATCGCTGACTCGGGGTCATTATTTAAGACTGATGAGGAGAAAGTTGTTCTAAAACAAGGTCACAAGGCTTTGAAACTCTCTTCCAAAAATGTGGTGGAAACAGCCTATGAATATTTTTTAGGCAGAAGTAGTTAGATTCTTTAGTAAGTAAGAGAGTGAAGGGGATATGAGGTGTAATCAGATCGGCCACAAACTTACTGAATGGTGGAACGGACTCAAAATGTTAATCGCTTTACACTTGCTCCAAATGTGTATGTTCATATACTGATCACATAACACTGAGGACAGATGTCAATTTGGCTCTATGTCAACAAATTTTCATTTGTCAAAGTTCATAAGTCATAGGAGTAGAATTAGGCCAGTCGTCCCAACGAGTCTGCTCCGCCAAACAATGGGATTGTGGCTGAACCAATAATCTGCCTTCCCACCTTTAATGTCACTAGGACAGAATCCTGGAATACGGGATACCTCCCTAATGGTATTATGGGCCTACCACCAGCATGTAGACTGCCTAGGTTCAAGAAAGCAGCCCACCACCACCTTCTCAAGAGCAATAGGGATGGGCAATAATACTGGCCCAACCAGCGACAAACAGATCCCCCAAATGAAAAAAAAATACAAAGACACTGTGTACTCAGGGTCACACACCCAGCTCATGGATTAGCCCAGTTGCTCTCACTGCACTCACTCCATCTGAACCTACCTGGATTGTCACAGCATCCCACCCCAGAGTCACAGAATCATACAGCACGGAGACAGACCCTTCGGTCCAACTCATCCATGCCAACCATGTTTCCCAAAGCAAAACTCATCCCATTTGCCTGTGTTTGGCCCATAGCCCTCTAAATTGTCCCTATTTGTCTCCCTGTCCAACTGTCTTTTAAATGTTGTTACTATACTTGCATTTGCTACTTCCACTGGCAGTTCATCCCACATACGAACCATCCCAGTGTGAAAACATTGCCCCTCATGTCTCTTTTAAATCTTTCTCCTCTGACCTTAAGAAATGCCTCCTAGCTTTGAACTCCCCTACCCTAGGGAGAAGACCTTTGTTATTCACCTTATCTATGCCCCTCATCATTTTATAAACCTCTGTAAGGTCATCCTTCAACTCCATCGCTCCAGTAAAAAAGGTTCCAGCCTTTCTAGCCTCTCCTTTCAGTTCAAAACCTCTAGTACCAGCAAGATCCTAATAAATCTTTTCTGAACCCTCTCCAATTTAATAATGTCCTGTGGCCTGACAGTACTGCTATCTTGCCATGCCATTTAGTCTAGATACAAAGCCAGGAAGTTTCTCATGGTTGTTACGAGGCTTCTGTTAAAACAAAAAAAGCTTTTACAGAGAGGTTCCTGGTGCACTTAGTCAAAGATAGCCTCTGGTACCAGGCTGGGCCTTCCTAAAGGTAGTCAGAGTCAGGATGCTCTTTTTATAAGAAGTGAGGAGCCAAATGAGGAATGGAACATCACCCGTCTAGACTTTTATGCACCAATGTGGCTGATTTCCCCCTGGAATGAGACTGAGATACATATTATGGGAAATGAAAGTGGTTGGCTTGGCTATTACTGTTGGTGGAAGTGTAGATGTTTCCCAAATGAGTGAGTGGGCAGCACGGATGCTGCCTGACCTGCTGTGTTTTCCCAGCACCACACTTTTGACTCTAACCTCCAGCATCTGCAGTACTCACTTCTGTCTAGCACAGAGAGCATATATGGTTAATAGTGTTGGGATTTGTGATGGGTGATACCACGTGAGGAATCTGTTGCAGGCAAAAGTGAATGTGGTAGAGCATAAGCTTTGGTGGGAGGAGAGTAGAATAGCAGAATTTGAATGAACATTAAGTATCAGAGAGAAGATATTGGAAGTGACCCTGGTAGATTGGATAAGGATATTGGCCTGCTTCCTGTAGTGCTGGGCATTCGTGCAGACAATTTGAAATTGCTTTAACCCAAGCCTCTGACCAGGCTGGCATTATTTGATGTTCTGGTGTCTCCACTGCTGGCCCAGTGGGAGGAGGAAGTTTTGCATCATCGCCATCCTCTACAGCTCGAGTCTCAGGAACATGACGGCAGACTGGAGCACTAATTTCCTTATGTCGGCCATGTCACAGGCAATTATCAGGATCTGTACAGGGCTGCTCTGCACCCGTGGACACAGCCTTAGAATTAGAGGGGGTAAATTCAGGGCAGAAATGCAGAGACACTTCTTCAGCCAGAGAGTGGTGGGCCTGTGGAATTCATTGCCGCAGAGTGCAGTGGAGGCCGGGATGCAGAGATTGATAAATTCTTGATGTCACAAGGAATTAAGGGCTACGGGGAGAATGCAGGTAAGTGGAGTTGAAATGCCCATCAGCCATGATTGAATGGTGGAGTGGACTCGATAGGCCGAATGGCCTTACTTCCACTCCAATGTCTTATGGTCTTATGAACGAGGACACAGTGGTTGGAACATCAATTCATGTTGCTTGAGGGCAATAGGACAAATTCAATTCTTTGATTTCTGTACTGTGATTTCCTGCTCTCAGATTCACAGGCAAGCTGCAAGTGGAGTTAACTGTCTCAGTGCAAGAAGAAAGAGGACATTTGGAGGGACAGGAATTACACAGTTCCTTTATATTCATCTGATAGTAATCATGGACTTGAAATAAGCTCATCTCCAAGATAGGACCATTAATTTTCTGTTGGTATGTAGAGTTAGGAAAGCATGTACTCCAGTTAAACTCATGCTTATCTGAATTTCTTGCATGCGGAATCATTTAATCATAGTGCTGAGATGCACCAGTTTCTCGGAGGGATTTTTGCTGTAGGGCCGAGCAAGAGTTCTATACCGTAGTTTACCAAAGTTACCTTATGAACTACATGCCCCGCCCCATGCTGCCTTTCTAGTCTGATTTCTGCCCTACCTTACCACATGCCATTCCAGCAACAACTGGCCACTCAGCAGATATTCCAGAATTCACTGGCAGCCGTTGCACTTGCACCATCTTTAAAAATATAATGTGCAACCAGCCAAGCACTGTCAATGCAGAGCAGCCCTGTACAGATCCTGATAATTGCCTGTGACATGGCAGACTTAACAAAATTAGTGCTCCAGTCTGCTGTCATGTTCCTGAGACTCGAGCTGTAGAGGATGGCGATGATGCAAAACTTCCTCCTCCCACTGGGCCAGCAGTGGAGACACCAGAACATCAAATAATGCCAGCCTGGTCAGAGGCTTGGGTTAAAGCAATTTCAAATTGTCTGCACGAATGCCCAGCACTACAGGAAGCAGGCCAATATCCTTATCCAATCTATCAGGGTCACTTCTAATATCTTCTCTCTGATACTTAATGTTCATTCAAATTCTGCTATTCTGCTCTCCTCCCACCAAAGCTTATGCTCTACCACATTCACTTTTGCCTGCAACAGATTCCTCACGTGGTATCACCCATCACAAATCCCAACACTATTAACCATATATGCTCCCTGTGCTAGACAGAAGTCAGTACTGCAGATGCTGGAGGTTAGAGTCAAAAGTGTGGTGCTGGGAAAACACAGCAGGTCAGGCAGCATCCAAAGAGCAGGAAAATCTGAGGAGCAGCATGAATGAATGAATGAAAGAAAGATGCAATTATTGCCACTTGTGTTTTACATGATTAATACAGTTAAATACAGTGAAAAGCTTCAACAGTCGCCATAATCTGGAGCTACTTTGAATAGTTTAAGAATAAAAAGAATACAAGATGTAACTGAAAGAGTGACCTGAACTCTGAGCCAGTTCAGCATTAACACTTGCACTGACACCCTTTGATTATACCATTCTCAGAGATATACAATCATTTCACGTATTGAAATTCAAATTTATGTGATTATTTTCCCTTCAATTTTATTAAGCAGTTCTTTTCCAAGTGCCTATGCAAATTTAAACTTTATTAAAAATCATTACTTTGCTCCTTTTTGTAAACATGAAAGAGCATTAGCTTGCTTTTCATGTTGAAGGGTCAGGCTTTATTCGCAAAAGTAAAAAAAAATCCATAACTTGAAAATTATTAATTCGTGGTTGAAGTGTGATGTATTTTGTTTCCTGAAGAAAGGAGAAATTTTAGAACTGTTAGGAATTAGATGATCTCACTTTGAGTGTTTTAGAGTGAAATCTCAAGATCGGAAGTGTTTGGTTGGAACCCAGAAAGGATTATTTGGAGCTGAGAAAGTCTAAGCTCAGTTGTGTGACTAGTGAAGAAAGAGGCAGTGAAACTGTCAAGATTGGGAGTTGAAAGAAACTCAATCCTATAGATTTGATACAGAAAGGAATGAATTCTTCCTGTCGTTTGAGGACTGTGATGCATTAGATACATGGAATTATATTTTTACTGTGTTTTGAAATCTTTCAAATTGAGTTATATGCAAAATAGCTTGGCTTATTCTACTTTATTTTCAGATTATGCCTGAAGTTCAAAGTCACTCCATTCCTTCTCTGCTTTTTCTTCTGCAGCTGAATTTCTATTCCTCCTCTGGGGGGTATATCTCTGCTATGCAGTACGGACAGTCCCATCAGCATTTCATGAACCACGCTATATGGCTGTAGCTGTCCATAATGAACTCATTATATCTGCTGTATTCCATACCATCAGGTAAGAAGACTTCTAGCTCTTAAAGCTAATTTCTAAAAGCTACATGGGGAGCTGTGGGGGGAGAGATGTGAAGGTTAGGACCGGGGATGCACTTTTTAATTCCTTTTTTCAAAATGATTGGAGTGAGAGGAAAATTCTTGCAAAAGTGCTTCATATATTTACCCAATTCATACCACACAAATGCTTTATCTGTAGTGCCTTTTTCATTCCGGTTCCTTCTGTTTTTTTGACTAACCTTCCTTACCCAAGGTAGCTTTGAGCTGTAGTGCAGTCAATAAATAAACCAACGTCTATTGATATTAGCAGTAACATATCTTGAGGACTGCCACTGAAAATCAGGAATATGAGACTTTACAGCACAGGCTGTGATGACAGTGATTTCATGCACTGGTCACAGCCAGAACTCCTCCTTGTGGCATGTGGCCTGGTTTTATGAAGATTCCCTGCACAAATATTACAAGCAACCATGTGCACACTCATCTCATTTCATTTTGAAATTCATCTGTGGGAAGTGGATGTTGCTAGTAAGGCCAAAATGGATTGCCTACTTGCCCAGAGGGCAGTGAAGATTCAAGAAAGAGATTGCTAAATCTTTAGGTATTAAAGGCATCAAAGGGTCTAGGGAGATTGTAGGAATATAGCACTAAATTGTAGGATCAGCCATGATCATATTGAATGGAAGAGAAGGCTCAAAGTGCCAAATTGTCTATCCTAGATTCTATATTTTAACCATATTGTGCATCTGGAATGTAAACCAGACCTGCTAAGATTAATAGATTTCCTTCCCTGAAGTATATTAGGGAACTAGTTGGGCTTTGTTTTAACAACATAGGTCATCAGGTTAGTTTTGTTTTTATCAGCCATTTTAAAATTCAAATTACACCATCATTTGAACCATATCCTCAGGTGTCAGACTCAGCTTCTGGATTACCTAGTGACTTTATCACTAGGCCACCATGCCCCTGCTTGTAACTAATTAATTTTTAAAATTATAACTTATGATTAGTTGCTTTGGCGATAACAGTGGGGAATTTGTATTGCACTGGTAGTTATATAGAGCAACATCATGCAAAGGACTAAATAAATGTAGCCAGAACAATTCCTTTCTCACTGTTAGCTTTTTCATGTTGATTGTCCACAGTTATGAGACTAGTCATCAGTAAAACTGTAATGTACACTGTGTGCTATGGGGAGGAACACATATGCTTGAATGTAAGCTTCCTTTAATCCACTAATTTAATGAAGCTTTTAATGTGCTTACTTTCTTTGCTCTAAACATATTACCAAAGTCATCTACTGAAGAATTTCATTCTGATGCCTTCATTATTAACACAGTGTGGTGTCACTTCAATCTCTGATGTTCTCCAGTTCTTTCTAAACTATCCAATCTAATTGAGAATTGTGTAAAAATAACAGCAGCACTAACCGCAAATTATAGAAGACCTGTTGTATCAAACCTCTGTTTGAAGCAGTGAAATAAATGCTTACCCAAAACATAAATTGCTGGAGAAAATCAGCACGTCTGGCAGCGTCTGTGGAGAGAAAGCAGAGTTAACATTTTGAGTCAGTGACCCTTCTTTGGAGATGATGGTAGCCAGGAAAAGATGGTATATAGCTGAAGAAGGGTGATGGGAGGAATGGAAAGGAATAAGCAGGTAGCCAGAGATGGAGTCCAGAATGGAGAACAACAGTTAGGCAAAGGGATAGATGATAGTATGCTGCTAAGAAAGAAAAGCTGATCATGGGGACCATAAATAGGCAAAAATGGAATGGTTATGCTGAAAGCAGCCTATGTCATGACAAGGTATGGGGGTGGGTAAAGGATATAGAAGAAGGTATTCAGGTACTAAAATTATTGAACTCAGCATTGAGTCCTGAAGGCTTCAAGGCCCCAAACAGAAAATAAAACACATATGCAGTTCTTTGTTTCATTATAGAAAATACAACTTTCATTTCTGCGGGTTTTTCAGGAACACATTCAGAGGAGAAACAAAAAAAAATCACCTTTTATTTTGGTTTCAAACTGAATAACCCTGGAATTTTGTTAGGGGTGAAATTATGAGTGATCACTTGGTAAAGCAGAATATTCTGTTCATTTCTTTGAATGATGATAGCACTATTTTAATCTTTGGTTTATTATAAAATTGTCTCCCTTAAATGTAACCCAACATGGCACATCCTACTGCAGTGAAACACTATCATTTTTAAGGTGTAATTTCTCTGTGTTGTACATTGAAATAACAACAATAATTGAAATCCACCATGTGAACAAATATTTGTGTGACACAGAAATAACCACATACCTAAATGTAAACTGTTTAATCTCTGTTTTCTAGTTCGATAATTACCATTACACGTTTGGGTAATCCAAGTCTAATCACCTGCTGCTATAATACAGTATGTGTTGCACCTTAGCACATGTACATATAGCTCCAATACCACTTTCCGTACATGCATGTGAGCTGTGTAATTCATGAATTTTGCACATGCTTCTTCAGTTCAACAAGCCCAGAGTTGCAAATATAAAGCTTTTAGCTCCTGACAGATTGCAGGATTAGAGCTGTTACAATATTGTAGGAAAAAAAACATATGCAGACATTGATTCTTTCCACTTTATTCAAATATAGTTAATCTGTTTTCACTGGCTGTTTAAATTTTCTGTTCAGGATTTTGTCAGTGCAATTTAATAGTTGAATAAAATAACATTGCCTCATCTGAATTGCAATTACGTTTACAGCTGACTATATATATAATGTCTAAAAAGGTTCTTCCCCCCCACAGAATTCTACCAGCGAGGAGCTGGTGCAAGAAATCTAATTTTACTCATCATTTTCCTTTGAATCTGGCACAGAAGCTTTTAGAAATGATTAAAGCTGAAACTAAATCTAAGGTTAAAATGACAAATTGTGGAATGCAACTCAAGAATGGCAACCACAACTTGCAGTTATATTGCGCATCTGATGTGAAAAGTATCCCAAGGTGCTTGTGGGAATGTAATCAGACAAAAATTGACACTGAAGCAAAGAAGGGGAGATTATGAAAAGTGACTAAAAGCTTAGTAAAAGATTTAGGTTTTGAGGAGGTTTTGAAGGAAGGAATGACAGACTGAAGGATGTTTATAGGACCTGGCTGACAGTATCCCAGGCAATGGGAAAATTAGTAGCATGGACCTGAACTGCTCCAATTTCTAAGGACATGAAATGTGCAATTAAAATGTTCTTTCCCTTCATTTTTGACAATGTAATTCCACTACTCCACCGATACCAACCCCACAGCCTTCCATTGTTTTTCATTCCTGACTCTTTAAGAAGCTTTGTGTCGCCGATATCATCATTTCCACACCTTCCTTATCTTTTTCATTCTTTTCAATGTTAGCAGTGTCCTCCGAGCAGGGATTCAGTATTCAGGCCCTCAGCTTGAGTTTTTGAATATAAATAACCCACACACTCTCATTGGCAGCAGAATTTAAGGGCCCCATTATGGCACAGTGGTAGTGTCCCAATCCCTGGGCTGGGAAAGCCTGGGTTCAAGTCCCAACTATTCCAGAGATGTATGATAACATCTCTCAACAGGTCAACCAGACAAAAAATAGGTTGAACAGCAAATCATGGCATAAGTTAACACAAGTTATATTTCCAATTGAAGCAAAATTGATAATATAATCAAGAAACATGGAATGATTTTTACATAGTAATCATACTTTTTACAGTCTAATTCTTGATTTCAATCATTTCATGTCTCCGATGTGGGGAAGAGAAGCCCTCCCCTTTAAGAAGGAACATTAGATTTCCTGTCCTGTTCCTGATCAGTGAACTCATATAATATTCATATCACATGTAACTAGTCAATTCCAATTTATTTCTCCCCCTCCAATACAGCATCACAGGAATTAACACAAGTGGCTTGTCATGTTTCACGAATGGGCAAAGGACTTGATTTATACACTGCTAACTCAAAGGATAAGGCCGAGTGAAAGTTATCCCTATTTGCTTTCCAAATTCTAATTATTTAACTGTGCAAGGAAAACATGTTCTCTACGTGTGGTGCACAATAAAATTAAAAGTCTGTTAATAAAGAAAGTGCAATGGTCTTGCTACACAAAAACTTATGCCTCGTTCTCATAACTGCCAACCACCTCACCAGAAACAGAAGAAGAAAATGATAATGAGATCCTGTTGTTAAATTAGGCTGGACATCCGCATCCTTGGAATATCTAGGGTTCCCATCCCTACTATTGTGCTTCTCTCACTCTCTCCCTGGGGGTTTTCAGGGCTAGTGTCACAAATTCTCATTCAGGTATATGCAAAATCCATCATTCTAAATGAAGCTGTGAATAAAAGTTACATAAATTAGATATGTTTGCTTGTATCTGATGATGCTGCTAGATATTTCTGTGAAAACCTCCCAGTTATAATATATGACACCGTCAGTGTGAAACTTCAAAACAGAGTGATTAGGAGTCAGCAGAGTGAGATGGCTGCAAACATATTAGTATGCCAAGCACTTGTAATTCTACCTACATTACAATTTTTTACATCCAACATTAGAGTTGTCCCAGCACATCTCTAAGTCTTTAGCTGGAGCTGTACAATATTATGATAATGTGTTGACACTCAAGTATTACATGTAATTCACCCACTTCACATCGGGGCGGCATTGCACCCATTTCCAACCACTCCAACATAAGAACAAAAGAACTAGCAACAAGAGTAGGCCATCTGGCCCTTCGGCCTTGCTCCGCCATTCAATTAGATCATGGTTGATCTTTTTGTGGACTCAGCTCCACTTACCCGCCCTCTCACCATAACCCTTAATTCCTTTATTGTTCAAAAAATATCTACCTTAGCTTTAAAAATTCTTAAGGAAATAGTGTCAACTACTTCACTGGGCAGGGACTTCCATAGATTCACAACCCTCTGGATGAAGCAGTTCCTTCTCAATTCAGTCCTAAACCTACTCCCTCTAATCTTGATGCTACACCCTCTTGTCCACACTTCACCTGCTCATGGAAACATCATCTCCAATTCTATCTTATCTATTCCCTTCAAAATGTTATATGTTTCTATAAGATCCCCCCTCACTTTTCTGAATTCCAATGAATATAATCCTGGTCTACATAGCCTCTCCTCGTAAGACAACCCCCTCAACTCCTGAATCAGCCTAGTGAACCTCCTTTGCACTCTTTCTAGTGCCAGTGCATTCTTTCTTAAGTAGGGAGACCAAAACTGCACACAGTACTCCACGTGTGGCCTCACCAGCACCCTGTACAGCTGCAACATCATCTCTCTGCTTTTAAACTCAATCCCTTTAGCAATAAAGGACAAAATTCTATTTACCTTCCTAATTATATGTTGTACTTACAGACCAACCTTCTGCAATTCATGCACAAGGACACCCAGGTCTCTCTGCATAGCAGCATTTTGCAACTTTTTACCATTCAAATAATTGTCCTTTTTACTGTTACTCCTACCAAAATGTATGACTTCACATTTATTAACATTGTATTCCATCTGCCAGACCTTTGCCTACTTACTCAATGTATCCTCTGCAAAGTTTCACAGTCCTCTGCACACTTTGCTCTGCCACTTATCTTAGTGTCATCTACAAACTTTGACACTCTACACATGGTCCCCAACTCCAAATCATCTATATAAATTGTAAATAGTTGTAGTCCCAACTGCAATCCCTGAGGTACATCACTAGTTATTGATTACCACCCAGAATAGCACTTATTTATCCCCACACTTTGTTTCCTGTTAGTCAGCCAATCCTCTAATACTTTACTCATTGCACCATGCATCTTTATCTTATGCAGCAGCCTCTTGTGCAGCACCTTGTTGAAGGCCTTTTGGAAATCCACTGGGTCCCCATTGTCCACTTTGCTCGTAATGTCTTCATAGAATTCCAAAAGATTTGTCAAGCATGAGCTGTCCTTAATGAACCCATGCTGCATCTGCCCAATGGGACAATTTCTATTGTGATACCTTGCCAGATCTCCCTTGATAATACATTCAAGCATCACATTCAACGCCATTACAGAGGCTAAATTAACCGGTCCATAAATCCCCATCTTTTGTCTCCCTCCCTTTTCAAACAGTGTGTCACATTTGCTGTTTTCCAGTCTGCTGGAACTACCCCAGAGTCCAGCAAATTTTGGAAAACTACCGCCAGTGTACCTGCTATTTCTCCCGCCATCCCTTTTACCACCCTGCGATGCATCAGGGCCAGGAGACTTGTCTATCCTTAGCTCCATTAGCTTGCCCAACACTACCTCTTCCATAGTAATGATTGTTTCCCGTCCTCACCTCCCTTTGTCTGTTTATCAATTACTGGCATGTTATTAGCGTCCTCCACTGTGAGGACTGATACAAAATAACTATTAAAACTCTTAGCCATTTCATCATATCCCATAACTAAATTCCACTTCTCAACATTTATTTTAGCCACAGTTTTTTTTCATTTATTTATTTGTTTATTTATTAATAGAAACGTTTGCTATCTGTCTTCATATTCTATGCAAGTTTTTTCTCATCTTCTACCTTACTTTTTTTATAGCTCTTTTTGTGGCTTTCTGTTGACCTTTAGAGCTTTCCCAATCTTATAGTTTCATGCCGTTCTTGGCACTTTGTATGCCTTCTCTTGCAATTTGATAGCCTCCCTTATTTCCTTAGACACCCAAGTCCTTTCTTTTCACTGGAATATACTTCTGCTGAGCACTTTGAAAAATTGCTTGCAAGTCCTCCACTGCTTCTCAACTGTCCCACCGTAAAACCTTTGTTCTCCGTCTACTTTAGCCAGGTCCTCCCTCATTCCACTGTAGACACCTTGTTCAAGCACAGGACCCTGCTATTGGATTTTATCTTCACATTCTCCATCTATATTCTAAATTCAACCATACTGTGATCACACTTTCCAAGAGGACCCCTAACTATGAGATTACTAATTACTCCTGTCTCATTAAACAGGGCTAGATCTAGGATAGCTGAAAATGTGCTGCTGGAAAAGCGCAGCAGGTCAGGCAGCATCCAAGGAGCAGGAGAGTCGACGTTTCGGGCATGAGCCCTTCTTCAGGGTTGAGGAGAGTGTGCCAAGCAGGCTATGATAAAAGGTAGGGAAGAGGGACTTGGGGGAGGGGTGTTGGAAATACGATAGGTGGAAGGAGGTTAAGGTGAGGGTGATAGGCTGGAGTGAGGGTGGGGGCGGAGAGGTCAGGAAGAAGATTGCAGGTTAGGAAGGTGGTGCTGAGTTCGAGGATTGGGACTGAGACAAGTTGGGGGTGAGGGGAAATAGGAAACTGGAGAAATCTGTGTTCATCCCGTGTGGTTGGAGGGTTCCTAGGCAGAAGATGAGGTGCTCTTTCTCCAGCCGTCGTGTTGTTATGGTCTGGCAATGGAGGAGTCCAAGGACCTGCATGTCCTTGGTGGAGTGGGAGGGGGAGTTGAAGTGTTGAGCCACGGGGTGGTTGGGTTGGTTGGTCCGGGTGTCCCAGAGGTATTCTCTGAAACGTTCCGCAAGTAGGCAGCCTGTCTCCCCAATGTAGAGGAGGCCACATCGGGTGCAGCGGATGCAGTAACAGATGTGTGTGGAGGTGCAGGTGAATTTGTGGCGGATATGGAAGGATCCCTTGGGGCCTTGGAGGGTAGTAAGTGGGGAAGTGTGGGTGCACGTTTTGCATTTCTTGCAGGGGAAGGTGCCGGGAGTGGAGGTCTCCCAGACCATCCATAACCTCATCACCTCAGGGGATCTCCCATCCACCACCTCCAACCTCATAGTCCCACAACCCCGCACCGCCCGTTTCTACCTCCTGCCCAAAATCCACAAACCTGACTGCTCTGGCCGACCCATTGTCTCAGCCTGCTCCTGCCCCACTGAATTCATCTCTGCATACCTCGACACGGTCCTATCCCCCTTAGTCCAAGAACCCCACACCTACGTTCAGAACACCACCCACGCCCTCCACCTCCTCCATGATTTTCGCTTCCCCAGTCCCTGACGCCTTATCTTCACCATGGACATCCAGTCTCTGTACACCTCCATCCTCCACCACGAACGACTCAAAGCCCTCCGCTTCTTCCTTTCCCACCGTGCTAACAAGTACCCTTCCACTGACACCCCCCTTCAACTGACTGAACTGGTCCTCACTCTGAACAACTTCTCTTTCCAATCCTCCCATTTCCTCCAAACCAAAGCAGTAGCCATCGGCACCTGCATGGGCCCCAGCTATGCCTGCCTCTTCATAGGATATGTGGAACAGTCCATCTTCTGCAGCTACACTGTCACCACCCCCCACCTTTTCCTCTACTACATCGATGACTGTATCAGCGCTGCCTCATGCTCCCACGAAGAGGTTGAACAGCTCATCCACTTTACCTCAAATTTACCTGGACCACCTCAGATTCCTCCCTCCCCTTCCTAGACCTCTCCATTTCTATCTCGGGTGACCAAATCAACATGGACATTTACAATAAATCGACTGACTCCCACAGCTACCTAGACTACACCTCCTCCCACCTTGCCCCTTGTAAAAACGCCATCCTATATTCCCACTTCCTTCGTCTCTGCCGCATCTGCTCCCAGGAGAACCAGTTCCAATACCGTACAGCCCAGATGGCCTCTTTCTTCAAAGACCACAATTTCCCCCCAGACGTGGTTGACGATGCCCTCCACCGCATCTCCTCCACTTCCCGCTCCTCCGCCCTTGAGCCCCACCCCTCCAATTGCCACCAGGTCAGAACCCCACTGGTCCTCACCTACCACCCCACCATATACAGCGTATCATCCGTTGTCATTTCTGCCACCTTCAAATGGACCTCACCACCAGGGATATATTTCCCTCACCTCCCCTATCAGCATTCTGAAAAGACCACTCCCTCCATGACTCCCTTGTCAGGTCCACACACCTCCCTCAATCCAACCTCCACTCCCGGCACTTTCCCCTGCAACTGCAAGAAATGCAAAACTTGCGCCCACACCTCCCCCCTTACTTCCCTCCAAGACCCCAAGGGATCCTTCCATATCCGCCACAAATTCACCTGCACCTCCATGCACATCATTTACTGCATTCACTGCACCCGATGTGGCCTCCTCTATATTGGGGAGACAGGCCGCCTACTTGCGGAACGTTTCAGTGAACACCTCTGGGATACCCGGACCAACCAACCCAACCACCCCGTGGCTCAACACTACAACTCCCCCTCCCACTCCACCAAGGACATGCAGGTCCTTGGACTCCTCCATCGCCAGACCATAACAACACGACGGCTGGAGGAAGAGCACCTCATCTTCTGCCTAGGAACCCTCCAACCACAAGGATTGAGCTCAGATTTCTCCAGTTTCCTATTTCCCCTCCCCCTACCTTGTCTCAGTCCCAACCCTCGAACTCAGCACCACCTTCCTGACCTGCAATCTTCTTCCTGACCTCTCTGCCCCCACCCCCACTCCAGCCTATCACCCTCACCTTAACCTCCTTCCACCTATCGCATTTCCGATGCCCCTCCCCCAAGTCCCTCCTCCCTAGCTTTTATCTTAGCCTGCTGGACACACTTTCCTCATTCCTGAAAAAGGGCTCATGCCCAAAACGTCATCTCTTCTGCTCCTTGGATGCTGCCTGACCTGCTGCGCTTTTCCAGCAACACATTTTCAGCTCTGATCTCCAGCATCTGCAGTCCTCACCTTCTCCTACCAGATCTATGATAGCTTGCTCTCTCGTCACTTCCATTATGTACTGTTCAAGAAAACTACCACAGAGACACTCAATATACCCCTCCTCAAGGCTATCCTGACAGACCTGGTTTGACCGATCTACATGTAGATTAAAATCCTCCATGATAATTATGGCACCATTTTTACAGCCATTAGCTATTTCGTTGTTTAATCCCCACCCCATTGTGAAGACATTATTTAGTGACCTACAGACTATGCCTATCAAAGACCTTTTCCTCTTAGAATTTCTAATTTCCACCCAAATGGATTCAATCTCATTCTCCAGAGAACCTATATCATGTCTTAGCACCGTCCTGATGTTGCCCTTGAATATCAGAGCTGCACCACTTCCCTTACCTTCCTATCTGTCCTTCCAAATAGTCTGATACACTGGATATTTAACTCCCAGTCACAACCATCCTGTAACCATGTCTCTGTAATGGCTACCAAATCATATTCGCTCATAATGGTTTGTGTCATTAACTCATCGTCATTATGAATGCTACAAGCATTCAGGTAAAGTGCCTTTACACTAGCTTTCTTACCCTCTTGCTGTCCAACATCTCTAATAATATCTCCTGAGTTATCCTTCGTTTTTTGCTTCTTTCATAGTCTGCCTTGAAATTAAACCCTTCTGCACACCTGCTAACCTGCTGCATACTTTTTTATTTACCATCATACTCCCTGTCGTTTTCCCTTTTCCTCTCACTTGGGAATGAATAACAACCACATTGAAAAATGCAGCCTGAAGTGTTACATCCATAATCTACCATTAATGGTCAACTGAATCAAATGTTGTGTATTTGTAATGCAGAGAAGCACTTCAAGTATTCTGCCAAGGACAGCTCTTCAAATGTGTGCAGTTAATTAGCAGTCAGTACAGTTCAATCTAAACATGGGGTGTGCTGATTTTATTAAACTTATCATTGTCACATTAATAGTTGCCAATTAACCTTGCTGGCAGGGAAAAGAAAATATTTGTGACCACAGGCTTCTTCAGTAAGCTTTGCCCATAAAACAGAGTGAATCTGAATGGAAACTGCTTACAGTACAGTACTGCAATGGGCAACTGTCATAATAGATACAATGTTATGTAAATCTACATGTTGAAGTCGCTCTGTTCAAGCAGATTGAGTAAATATTAGATTTGGCCCATTCACTTGTCTCTTCTAGACATTTGTGAATAGCACAAAATGTTGCTTTCCATCATGTAAGACAACTTGCCATTGTATTTATTTTGGATTCTGATTCACTTATGTGCCTGCATCTTTCAGTATAATTGGATATAATGTTATCACAATTGGAATTCAAAATCTCAAATGTTGAACCACTGATGTAGAACCATACAGGTTTACAGGGCAGATGGAAGTAATCAGTCTTGTTGGGTCTGTGCTGATTCTAGGGTTGTAATTGTCTTTCCTGGGCCAAGTGCACAGAATAGGGAGAAAATCCAGCTTCACCAACCTGACCTTTTAAAATGTCTGCCCACATTTCCCATTGTTGGTTCAGGAGAGCAGGGTAGATTGGGAGTTGGCCTGGGCAACACAAAAAGAGCCTTAAGAGGGTGGTAGGCTAAAATGGATTGGACATAAAGTGTCATGGAATCTGGTAGTGACTTTATAAAACATTCCTCCTGCTCTCACCACTATTTAAACAGACAGTCTTTTATAAAACCACGCTGGCGCTTTCCAATTACCTTGAGATTTTCCATGTGACCTGTTGTAACCTCCTTCACGATCAATTCTAAGATCTTCTCCGTGAAGTCAATTAAGCTAACTCACCTATATTTACTGTTTACAGCCTCCCACTCTTCTTGAATAGTGAAGTTATGTTTGCTACTTCCCAGTCTCATGGAACCTTTTCAGAATCAAACTAATTTTGGAAACTTAACAAAAAACAAATGATGCATGGGTAAGGATCCTGGCTCTAAATGCTGCTCCTTTTCTTAAGGTTTTTTTAATGCTGGAGGTGATTTGCTCAACTCCTTTGCACAGTAGTTACTGTTTTTGTAAGTTTTTTTAAAATCAAAAACAATGATACTTGAAACAAGAGGAAAGAGAGAGAGAACAGGAGGTTAGGTTCCAGCAGAGTGACCATGTGTAGAGGTCAGAGAATGGCTATTGAGAATCAACAAGAATACATCAAAAGAACCAAGCATTGGACTTTCACAGCTGACTGACTCTAGAGATTAATCAAAGAAGAACAATGAAGTGCAGTTTCACAATTGACCTCAGGAGACCTCATTATCCAAACTGCACACAGCAAGTAGGAATGATCAGTGATTTCATATCCTCATCAGCGAAGTGTTTGATTTTAAAACTTATAAATCTCAATTTTTTTGTTGTAAATCTATAATACGATGTAGGTGATGGTTTATTTTATGTTTCACTGAGATCTGTCTCTTGATTAAATTTTTAATATAAAAGACAGATATTAAGTTATTCTAGAGCAATGTTTTTGAGCAGTAGGACTGTGCTAGTGCTGAGATTTTGAGAAAGTGTATTGTGTTTTGTTGGGTATATTCTGGGTCTGTATATTGTTTAAGGTGCAGAGTTGGTCTTTAATTGAGTGGTGTGCTCTTTCTGTCAGATGTGGGAGTTTCAATGTTCCTGGAGATTATGCCTGTGGCAAGTGTGTTTGGATGCCAGTCCTATTGGATCAGGTGGATTGGTTGGAGTAGCACTTAGAGGCCATGAGGATTTTACCGGAGCCAGGGTTGTGATGGATGGCAGTTTCAGGAAGGTAAAGTAAATGTAGATACAGTCAAGTAGATGGGTTACTGCGAGGAAAGGTGGGAGGCGTAGGCAGCTGGTGCAGGAGTCTCCTGTGGGTATCCCCAGCTCAAACAAGCATGTTGTTTTAGATAATGTCAGGCAAGATGGCCTCTCAGGGGAATATAGTACTGACAGCCAGGTTTCTGGTACTGACACTGGCTGTTCTGTAATGAGGGGTATGTCAAGTTCCACATGGCCAATTCTGATAGGGGACTGTCTCGTCAGGGACACAGGCAGGCATTTCTGCAGTGATAGTGAGACATCAGAATGGGGTATTGCCTCCCTGATGCCAGGATCAAGGAATTCTTGGAGAGTGTGCAGAATATTCTCAAAGGAGAGAGGGACCAGCAAGAGATTGTTGTGCACAAAGATACCAATGACATAGGAAGAGAAAGGGATGAGGTTCTGTAGAGAGAACATAGGAAGTTAGACAGGAGATTAAAATGTAAATCCTCGAGGGTAGTAAAATCAGGATTATTCTCGGTGCCCTGTGCTAGTGAGTGGCTGAGGAGCTGGGGCAGGGGCTTCATGTTTTTGGATCATTGGAATCTCTTCTGGGGTAGAAGTGACCTGTATAAACATGGGTTGCACGTGAATTGGAAGGGTACCAACATCCTGGCATGAAGGTTTGCTAGAGCAATGCAGGAAGGTTTAAACTAGTAAGGGGGTGGGGAATGTCCAAAGTGATAGGGAGGAAAGAGATAAGTCTGAGGCAAGTACAGAAGAGGATCAAATCAAATAATCAATGCAGGCAAGAGCAAGGCAGAGAATGAGGACAGGCATTTACTTCAATGTGAGAGGCCTGACAGGTAAGGCAGATAAAGTAAGAGCATGGTTGGGAACATGAGACTGGGATATCACAGTTAATGTGGCCCAGCAAAAGACAGGACTGGCAGCTAACGTTTGAGGGTATAAATTCTATAGGAAGGATTGAAAAGGTGGCAAGAGAGGAGGGGGAGGTTTTGATTAGGGATAATATTACAGCTGTGTTTAGGGAGGATATTCCTGGGAATACATCCAGGGAAATTATTAGTTTGGAACTGTGAAATGAGGAACGGGTGGTCACCTGTTTGGGATTGCACTATAGATCCTCCAATAGTCAGTGGGAAATTGAGAAGCAAATATGGAAGCAGATCTCGGATATCTGTAAGAATAATAGGGATGTAATAGTAGGTGATTTTAACTTTCCACACAGACAGTGGGATTGCCATAGTTTTGAGGGCTTGGATGGAAATGAATTGAACAAGAAAAGTTTTTTATTCAGTGTGTGGATGTACCTAATGGAGGAGGAACAAAATTTGACCCTTTCTTGGGAAATAAGGCAGGGCAAATGACTGAATTGTCAGTGGGGGTGCACTTTGGGCCAGCGTCCATAATTCTATTAGTTTTAAAGTAGTGATGGAAAAGCTTAGACAGGATCTAAAAGTTGAAGATCTGAATTGGAGGAAGGCCTATTTTGATGGTACTGGGCAAGAACTCAGGCCTCAGGCTACTGACTGTGTGGAGTTTGCACATTCTCCCCGTGTCTGCGTGGGTTTCCTCCGGGTGCTCCGGTTTCCTCCCATAGTCCAAAGATGTGCGGATCAGGTGAATTGGCCATGCAAAATTGCCCATAGTGTTAGGTAAGGCGTAAATGTACAGGCATGGGTGGGTTGTGCTTCGGCGGGTCGGTGTGGACTTGTTGGGCCGAAGGGCCTGTTTCCACACTGTAAGTCTAATCTAATCTAATCTAATCTAATCTAACCTTTCAAAAGTTGATTAGGTGAGGCTTTTGGCAGGTGAAGAGACTGTTGGAAAATGGGAAGTCTTTAAACATTAGATAATGAGTGTCCAGAGACAATATGTTCCTGTTATTTCAAAAGACAAGGCTAGTAGGTGTGGGGAACACTGGATGAATGGAGACATTAAGACTCTAGTCAAGAAAAAGGAGGTGGCATTTATCAGGTGGAGACAGTGGGGTTCAAGTGAATCCCTTCAAGAGTATAAGGACAGTAGGAGTATGCTTCAGAGGGAAATCAGTAGTGCAAAAAGGGAACGTGAGATATATTTGGCAAATAGAGTTAAGGAGAATGCAAAGAGATTCTACAAATACGTTGAGGGATAAAAAGTAACAAGGGAGATAATAGGCCACTTTAAGATTAGCAAGGCTGTCTGTTTGTGGAACCACAGGAAATGAGTGAGATATTAAATGTGTATTTTGCATCAGTATTTACGTGGAAAAGGATATGGAAGCTCGGGAACTTGGGGAAGAAAGTAGTGATATCTTGAAAAGTGTCCATATTACTGAAGAGGAGGTGCTGGAGGTTTTATAATGCATAAAGGTAGACAAATCCCTGGGATCTGATCAGGTGTATCACAGAACTCTGTGGGAAGCTAAGGAAGTGATTGCTGGGCCCCTTGTTGAGATATTTGTATCGTCAATAGCCACGGGTGTGGTAGCAGAAGATTGAGGTTGCCTAACTTGGTGTCATTATTTTTAAAAGGTGGTACGGTAAAGCCAGGAAACTATAGACCTGTGAGCCTGACATCAGTGCTGGGTAAATTGTTGGAGAGGATTCTGAGGGACAGGATTTATATGCTTTTGGAAAGACAAGGACAGATTATGGAGACAGAACATGACTTTGTCTGTGGGAAATATGGCCTTACGAACTTGATTGAGAGTTTTGAAGAAGTGACCAGGAAGGTAGGTGAGGGCAGAGCAGTAGATGTTATCTATATGGATTTCAGCAAGGTATTTGACAAAGTTTCTCACAGTAGACTCGTTAGTAAGGTTAGATCCAGGGGAGCTAGCCAACTGGACACAAAATTGGTCTGAAAGTAGGAAACAGAGAGTTGCTTTTCAGACTGGAGGCCTATGACCAGCAGTGTGTCACAAGGATCGGTGCTGGGTCCACTGCTTTTCATCATTTACAAAATGATTTTGGATGTGAATATAGGAGGTATAGTTAGTAAGATGACACCAAAATTGGAGGTGTAATGGACAGTGAAGAAGGTTAACTCAGAGTGCAATGGGATCTTGATCAAATGGGCCAATGGGCTGAGGAGATGAAGATGGGGTTTAATTTAGATAAATGTGATGTGTTGCATTTTGGTAAGGCAAATTAAGACAGGACTTATGATGTTAACAGTAGGTCCCAGGGGAGTACTACTGAACAAAAGGACATAAGAGTGCAGGTTCATAGTTCCTTGAAAGTGGAGTCACAGGTAGATAGGGTAGTGAAGAAAGCATTTGGCATGCTTGCCTTCATTGGTCCATACATTGAATACAGGAGTCGAAATGTCATGTTACGGCAACCTTTAGATTACTGCATTCAATTTTGATCTCCCTGTTATCAGAAAGATGTTGTTAAACTTGAAAGGGTTCAGAAAAGACTTGTAAGAATGTTGCCGGAGTTGGAGGTTTTGAGCCATAGGGAGAGACTGAATAGACCAGGTCTTGTTTTCCCTGGAGCATCTGGGGCTGAGGAGTGACTTTATAGAAGTTTATTAAATCATGAAAGGCAAATAGCCAAAGACTTTTTTTCCAAGGTAGACAAGTCCAAAACGAGAGGGCTCAGATTTAAGGTGAGAGGGGAAAGATTTAAAAGGGACCCGACAAACAACTTTTTCACGCAGAGGATGAGCTGTCAGAGGAAGTAATGGAGGCTGATACACCTACAACATGTAGATATCTGGATAGCTTTATGAATAGGATAGGTTGAAAGGGATATGGGCCAAATGCTGGCAAATGGTACAAGACCAGTTTAGGATATTTGGGCTGCATGGAGTAAAGGGTCTCTTTCTGTTCTGTAGAACTGTCTGACTCTATAACCTTATTAATAGACACATTAGCTCATTTGCCACATCTTTTAAAACATTAGACTGAAGTCCCTCAGGACCTAGAGATTTATCATTCTGCGGCTCTATCAGTACTGATCCGATAGTGATTATAATTTAGTGGGCGGCACGGTGGCACAGTGGTTAGCACTGTTGCCTCACAGCGCCTGAGACCTGGGTTCAATTCCTGACTCAGGCGACAGACTGTGTGGAGTTTGCACGTTCTCTCCGTGTCTGCGTGGGTTTCCTCCGGGTGCTCCGGTTTCCTCCCACAGTCCAAAGATGTGCGGGTCAGGTGAATTGGCAATGCTAAATTGCCCGTAGTGTTAGGTAAGGGGTAAATGTAGGGGTATGGGTGGGTTGCGCTTCGGTGGGTCGGTGTGGACTTGTTGGGCTGAAGGGCCTGTTTCCACACTGTAAGTAATCTAATCTAATTTCACCAAGTTCCCCTCTTTCTTCAACCTGCAGATTTACTGCTCTTGCTGAGATGCCCTTTATATCCTGTATAGTCATGACAGAAGCAATACATCTGCCATTTCCTTATTATCTCCTATTAATGTCAATTTTATCCTCTTGAGAACTAGCCCTCACACTTTTCCATTTCAAACAGACATAGAGATGTACAGCACGGACACAGACCCCTTGGTCCAACTCTTCCATGCCAACAAAATTTCATAAATAAATCTCGTCCTATTTGCCAGGATTTGGCTCATATCCCTCTAAACCCTTCCAATTCATATACCCATCCACATGCATTTTAAATGCTGTAATTATCCCAGCCTCCACCACTTCCTCTGGCAGCTCATTCCAAACACACACCACCATTTGTGTGAAAAAGTTGTCCCTTAGGTTCCTTTTATATCTTTCCCCTTCACCCTAAATCTATGCCCTCTAGTTCTGGACTACCCCACCCAGGGAAAAGACTTTGTCTATTTATCCTATCCATGCCCCTCATCATTTTATAAACCTCTATAAGGTCATCCCTCAGCCTTCAACAGTCCAGGGAAAACAGCCCCAGCTTTTTCAGCTTCTCCCTATAGCTCAAATCCTCCAACTACAGCAACATCGTTATTAATCTTTTCTGAACCGTTTTCAAGTTTCACAACATCCTTCCGATTGCAGGGAGACCAGAAGTACACGCAGTATTCCAAAAATGGCCAAACTAATGTCCTGTACAGCTGCAACATAACATCCCAACTCCTGTACTTAATGCTCTGACTAATAAAGGAAAGCATACCAAATGCTTTCTTCACTATCCTCTCTACCTGAGACTTTACTTTTAATGAAATATGAAACTGCACTCCAACGTCTCTCTGTCAGTAACACTCCCCAGGCTCTTCCCATTAAGTGTATAGGTCCTGCTCTGATTTGCCTTTCCAAAATGCAGCATCTCACATTTATCTAAATTAAACTCCATCTGCCACTCCTTGGCCTGATGGCCCATCTGATCAAGATTCTATTGTACTCTGAGGTAACCGTCTTCACTGTCCACTACACCTCCAATTTTGGTGTCATCTGCAAACTTACTAACCATACCTCCTTGCTCACATCCAAATCATTTATATAAATTACAAAAATCAGTGGATCCAGCGACAATCTTTATGGCACTCCACTGGTCACAGGCCTCCAGTCTGAAAAACAACCCCCCACCACCACCCTCTGTCTTCTACCTTTGAGCCAGTTCTATATCCAAATGGCCAGTTCTCCCTGTATTCCACATGATCTAACCTTGCTAATCAGTGTCCCATGAGGAAACTTGTTGAACACCTTACTGAAATCCATATAGATTACATCCACTGCTCTGCCCTCATCAATCCTCTTCATTTCTTGTTCAAAAAACTCAAGTAAGTTAATGATACACAGTTTCCCATGTACAAAGCCATGTTGACTATCCCTAATCAGTCCTTGCTTTTCCAAATACATGTAAATCCTGTCCCTCAGGATTTCCTCCAGTAACTTGCCCACCACCGATGTCAGGCTCACCGGTCTATAGTTCCCTGGCTTTTCCTTACCACCTTTCTTAGACAGCAGCACCACATTAGCCAACCTCCAGTCTACCAAGGAAACTCTTGCTATCAGTTTTTACAATTTTCACTGACTTACCCTTATACTTTAATTTATTTGTCTTGTTTAAACTTTTAATCATTGTTTACTAATCTTTATATTCTGAGCTATCATCTGTCTTGCTATTCACCTTTGTACAATTATATGGTCTGACCCTCAGTTTGATGCTTTTTAATTTAGCACCTTAATTTTCATACTCTTTCAGCAGAGATTCTTTCCTAGTTCTGCTTATGTCATTGATACAAAGGTGTACCACGATCACTGGACCCCATTCACTGCAAATTCTTCTCCAGCCCAAAGTAAATGTTCTGAATACTGGCACAGGACAGACAACAGCCTATTTGGACTCATACATTTTGCTTTAAAGAACAAGGTCACCCACCCGTTCCCTATATCATTACTTTCCTTTTCCCTACCATTTTGTGAATGGCTTCCTGTATCATGGTCAATTAATTCAACCCCACCCTGCCTATGTCACGCTGACTCAAATAAGTTTAAAAATTCTTAAACCTTTTGGATAATTGCAAATTCTGAGGCTCATGCGCTCTTGCCCTCTGGATCCCCTTACCTGCTTTGTTGACAGTCCCTAACCACTGACTAAACCGGATTCTGGAGTAGAGTGGTGCTGGAAAAGCACAGCAGTTCAGGCAGCATCCAAGGAGCAGGAAAATCCCCTGTCATCACAGGAACTGTAAAACCTGTGCCCACACCTCCTCCCTCACCTCTATCCAAGGCCCTAAAGGAGCCTTCCACATCCATCAAAGTTTTACCTGCACATCCACCAATATCATTTATTGTATCTGTTGCTCCCAATGCAGTCTTCTCTACATTGGGGAGACTGGACACCTCCTAGCAGAGTGCTTTAGGGAACATCTCCGGGACACCCGCACCAATCAACCACACTGCCCCGTGGCCCAACATTTCAACTCCCCCTCCCAGTCAGCCGAGGACATGGAGGTACTGGCCTCCTTCACCGCCACTCCCTCACCACCTGATGCCTGGAGGAAGAATGCCTCATCTTCTACATCGGAACACTTCAACCCCAGGGCATCAAGGTGGACTTCACCAGTTTCCTCATTTCCCCTTCCCCCACCTCACCCCAGTTCCAAACTCCCAGCTCAGCACCATCCCCATGATCTGAACTACTGGCCAATGTCCCTTCCCACCTATCAGCTCCACCCTCCTCTCTGACCTATCACCTTCATCCCACCCCCATCCACCCATTGTACTCTTTGCTACCTTGCCCCACCCTCCTCCCTGACCTATCACCTCCATTCCCACCCCCACTCACCTATTGTACTCTATGCTATTTTCTCCCCATCCCCACCCTCCTCTCATTTATCTCTCCACCCTTCAGGCACTCTGCCTGTATTCCTGATGAAGGGCTTTTGCCCAAAATGTCGATTTTCCTGCTCCTTGGATGCTGCCTGAACTGCTGTGCTTTTCCCGCACCACTCTATTCCAGAATCTGGTTTCCAGCATCTGCAGTCATTGTTTTTACCACTAACTAAACCAGAAGACCCTGTTCTATGTGGTGTTGCAGCCTCCTGCAGCTGTAGACACTTATACCTAACCTATTTTTCCTGCATCAGTGCAGTGTCAGTGTCCCTGTCTCTGGTCCATGACGACTGGGTTCATGTCTCACCTGCTCCAGAGGTGTGTGGTAACATCTGTGAACAGGTTGATTAAAAAATTTTACCCTGGATCACACCAACATCCTGTAGCTATTCAAAACCTGCATTTGCAGCACTTCACCTACCCTACCATAGGTGTTCATTAATTAAAGATTGCTGATGAATTAATCTATAACTAATACAGCCCACATTTCTCAATATGCTTTTGCATTGCCAGTAAAATACAAATAAAACAAAACAGTGTTATGCTGATGAAGCTTCACTGTTTATAACTGTACAGTTGATTTGCCTGCTGCTTCTGCTACTCAAAATTGGACATCAAATGCTGAAGACTGTAAGTAGAACAGATGTTTAAAAAAAAAACTCTTCCCTACACCTTCACCAAACTCCACACTCAGCATATTTTACTTTTTGCAATAAACCTTACTTAAAGGAGCTCTTCTTGGTACGCACTGAACTGCCACTTTGAACCAAATTTCCAGATATACCCACTTGGCCTCTATCTCACACAGGCAATGTCTCTCTCACAATGACCATGTACCTTTGCTGACTGCACTTTTTCTTATCACCCTTTTCTTACACGGAGCCGTGATGGGTCAGTCTCGAATTTAACTGAAACTGTCAGTCATTGCCCACATTGAAACCAACGACATAGGAAGGGAAAAGGTTGAAACTCTGAAGGGAGATTACAGAGAGCTAGGCAGAAATTTACAAAGGAGGTCCTCAAGAGGAGTAATATCTGGATTATTCCCAGTGCTATGAGCTAGTGAGGGCAGGAATAGGGGGGTAGAGCAGATGAATGCATGGCTGAGGAGCTGGTGTATAGGGGAAGGATTCACATTTTTGGATCATTGGAATCTCTTTTGGGGGAGAAGTGACCATTACAAGAAGGACGGATTACACTTAAATTGGAAGGGGACTAATATACTGGCAGAGAGATTTGCTAGAGCTGCTCAGGAGGATTTAAACTAGTAAGGTCAGGGATGGGGGGGTGGTGGGGGAGGTCTGGGGAGGGGACTCAGGGAGATAGTGAGGAAAGAGATCGATCTGAGACTGGTACAGTTGAGAACAGAAGCTAGTCAAACAGTCAGGGCAGGCAGGGGCGAGGCAGGACTAGTAAATTAAACTGCATTTATTTCAATGCAAGGGGCCTAACAGGGAAGACAGATGAATTTAGGGCATAGTTAGGAACATGGGATTGGGATATCATGGCAATTACAGAAACATGGCTCAGGGATTGGCAGGACTGGCAGCTTAATGTTCCAGGATACAACTGCTACTGGAAGGATAGAAAGGGAGGCAAGAGAGGAAGTGGAGTGGTGTTTTTGATAAGGGATAGCATGACAGCTGTGCTGAGGGAGGACATTCTCGGAAATACATCCAGGGAAGTTATTTGGGTGGAACTGAGAAATAAGAAAGGGATGATTACCTTATTGGGATTGTATTATGGACCCCCTAATAGTCAGAGGGAAATTGAGAAACAAACTTGTAAGGAGATCTCAGCTATCTGTAAGAATGAAAGGTGGTTATGGTAGGGGATTTTAACTTTCCAAACAGAGTGTTAAGGGTTTAGATGGAGAGGAATTTGTTAAGTGTGTACAAGACAATTTTCTGATTTAGTATGTGGATGTACCTACTAGAGAAGATGCAATACTTGACTTACTCTTGGGAAATAAGGCAGGGCAGGTGACTGAGGTGTCAGTGGGGGAGGCCTGTGACCAGTGGAGTGCCACAAGGATCAGTGCTGGGTCCTCTGCTTTTTGTCATTTACATAAATGATTTGGATGCAAGCATAAGAGGTACAGTTAGTAAGTTTGCAGATGACACCAAAATTGGAGGTGTAGTAGACAGCGAAAAGGGTTACCTCCGACTACAACAGGATCTTGACCAGATGGGCCAATGGGTTGAGAAGTGGCAGATGGAGTTTAATTCAGATAAATGCGAGGTGCTGCGTTTTGGGAAAGCCAATCTTAGCAGGACTTATACACTTAATGGTAAAGTCCTAGGGAGAGTTGCTGAACAAAGAGACCTTGGAGTGCAGGTTCATAGCTCCTTGAAAGTGGAGTCGCAGATAGATAGGATACTGAAGAAGGCGTTTGGTATGCTTTCCTTTATTGGTCAGAGTATTGAGTACAGGAGTTGGGAGGTCATGTTGCAGCTGTACAGGACATTGGTTAGGCCACTGTTAGAATATTGCATCCAATTCTGGTCTCCTTCCTATTGGAAAGATGTTGTGAAACTTGAAAGAGTTCAGAAAAGATTTACAAAGATGTTGCCAAAGTTGGAGGATTTGAGCTATGGGGAGAGGCTGAACAGGCTGGGGCTGTTTTCCCTGGAGCGTCGGAGGCTGAGGGATGACCTTATAGAGGTTTACAAAATTATGAGGGGCATGGATAGGGTAAATAGACAAAGTCTTTTCTCTCGGGTGGGGAGTCCAGAACTAGAGGGCATAGGTTTAGGGTGAGAGGGGAAAGGTATAAGTGACCTAAGGGGCAACTTTTTCACGCAGAGGGTGGTACGTGTATGGTATGAGTTGCCAGAGGATGCGGTGGAGGCTGGTACAATTGCAAAAAGACCTACAGGGGACTTTTTCACACAGAGGGTGGTATGTGTATGAATGAGCTGCCAGAGGAAGTGGTGGAGGCTGGTACAATTGCAACATTTAAGAGGCATTTGGATGGGTATATGAATAGGAAGGGTTTGGAGGGTTATGGGCCGGGTGCTGGCAGGTGGGACTAGATTGGGTTGGGATGTCAGGTCGGCATGGACGGGTTGGACCGAAGGGTCTGTTTCCATGCTGTACATCTCTATGACTCTATGTTTATTGGTTATATTTACACTATATGGGCAGCATGATGGCTCAGTGGTTAACACTGCTGTCTCACTGCTCCAGGGACTGGGTTTGATTCCATCTTCAGGCTACTGTGTAGAGTTTGCATATTGTCCCCATGTCTGCTTAGGTTTCGTCCAGGTAGTTCAGTTTCCTCCACAGTCCAGAGATGTACGGGCTGGGTGGATTAGCCATGGGAAACACAGGGTTACGGAGATAGGGCAAGTGGGTGGGATGCTCTCCAGAGGGTCAGTGTGGACTCAATGGGCCAAACACCCAGCTTTCACACTGTAGGGATTCTATGATATGAATATTGCAATAAAGCACTCATACTGTCAACTTAAAACCAAAGTGCATCTTCATCCTTCATTTATTCTTCATCAGTTGTTTCCGCCAGGCACACATTCCAGCAGCATACCTATCCAAGGATATCTACAAAATAAACTTCCTTTCATTACTTGGCAATCTTTCAGCTAACTTAAATATCAGGCAAACTTTGTGTTGTTTAATAAATCTGAAATGACATTTAGTTAGTTTGAAAGGCAACTAGAGCAATAAATGAAGAATAGTTAATTGAGCAATGCTATTAAATTTAAGTTAACTTCATAATTTCCAGTTAAATGAACTGAATAAAAGATATCAGGAAAAAAACTCATGAGGCCCATTAACCATGGAGTCTATTAGGAACAAGAGCGTAATGGCATGTTAATCAGAAAGGTCCATGGCCCATCCTGTCGATCCCATTAAAATCCATATTTCAGAATTAATTCATCATAAGTATCAGAAGGAATTCACATAACATCCTTGGTAACTTTTAAAAAAATATATTTACCCAAGCTGTGGTTGGTTTTAATGAGGCCTGTGTTGAACAAGATGAGCAATAATTTTTTAAATAAAATAAAGAACTGCGGATGGTGGACATCTAAAACAAAAGCAGAAATTGCTGGAGAAACTCAGCAGGTCTGGCAGCATCTCTGGAGCGAGAAATAGAATTAACATTTTTCATCCAGTAATCCTTCAGCAGAATTTGATAAGTTGATTGGAGGAAGAATTTTAACTCACTGATGAAAAGTCAGGCGGACCTCCCACCTTGGAGTTGCCTCAGGGGCATAGATAATATTTTTTAAAAATTACCCTGACATAGATAATATTTAATCTCAGGCTTTATATACATCCTACCCACTCAAAATGAATGCAACTAGCCTGAAAGGGAAAGCAGAATCAAATAACTGTTAAATTGGTGCTCAGTTAAATTACTGGGGGCTATTCAGAAAAGTTCCAAGGGTGGGATTTGGGAGCCCAGACTTTTGTTGTGGGGCTTAGAAAAAAGCCATCTTCCTTCTAACCCTATAATGGTCAATTTAAAAACTTAACTTTGGTGGTCTTTACTTTTTTACTTGGTTTTTACTGAGTGGAATATCTGCCAAGTGCACCCTGCTCAATATATCACTAAAATGTTCAGTCACCCACAATAATCATCACGCCTTGAACAGTAACATTAGGCTCCTGGCTGACGTAGGTAAGGATTTGTCTTTGAGCAAAGGTACTGATGCTCTTCTCCATCTTCCTCATTGCAATACTCCAGCCATTCATCACAAAATTCACCACTGAAGTGGAGCTAACCAACAGCCTGTTCAACCTTCAATACTTCTAGGTCAGTACCAAAAACCACCCAACTTCTTTCATCGAGTTGCAGTACACATCCTACAGGTGCTCACTCTTAATGGCTAAGCTACAAACCATCATAGACACATTCAATGAGCCGTATGAGAGAATGGGCCTCAGACTCAAAATCCAGAAAGGCAGGTTCTGTTTCAGCCTGCTCCTGCCACAACACTTAGGCAATCCTCAGGCCACCCAACCATCAAAACCAGCAAGTAATCCTTGACCTTGACCCCGCCCCCTCATCTCAAGTGAAAGCAAGTCGTCCTTGGATATGAGGGACTGTCAATGAAGAAGAAGGTGCACAAACCATCTGTCTGGTGGGAATAGATCAGCAAACAACCATGTGATTTGAAAATCCTAGTCTCCTATATGTGTAACTTTCTTTAATCCTATAACCCTCTCAGGTGTCTATACTTCCAATTTGGGCTTCTTGAACATCTGGAATTTAAAAAAAAATTCTTTCACATGATATGGCTGCCTCTCGCCTGTCCAGCATTTATTGCCAATCATTAAGTACCCTTAAAGAGGTGGTGGTGAACCACTTTGCTGAAGGTCTGTGTGGTCTAGGTACATCCATAGTGTTCTTAAAAAGTGATTCCCAGAACGTTGACTTTGTGACAGTGAAGGGTCAGTGATATGGTCCCATATCAGGATGTTGTGCCAAATGTAAGGAAACTAGCAGCTGATGATGATGATGTTTTAATTACTCCCCAATACTTGCTATATCATCTGCTGCCAATGTCCTAAACATCTCCACCTTTCTACCAGCTTTTCCTCTTTTAACATCCTCTTAAAGTCTGCCTATTTGACCGAGCATTTTATCACCAGCTGTAATATGTCAACTTCCTTATGTAGTGAAAGTTTGTTTAGTAATACTCCTGTGAAACACACTGAGCCATTTCATTGAGTTAAAGACATTGTGCAGATAAAATTTATTGTTCTTGCTGCTTTGAGAGAGGTAAGAGTTTTTGCTCCAAACAAAGACCACCTTCCTTTGCAGCATTTCATGAAGTTCATCAAAGATCCCATAGACAGCACGTTTTAAACACCAAGACTACTTCTATCTAGAAGGATAAAAGCTGTAGAATAATGTGAACACCAAGCATCTGCATGTTCTCCTCCTGATCACTCACTATCTCAACTTGGAGATATATCACCTTTCCTTCACTGTCGCTGGGTTAAAATCCTGGAATTCCCTCGCTAAGAACATTATAGGTCAATCTACAGCACGTAGACAGCAGCAGTTCAAAAAGGCAGTCCATCGCTACCTTCTCAAGGGCAACTGGGACAATCAAGGGGACAGTCAATAAATACTGAGTGAATTAAAAAAATTCTTCTTCAGAGCTACTGTTTCACCAGTTACCTTGCCCCAACCTTGAAACTTTGGAAATTTTGAAGCTTGTGACAAATTGCAGGTGGCAGCAGCTTTGTTAAGTTCAACAGTGTCAGGCATCAACATCATAGGGAATTACTTGCGTAGCAGGTCAGTGGGGACCTGCAGTTTTTGCATTGAAGCTTTAGTGCTTTTATAACCAATGCCACTTTGAAGATTTACATGCAGAGAAGTACATTGTCCAATCATTTACAAAGTGTTTATTTACTGTGGTACTTCATCAATGAATTTTGATAGATTTACAATCATATTTTTCAATCATAGCAAGCATAGATCTTCATTGTTTTACACAAATTAGAGGTAGCCCTCGATCTTGGTTACAGTCACTGATGATTGAGCCATCAACCAAGGAGAAAATAAAGTCACAGCTTCATACAGAAATTTATTAGATCCTTGAAAGCTACTTTGCAAACCCATTTGGGAGCTCTCTTCCACTGTCATTTGAGAGAAAGAACAATTCGGTGAGGTTATTACACCCATGCCTATCATGAAAGCTACTACAGACCTTAATGGTACTTCTGGTTACAACCTTCTGCTGTTTCCAGATTCATTTCATTTTGCTTTAGCAGGCATGCTGTACATCTGAGTGTTGCACTATAATAAGAGTGGAACTGTACCTTAGCAGTAAATCAAAAAAGGATGGAGCCAAAAGACTAGGACAAAAATCAAGTCGGGACAAGTATGTAAATTAAGCTGGATGGTTAACAATAGGTGGAAGATGGTAGTTATAGGAAATTTGCTGCAAAATTTTTTAGTTTTTTTTAAAACACAGACGTAACATTATATGTCTCAACACAGCATATCCTGCTGCCAACACTCTAAGGTCTTGACTATCATGTGTCATGAGTAAAGAACAGCATTTTCCACTTCGGCCTTCCAACCTAATTCTACTCAATTTAACCACAACTTTTCTTTTCCCCTTTGTTATTTTAGTTGAGAGGTGAAGTACATTTTAAATGTACAGAAACACAATCAAACTCGTATTTATTCAGAAGTTCGTTCAGTTGTTCAGATAGGACCTCCAACTTTTGTATACCCCTCGAACCTAACCTAAGAATAGCACCAACACTGATTTATGCTGACCTGCCTGGTAATCAGGCCGATTAAGTCAAACCCTGCCTAAAATGACAAATTAGAAATTTTAAGTATATTAGAGTCATAGAGATGCACAGCTTGGAAACAGGCCCTTCGGTCCAACGCGTCCATGCCGACCAGATATCCCAACCCAATCTAGTCCCACCTGCCAGCACACAGCCCATATCCCTCCAAACTCTTCCTATTCATATACCCATCCAAATGCCTCTTAAATATTGCAGTTGTACCAGCCTCCACCACATCCTCTGGCAGCTCATTCCATACACGTACCATCCTCTGTATAAAAAAGTTACCCCTTAGGTCTCTTTTATATCTTTCCCCTCTCATCCTAAACCTATGCCCTCTAGTTCTGGACTCCCCAGACGCAGGGAAAAGACTTTGTCTATTTATCCTATCCATGCCCCTCATGATTTTGTAAACCTCCATAAGGTCACCCCTCAGCCTCTGATGCTCCAGGGAAAACAGCCCCAGTGTGTTCAGCCTCTTCCTATAGCTCAAATCCTTCAACCCTGGCAACATCCTTGTAAATCTTTTCTGAACTCTTTCAAGTTTCACAACATCTTTCCAATAGGAAGGAGACCATAATTGTGAGTACAGTTTGTTGGATGTTGGACAATACAGTCTCAAAATTTCATTCTACATTACAATTCATGTCACAATTTGATTATGATTTAGGGAATGTCTATAAATCTAAATCAGACTTTAATAACTCATTAGGTTCAGTTATAACTATTCTATTATAATCAGTTACCGGCAATAATGAAACATATTGCTTTATGTAGTATATTAACTATTTGATGCTTTAATCGCAACCTGCACTTGTAAGTCTGTGTTACCTGTTCAATGTATACATGGCATGTTAGCTCGTTAACTGCAGACAATCAAAGTAATATCATTTCTACATTCCATATCCCTTCTATTCAGCTGTGCTAACACCATCTGCCACACTCCTTGAGCAGAGCTGCATTGGGACAGATGCCAAATGGTGTCTTTAGTAATGGTTGAGTTGGATTGAGAATGACAAGACACATTCAGCATGTATAAAGAAAGGAAAAGAAATAGAATGATTTGTAAAGGCATTTAAATGGAAAGCAGGAGAAGTGACAGAAGTGTCATTAGCACGAGACAAGAAATCAAAGAAATAAAAGACATAGCCTTCATACAGATAGAGTGTGAACAGCTAAAAGGGTTGAGTAATAATTGATAGAAAGGCCGACATAAAACATAGAACAGCATAATAATATCAGGTGGTCTCCTTGCCAGCAAAATAGGTGCAGTGATTAAAGTGGGGATTTGAGCATGTGAAAGGGAGTGAGCCTGGGATGGCAGCGATTATTCTTGTGGAGCTGAAAAAGCCACTAAAGCTGCTTTTGCTTCCCAAAAATATAATCCAGTTACAACTGATAGCCCACTTCATTCAACAACAACAACCTGTATTTATATAGTGCTTCTAAAATGGCCATACATCCTAAGATGCTTCACAGGAGCGTAATCACGCTCAATTTGCATAGTTGTTCCCTAAAATGGCAGCCAGAGTTGTATGTACATCTGAAGAGCCCAATTGGCATTTTAAAATGAACAATGGCATGTAAGAGGAATAACTTTGTTTGGGCAGCATCAGACACTGTTGATGGTGGGATTAATTGGAATACCAGCATGGCGGTGATGGTAAAGTGTTTTCAGACCACGTTTTAGCAACGGTTACTTGGTGTCACTCTATTCCAATGTAACAAATGTAATAAGGCATTTTATGCTAACTTGCAGATATCCTACAGTATTTCTTTTCCTGCAGCAGGATAACTCCCTTAATACCTGCTCTCCTTTTCCCTCACCCTCTACTTCTCCAGCGCTTTGTTCTTACTTTGTTTTTATATACCTGTATTCAATGATATTATTTGTCTTTTCACTTGCTCTTTCATAAGGCTCCTGTTTTACTAATTTCTTCTGCATATTTCAGTAAAAGATCCCCCTTCTTTTTTTCCCTCTTCATTGAAATATTCAGACTATCAGTAATAAAGGTTTGATCAGAGTATGCCATCCATTCAGAGACATTGCATGATACAAGAAATGCATATTACTTTGTCCACAACTAACAACATTTATTAACAATGTTTAACCTTAAATATAAATGTTACGTTCAAGTATGTCGTTAGTATTTAATAAGTTCTGTTGATGGATGTTGAATCCCTAGCAGTTGGAGGGAACAAGGTTTTAGATATTGATTTGTTAATTAGGGTGTTGAGCTGGGAATCAGACCGATTAAGTCAAACCCTGCCTAAAATGACAAATTAGAAATTTTAAGTATATTAGAGTCATAGAGATGTACAGCATGGAAACAGGCCCTTCGGTCCAACGTGTCCATGCCGACCAGATATCCCAACCCAATCTAGTTCCACCTGCCAACACCCGGCCAATATCCCTCCAAACTCTTCCTATTCATATACCCATCCAAATGCCTCTTAAATATTGCAGTTGTACTAGCCTCCATCACATCGTCTGGCAGCTCATTCCATACACGTACCACCTTCTGTATGAAAAAGTTACCCCTTAGGTCTCTTTTATATCTGGTGTGTATAGATTATTTGTAACCATTGGACATTGGGGATGTTAAGATGCCATTGTTACCTCTTCCATAGACATTTCAATTTAAAATTCATAGAATCTCTACCATGTGGAAACAGGACACTCAGCCTGCACACCAACCCTCTGAAGTGCATCCCTGCAAGAACCACCTCATCTCTCGGGCCCTGCATATCCCATGTCTAATTCACCTAGCCTGCATGTGCCTGAACATCATGGGGCAATTTAGCATGGCCAATCCTCCTAACCTGCACATCTTTGGGCTGTGGGAAGAAACTGAAGCACTTGGAGGAAGCCCATGCAGACACAGGGAGAACATGCAAACTCCACACGGACAGTCACCCAAGGCTAAAATCGAGCCCAGGTCCCTGGTGCTGTGAGGTGGCAGTGTTAACCACTGAGCCACCCCACCCTCTAAAGTTCCCTTCAAATTTTGAACTAAGTCCTGGTACATCAATTTAAATATGGTGATGTTACTTAAATTTGGTTTAATCTAGTCAAAATTTGTTTCTCTAAAAAGAATACTTGGATATGTATCTAAAGAAAAGCCTGCCAGCATCAAGAAAGGAAGCTTTATAGCAAACAATAAGCAGCCTCCACCAAAACATTATAATTTCACTGTATTCTTCAGAACTCGTGTAATCAGACCCCAATCCCTCTGACTTCCTTCCCACAGACCTTCCTGATGAAGACTTTCCGGATGAAGGGCTTTTGTCCAAAACATGGATTTTCCTGCTCCTCGGATGCTGCCTGACCTGCTGTGCTTTTCCAGCACCATTTTAATCTTTACCATCCCCCAGCCTATCCTGAACATCAGCCCTGAAATAAATACAGAAACATAGAAGATAGGAGCAGAAGTAGGCCATTTGACCCCTCAAGCTTGTTCTGCCATTCAGTATGATCTCGGCTAGTCATTCCAGCTCAATACCCTAATTCCACCCTCCCTCCTTTAGGGTCCTTTAGCCACAAGAGCTGTGTCTACCTCCTTGATGAGAAACCTTAATGTTTTGGCCTCAACCATTTTCTGTGATAGTGAATTCTACAGGCTCACTACTCTCTGGGTGAAGAACTTTCTCAGTCCTAAAAGGCTTAACCCTAACATTTAAACCATGAGCCTGGTTCTGGACTCACAGACCATCAGGAGCATCCTTCCTTCATCCAACCTATCTAATCCTGTTAGAATTTTAGGTGTCTATGAGGTCCCCCTCAATCTTCTAACCTCGAGTGAATAGATTCCTAACTAACTCAAACTCTCCTCATATATCAGCCCTGCCATCCCAAGAAGCAATGCCCTGTATAATTGCAGCAAGACATTCTTGTTGCTGCATTCACATCCTTTCACAATGAAGGCCAACACACAGTTTGCCTTCTTTACCACCTGCTGCGCCCGCATGCTTACTATCAGCAATTGGTGTATGAGGACATGCTGGGCTCATTGACCATTCCCCTCTTTCAATTTACAGCTCATCTTTCCATCCAGCTCTGTGGCACTTGCAAATTTTGAGATATTATACCTGGTACCCTCATCTAATTCATTAACATATAGTCATGATTTGGAGATGCCGGTGTTGGACTGGGGTGTACAAAGTTAAAAATCACACAACACGAGGTTATAGTCCAACAGGTTTAATTGGAAGCACACTAGCTTTCAGAGCGACGCTGCTTCATCAGGTGATAGTGGAGGGCTCAATCCTAACACACAGAATTTAGAGCAAAAAATTTACAGTGTGATGTAACTGAAATTATACATTGAAAAATTGATTGTCTGTTAAGCCTTTTACCTGTTAGAATACAATGAAGTGAAACTATCACTATTCTAACAGATGAAAGGCTTAACAGACAATCAATTTTTCAATGTATAATTTCGGTTGCATTATACTGTAAATTTTTGCTATAAATTCTGTGTTACGATCAAGCCCTCCACAATCACCTGATGAAGCAGCGTTGCTCCGAAAGCTAATGTGCTTCCAATTAAGCCTGTTGGACTATAACCTGGTGTTGTGTGATTTTTAACACTAACATACAGAGTAGGCATGCTAGTCCCAATCCCTGTGGTACCACGCTAGTCACTGCCTGTCATTCAGAAAAAGACAAATTTATTCCTAGTCATTGTTTCCTGTCTTCTAATTTCTTGTCCATCTCAATACACTATCCCCCAATCCCATACACCTTAATTTTACACATTAACTCTTATGTTGAAAACCTTCTGAAATTCTAAATAAACCACATCCTCATCTCCCTGATTGTTCTACTCATTACATTCTCAATTAGTTCCAATAGATTTGTCACACATGAACAAAGTTGTGTTCCTTTGCTGACAAGTTTGAAATGATTCTGTTTTCTTTGCATCCTCCTTCAGACTCCAATAACATAATAATAGTGGCAGGATAAGGCCCTTAAGTGACTTTTGATTGGTCATTTAAGGACCTCAATAGGCCCAAGTAGAAGCAAGGTAAAAACAATGACTGCAGATGCTGGAAACCAGATTCTGGATTAGTGGTGCTGGAAGAGCACAGCAGTTCAGGCAGCATCCAAGGAGCAGCGAAATCGACGTTTCAGGCAAAAGCCCTTCATCAGGAATAAAGGCAGTGAGCCTGAAGCGTGGAGAGATAAGCTCCTTGGATGCTGCCTGAACTGCTGTGCTCTTCCAGCACCACTAATCCAAGTAGAAGCAGGCTTCCTAATGCCTCACTCATAGTCAGTTAACTTGGGGGCAGGTCTCTAGGTGCAGGAAGGCCACCCACTAGATTCTACTTACCTGCCTTCAAACCTGTGGGCAAGAAAATCTAAGCCCAGGAGCCAGAATGGGTTGCCATACCTGTTACTGACAATTGCAGAGGAAAAGCTGTTGGAGATAAACCTAGTGAACATGGAGGGAGGGGAGTCTGATCTACTCGTTGAAAGAATCAAGTGTCACACAGCCATAAGGCATATAACACACACTCATATTGACTTAAAGTCATAGAGTTAAAGAGATGTACAGCACGAAAACAGAACCTTTGGTCCAACTTGTCCACGCTGACCAGATATCCTAAATTAATCTCCTCCCATTTGTCAATACTTGGCCCATATCCCTCGAAACCCTTCTGATTCATATACCCATCCAGATGCCTTTTAAGTGCTGTAATTGTACCAGCCTCCACAATCTCCTCTGGCAGTTCATTCCATACACATACCACCCCCTGTGTGAAAAGTTTGCCCCTTAGATCCCTTTTATATCTTTCCCCTCTTACCCTAAACCTATGGCCTCTAGTTCTGGATTCCCCCAACCCAGGAGAAGAACCTTGTCTATTTACCCTATCCATGCCCCTCATGATTTTATAAACCTCTATAAGGTCACCCCTCAGCCTTCAACGCTCTGGGAAAACAGCCCCAGATTATTCAGCCTCTCCCTAAAGCTCAAACCCTCCACCCTGGCAACATCCTTGTAAATCCCTTCTGAACCCTTTCAAGTTTCACAACATCCTTCCGATAGGAAGGAGACCAGAATTGCACACAATATTCCAAAGAGACATAACCAATGACCTGTTGAGCTGCAACATTACCTCCCAACTCCTATACTCAATGTTCTGACCAATAATTGATGTGAACAACCATTGAAAAATGAACAAGTGCAGAAAAATTACTTAGCAACTTGACATTTCAAAATCTTGACTCGAATCTATGACAGGCATCATACACGACATGGTGTAGCAGAAGAACAAGAGCTCCTTTGGGGATGTTCACTCATGCTAGTGATCCACCACGACACACCATCTATCAGCTCACCAGGGACTCGGGTTTTTACATTGGGCCACCAGTGAACAAGAATGGAGGCAACACGGACAGCAGTGGAAAATGAAAAAGTCTAAACGTTGCTCAGATTGAAAGGATATTGGGCCTCCATAGCCATTATTGCAAGTTATATTTCTGGAGCAGGAAGCACAAATGTGTAAACTCCTATGAGCCTCACCAGAATGCCTTGATATACCAGATTTGATGTCTATGTCCATAATAAGAGTTATGATCTGAGGAGCATCAGACGTGGCAACTATCTGAGTGCATGTTGGCATTCAATGATGGCTTGCCCACTCTGAATGCCATCTTCAACATGATTAGTGAAGATCTTACCCCTGCATTTGCACAGCAGGGAGGCGTGAGTGGGAAGGAAGTTAAAGAAGGTGACATGGAAGAGGGGCATCTTCTAAAGTGGTTCCACTTCTCTTCCACTTTCCTCTCCTCAGACAATCCCACGTGCTGTGTCCTATCCTAAGCACCAAGTCTGCTCCTGTCTACGTAAAGGCAGAGCAGCCATTGGCAGGAGTTAGACAGGCTTTAAACCCAAGGACATCCCCTTGGAGCAATTGAGCAGGTTTTGTGTAGTTTGCCTCTTCCTGTACTGAAGCCACAGGGATTGCACCATGAAGAAGTAAAAACACAAGTAAAAAGATCGGACTGCGCAAGGATATGCACATGATCAATTGGTGTTTCATTATTCTATTTGATTCATTTTTTTCTTTGATCCATTTTTCCCACGTTTACCATTTGTGCCTGTGCCTGTCAAGAAATTTTTTTATGTTAAAGATTGCTTGAACAGGAATTAAAGACAAGCAATGGTTGTCAATGATATGGAGAGGGCTGAACTGTTGAATGTAGGACTGCTTTGTTCGGGGTTGGTACCATGTCTCTTCAGAATTTGGCTGTGAGATGAGTGCAGTGTATCTGTCTCACTGAATTGTTAGCATCTGGCTGTCCCCAGTGATCATGAGCATCTGTCTGTGCATTTGCTGATGTCCTCATGCCATTCTATCCTCCTCCTGCTGTTATTGCTCCTGCCTCTCTGTAAACAATGACTTCTTGGGAATTTCAGCAGGGAAATAAGGTTTCACCACAATCAACAATTGAGTAAATTTAAAGATTCAAGGACCTTTTGGACAACTAAATCGAGATTCAAATCTATAGGACACTCCTCAGCAATATTATTGAAAGTACAATGTTAGCATTAGATATTTTCCCCTCGACATTTATTCTGGCATTAGGACAGATCATATTTAATGGTGGAGCAGGTCCCAAGGGCTGAATGGCCTACTCCTGATCCTACTTTCTATGCTTCTATGTTTCAACCTAGTTTCAGTACTTCGTCAAATACTCGTTCAAACATACTCCCGTATATACTTTAGATCTCTTTTGTTGTGAGATAGCATTTACAGATCTTCTGGAAGATGTTCATTTCCTCCTGTAGCATAATTTCTTTATGTGTGAATCTCTGACCATTGCTTGACAGTGCTCTGTGACTTATCCTCTTCTGTGATGCCAGGCTCCTTTTATAGATCATTCAGATAATCATGTTGTGAAACAGTTTTCTGTGGAAACCCCTTTGCTTCCTCCTCTTGATGCCTGAACAATTCCTTCATGATGACCTGAAAATTCAGCCAGTTTAATTAGGAACAAATGTGAAACAGAATTTGTCCAGATGAATCATGAAGCAGTAATGACCAGGCCACACATTGTTGTGAATGAGTTATTTGCAGCAATGTTCGTCTTCAGGTGAATCTCTCTACTTCAAATTGCATGAAGTTTTCTGGAGCTCATACAGCAGTGATTGTAACACTCGAACTACTGTCAAACCTTCACATGTGAGAGAAGACTGTAATCTGTTGATTCCTTCCTTTAATTCCTGCCGTTCTGTTTCATGACTTATTTTCACAGTGAACTTCAGAAGTGCCTGCATTGCTCCAATGTTTAGTTTTTAATGCATGTATTCCTTAAACATTGCAAAAAAAAGACATTAATATGAAACCTTTTATCTTGCACTCGTTAGGGCTGAAAATTAAGAAAACCAGCTTTACAAAGGAAGTCAGAATTCACACAATACCAGGTTATAGTCTAACAGGTTTAATTGAAATCACAAGCTTTCAGAATGCTGTGCCTTTGTCAAGTGAAGTGGAGGGAAGTGCACAGGCACAGAATTTATCTGCTCAGAGACAATGGCAAGATAATTCCAGGTAATTAAGAGTGTCAAAAGATAGTACAAATAGTGTGAGTGGAGTATCAACAGGCTGAATACAGAGGAACCTCAATTATCCGAATACTAATTATCCGAATACTAATTATCCGAAAATCGAATATTCGAAAGCGATAGAGTCATAGAGATGTACACAGCATGGAAACAGACCCTTCGGTCCAACCTGTCCACGCCGACCAGATATCCCAACCCAATCTAGTCCCACCTGCCAGCACCCGGCCCATATCCCTCCAAACCTTTCCTTTTCATATACCCATCCAAATGCCTCTTGAATGTTGCAATTGTACCAGCATCCACCGCATCCTCTGGCAACTCATACCATACACGTACCACCCTCTGCATGAAAAAGTTGCCCCTTAGGTCACTTATACCTTTCCCCTCTCACCCTAAACCTATGCCCTCTAGTTCCGGACTCCCCGATCCCAGGGAAAAGACTTTGTCTATTTATTCTATCCATGTCCCTCATAATTTTGTAAACCTCTATAAGGTCACCTTCTACGCTCCAGGGAAAAGAGCCCCAGCGTGTTCAGCCTCTCCCAATAGCTCAAATCCTCCAACTCTGGCAACATCCTTGTAAATCATTTCTGAACCCTTTCAAGTTTCACAACATCTTTCCGATAGGAAGGGGACCAGAATTTCATGCAATATTCCAACAGTGGCATAACCAATGTCCTGTACAGCTGCAACATGGCCTCCCTCAAAGATCTTCGAGGAGAAAGTGAGGTCTGCAGATGCTGGAGATCAGAGCTGAAAATGTGTTGCTGGAAAAGCGCAGCAGGTCAGGCAGCATCCAAGGAACAGGAAATTCGATGTTTCGGGCATAAGCCCTTCATCAGGAATTGGATTCCTGATGAAGGGCTTATGCCCGAAACCTCGAATTTACTGTTTCTTGGATGCTGCCTGACCTGATGCGCTTTTCCAGCAACACATTTTCAGCTCCCTCAAAGATCAGCAAGGCGGCCTTTGTGTGAAGCCACAGAAAATGGGGGAGATACTAAATGAATATTTTGCATCAGTATTTACTGTGGAAAGGGATATGGAAGATATAGACTGTAGGGAAATAGATGGCGACATCTTGCAAAGTGTCCAGATTACAGAGGAGGAAGTGCTGAATGTCTTGAAACGATTAAAGGTGGATAAATCCCCAGGTCTGTGGGAAGCTAGAGAAGTGATTGCTGGGCCTCTTGCTGAGATATTTGTGTGTGTGTGTGTGTGTGTGTGTGTGTGTGTGAGAGAGAGAGCGCTATTTGGAGACTTACCCCACAAAAGCAGCAGCAGTCTTGTTGTTGGTGTCCAGAGCAGCTGCCCTGGAGAGGGGACATGTGTGTACGGGGTGGGGGGGCCGTAGGCGGGGTGATTTTGGATGGGGTTGGGACGGGGATCGGTGTTGAGGGTAGGGGGGGCTCAGTGTTGGGGTTGGGGGCGGAGTTGGGGGTTTGGGGGGGGTTTAGGGATGGGGTCGGTGTTGGGGGTGGTGGGCGGTGTTGGGGATGGGGGGTCAGGGGTGGTGTTGGGGCTGAGAGTTGGTGTTGGGGATGGGGTCAGTGTTGGGGGTTGGACATGGTGTTGGGGTCGGGGGCGGGGTTGATGGCGGGGGTGATGTTGTAGTCGGGGGAGTGGTGTTGGTGTTGGGATCAGGGGAGTGGTGGTGTTGGGGTCAGGGGCGGTGTTGGGGTCGGGAGCGGTGTTGGGGTTGGGGGAATGGTGCTGGGGTCAAGGGGGTGGTGTTGGGGTCAGTGGGGGCGGTGTTGTAGTCGGCCAAGTGGTGTTGGTGTTGGGATCAGGGAAGTGGTGGTGTTGGGGTTGGGGGCGGTGTTGTAGTGGGGGGAGTGGTGTTTGGGTCAGGGGAGTGGTGTTGGAGTCGGGGGTGGTGTTGAGGTCGGGGGGTGGTGTTGGAGTCAGGGGGAGGTATTGGGATGGGGGGGAGGTGTTGGCGGGCAGAGTTGGGGTCGAGGACTGTTTTGGGGTCAGGAGGCTGTATTGCGGTTAGGATGGGAGGTGTTGGGGTAGAGGGGAGGTGTTGGTGTCGGGGGGTGGTGTTGTGGTTGAGGGAGTGGTGTTGGTCTCGGGGGAAGGTATTGGTGACGGGGGAGTGGTGTTGGCGTTGGGGGAGTGGTGTTGTGGTTGGGGGGTGGTGTTGGAGTCGGGGAGTAGTGTTGGAGTCGGGGTAGGTGGTATTGGGGGTGGGGGAAAGGGTTGGGGTTGGGGCGGTGTTGGGGTCAGGGGTCGCTGTTGGGGGTCTGGGCGGTGTTGGGGTAGGGGGTCGGTGTTGGGGATGGGGTCGGTGTTGGGGGTCGGACATGATGTTGGGGTAGGTGCGGGGTTGGGATTGGGGATGGGTTGATGGCGGGGGGTGTAGTCGGGGGAGTGGTGTTGAGATCGTGGGAGTGGTAGTGTTGGGTTCGGGAGCGGTGTTGGTGTTGGGGGCGGTGTTGGGGTCGGGAGAGTGGTGCTGGGGTCAGGGGGGTGGTGTTGGGGTCAGGGAAGTGGTGTTTGGATCTGGGGAGTGGTGTTGGGGTCGGGGGTGGTGTTGGGATTGGGTGGTGGTGTTGGGGTCAGGGAGAGGTGTTGGGATGGGGGGAGGTGTTGAGGGCAGTTTTGGGGTCGGGGGACTGTGTTGGGGTCGGGGGCTGTATTGCGGTCAGAGTGGGTGGTGTTGGTGTTGGAGGGAGGTGTTGGTGTTGGGGGGGAGATGTTGGGGTCGGGGGGAGGTGTTGGGGTGGGGGGAGTGTTGGGGGCGGTGTTGAGGTCGGGGGACTGTGTTGGGGTCGGGGGCTGTATTGCGGTCGGAGTGGGTGGTGTTGGTGTTGGAGGGAGGTGTTGGTGTTGGGGGGGTGGTGTTGGGGCCAGGGGAGGTGTTGGGGTTGGGGAGTGGTGTTGGGGTCAGGGGGAGTTGGGGTTGGAGGGTGGTGTTGGGATCGGGGGGAGGTGTTGGGGTCAGAGGGCAGTTTTGGGGTCAGGGGAAGGTGTTGGGGTGGGGGGAGTGTTGGGGGCGGTGTTGGGGGACAGGGGCGACGGGGTCGGGGCGTGTTGGGGTCAGGGTGAGGTGTTGGGGTGGGGGCCAGCGTTGGAGGTCGGGGAGGTATTGGGGTCGGGGGGCAGTGTTGTGGTCAGGGTGGGTGGTGTTGGGGTCGGGGGAGTGGTGTTGGGGTGGGGGGAGATGTTGGGGTCGGGGGGCGGTGTTGTGGACTGGGGCCCGGTGTTGGGGTCGGGTGGCCGATTTGGGGGTGGAGAAAAGTGTTGGGTTGGGGTCAGGGGCGGTGTTGCACAGGTTGGGGGTGATGTTGTGGACTGGGTGCCAGTGTTGGGGTCGGGGGCAGTGTTGGGGTCGGGGGCAGGGTTGTGCTCGGGGTGGTCGGTGTTGGGGTCGGGGCGCGGTGTTGCACGGGGTTGGGGGTGGTGTTGTGGCCTGGGGGCCGATGTTGGGATTGGGGGTGCAGGGTCGGGGTCAGGGGGGTTGGTGTTGGGGTCAGGGGGACGGTGTTGCACGGGATTGGGGTGGTGTTGTGGACTGGGGGCTGGTGTTGGGGTGGGGGGCAGTGTTGGGGTTGGGGGCAGGGTTTGGGTCGGAGGGGTCGGCATTGGGGTTGGCGGGCAGTATTGGAGGGGGTCGGGGCAGAGTTGGGGTCAGGGGGTCAGCTTTGGGGTCGGGAGGTGGTGTTGTACGGTGTTGGGGTGATGTTGTGGACTGGCGGCCGGTGTTGGGGTCGGGGGGCAGGGTTGGGGTCGGTGTTGTGGTCGGGGGGCGGTGTTGCACGAGGTTGGGGGTGGTGTGTGGACTGGGGGCTGGTGTTGGCGTTGGGGGCAGGATTGGGGTCGAGGAGGTCAGCGTTGGGGTGGGGGGCAGTGTTGGGGTCGGGGGCAGGGTTGGGGTCGGGGGTGTTGGTGTTGGGGGCAGGGAGTGGTGTTGCACAGGGTTGGGGGTTGTGTTGTGGCCTGGGGGCCGGTGTTGGGGTCGGGGGCAGGGTTGGGGTCAGGAGGGTCAGTGTTGGGATTGGGGGGGTCGGCGTTGGGGTCGGGCGGTTTGGCATTGGGGTTGGGGTCGGTGTTGCACAGGGTTGGGGATGGTGTTGTGGACTGAGGGCCGGTGTTGGGGTCAGGGGCAGGGTTGGGGTCAGACGGGTAGGTGTTGGGGTCGGGAGGCGGTGTTGCGCGGGGTTGGGGGTGGTGTTGAGGACTTGTGGCCAGTGTTGGGGTGGGGGCTAGTGTTGGGGTCGGGGGCAGGATTGGGGTCGGTGGGGCGGTGTTGGGTTCGGGGGTAGGGTGCAGTCGGGAGGGTCGGTGTTGGGGTGGGGGCCAGTGTTGGCGTCGGGGGCAGGATTGGGGCTGGGGGAGTCGGTGTTGGGGTCATGGGCAGGGTTGGGATTGGGGGCCGGTGTTGGGGTCGGGGCAGGGTTGGGGTCGGGTCAGGGTTGGGGTCGGGTCAGGGTTGGGGTCGGGGGTTTGACGTTGGGGTCAGGAGGCGGTGTTGCACAGGGTTGGGGGTTGTATTGTGAACTGGGGGCCGGTGTTGGGGCGGGGGCCGGTGTTAGGGTCAGGGGACAGCGTTGCACAGTGTTGGGTGCAGGTGGCGGTTTGGGGGGCGAGGGATGGGGCTTGTGCGCTGTGTGCTGCTGCATCTCCTGAACGGGGAGCAGACTTTAAATACTCTGAGCCCCAGAGCAAAGGCACTTTATCGATTAACCAAATAATCAATTATCCAAACGAAATAGTGCCCGCCCATCACATTCGGATAATTGAGGTTCCCCTGTATCAAGTCTTTGCAGATGATCAAAAGTTTAAAAATGTGTTGCTGGAAAAGTGCAGCAGGTCAGGCAGCATCCAAGGAGCAGAAGAATCGATGTTTTGGGCATAAGCTCTTCTTCAGGAATCATTCTCCTGCTCCTTGGATGCTGCCTGACCTGCTGCACTTTTCCAGCAACACATTTTTAAGCTCTGATCTCCAGCATCTGCAGTCCTCACTTCCTCCTAGGTGATCAAAAGTGTCAGTGTGAGTAAAGCGTCAACAGCTGAATGGCAAGTGATGGGGTGACCTATGATCTGATCAATTAAGGCGGAGAGATAGTTACAAAAAATCAAAAATGAGATGGTAGAGATTGATAGGTATTGCAAACTGCATCCCAATCCAGTCAAATTTTCAAATTAACATCTGCACTCCCATCCTGTCACTATTTCCCCACCACCACTCAATTCATGAAAAGCAGTGCATTTCCAACTTTATTACTCTGTTAATTATCTATAGTGGATCCTTTGCTCTTTGGAAATGCATTGCCGCTTTCCCCTACTGTCATTCAGCTAACAGGCTGCAACATTTCAGAGAAAAGTGACTGGACAGTGGGATGGGATGAATGTTAAGTGTACAGAGCACAACGAGGTTTCTAGATTCCTAAAGTTTCTTGCTGGATATTCCAACTCATTGGCAATCCATTTGACAACATAGAGGGAGGGGTAGTACTGAATAAGGTGCTGGAGAAATGGATCCGGGTGTCATCCATATACATGTGGAAGCTGAGGCCTACTAAGAGAGGACATATTTTAATGATTATCACGGAGGATACCATTTTAGTGGCAGTGCATAAATATATTTGCAGGAAAGTTTGGCATGTATTCATGAGAAGACAGTATGTTCATGGACAGTAGCAATTTAGGAAAAAAAGATGTTGTAAAACAAACTGTTCAACACAACACTTCACTCTTTATTACTATCCCTATAGAAATCTACCTGTTAAATAGCCTGCTTACAGTGTTTTTAACATTTGCCCATGAGTAATTGATAAAATGCAAGGCAATGTCTAATGGTTTAGCTATATGCCAGATATCTTTACATTAAATCATACAATAGCAATTGAACCTGCTTCAAGTTAAATAATGTTTCATCTGAAAGATTTATCTGTAATGTTGTGTTTCTCTTTGCAGGTTTACACTGGCCTCAAGCCTCCACAGTGATTGGATGCTCATGTTGTTCTTTGTTCACACCCACCTGACTGTGACTGTCACACTGGGCTTGCTTCTGATCCCAAAGGTACTGTCAGTCTTCCTCAAACTCTGCTACTGAAAGCTTTTCAAACATAACATTTATGTGGTTCAGACCAATGTCATGGTTCATTTATCATGTCATAGATATCAAATCAGAATCAGATTAGTTGATGGTTTTAGATTGTTGGACACAAAAGGAAATGGCAGCTCCAGTAGCCACACCAATACAAATGTACATTTGCATCAAACATATGTTGCCCTAACGGTTGCAAAATAATTTTCACATTGCTCTTGCTTACATCAAAGGAAAGAAGTACACAAATGACATATTGAATATTCTAATGTCTGAGATTGTAAGCCACGGTTCCTGAAATTAACCTGGGAAATTACAATATGGGGTTATTCACAGTCATTTGGTTCTGAAATAAGTTGTAATGGAATAAACTTAAAAGTGATTTTCAATAGACCTTTGCTGACACACTCAAGATGTGGATAGATTGGAAATCATTGAAGCTCAACACTAAAGGTCAGGCCTAATAATCTTCCGCTTCATCTTCAGTTTTACCTTTGCTCTTTTGATTATTTTAAGACAATGTAAGACACAATTTAATGCCTCGAATGGGAATTTTTATGCTGCTTACTGAAAATAAAACATGAATTAAACTTTATTGATTTAATCTAGACTGATGAAAATAGCTTTCAGGATAAAAGAAATATGACTGACAACTTGTTTCATTCCAGTTTCACTATTCAACAAATATAATAGGATACATCTCTTCTTCTGTCATGTAAGACCAGCATTTGTGACCCTCCCTGTTGCCAGCATCACCTTTTACACAATTTTGTCAGATTACCAGACTCTTCATCCCATTGTAGCAGATAACTGAGTGCCTCACATGGGAGAACTCTGTATAGGTTTTAGGTTGCAATTGACAAAGAAGGGCCAGGAAGTGCAGGAAAGGGCCACCAGTTATGTCAGATGGCATGTTGGACCCCAGCAATGTACAATGCAAATAATTTACTCCTACCAAGCAGATTTCAGGTAGAACGTATCTATAGAGTCTGTAACAGATATACCACTTCCTTGAGGAAAATATCCAGATACAGGCTTAACATTCAGACAGGAAAGTGGAATAACATATAGAACATAGAACATTACTGTGCAGTACAGGCCCTTTGGCCCTCGATGTTGAAAAACATGTGAAACCAATCTGAAGCCCATCTAACCTACACTATTCCATTTTCATCCATATAGTTATCCAATGATCATTTAAATTCCCTTAAGGTTGGCGAGTTTACTACTGTTACAGGCACCGAGACCTCTCTGCTCATTCACTGTACCAAGAACTTTACCATTAGCCCAGTACTCTGTATTCCTGTTACTCCTTCCAAAGTGAATCACCTCACACTTTACTGCATTGAATTCTATTTGCTACTTTTCAGCCCAGCTGTGCAGCTTATCCATGTCCCTCTGTAACCTGCAATATCCTTCTGCACTGTTCACAACTCTAATGACTTTAGTGCCAACTGCAAATTGACTAACCCATCCTTCTACGCCCTCGTCCAGGTCATTTATAAAAATGACAAAACAAATCCTTGTGGTATACCACTAGCAACTGAACTCCAAGATGAACATTTCCCATCAAGCATCACCCTCTGTCTTCTTTCAGCTCACCAATTTCTGATCCAAACTGCGAAATCACCCTCAATCCCATGCCTCCATATTTTCTGTAATAGCCTACAATGGGGAACCTTATCAAATGCTTTACTGAAATGCATATACACCACATCAATCGCTTTATCCTCATGCACCTGTTTGGTCACCTTCTCAAAGAAGGTGGCTCAGTGGTTAGCACTGCGGTCTCACAGAAGCAGGGACTTGGGTTCAATTCCAGCCTCAGTTGACTGCCTGTGTAGAGATTCCACATGATCTCTGTGTCTGTGTGCATTTGTTCTGGCTTCTTCCCACAGTCCAAAGTTGTGCAGGTTAGGTGGATTGGCCATGTTAGGTTGTCCATGGATGTACGGGCTAATTGGATTAGCCATGGGAAATGCAGGGTTACAGGGATGGGGTAGGATGTCTTTGGACAGGTGGTATGGACTTGATGCGACTAAAGTTTTTAAATACTCTGCAAACACTAACTATCTGCATATATTCTTGAAACTCAGAATTCCAGGCCTTTCTATGGTGTCTGTTTACTTTATTCTCTGAAACCACGTTCAGACTATACCAGTGAAAAGTGAGGTCTGCAGATGCTGGAGATCAGAGCTGAAAATGTGTTGCTGGTTAAAGCGCAGCAGGTCAGGCAGCATCCAAGGAACAGGAAATTCGACGTTTCGGGCATTCCTGATAAAGGGCTTATGCCCGAAACGTCGAATTTCCTGTTCCTTGGATGCTGCCTGACCTGCTGTGCTTTAACCAGCAACACATTTTCAGACTATACCAGTCAAGCACAGTGAGCATAGATCAGTTAATAGACTCACATAACTGAAAACAAGACAGTGGAACTATTGCACACTACACTAATGTCAAGTGACCATCAAAAGGTTCTTACCTCAGCTTTTGGAACTTTTCCAAACTGGTAGTTTGGCTGGCTTCAACAAAACAAATCTGTTGACTCTTTAGGTTGACAAGTGATGTATCTCTTTTAACCAGAGACTATTTTCCTCCCACGTTCTGCCTGGTTACTCACAGAGCACCAGTAACCTTCTCCTCAATGCTGACCTCACCGGCTGCAACCTTGGCTTCCACTAAATCTTTCTCTCTTATTCTGTCCGAACATCTGGAGACCAAATGGTTGTCCACAGTTAACTTCTGCCTGTGTTTTTAAGTCTAAACAATATGAACCTTGCTCCCAATAATTGTCAACACCAGTTCCTCTGTTCCCCTGCATACCAAGTTACTGAGGCTTATTGTTAAATAGAATTCAACACAGATCACATGAAGATATTTTTACCTTAAATTAAAGTGGCAATATCAAAACATCATCTTATAAACTTCGCATTCATAACAGCAGCACCATTATTTGAACTAAGAATGAAATGATGATTCTTGGAAGATACAGGCAACTTTTTGAAAGAAAGGCATATGACCACTTTTATGCCAAACACAGACAGAAGCAGCATGTGCACACTGCAAAAGGAATGATTATCAAACTTATGTCTGGGGTGTTAATGTAGCACTCCAGATGCCTCAGAACCATAAATCAGAAATACATCATTTATTTCATCCTATTTGTAGTATCACAGAAAAAAGGTTTTCTTACTGCCCATGAAGAATGTGTTTGATTGAGTGTTGTCTTATCCCTCAGAGTGATTGTTCCAAATTCAAGAACTCCTGCAGCAAGCATTTTTGTGAGTTTTAAAAGGATTACTCATTAACACACACTTGCCCCAGAGATTTGAAACATGCAATATCTCAATCACCCAACTCTCTTACTATCACACATGCAATGATTAAATCCAGATGAAGGGAAAGAAAACATAATTAGAGTTTAATGTTGCCTCAGTCTCTTTCATTACAGAAATGTAGTTTCTTAAATAAGTAGATGCTTAAATTGAAGAAAAGACTTTGTAAAGTAGAGGATTCTCTTCCAGGTGATTGATTTTCTGTAAACTTCTAGTTGGAATAGCTTGGGGAAAAACTCATGTTTAATAGCTTTCAATGGGACTCTGCAAACAGTTTCTTGCTCTGGGGAGGTGATAGACTCGTGGAATTATTGCTCAACTCTTAACCCAGAAACCTTTTTGATTCGATTTATTATTGTCACATGTACCTTGATACAGTGAAAAGTTTTGTTTTGCACATAGTACAGGCAAATCAGACCATACAAAGATCATAGGGTGATAGAACACAGGGATGAATACAAAGTTATGGCCGCAAAGAAGGTGGACAAGAAGCAAGATTAACATTAGATTTGAAATTTGAGAGGTCAATTCAATAGTCTAATAACAGTGGGGAAGAAGCTGTTCTTGAACCTATTGGTGCACGTGTTTAAGCTTTTGTCTTCCAGCTGATGGAAGAGGTTGCAAGAGATTATAACCAGGATGGGAGGGGTCTTTGGTAATATACTGGCGTGGTTTGAATTAAATCCACTGGCGTGGATAGTAAATTCAATAAAATTCTGGAGTCAAGAGTCTCATGACGGCCATGAAATCATTGTCAATTATCAAAAGAAACCCCACCTAGTTTACCAATGTCCTTTAAGGAAAGAAACTGCTGTACTTACATGCAACTACACACTTTTAACTACACTCTGGGCCTTTGGGGATGGGCAATAAATGCTGGCCTAGCCAGCGATGCCCAGATCCCATGAATGAATAAAAATAAATAAATGCAACAACAAATTGGCTTACTCTCCATGTGACTTGAACATGACAGTGAAGGAGCAATGGCATAATTCCAAGTCAGGTATGTGGCTTGGAGGCAAACGTGCATTAGCTGCTCTTGTTCTTCCTGATGGGAGAGATTGCAGGTTTGGAAGGAGCCTTTGGCGAATTGTTATACTACATTTTTCAGGTGGTCCACACTGTTGCCGTTGTGTGTCAGTGAGATATCTAGGTGAGTGCACGTATGTATGCACACACATATGGACAAGTCCTGAAGCCTGTTTCCAAAAAGTGATGGTACATTGATTAAACATCTTTGGGATTGTTATTTGAACTCTGAGATTTACTCAGACCAACTTGATTAGGGCAATCATGCTGCAATGCTACGTTGATGGTATCCATTCACATTTCTCCGTCATGTATTGAGTTTCAGTATTTCTTTTGTTGATGATGAAACAGAAAGCTATAATGATTAGAATGCCACAGTTCATTTGGTTTATGGTCCATCCTTAAACAAAGGCGAGTGTGAAATCCTTAAAAGGTTCAGAATATACAAAATTAAATAAGAATCATTTGAGACTTAAGACTAATGGTCACATGATTTGCAGTGGCCATTTTAAGAACCAATTTGTGTTCAAAATATTAACTATAAATTGAAATGTCATAATATACTGGAATATGACAGTACTTTTCCCTAAGGAATGACACCTGACCTATTTCTTTTAAGTGATTCATTTTCATAAAGTATGAATACAGTAATTGTCCATAAGGTTTCATTGCACAGGTGGCTACGACTTTGGTAGCCCTAAATTTCCTTGAGGTATCTGTTTGGATTAGCCACAATCAGAACTACCTTCCCACTTCTTGTGCCTCTCCTTGCACTGGTACTCATACATTTGATAATCAAATGTGGCATTAGTTAGAGCATTAGTTGTCTGATTTCTGACTATTTCTGGCATGTCTCTGGTGGAGGGAACACCCTCGACAGATCTGCTGAAACTAAAACTTGGGTGACTTTGTAATTTTGTTAATCCCTTTGATGGACCTTATTGGTTCAATTCCCTGTGAATTGATGTGAACCCGATTACAGATTGGTTATAATCGCAAATGGCATTCAGAGGCCAATTTGAAACCTAGATCTTGAAACAGCCAGACCTTTTAGACAGCTCGAGCTAAATTATTTTTACTAGCCAGCCATACCACTGGAGTGTAATTGATGATCCCATTTTTGGGGATTTGTTGACCTGCTCACATTAGCTAAAGAGAGTTTAAAATCAATCCCACGATGTGTTACAAAATAAACAAGCAAGATAACAATTTTATATAAGATTTTACATGTTCACTACTTGAGGCAGCATCTTTAGGATTTAGGCTGCATGGCAACAATATGAGCATTCATAAGGTAAGCTCCATCTTCACCAAAAAACTCCACCTATTGTAGAATGCCAGAAGAGTTGCCACTTGCTCTAAGGTAATACATACAGCCAGTCATTCATGACAGTGCAGATCTAGTGACAATTCCCAGACACTTGCACTGTGCCCACGAGCAAATAAGCCATAAGGTTAATCCCAATCAAACACTAAAACACTTTCTCAGATAACCTATATTGCTTGGTAGAGGTAGTGTTATGTGACTCCTCTACCCATGTAACACCCACATATTGAAATAGTATGCATCACACAAACATTGTAGTTCACACCATAACCTGGTGGGAAATCTTTGACTGCACTTCACAACACCGCATCAAGAAACAGGATGTTGAACCTTAAGCAACTCCATTTTGAAAGCAGTCTTCAATTTATCTTGTTTATTTCCCCATGTACTTATTCTTTCCAATATATTTAATAAGTTGGAAATGTCAGCTTCAAGAAGAATTTGAAAGTTAACTAACAGAAAGTTGCAGAATTTTCTAACTGTTGGGAAAATTGTAGCAACTGGAAGAGACAGATTGTTAAAATCTTTTAAATAATCGTGAACTACATTTGAAGTTTCTGATCTACATATTGAAATAAGGGTCATTTCTTTAATTTCCTGTGCTCATCATTTTAAGATAATCTGAGCAAATTTGCTTGAAATAATGACAGATAACTTCCTGGAAACCAGGATTCTGCTCATGATGACATTGACTGATGCATGAACATTGCATTCTGGGTAACCATTGAATGCACTATAATCTTCTGGAGACAGTTTTTCAGAAATCTGGATAGAACAGAAAATTCTTTGAATTCAGACCCATTAGAATCTTCAAGACCATCTTAGCCTACTGGATAAGAAATTAATAGAAAGCTGGACAAGAACATGAATCCTTATCAGATTACAAGGTTAATTGTGGTGTAGAGGTCGCTGTTGGGACATATTTCCCTTAGCTGAAAATGTGTTGCTGGAAAAGTGCAGCAGGTCAGGCAGCATCCAAGGAACAGGAAATTCGATGTTTCGGGCATAAGCCCTTCATCAGGAACTCCTTGGATGCTGCCTGACCTCCTGTGCTTTTCCAGCAACACATTTTCAGCTCTGATCTCCAGCATCTGCAGACCTCACTTTTTCCTCGACATATTTCCCTTAACATACATTAATGATCTGGATTTGTGTTTGGGGGCAGAATATTAAATATTGCAAATGATACAAAAATAAAGAAATTTCTTGAGTGTCAAGGAAAATGTAAGCAGCTTCAACAATGATGGGGAAAATACTTGGATGAAAATTAATGCAGAACAATTTGAAGTGATTTATTTTACTAAAAAGACATTTCACTGATTTAAAAGGACTGATGAGCAGGAAGGCTAGGCTTCAGATGTAGAAATGCTTATATGTAATTTTTATTTTAGAATGTTTTGTCTGCTTTTGGATGTTCCATTTATTCAGGATATTAAGGCAGTAGAGACAGTTCAGATGAGATTCCAAGTTGTGACAATGTGAAACTCATTTCTGTATGGAATAGTTCAGGAAAAAGCATTGATGTATTTAAGAAAAACATAGGTATGTTCAGGATTGTGAAAGGATAAAAGACGATACTGGCAGGGCTTGATGAAGGCAGATAGGAAGAGGCTGGTGGGTCAGAAATGTTGGAACAGACTAGTTGGATCTAATGGCTTGTTCTAGTCCTGCAAAAATTCGATGCAATTCTTTGGAAATTTGAAAGTTATTAACACTTAGAGTTGAAGTATCATTTCTGCAGTATAGTTGGCACATGAAGATGTATCCCTTGCACCAAGCAAATCATACGCTGATCCTGTACAGAGAACACTTTGAAGTCCTTTTAGCATGATCCTCCTTTGTTGGGCTTTTTGCAGCAACACATGCAAAGGTGCTTGAAGAAACAGAGTTTTCTCTTCAACATATGCCCACCATTTCCAGCTTGCTGCACAGTGAGAAGGATGAAGCCCCTTTAAACAGCAGCTGCTGCTGCATACTCATCCTACATCCCATCGGTAGCCAATTGCTGACAACAATTCCAATCAGGGCCAAAAGCAACTTGTGTAAAATTAATCAGGTCAATCTCACTAGATTTAGCAAGGTCAGGTGAGCATGGGCTCATAAACAGTGCCACCACTGCGGGAACTAGAAAATCTATCCTTGCGTCATTTTCTTTTGTAGCGATATTTTAATGATGTGCTTTTTCTGTATGTGAATCAGTGGCTTTGTAATTGGCTTGAAGCATAATGAAGCATACTCCTTTCAGACATGCATGAAATTATGCATGGGGTGCACCAACCATCTGCTGCATTTTCAGACCTGATTCTCTGTCAGTGGTTTGTCAGATTGTCGTATGGTATTCAGGATGGTGTTGTACTTTTGTCAATTGACAATGTTTGATTTTTCAAATCAAAACATGAAGAGACTTAACCTATGTTTTTAAGCATAGCAGTTTTGTATTAATTGAATCCAACCTGTGGAAAAACACTCTACATTTGTCAAGATTCTGCACATTTTGTCGACTTGGGGCAGGGTTCATCTGCTGATAATTTTTTAATTGTAGAAAATAACCAAATGAGAGAGGAAAGCGTTAACATTTGAGGCTTTGGTCAAATTATAAATAATGTGTCTGTCCAGTCCAGGTGTATTCTGGCTACATGTCAAGCCTGAGTCATAATTGTCATCAAGTTGAGCAAGTAATTTTTAAAGCACAAAGGGGATAAATCGTTTTTCACTTGATATGCAGGACAGACTCTGCTGTCACTCATTCAAGGGTATACAATGCTGAATATCCCCATAATGTAATATTTTCTTAGCTTAACTTAGAGGAAGCAATGTTTCTAAATGACAAGGAGGGGGCCAGAATTAAAATGTGCAAGAGTAGGCTTGGGGGTGGACAGAGGCATGTGTTACAAGTGCTGAAACTGAAAATCAGGCAAAACTTATGAATGTCCTCTTTAACTACAATGTGAGGCTCTATGTGAGCAACTTCTTTGAGAAAGCTAGTGTGTTTGATTCAATCTAATAATAGTTCAGTTTTGTGTGATATTTGCTTGAGATATGGGAATGCCAGTTTCCATGGCTTCCTGGAACTCACTAGTGAATGCAAGGTGCGAAGACAGTGACAGAGAAAGGAGTTAGAGAAATTATGATCAAAAATTACAATTAGTGATGTGAAGACACATGTTCTGAAGCACTGCGATCACTTATTGATTTCCCTCCTGCTTCTGAACTCATACCCTATTCTCCCCATTTCAGTGCGTCATCAAATTCAAACTCATGCTGCCACCACCCACCAGAATCAAATTATAGTTTAACATTCTTACAAGGGGCATTGAGTTACTTTATAGCAATAGTTCTTCATTGTGCAATGTGAGAGTTGATTTTGCCTATTCCGTGGAACACAACTAATGATGTATGAAATGTTTGTCAAACCATTCCATGCCCCTTGTTTAGCTCTTCCAGAGGAGAATACTTCTGAATTGTGAGGATATTGCTTATTCAACTCTTAAAAAGGAGAGGGAGGGCAAGACAATATAAGGACATCATCCTTTGGTTTGATTGCAAATACAATGCTTTAGACTTCCTTATCTCTTTCTTGAAACATGAAAACTAAGTTACAAATCAACACACTTCTTACCAAAACAATTTACTAGCATCACCAAGAGCAGGCCGCAAGAGGCCAGATTTAGTTTTTAGACATACAGAGATCAAGGTTTCTAAGTATGTTTCCTGTGCCAAATGAGTGATTGTGACTAAAATGGAAAGAATAGACCCCTGCAGTTCAGTAGGGATTCCACCCAACTCCATTCACACACAGATTGTGTTTAATTCCACATCAATTTGTTTAATGAGAGAATTCATCTTAAAAATGGCCTTACATAATTACCATAGATCATCTAACAGCTGCTGATGAAAAATGTATTCACTCAATAGATAATTAATATTTGACTGTGGTTGTCACTACATGCTGAGCTATTGACCTTTAGGAGGCTGATAGTGTGTGCACTTATCAACTACATGCGTGCCTGAGGGTCTGTTTTTAACCAATGATAATGCTTTTTTGTTTAAAGTTGTTCCCATCCCATCTGCAAATATTATGAGAATGAAGGAAGGAGGGAAAAAAAAGCAAATGTAAAGATCTGAATGGCTGTAAAACCAAGTTGAATGGCTAAAAATCCATAAATGCAACTCAGAAGGGGAGCATTTCTCCTACTGGGCATTCTAATGATACAAAGTGAAGCACTTCATAACTCATTGATTTCATCTAGAATATTGATGAGACAATTTACTAGTCAGTCCGAGTTTTCAGTTTGATTTTATGGACTATAAAAAATAATTTTGGAAAAGGTAAATTCAAATTTAGCAACTTCTCAGTATAAGCAATGTAAAGGAATAATACTTTTTTTAAAATTTGGGACTTGAAGTATGCAATGTACCGGAATAAAGGCACATTAGAAATTCTATGTTTTCATCAATTGCACTGACCCTAATAGGATCCACAACATTTTGTTCTATAAAATTGCTCCAAACAGAAACTATGAATTCCTGCTCATACTCACCTCCACAAATCTGCCTTTCCCAATTTATATGAAGATTAACGTCACCCATGGTTACATGGCTCCATCTCCCGATTTATCCTTTCTACAGGCCTTGGTTTTCAATTCACCTGAACATTGATCCCAACACTGTGCATGTGAAGCCCCTCCCAGCAGAATAGCACCCTTCTACCCCAGTACTAACTGATACCAACTTATACAACAGCGTCTGGATCCCTCCCTCCAGCTCTAAGTTTCTCTTCAGCCCCAAAGAGATGTCCTTAATCTGGCATCGGACAGGCAATACAGTTTTCAGGACTTGTGCTCACAGCTGCAGAGAACAGTATGTGTCTTCCCAATTAAACTGTCTCTAATAACTACTGTGGTCCTATGTCCTCTGTGCAGTCGCTACTTTAATCTGCATAGCTTGAAAGAACCTCGTAACTGTTAGACAAATGCAGTGTCTTCACATCCACCTCACCTGCAGTCACAGCTTCCTGTCTCTGAGTTACCTACTCTGAGGGGTGTCACTGCCTTCCGGAGCAGAGTGTCCAAGTAACTTTCCCCTTCCCAGATGTGTCAGTGTCTGCAGCTCGGATTCCAGCTCCTCAATTCAGATCCAGAGTTCCTCAGGCAGCAAGCACTTACTCCAAATATGTTCACTGTGGGTCACACTGGCTCCCAGCAGCTTCCACATGTTACAGTAGCAACATCACACGTCATGCCATCACAATCATATTTCATTTAATTTTCAGTTCCCTTATCTGTAAAATCTGTTGTAATTTTTTAATGAGAAAAACACTATTATCAATCTTATACTTAACAAGCTCCTTTATAAGAGGAGAGAAGAAAGACATTAGAGTCTTAAACACAAACTGAAGACCTTACCTATATCATAAAGATTAGTAATAAAGATGATTGAGCTGCTTTTCCTGCAAACACGTCACACAGTGGTTTATGACATCTGTGCAGTGGTTTATGACATCTAGGCTCTCAATCACATTTTATATCCAATCCCACACATTTCTCACTTGTAGAATTTACTTCTTACAATAAATTCCAGTTAAAGTGCCTTCTGTCTCCCTTTGCACTGAATTCCCACTGTGAACCAGATTTTGAGTTTCACTCACTCAGACTTTTTCTCACTTAGACAAAGTCTCCACTTACATTGACCATGTTTCTTACTGACTATGTGATGCATAGTCTTTACCCTGTCCTCATTTGACAGCAACAGAACTTAATTTTATTTGAAAAAAGATATTGAATTGCCAATGAAGTGGATTGCCATCCTTTTTACTTTCTCAGCTGCTTGGTCTCTGTTAAGACACCACATGCAAAATGTACAATGGATTGGCATGTCATGTGTCCTTCCATTATAATTGCCAGAGTATCCAAATAAGCGGATTGTCTGTGTATTTTAATGGTGACTTGATTATCTCATCCCTGGGAAATAATCCTAGCAAGGCCCCATTATCCAACAAGTTAGCCTTACAAGTCCTTCCACAACAGCTGAATACCCTTGATGTCAGGTCTATGTTTAACTGCAACAATAGCATAGGAAATGTGAGTCCTTCACATTCCCCCAAAGTCATTGTCTTGGGTCGGTTATACAGCCTTGCATCACCTCCAACTGCAGCAAATCTTCACTATTACAGTGAAGCATCAACCTCGATTTCTGAGCTCAAGTTCTGGAGACAGATTAGAAACCAAAGTCTTGTAACTCCACAAGCAACCCCACCTTATAATAGCACTAACAACTAAGTCAAAGCTGAACACACAATCCACACCTTGTGTTTCCCCCATCTCCCGTCAGCTTTTGCTCTCCCTCATTCACATCCCTCTTCTGTACCACCACCACCCTCACCTCCCATCATCTCTGTGTCCCCTTCCTCACCCTCCTCTATCTATCTCTTTAGCATCATTTCTATATTATCATTCACCTCAGGATCCCCAAAGGCCTTAGAAGGTGGATGGATTTGTTGAATTGAAAATGTAGTTTTATTTGGCCCAGGGAATAAAATTCAACTAAAACCTCAAAATTTATGTCAGTGCCACCAAGAGATGTAGATGAGGGAGGAGATGCATGAAGGAGCAACAGCACCACCTAATGTTGATAGGACTCTAAAGTAGATGTGATGATAACTACACAGGACTACCCAGACATGGCACAATCATAGATCAGTAAGTATCTATGAGAGAAACATGCTATCTAACTTCAAGACTTCAGTTGAATCCTGAAAGATTCTTCAAAGTATGTCCCTGTGTTAGTTTGCAGATAAGGTTGATGTATTCTATGCCCATTGATCTTCAGCTGCTCCATCATAAGGTCAGAAGTGGGGATGTTCATTCACCTATGATTGCACAATGTTCAGAACCATTCGCAACTCCTCAGCTCTATGTTTAACTGCAATAATATTTGGACAATATCCAGGCTTGTGCTGAATAGTAGCAAGTAACATTCATACCACACAAATGCCAGACAATGACCATCAAATAAGAGATAATCTACCCACAGCCCCCTGACATTCAGTGGCATTACCATTGCTGAATCCCCTACTATCAACATCCTGGTGACCAGAAACTGAATTGGACCATCCATTAAATGACTATAAGAGCAGAGGCTAGGAATACTGCAGCAAGTAACTCACCTCCTGACTCCCCAAAGCTTGTCCACCATCTACAAGGCCAAGTCAGGGCTGTGATGGGATACTCCCCATTGCCTGGATGAGTGGAGCTTGAGGCTTTATTACCAGCCAGGCCAAAGAAGCCCATTTTATTGGCACCACAAGCACAAGCATCCATTCCCTCCACCACTAACTCTCAGGCGTTGCAGTATGTACTATCTACAAGATGCACTGCGGAAATTCACCAAAGATACTTCGACAGCACTTTCCAAAGCTATATTTAGTCTACACTGAAGTACTTTGTGCAGTTCTGAATATTTTTTACAGGAGGGATGTGATTGCACTGGAGGGGGTGCAGAGGAGGTTCACCAGGAGGTTGCCTGAGATGGAGCATTTCAGCGATGAAGAGAGGCTGGATAAGTTCAGGTCGTTTTCCTTGGAGCAGAGAAGGTTGACGGGGGACCTGATGGAAGTGTATCAGGTTATGAAGAGCCATGGACAGGATGGATAGGAAGCAGATGTCCCCTTTGTTGAATGGTAAATAATGAAGGCAGGAGATCTTTTAGGAAATTGAGGAAAGATTTTTTTCATTGAGATGGTGGTGGCAATCTGGAATGCACCACCTGGGAAGGTAGTATAGGTGGAAAACTTCACAACCTTTAAAAGGTATGTGAATAAGCACTTGAAATGGCATAACATTCAAAGCTATGGCCAAGAGCTGCAGCATGGGATTAGCATTAGCAGGTTGGCACAGTCTGCATGGGCCAAAGGGCCTCTTCTCTGCTGTATGACTCTTTGACCTCTTGCAGGCATTATGTGACCTTTCCTCCTGTAATGTAAGGATGAAGATTTCAGCTCCTGTTTGGCCAAAGTGATCCATAGACTGATATGATTCTTCTGACATTTCACCAAACTTTACAAGACCATCCTCTCATACCTCCACAACTTTGTTCCCTTCTCTCACACCTCAATGTTCCTTTTCAATGTGGTTTGAAGTCCTGCTGCTTATAGGTGTGCCATCCTTGTAAGACCTTCCTGGTTGACACCTTGGTTATGTATGTTACTCGGTTTGCCAGATCTTTCTTGACCATCTGTCTACAAACCCTTCAGGTTTCAGTCATCCCTATTCTCTGTAGATCACTTCTTCTCTCACAGTAAGCATGTCCAATGGTCCACAGTCCCAAGTTAGTAAAAGCATCCTTACTGTATGATCCAATCTCTTTCATATCAGTCCTGCTTTTCCTGCAATATCCCCCTACTGGATGTTTGCAAATCAGGTACTGCGTTACAATGATTCAGGTACATTGTAGTCCAAAATGAGCTGGACATGGAGAAGCAACAATGGTAAGTTCACATCAAGATTTATGGTCTAGTTATACATTGTAACATCCCTTTCAGGAAGTCTCGGAAGCTATGTCCTGCTCATCATCTTGCAACTGCTAACCACTCTGGCAACCTCCAACTATGCCTCCATTGTTTGCTTCCCCTTACCTCTTTCCAGATATAAAAGGTTCCTCCTGGCATGATCTGCAGAGACATAACACATAGCCTGGAGCAATCTCAAATAATGAACTGACTGGTTAATGATCTGAATGCCTTTACCTTGGACCTGGCATTCTCTGGCTGTGTCCATTTTGAAGGCTGATGCCCTTGTACGTCTATCTCCCACTTCATAATCATGTTTCCTGTCCATCATGGAATGGATATCATGGCGGTGAACCGTGGGTTGGCTGCGCCTGTTGTGCTGATGCCCATCATGGGCGGCACGGTGTTGGCGGCACGGTGGCACAGTGGTTAGCACTGCTGCCTCACAGCGCCTGAAGACCCGGGTTCAATTCCCGACTCAGGCGACTGACTGTGTGGAACATAGAACATAGAACATAGAAGGATACAGCGCAGTACAGGCCCTTCGGCCCTCGATGTTGCGCCGACCGAATCCTACCTAACCTATACTAGCCCAATAACTTCCAAAAACGTGGAGTTTGCACGTTCTCCCCGTGTCTGCGTGGGTTTCCTCCGGGTGCTCCGGTTTCCTCCCACAGTCCAAAGATGTGCGGGTCAGGTGAATTGGCCATGCAAAATTGCCCGTAGTGTTAGGTAAGGGGTAAATGTGGGGGTATGGGTGGGTTTCGCTTCGGCGGGTCGGTGTGGACTTGTTGGGCCGAAGGGCCTGTTTCCACACTGTAAGTCTAATCACACTCCAATTTCCTGGTCCCTGAAAATGCTTCCATATTAGAACGTCAGCAACATTAACAAAATCCAAGCCTGAAGGTCTAAGATCGTAAAAAGACATTGTAAGGAAAGAGATAGAAAGGAGTTAACTGATGGTAATCATTTCTTTTTCTGATGGGATGTTACAATGTATAACTAGACCATAAATCTTGGTGTGAACTTACCATTGCTGCTTCTCCATGTCCAGCTCAATTTGGACTACAATGCACCTGAATCATTGTAACACAGTACCTGATTTGGATGAGGGTGAGGATTTAGTGTTCCCCACCCTGCGATGCAAACATCCAGTAGGGGGATACTGCAGGAAAAGCAGGACTGATATGAAAGGGATTGGATCATACAGTAAGGATGCTTTTACTAACTTAGGACAGTGGACCATTGGACTTGCTAACTGTGAGAGAAGGAGTGATCTACAGAGAATAGGGATGACTGAAACCTGGAGGGTTTGTAGACAGTTGGTCAAGAATAAAGATAATGCAGCATAGAATGAAGATAATTGTAAAGTCTTCACAATTGTTATGAAGACTTTACCTGGCAATAGCCATTACATGAGGTCATAAGGATTTTTTCCCTTTATCCTTAGTCATGTGAATCCATCAATCCTGCTTTTTAGTCTACTTTCTTGCTCCCTCTGTGATGAAACAGCCTAATTTTCTTTTACTGCATAGCATATGCAATTTTCATTGAAAGATAATACCCAGCCTGGCTTAAAGTCCTCAGATTAGTCCACATTAATAAAGGAGCAGCATTAGTTCTTAAGAGGAAATTGTGGGTTTTGCTTTCTTGCTTCATCTAGGAGCTGAGACCTTCTGTCTCACCTATGGGAGATGTTTTAAAAACAGGAGCAGGCTCTTTAGGCTATCAAGCATGTTCCTTTACATTCAGTGTGATCATGGCTGATCTTCAAGTAGCTGCATCTTTTCCTTATATCTCTTCACATCTTTAGCTCACAATATCAGTTCATCTAATTGATAAACTGATCATCAATTGAGCATCCATTAGCATAGCAAAAGAAGGTTCCAAACTTTTACAACCCTAGTGTTTCCTAATTTCACTTCTAATGGGTCCAGTTCAAATTTTTCTATTGTGCCCTCTTTTCATAAACTGCTCAACTGGTGAAATAGTTTTTTTTCTGTTTATTCTATACGAAAATTTCAGACCTAATAAATGGTACAGTAAAGAAATAACCCTCTACAGCATTGATTTTCTCTCTCTGCAAAAATATGGATAATTTCAAAATCAGATATAGGAAACGTCTGGGTTACTTCTATCGGTGGTCCAGGTTGACTTTCCATGATGCTAGGATGGCAGCTTTTGCAGCCCTTGTAGAAAGAGCCAGGAGATATTCCTGGTAGAATGTAAGTGGACCTTGAGCTAGAAGATGCGTAAAGAGAGACGTGACTATACTAACACATGTCCCATATTTATTGGATGGAATGGTTCAAATGGATGATTAACAGAACATAAACTGTCAGCCTTTAGAAACAAAGTATTTTAGCAAGTGCTCAGAGAAAGAGGGCAGTCAGGTGATGCTTGTCACCAGATAGCACCTTATTCAGATTGAAGATGAACTAGAATAGAGGGGAAGAAAGCTTCAGTGAAGAGCGTCCTCGCAAACAAAAATAGAAAATTCTGCAGAATCTCAGCAGAGCCATGAGCACTTGTGGAGGGAAAACAGTCAATGTTTCGGGTCCAGTGACCCTTTGGGTTCTGAAGCATGGTTACTGGATCCAAAACGTTGACCCTGCTTTCTCTCCATATGGTTCCTGAGAGGGGTCACTGGATCTAAAACATTGACTTTGCTTTCTCTCAACAGATGCTGCCAGACCTGCTGAGCTTCTCTGGCAATTTCACTTTTGGTTTCAGATTTCTAGCATCCACAGTTCTTTATTCGCTCACACGTTGATTAAGAACAGGATGCTGCCATCATTAACAATTGAGATCAACACCCTCTATGTACATCCTCCGGTATCAGTTGGTTCTAGGTTCTGTTTGCCGTTCCTGCTGGGCAGCACGTTGCTTCAGTTGCTGCTCTCCGGATGCTTCAGTTGGTTGGTGAGAGACACAAGGTGGCTGGTTCACACATAAAAACTCATCCGTTACAAGTTATAGCAATTGCTTGCAGGAAAGATAAACCAGTTCTCTTCTGGTTTACAATGAGTTTTGACTGCAGAGAACAGAGGGAGCACTGCTGAGCTGGAGGAGAACTGAATACTTCTCTCTCTATAACTGGTTTCCAGTTCCAAACTGCTCAGTCTCACAGTTGTTGGGAGATAAAAAGAATTTTGTCCTTGATTTGTCCCACATCCATTCAATTTCTTGTTGTCAGTAAAAGTTGCATTGGCACCACATTGTCTGAAATCTAAAGTCTAATTACTGTTTGTTCAAGTCATTTTTTACGATGCTTGCCCGCATGTCAGTTCTGAAGAAGGATTCAAAACAATAACTCTTTTTCACTCACAGCCACTGCCAGATTGACTGAGTTTCTCCAACACATTCTGTCTGTTTGCTTCAGATTTGCTTCAGCGATCATAGTATTTTCATATTATATAGGTGTCAGATTACTTTGCTTTTCAAAACAGATAGCCATCCTTTCAAATGCTAGTTCCAATACAGCTCTTTCTCATTTCAGTCCTCAGTTTTTAAAAACACAACACAAAACAAAAGAATTTATAACCGGATAGTCCTGAATGGTTAAAGGAGCAGAATTGTTGGGACTGATTTTAATACTTGCAGGTTTACTGTGCAGTGGTCTTGTGATGGATGTGCTTCTTGATGTCTGAAAGTTTTATGGTCCCACAGTTTTCACTGTTGAGCTTATTATTGCTTGCTTTTGATCTCCTGCTCAGTGCTGGTGAGAATAGTGTCAAGGCCGAAATAGCTCTGCATTGGTCGCTTGGGTCCAGCCAGAGGCAGAGTTTCCAACGAGCTCAGGCTCAGGAGGATCAGGCCTGAGGAGGCCGAAAGCTTCCTTCTGCAGGCTTAAGAAGCATCTCTGCTCCCCTTAACGTCCCAGCAAATACTCTGAGGTTCCTTGGGCAACATTCAAGTAGCTCAAGCCTCCCCTGCGTCTCCATTAAAATCAAGTTGCTGCACTCAAAACCACATCAAGCTGTGACTTTTCGATTTAAATTGGACCTCTGAGAGCATGAGAGAGCAAAATAATTTTCACAGCCAAACTGTACAATCGTGTGACAATCCCTGTTGTCCTTGAAATACAGTTGGATATTTATAGGTGGAAATAGATCCAAAATCATTAATGTGTATCCAGTAGTTAAATTGCATTGTGTTGTTGCCAGCAGTAAGGCAACTGATTGGTCCTGAAATAGGGTGTCTCTTAGCAGAAAATCAAGAGCGCAAGACCCATTATCATAGTGGCACCTCCACATCATGGCTACCATTGACATCACACACTCAGTGGAGAGAATCCCTAAGGAGATTGTGCATATTAACATTGACATTAAGTTTATAAATTCTGTGCCTGTGCACTCATCTTCACTTCACCTGATGAAGAGGCAGCGCTCCGAAAGCTTGTGATTTCAAATAAACCTGTTGGACTATAACCTGGTATAATGTGTCTTCTGATTTTGTCCACCCCAGACCAACACCGGCACCTCCTTTCCAATGCGTGCACCGATAGAGAAGGCAGTTAAACTCCTTTTGAGCACCCCATCCCATGTTAATATTGAGGGGGACTCTGGGAATAGCACACCACTCGATTTCCCTTTCAGCCTGCACTGATGCATCCATCCACAGGATTGCCAGCAGAGGGTTGGTGGTGATCCCTGGCAGACCATCAGCAAGTTGGTTAGAATGCCTTATACAGTATTGTGTGAACTCAGCAGGGGATGTTTGAAGGGAAGCTACTACATTGAGGTAGAGAATAGATAGTTTAGTTGACAGCATTCATGGCCACACCATAGTTAGGGGGCAATCATGTAGTGGTATGGTCAACATAGAGCTCGATAGCACCCAAAAAGGCCCTTGAGCCCATCGAGTCTGTACCGATCAAAAAAACCTAACAATTCTAATCTCATTTTCCAGCACTTGGCCCAAAGCCTGGTGTGCCTTGGCATAAGAGCCCATGGGATTCATTGAAACTTGGCTCATTAATTCCAGAATTGACTGACTGGTAGGAAGCATTGGGTGATGGTCAAGGAGAGTTTTTTTTATGACTAGAAGTCTATGTCCATTGGGGTCGCATAAGGGTTAGTGTTGGGATTCTTGCTATTTGTGGTATTGTACAAATGATTTAGACTTGAACGTAGGAGGATTCATCAGAAAGTTCACAGTGAGAATCTCACTGGACTGGAAATCCAGAAGTTTAGGCTACTATCAAATCCACCTAATCAATTAACAAGTCAGGAGTTGAAAATTAATCTCCATAATAGTGACTGTGAAGCCTCACTGATTGACCACTAATGACCTTTAGTGTGTATTGAGGGAAGGCACTTTCCTCTGCCACCACATGAATTGCAAAACCTGCGCCCACACCTCCTCCCTCACCTCCATCCAACACCCAAAAGGAGCCTTCCACATCCATCAAAGTTTCACCCGCACATCCACTAATATCATTTATTGTATCCATTGCTCCTGATGTGGTCTCCTCTACATTGGGGAGATTGGACGCCTCCTTGCAGAGCGCTTTAGGGAACATCTCCGGGACACCTGCACCAATCAACCTCACCACACCGTGGCCCAAAGTTTCAACTCCCCCTCCCACTCCACTGAGTGCATGCAGGTCCTGGGCCTCCTCCACCGCCACTCCCTCACCACCAGACGCCTGGAGGAAGAATGCCTCATCTTCTGCCTTGGAACACTTCAACCCCAGGGCATCAATATGGACTTCATCAGTTTCCTTATTTCCCCTCCCCCCACCTCACCCCAGTTCCAACCTTCCAGCTCAGGCAGGTAGGACGAGTCATGAGGACAGTGCTATCTTCCTTTCCACCTATTCACTCCATCCTCTTCTCTGACCTATCACCTCCATCCTCACCCCATTCACCCATTGTATTCTTTGCTACCTTCCTCCACCCTCCCCTCTGACCTATCACCTCCATCCCCACCCCCATCTACCTATTGTACTCTTTGCTACCTTCTCCCCAACCCCCCCCCCCACCACTCCCATTTATCTCTCCACCCTGGAGGCTCCCTGCCTTCAGTCCTGATGAAGGGCTTTTTGCCTGCTCCTTGGATACTGCCTAACCTGTTGTGCTTTTCCAGCACCACACTGATCTAGACTCTGATTTCCAGCGCCTGCAGTCCTCACTTTTGCCTTTAGTGTGTGGTCCCTATCTGACTTCAGGACTACAGCAATGTGGTTGACTCTGAAACGGTTGAGTGAGTCATTCAGTTAGAGGTCAGTTTGGTTTGTGCAACAAATGCTTGTCTTGCAAATAACTCCAATATTCCACATAGAATAAAGAAAGGAAAAGGATGACAAAAAGTCACAGACTTTCTTCAGTATTTTTGTATCTTTCCTTCTATAGCCTAGCAGACATTAAAGAATAGGATCAAAAATTACATTGTAAAACTTCTGTTGAAAAACTGACAAGCCCTTCTTAAGATAGAATTAAATTCTGAAATTTAAAACTTACATTCTAAAATTTATCTTGACCTCTTCTGACCATTTGGCTGCTTACTGCCATGCTTCTCTAGTTGTTTATAGTAGGAGCTTCACCTGACTTGAACCAGCAAAGAGGAAGTGGTGGCTTGTGTAAATGGAGTGAACCCAGGCCAGAATGATGTCTCATTTCCTGTTAATCCATCTGATCAGTATTCCCATATGGTGGCAGAAGGTTAAAATTCCTCCTCAGTTGTTTCTAAGAGGCAGCTTCTAAAATGGAGAAGTTATGGTAGGTGTATTTGAAATCAGAGAGAATAGCGAGGCCATGAAAAGATGCCGGATTTTGTTTTAAAGGTCATAAAGGAAGATAAAACTAGTAAAATCTGAAGACTTCCCATTGACATTACAGCAGACTGGAAACACAATGTTGAAATATATTTTCTTGACCCACTGCTCTTTCTGAAGATGGGACATTACTGATCACATTTGAAATAATAACACCACAAGATGAATACAAAGATCTGTTTCCATACTGATGGCATTCTACAAGGATATCTGAGCCTACAGTTTGTAACCTAAATGTGTTTACATTTTATTATTTGAAGTCGACCTGAAAGTTGCTGGAAGGATATGTCATTATTAGGAGCAGGTTTTGGAGCATTCATTACTGGAATTTAAGTGACCTGTAACAATTTAAGTATAAGAGAATTCATTGGCTGAAACAAAATCCAGCATTTGAAAGATTCTACTATCTGTTTTCAACCAAACCAATTTGACAAGATTCAAATATAATTCTCTGGTTTTTTTTTTCTTTCCTTCTAGTTCCTTCAAGCAGGTATCAATCCCAGAGATGACATAGCAACAGAGGCCTATGAAGATGAGTTGGACATGGGCAGATCAGGGTCATACCTGAACAGCAGCATCACCTCAGCCTGGAGTGAACACAGCCTTGATCCTGATGACATTAGGGTAAAAACAATGAACTTTTCTTGTTGTCACATTCTGCAACTAATTTTGCTTTTTAATGCAACATGTACGATAGATTACTTTCTCCACATAAACATCAAGTTATATTAACCCAAAGGCAAATTACTGTAGATGTTGAAATGTGAAACAGAAATAGAAGCATTGGAAATATCCAGCAGGTCTAGCAACATCTGAAGAGAGAGGAACAGAGTGGAAACTTTAGGTCAATGACATTTGTTCAGAGCTGGAAGAAATTAAAAGAGCGATGGGTTTTTAGAAAGTACAGTTAATTCAGGAAGGGGTGTGGGTTGTAGAATAAACGTAGGGGAATGTCAGAGTTAAGGTGAAGGACAGAGGACCATGCTCATTTATTTTTGTTGGACCGAACCAATCAAGTCAGCAATATTAAGAATTTGTGCTGTTAGGAACTCTGTAGTGCTTATCGATAAATAATAGCTGGGCTGCTGTTCCGAACCAGGAAACAATAGCAAGTGAGTTAACAATAATTTTTAAAAAGAAAGGTAATGAGAAAGTATTTTACAAAGTATTAAGATGAAAAATTGGCCCTACAGGCATATGGACTGAGTAGTGTATTCCACTGAAAAGTTAGAGGACAAAATGTTTCTTTAAACATTTGGAGATTTCTTGCATTCAGCAAATTTCATCCATAATTTTATCTAATTGTCTTGTTTTAGACAATCATTTTTGTGAAGAATTTTAATCCCATAACTATGAAACACAAATATCTAAAATCATGCAAAATTATTATTCTCACTCATTTCACCCCTGTAAAGATGGTAGATGCCATTCTGCAGTGGGACTTCCAATTTTGGCCTTATTCTCTCTTTCTACAATGAGATGTACATCATTATGAAAAGCCAGATCTGAATATTTCATAACAGACTACATTAAAAGTCCTTCCTTCTTGAGCCAAAATTGAGCATTTTCTTGGTGTTCCTATTCCGTTGTTACATTTTCTGATATTTTTCACAAATGATTTGAGTTCCCACAAGATCACTCTATGGGTCAGGTAGCTCACTTAAGGGTGATAGTTGTATTTTACCATTTTTATATCCTCCACGGCTGACCTTGTTCTTTCCCGATGCCCCCAACTGTGTTCTCACCACCTTTGTACCTAAGCCATGACCTGGTCATTACAAACTCCTTAATTCATGAGAGACAAATACAAAACCTTATAGCTTGCTCCAATCCTTGACACTTGTGTACAATTTTCAAGAACTGTGCATGGAGCAGCAAGAGGAATGGTCTTCTTCTCAGCCACAAAAAACATTGACTATGTCATCTGAAATAGATTGTGGAGTCTCCTCAAAGTTGGATATCAGCAGAAGTTTGTCCCCATTCTCTGCCTGTAGCATGACAACATGTGTGCTGTGATCCTCATCAATGGATCCACTACAGAACCAGTGCATGTACAAATTGGGGTCCAACAATACTATGTTATCATACCAATGTTTTTTAGTGTCTTCCTCCTGGCAAAACCTCACCATGCATCCATGAAACTGACTGCCGGAGTGAAGCCTCTCTATTGGATAAGCAGGAAACTGTTCAACCTGCATTTCCTGCAGCTCAGAGACAAGTTCACTTCAACCTCTGTCATCAAGCTGCTATATGCAGATGACATTCTTGTGTGCAAACACGCAAAGGCTGAGCTCCAAATTATCCTTGAACTATTCAGAAAGAGATTAGGCCATAGGCTAAAAAGTCTGGATAGCAGAGGTCCCTATCAATCTGTCCCCCATTGATCCAAGGCAAATTGTTGGAGAACTCCTATACCTTGGGAACATCTTTTATAATGAAGCAGGCATCAAGGATGAAATCCAACCTTCATGGCAACAGTTGAGCTTCTGATCATCTCAGGGACCGAATGTTTGATGACAAAGACCTCAAACCTAGCACCAAACTCAAGGTTTACAGGTCATTTGTGCCATCTGTCATTTAGGCAACAAAGACGTGGACAATCAATATCAGATACCTTAGATTCCTGGAGATATTTCACCACTGATCCATCCACAAAATTCTGCAAATCTACTGGCTGGATAGGCATTCCAATATTAATGTCCTCTCTCAAGATGTTTTCCTACATCAAGGCACTGGTTATTGTTGATCAGCTACATTGACGAACAACATAATCCATATGCTGGGCACAAGATTTGCAAAATGAGTTTGATACTCTGAGCTTCTGCAGATCAAATGGTAACCAATTGGTCAGACATCGTCAAAGTCTCCATGAGAACACATAACATTCCCCATTGACTCATGAGAATCTCTTGACAATGACCAAGCAAACAAGAAATGTAGCATCTGTGAAGGTGCCAAGCACCTTGAGCAGATCCAATACGCCCAGGTGAAAACTAAGCACAAAGAATAGGAGTGTGTGAAACCTGGGCATCACACTCACTCACCTTTACAAGCACCAGGTGCTCGAGCTGTAGCAGAGTGTATGCATCTGCCCTTAGTCACCTCAGGATCCACTGCTCCAGAGGGGAAAATAATTCTTCTTAATCTCAAAGGATTGTCTAAGAAAAAGAGACTACTTTTACAACACATAATGGTGTTTCTATTTTCCAATTTGTTGGACCGCTGTATTCACCTCCCTATAATCTACTATAAATGTCATATTCTGGGTCTGACTCATAATCATGATGAGGATCATTAATGTAGATCATGCCTTAAGAAGTCACAGGATGTAATTTTATTGTGGTGCTACGCCATCATCTAAAAATATACTCCATAGTCATTGGCTATTACTTGACTGCAGATGGGATTTCTGCACCTCTGAACTGAAAGCTTGGAGCTTTTCTGTGATGGTAAGGTATATCTCATTCTTCTCCTGCATTTTAATATTCATCTCACTCAGATGGCTGAATATGTCCAGCTTATCCTGCCAACTATAACCAGATAGTAACTCTTTGTAAGGCAGTTCATGTGTTGTTGACAACTCTGTCAGTTGTCTCCTGAGCTCATGAATACAGGAGAGAACCTTACCCAATGATCATTATCACACCTCAATGTGTAACAGTAAACTCTGATGCTCAGCCTCTATCTCTGTATACACAATAGTGAACACGTGCTTTTTATGTAATTCACAATTATCATAGCTTGTTTAGTACTGCAGCTAACTCTGGTGGCATTTTTTTGTCTACAAGAGCTTCACAGTAGAGGATGCAGTAGGTGATCGGAATGTCAGGATTTTGCTCCTTCACCTTACTAACAAACCCTTCAACGTCCCTATCATGGAGGCTGCTCCATCAGTGCACATGTCCAGCGCATATTTTACCTTAAGAAGGTATCTTTTACCCAAAATATTTCTTCACCAGTCGCATGGCTCAGTAGCTCCTTGCACAAGAAAACGTACTCCTACATGGAGTTCCTATCAACATACCAAAGGATGGCTAACAGTGGGCATTGTCTACTTATATCGGAGGACTTACCAATCCGCAAAGCAAACTTCCCATGAGTAGTGAACATCTCTTACAGCAGCATATCATAGAAATGTCATCAATTCTGCTGACGTGTCATCAATTCAACGTTTTATCAGAGGGTGGAATTTGGTCAATCTTGTTTGCAGCATCAGCTCTTAACGTCACACTGAGATTTTTTACAAGCAGGTATGATCAAGTTTTTGACAATGGTATTTGGTTATTTTGATTTTGCCACCAGGTAACTTAACTCTTGAACTTTATTCAATACCCATGCACAGTCCATCAGATGTTGTGTCTGCTTGATATTTTGTTCACTCAAGTTCTTTAAGTGCTAGATGTGTTTGTTCACAACAGATGGATGTTTCATCCATGTCTTAACTTGATTGATACCTTTACAGTGCCCGTCAACTTCTCTCTGCAGACCAGACACTCAGATATACTTGTTGCACTGTCTCTGAACAGACATTCCTTGTTTGTTCCTTTCGGTTTAGATGTTTCATCAACTGAAGTAGAGGAGGAATGGCCTCAGATGACAAGAAACATATACATTTCTTCTTAGAATCTAGGACTAACTAAGATAGAATAACTTAAAAAAAAATCCAAAAACATCCACTTTAAAATCCATGCTAATGTGGAAATATGTCCAGGTGGGCAGGCCACTTCAAAAACCATGTCAGCTGTACCCCTCTTTACTGCACATGCTCAGTTTCTTCTCAGAGCGAGTTTGGTGCAGGTCGCGTGCAGGTGCCAAATCCCCAAGCATGTGGAGTATCAGAAGCCGCTACGCTGATTGGAGGGGCTGCTGAGAATTTCATGGCACCTTGCTGCATTACTGCAGTTGAAAACCTTTGCTCCAGTCTCTTTATCTTCTGTTTATGTAACTACCACCTTTACTTCCTATCAACTTCTGGTCTTTTTGCGCTGACCTCTTCATCTAATCTGCATGCTGCCTGGAACTTTCTCCTGGAACTGACCTCAGAACAATTTATTTGGTAAGAGAAAGTTCCAGACATCATGCAGAGTCAATGAAGAGATCAGCACAAAAAGACTAAAAATTGATAGAAAGTAATTATGGAAACAGAAGATAAAGAGATTCCAGAATAAAACCAGTTCTTGATAGATTATAAGTTTTATTTTCATAATTTCATTACATGGTGATAAGTCACTGAATATATTCACAACAGGTTCCCAAAGTAATTTTAATGAAACTGCATCAAAGCGTTTTACATACAAAAGGAAAAAACACTACTAGCTTTACATTACACAAGAACTAGTTGAAATGGTCTTGTTACAAATATTAGAAATAAAAATTTAATACTTTTATCCTCAACAACAACTTACAGATATCCAAAACTCAGTGATGGGTCACCCAGTTTCCAGTTTCCTTGTTCACTCGGCACAGCTATATTTTGTTTTCTTTCCCCCCAAACATATGCATTCATTGACTGTCAGCTCCTTTAGTTAATATTTCTTCATGAGACCCATAAATAATCTGCGAACACAGCTCACTTATTTCTTAACATGGATTCCTAAAACTCATCTTCAATCGCCTTCTGTTTCAGTTTGTAGAGATTTCTCTCACTGATATTATACTACTCAAGACTTCTTTGTCGTCAAAGTGGTTTTGAGGACTGCAGTGCAAATGACCCATTGCTGCTATTGACCTGTTCTGTCTGACAGAAACCTGCACACTGTTCAACCTTCTGGATGGTTCTCTCTTTTTAAACGTTTCCACAAGAGGGAAATCACGAGGGCAAAAAGGGGACATGACATAACTTTGGCAAATAGGGTTAAAGAGAATCCAAAGGGTTTTTATAAATATATTAAGGACAAAAGAGTAACTAGGAGAGAATAGGGCTCCTTAAAGTTCAGCAAGGCAGCCTATGTGTGGAACCACAGGAGATTGGGGAGATACTGAACAAGTATTTTACATTAGTGTTTACGGTGGGGAAGGCCATAGAAGATATAAAATGTTGGAAAATAGATGGTTACATCTTGGAAAATGTCCATATTATAGAGGAGGTGGTGCTGGATGTCTTGAAATGCATAAAAGTGGATAATTCCCCCGGACCTGATCAGGTGTACCGGAGAACTCTGTGGGAAGCTAGGGAAGTGATTGCTGGGCCCCTTGCTGAGATATTTGTATCACTGATAGTCACAAGTGAGGTGCCAGCAGACTAGAGGTGGCTAACATGGTGCCACTATTTAATAAAGGTGGTAAGGAAAAGTCAAGGAATTATAGACCGGTGAGCCTGACATCGGTGGTGAGCAGGTTGTTGGAGAGAACCCTGACGGACAGGATTTACATGTATTTGGAAAGGCAAGGATAGTCAACATGGCTTTGTGCATGGGAAATCATGTCTCACAAACCTGATTGAGATTTTTAAAGAAATAACAAAGAGGATTGATGAGCGCAGAATGGTAGACATGATCTATGGACTTCAGTAAGGTGTTTGACAAAATTCCTCATGGGAGACTGGTTAGCAAGGTCAGATCTCATGGAATACAGGGAGAACTAACCATTTGGATACAGAACTGGCTCAGTGGTAGAGGAAAAAGGGTGGTGGTGGAGGGTTGTTTTTCAGACTGGAGACCTGTTATCAGTGGGGTGCCACAAGGATCGGTGCTGTGTCCACCACTTTTCAACATTTATATAAATGATTTGGATGTGAACATAGGATGTATAGTTAGTAAGTTTTCAGATGACGCCAAAATTAGAGGTGTAGTGGACAGCGAAGAACGTTACCTCAGAGTACAATGAGATCTTGGTCAGATGGGCCAATGGGCTGAGGACTGGCAGGTGGCGTTTAATTTAAATAAATGTGAAGTGCTGCATTTTGGAAAAACGAATCAGAGCAGAACTTATACACTTAATGCTAAAGTCCTGGGAGTGTTGCTGAACAAAGAGATCTGGGATTTCAAGGCTCATAGTTCCCTGAAAGCACTGTTGCAGGTAGATAGAATAGTGAAGGAGGCATTTGGTATGCTTTCCATTATATACAGAGCATTGTGTAGAGGAGTTGCGAGGTCATGTTGTGGCTGTCCAGGATATTAGTTCGACCACTTCAGGAATACTGCATGTACGTCTGGTCTCCCTGCAATAGGAAGGATGTTGTGAAACTTGAAAAGGGTTCAGAACAGATTAATAAGGATGTTGCCAGGGTTGGAAGATTTTAGATATAAGGTGAGGTTAAATAGGATGGGGATGCTTTCCCTGGAGCATTGGAGGCTGAGAGGTGACCTTATAGAGGTTTATAAAATCATGAGGGGCATGGATTGGATAAATAGACAAGGTCTTTTCACTGGGTTGGGGAGTCCAGAACTAGAGAGCATAGATTTAGGGTGAGATGGGAAAGATATAGAAGAGACTTAAGGGGCAACGTTTACACGCAGAGAGCGGTACATGTATGGAATGGCTGCTAGAGGAAGTGGTGGAGGCTAGTACAATTACCACATTTAAAAGACATCTGGATGGGTATATGAATAGGAAGGGTTCAGAGGTATATGTGCTAAGTGCTGGCAACTGGGACTAGATTAGGTTAGGGTATCTAGTCAGCATGGACAAGTTGGACTGAAGGGTCTGTTTCAGTGCTGTATGTCTCTTTGACTTAATGACTCTATCTCATAGGGCATATTGTTGCTCGGCAACAGCCCATTGTTTCCTCTCTTCTAACCTTATTCTTCTGAAGCATTGAGCTATTCACCTTGAGGATTCTTACAGCCTTATTTAAATGCAAAATATATTTCGAGACACCCTTTAACATTTGTAGAACTCAAAGATAAAACTAAGTCTTAACCCACACACAAATACAAATACATCAAATCAATTATATTTGGTTCTCAATTATGCCATAAATTTCCAAATAATAACATATAGTGAATCTTAGTGTCCCAGAATATGACATATATGAAGCAAAATATGTGAAAATCAAATAAAACAGGAAGAAAAATTTGGGAGTTATGCTGCAACATTATTGTATTCTTTGTTGACAACAATGACACATTGTCCACAGAATGGCAAGGCTTCCTGTTGGCAGACCAAAGCAACTACCAGACTATCCCTCATCTCCAGTGTGGCTGGTTAGATGTCAACTCCTCTATAAAATGCTCCTGGGTCTTAGATATTATCCCACAAAGGTTGGTCGAGATTGATCCATGGACTTCAGAGAAGTTTCCCAATAACAAATAGATATCTTGATTTTATCAGCAAGGGTCAGATTACTTGTCTACGTTCAACAGCTCCTTCACTACAGACTGAGCCTTGAACAATTTCTGATGATGAGACTCATTTGTTCTCCAGGATAGATAGAACCTCCTGTCTAAATGGTAATTGCATGCTAATTATGGTGTTAAGATACACAAGTTAAATACATTGTTTAATTAAGTGCTTAGAGTACTCCTCAGGAGAAACTGCTCCCTGTCCCACATTAATACTGGGTGTGTAAGGTTGCAGACCTTTTATCATTATTTGAAAGGTCTGGTCTGCAAATTTATTATTGCTTTTTATTCAACCATGTGATAATGGTGTCACTAGCTAGGTCTGCATTTCACTTCACTTCAGCCCCAAGCTTCTGATCTTTGGGCACACTGTGTTGACAGAAACGTGAGCAATTTGGAGGAACTGGATGAAGGCATGTGCAAGTTTAGGTAGTGATCCATGGAGAAGTTACTATACCTGACTGCTTGCTTCTCTTTCTCAGTCACGATCACTCCAATGTATGCTGGGTAAAGAAGCATGCAAGGTCCACTATTACTTTTTAGATATCCCATGATTGTTGGGCACCACAGGAGTTGAAGTTTATAACTGGTCTCATGATTAAATTTTAATGTGTTATTGTGCACATTTTGATGGGGCTGTCACCTGTTCATTTAGTTCACCTTGTTTTTATTGAGCTTCATTTGGGTTAACTGATTTATTACACTGAGTTTGCAAGTCTCAAGCCAGTGTATGTAAGACTGCATTCAGTGAATAAAACCCATTATCATGAAAAGCATTAATGTCTAGTCTCATACTTCACTAACTGGCTTGGGATCAATATAACACAAAGCAGCAATGTCTTCCCTTAAAAGTAAAACTAACTATCGCTCATCATTTCATTTTTAAATTTCTACTTTGAACAAATTACGATAAGAATAATTAATGTAAAAGAACAATTTTCTTTTTGCTAATCTACATTTATATTGATATGAATTTAACACAAACGCAAATTTTTCAGATTATTTATCTAATGAATTCCAATTTTACTGAAACGATACTTACATCACAGTTAGTAACTACAGTACTGAAAATGACTAATTTTTGCAAGAAATTGTGTGAAACTTCATAGAAAGGCTAAAGAAAGGAAACAACATTCTAAGACAACATACCAATAGTTTCTAACTGTAATTAATAAACTCTCAAAATGGGATACGGTTTGTTTTAAGTTTTCAATAATCCTGGATTTCATTGCTGAGTTTTTACTCATTTAAAAGCATTTGTATAATTTGTGCAGATCATATACTTAATGCATGATATAAAAGATTGCTGTTGAAATTGCACTCAAACAAAAACACGCTATTGTTTGCTTATAGGATGAACTGAAGAAACTATATGCACAGCTGGAGATTTACAAAAGAAAAAAGATGACCACTAATAACCCACATCTGCAAAAGAAGAGAAGCTCTAAGAAAGGGTTAGGACGATCAATTATGAGACGCATCACTGAAATTCCAGAGACAGTAAGTAGACAGTGCAGCAAAGAGGACAAGGAACATTCAGAGCTTTCGATAGCCCGGAACAGCATCAGTATTGCTCGGAAGAATCCATTTGATCCCACCAGCTCAAGTGTGAAAGCAAAAGAAGACTTTATGAAAAGTAAAGCCTTACTGCTGCAAAAATCTCTCAGTAGCTATGACCATGTGACAGATCAAGGTGAAGATTCCAACGTCTCTGTGGCAAATAAAGTTGAAGTTTCCAACACAGAAGCTGGACTCTTAGATTCACTCATGGGGAAAAAGTTAGCCAAAAAATCACTTGAGAAGACAGACAATATTTCGACAGAATCTGTCCCATTAGTTTGCAAGTCTGCTAGTGCGCATAACTTAAGTGCAGACAAAAAACCCTTGCATCCAAGAACATCAATGTTGCAGAAATCCCTCAGTGTCATCGCGAGTGCAAAGGAGAAGACTTTGGCAATGACTGGCAAAACACAAAGCATGGATGAGCACACCAAACACTATAAACCACAGCAAAGAAGCAAAGAGGCAACCAAAAGTTATCCCTCAGCAGATAACCATGAAATGCAACCATCTCAACCAAAAAACTCTTTGAGCCACTCTTCCATTTCTGAAGAGGCAAGAAGAGGTCCTAAAGTTGGAATAATGAAGCAACACATTAATAGCCAGTCCACAGTTAGCCCTGATACAACAAACTCTCAACTGAGTGATCCATTCGACAGAGCTGAAGTCTGTCCATGGGAGGTACAAGACCAGCCACCTACTCCTTCAGAGTCAAGAATCCAAAAGCATGTATCTATTGCACCAATGGAATCACAAAATATACACAGTTCACATTCAAGCATGAAGGCTCAGAACACCAACAAACACAAGCCCGGGGAAAATGTCGTGAAACAAAAACAAGTGACACAAGGCAGTCTTGAGATATCAGAAGTGTGCCCCTGGGATTTAGAGGAGACACAACGAAGCCTGCCAGAGGGCAGCACGACTATAACTCAGGAGTCTGAAACTATTTCCACTTCGAAAGATGTGGATTCAAATAAAATAACTAAGGTTTGTGAGAGTCACCCTTGGGACTTCAAGGAAATGCCAAGCAAGGCCTTAGAGACAAGCCAGAGTACAAAAGAGGATGGGAAGAAAGGAGAGACAGGAAATGGAAAAGACAAAGGGAGCATGCCAGAACATATAACGTCAAGCAGTAGCCTACAGCAAGTTTCTGCTCATCGAGCGAACGTTTGTCCTTGGGAATTTGAATCATCAGAGTCACCGGAATCAGAGCAGAGCCCAGCGTCAGCTGCCTCAGCCTCTTTATTAAGCAGTATTCCCCAGAAAAGATCAATGATGAAAGGGTTTGGGCTGTCTATGAAAACGTTGGTATCCACAGGGAAAGGGAAAGAGACAGAGAAAGCAAAAGAAAGGAAAGATAACAAGGTAAAAGTGAAGGGAAAGTACAAGGAGAAGGACATGAAAGATGAAAACCCAGTAGACAAATCCAGTATGGCTGAAAGCTGCCCTAAGGAGGTCAAAGTAGTGCCTGGTTCTGCAATTGGAAAGAGCAAAAACATAAACAACAATGGAGCAGGAAAAGAAAGAGAAAAACGTGCCGAAATATGTCCGTGGGACATTGAGGGAAGTAGTCCTATTCTACAAGTAGCAGAAAGAAACACAGCTGCAACTAAGGACAATAAAAGTTCGCAGAGCACAGATGTAAAGACAACAAAAATGGCTTCAATCTGCCCTTGGGATTTTGATGATCAAACATCAGGAAAAAATGTGTGACAATAAATTTAGTCAACCTGAGTTGACAGTAGTCAAAGTTTTCATATCATGAGACTAAGAATTCATATAAACAATACATAGAAACAGTGAAAGCAGGATTCAAGTTAAGATTCCAATTTGTATGACGGCCTTCATTTTATCAATTTTCTTTCATGTGCATACAATTCTAATGAGAACATATTCTGTCAGATTTACATTTTGCATTCTGGAATGCTCTAGTATTTAGAAACACTTATGTGACAGAACCACTCTATTTTATGCAATGGTCATGTACTGTTACACCAACCTGAAGCACCTAAGTAATAGAAACCATTTTATTTCTGTTTATTAACCAATAACATGACAACGTTGAGCTTCAATTTGGCCTGCAAGCCATAACATTTTTGAAATACTACTGTATTCAGTGTGATTTATATTGTGGATCATTTGTTTTGACTGGTGTTTACAGATTCTTATGTACTCCCTGAGAATTATAGTTTGGTATTAATAGCTGTTGAAAGTTTTTTGATATATCAAACAGTAGGTTTCTGTGTCTTTTTTTTCCAAAGATGATTCCTAGTGCACATATAGCCACTGTAATAATGGAATTGGTGGTCCTACCTAGCTGCGTGAAATATAACCAACTTCAGCTTCTTTATATTAGCTGATTCTTTCCAATTGCCTAATCCTTAAAAACAAAGATTTGCTGTATTACATGACAATCCTTAGTTCACACTTCTTAAATCCACTTATTTGTGCACATTTATTTAAAGGTATTACAGCTCTGAACAATAACTCATTATGTGTTGAATCATAGATTTCAAATATCCTTAGCTTTGCAGTGTTCGGCACCCAAAAAAGATCAAATCTGTAAGCTCATATATTTGCTTCTGTGTTCTGCATGCAAAATTACTGGTAGGACTGACAACTTGCTAAACCTCTGACCTTTAGCATTTGGACTGTACTGAATTGTATCGTGAGTGAGGCTGTATCCTGTACACTGTATTCTGTGCTTGTTCTATCTACTGACAAGCCCTGGCATCCACCAGGGAATATTTGATAGATCTCTTTTATGGTTTGTGGCAGCATGTAAATAAAGTTACCTTATCTGCAATAAAATTACATTTATATTATACAAATTCAACATGTGCTTGTTCATGATTTCTGGAAAGAAAACCACCTTTAACCCCCCCCCCCTCCCCTTCCCACATAACCCCCTTCCCATCCATGTTTAACAGAACTGTACCCTTGCAGAAACGATTGCCCCCCACTTCACAAATGTCATGCCTACTTACCTTCAATCTGCAGCTCCCAGTCTTGAAAAGTAACTCAGTCTCTTTCATGAACCAGTGATTCCCCTTGTCCCCACCAACCTCCCTTTCCCCATGCTTTCTGTGGGTGGGCCCAATGGACTGATTGTGGACCACCTATTTGAGCGATCTAACCTGACAGCCCTGGATGAGAAACGCCCAGGCCCCTGACTGATGTCTGCACATCTCCTAGACCATGCTATCCCTGCTTCCCAGACTGGCTGCTATGGAGCAATGGGTGACCTATTCCCCGGACTACAAAGACACTGCCCCCTGACCAAGAACACCCGTACTGAAAGCCTGACCGTAGCCTAATAAGGAGTGGTATGGGAAGCTGCCTTTGTGTGACAATCCAATTCCCCTAATGCCAAGTAATGCTGGATTGTAACAACTCCAAGGGAGCTGCTGCCATCTGCTGCTGTTCCTTTGCCAGGGATTGAAAAACCTCGTGATAAAAAAAGCGAAAAGAAATGTTTTGACTATGCCATTTCTCCAGGGTATCCAGAGAGTGTGCTGTTGCATTCATGGCTAGATGTCTGCAAAAGCTGTACTGAAATTTAGGGCTTTGCAATTTTTTTTACCTTTGAGTTTGTGATCTTGTTGAAACTTCCTCCAGCAAGGAGTCAATGAACTAAAGCGAGGTTGAGGAGGATGAAGAGAAAGGGAATTGGGTAGAGAGTAGTTGGTAATAAATAGTTGACAATAATAAATACATTATTGACTTTTCAAAGTCATGCTGTTAGGATTTCCATCTAAGAAAGTCAAATCCTGAGTTTCCCAATAACTTTTAGATGAAGCAAGGAACTTACATTTAGACAGTGTCTTTCATGACTTAACAACATTCCAAAGTGCCATACAGTTAATAAATAATGAATATATTATTAGAAATAAACACCAGCATTGTCATTAAGCCAATAAGCTCGATTTAATGGATGCAGATGTGCTGATGTGAAAATAGAATTAATATAAATAAAAATTAAGAACAGATTATACTGAGTTTCCTACTCCGAAATACTTTATTTAACCAAGCTTGCAACAGTCTGGTTGAAACCTCAGAGAACCACTTCATGCACAACAATGAAAAGCTGTCAGTCTAAATGTCTTGTCAGACTCTAAATGCAAAATCAGACAACAAGGAATGACAATTTGTAAACCTTTTCCCTTTGAGTTACACAACAGTGGCTCCGTGCCTTGTCACTGATCGTGACAAGCATATTGTTCTTCCATTTAGTAAGTAGCTACTGTGAAGCTATCAGTACTCAAGCAAAAAATGGTGACAGAACAGATATAGGTATTTGCATACCTTTCAGTCTTACGTCAATATGATGTACAGTAATGCAATACTGTTAATGAGATTACTTGAATGATGAACTATGTTTGGAACTGAACTAACTCCACAGAACCGGTATCCCATCACTAAGTCACCCCTTATTTACACAGGCATAGTGCATGAACTCTGACCTGCTAGCCCAGTGCCGGTCCCCAGAGTGAGGAGAAACCCTAAGACTCCTGTTTATTTCTGTCAGCCAGGACTCCCTGATTTGACCAGAAAACAGCCCCAATCAGGGAACTCATACTCAATTACATCCACCAAGCCAGTCTTGTTTCAATCACTCCAGGAACCGACAATGCAATAAGCCACTTCAGATCTGGGAATGTATAATGTGACAGGATTAATGAATGAGCTTATAGTCAAAAATGCTCCAAGGAAGAGTGATCATAAGATGAAAGGGTGAGAAACTTTGTTTAAAACCATGTTTGAAAGATGGCGGCAGAGTAGGATGCTCCAACCGGACCTCCTTTGCCTCGCCTGTTCGTTTTGTTTTCTTTCCATTTTTTCCTTTTTTTTGGGCATCAGGGGAAACCTGAATCCTGGAGCAGTGGACACGGGAGACCCAAGTACCAGAGCGGGGCATGATCGGGTCACCGGAGTACTGGAGTGGGGTGAGAGGGTAACCCGAGTACTGGAGCAGGGTGAGGGGGTAACCCGAGTACTGGAGCGGGGTGAGAGGGTAACCCGAGGACTGGAGTGGGGTGAGAGGGTAACCCGAGTACTGGAGCAGGGTGAGGGGGTAACCCGAGTACTGGAGCTGGGTGAGAGGGTAACCCGAGTACTGGAGCTGGGTGAGAGGGTAACCCGAGTACTGGAGCGGGGTGAGGGGGTAACCTAGTACTGGAGCAGGGTGAGGGGGTAACCCGAGGACTGGAGCGGGGTGAGGGGCTTCCCCAAGTACTGGAGCTGGGTGAGAGGGTAACCCGAGGACTGGAGCGGGGTGAGAGGGTAACCCGAGGACTGGAGCGGGGTGAGGGGAAACCCGAGTACTAGAGCGGGGTGAGGCGGTAACCCGAGGACTGGAGCTGGGTGAGAGGGTAACCCGAGGACTGGAGCGGGGTGAGGGGAAACCCGAGTACTAGAGCGGGGTGAGGCGGTAAACCGAGGTCTGGAGTGGGGTGAGTGGCTTCCCCGAGTACTGGAGCTGGGTGAGGGGTTAACCCGAGGACTGGAGCGGGGTGAGGGGTTAACCCGAGGACTGGAGCAGGGTGAGGGGCTAACCCGAGGACTGGAGCAGGGTGAGGGGCTAACCCGAGTCATGGAGCGGGGTGAGGGGTTAACCCGAGTACTGGAGCGGGATGAGGGGGTAACCCGAATACTAAAGTGGGGTGAGGGGAAACCGAGGTCTGGAGTGGGGTGAGTGGCTTCCCCGAGTACTGGAGCTGGGTGAGGGGTTAACCCAAGGACTGGAGCGGGGTGAGAGGTTAACCCAAGGATTGGAGTGGGGTGAGGGGAAACCTGAGTACTGGAGCGGGGTGAGGGGCTAACCCGAGGACTGGAGCGGGGTGAGGGGCTAACCTGAGTACTGGAGCGGGGTGAGGAGCTAACCTAAGGACTGGAGCAGGGTGAGGGGCTAACCCGAGGACTGGAGCAAGGTGAGAGGTTAACCCAAGGATTGGAGTGGGTTGAGGGGAAACCTGAGTATTGGAGCACAGTGAGGGGGTAACCTGAGGACTGGAGCGGTGTGAGGGGGTAACCTGAGGACAGGAGGCGGGGGAGGATGAAGGATGTTGTTGGATGAGGGTCAGGTCCTGCTGAAGTGCTACTATTTGAACCTCTTTACTGGACTGCAACATAGATCCTTTAACTCTGTTATAACTATCTTATTGTAACTGTATTTTAGACACTGTAATAATGCCAGTTCTTTTCCTTTTAATCGGTGTTATTTTCCAAGATTTGTATTTATTACTAAGATGACACCATTAAAGGTCATGATTTGGAGATGCCGGTGTTTGACTGGGGTGTACGAAGTTAAAAATCACACAACACCAGGTTATAGTCCAACAGGTTTAATTGGAAGCACACTAGCTTTCGGAGCGATGCTCCTTCATCAGGTGATTGTGGAGGGCTCGATCGTAACACAGAATTTATAGCAAAATTTACAGTGTGATGTAACTGAAATTATACATTGAAAAATTGATTGTCTGTTAAGCCTTTCATCTGATAGAATACAGTGATAGTTTCACTTCTTTCATGTGTAAATCACAAAACCCTTCTTTTTAAAGTTGCATTCTCGGGTTAGCTGCTAACAATGGTGATAGCTAGACAATATGTTGAAGGTGTTAGTCCCCTGTGTTCTCTGTCTATGACCTGATGTTTAGATTGATTCTGATCTAATAAGTGAGATAACAGAGTTTTACATAAATTCCTGCAGTTTTTGAGCTCAGAGTTCTACATGAATGTATGCAGTTTTGAGCAAAGTGCAATGTAACTGTGCAATACAAATTTACTGCACAAAATATATGTGTGCGTGTGGATCTTTGTCTGTCTGTGTGTGTCTGTCTGTCTGGGGTGGGGGTTGTGAGTGTGAGAATGTGTGTGTGTGTGTGTGTGTGTGTGTGTGTGTGTGTCTGTGAGTGCAGAGTGTCTTAAGTCTGCAAGGGTGTGTGTGTGTGTGTCTATAAGAGTGTGTGTGGGTGTCTGTGTGTGCGTCTGTGTGCATCTGTGTCCGTGTGTATATGAGAGTGTGTGTGTGTAGGAATATCTGTGTGTGTAGTGCAATGGTGATCACCTATAATGTGACATAAACCCAAGGTCCTGGTTGAGGCCCTCCCTATGGGTACCGAACTTAGCTATCAGCCTCTGCTCGGCTACTTTCCTCTGCTGCCTGTCCCGAAGTCCACCTTGGAGGATGGTCACCTGAAGATCCAAAGCTGAATGTCCTGGACCACTGAAGTGTTCCCCAACTGGGAGGGAACCCTCCTGTCTGTTGACTGTTGTGCGGTGCCCATTAATCCGTTGTCGTAGCCTTTGTTCGGTTTCCCCAATGTACCATGCCTCTGGGCATCCATGCCTGCAACGTATAAAATAGACAACGTTGGCTGAGTCACATGAGTATCTGCCATGTACAAGGTGGGAGGTGTTCCCACGCGTAATAGTGCTATCTATGTCCACAATCTGACACGTTTTGCTGCGTCCACCGTGACAGGGTTGTATGGAGTTGTCCTAAGAGCCGGGCAGTTTTCTACGAACAATGATCTGTTTGAGGTTTGGCGGTTGTTTAAAGGCAAGTAGTGGAGGTGTGTGGAAGGTCTTGGTGAGGTGCTCATCCTCATTGATAATGTGTTGCTGGTCACAAAGAACATGGCGTAATTTTTCAGCCCCTGGGAAGTACTGAACAACGGAAGGGTACCCTGTCAGTTGCAGCACGTGTCTGTCTCCTGAGGAGATCATTACGGTTCCTTGTTGTGGCACGTCGGAACTAGCGGTCGATGAGTTGAGCATCGTACCCCGTTCTTGTGAGGGCATCCTTGAGTACTTCCACGTGTCCATCACGTTCCTCCTCATCTGAGCAGATCCGGTGTATGCATAGGGCTTGTCCATAGGGAATGGCTGTTTTAATATGTTTTGGGTGGAAGCTGGAGAAGTGTAGCATTGTGAGGCTGTCCGTGGGTTTGTGTTAGAGCGTGGTGCTGAGGTGTCCGTCCTTGATGGAGACGCACGTGTCCAAGAATGAGACAGACAGTCGAGAATAGTCCATGGTGAGTTTGATGGTGGGATGAAACATGTTAATGTCACTGTGTAGTTTTATCAGTGACTCCTCACCATGGGTCCAGAGGAAGAAAATGTCATCAATGTACCTGGTGTACAATGTTGGTCGGAGGTCCTGCATAGACAAGAAATCTTGTTCGAACCAGTGCATAAAAATGTTGGCATGTTGGGGTGCAAATTTGGTCCCCATGGCTGTTCCGTGTGTCTGGATGAAGAATTGGTTGTCAAAGGTGAAGACGTTATGATCGAGGATGAAGCGGATGAGTTGTAGGATGGTGTTTGGAGATTGGCAGTTGTTGGTGTGGAGTACTGAGGCTGTTGCTGCGATGCCATCCTTGTGGGGCATGCTGGTGTAGAGTGCAGAAACGTCCATTTTAAGAGCAATGTTCCCGATTCGACTGGTCCGTGGGTGCTGAGTTTCTGTAAGAAATCTATAGTGTCGCGACAGAAGCTGGAGATCCCCTGTACAATGGGTTTCAAGATGCATTCCACCTAGCCAGAGACATTCTCACATAAGGTTCCATTGCCCGACACAATGCGACGTCCCATCCATGGTTGCTGAGTTTCTGTCAGAAATCCATATGTGACCTTATGTGAGAATCTCTCTGGCTAGGTGGAAGGCATCTTGAAACCCATTGTACAGGGGATCTCCAGCTTCTGTCGCGACACTATGGATTTCTTACAGAAACTCAGCACCCATGGACCAGTCGAACTGGGAACATTCTTCGTCACAATGGATGTTTCCGCACTCTACACCAGCATGCCCCACAAGGATGGCATTGCAGTAACAGCCTCAGTACTCAACGCCAACAACTACCAATCTCCAAACACCATCCTACAACTCATCCGCTTCATCCTCGATCATAACGTCTTCACCTTTGACAACCAATTCTTCATCCAGACACATGGAACAGCCATGGGGACCAAGTTTGCACCCCAATATGCCAACATTTTTATGCACAGGTTCGAACAAAATTTCTTCTCAATGCAGGATCTCCGACCAACATTGTACACCAGGTACATTGATGACATTTTCTTCCCCTGGACCCATGGTGAGGAGTCACTGATAAAACTACACAGTGACATCAATAAGTTTCATCCCACCATCAAACTCACCATGGACTATTCTCCTGGTGTTGTGTGATTTTTAACCATTAAAGGTCATCATTGTAAAATCATTTCACTGTACTTTTGCATTCTACTGTTGATGTAGCATGAAATGATCTTCTATTTCTATTGAAAACTAATATCTATATCGTAAATGAAGGCAATTCGAAATTTAGGAGGATAGTATTGGCTGAGGTGCGGCGGAAAAATCGGTAATAATACAATAGAAAATAGTTTGACAAGAAAGACTGCACTTAAACTCGAGCAAACATTTACCATTTGTTTTATAATTCTCAATTAATATATATTCAGTTTGTGTTTTCAAATCCAGCAAAGGATGCTTTAAAATACTAAAAGGGAGAAATAGATAAAAGCAGTAAACTAGCAAAAAGGATTTTTAAAAAGGGCTTTCATTGGTATACAACACGGAAGCGAGTGGCTGAAGTAAATGCTGTTCCTTAGTGGATGGAATTGTGAAAATAAAAATGGAAAACTAGGAAAGGACAAAGAATATGAACACATAATATAAAGACTTTTTTCCATATTTTTAATTGTGGACTGAAATGGGAAAGTACTGTTTTAAAGATTACTGGAGGATCACTGCATATTTTTGAAAGCAAGTGACATGATTCACTGTTTACACAGCTGCTGGCTCCACAAGTAGTTCATGTGTAGTTTGCGAATGAGCTGGAGCTGAACGGTTGGGTCCAAATGGATCTTCGATTGGCAGCAAGTAAATAATTGATCTGTAGACTTGTGACCAGTTATCGATGACAAAAGGGCTTACAACTATGTGACTGGTTCTCAGATAGTTGAACAGCCAGAGACTTAGACCAAGACACAGAGAAGTCATTTGGTCAGAGGCTGTCTCTGTTCTCTGCTGCAAAACCTACTTTAAGTCCGAAGAAAGTCAGAGTTTTTCCTTCGGCCATTGCTGTAGGTTGTGACTTTAATTAATAAGTCAAAGACCTTTCCATAAGCACAAATTAGTCCCTGGTACTTGCTGTAAACCAGTGAAATGATGCAGAGAAGGAAGACCAAAAAGCAACATTTAGACTAGCACAAAATTCATAACAAGCAGCTCAGCAAGCTGTGAAGAGCAACCAATCAACTGCCCTTGGTGTCTGTCCTTCTGTCCATGAGTGTGATGGGCAATTAATAAGGGAATTAGAGTTTTTCCAGCACCACACTCTCAACTCTGATCTCCAGCATCTGCAGCCCTCACTTTCACTTCCCCTTTGTTAAAGCAGATTTACTTGTAATAAACAATAGTTCTTGTTAAGTATAGAAACCTGGTCCTGGCTTTCTGTCAATTGAGATCTGAAGCCTATGTAAGTTGGGAATTCTGCATACTTTTCAAAATCTTTAACTTGTCTGACAACACTGGGAATAGTGGGACTTGATATCCAGTACATTACCTCAGTGAGGTGTGAAAATATTTTATATCTGCCTATATGACAGAAGGGTATAGAAGACTGAAAGCATCCTACTAATGTTTGGGAAAGAGGGACAGAGGAAAGTGGGAACTTAAATACTCTCTGTCAATAGTGAAAAATATTAGACAAGCTGATGGGACTAAAAATTTACAAATTCCTAGAAGTGGCTGCAGCTATAACTGTTTCAATCTTCCAAATTTCCCTGGATTCTGGAATGGACCCAACAGAATGACATCTGTTCAAGAGAGGAGGGGGATAGAAAGCAGGAAATTATAGACCAGTTCACATTACATCTGTAACAGGGAAAATACTGAAATCCATTGTCGGTCTGATATCCTTAATCTGCACGTTGGGAAACTGAAATTACCAAAAAATGAAAGGTCTTTTCAAAAGTGGACGTGTCGAGACACAGAGTTGGGCCCTTTGGAAATAAACGTCACTTGAACAAACTTAAATGGACCTAAAAGTGTATCTGAAACTAAAAATATCCTGTATCTGGAAACCAGTTGTCACAAAGTTTTCAGTAAAGGTTTCCGATCTGTAATTAAAGATGTAGTTGTGAGGCATTGAGGAAATAATAATACAATTGGGCAGTCAGCATGATTTTGGGGAAAGGAAATCATGTTTGACAAATTTACTCACATTCTTGGAGGATGTAACAAGTGGATTAAGTAGAACTAATGGATTTCCATATGACATTCGATAAAGTGCCACATGAAAGACTCCTGCACAAAGTAAGAGCTCATGCTTGGAAGTAATATGAACAAAAGAACAGATAAACAAGGAACAGGAGTAGGCCATTCAGCCCTTTGAGCCAACTCCACCATTCAATACAATCGTGGCTAATCCAATTTTAACCTCAATCCAACAGTCCTGCATAGCCCCGATAACCTTTCTATTTCCTGTCTTATAACTACTGTATCCCCAGCCTTTTCACGAAGGGGATTCCAAAGGCTCACAACCCTCTGAGATTAAAGATAAGTTTCCATATTTGTTTCTGTTTTAAATTGATGCCCCCTTATTTTTAAATTTTTAACCCTAATTCTCGATTCTTCCACAAAAGGAAATATGCTTTCAACATCCACCTGATCAAGTCCTCTCAGGATCTTGTATGTTTCAATTAAGCCAACTCAGACTCCTCCAAACTTCAGAAGATCCAGGACTGACCTGTCCAGCCTTTCCTCATAAAGCAATCTTCTCAATCCAGGTATTACTCATTAAATCTTCTCTGAACTATTCCAGCACTTTAACATCTCTCCCCACATATGCTGACCAGGACGCCACTCTAGATGCAGACACACCAATCTCTTATATAGCTGGAGAAAAACCTCACAATTCTTGCATTCAATTCTTCCTGCAATAAACCATTAGCTTTCCCAATTACATGCTCTTCCAGCAAGCTAACCTGTGATTCATACACCAGGTCACCCGGATCTCTCTGCCCCAAGTCGTGGTCCACACCGGCACCAACAACATAGATAGGAAGAAAGGTGGGGATCTAAGGCAGAAATTCAGGGAGCTTGGGTGGAAGCTTAGAGCGAGAACAAACAGAGTTGTTATCTCTGGCTTGTTGCCTGTGCCACATGCTAGTGAAGTGAGGAACAAGGAGAGCGCAGAGCTGGACATATGGCTGCAGGGATGATGCAGGATGGAAGGTTTTGTATTCTTGGACAATTGGAGCTCTTTCTGCTCCAAGGTTGGACCTCTACAAACAAGATAAGACCATAAGACCATAAGACATAGGAGTGGAAATAAGACCATTCGGCCCATCGAGTCCACTCCACCATTCAATCATGGCTGATGAGCATTTCAACTCCACTTACCCGCATTCTCCCCGTAGCCCTTAATTCCTCGTGACATCAAGAATCTATAAATCTCTGCCTTGAAGACATTTAGCGTCCCGGCCTCCACTGCAATCTGGCAATGAATTCCACAGGCCCACCACTCTCTGGCTAAAGAAATGTCTCCGCATTTCTGTTCTGAATTGAACCCCTCTAATTTTAAGGCTGTGTTCACGGGTCCTAGTCTCCTTGCCTAATGGAAACAATTTCCTAACGTCCACCCTTTCCAAGTCATTATCTTGTAAGTTTCTATTAAGTCTCCCCTTAATCTTCTAAACTCCAATGAATACAATCCCAGGATCCTCAGCCGTTCCTCGTATGTTAGACCAACCATTCCGGGGATCATCCGTGTGAATCTCCGCTGGACATGTTCCAGTGCCAGTATGTCCTTCCTGAGGTGTGGAGACCAAAACTGGACACAGTACTCCAAATGGGGCCTAACCAGAGCTTTATAAAGTCTCAGTAGCACTACGGTGCTTTTATGGTCTTCACCTGAACCAGAGGAGTCCCAATCTCCAGGAGGGAGACTTGCTAATGTTCTTCGGGAGTCAGGGGGTGGGGGGTGGGTGGGGGGTGGAGGGAAGGGTGTTGGTTAAACTAATGCACCAGGGGGATGGGAACCTGAATTGTAATTCCGGAGTACAGGAGGTTAAGGGCAGTGTGGTCAGGGATAGGTTTACAAGGTCGCGAGACAGCACACCAGCAATCAGGATGTTGGTTTGAAATGTGCGTACTTTAATGCCAGGATCATCCAGAATAAAATGGGTGACCTTGCAGCATGAGTTGGTACCTGGGATTTTGATGTTGTGGACATTTCAGAGACATGGCTAAAGGAGGGACAGAAATGGTTGATGCAGATTCCGGGATTTAGATGTTTCAGAAAGAACAGAGAAGATGGTAAAAGGGTGAGGTATGGCATTGTTAATCAGGGGTAATATTACAGCAGCTGAGATAACATGTGAGGACAGATCCACTGAGATAGTATGGGCTGAGGTTAGAAACAGGAAAGGAGAGGTCACCCTCTGGGAGTTTTCTAGAAACTTCCAAATTGTTCCAGCATATAGAGGAAAAGATAGCGAAGATGATTCTCGATAGGAGCGAGAGTAACAGAGTAATTGTTATGGGGGACTTTAACTTCCCCAGTATTGACTGGTAATTCTATAATTCAAGTAGTTTAGGCAGGTCAGTTTTTGTTCAATGTGTGCAGGATGGTTTTCTGGCATAAGAGGCGATGCCATATTTGATTTGGTGCTGGGGAATGAGCCTAGCTAGATGCTAGATTTGGAGATAGGTGTGTACTTTGGCGATAGCTTAGTTATGTTTACAATAACAATGGGCAGGGATACGTATATACCACAGGGAAAGAGGTATAATTGGGGGAAAGGCAATTATGATATGATTAGGAAGATTTAAGATGCATAGGATGGGGAAGGAAACTGCAGGGGATGGACACACTTGAAATGTGGAGCCTATTCAAGGAACAGCCACTTTGGGTCCTTGATAAGTATATCAGGAATAAAAGAATGACTAGAGTAAAATTAGGGTCAATCAAAGATAGTAGTGGAAAGTTGTGTGTGGAATCTGAGGACATGGGGAAGCACTTAATGAATACTTTTCATCAGTATTCATATTGGAAAAGGGTAATGTTAGTGAGAGTACAGAGATACAGGCTATAGGATTAGATGGGATTTCAGTTGATGAAGAGGAGGTTTCAGCAATTTTGGAAGATCTGAAAATAGATAAGACCCTTGGGCCAGATGTGATTTATCCTTGGATTCTCTGGGAAACCAGGGAGGAGATTGCAGGTTATTTAGCTTTGATCTTTATGTCAGCATTGCCAACAGGAATAGTGCCAGAAGACTGGAGGATAGCAAATGTTTGAGAAAACACTGGTAATTATAGGCCAGTAAGCCTTACTTCAGTTATGGGTAAGGTGTTGAAGTATGTTATAAGAGATAGAATTTATAATCATCTGGAAAAAAATAATTTGATTAGGGATCGTCAGCACGGTTTTGTGAAGGGGAAGTTGTGCCTCACTAACCTTATTGATTTCTTCGCGAAAGTGACAAAACAGATGGATGAAGATCAAGTGGCTGGTGTGGTGTATCTGGACTTCAGTAAGGCATTTGATAAGGTTCCACACAGTAGGCTATTGCACAAAATACAGAGTTTCAGAATTGAAGGTGATTTAGCAGTTTGGATCAGAAATTGGCTATGTGAAAGAAGACAGAGGGTGGTGGTTGATGGGAAATATTCATCCTGGAGCTCAGTTACCAGTGGTGTGCCTGCAAGGATCTGTTTTGGGACCACTTATGTTTGTCATTTTTATAAATGATCTAGACATGGGCATAGGAGGATGGGTTAGTAAATTTACAGATGACACTATGGTAAGCAGAGTGTGGATAATGCTGAAGGATGTGTGGATTACAGAGGGACATAGATAAGGTGCAGAGCTGGGCTGAGAAATGGCAAATGGAGTTTAATGCAGAATAGTGTGAAGTTCTGCACTTCAGAAGAAGTAACAGGAATGCAGAGGACTAGGCTAATGGTACATTTCTTGGCAGTGTGGATGAACAGAGAGATCACGGTGTCCAGGTGCATAGATCCCTGAAAGTTACCACCCAGGTTGATGGGGTTCTTAAGAAAGCATATGATGTATTGACATTTATTGGCAGAGGGATTGCGTTTTGGAGCCATGAGATCATGCTTCAGCTGTACAAGACACTGGTAAGGCCGCACCTGGAGTATTACGTACAGTTCTGGTCACCGCATTTAGGAAGGATGTGGAAGCTTTGGAATGGGTTGAGTGGAGATTTATTAGGATGTTGCCTGATATGGAAGGAAGGTCTCATGAGGAAAGGCTGAGAGAAATGAGGCTGTTTTAGTTGGAGAGAAGAAAATTGAGAGGTGACTTAATCGAGAGGTTCAAAATCATCAGAGGGTTAGATAGGGTGGAGAGTGATAGCCTTTTTCCTCAGATGGTGAATGCTAACATGAGAAGAGATAGCTTTAAATTGAGGAGTGATAGATTTGGGACAAATATCAAGGATAGTTTTTTTACTCAGAGAGTAGTAAGGATATGGAACGGCCTGCCTGCAACAGTAGTAGACTTGCCAATGTTAAGGGCATTTAAATCGGCATTGGACATACATATGGATAATAATGGAATGGTGTAGGTTAGATGGGCATCAGATTAATTTCACAGGTCGGTGCAACATCGAGGGCCAAATGGCCTGTACTGCGCTGCAATGTTCCATGTTCTGTGTCAAAGATTTAGGTCAATTTTCCATCCTATATTCACTTAGATGCAAAAACTTCCCACACTATAGTTAAAATCAATAATGTAAGCAATTGTTGGAATTTGGATTAACTGATATAAATATGGAGCAATAAACATTGTTTAATATATTAGCATAGGTTACTGGACAATACATTAGAGTTTCCATTCTTTAATTCATATTCTGAGGGGTATGAAGATCTCAAATTAAGCTTGATTTTCCAAACTTTTTGGTCCATTTATCTAAGGAGGGTATACTGGCATTGCAAGCAATCCAGAGAAGGTTCACTAAATTAATCTCAGGAATGGAGGGATTATTTTTGAGGAGAGATTGGGTAGGTTGGACTGTTTTTATTGGAATTGAGAAGAATGGGAAGTAAACTTTATTGAAACACACAAGATTTTTGGGGCAGAAGAAGAAAAGTTGTTTCCCCTTGTGGGAGAATCCAGGAATTCTTTACCAGCGGAGTGTTGCAAAGGTTGGTCAATCGAGTACATTCAAGGTTGTGATGAACAGATTTTTAACCAGTGAGGGAACCAAGGGTTATGGGGCAAAAACAGGAAAGTGGAGTTGAGGATTATTAGATCCATCCATGATCTCACTGAAAGTCGGAGCAGATGCAATGGGAGGAATGGCCTACTTTTGCTCTGACAGCTTTTGGTCTTTGGGTCTGACATGTCTGTAAGTTTCCACCATTCTTTAATGAGTTGCTAATATAAAGTAGTTAAATATTCAGTGTTTTGGCACACTGTAATAAAGTAAAACATTAGCCTGTCTATTGGTCCCAAACGTCATCTTACATTGAGCTTTGGTTATAATTATCTTTCTTTTGTCCGCATGTTTCACACGCGTAACCTGTGGGACTTAGTATTGTTTGGGTTGAATTCCTTGAACTGTACATTTCGTTTCTATCTGATCCCCTCATTGATACCATTAATATTCTCATTTTAGATAAATGTTTCCAATGGGAAATACTTAAGCTCCCTTTTTAAAATACTTTGCATTTTTCCTTTGTACTTTCTTCTTTCGTATGTACCAAATCTAACTGTGTGCTTATCACTAGATCCCAAGTGAGATACTGTTTTCTAATCAGTTCCAGTGGTTTGCTGAACACTAAATCAAATACTCCATATGGGAAACTTTAAGGCTGCTAATTTAATTCCTTTTAATGAAGGCACATTTAAAATCTGTTTTTTTTTCTGTCCTGAAAAGAAATTAAGCCTACAATCTCAAACATTTTATTACACTACATTTGATTGAGACAATTTGCTTTTGCAGCACTATGCACTAATTCCTAATAGAAAAGGGTATGTATCTTCTTTGTTGAAGCTTATGAGGCCTGTGTTGAAACCATCTTCCCAACGTTACCTGCTCATTATGAAATTATTATTAAGGCAAATCTGGCTCACTTTGATGGAGTATTTTCACTGGTGGGTAATCAGAGGGGCATAGATTTAAGGTGATTGGCACGGAAGAGATCATAAAATCCCTATTGAGTCCATTTAGCCCAATGAGTCCACACCCATTCTCCGATCCTCACACCCAGGCCCAACCCCCCCCTCCCCCCGTAACCCTGCATTTACCAAGGCCAATACATCTCACTTGCATAACTTTGGACAATGGGACGAAATCAATGCACCAAAAGGAAACCGACGCAGACACAGGGAGAATGTGCAAACTCCACACAGACGGTGGCCCTGATGTTCCCAGTTCCAGTCAGCTGGTATTGAACCTGGGTCCCGGTACTGTGAGGCAGCAGCACTAACCACCATTGCCACCCATGAAGACTACTTTATTGTGATCTGCCTGAGAGGACAGTGTGAGTAGATTCAACAGTAGCTTACAAAAGGGAATTGGATAAATATTTGAAAATAAAAACAATACATCACTATGGAGAAAGAGCAGTATAGAAGAGCTGATTGCTTCCAGCGGTCCATTACCATACTGCAAGATTCTATGTCTTTCTGAAAAGTAAAGCTTTGCATCTTCAGCTGCCACATGAGCGAAGGTTCTTAAAAGAAACAATTTAATGTCAAAAGAATTCTTACAAACATGGAGGCAAATGAATCAGGAGGAGACTATTCAGCCCCTTTAGCCTGCTCCTTCGTTCAAAAAGACCATGGCTGATTGGATTGTAACCACACATTCACACTCATATCGGTCCGGTGATAATCGCTCATCACTTTGCTTAACAAGAATTCATCTACCTCTTCCCTAAAAATGTTCAAGGACTCCACTTCCATCATCTTCTCGGAGAGACCCTTACAAAGGCTCATGAACATCTAAGAGAAACAAAAATTAATGTAATCTCTGTTTCATAAGCAATCCTTCTGGCTTTTATATGTTTCATTCAAGTCCCTGCTTACACTTCTAAATGGCGGTCGATTCAAGTCTAGTCTATTCGACCTTGCCTTATAAAAGAAAGCACCCATTGTGATAATAGTTTGGTAAACCTTCTGGAACTGCCTCCATTTTCACCCTTTCTTAGATAAGGTGACCAAGACGGTGCACAGCGCATCATACATTGGTCTTACCAGTATCCTGTACTAAATCTTATTTGAACATGACTTTCAAATATTTTAATGTATTTTGCTCTGACTGCTAATGAAAATGTCAACAAGTATCAAATTGGATAACCACTGAAAGCCAGTACAGGGATTGTGTACATGTTTTCGTTTCAAAGGATATCAATGTCACTAGCTGTTTCTAATTGCCATTGAGAAGGCGGTGCCAAATCATCTTCTTGAATCACTGCAATCTATGCGGTGCCGGAGCACCCACAGAGACGTTAGGGAGTGAAGTCCAGGGTTTTGACCAGTGATTAGGGGCTGTGACATTTTTTCCAAAGCAAATAATATGGAAATGCCACACGGACTATGCAGTCACATGATGGCAGCATACCGCCAGCACTAAATGGACTTTTAAATTGATGTATGTCCAAGATCATATGCAAGATCATTAGGAGCTGGCATGAATTTAGAGCAGGTACTAGAAATCATTGTAGAACATTGTATTTTCAGGTCAAATTCATCAGAGAGACACAACAGGGCAGAGTGCCAACTCAAAACTCTCCAACGTTGCTCTGGTGGCCTTGGTCCTGGAAATACACTTGAGCAAAGGGGTCCTCTACCCATTGAGACATTGCAAAGAGAGTAGGAACTGACAACTATTGCAGTCAATGCCAGGAAAGTATTGCCAAACAAACTCAATGGCCTCACATAAAGTGGACAAGTTCACTGTACAAATTTTCAGTTGTCATATCATTTCAACCAAACTACTATTTGGACAGTTTTGGTCTCCTTATAAAGAAAAGTTATCACTTTATTAGAGGTAGTCTAAAGAAGGTTCACTAGGATGATCCCTGGATGAAAGAATTGTCTTATGAGCAAAGGTTAAACAGGTTGGCACTGTACTGGAGTTCAGAAGAGTGAGAGTTGACCTCATTGAAGCACATAGGATTCTTAAGGGGTTTAACAGGTGTGCCTGCCAAAAGCCAGTGCTGGGCGCCAAGAGACATGATGAAGTTTGACTTGAATTTGGAACAAGATTGAAGTCCATATTTTGCAGACTGGAAGTCTGGTCAACTCCATGAAAACTTGTGGCCCCAATGATTTGTGCTATCTGATGTCTCAACATCGGTTGCAGCAAAAGTAAAGGCACATGGTATTCAAGTGCTGCAGTCTAAGCTCAGACTGAAATCTCAGCTAGCTGCTCTGCAAATTTAGATTGCTACCATGCTGCCCGTGGATACCAGTGTTCAAAGGGGCTCGCAGGATCTCACAGCAGTTCAGCAATCTGTCCCTGAACGCATTACTTGGAGTGCTGAGGCACCACCCCAGGGATGTGGCAGTGAATCTGTGCAGCATGAAACTGTTGTCCTGGCACAGGATGACAGCACATGCCTGCCAGTCCATCACATATTGACATGCCCATCATTGCCAGCCAACCATGCTCTTGCTATTGCCTTTCAACCAACATTCCAAAGCTGAACCTTCAAGATCCAGAGCTGGTCAGGGTTATTCTGCAAGGCTATCTGCAGTTTCCCCCACTGAAGGTCAACAACGTTCCACCATCCACCAGCCATACTGCAGTCACTGGAGTAGCACTGGGCCAGGTAAAGCTAGATGGTAGAAGGCGAGTGAAGAATATGAGCTGGTTTGACTTATGTTCCTGATTTGGCATGTTTGTTTTATAATGACTTGTTTCAGGATAGTAATGGTTAGTGAAACAGGAGTGGGAAGCTGTGGGCCTGTTGATAAATGGAATTGGAGTTGAGTTCACTGAGACTTTCCTTCCCCCTTTCCTTCCCCCTTCTGACTGCTCATGGTATATCTCTTAGCAAGGGCCATGCCCTTATCACGGTGAGGCTGTGCCATACTCTCCAGACCACACAAAACAGGACAGCTTCTGCAAAGTGTACAGGGCTCCCCGAGGGTGGTTTATTCAATGCAGAGTCCACTCATTACTGTGTGACAGCATGCTTTTTCTTATATATTGCTGTCTTTGTGATGTGACTCCTGGTACTCCATAATCTATTTACTTGGAACAAACTGCCAACTCAAGTGCAATTTATTCCCTTCACCATCTTATAAATCTTAATTAGTTCCATCCTAAGTCAATGCTTCTCTGAAGAGTAGTCTCAGTTCTTTCATACCATCTTGATAACTGAGATGCTTTAACCTTGGAATAGATTTATTGGCACTTCTTCCAAAGCTTCGACATCACACTGTGTGAAGACACCAATGAATATTACATTCTCATGAAATAATTGCAGATTCTCTCCTTTCCTGTCCTATTCTGAAAGAGGCATGCAGTTCTGTTATTGTCAGAGTCCCTCTGGTACCTTACTTATTTTTCATGCTTCACAATTGTCAGCTATGGATCAGTTGGCAGCAGCCTATCCTCCCTGTCTGTAGGTTGTGGATTCAAGTTTCACTTCAACGGCTCAAGCATATAATCAATATTCCAGTGAGGCAATGCTGTATTTTTAGAAGGGCTGTCTTTTGGATGAGACAGTAAACCAAGGCATGAGTAGGCAGACAGAAAAGATCTCACAACACTAATATGTGGAAGAGCTGGACCATTTACCCTGCTATCTTCACCAGGATTTATCCCTTAGATCACATCATCAGAACAGAATACCACACTACTGTCTCGGGAGCTTATAATGTCTAAATTGGCTGCCCTTTCCTACACTGCAGTGTCTCCACACCTACACCTCTGAGGCACTACCATGACTGTAATGTGCTTTGTGATGATTGTACATTTTGAATGTTGCAATATAAATGGAAATTCACTTTTTTTGTTGAGCCCGGAAAGTAATTGTTTCAAGAGATGCTGAGCCACAGCACATCTGGAATGAGATAATGCAACTTCTATGTGACCACTGTTCTAAATTGTCAGAATACCTGCACATAATCTTCTTCAGGTAATGCTAGATAGCCTGTAACCTTTGACCTATATATCATTGTCCAGAATATCTTGTTGGTGACTGTATTTCCTATTCCTCCAACCATGGACACAATAATGTCACTGGCACAAGCAGCATATTCATGAATTCAATTTAAATGTTAATGTGTATGTACTCTCCTTATGTATCATCCCAAAATGTGCAACCTTGCAATTTCATCCAATGTCCAGCCCTCTTTATGGACCTACATTCTTGACCTCTTGAATTGGTTGTAGTGATTTTCAGTATCAAGCAAACCTAAAATTTTACAAATTTGGATATTTTGCTTCCAGACCCAAATCCACACTGTTTATATGCATTGCGAAGAAAATGCCCCCGACATGAGGCTAACAATATTAATGCATCCATGGTCCAAATATAATCTGGTAGGCACTTCTTTCTATATTGTTTCCTTTAACCTACTGAAATATGACTTGAGATTTAAACACAAGGATGACCCCAAGGGCATGAAGCAGAAATACATCACTCCACTGGCATTGGGATATTACAAATATGAAGGGAAATTACGATTGCCTGTAGAAAACGTAACATTTCAATGGAATCAAACCTTTAGTTTACATCTAATTAAATAAACACCTTTTTTTATGTGATCCTTTTCTCATTAAAACCTCTTTCCCCAAAGATTACTTTTTTACCTGTTCATGGTGGCATGGTGGTTAGTACTGCTGCCTCACAGCGCCAGAGACCCGGGTTCAATTCCCACCTCAGGCATCTGTCTGTGTGGAGTTTGCACATTCTCCCCGTGTCTGCTTGGGTTTCCTCTGGGTGCTTCGGTTTCCTCCCACAGTCCAAAAATGTGCAGGTTAGGTGAATTAGCCATGCTAAATTGCCCATTGTGTTAGGTGTAGGGGAATGGGTCTGGATGGGTTGCTCTTCGGAGGGTCGGTGTGGACTTGTTGGGCCGAAGGGCCTGTTTCCACACCGCAGGAAATCTAATCTGAAAAAAAACTGGTCCAGCCACCCTGCTTGGTGTCTTCTCACTCCATGCCCGAGCAAAATAGATGCTGTGCTTCATTTCTGAACCTTGCTATGTTAGCCAACATTAGAAGGTCCACTCCACTTCAGTCCATTTTCTTTAAGCCAACTGGATAAAATAAAATGACCAGCATTAACATCCTATTCTCAAGGTTGAAGCATGATCACTTCTGGCAAATCTCAGTCAGCATATACATACTTCATGGAAGGAGGATTGAGGAAGTTTATACAAACACAAAATATTCTGCATACCAGAAACCTGAATTAAAATTAGAAATTGATGGAGAAACTCAACAGCATCTGTGGAGAGAGAAACAGAGTTAACATTTCAGATATTGAACTCAAAATATTATCTTTGTTTCTATCTCCACAGATGATGCCAGATCTTCAGAGTTTCTCAATACTTTCTGATTTTATTGGGTTAATCAATGTTGGTCTCAGTTTTATTGAATAAATAACTGACCAACTCTTAATTTGTGCATTCTCAAACAAAGGCATCTTGATTGAGATATTTGCAAAACCCTGTGACACAGACATTAGCATGATAAAGCTCAATGAAAGCAGGAGAAAATAGACTCAGAATATGGTGCTCCAAACCGAACAATGTATGATCTAGTCTGACTCTGTTTCTGTGTCAGGTAAACCATTCCATGCGTCTCATTGTTGGAGTTTTATTAATTCAAAACCAAGATCACAGCTTGCTATGTTTGTGGATGAAGATGACTGCATTGGTGGGAAATTATCGGCATGGCAACAGTCAGTACCATATCTCATATAGAAATACGGCATTTTATCACCACAATTAGTGGGAAAGCTTCAGGCTGATCAATTTGATGCTATCATTCTATGGAATAAATTATTGTCCATACAATATTGTCCATACAAGAGGGTCCAAGGAAGTTCCTGTGGATTGGAGAGTGAGGCTTTAGCTCGGGAGTCTTTGACAAGGAGGTTGAGTGAAGTGATTACGCCACAGTTGAAGAGGGTGAAGACATGACTGCCAAGTTGGTTCAGTGTGCTACGTGCTTGATATGGGAGGTCAATGACTCTGGTGTGCTTGGCTCGTATAAGTGTGGAAAGTGTGTGCACATTCAGCTACTGACAGAGCATATTGCAGCACCGATGAAAGAACTCGAGGACCTTAGGCTCATCTGAGAGAATGAGATCTTTCTGGACAACACCTTCAGCGAGGTTATTACACCGACCATACCAGAAGAGAGCAGAAGAGAGCAGACGATGAGGAAGGCAGAGAGGCGACAGGTGCAAGAGACCCCGGGGGAAGTACCTGTCAGGAACACAGGAACAAGTTGAATCTTTTGGAAACAGTAGAGACAGATGACACTGCCAATCTGCGAGCCGGCCAGGTCTGTCAATCAGATGTTGGCGTGTAGGCAGAGCGGAAGAGTCAGACATCACACAGAGCAGTGGTAATAGGGGACTCCAGAGTGAGAGGAACTGTCTGGGGTTTTTGTGGCAGCAGACAGGACTTAAGGATGGTGTGTTGCCTTCCTGGTGCCAGGGTTAAAGACGTCACAGACAGAGTGCAGGACATCCTCAAGGACGAAGGTGAAGAGCCAGAGGTGGCGGTACATGTCGGCACAAATGATGTCGGGAAGAAGAGGAAGAACATACTACAGCGGGACTTCAGAGAACTAGGAAGAAGGCTGAAAAGCAGGATGTCCAAGGTGGTTATCTCCGGTTTGCTTCCAGTTCCTTGGGCTGGTGAGGCCAGAAACAGAGAGATAATGGACTTGAACGTGTGGCTGGGGAACTGGTTCAGGAAGCAAGGATTTAAATTCTTGGATCACTGGGGTATGTTTTGTGGTAAGCATAAATTCTACAAGAGAGATGGTTTGCACCTTAATAGGTTAGGGACCAGCATTCTGGCAGGCAGGTTTGCTAATGCAACACAGCTACGTTTAAACTAAGTAGCGCGGGGGAGGGGACAAACTGGATGTTTAAGAAGGAAATTGGAGGGAAAGTTAGAACAAGGGAAGTCAAGAAAGACAACTGTATCAATGAGGCAGAAAATTCAGAAAGGGATCATGCTGTAAGGCTGAGTGAAATAGGAGTTGATGGGAAGGGTGAGGGCAGTAACAAATTAAAAATACTATACATGAATGCACGAAGCATTAGAAATAAGATGGATGAGCTTGAGCCCCTTTTGAAAATTGGCAGATACGGTATTGTGTGGATAACTGAGACGTGGCTTCAAGTGGACAGGGACAAGGAAAAGACTATTCAAGGCTACACGTGCTATCGTAAGGATAGACTGAGGGGCAGAGGGGGTGGGTTGGCCATGTTGGTAAGGAATGATATTCAGTCCCTTGCGCGGGGGGACCTAGAATCAGGGGATGTAGAGTCAGTGTGGATAAAGCTGAGAAATACTAAGGGTAAAAAGACCCTCTTGGGAGTTATATACAGGCCCCCAAACAGTAATTTGGATGTTGGATGTAACTTAAATCAGGAGCTGAAATTGGCCTGTCGCAAAGATGTTACTACAGTTGTTATGGGGGTTTCAACATGCAGGTAGACTGGGAGAATCAGGATGGGATTGGACCTCAAGAAAGAGACTTTGTGGAGTGCCTCAGAGATGGATTCTTAGAACAGCTGGTGCTGGAGCCGACCAGGGAGAAGGCAATTCTGGATCTGGTATTGTGCAACGAACCAGAATTGGTCAGGGATCTCGAACTGAAGGAGCCATTGGGAAGTAGTGACCATAATACAATAAGCTTCAATCTGCAATTTGAGAGGGAGAGGGTAAAATCAGAAGTGACAATACTTCTGTTGAAGAAAGGGAACTATGGAGCTATGACAGAGGAGCTGGCCAAAGTTCAATGGTGCAATACGTTAGCAGGGATGACAGTGGAGGAACAATGGTGGATATTTCTGTGTATAATGCAGAAGTTGCAGGATCAGATCAAACCAAAAATTAAGAAAGATCCTAGGAGGAGGCATGGGTGGCCATGGCTGATGAGGGAAGTTAAGAAACATATAAAGTTAAAAGAGAAAAAGTGTAACATAGCAAAGATAAGTGGGAAAACGGAGGACTTGGAAGCTTTTAAAGAACAACAGAGGATTACTAAGAAAGAAATACGCAGAGAAAAAATGAGGTACGAAGGTAAAATGGCCAATAATATAAAGGAGGATAGTAAAAGGTATTTTAAGTATGTGAAAGGCAAAAAAATGGTTTAGACTAAAATTGGGCCCTTGAAGACAGAAACAAGGGAATATATTACGGGGAACAAAGAAATGGCAGAAGAATTGAATTGGTACTTCAGATCTGTGTTCACTGGGGAAGACACAAGCAATCTCCCTCAGGTAACAGTGGCTGAAGGACCTGAACTTAAGGGAATTTATATTTGCCAGGAATTGATATTGGAGAGACTATTAGGTCTGAAGGTTGATAAGTCCCTGGGGCCTGATGGTCTACATCCCAGGGTACTGAAGGAGGTGGCTCGAGAAATCGTGAATGCATTGGTGATTATTTTCCAGAGTTCGATAGATTCGGGATAAGTTCCTGTGGATTGGAGGGTGGCTAATGTTGTACCACGTTTTAAGAAAGGTGGGAAAGAGAAAGCAGGAAATTATAGACCAGTTAGTCTGACCTCAGTGGTGGGAAAGATGCAGGAGGCTATTATAAAGGATGAAATTATGACTCATCTGGATAGTAGTAACAGGATTGGTCAGAGTCAGCATGGATTTATGAAGGGGAAATCATGCTTGACTAATCTTCTTGAATTTTTTGAGGATGTAACTCTGAAGATGGACGAGGGAGATCCAGTAGATGTAGTGTACCTGGACTTTCAGAAAGCTTTTGATAAAGTCCCACATAGGAGGTTAGTGAGCAAAATTAGGGTGCATGGTATTGAGGGCAAAGTACTAACTTGGATTGAAAGTTGGTTGGCTGATAGGAAACAAAGAGTAGTGATAAACGGCTCCATTTTGGAATGGCAGGCAGTGACCAGTGGGGTACGGGAGGATCAATAATGGGACCGCAGCTTTTTACAATATATGTTGATGATATAGAAGATGGTATTACTAATAACATTAGCAAATTTGTTGATGATACTAAACTGGGTGGCTGGGTGAAATGTGATGAGGATGTTAGGAGATTACAGGGTGACCTGGACAAGTTAGGTGAGTGGTCAAATGCATGGCAGATGCAGTTTAATGTGGATAAATGTATGGTTATCCACTTTGGTGGCAAGAACAGGAAGGTAGATTACTACCTAAATGGAATCAATTTAGGTAAAGGGGCAGTATAGAGAGATCTGTGTGTTCTTGTACACCAGTCAATGAAGGTAAGCTTGCAGGTACAGCAGGTAGTGAAGAAGGCTAATAGCATGCTGGCCTTCATAACAAGAGGGATTGAGTATAGAAGCAAAGAGGTTCTTCTGCAGCTGTACAGGACCCTGGTGAGACCACACCTGGAGTACTGTGTGCAGTTCTGGTCTCCAAATTTGAGGAAAGACATTCTGGCTATTGAGGGAATACAGTGTAGGTTCACGAGGTCAATTCCTGGAATGGCGGGATTACCTTACACTGAAAGACTGGAGTGACTGGGCTTGTATACCCTTGAGTTTAGAAGACTGAGAGGGGATCTGATTGAGACATATAAGATTATTAAAGGATTGGACACTCTGGAGGCAAGAAACATATTTCCACTGATGGGTGAGTTCCGAACCAGAGGGCACAGCTTAAAAATAAGGGGTAGGCCATTTAGGGCAGAGATGAGGAGAAACTTCTTCACCCAGAGAGTGGTGGCTGTGTGAAATGCTCTGCCCCAGAGGGCAGTGGAGGCCCAGTCTCTGGATTCATTTAAGAAAGAGTTGGATAGAGCTCTCAAGGATTGTGGAATCAAGGGTTATGGAGATAAGGCAGGAACAGGATACTGAATAAGGATGATCAGCCATGATCATATTGAATGGTGGTGCAGGCTCGAAGGGCAGAATGGCCTACTCCTGCACTTATTGTCTATTGTCTATTGTCCCATATTTATACACCTCCACGAATAAGGTTCTTAATTAAAATTGTCCAAAAATAGAAACTTCCAGCCCAAAATGGCAAACACATTTAACTTTTTCAGCCACTTTCTCAGCAAAGTTAAATCGTACTTTTTTTATTTGCAGGTCGGCATATTGTAAACAGTTTGTATCTTAATGGAATCAAAATAGGTTTTATGGAGGAGAATCTCAACTGAACCATTGAGAACTGTCAGATTTTACTGATCTCCTCTATGTCAGCAAGGTACAGAAATCTGCTTTGCCTGTATTGAACTAACCTATGGCTGGGTTTGGCATTGAAAGCAATGTTAACATGGGCCAGTCACTTCCTTACCTCAGATCAATTCCTACCTACTATGTCATCCCTATCAGACATTCTGACTTGTGGAGGTTCCTGACATGGCTTCTTCCAACAGCTTCTTGAATGACCCATGTCTTGGCATCCCATTGGACAGAACAAAGGGAAATTAGGTCGAAATCAGACCTTTGATGCCCAACCTGATACTGGGCCTGAGTCTATTGCAGACATGAGCATTGTTCCTTAGGAGAAGTTTCCAGAAACTTCAGGGAAACCTAAGAGTGGAAAGGGATCAGTATTTTAGGTTTGTATGCTTTTTATCTTGACGTTCAGGAAAGTGACATTCACCAAAAGTGAAGATCAGGAATATTGTACACTTGTTTATAGTATCAACAATTATTTCACCTCAGTTAATTAGATACTTTTAGGTAATTTGTCTCAGAAATACAAACTGCTCATCACAATGGTAACTGTACCAAAGGAACACTCAGTACCACTATAACTCATGCACTATCTCTTGTAAAATCCATATATTGAGCGGGGCCCACTGACAGGACTTAGCAAATGGCCTTTTCCATCAAGCACTACCTTCAGTTACACTGAGATGGATATCTGTCTGCCTGTATTTGATGATATATTGCGCTTTCTGTCATTAATGAGAGTAAACCCTCATTACTTGAGCTCAAGAAGGCCACTGAGTCTGTAACAGCAAGGAAAATGTCATATTCTTGGTTTTGTTCTACTAATACAGTATTTAGTGTGAGATGGGCTGAGAGAGGTAGTGGATGTGTTGCTGGAAAAGCACAGCAGGTCAGGCAGCATCCGAGGAGCAGGAAAATCAACATTTCATCCCGATGAAGGGCTCTGACCCGAAACATTGATTTTTCTGCTCCTTGGATGCTGCCTGACCTGCTGTGCTTTTTCAGCAACACACTCTCAACTCTTATGTCTAGCATCTGGTGAAGTAACACTGGGTATTGTCAGTGTACATGTGGAACTGAAGGTGTTCTTTTTGGATGGTGTTAGAGGAACAGTTCAGTTGAAGAATATTATGGTGAGAAATGTCATTAGTGTAAATATTAATAAAGGTGGTTAAAAATAAACTTGCAAAAATTATTTTGTTCAGATATAGTGTGACAGTAGATTGGGCTTTGTCAGTGATGCTCTCCATCGCTGAAAAGCTTGTAGATAGCATCACAAACAGTGATGGGACTAATGGGATAAATTGTGTAAATCTGCTAACAAGTATGGAGACTAACTCTGCATGGGTCATTGCTTCCAGAGAGGAATGAAGAGAATTGGCGAATAAGTCATGAAACCGACCACACACACCACTGAATAATATTCATTGAACATGTAGTTAAATGCTATTATTTTTGTCCTACTAGTGCACCTCAGCAGAAGATATATTTAATCCACTATTTGAGGTCTACAGTGGCATGTCAAACTGCATCATGCAGAATATTTCACATAAGTGAGCATCTACATTAATGTAAAAGAAAAAGAGAATGCCTTTGGCCGTTTCATGAATACCATACAATAAGACAAATGTTCTATTCATGGCATGACAGAAGTAATCTTCTGTGGGTAAGGAAGCAGACATTTGCAGATCTTATTCTGTGAAATACAAAGTAATATCTTACTTACTTTTAGGTGTTTTTCAAATACTATAGAAGTTAGATTGTTCAATGAATCCAACAGGAATTTAAAAAGAGTTCTTGAATATCCATGAGCACGTAAACTGCTGTGAAATTGGGAGCTACTTCACTATTGAAGTATGCAAAGACCAATAACCTTACATCACTGGTTTCCCCCGAGCTTGCTCTTTTGCACAAGAGATGCCTAACTGAGCCTTCAGAGCCTTGCAGTTGTTCAGGGTTAAAATCCACAGCTCATGTAGGTATTCCCTCAGGCTACTGATGTCGATCCTGTCCAATCTGTTAGATTCAGAAACACCATCAGAGAACAGTCATTCCTGGCTGACGTTTATCGCATTTTGTTTACCAAGGATACTATGTTCATAATATAATGTGAAGGAGCTAAAAATAACATAGCCCTATTTAATGTATAAAAGTATTCTGAAGCCTCTAAGAAGCTAAAACTTGGAACCATTAAGCATACGCATCATTCTTTGTCAGACTGACCCCAGGCTTGTTCTCAGGGTGCATTCATTAAATAATATCATAATTAACTAGCCTAGCCATTGTGTGTATTCATTGGAAATAACAAATGGTAAGCTTCTGAAGTCAGGTTTCATTAATAACATATTAGGGAACTGAACTCTTTGCTCCTTTAATAAATTTAAAAGAAGCTTTCCTCCAAGGGTTATGAGGCTAATTTTGGATGCATTCTCTAGCCTGGGTAATGGTGTTCTCTGAACTTTCATTGCATTTAAAGTTACCATATATAAAAAAAATTCTCCTTTTATTTCATGCTGCTCAACAAAGTAAATCTGGAGCTTATTTAACTTAATATTTTGAGCACTGAGATCCAGACATCATGTCCTGGACAGTGACACTTAGCTACGAATGGGAATTGGGCACAATCTGTGCACCTGAACATGCAATTAGGCATGTTCACAGCTAGACCACAGAAGTGTTATGGGATAGAAAGAGGCCTTTTAGCCCATTGTGCCTGCACTGGATTGTTAAGTAAGCATCATTACCTAGTGCCCATCTTCTGCCTTGTCCCCATGCCCTTGAAAATTATTTTGATTTAAATAATCATCAAATTGTCTCTTCAATGCCTCCATTAAACCTCCTTACCCAAATGTCCAGGCAGTGAAGCCTATACCCAATGACTCTTTTTTCCTCACATTTTAACTCTTGCTTTTTTTACCGATGATTTTAAATCCATTCCCTCTCATTTTTGTTTGTTTGTGGGAGCAGTTTCTCCCTATTTATTCTACTCAAACGCAAACATGATTAAAAAAAACGACATCTATCAGACGCCCTCAGCCTCCAAGGAAAACAGTCCCAACTTCTTCAACCTATCCTGATCACTGAAGCTCTCCATCCCTGGAGCTGTTGTTGTAAGATATTTCTGCACTCTCTCCACCATATTCTTTCCATTAGGTTTAATGATTCCCGAGAAGAGAAAGGCCATTGGAAGTTTGGGCTGCTTCATACTCTGCTTTAAGGCAAGTTCTTAAAAATGAAGAAAAGGCTATGAAGAGAAGGAAAATCAGAACTGGGGATGGGGGGTGGAATGTGGGAAAAGGACAATCATGACAATGGGTTGGAGGGAATGAGTGATTGACAGGATTTGATTTGGATATTGTGACCGATGTATTGGAAGTGAGTGGAAGGAGGGGATGCACAGGAAAGGAAGCATAAATAAAACATATGAAGTGAACTATTCTAACCACTTTACCATGGGAGAGAAACTTAATAAAAAATACTTAACTGCTGAGGTTGCAACATGAACGAAACTGCAGCAGCTGAGCTCAAGCACACAGTCTCACAAAATGAGCTGACAATGTAACCACAGGACCATAGGTGACATGATTTTGATGCGCAGGCGAGACTCTGAGAATTATTTCAGTTGGAGTGAGACCATAATATCAAACATGATTGTCTAACTTCAAAGATAAGGGAACAAAGCAAGTGACAGAGTAGTGCATTGGATGTCTGAAAACTGACTTTATGACAATTCAACTCTTGACTTTAGATTAGATTACTTACAGTATGGAAACAGGCCCTTCGGCCCAACAAGTCCACACCGACCCGCCGAAGCGCAACCCACCCATACCCTTACTTATATCCCTTACCTAACACTACGGGCAATTTAGCATGGCCAATTCACCTGACCCGCACATCTTTGGACTGTGGGAGGAAACCGGAGCACCCGGAGGAAACCAACGCAGACACGGGGAGAACATGCAAGCTCCACACAGTCAGTTGCCTGAGGCAGGAATTGAACCCAGGTCCCTGGCGCTGTGAGGCAGCAGTGCTAACCACTGTGCCACCGTGCCGCCCTTGTGAAATGTGTATGCAAAAACAACACTCTGAGGGGTTTATTCCTGCTGAGAAAGGTACTGTTAGCCTGCTCAACTATGTGAAGGCTACTGGCAATTCCTGATGACCAATGACCAGGGCCATCATTGAATTCATTCCAGAGAACTGGGAGGTAATGTATTGCAAGTGTCGACTAGAACCCCAGCTTAGATTTTATATTTAGGTTTTATTGTCACATATATGCATGCATTGGGGCAGCACGGTGGCTCAGTGGTTAGCACTGCTGCCTCACAGCGCCAGGGACCTGGCTTCGATTCTAGACTTGGGCGACTGTTTGTGTGGAGTTTGCACATTCTCCTCGTGTCTTTGCAGGTTTCGTCTGGGTGCTCCGGTTTCCTCCCACACTCCAAAGATGTGCAGGTCAGGTGAATTGGCCATGCTTAAATTGCCCATAGTATTCAGGGACATGCAGGTTAGATTCATTAGTCAGGGGTAAATATAGGAGAGGCGGAATGGGTCTGGGTGGGTTACTCTTCAGAGGGTCGGTGTGGACTTGTTGGACCAAAGGGCCTGTTTCCACATTGGAGGGAGTCCACAGTGAAGTGTACAATGTTGCCTCACACAGCGCCATCTTCGGTACAAAGTACCTAGTTACAAAATCTTAGATACAGAAGTAGAAAAATAAATGGCTTAAAAAGCTCAGCACTTAAGTCTTGTTAGTACAAAAATGGAAAAAAATGAGCTTCCCATCTGTGATCTCACAAGATTTACTCCTGTGTATACAAACTCCTCTTTTACAGCACAAACTTCCATTCATTCCTTAAGAGACATCCTCCTGATTTTGTATGCAAGTGTTGTTTCCTGCTGGGGTCCTCAAGTCAGGTAACTGTCCTCTGGGATTTTCAAATACAACTGCTTTGGATCCACCAACATTCACAAATTCCCTTCAGAGACACAGCCAACTAGAAGGTTACTTTAAAGTTGCACACACCATGCAATATGACACACCCAATTAACAGCATCAGCATTCTCTATTTCATTCCCACTTTGTAATTAGTGTGTTAAACTACTTTCATCTTTGAAGTCATTGAATTTATCCTGTGTTTGCACTTTTATGTATTAATATGGCTTGCTGTGTATTTCCCAACAACATTTTTTTTGCTAACTGTAATTGCTCAGCTGATAGGTTTTCCTCGCTGTCTCTTCATTTTCTTATTAAAATTAACACTCGACATCTGTAGCCTTTCATTTTTAAAGAGCTTCTTAGTCGTCTGTAATTACTAATACTATTTAGCAAAGCATACCAATCCATTTAGGTGCTGAGGTTTTCTGGGGCACCAGCATAGGAGCTGAGGTGCAAAACATTCATCTGATCCAGCTTGCCAGATTCAGACTAGTCTAACACTAGCTGTACTGAGGAAGGGTCACTCAACCGGGAACGTTATCTCTGATTTCTTTCCACAGATGTTGCCACAGTTTCTCCAGTAATTTCTGGTCTTGTTTCTGGCTGTACTGCCATTGGCTTGAATATAAGACACTCCTGTCCCTCCTGGATGCACAGAGTACTTTTACATTTACCCAGGGTTCTATCAACTTTATTGCCAGTAAAATGGGTTCGTGAATTCAAAACTGATCTTCTATTTAGTTTTATCCTGAAATTGCATTTGAGAATCATTTGGAGGCTTCATTTAACTGGCTTATCAAGAAGGTCCTACTGCTTGAACAATGAAACATTTTGACCACCCAGTACCAGCCTCTGAAAAGGTCAGCAATCCAACGGACAAAGTTAACAAAACATTAGTCGTCATTTTTGAGGAGAAAGTGAGGACTGCAGATGCTGGAGATCAGAGCTGGAAATGTGTCGCTGGAAAAGCGCAGCAGGTCAGGCAACATCAAAGGAACAGGAGAATCGACGTTTCGGGCATAAGCCCTTCTTCAGGAACCTGAAGAAGGGCTTATGCCCGAAACGTCGATTCTCCTGCTCCTTGGATGCTGCCTGACCTGCTGCGCTTTTCCAGCAACACATTTTTCAGTTTTCATTTTTGAGCCCTTTACTTAATACTTTTGCAAAGTAAACTTGACATCATTAACCGGTTGATAGATAATTCAGCAAGGAAACATTGTCATGTTTGAAGTGTGCATCAGTGTACAACAGGGCCCTCTGTCAGAATATGTTGGATACTGCAGCCTTGTTCAGAAAAGTTCTAATTGACAAATTGTCTTGTTATTGATTCTGATTTGTAGTTAAAACATGGAGATTTTCAATTAGTATATGTTCTTTCTTTTTCAATTGTTCCAATGCTAGGCAATGGAAAGCATTTTCCATTAGTTACACTCCAAGAAATGGTACAAAATTAATGATGTGCATAAATTATATTCAGGCTCAAACCTGTTTAAGGCAAAAATAGTCAAAGAACTGATGAATAACTCAACGCCAAATAACTAGTGAGCAGAGAAGACACAGTTATATACAATTTGCCCATTTATACCACAGGTTTATGATTACATCAAGTGCATGGTTCACAAGATGCAAACTGCTAGTTTGAGAACGTCATCAATTGAGTCAGTACAGCTTGTTACATTTTTGGCTTTAATATCAGATTTTCTTTTCTTGAGCTCAACATCACCACTGAGCACATGCTTTTGGTGCATGTGCTTAATGATCCAATATTTAGATGACTGTTGTATGCTCAGGGTCAAACATAGAATTCTTGATACAATACATGAGTTCAGTAGATAATTCGCATGCCAACAAATGCAGTAATATTTGTTGACTCCATAGCCAAATGTAAATTGCTTGAGAAAATAAGAAATTAAGCAATAGGAGTAGAGTATGCCATTTGGCTCCTTGAGTCTGTTCCATCAGCCACTAAGACATAACTAATCTGATTGCGGCTTTAACTCCATTTTCCTTTTGCACTCCAAAACCCTTGACTCTCTTATTGATCAAAAATATGTCGAACTGAGCTTGGAATATGTTCAATAGCTCAGTCTCCACTGCTCTCCAAGGTAGAGAATTCAAAAGATTAATGACACTCTGAGAGAAGTTGGCAATGTTTTGTGATTGGAGGACACCTAGACCCCACTGTACTACAGCATGAAGAAAACGGCCGCCATTTAACTAATATTTTTCTGCCAAAATGAACAATCTCACAGTTTTCTCACATTTCACTTAATCTGCTATTTATGCCACCCATGTAGCTTATCTCAATTCCTTTGCAGATTTTTTTACCTAGATTTTATGTAATGCAAGAGGGTGTTGAGGATGGAAATAGCTTGTCCTCTTCCACCTGGTTCCATTATTCCACAGGGATCTAAAATCATCCAGAATTTAAATGGCCAATTATGAATGGAATCCTGGGAAAATGAAAGGCCCAGCGGCAGTGCCAGTAGGATGGTCTGTGAAACCTCAACATGGCTTTGTGAGCGGGAAATCATGTCTCACAAACTAGATTGAGATTTTTGAAGAAGTAACAAAGACGATTGATGAGGGCAGAGCAGTAGATGCGATCTATTTGGACTTCAGTAAGGCATTCGACAAGGTTCCCCATGGGAGACTGATTAGCAAGGTTAGATCTCATGGAATACAGGGAGGACTAGCCATTTGGATACAGAACTGGCTCAAAGGTAGAAGACAGAGGATGGGGGGTGGAGGGTTGATTTTCAGACTGGAGACCTGTGACCTGGAGTGCCATAAGGATCGGTGCTGGGCCCTCTACTTTTTGTCATTTACATAAATGATTTGGATGTGATCATAGAGGTACAGTTAGTAAGTTTGCAGATGATGTCAAAATTGGAGGTATAGTGGACAGTAAAGAGGGTTACTTCAGATTACAACAGGATCTGGACCAGATGGGCCAATGGGCTGAGAAGTGGCAGATGGAGTTTAATTCAGATAAATGTGAGGTGCTGCATTTTGGGAAAGCAAATCTTAGCAGGACTTATACATTTAATGGTAAGGTCCTAGGGAGTGTTGCTGAACAAAGAAACCTTGGCGTGCAGGTTCATAGCTTCTTGAAAGTGAAGTCACAGGTAGATAGGATTGTGAAGAAGGCGTTTGGTATGCTTTCCTTTATTGGTCAGAGTATTGAGTACGGGAGTTGGGAGGTCATATTGTGGCTGTACAGGACATTGGTTAGGCCACTGTTGGAATATTGCGTGCAATTGTGGTCTCCTTCCTATCAAAAAGATGTTGTGAAACTTGAAAGGGTTCAGAAAAGATTGACAAGGATGTTGCCAAGGTTGGAGGATCTGAGCTACAGGGAGAGGCTGAACAGGCTGGGGCTGTTTTCCCTGGAGCGTCGGAGGCTGAGGGGTGACCTTGTAGAGGTTTACAAAATTATGAGGGGCATGGATATGCTAAATAGACAAAGTCTGTTCCATGGGGTCGGGGAGTCCAGAACTAGAGGGCATAGGTTTAAGTTGAGAGGGGAAAGATATAAAAGAGACCTGAGGGACAACTTTTTCACGCAGAAGGTGGTACGTGTATGGAATGAGCTGCCAGAAGATGTGGTGGAGGCTGGTATAATTGCAACATTTAACATTTTGGATGAGTATATGAATAAGAAGAGTTTGGAGGGATATGGACCGGGTGCTGGCAGGTGGGACTAGATTGGTTTGGAATATCTGGTCGGCATGGACGGGTTGGACCGAAGGGTCTGTTTCCATGCTGTACATCTCTATGACTCTATGACCTGGTCATAGTTCAGCAAATGGTGAAGAACTTTGTACTTTCTGCAAGTGTTAGTCAGGATATGAACTATCAATTTGACCACAACAATGGGAACATGAGCATGCGGTGTCTGCCGTGTTTGGCGTCTGCCAGGGATGCGATGGTATTGTCCTCCTTAGCCCACAGTCCCAGCTGAAGGAATCTTGTTGGGATCTGGGTTGTGTTGGCTCAGAGGGTCATCTGAAAGGGGAGGAATTTCACAACACAAAAATACAGAGGACCAGAAATAATGGGCACATATCTAAAAGGTTAATCCATTCAGTCATAGAACCCAGAAATGCAGATTCAGAGAATTGTTATGGAACAGAAGAAGGCTATTTTGTTCACTGTGTCTATGCTGGCTATCTGAACTGCATGCAAATTTCTTACTTTTTCCCAGTAACCCTGCTTATTATTTCTGTTTAAATAATCATCCAATGACCTGTCAAATTTCCCTGTTGGACCTGTTTCTGCCACATATCCAGGCTGTGTATTCCATATCCCAACTATCACTGTATCAAAAATGCTTTTTCTTACCTCACATTTGCTTCTTTTGCAAAACAGTTGAAAATTGTGCCCTCTAGTTTTCAATCTGGTGACAAGCAAGAGAAGTTTATTTGTATCCATTCTGTCCAGATCCCTCATGGTTTTGAAACCTTTTATCTTTGCATTTTTGTCTCCAAGGTAAACAGTCTCATCTTTACCAGTTATTCCTCACACAATTCTCTTCCGCACTGTCTCCAGTGCATTCTCATCTTTCATAAATTTTTCAGAACTGTACACAATACACCAGTGGAGGCTAACCAGTGTCCCTCTATGCTTACCATACTATTCCTGTTCTTGTACTCCATGCCTTTACTAATGAAGATGAGGATGCTAGATTCCTTATTCACAGTTCTAAAATACTCTGATCCCTGACATGTAATGCCCCAATAAACAATCCATGATTCACTTTACACATTTCTCTTCCATGTTATTGTTGCCCGTCCGATTTGTCTAGTGAATATTAATGTCTTCCTTGACAATTCTTACACTCCTCTATTATTTTCTGATGCATATTTTGTCCTAAGTAAGCCAACTCTTTAGAGACCTATAGAGAATGCCCACCCAAAATGTATTTCCCCTGCTATTCCACCCAAAGCGATTACACATCATAAGAACGAACAAAGAACTGTGGATGCTGGAAATCCAAAACAAAAACAGAAATTGCCAGAAAAACTGGAAGGCCTCTTCAGTCTGAAGAAGGGTCACTGGATCTGACATGTTAACTCTGTTTCTCTTTCCACAGATACTGTCAGATCTGTTGAGTTTCTCAAGCAATTTCAGATTTCATTTTTGATTCCACATCTTGAATGCATTGCACTGAAATCACCACTCACCCACCACACTGATATATCTCTTTATGAATGACAGTACACCACCTCCAATTCCTTTCTGCCTATGTTTTGTGAAATGCTAATATTCTTGAAGTGGTCAGACCATAGTTTCTTTGAGATCCTGAGGGACAAGGAGTGTGTGGATCCTGTCGGGCGGTTCCCTGAGCAGAATGTCAAAGTCATTTGGACTCATCACCAGAAGTGCCAAGACGTAGATGGTTGGTGGTGAGAAGGGCGACTGCCCATCAGATCCTTCTTGTATGCCCAGTTTCTGTGCAGCACTGCATGCTGCCCTCAAGGCAGCTGCAGAATGGAAGAGACTGTCAGACATCTCCTTCTGGAATTTGTCTTTACAAAGAAGAGGGAGATGAATTGGTTTTTGTTGAGAGTCATCTCGAGTAGCTCTGCATCACAGGACACTGTACTCTACAATCTGTTCCCTGGGACGTACACTGAGACAAACATTAACTGCAGCTGGAGGACCATCAACCCGGTCAAAGATGGCCTTTGGTCTGCCCGAAACCTATTAATTTTCCAGAGCAAGGAGTTGACCTTGGCCAAGTGTTGCCGATTGGTACAATCTAAGAAGTAGGGCTATGTCCTGAGAGACATTCTAAAGCTTGGGGCAGCTGCTGCCAAAGTCCAATGGGGAAAGGCTACAGTCTGAGGTCTTTCTGGTGAACTACAATAGGGGTCCATTTAGTTATCAGATCCTCTCAGTACCTCAAATGTATGTAAATATAGTCCTGTATAAAGAAGAAATGCCTTCAGCTTTTTCTTGGAAGTTCAGGGAATGCCAAATGTCAATGTTCATTTGGTCTACATGTTGCAAAGACTGTACAGAAATGCTTTAATTACTGCATATGTATATAAAGGTTTATTATGGATAAAGTATATTCTTGCAAGTAAAAAAATTGTTGAGCTGAATTCTGAACTTTTAATACTGCGACACGTCAGGGACGGGGAGAGTTACCTGGATGCTATGTTTCAAGAGGCAGTCACACATGTTATATTAACTACCTCGAATTTAGTTAGTGATCAGGGACAGGAGGGTGTGACAATGAGCGATGCAGATAGAGGGATCCAGGAGACACTGCTGAAGGAACCTCAGCCCTTGAGCTTGTCTAACAGGTTTGAGATTCTTGCTCCCTGTGTGAATGAGAGAGAGAGGACAGGAGAAGGGAATGAGAAAACTGACCCTAGCACCGTAATATAGGGAGCCATTCAAGAGGGTGGAGAAAAATATAGCTGTAATCAAGAATAGTAGAGTCAGGGTAATAGGCTCTTGTCTCTGTGGCCAGGATCAAGATCCCTGAATGCTGTGTTGCCTGACTGTTGCCTGGGTTCAGCATATCTGATCTGGGCTGTGAGGGAACTTGGAATGGGAGGGGAACGATTCAGCTGTCATAGTCCATGTAGGTACCAACAATATAGGTAGACAGAGGTTCTATTGAGGGAATAAGAGCAGCTAGGGCCTTAATTCAAAAAGCAGAACCAAAAATGTAATTATCTCTGGATTAGTTTCTGAGCCACAAGCTAATTGGCAAAGAGTCAACCAGAATAAAGAGGCAAACATGTGGCTCAAAGATTGTTAAAGGGAGAAACAGGTTTGAATTCCTGCGACGTTGGCATCAGTACTGGAGAAGCTCGGAGCTGTGGACTCCACCTGATCACGCTGGGACCAGATTCATGATGAATCGCATAACCAGGGCTGTGGCTAGGGCTTTGAACTAAGTAGGAGTGGGATGGGTTCATTTGCATGGAAAGTTATGGAAAACTTTAAAAATGTGAATTGGCATTTGAATTTGAATTATATTTATTGTCACAGCAGGAGTAACTGTGATGTTTTGACATATTTCTGGCGCATAGTTTGTGTGATGCCTCCTCGTTGACCCTGCTGGTAAACTCATTATCCTTGGCTGCTGAGTGACAAAACCACTGAGAAAAAGTATGAGATGACCATGGTCTGCACAGACCGAATACCTCAGAATCACACTCCAAATGGAATGAGTATTCCACGTTCAATGGAGCAGTCTGGCTGGGAAGCGTCCTGGATAGACAACCTCCCCACAGCCCAGTACACAACTGCAAGTTGTGTTAAGTTGTTAAGTTGTAAATGCAAAGGTGTGGAGGGATCAGCCGATGTTATTAAAACTTCCAGAACAAGCAGTAAGGCAGAAAGTATAGAAAGGTTAGATTCCCTACAGTGTGGGAACAGGCCCTTCGGCCCAACAAATCCACACCGACCCTCTGAAGAGTAACCCACTCAGACTCATTCCCCTACCCTATATTTACTGCTCACTAATGCACCTAACACTATGGTGAATTTAGCATGACCAATTCACCTGACCTGCACATCTTTTGATTGTGGGAGGAAGCTGGAGCACCTGGAAGAAATCCACACAGACACGGGGAGAATGTGGAAACTCCAAACAAACAGCCACCATAGGCGGGAAATCAAACCCAGGTCCCTGGCACTGTGAGGCAGCAGTGCTAACCAATGAGCCACCACGCCACCCCAAAAGGGTCAGGGTTGGCACAGCAAATAATGGGACAACAATGAAAAGGGGGCAGCCAATACAGGACTGTGGGTTAAACGTGCACAGGACAGGAAACAAGATAAATGAGTTTGTACCACAGATTGGCATTGATAATTACAAAGTTTACATTGATGTAGCTACAAGGTGAACAGGGCTGGCAGCTAAATATGCAAGGACCCGTGTTCTATTGAATGGATAGGCAGATGGGCAAAGGGAGCGGGGTGCCTTGCTATTAAGAAATGAAATTAAATCGAAAGCAAGAAGTAATATAGAGTGGTAAGGCATAGAATCTATGTAGGTAGAGTTGAGGAATCACAAATGGAAACAGATCCTGATAGGAGTTAAGTACAGGCCTCCTAGTAATAGTTAGGATGTGAAGAAGAAAATAAATCAAGAGATAGAAAAGGCGTGTAAGAAAGCACTGTTACAATAATCATGGGGGACTTCAATATGCAGGTGGACTGGGAAAATCAGGTTGGTAATGGGTCTCAAGAAAAGGAATTTGTGGAATATCAATGAGATGGGTTTTGTTGGAGCAACTGTGATAGAGATCACTAGAGAACAGAAATTCTCAATTTGCTGATGTTTAATGAAGCAGATTTGATCAGGGAGCTTAAGGTGAAGGAGCACCTAGGGGGAAATGATCATAATATGATAGCGTTCACTCTGCAGTTTGAGGGGGAGAAGTTGGAATTGGATGGAATGGTAATATAACCGAGCAAGGTAATGACAAAGCCATGAGGAAGTAGTTGGCCAGAGTTGATTGAAAGGGGAGCTGAGCAGGGAAGATGGTGGAGCAGGAATGGCAGGAGTTTGTGGGGGTTGTTTGGGAGGCACAGCAGAAATGCATCCCAAGGACGAAGACACATACTAAAGGGAGGGCAAGGCAATCATGGCTAACAATGGAAGTCAGGAACAGCATAAAAGTGAAAGAAAAAGCCGACAATGTGGTGAAGATCAGTGGAAAGCCAAAGGATTGGGAACCTTTAAAAGCCAACAAAGGCTAATTAAAAATCAAAAGAGGTAGATTAATGCTTGGAATGAGGTCAAACAGGTGGCCCTCATAGAATATGAGTTCCCTGATTAGGGATGTTAATCTAGTCCAATCAGGGAGTCCTGGCTGACAGATATAAACAGGATCACTGGCCACCCAGATGGTTCCTATCTTTCTGGTGGTGGAAATTGAATAAAGATTCATGCACTTTGTGTGTCTCACTGTGTCTCACACCTGCACACACACACCATGGGTGCTGGGGAAAAAATAAGCACTACCGCAGTTAGGCGGTAGTGTGGGGGGTTTTAAAAAAAATAAACAGGAGTGTTAGCTTTGCCCATTTGATGTAAAAATAAATAAATAAAATAAAATAAACAGGATCACTGGCCACCCGGATGTTTCCTATCTTTCTGGTGGTGGAAATTGAATAAAGATTTGTGTACTTTGTGTCTCTCACTGTGTCTCACACCTGCACACACACACCATGGGTGCTGGGGAAAAATAAGCACTACCGCAGTTAGGCGGTAAATAAAAAAAAGGGATTTAACAAAAAAAAACAGAAGATCATTGAAAAAAAACAGGGTTGTGACACAGCATTGCCCTTTTGTGAAGGGCACTGCTTGTCACTGGCCACTTGGGTGTTTCCTATCTTCCTGGTGGTGGAAATTGAATAAAGATTCATACACCTTCTGTCTCTCACTGCGTTTCACACCTACACACACACACACCATGGGTGCTGGGGGAAAAAAACAACAGAAGGGTCCACCTTGGGTCTCTCACTGTGTCTCACCCCTGCACACACACACACACCATGGGTGCTGGGGAAAAAAATAAGCACTACCGCAGTTGGGCGGTAGTGTGGGGGTAAAAAAATTTTTAAAAAATAAACAGGAGTGTTGGCCTGGCCAAACAGGCCATAAGCAGGTCCAGACAGCGGGCATGGAGGGGGTCATTAGGGCCGACTGCCTGCCCTTCTTCTGCGGTTACGTTAGGGCCCAGGTGTCCTTTGAGAAGGAGCACGCAGTCTCCACCAACACCCTGGAGTTGTTCAGGGAGAGGTGGGCGCCACAGGGAGTGGAGTGCATTATCTCCAACCTCCAACTCTATTTTGATTTAGTTCCTGCCCTCCCATTCACTGTTTGATCACACAGGCCCTTTGATGTAAAGGGCACTGCCTGTCACTGGCCACTCGGGTGTTTCCTATCTTCCTGGTGGTGGAAATTGAATAAAGCTTCGTACACCTTGTGTCTCTCACTGTGTCTCACACCTGCACACACACAACATGGATGCTGGGGAAAAAAAAGTAAACAGGAGTGTTGGGGATTCAGTTCAGTCTAGGAGATGGCGCTGAGGTAGCTAGATCAGTGTCATGTACAGTGCATGTGTAAAGGGTGATTGGATACCATCCCTTGTAGTGGAGAAGATGAAATATGAGAGTAAGTTAGCTGGTGATGTAAAAGAAGATTGCAAGATATTTTGGATATATAAGGGGCAAGAGTGGACATTGGACCACTGGAAAATGAGGCTGATAAAGTAGTAATAGAGAATAAAGAGATAGGAGAGGAACTGCATAGGTATTTTGCATCAGTTTTCACATTGAACGATACCAGCAGTATACCAGAACTTCCAGAGATTCGGGGTCAGAGGTGAGTTTAGTGACCATCACTAAGGAGAAGGTGCTGGAGAAGGTGTAAGGTCTGAAATTGGTGACTCAGACTTTATGGACTGCACCCCAGATTTTTGAAGGAGATAGCTGAGGAAGTTGTACAGGCATTGGGGGTGATTTTTCAAGAATCACTGGAATCCAGAAGGGTCCTAAAGGACTGGAAAATGGTTAATATAACACTTATGTTTAAGAAGGGAGTGAGGCAGAAGATAGAAAACTGTTAGACTGACCTCAGCTATCGGTAAGATTTTAGAGTCCATTCTTAAGGATGAAATTGTGGAGTACTTGGAAGTTCTTTAAAAATTATTTTAGATTAGATTACTTACAGTGTGGAAACAGGCCCTTCGGCCCAACAAGTCCACACAGACCCACCAAAGCGCAACCCACCCATTCCCCTACATTTACCCCTTTACCTAACACTACGGGCAATTTAGAATGGCCAATTCACCTGACCTGCACATCTTTGGACTGTGGGATATTGGCATTACTGGCTGGCCAGCATTTATTGCCCATCCCTAGGTGCCCTTGAGAAGGTGGAGGTGAGCTGCCTTCTTGAACCGCTGCAGTTCACCTGCTGTGGGTTGACCCACAATGCCATTAGGAAGGGAATTCAAGGATTTTAACCCAGCGATGCTGGACGATCAATGATGTTCTTCCAATTCAGGATAGTGAGTGGTTTGGAGTGGAACTTGAAGGTGGTGGTGTTCCGATGTATCTGCTGCCCTTGTCTTACTATTGTGGGTCGGGCAGGTGCACCTAAGGGTCTTTGAATTTCTGCAGTGCATCTTGTGTATAGTGCACACTCCTGCTACTGAGCTTCAGTGGAGGGAATGTATGCTTGTAGATGTGGTGCCAATCAAGCGGGCTATTTTGTCCTGGATGGTGTCAAGTAGGGAGTATTCCATCACACTCCTAACTTGCGCCTTGTAGATAGTGGACAGGCTTTGGGGAGTCAGGAAGTGAGTTACCTGCCTCAATATTCCTAGCCCCTGACCTGCTCTTGTAACCACTATTTATGTTGTGAGTCCAGTTGAGTTTCTGGTCAATGATAACCCCCGGGGTGTTGACAGTGATGGATTCAGTGATGGTAATATCGTTGTATGTCAAAGGGCAGTGTTTAGATTGTCTCTTATTGGTGATGGTCATAGCCTGACATTTGCGTGGCACAAATTGTGGGGAGGGGACAAACTGGATGTTTAAGAAGGAAATTGGAGGGAAAGTTAGAACAAGGGAAGTCAAGAAAGACAACTGTATCAATGAGACAGAAAACTCAGAAAGGGATCATGCTGTAAGGCTGAGTGAAATAGGAGTTGATGGGAAGGGTGAGGGCAGTAACAAATTAAAAATACTATACATGAATGCACGAAGCATTAGAAATAAGATGGATGAGCTTGAGGCTCTTTTGGAAATTGGCAGATACAGGATTGTGGGGTTAACTGAGACGTGGCTTCAAGTGGACAGGGCCGGGGAAATGAATATTCAAGGCTACACGTGGTATCATAAGGACAGACTGAGGGGCAGAGGGGGTGGGGTGGCCATGTTGGTAAGGGATGATATTCAGTCCCTTGCGCGGGGGGACCTAGAATCAGGGGATGTAGAGTCAGTGTGGATAAAGCTGAGAAATACTAAGGGTAAAAAGACCCTCTTGGGAGTTATCTACAGACCTCTAAACAGTAGTCTGGATGTTGGATGTAAGGTAAATCAGGAGCTGAAATTGGCCTGTTGCAAAGATGTTACTACAGTTGTTATGGGGGTTTCAACATGCAGGTAGACTTGGAGAATCAGGATGGGATTGGACCTCAAGAAAGAGACTTTGTGGAGTGCCTCAAAGATGGATTCTTAGAACAGCTGGTGCTGGAGTCGACCAGGGAGAAGGCAATTCTGGATCTGGTATTGTGCAACAAACCAGAATTGGTCAGGGACCTTGAACTGAAGGAGCCATTGGGAAGTAGTGACCATAATACATTAAGTTTCAATCTGCAATTTGAGAGGGAGAGGGTACAATCAGAAGTGACAATATTTCTGTTGAATAAAGGGAACTATGAAGCTATGAGGGAGGAGCTGGCCAAAGTTAAATTGTGCAATACCTTAGCAGGGATGACAGTGGAGGAACAATGGTGGATATTTCTGTGTATAATGCAGAAGTTGCAGGATCAGATCATTCCAAAAAGGAAGAAAGATGCTATGAGGAGGCATGGGATGCCTGGCTGATGAGGGAAGTTAAGAAACATATAAAGTTAAAAGAGAAAAGGTATAACATAGTAAAGGTAAGTGGGAAAACGGAGGACTGGGAAGCTTTTAAAGAACATCAGAGGATTACTAAGAAGGAAATACGCAGAGAAAAAATGAGGTACGAAGATAAACTGGTAAACTATCCTCCAATAATATAAAGGAGGATAGTAAATTTTTTTTAGGCACGTGAAAGGCAAAAAAGTGGTAAAGACTAAAATTGGGCCCTTGAAGACAGAAACAAGGGAATATATTACAGGGAACAAAGAAATGGCAGAAGAATTGAATTGTTACTTCAGATCTGTGTTCACTGGGGAAGACACAAGCAATCTCCCTCAGGTAACAGTGGCTGAAGGACCTGAACTTAAGGGAATTTATATTTGCCAGGAATTGGTGTTGGAGAGACTGTTAGGTCTGAAGGTTGATAAGTCCCTGGGGCCTGATGGTCTACATCCCAGGGTACTGAAGGAGGTGGCTTGAGAAATCATGGATGCATTGGTGATTTTTTTCCAGAGTTCGATAGATTCGGGATCAGTTCCTGTGGATTGGAGAGTGGCTACTGTTGTACCACTTTTTAAGAAAGCTGGGAAAGAGAAAGCAGGAAATTATAGACCAGTTAGTCTGACCTCAGTGGTGGGAAAGATGCAGGAGGCTATTATAAAGGATGAAATTACGACACATCTGGATAGGAGTAACAGGATAGGTCAGAGTCAGCATGGATTTATGAAGGGGAAATCATGTTTGATTAACCTTCTTGAATTTTTTGAAGATGTAACTCTGAAGATGGATGAGGGAGATCCAGTAGATGTAGTGTACCTGGACTTTCAGAAAGCTTTTGATAAAGTCCCACATAGGAGGTTAGTGAGCAAAATTAGGGTGCATGGTATTGGGGGCAAAGTACTAACTTGGAAAGTTGGTTGGCTGATAGGAAACAAAGAGTAGTGATAAACGGCTCCATTTTGGAATGGCAGGCAGTGACCAGTGGGGTATCGCAGGGATCAGTACTGGGACCACAGCTTTTTACAATATGTGTTAATGATATAGAAGATGGTATTAGTAATAACATTAGCAAATTTGCTGATGATCTTAAGCCGTGTGACAGTGTTAAATGTGATGAGGATGTTAGGAGATTACAGGGTGACCTGGACAAGTTAGGTGAGTGGTCAGATGCATGGCAGATACAGTTTAATGTGGATCAATGTATGGTTATTCACTTTGGTGACAAGAACAGGAAGGCAGATTACTACCTCAATGGAATCAATTTAGGTAAAGGGGCAGTACAGAGAGATCTGTGTGTTCTTGTACACCAGTCAATGAAGGTAAGCATGCAGGTACAGCAGGTAGTGAAGAAGGCTAATAGCATGCTGGCCTTCATAACAAGAGGGATTGAGTATAGAAGCAAAGAGGTTCTTCTGCAGCTGTACAGGACCCTGGTGAGACCGCACCTGGAGTACTGTGTGCAGTTCTGATCTCCAAATTTGAGGAAAGACATTCTGGCTATTGAGGGAGTGCAGTGTAGGTTCACGAGGTCAATTCCTGGAATGGCGGGATTACCTTACACTGAAAGACTGGAGCAACTGGGCTTGTATACCCTTGTGTTTAGAAGACTGAGAGGTGATCTGATTGAGATATATAAGATTATTAAAGGAATGGACACTCTGGAGACAGGAAACATGTTTCCGCTGATGGGTGAGTGCCGAACCAGAGGACACAGCTTAAAAATACGAGGTAGACCATTTAGGACAGAGATGAGGAAAAACTTCTTCACCCAGAGAGTGGTGGCTGTGTGGAATGCTCCACCCAAGAGGGCAGCGGAGGCCCAGTCTCTGGATTCATTTAAGAAAGAGTTGGATAGAGCTCTCAAGGATTGTGGAATCAAGGGTTATGGAGATAAGGCAGGAACAGGATACTGAATAAGGATGATCAGCCATGATCATATTGAATGGTGGTGCAGGCCTGAAGGGCAGAATGGCCTACTGCTGCACCTATTGTCTGTTATCAGCCCAAACCTAGATATTGTGCAGATCTTGTTGCATTTGAATGGGGACTTCTACAGAACCTGAGGAGTTGAGAATGGTGCTGAATATTGTGCAATAATCTGTGAACATTCACATTTCTGACCTTATGATGGAGGGAAGGTCATTGATGAAGCAGCTGGAGATAGTTAGGCCTCAGATACTACCATGAAGAACTCCTGCGAAGATGTTGTGGAGCTGAGATGACTGAGCTCCAACAACCACATAATCTTCTGATATATCAGGTATGACTCTAACCACTGGAGAGTGTTCCCCCACATTCCCATTGATTCCAGTTTAAATCAGGTTGTTTAATACTCAGTTGAATGCAGCCTTGATGTCAAGCATTGTCACTCGCACCTCACCTCTGGAGTTCAGCTCTTTGGTGCATGTTTGCACCAAGTTTGTAATGAGATCAGGAGCTGAGTGGCCCTGGCAGAACCCAAACTAGGCGTCACTAATCAATTGATGCTTGACAGCACTGTTGATGATTGAGAGTAGGGGCAGTAATTGGCTGGATTGGATTTCTCCTATGTTTTATGTGCAGGACATATTTGGATGATTTCCCACATTGCTGGGTAGATAGTAGTGTTGTAACTGTACTGGAAAATCTCAGCTAGGGGAACAGCAAGTTTTGGAGCACAAGCTTTCAGTACGATTGTCGGAATGTTTTCATAGCCTATAACCTTTTGCAGTATCCAGTGCCTCCAACCATTTTTCGATCTCACATGGAGTGGATCGAATTGGCTGAAGATTGGTGTCTGTGATACTGGAGACCACTGGAGGAGGCTGAGATGGATCATCCATTCAATATTTTTGGTTGAAGATGCTGCGAAGGTTTCTGCCTTGTCTTTTGCATTGATGTGCTCGACTCTTCCATCATTGAAATCAGGGATATTTGTGAAGCGTCCTCCTCAAATGAGTTGTTTATTCATCCACCTCCATTCGCGACTGGATGTGGCAGGACTGCAGAGTTAGTTCTGTCTATCACTTACTGCTTTTGCCATGTGGTGTACAAGGAGTCTTGTTTGGTGGCTTCACTAGGTTGACGCCTCATTTTCAGGTATGCCTGGTGCTGCTTCTGGCATCCACTCCTGCACTCTCTATTGAACTAGGGTTGATCCCCTCGCTTGATGCTAATGGTTGAGTAGGGGATATGCCAGCTTATGAGGTTACAGATTGTGCTGGCATACAATTTTACTGCTATCGATGGCCCACAGCACCTCGTGGATACCAGGCGCACAATAAAATAGAGCTTAGTCAACTTAGCTTCAGCAAGGCAGGTCATGCCTGACAAATCTGTTAGGATGATTTGAGGAGGTAAAAAGCTAGTTAGACAAAGTAGTGCCAGGGACATGATCTATTCCAGGAGGCCTTTGACAAGGTGCCACACAGGAGGCTGCGAAATAAGATAAGAGCTTATCATCTTAGGGACAAATTACTGGCATGGATATCAGATTGACTGACTGGCAGAAGGCAGGGAACATGTTAAAGGGGTCTTTTTCAGGATGGCAGCCAGTGACTCATGGAGTTCCACTAGTGATTAGTACAGTAACTAATCTGGGACCACAACTATGCACCTTATATGTTAATGATCTGGGCAAAGGAACTGAGGGCATTGTTACTAGGTTTATGAATGACACAAAGATAGGTGGAGGGACAGGTAGTGTTGAGGAGTAAAGGAGGCTTTGAAAAGACTTGGACAGGCTAGCAGAGTGGGAAAAGAAGTGAGAAATGGAAAGCAATGTGGCAAGGTGTGAAGTTATGCACTACGGCAGGAAGAATAGAGGTGTAGTCTATTTTCTAAATAGGGAAAGGCTTGGGAAATCTGAAGCACAAAGGGACTTAGGAGTCTTAAGGATTCCCTTAATGTTAAGATGCAGGTCCAGAAGATCAAACCGTATTGAATCCAGGCTGGTGAGATGGCAAATTGGATAGAAATTTTGCTTAGCCATGGAAGACAGAGGTGAGTTGTAGAGGGGTGTTTTTCGAACTGATGATTTGTGACCAGTGGTGATCCACAAGCATCAGTGCCAGAAAATCTGTTTGTAATTTACACACCTGATTTGGATGAAAATGTCAGTGATCTGATCAGTAGTTTTGCAGATGATTTGAAAATTGGTGGAATTGTGGATAGTGAAGAAGGTTATCAAAGGGTGCAGCAGAATATAGATCAGCTGTAAAGTTGGGCAGAGAAACGGCAGATGGAGTTTCATTTGGACAAGTGTGAGATGATGCATTTTGGGAATTCAAATGCAAGAAGAAGGTAAATAGGAAGTGGCAGGACCATTAGGAGTATTGATATACAGAGGGATCTTGGTTTGCAAGCCCATAGCTCACTGAAAATGGCAACACAAGTGTATAAGTCGATAAAGCAACTATACTACATGCTTGTCTTCATTGGTCAGAACATTCAGTGTAAAGGTTGGCAAATCATACTGTAACTGTATGAGACTTTGTTCAGGCGACATCTAGAGTACTGTGCATGGTTTCAGATTGCCATAGGATGTGAAGGCTTTGGACAGGGTGTAAAAGATTGGAATATATTAGCTATAAGGAGTGGCTGGACAAATTTGGATTACTTTCACGAGAGTATCAGAGACTGAGGTGCGACCTGATAGAAGTATATAAAATTGAGGGGCATGCATAGGGGATAGTTGGACTCTCTTTCCCAGAGTGGAAGTGTCAAATACTAGAGAGGTTTAATATAAGGGGGGGAATTGTTTTTCTACAGACCGTAGTAGGTGTCTGAAATGCACTACGAGGGGAGGTTTTTGCAGCAATAATAAAATTTAAGAGGCATTTAGATAGCTACATGAGCAGGTACAGAATAGAGGGATATGAACCATGTACAGGCAGATGGGATTAGGGTAGAATGACATCATGGTTGGCACAAGCATGTTGGGCTAAAGGGCCTGTTTCTATGCTGTACTGCTCTATGTTCTGAGAGAGTGACACTTGCTCTTAATTTAATTTGTAAATTATTCACTAAATGACCCATTGAATTAATATGGTTAGACTGACCTGACAGGGATGGTGATGTGCTCTGACTGCAGTATGTGAGGATTTGCAAAAGGCATTGCAATCTCAGAAACATAGCTGCAGTAAGTATGTACAGCGTTTCAACTGTAGCTCTTTATTTTTGAGCTGGTGTCTGAGTTGCAGATATTGCCGGGTCTCAGGTAGGAGCAGAGTGACTTGGACACTTTGTTCCAGGAGGCAGTCGGTCTTAAGATTAAGTAAACCTGAAGAATTGGTCTATGGTCAGGTACAGGAGTATGTGATGAGAGTGACACTGGTTTGGGCAACAAGTAAATCAAGATGGAGGAACATCAGTCTTGGTCTTTACCTAATGGGTTTGTCACCTGTGTGAGTGAGGAGCAGGAGGACTTCAAGCTGGATGAGTGGATTGCCTGTGGTGCTATGGCTTAGGATTCTGTTAAAGTGGAGTGAGAGGAACGTCCACATGAAAGATGTGGGGAATAGCTACTGTTCTCTGCAAACATTACTAGGGAGTCTAGAGATTGTGTTGCCTGCTTCGTGTCAGTTTAAGGCAATCTGATGGAATTATGCATTATGTTGAGATGTACTATTGATTTTGTTGGTGTACACGCATTTTCCATCGGTTTGCTCATAGTTTCTTTTTAGTGCAATATTGACTGCCTGACTAGGTTATGCACTTTGTTGCAATGTTCTCTTGGTTAATACTTCAGAAGGTTACCCGCATTTTCCAGAGGTTTCCTCAAACTTTGTTTCTTTGATGTAAATTTGCTTCCCAATCTGAAATATGCATTCTGTTATAATGCACTATTGATTTCAAGAAGGTAAGTGTATTTTGATTTTTCAGGTGAAAATTTGCTTTTCTGCCTGCATTATATGCCTTTTGCTGAGATGTACTCTGCTTCAAAGAAGCCTTTCCCTACATTTTCCAATGGTTTGCTTGTACCGTTGATTTCTTGGTACAAAGTTGATTTTCTGAATTTTGCATTTTGTTGAGAGCTACTCTTAGTTTTAAGAATGTATGTACATTTTCTAGAGATTTGCTTATACTTTTAAGTTTTTTTAGGTGCACAGTTACACTCCTGAATAAAAGAAAATGTTTTGCTGAGATTTTAATTAGTTTGCAGTTTGAATTAATAATGGGTTGAAGGACTATAGGGAGTGAAAGTGGGGTTGAGGCTGAGATGAGATTAGCCAGGATTGAATCAAACAGTGGAGCATGTTTGGGGACTGAATTACCTTCTCCTGCTCCCAATTCTTATATTCCTTGCAGATTAACAGGAGCTTGGAGTGAAAGGGGGAAGAATCCAGCTGTTGTGATACACATGGAAACCAATAGCATAGGCAGAATCAAGAAAGATGTTCCATTAAGTTGGAGGCTCCAAATTAAAATGCAGAGCATCAGAAGTACTCGTTGTTGGATTGCTACCTATTCCACCTGCCAACTACACCCTCAACTACCCTGACCTGACACCATCCCTCTGCCCTGGAACTGATAGCTTTTATCTTCCAGGATCCTTACACTCCCTTCCTCCAGGGACTTACCAGCCCACCCACCCACTGTTGGTCCTGATATGACTCCCCACCATACCCATGGGCTGGGGAAGGTGGCACGGGGCTGCCAATCAGACAATTAAATGAATGGCTCTTAAATTGCTGTGGGAAGAAAGGGTTTTGATTCAAGGGCTACTATCATCAGTATGTAGGGAAGAGTGAATCCACTGGGTGGGCTCAACTTGAACCAGGTTGGGATCAGTGACCTGACTTATCATGTAACAAGGGTTTTGGGCAAAGTTTTAAACTAACATGGAGGGATTCCATGAAATGGGATTTAGAAATGCAATAAGGTTGAGGCATACAAGAGCACAGTGGTTCCAGACCTTTTCAGTACCAAGGCACACTTCATTGAGACAAACAATTCCATGGTGCACCCACTATTTTCCAGCTCAATTATTATTCTCAAAAATCACACTTAATTGCACTTACTTTGGTTTCAACTTCAATAGAGGTTTGCAACATGGTGAATACAACAAGATGAAAAGCATTAATGTTTCACCATCCACTGGCAAAATACATGGTCATTGACAGTGAATGCAGACACATTTTCAAAATCTATTCAACTTACCTGTTTCTAATTATTCATCAGAAATGGATCAGAGCAAAATGCAAAGTCGAGTAAATTGTAATTTACTGGGTTAGTAAGGAACTTGGAACTGGCAATATGTGCAGAGTCTTTTGATCTCTGGAGTAGTTGCTGAGATGGCCACCTGGAAATCTTGATCCATTGACAAGTGCACGCCCCTGTTATTTCTTTCATGTAGTGTATAACCTAGGATTGCAGATACATAATTCATTGAAGTTTGTGTCACATATAGACAAGATGGCTAAAAAGGCATTTGGCACAGTTGCCTTCACTGCCCAGTCCTTTGTGTATAGGAGTTGGGAAAGTCATGTTGAAGATGTACAGGGCATTGGTGAGGCCTTTTCTGGAGTCCTGAGACCAGTTCTGGTCACCCTGTTATAGGAATGATATCATCAAAGTGGAGAAGGTTCAGAAAAGATTTACCAGGATGGTGCCTGGTATGGGGTGGCATGATGGCTCAGTGGTTTGCACTGTTGCCTCACAGTACTGGGGGCCCATATTCAATTCCAATCTTGGGCGACTGACTGTGGAGTTTGCACATTCTCCCCATGTTTGTGTGGGTTTCCTCCTACAGTCCAAAGATGTGCAAGTTAGGTGAATTGGCTGTGCTAAATTGCCCATAGTGCTCAGGGGTGTGTAGGTTAGGGGGAATCGGTGTAGATTTGTTGAGACAAATGGCCTGTTTCTACATTGTAGAGATTCTATGAAAGGTCTGAATTATAATGATAGGCTGGGACTTTTTTCATTGGAGCATCGGAGGTTGACAGACAACCTGAAGAAATTTATAAAATAATGAGGTATAGATAAGCCAATGGTAGTTGTTTTTTTCCCTAAGATGGGGATTTCAAGACTAGAAAGCACATTTTTAAGGTGAGAGGAGAGTGATTTAAAAAAGATATGAGGCAAACCTTTTACACAGAGAATGGTTCATTTGTGGAATGAACTTTCTGAAGAAGCGGTGGACATGGGTACAATTCCAACATTTAAAAGATATTTGGATATGTACATGAACAGGAAAGGTTTGGAGTGATAAGGACCAGAAGCAGGCAGTTGGGACTAGTTTAGTTTAGGATTATGTTAGGTATGGAATGGTTGGACTGAAGGGTCTGTTTCAGTGCTGTATGACTTAATGATGACTGACAAGAGATCTATTAACATGGGTCATCAATCATTATCATCCTCATTATTACTTAATCTCTTACTTATCTCTTCTCAGGACATCTGCAGGGTCCCAACATCCATCCCTGAATTACTAGATGTTCCGAAGACCAGAAGATTTGAGTCATGACATCTTCTTGAGAAATTAATTTGTTAAAATGAAGAATCATATTTTAATTCATATGCTTAACACTTGTGTAGAATTAGTCATTGATCTTGCATATATAACTATGAAAGTCTTGTTTTATCTATATGTCATGTTTTTAAATTGCAATTTCTTTTATGAAAGATATATTCCAGACTGCGCCCAAACTAGTGTCAAAAGAGAATCACCATTAAACAGAGTTGCTAAGGTAACCATCCTTGTCCCACTCCCCTCATCTCTTTTTCTATTAGTTGTAAAATGAGTAGATCTCATGCTTGGCTATTGTGCCAAACAGGGCAGGCATCACATTGCAGGAACCTTCCTTCCAGTAATAGTAGGGCCCACAAATCCCTGGGGAAAGGCTTATCTGACCATGTTCCGTACGCAGATAGAAAAACTATTTGCACTTTTGAACCAATAATCAGACAATATAGTGACATCAAGGCTACAGATATTGCTTTAGTCACCTCTAGATGGCACTAAGGAATAACAGATCAAACCAAATAATTTGGTATGTAAGTTGACATGCAATTGTTAGTTCTGTGTCACATTAATCAAAAAGGTGTCAGCCTCCACATTGGCCAACTTTATCTTAACTGCTTTACTGTTCCCCATTCATTGAAGTGAGTTCTCTAGATCATGAATATTTAATGTAATCACCAATGTTATTTGATACGTTACAATGTTTAAATTGCAGCAGAATAAATAACATTGCAACCAGTTACAGAATACAGTACTAGGCATCTGCATTCAGGCACAGGAAGGGCCGAAGGGTGTCTAAGGGTGAACCCTTGTAAATTAGTTATAATGTAACCAGAATACATAGTGTGCAAGTTCGGGGGCTCTGATTTCAGTGACTGCTTGTAAAAGCTGATGTACTAACATTGGTGGTGGTACCATACGGGCAAGAAACTGGGAGTTAGCAAAAAGTATTTAAAGGATTTACTTATTTCTAACATTCAATAGAGAAGTCATAAGTAACTTGCCCTTCTGAAAGGAAGGCATTTGGAGGTCAATCATCTCAGCCCCAGGACATCACTGCAGCAATTCCTCAGTGAATTCAGTCCTAGGCCAAACTACCTTCAGCTGCTTCATCTATTTCCTGCCCTCTGCCCTAACGTCAGGCATGTTTGCCAATGATTGTGTAATGTTTGGCATTGCTCATAACTTTGCAGACTGAAGCAATCTATGTCTATTTGTAGAAAGACCTGGACAATTCCAGGTTTGGCCTAATCAGTGGCAAGTAACCTTCATGTTACACAAGTGCCAAGCAATAGCTATCTTGAACAAGGAAGGAGGAGGCAAAGTGAGCATCGATCACTTGGAGATGGAGCTGGAGAAATATAAGGGGAACCAGGAAATGGGAGAGAAGTTCAATAAGTATATTGCATTAATCTTCACAGAAGAAGACATTCCAAAAATACTAAACTAAGCAGCAAAAGGAAGAAAAATAAATGCAATAACTATTATGAGAGAAAAGTACTATACAAAACATTAGTGCAGCCACACTTGGAATATTGTGTACAGTTCTGGTCACCCCATGACAGAAAGGATGTGGAAACATTGGAAAAGGTACCGAGAAGATTTACCAGGATGTTGCCTGGTCTGGAGGGAAGGTCTTATGAGGAAAGGCTGAGAGATTTGTGTCTGTTCTCATTGCAAAGAAGAAGGCTAAGGGGAGATTTGATAGAAACATACAAGATGATCAGAGGATTAGATAGGGTAGACAGTGAAAGCCTTTTTCCTAGGATGATGAAGTCAGCTCATACGAGGTGGCATAACTGCAAAATTGAGGGGTGATAAATTTAAGACAGATGTCAGAGGCAGGTTCTTTACTCAGAGAGTAGTAAGAGTGTGGAATGCCCTACCTGCCAATGTAGTTAATTCAGCCACATTAGTGAAGAGTCAACCACACACTGCTGTGGGTTTGGAGTCAGACTAGATAAGGATGGCAGTTCCCTTCCATAAAGGACTTTAGTGAACCAGATGATTTTTTTCTGACAATTGACAACACCACTAGTTCGATCACACTTACAATATTATGAACAACCCTTCACCACCAACATGTAGTAGCAGTAGTATGAGACATCTAGAAGATATAATGCAACAACTCATCAGAGCTCCTTTGGCAGCCCCTTCCAAACTTTCAAACTCTTGTCACCTTGAAAAACAAGAGAAGGAGTTGTGTGGGAACACCCCAACCTGCAAGTCGCCATCAAGCTACACACAATCCTGAAACAAATACCCAAACATTTTGCTGCTTCTTCACTGTTTTACTGGGTCATTAAACTGGAATTCTTTCCATTTACGTAATATGCAGCTCCTTTATTCTCCCTGTTACCTCACATTTTCCCACATTTTATCCCATCTGCTGGACTTGCCCATTCACTTAACCCTGTCTATACCCCTCTGTAGACTTCTTAACAGCATTGTGAGCATTTATACTTGCCAATTTGAAGAGATATAAGAAGCATGAATGTCAATATTTCATACAGTGGCCCCAAGAACTAATGGATGCAAGACTCTACAGACACCGGAACAGTTCCTGTGGATTGAAGGATAGCTAATGAAACCTGATGAATTAAAAATAAGTGGTACAGAGAAAATAGGGGATAATAGATCAGTTTAGGAAAAATGCTAGAGTCTATTCTAGAAGATGCAATAGCCTAGAATTTGGACAACAGTGACAGGATTGGACAGAGTCAGCATGGATTTATGGAAGGGAAATTATGCTTGACAAATCTACTGGAATTTTTCAAGGATATAAGGTGATAAGTGGAAACAAAGGGATGTGGCTTACTTGGACTTTAAGAAGGTGTTTAATAAGGTCCCACAAAAGAAATGAGCATGTAAAATTAAAGCTCATGGGATTGGGGGCAGTGTACTGACATAGATAGAGAACTGGTTGGCAGACTAAAAGCAAAGAATAAATGGATCATTTTCTGAGTGGCAGAGAGTGACTAATGAGTACTGCGGTGGTTAGTGCTTCGACCACACATGATCTTAATATATACGAATGATATATATGAGAGGACTAAACATAATATCTCCAAGTTCACAGGCGATACAAAGCTGGGTGGGAGGGTGATCTTTGAGGAGATGATGTTTAGGTGTGATTTGGACAAGTTGATTGAGTGGGCAAATACATGGCAAATAAAGTAGAATGTGGGTAAATGTGAGGTTATCCACTTTGGTAGCAAAAACAGGAAAGCAGATTATTATCTGAATGGTGATAGATTGGAAAGGGAGGAGAAGCAATGGGCCCTGGGTGTCCTCGCACACCAGACACTGTCGGTAAGCAGTGCAGGTGCAGTAGGCGGTGAAGGAGGTATATAGCATGTTGACTTTCATAGCAAGAAGATTCAAGTACAGGAGCAGGAACATCTCACTGATATTATTTTGGGAGTTGTTAAGACAAGACCTGGAGTATTTTGTGCAGTTCTGGCCTCCTTACCTGAGGAGGGATGCTCTGCTTATGGAACGACTGCATAAGGGCTTACAAGACTGATTCCTAGGATGGCAGCACTGATGTATGTAGGAGGAATTCTTCGGTTAGGGTCATATTCATTGGAGTTTAGAAGAATGGGAAGAGGGGAGCTGCTTATAGAAACCTATAAAATTCTAACAGGTCTAGACAGGGTAAGTGCAGGAAGGATGTTCCTGATGAGAAGGGGTCCAGGGGTCACACTTTAAGGAAATGGGGTGGTTATTTAAAACTGTTGAAGAGAAAGGTCTTCACTCAGAGAATAATTGAACTTGAATTCTCTGCCACCGATAGTAGATACAGAGTCATGGAATCATACAGCACAGAAACAAACCTTTTGGCCCAACTCGGCTCTGGTTGGAATGCCATGCTTCTAGGAATTTTTGTGCTTGTCTTTGTTTGGCTTGTCCTAGGATGGAAGTGTTGTCCCAGTTGAAGTGGTGTCCTTCCTCATCTATATGTAAGGCTATTAGTGAGAGAGGGTCATGTTGTTTTGTGGCTAGTTGACGTTCATGTATCCTGGTAACTAGTTTTCGACTGAGTCAACACATCCATCCCAGGACAAGCCAAACAGAGACATGCAGGAGAATTCCTAGAAGCATGGCATTCCAACTGGATCTCTATCAACAAACACATTGACATGGACCTGATTTACCACCTCCTGAGAAAAAGAACAGGAAATGACATACCATAAGAAATGACATCACCACTGTAAATGGCATCACCAATCCAAATAAACTCAAACATATAAATAGAAAGCAGGAATCATCAGCAACGCTTTGTCCAGAGGCTCACTGAAGATGTTACCTAGTATGGTGATGAAACGTCTGAAACTGAACCTCATCTCAGTGAGCAAACCTACATCCAGAACCTCAACCTGAGCTACAAATCTTCTCAAAACTCACTGATAGTATATAATTATCAAGGACCCGCAGTAGCTGTTCCTTGAATAAGCTCCACATTTCAATGTGTCCATCCCTGCAAGTTTCCTTCCCTAACCTATGCATCCTAAATCTTGCCTAATTGCATCATAATTGCCTTTCCTCCACTTATACCTCTTTCCCTGCAGTATATACGTATCCCTGCCCATCGCTATTGTAAACATAACCAAATTGTGGTCACTATCACCAAAGTGATCACCTACCTCCAACTCTAACACCTGACCAGGTTCATTCCCCTGTACCAAATCCAATATTGCATCACCCCTTGTTTGCCTGTCTACATACTGTCAGAAATCCCTCCTGAAAACATTGAACAAAAACTGATCCATCAAAACTACTTGAAGTATAGAACTCCCAGTCAATATTTGGGGTAAGTTAAAGTCCCCCATAACAACTACCCTGTTATTCTCACTCTTATCTAGAATCACCTTTGCTATCCATTCCTCGACATCCCTGCAACAATTCAGAGGCCTATAGAAAACACCCAACAGTGTGAAATCTCCTTAACTGTTTCTAACCTCAGTCCAAACTACCTCAGTGGATGAGTCCTCAAACATTATCTCAGCTGCTGTAACATTGCCCCTAATTAACAATACCACCACACCTCCTCCCCCAACCCCCTACTTTTCTTCTCTGTTCTGACCGAAACATCTAGATCCCAGAATCTGCAACAACCATTCCTATCCCTCCTCTAGTCATGTCTTGAAAAGGCCACAACATCGAAATCCGAGGTACCAACCCATGCTGTAAGTTCACCCACCTTATTCCGGATGGTCCTGGCATTGAAGTACACACATTTCAAACCAACATCATGATTGATGGTGTGCTGTCTCGCGACCTTGTAAACCTATCCCCGACCACACTGCCCTCAACCTCCTGTACACTGGAATTACAATGCAGGTTCCCATCCCCCTGCTGCATTAGTTTAACCGCGCTCCCCCCGAAAGCAATAACTAAAGAAAACATTTGTTACCTTACCAACCGATGCACAGAACTTATTTTTTGCTCAGAGGAGAAGATTGGGTGGGAGACACAACTCAAGTAGTGTTTCAGGTAAAGCAATTGCCCAGCTATGTGACCTTGTGACCTCTCCGACTGCTTCCAGGAATTGAGGGGCAACTGTTTTACACAGAGGGTGGCACGCATATGGAATGAGCTGCTAGCGGAAGTGGTTGAGGCGGGTACATTAACAACATTTAAAAGGCATTTGGATAAATACATAGATAGGAAAGGGTTAGAAGGCTATGGATAAAGTGAGGACTGCAGATGCTGGAGCTCAGAGTCAAGAGTGGGATGCTGGAAAAGCACAGCAGGTCAGGCAGCATCTGAGGAGCAGTATTAGATTAGACTCCCTACAGTGTGGAAACAGGCCCTTCAGCCCAACCAGTTCACACCAGCCCTCCAAAGAGTAACCCACCCAGACCCAACTCCCGCTGACTAATGCACCTAACACTGTGGGCAATTTAGCATGGCTAATTAACCTGATCTGCTCATCTTTAGACTGTGGGAGGAAACCAGAGCACCCGGAGGAAACCCACGCAGACACGGGGAGAATGTGCAAACTCCACACAGACAGTTGCCCGAACCTGGGATCCTGGTGCTGTGAGGCAGGAGAGCTAACTACTAAGCCATCATGGTGGTAAAAACAATGACTGCAGATGCTGGAAACCAGACTCTGGATTAGTGGTGCTGGAAGAGCACAGCAGTTCAGGCAGCATCCTAGGAGCAGCAAAATCGACGTTTTGGGCAAAAGCCCTTCATCAGGAATAAAGGCAGTGAGCCTGAAAGCGTGGAGAGATAAGCGAGAGGAGGGTGGGGGTGGGGAGAAAGTAGCATAGAGTACAATAGGTGATTGGGGGAGGGGATGAAGGTGATAGGTCAGGGAGGAGAGGGTGGAGTGGATAGGTGGAAAAAGAGATAGGCAGATAGGACAAGTCCGGACAAGTCATGGGGACAGTGCTGAACTGGAAGTTTGGAACTAGGGTGAGGTGGGGAAAGGGGAAATGAGGAAATTGTTGAAGTCCACATTGATGTCCTGGGGTTGAAGTGTCCCAAGGTGGAAGATGAGGCGTTCTTCCTCCAGGCGTCTGGTGGTGAGGGAGTGGCAGTGAAGGAGGCCCAGGACCTCCATGACCTTGGCAGAGTGGGAGGGGGAGTTGAAATGTTGGGCCACTGGGCGGTGTGGTTGATTGGTGCGGGTGTCCTGGAGATGTTCCCTAAAGCGCTCTGCTAGGAGGCGCCCAGTCTCCCCAATGTAGAGGAGATCGCATCAGGAGCAATGGATACAATAAATGATATTAGTGGATGTGCAGGTAAAACTTTGATGGATGTGGAAGGCTCCTTTAGGACCTTGGATAGAGGTGAAGGAGAAGGTGTGGGCGCAGGTTTTACAGTTCCTGCGGTGGCAGGGAAGGTGCCAGAATGGGAGGATGGGCGTGGACCTGACCAGGTAGTCACAGAGGGAATGGTCTTTGCGGAAGGTGGAAAGGGGTGGGGAGGGAAATATATCCCTGGTGGTGAGGTCTTTTTGGAAGTGGCGGAAATGTCGGCGGATGATTTGGTAGGGTGGAAGGTGAGCACCAGGGGCGTTCTTTCCTTGTTATGGTTGGAAGGGTGGGGTCTGAGGGCGGAGGTGCAGGATGTGGACGTGATGCGTTGGAGGGCATCTTTAACCACGTGGGAAGGGAAATTGCAGTCTCTAAAGAAGGAGGCCATCTGGTGTGTTCTGTGGTGGAACTGGTCCTCCTTTGAGCAGATATGGCAGAGGCGGAGGAATTGAGAATACGGGATGGCATTTTTGCAAGAGGTAGGGTGGGAAGAGGTGTAATCCAGGTAGCTGTGGGAGTCGGTGGATTTGTAAAAAATGTCAGTGTCATGTCAGTCGTCATTAATGGAGATGGAAAGGTCCAGGAAGGGGAGGGAGGTGTCAGAGATGGTCCAGGTAAATTCAAGGTCAGGGTGGAATGTGTTGGTGAAGTTGATGAATTGCTCAACCTCCTCGCGGGAGCACGAGGTGGTGCCAGTGCAGTCATCAATGTAGCGGAGGAAGAGGTGGGGAGTGGTGCCGGTGTAATTACGGTAGATCAACTGTTCTACGTAGCCAACAAAGAGACAGGCATAGCTGAGGCCCATACGTGTACCCATGGCTACCCCTTTGGTCTGGAGGAAGTGGGAGGATTCGAAGGAGAAATTGTTAAGGGTGAGGGACCAATTTGGCCAAACGAATGAGAGTGTCGGTGGAAGGGTACTGTTGGGGACATCTGGAGTGGAGAAAACGGAGGGTTTGGAGGCCCTGGTCATGGCAGATGGAGGTGTAGAGGGATTGGATATCCATGGTGAAGATGAGGTGTTGGGGTTCGGGGAAACGGAAGTCTTGGAGGAGGTGGAGGGCGTGGGCGGTGTCTCGAATGTATGTGGGAAGTTCCTGGACTAGGGGCATTAGGACAGTGTCAAGGTAGGTAGAGATGAGTTCAGTGGGGCAGGAGCATGCTGAGACAATGGGTCGGCCAGGGTGGTCAGGCTTGTGGATCATGGGAAGGAGGTAGAACTGGGCAGTGTGGGGTTCCCGGACTATGAGGTTAGAAACTGTAGGTGGGAGATCTGCTGAGGTGATGAGGTTCTGTATGGTCTTGGAGATGATGGTTTGGTGATGGGGGGGGAGGGTCATTGTCGAGGGGGCAGTAGGAAGAGGTGTCCTCGAGTTGGCGTTTGGCTTCAGCGGTGTAGAGGTCAGTGCGCCAGACTACCACTGCACCCCCTTTATCCGCTGGCTTGATGGTGAGGTTGGGATTGGAGCAGAGGGATTGGAGAGCAGAGCGTTGTGAGGGTGAGAGGTTAGAGTGGGAGAGGGAGGTAGACAGGTTGAGGCGGTTAATGTCCCAGCGGCAGTTGGAAATGAAGAGATCGAGGGCAGGTAATAGGCCAGCACGGTGTGTCCAGGTGGATGCAGTGTGTTGGAGGTGGACGAAGGGGTCCTCGGAAGGTGAGTAGGAATCCTGATTGTGAAAGTAAGCTCGGAGGTGGAGGCGACGGAAGAATTGTTCGACATCACGGCGTGTATTAAATTCATTGATGTGTAGACGGAGGGGGACGAAGGTGAGTCCTTTGCTGAGGACTGATCATTTGTCCTCAGTGAGGGGGAGGTCTGGAGGGATGGTGAAAACTCGGCAAGGCTGGGAGCTGGGATCTGTTGTGGGTGTGGAGCTGGGAGTGGAGCCAGTAACTGGAGTGGGTGTGGTGGTGGGGGGAATGGGGGTGGAGTCATGAGCAGGGGTATTGTTCCCCTCGGGGTCCTTGGAGGTGGAGATAGTGACAGTGAGGTTTGTGGGGGGCGTGTCAGCAGAATCTCCTTTTCCACCTATCCACTCCACCCTCTCCTCCCTGACCTGTCACCTTCATCCCCTCCCCCACTCACCCATTGTACTCTATGCTACTTTCTCCCCACCCCACCCTCCTCTAGCTTATCTCTCCACGTTTCAGGCTCACTGCCTTTATTCCTGATGAAGGGCTTTTGCCCGAAATGTCGATTTTGCTGCTCCTTGGATGCTGCCTGAACTGCTGTGCTCTTCTAGCACCACTAATCCAGAATACTGAGCCATCATGCCACCCCAAAAAGCCTACTGCACCTGGTATTCTCAGGCGGTCTCCCATCCAAGTACTAACCAGGCCTAAATCTGCTTTGCTTCTGAGATAGTTGAGATCGGGCATTTTCAGACTAGTATCAACATTTTTGGCAAAAATCTTCATTCCTAATGAAGGGCTCTTGCCCAAAATGTCGATTCTCCTGCTTCTCGGATGCTGCTTGATATGCTGTGCTTTTCCAGCACCACACTCTCGACTTAGAAGGATATGGGTCAAGTATAGGGACATGGATTAACATGGATAGATATTTTGGTCAGCATGGACTGGTTTGGGCCAAAGGGCCTGTCTCTGTGCTGTAGGAATCTATAACTCTATGGTGCTGCTCTTGGAATGACTTGCTGCACTCTCCATTGAACCAAATATACAAAATCCAATGGAATTATTGTCTCTGAGATCTTTTTCAATCTACTCCAGAGTCTATTGCATTCTATAATGACTGTCAAATCTACTGTGTTGTATTTTGTAACTTTCAAGAATGCTGAGTGATCTAAATATCAAAGGCTTTTTAAAGAGAATTTCAGTGTTGAAGACAACCAGGGGTTTGGGATAATTTTCACAGCCACCACAGGCTGGGATTGGGAATGTACAGGGATGTAATGAGTGGGTCTTTCAATGAGTAAAGTGATTTATACCCTTACCAAGCTAAGATGGCTTTTATATAAATGAGTGAATTAACTTAAGTTGGCCAGCGAAATTAAAATTAGCTGTTAAAACACAGCGAAACCTATAATAACGATGACAAACATTTTCCTCCCTAGGTGTAGACTTTAAACTGGAATCCAATTATTGTAACTATTTTCTGATGCCTAGACACTTTGTCTAACTCAGAGTATTAATCTTTTGGTGGTTTTTCCTAGAAGTGCAAAATGTTGCTTACAAAACAATGAACAGATACAAAAATATGGAAATCAGGTTAACTTACAGAGATATCTCTGGGTGTACTAGAACATATTTCATGTAAGTTCCATAGATTCAAACCAGTGAGGTAATTTTATATTCAAAGTCTCAGTAGTCTATGTAACTGTACTCATCAGAATTTGAAAGCTGCAGCATCTTACCCCAAAACAATTGAAGTAAAATAAAATGAGAACATTACCAGCATCAAACAGCAGATGTCTCCCTAGCCTGTTCATATTCTGGTGATAAAAGATAACTGGAATCTTTAAATTGTGTTTAAATTCAAACATTTGAGATTTAGACCATGTCTAACAGTTAAAGTGAGTTTTATTAGATTTGATGGGCCTATCCCACAACAAAGGAACAAACAGACAGAATAAAGCCAGATGGGAAATTAAATCATGAGGAGCACACAGGATTTGCAATGGTACACAGATTACATGAGCAGGCAAGTGCAATGAAGTTGAATATGCAAAAAATGTGGAGTTATTTACTTTAACAGGAAGAAACATGAAACGGTATTAAAGAGGTACAGTTAGTAAGTTTGCAGATGATATCAAAATTGGAGGTGTGGTGGATAGCGAAGAAGGTTACAACAGGATCTTGATGAGATGAGCCAATGGGCTGAGGAGTGGCAGATGGAGTTTAATTCAGATAAATGCGAGGTGCGGCATTTTGGGAAAACAAATCTTATCAGGACTTATACACTTAATGGTAAGGTCCTAGGGAGTGTTGCTAAACAAAGAGACCTTGGAGTGCAGGTTCATAGCTCCTTGAAAGTGGAGTCACAGGTAGATAGGATAGTGAAGAAGGCATTTGGTATGTTTTCTTTTATTGGTCAGAGTATTGAGTACAGGAGTTGGGAGGCCATGTTGCAGCTGTACAGGACATTGGTTAGGCCAGTGTTGGAATATTGTCTGCAATTCTGGTCTCCTTCCTATCGGAAAGACGTTGTGAAACTTGAAAGGGTTCAGAAAACATTTACAAGGATGTTGCCAGGGTTGGAGGATTTGAACTATAGGGGGAGGCTGAACAGGCTGGGGCTGTTTTCCCTGGAGCGTTGGAGGCTGAGGGGTGACCTTATAGAGGTTTACAAAATTATGAGGGGCATGGATAGGATAAATAGGCAAAGTTTTTACCCTGGGGATGGGGATTCCAGAACTAGAGGGCATAGGTTTAGGGTGTGAGGGAAAAGATATAAAAGAGACCTAAGGGGCAATGTTTTCACACAAGGAGTGGTACGCGTATGGAATGAGTTGCCAGCGGAAGTGGTGGAGGCTGGTACAATTGCAACATTTAAAAGGCATTTTGATGGGTATATGAATAGGAAAGGTTTGGAGGGATATAGGCCAGGTGCTGGCAGATGGGACTAGATTGGGTTGGGATATCTGGTCGGCATGGATGGGTTGGACCAAAGAGTCTGTTTGCGTGCTGTACATCTAAGTGACTCTATGACTCTATTAAATGGTGAGATTTATTGGATGTTATTGCTCAAAGATTTGGGTGTGTTTGTATTCAAAGTGCAAATGGAGCAGGCGGCACAATCAGTAACAAAGGCAAATGGTGTGTTGAACGTCATTGAAAGAGGGTTTGCAGTTCAACCATAAGAAGTCTCTCTTCCGTTGTACAGAGCTTTGGAGAGAACACATCTGGGGTACTGTGCGGAGTTTCAGGATCTGTCTCAGCTCAATAGGCTGAGCTTTTTAGTCGGAAAAATCGAAGGCTGAGGGGTGACCGTAGAGAGATTTATAAAGAGATGAGGGGAACGGATAAGGTAAATAGCCAAGGTCTTTTCCCCAGGGAAGGGGAAGTTCAAAGCTAGAGGGCATAGGTTTATGCGAGAAGGGAAAGATTTAAAAGGGACGTAAGGGGCAACTTTTTCACACAGTGGGTGGTGCTAGTATGGAATCAGTTGCCAGAGGAAGTGGTGGAGGCTGGTACAATGACAACATTTTAAAGGCATCTGGATGGGTATGTGAATAGGAAAGGTTTAGAGGGCTATAAGCCAAATGCTAGATTAGGTTGGAATATCTGGTCAGCATGGATGAGTTAGACCAAGGGGGCTGTTTCCATGCCATACAGCTCTGTGAATCTATACTTGCACTAGAGGTGATGAAACAAAGAGTCACAAATTGATTTCTGTTTATCCTATATATTCCAGAGGCTTGTTACAATAGATATTTAGATTTTTGTGAACTCAAATACTGCTCAATATTGAGCAGTAAAATGGAGATAAGGTCATTAATGTTCTTACTGAATGCTGGAAGAAGCTCTAACAGCTGAATCACTGACTCCTGCTCCTATTCCTTGTAATGTTCATTTCCTTAATATTTAGACTAGACTACCTGAAATCACACTGCCAACCAGACAGCCAATGAATTAGAATGGAAATGCACCTTCAGTCTTCTATGTTAAGCATATACTTTGTTCCTGAGGTCCACTTGATTACTGTAGGAAATGGTAATTATCAATAGGTGCTAAATTCTGGTTTATACCTGTGGTAACACAAGAATGATGCAAATAACAGAGGAAACATAACAACTTTTACTTATCATGAAAAGGGAATGAAACTAATGAAGAACAAGATCCCTGTCCCACTATGCTGGTGCTGGTGTGTCAGAGGAGGAGAATTAGGAATTGACAGAAGTGAGTCCTTGAAAAATGAACCATAAAATGACTGCAGCTATCCTGAAGAGAATGTTTCAACTTTTATCACAGCTACTTGTTTGACGTTATGTGAGGTTTAGTCCACAATTATATTAGGATTTTCTGATCACACATGTTTCTTTTTACTTTGCAGAATGCTTATTTATATCTGGGCCGTAGGGTGGCTCAGTGGTTAGCACTGCCGCCTCACAGCACCAGGGTCTCAGGTTTGATTCCAGCCTGGGGAAATTGTCTGTGTGGAGTTTACACATTCTCCCCGAGTCTACGTGGGTTTCTTCCTGGTGGTCTGGTTTCCTCCCACAGTCCGAAGATGTGCAGGTCAGGTGAAATGCTAAATTGCCCATAGTGTTAGGTGCATTAGTCAGAGGGAAGTGGGTATCAGTGGTTGCTCTTCGGAGGGTCAGTGTGGATGGTTGGGTCAAAGGGCTTGTTTCCACACTGAAGGGAGTCTAATCAAGTTATGTAATGGTGAAATAAAAACAGATGGGAAAAGAGAGATAGCTGGCTTAAATCATAGGATCATTAAAATCTACAGCACAGAAAAAGGTCATTGGCCCATTGAGTCTGTACTGGACAACATGGTGGCTAAGTGGTTAGCACTGCAGTCTCACAGTGGCAGGAACCCAGGTTTGATTCCAGCCTTGGGTGGCTGTCTTTGTTGGAGCTTGTATGTTCTCCCTGGGTCTGTGTGGGTTTCCACACATAGTCCAAACATGTGCAGATTAGATGGATTGGCATGCTAAATTGCCCTTTTGTGTGCATGATGGGTGGGTTAACTATTATAAATACAGGGATAGGGTGGGATGCTCTTCAGAAAATCAGTCCAGACCTGATGGACTGAATGACCTCTATCTGCACTGTAGGGATTCAACAATCTATGTATGAAAACAACCATCTTATGATTCTACTCCCACTTGCCAGCACTCGGACCATGGCCTTGTATGTTTTGGCATTGCAAATGCACATCGAAATACCTATTAGATGTTATCAGGGTTTCTGCTGCCATCCTTCAAGATTCCCTCCACTCCCTGCCTGATGACAGTGTTTTTCCTGACATCCTTGCCAACGCCTGCCCTTTATTTTAAATCTATCCTCCCTGGACATTGATCTCTTCAATAAAGGAATAAGTTTCTTCCTGTCTAGCCTGTCTATGTCCCTCATAATTTTATACATCTCAATCATGACCCCCCTCCGTCTCCTGTGCTCCAAGGAAAACAAGTTCAGTCTATCCTCTTCATAAATGAAACTCTCCAGCTCAGGCAACATTCTGACAAATCTCCCCTAATCCCTTCCGGTGCAATCATGTCCTTCCTATAATGTGCATTCCAGAACTGCACAAGATAGTCTAGCTGTCGCCAAACTAACATTTTATGCAGTTCCAACCTCATCTCCCTACTCTTAAACACTGTGCTTCAGCTAATAAAGGCAAGTAACCTACATACCTTCTAAACTATTTTATCTACATATCCTGATACCTGAAGGGATTTGTGTATGTGCACATCAGGATCCTGCTGATCCTCAGTTCTCTCCAGGGTCCTACTGTTCATCATGTGTTCCCTCACCTTGATTGCCCTGCCCAAGTGCATCCTCCCACACTTATCTGGATTGGATTCCATTTGCCACTAATCAACCCCTCACCAGTCTGTCCATATTCTCTTGTAGTCTAAAGATATCTCCATCACTATTCAGCTTCCAACTTTCTCATTATCCACAAACTTACTGATCAACTCTCATACATTCAAGTTGAAACCATTTATGTGCACCCTTTCCATTCTTTGAGGAATTGACAAAGTTGATGGATGAGGGAAGGGCAGCAGATATCATATTGATGAACCTCAATAAGGCGTTTGATAAGGTTCCCCGTGATAGGCTGATGGAGAAAGTGAAGTTGCATGAGGTCCAGGGTGTACTAGCTAGGTGGATGAATAATTGGTTGGGCAACAGGAGACAGGGAGTAGTGAAGGAAGGGTGTTTCTCAAAATGGAGAACTATCACCAGCGCTGTCCCACTGGGATCTGTACTGGGACCCTGTTGTTTGTGATAAACATAAATGATTTGGAGGAAGGTATAGATGGTCTGATTAGCAAGTTTGCAGATGACACAAAGATTGGTAGAGTAGCAAATAGTGAAGGTGACAATCTGAGAATACGGCAGGATATAGATGGATTGGAGAGTTGAGCAGAGAAATGGCAGATGGTATTCAATCCAGGCAAATGTGAGGTGATGCACTTTGCATGATCCAATTCAAGAGCGAACTATACGGTAATAGAGTCAGAGAGTCATAAACATGTACAGGATGGAAACAGACCCTTCACTCCAACTCATCCATGCTAACCAGATATCCCAACCCAATCTAGTCCCACCTGCCAGCACCAGGCCCATATCCCTCCAAACCCTTCCTATTCATATACCCATCCAAATGCCTCTTAAATGTTGCAATTGTACAAGCCTCCACCACATCCTCCGGCAGCTCATTCCATACACGTACCACCCTCTGCGTGAAAAAGTTACCCCTTAGGTTTCCTTTATATCTTTCCCCTCTCACCCTAAACCTTTGCCCTCTAGTTCTGGACTCCCAGACCTCAGGGAAAAGACTTTGTCAATTTATCCTATCCATGCCCCTTATAATTTTGTAAACCTCTATACGGTCACCCCTCAGCCTCCGACGCTCCAGGGAAAACAGCCCCAGCCTGTTCAGCCTCTCCCTATAGCTCAAATTCTTTAACCCTGGCAACATCCTTGTAAATCTTTCCTGAACCCTTTCAAGTTTCACAACATCTTTCCGATAGGAAGGAGACCAGAACTGCACACAATATTCCAAATGGAAAAGTCCTGGGGAAAATTGACGTACAGAGAGATCTGAGTGTTCAGGTCCATTGTACCCTGAGGGTAGCAACACAGGTCGATAGAGTGGTCAAGAAAGCATATAGCACACTTTCCTTCAACGGACGTGGTATTGAGTACAAGGGTTGGCAGGTTCTTCACTCAGAGGGTGATGCGGGCCTGGTGGTGGTAGAGTCGAGCACGACATTGTCATTTAAGATGTATCTAGGCAGATACATGAATGGCAGGGAGCAAAGGGATACAGACCCTTAGAAAATATGTGACAGGTTTGGATAGAGGATCTAGATCAGCATAGGCTTGGAAGGCTGAAGGGCCTGTTCCTGTGCTGTCATTTTCTTTGTTCTTTGTTCTTCTATATCCCACAAACAGCAAGGGCCCCAACACTCATCACTGCGGAATCCCATTGGACACAAGTTTCTAGTCACAAGAACATCCTTCACCCATCATCTCCTGCTTCCTCTCACTCAGCCAATTCTAGGTCCAGTTAGACAAATTTCTTTGGATCCCATTGGCTTTCACCTTCACTATCACACTCCCATGCAGGAACGTATATAAGGTCTCGCTGAAGTGCAAGTAGAATTTTTAAAAAATTAACTCACAGGATGTGAAAATCGCTGGCTGGCCAGCATTTATTGCCCATCCCTAGTTGCCCTTGAGAAGGTGGTGGTGAGCTGCCTCTTGAATCGCTGTAGTCCACCTGTTGTGGACTTACCCACAATGCCATTTGGGAGAGGATGCCAAGATTTTGTCAGTGAAGGAACAGTTAGGTGAAGGTCTCTTCCAAGTTAGCATGATGAGTGGCTTGGAGGGGACCTTGGAGGTGGTGGTGTTCCACGATATCTTCTGCCCTTTTCCTTCCAGATAGAAATGATTGTGGGCTTGACAGGTGGTGTCTAAGCGAATTTCTGTAGTGCATCTTGTAGATTGTACACACTGATGCTCCTGAGCATCAGTGGCAAAGGGAATGGATGCTTGTGGATATGATACCAATCACAACATTGAATTATTGCCCTCATCAACACACTCTGCTGCCTGTTTGAAAAATTCAATCAGGTTGATCAGACCTGACCTTCCTGTAATAAAAGCATGCTGACTATTCTTGATTAATCTTTGCCTCTCCAAATGCAAATTAATATTTGTCTGTCAGAATTGCTTCCAAGAATTTCTCCGCCACTGAGATTAGACTGACTGGCCTGTAGTTTATCCCTTACTCCCTTATTGAACAACACTACCACATTGGCTGTCTTCCAGTATCATGGTAAGTCGTCTGTGGCCAGGGAGGAATTAAAAATTATGGCCAGTGTCCCTGCTATTTTCTCCCTTACCTCATTCAACAGCCTGGGATATTTTTCAGCCAGCCCTGGAGTTTTAACATGAAGTATTCTTCCAAAGGGAAGGTGCTGAGATGGTGTAAACCAGGTTTCCAGATTTTAGGCTTGGCCTATTTTAGCAACCTGAGCCTCTTCTCCACAGCCTGCTAGAAAGAGGGGAAATGACAGCTGGAGAGCAGGAGAATGGGGACATCAGACAGACAGCAGGTTGGTGACCAATATTACAGCATTTGGGGTGGCATGGTGGCTTAGTGGTTAGCACTACTGCCTCACAACGCAAGAGACCTGGGTTTGATTCCAGCCTTGGGCGACTGTGTGGATTTCCGCTGGGTAATCTGGTTTCCTCCGACAATCCAAAGATGTGCAGGTTGGGTGATTTGGCCATGCTAAGTTGCCCATAGTGTTCAGGGATGTGTAGGTTAGGTCCATTAGTCAGGGGTAAATGTAGAATGATGGGGAATGTTTTTGGGTGGGATACTCTTTGGAGGGTTGGTGTGGACTTATTGGGCCAAAGGGCCTGATTCCACACTGTAGGAATTCTAAAAAAAACGAAAACTCTTTGCCAGTAAATAATGGCACAAGAGTTTCATGGTAAAGAAGGATGAATGCCAGACTAATAGAATGCATCCTTATGGGATACAGAGAATCACGTCTACCACTTATTTGCTTGCTTTGAATAATCACTCATCCTCCTGACAGCTGCTGTTTTGCTTTGACCTAGTAGGAAAATGATGGTAGCTTCCATAAAGGACCTGATTTAAAATTCAAAATTCTTTTTCCATCATCATCCACGGATTCACGCTAACCTGAAGCTCAGGTCTGCATCTAGTGGGTTCCTCAGTCACCAATCTACTGCACCTTAGTCTGAATGGTGGAGTTACATATTCCATGACAAAGGTTTCCACTCCCAACTCCTACTCTATATTGCCTCTGATGTATTGTCTTTGGTTACTACGGTGAATTAGTAAGTAATAAGCTCTTGTGTAGTTTTTACGTCAGGGGATGTAGTTATGCATGACAAGGCTGACTTTTATACAGTTCAATAGGTTATACAGGGTGGGAAATAGAATACAAATTGGAAATATAGAGGTATGCTTTTTTGTTTCTGTTTCAGATTTTAAATGTTCAGTTGTTCGTTCAATATAATGCACCATGGATATCAAAAATTAAAAGTGAAGGCCAAATTAACAACAGAGAGCTCTGATATGAAGGTGGAGAATTCATGTTAACAGTTACTGGCAGTAGGCAACGAAGGTTAAAAAGGAAAGTGATAAATTGATAGTAGATGAGAAATCGGCCAAGGCATTCTTTCAAGTTTGACAGGTAGCAGAAGCTGACATTGTTACCAATAAATTCTACCAACACAAATCATTATGCTTTATACATTATAGCTCTGATAAGCACTATCCAGAGAACAGGTTGTCACTGTATTAAATAAGACTGATGAGACTTTCAAATCAAAAGTAACTCAATTTTCTCTATGAATATGTGACATTGGCTCCTTTGAATACAGTGCAGACCAGGGTAGGACTCTGTAATGCAACTCTGTTTAGGACAGTGTGTTTTGCTATTAAAGTTCTATGATGAGATTCTACTTTATGAAGATTTTTAAAGATTTAGTGACCAGATTAGAATAGACAGCCGTCTTATAGTCCCAAAGGCAGTATAACCGTATTAATGTGCCTCCACACACAGGGATATAGGGTCTAACAACATTCCAACATTAGGAATGAAGGCCTGTGCTCCACAACTTGCAGCTTCCATCGCCATGCTCTTCCAGTACAGTTACAGCACTGGCATCTACCCAACAATGTGGAGGGTAGATTGTCCAGGTATGTCCTGTACACAAATAACAGGACAAATCCAACTTGGGCCAATTATCGCCCTATCAGTCTACTCTCGAACATCAGTAAAATGATGTCAGCACTATCAAGCAGCACCTGCTCAGCAATAGCCTGTTCGAAATTGCCCAGTTTGGGTTCTGCCAGCATATTTCAGCTCCTGGCCTCAGTACAGCCTTGGGTTAAACATGGACAAAACAGGTGAATTCCAGAAATGAGGTAGAGTGACAATTGTTGACATCAAGGCTGCGTTTGACCAAGTGTGGCATCTAGGGGCCCTAGCAAAATGAATCAATGGGGTTTGGGGCAAATTCTCTGCTGGTTGGAGACAAACTTGGCACATAGGAAAATGGTTGTGGTTGTTGGAGGTCAGTCAGCTCAGCTCCAGGACATCTCTGCAGAAACTCCTCAGGATAATGACCTAGGCCCAACCATCTTCAGCTGTTTCACCAATTTGTTCTCTCCATCATAAAGTCAGAAGTGAGGGTGCTCACCAAAGATTGCACAATGTTCAGCACCATTTGTGACTTCTTGGATACTGAAGCAGTCCAATGTTCAAATGCAGTAAGTTGCGGACAATATCCAGCTTGGGCTGACACGTGGCAAGTAACATTTGTGCCACACAAAATGCTGGGCAATGACCATCTCCATTAAGAGACAATCTAACCACTGACCCTTAATATTCAATGGTATAACTACCACTGAATCCTCCACTATTAACTTCCTGGGGGGTTACCAGTAATCAGAAACTCAACTGGACTCACCATATACAATAGCTACAAGAACAAGCTTGAAGCTGGGAATCATGTATGAGTAACTCACCTCCTGACGTGGAAATATTGTTTAAAAATCATCTTCAACTCCATTTGGGAATCAGTCCTTGCAATAAACCTCTTTTCATAGTCTTGAGAGAATAAGGATAATTATGTAATAAAGCCCACAATTCATGGATATTTAGTGTAGAATATGATTTTAAAAAACCTATGGTACTGGCACATCTGCCCTGTCTGATAGTTAAAGTCTAATAGTTAATGATAAAAAGGTGAGAATTGGGAGTGCAGCCTGAAGCTGTTGTTATAGTGATGTATGCTCTCAATCGGATGTCAGCACTTAAAGTGACAATTCTTAGTAGTGTCTGACATATGTGAAAGCTAATTTAAAACCTTATTGAAGAAGAATGCAGAGCGTTGGAACTCAGTTCATATTTGAACATCAGTAAGAAGTTTGGAGAAATTTCAGCCCATTAAAATTAAAACCAAATCAGGAAGCAAAGAAAGGGGCTGGAATTCTCTGCTCCATATGCAGCATGGAGAACAGCGAGAATATTGAGAAAACATGGTGAAAATGGAAAAAATCCGATTCTCAGTGTTGACAAAAATAGATCCATTTTTTTCTATTATAACTTAACCAGTGAGTTCTGAATCTCGCTAATGAGTGATGACTAACTTATGCCCATGTATGTGTATGCTATTAAAAACCAATCTCATCTCATTTCCATGCAGTTCCCAATTCTCCCCTTCTTCCCTAAGACAATACCACCAAATGAGTGTTCTATTCACTAACCTAATTAAAATGATGATAAAAATTTCTCTTTGTAGATACATTGGTTAAACACAGATTTGAGCTGAAAATGTGTTGCTGGAAAAGTGCAGCAGGTCAGGCAGCATCCAAGGAGCAGGAGAATCAACGTTTCGGGCATGAGCTCTTCTTCAGGAAGGAGCCCTTCCTGCGCTTTCCCAGCAACTCATTTTCAGCTCTGATCTCCAGCATCTGCAGTCCTCACTTTCTCCTTAAACACAGATTTCTTAATTTTCATAATATTTCAAAATATTTAATACTGAATGCCACATATAAATGTACAAGACAATAGATTGAAAGTTGTAAAGATTATTTAAGAATGATATAGAGATTTTTTTGTCATCTCGAGGTAACTGGAGAAGTTCAATGATTCAGTGCTTGCAAAAGATGATCACGTTCAAATGGAGTGTGGGTCCGGGTTAGAGCACAACACTGATGCAGAATTGAGCCATACTTCTAACTGAGCACAAGTCAGCAATGGAAATGCAAATTATTGCTTGTACTGCATCCAGAGGTTTACTCAAAGTGTAGTCAGTACTTCATCTCCAGGACTTGGACTGTGAATTGTACATATCGGTCTCCAAGGTGCTTTCTCAGTGTTCAGCTAACCTGCTATTAGGGGTGTACTTTAATCCTCTGCGTTAGAGCTACATGTTTGAATGATGTGACTGGCTGTACTTTCCAGTGTTAATCACTGATTACTGATCAAAAAAAGCAGAAAAGAGCAGATCTGCCTTTGTTACTCAGTCACCATGGGCCAAAGACCAAGCCTGGAATCTGTATTTCACTTATTTATTTAGACACAAAAGCAAATGGCGGAAATCAAAATTCCCAGGTTGGCTTTTTAAAGAATTTTTCCCTGTTGGGTCTTAAATTGAACAGACTGGCAAAACCCCTGGAAGTTATGATCATAAAATTCTTCATTCTTTTAAATTGTTAACTTTTATCTCAAAAGTCGACCATATCAATGTTGGACAAAAAACATCTATTAAGTTGAACAAATGGTGCTGAACAAGAGCTTATATTAGGGATTAGATGTAGCACTGAAGTGCCAATCTTTAAATGTATGTTTCCATTTATTGAGGTCACAATAAAAATGAACTCATATTACGTTGTGCCTGTCAAGACCATTGGATGTGTCAAAAGTACTTTACTCTGAAGTACTAATAGTCATTTGTTACAGTACTTGAGTGCTTGCCAAAAAGGACAAATTTTGTCAAAGCTTTTCATCTTGCACTTATCAGGACATTTTGCAAGATTACAAGTTCAATGGGAAAATCTATATTTATATTGTATAAGATGAGAGTGCTGATTGGTTTTACAAGTGGACCATGATTAGTTGAGGCATTACTATGGAGAAAATACCCATTAGTTGTGATTGACAGTTCACAGCTGGGTTATGTTTAAATTTTAAACCAAATGGAGTGATTCTGTTTATTCATCAATCAATCAGTGATTTGCTGACATCTATTTTGTTGAGTTGACACAGGTGCACTGTGTACATCAGATCTTTCTGTCAGTACAGAAATGGGCCCTTTATGTTCATAATTGTATCTTCTAGTAGATACAAGTGGGCTAGGCGGAAGTGGGTATTTCAAATGCTGGAGAATAGAGTCAAGATCAGAGTGATGCTGGAAAAGCACAGCAGGTCAGGCAGCATGCAAGGAGCAGGAAAATTGATGTTTTGGGCAAAAGCCTTTCATCTTCCTTGGATGTTGCTTGACCTGCTGTGCTCTTCCAGCATCACTCTGATCTTGACATGTAGGCTAGACTGAAAGCCCAACAGATAATGTTAAATTGGTTGTCAGTATAATGTCTCACACATTCAGGATGATCCAACAAATGCTGTACAATTGCAGAATTATATTGAAAGTTGGACACTGTATTGCAAGTTTTGTAAGCACAGGCTGGTTGAATACATTCAAAACAGTGCTTGTAGCAAGAACCTTTGATACAATCTCCCAGTCTTTGGGTTGTACGACTTGCATATTGTAGAGGCATTAAAATTCATGTAGTACTTTTGTGATAGGCATAATTTTATTTGGCTTGATGACAGCATCCTGTTAGTGGTGAACATGGTGGTACTGCATCATAGCAGCGAGCAAATGTGTTTGAAATACCTTACTCTTAGAGTAAACTGAGATTGATTCAGCACTTATGCACCAAGAGTGATGGTCTTGGGACCTTCCATGACATACAGTAAGAAATGATCCAAACACGGTAACCACAATCCTGCCAGATAGCTTTGATATTCGTATAGTTCAACATTCAGTTTGCGCAGTTACACATAGGACTCAGGCCCTATTTACAAGGTGACTATAAGGCCAATCTTGTAGTGGGTGTAACTGTAGAAATTCCAACATGTGGAGGCAGGAAGGCAATGGTCACAGCAAAATATTCATATCCCACCTCAGTTTATGTCCTACCAACCAGCCAACTCTTGGAGAGGGGGCATGGTTGGGGGAAATTCTGGTCTAGGTTTGTTCAGAAAAAAGTAATCTTGAATTAATCATCAAGGTTAGCCAGAAAACATTGCATTATCAAATGAGGAAGAAAAGCTCCCAACAGGTTTTGTAGATCAGGCTATGATGCTTTGACAGTTGCTCCTGCAAGGCAAGTACACTTCATCTGCTTTACATAAGGAATACCAAAGGTCATATATTCACGGACAACACAGTGACCATAAAATTCTAAAGTCATTTTACATGCTAGCTCTCAAAAATAAGCTGGTGAATTTGTTTCCTGATATATTTGTTACTTTACCAAAAGACCTCTTGTTTACATTTAAAGCTGTGTTTTAAATTTAAAATCTTTCCTTCAGTTAAACTCACTACTATCTGAAATGAAATTCTGATCATTTCTCATTTATATCCCACCAGTCTTCATTGTGTAATTTGCGTGATTTGTTCATGATTTGGCCTTAATGAGAACAAATGCAGCACTGGATGCAGCTGGATAAAATATTACATCTCGACATGTATTGTTAACGTGTAATACTCCTTTTCACAGAGCTGTAATCAAACAAATAAAAATATGTCCCTTGATGTCTGGAAGAGAGGAATAGAGATTCTTTGCCAAAATTAATATTAAATCTGGAACAGAGAGGTTAGATTTCTTTTAAGAGGTGTAAAGTTGGCTCAGTCGGCTGTAGATTGATCAGAATGTCAGATGTAATAGGGAAAAGTGCTGAGAGGCGGCAGAATGTCAAATATAATTGAATAGAGGTTCGGTATCAGATCTGATGCAAGACGAAGTATGAGCTATGAAATATGATGTGCCAGAATAATATTAGTTCCTTGGAGTAACATTGGCAGAAGACAAGGGGACAGTTAAAAAAGTGCAATGGATTTAACAGCCCATTACTTTTGGTTAGTATGTGCCCAATGGTTTGCAATGTACCTTGTTGCTGTCCAATATTGAGATAGATATATTGCATAGTATGTCTTGGAGATTGTAAGAAACATCTTCCTATGCATAAGCTATTGAGATACCTTTATCAAGTGAATTGGCCTTGCTTTCTGGACTGCAGCTAAAGTAATAGGAACACAAGTCTAAAGGTGAGGAGAAGTCCATTAGTTATTTTGAGGTTGCTCCATTATTCAATCAGATCATCACTGATCTGGTTATAGTATCATCTGCAATCTCATTCCTACACCCATAATCCTTGACAAAATCTATCTGACTCAGCCTGGAAATAAAGTGATAAAGATGTAGCTGTCAAAACTTAAAGGGAAAGAGAATTCCACAATTTGACCATCCTCTAAGCAAAATAAAATTCTCCTCATCACTGTTGTGAGAGACCTCTTTCAATCTTAATCTATACATCCCAGTTTTAGTCCCAATGCCCCCTGATTTAATTCCTTCGCAATCTTCATTTCAACAAATTATATTTCATTATTCTAAGCTCCAAACGATATAGGCCTAAACTGTTCAGCATTTCTTTCTAAGGTTAATGCTTAATTCCAGGAATGAACTAAGTCAACTCATTGTGAACTGCTTTGAAAGCAATTATACTTTTTTTTTCAAATAAGGAGACCAAAACTATACAAAGTACTCCATATGTGATCTCCTCAACACCCTGTACAGCTACAGTAAACTTTCCTACATTTATGTTCTATTCTTTTTGAAATACTGTAGGGATTCTATGGTGATTTACTCATAAAAGCACATTTTAACACATGTTGATATTTCTTGGCAGGCATTAACAAGTTGGACATTTCCAAAGGGATTCTCCACCTTTTGATTGATTGTCTTCTCCAGAGTTACCAGTTTCAAAAGACACCTGACACCCCCATCCTCCAAACAATCCCAGATCCCCACCAGCAAGGCATCCTGGGAAAATAGTGTATGTGGTTGTCAACTGTTCTTACTCTGATGATGGAGTAGATCCTGGACTCCTGTCAGTAACAGAAAACCCAGATTCTCTATATAAATAACAGTAGTTCAGCAATGCACCCATTTTCATCACTGTCACTACCATTTTGTTATAATGGATGATACTGTTAGTTTCTCCTTTGTTCAGATAGCATGCAGTTGTCAAGACAGTGTCCTTGTAGCCCTGTTGAACACAACACTAAATCCCTTCAATCATTTACCTCTGAGTGAATCTGATAAAGTTTTAGTGAACACAGAATTTAATAGCTTTTTGTGACTGATTTATAATCACTCCAAATTTGGTTTTCTCACAGCATCAATCCTTCCAGTTGATTTGCAACTTAACCAAATGACTCATTAAAAACCTGGCCTATTACACAAACCTATGCAACTACAGCTGTCTTCAAGATCTCAAAGTAGAACTTAACAGCAGTTTCTGCTTAAGATGCACTTAACAAAGAAAAGTACAGCACAGGAACAGACCATTCAGCCCACTGAGCTTTTGCTGACACATGATGCCTTTGTAAACTAAAATCTTTTTGCCTCTACATAGTCTGTAACCTCTATTCCCTGCCTAGTCATGCACCTGTTGAGATGCCTCATAAACATTGTTATTGTAGAAGACTTTAGTTTGGCCACATTTGGAATACTGTGTACATTTCTGGTTGTCACATTACCAAAAGGATGTGGATCCTTTGGAGAGGGTGCAGAGGAGATTCACCAGGATGTTGCCTGATATGGAAGAGAGGTTGATTGGATTAGGATTATTTTCATAGTAAAGAAAGAGGTTGAGGGGGACCTAATTAAGGCCTACAAAATCATGAGAGTCGTGGACAGGGTGGATAGCAAGAAACTTTTTTCCAGAGTGGAGGACTCAATTATTAGGGGTCACAAGTTCAAAGTGAGAGGGGAATAGTTTAGTGGAGATACGTGTGGAAAGTTCTTCATGCAGAGGGTGGTGGGTGTCTGGAATGTGTTGCCAGCAGAGTTGGTAGGGCTGGAATGATAATGCCATTTAAGATGCATCTGGACAGATATGTGAATGGGCAGGGAGCAAAAGGATACAGATCCTTAGAAAATAGGTAGCAGAGGATCTGGATCAGTGCAGGTTTGGAGGACCGAAGGGCCTGTTCCTGTGCTGTAATGTTCTTTGTTCTTTGCTTGTATTACTTCCACTAGCAATGCATTCCAGGTACATACCATCCTTTCTGTCAAAACAAACTCGCCTACCATGCCTTTTTTAAATTTGCCCTCTTTAACCTTAAAACTGTTCCCTAATAATTGACACTTCTATCCTGGGAAAAGGACTCTGACTATCGATGTCTTTCATAATTCTGTAAACTTCTTTTAAGGTCTCCTGTCAGTCTCTGACAGTCAAGTGAAGACCAATCAGGTTTGTCCAATCTCTGTTTATATCTAATATCGTCCAAACCAGGCAAAATCCTGATAAATCTTTTTCCGTACCCTCTCCAAAGCTGTCTATTGAGCAATCTTCTGTCCATCTCAATCTATTAACCCAAATCCCATGCACTTCAACTTTACATAGTAATCTCTTCATTGAAAGCATTCTTAAAGTCCAAATAAGCCACATCCACTTTCTCCCCTGATCATTCTATGAGTTACATCTGATAAAAATTCCAGTAGACTTGTCAAGGATAAATTCCCTTTGTAAATCCACAATCTCTTTTTTAAGTGCTCTGCTGACGTATTTGTGGTAATGGATTTGAGCACCTCCCACTACTGATGTCTGACTCACTGGTCTATAGTTTCTTGTTTTCCTTCTTTCTGCCTATTTAAATAGTGGGGTTACATTAGCTGTCTTCTAATCTGTAGGAACTTTTCCAGAGTCTAAAGAATCTTGGAAAATGATTACCATTTTTTAGGTCTCCTTCCTGAAGTGCTCTGTGCATTAAATAGATTATCAAGCCTTGAGGATTTTCTTTTTATTCACTTGTGGGATGTGGGTGCCACTGGATGAGGCAGCATTTATTGCCTGTCCCTAGTTGCCCTTGAGAAGACAGTATGGAGCTACCTTCTTGAACCGCTGAAGTCCACATGCTGCATTTTGACCACAATGCCATTAAGGAGGGAATTCCAGGAAACAAATAAAAGAAACAAATGGGGTACCATATGATCAGTACTACCACCCCCGTTATTCACAATATATGTTAGTGATGATAGAACGAGCTGGGTGGAAAGGTCAGCTGTGAGGAGGATGCAGAAATGTTGCAGTGAGTGTTGGACAGACTGAGTGAGCGGCCAAATGCATGGTAGATGCAGTATAATGAGGATATATGTGAGGTTATCCATTTTGGTAGCAAAACTAGAAGGAAAATTGTTATTTGAATGGCTGTAATTGAGAGGCGGAATGTTCATTGAGACATAGAAACATAGACGATAGGAGCAGGAGGAGGCCACTTGGTCCTTTGAGCCTGCCCTGCCTTTCATTGCCATCATGGCTGATCGTCCAACTCAATAAGATGAAAGTGAGGACTGCAGATGCTGGAGATTAGAGTCAAGATTAGAGTGGTGCTGGAAATGCACAGTAGGTCAGGCAGCATCTGACGAGCAGGAAAATCGACGTTCTGGCAGGAGCCCTTCATCAGGAATGAGCTCCTGCCTGAAACATCAATTTTCCTGCCCTCAGATGCTGCCTGACTTGCTGTGCATTTCCAGCACAACTCTAATCTTGACACTGATTGTCCAACTCAATAGTCTAATCCTGCTTTCTCCCCATAACCTCTGATCCCATTCACTCCAAGTGCTATATCTAGCCATCTCTTAAATGCATTCAATGTTTTGACATCAACTACTTCCTGTGGTAATGAATTTCATAGGCTCACCATTCTTTGGATTAAAATATGTCTCCTCATCTTTGTCCTAAACAGTTTACCTCAAATCCTCAGACCGTGACCCCTGGTTCCAGACACACCCACCATCAGGAACATCTACCCTGTCGAGGCCCTATTAGAATTTTATAAGTCTCTATGAAATCCCCTCTCACTCACCTGAACTCCAGCAAAATAACCCTCACCTGGTCAATCTCTCCTCATATGTCAGTCCTGCCCTGGGTGTCCCCATGCACCAATCATTGAGAGTAAGCATGCAGGTACAGCAGCCAGGAAAGAAAGCAAACTGCATGTTGGCCTTAATGGTGACAGGATTTGAGTACAGGAGCAAGTTTACCTTGCTACAATTATACAGGCCATACCTGGAATATTGTGTGCAGTTTTGGCCCAAAGGATGTTTTAGCTGTAGAGAAAATGCAGCAAGTGTTTACAAAATTGTTGCCAGTGATGGCAGCATTGATGTATGAGGAGAGATTGAGATGGTTTTGTTTGTACTCAGTGGAGTTCAGAAGAATGGAGGTGGGGGGGAGGAAGCCTCATGGAAACCGATATTTTCTAACAGGGCTAGACAGGTTAGATGCAGGAAGTATGTGCCCAATGGGTGGGTACAGAACCAGGGGTCATAGTTTAATGACAAGGAGTAAACATTTTAGGACTGAGATGAAGAGAAATTTCTTCACCCAGAGAGTGGTGAGACTGTATAATTCACGATCACAAAAAAATGGTTAAAGCCGAAACATGTGTTTCAAGAAGTAGCCTTTTGGGTCTAAAGAGATCAAGGGATCATGGGGGTGATCTTGATGATCAACCATGATCATATTGAATTGTGGACCAGGCTCAAAGGGTCAAATGGCCTACACCTACTCCTACCTTCCACATTACTATGTTTCTATGTTCATGAAAGGCACTATTTAATTGTAAGACTTTTATTTTTAACATATTAACAAGATTGCAAGGGGCTACATAGCAAACAAAGCTGACACTGAACTCAAAAAAAGATAATAGAACAGATGATCAACAATTAGTCAAAGAAGTAGGCTTTACTGAGTACTGTGTTTCCCTCTATGCCACTCATCGTCCTGATTTGGAAACATATTGCTATTCCTTCGCTGGCACTGGGTCAAAATCCTGGAAATCCCCCTCTAACAGCATTGTGCAGCAACCTACAACATGAAGATTGCAGCAGTTTCTGGAGGTAGCTCATCACCACTTTCTCAAGGGTAATTGGGATGAGCAATAAATGCTGGCCAGCCAGAAATGCCCACAACCCAGGAGTGAATAAAAAATAAATCTCCAGAGCCTGATAATTTACATTCAGAGTACTTAAGGATGTTGCCCTAGAAATAGTGGATGCATTGGTTTTCTTCTGTCAAGATTCTTTAGATTCTGGAATGGTTCAGACACCCTGGAAGAAGCAGTAAGAGGGAACAAAATGCAGAGAGTTGAGGAGGGAATTCAACAGCCTAAGGCCTAAGCATGGTTCATCAATGGTGAAGCAAATAAAATGTGGCCTGCATTGAAGGCCAGATTTGAAGGTAAAAGTGAGGACAGCAGATGCTGGAAACCAGAGTTTAGATCAGAGTGGTGCTGGAAAAGTACAGCAGGTCAGGCAGCAGCCAATGAACAGGAAAATTGACGTTTTGGGCAAAAGCCCTTCAACAGGAATGGATGCAAGGAGCCTCCAGGGTGGAGAGATAAATGGGGGGAGGTGAGGGGTCGTGGGGGCGGGGGGGGGAAATGGGGGTTTGGGGAGGGGGTGGGGCTGGGAAGAAGACAGCAAAGAGTACAATTGGTGAATGGGTGTGGGGATGGAGGTGATAGGTCGGAGAGGAGGGTGGAGCGGATAGGTGGGAAGGGAGATTGACAAGTAGGACAGGTCATGGGGACGGTGCTGAGCTGGAAGGTTGCAACTGGGGTAAGGTGCGGGGAGGGGAAATGAGGAAACTGGCTGCACAGTGATCTCAGGTGTGGTAGGGATGGAAACGGTTACAGAAATAGGGTGGGGTAAACACTGAAGAAGTAGCCGAGCTGCTAAGACCAGAGTCTATTTTGTAATGATTTAGAAACAAAGTGAATTTGACTGTAAGAGTTCATCAAATGGTTACAGGGGAAGTTTTCTCATCTTTGTATTTCTTCTGAAATGAATGCTAGATCCAATTCTGGGGAAAGATATGGGTAATTTAAGGATTTTTTAGTCAGAGAGTATTTAGGGAACAGCAGGCAAAATGTTATCAGGTTTAAATAGCTCCAAAAAAAACTAGTATAAAAATATTTCACTGAAGGAGGGTTAAGATCAGTGAATTATAAAGGGATTTGGCACAGCTGAATAAATTCTAAGATTGGGAAGAAAAACGAAGAGTGAAGAATGCAAGCCTTCAGAGAAGAAATATATCCACCTCAAAACTAAGGGTCACCCAAAAATGGAGCTCCCTGGATACAGAAAGATATAGACCGGGACTTTACAGTAGTAATGAATGGGAAACTGTCCGCACTTTTTGCAATCACTCCTCTGAAAGTGAGATGATTTCTGAAATTCACATACTTACAGGTAACTGAAGAAATCCAAACAATGTTGTCATTGATTCTATGTTTCTCCACAGCATGTACGACTGATGTCCCCATAGACTGAAATCCATTAGAACTCATTGAATAGACGCAGATTTCTCATGTGTGATTTATTAGTGACAGTTAATAGAGTTAAAAATATCATGGGTGATTTGGTGAGTGAAAAAAAATGTTCAGTTGCGTATAGAGCACGTTTGGATCTAAAGAAAAGGGAAAATTGCTGATTTCTGCTTTATGCTACTGGTCTCACTGAAACGCTTGAAGTCATGTATTACATGAGTTTTTAACTGTATAAGAGAAAGTGAGGACTGCAGATGCTGGAGATCAGAGCTGAAAAATGTGTTGCTGGAAAAGCACAGCAGGTCAGGCAGCATCCAAGGAGCAGGAGAATCGACGTTTTGGGCATAAGCTATTCTTCAGGAATGAGGAAGGTGTGCCAAGCAGGCTAAGACAAAAGGTTGGGAAGACGGATGTTGGGAATGCGATAAGTGGAAGGAGGTTAAAGTGAGGGTGATTCGCGTCGTGTTGCCATGGTCTGGCGATGGAAGAGGCCAAGGACCTGCATGTCTTTGGTGGAGTGGGAGGGGGAGTTAAAGTGTTCAGCCACGGGGTGGTTGGGTTGGTTGGTGCGGGTGTCCCATAGGTGTTCTCTGAAACGTTCCACAATTAGGCGGCCTGTCTCTCCAATGTAGAGGAGGCCACATCAGGTGCAGCGGATGCAGTAAATGATGTGTGTGGGCGTTCAGGTGAATTTGTGATGGATATGAGAGGATCCCTTGTGGCCTTGGAGGGAAGTGAGGGGGGAGGTGTGGGCGCAAGTTTTGCATTTCTTGTGGTTGCAGGGGAAGGTGCTGGGAGTGGAGGTTGGGTTGGTGGGGGGTATGAACCTGATGAGGGAGTCGCGGAGGGAGTGGTCTTTCCAGAACGCTGATAGGAGAGAGGAGGGAAATATATCCCTGGTGGTGGGGTCTGTTTGGAGGTGGCGAAAATGACGAAGGATGATACGATGTATATGGAGGTTGGTGGGGTGGTAGGTGAGGACCAGTGGTGTTCTGTTCTGGTGGGAATTGGAGGGGTGGGGTTCAAGGGCGGAGGAGCGGGAAGTGGAGGAGATGTGGTGGAGAGCATTGTCAACCACATCTGAGGGGAAATAGCGGTCTTTGAAGAAGGAGGCCATCTAGTTTGTTCGGTATTGGAATTGGTCCTCCTGGGAGCAGATGTAGTGGAGGTGAAAGAATTGGGAATATGGATTGGCGTTTTTACAGGGGGCAGGGTGGGAGGCGGTGTAATCTAGGTAGCTGTGGGAGTCAGTTGGTTTATAGTGAATGTCCGTGTTGAGTCGGTCGCCCGAAATAGAAATATCCGTCACAAATTCAACTGCACCTCCACACACATCATTTACTGCATCCGTTGCATCCGATGTGGCCTCCTCTACATTGGGGAGACAGGCCGCCTACTTGCGGAATGTTTCAGAGAACACCTCTGAGACACCCGCACCAACCAACCCAACCGCCCTGTGGCTGAACACTTTTAACTCCCTTTCCCACTCCGCCAAGTACATGCAGGTCCTTGGCCTCCTCCATCACCACACCATGGCAACACGACACCTGGAGGAAGAGCGCCTCATCTTCCGCCTAGGAACCCTCCAACCACAAGGGATGAATGCAGATTTCTCCAGCTTCCTCATTTTCCCTCCCCCCACCTTATCTCAGTCCCAACCCTCAGTTTCAGCACCGCCTTCTTGACCTGCAATCTTTTTCCTGACCTCTCCGCGCCGTCCCCGTCTCCGGCCTATCACCCTCACCTTAACCTCCTTCCACCTAACGCATTCTCAACGCCCCTCCCCCAAGTCCCTCCTCTCTACCTTTTATCTAAGCCTGCTTGGCACACCTTCCTCATTCCTGAAGAAGGGTTTATGCCCGAAACTTCGATTCTCCTGCTCCTTGGATGCTGCCTGACCTGCTGCGCTTTTCCAGCAACTCATTTCTCAGCTTTTTAACTGTATATCCAGATTAAGTTTTGATCAACAACTCTCTATCCCTGAAAAGCCAGTTATATATATTTGAGTAACCTGATATTTTCTCATTAAAATAATAAAAAAATTGAAATGTTTTTAAAGCTTACTTATGGTATTTCCAGCCTTTGTCTAAATCCCATGGAGCTGTCGAAATCTTTGTTTTGCTCTCTGCAAATCTTATTCAAACATGAGTGATGGTTAATACATTTTACTTCCTGGTTTGTGGTCTGTGACAATATTCCAGTGTAATTGCTGCTTACACTACTCGATTGCTGCTGGATGCCTGGAGATCTCTGTGAGTTGACACCAAAAAGAAATTAATATGAGGAAAGGGGAAACACACAGCTAGAAATACGATTACTGAGATGAAAATCAGACATAGAATGGATTTATGACAAACATAAACTCCACATTATAATCGTGAACCAAGCTCAATGAATTGAAAAGGATAACAAAGGGAATAAGTAGGACACTACGAATGAGCATAGGTTCGAATCTAACAAATTTTGTGTAATTAGTGTCAATGTATCTACTAGCTCATTAACCATATTTTTAATGCCCCAGGATACAGACTATCAGTAGCTATGGACACGTCAACCAGAAGCTTCATCGGTTTGTTCAGTACCATTTCCCTAGTGATTCAAATTTCACCAAACTCACTTTCTTCATTTTACCTCCTGATTTACAGCAATCACTGGAATGCTTTTGTACTTCTTGTCATGAAGATTGGAGCAAAATATTTCATAAAATCTGAAAGAACTGTGGATGCTGTAAATCAGGAACAAAAACAGAAATTGCTGAAAAAAGCTCAGCAGGCCTGGTAGAACCTGTGGAGAGAAAACAGAACTGAGGAAAGGTTGCTCGAACTTAAACATTAATTTGGATTTCTCTTCACAGTTGCTGCCAGATATGCTGAGTTTTTCCAGCAATCTCTGTTTTTATTGTTGGGGCAAAGTACCGGAGTTTGTTTGTTGCATGTGTCATTTCCTTTCTAATAGCTATTAGCCCCTCATTCTCACCCTCTGGAGGACAAACACTCACTTTACTTGTTGTACATTTCTTTTTAAGATACAAACTCTGGTCTGCATTTGCATTTCTAGATTGTTACTCTCGTGCTTCAATTACATTCCTGCTGAGTCTTTTAGTCATTCTCTGCCATTCTTGAAACTCTGTTCAATCATCTGAACTGCCACTCCTCTTTGCATTATACATTTTCTCCTTAGCTTTCCTGAACATCTTTAGTTAACCACTGATGGTGGCTCCTTGCCTTAGATTTTTTTTGTATTGGTTTCCACTTATTCTGAGCATTCTGGAATATCCTTTTAAATGTCTGTCACTTCTTCACTCTTGATCTGTCTGTGAGCCTCATAGCCCAGTTCACTTCAGCAGGCTCCCCTTTCACAACCAAATAGTTGCCCCTATTTTTGTTTAAAATATTAACCTTAGACACAAACTTCACAATAAAATGGTTGCAAATTAAACTATACAAGTACATGTTGGGTCCAAATACATGTGGATTCATTCTTATTTCTTGAATTAATTTTATCAATAATCACTCAGACTTCAAGATCAAGAACAAAGCATATTATTGAAACTCCATGGGGAAAACATTTCCTTTTTGGGCTAACACAAGTGCAATATTGTCTGTACTCATTTGCAGCTATTGTTTGGGGCCCGAATCATGTTATTGCTAAGCTAAAAGCAGGTAATTTATGTGGCGAGTGAACACAGAACCATTCAGTATTTGTATAAAACTAGCCAACATCAGTAAAAGTACTGAAAAGCTGAGAAATTGTGAAATAATAAACACGGTTACAAAAATGATGCTATGTCCTCTCACTGCATCCTCTCTGTGCTTTCTCTTCATGTCTGTCTATTTCATAGTTATCCCACTTTTATTCTCTCCCTACATTTGATCCCTTGACTTCTCTGCTCTTCCCCTTAATCCAAACTAAGCTTGGAGAAGAAATATATACCGCAGGGAACTGGTTTGAATTTACTTTTCTCAGTCAATGTGATTGGGCTCTCAAAGCATTGGCATGGATGATTAAAGGTGCCTTAGTTATACAATCATTCTCCAAGGAATTTGGTACTCCACTAGCTGCTGAAATCATTGATGAGTCATTTGGGAAGTGATTGAGCTTTTGAAGTTTGATTACTACTGGAATTATTTCAGGTGAAGGGAATTGGGTATTTCTCACAAGAGATTATGCAGGTCATGGGGATTTCAGCGTGGGACCTTGCTTGTTGAGGAAATGGATTGTACAGATCAAAAAGTTTTATTGAAAAAATTCCATGTTTTTTCATATTCTAATGAAATGAACTGATGTGCAACACTGGAGTCCCTTTCTTACTCAATTCTGTATTCTGAAAAGTGATTTTAGTACAATTTGGAATTTGTTGATCTGTTTAATTATTACAAAGTTATGTTGGTATTATATCACATGCTGATAAATAGTTAGTGGAAGGCACAACTTGAATAATTCTTCAAAGCTGCATTTCTGCCCCCATGTAACAAGTCAGTGTTGAATCGTGAATGATTACCACCTTCATTTATTGAGCTATGGTGTGGATCAGCCTCTTTTTTTTGTCTAATTCATCTATTCATTTTCTTTCTCCTCCCTTGATGACCTCAATTCATCTTTATGCAGTATGATTCTGGCCCCTTACCAATATCTTACCCAAATGGACATGGACTGTGCACATCAGCAATATATTAGACCAGTGAGACCATTAGTGTCCTTATTCAAATTGCAAGGATGGTAGTGCAGAGTAGGACATTGCTTGACTTTCCACTGCTTACCTGAAAGGTGCTGAAGCTCAGTGCACATGAGATTAATTAATGCAGCACATGCCAGTACTCTTCCTGTTAAGATGATTTAACGACACAGTGCCTGAGCTTTCTAAACTATTGCATAGAATTATCCCTTAATTTTCACCCCTTTTCATCAATAAGTAATGATCTGATTGGAGACGTGATGCTCATTTTGTTGAGAATCGTGTTTGTAGACTCATGTTCTTCTTCAGTGCATCAAAATGCAAATCATAGCAGCGCACAGAAGGTTTAAATTACATGTTAATATTTAGTTGCTAAATAAAGTCATTGTTGTTATGTCCTTTACAGAAATCCTTTAACATTTAAGTAACTGATGTATAAAGCTGGTTCATATATGGTATCATTCGATTGCTTAATTCATTTATACGTCACCATTTAAGCAGTTACATAAATAGATTAAAATTACGCACAAAGTAAAGCTGTACAGAAGTACTAAAATATTACATTGTTATCTCTCGGATGAAATAGCTCAAAACATGCATTTTATTATCTTGGTGTTATTGCCACTCAGTGAGAGCAGGCTTTTCACCGTGAAACTGAATTCATTTGTATTTCACTTTAACTTTAAAGCACGTTTCTGTTGCCTTGGAAACTCTATTCCATTCTGAAGCGAAAGCACTCCCTGGCCTGTGAGCATATTTGGAATCACTACCCTATAATCTAACTCACACAAAACTGTTCAACCATAGTGGCTAGATAAAGTTTAGTTCTGCTATGATTTGTACATCAACATGAATGATAAGATATTAGTATAAGTACACAGAATATTAATTGAAAATCAAACATATTAAAAACTTGCTAAATTTATGTGACACAAGTCCTTAAACCATCCTTTATTTATCAAAAGCTAACATACAACTATTTTAAGATTGTTTTAACTCCTCAGCTTGTCTTCAATTTATTAACCATGCACTTTTCCTATGGACTGTTAAGTCAAATCTCTACTAAACTACATCTGGTAAAGTACTCTATGAATAAGAGTGGTAATAGCAAAATTTAATGGCAAATGGTTGGCTATTTATATTATAGATATTGGGATTTGGCACATTCCATCAGAAAACTTTGTGGAGTCCTCCACTGTATATTTGTTGTGATCCCTGCATTTTCAACTGTAACGATGTGTCACTCTAGCAATAAGGTTGTTTCTGGGCAGTAGTAAAATTATAATTTAATGTAAATAATACTCAACACTGATACTTTTATTCTTGAAGGCAATGCTACTCTAAACATTCAGATGCATAAGCTTTGTTTCGGACACTACTTGACCACATCATTCTTTTCAGTCATATTTGTAACAGTCCAGGTCAAGTTATGACCTACATATTGCTTTTGCATTGAATTTATTTTTGTAACCCTTACTTTTGCTCCAAGATGTGTTAACCCACAGTTGGAAACATTATATTCAATCTTCATCTGCTGGACTGCCCAAAGTCTTTTGCAGTCCTGCTTATGCTCTGGCAAACTGTCATCTTTGGTATTGCTGGAAAACTTTAGCAGTATTCCTCTAATTAAGTCTGTACAATCTAACTAGCACAAAAACTGAAATGTGCTTTTCCCAGTGCCTACCTACCCATCTCCAACCCCATTACAATTTTGCACATCACCACTTAAGGCCGGTTGGTGTTGTAACTATTGCTTCTCCCGACATTTATAATCAAACTTTGTCAAATCAAGTCACTGGCTACAATTTCTCTTGCATTTACCAACGTTTCTGCTATACTTCCAGTGAGTCTAGGCTGACAATACAGCAGAAAGTATGAGAGGTCTTGCAGACTGCTTGCATCTCATCTATTTGGTAAAACCTCTCACAGTTTAATTTCCATAAAAACAAAGTTGGTGAATTATTATTGGTGCAATCTTCCCAGCCCCTGAATGACAAAGGCCGTGGTGAGAAAGTTAGAAAAATCAGGTGAGATGCTCAGTGAGGACCTCCTTGATGTCAAGAGCAAAACAATCCCTTTTTCCGACCAGATGAGTTAAGATTCTCAATAGGGAGCAGCAAGAGGCCAATTAGCATACATTAGCACTCTTCAACAGCCTAACTATTACTTAATCTTGCATTATTAATAAGCAGTTTTCAATTCTTCCACCCGCTGGATGGAAACATGATGCCTAGAACTCCCAACATGAAAGTCAGCAGTTATCTAGTTATCCAATTTATTGTTTCTTTTCCAGACCTCCATCTTGGACACCTGGACCAGCATCTCAAAGAACACTCCATGCCCAGTGATCACACATACCCTATGTCCACAGGTGTCAGTGTCCAACACATACCAGCCTCACTGCACCCTCTATGCACACCTCCAATCCACGTCCAGAATGCCTCTGCACTTTGGAGCACCATTCCTTACAATGTTGCTGTGAGGATGCTTCGCACAGAGGCATGGCTTGGACCAATTTGTATCACAGGGTTGCTTACTCACTCTCTAGGCACTCAATCACATTGTACCTACTCAAAATATCCCTATCTTGACTCACCTTGGCTTGCTGGTTTCCACTTTTCCCCCTCAGTTGCATCTTAAGGACAGCACCTTAAGGACAGAAGTCTTAAGGACTTCTTTCTTGCCTTGCTGTATAATGGAAACACAAAGCTGAGCAGCTGGTCATGGCTGTCAACGCTGATCAGTCAAGGAGATGGACATGTTACTGTACAGCACTGTTTTACATCAACCTCACATCCACAGTATTGGCCAGCAGCCTGCATCACAAGCATTCTGCACATGCTTCAACTAAATTACCATGTCTCAAAGTCAAAGAGGAATGGTGCTCCTTTGAGTCAAGAGAGGCTGCCATCTGTCAGTAGGGTCTCCCAGTACAGTCAGTGGAAGGAATCAACTGCTCACAGTCCAGGAGCTTGGAGGAGCTGGGGTCAAATTCCATCTCACTACATTTGGGGATTGGGCCAGGGTCAATCCTGCACATCTCGTATAAGCAGCGAAGAGGGGATTGTCAGTCAGGGAGCCACACAAAGAGCAGTCAAAGTTATTGTCAATCCTTACTTGGAGCTGTCCATCCAGGTCAGTCAGGGAGGTGGGCCACCCTGTGAGCAGTCCTGAAATTTGAGGAAGTTTACCAGGGGACAGTTGTGTGGATAGGTACAGGAGGATCTCAATGTTGGGGATTGGGGCCAGAAATCTTGGAAAAGCAATGTCAAGAATGAAAAAGGGGAGAGATTCAGCATATAACAGTGAGAGATGGCAGTGCAGGGAAGAGAGTACAAGAGTACATTGCTGGCTCAAGGCCTCCATGGGACAAGCCCCCATGTTGCTTTCTACCTGCCACTACCCAGAATGATCTGCCACATGTTCTGACCCAGCACCTGGAGAGGTATTGCTGAAATTCTCAAACATACCTCCAGACTCCCATCCCTACAGTTTAGTCCTGTCACTATGCTGATTCACACTCTCTCTATCAAGGCCATGGTTGTGGTGACTGTCAGTAGTCCCCCTCCTCTCACAACATCCTTAATGTCAGGCCAAAGCAATCAAAGCAACATTTAAAGGAATTTCATGTCTTCCTTTTTGGAGTGCTCCATGTCCCACTGTATGGAGCATTGTAGTAAGTGAGTGATGTGAATGCTGTCTGCTCACATTTCTTATGTTCCCAATGTAGGGTCATTGCGGGCCAGATGGATAGATGGACCACAGCAGGGGTTATCGCCATTGTTGCTGCCTGCAAATGGAGGAGGAACAGATGCAGCAGCAAACTCAGGCTTTGCGATTAGCTTCCATATGAAAATGCTAACATCTGAAAGATCCCTTAGGATGGGCAGGAGTTACAGGAGAGCCCAAGTCTATCATCGTCATTCCACTTCCTCCTGGATGAGTGAGGCATGGTATTGTCGCAGATGGCGGTGTGCCGGGGCATAGTGCCAGAACAGAACCTGCAACCCGAAGGAGTGAATGGCCATCCTATCCTCTTGGCCAGCAAAGCGACAGCTGCCTTGAACTTTTATGCAATAAAAATAGAGAACTTCAGCAAGTCTGGCAGTATCTGTGGAGAAACAGAGTTAACATTTTAACTCTTCAGATTTATCAAAGAAGAAGAGTCATACTGGACATGAAACTTTAACTCTGCTTATCCCCCAGAGATGCTGCCAGACCTGCTGAGTAACTCCAGCACTTGCTGTTTTTATTTCAGATTTACAGCATTTGCAGTATTTTGCTTTTATTTGAATTTTTCTGCAACGAGGTCCTTCCAAGCAATCACTGGGGAGCTGTCTGGAATCTCTCATCCATTCACCAATAAATGGATTTAGGTTGTTCCCAGACCAATTGTGGCAGACCACACTGTTTCATCATGTTTCCCAGGATGGGCTCAGTAGGATTTGACAATACAGCTGACTTCCCTCAGTATGTAACACTGAGAGGCCCAGATCATAAGGTAGCTGAAAAAGAATTCCATTCTATCAATGTCCACATGATAATTTGTGACCATCAGTAACATTCCTTAGAAATCTGTGCTGACTACACTTAAGGAGGTAATGGCCTAGTGGTATTATTACTGGACAGTTAACCCAGAGATCCAGGCAATGTTCTGGAGTTGCAGTTTGAATCTCAGTATGGCATACAGTGGAATTTGAATTCAATGAAAAGAAATATCTGGAATTAAGAGTCTGATGATGATCATGAATCCATTGTCAACTGTTAGGAAAAAAAAATCATAATGTCTATTAGGGAAGGAAACTGCCATCCTTACCTGGTCTGGCCTACATGTGACTCCAGACCTATAGCAATCTATTTGATTCTTAACTGTTAGGAATGGGCAATAAACACTGGCCTAGTCAGCGATGCCTTTGTCAGTGATTGAATAAAATAAAATCTCTTAAATAGTGTTGAGAGTAAGAATGTGCAAGGCCATGACAGTTATGTGCCCTGAAAAGCAATGTGTTATTGGTGTTATCCCAGAGTTAATTTGATGCCAGGAAGGATTGGTACTTGGGAGGACGATACCGGTCAGGGAGAACAGCTTGAGATGAGATTAGGAGAGGATGAAGTAAGGGTGAATGATAACATCCAGAAGGTAAGTGCCAAAGCTCAGGAAGCTAATGGTAATTAAAGCATGATTTAATAAAATGCACAATGCTTCATGTGGTTTTTCAAAATGAAATAATTTTTATGGGATCATAAGACTTCATCAATAATTCATCCAGTTCTCCACTCCAAATACAGGATATAAAGTAAGAAATATGGAAGTGCTCAGTGCAGTAGAAAATGGAAAACAGTTCTGAGAGGGTACACCTTTCAAACACTTCCAAGAGCTTTGAGAATCAAGAAGATTGACAAATCAAATCAGTAGCAATACCATAAAGGAAGAACTCTGGTAACGCATCTGGGATTGTTTTATGAATCAATGCATTGAGGAATCAGCAAGAGAAAATGTCACTGGGTATTGTGTAACTATGAAGAAATAATTGACAATCTAGTTGTGTGTGAGCCCCTTAGGGAAAAGTTACCACCATAGGATAGAATTCTTCATTAAGATGAAGAGTAATCTAGTTGTTTCTGGAACTCGGATTTAAATGTAGGAAATTACAATGGGATGGGATGTGAGACAATTATGATAAGCTTCATCCCAGAGTATTTAAGGAAGTGGCCCTAGCAATAATGGTTGCATTGGTGGTCAACTTCTAAAATAGTATAAACTTAGAGACAGTTCCTAAGGGTTGTAGGGCAGCTAATGTATCTCTATTATTTAAGCAGAGAGAAAACAGTGAAGTACAGATCAGTTAGCTTGACATCAGTCATGGGAAGCACAGCAGGTCAAGCAGCATCTGAGGACCTGGAAAAATGGTGTTGTCTCTCCACCCTGGAGGCTCCTTGCCTCATTTCTGATGAAGGGATTTTTCCTGAAACATTGTTTTTCCTGCTCCTCAGATGCTGTGCTTTTCCAGCACCACTCTAATCCAGACTCTGATCTCCAGCATCTGCAGTCCTCACTTTTGCCTATCAGTCATGGGAAAACTGCTGGAGGCCATGATAAAAGATACAATAGCCAAGCAGTTAGAAGATGGTGACAAGGTTGGATGGAGTCAGCATGGATTTTCTAAGGGAACGTTGTGCTTCAGAAATCTGATGAAATTTTGTGAGGGTGTATTTAATTGAGTGGATAAGGGGGAGCCATTGGATGTGGTTTACTTGGATTTTCAGAAGACTTTTGATAAGGTCCCAGATAAGAGCTGAGCATACAGAGTTCAAGCACATGAGACTGGAGATTATGTACTGGAATGGACTGAGAACTGGAGAGCAGGCAGGACACAAAGAGTAGGAAGAAACCATCTTCTTTGTCGAGTGGAAGGTTGTGACTAATCAGGGATCACTGGGGATCAGTGCTTGGACCCCAGCTATTCACATTGACATTAATGATTTAGTTGAGGAAACTTCATGTCATATTTCCAAGTTTGCAAGTGACACAATGCTGAGTGGGAGGGCATACCGAGAGGAAGATTCAGAAAAGCTTCAGCGTGATTTGGACAAGTAAATGTGTAAACGTGTGGCAGGTGCAGTATTTAATGTGAAGAAGTGTGAGGTAGAAGCAGTCAGGCAGATTACTATCTGACTGGCAATAGATTGGGAAAGGGGAAGGTGCAAAAATGATCTGCGTGTCCTTGTATATTAGTCATTGAAAGTGAGCATGCAGCAGTAACAATGAAGAAGGCAGACGGTATATTGGCTTTTATAGCAAGAGGATTCAAATACAGGAGCAGGGATGTCCTGCTGAAATTGTACTGGGTCTTGGTAAGACCACTCCCAGATTATTGTGTGCAGCTTTGGTCTTCTTATCTGAGAAGGATGTTCTGGCTATTGAGGAAGTACAAAGAAAGTTTGCCAGACTGATTCCTGGAATGTGAGAAAGTGAAGAAAATAGATGCTGGAGATCAGAGTCAAAATGTGTGGCGGTGGTAAAGCACAGCCAGTCAGGCAGCATCCGAGGAGCAGGAGAATCGATGTTTTGGGCATAAGCTCTTCATCAGGAACGATTGCTAGAATGCAAGGACTGAAATATGGTGAAAGACTGGATAGGTTAGGACTATATTCACTGGAATGAGAGGTATCTCTTGGAACCCTTTAAAATTTGAGCAGGATTAGATGGATAAATGCAGGAAAGAACTTTCCATTGACCAAGACCAGGGGTCACAGTCTAAGGAGAAGGGATAAACCTGGTAAGACAGAGAGGAGGAGTGGCGAGCCTGTGGAATTCTCTGCCACAGGAAACTGTTGAGGCCAAAATATTGAAGATTTTCAAGTAAGAAATAAATATAGTTCTCAAGGTTAAAGGGATTGAGGGGTATGGGATAAAACAGGATGGGGTACTCAGTTGAATAACCAGCCATAGTCATATTGAATGATGACAGGCTCGAAGAGCTGAATGACCTACCCCTGCTCCTTTGTTCTATGTTTCCACATTTCTCTACGGTTTGGACGCAAGAAGAGAAGTGGTAGAAAAAGAAAGAAAGAAATAGTAGCTTAGGCATGCCTGCTTCATCTGTACTGTTATTTGTGACTTGTGGCAATCATATGTTTCGCTGTATACATTATATGCCATCTTAAACTTAACTCCCCATTATTACATTCATTGGATATGATCCTGACAGATGTGGTTGTGACAACTGCCAAAGTATCTTTCAAAGATCAACAATGTTATATATTGCAATAACACCATGCTCATTCAGAAAGGCCAAACAAGCTGTTGTTGTAACTGTACCATTAGGTTCAGGGTTCATCTATATGCAGGATTCCTTTAAGACAGCATTCCCAAACTGTTAGCTCAATTGGCTGGATGGCTGGTTTATGATGTAGTGATGCCAGCCGCATAATTTCAATTCTTACAGCAGCTGAAGTGACCATGAAGGTCCCAACCTCCCTCCTTGCCTGAAGCGTATTGACCCTCTGGTTAAACCACCAGAAGCTGTCTCTCTATACTGACAGAGTTGGACTATGGTGACTTTTATTCCCAAGAAACTACAGTTGTTAGTCATCTGCTTAATCTATAGGGCATGTACAGAGATCACCTCACTTAAATCCTTGTGATATGGATCTGTTCCATATTCAGCACACCTGAGCAGCTGAGCAGGCCTGGAAAGTACTACCTTAATGTCCAAGTTTACTGGAGTTGGGGAATGTTGGTAGTTATTGAAGACCCAATACTGATGCTAAACCTGAGTGCCTAGAATCTTTGTATTATTTCCACCCAATTTCACATGTGAAATGCAATGAAATAATGTAAAAGATAATGGCCCAATTCATCCAATCATTGGATTGCTGGAGATTTATATTCATATTTATATGTTATTGTCAGATGAGTTGCAGTTTCAAAATCTTATAATTCCAGCTGATTGTAATACTGGACATGTCATATCCCAGACCTGAACCTGACTTGATAGACCATAAGTTTACTTTATCTTTTTGTTTACCATGAAGGTCGGTCACTCAACATACTCTCAAAAGGCTATCTATGTCTTTTCAACAAAATAGCATTAATGTTACCGCACAAAAGTTAAATCCCACCTATATACTGAACAGCGATAGATTAGTTGTATTATCATTAGGCTATTAATCTGGAGATTCAGAGTACAGGTTCAAACCCTGCCATGATAGGTAGCGCATATTAACTTCAACAAAAATTAAGAACCAAGAGCCTGATGCTGAAGGAAGAACCCATCTGATTTAGTAATGCCCTTTAGGGAAGGAAACTGCAAATTTTCCTGGTCAGGTCTGACTGTAAACCCAGACCCACAGCAATGTGGTTGACTCCTGACTGCTGTTTCGGCTATTAGGGGTATGTAATAAATGCTGGCCTAACCAGTGATGTCCACATCCTGTGAATGAGTTTTAAAAAAACTTACTCTTTGTAAGATTCACCCTTATTTCCATGTGCTCATTTGGCACAGGTTCCTTTCAGCAAATTTCTGTGCATTCACTTTTTGCTATTTTCTTCAGTTAATGTCTCTTCTTAAAATGAGCTGCTAACTCAGTTTCCTTATTGCTTAGGGGAGAAAGTGAGGACTGCAGATGCTGGAGATCAGAGCTGAAAATGTGTTGCTGGAAAAGCGCAGCAGGTCAGGCAATATCCAAAGAGCAGGAGAATCGACGTTTCGGGCATGAGCCCTTCTTCAGGAATGAGGGAAGTGTATCCTCTTTCCTCATTCCTGAAGAGGACACATTTTTCTCATTCCTGAAGAAGGGCTTATGCCCGAAACGTCGATTCTCCTGCTCTTTGGATGCTGCTTGACCTGCTGCGCTTTTCCAGCAACACGTTTTCAGCTTCCTTATTGATTAACATGGGCTCACAAAACACATGTTTTCAACAGCCTTGGAAGTGGTCTTCATCTTTATCCTCAGCAGAACCTCTTGCTTCTGGATCTTTCTCCTCTGGATTACTCCCTCATCCAAAATGCACAGAGATTGCTAAGAATAACACCTCTGCTGTTACCCAACTCTGCATGACCAGATCTGGCTGCCTCTCTATCTCTTTCTAGGTTGCAAAACTCAAGTTAGTGAATGCTACTTTCAGACCAGCCTTTATCACTAATTCTTACAATCCTTGGAGAGTTGCTTCTTATGAAAGTAATCTTCTTCTCATGAGCATGTTGTTTATCTGTTGTATTCAGTGTCTCTGTTGAGTTGATGATTTCCAGGACATGTCAGTCTGCAGCTTCATCTTGGATCTGGTATCTCTGGATCATGGGGAGACCTGCTCTCTACAGCATGTTCACGGTGGGCATTCGTTTCCTTTGCTTATCTCCAGATGGTATTACAGTAACATGAATAACATTATTTGCAGATACGAGCTATTTAAGGGAAATGCTTTGAAGTGGTTTGTGGTCAAACTCAACTGTCACTTTGTTGCTTCCAAGTATAAAATGATCAAAATGTTTATAATCAAAGACAATAGCCAGGAACTCTTTCTTGATCTGAGCAAAGCATTGTTCCATTTGTTTTAATGCCTGTCTGCAAATGCGACCATTTCCTTTGCTGCCTTGGGATTGTTCCAAGTCTTGACTTACTGGAGTCACACTGTAGGGTGACTTCCCCATTATCATCTACGTTATTGTATTTCAGCACTGAGATTTAGCATAGACTTAGAACGTAGAACAGTATAGTACAGAAACAGGCCCATGTCTGTGCCGACAATGATCCTATTCTGAACTAACCCCATCTGCCTGCATAAGGTCTAAATCGCCCTATTCCCTGCCTGTTTATGTACCTATAAAAATGCCTCTTCAACTTTGCTAAAGTATCTGCTTCAACCATCTCCCCAAGCAGTGCATTCCATGCATGAGCTGTGTAAAAAAAAAGTTGCTTTCCACAGCTTTTTTAAACCTCCTTCCTCCCACCTTAAACCTATGCCTCCCTCACTCCCCACCCTGGGTAAAAGGCTCTGACTATCCATCCTATCCATGCCTCTCGTAGTTTTATATACATCTATCAGGATACTCCTCAGTCTCCAATGCTCATGCAAAAACAATCCAGATTTGTCCAACACCTCCTTATATTTAATACGCTGTAATGTTGAACTTTAATTTATTTCTTTATTTGTCTATTTTGTACCTCGGATTTTGTACCTAGGTACGTCTGTACATAAAATGGCACCTGGAATGGCAATTTGGTTCACTTCTTTGAGGAAGTGACAAAGTTGATTGATGAGGGAAGGTCTGTTAATGTCACGTACATAGACTTCAGTAAGGCATTTGATAAAGTGAGAAAGTGAGGACTGCAGATGCTGGAGATTGGAATCGTAAAGTGTGGTGCTGGTAAAGCACAGCAGGTCAGGCAGCATCCGAAGAGCAGGAACAGAAGCTCTTCCTACTGAAGGGCTTATGCTCAAAATGTCGACTTACCCGCGCCTTACTGGCTATGCTTTTCCAGTGCCACACTTTTCAAGTTTGATAAGATTCCCCATGATAGGCTGATGGAGAAAATGAAGTGACATGGGGTTCAGGGTGTTCTAGCTCAATGGATAGACAACTAACTGGGTAGCAGGAGACAGAGAGCACTAGTGGAAGGGAGTTGCTCAGAATGGAGAACTGTGACCAGTGGTGTTCCACAGAGATCTGTGCTGTGACCACTGTTGTATGTGATATACATAAATGATTTAGAGGAAGGTATAGGTGGTCTGGTTAGCAAGTTTGTAGATGACACTAAGATTGGTGGAGGAGCAGATAGTGAAGGGGTCTGTCAGAGAATACAGCAGAACATAGACAGATTGGAGAGATGGGCAGAGAAATGGCAGATGGAGTTCAATCCAAGCAAATCCAGATCCAATTCTAGAGCGAACTATACAGTAAATGGAAAAGTCCTGGGGAAAATTGAACTACAGAGAGATTGGGTGTTCAGGTCGATTGTACCCTGAGGTGGCATCACAGATCGATAGAGTGGTCAAGAAGGCATACAGCATGCTTTCCTTCATTGGAAAGGGGATTGAGCACAGGGATTGGCAGGTCATGTTACAGTTGTATAAGACTTTGTTTTGGCCACATTTGGAATGTGGCCAATCAGTTCTGGTTGCACAATTACCAAAAGAATGTGGATGCTTTGGAGAGGGTGCAAAGGAGGTTCACCAGAATGTTATCTGGTATAGAGGGCACTAGTTATGAAGAGACGTTGAGTAGATTAGGACTATTTTTATTAGAAAGACAGAGGTTGAGGGAGGACATGATTGAGGTCTACAAAATCAAGAGAGGTATAGATAGGGTGCATAGCAAGAAGCTTTTTCCCAGACTGGGGGACTCAATTACTGGTGGCCACAAGTTCAAGGTGAGAGGGAAAAAGCTTAAGGGAAATATGTGTGGAAAGTTTCTTTATGCAGAGGGTGGTGGGTGCCTGGAATGCGTTGCCAGCTGAGATGGTAGAAATGGGAACAATAGCATCATTTAAGATGTATCTTGACAAATACATGAATGGCAGAGAGCAGAGCTGTGTAGCCTTAGAAAATAGGTGACAAGTTGAGAGTATTTGGATCAGAGCAGGCTTGGAAGGTCGAAGAGCCAGTTTCTGTGCTGTAATTTTTTCTGTCTTTGTTCTTTGTTGTTTTCCTTAGTCTGTTGTGCACTGCGTATTTCAGCACTGGTATTTCAGTATTGGTATTTCAGCACTGGTGTTTCAGCATTGGCATATCAGCACTGGTACTTCAGTACTGGTATCTCAGCACTGGTGTTTCAGCACTGGTGTTTCAGCACTGGTATTTCAGCACTGGTGCTTCAGCATTGATATATCAGCACTGGTATCTCAGCACTGGTGTTTCAGCACTGGTATTTCAGCACTGGAATTTCAGCACTGGTGTTTCAGTACTGGTATTTCAGCACTGGTATCTCAGCACTGGTGTTTCAGCACTGGTATCTCAGCACTGGTATTTCAACACTGGAATTTCAGCACTGGTGTTTCAGTACTGGTATTTCAGCACTGATATTTCAGCTCTGGTATTTCAGCACTGATATTTCAGCACAGGTGTTTCAGCACTGGTATCTCAGCACTGGTATTTCAGCACTGGTATTTCAGCACTGGTATTTCAGCACTGGTGTTTCAGCACTGGTATCTCAGCACTGGTGTTTCAGCACTGGTGTTTCAGCACTGGTATTTGAGCACTCGTGTTTCAGCACTGGTGTTTCAGCACTGGTATTTCAGCACTGGTATTTCAGCACAGGTATCTCAGCTCTGGTGTTTCCGCACTGGTATTTCAGCACTGGTGTTTCCGCACTGGTATCTCAGCACTGGTGTTTCAGCACTGGTATTTCAGCACTGGTATCTCAGCACTGGAATTTCAGCACTGGTATCTTAGCATTGGTATTTCAGCACTGGTGTTTCAGCACTGTATTTCAGCACTGGTATCTCAGCACTGGTGTTTCAGCACTGGTGTTTCAGTTCTGGTATTTCAGCACTGGTGTTTCAGCATTGGTATCTCAGCACTGGTGTTTCAGCACTGATATTTCAGCACTGGTGTTTTAGCATTGGTATTTCAGCACTGGTGTTTCAGCACTGTATTTCAGCACTGGTATCTCAGCACTGATGTTTCTGCACTGGTGTTTCAGCACTGGTATCTCAGCACTGGTATTTCAGCACTGGTGTTTCAGCATTGATGTTTCAGTACTGGTATTTCAGCACTGGTATTTCAGCTCTGGTATTTCAGCACTGGTATTTCAGCACTGGTATATCAGCACTGGTATTTCAGCACTGTATCTCAGCACTGGTATCTCAGCACTGATGTTTCAGCACTGGTATTTCAGCACTGATATCTCAGCACTGGTGTTTCAGCATTGGTGTTTCAGTACTGGTATTTCCGCACTGGTATTTCAGCTCTGGTGTTTCAGCACTGGTATTTCAGCACTGGTATATCAGCACTGGTATATCAGCACTGGTGTTTCAGCACTGGTATTTCGGCACTGGTGTTTTAGCACTGGTGTTTCAGCACTGGTATTTCAGCACTGGTATATCAGCACTGGTATCTCAGCACTGGCATCTCAGCACTGGTATTTCAGCACCGGTATTTCGACCAAGGTTAGATCACATGGAATACCGGGAGAGCTAGCTATTTGGATATAAAATTGGGCACTAAGTTGGTGGTGGACCATTACTTTTCAGACTGGAGGCCTGTGACAAGTGGAGTGCCAAAAGGATTGGTGCTGGGTCAGCTGTTTCTTATCATTTACATAAATGATTTGGATGTGAACATAGGAGATATAGTTAGCAAGTTTGCAAATGATACCAAACTTGGAGGTGTAGTGGACAGCAAAGAAAGTTAACTTCAGACTATAATGGGATCTTGATCAGATGGGCCAATGGGCTGAGGAGTGGCAGGTGGAGTTTAATTTAGATAAATGTGAGGTGCTGCATTTTGAAAAGGCAAATCAGGGCTGGACTTACACACTTAATGATAAGGTCCTGGGAAGTATTGCTGAACAAAGAGACTTGGAGTGCAGGTTCATAGTTCCTTCAAAGTGGAGTTGCAGGTAGACAGGGTAATAAAGAAGGCATTTGGTATTATTCGTCAATGCATTGAGTGTAGGAGTTGGGAGGCCATATTGCAACTGTACAGACCACCTTTGGAAAACTGCATTCAGTTCTTGTTTCCCTGATATAGGAAAGATGTTGTTAAACTTGAAAGGATGTTGCCAGAAGGGTTTTAGATATTGTTAGAGGCTGAATAGGCTGGGGCTATTGTCTGTGGAGCATTGGAGGGTGAGGGGTGACCTTATAGAAGTTTATAAAATTGTGAGGGGCATGGATAGGCTGAATAGTCAAGGTCTTTTCTCCAGGGTAGGAGAGTTCAAAGCTAGAAATCATTGATTTAAGGTGAGTGGGGGAAGATATAAAAGGGAGCTCAGGAGCAAATTGTTCACACAAAGAGTTGTGTGTGTATGGAATAAGTTGCCAGAGGAAATGGTGGAGGCTGGTACAATTCTAACATTTTAAAGGCACCTTGATATGTATATAAATAGGAAGCATTTAGAGGGATATGGGCCAAATGCTGGCAAATAGGACTAGATTAATTTAGTAGATCCAATCAGCATGGATGAACTGGACTGAAGGGACTGTTTATATGCTGTACATCTCTATGACTCTCTGACACTAGTGTTTAAGTACTGGTATTTCAGCACTGGTGTTGCCATCACTAGTTCCTTGATTTTAGTGAATACTGCTTCCTTTTTGTCCACCATAACACTGCAGGCCTTTGGTCCTGAGCTGATGTAATGGTTCACACTTCAATGACAAATTGGACAAGAGGTTTGTTAAGTAGTTGATGAATTCAACACACCTTGGCATTGCTTTTACATCAGAGTCCAGAATGTGATGCTGGAAAAGCACCTCAGGTCAGGTAGCATCCAAATCGATGTTTTGGGCACAAGACCTTCATCAGGAATGAGGGATTCATTCCTGATAAAGGGCTTATGCCTGAAACCTCGATTCTCCTGCCCCTCAGATGCTGCCTGACCTGCTGTGTTTCTCCAGCACCACACTCTGGGCTCTGATCTCCAGCACTTGCAGTCCTCCCTTTCTCCTATTTGCTTTTACATAAGTTGGTTGCAAACACAGCTTCATTATGTCTCTGTATCCATAGACTAGCAGATCTTCCACAACAGCTTCAATTCTGGAAAGATCATGAACCATCTCATGCTGTCTACATTGTCACTACACTGAATCTGTGGAAATTCAAAACCGCATAGGCAACTAGTTGCACCTCCAAACAGTGTTGTCAGCTTCGCTGCCAGTCACCACCTATTTTATGCAGGTAATGCAGATTTTTGACTTTGAAACTTGTAGCCATCTTCAATGGGTGGCACAAAATCTCTTCTGAGCTTTATTTAGATCTTTGGATTAATGCATAATCACAACTGGAACTTTCCACAGAATTCATGAACAGGTCTCACATTTTCACCTACTCCAGGATGATATGCTCCAGGAAGTCATCCTAAATGCATCATTGTACTCCATTAGGTCCATTTGGTCCATTGACAATGGATTATATGCTTTGATACATTGCAAATTCAGTACGACATGTTTGTGACACCATTAATATTGCTTTAAATTCAGTGTTAATGAGATATGAAATTTATAAATAGGAAGGGTTTGGAGGGATATGGACCAGGTGCTGGCAAGTGGGACTAGATTGGGTTGGGATATCTGGTCGGCGTGGATGGGTTAGACCGAAGGGTCTGTTTCCATGCTGTATATCTCTCTGACCCTATGACTCTAAATATTCTACCCATGGGCCAATCTTGATTCATAAATCCATGCAATTGAAGCTAACTGAAGCTGTATCATATTGAACTGTCATAAAGCACTTAATTGATGAGAGCAGAAAGTGACAATCCTACTAAGGGATATTAGTTGACCAGGTGAATGGGCAAAACTGTGGCAGATGGAGTTTAATGTAAGCAAAGGTGAGGTTATTTTGGACTGAAAAAGGATAGATCAAGATTTTTCTGCATGGGAAGAAGGTACAAAGGTAAATGCAATGGATGTCTGAAGAGTTTTGGGGGCACAGATGCACAGATCTTTATAACGTCACAAACAGGTAAAGAAAATAATCAATAAAGCAATTGGAATGCTGGTCCTTATAGAGTCATAGAGTCATGGAGATGTACAGCACAGAAACAGACCCTACGATTCAACTCGTCCGTGCCGACCAAATATCCAAACCCAATCTAGTCCCACCTGCCAGCACCCGACCCATATCCTTCCAAATCCTTCCTATTCATATACCCATCCAATTGCCTTTTAAATGTTGCAATTGTACCAGCCTCCATCACATCCTCTGGCAGTTCATTTCATACACGTACCACCCTCTGTGTGAAAACATTGCCCCTCAGATCTCTTTTATATCATTCCCATCTCACCCTAAACCTATGCCCTCTAGTTCTGGGCTCTCCCACCCCAGGGAAAAGACTTTGCCTATTTATCTTATCCATGCCCCTCATGATTTTATAAACCTCTATCAGGTCACCCCTCAGCCTCCAACCCTCCAGGAAAAACAGCCCCAGCCTGTTCAATTCTCCCAATAGCTTAAACACTGCAGCCCTGGCAACATCCCTGTAAATCTTTTCTGAACCCTTTCAAGTTTCACAACATCTTTCCAATAGGAAGAAGACCAGAACAGTACGCAATGTTCCAACAGTGGCCTGACCAATGTCCTGTACAGCCGCAACATGCCCTCCCAACTCCTGTACTCAATACTCTGATCAATAAAGGAAAGCATACTAAACGCCTTCTTCACTATCCTATCTACCTGCGAGTCCACTTTCAAGAAGCTATGAAACTGCACTCCAAGGTCTCTTAATGGACCTTACCATTAAGTGTATAAGTCCTGCTAAGATTTGCTTTCCCAAAATGCAGGACCTCACATTTATCTAAATTAAACTCCACTTTGCCACTTCTCAGCCCATTGGACCATCTGATTGAGATCCCATTGTAATCTGAGGTAACCTTCTTCGCTGTTCACTATACCTCCGATTTTGGTGTCATCTGCAAACTTACTAACTATACCTCTTATGCTCACATCCAAATCATTTATATAAGTGATAAAAGTAGTGGACCCAGCACTGATCCTTATGAGATGCTACTGGTCACAGGCCTCCAGTCTGAAAAACAACCATCTTACCACCACCCTCTGTCCTCTAGAGAACGGAAGTGTAAGGGTGCAGAAGTTACGCTGCTGTTCTTGAAATATTCCGGTTAGACCCCACTTGAAGTACTGTGAACAGATCTGGGCATCATAATTTTGGAATGATACATTAACTATGGAGGGAGTTCAACATTGGTTTACAAGAAGGATAACTGCACTTCAGGTGTTAACTTATGAGGAGAGATTCTACAAATTAGGCCTGTTTTCTCTAGAATTTAGGCAGTTGAGGATAATCTTATCATAGTTTTCAAGATATTAAAAGGAAAAACAGGGTAGATAGAGCAAAACTATTTCCAATGCTTGTAAATTCTAGAAATGGAGGCATTATGTTAAAATTAGGGCCAGACTGTTCAGGAGAGATGTTAGAAAATACTCCATATACGAGAGGTAGATATTTGGAACTTTCTTTCACAAACAGCAGTCAATGTGGGGTCCGTTGTTAAGTTCAAATCTGAGATAGATATTTGTTTGTTCAGCAAAGCTAATAAGGGACATGGGCAAAAGGCAGGTGTCTGGAATGAGGCCACAAATCAGTATGATAACATTGAATAGTGGAACAAACCTAATGGGCTGAATGGCCTACTTCTGTTCTTACGTTCCTGACAATGCAGCAAACGCATGTTCTGTGCATGCATAGTTTGAGCACCAATGTAATCCACCTTGGCCCCACACTCCGAAGCATTGCTGACAGTGATGTTACTGCCAATGACACTATGTTTGCATATGTGAGATGTGTCCTCTGTGGTTGTGGTTGCTATTATAGAAGAGCAATAGCAGCTAATCAGTCAGCTCAAGGGGAGGTGATGGCCTAATAATATTACCAGTGGACTTTATTCTAGAGATCCAGGTAATGTTTTGGGGAGCTCGGTTTAAATTCCACTACAACAGATGGTGGAATTCAATAAAAATCTGAAATTAAGAGTCCAATGATGACCACAACCCGTTATTGATCAATGGAAAATCCATTTGGTTCCCTCACATCCTTTCAGGAAGGAAACTGTCATCCTTACCTGGTCTGGCCTGCTTGAGACTCCAGACCCACAACAATTTGTTTGATTCTTAACTGCTCTCTGGGGAATTTGGGATGGGTAATAAATGCTGGCCTAGCCACCCTCATGCTGTGAATGTATGAAAAGGTTGATGAATTGTTCATATACTGGCAATCAAAAGCCTCCTTTGTGACATTGGGAAATGTCCTGCCCCAGTCACAAACTGTTTGATGGGGACTGCATGTTTGGATTTCTGCTAAGAGGTTTATGTGAAAGCTTCAGTGTAATTTCACCTCAACAAAACATACGTGGCATCCAGTGAATTGCTTGTGAATATTCCATAATAAGTAACATAAAACTAACATCTGACCTGAGACCAGAGTGAGACTGAGTAAGAAATTCTCTTTTGGAGAATCTTCAGTTCTCTTCCAGTGTCAGAATCTGTATCCTCCTGGCCTGCAGCACTTGAATTTTAGTTTCTCCATCCTTTCCAATACCTTGTATAGTCTGCTCATGCCCACTGACAGTTGACATATGGGAGGGATATGTTATTTAATTCAGGGGTAGATTGGAGTGTGCAGTTCACCATATTAGTAATTCAAACTGTGTACCTGACTTTCAAACTTAAACTCTAAGATCATAAGACCATGAGACATTGGAGAAAGAGTAGGCCATTCAGTCCATCGGGTCTGCTTTACCATTCAATGAGATTGTGGCTGATCTGATAAGCCTGACTACCATTTTCTTGCCTTTTTCCTATTAGCCTTGATTCCCTTATCGATTAAAACATGGCGACTTCTACCTTGAATAAACTTTAATGAATGAACCTCAGTAGCATTCCCGCCTACTTTTGTGTCATCTGGAAACTTGTTTATAGTACATTCACTTCCCTCATCCATATCATTAATACATATTAAAAACAATTGTGACCCCAGCACTGATCTGGCACTCCACTGGTTACAAGTTGTTTTCCGGCAAATAATGCCGTTGTCCAAAGCTTCTGTGTTCTATTGATTATCCAGTTCACTCCATGGGTATATAATAGTACCAACACCATGGACTCTTACCTTACTAAATAGCTTAACACGTGGTACCTTATCAATCATCGTCTGGAAATCCAAATATATTATTGTTATTAAGGCTGTACTAAGCGGACCTGGTGGGATTCAAATTGATTGTCAATGAGTGAGCTATTGTTAAGCAAGTGTAGCTTGACAGCACTGTTGATAACATCCTCCATTACTTTACTAATGATCAAGATTACCCTGATGGGATGACAATTGTCTGGGTTGGACTTGTCCAACATTTTGTAACTGCACATAACTAGGGCAATTTTCCACATTGCCAGATGAATGCCATTACTGTAGCTGTACTGGACCAGACACAACTGGTATAGGTTGCCTAAGGACTGGAGCAGAAGTCTTCAGTGCTGTCCCCAGATCATTGTCAGCACCCAAGAGCCTATCCAGTGCCTCCTGGAGTGAATGTGGAGTGATTCAAATTAGCTGAAGAGTGGAAGCTTTGATCTTGGTACCTCCAGAGGAGGCCGGGATGGATCATGCATTCAAACTTCAGCTGAAGATTGTTTAAAATGCTTCAGCCTTGCCTTTTGCATTGATGTGCGAGGCACGCTAGTCATTGAGGATATTACTTCATTCACATAATCTTTCACAGAGCCACAGTCTATTATATAAAAATGCTTATCCTTGTCCTAAAAAAAAGATGAATGCATTTGTTGATTCATCTAGAAAATGTAAAGCGATGTTTTGCTGATTTGGTTCAGATGATCTCATTATACATTACAGCAATGACTACATTTTAAAAGTATTGTCAGAGGCTGTAATGCATTTTGTGAAAATGTTATAAAAGTGCAGGTCTTTCTTTCTGTATTTTACTCAGCCTCCACTATCACACCATGACACAGGAGAAGAGATAGCCCAGAAAACTGAAAATATATTGAATGCTCTGAAGATTTTTGGAAAGCCAGATGTAAAGAGTGACAGCCATGACATGCACATGTTGTCACATTCGAGCTAAATCAGCTACTGTCTCCATGGCAGCAAATATATCAATTAGCCAGGAGAACATGCTGAGAATTCTAGGTTGGAGGAGGAATTTAACATCAGCTATTTCCTCGTTATAAACACACCGAAGGGTCACTCTTAAAACAATATTATATAAGGCGTTTGGTTAGCATTCTTACTACAAAACTGCATGGTTTAATAAACATTGCATGAAGATTAATGCTTTTAGTCTCTCTGAAAATAATGGTCAACAGTTTTAATAATGTCAACAAAACTGTAATTGAATTACCCAAAACTGAATTGCAATGAAATGCTATAAATATGAGGAATAGCAAATGATTTAGTATTTTGTTTTGAAATAATACAGCTTATTTTATTGTTGTGGCTTAGAAACTGACTGGGATAAAAATAACTAAAGGCACAGAAATACAGTATTCCATAGAATTATGGTGGTGCATTTTAGTAGCTGGGAATAAAATAAGAAACAGTAGCTGAAAGGAGATATTTTGGTCAAATGAACCGTCTTGTTGACAAGTTCAAGGCTGGTCTTCTACTCCAACCACATCTTCAGGCACTATATCCAGATTCTTTCGGGTTCTTTTGAGAGAGTGATAGTGTCCCTACCTCTGAGATCTGGGGTCATATCTCACCTGCTCTAGAGCTGTGCAATAACCCAACTCTGAACAGGTTGATAAGACATTATTAATCCAGATTCTTGTTTAGCATATTACCAAAACATCTATTAACCTCTGCCTCATCCACTGAACATTCACAGCCCTCTGAGGTACAGATTTCCAGAGATTCAGAATCATTTGAATGAAGAAATTTCTTCTTATTTCAGTCCTAACTGACCAACTTCTGAATTATTCTGTTCTAAATACCAAGAGAAACATTTTCTCAATGCTTGCCATCTCTTTATGAATGTAATAATTACATACCGTACACAATTGGATGATTTCAATGTGCGTCAGTTTATTGAAAAATTATTAGCAAAAAAATGGTGTAATGATTAGTTTATTAATATGTAAATCAAACTTATTTTGTGTTAAATATGCAATGTGTTACCACAACATTGGTGTAATATGTACTGAGCAAATTTAAGCATAATAGCAATATTGAATCAATTACCAATGTTTTTTCTTTCTTGAATTGAGATGTTTCAAATGGAAATGCTTAATGTTGCAAGAACAGTTAATGCAATTTTGTGTAATGTATATATAAGCATGCACAGACTATAAAGATAGATAGACATATTACCAGCACACACAGAAAAACAAATCATTTAAATTGCATTGCGTGTGCAGGGAGAAAATCGCCATAAATTAGGTCACATCTGCCCAGAAAGAAAATAATAATTAAATACATAATTATGTCCCAGCCTCTGCTGAAATAGTCCTCATGATTGCCGCTGCTGCCGCTTTGCATCATCGAAGATGAACCATTGGTTTGTCACTGCTCCTGATGCCAGTCCCTCGCAGCAACTTAGTGGCGAGGAACAAAGCCGCCAGCTCAATATTTACAAATTGTTCTCTCGGAACCGAGGTCAATGCAATTCATTTATCATACCCATCTCTCCCCATGTCAATGAGTTTGACTTGGACACTTCATTAATAGTGCAGAGATGTTAAATATGGATCGTTAATCCAATCCATGGGTGATTGACATGAGCAGTGGTGAGCTGCATCATTCAGAAGCTCAGTGACTCACCCTAATAACTGGGGCGAGGCTGAATGTTTCATGAAAGTGACGAGGGCAGGCAGGTTTAAACTCTAACGTGGCAAGCGGATTGCGTTGTGTCTTTTTTGTGCCTTGAATCCAGTGCGACAATTAGACAACTTTAAATTATATTTCATGGTTGTGCTGAAAGCTGTGATTAAATGTGGGCTGGTTATGATTAATCTCCAAGCAGCTAGTCTTTTTGTGGTGCTTTGACTCATTTCAGGTTTAACGGCAGCTGTCTGCTCTGCCTGAAACATTCCACATCTTCAGACAGGAGCACAGCTCAGTGCTTTGAAAAATTGTACTTTGGCAATTATAAAGCATTATTTGAATGACTTTACTGGCCACTTAACTCAGATCATTTTGCGGTTATGTGTGAAAGACAGAAAACATGCCTGAATGTACCCGGTTTCCACGCACTGGCGAGTTGAGCAGAAATGTTAGCGCTGTTTCTGCAGTGTGTTTGTTGAGGTTAGTGCTCTCCTTCGGCCCATTCTTGATAAATTGGTCTTGATAAATTCTCACTCATCAAAGTGCAGACTGCCAATGTTCGGGGGAATTAAATAGAATTCCACCGGGAAACTTGGTGGAGACTTGGCATCTTGGGCCTGGGTTCAAATGCTGCACACCCTTCTCTTAAATTGCACACAATATTTCAACAGTGGCCTAATAAATGTCCTGTACAGCCGCAACATGACCTCCCAACTCCTATACTCAAGGAAATATGAACCTGCATTCTAAGGTCTCTTTGTTCAACAACAATTCCCAGCACCTTAACCATTAAGTGTATAAGTCCTGCCCTGACTTGCCTTTCCAAAATTCAGCACCTCATATTTATCTAAATTAAATTCCATCTGCCACTTCTCAGCCCATTGGCCCATCTGATCAAGATCCCGTTGCATTCTGAGGTAACTTTCTTTGTTGTCCACTACACCTCAAATTTTGGTGTCATCTGCAAACTTACTAACTATACCTCCTATATTTTATATAAATGATGAAAAGCAGTGGACCCTGCAACAATCCTTGTGGTACTCCACAGGTCACAGGCCTCTTGTTTGAAAGACAACCCTCCATCACCACCTTCTGTCTTGTACCTTCAAGCCAGTTCTGTATCCAAATGGCTAGTTTTCCCTATATTTCATGTGATCTAACCTTGCCAACCAGTCTGCCATGAGGAAATTTATTGAACACCTTACTGAAATCTATACAGATCATGTCCATCACTCGGCCCTCATCAATCCTCTTCATTACTTCTTCAAAAAACCCACTCAAGTTTGTGAGACAAATTTCCCACACACAAAGCCATGTGGACTATCCCTAATCAGTCCTTGCCTTTCCAAGTGCATATAAATCCTGTCCCTCAGGATTCCCTCCAACAACTTGCCCACCACCGATGTCAGACTCACTGGTCTATAGTTCCCTGGCTTGTCCTTACCACTTTTTTTCAATAGTGGCACCACGTTAGCCAACCTCCAGTCTTCCGGCACCTCACATGTGACCATTGATGATACAAATGTCACTTCCCTAGCTTCCCAGAGTTGTAGTGTACACCTGATCAGGTACTGGGGATTTATCCACTTCTATGCATTTTACGGCATCCAGCACCTCCTCCTTTGTAATATGGACATTTTTCAAGATGTCACCATCTATTTACTCTCATTCTACATCTTCCATGTCCTTCTCCACAGTCAATACTGATGCCACATATTTGTCTGGTATCTCCCCCACCTCCTGCAGTTCCATATATAGGCTGCCTTGCTGATCTTTGAGGGGCGCTATTCTCTCTCTAGTTACCCTTTCGTCCTTAGTGTATTTGTAAAATCCTTTTGGATTCTGCTGAACCCTATTTGCCAAAGTTATCTCATATCCCTTTTTGCCCTCCTGATTTCCCTCTTAAGTATACTCCTACTGCCTTTATACTCTTCTAAGGATTCACTTGATCTCTGTTACCTATACCTGGCATATAATTCCTTCTTTTTCTTGACCAAAACCTCAATTCCTCTAGTCACCCAGCATTCCCTACATATACCAGTCTTGCCTTTCACCCAAACAGGAATATACAATCTCTGGACTCTCGTGATCTCATTTTTGAGGATTTCCCATTTTCCAGCCGTCCCTTTACTTGCAAACATCTGCCCCCAATCAACTTTTGAAAGTTCTTGCCTAATGCCATCAAAATTGGCCTTCCTCAAATTTAATGCTTCAACTTTTTGATCCATTTTATCCTTTTCCATCACTATTTTAAAACTAATAGAATAAAGGTTGCTGGCCCCAAAGTGCTCCCCCACTGACGCCTGTCAGTCACCAGCCCTGCCTTATTTCCCAAAAGTAGGTCAATGTTTGCACCTTCTCTAGTAGGTACATCCACATACTGAATCAGAAAAATGATTTTGGACACGCCTAACAAATTAGTCTCCATCTAAACCCTTAACACTATGGCAGTCCCAGTCTATGTTTGGAAAGTTAAAATCCCCTACCATAACCACCCTATTATTCTTGCAGATAATCGAGATTGCCTTACAATTTTGTTTCTCAATTTCCTGCTAAGTATTGGTGATCTATAACACAATCCCAATAAGGTTCCACCCAAGTAACTTTTCTTGACCCATTCCCAGGAATATATAGCCATAATGTTATCCCTTATCAAAAACGTCACTCCCCATCTCTCTTGCTCGCCCCTACCTAGCCACCCCCCCACCCCCCCCACCGTTTCTATCCTTTATAATATTTGTATCCTGAAACCTTAAGCTGCCAGTCATGTCCATCCCTGAGCCATGTTTCTGTAATTGCTACGATATCCCAGTCCTATGTTTTTAACCATGCCCTGAGTTCATCTGCTTTCCCTGTCAAGCCACTTGCATTGAAATAAATGCAGTTTAATCTATCAGTCCTACCTTGTTCTCTGCTTTGTTCCTGCCAGCCCTGACTGTTTGAGCTGCTCTTTTTCCAACTGTACCAGTCTCAGATTGATGTCTTCCCTCACTATCTCCCTAGGTTCCTCCTCCCCACCTTACTAGTTTCAAACTCCTGAGCAGCTCTCGCAAATCTTCCTGCCAGTATATTAGTCCCCTTTCAATTCATACACCATCCGTTCTTCTTATACAAGTCACTCCTACTCCAGAAGAGATTCCAATGATCCAAAGATGTGAATCCTTCTCCACTGCACCAGCTCCTCAGCCATGCCCTATCCCCCTATCCCTACCCTCACTCACTCGTAGCACCAAGAATAATCCAGATATAACTACCCTTGAGGACCTCCTTTTTAAATTCCTGCCTAACTTTCTACATTTTCCCTTCAGAATTTCATCCTTTTCCCTTCCTATGCTGTTAGTTCCAATGTGCACAACGACCTCCTGCTGGTCACTCTCCCATTTGAGAACATGCTACACCCTCTTAGAGACATCCTTGATTCTGGCACAAGGAAGGCAACACACCATTCTGAAGTCTCGTTGCCGGTCACAGAAATGTCTGTCTGTGCCCCTGACAATCGATCGCTTGAAAGCTAATGTGCCCCTCATTGCGTCAGAGCCAGTCTCTGTACCAGAAACTTGGCTGATCATGTATGTTCCCCTGAGTCCATTCCTGCCTTCATTCTTATATTCTAGCCATCTTGAAATGAATGTTAGCATTGCATTTGTCTTCCTAACCACAAACTGAACTTACATGTTATCTTAAGAGAATCCTGAAATGGGACTCCTAAGTTCCTTTGTGCTTCACATTTCTGAAGCCTTTTCCCATTTAGAAAATACTTTATCACCTTATTTTTTCTACCAAAGTGCATAGCTTCACACTTTACCATATTGTCTTCCATCAGCTAATTCTTTCTCCACTCTCCTAGTTGTCTGAAACCATCCACCTCCTCAACATTACCTGCCCCTCCACCTATCTTTATGTTATCTGCAAACTTAACAACAGTGCCCTCAGTTCCTTTTTCCAGAGTGTTAATGTGTAACATGAATAGTTAATCCCAATACTTACCCCTACAGCACTCTACTAGTCATTGGCTTTCATCCTGAAAAAAAAACCCTTTATCCCCACTCTCTGACTTCGTTGAGTTAGCAAATCCCATAGCCATGCCAGTACCTTGCCCCTAACACATGGGTTTATCTTATGTGGCAGCCTTCTCTGCAGAATCTTATCAAAGGCCTTCTGGAAATCTAAATGTCCAAATCTGGCTATCCTTTGTCTAACTTGCTCTTTACCTCCTCAAAGAATTCTATCAGATTTGTCAGACATGACCTCCTATTCATGAAGCCATGCTAATTCTTAACAACGACAAAGATCAGGCTAACCAGCCTATAGTTCCTGTCCTCTGCCTCTCTGTCTTTTTAAACAGGGCTGCTACATTATTTATGTGATCATTTCTGGTCCGATAATCCTCAATTACCCACAACCCATGATTGCTTCCTTCATTTTATATTGCTTATCCTTATTCTTCAAAGTCAATCACTTAAAATGTATTCAGGCAGTTTCTGTCAAATTCCAAATGGCCTTAGGCTCTGAATAGTTTGTGCAGAAAATGGATAGATGTATCATGCTGGCATTGTGAGGGTACTTTTCTGAATTTGTTGCTGAGGGTAAGTACATCACTTGTTTTACATGTTTCGCCTCTGGTAGCACTATTTTTAGCTGCCTAAGCTTTGAACTGTCCTCACTAAACATCCCAAATTCACTTTCTCCCTTAAGACATTTGTTAAAACCTACATCTCTGACTAAGTTCCTGTTGCTAGTCTAAATGTCTCAATGTGAAATAGCATTTTAGAATGCTCCTGTGAAATGCCTGAGGGCATTTTACAATAAAAATATGAGTTATTCTTCTTGGAGCAGAAGAAATGAGGGTACTTTAAGGACAAATTTTTCCTTGTGGTTGGGTTGGGAAATTGAATTGGGAAATTTCCTGACTGGACAGATCTTCCATGGTGGCTCAGTGGTTAGCATAGCTGCCTCACCTAACCAAGTACCTGGGTTTGATTCCAGCCTTGGGCGACTGTCTGTGTAGAGTTGGCACATTCTCCCCAAGTCTGTGTGGGTTTCCTCCGGGTGCTCTGGTTTCCTTCCACAGTCCAAAGAAGTTCAAATTCAGTGGATTGTCCATGCTGAATTGCCCCTACTGTCCAGGGATATGCAGGCTAGGTGGACTATTCAGGAGAAATACAGGATTACATGTATAGGGAAAGGGCGTGGTTTGGTTGGGATGGGTCTTCAGTGGGTCAGTGTGGAGTCAATGGACCGAATAGTCTGCTCCCACACTGTAAGGATTCTATGATTCTAAAGGATCCAAGAACACTAACGTTTCACTCTGGGGAGGTGAGTCTGGCCTGTCAAGCTCAGAAGCAGATCATAGGTAGTTCTGCATGCAGGCAAGTGCTGAGCTGGGCTCATCTGGGATGGCACAATGGCTCACAGGTTATGTTATGAAGCTGTAGGTGTGTATTGCACCATTAAACAAGAGAGGAATCTAGCAAGGACTGACTGAAAGCACAGTGTGCTGAACAATTTAAAAATGTAACACTTGGTTGAAAAAACAGCTGGAGTTACAATGCCGTGGAACAAAAACAAAAATTCAGCCAATCAGGTTAAATTATGCCCCAGATACCAAACACCAATCGAATTTGAATTTACTGTTTGGGATGATATCAAACCGATGACATGATCCAATGTTTTGGGGTATAAAACCAGACATTTTGAACAGTTAGGAGGAGAACAGCAAAGAGCACCAACAAACACAGACTGCTAGCCAATGAGCTCTCTGAAAGGTACCTGTCCAGAAAAGAAGTTGTGCAACAGAAGATCGAAGAAAAGACGAAGAAAATACAGAGGAAAATCTGCAAAGGAGAATTGACAAAGCTGGCTGGTTTTGAAACACAATATTTTTTTTTAAATCTTAATTTTTTTTATTGGACCAGTATTGTAGAGTGGGAGGTAAAAGATAAGTTTAATAGAAAGGAGTTGCCAATATTTGGTGTTATTTTAATGCTCTTATCTTTATTAAAAAATAAAATTGTTAATTTTTACATTAGGTAGTGAGATCTTTGCCTCTTGAAGTTTAACAGATTATGGCATGAGGTGAGCTTCTCTGTGTGTCCAGGTTTAAATTAGCAGAGGGGTTTAACCTGTGTCATAACAGCACTGCTGCTTCACAGTACCAGACATCCAGGTTCAATTCTTGCCTTGGGTGACTGTGTGGAATGTGCACATTCTCCCTCTGTCTGCACAGGTTTCCTTTGAGTTGTCCGGTTTCCTCCCACATTCCAAACATGTGCAGGCTAGGTGGATTAGCCATGGGAAATGCAGGATTATAGGGATAGGGAAGGGGATGGGTCTGGGTGGGATGCTCTTCAGTAGGTCAGTGGGGACTCGATAGACCAAATTACATGTTTCCACACAGTAGGAATTCTGTGAATTAGCATTTCTACTTCAGTTCTCTGACACTTAATCCCAGTTGCTTTGGAAACTGTTGGGTCCACTGTTCCTCCCTGCTCAGAATTGCTGTATGGTTCACCATACCAAATAAAGCCCTTACACAAACCCATGCCACACATATTCCCATAGCACCTCATCATGCCCATCATTCACCTCCATTTCCCCTCATAAATTGTCACATTCCATGTGCCACCTAACTACCTCCATAGTAATTCACTGGTATCAACCAATAGCAGATCATAGGAGCCATGTGATGAAAAAAAAAATTGAACTTTGAACAATCTAATGCCAGTTCTCATATATTCAAGTTAGTGGAAGGACTCTCAGTCAGGAAATCCATTGAAGTTTTTTTTTAAATATAGATTGAACACTTGACAATATTTGATAAAACTCTATTCAGTACCTACATCGAAGTTAAGGAATCTCTTAATAGCCTTATTTGTTGTCATTCAAACTGTGAACACTGAAACCCCTGCTGAGATGAATGCTTTTGTATCTTTTGAAATGTAACTAAGCATTGATGATGACCTCAGCCGTAACAAGAACTCTTGAGAAATATCAACAAAAGTATCTATTGGAACTTTTGGAAGAGGTAATCATGTTCTTTTCTAATCAAAACACTCCAGCAGATGATTTATTTTAAAAACTCCAATTGATGTAGTAATCTTTTGTTTTAATCTAAAGAGCTGAAACTTTAGGAAATCTTATGTATTGACGGAGGTAGTGTGCAAGGTAGGGAGGGAACATAATTCTTAGATTATGTCCAGGAGATCCTTTTTAGCCAGTATATAGAAAGCCAACAAAGGAGAGGGCAGTTTCCTTTCCTAAAGGGCATTAGTGAACCAGATGGAGTTTTCCTGACAATTGTTTCGTGGTCATCATTAGACTCTTTAATTCCAGATTTTTACTGAATTCAAATTGCAACATCATGGCAGGATTCAAACCCAGATCCCTGGAACAGTAGCTGGCTCCCAGGACTAACAATCCAGTGATTATTTTCCACTAGGCCATAGCCTCCCCTGAAGAAACTTAGTGATATAGTTGATGGTGAGGAAGGTTATCCAAGGGTACAATGGGATCTTGATCAACTGGGCCAGTAGGCTGAGGAGTGGCAGATTGATTTTAATTTAGATAAATGTGAGTTGTTGAGCTTTGGTAAGACACACTGGGGCAGGAATTACACAGTTAATAGTAGGGTCCCCGGAGTATTATTGAACAGAGAGACCTAGGGGTGAAGGTACATAATTCCTTGGAAGTGGCATCATAGGTAGACAGGGTGATGAAGAACATGTTTGACATGCTTACATTCATTGCTCAGAGCATTGCGTAGTACAGGAGTTAGGAAGTCACGTTACAGCTGTATAGGACATTGGTAAGGCCACATTTTGGTGACTGCATACAATTCTGATCGCCTTGCTATTAGGAAGGATGTTATTAAACTGAAAATGGTGTAAAAATATTTACAAATATTTTACCAAGACTAGAGGATTTGAGTTACGTGGAGAGATTGGATAGGCTGGGACATATTTTTTTATCTGGAGCATAGGAGGCTGAGGGGTGACCTTGTAGAGGTTTATAAAATCATATGGGGCACAGGTAAGGTGTTGAGCCAAGATCTTTTCCCCAGGGTAGGGGATTCCACTAAACTTAATCGTAGGAGACAGGAAACAGAGGGTAGCTCTGGAAGAATGCTTTTTGGAATGGAGAGTTGTGGCTAATGGTGTTCCACAGATAACAGTGCTGTCCATGATCTGTACAAATGATTTGGAGGAGATTGTAGCTAGTCTAGTTAGTAAGTTTGCAGACAATATAAAGATCAATGAGTTGCGGATCGTGAGGAGGATTGTCAGAGGATACCATGGTGTGGATCAGTGGATACACCAGGTTATAGATCAGTTGGAGGCATGGGCAGAAAAATGTCAGATGGAGTTTAATCTGGACAAACGTGAGGCAATGCATTTTGTAAGGTCAGGTACAGGTGGAAATTATACAGTGGACGGCAGAACCTTTTGATATTGATATGCAGAGGGATCTGGGTATGCAGTTGACAGATACTGAAGGTGGCAGTGCAGGTAGATAAGGTAGGAAAAAAGGCCTATGGCATGTTTGCCTTCATTGAGAAGGGCACTGAGTATAAGGTTAGACAAGTTATGCTGCAGTTTTATAGAATTTCTGTTAGATCACACTTGGAATTTTGCATACGGTTCTGGTCACACATTACCAGATGGAAGTGGACACTTTCGAGAGTGTATGATAAAGGTTCACCAAGGATTTTAGCTATGAAGAAAGGTTGGATAGACTGGGTTTGTTTTCACTGGAAAGCAAGAGGCTGAGGGGGTGACCTGATAGACATTATGAATGACATGGATAGAATGGAATGTATGAGGCTTTTTCCCAGGATGGAGGGGCCAATTACTAGGGGGCACAGTTTCAAGGTGCAGTGGTGGGGGTGGGTAAATTTAAAGAGATGTGCGAGGCAAGTTTTTCACACAAAGGGTGGTGAGTGCCTGGAATATGCTGCCAGAGGAGGTAGTGGAGACAAACACAATAGCAGCATTCGAGAAACACCTGCACAAATACATGAATAGGAAATGAATGGAGGGATACAGATCCTGTAAGTGAAGGCAGTTTTAGAATGGAAGGGCAAAATGTGTCGGTGTTGGCTTGGAGGACTGAAGGGTCTGTTTCTGTGCTGTATTGTTCATTGTTCTTTTGTTCTAAAGGGCACAGTTTTATGGTGAGAGGGCAAAGATTGAAAAAGAACCTGAGGGCCAACTTTTTCACACAGAGGGTGGTGTGTATATGGAATATGCTGCCAGAGGAAGTGGTAGAGGTGAGTGCAATTACATGATTTAAAATACATTTGGACAGGGACATGGATAGGAAAGGTTTAGAAGGATATGGGCCAAATACAGACTATTGAGGCTAGTACGGTTTAGGGCACCTAGTCAACATGGATGATTTGGGCTGAAGGGTCTGTTTCTGTTCTGTATGACTCTAGGACTACTCTTTATTTTCTTCCCTTGCAGGAGAAGACAGTACAATAATGCACGATGAGGCTGAGAACTAAGGAGCAGAGTGATCGGGCGGGAAGATCAAGTGTTAGACATTCTGTTGGGCATTGGCAACATGACCCTTCTGTTCACCTGGAAAGGAGTCTTATTCCTGAAAGCTTCATATGTCAGCAGCAATCTGCTATGGAAGTCTGAGCCTCTTGAGTCACTGGTGCTCACCCTTGTCAAAAAGCTGACCATCTGCATGTAGACACTGTGACTGTACATGGAGAGTCAGCTCTTTCAATTTAACTCACTGTGGGCATTCCTCCTGTCCTGTGGGATTCACATAAGATGATAAAAATGCAGTTGGTGCTATTGTTGTTGTTGGTGTTGATATCAATGATTGCTGTTCCTCTTATTCCTGATCTGAAGTCCTGATTTGAATGTCATGATGTACATTGTCAATAACGAAGTTGGATCATTCAGTCAGCACTTCTGAATGAAGATGGATGAAAATGCTTCTTTTGCACTGCAGTATTGGATCCCATTGAAGGTGGGGATATCTCCCTAGAGCCTTATCCCCTAAAGGAGTTGTTTAATTGGCCACCACCATTCATAACTGGTTATGGCAGAACTTTCATGTGATCCATTGGTTGGATGCGGTTTAGCTCTGTTTACTGCATATTGCTTTAGCTGTTTGGAATGCAACTCCTCCTGTGTTGTAGCTTCACCAAGCTGATACCTCAGTTTAAGTTGTGCTCCAAGCATGCATTCTTACACTCCACAGTTGAATCCAGGTTGACTCCAAGGCTTGATTTTACGTGATTAGATAGAATTTGATGGTTACTGATGAGCCATGGATGCCTAGATTTGTGTTGCTAAATCTCTTCTGAACCTGTCTCCTTCAGAGCAGGGATTGTGCCACACAACAAGCTGGAGACTATCTTCTGTATGAAATCGGGACATGGTCTTCACAAGGTAGTTGTGGTGATCATTCCTTCCAATACAGTCATGACACATACTTCTGTAACAGCTAGAGTAGTGAGAGTGAGATTGTCAGTTTTTTTTTAACCCTCTTGCTTCAGCACTCACTGCAGCCCCACTTTGGTAAATAGGACCCATGTAGCACCAGCAACAGTGGGACTACTGAGTACAGGGTCTACTTGTACAGGTTCCATCTTCTTCGGAATGAGTCCCAATACTCAAGAATCGAAATCCTTTCCCCTCATATCACTCCTCCAGCTTCACATGCAATTACTCTATTGTCCTATTCCTGATGTCATTACTCTGTGGCACTGGGAATAATTCTGAGATTTCTATCTTTGAGGTCCTGAATTTTCAGTTATTTCCTATATCTTTATATTCTGCTTGCAGGACCTACTCCTCTTTTTGTCTATGATGATACAATGAATGTGGAGCTGGAAAAGTACAGGAGGTCAGGCAGCATCTGAGGAGTAGGAGAATTGATATTTTCGGGCCTCATGAAGGGCTCGAGCCCAAAATGTCGATTCTCCTGTTCCTCGGATGCTGCCTGACCTGCTGTGCTTTTCCAGCACCACATTCTCAACTCTGATCTCCAGCATCTGCAGACCTCGCTTTTTCCTAATGAATGTAGATCACAACCCGGGCTGGTTTTCCTGCAGCTGCTCAGTGATGCCCTTGATACTGGCACCAGGGAGGGATCATACCATCCTGGTGTTATGCCTGCAGATGCAGAAACATCAATCAGTTAGTAAGTTTGCAGATGACATCAAAATTAGAGGTGTAGTGGACAGTGAAGAGGGTAACCTCAGATTACAACAGGATCTGGACCAGATTGGCCAATGGGCTGAGAAGTGGCAGATGGCGTTTAATTCAGATAAATGTGAGGTGCTGCATTTTGGGAAAGCAAATCTTAGCAGGACTTATACACTAAATGGTAAGGTCGTAGGGAGTGTTGCTGAACAAAGAGACCTTGGCATGCATGTTCATAGCTCCTTGAAAGTGGAGTCACAGTTAGATACAATAGTGAAGAACGTGTTTGGTATGCTTTCCTTTATTGGCCAGAGTATTGAGTACAGGAGTTGGGAGGTCATGTTGTAGCTGTACAGAACATTGGTTAGGTCACTGTTTGAATATTGCATGCAATTCTGGTCTCCTTCCTATCGAAAAGATGTTGTGAAACCTGAAAGGGTTCAGAAAATATTTACAAGGATGTTGCCAAGGTTGGAGGATTTGAGCTATAGGGAGAGGCTGAACAGGCTGGGGCTGTTTTCCCTGGAATGTCGGAGACTGAGAGGTGACCTTATAGAGGTTTACAAAATTATGAGGGGCATGGATAGGATAAATAGACAAAGTCTTTTCGCTAGGGTTGGAGAGTCCAGATCTAGAGGGCATAGCTTTAGGGTGAGAGGGGAAAGATATAAAAGAGACCTAAGGGGCAACCTTTTCACGCAGAGGGTGGTATGTTTATGGAATGAGCTGCCAGAGGATGTGGTGGAGGCTGGTACAATTGCAACATTTAAGAGGCATTTGGATGGGTATATGAATAGGGAAGGTTTGGAGGGATATGGGCTGGGTGCTGGCAGGTGGGACTAGATTGGGTTGGGATATCTTGTCGGCATGGACTGGTTGGACCGAAGGGTCTGTTTCCATGCTGTACATCTCTATGATGCTATGACTCTATGTTGCCCATGAAATACAGTCTCTTATCATTATTGTTCTTCCATTCTGTTCTAAATGCAACCCCTTCTGATAAACTACTCCTGGTGCTGTGGATTTGCCTTTGACTGCATTTCCCCAGCAAAATCCAAGATGCAAACTCTCTCAGAGATGGAGATTGCTGCAGGGCCCCTCCATGGTGTTTTGACTATGTCTGACAGTCACCCATTCTCTTTCTGCCTGTGCATTCTTGTCTGTGGTGGGTCTACCTTGCTGTACATGTTTTCCATGAAGGTCTCAGCCTTTTCGATACCCCACAGTGACTCCAGTCATCATTCCAGATCTGAAATTCAGGTTTTCAATAATTGTAGCTGAAGGCACTTCCTATACACATAGGCGCATAGAATTGTTCCTGACATCCCACATCACAAGGGAGCAGCATTGCACTGGGCCAAGCTGCCTTATCATGGCTTACTCTTACATTCCTCACTTTCTGGTTATTTTCTCTAGTTGAAAGAGCATTGACTATTTACCAGAGACCTTACCTCATTCCTTATACTTCTTCTAAATTCTCTTAATATGATCTAAAGCTCAACTTTTACTTTGAAATTAAAAATCCTCATTTGACCTGAGTTGGCACTTTTTAGATTTGCTCTTCTCACCCTTACTGTGCCCTTTGTGCTGGTCTAAACTGCCAGAAGGTAAAGGACCAGTACTGTAGTACAAAACATTTCTTATTTTTGAAGTTGTTAACTTCTTTTTTTTCATGTTGCAGCTGCTTGAAAAGTCGCAAGCTTGTTCCTGAAGGTGGTGTTTGCGCCATACAGGAGTGAGTTATGATGGCATGTGTCCCTTTTATTTATTTTCACGCTGTTTCCAAAGCAAGTTAGCAACATTTATCAATGTCTGAACATAGGTAAGACTATTTTTAAATATATTAAACACTTTTGCTTATCCTGTGTTTTGTTTGACAAGCACTTTATTATTGTGAAGCTGTCTTTAGAAGACCTTTTAAACTGCTGCTTTAAAAATCAAAACAGCTGAAGTCTTTCTTTATTCGAGATGGAAAGAGAGAAGCACAGAGGATATTCACACATATGTCTTGCTTCAGAACATTGTAGCCTTCAATCTTGATTGTCTCAAATTGTACCCAATTCTGAACTCAAACAGGTGATTGCTCATTGTGTTTTTCACAACTATCATTGTTAAAAAATAAAATCTTGAATTACTTAAACTGGTTCAGTTCTGTTTCATTTTAACAGTTGTTTTTACTTGCGATTCCAAATTGGTCAGCTGTGACATGTTGAGTATGAAGTTTTGAACAAATTTTAAAAAGTAACATTGAATTTGGAATCAATCAAAAATTTGACAAAATTAGAAACAGAGAATTCACAGTTGTGTTTTTCTTATAAAGTGATAGATGATTCAAACAACTTGTATAATCCAGACAGCACAGCATAAAAATCATTGACTCAAATCTTTCTGGGAGAATCTTCTGCTGTAGCATGTGGTGCCCATAGTCATAAATGTGACTTTTGCTAGATGTCTGGTAAGGTTACTGGCAGGGAAGCTGGAACACTAAATGGTACATCAACCTGTTAATTAAAAAGCCCCTGGCTATTCTAGAATCAGACCAGTGATTTTCTCATTAAAATGCTTTGCTGTACGCACTTTGACTGATCTATTAAAAAGGTATACAAACCTGCCAGAGTCCAATCGTCATCTCCAGAAGAATCATAAATAAATAGTTTGTGCTTTTTTTTGTGGGAGTTGGTGCAGCATAATAATACACATTCTCAGCAGAGTATATTATGTAAAGGTAACAGTGTCGAAAGCCCAGTTAAAATGTATTACACCAGAATTTCCAAGGCAATAGAGTTGCACAAAAGGAATATCATATATATCAGTTTGTCTGAAACTCTGCTGTCAGTTTTCAGTAATACATTCCAAGTACAGAATTATGAGGGTTTTCAACAAGTTTACATTGGAACATATATGAAATGTTAAATCAATGCAAGTTGATGCTATATGATGGGATGAATTAGGTAATTTATTATTTAACAGTAGTTTGTGTTCTTTTTAAATTTTGTTCGATGACATGGAATGAATCTTCTTCTGGGCTCAAAAGCTGATCTGTGCACTAGTAGCTGCATGTCTGACTTCACACATCATTTTTGTGCGCAATTTTTGAAAAGATTTGTAGCTCAGGTTGAGGTTCAGGTTGTAAGTTTGCTCGCTGGGCTGGAAGGTTTGCTTTCAGACATTTCATCACCAAGCGAGGTAACATCATCAGTGAGCCTGTGGTGAAGTGCTGGTGTAATGTCCTGCTTTTCATTTATGTGTCTTGGTTTCTTGAGATGGGTGATATTGTTTCAGGTTCTTTTTCTCAGAGGATGGTAGATGGGATCCAAATCAATGCATTTATTGATGGAGTTCCGGTTAGAATGCCAGGTGTCTAGGAATTCTCGTGTGTCTCGCTGTTTAGCTTGTCCTACAATGAATGTTTTGCCCCAGTCAAAATGGTGTCCTTCCTCGATTGTATGTAAGGATATTAGTGATAGTGGGTAATGATCATCATGATCACTTTTGGTGGCTGGTTGGTGATAATTTATCTTAGTGGCTAGCTTTCTGCCTGTTTGTCCAATGTAGTGTTTCTTACAACCTTCCAGCTCAGTGAAAAACTTACAACCTGAAACATTTTTCAGGTCTTTTCAGATCAGGTTTACTGCACAGTTTGCCAGTTGCAAGCCAATGCATGCAGAGTATGGGTACAGGGACAATGCAAAAAGCAGGTGAATATCAGTTCTCCAACACAGTGTGCAGGCTCCTAACTCTATTTAAAGGCCCCCAAAACTTTGCCTCTCAGTTCTATCACTCCCCGTGCACACACTGCCCATGTCAGTGAATGTCAGATTACCTATGCCACTCCTTATGCCCCTTCACATCCTTCTCACCCACTCAGATAACCCAAACCATTTCATGATCCTACATATCCTCAGTGCTTCATCAGATCTTCATACATTGCATGTAACCTCCAAAGCTACACACCCAGTGTGCAATATGTCTTGCCCACACATTCCAATCAATATTAATTTCATGCAAGATCAATATAATTCCTTGAGGGAAAATATGTTTCTTGCCATTTAATATACTGCTTCATATCATTGATAGAGATCAAAAAGAATTGCATTTCAGCATGTGGAAACATTCTAACAATTGTTATCAACAACCAGAAATCACAAAGAGATAGTATGTTATTATACCTTCTTGAAACAACCATTCACTTTCAGATGAATGGAATATCTACTGCCCTGAAACCTAATACTGTAATGCTTGAAACTCACTAAAGCCATGAAGTTAAAAATTCACTCCTTCATCAGGTGGTTGTGGTGCTCTGAAAGCTAGTGCTTCCAATTAAACCCGTTGGACTATAACCTGGTGTTGTGTGATTTTTAACTTTATACACCCCAGTCCAACATCTCCAACTCATAAAGCCATGAAAGTACCCAGATCTGTTCAAACAATAGACTTCCCACTGGGATATAAAAAACAAGTGCTGTTCTCAATTTCAAAGCACAATGCCCATCAATGAAGTAAAGGGAATAGATGGCTAGAATTTTTTTTCTCAGTGTCTAAACCAGGTTTCTTTTTATTGGTAGAGCCATTTAAATCGCAATAGAAAAGGTATCATCAGCTGAGAGGACATTTGGACACATTCTTCATCACAAAGTGATGTGTTTTACATACAAAAAGCATTGTAACCACATGAACAAACACGCTGTGCTGCTTAATGTGTGGATCAACTTCCCTTTAAAGGACAGATTCCAAGGATTAATCACCGTATTACAAATACAAGTGCATTTCAATGCAAGACCTAGTAGTAACAATTAATAAGCTCCAGAAAGCTTTCAGAATGTTCCACAGACCTCAGCATTTTATTTTCAAATTCTCAAACTGGTAATTGGCTTCTAAATCCTGGAGTACCAGAGAAACATGGTGTCCTTCGGAAATCCAATTACCCACCCCTTCCCCGCTCATAATAAGGAACCAAGTTCAGCACTGATGGATTTGTATACTCAAGATTCCTTATACAAAAAGACTAAAGGCAAATGGTTTGGAGTTAGGAATACAAAGGAAAATGAGTTCTCTCCAATACAAAATGTGGCCATTCGTTCACCAAAATCACCTCCAAATCACGACAAATGTTCAGCCAATTTGCATTAGAACTATCGCTGTTTGTTTAACTTTAACTATAAATTCTCAAATTTCACAAGTTTTTTTATTGCAGGTATATTGCTTGAATAGAAAATTGGTGCAAACTGCAGATAAACAGCAAAATTATTAACTCTTCCTGGTTTATATTACCAATCTTACACCAAACTGCCACTTGGCACATAACATTTCAGTTACTGAAGGAGTATGCTTTTTAAATATAAATCACAAGATATGGACTCCTCACTAAATATAGAAAATCATTTTATTGTTGATATTTGAAAGTAGGCATTTTTGAAAGATGTCCAAAAGTAAAATTGCACTGAGAAAGAAAAAAAACAACTCAACCACAAGATAGAATTTGCAATTTCTCTGTTTTTCAGCAATTTATTTTATGCAATTTAGCCAATAGTTTCTCTATTGATTTATTTAAAACAAATTACTCAAGTGAATTTGTCACAATGCCAACTCATATATGTATTTTTAAAGATGACATTTAGCAACTGATGTAGTTTTAATCTAAGGTATAAATGAAATTTGTTATATTTCAGTTCTTAATTAGAAATTGATTTTTAGATGAGTTTCACTCAGGCACCATCATTGACAATCATTTTATAATTTTTATACAATATCTTATACAATGCAATCCTGAACCTAAAAGAGGCAATAAAAATGTATTTTCTAAAGGATCTATATAATTTCTTTTAAAATTAGTGTTTTATGAAGTATAGAAGTAAGTGAGCTAAATGAAATTAAATGTAAGTTTGATGGATTATTTTAAATAACTCCAAATATTATTTTTAAAGGATGTGGGAGAATTGACGTTGGAAGTGCTTCATCAGAGCTGAAAATTGTGGAATATAATTATACAAACTAAACATATTATCATCTTTTGTTTTAGGTTATATTTTCATTCACAGGTTGTGGTACTGTTAATAGAGTTAGTGCTGATCCTTTGCAGTTGAGAGTGTGGTGCTGGAAAAGCACAGCAGGTCAGGTAGCATCTGAGGAGCAGAAGAATCGACATTTCGGGCATAAGCCTTTCATCAGAAATGAGGCTTGTGGGTTGAGGCTGAGAAATAAATGAGAGGGTGTGGGGTTTGGGGGAGGTAGCTGGGAAAGCGATAGGTGGATGAAAGTGAGGGAGAAGGTGATAGGTCAGAAGGGGGAGTGATGGACAGGTCTGGAGGATGGTGCCAAATTGGATGCTGGGGACTGGATAATGTGGGGGGAGGGGAGATGAGGAAGCTGTTGAAATCCACATTTATCCTGTGTGATTGCAGGGTCCCAAGGTGGAATATGAGGCATTACTCCCCCAGGAGTCAGGTGGTAACAGTTTGGCGGTGGAGAAGGCCCACGACCTACATTTCCTTGACGGAATGTGAGGGGGAGTTGAAGTGTTCAGCCACAGGGAGGTGAGGTTGGTGGGTACGATCCTTAGCAGCCCTTTCTGATCACTATAGTCCATGTGATGAAGGCTCTACAATTCTTTTCAGCAGGGAGTTCCAAGATTTAGATTCAGCAATGATGAAAGAACTATGTTACATTTTCAATTCAGTGTGACTTGCTGGGGAGCATGGAAAGAAAGATGTTCCTGCATGTCTGCTGTCTTCATCCTACTCGATGGCAAATGTTCCATGTTTGGAAGTTGCTGCTGAAGAAACCATGAGAAGTTCCTCACCAGGCAGCCATGTTACAATAGTGATGGAAGGAGTGTTTTTGGATCTGCAGTTATTCAGGCAGATGCAGCATGAAACTCAGGACTCATGCCTTGCATATGGTAGAAAGGCTTTGTAGGCTGAAGAGGCGAGTCAATCACCACAGAATTAAACAGCCACTGACATGCTACTGTTGCCATAATAGTGAATAGTGTGGGGATACAGACAGTGTAATACAGATTTTGAAAAGCAACATGTAAGATACAAAACAAAAGGGGCAATATTTTAATCAAGGAAATGGAAAAAGCTGTACAGACTATGCAAAAGAAAGAAATGATGTTTTGTGAAAATCGAAAAAAAGAAACAACAAATAGTAAAAGGACCTCTCATTCATAAGAGAGTTGTGACTCAGGAAACTATGCTGGAAATGTCACTCTTCTTGACATATATTAATCAACTTTCCAATAAATTGACAGCATGGTGGTCTACTCATGCACCAAAGAAAGCTCAAGATCATATCAGTTCATTGGTAGATGACCTTCTACATTTGTAAATTTGACAGGACCAATGGGAAAGGTCATGCAATGCCTCACATTGACATGTCTTAGGCATTACTTACAAGAAGAATCATATCTGAAGCTTCACCTTCAACAGTGAAAGAATGTTACCTATGCTGTATGTAATAAATAAAATCATCAATCTATTGTAATTTGTAGTATTTTGGAAGTGCTAGGAAAAATATATTGTTATGAGGGTAATATTATTTCCATTTTTAGGCAAGAGTGTCATAAATGTTGGACTTACAATATGGTTATATTTTAAAATAATCCTATAACAAAGTAAAATTAAGAATTCCAGAAGCATCCCAACTCAAAGACATGTCCATGTCATAGGATTGCCATCCGGTTTGTAACCTCAGATAGCTGCCCATTGAAATCAGTTTTCACACCTTGGTACAGTAACTCACAGGATAAAGACAGCTGTTTTTTGCAACTCAAAAAGCCATACAGAACGATAAAGAAGATATTGTGAGGGAGAGAGACAAGACAGATGTTGCTGTGGAGAGGCAGGACTGTTTCCTTTTGTCACCAACAAGCAGGGAACAATGAAAAGTGAGCTATTCATGTGAACTTTACTGGTGGAAATGGATCTGAAAGACTTTGGCTGAGAGAAACAATTTTTTAAGGACCCTTGAGGCTTTGAATTAATGCAGCAGAAAGAAGGAGGGTTGCTGGAGAACACATTAGTACAATGAAACCATTCCAATAATGCGACATATCTGTCTGAAATGAGGTGCACAGCAAAAGAGTTGTAACTTTTATCTCAATTATGTTAGTTAGCCAAAGTAATGTACCCTCCCTCTAGTTTGATGGAATTAGTTGCCCATTTCAGGCAGCATGGTGGCTCAGCGGTGAGCACTGCTGCCTCACTGCGCCAGGGGCTCGGGTACAATTCCAACCTCGGGCGACTGTCTGTGTGGAGTTTGCACATTCTCTCTGTGTCTGTGTGGGTTTGCTCTGGGTGCTCGATGTCCTCTCACAATCCAAGGATATGCAGGTCAGGTGAATTGGCTAAATTGTCCATTGTGTTAAGTACATTAGTCAGGGGCAAATGTAGAGAAATGGGTCTGGGTGGGTTACTCTTCGGAAGGTCAGTGTGGACTTATTGGGCTGAAGGGCTTCTTTCCACACTGTAGGGAATCTAATCTAGTGTTTGATATATGTTGCTTTTAGATTGTTTGTTACTTTAAAAAGTCTTAAGTATGAAATCTTGCCCTTTGGTAATTTATGTTAAACACTGGGAAATTAATGTCTTTTTGAAAAGTTATCTACAGCAATTATGAAACTACAATTAAGACTCAAGACCAATACATGCCTAAGATAAGTGGTGCACTTTACCAAGCTTTCATCATCCTATGAGATTGTAGTTTGACATGATGTTCTGTTGTCAGCTGCCAAATGTTTCTGTGCCAGGCTCCAGTGTGGGTAAATGTGGACAGCTGGCTTGTGGTGGAGAGTGATGCCAGCAGGGTGGGCTCACTTCCTGAATCGGATGAGGTTACAGTGAAGGACTCTCCTTCTCAAACTATCCTCTTGCCTGAGGAATGGCGACCCTCAATTTAAAATGACCACCAGCTGCCTTTCTCTATTGCCCGGTAGGACATCTGTGACTTTACTTTTTACAATGTTAGTATTTCCTTCAATGCCTAGCAATGCTCATAGGTTTCACTCAGGGACCAAGCAAGCTCCAAATGGACTTGGAATGATGGACTTCCCGAAGTTCCATTGTGGCATCAGAAAACCTGAGCATTCTGCCTTGCTAGTATTCCATGCAAAGTCTATATTACAAACAAGCAAAAGAGCCTTCTTCCCCTGTTTTGGCCAGAATAATTGACTTGCTTTTGAAGCAGCAGCAACTGCAAATTCGCCAGATATTCCAACACTATGTCTATAAGTTTCCAGAAACTGGTGAGTTAAATGCCAGGAGTTGCTCTGAATATTTCATCTTGGACATTTTAGGGTGAGGTGCATATCATTTTGGCATGCACTCAGTCTATACTAGAATGTCCTGCCACTACCTGTGATTATTACTGAACTTCTATTGCACTACTCCTGCTATCAGCAGTAAAATATTAGAACAATGCTGGCAGCTCAACTCTAAAAAGAATTACCTCTCATCATGCAAATTCTCTGTTTAATATCTGTATCCATTCTGGTCGACATGAAATAGATTTTTCACATTACTCTTCATTAGCAAAAATTGCTGCTGAACTTTAGATCTAGTCATTTTAGCTTGGAAATGTATAATATTTAGAGCTCTATAAACCACATGTTATAAAGAAATAAAGAAATAAAAGCCCACACTTTTACCTTGGGTGTACAATGGGCTCATGGGAAGTAGCCTGGTGTGAGGAACTCAATGATTTAAGCAGCCAGGCCAGCTTTCCATTTCACTGAGCTGGCTATCCTTAGAAAATAATACTGTTTAGTTGATGCATAACGCTAGCTGTTCCAAGAACAACGTTGATGGATCGGTTAGTTAAGTATTTAATTGTTTGACAAGTTGCTTATATCCACTGGCTTAAGATGCTGATAGCATGGGATCCTAGTAACACACTGGTAGTGTCCCTGCATCTAAAACATAAGAGCTCAGTTCAAGTCCCATCTGCTCCAGAAGTGTGTAATAACATCTCTAACCAGGTTGATTAAAAAATATTTGTTGGGTTCTTGTGGTCGTGCTCTTTCTCTGGGCCAGAAGGCCTGGGTTCAAGTCCAACCTACTCCAGAGGAGTGCCACAACATGTCTGAACAGTTTAATTAAACTATTGTCATCTTAGCCAAGCATAGACATACTCAAGTTAATGTACTTCATAGAATCCCTATAGTGTGGAAGCAGGCCATTCGGCCTATCAAGTCCACACTGCCCCTCTAAAGTGCATCTCACCCAGACCTTCCCCTGCATCTTCCATGGCCAATCCACCTAACCTGCACATTTTTGGACTGTGGGACAAAAGCAGAGCACCCGGAGGAAACCTACACAGACACAGGGAGAATGTGCAAACTCCACAGAGTCAGCCAAGGGTGGAATCAAGCTCAGGTCCTTGGAGCTCTGAAGCAACAGTGCTAGCTACTGACCACTGCACCACTTACCGCGCTATCATTTCACCCTGAGGAATGGCCTTATTTTATAACAAACTTAAAGGTTAATGTTGTCTCTGCCTCAAAGGAATTATTATTTCAGCTTAATTATTCCAGGAACTGTGTTGCTATATTAAGTTTCAATTATGTCTTTCGACAGCCAGATGTGTTTATATTATCCTGACTAATGGGGTTTTTTTTACATTAATTATTGTATCAGAAAATCAGGTGAAACCCAAACAGGCCATTCTATCCATTTATTTGGCAATTTTACCTCCAAAGACTTACCTCAGTTATTTAAAATACAGGCCTGTCATGTTGGGGTGTACAAGTTAATGTGAAAAAAAACCTACTACTCCATTGCAATGTCTTTCCAGAATCTTCTTAACCACACAGTGCTTTTAGAAGTACAGAAAACCCTTCCTTGGATTACTGACAATGGGAATGAGAAATATACGGTGCTGATACAATATTGAAAAGAGGGCAAAAATTGCTGCTGAACTTTAGATCTAGTCATTTTAGCTTGGATTCAACAGGGCACCATGACTTCGCAGCAATGTGGCCAAAACAAAGTAGGCTCAGAAGTTGTCAAGTGAATAGTTCCCTCATCACTGTCATTTTTCAGTGTCTCTAGGTAGGTGAGGCTTTCAAAAGACGGCAAGAAAGTATTGTTTAATGGGCCAGAGCATCATAAAGAAAGAACAATTTTGTGTTTAGATGGCTTATTTTGGCATGCTCCATCGAGTGAAGTACTTTTGAAGTGTCATCACCAGAGTAACATAGGAAACAAGAACAACTAATTTATGCACAACAAATCCCTTCAGATAATAAAGCAATAATTACTAGGTATTATGTTATTAAAGATTTTGGTTAAGTGATGAATGATTTTATTGTCACATGTATTTTACAGTGAGAAAACCTGTAACATACATTGGGAATCTTTTCTACTGTCACCACGATCCGGTACATTTTGAGTCATTTAAGAATAAGAAAAAAATTAGAAAGATTTAACTTGAAGAGAGTCCATTAGTCCTGAGCCAACTCACCATCCTTGGCATCTGCACTACCATTCTTCCCCCACCACCTCACACTGTCTAGGAAACATTAAGGAAAATACTCAGACAAGACTCTTTCCCAAATAGCACCACTAGATCTGAGAGGAGAAACACAGCCTCAATTTCATATCTCATGAAAGACAGCACCTCTAGCAATGCAGCAATGCAGGATTCCACCCCCCACCCCCCCCCCATCCCCCATTCTTCTATTGAACTCAATTCATTCAGAGGAGATGATGTCATTCCTGATCAATGGCCAGGAAATACAAAAGGTCAAGGATGACCATGAATTATAAGATTAATGGTTGCATCCTCCGCTACTTTTTTATTGGTTTACTCTTGACTTTTTGTACTTCTTGCCCAGTGTAGCAGAGTACAGTTACAGTGTGCAAATAAGGCTAGACAATATCCAAGGCTCAAAAGTTCCAAGGCATGGATTGTCGAGAAGTGAGGGAGCAGAAACAATACAGATATAGTTTGAATTTGGAGTGGGCTTGTACTTTGCATTGGAGCATAATGGAGCATGGTAGGAATGCAAGAGAGTAGAGACTGCAGTGAATCTCAGTTAACTCAGTGTTGGCCTTCATTTTTATATTTGGCATCTGTATGTAACCCAGGAATAGCAGGAATGATACTAAGGTCAATGGAACAGAGTCAGAATCAGCAGGATCAGGCATGGGGGTTCATGCGGAACGTGTACTGCTGTGTCCATCATACTGTTTCTTTCTCAGCAGGGAAACTGACCCCTTCTGCTCTGGCTACAAGTGGTATCATGCCTCAGATGGTGGATTAAATTACTTTGAATAATTTAGGTGGAAGCCCACATGGTACAGGCAGAGAATGACCATGGCAGTCTTTCGCTGCGTGTCACAGAGCAGTATACGCAGCTTCCTCTAGGAAAGACACCAGTGGTTTCTGTTATGTAACCTATTTTGTGAGCAATGTTTGAGTTTACCTAATTGCCTACTCTTCTAGTTTAATTTCTTCCATACTGAAGAATAATACAGCATTCTTAGTGTCCAGCATAGGAATTTAATACAAATGTCCATGTGCATTAAATATTGTATCAGGATGGGCATAATACACTTTATATCATTTCTAAAGAAAAACGTCTGGAGGTTCAAGGAACAAAGCTACTAGGGCATGTTTTGAAGAATGCCCTGAAGTGTTGGGGAGGTGGTATACTTTTCATGGAGTCTCTATTTCTTTGCTCCATCCATAACGTTGACTATTACAGATGTAGAAATTCATTGGTACCTGCTACTCTTACCACATTAATTTTTGGAATCTGTTCTTGGAGTTGAGAAAACAAAATAGCATATTACCCCTGGCTGGGTGTTGTGTAGTCAACTCACATTTCTTTTTAACTTCTATATCCAGATAGGAACAGAGTTTTCTTCTCCTCCCACACCAGGGTAATCCTATTTTTAAACATTGCAGTTGTGAAAATACATACTTTTTATGAAAAGGTATTACTATAAATATAATTTATTAGACAATTATTACAGTTTAAAGCCTTGTTAGTGCATATTAACAACCTTTAATAAGGTTGGTAAGGATGTTACGAAAGAGCATCTTCTGGAACCCTGTAGACTAAGGCTCCCATTCCATACAGTCTGATGCTACAATGACATGACTCCTATAGCCCATGCTAAGTGAGTATTCACTGAGTAAAGGTAATTAACCTGTTCTTCATACCCTTGGTGCCAGTGCGCTGTGTAACATGGGTTCCGTCCTGATCAGGAACGTCCTTGACAGCAGTTGAAAAACAAACATGTCTGCATTTGTCAGCCCAACAGTAACATCCCTCAGTTTAATAATAAAAATTAAGAAAATTGCTTTTGAAATGTGGGTGAAATGTTCCATGAAACTATAAGAACAATTTTTCTTAACGGTTTGATTCAAAAACCAATTGGAACACAGACTGTTAGTTCTAACCTTTCAGAAAGCAGAACTAATTTACAATATTGTTTGGAAGATTCCCCTGAGGAAATGTTTTTTAAAATGAGCTGGTGTTCCCACAGCACTGCTGATCCAACTTGGGGATGTAGTTCGTGAAAATAATTACTGTTTCAAACAAAATGATTCCAAGGGCAGGACTTCTGTTTGACATTTCTGCACCGACATAAAAAAGTGTGACTTTTTTAATTTTGTGGCATGCAATTGTAAAAAATAATCTATCAATATTGTATGTAGTAAATGGCATATTGCAATGCTTTAGGCACTTTTGAAAACTGATACTGATTCCAAAACTTCCAAAAGCAACTTCACACAGGAGTTATTATTAAAGTGCAATCCGAGCAGCAAATTAAAGGACCAAGTCACACTCACGATTTCAATATGTATTTCCTGAATAGTGTAGCACAATTATGTTCTGCAAATAAGGCTATGCTATCCAGGGCTCAAAACAGCAAGGCTTAGAGTCATAGAGTCAGAAGGATGTACAGCATGGAAACTGACGCGTTGGTCCAACCCGTCCATGCCAACCAGCTATCCCAACCCAATCTAGTCCCACCTGTCAGCGCCTGCCCCATATCCCTCCAAACCCTTCCTATTCATATACGCATCCAAATGCCTCTTAAATGTTGCAATTGTACCAGCCTCCACCACTTCCTCTGGCAGCTCATTCCATACATGTGCCACTCTTTGTTTGAAAATGTTGCCCCTTAGGTCTCTTTTATATCTTTCCCCTCTCACCCTAAACCTAAGCCCGCTAGTTCTGGACTCCCCGACCCTCGGGAAAAGACTTTGCCATTCACCCCATCCATGCCCCTCATAATTTTGTAAACCTCTCTCAGGTCACCCCCCACCTCCGATGTTCCAGGGAAAGCAGCTCCAGCCTGTTCAGCCTCTCCATATAGCTCAAATCCTCCAACCCTGGCAATATCCTTGTAAATCTTTTCTGAACCCTTTCAAGTTTCACAACATCTTTCCGATAGGAAGGACACCAGAATTGCACACAATATTCCAACAGTGGCCTAACCAATGTCCTGTACAGCCGCAACATGACCTCCCAACTCCTGTACTCAATACTCTGACCAATAAACGAAAGCATACCAAACACCTTCTTCACTATCCTACCTACTTGTAACTACACTTTCAAGGAGCATTGAACCTGCACTCCAAGGTCTCTTTGTTCAGCAACACTCCCTAGGACCTTACAATTAAGTGTATAAGTCCTGCTAAGATTTGCTTTCCCAAAATGCAGCATCTTGCATTTATCTGAATTAATTACCATCTACCACTTCTCAGCCCATTGGCCCATCTGGTCAAGATCCTATTGTAATCTGAGGTAACCCACTTCTCTGTCCACTACATCTCTAATTTTGGTGTCATCTGCAAACTTACTAACTGTACCTCTTATGCTCACATCCAAATCATTTATGTAAATGACAAAAAGTAGAGGACCCAGCACCGATCCTTGAGGCATTCCACTGGTCACAGGCCTCCAGTCTGAAAAACAACCCTCCACCACCACCCTGTCTTTTACTTTGGAGCCAGTTCTGTATCCAAATGGCTAGTTCTCCCTGTACTCCATGAGATCTAACCTTGCTAATCAGTCTCCCAAGGGGAACCTTGTTGAACGCCTCACTGAAGTCCATATAGATCACATCTACCACTCTAGCCTCATCAATCCTCTTTGTTACTTCCTCAAAAAAACTCAACCAAATTTGTGAGACATGATTTCCTATGCACAAAACCATGTTGACTATCCCTAATCAGTCCTTGCCTTTCCAAATCCATGAACATCCTGTCCCTCAGGATTCCCTCCAACAATTTGCTCACCACTGAGGTCAGGCTCACTGTTCTATAGTTCCTTGGCTTGTCCTTACCACCCTTCTTAAACAGTGGCACCACGTTAGCCAACCTCCAGTCTTCTGGCACCTCACCTGTGACTATCGATGATACAAATATCTCAGCAACAGGCCCAGCAATCACTTCTCTAGCTTCCCACAGAGTTCTCAGGTACACCTAATCAAGTCTTGGGGATTTATCCACTTTTATGCGTTTCAGGACATTCAGCACTTCGTCCTCTGTAATGTGGACATTTTGCAAGATGTCACCATCTATTTCCCTACAGTCTATGTCTTCCATATCCTTTTCCACAGTAAATACTGATGCAAAGTATTCATTTAGTATCTCCCCCATTTTCTGTGGCTCCACACAAAGGCCTCCTTGCTGATCTTTGAGGGGCCCTATTCTCCCTAGTTACCCTTTTGTCCTTAATGTATTTGTAAAAACTCTTTGGATTCTCCTTGGTACAATTGCAACATTTAAGAGGCATTTGGTTGGGTATATGAATAGGAAGGATTTGGAGGGATATGGGCCGGGTGCTGGCAGGTGGTACTAGTTTTGGTTGGGATATCTGGTCGGCATGGACAGATTGGACCAAAGGGTCTGTTTCCATGCTGTACATCTCTATGACTCTACTTGCCAAAGCTATCTTATGTCCCCTTTTTGCCCTCCTGATTTCCCTCTTAAGTATCCTCCTACTTCCTTTATACTCTAAGGATTCACTCGATCTATCCTGTCTATAACTTACATATGCTTCCTTCTTTTTCTTAACCAAACCCTCAATTTCTTTAGTTTTCCAGCATTCCCCATACCTACCAGCCTTCTCTTTCACCCTAACAGAAATATATTTTTTCTGGATTCTCATTATCCCATTTCTGAAGGCTTCCCATTTTCCAGCCATCCCTTTACCTGCAAACATCTGCTCCCAATCAGGTTTCGAATGTTCTTGCCTAATATCATCAAAATTGGCCTTTCTCCAGTTTAGAACTTCAACTTTTAGATCTGGTCTATCCTTTTCCATCACTATTTTAAATCTAATAGAATTATGGTTGCTGGCCCCAAAGTACTCTCCCACTGACACCTCAGTCACCTGCCCTGCCTTATTTGCCAAAAATAGGTCAAGTTTTGCACCTTCTCTAGTAGGTACATCCACATACTGAATCAGATAATTGTCTTGTACACACTTAAGAAATTCCTCTCCATCTCAACCCTTAACACTATGGCAGTCCCAGTCTATGTTTGGAAAGTTAAAATCCCCTACCATAACCACTCAATTTTTATTACAGATAGCTGAGATCTCCTGACAAGTTCACTTCTCAATTTCCCTTTGACTATTAGGGGGTCTATAATACAATCTCAATAAGGTTATCATCCCTTTCTTACTTCTCGGTTCCATCCAAATAACTTCCCTGGATGTATTTCCTGGAATATTTTCCCTCCGAACAGCTGTAATGCTATCCCTTATCAAAAATACCACTCCCCCTCCTCTCTTGCCTCCCTTTCCATCCTCCCTGTAGCATTTGTATCCTGGAACAATAAGCTGCCAGTCCTGCCCATCCCTGAGGCATGTTGCTGTAATTGCTATGATACCTCAGTCCCATGTTCCTAACCATGTCCAGAGTTCATTTGCCTTCCCTGTTCGGCCTCTTGCATTGAAATAAATGCAGTTTAATTTATTAGTCCTATCTTGTTGCTGCCTGCCCTGACTGTTTGACTCATTTATGATCTCAACTGTACCAGTCTCAGATTGATGTCTTACCTCACTATCTCCCTGCGACCTACCTCCCCCCCCCCCCCCCCCCCCCCCCCCCGCCAACCTTACTAGTTTAAATCCTCCCGAGCAGCTCTCGCAAATTTCCCTGCCAGTATATTAGTCCCCTTCCAATTTAGGTGCAATCCATCCTTCTTGTACAGGTCACTTCTACCCCAAAAGAGATTCTAATGATCCAAAAGTGTTAATTCTTCCCCCATACACCAGCTCATCAGCCATGAATTTATCTGCTCTATTCTTCTATTCCTGCCCTCACTAACTCATAGCACTGGGAATAATCCAGATATTACTACTCTCGAGGACCTCCTTTTTACATTTCTGCCTAACTCTCTGTAATCTCCTTCAGAATCTCAACCTTTTCCCTTCCTATGTAGTTGGTTCCAAAGTGGACAATGACCTCTTGCTGGCCCCTCTCCCCCATGAGAACATTTTGCACAATCCCTGAGTCATCCTTGATCCTGGCACCAGGGAAGCAACACACCATTCTGCTTTGTCACTGCTGGCCACAGAAACATCTGTCTGTACCTTAAACTACAGAATCCCCTAACACAATTGACCTCTTGGAACCCGACATACCCCTCGTTGCATTAGAGCCAGTCTCAATACTAGAAACTTGACTGTTCGTGCTACGTTCCCCTAAGAATCCATCACCTCCTACATTTTCCAAAACAGCATACCAGTTTGAAATGGGTTAGACAACAGAATCAATTTTAATTTGTAAATTTTGGCTCGTCTCTTTGTAGTTGATGTTTGGAGGGGGTGGGAGGGGAGCACATCCATGCCAGGAAGAAAAGTGAACCTCAGAGAATTTTAACTGTTAGCCCCTATCTTGATATTTTAGCATCAGTCTCCCATCCATAAGTGGTAGGAATGGCACTAAGGCCAGTAGGTCAGAGCCGTACTGGTGGCTGGAGTCCGTCTCAATTGGGAAGTGGTGGTGGGTGTGAGGTATTTTGAAACAGATGCTAGTGGAAAGAGGAAGGAAAGAGACTCCCAAGAAATCTTCAGAATCTGGCTGAGATCCTTTGAAGAAATCCTTGGGTTCTGGACAAGCATTCCTGTTATACCTAAAGCTTCTTCCCAAATGTTAAAATAAAGACCTTAAGAATCTGTAAGTTTCTTGGTGAATTTGCCTTCCTGAGTTGCAAGGCAGAATGAAATGCCTTCCCATGTGTTGGGTATGGTGGCAAGAAATTTTTCGATTTGCTGGAGGGAAAATAGTGGGAAGGTTCATAGATAGCCCTCCCACTCACCACTAACTGAAGCCTTGAATCGAGGGCCTCCTCCTGCTGCTGCTGATATGAACCCAATGGTAGGTGAGGGGTTCACCCAGCAGGAGGCATGACCATGCAGAATGTGGAGAGGTTGCTCGTGGGGCTCCAGTATTCAAAGGCATTCAGTACCTGATTATGAAAGGCTTGCTGCTAAACTTCAACCCTCTGCTGCTGACCCTACATCACCTCCCCTATAATCTTCCCACTCTATCTCCCACTCTAATCTTTCCCGCTATAAGTGTGAGGCCTCAGGTGGGGCTGTTGAACATCAAGGAGCTGCAGGCCTCTGACTGCAGTTTTTGACTGTCAGGATTTCTGCCCTCACAATGCTTTAGGTTGCGGCAAGACCACCCAAGACCCCGTTGGGCACGTGAGTGGCCCAAGGGGCAATGAATGTGGTGCTGGAAAAGCACAACCAGTCAGGCAGCATCCGAGGAGCAGGAGAATCGAAGTTTTGAGTATACGTCTTTCATCAGGAATGAGACTTATGCTCACAACATTGATTCTCCTGCTCTTCGGATGCTGCCTGACCGGCTGTGTTTTTCCAGCACCACACTCTTTGACTTTGATCTTCAGCATCTGCAGTCCTCACTTTCTCCAAGAGGCAATGAGCCTTCCTAAAAGGAGGCAATGTGGGGATCTCTTTTGGTCTTCCGTAACAACAGGAATGGCATCAGGGAAGAAGTGTCAGCCTGTCTGTCAAACACCCAGCCAAAGCCTTGCAAGGGATGAGGTACAGTTGAATAATGGCAGGTAGGGCATTGTGTTGTGAGAGTTGCAGGGAAGGAGAAGTGGGGATAGGCAGTGAGGGTGACTCAATAAACTCCATTCTTCTCAATGCAGGGTCCCTTAATCAAGCGCTGAAGTGACTTTGAAAAAAGACACTCCAAATTCCTGGGATGAAGGCCAGCATTTATTGCCCACCCCAGAGGACAGTTAAAAGTCAATCACATTGCTGTGGATCTGGAATAAAATAGAGTCAAGACTGGGTAAGGATGGCAGTTACCTTTCCTGAAGGGCATTAGTGAACTAGACAGGTTTATGGGCATCAGTAGACACTTAATTCCAGGTTTTTATTGAATTCTAATTCCACCATTTGCCTTGGCAAGATTTGAACCTGGGTGCTCAGAACATTACCTGTTATAGTATCCATGATATTATGACAGGCATCAAGTGACCAGATGTAGTGTCACTGTTGTCACTTCTCTTCATTTAGATCTAACAGTGGAATGCTGAAATAAAATTAACAGATTGGCAGTCTAATGATAATACACTAGGCCATCACCTCCCCTACACCATCAAAGCAGACAACCAAGAATGCAATTTCCAGCTACTTGCCACACCTGCAGATGCATCAGGAAGTGATTCAGCCCATTCCTTTAGACTCACTCATTCTGAAAATATGAATAATAAATATATTTATCTGGCCAAGATTCTTCAGGAAGTGATGAATGAGAGGAAGAAACAGTATCCCATAATTGCTTTTGTGGATTTCAAATTGCTACTACTGCAAGTTGGCTTATATAAAATATCAATTAAGTTTATGTTTATAATGCCATTAGTCAAGTTCTTATTTCAGTATAAATAAAAGATGATGGCTAATTTAATGAACCTATAAGCATCACAATAATTCTTTGTCACAGGCCAATATGTAAAACAAACACAGGACTCAGCAACACAACTTTAAAGCAACTAATAATTTAAATTACTTATAATGTTTACTAATTTTTCACCTCAGAGAATCTCTAACATTGGGATCATTGTGTTCCAAAGTCAGAACTTGAAAAATTGGTTGCAGGCTCAACCCATGACTGCAGTCAGTAATAGATCTGCTTGTCTTTCTGTGAGCAATAAAAGGGCACTGGAGTGTACAGCCGTTAATGTTATACCTTGATTCACAATGCATAGTACCTAAAATTTGTTTTGCAACCGCCTTAATTAACCAAATGTCAGGCTTGTCAAATACCGTACAATGGCTGTGATTCAGTGCCAGAGGACAGGTCTGATACCAGACTTTCACCGATTGGTTTCTTAATGTGAAAGGATGCTATGAGAATGGAAAGATCACAACCAAAACATTAAAGTATGCTCGAGTTATTTCTAGCGAGCAAAGTGAAGGCTTACAAGTAACTTGATAGAGATCTTTAAAATAATGAAGGTGTTCATTCACAAAGAGAAGAATTTCCTCTTGAGGAGTTTTCAAAAGCCGAAGGCCAGAATTGTAAAGGAACGGCCCACAAATCAAATAAGGACCTCAGGGGAAACCTCTTTATATAAATAGTAGCAACACTGACTAAATAGTTTAGAAGCAGTTAGGGTGAACCTAGCTAGGTGTATTGTGAAGAAAAGAAGTTTGTATTGATGTGGTTAAATGAGGGAAAATGGGAGATATCTTATGTGCTGCAAATGTGTTGCTGGTCAAAGCACAGCAGGCCAGGCAGCATCTCAGGAATAGAGAATTCGACGTTTCGAGCATAAGCCCTTCATCAGGAATAAGAGAGAGAGCCAAGCAGGCTGAGATAAAAGGTAGGGAGGAGGGACTAGGGGGAGGGGCGATGGAGGTGGGATAGGTGGAAGGAGGTCAAGGTGAGGGTGATAGGCCGGAGTGGGGTGGGGGCGGAGAGGTCAGGAAGAGGATTGCAGGTTAGGAGGGCGGTGCTGAGTTGAGGGAACCGACTGAGACAAGGTGGGGGGAGGGGAAATGAGGAAACTGGAGAAATCTGAATTCATACCTTGTGGTTGGAGGGTTCCCATGTGGAAGATGAGGCGCTCCTCCTCCAGCCGTCGTGTTGTTGTGTTCTGCCGGTGGAGGAGTCCAAGGACCTGCATGTCCTCGGTGGAGTGGGAGGGAGAGTTAAAGTGTTGAGCCACGGGGTGATTGGGTTGGTTGGTTCGGGCATCCCTGAGGTGTTCTCTGAAGCGTTCCGCAAGTAAGCGGCCTGTCTCACCAATATAGAGGAGGCCACATCGGGTGCAGCGGATGCAATAGATGATGTGTGTGGAGGTACAGGTGAACTTGTGGCGGATATGGAAGGATCCCTTGGGGCCTTGGAGGGAAGTGAGTGTGGAGGTGTGGGCGCAAGTTTTACATTTCCTGCGGTTGCAGGGGAAGGTGCCGGGGGTGGAGGTTGGGTTGGTGGGGGGTGTGGATCTGACGAGGGAGTCACGAAGGGAGTGGTCCTTGCGGAACGCTGATAGGGGAGGGGAGGGAAATATATCCTTGGTGGTGGGGTCCGTTTGGAGGTGGCGGAAATGGCGGCGGATGATACGTTGTATGCGGAGGTTGGTGGGGTGGTAGGTGAGAACCAGTGGGGTTCTGTCTTGGTGTCACTGGTTCTCACCTACCACCCCACCAACCTCCGCATACAACGTATCATCCGCCGCCATTTCCGCCACCTCCAAACGGACCCCACCACCAAGGATATATTTCCCTCCCCTCCCCTATCAGCGTTCCGCAAGGACCACTCCCTTCGTGACTCCCTCGTCAGATCCACACCCCCCACCAACCCAACCTCCACCCCCGGCACCTTCCCCTGCAACCGCAGGAAATGTAAAACTTGCGCCCACACCTCCACACTCACTTCCCTCCAAGGCCCCAAGGGATCCTTCCATATCCGCCACAAGTTCACCTGTACCTCCACACACATCATCTATTGCATCCGCTGCACCCGATGTGGCCTCCTCTATATTGGTGAGACAGGCCGCTTACTTGCGGAACGCTTCAGAGAACACCTCAGGGATGCCCGAACCAACCAACCCAATCACCCCGTGGCTCAACACTTTAACTCTCCCTCCCACTCCACCGAGGACATGCAGGTCCTTGGACTCCTCCACCGGCAGAACACAACAACACGACGGCTGGAGGAGGAGCGCCTCATCTTCCACATGGGAACCCTCCAACCACAAGGTATGAATTCAGATTTCTCCAGTTTCCTCATTTCCCCTCCCCCCACCTTGTCTCAGTCGGTTCCCTCAACTCAGCACCGCCCTCCTAACCTGCAATCCTCTTCCTGACCTCTCCGCCCCCACCCCACTCCGGCCTATCACCCTCACCTTGACCTCCTTCCACCTATCCCACCTCCATCGCCCCTCCCCCTAGTCCCTCCTCCCTTCCTTTTATCTCAGCCTGCTTGGCTCTCTCTCTTATTCCTGATGAAGGGCTTATGCTCGAAACGTCGAATTCTCTATTCCTGAGATGCTGCCTGGCCTGCTGTGCTTTGACCAGCAACACATTTGCAGCTGTGATCTCCAGCATCTGCAGACCTCATTTTTTACTCGATATCTTATGTGGTTCAATGGAACTCCATGAAACTATAACAGATACAAAGTGACCAGATGTAGCTCTACTGTACTTGCTTCTCTTTATTCCATGTTTCCATCAGTAGAAATGCTGAAATAAAATGAAACATTCAAAAAGTCTGCAATCATCTTGATCTGTACCGTTTTCTGCCATTAATTCACTCTTGACCCTTCTGTTCATGTAAGTAATATTCCAACACCAGCCTTCATTTACTGTGTGAAGCCATTAAACTTGCTCACTGCTTTTACTCTGAATAATCTCTCTGAACTGGCGAAAAAAAAATCATGTTCGTACATTGTCAAATTTCTGTGTAATGTTGCAAATTACCATAGATTAAAAAAACATTTTAAAGGTCTTTTTGACAATATCCCAATATCTATCTTAATGTATAATAGATGGTGATTTATACAGTGATATATCCATGACACCATCAGTTACATGCAAGAGTCTGAGAAGAGAGAAGGCATAGTTTGAAACAGAGAGAGATGTAATTACCAGAATTATAGAATGTACTGTAGTCAATTAAAAACAAGTTTTACAGAAATCTTTAGGAAACATTGGTCATTCTTAAGTAGACGGCATTGAGCCTTTAACAGATGGGTTCTCTCCTTTTTTTTAAAGGGTGAGTGGTTGTCACAGTGGTGCTAAAATGTCTCCTTCGGGCAGGCAATTGATAAACAGCCTTTGAGTTCTCCTTGGATGTTTCCTTTTTAAAGTCAAAAGAATCTTGAGTGGGGTCAGGGTTCATACAGACCCAGGATAGCTTTTAGTTTTGCTTTCAGTTAGAAGAAGGCTTTCTGCTGGATGCCAAGCTAAAAGCTTGAATTCCAGCTGCTGGAATGAAATTTTAGACAGAGAGGCTTCCTCTTAAAAATCAGAAGAGGCATATTGTTTCTTTCTTCTGGATTGGAGAGAGACCAGCACATGAGAACCACATGTTTTGCTGGATTGCATTTTTGTCAAAGGATGTGTTTGTGGGATGCTGCTACATTGGAATAGATGAGGATTAGTGGTTAAATGATACATTATATTGTTAAGTATTTCAATAGATTTAAAGTTATAACTTTTTTTGTATTTGAATTATGTTGGAAAAATAAAGGGTATTTTAAATAAAGTCAAACCAATCAAACCACATCTGGAACAATATAAATACAAAATACAAAATATAAATACAGAACAAAATAAATGTAAAGGTTATAGTCTAAGCTATTTTCTTACAATCTTAAAATACTTAGTGGATGAGAGTGGGGGGTGCACTCTGGTCTGCTCCATAATAATATGGTGATATATCCATGACACCAGAGTGTCATATTACATGACACCATGTAAGAGTCTGAGAAAATGGAGAAATAGTCTGTACTAGAGAGAGATATGTTTACCTAGAATATAGATCATCTTATAGTATGTAAAGTAAAGTTTTCAAGAAATCTATTGGAGATATGAGTCACGCTTAAGCAGAGAGAAGGGCTCCTGATATGAACTGCCATGGTGGCTCAATGGTTAACACTGCTGCCTCACAGCACCAGTGTCCCAGGTTCGATTCCAGCCTCGGGCAACTGTCTGTTTGGGGTTTGCACATTCTCCCCTTGTCTGCGTGGGTTTCCTCCGGGTGTTCTGGTTTCCTCCCACAGTCACAAAGATGTGCAGTTCAGGTGAATTGGCCACGCTAAATTTCCCATAGCATTAGGTGCATTAGTCAAAGGGAAATGGGTCTGGGTGGGTTACTCTTCGGAGGGTTGGTGTGGGCTGGTTGGGCCGAAGGGCCTGTTTCCACACTGTAGGGAATCTAATCTAACTTCATAGGCCTGAGGAGACATTGATTGTTATTCAAGTGAGACAAGACCACAAACCACAGTGGCAGTGTTAGTAATACCATATTGGTGGCCATCAACAAAACCCAAGGGGAAATGTTGAAAAAGACTTCATTCAAATAGCATTCAACATGGAAGCAAACCACAGACTAGATAACCTCACATTAATGTCATAGAACCATAGAGATCCTCAACACTGAAAATGCCCTTCAGTCCATGTTGGTCAGAAACAGCTACCTAACTATTATAATCCCATTTTCCAGCACTTGCCCCAGAAGGCTTGTATATTTTGACATCTAATGTTGTAAATCTTCTCTGAACACTCTCCAGTGCTGTCATATCATACCTACAGTGTGGTTTCCACAACGGCACACAGTATTCTAGATGTGGTCTGACCTATAAATCCAACACAACCTCACTAGATTTAAAAATCTATGCCTTGACTAATAAAGGCAATTATACCATATATCTTCTTAACCACTTTATCCACCTGCCCTGATACCTTACGGGATTGGTGTTCATGCATACCAAAGTTCCTCTGATCTTCAGTGCTCCCGATGGTTCATGATGTGTTCCCTTACTTTGTTGTTCACCCCAAATGAATCACCCTGAAGAAATTCCTCCTCATCTCAATCTTAAATTGGCACTCTTTATCCTGAGACTATGCCGTCTGATCCTAGACTCTCCAATGATGGGAAACATCCTCTCAGCATTTACCCTGTCAAGCTCCTTAAGAATCCTATGTGTTTCAATGAGATTATCGTTCAGTCTTCTGGTGAATAAAGTTCAAAACTGTGGAACCTTTGCTCCCATAATACTCTCTCCATATCAGTAACCATCCTAATAAATGTTCTCTAAACTCCAATGAAATAATATATTTTCTTAAATAAGGGGACCAAAACTGAAAGTGAGTAAATGTGAGTTGGGTTGGATTCTTTTCTGATGTTCTTATTCTGAGGGATAAATCATCTCCCACTATTTCTTTTGAGAAGTTGTACTGCCCCAGTGAAGTAGTTTGCTGGAAACTGAGCCCTGTCATTCTCGAAATCATCGCAAAAGTGAAAGATTTAGAGTCATAGAGTCACAGAAATGTACAGCACGGAAACAGACCCTTCATTTCAACTTGTCCATGTCAACCAGATATCCCAATCTAATCTAGTCCCATTTGCCAGCACTTGGCCCATATTCCTCCAAACCCTTCCTATTCATAATCCCATCCAGCTGCCTTTTAACTGCTGTAATTGTACCAGCCTCCACCACTTCCTCTGGCAGCTGATTCCATACACGCTCCACCCTCTGTGTGAAAAAGTTGCCCCGTAGGTCTCTTTTATATTTTTCTCCTCTCACCCTAAACCTATGCCCTCTAGTTCTGGACTCCCCACCCCAGAGAGAAGACTTTGTCTATTTATCCTATCCATGTCCCTCATAATTTTATAAACCTCTATAAGGTCACCTCTCAGCCTCCAACGCTCCTGGGAAAACAGCCCCAGCCTATTCAGCCTCTCCCTATCGCTCAAATCCTCCAACCCTGGCAACACTGTTGTAAATCTTTTCTGAAACTTTTCAACTTTCACAACATCCTTCCAAAAGGAAGGAGACCAGAATTGCATGCAATATTTCAAATGTGGCCTAACCAATGTCCTGTACAGCTGCAACATGACCTCCCAACTCGCAATGCTGTAGCCAATAAAGGAAAGCATACCAAATGCCTTCTTCATATCCTATCTACCTGCAGTTCTACTTTCAAGCAACTAAGAACCTGCACCCTGTGGTCTCTTTTTTCAGCAACACTTCCCAGGACCTTACCATTCAGTGTATTCTCCAAGCTATATGTGTTTTAGAGCCCGCTTGAGAGAATGCATGGGCCAGGTTTGTGTCCTGATGAAGGGCTTATGCCTGAAACTTCAAATTTCCTGTTCTTTGGATGCTGCCTGACCTGCTGCGCTTTTCCAGCAACACATTTTCAGCTCTGATACTCCAGCATCTACAGACCTCACTTTCTCCACCAATGGCTATTTGTCATGAATAAATAGACTCTAGCTACAGATGAACATTTATGAACCATCAACATGTATTTATACTAGTTTAAACTTTAATACCCTTATAAAAATTTCTCTACAAAAGACTAGACAATCACAGATGGACACAAAAAAAGGCTGTAACGGGCAGAGGGAAGAACGAGGAAGGCAGTTCGATGGTCCATGTCGACAGGGTTCACTGGTTTGATCCCTTTGACCACTCAGAACGTGCTGCACCTTGGTCTTCTCTCTCCAGGTACTTTCACTTGCTTGCAGGAGGCACAGAACAACTGGTTCACATTTATAAAATCTCTGACTTATTGATTAAGAGCCACAGGTTACAGCAACTGATGATGGGGCATTAACTAGCTTTCTTCAGTCTTGAGGTGTTTTCTACTGCAGAGAAAAGAATACACCCTTCCTTTTTGGAGTTATGATGGATTCTGACCATTTGCACACACAAGCCGCTCAGGTACCCAAGAGCCAATCACAAAATTGTTGCCAGGCGGAAGGCCTTTGTCATTGACAATTGTTCACCACACCACAGACCAATCAGCTACTTGTTCCAAGCTGAATGTCCCTTTGTACACATACCCCGCTCCAGCTTGTCTGCAGTAACCTCACCCCAGTGCTTGAGCAAACAGCAATTTAAACAGCACTTACAATAAGTGTTAGGTAATTTTCTTTTTACAAAATGTGAAATCCTTGGATTTTGAAATGGTTCATTTTGTATTTCTGTTCACAACCAAAAATACAGGAAATTGGAAAGATATGGTCTTTAGAGAGTCTTGGGAACTTAAATTTCTGATGCTACAATTTTACATGCTAAACATTAGATTTCAATGTCCTTTTGAGGAGAAAAAATGTGATCATAATAAAAATCAATGTGAGAGGCAACAAGAAATATAGAATGGAGCTAAAGTAAAAACTATGAATTTATAACAAGCATAGGCCAATTGTAACTCCAACAGGTTTCACCATTCAATTTGATCTTTACTGATCAACCCAATTTACTCCTTACTCTCTTGGTAGCCTTATCTATTAAGTGGAGTGATTTCTGTCATGAAAGTTTCAAATTGACCCATGTCAACACCTTTTCAAACATATCTTCTGGATTACCGATGTTTTTTGAAGTGAACAAAAACATCATAGTTTCACTTTTTAACTGAGTGAATGAAATCTAGCTTTCAAAGATTCTGACAAAATAAGTAGCTCTTCATAGTCCATTGGCATCGTTTAGACAGGGACAACTGGTTTTGTATAGCTTGCAGGGCACTACATAAACAGGAGACAAAACAAGGAGACATCTAAATGAACTATTGTAGGATTATGGTTTTCCACCAATTATTTTCCTGATATTTAAGTGATTTGAATTGCTCCCAAATCCCTGGTCTGGATACAGGACTTATTTATGGAGATGTGAATGAAGAGACACTAAACAGGTGTTTAAGCGCCAAAGAATCTCTGTGTTTATTTAAGGTACAAAAAAAGCTAATTATAATACAAGAAATCAGAAATTCAGTAAATTATAATAAGTTTATTATAAAGAACGCACAGGAATACACTAGAACTTACAATTACACTATGGGAAGAAATTACCGCTATTAGACATTATTTACTGACATTTACACTCTGAATCAGAATTTCTACCCATTGGGTCCCAATACCCTGGCATCACCCGCCTTCCTTTCCCTGCTAGCTAGGCCAGAACTTTAGGGTCTCAGGAGTTTACGCTCACCACTCATTGGTTTTGAATCTTATCTGATGAAGGAGCAATGCTCTGAAAGCTTTTATTTTTAAATAAACTTGGTGGACTATAATCTGGTGTTGTGTGACTTCTGATTATGTTGGGGAACATACATATCACTAGACGTAATTATCAGCTTAAATTCCAATCAGAATGGTGCCTAGTAGGAGTTAAAATGACACTAATAGCCATTTTGGAAAGAATTTTAATGGGATTGACCTGCTTAAGCAGTGGGGGTGGAATAGCAGTGGGTCAGGAATCCAATTAATGCAGAATCAGACTTTGCTGTGGATATTTATTGATTACATTACGATGCTGCTTCAGGGATTCTCTAACAATCAAATAGTGTGTGAATAATCAAGGAAGTGATGTCCTACTGGTATTATTGTAAGATAATGAATCCAGAAACACCTGATTTGGAGACCCGGATTCAAATCCTACCATGGCAGATGATGGCATTTGAAATCAACAACTAATCTGGAGCTGAGCCTAATGATGACTATGAAACCATTCTTAATTGGCTCATTAATGTCCTTTAGGAAAGGAAACTGCCATCCTTATCTGATCTGGCCCACATGTGACTCCAAACCCAAAGCAATATGGTGTTGACTCTTAACCGTCCTCTGGACATTTAGTAATGGGCAATAAAATGCTGGCAAAGCAAGAGAAGCCTGTATCTAATGAATGAATTTTAAAAATGACTTGCACACTGGTATTGACATACTGAGCATCTTTGATTGGCAAAATGTAGTGGGGTATTTAAATAGATGCAAAATTTAAAAATTCAGATCTCACTCTCTAGGTAGCCAGGCAGATTATTATATCTGTACCTCTAATTCTGGGTCTCAGGGAAAACTGACCCCTATTTCTGTAAAGGTAGGTTGTATTAAATACAACTATTGAATAAAAATAACTGAACCATTTTCCAAATGTTATTCCATATTCATTGTCTAAATGGCTGCCATGATATTATGAATGTTGATTATAAACCTTCATTTATCAGGATGAAATACATTTCATAGTTACAAATGTCTTTGTCATTTTCAATTTGAACGTCAAATGGACAAAGTACTGGCATTTTTATTGGACTGCTCTGTAATTTGCATCTTTACAAAATTGTGTGGAATATGAGTCGACCTTTAGGTCATGCTCATCTCAAATGGAAAAGAGCAATTTGTATTTTAGGAATTAAAAAGAAAGCATGTGAGGCAGGTGACTCAGCCGCAGCTGGGAAGCTATTGACTGCCTGTGTGCACTGCCTGCTGAGGCTTATCAGGGAGAAACGCAAGCTTCAGGGTCTTTTCACAGAATACATGACGCTTTGTATTCCAACGATGGTGAAGACATAACACAGCGACGCACAGAAAATTGTTATCAGCAGTGAACAGATGGGCTGCATCAGCACGCGGTTCATCATCTCCCACCTGTTGATCACACTTTGGAGCCAACGAAATAATTGTCCAGCAATTTGAAAGTAGCAGATTATGATCTGAGAGGAATCTTTGAGAAATGAAGCATGTTGTCCATTGATCTTCATGCTTGGAAAACATCTCAAAAACATTGCATGAGGTAAACTGCTATTCAGTGAGATGCAGATTTAAGTCATTGCAGCAATTTAAATGTGTACACTGCAATGTGCAGCACTGGCTAATAATAGAATCTTCCTTTCACTGTTATAATTACCATTTCACATGCGATATTTACAGTGACGATCAATAATCTCATTCTTGACCAATTACATTATCCAATATTTTGTTCAAAATGCCTACAACATTTTGTCTGAGTCTAATAAATGTGAAACTAATCAAGGTGCCACTGAGGAAACTAAAACAACCAAAGGCTTCTGCTATTATTTGGAGGCAGCTTTGATCAGACAGGAACAGTGGCAAACAGGAGGCATTGTGCAGCTTCATTTATGTCCAAACTTCTCAATGTGGCTATCATTATCTCTGAGACAGGAGTTGTTGCCTGTGCAGCCCGACTGCCTTTGGGGGAAATCGGATGCAAAAGTAACACTTCCTGCATTCCTCTGATTATCAAAAGGAAAACAGCCATTGGAAAAGAAAACAAACACAACTCTGACCCAACAAGTCGAATAATAGAACATAGTACATAGAAAAATACAGTGCAGTACAGGCTCTTCGGCCCTCGATGTTGCACTGATCCAAGCCCACCTAACCTACACTAGTCCACTTTCTTCCATATGCCCATCCAATGTCCGTTTAAATGCCCATAAAGAGGGAGAGTCCACCACTGTTACTGGCAGGGCATTCCATGAACTCACGACTCGCTGAGTAAAGAATCTACCCCTAACATCAGTCCTATACCTACCACCCCTTAATTTAAAGCTATGCCCCCTCGTAATATCTGACTAATGGGAATGAAATGCAGATAACCCTTGTGATTTATGGACGTGGAAGCACTACTTGGGGGCATTTGGTATGAAGATGGTTGCTTTGAACATTGTGGGTGGCACGGTGGCACTGCTGCCTCACAGCACCTGAGACCCGGGTTCAATTCCCGACTCAGGCAACTGACTGTGTGGAGTTTGCATGTTCTCCCCGTGTCTGCGTGGGTTTCCTCTGGGTGCTCCGGTTTCCTCCCACAGTCCAAAGATGTGCGGGTCAGGTGAATTGGCCATGCTAAATTGCCCGTAGTGTTAGGTAAGGGGTAAATGTAGGGGTATGGGTGGGTTGCGCTTCGGCGGGTCGGTGTGTGGACTTGTTAGGCCGAAGGGCCTGTTTCCACACTGTAAGTAATCTAATCTAATAATTGGGATCTGTGCAACCTGCCTCAATGAAAACGACCTAGTCTCTCCAAAAACTGACAGCTGATGTGAAGAACATGGTGGGCCTAATTTTAAAAAAAGCTGCTTGCTGCACTTAGCTGGTAATGTTGTGTATAGACTGATGGCTGGCTACCCTTTGAGTAAAAAGTGAGGTCATTTGCAGCTGTGCCTGAGATGCTGCCTGGCCTGCTGTGCTTTGACCAGCAACACATTTGCAGCTAGCTACCCTTTGCCCACTTATTCCAAACGAAGCTTTTACAAATTCTTATAGTGTGAGATTAAACCATTTGGCTCATCATGACTGAGCTGGATATCAGAGTCCCATTTTTCAGCTCACTCCTCATGATCTGCAAAGTTTCCTTTTTAAGAAGGCAATTTTCTAAGAAGGTAACTGATTGTAATTTACTTGCCATAGAGAGACTGGCTGGGAGGTGGGAGGCCTGGTAAAATGATGGCGGAGTTGTCAGGAGAAAGGTTAGGGATAGTCCCTCTGATTTAGCATACACCCGATGGCATGATTGGCAGTAGGCATAGCTACTCACTTCCAATTGGTGGGCTGCCAATTGACCAAGTTACAGCAAGTTCCCATTGTACAACTGACACAATAAGCTCTTTAGCTTGGTTAAACCATGACAACCCCCAGTTATTAAAGGTGACTTTCCTCAATACCATTCTTCTCTCCCTTCCTCCTCCCCCGGGGCTCACTTCTGATGGTTTGCATTGCTGGTAATGGGTTTTGCTTATAAAAATTTAATTGGATGTAGAGATGATTACTGGTGAGGGTTATACTGTATAAAATTATTCAACTATCTTTAAAATAGACAAGTGCTCCAAAGCATCCAAGAACCCATTCAATACAGAGACTGTCAGCTATTACTGTCCTCCTGCAGACATCATGATTTACTAGTTGTTGGGATTGAAGTTATCTATTTTCTGGTTTTTTTTCCCAGCTTAATGTGATCATGTCAAACCACCAATTATAGCCATCAAGCATCTTTTCCATTTGATTCATTTTGACACAAAGGTATTGATGAAAAGAAAGCAAATCCATCCAGGACAGATATTGATTATTGCCATGTTCTGAACAGCTAGCTATGTGTATCAGTCATATTCGTAACTGATACAGTAAGTAGAAACTAAGTCTGAAATCAGTGTTGTAGCATTTTTTGTGACCCTAAAAGGCTTCCAAATGGAAGAGTGCAACATCTGAATAACCTCAACGCCTCATGTACTTTAAGTAAAACATGAAAAATAGATCTCAGAGACAGGAGAAGATTGTCAAAAACGTGGGTTTTTGTGTGTGTATCCACTACAATTTTCACTACAAACCCATTGATGCCCACAGTTATCTTGACTCTTTATCCTCACACCTTTGTTCCTGTATAGACTCTATCCCATTCTGCTCATTCCTCTACCTCCATCACAACCATTCCAATGATTCCAACTTCAACAAGGGAGCCTCCGAAATGTCCATTTTCTTCCTCATTTGAGGGATTCCTAATACTGTAGTTGACAGTGAATTCAGCCTGGTCTGACCCATCTCCCACACTTCAGCCCTCATCTCCATTCTTTCCTCCTGCACCAGTAATAGGGTCCCTCTTGTTCTCACTAACCCACAGCATCCACATTCAAAGAATCATTAGCCCCATTTCCAACAGCTTTAGTGGGATGCCACCACCAGACACATATTCCCGTCCCTTCCTTGTTCTGATTTCTGCACACACCATTCCTTCTGGGACACCCTGGTCCATTCCTCCTTCATTCTCACCACCCAACCCCTCCCATCCAACCCTTCCCACAGCCTCATGGTGCCTTGCCCTGCAATCGCAGAAGGTGTAACCCATTTACCTCCTCCCTTCTCAGTATCCAAGTGCCCACACACCTTCTGTAATAGTCTACTGCAATAGTCTACTGCACTTGCTGCTCAGAGTGTGGTCTCCTCTACACTGGAGAAACAAAATGTACTCTTGATGACCATTTTGTAGAACAACTACGTTCTCTCCACCAAAAAAAAAAGACCCTGAGGCTTCTGGTTACCTGTCACCTCAATGCACCATCTTGTTCCCTGGCCAAATCTCTGTCTCAGGCTTGCTGCAATGCCCCGGTAAAGCTCAGAGCAAGTCAGAAGGACAACATTTTATTTTCTGCTTGGGAACACTGCAGCCTTCTGGACTAAATCTCAAGTTTAACAATTTCAGGGTTTGAGACCATGTCCTTATCCCAAACCCCACACACCAGGCCATGTCACCCCATGGCTGCTACCACACACTACCTATTGCAGGTAACTCATATTAGCAGCTATTCATTTTCCCAGACTGTCCTTTGGCTGTCAAACTGTTTTTTTATAATTTCTTTGGACTCTAGCTCACCTATTGTTTACTCTGACCCCTCCTCCACCCCATCTTCTGCACAATTATCAACCTTCAGTCGGAGGAAGGGACACTGGACCCAAAATGTTATCTCTGATTTCTCTTCATAGATGCTGCCAGACCTGCTGAGCGTTTCCAGCAATTTCTGTTTCTGTTTCTGATTTCCAGTATCTGCAGTTCTTTCTTTTTTTTGTGGAAATGAGGGAAATGACTGTCCCTGGACAGATGGGATGCAAGAAAGATTCAGTTTCCTCGGTCTTTCAATGAGATGATTGTTCTAGCATGAGAGGTTGAGTTTAGAAAAATAGCAAGTGGTCATATTGAACTGTTTTATTCTTAGAGTACAGATCAGATGGGGAGGTGGTGGAATCACAGTGATATCACTCCAGGAGCTCACATTGATGGCCTGAAAACATGGCTTCAATTCCCATTATTGTGTGAAGAACTCATTAAAATAGTGGCTAACACTAAGCAATGGGCATAAAAGTTTATCAGATTACTTAATGCCGTTTTGAAAACAAAATCTGTTGTGCTCACTTAGTCTGATTCCAGAATCCTCGGGCCATTCCAAAGTAGTGATGCTACACCATCAGCAGGGTTTGTTCCTGATGGGAGACAGAGAGACAGTGAAAGAGAGAGAGAGAGAGAGAGAGAGAGATAAACCATTGAGAGCACTGGGACCAGCTGGGATGATTCTTAGTTCTTAACATCCCCACGAACAGTCGACCTAATCCCTCATGCTATGTCCTGCTCCCAAGCAGAGGATCTGATTCCAATCCAGTTATCAGCAAGATAGCAGCAGTAATGGAGTCAGCAGCTCCTGGTTGCAGGGTGAGTATGGGTCCAGCACAGGACCTGACATTGGTGTCGGTGTTGACAAGGTGGCTCCAGTGGCAAAGAGATGGCACCTAACAAGTGGTGAATCATCCATTGGTGGGTCCGGTGTAGGTGGCAGTGAGGTGGTGGAGGAAGGATAGTGATGTGGATATCACTGATGATCATGCTCAGGGATCATGGTGAAGGCAGCTAAACAAAAATGGACTCTCTTTTAGTTGTATCTCCTTATTTTCATTCTTAAACTATTCTAAATGGCATCAGTTGAAGCTTTTCACTGTATTTTACTGTTCTATTCACTGTAAAGTAAATGTGACAATAAATCATTCAAATTCAATAAGGTTGATTCTTAGCTACGATTTAGTTGCATCGAACTGCCAAGAAGCTTGAAAGAAATGAATTACCATTTGGCATTAACCTTTGCAGCAGAAATGACAATAGCACCCCCAGCCCTATCAAAGTCCTCCTTACTAATGGCTGGAGCTTGTGATAAAATTAAGAAAGTGGAGTCTAATCAAGCAACAGCTGGATATTATCATACTCATTGCATCATAGTATACGAATAATGACTTAGCACCAACTTTGCCATCCCTGTCCCCCTCCCCATCCATAGGAATGTTCTGGCCACCAGAGTTGGTGGCAGTTTAATATGCAGTTGGGAGGGGTCTTATACATTTAGGTAAACATAGAGTGATAACATTAGAAGAAGCAGTGAGAGTGTCAATGGTGCAGAATATACTCTGGATGGTGGACTTCCAATATCCTTTCCCAGTTTTGGCTCATTAGTAGCATTAATGAATTCTGAAGGACAATGTTGCTAAACTGGGTCTGAATCAGGTGGTGAAGAAACCATCAGGAGGGCAACAATAAATGACAACTTGCCCTCACCAATCTACCCACAGCAGATGCATCTATTCAAAATGGTATCGGTAAGAGTGACTGTAATACATCCTTGTGGAAACAAAATGCTGCCTTCACATTGAGATTACCCTCCATCATATTGTGTGGCACTACTGTCATGCTAAATGGGATACATTTAGAACAGATCCAGCAACTTAAGGCATGAGATATTTTGGGCCAGGAGATTCCAACCACAGTCTGTAACCTCATGGTCTGGCATATGCCATTACCATCAGGCTGGGAGATCACCCCTGATTCAGTGAAAAATTCAGGAGGGCATTCCAAAAGAAGCACCAGGCATACCGAAAAACAAGGTGTCAACCTGCTGAAGTTACAACATGAGACTACATGTCAGATGACAGCGTGGAAAAGAAAGGGCTGAGTTATCCCACAACTGGTCGATCAGATGTAAGCAGTGCAAGTCTGGACAACCAGTCAAGGATGGTGATAGAGAATTAAATAATTCACAGGCAGTAGAAGTTCTGAAAATATCTCCATCCTCAATGTTGGGGAAAATATATACAAAAAAAAAAGGCTGAAGCATTTACACCTTTCAGAAAATGATGAAGAAGTGGATTATCCCCTGAGAAGTACAATCACATAAGGACCTTAGGAATTGTACGACTTGTAAGTTCTTCTCAAGGCCACAATCATCCTGATTAGAACTACATCACCATTCCTTCACTGTGGCTGTGTCAAAATCCTGAAATTCTCTTCCTAATAGCACTGCAGGTGGTTCTGCACCCCATGGACTGCAGTGGTTCATGCAGTTGTCTCACCACCGCATTCTCAGAATGATTAGGGAAAAAGCAGTAAATATTGATTTAACACATTATGCTAGTATTCTGTGAATTGATGCATTTTATTCAGTTTTTTTCCCATGCCTAACGAGGTCAGGAGCAGGGGGGTTTAGTCTCAGGCAGAAGGTTAATTATTTATCATAAATAATGAGAAATTTCTTCATTCTGAGGATGGTGAATCTTCAGAATTCTCCACCCCCCCACCCCCGCCCCACCCCCAGAGATGCTCAGTTGTTCAATATACTCAAGGATGAGTTATACTGATCAGGCAGATCAGATTTTTGATTAGATGGATGAGGGTAAAGCAGTTGATACGACGTATATGGTTTTCAGGTAGGCATTTGATAAGGTTCCCCGTGGTAGGCTATTGCACAAAGTACAGAGGCATGAGATTGAGGGTGATTTAGCAGATTGGATCAGAAGTTAGCTAGCTGAAAGAAGACAGAGGATGTTGGTTGATGGGCAGGAATCAAACCTGGGTCCCTGGTGCTGTGAGGCAGCAGTGCTAATCACTGAGCCACCGTGCTGCCCATTAGAGAGAAGAAGGTTGAGAGGTGACTTAATTGAGACATATAAGATAATCAGAGGGTTAGATAGGGTGGACAATGAGAGCTTTTTTCTTCGGGTGCTAGTGGCTAGCATGAGGAGACTTAGCTTTAAATTGAAGAGTGATAGATATAGGACAGATGTCAGAGGCAGTTTCTTTATTCAGAGAGTAGTAGGGACGTGGAACACACTGCCTGCAACAGTAGTAGACTCGCCGACTTTAAGGGCATTTAAATGGTATTAGATAAACATATGAATGAAAATGGAATAGTGCAGGATAGATGGGCTTCAGGTCGGCACAACATCGAGGGCCGAAGGACCTGTACTACGCTGTAATGTTCTATGTTCTATATTCTATTAAGCAGAGAAGTGGTGTCTCTGTCAAAGGTCAGCTGTTGTCATATTGAAAGGTGGAGCTAGCGAAAGACCCTACTGATACTCTTATTTCTTATCTTTCTTTGTGTGTTGTCTTCTTCTTCAGATGGTCATTCAAAGTTACTAATATTGGTGTGTTTCTGGAATCTCGTGTAGACTAACCTAGCAGATTTACTTCCCTACATGTTCTTAGTGAGTCAGCTGGAAGGTTACAACAACTTCATAAGCATCATTACAAATCCAAGTTTTATTTAATCCTTTAATTTAACTTAAATTACTAACCCATCCATCATAGGTTTTGGACACAAGTTCCTGATTCAGTTGTTTCCATCAATGGGTTATCAATCCAGGAACTTAACCATTATGCTACCACAACCCCAGCTACTTATAATCATTTTGTATTGTTATTTTCAAACTAAAATACCTCAAAAAAGATTTTTTTGTATAACAAATATTATGCTTGTGATTATGATATATTTACTCAGTAATATTGCCTTTGGATTGAATTTTATTTAAATGCTAATATATTCTAATTAGTAGTTAAGGCCGTATTTATTCTAATTACACATTTTGAAATAACCCAAAAAAAATTACCCTTTTGAGATTGTATCACTGTTAAAGGTTTTAAATGTAAAAATGCTTGTTTGATGCAAAATGTTTAGTAACGTATTTGTGAAGACTGGCTGTTCAAATTATTTTAATATTTTCTTGATGACTTTGTCTACTTTATCAATTTTATACTTGGAAGTGGAGGCACTGTTTTCAAAAATATGTAAAACAATTATTTTAAATGTTCATTTGCAAATGTTAATTTATTATAAACAATATTCATCTACTTCCATCAATTCACATAAGTTGAATTATTTAACATAAATTGAAATCATGAAATACAAACAATTGTATTCATTAATTTTTTAATTCAAGTTGCTTCATACTTGTGTTTTTTGATCAAAGCAAAATGACTGAATTGGTAGAAACAATTATATATCATCCCCAAACACCACAAGACACAGTCACAGCTAATGAAGTAATTTTGAGTGAAAACACCATTGTAATGTTGGTAACAATGAGAGCAATCTGCCCACAGCACAGTATGAAGATTGTGTACCTGTATTGTGATGTTGGTCAAGGACGATGGATGACTGGGTAGGCAGAAGAATTTCATATTCTTCTATTGGAAAGTACCATAGGATCCTATGGACAGGTAAAAACATCTCAGCATCACATTCACTTGTCAGCCTAGATTATGCATTCAAGTTCTAAGAGAGACAATGACAAGTTGACAATTCGAAATCTTTATTGCATGTTAGACAATATCCAATAGTGAAAGGCCTGAACATGTATAAGAATTTCCACAAATGCTGATATCCAAAACCTTAAATTACTTTCCAGAAAACATCTTTAGTTGTGATGATTCAACCAGACTGTGATTTTGAAGTTATAATGTAAGGAATTTATAGTTTAAACTTCAGAAAGGAACACTCATCTTTTATATTCATTACATACCACATGTCTACATAATTACAATCCCTTTACTTTCTCCCACAATACATGTCCATGTTCCCATTATGCTGGGTAGCAAATGCAAGTGACTGTTTCCAGGGACTTATGAGAGTTTTCAGGGAATTTCTTAAGTCCACCAGCAAGAGTAAAGCAGTTAAGTCAGGTTGTTCTTGCCCTTAATCATGTTGGGATGAATTTATAGAGCTACCTACACAAAATCTCTATTTAAGATTTTTTATTGATTCATAAGGAAGCCTGTGAACTGATCTCAAAAATGACTTTCACTCAACCACAGTATGAAGCACAGTGCTTTCAGGTGAATCTGGAAATCAACTTTTTTGATCCAACTTTCCTTTCTCTTAGAAGTAAATGGGCAGTTTACAGGTAATTGTTCATGACCCGTTATCTCCAACGCCTTTCTGGAATTTCAAAAGACACAAATATTGATCCATTTCAAGTTTCCAAACATAAATACCTTACACTTTTATCTCAGTAAAACAATCCATGTTTGCATCTGACCTCTATCAATCAAAACATCCAGGCCTACAGGCATGTAAGCTGCAAAACAGGTCCCATGACCCACAACATTTCCCACCCTCAATTTAAAGCTACAATCCCAAAACGCAAAAATCTTATAAATCACATAATTGTAATGCTGCTGTTTTCATTTACCTTAGATTGGTTTCAGTTTTTAGGTAGTGAACATTAGAAATTGTGGTCAAATAATTATTCTGGAATTTTGCTTGACTAGAAATCTTATAGTTTTTAGGAATAATATTTCCTTTGGATAACTAGATATGTGAAGTGAAGTTCATGATATGAATATTTTGTGTATTCTGAGGAAAGAGTTTATTAGATAGATCACATTATCCTTTTGTCTTCCATGTTTTCTTATTTCTTGTGTATTAAATAATTGATCACTGAATCCTCTGCTTAATGGATAGTAGCCGGACATTAGAATCTAATGTTTGCGTGAAACTGATGAGCTTTACAATAGTCATTAGTCCTCTGTCCAAAGTAGAAAGTGCTGTGTATATAGGGCACATAAAATAAGTGAAGCAAACTTGTTTGCTTTACAGCATGGGAGTAACTGTGCAGCAGAATTCATTGGTTTAGTCGTTCATGCTAGAATAAGGGAACTCAATGGATAACTTGTGAAATAAGGATTGCGATATATCAGAATGACTCAGAACTAATTTAAAGCAAGTACAATTAAACTTGCCCATTCTGTATTGATTAAATAGAGTTCTGCCACTGGATGCAATGGAGTTAAATTTATTAACCTATCTAAAGATGATTGTTATTACCAATTACAAGCAATGACTACAGTATAAACTTAATATATAAAAGTATAAGTGATACAACATCAATATTGGACCCAGGGCACAAAGGTGATCAACTTTCCTTGCATCAATGGGACTGATGACATGATTTGCCTCAAATCTCTACCTAACTGGAGGCTTGACATTGTTACATTGATTTCTTTTCAGCATGTCTTGCAAAATTATCTACTCCTTGTTGCCATCTGCAGTATCATTCTCTATGAGAGAGAGAAGTTTGTCCTAATTCTTCCATTAAATTTTGATTTAGTTGGTCTGTGGGTATGTTAATCCCAAACATCAGGAGAAGAGTTGCTTGCAATTCCAAGTATTCCTCAAGACATCTCATCTATTACTCAGACCATGAAGTGAACCATGTGCTAAACCTATGGTTGAAGTTATGGCTTCCCTGATGTTATGCTGGTATGTTTTGATTATCAATACTGTCATCACTCTTTAATGTCCAAATGAATCATAAAATCCTTACAGTGTGGAAGCAGGCCATTCAGTCTGTCAAGTTCATACTAACCCTCTGGAGGGTATCCCACCCCAGTCAAGCTCATACTAACCCTCTGGAGGGCATCCCACCAACCCTTTCCCTGTTACTCTACATTTCCCATGGCCAGTCCACTTGGTCTGCAGATCTTTGGACTATGGGAGGAAATGGGAACACCCAAAGGAAGCCTACACAAACAAGGGCCGAATATCACTTGAAGAGAGTCAAACCCAGGTCCCTGATGCTGAGAGGCAGTAGTACTAACTATTGAGCTACCTGTCCAGATCCAACCCAGTTTGTAGATGCCAAAATGGATTCAGTATCTGGGTTGCTGTTTGACAGTTCATATACAATCTACCTGTTGGGCTCAAAATATCACAGTTCCCAAAAATATCATCAGAATAAGTCTCTCCACCAATCATCTGTCTTCAAGTTAAAATAAGACCCAGTGAGCTGTCAGAGGGGCTGATTTGTCAAGTTGAGGTCTGTTCTGTAAAAGGGGCTCGGAGGATTCTGGGTAATCCAAGTTGGAGGACAGGGAAAAGTTGTGGCTGAAAGAGCTGCTCCTTTTTTGGGGTATTTTCAGTGTTGGAGCTCTTTTTTTTAATTCCAGGAGCAGTAATTACTGTTTTATAAGCTGTTGCATTGTTTTGGAACTTTGAGAAATAAGACTAAAACAATAGCACTTTAGATTTGATTAGATTACTTACAGTGTGGAAACAGGCCCTTTGGCCCAACAAGTCCATACAGACCCGTCGAAGGATAACCCACCCAAACCCATTCCCCTATATTTACCCCTTCACCTAACACCACAGGCAATGTAGCATGGCCAATTCACCTAACCTGGACATTTTATTTTTTGGATTGTGGGAGGAAACCGGAGCACCCAGAGGAAACCCATGCAGACACGGGGAGAATGTGCAAACTCCACACAGAGAGTCACCTGAGGTGGGAATTGTACCCGGATCTCTGGCGCTGTGAGGCAGCAGTGCTAACCACTGTGCCACCCACTTTAAAAAGGGGGAAGACAGACAAAAGGCAGTGACCACATGGGCAAATGAGAAAGGAGCATACATTGCTGTCTGACCTAGCAGGAACCTGCATAGCTGCTGCCTGTGCTATCTGTTTTCAAGCATCTCTGGACATGGGCGTTCATTCCAAGAAAAATAAACAAACAGCAAAATTCATAGCTGACCTTGAAGAAATCTGTGAATGGGAGCTTCAAGCTGGGGAGCAGCTAAGTGGCCTTTTAAAGTGTAACCTTACTGGTTTTCTTTTGTGAATCTAGAACAGTGAGTAAAGTGGGTTTTTTTTTTATATGTTGTTATGAAGATCTATCTCTTGATTGAACTTTAAAAATACAAAAACACAGGTACTAAGCTAGTCTGGAACAGTGTTTTTAGAGCAAAATGTCTGTGCTATTTTCAGGGTCTGTGGATTGTTGAGGTGCATATAAAGCCTTTAGTAGAATGATGTGCTCCTCCTTTTGGATGTGAGAGATATTGGGGAGTTTCCATGTTCCTGATGATTATATCTGCAAAAGGTGCGCTTGGCTGTGAAATCTATCAGATTGCATTGATCAGTTGGACTGACAGTTAGAGGCAATGAGGAATTTACAGGAGCTGGGGGTGTGATGGATGGCAGTTGCAGGATGGGAGATAAACCAAAGGTACAGTCAGGTAGATGGGTGACTACCAAGAAAGGTAGGAGAGGGAGGTAGGTAGAGCAGGAGTCTCCTGTGGCTATCCCCATCTCCAGCTTTTACTATAGTCATGGAGAGGGATAGGAGCAAATGGTATGGAAAAGTACTTAATTTGGGAAGGGGAATTACAATGCTCTTAGGCAGGAACTGTGGAGCATAAATTTGGAACAGATATTCTCAGGGCAATGCATGACAGAAATGTGGAGGTTGTTTAGGGAGCACTTGCTACAAGTGCTGGATAGGTCTGTCCCACTGAGGCAAGGAAGGGATGGCAAGGTGAGGGAACTTTGGATGACAAGAGATGTGGAACAGCTAGTCAAGAGGAAGAAGGAAGCTTACTGAGGTTGAGGAGGCAAGAATCAAACAGGGCTCTAGAGGGTTACAAAGTAGCCAGGAAGAACAGAAGAATAGACTTAGGAGAGCTAAAAGGGGCATGAAAAGGCCTTGATGGATAGGACTAAGGAAAATCCCAAGGCATTCTACACTTGTGTGAGGAACAAGAGGATGGCCAGAGTGTGGGTAGGGTCAATCAGGGATAGTGGAGGGAACTTGTACCTGGAATCAGAGGAGATAGAGGAGGTCCTTAATGAATACTTTGCGTTAGTATTCACTACTGAGAGTGACCTTGTCATTTCTGAGGACAGTGTGAAACAGGTTGATATGCTTGAACAGGTTGATGTTGAGAAGGCGTTGGCCTGGAAACTGTGAAAATCATGAGGATAGATAAGTCCCCTGTGTTAGATGGGATATAGCCAAGGGCTTCTACAGGAAACGAGGGAAGAGATTGCTGTGCTTTTTGGCAATGATCTTTGCTACTCACTGTCCACTGGAGTAGTACCAGATGATTGGAGGGTGGCAAATGTTATTCCCTTGTTCAAGAAAGTGAATAGGGATAATCCTGGGAATTAGAGACCAGTCAGTCTTACGTTTGTGGTGGGTAAATTATTGGAGAGGATTCATGAGAGACAGGATTCATGATTATTTGGAAAAGCATAGCTTGATTAGAGACAGTCAACATGGCTTTGTGAGGGGCAGATCATGCCTCACAGGCCTTATTGAATTCTTTGAGGATGTGACAAAGCACATTGATGAAGGTAGAGCAGTGGATGTGGTGTATATAGATTTTAGCAAGGTATTTGGTAAGGTTCCCTATGGGAGGCTCCATCAGAAAGTAAGGAGGCATGGGATACAGGGGAAATGTGGCTGTCTGGATACATGATTGACTGGCACATAAAAGACTGAGGGTGGTAATAGATGGAATGTATTCAGCTGGAGCTCGGTGACCAGTGGTGTTCCGCAGGGATCTGTTCTGGGACCACTGCTCTTTGTGATTTTTGACTTGGATGAGGAAGTGACAGGGTGGATTAATAAGTTTGTCAATGACACAAAGGCTGATGGAGTTGTGAATAGTGTGGAGGGCTGTTGTAGGTTGCATCAGGACATTGACAGGATGTGGAGCTGGGCTGAGAAGTGACAGACGGATTTCAACCTGGAAAAGTGTGAAGTGATTCATTTTGAAGGTTGAATTTGAATGCAGATTACAGGATTAAAGGTAGGATTCTTGGTGTGTGGAGGAACAGAGAAATTTTGGGGTCCACATCCATCGATCCTTCAAAGCTGCCACCTAAGTTAATAGGGTTGTTAAGAAACTGGATGATGTGTTGGCTTAAATTAGCAGGGGAATTGAGTTTAGGAGCTGTGAGGTTATGCTATAGCTCTATAAATCCCTGGTTGGACCACACTTGGAATATTGTGTTCAGTTCTGGTTGCCTCATTATAGGAAGGATGTGGAAGCTTTAGAGAGCATGCAGAGGAGATTTACAAGGATGCTGCCTGGATTGGAGGGCATGTCTTATGACGAAAGGTTGAGGGAGCTAGAGCTTTTCTTATAGGAGCAAAGAAGGATGAGAGGTGATTTGATTGATTTGTACAAGATGATGAAAGGCATGGATTGAGTGGATAGCTAGAGACTTTTTCCCAGGCTGGAAATGGCTATCACAAGTAGGCACAATTTTAAAGTGATTGGAGTAAGGTTTAGGGGAGATGTCAGAGGTAGTGGGTGTGTGGAATGCACTGCCAGCAGTGGTAGTAGATTCAGATACATTAGGGACATTTAAGCAACTCTTGGATAGACACATTGATGATAGTAAAATGTAGGGTATGAAGGTTAGTTTCATCTTAGAGTAGAATAAAGGGTCGACACAACATCAAGGGCCAAAGGGCCTGGACTGTGCCGTACTGTTTTACGTTCTACGTTTGCAGTTTTGGAAAATGTATGGGAGAGATGGACTCTCAGGAGAATGTAGCTCTGATAACCAGCTTTCTGATCCCAAGACTGGCTCTAAAGTAACGAGGGGAACGCCAGGTTCCAAGTGATCAATTTGAGATAGGGGTCTCTCTCGTCAGAGGCACAGGCAGTTTGGAAAGAGTGAGGAAAGAGATCAGTTTGAGACTAGTACAGTTGGGAAAAAGGTAAGTCAAGCAGACAGGGCAGGCAAGAACAAAGTAGAGAACGAGGTAGGACAAATAAATTAACGTGCATTTATTTCAATGCAGGAGGCCTAACAGGTAAGGTAGATGAAGTCAGATATTGGTTGGAAACACAGGACTGGAATATCATAGCAATCAAAGAGATGTGGCTCAGGGATGGACAGAACTGGCAGCTTAATATTCCAGGGTATAGATGCTATAGTAAGGATTGAAAGTGTTGGGGGGCGGGAGGTGCAAGAGAGGAGGGGGTGTGGCGTTTTTATAAGGGATAACATTACAGCTGTATTTAGGGAGAATATTCCTGGGAATATGCCCAGGCAATTTATTTGGGTGGAACTGAGAAATAAGAAAGGGATGATCACCTTATTGGGATTGTATTATAGACACCCTAATAGTCAGCAGGAAATTGAGAAACAAATATGAAAGTAGATCTCAATTATCTGTAAGAATAATAGGGTGGTATGGTAGGGGCTGTTGTTGTCCAAAAGCATTTTAAATATGGCTAATGTACCCGCCTCAACCACTTCCACTGGCAGCTCATTCCATATACGTACCACCGTCTGTGTAAAAGAAGTTTCTCCTCAGGTTCCCACTTATTCTTTCTCTTCTAGCCTTACACAGATGTCCTCTAGTCCTCGATTCTCCAATCCTGGAAAGAAGTCTGAGTGCATTCACCCTATCCATGCCTCTCATGATACACTTCTATGTGATCCCCCCTCAGTCTCCTATGCTCTGAAGAAAAAAGTTGGGCTTGTCCAACTTCTCTCTTAACTCAATCCCTTGAGTCCTAGCAACATTCTTGTAAGTTTCTTCTGCACACTTTCCACTTTAATACTATCGTTCTTATGAAAAGGTGACCAAAACTGAATGCAACACTCCAAGGACGCCTTAACAACGTCCTGTACAACTGCAACATAACTTGCCAACTTCTATACTCAGTGCCTTGACTAGTGTGCCAAAAGTCTTCTTTACTGCCCTGTCTACCTGTGACTCCACTTCCACAGAATTGTGCACCTGTACTCCAAGATTCTTCTGTTCCACTGCACTCCTTAAGGCCCTACCATTCACCTTAAAACTCCTACTTTGCTTTGATTTTGCAAAATGCCACACCTCACACTTATCTACATTAAACTCCATTTGCAGTTCTCAGTCCAAGTCCCTAGCCGATCAAGGTCTTCTTGCTGCAATTTCTGATAACCTTCCTCATTGTCCACGATGCCACCTATTTCGGTGTCATCTGCTCCTCGGATGCTGCCTGGCCTGCTGTGCTTTTCCAGCACCACACTTTTTGACAACCTTCCTGGTCACTTCATTAAAGAACTTTAACAAATTTGTGAGGCATGATCTCCCACACAAAAAGCCATGCTAACGACTCCTAATCAAACCCTGTCTTTCCAAATGTATTCATAATCAAACCCTGCCTTTCCAAATGTATGTATATCTTATCCCTCAGAATCTTCTCAAATATCCTATCTACCACAAATGTTAGGCTTTACTGGTCTATAGTTCCCAGGCTTTTCTTTGCAGCACTTCTTGACTAACCGCACAAAATTCATGACCCTCCAGTCTCTCAGGGCTTGGTCAGATGGGCCAATAGGCCTAGGAGTGGCAGATGGAGTTTAAATTGGGTAAATGTGAGGTGCTGCATTTTGGAAAGGCAAATCAGGGCAGGACTTATATATTTAATGGTAAGATCCTGGGGTGTGTTGCTGAACAAAGAGACCTTGGAGTGCAGGTTCATAGTTCCTTTAAAGTGGAGTTGCAGGTAGATAGGATAGTGAAGAAGGTGTTTGGTATGCTTTCCTTTATGGTCAGTGCATTGTGTATCGGAGTTGGGAGGTCATGTTGCGGCTGTAAAGGGCATTGGTTAGGCCACTATTGAAATACTGCATACAGTTCTGGTTGCTCTTCCATGGGAAGGATGTTGTCAACTTGAAAGGTTGCAGAAACGATTTACAAGTTGTTATCACGACTGGAGGATTTGAGCTGTAAGGAGAATCCAGATAGGCTGGGGCTGGTTTCCCTGGAGCATCTGAGACTGAGGGGTAACTTTATCAAGGTTTATAAAATCATGAGGGACATGGATAGGATAACTAGACAAAGTCTTTTCCCTGGGGTGGAGGAGTCCAGAACTAGAGGGCATGGGTGAGAGATAAGAGGGCAAAGATTTGTAAGGGAACTAAGGGGCAACATTTTCACACAAAGGGTGGTGGATGTGTGGAATGAGCTGCCAGAGGAAGTGGTGGAGGTTGGTACAATTACAACATTTAAAAGATATCTGGATGGGTATATGAATAGGAAGGGTTTAGAGGGACATGGGCCAAAAGCGGGCAAATGGGACTAGATTAATTTAGGATATCTGGTTGGTGTGAACAAGTTGGACCGAAGTGTTTGTTTGTGTGCTGCACATCTCTGAGTCTAAGTCACTGGATTAATGTGCATGTGGTCCCATTATAAAAACTCACAATTAGTTATTAATAATTGTTAACTGCTCTCAGGCAAGCATAAATGATAATGGTTAGAAATGTAAAGACAAATTTTTTAAAATATATGATTGAAGAGGGAAGAATGCCATCTCAAAACTTTAGAATTCAAAATGAACCCACACCATGCACTGTGACTGTGCAATTATCTGCCTTAAAAATGTATTTCCTTTCTCAACAGCATTTCTTATTATTTGGCCACTAAAGGGTCTCAAGTGGCCTCTGACTAGAATGGTAGATTTCCAACTTGCCCACTGCTGGGAAAATTCCCCAAGTCTGGAAGATGATGGATGTATCAGTATCCATCATCGCGTGCTATTTTACACCCCCACCTCTCTGGTCTGCTCCCAAGGTCCAAAACATTCCACCCACGGTTTCAGGGAACTAACTCAATGTTTACCATTGCAAAACAAAATCCGTAGAAATAAAATCTATCATAATCTACTTCAGCTTTTCCTCACCTGAGGCAGGCTTTATCCTTAGCTACAAATACTCAATACATTTCAGATCATATAATGGCTTTTATTAGCCAGCAGGTTTGTCACTAGAACTGCAGTATTAGTCAGTTGCATGCTTTGTGATTTCAGCAATCAGTTTTAATTAGCACTAGTCACGTATTAGACCAATACTAGTCATCGCCTGGGGTACTGCTCATTGAATTGGATGACATGCTGCTCAATAATGTGGGTTTGTTAAGCTGCAACAACAAAAGGTCGAAATAATTTGCATCTATCCTTCTTTACCAAATATATGTCCTTATGTGTATATTTTTAACATCTGAGAGCACAAGTATAAAGAAGAGAAATATAACCATCCAACCGTTAAGAATCCAATGTAAGATACAAGGACCTGATCTAGGTTTATCCATTCCAAAGTTACCTTTGCCTTTATCTCAGCTTTACTTAGAAACAGATTTATTTTGCTCATGATTCATCTCATTTCTGAAAAATCCCCATATCTGACCCAAGTATTTACAGCCTAGCTCAGTCAGACAAGATCAGTTATTTCACATTTTCATTGCTGTACTGTAGTTGACGTTTGGGGAAATTGAGCAAGGTGGGATAATATGAGGGAGTTAATTATTGGAGATGCTGCAGTCAGTACTGAAAACAGAAAGCGCTGGAAATCACAACGGGTCGGAAAGCATCCATGGAGAGAAAACAAGCTAATGTTTCCAGTCTCGGTGACTCTTCATCAGAGATGACGTGAAATGTGGAGGGGGCAGCATTTATGCAAAAATAGAGAGGAGGTAGTCGACTGGGGAGAAAGAGCGTTGATAGTGCAGATTAAGTGACCGGAATGTGAGAATGGCAGAACAATGGTGTGTCCAACTGCCAAATTGGAAATAACAGACAGTCCCACTGGAGTGAGGGGAGGAGAGAGGATATAGTGACAGAGAATGCAACAAATAAAGCTAAAAGAAAGGGAAATGTGTTCAAAATCTGAAGTTGTTAAACTAAATGTTAAGTGCAGAAAGCTATAAAGTGCCTGACCTGAAGGTAGAATATTGCGTGAAATTCTGGTCTCCCTCCTATCAGAAGGATGATGTGAAACTTGAAAGGGTTCAGAAAAGATTTACAAGGATGTTGCCAGGGTTGGAGGATTTGAGCTACAGGGAGAGGCTGAACAGCCTGGGGCTGTTTTCCCTGGAATGTCAGAGGCTGAGGGGTGACCTTATAGAGGTTTACAAAATTATGAGGGGCATGGATAGGATAAATAGACAGGTTTTTCCCTGGGGTCAGGGAGTGCAGAACTAGAGAGCAAAGTTTTAGGGTGAGAGGGCAAAATATAAAAGAAACCTATGGGGCAACTTGGAGGCTGGTACAATTGCAATATTTAAGAGGCATTTTGATGGGTATATGAACAGGAAGGGTTTGGAGGGATATGGGCTGGGTGCTGGCAGGTGGAACTAGATTGGGTTGGGATATCTGGTCAGCATGGACGGGTTGGACTGAAGGGTCTGTTTCATCTCTAGACTCTATAAAATCATGAGGGACGTGGATAGGATAAATAGACAAAGTCTTTCCCTGAAGTGGTGATGTCCATAACTACAGAGTAATGGGGGAGGATTTAAAAGGGACCTAAGGGGCAACCTTTTCACACAAAGGTTGGTGTGTGGATGGAATGAGCTGCCAGAGGAAGTTTTGGGGTCTGATACAATTACAATATTTAAAAGGCATCTGAATGGCTACATGAATAAGATGGATTTAGAGGGATATGGGCCATGTGTTAGCAAATGGGACTAGATTAATTTAGGATATCTCATTGGCATGGATAAGTTGGATTGAAGAGTCTGTTTCCATGCTGTACATCTCTATGACCCGATGACTGTATGGGATGTTGTTCCTCCAGTGTGTGCTATGATTCACTGGAGCACTCCAGCATGCTGAGGACAGTCAAGTGGGCATGTGAGCAGGGTGCTGTGTTACAATAACTGGCTATGGGAAAGTTGGGGTCACACTTGCCCTTGGACTGGAGGTGCTTGAGAAGTTTTTTAAACGTTGTCAACAAAGAAAGGCAGTGGGGTGGGTGGCTTATTAGGGTCAGCACATTAACAGATCAGAGAGCCTTTGAATGCTAAATAATGGCAGCTGCTTTCCTGCCTAAGTAGTTGGCATTTCCTCATCCTGAAATGGTGCCTTCACTAGTTGAGTGAATTTCCAACCCTTTTGTGGTGCTTTTTGCTACCTTGGACATTTCTTGATATTGATCTGCATTTCATTGCTGTCAGCCTTCACTGCAGCATGAGAATAACTCAGGCAGCTCTATCTTGTGTTATGTTACTGTTTTAAGAGCTGAGTATGTTAATGACTCAAGGAACAAGATGGGACCAGTGCCGAGTGAGTGTGGTAACTCTGTGTTAGGGGAAACAAACAGAAAGAAATTGAGACAATACGTCTGTGATAAGGAACAACAACACCAATCGCAGCAGCAGACCTCACAGGAACAGCAAGAGCAATAGTGCCCTTTACTTAGCTGAGTGCAGTTCTACAAGACAGAGGGACTGAGCGCACAGATACAGTTTTTAAAATTTATTCACCAGATGTGGGTGTCGCTGGCCAGACGAGCATTTATTACCCATGCCAAATTGCTCTGAAGGCAGGTACAAATTAACCACATTGTTGTAAGACTAGATCAGGCACCAACCCTGAACAAATACATCCCATGAAATGTAGCTGTGCCCACCAACGCCATGCTACAAACAATCTAAGAATAGCATGTTGTCTGCAAATGCCTGACAGTGGCGCACTCTCCCCAGATAGGCCCAAGAGAGACCAGGACCAACAGATGGCAGCTAACTACCTCAAATAACCTGTATCCATTACCTTAAACTAGTTGATGGAGCAATTACCACAAGGCATCAGCAATTCTCATCGGGTAAAATACCACAGAGCTTGGTATCGCAAAGATGTCTGTGGCTATTCACTTACCCAATATTGGCTACAATGGACAGGCATTATTATGCTAATGTTATGTATCCACTGACTTCCCCACTACCAATCCTAAGTCAAAACATCCTCACAGTCAGTAACTTCTCCATCTTGTTGATACTCATCTTCCACTATGGGTACACCATTTTCCTCAAGGTTAAGTCACTTGGTGATATTTCAGAAAATTCTGTAATGGACTATGGACATCACTGGGCATCCAACCTTTGATGCACCTTCCTAATTGCCTTTGAGAGCACACGGAAATGAGATGGCTGTACAATGGAACTACACAGAGCCCTGCCTCTGATACCGCCAATGTTCACAGGGATGGGCCTTGACTAGTGAATTACGGACAGATAGAGTTATGGATGTCTTTCTTTGGATGACAGGTAGACAAGCAGGAGGCTGGAAGAGCACAGTAAGCCAGGCAGCATCAAGAGTGGAGAAGTCAATGATTCGGACGAGTCCTTCTCCACCTCCTGATGCTGCCTGGCTTCCTGTGTTCTTCCAGCCTCTATTTGTCAACCTTGGATTCCAGCATCTGCTGTTGTTCTTTGTCTCTTCCTTTGAATGATTCCTGTCTTTCACAAAAGAGAAAGTTTTTTTTTCCTTTCTCCCAGCCCTCAATGACCTGCTGCATCTGGGAGATATGAAATACATAACCAAATGCTGTAACGCACATCCTTAATCCTAGACAATAAACTTCAAATGAGCTGCACCTTTGCCCCTTTGAGTAAGACCTGTGTTGAGTGATCCCTGGGGCTGGGGTGCGAAAGCTCCTTGAAGTTCACTCCTTCAGTTGTCCATAAGTTTACTCTCACATGCTTTCCAATCTTCACCTGTGAAAATTATCCAGAAAGTGGTAGACATGTTTTATACAACCTGGACCCAGTTCGTTTGTTTCCCAATCGAGCTTGCAAACCTTCTGGTGGAACAGCAATGTATTTTTGGACCCTTCAGAATCCCTCTATAATTAAATGTTTCCAATCAATCTTGTAATTGTCTGAGAAGCCGGAACTTTTAGCTTGTGGCATCCTGAGACAGTAAGCACTTGACTGAGTAAATCCAACACAGTAGTTGTAAACATGCAATCTAGGTGACTACAGCCACCTAAATTTTTATAGAATCAGTATTTGGATGTGAAAATCACAAATTCTTCATCTTACTTGTACATCAATCAAAAATCACTACATGTGAAAGCTCACAGGGCAAGGAATGTTTTAGGAATAGTGAAAGTAACTAGAATTTGATGAACACCAGAACAAGTTGTACCCTACTGACAAAGGGTCAGTTAGACTCGAAACATCAGCTCTTTTCTCTCCTTACAGATGCTGCCAGACCTGCTGAGATTTTCCAGCATTTTCTCTTTTGGTTTGTACCCTACAACCTTCTCTGAGGGAGCTTTGAAAACAAAGACTGTGGCCAATTTCCTTTCTGCTCAGAGCTCCCATTAGATTTCCCATGAACTTATGGTGGTTCAGCAGCAGAGAGTCTGAGGACATTCATGGTCATTATGGTACAAATTAGAAGGAAGTCAATGAGAGGAGAATGATTGAGACTAAAATACTTGAGTGAACCTTTATGTTTTTAAATAAATTCTAAATGCTTGAGCTTGCTGCACTTTTATTTATTATTATTGAGGTGGGAATAATCAGCAATGATTCACATAGGCAATGGCAAATTTTGGAAAGACTGAAATATTATTCATAGGTAGAGACCAGCATCTAAATCTTGAATATAATAAGTTGCAGAGCTTTGTGTTTTGTGAGAAATATTCAATTGAGTTTCATCTTTATTGGAGTTTATTTCTTTCACTCAAAAAAAATCTACATCCAACATAACTGGATAGTAAAGGCAAATTGATTTTGCCAAATCACCTGCAAAAATTTTTTTAGGTAAGAGTGACATGTAACAGCATAAATTATATTAATTTATTTTCCATAAAGAAATGGGAAATTCCATATTTTCTAGTGTCTCTTTCAATTTCTATGCAGAGATATGTATCCCCACCAGTTTCGACAACGCAGTGTTTGCCTTGCATTATCTCACTCATATGTCATGAAATGTGTTTAGAACAAATCTCTGAAAACAACTTGCATTAGTGCAAACTCCCTGCAATCTTTCAACTGTTTTCCTTACTTTGTCACATTTTGTTGAATGACTCAAAGTAACATGGCAACAAAAAAGTACCAACTTGTTCTCTGCATCCATTTTTGCTTTTTGTGTCCACTCTAATTTTCAGACAGGTATGATTCCTGACAGCCAGTGATACTGTTTGAATTCCTGCTTGAGTACATGCAAATAATTGCCATGTTTTTGATCTGCGAACCATTTTCTGCCTTTTCATGAACTGAATTGGGTCTTGTCTTCAGTAGGGTATTTTGCATAATGTTGAATTATCCACTTATCACTTGTAACATAAGAAATTAAATGTGGATAATATGGAATTTGAAGGAATAGAAGAAGTAACAAAGAAGATTGATGAGGGCAGGGCAGTAGTATGTGTATGAAATAAGAGGTATAGTTAGTAAGTTTGCAGATGACACCAAAATTGCGTAGTGCTGCACTTTGGGAAAGCAAATCTTAGCAGGACTTATACACTTAATGGTAAGGTCCTAGGGAGTGTTGCTGAACAAAGAGACCTTGGAGTGCAGGTTCATAGCTCCTTGAAAGTGGAGTCGCAGGTATTTAGGATAGTTAAGAAGGCGTTTGGTGTACTTTCCTTTATTGGTCAGAGTATTGAGTACAGGAGTTGGGAGGTCATGTTGCGGCTGTACAGGACGTTGGTTAGGCCACTGTTTGAATATTGCATCCAATTCTGGTCTCCTTCCTATCGGAAAGATGTTGTGAAACTTGAAAGTGTTCAGAAAAGATTTACAAGGATGTTGCTAGGTTTGGAGCACTTGAGCTATAGGGAGAGGCTGAACAGGCTGGGGCTGTTTTCCCTGGAGCGTCGGAGGCTGAGGGGTGACCTTATAGAGGTTTAAAAAATTATGAGGGGCATGGATAGGATAAATAGACAAAGTCTTTTCTTTCGGGTGGGGGAGTCCAGAACTAGAGGGCATAGGTTTAGGGTGAGAGGGGAAAGATATAAAAGAGACCTACAGGGCAACGTTTTCACGCAGAGGGTGGTATGTGTATGAAATGAGCTGCCAGAGGAAGTGGTGGAGGCTGGTACAATTGCAACATTTAAGAGGCATTTGGATGGGTATATGAATAGGAAGGGTTTGGAGAGATATGGGTCGGGTGCTGGCAGGTGGGACTAGATTGGGTTGGGATATTTGGTCGGTATGGACAGGTTAGACCGAAGGGTCTGTTTCCTTGCTGTACATCTCTATGACTCTAATCCAACAGATGTTTATACAGCTGGCAATTATGTACTGACATTACATTCACAGGCATTTGAAGGTTTAAAGTCATATTAACTATATAGGATAAGAAGAGCAGCATGCATTCAATACTCTGTCATGCTTCAGGTGATCCATGATAAGATGCATTACGTGACCTTTATGCCCTTAGGTCCTGCACTATGACACAGTGATAATGCCATGATCATGACTCTTCAAATTGTACAGATTTACCTGCTCCACAGGTGAATATGCAAACAGATAAAACAGAGCTAACAAGACTAACAATTCAAACTTCAGTGTAACTTTGTGGAGGTTTGACAACTCATTCTGATTTGGTGATTGTATGTCTGATGACAGTACAGTAAGGATCACTCCCACACGGTGCACTTGTCTTTGAACAGTTTGTCAGTGTACTACAGTCTGTTGTCAGACTGTATGCCTCACAAGATACTGAGAAAACTTGTCAGTGAGAATCATGCTTCTTGTGTTGCTATGCAGTTCAGCAGTGGAAAATATAAAGCAGTAACCAATCACAAGGATGTAATCTTCCTCATACACTGTAACTAAGCCTGTTGCTACTTCAATGCAAGTAGTGGTTGGAACACAACATGGACGTAAGGCTCACTTCACTTGGAGTTTACTGTGCTTGGTACATCTCACATGTATTCATCAATCTTTGAATATCTTGGTTTATTCCTGGTCAGACCTAAATTCATGTGCTAGCACTCTTGCATGCTTGATACCCATGTTTTTCTCATGAAACATAGATATAATGCTTTGACATAATGCTTTTGCTGTTACGATTTGTTTACCCATGAAAAAGCAGTATATTGTTTCATCTTGTAGAAGACAGCATGTTTTGTGATGCATCTGTCACAGAAACATATCTTACCTGTGGCTGTCATATTGCGGTAAGTAAGGTTTTACTGATGGAACCTGCTTCAGAGAATTTTGATAATTGCCTTGCAACAAAAAGCAGACATCCTTCTGGAGCACATCTCTCTGTGGAGACAACATCCCTGAAAGATGGATTAGACAGCAAGTGGAAATTTAAAACGTCTGAAGCAACATTGCTGATACTCTGTTTTATTTTCCTTGCAGGATTGCATTTTTATAACATCCTTGATTTTCCACAAATTAGGATGGATTCCACGGATGGATCAGAAGGTGTAATAGAGGCTTATGTAGCTGATGTTGAGTTGGCATTTTGTGCTGATAAGTGGCAATCCTTGTCATTGTGGTGTTGTCATCAATCCTTTATGGTGAGATTGCAGAGATTGAGATGTTTTGAGGTTGTACCATTTTGTTGGTCACCTGTCTTTTGTTGTAGAATCTGACTTGGCACAGGCAGTCAAATTTCTTGCATATGCATGCTCAGTGTCTTTGGTGCCCTATGCTTTATAGATATGAAAAGCTGGACAGTTTTTCAGTATTTGCAACAAATGGCACCTGATAAAGATTTTGTTGATTTGGGTTGCTTTGCTGACCATAGTAACACTTAGAAAAGAATATCCTTTATTACATCATACAGTTGTTATTGGCCTGGCATTGTGGCTTCAGACTTGGGCCTAGCTTCAAGTAATGTGTTCGTGGCATAGCAAATTTTCTTTTCCAAAAGAACCTTTAGATCACTTACAGTGTGGAACCAGGCCCTTCGGCCCAACAAGCCCACACCGACCCGCCGAAGCGCAACCCATTTACCCCTTAACTAACACTACGGGCAATTTAGCATGGCCAATTCACCTGACCCGCACATCTTTGGACTGTGGGAGGAAACCGGAGCACCCGGAGGAAACCCACGCAGACACGGGGAGAATGTGCAAACTCCACACAGCCAGTCGCCTGAGTCGGGAACTGAACCCGGGTCTCAGGCGCTGTGAGGCAGCAGTGCTAACCACTGTGCCACCGTGCCGCCCCTAAAGGCTTGTAAAGGCTTTAATTGATGAAGAGGTGATGACTAACATAAGGTCTTTCTCTTGGCAATTCCTGTTCAGATACATCTGATGATCAGTTTGTCAGAAGATGCTGCAGCAAAAAGCACGAACATTGCTTATCTGAACAAACGCCTGCTTTTTGCTGCAGCATCTTCCAGCTGTGTTCTTCCAGACTCCTGCTCACCAACCTTGTTCCCCCTTTACAGGACATACTAATTTATTAATTAATAGCCATCTTTTTTTCTAATTTTAATTATGTATTATATCAAAGATTCCACTCTTCTCTTTTTCTTAAAATAAAATCTGATGAAAAAAGAAGCTTTTTTTTGCATGTTTTATATCTTGTAGTTTAATTCAGCCAATTTTAAAAATGCACTCTATTCTCTTTAAAGAAAAGAAATCATAAGCTCAACTATGAAAAGATCCATTCAAACAATTAATTTTCAATGTTATTGTAACTCAAAGCATCCATCCTTGAGGACAAGTAACAGTTACTTAGGACAAGTATTTCCCTTTGTAAAAGAGTCTGGCAATTGGTGACTTGCGTCAACACATTTTTGTTTAAAAATCACTTGTCTTTTCAACAGTTCTTTCACACTAGCAAGATCAATCCTTTTTCTACAGCATCCTTTGTTGAATGACTATTATCCCAAAGAGAACAATTATCCACAAAACATTCTATGGACATTGTTTTCTCAAGTTGCAGCTTGTATCAGATTTTGTTGAGAATGTGAGATAAGTACTCCCCCTATCTAATGCTTCCATTAGTGCCAATGTTTCTGCAACTAAGATGCTTTGAAATGCTCCTCTTAAACTTTTCTTAGCATTCTGGGCTAATGGGTGATAATTATTATTGTTCTCCACCATGAAGGAGGACTCTATGGAGGACTTGAGCATGAGGCAATGTGGGCAGAGCTCAGAAATAGGAAGGGTGCAGTAACAATGTTGGGGCTGTATTGCAGGCCTCTCAACAGAAAATGTAAGATAGAGGTACAAATGTATAGACAGATTATGGAAAATTGTAGGAGCAACAGGGTGGTGCTGATAGGAGATTTTAATTTTCCCAATATTGACTGGGATTTACTTAGTGTTAGAGGTTTAGATGGAGCAGAATTTGTAAGGAGCATCCGGGAGGGTTTTATAGAGCAGTATGTAAATAGTCCAACTTGGGAAAGGGCCATACAGGACCTGGTGTCGGGAAATGAGTCCAGCCAGGTGGTTAAAGTTTCAACAGGGGATTATTTGGGGAATAGTGATCAGAATTCTGTGAGTTTTAGAATACTCATGGACAAAGATGTGAGTAGTCCTAAAGGAAGAGTGCCAAATTGGGGGAAGGCCAACTATAGCAAAATTTGGCAGGAGTTAGGGAATATAAATTGGGAGCAACTGTTTGATGATAAATCCACATTAGATATGTGGGAGGCTTTTAAAGAGAGGTTGATTAGAATTCAGGAGAGAACATGTCCCTGTGAAAATGGGAGACTGAAAGGGCAAGATTAGGGAACCATGGATGACAGGTGAAATTTGTGAGACTAGCTAAGAGGAAAAAGGAAGCATACATAAGGTCTAGGTGACTGAAAAAAGGTGAAGCTTTGGAAGAATATTGGGAAGGTAGGACCAATCTGAAACAAGGAATTAAGAGGGCTAAAAGGGGTCATGAAAGATCTTGAGCAAATAGGGTTAAGGAAAGTCCCAAAGCCTTTTCTTCATATGTAAGGGACAAGAGGGCAACTCGAGTAAGGGTTGGCCCACTCAAGGACAAAGGAGAAAAGTTATGCATGGAATCAGAGAAAATGGGTGAGATTCTGAATGAATACTTTGTGTCAGTATTCACTGAGGAGCGGGACATGACAGATGTTGAGGTTAGTGTTAGATGTTTGATTACTCTCGGTCAAGTCGGCATAAGGAGGCAGGAAGTGTCGGGTGTTCCAAAAGGCATTAAGGTGGACAAGTCCCCAGGTCCGGGTGGGATCTATCCCAGGTTACTGAGGGATGCGAGAGAGGAAATAGCTGGGGCCTTAACAGAAATCTTTGCGGCATCCTTGAACATGGGTGAGGTCCTGGAGGACTGGAGAATTGCTATGTTGTCCCCTTGTTTAAAAAAGATAGCAAGGATAATCCAAGTAATTATAGAATGATAAGCCTGACATCAGTGGTAGGGAAGCTGCTGGAGGAGATACAGAGGGATAATATCTATTTAGATTTGGAGGAAAATGGGCTTATCAGTGATAGGCAGCATGGTGTTGTGCAGGGAAGGTCATGCCTTACCAACTTAATAAAATTCTTTGAGGCGGTGACAAAGTGGATTGATGAGGGAAGGGCTGTAGATATCAGATACAAGGACTTCAGTAAGGTTTTTGATAAGGTTTGCCATGGTAGATTGAAGGAGAAAGTGAAGTCACATGGCATCTAGGGTGTACTAGCTAGATGGATAGAGAACTGGCTGCGCAGCAGAAGACAGAGCGTAGTAGTGGGAGTGTTTCAAAATGGAGAACTGTGACCAGTGGTGTTCCACGGGGATCTGTACTGGGACCACTGTTGTTTGTGATATACATAAATGATCTGGAGGAAGGTATAAGTGGTCTGATTAGCAGATGACACTAAGATTGGTGGAGTAGCAGACAGGGAAGGGGACTATCAGAGAAAGCAGTAGATTGGAGAGTTAGACTGGGGGGAGAAATGGCAGATGGAGTTCAATCCGGGCAAATGCGTGGTGATGCATTTTGGAAGATCCAGTTCAAGATTGAACTATACAGTAAATGGAAAAGCCCTGAAGAAAATTCATGTACAAAAAAATAGGTGTTCAGGTCCATTGCACCCTGAAAGTCGCATTACAAATCGATAAAGTGGTCAGGAAGGCATATGGCATGCTTTTCCATCGGACATGGTATTGAGTACAAGGGTTGGCAGGTTATGTTACATTTGTATAAGACTTTGTTTTGGCCACATTTAGAATACTGTGTCCAGTTCTAGTTGCCACATTATCAAAAGGTTGTGGATGCTTTGGAGAGGGTGCAGAGGAGGTTCAGCAGGACGTTGCCAGGTGTGGAGGGTGTTAGCTATGAAGAGAGGTTGAATAGATTAGGATTATTTTCATTAGAAAGACAGAGGTTGGGGGGGGGGGGGGGACATGATTGAGGTCTACCAAATCATGAGAGGTATAGGCAGGGTGGATAGCAAGAAACTTTTCACCAGGGTTGGGACTCAATTACACGGGGCCATGAGTTCAAGGTGAGAGGGGAGAAGTTTAAGGAAAATATGCATGGAAGGTTCTTTACACAGAGAGTGGTGGGTGCCTGGAATACATTGTCAGCTGAGGTGGTGGAGGCAGGCACGATAACGTCAGTTAAGATGTATCTAGACAGATACGTGAATGGGCAGGGAGCAGAGGGATACAGAGCCTTAGAAAATAGGCAACAGGTTTAGATAGAGGATTTGGATCGATGTAGACTTGGAGGGTCGAAGGGCCTGTTCCTGTGCTGTAATTTTCTTTGTTCTTTGTTTTTGCATATGGTAAAGCATGGTCTAATAATTGCCATATGGATCCTCGCGAAAGATAACGAGCTTAAAATTTTCTGGATCACTCAAGGCTGGAAGCAATGGTATAGTGATATTGTCACTGGACTCATAATGCTCAAGGGACCTGGATTTGAATGCCACCATGACAGATGGTGAAATTTGAATTCAATTAATAAATCTGGAATTAAAAGCTAGTCCAATTGCCGATTTCCTTAAAAATCCATTTGGATCACAGAAGTTCTTAAAGGAAAAAAGTCTGCTGTCTTCACCTGGTCTAGACCACAAAACAATGTGGTTCACTCATAAATGTCCTCTAAAATACACTGACAAGGCATTCGGTTGTATCCACCTGCTTCAAAGCCTTATAAAAGGAATGATACCAGATGGAACACCTGGCACTGATTCAGGGACTGGAAATGATAGCATTAAAAACAGCTCTGCCAATCCTGCAAAATCCTCCTTATAGTTATGGATCAGACAAAACACCCTCAAAATACATTAAGAAGAAGGCCTAGACTCCAACTTTTCTTCTTTTAAAGGCATTGTGTTCCAGGTGGAATTCAATTCGTCAAACCACTCAACTTTATGCAAAACATACTTTATTTTTACACTACATTAAAATACAAACAAAATACAAATAAAAGAATTGGCTTAATTGTAACTATCGAAATGGTGAACAAAATAATGCATTTAGCGTCAAGACCCCAGTAACTACAAAATGCTTAAACTAAATATCTTGATTTTGTGGGAGCTTGACCCCACCCATTCAGGCTGCTTCTATTGTTCCAACTTTTTAAAAAAAAAGCCCAAGGCCTCACAAGCTGTTTATTGGCTTTAAGCAGACTGCTTGGTACCTCTGTCTCAATCTTTCTTCATAACAAAAAGGACAAAACTCACTTTTTAAAGCCACAGTATTGTCACATTGCTAACATTTGGCACTTGTGGCAAAATTGAGAGAACTGTCTCACTGATTAGTCATGAGGTAGCCTGACATTGTCATACTCATGGAATCATATGTCATAAACTCCCAGAAATTACTACAGTCATCCCTGGAAGGTGGTGGCACAGCGATATACAGGTGGGAGGGAGCAGCATTGGGAGTTCTTCATGGATCCTATAAAATCTCATGGCGTCCGGTGAAACCTCATACTGATTACCACCTAGCTACTGTCTACTACTGCTTCTCTCCAGCCCCACACCCTCACCCCAACCAACCCTTTGAGCTGATGAGTTAGTCCTCTTCCATATTAATGCACAATGGTTGCAAGGGTTGGAAATGCCTACTAAGTAGGAGTCTTCAATGTCCATCACTAGCAGTTGCATGAAAACACCACAACTGCTTGAACTGACTCAGTGCTGAAGGGCACAGCTGATAAACTGGGCATGTGGTAGTTAGTGAGAGAGCTTACAAGAGGAAACAGGGTACCTAAACCATCCTCACATAGCTACATGTAGCAGATGCACCTGTTCATTGATAATATCTGTAGTAGTGACTATCAAAGAACTATTGTAGATGCAATATTCCCCCCTCCACACCGAGATATCTTCCATCAGGTTGTATGCTATAACCAGCATACTGAAAGAGAGAGAATTCAAGCAGATACAGCAACAATAGGCTGGTCACCTATGGGCCATCAACAACAGTTAATTATACTCCAACACAATGTGCAACTTCATGGCCCAGAATAGCCCTGACTCTACCATTGCCATCAAGAACAAGGGTCAATGGAAAGTGTAGAAGGGCATGGCAGGTGCAGCACCAGGCATACCTAAAAATGATCCTGTTACAACATAGGGCTACCTCTGCACTGAGCAGCACATCATAGGCAGAGCTGAGAGATCCCACAACCCAAAGATCAGATCTAGGCTCTGCAGACCTACTAAGTCTGGTCATGAAGAGTGGTGGACAATTAAACAACTCACTGGACATCCTCAAAGATGAGAAATCCAACATATCAATGCAAAAGAAAAGGCTGACGAAAATGCAACAATTTTCAGTGTGACTGCACAATGCTCAGCAGCATTGATTTCTCAAGGGCATATAAGGATGGTCAATAAATGTGAGTAGTAGTTTGCAGCACCCACATCCTATGAATGAATAATGAAGTATCCTGTTCGTATGCCATGTTGTAAAATTGCTTTTTTTTTCATGCTACCTATAACCTTCCTTGCATGTTTCCATTCCTTCTGCCCTCATATTTTGTAATATACCATGTCCCCACATTAAAATTTAGTTTTGGCTTTCTTATGTATGTCATAAGCCTTGCAAATTTTTGTGAAACCAACTAGAACATCCATTATGGGGTTAAAGCTTTTTTTCTATCTGATCAGCCTCTCTGTCTACTTTTGAACCTTCCATTTCATCCATCAGTTCAAAGGCTTTGCTAATTTGTTTTAGGACAACTCATTGCATAATGGTATTTAGAATTGCATCTGAAACACTTGTTGAACTTAACCTGGACATTCTTGAAATTCATTCTTCTATTTTAATCCCTGGTCAAAGCACAGCAGGTTAGGCAGCATCTCAGGAATAGAGAATTCGACGTTTCGAGCATAAGCCCTTCATCAGGCTTATGCTCGAAACGTCGAATTCTCTATTCCTGAGATGCTGCCTAACCTGCTGTGCTTTGACCAGCAACACATTTGCAGCTGTGATCTCCAGCATCTGCAGACCTCATTTTTTACTCTTCTATTTTAATCCCCCCATTCCTGTCATGTGCCAAAGGTGCTAAAGTGTCTTTACTTTCATTCCTTTCAATAATGACTTTACCTTTGTATTAATGCTGTAGGAAACCTCATATGAGCCATGAAGGTGCTGGGAGTGAGTGTTTCCCAAGGATTTTTTTATGACAGCTTTCTGTCATTTGTTTCAAATATGTATTTATTTATGAAAATCAAATTTCAGTTAATTCTAGGAGTCTATCCAAGTTCAAATTGTAACAATTTATAAACAAGCACTGAGTTAGGAATCTTTAAATAGAATATTTACAATGGATTGTCAAATTTTGTTACAAATTCTTCCAAAGAATAACCGACAAACTTTTAAATTTAATGAAGTCTGATCACACCTCATAAGCATTTAATAGATCTTCCTTCCTATAAGTTTGACCATGGTTTTGAATAGAATTTTTAAAACCTCCTCATTGTCCAATGTTTAAGCCTCTTGCTGAGAAAATACATTACATCTGATCATGTTTCTTGTAGAAAGCAATAGTGCTGAGATCATTCATTTTGTTTCTTGGTCAAGATGTATCACATATCAACTTCATTTTGCCACTGATCAGAGCATTCGGCTTCCCAGAATATCAGTGGGAAATCACATCCAATAATTCAGACCTGCCTTCAGCTATTCTTTTCCAAATTAGTTCCAATTACAATCTTATGTTTCAATAAAATCTGGGCTGAAATTTTTTAGGGGCCTGTACAATATGGATTATGGTGAGAAATCTGGTCGAATCACACGAAAAGTCCAGTGAGGGCTTTATCAATGTTCAAAGCAATTCATTGCATTGATTTAATTAATTTCTGGATGTTGAGATTCTAGCCAGACAGCAATTAGTTGCTTATTAAGGGAGATTACTGCTTGTTAATTCACTATATATCTCCCCTCATTAATAGGTAGCTTTCCACCTTATTATCAAGCACAGGAAATGTACAAATTGATAATTCTCAACATAAAACTCAGCACAGATACCTGGAGAATCCAACTTACATTATGTTATATACCTGGCATCAACATTTCAAGACACATTCTATGGGAACAGAGCACGTGCACCCCACCCCCACAACACAGTGATATCAAAAGGTTTCATCTCACCATCAAACTCACCATGGACTACTCTCAACTATCTGTCTCATTCTTGGACGCATGCATCGCCATCAAGAATGGACACCTCAGCACCTCCCTCTACCACAAACCCACAGACAACCTCACAATGCTACACTTCTCCAGCTTCCACCAAAAACATATTAAAACAGCCATCCCCTATGGACAAGCCCTACGTATACGCTGGATCTGCTCAGATGAGGAGGATTGTGACGGGCACCTGGCAGTACTCAGGGATGCCCTCGTAAGAATGGGGTACAATGCTCAACTCATTGACCACCAGTTCCGACATTACAGCAATGAACTGTAATGACCTCCTCAGGAGATAGACATGTGTTGCAACCGACAGGGTACCCTTCATTGTTCAGTACTTCCCAGGACCTGAAAAGCCAAGTCATATTCTTCGTGACCTGCAACACATTATCAATGAGGATGAGCACCTTGCCAAGACCTTCCCCACACCTCCACTGCTCGCCTTTAAACAACCGGCAAACCTCAAACAGATCATTGATCGTAGCAAGCTGCCCGGCTCTCAGGACAACGCCATACAACCCTGTCACGGTAGGCACTGCAAGACATCTCAGAGTGTGGACATGGATACCACAATTACGCGTGGGGACACCTCCCACCATGTACGTGGCAGGTACTTATATGACTTGGCCAACGTAGTCTATCTTATACGCTGCAGGCAAGGATCCCCTGAGGCATGGTACATTGGAGAAACCGAGCAAAGGCTATGGCAACTGCTGAATGGGCACCGCACAACAACCAACAGACAGGAGTGTTCCCTCCCAGTTGGGGAACACTTCGGCGGTCCAAGACATTTGACCACAGACCATCGAGTGACCATTCTCCAAGGCGGACTTCGGGACAGGCAGCAGGGAAAAGTGGCCGAGCAGAGGCTGATAGCTAAGTTCCATACCCATAGGGAGGGCCTCAACCGGGACCTTGGGTTCATGTCACATTACAGGTGACCACCATTGCACTATATACACACACACAGATACTCCTACACACACACACACACACACACACACACACACACACACACACACACACACACACACACACACACACCAACAGGCACTCCTATACACAGACATACACATGGACACACATATACACAGATGCGCACACAGACACTCACACACACCCTTACAGACACACACTTTCCTACACTCACACATGCATCCTCTCAGAGACGTAGACCACTCTACACTCACGCACACATGTATACACTCTCTCTCACAGACACTCACAACCCCCCACCCCAGAAACACACACAATCCTACAGACACTCACACTCCCACACTCACACGCACCCCCTCACAGACTTAAGACACTCTACACTCACATACACGCACATATGCACTCTCTCTCACACTCACAACCCCCCAGCCCAGATAGACAGACAGACACATATACACTCACATGATGCACACATATACATATACGTTTGTGGGGTGAATTTGTACTTGCAGAGTTATATTGCACTTTGCTCAAAAACTGCATGAATCCATGTAAGACTCTGTTATCTCACGTTTTAAATTAGAATCAGTCTAAACATTATGGCATAGACAGGGAACACAGGGGGCTAACACCTTCAACATATTGTCTAGCTATCACCAATTGTTACAGTTAACCTGAGAAGGTAACTTTTAAAAAAAGTTTTGTGATTTACGGATGATAGAAGTGAAACTATCATGGTCATTCTAACAGATGAGAGACTCAACAAACAATCAAGGTATTTTTCAATGTATAATTTCACTTACATCACACTGTAAACTTTTGCTATAAATTCTGTGTCTTACAATTGTGGCCTCCACAATCACCTGATGAAGGAGCGACGCTCCAAAAGCGAGTGAGCTTCCAATTAAACCTGGTGGACTATAACCTGGTGTTGTGTGATTTTTAACTTTGTACACCCCAGTCCAACACCGGCATCACCAAATCACAACCTTGGACATTGGCTTACTTCTAAGTATGTGCACACTTCTAAGAACCCACATGTCACATCTCTGATCTACTTTCAGGCTTGTTTTAATGTTTCTGCACTTGAGTGCTGTTTCCTGGGCTACTCTGGCCACTATTATTGTAATGTTGCAGCAAAGACTCTGTATACTCAGGGACATGCAACCACTTCATGGACTGCTGCACTGTTTCACCAGCTGCATTGCAAGTCTCCTGTAAGACAGACACTAGTAAAATAATCATGGGGGACTTCAATGTGCAGGTAGACTGGAACAATCAGGTTGGTAGCAGACCTCAAGGAAAGGAATTAATGGAATCTCTATGAAATAGATTTTTGGAGCAGCATATGGTAGAGTGCAAGAAGGAGCAGCAATTCTGGATTTGGTTTTGTGTAATGCTGCAGACTTGATTAGGGAGCTTACCTTGGGGTAGTCACTATCTTAGGGTAGTGATTATAAAATGACAGAATTCACCCTGCGGTTTGAGAGGGAGAAGCTTGAATCAGATGTAACAATATGATAATTGAGTTAAAGTAACTACAGAGTATTTGAGGATGGAGTTGGCCAGATTTGATTGGAAGGGGAGCCTAACAAGGAAGTTGGTGTAGCAGCAATTGCAGGAGTTTGGGAGTAATTTTGGAGGTACAGTAGAAATTCATCCTACAAAAGAAGAAGAATACCAAGGGGAGAACCAGGCAACCATCGCTGATAAGGGAAGTCTGGGACAGCATAAATGCAAAAGAGAAAGGACAAAATGGTGAGGACTAATGGGAACCCTTTACAAAGCAGCAGAAGATGACTAAAAAAAGCAATAAGGGGAGGGAAAATGAAATATGAGAGTAAACTGGTTAGTAATATAAAAAGTTTGCAAGAGTATTTTTAGGTATCAAAAATGTAAGAGAGAGCCAAAAATGGACATTGGCCTGTTGGAAAATAAGGCTGAAGAAGTACTAATGGGGAACAAAGAAATGGCTGAGGAACTGAATAGGTACTTTGCATGAGTTTTCACAGTGGAAGACACCAGGAACATACCAGAACTTCAAGAGAGTCAGTGGATAGCGATGAGTGCAGTGACCATCACTAAGGAGAAGATGCTGGCGAAACTGTAAGGTGTGAAGGTGGATAAATCAATCAGACCAAATGGACTATACCCCAGAGTTCTGAAGGAGATAGCTGAGGAGATTTGAGAGGTATTGTTGGTGATCTTTCAGGAATCACTGGAATCAGGAAGGATTACAGAGACTGGAATGTATCATCTCTGTCTAAGGGAGGGAGGGAGGCAGAAGTTACAAAGCTATTGGCCAGTTACTCTGACCTTGCTCATTGGTAAGATTTTAGAATCTGTATTTGAGGACAAGATTGTGGGGAACTTGGAAGTGCATGGTAAAATAGGGTTGAGAAAGCATAGCTTCTACAAGGCAAATTTGTTATAGCTTTTTAAGGAGGTAACAAGCAAGTTAGACAAGGGAGAGCCTTGAATGTGATCTATTTGGATTTCCAGAAAGCCTTTGACAAGGTCCTGCACAGGAGGCTGCTAAATAAGATGAGACCATCATGTCAACAATAGCAAAATGAAGGAGTTGGTCATTAATTTAAGGAAACAGAGTGGACGACATGCCCCTATCTACATCAGTGGTACTGAGGTGGAGATGATTTAGTGTCAAGTGATGTTCACCAATAAATTGTCCTGGTCAACCCATGCTGACACAATGGTTAAGAAAGCACAACAATAACTGTACTTCTTCAGGAGGTTATGGAAATTTGCGATGCCAGTTTTTATAGATGCACCATAGAAAGCATTCTATCTAGAAACGTCACAGTGTGGTATGACAACTGATCTTCACAAGACCACAAGAAATTACTGAGAGTTGTGAACGTAGCCCTGTCCATCCATTGACTCTATCTATACTTCTTGCTGCCATAGGAAAGCAACCAACAGAATCAAAGACCCCTCCCACCCCAGTTATTCTCTCTTCTACCTCTTTCAGCAGGGAGATGTTATAAAAGCTCAAATACATCTACGAATAGATTCAATAATAGCTTCTTCCCCGCTGTATCGGTCTTTTGAATGAACTTCTCAAAAGTTAATTTTGATCTCACTCTTGGCACCTTCTCTATTGCTGAAACAATGTATTCTGCACTCTGTTCTGCTACTCAGATGAACTTTGTGTGATATAACCTGCCTGTAAAGCATGCAATACAATACTTTTCACTGTACCTTGGTACATATGACAATAAATCAAATTCAAGGGACTGGCATACATAGAGGATTGGCTGACTGGCAGAAGGCAGATAAAGGTGTGTTCTTCAGGATGGCAACCAGTGACTAGTGGAGTTTCACACGTGTTAGTGCAGAAATCACAACCATACATGTTATACATTAACAATCTTGTCAAGGAACTGAGGGCACTGTTGCTAAGTTTGCAGATGACACAAAGATAGGTGCAGTGGCACGTAATGTTGAGGAATCAGGAAGGCTGCAGAAGGACTTGAACAGGCCAGGAGAGTGGACAAGGAAATGGTAGATAAAATTGTGAGGTTATGCACTTTGTTCGGAAGAATAGAGACGAAGACTGTTTTTTCAAATGGAGAAAGGTTTTGGAAATCTGAAGGACAAAGGGACCTGGGAGTCCTAGTTCAGGTTTCTTCTCTTAAGGTTAACATGCATGTTCAGTTGGCAGTTAGGAAGACAAATGCAATGTTCACATTCATTTCAAGAGGGCTATAATCGAACAGCAGAGTTGTGCTGCTAAACTGTATGAGATTGTGGTCAGGCCACATCTGGAATATTTGTGATTGGTTCTGGGCCCCGTATCTAATGAAGGAAGTGCTGCTGTTGGAGGGAGTCCTGAGGAGGTTCACAAGAATGAAGGGCTTGTCACACGAGGAGCAGTTGACAACTCTGGGGTCTGTACTAAATGGAGTTTAGAAGGATCTGATTGAAACTTATACAATACTAAGAGTTCTGAATAGAATGGACATGTAGAAGATGTTTCCAATTGTAGGGGGGATGAGCACCTGAGGGCACGACTCAGAGCAGAGGAGTGCCCTTTTAGAATTGAGGTGAGGAGGAGTTTCTTCAGCTAGAGGGTGTTGAATCTGTGGAACTCATTGCCGCAGAGGGCTGTGGAAGCCAAGTCATTGAGTATATTCAAGTATATCAAGATAGTTTCTTGATTGGTAACAGGATCAAGAGTTATGAAGAGAAGGCAGGAGAATGGGTTTGAGAAAGTATATCTGCTATGGTTTAATGACAGAGCAGGCTCAATGGGCTGAATGACCTAATTTTGCTCTTATCTCTTATAGTCTTTTGACTTGCCTTTAGGGCCTTGCCACTCTGCCAGAGATAGCAAGCTCTATTTATTCCATGTCATTTAGTGCAGATATAAGCCAGAAGGCATGTCATGGTTGTCAGTAGGCTACAGTCAAGAGAAGGGAGAGAGTCTTCTCTCAGGAGGTCCCCTGACAGTAAGTCAAGGCCAACTCCGAATTCCATCCAGGTGTTGGACACGGTTAGTCAGTCTCTTAGGGAAGTCTGAGTCTGGGTTCTTTCCTCATGAGGGGTGAGAAGCTCAGTGTCAGGCAGACCACCAGCTGTGTTGAGTCTTTCACTTCTGTTGGGGTCTCGGAGGAGAGAGAGCGCTCATTATTTAGGGAGATGAAAGTGGATGGCACAGCTGTTACCTTGGTGCAGGTGGGGAGGTATCCTCAGTGGGTGAGTAGGCACCACAGAGAGTATATAGGATTAATGCTGTCAGGATTGGAGTTGGCGGGAGTGAGTGAAGGAAGATGACATCTCCATTTGAGGGTGGTAGAACATGAGCCTTGGTGGGAGGTGGACAGAGCCACAGAGATATTTCACATTCGCTCAAACAGAGAGGAGATGGTGGGGGATGAGGATGTGGTGAGTATGGGAGAGAGGTTGTAGGGAGTGCGGGGGAGTTGTGTGGGTGGAAGAAACTAGTGGGGTGGGAGATGTTTTGGTGCTTCTCTGTTGACAGTGCAATGCTCATGAGTGGAAGGAATTACCATGAAATAGCACTTTATTCAGCAGGTAGATGATGCCCATTCCAGCCTGCAGCTGGTAACCTTCCCCAGTGGCAGAAATGTGTCAGGGAGCTAACATGGCAAGGGTACCCTCTCCCCATCCCCTATCACCAAGTCTGCAACCTCAGGACAAAGGTAATTCTATTTTATGCCCTTAGGGCAGCATGGTGGCTTAGTGGTTAGCACTGCTGCCTCACGGCACCAGGGGCCCAGGTTTGATTCCAGCCTTGGGCGTCTGTCTGTGTGGACTTAGCTCATTCTCACTGTGCCTGCGTGGGTTTTCTCTGGGTGCTCCAGTTTTCTCCCACATTCCAAAAGATGTGCAAGTCAAGTGAATTGGCCATGCTAACTTGCCCATAGTGTTAGTCGGGGGGGAAATGGGTTATTCATCGGAGGGTCAGTGTGGACTTGTTGGACCGAAGGGCCTGTTTACAAACTGTAGGGAATCTAATCTAATCTAATTTCAAACACCGAGGATAATGCATGCCTTTTGAATCACTTTCTCAATCAGTCCTCCCACCTGAAATGATTTGTCTGGCTCTATCCAGATCCCTCTATTACTGCACCCTCCTTAGAAATTAGTTAAAGTTGTCTCTCATTCTTTCAACAATAGTGCATTACTTCCAACTTCTCTGTATTAAATTCAAATATGCCACATGTCCACTCATTCCACCAGAAAGTCCACATTATATTGAAGTCCAGTGATATCACTCATGTTTCTTGCATGTTCACATATTAAAACTCTGCCTTGTAGACCCAAATCTAACAATATAGATCAAGAAAAACAGGACGTCTAATACTGACTCCAGGAAACCCACTGATTTACTTCTTCTATTCTGAAAAACAATCATTCATTATTACTCTCTGTCATTCAGCCAACACAGTATGAAGTCTGCAACTTTCCCTTTTATTGCAGAAATGGAGTTGACTTCTGTTTGCTACAGCTCCTCTACGGGTAAAGGCACCAAAATATTGCAGTGTTGATGTCCATCCAAATTTTTGGTGAGCCCTCCATCCAACCTGCCCTCTAGCCATCTCTATCACTGATCCAAAATATGTAGGAGGTTTATCCATAGCTTTAAATATTTGGAAATCAAAATCAAAATCAGATAACTAATGTCACTTTTCTCTCTGCCCATGTTTCCTCAATTAATTCCTGTTCCCACCCACCAATAATAGGCAGCACAGGTGGTCGTTTCCATCAGTATTTAAAAAGGTTGCTGAGTGTTTTCACGTTAAACTAAATAGATTGCTTGCAGCTATTTTCTTTGTCCTACTTTATGGGAATTTCCAACTTAACTGATTTGAAAGTGTTTGTATTGTTGCTGGAATTTCTGAGCTGTTAACTTATTTTTCACTATCTTCCCCTTGAGATACCTTCCAGGCATTACATTATGAGAAGAGGAGGAACAGCAGCAAATGTAGCAAACAATGCTGGGATTCGGTGAGAGCAAACTGAAGGATGTGTACTTAGAAAAGCCCTTGCACCCCAATAGATTCTACAGGCCCACATGGGCAGCTCTGATGAAATGTGTTTGATTCCTGAGAGAGGCTTTACCAGAGCTTTGTTCTTCTGCAGGAACATAGCACAGCACGACCCATGGCAATCAAGGTCACGCAGCGCTGCCTTTCTTTATCTCAGGCTCCTTACAGGGTGCCACAGAGAATTTCAGAAGCAAAATGCATTCTGCAGTTTATGCTTGGATCAAGCAGGTGGCTGATGCCAGCGAACACTTTCATCACTATCCCCATCAGCATCAAGAAGCAGCAAGATAAGGAGCAGGGGTTTGTATCATGTGCTGGTCTTCCCCACATTGAAGACATAATTACTCAAATCTTTGTGTTGGTAACCTTGAGATGACTGTGAGCAGGATTATAATATGACTGGTCACTAGGCCGGTCAATGCCTCAGTCAAAACTGTGGAGAGATGAAAATGTTACTATTCACACAATACGATCACTCAATGTAATTTGTAAGCTAATTTATTTCCTCACTATTTCCATCCATTGTAATTCTCTCCTGGTTTTCCTATTAATATTCAAAAACAGGCTAAGAATATAAACACAACAGAAAATAAATACGCTCAATCAAAAATGAACATTTTTGATTCAAAGCACGAGGCATTCTGAATATATTTTGGAACTGATCCTTAGAAGTTAATGACTGGGAAAATCACGCACAAAACTGTTAGTGACCATTAGAAAGCAATCATGCTGTCATATTACTGAGATAATTTAGATTAATGTACGGTTCAATTCCCTCAGAAAAAGACAATGCAATCCTCATGTTAGTAGCTAACCTCGCAAAATATTAAACCTGTGCTTCATTTATTATTTGTAGTTACTTTTACTCAGTTTCTATGTAATAAATCCTATTAATTGGCTATGATATTGTGAAATATGTGTTGGTATTCTTTTATTAAAGCTTTAATACAGACATTTGTTCTAATGAAGCCAAATTAATAGATAGAACTAAAACATCAACACTTCAAACATCGCTCTCGTCTTGCACAACTCCCTGAGACTTTCACCGGTCAAAATTATTTCGAATATAAAGTGCAATGAATAATCATAGGATTACATTCCTTAATATTCAATTTTCTCTTCCAACAATGAGCAGCCCATATTCTGTGCAGGAGGAGGAGGAGTAGGCGGTTTCAGTATTAACATCCACCTTATTACACTCAGCAGAGGAACTATTGTTTCCCAATTTCACATCAACTGAAATGTATGTCCCAAACTATGTCACCTGATGTCTGAAGTATTTCTCTTCAGTTGCCATTACAGGCAGTCACAACTTTATCTAAAGTCTGTCAAGATGAGAGCAGCCTTAATCTGCCTAGAAGGAAAAAAAGATCAAATTACAGCAACAAGCTTGTCACCATCTGCTATATCAAATCTTAAAGATACATTGATTCAACCCAATAGTTATTCTTAAATCAGAGTAGTGAGGTTGTTAGAAGGCCATCATTTATTGTGAAGTTATAAAATATAATTATACACCTTTGCTCCCTGGAAATGAGAATGGTAACATCTCGAGAATGCACTAAGTAGCCTTGGTTAAACACTACACCACCATTAGTCAATAAACAAGTGACTTCAAATTAAATTATAAATTGAGTGTTCCAGCTTTTTATCTCTTCCTCTCCTGCAGATACTGGAATAGGTTTCGGGAATTAGAGTCATAGAGTCATAGAGCTGTACAGCATGGAAACAGACCCTTTGGTCCAAACTGTCCGTGCTGACCAGATATCCCAACCAACCTAGTTCCACCTGCCAGCACTCGGTCCATATCCCTTCAAACCCTTCCTATTCATATACCCATCCAAATGCCTCTTAAATGTTGCAATTGTACAAGCATCCACCAGTTCCTCTGGCTGCTCATTCCATACACGTACCACTCTCTGTGTGAAAAAGTTGCCCTGTAGGTCTCTTTTAAATCTTTCCCCTCTCACCCTAAACCTACGCTTTCTAGTTCTGGACTTCCTCACCCCAGGGAAAAGACTTTGTCTATTTATCCTATTCATGCCCCTTGTAATTTTGTAAACCTCTATAAGGTCACCTCTCAGCCTCTGATGCTGCAGGGAAAACAGCCCCAGCCTGTTCAGCCTCTCCCTATAGCTCAAATCCTCTAACCCTGGCAATATCTTTGTAAATCTTTTCTGAACCCTTTCAAGTTTCACAACATCTTTCCGATAGGAAGGAGACCAGAATTGCACGCAATATTCCAATAGTGGTCTAACTAACGTCCTGCACAGCTGCAATATGACCTCCCAACTCCTGTATTCAATACTCTGGCCTTCACTATGTTTACATGGTTACATACAGCAGTAAATTGCTGCGACAATGTACATGACTGTATTTCAATATACGTAAGGGAAGTCACTGTGGTAAACATAGCCTAGAATTAAAAATACTGAGCAATACAGGAAGGAATATATATGTAAAGCATATGTTCATAAAAGAAAACAGAAAATAACCTGAGAGTTCCCTGTGTCCTATGAACCTCTAACCCAGGTATGTGTATTGCCCATGGTGAATGTGTCAAGTTCTTGAAGTATCTGCTTTTCCAACTCCTGACCTTAAGAGTTATCACTGTGATGTATGCTAGAATAAATACGATTTGGAGGTGCCAGTGTTGGACTGGGGTGTACAAAGTTAAAAATCGCACCACACCAGGTTATAGTCCAACAGGTTAATTTGGAAGCCCCAGCTTTCAGAGTGCTGCTCTTTTGTCAGGTGGTTGTGGAGCATGTGGAGTACTCCACAACCACCTGATGAAGGAGCAGCGCTTTGAAAGCTAGTGCTTCCAAATAAACCTGTTGGACTATAACCCGCTGTTGTGTGACTTTTAACTAGAATCAATATGATTGTGACGATAGCCAGATGAGAGAGGAGACAAATCCATGGATGGATATGTATATTTGTGCCCCAGTTCCAAAGGTCATCTCACCAATTAGTAAACTTAATCTCGTCTATGTCATACTGCAGCTTTTTGTATGCTGTACTACACCAGTGAACGTTTGCTACTTATGTTTCAACCTCATCTAGCTCCGCCAGTAGGAGGTTTATCCCGATGGCATATTTCTCAAAGAATCTCCAGAGAGAATCTCTCAGTTCCTCAGTAGTATTGATGAATGTCTCTGGTCTCTGATGCACGTCAGTTAACTCTATTAAATTTATGCATGCAGGAATGTGGGGGTTGAAACAAAAAGTAGTGTCTATGATATTGCAGGTGGAATGCCCATAATGATTGTTATCAAGTGAAGTTGTTACACAGTATTTCCCTCCCACTGTATGAGACCCATGTGACTAAGCTTTGAGAGTGCAGTTTAAATCACTGTTTGTTTTAAAACCACAGACAGCATGTTCATTATAATATACAGAATAGGGACAGATGATGGTATGGTCTGTTTGTTCGCATGTACTTAGAATGGACCCATCAATTGCCACTGTCTTTTCACAGAATATGGAAGGGCATATGGTAACCCATCCAAATACCATTTTTTATAATTCCAATATTTTTGACTTCAAAGGTCCTCAACCCAACTTTGTCACGTGGGATAATTGGAATCCCAAGCACCAGACCCAATACCTCGCCAAGAATGTCCTTGCAGTTGTCATTATACCACACCTTGTGAGCTGCACACAACTGACAGCTAGAGATATTGGCATGGGTTCCCTCCTTGAACAAATATTTGAGTTGTTCATTGAGTCATACAGCTTGCATCATTTGGCTAGTCTGCCTGACGTCCTCCCTCAGTTGTTCAATAATCCCATTTCCATAAATGCTGCACAGGGTGCAGTTTGCTGTTCACCATTATTTATGAATTTAGTCCTGGATGATCTTGTTAATCATCTTGGCATGACCCTCCAGTATGGTCACTAAGTGGATTCTGCACTACTTATCCGGGTTGTTTGACTTATTGAGTCAAGATCCTGAAATATTTTCCAAATTAGCCATTTCAAGGGTATTGAATATTGGCACCCCTGCCCCATATGCTGTGGCTAGATTATTAAAGAGTCCCTTTCCTTTCACCTATTAACTGCTGGGGGTTCCATCTAAACATACTGCGACATCTGGTGGGTTGTACCTGGGTATCCTGGGCATATCATTTTCCCTTGTACCTGCATTGTTGACATAAGTAGGGAAGATGTGTTGGGTCGGCTAGAGGTTATTAAGGTGGACAAATCCCCAGGACCGTAAGGGAACTATCCCAGATTGCTGAGGGAGGCAAGACAGAAAGATCTGGGGCCCTGACAGATATCTTTGTGGCATCCTTAAATACAGATGAAGTATTGGGGGGTTGCTCATGTTGTCCCCCTGTACAAGAAGAGTAGTAGGGATATTTCAGGTAACTACAGACAGTGAGCCTGATGTCAGTGGTGGGAAAGTTGCTGGAGAAGGTACTAAGGGAAAGGATCTATTTATATTTAGGAAAGAAAGGGCTTATCAGTGATAGGCAACATGGTTTTGTGCAGGGGAGATCATGCTGTACCACCCTAAAAGAGTTCTTTGAGGAAGTGACCAAGTTGATAGATGAAGGAGGGGCTTTTGATGCCATATACATGGACTTTAGTTAGGCATTTGATAAACTAATAGAGAAAGTGAAGTCACATGGTGTGCAGGGTGTTCTAGCTAGGTGGATAAAGAACTGGTTGAGCAACAGGAGACAGAGAGTAGTAGTTGAAGGGAGTTTCTTGACATGGAGAAAGGTGACCAGTGGTGTTTCACAGGGGTCAGTGTTGGGGTCACTGTTATTTGTGATATACATAAATGATCTGGAAAAGGGCACTGTTGGTATGATCAGCAAGTTTGCAGATGACACGAAGATTGGTGGAGTAGCAGAAAGCATAAGGGACTATCAAAGAATCCAGAAGAATATAGATAGACTGGAGAGATGGGTGGAAAAGAGGCGGATGGAGTTCAATCCAGGCAAATGTGAGGTGATGCATTTAGACAAGTCTAATTCTAGAGTCAATTATACAATGAATGGAAGAGCCTTGGGAAAAGTTGATGAGCAGAGAGATCTGGGAGTGCAGGTCCATTGTACCCTGAAAGTTGCTGCACAGATGGATAGAGTGGTCAAGAAGGCATATGGTATGCTTGCCTTCATTGGACGGGGTATTAAATATAAGAGCTGGCGGGTCATGTTAAAATTGTACAAGACATTGGTTTGGTTGCATTTAGAATATTGTGTACAGTTCTGGTCACCACATTACCAAAAGGATGTGGATGCTTTGGAGAGGATGCAGAGAAGGTTTACGAGGATGTTGCTTGGTATGGAAGGTGCTAGTTATGAAGAGAGGTTGAGTAGGTTAGGATTGTTTTCATTAGAAAAAAGGAGATTGGGAGGTGGACCTGATTGAGGTTTACAAAATCATGAAGGATATAGACAGGGTTGATAGAGACAAGCTTTTTCCCAGGGTGAAGGATTCAATAACGCGAAGTCACACTTTCAAGGTGAAAGTGAAAAGTTTAAGGAGGATACATGCAGAAAGTACTTTATACAGAGGGTGGTGGGTGCCTGGAATGTATTGCCAGTAGAGGTGGTAGAGGCAGGTATGGTAGATTAATTTAAGATGTGTCTGAACAGATACATGAGTCAGTGGGGAGCAGAGGGATAAGATGCTTAGGAATTGGACGACAAGTTTAGACTGTAGATTTGGATTGGCTCAGGCTTGGAGGGCCAAAGGGCCTGCTCCTGGGCTGTAAGTTTTCTTTCTTCTTTGGATACATTTTTGGATACAGTCATTACAGTAATACATAATACACAATAAACACTTTGTAGATGTTCTATTTCTATCCTGGAGTCGCCATTCTGGTGCACTTTCTGAAGAAAACACAAGAGTAATTTCTATAAATATCTTGATCTAATATCTGACACTGTGTTCTACATAACATTTTAAAATGATCCAATCATTCCAATTTTCAAACATTCAGAGCTTCGGCCCTCGTGGCTGGAGGCTTTTAAAGTTATTTCCTGTACAGGGTTGCCCCTGATATCCTCAATGTATAAGCCACAGCCTGTTTTCATTCCAGCTGGTGCTGTCAGGATGGTACTCTGGATGTTCGCCCCTTTTTCCAAACTTCCTCCTGCCAGATTGGAATTTTAAGTCCCGAATGAGATAGCTGGTCCTGGGTTCATTTGTGGGAGTTCCCCACCTCTGGGGGCAGGGGACTTGTATGCTGGGGGAGTCTCTCTGGGACTCCTTAGTGTACTCCTGCCCGCTTCTTTCATTCCTCCAAGTTGGAAGGGTGGCTATAAAAGCAGCCAAATGGCTCAGTGGTTATCACTGTTGCCTCTCAGCACCAGGGACCCAGGTTCGATTCCAAACTTGGATGACTGTCTGTGTGGAGCCTGCACATTCTTCCTATGTCTGCGTGGGTTTCCTCTGGGTGCTCCAGTTTCCTCCCACAGTCCAAAGATGTGCAAGTTAGGTGAATTGGTCATGCTAAATTGCCAATAGTGTTCGGGATGTGCAGGTTGATGCATTAGTCAGGGGAAGGACAGAGAGACAGGGGTAAGGGTCTACGTGGGATACTCCTCGTAGGGCCACTGTGGACTTGTTGGGCTGAATGACCTGCTTCAATGCTGTAGGGATTCTAATTCTAAAAAAATTCCGGCCATGCTTCTGTGCATGGACTCTGCTTTTGGCTGTGGGTCGTGGGTGGGGGTCAGGTAGCAGAATTGTTGTATGTAATCACCGATTGTAACCAGCTCCCATTGCCACTCAGTATCCAGCATGTACATCTCTAACAGCCCCATTGACTTCTTCCCATTAGAGATATCCTGTTGCAGGTGACATTTGACGTCCCTGTCTAGAGGCTTCGGTTTACAGTGATCCTTAAGGTCCTCCGAACCTGAACTGCCAACCTTGCCTGGTAACTTGCACGTTCAGCCTGAGCTGGTTGTTAAGAGGGTAGCTGTTCCACGCCATGAACATGTGAAATGCTGGCGCTGACCATAACTGAGCTATAAACCAAATACAGTGGTCCCTCGGAATCTGACTTTAATTCGTTCCTGGAGGCTATTCCGATTGCGAAAAGTTCAGATTTCAAAACTATTTTCCTCATAAGAAATAATGGAAAGTGAATTAATCCATTTCTGGACCTAAAAGAAACATTTTCAAGACACATTTAACTGCATATACACATGGTTAAGGTAAAATAAATGACCTAAATATCAAGTAATAATAATAAAAACAAGAAATAAATGTAATAACATGAAAATAACTTCATTTACCTTAGTGAGGAGTGCTAATGGTGCATGTGGAAGCTGGAGAGGAGGAAGGAGGGAGAGGGTTTACTTCTTGGAAGGTGAGTCACTTTCCATGATAACATCAGGTAACTGTGCTCTGGTGTTTGCTCTCTTTGTCTCTTCATTCTCGTAACACTAAGACCACTTGTAGAGGGCTGGGTCTCACTGGACTGGCTTTCTTTAGAGAAACACCTTTCCAAAATTGTCTGGTGTTGGCGACTTTCCTGAATTTTTCTGAAGTAGTCAATCACATTTGTCATTGAACATGTTTATGTTCCTGTTGGCCACTGCCTTGTTAGGATGCTACTTTTCAACAATGGCCTGTGTGTTAGACCACAGGAAGCACAGTTCCTTAATTTCAGCACTGGAAATGTTCCCACTAGCTCCCTCTTCCTCCTCTGAAGAAATTTCCTCTGTCACTTCTTCTTGCTGCATCTTGTGGAGTTGCTGAAGTTCTTGTGTGGTGAGTTCGTTCCTGTGATCCTCCACTAACTTCTCCACATCCTCTTCACTCACATCCAAGCCCAGAATCATACACACAGTTGATTTTGGCATCTCAAACATGGCAGCCAGGTCAGACACACACGTACCGCTCTCATGCTTAGCGATAAGTTCTTTCTTCAACTCAATTGTCGTTCTCACGGACTTCCTCTTACTCTTATTTGCTTCACTGCTCTTCTTGGGTGCCATGGTGGATGCACAAGGGTGATAATTAAAAAAACAGCACAAATCAAGGTGACAGCATGAGGTAAACTAGTGATGGGCACACAAGAGATGCTTTCACGACTACTTCCAGGGACAAACTGGACAAACAATGTGTGATTTGAACGGTACGTGGTGTTCGGATTCTGAAAATGTGTTTGGATTTTAGGGCAAAATTTTCTCGAAACAATTGTTCAGATTCCAATTTGTTCGACCAATAGGGCGCTCGAATTCCGGGGTCAGCACTGCCTGAAATTGTGACAGGCATAGTACGAGACAGGTGTTCTGCAGTCAGAGCAAGCAAAGAGGTCATAGGTACAGAGAGACTGTGAAGAAGTCAGCCTAGAGGGGGCAGATGTTTATCTCTTGTGTAGAAACTCCGGAGATATTTTGGACTCCTTGAACAAATCAAGGCAGCTTTTATTTAACCCCCTGTTGTTCCTGTCCCAGGAGTGTTTGATGGGGTCAGTGTGAGGGGAACTTTATTTATTTTCAGTTACAATGAAGTGAAAACCCTTGTCCCTGGGAGTGTTTGATGGAGCCGGAGCTGGGGGGATTTGAATGTTAGCTGAAAATGTGTTGCTGGAAAAGCGCAGTAGGTCAAGCAGCATCCAAGGAACAGGAGAATCGGTGTTTCGGGCATGAGCCCTTTTTCAGGAATCAGGATTTGAATATTAGTTTACTTTGAGTTGGAATGAGTAGTGGAGTGTTTACTCTGTATTTCAACTACTTGTTGTCCCTACCCCAAGAGTGTTTGGTGGACACGGAGTCGAGGGGAAGTCATTTTTTAAGAGTTGAAGTAACTTTATCTTGAGTTCAAAAGAGTTGAGGGAACTTTAGGTTCCAAAGAAGCGAGGAACCTTTACATTTAAGAGAAATGCAGTAAAGAAGTCTGCAATAGCATGCTTCCAAGCAAAATAGGACAAGTGTCCCCTTGTCTGATATGGAAGGACAATCTTAGACAATACCTTTTCTTAAAAAGTGGCCCAAATGGACAGAATTCTGTAGCAACCACGGATTCCATGGCCCAAGACATAGGACAAGAAACACAAAGCAAGTTAGGCAAGAAGGCCACTACGATAACCACAGCAAGAACAATAGCATGTGGCCAAGAAGGCTCCCGTAGACAATTAGCTGAGAATGGATTGTTGCAGGAGCGATTGGAAATCACTACTGATGAGTTGGAAAAGTTAAAACTTGTAGTTAAAGAGCAGGACATCCAAATACAGGAAAATCTGATGCATATAGAACATTAGCAGCCATAATTAGAAAGAGCCCATTCTAGTGAGAGGAGGGCCATTGATGCAAGGGACAGCCTCAGCATATATTAACAAGCTAGAAGAACAATGTAGGGAGCTCCAAGCAGCCGTACAAGTTGTCCAAGGATGTGCATACAGAGCAATGCACATCTGGCCCTGGTATGTAGCATTCAAAGTGCCAGGATGAAATACAGCCCCTAGAGAACCAGGTCTTCACCCAGAATAGGACAATGTGTGTCTTTGGGGTCCTACCTTTGGGGAGATAACAAGAGGCTCCACAATGACATATCTGCACCAATCCACCTTCGCCCTGCAAATGGGGACCTCTGCCACCTTTCTCCCAGGTGACTGCACCTTCGACCCCCACTCTCCAGCCTATGGAGAAGCATGTCAGGATACACAGTGATGGGAGCAGCTTGTCCTCTGGCTAGAGAGAGAGAGAGACAAAGAGTTAACCTGTGAAGAGAAGAACAGACAGAATAATTTGTCAGACCAGTAAAGTTATGACTTTCTGGGAAGTATTTCAACTTTCTAAAGAATTGGATAGTTAGCAAGAGTTGTTAAACGTACAAAATTTAAATCTTAATCTTTGTTGTCTTCAAATAAAGTTATGACCTGGTTCACTCACTGCAGACTTGTGCTGTGTAGTCCTTTTGTGATAAATGCTAAGGTGCCTGCTCTCAGGACAACTCCATCCAACCCTGTCACGGTAGGCGCTGCAAGACGTGTCAGAGTGTGGTAATAGATACTACCATTGCACGTGGGGACACCTCCCATCATGTATGTGGCAGGTACTCATGTGACTTAGCCAACGTAGTCTATCTTATACGTTGCAGGCAAGGATGCCCTGAGGCATGATACATTGGGGAAACCGAGCAAAGCCTACAGCAACTGATGAATGGGCACCGCACAACAATCAACAAACAGGAGTATGCTCTCCCAGTTGGGGAACACTTCGGCGGTCCAGGACTTTCGACCACAGACCATCGAGTGACCATCCTCCAAGGCGGACTTCAGGACAGGCAGTAGAGAAAAGTGGCCGAGCAGAGGCTGATAGCTAAGTTCCGTACCCATAGGGAGGGCCTCAACCGGGACCTTGGGTTCATGTCACATTACAGGTGACCACCATCGCACTACACGCACGCACACCCCTTACAGGCACACACACTCACACATGCACCCCCTCACAGACTTAAGATGCTCTGCACTCACTTCACACACACATACACTTTCTCACACTCACAACCCCCAATCCAGACAGACAGACACACACAGACAAAGACCCATATGCACACATATATTTTGTGGGGTGAATTTGTTCTCTCAGGGTTACATTGTACATTGCTCAAAAACTGCAGGAATTTATGTAAAACACTGTTATCTCACTTATTAGATTAGAATCAATCTAAACATAGGTCATAGACAGAGAACACAGGGGGCTAACATCTTCAACATATTGTCTAGCTATCACCATTGTTAACAGCTAACCCGAGAATGCTACTTTTTAAAAAAGGTTTTGTGATTTACACATGAAAGAAGTGAAACTATCACGTTATTCTAACAGATGAAAGGCTTAACAGACAATCAATTTTTCAATATATAATTTCAGTTACATCACACTGTAAATTTTTGCTATAAATTCTGTGTGTTAGGATTGAGCCCTCCACTATCACCTGATGAAGGAGCGTCACTCTGAAAGCTAGTGTGCTTCCAATTAAACCTGTTGGACTATAACCTGGTGTTGTGTGATTTTTAACTGGGTAAATTAATATTGTGTACACTGGTTGAGGAGTCTGTGGGGTCTTAGAGACACCTAGTTCCAGACCTCATGCACCAGTTTCTGATAGTAAGTATGCAGGTGCAGCAGACTGGAAAGAAAGCAAAATGTATATTGGCCTTCACAGCGAGAGGATTTGCATCCACGAACAAGAATGTCCTGCTGCATTTATACAGGACATTGGAGAGGCCACTCCTGGAATATTGCATGCAGTTTCGGTCTTCTTATCTGAATAAAGATGTTCTTGCTGTAGAGGGAGTGCAGCGAAGGTTTACCACATTGCTTCTGAGATGGCAGGGCTGAGAAATGTGCAAAAGTTGAATTGGTTAAGATTGTGTTCACCCGAGTTAAGAAAAAATTAGGGGGATTTTCTAGAAATCCATAAAATTTGAACAGAATTTAGACAGGTTAGATACAGGACTAGGCAGTTTAGATACTGGCAGGATTTTCTCAATGGCGGAGTCATAGTTCCAGGATAAGGGTAAACCTTTTAGGACTGAGATGAGGAGAAATGTTTTCATCAAGAAAGTGGTGAGACTCTGGAATTCACTGCCAGAAGGTGATTGAGGGCAAAGTATTATATTTTCAGAAAGGAGGTGGATTTGGCTCTTGTGGTTAAAGAGGTCAAGATATATGGGGATGGGCAGGAAGGGGGTTTGAGCTCAGTGATCAGCAATGATCATATTGAATGGTGGAACAGGCTTGAAAGGTTAAATGCTCCTGGCACAATGCAGAAGGAAGCCATTCGGCCTATCATGTTTGCACTTGCTCTTCAAATATACATCACTGCCCACGACCAAGCTCCTGCATTCTCCCCACATTCTTGCGAATTATTTCGATCCAAATAATCATCCACTATGCTCTTGAATGCTTTAATTGAATTTGTTTCCGTCACATTTCCAGGCAGTGCAATATCCTCACCACTTGTTGTGGAAACATCTTTTTTCTCATTATATTTGTTCCTTTTCTAAATCACTTCAAATCTCTGCCCTCATATTCTTGATCCTTTCATGAGTGAATACATGTCTCCCCATATATTCTGCAAATGTGTTGCTGGTCAAAGCACAGCAGGCCAGGCAGCATCTCAGGAATAGAGAATTCGACGTTTCAAGCACAAGCCCTTCATCAGGAATAAGAGAGAGAGAGAGCCAAGCAGGCTAAGATAAAGGGTAGGGAGGAGGGACTAGGGGGAGGGGCGATGGAGGTGGGATAGGTGGAAGGAGGTCAAGGTGAGGGTGATAGGCCGGAGTGGGGTGGGGGCGGAGAGGTCAGGAAGAGGATTGCAGGTTAGGAGGGCGGTGCTGAGTTGAGGGAACCGACTGAGACAAGGTGGGGGGAGGGGAAATGAGGAAACTGGAGAAATCTGAATTCATACCTTGTGGTTGGAGGGTTCCCAGGCGGAAGATGAGGCGCTCCTCCTCCAGCCGTCGTGTTGTTGTGTTCTGCCGGTGGAGGAGTCCAAGGACCTGCATGTCCTCGGTGGAGTGGGAGGGAGAGTTAAAGTGTTGAGCCACGGGGTGATTGGGTTGGTTGGTTCGGGCGTCCCTGAGGTGTTCTCTGAAGCGTTCCGCAAGTAAGCGGCCTGTCTCACCAATATAGAGGAGGCCACATCGGGTGCAGCGGATGCAATAGATGATGTGTGTGGAGGTACAGGTGAACTTGTGGCGGATACGGAAGGATCCCTTGGGGCCTTGGAGGGAAGTGAGTGTGGAGGTGTGGGCGCAAGTTTTACATTTCCTGCGGTTGCAGGGGAAGGTGCCGGGAGTGGAGGTTGGGTTGGTGGGGGGTGTGGATCTGACGAGGGAGTCACGAGGGGAGTGGTCCTTGCGGAACACTGATAGGGGAGGGGAGGGAAATATATCCTTGGTGGTGGGGTCCGTTTGGAGGTGGCGGAAATGACAGCGGATGATACGTTGTATGCGGAGGTTGGTGGGTGGTAGGTGAGAACCAGTGGGGTTCTGTCTTGGTGGCGGTTGGAGGAGCGGGGCTCAAGGGCGGAGGAGTGGGAAGTGGAGGAGATGCGGTGGAGGGCATCGTCGATCACGTCTGGGGGGAATCTGCGGTCCTTGAAGAAGGAGGCCATCTGGGCTGTGCGGTGTTGGAATTGGTCCTCCTGGGAGCAGATGCGGCGGAGACGAAGGAATTGGGAATATGGGATGGCATTTTTACAGGGGGCAGGGTGGGAGGAGGTGTACTCCAGGTAGCTGTGGGAGTCAGTCGGTTTATAATAGATGTCTGTGTTGAGTCGGTCGCCCGAGATAGAAATGGAGAGGTCTAGGAAGGGGAGGGAGGAGTCTGAGATGGTCCAGGTGAATTTCAGGTCGGGATGGAAGGTGTTAGTAAAGTTGATGAACTGTTCAACCTCCTCGTGGGAGCACGAGGCAGCGCCGATACAGTCATCGATGTAGCGGAGGAAAAGGTGGGGGGTGGTGCCAGTGTAGTTGCGGAAGATGGACTGTTCCATATATCCTACGAAGAGGCAGGCATAGCTGGGGCCCATGCGGGTGCCCATGGCAACTCCTTTAGTTTGGAGGAAGTGGGAGGATTGAAAAGAGAAGTTATTCAGGGTGAGGACCAGTTCAGTCAGTCGAAGGAGGGTGTCAGTGGAAGGGTACTGGTTGGTGCGGCGGGAAAGGAAGAAGCGGAGGGCTTTGAGTCCTTCGTGATGGGGGATGGAGGTGTACAGGGACTGGATGTCCATAGTGAAAATAAGGCGTTGGGGACTGGGGAAGCGAAAATCCTGGAGGAGGTGGAGGGCGTGGGTGGTGTCCCGAACGTAGGTGGGGAGTTCTTGGACTAAAGGGGACAGGACCGTGTCGAGGTATTGGGAGATGAGTTCGGTGGGGCAGGAGCAGGCTGAGACAATGGGTCGGCCGGGGCAGGCAGGTTTGTGGATTTTGGGCAGGAGGTAGAAACGGGCGGTGCGGGGTTGTGGGACTATGAGGTTGGAGGCGGTGGATGGGAGATCCCCTGAGGTGATGAGGTCCTGGATGGTCTGGGAGATGATGGTTTGGTGGTGGGAGGTGGGGTCGTGGTCAAGGGGGCGATAAGAGGAGGCGTCCGCAAGCTGGCGTTTGGCTTCAGCGGTATACAGGCCAGTGCGCCAAACTACCACCGCGCCTCCCTTGTCTGCGGGTTTGATGGTGAGGTTGGGATTGGAGCGGAGGGAGTGGAGGGCTGCACGTTCTGAGGGTAAGAGGTTGGAGTGGGTAAGAGGGGTGGACAGGTTGAGTCGGTTAATGTCACGGCGGCAGTTGGCTATAAAGAGGTCGAGGGCGGGTAGGAGGCCAGCACGGGGTGTCCAGGTGGATGGGGTGTGTTGGAGGCGGGAGAAGGGGTCGTCAGAGGGTGGGCGGGAGTCTTGGTTGTGAAAGTAGGCACGGAGGCGAAGGCGGCGGAAGAATTGCTCAATATCTCGGCGCGTGTTGAACTCATTAATCCGAGGGCGTAGGGGAATGAAGGTGAGGCCCCATCTTCCGCAACTACACTGGCACCACCCCCCACCTTTTCCTCCGCTACATCGATGGTTCAACCACGAGGAGGTTGAACAGTTCATCAACTTTACTAACACCTTCCATCCCGACCTGAAATTCACCTGGACTGTCTCAGACTCCTCCCTCCCCTTCCTAGACCTCTCCATTTCTATCTCGGGTGACCGACTCAACACAGACATCTATTATAAACCGACTGACTCCCACAGCTACCTGGACTACACCTCCTCCCACCCTGCCCCCTGTAAAAATGCCATCCCATATTCCCAATTCCTTCGTCTCCGCCGCATCTGCTCCCAGGAGGACCAATTCCAACACCGCACAGCCCAGATGGCCTCCTTCTTCAAGGACCGCAGATTCCCCCCAGACGTGATCGACGATGCCCTCCACCGCATCTCCTCCACTTCCCGCTCCTCCGCCCTTGAGCCCCGCTCCTCCAACCGCCACCAAGACAGAACCCCACTGGTTCTCACCTACCACCCCACCAACCTCCGCATACAACGTATCATCCGCCGCCATTTCCGCCACCTCCAAACGGACCCCACCACCAAGGATATATTTCCCTCCCCTCCCCTATCAGTGTTCCGCAAGGACCACTCCCTTCGTGACTCCCTCGTCAGATCCACACCCCCCACCAACCCAACCTCCACCCCCGGCACCTTCCCCTGCAACCGCAGGAAATGTAAAACTTGCGCCCACACCTCCACACTCACTTCCCTCCAAGGCCCCAAGGGATCCTTCCATATCCGCCACAAGTTCACCTGTACCTCCACACACAACATCTATTGCATCCACTGCACCCGATGTGGCCTCCTCTATATTGGTGAAACAGGCCGCTTACTTGCGGAACGCCGGGCCGCCCGAACCAACCAACCCAATCACCCCGTGGCTCAACACTTTAACTCTCCCTCCCACTCCACCGAGGACATGCAGGTCCTTGGACTCCTCCACCGGCAGAACACAACAACACGACGGCTGGAGGAGGAGCGCCTCATCTTCCGCCTGGGAACCCTCCAACCACAAGGTATGAATTCAGATTTCTCCAGTTTCCTCATTTCCCCTCCCCCCACCTTGTCTCAGTCGGTTCCCTCAACTCAGCACCGCCCTCCTAACCTGCAATCCTCTTCCTGACCTCTCCGCCCCCACCCCACTCCGGCCTATCACCCTCACCTTGACCTCCTTCCACCTATCCCACCTCCATCGCCCCTCCCCCTAGTCCCTCCTCCCTACCCTTTATCTTAGCCTGCTTGGCTCTCTCTCTCTCTTATTCCTGATGAAGGGCTTGTGCTCGAAACGTCGAATTCTCTATTCCTGAGATGCTGCCTGGCCTGCTGTGCTTTGACCAGCAACACATTTGCAGCTGTGATCTCCAGCATCTGCAGACCTCATTTTTTACTCCCCATATATTCTATTCAGTTCATTGATGATTGTTAAAAACCTCGACCAGATCATCTCTTAGACTTCTTCTCCCAGTGAGAATGGTCCCAATTTCTTCAATCTGTCCTCATAACTTAAATTCTTCATCCTTGGAACCATTCTTGTAAATCGCTTCTGCACACTTTCCGTTATGTTTACATTCCTTCTTCTAATGTAGCGCCCAGAACTTTACACAATTCTCCAGCCTTGGTCTAACAAATGTCTTGGATTAGTTCAACATGTACTCCACATCCCCGAAAGCTGAAGATACTGTGTGGTTTATTATTTGCCCATCCTGCTATCTTCAATAATCTGTGTGCACATATGCCTGAAACCTCTGCTCCTGCACCTCTTTATACTTGTACCCATTATTCTTTAATGTCTTTCAATCGCCTTCCTATCAAAATACGCAGGAGTTGGGCCATCATGCTGAGTTTATACAGGATGTCAGTGAGGTCACTTTTCAAGTATTGTGTACAGTTCTGGTTGCTCTGCTATAGGAAGGATATTATTAAATTGGAGAAAATTCAGAAAAGATTTACCAGGATGTTGCCAGGACTAGAGGTTTGAGTTATAAGGCGTGGCTAGGGCATTTTTCCCTGGAAAGTAGGAGATTGAGGGATGACCCTATAGAGGTTTACAAAATTGTGAGGTGCGCAGATAAGGCGAACAGCAAAGGTCTTTTCCCTAGTGGAACAGAGGGGCCTTGGAGTTCAGGTGCACGGTTCTCTGAAAGTGGAGTCACAGGTAAACAGGGCAGTGAAGAAACCTTTTGGCACACTGGCCTTCATCAGTCAGGGCATTGAATATAGAAGTTGGAAAGTTATGTTGTAGTCGTACAGCGCATTGGTGAGACCGCACTTGGAGTATTGTGTTCAGTTTTAGTCACCTTACTAGGAAGGATGTTATTAAACTGGAAAGAGTGCAGAAGAAATTTATGAGGATCTTGCTAGGACTGAACGGTCTGAGTTACAGGGAGAGGTTGGACAAACTAAGGCTTTTTTCTTTAGAGTGTAAGATCATGAGGGGCATGGATAGGGTGAATGCACTCAGTCGTTTACTCAGGGTTGGGGAATCGAGGGTGTCAGTTTAAGGTGAGAGATGAAAGAATAAAAGGGATCCTGAGGGGCAACTTGTTTACAGAGGGTGGTATGCATATGAAAATGAGCTGCCAGTGGAAGTGATTGAGGTGGGAACATTCCACCAACTTGTTTATGTCCTTTTGAAATTTTACACAGTCCTCTTCATTGTTTATAATAGTTTTAAAGTAATCTACAAATTTTGAAATTGTCTTCAATAGTTTATTTCAATAAGAAAAAACTCCTATCTTTAGCAAGATGGAGTTTATTGCATGTTAGCAATCAGATATAAATTACATTGATCAGTGAAACATTGTCACTGAGACTACGAGGAGACCTGCACTGTTGGCAGAATCCGAAGGTATTCTGCTTTATCACAAACCAAGCTTGCATGACATCATCATATTGGGTGGAACTTAATGCAGTATCCAATATTAACCCGTTCAAAGCTATTTCTTTATACAATACTGCCACTATGTTGGTGGCCAGCTGCAGTCAGCCTGCACATTTATGCAACTATCCCTTTCTGCTGCCAAGCATGGAAACTAGTTGTGGTACATATAGGAAGGATGCATGCTGCTAAAGAGGAACCTACATCCACAGTGACAAAGATCATTCACAGAACAGGAAATATGTCTTTGAATGTCCACAATAGTGGTTTGCCCATGTCTGATACATGATAACCTTTAACTTAAACCTAGGAATGCAGGAATGGGAATAGACCATTCAATTACATCATGGCTGATCATCTACCTCACAGCCACTTGCCCACACTAACACCAAATCTCTTGATGTCATTAGTTTCCAGCAACCTAACAATTTCTGTATACAGTATGTTCAATGATTGAACTTCCATAACCCTCTTGGGTAATGAATTGCAGAGGTTCACCAGTCTCTGAATGAAGAAATTCCTCTTCGCTTACCCCTTATCCTGAGATTACACTGCCTAGCCATGGGGAAACACATCTTTCAATCTACTTGCCACACCTGTAATCCTTTTGTATGTTTCAATCAGGTCACTTTTCATTCTATAAAACCCTAGAAAATGCAGAGTCAGTCTCTTTAATCTCTCTTCATAAAACAATCTCTCCATCTTAGGGCGGCACGGTGGCACAGTGGTTAGCACTGCTGCCTCACAGCGCCAGGGACCTGGGTTCAATTCCCGCCTCAGGCGACTGACTGTGTGGAGTTTGCACGTTCTCCCCGTGTCTGCGTGGGTTTCCTCCAGGTGCTCCGGTTTCCTCCCACAGTCCAAAGATGTGCGGGTTAGGTGAATTGGCCGTGCTAAATTGCCCATAGTGTTAGGTAAGGGGTATATGTAGGGGTATGGGTGGGTTGCGCTTCGGTGGGTTGGTGTGGACTTGTTGGGCCGAAGGGCCTGTTTCCACACTGTAAGTAATCTAATCTAATCTAATACAGTAATCCCAGCAATTAATCTGGTGAACCTCCATTGCACTCCCTGGATGGCAAGTATATACTTCCTTGTATAAGGGAATGCAAATTATTCACAGCATTCTAGCTGAGTCCAAATCAAGACTCTGTACATTTGTAGCAAGATATCTTTATTCCAAATATTGTAATGAAGTGCTTACATAGAGTCTATAAGAGCACTTTCTACAATTGGGAAAAGGTCAGAGATGAAGGGCTGTGATTTGGTTGGGGAAACCAGTGTTAATGATTTCTGGTCGGTATCATTATCCTTGTATCCCCATTTTTTACCAGTTGGAGCCATCTCATTGCTCTGATATGGTATATGGTGATATTTTACTCATTTCCACTTCTCTTCAAGGCATGCTCTGTTTTAAGAAATTCCACTCCTCTGTCTGATGGAATTTCTGTTCAAATCTTTTTTTTCTTGTCCACCAACATTAATTTCACTGTTGCTCCTAGTGTTTGACCAGGTATTTGCTAAAACTCATTTCTACAGCCATATCACATACCTCAGTGACTGCAGCTCAGACTCACTCCATGTGGATTCCAACTCAACTTTCATCCCTTGTGCACTCAATCCCCCAGGATCACAGATATCTCCACAATGTTCAATGTTCCACAGACAGCTGTTCTCACCACATATGGAGATCCCCACACAGGACCTTGCAACATCATATGCACACACCCAACCTCTCTCTCCAACAGCACTGCATCACACTGGCTCAGAGCTGCACTGTTCCCCAGTTCCACTTCATCCTTCGACTAACTCAATGTGCTTTTCCTTTCAGGCATCAAGCAACACAAGATGCAACAACTCAGAGATATCCATGGCCCTCCGGATCTTTCCTCCCCTCCCCATCTCCCTGACTCCAATCCTCCTCTAGCCCAACCTCCTGTTGAGTAATCATAATCCATTTAACTGCCCGCTCTCCAATGTTAAACATTGTGTACTCAGCAGAAGTCTCAATTTTATCCTTCTCTATCCCCATCTTAATGAATTTCGGGCACAGTGTTGAACTCTTCTTCCATCGCCTCTGCCTCACTGCCCATTTCTTTGGAGAAAGAGTCCTCTCCAAGTCCCACAGACCCCTTTGCCCAGCGGGCGGCAAGGTAGCTCAGTGGTTATCTCTGCTGCCTCACAGCACCAGGGTCCCAGGTTCGATTCCAGCATTGGGCGACTATCTGTGTGGAGTTTGCACATTGTGTCTGTGTGGGTTTCCTCCCACTGTCCAAAGATGTGCAGGCCAGGTGAATTGGCCATGCTATATTGCCCATAGTGTTAGGTGCGTTAGTCAGAGGGAAATGGGTTTGGGTGGGTTACTCGTCAGTGTGAACTGGTTGGGCTGAAGGGCCTGTTTCCACACTGTAGGGAATCGAATCTAATCTGGTCCCTCCCTCTAGTCTTTTATCCGCACTCGATCTGTTCATTCAGAACTGTCAATGTGACATTGGTTGCCTCAATTTCTGTGTCCCCCTCACTCAATCCAACCTATCTCCCTCTGAACGGACTGCACTCCGTATGCTTAGATCCAAGCCTGACTTTGTTATTAAGCCAACTGACAAAAATGGTGCTGTTGTAGACTGGCATATTGACCTCTCCATTTCAGAGGCTGAACGCCTGCTCTCAGACACCTCAGACATCTTCCCCTGGACCAAGACCCCATAATGGCACATCAGGCCATTGTATCAACTATGGTCACTAACTTAATTTCATCCAGAGATCTACCCCACTCCACCACCACCGCACCATCCCCCCCACAAACCCATCCCACCCCCCTCTCCCCCCAATGCCCCCCACCCCCCCCCCCACACACACACAAACACACCAATGCAACCATGCTGATAGTCCTCCAGCCCCACGCAGCTCACTTCTACCTCCTTCAGAAAATTCACAAACAGGATTATCTGGGCTGACCCATTGGTTCAGGAGAAGTTGAGGACTGCAGATGCTGGAGAGTCAGAGTTGAAACGTGTGGCACTGGAAAACCACTGCAGGTCAGGCAGCATCCAAGGAGCAGGAGAGTCAACATTTCAGCATAAGCCCTTCATTAGGAATGTAGAGGAATAAGGGGAGTGACAGATGGAATAGGGATGGGGTGCAAGGTAGCTGGGAAAACGATAGGTGGATGCAGGTGGGGGGATAATGATAGGTCGGTGAGGAGGGTGGAGTGGATAGGTGGAAAGGAATATGGACAGGTAGGACAGTTCAAGAGGGCAATGCAAAGTTGGAGGGTTGGATCTGGAATGAGGTAGGGAGAGGAGAGATTTGGAAAACAGTCAAGTCCTAATCAGGTGTACCCCAGAACTCTGGGCGAAGCTAGAGAAGTGATTGCTGGGCCACTTGCTAAGATATTTGTATCATCAATAGTCACAGGTGAGATGCTGGAAGACTGGAGGTTGGCTAAAGTGGTGCTACAGTTTAAGAAGGGTGGTAAGGACAAGCCAGGGAACTGCAGAACAGTGAGCCTGACGTCAGTGGTGGGCAAGTAGTTGGAGGGAATCCTGAGGGACAGGATGTACATGTATTTGGAAAGGCAAGGACTGATTATGGACAGTCAACATGGCTTTGTGCATGGGAAATCATGTCTCACAAACTTGATTGAGTTTTTTGAAGAAGCAACAAAGATGATTGATGAGGACAGAGCAGTAGATATGATCTTTATGGACTTCAGTAAGGCATTCGACAAGGTTCCCCATGGGAGACTGTTTAGCAAGGTTAGATCTCATGGAATACAGGGAGAACTAGCCATTTGGATACAGAACTGGCTCAAAGGTATAAGAGAGAGGGTGGTAGTGGAGGGTTGTTTTTCAGAGTGGAGGCCTGTGACCAGTGGAGTGCACAAGGATCGGTGTTGGGTTCACAACTTTTCGTCATGTATATAAATGATTTATATGTGAGCAGAAGAGGCATAGTTAGTAAACTTGCAGATGACACCAAAATTGGAGGTGTAGTGGACAGTGAAGAAGGTTACCTCAGTGTACAATGGGATCATGATCAGATGGGCCACTGGGCAGAGAAATGGCAGATAGAGTTTAATTCAGAGAAATGCGAGGTTCTACATTTGGTAAAGCAAATCTTATACACTTATACACTTAATGATAAGGTCCTCGGGAGTGTTGCTGAACAAAGAGACCTTGGAGTGCAGGTTTATAGCTTCTTGAAAGTGGAGTCACAGGTAGATAGGATAGTGAAGAAGACATTTGGCATGCTTTCCTTTATTGGTCAGAGTATTAAGTACAGGAGTTGGGAGGTCATATTGTGGCTGTACAGGACATTGGTTAGGCCACTTTTGGAATATTGCATGCAATTCTGGTCTCCTTCCTATCAGAAAGATGTTGTGAGACTTGAAAGGGTTGAGAAAAGATTTACAAGGATGTTGCCAGGGTTGGAGGATTTGAGCTATAGGAAGAGACTGAACAGACTTGGGTTATTTTCCCTCGAGCATTGCTGGCTGAGGGGTGACCTTATGGAGATTTATAAAATCATAGGAGGAATGAATAGGAAGGCCATAGGTTTAGAGTGAGAGGGAAAAGATATAAAGAGACCTAAGAGGCAACTTCTTCACGCAGAGGGTGGTACATGTATGAAATGAGCTGCCAGAGGAAGTGGCAGAGGCTGGTACAATGGCAACATTTAAGAGGCATTTGGATGAGTATATGAATAGGAAGGGTTTGAAGGGATATGGGCCGGGTGCTGGCAGTTGCGACTAGATTGGGTTGGGATATCTGGTCAGCATGGACGGGTCTGTTTCCGTACTGTACATCTCTATGACTTTATAACTGTATGTCGATATTGATGCCATGTGTTTGAAGGGTCTCAAGGCGGAAGATGAGACGCTCTTCCTCCAGGCTTCGGGGGACTTGGATTTGGCAGTAGAGGATTCCCCGGACTTGCATGTCCTTGGTGGAGTGGGAGAGGGAGTTAAAGTGGTTGGCCACAGGATGATGGGATTTTTTTGATGGGTATGTCCTTGAGATATTCCCTGAAACTTTCTGTGAATTGGTGACCTGTCTCCCCAATATAGAGGAGACCACATTGAGAGAAATGGACACAATAGATGAGGTTTTGGATGTGCAGGAAAATCTCTGCTGGATGTTGAAGAATCCTTTGGGGCCTTGGATGGAGGTGAGGGGGGAGGTGTGGTTGCAGGTTTTGCAGTTCTTGCGGTGGCAAGGGAAGGTGCCTGGAGTGGAGGGTGGATTGGTGGGGGGCCTGGATGTAATGAGGGAGCTGTGGGGGAACGGTCTCTGCTAAATGCAGATGGAGTAGGGAGGGAAATATATTCTTGGTGATGGTGTCTGTCTGTTAGTGGTAGAAATGGTGGAGGATAATGCATTGTATCCAGGGAGCGGTAGGTGAGGACAGGAATGTTCCATCATTGTTGCAGTTAGAGGGGTGGGTTCAAGGGCAGAGGTGGAGGAAGTGGAGGAGAAATGCTGGAGGGCATTGGTGATCACATGGGAAGGGAAATTGCAGTCCCTGAAACAGGAGACCATCTGGGATGTCCTGGAGTGGAATTGCTCCTCTTGGGAGCAAATATGACAGATGTGGAGGTATTAGAACTAAGTGGTATCATTTTTACAGGACGTGGGTGGAGGAGGTGTTGTCAAGGTCACTGTGGGAGCCATTGGGTTTGAAATAGATGTCTGTGTACAGTCAGTAATTGGAGAAGTCCAGCAAGGGGAGTGTGGTGTCAGAGTGTGGTCCAGGTGAGCTTGAGGTCAGGGTGGAATGTGTTGGTGAAGTTGATGAACCATTCAACCTCCACTGACACAATTATTCAATTGGAAGAACTGGTCCTCATCCTCAACGAAGTCTTCTTCGAATCCTTCCATTTCCATCAGACCATAAAGGCAACCATGGGCATCTGCATGGGCCCCAGCTATGACTGCCTCTTCGTAAAGTATGTGGAACAATCCATTTTCCGAAGTTGCACCAGCACCATTCCTCACCTTTTCCTCTGCTATATCGATGATTGTACCAGCGCCAACCTCCTGTTCCCAAGGGCAGGTTGAACAGGCTCCATTCACACCTATTCACCCTCCTAGCCAGATCATTATCTACTCCTTTGTCTGTATAACTGTTCTTCTCTCTCGTTGGGCTCTATCCCCACCTATCACCTGCTCCTTACCACTTTTGTAAGTGATGTCAGTTTGTGTTTATTTAAAATAGCATGAGTTTATGTTTATCAAACATTAAACTCTAAGCATAAATCATTCTTCCTCTCCTTTGTGAAAAAAACATTAAAATTCCTGAATGGTGGCAGTGTCCTGAACTCAGCGTTACATTTTAACAAAGGCAGCCAGTTAGAGCGTCAGACATTTAGAAAAATAGATGAAACTATTTGTTGTCATGGAGATAATGCAGCTTTTAAACAGATGATCAGAACAACATATCATTGGGAATGATGTAAGTCATTACACTGCAGACAGTTTACTAAGACATCTCTGTTCAACATAGTAGGTCATTGACAAAGGCAGAGGAAGTTATATTGTGAGAATATTAAGGGTGATAATGTGTGTAATTTCATTTGGCTGTTATAACTATTACCACCCCAGAGGACCTCATTATATCCATTTGCCTAACTTAGGTCAGTAATGGCCTCCAGAATGACATTGTTTCTCTATTGCCAGCTGTTTAAAAAAAGCTGCATTAATACACAGAGAGACGGCAACAGATTTGTTTGTTTCACATGAATGACCCTTGCATCACTTCATCACCCAAGTATTTTCAATGAGGGATCAGGCTCACTGGAAAATGCCCAATTCTCCTGAATGAAGGATATCTGGACCATGCTAACAATTTAAAAGAAAATTAAGCTCAACACAGAGTTTGATGAAGAAGCCCAGTTTCTATCTTTCATTGATGGGGAGTGCCTCCTGCATATAATACATCCTGTAAAATAGTGAGTGTGTAACCCATGGTTTTCTCCCAATTCCTAGGTGGTGGGCGGCACGGTGGCACAGTGGTTAGCACTGCTGCCTCACAGCGCCTGAGACCCAGGTTCAATTCCCAACTCAGGCGACTGACTGTGTGGAGTTTGCACGTTCTCCCTGTGTCTGCGTGGGTTTCCTCTGGGTGCTCTGGTTTCCTCCCACAGTCCAAAGATGTGCGGGTCAGGTGAATTGGCCATGCTAAATTGCCCGTAGTGTTAGGTAAGGGGTAAATGTATGGGTGGGTTGCAGGTCAGTGTGGACTTGTTGGGCCGAAGGGCCTGTTTCCACACTGTAAGTAATCTAATTTAATCTTTTCAAAGGGTTAAAGTGCAGAATAGCAGTAGTAATAGCAATCTCCATACCCAGGGGCACAGACAGGCATTTTTGTCACCACAAAAGAGACTCCAGGATGGTGTGTTGCCTCCCTGGTGTGAGAGTTAAGAATGTTCTTAACACAGAATGAACACAGAATATTCTGGAGGGGGAACAAGAGCAGAGGTTGTTGTACACATCAGTATTAATGATATAGGCAGGAGTAATGAGTAACTCCTGCAAAGGGAGTTCAGGGAGTTCCATAGTAAAATGAAAAGAAGGATCTCTAAAGTTGTAATTACTCAGACTGCTGCCATGTGCCATGTGCCAGTGAGCTGCGGAACAGAAAAATAGTACAGTTAAATATGTGGCTAAAGAGCTCGCATAGGAGGGAGGGCTTCATGTATTTTGATCATGTGGGACCTGTCCAGAAAGAATGGGTTGCCTAACCTGGAGGGGTATCAGCATCCTGGCAGGGAAATTTGCTAATGACATTCGGGAGAACTTAAATTAATATGACTGGGGGGGAGGGGGCAAGAATTAGAGCAGCAGGTCAGCAAATAAAATGACGGAGGAGTCAGAGATGAAAGCTGGTAGAGCTAAGAGAAAGAACCAACAGTGGGAGGTTTTGAACACCGCAGGATAGGTGGTCTGAGGTGTATTTAGAATCATAGAGTCCTACATCACGGAGACAGGTCCTTTGGCTCAAATAGGTCCATGCCAATCAAAATGCCTGTTCACACTAACCCCATTTATAGAGTCATAGAGTCAGGGAGATGTACAGCATTGAAACAGACCCTTCGGTCCAACTCGTCCATGTTGACCAGATATCCCAACCCAATCTAGTCCCACCTGTCAGCACCCAGCCCATATCCCTCCAAACCCTTCCTATTCATATACCCATCCAAATGCCATTTAAATGTTGTAATTGTACCAGCCTCTATCACTTCCTCTGGGAGCTCATTCCATACACGCAACACCCTCTGCGTGGAAATGTTGCCCTTTAGGTCTCTTTTATATCTTTCCCCTCTCACCCTAAACCTATGCCCTCTAGTTCTGGACTCCCCCACCCCAGGGAAAAGACTTTGTGTATTTATCCTATCCATGCCCCTCATGATTTTATAAACCTCTATAAGGTCACCCTTCAGCCTGCGGTGCTCCAGGGAAAACAACCCCAATCTATTCAACTTCTCCCTATAGCTCAAATCCTCCAACCCTGGCAACATCCTTGTAAATCTTTTTTGAACACTTTTAAGTTTCACAACATCCTTCTAATAGGAAGGAACCCAAAATTGCACGCAATATTCCAACAGTGGCCTAACCATTGTCCTGTACAGCCGCAACATGACCACCCCCACCCCTCTCCCCCAACTCCTGTACTCAATACTCTGACCAATAAAGGAAAACATTCCAAATGCCTTCTTCACTATCCTATCTACCTACGACTCCACTTTCAAATGGCTATGAACTTGCACTTCAAGGTCTCTTTGTTCAGCAATACTCCCTCGGACCTTACGCCTATCCATGTATTTATCCAAATACCTTTTAAATGTTGTTAATGTATCTGCCTCAACCACTTTTACTGGCAGCTCATTTCATATGCATACCACCCTCTATCCAATAAAAAGGTGTCACTCACGTTCCCTTTTATTCATTCCCCTCAAGCCTTAAATTGATGCCCTCTAGTTCTCGAATTCCCAATCCTGGGAAAAAGACTGAGTGCATTCTCCCTATCCATGCCTTGCATGATCTTACACACATCTGTAAAGATCTCCCTCAGTCTCCTATACTCTTAAGAAAAAAGCCCCAGCTTGTCCAACTTCTCCCTATAGCTCAGTCTGTTGAGTCCTGGCAACATCCTTGCAAATTTCTTCTGCAATTTTTCCCATTTAATACCATCCTTCCGATAGCAAGTTGACCAAAACTGAACACAATACTCCAAGAGTGGCCTCACCAACGTCCTGTACAACTGCATTATAACTTCCCAACTTCATACTCAATGCCCTGACTAATGCAGGACAGTGTACCAAAAGCCTTCTTCACTGCCCTGTCTACCTGTGACTTCACTTTCAGAAAACTGCACCTGAACTCCAAGGTCCTTCTGTTCCACTAAACTCCTTAAGGCCCTACCATTCACCATGAAACTCCTATCTTGATTTGACTTTCCAAAATGCAAGACCTCACACTTACTTATATTAAACTCTGTTTGCCATTTCTCAGCCCACATCCCCGCTGATCAAGGTCCTGCTGCAAATTCTGATAATCCTTCTCACTGTCCATGATACTGCCTATGTTAGTGCCATCTGCTAACTTACTAATCATGCCTTGTACATTCTCATCCAAGTAATTGTTATAGATACCATACAGCATTGGGCCCAAGCACTGACCCCTGAGGCACTCCACTAGTCTGAGAAGCATCCTTCCACTATTTCCCACGGCTTCCTATCATCAAGCCAATTGTGTATCCAATTTGCCAGCTCTCCCTGGATTCCATGTGATCTGACCTTTCAGAGCAGCCTACCAGGTAGAACTTTATCAAAGGTTTTACTGAAATCCATATAGACTACATCTACTGCCCTGCCCTTGTCAACCATCCTCATCAATTCATCAAAGAACTCTAACAAATTTGTGAGGCACAATTTCCCACGCACAAAGCTATGCTGACTGTCCCTAATCAAACCCTGTCTTTCCAAATGCATGTATATCTTATCTCTCAGAATCTTCTGAAATAACTTAACTATCAAAGATGTTAGGCTTACTGGTCTATATTTCATTGGGTTTTCATTGCAATCCTTCTTGAATATGGGCACATTTGCTACCCTCCAGTCTTCCGGGACAGCACCTGTGGCTAATAATGATGTAAAAATATAAGACACCGCCCACAATTTCTTCTCATGCCTCTTGTAGTGGTCTTGGATATATCTAGGAGAAAGTGAGGACTGCAGATGCTGGAGATCAGAGTCAAAAAGTGTTTGACTCTTGGATATATCTGGTCAAGGCTAGGAGACTTATTCACCTTCATACATTCTAATACATCCTTCACCTCTTCCAATGTGATATGGACTGTTCCCAAGATACAACCACTAACTTCCCCAAGTTTCCACGTCTTCATGTCTTTCTCCATGGTAAACACAGAGGGGAAATATTCATTGAGGATCTCGCCCATCTCCTGAAGTTCCACATATACATGTCCACTTTGGTCCTTGAGGGGTCCAATTCTCTCTCTAGTTATTCTTTTTCTTTTTAAAATACTTAAAGAATCTCTTTGGATTCACCTAATCTTCTCAGCCAAGGCTATCTTGTGCCCCCTTTTTGCCCTCCTAATTTCCTTCTTAATTAAACTCCCGGATTCCCTGTATACCTCCATGGATTCCCTTGATCCCAGCTGCCAGTATCCAAGCCATACCTCCTCCTTTTTTCTGGTCAAAGCTACAATATCTCTTGTCATATAGGGTTCCCTATTCCTGCCAACCTTGCCTTTCACCCTTACAGGAACATACACATCTTGAACTCTAGCTATCTCATTTTTAAAGGACACCCAATTGCCAGGGGTCCTTTGCCTGCAAACAAACAACTCCAATCAACCTCTGCAAACTACTGTCTAATTCCATCAAAATTCACCTTGCCCAAATTTAGAACTTGAACTTGTGGACCAGCTTTGTCTCTCTCCATAACTATTTTAAAATTATTAGAACTATGGTCACTGGTCCCAAAGTGCTTCCCCACTGTCACCTCTGTCACTTGTCCTGCCCAACTCCCCAAGAGTAGCCTGAGCTTAGCCCCTTCCCGAGTAGGACTGTCCATATACTGCTTGAGGAATCTTTCCTGAATGCACTTAACAGTTCCACCCCATCTAAACCCTTAGTGCTCTGTCAGTCCCAATTTATGTTAGGAAGATTAAAATCACAGATTATGACAACTCTATTGCTCCTGCAAGTCTCCCTAGTTTCTCTGCATATTCGTTCCTCTAATTCCCGTAGATCATTTAGGACCCCTATAATGCAACCTGTAGTATATACAGTCAAGCTATAATATTTGTTTTAAAGCGAGGGCTTTGACAGGTAAGATAGATGATTTTAGAGCTTGGATTTGTATATGTAATCACGATGTTGTAGCCACTACAGAGACTTGGTTGAGAAAGAGAGACAAGACTGGCAGTTTAATATTCCAGAGTTTAGATGTTTCAGGTGAAATAGGGAGGAACGTAAAAGAGCGTCACAGTGGCTCAGTGGTTAGCATTGCTGCCGCACAGCACCAGGGTCCTGGGTTTGATTCCAGCCTCTGGTGACTATCTGTGTGGAGTATGCACATCTCCCCCCCCCCCCCCCCCCCCCCCCCAGTTTGTGTGGGTTTCCTTTGGGTGCTCCGGTTTTCTCCCACAGTCCAAAGATGTGCAGGTTGGGTGAATTGGCCATGCTAAATTGCCCATAGTGTTCAGGGGTGTGTAGGCCTGTTGCATGTGTCAGGGGAATGGGCTCTGAGTGGGGTACTTTTTGGAGGGTCACTGTGGACTTGTTGGGCTGAATGGCCTGTTTCCACTGTAGGGGTTCTGTGAAAAGAGTTGTTTTGCCTTTTATGGAGAGATAGTAGAGGCAGGCACGGTAGATTCATTTATGATACATCTGGACAGACGCATGAGTAGGTGGGGACCAGAGGGATACAGATGCTTAGGAATTGGGTGACAGGTTTAGACAGTGGATTTGGATTGGCTCAGGCTTGGAGGTCTGAAGGGCCTGTTCCTGGGCTGGAAACCTTCTTTGTTCTTTTGTTCCATGTTCATTGATTCCAATCATAAAATACCCTCCCACTGCTACTCTCAGTCTTCTATGTCCAAACCAGTTTTATATCCATGTTACAAGCTCACAACAGAGCCCATGTGACTTCATCTTCTCTATCTACCTTGTCAAAGACCTTGGTAAAGTCCATGTAGACAATATCCCTTGCCCATCTCTCAACAGTCGCCTTTGTTACTTCTTCAAAAAATTCACTTAAGTTTGTGAGACACGACCTCATGCTGCCTATTGCAAATAACTCCATATTTTTCCAAATGTGAGTAAAAATTGTGCCTAATATTCTTCTCCAATAGTTTCTCTACCACTGAAGTAAGACTCACCGGTATGTAATTTCCTGGATTTTCCCTGTTGTCTTTCTTAAATGAAGGAGCAATCTGGATATTCTCCAGTCCTCTGGGGCCTCCCCTCCAGAGGATACAAAGATTTTGTACAAGGCCCCAGCAGTTTGCTCCCTCAATGCCCTCAGTATGGTCGGATATAGATCCCATCAAGCCTTAGGGACTTGTTGCTTTAATACTTTCAAAACACACAACAGCTCTATTTTCTGTTGACATTCTCTAGAATATCAACATATCCCTCCTGAGACTCACTATCCACAATTTCCTTCTTCTTTCTGAATACTGTTGCAAAGTGTGACCTCACCTACTTCCTCCGGCTCCACATATAAATTCCCTCTTTTGTCCTTGAGTGGACCTTTCCTTTCCCTAGCTACCCTTTTGCTCCTTACATACATATAAAACACTTTGGGATTTTCGTTCATCCTTTTTGCCAAAGACATTTAACAGCCTCTTTTAGCCCTCCTAACTTCTTGTTTCAGTTCTTTTCTGCTATCTTTATATTCCTCGAGGACTCCGTCTTCAGTTTCCTAAATCTTTTGTATGCCTCCTTTCTCTTTTTGACTAAGTTCAATTTCTCTTGCTATCCAACGTTTCTGAATCTTGGCATCATTTGTTTTCACAGGAACATGCTTGTCCTGAACTCTAATGAATTGGCCTTTCAAAGATGCCAGATGTGGATTTAGACACAAACAGCTGCCACAACCTACATTCCCCAGTTCCTGCCTAATATTGTCATAGTTAGCCTTTCCCCTATTTAATACTTTCAACACAAGGACTTTTTTTTCTCCTTATCTAAAAATAACTTAAAATTTACAGAATTATGGTCACTGTTCCTGAAATGTTCTATCTCTGAAACTTTGATCACCTGGCCACATTCATTCCTCAATAGAATGGCCATCCCCCAGTTTGACTATTTACATATTGTTCCAAAAACTGACCTGGACACACCTACGAACACCAATGCAAGCCCCTGGCACTAAGCAAGTCCCAGTTAACCGTCGGACTAGCCATGATCTTATTGAAGGACAGATATGGGATGAGGAACTTAATGGCCTTTTCCATGCCCTTTTTCATAGGAAGAATTGTTAAGATTGCCATGATCATGAATGTCATGGTAGTATCAGACATGTTAGGTTAATGTTTGTGGTTGATTGCTGTGGTGGTCAGTCAGTGAACCATATTCACATGATGTTGTGGATGTTCTTCAACAGTCAACGTTTATTACAAAAAAAAGGAAGCACATATCAGAACTTAACACAAACAGCATAAATAGTTTCAACCTAATTCCCAATGATATCCATTTGTAAATACTCAAAACAACAGAAATATTATTACTATTTCAACTCTAACTGATCTTTTCCAGTTTCTTTCCCTCAGCATGCTGAGATGGTTTTATGATTTCTTTCTGAGCAACACCTTCACGAATTCACCAAAATCCATCTAACTCTGTTTTTAAAAAACAAATCCTAAAGGATAATAATAGATAATATATATTTTTATCACAAGATGGCTTTTCCCCCAATACAGATAACATTGGCAGAACATTTAGTTGATGTATAACCAACAACAATGTTGATGCCTCAATAATGGAGACGCATCAGTGCCTTGTTATTTAGAACATTTTGTCTCATATAAAAGCCTCAGAAATCTCAAACATGGCATCAGTGCACAAAAGCAAAATGTCACTCATTAATAAGAGCACCTAAGCCTCCCACATGGCTCAATGAGGAAACTCACTGACATGGTCACAAAAATGCAACATGTAACAATATGTCTGCTCCTTATTGCTTTTCGATGAGTTTTCCTTGGGAGGAAGATCAATTTCAGATATGATGCCAATTTACAATCATGTAACTAATCTACGCCAATGCCTGGGAGTTCAAAAATTGAAAAATGGCAGGTTTGATTTGATACTGAAGGGTTGATGATGCATATGAGATTGTGCTTCAGCAAAAATGTGAACCTTTACAAAAAGCGGAAAGAAAATTAGAGGCAAGATGAAAGTGACTGCGCTTGACATCAAGGCATCATGGAACTTTTACAAACTGAAGTGAATGGGAATGAGGGGAAAAGCTCTCTGCTGGTTGGAGTCATAACCTGGCCCTAAAAAAAAATGACTCTGGTTGTTCAAAGTCAATAATCTGAGCTCCATGGCATTTTTGCAGGATTTCCTCAGGGTAGTGTCCTAGGACCAAACGTTTTCAGCTCATTCATCAACAACCTTCCCTCCATTATAAGGTCAGATGTGGGTTGTTCATACTGAGTACACAATGTTCAACACCATTCACAATCCCTCAGATTTCAACTCAATAGTTTCAACTCCCAAATCTACAACCACTACCATGAAGAAGGACATGGGCAGCAGATACATGGGAACATCATGACCTGGAACCTCCCCTCCAAACTGCATACCATCCTGACTTGGAAATACATCCCCATTCTTTCAGTATCTCAAATGAAATTCCTTGCATACCAAATGAACTATTGCAGTTCAAGAAGGTTACCTTCTCAAGGTCGAACAGTGGTGGGTACTGAATACTGACACAGCCAGTGCCAAATTTGCCTTGCTAGGCTGATACCACAGAGTTTCATATTGACACAGAAGATTCCCCGTTGGATTAATGTTTTCTCATAAAATCCATCACATTCAAAAAATCAATTGCTGTCTGATTTAATTGCTGAAAAGCCCAGGGTTCATTTACCGGACGATGCACTGCAGTTCTTTCTTTAACGCATAAAAGTGGATAAATTCCCAAGACCTGATCAGGTGTATCCTAGAACTCTGTGGGAAGTGAGGAAAGTCATTGCTGGGCTCCTTGCTGAGATATTTGTATCATCAATATTCACATGTGAGGTGCCAGAAGACTGGAGATTGGCTAATGTAGTACCACTATGTTGGAAGGGTGGTAAAGAAAAGCCAGGGAACTATAGACGGGTGAGCCTGACATCGGTGGTGGGCAAGTTGTTGTAGGGAATCCTGAGGGACAGGAATTAAATACATTTGGAAAGACAAGGACTGATTAGGGATAGTCAGCATGGCTTTGTGCATGGGAAATCATGTTTCATGAACTTGATTGAGTTTTTGAAGAAGTACTGAAGAGGATTGATAAGGGCAGAGCGGTAGATGTGACCTATATGGACTTCAGTAAGGTGTTTTATAAGGTTCTGCATGTTAGATTTGTTAGCAAGATTAAATCTCTTGAAATACAGGGAAAACTAGCTCAAAGGTAGAAGACAAAGGGTGGTGGTGGTGGAGAGTTGTTTTTCAGATTGGAAGCCAATGACCAGTAGTGTGCCCCAAGGATCGGTGTTTGGTCCACTACTTTTTGTCATTTAGATAAATGATTTAGATGTGAACATAGAAGATATAGTTAATAGGTTTGCAGATGACACCAAAATTAGAGGTGCAGTGGAGAACAAAAAAGTTGACCTCAGAGTACAATGGGATCATGATCAGATGGACCAATGGACTGAGGAGCGGGAGATGGAGTTTAGTTTAGATAAATGCGAGGTGCTGCATTTTGGGAAAGCAAATCAGAGCAGTACTTGTACACTTAATGGTAGCGTCCTGGGCTATGTGTGAAAAAAGGGACGTTGGAGTGTTGTTCATAGATACTTGAAAGTAAGGTCACAGGTAGATAGTGGATTCTGGATTAGTGGTGCTGGAAGAGCACAGCAGTTCAGGCAGCATCCGAGGAGCAGTAAAATCAACGTTTCAGGCAAAGGCCCTTCATCAGGAAAAAAGTTAGAGAGCCTGAAGGGTGGGGAGATAAGCTAGAAGAGGGTGGGGGTGGGGAGAAAGTAGCATAGAGTACAATAGGTGAGTGGGGAGGGGATGAAGGTGATAGGTCAGGGAGGAGGGTGGAGTGGGTAGGTGGAAAAGGAGCTAGGCAGGTAGAACAAGTCACAGGGACAATGCTGAGCTGGAAGTTTGGAACTAGGATAAGGTGGGGGAAGGGGAAATGAGGAAACTGTTGAAGTCCACATTGATACCTTGGGTTTGAAGTGTTCCGAGGCAGAAGATGAGGTGTTCTTCCTCCAGACGTCTGGTGGTGAGGGAGCGGCAGTGAAGGAGGCCCAGGACTTCACTGGGAGGGGGAGTTGAAATGTTGGGCCACAGGGCGGTGTGGTTGATGGGTGCGGGAGTCCTGGAGATGTTCCCTAAAGCGCTCTGCTAAGAGGCGTCCAGTCTCCCCAGTGTAGAGGAGAATGTATCGGGAGCAACGGATACAATAAATGATATTGGTGGATGTGCAGGTAAAACTTTGATGGATGTGGAAGGCTCCTTTAGGGCCTTGGATGGAGGTGAGAGAGGAGGTGTGGGCGCAGGTTTTACAATTCCTGCGGAGGCAGGGGAAGGTGCCAGGATGGGAGGGTGGCTTGTAGGGGGCATGGACCTGGTAGTCACGGAGGGAACAGTCTTTGCGGAAGGCAGAAAGGGGTGGGGAGGGCAACATATCCCTGGAAGTGGGATCTTTTTGGAAGTGGCGGAAATGTCAGCGGATGATTTGGTTTATGTGAAGGTTGGTAGGGTGGAAGGTGAGCACCAGGGGTGTTCTGTCCTTGTTACGGTTGGAGGGGTGGGGTCTGAGGGCGAAGGTGCGGGATGTGGATGAGATGCGTTGGAGGGCATTTTAACCACGTGGGAAGGGAAATTGCGGTCTCTAAAGAAGGAGGCCATCTGGTGTGTTCTGTGGTGGAACTGGTCCTCCTGGGAGTAGATATGATGGAGGCAGAGGAACTGGGAATATGGGATGGCATTTTTGCAAGAGATAGGGTGGGAAGAGGTGTAATCCAGGTAGCTGTAGGAGTCGTAGGTTTGTAAAAAATGTCAGTGTCAAGTCGGTCGTCATTAATGGAGATGGAGAGTCAAGGAAGGGGAGGGAGGTCTCAGAGATGGTCCAAGTAAATTTAAGGTCAGGGTGGAATGTGTTGGTGAAGTTGATGAATTGCTCAATCTTCTCGCAGGAGCATGAGGTGGCGCTAATGCAGTCATCAATGTAGCGGAGGAAGAGGTGGGGAGTGGTGCCGGTGTAATTACAGAAGATCAACTGTTCTACGTAGCCAACCAAGAGACAGGCATAGCTGGGGCCCGTACATGTGCCCATGGCTACCCCTTTGGTTTGGAGGAAGTGGGAGAATTCAAAGGAGAAATTGTTAAGGGTGAGGACCAGTTCGGCCAAACGAATGAGTGTCGGTGGAAGGGTACAGTTGGGGACGTCGGGAGAAGAAAAAACGGAGGGCTTGGAGGCCCTGGTCATGGCAGATGGAGGTGTAGAGGGATTGGATATCCATGGTGAAGATGAGGTGTTGGGGGCCGGGAAACAGAAGTCTTGGAGGAGGTGGAGGGCTTGGGTGGTGTCTCGAACGTATGTGGGGAGTTCCTGGACTGGGGGGATAGGACAGTGTCGAGGTAGGTAGAGATGAATTCAGTGGGGTAGGAGCATGCTGAGACAATGGGTCGGCCAGGGTGGTCAGGCTTGTGGATCTTGGGAAGGGTGTAGAACCGGGCAGTGTGTGGTTCCCGGACCATGAGATTGGAAGCTGTGGGTGGGAGATCTCCTGAGGTGATGAGGTTCTGTATGGTCTGGGAGGATAGTGAAGAAGGCATTTGGAATGCTTTCTGTTATTGGTCAGAGTATTGAGTATAGGAGTTGGGAGGTCGTATTGTGGCTGTGCAGGACATTGGTGCGGTCACTGTTGGAAAATTGCATGCAATTCTTGTCTCCTTTCTATCAGAAGAAAGTTGTGAAACTGGAAAGGGTTCAGAAAAGGTTTACAAGGATGTTGCCAGGGTTGGAGCCATAGGGAGAGGTTGAATAGGATGGGGCTGTTTTCCCTGGAGCGTCGGAGGCTGTGGGGTGACCTTATAGAGGTTTATAAAATCATGAGAAGCATGGATAGGATAAATAGAAAAGGTCTTAAACAATAGACAATAGACAATAGGTGCAGGAGGAGGCCATTCTGCCCTTTGAGCCTGCACCACCATTCAATATGATCATGGCTGATCATCCTTAATCAATATCCTGTTCCTGCCTTATCTCTATAACCTTTGGGTGGGGGAGTCTAGTACTAGAAGGCATAGGTTTAGGGTGAGAGGGGAAAGATATAAAAGAGACCTAAGGGGCAACTTTTTCATGCAGAGGGTGTAGTGTGTATGGAATGAGCTGCCAGAGGAAGTGGTGGAGGCTGGTACAATTACAGCATTTAAAAGGCATCTGGATGGGTATATGAATAGCAATGGTTTAGAGAGATATGGGCCAAGTGCTGGCAAATAGGACTAAATTAGTTTAGGACTAGATTAGTTCTGTTTAGCATGGATGAGTTGGACCAAAGGGTATGTTTTGATGCTGTACATCTCTATCTCTCTGACTCTAAATCATTTTCTTGGGTCATCCAGTTGGTGGTTAATCTGCCATTATGAAGGCATTCCATTCTAATTTGGAAAGTAAACTTGATTTGGAAAAGTGCTGAGAAACATAATCTCAGTTGAGCAGTGGTAGGAAGCCTGCACTGCCCTCAGCATCTCCAGCAAAAGAAGGGAACACCCAACAAACCACAGAAACTGGTTGAGGCCATAACATTGAATATTTTCAAGAAGAAATGAGACATAATTCTTAGACTAATCCTAAGAATTGAAAAACTATTGGCCTAATGTCTAACAATATGGGGAGAAAGCAGGAACAGGATGCTGAGTTAGATGATCAGCTGTGATCATAATGAATGGTGAAACAGGCTCAAAGGCCTACTTCTGTTCCTCTTTTAATGTGTTCCTATATTTCTCAACAGAATGCCCAATCCTGATCACTCTTAACGATCCCAACTGGAAAGTGCATATGTGTGGTCTTGGGATAAAATCAGAATTATATTTTGCTGTGATGTTCCTTCAGTTGAATGTCCATCAATTGTCAATTTCTAGATTAACAAATAACTGAGGAATAGTAACAGTGATGATGTCTGGAGGGGCATGAGGATGCAGGGAACAATACCCCAGCATGATTAAATTCCTTCAGGAGGCAAATGGAGGGAACTGAAGTGTATTTATGCAAAGCGAGTGACTATTCAACCTTCTAAGTATGGCCTTTTAGCATTAATTTTTCAGCAGTCACATAATTTAATGTCAGTTCCTGTTCTTTTTCATCAGCATGGCAGAATGATTAGAGAGCTGTGTTATTTTCATTTACTAGGTTGCTATTCCATTGTCATTGAATGAATTTTAAAATGCATTTTGGAACTTATTAAATGCAGTTTACTGTGTGTTTGAATTTCATGTCAATCTGCAAGTCATTCATTTGTAACAATGCAATAATGCAAAAAGTTTTCCAAAGCAAAATAAACTTCTAATTTTTTTACAGTTCCCATTTTGCAGCCAGGCTTGCTTTATATTCCAGGACTAATATATGTTTCACATCCTCGTTGCCCTTAAGTTGCAAACACTGTTGACCATCCTGTATCTGTTACATTCAACAGTAGTTTCTACAAACACCACAGTGGTATGTCTTCCCCTGAGTTCTCCCACGTCCTGACAGGCCAGCAGAATGGTCACAGGAAACTTGCAATTATGGCAGCCCATTGTTCAAGTCTTTTGGGTGTTTGCTGTTCTTCCTTCATAGGAATTCACCACCCCTCACTGACCTCCCAAGAATTGAAGAAGTATTGGCTTCTGTACTTGTCAGTCTTAATAATTTCTGATGTAAAGGCTGAGTAAAGAGTGATATGAAATCCACAGAGACCATAGATATATCATTTATCTTTCTGACCTGCAACATAAAAATGTCTGGTTAAAAATGAGAAAAAACGCTAACTATTGTATGTTGATCTTGTTAATGATCAGTAACAGTGCCCTCATGCAGCATTCCTCATTTGAAGATTGGACCTGAAGACAGAATGGTTTGCTTAATATCATATATGTTATTACTGAAGGAAAGATAAACTGTGTGCTAAAACTTACCAAACATTGGCTAAGTGTTTTGTGTTCACACTATTGTGTCTTCATTAGTGGTGAAAACTCTCTCCTTTGATGGCATCCTGTTTAAACCCAGTTGTGCACCAAGTCATATACCAGCTAGATATAGTCCATTACAAATGGAAGGGAAAAGCTTCTGAGGGGATATAAATGTCAAGGTGAAACTCCATTGCAAATGGAAAATCACAATTGTCTGATCAACTGTCAAAATAACCTTTGCAACATAAATGAAGCTACAGATATTCCCCATCCTTAGTGCCACAGTTATTAGAACTTCAGAAGCTGGTACCATCTGGCTTGCTAAGTCTGATACTACATTGTTCTATTGTGCTGAAGGTGTTGTTTTTTCCTGCTCGATGTCATCATTTTCCATCTGGGAAGATCGCTGCTGCTCTCCCAGTTTTTTGGTGTCCTCACTTTGCCTGTTCCAGTTGTCTGCACAGTATGCAAGGACTATGTTTGGATTGTACCGCAAGCAATCCCAGAATGATCCAACATAGGAGGCCTATTGTCTGCTCCACAAAGGCAGTGGTGGGAAAATGGACTGCATTCTATTTCTGTTCCAACTCAGGGATTGTATAGTAGAGTCATCAGCCTTGGCTGCAGACCTTGTCTCCCAGCAGCCACCCTGCCCTTTAAAACAAAAAAGAAACCTGCGAGTTATCAAGGATATAAGTACCATGGCGCCTTCCAGGGGACTGAGTGTAAATCTCTAAATCATGGCACACATGATCATAGATGAACTGGGCATTTATTGAATGGAAGTTTGTTGCATTAAATAGCTTGCCATGTTATGGTATGGCACAGTCAACATGATGTGTCTGTACTTGGTACAGCCAAAGCTCCCCGCAACTGAGGGACCCAAGCTATGTTGCCAAAGCCTATCACTCAGGCTGCAGCACTGACCTTGTCACAAGGAAAGCGAGGTAAAGTGCATTGATCTGTAACAATTTACATCAATAACAGCCTAGATACATTTGTGGGTTGAGCAGAAGATCAGCCACAATTCTATTGAATGGCAGAACAGAATCAAGGAGCATATCTGCTCTGATCCTATTTCTTATGTTCTTATGTGGGTGGCTGGAATAGTGAAAACTAAAATACTCCAATAAATAACAAAGTAACAATATTCAAACAAGTGTGTTTTATCATCAGGGGACAAAAGAAAAACATGAATCCACAGGTGAGCTTGGGTTATTGAAGGAAGTTACAACAAAGATAAATGGGAAAGAGCAAACTCTGGAGCAAAGCTGTAAATCATTTATTAATAACGGCCTTAATTAGTGTGCTTAGCTAGTATTCCTCACTGTTGCCTCAAATTCATCCTTTGGATGAGTGTTGAAGAAAAACTCTTGAGACACAGACCTTGAGAACTGATTAGTTTATTACACGATATATCATGGGGAATTCTCCTTCCTAACTGTGGCTCGGTGCTATTCCAAAATACAGCAGAACACTACAGGATTATATAGAAAAACACCGATAGGAGATTATCGTTAACTACAAGGCTTCAGCATGCTTACAAGATGGTAATGAATTAGAGGTCAGCTGTTTGGGTCAAAACTAAATATAATTGCACATTCCACAAGTGGACCAAAGTGAATGTTATCACCGTGTGTTCTATTTACACAGATCTGTTAACATAAACCAGAGATGTCCTTTGTTAGCTGAGGACATGGCAATAATTCGTAGGGGAACAGGACTAATTGACAAGTCTAGGTTCTCTTGACTGACTATGTTGCATGCACTGGCCATTCATCAAAGTGGGAAAAACACTACCTCAACAGGCTGGAGGCCTTGGACAGATAAGGCCCACTTTTAGATTACCTCATAGTAATGGGTGCACAGCTGACATACTAACTACTATTGCTTTACAAAATGATTTCTCTGCTGGAATTGGAAAATGGCTTCCAGGCAAACCATGTAAAATTTTCCTCCACAATCCCTCCTTTCTCTTTTCACAATCGGAGAAGCAGGCCTGGGACTTTAGCAAATGGGAGACGTAGCCAGAGCCTAGGATTAGTCTGGAGGGGGAGGCTCCGCATTGGATAGGTAATCCTTGGAATCTGAGCCATCAGTCTTGATAGACTGAACTTGACTTGAAGGCTAATTGGGAGGGGGATATTGACCAATTGGGCAGACACTGGGGCAGAGGGCAGTATCAGTGAGCTGCAGCATGAGCAACACTGTTTGAGGAAAACAATTAGGAGCGTGATGATCACCAGGGCAACAACAAGGACTAAAAGACTCTGAACAATGGTGCTCCTCAAAGACCTGAACCACCCACCCATCCAGGTCCAAAGATCCCAATGGGAATTGGCATTATGGAGCCTAGTGGTCGCCTTTTGGATGTTGTCAGCAAGATTGGTGATATTCTCACTGGCATCAGGGATATATGTGCAACAGGCAGGGCCAGTGAGGGTGCATGTGTCCCCTTTTTCAACCAATATATAATCCAGAGCCATCCTGTTCTGGAAGGTAACAATTTGAATGGCAACGACCTCTGCTTTAAGCTCAAAGATGTCTGGCTTCAATGGTCAGACAAGCAGTCCCATAAATGGGGCTGGATACAGCTAGAAACTGCTCAAACACAGTTAAAGCTCTCTTGGCACGAGCCCTGGGGCTTCTCAAATGGAGATGAGTGAAAGCGGTAGATGAAAGAAACAACATATCCTACATAGCAGCTACCAATCCAGGAGATTGACAGCCAAGATTAGGCCTCTTGGCTGCAAATAAAGTAAGGCGGTCCGTCTGGGTGCCAGTCTGGAAAGTTTTAAAAGTGGTGTTGCCTGTAGTCTTGTTGGGAGTCTTAAGGTTAAGCATACTTCCCCTCACTGTGGACTGAATTGTGTTTGAGGCAAGGAGCAGGGAATAGGTGCATCTGCTGAACCCAGCATTCTATCCACTGGGAGAGTTGCTCCTAAAGCAAATAGTTCCCACAGGTGTGCCCATGCCCGTGGTGTCCGTAAGGACCTGAGCTGGGGGTGTATGCAAAAGATTGTACCGGGGTTTGAAGTAGCCCTTGTACTTGTCCAAGTCATAACCCGCTGATTTCTAGCGCTGGTGACTGTTATCTGTTTGGGTGAAGCCCAATCGCTTGAACCCACTGAGAAGTTGCAACTTTGCCATTTTGGAGAACCGATTCCGTTCCAGCCACAACTCCGCGGTGTCGGATTCCCCCTTCAGAATGAGTCAGAGGAGGATTCCCCCTTCAGAATGAATGGGAATATGAGTGAACACCCAGCAGCAGGAGCGGTTAATATCTTTTGCATTGGTGTAAGTCATGTGCAGGAAGGTATCAGTAATGTAATTCCCGAAAAACAGAGTTCCGTGCCCTGTACCCTTTGTCCCATTCATGCCCTATCAAAGTGTGCAGGGCCATGAGAGACACAGTGAAGAGACGGACAGTCATTCCCCACATGGTGCAGCAGGTGGGTCCGCTGGTGCTTCTGGTGTCTCCGGTTCAGTTTACTCTGGCGATAGTGCCCACTTGTAACCGGTTGTATGTGTCCACTCAGGTACGCCTTTGACCTTGATGGCCGTCCGGGTCACCAGGAGGATGAGATATGGGCCTTTCCACCTAAGAGAAAGAGAACTCTTTTCAAATGAGTTTATCATCACATAGTCCCCTGGGTGGAACGGATGCTAGGGCTATCACTCGGTGTGGGAAGGGCCTCCATGACCAAATCATGATTGCGTGTGATAATCTGGCACAGTGATTTGGCATAGTTCAGAAGGGACTCATGATTGAGGAGCAGCGCCATGTCTGCAGGAAATTTGAGGGGTCTGAGTCCTGTGGGCATCGGGCAACCCGTGAGGACCTCAAAGGGAGTTAGTCCCGTAGTTTGGTTTACTCGCCTTCTGGGAATGTAAAGGGCTAGCGGCAACACCTCTGGCCACAGCAAGCCTGTGTCCTGGGTGACCTTGATTAAGGTGGTTTTATGGGTGCCATTCATCTGCTCCACCATGCCCCAAGAGTGTAGCTGATATGGAAAATGGTATTTCCATGCAATACCCTGAATTCTACTGACACCTTTAGTAACCTCAGTGGTGACATATGTGCCTCTGTCACTGTTAACACTATCTGGGACACCAAACTGAGGAATCACTTCCTTCATGAGACATTTAATCACTGTTTTAGCATCATCTTTTCGTGTAGGGAACGGTTTTACTCATTTAGAAAACATGTCCACTAAAACTAGCATGTATTTAAAGCCCTGTTGGGTTGGCATAAGAACAAAGTCAATCTGCAAGTGATGAAAGAGGCCATTAGGGATGGGCAGGTGATCATACATGGCCAACGGTTTAGCATTATTATTTTGTAGGCATTTCAGGCATCAGGATACTAGCACTACAGCTGCTGCCACCAAGCTGGGAGCATACCAGCTATGTTTTACTGCATGTATGATTTCACACTTCCCTGCATGGCTAACTCCATTGGCAGCCAGTGCCAAAACGTGCAGATGTGATCAGGGGCAGACCATTCTACCATCCTGGTGTTGTACTAGCCCTAAGCTGCCTGATTCCCTTGCCCCATACGTGCCCAACTATCTTTCTCAAATTGAGAAGCATCCTGCTGAGCAGCTGGTATCCCATCAGCCACTAGGTCTAAAGTCTTTTCTGACTTTCCCGCTTTGAGAGCTTATGAGACATATACAGCTGCTCGTCCAGCCGCCTGGTCCATGCAGGCATTCCCTTCGGAGACTGGTTCATCCACAGCAGTATGGGCAGCACACTTAATTATAGCCACAATAGAGGGGAGCATAATAGCCTGCAAGAGGTTGTTGATGAGCAGGGCATGTTGGAAGGACCACCCAGAGGAAGTAATGAATCCTCGGTGTTTCCACAGGGCTCCAAAATCATGTACCACTCCAAAAGCATATGTGGAGTCAGTGTAAATATTAACAGACTTTTTGTCAGCTAGAACACAGGCTCTGGTAAGGGCAAACTATTCAGCCGTTTGTGTAGAAGTCCCTTCCAGCAATGCAGCTGATTCTAGGCTTTGGAAAGGTGTGCATATCGTATATCCAGCTAACATTTGATGATCCAAGGGCCGAAAAGTGGAACCATTGGTAAAGAGAATCATCACATCCTCCCCCCACCACCCCCGACAACCTCTTGGACCACATATAAGCAGTCATGGTCCACCTTGGGTGGATCATGGGAGACTGGGAGAAGGGTAGTGGGTTCAGCGTGAGTGCATGTTGTAGTGTAAGGTTTGTATGGGTTAGTAAGATGACCTCAGAGCCAGTTCCCCATGATGCTGTAAAATGTTGGGATGCAGCTGAATTTAGCAGCAGGGAAACCGAATGAGGCACGAGAATAGTGCATGGATAATCCATCACAATGGGGGTGGATTTTTCTACCATTACAGCGGAAGCCGCCATGGCACGCAAACAGGCCGGCATTCCCCTTACAACAGGTGGCAATTGTACAGAATAAAAGGCTACAGGGCGCTGGTGATCCCCACGCATCTGTCTCAGAATGCCAAATGCATATCCCTCGTTTTCATGCACATAAAGCTGAAACGGTAGTGTATAGTTAGGTATGCCCAGAATAGGAGCTGAGGCCAAACATTGTCTAATTGTGTCAAAGGCCTGTGACGTTTCAGGCATTCCTGTCATCTGAGCCGGCTGCTTCAACAAGGAAGCCTCATGGTGAGGCACATCAATAACACGATAGTCTGGTATCCAGTGTCTGCAGTAGTTCATCATGCCCAGGAAAGACAAAAGCTCAGTATGCGGGGTGGGAGGAGAGAGGTTAATGATGGCTACAACGTGATCCTGAGACAGTGCTCTGCGTAAGATCATAACCCAGATACTGTACTTCCTTCTGGCACAGCTGCTACTTTTCCAGTGAAACTTGATGTCCATCCTGAGCTAGACAGTGGAGTAGTGCCACAGGGTCCTGCACACAAGCGTCAGACGAAGCTTGGCCACTAACAAATCATTGGCATACTGAATTGAAGTGCTGTGACATGGCAGGCAGAGGTCTTTCAGGGTGTGGTGAACTGCAGAGGCATATACAGTGGGGCTCTCCGTGTACCCTTGGGGAAGCCGCGCCCATGTATATTGGTGGCCACCGTAAGTAAAAGCAAAAAGGGGGACAATTTAATGGAGAAAAGGCTGAGCAGAGGTCTGACAGAAAAGCAGGTAACGGTAGCAGGTAGGCTTTTAAGGACAGCATTAGTATCTGACATCACCGGAGAGCAGGGGACAATGATGGCGTTAATCGCCCTCAGGTCCTGCACAAATCTCCATCGGCCCGGTTTGTCTGGCTTTGAAATAGGAAGTACAGGTGTGTTGCAGGGGCAAAGAGTAGGGACCAGGATGCTCTGGTGCAGAAGGAAATCAATAACAGGTTTAATCCCTTCGGCAGCAGCTGGTGACAAATTGTTTCACAGTGACCGTTTGAAGTGGGGCTGATGTCACTAGGCCCGCATGGTTAGAGTGTCATGTCCATAATGATGGAGGCAGAGTATCAGGCAGTATAGGGTTATCATAGGCCAAGGTGGGTGGCAGTGTCTGTAGGACAAAGACTGCAAACACACAAGAGGGTGGCAGCGAATGCATTACTCCTCTGATCCTAAACCAGTAGTTTGTAAGGAGTTAGAATCCGACAGGCCTATGGGCTGAAATTTCCTTGGCAAACTCTGGACCTTGCGCACCATGGGCTCCAGATGCTGCGGACATGATGGGGCTTTCACCATGATCGGGACGTGGGGAAATGAAACCAGGTCAGAGCGGAACAGCAGCCCCGGATCAGCAGTGGGCAGAGCTTCCCCACATAATAGAGCCCAGTCAATTGTATGGCAGAGGGCAGACTGAGGTAGGGTTCCGCAAGAACGGAATAAGATTGCTCAGGGCAGGCAAGGTACGCCACAGCACAGTAGGGGTTGTGCAGAAAATGACTTAGAACATAGAACATAGAAGGATACAGCGCAGTACAGGCCCTTCGGCCCTTGATGTTGCGCCGACCGAATCCTACCTAACCTATACTAGCCCAATAACTTCCAAATGCCTATCCAATGCCCGCTTAAATGACCATAAAGAAGGAGAGTTCACCACTGATACGGGCAGGGCATTCCATGAACTCATAACCCGCTGTGTGAAGAATCTGCCCCTAACATCTGTCCTATACCTACCACCCCTTAATTTAAAGCTATGTCCCCTAGTAACACCTGACTCCATTAGCGGTAAAAGGTTCTTAGTATCTACCCTATCTAAACCCCTAATCATCTTATACACTTCTATCAGATCTCCCCTAAACCTTCTCTTCTCCAATGAGAACAGCCCCAAGTGCCTCAGCCTTTCCTCATAAGATTTTCCTACCATTCCAGGCAACATCCTGGAGGATCCTATGAAGTGAGGAAGTTGTAGGGGATGGTGGAGCGCGCAGTAAAGATGGGAGATAGGAGAGAAAAGATACGTGTACCAGATTGTCAGGAGACAACCAAGCGTAAAAGGAGGGAGTGGGGGCAGATGGAGAGAATGGATTGAACATGGTGACCTGCAAAAGGGGTAGATTGGAGCCAGGAAGCTCTAAGGTGAGCTCACCTTAGAGCCACTGCGGGGAACAGTGAATAGAGGCATTAAATTTGCATCGTGTCTGGCGACCCAGAAGGGCGACCAGGTAGGCGGGAGAGGTTATAGCCCAGACGGGCATCACGCACGGACCGACCAATAAGGGTAGGATTAGAGAGAAGTTCCACAAGGGGTACTCCAGAGACACCTATGCAGTGAACAGTATCAGAGCAGAAAGGAAGGGCCGCTGGGGGAGGCACAGAGGAATGGGTGGCTCTGGAGTCCACCAGAACTGAAACTACACAGACCCCTCCATCGCAACATCCAACATGGAGTGTTTGGCTAGGGAGTGGGAGAGCTGTATTGAAGCACCCTGCAAAACCTCCCTCATGTAGCAGCCCTAGGCATGTCGGGTAGAGGAGAATGGCTTGCTGACAGAGTAGGTGGCCAGCAAATGGGACTGCAATGGGAAAGTGGGTTGCTGCTGCTGAACTTGCTGAGGGGATGGAGCACGGCAGTCCCGTGCCCAAAGTTCCCACATGAGCAGCACTGATCCTGACTAATTTCCCGCCTCTGCTGCTTCCGGCCCTGCCGGCCCCTACCATCCCACTTCCTCAGGCCACTAGCCCCACCCTGATACCATACCTGTGTCAAGTGGGGAAATGGCTGGTTCTCTTTTCGACAGTCAAAAAGACCCCGCTGATCCATGGTAGTGAGAGAGGTGAGGAGCTGATCCCAAGTTTTAGATTGTCAATAATAGAGTCATAGAGATGTACAGCATGGAAACAGACCCTTCGGTCCAACCCGTCCATGCCGAACAGATATCCCAGCCCAATCTAGTCCCATTTGCCTGAAACCGACCCATATCCCTCCAAACCCTTCTTATTCAAAAACCCATCCAAATGTCTCTTAAATGTTGCAACCTGCACTCCAAGGTCTCTTTGTTCAGCAACACTCCCTAGGACCTTACCATTAAGTGTATAAGTCCTGCTAAGGTTTGCTTTCCCAAAATACAGCACCTCGCATTTATCTGAATTAAACTCCATCTGCCACTTCTCAGCCCATTGGCCCATCTGGTCCGGATCCTGTTGTAAGCTGAGGTAACCCTCTTCGCTGTCCGCTACACCTCCAATTTTGGTGTCATCTGCAAACTTACTAACTGTAAGGTTAAGAGGTTTGAAAGCATGGGCATGTTGGGGCTGCGTGCAATGAATGAGAGTTTGGGAGGCCAATTTGTCATTGGCTGTGAGTGGGCCTGCAAAGGATTCTCAAACCTCCTTGAAGCCGGCAAGAAAATCGGGGAATGGCTCTTCTGCAGACATTGGGTAACATTCACCGAAGTCTGCCTGCTGCTACACAGCTGCCAAGATGATGGGCTGAGCCTTGTCTCTGAGCCAGTCTGCCCGCGCCTCCCCAATATCCCAAAGATCTGTGGGAAACACGAGGGAGCTCTTGACAGAAGCCTAGCGGGCCGCATATGCTAAACTCAGTAAAGTGTTAACATCTAGTGGCAGGCAGTTGTAAATATCACAGGTTTGAACAAGCCAACAATAGAAGGAAGTGGGACGTTTAATTGGATTAGGTGCATCCTGAAGCATAGTACGGACCTCAGGATGAGTCCAGGGTTTATCAACAGGAACTTGCCCAATCATGAGATGGGGAGCTGGGGTACAATGTTTTGCAACATTCTGGGAACAGAGAATCTTGTCAGAATGGCCACCCTGTGTAGGAATGGTGTTGTCAGTCGAAGAGGAGATTGCAATCTCCGAACTGTATCCTGGAGTACTTGAGCTGGGACCATTGGCCAAGCACTAGGACCCTGCAGAGCATGCCAGGCAGTATCTGAGCGCTGTGGAAGGGCAGCTGCCCCAGAATCCTGAGCAGCATCCCATTCATGCACAACCTCCCTGTGCAGCCGAGAGGCCGCAAAAGCAGCAATTTCACCAACTTGAGAGACCGGGCCCGGACTAGGACCGGCAAGTTCAGGATACTGAGCAGAATAAGGCTGAGGTGCGGTGGATGGGGAGTCTGCAGGAGGGGAAATGCCATCAGCTTCACTGGAACGCTGACAGCGGTGTTTGGCCTTCAGGGACTGACGGCCTTTAGCGACTTCCTTAAACTTCTCCAGACACCAAAGCATGCACTCTGTATCCCAGGAGGGATTCCCGTACCCACCCTCTATGTCCAAGTGCCAGTATTCAATCTTATTGTACCGAAAAGAGCCCCCATAAGGCCAATTGCCATGGACCATCTATACAAATCAGAGGTGAAGGGGATAACATACCGGCTGTCCCCAGTCTTCTTCCAGTCAATGTCAGCTGGCAAGTTTGGGAGAATGAGAGGGTCTCCTACCTTACTCTTGCAATGGATATATTTACTGTGGCATTTCATGGTCTTCCCTGAGGGGACAAAAGGATGTGGTCCAGCCTGCACAGCAGAACAAGGTTGACCTGTCCCAGGGTTGGTGCTTCAGTCTGACCTGTAGGTTGACGCAATCCCATCTTCAGCTCCCTGGACCCACAGAACAGTCACCTGCAAACAAACAAAAAAAAAATAAGACAACTGACACCCACAACACTAACAGCACAAACAGCAGCATTGCAACCAATCCTCAAGGTCCTTCCAGCAGCCGGGCCTGGGGCCACAGCCCATCTTCCGCCTTGCCCTAGGGATCAGCCCGCAAGCTCAGGTCAAGTTAAACCAAACAAAGTAATCTAATGTGATCTCTCCCCGATTCCATCTTGCATCAGGGGATCAGCCTCCAAGGGTCAGGTCAGGATCATGTGTGTTACCAATTGAAGCAAATTTGAGTGGCCTCACACACCCTGACAGCTAATTGAACACAAGTTTAAATCTCCTTTCTTGTGGAAAAAGACAATGTCAGACCAGTCCGTAAAGGGGAACTGCAGGTCCAGCAAGAGCCTTGTAAACTAGAGGCTGAGCCGACTACACCAATTGTTGAAGAAAACCTCTTAAGACACAGACTTTGAGAACTGTCGAGTTTATTACACGATATATCATGGGGAATTCACCGTCCTAACTGTGGCTCAGTGCTATTCCAAAATACAGCAGAACACTACAGGATTATATAGAGAAAACCGATAGGAGCTGATCGTTAATTACAAGGCTTCAGCATGCTTACAAGATGGTACTGAATTAGGGGTCAGCCGTTTGGGTCAAAACTAAATACTATTACACATTCTACAGTGGACCAAAATGAATGTTATCACCTGTGTTCTATTTACACAAAGCAGAGATGTCCTTAGTTAGCTGAGCAACCATGAAATGGTAATAATTCGTAGGGGAACAGGACTAATTGACAAGTCTCGATTCGCTTGACTGACTATGTTGCATGCACTGGCCATCTATCAAAGTGGGTAAAACACTAACTCGACAGGCTAGAGGCCTTGGATAGATAAGGCCTACTTTTAGCATTATCTCATAGTAAGGGATGTAGAGTTAACATACCAACTACTATTGCTTTACAAAATGGTTTCTCAGCTGGAATAGGAAAATGGCTTCCAGGCAAACCATGTCAAATTTTCCTCCACAATGAGCAATTACATTGCTGTCTGTGTCTCTTTACCCTCTGAGGCAAATGTGAACAATTCCATTGCACTATTTCATGGCCAGTTTTTTGCACTCCATCAACCTCATTAAAAGAACCAGATTATATGATCATTATCACATAATAGCTTATGGATTCATGCTTAGCATGAATTGGCTGCCCTGTTTCCCATAACTCTACTTACACTTCAGAAGTTCCTCAGTGCCTGTAAATTGCTTTAGGGCATTTTGAGGTCAAATTAGGTGTTATAGAAAAATGAATCTACCCTTTCAAGTAAGGTGTTATATAAAAACAAATCTTTTTGTTAATTAAGTGAGTGAAGCATAAAATCAGAAAGTGATGGAGAAACTCAGCAGGTCTGGCAGCAGCTATGGAGTGAGAAACAGAATTAATGTTTCAATTTTGACATTACTCTTCAAGCAGAGAACTTGGTGATTTCCTTTCCCTTACACTGTCCTGCGATACTTTGAATTCTTGTCATGAGTGCCCTTTATGCATCATGCATCATAAACTGATACCAATTAATGTTCTTTTAGTCACAATTTATTATTGGGACACTTGTTTTGTTTTGTTTTGCTCCTCAGGATGTGCAGAAGAAAAATTAATAGCACAACAGACTCTTATCTTGCTGTGAGCCAGTTGCCACTTGCTAAGAGAGTTGCACGTGCTAAGAGAATATGACCTCAATGTCTTCATCTTCATTCTGGAAGAAAGCTAATGACATCTGCTAGTGTTATGCTCCATTAGTATTCATACCTGCAGCAGTTGGCATGAGGCTGGAGGGGACAAATTTAGAAATGTTACCAGACAGTCTGCGAAATAGTCAATCAAATAAGTGTATCTTTATGGAAATACCTTTCCATCTTTATTCTCAAATGTCAGTATATTCCATGTCAATGAATTTATTGATAATAGATTCATAGTTTTGTATTGTCATTTAGTAAGTATGTGACTGGTGGAATAAAATTGTGTTTATTCATATAGTGCTTGGCAGGAAGTATTGAACTATCAACATAGCTGTATGCAATGAAAGAAAGTTCCAGAATATTTGAGCTGGCTGTTACAAATCTGGCACCCTGCCATATTTGGTCAAGAAGAGGGAGGCTTGCCATCTTTCTCCCTGCATTATGTCTTTGGAAAAGACAGTACTGGGATTTTCCATTCTGGAGTTAAAGTCTGTCCCAGGTCATGTGACATTTGTCATGGACTGGGATGTGTTTTCTCGAGTGAGTGGTACTTTTTAGCTCATTTCATATGCAACTGGGCTCTCCAGTGACTTAAACAGCAAACCACGTTTAGACAGCAAGAGAAAGTAATGTATCCTGCTGGCTCCTTCGAGGGTCAAAGATTGCCGCATCACCCCAGGCACCCCTTCACTCACTGCATGCCAGGTACCCCAAAATAGGGTGTGTTTATTGCTCTCAATACAACCTCCTGTCCCTGTTCCAAAATGTTTATCTGGTATCATTAGATGGCTCTGCAGTTAATGATGCCTCGTTAGAGGATTTTTTCCAGACTGTCTTTGTGAGAAAAGAGACCCTCTTCCCATCAGAAAGGTAAAACAAGCCTTCCCACAGCCAAATAGCATGGGTCTAGTTGCTTGGAGATCAGCATTCCGAGTTGGCATCTGCACAGAGTCACACAGTGGCAGAGTCATAAAGTTATACAGCACAGAAACAGACCCTTCAATCTAACCAGTCCATGCCAAACATAATTCCAAACTAAACTATTCCTACCTGCCTGTTCCTGACCCATATACCCCCAAACCTTTTCTATTCATGTATCTATCCAAATGCCTTTTAACCATTGTAATTGTACCTGCATTTACCACTTCCTCAGGAAGTTCACTCCATATGCCAACCACCCTCTGTGTAAAAACAAAATTGCCTGCCATGTCTCTTTTAATCTCTCACCTCTCAGCTTAAAAATGTGCCTCCAGCCTTGAAATCCCCTGCTCTAGTGGAAAGTCAACTACCATTAACTCCATCTATACTTCTCATTATTCTATACACTTCTATCACGTTGCCTCTCAATTTCTGACACTCTAGTGAAATGAGTCCCAACCTATCCAGCCTTTCTTTATAACTCAAACCTTCCATACCAGGCAACATCCTGGTAAATCTCTTCTGAACGGTCTACAGCTTGATAACGTCCTTCCTATAATAAGGTGACCAGAAGTGGACACAGTACTCCAGAAGAGACCTCACCAATGTCTTGTACAATCTGAACATGACCTCAACTCCTATACTCAAAGGACTGAGCAATGAAGGCAAGTGTGCCAAACACATTTTTAACCACCCTGCCTATATATGAAGCAAACTTGCAGGAGTTTTGAGAGATCCTAGACATGAAATGAATGGATGATCTCCCACTTCACAGTCATATGGCCATCATTCAGTCTAATTCTACCACTGTATAGCTGCATCATATAGACATACCCACCTCACCATGTTGTGTACTGAAGGGCTGACACCCATCTTATTCTGCTAACTGGCAAAACTTCCTGAAGCACAACATTTTGCATCTACCTTCTCAGGAGGGCTGACCATATGGCAGGGCTACCCATACTCATCAAGCATTCAGAAATACCATCCCATTACACTCTTCTTATTGTAGGTGTCACAAATGGAACAGATTTTACTATTTTCCTATGTAATTAGTAACTGTATTTTAAAACTAAAACACACATTTAACAACCCAGAAACAATGGCTGCCACAATCATGAGACTGGCAGTAAACTTACAGAAATATCTTCAGAAGTCAAAGTCAGCAAATCAGCAACTCATGAACCTCTTAATGGATTAGAATGTTAACTATTGTGTTTTAAGTTGCTACAGAGACAGCCCGTCTCCAAGGAACTCACTAACATAAAACAGTTTCCAGGTTTCCCTATCCTGTAAGAAGTTGCGTTCATGGCCCCACTTAATCCCTGTGATGTACTGGAGACAGTTGGTTCCCCAGCTGTAAGCCTTTGTCTCAATGATGAGAGTTTATACAGCATCCATCCCTTCAAACGCCACAGGAGGGGACGTGCTTGGGGCCCTACATATCACCTCTTTCATTCTGAGAACAGCTGCACATAGTTCTATTACGGAAGCGAATAACAGGCTGACCCACTGACCCTACTATAGGCTTTCCATCACAGGTAAGCACCACAGGGCATTGTCACCCTGCAAAATGATACTTTCATTTAAATTTGATAATTTTCCTTCGACATTTTGAGTTTCATTACAGCATCCTATCGGGACTGTTTGCATTGATTTTACTTGAGTTTTAAGAAACAAACTGGCTCACAATATCTTGCAGATTTGGGGATTTAGGATGCACAGAATAGAATCATCAACAGGTCTTTTAAGCCACTGCACTGTCTGCCAGGCTAATGTTTGCTGTTGGATGGAAATGCCTATTGCACCTTGGCACTAAGATTGCAGTATCTGTCAGTGCAGTTGGGGCCTCCCACAACCAGTGGCCAACATAGGGACTTGAATGTATGTACGGGTAAAGAAACGATGTTTTAATTTGTTAAGTTTGCTTTGAATTTTTTATTGATTTCATATGCTGTTATTTGTGCCTCTTTAAAAGGAGACTGGGATTCTGCTGAATGTTCATCAAGTTTGTGGCACTGATGCAGAAGTATTATCAAGGAAATTAGCTCATGGGTATCACTTAGGTTATTTGATCTCTAATAACAGGTGCTCACTGTACCTGGCCTAGAGGATCCTCACATACCACAGTTTGTTATTTTGGCAGAAAGGCTTTGAGAAATAGGACACACAAGTACTGACAGATTCTCTATATAGATTAACAGCTAGGGATCAATGGCCTGAAGGCTGATAGCTTTACTCTTTGTAACTCCGAGATAATTTCAGATAAATTCTTGTGGTGACATTACTGCCTGATCCCAAATGTTTTGCCAGGTTGCTAGGCTTTTCAATGAAAAGAAAATATGTTTCCTTTGGTTGCTGTGCACTCATACTAAAGCTTGCTCCTAAGAGGATAGATGGTGAAGCGTAATATTTTGATCCTCATCTTTATCTAACTCACTGGTAAACAGACGTGCTTTCTTGGAAAATTGCCTGACTGGTCATTAAGAGTTTTAGGTGTTCCTTTGAAGCCATTCACTTTGTTAATCCTTTAAACAGCAAAAAGCTGCTGCAATCATTTATAAACTAGTGGTGCAAGAATTAGAAGAGTCAGGTGCTAGCACTGCAACAGAGGATACCAGCGGGATTTTTTAATGTTTGCTGACCTCAATGTTTACACACCCTACCCTGACCAAAGTAAACGATATCTCATGACCACTTGCTAGTTTTATCATCATAATTTAGCGTGACTATTGTAAATGTAAAGCTTTCGAATGTTCCATTATCAACATGGAAACAAGGGACGCATTAATTTTCTAAATGTATTCCCAGTTGTCTGCAATGGTTACTTTGCATCATGCTTTTTGAGGGCCAGGTGGAGAAGCAGAATTTCAGCCCATTGTGCCTACAGCCCAGAAGGAGGCCATTCAGCCCATTGTGCCTACACCTGCTCTTCAAGCGAATATCATTACCGATTACCAATCTCCTATCGTTTCTCTCTGTCTTTGCACATTATTTTTATCCAAATAATCATCCAATGAGGTCTTGAATGACTCAGTTGAACTTGCCTCCACCACACCACCAGGCAGTGCGTTTCACACCCTAACTACTCTGTGAATGAAGAAGCTTCTTCTCACTTCGATCTTGCTTCTCTTACAGATACTTTAAATCAACTCCTCTTGTTCCTTCAAGCACAAACAGTTTCTCTGTATCTATCCTATGCAGCCCACTCATGAATTTGCAAATACCAGATCTCCTCTTAGCCTTCTTCTTTCCAAGAAGAACAATTCCAACTTCAATTTATTCTCATTGCTAAAGTTCCTCACTCCTGGATCCATTGTTGCAAATGAAATGATTTCAGAGAGACAGGTATCCCTTCACCAAGTCTCTCTTTATTTACATGTGAAGTGTCCCTGACACTGATCCAGCTCCCATACAGCCAGTTTTCAGAGTGAACAGGATGTCTGACATTCCTGTTCTTATCTTTTTTTATAGAACCTCTGACACTCCTGTTCTTATCTGTCAGCCAAGGCTCCCTGATTGGACCAGATCAATAGCCCCAAGCAGGGAACCCATATTCTATGGCTGACTTGGCTGACCTCATTACAATCACCACAGTAAACAGATTGTATTTGGTTTCAGGGACCAATCAGGCACAAAGAAGTGACAAGGCAGCAAAGAGTCAGTCATAACTACACCATCAGCCTACGTGGACTCATTAAAGGGAGTATGGCTGAAAAAGCCACTCAGTGATTAGCATACAGGTGCTATTGGGTGTGTGCCAATTGAAAGGAAAGTGTTCTAGACCTGTTTGGGCAGTGTAGTGGGTCCAGTGTTGAAAATGTCAACATCCTCTGCAGGAAGGGCAGAGTGCCAGAGATAAGGAAGATGACAGTGAGAAATGAGAGGTAGGAGGCAATGGAAGTGATTACCTCAGTATTGAATCTAGTTTTCCTTTATTCTTTCATGGGATGTGGGTATCATTGGTAAGGCTAGTATTTGCTGTCCATCGCAAATTTCTCTTGAATAGGGTGGTTCACAAGGCCATTTCAGAGGACAGTTATGCGTCAAACACACAGCTGTGGATCTGGGATTACAGATTGACTATGGACAAAAGATTTCATTCCCTAACAAATGAGTCACTCTATCTTTTACAACAATTGATGATAGTTGTCATGGCTGAAGATAGAATTAGCTCTGCTGGAGGAGGCTGTGTCCATCCAGATCTCACACCTAACAGCATACAACCTGCTGATGGCCATTTGTTACCGAGGCCATGAATGGATGTGCTTGGATTCAGCCAGGTACAGGGCGTCATCAATTGCACCTTTGATGTGGCCATCAAGGTACTGGATAGCATGCTAGTGAGATACATCAACAACCCCAGGGATTCCCATTCCTCAATATTAAACTAGTTTACAACTAAGCACATGTTCCTCACATCTGCTCACCCTCTTTCCTGGCAGCTGCTATACTAGAATGGAATAGAATACATCAAATCCATACAGCATGGAAGCAGGCCTGTCAGCCCACTTCAACTCTCCAAACAGCATCCCACCCAGATCCACCCCCCCTACCCTATTCCTGTAACTCTGCACTCCCCATGGCTAACCCACCGAGCCTGCATATCCCTAGACACTGCAGGGCAATTTAGCATGGCCAATCCACTTAACCTGCACATCTTTGGATTCTGGGAGAAAACTGAAGCACCCAGTGGAAACCCTCACAGACACAGGGAGAATGAACAAATCTCACACAGACAGTCACCCGAGAGTGGAATTGAACATGGCTCCCTGGCACTGTGAGGCAACAGTGCTGACCACACCGTCAATGTGCTATCCTGAACGCAACCCATACTAGTTCATCCTTTAACAGCCTTAAACAACACAGCTCTTCATTCCACTCTGTGGATAAATACTAGGAAACAGAGGTTATGCCTTGAAGAAGTACAAGACTCTGGGACAGAGTCATAGAGGGACCAGAAGTGACACCATTTTATCACAAGGACCACCACTGACTAGACCACTAGGCTTCTGAAGGTGCCTTTCTGATTGACTAAATTGTTTACTTGGCGCCCTGCAGTACACCCCTGCAAGGGCCTTCTGAATTATACTGATCCATTGCACACTTCGTAACATGGTCCTCCAGAGAGGAGTGTACCTTTAGGAGCACGACCCCTAAAATGATCCAGGTCATCAAAAGAACACCAAGAGAAGAAGGAGGAAGAGGTTCCCTAGCTGCATAGGGAGATGGCCAGCTGTATAGTGTCAAACTCAGGGATCATCTGGATCAGGCCCACTTCAGCCTAGTGCTTCTAACCCAGAAGGCCGCTATGGTCCTGAGTTGCCATTGAAGCAGCCCAAAATGTTTAACTAGCCTTGCTTTTGGTTCACCTCTTCATCTTTTTTTTTCCCCAATGTTGCTATTAAACGTTGGAAGCTCACACAACTGATATTATGTATTTACATTTACATCGTACTATTTTAAATAAAATATGCACATTTTTCCAGGAAGTGTGCCTCATTGACCCACTCAGTGCTTAGCCCAAAATGATGACCTCAGTCTTTCTGCCCAGTGCTTTCCTTGTTTGGCTGCGGAGATGGCGGCAGCCTGTTCTTGATGCAGATGACAGCAGTCCTTGTTGTGGAGTCACCAGTGGGATCACCTCCAGAGGTTTCTGCGCTGTTGTCACTGGACGATCATCCTCATTCTCTGGATCTGAGAGGACGGTTCCCCTTGCTGCTCAAGGTCTTATTTAGTTTGGAACGTTATTGTAGTATCATCAACATAAAGTAACTGCACGCAGCTGCTCTCTGGCAAAGAATGTGCCCTTTTATGGGAGATGGTGGGATAGTGGCAATGTCACTGCACTGTCAATCCAAAAGTACAGAATCTGGGGACATGGATTCAAATCCCCCTGTGACATTTGGTGGAATTTGGTTTCAGTTAATATATCTGGAATATAAAGTCGGTCCCCATAATGGAGGCATGTAAACCATCACTGGTTGTTGTAAAAACCTACCAAGTTCACTAACGTCCATTATGGAATAAAATCTACTATCCTTACTCAGTCTGGCCAGCATGCAACTCCTGACATCCAGAAATGTGGTTGACTCTGAAATGACTGTGGCAATTAAAGGTGGAGTCTGAAAAATGTGTTGCTGAAAAAGTGCAGCAAGTCAGGCAGCATCCAAGAAGCAGAAGAATCGACGTTTCAGGCATAAGCCCTTCTTCAGGAATTAAAGGTGGGGTGACAAACATGGGGATTTCAACATCCCATAAAATAATAAACAAGAAGATGTGAAAGATACTGAAGAATAGTTACTTGTTGAGATACAGAAAAGAGGATGCTGATGTCTGGGAAATTTTTGACAGCATGCTATAGACCATGGCTATAGACCAGAAATCATGCAATAGTTTAGCAAAAGCTGTGGAATCATCAGGCAGCAAGACTTACCCTTGCGAAGGTCAATTTTCTTTCTCATGTCCAAGCATGTTGGTCAGCTGGCCACGTAAATAAACAGTGACAGCCCAGAGTCTGGCAATTCAGTTGAAGTCCCAAACTTTTTTACTGATCCACTTTGATCACTGGATCTTCAAAGGTGGGGTAAAATAGGACCTGGTTGGGTTTTTATAACAATTAACATGGTTTTGTGGTCACCATTACTGAAACTATCTTTAAATCCTGGAACTTCTTAATAATTGAATTTAAATTTCACCTGCTGGACTCGAATCTATGACACCAGAGCATTAGGCCGAAGCCCTAGATTCCTGATCGAGTAACATTGCCACAATGCCACCGTCAGTCCTCCCCATTAATACATTGGTGTACTGAAGCAAAATCACCATGGCCTAGGGATCACGTCTGGGAGTTCCTGGTCAACAGCTTGGAACACAGACTTTTCTGTTTCGTCAATGGCTGATATAAAGCAAAGGTGCTTTTGTTGAAATATGTGATTAAATTTAGATAAACAAGTAACATAATGAATCTCTGAATTGCATGATACATTAGAAACATTTCTTGAGCACTGTCCTTGGCTTTTTTTTGAATTGAACAGCTATGCTTCTTAGATTTGATATTGAATTTCACATTAACACCAAGGTTTTTCTCCAATAAATGTAAGATTGACAATATCCAATAAAATGAATTCATTCCATTAGTTCAGCTTTAAAAAGAATAGGCTGAAAATTAGAGTTGGCAACTAGAACTGAATAAATGCTTAACAGAGTCATGATACATCACCTGCTATTTTAACAAAGAAGATTACTTTTTTAAAATGCCAGGAAAAGAAAATACTTATAAATTGTTACCTGCAGGTGGACTATATTTTCAGATAGATTAACAGATACACTTATACATTGGTTTGAAGAAGGGAGCAAAAAAAGTTTTTAAAATGTAGTATTAAACCAGGGAAGGGAAAGATTTCCTAGAGTGTGTTCAGAGAATTTTCTACAGCACTATGTATCTAGACCAATGGGAAGAGAAACACAGTTCAGTCTAGTTCTTGGGAATAAATTGGCTTAAGTGGATCAAAGTCAGAAGCCACATGACACCAGGTTATAGTTCAACAGGTTTATTTTAAATCACAAGCCTTCGAAGCACTGATTCTTCATTTGGTGGAGTGGATCAAGTGTCAGTTGAGGAATATTTAGAGGATATTATGTCATAATGTTTAGATAGACCATGAAAAAGGATAAGAAACAATCCAGGATAAGAGAAAAAATCACTGGGGAAAACCAACATCAGTGAGGCAAGATTGGATCTGGCCAAGATAAATTGGGTTCAAAGATTAGCTAGTAAACCTCTAACTGAACAATGGACTGCCTTTTAAGACACAGTTGAAATCAAGTTAAAATATATCCCCATGAAACGACAAGATAGTGAAACAAATCCAGAGCTCCCTGGATGACAAAAGGATAGAGATTAGAATAAAACAGAAAAATGTGCTTATGACAGATGTTGGCTGGATAATACAATTGAGAACCAATGTTTCCAGGGAAACTGAAAAAGCAAATAAAAAAGTAAAAGAAACAGTATGAGATGTGACTGGCATGTAATGGGGAACCCAAACATCTGCCATAAATATTAAAGAGAATGGCGAAAAGACGTCTGCAGTTAATTAGGGAGCAAACATAGGGAAGCAAGAGCCATGGCTGAGCTATTAACTAAATATTTTGCATCTAACTCAAGGAAGACGATGCTAGACAGGTTATGGTAAAAGAGGAGGTCATGCAGACATTTGAAAAGTTTAAAACAACCTGTCTGCATTTGAAGATACTAAGGTACCATGAATAGCCAAGATGTATTCAAGGGTACTAAAGGAAGTGAGAGAGGAAATTGCTGTGATACTGGCCATCATTTTCCAATTTTCCTTAGACTCATAAGTGGCGTCAGGGAACCAGAGAATTTCAAATGTTACACTATAATTCACAAGACCATGCAAAGTCGATGTGATGGTTAAGAAGGCACAACAACACCTCTGCTTCTGAAGGTGGCTCAGGAAATTTGGCATGTCCATAAGACCCTCACCAACTTCTACAGATACACCATTAAAAGCATACTGTCTGGGTGCATAACAGCCTGGTACAGCAACAGCTTTGCCCAGGACTATAAGAAACTACAGAAAGTTGTGTGCACAGCCCAGACCATCACAGAAGCCAACCTTCCATTAATGGACTCCATTCAGATGGCTCGCTGCTGCAGAAAGGCTGCCAATATCATCAAGACCCATCTCACCCCAACAATGATCTCCTACAAACTTTTCTGTCAGGCAGAAGATACAGAAACCTGAACACATACACCAGCAGGTTCAGGAACAGCTTCTCCCCGGCCATTATTAGACTGATGAATGAATACTCTAGCCTCAAGTAATACTGACCTTGCGAATCTTAATCTTGCGTAGCGCTCACCCTGTGCAATGTAACCTGTAGACCTCTGTCTAAGTCTTTTCACAACCTCTGATCTGTACATCCTTGCTGATTATGATCTGTCTGTACTACTCATAAACAAGACTTTTCACTGTACTTCGGTACATGTGACAATAAATCAATCAATTAATCAATCAGTAACTGTAGGCCAAAGAGTTTGGCCTCGGTGACATGGAAGCATTTGAAAGGAGAATTTGGGACAAAATTCATTGTCACATGGAGAAAATCGTACATGTTTATTAAAGAGACCCAGCATAGACTTGTTGAGGTTCAACAATGTTTAACTAACTTGCTGGAGGTTTTTGAAGCAGTAATAGAGAAAATGATGATGGCTATGTTGTTAATGTAGTGTACATGGAATTCCATAAGGCATTTGGTGAAATTCTACACTATGGACTTGTGAGCAAATTTAGAGCTCATGGAATGAAAGGAACAGTAGCAACATAGTTCAAAATTAACTGAGTGACAGTAGAGAAAGGGTTGCATGTTTGATTTTTTAGATTTAAGGAAGGTTTAATGTGGAGTTCCCCACCAAATGACATTAGGACACCTGTTTTTTTTTGACATATGTTAATGATCAAGAATCTTGGCATATTGGGCACTGTGCATTACCTGAAGTCATTGGAGAGGGTATGGAAAGGATTTATGAAAATGGTTCAACAGTGAAAAACTTCAGTTATATAGAAAGATTGTGGAAGTTGGAAACCTACATTTTCCCCACATGACTATAGATTGTGGTCTAAATTCTTCTGTTCAAAGCTTCTCTGGCAATGGGGTTATACTCACTGGCAATGCTGCTTGTCATTGCTGAGCTTTGCAGGCTCTTTTAACCAAAAGTATACACTTGTAATTTTCTCGTCATCTGACAGCAGTCAGGTGTGTAAGAAAATTTGGAAAATTATAGCCAGTGTCGAGAACTGAAAGATATACTTAATTCATACTAATGGATGTGATAGAGAAGAGAATTAATTCTTTCTGCTGATTGAGTACTGTAAAGGAATTGTGCTGGGATGGGATTTTTATTATGTGTTTTGAAATCTTTCAAATTATTGTATGTAAATAGCTTGGTTTGTATTCTTTTGCAAAACAAACTTCTGTTTTGTTAAAACCAAATCTGCAGCATCGCATGCTTGTGTCTCAGTGAAAGACCACCACATTAAATAAAAATGAAACAAAATAAGATCTATCAAGTCAGATTTCAGGGAGAAAGTGAGGTCTGCAGATGCTGGAGATCAGGGCTGAAAATGTGTTGCTGGAAAAGCGCAGCAGGTCAGGCAGCATCCAAGGAACAGGAAATTCGACGTTTCAGGCATAAGCATGATGATCCTGATGAAGGGCTTATGCCCGAAACGTCGAATTTCCTGTTCCTTGGATGCTGCCTGACCTGCTGCGCTTTTCCAACAACACATTTTCAAGTCAGATTTCAGTCTGGCATCTGACATGTATGTAATAACATCAGCTGGAATCATATGATGTTATGCCTTGTGCCTTGCAGATGTTGGACAGACATTGACAACTGTGAGGGAGTGAGTTAATCATCAAAGAATTCCTAGCCTCTGACCTGTTTTTTGAGCCACAGTATTTATGTGGACAATCCTTTTGAGTTTCATGTCACCAGTAGCCCCCAAGATGTTATTAATAGAGATTCAATGATGGTAATGCCACTGAAGTTCAAGGGGCAATAGTTGGATTTTCTCATGTTGGAGATGATCATTGCTGGAACTTAAACTTGTGTGGAGTAAACATAACTTACTGTCACATCTGCACACATAAGGCTTCAGTATCTGGGGAGCTGTGAATGGTACTGAATATTGTGCAATCATTAGTGAACATGCTCAATCCTGACCTCTAAGGAAGGAAAAGTAATTGATAATACAGCTGAAACCTTAAGTCTAAGACATTACCATGAGGAACTCCTGCAGTGATGGCCTTAGACAGTGATGATTGTCCTCCAACAACCATGATCATCCTTTTTAGAGCTAGCTATCACTCCATCCAATGGAGAGGTTTCCCTCTTCCTTCCTATTCACACCAATTTTGCTACAGCTCCTTGGTGCCGCACTCAGTCAAATCCGGCCTTGGTATTAAGGGCAGGAGAAAGTGAGGACTGCAGATGCTGGAGACCAGAGTTTAAAAATGTGTTGCTGGAAAAGCGCAGCAGGTCAGGCAGCATCAAAGGAACAAGACGTCAGGAGTGTCTCAGAACTGACAGCCAGACTACTGCGACCCTTAGGACTCATAACAGCACACAAGCCAACATCCACGCTCAGACAACAACTCACTAGAACAAAGGACCCAATACCCAGCATGAGCCAAACTAACGTAGTTTACAAAATACCATGCAAGGACTGCACAAAACACTATATAGGACAAACAGGAAGACAGCTAACAATCCGCATCCACGAACATCAGCTAGCCACAAAACGACACGACCAGCTATCTCTAGTAGCCATACACTCAGACAACCAGCAACATGAATTTGACTGGGAAAACACCACTATCATAGGACAAGCCAGACAGAGAACAGCCAGAGAATTCCTAGAAGCATGGCATTCATCCCCAAACTCCATCAATAGACACATTGACCTGGACACCATATACAAACCACTACAGCTGAAACTGACACCCGGAAACGGCAAGAACATCCATCAACAGACACATCGACCTGGACCCCAGATACAAATCACTGCAGCTGAAACTGACACCCGGAAGCGGCAAGAACAAACCAATATAAATACCGGAAGAAACATCAAAGCAGCGCTTCACACAAGGCTCCCACCGCACTGATGATGTTCCCTAGCCAGGGAACGAAACGTTTGCAGCAAAAACTTACAGCTCGGCGAGCAGAACCACAACAACGGATACCCGAGCTACAAATCTTCAATCAGATTTGGAACAGAAGAATCGACGTTTCGAGCATAAGCCCTTCTTCAGGAATCCTGAAGAAGTACTTATGACCGAAATGTCAATTCTCCTGTTCCTTTGATGCTGCCTGACCTGCTGCGCTTTTCCAGCAACACATTTTTAAACCATGGTATTAAGGGCACTCAATTTCACCTCACCTCTGGAAATTCAGTTCCTTTGACCTTGTTTAAACAAAGGTTGTTATGAGGTCAGGAGACTGATAATCCAGTAATTGAATGAGTTGAATTTGCCCTGTATTTGTAGACAGGACATACCTGGACAAATCTCCCTGTTGCTGCTTCGATGCCAGCATTGTAACTGTACTGGAGCAGCTGGCTACAGTTTTGGCTAGACTAGAGCACAATTCTTTTGTACTATAGCAAGAATAATGTAAGGGCCCATAGCTTTTGCAGTGTTCAGTTGCTTCAGCCATTTCTTGTTATTATATGGAATGAATTGAATTGGCTGAAGACAAGACATCTGTGAAGCTGTGGATCTTCGCAAAAGACTGGGGATTGAGGACTACTAGATGCTGAGGAAGTTGCTGATTGTTGCTGGAGCAATGAGTTGGTCAAAGTCTCTGGGATACAGGGAGGGGAGGATGATACTAATGCCTCCTAGATGACAGAGCTTGAAGATGTCTGCATAGCACGCAGTTGCTATGCAGATGCTGATGTTTGATCTCTTAGATTCTGACAGACATTGTTCCTCTGAGGATAATTGCAATTAGGGATTGCTGGAGGAAAGACCTTGGGATCGGGCCTTGGGTTTCTGGCCACCTGTTAATCATGCGAGTGTGTTAAACATGTTTTCTATATCTGTGATATGTTCCGAAGTCTGGTCCTGCTTCCAGTTGCAGAATGATCAACTATTGGCCAACTTGTGTGAGACTTAGTCAGCTGGTTCAAGTTCCACCACCTCTTCCCTGCCCAGTCTTGAAGAGCCCTGGCCATTTTTTGGGAGATGTTGTTGAAGCCCAGAATATATATCCACATTAGTAAAGGAGTAAGGATAGATTATTGGTGAACTCTGGAAGAGATAGTACAACAGATGGAGAGACACCATTGCAGGTGGCTGACTGTGACAAAGGCTGGGAGGATGAGGAACATTGTTTTCCCATGATCAGGAGTGTGTAAATTGATTTATTGATCACCTATCCCTCTAATAGTTCTGACCCTTCACATTTTTTGATTTGGGTTGAAGAAATGAACAGAGACAACCTCGAGAGATGAGTGTCTGTGTTGTGATGAGTCACAATCATTTCTGAGTTCAGGTGCCTCAGGATCTGTAATGGTGCATGGATCAGTACTGTCTGTTATTTGTATAAGTTAGACTGAGATTTATTAGTTGCACACAATCCTATAGGAGCTGAAGATTAGTTCTGTACCACAATAGATTCACTAAAGCATCATCGATATATGTTTTGTGATGAGGTACAATACCAAGTAGATATGAGTAATATTGTTGGTATCGTGTTATTTTTGGAAAAATCATACAGAAAAGATGCTGTTGAATGTCAGAGTTCCATTGTCAGCGACATAAGCCACTCACAATTTCTCAGCTAAACAGCTCTGGCACCTGTTTTTCTGCCTTTTTATTTTTCTGTGGTTATGAGTCCCTTGACTGTCTGTGGTTCTCTTCCAGTGGGTTTAATAGTCAATCGGTTGAATTCAATTTTCTCCCTGGCGGTTTTCTTGACAGAGTTGAATATTTTATCGAAGCCTTGCTGTGTTGTTTCATTAGTGGTGATTGCAGTGAGCCCTCTGAGTAAGTCCTACCATCCCTCCTTTTACTGTGCAATTGGGAGGACAGAGAATACATGTTAAAACTGTTTTCCTCATACTCACCACCTCTCATGTGGTGAGGATTCCTTCTAGCTTGCAAAAACCAGCCTTCCTGCTTATCTGCACAATATTCTAGAAATCTCTGTTCAGTCCCCCCTGGTTTCATCACTACTTGCTGACTGCAAGGGCTTTTAACCTTTTTTTACTTGCTGGAATGATGATCAAATATGTGTGGAGAAAGTGAAGACTGCACATGGTGGAAAAACACAGCAGGTCAGGCAACATCCGAGGAGCAGGAGAATCAACATTTCAGGCAAGAGCCTGACTCCTGATCGACTCTCCTGCTCCTTGGATGCTGGCTGACACGCTGTGCTTTTCCAGCACCACACTATCATATCAAATATGTGTGCCAATAGGGTTGAAAACATCATTGGGTGATGTACTTCAGTAATGAAGAAGATAGAAAATCTTCATAAATCCATAAAAATGTTGCTGGACATAATGTGCACTGTATGTTCATGATCAGCAGTAAGAGCTGGTGCTTTCCATTCACCTCACTGACAGTGAGATTTTGGGCATTTTTGAGTGGAGACTCACTCTTAACCTCAACCTAATCCTTGCAGTGATCTCGACAAGGGATCAGTGGCATCTATAAGTGTGGCAAGAAAAACCTGAGAGCTGAACTTTGGCGATAGAAGGAATTTCCTACCACCCGTGTCAAAGAGGGATTTTACAGGCAGTGACAGACTCTGGGGCAGAAGATAGGATGTCACACCACTTCCTGTAGATCTGTTGTTTGTTCTTTACCTTATCTGGGGAATATTTAATCTCCTGAATTTCTTTTGCAGAATAACTGTTCCCTGGGGTAACTCTAGCATTTGTGCGGCATACAAGAAGAGTGCTGATTGATTTGACTTGATTTGATTTGTTTATTGACCGTGTTAAACTTCACAGTCATTCTTTTTAAGGGCTCCATTATGGGTCATGGGCTGGGGGCCAGTCATCAGCTGGGGGCCAGTCATGGGGCGAGGGGCCAGGTATGGGGCTGGGGCCAGGCACGGGGCTGGGGGCTCAACATGGGGCTGGAGGGTCAGATGATTTAAGGCCAGGCATGGGGCCAAGAGCCAGGCATGGTGCTCAGGACCTAGCATGAGGGTAAGGGCTCGGCTTGGGGATGGGCACCAGGCATGGGTCGAGGGAGCCTAGCATGGGACTAGTGGGCTGGTATGGGGCTGAGGGCCAGGCATGGCGCACAGTGCTAGGCATGGCGCTCAGTGCCATGTATGGGGCTCAGGGCTAGGTATGGAGCCTGGGGCCAGGCATGGGGCTGACGGCTAGGCATGGGGCTAAGGAACTGGCATAGGGCTAATGACCAAGCATGGGACTAAGGACCAGGCATGAGGTTAGGGGGCTAGGCATTGGGCTGGAGAGACAGGAATGGGGCTGGGGATCAGGCATGGGGCTGGGGGCAAGACATGGGGCTGGGAGTCCAGGCATGAGGATGGGGGCCAGGCATGGTGCTGAGGTCCAGGCATGGGGCTGAGGGTCAGGAATGAGGATGGGGGCCAGGCATGAGGATGGGGGTAAGGCTTGAGGCTGGGGGCCAGGCATGGGGCTGGGGGCCCAGCATGGGAGTAGTGGGCCAGACATGTGGCTGAGGGCTAGGCATGGGATGGGTGCCATGGGGCTAGGGGCCAGGCATGGATCCACTCCATCATCTCCACCGATGTCCTCGCCACTGGACCTTGCCAATTCAGACCCCACTGATGCCACTGGATATCGTATCATCCCAAACTCAACTCTGATGTTGCCATGATTCTACTTCAAGCCTATCTTACCAATGCCATCACTGGTGATGCAATTGGGTCTCAAAAGTCTGGTTGAAGATTTGTAGCTCGGGTGTCCGTTGTTGTGGTTCTGTTCGCCGAGCTGGAAGTTTTTGCTGCAAACGTTTCGTTCCCTGGCTAGGGAACATCATCAGTGCTATTGGAGCCTCCTGTGAAGCGCTGCTTTGATGTAAAACACAGAAATAGAAAAAACACAGAAATAGAAAAAACACACCGAATCATCAACGCCACACTCACAGGAATACGATTCACGAGAGAAGAGGAAAAGGATAGCCAACTCCCATTCCTAGACGTGTTAGTAGAGAGAACACCCAACGGAGAATTCGCCACAAGGGTACACAGGAAACCAACACACACAGACCAAGTCCTAAACTATGAAAGTAACCACCCCAACACACACAAACGAAGCTGCATCAGGACACTATTCAAAAGAGCCACAACACACTGCAGTACACCAGAACTGTGAAAAGAGGAAGAGGAACACCTATACAAGGTATTCGCCAAAAACGGATACCCACGCAACTTTATCACCAGATGCCTAAGAGATAGACCACGGAACGAGGACATGCCACAACCAAAAGGACTAGCCACACTACCATACGTCAGGAGCGTCTCAGAACTGACAGCCAGACTACTGAGACCCTTAGGACTCATAACAGCACACAAGCCAACTTCCACACTCAGACAACAACTCAATAGAACAAAGGACCCAATAGCCAGCACGAGCCAAACTAACGTAGTTTACAAAATACCATGCAAGGACTGCACAAAACACTATATAGGACAAACAGGAAGACAGCTAACAATCCGCATCCGTGAACATCAGCTAGCCACAAAACGACACGACCAACTATCCCTAGTAGCCATACACTCAGACAACCAGGAACATGAATTTGACTGGGAAAACACTACCATCATAGGACAAGCCAGACAGAGAACAGCCAGGGAATACCTAGAGGCATGGCATTCATCCACAAACTCCATTAACAGACACATGGACCTGGACCCCATATACAAACCACTACAGCTGAAACTGACACCCGGAAGCGGCAAGAACATCCATCAACAGACACATCGACCTGGACCCCACATACAAACTACTACAGCTGAAACTGACACCCGGAAGCGGCAAGAACAAACCACTATAAATACCGGAAGAAACATCAAAGCAGCACTTCACAGGAGGCTCCAATAGCACTGATGATGTTCCCTAGCCAGGGAATGAAACGTTTGCGGCAAAAACTTGCAGCTCGGCGAACAGAACCACAACATTGGGTCTCATATTGGTCCCAACCCCACCTCCGCTACTGCCTCCATGAATCTGCACTTGACACAGAGACTGCCTGGACCCAAACGTGCCTTCCATACTGCCCACCACAAATCTGTGCTGCTAGGCCCATTCACTGCCACCAATGCTGCCACCACCAGTGACCTCTTCACCAAGAGGCAAATAGAATAAAAGAGAGAAAAAAATGAGAGAAGAAAGAAAAGAAACAAAAATAAACTTGGACAGAGGGATGAGACCAGGGCTCAGAACCCCTCCTTCACCACCCCGACTGGAAGTGGTTGTCAAGTGGACTCTGATTGGTAGCAGCATTACATTAACAATGCACCCATGAATACTGATTGTCAGTTTACTGCCAGGCTTTGTTTAAATTTAAAACCAGGCAGATTGACTCTGATTGATCTGGTTATTGCTGTGTTAAAGGAACCAGCCAATTCCTGTCACCTATTTGTGGAGTTGACATGGGTGCACTTTGCATACATGTTCTTTCTGACGGTCGAGAATAAGGGCCCTACATACTGAAAATCCAAAGTTGATTTGCACACTCCACATTATCTAGCAAATGGTGTCCATTTGAAGAATCACAGCTAAAGATGGACATTGTGTTGGAAGTTTTGCAACTGTTGGCTGTTTGAGCTTGGTCAGTGCTTTAGTAGTTGTGATCAGCTGGTGGGATATGCTGTTTGACATAATCCACCAGTCTTTGGGACATAAGGACTACGTACCCAGCATCGTTGAAGACTTCAAGCTATTAAAAGGGAAAGACAGAGTAGAAAAACATAACATGTTTCCACTGTTTGGGATTCTGGAAGAATGAGGCATGGTCTGAGAATTGGGGATAGTCTGTTTAGGAAGCACAAGAGTGTTAGATGTTTGAGCTCTCTTCCACAAATTGCAGAGGATTCTGCATCAGTTGTTAATTTTAAATATGAGAACTTTTGTTAAGCAAAGGTTTTTAAGGACTATTTAAGAAAGGTGGTAAGTAAAAACCAGGGAACCATAGACTGGTGAGTTTGACGTCGGTGGTGGTCAGGTTGTTGGAGGGAATCCTGTATATGTATTTGGAAAGACAAGGACTGATTAGGGATTGTCTACAGGGCTTGGTGTGTGGGAAATCATGTCTCACAAACTTAATTGAGCTTTTTGAAGAAGTAACAAAGAGGATTAATGAGAGCAGAGGAATGACGTGATCTATATGGACTTCAGTAAGGTGTACAACAAGGTTCCCCATGGGAGACTGGTTAGCAATGCTAGATCGCATGAAATACAGGGAGAACTAGCCAATTGGATATAGAACTGGGTTGAAGGTAGAAGACAAAGGGCAGTGGTGGAGGATTGTTTTTCAAACTGGAGGCCTGTGACCAGTGGAGTGCCACAAGGATCAGTGCTTTTCTTCATTTATATAAATGATTTGGATGTGAACACAGAAGGTATAATTAGTAAGTTTATAGATGACACCAAAATTAGAGGTGAAGTGGACAGAGAAGAGGATTACCTTAGATTACAGATGGAGTTTAATTTAGATAAATGTAAGGTGCTGCATTTTGGGAAAGCAAACCTTAGCAGGACTTATACATTTAATGATCAGTTCAGAGTGTTGCTGAACAAAAAGTGGAGTCGCAGGTAGATAGGATAGTGAAGAAGGTGTTTGGTATGCTTTCCTTTATTGGTCAGAGTATTGAGTACAGGAGTTGGGAGGTCATGTTGTGGCTGTACAGGAAATTGGTTAGGCCACTGTTGGAATATTGTGTGCAATTCTGATCTCCTTCCTATCGGAAAGATCTTCTGAAACTTGAAAGGGTTCAGAAAAGATTTACAAGGATGTTGCCAGGGTTGGAGGATTTGAGCTATAGGGAGAGGTTGAATCGGCTGGGGCTGTTTTCCCTGGAGCGTCGGAGGCTGAGGGGTGACCTTTTAGAGATTTACAAAATCATGAGGGGCATGGAAAGGGTAAATAGACAAGGTCTTTTCTCTGGGATGGGGGAGTCCAGAACGAGAGTGCATAGGTTTAGGGTGAGAGGGGAAAGATATAAAACAGATCAAAGCGGCAACATTTTCACACAGAGGGTGGTGCGTGCATGGACTAAGCTGCCTGAGGAAGTGATGGAGGCTGGTACAATTGCAAAATTTAAAAGGCATTTGGATGGGTATATAAATAGGAGGGGTTTGGAGGGATATGGGCCGCGTGCTGCCAAATGGGACTAGATCAGGTTGCAATATCTGGTTGGCATGGATGAGTTGGACCGAAGGGTCTGTTACCATGCTGTACATCTCTATGATTCTATGCATTTCTGGGGCAGCACAGTGGTCAGCACTTCGGCTTCATAGTAATAGGAACCTGGATTTAATCCCATCCTCAGGCAGCTGTCTGTGTGCAGTTTGTACATTCTCCACGTGTCTGTGCGGGTGTCCTCTGGGTGCTCCGGTTTTCTCTCATAATCCAAAGATGTCCATGGTGGGTGAATTGGCCATGCTAAATTGCCCATAGTTTTCAGGGATGTGTAAGTTAGGTGGATTCGTCAGGGGTAAATGTAGAGTAATAAGATAAGGGGATTGGTCTGGCAGGTTTACTCTTCAGAGGATCGATGCAGACTTTTGGGCTGAATGGCCTGTTTCCTCACTGTGTGGATTCTAAATACATATACTACGTTACTCATTTGTAAAATAGGCAGAATGCCTTTTTTGGTTTCGCCTTGTTCATGGAGAGTAGTATTGATGTTGCTACTGCATAGTAGCAATGTGAAACAGCTAGCTTCAATTCTCGCTCATACTTATAGGTACCTTAACTTACTAGGGTAATGTGAGGTAGACTGGTGAACAAATGGCTCTGGCATATTTACGAGGCCTGCAGTAAGAACAATCTTACAGAATGTGATACTATAGGAATCCCAGTGTGTGTACTGACCAGTGAAGGTAAATTTACACTGAAGGTAGGTTTGCATCAGAAGTAGTACAGAATCCATTTTTCAACTGGGACATCAAAGAAAGGGAGCTCATTTCACCAATCTATTTCAAGCATGAATTTAAGTGCAGATGGGGCCCATTAAGAAATGTAGGGAAATTCTTACATGTAGCTGCAGATGAAAGTATGGCAAAAGAATTGTCTACTTATTGGGAATATTCGAAGGATTGGAGGTTAGTTATCATTTAATGGAAGACATATTTCTCATGAAATCTGACAATGGGTTTGTTCTCCCTGGCAACACCTGTACCAATCAGAGTCTACTTGTCAACCAGCCAACACTCATGCAGTATGAATGGTGGTTTTTCCTTTATTTTGGTATTCTTATGAAATGTCTTGATGAACACAAAATGAAAGCTTAGATAAAAATGTGTATTTTTTTCAGCAGTACTCTAGTTCTGTACAATCAAACCCCTATTTGTACACCTGAGACAGAGGGACAAGAACCAAATTTGAAATATCAACATCGTAGTTCACCTTGTTGATAAGACAAGAACAGGTAAGCTTCGTATGAAATTAAACCTAAAGTTGTGTTGGTTCTCATTTTGAAATGTATTGATAATGTAAAACTGGGAAAGAATCTGACAATTGAATAGGCGCTTATGCAAGTTAAGATTGAAAAGCTTAGTTTACTCTACACTACACTTAATCTGAACCATGCAATTTTCTTTCACTTTTCAACTTGACCCAATGCTTCAATCATAAACAGACTCTGTTCAAAACACACCCACACCATAAGTTCACTAAAGTGGAAGGAGTTTAGCACACAATGAATGATATTATTAAATTTGTAATAAACCACTCTGACTATGTCCTCTCTGAAACCAAAGAGTTTGGTCTTACACATCATTTCAATTTTGGTGTACCTTCAACCCACAACAAATTCCTCTACTCCAAGGAATTTCATCACAAGCCAATGCCCACTGAAAATGATGAGTCCGTGAATGTGTGCCTAACTGATCTAGCACAGATCCAGCTTATTGCTGGATTTTCTGAATGACTTGTCAGTTTTCACATGCAGCATGAATGTCAAGTATTGTTATGATGCCTCAAAGTCAACTTGCATTTACATACCAATAGTTTTGACAAAGGCAGTGGAATAGTCATCCTTAACGTGCATGACTATACCTAAGAAGGGCTTATGCCCGAAACGTCAATTCTCCTGCTCCTCGGATGCTGCCTGGCCTGCTGTGTTTTTCCAGCAACACATTTTTCAACTCTGGTCTCCAGCATCTGCAGTCCTCACTTTCTCCCACTTTTATACCTAATATATGCCATACTTGATGTCAAGTCCAAATTTGTATCCATCTGGCCTGCCACTCAGCATGACTGGACAACTTTCCTGGAAAACAGGCTAAAATAAAAAAAATCAGGGTAAATGTTTAAGGTTCAGTGACCTTTCCTCAGAACTCAGGCCATTCTGAGGAAGGGTCACTGAAGCAGAAAGGTTTACTCAATGTCTCTCCACAGATGCTACCAGACATATTGAGCTTTTCCAGCAATTTCTGGTTTTGTTTCACACAAAAATATGTTTTTTTCAGCCCTATATTATCTATGACCCAGCTCTGTCCAACTTGAACTGGCCAATTGGTTGGGCAAATTGTGATATGCATTTTCGAGCTAGTTTTCCACTTACACAATGAAGGATTCCATTATACTTGAGAAGAGCATATCAACATCAATGCAGTATCTATATGTTCATTTGACATTGCAATTCCATTCTCAAACATATCACTCAAGGAAGCCATAAACATCTACACTGCAACACTACGTCTTGCCAATCTGGACAAATCACCATTTCATGAATCAGTATTTGTTGAACTTAGAAAGTCAGCAACATGTACAGTTGAGTTCAGTTTCGATGATATGCATACCCAAATAGATACAAACCATGAGATCTTTACTGGGTCTGACTCTTACAAATATCTCTGTTGGATGTCATGAGAAACATGTCTTTGACGAAGAAACACCTAACATACAACCGTTGCATATTTCCAATTGGTAAAACAGATACTTGCTACACTTGAATTTGCAGCTGCATGTAAGAATCTTCTTATTGTCTTAATGGGCTTTACCCTGCATTCCAATTTGTGTCTGTACAGTGATTGGAACTATGGTCAATTAGATTTCATTGACTACGAGATCCTTGATTGAGGATGTTAACTTGGCCCAATCAGGGAGCCCTGGCTGACAGATATAAATAGGAAATTCAGAAGGTCTCCTCAATCTAGGGACTGGCACTAGCTGGTCACGACCTGTGTACTGTGCACATGTAAATAAAGGGTGACATGGTGATGGGATTTCAGCCTCTGACCAGTTATTTCAGTTTGGAAGGGAACAGTTAACTGATTTAGTTCTAGTTGAGAAATAGCTGTAGAGTGGGCAGTTCTTTACTTTTGTCTATTGCTGACTCCCATTTGCTAGTCAGTTTATGTATAGCTTTTTTTTTACTAATAAGGCCAATCCTATACTGTATGGAACTGTAGGAATTTCAAATGCTGAAATAGGGCACAAAAACATCCTCTTGGATATTGGTCACCCTGTTCAGTTAATTTCTCACTATATATCAGAAATTCATGGAGGGCTCTGAGGTCCTCAAACATGGCCAGTCCACCTCTGATTAACTGGGAAGGAAATCCTTCAAAGAATATTAACTATAATGCAACTTCGTTGAGCATATTGAGTAGCCCTCTTATGCCAAAGTAGGTAATCTCACTGGATTATTCTATTTTGGATTAAGAATTCTGATTTCAAAACTTCATATTTAGTTGCTCACTAATAGGTAAAGGTCACTAATGAAACTTTCTTTAGATTCTCCTAAAAGCTGAACTCTTCTGTTAAATGGTGGTCTTCAAATATATTTTTTGTTCAGAACTGAAGCAAGCATCAAAATCATTTCAGACATCTACATAAGCATATATACTCTCTAATATTCTGTTGATTAATAACATTGCTTCAGTTGAATCCATTAAATATTGGAGTGTATTAACTGTTTAGCTTCAGGGTTTGGATTTTACTTTCAAGGCAATGGTGTATCTTAAGAACTATTGCCCCTCAATCTTGTGTTCTGTATGGTCTTTCTCTGAACTTAAATCTTTGTGAAAGCATTATCTTTTTTTTCTCGCTACTTCTATTAATTCATACTCTTGTAGAGCTGGTTTAATTCTGTGTCATCTTAGTACTACTTGTGATCTTTTGTACCTTAGCTCATACTCTTGCATTCAAACATGATGTTTAAATTCAATAACTGTACAGTTTACTAGTCTCTGTAAAAGTATTTCCTATATTGCCAATTTTTATACATTCTGTTTTGCAGTAATATTGCATTAATCTTCTCAACAAAACATTACATTCTACAAGTAGTGATTTATTACTTTCAACATTCAGAGTTATGTTTCTTTGCAATATTGCATCTCTGTACTGCTTGCTGGGTCTTACCAGCTTTTTTCTGGGTTTTGCTGCCTTTTTAACCACCTGATTAAAATGGTGGTTAGCTGACTTTTTCATGATTCCCAATTTCTGTAGCCAAAATGGAGATTGCTCAATATTTCAGAAGGAAACTGGTTGATTTCCTACTTTATATAGTTTAAGACAGCAAGCATTTTCTTCGACACATTTTTTTTAACATTATAAGTGCCACAGCCAAAACAATCTTCCCTCTGGAATGGCTGTTTAATTCATGAATACTGCTTGTTTCTCCTTTTTTTCAAACAACCTTTTCAGAGATCCTATTATACACCTCTGGAATAAGTGTGACTTGAATCAGGACCTTCTAGCTCAGAGGTAAGGGGCACTACCACTAGACTATAAGAGCACTCATAATAAATAGGATGCTTAGGAGCTGGACTGAATGCATCTGATCCCTACGAAGGCTAGTGTAGCATCCATTATCTCCACCTACAGACTGTGTATGTGCCTACAGTGTGGGTGCAGCTCATTGCAAGATTAACATAACTCCTTCAGAACCATACAACATGGAGACAAAGGGATGGCATCATTCTATGTCAATATCATAACATAGACTTGGGAAAATTAGCCAACATGTTTTACATCATACTATATTTTGCTCCTGAGGTTCACATAACAGAAGTTTGAACATTTTTTAGTCACTTGTTTCTAGTCTCATTTACTTTTTCTTGACTTGACATTAAAAATTTTGATAATATGTTCAATGTCAATGGAATGTATAAACTGTTGTGGAGGAAAATTGGCTGCCCATTTGTTTGGTTCCCGTTTAGTTGCTGGCATAGATCAGTTTAGACCAATTTCTTCACATCCTGTAAAAATGTTATAGACAACAAAAAAATTAAATGCTGGCAGCTGTTTAGCTATTTCCAAGGTTTCTATCAACACCCCTCTCTATTATATATTCCTGTTCAAGGGTAGTTTACTTATTGGTTTTCACAAAGCAAAAGATGAACTTTGTTATTTACCTGACTTTGCTGCCTGTGAATATTAGCATTGTGGGTCTATGTACAGCAGGTGGACTGCAGCTCACCATCACCTTCTCAAGGGCAACCAGGGACAGGCGATAAATGCTAGCTAGTCAGTGACCCACTTGCCACACGAGTGTATAGAAAATAAACATAAATAAATAAGGGTCACTTGGCGGGTCTTTTTATTGTTTCCAGCTTGACTAATTGAAAGCAGTTTACTCATCAACATTATGTTTCGCATTATTGTTACTATCACTAATGCATCCACATCCACTCAACTAGCATTTACAGCTCGGGCTGTGGAGATTTGTGCTCATGGAAATGGCAACAGTGTCATCTACAAAAGGAGCTCACTTCTCTGCTAGAATTTTTCATATGAACAATTGGTCCCCGCACACATCGCTTGATGTAGAATAGTCCTGATGTGGAGAAAAGAAGCTGTGTCACCAGCAATCATGTAACTTCATCCCAGGAGGAATTTGTCAAAGATCACCAAATCAGTAAGTCACCCGTGTTCCATGGGCTCAAGGCGTGTTGAGACGAGAGCAATGCCTGAATTTCAAATGAAATTTAAATTTTAAGAGATTGCTTGTGTACTTTGGGTTGAATTTACAAATTTCTCTATTATTAATGAATCTCTATGTGCATAAATAAGTATTAAATTTCTAATGTTGCAACCATCAAGAAATTTTTAACAGTATTTCTTGTCAATCTTGAGTATTGTGTAGATATGAAAGGAATCAGACTACCTGTAGTTACAAATTAGATTGGAGCCAGGGCCTTCTTATGGAATTGGATGTCGGTCATTTCAGCTATGATAGAGTAAAGTAATGGTTTGGAGTATGTGTCACTGATATTCATAAATCATATACCACTGGAGGTGGCCATTTAGGCTAGCATGTCTATGCTGTCTATCTCTTTGAAATAGCTATCCAATTTGTCCCACTCCCCTTCTCTCTGTCCATAGCATTTGCAAATGTTTCATTTTCAAGTATATATCAAATTTCATTATGCAAGTTACGAAAGAGAATAATGAAGCCAATTTGTGAGTGGACTTCTTCAGCAATATATCAGCTACCGATAAAATTCAGCTGATACCTGCTGCAGGTTGATTTGTTAATTCTATAGAAACTGTGCAAATTAAGTATAGCGTGAACTGCGATTTCTTTATGTTTTCAAATATGAAGTAGTACTCTACTTATTAATATTCTGGTATTTTATAATGTTTCACTATTTAATCAAACAATCCTTGGAATTAATCAGGCAGCCTTTAGAACATAGTTAATGGACTGCTTTATTTTATTTAACAATTCACTTGAATTGGTGATTTGATTAATGGGAGTTCAATGTATTGATTGTTGTTAAGAATGTTCAACTGATAATTTACCTCAACTGACAAGTTGTTTATAAATTTGAGGTATTAATTATTAGTTTAATATGTTTGTGTGTTTAATTTTCACATTTCAAGATTATTGTGGGAAAGTATGTTACTCAATCATATGACTATTTTCTTTACAGGAATTCATAATTAAAATGACTCACTTAACAAGAATAATTATTCCGAGTCGATTTACAAGGTAGTTATGTAGAGATAACAGTAATAATAAAGTATAATTAGTTTATTGCACAAAATTGACCTGTATTTTATCTGGATATATTAATTTATTTAGTTGTATTTCATCTGTTTGATGTTGTTTACTTTAACTGTTTAATAGAAAGTCGAAACATTAATCTAATTGCCTGATCACAGCAACAAATGATCAAGAAATCCTTGACTGTATATTTGTCCAAAAGAATAGTGAACATGGAAAGATGATTTGTTCCAGTTGTGACTTGTTGATAAATTGATCAGTAATGTGCTACCCCCAACTAGCTTGCCTGTGGATTTACTGTTATTCAAGCAGCTACAGAAATGAAAAAGACTGATGTTAAGCCTTCAGTTAAACCTAGGCATGCCATGGACTCTAGCACCACATGGTCTTATGATCAAATTGTACTACAGCTTCTCTCTAGTGGCTTTCAATGAATAAACTACAGTTTAACAGGAATTGTAAGTTTCTGATCTGACAAGTGTATTGGATATTAGCAAACATTGAAAGGTGATTTTTGATACCTTTAAAAGAAGCATTTTAAGATTTAATTCTCATCAAAATAAGAAGTGATGGTAGAAACAGTAACATCCAAGAGTGAATAACAACAGATTGTTAGCACACTTCTGTGTAAGAGTGCCTCACAATTACACCTCCCCTCAAATATTCATTAAATTAAAAAGCTGAGATGACTGTCAATGGACTTAACTTTCCTCCACTTATTACCTAAGATGTGTTTGTACTCTGAGACATGGATCAGAGGGAAAAGGGATTGAGGTGCATAGCACTGGCTTTCCATATCTTTTGAACTTTATGCATATATTCAAAATTCATGCACAAATCTGAGGCCTCTTCCAAAGGGGAAAAGCCCTTACATTTCAAAAAATGGTTGAAGCATTTAAGTAGGAAATGAATAAGTTGGAAATGTCATCAATATGTCACTTACCTTCTATCAGGGTTTCCACTTGAAGAGTCATAGAGCTGTAAGGCATGGAAACAGACTTTTTGGTCTAACTTGTCCATGCTGACCAGATATCTTAAATTAATCGTGTCCCATTTGCCAACATTTGGCCCATATCTCTCTAAACCTTTCCTATTCATATACCCACCCAGATGCTTTTCAAATGTTGTAACTGTACCAGCTTCCCTGCTTTCTCTGGCAGGTCATTCCATACACGCATCACCCTCTGCGTGAAAAAATGACCATTTAGATCCCTGTTAAATCTTTCCCCTCTCACTTTAAATCCATGCCCTCTTGTTTTGGATTCCCCCACTCCAGGGAAAAAGACCTTGGCTATCCACTCTATCCATGATCCTCATGATTTTATAAACCTCCATAAGATCACCTCTGAGCCGCAGATGCCCTTTGATCAGATGGGTCAATGGGCCAAGGCAGATAGAGTTTCATTTGGATAAACCTGACCTGTTGCATTTTGGAAAGGCAAGTCAGGGTAGGACTTATACACTTATTGGTAAGGCCTTGGATTGTGTTACTGAACAAAGAGACCTTGAAGTGCAGTTTCATAGTTCCTTGAAAGTTGATTCTCAGATAGACAGGATAGTGAAGAAGGTGTTTGGTATGCTTATCTTTATTGCTCAGTGCATTGAGTAAGAGGCTTGATCTCAATAGGTTGTATAGCAAATGAACTTCTGTGCTTGTACCAGACCTGTCAAAGCAGAGGGCTTGCTGACTGTGCTTTTGTGTGGAATTGAGGCTGGAGTCTGGAAGGTAGCAAACTCAGAGCCATTACTTCAGCTGTAGGCTTTCAGGGCTACAACCTTGGGTACATTTTACTTCTCTGCTTTTGAGGATAATCTTCTTCTGGATGTAAATTTGCTCGCTGAGCTGGAAGGTTCATTTTGGGTCCGCTACATAGATGACACCTTTGTCATCACTAAATGAAACAAATTAGAGGAAACCTTCAAGACCATCAATAATATCCTTAGTGGCATAAAATTCACAAAAGAGGAGGAAAACAACAACAAATTGCCATTCCTTGATGTCACAGTAGAGTAAACAAACAATGGGGAACTTCAAATCAGCTTCTACAAGAAAACAACACATACGGACCAAATACCGAACTACAGAAGAAATCATCCCAACACCCACAAACAGAACTGCATTGGAACATTATGTCAATGATAATGCAGCACAGAGGAGCTATGAAGAGCAATGAAAATCACCTATACAGTATTTAAAAAAACAGATATCCAATGAAAACAGTCCTCTGATTTCTCAGCAACAAAACCCAAACAAGCAGACAAAATCCATCCAGAAACCCGAGCCAGTCTCCCCTACATCAAATACATCTCAGAAATACTACCTAGCCGACTCAGACCTCTTGGCATCACGATAGCCCACAAACCCATCAACACATTGAAACAGCAGCTAATTAACTTGAAAGACCCTATACAGATAACAAGCAAAATGAATGTCATTTACAAAATACCTTGCAATAACAGTAACAAACACCACATTGGACAAACAGGTAGAAAATTACCCACCAGGACACATGAACGTCAACTAGCCACAAAAGGACATGACCCACTCTCACTAGTATCCTTACATACAGATGAGGAAGGACACCACTTCAACTGGGACAACACATCTATCCAAGGACAAGCCAAACAGAGACACGCACCAAGAATTCCTAGCAGCGTGGCATTCCAACCAGAACTCTATAGACCAAACTTGACGATTAGGACCCCATTTACCACCCTCTGAGAAAACGAATAGGAAACAACATCACCAATGCAGGAAATGACATCACCAACCCAAGGAACCCTACACACATAAATAGAAAGTGGGTCACTAAGACCAGTGTTTCTTCAAACTCACTATTAAGCGTCTTCATTTTGCTTGGATGTGCTAGCCCCTTTGTGACAGTCTGTACCTGACAAGGCTGAGTTTAGATTCTTTCAATTGTTTCATATTTTGGGTACATTCTGCAGGCACCCCGTAAAAAATTGGATAAGTATCACTGGAGAAGCAATGCCCTGTCAAGATCCACTAAATCAAATTAACAAAAGCTTGTCCGATAAAAGTGTCCTCTCCCATGTCAACTTGCTGAGAAAATCTTTAAAGCTGTTCAATAGGTGAAACGTCCCCAGTGGCTCATGGGAGACTCTGGCATGTGACCGGCCACATTGAATTCAGGAAGGGACTGAACACACCAAGAGACTTTGTCATGATTATACAGAGTCGAAGTCAAGTCTATGGAGGGAGGGCATAAACCTTTAAACAACAGAGATGAGTTTTCAAACACCATATGAAAGAGTGTGCGTAGTGAGCATTAGACTTAGTCATTTGGAATGCATCTAATTTGAATAGACTGTTTAGAAAGAAAAGGAGAAAGTGAGGACTGCATATGCTGGACATTCCTGATGAAGGGCTTATGCCCAAACTGCTCCTCGGATGCCGCCTGACTTGCTGTGATTTTCTAGCAACACACGTTTTGACACTGTTTAGAAAGAGAACAAAAGAAACAGACAACTTAATTTCCTCATTTAAGCTTTGTTATTGAGTTGATTCCAAAAAAATTGTGTCAAAATAAATAGTGAATGCATTGATTTTAATACTTTTCTAATGACGTTTTGGTATGTTAGATGACACCGTAAAATGACCGATACCTATATGTGATGTCGGAGAATGTATATGAAACTTTTTACATGTTGTCAGAAACTTGAACACTAAGTAACAAGTTTATTTGTGCAAATTCTCATTAAATACATTATGTCAAAATATGGTGAATATGAAATATGTGTTTCAATGAGCCAAGAAAGAAACCAGTGGCACATTGAGGGAATGAATGACCTTTGTTGGCTCCGTTAATTAGTACATTCACTGATATAGATAAACATAGATAACAATTATGTCATACAAATCTGCATTTGGTTGTGAAATCCAATGCTGCTTTGTCACCTAAGATTGCATTTGAATCATAAAATCACTAGACTGTGGCCATTTGACCCATCGAGTCCATATCAATTCTCTGAAAAGAGTCTCACCCAGACCCAATCCCATGGCTAATCTGGATTTTTTAGCCTACACATCCCTGAATACTATGGGGAATTTAATATGGCCAATCCATCTAACTCGCACATAGAGTCATAGAGTCTCACAGCACGGAAACAGACCCTTCAGTCCAACCGGTCCTTGCTGACCATAATCCCAAACCAAACAAGTCCCACCCGCATACTCCTGGCCCATATCCCTCCAAAACTTTCCTATTCATGTACTTATCCAGATGTCTTTTAAACCTTTTAATTATACTGGCATCCACCCCATTTCCTCTGGAAGTTCATTCCACACACAAACCACCCTCTGTGTTAAAAAATTCCCCTAGTACTTTTTTAAAATCTCTTTCCCCTCACCTTAAAAATGTGCCCTGTTGTCTTGAAATCCCTCATCCTCAGGAAACGACAACTACTATGAATAGAGTCATACAGCTGTGGGAGGAAACCCAAGATCCTAAAGTAAACTCATGGAAAATGTGTAAACTTCACATGGACAGTCACCTGAGGATGGAATCAAATCTGGGCCCCTGGTGGTATAAAGCAGCAGTGTTAACAATGCAGCCACTGTGGCGCCCCACATTTTCAGCAAAAGCATTGGCAACTATTTAAGTGATAGAACCAATCATCAGGAATCGGAACTTCACAGTAACACTGACTGAAATTGCTTCTAATTTTAATCTCATTCCAAAGATAGCATCCAGGTAGAAAGGCTGCCAGATTTCCTGTCCCTGTATTGACTCCTCTTAGTGGGTTTCTAGTTAAGCTGCTCTTAAATCTTTAATCTGACACTCGTTCACTCCTCAATTTTATCCATAACCTGCTTCATCATGCTATGTGTTTTAAAGGCCATAAGGCCTTTCCACCAGGAAAGAGAAAAACATGGTTATGGTGCAACAGTTAAAAGGTTCCAGCCACTTATGGGACAGTCACTTTTTAGCAAAAGAGCAGAAGAAGCTGCGCAGATTCAGATTGTCAGCAGTGAGAAAGGCTCCCAGATTTGGGTACTTTCTATGAGGATGCTGATGGCAGAACTGAGTTCCAGTAGGATATTGAGGACATGTTCTTGGGTACTGAGCCCTGTGTGAGGCAGGTGTAGTGCAAGCAAGGAGCTAATCCTCCACTGTCCAAGATCTTCCACAGAATGCAGTCAAAGTCTCAATGACCTCACAACAGTCACCAAGGTTAGTCAAGTATTTGAAGCAAGTGCACATTGTCTGTCACTTCAGCTTCACTGATCTTTTTTGTCTGAACTGCAACATTTCCATACAAAGAACACTCTCTTTCAAATAGTCAGCATCTTTCTCACTCAATGCCATTCTTTCAGTTCACTGTCCCTACCACAATAGATTCTGCTATGTTGCAAGGGCAATTCAAAAGGACAAGGGACTTTAAAACTTCATTAATATGGCAGGCAGTCCAGCTAAAGTCTTATACAGCTGCAACATTATTTCCCAACCAGCGAAGGCAAGCATGTTGTATGCCTTTTACCACCTTATCGACTTGTATAGCCATTTTCAGGTGGTTATGGTCTTGCACCCCAAAATCTCTGTATATCAACACTGTTATTTGACCTTCCAAAATGCATCACTTCCCAGTTATCCAGATTCAACCCTGTCACCCATTTCTCCACCTAACTTTCCAGCTGTAACATTTGGCAAACTTCCTCACTATCCTCAATTGCACCGATTTTCATGTCATCTGCAAATTTACTAATCAGACCATCTACATTTTCATCCAGATCATTTATATATGTATATATAACAAACAACACAGGTCCCAGCACTGATCCTTGCCACTGGTCACAGACTTGAAGTCAAAAAACACCCTTCTTCAATTACCCTTTGTCTTCTATGAACAAGTTGATTTTATATTCAACTTGCCAACTCACCATGGATCCCATGTGACTTAATCATCTGGACCAGCCTACCATGAGGGACCTTGTCAAATGCTTGAGAAAAATCCGCATGAACAACATCCACTGCCCTACTCTTATTAATCATCTTTGTTATTTCCTCAAAAATGTCAATCAAATTCATGAGATGAGATTGCACAAAACCATGCTGTCTATCCCAGTAAGTCCTTTTTTTCCAAATCCTGTCCCTAAGAATCTTCTCCAATGATTTCCCTACCACTGATATAAGCCTATAATTTCTTGACTTATCCCTGTTGCCCTTCTTACACAAAGGAACAAAGTGGCTATTCTCCACTCTTCTAGGAAATTACCTGTGGCGAATGAGGATACAAATTCTCTGTCAAAACCACAATAATCTCCCCCTTTGCCTCCTTTGGTATCCTGGGATAGATCCCATCAAGCCTTGTTGACTTATCTACTTTAATATTTTTCAATATACCTGTCACTTCCTTAATATTTACATTTGTGGGCGTCACTGTGGCACAGTGGTTAGCACTGCTGCCTCACAGCGCTGGAGACCCGGGTTCAATTTCCGACTCAGGCGACTGACTGTGTGGAGTTTGCACGTTCTCCCCGTGTCAGTGTGGGTTTCCTCCGGGTGCTCCGGTTTCCTCCCACAGTCCAAAGATGTGCGGGTTAGGTGAATTGACCATGCTAAATTACCCATAGTGTTAGGTTAGGGGTATGGGTGGGTTTCGCTTCGGCGGGTCGGTGTGGACTTGTTGGGCCGAAGGGCCTGTTTCCACACTGTAAATCTAATCTAATGCCCTGGAATAACAACACTTTACTCTTTGTCGTTACTGAATATTGATGCAAAGTACTCATTAAGAAAGACCTCCAAGATTAGTTGTGAATTACAACAGGATCTGGACCATTTGGGCCAATGGGCTGAGAAGTGGCAGATGGAGTTTAATTCAGATAAATGCGAGGTGCTGCATTTTGGGGAAGCAAATCTTAGTAGGACTTATACACTTAATGGTAAGGTCTAGGGAGTGTTGCTGAACAAAGATACCTTGGAGTGCAGATTCATAGCTCTTTGAAAGTGGAGTCGCAGTAGATAGGATAGTGAAGGAGGTGTTTGGTATGCTTTCATTTTTTGGTCAGAGTATTGAGTACAGGAGTTGGGAGGTCATGTTGCAGCTGTATAGGACATTGGTTAGGCCACTGTTGGAATTGATGGAATATTGCATGCAATTCTGGTCTCCTCCCTATCGAAAAGATGTTGTGAAGCTTGAAAGGGTTAAGAAAAGATTTACAAGGATGTTGCCAGGGTTTGAGGATCTGAGCTATAGGGAGAGACTGAACGGGCTGGGGCTGTTTTCCCTGGAGCGTCAGAGGCTGAGGGGAGACCTTATAGAGGTTTACAAAATTATGAGGGGAATGGATATGATAAATAGACAAAGTCTTTTCCCTGGGGTTGGGGAGTCCAGAACTAGAGGGCATAGGTTTGGGGTGAGAGTGAAAAGATACAAAAGAGACCTAAGGGGCAACATTTTCACTCAGAGGGTGGTACATGTATGGAATGAGCTGCCAGAGAATGTGGCGGAGGCTGGTACAATTGCAACATTTAAGAGGCATTTGGATGGGTATATGAATAGGAAGGGTTTGGAGGGATATAGGCTGGGTGCTGGCAGGTGGGACTAGATTGGGTTGGGATATCTGGTCAGCACGGACGGGTTGGACCGAAGGGTCTGTTTCCATGCTGTACATCTCTATGACTCTTAAGATCTCTCCCACTTTTTCTGGCTCTGCACAAAAATTCCCTCTTTTGTCCTTGATTGCACCTACCTATTCGCTAGCTACCCTCTTGCTCCTGGTGTAAATGTCTTGGGCTGAAAATGTGTTGCTGGTTAAAGGCAGCATCCAAGGAACAGGAAATTCGACGCTTTGGGCCAGAGCCCTTCATCAGGAATGAGGAGAGTGTGCCAGGCAGGCTAAGATAAAAGGTAGGGAGGAGGGACTTGGGGGAGGGGCGATGGAGATGTGATAGGTGGAAGGAGGTCAAGGTGAGGGTGATAGGCCGGAGTGGGGTGGGGGCGGAGAGGTCAGGAAGAAGATTGCAGGTTAGGAGGGCAGTGCTGAGTTCGAGGGAATCGACTGAGACAAGGTGGGGAGAGGGGAAATGAGGAAACTGGAGAATTCTGAGTTCATCCCTTGTGGTTGGAGGGTTCCCAGGCGAACGATGAGGCGCTCTTCCTCCAACCGTCGTGTTGTTATGTTCTGGTGATGGAGGAGTCCAAGGACCTGCATGTCCTCGGTGGAGTGGGAGGGAGAGTTAAAGTGTTGAGCCACGGGGTGGTTGGGTTGGTTGAGCCACGGGGTTGTTGGGTTGGTTGGTCCGGGCATCCCAGAGGTGTTCCGTGAAGCGTTCCGCAGGTAGGCGGCCTGTCTCCCCAATATAGAGGAGGCCACATCGGGTGCAGCGGATGCAATAGATGATGTGTGTGAGGTGCAGGTGAATTTGTGGCGGATATGGAAGGATCCCTTGGGGCCTTGGAGAGAAGTAAGGGAGGAGGTGTGGGCGTAAGTTTTGCATTTCCTGCGGTTGCAGGGGAAGGTGCCGGGAGTGGAGTTGGGTTGATGGGGGGTGTGGACCTGACGAGGGAGTCGCGAAGGGAGTGGTCTTTGCGGAAGGCTGATAGGGGAGGGGAGGGAAATATATCCCTGGTGGTGGGGTCCGTTTGGGATAAATGTCTTGGGATTCTCCTCAATTCTACAAGGACATTTGATGGTCCCTATTAGCCCTCTTAATTCCTTGCTTGGTCTTGATGGTATTACTGATCCTATCTCTCCACATATATCAGTCCCACCATCTCAGGAATCAGTAAACCTTTATTATACTCCCTCAATTCACAGCATTTCCTTCCTCAGATACGGAGACCAAGAATCTAGTTGAATACAATACTCCACTTGTACTTACCAATGTCTTGCACTGTTGCCTGCTCTTCTGCTAAAGACCTCTTGCTATAAGGCCAACACACAATTTGCCTTTTTCCTCGCCTGCTGCACTTTCAACATCAGCTTCACAAGGATATTCAAGTTTTTTTTGCATCAATACCTTTCTCAGTTCATTACCAAAAGTGGATAATCTCACATTTATTCATATTTTACGACAATTGCCATGTATTTGCCCATTTCCTTACCTTGTCCAAATTGAAATGAACCATCTTTGCATCCTCCTCAAAGCATACCTCACATACCACCCTTGTGTCTTCTGAAAACCTGGAGATATTTTATTTAGTTCCCTCGCCAAATCATTAGAATATAATGTTAACAGCTGGGATCCCACCAGTCACTGCCTGCTGAAAAAGATCTGTTTATTCCTACCCTTTATTTATCCATTTTAGTACACAACCTTCAACCCAGGCACTTTAATTTTGAATGCTAATCTCTTAGTGGGAACTGATGAAAGCCTTCTGAAAGTCTAGGTAAATCACATTCCATTGGGTTCACTTAACCATTCTACTAGCTGCATTCGCAAAAACCTCCAGCAGCTTAGTCGAGTTTACATTCCTTCATAAATTCATGCTGCTTCTGTCTGATGCTGTCACCATCTCTGCTACTGCTGCTACAGCTTTTATAAGGGCATTAACAGCTTAGGTTTCCAGCAGAATATCAGGACTGCTTTATAGTAATTTAGATGCTTTGTTCTAAAGGTACAGTTATTCAAGCAAGTCAGTTAGCGAACTAAAACTTCACAAAATACATGATTCTTGTTTAAATATAAAGTGCCTTTTGGAATTCAAGCTGCAAATTTCAAACTTTTTGCTTACTTCTTTGAAGCAGATAGACAGAACTTGAATTGCATGAAGTGTAATTATGCAAAAAACACAATCGCTTAACCCAGTCCCTCTGGTATGTTCAATTGTATTAAGCCAGCAAGACCAGTTCCTCACAAACAGTTATCCTGTTAATTGTCTCACTACTAGAAATTCAAATTGAATCATTTAAAAAAACATTAAGCAAATTCATAAAACGTTACTTCAAACCAATAAAATTAAAATAAATGTTGCATCATATCCTGAAAATTGGCAGCATTATCAAAATCTCACAGTCCCAACCATGAGAAAGAAAATGTATTGACACTGATTCCTCTCATTACCCAAATATAATCTCAATTTATTTCTGTAAAATTCTGATGTTTAAGGGCCTCATCAAGAGGAGCAGTCAAAAGTATCTGCTATCAAAGAGAGCTATCAAGCCATTTAAAAGCTCCTGCCCTTCAAAACTATGGAAGAAAATCTTGGAGTGTTAAAACAAATACTTGCCTGCCCAATCTATGGATTTTACAGCTTCCGATATTGGAATACCTCTGTATTCACAACCATTCATTATTACATGAGGGTATTTACCATTTCACAGTTGGATTGGCTGTTACAAGTAGCTTTATAGAGTCTTTCTGGGGCTGGGAATTACATTGATTCTTGTTACAAGGGATATAGCACTTAATTGAAATATTTGTTGCTGTAAGCATTTAGTTGAACAAATATAAATATAAGAAATGGGCCTTTATTAAGAAGAGTTTCTTTCTTCAATATAGTGAAGTCTGCAGTAGACACTTTTCTAGAGGTTTTCCCACATGAGAGGCAGTGGGAAAGTTGATGGGATGGGTAGGTTGGTGCCAGAAAGATCTTCAACTCCTTCTTACCCCCTCAGAAATTCAGTTCTGGGCAGGAAGACATGTGATCAACCTTCTCTTGCCCCAGCCATTCACTTAATGACAAGTTAAAGGCCTCATCTTGTTAGTCCCACAATTACTTTGGCTCTCTGCAGAATGAGATAAAGTTGGCCTAACCAACCGCAAACTAAGGAGGGTAGGCTATCAGTTTGGGCCGAGCATCCTGCAACCTGCACTAATTTGTATCAAGGGATTTATCCTTCTTTCTATCTTTATTTTTCTTCTTTCTTCTTCTTTATTATTACTCTTCTTCATTATTCTTCTTTCCATCTGTCTGTAATCCGAAGCCCGAAGCATCTCACCACATTAAACAACACCTACCTTTCTTAGCATTGATCCCACAACCAGGAGTCTGGGATGATGGTAGCCCATCAGTTGTAATGCTGCCAAGTTCTGGAGATGCTCATCTCTGATTGGCAGCCAATCAGCTAATTAACGCAAGGTCTGGTGGACTTTTCTCCATAAAGCTTTCCCACTTTCAGACAATGCAAAATTAAAAATATTCCACCTTTAATACATTATTCCAGAGAACATTATTTTGTTTCATCTGAGGCCTGTCCATAGGTGAATTAGCATGTTGGATGAAAAGACAAAGAATGGTAGGTGGTGAACATGGGTTGGCATTCATTGGTACTAAGTTGGTACAGGGGCAATAAATTGCCATGAGGTGAGAAGAGGGACATAAACTGGCACAGAGAGCATGAGTGACCATGGTTTGTGAGGGACATAACTTGGCAGATGGTCATTAGTAGCCATGTGGGAGCTGAAGGCCTGTTTCTGTGCTGTGCTTCTTTTTTGTTCTTTGTTCTGTCTGGGTAATTTAGGGTGCATAGCCTGGCAGAGAATTGTAAAGGGCAATGGAGATTGGTTAAGAGGGCCTGCAGTGGCATGGATGGGGCCATAAGTGATTGGTGGAGGATGTTCCATGTTCTATTTTTGAGTTTAATGTAAATAAAGGGCATGGAATGTACGAAAGTGCTCAATGATACAGGTTCCTTCTTATGTTCCTGAATGAGGAAGAGAACAGAATCACAGAATTGCTATGGCTCAGAAGGTGGGTATTGAGCGGACTGTGCTTGCACTGGCTAATGAAGTGAACACCATTGCCAAGTGCCAAACTTGTACAAAACTCAACTACAGGCTTGTGTGACATCTCCCACATGTCAAGGTGCACCTCCACACTTGTCATTTACTGTGTCCGGTGCTCGTGATGTGGTCTCCTCTACATTTGTGAGGTAGGACGCTAACTTGCGGAATGTTTCAAAGGACATCTCTAGGACACACACACACTAAACAACCCCACCATCCCATGGCCGACCACTTCAACTCCCCCTCCCACTCTGCCAAGGGCATGCAAGTTCTGGGCCTCCTCCCCCACCAAATCCTAGCCACCCAACACCTGGAGAAAGAACACCTCATCTTCTACCTTGGGACCCTCCAACCACATGGGAACAATATTGATTTCACCAGTATCCTCATCTACCATCCCCTAAACTTATTCCAGATCCAACCCTCCAACTTGGCACTGCCCTCTTGAACTGCCCTACCTGTCCATCTTCCTTCCCACTTATCTGCTCCACCCTCCGCTTCAACCTAATCCCCAGGACCTGATCAGGTGTACCCGAGAACTCTGTGGGAAGCTTGAGAAGTGATTGCTGGGCCTTTTGCTGAGATATTTGTATTATCGATAGTCACAGGTGAGGTGCTGGAAGACTGGAGGTTGGCAAACGTGGTGCCATGTTTAAGAAGGCAATAAAGACAAGTCAGGGAACTATAGACTGGTGAGCCTGGGCAAGTTGTTGGAGGGAATCCTGAGGGACATGATGTACATGTATTTGGGAAGGCAAGGACTGATTTGGGAGAGTCAACCTGGCTTTGTGCGTGGGAAATTATGTCTCACAAACTTGATTGAGTTTTTTGAAGAAGTAACAAAGAAGATTGATGAGGGCAGAGCAGTAGATGTGATCTATATGGACTTCAGTAAGGCGTTCGGCAAGGCTCCCCAGGGAGACTGATTAGCAAGGTTAGATCTCATGGAATGCAGGGAGAATTAGCCACTTGGATACAGAACTGGCTGAAAGGTAGAAGACAGAGGGTGGTGGTGGAGGGTTGTTTTTCAGACTGGAGGCCTGTGACCAGTGGAGGATCGATACTGGGCCCTCTACGTTTTGTCATTTACATAAATGATTTGGATGCGAGCATAAGAGGTTCAGTTAGTAAGTTTGCAGATGACACCAAAATTGGAGGTGTAGAGGACAGAGAAGAGGGTTACCTCAGATTACAACAGGATCATGATCAGATGGGCCAATGGGCTGAGAAGTGGCAGATGGAGTTTAATTCAGATAAATGTGAGGTGCTGCATTTTGGGAAAGCAAATCTTAGCAGGACTTATACACTTAATGGTAAGGTCCTAGGGAGTGTTGCTGAACAAAGAGACCTTGGAGTGCAGGTTCATAGCTCTTTGAAAGTGGAGTCGCAGGTAGACAGGATAGTGAAGAAGGCATTTGGTATGCTTCCCTTTATTGGTCAGAGTATTGAGTACAGGAGTTGCGAGGACATGTTGCAGCTGTACAGGACATTTGTTAGGCCACTGTTTGAAAATGCGTGCAATTCTGGTCTCCGTCCTATTGAAAAGATGTTGTGAAACTTGAAAGGGTTCAGAAAAGATTTACAAGGATGTTGCCAGGGTTGGAGGATCTGAGCTACAGGGAGAGGCTGAACAGGCTGGGACTATTTTCCCTAGAGCGTCGGATACTGAGGGGAGACCTTATAGAGGTTTACAAAATTATGAGGGGCATGGATAGACAAAGTCTTTTCCCTGGGATCGAGGAGTCCAGAACTAGAGGGCATAGGTTTAGGGTGAGAGGGGAAAGATTTAAAAGAGACTTAAGGGGCAACTTTTTCGCGCAGAGGGTGGTATGTGGATGGAATGAGTTGCCAGAGGAAGTGGTGGAGGCTGGTACAATTGCAACATTTTAGAGGCATTTGGATGGGTATATCAATAGGAAGGGTTTGGAGGGATATGGGCCAGGCGCTGGCAGGTGGGACTAGATTGGGTAGGGATATCTGGTCGGCATGGATGGGTTGGACCGAAGGGTCTGTTTCCATGCTGTACATCTCTATGACTCTATGACTCTATCACCAACAACCCCTACCTTCATCTACTTATCGCATTCCCTGCTACCTTCTCCCCAGCTTCCCCCCTCCCATTTATCTCCCAGTCCCCTTGGGTCCTTCCACATTCTTGATGAAAACCTTATGCTCAAAACATTGACTCTCCTACTCCTCGGATGCTGCCTGACCGGATGTGCTTTTCCAGCGCCACACTTTTTGACTCTGGAGTGTGTACAGCAAAGGTTGACCAGACTGATTCCTGGGATGGTGGGACTAACGAATGAAGAGTGATTGAATCTTTTAGGATGGTATTCACTACAGCTGAGAAGATGAGAGGCGCTGTCATAGAAACCTACAAAAGTCTAATGGGACTAGACAGGTTTGATGCAGTAAGTTTGATCCTGATGGCGGGGGAGCCCAGAATCAGAAGTCATAGCTTAAAAATAAGATGTGAACTTTTGAGGACTGTGATGAGGAGAATTTCCCCAAAGTATGTTGAGCCTGTGGAATTCACTCCCACAGAAAGGAGTCAAGGCCAATACACGCTATAATTTCCAGAATGAGTTTGAGATCTCACTCAGCTCTAAAGGAATCAAAAATGTGGGGGAAAACTGGGAATAGTCCATTGAGGTGGATAATCAACCATGATCATAATAAATGGGAGACCACACTTTAAGAGCTGCATGTATCAAGATTAGAGTGGTGCTGGAAATGCATGGCAGGTCAGGCAGCATCTAAGGAGCAGGAAAATCGATGTTTTGGCAGGAGCCATTCATCAGGAATGAGGCTGGAAGCCTCAGGGGTGGAGAGATAAATGGGAGGGTGTGTAGCTGAGGAGAAGATAGCTGGGAGTGCAATAGGTGGATGGAGGAAGGGGTAAAGGTGATGGGTCGGAGAGGAGGGTGAGTGGATCGGTTGGAAGGAAGATTGACAGGTGGGACAGGTATGAGGTGCTGGTGCTGAGATGGAAAGTTGGAACTGGGGTAAGGTGGGGGGAGGGGAAATGAGGAAACTGGTGAAGTCCACATTGATGCCCTCGGGTTGAAGGGTCCTGAGGCAGAAGATAAGACATTCTTCCTCCAGGAGTCGGGTGGTGAGGGAGTGGTGGTGGAGGAATCTGAGGACCTGCATGTCCTCAGCAGAGTGGAAGGGGGAATTGAAATGTTCGGCCACGGGGCGCCGGAGTTGATTGGTGCGGGCATCATGAAGATACCACATCGGATGCAATAAATGATGTGTGGATGTGCAGGTGAAACTTTGATGGATGTGAAAGGCTCCTTTGGGGTGTTCAATGGAGGTGGCGGGGGAGTGTGGCCAGAGATTTTGCAATTCCTGCAGTGGCAGGGGACGGTGCCAGGAGGGGAGGGTGGGTTGTTGGGGAGCGTGCACTTGACCAGGGAGTTACGGAGGGAATGGTCTTTGCGGAAAGAAGATAGAGTTGGGGAAGGAAATATATCTTGGTGATGGTGTCTGTTTGTAACTGGCAAACATGTGGTGGATGATGCGGTTTTTGCAGAGGTTGGTAGGTTGGAATGTGAGGACCAGAGGCAGGGGAGGTTCCTTGTTACGGTTGGAGGGATGGGGTTTGAGGTCGGAGGTGCGGGATTTGGATGAGATGCGTTGGAGGGCACCTTCAACACGTGGGAGGGGAAATTACGGTCTTAAAAGAAGGAGGCCATCTGGTGTGTTCTGTGGTGGAAATGGTCCTCCTGGGAGCAGATACGGCGGAGGCGGAGGAGTTGGGAATACGGGATGGCATTTTTGCAGGAGGTAGGATGGGAAGAGGTGTAATCCAGGTAGCTGTGGGAGTCTGACCTGCTGTGCATTTCCAGCACCATTCTAATCTTGAGGAGGGAAGTTAAGAAACATATAAAGTTAAAAGAGAAAAAGTATAACATAACAAAGATAAGTGGGAAAATGGAGGACTGGGAAGCTTTTAAAGAACAACAGAGGATTACTAAGAAGGAAATACGCAGAGAAAAAATGAGGTACGAAGGTAAACTGGCCAATAATATAGAGGAGGATAGTAAAAGTTTTTTTAGGCATGTGAAAGGCAAAAAAATGATTAAGACTAAAATTGGGCCCTTGAAGACAGAAACAGGGGTATATATTACGGGGAACAAAGAAAAGGCAGAAGAATTGAATTGGTACTTCAGATCTGTGTTCACTGGAGAAGACACAGGCAATCTCCCTGAGGTAACAGTGGCTGAAGGTCCTGAACTAAAGAGAATTTATATTTGCTAGGAATTGGTGTTGGAGAGACTGTTAGGTCTGAAGGTTGTTAAGTCTCCAGGGCCTGATGGTCTACATCCCAGGGTACTGAAGGAGGTGGCTCGAGAAATCGTGGATGCGTTGGTGATTATTTTCCAGAGTTCAATAGATTCGGGATAAGTTCCTGTGGATTGGAAGGTGGCTAATGTTATAACACTGTTAGGCCAGTTAGTCTGACCTCAGTGGTGGGAAAGATGCTGGAGCCTATTATAAAGGATGAAATTACGACACGTCTGGATAGTAGTAACAGGGTAGGTCAGAGTCAGCACGGATTTATGAAGGGGAAATCATGCTTGACTAATCTTCTGGAATGTTTTGAGGATGTAACTCTGAAGATGGACGAGGGAGATCCAGTAGATGTAGTGTACTTGGACTTTCAGAAAGCTTTTGAAAAGTCCCACATAGGAGATAAGTGAGCAAAATTAGGGCGCATGGTATTGGGGGCAAAGTACTAAGTTGGATTGAAAGTTGGTTGGCTGATAGGAAACAAAGAGTAGTGATAAACGGCTCCAGTTCGGAATGGCAGGCAGTGACCAGTGGGGTACTGAGGGATCAGAGCTGAAAATGTGTTACTGGAAAAGTGCAGCAGATCAGGCAGCATCCAAGGAACAGGAGATTCGATGTTTCGGGCATAAGCCCTTCTGCTGCGCTTTTCCAGTAACACATTTTCAGCTCTGATCTCCAGCATCTGCAGTCCTCACTTTCTCCTACGCAGGGATCAGTACTGGAACCGCAGCTTTTTACAATATATGTTAATGATATAGAAGATGATATTAGCAATAACATTAGCAAATTTGCTGATGATACTAAGCTGGGTGGCAGGGTGAAATTTGATGAGGATGTTAGGAGACTACAAGGTGACCTGGACAAGTTAAGTGAGTGGTTAGATGCATGGCAGATGCAGTTTAATGTGGATAAATGTATAGTTATCCACTTTGGTGACAAGAACAGGAAGGCAGATTACTACCTAAATGGAGTCAAGTTAGGTAAAGGGGCAGTACAGAGAGATCTGGGTTTTCTTGTACACCAGTCAATGAAGGCAAGCATGCAGGTACAGCAGGTAGTGAAGAAAGCTAATGGCATGCTGGCCTTCATAACAAGAGGGTTTGAGTATAGAACCAAAGAGGTTCTTCTGCAGCTGTACAGGGCCCTGGTGAGACCGCACCTGGAGTACTGTGTGCAGTTCTGGTCTCCAAATTTGAGGAAAGACATTCTGGCTATTGAGGGAGTGCAGCGTAGGTTCACGAGGTCAATTCCTGGAATGGAGGGATTACCTTACACTGAAAGACTGGAGTGACTGGGCTTGTATACCCTTGAGTTTAGAAGACTGAGAGGGGATCTGATTGAGACATATAAGATTATTAAAGGATTGGACACTCTGGAGGCAAGAAACATGTTTCCGCTGATGGGTGAGTGCTGAACCAGAGGACACAGCTTAAAAATACGGGGTAGACCATTTAGGACAGAGATGAGGAGAAACTTCTTCACCCAGAGAGTGGTGGCTGTGTGGAATGCTCTACCCCAGAGGGCAGTGGAGGCCCAGTCTCTGGATTCATTTAAGAAAGAATTGGATAGAGCTCTCAAGGATTGTGGAATCAAGGGTTATGGAGATAAGGCAGGAACAGGATACTGATTAAGGATGATCAGCCATGCTCATACTGAATGGTGGTGAGGCTTGAAGGGCAGAATGGCCTACTCCTGCACCTATTGTCTATTGTCTATTGTCCATTGACTCTAATCTCCAGCATCTACAGTCCTCACTTTCACCTTGAAGAGCTGCATGGCCTATAGTTGCTCCTATTTTCTACATTTCCATGTATCTGCTGTGAAGACTGATGCGAAGTGTTTCCTTAACTCCTCTGCCATTCTCAACACACAACAGCACGAGAAGTCAGGAGCAGCACACAAATTAGTTTCTTGGTGTAACTTTAGAATCTTACATAAACTCGTAAAATTATTGATATTGTCACAATAATTATTTAAGGCTGAGTTGGAGGAGAACAACATTATTTACATTTGGACCTCAAATTAATTCCATAGCGTTATGTCAACAAAATCATGATGGTTCTGAACCCTCACTGGCAAGGTCCCTGCAGTTTCTAAAGTGCTAAGTAGTCAGTTTCTTACAGAAACAATATCCAAGTAAGGAGAGCTTGTCATCAGGAAATTGAATTGATTGTCAATAAAATTATGAAGAGGATGCTTTGGGGATAGAGCCGACATAATATTGAATTTATTGCCTGTCTACTTCTATATAGGCATTAACAGCAAAAATCACAGACGAAAACTTCTCCAAGTCTGACATTGATCTATTCATAAACCCCTTCTAAATAATGGTCCACACACAGAAAATCATTAACTGTGACAGTATATCACACTACAGATCATAAAGGTCAGTTTTTCCCCTCAAAGAGAGTTAACTATCTATGGTTAGTCAGCATGTGATTTGAAGATTTCCAAATAAAAGAAAAGGTCTGTTGAATATGGCTGGTGTTGTTTACGTTGAAAACAAATCAACTCAAAATTTGTAACAGAAGTATTTACTTCTCTGGTTTTTTGAGTGACTTGCGATTGTGCAGTGATGCCACGGTTACACTGACTGAGTAATCTCATGTTCGGAGATATAAATCAACACCTTTGAGACTTGCAAGAGAACTTCACTGATTATTTTATTTCAAGAAAATTGCATACAATTGTCTAAACAATGTATCTCAATTGGTGAACATTTCAATTCTGGTTGGGGTCAAAAGGCTCTAATCCTGTTTGTTCCACTGTTTTGTGATAAATGGAAAACTTATCAATGTTAAAAAGTGAAGAGCATAAAGCTGCTGTGAAGAAAAACTGAACTACTCCCATACATTTGGAGGACACTAACATTGCATCATGAAGGGTCCTGATAGCTGGAAGGGCCAAACAGCATCTGTCTCTTTCCAATTTGTCTCACTCAAGAAGCATCTTTAGGTTGAAAACAGCAATATTGATTATTTACTGAATATGCCAAAAGCAAGTGTCAAGTCTTGTTTGCTTAACCTCTAGAAAATTCCTCTGTACCCATTTTGCAGCCTTGAAATTTGGTCCTGCAGGATTCCCCAGTTTGTTGCAATCCCCACAGACGCCATTAAGCTTTTAAAAGTAAAGACTTTCCCAGTTACTAATAAGGACACAATTTTATGGTTTAAGATGTTTGCTGCAACAAAGAAAATAAAATCAACATAAGCAAACACTATATTAGCAAAATGATCATTTTGCCTTTGGCTGTGTTGGCTCACACCATCAAGAAAGGTTCTCATTGCGATGCCAGAACTGCAGTGACATCATTCCATCCCAATCACTGATATCCATGTGTTTACTTGGTTAGTGACATTATATTAACTGACAGGACATTCCACAAAGGGCACATAGAGGGTGTCCAATCAAGGTGGGAAAACGTTTGCTCAGATAATCTAGAATTTAGACTGGTCTAAGTTTCTGTTAAGATCAAAACATAGGTGTTGAGGAGCCAGGTTTCAGGATAGTACAGTAAGGAACTTCTGTCTTTGGGAACTTGGTGTTTTTTTTGTGTTTCAGAGAGAGAGAGAAGAGGTTTTCCTGTCCACAAATAGAAATCAGAATTGAATCATGAGTTTGTCTTGTATCTGATATGATTTTCTTTAGTGCCTTTTATCTGGAATCTGTCATGTATCTCTGAAAAGCATAATTTGTGTTTTTTTCTTGGTACTTAATACATTAATTGAACCACAAAAATATTTATGTTGTTTCTTAAGGTCAATAAACTTTGATATTATTCATCAACTCAATATTTTAGCCTTACCTTGTTGGTATATCTCTGTTGTGCCAGGAACATCTAAATTGCCAAGTTGGAAGGGTGTAATTTGAATCTTATATTTTCATCTGCAGAACCAAATTGAAGTAATCTCTATTATGTAAACTCCATTTTAAAACCCGCAGCAAGAACCTGCAAATGTTCTCCGGAACTTCACCTGATAACAACATTGGTGGAGAGACTAAAAACAGTGTGAAAAATTAAACAGTGGTAGAGTTGGTATGGCAGGAATAACCTCATTTCATGTTCTTAATGAACACGCAGACCAGGGCAAAGCTCGGTAGAAAATTGCTCTAGATGATTGACAAGCACAGTGCCAAGTGAAAACCTGAGCGTGGATTAGACCTTGCTGATGTGAGAGACATTTGGTCATGCTAGGCACAAAAATGACTGAATTTGAGAAAGAGATTCATCTTCTATTGAAATGCCTCAGGGTTAGTTACAAATACTAACAAATATCAAGTCAGTAACTCGATATACCCAGTAAGAAGCATTGAAGGTGATGTGCTTCCAATGTAAGGGCTAAACAGAAAGACCACAACTTATAAGGATGTAATCAGGACTTTGATGTTTTATTGGTTAAGCACAACATTGTCACTTAGAAGACAAAATACATCAGAAAAAAAAATCAAGGTTCTAAGGAAGGCATGGATTCCCTTGTTAATGACTATTACAGTTTAGCAGACAATGCAATTACAGAGGATTATCAGATGATTTGAGCAGAGTTAGCAAAGTGGGGAAGATCAAACATTGATTACAATGGTACAGTTGGTCAGTCAGGCTGAGGTGTGAAAACAGAATTGAGTCTTTATTATGGGAGAAAGAAAAAGCCGTTGGACTAAACAATTTGAATGCAACAAGTATATTGGGTGGGATATCCATTATGGCTTTTGTTCTTTGTGATTGCTGTTGCTCACATAATGTGCCCTAATAGTCATAGAGTCATAGAGATGTACAGCATGGAAACAGACCCATCTTGCCAACCAGATATCCCAACCCAATCTAGTCCCACCTGCCAGCACCCAGCCCATATCCCTCCAGACCCTTCCTCTTCATAGACTCATTCAAATGCCTCTTAAATGTTGCAATTGTACCAGCCTCCACCATATCCTCTGGTAGCTCATTACATACGCGTACCACCCTCTGTGTGAAAAAGTTGCCCCGTAGGTCTCTTTTATATCTTTCCCTTCTCACCCTAAACCTATGCCTTCTAGTTCTGGACTCCCCGGCCCCAGGGAAAAGACTTTGTCTATTTATCCTAATAAATAGTTTTGTAAACCTCTATAAGGTCACCCCTCAGCCTTCAACACTCCAGGGAAAACAGCCCCAGCCTGTTCAGCCTCTCCCTAAAGCTCAAATCATCCAACCCTGGCAACATTCTTGTAAATCTTTTTTGAACCCTTGCAAGTTCCACAACATCTTTCTGATAGGAAGGAGACCAGAATTGCATGCAATATTCCAACAGTGGCCTAACCAATGTCCTGTACAGCCGCAACATGACCTCCCAACTCCTGTGCTCAGTACTCTGACCAATAAAGGAAAGCATTCCAAATGTCTTCTTCACTATCCTATCTACCTGCGACTCCACTTTTAAGGAGCTATAAACCTGCACTTCAAGGTCTCTTTGTTCAGCAACACTCTCTAGGACCTTACGCCTATCCATGTATTTATCCAAATACCTTTTAAATGTTGATGATGTATCTGCCTCAAACACTTCTATTGGCAGCTCATTTCATATGCATACCACTCTCTGTCCAAAAAAAGGTGAGCGTTGCTCTGCTCATTTAGTATTAATCTGCTTCTTACAAGTGTTTTGATCATGCTCTTATTTTATTTTGTTGAATCATGGAGCAAGTCAGCTATGAAAAGAGATTAAATAGTTTGAGATTGTTTTCTTGGAAACCAAGAAGGCTGAGGAGGGTCTGACTGCAATGTATAAAGTCTGAGGGACACAGGGAGGATAGATAGAACATAGAACATAGAACAATACAGTGCAGAACAGGCCCTTCGGCCCTTGATATTGCACCGACCTATGAACTATTCTCAGCTTGTCCCCCTGCACTATCCCAAAATCATCCATGTGCTTATCTAAGGTTTGTTTAAATCTCCCGAATGTGGCTGAGTTGACTACATTGGCAGGTAGGGCATTCCACGCTCTTTCCAGTCTCTGCACAAAGAACCTGCCTCTGACATCTGTCTTTAATCTATCACCCCTCAATTTGTAGTTATGCCCCTTCGTACACGTTGACGTCATCATCCTAGGAAAAAGACTTTCATTGTCTACCCTATCTAATCCTCTGATCTGGAAATGTGTTGCTGGAAAAGCGCAACATGTCAAGCAGCTTCCAAGGAGCAGGAGAATCGACGTTTTGGACATGAGCCCTTCTTCAGGATTGATTCTCGAAACGTCGATTCTCCTGCTCCTTGGATGCTGCCTGACCTGCTGCACTTTTCCATCAACACATTTTCAGCTCTGATCTCCAGCATCTGTAATCCTCACTTTCTCCTAATCCTCTGATCATCTTGTATGTCTCTATCAAATCCCTTCTAAGCCTTCTTCTTGCCAATGAGAACAGGTTCAAGTCTCTCAGCCTTTCCTCATAAGACCTTCCCTCCAGATCAGGCAACATCCTGGTAAAACTCTTCTGCATTTTATCCAATGCTTCCACATCCTTCCTGAAATATGGGGACCAGAACTGTACACAATATTCCAAGAGTGGCCGCACCAGCATTTTGTATAGAGAGAAACCGTTCCTCTTAGTAAAGGGGTCAGTAACCAAGGGCACAATTTTAAGGTAAGGAGCAGGCAGTTTAGAGGAGATTTGAGGAAAAATGTTTTCACCCAGAGGTTTGTATACATCTGAAACTCGTTGCCTGAAAAGGTGGTAGAGATTGGAACACTCAAGATATTTACGAACTATTTAGATGAACACTTGAAACACCACAGCATGCAAGGTTCTGTAAAAAGGGATTAGAATAGCTGATGTTTGACTCATTTTTAGAGTAAGACCCCACAAATATCATCTACAGCTCTCCCTCCCCCAATACAAGTAAGAAGGCAGACTGAAATAACTGAAAATTTATACACTTCTAGCCTAAAATATAACTGACATATAGGTTAATCAATGCCTGAACCATTATACTATATTTAACAAACTTTAAGAATCAACTCTCCTTGCAATTATTCTAATGGATTTTGCATTGTTAGCATTGTGTTTTTGTCATTGAAAATACATTCATTTCATTTGTCAGTTAAGGTGCTGAATTGAAATGCCACAGGTACCAAGACTCCTTTGTACAGGTAAATATATACGTTCCCTTATTCTTTTTTCAGCTTTCCACTTTTACCTCCAAAGTAAGCAAGCTGTCTCATTGCTGCATGCATTCAGCTTAAACCCCATCTAGCCAGAAAGCAACAGGAAAACACAAAAGCTTTTAGTTAATATTAGCACAGCGTAAAATGTTATCTCTTTCATATTATAATTCAATTTTCATGCTAGAATGTACACATTTATAGATAGTCCTGACAACATGTCAGTATCCTGATGCTGATCATGTTTCTGGATGTGATTGTATATTCTGTGTGTTATGTTCATTGTGAGTGACAATACCTCTGTGATTTTTGTTATCAGTCGCTTCTAAAAATATCTTCTTAAAGCAAGGTCAAGGATAATTTACTCCTAGCAGCCAAGGCTGAAGTGGTTTAGATGGTGAAGAACACTGTAGCTGTCAACACATAAAGAAGCCTATCGCAGACTGTAAGAGCCTTCAGACTCACAATGCCTGAACTGTTTTAGATTTAATGCAGATCAACAACTGACCATGAGGATATTTCATTATTCCATAACTCATCACTTATCTCTATGTTTACATATTTTAATATCAAGCAGTGTATAACATTTCTGATTAACTGATCAGCATAATATGCCTTGGACCAGTGTTATAGATCGTGTGATCATGCACTGACAAAAGTTCTTTCTTAATTCCTGGCTCTCACTGATGCCTTGACACAATGCCTGTCTCTCCATTAGACTAATTACAAGTTTAAATATTTCAGCAAATTGTCTAATATTAGATTACCACTTGGCTCAAATGATGCATAATTTAATAAGCTCAGATCAGACCCATCATCGACATTCCTAAATAACACCAGAATGTTTTGACTATAGCAAAGTATTTTGTGAACGAATAGCTCATGCAGTTAATATGAAGATCTGCTCAAACTGTGAGTTTTATGTACTGTTAGCATCTTCTGCTGAGTCAGTTTTTAAATCCATGTATTCCTGCACTCAAAAAAGTTCAGCAGCATTGAGCTAGCGTTTTAAAAATGTATGTAACCTACGTAGCAGGATTGTGTATTTCAACCGTTTAAAGATACTGGATCAGTCTATAGTTAATATCTTCTGTACTGCTGCTGTTAAGAATTTCAATCATAGGTTGTTGAGCATTTGACTAGTTGATATACATTTATTGCAATTATAATCTTGTCTTATTCGATATTGAGCCCATTCCTGTTCAAATGAGGTGTTCAGCTCCACGCTCACAGCTAGATAGAAAAGTATTTTCTCTCTGTCTCTCTCTCTCTGGGCATTGTGTCACCCCCACTCACCGGCCATCCATTCTAACCTTCCTCAGCTATCTTTGATTCTAATGAATGGTTGTTGGACTCGAAAGGTTAACTCTGCCTCTCTCTCTGCAGATGCTGCCAGATCTGCCAAGCTTCTCCAGCATTTTCTGTTTGTAGGAAAATATTTACTTATGCAAAAAGGTTATTAAAACCATTGTAATTAAGTGTAATAAGTTGGAATAATGGCTGGTATAGCAGTTGTATGTATTGTATATATATTGTTCTGAAATCTTTTGACTACATTAAGTGGGATGCGCATTTCAAGCTATACGCAAGGTAATACTAAGGAAGAATCTTAATGCATTTGTTTAAAAATGTGATTTGAAACATTTCTGCCTGCAATGTTAACTTCAAATTCATGTCAGTGGTATTTATAACTCCAGGTGCCATCATTATTGGGAAGATGCAAAGATCAATTCAGATGACACAATGTCATCCTGGTCATAGCTTTATTTCAGTGATGTAACCAAATCAATCTGCGAAATTTGGATTTTGGGGGGGCATTATGCAAAACCAGACAATGCTAGAAATTCCCACCAGGTCAGACAGCATCTATGAAGAGAAGAGTTAACATTATAGAAGCATCGCTAGCCCTCGACCTGAGGACAGCAAGCCCGCACATAAAGACCTGGGTCCCAATTAGTAGGTGCTGATGTATGCCCTGTCCTGGCCCTGTGTGCAACTAACCTACACCCATGCAAGCAGCTTGTAGACTTTGCACAATGACGGCATTCAGCCAGCAGTAAATAACTGTTGATTCATGTCACAGCACAGGGCTCAAGTTTGTATGACACAAGCTCCACTTGAAGCTTAGCCTGCACTACTTAATTTGCAACTCTTCAAGAGGAACTGCGCATAAGTGCAGATACTGCTACTAGCTATAAAATGAAGTACAAGGAAGAGACGTGCTGATTATAGCACAACATTTAAGGGCCGTGCTTGAAGGTTCTCTAATGCTGGGCTGCATGCTTTGGCAGGAGAGAGGACTACAGAGAACCAAGGAATTCTCCAGACAAACTCTGCTAAATTTGTGGAACAGATAACTCTGGCTGTAACTGCCCGGAGTTTAGTCTGAGAACCTAAATACAGTGCTGTAATATGTTCAATAATCTCACACAAGGTCAAGGCCAGTGAATTTATGTTCTAATGATACAATCTCATCAACTACTAGCATCACATTAGTATCACTAGCGTCACATACTGCTCAGTGTAATACAACCTCATCAGCCAACCACCAATAATCTCTATCAATGGCAACACATGCAATACTTTCATAGCTTCAGCTCAGCTTCATACATTTAACACTGCTTATCTCACAGCTTGCACATGCTGCCAGCTATTCAATAACGTCAGCCAAAGACATTGTACACCCCACTCATACACTTTCTTTTTCAGGACAAATTGAAACAAAGCCAGATGCAATAGCACTGAAACACCAGAGAACAGGTGACTCTCTATGTCCTAACCCCATGGAGGAACCAGTGCTCACCATTATTGGAATGGCTATACCTAATGTGTGTCCTGCCATGTGGCTGAAATATAGAAGATGATAATATCCTCATTTATGCTTATATCTCACATTCCACTCTCCATTTACTTCACTCCATTCTGATTTACAAGCCATAAGTAATGAAATCAAACATCTCTTATTTCCTCTTCTCTCTTAGCCCCTCATGCTTTAGTCCATTCAAATACTGAAGCAGTGCCAACCCTGCACTTTTTGAAAAAAAAATGATATGAAGTGGATTGGGAAATGTTACAAAAAACAAGGATAGTGAATAGGCAATAGCAAGCATTCAAAAATGGATGAATTACAAATTTGTTTATTCCTGTCTGGCACAAAAGTGCAAAGAAAACAGTGGCCAACACTAATGACAGAAGTTATAATAGTATTAGCTGTAAGAAAAGAGGCTGACAAAATGTCAAGAAAAAGCAATATGCCTAAGTATCAGTTGGAAAGTTAAGCTGAAAAATGAAGTTTAATCCAGACATATATGAAGTGATGCATTTTGAGAGATCAAATGCAAGAGGAAATTATACAGTAAATGGCAGGGCCCTTAAGACGACTGGTATTCAGAGGAATCTTGGGGTGCAAGTCCATAGCTCCCTGAAAGTGGCAACACACTGGATAAGGCGATAAAGAAGGCATGTGCCATGCTTGCCTTCATAGATCAGGGCATGGAGTAGAATGGTTGACACGTCATGTTGCAGCTGTATAAACATTGTGCTAGGCCACATGTGAGGTTTTATGACAGTTCTAGTCTAGATTAGTTCCAATCATTCTTGGATGTTCAGGGCTTGGAGAGAGTACAAAAGAGGTTTACCAGGATAATGCCTGATTGAAGTATATTAACCCCAAGGAGAGGTTGGACAAACTTGGGTTGTTTTTGCTGGAGTGTTGGAGACTGGAGGGTGACCTGACAGAAGTATATTAAATTATGAGGGGTGTGGATAGAGTGGATAGTCAGAGACCTTTCCCCAGAGTGAAAATTTCAATTTCTATGGGGCATAGGTTTAAGGTGACCAGGGAAAGTTTAAAGACATTCAAGGCAACTTCCTTTTACACAGAGGATGGTTGTGCTTGGAATGTGCTGCCAGGAGAGCTGGTAGAAGCAGATATGATAGCAACCTTGAAGAGGCATCCAAATACGCAAACAAACAATTAGGGGATAGAGAGATACTGACAGATGGGATTAGCTTGGAATGACAATATGGTCATCACAAAAATGGTAGGCAGATGGGCTTGCTCCTGTGTTGTACTATTCTTCGTTAACAATTGAGAAGTCAGCAAAGGTTAACCAAGGGATGAATTAAGGAGGGGGGAAGCTTGCTGGGAACAAAAGCACAGGCTGTAAATGTTTCTATAGTTATGTAAAAAGAAAAAATAATTGGAGCAAATTAATATAGGTCCCTTACAGTCAGAAACAGAAGAATTTGTAATGGAGAACAAAGAAATGCCTGATGAACCAAATTCATACTTGGCTTTTGTCTTCCCAAAGGAGGACATGGAGCTCAGTGAGAGGGAAGAACAGAAGCAAGTCTGTATTAGTATAGAAATGGAATTGGAGAAGTTGATGGGATTGAAGGCTGATAAATCCCCAGGGCCCAATAATGTACATCCAGCCTGCTTATGGAAGTGGCCCTAGAAATATTAGAACATAGAACATAGAACAATACAGCATAGAACAGGCCCTTCAGCCCTCGATGTTGCACCAACCTGTGAACTATTCTCAGGTCGTCCTCCTACACTATCCCAAAATCATCCATGTGCTTATCTAGGGGTTGTTTAAATCTCCATAATGTGGCTGAGTTGATTACATTAGTAGGTAGGGCATTCCAGGCCCCTACCACTCTCTATGTAAAGAACTTGCCTCTGACATCTGTCTTAAATCTATCACCCCTGTGATAGATTTGTAGTTATGCCCCCTCATACACGCTGACATCATTATCCTAGGAAAAAGACTTTCAGTGTCTGCACTATCTAATCCTCTGATCATCTTGTATGTCTCTATCAAATCCCCTCTTAACCTTCTTCTTGCAAATGAGAACAGACCCAAGTCCCTCAGCCTTTCCTCATAAGACCTTCCCTCTAGACCAGGCAACATCCTGGTAAATCTCCTCTGCACCTTTTCCAATGCTTCCACATTCTTCTTGAAATATGAGGACCAGAACTGTACACAATATTCCAAGTGTGGCCGCACTAGCGTTTTGTATAGTTGCAGCATGATATTGCGGCTCCGGAACTCAATCCCTCTACGAATGAAACCGAACATACTGTATGCCTTCTTAACAGCACTATCCACCTGGGTGGCAACTTTCAGGGATCTATGTACATGGACTCCAAGATCCCTCTGCACATCCACACTGCCAAGAATCTTTCCATTGACCCAGTACTCTGTCTTCTTATTATTCTTCCCAAAGTGCACCACCTCACATTTAGCTGCATTGAACTCCATTTGCCACCTCTCAGCCCAATTCTGCAGTTTATCCAAATCCCCCTGCAACTGGTAACATTCTTTCACACTGTCCACTATTCCACTGACTTTAATGTCATCTACACATTTACTAATCCATCCACCTAATCCTGCGTCTAAGTCATTTATAAAAATGACAAACAGCAGTAGTCCAAAAACAGATCCTTGTGTCACTAGTAACTGGACTCCAGGCTGAATATTTTCCATCAACCACCACTCGCTGCCTTCTTTCAGAAAGCCAGTTTCTAATCCAAACTGCTAAATCACCCTCAATTCCATGCCTCTGCATTTTCTCCAACAGCCTACCATGCGGAACCTTATCAAAGGCTTTACTGAAGTCCATGTATACCACATCACCTGTCCTACCCTCATCTACATGCTTGGTCACGTTCTCAAAAAACTCAATGAGGTTTGTGAGATACGACATGCCCTTGACAAAACCATGTTGACTATCTGAAATCAAATTGCTGCTTGCTAGATGATTATAAATCTTATCTCTTATAATCCTTTCCAAAACCTTGCCTACAACCGAAATAAGGCTCACTGGTCATCACTGCTGCCCTTCATGAACAAGGACACAACATTTGCAATCTTCCAGTCCTCTGGTACCAAACCTGTAGACAATGATGACTCAAATATCAAAGCCAAAACCTTGGATAAATCCCATCTGGCCCAGGGGACTTGTCTACTTTCACTCCTTCTAGAATTGATAACACCTGTTTGAAACTAACATCAATCCTTTCTAGACTAATATCGCATACCTCATTCTTCTCCTCTACAATATTCTTCTTTTCCTGAGTGAAAACCAATGAGAAATGTTCATTTAGCACTTCTCCGATCTCCACAGGGTCCACACTTAATTTCTCACTTCTGTCTTTGACTGGCCCTATTCCTACCCTAATCATCCTTTTATTCCTCACATACCTATAGAAAGCTTTAGGATTCTCCTTTAGTCTATTTGCTAAAGACCGCTCGTGTCCTCTCTTTGCTCTTCTTAAATCTCTCTTTAAATCCTTCCTAGCTGATCTGTAACTCTCCGTCACCCCATCTGAACCATCTTGTCTCATCAACAGATAAGCCTCTTTCTTCTTCGTGACAGGAGATGCAATTTCTGTTGTAAGCCACAGTTCCCTTACCTTGTCACTTCCTCCCTGCCTGACAGGGATTTATCTATCAGGGATACACAAATCTGTTCCTTAAACCTGCTCCACATTTCCATTGTCTGCGTTCCCTGCATTTTGCTACCCCATTCTATGCATCCTAATTCTTGCTTAATCGCATTATAATTGCCCTTGCCACATCGATAACTCTTGACCTGTGGCATGTATCTATCCCTTTCCATCGCTAAACTAAATATAACTGAATTATGGTCACTCTCTCCAAAGTGCTCACCTACAACTAAATCAAACACCAAGCACCAGATCCAGTGTGGCCTCCCCTCTTGTCGGATCTTCGGCATACTGTGTCAGGAAAGCCTCTTGGTTTGGACAAAACCCACATTGGACAAAAATGGATCCATCTGACATACTAGAGTTATTGCATTGTAGATGCATTGGTGATCTTCCAAGATTCTTCAGCCTCTTGAACTGTTCCTACAGATTGGAGAGCAGCTAATGCAACCCCACTATTTAAAAAGGCAGGTAGAGAGTAAACAGGGAATTATCGACCAGCGATGTCGACATTGATAGTGGGAAGATGCTAGAATCCCTTATAAAGGATTTGATAGTCGGCCTTTCAGTTGTAGAATCAGAAACAGTCAGCTTGGATTTATAAAAGGGAAATCATGTTTGACAAATCTACTGGAATTCTTTGAGGATGTAGTGAGTAAACTTATCAGGGGAACCAATGAATGTGGTTTATTTGAACTATTAGATGGCTTTTGACAAAAGGGGTGGCATGGTGGCTCAGTGGTTACCACTGCTGCCTCACATCACCAGGAACCTGAGTTCGATTCCCGCCTCAGGCCACCATCCATGTGGAGTTTGCATGTTCTCCCCATGTCTGCATGGGTTTCCTCACATAATCCAAACAAGCAGGTCAAACGAATTGGCCATGCTAAATTGCTTATAGCTGAGGTCCATTAGTCATGGGGAAATATAGGGGAGTGCGCCTGGATGGGTTACTCCTCGGAGGGTCAGTTTGGACTTGCTGGGCTGAAGGGCCTGATTCCATACTGTAGGTAATCTAATCTAAAATCCCACATAAGCAACTAATGCATAAAATTAAAGCACATGGGATTGGATTGTGGGTCGTGTACTGAGATAGAAAGCAGACAGGAAACAGAGTCAGAATAAACTGGTCTTTTTCTGAGTGGCAGGCAGTAACTAATGGAGTGCTACAGGGATTGGCATTAGAATCTCAGCTAGTCACAATATATGACTTAGATGAGGGAACTAAATGTAACATATCAATTCGCAGATGACACTAAGCTTGGTGGAAAGGTGAGCTGTGAGGAGGATGCAGAGATGCTGCAGTGTGATTTGGATGGACTGAGTAAGTGGATAAATACTCAACAGATGCAGTATAATGTGGATAAATATGAGGCTATTGATTTTGGTAGTAAAAATAGGAAGGCAGTTTATTATTTGAAAGGCTGAAAAAATGATGTTCAATGAGACCCAGGTGTCCTCATGCTGCAATCTCTAAAAGTAAATGTGCAGGTGCAGCAGGCAGTAAAAAAAGACAAACTGTATGTTGGCCTTCAGAGTGAGAAGATTCATGTACGGGAACAAGGATGTCTTGCTGCAATAATACTGGGCATTGGTGAGTCTACACCTGGAATATTGCATGTAATTTTGGTCTCCTTATCTGAGGAAAGGTGTTCTTGTTGTAGAGGGAGTGTGGTGAATGCTTACCAGATTGATTCCTGGGATGGCAGGACTGATGTATGAAGAGAGATTGAATTGATTAGGATTGTATTCTCTGGAGCTGACAAGGAGGAGGGGCCTCTCATACAAACCGATAATATACTAACAGGAGTTAACAGGTAGGATAAAGGAAGTGTGTTCCCAATGATGGGGAAGGCCAGAACCAGGGGGATAGGATTAGGATATTGAGCTTGATGATCAGCCATGATCTTATTGAATGGCAGGGCAGGCTCAAGAGGCCTACTCCTGCTTCTGTCCTCTATGCTTCTATGATATGGCAGGGCAACCCTCCTGCAAGTGTAAGTTAGCAACCTTACACTGGTTGAAAGCCAATTAAAATCTATTGTAAGATGTCACCTGGAATATTTTAATCTACTTCTGGGTTTGCTAAGGTGTTAAGGAACAGGCTTGATGCCTGTTGGAAGCCTCACAACAGCAGATCAAGGAGCCAATACACCAAGCAGGCATTGATGCTTTTCATGTCTGCCTGGTCTCAGCCATGGCTGCAGCCTGCTGTTTTCCCACCGGTGTGTAAGTCCAGCTGCATAGGGGACTTTTCAAATTCAACTGTTAAAATCTGTAGAGAGGATAATCCATCTTAAGGAGCCCACTCTTTCTCTTTCCTAGAACCAACTACCTCTAGTGCTGCAGAGCATCCTATTGCTGCTCTAGCTTCAGGAACTATCACACTATCCTTAATTAAATGGTAAGCCTGTTCTCTGGATACCAATTGGCTAATTTGTGGAAAAAGCAGAGCAACTGCTTCCCATACTGAGCATGCTTCTGACCCTCATTTGACCCAGACACTGAGGACTGAATTCTGGGATTGGTTTCAAAGAAAGTTTTAACTTGTTTGTACAAATATAATTGTGTTTATCATTATCATTATCATTTAACTGATATCTAATTTTAGTTCTCAAGTTCCCAGCCATGAGCAGGGTTTTAATAAAGTCTCCACTGGAAGAGCAGTTAAGCTTAGTTAATTAAACAAGTATTTGAAACTTGTTCCTCTGTAATTGAGTCCGATTGGCCACTTGTATTAAGAGGATGTCAAACAGACCAATTAGTATGAATTATCACTGACTCCTATTTAAAATAAAAAGATGGAGTTTGATGATTAAAGGACATGGGGAAAGAAAGGTGCTTTCCTTTTGCACTTTTCCAATTTCAGCAAATTAATGTTTACTCTGTCAGAGGTGAAGAAGCTAATTGTTTGCTGAGTAACTGGTAGGTAACAAATGCTTATTCTCTTCTTAAGGGGCAAAATAGTTTAGAAAGTAGTGTGAAGGTTTTACAATAATTAAAAACACATGATTATAATCAAAATAATTAAGTAGTTAATTAAAACATTGAAAACAGTTGGATCAGTGATATGCCACAGTGACAACACATGGGAGCTTCTGGATTCCAGTTTGGCTTAGGACAAGTACATCTCCAGCAAGTGATGAAATTTGAGTTGCTTCGATTCAAAGGTTATGAGCTGGAAGCTGCACCACTGACTTTGTAATATATGAATAAAAAAGGAATGTTACCTCACTTATTTGTACCAGGAGTCAGTCATAACTCAATACCTTAAGAACAGGAGCTTGTGACTGAGTGAGCCAGGTCATGGGATCTAGAGGACAGCAACAGAGCAGCTTCAGCCTTTGCAATTGTTTAATAGGTTTGAGGTTCTTTTCATGAAAAGGTGAAAGTGGGGCTGCAGTAGATGAGACAAATAACCATGAGACCATGTCAATAAACCTATTCAGGTAGAAGGTGCACAAGGGAATGCAATGGTAGGAAGAGACAGTAAATCAAAAGATTGCAACAGAGGGTAAATCCAGGTGGCTATGTTGCCTGTCTGTTAGCAGGATTTGAGACATATGCTCATGCTGGTGAAGAACTCATGGGAGTGTGAAGGAGAATCCACTTGTCATGGTTTATGTAGGTATGAACAATAGAAGGAAATTCTGCATAACCAATTTAAGGAGCCAGTGAAAACTCAAAGTATATAATCTCTGAATATTGCTGGAGCTACATGCAAATTGGCATGGGGAAAACCAGATTTGAGAGATGAATGCATTGCCCCACAGATCAGTGTGAGAGAATCAGATTCCAATTCATGGGGCATTGGCATCAACATTGGGGAAAAGACTGATCTTCACCTGAACCATTTTGGGGCTGGGATGTTTTTTGTCAGCTGCATAACCAGGGAGCTAGAGGGAATATTAAAGTAAGTAGTGAGATCAAGATCAAATTTGGGATGATGTTCTAAATTAGAGTAGAGGCAAAGCAAAAAAAAAAGTTATCAACATGGAAAATAATACCTATCCTGAGATAAGTAGGAATAGAGAGTACAAATCTAAGAATAAACCAACAGAAGACCAGAAGTTGCCAAAGTAATTCAAGGAAAAATCTGAAGGCACATTAACATTTGAAATAAGCTGGTGAGCTAAGAAATAATTTTGTGATCTAGTAGCCATTAGAATATAAGTCTCTAAAAGGTAAGAGCAGAAATAAGTCATCTGACACATCCAGTCTACTCTGCCATTCAATAAGATCACTAACACTTGGGTACGTAATGGCCTAGTGGTATTATCACTAGACTGTTAATCCAACAACTAGTTGGTACAATGGCAGAAGGTGGAGTTTAAATTCAATAAGATCAGAAGAAATTGGAATTCAAAGTCGAATCATGACCATGAATCCATTGTTTTTGTCAGGAAAAACCCATCCGACTCACTAATGTGGGAAGTAATCTGCCATCCTGGCCTACCAGTGACCCCAGACCCACTGCATTGTGGTTGCCTCTTAACTGTCCTGTGGGCAATTAGGGATGTGCAATGCGTGCTGGCCTAGCCAGCGACACCCTCTTCTCAATGAATATCTCTCAACCTCCACATTTGTTGTTTTCCCTCTTGATTTTCTTACTGACTAAAAAAAATCACTCTGTCAACCTTGATATGCTTGACAAAGCAGCCTTGTCAGCCCTCTGCAGCAATAAATGTCGCAGATTCACTAGAAGTATTGAGTACAGGAGTTGGGATGTCATGTTGAGGCTGTACAGGATATTGGTGAGGTCACTGTTAGAATATTGCATGCAATTCTGGTCTCCTTCCTATCAGAAAGATGTTGTGAAACTTGAAAGGGTTCAGAAAAGATTTACAAGGATGTTGCCAAGGTTGGAGGATTTGAGCTATAGGGAGAGGCTGAACAGGTTGGGGTTGTTTTTCCTTGGAGTGTGGGAGGCTGAGGGGTGACCTTATAGAGGCTTATAAAACTGAGGGGCATGAATAGGATAAATAAACAAAGTCTTTTCCCTGGGGTGGGGTGTCCAGAGCTAGATTTAGGGTGAGAAGGACAAGATATGAGACCTAAAGTGCAAATTTTATTTTCTCACAGGGTGGTACGTATATGGAATGAGCTGCTAGAGGAAGTGGTGGAGGCTAGTATGATTACAACATTTTAAGAGGCATTTGGATGGGTATATGAATAGGAAGGGTTTGGAGGGATATGGGTTGGGTGCTGGCAGGTGGGACAAGATTGGGTTGGGATATCGGGTCGGCATGGGCAGGCTGGACTGAAGAGTCTATTTCTGTGCTGTACATCTCTGACTCTAAATTTCTTTTCCTCTCTCATAAATAGAGAGATTTTTTTTTCTCTCTCTCTCTCTCTCTCTCTCTCTCTCTCAGAAATGTTTGCTTTCCGCCACCCTCTGGATGAAAAGGCTTTCTCTCCCCTTTTTTTTTCTAAACCTTCTGCCCCGACTTTTTAAATCTAAGCCCCTGGTCATTAATCCCTCCGTCAATGAGAAATGTTACTTCCTGTCTACCTATCTATGACCCTTAAACATTTATACATCTCAATCACGTCTGCTTGAGGGAAAGTAACACCAATCTGTCCAGTAGAGATACAACTTCATAACTGAAGTCTCCAGCACAGGCAATACCCTGGTAAATCTGTTCTGCACCCTCTCCAGTGCTATCATGTCCTCCTTATAGTGTGGATTCCAGAAATGCACACGGTACTCTAGCTGTGGTCTAACCAATAGTTATACGCTTCCAACATGGCCTCTTAATCGCTGTGCTTTGACTAATGATGGTAAACATACCATATGCAGTCTTAACCACTTTATCCACCCATCCTGATAACTTGAGGGACCAATCTACATTCACACAAAGTCATTTCCAGTGTTCTAACAAATATTATGCATTCCCTTGCCTTATTTGTCCTTCCCAATGGCATCATCTCACGTTATCTTGATTAGAATTTCATTTGCCACTGAGATCAGCCCATCCTATCCTTGTGTAGTCTAAGGTTTCATTGGTAGCTGAACCAATTACTAATGGGTATTGAAGAGATTCCTGAAGTATTGAAAAGATATATTTTGCATTGATTATACAGGGTGCAAGTAACATTTCAGCAGTAGCTAGAAAATGGAATGGATAGAAGAACTTGTGAAAAGTCACTCACCAGGAAAGGGGTACTGAGCAAATTGTTTCAACTAAGGGCTGACAAAGGCATGGTTCCCGATGGACTCTGGCCTAAGGTTTTACAGATGTCACTAGTGAAATGGTGGATGCATTGTTTTAAATTTACAAAACTTCCTTGACTTGAAAAGTCCCATTTGATTGAAAGACAGCAAATGTAACTTTGTTTTTCCTTCTAATAAGGAAGAAAATTGAAAGCAGGAAAGTGCAGGCCATTTACTTCTATATCTGCCTTTTGGGAAATGTTGGAACTGTTCTTAAAGTTATGGTAAGGTGTTTACATTCAAGACAATCATGCAGAGTCAACATGGTTTTATGAAGGGGAAAAATTATGTTCTACCAATTTTCTTAGTGTTTTCTTAAGAAAGCAATATGTGATCTGGATAAAGGGGAACTTGTAAATGTTCCATTCCTGGATTTTGAGATGACCTATTTGATAAGGTGGCTTATCAAAGGATATCATGGAAAATAAAAGTTCATGTTGTAGGGGCATATTGGCATGGATAAAAGATTGGTTGGCTAACAGGAAGCAGAGCATGGGTATAAATGGATCTTTTTCAGGTTGGCAATATTAGTGCTCAGACACTAACTGTTGACAATTTGTGGAAATGGCTTGGATGAAAGATATGATTGCCGATTTTTGCTGGGGATGCAATGAGAGAAATAAAATGTCATTTATGAACAGGATGTAAGGAGTGCACGAATACATATAGATAGGTTAAGATCTGACAAATAGGGTACAATGTAATAAAATGTGGAATTATCAATTTTTAAAGGTAAAATAAGAAATATACTAACTAAATGATAAGAAATTGTGGAGCTCTGGGCTGCAAACAATCTGGGTGTCCTTGTGCATAACACTCAAAAGGTTATTCTGCAGATAACTAGGATACCTAACTGAATGTTATTACTTATTACAAGAGGAACTGAGTCCAAAAGTAGTGAGGTTATTCTCCATTATACAAGCCGTTGGTGAGACCACCTCTGGGAGTACTGTATACCATATTGATCACCTTATTTAAGGAAGGGTGCACCTGCATTGGTGGTAGTTCAGAGAGGATTTATGAAACCAGTAACCACTAAATGTGTTGTTGTTTTATTTTCAGGAAAGGTTCAATAGTCTAGGCTCATCACCTGGATTAGAGTGGTGCTGGAAAAGCACACAGGTCAGGCAGCATCTAAGGAGAAAAAGAAAAATCGACATTTCGGGCAAAAGCCCTTCATATCCCCTGGAATTGAGTAGGAAACAACTTGATTGAAAGCTTAAAAAAAAACTTGAAGAATTTTGATACGATAGATATGGAGCAGATGTATCTTCTGATGGGAGAATTGAGAACTAGGGATCATTGTTCAAAAATAAGGATTACCCATTTAAAAAGGATAAAAAGTTTGTTTTTATTTCTGTCTTGTGCATTGTGGAAGTCTCTTTTAGAACCTCAATGGAAGCAGGGTTTAAGGCAGAATGAGAAAGATTCTTGGTAAGCAAGGGGGTTAAAGGTTATTGAGGGTTAAGCAAGAACGTGGATTTGAGGTGATAATCCGAGCAGCCATGATCTTACTAAATGGTAGGACAAGCTTGAGGTGCCAAATGTCCTACTCCACTTTCTTGTTTGAAAAGTGGGAAGGTTCCTGCTACCCTAATTGGCTGAGTACTATGGCAAATCCCATGAAGCAAATCAGTTAGATGATGGATTGCTTAAGCACAGCAAGGGTTTATTCAAGTATATTCTTGCTTGTTTAGTCATTAATAGGATGTGGGTAGCATAAACATTGATTGCCCCTCCTTACATCTCTCTTGAAAAGGTGATAATGAGCTGCCTCTTAAACGGCTGCAGTCCTTCTAGTGTATGTATACCCACCATGCTATTAGAGAGATTTTGACTTAGCAACAGTGAAGAAAGAATGAATTCCAAGTCAGATTGTGGTTTACGTAGAGAACATATGCACATCGTGGTCTTCCCACACATTTTATTGCCCTTGTCTTTCTAAGTGAGCAAAATCACAAATGTGGAAGGTGCTAGTTAATTAGCATTAAGTTATTGGAGTGCACCTTTATAGATGGTACACACTGCTGTGACAGTACATCAATGGTGAGTAGAATGAATGCTCAAGGTGCAGGATGGATGCCAATCAATGGGCTGCTTTGGCTTTGGGTAGTATCAAGCTTCTGGAGTATTGTTGAAGCTGCACTCCTCCAGGTAAGTGGGGAGTATTCCAGTACCTTTAAGATGGTGGACAGGTTTTAGGGGGTCCTACACTTTGATCTATAGTCTTTTGTATGGTCGATGCAGTTAAGAGTCTCTTGTCCATGTTAGTGCAATTGAACATCAGTGTTCTATATTGTTTTCCACATGAATGGATTATACAGTAGCCATCCTGAAGTAAATCAATTTCATTAATTATACTTTTTGACAAGTGTATTTTTTGAGCACTGCATAAAATGTTTATCAGAATTAAATTCCATTTGTTTGACAGTTGTTAATCTCATTGCAAGTCCTTTGTCACTGCTACCCTCTCTGATCAGCACTCTCAGTGACAGCTTGCATTTAGTTTCAGTAATCCTAAAAAGTGAATTAAGTTGACTGACTTGGATAAAACAATTTGTACTTTCCAAGATCAGGATGTGAGCAGGAATGCAAGAGTCTACAGTAAAAGTAAAATAACTCTCTGCACTCGACAAACAAATTTGGTAAAGATTCTCCGGAACCTACCTGCACATTGAGAATGCCTTGCTGAGATTTCTTTTTGTGCGCAACCATGCAATGTCTGCACAGAAGGACATCAAGAGAAGACAGCTAAAAGCATCAATAAATGTCTAAGTGCTGTTATTAAAGCATTTTTATAAATTTGGTTCAGAATCAAAGATGGGTTGCCATGGAAATGAAATTGTATTCCAGGAGTTCATATGCTTGTTCTCACTGCAGGTCATAAAATGACACTCATGATTGCTGTGGCAATTTGCAGCAGTGAACAAGGGTGAAGACTTTCGGTGTTTGGGGAAAATGTGAGTCATGTGAATGTTGAAAACACGTCACCATTTTATCCATAAAGTGAGGGTATCATTACTTAAGATTATATATGTACATGGAGGGGTGGTGAACAAGATGCAACCAATATCAGAATTCTAGATACGTGGTTCCTCTGCTCTTTCTCCTATTACATCAAGCAAGTTACCCAACATTCTCTCTTCCTCTTTAAGGAACTTGACCCTGTCAGGAAACTGGCAATGCTGTGTCAGTAGCAATAGTGTTGAAGTCAGAATCCATTGTTAGTCAAGTTTCCTTCAAGACTAACGTTACAAATGTCCATTCTGCTTCTTCGAGATCATTGCTGCAAATGGCAGGAATGATCCAAAACCATATTCTCTTTTGTTTTAAAAGGGTAGCTGCCCAACAAACCAGTTTAAATTTTAAAGCGTAGATATCATGGAAGGTTTGAGCTGAAGGTTTGCTTCCAGACCAGGTAACATCTTCAGTGAGCCTTCGAATGAAGCACTAGTGGTTAGCCTGCTTTCTTTTGTTTGCTTCCTTGGGTTGATGTCATTTCCTGTTCTTTATCTCAGGAGTGATAAATGGGATCCAAGTCGATGTGTTTGTTGATAGAGTTCTGGTTGGAATGCCATACTTCTAAGTATTCTTATACATGTCTTTGTTTGGCTTGTCCTATGATGAATGTGTTGTCCCAGTCGAAGTGGTGCCCTTCCTCATTCATATGTAAGGATACTAATAAGAGAGAGTCATGTCATTTTGTGGCTAGTTGATGTTTATATATCCTGGTGGCTAGTTTTCAGCCAGTTTGTGTAATATAGTTTTGTTCCAGTTCTTGCAAGGTATTTTGTAAATGACCTTAGATTTGCTTGTTGTCTGTATAGGGTCTTTCAAGTTCATTAGCTGCAGTTTTAGTGTAGTGAGTTTGTGGGCTACCATGATGCCAAGGGGTCTGAGTAGTCTGGTAATCACTTCCAAGATGTCTTTGGGGGAGAGTGGCTAGAGTTTCTGGATGTATTTTGTCTATCTGCTTGATTGGATTGTTGCTCAGAAGTCGGTAGACTGTTCATTGGGTACCCATTCTTTTTGAATAGTGTATAGGTGATTTTCCTTTGCTCTGCATAGTTCCTCTGCTCCAGTGTGTGGTGACGAATTTAATACTGTTCTAATGCAGTTTTTTGTTTGTGGATGTTGGGATGATTGCTTCTGTAGTTCAACATTTGTTCTGTATGTTTTTTCTGTAGACACTGGTTTGCAGTGTGTAGTACATCTTGTGGATAGAACTGCTGTTACTGAGCATTGATGGAGGGAATAGATACTTGTGGATATGGTACCAATCAAGTGGGCTGTTTTGTCCTGGATGGTGTATAGCTTGAGTGTTTCTGGAGCTGCACTCATCCAAGCAAGTGAGAAATATTCCATCCCACTCCTGATTTTGTGCCCTGTAGTTGGTGGACAGGCTTTGAAGTCAGGTTGTTCCTGGCATCAGGCCTACTCTTGTATTCGTTGTGTTTCTATGGTTAGTCCAATTGAGTTTCTAAGTTAATAGTGGGGGATTCAGTAATGGTAACAACATTGAATGCCAAGGGGCTGTTCTTACATCCTCCCTTTTATAGGAGATGGTCATTGACTGGCAGTTGTGTGGCCTGAATGTTACTTGTCACTTGTTAGCCCAAGTCTTATTGTCCAGATCTTACTACATGTCAATATGTATTGCTTCGATATCTGAGGAGTCACTAATGGTGCTGACCATTTGTGTGATCATGAGTGAAGATTTCCAGTTCTAAACTTATGATGGAGGGAAGGTCATTGAAGCAGCTGAAGATGGTTGGACCTAAGACGTTACCCTGCAGGAACTCCTGCAAACGTGTCCTGAGGCTGAGATAACTGAGACCCATCAACTACAGCCAACTTCCTTTGTTTCAAGCATGACTCTAGTCAGCAGAGAGTTTGTCTTTCTCCACCCAATACTCATTGATTCCAGTTTTGCTAGGATTCTTACACATGGTCAAATGGAACCTTGATGCCAAGGACTGACCCTCACCTCACCTCCCCTGCTCTTTTGTCCATCTTTTGACATTCTTTGGAAAGAAGAAGGCTAGGAGGGGATTTGATTGAGAAAAGACAACAGCAGAAACAGCCTTGTCAACCAAGCAAAGTCGTCTTCACTAACATCTGGGACCTAGTGCCAAAATTGGGAGATCTGTCTCCCAGACTAGTCAAGCAACAGCTCAAAATATTCATAATCACAGAATTATACCTTTTTTTCAGGCAGACATATCCAAGACAAACTTGATTGAGCTTTTTGAAGATGTAACAAAAGATTGAGGGCAGAGCAGCAGATGTATTCGACAGTAAGGCATTCAACTAGGTTCCCCATGGGAGACTGATTTGACTAGCAAGGTTAGATCTCATGAATACAGGGAGAACTAACCATTTGGATACAGAACTGGCTTAAAGGTAGAAGACAGAGGTGGTGGTGGAGGGTTGTTTTTCAGACTGGAGGCCTGTGACCAGTGGAGTGCCACAAGGATCGGTGCAGGGAACTCTACTTGTTGTCATTTACATAAATGATTTGGATGCATGCATAAGAGGTACAGTTAGTAAGTTTGCAGATGACACCAAAATTGGAGGTGTAGTGGACAGAGAAGAGGGTTACCTCAGATTACAACAGGATCATGATCAGATGGGCCAATGGGCTGAGAAGTGGCAGATGGATTTTAATTCAGATAAATGTGAGGTGCTGCATTTTGGGAAAGCAAATCTTAGCAGGACTTATACACTTAATGGTAAGGTCCTAGGGAGTGTTGCTGAACAAAGACCTTGGACTGCAGGTTCATAGCTTCTTGAGTGGAGTTGCAGGTAGATAGGATAGTGAAGAAGGCTTTCTTTGGATATGCTTTCTTTTATTGATCAGAGTATTGAGTACAGGAGTTGGGAGGTCATGTTGCGGCTGTACAGGATGTTGGTTAGGCCACTTTTGGAATATTGCGTGGAATTCCGGTCTCCTTCCTATTGGAAAAATGTTGTGAAACTTGTAAATCTTTTCTGAACCCTTTCAAGGATGTTGCCAGGGTTGGAGGATTTGAGCTATAGGGAGAGGTTGAACAAGCTGGGGCTGTTTTCCCCGGAGCATTGGAGGCTGAGGGGTGACCTTATAGAAATTTACAAAATTGAGGGGCATGGATAGGATAAGTAGACAAAGTCTGTTCCATGGGGTCGGGTGGCCTAGAACAAGAGGGCATAGGTTTCAGGTGAGAGGGGAAAGATGTGAGACCTAAGGGGTAACTTTTTCACGCAGAGGGTGGTACATGTATGGAATGAGCTGCCAGAGGATGTGGTGGAGACTGGTACAATTGCAACATTTAAAAGGCATTTGGATGGGTAAATGAATAGGAAGGGTTTGGGGGGATATGGGCCATCTGCTGGCAGGTTCGTATATCTGGTCAGCGTGAGGGAGTTGGACCAAAGGGTCTATTTCCATGCTGTACATCTCTATGACGCCATTAATCTCCCTATCCCTGGATATGTCCTGCCCTAATGACTGGACAGACCCAGCAGAGGTGGGGCACAGTGATATACAGTTGGAGGGAGTGACCTTGGAGTCCTCAACATTGACTCTAGACCCCCATAAAGTCTTATGGCTTCAGGTCAAAAAAAAGGAACAAGGAAGCCTTCTACTGGTTATCAGTACTCCTTTATGTTGGAGAACATGGAGGATAGCAAGGGTAAAAAAATGTACTCTGGGTGGAGTCTTCAACATCCACCAACAAAAGTGGCTCAGCAACAATACTGTTAGAGCTGGTCAGGTCCAACTGGGTCTGCAACATATGGTGAGGGAGCTGACATTGGGAATGAGGCTGGGAGCTTTGGGGGGTGGAGAGATAAATGGGAGGGGATGGAGCTGGGGAGAAGGTAGCTGAGTGCAGTAGGTGTATACAGATGGGGTGGTGGTGGAGTGGATAGGTGGAAAGGAGGATTGACCGGTCAGGAGAACAGTGCTGAGCTGGAAGGTTGGAACTGGGATAAGGTAGGGGGAGGAGAGATGAGGAAACTGGTGAAATCCACATTGATGCTCTGGGGTTGAAGGGTCACAAGGTGCAATATGAGGTGTTCTTCCTCGTGGTGGTGGAGACCCAGGGCCTGCATGTCCTTGGCAGAGTGGAGGGGGAATTGAAATCCTCAACCACGGGGCAGTGGTGTTGATTGATGCAGGTATCCCAGAGATGTTCCCTGAAGCACTCTGCTTTTGGTGTGGTCTCCTCTACATTGGGGAGACCGGACACCTTCTCAACGGATATAGTAAATGACATTGGATGTGCAGGTGAAACTTTGAATGTGGAAGGCTCCTTTTGGACTTTGGATGGAGGTGTGGGTGAGGGTTTTGCAATTCCTGCTGTGGCAGGGGAGGGTGAGTTTTTTTTTGAGGGGGGGAGCGTGGACTAGGTAGTCATGAAGGGAACAGTCTTTGCGGAAAGTGGATGGGGTGGGGAGACTCTGAAGCACTCCAAGAAAGTGTCCAATGTAGAGGATACCTCTACATTTCAACACCCCCTCCCACTCTGCTGAGGACATGCAGGTCCTGGGCCTCTTCCCCTACCACTCCTTCACCACCCAATGCCTGTAGGAAGAACTCCTTATCTTCCGACTTGGGACCCTTCAACCCCATGGCATCAATGTGGACTTTCTCATTTCCCCTCCCTCTGACGTTGCCACAGTTCTAACTTTCCAGCTCAGCACTATCCCCCTGACCTGTCCCACCTGTCAAGCTTCCTTCCTGCCTATCCACTCCACCCTCCTCTCCAACCTATCACCTTCACCCCTGCACCCCCCACCTACTGCACTCTCAGCTACCTTCCCTCCCATTTATCTCTCCATCTCCAAGCTCCCAGACTCATTCCTAATGAAGGGCTTTTGCCCGAAACGTCAAATTTCCTGTTCCTTGGATGCTGCCTGACCTGCTGTGCTTTAACCAGCAACACATTTTCAGCTCTGATCTCTAGCATTTGCAGACCTCACTTTTTTTTTACTATGCAGAGGATAACCCTTCATCCATCAGACTGGACTGGTCATTAGTATCAATGAGTGAGGTTTCTGATCCCTTGAGATAATTAAAAATTTAAAGCCCTTTTGGGATACATATTACACTAAAAGAAGTATATAAATGCAGGTTGTTGTTGGTTGTGCCGCAACAAACCTAATCATTTTACTAATACACCAATTGTTATTTTAGTTCATCTATTAATGCTTCCTGTCCATACATTATATTCTTTTTCAAACCTTTTTGTTTGTTTTATCACTACTTTTTTTTATAAAAAGTATTTGCCTTGCTTCACATCCTTTTTTTTTAAAAAGGTGACAATCTTAACCAAGCACTTCACCATAGTGAAAGAACACTCCCCTTTTTAAATGAATACAAGTGAGAAGTGTTACACGTCACGTGCTCAACTAAGCTCCTTAGCATTAGGTCAAAAAAGTTTCTGAAGCGGATTGAATGTGCTTCTGACATCAATACCAGAAGGATACCGTCGCTTCTAATACTGTGAACACATCAACTTATGTTTGTACAGCACTCGTGATGTTCCACTATTAATTTTGGATTATTAACATATGTCTTCCAGTGCTTTATTTTAGATTTATTTTCTGCTGCCTGGCTGATCTGTTCAGTCCCATGGCAACATTAAGGCTTATGGTGCACACACACATTTTGAAACTACATAATAACCCACCATGACTGAATTAGGCTCGCCACTTAATTGACTAATTGTTCTTTGGTTACTAAAACAAGTCTTGCAGGAGCATTTGTGGTGCAATAGTAGCACTCACATCTCTATGCCAGGAGGCCTGGGTTCAATCCCACCCTTTTCAGATGTGATAAAACACCTCTGGACAAATTGAAGTGTTTAAAAGTGTTATGGCCCCGTCGGCTATAGTGTCATAGAGTCATAGAGATGAACAGCACGGAAACAGACCCTTCAGTCCAACCCGTCCAGGCCGACCAGATATCCCAACCCAATCTAGTCCCACCTGCCAGCACTTGGCCCATATCCCTCCCAAACCTTTCCTATTCATATACCCAGCTGAAAATGTGTTGCTGGTTAAAGCACAGCAGGTTAGGCAGCATCCAAGGAACAGGAAATTCGACGTTTCGGGCATAAGCCCTTCATCAGGAACCTGATGAAGGGCTTATGCCCGAAACGTTGAATTTCCTGTTCCTTGGATGCTGCCTAACCTGCTATGCTTTAACCAGCAACACATTTTCAGCTCTGATCTGCAGACCTCATTTTTTACCCTATTCATATACCCATCCAAATTCCTTTTAAATGTTGCAATTGTACCAGCCTCCAACACATCCTCTGGCAGCTCATTCCATCCACATTCCACCCTCTGCGTGAAAAAGTGTTTTTAAATAAAATAGTACTAAACGTATGTTATGGATGTGGTACACTTTTAAAGCCACTTTCTAATCGAGTGTAGATTTCTTGGTGCTAATTAAATTGTGAAGTGACAAATAAAAAAACAAGAACACAGTATTGACCCCCACTCACTGCACCAATGACAATGGGAGAGCAATAATGGGATGTTATGGTGTCAGGACTATGCATGAAATGTGATCCCATTTGGCTACATGTTCGAACTGCTACAACAGCATTATGAAAAGGGAGAAACTGAGAGTCTGTGAAATGGTGGGACACCCTTTCAAGGTATAAATAGCATGCAATGAATACAGTGCTATTAAGGAGCCCCACTTGAATTTAACTCTTACTGCACAAGTTTCCCAACTCAGTAGTAAAGTGGAGGCCAGAGACTAGATTGGCTGGAGCTTCAAGAAAGATTTTGCCCCAAGACACACGGGACTAGATGCTGACCTCAACAACCTTCCAGCTGCCGACATAGATCTGTAGGGAGATTGTGGAACATGGTAACATTTTATTCTTTAGACCTTCACTGTCTTGCTGAAAGACCTTACAGACCAGAAGAAGTCAAGTACTAGATCATTCAGATATACCTAAAAGTGAATGGAGAAACGGAGATAGGGGAGATTGAGAAAACCCATGCCTCATTTGTTCTGATGTCAAGTCTGAGACTCTTACAGTAGCATTCAACATGGGAGACAAAATATTATTCAAAAGCCAAAAAGCAAGTAACTGTTTTTTTAATAGGTATTTTTATGAAAAGAACTTTTTAAGGACATTATTGCAAAATTACAGAAGTAATATAAACAAGTCTAAGCACCAATACAAAATTTTAAAAAAACAGAAATAAATAATTACCGAAACAAGAAAAAGAGAAAAACTCCACTAACTACTGATTTATTCTGCAAACAAACCCAAATATAACATAGAATATCATACATTACTAGTGATAAACAACAGAATAATTAAGTACATGCTCAAAATAGATTTACAACAATTCATAATGAAACACTTATTTATACAAGATTCCTCCTCCTGGGCCCACCCCTCCTCCCCCCCCCCCCCAAACCCCCGGACCAGTCAGAACCACTATCATAGCCAGACAAAAGCCGCGGACAATACAGCCGAAATATCTGTGTTGATATAGTTCAAAAAGAGCTGCCATATTTTATAGAATAATTCAGCTGCTTGGTGCACCGTATTTGTGAGGAAGTCAAGGGGGATATATTCCATGATTAATCTGTGCCAATTTGAAAGTCCTGGAGGGCCTTCACATGCCCAATTCACTAAAATACTTTTCCTTGCACAAAAAGAGAGAATAGAAAATAGTTTCTTCCAGTGCAAGTTCAGGCGGGGAAAATCTGAGAAGGCCAAGAGTAAAGCCACTGGATCCAAACTAATCTCTGTCAAGGCATTCGTTACTCTGTCCCAATACCTGTGGATCTTATGACATGTCCATAGGCAATGCGTAAGAGTACCAATTTCTATTTTGCATTTGGGACACATTGGGTATGCTCCTTCCTTTTTAAATTTCGTGGGTTGCTCATGTGCTATATGAACCCTGTGAAGTATCTTTAATTGAATAGAATTTTCCCAGATGTCCTCCCACTTTTCTGAAGAGATTTCTAACCCCAATTCTTGATTCCATGTTTTCAATAATCATTCCATGTATTTCAATACTTCATTATATAATGAATGATAAGGAGTACTGACCGAGGGTGGCCCCGTCGGCTATAGTGTCATAGAGTCATAGAGATGAACAGCATGGAAACAGACCCTTCAGTCCAACCCGTCTATGCCGACCAGATATCCCAACCCAATCTAGTCCCACCTGCCAGCACCTGGCCCATATCCCTCCAAACCCTTCCTATTCATATACCCATCCAAATTCCTTTTAAATGTTGCATTTGTACCAGCCTCCAACACATCCTCTGGCAGCTCATTCCATCCACATATCACCCTCTGCGTGAAAAAGTTGCCCTTTAGGTCTCTCTTATATCTTCCCTCTCTCACCCTAAACCTATACCCTCTAGTTCTGGACTAACCGATCCCATGGAACAGACTTTGTCTATTTATCCTATCCATGCCCCTAATAATTTTGTAAACTTCTATAAGGTCACCCCTCAGCCTCCGCTCTGGGGAAAATAGCCCCAGCTTGTTCAACCTCTCCCTATAGCTCAAATCCTCCAACCCTGGCAACATCCTTGTAAATCTTTTCTGAGCCCTTTCAAGTTTCACAATGTATTTCCGATAAGAAGGAGACCAGAATTGCACACAACATTTCAACAGTGGCCTAACAATATCCTGTACAGCAGCAACATGACCTTCCAACTCCTGTACTCAATACTCTGACCAATAAAGGAAAGCATACCAAACACCTTCACTATCCTATCTACCTGCAACTCCACTTTCGAGGAGCTATGAACCTGCATTCCAATGTCTCTTTGTTCAGCAACACTCCCTAGGACCTCACCATCAATTGTATAAGTCCTGCTAAGATTTGCTTTCCCAAAATGCGGCACCTTGCATTTATCTGAATTAAACTCCATCTGCCACTTCTCAGCCCACTGGCCCATCTGGTCCAGATCCTGTTGTAATCTGAGGTAACCCTCTTTGCTGTCCACTGCACCTCCAATTTTGGTGTCATCAGCAAACTTACTAACTGTACCTCTTATGCTCCCATCCATATCATTTATGTAAATGACAAAATGTAGAGGACGCAGCACCCATCCTTGTGGCACTCCACTGGTCACAGGCACACTCTCCTCCCCCTATCCAATTTGTGGGAATTGCCTATCAGTGTGGTCATCTTCTGTATATAATCTCTCTCATTTGGAAGTACCAAAAAAGGTCCCTGTTAGGCAGTCCAAACATCTGGTGCAACTGCTCAAAAGACATCATAACCTCCCCATCAAACAGGTTCCCCCAAGCAAGAGATACCTCTGGACTTCCCAGTTTTAAACATAGTGTCTGTCCGCTCTGGCTGAAATCCCGATGCTCCCACTTTCGGAGTATAAGGGTTTTTTTTTTTTGCAGGTTACCCTCATCCTGTCACATTATCCTCCAGGCTTTAATTGTATTTAATATAATAGGATTTTTGCAATAGTCCATAATAGCTCTCATCTTATCCACAAATAAAAGATTGATGAGGGGACACTTTTTTTGCTTGGGAGGTATCAATATCTAACCAAATTGATTGTGGGTCACAAGAGACCCGATCAGCTACATAAGATAATAAATAGCTCAACTGATACCTCTTAAAGCCTGGGAAGTCCAGTCCTCCCCTTGTCTGTGGAAGCTGCAGTGTATAAAAAAGATATGACCATTTTACCCAATCAAAAGCCTTCTCTGCATCCAAGGAGACAACTAATCCCAGTATTCTTCCCTGATGACAGGCTTGTATCATATTTAAGACCCATCTAATATTATTAGTTGAGCTACAGCCCTTAATAAAACCCATCTGGTCCTCTTTCATGATGCATGATAAGACCCTCTCCAATCTTAATGCTAACATTTAGGAAAGAATTTTTAAATCCACATTTAGCAAGGATATTGACTGAATATGATGAACAATCTTCTGGGGCCTTTCCTTTTTTTTTAAGAATGAGAGATATTTGCTTCTCTTTAACGTAGGCAGGAGGCAGCCCTTACTGAGTAATTATACATGTCTATAAGTGGACCAGCCAGTTCCGCTATTAATTCATTATAAAACTCAACCTGGAATCCATCTGGTCCAGGCGCTTTGCCACTCTGAAGCTGTCTAAAAGCATCGAATTGTCAGGGGGGCATTCAAGATCGACACCTGCTCCGAGGTTAAGCCCAGAAAGGCCAAGTTTTTAAAGAAGGACTCCATCTTCTCTGTTCTATCCTCACAGTCCTACAATTTATACAGTTCAAAATAGAATTTTCTAAAGGCTAAATTGATCTTTTTATGATCACAAGTCAGAGTACCAGCACTTTCTCTAATCGATGTAATAGCTGTAAGAGCCTTTTTTCTCCTAGCAAGATACACTAGGTATCTGCCAGGCTTGTCGCCATATTCATATAGTCTTTGCTTTGCAAATAATATTTCCCTCTTTGCTGTTTGGCTAAGTGCGGTATTCAAGGCTACCCTAAGGTTTGTGATCCTTTGTAGCTTAGTAATGGACGGCCTATCAACATACGCTGTCTCAGCTGCCTTCAAGCAAGCCTTGAGCAGGCGTTGTTGTTCTCCCTTTTGTCTTTTCTGGGCCGCAGAATATGAGATGACCAAACCTCACGCATAAGCCTTAGTGGTCTCCTACATCATCGCCGGGTTACTGACTATACCTGAATTATTTTCCAAAATGGTTTTGCATTCCTGAGAAAAATATTTTTTCAATAAGAGAATCCATATGCCAATGTTGGGGGCCTACCCCATCGTCCCTAGTCTTGTCTTCCATATAATTCTGCAGCATGATCAGAAATAGCTATATTACCTATTTTGCAAGACAATATGGAATTCAAAAGGGTTGAGGGAGCAAAGAACATATCAATTCTGGTATGGCACGTATGTGGGTTAGAGTAGAAAGTAAAATCTCTACCCTAGGGGTGGATGAGCAGAGGGATCTTGGTGTCCATGTACACAGATCTCTGAAAGTTGCCACCCAGGTAAATAGTGCTGTGAGGAAGGCATATGGTGTACTGGGCTTTATTGGTAGAGGAATTGAGTTCCGGAGTCCTGAGGTCATGTTGCAACTGTATAAGACTCTGGTGCGGCCTCATCTGGAGTATTGTGTGCAGTTTTGGTCGCCATACTATAGGAAGGATGTGGAGGCATTGGAACGAGTGCAGAGGAGGTTTACCAGGATGTTGCCTGGAATGGTAGGAAAATCTTATGAGGAAAGGCTGAGGCACTTGGGACTGTTCTCATTGGAGAAGAGAAGGTTTAGGGGGGATTTGATAGAGGTGTATAAGATGATTAGGGGTTTAGATAGGGTCGACACTGAGAACCTTTTACCGCTAATGGAGTCAGGTGTTACTAGGGGACACAGCTTTAAATTAAGGGGTGGTAGGTATAGGACAGATGTTAGGGGTAGATTCTTTACACAGCGGGTTGTGAGTTCATGGAATGCCCTGCCAGTAGCAGTGGTGAACTCTCCTTCTTTATGGTCATTTAAGCGGGCATTGGATAGGCATTTGGAAGTTATTGGGCTAGTGTAGGTTAGGTAGGATTTGGTCGGCGCAACATCGAGGGCCGAAGGGCCTGTACTGCGCTGTATCTTTCTATGTAAAGCACCTCCACACATCTACTAGCCCTAGCTCCTTATTCAGATCTGCCAGTTGTCTAAGAGATATGCCTATAATGCTCTTTGGTATCCTATCTTTCTCTGGGTCCATAATATAGTTAAAATCTCCTCCTATAATTGTATGGCTGACTCCAAAAGCTATCAACTTCGAGATGGGGGCAATGAAGTTTCAAAATTCCATATTCCTCTCCATATATTAGGGCTTTGATCAGTATGGACCGTCCAGACTCACGTTTTATCTGGCTTAACATTTGAAAAGGAAGATTCTTCCGAATGAGAATGACTACTCCCCTACTTTTTGAACTGAAAGATGAGAAAAAAGCTCAATCAAATCCGCTCTGTTGCAGCTTTAAGTGCTCTTTGTCAAGCATATGTGTCTCCTGTAAGAGAGCTATGTCAACCCTTTCTTTTTTGAGACTTGATAATATCTTTTTCCTTTTTGATTGGTGAATTACTCCCTTTGACATTCCAGGTGCATCACTTAAGCAAATGGCTAGCCATGATCATCCAGGCAAGCCCAAGCCCCCCCAGGAGGAAGAATCCCACCAAAATACCTTAAATAAAAACCATAGAAAATTCACAAATGCCAAAATTATTTAAAACAATTGCACCAACACAATTAAAAGCTATTCCTAAGTTTAAAAAAAACCGCAAAACACATTTGCTCACAGGGGGCATGACTACTTGTCAGTAACCCCACCATAACCTCTCCTAACTAGGGCCCTGCCCTCGGCCCAGGCATTATAGAATGGAGTAGACAAATTCAAGTGTTCGAAAACCGGCGGTAAAAGGAGTGACCCACCCCACACCAACACCTAGGTGCGTTTAACAAGCATAATACAAAATATAAATATATAAAACTACAAAGTTACAATCCCAGCAAGTATTAGGTAACTAAGTAAAATGATAAGAGGAAAATCTTGCTCTAAAGAGAGGTAGACCAAAACAAACCCCCTTCCCACACAAAAATTGAATAAGCCGCGCAACCTGTTTAAAAAAAAACAAAGTGAGAGTAAAGAAGAAGTGCTGCACACCCCACCCCCCCTCCCCCCCCGCCTCCCCTCACCCCAGCACCACCACCCCCAGGGAAAGATAATGGAAAAGAGATGAAGAAGGAAAAAAGGGTAAACAAGGGGGGGCAAAATAAAATTGTTATCCATATGATTTAAGTCCCACAGTCTAGTTAAGAGAGTCCAAAAATTCTTTAGCTTTTTCCAGTGATCCAAAGTTGTATACAGATCCTTCGGGGCTGAAGCGCAGCATTGCTGGGTAACGCATGGAGTATTGGATATTTAGATCTCTTAGATGCTTCTTTGCCTCATCGAATGCCCTCCTCTTACAGACTACAGCTGGAGAGGAGTTTTGAAATAACATTATCCTGGAATGCTTGTGCATCATGGCCTGGGGATCCTTCCTCAGGACTCTGGATGCTTCCAGGAGTATTTATTTACCTCCATAACATTGGAGTCGGAATAGAACAGGGCGGGCCTGCGTACAGCAACATGGTGGGTCCATTCCACCCACACCTGGCCTGGTCCTGACTCCAACTTTAATATTTGTAGGAGCCATCACTCGAGAAACTACAAGCTGGCCTTCGTCTTCCTGTTCAGGAAGGTCCAGAAACCGCATATTTTTTCGACGGCCCCAATTGTCGAGGTTGTCAATGTGCTCCTCCAACGTCCAGATTCGCTGCTCGAGATCCCAGATCCGACCCACGGATGACTCGGCAGCAGTCTCTGAGGCCGCGGCCCGTTGCTCCGCCCCTCCGATGCGCTGTTCAAGTTTTTCAATTTCTCAGTCATGCTTTTGCAGCATGACCGAGAACGACTCTCACCTGGTCCTGGATTCTGCGATGAAGGCGTCGATCCTCTCCTGAAGCTTGTTGATCCCAGAGATCAGGCCTGCCTCTGCAGGTAAGTCCCCTGAGGGGGCTGTGGACATCTCTGTTGCTGTAGGAAGGGGGTGGGGGAAGGCTCCCTGCCTGTTGCGAGCTGCAGGAATTTTTGCCCTTAGTCATTTTAAAAACAACACCAAACTGTTCAAGTTTGATGTAAAATGACTAACTATACTGGGCAAAAGTTACCTTTTAAATGATTTCAAGGATGAGGTGAAGGCGGGTGCCCACTTTGCCCGAGTCTTAGGCAGAGCACTACAGACTCAGACTTGTTGGGTCACCACCATCTTGAATCTCCCCAGCAAGTAATTGTTAACTTAACATTTTCCCAACAACAGATGATGTTATGAACGATGTAATAGCAGTGCATTTAGAAATATACTCAGTTTTTGCACTGACTTCATGAAGGCGAAATCATATGAGAATTTCATTAAAATTCTCGAAGTAACAATGGGAATCTAGTAGAAATAATATAATTTGGATTTCCAGAAGACATTTGATAAGATTTTGCATTCTTATCAATCATGTTAAGCTGATTGATAAGGTCAGATCTAATGGTACTGGAAGTAGTATATTAGCATGGATAGAAGGTTGTCTAACTAACAGAAGACAAAGTATAGAGGCATTTTGAGGAGTAGTGAAATGTTATAGGGATCAGTGCTAGAGTCAAAACTTTAAAAATAAGTAATTATTATTTGGATGAGGAAACTGAATTTACTATCACCATATTTGTAGATGATACAAACAGATGGAAAGGTAAGTGGTGAGAATGACAACCGGTCTACATCACTCTGCAAATTCTTAAGTGAATGGACAAAAAAACTTAGCAAGTAGAATGTCACTTAGCTCCTCTCAGATCTTTGTTTCAGTTCACACTTGGGATAAGGGCATTGCTGCAATCCAGATACTGAAGGTAGACATAGACAACTGTTAGAGAGGGAATTCCATCTTAAGTGTGTATTACAAACCTCACTATATTTTTAAAATAAAAGTTATATTTACATTTGTTTAATGGTATAATGCCTTAAAACAAAAATGTATTTCATTGAAGTGCATAATCCCATAGTGTCTAAAATCTCTTGTAGTTGTCAATCAAAATGAAGTGTTCGACTGTAATAATACATTGATAATGGGTGGCTATAGAATTCATCATGCAACACTAACCCAGTAATGCTAACTCAGCAGACATTGGGATTGCATTCACTACAGACTTATCTTTTCCAACAATTTAAAAGGCAGGACTTTTAAATTCTTTAGCAGCTTGGCAATTTTCTTTGGTTGTTTCTGCTGGGTCCTCATTATACTTCTGACAGATACTCTTGGCAGTTGCTATTGACTGTTTCGAAAATGGCATTTGACAGATTTTATAGGGAAAAGGCAGAAGAGTGGAATTGCAGATGATTAGATCAGGTACAATCTCATTGAATGGTGGAGAACACTCAATGGGCTGAATGGCCTGCTACTGCTTCTGTGTCTTATAGTGCTATAGCCTGTTGACAGTGCCAATGTGCTTGCTAACTAATGTTTTGAATCGCAAATTCCTATGGTGGCAATAAAGTCCAGCCTATTCCTTTGTTATGTCACAGTGAGTGAATTTAAAAAATATTTTCTATGCACCAGACAATTTGACCTCAGTTTTTGAATTATTGGACTCATAACCCATTCAATTTCATGGGGGTTACCATTAGTATTATAATTTATGGCTTTATATCAAGTGTATATCTAAGCATGATGTTGTGCAATGAATTTCACACATCGTTTATAGCTGAACTAAATGGCTTGTGTTTTTGAAGATCAAAACCGTATTAGGAAAAGATCTGTTTGAAGTACTCATTAATACCAACTAATCCTCAATGCAGCTCCATGGTGTTCAGATCACAGCACCGCTTTCAGCTTGCTTGAGACTTTAAGAGATTAGTTAATAGCTCCTCCCTCAAAAAGCTCATCAAATCCTGTACAGACGTTAGCCAATGAACCAGATATTGCTGGACAACATCCTGGGGTTTTTCGCAATGGCTTAGGAAACAAATTTAGCATCTAAAATATGTAAGTGATTACAATGTTTTCTTTTCTAAAACCCTGTAAAGATCATTATAATTTACTGCTCTGGAGTAAGATTTTGCAAGTCTAAGTATATAACAATTTACAGATTTACATTGGTATTGAGGTAAATTGTTTTTGTGGGCAGTAAAAACCACAAGCTTATTATTGATGTCTTTTAGGAAAGTGCTTTATTTTACTAAAATCAGCTGTAACAAGTAAAACTTCAGTTAAAAGTGAAATTAGAAACCCTTTTATATTTTGTTATATTTCAAATGTATCATTTAACACATGTTTTAGTAGCCACTTACTACTGACCAGCTTTGTATTGTCCAATAGTAATATGATGCCACTAAAGCATCTGTTTGCAGAAAATAATATTAGATTTACAGCACAGAAACAGGCCACTTGACTCACTGGCTTATAATAATGTAACTGAGGCCTTACAGGAGCCTTAGTGACATAGCCTAGGTGGCAATTGTGGAAGTATTCGATGAGAAGTTCAGAGAGGCCTACCTCAATGTCAGGAACAACATATGCAATCTTTCATGAAAGTTATGAACATCATGATGAGAAACTTGCTAGGCAGTGCAGAGTTGGTGTCAGCAAGCCAACTGTGGCATTAACATCCAGAAGTCACTGCTGCATGTGGGGCACAGACAGCTGTACAGTTGATAAGGAAATTAGAGCGAATGTTGCCTGTTAACTACCTTTTAAACCTGTCTTATTAGTAAGCAACTTTCCATCTTAACATCTGCTGTGATCAATCCTAACATCAATATTTCTCAATGTGGAATAACTGCTGGTCCCAGCTTGCCAATGGCTGCAAGGACTCTTCACATTGCTTCCCATGTAGAAGCAGCTAAGGGCATATTCGATGAGCACAGGTCACATTGCACCATCATCCACCAGGGCTTCCAATCCCCACCCTCAAAGCAGTGTGTGACTTTTCCCTTATCTACCACATCTGGGCATACTTCACCTCGTGCACCACGGCCTTTCAAAAGTGGTGCTGCTGCAAGGAATACTGGAGACTCCGGTTTATCGTGGTGTTGGCAAATCATTCTGCAGTGTGTGTGATAGGACCCCGAAATATATTAGAACATGCAAATGAACGTACTGCTTGTACTGGAGCACCGTTCTAAAATACGCAAAACATGGTGCATAGTATGTATATGACCAGTATGTGTCATTCACAAATTTTACTGCTTTCCCCTTTTTGAATTAGATGGAAATAATACATAAGAGACACATTTTGGATGGAGCAGTTTGTTAATGAGGTGAGCCAAGAGTGTGCTGCTGGAAAAGCACAGCAGATCAGGCAACATCCGAGGACCAGCAGAATCGATGTTTCAAAAAAAAGCCCTTCATCAGGAATGTGGCTGGAAGCCTCAGAGGTGTAAAGATAAATTGGAGGGGGCTGGGGCTGGGGGAAAGGTAGCTGAGAGTGCAGTGGGTGGATGGAGGTGGGGGTAAAGGTGATAGGTTGGAAGGGAGAGTGGAGCGGATAGGTGGAAAGGAAAATGGACAAATGGAGTTTCCTAAGAAATCATGAGGAAACTTGATAGGCCTCAAACGGAATCTGTCAATGAAACTCGACAAGATTGACAAGCCAAATTATAACAAGATTCATCTCTATATTTCTCTCAATCCACCTCCTACTCTGGTTGGATCTTTTCAGTCCTGACCAATATCCCACCCATTCCATCGCCTTCATGGATGCACCAAGCCCAAGACCTCTTAAAATGTATATGCTTCAGTCAGTGCAAATCCTCACCCTTGCTTATTATGAAATTCCTCTTAAATTATTTAACTCTCCGTGGCATTTGGATTTGTGCTGCTATTTTTCTTTGCTGAAGATGGTTCCATTTCTTGTGAGCGTCCCAGAAATGTGAAATGTATTTTGTTTAAATTCACTCTAACCCAGAACTTCTCTAATTTCTAATGCTGCCGTTATATCATCACTGTTTGAGAAACTATTGATGTTGTCCTCTATGGGCAAGCAACTAAATAATGCTGCTCATATGGGTGGAGGGAATAATTACACCAATGTAACAGGGTGATACAATGATATGTTACCATTTTGCATTATTAATGTTTGTGCTCCTAAATTAAATGGAGTGTGTACTGTATAAACATTGAATTGCATTCCAAGTATAATGTGTTTCCATGCATAAAAATTGAATGGCTTTCCCACTATTATATGTTGCAGTGCACCCAGCTAATTAAGTACTTTTTGACATATGTCACTGTTGTAATAGAGAGCAATGCTTTTCAAACTGGGATCCGTAGAACTTCGTAGCAGCTTACCACAGGATCCAAGCAATTGAAGAAAGAAAAAAATGGAGGAGGAAGAGATGAAAGAACTAAAAGGCAAACTGCCAGCTTTGTCGAAATAAACTGCAGTTAGTAAATAAAAAATAAATTCACAATAGTTCTAATGAACTAATCAGTTGGCTGAATGATTGGTTTCTAATGTAGACTAGTGTCAACTGTGTGGGTTCAATTGTCACATGGCTGAGTTGCAATATAGTTAGTACTGGCTGTTCAAGTATTTGTCAAGATGTCTACCCTTAGGTTTACAATTATTTGGCCGCCTTCAAGGTGACTAACACCTGAATGCCCTGGTTTTCTGCACAAGTTGTGTATTTATTTGTGAAAAGGGAGAGGAGGAGAGCCAGGTAGTCCGTTGTTGCTGTGTCACTAGGTGTATTCAATTTGGACTCCTGCACGGACATGTTTCATCATAAATACCAACAAAGTACTGTAGGAATTCAGAAAATCTGACCACATCTGTGGAGAGAGAAACAAAGTTAATGTTTCAATTCTGATTTGACATTTCTTAGAAACAGGTAATTACTTTGAATACAAGTTTGAGAACTCTTTTTAAAGAAGAGTCTTATTGGATTCCGCCAGTGAATATTTCTAGCATTATCTATTTATATTAATCATTAGTTGGTTTGATTCTTGTAATCGTGGAAAAGCTGTCCTTTTGATACGTGGATCTGTACAATATTTCTGAGATGACAGTTCCAGTGAATATTCTATAACGGAATTGGAGGGAGGAAAACTCCTATTTAGACAAGTATTGAGCTTATTTGATGTTCTTAAGGATTTAATAAGGTGTCAGCACTGTTAGTAATGGCTTGACCAATAAGTTTTCAGATTGGATTTGTTGTGGCACAGTGGTTATGTCCCTACTTTTGAGCCAGGAGATCTGGGTTAAAGTCCCATCTGCTCCAGAAGTGTGTAATAACATGTCTGAGCAGGTTGATTAGGAAACATACAGAGCATTTTCTATTAAGTGTGATTTGGGATTTGATTAAGTACCTATGCCATTAACAGAATATTTTCCCACATTTAGTTACTATTAATTTTGTACACAGATCAGAGTGTTAGAGTTATACGTATCCTTTGCCTCTTCTTTGTTTTATTCACCACAAGGCCTACACCAAAGCAAGTGTTCTCAAACTGCCTCTCGGAGTAATTACATGTTTTCTGAAAAGCATTATTAAAGTACTCTTTTTGATATGTTGTACTTCGGTATTATGAAAATTTTATAGTGGCTTGATCTGGATGGAGCGGGAAGGGTTTTGTGAAAAGAAGTTTTCAAGCCAGAAGATTTGAAAATGTATTGATATAAGAAACACAGCAACCAGTTAATGTACAACAGAATATCACTAACACCAATGCAGCGGCAGGGTTTTAGGCTTCCTTGATGGTGGGAGCTCATAAAATGCAGCATGTAGACTGACTACTGTCTTTCTGCCTGCTCCAACCTGTCTCCAAGTTCATGGGGGAATGGTGGCGTGGTACCTCCACACACTTTGTCTATTGAGGCCCTTAAGTGGCCAGGAGGCTTCATCCTGCTCCAATCACAATTTTACCCATGGCATCTCGTCAAGTGGATTGCCTGGCAAGGAATCTAGCTAACATGCAATGAGGAGGCATTTAAGAAAGCAAATGCATGTCAGCCTTTATTGCAAATAACTTTGGAGCACAAGAATAAAGAAATCTTGCTACAATTGTACAAGGTTTGATGGGACCAAACCTGTAATGTTGTCTATAAGTTTGTCTCCATATTAAAGGAAGGATACACTTGCATTGGACAGAGCTCACTAAATCGATCCTGTGATGAGAAGAAAGAGAAAACCATTAACTGTAGATACGTGAAATCAGAAACAGCTGGAAAACTCAGTAGGTCTGGCAGCATCTATGGAGAGGAAGCAGGGTTAACGTTTTGGGTCCAGTGATCCTTATTCAGAACTCCAGTTCTGCTGTGTTTCCTGTGATAAAAGGGCTCCCTATTTGAGCCTTTATTCTTCAGTTAAGAAGGATGAAAGATGATCTTTTTGAAACATTCAACATTGAGTAGTCAATGTCAGGGGAATCCAGAAGAAGGCAGTACTGTTTCAAAATAATGGACTTAACATTTAGGATTGAAACAATGGGAAATTTCTTCACTTAAAGGTTTGTGAGCCTTTTAAAATTCTCCTCCCCAGACTGTCATGGATGTACCAATGTATGTTTAACACCTGAGATACAAAGACAGATTTTGACTGTCTCGGGGAATCAATGAATATGCGGCAAAGTGGATTTGAATTCTGCTGTGATTATGCTGAATGTCACAGCAGATCCCATGGATGGTATAGCCTTCCCTTGCTCTCATTTCTTCTGATCACGGTTTGGATGGGTATTTGAATGTACAATTGTAAATGATGTAGCGGGGAGTGGGTGTGAGGGAGTTGAGTATAGAGGGATGTGGATAGGGGGGCATTTGTTTTGAGAGATGAAGGGATATTATGTCAGATGTTGAGCCAAATGGGAATAAAAAGGGTCCTAAGATGTTGGGGCTGGAGTAATGAATATATTATGGATATGCAATACAAATTTATAAATGACAACTTATGTCTGAAAAAGCGGGCTATAATTAGAGTCAGACGTACAGCACGGAAGCAGACCCTTCGGTTCAACCCGTCCATGCCGACCAGATATCCCAACCCAATCTGGTCCCACCTGCCAGCATCTGGCCCATATCCCTCTAAACCCTTCCTGTTCATATAGCCATCTAGATGCCTTTTAAATGTTGCAGTCATTCTAGCATCCACCACTTCCTCTGGCAGCTCATTCCATACACGTACCACCCTCTGCATGAAAGGGTTGTCACTTAGGTCTCTTTTATATCTTTCCCCTCTCACCCTAAATCTATGCCCTCCAGTCTGGACTCCCCCCACCCCAAGGAAGAGACTTTGTCTATCTATCCTATCCAAGCCCTTCATGGTTTTATACCTCTATAACATCACCCCTCAGCCTCCAACGCTCCAGGGAAAACAGCCCCAACTTATTCAACTTGTCCCTATAACTCAAATCCTCCAGCCCTGGCAACATCCTTGTAAATCTTTTCTGAAGTCTTTCAAGTATCACAACGTTTTTCCGCTTGGAAGGAAAGTAGAATTGCATCAACACTGGCCAAACCAACATCCTGTACAGCCGCAACATGACCCCCCAACTCCTGTACTCAATACTCTGATCAATAAAAGAAAGCATACCAAACACCACCTTCACTATCCTATCTATCTGCGACTCCACTTTCAAGGAGCTATGAACCTGCACTCCAAGGTCTCTTTGTTCAGCAACACTCCCAAGGGCCTTACCATTTAAGTGTGTAATTCCTGTTAAGATTTGCTTTCCCAAAATGCAGCACTTTGCATTTATCTAAATTAAACTCCATCTGCCATTTCTCAGCCCATTGGCCCATCTGATCTGAATTTTGGTGTTATCTGCAAACTGACTAACTAAACCCCTTATGCTTACATGCAAATCATTCATTTAAATGATGAAAAGTAGTGGACCCATCCTTGTGGCACTCCACTGGTCACAGGCCTCTGGTCTGAAAAACAACCCTCCACCACCACCCTCTGCCTTCTACCTCTGAGTCAGTTCTGTATCCAGATGGCTAGTTCTCCCTGTATTCCTTGAGATCTAATCTTGCTAACCAGTCTCCCATGGGGAACCTTGTCGAATGCCTTACTGAAGTCAATGTAGATCACGTTCATTATGCTGCCATCATCAATCCTCTTTGTTACTTCTTCAAAAAACTCAATCAAGTTTGTGAGCATGATTTCCCATGCACAAAGCCATGTTGACTATCCCTAATCAGTCCTTGCCTTTCCAAATACATGTACATCCTGTCCCTCAGGATTCCCTCCAACAACTTGCCCATCACCAACATCAGGCTGACTGGTCTATAGTTTTCTAGCTTGTCCTTACCCCCTTTCTTAAATAGTGGCACCACATTAGTAAACCTCCAACCTCCCGGCACCTCACCTGTGACTATCGATGATACAAATATCTCAGCAAGTGGCCCAGCAATCACTTCTCTAGCTTCCCACAGAGTTATAGGGTACACCTTTTTCAGGTCCTGGGGATTTATCCACTTTTTTGTGTTTCAAGACATCTAGCACTTCCTCCTCTGTAATATGGACATTTTTCAAGATGTCACCATCTATTTCTCCACATTTTATATCTTCCACGTCCTTTTCCACACTAATGCAAAATACTCGTTTAATGTCTCCTCCATCTCCTGCGGCTCCACATAAAGGCTGCCTTGCTGGTCTTTGAAAGACCCTAATCTCTCACTAGTTACCCTTTTGTCCTTTAATGTATTTGTAAAAACCCTTTGGATTCTCCTTAATTCTATTTGACAAAGCGATCTCATGTCGCCTTTTTGCCCTCCTGATTTCCCTCTTAAGCATACTCCTACTTCCTTTAGACTCATTCGATCTATCTTGTCTATACCTTAAAAGAAATGATGAAATCAGTTAATAAAGGAAATCTCGTAGAAGTGGATATGGAAGTAGATTTTCAATGATATTTAATAGGATGCCAAGAGCAGGATTTTTGATAAATGCATTGATCTTATGGGAAATATGACATTATGGAAATGAAGTTAGCTCAAGGGTAGGAAACAGAATTTAGTCTTCAATGGGTCTGAATGGACATACACCATAATATCTCCAGAGTTTGTTAGGTTTTTTGTTTTTAGCTACATGGGCAGGGGTGGCAGGGAGGGGGGTGGCAGACAATGCAGCGATGAGAAGCTTATTTAACAGTGATGAGGACTATACCATATTCACTAAAGAAAACCCAGGTTAGTAGATTGGGCAGTTGGATTTTACATGAAGTAAGACTGCACTATGGGTGAGATGTATTTGTTATTAAGAAAGATCAGAGAAATAAATTAGGTCCATAGATTAGATTCATATGAGCAATCTGCAGGATAAATGTAAGCTCATGATCTGGAAAAGAAAATCTGAAGCCTGGAGATTTTGCTCTCTTGAAGAGGGCTGCTATGATGTGAAATGCCCAATTGAAAATCTTGGGGGAAGTAATCTTTACTGTGCTTTAATGACCAAGTGGCTGGCAAGACCATTTAAGATTCAACCACACTATTGTGTGTCTGGATTCACATGTCAAATTGATCAGATAAAGAGAGCTCTGTAAAGTATTATCCAGCATGGAAATAGTGAATTATCTCAACAATTCATGCACCATTCCTCTTTTCTTGATCTTTTATTTTGTTTTCTTACAACTATTCTCCTGGATTTAGCTAAGGGTGGAGACTTTTAAAGAAGTGTTTGGGAAACTAAATGTTGTAATGACAGGTTTTCTTATGTATCTCATATCTGGTTCTATTAATTATAAATGCTTAGATGCAGAGCAAGCAATGAAAAATCCCTGCTGATGCACCAATGTGACAGTTTCAGAGGCCACATTGAGCTGTGGGTGTTCCATCAGTAGCTCAGGTAGAATTTCATTCTTAATAATTATGATGAGGAGATGCATTTCCATTTTAGTGCAGTTTAAGTCCTAATCTAAAGTAACAATTCTGCATTTACACTGCAAATCTCTATTGCTTGAGATATATTGGAAAATCAATAATAACCTCCACTTGACCAATTCTGATCTGCCAGATAAGCAGAGATTCTAGAGTGTGATCACTAAAGGAACCAATAGAAAGGTTAAAGAATTGCCAAGGTTATAACAGATGAAGTGCTCAAATATATCAAAATGAGATAAATGACAATCTATAGAGTGCAACACAAATAATTCACAAAGGTGCAGAATAGATAGCTGAATGTTCCACTGCCAGAATACCTCCAACAGAAAGACTCTTTATTTAGATGGTAATTGTGGGGCATCTTCTTCCCACACAATTTTCCATGATGCTGTCTGCTAGAATGTCAGATTTAAGCCATGGCTGTATGAATAATGTCCAAGGTTGCTAGGCAGTACAAGATTTAGAGACTCATGGAATGGATACAGTTTTGTTAAGCCATTGTTTTTTCCCTTGAAACACGCAAGCCATGAATCAATAGGCTTTGTTTTGTATTATTCATTCTGAGCAGGGATCTAAAGATTGAGGAATTATACTACACTGCGCCCATCAAACAATTGTCTTTATTAAGGTCCATAAAAGACGGTTCAAACAGATGTCCTGAAAATTACAAACTTAAGGAAAATGTTCTAAGAAGGTTAATTTTAACCTTTGTTGAACTGATGTACTTTGTTCTTTTAGTTGTTTACTGTTATTGGGTGAGGTTTGCAACTCAGCTGCTGAGAGTGCATAGTGCAAGAACGCATTACATGATCATTCATTCCCTCAAATTTATGCCAAATCTTTAGAGGCATCCCACCTCTTTCGCTATATCCCTACAGTTTCTTTCCTTCATTTAGAGTCATCGAGACATAGAGATGTATAGCATGGAAACAGACCCTTCGGTCCAACCTGTCCATGCCAACCAGATATCCCAACCCAATCTAGTCCCACCTGTCAGCACCCAGCCCATATCCCTCCAAACCCTTCCTATTCATATACCCATCCAAATGCCTGTTAAATGTTGCAATTGTACCAGTCTCCACCACTTCCTCTGGCAGCACATTCCATACACATACCACCCTCTGCAAGAAAGGTCACCCCTCAGCCTCCGACGCTCCAGGGAAAACAACCCCAGCCTGTTCAGCTTCTCCCTGTAGCTCAAATCCTCCAAACCTGGCAACATCCTTGTAAATCTTTTCTGAACCCTTTCAAGTTTCACAACATCTTTCCAATAGGAAGGAGACCAGAATTGCATGCAATATTCCAAAAGTGGCCTAACCAATGTCCTGTATAGCCACAACATGACCTCCCAACCCCTGTACTCAATACTCTGACCAATAAAAGAAAGCATGCCAAACACATTCTTCACTATCCCATCTACCTGCAACTCCACTTTCAAGGAGCTATGAAGCTGCACTCCAAGGTCTCTTTGTTCAGCAATACTCCCTAGAACCTCACCATTAAGTGTATAAGTCCTGCTAAGATTTACTTTCCCAAAATGCGGCACTTCGCATTTATCTGAATTAAAATCCATCTGCCACTTCTCAGCCCATTGGCCCATCTGGTCCAGATCCTGTTGTAATCTGAGGTAACCCTCTTCGCTGTCCACTACGCTCCAATTTTGGTGTCATCTGCAAAATTACTAACTGTACCTCTAATACTTTCATCCAAATCATTTATGTAAATGACAAAAAGTAGAGGACCCAGCACCGATCCTTGTGGCACTCCACTGGTCACAGACCTCCAGTTTGAAAAACAACCCTCCACCAGAATCCTCTGCCTTTTACGTTTGAGCCAGTTCAGTATCCAAATGGCTAGTCTCCCTGTATTCTGAGATCTAACCTTGTTAACCAGTCTCCCAAGGGTACCTTTTCGAATGCCTTACTGAAGTCCATTTTGATCACATCTACCGCTCTGCCCTCATCAATCCTCTTTGTTACATCTTCAAAAAACTCAATCAAGTTTGCAAGACATGCTTTTCCATGCACAAAGCACATACCTTGCGATCTTAAGTTTGTTCATTATGATTTACAATGATGCCTGATGACTGGTATCACTGAGACCCTATTATTAGATCATTAATGCATTTTGCTTTTTTATTGTTTGTGTATTACTCCACAAATCAATAAACCTGATTATAGTTTGTTCTCCTTCCTCTTAAAGTACTTCAGAAATATTTCATTGGCTCTTAAATACTTTGAAATGTCATGAATGACTATGTCAATTCAAGTCTTCCTTTGGATCTGCCTGTTAAAAGATATAGAACAATGTGATGGGCATCCCATGTCTACATACCACAACTTGCAGTCATTAATAATACCAATTTATACTATTGCATTCTTGACATGGATAAGGGCACTGGTATCTTATCTTAGAAGCTTCTGTTTTAAGGAAATTGCCTTTTGCCATATTGGGGTGAAGTCTGGTCTGTAACAAACACTTGTGTAAATATTGCACACAATTGCCTGGAAGAGGCTGAAATACTCTTTAAAGTCAAATTGTCTTTAGAAATTCTATCCAAGGTTGCTGTATCAAAGTAAGATTTTATTTGTTAGCTGTGAATGTTATCCTGTGCCTAATGTATTGTATTTCTTGCTTATTTTCCATTGTTTGCCAGGGGTTCATTGTTAGGAATGTTTCCATTAACTGGGAAAACAATCGTCTTTGACAGCTTCCCCGATCCCTCAGATACATGGGAGATTATTGAAACCATTGGAAAAGGAACATATGGCAAAGTCTTTAAAGTATTAAACAAAAAAAATGACAGCAAGGCTGCAGTTAAGATTCTGGACCCGATCCATGTAAGTAAACATGCCAATGTTTGCAATGTGCTTATTTTTAACATTTTAACCAAGCCTTTCCAAATATAATTGGACAAAGTATAATCCATATTAATTTGAGTTCATGTGCAATGACTGGTCAAACACAAAGTAGCTACAATAAGAAGGAAAGAACAGAATGCTGATGAAGGCTTATTTGTCTTTGGATTTGCAGCCACTGAATTGTCAGATACTTTAAAAAGGAACAAAACCTTCTGATCAACCTGTCCACAGCCAGATATCATATTACAACCAATCATTCTGCTTCTTTACAGTCTCCCTTGATTGAAGCTATTTCAGCATCCATTTTCATTATTTCAGTTATTATCCAACAGAATGGTTTCACATTGATTTATCAACAACACTGTCCAAAATGAGGAAGTAAAAGAACGGCAAAGATGGTTCACATTTAGGTTGAAGTGAAAGTTTTTATTATCTTGAGAAACCATTATCAAAGATCAATGCTGAGCACCATGAGTGATGAAAGGCCATGAGATGAATCTGGGATACTGTGTGAACAGCTTTGTCTAAAAGCACCTAGCTTGTAGGAAGGTAGAAATTCTCAGAGATAGGTGTAAACAGTGTTGGGAGAAAGTGAGTTGAAGCAAGACATGGTGCAATATGTATTGATTTGAGCTCATGGCATATGAAGGGAAAGGTGCATATGTAAAATTTTAAAATGAGCATTTGAGTAGATGTAAAGTTAAGAAAATCAATATATTTGCAACATTGCAGTCAGAGCTTTTGAAGTAAACAGGAGTTGGGGTTCCAACTGCCAGGGTTGGTTACAACACTGGCATCAGCCCAACAATGTGCGAAATTGCCCTGTTACGTTCTATACACAAAGCAGCAAGACAAATCCAACCCAACCAATTACCACACCATCAGTCTACTGTCAATCATCAGTAAAATAATGGAATGTGTTAGCAATAGTGCTATCTAGCAGCACCTACTCAGCAATAATCTGCTCAGTGATGCCCATTTTGGGTTCCACCTGGGCCAGTGGACCTCATTACAGTCTGGGTTCAAACATGGACAAAAAAAGCTGAATTCCAGAGGTGAGGTGAGAGTGACAGCCCTTGATGTCAAGGCTGCATTTGACAGAGTGTGGCATCAAAGAGCCTGAGCAAAAGCTGGGATCAATGGGTATCAGGGCAAACTCTCCACTGGTTAGAGTTATACCTGACACTTAGGAAGATGGTTGTGGTTGTTGGAGGTCAGTCATCTCAGCTCCAGGACATCTTCAAAGGTTCCTCAGGATAGGGTCCTCAGACCAAACATCTTCAGCTGCTTCATCAATGACATTCCCTCCATCATAAAGTCAGAAGGAAGAATGCTTGTGATGATGACCATACTTAGCACCATTCAAGACGCCTCAGACACTGAAGCAGTTCATGTTCAAATGCATCAAGATCTAGACAGATCCAGGCTTGGACTGACAAGTGGCAAACAACATTTGCTGCACACAAATGCCAGGCCATGACCATCTCCAATAAGAGATCATCTAAGCACTAGTACTTGACATTCAATGATGTTACCATGACCGAAACCTCTGTTATAAACATCCTTTGTGTTACTATTGACCGCAAGCTCAATTGGACTCATCATCTAAATACTGGCTACATGACCAGGTTAGGGATACTGCAGTGAGTAACACACCACCTGACTCCCCAAAGCCTGTCTACCACAAGTTAGGAGTGCGATGGAGAACTCCCTATTTGTATAGATGAGTACAGCTCCAACAACACTCATGAATGACAACATGCAGGACAAAGCAGATGCATCCACTCCAAAGATCTTTAGACAGCACCTTCCAAACCCATGATCCCATCCATCTGAAGGGACAAGGGCATCTGATACTTGGAAATACCACCACCTGCAATTTCCCTTCAAAGCCACTCACTATCCTGACTGCGAAATATATTGTCACGTCTTCACTGTTGCAGGGTCAAAATCCTGGATTTCTTTCATTTAAGGGCATTGTAGGTCAACCTACAGCATGTGGACTGCAGTATTTGAAAGTGGCAGCTCACCAACACCTCAACTGGGGTCAGGCAATAAAATGCTGGCCAGGCAGTGATGTACATGTCCCATGAGTGATTAAAAAGAATTCTTAACTTACTCAAAGTTGAATAGATTTGTTAATGATTTCTCTTTTCACAAAGCCTTGTTTATTTTGCCTTATGGCACTTGAACATTTCTAAGTGTCATAGCATGACATCCTTAATCTTAGCTTTCAATATCTTCTAATGTGAAAGAGAAAATCTGTCTGTATGATGCTAGGTCTGGTGACCAATTCATGCTGAAAACTAGTGGCCTATATCAAGCAGCACTTCATGTTGATGGTTTGCAATAAGCAAGTTATCAGTGGTACTCAACCAGGGAGTATTTGCAAAACTCCTAATTTATTGGAATATTGGATTTGATTTTGGAATAAATGTTGGCCCATCCAGCAAAATCCACAACCTACGATGTATTAAAAAAAGTTGTCATTTTCAGCATAATCAGATGTATGCATAGATTAATGTTGAGAACCAATTTAGACTTGTTATTGGGTTCACAGCATAGTGTATTTGCATGTAATGGAAGCTAATTATATTACAAAGCAGGCCTTGTTTGGCAAACAGAACACACACACACTATGCCAACAACATAGGTGAGGGGCATTCTCTAGTTTGCAAAACTTCGATTAATCCAAGTTAATCTGCCATCTTAACTTTTAACTTAAATTTAAAATTTTAACTATTGGTCATCAGCTGAAGCTTCCTATATGGAGTACTTTTATTGATATATTCCCTTATTGTCCTCATAAGGACAATTAAATTGTCCTGATGACAATATACTGGCAGGGAAATTTGCTAGAACTGCTTGGGAGGATTTAAACTAGTAAGGTGGGGGGTGGGACCCAGGGAGATAGTGAGGAAAGGGATCGATCTGAGATGGGTACAGCTGAGAACAGAAGTGAGTCAAATAGTCAGGGCAGGAGGGACAAGGTAGGACTAATAAATTAAACTGCATTTATTTCAATGCAAGAGGCCTAACAGGGAAGGCAGATGAACTCAGGGCATGGTTAGGAACATGGGACTGGGATATCACAGCAATTACGGAAACATGGCTCAGGGATGGGCAGGATTGGCAGCTTAATGTTCCAGGATACAAATGCTACAGGAAGGATAGAAAGGGGGGCAAGAGAGGAGGGGGAGTGGCATTTTTGATAAGGCATTACAGCTGTGCTAAAGGAGGATATTCCCAGAAATACATCCAGGGAAGTTATTTGGTTGGAACTGAGAAATAAGAAAGGGATGATAACCTTATTGGGATTGTATTATAGACCCCCCCCAATAGTCAGAGGGAAATTGAGAAACAAACTTGTCAGGAGATGTCAGCTATCTGTAAGAATAATAGGGTGGTTATGGTAGGGGATTTTAACTTTCCAAACATCAACTGGGACTGCCATAGTGTTTAAGGTTTAGATGGAGAGGAATTTGTTAAGTGTGTACAAGACAATTTTCTGATTCAGTATGTGGATGTATCTACTAGAGATGGTGCAAAACGTGACCTACTCTTGGGAAATAAGACAGGGCAGGTGACTGAGGTGTCAGTGGGGGCCAGTGACAATAATTCTATTTGTTTTAAAGTAGTGATGGAAAAGGATAGACCAGATCTAAAAGTTGAAGTTCTAAATTTGGGGAAAGGCCAATTTTGACGGTATTAGGCAAGAACTTTCGAAAGCTGATTGGAGGCAGATGTTCACAGGTAAAGGGACAGCTGGAAAATGGGAAGCCTTCAGAAATGAGATAACAAGAATCCAGAGAAATTATATTCCTGTCAGGGTGAAAGGGAAGGCAGGTAACTATAGGGAATGCTGGATGACTAAAGAAATTGAGGGTTTGGTTAAGAAAAAGAAGGAAGCATATGTCAGGTATAGACAGGATAGATCGAGTGAATCTTTAGAGTAGAAAGAAAGTAGGAGTATACTTAAGAGGGAAATCAGGAGAGCAAAACAGGGACATGAGATAGCTTTGGCAAATAGAATTAAGGAGAATCCAAAGGGGTTTTACAAATATATTAAGGACAAAAGGGTAACTAGGGAGAGAACAGGGCCCCTCAAAGATCAGCAAGGCGGCCTTTGTGTGGAGCCACAAAAAATGAGGGAGATACCAAATGAATGTTTTGCATCAATATTTCCTGTGGAAAAGGATATGGAAGACATAGACTGTAGGGAAATAGATGGTGACATCTTGCAAAATGTCCAGAATACAGAGGAGGAAGTGCTGCATGTCTTAACTGTTAAAGGTTGATAAATCCTGTTCAGGTGTATCCGAGAACTCTGTGTGGGAAGCTAGAGAAGTGATTGCTGGGCCTCTTGCTGAGATTTTTGTATCAGCGATAGTCACAGGTGAGGTGCCGGAAGACTGGAGGTTGGCAAAAGTGGTGCCACTGTTTAAGAAGGGTGGTAAGGACAAGCCAGAAAACTATAGACCAGTGAGCCTGACCTCGGTGGTGGGCAAGATGTTGAAGGGAATTCTGAGGGACAGGATGTAAATGTATTTGGAAAGGCAAGGAATGATTCGGGATAGTCAACATGGCTTTGTGCGTGGGAAATCATGTCTCACAAACTTGATTGAGTTTTTTGAAGAAGTAACAAAGAAGATTGAGGAGGGCAGAGCAGTAGATATGATCTATATGGACTTCAGTAAGGCATTCGACAAGATTTCCCATGGGAGACTGATTAGCAAGGTTAGATCTCATGGAATACAGGGAGAACTAGCCATTTGGATACAGAACTGTATTCCCTGGAGTGTTGGAGGATGAGGGTTGCCCTTATAGAGGTTTACAAAATTATGAAGGGCATGGATAGGATAAATAGGCAAAGTCTTTTCCCTGGGGTCGGGGAGTCTAGAACTAGAGGGCATAGGTTTAGGGTGAGAGGGGAAAGATCTAAGAGTCCTAAGAGACAACTTTTTCACGCAGATGGTGGTACGTGTATGGAATGAGCTGCCAAAGAATGTGGTGGAGGCTGATACAATTGCAACACTTAAGAGGCATTTGGATGGGTATATGAATAGGAAGGGTTTGGAGGGATATGGGCCGGGTGTTGGCAGGTGGGACTAGATTGGGTTGGGATATCTGGTCGGCATGGATGGGTTGGACTGAGGGGTCTGTTTCCATGCTGTACATCTCTATGACTCTGTGATTCTATGAGAACTAGTTGAAATGCTTCAAGTTTCTCTACTTTAATACTTCAAGATTGTCACTTTCTTGGCTTCCTTCTTCCCTTTCATGTCTTTGAGAACTTTTCTTTCTGTGATGTCACTTGTGACCAGTACAGTGAAGCCAATGTGAAATACCCACATAATTTATTTGTCATCTTTTTTTAATTGTCTAATATTCTTTCCCAAGTCTCACTTTCTACCTGTCAATGCTGTCTTTTTAAAATTATCAACAGATTATTCTCTGATCTCTTTATTTCTAGTTAACTTTCTTTCACATTTTACATTTTTTCTTTTCTTATTAAGCTTTTAAGTTATTCTTTGTTTTTTACATTGTTAAACCTCTGGCCTGACATCCATTATTGTTCAATTATATACATTGTTGAAGTCTGTTACTCTCTTCCTGATAAAGGGTTTTTGCCCGAAATGTCGAATTTCCTGTTCCTTGGATGCTGTCTGACCTGCTGCGCTTTTCCAGCAATGCATTTTCAGCTACTCTCTTTAACACTTTTAGTTAGCATCCATGGATTTGCTTCTTTCTCAAAGCAGCTTATAAGAGCTACTAAAAGGGCTTATGAAACAAAATTTCAAGGGACATCAAAACCGATGAGGAGAAATTTTATAGTCACAGAAAGGGAAAATGAGTGATCAGGAGCATTGTTGGCCCACTAAGGACTGAAAGTGGGGATATTGTCAATGACAATGGGGAAATGACAGACATATTGAAGAATTACTATGCCTCAGTATTGACAGTGGAAAAGGAAGATAGCTTGCCAGACGTCCTGAGGAAATTAACAGTGCACTGGGGTCAAGAACTGGATAAAATTAAGTAAAACATAGATAATGAGGAAATTAGTAGAATGAAAGAGTGACACATCCCCAGGACCTGACTATTTCCATCCAAGGATGTTAAAGGACATAGGGAGCACATTATAGATGTCCTAAATATCATCATTCGGAGTTCCCTACAGACAGGAATTAGTCCTCCGGATTGGAAAATTGCATCTCTCACATCTTTTAAAGGAAGAGTGAAAGAACAAAATCTGGTATTTACAAACCAGTTAACATAACAACATCTGTGGTGGGAAAATCATTAGAATCTATAATCAAGGATGGCATAATGAAAATATTGAAATTTTTCAGTTAACCAGGGAGAACCAACTTGGATTCATGACAGGTTGGTCATGTCTGACAAACCCATCTGAACTTTTTGAAGAGGTGACTTAGGTAGTGGTCTATAGATGTTGATACGGAAGTTTATGACATTTGATAAAGTTCTGCATAAGGGACAGTTAATTAATGGAACTGATCTGGCTGGGAAATTGTTGAGTGGCAGGCAACTGGAAATAGGAATAATAGGTAGGTGCTCAAATTAGCAGGATGTGACAAGTGGTGTCTCACAAGGATCGATGTTAGGACCTCAGTAATTGACTCACTTGTTAACAACTTGAATAATGGCATAGCAAGTCACATATCCAAATTTACAGATGGCATGAAGTTAGGTAATATTGTACACAGTATAGACAATAACAAAATTACAAAGGGATGCTGATAGACTCAGTTGATGGGCAAAACTGTGGCAGATGTAAACAAGTGAGGCAATCAATTTTGAACCAAAAAAGAATAGACCAAGGTACTTAAATACAATGAATGTCAAAAGGGTTTTGGGGTTTCAAATGCACAGGTCTTTAAATGCCATGAGCAGGTGCAGAAAATAATCATGAAATCTCACGGATTGCTGACTTCTATATTTATACAAGTGGAGTATAAGGATGCAGAAGTTATACAAAACCCTCGTTAGACCCTACTTCCTGTGAGCAGATCCAGGCAGCACACCTTTAAAAAACATATATTGGGCTGAGCAGGAGTGTTGTGTTGGTTTAAAAGAATGATACCGCTCATCATGTGTTAAGTTTGAGAAGAGATTATACAAATTAAGCCTGTTTTCTCTCGAGTTTAGAAGTTTAAGGGATGATTTGATCAAAGCCTTCAATATATTATCAGGAAAAGACAGGTAGATAAATTATTTCCACTGGTTGGGATATCTAGAGCTAGGGGCATTGTATGAGAAATAGAGCTGGACTATTCGAGAGATGTTAGAAAGTAGCTCTACACCAAAAGGTCGTAGATGTTTGGAAATTCTCTTCCACAAAAGGCAGTGGATGCTGCATTAGTTAGTTTTAAATCTGAGAAAAAGTGAATTTTGGTTGAGCAACAGTATTAAGAAATATGTGGCAAAGGCAGGAATATGGACTTAAGCCAGGATTAGCCATTATCTCATTTAACAGCTGACCAGGCTTGAGTGGCTGAACAGACTACTCCTATTGCTTTATTTCTATCTTAGAAGTGGCAAATGGTGCTGAAAATAACATCACCAGCAAGCATCTTCACTTCTGGCCTCAATGAAGGGAAGGTAATTCAGGAAGCATTCTAAGATGATGGTCGGCTCAAGATATTACCCTAAATATCTCCTGAAGTGGTGTGCTGGAGCTCAGATAATTGACCTCCACAAACTACAACTGTTTTCCTTTTTGCCAGGCTAGATTACAACCGGCAAGGGTTTTCTACTGACTCCAGTTTTGCGAGAACTTCTTGATGCCAAGTCGTTTATATAAATGACAAAACGCAATGGACCCAGCACTGATCCTTGTGGCACACCATTGGTCACAGGCCTCCTGTCTGAAAAGCAACCTTCCACCAACACCCTCTGTCTTCTACTTCTGAGCCAGTTCTGTATCTCAATGGCTAGTTCTCCTTGTATTCCATAAGATCTAACCTTGCTAATCAGTCTCCCATGGGGAACTTTGTCAAACGCCTTGCTGAAGTCCATATAGATTACGTCCACCACTCTGCCCTCATCAATTCTCTTTATTACTTCATCAAAAAACTCAATCACGTTTGTGAAGCATGATTTCCCATGCACAAAGCCATGCTGACTATCCCTAATCAGTCCTCACCTTTCCAAATGCATGTAAATCCTGTCCCTCAGGATTCCCTCCAACAACTTGCTCATCACTGTCAGGCTGACTGGTCTATAGTTCCCTGGCTTTTCATTGCCAACCTCTGGACTTCCGGAACCTCACCTGTTGCTATCATTAATACAAATATCTCAGCAAGGAACCCAGCAATCACTTCCCTAGCTTCCCACATAATTACAGGGTATTCCTGATCAATCCTGGGGATTTATCCACTCTTATGCATTTCAAGACATCCAACACCACCTCCTCTGTAATATGGACATTTTTCAAGATGTCACTATCTTTTTTTTTAGATTAGATTTACAGTGTGGAAACAGGCCCTTCGGCCCAACAAGTCCACACCGACCCGCCGAAGCGAAACCCACCCATACCCCCACATCCACCCCCTACCTAACACTACGGGCAATTTAGCATGGCCAATTCACCTGACCTGCACATCTTTGTGACTGTGGGAGGAAACCGGAGCACCCGGAGGAAACCCACGCTGACACGGGGAGAACGTGCAAACTCCACACAGTCAGTCGCCTGAGTCGGGAATTGAACCCGGGTCTTCAAGCGCTGTGAGGCAGCAGTGCTAACCACTGTGCCACCGTGCCGCCCATCTATTTCCCCACATTCTATATCTTCCATGTCCTTTTCCACAGTAAACACTGATGCAAAATACTCGTTTATCATCTTCCCCCATCTCCTGTAGCTCTCCACATAGGCTAACTTACTGATCTTTGAAGGGCCCTATTCTCTCCCTAGTTACCCTTTTTTTTTGTCCTTTATGTATTTATAAAAATCCTTTGGATTCTCCTTAAACCTATTTGCCATAGCTATCTCATGTCGCCTTTTTTGCCCTCCTGATTTCCCTCTTAAGTATACTCCTACTGCCTTTATACTCTTCAAAGAGTTCATAGTTTCTTGAAAGTGGAGTTGCAGGTAGATAGGATAGTGAAGAAGGCGTTTGGTATACTTTCTGTTATTGGTCAGAGAATTGAGTATATGAGTTGGGAGGTCAGGTTGCAGTTGTACAACATATTGTTCGGCCAGGTTTGGAATATTGTGTGTAATTCTGTCCTCCCTCCTATCGGAATGATGTTGTGAAACGTGAAAGGGTTCAGAAAAAAATAACAATGATGTTGGCTGTGTTGGAGGATTTGAGTTATGGGGAAAAGCAGAATAGGCTGGGGCTACTTCCCCTGGAGCATCGGAGGCTAAGGGGTGAACTTCTAGAGATTTATAAAATCATGAGGAGCTTGGATAGGGTAAATAGGCAAGGGGTGGGGGAGTCCAAAACTAGAGGGCATAGCTTTAAGATGACAAGGGATAGATCCCTTTTATATCTAAGGTGCAACGTCTTCAGAGTGTGGTGCATGTAAGCAATGAGCTGCCAGAGGAAGTGGTGGAGGCTGGTACAATGACAACATTTAAAAGACATCTGGCTGGATAAATGAAAAGGAAGGGCTTAGAGGGATATAGGCCAAATGTACGCAAATGGGGCTAGATTAATTTAGGATATCTTGTCGGTATGGACACGTTAGACCAAAGGGAAATCTCAACAACTCTGACATTGTCTAATTAGCCTGTGCAGCGATGTTATGACACATCTCGGGGGAGGGGGGAGGTGGGATTTGAACTCAGGACCCTGGCTCTGAGGTAAGAACACTACCATTGCATCACATGTCCTGCTTTTGTTCATACCTGAGCAACTCCCCACAGTGTGGGGTAAATGCCGGTGATGTAGTTGGACTGGAACAACTTGTGCTTGGCCTTGGCTAGTTCTGGAGCACAAGGTTAGAATATTATTGCCTACCCAATTGTAGGTCCTAATTTCTACTTGCATAGCATTTTACCTGTTCTCTTGTTTAAATGGAAGGAAATTAATCATTTCTCACCCTTGACACTTTCAACGCTGCAATCTCTTTAGTTCATCAAGGCTCCGCTATCCTGCCAATCTGTGTAAATCACTAAAAATGCCTTAATCAATTCTCTCTGTCACTAAAATTGGTGATTGAACTTTACCCTTTCTAAGGACGAGTCTTGATTTAACACTTCAAAGGCACTTTTGTGCACACTTTGTCTTACAAGAACATCATCTGCTGTATGCCTGACAGTGTTCAAAAAGGCACTGATCTGATTCCTCTGTTCCTTTGCTCGTAAGTCTGATGCAGTTCTGTAGTACTGGAATTGGCACTTGTTAGAGCTCCTATTTTTTGGCATCATCATGGGCCCCTCTCCCCTTTCAAATTGCTGTGGCAATGGCATTGTGTCAACTGCACCAAGCAGAATTAAAAGTGAGGGGTCAGTCTGGTGAAGTGGGAACATGCCAATCAGCAGAAGCTGATTGCAATCAGATCAAAGGGAACCCACAGCTAACAGAACAAATCTCTGCTGACCTGTCATTCAGTTGGTAATACTGGTAGACTAATCGGAGAAGGCTACATCGATGTTCCCATTATTAAAGATGAGGGAACCTGTCACGTCAGTGTATAAGACCATATGACATAGGAGTGGAAGTAAGGCCATTTGGCCCATCGCGTTCACTCCACATTCAATCATGGTTGATGGGCATTTGAAAGCCACTTACCCGCACTCTCCCCATATCCCTTAATTCCTCGCGAGGTTAAGAATTTATTAATCCCTGCCTTGAAGACATTTAATGTCCTGGCGTCCAATGCACTCCATGGCAACAAATTCCACAGACCCACCACTCTCTGGCTGAAGAAATATCTCCTCATTTCCATTCTAAATTGACCCGCTCTAATTTTAAGGCTGTCTCTGCCTGACGGAATCAAGTTCTCAGTGTCCATCCTTTCTAAACCATGCATTATCTTGTAAGTTTCTATTAGATCTCCCCTCAACCTTCTAAACTCTAATGAAAACAATCCCAGGATCCTCAGTAATTCAGTATATGTTAGGCCCACCCTTCCAGGGATCATCCATGTGAATCTCTGCTGGACATGTTGAAGGCAGGACTGAAGCACTTGTAATCATCTTCAGCCAGAAAAGCCAAGTCATCTCGACCTCCCCCGAGGGTCCTTGCATCACTGATGCATGGTTTCAGCTAATTCAATTCATTCCACGTGACAACAAGAAATAAACAGAACATACAGCACATAAACAGGCTCTTTGGCTAACAAAGACTGTGCTGATGAATGATATTTTTCTAAACTAACTAGGTGAACCCTTAATCTGAGATTATACTCTCTGGCCCTAGACTCTCCGGCCCTAGACTCTCCCACTAAAGGAAACAACCTTTCTCGATCGAGCCTCCGAAGAATCATATGTTTAATCACTCTTGCCTCTCATTCTCCAAATGATTTCGGGTGCAACCAACTCAACCTCTCCCATATGAAAGTCCCTTCCTACCCAGGACCAACATAACAAACCTCCTCTACCTCCAATACCTGAATAGCTTTCTTTAAATAAGGGGACCAAAACGACAAAATAGCCCACATGATTAGCACAACATCTGCAACTGTCCACTCCCTCCACTATTGACAGTTAGGAGCAGCAGTGCACTATTTGCAAGATGTACTGCAAAAGTTCACCAAAGATCCTTAGATAGCACCTTTCAAATCCTCAACCATTTCCATTGGGAAGGACAAGGGCAGCAAATACTTGAAAACAGCATTGCCTGCAAGTTCTCCTCCAAGCCACTCATTATTTTGGAAAAAATGTCACTGTACTTTGTGTAGTTGTTTGAAATCCTGAAATTCCCTCCTTAAGGGCATTGTGAGTCTATCTACAGCTCATGGACTGCAACAGTTCAAGAAGGCAGCTCACCACCACCTTCTCAAGGGCAACAACTGATGGGCAATAGCTAACTGGCCAACCAGTGACACCCATGTCCCATGAATAAATTAAAGAAAGATAATAAGGAAGTGGAACTATTTGAATATCTTGATCAAAGATCTGGTACAGACACTGTGAACCATTGTGTCATGTGAACAAAGAAATGGATTCTTACACTTCCTGGAAAATGCAGCAGTGTCCAAATACCCATCAGAACATTCAACATAGATTCCTCCAAAGTCATTCATTGCACCCATGCCTTCAGAGGTGCTCTCATACCCTTGGACATGAAGACAACCCTTTGAATGGCACCTTTGTAATAATCATGGGGAAAATTAAGTCTGCCCAGCTATGGATAGCTTTAGCTGAAGGATATATGGACAAGCTCAGATTGGACAGAGGAATAGGAAGAAGAAGAATGATGAGACTAATTTTATAATGGGATTTTGTAAGCAGCCTCACATTCTATTTAATTCCATGTCCCTTCTTTGTACTCTCAATGCTATTTCGTGATCATGAGGAAAGTCCAGACATTCATCTAACTTCAGAAGCAATCATCCCAACACCAACAAATGGAGCTGCATCAAGCCATTATCTCAATGAGCTACATCACACTGCAACACCCAAGAACTACAAAAAGCAGAACAAAAGCACCTATACAATGTTTTAAAGATAAACGGGTACCCAATAAACACAATTCTTTGATTCCTCAGAAACAAACCCAAACAAACGGACACAACACAACCAAATACTATAGCCACATTACCTTACATCAAAGGCATATCAGAAATGACTTCCAGATGACTCAGACCCCTTGGCATTATGGTAGCCTACAAACCTACCAACACACTTGCACAGTGACTAATGAACCATTACATACCACCATCAAAACTAATGTCATTTACAAGATACCATGCAAAAACTGTAAAAAACACTATTACGTCAGACAAATTACCAGGAAACTTGCCACCAGGGTACATGAACACCAATTGGCCACCAAAAGACATGACTTACTATAATTCGTTCCCATACATACAAACAAAGAAGATGATGAGGGCAATGGCACGGGGTGGGGTGACACTAGGCAAACGGACACACAAGATGACTGCTGAGCCATCAGGTGGCCAATTTGACACACAAGATGGCCACTGGATCAGAATATGGAGAGAACAGCAGAGCAGATACAGACACTGCCTGGGGCCACCAGAATGCCAGCAACAATGCACTCACAACCCAGTTATTAGTTTAAGGCAGGTGGGGGAGAGAATATGCATGAGTGATGAACCCTGCCCGCAGAAGTGTCTGGGTCCAGCCAACTCCTCTTATAGAAATGCTAACAGCTTGATATGGATTCAACCCAAAATGCTAATAGCCAGGGCTGTAGTAATCGACCTTCTTAGGAAGAGCTATTAGAGCCCATTACTACAGCAATGGATTTCCATGCAGACATTAAACTGACAATGTCTACACTGAAACTGACAATGACCACATGGAAATTAACAAAGGCTACGCTGGAACTGACAAAGACTATATCGAAACTATCAACGATTCTGCAATGATTGCCATAAACAAACCATGTTACAAAGACCATAATCTCATCACTGACCTATTGTATCATAACAGGTATAAAAGTTTCTTGACATGTGCTTCGGGTCGAAAGAAGACTCTCAGCTGACCACTGTGCTGTTGGTGCCTTTCTCTTCCCAGAGCTCCGGTATTTCCTTGTGCAATAAACTCTGTCATTGAACCCCAATTCTGACTCCGAGACTGGTGTTTTTTTCCACAACAAAGGACACCACTTTGTCTGGGAAAACGCACACATCCTAGGACAGGCACAAGAATTCTTAGAGACATGGCATTCTAACCAGAACTCCATCAATAAACAACTCCATCAACATCAACTAAGATCCTATCTACCTTCCCTTGAAAAAAAAAACTGATAATGACATCACCCATCTTAAGAAATGAAGACCTATAATTGGAGAGGTGGGACATATCACCAGCGCTTCACCAGAGACTTTCACCGATGATGTTACCTAGAATGGTGACGGAACATCTGAAAACAGAGCTAACTTACATACTTATCATCAACATGAACTACAAATCTTCTCAGAAATTGCTAATTCATCTACCTCCTAGAGTCATGCAAGTGTTTTAGGTTTTTGAACAAACTCCAACGCAATAGTGGCTGTAAAGAAAAAGCTTCCTCTCTGAATGTCAACATTGGAAGAACTGTTTTGACAGAGATTTATCATCAGCAAAAGTGATACAGATGGCAAATCTATTTAATGATGTGTGGAGCGATAGTTATTTTTCAAAATGACAGATGCCCAACAGATCACAATTTAAGACCAAAATGGAAAATTGTCACCCTTCATGTGTGGCACTAGACAGGACTGCAGCTGAGCGAAAGTGAGGACTGCAGATGCTAGAGATTAGTGTTGGGAGTGTGGTGCTAGAAAAGCACAGCAGGTCAGACAGTATCCGAGGAGCAGGAAAATTGACGTTTAGGGCAAAAGCCCTTCATCAGGTCTGCAGCTGAAGGTTAGGAAGTCACATTAAGGTCCTGAGATCAATGTGGAAAGGAGAATCCCAAATTACACTGGATTCCCATATTGTCCTGTGCTAATATAAGGGGGAGCTTTTGATGTTCCTTCATTCACCACAGTCCTTATGCTGCTCGATTTAAAAGCTAAAGAGCCAGTTGCACAAAATAGTTTTGAGGAGTACAATGAGAAATGACTACAAAACTTTCCACTCTTAAGATCAAAAGTTAGTATTTTTCCCACTTGAAGTCTACAACACTGCATGTCAATAGAGGCAGCTGAGTGTGATCTCCTGCTTTTTCTTCCAACTTTGAGGTATAAGGCAACCTCCCTGGTATTCCTGAAGTGGCTTCCATACTGTGCAGGATATCTCTAATCTTCCATGTGAAATTTAAGACTATAAGAAGTTGGAGCAAAAGTAGACCATTCAACCATTGGATTTTATAATCCTGAACTCCACTCTTGCCGTTTTCCCCATAACCCATGATTCCCTTACTGATTAAATATCTTAGCGAGTTTTGATAAGATTGATGGCTCAGGTTGAGGTTTGGATGCAAGTTTGCTCACTGAGCTGGAAGGTTCGTTTTCAGATTTCTCATCACCATACTAGGTGATATCATCAGTGAGCCTCTGGTAAAACACTGGTGGTATGGTCTGTTTTTTTATTTATATATTTAGGTTTCCTTGGGTTGGTGATGTTGTTTCCTGTGATCATGTCATTTCTGGTACTTTTTCTCAGTGAGTGGTAAATGGGATCCAAGTCAATGTGTTTGTTGATAGAGTTCCGGTTGGAAACCCATGCTCCTAGGAATTTACACGTGTGTCTCTGTTTGGCTTGTCCTAGGATGGATGTGTTGTCCCAATTGAAGTGGTGTCCTTCCTCATCTGCATGTATGTACTCTTCGACTGGGACAACACATCCATCCCAGGACAAGCCAAACAGAGACATGCGTGAGAATTCCTGGAAGCGTGGCACTCCAACTGGAAATCTATCAACAAACACGTCGACTTGCATCCCATTTACCACCCCCAAGAAAAAAGACAGGGAATGACATCACTACAGGAAATGACACTAAGGAAACCTGAACACATAAATAAAAAGTGGGCCATATCACCAGTTATTCACCCAAGGCTCACTGATGATGTTACCTAGTTATGGTGACGAAATGTCTGAAAACGAACCTTCCAGCTCATCGAGCAAATTTACATCCTGATTAAAATCTATCCCAGCCATGATTATTACTTAAGGATTTTGCTTCAACAGCCCTCTGCAGGAAAGGAGTCCACAGATGCACTATCCTATGAGAAAGAAATTGCTCCTCATCTGTCCTAAATGTGCAATGCCTCATTCTGAGATTATGACCTCTCATCCTGAACTGTCCCACAAGGGGAAACCCCTTTCCATCTCAACTTTGCCAAGTTCCCTAAGAATATTGAATGTTTCAATAAGGTTTTCTGTCATTCTTCTAAATTCCAGTATATGCAGGCACAACTTCTTGAATCTTTTTTCATAACCGGACGTCAACATTCTCTAGACTGCCTCCAACACCAGTATATCTTTCTTTAGGTAAGAGGCCCAAACTATTCAGTATTCTAGCTTTGGTCTGATTCATGCCTTGTATAATCTTAGCAAAGGTTCCTTACTTTTATATTGCATTCTGTTTGAAATAAGTGGCCAGAATTCAGCTTTCCTTCCTAATTACCCATTGAACTTAAATGCTAGCTTTTTATTATTCATGGATGAGGACTCCCAAATCATTCTACTCCAGAGCTTTCTCCATTTAAATAATATTCAGCTTCTCTATTCTTCCTGCCAAAATGAATAACACATTTTCCCAAATTATATACCATCTGCCAAGTTTTTGCATACTTGCTTAATTTATCTGTATTCCTCTGTAGACTTTGTGTCTTCCCAGCTGTTTTGGTACCCTCCAAAACTTCACTATGGTACATTCACGTTGCTCATCCAAATCATTAATATATATTGTAAATAATTATGACACCAGCACTCAGCTCTGTGGCAATCCACTAAGTAACAGATTGCCATCCTGAAAATGTCCCCTTATCCCAACTCTGCCTTCTATTAGATAGGCAATCCTCTATTCATGGAATATTCAACTTCTAACACAAGTACCCCCTTATCGTATTAAGTAGACTAATATGGGTTCCTTATCAAATGCATTCTGAATGTCAAAACATTTTACATCCATTGCTTCCCCTTTATCTATCACATATGTTACCGTGTCAGAGTTCGAGCATTTCCCCTTTACGAAGCCATGTTGCTTCTCCTTCAGCATAGTATCTATTGATATTGCTATTACAACCTTTATAATGATCTTTAACATTTTCTCAATAACAGATATCGAGCTAATTAGTCCATTGTAATGATTTTGTCTCATTCCCTTGTTAAGTAAATGAGTTATAAAGCATCTTTCCAGAATCCAAGGATTCTTGAAGATTACCACCAGTTTATCCATTATCTCTGTAGCTACATCATTTTCCATCTTGGAAAAGGTCCAGGGCAATTATTGGTGTTAACACCATTAGTTTCCAGAGAACACTTTCTCTCGTGACAGTCATTATATGTTTTTCTCTCCTCCGTTTTCCTGTTGAACATGTAGTAATTTAGGAATTCTGTTTATGTCTTCTCCTGTGAAGACTGATACAAAGTACTTATTGAACTCCTGGGCCATTTCTGGTGTCCCATTGTTATTTTGCCAGCCTTGTTCTCTAAGGGGCCAATGTTAACTTTGCCTTCTCTCTTGCTTTTTGTATATACTCTTGTTGTCTGTCTTGGTATTACTCATAAGTTAACTCTTAAAGTTTAGTTTCCACTTCAGGCAGCATGATGGTTTAATGGTTAGCACTGCTACTTCTCAGTGCCAAAGACCCAGGTTCGATTCCAGCATTGAGCAACCCTCTGTGTGGAGTTTATACATGATCTCTGTAGCTGCATGGGTTCCTCCAAGTGCTCCAGTTTCCTCCCACAGTGCATTAGTCAGGGATAAATATAGGGTTGGAGAATGGGTCTGGGTGGATTACACTTTGGAGGGTCAGTGTGGACTTGTTGGGCCGAAGGGATTCCACACAGTAGGGAATCTAATCTAATCTAACTGGAGGTGAAGGGCAAATGTGGATCCAGTAAATGAGAGTCAATCTCACCTTAACTTGCCAAGGTAACTCCTGGGAGAAAGTGAGGACTGCAGATCAGAGCTGAAAATGTGTTGCTGGAAAAGCGCAGCAGGTCAGGCAGCATCCAAGGAGCAGGAGAATCAACATTTCGGGCATGAGCCCTTCTTCAGGAATACCTTCTCCAAGGTAACTCCTGGGTCCCACTTAGAAAGGGAAAGCATGGTGGCTCAGTGGTTAGCACTGCTGCTTCACAGTGTCAGGGGCCCATGTTCGATTCCAGTTGCGGGTGACTGTCTATGTGGAGTTTGCACATTCTCCCTGTGTCTGTGTGGGTTTCATCTGGGTGCTCTGGTTTCTCCCACAATCCAAAGATATGCAAGTTAGGTAAATTGGCCATGCTAAATTATCCACAGTGTTCAGGGATGTGTAGGTTAGGTGCATTAATCAGAGGAAATATAGGGTAATGGGTCTTGCTGGAATACTCTTCAGAGGGATGATGTGGACTTGTTGGGCCAAAGGGCCTGTTTCCACACTGTAGGAATTCTAATTCTAATTTTTTTTGGTTGCCATTTGTTGACTTTTAAAACTTTCCTAATCTGGCATACCATTACTTTCTTCTTTCAACTTGTTACCATTCTTAACTTCTCTGGTTAACTATGGTGGCTAATCTTCTTCTTCACTGACATATATCTTTGCTGTGAGCAATGAAATATTTTCTTAAGTATCTGCCATGGTTTCTCAATAATCTTTGCAGCTAAACTCTTTTTTGTTTTCCCCAGTGTCCTCCAGTCATCTCTGCCCTCACTCATTTGTAATTACCCTTATTTAAGTTTCACTTAGTTGTTACAACATATGTTCTTGTCTCTCAAATTGATGCTAAATTCTCCGATGCTATTGGTCACTGTTTCTGAGGGCATCTTTTACTCTGACATAATTTATAAAACTTGCCTCATTACACATTACCAGAGCCAAAGTAGCCTGATTTCTGTTTGGATCTACAACATAGTGTTCGAGAAAATTGTCCTGAATATGCTCGTTGAATTCTTCTTCACAGCCTCCCCTGCTAATTTGCCTTTACCAATCTACAAGGAGATTAAAGTCACTCATGATTAATGTCCTGCCTTTGTTACAAGCCCTTTTTGGTCTAGAAACTACTCCTTCCAATATCTTTTTTCCTCTTTTTTAGTTCTTGTCTCCATTCATGCGGATTTTTATCTTCTGATTTAAAATAATTTCTTGCCATCATATTTATTTCATACCAGGCCAACAATGCTGCTCCCCATCCTTTCCTGCCTGCTCATCCTTTCGAAAAGTAAAAGACCTCTGAATATTTAGTTCCCAGTTTGATCTCCTTGTAATCGTATTTTTTGTAATGGTGGTAAAGTTATACTTGTTAATCTGTATTTGTGCCATTAATTGTTTCTTCTGTTCTGAATACTACACACATTCAAGCAAAGAATCATTAATTTTGCCTTGCAGAGGTTCTCTGTACATTGTGATGTTTGATTGGGTTTTTGCTCTGGAAAATCTCTGCCTCTACATACAGATTATTTATATTATTCATAGTTAATTTATTTACTAGTATTATGGAGACAGTGATAAGGGCATAAAGGTACCTTGAATAAGGGATCCTAAGGAATTTGTTTCCTGAATATTAATACTTCAAGGTGTTAACTGGCCTGATTTCAAGGTGTTTGAAATTGCTGTATTTATCACTGCTTCAGAAAGCTAGACATCTCCAAACCAAGAATCTATTTAGAAGTTATACCAGCTATGGTTAAAGACTCTCAATCCACTTCCACAAGCAGAATGGATTTGTCTGCAGCAGTTATATTCATGACCAAATGGTTGCTTTGAACACAAGAACGTGTAACAGTCATCACATTACACCACAGTAACAAGTGAACACCTATTAGAAAAGAGCAAAGAATATTTGGAAAATAAAATGAAGACTTTTTATTTAAACACTTCCAAGTTTTGAAGTATGGTGTAAAAATAGGTTCTTTTCAAGGTCCAAAGGAGGATTTTTTTGAACCCAAAATGTCAACATTTCTTCTCCACAGAGGCTGCCAGGCCTGCTCCGATTCTCCAGTATTTCCTGTTTTTAGTCCAGCATCCATAAAACTTCACATTTATTTTAAAAACTATAACAATATAACCAGTTGTGCATCTTTGTTGAATTAGAATTAAGTTTATTGTCACATGCACTCACGTTACAAAGAACAGGAGTACAGTGACCATTGTATAATGTCGCCAACACATGCTGCCCTCTCGGGTACAAAGTACCAAGGTACAAATCTAAGGTATGAAGAATAGGGAAAATAAAGACAAAAGTTATACTACATTAGATATATACAGTATAAGTTAGGAAAATAAGAAATAGGGCTAAGAAGATCGATAAGATTGAATATGTTACGAAACCAGGTTTACAGATCTTTCTAATCTAAATATCATGTAGAGGAATGGAGTATCAGGCATGGAGTAAAATGATTAAATTTATATCATGACTTGTGGCGTAGAACTAGTCCCCACGAGTGATAAAAGGAAGAGAGAATAAATTGCAACTTGGCCATAAGTAGAAAACTGATACAAATGAACTGACCATTCTGTTATAAACCTTGTCTAATTTCTTTTCCTAGATTTGGAAAAAAAAACCTCATGATTTTCAGTCTTGGTGACTAAATTAAACCATCAGCCACATTTTGGTGCGTAGAGTTGGCAGTTGAACTTGCATCACATTTAGCCTTCTTCAAGTCAGTGGTATTTATATTTTTATTAGTACAGTACAGTGATCATACAAATAAATATCTTGACATGGCACACTTTGTGCTACAGCTGCTATATAGAACAACTTACAGCTGCTGAGTGGTAATTGACCGTGGCCCTATTAAAAACACATTTAGGTGATTGTTATATTGTTATAGTTTTTTGTTTCAAGAGGAAATGGTTTCTGTAAAACCAATCATGTAGCTTGGGAGAGAAATGTAACAATCTAATTCCTAAACCATGGAATATAGACAGCAATAAAGTCTTCATGAGAGAGGATGGAATGGACAAGGCTTTGTTCTATAGTGTTAAATTTTACCACTTTTCAGCGGCGTTTTTCTGCTACATTCATATCGTCATCCAATGCAGCCCACGTCAACTTTTCTCATAAAATCATGAATTATTCAACCTACTGCTGGCACACCTGTCCCATTGAATCATGCTTTGTGAGAGGCAGAAATACTTGCCACTGCCAGATTTTTTGATGTTCATGCCATTGGTGACATATTTAAACCCAATTATGCACTACTTCAGAAGCTGCAGGAACTGCTCTTCATACAGTGGTCCTGCATTCTTATCCTTGAGGAAATAGCAGAGAAAGGGAAGCATACACTATGTACAGCCAACAGTGGACTTGAAGGTGTTGGTGGATGGCAAGTGGAAAGGAGGGCTGTCATTCTCCCTAAAGACCAACAAAAGTGACCATGTCACCAGTGGCAGTCAACCTACATGGAGATAGCAGCCAGGATTAGTGCAGTGTGTAAGATGAAATGCAAAACCCAATAGCATGGAAAGAAAGCTCCTATCCTTTTGCACTTTGTTAGGGTAGACACTACTGTTTTATCTCTGTTACCTTACTCACTCATTTGAAATCTGCCACAATACACACCTGTCACCAACGCATATAGACTATTACTCTTGCATGTGTGTGCCCACTCAATGGCTTTCATCCAGCTCTATGGAAATAGAAATGTTCTTTTTTAGCAGGAGAGGGGTGGCATTGGGGAGGAAACTGAGTACTTAGAAATGATTTTAACAGAGTTTGTGACTATGCCAAATGATTGAAGTGGACTCACAATATTGACAACATGTGACTTAGGAAAGAGAGGTTGGGTGGTTAGAAACTGAGATTGGAAGATGAAAGTTTGTTTTGTTGAGGATAATAATTCAGCTCAGGGCTGAAGAGGAGTTCCAGTAGGAGAAATAAAACTGCAGTCCTGTGTAGATAAAGATAAGAGTGGTTACAGAAGGTAGACTGAGAACAAAACATCATTAAGGAGAGGAGAGCAGCATTGGCATTGGCCTTTGTTTTGGGTCAAAGTACTCTACAACAAAAGCAACATTTACCATCTTGGCTTACACAGGGCAAGATGTAACCACTTGTGAAATTATTCCCCAGTCAAAACCTTCAAAAGATAAATTTGATGTTATAAAAGGGGCAGTAGGTGTTACATACTACAGATTCTATGCATGGTTATGAATTTTTTAAATGTATTGCATCAACTGTGCAAAACTGTCTCAACAATTAGTGTTAGATTCCTGTTAAATTGTACAAAGATGTACAGCCTAGGTGGATTCACCACAGGAAAAAACTGTCCCACAGTGCCCATGGATGTGGAGATTAGGTGGGCTAACCATGGTAAAATCCCCATGTGGGGTCATGGGGATAGGTGGGATGTTCTTCAGAGGTTTGGTACAGACTTGACGGACTGAAAGGCCTCTTTTTGTGCTGCAGGGATTCTATAAATTCCGTATATTTTGCATGAAATCTGACTCTGTAAAACATTGATGTAATTGGTACACAGGACATTGAAGATTTCCAATTTTGCAATGCTTTTGTATACTTTTGATGCTAGGATATCGATGAAGAAATTGAAGCTGAATATAACATCCTCCAAGCTCTCTCAGATCATGAAAATGTGGTCAAATTCTATGGAATGTACTACAAGAAGGATGTAAAGAATGGAGATCAGCTTTGGCTTGTACTAGAGGTATGAATTTCTGTCTCTGCAAAATCTCCTGCTCGTTAAAGCTTAATTGTGACTTTGGGCAGAATGCTAAAAAATCTAATTCTGTCTGTAATTCAGTTTAATGTTTAACTGAAATTTACTGTTTGAATTTTAAATGTTATCTGGGTTTAAAACAAAGACATGAAAGTTTTCCATGGAAGAGCAGCTGAAGTTTTTAATTAAAGAAATGGGCTTAAACTTATTTTCTGCACCTGGGTTTGAGCTATCTCAGAGCATAGAATTTCAGACATCTCAGTGTGACTTAACACTGAGTGTGGCTGTGAATAACATGTCGGAATTGAGTGAATAAGAGAGATGGGCAAGTTGGGTGCTGATTTTCTAATTTCAACACATGTTGGAATTGGTTCTTACTCTTTTACTTGGGAATAAGCTGACTGTTTGATGAATATTTAAGTGGCAAAAGTTTATTCTCTTCCCATGTGCAGCAACTGGTGCTAAGGTTAATGAAGTATATAAAAAACATACAGACTTGAATAAAATATTTAAACAGTACACTAAAACACATTGAGGATGGCAGGATGTGTAAGACATTATGGCTGCAGGCTGGATGCCAGTGTGATCCAAGACAACTATATAATCAAAGTGTTTGCAACTTGAGCTTCAGCTAGAGGCATTAAACTGGAGGTCAAGCTTCAGACACTGAGACCCATCAGGGAGAATGAAGGTGTCTGAAAGTGGTTACAGTTTTCATGATAGCATCTTTTGATTTGATCAGTAGTCAGGCACAGGAGAGTGGTGCAGCTGCTGTTGAGTTTGATAAGGTAAAAACAATGACTGCAGATGCTGGAAACCAGTTTCTGGATTAGAGTGGTGCTGGAAAAGCACAGCAGTTCAGGCAGCATCCGAGGAGCAGGAAAATCGACATTTCAGGCAAAAGCCCTTCCTCCCTCCCCTCCATCCAAGGCCCTAAAGGAGCCTTCCACATCCATCAAGATTTTACCTGCACATCCACCAATATCATTTATTGTATCCGTTGCTCCCGGTACGGTCTCCTCTATATTGGGGAGACTGGAAGCCTCCTCGCAAAGCGTTTTAGGGAACATCTCTGGACACCCACACCAATCAACCCCATTGCCCTGTGGCCCAATATTTCAACTCCCTCTCCCACTCAGCGTGGGTCTCCTTCACTGTCACTCCATCACCACCAGATGCCTGGAGGAAGAACGCCTCATCTTCTGCCTCAGAACACTTCAACCCCAGGGCATCAATGTGGACATCACCAGTTTTCTTATTTCCCCTTCCCCCACCTCATCCCAGTTCCAAACTTCCAGCTCAGCACCGTCCCCATGACCCGTCCTACCTGCCTACCTTCCTTTCCACCTATCCACTCCAACCTTCTCTCTGACCTATCACCTCCATCCCCACCCCCATCCACCCATTGTACTCTTTGCTACCTTCCCCCACCCTCCTCCCTGACCTATCACCTTTCTCCCCACCCCCACTCACCTATTGTACTCTATGCTACTTTCTCCCCACCCCCCACCCTCCTCTCATTTATCTCTCCACCCTTCAGGCACTCTGCCTGTATTCCTGATGAAGGGCTTTTGCCCAGAACGTTGATTTTCCTGCTCCTTGGATGCTGCCTGATCTGCTGTGCCTTTCCAGCACCACTCTGATCCAGAAGTTGAGTTTGATAAGGGGAGTGAGAGGGTTAGAGTTGGAGGATCCTAAACATGTGCAATAGTCTGACAGGCTTGAGGTTCATTCAGCTTCTCTGAATGAGAATGGGGGCCTCAGGGTGGATGAACTAACTGGCCATAGCAATGAGATATAGGAAGCCATTTAATTTGGGGGATTATGGAAATGGAATATAGTGGTGATAGGAAACAGTATAGTCTAAGAGTTTGAATCCATTCTCTTTAAAAAGAACAAGACTAATGTTTGCTCTGTGCAAGTATTCAGGACCTCTGCCAGGGCTGGAGATGAACCAATAATCTAGTTATTGTGGTCCATTCAGGTACGAATGAGAAGGAAATGATTTTGCAAAGTTAGTATAACCACCTGGACAGAAAATTGAAGAGCAGGACCTCAAGGATTCATTACTACATGAAAATGTGTCAAATTAGCAGAAAGCAAATCAAATTAGAGAGATGAATATGTACCTCAAAAATTAACGTGATAGATGTGGGTTCCGGTTTATGGGGCACTAGCATCAGTACCGGTGAAAGTAAGGGCTGTTCTATGGGACAGTCTATCCATGAACAACACTGGGATCACATATGCTTGTAAGTTGCATAAATAGAGAGGTAGAGAGGCTTTAAAATTAAATAGTTGGGGCAAGGAATATTTTTTGGGAAGCCATAATCAAATATGTTGAGAGAGAAAGGCATTAATATGGAAATGATAAACAGATTGTAATAGAAATCAAATATAAGTACAAATCTAAGTGCATATCAACAGAAAAAGCTAGAGGTTACAAGATTAATAAAGGACCAAATCAAGAACTCTGTGACTTAATGCACATACAGTCAAAATGTAGAATGGGACCTGAATATGAAGGGTACCTGGTATTTAACAGGGAAAAGGATGGTAGGAGAAAGCGGAGAAGGGAGTCTGTTCAACAGTAATGGTATTAGCAAAATACAGTGACAGGTCTCAAGTTTATGAAATCAGGATTTAGAAGCAGTTTGGCTTGAGTTGAGAAATGATTAAGGCAAGCTGTTATTCATGGAAGTAATGTACAGGCCTCCTAAAAGTAATTACATGATATATTGGAATATAAAGGGAACTTTTTAGAAAAGCAATATTCATGAGTGATTTAAAATCAATTTATAGGCTTGAAAAATCAGCTAGCCTTAGATGAAGAGTTCAGAGTGTTGTTGAAATACTTTCTTCAAATAACACATTCTGGAGCCAACTAGAGACCAAACTAACGAGATCTTGTATTTTACAGCGAGATAGGATAGTTAATTAATTAATTAAGTGATGGTGCACTGGGATAGCAGCATTCGTAATATAATTGAATTTTACTTTCAGTTTGAGGGAGAGAAGAATGGGTCAAAGACTAATATTTTAAGCTTAAATTAGGCTAATTATGAGAACATGGAAACCGATGAGCTAAAGTGAACTGACAGATTAAGATTTGAAGATGCCGGTGTTGGACTGGGGAGTACAAAATTAAAAATCACACAACACCAGGTTATAGTCCAACAGGTTTAATTGGAAGCACACTAGCTTTCGGAGCGACGCTCCTTCATCACCTGAAGCTAGTGTGTTTCCAATTAAACCTGTTGGACTATAACCTGGTGTTGTGTGATTTTTAACTTTGACAGATTAAGTTAATGGATAGCTGCAGTGGCAGATATTTAAGGAAAAGAAAAGAGAAAAAGTGAGTTTGGAGAATTATTAATGGAAAATAAAGAGATGGTAAATGAATTGAACAGGTATTTGTATCAGCATTCATTATAAAAGAGATAAATAACATCCCAGAAATATGTCAGTGAGGAAATTGAAAGAATTCAAAAATATTACATTCTTCCTATCACAAAGGATGTGGTGCTGAACAGATTATTTGAGATGTTTAGCCAACAAGTCCCCAAGTCCTGATAAACTTTATCCCAGTATCTTCAAAGAAATTATTCGTATGATAGTTGGTGCATTGGTTTCATTTGTTCAAAATTCTTTAGATTCAGTGAAAATTATTTTAGATTGGATAATAGCAAATATAACTATTCAAAATAGCAAGAGACAGAAATCTGAAAACTATCAGCTCGTTTGCTGAACATAGAAGCTATTGTGAAAGATGTTATAGCAGGACACTTAAAAAGTTCAAGTTAATCAGACAGAGTCAATATGGTTTTGTGAAAGGGAAAACATTTCACCGATTTATTGGAATACTTTAAACTATACCATGTATTGTGGATAAAGGTACAGTACTTTCCAGAAAGCATTTGTTAAAGTGTCACATTGAAAGTTATTGTGAAATAAAAAGCTCACAGTATAAGTGGTAACATTATCATTGCCAGTTAACAGGAAGCAGAGAATAGGCATTAAAGGTTTATTTTCTGGTTGGCAAGGGACAATGACTGCTGGTGCTAAATGATCAATGCTAACTTTTTATTATTCTATGAATGACTTGGTTGATCAAAGGTTCGGTTGCTAAATTTATTGATGATACAAAGATGGGAAAATAGGTTATGAAGAAAATGTATGGAAACTACAAATGTGTATAAGTAAGATCAAACAAATAAAGTATAATGTATGATTCAATCATGCTTGATCTGATTTATTCCATATATCTGCTTACTCCAATAACCTTTCATCATCTTGCTTAAGAATCATAAATCTCTCTTCTTTTGCCTTCAAAGTATTCAACAACTGCTTCTTTTGCCTTTTAATGCAGCAAGATCTAATTCCCCAGATATTTGAGAAAAATAGTCTCTTCATCTCTGTCTAGTGGACAACATCTTTTTAAACAGTGATTCCTATTTCTAGATTTTTCTTATGAGATGAAAGAACTTTGCCATGTCCATCCTGTTAGACCCCTTAGAATCTTGTATGTTTTAATCATTTTGTCTTTTCTTTTTCTTAGTTCCAGCAGTACAAGACAAACCCGTTCAATCTTTCCACCTTAAGACCACTAGTCTAAATAAGCTTTCACATAAACTTTCTCTGAACTGCTTCCAACATATTTATAGCCATCCTTCAATGATGAGACAAATGCTGTATCCAGTACTTCAGATGCAGTCCAACCAATATTTGATTTAACCGTAAAATAACATCCCTCCTTTTGTTTTCAATGCTCAATTCAAGAATGAGGTAAACTAAAGAGGACAGAAGGGAAAATAGGAGAGAAACTGGAGAAGGATACAGGATCATGGTTGTAGAGTGAGAACCTTAAAGGAAACAGAGACAGGATGGGAAGCAACTGATTGGATGGTCATAATGAAATCAATGAGCTCATCACATTTGTTATTAGGGTGGGCAAGACAGAAGAGAAGGATTTCCAATTTGCACTGGAGAAAAGAAGTAAGTTTGATCTTTTGTCTTTTACAGTAATTCTGGAATCATGATCAGTTTTGTCAGAGGGCACAGGACCTGAAAATGTTTCAATACAGCCCTACCAGAAGTTATGCCCATCGCTACTTTCATGTTTCCTTTCTTTGTAATTAAGACAATGGAGGTAAAAGCTCGACTTGGGACAACAGGAGGTTTGAGTGAATAATGGCAGTCGGGGGTGAGGGTATCAAAGGTGGAGGTGAGGGTGGTGTTGACCAGATTCATAGCTGCAGAAACGTGAAGGCAAATGGAGGGTCAAAGGATGGATAGCTAGAAACTTTAATATCAAAGAATGAGACTATTTCCTTATTTAAACAAAAACTATTGTATACTATTATCATTCCCAGTATACGGAGCACTTGTTTTCAGCACACTCCTGTACTGCTGTGAGGCCTGGACGATGTATCAGGAAAGTATCAAAACATTAGAAAAATTCTATCAGCAATGCCTTAGCTGCATCCCTCAGATTCAATTGGATGACTGTCAGAAAAATTTTAACGCCTTTCTTGAAGCCAGTTCTACAAGCATACGGGCAAAACTCCTGCAAAATCAGGTCCAGCGGATTGGACACTGTCTGAAATGAACCTCCCCCATCAGGTACTGTTTCTTCAACTCTCAATAGCCAATGTGACAAGGACAAAGAAAACACTTCAAAGACACTCTGAAACTCACCCTGAAGCAAAGCAGGAATGTGTGTCTTTCCTCTGGCATGATAGCTTTATCTAATGCAGCAATACTTATGTTGTCCCTCCATAACTTAAGAATGAAGGACATTGGTAATCTAATATTGAAAGATCCAATAGATTATAATTACAGCTCAATAAGTTATAAAAATATTACATTCCCAGACACATCTGATTCTGGCATAATAGGCTTTTTGGTTGCAAAGTGTAGTATGCTTCAATTAGGACATTGTGTTTCAAGTGACCTGAGTTAAGATGATACTTGAGACCTCTTTTATCCCAAGTCATAGTTATGATCCAGTGATGGTAACATGAACAAATCTATTAAAGCTGTACAGGTAGAAATTTCTTTATCCAAATGTTCAGGACCAGCTGTTTTTCGGATTTTGGAATCTTTCAGTTTTCAGAATAAGTGACAGTTTAATGGTGAAATATTTACAAATCTTATCGGAGGAGCAGACTTCTAAGTAAGAACGTGCTTGGCCACGTCCCCCCCCCCCCCCATGTTGCATCTGAGTGACACGCATCAAATGGGTATCGATTTGGGGGTGTTCACAGAGAAACCAGGCCTGTCGGTGCTTGGCCACTCACCCCATGTCACATCTGAATAACACGCATCGAGTGGGTGTCGACTTGGGTTAACTGTTTGCTCACTAAACAACCTTGTTAATGAGAAAAAAAAACTCAAGAAAAACCTTCGGATTTCGGAGCTTTTCAGTTTTTGGATGTTCGGATAAAGGATCTTCTACCTGGACTGTCATACTAGTTGTGAAGCATGACAACAAGCGTGCATTGTCATTATTGACAGAGAGGAGCTTGCTGACAAGCATTCAGTACCATGTTGAATCATTCTGAAGAAGGTACACTGAACCCAAAACGTTAACTCTGCTTTCTTTCCATAGATGCTGACAGACCTGCTGAGCTTTTTCCAGCAATTTCTGTTTTTGTATCTGATCCACAGTTATGTATTTTTTTTTGACAATTTGTCCAAGTTACATTATACTTTGAGTTATGATGTCTGAATTATAAGGCATGGCAGCAGCAGAGAAGAAAGACAAAGGAAGTAATTCCTGGTGTCCGAATCCCATTCCATACCCTGTGTCCCCGAAATCTGTTCGCTGAGAATTGACCAATCACAAGAAACTCTCAACCCTGAGGAGATATCACTTTATGCCACAGGACATTGTCATTGACAACCACCCAGCTACTTGAACAGCACATACTTTGTCCTAATTAGAATAAAAAGATTTGCTTGGAAAAAACGTCATCTTTAAAGACCTGACGTAGCCATAGTGGGACTGTTTTCCTGGTGATTGTGTCTTTTAGAGATATGCACAATCTCACTCAGCACATCACACCACGCCAATCATCAGAATCCACATATGTCATTGGCTGTAAGGCACCACCTCATCACTGGAATATATTTTGTTCACCATCGAATGTACCCATCTTATTCAGAAGATTTCACCATGGCATTCATCAGATTTATCTGCTTAATTCAAGATGCCAGGTTAAACAGTTTTACTTGTCTAATTCATCACAATGCAGAACTATGCCAAACACTTCATAAGAATGTTACATGACTACAATTTATTTTATTTATGCATGGGATGTAGGCATTCGTGGGAAGATCAACCTGTAGTGACCCGCTTTCTTGAACTGCTTTAGTTTTGAGGTTGTATGGACACCCACTGAGCTATTAGGAAGGTGATTTCAGGATTTTGACCTATTGACACTGAAGGAACTGTGATGTAGTTCAGGAAACTGTTTGGCTTTGAGGAGAAATTGCAGGGGCTGGGGTTTGCAGGCACCTGCTGCCCTTGTCCTCGAGGTGGCCAAAGTTGCCGGTTTGGAAAGTGCTCTCAAAGGAATTTTGGCAACTTGCTGTAGTGATGAACCCAGCAGCAGGACTTCTTTATGTTGAAGAAGTTCAGCCCATCAGTCATGTTTTGGCATTCACTTCAAGTGGATGTATTCCTGAGGCTGTATTAGGTTTTGGTCAGACTGCATTTGGAATATTGTGAGCAGTTTTTTGGTTCTGTATTTGAGGAAAGATGTGCTGGAATGGAAGAGTCCAGAGGAGGTTTAGAAGAAGGGACGAAGGGCTTATTATTTGTAGAGTGGTTGAGGACTCTGGGACTGGATTCGATACAGTTTAGAAGGGTGAAGGGAGATCTGATTGAAATTTACACAATACTGGGTGGCCTGAAAAGAGGGACATGGAAATGATAGTTCTCCTAGTGGGAGAAAGGGCACAGCCTCTGATTGAAGGGACAACCATTAAGAACTGAAATGAGGAGAAATTTCTTCAGCCAGAGGGTGGTGAATCTGAGGAACTCATTGCTGCAGAAGGCTATGGAGGCCAAATAATTGAGTGCATTTAAGCCAGAGATAGATAGATAGATTTGTGATTGGTAAGCGAATCAAGGGTTCTGGGAAGAAGGCAGGATAATGGGGTTGAGAAACATGGTCGCGTGGCTGAGCAGACCTGATGGGCCAAATGGCGTAATTCTGCTACTATATCTTATGATCTTAAGGTTCCTTATTTAAGAATATTTACACAGGCATCATGTTACAACCTGTGGGTTCAATAGTAAGCAATAATTGCTATATTTAACACTTCACCCTTCCATCATTTTATTGATCTTTCAGTGTTCAATTGTTTTAATTCTACCAATTGTTTGATTTTCATGTACCTTGCACCATTTCACAAAATATTTAATTTCAAAGCTGTTCTTATTAAGCCTTTTAGTGACTGCAACAAGAAATAAAATACCTACTTCAATCACTAGTGTAATTATTCTATGTTAGTGTTGGATTTACTTAAAATCCTCCAATAAAGAGTGACTCACCGATTCCTTTGTGAATAAAAGATTTTCCAACACCTGCATTGTTATGTAGTTGTGGCATAGCAGAAGTATGCTTTGTATATTTCTTTTATTTAAATTACATTTCAACTTCTAACTGGATTAATACCCCCAGCTGGGCAGCTGAATGCTGGAAATTACAACTTTAGTGGAGAATTTGTCAAAGTTATTATTTGAAAACACTGTACGCTTTGAAAGCTAACAAAGGAAAGACAAAGAGTTTGCATGCACCACAAGGAGCTCTTCCTATGACATTATGAGACAGCATAATTTCAAGGTCTTTTTCAGTTTTGAGGCATAGATAGTGTTTTTTATAATTGTAGCCTCTTGTGCAATGGAAAGTACAGATTCAATTCTGTACAGCATCAGATGGTAAATAGCTTGCATTTAGTTTGACTCAGTTAGCATAAACCCTTATCCCAATTATTTTTCAATATAGAAGATTTAGATTTTTTTTAGATTTGGATTTAGGTTTTATTGTCATATGTACTCAAGTACAGGAGTACCCTGTACATGAATACTGTGAAAAGTGTACAATGTCACCATTCCCAATGCCATCTTAGGTATTATGGTACCCAGGTACAAAAATAGAAAAAGAAATAAGTTTAAAAAGTAGAAGTCTACATGGCACAGATAGCATTGAGACGTACTTCCAATTCATCATCATGAACTTTCTCTGATTGATTTTGTCAATGTATGATGAATTATGGATGGTTTTGAACAACAGGCCTTGCCTCACAGTATCCAGAATGACATTTGGCAAACTCACTGGATCTTCAAATGCAAATTTGTCAAATCATGGGATGGATTCAAGTCCAGGTATTGGGAATCTAAACTCACTGTGGTATCCATGCTACCATTTGACCTGTGGTTCATATTTTCAGAAGTGATTGATTATGTTCCTGATTTATGTTGATGTTCACTTGTACATAATTTTACTGAGCCTGTTATACATTTATTTTCTTTAATTTAGTCATTCAAGTGTAATTGGCCCTAAGGAGTAGTACAGAATAGGTGATCGAGAATTGGTCAGTCCATTTTTATGTTCTCTCCTATCTGACTTTCGTTCCCACTGATAAGGTTTAAACTAGGCAAACAAGTCCCTGTTTTGTACTCCAGCTGGGGCCCAACTACACTGCATTATTCCTGTACCTGAAAATGTTAATGGACATTGTGCCAGTAATAATTATTCATAAATGGCCATTGCTGACTTAAATTTCCTACGAAAGATTCATAATTATGTTCAAGTTTTTTATAATAAATCAAAAGGGTCATTGAGAGAATCTAACCATCATCCGTTGACATTCAAAGATATTACCGTCACTAAATTCCACTCTACGGGGGCCATTAATATAAAAATGTTCATACTTATAAACATGATCCCATACTGGGATGTAATTCTAAAGACCCAACATAAGAATCTTTCCTGTACTTATGAACAGCAGTTTTATATCATCCTGCATTGTATTTCAACCTGCGTACAAATCCAGTTGTGAACAGCCTCCAGAATGGATCCCTTTCTCAATCCAGGGACTGCCTGTATTAACATTCAGGGGTAACCATTGATCAGAAGCTCAGTTGGACTCATCATATAAATACAGTGGCTACAATAACAGGTCAGAAGCTAGGATTACTGCGGTGAGTAACTCCCATTCTGATTCCCCAAAGCCTGTCCACAAGGCACATGGCACAAGGCAGGAGAGTGATGAAATGCTCCCCATTTGTTTGGATGGCTGCCACTCCACCAATGCTCAAGCTTGACACCATTCAGGACAAGGAGAAAGTGAGAACTGCAGATGCTGAAGAATCAGAGTTGAAAGGTGTGGAGCTGAAAACACATAACAGGTCAGGCAGCATTCGAGGAGCGGGAGAGTCGAGATTTCGGGCATAAGCCCATCATCAGGAATTCATTGACCTGCCCGACCTGCTGTGCTTTTCCAGCACCGTGCTTTTCAATTCCGCTACACAAACACTCAATCACTCCATCACTGATACTCAGTAACAATTGATGTGGTTTCAGCATTTCAAGAAGGCAGCTCACTACCACCTGCTCAAGGGCAACTAGAGATTGGCAATAAATGCTGGGACCTTGTTCAAGGGAGCAGCAACACACTGCAGCACTCTGGAACTGCGAAGAGAGGAGGAAGAACACCTTTACAAAGTCTTTGCCAAAAATGGATACTCCCACAACTTCATCTGCAGATGTCTGGTGGACAAGTCAAGACACACCCCAACACACTGGCTACTCTCCCATATGTTAAAAAACATTTCAGAACTGACAACCAGACTGCTCTGACTGCTGTGGATCTTGACATCTCACAATCCAGCAACCACTCTCAGACAGCAGCTCAAGAGAATAAAGGACCCAATACCCACTATGTGCAGGATGAATGTAATTTACAAAATCCCATGCAGTGACTGCACTAAGCACTATGCCGGACAAACACGTAGACAGCTAACGACCAGCATCCATGAACACCAATTAGCAACCAAATGACACAGCCAACTCTGCCTGGTATCCATGTACACAGACAACAAGAACTATGAGTTTGACTTGGACAAAACAGTGATACCAAGACAGGTCAAACAAAGAACAGCAAGGGAAGCATGTATTCTTCCATCAAGGAACACATTGACCTGGACATGATATACAAACAGCTGCAATTGGAAAACTGAAACTGGCACCAACCAGAAACAGCTCAAACAGAACCATATCAATTCAAACTGGAATTGTACAGCAGCCCTTCACAGGAGGCAATGCAGCACTGATGATGTCACCTAGAACCTACCAGCTCAACGAACAGAATAACGACGAGGACATAGGTCTTTTCAGAGTTTGTGAAACTGGAATACGGAATCATTTTTAAAAACTCACCTATTGGATATGCACGTCACTAGCTGGACCAGAATTTATTGCCCCATCCGCAACTGCCCAGAGGCAGTTAGGTTAGGAGTCAACCACATTGCTGTGGGTCTGGAGTAACATGTAGGCCAGGCCAGGTAAGAATGGCAGCTTTCTTTCCTTAAAGGACATTAGTGAACCAGATGGGTTTTTCCTAACCATAGATTACTTACAGTGTGGAAACAGGCCCTTCGGCCCAACAAGTCCACACCGACCCGCCGAAGCACAACCCACCCATACCCCTACATTTACCCCTTACCTAACACTACGGGCAATTTAACATGGCCAATTCACCTGACCCACACATCTTTGGACTATGGGAGGAAACCGGAGCACCCGGAGGAAACCCGTGGGGAGAATGTGCAAACTCCACACAGTCAGTCGCCTGAGTCGGGAATTGAACCCGGGTCTCAGGCGCTGTGAGGCAGCAGTGCTAACCACTGTGCCACCGTGCCGCCCACGGTGTTCATGAGCAATAGTTTCATGGTCATCATTAGACTTTTATTTCCAGATTATTATTGAATTCAAATCCTATACCTGGGATTCAAATTCAGGTCCACAGAACATTACCTGGATCTCTGGATTTATAGTCTAGAGATAAAACCACTAGGCCATTGCCTACCCTTAAACAGCTTCCAAATGAAAACAGCGTAGTAATGCATTGAGCTGAAAGGAAGACTTGTAATTCTGTCATAACCTTCACAATCCTGGCACTTCCCAAAGCACTTCACAGCCAATGAAAGCAGGTAACATGGCGTAATCATGACATTTTTGAGGCTGTCCTTGGTCTGGGCCCTTTGAACATGAACAGATTCAAGAACAGCTTCTTCCCTTCCTGTTATCAGACTTTTGAACAGACCTCTCAGATGTTAATTCTGACACAGCTGTAACTGTATATTGTGCTGTGTCCTGCTGCCCTGATGCACTTTGGATGGTACGATTTGCTTGTAAAGCACGCAAAACAACACTTTCCACTGTATATGTGTCAACAATAAATGAAACTCAAACTCCATTCCCTCAGCTAACTGCAGGGAGGCACACACAGTTAAAGGGCTGATCTGGGGGAGGCACAACAGGCTGAATGGCAACCTTGACACAATCCTATTATGTCCCAAAGGGAAACACAATGAGAAACCTGTCATAGTTGGTCATACTGGACTTCCATTTTGCAGCATATGAGATGAGTTGGAAATATCATCTTACATTCTGTCTTTTCATCAGAGGAGTTAGCTATTTTAAATGTTCTTTCTTTAATGGCAAAGATGCTGAAGGCTTTGAGCTAGCTGGATAGTCAGCCACATTTAAAAAGAACTTCCTAATCACTACAATAGTTCACTGGAATTTATATTTCCCCCAGACATGTATGTAGTTAGTTGACATCCCACTGGGTGACCCTGATAAAATTGCCATTTACCTAATTTGACGATTCTCAAAGACCTGGTAGGAGTTGGTAATCCATGCATTGCTGGGTTAGACTCACAACCATCAGCACAATGCATAAAATGCAGTCTTCTGTTTTGTTTTGTTTGAATAATCTTGGAAGGATTGGATTGTGTAAGATTATTTATTGGTCACAAAACTCAAGGACTGTATTGTGTCAAATAGTTTATTGTTCGAATGGCGCAGATTGAGGCAGGGAACTGACAATGGAAACTTTGCATTCATTAGTGACACACCAGATGATGTTTACGGTGATGTTCTTTGCAATACAGCTCACAGGTGGGCTAAAACTACATCACAACAATGAAAGCCATCAATGAGACTATCAGCAGACCATTGTGTGCTTGGACTGCCCTTGAATCCCAAGGAAAGCTCTTCACTCCTCAGATTGCTTTGCATGGTTCAAAATTGTAGGTTAAAATTGTTAATCCATGCTTATCACTTTGCCTCAGACGCATGGCTGATCCCAGTATTTTTGTTAAGTAGGTCAATTCAGATACATTATAGAATATTTTACAAAAATTCATTCAGGTCACAAACAAATGTGGAGAATATTTTCAATAATATTACATTGATATGAATGCATACATTATTGAATATAAGATCAGGTTTGATCACTATAAAACAGAAGACTTCACAGAAATCAATAATGTCCTCAGTTTATCTTGGTTAAGCATTTAGGAGAAATGGTTGAGAAAGTCTCCTATTTATCTTGGTCATGTTTCAACAGGCACTTAGATTGATTTGGGGAGTGAATGACATTCTGAAAGAAGAATCTATAGAGGAGAAAGTAACTTCCATAGAAAATGTAAATTTAAAAAAATGCAGCATGTAACTTTGACATTTAGCTTCTGATATGTGAGAGAGTAAGCATCCTCTGAAACTTGGCAGTTTCAGAAATCGGAGACATGGAATGCAAAACTGGATTAACATTTGCATCAAAGGTAAAGCAGGGAAGACGAGGACCAGCCATAACTGAGACAGAAATAAATGCAGCGACCATAAAGCTGTAAGCAAGAAAAACATTTTGATTCAATGAGATACCAACAGAAAAACTGAAAGTTCTGAATAATATAAAATTATGACACTGTCAGGTCGCTGCAAAGATATAAACAGAACAAGGAGGGTCAAGATTTTAATTTGGGGTTCTTGAAAGGCTACGTTTTGATTTATGAAAGTTATATTTAGTTTCTATTTTCATTTTCACTTACCCATTTAATATGTGTTGCAGTTACATGGCAACAATACATTCTGTATTTGTATTGACTTATGGCATGCTCTATGACTGGAGCATCTTAACTAGATCTTTTTACTGCAGCTCAGATTTGCAATTAGCAATTAACACAGTGTACTTCAGCATAGTATCCACTGCATTTCCCTAAATAGAAGTTCCTGAACTTATGGAGCAATTTATGTAAGGAAGCCATTTTTTCATTGATTTCAAATCTTTGCAACTCTGTTCATAATATTTCTGTTTAAAACTGTTTCCCCCCACCATTTGAGGCCTCCCTCTCTCTCTCCACTTCCTTGCACACCTCTTACAGTTTTCTTTCTCTCCCCTTGCAGGTTTCTGTTCCCCACTGCAATCTCCTCCTCTACTGTCAATATCTTACAATATCCTTCTATGCATATTGCCCTTACAGCCTCATTCACCATCTTTTCTTTTAGTTTTCTTAACCCTGCAATTACTTTTCTTAAAGTATCCTTCTCACCACCCTCACAAGTTCCACAGCTACGTTAAAATTCCTCCTTGAGGTCTCCATCTCTTCGCTCTTATTCTCTGCACTACTTAAAGCCTCTTTCCTGTCAGGCCCCTATCGACAGATGCTTCAACAACCAAAGGGTGTTTTGCAGAAAAAGGTAATCTCTCAAAAACACATGATGCAAAAACACCATGCATATGCACATCTCTCACACACACACGATGCACAAACACCACACACACGCAAACACATCTCTCGCACATCTCAGACACACACGATACACATACACCTCTGACACATGCCTCTCTCTGTCTCTCTCTCACGCGCGCACACAATAAGCACACACGATACACACACACAATACATTCTCACACGCACCCCCATCCCACGAGCTCAGCTCAGTCATTCCCTCATTGCAATCATTTGATTTCTGAGTTACTCACAGGCTCACTAATAAGATGGAAGGACCGACTATCAGCAACTGCAAGAGAGAGCTGTTTGGAGGAGCAGCTCCTCACCAGTTCTCTTAATTCTATTTATGGTTGTCTTTTCTTCAAATGGTCACCCTTCTATTTTAATTTTCTGAGGTGTTTCGAGAGGCTTCTAGGTGAAGATTTTGCGTACTGTCCTAAAGGATTTTGGTCACTGCAGAATAGGATTCGTACCTGAGGATATTATATAGTCAGTGTTCATTTAAACTCCCAAACAAATCTGTTCCGAGTACAGATAAAAAAAAACTCATGTGCTACTTCGTGGAAATAATTCTAATTACCAGTTCAGAAAGAAATGACCACTCTATCGAAACAGAGCTTGATGACACCTTGTCTGGAATCAGACTCAAAAGAAACAAAAGAGGGCTTTATCTTGAGAGTATAAGTCACTCTGCTATAATGTGCATTTCATCAACGCAAATGGACTATAACACAATTGACGAATTATGGATGTTGTTTGGACAATGAAATGTCCATTCTACTGAATGGGTATAGCAATTATCTATTTGCTATCTTTGACAACATGGTTTTCTCTAGAGGTTTTCCACGGTGTGATTTTCCACAGAGATTTTCCACGGTGTGATTTTCTATAGAGACTTTCCACAGCTTGATTTTCCAGAGGTTTTCCACAGCGTGATTTTCTACAGCACAAGGTTTCAGAGGAACACAACTGTCACATTATAACACCTGTAATCATTACTGGATTGTTGGAGAAGTATACACCTGTTTGCTTTATAGATTGAGTCTAACATTATAAAGTTAGGTAGTTCTTTGACAAACTAAAATTTGACAGAAATGATCAAAGAATAATTCAGAATCTGTACTGGAATCAGTCAGTCCTGGAGAGTCTTACAGCAGATGTCTTGAACAGTTTACGAAGCAAAGCAGGAGAGGCCAGGGATGTGTTACATCTCAGAACTGTCTAACCTGCAATGGAGTTATGAACATGATAATAAAAGATGCAACCCCAGGAAGTTGAGTGTTGACAACATGAGACTTGTAGATGACAGTGTGCTAACTGCAGAGTCAGAAAAGGCACCATTGAAAAATGTAAAAATGTGTGGCAGCATGATGGTTCAGTGGTTAGCACTGCCCCACAGTGCCAGAGACTTGAGTTCAATTTCACTCTCAACCAACAGTTTGTGTGGTGTCTACATATTCTCCCCATGTCTGTGTGTATTTCTTCTGAGTGTTTTGGTTTCCTCCCACAGTCCAAAGATGTTTGGAAAGGCAAGGACTGATTAAGGATAGTCATCATGGCTTTATGCATGGGAAATCATGTCTCAATAATTTGATTAAGTTTTTTGAAGAGGACTGATGAAGGCAGAGTGGTGGACGTTGTCTATATGGACTTCGGTAAGGCACTCAACAAGATTTGGCATGAAAGATTGATTCACAAGGTTAGATCACATGGAATACAGGGAAACTAGCCATTTGGATACAAAATTGGCTTGAAAGTAGGAGACAGATGGTGGTGGTGGAGGGTTGCTTTTCAGACTGGAAACCTATGGCCAGCGGTGTGCTGTAGGGATTGATGTTAGATCCACTACATTTTATCATTTATATAAATGATTTGGATGTGATTATAACAGGTAAGGTTAGTAACTTTCAGATGACACCAAAATTGGTGGTGTAATAGACAGCGAAGAATATTACCTCAGAGTACAGCGGTACTTTGATCAGATGGGCCAAAGGGCCAAGGAACGTCAGATGGAGTTTAATTTTGATAACTGTGAGGTGCTGCATTTTGGGAAAGCAAATCTTAGCAGTACTCAGGCACTTAATGGTAAGGTCCTGAGGCATGTTGCTGAACAGAGAGATCTTGGAATGCAAGTTCATATTTCCTTGAAAGTGGAGTCACAGATAGACAGGTACACTTGTGTTTATTGGTCAGTGCATTGAGTATAGGAGTTGGGAGGTCATATTGAGGCTGTACAGGACATTGGTTAGGCCACTTTTGGAATACTGTGTTCACTTCTGGTCCCCCTGCTATAAGAAAGATGATCTTAAACTTGAAAGGATTCAGAAAAGATTTACAACAATGTTGCCAGAGTTGGAGGATTTTATGTAATTGGGAGGAGCAGAGTAGGCTGGGGTTATTTTCCATGGAGCTTTGGAGTCTGAGGGATGATCTTATAAAGGTTTATAAAATTATGAGAGGCATGAATAGGGTGGATAGTCAAGGTCTTTTCCATGGGGTGGGGAAGTCCAAAACTAGAGGACGTAGGTTTAAGTTGTGAAGGGAAAGAAATAAAAGGGACCTAAGGGACAACTCTTTTATGCAGGCAGTGGTATGTGTGTGGAATGAACTGCCAGAATAAGTGATGGAGGCTGGTACAATTACAACATTTAAAAGGCACTTGGATGGGTATATGAAAGGATGGGTTTGGAGGGATATTGGCCAAATGCTGGTAAATGGGACTAGATTAATTTAGGATATCTGGTCAGCATAGATGAGTTGGATCGAAGGATCTGTTTTCATTCTGTACATCTCTATGACTCTATGTGCTGGTTAGGTGACTTGGCCGTGCTTAATTGCCCATAGTGTCCAGTGATGTGCAGGTTAGGTGGGATAGTCATGGGAAATGCAGGGTCACAGGGATAGGGTAGGGTGGTGTGGGTCCTGGTGGGATGCTCTTCAGAGGGTTGTTGTGGAGTTGATGGGTGAATGGCTTCCTTCCACACTCTGAGGATTCTGTATAGATAAAGTGAAAGCAAAGAACAAGGAACATGGAATATAAAGTCATATGAAGAAAATCAAGACAGTGATGATAAGCACAGGCCTAAAGCCCAGAGTGGTGGACTCAAATACCTTTGAACAGTGGCCAAGAAAAGAAATTAAGGTATTCAAGAGGGCATTGGATGATTATTTGGATCAAAATAATATGCAAGGATAGAGGGAAAAGCAAGAGACTTGTAATAAGTAATGATAATTGTTTGAAGAGCCAATGCAGACACAATGACCCAAATGGCCTCTATCTGTGCCATTGTACTGCTGTGATTCTGGGAAGTTACAAAGAAGACATTACAACAAACCAACTCTGCTCTGTTGTGTAACTTGAAGACTATAACATGGTATGAACATAACATCTGGGAGTCATTGAGGGTGAACACTTTTCAAGGCAAGGTACCTAAACAACAAATGAAGCTCATGTTTTACTAATGTATAATCTCAATTTACCGGAGACACAACACACAAAATTATTGCCAATAAGGAGAGGAAAAATAGAGTCCACCATTAGAGAGTTCATATGGAAATCCTGTTGGAGAGAGGTGTAGAACTTCTTCAAGGTGGGCATAACTGTAAAAGTTAGTGAGTTAAATACTAAATAATACTGAAAGGACTGCAGATGCTGGAAATCAGAACCTAAAACATAAATTACTCGGCCAGCAATTATGGACCAGTTTTGAGGAAGGGTCACTGGACCCAAAACATTAGCTCTGATTTCTCTCCACAGATGCTAACAGACCTACTGAGAGCTTCTAGCAATTTCTGTTTTTGTTTCTGATTTCCAGCATCTGCAGTTTTTTCAGTTTTTGTTTTTTTTATTGGTTTGTTAAAAAGGTGGAAAATGTCAGTGCATGTGGAATATGTGAGCAACACACTAGCTACTGGGTTTAATCAGTCACATTTCAATGGATATTTGTAACCTGTACCATTCCCACATCACTTGTCCCAACACCCTGAGGCAATTTGCAAAAGATTTTCATTTGAATTTAATTAAAAATATGATACACTGTTTTCCTGAAATGTCCTTGAAATGAAAATGAGGCTGTTGAACAACAATTTTTGAAGTCAGATAAAACTCAGATCTTCTGACATCAGTAAATAGCTATGCAGACACAGGCTCAAATATCAACAGATGGATCAGTGGGTGAGAAATGGAACCAATTTAAATGATTTCCAATATTGTATTTGACATCATGCTTGTTATGGACCAACCACACTTCAATGCCCTCAGTCTGCTGAACTACTGTTTGCTGAATATCAGTGTTTTGTTCTCAGGCTAAGCTGAAAACATTGGTATTCAGAGTCTGCATGGTTGTAGGCATTTGTCTGTTGCAAATGATATTCTATCGAGTTATTCATTTATCCTTAAAAGAAGACATCTTTGCCATGCCACACAAGTTATAAAGAAGGGTGACTGCACAAGAAACATTAACTCTGCTTTTTCTCTGCAGATGCTGCAAGACCTGCTAAGTTTCTTCAGCAATTTCATTTTGTTTCAGATCTCCAGCATCTGCAGTTCTTTGTTTCATATGAACTCTCTAATGGTGGACTCTATTTTCCCTCTCCTTATTGGCAATAATTTTGTGTGTTGTGTCTCCGGTAAATTGAGATTATGAATTAGTAAAACATGAACTTCATTTGTTGTTTAGGTACCTTGCCTTGAAATGTGTTCATCGTCAATGACTCCCAGATGTTATGTGTATATCATGTTATAATCTTCCAAGCTGCTCCACAGAGAGCAGTTGGTTTGTTGTAATGTCTTCTTCATAACTTCCCAGAATCACAGCAGTGCAATGGCACAGATAGAGGCCACTGGCTCTTCAAACAAACATCATTTCTTATTACAAGTCTCTTGCTTTTCCCCCTACCCTTGTACATTATTTTTATCCAAATAATCATTCAACGTCCTCTTGAATACCTCAATTTTACCCACTCCCACCACACTTCCCAAAGGGCATTTAATACCTTAATCACTTTTTTTTTCTTCATTTCAGCCGTGTTTCTTTTGAAGATCACTTTAAATGAATGCCTTCTTATTCTTGTTTCTTTTTACAAGTGAGAACAGTTTCTCCCTATCTACTCTACACAGCCCACTCATGTTTTCAAAAGATGTGACTTGCAATGTGTTTTCATGTTTTAAATCAACTAACCCACGAAGTTAATCAATCCTGAAGGGGAATTGATGATTGGACCATTATCATTACCATTACATTGTAAGGGCTTCTAAAGTCTCTACTCTCTCACAATACAGCTCTTTGCTTTCAGTTTCATTTTTATTTCTCTGGAAACATACCCAGGCATGACTAATGGCATGTAGAGAGTTAAAATAAGTCAACAGACATCCATAATCCAACACCAAATATATTAATTATTCTAATCTACATCTAATTACCCTTGTAAAAGTAAAAATCCAATTGAAGTGAAACCTTCTTTAAAAATCAAGTACATGCTTGTCAAAACATTTCTTACTGAGTGACTTTTTCTTTCTTTTCACACAAAAATAGTCTTTGAGATAATAGACATCTTCAGCTTGGTCCTAATAGAGATGATGTGAATTTGTGATCACAATTAGGCCATTTGATGTGAATCCCTACTGTTTGTTCACGTGTGGAAAATGTACTTTTGCTTTACCTGGATTGCTTTATTGCTTTGTGATTTATTTTGCTTTTGTTTTGACATTCTTATTGGATATTAGTTACAGTCAGTCACAAGTTGTTTGGTCAAAGAGCAAAGGATGGCTTGATGTGTGTGAAATAGTATTTCCTCCTCGGATATTCTACCTCTCAGACTGCCCTTTATTACCTTGTTGAACCATATGAAGCCACAACTCAGTTGCGGATTGTACCACAATGGTAGAGATTGGTGAATGTTGTAGTTTGCTAGTAATTCCATTTAGACTGGAAAGAAACTGTACTGTATTGTCTGTTGCGATGGTCTCTGGCAATTATGTTTTGGACACATTTCTCTGCAATGAATGGGAAAAACAGTGGATATGGAATTTTGTTGTAGTGATTTCTGACCATTCAGTACATAGATCATGAACAACAAACACAAAGGCTGATTTTTTTCCTACTTGGAGTTGTCCCCATGGTTTTAACTGTAGAGGTGTAGGACATGGTTTTAGAGATTTGTCTTGCTGAGTATACAAATCACACAACTTCTTATGAACTCTTCTATATGACAGTACATGTTGCTGCATCTCTTTTGGCATAACCACTCAAATTCCACATGTAAAACAGTTGTCATCAAACAATGTGAGTTCATCACATACTTTGTAGCATGGCATTAAGTTTACTTTGAGTCTGAAAAGCCACTTGGTTTTCATATACTGTACACTGCCTTTTACCAGTTCTGGTTCCAAGCCCTCACACATAATAAGATTTGCAATCTTGTGCAAGATCATTGCAATCTCACGGTCTTTGATGGTGCATGCTCCTTTACCAACGCAAATGCTCCCTGTGATGGTGTACACCCCAGCATGACAGCTACTCAGTTCTTCAACCTCCAAGACTTTTGACCTTGAAGTTGTACTGATGCAGATAATCTGACCATTTGTAAGTCCAAAGGGGTTAATGAGCAGATGTTGATTTGGTAACAAAGCAGTCAATGATTGATACAGAGAATGAGTTTTCCACCAGAGGCACATATGTAATGAAAGCGAATAAACTGCAGTTTCTATAGATCTGACACAAAAGCAGTAAGTGCTGGGGAAACTCAGTCTGTCTGTCAACATCTCTGGAGAGAGAAACAGAATTAACATTAACATTATCTTCTTGAAAACAAAGACATATTTGCCAGTGTTCGTAAATGGAGATGCTAGCTGCTGCTTCCTACTTTCATTAAGTGACTGAAGATTCCTTTGCTCTATTTGACTCCAACTTCAGTTCCAATTGCAATTCTTGATGTTTCTGTTGTGATGTACTTTCCTGCATGTTAAAATATACAAAGATTAGCAGAGATGTTATCTTAATGTATTGTGCAAATCTCCATTCTCATCACTAGCTTCTACACTAGCTTCCAAAGAGGCTCTGGGATCTCTCTCTTTATTTGGCAATGAATTTGTGGTGAATGATTTGATTTAGTATTGTCACATGTACTGTGATACAGTGAAAAGTGTTATTCTGCTAACGAGATAGATCATACCTTACATAAGTACATCAGGGTAATAGCACAGAATGCAGAATATGGCATGACAGCTATAGGGAAGGTGCAGAGAAAGATCAACTCTAATCTCTGTTCATAAGTCTGATAACAACGGAGAAGAAGCTATTCTTAAACCTGTTGATAATGTAGCTTGTACTGAGGAATGATATCAACTCTTTGCCTTGAACTACACCTTGAGCATCTTAATATGGGGTCTTACATTGTTTCTTGCCCATTTGGCATTTTGGGAAGCTTTTGAGAAGCTGATGACTCTACCTTTGGTGCCTACACATCTAATCAAATTGAAAGGATTCCTAAATATGTAAGTTAGCTTGCTGAGCTTGAAAGTTTGTTTTCAGACGTTTTGTCACCATACTAGGGAGCATCATCACGGAGAGTCTCTGGTGAAGCTCTGGTGGTATGTCCTGCCTCTCTTAATAGAAAGGATTCTTGTTGTTTCCTTGATGAACAGACCAGGTCTAAGCCCTGATGTTCATTTAAATAACAGATAGTCATTTGTTCCAGCATGAGCTCTATTTTGATTGAAGAAAATCACAATTTCTCATCCCTATTGCCTGTAACGATGTGATCTCTTCTTAACTTTTAAGACTTCATATCTGCAGCATTCTGTTAATGTGCATAAATCTGTCAAAAATGCATCTATTGATTCCTCTTGTTGCTGAAGTAATTAATTAAACATCACTCTTTTTTTCTGGCCTGATTTTGCTTTGTGCTTCAATGTCAGCCATACTTTCTTTCACACCCTGCCTCATGAGGACATTAGCGAAAGGCCCACTTGCATGTGGAAGACAGCTCTGATACAGTCCTGTATCTTTAAACTGCTGCTTCCAGATCTCCCACTTCTGACCTCGTTGTCAGCTCTCACCATTTTCAAACTGCAGCAGCAATGGCAATATTTTGACAGGAACTTCCATTCTGATCGAATACTGCATTGCACTGACCTTGGAATTTTCCCTTCCTTACTCAAAATCTTCTGATTAATTCTGTTGGTTCTCCAGGGTGTCCTTTCTTTTATCATTTTATTTTTGCCTCCTTATAAACTATATCCTGTCTTTCAGAGTGTTCCCTATATTTTCCTCGCCATACATTATGGGCTGTAATCTGACTTCAGTTCAATGATGTTAATGTTTCCTTGAAGCTAATGTACTTGAACACATTTTCGCTATGGCCTAATGCACTGCTACTATGGCTTGATATATACATTTTGTGTATCTCTGGACATTGTCACGATAGTACTAAACATGACCTAACAGATAGAGTCATAGAGGTGTACAGCATGGAAACAGACCCTTCGGTCCAACTTAGCCATGATAACCAGATATCCCAACCCAATCTAGTCCCATCTGCCAGCACCTGGCCCAAATCCCTTCAAACCGTTCCTATTCATATACCCACCCAGATGCCTTTTAAATGTTGCAATTGTACCAGCCTCCACCACTTCCTCTGGCAGCTCATTCCATACACATACCACACTTTGCATGAAAAAGTTGCCCCTTAGGTCTCTTTTATATCTTTCCCCTCTCACCCTAAACCTATGCCCTCTAGTTCTGGCCTCCCCCACCCCTGGGAAAAGACTTTGTCTATTTATCCTATCCATGCCCCTCATGATTTTATAAACCTCTATAAGGTCACCATTCAGCCTCCAAGACTCCAGGGAAAACAGCCCTAGCCTATTCAACCTCTCCAACCCTGGCAACATCCTTGTAAATCTTTTTTGAAGACTTTCAAGTTTCACAACATCTTTCCAGTAGGAAGGAAGCCAGAATTGCACGCAATATTCCAACAGTGGCCTAACCAATGTCCTGTACAGCCGCAACATGACCTCCAACTTTTGTACTCAATACTCTGACCAATAAAGGAAAACATACCAAACACCTCCTTCACTCTCCTATTTACTTGCAACTCCACTTTCAAGGAGCTATGAACCTACACTCCAAGGTCTCTTTGTTCAGCAACACTCCCTAGGACTGTACCATTAGGTCCTGCTAAGATTTTCTTTCCCAAAATGCAGCACCTCACATTTACCTGAATTAAATTCCATCTGCCATTTCTCAGCTCATTGGCCCATCTAATCAAGATCCCGTTGTAATCTGAGATAACCTTCCTCACTGTCCACTACACCTCCAATTTTGGTGTCATCTGCAAACTTAATAACTGTACCTCTTATGCTCACACCCAAATCATTTATATAAATGATGAAAAGTAGTGGACCCAGCACTGATCCTTGTGGCACTCCACTGGTCACAGGCCTCCAGTCTGAAAAACAACCCTCCACCACCACCCTCTGTCTTCTACCTTTGAGCCAGTTCTATGTCCAAATGGCGAGTTCTCCTTATATTCCATGAGGCCTAACCTTGCTAATCAGTATCCCATGGGGAACCTTGTCGAATGCCTTACTGATGTCCATATAGATTGCATCCACCATTCTGTCCTTATCAATCTTCTTTGTTACGTCCTCAAAACACTCAATCAAGTGTGTGAGACTTGATTTCCCACTCACAAAACCATGCTTCTTAAATTTTGTCATCTGATTGTTACATCTGAGATTCTTCATAGACTAAAATGAAGTTTGAAGAGTACAAAGACTGACCTAAACTGTTTGCCATGATCTCTAGACCATAGATTGAGGCAAGTCCAGAAGACCAATGCGTATAAAGAAAACCACCTGCACTATAACTGCAATTCATCTAAATGTATGCAAATCAAATAACTGAGTCAGCCAGAAGAAATTCACATCTCCTGTTTTAACTCATGCTTGCATGATAAACACAGGCATTGAATATAAAAAGTTGCCTGTAACTGTTCAACTTGGAATGAAAATGGAGCCATATATAAACAAACCACTTTTCACTAGTTGTTTTTGAGCAGCAGAGCAGAGAGAAGGGAAACTAAATTCATAACAACCATACCAGGAAATCTCTCTTTCCCTATTTCAATCAGCCTTTCCACAAATGACAACAAGTGAAAAGTCTCAGGGAGCAAATTTAGGAAAACAACCATTCATTGAGAACTCAAAGCTTTCTACACATTTCACTGCTGCTGAATGTTTAGGTTAACAATGAGACGACTGTTGTCTCAAGCTAAACATCGAATACCTCAAGAACTCTGAAGTACATTTTAAAATGTATCACATTTATTTTTCCTGCCTACACCAAACACACACTTTATTCTTTTTAAAAATGTATTCCCTGTGTTTTACATGTGACTGATGTGTTTTATTAATGTTTTATCGGATTGGTAGCTAATAAAGCTCCTCTTTCTTTTACTCAAAGAAACTTTGTAATTGCTTCTTTCATTTTGATCTAGTTAATGACATTTTATAATTAATGTTACTCTTTGGAAAAATAACATCAGTTACATCAGCAAAATTTCAAAATTCCAATGATACTATAAGACCATAAGACATAGGAGTGGAAGTAAGGCCATTCGGCCCATCGAGTCCACTCCACCATTCAATCATGGCTGAGGGGCATTTCAACTCCACATGCCCGCATTTTCCCCGTAGCCCTTAATTCCTTGTGACATCAAAAACTATCAATCTCTGCCTTGAAGAAATTTGGCGTCCTGGCCTCCACTGCACTCTGCAGCAATGAATTCCACAGGCCCACCACTCTCTGGCTGAAGAAATGTCTCCGCATTTCTGTTCTGAATTTACCCCCTCTAATTCTAAGGCTGTGTCCACGGGTCCTAGTCTCCTCGCCTAACGGAAACAATTTCCTAGCGTCCACCCTTTCCAAGCCATGTATTATCTTGTAAATTTCTATTAGATCTCCCCTTAACCTTCTAAACGTCAATGAATACAATCCCAGGATCCTCAGCCGTTCCTCGTATGTTAGATCTACCATTCCAGGGATCATCCGTGTGAATCTCCGCTGGACACGCTCCAGCGCCAGTATGTCCTTCCTGAGGTGTGGGGACCAAAACTGGATACAGTACTCCAAATGGGCCTAATCAGAGCTTTATAAAGTCTCAGAAGCACAACGGTGTTTTTATATTCCAAACCTCTTGAGATAAATGACAACATTGCATTCACTTTCTTAATCACGGATTCAACCTGCATGTTTACCTTCAGAGAATCCTTGGCTAACACTCCCAGATCTCTTTGTACTTTGGCTTTACGAATTTTCTCACTGTTTAGAAAGTAGTCCATGCTTGTATTTTTTTTTCCAAAGTGAAGACCTCGCATTCACTCACAGCCATTTCCTGGACCACTCTCCCAAACTGTCTAGATCCTTCTGCAGCCTCCCCACTTCTGCAATACTACCTGCCTGTCCACCTAACTTTGTATCATCAGCAAACTTCGCTAGAATGCCTCCAGTCCCTTCATCCAAATCATTAATATATTACGTGAACAGCTACGGCCCCAACACTGAACCCTGCGAGACACCGCTTGTCACTGGCTGCCATTCCGAAAAAGAATCTTTTATCCCAACTCTCTGCCTTATGTCAGACAGCCAATCCTCAATCCATACAGTAGCTCACCTCGAACACCATGGGCCCTCACCTTGCTCAGCAGCCTCCCGTGTGGCACCTTATCAAAGGCCTTTTGGAAGTCTAGATCGACCATATCCACTGGGTTTCCCTGGTCTAACCTACTTGTCACCTCTTCAAAGAATTCCAACAGGTTTGTCCGGCACGACCTCCCCTTACTAAATCCATGTTGATTTGTTCTAATCCGACCCTGCTCTTCCAAGAATTTAGAAACCTCATCCTTAATGATGGATTCTAGAATTTTACCAACAAATGAGGTTAGGCTAATTGGCCTATACTAAACCTCCTGTCCTACCCATGCTCCCCCAGTGACCTACTGATGTTCTGAAGAAGGACAGCAGTTCTTCAGTTGCTCTACTCAACATTCCTCCATCAATCAACACTGTCAGGAACAAATTAATTGTTCAGTTGACTGTTGTTGTGGGCTATTACTGTGCACACAACAGCTGCTGTATTTAATTATATAACAGTGACTCTACTGAAAATAGTTCTTGAAGTACTTTGAGGCAGTTCTAAGATGTTTTATCAATGACTTTTTAATTTCCTCGCTTTTTATTGTTATCAAAATATTTCATGACATGATAAACTAATAGCCATGTGACTGATGGAACTCTGTCATCTCAACTTTGGCAAAATTGGTCTCTCAAGTCTCAAAAAGAAGCTGTCAGGGTTCCACAAGTCCTGTTGAGGACCTGAGATTCCCATCCCCCATCCTAGCCCAGATCACAGTTTGATGTTCTCTCTCCACAGTGCCCTCCCAGTTGTGGGTCAGACATGTTTGTTCTCTAACTAAGCCTGGCCCTGCATGCTGCCCCTGGCTATCAGACTGGATTGATTTGTGGAGACCTCAGCTGGGACCTCCTGCTGCTTGACCCCACTCCTGTTCAAGCTGTTGACTGAAAATCCCAACTGTGGGGATTGGCATGTTCCTTAACTGGCTAAGTGTATCATATTCATCCACATTTGATGGTCTTATAGTTCACTGGCATTGTCCCAACCTCTGGGCCAGGAGGTCTGGGGTTCAAGTCCCACTGTTGCTATGAACAGGTTGATTAGTATGATCTGTTCCTCCACATTCTTTCAGCTATTAATATTGAAGTACATATGTCTTTAGATAAAATCAGTTGGTCAACATTAAGATATTATCATAGTATTAGTCATGAAATTAAATATAATAATTAAATCAGACAGTAATTAAGGAACCTAGAGTTAAACAGCTGTTAGCCCCCAGTCATCATCCTCTAACATTGTAATAGTTCATGTCTGATGGAAAATAAAGATAAATGACAATAGGAATTTAGTTTTTGTTTGAAGAAGCTTAGGAAACCCATGAATTACAGATTAAATTGAAAGATCAGTCAATGTTGCTCAAATTGAGTTGTAATAAGCAGCCAACACTCTCTCAAGGAATTGCATGAAGCAGTTTAACACACTGCAGTTAGCTACAGAATTCCACAAATCGGAACCTTATATCCGTCAAAGTTTCTGGCAGTTATTCCTTACCTTCCCTCTGACCATCCTGTTTCCTCCTGATTAATCTTCTGATCCTGATCCCTCTCCGAGGATTTCAGACCGTACCTCCCTGCACTATACATTATTTACCATAGTTTGTTTCACCCACCTCCTATATCAATGTCCAGTTCCAACTTCCTGTCCTGACTGCACTATATCCTGTGCCATCTAACTTAATACAACCGACAGTCTTGAAATAAGTAGCTTTCCACTCTTTCATACATAATTCATAAATACAGAGAAAAGCTGAGTACACGGTATATATCCCTGAGGGGCACCAGAAGCAGGAGTTCCTCTTTGATGAGAAGTTGAGTTTGGGACCACTTACCCCCTTCGAGTTACTCATTAGGGTTTTCATGGATCACCCATATAATTGGCCCAGAGACCGATTTACCATCCAATTAAGGACGATAGGTGGGTTGTCGAAATTAGGAGGACAATCAACGTCCTTGTTAAATGAAAGAAGTGTTGGATCTTGATAGGAGCAGTGATTACTTATTGGCAGGTAAGGGGGGAAGGTACATCAAGATGGAGGCATTTTTTGTTTACCTTTTTAAAATCTTAATATCAAGCTTAGTTATGGCACTTGCAACCAGGCCATGACTGCAATGGTTGCCTGGGTGATCCTCTATAGGTGGCTTGTTACCTTCAGCTGAATCCATGTGGTCAGGAAGAGTTTCTAGTAATGCCTGGAGCACTGGACCCTTACCTGCCACTGGAAGGCAATGTCCAGGCATCTCAACTGGCCTACAGCCTAGAGTGGGCACCTGGATGCTGACTGGAACATTCCTGTCATCCTCCTTTAATTGGCGTCAAGTGATTCTTTATGAGCCTGACCAGCTACCCTTTGCATTTCAGCTATCCCCTTGATCCCACCTCTATAAAAATAGGCCAAGGGCCAGTTTAAACAAGGGAACCAGTACACTGGATGTCAGGCCAATTTGAAAAAGCCAGCCGCCTCTGACCTCAACTTGACAGGAGTCAAAAGATCAGCCACTTGAGTCAGATACCATCAATTGGAGTACAAATCCACATCTCCATAAAGAAAGATAAACATTCCCTTGTCTACCACTTTGGTGACTCCATCAAAAGTTTCCAATAGGTTAGTTAGACGTGACTTTTAATTACACTTTTAATAAATCCATACTGGCTCTTTCTGATCAGTTTTTATCACAATAGTCCCACTAAAAATGTGTCCACATTACACAACATACCAACAGAACTGTAGTTTTTAGGTTTCACTTTTACATCCTTCGAGTCTGGAGTGACATTCCCTAAAAACTGTACAATGTTATTAGATTGTCCTAACATGTTCCAAACTGATGCTTCGGAAATACAGCTCCATTCCTCTTTGCCTCAGTTTTGTTTTTATTTTTTATTATTAAAGGAATCAGTGGTTGTGATGTAATGGCAGGAAAATGGAGTTAAGGATTATCAGATCGGCCACTATTTCATTGAGTTGTGAAGCAGACTCAGTGGGTCAACTAGACTGCTTCTCCTCCATGTCAGCACAAGCTAATACTTCATGACTCTGGTAAACCCAAGCACTTATTGGTTTGGGGTAAGTCCACAACAGAAAGTCTATAGGTAAACACTAAGTTACTTTATGTTAATGGATACTGCAGTGAGAGGGCAATAGTTAGTTTAAGCAGAAAGGAAGAGACCTATTTGATGGTTTTACAGCCCATTTATTCAGCTGCTAGCCCCATTATTATTATAGTTAATGAATTTTGGAGAATAAAGATAAATGGCAAAAGGAGTTTAATTTCTTAAAAATATACTGGAACAATTCCATTGTACCATATTTTATAAACATTGTATTTTTAATCTGTCATATGCATGCGTGATTTCAATCTGTCTGCTCATTCTTTCTATCCATTTGGTTTCACAAGCATATCAATAATTCTGAACATATTACACTCTCGCTCACTTCATTTCTTTTGTGCTTTTGCAGCTATTAACCTACATATAGCTCTAAACAATGTACTCCTAAAATAGCATTGATCTATCTTTCCATAACATGACCCGCCCTTTGTGTACTAAAGCACTGTAAAAAGGGATTATTACAACTTGTAATTTTACTGTTTGAGTGCATTTTAAGTGACAAACTTCCTTGAATGTCTTCCAGAACTTAACAAAAACTTTTGAAATTGAAGTGGAAAAATGTCACATTCAAGGAAAGCATTTTAGGTGACAAATGTTTACATGAGGTAACATTTAACAAATGCATCTAGGTAAACGTTTTGAATCATAGCATTTTAAAGCTCAAATAGATCTTTTTAAGCTTATTGTGTTTTGATGCTTCCCTGAAATTTTAATTCTTCTGACACATTTCTGTTTTGTTTAGTTCTTTCTCAAATACCTTTTCTCTTCTTACTATAAAAGCTCTTTATTATTTGCACTTACTTTGAACATAGAGCAGTAAAGCTCAAGAACAGGCCCTGCAGCCTCATATCTGAGCTGACCATGATGCAATTCTAAACTAATCTCATCTGCCTGCATATGGTCCACATCCTCTATTCCCTGCCTGTTCAAGTTTTTACCTAAATGTCTCTGCTTCAGTTTCCTCATAACCCTTGATTTCTTTAATAATTAAAAATCTGTTTCTTTCAGCCATTAATATACCTCCCCTATTGGCACATTCCTGGAACCTACCACTCTCTATATTTTAAAAAAATGCCTTTCATGTTTTCTTTAAACGTTCCCTCTCTCACCTTTAAACCTATGCTCTCTAGCAATTGACATAAACTCTCTTGGGGAAAAAATCTCTGACTATCCACCCTATCCATGTCTGTCATAACTCTACATAGTTCTAACAGGCCACCACTTAGCTTCTGAAGCTGTAGAGAAAATAATTCAAGTTTGTCCAACCTCTTCCTGTAGCTAAGACACTCCAGTCCAGGTGGCACCCTGGTAAACCTCTTCTGCATCCTTCTTAAAGTGTGGTGACCAGAACACACAATATTCCAAATGTGGCCTCACTAAAGTTTAAGCAGCTGCAACCTGATTTGCTAACTTGATTCTTATACTCAATGCCTGGCTGATATCGACAGCCATGTCATATGCCACCTTTATCACCTTATCCACGTGTTGACACTTTCAGAGACCTATGGATTTGCACTCCAAGATCCCTCTATATATCAATGTTCCTAAGGATCCTTCCATTTACTGTATATTTTTATCATGGATTTGACCTCCTAAAGTGGATCACCTTGCACCTGCCCACACACCTTGTCCTGAGATTTTATAAGCATTCATATCTGTCTTGGCCATTGTCCTGCTTCATCCTTACATCTTCCCCAGCTTCCTGATCAGTTTTACCTTCTCCGCTGGGGTATCTTACACTTGCTTCTAGCCCCAAGCTGTTCAATTACTTGAGAACCAAGTATACGGTTGTTGATAGGCAGAAGGCTCGAGTAATCAATAATTGATTACTAGTCCATAGACCAATCAACGTCTTGTTATCACCTGGCTACATCTACACAAAACCCCTTTGTTCAAAATAATCTACAACCCAAACTTCAATTACTGCCTGTTCAAACAACTGTTTACATGAAGCTTGCCATGAGTCTTAGTTTATTTGCTTTGCAAAACATGCAACAATCCTTTAAACGGGTTATAAAACTGTACTTTTTCCATTTCAGACTGAAATTTTAAAATGCATAAAGATAAATATGGATGGCACAGTCGCTCAGTGGTTTGCACTGTTGCCTCACAGCGACAGGGACCAAATTCGATTCCAGCCTTGGGTAACTGTCTGTGTGGAGTTTGCACATTCTCCCCGTGTCTGTGTGGGTTTCCTCCGGGTGCTCCAGTTTCCTCCCATGGTCCAAAGATGTGCAGGTCAGGTGAATTGGCCATGCTAAGTTGCCCATAGTGTTTATGGACGTCTGGGTTAGGTGCATTAATCAGGGAAAATGTAGGGTAATGGGCCTGGGTGGGATACTCTTTTGAGGGGCGGTGTGGACTTGTTGGGCTGAAGGGCCTATTTCTACACTGTACAATTTCTAATTCTAATTCTAAAAAAAAGACATGGTCTTTATAAAGATCAAGAATTATCTTATTACTCTACGTTCCCACTTACCCTTGGTAACTTCTACCAAAACATCATACCCCCCCAATCAAGAATCTGTCTATTTCTTTATTAAATTTCAACTTCCTTTATAGGAAGAGAGTGCCAAGGATTCTTGACCTCGGTGAGGGGAAAAAAAATCCCTAATTTCTGTCACAAATGGACAGCCCTTTATTTTGAAACAGTGAATCCTAGTTCTAGAGTCTCTCACAAGAGGAACCATTTTTTTCCAGGTCCACCCTTCCAGACCCCTCAATCTCCCTACATTTCATACAAGTCACCAATAGTATTTAGTAATACCTTCCAACAGTTTCCCAATGACGGATGAAAGGCTAACTGGCTTCACTGTTCCTGCCTTCTGTCTCCAAAACTCATTTTTGACAAAAAGGAATTACACTTGTTATGATCCAATCTAATGGAACCCTCTTCAAATCTAAGGTATTTTGGAAAATTAAAAGTGATTATTTCATGGACCCTTTCTTTTATGATTTGAGACTGAGATCCAACAGGACCAGGGAACTTGTCAGCCTGCAACTCCAACAGTTTTCTCAGTACCACTTCCCTGATGGTTTTAAAATTTATAAGTTCCTCTCTCCCCTCCATCTTCTAATTTCCAGTTGAGATGTCACTACCATCCTCTATAGCAAAAGCCAATTAAAAAATCCTGTTCAATTTACTTGCTATCTCCTCTGTTCCATTATTAATTCCAATGCATGTTGTGAAACTTAAAAGGGTTCAGAAAAGATTTACAAGTATGTTACTAGGGTTGGCGGGTTTGAGCTACAGGGAGAAGCTGAATAGGCTCGGGCTGTTTTCCCTGGAGAGTTGGAGGCAGAGGGGTGACCTTATAGAGGTTTATACAATCATGAGGGGCATGGATAGGGTAAATAGACAAAGTCTTTTCCCTGGTGTGGGGAGTCCAGAACTAGAGGGCATAAGTTTAAGGTGAGAACGAAAGATATAAAAGGGACCTAAGAGACAAAGATGTTGGTGCATGTATGGAGTGAGCCGCCAAAGGAAGTGGTGGAGGTTGGGACAATTACAGCATCTAAAAGGCATCTGGATGGATATATGAGTAGGAAGTGTTTAGACTGATAGGGACCAAGTGCTGGTAAATGGGACTAGCTTGGGTTAGAATGTCTGGTCAGCATGGACGAGTTGGACTGAGGGGTCTGTATTCATGCTGTGCATCTTTATGACTCTATGATCTCATTAATTATTTTAAAAATATTTACAGCAACTTTTAGTATATTTTTAAATATTTCTAGCTAGCTTTCTGTCATAGTTTAATTTTTCCCTCCATGTTAATCTTTAAGTTATTCTTTGTAGTTTCTACATTGTAACACTTCCCACAGTAAAATGCAGCTGGAGTGTGCAGTCAGACATGAATGATCAGCTTGTTGTTTGGAAAAAGAATAAAGGGATAAGGCACCTCATTTGTGTTGTATCTTGCTTGCATCGAGGGCCACTCCCAACTTAAGCTGCTACCACCTACTTTCTTCTGGGCTAGCTGCCCATTCGAATCTGGTCCTCATCACTACCATTCCCCCATCTCTGGGCTCTACAATCATTCCCCATCCTTAAACCCTGAGACCTCACTTTCTGAAGTGGTCATGATCATCTTCAACCTTCTTTCTGCAATCTTAACAGGATGCACTATTGATCTCTGGCACTGCTGAAAGCAATTGCATTGGCTAACTGCTCTCCAGAACAGGACTTCCTCCCACTACCAGAAACCCCAAATTGCTGCCTTTGAGAAAGGCCCAGAGTTAATCCCTGAAGTATCCAGTGGCAGGCCTTCCCCATGGTCAAGGTCTCTGGTTCATGAACTCACTTCCCCCAGCCCTTCAGAGTTATCCATTCCACACAACAACTTCACTTAGAGTCATGGAGTCACAGAGATGTACAGCGCCGAAACAGACCCTTCAGTCCAACTCGTCCATGCTGACCAGATATCCCAACCCAATCTCGTTCCACCTGCCAGCACCTGGCCCATATCCCTCCAAACCCTTCCTATTCATATACACATCCAGATGCTTTTTAAATGTTGCAATTGTACCAGCCTCCACCACTTCCTCTGGCAGCTCATTCCATACACATATCACCCTCTGCACGAAAAAATTGCCCCTTAGGTCACTTTTAAATCTTTCCCCTATACCTAAGCCCTCGGGTTCTGGATTCCCTCACCCTACGGAAAAGACTTTGTCTATTTATCCTATCCATGCTCCTCATGATTTTATAAACCTCCATAAGGTCACCCCTCAGTCTTCAACACTCCAGGGAAAACAGCCCCAGCCTGTTCAACCTCTCCATATTGCTCAAATCCTCCAACCCTGGCAACATCCTTGTAAATCTTTTCTGAACCCTTTCAAGTTTCACAACATCTTTCCAATAGGAAGGAGACCAGAATTGCATGCAATATTCCAACAGTGGCCTAACCAATGTCCTGGGTACAGCCACAAATGACCTTCCAACTCCTGTACTCAATACTCTAACCGATAAATAACAAACTGTGCCTTCACTATCCTATCTATCTCCGACGCCACCTTTGATCTTCAGCTATGGATGGGGATGAGCAGAGATAACAGGGTTACAGAGGGGTTGTTGAGGTGGAAATGAATAAGAAATTTAACACTAATGTCAGCATATCAATTGTCAGCTCCATTCAGCAACCTGTTATTCAATGTTAGCAAGGCTAATCACTTCCAAGTGGTAGATAGCGAGTTAAGGAGTCTTAAAGATCTAACAAGGCATATTGTCAGATACTCACTGAAATTTACTTCATGGTTGTAGAGTTCTTCAGGCACTGAGCACTGACTGAAGGTAGCTTTCTGTGAGCAGACTATGAAGCTCTGAGGCCTTTCCCAGTTTTCTGACCAAAGTTATGTCACTTTTCAGCTTCTCATTTCCAATGATTCCTTGACTGTGACAGGTATTTTTTTTTATTTAAAAGATTAAAATGTTAGAGACACGGCACCTGAAAATGGAAATTCCTTCCCTCTCTATTTCTCTCGTTTATTTGAACTGCTGCCTTCATCTTTTTCCAAGCAGTAAGTCCTGCCATTGGCCTCCAGTTCTAGAAGCTTTCCCCTTAATTGTATGGTCAGTCAATCATTCGATCACTAATAAATTAATTTGTGGAAAATCAATGCCAGCTGAATTTTGCCCACACACTGCAGGGCTGTAAACCTGAGCTACCCTGACACTGGCGTCCCAAGTCAAAAGTAACCTTTTACATATATAAAAGGTAAGGGAGAGCCAAGAGTGGACATTGGACCATGACAAAATGAAGTAGCAATGGCGAACAAAGAAATGGAGGAACTGAATTTTGCAATGGTTTTCACAGTGGAAGACACCAGCAGCATACCAAAATTTCAAGAGAATCAGGGGACAAGGTCAGTGTAGTAGCCATCACTAAGGGGAAGCTGCTGGGGAAGTTGAAAGGTCAGAAGGTGGATAAATCACCCAAAGTGAGTGGACTACACCTTAGAGTTCTGAAGACGATAGACGAGGAGATTGTTGAGGCAATGGTGGAGATCTTTCAGGAATCATTGGAGTCAGGGAGGGCCCTAGAGGACTGGAAAATGGTTAATTGTTTAAAAATGGATGGAGACAGAAGATTGGAAATTATAGACTGGTTAACCTGATTTCGGTTGTTGATAACATTTTCGAGTCCTTTATTAAGGATGAGATTGCAAAGTAATTGAATATTCATAGTAAAATAGGGGTGACTCAGCATGGCTTTGTCAAGGGGAGATCATGACATACAAATCTATTAAGAGTTCTTTGTAGAGATAACAAGCAAGTTAGACAAAGGGGAACCAGTGGATGTGTTCAGTAGGCCTTTGACAAGGTGCAGCACAGAAGGCGGCTAAGTAAGATAAGAACCCATGGTATTAGGTGCAAAATACTGGCATGAATAGAGGATTGGCTGACTAGCAGAAGATAGAGAGTAGGGATAAAGGGGACTTTTCAGGAGGCAGCCTGTGACTAGTGGAATTCTACAGGGGTCAGTACTGGGACCACAAATATTCATATCTTACATTAACAATCTGGATGAAGGAACTGAGGACATTGTTGATAAGTTTACTTTTGAGACAACGATAGGTGGAGGGACGGGTAACGTTGAAGAAGTGGGGAGGCTACAGAAGGATTTGGACAAGCCAGGAGAGTGGGCAAAGAAGTAGCAGATGGAATACAATGTGAGAAAGTATGCGGTTATGCAATTTGGTGGGAAGAATAGAGATGTAGACTATTTTCTAAATGAGGAAGGGCATTGGAAATCTGATGCACAAATGGACTTGGGATTCCTAGTTCAGGACCCTCTCTTAAGGTTAACATACAGGTTCAGTTGGTGAGCATGAAGGCAAATACAATGTTAGCATTCATTTTGAGAGGGCTGGAATACGAAAGCAGAGATGTGCTGCGGAGGCTGTATTAGGCTCTACTCAGACTACATTTGGAATATTATTAGCAATTTTGGGGCCTGTATTTAAGGAAGGATGTGTGGCATTGGAGAGTGTCGAGAAGAGATTTACAAGAACGATTCTTGGATGAAGGTCTTGTCACATGAGGACCAGTTGACAACTCTTGATCTGTACTCGCTGGAGTGTAAAAGAATGACAGGGTTCTCATTGAAACTTACTGAATACTGAGAGGCCTGGATAGAGTGGATGTGGAGAAGATGTTTCCACTAGTGGGCGAGAGTAGAACCCAAGGGCACAGCCTCAGAATGAAGGAACAAGCATGTATTTGAAAACTGTGGCTGAAATAATCATAGTTGAATTTTCCCACCCATTGAATAATGTGGGCATTCATAACAAAATTAGGAGGATCATTTAGGATCAGCAGTGAGGAGCTTCAAAGCATCAAGAGCAAAACTTTAGATTTTGCAACAAAGTGGTTGACAGTAAGGTGAGATTCTCACTCATGAGCAGCAAATGTCTAGTTCCATTCAATAGCGTGTATTAGTCTCCTTATTATTCCATCATCATACTTCACTGATATGCAGATTCCAATCCTTCCATATCTCACTAGATAGCCACAGATCCCCATATGAAAGTCAGAGCAGTTACCCAGCAACTCCACTTCACCATTTACTCCTCCAGACCTCCATCACTTTCACGGGGCATGGTCTATGGGTGGTGACAATGCGCAATCACTGTCCAAGAAAAACTCTGGGTCCCCATTAGGAAAGCAAGATGCCAATTACCATCTGTTCAATATGCTTAAGGCAAATTAAAATAATGATGTTGGGTAGTTTTGGACCTCGAGCATTTGGCCAGGTGCACGCTGTCAGGAATCCACCTGCAGTAAGTGGGAGAATATGATGAATGGGGTGCCGTAGGGACATGGTGCGTAGGGAAAAAGACAGGTTTGAAAGAATAGTCACTAGGGCTTGCAGAAAAATTTCCTCCATTAAACACACCAAAAATGACACCTAGTCGATTACTGATGAAATTCAGCATTAGCTGATGATAATGAAATGGTTTTATTACCAATGTGTACTATTTATGAAAGCTAGGATCCCCTACAATTTGAATAGTTTAATTAGCTCACAGTTGGAGGTTTGTATATCTGAAATCTAAAGTTTCTCAATCCTATTCTCCTTTGAGACCAGAAAAGACTAGAGTGAAGTTTGTCATTCACTGACAACTGCCTTTACCACACTAGATTATGAATTTTAATAAAAATAAAAGGAAAGAAGATACTTTCATTTATATGTCATGTTAACACAGCATAATACACTTCATATAATTAATTATTCTGGAGTGCAGTGTCTGTTTTATAAGCAAAATACATGAAAACATTGTAGAATATCAGCTTTGGACCATACTTGAAATTATAAGTGCTTTACATAATAGCCAAAACAAAGTTTTCTTCTGCGCCTGTTTTTTCATCTAAAAGGTGAGTGGTTGTGCCATTGATGTGTTTAGCTTTGTCACTGAAAAGACAGCTCAATACAGTTTGAGTGCAGCTTGTACTGGCAGAGAGGCTACAACATAAAGCAGAAGACAGTTTTAACACAAGTTTCATCCAAACTGCCAATCTCCCCCTAGGCTGCTGTGGGAAATCAGAGTTTAATATTAATGTAAGAGAGAGCTTTTCAAATCATATTATTGAACAGGGCTGCTTTACTATGTGCTTAATCTGTGTAATATTTGCTCAGGGATGATTGATTCTGATACCAAATAAAAATAAGGTTTCCTTTCTCTCAATATTTTTCACTTTACTGAGAATGAAAAGGTTCACCAGAATTATAGAGAGAATTGTTTTGAGAAACAGCAGGTGAATTTGAAGCAATGAAAGTAAAGACAAAAAAAGGCAACTTAACAATTGAGAGGGTACTGGACCATTTTTTACTTTCCTCAAGAACATTACAGGAAGCCATAGAACCGTTTAGTTGCCTATGATGGATCACAGTTGGCATTATGTTCACAGCAAGCTTTCTATCAACGTAGACTTCTGGCACTGTTTGTGTGTCAGCCATTCTGATAAGTGTGACTTTTTGTAACTGGCTTTATCCCAAGAAGTACGTTGCATTTTTCCTTTCTCTTTGGTAATATTTGAACAGTATTCCTATCCTAATTCATGGATAAGGATGATCAGCACCTATGTCCGTCTCCCTGCATGAGCTCTAATGAAACAGATAACCCAAGCTGCAATCAAATTGGATAATTTTATTGCTTTAAGATATATATGATTGATCCAATTAAACCATGACTGTCTGTCAGTTAATAATTGTTAACTGTTAAGGCATTTTATACAGTATGATTCATGGAATTAGAAATGTCATTTAAAATCGAAACTCACCAAAGAAAAGGATAGAGCACTAAGGCGGCAGTGCCGTCTCTAAAGGTTAGAGTGCAAAATCATCTTCGAGCTGTTGAGATTGAAGAGTTGCTCATGGCAAGCAGACAAAACAGTTTGTTCTTTTTTAGTTACCATCATGACTCAGTGTCCTTGGAGAACAGTAAAGAATAAATAGATTTTCTAAAAACTTGAATTGTATGATTCCAATATAACTTCCAACTGTTTTTTAGGAGTACATCAACAGAATTAAGGAATATCTTTCCATTTTTAAATTATTTATACTGTCATGGCAGCTGTTACATAATTTCGTAATGAGGTTCATTTTCAACTCTCCACGATAATTAAAGATAATTACCAGAAATGGACCTGAAAGGATCCATCAGCTAATGTCTTTATGTATGACCACTCAATGTTGCATAAGTGCATGTTGTAACAATTCAGAAATTGCAATTGTACTGTTGGATGTTTCGAAGTATTCTGTAGGTTTGCAAATATTATAATTTAGTTGCTGGCGTTTACAATCATTACCAATTTTACATGGCTATGGCCTTACTGAAGTGGATTATAATGGATCCTGCCTCAGTACAATTGAAAACGTCTCAATGAAGCAAGTTACAAATGGTCTGTGAAATAGGCAGCAGGGTTAGTCAATAGCGCATGTTATATTGCATCGATAATAAAACAAAATGTTATCAACAGTGTATATGGGACCTGAAAAACTTAGCTGTTTTCAATTTGCATAAAGAACTGAAACAATTAACCTCATTAATCAAAGGTTACAACAATAAAAGCAAAGTAACTTTTATTGCCCTTTTGCCATTGAAACTTTGGGTAGGGTCTTCACTGGAAGCTCTACTTTTAATAAGGAATATAATCTTAGAAAAGTGAAGATAGTTTTAAATTTGCTATTGACAATAGCAGCATAGATGCCCTTTAAAAACAACTCCATTGAGATCAAGAGGTCAAAATACTGCCATGGAGTTCTCAGGCCTCCACAGCCAGACTTCAGGATAGAGACAAACTGACTTCTCTGCTGGATCATGGCAGCTTGGACTGCAGGCAGGGAAAAGAAAGGCAGCTGATTGGAGAACAAGAAAACAACGTAACAAGCTCGACAGCAGGTGACTCCAAATTGGAACATTTGACAATACATACTTCTGCTTCAGTAGAATTCACTTTACATGCAGTGTAAAAATAAATAATAATTGAGCATTTCTTTTCCAAGGTGCTGTATGTCGTAGAAAGGGTAAAATGTTACTACTCAGTTGGCACAGTAGTTCAGCTGTAAGCACTGCAATCGCATGGTGCCAGAGATATGGGTTAAATTTCAGCCTCGGGTGATGGGCTGTGTGGAGTTTGCATGTTTTCCCTGTGTCTGTGTGGGTTTCTTCGAAGTACTCCAGTTTCCTCCCACAGTTCAAAGATGTGCAGACTAGATGGATTAGCCAAAGGAAATTAAGGGTTATGGAGATGGGCTGGGTCTGAATGGGACAGCTGGAGCAGACCTGATGGGCTGAATGGCCTCTTTCTGCACCAGAGATTCTATGATTTCCTGCTACTAGGAAAGTTAATTTGCATGAGACAACTGTAAAGTTAGTATTTCTCGACAGTTGAAAATATTACAGTGACATGAAAGAACTACGAGCAGAGAAAGCTAGGGAGGGGTTTGATAGAGGTGTTTAAGATGAGAAGGGCTTGGGTAGGGTACATAAAACAGATCAGGAGAGTTTTCTGGTACAGTGGTAATGTCCCTACTTCTGGAACAGGAGACTGGGGTTTAAGTCCAACCCTCCAGAGATATGTAATAACATCACTGAGCAGGTTGATTAGAAAATGTCTATTTTGAAAAAAAAAGTTTCTACTGGCTGACTGATTGATAAGACAATTAAGCCAGTTGGCAAAAGAATCGGAAGCTGACATGAGTAAAAAAGCAACTTTTGGGGTAGAAGTGACCTGTACAAGAAGGACAGATTGCACCTAAATTGGAAGGGGACTAATATACTGGCAGGGAGATTTGCTAGAGCTGCTCATGTGGATTTCAACTAGTAAGGGTGGGGCGGGGGGGGGACCCAGGGAGATAGTGAAGAAAGAGATCAATCTGACACTGGTACAGTTGAGAACAGAAGTGAGTCAAACAGTCAGGGCAGGCATGGACAAGGTAGGACTAGTAAATTCAACTGCACTTATTTCAATGCAAGGGGCCTAACAGGGAAGGCAGATGAACTCAAGGCATGGTTAGGAACATGGGACTGAGATATCATAGCAGTTACAGAAACATGGCTCAGGGATGGACAGGACTGGCAGCTTAATGTTCCAGGATACAAATGCTACAGGAAGGATAAAAAGGGAGGCAAGAGAGGAGGGGGAGTGGCATTTTTGATAAGGGATAGAATTACAGCTGTGCTGAGGGAAGATATTCCCAGAAATACATCCAGGGAAGTTATTTGGGTGGAATTGAGAAATAAGAAAGGGATGATAACCTTATTGGGATTGTATTATAGACCCCCAAATCGTCAGAGGGAAATTGAGAAACAAACTTGCAAGGAGATCTCAGCTGTCTGTAGGAATAATAGGGTGGTTATGATAGGGGATTTTAACTTTCCAAACATAGACTGGGACTGCCATAGTGTTAAAGGTTTAGATGGAGAGGAACTTGTTAAGTGTGTACAAGACAATTTTCTGATTCAGTATGTGGATGTACCTACTAGTGAAGGTGCAAACTTGACTTACTCTTGGGAAATAAGGCAGGGCAGATGACTGAGGTGTCAGTAGGGGAGCACTTTGGGGCCAGCAACCATAATTCTATTAGAATTAAAATAATGATGGAAAAGGATAGACCAGATCTAAAAGTTGAAGTTCTAAATTTGAGAAAGGCCAATTTTGACGGTATTAGGCAAGGACTTTTGAAAGTTGATTGGGGGCAGATGTTCGCTGGTCAAGGGATGGCTGGAAAATGGGAAGTCTCCAGAAATGAGGTAACAAGAATCCAGAGAAAGTATGTTCCTGTTAGGGTGAAAGGGAAGGCTGTTAGGTATAGGGAATGCTGGATGACTAAAGAGATTGAGGGTTTGGTTAAGAAAAAGAAGGAAGCATATGTAAGGTAGGGACAGGATAGATCGAGTGAATCCTTAGAAGAGTATAAAGGAAGTAGGAGTATACTTAAGAGGGAAATCAGGAGGGCAAAAAAGGGACATGAGATAGATTTGGCAAGAGTTTTTACAAATACATTAAGGACAAAAGGGTAACTAGGGAGAGAATAGGGCCCCTCAAAGATCAGCAAGGCAGCCTTTGTGTGGAGCTGCAGAAAATGGGGGAGATACTAAGTGAGTATTTTGCATCAGTATTTTCTGTGGAAAAGGATATGGAAGATATAGACTGTAGGGAAATAGATGGTGACATCTTGCAAAATGTCCATATTATAGAGGAGGAAGTGCTGGATGTCTAGAAACATAAAAGTTGATAAATCCCCAGGACCTGATCAGGTGTACCCTAGAACTCTGTGGGAAGCTAGAGAAGTGATTGCTGGGCCCCTTGCTGAGATATGTGTATCATCGATAGTCACAGGTGGGGTGCCAGAAGACTGGAGGTTGACTAACATTGTGCCACTGTTTAAGAAGGGTGGTAAGAACAAGGCAGGGAACTATAGACCAGTGAGCCTGATGTCAATGGTGGGCAAGTCATTGGAGAGAATCCTGAGGGACAGGATGTACATATGTTTGAAAAGGCAAGGATTGATTAGGAATAGTCAACATGTTTTTGTATGTGGGAAATCATGTCTCACAAACTTGATTGAGTTTTTTAAGGAAGTAACATCGTGGGCTGAAGGGCCTGTTCTGTGCTGTACTTTTCTATGATTGATGAGGGCAGAGTGGTAGATGTGACCTATATGGACTTCAGTAAGGAATTCGACAAGGTTCACCATAGGAGACTGGTTAGCAAGGTAAGATCTCACAGATTATGGGGAGAATTAGCCATTTGGATACAGATCTGGCTCAAAGGTAGAAGACAGAGAGTCATGATGGAGGGTTATTTTTCAGACTGGAGGCCTGTGACCAGTGGAGTGCCACAAGGATCGGTACTGGGTCCTCTACTTTTTGTTATTTACATAAATGATTTGGATGCGAGCATAAGAGGTACAGTTAGTAAGTTTGCAGATGACGTGAAAATTGGAAGTGTAATGGACAGCGAAGAGGGTTACCTCCAATTACAACAGGATCTTGACCAGATGGGCCAATGGGCTAAGAAGTGGCAGATGGAGGTTAATTCAGATAAATGTGAGGTGCTGTATTTTGGGAAAGCAAGTCTTAGCAGGACTTATACACTTAATGGTAAGGTCCTAGGGAGTGTTGCTGAGCAAAGAGACTTTAGAGTGCAGGTTCATAGCTCCTTGAAAGTAGAGTCGCAGGTAGACAGGATAGTGAAGAAGGCATTTGGTATGCTCTCCTGTATTGGTCAGAGTATTGACTACAGGGGTTGGGACTTTACGTTGCAGCTGTACAGAACATTTGTTAGGCCACTGTTGGAATATTGTGTGCAATTCTGGTCTCCTTCCTATCGGAAAGATGTTGTGAAACTTGAAAGGGTTCAGAAAATATTTACAATGATGTTGCTAGGGCTGAAGAATTTGAGCTGTAGGGAGAAGCTGAACAGGCTAGGGCTGTTTTCCCTGGAGTGTCAGAGGCTGAGGGGTGACCTTATAGACGTTTACAAAATTATGAGGGGCATGGATAAGGTAAATAGGCAAAGTCTTTTCCCTGGGATCGGGGAGTCCAGAACTAGAGGGCATAGATTTAGGGTGAGAGGGGAAAGATATAAAAGAAATCTAAGGGGCAATGTTTTCACACAGAGGGTGGTACGTGTATGGAATGAGCTGCCAGAGGAAGTGGTGGAGGCTGGTACAATTGCAACATTTAAGAGGCATTTGGATGGGTATATGAATAGGAAGGGTTCGGAGGGATATGGGCCGGGTGCTGGCAGGTGGGACTAGATTGGGTTGGGATATCTGGTCGGCATAAACGGGTTGAACCAAAGGGTCTGTTTCTATGCTGTGCATCTCTGTGACTGTATGACTCTATAACGCAATCGGGTAGAGCTCCTTAATATCATACTTGATTAAGGGCTGTCACTCTCACCTCACCTCATCTCACATCTGGAATTCAGTTCTTTTGTCAATGTTGGAACCAGGGCTGTAATGAAGTCAGGAGCTGAGTGGCCCTGGCAGAACCCAAAAGTATGCATCACTGAGCAGCTTATTGCTGAGCAGGTGCTGCTTAATTGTACTGTTGGTGACACCTTCCATCACTTTACTGTTGATCGAGAGTACATTGAGGGAGTAGTAGTTGCTGGGTTGGACTTTGTCCTGCTTTTTGTGTACAGAACAACCTAGATTATCTGGCATTAAATTATCCAAATATCGCATTATCCGGCAAGATTGCAAGGTCCCGATGCTTGGCTAAACTATGTTATCCGGTATTCGATTATCTGGAATTCGATTAACCAAGCAAAATGCTGCCTGCTAGTGTCCTTCAGGATAATCAAGATTCCTCTGTTTAGGACAAATCCGGACAATTGTCTCCATTTTGGGGCTGATATCAGCCTTAATTCTGAGCTCCCCCATCATTGACAATCTGTAGAGCTGCCTTCTCCAATGAGTTCTTTAATTATTTGCTACCATTTATGACTGGATGTGGCAGATCTATGGAGCTTAGATCTGATCCTTTGGTTGTGATATCGACGTGGGTCTAAGAACCATTTGATGCTTGGGATGCAAGTAATCTTGTTAGTAGTTTCATGAGATCAACACCTTATTTTTGGTTAAGCCTGGTGCTGTTCCTGGCATGCCTTCCTGCGTTCTCTGTTGAAACAAGATTGATCCCCTAGCTTTATGATTATAGTAGAGTTGGGGTATATGCCGGGCTATGAGATTGCAGATTGTGCTGGAATATGATTCTGCTATTGATGACCATGCCATCTTTAGAATGCCCAGTCTTGAGCTGCTAGATCTGTTCAAAGTCTGTCCTAGTTAGCACGAGGCCATCCTTTATCTAATCTGCTTTTTACCTCCTCAAAGAGTTCTCATTAATTTCTTTATTTGTTTTGTACCCTGAAAACATTTCCAATATGAGTTTCCAAAATGGTGAATACTCCCCCCATGGGATGATGTCTTTAAGTGAGCAATCATTGCCATCTTAATGTCTTTATTGGCATTAGGATGGAAATGTTATCCACAGGCTTTACTGCCATGACAATAGGATGGAAATGTTATCCTTGGGAATTTCCCCCCATGGCCCTAATCAAGGCAGAAGTGGAAAGGCAACTGGTTTGTTACCTTCCCACCCAATTAAATGCTGCAACACCATCAAACTCATCGAAGGTAAAGCATTAAGTTACACAAACCTGCCACAAAATCAACAATGCCTGGGTTAATTAATTGGAGATTTAAAAAAAAAGCTCATGCTGGAATCCAAAGCAGACAAACAGGAGGCTGGAAGAACACAGCAAGCCAGGCAGCATCAGGAGGTGGGGGAGTCAGGAAGAAGGATTATTATTGAAACACGAGATTTTCCCCTGATGCTGCCTGGCTTGCTGTGCTCTTCCAGCCGCCTGCTTGGCTTCATAAATTTGCTATAATTCTGCCAAAAAGAATTTGAAACTCATAATTAAACCTCAGATAATGAGTACCAACAGCAGCTAATCCATGGAATTTTTCTTTAAAACATCTGTTGAAAACATTGGAAAAGTTTTTTTCCGAATGCTATCAGCCCTGAATTAACAGAACATCACTGGAGTATTTGCTGTCAACTATTTTAGTAGATGAATTCTTGAATTCACATCTGTGTGTGGCTTTTCTCTTCCCACCATTTAAGTGAAAGTATTTGCACCCTTTTAACAAAATTACCTCCATAAGTGCATTGCTTTTCACATCTCTCCACTCCTTTAAAACCAGTTTAAGCCCATCCCTTGGAGAAAACTTTGGACCACTCCTTGCAATATTTCCTTCATTGATTCATCATTAATTTAACTTATGTCTTGGGATACTTTCTCTGTATAGTAAAATTAGATTAGATTCCCTCCAGTGTGGAAACAGGCCCTTCAGCCCAACAAGTCCACACCAACCCTCCGATGAGTAACCCACCCAGAATCATTTCCCTCTGATAACATTATGGGCAATTTAGCATGGCCAATCACCTGACCTGCACATCTTTGGAGTGTGGGAGGAAACCAGAGCACCCGGAGGAAACCCACGCAGACACGGGAGAATGTGCAAATTCCACGCAGACAGTTACCCAAGGCTGGGGTCGAATCTGGGTCCCTAGCACTTTGAGGCAGCAGTGCTAACTACTGAGCCACCGTGCCACGCCATCCTGTTCTGTAAATGCAGCCTGTTGCTGTTATGAAATAATGAGTCAAAGAATATTTTAAGTTTACATTAAACATTTTCACATCAGTAACACCACTGACTGTACTTCAGTTTCTTCAAAGCAGACAATGTCTAATGGTTACACAACAGTCTTGCTTTTTTCTCTGGTCTTTGTTTTCAGCTCTGTAGCTCTGATATTATTTTACTGAAGCTGGTAAAAAAAGTTTTTCTTTCTGGATTATATCAGGAACGAATGCTTATTCCTGTGGGCTGGATTTCCTGTAATAGTGGAAGGTATTGTAATTATTTGTACATCAAACATCAGCTGAATCACTTGATAAAATGTGCTTTGTTGCTGGATGTGCATTTAATGGCGACATTCTAAAATTGATGGTGCAGATAGTGGGCTGCTAGACTTTATGATGCAGATTTTGTAGCCTGGTGGAGGAGGTAAGCAGGAGGAGAAAAGGCTTTTTTCTACAATAAACTAGGACGCCTGCAGCCTGACTCTTTGAGCAGAATAAGTGCTGATAGTCATGAAGGTCAATGCGAACAATGTTGCTTCAAGGACCTGGTTATGTTGCTGCAAAATATTTAGTGAGCCTACATGAGTGTTCAAGGTCAGTGAATCCATCTGCAACTGTCATATCCTAACAACTGATCCACAAGGCTCACACATTATGTAGTTCACCAAGCTTCTTTCACTCACCTACTAACATTCACTAAAAAAAGTCATTCTTAACAGTACAGGTTTCACACGGTTAACACAGCTCACAGCCACATCTCACAATATTCAACCGTGACAGCCATATCATGCAAACATTGTCTGGGATACACTTCCATCTCACTTGCAGGACAAAGTGCTGTACAATTTGGAAAACCAACTGCTAACCAGCGGGGATATTTTCCAAAATAATGAATCTGTAAGGATTAATGCTGCAGACTGCATTAAGTGTCAGTTAATCTGATGGATGCCAAATGAAATGCAGAACATATTAGGATATCAAAGAAGACCAGATCTTCTATGTCTCATTATCTTCTTGTTAGTTGCTGATTTACTAAAATAACTTGCTATCCTGCAATAAGCTACATTTGTTGAAGACTCACTAAGACTGTTAAGGCTCCTCTTTCACTAGAAGCCAAGTTAGACCTTCGACCCAATCAAGGAAAGGATGGTAGCAGTAAGCAATCCCAGTCACAAGCTGACAGTGGTTCACATTGGAACAGATTAGAATTCAATGTAACTGTGCAATATAGACATTGCTTAGTATCACAATGTAACAACAGTGAGAATTCCAGTGGACCCAGGTTAAGTACTGGACACTGACAGCCTTTGTGGTTTTACAAATACTCATTCAAACAGCCAAACAGCTTGTAGAGAAACTTGTGTAAAAATCACCAAAGGAGGAACAACACTTCATGGTAAAGCCTTTTTCTGCAGCTTGGGTAAGGAAAGTATAGAAGCAAGTGTGAGTCTAAAGTTATTAATACCTGGGTGTTCGAGATCCCATCAGAACATGAGGATGTTTATCAGCTGTCTTTTTTAGAAGATCGGCTAGGAAACAAGTAGCCATAAATAAAGTTGGGCAAGGTTAAATCTTGAAATGAAAATGTAGAATGAACTGAAAAGGCAAGCAGATAAAAAGGAGTAGTTATTGCTTATGATGAGCATTGCTGCCATAACAAATGAACACCTCGAGTCACAGCTACAGAAAAAGAAACTGAGAGCTGTAGAAATAATTTTAAATCAAGTTTACAACATTAGTAATGGAGCAAAGACATAACTAAGGTGGACATTGTAAAGTCTAAACAGAAAAGGTTTACCAGACAAGGGTAATAAGGATACTAAAAGCAAAATACTATGTGCGCAAGAGAACTGAAATAAAAGCAGGAAGTATTGGAGGCAGTCAGTAGGTTGAGAAGCATCTGTGGAGATATTTGGAGGCTGTGAAGAAGTCATATCAGACCTGAAATTTAACTCTGTTTCTTTCTTCACAGATGTTGTCAGATCTGCTAAGTTTCTCCAGCACTGTTTGTTTTCATAATAGTAGGGTGACTATTGAGGTTGTGGCAGATTTATAATTTAAATTGTGGTTCAGGAAGGAAGGATTTTAAAAAGGCTGCGGGCACCAGTCTTTACTTTGAAAGTCAGAGAAAACAATAGGAGAAAAGGAGGACTGCAGATGCTGGAGATCAGAGCCGAGAGTGTGGTGCTGCAAAAGCACAGCAGGTCAGGCAGCATCCGAGGAGCAGGAGAATCAACATGACTGGCATAAGCCCTTCATCAGGAATGAGGCTTGTGAGCCGAGGGGCTGAGAGATAAATGGGAGGGGCTTGGGGGAAGGTAGCTGGGAATGCAATAGGTAGATGAAGGTGGGGGAGAACGTGATAGGTCAGAGAGGAGGGTGGAGCGGATAGATGAGAAAGATGATGGATAGGTCAAGAAGGCGGTGCTAAGTTGGAGACTTGAGACTGGGAAAAGGTGGTGGGAGGTGCAATGGGGTAACTGGTGAAATCCAAATTAGTCCCATGTGGTTGCAGCGTCCCAAGGCAAAAGATGAGGTGCTCTTCCTCCAGGCGTCGGGTGGAGGCCCAGGACCTGCATGTCTTTGGTGGAATGGGAAGGGGGGTTGAAGTGTTCTGCCACTAGACGGTGTGGTTGGTTGGTGCGGGTGTCCCAGAACTGTTCTCTGAAATGATCCACAAGTTGGCGTTCTGTCTCCCCGATGTACAGGAGACCACATCAGGTGCAAGGGATAGAGTAGATGATATTGGTGGAGGTACAGGTAAACCTCTGTTTGATGTGGAAGAATCCTTTGGGTCTTTGGGCAGAGGTGAGGGGGTAGGTGTGGGAGCACCTTTGCGATGGCAGGGTAAGAGTCATAAAGTCATAGAGATGTACAGCATGGAAACAGGCCCCTCGCTCCAACCTGTCCATGCCAACCAGATATCCCAGCCCAACTGCCAGCACCTGGCCCATATCCCTCCAAACTCTTCCTATTCACATAACCATCCAAATGCCTCTTAAATGTTGCAATTGTACCAGCCCCCCACTTCCTCTGGCAGTTCATTCCATACTGCTCTGCCCAGCACCATAAGAAACTACTGAAAGTTGTGAATACAAGCCAGCCTCCCATCCATGAAGGTAAAAACAATGACTGCAGATGCTGGAAACCAGATTCTGGATCAGTGGTGCTGGAAGAGCACAGCAGTTCAGGTAGCATCCAACGAGCAGCGAAATCGACGTTTCGGGCAAAAGCCCTTCACATGAACTCCACTGTGGACCCTCATTGCCATGGAAAAGCAGCCAACATCATTATAGACCCCTCCCACCCCAGTTACAATCACTTCCAAACTCTTTTATCAGGCAGAATGTACAAAAGCTTAATCATGCATCCCAACAGATTCATGAATAGCTTCTTCTCTGCTGTTATTAGACAGCTGAATGGATCTCTCCATTTTCAAATTTAATGTTGATCTTGCTTTTGCACACTTCATCTGCAGCCGTAACTTTGCATACCTCACTCTGTTAATCCTATGTTCTGTATGCTCTTGTATGTTAAGATCTGCCTGTATTGCATGTAAAATAAAATATCTTTCTGTACTTAGGTAGATTTGACAATAATAAATCAAATACACATACTCAGGCAGTCAAGATGCCAGAACATCTGATCGATATCTCTCAAATACATAATCCTCAGGCTGATTGCAATTGGTTCCTCTCAAGCTCTTGTAACCTTGTTAATCTCGGTTTCCACTGTCCTCTGTAGCTGGTAGCTGCTGAAGACTGTTTAATTTAGTTTGTCCAATCTTCTGCCAGGCCTGATTTCTCCGGCTGTAGGTCAGTTTAGAATTTTGGGCCTGCAGTCACTTGACCACAGTCTTTTGTTGATACCTTGAAGCATCGGGTGGAAAGGGGATGACAGACTCAGACCACATTCTTGTGCAGGCATATATCAAGTCTTAGACTGATCTCCCTGAGTATCTGGGATTCCCCAACAGTCGCTGGCAATACCTTGTACACTCTGCTCCTCATGTATAACAATAAGCTTAACAGTACTATATATAAATTAACTTAATACATAAATTGAAAATTAGCCACTATTTACAAACAATGGCTTGCCCTCAAGTCTCTTTGGCAGTTAGCAGCACTCAGTAGAGTCAAATTCATGCTGTGCAACAATTTACACAGTCCTTTTGCAGTGCAGTTTGAATTAATTAATCTCTTGGCTCCCACTCTAGGAGAATCGAGTCCATAGTTAGCTTCTGGATGAGTTTCTTCTTCCAGTGGATTAATCTAACTTTAGTATGATGAGGTGGCTCAAAGTAAATAGGGTGAGCATATAGCCAGGTGTGATCGGAGATGTACACACATGTGGATCTGCACATTTGAGCCCCAGTCCCTGATCTCACTCCACCATTAGTCTGATTTCCCTGATATCTGTTTGAATTTGCTCTGGGTGCTGAATAATAGCAGTGAAATTTTATGTGCACTTGTCAGTTATGTCTGGATCTGTTGTAATTTTTTCTGGTAAGTGTTCAATTCCAGTGTCATACTTTTCTCAGTAATCCCCAATAATTGTCAAAGATCTCACGGCTCCTGTGGACGTCTGTGAACTCAATGAGGTCTACCCTGGTTGTAATCTGTGGCCTAATACAGAAGATGATGTTACATGAGAAGATCCTGTGCTAATAGCGCTTTGGGGAAGTTGTGATGCAGTGTTCTACCTTCCCTCTTAAAGCTACCCTGGTGATGTCCGTGCTCAGGGTCTGAATCTCTCCAGTACAATTTCACACAGCATTTGTCTGAAAATCACATTTGAATGTATGGGATAGGAGCCAACATTTACTTTTTTTTGTCACCTTACATTTTTCCAGAGTGGGACCTACAAGGTTTCCCTCTTTCTCAACAGTGCATGAAAGTGTTGTCTCATATTCTAACCATTCTCCCTCTCAGGTAATGCCAACATCTTCCACCTTGAAGACCTGAAGCCATTTTGGTTTGAAGTTATGATTAGGATCCCTAGTGCTATCCTCATGGCCTTTCCCGGGTTTCCTTTACAATTGTCGTTAAACCAAACCCTCGTTAGTTGGTGTAATTGACAAGTCAAAATATTGGGTGTCTCCTCCTGTAAACTAAGTGCTCCATCACTGACCCAATAAAGGGCCTGTCCTTGCTTAGCCTACTCGAAGTTCTCCCTCAATTGTTTGATAATGGTTAGAATATGAGACCACTCTTCCATGCACTGCTGAGAAAGAGGGAAAGCTTGTCGGTCCCACTCTGGGTAAATGTAAGGTGACAAAAAAAGTAATTGTCGGCTTCTACCCCATACATTCAAATGCAGTTTTCAGACAAAGATGCAGCATGGGCTCCTATTCTACACTCATCATCTATCTCTTTCCAGATGATCTCAGTTATTTGATTTAATTTTATTTGATTTGAATTATTTACTGTCACATGTACTTTGTTACAAAATACAGTGAAAATTGTTGTATAATGTCACTCCTTTTCAGTGCCATCTTGAAACCCAGAAAAATAAAACAAAACATAGAATATAAAGACAGTTCTTCTTGTTAAGTGCTGGGCCTTGGGCCGTAGGTCTAGTTTAGTTTCCTAATGAAGGGCATATGCCCAAAATGTCAATTCCCCTGCTCCTCGGATGCTGCCTGACCTGCTGTGCTTTTCCAGCAACACACTGTCAACATAGGTCGAGCGGCCAGGCAGGATTCCTTTCGTCACTACAAGAACAAAAGTCTTCAGTGCCATCTCACCTCCACCAAATATCTTTTGCCTATATCGACCTCACCAATGCAGACACCACCAATGCCACTGGGTGCTGCACTGGCCCAAACGCAACTTCACCACTGCCATGCGTGCATGCTGGGCTCACTTGATTCCATTGCTGCAACTGTGCTCTTTCCACAAATAAAACAGAAAACAAAAATGAGAAAACAGAAAGAAAAAAGAGAAACAAAATGAAAATAAAAGTAAGTAGAGTGGAAGAGGCCTGAGATCCAAAGTTCTACCCCGGCACCATCTTACTGCTTATGGTGTTGATATGACCTTCTAACACCAATGTCAGGTGTAGGTCTGTCTGATTTTCTTTCATTCCCCACCTCGGCATCTTGTCAACTGTTCAGGTTAATTTTATCCAAGGTCTGTTTAACTTGTTGGGTTAAAAGTCGGAGTTTAATTTCCAAAATGGCTAAATTGGCTGTGGGCACTCCTTCTCTGTAAGCTGTTGCCAAATCATTCAAGCTTTCTCTTTTACTATGCCCTGCTGGACTGGTTCTGGCCTCCGCCATGTCAATTCCTGTTTCCCATCCTAATAGCTAATGGGTCAAATACAAGTCCAATTTCTAAAATTGGGAAGGGCTCTGCTCTGACAACTGGGTTCCAGATATATCTAACACCCCTGATACCAGTTCATGGTGTATGTTGTCATACAGGGTTTTGCCTGTGTTTTATAAAACCACCCCATTTTGTGGTCCTGGGGGCTAATCTCAAACAAACATCTGGGGGTGTCCATCTGTCTATTTTTAGCCCATTTCTAATTTCATACAGGACACAGCTCAAGTTTTTTGACAATGGTTATAATTTGAAACAAAGTAAATTAGTGAAAAAGGAAGATTTAACAGCCAAGGTCATCATTGAGAGGAATGCATAGACAAGTTAATTAATGATCTCCATAGGTTTAACAAGAGAGCTGGAGATAAGTTATTGGATCTCCATCTCTCTTTATATTCACCATTTGTCTTTATGGTTGAGATAATTGCAGGACTACTGCTTTTCTCTTGACACATGATAAGATTCACAACCTGCAAAAGATTTGTACCTATATTCAATCAGGTCCTATATCTCTGGGTCGTTGTGGTCAAATCAATTACATTTTCTTTCCTGCTATACAAATGAAGGATTTTCTTTACGGGTGCTTGTTATGGTGGACTTTAGGGTCAAGCATGTACAATGGACACAGTATAGCTCTGGGTGATGAAGTTTATGAGGTTTTCAGTGAGGTTTTCAGTGAGGTTTTCAGTGATTGACAAGGGCTTGCTATTTTTGATGCCTTCAATAGTAGCGCTCTTGTGGCATTGTTTCTGTTGTCCTAACTATTTAGGATCAGGTTAATGGAGATGTCAGACCATTTAAGGCAGAGATCTATCCAGCAGATATCTGTACCTTGGCCATCTCTACCACCCTTTGCTCCAAGAATGATGGAGTCGAGCAGATGTCTTAGTCTGCCCCATCTGTGTTGAAAAGAGATTATATACGTGTTTCATCAGCGGAACAGGATGTTGGTTAATATAGATCACATTTTGGGTATTTTGTTGGAGCTGGTATTCCCAATTCCTTCCTTGCTCTTCACAACCTTTCAGAGATTAGTATCTTTCCCAACTCTGTTAAAGTCTGTCTCAAAGATTGTCGCCTGCTGGAAGTTGACCTAGGGATTAGATTAGATTGGATTAGATTTATTGTCACATGTATTGAAATACAGTGAAAAATATTGTTTCATGTGCTATTTGCAAAAGAATCACACTCTCTGGTGCCATCTTGGATCTTTGTTTAAGTAGCATGATGTAACAACAATAATTTTGGTATTTTGTCCAGTTGTTGTTTGTCTAATGGTTCAGTTTCCACTTGCCTATTTGGCTGTGATCTTTCTGGTTCACCTTCCTGCTGCTGGATATTGACTGGTTCTTGATTCCAGGCTCCGCCTCCACTGCCACGTGTGAGCTGGAGCCGGCCATAGGACAAGTTTCTTGTAGATTTTAAGCACTCACGTTCTCTCTGACTCAGTCTCTGGGTCTGTAAAGCTGCTTTCTCCCTCTCTCTCATTCTCTGCCTCTGGCCAGGTTTGTTGTAGAATACCTTGTTTGTAGGAGCATAAGCATTGATAACATGCGTGGATTCCTCATTCAGATGAGCTGGGGAATCACAGGGTGCTCACCTATTTCACAAGGGATGTCACTGAGTGCCAGAAAAACTCATTTCTGATGGTAAACCCCAACTCAAGGAGACATTGTTCCTCTTCTGGAAGTGCCTCCAGAAAATAGAATGGCCACCACCTTGTTTCTTCAAATGACTGTGGGTAAAAAATGAGGTCTGCAGATGCTGGAGATCACAGCTGAAAATGTGTTGCTGGTTAAAGCACAGCAGGTTAGGCAGCATCCAAGGACTGGTTAAAACACAGCAGGTTAGGCAGCATCCAAGGAAGGGATTCCTGATGAAGGGCTTATGCCCGAAACGTCAAATTTCCTGTTCCTTGGATGCTGCCTAACCTGCTGTGCTTTAATCAGCAACACATTTTCAGCTCTTCAAATGACTGTCTCCAGCAACTCACTTTTTAGTTTAAGAGGCAATATTGAGATGCACAAGTTCCCAAGCTATGATGATAGTGTGACACTCAGGTCTGTCACTGCTGAAGATATCCATGAGGGACCTGATGTTCCAGCTCCCAGACTTCATCTGGTGAGTGGAAGCGACTTGTGCATTTTTCAACATGGCGTGTTTTTTGCATGCCAATCACTGCACAGTCTGAGAGTGTGATGTTGTTCCTATAGCATGGAAAATGCATGATAATTGGAAGCCAAGCTTTGCAGCTGAACATGAGCACAAATCTGTGTATGGTCATAATCCCCTATATGCAAAGAGGACTTGCAGTGGCCTACTTCCCTTCACACTTGCCCCATAAGTGCATATTGTTGTTGCTACTGAGCATCAATGATGGAGAGAGGGAATGTTGGTGGATATGGTACCAACAACTGGGCTGCTTTGTCCTGGATGGTGTCAAGCTTCTTGATTGTTGTTGGAGCTTCACTCGTCCAGACAAATGGGGAGTCTTCCATCATATTCATGACGTGCACTTGTTAGGCCCTGGCAATGGCTGGTATTGGTCTACGACTGACACTCAGTAGCAGCAATATTTCCATCCAAAAGATGCACTTCAGAAATTCTAAACCCATGACCACTTCCATCTAAAAGGACAAAGACAAGGACATGGCAGCACCACCCCCTGCAAGACCCCTCCAAGCCACTTATCAGCCTGACTTGGAAATATATTTATAATATATGCCATTGTCTGCAATTTGGTTCAGATGGAGTTGGAGATTTCTAAAATGTTAACATTTGACTTTTTAACTCATTGATTTTTGGGGTTTATAATTCACTACGTTTTATTTAAATTTATATGTATAACCTGCATAAAATTCAATTCTTCCATTAACATTTTTAAAATGCTAAAATAAGAATGATTTTAATTTTGATTCCATGATTGGACAGCATTTGCTAAGTAATCATCAGTGTGCAAATACTGACAACCAACTCAACATTGTTTTGCCACACATGATGTACTTGCACATTCTGGAAGCTCCATATATTAACAGACAAGGTCTTGTTCTTTATAGACAGACAGAGTATATGCATAAACTCCTGTTTTTGTTCCAACTTGACCAGTAGGTGACAGCCATTCTCTGATTCATTTCTCAGAGCAATACCTCAATTAGTCAGAGTCAACTTGCCAGATTTAAATATTAAACAAAATTTGCTAGTTTAATTTCTGTTGTCATCTTATACGTGCATAGTCCTTACCAATCAGTGTTCAAAATAAGCGCTCTCCTCTTGTAGAGTATGAGTATCATTTGCCTTTTACATTTGTTTTTCTTGCAAATTGTTTTGCTGAGTGCAAGATGGAAAATATCAAGAAAATGTCTTTTTTTTTAAACCATACTTGACTTAATTTTCATTTAGCAATATTTTTCCTGCAGAATTTGCATTTTCAGATGCATTTGCGAAGGTGTGAAGTGATTCTATGTCTAAAAGGTGCTCTCAACAGACTGGAGAGATTATTAATGAAGAAATCAATTAAGTAAGAAGATAGCAGCTCACACTGTGACTGACCCCTGGAAAGTCTAGTTGATCTCTGTGGGATCATTCTGTGGTAGTTTCACACAAATACATTTTTAGCCCCAAATTCTCAAATGTGCACAACTTAATTTTTCTTTTGCAATTTGCATTAATCACTTTACAACACTCAAAACAAATACAAGAAATGATAAGAATTAAAAGACAAATTCAACTTATCTAATAGTAAAGTAAGTTTGCATCTAATTATTTACCTAACTCAATCGTTTCTCTGAATGATTCGATAGTCTTCAGTATAGGTGAAAATGAGGGAATTATAGACTGTGCCTGACAATAGCTGGTATCCCTTAATTGTGCCTAAAGTTCTGCTGGGTTTTAGTATCCCTTGATCTCTCTCTCTCTTAATTTCTGTCTGCAAACCAACCTTGTTTTCAATAATAAACAATGTATGGTGAAAATACATCTTTCTGATCTTAACCTTCTTATATTTAGTTCTGTTTTCTAACTCTTATTTCCTTTTCAAATATCACTCCTCTCCTAAAGGCAATGTCCAAGTGGAAATGCATCCTTAGTAGATTTTAAATTGCCTATCATTTGCTTAGATGTCATTAGTTGAGCTAGTATATCTGTTGTCTCTGCAAACCTCAGACTCATAAGAGTACAGAAGGAGTCCATTTGGCCCATTGAACCTATACTTGATCAACATAAATCTGACTACACTAGTATCATTTTCCAGGTCTTGGCCTATCACCTCAGAAGCTATGGCAACACAAGTGAATTTTTAAATACATTTCAAATGTTTTGTGAATTTTTGGCTCAACTCTTCTATACAGTGAGTTCCAGACTCCCACCACCCTTTGGGTGAAAAAGGTAATTCTATCTCCGCCATGACCAGATCCCTCAAAATTTACATCCACCTGTGACAGGTTCCCTCGCAACCATTGCTGCAGTTGCTGGGAAAATAACCCCTGTCCATCTGAACTCATCCCTTCTGCACGTTTTCTTCTGCAAACTCCAGGCTCTGACAGTGTGGTGACTAGAACCGCATACAGGACTGTACTTGCACCCAAGCCGCCGTTTTATACGGTTCCTGTATGATCTCCTGTTCTTGTACTTTATGCCTTGGCTAATAAAGGCAAGTATTCCAAATTCCTTCTTAAGCTTCTTATCTAACTGCCTTGCTACCTTTATGGATATGTGGCTACACATTGAAGGTCCTTCTGACCTTCAGTCCTCTCCAGGGTCTTACCATTCATAGTGTAATCCCTTGCCTTGTTAGCCCTTCGCAAGAGCATTACCTCATACTTTTCCGGGTTGAATTCCATTGCTGTTGCTCTGCCAGTTGACTTGTCTGTTAATACGCTCTTGCAGTTTACAGCTTTCCTCTTCACTATTTACTACCATACCAATTTTTACAGCAGACTCAAACTTCTTGATCATGATTTGAGTTCAAATCTTTAATATATATTACAATCTGCCAGGGCCATTGCACCAAGTCCTGTGGAATCTCACTGAAACCAAACTTTCAGCATTCCTCCACCATCATCCTCTGCTTCCCACCTCTCAGCAAGTTTTGGATCCAACAAGCTACTTTGCCTTGGGCCCCTTAAGCTCTTATTTTCTTGACTTGTCTGCCTTGAGACTCCTTATTAAAAGCCTTGCCAATCCCCTCATCAACACTTCTGATTACCTTCTCAAAAAAAATCAATTCGATTTGTTAAATATGACATTCCTTTACCAATCTACGCTAACTATCCCTGATTAATCAGTGTTTCTTCAAGTGCAGATATATGATGCCCCACAGCATGTTTTCAAACAACTTCCCCCACCAACAAGGTTACTCTGTAATTTTCTCGTCTATCCCTCTACTCTTTTGTAACAATGGGTCATTGAGTCATAGAGATGTACAGCATGGAAACAGACACTTTGGTCCAACTCGTCCATGCTGACCAGATATCCCAACCCAATCTAGTCTCACCTGCTAGTACCTGGTCCATATCCCTCCAAACCCTTCCTATTCATATATCCATCCATATGCCTTTTAAAAGTTGCAATTGTACTAGCTTCGGCCACTTCCTCTGGTAGCTCATTCTATACACGTACCACCTTCTGCGTGAAAACATTGCCCCTTAGGTCTCTTTTATATCTTTCCCCTCTCACCCTAAAGCTATCCCCTCTAGTCTGGACTCCCTGACCCCAGGGAAAAGACTTTGTCTCTTTATCCTATCCATGCCATCATGATTTTGTAAACCTCTTTTTTATAAGGTCACCCCTCAGCCTCCAACGCTCCATTGGAAAATAGCCACAGCCTATTCAACCTCTCCCCATAACTCAAATCCTCCAACCCTGGCAACATGCTTGTAAATCTTTTCTGAACCCTTTCAAGTTTCACAACATCTTGCCAATAGGAAGGAGACCAGAATTGCACGCAATAATCCAACAGTGGCCTAACCAATGTCCTGTACAGCCTCAACATGACCTCCCAACTCCTGTACTCAATACTCTGACCAATAAACGAAAGCATACCAAATACCTTCTTCACTATCCTATCTACCTGCAACTCCATTTTCAAGCAACTATGAAACTACACTCCAAGGTCTCTTTGTTCAGCAACACTCCCTAGGACCTTACTCCCTAAGAGTATAATTCCTGCTAAGATTTGCTTTCCCAAAATGCAGCACCTCACATTTATCTAAGTTAAACTCCATCTGCCACATCTCACCCAGTTGGTCCATCTGATCAGATCCCATTGTAATCTGAGGTAACTGTCTTTGCTGTACACAACACTTCCAATTTTGGTGTCATCTGCAAACTTACTAACTATAGATTCTAAAGAAAAGAAGGATTATCCAGTTGGGGGTGGAGGTGGAATTAGACTGCCATGACTGATAAAGGAGGTCAGGAAATGTATCATAGAAAAAGAGTCAACCTTTAAAGTGGTCAAGAGCACTGGGAAATCAGAAAATTGGGAAGACTACAAAAACAAACAGAGGATAACAAAGAGAGAAATAAGGAAAGAGAAGATCAAATATGAAGGTAGGCTAACCAGCAAAATTAGAAATGATGATAAAAGTTTCTTTCAATACATAAGAAATAAACAAGAGGCAAAAGTAGAAATTGGGCTGCTTCAAATTGCTGAAGGAAGGCTAGTGATGGGAGATAAGGAAATGGCTGAAGAACTTAATAAATACTTTGTGTCAATCTTCACAGTGGAAGACATAAGTAATATCCCAACAATTAAGGAGAGTCAAGGGGCAGAGTTAAGTATGGTAGCCATTACAAATGAGAAAGTGCTAGAAACGATAAAAGGTCTAAAAATTGATAAATCTCCTGGCCTGGATGGGCTACAACCTAGACTTCTGAGGGAGGTGGCTGCGGAAATAATGGAGGCATTGATTGTGATCTTCCAAAAATCACTGGAGTCAGGGAAAGTCCCAGATGATTGGAAAATCGCTGATGTAACCCTCTTGTTCAAGAACATATCAAGGCAAAAGATAGAAAATTATAGGCCAATTAGCTAACCTCAGTTGTAGATAAAATTCTAGAATCCATCATTCAAGATGAAATTTCTAAATTGTTGGAAGTGCAGGGTCAGATTATAACAAGTTAGAATGGATTTAGTAAGGTGAGGTTGTGCCTGACAAACCTGTTAGAATTCTTTGAAGAGGTAACAAGTAGGTTAGACTAGGGAAACCCAGTGGATGTTATCTACCTAGACTTCCAAAAGGCCTTTGATAAGGTGCCTCATGGGAGGCTGCTGAGTAAGCTGAGGGCCCATGATGTTCAAGCTGAGATACTGGCACAGATTGAGGATTGGCTGTCTGACAGAAAGCAGAGAGTTGGTATGAAAGGTTTTTTTTCAGAATGTGGTATCCTGCAGGGTTCAGTGTTGGGGCTGCAGCTGTTCACTTTATATATTAATGATCTGGATGAAAGGACTATATAAATGATTTAGATGTGAGCATAAGAGGTATTGTTAGTAAGTTTGCAGATGACACAAAAATTAGTAGTGCAGTGGACAGTGAAGAAGGTTAGCTCAGATTACAATGAGATCTTGATTAGATGGGCCAATGGGCTGAGAGTTGCAGATGGAGTTTAATTTAGATAAATGTGAGGTGCTGCATTTTGGGAAAGCAAATCCTGGCAGGACTTGTACACTTAATAGTAAGGTCCGAGGGAATGTTGCTGAACAAAGAGACCTTGGAGTGCAGGTTCATAGCATCTTGAAAATGGAGTCGCAGGTAGATATGATAGTGAAGAAGGCATGCTTTCCTTTATTGGTCAGAATATTGAGTACAGCAGTTGGGAGGTCATGTTGTGGCTGCACAGGACATTGGTCATGCCACATAGCTTTGGGTGAGAGGGGAAAGATATAAAAGAGATCTAAGGGCAACTTTTTCACGCAGAGGATGGCACATGTATGAAATGAGCTGCCAGAGTAAGTGGTGGAGGCTGGTACAATTGCAACATTTAAAATGCATTTGGATGGGTATGTGAATAGGAAGGGTTTGGAGGAATATGGCCAGAAGCTGGCAGGTGGGACTAGATTGGGTTGGGATATCTGGTCGGCATGGACAAGTTGGACCGAAAGATCCGTTTATGTACTGTACATCTCTATGACGCTATGACTGGGGGCATTCTGCCGAAGTTCACTAATGATACAAAGCTAGGCGGACAGGCAGGTAGTTCTGAGGAGGTGGGGAGACTGCAGAAAGATTTAGACAGTTTGGGAGAGTGGTCCAAGAAATGGCTGATGAAATTCAATGTGAGTGAATGCAAGGTCTTGCACTTTGGAAAAAATAAAACAGACGTGGACTATTTTCTCAACAGTGAGAAAATTCACAAAGCCAAAGTACAAAGGGATCTGGGAGTACTAGTCCAGGAGTCTCTAAAGGTTGACTTGCAGATTAAGTCGGTGGTTAAGAAAGCAAATGTAATGTTGTAATTTATCTCAAGAGAGTTGGAATGTAAAAACAGTGATGTGCTACTGAGACTTTACATAGCTCTGGTTAGGCCCCACATCTCATGAAGGACATACTGGCACTGGAACATGTCCAGCGGAGATTCACACGTATGATCCCTGGAATGGTAGGCCTAACATACAATGAGGATCGTGGGATTATATTCATTAGAGTTTAGAAGGTTGAGGGGAGATCTAATAGAAATTTACAAAATAATCCATGGCTTAGAAAGGGTGAATGCTGGGAATTTGTTTCCATCAAGAGGGGATGCTAGGACCCATGGGCACAGCCTTAGAATTAGAGGGGGTCAATTTAAACAGAAATGAGGAGACATTTCTTCAGCCAGAGAGTGGTGGGCCTCTGGAATTCATTGCCACAGGGTGCAGTGGAGGCCAGGACATTAAATGTCTTCAAGGCAGAGACTGATAAATTCTTAATCTTGCAAGGAATTAAGGGATATAGGGAGAGTGCGGGTAAGTGGCATGATTGAATGGCGGAGTGGACTCAATGGGCTGAATGGCCTTACTTCAACTCCAATGTCTTATGGTCTTATTTTAGAAACATTACAGTTGGTATTCTCAGGCTGTGTATATGTGCAGAATAGGTGTCCCTAAAATTTAACTGGGATTTATATAAATATATCAGCACACATTTACAAAGGCAAGTGAAGTTGATATGATTGCACTGATAACAACATGGTGTCTGTTTTCTTTGTTCCTCTCGTCAACTTGCTTTTACTAAAATGAGATTGGGATCCCAGCAGGGACAAAAACTTAAATTTGGAACCCAATTAGTCTGCTGAGTTTTTCCAGCACTTCAAGGAATTATTTAGACATTGCTTCTTGGCCTTTTGGCTTGGAATATGTGTAGTTCCTGAGGACCAAAGGAAGAGGTTCTGCTCGAGTGCTGCAGGTTTGACGCAGCGGACATGTGCTGGCGGGGGAGATACCATGCGGGTCGTGTTACGAGTCGTCGGAGCGGCTGGAGATCATTACTAGATCGTGATAGGACGCTGGAGGTTCGTTTGGTTGTGCTGACCTGCTCTTGGTGGATCTTTATGCTGGCTTCAGCCTAACGCCAAATCAGGTACCAGCCAACCTCAGAGCTATGGCCTCAGCAGCCGCTCGCAGCCCAGGCCAGGGCATTCACAACACAGTCAGGGTGACTGTGAAGAGGGTGGAGGGGTGTACACCAATCAATCAGATGATGTTTGTTAAAAAGATTTTGCTGGAGTGCTGTGGGTTCAATGCAGGATTGTTGAGAGTCTCGCCTGTTGGAAAGTTCTGGCGATGAGGCATTCTGCCTAATGGCTTTGACAGTCTGCTCAGGGAACCACTCAATAGGATCTGCCCTCTCCTTTTCTCGAAGGGTCTCGAGGACACTACGTGCTGACCACTTCCTGATGGACTTGTGGTCACAGGTGTTTTTCTTCATAAACTTCTCCACAAAGGACAGGTGATACGGAACGGTCCAACTATTCGGAGCGTTCCGCGGCAGCGAGGCCAGGCCCATCCTTTGCAACACCGGGGACAGGTAGAACCTCAGTACGTAGTGACACTTGGTGTTTGCGTACCGGGGATCCACGCACAGCTTGATGCAGCCACACACAAAGGTAGCCATCAGGATGAGGGTGGCATTGGGTGTATTTTTTCCCCCATTGCCCAGATATTTGTACAGCGAGTCCCTTCTGACCCGGTCCATCTTTGAACTCCATATAAACTGGTTTGGCTGGTGGTGAGAAGGGCTCTGCCTGTGAGATCCTTTATGCACGCCCGGACTCTCAGTGAAGGACGCTCTCTGGGTGGTCCGAAACCTGTTGATCTTCCATCTGAAGGAGTTGACTCCAACTGAGTATTTCAGACTGGCACATTCCAAGGTCCAGGACTACATGTTGAGGGACGCGCTGAAGCTTGGGGCAACTGCCGCCAAGGCGCAGTGGGGAAAGACTACCGTGTAACATCTGCCTGCCTAACAAAGAACAGTAGGCCCATGCAATCATTTGGGCTCTGCTGACGCCTCAGCTAAATATATGGGCATATGATTGGAAAATGTAAAGACCTTTATAAAAATGATAAATTCTGATCTCTGTATGTAAATGTTTACATATGTATGGCATGGCCAACAGACCATAAAATTATTTTATGAATAAAGTATGTTTTTGAAAAAAAAAATCACTGACAGTCTCGCCCTGTGCCGCTGCAGTCACCCGGGTCATCTTCCAGTTTACATGGAGATCAAAGATGGACCGGCTCCGAAGGGACTAGCTGTACAAAGATCTGGGCAATGGTGGAAAAATACACCCAATACCACCCTCACCCTGATGGCCACCTTTGTGTGTGGCTGCATCAAGCTGTGCGTGGATCCCCGGTACGCAAACACCAAGTGTCACTACGTACTGAGGTTCTACCTGTCCCCGGTGTTGCGAAGGATGGGCCTGGCCTCGCTGCCGTGGAACACTCTGTGTAGTTGGACCGTTCCGTATCACCTGTCTTTCGTGGAGAAGTTTATGAAGAAAAACACCTTTGACCACAAGTCCATCAGGAAGTGGTCAGCACGTAGTGTCCTCGAGACCCTTTGAGAAAAGGACAGGGCGGATCCTATCGAGCGGTTCCCTGAGCAGACTGTCAAAGACATTTGGCAGAATGCCTCATCGCCAGAACTTTCCAACAAGCACCAAGACATGGCTTGGCTGGTGGTGAGAAGGGCTCTGCCTGTTTGATCCTTTATGCACACCAGGACTCTCAGCCACACCGCACGCTGCCCTCGAAGCAGCTGTGGGGGGCACGAGACTGTCACACACCTCCTTCTGGAATGTGCCTACGCAGATGAAATCTGGAGAGGAATGCAGTTTGTTGAGGCTCATCCCAAGCAGCGCCGTGACGCTGTTCCTTGGCACGCACGCCGAGACAAACATCAACTGTGCCTGGAGGATCATCAACTCGGTGAAGGATGCTCTCTGGGTGGTCCGAAACCTGTTGATCTTCCAGCTGAAGGAATTGACCCCAACTGAGTGTTGCAGACTGGCACATTCCAAGGTCCAGGACTACGTGTTGAGGGACGTGCTGAAGATTGGGGCTGCTGCCGCCAAGGCGCGGTGGGGAAAGACCACTGTGTAATGTCTGCCTGCCTAAAGAAGGACAGGGGGCCCACGCAGTCATTTGGGCTCTGGTGACGCCTCAGCTAAAAATGTAATCGTACAGACCGGTAAACAGGAATGATTACTCTGTTTCAGTATGCAAAGAAATGGAATGTTTACATATGTATGGCATGTCCAACTGTACAGACCACCAAAGTTCTTTTTAAAATAAAAACAAGGACGTGTACTGCCTGCAGGATTTTCCTGTGGCAGGCTATTTTGATATGATCTTCAGGAGCATGAAGAATTGCGAGCAGCTCCTGAAGGTCTTCAAGGAGAAGAAAGGAAGAAAATTCTCCATCTTGTCGGCGGTCCCGTTGTGTGTGTTTCCTGCGCAGAGGAGTCAGGTTGTTACAATCCATATGTACAACCCTCACGCCCCAGCAGCGGATGTCCTGACCTTCCTGAGAAGATACATCCAGGTCGAAGGAGAAAGCACCGTTTTGGTCGATCCTTTTGGGATCTGGACCAGCAAGCGGCAGGTCAGGGTAACCCTGAGGGTCGACGCCAGTGGGAACATCTTCCACCCAACCTCCAGCTTTGCCATCGGAGGAAGCAGAGGTTACCTGACGTATGCAGGGCAACCGAAAGTGTGCCGAACCTGCGGGAGGTCAGGCCACATGGTGGCGGATTGTAAGGTGACCATCTGTCGAAACTGCAAGCAGGAAGGCCACCCGACCAAGGAATGGAAGGAGGCCAAGAACTGTAATCTGTGCGGAGAGGTGGGCCACATGTACAAGGCCTGCCCAAGATGAGGAGCCGCCACCTAGGCACAGATGGCTGGAGGTGGCAACACGAGCCGTGGACCACATCAAACCAGTAAGGTACCACAGACCAGCACAGGAATGGTATCTGGAGGCACCCAGAAGGAAGGGCAGGCTGGAGCGGTGCAGACGGCAGACAGTGGGAAGGTGCAGCAGCCGATCCAAGCTCCTTCAAGACAGACGGAGGAAATGGAAGAGGAGGGAACAAAGGATGCAGAGGATTAGATTACTGTCAAAAGCAGGAATAGGAAACCTCGCCAGGCGCCCAAAGCCACCCAGCGAAGGGGGAAGTGACACCTACACGACAAGGATACAGGCAGCTCTTCTGATGATGAGGACGGGCGCAAGGATGGACGTTACCAAAGAAAGAGACAGAGTGCCATGGGGAAAAAGGAGGGCAACACCACCCAAATAGGAAAAGACAATCCCTCTGAGGGGACGGGTAAAGACCTCCTCCCACCTGGTGAGAACCATGAGGTACCCACCAGCCCACAGCTCCAGGTAACTGGGAGCAGCAGCCCTGTGACAGCCCCGCTGTCAGACAGAGAACTGGACTGTGCTGACCTTGGGTCTGACCCGAAGACACCAGAGTGGGAAAATGGCCCCAGCGTGGAGCCGGACAGCTACCTCAGTCTGGGAGGGTCCAGCAGTTTGCTGTCACTACGGGAATACGCATAGCTATGCCAGAGAGGCAAGGCCAGCAGCAAATGGACACTGGTAACCTCATAAACTGTTAAAATGGGAATACAAATTGCCAGTATCAATGTGCATAGCATCAAATTGGCGACGTGATGTGTTTCTACGATGGCCTTTCTGGCCAACATTAAAGCCGATGTCCTGTTCCTGCAGGAGTGTGGGATACCACACCTCAGCAGCCACAGGAGATGGTCAAGCTTGTGGCCTATGGGCCGTCAGTTTGGTCAGGGGGGCAACGATAGGCACGCCCCCGGCCTGGTATCCTGTTGCGAGGAGGCAACTTCACCATCTCCGAGGTTAAGGAGGTGGTGGGCGGGCGCCTCCTCATCACCGACGTCATGTACAGGAGTACTCCCCTGAGACTGATTAATGTGTATGCCCCAGTGGGTAAGAGGGAACGGTTGGCTGTCCTGCAACAGCTTCCACTGTTACTGGCTAAGAACAGGCTGGTCATTCTGGCCGGAGACTTCAACTGTATCACTGATGCAGATGGACGATCCGGCAGCGGGGACAATAAACTGGACGCCACGTCCAGAGCCCTGATGGACACGGTAAAAGGTGCCAAGCTGCACAACGTCTTCAGCACCCCTGCAGACGGAGCACAGCATAGATACCCCTGGTCACGGGCAGACGAGTCTATCCAATCAATGATAGATTACCTGTTTGTGTCCCGAACAGATCCACTGACGTCAAGCCGGTGTTCTTCTCTGACCACTGCCTCCTGCTGGCCGACTGTCACCTACAGGACGAGCAGCGGGCGGGCAAGGGAATGTGGAAGTGAACACTAAGCTGTTGACCCCGGGAAACATCGAGGAGTTCAAGAGGGACTACGCAGTTTGGAGAACCGCGAAGGCCCTCTTTGGGTCCCCAGCAGACTGGTGGGAAACAGTAAAAGGGAACATCAAGAGGTTCTTCATCCTCAAAGGTGTTCAGGAGGCGAGAGAGAGGCGGGGAAAACGGTCCCAACTCCAGGAAAGTATGCAGAACCTGCTCCTGCTGCAGACGATGGGGGTGGATGTCACGGAGGACCTCAAGGATGTGAAAGGCCAGCAAGCCTCGCTCTTTGCCTCGGAGCCTCCAAAATAATCTTCCGGTCCAGGGTCCGCTCGGTAGAGCAGGATGAGACGTGCTCACGTTTCTTCTTCCAGAAGGTCCACAAAGAGAGCTCCGTGCTTAGCAGCCTGAAGGAAGAAGATGGCTCGGTAACGTCATCTCAGGCTGACGTCATGAGGATCAGCAAATCCTTCCATGCCAGTCTGTATGACACAAGGCCAACCAACAGTGCAGCCTCCCAGTAGATCCAGTCCTCTGTCACGGCCGTCTTAGATGACAAAACACGGGAAAGCCTGGACCAGCCGCTATCTCTGGATGAGCTGACCAAGGCCCTAGAGTCCTTTCAAAAGAATAAAACTCCCAGAAGCAACGGCTTACCGGTCGAGCTCTATTCTGCTCTGTGGGACTTGACTGACCAGGACTGCTGGAGGTTTATGTCAGTACGCTTCTGGCAGGTAGCATGAGTGAATCCATGAGGAAAGGCATCATCACCCTCATCTACAAGAAGAAGGGGGAGAGGGAGGAACTCAGAAATTGGAGACCAATCTCACTATTGAATGCAGATTACAAAACTTTGTCAAAGGCAATCACCAACTGGGTCAGGTCTGCTCTGGGGTCGGTGATTCACCCTGACCAATCTGTGCTGTACCGAGCAGGAAGATCGCTGAGAGTCTCGCACTCCTCAGGGATATGATTGCCTACGTGCAGGACAGCGGGTTGGACACCTGCCTGATCAGCCTGGACCAGGAGAAAGCCTTTGACAGGATATCACACACGTATATGAGAGATGTTCTCTCCAAAATGGGCTTTGGGGAGGGAATCTGCAACTGGATCAGACTGCTCTACACCAACATTGTCAGTGCAGTCTCAATCAATGGGTGGGAATCAGATAGCTTCCCAGTCAGATCCGGAGTCAGGCAGGGCTGCGCTCTCTCTCCTGCCTTGTTTGTGTGCTGCATAGAGCCATTTGCCGAGTCCATCAGGAAGGGTGCAAGCCTGAGAGGGGTGACTATTCCTGGTAGCGGGGGCCTGCAGGTTAAGGCCTCCCTGTACATGGATGACGTCGCCGTTTTCTGCTCAGATCTGCTGTCCGTGCACAGACTCATGTGCATATGTGACCAGTTCTAACGGGCCTCGGGGACCAAGGTAAACCAAGGCAATAGCGAGGCCATGCTCTTCGGGAACTGGGCCGACCAATTCTTGATCCCCTTCACTGTCAGGACTGACCACCTGAAGGTGCTGGGTATTTGGTTCAGGGGGGCTGGGCGTGCGCTATGTCTTGGGAGGAGTGTATCAGAAAAGTGAGACAGAAACTGAGCAGATAGAAGCTACGGTCGCTCTCCATTGCGGGTAAAAACCTGGTCATCAGGTGTGAGGCACTGTCATTGCTGTTATACGTGGCACAGGTCTGGTCTATTCCCAGAACCTACGCCGCTGCAGTCACCCGGGCCATCTTCCAGTTTATATGGAGGTCAAAGATGGACCAGGTCCGAAGGGACTTGATGTATAAAGATCTGGGCAACGGGGAAAAAATACACCCAATGCCAACCTCACAGTGATGGCCACCTTTGTGTGTGGCTGCATCAAGCTGTGCATGGATCCCCGGTACGCAAACACCAAGTGTCACTACGTACTGAGGTTCTACCTGTCCCCGCTGTTGCGAAGGATGGGCCAGGCCTCGCTGCCGTGGAACGCTCTGAGTAGTTGGACTGTTCCGTATCACCTGTCCTTCGTGGAGAAGTTTATGAAGAAAAACACCTTTGACCACAAGTCCATCAGGAAGTGGTCAGCATGTCGTGTCCTCGAGACCCTTCGGGAAAAGGACAGGGCGGATCCTATCGAGTGGTTCCCTGAGCAGACTGTCAAAGACATTTGGCAGAATGCCTCATCGCCAGAACTTTCCAACAAGCACCAAGACATGGCTTGGCTGGTGGTGAGAAGGGCTCTGCCTGTTTGATCCTTTATGCACGCCCGGACTCTCAGCCGCACCGCACGCTGCCCTCGAAGCAGCTGTGGGGGGCACGAGACTGTCACACACCTCCTTCTGGAATGTGCCTACCCAGCAGAAGTCGAGAGAGGAATGCAATGGTGTTTGTCGAGGTTCGTCCCGAGCAGCGCTGTGACGCGGGACTCCGTGCTGTACGGTCTGTTCCCCGGGACGCACACCAAGACGAACATCAACTGTGCCTGGAGGATTATCAACTCAGTGAAGGACACTTTCTGGGCGGTCCGAAACCTGTTGATCTTCCAGTTGACCCAGACTGAGTGTTGCAGACTGGCACATTCCAAGGTCCAGGACTACGTGTTGAGGGACGCGTTGAAGCTTGGGGCAGTTGCTGCCAAGGCGCTGTGGGGAAAGACCACTGTGTAATGTCTGCCTGCCTAAGCAAAGGGGTTCAACAGAATAAGGGGGCTCCGCTGACACCCCCAGTTAACTATGTGGATAGTAATCGTACAGACCTGTATATATGAATGATTACTCTGTCGCTGCATGCAAAGAAATGGAATGTTTACGTATGTATGGCATGACCAATTGTATAGATCATCAAAATATTTTATGAATAAAGTATATTTTTGAAATAAAAAAAGTTTAGACACTCATTTAGTGCCATTGTCTCATAAAATATAAGGCTGAACGGTAATGCAAAAATGAAGACTTGTATTATATAATTCTTTTCCCAACCACCAAATATTTTCAAAGCACTTTACAGCCAATGAAAATATTTTCATTTAAAATAAAGTCACTGTTGAAGGAAACACCACAACTAATTTTCACTAACAAAGCTTCTATAAACAATGATGTGATGATTACTCAGTCATCTATTTTTATTGATTATCACTAAATATTGGCCAAGATGCTAGTGATAACTAAAAGCAACGTATTGCATATGCTGGAGATTTGGAATAAAAATATAAAGTGCTGCTGAAACTCAGCAGGTCCCATTTTGAGTCCAATATGACTTCTTTGGAACAATTAACTCTCTCCACAGACAGTACCAAACCTGCTGAATCTCTTCAACAATTTCTAATTTAAACAAGCGAGAACCATCCTTCATTAAAACAGCACCGTACGATATTTTGCGTCAGGGTAATGGCCCTCAGTTTAACATTTCATTTGAAAGACACCACAGCCAAAAAGACATCTTGGTTCAGTCGTACACAGCACTTCGGTATTCAAACCTGAAATGAGATTTCAATCCATTCTGATTCACAGATCAAGGAAGCTGTTAATTTAACCGGAGCTGACCTATTGACCTATGCAGAGGGAACATTCTAGCCTTGTGTAACAACTCAAGAGAATGTTGTTACCATCAGAAATCCTCCTTAATAATGGAAAATAACAACTACATAAATTAGACATATAATGCCACAGTGAAGCATGATACTGACCACAAAAAAAACAGGAAAATTATTAACATATGAAAATCCAAGAGAAAACCCACTGCTGGTTAGTCTTATCTGGCACAGGGGAGGATGGTTGCTGTAGTTGGATGTCAGTTGTGTCAGCTCCAGGATATCTCTGCACAAATTCCTCAGGGCAATGTCCACGGCCGAACCATCTTCGGTCCTTTAGTCAATGACCATCCCTCCATAATCAGGTAAGTAGTAGGAATGTTCACTGATGGTCTGCACTATTTCCAGCACTATTTGTGACACCTCAGATGCTGACACATCTTTATCCTTATGTAGTCTGGACAATATCCAGGTTTCAGCTGCAAATGGCAAGTAACATTCACACTACACAAGTGCCAGGTAATGACCATCTTCAGCAAAGAGAATCCTATTATCACCCATTGACATTCAATTTCTATAACACTGTTAATTCCCCACTATCAACATCCTGTAGGTAACCATTGCCCAGAAAATAAGCTGGAGCAGCCATAGGTAATATACTACCTTAAAAAAGAGCAAATGAGTGGCAAGGAATCCTGCAACAAGTAATTTACCTTGCTGTTTTCCCAATACCTGTCCACCATCTACAAGGTCAAGGAGTGTGTTGGAAGCACCCCTCCCCCCCCCATGTGCCTGGATGACTGCAGCTCCAATAACAATTAAGAAGCTCAACAAAGCAATCTGCTTGATTAGAACTCCATTCACCAGCAACAAACAACAGCAGTAACTTATCAAGACTCCTCTGACAGTACTTTCTGAATCCATGAACTCTACCATCGAGAAGAACAAAGATAGCCAATATATGGGAACAGTGCCATTAACAAGTTCCCCTGCAAGCCACATACCATCCTGACTTGGAAATGTATTAACTTGTCACTTGGTCAAAATCTTGTAACTGTCTCCCTAACAGCATAGTGGGTGTTCCTTCAGCCCCAAGAACTGCAGTTGTGCAAGAAGGTGACACACCAATACGTTTTCCAGAACAATTCTGGATTGGCAGTAAATTTTGTGGCAGCAAGCAACATCCACACTCACTCATGAGTAAAAAGACGTCCTAATAGAAGCCTCAATAATTTCAATTTGGAACACATAGGGCAATAAATTTCTCTGAAAAATGTGAAGCTTGGGAGCAGTTCTGACATCACAATATGGGAGGGGCGTGGTAGCCTTGGAGAAGGTGCAGTGGAATTTACCAGGATGTTGCCTTTGTTACGAAGAGAGGTTGGACAGATTGGAGTTCTTTTCCTTTGACAGGGGAAATAGAGAGGGGGCATGATTGGGAGGTATAAAATTATGAGGGACATAGATGGAGTGGACAGAAAGAAACCGTTTCCTCGATGAAGGGATCAATGACCAGGGACATAGATTTAAAATCAGAGAAGGTTTAGAGGAGATGTGAGGAAAAGCGTTTTAACCCGGAGGGTGCTAAGAATCTGGAACTCATTGCTTGTAAAGGTGTAGAGACAGAAACCCTCATAACATTTAATAAGTATTAAGGAGTATGTCAAGGCATACATGTGGGCCAAATACTGGAAAATAAAGTTAGCATAGTTAAATGATTGTTTTGGAGCAGTTCGGGTGTGATGGGTCAATGGATCTTTCTCTGTGCTGTTGATCTCTGTGACTATATGACTCTACGACTCCAACGTACTGAAAAGTCGGATTCATCACACGCACTAAAAGTGGTATACAGAGGAACCTCGATTATCAGAATACTAATTATCTGAAAAAATAGAATAATCCAAAGGAGATCTGGTGGTCCCGATGGAAACATTACATCAAAGACATGTTTCCATCACTGATTGTGTCTTTTGTTTAAAGTCATTAATCAGGCGCCATCTCCAAATGACTGACTGCCCTCCCTCTCTCTCTCCCGACACTTTCCCTGGAGTTCTACACAGGGGTGTACTCTAAACACCCCCTTCCCCATATAATCTCTCCAACAGTATCCTGTACAGGGCACAGGTAGAACCTGTCAAAAAGCTGCAGTAAAACTGTGTGTGTGTGTGTGTGTGTGTGCGCGTGCGCGTGTGCGTGTGTGTGTGTACGCGCGCACACTTTTTGGAGACTTCTCCCACAAAGGCAACTGCAGCAGCGGCAGCCTTGTTGTTGGTGTCCAGTCCAGCTGTCCTAGAGAGGGGCCGGGGGGCAGTGTTGGACAGGGTTTAGGACGAGGGAAGGTGATGCACGGGATTGGGTGCGTGGGGGGTGGTGTTGGGGGCGGGGGGAGGTGTTGCACAGAATTGGGGGCGGGGTGAGGTGTTGGGGACAGGAGGTAGGAGTTACACTGGGTTTTAGTGTGCTGCTGCAGTCTCCTGAATGGGGAGCAGGCTTTAAAAACTCTGAGCCCCAGAGGAGAGGCATTTAATCGAGTAACCGAATAATCGATTATCCGAACAAAATAGTGCCCACCCATCACATTCGGATAATTGAGGTTCCCAAGTAATCGATGAGTCTTTTACAACCTTATTTATAATTGAATTGAATTGTCTTTGTCAATAATAAGAGTTAATCAGATGGCTGAGGATATGATCTATAACTTGCATTGAGTTCATTCAGCTGGGTTAGCAAAGTGAGTGTTACAAATAAGAATGAGCGTGAGGTTTTATTGTCATGTGTACTCAAGTACAGATGGAGTACAGTGAACTGTTCTCAATGTTCTGTCTCACAGCGTCATCTTAGGTACAAATCTTAGTTACAGAAAGAGGAATAAAGAAGATAAATGTTGCATTACTTACAGTGATTCATAGTATAAGTTAGAAATATGATGTTTAAAAGGATAAACATTGCAGTCAGATAACAGATTACAGATAAGATCAGCGCAAAGGATTCCACACATAGTCTAACCAGCCTTGCAAGCTGCTGACCGCTTGCACCAGAGTCCAACAACTACCCTCGGCTCTGCTCCTCGGTCTCCAGCCTGCTCCACCCCAGGTCTCAGCTACTCTACTCCAGACCCCCAGCCTGCTCCACCCCGGATCTCAGCTATTCCATTCCAAACCCCCAGCCTGCTCCACCCCAGCTCTCAGTTACTCCACTCCAGACCCCCAGCCTGCTCCACCCCAGCTCTCAGTTACTCCACTCCAGACCCCCAGCCTGCTCCACCCCAACTCTCAGCTACTCCACTCCAGACCCCCAGCCTGCTCCACCCCAGTTCTCAGCTACTCCACTCCAGACCCCCAGCCTGCTCTACGCCAGCTCTCAGCTACTCCACTCCAGACCCCCAGCCTGCTCTACGCCAGCTCTCAGCTGATCCACTCCAGACCTCCAGCCTGCTCCACCCCAGCTCTCAGCTGATCCACTCCAGGCCCCCAGCCTGCTCCACCCCAGCTCTCAGCTGATCCACTCCAGGCCCCCAGCCTGCTCCACCCCGGATCTCAGCTACTCCACTCCAGACCCCCAGCCTGCTCCACCCCAGCTCTCAGCTGATCCACTCCAGGCCCCCAGCCTGCTCCACCCCGGATCTCAGCTACTCCACTCCAGACCCCCAGCCTGCTCCACCCCAGCTCTCAGCTGATCCACTCCAGACCCCCAGCCTGCTCCACCCCGGATCTCAGCTACTCCACTCCAGACCCCCAGCCTGCTCCACCCCAGCTCTCAGCTGATCCACTCCAGACCCCCAGCCTGCTCTAAACCAGCTCTCAGCTATACCACTCCAGACCCCCAGCCTGCTCTCCTCTGGCTCTCAGCTATTCCACAATGATTAGATTAGATTAGATTAGATTAGATTAGATTAGATTAGATTCCCTACAATGTGGAAACATGTCCTTCGGCCCAACAAGTCCACACCGACTCTCTGAAGAGTAACCCACCCAGACCCATTCCCCCTAACTAGTGCCCTTAACTCTATGGGCAATTTAGCATGACCAATTCACCTGACCTGCACATCTTTGGACCATGGGAGGAAACCAGAGCACCTGGAGGAAACCCACACAGACACGAGGAGAATGTGCAAACTCCACACGGACAGTCGCCTGAGGCTGGAATCGAACCCAGGTCCCTGTGAGGCAGCAGTGCTAACCACTGAGCCACCGTGCCACCCCTGCTCCAGACTCCCAGCCTGCTCCTCCCCAGCCCTCAGCCGATCCACAATGCTCCAGGCCTCCAGCTCACTCTGGTCCAGCTCTCAACTATTCTGCTGAAGACTTCCAGCTCACTATACTTCACCTTTCAGCCATTCCACACTGCTCCAGACCCCAAACCCGCTCCGCTCTGGCTCTCAGCTATCCCAAGGAAACTTTTCTGAGTGAAAAATAACATTTGAAGACTTAATGTCTTCAAGTGAAAGAAAAGACAATTCAGTTTCACTCCTACTGATGATATTGAAAACTGTTATTGTCAATTGTCGCTCAGCTGGTAACATAGTCATCTCAGAATCAGCACGATACACTCATGATTAATGTCAATTACATGAAACCGGGCAAACAAGAACTAAGTTGAATTGAACTGAATTTGAAATTGAATTGAATTTGAATTTGAATTGAATTTGAATTGAATTGAATTTATTATCACATGTATGGAGGCACAGTGAAAAGCTTTATCTTGTGAGAAATACAGGCAGATCGCAGAGTTAAGTAGCATAGGTAAGTAAATAATCGGTAAACAGCGGCAAAAACAAAATCACAGGAACAGGCGAATGTTAAGAGTTAGTGAGTCCATTCAGTTCTCTAACAACAGTGGGGTAGAAACTGTTTCTGTTGTCTTGTATGGTGGTGGACATTGCTGATGCTATGCCAGACAGTGTCTTAGCTCTCTGGATGCTTATGGTCACCTCCAGTCGTTGAGTGGAGGCTTGTGGTTGGTGGATGGTATTCAGTGGTTGCAAGGATCATTTTGCTGGTATTGGCATGTCTTTGTTTTCTCCTCTCTTTTTAAAGATTGGGGTTCCCGCAGTTATACCCAACTGTAAGCCCCTTATCTCCTGCCAAATCTGGCTTCAACCACCAAACTATTGTTCCTCCTGTCAGGGCTAGATGAGCCTCCTGATTACTGGCTGAGGTGTGAATGGTTTTACGATGGTCTGAAATGTCCAGTATTTCCCTTGGATGGTTGTTTGTTAAAAGTTTGACTAGTAGTGTGAAGATGCTTGCATCCAAAGGTACAGCAAGTTCACATGTAGCACAATGGTGTGGAATGTTCAGTATTTCTGTGCCCAAGCACTGTGGAAAGTTTAATGTCTCTGTACCTTTGTAGGCTCCAGAAGGTCTGAAATTGTTTTGTCTTGCAGTCTGGCTTTCATTGTTTGAAGCTGAGGCTTAAATGGGGGTCTTTCTTTAATTTTGTAAGCTAACCCCTGTTCCAGACAACTGCCTATAGGCTTGCACATTACACAGTCTGTCCCAACCAGCCTTCCCTTGTTCTGTTGAGACCCATAACTTCTTGAGTCCAAATATTCAATGAATTTTGGTCCAATGTAATTTCCATAAACCTATGTGCAAAGTTCAAAGGGTTTTAGTCCAGGATATATCCACAAACGGATGCAGATTTTTTGCCCCACTTACAGCAGAGAGAGCTGTATTGAGTAGTTTTAACTCCAAATCTCAACATCAATAATTAAAAGCAAAAACTAAAACTCTGAGTCTGCCTGAGCCTGACTCCAACCACTCATGCTTCTTTTGTCGAGAAAAAGATCAAACCTATTTACTCTGCTTTCCATGGAGCAGACACCTTGGCACCAGAATTACAACACCCTGCTTCCCGAGAAACAGGACAGAACAAATCTCTTTTACAGGCAGATCTTGTTCCATTTGTAAACTATGAAGAGGATTGTATCAAACTTGAAAGGGACATTGGTTGAATTAATGGGGCAAAGTATGAAGCAGTTCCTCTCTAATTCTGTTCACTCTACTTACAGAGGTGACTTTCCTTGAATTAACCCAACAATTAAAGGGAGTCAGGGGGCTGAGTTGAGTATGGTTGCCATTACAGAAGAGAAAGTGCTAGAAAAGCTGAAAGGTCTTAAAATTGATAAATCTCCTGGCCCCGACGGGCTCCATCCTAGAGTTCTGAGGGAGGTGGCTGAGGAAATAGCGGAGGCATTGGTTGAGATCTTTCAAAACTCACTGGAGTCAGGGAAAGTCCCGGATGATTGGAAGATCGCTATTGTAACCCGCTTGTTCAAGAAAGGATCTAGACAAAAGATGGAAAATTATAGGCCAATTAGCCTAACCTCGCTTGTTGTTAAAATTCTAGAATCCACCATTAAGGATGAGGTTTCTTAATTCTTGGAAGAGCAGAGTCGGATTAGAACAAGTCAACATGGATTTAGTAAGGGGAGGTCGTGCCTGACAAACCTGTTGGAATTCTTTGAAGAGGTGACAAGTAGGTTAGACCAGGGAAACCCAGTGGATGTGGTCTATCTAGACTTCCAAAAGGCTTTTGATAAAGTACCACATGGGAGGCTGCTGAGCAAGGTGAGGGCCCATGATGTTCGAGGTAAGCTACTGGTATGGATTGAGGATTGGCTGTCTGACAGAAGGCAGAGAGTTTGGATAAAAGGTTCTTTTTCGGAATAGCAGCCGGTGACAAGCGGTGTCCCGCAGGGTTCAGGGTTGGGGCCGCAGCTGTTCACATTATATATTAATGATTTGGATGAAGGGACTGGGGTCATTCTAGCGAAGTTTGTCGATGATACGAAGTTAGGTGGACAGGCAGGTAGTACTGAGGAAGTGGGGAGGCTGCAGAGGGATCTAGACAGTTTGGGAGAGTGGTCGAGGCAATGGCTGATGGAATTCAATGTGAGCAAATGTGAGGTCTTGCACTTTGGAAAAAAGAATACGAGCATGGACTACTTTCTAAACGGTGAGAAAATTTGTAAAGCCAAAGTACAAAGGGATCTGGGAGTGCTAGTTAAGGATTCTCTAAAGGTAAACATGCAGGTTGAGTCCGTGATTAAGAAAGCGAATGCAATGTTGTCATTTATCTCAAGAGGGTTGGAATATAAAAGCACCGTTGTGCTACTGAGACTGTATAAAGCTCTGGTTAGGCCCCATTTGGAGTGCTGTGTCCAGTTTTGGTCCCCACACCTCAGGAAGGACATACTGGTACTGGAACGTGTCCAGCAGAGATTCACACAGATGATCCCTGGAATGGTAGGTCTAACATATGAGGAACAGCTGAGGATCCTAGGATTGTATTCATTGACGTTTAGAAGATTAAGGGGAGATCTAATAGAAACTTACAAGATAATACATGGCTTGGAAAGGGTGGACGCTCGGAAATTGTTTCCATTAGGCGAGGAGACTAGGACCCGTGGACACAGCCTTAGAATTAGAGGGGGTCAATTCAGAACAGAAATGCAGAGACATTTCATCAGCCAGAGAGTGGTGGGCCTGTGGAATTCATTGCCGCAGAGTGCAGTGGAGGCCGGGACGTTAAATGTCTACAAGGCAGAGATTGATAAATTCTTGATGTCACAAGGAATTAAGGGCTACGGTGAGAATGCTGGTAAGTGGAGTTGAAATGCCCATCAACCATGATTGAATGGCGGAGTGGACTTGATGGGTTGAATGGCCTTACTTCCACTCCTATGTCTTATGGTCTTATGGCTGACGCTATGATCGAAATTCCGCAGCTAATTTGGGAATTTTAGGTATGAATTCAGTGACTGCACCCTTGTATTTTGAGGCCAGATCAGATGTGCTGTCTTTTAGATGAGAAATTAGAATTATGCTCTGTTTGTTCTTTTTAGTTGCATGTTAAAGTTCCCATGGCAATATTTTGAAATGAGCAGAGAGCTGTCTGGCGCCCTGGCCAATGTTTTTCCTTCAATCAATAGCACAGGCAGAGAGTTTTTAGTCCACAGTGCTATTTGTGAGATTTGGTTGTGCAGATATTGACCGCTGAATTTCTACAGTGGCTGCATTTTAACAATAATTCACTGGCTGTTAGTTGTAATGTCACAGGACTGTTAATTCAAAACATTGGGTTTCGTGTTCTGTTGGTGAAATTTGAATTCAATAAAAAAAAGCTAGCTTAATGGCAATCATGTAACCACTGTCAATAATTGTAAAAACCATCTGGTTCACTATGTCCTTTAGAAAGATATTTGCCATCCTTACCTAATCTGATTCATTTGTGACACCAGACCCCCAGCAATCTGGCTGGATCTTAACTGCCCTTTGGGCAAATAGAAATGGGCAATAAATGCTACCTTAAATGGCAGAAATCTGTGAGTGTCAATTAGGATCCTGGTGGATTGAATAGTTTTAGTCTCGAGTCTGACAAACATGAGCAATAAGCTGGACGAGGTGGCTGGTTTGTATTAGTGTGTCCAGATCTTGAATGTACACTGATCCCTATAGATCATATCACAGCATGAATCTGCAGTTTCAGAACAGGAACAGACAAACTTGGGAGAAACCAAAAGTTAATTAGATTCCTATGAGCTGCAAGTGCTCCATAAAGACACTGTTGCTGCACTGTCTACATTCATTCGCTGAAATGATATATTATAAAAATCATGAATAGAATTTAAATGGTAACTCCCATAAGTATCAGACTGAGTAAAATGTGGGGAGATTATTTCCATGATGATTGACTTTATTTTAGGACTTTTGCAGGTGCAGAGAGTTTAATGGAGATGGAGGGGTAGTGGTTGGTGGTATTCATTAGACATGAGCTGGTGTGAGACCCCAAAATAATTTCTCCGAGAAAATCTAAAAGTAACTAAGATCAACAGAAAACTGCTGCAATCCCATTTAGGTTTACCAGCTCCCACGACCAGCCTACCCATTTCACAACTAGGCCACTGGCTATGTTAATTCCATCACATCTGGATAGAATCCCAGATACTCACATATTATGAGGTAACTTTAAAATTTAATCCCATCACCTCTGACACGAATTAATGAGCCATATAATCATATTAACCTGTCCTAGTCTTAGCCCCTTAATACCATTCTGCTACAAAACCATGTTAAAAAGGGAGAAATTGTTAACTCCATTAAAAGTTGCAATTGTTCCTACTGCAACTTCTCATATGCTGAAGAATTTCATACACGTAAAACACATTTTGTGAAATAAACTCTCTTCCCATATTTTCAAGGATTGTTATCAATTAAAGGTTGTTCTACTATAACACCTGTTTTGTTAATGTAAATTCCTTATAACATAATTGACAAATTGGGGACACTGTTTCTGAAGTGCAAACTTTTAAGGTCATAAAGCGATTTGGCCTCATTAGTTTAAATGGTGCTGTTATTATGTGATTTTTTTTCATAACATTGTGTTGTATGAGAACAGAGATATTGCATTATTGCAGAACGGATTGTAATGCCTCTTCATCATTAACTACACAACCACAGGAAATATTCTTCATTACCCCCTCTTTAAAAATACTCTATTGGAAAGTCTCAAGATCTCAAGTTTTTTTCTCATAGCCGTGGTTTTCCATCCTTACCATCACCATAGTGAAACTAACAGTTTCATTGCTTATTAATGGGATGTGGGTATCACTGACTAAATTACCATTTGTTTATCATCTTAATTGCCATGGAAAAGGTTTTGTTGAATTGTGTTGTTTAAATTTGCCTCCAACTTTTCTCCTTGCCCCTTAAAACCTGAGATTGTTTGATGTTATTTGCACCCAGGTACTATACCTTACATCTGTGCAGGCCATAGTAGTAGTTACCACATATAATCCACCCAAAGCCTGTCAAGCTGTACAACACTGTACCACATGTGCTTCCTGCACCATGCATTTCCCCATAGCACTGAACTTGTCTCCACCTGAATACATGCCTCTGCTTCCCACCTGACCCTTGTTTGCCCTGACTGCCTTTTAAAGCTGTTGTGACAGTGCTCCATTCCAGGATATCCCAGCAATAATAAGTGATTGAATAGGGTGAGAATCAGCTAAGGGGTTTGCCACAGGGGCAGGGTACTTAATTAATGAGGCAAGTTTGATAGAGAACTCACAAGGACCTGTTCCATTCCCCAGTATCACTACACAACACAATTCTGCCACCCAAACATTTTGTTCTGATGATTTCCACACACCCCCTGCCTTAAGATTCAAGCTGATGTGATCAGGGTGCTCTAGACAACAGGATGCACTGTCGTCTGAATTGAATGTCCCCTGGATGTAAGAGATTCTGTGGCACCATCTCATCAATGTGTAGGAAAAGAGGATTCTGGGTAATTCTAATGGAGGATGGAAAAGACTTCTGGCTGTAATAGTTGCTCCTTTTTTGAGGTATTTTAGGTGTTGGAGGTGATTTCCTCTAATTCCAGGAGCAGCAATTACTGTTTTATATGCTGTTGCATTGTTTTGGAACTTTGGAAAAAAAAAGTCAAAACAACAGCAGTTTTAAAAGAGAGAAGAACAAACAAAGGAAGTGCATGATGAGGTCATTACAGGAAAGAGAGAGAGAGAGAAAGAAACTGACCAGAGTGAATCTGCACAGTACTGGCTTTGCTGTTTGAATTCGTGTGTCAGAGTGTGTCTGGGAAAATTAACAAACAGTGAAATTCACAACTAATCTTGGAGGAACTGTTAGATGAAGTTCACAGCACAGAATCAGATAAGTTAATTTTTTAAAGTGGCCTACAGAAAGTCTGCAATAGTGAGTAGAGTAGGTTCTTTCTTGATAATATGTTTTTGGAGATATGTCTCTTGATTAAACTTAAAATATAAGCCATAGCTATTAATTTAACCTGGGGCAGCGTTTGTAGAGGAATAAGACTTTTCTGGGTCTGCAGATTGTGAAGGAGCAAAAATGGCCTTTAGTAGAGTGATATGTACTTCATGTCAAATGTAGAGGTTTAAAGAGAGTTTAAGAATTACTGCGGATTATATCTTCCATAAATGCTGTTTGTTGCGAATCTTATCAGATGAAATGGATCGATTGGAGAGACAGTTAGAAGCAATTAAGAATTTGCAACAGCAACATAATGTGATGGATGGCAGTTATAGGAAGGGGGGAAAGTCTCAGATACAGTCACATAGATGGGTTAACTCCAGGAAAGGTAAGAGAGGTAGGCAGCTAGTGCAGGAGTCTATTGTGGCTATACCCATTTCAAACAAGTATGCTGTTTTGGAAAATGTAGGGGGTGATAGATTTTCAGGGGAGCGTAGAATGAACAGCCACGTTTCTGACATTGAGAATGGCTCAAATGCAATGAGGGGTTCATCAGGTTCCAAGAGATCTATTGTGTTAGGGGATTCTCTAGTCCGAGGTACAGACAGACGTTTCTGTGGCCAGCAGCGAAAAAGCAGAATAGTGTGTTGTTTCCCTGGTGCCAGGATAAAGGATGTCTCAGAGAGGGTGCAGAATGTTCTCACGGGGGAGAGGGGCGAGCAAGAAGTCATTGTCCACATTGGAACCAACAACATAGGAAGGGAAAAGGTGGAGATTCTGAAGAGAGATTACAGAGTTAGGCAGGAATTTTAAAAGGAGGTCCTTGAGAGTAGTAATATCTGGATTACTCCCGGTGTTATGAACTAGTGAGGGCAGGAATAGGAGGATAGATCAGATGAATGCATGGCTGAGGAGCTGGTATATGGGAGAAGGATTCACATTTTGATGATTGGAATCTCTTTTGGTGTAGAAGTGACCTGTACAAGAAGGATGGATTACACCTAAATTGGAAGGGGACTATTATACTGCGAGGGAGATTTGCTAGAGCTGCTCAGGAGGACTTAAACAAATAAGGTGGGTGGGGAGGGGGGGTGGGGATGGGACCCAGGGAGATAGTGAGGAAAGAGATCGATCTGAGATGGGTACAGCTGAGAACAGAAGTGAGTCAAACAGTCAGGGCAGGCAGGGACAAGGTAGGGCTAATAAATTAAACTGCATTTACTTCAATGCAAGGGGCCTAACAGGGAAGGCAGATGAACTCAGAGCATGGTTAGGAACATGGGACTGAGTTATCATAGCAATTACGGAAACATGGCTCAGGGATAGGCAGGATTGGCAGCTTATTGTTCCAGGATACAAATGCTACAGAAAGGAGAGAAAGGGAGGCAAGAGAAGAGGAGAAGTGGCGTTTTTTTTATAAGGGATAGCATCACAGCTGTGCTCGGGGAGGATATTCCTGGAAATACATCCAGGAAAGTTAGTTGGGTGGAACTGAGAAGTAAGAAAGGGATGATAACCTTTTTGGAATTGTATTATAGACCTTCTAATAGTCAGAGGGAAATTGAGAAACAAACTTGTCAGGAGATCTCAGCTATCTGTAAGAATAATAGGGTGGTTATGGTAGGGGATTTTAACTTTCCAAACATAGACTGGGACTGCCATAGTGTTAAAGGTTTAGATGGAGAGAAATTTCTTAAGTGTGTACAAGACAATTTTCTGATTCAGTATGTGGATGTACCTACCAGAGAATGTGCAAAACCTTACCTACTCTTGGGAAATAAGGCAGGGCAGGAGACTGAGATGTCAGTGGGGGAGCACTTTGGGGCCAGTGACCATAGTTCTATTTGTTTTAAAATAGTGATGGAAAAGGATAGACCAGATCTAAAGGTTGAAGTTTTAAATTGGAGAAAGGCCAATTTTGACGGTATTAGACAAGAACTTTCAAAAGCTGATTGGGTGCAGATGTTCACAGGTAAAGGGACGGCTGGGAAATGGGAAGCCTTCAGAATGAGATGACAAGAATCCAGAGAAAGTATATTCCTGTCAGGGTGAAAGGCCTTCCTGATGAAGGGCTTATGCCCGAAACATTGATTCTCCTGCTCCTTGGATGCTGCCTGACCTGCTGCGCTATTCCAGCAACACATTTTCAGCTCTGATCTCCAGCATCTGCAGTCCTCACTTTCTCCTCCAGGGTGAAAGGAAAGGCTGGTAGGTATAGGGAATGCTAGATGACTAAAGAAATTGTGGGTTTGGTTAAGAAAAAGAAGGAAGTATATGTAAAGTATAGGCAGGATAGATCGAATGAATCCTGAGAAGAATATAAAGGCAGTAGGAGTATACTTAAGGGGGAAATCAGGAGGGCAAAAAGGGGACATGAGATAGATTTGGCAATAGAACTAAGGAGAATTCAAAGGGTTTTTACAAATACATTAAGAACAATAGGGTAACTAGAGAGAGAATAGGGCCCCTCAAAGATCAGCAAGGCGGCCTTTGTGTGGAGCCACAGAAAATGGGTAACATACTAAACGAGTATTTTGCATCAATATTTACTGTGGAAAAGGATATAGAAAACAGAGATTGTAGGGAAATAGATGGAGGAGGTGCTGGATATCTTGAAATGCATAAATGTGGATAAATCCCCAGGATCTGTTCAGGTTTACCCTAGAACTCTGTGGGAAGCTAACGATGTGATTTCTGGACCTTTTGCTGAGATATTTGTATCATCGATAGTCACAGGTGAGGTGCCAGAAGACTGGAGGTTGGTTAATGTGGTGTCACTGTTTAAGAAGGTTGGTAAGGAAAAGCCAGGGAACTATAGACCAGTGAGCCTGACCTCAGTGGTGGGCAAATTGTTGGAGTGAATCCTGAGGGACAGAATGTACATGTATTTGGAAAGGCAAGGACTGATTCGGGATAGTCAACATGGCTTTGTGCATGGGAAATCATGTCTCACAAACTTGATTGAGTGTTTTGAGGAAATAACAAAGAGGTTGATGTGGCAGAGTGGTAGATGTGATCTATATGGACTTCAGTAAAGTGTTCGACAAGATTCCCCGTGGGAAACTGATTAACAAGGCTGGGTCTCACAGAATACAGGGAGAACTAGCCATTTGGATATAAAACTGGCTCAAAGATAGAAGACAGAGGGTGGTGGTGGAGGGTTGTTTTTCAGACTGGAGACCTGTGACCAGTGGAGTGCCACAAGGATCAGTGCTGGGTCCTCTACTTTTTGTCATTTACATTAATGATTTGGATGCGAGCATAAGAGGTACAGTTAGTAAGTTTGCAAATGCCACCAAAATTGGAGGTGTAGCAGACAGTGAAGAGGGATACTTCAGATTATAATAGGATTGTGACCAGATGGGCCAATGGGCTGAGAAGTGGCAGATGAAGTTTAATTCAGATAAATGTGAGGTGCTGCAACAGTGGTTGGGAGGTCATGTTGCGGCTGTACAGGACATTGGTTAGACCACTGTTGGAATATTGCATGCAATTCTGGTCTCCTTCCTATCAGAAAGTTGTTGTAAAACTTGAAAGGGTTCAGGAAAGATTTACAAGTATGTTGCCAGGGTTAGAGGATTTGAGCTACAGGGAGAGGCTGAACCAGCTGGGGCTGTCGGAGGCTGAGGGGTGACCTTATAGAGGTTTACAAAATTATGAGGGGCATGGATCGGATAAATAGACAAAGTCTTTTCCCTGGGGTCGGGGAGTCCAGAGCTCGAGGACATAGGTTTAGGGTGAGAGGGGAAAGATATAAAAGAGACCTAAGGGGCAACTTTTTCACACAGAAGTTGGTACATGTATGAAATGAGCTGCCAGAGGAATTGGTGGAGGCTGGTTCAATCGCAACATTTAAAAAGCATTTGGATGGGTATATGAATAGGAAGGGTCGTTTGGAGGGATGTGGACCAGGTGCTGGCAGGTAGAACTAGATTGGGTTGGGATATCTGGTCAGCAAACCGAAAGGTCTGTTTCCATGCTGTACACCTCTATGACTCTATGACTCTATAACTGATATCATGGAGAATATTTCACCCTTAATCACAATCACAAAAACTGACTAAAATGAAACGAAGACCTGTGAATACTAGAAATCAGGAACCAAAAACCAGAGTTGAAGAATGTTCTTGGACTGGAAACAAACACTAACACTGTTTTTCTCTCTCCACAGTGGCTGCCAGATCTGCTGAGTTTCTCCAGGAATTTCTGTTTTCGTTACGAAGACACATTGTCCACTCATTTTCACATTCTGTTTCTGTGGGTTTACTGTGTGCAACTTGCTGTATTTTCAACATCACCATAATGGCTGCATTTTCCAAAGTATTTAATCAGTTATAAAGCACATTGGGACTTATGGTGGTCATGGTAAATGTGATATAAACATCTGATTTTATTTTTGTCTTTTTCACTCCTGATTGATAACTGTGTCTTCAGCCAACTAAACCCCCTTTCCTTCCTTTTTCTTCATAGATATCCTCCCCTCGCTTTCAAATCATATTGTGGTTTCAGTCCTCCCTATATCTATGACCTGCTGTAGCCCAACAACTATCCAACATATCTAGCCTCCACCTCTCTTACATGTTTTGACTTCTTTGTCCGCAACATTGGTGGCTCTGACTTTTATCTCTGCAACATTGGTGATTGCACCCTGAGCTTCCTGTGCCCTATCATCTGGAAATCCCTCCCTAAATCTTACACACTCTCCATCCCCATAAGATATTTCCTCATTGCCTGAACTTGGCATCAACTGTCTTAAATCAAGTCTCTAATTCCTTATGAAGCTGGGTATTAAATTTTATTTGCTTTTGAAACTCTTTGGAATGTTTTACTGCATTAAAAGCGTTATATCAATTTAAGCCATCATTCATAACCATCTTTCTTTAGTTTTCTGAGTATTACTTTTTTTGGCTCAGCTTCCATATTTCTTACCCCTATGTGAAGGACTTTGGAAGCTTCCATCCCTATTCAAGGCACTATAGAAATGCAAGCTGAAGTTATTATTGTCATTAACAATCATTTTTTTTTTGTTCTTTCAGTTGTGCAATGGAGGTTCTGTGACCGATCTTGCCAAAGGGCTGTTAAAACGAGGTGAGAGAATGAGCGAACTGATTATTGCCTACATCCTGCATGAAGCCCTAATGGTAAGATTTGTATTTCAGTTTTAGCATTTACAGTCTGTCAGTTCAAACTAAAGCATTTCACAGAGTTTCAGCCCCAATTACAGTGACATGTGACAGTCACAGTCCAAAGCTAGAGGGCATAGCTTTAACTTTGAGAGGAGAAAGATATAAAAGCGATCTAAGGGGCAACTTTTTCATGCAGAGGGTGGTGCATGCATGGAAAGAGCTGCCATAGGAAGTGATGGAGGCTGGTACAATTACAACATTTGAAAAGTATCTGTTTGGGTATATGAACAGAAAAGTTTTGGAGTGATATGGGCCAAGTGATTAGATTAGATTACTTACAGTGTGGAAACAGGCCCTTTGGCCCAACAAGTCCACATCACCCGCCGAAGCGCAACCCACCCATACCCCTACATTTACCCCTTATCTAACACTACGGGCGATTTAGCATGGCCAATTCACCTGACCCACACATCTTTGGACAGTGGGAGGAAACCGGAGCACACCCACACAGACACGGGGAGAACGTGCAAACTCCACACAGTCAGTCGCCTGAGTTGGGAATTGAACCCGGGTCTCAGGCGCTGTGAGGCAGCAGTGCTAACCACTGTGCCACCGTGCGCTCACAATTGGAATGAGATTAATTTAGGATATCTCATCGGCATGGATGAGTTGGGCCAAAGGGTATGTTTCCATGCTGTACATCTCTATGACTCTATGATTCTACTTCAGTGAGATGCAGGTGGCATGCTAGCATTAAAAATGGCTCACTTTTTAAATGTTCATTAGGCTTTTCTTTTTGGTTCAGGAATAATATAACCATCACCACTGAATTTTCCTTAGGGTCTGAAACATTTACATAACAACAAGACAATCCATCGGGACATCAAGGGCAACAACATCCTATTAACAACAGAGGGAGGCATCAAGCTTGTGGATTTCGGTATGTAGCAATTTGCAGGCAGTAGGAGAAGCCAATCGTTCTTCTCAGCAGTTTCCAATGGTACACTGAGTACTCAGGACAGGAGGCATAGTGCCAGAAGCTGTAAGGATTCTGTCTGAGAAGCAAGTTTATTTGTCAGTATTCACTTGTACCCAGTGCGTTTGCAGCTGTCTATGTAGAGGATGAGAGGAAGGTTAATGAGAAGTATAGGAGCTTGGCAGATTTTACCAACAAATAAGAAGTTGTCATGTCAAGACAACCTGCTTCTAGTTTTCCAACATTAAAATGCTTATATTAGTTTTAGAGATCATAACTAATACAGAGGACACATAATTATCAAATCAATAGGTAAGAAAAAATGGAGCTAGGAAATTAGATCCTTACATGCGAACAACCTTCAGTGGAGAGACAATATTTCTAAATCTTAAATGGCAGATTGGCAGGGTAATGTAGGAGGGACATCAGTACAGAGGGAGTGACTTGAACTCTGTTGGATTGATGCAAACTACCATTATCCCTGAGTAACCAGTTTCCCATCCTGATCCTGCACATGCCCATTTTAGATCACCAGCAGCTCATTCTTTCAATGTGGAGATTCTGAACAGAGATTGGCAGCCAATTTAACTGGGCAGGGAAAGCTGGTGTATTTCCTACAGAATCTACCTAGCAAGAAACAGAGTCACGGTTGGAAGATATGATGTTCTTCTGGGTTCAGAGGGATCCTGTTGTAAGCTCCTTCGGAAAGCTCTGAGTACCGGTGACTGATCCTTGTATTGCTGCTTGCCAGACAGCTGCTGTCTGGGAAACTTCGGCTGGAAAAAAATTTGGGTGGCTGGATTTTAACCAGCTTCTTGTTCAAGCTGGGAGCTTGGTGGGGGGAGGGGTGGGGGAGGGGTGGGGGTGGGGGGTACAATGAAGAGAAGTGGGCATGGGGAGTGTGGGACTCAGCTTCCTTGTCTATGGAAATCACATTTTATCAGAGATCTGCAGGTCATTTGCTGCATGGTGAAACTGTCAGGTGACACCACCCCCCCCACTCCCTAATGATCCATAGACCTCCCTCTAGTCTTGGTATGAGGGGGAGGGGAAGACTCCTAATTAGGGATCGCATGATCAGTCACCCTGGCAATGACGGTTGATGGTCCTCCAAGAAGCAGGCAGCTCTTGGACACAGGTTTCCCTCCTTTAAAGAGATGAGAGTCCCCAGGAACAGACTGATTAGTAACCAGAATGACCTAAAGCACAACTGGAGAATGCAGAAGAATCCACAAATCTAAAATTGACTGGGCTTCATACTGCTGAAGTTCAAATGTTATTCAGCCTCCCTCAGGCTTTACCTACTGGCTTTTGAAGTAAACTATTCATGTACTGACAAACAAATTATCATTAAAGATTCCTCCCAATTCCACTGATGAAATAGTAGATGATTGTACTTACACTGCACTCTTAAATGATAAACATTATCAGATTGAAACTTTAGTTAAGGTAGGAAAAGGTCACTCAGTGAATGTTTCATAACATTTCGTTAGACCACTGTACTTAGGTGAAGTGAGTTTTGAGCCTGACTGTGATTTGAGAACTAGCTCAAATGTGTTGTATTCTCCGAGCTAATACAGGGAAGGTGGCTGCTTCACCAAGGCACAGTACATGGCTAGTGCCTCTGAGACAGAGGCAGCTTTTTCAACAGAAGGAAATTTTTGTCCTGTTTCTGCCAAGAGGCTCTTGATAAAACTGTTACGCCAATGATATGCTATTGTTGTTGAAGCAGTTGTGCTTAGTGACCCATCGCCTAAACAAGCTGATTGTTTCTGTTTTTGGATTTCAGAGCCAGCATTATACTAGATTTCTGACAATGAATGCTGGAAAGAAAGATAGAAACAAAAAAGAAAATAATTCTTACTGATCCTGAATAATTTGTTACTTATATTAAGGTTAAGCATTTGGATTTTTGCCCCTCCCTCTCAGTCATTTTCTCCTTCAACAATTAAAGCTCTTTCTTGATATGTCCCTGATGAGTGTAACATCGATCAGTGACTTCGTCCTGGTCCTAATTAACACCATGCTTAAAAGCGAGTATATTATGTACTGGAGTAAATTAATGCATCTCTATTAATATCTTTTTAAAACATAAATGTAATGAAGCATCATATTATCAGATGAATTGTTTAGGTCAATTTTTAAAGGAACAATTTGTCACTAATAAGTAGGAGATACAAATCAGCAATAACTGGATTGAATGTTTATTTAATTATTAATGTATAGATTTATCAGAGGGATAAAAAAGCATTTTTAGGGGACTTCAATTTGATTTGTTTTCCAAGAATAATAAATGTTACCATTTCTGTAAACTTCTAGTAGCTTATAGAAGATAGAATTAAAAGTGGACCAGACGTACAGCGATGTCATAAAGGCAAGGAGGTGAAGTTACGTATTTGCTATGTTCTGTTATTCTGTTACTTGTAATGAAATCAGAACAGCGATCTTCAATGCGTTTAATGCTTTCTTTGTAAAAACAGAATAAATGAAACAGTCCCCTTGACAACCTCCCAAAGTCGTTCACATAACAAATTGATTCTGTCATTATTATGGCTGAAGCTTAAAGCACTTTCAAACTGGTTGCTTAACCGGTGATACTGTAGCAGTGAAGCGATTGACTGCTGTTTCATATGTCATTCTCTGCAATGAATCAGTAATGAGATGACACGGACCATTCCCTGTTATGTTTATAGGATTCTGCTTCAGGTGCATATACCATTGGTTTTCTTCGGTGTAGTTATGGTTTCTGATGACAAGCCGAATGATATAAAAATGTAGTGATTTTAGTCATTCTTAAGATGACATAGAATGGTTCAGCAAAGAAAGATGCTCAATAAATTAAATTTAATCCCACTGCTCAGATGTATCCCATAACTCTGCAGTTAGTCTCCTCAAGAGGGCATCGTCCCTACCTCTGAGTCGGGAAGCCGAGGTACAAGTCCCACCTGCTCCAGACGTGTGCCATAACAACTCTGAACAGTTAAAAGAAAATATTCTCTTCAAGTTCAAGCCCAATGCCTATCAAACAATCCAGTGGAATCTGATTCTCCCACCTTTTCATGAAGTGCACTCTAAATCATAATTTTGCCTTCTTCTCTAGTTAATTTCTCAACTATTATAAGTCTATGACCTCTGGTTATCAACATCTTTTCAGAATTAAACAGCTTCTTCTAATCTACTCCATTAAAGCTGCATAAATTGCGAAGGCCATTACTAAAACACTCCCTAACCTTCTCTGCCCTAAGAACAATCACACCCCACCCATGTTCTCACTAAGGTGTGCAGTTGTGCACAGCTATTTTGACATTCCATGCAAGTGATCGACATATCAACACAGAATACAGCATTGATGTCCATTTCCGGAAGTCGCTGCCATACACAGACCTCAGAGATTCACGCAGAAGAGAAAGAAATAACACGGAATGCTGCATTCCATAAAACTAAAGTTTCTTGCCACTTATAGTTAAAAATTTAAAGTTTTCCTTTAAAAAAGCGGTAGCAGACCCGGAAGGCGCGCTAGGTTACCTGGGTAAGGTTTTTTTTTCTCTCCCCTTATTTAAACGCGTAGGCGAGTCACCCGAGGCACTACACGAGTAGTGCCTCCCACCCTTCCACCTCCTCTAACCTAATAATAAGACCAATTGTGACTAGCGGGTAAGTGCTGCATTTTCCTTGTTTGTTTCTTTAGATTTAGTTGGTTTTTGTTGTTTTTTTTTAAGGAAAGCTTACTTTTAGAGGGATGGCAGTACAGAGAGGGCAATGTTCCTCTTGCAACATGTATGAGGTGAGGGAAGCCATCAGCGTCCCTGCTGAGTACACTTGCAAGAAGTGCACCCATCTCCAGCTCCTCCAAACCCGTGTTAGGGAACTGGAGCTGGAGTTGGATGAACTGCGGATCATTCGGGAGGCAGAGGAGGTCATAGATCGGAGCTATAGGCAAGTAGTTACTCCGAAAGTTCAAGATAGATGGGTGACAGTGAGGGGGAGTGGGAGGAGGAAGCCAGTGCAGGGACCCCCTGCGGTCATTCCCCTCAAGAACAAGTATACCGTTTTGGATACTTGTGGGGGGGATGACTTACCAGGGGCAAGCAACGAGGTTCAGGCCTCTGGCACGGAGCCTGGCCCCGTTGCTCAGAAGGGTAGGGTGGAGAAAGGTAGAGCAATTGTTCTTGGGGACTCGATAGTGAGGGGTACAGACAGACGGTTTTGTGGGGGCGACAGGGACTCACGTTTGGTATGTTGCCTCCCAGGTGCAAGGGTACGTGATGTCGCTGATCGTGTTTTCCGGGTCCTTAAGGGGGAGGGGGAGCAGCCCCAGATCGTGGTCCACGTTGGCACCAACGATATAGGTAGGAAGAAGGGTGAGGATGTAAGGCAGGCTTTCAGGGAGCTAGGTTGGAAGCTCAGAGTTAGAACAAACAGAGTTGTAGTCTCTGGTTTGTTACCCGTGCCACGTGATAGAGAGTCGAGGAACAGGGAGAGAGAGCAGTTAAATGCGTGGCTACAGGGATGGTGCAGGAGGGAGGGATTCCGGTTTCTGGATAACTGGGGTCCTTTCTGGGGAAGGTGGGACCTCTATAAAAAGGATGGTCTACACTTGAACCTGAGGGGCACCAGTATCCTTGGGGGGAGGTTTGCTAGTGCTCTTTGGGAGGGTTTAAACTAACTCCGCGGGGGCATGGGAACCAGGACTGTAGCTTTAGGGTACAGGACCTTGAGTGTAGGGAGGTTAGGAATAATGCAGCGATCTCTAAGGAGGGTGACTGTAACCAGAAAGGTGGATTGAAGTGTGTATACTTCAATGCCAGAAGTATAAGGAATAAGGTAGGTGAACTTGCAGCGTGGGTTGGTATCTGGGACTTCGATGTTGTGGCCATTACAGAGACGTGGGTAGAACAGGGACAAGAATGGCTGTTGCACGTTCCAGGGTTCAAATGTTTTAGTAGGATCAGACATGGGGGTAAAAAAGGGGGTGGCGTGGCATTACTTGTCAAAGACAGTATCACAGCAGTGGAATGGACGATGGAAGAGGACTTGCCATCTGAGGTAGTTTGGGCTGAGGTTAGAAATAGGAAAGGTGAGGTCACCCTGTTAGGTGTTTTCTACAGGCCTCCTAATAGTCCTAGAGAAGTAGAGGATAATATTGCGAGGATGATTCAGGAAAAGAGTGAAGGTAGCAGGGTGGTTGTTATGGGGGACTTTAACTTCCCAGATATTGACTGGGAGAGCTATAGCTCGAGTTCATTAGATGGGTCGGTGTTTGTACAATGTGTGCAGGAGGGTTTCCTGACACAATATGTCGACAGGCCAACAAGAGGGGAGGCTATATTGGATTTGGTTCTAGGTAATGAACCAGGCCAGGTGTTGGACTTGGAGGTAGGTGAGCACTTCGGGGACAGTGACCACAACTCGGTGACTTTTACTTTAGTGATGGAGAGGGATAATCGTGTGCCGCAGGGCAAGAGCTATAGCTGGGGGCAGGGAAATTATGATGCAGTGAGGCATGACTTAGGATGTGTGGATTGGAAAAACAGGCTTCAAGAGAAGAACACTAATGAGATGTGGGGAGTGTTCAAGGAGCAGCTACTGCGTGTCCTCGATAGGTATGTACCAGTCAGGCATGGTGTAAAGGGCCTTGTGAGGCAGCCGTGGTTTAGTAAGGAATTGGAGTCCCTTGTGAAAGGGAAGAAGGCGGCATATGTAAAGATGAGGCGTGAAGGTTCAGTAGGGGCGATTGAGAGTTATAAGGTAGCCAGGAAGGAGCTAAAGAGGGAGCTAAGAAAAGCGAGAAGGGGACATGAAAAGTCTTTAGCTGGTAGGATTAGGGAAAACCCAAAGGCTTTCTATAGGTATGTCAAGAATAAAAGGATGACTAGGGTAGGTATCGGTCCAGTCAAGGATAGTAGTGGGAAGTTGTGTGTGGAGGCGGAGGAGATTGGAGAGACATTAAATCAGTACTTTTCATCAGTATTCACTCAGGAACAGGACACTGTTGCTGATGTGAATATGGAATCACAAATAATTAGAATGGATGCCCTGGAAATATGCAGGGAAGAGGTTTTGGGAATATTGGAAAGGATGAATATAGATAAGTCTCCTGGGCCTGATGGCATTTACCCCAGGATCCTATGGGAAGCTAGGGAGGAGATAGCAGAGCCATTGGCCTGGATTTTTATGTCATCGTTGTCAACAGGAATAGTACCAGAGGACTGGAAGATAGCGAATGTGGTCCCATTGTTCAAGAAAGGGAGTAGGGATAGCCCTAGCAACTATAGGCCAGTGAGTCTGACTTCAGTGGTGGGCAAAGTCTTAGAGAGAATGGTAAGGGATAAGATTTATGAACATCTGGGTAGGAATAACGTGATCAGGGATAGCCAGCATGGTTTTGTGAAGGGCAGATCGTGCCTCACAAACCTTATTGAGTTCTTTGAGAAGGTGACCAAGGAAGTGGATGAGGGTAAAGCAGTAGATGTTGTGTATATGGATTTTAGTAAGGCGTTCGATAAGGTTCCCCATGGTAGGCTAATGCTAAAACTTCGGAGGTATGGCATTGAGGATACATTAGAGGTTTGGATTAGGAATTGGCTGGCTGGAAGGAGACAGAGGGTAGTAGTTGATGGATTATGTTCATCTTGGAGCGCAGTTACTAGCGGTGTACCACAAGGATCTGTTTTGGGACCATTGCTTTTTGTTATCTTTATAAATGATCTAGAGGAAGGACTTGAAAGCTGGGTAAGCAAGTTTGCGGATGACACAAAAGTCGGTGGAGTTGTGGATAGTGAGGAAGGAAGTGGTAGGTTACAGCGGGATATAGATAAGTTGCAGAGCTGGGCGGAAATGTGGCAAATGGAATTCAATGTAGCTAAGTGCGAAGTCGTTCACTTTGGTAGGAATAACAAGATGATGGATTACTGGGCTAATGGTAGGCTACTTGGTAGTGTGGATGAGCAGAGGGATCTTGGTGTCCATGTACACAGATCTCTGAAAGTTGCCACCCAGGTAAATAGTGCTGTGAGGAAGGCATATGGTGTACTGGGCTTTATTGGCAGAGGAATTGAGTTCCGGAGTCCTGAGGTCATGTTGCAGTTGTATAAGACTCTGGTGCGGCCTCATCTGGAGTATTGTGTGCAGTTTTGGTCGCCATACTATAGGAAGGATGTGGAAGCTTTAGAACGAGTGCAGAGGAGGTTTACCAGGATGTTGCCTGGAATGGTAGGAAAATCTTATGAGGAAAGGCTGAGGCACTTGGGGCTGTTCTCATTGGAGAAGAGAAGGTTTAGGGGAGATCTGATAGAAGTGTATAAGATGATTAGGGGTTTAGATAGGGTAGATACTAAGAACCTTTTACCGCTAATGGAGTCAGGTGTTACTAGGGGACATAGCTTTAAATTAAGGGGTGGTAGGTATAGGACAGATGTTAGGGGTAGATTCTTCACACAGCGGGTTGTGAGTTCATGGAATGCCCTGCCCGTATCAGTGGTGAACTCTCCTTCTTTATGGTCATTTAAGCGGGCATTGGATAGGCATTTGGAAGTTATTGGGCTAGTATAGGTTAGGTAGGATTCGGTCGGCGCAACATCGAGGGCCGAAGGGCCTGTACTGTGCTGTATCCTTCTATGTTCTATGTTCTATATATTATCATCCTGGTAAAGGTCTGTACCTGGTTCAAAGCCTTGACATTTTTCACAGTGTGGTACCCAGATTTGCATACACATTCTCACTGAGCCGAACCTCCATTTATAAAGCAATAACACACACCTTTTGTATTTATTTCCCAATTTACGCTTCAACATCATACTTTCTTCGCTATCTTATCATCTAGTCTTGTCACCTTTAAGCAAATATAAATATGTTCCACAGATCATAGGGTCATACGTGGAGTCATACAGCATAGCATAGAAACAGACCCTTCGACTCACCCTGTCTATGCTGACCAACAAACACCAAACTATACTAATCCCATTTACCCAGACTCGGTCCATACCTTACTATGGGGAGAAAGTGAGGACTGCAGATGCTGGAGATCAGAGTCAAACGTGATGCTGGAAAAGCACAGCTGGTTAGGCAGCATCCGAGGAGCAGGAGAGTCGACATTTCAAGCATAAGCTTTTCATTAGAAATATGGGAGGGGTTGGGGGCAAGGGGCTGAGAGATAGAACATTAAACAATACAGCACAGAACAGGCCCTTCGGCCCTCAATGTTGCGCTGACCTGTGAACTATTCTCAGCTCGTCCCCCTATACTATCCCATCATTATCCATGTGCTTATCCAGGATTATTTAAATCTCCCTAATGTGGCAGAGTTAACTACATTGGCAGGCAGGGCATTCTACGCCCTTACCACTCTCTGGGGAAAGAACCTGCCTCTGCCATCTGGCTTAAGTCAATCACCCCTCAATTTGTAGCTATGCCTCCTTGTACAAGCTAACGTCATTATCCTAGGAAAAAGACTTTCACTGTCTACCCTATCTAATCCGCTGATTATCTTGTATGCCTCTACCAAATGAGTGAGGTCTGCAGATGCTGGAGATCAGAGCTGAAAATGTGTTGCTGGTTAACCCAACTTCCACTCCTGGCACCTTCCCCTGCAACCGCAGGAAATGCAAAACTTGCGCCCACACCTCCTCCGTTACCTCTCTCCAAGGCCCCAAGGGATCCTTCCATATCCGCCACAAATTCACCTGCACCTCCACACACATCATCTATTGCATCCGCTGCACCCGATGTACACTCTATATTGGGGAGACGGGCCGCCTACTTGCGGAACGCTTTAGGGAACACCTCTGGGACACCCGGACCAACCAACCCAACCACCCCGTGGCTCAACACTTTAACTCTCCCTCCCACTCCACCAAGGACATGCAGGTCCTTGGACTCCTCCATCGCCAGAACATAACAACACGATGGTTGGAGGAAGAGCGCCTCATCTTCCGCCTGGGAACCCTCCAACCACAAGGGATGAACTCAGATTTCTCCAGTTTCCTCATTTCCCCTCCCCCCACCTTGTCTCAGTCGATTCCCTCGAGCTCAGCACCGCCCTCCTAACCTGCAATATTCTTCCTGACCTCTCCGCCCCCACCTCACTCTGGCCTATCACCCTCACCTTGACCTCCTTCCACCTATCACATCCCCATCGCCCCTCCCCCAAGTCCCTCCTCCCTACCTTTTATCTTAGCCTGTTGGACACACTTTCCTCATTCCTGATGAAGGGCTTTTGCCCGAAACGTCGAATTTCCTGTTCCTTGGATGCTGCCTGACCTGCTGCGCTTTAACCAGCAACACATTTTCAGAGCTGCCTCTATCAAATCCCCACTTAGCCTTCTTCTTTCAAATGAGAACAGACCCAAGTCTCTCAGCTTTTCCTTATAAGACCTTCAAAAGTTAAAAGGGAGTGGGTTGTGGCTGGGGAAAGGTTAACTAGAAATGTGATAGATGGATGAGGGGGGGGATGATGGTCAGAGCGGAGGGTGAAGTGGATAGGCGGGAAGGAAGATGCATGGGTGGACCAATTCAAGAGGGCGATGCTGAGTTGCAGAGTTGGATCTGGGATAAGGTTGGGGGAGGGGAGATAAGGAAACTGGTGAAATCGACATTGTTCCTGTGTCGTTAGAGGGTTCCAAGGTGGAAGCTGAGGTGTTGTTCCTCCAGTCATCCAGTGGCCAGGATTTGGTGGTGGCTTCCTCCAGTCATCAGTAGCAGCTTCCTTTGGCACTGCAAGAGGTGTGAAACCTGCACCCACACCTCCCTCTCACCTCCATTTAAGGCCTCAAAGGATTCTTCCACATCCAACAGAGATTTTCCTGCTCATCCAAGCACCTCATCTATTGTGTCCATTGCTCTCAATATGGTGTCCTCTACATTGGGGAGACAGGACGCCAACTTGCGGAACGTTTCAGGCAATATTTCCAGGACACATGCACCAAACAATCCCACCACCCTGTGGCTGATCACTTCAACTCCCCGTCCCACTCCGCCAAGGACATGCAATTTCTGGGCCGCCTCCACCACCAAATCTAGCCACCCAACAACTGGAGGACAAACACTTCGTCTTCTGCCTTGGGACCTGCCAATCACACAGAATCAATGTCAACTTCACCAGTTTCCTCAACTTCCCTTCCTCCACCTCATCCCAGATCCAAGCTTCCAAGTTTGCACTGCCCTGTCCTCCCGCCCCCCACCCCCACCCCCCCCACACCTCCGACCCCCCCACATTCCTGTTGAAGAGCTTATGGTCGAAACATCAACTCTCCTGCTCTTCGGATGCCGTCTGATCGGCGATGCTTATCCAGCACCCCCATACGTTTTGACTCATATCTTACTAAGGCATGGTATTTTAAGTATTTGGCTAGAAGGTTCTTAACTGTTGTGAGAGTATCTCCACCACCCTCTCAGATAGTGCATTGTATGTTTCTACCACCCTCTGGGTGAAAATCTTGCCTCAAATTACTTACTTCTTACCTTAAACTCTTCTTCCTTGGTCTTAGATAATCTGCCATGTCCTTCTGCCTGCACACACCATTCTAAATTGTTCCAGCTAGGTTGTACTGCCTCTCTACATTGTTCCTCCCAAAGTTCATCACCTCACCCTTAACAACATAAGATTGCAGCTGCCTTTCCTCTGCTTACTTCATTAATCTTTTACACTTTGTTTACAATTTTCCTCACTAGTTACTGCTGCCAAATTTTGTATAAACTCCCAACTTCATGATGTTGCTCCCAATACCTAGGCTGAAAATGCGTTGCTGGAAAAGCGCAGCAGGTCAGGCAGCATCCAAGGAGCAGGAGAGTTGACATTTCGGGCATGAGCTCTCCTAGAAGCAGCCTCATTTGTCCACCTCTAGGAGGGGCAGAGGGGTCCTTGAAGATAAAGTCCCACTTATACTCCTGATGCCCAAGAATGTTTTAATTTGTTGAAATTCCAGCTGAAAAGAGCCAATATCAGTAATTTGAGAACAGGTGCAGGAGAAATGTTTGACCAAGAAGACAGTAAAGCAGTGATAGCATTGTAAAGCATTAGGTTCAACCCAAACAAAGTTCCAAAAGTCAGAAAGATGTGACATTCAAGCTTTATGGTGATGGTGCAATTGATTTGTATTCAGACAAGGAAGACAAAATAGACCTATACAAGAAATAAAGACGTATGGAATGAAATACATGGTAATAACTTCAGTGTAAAATTTACTATTGGCTAAGAAGCAGAGAGTGAATTGAGATTTACTTGACCAGTGAGAATTTTGCATTGGAGGTCTGACATGTCAGTGTTAGAAATAACAGGCAGATTCTTCCAAGTTTAATCCTGTTCATGTCTGCAGTGGGACTGCAGTCGACTGTCTGCAGTCGACATTTCGGGCATGAGCTCATGCCCGAAACGTTTATTCTCCTGCTCCTTGGATGCTGCCTGACCTGCTGCGCTTTTCCAGCAACACATTTTCAGCTCTGATCTCCAGCATCTGCAGTCCTCACTTTCTCCCAATACCTAGGTCCAGGCTAAAGGAAAGCAAAGAGAGGGACTTGCACACTGGTTTGGAGGTGGGTGCTGGAAATGTTTGAAAAACTTTATTGGCTATTTTGCCATCATACTCCTACCTCCAATCACCTTTCCCCAGGGAAGATAGAGCATGATGGGAACGCATGGGATATCAACAAGAAACCACTTGATATGGGACAATTATTAAATTTTCAGATTCTTCCATGAGGAAATGAATCAAGCTGTGTGTATAACTCAGCTGTTCATGTGAGGTGAGTGCACATCAGAAGGGGTGGAGCAGCTTGACAGCTCCAGTCGATCTGACCTTTACATGATAAAGCAGGTATCACCCATGGGCATTGTTCCCCCTCATGTCCCTTCAGCAGTACTCACATTGTTGTCACAAGAAAGCCTGAGTCACCTGGCTATCTCTCCTTAAACACAGATCCTGGCAATGAGATCTTAGTTGACTGCTTCCAATGAGATCATGTCTAAAGTCCCACTGCAGACATGAACAGGATTAAACTTGGAAGAATCTGCCTGTTATTTCTAACACTGACATGTCAGACCTCCAATGCAAAATTCTCACTGGTCAAGTAAATCTCAATTCACTCTCTGCTTCTTAGCCAATAGTAAATTTTACACTGAAGTTATTACCATGTATTTCATTCCATACGTCTTTATTTCTTGTATAGGTCTATTTTGTCTTCCTTGTCTGAATACAAATCAATTGCACCATCACCATAAAGCTTGAATGTCACATCTTTCTGACTTTTGGAACTTTGTTTGGGTTGAACCTAATGCTTTACAATGCTATCACTGCTTTACTGTCTTCTTGGTCAAACATTTCTCCTGTTCTCAAATTACTGATATTGGCTCTTTTCAGCTGGAATTTCAACAAATTAAAACATTCTTGGGCATCAGGAGTATAAGTGGGACTTTATCTTCAAGGACCCCTCTGCCCCTCCTAGAGGTGGACAAATGAGGCTGCTTCTAGGACCTCCATCCAATTCGGAATGGTGGGTGAATTCAGTGGTTAGAAAGTCAGTGAGATTTATTGACGTTGTGGTTGGAATCATACAACACAGAAGAGGCCCTTTGGCCCATTAAGTCTGTACCATCAAAAATGTACGTCTACCTACACTGGTCCCACTTTTCCACACTAGGCCCATAGCCTTGAATTTGATGACACTTAAAGTGTACATCCAAGTATTTTTTTAAAGGTTATGAGGCCTCCTGTCTCAGCTACCCTCCCATGCAGTGCAATCCAGATCCCGTCCACCGTCAGAGTGACAATGCTTTTCCTCAAATCTCCTCTAAACCTCCTACCTTTCACGTTAAAATTATGCCCCTTTGTTATTGACACTTCAACTAAGGGCAACAGCTATTGTCCATGCCCCTCAAAATCTTATACATCTCTATCAAGACACCACTCAATCTTCTCAATTCCAAATTAAACATTCCAAGCCTGTTAAGCCTCGCTTCATAGCTAAAATGTTCCATCCCAGGCAATATCCTGATGAATCTCTTTTACACCTCTTCCAGTGTGATTACATTCTTCCTATAGTATGGTAACCAGATCTGCATACAGTGGCCAAATATAAGTCCTGTACTGTTTCAAAATAGCCTCCCTGCTTTTATAATCTATGCGACAAATTATAAGATAAGCATCATCTTTGCTTTCTTAACTTGACCTTGTTAATCTGTCCTTCTGCCTTCAGGGATCTGTAGACAAGCAATCCAAGATCTCTCTGTTCATCTGAGCTTCCTATTGTATTTGTATTCATTGTGCAATCCCTTGTCTTTTTCCTTCTTCCCAGGTGCATTACCTCACAGTTATCAAGGTGAATTTCCATCTGCCACTAATCTGGCCACCTGACCAATCTGTTTATATCCTCCTGTAATCTAACACCCCCTTCCTCACTGTCAACCACCAGCCAATCTTGGTGTCATCCACAACCTTACTTATCATCACCCCACCCCTGCATTGTTTCTGAATATCAATAAGGGGACCACCACAGTACACCAAGCTCCAGTCATACAATCTCCCAACAACACTCTATGTATCCTGTCAATTTTGGATCCATCATTCCAAGTTACCCTGGATCCCATGATCTTTATCAGTTTTGCATGTCAAAGAACTTACTGAAATCCATAAACATTAACCAATAGCCCTGGCCTCATTCATTACATGGTTATCTGTCCCACCACATAAGTGTTGCCAATGTGAGAAGAAGAATTTGAAGATGTTTTATGGTGGAGGAAGTGTTGGAATTTGGCAGATTCAAGATGACACAGGCACTGTACTTTTAAGACTGTTACATAACATAATGACATATATTCTTCAAGTATAAAGATACCCACCTTGCCATCAGCCATTCTGTATCACTAAGTTAGTGTAGTCAGCCAGCTATGTGAATGTTATGGACAGTAACATCATAAGCACAACTCCAGATATTACAACTGTGTAAATAGGTAGTGTTGTTAATAAACTTCAAGGCATCCATCTCAGCAAGTTCCTAATTCTGTGTGGTATATATTATGGGTATTAATAAATAGAAAACTAAAATGACAAAGTTATTCATCACAGCTAGTTAGTGCCAGTACATGGATGCAAAATGCTGAGTAGGTTACAGCAACACAGCAGTTGTGGAAAGTTCCTTTGCCTAACAGTCATCCATCAGTCTGTTCAAGTTCAGAATCCATGCCCACCAGCTACATGCAATTTCACTCACCCTAAAACCTGCTTGTATATAAAATAATTTGATCAGTCCAGAAAACTGTCCACAAGACATGATGAACCTGAGTGCAACTAAGATATCCTCAACCAATCTATAATTCCAGAATGGAGACCCCCAACAACAGGTATTTGTCCGGTTCATAACTGTTCACGCATCTTACAGTGGTATAAAAGGTCGTCACAACATTGAAGACCAAAGGGCCTAGACTGTTCTATGTTTTATGTTCTAGATCCTGTGTAATGGGTTTGTTTGGATTTCTATTGACTGCAAGTTTGTGTTGAAAATCCCACCAATAAACAAGTGCAAGCATAATGAGCAGTTCCATTTCCCAACAGCTACTGAATCTGGGGTCACTATTCATTGATTTTTTTTTCCCACTGGAGCACATTCCCTAGAATGAGATGTAACCCTGCTTCCTTCCCTGTTGGGCTAGGGATATCCTGATGATGACATTATTACTCTATATTTTATAATTTCCTCAATCTTCTATTACTTTACTGTATTTTCTCCTAGCCTGTGTGGTTAATCAAATTCCTTCCCTTTTTACTCTGTTATTTTTATATTTCTCTGCCTCTGGGCAATAGATTTGCTCCTCAGTTTTTTTCACTATCCCATCCTCCAGCCAATATGTGATTTTGTAGAAACTCTGCAATCAGCCCATTGAGTCTGTTTTGACTCTCCGAAGAGCATCTCACCCGGACCCATCCTCACAACCTACCCCTTTAATTCTGTATTTCCCATGTCTAATCCACCTAGCCCTTACATCCCTGGACATTATGGAGCAATGTAGCATGGCCAATCCACCAAATCTGCACATCTTTGGACTGTGGGAGGAAACTGGAGCACCTAGAGGAAACCAATGTAGACAAGAGGGAAATGTTCAAACTCCACACAGACAGTTGCTCTAGGCAGGAATCAAACCCAGGATTTTGGCACTGTGAGACAGCAGTGCTAACCACTAGGCCACCATGCTGTCAGGTCTCCATGATTTGCAGGATCAAACTCTGAGGCAAATTTGTGTCAGGAACTTCAGCACTAATCTGGTGCTGATGACCTGAGAAGAATGTTTGTCTTGCAGCAGACATGCATTTTTTCTGATTTGTCTCTCAATGTGGACCAAACCTAGGTGCTTGGCAGCTTCTAAATCTGGGCTTGGGCAGTGGATTCAAATGTCAAGGTAGTTGTCAAAATGTAAATTTCCAAGCATTGGTATTTTCACTTCCCTGAAGGCAAATTTTAATGGTATAATTGATAAGGAAAATCAATCTTTGGCTGATGGCTATGAGAATGCATTATCTGGAGACCTGTCATGTAGATGAATAGGCAACTACCACAAGAAGGTAAAAACAATGACTGCAGATGCTGGGAACCAGATTCTGGATTAGTGGTGCTGGAAAAGCACAGCAGTTCAGGCAGCATCCAAGGAGCAGTAAAATTGATGTTTCGGGAAAAAGCCCATCATCAGGAATAGAGGCAGAGTGCCTGAAGGGTGGAGAGATATCTCCCGAAACATCGATTTTACTGCTCCTCGGATGCTGCCTGAACTGCTGTGCTTTTCCAGCACCACTCTAATCCAGAACTACCACAAGCATCCAATTGCTCAGACTGAAATACTGCTCTTCAACGTGGTGGAACCACAGGGTAAAAACAATGACTGCAGATGTTGGAAACCAGATTCTGGATCAATGGTGCTGGAAGAGCACAGCAGTTCAGGCAGCATCCAAAGCGCAGCGAAATCGACGTTTTGGGCAAAAGCCCTTCATCAGGAATAAAGGCAGTGAGCCTGAAGTGTGGAGAGATAAGTTAGAGGAGGGTGGGGATGGGGAGAAAGTAGCTTGGAGTACAATGGGTGAGTGGAGGAGCGGATGAAGGTGATAGGTCAGGGAGGAGAGGGTGGAGTGGATAGGTGGAAAAGAAGATAGGCAGGTAGGACAAGTCCGGACAAGTCATGGGGACAGTGCTGAGCTGGAAGTTTGGAACTCAGGTGAGGTGGGGGAAGGGGAAATGAGGAAACTGTTGAAGTCCACATTGATGCCCTGGGGTTGAAGTGTTCCGAGGCGGAAGATGAGGCGTTCTTCCTCCAGGTGTCTGGTGGTGAGTGAGCTGCGGTGAAAGAGGCCCAGGACCTCCATGTCCTCGGCAGAGTGGGAGAGGGAGTTGGGCCACGGGGCGGTGTGGTTGATTGGTGCGGGTGTCCTGGAGATGTTCCCTAAAGTGCTCTGCTAGGAGGCGCCCAGTCTCCCCAATGTAGAGGAGACCGCATTGGGAGCATCGTATACAATAAATGATATTAATGGATGTGTAGGTAAAACTTTGATGGATGTGGAAGGCTCCTTTAGGGCCTTGGATAGAAGTGAGGGAGGAGGTGTGGGCACAGGTTTTACAGTTCCTGCGGTGGCAGAGGAAAGTGCCAGGATGGGAGGGTGGGTTTTTGAGGGGCGTGGACCTGACCAGGTAGTCACGGAGGGAATGGTCTTTGCGGAAGGCGGAAAGGGGTGGGGAGGGAAATATATCCCTGGCGGTGGGGTATTTTTGGAGGTGGCGGAAATGTCGGAGGATGATTTGGTTTATGCGAAGGTTTGTAGGGTGGAAGGTGAGCACCAGGGGCGTTCTGTCCTTGTTACGGTTGGAGGGGAGGGGTCTGAGGACGGAGGTGCGGGATATGCATGAGATGCGTTGGAGGGCATCTTTAACCACGTGGGAAGGGAAATTGCGGTCTCTATTTGAAGGAGGCCATCTGGTGTGTTCTGTGGTGGAACTGGTCCTCCTGAGAGCAGATACGGTGGAGGCGGAGGAATTGGGAATACGGGATGGCATTTTTGCAAGAGGTAGGGTGGGAAGAGGTGTAATCCAGGTAGCTGTGGGAGTTGGTAGGCTTGTAAAAAATGTCAGTGTCAAGTCGGTCGTCATTAATGGAGATGGAGAGGTGCAGGAAGGGGAGAGAGGTGTCAGAGATGGTCCAGGTAAATTTAAGGTCACGGTGGAATGTGTTGGTGAAGTTGATGAATTGCTCAACCTCCTCGCGGGAGCACGAGGTGGCACCAATGCAGTCATCAATGTACCGGAGGAAGAGGTGGGGAGTGGTGCAGGTGTAATTACGGAAGATCAACTGTTCTACGTAGCCAACAAAGAGACAGGCATAGCTGGGGCCCATACGTGTGCCCATGGCTACCCCTTTGGGCTGGAGAAAGTGGGAGAATTCAAAGGAGATGGTGGAACCACCATTTAATGGGATCTGATATGTTTCACTCATTTCTGAAGCCAATGATGGAAATACACAATTGTGATGTTCACCGATTTGCTTATAAAGATCTGTTGGCAGCTTCTGTCCATCTAAAAAGAGCTAAGCAATTTAATTCTCAATTTTTTTTTCAACTGTTGACTATGTTCCTTCAGTGCCATGTTAGGCAGCAACAATCCAAACTTGACTCTTTTTATGTTTTCATGGCATGTGAGCATTGCTGGTTGGGCCAACATTTATTGCCCATTTCTCATTACTTTTCAACTGAGCAGCTTCCAGGGCCAATTCAGAAGGCAGTAAGAGTCATCCACTTTGCCGTGAGTCTGGAGTCACCTGTAGGCCAGACCAAATAGGACATCAGATTGTTGGCGAAAATGGTGAGGAAACAGGCAGCATATTGTTGGTGATGGCCAGTTGTGAAGCTGCTGCTGTGGCCACTGTCCCTTTTAGGACAATGCCCCATGTCAGGTCAATCCCACCAATGGCCAGGGTTGAGGACATGGTTGAGAGGGTTGCCTCAATGCCTCAGAGATCAGGTAGGCTGTGGGCTGTCAGGGCTAGGCAGGCCAGCTAAGTTGACCAAATTCCTGATAAATACCAGGCTAGCATCCTAATGGTACAGCATGTATCAGCTGATTAAGATCCAGCAGTACTGCTACACCTACAGAGATGAAAGATGTGTAGTAATGTCACACTTTTTATGACCAGTGGATGTTTTTATGACCACTGGTTTATAGCCAATAAAGTACTTTTCTAAGTTTTGTCCCTAGCATAATGGAGGTAACATGGCAATTAATTTGTGCACAGCCAGGTCTCGCAAACAGCAATGCAATACTGACCAGACAGTCAGTGCTTTTTGTGATATTAAAATATTGGCCAGGATCCCAGGGCTGGCTCTCCTGCTCTTCTTAGAAATAGTACCAAAGCAAGTCGATGGATCTCTTTCAAGAGACAGTTTCTCTAACAGTGCAGTGCTCCCTCAGTATTCACAGTATCAATTTTGATTTTTGGACTCAAGCTCAAGAGAAGGATTTAAATCCAGAACGGTACAACTCAGAGACAAGATTGCTACCAGCTGAGCTGTGGTTGACATCATGGTTATTAATCCTTAGTTCTTTCTGTAATGCAGCTCAAATAAAAAGCTGTACAACTGAATGTAGGTTTTTCTGTAGTTTGGTTTGAACATTCTTATACATGATGGTGAGCTTTCATGCATTTCTGGCAAAGCCTAAAAAAGGCTCATGAATGGGACAAAAATAGTTCAGTGAAGAGCTATGCATGTAATTAATGATAGCCTTTACAGAATCATTCTAGGGCTGAATTTCCTCACATCTGTTTTGTTTCTGCAACAATTGGCAGAGACTGCATTTAGATGACTGGACACAATGGGTCTCCTTCTGTGCTATGTTTGTCTATACAGAGAAATGGGAGCCTTGGAATTAAACACCTCAACCATCCCGAGCAATTCCCCACCCCCACAAAAGTAGAGAATGTTGAAGAAAGGGGAAAAACTGAGAAAACGGTAAAATATTCCAAATGTGCATTTCTACAATGGCAGATTTTGAGCTGTCTATGGAAAGCAGAGGACCCTTTGTTAGTCTATTTCAATTGGCTTTCTCAGAGCAAATGGGAGCCTAATTTCAAACTTGGATTTTTGTGTGTTTGACTAGGCTCAGAAAATGTAGCAGTGAATTGGAGGCAGGAGTTGGTAACTCTACAGGATTATAGCAATCCATGTGAGCCAGAAGAAATGGGACTATTAGACCTAGTTTCTCAGGAAGCATTTGATCTCAACCCACTATTCCCAGCCTCTTTCTGTCTGTTGGGATTATTGACCTTCCTTCCTGTCACCTCTACAGGTGCTTTATCCTCTATCCAAGTGATTACACCATCCCACCCATCATATCCAATGGCCGTTCTCTTCATCATCCCAACCTCACACTCTTCACTCCAATGTTTTATTGTTCCTGTGCTGTGATTGCAGATTCAGGTTGCTGCATTTCCCCCTAGGTGCCAGCCAGTCAAGCTATCCACTGAGTCAGCTGGATGAGGAATTCTAGAATGAGATCCTGCTGCTGACTTTGGAAGGTGCTTCAAGTGTTTCCATCCTCCCCCATTCCCTTGTCAGTAATCCATTGGCTTCAGGGTTTTGCAATGCTCTGCTAGAGCAAGAGATGTCCTGACAAATTTACCAACATTGATTTCCATCATATACTCTAATCTTCCTAGAGGTAAATCACATGTCAGCCTCATAATTTAAAAGGTTAACCCTATCAAATATCTTTTTCCTTAAGAGTAAACAATATAGAACTACATCATGCAGCTATCAGCACTCCCAATTCCTCCAGCTACACAGGGAAAACATTATCCTTTTAATTATAGAGACATCACCAGGTCAGCTGCGATAGACTGTGAGGGAATATGACAATGAATTGGAAAGTGATAATAACACAGGACATGTTGACTACACCTAATCATTCCTTACCTTTCCAAATATGTATAAATCCTGTCCCTCAGGATTCCCTTCACCAACTTGTCCACCACCAAGGTCAGGCTCACCAGTCTATAGTTCCCTGACTTGTCCTTACCACCTTTCTTAAATAATGGCACCACGTTAGCCAACGTCCAGTCTTCCGACGCCTCATCTGTGAACTATCGATGATACAAATATCTCAGCAAGGGGCCCACAGAGTTCTAAGGTACACCTGATCAGGTCCTGGGGATTTATCCACCCTGATGCATTTCAAGACACCCACCACTTCCTCCTCTGTAATATGGACATTTTTCAAGATGTCATAATCTATTTCCCCACATTCTATAACTTCCATGTCCTTCTCCATAGTAAACACTGATGCAAAATACTCATTTAGTATCTCCCCCATCTCCTGTGGCTCCACACAAAGGCTGCCTTGCTGATCTTTTGAGGGGTCCAATTCATTCCCTAGTTATCTTTTTGTCCTTAATGTATTTGTAAAAACCCTTTGGATTCTCCTTAATTCTATTTGCTAAAGCTATCTCATGTTCCCTTTTTGCACTCCTGATTTTCCTCTTAAGTATTCTCTTATCTGCCTTTATACTCTTCTAAGAATTCACTTGATGTATCCTGACTATACCTTACATATGCTTCCTTCTTTTTCTTAACCAAACCCTCAATTTCTCTTGTCATCCAGCATTCCCTACACCAACCAGCTTTTCCTTTCACCCTAACAAGGAATATACTGTCTCTGAACTCTCGTTATCTGATTTTCAAAGGCTTCCCATTTTCCAGCTGTCTCTTTACCTAGGAACACCTGCACCCAATCAGCTTTTGAAAGTTCTTGCCTAATACCGTCAAAATTGGCCTTTCTCCAATTTAGAACTTCAGTTGTTAGATCTGGTCTATTCTTTTCCATCACTATTTTAAATCTAATAGAATTATGGTTCCTGGCCCCAAAGTGCCCCCCCACTGACACTTCAGTCACTTGCCCTGTCTTATTTCCCAAGAGTAGATTAACCTTCCAATACTTAAGAAAGATAGTAAGGACAAGCCAGGGAACTAGAGACCGGTGAGCCTGACATCGCTGATGGGCAAGTTGTTGGAGGGAATACTGAGGGACAGGATTTACATGTAAGGACTGATTAGGGATAGTCAACAGGCTTTGTGCATAGGAAATTATGTCTCACCAACTTGATTGAGTTTTTTGAAAATGGAACAAAGGATTGATGAGGGCGGAGCTGTGGACGTGATGTACATGAACTACAGTAAGCATTCGACAAGGATCCCCATGAGATGTACATCATGGAAACAGACCCTTCGGTCCAATTCATCCATGCTGACCAGATATCCCAACCCAATCTAGTCACACCTGCCAGCACCCAGTCTACATCCCACCAAACCCTTCCTATTTATACACCGATCCAGATGACTTTTAAATGTTGTAATTGTACCAGCCTCCACCACTTCCTCTGACAGCTCATTCCATACACATACCACCCTCTATGTGAAAAAGTTGCTCCTCAGGTCTCTTTCATATCTTTCCCTTCCCTCCCTAAACCTATGCCCTCTAGGCCTGGACTCCCCCACCACAGGGAGAAGACCTTGTCTATTTACCCTATCATGACCCTCATGATTTTATAAACCTCTATAAAGTCACCCTTCAGCCTCTGATGCTCCAGGGAATTCAGCCCTAGCCTATTTAACCTCTCCTAATAACTCAAATCCTCCAACCCTGACAACATCCTTGTACATCTTTTCTGAACCCTTTCAATTTCACAAAGTTAAAAATCACACAACATCAGGTTATAGTCCAACAGCTTTATCTGGATGCGCTAACTTTCAGAGCGCTGCTACTTCATCAGGTGGTTGTGGAATATAAGATTGTAAAACACAGAATTTATAGCAAAAGTTTACAGTGTGAAATAACTGAAATTATTTGTTGAAAATGACCTGGATAAAGGTCTTTTTCAATATATAATTTCAGTTACATCACACTGTAAATTTTTGCTATAAATTCTGTGTTTTACAATCTTATATTCCACAACCACCTGATGAAGTAGCAGCGCTCTGAAAGCTAATGCATCCAAATAAACCTGTTGGACTATAACCTGATGTTGTGTGACTTTTAACTTTGTTCACCTCATTCCACACCAGCATCTACGAATCAAGTTTCACAACATCCTTTGGATAGGAAGGAGACTAGAATTGCATGCAATATTCCAAAAGTGGGCAAAAATGTCCTGTACAGCTGCAACATGACCTCCCAACTTCTGTACTCAATACTCTGATCGATAAAAGAAAGCATACCAAACACCTTCTTCACTATCCTGTCTACCTGCGACTCGACTTTCAAGGAGCTATGAACCTGCACTCCAAGGATTCTTTGTTCAGCAACACTCCCGAGGACCTTACCATTAAGTGCATAAGTCCTGCTGAAATTTGCTTTCCCAAAATGCAGCACCTCGCATTTATTTGAATTAAACTCCATTTGCCACTTCTCAGCCATTGATCCATCTGATCAAGATTCTATTGTAATCTGAGGTGACCTTCTTCACTGTCCACTATACCTCCAATTTTGGTGTCATCTGCAAATTTACTAACTATACCTCTTAAACTCAAATCCAAATCATTCATATAAATGACAAAAAGTAGTGGACCCAGCCCCGATCTTTGTGGCACTCCAATGGTCACAGGCCTCCAGTCTGAAAACCAACCCTTCACCACCAACCTCCATTTTCTACCTTTGAGCTAGTTCCTAGTCCAAATGGCTAGTTCTCCCTGTATTCCATGAGATCTAACCTTGCCAACCAGTCTCCCATGGGAACCTTGTCAAACACCTTACTGAAATCCATATAAATCACGTCTGCTGCACTGCCCTCATCAATCCTCTTTGTTACTTCTTCAAAAAACTCATTCAAGTTTGTGAGACATAGTTTCCCATGCACAAAGCCATGTTGACTATCCCTAATCAGTTCTTTCCTTACCAAATGCATGTTTATCCTTTCCCTCAAGATTCCCTCCAACAACTTAGCAAGGGGTTATTTTCCCTGGAATGTCAGAGGGGTGACCTTATAGAAGTTTATAAAATCATGACAGACATGGATAGGATAAATAGGCAAAGTCTTTTCCCTGGGGTGAGGGAGTCCAGAACTAAAGGTTTAGAGTAAGAGGCAAAATATATAAAAGAGACCTAAGGGGTAACTTTTTCATGCAGATGGTGGTGTGTGAATGGAATGAGCTGCCAGAGAAAGTGGAGGAGGCTGGTACAATTGCAAAATTTAAAAGGCATCTGGATGGGTATATGAATAGGAAGGGTTTAGAGGGATATGGGCCAAGTGCTGGCATATGGGACTAGATTGGATTGGGATATCTGGTCAGCATGGACAAGTTGGATCAAAGGGTCTGTTTCCATGCTGTACATTTCTTTGACTCTATGACAGTCATCCATTTCTTAAAGATGCACCAGTCCTTGAGTGGCACCGAGTGAACAATTCAGTGAATAAAAACCATCTTTACTTTCTGTTTGCATACAGACAGAATTAGTGCTCTGCAGACATTAATAGCCAATTTTTATTTACAGTTTACAATCTCTGAAGTCAGCATTAAACTGGGTATATAAACATTGGAGACAGTGTGTACCATGAAGATAGATGATTTGAACACATGCAGCCTTCCGAAGTAATAGTATCTATTACTGAGCTGCTGGAACATTCCCAACTGCCTCTGCAGAGATCTGTGAAGCAATTTGCTGCTGATTCTCAGACACTCAGGAAGGCAGCGACACTGAATGTAATGTCATTCAATCAGATCAAAGCTAAACTTTTCTATCGACTCCACTTTCATACTCTATCCTGATATCCACTGATCCCCTTAGTGCACAAAAACATCTTTCAATTGAAGTCTTGAACGTATTCAACAATTGAGCATCCACTATTCTCTAGGGAAGGAAATGCAAAAGAATTATAATCTTCTGAAAGAAGAAATGACTCCTCATTTTAATTTTAAAATGAACACAGGAGTAGTTGCAGGCCATTCGTCCCTTTAAGTGTACTCTGCCATCCCAAATCATGGTTAATTATTGACATCCTTACCATTTTCCTGCACTATCCCATAACCTTTTGGATGTAAACATATGGAACTTAGGACTTGGGCTTACAGCTCACACACCTGGTCTGGGAAAGAAAGTGTTCCTGGAAGCTGACCCTTCTGCCCCTCACTGGAGAGAAAGACCCAGCCTCGGGATCTGATTGACCAGAAACTCCAGCAGTACCAGCAACTCCAGAATCTCAGCAGTGGGTGGTGACAACACTGTAGACAGCCTCACAAGGAGGCCCCATGGAAGCTGACCTATGGTGGATATTGAGGATGGAGATGTTTTGGGAAGGTTTGGGAGGAGGGTGAGTTCAGCAGATAGGTTTTACAGTACAAGCAGGAAAGGGAGTTAGGGGAAGGTTACCACCATCAGGAGATGCAAGTCATGAACAAAGGGCACCCGCTGAAAACGACACTTCTTTTTCTCCCACTGTTCTATTAATTACTGCAAAAATATGGAAGACCCATTCTTGCCTGCACCAACTATATTTTGGCGTGGTTTGCATATTTTCAGAGTCAATAGTGCTTCAACAAGCCTTCATCATTTATATAGATATGGTATCTGAAGGCTGCTGAATTTGGCCCCACTGCCCTCTATGATATGGGGTGATTGAGGGTGTACTGGTTACCCTTCTTTTATCACATGCCCCTCTACCCAAAACACACTTGGCAGGGGCATGTAATTCCCAGCCTTTGCTGTCATTAACATCTTAAGATCTATCAATCTCTATTTGAATGATTGAACGTACACTGCCCTCTGGATAAAAAATGTTAAAGATTCATGAACTTCTCAGTTCTAAATGACCTGTCCCTAATTCTGAAACTGCACACCCTGGTTCAACATGGGGAAACGGGTTTCATGTAACTTACCCCACTGAGCCATGTAAACGTATTGTGTCCTTCAACAAAATCATCACTCATTCTTCTAAACTCTATCAGTTCAGTCTTCTCAATGTTTCCACATAGCAGAGTCTCACTATCCCAGAAATTAGCTTGGTAAACCTTGGCTTTTATCTCTCTACGGCAAATACATTCTTCCTTGTTCTCAGTCAATGACCCCTGATTTAGTCTCTCTGTCAGCAGCCACTTCAATGTCTCTAAGATCAAGTCTCATTCTTTTGAATCCTAAGATTGTAGAAACATGGAAAATAGGAACAGGAGGAGACAATTCTAGCTTGCTCTGCCATTCAATATGATCATGGCTGATCATCACACTCTGTTCACACTTTTGCCTCATAACCTTTGATCCCTTTAGTCCTAAGAACTATATCCATCTTCTTCTTGAAAACATACAATGTTTGGCTTTCTGTTGCAGAGAATCCCACATGCCCACCATTGTCTAGGTGAAGGAAGTTTTCCTCATCTCAGTCCGACCCCAGACCTTAGACTGTGACCCCGTCTTCTGGTTTCCCCAAAACATCAAGAATATCTTCCTGACTTTTCCTGCCTAGTCCTATTTGAATTTTATAAATTTGTTCTCCTCAAGTTTCTCCTCGTAGGGAAGCTTTACATTCCAGAGGTCAACCTTTGCTGCAAACCGCCTGAGGAAATTTGGCTTCAGGTCTACCTGTCCATCTGTTTTTCCTTCTATCTCCAATTCTGAGGGATGGAATAATCGTTTCCAATGGATTTATCAATGCTTTTAGGCAGCATACTGGTTCTGCCTTCTGTTTCAGAGAAGGAGATCAAAATTATACAGTGCCTGAGGGGTGGTATTCTCCAAGAACTATATAATTGAAGTAGACATCCGTACTCTGATACTCCTTTACGTTATGACTGAGACTGAAGAAGTGCATTGTTAGTCTCATCTCACTACTGCACAGATCATAACACAAGATAAAAATATCTTTCCCAGTTACTGAGATGACTCATTAAATACCTCAACCACATCGGATTTAAAAACAAAATTTATCAACCATGTTTCTTTCTAAGCACAAAGTAAATAGTTTATTATCCAAACAAAATATATTCATTAAGGATGCAATAACTAGTTGATATACACAGTCAGTAATATTAATGTCAACCCCTTTAAATTATCCAAAACACACATACAAAATATACAAGGAAAATAGAGAAAAACAAGTTCTCTTTGCAGAGTTGCATTTTAGAAAAATATTACATTTTCTGGACATTTGGGCTATTCTTGAATAATAGGGTGTAGAATGTTCAGAGGTCTGTCATTCTGATGTCTGATACTTGTGATCTGGTCACTAATCACTTGTGATTGTCTTTCAAGTATTGGTACACATATCTTGCTCATGAAATATGATATTGAGAAGTTCCTTCAATCGTCTTTTCAGGAGGACAAATAGGTTTCACCCTGAACTCAATAAGAGGGTTTTCTTTTTAGAAATAGGAGAAATCAGCTGGGCAGCTCTCCTTCACAGATTTTGCTTCCCCACCAATTCTAGATTTCAAAGCACCATCCATCCAGTCACTGCTCAAAACAGTCCCAGCAAAGCAAGCGGTTATCGCCGGTAATATGAATCCTGGAAGACTTGCTAAAAGTATTTCCACTGTCTCAACGACGTCTTAAAGAAACCACTCCAGGTATTTCCATAATACCTAAAATATTTCCATGATCCTTCAAAATTTAAGTACTCCAAGAAATACTAAATATGAAGTTGATTTGTAACACTTGCAAGAAAGACTAACTACTGTTTGCCTTGCTAATTGCTTGCTACACTTGCACATTCAGTTTCCTTACTGTGTATACAAAAGCAGTCAATTCACTTTGAATATCAGTGGGCTTCTCATCTCTAATTTTTTTAACAATATACTTCTGCTTTGCTATTTTTCTACAAAATTGGGTAATTGCCCACTTGTTCAGAGTATACTCCATTTGTCCAATCTTTCAACCTATGTCTCTTTGTTGTTTCGATGCACCTGCTCACTGCTTTACTTTCTCAACTAGCTCAGTAGCATCAACAAATATGGTTACATCATACTTATGCCCCTCATCTATAGATTATCAACAATTGAAACTATGCATTGATCCTGCATCATTCCATTACATACACTTCACCATCTCAAACATGATCTTGGCCTACTGCCTGTTTGTTATCCATTAACCAGTGCTCAATCTGTTACACAATTCAATAGGTATGTATGTTTCTTTCATGTCAATCCAGCCATCACATCTATCAGCTTGCAACGTAACTTAATGAAGTTGTACCAGACAACTACTCCAGAAAATATCATCAGGTTTCATCTAAATATTCAGAACCTCAATTTATAACTTGCCTGTTAACAGAAATATCTTAAGCCTTAGGGGAGGAAGGGAAATTACAAATAAAATGGGTGAAGGAAAATTTATCCTCCTGTTCCCATGGATGATAATTTGTTCTGGCTCAAGGACATTCACATCAAAAGTCTGTCAAGGGTCATTATTGGCATATGCTCTGGCCCAAATGCTTCTTTTAGTTAGTTGCCATGACATGTCCCATGACATTTTGAAAATTGCCTGATCCAAATTCAAGTTAAACATTTCTGGAATATTTGGAGCCCAGAATTGATTCTCTTTGTTTATCCCTGTAAAATGGACATCACCAGGGATCAATTTGTACCTTGTTAACTCATTCCACTTCTTAGAAGCTGATTGACACAAATTGAATGCTGTGTTTTACACTGAAATTTATACCAGTAATAACACTTCAAAAGCACTTCAAATGCTCCCTTGACATAGGCAAGTTTTGCTCATACTGTCTGGCTGTAACTTTGCTTTTAAGGAGCAAGATAGCAATAGTCATTCAGCTGCCCCTTTTACACATCTCGACTTTCATTTTAAAATTTAAGAGACAAAATAAGTGGCCAAACAGCAGTCACCAGTTTAACATAACTGCACAAACTAGATTTTAGTTTCAGTGTTCTGATAACAGCCACTGTGCTAGACTTTGGGTCAGGAACCATGATACACTTGAAGATTCTTAAGGAGTGGTCAGTTCATAAACCATCCCTGGGAGTCTCATTCAGTTAGGGGTGAACTGCCCAGCTGAGGTCCAGGGATGGGAAGGGTTTTGTGGTAGTGAGAGTGGGTGCAGTGGGACTATCAGCAGCTCTGAGTGGCTGAGGGTCCCTCCAGAGTATGTTGATCAAGTAGGGAACTGTAGGAGTATCTCAGTATCCAGCAATTTCTATTGTGGCCATAGCGCCAAGCCAATTTAGTGCAGTAGAAATCCCTCCACTGACTGTCCTACAGCCTCACTTGTTACCATTAAACTCAATAAATCTATGCTGGACCACTTTGCAGCCCACACATTTGATCTTCATTTCCAACCTTCCCCCACTTTGTCAGCCTGCTGCTGTATGGCCGCCATCACATCAACTACACCTTCTGTCCCAACTCAAAATCACATTTTGTGCAGAATGTTCTCAACTAGCAATTCATCTGGGTACTTGCGGCTGGTCAGTGGTGCTACCTCCTCGAAAATAGGCTGAAACCAGGAACATGGCACAGACTGATGCAAGTGTGGAGAATTGCCTGCATACATGTCTCCAAATCTGCTCAGACTTGGGATGAAAAATCTTATCAAAATGTATGCCAATCAATTCAAAACATATAAAGCACCATATACCTCACGAATGGCAAGCATTACTTGGGGGGGTGGGGGGGGGGTGGTGGGGGGTGGTACCATGTGGAATATATTGTTTGACTCAATTACATTCCTCAGTACAATGTATCAATTGTTCCAGCTATTATTGAATGCATATTTCTCTCTCATACACACTTCTAACTGAATTCATATTAAGTTAAGTAAACTTTGTCATCTCATATTTTGTTTTTTTACGAAACTTCTTTAATTGACTTTATGAGAACAGAATCATTTGTTCAAATTGTTTCTAAAATAAAATCTGATATTGAAGAACAATGTAATTGTAAGCTGCACCATCAGAAAACAATTTGTTACGTCTTAGTATGCCTGCGCCTGAGTTTTTTCCTTTTATTAAATGCCTTTATTTTGCTTCTTACATCCTGAAATGTCATTTATTACAACTTTCTAAACAAGCGTCATAAGAAGATGGAGATGAGTGCACTGGACCAATGGATTATAAATAGTGCGTCATCCCTCTTGATGAAAGCACTAAATGACAACCTTTCAGTGCATGATTATCTGAATCATGAAGACGCCAAATTCTAGTGATTCCATAGCACTGTACAAGAGAGATAACAAAACCCCTGCACTGACTCATCACTAAGAACAAATTCCTCTCACACGCTGTCAACTCCTGGAATGTTATTCTCTTTAATTAAAACTGAAATGTGTTGTTAAGGGTTATTGAACATGCCCTGAAGTATTCATTCTAACAAATAGGCATCGGGGATTTATTGACAGTCGGGATGTGAGATGAAGCGAGCTATTTTATACAAATATTGACCTTTGTCTTAAATGTACTTTTTTTTGGAGTAGTAAAAAGTTATCTGGTTGTTTGATGTCACATTTTACATTTCTATTTCTGTTAAGACAGATCTTTACAGATAATGGAATTACATAGATAGCATTCCAAATCATGGAGGCTTCCCTTTTGAAAAATCTGGAAATTAATATCAATGGCAATTTTTGAATAAACACATTCCTTTTTTCTGTCACTAATATCTCAAAAACCAATTTCCAGGCATAATGTCATTTAGAATTTGGTGACAGTCTAACAATTTGTATCTGTAAATAACAAGAAGAACCGACAAAGAGTATCGGCTACTTGGATGAAATTTAGTAAAGAGATCTCATTCCTTCATGTTGTGGATTGGCTTTTAATGGAAGTGACTCTGTAATTGTTGGATTTCCCAGTGCATGCATAATCTGTCCACTGCCTTTGCCTGGATTATCAAGTCTTTTCTCGGTGTCTAAAATAGAATGGTGCCGAGAGTTTGTTAGAAGTCTGCTCATATCCAAAACTTCTAACGAATGTTGAATTATCATTAGTGTATTGTTAATCTCATGTCAAGGAATATTCTTTGCAGATGTCTGGGTGGGCAATATTGGCAATGGATCCATGCCTGGTTTATGAGCCTATCTTCATCCTAGAGACTCTCTAATAGTGTGGACATCAGTTGTCAGCCAGTAAAGTTTGTGGCAGGTTGGTGGTTTGAGCAGCAGCCCCCATTTCTTTCACTGCTTTCTCTCAGAGGCTGCCATTGTAGATTGGAAACCCATTTTGATGGTGGATCACCATTTTGGTAAAGACAGGGCATTTGCTTTGTATGATTGCATCAATTTTGGACAGCCTGTAGCTTAGTAGGATTGTCACTAGACTCATAATCCACAACCCAGAATAATGTTATAGGAACTTGTATTCAAATTTCAACAAGACATTTGGTGAAATTAGAATTCAATAAATATCTAGTCTAGTGGCAACTATATAACTAGTATCAATTGTTTACAAAACTCTTCTGATTTGCTAATGTCCTTTAATAAAGGAAATCTGTCATCTTTACCTAGTTAAATGTGACTGCAGACCTATACCACTGTGATTGAATTTTATCAAATTTCTGGGTAATTGGAGATTGACAATAAATGTTGTCCTCACCAGCAGCATCCACATTCCATGAATGAATTTTTAAAAGTTGGATAATGCTAATAGAGCGGAATTTAATGGGCACATTCAGACTGTCTTTGAAACATTTTCTTAGGCCTCTTTGTGTTAACAGGCTCCCTTACACAACTCTGAGTAGAGCATCTATGTAAATAGTCTTGCCTTTGATATTCCAATGATAATGCCCATTGTGTCAGCTATTGTGTCATTATCATGATCTCTGTACTTGATACACCTTGAAGGACAGTTATGGTTGTTCATTTGTGCTCTCACACAATCCACAAGAACCTAAGACCACACTATATTGATGATGCACTATAACTTGTCCAAGTCTCAGCATCCTAGAGAAGTGTGGGCAAAGCACTGCCCAATAAACTTTGAGTTTAATGTTGGGTCTGATAATACTTGAAATGTTAGTATGCAATTTGCCATAGGTGGAATTAACACCTTTGATTAATTAGTGTACCTCTTCATCATTAGCGTTTTGAGATGAATAGCTTTCAAGATAGTGGAAGTGAGAAATATTATCCAACACTTTCTTATGAATCTCAGTTTAAGGCATTGGATTTGAATAGTTCTGAAGAAGTTCTGAATAAGTCATACCAAACTCAGAATGTTAACTCTGTTTCTCTCTCCACAAATGATGCCAGACCTGTTGAGTTTCTCCAGTGTTCTCTGTGTTTGTTTCAGATTACCAGCACCTACAGTATTTTGCCTTTAATGGATTTGATACACTTAGTGTGGGTTGTTATAAAACTTTGGTTCTATTCCTGATGAAGGGCTTTTGCCCAAAACGTCAGTTTTCCTGCTCCTCGGATGCTGCCTGACCTGCTGTTCTTTTGCAGCACCACTCTGATCTAAACTTAGAACTCTGGTTTTCCTGGTATTCAGTCTAAGCCCCATTTGGTTGTAGGATTTTGTGAGTACATCAACCAAATATATTATATAATCCTATTTCTATGCACCAAAATGCAACATTAGGGCCATATGTCTACCCTTAGCATTTCTGGCTAAGAAATGCACATTTAACATTATATTCACACAAGGTGTTGGGCACAATTTTTCAGCTCAGAGACCCATATTTACAATTATATTTACCATATAAGTTGGTGCATGGGATCAAATAGGGAAGATGGTTTATGTTGCCAAGAAAAACAGCAATTGAAGATGACACACACACACACACACACACACACACACACACACACACACACACACACACACACACACACACACACACACACACACACACACACACACCAACTGATGAGCAGAAGTAGATCCACCTGCAACAACACCAGCCATTCATGTTTTATGCTGAGTGCTAGAGCCCCACTGTTCAAGGATTTTTATGAAGCTTCAAAAGTCAATTTATAAGCTGCATCATCAGCAAGATATGTTAGAAAATAGTTATCTTGGTTTTGGTCTCCAGTCAGTTGAGGTTAAAGAGTATACCATCAATGTGCATTATCTCACCAGGGGAAAACTTGTCAGATGTTAAGTTGCAGCATTGCTGTAATACAAATTGTGAATAATATTGGTACAATGACACACCTCTGTTTGACACCTGCTTTGACAGGGATGAAGCCAATGATGGAGTTATTGTATACTATTTCATGTGGGAGACAGACAATAATTGTGAACTTTGCTGTGCACCTATATTGCTTTAATACGTTTCAAGCGCAGTTAATTTCACTTTTGTGAGATAGAAGAAAGCCATGTGTGAAATGATATCATACCCTTTGATTTTTCTTGAAGTCAACGAGATATGATGATCATGTCAGTTAACCTTCTGGATGGTCAGAAGCAGCACTGGGTCTCTGGAAGGACAGGTTCTGTAATTAGTGACAGCAAGCTAAGAAAGAATACAGATAGAACTTTGCCAGCAGTTGAGAGCAATGCAATGATTGTGATCATCATAAAATTCCAAAGGTCACTTGAATTTCTTCATTGCCCCAGAACATCATGAAATACAGTATGTATCTGAGAGATCAACACGTTCCCTCTCTGTTCCAGTACAATTGTGAAGATACTGTAAGGACCAGAATCTATAATGCTTTCCAGATGGTTGACAGTAATTAGAGTCATAGAGATGTACAGCACGAAAACTGACCCTTTGGTCAAACTCATCCATGCCAACCAGATATTCCAACCCAATCTAGTCCCACCTGCCAGCACCTGGCCCATATCCCTCCAAACCCTTCCTATTCATATACCCATCCAAATGTCTTTCAAATGTTGCAATCGTAGTAGCCTCCACCACTTTCTCTGGCAGCTCATTCCATTCACGTACCACCCTTTGCGTGAAAAGGTTGCCCCTTACGTCTCTTTTATATCTTTCCCCTCTCACCTTAAACCTATGCCCTCTAGTTCTGGACTCCCCCATCCCAGGGAAAAGACTTTGTCTACTTATTCTGTTCATGCCCCTCATAATTTTATAAACCTCTCTCAGGTCACCCTCTCAGCCTCCAATGCTCCAGGGAAAACATTCTTAGCCTATTCAACCTGTCCCTATAGCTCAAATCCTCCAACCCTGACAACATCCTTGTAAATCTTTTCTGAACCCTTTCAAGTTTCACAATATCTTTCTGATAAGAAGGAGACCAGAATTGCATGCAATATTCAAGTTGGTGGAAGTTGGTGACATTCAGTTAGTGTGGAAGTGACTGCACCTTCTAAATAGTTCATTGGTTGTAAAGCATTTAGACATGCTCCTAGGTTGGGAAAAGATGTATAAAAAGGCTAAACTTTTCCTTTCTGGGTAAATGTATAGCAGTGTAGTAGTAAGAGTGGAATTAGAGCTAGGGAGTACTCTAGTTAATAGAAGCCTATAGCCCAGATTGTTACTTCTGTAGTCATTGTGAATCATGTCTTCAGAATATGTCTGTCAGTTGACATTAAAGGAAATGCTTTTTGATTCTTGTAGATAGAATCATTGCCATAACTGAGCATTGTTGCCTAAAATTGTATTGAAAAATGAAAAGAAACTGTAATCCTGCTTCAGCCTTGTTACTGTTCTTGCAGTCTGTAAATAACATATTTTAAAATAAATTAATATGGATCTTACACTAAGTACTGAAACCTATGACTAAAATACACATGTTCGTTATAGACAGAAAGCATTTTAAAAGCATCATTAACAAAGGGGCAATACAACTATAGCAAGATGAGAAAGCCAAACAATGATAGATCATCAGATTGTTTTTAAAAATCTCTGAATTTGATAAGTGTTTGCTTTCACTTGACTGACAAATTACATGCCTGACGGGAATGAATCCATGATGAACATTCAATGACATCATTTTGCTATACAACAGGAATTCAGTCAAAGCCCACGGAAATGCCAGTTAATGGTCCAGAGTTTACACTCTATAATCACAGACTATGTTTAAACGGTTGCTCACAAATTGACTTCTGCATGGTTTCCACAGTCTTAAATATCACTTCATCTTAACCAATAGAACAAACCATACTTTGGTATCCACCATTAACATAGTAGGTTCAGAATAGACACAGTTTATGCTCTTTTGGTCATTTTTGTACAAGATCTGTCTTCAAATTCTGTCTGCTTTGGCTTTCCTCACTTTATCATGTGAGCAGTATCTCAGCTATGAGCTATTGATGACGCACAGATTACATGGGTGGCTGTACATTTGTATTAAATTTCTGGGACACACAATATGGAATTGCAGAGTACTATGCTACAGGAAACATGAATTCAAATTAAAAATGTCATGTGTCAGTGATTTCTCATATCTAGTATTCAGCATTCAGTGTTTTGCAGCATGTATTGTCTGGTATCTCTGTTAGCACCTTTTGTTGCTTATGTTGATATGGCAGATATTTAAACTCAAACGTGACATTCACATCATGAAGAAAATCTACACAGAAAACAAATGTTCTACTAGTTGATGATGCGAGTGTTAAACTAACTCACATACTGTTAAAGCAACAGGAATTTCAATTCAATTATTTATCTATTTATTTATTTAAAAATCTAATTCTGTGATGGCCAAAGGCTAAATTGAAGCAAGCTTTGCAATTAATCATTCGAATCAAACTACAGTGGGTAGAAAGAACAAAATAGTGGTATGTATCACTGGAACAAGCTACACCTAGACCATGCTGGGGTCAGAGTTTTTGAATACAGTGTAACTAGGGAATTAGACAGAGTTTTAAAGTAAACAATGCAGGTGTAAACCATGGAGGCAAGGGATCAAGCATGAAAAGGCACATCATGAGTAGAAATAAGTTAAAAGAACAAAATAGTAATATGTGAAATGAGGGTCAGAGAATGCCAGGAAGAGACAAACAGAAAATAAATCTCAGAATACACCAGTAATCTAGACTAGATGTTGCAAAGATAATAAAATGACAAAATTAAAAATTCAGTGTCTGAATTCTGTGCAACATTCACAACAAAACAAATGAATTAATGCACTCAATGAAGGAAATAAATATAGTCTGATTGCCATTCCAGGCTGATAGGATCGGGTTCTGAATATCAAGGGAGATACGACCTTTAAGAAAAGGAAGAAGCAAGTTAAGGATGGAGATGCAGCACTGTTAATCAAGGTTGACAATTACACAATAGTTAGAGATGATATGGCTTCAGGAAATCTGGATATGGAAATAGTTTGTGCAGATGAGAGGAATATCTGAGGAAATAAATCACTTGTGGCAGTGATCTACAGACCCCTCCCCCAACAGTTATCACAATATGGGGAAAAAAAGCATACAAGAAAACAAAATTGTATGTTTGTGATACATGGTTGGCAACAATCATGGATGATTTTAATCTACATTTAATGTGGAAATATGGATTGGCAATAGTAGCCAGGATGAGGAATTCATTGAATGATTTCTATCTAGTATCTTAGAGCTGTACTTCGGAAACTGAACAGACAGATATCCAAGCATGGAAAATTGAACCAGGAAAAGGCTATTCTACCCATCAAGCCTGCTTCATTCAACATGATCATGACTAAACCTCAATTTCAATCCCAAATGCCTACTCTCCCCCCATACCTTTTAACATCTTTACCTGTAGGAATCTGTCTGTTGCTTTCTTAGATGTATTCAGTGACTTTGTCTTGATAGCCTTTTGTCATATATAATTCTATAGATTTACCAACCTCTGAATAATGATATTTCTCTTCATCTCTGTCCAAGTGGCTCATTGCATTACCTGAGACCTTGTTGTGGAAACCACCTTGACAATGGGAAATATCATTCCTGCATTCAGTCTTCTAGCTCCCTCAGAATTGTATCTGCTTCAGTAAGATTCTCTCTCTTTCTTCCACACTCCAGTGAACATTGACCCAGTCAACCAAATCTCTTCATAAACAACAAAAACAGGGATCAGACTGGTAAACCTTTGCTGCACTCTCTTTATCACAAGTACATCCTTCTTTGGTAATAAGATCCAAACAGTAGGTATGTTCTCACCAAGGCCCTGTGCAGCTGCAGTGAGACTTCCTTGCTTCTCATGCTCTGAATGATGATTTGCTATCTGAATTGTTTGCTCTATCTGCATGCTTTCATTCAGTGACTGGTGTACAAGAACACCCAGATTTGTTGTTACTTCAAATTTCCCAATCTAAATAATACTTCTAAGATAATACTTTTTAAATTATACTCTGCTATTCTGTTTTTCTTACTGAAGTGAACTTGGTATTTTTAATGGGACAGGATTAATTGATGAGTAAATGGAGCCCTAGGTAGCAGTGGGTAAGGATATGGTTAAGTTATACATTACAATGGAAATGTCTGGAATGAGTGGACTGTCTTTTGAGGATAGCTTAGACAGACTAGGCTTTTTTTCCCCTGGAGTATGGAATAGAGGGAAGTGACTTGATTGAAATATGTTAGATCCTGAATGATCTTGACAAGAAGAACATTGAAATGATGTTTCCCTTGTGAGTAAGTACAGCACTGAGGGAGCACAGTTAAAAAATTAGGGATTGTCCTTTCAGGAGAAACACGGGAATAAAGCTTTTCTCTGAGAGGGTTTTGAGAGTTCTGGACATGTGTTGAGGGGCTGAATGGTCTAATTCTGATGTTGTTTCATATGTTTATATGTTGGAATAATCTATTGATAGTCATGCAGAGTGTAATCGTCTTTAAAGTTTCCCCATTGTGTGGATGAGAAGTAGTATTGGGCTATTTTCAAACCTTGTCCTTTCCCATCTTAATTCAATTTGTTGTTTTGAATTCTGTAGCTGCTAACCTCTGAGATGTACCTGCAAGTAACAAAGAGAGAAATTTACAGTTCAGCAAGAGTCTCACAAAAGAATTTCAGAGTTGATCATGTCTGACTCGAGTTGCTCCAGACCACAATTGCATAATGCATGCGATTAACTATATAATTCAAACAGAGAAGGATTTTGCAGTTGTTTTTCTGAACCTGGTGATTGGCTTTACATTGCTGCTTTGTGACTCTGCTCAGCCACATTCTAGTACAAGCAACAAAAAATGTGTCAATAATTAAGAGATCTTCACTGGAAAGTGAATAACATTTCAGCTTCTGAAGCGTGTAAAGCCATTTATTTGGCTGTTTAACAATAGATCTGATATGTATATCCTATTTTAAATCTCAAACAAAAATAAAATATTGCAGGTGCTGTTAGTTTGAAATAAAAACAGAAAGTGCTGGAGACAGTCTGCTGGTTTGGCAGTATCTATGGAGATAGAGATAATGTTCTTGATGAAGGGCTTTTGCCCGAAACGTCGATTTTGCTGCTCCTTGGATGCTGCCTGAACTGCCGTGCTCTTCCAGCACCACTAATCCAGAATCTGGTTTCCAGCATCTGCAGTCATTGTTTTTACCATAATGTTTCCAAGTCCCGTATAATTGTACTTTGGAACAGTTTTCAATCAACCTGAGTAAATACCCCAACAGCCTAATGGATTGTGATGCCAATAAGTGACAAGTTTCAGAAGGCTAGCTTGCATTGAATGAAACTATCTGGGATTAAGTGTATTTGATGTCTTCAGACTAATTGTGAAGTTGTTCAAACAGGTTTCCATAAGTACAAAAGTAATACTGTTTTTAAATGAGGATATAGTCACTGTAGGATCATAAGGTAAGAAATAGAAACAGGAGGAGACCATTTGGTCATCAAGCATGTTCTGCCGTTCAATGTGGTCATGGCTGATCAGGCCGAGGCTTTCACTTCGCTCTCCTGCCAGACCCCATAGCTCTCTGCTTTCTGTTGAACAATGTCAGTACCAACATCAAATTCATTAACACAGGGCATAAATAATTTAGATCCTTCAATCCCTGCAGCACACCACTATTTAGAGTTTACTAACCTCAAAATAATAGCTCTCCTTTTATCATAGCTCTCCTGCTAGTTAGCCAATCCTCTAAGCTAGCATGTTACTCACAACACTGGGAGCTCTTACCTTGTGTACCTTTTACGAGGCACCTTCCCAAATGGATTTGGAAATGAAATACACTACATCTATCTTTTCCTCTTGATACTCCATGTGTATTGCATCCACAAAGAACTGTAATAAATTCATCCTTGTTTCTTTTTTATAAAACTCAGTTGCCTCGACCTGGGCTGGGATGGGGGGCGGTGGTTGGGGGTGTTGGGTGGGTGGGTGGAGAGTGGATTGGATTTTATTATCTCTGTTAGGATTTTAGCACTGCAGACTTAGTCATGGATTCCAGCAAATTCCTAATGATGGATGTTCGACTAACTCGTCTATGGATTCCTGCTCTCTGGATCTCTCCTTTCTTGAAGGAGACTTTATATTGTGGTTTCTAATTTGTTCAAGTATTTCCAGGATCTTGTGTACTTTGAAAGATTACAACTAATGCATGCACTATTTCTGCAGCCACTTCCTTTAAAACTCTGAAATGCAGGCTTTCAATTTGAGGGCACCCATCTGCCTTTTGTCTATTAGTTTTCCGGATACTTCAGTGATAAACATTGTTTTATGTTTCTGCCTCGCTTTTGCCCCTGGATTTTTGTACCTTCAGGGACACTTCTATGAGCGATGCAAAATATTTGTACAAAGTCCCTTCTATTCATGTTTTTCCCACTATTGATCCTTCAATCTCATCATCTGAGGGATCAATGTTTAGTTTAGTGACTCTCTTCCTTTTTGTATACTGTTATATGTCTGTTTTAATGTTCTTCATTAGTTTATGGATTTTAATTTATAGAGTCACAGAGATGTACAGCATGGAAACAGACGCTTCGGTCCAACCTGTCCATGCCGACTAGATATCCCAACCCAATTGAGTCCCACCTGCCAGCACCGGGCCCATATCCCTCCGAACCCTTCCTATTCATATACCCATCCAAATGCCTCTTAAATGTTTCAATTGTACCAGCCTCCACAACATCCTCTGGCAGCTCATTCCATACATGTACCACCCTCTGTGTGAAAAAGTTGTCCCTTAGGTCTCTTTTATATCTTTCCCCTCTCACCCTAAACCTATGCCCTCTAGTTATGGATTCCCCGAACCCAGGGAAAATACTTTGTCTATTTACCCTATCCATGCCCCTCATAGTTTTGTAAACTTCTATAAGTCTCCGACGCTCCAGAGAAACAGTCCCAGCCTGTTCAGCCTCTCTCTATAACTCAAATCCTCCAACCCCAGTAACATCCTTGTAAATCTTTTCTGAACCCTTTCAAGTTTCACAACATCTTTCCAATAGGAAGGAGACCAGAACTGCATGCAATATTCCAACAGTGACCTAACTAATGTCCTGTACAGCCGCAACATGACCTCCCAACTCCTGTACTCAATACTCTGACCAATAAAGGAAAGCATACTAAATGCCGTCTTCACTATCCTATCTACCTGCAACTCCACTTTTAAGGAGCTATGAACCTGCACTCCAAGGTCTCTTTGTTCAGCAACTCTCCCTAGGACCTTACCATTAAGTATATAAGTCCTGCTGTGATTTGCTCTCCCAAAATGCAGCACCTCGCATTTATCGAAATTAAACTCCATCTGCCACTTCTCAATCCATTGGCCCATCTGGTCAAGAGACTATTGTAATATGAGGTAACCCTCTTCACTGTCCACTACACCTCCAATTTTGGTGTCATCTGCAAACTTACTAACTGTATCTCTTATGCTCGCATCCAAACCATTTATGTAAATAACAAAAATTTCTCACGCCATATTTTCCTTTTAGCCATTCTTTGATGTTCATTCAAATTTTCCAGTCTTTGACTTACTCATTTGTATTTTTTTTTAGTTAGATTCTATCCTACGCTTTCCAAAGAAATACCAGAAGAATGGAAAATGGCAGTAAAAATGCCTTTTTGAGTTCAATTCTTTTGTGTTCCAATGTTTAATTGCATTTAACCAATCATGTCTGTTAAAAAATATGAAGAACTCGCAGAACTCATCTGACAGTCAGTATGAATTTGATAGGCTACAATGAGATTACTGTGTTATGATATAATAAACATGCTTTACATTTACACCTATAATTTGTATTGACTTTGCATCAGAATAGATTTTGGTGATTTCTTTAAGAACTAGGCAATGTCAATGTGTTCAGATTGGAGAATTACAATAATCATTTAGCAGCAAGCATATTTCCTGTAAAGTTCAGGTTCTTAATATACATCTCGGCTCCATTCTGGTACTCCTTAGTAAACCCGAAAACACAGGGAGTTCCAACATATCTATATGAAAATGCTTTTTACTACAACTTATTTAGTCACTTACACATTTTTATTTGTGACTACATTTGTAGTTAATGTGCAACCTTTATATGAAAGGAACATCACCATTTCTTCTGAAAATCCTCACAACTATTTGTAATATTTGCAACTATTAGAAGTCTAGTGGAAAAAAAAGCAAAAAGGTACAAAAATGTGAATTTAAATTCATGGTGGTTGTGCCAAAGTTCTGCTTCACGATTTGCATGAAACATTTTGACAAATTATTACTAGATAATGTAAGATTGTCATTATGAAACAATTCAGAAAGACTTTTCAATTTGTCATTTTTCTTAAGTTTTGCTTCGATGATATTTTGGTAGAATGACATTTACTTTATTCAAGAAAATCTTTTTATCTTCTTAATTATACTATATTTGTATTCAGTCTCTACTATAATCCCCATTTTCTAGCCACTGACTTCATTCCCCTTCCTGACTACTATCCTGAGACAGAACCAAATCTTTGTTGTCCTTGATAATGAACCGAACTTTGAATTATTTATCCTTTCCATCATAAAGTCCTCCTAGCTCTACTAATGTAACATTATCCACATTCACCCAATCTCAGCTCATCTGCTGATGAAAGGCTCATTTATGCAACTACAATCCACTATCCTAATGCTCTCCCCGCTTAGCCGTTTGTAAATTTCAGCGCATCCAAAACATTACTACCTTTAAGCCAACTCAAACCAATTCAGCCATCATCCCTATGCTCACTGAAGATCATGAAATGCATCAATTTTAAAATTCCTAACTTCATTTTCAAATCCCTCCTTGATGCTTGCCTTCACTATCAATTCAACCTATTTCTCCACCCACACCCAAAGGACCTGCACTGGAATTCTTGCTTTCTTGAATCTGGACAGACACGCACTCAGTGCTCTGATGAAGGGAGTTCCAAGATTTTGACTCAATATATTGAAGGTTTGGCAATATGGGTCCAAATTAGGATGGCTTGTGACTTAGAAGGGAACCTAAAAATGGCAGTATTCCCATGTTTCTGTTGCTTTTGTCCTTCAAGGTTGTTGAGGTCATGTAACTGCTTCGCTAGTTAATTTCTTTGGTGTAGACAATTATTCCTGGACAGGAAAATGAAAGAAAATATTCTTTTCTCCATATTTAAGAAGATGATCTACAAAAGTCAATAATGTGATCTTTAAGGCAAGTTAAATATGCCTTCTCTTTCAAACTGAATATGAAAAAGCCTTTTCTCCTCAAACCCTAAGAGACACTCAACAGGTCCCACAGTATCTGTGGTGAAAAAAACACACTTAACCATTTTGAGTCCAATATGACTCTTCCTTGGAAGAGGATCTATAAAACCAGTTCTCCAAATCAAACTCAAAGGATTGGACTTTCCCTCGAGAAGAGAGGAAACAAGAATCAGCACTCTACATTTTAAAATTAAATTAACCACTTGCTAATCCAACTTTGTGAATTCCAAATTAAAACAGAGAATATTCCTGAATGTAATGTCATTTTAGTGATCATTCTAGCTCCTAATATAATTATGATGCATAGAGGTAGTAAGCATTAAACTTCAACATCTTCCAATGAACTGGAATTAATTTTTAACCTCCTTCTGTTTAAGTCTTAGATTCTGTTGATTGTTTTGAATGTCTTTTCTTAAGCAGAATGAGATATATAACGTGGGAATTAACTGGGAGGAGGTACAGAGGAAAGTTGTGTAAAGGAACAGGAATGCCATTAAGCTTAAATAGTAATATCATGAGTAAGAATGCCTGGATTACTGAGAACAGTAACAATAAAAGGAATAATTTTTGAACGACTTCAGTTCTGGAAATTTTTGATTAATGTTTCTGAATCTGGTGTCATTAAGGACTTAGGGAAAACATATCAAAGTTTGCAAATGTTTTCTTTTAAATATGTCACCAAAAAGTATTATTTTTCTCCACAATCTGTCTTGCATGTTGGAATACAGACTTAGTCCAGCAAGTTCATGTTTAAGTTTACCTCGGTTTCACGCATTGTTTAATGAACCCAACTCTCCAGAGAATCCACCTGCTATTTGCTACTCCCATGAGAATTCAGACTCCGTGCATGTTCCCTGTTTTGGAAAATCACCACAACTGTGCCCTTAGAGCAGTCAGTTGATTATTTGCTTTAAATAATATGTTGCGGCACAATCTAATGCAGTATCACTTGAAGACGTCATTCGTTGTTTTAAGACATATATGCATGCTCAGTCCAACTGGACGGTTGGAAGCAATTCTGCATTCATCTTGGGTGTTAGTGAAGAAAGTGAAAACTTTTGTGGCTATATATTGTCCATGATGTGGTGGAACTTATCAGATCATTGGAGTAACCACTGAAGGGCAAGTATCTGCAGGTAGGTTGGAAAAATCCAAGTGGGAAGTATTTTCCATGGAGAAATTTTGAAGAGTGTGGAAAGCTCTCTTACTTCATAATTGCAGGAATTCCATTTTATTTGTGTATGTGGCCATGTTTATGATTTGTTAGATAACAACTTGATTGCATTTTTCCATACACGATATAGGAAATCATGCAGGACGAAAAAGACGGTGAAGCTTAACAGTGTTTTGCAGCAAATGTAATACATGTTATAAAATATTCTTCTCCCAATAGCAATGTGAGAATTTGTCTGGAAATCTCGGTTTCGCTTGGGGAGTGAAGCATAGGAGGACTAACAAAATGTTTTCTATCAAAGTGGTATCACATGCTGTGACATGATGTTGTATTTCCATAGGACTTACCTTAATGCACTGTGCTTGATGAACCTTTTTCACTTTTTGACAAACAATTTGCTTTATGGAAGCCCTTTCATGAAGGCTGACCTGCTGATGAAATCTGCTCATTTCTTACCACCACAATATTGTGACGGAAGGAGAGGGCTGTGGTCAAAACTAAACAAAAATCTATCATACAAGTAGTAAGGGAAGTTTAGGCTAACTCTTAAAAATGAACTTTACGATATCCTGATATGGTGTGTGCATACCAACTTCTAAAAAGAAATCAAGTATTTTTCTCTTCTTTAGAGAGTTTGTTACTTTGCACATACCTAGAATATTAGGGATGATGTGCCTGACTAGCATTAATTACCCATCACTAATTGTTCAGAAGGAGGAGGGTGGCAGTGTCCTTCTTGAATTAGCTGGGTGACATGTTTCAATTCATAATTACAGATCAATCACATTTATGGTGTCTGGAAACATGTACAGGCCAGACTGAGTAACGGTGGCAGGTTACCTTCCCAAAAAGGACATGAGTAAAGTAGATGGGTTTTTCAAACAAATTAACAGTTTCGTGTTTATCTTGACTGAACCTAATTTCTTGAACTGAATTCAAATTCTCAAACTTGAAATTAAGATTTGAACTCCCCTTCTTTGGATTATAAATCCAGTAACATAACCATGATATCCGTGCTGGATGCCATCCCTAAATGTCTCCTCCGAACCGTGCTGATGCTGCTCTTCAGTCAACTAAAACCTCGCTATTCATTTCCCCTTCTGTGCAAAATCTATTGCCCTTTTTACACAGTATCCAAAATATCTCAATTCTTGTGCAGTCACTAGAGTGATTAAATATAGATTTTATTTTTACTGCGAAGCAATCTATTGAGTGCATTTTATTTGAAATCCAGATTCCACTCTAATCATGTCAACTGTTTGCTGTAAATGGCACAAATCGAATGACCTCAGCTGTACATTAAGTGGCATGTCAAAAATGATCTGCTTTCCGTTTTACTTGATAGGCATCCTAATGTCAAAACTGGATGATGCTCAGCTGGAAAGTACTACAAAGCAAAACACATTGTTTTGTAAAGAAAGTTCAGTATTAAGATCATCAGATTATATGTTACAGCCCCAAAAGGGATATGATTGAAGTAGATTTGTTACTGTCATACAGTCAGTTATAGATGGCGATGGTCAATGTAGTGCAATTATACCCATCTCCAGAACGTTCAATGTCAAATATTTAGGCTCACCCATGCTTTTGTGCCAAAAGCAGAAGAGAAACCTAATAATGCCTTCATGCAAGCTCTAAATCAAAAATGAAAATAATATTAGCTGGAATGATGCCAGGGCCCACCATGACTTTAGGAGTTCAAATGTTACAAGTATTCTTCATAAAAGTTGGATTAGGTCTGATAAAACATCAAGTAGGCACTTAGAGGAAATGCTTGTGGTTTTGGACAGCGCTAATTTGCTGTATAGTTCTTGGATGTTGGGTTTATTTAGCCTTAGGGAGCAGTATGGTGTTTAATTTAGATAAATGTGAGGGGTTGCACTTTGGTAAGGCAAACCAAGGGCAGGACTTACCGGATTAATGGTAGGGTCCAGGGGAATGTTGCCGAAAAAAAGAGACTTAGAAGTGCAGGTTCATAGTTCCTTGAAAATGGGGTCACAGGTAGACAGGATAGTGAAAAAGATGTTTGGCACGCTTGCCTTCATTGGTTAGATCATTGAAGAGCTGAAAAGGGCTCTGGCCTGAAACGTCGAATTTCCTGTTCCTTGGATGCTGCCTAACCTGCTGTGCTTTAACCAGCAGCACATTTTCAGCTCTGATCTCCAGCATCTGCAGACCTCACTTTTTACTCGTAGATCATTGAAGATCGGAGTTGAGATTTCATATTATGTTTGTACAGGACATTGGTTAAGCCACTATTAGAATACCACATTCAATTCTGGTATCCCTGTCATAGGAAGGATGTTGTGAAACTTGAAAGGATTCAGAAAAGATTTACAAGGGCAATGCCAGGATTGAAGCGTTTGAGCTATGGGGAGATGCTGAATAAGCTGGGGCATCTTTTTCCCTGGAGCATCGCAAGCTGAGGAGTGACCTTATAGAGGTTTATGTAGTTGTGAGAGGCATGGATAGAGTGAATATCCAAGATCTTTTTCTGAGTGTAGGGGTTTCTAAAACTACAGGACATAGGTTTAAGGTGAGAGGGCAAAGATTTATAAAGGACCTAAAGGCTAACTTTTTCACACAGACGTTGGTATGTACATGGAATGAGCTGCCAGATGAAGTGTTGAGGGCGGGTACAATTACAACATTTAAAAGGCATCTGCATGGGTATATGAATAGGAAGGGTTTAGAGAGATATGGACCAAGTGCTGACAAATGGGAGTAGGTCAGATTGGGATGTCTTGTCAGCACAGTCGAGTTGGACTGGAGGGTCTGATTCTGTCCTGTTTGAATCTATGACTCTAAGTGAAAGAAGCCTGTGGAAATTTTGGACAGAATTGTGGAGAATTGGACAGAAACAGCCTGAGTGATATCGACTGTCATGAGGTTTGTGGTGGAATTTGACAAGCAATCTGGTAAGGCCTATCCTGACATCAGGAGGACCTTGCTGCTTTTTTTTCTTACTTTTCATAAGCTGTGAGGTGAGTTTCTCACTAGACAGCAGCAAGTTACTAATTAAAGAGATGTTTGCGTGTTAAACATTTGTTGGTAGCCCAGTGAGCTAATAATATTGTGTTTACTTAACATCATTAATATTCATCTTGCTATCTTACCAACCTCACCAAACAGGTTAAATGTAAAGAAAACTCACCATAGAAGCCAGAGCAGGCAGATTCATCTTCCTGCTTGTAGCATTAAACTGGTACCAACATGTCATGAGCACTGGGCCCAGTCACATCATGTCCATCCGATATGTAGTGCCTCTAAGCATCCTCACAACTTCAATCCATTTAAAAGATACTTTTACATTTCAATGCCACACCTCCAGCTGCACAGGTACTTATCAGGGACACAGTGCACTCAGGGACATGCATCTGGCTCATTGGACGAGACCAGGCTGTATCTCTGAGCCCTTTGATAACTATCATCGTGGACTCCCAGTGCCAGCCTACCTGGACACTCTTGGCATCCCTGCTTTGCCTTTTTATGCAGTTCACCCTCTTCCATTGATACTGGCTCATGTTACTTCTTTCTTGCTTTACTGTTTATTGCAAACACAGAGGAAGGAATTAAAAACAGACAGTGCTGGAGAAATGCAGCAGCTCAGGCAGAATCTGTAGTGAGAGGAAAACAGGGTTAATGTCTCAAATCCAATATGGCTTCTCCAGAACTTTTCTCACAAAGTCAGGATACTTGTCAGGTTGTGGACAAGCCTCAGTCAAGTAATGGGAAACTGTGTTTGCTCCAGGAGTCTCCTGACAGTAAGTCAATAGCAGGCTCCAGAATCAGCCGAGAGGCTCCGAAATGGTCATTCAATCACTCAGGGCTGATCTCTACATAAGGGGTGGAGGGGAGCAGCAGAATGTCAGAACTCACCATCCTTCCAGGGTCTTTCAGCCCTACTGGGGGTAAGTTTTCCACTGAGAATGAAAGAAACGGGCTTTTCCAGGGGAGTAAAGTGGGTGGCACACCTGGTATTTTTGGTGAGCAGGCACTACAGAGACCATAAGGAGTTAGTGGTATGATGAGTGACGGCAAGTAAGGGAAGATATTGTAGGTATTACTGACAGCGTTAGAGCTTGAGCTTTGGTGGGAGGTGGGTACAGTACCAGAGAGAGAGAACGAGTGTGAGATATTGGAAAGAAGGTGCTACTGGCAGACTGAGAGAATGACATTGACCTTCTTTCCAGACTGCTGTGCATTCCTTCAGATAACTGTGGGTGCTTTAACTGTGGCTGGAATGGTCTGGAGTTTCGCCCTTCACCGTGGCTCCTGGTGCTACCTTTCCACAATTTGGTCCAACAGGAGCTCCAGGTCCCTGTCTGCAAAGTGGGTTGACTGTTTCCCCCTGTAAACCATGTCAGGGCAAATGGCAGGAACCATGCAGGGCAGCTCTGAGCTGACAGTTGTCCAGGTGCTCAACAGGTTTTTAAAGATTGCGCAGGTGAAAGGGATGCCGGTAAGTACCAGGATATCCGGAGAGTGACGCGTTGTTCTGGGAGTGTTGTGGTAAGGTGGGGACAGAATCAGATATGAGTGATGCCATGGAACAAGGTAGGGAGCCTATGAGCTGTCTCTGGTAAGCTATGTCTAGAAAACTCACTAGACCTTACAGCAGAAATCCCTCCATAAAACCTGTCACTGCTCAGACTTAGCCAAGGGAATGCAAAATCCAGTCTTTTATCTCTGTAGTTGTTGATGTTGTCACTTCTGGAGCATTATTTTCTTAAACATTACGAAAAGGACACTAGAAGTTGGAGCTTTTCATCATGCACTCACCTTGCACTCATCAAAACAAACAGGCTTGAGAAAAGATTATTCTGGATGGCAACAATACAAATAGCAAACGTAACTTCACACTGCAATGGAAAATTGCTTTTTCCCTTTGATTGTAGTTAAAAATAGAACATAGTTTCCTCCATTGTCAAATGTTATCAGAATGTTCTGTCTTGAAGCTAAAGCATAAGAATTGACTTTGTACTCACATTAACTACACGACTAACATTAGAAATTGCCTCCATTGATGATAATTCACTTCCCTCACATGTTAGATTCATTGCTATAGAATTGTACAGTGCAAAGGAGAATGTGCAGCCCATCCTGCCTGTACTAGCACTTAAATAGTGCGATCCCAAATTGTTCCCTCTTATATGTAAACTTCTCCAATAATACCATCAACACTCAACAGAAGAGCAGTGGACGGTGATCTATATGAACTTCAGTAAGGCGTTCGACGAGGTTCCCCATGGGAGACTGGTTAGCAAGCTTTGATCTCATGGAATACAGGGAGAACTAGCCATTTGGGTACAGAACTGGCTCAAAGGTAAAAGACAGAAGGTGGTGCTGGAGCCTTGTTTTTCAGGCTGGAGGCCTGTGACCAGTGGTGTGCCACGAGCATCCGTGCTGAATCCACTACTTTTCATCCTTTATATAAATGATTTGGATGTGAACATAGGAGGGATAGTTAGTAAGTTTGCAGATGACACCAAAAATGGAGGTGTAGAGGACAGCGAAGAAGATTATCTCAGATTACAATAAGATCTTGATCAGATGGGCCAATGGGTTGAGGAGTGGCAGATGGAGTTTAATTTCAATAAATACGAGGTGCTGCATTTTGGGAAAGCAAATTAGAGCAGGAGTTATATACTTAATGGAAAGATCCTCAGGAGTGTTGCTGAACCTGGAGTGCAGGTTCATAGTTTCTTGAAAGTAGAGTCACAGGTAGACAGGATAGTGAAGAAGGCATTTGGCATTCAGTTATTGGTCAGAGTATTGAATATAGGAGTTGGGAGATTATGTTGTGGCTGTATAGTACATTGGTTAGGCCACTGTTAGAATATTGTGTGCAATTCTGGTCTCCTTCCTATCAGAAGGATATTGTGAAACTTGAAAGAGTTCAGAAAAGATTTACAAGGATGTTGCCAGAGTTGGAGGATTTGAGCTATAGAGAGAGGCTGAACAGGCTGAGGCTGTTTTCCCTGGAGCGTCGGAGGGGTGACCTTTTAGAGATTTATAAAATCATGAGGGACATGGATAGAATAAATAGACAAAGTCTTTTCCCTGAGGTGGGGGAGTCCAGAACTGGAGGGTTTAGGGTGAGAGGGGAAAGATATTAAACAGATCTAAGGGGCAACTTTTTCGTGCAGAGGATGGTGCGTGTATACAATGAGCTGCCAGAGGAAGTGGTGGAGGCTGGTACAATTGCAACATTTAAAAGGCATCTGGATGGTTATATGAATAGGAAGGGTTTGGAGGATATGGGCCAAGTGTTGGCAAATGGGACTAGATTGGGTTGGGATATCTGGCCGGCATGGACGAGTTGGACTGAAGGATCTGTTTCCGTGCTGTACATCTCTGTGACTCTATGACTATAACTGTACAGGACAAAAATGATTTTAAAATTCATCACAATTTTTCTTTAACTGTTTGATTTTCTTTTAAAAAGTTGCTAAAACTCTTTCTTGTAACAGTGATACAAGGTGCAGTCAATCTGAGGAATGCTGTCGGGCTATATGTCAGCTTCACTTCATGATAATATTGGTCTAATTCCTGTACTAGGTGTTTCAGCTCAGTTAACTAGCACTCGCCTGCGTTGCAACACATCTGTTGGAACCCCCTTCTGGATGGCCCCAGAGGTATGTACGAAAACTCAAAGGACAGCCCCTAATTGCATCATTACCCAACCCTTGAGTGCTGGTTTCTGTGCATTAATATTTGTTCTTTCTTACTGTATTGTTACATTCACAGCTTTTCACTGTAATCACCTTCAAAAATGTATTACTGTTTATATATATTTGAATAATGAACAAAATGCATCAGTTGACAATGTAATGTAGAGAGTCAAATTAGTTAGTTTGTGTTAGAGAAAATTAATGTAAGAACCAAAAGTGTATTCCAGGTGTCCTTTCATCCAGGCTTTTGGTTACGCAGTCTGACGTTTTGTTAGCTCTCAACCTTCTCTCTTTACTAGTGACTTTAGATGGAGTGCTGAGGATTTATTTGTGAGACAAACTGAAGCAGTGTACCCAGACACAAATAAAATCAGATTATCACACAGTTTCATGCCAAACCAGATTTCAATCACATCTGTTGTGAGATATACTTTGTCACATTTCACGTTATTGGCTCAAGGAGAGGGAGAAAAATATCTTACTTGAATCTACATTGCATAATATAAGCACCAATTGCTAGTCCTACCATAAAACTAACTACTTCACTAAATAGAAGTCTATTTAGAATATCGCAGATAGGGCATCATTCAAATGTCCCTAATGTTTTGACTTAATAGACTTCTCACAATGTTGGCTGGTGACATCACCTCAATGTCTACCATGCACATCATTAAGTCACAGACAAAAACATTTTGCATTCTACATTTCCCTTGCAAACCTGAAATTTACAACATGTCATTTTGTTGGTCAGTAGTCAACCATGATCATCAAAAGTATAAAAGAGCAATTTAGAATTCCTTTATATGTGCTCTTCCCGAAGGCAGGTCCTCGGTTCATTGTCTGCTGAGGTTTCATCCTGAGCTGTTTTCTTTGCCCATTTTTTATTGGTGATTCATCAACACTTCCAATCTTAGAGACAGGACAGAGAAGCAGGTCCCAAGTGTTCCTCAGCTAGAATTAGAATCAAATCTCTGCTGTTTATTTTATTTGGGACCACATACTAACTATCTAGCCAAATGAAGCACAGAATTAAGGTAGGAGAAGGTTGATGTTCATGTGGTAAAAACAATGACTGCAGATGCTGGAAACCAGATTCTGTATCAGTGGTGCTGGAAGAGCACAGCAGTTCAGGCAGCATCCAACAAGCAGCGAAATCGACGTTTCGGGCAAAAGGCCTTCATCAGGAAGGGCTTTTGCCCGAAACGTCGATTTCGGTGGTGTTCATGTGTTGATATTAATAATGAATCTGTTAAAACATTTGTGTGCATTTTTTCCTTAGTGAGTGTAATAAAGGTAGTAGCTGAAAATGTGTTGTTGGAAAAGTGCAGCAGGTCAGGCAGCAGCCAAGGAGCAGGAGAATCGACATTTTGGACATGAGCCCTTCTTCAGGGAGAAGGGCTCATGCCCGAAACGTCGATTCTCCTGCTCCTTGGATGCTGCCTGACCTGCTGCGCTTTTCCAGCAACACATTTTCAGCTCTGATCTCCAGCATCTGCAGTCCTCACTTTCTCCTAATAAAGGTAGTAGCGTAGTTAAAGCTTCATGCTTTCATTAAATCTATTGTTAAAACATGCTAATATGTCTTTTATTAATATCGCATAGCACAGTTTCAATAAGAATTCCAGTTGGGTGCAAATCCTTTTATTTTCCTAATAATTGAAACAAAGTACTGTGGATGCTGGAGCTCTGAAACAACAATAGAAAGTGCGAGAAAAACTCAGCCTGTCTGGAAGCATCTGTGGAGAGAAAAACAGTAACCCTTCTTTCTTTCACTTAGTTACACTTTATTTTAGAATGCAAAACAAAGTAAAATGCATAAGTATAGAGAGAATGTTATGTTCTTTAGTTATAGTAAGCCAAATCTATTAGCTAAAGGCCATGATATTTTATATAAGTCAGTGTTAATCTAATTGGAAACCAGAGCTAAAATTACCTTCATTTGTAATACATACAAATGAATGCAACTGGGACTGTTAAACAGTACAACACAGTTGAAATCAATAGGACTGGAAATCTTGCAGAAAAGACCTACCAATGCCACTCACACAGCCATAATAATAAACATGTAGGGAAGTCAGGAATAATAACAAAAAATGCTGGAGAAACTAAGCAGGACTGGCAGCATTTGTGGAGAGAGAAACAGAGTGAATGTCTTACAGGGTGTGGTTTCAGAACCTTCAGTTTGGTCTTTGGATTTGAATCATTTCCTCTGTTTCTTTCTCCATAGATGTTGCCAAACCTGTTAAGGTTTTCAAACTTTTTCATATTTTGTTTCAGATTTCCAGTATCCACAGGATTTTGCTTACATAAGAGAAGTCAGGAAGTTCCACAGTGAAGTTTGCTCAGAGGGACTGAAGTCAAGAAATGCACAGAAAAACATGTCCACTCAATATTGTCAAGCCAGACAATTCAATTTATTTTGACAATATGTTGTGAGAGTCATGTGCAGTTGAGATTTTCTGAAATATCATAAATGTATTAAGATTAATATTCCTTTCTTAATGATAGCATCGCTACCAATACTTGCTGGTAACAAAGGCTTTATATTGGATTTCCTGACGATCAGGTAATAGCATGTGAACAACAGCTGGATTCCAGTTACGATGTACGATGTGATGTTTGGTCTTTGGGCATAACAGCCATTGAACTTGCAGATGGTAACCCACCACTAACAGATCTACATCCAATGAGGGCACTCTTCAAGATACCCAGGTAATTCAATTTTGTGTGCACTGAGGTTGGTTTAACCTTTAAAATCATATCCTTGTTTTACAGCCTTTTTTAGAAACATACACTGCTGCCACTTACATGTCTTACAAGTTTGTAGTTGAAAGTTTAATGCATCCATTCCTTGCCACAGTATCATTCATATTGACAGAAGCACAGTACTGTAAAGAGTGATTATTAGATCAGTCTCAGATTAACTTTCTTCTTCTTCTCACACTCTCTTTCATTCTCTCTCGCTGCCAGATATTCGAATGACCTAAATAATAGCAAAGCATTTGGTCAGAAATCAAACCAAAATGCTGGCGAAACTCAATAAACATGGCTAATGAGTTTCTCCACTGCTTTATAGCTTAATCCAAAAGACTTTGTGGAAACTCAGCCCAACTAACAATGGATGTTAATTGGAAACCTCATTCAGCTGAAGCACTCGGACTTTATTGCATGAATAAAGGAAGAATTCTCACTGGTTCGGTGGCTAATTGAACTGAAATATTACTGGAGCTAAGCATCAGGAGCATTCCCTCAACAACAATCATGTTATTCCTCCCAGCATAGAAATCAAATATTGATCCACAAGCATAGAACTGTGTCTTCTCCCCTTTCACTATCACTCATTTTCAGGACAATTTCTCTCAATTTTTTTCCAAGAGTGAGCATGATTACCAGTCCTTATGTGGCTTAGTTTGATACATGGTCTGAAGGTAAATTCTGGAAAAAGGATTACAGTGTACCTCCTGTTGCTTTACTTAATTTCCAGTCTTCAAACCATAATGAAACCCCTTGTCAATTTGAAAATACAACAGCTGCAAATTCCTGTCAGTATCCTAATCTGTACAGATTGCTACCAAGGCTTGGGTTTACTCTTCAGGGATCAGCAGCTGTCTAGTTCCATTTTAACAATCTTGTATGTAACGCTTTTCACTCCTTCTGCCAAAACCATAAATGTTCCACGATGTTCAGTTCCCCAGGCCGTTTCCAATACCATGACAAGTTTGGGAATACCGTTTTTGCAGTTAAATACACATGACAAGTGAAGTCTATTTTTGCTGATATAACAGTAGAAAAAAGAACTAAGCAGAGGACACATTTTATTGCAGGAATTCTTCATCAAAATACAGGAAGGCCATTGTAATGAACACCTGGAAACCAACATGAACATAGGAAATAGGAGTGGGTACAAGCCATTCAGGCCTCAAGCATGGCCACACACCTGACACGGTCGTGACCAATCTGGTTATGCTCTTAACTGCATGTTCCTGTCTGATTCTCTTCCCCCATTCCCAAATCCCTTGATTCCCTTCCCCCATCCCCAAATCCCTTGACTGTCTTGTCAATCAAAAATCTGTTTAACTCAATCTTGAGTGTATTCAATTATCCACCCTCACTGCTCATCTCAAAGTGTTTAAAACACTGATGTTCTTCTTAGATTAAAAACGTTTTCCTCACCTCAGTCTTAAATGGAAGATTCCTTATTTTTAAAATGTTCTGCCTACTTCTAGCTTCCGCCATGAAGAGAAACATCTTATACAAAGTCCAATATGACACTTCTTCGCAATCCTCATTCACATTCAAGCGTGATTCTTTGAAGCTTAAGCTTATGCTTTTCAAATATTCTACCCAGCTAAAAACAATGACTGCAGATGCTGGAAACCAGATTCTGGATCAGTGGTGCTGGAAGAGCACAGCAGTTCAGGCAGTATCCAACGAGCAGCGAAATCGACGTTTCGGGCAAAAGCCCTTCATCAAGAATAAAGGCAGAGAGACGTCTCTCTGCCTTTATTCTTGATGAAGAGAGATCCAGAAATATTCTACCTAGCCTGCTCATGAATTTGAAGGTGGCGAGGGTATTGGATAGGGTGGATGAGGTAAAGAGTTTTGTGGAAGTATCTAGAACTCAAAGGTCACTGTTTAAAAATACATAGGTCGCACATTGACGACAGGGATAGAGAGATTGTTTTTTCTTATAGAGGGTCATGAGTCTTTGGACTTCTCTTCCTCAAAAAGCAATGGAGGCAAAGTCCGTGAAGACTATGGACGTAGAGGTTCATAGATTCTTGACAAGCAAGGGGCTATAAGATTATCGGGAACCACGGGAAGGTGGGGTAATCTGATCAGCAAAAGGCCTGAGTGATTCTACTCATAGTCATAGAGTCATCGAGATTGACAGCACAGAAACAGACCCTTTGGTCCAACTCATCCATGCCCACTAGATATCCTGAATAAATCCAGCTGAAAATGTGTTGCTGGTTAAAGCACAGTAGGTTAGGCAGCATCCAAGGAACAGGAAATTCGACGTTTTGGGCCAGAGCCCTTCATCAGGAGCAACATATTTTCAGCTGAATAAATCCAGTCCCATTTGCCAGCATTTGCTAGCATACACGCACCATCCTTTGCATGAAAAATTGCCCCTTAGATCCCTTTTAAATCTTTCCTCGCTCATCTTAAACCTGTGTCCTCTAGCTTGGACTCCCTCAGCCCAGGGAAAAGACCTTGTCTATTTACCTATTCAAGAGCCTCATGATTTTATAAACTTCTACAAGGTCACCACTCAGCCTCCAACACTCCAGAGACAATAGTCCCAGTCTATTCAGCCTTTCCCTGTAGCTCAAACCCTCCAGCTTCTACTCTTAATTTAGATGAATGTCTATAGGTTCATGTTATCTTACAGATGATAGATTTCGTACTCAGTGGACAATGCTCTAATTTCATAGTTTGTAACATTTGAGTTGCAATGAATTTTACTGTAAAACTGCTTCATCCATTAATACATGAAATGATATTTATGTCAGATTTTGCCAGTATTTATTATTGAAACACTGAATGATTGATTATGATTTCATTACCGTTTGATTTCATTAAATATAAGAAATATTGTCCTTTTGAAACAATGCATAACTAAACTCATATTGACAAGTGAAAGAGTCAAAGAATTCTGAATTATTATTATTATTATGATGTTGCATCTGCATGCTGAGTTTTCATCTGAGCTTCATTGATGTTTCACAGGAAAGAAATTAAGAAATGGTTTGTGAAACAGTTCATTATGATGGAAATCTACTGTGGGTTAGTGGAAGATAAAACTGTTAAATGGAAAGTGGGTCATGTGATTGTCAATTTTGATGTTAAAAATGAGCACTCTTCAGTAGGGTCCTTGAAATCAAAATGACCAAATAAAATGTACAGGGAGTTAAAATTCAATTAGCGAAATGAACCTGGAATACAACACTAGTATTGGTGAGCCATGAAACTGCCAGGTTATTGGGAAGGCCAGTATGCTTCATGAGTATCCAGTAGGGAAGGAAATCTTCTCTCCTTATCCAGACTGACCCAGATGGGAACCTACATCCACAGCAATGTGTTGAATCCTGACTGCACTCTGAAGTGGCCAACAATCCACATATATCAATTTCAAAAGTGAAGTTGTTAACATTTTATTAGGTAAGGTTTTAAGAAATAAGACAGCTAGTTGGAATTATGATACAGATCAATCGCAATCTAACTGAATTGTAGAAAGGGCTTGAACAGTTGATTTATCCCTATCCACAGGATCCTCTGTGTTAATAGTCAAACTATCCATTAGTCCTCCATTCAATTGTAGTTGCTGAGCAACAAAGGAGATATTCACATTCAACAACCTTGTAAAAACAGACTGCAGAAATGTGGGGGGTTTTACAATTGTAAGCTGGCACCAAGAACTGATCTATTGAAAGGATCAGTTGTTAAGTACATATGTGAAATTAAATTAAATTGTATTATATCATATTGAGCGACACTAAAACAATCTAAACAAACTTTAGGGCTTACATCAAGAATATTTTCTCCATGTAATCAACTTTGACACAGTGACACTGAAAACTCTGGAATCATTTGAGAATCAATTTGATTCTGTAATGAGAAGTATTTATGGCCTTACAGGGTGAATAAGCAAAATAATCCAAACGACTAGCTTTCAAAATTTGATTGTGATCATAACGCCATGACAATGACACCAAGTAGTCTGTTGATAGCCCTGGCTCCTTTTCAATCACTTGCTACACATACAGTTTATACCCATTTCTACGGCTTAAATTATTAACATGCACATAACAGGACATCACCCAAGAATTATTTCCTTTAAAAATACTCAGAAGTGTAACTCAGGGCCTTTGCATAATTCAGAAAATTGTTGAACGTCATAATCCTTTTTGACATCCTCAGAAATTTTCCATTGTTGAGTAAAATTTTTTTATGGAATAAGCAGAACAATTATTTTACACCTAAATCAGTGAGAATCTTGCATCATTTCGCATAATATTGGGTAGATATTTTAATGGCTTTATCTTAATAAATGAGTAAGTATATAATATGCTCCTGTTTGTTTCCATTGAAAATGTTGATTCATTGTCATACTACATAACAAGGTGCCATCAAAAACAAAAATCAATTCAGGGTCTTGTACTTTCTTCCTCTCCAAAGAATTAAGGAAAGAAGAAAATCTCTTTCATGACGACAGCATCTTGATAGTTATTTTGATAAACACTATAGCCTTGATTCAGGTTGCAGTTAAACTTAACAGATGTTTGCAGGAAGCATTGAAAGTCATTTTCACAGTTCAGTACAAAATCCATGAGCCTGTGGTAAGCGATCTATTTTAACTACCTACAGCAGTTCACAGTAAATCATTGAAGATTAATATCATTAGTCACTACCTTAATACCATTTTAGATAGAACAGTTACTGCTGTACTGTCAAATGTCTTTCTACAGTTAAAATGACATCAGAACTACTTAAAATAAAGTAATTCCATGATAAGAACATATCATTTATTTGTGCCTTTAGAAAACCACTTAACCTGCACATATATTTGATTGGAGATTAATAGACCATCAACTGCAGCTACATTCCAAAGACATGCATGAGCAACAGTGGTGACAAGAACTATATTTGACTCTCAATGACTGTATATCCTTAGGCTTTTACATCTGCGTGGGTGGCATATAGAATAAGACACAAATGAAGTATAATTGCACTAACGACTAAGTCCTTTAAGCTGCTGAGTCGATTACTTTGTAATGATCCTATTCTTTATAATTGCATTTTTCAGAATTTTATCACTTTGAAAATTTGAATCTCTGTTTATGCTTTTTTCCTCAGAAATCCACCTCCAAAACTGCATCAGCCAGAGCTGTGGTCAGAATCATTTAATGATTTCATTGCCATGTGAGTGATTTCATTAGCTCTCTGCAGTTCTTATAGAGGTAAAGGGTGGCACCATCAAAACAAAATCTATACAAGTTGCCACACATAAGCAAAATGTGTTATAAGGGTGTAAAAACTTCATCTCAGGAACAAGACTTCTCTTAGTATTAAGGATTCATTCAGCATTCACTGCCAGTTCTAGGTTTTGCATCCAATATTATCATATTCTCTCTTCCTCAGCCTTAACAATTCTGTTTTGCACAGAGAAACACAGAACATAGGTATAGCAGAGACCCCCTCAAGCTTGCTCTGCCATTTCAAAAGACTGTGGCTGATCTTCGAGCTCAAAACCATTTTCCTGCACTATGCTTATTTGCCTTGAAATTGTTGATAACTAGAAGTATAGATTTATACAGATACTGAACACTGAGTCTCACATTGAAGGTATCAATAGTTTGCTGAGGCTTGTATCCTCATGGAATGTGACATTAACGGTGTTCCTTGGCATGCTGTACCTATACGCATGGTAAATGCACGAATACGCTTTGCACAGTCAGGAAGGAGAGATCCCATCCAAGGCGAGACACAGCCAGATGAGTATATGGTTTGGGAGCAAAACCAGAAATAGCTGGAAGTCGGCGTTAACGTTTCTGGTTGAGTGACCCTCCACAGATGCTGCCAGACCTGCTGAGCTTTTCCAGCAATTTTTGTTTTTGTTTCTGATCTATAGCACCTGTGCTTCATTTGGTTTTTATACAGTTTGGGGAATTTGGTGGTAACTTGGGAATTCGATGCATTGAAGAATGAGGATTTTTTTTGCTTGTTTTTTACTTGGTTTTTAAAATGTAAGGTTTTTAACAGAATAATTGAAGCACAGCTATGGGTGGCGCAGTGGCTCAGTGTTTAGCACTGCTGCCTCACAGGTTCAATTCCAGCCTTGGGTGACTGTCTGTGTGGAGTTTGCACATTCTCCCCGTGTCTGTGTGGGTTTCCTTCGGGTGCTCCGGTTTCCTCCCACAGTCCAAAGATGTGCAGGTCAGGTGAATTGGCCATGCTAAATTGCCCATAGTGTTAGGTGCATTAGTCAGAGGTAAATGGATCAGGGTGGGTTACTCTTCGAAGGGTCACTCTTCGGAGGGTCAGTGTGGACTGGTTGGGCCGAAGGGCCTGTTTCCACACTGTAGGGAATCTTATCTAATCAGGATCAGGGCCCAATACAAGAGTGACATCACAGGTAAGTTCATTAGTTGGTGGTAGGCTGCTAATTTGACTATTTATTATCGGATACTTTCAGATTGAAGGTAAATATGGGAAATATTTGCAGGCTACAAACTAAAAGACCAGTACAATTTTTTAAAAAATCAAAACAAGAGCTAGGTCATGAAAATAGAGATGCTGTGCCAGGGAGTGTGTTGTAACTGCATGATGTGGGAGCTGTTGGATCCCATTATGGTTCATAGTTACCATTCTGTAACAAGTGCCTGAAGACCTGCGACTCTGAGTTGATGAACTGGAGTCTGAGCTTTAAACAGTGCGACACATCAGGGAGGGGAAGAGTTACCTAGATGCTGGGTTTCAGAAGGCAGTCATCCCCCTTGGATTAATGACCTCAAATTTAGTCAGAGTCTTTTTTCTTTTGTGGGATGTGGGTGTCGCTGGCTGACCAGCATTTATTGCTTATCGCTAGTTGCCCTTGAGAAGGTGGTAATGAGCTGCCTTGTTGAACCGCTGCTGTCCACTGGCTGTGGGTTGACCCACAATGCCTTTAGAGAGGAAATTCCAGGATTTTGACCCACCGACAATGAAGGAACGATAATATATTTCTAAATCGGATGGTGAGTGACTTGGAGGGGAACTTGAAGGTGGTGGTATTCCAATGTATCAGCTGCCCTTGTCTTTCTAGATGGAAGTAGTCTTCTGTTTGGAAGGTGCTGCCTGAGGATCTTTGATGAATTTCTGTAGTAGCAGCAATGTGTATTGAGTATCAGCGGTGGAGGAAGTGGATCCTTGTGGATGTATTGCCAATCAAACTGGCACCTTTGTCCTGGATGGTGTCAAGCTTCTTGTGTGTTGTTGGAGCTGAATCTATCCAGACAAGTGGGGAGTATTCCATCACATTCCTGAATTGTGCCTTGGAGATGGTGGACAGGCTTTGTGGAGTCAAGAGGTGAGTTACTTGCCATGGTATTTCTAACCTCTGGCTTGCTCTCATAGCCATTGTTAGAGTCCAATTGAGTTTCATGCTAATGTAGCCCCCAGAATGTTAATAGTGGGGGATTCAGTGATGGCAACAACATTGAATGTCAACGGACAATGATCGTGTGTTAAATTTGCTTGCTGAGCTGGTAGGTTTGTTTTCAAACGTTTTGTCACCATGTTAGGTAACATCATAAGTGAGCCTCTAATGAAGTGCTGGCGTGCTCTGTCCCGCTTTCTATTTATATGACTTGGTCTGTTAAAGTGGGTGATATCATTTCTGGTCCTTTTCCTCAGAGGTTGATAAATGGGGTCCAAATCGATGTGTTTATTTATGGGAGTTCTGGTTTGAATGCCAGACCTGTAGGAATTCCCATGTATGTCTCTGTTTGGTTTGCCCTAGGATGGATGTGTTGTCCCAGTCAAAGTGTTGTCCTTCTTCATTTTTGTGTGAGGATACTACTGACAATGGGTCATGTCTTTTGGTGGCTAGTTGCTGTTTGTGTATCCTGGTGGCTAGTTTTCTGCCTGTCTGCCCGATGTATGTTTGTTACAGTCTTTGCAGGATATTCTGTAAATGACATGCATTTTGCTGGTTTTTCATACAAGTTCCTTTAGGTTCATCAGTAGCTGTTTCAGCGTATTGGTAGGATTGTGTGGGCTACCATGATGCCAAGGGGTTGGAGTAGTCTGGTAGCCATCTCTGAGATAGCTTTGATGTATGGTAATGTGGCTAGAGTTTCTGGGTGTGTTGTGTCTACTTGTTTGGGTTTGTTGTTTAAGAATCGGTGGACTGTGTTTATCGGGTGAACTTTGGGTCCACTACATGGTTGACACCTTTGTTATCACAAAATGGAACAAATTGGAGGAAACCTACAACAGCATCAACAACATCCTTACTGGCATAAATTTCACAAAAGAGGAGGAGAGCAACAACAGACACCCCCTTCCTAGATGTCACAGTGGAACGAAAAGTTAATGGAGAACCGCAGACTAGTGTCTACAGGAAAGCAACATACACATACAAGATACTTAACGACAGAAGTGATCATCCCAACACCCACAACTGGAGCGGAATTAGGACATTATTTAAATGGGCCACAACACACTGCAGCACCCAGGAACTACAGGCAGCAGAAGAAAATACTTATAAAGTGTATTCAGGAACAACAGATACCTGATAAACACAGTCCGCTGATTCTTAAACAACAAACCCAAACAAATAGACTCAACACAACTAATTAAAATATCAGGGAAGATCAGATATTTGGATTAGTTAAGCACCAGATCTGCGAGCTTGTTATCTTGTGGTTGAAGACGGGCAGAGTCCTTCACACCAGCCCAGATGGACTGAGCAGACAAGTTGCACTATTTCCTGGCTGTTTAAAAATGGAACTGGGATCAGTTCTCCAGTCTGCGGGAATTCCATTGTGTCCATTGTATCTCTTCAAAACTTTAAATGAGTTTAGATAAAAACAATGACTGCAGATGCTGGAAACCAGATTATGGATTAGTTGTGCTGGAAAAGCACAGCAGTTCAGGCAGCTTCCGAGGAGCAGTAAAATCGACGTTTCGGGCAAAAGCCCTTCATCAGGAATACAGGCAGAGAGCCTGAAGGGTGGAGAGATAATTGAGAGGAGGGTGGGGGTGGGGAGAAAGTAGCATAGAGTACAATAGGTGAGTGGGGGAGGGGATGAAGGTGATAGGTCAGGGTTGGGGGGGGGGTGGAGTGGATAGGTGGAAAAGAAGATAGGCAGGTAGGACAAGTCATGGGGCCAGTGCTGAGCTGGAAGTTTGGAACTGGGGTGAGGGGAGGGAAGGGGAAATGAGGAAACTGTTGAAGTCCACATTGATGCCCTGGGATTGAAGTGTTCCGAGGCGGAAGATGAGGCGTTCTTCCTCCAGGCGTCTGGTGGTGAGGGAGCGGCGGTGAAGGAGGCCCAGGACCTCCATGTCCTCAGCAGAGTGGTAGGGGGAGTTGAAATGTTGGGCCAGAGGGTGGAGTGATTGATTGGTGGCCCAAAGATGTTCCCTAAAGTGCTCTGCGAGGAGGCACCCAGTCTCTCCAATGTAGAGGAGACCGCATTGAGAACAACGGATACAATAAATGATATTGGTGGATGTGCAGGTAAAACTTTGATGGATGTGAAAGGCTCCTTTAGGGTCTTGGATGGAGGTTAGGGAGGAGGTGTGGGCGCAGGTTTTACTGTTCCTGCGGTGGCAGGGGAAGGTGCCAGGACAGGAGGGTGGGTTGTTGGGGGGCGTGGACCTGACCAGGTAGTCTTTGCGGAAGGCGGAAAGGGGTGGGGAGGGAAATATATCCCTGGTGGTGGGGTCCATTTGGAGGTGGCGGAAATGTCGGCGGATGATTTGGTTTTTGCGAAGGTTGGTAGGGTGGAAGGTGAGCACCAGGGGCATTCTGTCCTTGTTACGGTTGAAGGGGTGGGTTCTGAGGGCGGAGGTGCGGGATGTGAACGAGATGCATTGGAGGGCACCTTTAACCATGTGGGAAGGGAAATTGCGGTCTCTAAAGAAGGAGGCCATCTGGTGTGTGCTGTGGTAAAACTGGGAGCAGGTACGGCGGAGGCGGAGGAATTGGGAATACGGGATGGCATTTTTGCAGGAAGTAGGGTGGGAAGAGGTGTAATCCAGGTAGCTGTGGGAGTCGGTGGGTTTGTAAAAAATGTCGGTGTCAAGTCGGTCATCATTAATGGAGATGGAGAGATCCAGGAAGGAGAGGGAGGTGTCAGAGATGGTCCAGGTAAATTTAAGGTCAGGGTGGAACGTGTTGGTGAAGTTGATGAATTGCTCAACCTCCTCACGGGAGCATGAGGTGGTGCCAATGCAGTCATCAATGTAGAGGGAGAAAGAGGTGGGGAGTAATGCCATTGTAACTATGGAAGATGGACTGTTCTACGTAGACAACAAAGAGACAGGCATAGCTGGGACCCATACGGGTGCCCAGTTTGTCAAGCAGAAATGTAATTTCTGACTGTAGACTGACTTTTTATTTCTCAACTGCTAGCTGTCCTTGTAGTTGTTACAGTTAAGGGGGTGTATTGGGCACTAGTAAGTCAGGAGTACATCTGCAAGAGATGCCTTCTTATAGCAACATTAATTCCTCTAGTTTCATTCTTGCTTGTTGGTCTTTCTTCTGGAGGCTCATTTCAACCCCTCGGGTATCAGAAATATCCTGGGTGAAGATATTGCCCAGCAATCTGGACTCCAGGATGATTCTGAAATCCAGGACAACACTCTGTTCAGCTTGGTCTATCTTAATACAATATAATATTTTGGGTGGGCAGACATTCCATCTCTACCCATTCCCACGTGTCTTTGGGAATTCACAGCCAGTGATGTATTGTGTGGATACCTGGAGTTCTGGGAAGCCGCTGCAAACAATCTCTCCCTTCAGAACTGCAGTACCCAACTTTTCCCTTTTTGTAGCTGTGGGTCCATAATTAGAATAAGCATTGTTTTTTTCAAAATTCTGCAGCAGAGTGACAATGTGCCATACTAATCTGCCACAGTGGTTTCTGGGTAGGGAGACGATGGAGGCACTATTCTAACTGACTGAAACATCAGTCATCCATTTGTAGAAAGCAACTTAAAATGTTGAAAAATTGCAGTACTTAAGCATTTCATTATGATGTATTTAAAAATTTGTTGTAAATTTACTCTGATATAATAGTACTCTTGAGTTGAATTTCAGCTCTGGCTTGCTTCGTCTGGCTGTGCTGTTGTGATTTTGTTTAACTTACTTGTGACAATATTGAGGTTGGCAAATTCTCCTCTGAATAAATTTCCTGCAGCAGTTTATTGGCTGACCCCTGCACAATTTTAATGCAAAGTGTCATCTGACAGTATGGGAAATTCATTGGAGCAGCATGCCTTAGATCAGCAAATAGCTCCTCATGTCTAGAGTTGAGTCTGAATGCCAACACAGTAATCACCAAGACAGTAAATCTGCAAATTTGTATAATTAAATAGCAGTATTCAGAGAATCATCATTAGGAGAAAGTGAGGATTGCAAATGTTGGAGATCAGAGCTTAAAAATGTGTTGCTGGAAAAGCGCAGCAGGTCAGGCAGCATCAAAGGAGCAGGAGAATCGACGTTTTGGGCATAAGCCCTTTTTCAGGAATGATGAGGGTGTGCCAAGCAGGCTAAGACAAAAGGTAGGGAGGAGGGACTTGGGGGAGGGGCACTGGGAATGCGATAGGTGGAAGGAGGTTAAGGTGATGCTGATAGGCCGGAGAGGGGGTGGGGGCGGAGAGGTCGGGAAGAAGATTGCAGGTCAAGAAGATGGTGCTGAGTCTGAGGGATATTTGCATCCGCTGCACCCGATGTGGCCTCCTCTACATTGGGGAGACAGGCCGCCTACTTGCGGAACATTTCAGAGAACACCTCTGGGACACCCGCACCAACCAACCCAACCACCCCGTAGCTGAACACTTTAACTCCCCCTCCCACTCCGCCAAGAACATGCAGGTCCTTGGCCTCCTCCATCATCAGACCATGGCAACACGACGCCTGGAGGAAGAGCACCTCATCTTCCACCTAGGAACCCTCCAACCACAAGGGATGAATGCAGATTTCTCCAGCTTCTTAATTTCCCCTCCCCCCACCTTGTCTCAGTCCCAACCCTCAGACCGGCTTAAGCACCGCCTTCTTAACATGCAATCTTCTTCCCTTCCCTCCTCCCCTCCCCCCCACCCCCCCCCCACCCCCACCCCCCCCGCCACACACTCACACACACACATTAACAGCACAGAGGTGGAATGAGTGAAGAGTGTCAAGCTCCTGGGAGTGGTTATCCAACACAAGCTTTCTTGGACTCTTCATATGGATGCACTGGTTACAAAGGCCCAACAACACCTGTTCTTCCTCAGGCAGCTAAGGAAATTTGGCAAGACAGCAAATACATTTGCCAACTTTTATAAGTGCGCCATTGAGAGCATTCTGTCTGGATGTATCACTATCTGGTATGGCAACTGTACCATTCAAAATTGGAGACGGTTACAGAGAGTGGTGAACTCAGCCCAGACAATCACAAAGGCCAACCTCCGATCTACAGAATCCATCTACCAGGCCCGCTGTCAAGGAAAGGCTGCCAGCATTCTCAAAGATCCATCCCACCCTGGCAATGCTTTTCTACAGCCTCTACCATCAGGGACAAGCTACAGAACCCTGAACACATGCACCAGCCGGTTTCGCAACAGTATCTACCCTACAGTTGTTAGACGACTGAATGAACTCACAAACCCTTAACATTCACCTGTACCTACGTTTTTGTTTTGCTGCTGTTTACCTATTATTTACTTATCTATGCTACTTAAGTATGTGATCTGCCTTTATTGCTCACAAGACAAAGCTTTTTACAGTGACACTGGTACACGTGACAATAAATTTAATTTGATTCAATTCAATGGACTGCAGCGGTTCAAGAAGACAGATCACCAATATTTCTCAAACACAACGATGGCCTAATGGTATTATTGCAAGACAATAATCCAAAAACTCAACTGATGTTCTGGCTACCCAGGTGTGAATCCTGGCTTGGCAGATAGTGGAATTTAAATTGCATACAAAGAAAAATCTGGAAATGAGAATCGACTGATGACCATGAAACCATCACGGATTGTTGAAAAAATCCATCTGGTTCACTAACGTCCTTCAGGGAAGGAAATCCGCCATCCTCACCTGGTCTGGCCGACATGTAACTCCAGGCACACAGCAATGTGGTTGACTCTCAATTGCCCTCTGAAATGTCCTTCCAAGCCGTTCAGTTAAATCAATCACTACAAAATTTCAAAAAAATGAAACTGGGCAGATCACCTAGCATCAGCCTAGGCACCAGAAAAGACAATGACAGAAACAGCCTTGTCAAGTCTGCAAAGTCCTTCTCACTAACATCTGGGGAATAGTGCCAAACTTGGGAGAGCTGTCTCACAGACTAGTCAAGCAACAGCCAAACATGGTCATACTCACAGAATCGTACCTTGCAAACAATGTCCCAGACACCACCATCACCATTCCAAAGTATATCCTGTCTCACTGACAGGACAACCCAGCAGAAGTGGCTGCAGAGTTGTATACAGTCAGGAGGGAGTTACTCTGGGAGTCCTCAACATTTGCTCTGGACTTTATGAAGTCTTATGGCTTCAGGTTAAACATGGGCAAGGAAACCTCCAGCTGAACACCACGTACTGTCCTACCTGAGTTGATGAATTGGTCCTCTTCCATGTTGAACAATAGTTAGAGGAGGCTCTGGGGATGACAAAGGCACAAGACGTACTCTGGGTGGGGGACTTCAATGTCCATCACCAAGTGTGTCTTGGCAGCAGCACTACAGATTGAGTTGGTCAGATCCTAAAGAACATAGCATCCAGACTATCTGCATGATCAGGGAACAAACAAGAGGGAAAAACCTAGATTGACCCATTCTTACCAACCTGCCAGCTGCAGATGCATCTGATTAGATTCCCTACTGTGTGGAAACAGGCCCTTTGGCCCAACAAGTCCACACCGACCCTCTGAAGAGTAACCTATCCAGACCCATTTCCCACTGACTAATGTACCATACACTATGGGCAATTTAGCATGGCCAATTCACCTGACCTGCACATCTTTGGACTGTGGGAGGAAACTGGAGCACCTGGAGGAAACCCACGTAGACACAGGGAGAATGTGCAAACTCCACAAAGACAGTTACCCGAGGTTGGAATCGAACCTCGGGACCCTGGTGCTGTGAGGCAGCAGTGCTAACCACTGAGCCACCGTGCTGCCCCTGTATAGCTGCTCTTACTGACATCTGTCCTGTCTTCACATCGAAAATATCCTTCTTCATGTTGTGTGGCCCTATCACCATGCTAAACTGGACAGACCTTGAACAGGTCTAGCAACTCAAGACTGGACATCCATATGGGCCATCAACAGCAGCAGACTTGTACTCCAACATAATCTGTAACCTCGTGGCTTGACATATCCCCTACTCAACTAATACCATTAATCCAAGGGATCATCCTTGGTTCAGTGGAGAGTTCCAGAAGGCATGTCAGGAGCAGGACCAAGCATACCTAAAGATGAGGTGTCAGACTGGTGAAGCTACCAACAGGAGTACTTTCATCCAAACAGCTTATGTAGTAAGTGACAGACAGAGATAAGTGATCCAGAGATAAGTGGATCAGATCTAAACTCTGCAGTCCTGCAACAACCAACTGAAAATAGTGGTGGATAAACAAACTTGTGAAGGATTCCTCAAGAAGGGCATGCGTCCGCTCTGAGATTCCTCGAGGAGGGAGGGAGTCTGTACTTGGATTCCTTGAGGAGGGAGGGAGTCCGTGCTAGGATTTCTCGAGGAGAGAGGGAGTCTGCGCTGGGATTCCTCGAGGAAGGAGGGAGTCCATGCTGGGATCCCTTGAGGAGGGTGTGAGTCTGTGCTGGGATTCCTCAAGGAGGGTGTGAGTCCTGCTGGGATTCCTCAAGAAGAGAGGGAGTCCGTGCTGGGATTCCTCGAGAAGGGAGGGAATCCGTGCTGGGATTCCTTGAGGAGAGTGTGAGGCCGTGCTGGGATTCCTCAAGAAGAGAGGGAGTCCGTGCTGGGATTCCTTGAGGAGGGAGGGAGGGAGTCCGTACTGGAATTCCTTGAGGAGGGTGTGAGCCCGTGCTGGGATTCCTCGAGAAGAGAGGGAGCCTGCACTGGGATTCCTTGAGGAGGGAGGGAGTCCGTACTGGGATTCCTTGAGGAGGGTGTGAGTCCGTGCTGGGATTCCTTGAGGAGGGTGTGAGTCCAGGCTGGGATTCCTCGAGAAGAGAGGGAATCCGTGCTGGGATTCCTCAAAAAGGGTGTGAGTTTGCACTGGGATTCCTCGAGGAGGGAGGGAGTCTGCGCTGGAATTCCTTGAGGAGGGGGAGTGTCCACACTGGAATTCTTCGAGAAGGGCATGAGTCCGTGCTGGGTCTACACAAGATCAGGAGTTCATCAAGTCCACCAGAGGAATGAAGGAAAGTAGAGAGAAAAGGAACAAAACGTGAAAAGATGAAAAAGAAGAAAGAAACGGTCCGAACTGACGAGATTCAGCTTAGGAACCCTACTACATTGCTATCTTGTAGCAAGACACTGAATGCTGCAAGGACTATGCCTGATTCTGGGCTCCACAGTATTCCACAATACTGTGCTCCTGAACTTGCTGCTCCCCTCGCCAAGCTGTTCCAGTACAATTACAACACTGACATCTACCCAACAATGTGGAAAATTGCCCACGTATGTCCTGTACACAAATAACAGGACAAATCCAACCCAGCCAATTACCATTCCATCAGTCTACTCTTGGTCATAAGAACATAAGAACATCAGCAATAAAGTGATGAAAGGTGTCATCAGCAATGCTATCAAGCAGCCCCTGCTCAGAGCAATAGCCTGCTCAGTGATGCCCAGTTTGGGTTCCACCAGGGCCATTCACTTCCTGACCTCATTACAGCCTTGGTTCAAACATGGACAAAAAAGCTGAGTTGCAGAGGTGAGGTGAGAGAGACAGCCCTTGACATTAAGGCTACATTTGACTGAGTGTGGCTTCAAGAAGTCCCAGCAAAAGTGGAATCATAGGGTATCAGGGGGCAACTCTTCAGTGGTTAGAGTCATGCCTGACACATAGGAAGATTGTTGTGGTTGTTGGAAGTCAGTCATCTCAGCTCCAGGATATCTCAGCAGGAGTTCCTTAGGGTCATGTCCTAAGCCCAACCATCTCCAGTTGCTTCATCAATGACTTTTCCTCCCACATAAGGTTGGAAATAGGGATGTTCGCCAATGATTACACAATGTTCAGTACCATTCAATCCCCTCAGATACTGAAACAGTCTGTGTTCAAATGCAAGAAGATCTGGACAATATATGGACTTGGGCTGACAAATGGCAAGTAGCATTCAGGCCGCACCAATTCTAGGCTCTAACCATCTCCAGTAAAAGACAACTGAACTATTACCCTTGACATTCAATGGTGTTGTCATCATTGAATTCCCTAATATCAACATGCTGTGTGTTAACAGTGACCAAAAACTGAACTGGACTCACTACATAAACACAATGGCTACAACAGCAGGTCAGAGTCTTGGAATATTGAAGCAAGTAACTTGCCCCTTGACTCCTCAAAGCCTGACAAGGCACAAGTCAGGAGTGTGATGGAAAACTCCCATCTTGCTCCTGTAGATCATTGTCTACAGGAATAGTGCCTGAGGACTGGAGGATAGCAAATGTGGTTCCCTTGTTCAAAAAGGGTCATAGAGACAACCCGAGTAATTACAGACCAGTGAGTCTCACTTCAGTTGTTGGTAAAGTGTTGGAAAAAGTTATAAGAGATAGGATTTATAACCATCTAGAAAAGAATAATCTGATCAGGGACAGTCAGCACGGTTTTATGAAGGTTAGGTCGTGCCTAACAAATCTTATTGAGTTTTTTGACAAAGTGACCAAACAGGTAGATGAGAGTAAACCAGTTGATGTGGTGTATATGGATTTCAGCAAGGCGTTCGATAAGGTTCCCCACAGTAGGCTATTATACAAAATGGGTAAAAAATGAGGTCTGCAGATGCTGGAGATCACAGTTGAAAATGCGTTGCTGGTTAAAGCACAGCAGGTCAGGCAGCATCCAAGGAATAGGAAATTCGACGTTTCGGGCATAAGCCCTTCATCAGGAATTATACAAAATGCAAAGGAATGGGATTGTGGGAGGCATAGCAGTTTGGATCAGTAATTGGCTTGCTGAAAGAAAACAGAGGGTTGTAGTTGATGGAACATGTTCATCTTGGTGTCCAGTTATTAGCGACGTACCACAAGGGTCGGTGTTGGGTCCACTGCTGTTTGTCACTTTTATAAATGACCTGGATGAAGGCTTAGAAGGGTGGGTTAGTAAATTTGCGGACGACACTAAGGTCAGTGGAGTTATGGATAGTGACGAAGGATGTAGTAGGTTGCAGAGAGACATAGATAGGAGCAGAGCTGGGCTGAGAGGTGGCAAATGGAGTTTAATGTGGACAAGTGTGTGAGGTGATACACTTTGGATGGAGTAATCAGTATGCAAAGTACTGGGCTAATGGTAAGATTCTTGGGAGTGCAGATGAGCAGAGAGATCTCAGTGTCCATGTACACAGATCCCTGCAAGTTGTCACCCAGCTTGACAGGGTTGTTAAGAAGGCGTACAGTGTTTTGGCCTTTTTTAATAGAGGGATTGAGTTCCGGAACCAGGAGGTTATGCTGCAGCTGTACAAAGCTCTGGTACGGCCGCACTTGGAGTATTGTGTACAGTTCTGGTCACCACATTATAAGAAGGACGTGGAAGGGTGCAGAGAAGATTTACTAGGATGTTGCCTGGTATGGAAGGAATGCCTTACGAGGAAAGGCTGAGGGCCTTGAGACTGTTCTCGTTAGAGAGAAGGTTGAGAGGTGACATAATAGAGACATACAAGATAATGAAAGGGTTAGATGGGTGGACAGGGAGAGCCTTTTTCCAAGTATGGGAACAGCAAACACGAGAGGACACAACTTTAAAGTGAGGGGAGATAGGTATAAGACAGATGTCAGAGGTAGTTTCTTTACTCAGAGAGTAGTAAGGGTATGGAATGCTTGCCCTGCAACGGTAGTAGATTCACCAAGTTTAAGTGCATTTCAGTCGTCATTGGACAGGCATATGGACATACATGGAATAGTGTAAGTGGGATGGGCTTCAGATTAGTATGACAGGGCGGCACAACATCGAGGGCCGAAGGGCCTGTACTGCGCTGTAATGTTCTATGTTCATATGTCTTTGTGAGGGTAGTGTCATTATAAGTGACTGCCATCTCGCGTTCAGTACTTGATTTTAGTGGTAAAACTCTTTGAACAGACTGTTCCTTAGATATGATAACATTAATGAAAGATGTTTGCACATTGAGGTAGTAGAGATAATGCAGGGCCTTTCCCCTTTGGAATGCTGACTGGGCTTTCAGTTGAGGCTCTGTATTGATGGACAATCTATAAACATTGTAGGATAGCTGGCACAAAGGTGATCATGGTCTGGGTAAATGCTTCCAGAGTGCAAAGCTTTGCTGTGAGGTGAAAATTTTCCTGTGATAGATATCCACTTTCACTGTCCAATCTGTTCCTGAAAGATCCTACACTTCTACAAGTTTAAATGTTAAGAACATAAGGAACATGATCAGCAGTACATGATATAGTCCCTTGAGCCTGCTCCATCATTCAATAAGGTCAAGGCTGACCACTGGCCTCCATTTTCCCAACCATTTCCCATGACTCTTGATTCTTTAAGAGATCAGAGATCTGTCTATCTCAGTTGTTAGTATATCCATCCTGTATTGTACAGTAGCAAACAAACAATTATCATATTTAAATGAAATTCCTCCATCAGCTGTTCAAATAGGTAAAGGGGCTTTGCAACTCATTGTGAATTGCAAACACACTATCAAAAAGAGAATTGTAACAGCGTCTCTATATAAAATATGGAATGCTGCTCTTTCTGCTCTTGAACATGTCTCTTTAAACAATTTATCAGTGAGCATAAAAAAAAAATCTGAAGCACTCTTAGATTAATATTCATCCACCATAATATCATCATGCATTTTAAGACAATTCTGTGCATAAATTCCTGTCATCCAAACTAGCTTTTAATAACGTTTGGTTTTTGCAATTTGACTGGCAGTGTGTGCTCTTTTGAAGGTTTTTAGGCATTCATTTATTACTACTACTAAAAAGCTGGAGACACTTAATAAATTAATCACAAAAAAAAACATGGTGAAAGACAAACATTTGCTTTCCATGGAAGAGGTTAGGTTGGTTAAGGTGATTTTTAAAAAACTCTCTTTGCTGCTTTTGTTAACACAGATGCCTCATTAAAGACTTTGAACACCGCCCGACTGTCTCCGACCTCCTGGAACATCCCTTTATCAGACAGATTCAAGGAAAAGAGAAGGCCCTGCAGAAACAACTCATGGAGCTCATAGACCTTCACCAACAAATGGGTGCCATTGAAAAGACAAGGTATTTAACACTTTTACAGGCTCCAAGAGAAATGCTTTCACTAATTCAGATTAGTTCAGCATTCTGGTGGCAGATGAAGTTCAATGCAAAGATAGAGACCGTATGAAATGAAAGGTACAAGTCTAAAAGAGCCTTTGAGTAGATGAGCATAAATCATTGAAAATCAATGTACAGATTGAGAGAAGGTTTACTAAAGTAGTTCAATCAAGCCATTCAAAAGGTAATTGGAATCTTATCTGAAAAAAAAAGTGTTATGGGTCCCACTGGAGTAACACTCTGACAGTCAAACCCACTATTCTCAAAGCTGTCACAGAAATGAAAGACTTTATAGATGGAAGCAAAATTCCTCCATCTAACTGTCTTTTTGATCCACGTCAGAAAGCATAGACCAGGTTTCTGTACTTAATAATAATTACTATTTATTAGAAGTAAATAGATTTTAGCTGTAAGTAAAGAATTATGAGCAGTCAGCATATAACTGTACTGGTTAAAACTCTTAATCTTATTAAAAATTCCCATTCACACACAACATCAGAAAGTAAAACATCGGTGTTATGGATGGAAGAAAAACTGGGAAAGCAATTCGGTGATCTCTGTTCACAGGATCTGCTCAGATCATTCATATGCTGATCAGAGTGCTGCCTCAAGGTCTTCCTTCTCTAGATATTTTCATTGATTTGCAGAGAGATCAAGTGACTATTGTGCATATCCAAACATGACATAATAATTAAAAGTCATAGCTGACAGCAATTTCTGAAGGAAAAATTTTGGCTTAAAGTAGGTTTTACTGCAAAGAACAGGTACAACTCCTCAACTGGTGGAGACCTGATTCTCCATCTCACCTCTAAAATCCAGACCCATAGCCAGGCAGGCACATCCTAAACTCCTGGATTTATTGGAAATCAAGTCTCCTCCATTTTTTTTCTGGAGTTGAATGAAGTCCTCCTAATGGCTACTCCATGGTTCTGGTACAGATAAGAAGGTGGAGATGCCAACCACATGCATTTGTTGGTAGGATTCTTGAAATAATTTCAGAGGCTGGTATCCTGTCACCAAGTCATCCTTTATTTATACATGGAGAGCCCTAGACACTGATCCAGCTCCCTCAGAACCAACTCCCAAGCTGAACTGAACCTCTGACACTCCTGTTCTTATCTGTCAGCTAGGGCTCCCTAATTAGACCAGGTTAATAGCCCCAGTCAGGGAACTCATATTCTCTGAGGTCCACCTGGCCAACCTCATTGCAATCTCAATACATCTAGAGAGGGACATTCTCCCTGATTAGGACATAGTCTAATTCAAAATCAATTACCACACACTCACACTCACACAGTCACACACAGACACACACACAGGCACACACATACACACCAACACATACATACACAATGACAGACCCACGCGCGTGCACACACAAACACACACACCAACACAACTCACACTGACACAACAACACACACTGACTTACATTGATACAACACACAGACATACAGACACAGACACATAAACAGAAACAGACACACACACACACACACACACACACACACACACACACACACACACACACACACACACACACACACACCTCACTATGGAAAAGCCAGGCTTTGACTCTTACACTGATGGTGGAATTTACTTTCTGGGTTGGGAGGAGTGCAGAGTACCTATCCCCATAAAATCCAGTCCAATATGTTAATGATAAGAATGAGAAAAGAATGCTTAATAACCATCCAAGGAGTATTCATACCAGAAATATTAGCCATGCACACAAACACATTGACACAATAACGTTCAATTATATTAACTAACACTAGTTAAACATCTCTACATCCTATTTGAGAAAGGATGCTAATGTATTTAATTGGATAACAATTTCATTAAAATGGCAAGCATTAGAATTTCAAATGTATTTAAATTGAAAATCACAGAAATTTCATAAGAATTAATTAAGTCTTTGTTTACTGTTCTCACACAGCATATGTTTAGCCTTTAAACTGCAGGAATTGTAAAATGTTCTGTTTAAACACTTTATGACACATTTCCAGCAGGGGTGGGACTTAGGTCTCGATCTTCTGGCCAAGGGATAGTGTCACTATCACTACACCGCAAGAGCTTTGAATACTGTCTGTGTAAACATACGTTTTTAAGCTTTTGAATGGCTGGCAGCCTTTCAAGGAGGCTAGCTTGAACTTAAATCTTGTCAGTGTTTTTTTACTCATGGGATCAGACATTCAGATACATCATACTGGCCGAGGTCAGTTCAATGTTAGGCAAGCTGGATATCATCCTGGCCTGCTGATATTTCTGGGGTGGGTGGGGTAAGAAGCTGGAATTTCTTGTACCAGCGGAAGATCCCCTGTGGGTAACTTCACAAAATATCACTGATAACCTTCCCTGGCCTGTTTTTGGAATAATCCTTTTAAAAGCCACTAGTTAGGTTGCTCAACATAGGAATCATGGGGAAGCGAAGTTAAAGTATTAGTTGAAAAGTGTGCACGTTCCATTATTACCCCTGAAATTGCAACTCAACATCCTTACTGCATCATTCATGGATGAATTGGTTTAATTGAATTTGTTAAATATGGAAATGTTGATAATCACATAATTTACAATTTTCATGAGTCATGTGCTTCTATTTGGAGGGGTCAGTGATACATTGCTGATCACGTAATTGAGATTCTGATAATATGCTGTTTCGCTTAAGACACTGATTGAAACAAGTGCCTAGGCTGATGCCTCTCTTGCTCCCAGGTAATAAGCTTTGCAAAGGTTCAGGACCCAGCTGTCTCTACCTAAATATATTTCAATTTATTTTTAATTGGCATCACTAACAGAATAGCTTCCTTGAAATTAAAAGTCAGGAAAGAAAATAATTGGAGATACATTGCACTAAGGAAGGGATCAGTTCTTAAATTTGCTTGTGTGTTTTACTAGTGATTGGTTAATCATTTTAATATCTGAATTTTAAAGTATAGAATATTTTAAACACATTATTAAGTGAAGCAACGGTATGTTAAATTTGCAAATGACATAGGTATCAAACAAATTAAAATCATTAAACACAAACAGGAAAGCTCAGCATGATGGTGTAAATCTGTCTGCTGCAGAGCAAGTGACAGGTTAATATTTTGAGTATATATGCCCTTCACCAAAACTGAAAAGGTAAACATAGTCAAGCAGATGGAAGAAAGAAAACAAGAAGTGAGTAAACATGTGGATTGTGTAGGAAGCTCCACTCATCGAATAATTATCAGAGTGAAATTAAGGTCCCCTGGGTCTAAGACAAACCCACAACATGGAGTCATCTGTTCAGTGACAGCATGTGAACAAAAGACAATGTTATTGCTCAGGGCACATTCCCTAAAGTCTGGGACTACCCAGGTACATCTCTCCATCCAAGCCAAATAATCAAGATAAGCTTAACATCAAAACATATGATTTGCTCTCTTTACCCAGCTGCTTGTAAATGGTCAAATATTATAGAACGTGTAAACGTAGTTACTATGTGATTTGGAAAGGGGGCCTGAGTTTGCAGGTGTGTCCATTGAGCATGGACTGTGACAGGAGGAAAGCAAAGTTAGAGCAGGAACAAAAGCTACTTGTGAGCAGGGGAGGCATATATTGACATATTGTTCCATAACTTCTGTCTGCCTAATGATGAGCAAAGGCATGTGAGCTTTCACATGGTGGTGGAGGCTGAGTAATGCCCTGCAGTAGGATGAGGGTGGAAGAGGCCCAGCATTCCTTCCTTGAGCTAGGAGGTAAACAGATGAATAAGTTACCATTATCATATGGGGTTCACAGCAGCAGTGCCAGGCCATGACCTGACTATACAGAAAGAAGGTATGTTTGCAATCCTGGTAAATCCAAGGCCAAGGTAATTGCACTGATGAGATCAGGGGATTTTGTCTTGGTTGTCTGGGCTATCATTATTGTCATCCCGAGTTGTACTTCAGAAAGTGGTGGTATGGCGAACTAAATTTTTGATCAATTGCAGTTCAAATGATGTAGGGAATAGATAATAGAAAAAGTGGTGAATGATAAGTGGCTTGAGGAGGAACTTGCAACCGATGGTTACAACATGTTTCTGTTGTCCTTGTCCTCATTGATAGTAGTGGTCATGGGTTTGGAGGACTGTCAAAGGAGACTGAATTTCTACAATGTATCATGTCAATAAGACACATTTCTGTGTCGATGATGCAGGCTGTGAATATTTGTGGGTGTGGTGGCAATTGAGCGGACTGCTTTGGCCTAGATGGTATCTAGTTTCTTGATTATTGTTGATGATGCAATCCTCCACATCAAATGGGAGGCAAATGGGAAGTACTCCCTCACACCCGTGACTTTCACTATGTAGATGATGGACAGGCTTTATGGAGTCAATAAGTGAATTATTCATTGGGAGGATTCCTAACCCCTGATCTGCTTTGATAAACACAGTATTAATGTGTCGAGCCCAGTTCAGTTACTGGTCAATTGCAAACTCCAGTATGTTGATGGTTCAGTGATGGTTATACTATTGAATGTCAATGGGTGATAGTTCGATTATCTTTTTGAAGATGGTCGTTGTTTGGCAATTATATGGCATGATTGTTACTTGTTGCTTGTCAACCAGAGCCTGGATATTGCGCAAGTCTGGCTTGTTTTGGATATGGGCTGTTTCAATGTCTGAGGAGTTGTGAATGATGCTGACCATTGTGCAATCATTAACAAACATGCACAATCCGACCTTACGATGAAGAGAAGCTGCTGAACATAATTGGCCAAGAACATGAACATGAGGGCTTCCTGCACCCTTCAAGGGTGCTGCTGTCCAAAATACCCCTAGTGCCCTGGCATAAACAGGTGAAACAGAAATCCCTGTGACCAGAACCCCTGAGTTTGATATGCTCTTTTAGGAATAGCAAGGCTTTAGCTCCTGTTACATCCTTTCATGAGGATGCTAGTCTTTCCCACATAAGTTGGTATTTTGGATGTGGGAAGCACAAAATGATATTGGAGGGACCAGCATCCATACATTACCAGCCCCTAGTGAGCAACGGCATAAGAATTGGTTTCCCATTTCTACTGCATAAGAAATCCAGTTCAGAGCAATCATCCCCAGCGTCTTGTATATGCCCCTTAGATGCTTAGTAAGATGATACATTGTGAAGACAGAGAACTTTTGTGCAAATTGGTTGCTATGTTTCATGTGATAAGGCTTTGAAAGCTGTTCACGTCTATCAAGTATTTTAGCTTGTGTTGGTGTTGTGACAGGTACTGTACTACTGCTACCTGAAAACCCCCTGGAATGGCTGGTCTGAAGTATGGTCTCATGGGTTTTGTTTGACTTTTGCTAGATTTACAGTTAGACCCTGCAGGAGCCAGAATATTTAATTTCATAATTTAAGAGTTGTTTTCAAAGCGCAAGCATACTCCAGCAACATGAGATGCAAATATTTCTCTTTTCACAGTCAGCCAAGAGTGACTTGCATCTAATGAGTCTCTTGACTACATTATCACTAACAGTATTTGTCATTAGAAAATGACATGGTTCTCTTGTGATTTATATGAAAATTCGAATACATAGTGCAGCTACATAATGAAAGCTAAAATGGAAAAATAGTCACTAGTTTGGTTCCACTTATAACTTTACAACACTTAGATTATTTCAAGCCCAGTGTAAAATTATTACATATGGAAGTCTTGCGTTTCTGATGCTTAGTTTTTAAAAAAATTCATAGTTAGGTGAAGGCTTAGTGGTATTATCGCTAAACTATTAATCCAGAGACCCAGATAATATTCTGGGGACCTGGGTTTGAATCCCACCATGGCAAGTAGTGGAATTTGAATTCAATGCTAATCTGGAAATAAAGTCTAATGATGGCCTGAAACCATGCTGATTGACATGAAAAATCCATCTAGTTCACCAATACCCTTTGGGGAAGGAAATGCCCATCCTTACCTGGTTTGGCCTACACATGACTCCAGGCCCACACAGTATGGTTAACTCTTAACTGCCTTCTCGACAATTAGGGATGGGCAATAAAGGCTAATCCAGCCAGTGGCACCCATTAAGGAATAAGCAACGGGACAGAATTTTCATCCCATTAATGGGCGGTTGCAGGTGAGCGATTTTCCACTACTAGCCATTGGCCAGCTGGTCAAGTTATAAGTGCCATCACTCCTTCAAGCCATTTTTCTAGAGGTGGGATCAGGGGCAGAAAGACAAGTGGAGGTAAACAACTAAAGCACATTAAGTACCAATGAAGGCCAACTACCAGAGAATGCCTGGAATTCTTTGACTTATGGCTCACCCAGTTGCCTGGAGCTATCCACTTGTGAGTACAGATTCTGAGTTTGATAAGGGATGCCCTAAATCATGAAGCATTTAGATAGCGCAATGAAAGAGAAATTGTTGACAATGATTGAAGGATTGATAACCACAGTTTTAAGGTGAATTACAAAAGAACCAGAGCAGCCAGGAAAAAAAATATTTTCATGCATCCAGTGGTTAGAAATTTGAATGCATTAACTAATGCTTTTGTAGTCACAGTCTTGAAAATGGAATTGAATAGATAGGAGTTGCAGGTAAACAGGGTAATGAAGAAGGCATTTGGTATGTTTGCTTTATTGGTCAGTGCATTGAATATAGGAGTTGGGAGGTCATGTTCCAAATGTATAAGACATTGGTTAGGCCACTTTTGGAATACTGCATTTAATTCTGGTGTAGGAAAGCTGTCGTTAAATATGAAATGGTTCAGAAAGAATTTACATGGATGTTGTCAGGGTTAGAGGGTTTGACCAAAAGAGAGAGGCAAAATGCACTAGGGTTGTTTTCCCTAGAGCATCAGAGGCTGAGGAATGACCTTATAGAGGTTTGTAAAATCATGAGGGACATGAATAGGCTGAATAACCAAAGTGTTTTCCCCAGGGTGGGGGAGTCCAAAATTAGAGAGCAAAGGTTTAAGATGAGAGAGGAAAGATTTAAAAGGGTCCTAAGGGGTAATGTTTTCACACAGACAGTGGTGCTGTATGGAATGAACTGCCAGAGGCTGGCACAATGACAACATTTAGAAGGCATCTGAATGGGTATATGAATAGGAAAAGTTTAGAGGGATATGGGCCAAATGCTAGAAAATGGAAGTATAATACTTTAGGATATCTGGTTGGCATGGTTGAGTTGTACTGAAGAGTCTGTTTCCATGCTGTACATCTCTATGACATTATGACTGTCTTTGAAGGAGAAGAATATTGGGAGAAAAGGGGGTTTGAGGAAAGAACAGACTAGCTGGATGAAATAGTTTGATGCAACATTCCGTGATGTATGGCTTTATGTTCTTTTGATTCAGCTGCCATGGCCCTGCATTCTAGAATTCTCTTCTTGAAAACTTTCACTTTTTTAGACCTCTCCTCATCTTCAAATATATCTTTATAATTATCGTTGTAACTGTTACTCACAATAGATTAGTTCATCTGCATCTGTGGAGAGGAGATAAAATGGTACTTGTTTTATTATCAGTATATTTTGAGAAAGTCATGTTTTATTTTGTACAAATAAACTTTTTCTTCATGGCTTAACACCTTTTAGAACTAACTGGTATTGTATATCTCTTTCTAAGAATGCCTGCATATTAATGTTAATATATGGCACTGCCACTATATTTCACCACTAACCCCAGAGCAATCAAATAAGCCAAGCTCAAAACAAAAAACAAAGTCGAAGGACTTAAACATGCACTGCACTACTGTCAGCCCTCCTCATTAAATTATAGGAAAAGGTCCAGGTCAATCTATTAATGAACCTGATTGTCAATTGTAAAACAATAATGGAGTTGTTACTTGAACATAGCAATCAATCTTCATCAATTTGTCAGCAATCAGTCCAGATACAATATGATCCTATGGTGTATAGTTTATTGACTCAAAGTCATATTTGTCCTCAGCATGCTATGGATACCATAAGGCCAAAAGTGCAGGTTAGAAGCTGGGAATTCTTTGGCTAGCAACCCACTACTTGACTTCTCAATACTTGTCAATTGTCTATAGGCACAAATATGGCATCTGATGTTATAGTCTCCACTTGTCCTGGATGTATGATGCTCAGAAAAATAAAATAAAAGCAGTATTAGGATATTTGGACCATCGGATCTGCTCTATCATTCAATGAGATAACGCATCATGACTCACTGGGACAACACACTGGAAATCGAACCTTGTTATTCCCAGACTTGTTATAAAAGTTAAAGCTTTTTTTTAAAGCACACAGACCCAGGTTAGGAGAAAACTAGGACCAGGTTTCCATATTTAATAAGAATTACTATTTATTACAAGTAATTCACCTCTAGCTATAGGTAAACAATTATGAACAGTCAGCATTTGACTGTACTAATTACAATTCTCAGCATTTATAAACACACTTACACACAGACAGATACAGAGAGGGAAAAGAAATGGATGTTATGGGGAGGGAAAGCAATTCAGTTGTTCCCTCTTCACTGGATCTTCTGTGATGATTTTTGTGCTGATTAGAGCATGTCTTCTCTATTAATTTGTTTATGTTGTTTTAAATGTTATATACATTTCAGTAAAGAGCCATTAATTTTACCTTTCTACCAATCTTTACTCTTGGATGCTATTTGCTGTTTATTTTTGTCTGTACATTCTGTCCCTTCCTATCCTACTCCGGCTATCATTATCTAAATAGCTGCCCTGCAATGCTACCACGTCTTTTTAATTTATCCTTCTCTGGAATCCTACCATTCCCCCTTTATGTAGTTTAAAGACTTCTCTACAATCTAGCTTTTTGTTTCATTTGCCAGGACCCTGGTCCCAGCACAGATCAAGTGAAGCCCATCCCTGTCGAAGATGTTCCTTCTGCCCTAATTCTGGTGCCAGTGCTTTATGAACTGAAATCCATTCCTCTCACATCAATCTTTGAGCCACATAATTAACGCCTTGACTTTATTTACCTTATGCCAGTCGTCTGTGGTATAGATAGTAATCCCAAGATTACCACCTTGGAGGTTCTGCTTGTTAATTTGTCTAATATTCAAATTCTTTCAGTAGAATATCTTTGTAGACCTGTCATTGTCATTAGTGCCTATGTGGATGACAACAGCTGGATACTCTTGGGGCAAAGCAGTCATTTGCATGACATTTACCATTTTATACATTCACTCTCTCTCTCTCTCACCAATACACAGTGACAGCAGAATATATCATATAGAGGGTGCACTCCACCATCCTTCAAGAGCAACGTCCAATTCAATGACCTCTGCTATCTAAAAGGACATGTACTACTCGCTTCACGTATCCCTTCGAACTAAAATCATTCTGTTTTGGAACTAGATTATTGTTCTTTCACTGTTAGTAGATCAAAAATGCAGAGTTCCCTTTACATCATTGTGGCTACACATACAACATTTGGATAGCAGCAGTTCGAGAGGATACTTCTTCACTTCTTTCTGAAGGGTCAAGGGTGGACAACAAACTCTGGCCTTGCCAGTGATCCTAACATTCTATGAAAGATTAGAATTAAATGTAATGTATCATCTTATTCATTTATTGAATCCCAAAACAGATTGCTTGTACAGAAAGTACGCATGTTGTTCTTAAAGAAATTGGTTTGTTGGTTAATATGGATTGGTTCATGATGTTCATTCTGGATCAGTGGTGCTGGAAGAGCACAGCAGTTCAGGCAGCATCCAAGGTGCAGCGAAATCGACGTTTCGGGCAAAAGCCCTTCATCAGGAATAAAGGCAGTGAGCCTGAAGCATGAAGACATAAGCTAGAGGACGGTGGGGGTGGGGAGAAAGTAGCATAGAGTACAATGGGTGAGTGGGGGAGGGGATGAAGGTGATAGGTCAGGGAGGAGAGGGTGGAGTGGATAGGTGGAAAAGGAGATAGGCAGGTAGGACAAGTCCGGACAAGTCATGGGAACAGTGCTGAGCTGGAAATTTGCAACTAGGGTGAGGTGGGGGAAGGGGAAATGAGGAAACTGTTGAAGTCCACATTGACGTCCTGGGTTGAAGTGTTCCAAGGCTGAAGATAAGGCGTTCTTCCTCCAGGCGTCTGGTGGTGAGGGAGCGGTGGTGAAGGAGGCCCAGGACCTCCATGTCCTCAGCAGAGTGGGAGGGGGAGTTGAAATGTTGGGCCATGGGGCGGTGTGGTTGATTGGTGCGGGTGTCCCGGAGATGTTCCCTAAAGCACTCTGCTAGGAGGCGCCCAGTCTCCGCAATGTAGAAGAGAACGCAAGGGAAGCAACGGATACAATAAATGATATTAGTGGATGTGCAGGTAAAACTTTGATGGATGTGGAAGGCTCTTTTAGGGCCTTGGATAGAAGTGAGGGAGGAGGTGTGGGCACAGGTTTTACAGTTCCTGCGGTGGCAGAGGAAAGTGCCAGGATAGGAGGGTGGGTTGTAGGGGGGCGTGGACCTGACCAGGTAGTCACGGAGGGAACGGTCTTTGCGGAAGGCGAAAGGGGTTGGGAGGGAAAGATATTCCTGGTGGTGGGGTCTTTTTGGAGGTGGCGGAAATGTAGGCGGATGATTTGGTTTATGCGAAGGTTTGTAGGGTGGAAGGTGAGCACCAGGGGTGTTCTGTCCTTGTTACTGTTGGAGGGGTGTGGTCTGAGGGCGGAGGTGCAGGATGTAGACGAGATGCGTTGGAGGGCATCTTTAACCATGTGGGAAGGGAAATTGTGCTCTCTAAAGAAGGAGGCCATCTGGTGTGTTCTGTGGTGGAACCCGTCCTCCTGGGAGCAGATACGGCGGAGGCGGAGGAATTGGGAATACGGGATGGCATTTTTGCAAGAGGTAGGGTGGGAAGAGGTGTAATACAGGTAGCTGTGGGAGTCAGAGAGTTTGTAAAAAATGTCAGTGTCAAGTCGGTCGTCATTAATGGAGATGGAGAGGTGCAGGAAGGGGAGGGAGGTGTCAGAGATGGTCCAGGTAAATTTAAGGTCAGGGTGGAATGTGTTGGTGAAGTTGATGAATTGCTCAACCTCCTCGTGGGAGCACGAGGTGGCACCAATGCAGAGATCAATGTAGCGGAGGAAGAGGTGGGGAGTGGTGCCGGTATAATTACGGAAGATCAACTGTTCTACGTAGTCAACAAAGTGACAGGCATAGCTGGGACCCATACGTGTGCCCATGGCTACCCCTTTGGTCTGGAGGAAGTGGGAAGATTCAAAGGAGAAATTGTTAAGGGTGAGGACCAGTTTGGCCAAACGAATGAGAGTGTCGGTGGAAGGGTACTGTTGGGGACGTCGGGAGAGGAAGAAACGGAGGGCTTGGAGGCCCTGGTCATGGCAAATGGAGGTGTAGAGGGATTGGATATCCATGGTGAAGATGAGGTGTTGGGGGCCGGGGAAACGAAAGTCTTGGAGGAGGTGGAGGGCATGGGTGGTGTCTCGAACGTATGTGGGGAGTTCCTGGACTAGGGGGGAATAGGACAGTGTCGAGGTAGGTAGAGATGAGTTCAGTGGGGCAGGAGCTTGCTGAGACAATGGGTCGGCCAAGGTGGTCAGGCTTGTGGATCTATGATGTTCATTTCTGATGTCATAAATCTAATTTTCAACATCTTATTTGTAGGCATGAACGTATCCACACAAAGAAGGGCCAAGACATGAAGAGTAACCCCATTTCAAATCTGGTTAATACAGACGATCTTGCCACACTTGAAGTGTTAGATGAAGTAAGACAATGATAATTAATTTACTTCTGTTTATTCCAATGGTCCCATGCTTCATTCAGAAGGAATCAATCACTGGCATGACATCAAAGGTTCTTTGGAAAATAGCATGTTAAATAAATCAAACTCAAGAACAGTATAATCTATGAACAAATTTTGTGATTGAATCTTAGGAGTGGATTTGTAGGGACAAAAATTTAAAATGTTATAAGATCTTGGGTTGGACCGAAGGGTCTGTTTCCATGCTGTAATCTCTATGACTCTATCTCAAATCCACATGCACCCACCACTTGCAGATTTAATGAGAACTTGGCAAGGGATGGGAAACTAATCTGCTCCCCAGAAATGGATCACATAATGAAATATATTAATGGGACTGTTCACCCCAGGTTTGCCTGTCTTGCAGCTTCAATGCTGACTAGTTCCAAGACCCTGGGTGACCAGCTAAAGTGGATTCCGACCAACTGCAGCAAAGAATTATGTGTTTTTCCATCACTTCTTGTGGAGAAGGAAAAGTAGGTGAACTTCCACACTCAAGCTTCAACAAATTCCCATTGTCCCAACAATCCATCACCGACCATGCCAAATTTTTCTTACGATTGTTAACACCCTCCCTCATAACTGCTGATCATCTCATCTCCTGTGTCATACACCAATCTCGTCCAACAGAATCACCCCCACCGTGATCATCCCGGAATCTCAGATTGCTGTAACCATTCCCGTCTCACAGTTTCTGTCAAAAACAGCAGGAAATTAACCTGGCCTCTGGGTTGTAGCCTCATCTGCAGTGCTCCCAACTGGACAGGGGGCCAAGTCTATTAATCAGGCTGGCCTCTGGAGAGCAAATCTGACAAAATGAACATCACTGGAGTAAAAACTGCTAAAACTTTATAGTGTTCTCCAGAACCAGACTCTTCTGGTCTGGTTTGAAAATCTTGCTCAAGTGAATATCAGGTTTTTAATTTCATAGGAACCCAATTACATATTTGTATTATTATTATTTGTTGTCTCTTGACAGAATACAGTCACTGAGCAGCTGCAAAAGCGTTACAGTGAGGAACAGATATATACCTATGTTGGAGACATCCTCATCGCTGTTAATCCATTCCAGAAACTCAACATCTATTCCACAGAGGTCAGCATTTAATCATAGTAACTGTTCAGTTTATCAACTCACTTTGATTATAATTCAGAACTGAACTAAATCTCACAGTTTCCAGAATAACTTGATGCAACAATTTGTTCTGAAAAGATATCAATTTAACAAAAGCAATATTTTTGGAAAAGTCATTAATTAAAATGAAATATTTATGCAATTTGAAGACTAATTTCTACTAGTTGGTTCATTTAAGAAGCTGTGAACTGCATTTGAAAAACAGATGGCACCTTTCTTCTTGATATATTCACCAAAAAAGAACATCAACTCCTCATTCTGTTTCAAAGGCTTCAAACCCACATTAGAATATGACAATTTAAGGAATATGACAGGAGTACAATTGATTTGTTTTTCTTTCTAAGTTAATAAAATTTGATACAGCACCATAGATTGAAGAGACAGGCATGCAATTCCTTCTGAATTTCCAAATTTAAATTGCTGTTATTTTGCTACTCACATAATCCATTAGTCATCATTGGAAACATCTTTTAAATGATCAGCTTCGCAGTATGTTCAGCTCAACTTCCCAGGGTACTTACATTTTTGATTAATTTTACTTAGAGTTGATGCAGATTCCAATCCTTTTTTTGTTTATTTGTTGCAGATTTACACATTCTCTCTGTTGATAGATGTGTTATACAGCCACAAAGAATTGAATTTAGAATTGAAATTGAAAATGATCATTATCACATGTGGCTAGGGTTAACATTATACTGATGGATAGCTTGGTATTCTTAATCACTGAATATTATCTTTTTTCTTGCTGGAACCTCAGGCTGTATTTAAGAGCTCAACTGGAAAAGCAAAGGTAAATAAGCCTGGAATTGACGTAGGGTGGAAGAAAGGAGAGGAATTGTCTCTTTACTTGCAGCATTGGTCACATTTATGGGATACCTCCCAGCTGAGCGTGTTGTCCCTCTGCAGAAGTGATGAGAAAGTAATGGGGGGGGGGGGGGGGGGGGGGTGCGGGGGGGAATAAAGTGAAGCTGTAATAAATATTGCCCTATCACCCATGATGATTTATCATGCAGTTTAACATTCCGTTATCACTGAGCATTTGCCAAAACATAACATTGGCAATGGACCAAAAGATAGATGAAGATTTTTTCTGATTTTAGAAGTCCCTGGTTTTTGATTCTTGAAGATGCAAATGTACTTTCAGCAAAACTTCGACAATTGTTGTTTTAAGTGGTGAACACCAAACTGGGGCTGATACCCCAACCACCTGATTCGTATTCTGCAACAATTTACAAATGTTTCATAGTTATTGGCAAATGAACTGCAACATAAATAAGTGAAGAGTGTACAGAGTAGAGCTTGCTGTGTTAAATCAACATTATTGCAATTCTGCTGCTACACAATGAGGCTTTTACCAGGTTGACATGATGCTCTGCAACTACAAGACTGAAAAATACCCTGTAATTCAGAGTTCCCATGTTACTGAAGAATTATTAGGCCAAACCATATCCGAAGATTTTGTCTTAAAAGTCTAGTCCCATTTTGCCAACTGTGAAAAATTCCACCACAGTGGCTGAGACAATCCACAACATTTTTAAAAACCAATAACATTCAAAATGAAACAAGTCAACATATTTTGAAAAGAAAAAAGATTTTCTTATCTCTCAAAGGTAAGACTGGATAGTTTCACTTTTCTTGTGTTACACAGGATTGACAAAGTGCTGGTTAATCATTTTTATATCAGTCTCATTTTTGGATTTGGCGGCTAAACTGAAAGAGTTGCCCATCCAACTGCCTACCCTCTCTATTTATCCAGTAAGGGGCCAATGCTAATATTCACATTGAGTAACCTGCACCAATGGCTGTGTTCTTTCATTGTCAACAAATCTTGGGTTGGCACTTGAACACAATTTGAGGAGCTGGATGTAGGGGTACTGATACATAAATCACTAAAAGTAGCAACTTAAGTTAATAACATCAGGGAAGTAAGTAAAGGTATTGATTTCTAGAAGGAAAGAAGTGAAAAGCTGAGAAATTATGTGACATATTACATTAGTTGGTCCACACTGGTGGTAAAGTTGTGGCCTCCATAATGTAGAAAGGAAATAGAGATATTAGAAAAGATGAAGAAAAGAAAATAGAACATAGAACGTACAGCACAGAACAGGCCTTTCAGTCCTCAATGTTGCGCCAACCTTTTATCCTACTCTAAGATCAAACTAACCTACATACGCTATATTTTACTTTCATATATGTGCCTATCCAAGAGTCACTTAAATGTCCCTCATCTATCTGATTTTACTATCATTGTTGGCAATGCATTCCATGTATTCACCACACTTTGTCTAAAGAACCTACCTCTGATATCTTCCTCAAGTCACGTTAAAATTATGCATCCTCATGATAGCCATTTCCACCCTGAGATAAAGTCTCTGATGATTCACTCTATCTATGCCTTTCATCATCTCGAACACCTCTACAAAGTCACCTCTCATCCTTCTTTGTTCCACTGAGAATAGTCCTAACTTTTATTTCTTAAAACGTCCTCCAGTCCAGGCAGCATCCTGGTAAATCTCCTCTGCATCCCCTCTAAAGCTTACACATCCTTCCTATAATGAGGCAACCAGAACTGAACACAATACTCCAAGTATGGTCTAACCAGGGCTTTATAGACTTGCAGCATAACTTCGCTGCTCTTAAACTCAGTCCTCCTGCTAATAAAAGCCGACAGAAGATATGCCCTCTTAACAACCCTATTAACTTGAGGGATCTATGTACGTGAACCCCAAGATCCCTCTGTTTCTCCACATTGCCAAGAATCTTGCCTTTAACCTGTAACCTGCATTCAAATTCGACTTTCGGAAATGAATCACTTTGCACTTTTCCAGGTTGAACTTCATCTGCCATTTTTCAGCCCAGTCCTGCATCCTGTCAATGTCCTGTTGCAACCAACAACAGCCCTCTACACGATACACCACTCCATAAATCTTTGTGCCATTGGCAAACTTACTAATCTACCCTTCCACTTCCTCACCCAAGCCATTTATACAAATCACAAAGAGCAGAGGTCCCAGAACAGATCTCTGCGGAACACCACTGGTCACCGAGCTCCAGGCTGAATACTTTCCATCTACTACCACCCTTTGTCTTCTATGGCCAGCTAATTCTGTCTTCAGACAGTCATATTTCCTTCTATTCCATATGTCTTTTCAGAAAAGACTTTCATAAATTATAATAGAATGCAAATACATTCTGATAGAGATCCTGAAAATTCTGAACAAATGTCTTAGAGTAGGTGTAAGGATATTGGCTATGAAAAGTGGCACCATGACATCAGTTTCTATGTTATGCCTCTCAAATGTGTCCACAGATGTTTGGTCCTTGTCAGACTGGAGACTATTTTGGAGATAGAGTTTATGAACCAAAAAGGTGCAAAACATGGCATTAGTCAGATCATGACATTAATCAGAGTGAATTGTTGAATTGGTACCAGTGCTGCCACTTTACAACTCAGTGCCTCAGGTAACACTCACCATGAACCTCTCATAGCTAAATACACATTCAATAGCAGGATTATAGAGCTGTGTGTGGTTTCTAGAGTTTTTTTGAAAGTTGTTGATACTTGCAGGGAGTGTTTTGGCACTTGCTGAAGGATTTGGTCCTGTCTTTTAGAAACATTGACAAAATACTTGCTCCCAGACATCAGCACCATCGTATACATTTCCCTTCAACTACAGCATGACAGGAGAATGAACAGAACTGAGAAGCTGGTGGAAGAGGAAGGAGGGGACTATGTGAAGGGACTCATCAGAAGGCCAGGTCAGCTTGGAGGATTCAGGGGATAAAGTGCAATGTATTAGATCTCTCCATTTCCTAAGGACTCCCATCACAGAAATTATGATTAAAGGGAAGAAGGAAGAGAAGGAATATGACGAAAGGAGGAGGCAAGCAGTGCAGTCCTGTTCTAGCTAGGCTGTCCATAAATCATCTGACTGTGATAACGGTAATCACAGAGCCAAATTTCCATTCACCGACACTTTACTTTCCCTCTGTTTCTTACCATCAAACTGTCCTGTTCGCCACACGAAAATATTAAAGCCAACATGAAACAAACATTTATGCTAAATTTATAAATAAACATGCATGAAAGCATGTTTGTTTTGCATATGTCTTTTCCTGTTCCAGTGCTCTTATACAATATCACTTGTGTAGCATGGCTGCTGGAAAATTGGGGACATATAATGGAGGAGATCACAGATGGCTTTGCAAGGCAACCTTGAGCAGCTCTAGCTTTTTTAGGCCAGCCTTCAGACTGCACCAGCACTGCATGGGTGACAACATTCCAGTTGGTAGGCAATAGTCAGAGCACTCACAGAGTGGCACTGATGGGAGGAGCTGTCAATTTCAGAGAAGAAGCTAGTCCCACTCCCACCAATTAGTGACTCAGTAATGTCAGCAGTCTTCTGGAATATAGATTACTGAACCACTGTGATAACTTGAAAGAACTGCTAGTTCTTTAAATATCAGTGCCTGCAATTATGATGACAGCACCTTGAGCCTCCATGCCTTTAGTTTGAGCCTATACTGCAGTAGCCACACATCAAGTGGACTCTACTTATGCCACAATGAAAACTGAGACATTTGCATTCAGAAGTTGGGTTCACAGCCATTCTTAGGGAATGAGTCACTATATACATATTGGGAAAGATGGAGTCCAAACTTACTATGCTTCTTGAAATTAGCTAGTAGGTCTTTCAGTACACCATGCATTTCACTGTACATCATCAACAGTTGGTCAAACCTTCAAAGTGCTCAACTGAGACAAAAGTGCCAGTATGCTAAGTCATACTTTGGTGAGTTGCCATCTATTCTTGTTCCCTGCTGTGTCTGCAATGTCTCACTATGTGCAGATTCTGTCTAATGCTATTCTAAAAAGTCAGCACAGTGATAATATTTCAGCTATGAATATGAGAAGTGCTGGTTCTTCTTTATCACAGTTTTCTCATTCTTGCATTGCTTGCTGTTCCACCACTACTGCTACCACCACTACAAATGGACATTAGTTCTTGGTTATCTGAAATAAGACAGGCAGGAGAATGCAGTTAGGAAGCAAATGATATACGTTTGCATTGCCTAAATCAAAAGAATTATGAATCAGGGGTAAATGCATGCGAGAAAGAGGATTTGTAATGAGAATACTGTCATCTTTCAGGCCCAAACGAACCCACAGTTCTCCTCAACAGGGCTGAGAAGGAGCAGTTAGCATGGTATAATATCTTTGGGTGATGTGACTGTCATGTTTGAACAGCTGTTAATGTGTGCAAGCTGCAAAACATAGGTGTGGAGTTTGCAGTGCTGAGTGTGTGAAAGTGAAACAAACAACTGAATATCAGATATCAGCTCTGATTGAGAGAAATTGGTGACAAGTGCTGAGAGTTTGGCACATTGAGTATGTGAGGCTAGTGATAAAGGTAGCTGAAAATGTGTTGCTGGAAAAGCGCAGCAGGTCAGGCAGCATCCAAGGAACAGGAAATTCGACGTTTCAGGCATAAGCCCTTCATCAGGAAATGCTTATGCCCAAAACGTCGAATTTCCTGTTCCTTGGATGCTGCCTGACTTGCTGCACTTTTCCAGCAACACATTTTCAGCTCTGATCTCCAGCATCTGCAGACCTCACTTTCTCCTAGTGATAAAGGTAATGGAGTATACAAAGATATATTCATTAACCTTGATCATTCATGTTATATCAGTAAACTTGTTGCATCATTGCATCCAGGTCTCTAGTATTTAACACCTGACATTGACCAGCACAGTTATCTGCTACCATTGTCTTTATATTATTTTGTCTGGAAAGCCTCCATGATCTGTAAATGATGCAATCATTTAAATTGGCATGCAGCATAAAATTTAGTAATGCTGCATTGCGATCCTTAAGTCATTAAATCCAGAAGTAAAGTTTAGATCAAACCTCTTTATCCATAGAGTGGTCAGAATTGACCACAAAAGTTGACTAAAATAGGTGCAATTAAGGGGAAGTTAGATCAACACTCAATTAAGCAAGGAATTGAAGGATACATTACTGTGCTGCAATGAAATGGGAAGGAGATGTATGGAGCAGAAGCAGCAGCATCTTGGGGTGAATGGTCTGATTCTACGCAATACTTACTATGCGCTACGTCAGGGCAACCAAAGCAATTTGTCAACTTCTAGTAACTTGAAAAAACTGTTTGACAAAAGAAGGCCAAACTTCTTTGAAAGGCATTCTATCAGCTCTCGATGTTTTGGAAATCCTTTGTCAGAGGTTATAGTCTCTTATTGCTTATTTGTCAGAAGATGAGAAATCTATTGAGCCTAATCTGAGGCAACTAGCTGGTTATCTTCATCATCTGAAAGCTGTGTGGAAAATGGTAGAAAAAGAATGAGGTATGAAATCAGACCAGTTGTTGTTATGGTCATTAGTTTACTCCAGGAACAAATAGAACATATTGAAGCACAGACATCACTGACTGTAACTGATTTGCTCAATTCCTCAATTGCTTCATCCACTGAACATGTACAGAGTTTGTGAAAGATTAGTCAATGCACCTGAGTTGAAAGGAAGTATTGTATTGCAATCTTCCAACTTAAGTTAAATTCATTTATCAATGAATGCACTGAGAAACAATGAGTTAGCAACAGGCATTCAAAAATCTTACAATGTCTTTTAGTGCTGCCATGATTACAAGACTGTATTTCTTTGTGTTTTGAAGATCTTTCTTTCCATTTTACCACCTGCAGTTCTAGTTCTATGTTAACTAGAATTTTGACTTCCCGCAAAGTTCAAAATCATCTGTGTGCTCATCCTTTTAATTCATCAATTAACATATTTGGATCAATCTCTAATTTTACGTTTTCTAAATCTGATACTTCGTGATCTGTAAAGTTTAGCTCGCACTCTCTTAACCCACTGTGTCATCTTAAAGGAACAGGAGTAATAATGTTTGTCCATCACTGTGAGGATATTCATTCTAATTATTTCATTCCCATTTCACCAAATCTTAAGAATTGGTGTTGAAATTTTTAAAAAACATTGATGTTTATGCTGACATTTCAAAATATGATCTAGAAAGAACATTTAATCTAACTTAATTGAACACATTTCCAAAACATAAAATGCTGAACCTTTTGATTATTGATCCTAAATTCTTACTGAGGTAGTGAACATAAATTTTCTAATGAAACAAAATGGAACTAAAATGTCAGTTAAATATAAGGGCAAGTAGAGGGGAGATATTGAGTCAACACTAGGGCTAAATATTTTTCAAGAAGGAACAATAATCCCATGCACAAGAAAAAAGCTTCCAATTAGCTCAAAGTCCTTTTTCTCTTATTGGTAAAGCCCAATATTTTTCACTATAGATTCCAAATGATATCCATTTATAAAAGCATCTGACACTTGCGTATTGTGGTTTATATTGGTTGGATATTTAGCCTGGTGATAGACAGGTGAAGCTTCAAATTTTCCAACATTAATCTTACAGGGTGTTGCAAAATCTATGACTCCCCAAGAAAATGTTATGCCAAATGTGGCTGCTTCACATAAACACATGCTTGTTTTGTTAAAAACATGAAAGCAACAATGTGTGTTTTTTTGTCATTAGATGTGGGTGAATTGGCTCAGTCAGCATTTATTGTTCATCCCTCATTGCCCTGGAGAACATAATCATGAGTTGCCTCCTTGAACCACCACAGTCCTTAAGGTGTGAGGATACCCACAGCTATAGGTATCAAAGGGAGTTGCAGGAATTTGACCTGGCAACAGTGGAGGAGCAGCGATCCATGGTTCCCGACTCAGAGTGGTGTGTGATTGTGTCAGCACATGGTGCAGAAGGTTTGAATATATCTTCAACAACAGATCTACATCAGTGATGTTGATGCAAAAATGCTGGGACTTTATTCACTGCCCATTGAATTTAAAACATTGGGCACAGTCTCAGGGGACAGGGGCCAATCACTTGGGACAGAGATAAGAAATTATTTAAGTCAGAGAAATGAAAATCTATGAAATTCTCTTTCCCCAAAATTCATGAATGTTCCAACAATGAATCCACCTAAAACTGGAATAGACAAATTTTCATTCCATCATGGGAATCAAGGGAAAGGGGAAGAGGACATGAAAGATCAGTCAAAGTCATATTAAATCGACTCAAAGGTCAGCATGGTTTACCTTCTCCCATTTCCCATGGAGTACCACGTGGTTATCTGGGCTGGAGAAATTATAGCCTTTGTATTCTCAGGCACTAACATAATAAACAAGACTCCAGTTTCACAGTTGCAATTATGCCCATTTTGAAATTTATGCGCCTGCTAATTTTGATGCTCAGGTCTCAATTACCTGATTCAAATAAAAAACCCGGTGAAAAGTGAAGCGGTCATGTATTAACCACAAATACCTTTTGAGAGATGATTTTGCCGGCATTACTGACTATCTCCTTGATAAGGAAATAGGAGCTGCTGTATTGCGTTAGATTGACAAATGATTCCTGTTTCTCTATTCAGATACACCAGTCACATTTGGCACTCCTGTAAAGCTAACAATGGCAATAGATCTTGGCTGTTATTCTGTGCCTTTGAGAGAAATGAATGAAGCTGCCACCCTTGCAGAACTCTGCATCTATCATCTACTGAGTGAAACTAGAAATGGAACCTTGATCAATATCAATATCATTTCCTCTGGTGCCTGAAAAGATCCTGTGGCAAGCTATTTATGATCGTTGTGACTGTTGAGTCCACGTCATGAGTCTCTGAAACTGCTCTCAAACCTGGTGTCAGCACTTAAGAATGGCTCTAAGGCTACCACATTGATTAATTGCTGCCTTTAAAAATTCATCTTCATCCTAATAAAAGTGGACCTCAAAAGATCCTTGTGAGAGAGAGTCAGCCTCTCTGTTCACATATTCCATTTTGCTTACACTGGATGTAAGAGATCAGGAACAAAACCAGAAAATGCTGAAAATGCTCAATAGGTCAGGCAGCATCTGTGGAGAGACAGAGTTAACAATTCAGATAGATGAATTTTGACCTGCTCTATCAGCTGAATAACTCCAGCATTTTCAGATTTTGTCACTTTGCTTCCCTTTACTCAGACAGAACAGCAGCTGCTCTCACTAAAATAGATACTGAGGAAATAGCTCAGAACTATCCTCAGGTTATTTTAACAGTGCTAGTAATAGCTGACCTGAATGAGTATTATAGGCAACAATAAAGTGGCATGTGCACTGACAACCAAGGCATATTAAGAATTCAGAATGTTTTAAAATTGTTTGTTACAACACAAGCATGACTTGTAAGGTCAGTATTTATTGCCCGTCCTTAGCTGTCCTTGTGAAGCGATGGTTATGAATCACTGCTTTCAACTACCTTAATCGACCCTGTGTGGGTACACTCAGATGCTGTTAAGAAGGAGTTTGCAGATTTTAGTCCAACAGTAATGAAAGAAGAGTTATTTATTTCTGAGCCAGGATGATGTGTGGGTACATAGATAGAACATAGGAGCAGGAGGACACTATTTGGATCTTTGGGCCTACTCCAGCATTCAGTATGATCATGGCTGATCATCGATTTGGACTGAGGTTATTGTTTTTGTGCTGTCTGACTGTATGACTCCATAATTCAGTTCTATCTTCCTGCTTTCTTGTCTTACCCTTTGATTCCTTTAGCTCAGAGAAAGCTATAATCCTCTTTAACTTGCAGATAGTGGTGGTATTCCCGTGGTGTCTTCTGTGCTTGTTTTTCTCAGAAATAAAGTTGTCACATTTGGAAGGTGCTGTCAGAGAAACTTTGGTATGTTGCTACAGCGCATCTTAATAGTGAGCAGGATACACTTGGTGTAATGGTTGCAGAGGGAGTGAATGGAGTGCCATTCAAGCATGCAGCATTAGCCTGATGTGTTGAGCTTTGTGAGCATCGTTGGAGCTGGAGTCAGTATTCCATTACAATCTTGATTTATACTTTAGGTGGCTGAGAGGCCTTGGGGAATCATTGTATTCCTTTGTGGAATTTAGGATTTCCTTGTATGCACTTGAACTAAGTGATGCTAGGCAGTTAAGAGTCAATCACGTTAATATGTAACTAGTATCATGTATAGGCTAGACCACAGAAGGTAAGCGTAACAGATTTCCTTCTCTAAAAGAGTGCGAGTTAAATCAGATGGGATCTTACAGCAATTAATGAGAGCTCCATGGTGATTGTAACTGAAAATTACAGTTCTCAACTGAATGTTATGAACTCAATGAGTTCCATCAGCTGCTATTCGACCCATGTACCCCTGTGGGCAAATCTTATTAACCTGGATCTCTGAATTGTAGCCATAGAATTAATATAGCTGCTTCAGTAATGTTTCTGGTCACTTGCGACAGATGGGAGGTTGATGGTCTCACTGTGGACTCGATGGGCTGAATGGCCTGCTTCCACATTGTAGGGATTCTTTGCTTCTCAGCATGCAGTCCTGAGAAACTCCTGAAAAGCTGTCTTGAGGCTGAGGTGATTAATCTCCAACAACTATAATCATCTTCCTTTGGGCGAGACATGCTTTCAATCAGTAACATGTTTTACTTCCAGTTCTTATTGACCACAATTTTACTAAGGTTTGTTCTGCTTTTTCCTGACATGACATACTTGTGCAAGTTTACACGTTGTTGGGTTGACGCCAATGTCGTAACTGTACTGAAATGGCTTCCAGGGGTGCAGGCTGTTCTGGAACACAAGTCTTTTTGATTATATCAAAGATATTATTGGGGCCAATAGCTTTTGCAGCAGCCAGTGCATTTAATCTTTTCTGAATATCAAGTAAAGTGAATTGAATTGCTGAAGACTGGTACCTGTGATGTCAGGGACATCAGAACAAGCAGAGATGATCACCCATTCCTTATTCAGGCTGAAGATGGTTGTAGTTATAAGCACTTCAGCCTTGCATTTTACACTGACATGTTGGGCCTCCCCAACATTGAGAATGGAAATGTCATGGATCCTTCTCCAATTCATTATTTTATTGTTCACTGCTATTCACAGCTGGATTGGATAGCCTAGCAAAGCAATTATCTGACCTGCTGGCTGTGGGATTATTTGGTTCTGTCTATGACATACTGTTTAACAAATTGCAATCCATGGGGCTACTAGAGTTACAGTAAGGAGTGGAGGAGTGTATGCTGACAACAGCACTAGCCATTTGACAAATTGGGAATACCAACTTGACTAAGCTACAAACTGGGATGCAAACACACTGAGAGGTTTCCTTGCTTATATATGACCTGATGTCATGACAGTTCATGGAGTCCGGAGACAAAATTAGAGTTTCCATGGACCATTCTCTCCGGACTTTATGTCATTGTGTTTCTATTCTTGGTGGGTCTATCCTGCTAATGGAATAGAAATCATTTACAATGGTGATAAAGGAGTCCAGAATGTTGACGTTATGCTATGATTAGGTTTGTACAGGCTGTTACCTCATTTGTCTGTGGGATAACACCATGAATTTTGGTTCTGTATGATCCCTGAAGAGACGTGTAAATTAAGGTATGAATTTTTTCAGCAATCACATAAAAAGAATAGTACAACAAGATTTCACATTTTAAGGCTGACCTCGACAAACCAATACAAAACTAACATCAATTAAACTTCCAAATAACATAGAACATAGAACAATACAGCACAGAACAGGCCCTTCGGCCCACAATGTTGTGCCGAACATTTGGCCTAGCTTAAGCACCTATCCATGTACCTATCCAATTGCCGCATAAAGATCACCAATGATTCTGACTCTGCCACTCCCACAGGCAGTGCATTCCATGCCCCCACCACTCTCTGGGTAAAGAACCTACCCCAGACAATCCCCCCTATACATTCCACCCTTCACCTTAAATTTATATCCCCTTGTAACACTGTGTTGTACCCAGGGAAAAAGTCTCTGAGTGTCTACTCTATCTATTCCCCTGATCATCTTATAAACCTCTATCAAGTCACCCCTCATCCTTTGCCGTTCCAATGAGAAAAGGCCTAGCAGTCACAACCTATCCTCGTACGACCTATTCTCCATTCTAGGCAACATCCTGGTAAATTTCCTCTGCACCCTCTCCAAAGCTTCCACATCTTTCCTAAAGTGAGGTAACCAGAACTGCACACAGTACTCCAAATGTGGCCTTACCAAGGTCCTGTACAGCTGCAACATCACCTCACGACTCTTGAATTCAATCCCTCTGCTAATGAATGCTAATACAGCATAGGCCTTCTTACAAGCTCTATCCACCTGAGTGGCAACTTTCAAAGAGTTACGAACATAGACCCCAAGATCCCTCTGCTCCTCCACCTGACTAAGAACCCCACCGTTAACCCTGTATTCCGCATTCTTATTTGTCCTTCCAAAATGGACAACCTCACACTTGACAGGGTTGAACTCCATCTGCCACTCCTCAGCCCAGCTCTGCATCATATCAAAGTCCCTTTGCAGCTGACAACAGTCCTCCTCACTATCCACAACTCCACCAATCTTCGTATCGTCTGCAAATTTACTGACCCACCCTTCGACTCCCTCTTCCAAGTCATTAATAAAAATTACAAACAGTAGACGACCCAGAACTGATCCCTGTGGAACTCCACTTGTAACTGGGCTCCAGGCTGAATATTTACCATCTGGTTTTGACAGGTTAGCCAGTTCTCTATCCAACTGGCCAAAGTTCCCGCTATCCCATGCTTCCTGATCTTCTGCATAAGCCTACCATGGAGAACCTTATCAAATGCCTTACTAAAATCCATGTTCACTACATCCACTGCTCTACCCTCATCCACATGCTTGGTCACCTCCTCAAAGAATTCAATAAGACTTGTAAGACAAGACCTACCCCTCACAAATCCATGCTGACTGTCCCTAATCAAGCAGTGTCTTTCCAGATACTCATAAATCCTATCCCTCAGTACCCTTTCCATTACTTTGCCTACCACCGAAGTAAGACTAACTGGCCTGTAATTCCCGGGGTTATCCTCTATTCCCTTTTTTGAACAGGGACACAACATTCGCCACTCTCCAGTCCCCTGGTACCACCCCAGTTGATAGTGAAGACGAAAAGATCATTGCCAATGGCTCTGCAATTTCCTCTCTTGCTTCCCACATAATCCTAGGATATATCCCGTCAGGCCCAGGGGACTTCTCTATCCTCAAATTTTTCAAATGCCTAACACATCTTCCTTCCTAACAAGTATCTCCTCTAGCTTACCAGTCCGTTTCATACTCTCCTCTTCAACAATACGGTCCCTCTCATTTGTAAATACTGAAGGAAAGTACTCATTCAAGACCTCTCCTATCTCTTCTGACTCAATACACAGTCTCCCACTATTGTCCTTGATTGGACCTACCCTCGTACTCGCCATTCTCATGTTTCTCCCATACACATAAAAGCCTTGGGGTTATCCTTGATCCTACCCACCAAAGACTTTTCATGCCCTCTCTTAACTCTCCTACTCCCTTTCTTCAGCTCCTCCTGGCTATCCTGTATCCCTCCAATGCTCTGTCTAAACTTTGCTTCCTCAACCTTATGTAAAAGCATAATCCTGAAGAAAATCTGAAATAAAAGCAGAAAATGCTGAGAAGCTCAACAGGTCTGGCAGCATCCATAGAAAGAGAAACAGAAGTAGTATTTTGAGTACAATATGACTCTTCTTCAGAACTTTAGAACAAAACCTTAATTTTATTTATTACTCAACAGGTACTGTCATCCCTGCTAAATTTCTTCAGCATTTTTGTTTTTATCAACTGAACAGTTTTTTTGTAGGAAACTTGAATGATGAATTACAGAAAATATATTGCCTAGTTAATGAATTAACTCAACTGAAAATACATTTTTCCAGGTTAATACGCTCCACCACACTCTCTGTTGATATGTAGACTGAGTGATTAACTCCCAAGCTGTTCCCAGTTTTCTTAATTGACTCAGTTCTCTCTTGTATTCCACAGTATGTCTGCTAGAAACCTGTAAAAGTTCCTTTATTCAATCTCCTGAGAACCCCTGAATTGAATTTCAGCAGCAAGCCACCCTCTGTCCACTCCTTGGTCCTTCAAACCCTGCAACTTCCATCTCTTCAAACAGGGAAACTATCTTCATGAACATTCTGTTTTTTTGCTCTGCTTGTAAAGTACAATTGTTTTGGGCTCACTCTCTGGATCTCTCTAACTGAGAGTCTGTGTCCAGGACACATGTTTCTACAGGAGAAAGTGAGGACTGCAGATGCTGGAGATCAGAGCTGAAAACATGTTGCTGGAAAAGCGTAGCAGGTCAGGCAGCATCCAAGGAGCAGGAGAAACGATGTTTCGAGCAGGGCTCATGCCTGAAACATCCATTCTCCTGCTCCTGGGATGCTGCCTGACCTGCTGTGCTTTGCCAGCAACACATTTTCAGCACAGGTTTCTACAGGTTTTCTCCTGAGTCTCTTTTCCCATAACAACCAGGCATATCATTTCACTATCCAGGATATTCTTTTTAATTTTGCAATAAAGAGACAGTTTAAAGCATAAACACCCTATCGGGTTTTGTATCCATATAGTCCAAGTCCTCAGATATTAGGGAGGCAGAGTTTACAATGTGAACTGGGCAGGATGTACCTTTGTGATTTCTGGTTGGTGAAAAGTGCCTCTGTCCTGATTTTCTTTCTTTGTTATACTTTGCTGTCATGGTTTAATACAACTCATTGACTTGCTGATCTATTTCAGAGGGTATTTAAGAGTCATATATTGTGGAGGTCTAGAGTCACATGTCAGTCAGATTGGGTAAAGATCATAGATTTCTGGAATGCAGTGAGCTGATTGTCACAACAATCCAGCAGGTTACATCATCACCTTTACTGAGACTAACTTTCAGTTCCAGAATTATTTGATGAACAGATTTAAATTCATGTCTCCAGGTCATTAATACAAGCCTCAGGTGACTCATGAACAGTACACGACCTAAAACTTAAATTGGGGCAACTAGCCATACTGTTACACTCATCTCACATTTTGGGTTTCCCATTGAAGATGGCCATTTCTTGTGTGCATGCTGGATGTTCTTGTAAGGCTGTGGAGTCCAATTGAAGACTTTCATACCAAAGACTTTCAGCCTGGGATGAACTGTCTGATCTGGTTAGCACTGCATCATCTTTCGAGCTTGCGTTTTACCCTCAGCAGTTTACATTGTTTGCAAGAGGCATTATGCAAAATTCAATGGAGCATGCTGGGTTAGGTTTGCTGGTGTGAGTGCCAGCAGAATCAGGCATGCCATTCCTGTAAGGGAGAGGAGTAGGGGGGGGACCTGTACCTCATTTAATGTGGGGGAAGGGCCTGACATTGGGATACCGCCTCCCAGAAGCGGTAAGCCTTGGTAATGAGCTACTTGGAACCAATTATCTATCAGCATACCAGGGCCCCAGGGATTTGACTGGAATCTCCTGTGCCTCCTGAAAACTACCCAGCAAACTCAGGTTGCCTGTGTCATGGGAGGGAGGCCATCAGTCACAGGAATTCAAGGGACCTGGCATCAGGAAGGATGAAGGACAGCTGACAGCCAACCACTGTCTTTGCATCGATCCTCTTCTCCCTCCCCCCACTTCCCATATGCACTGGTGAGGCCCCTCCCTGTGACTCTGACCTTGCCCCACTCACTCCAGACATCCAGTGACAATCCCTGGGCAAGACCCGGGTGTCTTCCTTCTAGTGGCTGTTGCTCCCAGCGTTGTTGCCAGGACTGGAGCTATAAGCCCCTGGTTGGCTTGCAGCTTTTGAGGGGCAGATATCTGCCTGACTGGGGATTTAATTGAGTGGGAAGCCCAATGATGTCCAGGTAAGAGCCTAATTACATTTACTGTTGGCTCTCAAAGGCCGTTGTCACCTTCTCAAGGCCAACTAGGGACAGATAATAATTGCTGGCCAACTTGTGATGTCCACATTCAGTTATTTTAACCGAACCATGCCGCTCTCCCACTGCCCACGATGTACTTCTTGAGTGTTGAGTTTGAAATCAGCTCATATGTGCTCATGTTTTCTGATTAGCTAGTTAGTGTGTGGTGTCTAAGTTGACTGGAAACTTAATGGTAATGGGAGGATAAAACAATGTTTCTGTCTTCCTGGTTAATAATGAAGAATGGATTTGTATTTCCTAATAATGGGAATGAAGAAACGAATGCTGTCTTCAGAAACAACATAGTACTGACACATGACATTCTGTATTTAAGGGGAAGCTAACACGTGACAAAATAAATAGAAGGGTATGCAGATATGGTTAAATAAAGAAAGATGGAAGGAAATACTTCGCCTTATGAGATGAATAGTGTCTTTCTTTGCTGTGGATTTTCTATATTTGCTAAAGATATTGGCATCGGTATGACTGTTAACATATTTATTTCAGTACCTTCACTGATAGACAAATAGTTATCTCATCATCTGCATACTGAAGAGATCATTCCATTCCTGGTACCAACAGGTAAACAATGAGTATATGTTAATGCTCAGTTGTACTTTATTGTTAACAGCATTCCCGACAGTACATTGCCGCGAAGCGTGCTGCGAATCCACCCCACATCTTTGCTGTGGCTGACATTGCCTACCAGGCTATGGTCACTTACAACTCAGATCAGGTACCTGTGATTCCTCAACAAATATCTTAGAGTTAGGGATGCTTTGAAAGATAATAAATTAGGGTAAAATGAATACTCACCTGGGCAAATGCAGGTTGACTAAGCAAAACCAGCACAAATTTGTTTAGGTTTAACTAAGCAGGTTTTGAGTAGATTTTAACTAACCTGCTTGAGCTCTTTGATGGGGTAACAGAGTTGATGAGGACAATGGATGGACTTCCAAAAGTCATTTGATAATGTGCTATACACCAAATTTGTAAACATAGTTAGAGCTCAAAGAGTATAAGGGACAATAACAACCTAGATACAACATTGGCTGAGCAACAGAAAATTAAGAGTGGTACTGAACAGTTGTTTCTCAAATTTCGAGAAGTTTTATTGCAAAGATTTTAAGGTTATATCCCCTGCTCTTTCGAATATACTTTAATGGCAGACCTAGATGTATAAGACACAAATTAAAAATTGTTGGATGATATGAAACAGATGATAGGCTAAATAGTCATCTTCTGAGCTGTAATTATTCCATATTTCTATGAAAGTCATTCTACACCATTTCACATTTTTAATCTCTTCATGTTGTTTGTGATCTCAGTAGAAGGATGTGATATCTAATGTGTCTTCCTTAACTATGTCAGTGCATTGTCATCAGTGGAGAAAGTGGCGCTGGGAAGACTGAAAGTACCCACTTCTTAGTTGAGCAGCTCACTGTCCTTGGGAAGGTATTGTATTTTGTTAAAATAATACATCTGCGGGAAATTTTAATGTCATGCGCTCATCAAAAAACTGGTGGGATTGAGTGCAAAACAATTCAATGTAACGTAGAGCAAGTGCAAAAGTAACATTCAAACAATGGTTTTCCTGCCCAATGAGTTAACTTAAGGTTACCTGCTTCAACTCAAATCCTCATCTGCATTTTAATTCATTTTATATGCTATAATTTTTATTGTTATGTTTTCTGGATCAATCAAGATAAATTTACGTGTGCTCCGAGCGCAGAATATTTTCTCATTGATTCCTTTACTCAGAATTCTCGATTAATGCACAGTGCCCACTCAAGTGCAGAACTAGAATGTATTTTCTTTATTCCAATTGTACAGGATTCATGATTTAAGCATATTGATGATTCCAAACATAACAGTAGCAATGCATCAACACACCATTGGGATGTTGTGGTAGTGAGATGGGGAATTGGGGGTGGTTTCTCCCATTGATCTACCATATTTTGCCAGAGAGCAGTGACAAATCCTGATAAATAGAGTTGAACATCATTACAGTGTTACCACAGAGCTTGTGATGCACATTACTGGCTTAAACTATGAAGTAAATTACCCTTTCAGTCCACAAAAGAAAATGTAAAATGACATCACATTTTCTGCAAGAGCCAAATGTCTACAAAATTTTGGATTCTGACCCTCTGCTTTTACAGCCTTCTTCGCTGTTACATTATTCTGTCCTGAAGCTAGCTGAGGTTTTGGGAATGCACTAGACAGAAGCTGGTAACCCTCTGGCACTGTACCTAAGTGGCACTGCTACAGCATGAACCCTGACAGTGAAAGAGTAAGGGATATTATATTGCAGAGGGCGGTGCAACCCCCAAAGTCAAACCTGCCCACATGCTACTATTTGTAAGTTAAAGAAAAGATCATTACTTGGCAATTAAGGCTGAGAGCCCCCCACCTCCCTCTAAATCCACTCAATAGTTGATCTGGCTAAGATCAACAAATTCAACTTGAAAGCCTCTTCATACCTCAGTTTGATTGCATGGAATGCAGCCAGTCATCACTAAGTCTCATTTCCTTTTTTTTAAACCAAGTCCACCTTTTTGAAACACACTGATCCTTTCTTTTCCACATTAAGGAATGCATACAATTTCCTGTTTAATGAGAGTGACAGTGATTCCCACTGTTATATGAATTCCTCTACCATGCTGCTTTTAAAGTGAGCCCTTCAGAAATACTCAAGTAAAAATTGAATTTTTGAGACCATCTTTGAAGCAAATTGTTAAGGAAGTTGACTTTTATACAGGTAATGTTATTGAGAAGTTTACTTTTAACTAAAACACATGCACACAGCACATCTACCATGGTTCCCAAATGAATCTGCAAGGCGATTAGGGGAATCGCCACCACATCAGCTATTCATTGTCTCCCTCTATATTGTTAGGTCAAAAATCAAATGACATTAGGTTATAGTCCAACAGGCTTATTTGAAATTGCAAGCTTTTGGAGCTCCGCTTCTTCCTCAGGTGTGGTTGGATTATTAAGGGCCACCTCCAACCTCCCACACCCTGGGAGAGAAAGCAGCAGTAGCAGTTGGGCATGTACTTCCAACGGTGCTCAGGGGCCAAGAGAAAGAAAGGAAAATGCAGGGCCACAATTGGAAAATGTCACACTGACAGGTCCCAGCCCATGACTTATGCCTTGATGCAGGGGTATTGCGCTGTGTCACCATTCAAAACAGCAAGACTTGAGCCTCTAAGCTTTACCTCAAAACATCAAAGTGCTCTTCAGTCTTCCTGCTTTAGTTGACAAATAGAAACTACTGGAAATATGGTAACTTATAATACACTAGAAGTTACTTTTTTGATCTATTACCTTAGGGATTGTTTTAAGATGAGATCAGTGTTTACATGAATATATGATTTGGAGATGCCAGCATTAGACTGAGGTGTACAAAGTTAAAAATCACACAATACCAGGTTATAGTCCAACAGGTTTATTTGGAAACACACTAGCTTTCGGAGCGACGCTCCTTCATCAGGTGATAGTGGAGAGCTCAATCCTAACACACAGAATTTATAGCAAAAAATTTACAGCGTGATGCAACTGAAATTATACATTGAAAAGTTGATTGTTAAGTCTTTCACCTGTTTGAATACCAATATTCTGGATCAGTGGTGCTGGAAGAGCACAGCAGTTCAGTCAGCATCCAACGAGCAGTGAAATCGATGTTTCGGGCAAAAGCCCTTCATCAGGAATGAAGGGCTTTTGCCCGAAACGTCGATTTTGCTGCTCTTTGGATGCTGCCTGAACTGCTGTGCTCTTCCAGCACCACTGATCCAGAATCTGGTTTCCAGCATCTGCAGTCATTGTTTTTACCTCGTTGAATACCAATATTGTCTAGCATCACCTGTTGTTTACAGCTAACCTGGGAATGCAACTTTTAAAAAAAGGCTTTGTGATTTACATGTGAAAGCATTGAAACTATCATGGTATTCAACCAGATGAAAGACTTAACAATCGATTTTTCAATGTATAATTTCAGTTACATCACACTGTAAATTTTTGCTATAAATTCTGTGTGTTAGGAGTGAGCTCTCCACTATCACCTGATGAAGGAGTGGTGCTCCGAAAGTACATAAATATGTATAGTACTCCACTTCATCTCTAAAAGAAGCAATAAGAAAGAATACTTATTGTACCAACAGAATTGGTTCTCTTAACAATGGATCAGCATTAACAACAACTGCTGGAAAGCTCCTGTTTGGACCAACCCAATTGAGGGGCTGGGGTGGGGGAATGGTGAGCAGCGCGATTTGAAAGTCACAAATAAAACGGGTCATGAAAAATACGCTCCAGGTTCTTTTTTAAGTTTACTCCTCAGGAAATTTTCCAGCGAATCTTTGTCTTACAGACCAACAACAGGATGTTGCAGGAGAAGATTCTCCAGGTAAACAGCTTACTCGAAGCATTTGGAAATGCCTGCACAGTGATCAACAACAACTCCAGCAGGTTTGGCAAGTATTTGGAAATGAGGTTTACCAGTGGCGGGACAGTCATGGGGGCTCAAATCTCAGAGTACCTGCTAGAGAAATCAAGAGTCATCCACCAGGCTCCGTAAGTAAAGAAACAAATCTTTGTTACTGTTTTAAAGCAACTTTCAGTATCTCAGGCCTCATCCATTGAGAGTGTCAAAACAATAAGAGGCATTGTGAATTTAAATGATGGGGTCAATTTCTGCATTATTACTTGTTTCCACTTTTTGCAGGGGAGAGAAAAACTTCCATATTTTCTATTATATCTATGCTGGCCTAGCGCAGAAGAACAAGCTGGCTCATTATAAGTTGTCCAAAGGTCAACCACCAAGGTAATTTGACTTATAGAGGCTATAACACTGAGTTCAGGCTGACATGGTCTTTATTGCACTGCTGGAGTTTGACCTCCAATGAGAACTTCATTCTGAATTTTGTTAATACCATAGTTCTGATAAGGGAAACATTTTTAAAAAAGGCTTTATTTTAACTTTTCAGTTCTTGACTCATGAAGAAATCTTTCAGCCTGCCATTCAGCACAGAATGAAAAATAATTGAGAAGTATTTACTGCACATATTGAGAGACCAGAGCCATTTTGCACTGTATTAATAATGATGCATGCACTTTGACAAATTTGACATACCCATCTGTGTGTTGCATTGCTTAATTTAGTATCAGATTTGATCATTAACCTGTTACAAAATCTTTTAGGTATCTTCAGGATGAGAAAATTACAATGATGGAAGAAATTGTAACTAATTATTTCTACAAGGTCCAGTTTGAAGCCCTCGAGCAGTGTTTCAAAGTCATTGGTTTCACCCTGGAGGTAGACCTGCACCATTTTCTTTGGAAACATTCAAGCATTAGCATTGAATCCTTTGAACTGGCTTATCTATTGTCTTATTTGATAAGATACTGATGAACAAATAGCATGAACTCTGGGAGAACAGAATAGAGCCAATGCACTGGAATCATTTGAGATATAAACAGATGCCTAGCTGGATTGATGTATTAAGATGAATTGATTGCCCTTCTTCATCCTTATTTATATTCTAACCTTATAATGCATAACAGGAGTCTCTTCTAACTGTGACATACTTTGAACATCTTTTTTCTCTCACTTGTCATTCTATCACCATTGTAGAAAATTTGTATCTGTCACTTTTGTTTTAATTATAAGTTATTTTATTATAAACTCTGATCGTGTGGTCCTCACTAGCCAGAATGGTATTTTTCATTACCACTAGTTACCTTCAGAAACTGGTGGTATCCTTTTTATTGAACTACTATGGATGGGATGTAGACACAGTTAAATTGCTCATGAAGTATCAGCTGGGATTTTAGAAAGTCAAACCATGATAAAGAATTCAGGTAGAAATAGTTCTGGTTTCACCTTCAAATAGCAACACCTTCCCTATGTCTAAACTGTACTGATGTCTTCGTGATTTGGCAGTTCCTGGACAACTTCCCACGCTCTGACCTGCACCTGGACCATCAAGGAGAGTGGGCAAAAAGTGACAAATGGAATACTGTAGGGAATGTGTGAAGTTATGCACTTTGATAGGAAGAATAGAGGCTTAGACTGTTCTCTACATGGAGAAAGGCTTCAGAAATTTGGAAGCACTAAGGGATTTGAGAGTCTTCATTCAGGATTCTCTTAAGGTTAACATGCAGTTTCAGTTGGCAGTTAGGGAGGCAAATGCAATGTCAGTCTTCATTTCAAGAGGGCTAGAAAATAAGAACAGAGATGTACTGCTGAGGTAATATAAGGCTCTGGTCAGAATGAGCTTGGAATAATGTGAGCAGACTGGCCAATTCCTCCACATCTTAAAGATCAGGACTGAACTCTGGCATTAAAATTCTGTATAATCATGCTTGTAGACCCAGCAGCACCCCTGAGCATGTTCTGGCACTGATACAAGGGTACGAGAGCTACTGGCTCATGAGGTTGGATGGTCCCAGTGGGACTGCCTCCCACTCATGGGAGAGGTTCCACTCTGAGCCTGTCTACCTACTGCCCCATCTTACACTGAGGGGTGGGCTTTTATTAATTGCATCCACTTCTGGCCGTCTTCCAGGTCCACCCCTGAAATCCAAACCATATGTGGCCTCCTTATTCTTCCTACCAAAATACAACTCCCCGCATTCAATATTTATTGGTTTATTTGATAACTGCTTATCAATTCAGCATGTTTATTCGTGCCTCTTTGTATTTTGTCTCAGTGCTTCTTTGCCGTCATTACACCCCCAATTGGATGGCTAAAATTTTAGAATTTCTGTTCCGATTCTTCAGTCCAAATTACTTATATAAATGGTGAAGGACAGCAGTTTGAGCATTAATCCTGTGGAACACCACTTTCTAATTTTTACCTGCTTAAGCAATTACCTCCCAGAGGGAGAATAAAACAGTTTAAAAAAATTAAAGTTGGAAATTAATGTGCTCATTATATTGGAATGTAACCACAACTCACTGTTTCCCATTTTGTAATCATGCCTTTATCTATTCTGTGATTTGTCCCCTGACTCCACACTTTAGAAACTTGGTCACAAGTCTATTATTTGATAACTTATCGAGGGCATTTTGAAAAATTAAACACACAATAGTGAACAGAATGTTGACAGCTTGTTTTGCCATTCCCTAGTTTTTATTTCAATTGCATCTTTCTTACCAGTATTTGTTGTGAAATACATAATTTCATATGCATAATGATACTTTCAGTTAATATTTAAATTCGTAAATGAACACCTTTCTACAGGAACTGGGGAACATATACAGCATTCTGGCAGCCATATTGAATATCGGCAACATTGAGTTCACCTCAGTTGTGACGGAACACCAGACTGACAAAAGTAACATTGTCAATCTTGAAATGCTTGAAAATGGTAAGCTACGAGTAACAATTTGTATATCTGTTGTAGTTCCCACGTGCATTATGTAAAAAAAAGGATAATCTTGTAACTGCAGAATAAATTGATAAGTGTATCATCCCAATGTGGAGCGTCATCTGGTTGATTTGATTCCTTGTTGTGGTAAGTGTTGTCTTATGTGCTTTACAAACATATCATACTATACAAGTGCATCAGAGAAACAGAACAGAGAGCAGGACAAATATTACAGCTGCTGAGAAGGTGTAAAGAGGGATCAACATTTGAGAAGTCCATTTGAAAATCTGTTAACAGTGAGAAAGAAGGTGTTCTTGAATCTGTTCACATGTGTATTCAAACTTTTATATCCTCTGCCTAATGGAAGAGGGTGGAAGAGTGTATAGCAAGAGTGGAAGGGGTTTGATTATGTTGCTTGCTTTCCTGAGACAGCGGGAAGTATAGATGAAGTCAATGGATGGGAGACCGGGGGACTTGACTCTGTAATGTTGAGAAGAGCAGTTGCCATACCACACTGTGATGCATCCAGATGGGATGTTTTCGATGATGCATCTATAAAAATTTGTAAGAGTCTATGTGGACATACCTTGTGATTGCAGCAAGAGTCACTCACTGAGTGGGGACTGTGAACAGAGTGGTAGGTGAAGGGGTCAGTGTACCTGACTATGGCCCTCCTGATTTCACATTAATAAAATCAGGAGAACAATTAAAATACAATACTTCGCCAAACAGATTCCAGTTTAGAAATGTAGTCCTAATGAGTTCATCTTAGTATTTTCTCATTTCACATAATTTTCAATGCTTGTCTTTCTATAACGAATTTGAGTGTTCCTGTGACTCGTTTATGGCCCTGAGTTTCAGAAGAGTTCTCATGGTTTTCCTATACAGTTTGGTAAAGGAGAGGTGAGCTTGCATAGAAACAATGTATGTCATGTTTTGACAATTTGTGCTATTTTTCTGGATGTTCTGTTTTCCTCTGTGATTCCAGATTTCCTACAGCCTCAAAAATCTCCTCCCTCTCTTCTTAAATTTCTTACAGAATTAATCTTGTTTCAATGGCTACATTGCATGTTCAACTGCCAAGGAAATAGTTTAGAGGTAATACCTGACCACAGTGTACTTCCGCTGTGAGCAAATCTCTACTTTTGAAGATGTAATCAGGCAAATAGTTCAGAACTTGTTCTTTCTATCCTTCTCTCAACTCAGTCCGAGCCAGTTAACTTCATAAGTTTCTTTGCTACAATACTATGCTCCTAGTCATTGGTAAAATAAAAATCAATTCTTTGAGAAGTTTGACATTACTTTCAACAAAATCCCTAAATCTAGAGATAATTTGCTACTGGGAGATTTCAAAGCAAGAGTGGCTGCAAACAAGGATGTACAGCTCTCCTGCCTTTGACATCATGACCCGGTAAACATCAAATAGAATTGATCAGATACTACTTGAGCTTTGATGCTGTCAAGAACTTTGTATAATTAACACTTTCTTTCAGAACAAACCATGCCACCAAATTAGAGCACTGACACCAGTTAGATATAAAAATAGTACATATTAATTTTATCAAATTAATCTCACTAACACATTTGGTAATATATGCAAAGGTATTTTATTTAAACAGTTGGAGAAAATTGTTGGCCTGCCGAAGCTGAGATCTCCTCTTTCCATGACAACTTGACAGCTAGGATTAGCTAAGATGGGACAACATGGAATCCTTTGAGATCCATTGTTGTATTATGTTCTTGCATTGCCATTCTTTGGCTTATTCATCTATTTGCTACTGCCATCTGCTTTCAGATCATCTATAGGGTATATCTACTTACTAATCCGAAATTATGAAAACCTATTCAGCCTTTCTCATTTGAGCTTTAAGACAATTGTGCAACTAGTGCTTGGTTTGGCCATCACTATCAGGAAGACTAATGTTGTGGTCCAGGATGTCACCATACTGTCAGCTATCATCATTGTAACTGTGATGCTGGAGGTTGTTGATAGCTACACTCCACACTCACCTCAGTGATCTGCCACTTGATGCTGCAATCAACACACACATCACAAAAACTGTAGGTGTTATGTCCAAGCTGAATGAAGAATATGAAAGAACTGAGATGAGGTGGAATTTTTTCTGTCAGAGGGTAGTGAATCGATGGAACTCATTGCTGTAGAGTGCTGTAGAGGTCATGTCATTGAGTGCATTTACACCCGAAACATTTACTTCTCCACCTTCTGAATGCTGCCTGGCTTGCTGTGTTCTTCCAGCCACCTGCTTGTCTACCTTGGATTCTAGCATCTGTAGTTCTTTTGACTGAAATTGAGTGTACTTAAGACAGAAATAGATAGGTTCTTGATTGGTAATGGGGTCAAGGGTTATGGAGAGAATGGAGTTTGAGAAACATACCAGCCTTGATCATACAGCAGAGTCAAATGGCCTAATTCTGTTCCTATGTTTGTGACCTTATGACTGAGAACACCAAACTGTGATTCTACCAAGGCTTTGTCCTTAGTGCACACCACTGAAGTGGTGGGACCTGCAAACCATGTGCTAAGCAGGAGAAATGGCTAAACAGCTTCCTGCTTCACTATCTCAGGGACATAGTTGCAGCATCTCTTGGCAAAACAAGGTGACCAACTCAGATGGTCTGTAGCATGATAATCAATATACATACTTTGCTAAGCAATGGATGCGTAATGGACAGCGAAGAAGGTTACCTCAGAGCACAAAGGGCTCTTGAACAGATTGGCCAATGGACTGAGGAGTGGTAGATGGAGTTTAATTTTGATAAATGTGAGGTGCTGCATTTTGGAAAGGCAAATCAGGGCAGGATTTATACAGTTAATGGGAAGGCCCTGGGAAGTGTTGCTGAACAAAGAGGCCTTGGAATGCAGGTTCATAGCTCCCTGAAAGTGGAATCGCAGTTAGATAGGATAGTGAAGAAGGTGTTTGGTATGCTTTCCTTCATTGGACAGAGCATTGACTATAGAATTTGGGAGGTCATGTTGCGGCTGTACAGGACATTGGTTAGGCTACTTTTGGAATATTGTGTGCAATTCTGGTTTCCTTCCTATCGGAAGGATATTGTGAAACTTGAAAGGGTTCAGTAAAGATTTACAAGAATGTTGCCAGGCTTGGAGGATTTGGACTACAGGGGATGCTGAATAGGTTTGGGCTGTTTTCCCTGGAGCATCAGAGGCTGAGGGGTGACCTTATAGAGGTTTACAAAACCATGAGGGGACATGGATTAGGTAAATAGACAAAATCTTTTCCCTGGGGTCAGGGATTGCATAATTAAAGGACATAGGTTTAGGATGGGAGGGAAAAGATTTAAAAGGGACCCAAGGGGCAATATTTCCATGTAGAGGGTGGTGCATGCATGGAATGAGCTGCCAGAGGAAGTGGAGGAGGCTGGTACAATTACAACATTTAAAACGCATCTGGATGGGTATATGACCAAGAAGGATTTAGAGGGAAATGGGGCAAGTGGTGGAAAATGGGACTAGATATGTTTAGAATATCTGTTGGATATGGACAAGTTGGACCGAAGGATCTATTTTTGTGCTGTAGATTTCTATGACTCTATGTTCATCAAATGGATTTCCTATAAACTGCCCATTGAGTCACAACCACCTGGGAGTCCAGACTGCAGCTACCAGGTCACTTGCAAGTGAGATATGAAAATGCCAGACATTGACACTACCAACTGTCAGACAGTTGCTGATTTCAGTGACCCTGGAGGCTGGCTGAACAGCACTAAAAACGACAAGCAGAAGATAAAACTCAGTTGATTAGAAGGCTGAGGAAGTACACACACAAAACAAAAACCTAAAGTTGGGCACCTTCTGAGCTTGTAGCTTTCCTCTGCGACAAAACCAGCAGAGTGTGCAGGGCCATGTTGGGGATTCTGAGCCACACAGGCGATGATTAACTTTGATGGACCATTATCATCTTATGGCATGGAAGGCTTGCAAGAACGACCCTTCTATCTAGGCCCCAAAATCACTGAATATGGTGTACTTCCCTCTGCGCTGTCTCATACTTGCATATTTGTATAACCTTCATACCAAGTAGCATCCTAGTGATACTGTGCTTTTGTATTGTGGTTACAGGATCTCAAGTACACTATCATAAATAGAAAGGGGATTTTTGCATCTATCAGCTTTTCAATCAGTGGTTTTCTGACCCCTATGATTATCTGGGTGAAGGCAATTATTCTACAACTCTCTTCTAATCCTGCTACCAATTACTTTAATCTATGCTCCTGATTTTGGAAGTATAACATATTTACAGATTTCCTTGTTATCCATTCTGCTTGCTATTTTCTTAAAGTAATTTAATGAGTTAGACAAACACAGCCTTCTTTCACAAAACTATGTTCACAATGTCTGATTGTATAAAGTGCCCTGCAATAATTCCCTTAAAAATAGATCCTAGTTTTTCTTTCTTTCTTGCTGGAATGTATCTTTGCTCAGTGCTATGAAACATCACCTTAAATGTCAGTCCCACATCTCTACTGTCCTACCTGTTAATCTCATTTATTTATAATTGTCTTTATCTAATTCATCATTTTTTTTAGCTTTAGACTCAGTCATCAATCACTGCTACCCAGAGACTCCTTTCCTATGAGATTTTAAACTAATCCTGTCTCAGTGCATGTTATCAATTTTAGGATAATCTGCTGTCTGGTTGAATCTCAAACATGCTGCTTTAGGAGGTTATTACAAAAAACACTTCTTGACTTTATCTTCCAGGCTATTTTTGCTAACCTGATTTATCCAATCTATATGTGTATTAAAATCACCTAGAATTATTTCAGTGCACTTTTTTTTAGCAGAGGTCTTATTATTTCTTCCTGAATGCTTTATCCTATGGTGCAGTTACAGTGCTAATTTAAGACTAATGTAAAGACCATCTTCTGCCTTCATTGGTATTTCCTAGCTGTCAGACCACCAACTACACCTTGGAAATATTTCAATGGTTTCTGGCAGAGGGGAGGTGGTCTCTATCTATCACTCCATGGGCAACTGCATTGCCTGTACGCAAGGTGGCCATCCCATAGGAAGGACTCATCGTTCCCTCCCCAATCTTGATATAATTCCATCCCGACTCTGAGACATAATACAATATTCCCCTTTACCAAGGTAAAAAAAAAATCCTCCCCTTCCTGGGCTTCAAGAGGTTTTTTTGCATGATGCCTCCATCATTCATCCTGCTGTCTCAGCTGTGCCACCCCTTCTGTTTGGGGTTGCTGGGACTACCAGCCTTTTTTTTTAGATTAGATTACTTACCGTGTGGAAACAGGCCCTTCGGCCTAACAAGTCCACACCGACCCGCCGAAGCACAACCCACCCATTCCCCTACATTTGCCCCATACCTAACACTATGGCCAGTTCACCTGAACTGCACATCTTTGGACTGTGAGAGGAAACCGGAGCACCCGGAGGAAACCCACACAGACACAGGGAGAATGTGCAAACCCCACACAGTCAGTCGCCTGAGGTGGGAATTGAACCTGGGTCTCTGGCGCTGTGAGGCAGCAGTGCTAACCACTGTGCCACTGTGCCACCCTTCTGAGTACACTGGCAGCTTTGAGATGTAGACCACAAACCACAATTGGACAACAGTCCAAACAATGTAAGGCCACATTTGGAGTACTGCGTACGATTCTGTTCACCCTGCTAAAGATGGTATTAAACTGGAAAGAATGCAACAAAGATTTTCAAGAATGTTATTGAAACTGGAAGGTGTGAGTTACATGAAGAGTCAGGACAGGCTGTAACTATTTTCTATGGAATTAGAAGGTGACCTTATAGAAGTTTATAAAATCATGAGGGACATAGATAAATTATTTTGCCAAGGAAAGCCAAGGTCTTGGAGGGAGTAAGGTAAGGGAGTTCAAAACTAGAGGCATTGGTTTATGGTGAGAGGGAAAAGATTTAAAAGGAACCTGAGAAATAACATTTTCACATAGAGGATGGTGTGTATATGGAATGAACTGCCAGAGGAAGTAGTAGAGGAGGTACAATTACAACATTTCAAAGAAATTTGGACAGATACATGGATAGGAGACATTTGGAGGGATATGGGACAAATGGAGGCAAATAGGACTAGTTCAGTTTAGGAAACATAGTCAGCATGAACGAGTTGGGGTCAAAGGACCTGTTTCTGTGCTGTATGCCTCAGTGGTTCACCGTCCTCTTTGTTGGGTACTGTTAGTTTTTCTTGGCTTTAAAACATCCCCCCACCCCCGCACTTCTTTTTCCTTATCTCTGGAAAATCTTTATTCAAGTAAGTACTAGTAAATCATGTCTGTATCCTCTAAAGGGTCTGCACATCTTTCTGAAGTGTGTTTCCCAGAATTAGGTATAATACTTCAGTTGGGGATGAACTAACATTTTATTTATGTTAAATATAAATTCATGGATTTTGTAGCACTTGTCTCAATTTATAAGGCCCAGGATTCTATTATTAAAATTGACTTAACCTTGAGGAATACATACATCTCCAGATAGGTGTATGATCACTGGATCAGAATGAGTTCTCCAAAGTCTTACATTGAGCTTTGAAATGTTATTCCTGTAAACTCTGTTTTCTTTGCTTTTCTCTGCCCATTCCTTGGGCAAATCGACAACATGTGCCTAAGTAGAGCCTTGTATATCCATTTTAGGATTTTTTTTACCTTGGTAAAGGGGAATATTGTATTATGTCTCAGAGTCGGGATGGAATTATATATTTAAGAAGCATGCTTGTAATAATATTAATGTATCACAGCATATAACTCAAGAGTGTAAAAGTCTAACACTCATCTTACCTCATATCAATTAAAGCATGACACCCTACTGAAAACATGACCCTCTTTTACAAACATAACAGCTTAATATTGGCCACCTATTTATTTGTCCAAAGAATGTAGTGTTTGTACACAATAGTTAGCTGTAATCATAGCCTGTTAGATTCTTCAGTACCATGATATCACAGCTAACATAAGCATTGCGGCAAACAGATAAAATGCCTCATTGGAGGGAAGCTCATACCATACATTTTTGTCTATTTTATCTTGTCAAACTCCTCATTTCCTGTAGTTCTTGGTGAACTGATGCTAAGTATTCATTTAATACCTTAGCCATGCTTTCTGTTACAACGATGGATATCCATTTTCATTCCTAATTGACCCCACTGCTCCTGACAAACATTTACGGAGAATTAATGACCTTTAGATTCCCTTTGCATATGCTGGTCTTGCTTTAGCTGTGCAGTTGCTCTCTAATTTTGGTGCTGAAGGGAGACAGGTCCTCTCTGTCAGTGAATGGAATCAGGCCAGGAGTTTTATTTTTAATTTATTCAATTGTGGGATGAAATTTGAAAAAGTTGAAAATTATTGACATTATTAAAATAAAGCTACAGCAATTTTATTTGCATTTTGGGTTTCACATCACAACTCCAATTAAAAATATGTAGCGTATGGTTGACTTTGTTCCCGTAATTAACTTTAAATTATCACTCAGTACGTGAGCAGAGATCTATAAATTTTTTAAATTGATATTGATGCCTCAGTTAAATAGGCTGATTTCTCCATCAAATCCACCACTGACTAAAATAAAAACAAACTGGGAGGGAACATTCAGTATAGACACTGCAGTGTCAATAATGGAAGGAAAAAACAGTAATCTAATGAGAATGAATTCACTGACAACTCAAAAAAATGCAGCTAAGGTTAGTTGAGAAGTGTAAGATCTTAGTATTACAGTATCTAAAGCTGTTAAGATTCTTGAACATTGCTATGTAACAAATGCAGAGCAAATCCCCAATTAGATTACATTACAAGGACAATTCTATATAAAGTAAACCATACAAAGTACAGTTCCTATATTCTGGCTCAAACTAATTGAGCAAACTACTAAAATCATCAGGGACATGCACCGACCAAAATCCCACCTTGTTTCCAAAAGGCTGTGGTTTTAACTTCTTCTGATCATGAAAGAGGTACATTAGCATCAAAGTGGCATTTTAAACAAAGGCCTGACCTGGGAAGCCCTTGAGACAGTAACACCTGTTACTAGCTCATGCTGGGTGTGCTGATTTAGTGCACACTTTGAAACTAAAGCTGAACTTTTTTTCTGAGTTGATTATCTAAATGGTTGAAGAGGAGCTTTTCCTTTCTCTTGTTGGCCTTGAATATTTTATCTTCCTTTTCACTTCTCTCAGAAGATTCCACGGATGCTGATGGGATAAAAGTGTTAAGAATCAGAATGAATAGAGCATCACTGCTTTGTAAAGTATAGGCTGTGGGCCAGCTGGTTCCCTTTTTTTTTATGTCCTTCGAACAGCTGAATCATAGAAAACCTTTTAAAAGGACTTCCTTGGGACCAAATTAAAACTGGGAGGATTCACGGAAGTGTGAAGGGGTCAGAGTGGGTGAGATGGGAGGAATGATAGAAGATAGTTTTGTTGGGAGTGAGGTGTATTTTGGAAGTGGGAAACAGAATCTTGAATGGAAATGGAATTGGAAAAGGTATAACATGGATTCCTCATCCATTATAGAATGTTTTACATTTTTACACATTGTCAGATTTACCTCTGTGTGGAATCACTCTCATCTTCTCAAATGTTGCCTTGATCAAATCTACTCAGGACAAAGCTAAATATTTGAGGTTGGTTTTCATTATCTTTTTTTTCTTGCTGTGTGCTTTCTTCTCTTTAATTTTCCAATGTATTTTACTCATTTCCAGCCTCTTCATTGCTCTATATCCAAACTGATGAGCTGCAGGAAGCTCTCACCTCTCATTGTGTAGTGACTCGAGGAGAAACAATTGTACGACCCAATACAGTAGAGAAAGCAACTGATGTCAGAGATGCGACAGCCAAGGCTTTATATGGTCGCCTGTTCAGTTGGATAGTCAACCGCATCAATACCTTACTAAAACCTGAGACGTTTCTGAGGTAATAACATCATCAGTCATTTTTGCTCTGTTAAACTGACTTGCCATAAGTGGTGAATTGATGAGTAATAACACCACTTTCTAGGAAGCTACCTAGACTTATTCATTTCTGAGGCATGTCCTTCATGCTTGCGTGTTTAGGTTAAACTGTCTTTCAATCAAGGGAAGAGAAAATATTCATATCAGCCTTCTTTACTGTTTGCAAAATCTTCTTGTCAGGGCAAGGATTGAATTATAAGTCCCATATTGGTAGACTAAAATTGTATACACCTGATATACAATCAATTAAGGTATTTATACTAAGAACATAAACTGCATGGTACAAGTGTTGCAGGTGACAAACGAATCCTTAAACCAACTGCAGCATTAATCTCAAATGGTTGTAATACAAAATATATTGAAAATAGTCCTACATTTCATATTGGGAAATAATGAACATGGTGGTATGCATATACCAGGAGGGGCATTTTGGCACATAATAGTTGGCTTTATAATTCCTATTTATTTAATTAAAATATCTGTCTCAAATTATTCTAGCTTTCTTAAGTCTTAATTTATTACACGTGGATTACAATGTAGAACAATTAGCATCATACTCTCTCTTGCAAAACACAGGCCAAATTCAGAGTTATTCAGTGTTTAAAGAAGACATAAATATAACTAAATGAAAAGCATTAATTTGAATATGAACAAAATATCTCAGATTGCTGGTTTGATGGAGCAAAAATTAAAGAAACTCTGAGTGTTTTTTGATTATTGTAGATGAGGCATTCATTAACCTGTCTGATGGTATTGGCACTAGTCTTCAGATTATAGCATTTTCCTGATAGCTTTAGTAAGAAAAAAAACCCTTCGGAAAACTGCCTGTAACACAATGCTCTTTCAATGGCCTCATTGTGCCATATGCCTGGACTCCCTGGGTGATGAATTGTGAACCTGCAGCCATGTCCTTACAGACAGTACTGAATACAGATAAGCTGCCATGTAAAAAGGAAGTCAAGTAAGTAGAAAGTCAAGATGCATATTATTACAGCAAAATCTATACCAAATGGACTCCTGGCTTCCGAGATCTATTAGGTGAAAAGGACAGAGAAGGACAAGAAATCAGAAATGGTAAATAAAATTATCAAGGGGATTTTAGTTAATCTTGTCCACTGAGAGTGGGTGAAGTGCCCTTAAAAAGTGCTCATTCTTGCTGAACAATTCCAAACTTATTTACTATTCCGGCTGGCCACCATTGTCATGCTTCCGTGCAGTAAAGGTGCCTATTAAAAGCAGATGAGACCCCATATTTGTACGTGTAATATGTGTGTGTATATACAGGTATATAATATATTCCATACATAACTCAGGTCCATTATATATATCAATGAATACATAGTCATATTTTAATTAACACAAACCTAAACAAAGAAGGTCAGAGAGCACCCTTAGCTCACACAAGGAAAATTGCAACTTCCTCTGCGTGTTCGTTCCTTCCCAACAGGCCCTTTTTGATTCCTTACTAGGTTCAGCAGACTTCTGTCTGATTCTCTGATCCCATCCACTAGCTATCTGCCCCTTTCTGCGCATCAAATCTGCGCAGCTGAACAATGGCAGTGTGTGGGCCTTTGAGTGTGATTTACCACAGTCGCCCTACTGTTTCATACAGCCACAAGGATAAATCCAGTGTCTTGGTCTTGTTTCTCAAATGAAATGTTAAATGAATTCATATGTCAGAAAAAATTAATTAAAACCTAATTTGTTTGATGTTGCCTTCTAGTGATGATGCTGATAGTACAGACAAAGGAGCCAACATTGGAATTCTTGATATTTTTGGCTTTGAGAACTTTAAGAGAAATTCCTTTGAACAGTTATGCATTAACATTGCCAATGAACAGATTCAGTTCTACTTCAATCAACACATCTTTGCATGGGAGCAGGTACAGTCAATGCATTTGCTCAAATGACCTGTAAAGCTGCTTTGAAGGCAAGGGTTTATTTTTAAAGATGCCATAATTGAATTTAGATCTTACATTAAAAACACTGTGTCAGTGTTTCATTTATGAGAAGACTTTAATTGAAGGAAACATTTAAGAAAAGAAGAAGCATTCATGTTTATGTTGTGGCTTTCACCCTTGGGACATCCTTAGGAAGGTAATGGTGAGCTGTCTTATTCAACAGCAGCACTCCTTGTAGTGTAGGGTGGTATTGTAGGGATACTCACAATGCTATAATCAAGGGATTTTAACCCAGCAATGCTGAAAGAATGGTGATATATTTCCAAGTCAGGATGGTGGGTGGATTGGAAGAGAACTTTCAGGTGTTTTTTTACCATGTATCTGCTGTCTTTTCCTTTCTAGATGGTAGGGTCATGTGTTTGGAAAATGCTGTTTAAGGACCTTTGGTAAATATCTGCAGTGTATCAACATTGTAGTGATGCACATTGTAGCCAGTGTACATTGGGGGTGGAGGGAGTGGATCATGTGCCAATAAATCCTGATGCTTTGTCCAGGATAGTTGAGTGTTGTTGGTGCTGCACCCATCCAGGCAATTCGAGAGTATTCCATAAAATTGATTTGTTCCTCACAAAGAAACCAACAAGGACACCTTTCACTGCCCATGCTTTAGTTGTATCTATGTTACATCAGGGAGATCAATCTAGGAATCTAGGTATTTATTTGCTTCTGGGTAACCACAGGAACCACCAGGAAATATGTTGGCAGTAAATTCCATGGTAGACCTGAGAAATGCAAGACCGAGGATGTTGTACCTAAATGCACTTTGTGTATGATAGAAGGAAAATGAGCTGGTAGCGCAGATTGAAATTGACAGGTACGATATTGTGGGTATCACAGAGATGTGGCTATAAGGGAATCAGGGCTGGGAACTAAATATCCAATGATCCACATCATATTGAAAGCACAGGCAAATGGGCAGAGTGGGCTGGCTTGCTTTGTTTATAAAAAATGAAATTAAATTGGTAGAAGAGGTCATATAGGTGTAGAATCTGTGTGGGCAGAGTTGAAGAACCCCAAGGTAAAAAGACCCTGATGGGATTTGTGTAGAGACCTCAAAGTGTAGTCAGAATGTAGGGAGAAAGTAAATCAGGAGACAGAAAGGCACTTAAGAAAAGCATCATTACAAAAGTCATAGGAGACTTCAGTATGCAGACGGACTGGGAAAATTAAGTTAGTAGTGGATTTCTAGAGAAGGAACTTGCAAAATGTCTATGAGTTTTAGCAAGTTTTGAGAACTCTATGAGGTTTTTTGGAGCAGCTTGTTTTAGAGCTAACTGAGGAACTGGCGGTTCTGGATTTAGTGATGTGTAAGTAGGCTGAATTAATTAGGAAGCTTAAGCTAGGGGGCAGTGACCAGAATACGACAGAATTCACCATGCAGTTAGGCGGCGAGAAGTTCGATTTAGATGTAACAATTTTACAACTGAGTAAAGATAGCTACAAAGGCTTAAGGAAGGAGCTGGACAAGGTTGGTTAGAAGGGGAGCCCAGCAGGGAAATCAGTGGAGCAACAAGAAGGGAGAAGATGAAATATTAGGGTAAGCTAGCTACTAAGATGAAAGAATGATTTGGAGATGCCGGTGTTGGACTGGGGTGTACAATGTTAAAAATCACACAACACCAGGTTATAGTCCAACAGGTTTAATTGAAAGCACTAGTTTTCGGAGCAACGCTCCTTCATCAGGTAGTTGACCACCTGGTGTTGTGTGATTTTTAAATATGAAAGAAGATTGCAAGAATTCTTTTCAGATATATATAAAAGACAAGAGTGAACATTGGACTGCTGGAAAATGAGGTTAGAGATGTAATATTAGGGATAGATACTTTGTATCAGTCTTCACAGTGGAAGTCACCAATAGCATACAGAACTTCAAAAGTGTTATGGAGCGGAAGTGAGTGCAGTGGCTGTCCTGAAGGAAGAGAAGCTGGAAGGTTTGAAGGTGGACAAATCACCTAGACTTGATGGACTACACCCCAGCATTCTGAAGGAGATAGCTGAGGCGATTGGGGAGGCGTTGAGAGTGATCTTTCAGAAATTAGTGAAGATCCCAGAAGGCTAGAAAATAGCTAATATAGTGCCACTATTTAAGAATGGAGGGAAGCAGAAGATGGGAAGCTATAGGCTGGTTATCCTGACCTCAAACATTGATAAGATTTCAGAATCAATTATTAAGGAGGACATTGCAGAGTACTTTGATGTGCAAGGTAAAATAGGGCTGAGCCAGCATGGCTTCATCAAAGGATGCCATGTCTAACAAATCTGTTAGAATTCTTTGAGAAGTTAGACAAAGGAGAGCCAATGGATGTCATCCAAATGGAAAAGCAACATTTGACAAGGTACTGAACAAGAGGCTGCTAAATCAGAGAAGAGCCCATGGTGTTAGTGGCAAGGTGACTGGTAGAAGGCTGAGAATGTGGAGAAAGGGGTCTTTTTCAAGATTGCAGCCGCTGACTAGTGGAGTTCTGCAGGAGTCAGTGTTAGGACCACAGTTAGTCACTTTATACATTAATAATCTGGATGAATGAACTGAGGGCACTGTTGCTACAGTTGTAGATGACACAAAGATAAATGGAGCAATAGGTAGCATTGAGGAGGCAGGGAGGCTGCAGCAAATCTTACACATGCTAGGCAAGTGGACAAAGAAGTGGAATACATTGGGGAAAGTGTGAGGTTATACACATTGGTAGGACGAATAGAGGCATAGACTATTTTCTAAATGGTGAAAGGCTTCAGAAATTAGAGGCACAAAGGCAGTCTTTAGTTCAGACTTTTCTTAAGGTTGAAGTGTAGGTTCAGCTGGCAGCTAAGAAGAAAAATGCAATGTTAGCATTCTTTTCAACGGGGCTAGAATACAAGAGCAGGGACGTACTGCTGAGGCTGTACAAGGCTCTGGTCAGACTGCAATTAGAATATTGTAACTGATTTTGAGCCCCATATTTAATGAAAGATGTGCTGGCATTGGAGGAGGTCCAAAGGAGGTTTACAAGGATGATCTCAGGGATGAGAAATTATTGAGGACTCTGCTCTGTACTCAGTGGAGTTTGGAAAGATAAGGAGTGATCTGGTTGAAACTCACAGAATACTGAGAGGCCTGGATTGAGTGGACGTGGAAAAGATATTTCCACTAATAGGAAAGAATATGAACTGGGTGGAAGAGCCTCAGAGTGAAGGGATGACCCTTTGGGAAACATTTCAGCCAGTACGTGGTGAATTTGTGGAACTCATTGCCTCAGAGCACTGTGGGAGCCATGTCATTGAATGTTTTCAAGACAGAACTAGATAGATTATTGATTTGTAAGGGGATCAAAGGTCATTTGGAGAAGGCAGGAGAACGAGATTGAGAAACATATCAGCTGTGATTGAATGATGGAGCAGACTTGATGGGTCAAATGACCTAATTGTGTTCCTGTATCTTTTAACCTGACCTAAACTGGCGGGAAGTGCTTCTGTGATATTTTTCTTATTTGTTTATATTATTATTATCAAGGCCAGCATATATTGCCCACCCCTAATGGGTCTGAAGAAGGTGATGGTGACAGGATAGCTGCAGTCCATGTGGTGCAGGACATCCATATTGCTGTTAGGAAATTCTGGATTTTTTTCCCCACGACAGTGAAGGGACAGTGATTTAGTTCCAAATTAGGATGTATGGTGGTTAAATGGGAACTTGAAGGTGGTGGTGATGTTCCCATCCATCTGCTGCTTGACCAGGTAGGAAAGTGGTTGTTTGGAAGGTGCTGTTGAATGAACTTTAATGAATTGCTGCAGTATCTCTTATAAATGGGACACACTGGTACTTCTTAAAATATTCATTTGTCAGACTTGGGCATCGCTGGCTGGCCAGCATTTATTGCCCATCCCTATTTGCCCTTGAGAAGGTGATGGTAAGCTGCCTTCTTGAATCACTGCAGTCCATTTGCAGTAGGTTGACACGCAATGTCGGTAGGAAGGGAATTCCAGGATTTTGACCCAAAAACTGAAGGAACAGCATTATATTTCCAAATCAGGTTGGTGAGTGGCTTAGAGGGGAAACTTGCAGGTGGTGGTGTTCCTAAGTACCTGCTGTCCTTGTCCTTCTAGATGGAAGTGGTCATGGGTTTGGAAGGTGCTGAATAAGGATCTTTGGTGAATTGCTACAGAGCATTTTGAAGATAGCACTCACTGATGCCACTGAGCGCTGGTAGTGGAAGGATTGAATGTTTGTATGTGTGGTGCCAATCAAGTGGGTTACTTTGTCCTGGACGGTGTCAAGCTTCTTGAGTGTTGTTGGAGCTACACCCATCCAGGCAGGTGGGGGGATGCTCCATCACTCTGCTAACTTGTATAAGGTGGATAAACTTTGGGGTGTCAGGAGGTGAGTCACTCGCCGCAGTATCCCTAGTCTCTGACCTGCTCTTCTAGCCACTGTGTTTATGTTGTGAATCCAGTTGAGTTTCTGGTCAATAGTAACACCAAGGATGTTGACAGTAGGGGATTCAGTGATAGTAATACCGTTGAATGTCAAGGAGTGGTAGTTGGAGTGTTTCTTATTGGTGATGGCCATTGATGGCATTTGTGTGGCACAAATGTACTTGCCACCTGTCGACCCAAGTCTGAATATTGTCCCAATCTTGTTGCATTTGAGCATGGACTGCTTCAGTATCTGAGGAGTAAGGAATGGTACTGAACACTGTGCAATCATCAGTGAACATCCCCATTTCTGACCTTATGTCAGAGGAAAGGTCATTGATGAAGCAGCTGAAGATTGTTGTGCCTAGGACATTACCCCGATTGTTGTGCCTAGGACATTACCCCGAGGGACTCCTGCGGAGATGTCCTGGAGCTGAGATGACTGACCCTCCATAACCACAACCATCTTCCTTTCTGCCAGGTATGACAGTGGAGTGTTTGACCCCTGATACCCATAGTTCCAGTTTTGCAAGGACTCCTTGATGCCATACTCGGTCAAATGCCTGATGTCAATAGCTGTCACTCTCACTTCACCTTGGAATTGAGTTCTTTTGTCCATGTTTGAACCAATGTTGGAATGAGATCAGGAGCTGAGTGACCCTGGCGAAACCCAAACTGAGCATCACTAAGCAGGTTGTTGCTGAGCAGGTGCTGTTTGATAGCATTGCTGATTACACTTTCCATCACTTTACTGCTGATGGAGAGTCGACTGATTGGGCAGTAATTGGCCAGGTTGGATTTATCCTGGCTTTTGTGAATAGGACATACCTGGGCAATTTTCCACATTGTCGAGTAGATGGTAATGTTGTAACTGTACTGGAAGAGCTTCGCTAGGGGAGTGGCAAATTCTGGAGACACGGCTTCAGTACTATTGCTGGAATGTTATCAGGGCCCATTGCTTTTGCAGAATCCAGTGCCTCCAGCCATTTCTTGATATCAACTGGAGTGAATCAAATTGGTTGGAGACTGGTATGTGATGCTGGGGACCAATGGAGGAGCCTGAGATGGATCATCCAGTTGGCACTTTTGACTGAAGATTGTTGCGAATGCATCAGCTTATCTATTGCACTGATATGCTGGGCTCCTCCATCGTTGAGGATGGGATATTTGTGGAGCCTCCTCCTCAAGTGAGTTGTTTAATTGTCCACCACCATTCATGACTAGATGTGGAAGGACTGCAGAACTTAGATCTGATCTGTTGGTGTGGGATCACTTAGTTCTGTCTGTCACTTGCTGTTTTTGTCATTTGTCCTGTTTGGTAGCTTCAGCAGATTGGCACCTCATTTTTAGGTATGCCTGGTGCTGCTCCTGACATGCCCTCCTGCACTCTCCATTGAACCAGGGTTGATCCCCTGGGTGGATAGTAATGGTTGAGTGAGGGGTATGCCAGGCCATAATGTTGCAGGTTGTGCTGGAGTGCAGTTCTGCTGCTGTTGACAGCCCACAATCCCTCATGGATGCCAAGTCTTGAGCTGCTAGATCTATTCAAAGTCTGTGCCATTTAGCACGGAGATAGTGCCACACACCACGATGGAGGTTATTCTCAATGTGGAGGCAGGACTTTGTCTCCACAAGGACAGTGCGGTGGTCACTTTTAACTGATACTGTCATGGACTGATGCTTTTGCAGCCAGCAGATTAGTAAGTATGAGGTCAAGTATGTTTTTTCTTCTTGTTGTTTCCTTCACCAGCTGCCGCAGACCCAGTCTAGCAGTTATATCCTTTAGGACCCGACCAGCTCGATCTGTAATGCTGCTGCCGAGTCACTCTTGATGGTGGACATTGAAATCCCTCACCCAGAGTACATTTTGTGCCCTTACCACCCTCAGTGCTTCCTGCAAGTGTTGCTCAACATGGAGGAGTACTGATTTATTAGCCGAAGGAGGATGGTACGTGGTAACCAGTAAGAGATTTCCTTGTCCATGTTTAATCTGAAGCCATGAGACTTCATGGGGTCCAGAGTCGATGTCAAGGACTCTCAGGGCAACTCCCTCCTATACCATTGTGCTGCTACCTCTGCTGGATCTGTCCTGTTGCTGGGACAGGACATATCCAGGGATGGTAATGGTGGTGTCTGGGGCATTATCTGTAAGGTATGATTTCGTAAAAAGGACTATGTCAGGCTGTTGCTTGACTAGTCTATGAGTCAACTCTCCCAATTCCAGCACAAGCCCCCAGATGTTGGTAAGGAGGACTTTACATGGTCGACTAGGCTGTTTGTGTTTTTGCCATTGTCTTTTCCAGTTTCAAGGTCGATGCCAAGTAGTCAGTTTGGTTTCATTTCTTTGTTGTGACTTTCTGGCGATTGATACAACGGAGTGGCTTGCCAGGCCATTTCAGAGGGCATTGGGAGTCAACCATATTGCTGTTTCTCTGGAGTCACATGTAGGCCAGACCAGGAAAGGATGGCAGATTTCCTTCTCTAAAGTACATTCGTGAACCAGATGAGTTTTTCCAACAATTGGAAATGGCTTTATGGTCATCAGTCAACGCTTAATTCTAGATTTTCTTTATTGAATTCAAATCCCACCATCTACCATGGCAGGATTAGAACCCAGTTCCCCAGTACATTATTCTGGGTTTCTGGATTAATAGTCGAGTGAGAGTACCACTAGGCCATCGCCTCCCCTCTGTTGTGCAATGATGGTAGAGGGAATGAATATTGAAGGTATTGGATGGGGATCCAATCACGTGAGCTGCTTTCTCCTGGATGGTGTCAAGTTTCTTGTGTGTTACTAGAGCTGTACTCATTCAGGTGAGCCGAAAGTATTCAATCGGACTGCTGACTTATCCCCTGGCAATGCCATTGAGGAGTCAGGAGGTGAGATACTTACAACAGAATTCCCAGCCTCTGACCTGTTCTTGTTTAGTTCTTGGTTAACAGTGAATCCTCAGGATGCTGACCAATTCAATGATGAAAATGCCATCAAACATCATGAGACATGGTTGGATACTCTCTTGTTGGAGATGGTCATTGAGTGGCATGTATAGGGCATGAACATGACTTAACATTGACAATAAAGGATATTCTATTCTATTTTGACTGAATGCAACACTGAGTCCAGAAGGCTGTCAAATGCCAAGAGATGCTGTTCACTAATGCTCTTTAGGGAAGGAAATCTTCCTCCTTACCTGGTCTGGCCTACATGAGACTCCAGAAACACAGCAATATGGTTGATTCCCAATGCCCTCTGAAATGGCCTGGCAAGCCACTCCGTCGTATCAATCGCTAGAAAGTCACAAAAAAGAATTGAAACCAGACTGACCACCTGGCATTGACCTTGGAACTAGAAAAGACAACAGCAACTTGTGTTGACCTTCATTGGAAAATGTAACTTGCCAGTGATAGAGAAGTCAGGGAGAGAGCAAAGTGATGATTTAAAATGACAAATGATACAAAGCTCAGGCTCATGTTTGCGGATTGAATGGAGATATTCCATAAAGTAGACACACCAACTTGTGTTTGCTCTCACCAGTGTAGAGGAGGCCACATCTTGCTTTCGTATTAGTTTGTTACACTCGTGTAAATCTAGATCATCTTAAACTATCATCTGATTGAAGATGCTCATGAAGCAGACTTTTAAAAGTTATATACAACTGACACTTTGAAATATCTTTAACTGTGATCTAGGCAAAGCTGACTTAATACATGCTGTCAATCCAGAATCTCCCTGAAGACAGCAGAAATATCAAATGTGGTGGAAGCAGTTGAGAAAATAATAGTTAATGCAAAACTGGAGCAGTAGGGCAGCAGGGCGGCATGGTGGCACAGTGGTTAGCACTGCTGCCTCACAGCGCCTGTAGACCCGGGTTCAATTCCCGACTCAGGCGACTGACTGTGTGGAGTTTGCACGTTCTCCCCGTGTCTGCGTGGGTTTCCTCCGGGTGCTCCGGTTTCCTCCCACAGTCACAAAGATGTGCGGGTCAGGTGAATTGGCCAAGCTAAATTGCCCGTAGTGTTAGGTAAGGGGTAAATGTAGGGGTATGGGTGGGGTTGCGCTTCGGCGGGTCGGTGTGGACTTGTTGGGCCGAAGGGCCTGTTTCCACACTGTAAGTCTAATCTAATCAGTAATACTCTGCTCTATCTGATGTACACCTGCATAGATAGGATTATAAACATTGACTGACCTAATTAAGTAGTTTCTGATGCCCTTTTTATTGCAGTCAGAATACAGATGATAGTAAGGCCAGTTTTATTTGTGATGTTAATGTATTTGATTGAAGTTATCTGCTTTACAAGGTCAAGATTTCCGTGGGATTTTGAAAGGCCATTTTTCCTTTAAATCTTTACAGCATCAATCATTTGATACAAATTGCCGATGCATTAAAAGGGACCATAAAAATCTTTGGCAAGGTTGCATTCAGATATTTACAAATATACAATGAAACTATGCACACTTTGTTGACATTCCCATCACATTTACAAATGATGTGACCATGACAAAGTAACAACATTAGGGGTAATTTTAACCACAAAAGCTGGTTGGTATGGATTTGTAAAATGTTAAAATCTTTAAAATCTCAAATTAGCCTTGAAAAACATCTGACTTTAACAGAGGCCAGATAAGGGGTAGTGGAATCAATCACCTCCCAAGAGGTATGTCGTTCATTTAAGTATTTAGTTTGTGTCAGATTTTATCCTGCTTCCAGCTTTAAAACTTCCCAGGTGGGTGTCTGAACCTCAGAACATTCAATACCTAAAAGGAGACAGGCCCTACAGTGTGGAAGTCATGTATGTCCAGCAACACCTCCATGCTAAGTGCAGCAAAATTCCTCTCCGTCATGAAAACAATCCTTGCCATTGGACCCTCCTCTCAATTGAAACTCAGGCCCTCTAATATTTCCCCACAAACACCGACAATGCCCAACCACTGACCTTTCCTGTGTCACTGAACCCACATCTCTATGTCTGATCTTTCTCTGGCCTCCACAGTCAGCATCCCCTCCTGACACTCCAAGCCACAATGGATGGACACCCATTCCTTGCAACATCTACTCCAGAAGCAACAAATCTCCACCTCCTCCTTGTAAATTCACCAAAGCAGAGAGCAACATCATTACTTCTCTGGTCCCTTGTCTTTCATACCAAGAGAATAAAACTTGTCAAATACTTTTTCATCAACTCCTGTGCCCCTTAAAACCTTGTTCTGTAAATCTCTCATAAGTCATTTATTTGGAATGCTTGGCAGTGAGGAAAAGAATGAGATTAGATTGACATGTATTCTTTTCTGAAATGATATTCTAGAATGAATACCTGAATGAAAATGTAGATGCTCGTCTAGTTGAATATGAAGACAATCGACCATTGCTGGACATGTTTCTACAGAAACCTGTGGGCCTTCTGTCACTGCTGGATGAAGAAAGTCGCTTTCCTCAAGCCACTGACCAGACACTTGTAGGCAAGTTCTCATAAAGTAGAACACTCTGCAACTTGTAGGTAATAAAAAAGAAGCACAGCTATTTTTTATTACAGGAGACATCATTAAGATGGTGTGCTCATTTTGGCAAGTTTCGAGGTCATTTTATCACCGTGTCTCAGACATGCCTCATAGATTCTAAATGTACTTTTGTTCTTAAGTTTCAAACAATCAGGCAATTACATTAACGAAATGCACTTTGTCAACAGGGAAGTTCGAAGACAATCTCAAGTCAAATTATTTCTGGAGACCAAAAACGGTTGACTTAAGCTTTGGAATTAATCATTATGCAGGAAAGGTGAGTGGCAGTCATACATTAAAAATATTCAATGATTACAGCTCCATACATAAGTGCTGCAATTAATCAAATGATCATCATGAATGACTAGTCAAGAGAGTTTTTGTAGAACACTGATAGTATCCCTACTTCTCAATCAGACAATCGGGGTTCAAATCCAATCTATTCCAGAGATGTGGGTGGCATGGTGGCTTAATGGTTAGCACTGCTGCCTCACAGTTCCAGGGATCTGGGTTCGATTCTGCTCCTTGGCTGACTGTGTGGAGTTTGCAGATTATCCCTATGTGGGTTTCCTCTGGGTGCTCTGGTTCCCTCCCATGGTCCAAAGATGCGCAAGTTAGGTGGATTGGCCATGCTAAATTGCCAAGGCTATTTAGTCACAGTAAATGCACGGATTGCTTATGGGACGAATGCTGTTTGGAGTGCCAGTGGGAACTTGATGGGCCGAATGGTCTGTTTCCACACTGTAGGGATTCTATGTGATGTACCATGTTAAAACAGGTTGATGAACAATGTATTTTGTATGGATAGCCAAAGACATCACAACATCTCACCTCAGGATTGTTCCCTGCTGATTGCCATAGTTTTCTGCTCTTTCTTCCATACAAATCTTTCTGGCACAGACTCTCAGCCCTAGATATTTGTGTATGCCGATAGCATGAGCATCCACATTGTGAGTCTCATGGTTCACCATTCCAGGACCTCAAACGCATTGTTGCTGAGCCAGTAAATTAGATATTATTGCTGGTAGCTTCGTTGTGAAACAGGATTGATGATCAGCTATCTATGATGGCACTACGGTCTTTCATTGATATGGTGAAGGGGGAACAGCTGGGATGGTAGGCAACAACTAGCATGGAGGAAGCAGTGTGGGTGGGGATTTAGTGGAGGGAGGATAAGCAGTGAATAGTGGCAATCAGAAGGCATGAATGATCAGAGATTGGAGGTCAGGGGTCCTTATGTTCTTTGTATTTGAAGAAGATCGCTCCAGCTGTTATTAGCTTAACATTTCAGTAAGTATTTTCCAAAACCTCACTTTGATGGCAATTACAATAAGGGCTAACTGTTGAGCTGCAGCCAGACCTAATTTTCTTATGTGCAACTCATGCTCGTTGCCAAACTAATCATCATCAGCTCCTCATTAGGCCTCTTGTTTGTATAACATATTTGAGAAAAGGGTGATCACTTTTTGGTGGGTGACACCTCTTAGTGGCAGAATGTAGATGAGGAAGACAGCAGACACGAGGAAAAACCTCGAGTGACCTTAGGAAGAAAGTTCATTGTTACAGATGTTCTAACTATCTATGTAATATAACATTGAGCCTGGTTTTTCCATTTGTTTGAGAAGAATGTATTGTTGTTTTAATTTAACCTACCAATTAAGTTCAAACAATCTAACTCCCAAATCTTCAGGTCTGGAAATAATCCCCAATGTGGAGATCAGCAGGGGCACTAATAGGGAAAGGGTTGTGGCCCCTGAAATCCTCAACCCTGCTCTTGTTATTGAGTATTTTGACCACCATCACCCCACAAGCCCTACTCCATGATTCTCTTCAATCAATCTCTTCCAAGTCACTTACCTTCCTGTTGCTGCTGGCCTTGAATGTTGTCAGCTGCCGAGGCCTCTGATGCTGCTGCTCAGAATCACTGAGTAGAACATTACTGGCCCAAGAACTGAGTGACTGAAAAGCTCTCCCTCTAACTATATAGGAGCCCGATTGGCGTTTTATCATGTTGTTTTATGCCACACGTTAAGTTTGAGTTGTCTACAGACTGATCAATGAGAACTTCCTCGAGGCCTTGACTTCAAAGTAAGGCTATTTATTATCAATGATTATTAAATACTGCTATACATAGTAATCATAGATTAAGGAAGGACAAATCTTCTTCTTTGTATGTCCCTGCCCCTAATGTAGTAGTCTGGTCTGGCACAGAGATCAAGACAATTCTAATTCTGCCCACACTCTGGCATTTGTAGTCAGTGATGTGCAGCTCTGTGTTTGCTCCAGGTCCAATTATCTGTCCCCAAACCTTATTCCTGTCGTAAGCATCAATTATTCATGCATCAAATGAGTTACTATAATTATTTTGTTCTACAAACTTCACTGTACATTTTTCCTTATCTTTCTTACCACCCCCAGGTCTTTGACTTGATTAATTTCTGCCAATAACCTTTAACAAGGTACAGAAACATTTGAGATGAAGTTGATGATCTTGCATTTTCTCTGCTGGCTGCCATTAGATCAGAGATTCAATCGATCTTGCTGAATTTGCTTGCAGTGATGTAAATGCAGGAGCAAATTAGAATTACAAAATTTTTCTTCTACTTTATTAGTAACATTGGACACAATTGTTGGTTGCCCTAGGAAGGAATGAAGTATTCCATCCATACAATGTGGATCTGCAAGTGAATCTTGTTTGAATGGTTTGATTTACTGAATGATATGTTCTTCAGACTGCAGCACATCATCAAGAAATTACCTCTTTTGATGCAATGAATTTTGTTTACAGCTAGATTATAACCAGGGTATTTAAAATGGCTTTGTCTTTACTGAAATGGAGTTTTGGAACGGCAGCCTGGAACAAGATATTGTAGCATAGGATTACTTAGAATTTCATGCTGATGTTGTCACATACAGTGTATTGTTGTTCAAGTGAGATACTTGTTTCCTCTGGTCAGATGGGTAATTGTGCTTTATATAGTCAGCAGTCTTTGTAGAATGTTCTATATTAAATGGAACTTTTGTTGTATTATGTTTCTTAAACAGTATTCCAAACTTTGTATTTAATACTAATTAGATGCTCATGAGAGTTAGATCCTTTTCTAATTGAGAAAGTTCAGTGACTGACTTAACTAAGTGACCAATGATAACTCTGTCACAAATTAGGTCCTTTACCCATTTGAAAAACTGCATGGTTCAGTTATTATATCGAGGTTGTTAATTAATCTATCTACAGATTCTCCTGGAAGTCAATATCTGCTATTAAAGCATAAACCTGCAAGTGTCTCATTGGTCTTTGATGTGAAATATTGAGCAAAGGCCATTAGGAGGATATCAAATATAATGTTCTTCTCATTGATCTGTTGTCTGCGAAACACATGACCTAATATACTTTCCATGTAATAGAGAAGTGTGCGAACTTGTTCTGCACTAAATTTAGTGTATAGTGTTCAAAATCCTAGGAACAGTGCTTTCCAGAGCTACCAATTTGCTGATATGAGTCAAATGAAACAAATAACTTGGATTTTTCTGATGAGAAGATCGGTTCAGGCACATGTTGTTGCATCAATTATTGATAGGCATGTCAATTGTTGATTATCTTCTCGATGTGCACAGTGATATTAAAGTTTTAATCTCTTTGTATGACATTTTGTTATAGAGTCATAGAGATGTACAGCATGGAAACTGTCCAACTTGTCCATGCTGACCAGATATCCTAAATTAATCTAGTCCTTCTCGCCAGCATTTGGCCCATATCCCTCTAAACCTTTCCTATTCATAAACGCATTCAGATGCCTTTTAACTGCTGTAATTGTACCAGCCTCCATTATTTCCTCTGGCAGCTCATTCCATACACACACCATCCTCTGTCTGAAAAAGTTGCCCCTTAGGTCTCTTTTAAATCTTTCCCTTCTCACCTTAAGCCTTTGCCTTTTCATTTTGGACTCCCCATCCCAGGGAAAAGATGTTGGCTATTCGCCCTATCCATGCCCTTCATTATTTTATAAATCTCTATAAGGTCACTCCTCAGTCTCCGACACTCCAGGGAATAAAGCCCCAATCTCCTCAGCCTCTCCCTATAGCTCAAACCCTCCAACCCTGGCTACATCCTTGTAAACGTTTTCTTAACCCTTTCAAGTTTTACAAAATCCTTCTTACAGCAGGGTTGTTGTTATTTTCTCCGTTGATTTATTATTGCAACAATAAAAAAACAAGAGCGGTTGAAGTTTCTGCTCTCTTAATTGCTGTTTTCAAAGTAAAGCTCCATTTTCCTTTGCATATCGATGTATTAAAGATATTCATTTTCCAAAATGGCTGAAATATTTACAAAGTTTTGTGGGTAGAAATTTTCTGAAAATATCTTCCCTCAATAAGATTCAACAATTTTTAAATGCATCGAAGATACATGCCATGATATCATTGGTGATATATTTTTTCTGAATCCAAGGTACTTTCAGCATTGATTTCAACAACAAAGGCTCAGATTTGTGCTTTTTTTTAAATTTGATGTTTCGCATTTTAATAAGGTGTAAGGTAAGCCATTTGTCAAGTGGTGGGTAGGTTGTAGGAGGGGATTCTGAAGGACAGTATTTACATGCATTTGGAAAGGCAAGGGCTGATTAGAGATAGTCAGCATAGCTTTGTGCATGGAAAATCATGTCTCATTAACGACTGAGTTTTTTGAAGATGTGATTAAAAAAAATTAAAGGCAGAGTGGTAGACGTTGTCTGCCTAGACTTCAGCAAAACGTTTGATCAGATTCTGTGTGGTAGACTGGTTAGTAAGATTAGATCACATAGGATCCAGGAGGAGCTAGCCAATCGAATACAAATTGGCTTGAGGGTAGGTGATGGGGTGGTGGTGAATGGTTGCTTTTCAGACTGGAGGCCTCTGACCAGTGATGTGTGAGAAGCATCAGTGCTGGGTCTACTGCTTTTTGTCATTTATGTAAATGGCTTGGATGTGAACATAAGGTGTATGGTTATTAAGTTTGCAGATGACACCAAAATAGGTGGTGTAGTGGACAGTGAAGAAGATTATCTCAGAATATAATGAGACCTTGATCGGATGGGCTAATGGGCCAAGGAGTGGTCAATGCAGTTTAATTTAGATAAATGTGAGGTTTTGCATTTTGGTAAGGCAAATCAGAACAGGATTTTGACGGTTAATGGTAGAGTCCTGCGGAGTGTTGCCGAAGAAAGAGACCTAGGAGTGCAGTTGCATAGTTCCTTGAAAGTGGAGTCGCAGGTAGACAGGGTGGTGAAGAAGGCATTTTGCATAATGACCTTCATTGGTCAGAGCATTGAGTAAGAGGGGATGTCATGTTGCAGCTGTACAGGACATTGGTGAAGCCACTTTTGGAATACTGCATACTATTCTGGTTGCTTTTCTGTCGTCAGGAAGTTGTTAAATTTGAATGGATGCAGAAAATATTGACAAGGATGTTGTCAGGACTGGAGCATTTGAGCTGTAAGGAGAGGCCAGATAGGCTGGGAGCTTTTTCCCCTAGTGTATCAGAGGCTGAGGAGTGACCTTATAGTGGTTTATAAAATCTTGAGGGGCTTGGATAGGGTGAATATCCAAGGTCTATTTCCTAGGGTGACATAGATCTAAGGTAAGAGGGGAAATATTTGAAAAGGATCTGAGGGATAACTTTTTCATGCAGAGAGTGATGCATGCAAGGAACGAGCTGCCAGAGGAAGTAGTGGAGGTGGGTGCAATTACACCATTTAAAAGGCATCTGAATGGTTACATGAATAGGAATGGTTTAGAGGGATATGGGCCAAATGCTGGCAAATAGGATTAGGTCAGATTGGTATTGGTATGTCTGGTCGACATGGAAGAGTTGGACTGACGCTCTGTGATTCTATGACTCTATTAAACAAAATTGCTAAAACTGCCTAATTATTGAATATAACTTTGAATTTGTTGTTCAAACTTTCAAATTGACAAATATTTCACTAAAATCACTGTTAAGATTTTAATACTTTGAGCAGAAATAATAATTTTAATTGCCTTTTTTCTTTTGCTGATTGATTTTCTTTGAGTCTGTACCTGAAGAATTAAATTAACTAGCTTTTGTTAAATTTGTCATTAAGGAGTTTGAAATTTGTTAATTTCACTGTTCGAAGTCTTACATGTGATTCATTGTCTCCGTTTTTTTGGATGTAATGAAGACCTTTTATATGTCCCTTCAATCATGAGATTGAATCTGTTTTTTGTATCCAGTAATCGATCCTTTTTTGCATACTTGATACAAATTTTCCCTCTTAGCTGCTAATGAACTATTACAGCTCTTATTGTTTTCTTAAAAGTGTGTTTTTTCTATTACTGTCTGTCAAAGTTTTGAGACTTACAGTACTCTGGTAGTTATCTGGAGAAGTGTCTATTCAGAGATGTTTCCTTTCAGCTTCCTGTTCAGCTCCAGAGCTTTGCTGACTTGTAGCTGGTCTTAAACATTTACTCATTCTTTTTCATTTTTAAAAATTATTCTACTCTCTAAACAATGTCTGCTGTTTTTTTTGACCTTCACTGCTGCAACATTTCCTAGTAGATCAGAGCTGCCAGCATCTTCCATCACGTGGCTTGAAGCCACACTGTGGGTTGGGTTCTTTACAGATTGGGTGAGGAGAAGGATATGTCAAAAATTCTCTTCAAGCTCCAATCTCAAAATAACACCATTTATTCAGGGCTGTTATACATGGTAATCCTAGATATCCCATGTTCTGACTTACTGTTACATTAGTTCAGGATTAATCTATCTTCATCGTGTGTTCTTGTCCATAACGAAGTCTGGTTTGTTACAAGGATCTAGACTAGGCAAAAGTGAGGACTGCAGATGCTGGAAACCAGAATTTAGATTAGAGTGATGCTGGAAAAGCACAGCAGGTCATTCAGCATCTGAGGAGCAGCAAAATCGCGGTTCAGGCAAAAGTTCTTCATCAGGATCTAGACTGTCTAACTCTGCCCAGACTATGGTATTAATACTCAGTGATATGAAGTACCATGACATCCTCAAAATTATTCCAGGTTACGTGTCAATTGGCACATGATTTTTTTGGTGCTAGTTGTCACGAATAGAAGAATGTCCATTCTTACAGTACATCAAAAAACAACTCTTGGCCTAAATTGACAAATTAGCCAAATTGGCAGACACCTGGCAAATGAATTTCATTGCAAAGAAATATGAGTAATGTATTTTGATAGAAGAAACATGGAGAAACAATACAGGTGCAATAGTACAACTTTGAGGGGAATACAAGTGTGAGAGAGAGAGAGAGAGAGAGAGAGAGAGAGAGATATCTTGGAGTTCATGTGCATAATTCTCTGAAAGTTGCCAGGCAAGTTGAAACAATTATTAACGAGGCTAGTAGGATCCTTGGGTTTACAAAAGTGGCATAAAAGCAAGGAAATGATGCTACATGTACAAACCATTGGTCAGACCACAGTTAGAGTTCAGTCTTCAGTTTTGGTACCTTATTTAAGAAAAGACATTAGAGCCCTGAAGAGAATGCAATGGAGATCTACTGGAATGATACCAAGATTGAGGGATTTTAGAATCAAGGAGAGATTGGAGACAATGGTCTTGTCCTACACAGAGCAGATGTAGGTCACCTTATTAGGGTGTTCAGTTGAATTCAATATGAACAATTTTGACCAGGTAAAGAAGGTTGTTCTGTTTCCGTGCATGGGTTTGTCTCTGACTAAGGAGTCACAATTTCAAGATTGTCAGCAAGAGAGCTAGGACTGAGATGAGCTTTAACTTCTTTACTCAGACAGTTGTCAGGATTTGGAATAGGCTGCCTGGGAGAGAGGCGGAGGCAGATTCCATATGAGGTTTCGAATGAGAGCTGGGTATTTATTTGAAAGTGATACATTTTGAGGACTACAGAGATAGAGCTAGAGAATGAGACTACTGGGTAGCTCTTTCAGGAGCCAGAATAGTCACAATGGGTTGATTGGCCTCCTGTGCTGCAAACTTCTATGACCTGAAATGTTCATTTCTGAGTGCGGAACCTGTAGTGATTAGAATCAGGAGGACCTCATTGACTATGAGGTTTTTGTTTGGAGTTGTGAACTTAGATCAATCAGCAAAGCCTTAGCTAACCAATATAACCAGGAGATTAGAATCTCCTCAGTTGAGGACTGACTCCGAGTTGGCTGGTCACTTGGCCGGTGTATACTGTGCACTGGTAACAGGACCCAGCCTCTGCAGTGATTTCAGAACCTCAGGAAATTCTCCAGTACTATGAAGGAACTTGTTCACTGGAATCCTTACACTAGTTAAACAGTCACAAACCCTTATGCTGCTTTCCACACAAACCAACAGAAGACTTTGACATATTTCATATATAGGCTTGTCAATCCCAGTCTGAAGGAGAACTCAAGGGGGAGGGTGAACAGCCAGTTGTCATGATGCATATAGGCACAAATGATTTACATAAAAAATGGGATGAGGTCCTACAAACAGAAATTAGGGAGTTAGGAGCCAAGTTAAAAAGTAGGACCTCAGAGGTAGTAATCTCAGGATTACTACCAGTGCCATGCACCAGTCAGAGTAGGAATGATAGAATAAGCACAATGAATGCGTAGCTTGAGAGGTGATGTGGGAGGGAGGGGTTCAGATTTTTGGGACATTGGGATCGTTTCTGGAGGAGGTGGGACTATTACAAATTGGACAGTCTCCACCTGGGCGGGACTGGAACCAAAGTCCTTGAGGGTGGTTTTGCTAATGCTGTTGGGGACGGTTTAAACTAATGTGGCAGGGAGATGGGAACCAAATGAGGTTAGAGGACAGGAAGGAATCAGTAACTAAAACCTGTTAGGAACCAGATAATGAAGTCAGCATGACTAAGGGAAGAGGAGGCAGGGAGCAGATGCAGAATGCAAAGAGACTGGTGGTCTGAGGTGCACTTGTTTTAATCCAAGAAGTACGTTTTGTTATTACTGAGACTTGGTTGAGGGAAAGGCATGATTGGCAATTACATATCCCAGGATATCAATGCTTCAGGCAGGATAGAGAGAGAGGTAAAAGGGGTGGAGGAGTTGCATTACTGGTGAAAGAAGACATCACAGTGGTGCTGAAGGAGGGCATTATGGAGGACTCGAGCAGTGAGGCAATATGGGCAGAGCTCAGAAATAGGAAGGATGCTGTAACAATATTGGGATTGTACTACAGGCCTCCCAACAACGAACTTGAGATAGAGGTGCAAATATGTAAACAGATCATGGGAACATGTAGGAGAAACAGGGTAGTGGTGATAGGAGATTTTAATTTTCCCACCATTGACTGGGATTCCCTAAGTGTTCGAGGTCTGGTTGGAGCAGAATTCACAAGAAGCATCCAGGAGGGTTTTCTAGACTGATATTAAATAGTCTGACTCGGGAAGGGGCCAAACTGGACCTGGTGTTAGGAAATGAGGAATTAAAAAGGCTAAAAGGGGTCATGAGATATCTTTAGCAAACCGGATCAAGGAAAATCCCAAAGCCTTTTATTTATAGATAAGGAGGCGGCACGGTTGCTCAGTGGTTAGCACTGCTGTCTCACAGCACCAGGGACCTGGGTTCAAATCCTGCCTCAGGCAACAGTCTGTGTGGAGTTTGCACATTCTCCCTGTGTCTGCGTGGGTTTCCTCCGAGTGTTCTGGTTTCCACCCACAGTCCAAAGATGTGCAGGTTAGGTGAATTGGCCATGTTAAATTGCCCATAGTGTTAGGTGCAGAGGTAAATGTATGGGAATTGGTCTGGGTGATTGCTCTTCGGAGGGTCGGTATGGACTTGTTGGGCCGAAGGGCCTGTTTCCACACTGTAAGGAATCTAATCTAATCTAAGGAGCAAGTGGGTAACTGGAGAAAGGATTGGTCTACTCAAGGACAAATGAGGAAAGATGTGCGTGGAGTCAGAGAAAATGCGTGAGATTCTGAATGAGTTACTTAATATTGGTATTCAACGAGGAGAGAGACATGATGGATGTTGAGGTTAGTGATAGATCTTTGATTACTCTAGGTCAAGTCGGCATAAGGAGGGAGTAAGTTGTGGATATTCTAATAGGCATTAAGGTTGAAAGTCCCCAGGTCTGGGTGGGATCTACCCCAGGTTACTGAGGGAGCGAGAGAGGAAATAGCTGGGGCTATAATAGATTTCTTTGCACATCCTTGAACATGGGTGAGGTCCCAGAGGACTGGAGAATTGTTAATGTTCTCCCTTAGTTTAAGAAGGGTACCAGAGATATTCCAGGTGATTGTAGACCGGTGAGCCTTACATCAGTGGTGGGGGAGAAGATACTGAGGAATAGGATCTATTCCCATTTGGAAGAAAATGGGCTAATCAGTAATGGACAGCATGGTTTTGTGCGGGGAAGGTCATGTCTTACAAACCTAATAGAATTCTTTGAGGAGGTGACAATGTTGAATGATGGGGGAAAGGGCTGTATGTGTCATATCCATGAACTTTAGTAAGGCATTTGATAATGTTCCCCATGATAGGCTGATGCAGAAGGTGAAGTCTTATGGGGTCCAGGGTGTTCTAGCTAGATGGATCGAGAACTGGCTGGGCAACAGGAGACAGAGTAGTAGTGGAAGGGAGTTTCTCAAAATTGAGACCTGTGACTACAGATCTGTGCTGGGACCACAGTTGTTTGTGATCTATAAAAGTGATTTGGAGGAAGGTATCGATTGCCTGATTAGCAAGTTTGCAGGTGACACCAAGACTGGTGGAGTAACAGATAGTGAAGGGGTCTGTCAGACAGTATAGCAGAATATAGATGGATGGAGAGATGGGCAGAGAAATAGCAGAGGAGTTCAACCCGGGCAAATGTGAGGTGACGCATTTTGGATGTTCCAAATCAAGAGTGAACAATACAGTAAATGAAAAAGTCCTGGGGAAAATACCCAGAGAGATCTGGGTATTTGGGTCCATTGTTCCCTGAAGGTGACAATGCAGGTCAGTAAAGTGGTCAAAAAGACATATGGCATGCTTCCTTTCATTGGACAGGGTATTGGGTACAAGAGTTGGCAGGTCATGTTACAGCTGTATACTGCATACTGTTATATATTCCACATTTGGAATACTGGATACAGTTCTGGTGGCCACATTACCAAAAGAAGGTGGATGCTTTGGAGAGGGTACAGAGGATGTTGCCTGGTATGGAGGGTGCTTCCTATGAAAAGGGGTTGAACAGATTAAGATTAGTTTCATTAGAGAGACTGAGGTTGAGGGAGGACTTGATTGAGGTCTACAAAATCATGAGAGGTATAGACAGGGTGGATAGCAAGAAACTTTTTCCCAGAGTGGGGGAGTCAATTATGAGGGATCATGAGTTCAAAGTGAGAGGGGAAAGATTTAGGGGAGATATGCATGGAAAGTTCTTTACGCAGAGGGTGGTGGGGGCATGGAACGCATTGCCAGCGGAAGTGGTAGAGGCAGGAACAATAGCGTTACTTAAGATGTATCTGTCAAGATACATGAATGGACAGAGAGCAAAGGGATACCGATTCTTAGAAAATAGGTGGCAGGTTTAGATAGAGGATCTGGATCTGGATCTGGATCGGTACAGACTTGGAGGGCCGAAGGGCCCGTTCCTGTGCTGAAATGTTCTTTGTTCTTTAACTCCAAGACAGGTTGTACAATTGGGTGCACTTCCCATTTTGGGTAAAGTTAGTTGGATAAACATCAAAATCCTAAAAGTCTTTGAAGGGGCTCTGTTGATTTGTGCATCACCTTCACAAAAAATGGCTCTTCATACAATTGCAATACAATGAGGAATAACAATTAATAAGGAAATAAACACATTAAACCACAGATGGTGGTAATTTTCACAGCTGCTGAATCACTGATTGGTATCGGGATGTCTTCTTCCTCTGCTGTTCTGTGCCAGACTAACATAATCTAAAAATATTTGCTGCTCAGTGGACAATTTTGTCACCTTTTGCGGCAAACCACAACATCACAGCAGAGTAGTGGATTTGTTTTGTGAATAATTTGTGCATAACTGCTTTACGTCAGTTTTATATTGGAAACTCAGTACATGTGAATTTGCTCTCTTATTTACATCGTCCTCAAGATATAGGTCCAAATTCTCCAGTGCATGCTTACTCAAGTGGCAGCAATTTCCTTTATTTACGTAAAATCCAAGTGCAGCACAACTTGGTAGCAAACTTTATGAGATGTCAGGAGTTTAAAAGTAAGCTTTTATTCCTAATTTCCCTAGTCTGTCAAATTTACTCTGGATATCAATAACCCAAGGTATACCCAATTGTTTTGTAGTGAAGTAAGGTGCACTACAACATACTGCAACAATAATAATACATCACAAGCTTACCCATATAATGCTAGTGACCCACTTTATGTGGACATATCTTGGGATCAAGATTAGAGTGGTGCTGGAAAAGCACAGCAGGTCAGGCAGCATCTGATGAGCAGCAAAATCGACATTTCAGGCAAAAGCCCTTCATCCAGATGAAGGGCTTTTGCGAACTGTCGATTTTCCTGCTCCTTGGATGCTGCCTGACCTGCAGTGCTTTTCCAGCACCACTCTAATCTTGACTCTAATCTCCAGAATCTGTGGTACCCACTTCTGCCTATATCTTAGGATCAGACAGAAACAGATAATCAGCCTGCTCCATCCTAACCTCCAAGCATATATCGGGCGTTTTCTGTTCCTGAGCTATCTAACTCTCCAAGGCACATGCTTTTAAACTCCTTCCCATGCAAGCAACCTATGTGATCAATCGTTGACACTGTCCAGTCTTTAGCAATTGATCAATTGGCTACTGGCAAACATCACAAGTCAATCACGTCTACACTGGCCAGTTGACTTTTCACTCATTAGGACATCTGTACGTTTGTCCTGGAAAGAGATTTATCTCTTGGCTTTAACAAACCTTGACCCCCAGGCCAGCCAGTCACACCCAGCCAATTTCCTTGCAGTTCTTTTGTATTATCTAATCAACTGGATGATATTCACACACCATCCTGTGATCGACGACACTGTGTTTTGCTGGCAAATGGTTACCTGCTGAGTTACAATACCTGTTTAGAAAATACAGAAAGCACTAAAGGCACCATCTGACCAATTGACCTTTCAATAGGGCAAGCTTCACATGCTTTTTTTTCTCATTTTGGCTGACTTCACAAATTTAGGATTACTACTACAATGATGATTTTCTTATCATGACAATAGCAGCACTATTGTCTGCTCTGTGTGAGGCCAACATGCTCTCAGTCTCAGGGCATTTGGAGATTTTAGACTCCATCCCTCTATGCACTCAGCAGGATTAAGTAGCTGAAATAAGATTCCCAGTGGGCACTCTCCTGTGCTTCAGAATTATGGAAAAGGAATAGCAAAACCAAAGGGGCGTGAGGCAGCAAGGCAGAAGATAATCACTCACTTACTGTTATCCTTCCTGGTCACACTGCATGTGTGTTCACACAAGGAATATTTGGGCACAAACATCAATTTTCAGCATGAATAGCATTGAGGGAATTCCAAGGAAATATCTCAGATGAGAAAGTGTGCATGGATTACACAATCATTGACAGGTTATAAGCATTGAATTTGAAGCTATATACATTTTTGTCCAAACAATATACATGCCTCTCAACCTTATCAGCATGAATACTCCTTCAGGGAATGGTTGCTCAGGGAACTTTTAAACATTATAATGAAAATGGACTTCTGGTTTTTCAGGGTTTAAGGGTCTGAAAGGGTTTGTACAGAGCACTGCATTAAGTACTGCTCAATATGATGATGATATGTGGATTCAGGCGAGAGAACAGCTTAGGATCTCAAAGGAGTAAGGCCTAATATCAAGGTCTCCTTTATAGCCTCAGTATTAATGTCTGTCAAATTACTGTAACATGTGCCTAATTTCAACCATGCAATAAACTGCATATTCTTTATGACCAGAAGCTCTGCTTTTTCAACTATTAGGTGGCTTTCCTCTGCCAACTAGACTAAGCAGATCCCTTAAATCACAACATTTAAAGGGATGAGCAACAGCTCACACAGCAGAATGATCTAACTATTCATGTAACATAACCAGTATTGGATGGTTTGAGCTATAGGGAGAGGCTCAATAGACAGGGGCTATTTTCCCTGGAGCATTAGATGCTGACAGGTGACCTTATAGAAGTTTATAAAATCCTGAGGGGCATGGATAGGGTGAACAGCCAAAGTCTTTTCCCCAGGGTAGGAGAATCCAAAATCAGAGGACAGAGTTTTAAGGTGAGAGGGGAGAAATTTAGAAGGTACCCAAGGGGCAAAGTTTTCACACAGTTCATGGATGGAACTAGCTGCCATAAGAAGTAGTGGAGGCTGGTACAATTACAACATTGAAAAAGCATCTGAATGGGTATATGAATAGGAAGGATTTAGAGGGATATGGGCCAAATGCTGGCAAATGGGACTAGATTAATTTAGGATATCTGGTGGGCATGGACAAGTTGGAGTAAAGGGTCTATTTCCATGTTGTACATGCCTGTGACTGTAATAGGCAATGATGTGACGATGACTGCTTAGGATAATTGTAGATTTTGAAAGAACACGAGGAGAGAAGTAAGGCATTCAATCCTGCAGCCTATTCCACCACTTATTAAATCATAGAATCCGTACAGTGTGGAAACAGCCCATTTGGCCCAACAAGACCACACCAACCCTCAGAGTAACCCACCTAGACCCATTCTCCTATCCTATTACTTTACATTTATCCTTGACTAATGTGTCTAACCTACACATTCCTGAACACTTTGGGAAATTTAGCATGGCCAATTCACCTAACCTGCACATCTTTGGATTGTGGGAGGAAACCATTATAAGTTATATCTCAACTCCAGCTGTTAGATGTTTAATGTTCTAACATTTCTGTTTATTCATCAAATATTGGCCAATAAAGATCAGAAATCACTTTGCACTATGACAGTTAATTTTCCAATCATTTTAATTTTACATCAATCACTTAACCATAACCCAATCTAATTATAACTCTAAACCTAAATCTAACTTTAAACTTGAGCTTAATCCTACCTCTAAATCTAAGACCACCCGTAGCATGGGGTAAATTTGTATCACTGTTATTATAGGATCATTTGTTCTGAAGATGAAAGGAAAAGCTATCTGAAAGAAATGGGCAATTGCACTGCATTTTCTGTGTTTGTTAGTTGGTGCTTCTGACCAATTCTCGAGAACATTAACATGTACTGTACTTACGCAGTTTCAGAACCAATCCACTGATTGTGCCATTGTTCCCCTTACAAAAATGTAATTATGTACATTGTATACGCCTACTTATAGCAAACATCACTGCTTCGTGAGTAAGTTCATCTATAATCTGGAAACAAATGATAGCTATTATCTGTTAAATGCCTTTATCCTCAAGTGAGTCATCATTCACAAAGCATGAAAAGTAAATGATTCTACACTGAAAGTTCTTTAACAAAATCCCTAGAAGTGAAACTTTGTTATCTACTAGGTCTCTTCTACCAAATAATTTGTTCTTATTTGTGATAATCATGACCTAATTGTTGCTTTCTCTTTAATATTGCAGGTTCTTTACAATGCCAGTGGCTTTCTAGCAAAGAATCGAGACACTTTGCCAGCAGATATAGTCCTGTTGTTGAAATCATCTGACAATAAAATTACCAGGCAGGTTGTAACACACCCACTAACAAAATCAGGTAGGATTACCCAGACTTGCTTAACATATGCCAAAAATGGAGATTGTTTTTCACTGAAACATGCAAGTTTCAGTGAAACAGCCATTATAGACAATAGACAATAGGTGCAGGAGTAGGCCATTCTGCCCTTCGAGCCTGCACCATCATTCATTATGATCATGGCTGATCATCCTCCATCAGTATCCTGTTCCTGCTTTATTTCCATAAACCTTGATTCCACTATCCTTGAGAGCTTTATCCAACTCTTTCTTAATCGAATCCAGAGACTGGGCCTCCACTCCCCTCTCGGGCAGAGCATTCCACACACCCACCACTCTCTGGGTGAAGAAGTTTCTCCTCATCTCTGTCCTCAATGGCTTACCCATTATATTTAAGCTGTGTCCTCTGGTTCGGGACTCACCCATCAGCAGAAACATGTTTCCTGCCACCAGAGTGTCCAATCCTTTAACAATCTTATACGTCTCAATCAAATCCCCTCTCAGTTTTCTAGACTCAAGGGTATACAAGCCCAGTCACTCCAATCTTTCAACATAATATAGTCCCACCATTCCAGGAATTGACCTCGTGAATCTACGCTGCACTCCCTCAATAGCCAGAATGTCTTTCCTCAAATTTGGAGACCAGAACTGTACACAATATTCCAGGTGCGGTCTCACCAGGGCGCTGTACAGCTGTAGAAGAACGTCTTTTCTTCTATATTCAATTCCTCTTGTTATGAAGGCCAGCATGCTATTAGCTTTCTTCACTACCTGCTGTACCTGCATGCTTGTCTTCATTGACTGGTGTACAAGAATACCCAGATCTCTCTGTACTGCCCCTTTACCTAACTTGACTCCATTTAGGTAGTAATCTGCCTTCCTGTTCTTGCCACCAAAGTGGATAACTGTACATTTATCCACATTAAACTGCATCTGCCATGCACCTGTCCACTCACCTAACCTGTCCAGGTCACCCTGTAATCTCCTAACATCCTCCTCACATTTCACCCAGCTTAGTATCATCAGCAAGGTCACTGCCTGCCATCACTACTCTTTGTTTCCTATCAGCCAACCAACTTTCAATCCAAGTTAGTACTTTGCCCCCAGTACCATGCGCCCTAATTTTGCTCACTAACCTCCTATGTGGGCCTTTATCAAAGGCTTTCTGAAAGTCCAGGTACACTACATCCACTAGATCCCCCTTGTCCATCTTCAGAGTTACATCCTCAAAAAATTCAAAAAGATTAGTCAAGCATGATTTCCCCTTCATAAGTCCATGCTGACTCGGACCTATCCTGTGCTGAAAAATGTGTTGCTGGAAAAGTGCAGCAGGTCAAGCAGCATCCAAGGAGCAGGAGAATCGACATTTCGGGCATAAGCCCTTCTTCAGGAATCTGACCTATCCTGTTACTACTATCCAGATGTGTCGTAATTTCATTCTTTATAATTGACTCCAGCATCTTTCCCACCGCTGAGGTCAGACTAACTGGTCTATAATTTCCTGCTTTCTCTCTCGCTCCTTTCTTAAAAAGTGGTACAACATTAGCCACCCTCCAATCCACAGGAACTTATCCCGAATCTATTGAACTCTGGAAAATAATCACCAACGCATCCATGATTTCTAGAGCCACCCCCTTTAGTACCCTGGGATGTAGACCATCAGGCCCCAGGGACTTATCAGCCTTCAGATCTAACAGTCTCTCCAACACCATTTCCTGGCAAATATAGATTCCCTTAAGTTCAGGTCCTTCAGCCATTGTTACCTCTGGGAGATTGCTTGTGTCTTCCCCAGTGAACACAGATCTGAAGTACCAATTATAAACATGGTGCATGGAAAATATTTGGGCGGCATGGTGTCTCCTTGGCTAGCACTGCTGCCTCATAGCACCAATGACCCAGGTTCAATCCCACCCTTGGGTGACTGTGTGGAGTTTGCACATTCTCCCAGTTTCTGTGTGGCATCTGTCAGTGCTCCGGTTTCTACCTACAGTCCAAAGATGTGCAGGTTAGGTGAATTGGCCATGTAATTGGAAAGGATGTGCAAGCTGTGTAGATTATGGGCATTATGAGGATCGATCTGGGTGAGATGGTGTTTGGAGGGTCAGTGCAGGATTGAATGAGCTGAATGGCCTCTTTTCCATGTTGTCAGGCTTCTACAATTTTGATTCATTGTCAATTCTTCACCTTCCTATGATGTTCAAGTTCCAACTTATCATACTACTGATGAATTGACAAACTAAAGTTTGGTCCATGTAGCCTGATTGTGTTCAATGCTATCTTCAATCTGATGTTTGCTAATGGAGTGAAGTTGTGTTGAAGATGGGACCAGGTCAAAATGTTAACCTTCATTTTCTCATTCCTGATGCTAACTGATCCACCGCAGAAATAGGAATTAAAAATAATATCAAAATTTCATAACAGCATTGCTTAAAAACAAATGATTTCATGGTGAATTGTTTAACCTTAAGTTAATGAAAATTAACACTGCAACATAATTGAAGCAGTGCTACGTGCTTTGGAAAAAATTCAGGATCTCAACAGTTCCTGTTTCCTGCACACTGTCAGATCAATGGTTCTCAAATGGTGTCAGCTGAAAGACCCTGCTTCAGGTAGATGATTAATTAAAGACCCTCCCATTTAAATGATCACATATAACTCTATAAGCAATGTTTCATTTAAGAATTGTAGGTACACATTTGCAAAGTACTTTGAACATCCTATGCATTGGTATAAATCCAGTACACATATCTGATAGTGCAAGCAGGGGGCAGGATTGTACATATCTGGTAGTGCAAGCAGGGGGCAGGATTGTATATATGTTTGTATATAAAGGATTGTATATAAAGTTTGTAGCAGGTGCCATGTTCCAGGTATTATTGGGAGTTCATTTCAGAAATCTCCAGATCAGATATTTCAGGAAATGGGAAAATTTCCTCAGTAGCCAGTGAACCTGTGAAAGGAGTGGAGAGGGGGAAGCTCGAGGTTGGGACCAATATAATGTCTGATTGCCCCCCTTGAATTATTTTTATTTGTTCATAGCATGTGGGCATTTCTGGCTTAGCCAGCATTTAATGGTCATCCCTAATTGCCCTTGAGAATGTGTTGGCAAGCTGTATGTGAACACTCCCAATGCTGTTAGGGAGGGACTTTCAGAATTTGGCCCAGCAACAGTGTTTCCAAGCCAATTTGGAGTGTCATTTGCAGGGGAGCTTCAAATTGATGGTGTTTCCATGCATCTGCTACCCTTGTCCTTCGAGGTGGTTGAGGGCTTGGCTTTGAAAGTTGTGGTTATTTGATGCTATGTGAGTTAATGTAATGCATCTCATAGACAGTACGCACTGCTACCACTGTGCAAATCGGGCAGGCTGCTTTGTCCTGAAGAGCAGCAATGATGCAAGCAATTAATTCATCTTGTCCAGACCTCTGTCTTGTAGATGACACACAAGCTTTGAGCAGATAGGAAGTGAGCTACTTGTTGCAGAATTCCCAGCCTTTGACCTGCTTTTGCAGGCACAGTCTTTATATAACTGGTTCAGGCTCAGTTTCTGGTCAATGGTCATCCCCAGGATGTTGTTAATTGGGGATTCAGTGATGGTAATGCCATTGAACATTGTGGGGTGATATAAAATTCTGTCTTGTGGAGATTACCATTGCCAAACATTGGATGGTGTGAATGTTACTTGCCATTTATCAGGCCAGCCTGGATACATTTCAGACCTTGCCGCAATTTGGACACAGACCCCTTCAATATGTGAGGAGTTGTGAATGATACTAGATTTTGTGCAATCCTCAGTGAGCATTCTTGTCTCTGACCTCATAATGGAGTGAAGTCACTGATGAAACAGTTGAAGATGATTGATCCTAGGAGACTTCCCTGAGGAACTCGTGCAGGGATGTCCTGGAGCAAATGAATGGATCTATAAGATTGTTTTATGATCTATGACCAGTACATTCTTTGAGCGGTTTTCATACTTTGTCTATTTTCCTGAAGGTCTGAGCCCATGTAGCCAGAAATGAAACTTAATCGTCCATGGTCAGCATGTCATTCTTGTAGCAGGGGTCCTACAGACAATATGAAAATTGAGTTTGGGGCTAAGGGGAGAGTGATAGTAACCCACTCTGTGGCTGCCTGCAGGGCGCTTAGCAGCATGTAATGGAGATTGACGAATTGCTTGGCTTCAGGTTGTCCCTCCCTATAAAGCATGGTCACCTGCCCCAGGAACAGTCAGCTGCAAATGTGTTGCTGGTCAAAGCACAGCAGGCCAGGCAGCATCTCAGGAATAGAGAATTCGACGTTTCGAGCATAAGCCCTTCATCAGGAATAAGAGACAGAGAGCCAAGCAGGCTGAGATAAAAGGTAGGGAGGAGGGACTAGGGGGAGGGGCGATGGAGGTGGGATAGGTGGAAGGAGGTCAAGGTGAGGGTGATAGGCCGGAGTGGGGTGGGGGCGGAGAGGTCAGGAAGAGGATTGCAGGTTAGGAGGGCGGTGCTGAGTTGAGGGAACCGACTGAGACAAGGTGGGGGGAGGGGAAATGAGGAAGCTGGAGAAATCTGAATTCATACCTTGTGGTTGGAGGGTTCCCAGGCGGAAGATGAGGCGCTCCTCCTCCAGCCGTCGTGTAGTTGTGTTCTGCCGGTGGAGGAGTCCAAGGACCTGCATGTCCTCGGTGGAGTGGGAGGGGGAGTTAAAGTGTTGAGCCACGGGGTGATTGGGTTGGTTGGTTCGGGCGGCCCAGAGGTGTTCTCTGAAGCGTTCCGCAAGTAAGCGGCCTGTCTCACCAATATAGAGGAGGCCACATCGGGTGCAGCGGATGCAATAGATGATGTGTGTGGAGGTACAGGTGAACTTGTGGCGGATATGGAAGGATCCCTTGGGGCCTTGGAGGGAAGTGAGTGTGGAGGTGTGGGCGCAAGTTTTACATTTCCTGCGGTTGCAGGGGAAGGTGCCGGGGGTGGAGGTTGGGTTGGTGGGGGGTGTGGATCTGACAAGGGAGTCACGAAGGGAGTGGTCCTTGCGGAACGCTGATAGGGGAGGGGAGGGAAATATATCCTTGGTGGTGGGGTCCGTTTGGAGGTGGCGGAAATGGCGGCGGATAATACGTTGTATGCGTAGGTTGGTGGGGTGGTAGGTGAGAACCAGTGGGGTTCTGTCTTGGTGGCGGTTGGAGGAGCGGGGCTCAAGGGCGGAGGAGCGGGAAGTGGAGGAGATGCGGTGGAGGGCATCGTCGATCACGTCTGGGGGGAATCTGCGGTCCTGGAACAGTCAGCAGCAGTAATGCTGGGAATAGTGACCAACTCTGGAGATACGCATGGAGGAACAGTCCATGACAGCCTTGCCATCCTCCCAAACAGGTCTGGGGAAGTGCCGTGTTGCAGGCAATTGATAAGATGTGGTGGCAGTTTTTGGGGGCAGCATTGTGCACAGGGAACAGCCTCCATGGATTAAAAAGTAGGAAAACCATCCCAGGTCACAGGAAAGGTCCACCTGCCATTAATAAAATGTACGCAGAATTATCTAAAATCACTACCACAGTAGCTCAATTTGCCTCGGAGTATACCTTTATGATGTGGGAGAATAGGCATTCTGCCAATCCCCTTCCCTGACTATTTTATACCCTTCGCCACCCTGGCCTCACAGCGCAGGTTAAAATGTGTAAGGAGAGGGGGAATGAAACAATGTAAGGAGGCAGAGAACACAGAACGGGTTATCTGAGAGTCCTGAAAGTGGATGGAATGCAGTTTCCTAGCCATTTGAAATCCACCTCAATTAGAAATGAGAATCATAAATGTAATTAGTAAATGTAGATGCAAAAGTACAGAATTTTTGGGAAGAGTTACTTCAGGGCAGTTTTCTGAATTGTTAACATTGCTTCTGTTTACAGACGCTATCCTCCTGATCCACTGAGACTTTCCAGCTTCTTTTCTTTCTTTTGAAATTTAAGGTTTCCATCCTCCATAGTAATGTGAGCTTTAATTTACACATCTACCCAATGTTTAAGGTTTGCAGGTATCTAGTTGGCTGAGTGCTAATGATCTGAACCACATAATGAATGGGTTAGGTTGCAGCCTCGCAACAGACTCCTTCATAAATTGTAACTATTTTGGTGGAAATCATTTTGTAATACACATGCACTGTGAAAGGAAAGAGCTGACATTGGTTCCATCAACATTTATAACTCCAGCTGTGTCATGCACTGTCAATCAATTTACACCAGAACTACATATATCGTGGGTTCTTTTATGTAATGCTATTCAATTTAGCTTCTGAAGTTATTCTTAAGTCATTCTCAATAACTTTCAAATTGTAGACTGGCTGGCTATGGATTACCCGCATAATAGGTTATGTTCACACCTCATTAGCTGCTGGTTCTATACAGGTGACTGGGGAAATGAGCAATTAGCTCCAGAAACTAATGAGATAATCAATATCTATTCAAAGAGGTTACAATTCAAAGACTTCTTGATCATTTTCGATGTATTGGTTCTTCTTCCTCATTTTTCTAAAGTCTTCCATTGCCTATTTGATATTGCCCACCCCCAGAGATTGCTGGGGATCTGGAAGGCATTGCCTGGGAGGGTAGTTGAGGCAGATAGCCTCACAACCTTTAAAAGTATTTGGATGAGTACTTGAAATGTCATAATATTCAAGACTATGCACCTAATGCTGGAAGTTAGGACTAATATAGATGTAGTGTGGCTTTGGTGGTACAACCTTGAAGGGCCAAATGGCCTTTCTATACTGTATCATTCAATAATTTATATCCCATTATGACCTGTATCTTACCAGATTTGAACAGACCATTCCATTTGCTTAGGCAATGAATAGCCATATATAGAATCCTCACAGCACAAAGGGAAACCATTTGGCCCATCGAGTCTGCACCACACCTCCAAAGAGCACCCCACCCAGACCTACTCCTACTCCCATCCCTGTACTCTATTTCTCATGGCTAATCCATTCAACCTGCACATCCTTGATCACTACAGTACAATTTAGCATGGTCAATCCACTTAACCTGGACATGTTTGGACTGTGGTTGGAAACACAGGACCTGGAGGAAAACCATGCAGACATGGGGAGAATGTGCGAACTCCACACAGACAGACACCCAAGGCTGGAATCAAACCAGGTCCATGATGCTGTAAGGCAACAATGCTAACTACTGAGCCACCGTGCTGCCCCATTCACCTTCACGCAATCATTACATCCCTGGATTACCCAAGAAAGTGCCAGGCTTGCAGGGTAGGATTTAATCGAGGTAGCAGGGGTACCTGTGACTGAAAGCTGGGGGAGAGGCCTTTGGAAGCATCTTGGCAGCAGCATGCAGTTCAGTGACTGAGGCAGGCTACACCTAATATGGACGGGGACTCATCTTAAAGGAACTGCCAGCCTAATAAAACAGAATGCAAACCATTGTTCCAGAAATATACTCTGACCTTGTTCTTGTTAAAAAGCATGTTCTTCAAATAGTAACCAACAACCAAATTCCTCTATCTAAATACTGGAGGAGGTGGCTCTAGAAGTTGTGGACGCATTGATAATCATTTCCCAATGTTCTGCAGATTCAGGATCAGTTCCTGTGGATTGGAGGGTGGCTAATGTTGTCCCACTTTTCAAGAAAGGAGGGAGAGAGAAAACAGGGAATTAGTGTACCAGGACTTTCAGAAAGCCTTTGATAAAGTCCCACATAGGAGGTTAGTGAGCAAAATTAGGGCACATGGTATTGGGGGCAAAATACTGACTTGGTTTGAAAATTGGCTGGCTGACAGGAAGCAAAGATTAGTGATAAATGGGTCCCTTTTGGAATGGCAGGCAGTGACCAGTGGGATAACACAAGGTTCAGTGCTGGGACCGCAGCTGTTTACAACATACATTAATGATATAGACGAAGGTATTAAAAGTAATAATAACAAATTTGCTGATGACACAAAGCTAGGTGACAGGGTGAAATGTGAGGAGAATGTTATGAGAATACAGGGTGACTTGGGCAGGCTAGGTGAGTGATGGATGCATGGCAGATGCAGTTTAATGTGGATAAATGTGTGGTTATCCACTTTGTTGGCAAGGACAGGAAGGCAGATTACTATCCAAATGGAGTCAAGTTGGGTAAAGGGGAAGTACAATGAGATCTAGGTGTTCTTGTACATCAGTGAAAGCAAGCATGTAGGTACAGCAGGCAGTGAAGAAAGCTAATAGCATGTTGGTCTTCACTAACAAGAGGAAATGAGTCTAGGAGCAAAGAGGTCCTTCTGCAGCTGTACAGGGCCCTGGTGAGACCGCACCTGGAGTGTTGTGTGCAGTTTTGGTCTCCAAATTTGAGGAGGGATATTCTGGCTATTGAGACAGTGCAGCATAAGTTCCAGAATGGCAGGACTATCACATATTGAAAGATTGGAGTGACTGGGCTTGTATACACTGAAGTTTAGAAGGATGAGAGGGGATCTGATTGAGACGAATAAGATTAATAAAGAATTGGACACTCTGGAGGCAGGAAGCATGTTTCCACCGATGGGTGAGTCCAGAACCAGAGGACAGTTTAAAAAATAAGTGGTAGGCCATTTAGAACAGAGTTGAGGAGAAACTTCTTCACCCATAGAGTAGTGGATATATGGAATGCCCTGCCCCAGAAGGCAGTGGAGACCAAGTCTCTGGATACTTTCAAGAAAGAGTTGGATAGAGCTCTTAAGGATAGTGGAATCAAGGGTTATGGGGATAAGGCAGGAACAGGATACTGATTGTGGATGGTTAGCCATGATCATAATGAATGGTGGTGCTGGCTCGAAGGGCCGAATGGCCAACTCCTACATGTATTGTCTACTGTCAAATTCCATAAATGATATTCGAGTTCTAAACATTACACACAGTCTATCTCACTGAGTACTAATGAAGTGCCAGCAAAAGTGGAAAGGGACTCTAAATTGGTTAATTAAGAGACTGGGTTGGGCTCCAGACAGGCCAGGAGATAGTGAGGACTGCAGAGAAGCCAGAGTCAATAAGTGTGGTGCTGGAAAAAGCACAGCAGGTCACGCAGCATCTGAGAAGCAACCAAGTCAATATTTCGGGCGTAACCCTTCGTCAGGACAAGCCATCTATAACTTTCTCACCACTAGCAAGGTTTTGTGGTGACAAGACACCCGTTGTATTACTTTGCCAGTAGCATCACAAATCTGAAGTACTGAAGACAAAAAGATCTTAACAGTAAGCCAGTTGTATAGTTTTGGCATTCTTTGCCACAGATGGCAATGGGGAGTAGGATATTTGAATATTTTTAAGTGGAGATAGATTCTTGTTAGGCAAGGACTTCAAAGACTTTTGGGTGTTATGGATCATTGTGACTGGTAAAACAGGCTTGAGAAGCTGAATCGCCTACTCCTGCTCCTAATTCATAGGCTGAAATGAAAATTCCACCCCTCCATGTCTTGCTGAATTCAATTTAATTTTATTTCTTACCTGTTATTCTGAGTGGTATCTATGTCCTATTTAACCTCATCGAAGAAAATCAACTTTAAATATGTTCTCTTTCTCTCATTCAGTACATTCAATACTAGGTGGTAGATAACAGTGTCAAGCTCCAGAGTTACTATGGCACAGGCCTTATTGCCGCAGCACTTTCATCCTCAGATTTGACCCGATTAAAATTAGGGCCATGAATTATTATAGATTTGGCAGGATCCAATTTTCTTCATTCAAGTAGTTTAAATCTCCAACTGGACAAGTTACCTTGGCTTCAGCTTTGGCAGCCCAATCATGATCCTGAATGATACAGGGCACTTTAACAACAACATACATTTCTGGGAGTTAGCTTACTGCTGAAATTACAATAAAACTCAGTTCATCTAAAAACTAATCACAGCTACATCAGTAAACCTGAGTACAGCTAATCAAAGTGTGCCAAAAATCTGATACTCAGTTTCTTTATAATACTGGTGGACTAAAACTGTGATCATGTCTGGGCAATTATAAGACTTCTTCTTTATCATTTCCACACTTGCTTTTTTCATACTTCGTGCATCAACATTTTAATGTGTTTCCATTCCTTTTTATCACCTGACCTTATTTCAGGTTCAAGCACACTGTTCACAAGTTGGCTAGGAACGGATCAGCAGTCTGGTTTATAATTTTCCATTTGGGCTGGATAAAATATAAATACATAGATTTATGTCGCACTACCTCAATATTCCAAGCACTTCCAAATGTTGTAACATAGGAAACCTAACAACTCAATCTCGGAATCCCTAAAGTGCTGCGGAGCATTAGTAGCAGCTAAATTGTATTCAAACACAATCTGTAACCTCACGGCCTGGCATATCCCTCACTCAATCATTACCATCAAGCCAAGGGACCAAGCTGGTTCAATGAAGAGTGTAGTAGGGCCTGCCAGGGCCAGCACCAGGTATATCTAAAAGGGATGTGTCAGCTATAACATAGGACTATTCGTATGTGAAGGAGTATAAGCGATATGTGTAAACAATCCGCAACCAATTGATCAGATCTAAACTCTGGTTGTGCCACTCAATCATTATTAATGGTGGATAATTGACCAGTTCACTACAGGAAGAGGCTTAACAAATATCCCCATTCTCAATAATAGGGGGAGCCCAACACTTTTGTGTAAAATACAAGTCTGAAGTATTTGTAGCAATCTTCAGCCAAAGTGAGATTGCACAATTTATTCTCACCTCCTCCTGAGGTCCCCAGCTTCACAAATGCCATGTACCAGCCAATGCAGTTCACTCTACATGTCATCAAGAAATGGCTGAATGCACAGGTTACTGCAAAGAATTTGGGCCCTGACAACATTCAGCAATATTACTGAAGATGTGTGCTCCAGAACTAACTGTACCCCTAGCAAAGCTGTTCCAGTAGAGTTGGAAAACTGATTTCTACACAGCAATGTATAAAATTGCAGGCACATCCTATAGAGGAAAAGCAGGGCAAATCCAAACCAGACAATTGTTGACCCATCAGTCTATCTTAGATCATCAGGAATGATGGAATCAATAGTGGATTTGCTGCATTAATAACCTGCTCACTGACACTCAGTTTGGGGTGGTGTGAAAAAGGCAACATTTTTATCATACAGCTGTCCTTCAATGTCCAGCATTCTTTGACATTCAATAACATTATTATAACTGAATCTGTAATTGTTAACATTCTATGTGCTATCATTGACCAGAAATTGAACAGGACCAACTGTATAATAATCTGGCTGCAAGAGGCAAGAAATTCTGTGGTGAATAACTCACCTCCAGACTTCTCAAAGCCTGTGCACCATCTACAAGGCACAAATCAGGAGTGTGATAGAATGGCCTCCACTTTCCTATATATTTGAAGCTCCAAAACCACTTGAAGGCTTGACTCTATTCAGGACAGAGCAGCCTGCTTGATTGGCACCTCATCTTATGCCTTCAAAATTCACCTTTCTTTACTATTGTGCATTCGCAGCTGTGTGTACCATAAAAAGATACATTGCTACAACTCAATAGGAACCCTTACTTAGCAACTTCCACACTCTCAAACCCTACCACTGAGAAGGACAAGAGTAGTATGGAAACACAAGCACCTGGAAGTTCTCTTCCAAACCACATATCATCATGACTTGGAGGAGAAAGTGAAGACTGCAGATGCTGGAGATCAGAGCTAAAAATGTGTTGCTGGAAAAGCGCAGCAGGTCAGGCAGCATCCAAGGAACAGGACAATCGACGTTTCGGGCATAAGCCCTTCTTCCTGAAGAAGGGCTTATGCCCAAAACGTCGATTCTCCTGTTCCTTGGATGGTGCCTGACCTGCTGCGCTTTTCCAGCAACACATTATCATCATGACTTGGAAAATATAATACATTCCTTCATATTACTGAACTCCCTTCATAACAGCACTTAGGATATACTTACACCACAAGGACTGCAGTCATTCAAGAAGGCAGCTCACCACTCCCTTCTCCAGGACAATTTGGAATGCACAATAAATTCTGCCCTAGCCAACTGCACCCACATCCCTTTAATGACTAAAAAAAAGTGACAGCCAATTACCATACAGTAAATTCCCAGTGATAGTAATAGGACAATGAATATGTGGAACAAATACTGACCAGGAGAACAGGCAGCCAATCTACTTGCCCATTTTGCACCAAGTTTGAATTTTACTGCTACCTCCTAAGATCCCAGGTTCAATAGCAAGCGACGAAATTAACGAGCATTAGGGAAATGAACACAATTGAGGAAAATCCTAAAGGATCCTTCTAAAATAAGCCTCATGATTAGCTAACCTTCTAACCTGTTAGAAGAACTAACAGGAGATCAACAAGCAAAGTAAACGAATGGCATTTGTATGGATTTTCACAAACATTTAAAAATGCATAATATAATAAATTTATGGCAAATATATTGGAACACAGGATGAAAGGTAGTATGGCCACAGCAGGAAGAGGCTGTTATGCCGTAACGAACAATGGGAAATGTATCTGAATGAAAGAATGTTGTAAGTGGTAATCATCTGGGACCCGTGTTATGCCAGCTCCTTAACAATATGTACAACTCATCATTGGTCTGCTCCTTAGAATTGGAGTAACAATTTCAAATTTTGCTGACAGCATCACATTGTGATGCAGATTGAAAAAGCCAGCAGGAGGATATAGATATAGATAGATCAGCAAGATGGACAGATAGTTAGCATATCCAATTGCTAGAGAAATGGAAATTAAGACAGTACAGCTCATTTTATGGTTATGTTATTGGATCAGTATTCAAAAGACCTGAACTAATGACAACATCAGATCAAAATCCAACCAAGCATGCTTAAATAATGGTGGAATAAAACTGTTAAGTTAGATTTTAAGCTCCTCCACCAACTAATTTGAATCAGCATGTAAAATCCTGGTGGCTTTTCCACCATCGACTCAGCAGCTCCTGACCTGTCTGAAATTTTAAAGAGCTTGTGGAAGTGTCAAGTTGGTCTGCTCAGTCTTATATCTAATGAGTCACTTAACAGATCAATTAATGGTTACTTAAGGGCCTCACATCATCCATATCTCTAATTCAGCTGCTGCAGGGCAGGCCAGTGTGATAAAGGAAACCAGGCAGCTTTAGTTGCCAAGGATTGGGTTGGGGAAGCTTGCTGTCTTAACATCCAAGACAGATTGGAGGTACCTTGTAAAGCATGTATGGCCATCCTCCCCTATAATGCTCCCCCCACTATCTGATATGAGATTTCCAACACCGCTCCATCCTCCGCCCTATTAGATGTAGCTTTTAGTTATTTTTGTTGTACACAAAGGTAGATAGGATGAAAAGGTAAATGAATTAATCAACAGATTTCTGCTATATTATGAATATGTTATGAGCCCACCTTATCATAATACTGGACAAGTCAGATCGCAGAATGAAATCTGCCTTGATATACCATATATTTAATTTTTGCAGTTAGTTAATTTAATAGTTAGTCAAAGAAACATTTACTCGAGGCTGCACATATTCTTGAATAACAGAAAATAGGTTTGTTACACATAAGAAAAAATAAACAAATATTTGCACAGAAGACAGAAAAATTTTAACATAAACATAAAACAACCTAAATTTTGGCTTATTCCCAATGCTATCCTTTTATAGATACTCAATAGCAAATACATATCATTTCTATCCCAGCATTTTAAATCTTTACTGAAATAACTCTTCCAAATTTCTTCCCCTTGGATAACATAATAAAATAAATAGCTGCAGATGCTGAAGATCTGAAATAAAAACAGAAAAGGCTAGAAAAGCTCAGCAGGTGTGGCAGAATGTGTGAAAAGAAAGCAAAGTTAACATCTGACTTTAGTGCTCCTTCTGCAGGACTCACTGGGTTTGTCCAGAAATTTCTGCTTTTTGTTTCTTTCCTTAAGACCACAAGAACATTTTGGATATGATTTATTTATATGTCCGCTGGCATGAGCCTTTTACAAAGTTGCCTAAATTTGCACAATTCCAACAACATGACTTTTATTCAAGCTCTCCCAGTTTGGAAGCTCCATAGACTATACACCACTTATGCTGAAGTGACAGGTTCCCTTGAACAGAAACTAAAACCTCTTCTCTGATGTTGAAATAAAACTAATGCTTTGATTTTTTTTCCCCCTCTACCTGCCATAAACTCAGCAGTATAAACAATTCCTCCAATAACACTTCAGGTGTCTGCTAGACAGCCAACTGAAGTTGCATTTCATTAGGTACAGGACAGGAGCTAAGACCAAAAAGGTCAGAATGAGGGTATGCTGGGGAGAATCAATGGTAGGTGTGCCAAAGCTCAGGGTCAAGTTAGTAGACTGAATGGAGGTGTTCTGCAAAAGTGGTAACCCAATACTGTATGCAGTTTCTCATTGTCATCTATTATTTTCACATTCATCTTTTATTTTGTCCTAGGAAATCTGTCTCATTCCAGGGGAAAAGGTGCAACTGTCCCTCGAGTTCGAACTCCTCAGCATGCTACCAACCACTCAAAGGTACACTAGAGGCTTTGGGTATTCTCTTAATTCTGAGCTGTGCTTTTAACTACAATGTGTTCTATATCATCTAATTTCTGTGCAATAATGAATTAACTGTAATGGACCAGGCTTGGCAGACTGAGGCCAGAGGTGGTGGTGATGGAAATTATGAAGTTAGCTAAATCGGCAGGAAGGGAACAAACTGGGGAATGCCGACAGAATCAATCCAAGGTCTCAGCTGGCAGCTGCACAGACATACAGACCAAACCTGGAGGCTGAGAATTATGCCATAAAATATTAGTTCTGAAGAGGTTAATGTTCATTTTATATTGGTACCACCCATTCTACTGATGTCACACAGTCAGTAGGTAGAGAGACAGAGCTCTGGTCTACCTTTCAGACAGAACAGATGTATCTGTACCAGTTCCTCAAAGTCCTAGTAATTATGCCTGACCAAATGTAGTTAGATTTATTGCTACAATGTAGTAAACATTCTTGCTATTTAAGAACAGTTGCCTTTTTTGTTTGAGGTTATGTATTCTCCACAGCTAAGCCTAGTTAGGCCTGAGACAAAGCAAAGATTAAAAAAAACAGTTGGCAGTGAACTACCTCAAACAACACTGAGCCAGCACCACATAATGGTAGAGGTGATAAAAATCAGAAGGTACCAGGAGTGGCCATTTAGTGAAAATATCACATGAACAAATCTCCAAGGACTCTGAGAGAAAGTTGCAAGGGGCTTTTGCACCATTTCAAACCTCAAATTGATCGGTGAGTCATGACCTCTCTGTAACTCACAATAATTTCATACAAAGATGATTTTTAAGCCAGAAGTGGCAAATTGATCTTTTTACATAGAAATGTTGCTACAACAAAGCAGTTTAGACTGCTTCAGCTTAGCATTGGTATTGCTTATTAACACCGTATTTGCACAACTAAATAGGACAGAATTCCTCCTATATTACATCTCACAAATGGTATGACAAGATTTTGATGAATTTGTTTTAGTTCAGGAACTGTATTAATCTTTGTCAGAGGTCAGACTTTAAATTTAATGGCATCATTGCAGCCTATATCGTGACCAATATTATCATTACAATTACATCTGTGCAGTGTCATTCTTAATAAGACATTCAGAATAAGTAAAATTAGTTACATATTGCTGACTTATTCAACAATCACTGTGGATGAGATGTAATGAAACAGCCTTTTAAGTTTTTAGGCATTACTGAGGGCCATTAACTCAAGTTACTGGGTTGTGATTATGATGTTTTAAGGCCAGTACACACTGCATTTAAATGTTCAATCATGGTAATTTAAACAAAATTGTTAAAAAAAATGTGTTGGCCCCAGTGCCTTGAAATGTATTTTATGTTAATGGAGAACTTAAACATTAATTGTTTGCATCTTGGTAGATCAGTATTTCTTAAAGGTGGTCAAGCCTAATCTGCAGAGCCTTTAGTTAGAAAAAAAAATCAATGAAGGCTCAGTTTTGTGTCTTATTCCTGAAGGAACTCAATTGTTTTGTTTTTTTGCCCAGTATTAATCAGCCTATAGGAGAAGTTGGCAGGTAGCATGAGGTCTGTCTATAGAGCTGACAGAATTGCATCATCTCAAAGCTGCACCTTATAAAGACCGTTCAAAGTCAGGCTTAATTTGTGTTGCTGTTAGAAGGTAAGCTGCTGGAAATCTATTATGCCATGCCAAGCAATATTGTGACTGTGTCATTTTCATCAAGTGTCATGGAGGGTTTCTTTCCGCAAGGCCTGGCAAATTTTGTCAGGCAAATATCCCAAACTCACCTCATTCATTGTCTGAGACTAGCCTTATTCTTCAACAAGCTGGATGTACCCACCATCACTAGGATATCACTGGATCCTTGGCACCAATGCCATCTTTAAAAGATTGTTCTGCGCTTGATCAAGCATAGACAATGTGGAGGTGCACTGCCCAGTTCATGACATTTGCCCTCATCATGGCAGATAACAAGAAGTCAGTACGTTGCTTTGAGGTTGAGGATCTGGTGATCCTGGTGGATAGGTAGCTACCCTCTTCCCCCAGGACTGCCAGAGGATTCCAGAGCATCGGACCCTGCCCACTTAGTCCAAATTTGTCATGCGGATCAGTGCGGTCTAAATCATCTGGAGAAACAAGCAGCAATACCAGAGGAAGATATTGGACCTTCACTGCTCCACCAGGGTAAGAGCCAACATCTTCTCCCTGCTACTTCATATGCAGTATCGAAGGCAATGCACCGACTTCTAACTATTGCCTGCAAAATCATCTGTCACTCGTTCTCATCCAATACCCCACACTATTAACTCTGTATGGTGATCTGTGCTGCCTATTCAGTCACAGATCACCACCTTTCCCCCTCATTAACAGGTGTGCCACCCATTTTCATGTCACTCAAACCCTCCCTTTCTCTGTTTCCAAGAGAAAACAGCCAGCCAAGACAGGTGATGAAGGCCCCATGTTTGGCTCCTCAGGCTCTACAAAGAAAGGATACTGAGCATGATGCTCTCAGTGGCTGACTGACTATGCCCAAGTCTCTGGACCAAAAATGGATGCTGCTCTTGACTAACTGTGCCAGGATTTCCTGACTTAAAACTGTCTCCATTGACTTGACTGAGGGCTCCACGGGGCATCTGCTTGCAGCATACGGAGTGTATCTGGTACATACACAACTGGCAGATGGTGCGGGTGTGAGATTAATGTCACCCAGTGCCATACAGCACCATGCCCACCCCTTTGACTAATGGCTGCTGACCTGCTTGCCTGGCTTTGTCTATGCTAAATTGAAAGCAAAGACAGAAGTACTGTGAGCCTTTAAAGTAGAGTTGAGGGGATGAAGCTCTAAAATCTAAGGCAAGGCCGAGATGCTGTATGCGTCCAGGTAAGCATAAAATGAGCGGGTGCTAAGAGAGCAAGTGAGGATCCTGAAATGTAGCATGGTTGAGTCCATGAGCCAGGTACCTGTCCCTGCTGCAGCATTAGAATGAAAAGTTTCAGTGTACACCAAAGTGCATCATTAAAGTAGAGTGCAGTAAGTGGATCAGGGATGTACCATGATGATGTCGAGAGGCTGCCATGTCGGATGCCAGAGGCTGCAGACATTGTGTGTTTGCAACTGCTGCCCATGGACCATGCCCTGAGGTGTTGGTGCTGTGTGTCCAAGATGGAGGTCTGGAGAAGCAGGCAATAAGCTGCATAGACCAAGTACCCACTCGGACTATCATGTCAGGAAATTTGAGCCTGATGTTTATATCCAGAAGGTGGCAGAATGCAAGACTGCATATTAATGAGGCAAGATTAATCAATTCGGAACTGAGCGATAATTCTGATTAACAGGCCTCTGGAAGTTCACTTGCGGGAATCTTGGCTCAACCTCTGGAACTTGGTTGGATAATGTGATGTATTGGTCTTGCCTTTAAGAAAGGCCTCCCATTCTCCAAAATTGCTCATCATAGCCGATATCATTTGGGCCTTGGAAGATTCCTTTCAAAGTTTTTCTGATTACTGAAAATCTGTCAGCTCAGCCATTAAAAAAGTAAATGTGAACAAATTCCTTTCAGCTAACTGCAGAACTAAGACTCTCCAATCAAACACCAGTTGAAATTGTCCAACTTAACAGCCACAGCCTTTCATAATCAGTTTATCATGGACAAGCCAAAGACTGATTCAAATATGCTTTTTTAACTTAACTTTTTGGGAATCATCTTTCATTTCAAATCTGTGCTTATGTATATATTTATCATATTTTACTTTCTTTCCCATTTCAGGGCTAATAAACTCACTCTTTCTTTAACTCATAGCCTAATTAAAATGGCTCCTTTTACACGGTAAATATATTTTGGACTAGGGAAAGATAACCATAGGATCCCAAAGATCCTTTTTAAATTAACCCAAACTGGGCATCACTGAGCAGGTAGGTTATTGCTGAGCAATTGCTGAGCTAGACAGCAGGTGACACCTTCCATCATGTTCCTGATGATCAAGAGTAGACTGATGGGGTAGTAATTGGTTGGGTTGGATTTGTCCAGCTTTTTGTGCACAAGACATTGTTGGTAGTTGCCAGTGTTGTAGCTGTACTGGAATAGCTAGGTTGGGGCAGTGGCAAATTCTGAAGCACAAATCTTCAGTACTTTTTCCAGAATGTTGTCAGGGCCCATAGCCTTTGCAGTACCCAGTGTCTCCAACCATTTTCTGATATCATGTGGGATGAGTCGACTTGGCTGGTATCGGTAATGCTGGGAACCACTGGAGGAGGCTGAGATGAATCATCCACTTTGCACTTCTGTGTAAGATTGCTGGATGGATTTTTATTTTCTGTATAATTAGTGTCATGCATACTACTATCTCAAGGTTCTTTGTCAATCAAGTTTCTCAAGGTCCTTCTTTCCTCTGAGTTTATCCTGTGGCATGAGGAATTCATCTTTGCACTTTTAGGGCATAATCACTTCACTGAAATGTTCTTCAACTGAACTATACAATTTAAAGGGTATCCAAATGACAAAGTACGTCATAACACCATTCCAATTAGATTTTCTTGCATTGAAAATATTCAATAAAATCAATTTCCAAATTAAATTATATTTAGGATTTACTGCAGAATTTATTTGGTGAATTTGAGGAATATATAAAGTGATTTCCATACCCCTTAATATTCTCAAGTAATAAAGAATTCAGTTACAGAAAATGTTGAAAATGCAGAGCAGGTCTGGCAGCATCTGTTAAGAGAGAAATAAAACTAAGGGACCAAATGGTACAAGGGGAGTCAGAATCTCCATCTGGTTCATCTTGCCTATACCAGCTCTTCAAACACAACATTTCCGGGTTACCATCTCCTACTTTTTCCAGATAACCTTACACACTTATTTCTATCCAAATAATCATCCAATCTCTATTGAATACCTCAGTTAAACCTCACTTGCAGGCAGTGCATTCCATACCCTAAACCCTCGCTTTCTCACTACACTATTGTTAGTTATGCACATCACTTCGTATCAGTGCTCTCTCATTCTTGTTCTTTCTATAAGCTGGAACAACTTCTCACCATCTACTCTATCCAGCCCACTCATTCGTTAAAAAGCAGGTCTTGAGTTCGCACTTATCAGCAGCAGGTCTTGTCCAGCAATTTTGCTTCGCTCTCCACAAGTGCTGCCTGATCCAGGATTTTCCAATATTTTCAGTCTTCAGATTTGCAATGTCGCAGTATGTTGCTTTCATAAGAATCTGTTTAGCACAGTCCTGTAAATCTCAATTGTCCCAGTTTCTACTGAACCTTAAAACTATAAGATATAGGAGTAGAATATGGTTATTCCGTCCTCTGAGTCTGCTCTGCCATTCGATCATGGCTGATATGTTTCTCAACCGCATTCGCCTGCTTTTTCCCTGTAACCCTTGATCTTCTTATCAATCAAGAGCCTTTATATCTCTATCTTAAATACATTCAATTAGTTATCCTTTTAGCCTTCTGTGGTATTAAATTGCACAGGTTTATCACCCTCTGGCTGAAGAAATTCTTCTTCATCTCAGTTCTAAAAGGTTGTCCCTTCACCTGAGATTCTGCCTTCGGGTACTAGTCTCTCCTACTAATGTAAGCATCTTCTCCACATCCACTCTATCCAGGCATCTCAGTATTCTGTAAGTTTCCATCAAATGCCCCCTTATCCTTCTAAACCCCATCGAATAGAGACTCAGAGAACATAGCTGCTCCTTCACTCCCAGATCATTCTTGCAAACCTCCTCTGGACCCCTTCCAAAGCCAACATGTCTTTCCTTAGATTAAGGGCCCAAAACTGCTCACAATATTCCATCTGTCATAGTTTTATTTGCGTTCAATAATTGTGGCAATTTCCCTAAGGTTCTGGGACATGTCCTGGGATGCTTTTTCTATATCAAAGACACTAGAGAAGGAAACGCGTTCCTGGTGTGGTATTGTTGCATCTTTGCACCAAAGACATCTTTGAAAGCAGTTCCAGTGAAGTCAGTGTCCCTAGGTCTTGGGCTGTTGCTCTTCCTCTGTCTTCACCATTGCCTTGATCTCTTCAGCTATGCATTACATAAACAGGGGGTCATAGTGGGTAGGTGACACGGTAGATAAGGTGAGCACAGAAAAGATAATAATTCTAAGTTTGTTAGAGGTGCAGAGAACTCTCAAATTTTTCTATATCCAATCCTCCCATGCCGTGAGAATAGTGGTGCTCCCCCTTAAAACTATTGAGGGGCCCCTAATTGTGTGGGCCACCTCTTATCTAAGTCTATTTTTGTTGTTTATACCTTGTGCTACAAGAAATGAAGCATAAGCAGAAGTGTATTGCTATACGCTTCAACTCAGGGTCACTGTGCAGGCAGTGATCACACGGCCATGTATTAAACAGCACCACCAACTATTATCCAGTTGCAGATCTGTGGTTTCATAAGCTAATTACAAGAGAAAATGCTGTTAGCAGGAGGCATAATTGCAGGAAGCATTTATTAGTGAGTGAGAGTTAAATGTTTGAGGATAGCTTGGGACATTTGGAATGAGAAAATTGTTCCTATTAAAAAGAAACAGTGAGTGAGTTTAGAACCTGGAAGCCCTGCAGTTTTCTGTTTAGTAGGTGCCCTGAGGGTAAATATCCATGGGGTTTTCCTGATCTCCCACCATTTTTAGCTGTTTACATAATTTCAGCAAGGATATTGCTGAGATCTTGGCTGTAGAAAAGATTGACATGAAGATTTCTCATGCCTGTCTTCATCATTTCCTGTTTTCTTTTCTTGTAGATGGATGACTCTGTATTTCACAGCTATTATTGCCTTTGTGAGGTAAACAACTCCTCTCTCAATCTTTCTCAGTTATTTATTATTTCTAATTTCTATTTTCAACTGGATACATCTTAGTATGGCTTGTGCTTCTTCCCTTCATCAGCACAATTTTATAGCTTAACAATGAAACAAGGCTTTTCCATAGTAGTTGAGGGGACAGTATTAGAGGTGAGGGACAGGTCAGGAACAGAGCCAGGGTGTCTGCATTAATCTTTAACAATGGTAAAACAATTTACTGAGACTGTAAAAAGTGTATGAGATTATTAGATGTACAAATAAAGGGAGACAGGACACAAACAAAGAAATTGGGCTAAATAATTGGAAATGGGAAGTAAAATTCCATTGGAATGAATTCCTAATTTTGGGCACCATGGGAAGGCCTTGGAGAGTGCACAAACGGCATCCATGAGAATGGTATCAGGGATGTACAACTTTGGTTACTTGGAGAGCTTCAAGGAGCTGAGATTCTTCCCCTTTAACTGGGAAAGGTGGACAGGAGATTTAATAAATGTGTTCAAAACATAAAACTCTCTGATGAAATAATTCACAAGGAAGTTTTTGTGGATGAAAAGCAGATAGTATGCAGAGACAGATTGAAGTTACTGGGCAGAAGAGTCAGAGTTGAAGTGAGGGGATATTCTTTCTTCTTTTGTAAATACCATAAGAAACGAAAATCAAATTATTTCTGAAAGAGAGTCCAAAAAATCTGTTGTTAAAAAATTTGCCTCTTCAAGAATTGGGTTGAAAGTCCTGATGGTTTTATAGGATGTAAATATCTATGCCAAGGAAGAAATCAAAAATTGAACCTGAACAGAAAATGAGACTTTTAATTCTTGATTTCACTTTCCATAAATTCCATAAGGAATAACATAGACCCACCTCAAAAAAGATGCAGTCATGGAAATAATGGGTTAGCATAGGATGACATCAGGAAGATAATTCTGACTTTGGCTAACAATATAAAATGCATGATATGAGCTTAGCTGCCTATTAAACTGCTCTCCTAATATATTCTGGAAATTAAAGTGGCTCAGTCAAACCATAAAAATGGTTAATGGTATTTGCTCTTATCAACAACACTATAAAGTGGAAGTCTAAGCTCCTTAAAAAGTTCTTCTAATAGATCAGTAAGGTCACAGATTGTGTAGGATATTACTAACATGACCAAGGTACATAGAAATGATTTGTTACCATCTTAAAGGCATTAATTCTGTCCTTATGTTTATATTCCTATTTCTCTCTCTTACCAGTGATAGCACTGTCACTTCTTGACTGTGGAAGGATTTAGATACTACATGACAAGTTTTCTTCAGCACTTACCACCATAAAAGTTGACATAGAATCTTATAATGAACATAGGTTATAGCAAGAGGATTGGGCCCTGTTCAATGATTCATTGAGATTATGGTTCATCCATGGCTCAACTCCAGACACCTGCCTTTGGCTCATATCCCTTAATATCCAGCATCCACTGTCATTTGTGAAAGAGTTTGAAACATCAACCAACCTTTGTATGTAAGTGTGCTTCCTAACATCTGCTCTGAACAATGCGCATCCTTGTAAGCTTCTTGCGAGTTCTTGTAAATGGAAAAAGGTGGCAGAAAGTATCTGGAATACTCTTTAGTATATTATAATTGCTTGACTGCCAATAACATTTAAGTAATAATTGCATTTGTATCTAAATCACTTCTTTGGCACTAAATCAATCCATTGCTTACTAATTTAACTTAATGTAAAAAGTGGGGTCCGCAGATGCTGGTGATCAGATTTGAACTCAGATTTCTCCAGTTTCCTCATTTCCCCTCCCCCCACCTTGTCTCAGTCGATTCCCTTGAACTCAGCACCGCCCTCCTAACCTACAATCCTCTTCCTGACCTCTCCGTCCCACCCCACTCCGGCCTATCACCCTCACCTTGACCTCCTTCCACCTATCACATCTCCATCGCCCCTCCCCCAAGTCCCTCCTCCCTACCTTTTATCTTAGCCTGCCTGGCACCCTCTCCTCATTCCTGATGAAGGGCTCTGGCCTGAAACGTCGAATTTCCTGTTCCTTGGATGCTGCCTAACCTGCTGTGCTTTAACCAGCAACACATTTTCAGCGCTAATTTAACTTAATACCAATTATATGCTCTAACTGTCTTGTTTTACTGATCCAATATCAAATCATAGCGATGTAGGAAAAGCAATAGGCCATTTAAATCTTTAGCCTGCACAACTATTCAGTGAGATCTACAACCAAACTCCACTTAATTGCTTTTTCACTATATTCCTTAGTATCTTTGGATAATAAAAAAACTTATCCATCTCAAATTTAAAATGTATTATTGATCCAGGATTTTGCCATCTGAAGAAGAAAATTCCAAATGTTTATCACCTTTTGTGTGGAGAAGTTTCCTAATGTCAATCCTGAAAAATCAACCTCACTGTTTTACAATGTGGGACTTGGTCCAACACTACTCACCTAGTGCAAATAGTTTCTCTCCAACCACCTGAGATGTTCACTTTGTATCTTGAAAGTTTTGACCTTCAAAGTAAAACTCTAGCGTATGTAACCTCTCCTCATAATTTAACTTTTTATGTCAGGCATATTTCTGGAAAATGTAAGCTCCCTCCAAGTCCAATATATTATTCTAAAAGATGTGGTGTTCAGAACTGCTTATTATACATCGTGTGCTCTAATTAAGGCTTTATATAGCTGATGGTTAACTTTTACTCCCTTGTTTTCTACTAGTGTAAGTATCAGGGCCAGTATTCCGTCAACCTTTGTAACTACTTACTGTTCGTGACATTTTAATTAATTATATACTTGAACCACTGTCAATTTTTGGCCCCCTGGTGTTTTAGCTTTCCTCCATTTAGAAAGTACCTGTTCAGTGCTTTCCAGATTCAAAGTAAATGAATGACAGTACATTGAAATCCAATTCCCACAGTTTTAGCCATCTTATCTGTCAACGTAACTTCATTAATTGTATGCTTCCAGCTACACTACTTACAATCAAAGGCAATCACCAAGCAACCATCGAAAGGCTCTTTCCTTAGTTTTCAGAAAATTTCCAAACAAACTATTAACAGTAAAGCTTATTCTGTCATTTTCTCATCCTGGTTTCACCAGGGAAAACCTTACAGAATCTTTAAATTGTCATTCATATATTTCTTTGATCATAGACCAACTCTCTTTGACGTTCTGCTGTGCAATAGCCATGGTCACTCACCTGTATGCTGCAGCATTTTGCTTTGCTGAAATTTCTCTCTCTGTCTTAAAACCAGAGACTGAGGAATGGAAGTCTACTGTTAGATCAACTGTTCCTGCCTTTGTTTCAGACATAAACATTTTGCACCTTGCTTCCAGTACGTCTCAATCTTAGCCTCTTAGTCTCCATAGTAACCAAGACACTTGGTTTATTGTTGGGCAGAATTTGAAGCAGATCACATGACCCTCTTCATTTGAGACATTGCAAAACATGATCATCTTAAAACTCTGCATTCAAAATTATCAACAGTAGTAACCTAGCAATAGCTAGTCAGCTCAATGATCCATAATTCCCTGGTTTACCTTCTTAATCTTTCTTGAATAGTAGCATGACATGCACAATTTTCTAATCTAAAGATATGAATCACAAATTGGGAGAAGTTTAGAAGATTATAATCCAGGCACTTGCAATATTTTCATTTACTTGCTTTTAAAAACTGGGATGGAACCATCTGATCTTGGGGTTTTTCATTCTTAAGTCTCTTTATTTTCCTCATTATTGTTATTTTGCATTTGTTCATTTTTGTCAGTCCTTATCTCTGATTATTTTCCTTGAGAGGTCCTTCACGTTGAGCATTTTATTAACCGTAAATACTATAGTAATTTCCTAATTTTCATTGACAGTATCACTATTTCTTGTTTTCAAGAAATATTCATTATTCCTGACCACATTCTTTTTCCCAGTTTGTGTGTTTCTTTGACAATCCATTGGAAATTAGTTTACGTGCTTCCTTTCATCATCCTTTGTATCTTATTTTTCAATAATTGCTGTTTTTAGCATCTTTCCCATTGCCAGTCATTTTTTACATTTTTGAATATTTTGTTTTATCATTTACCTTTAAGTTGTCTTATTTCCTTTGTTATCCATGACGTCTTACTTTGGCAAGTAGAGATCTTGCTTCTCAGAGGTATAAACTCAGAGGGGCAGCATGATGGCTCAGTGGTTAGCACTGCAGTCCCACAGCGCCAGTAACCTGGGTTCGATTCCAACCTCAGGCGACTGTCTGTGTGGAGTTTGCACATTTTCCCTGTGTCTGCGAGGGTTTCTTCTGGATGCTCTGGCTTCCTCTCATAATCAGGTGAATTGGATATGGTAAATTGCTCATAGTGTTCAAGGGTGTGTAGGTTAGGTTCATTAGTCAGGGGTAAATATAGGGTAGGGGAATGGGTCTGGGTGGATTACTGTTCAGAGGGTCAGTGTGAACTTGTTGGGCTGAATGACCTGTTTCCACACTATAGGGATTCTATGAAATGGTTTGTCTCATATTAAATTATTTTTCTATTTAAATTGGCATAAGGCAACTGTCGTTATTGAGAAACAAGACTTTTTTTTCCCAATAACTGACATATCCTTTATATAAAGTACATTTAGTTTGCAAGGATTTCATTACTTGTGACTCCAGATCTTCTTAATTTTGTTTTTAAAGGTATTCCTCTATAGGCAGGCTTCACTTGGTAGCCTCCCTCAATCACTCTTATTGGAACCATGCAATTCTTCACCACTCTCTTGCAGTCACTTGCTACTTTCCATTGCTCCCATCTCCTTTGGAGTCAGTCGATTCTCCATCCTCCCATTTTGCTGCACCTCACTTCTGCTCTTTCTCCACTTTCTAGACACCCATTGCTCACTGTCCATAGCAAATCAGCTACTCCCCTGCCCTGCTTCACCCTGTAGGCTTGTGCTGCCTCATGTATTGCCTGGCAGATTCAATTGCCAGCCTTGTTCACCACCATTACTCACTTTCTCATTGCTCCTTCAGTCCCAGGCTATCTCCCTCCAACTGCTGGGATCTGTCTGAGACAAAATCAGACTTTACCACCAAGGTAAAGTCCTCAGGTGAGCTTCCAACCACATATTCATATCATCACCAAGACTGTCTATATTCATCTTTGAGTCATTACCTTGCTTCAAACTTTCCTCAGCCATCTGCTGCTGATACCGCTGTTCCAACACATTCTTGACTGTTGCTCACATAAACCATAAATGTAAGATCAATTGCTGCCTGTTCCCTAACTAGTGCCGAGGCCCATTCACCTGTCATCAATGTAACCACTAACCATCATTGGATTCTGGTCAAACAGAACCTCAATTTAAAATTTTCATCCTTATTTCAAAATCCATCCTTTGCCTTGCCCCTTCCACCTCTAAAATCTCTTCCTCTGATGTAACTGCTTGTCTAATTCTGACCTCTTGAGCATCCTTAATTTTAATTGGTTGCTTTCCAATCTAATCCCACGCCTCTCCTAGTCTTACATTTTCTTCTACCTGTATAATAGTTTCTCTATTTTACCTGGGTTTCCGCAACACTGTCTAATGTAAGTAACAGCAACTCATTCTGAACATCTATCTCTGTAAAAGCTGTGATCATTATCCATTTGCAAACTTATTTTGTCCTTATCATTACATACTTTCCTATCTATCTTGGTGTCATTTCTGAATGTAACTACCTTGCCTTCATTCTCCTCGTCTTTGTAATTGAGGTAATTTCTAAAAAGCTAAGGTCTCAGCTCAGAGCCATGTTTAACTTATGCCCTCTGGGTTCCCAAACCTGCCTCACTTACTGTCACACCCTCCTGTCCCTGACCATTGAACAAATTAGACATCCCTATCATAGGTGCCTAACCGTCACCTTTTACAAAGAATCCAGGAAACCTTCTCTTCCATGATGCATTACAGTATCTGTGGTTCAACGTCCAGTTCATAAACTCTAGCCTGAAGCTGCTCAAACCTCAAACACTTACTGATCCTGGAACTTCCACGTGCTGCAGCCTTGACACATCATGTGTCCTGCCATCCTTAATGATGTTTAATTGCTTTGTTAAATTTTTCATTTACCTATGTTGTCCTTACTTTATTTTATTAACTTTGACATTAATTTTTGTACTATGTTAAAATTTTAGATCAAAAATATCTTAATTGCTTAACAAAGTCTTATCCTGACCCTCTGGTAGAACAAGAACCAATTCTAATCAGCTCCAATGAATCTATCTCTGTTTCTGGCTGGCTGTCATGGGGTCTTTTGTTCACCACCTTTAGGTGGGATTATGACTGCCTGTCTCAAGGTCCTCACATCACCCATTCCTTTGGCACATGCTGACCGCCTGTCTTGGGGTCCTTCCCTTGCCTGCTCCTTCAGTTGATTCTGACCACTTTTTGCAGCATCCTCTTTCCTGCACCTCTAGGTGATGCTGATTCTCTGTCAGTGGTCCTTTTCTCACCTGCTTCTCTACACTGAAAATAGGTTAGCCCAGCAATAGATGACACAACTGAAATTATTACAAACTATTTCTCAAAACCTCTTGCATCTGGGTGGCTAACCAATGCAAGGCATCAGAAATCAAAAAAGCTCTTTCAATGCATGACCACAGAACTGTAAGACACAAACCTAAGATTGCTATTCATGCTGTTCTCATGTTCATGTCTTAAAAGGTTCTTCCACTAAAAAGCTTTGGACTCAGTGGAAGTAAAATGGCTGCTTTTGTGGCATGCTTAAAACTGACAATACTTTCCTGGCTACAGGCCACAAAGCATATATTACTGGAGAGAATATTCTAAAAATTGGAGGACCTACTGGACCTCATTGACTTGGCAACATGGAGTGATTGGAGCAAGGTGAAACTGGAAGCCTCTCCCGTCTGAAGGCTAGACATGTGCTTCATTTATTGTCTCCTTCACATGCTGCTCACTTGATCACTGTCAAGCACAATGGCAAACCACACAGTACAGTGCCACACTTGAAGGGGTGGATTGCGTGAAATAAGCTAACATTTCTTTATCTTCCTCTTCTACCTCTCTAGACATGTCTTCAAGAAAAACAACAGCTCCAAATGCCACTCAAGAAGTCAGCAACTCACAACAACCTTCGGAACTCGTTCCGTCTGCCACAAGCAACTGCAGAGGTACATCCACTCAAAGGGATTCCGATATGGGTTCAAGTAAAATGGATCTTACTAGGAATAGAAGTGAACATCACTGAGCAGGAACAAAATGTGGGGGCAATGAAGGAGCAGGAACCTGCTGCTTGGAGGTGCAGCTACTATCTTGGCTTAGCAGGATATACCAGAGGACCTGCTTACGAAAGAAATTAGCTGTCTAATACTAGCATAATGATCAATTCCATTATCATGCAGCTTCCAGACTTGACTCACTCATTTCTCACTGGTAGATTCATGTGCACCTGCACATATTGTCTCATTCAGCAGATAAATGCACGTAAGTAAAAGAAAAACGTAATGGCTTGCAATATTCTGGTCTGATGATTCTTCTACAATTAGTTTATACATCAACTTACATTTTTGGTACTTATTACAGGTTGAATGTCTCAGCCATGTTACCTTCTTCAAGAGAACATCAAGCAGGACAAATAAAGGGAAAAAGGGTCAGGAGGGACTAAAAAACAGTCAACAGAAAGTCTAAAAGAAGCAGTTGGAAACAGGGAGGTGAATCACAAGACGGAGTTCTGAGAGAGAGAATTTCCAGTGGTGGACAAGTGGTAACACAATGAATAAGCAAACAACTGTTCACAGGATAGCGTAGAAGGACAATGAATAATAAGTGATGGAAGTACAGGGATCTATGCAGAAAGATATGGTGGAAGAATTTGTAGAGTTACAGACGACCAAGGCTTTGAGGGATTTAAAAAAGGAAGACAAGGATCTTCAAATCAATATTCTGGCACAAGAAGAACCAGGAGAGGACCAATGGGTGCTAGATGATCAAGGATTGTATTATTATGAGTAAGAAATCTATTCAAAGCCACATTTGGATGGTTACAAAATCTTGAAAACAAAGACAGCATATAATTCAATCTGCGACATGCAAAAGGGATAGATTAAGGATTTGATGACAGACCCTGAGTGATCATGAACAAATTGCTGGGATTTTAGTGTGACATTACAAATTTATTTACATAATACAACTGACATCCCTTTTTTCACTAGATAATCACAGACAATTTTGATTCATGAAAAATGAGGAACTTTAAAGGACTAACATTTATGCTCCCGTTTCCTTATAATCTCATAAATAATTGTCAAGATTTAACCAACAGGAAGAAATATTTTATTAGACAGTTACCCCTAATAAATGAAGATTATCTGCTGTTTTAACTCTCCACTTGGTTTTGTTCAGTGATGAATAATTGTTTTTCCATTGTGAAAGATATAAATTTGCATCTTCCATGGATAGTTAAGTACCCTTTCAGCACCTACATATACAGTAATGTTATGCTATTTAGCAGTATTATCAAGTCCAAAGAACCTTCACAACTTCTCCAAGAAATATCAATGAGCACCTGTCAAAATAATTCAACCATGTGTCAGGAGATTTGCTGCACCTTTATCTTGCCTTGCAAGACTTTGTACCTTATGTAAGAAAATCCGTGATTTAATTACATGTCTATTAACTCCCCATAATAATTCATATCGTCTGTTCATTGTCACAAGTGCTATCACTAGTGTAGACTGGGACACATTAAGAAATTAGTATGATGTGCAAGTAATATTTGAACAATAAAACTATCAGCATGTTTATTCCTTATCAATATAACCACAGACCAATGTATATGCTTGATTATGCCAACTATCCTGAGAAAGTTTTGCCTGGCATGGGACTGTTAACTCAGTCACTGCTGTTCTGCCTTTGGAAAGAACCACCCATCTCCAATATGTTAGTGGAAACTAGATTACTAGATCTCTGTTTAACCACAGAGTCTGAAAAAACTCTTAAGATAAAAGTCACAACAGCTGCCAGTTACAAAGCCACAATATAACCATCAAAAATACACAGACCTGTTCTGTTTCTGATATTGTAATTTGTCTGGTGAAGTAAAATAAAAACACATTTTTATATTGCAGTTCTAATAAAGCAAGTAACAGGGTAATTGTAGTAGAAAGGTAATGCTGCTGGAATATTCATCCTGAGGGCTGGAATAATGTAATGGAAATGTGATTTCAAATCTCACCAGAGTAGATGAAGGAATTTAAGTTCAATTAATATCATGCTGGTTTCACTATTCATGAACATGAAGCCATCACCCCGTCATCACTGATGCAGTGACAACAGTGTGGACCATCCACATGATGCACTGCAGTGACTCATTAAGCCTTCTTAGAATGTATGACCATTACCAATTGGAAGGACTAGATAGCATACAAATAGGAAGGCAACCTGCAAGTTTGTCTCCAAGCCCCTAACCATTCTAACCTGGAACATTTTGCAAAACTGTCGCTGTAGCTGGGTGAAACTCAACACCTACATCAGAAGGACTACAATGTTTCAAGAAGGCAGCTCAGCACTGCATTTTCAAGGGCAAATCCCATGACCTTTGGAAATGACATACTAGATTCTTGGTTCATTCGAGGCCTTTGTGGAGGAAATCTATCATTTTCACCTGGTCTGAGCTGTATATGACTCTAGACCAACACAAACCTAATGGATTTTTTAACTGCAATCTGTAATGATATAATAAAGTACTATAGATGTTAGAGATCTGACACACAAACATAAAATGCTGAAGAAACTTAGCAGGTTTGCGGGATCTGTGAAGAGAGAAACAAGGTTAATATTTCAAGTCCAATATGACTCTTTTTCAGAATTGAAGGGATTTGAAACTGTTGGATTGTATTGATTGGCAATGGGGGAGGAGGAGCAAGTAGACTTGATCATGATGGTGCCAAGAGGAATTGCTTCATTTTCAAGTCTTCTTCATTTCAGAAGAAAAGTCACATTGGAATCAAAACTCAATCAGTTTCTCTCTCCGCAAATGCTGCCATACCTGCTGGGTTTCTCCAGCTTTTTCTGTTTTTATTGCCAACTCTAATGGTCTAGCAAACCACACCATTTATAGTGTTTCACTGACCTCTGCCCAAAGGCAATGAGGGATTGGCAGTAAATGCTGATCTTGCTAATAATGCTCATATTCCAAGTAGGTTAATTGGTGATACAAAGCCTGGAAAAAGGCACATTATGTCAAAACTGTTCTTCATGTACACCACTATTCAAAATGTGAAAGAGGAGGATGCTGACTGACTGACAAGTGGACTCTGATTCGTGGTGGTGTTTTTTTTTAGATTAGACTTACAGTGTGGAAACAGGCCCTTCGGCCCAACAAGTCCACACCGACACGCCGAAGCGCAACCCACCCATGCCCCTACATTTACCCCTTACCTAACACTACGGGCAATTTAGCATGGCCAATTCACCTGACCCGCACATCTTTTGGACAGTGGGAGGAAACCGGAGCACCCGGAGGAAACCCACGCAGACACGGGGAGAACGTGCAAACTCCACACAGTCAGTCGCCCGTGTTGCGATGGGGAATCACCAGCCTGTGTTTGCAAAGATCATGAACCATGTCCAACTTTAGATGTTATTCCACAATTGGATAATATTTGCAGAAAAACCTAAATATTCAAGGAATTATATAGACAATGAATTTAGGATTGTCAGCTGGGCTTGCGCAATGGAGCATTTGAATGTATTCGAAGCTACAGATATTGACGGACAGAGTTATATTCTTTGCAAACAGAAAGAACAGGTACATGCACGGCACCTGTTGAAATACAACAAAATTTGTGACACCCATTTATTGGTTCATGTCTCAGGGCAATAACCTAACCAAGACAGTCAACCTCCTCCCTTAAATTGTAAATTCAGCCTGGTTGTTATCTGCCAATCAGCATTATCCATGGCAAAGTCTCTACCAATCAAATTTGTATGCTTGTAAATTTTCCTGATACGTACAAGGTGAAAAACTTCATCAAAAGTTTTTTTTTAGTCATTTTGTTTTCAGCGATGCTCATTGTTATAAATGAACTTGCCAGTTTGTGTTTTGTGTTAAGTATAAACAAATTCTGGTGAATGTTCTTCACCAGAATTTGCTTCTGCAGGTAGAGGTGTGATACAATTCATTTGGAGTTCAAGCTGCTGCAACAATATGCATCTGGTTGAGTCATGCCCAATTAAACTTTTTAAAGATAAACTGTTCATAATTATGCAAATGAGTTGCAACATTTCCATACATAAAAGATAATCATAAATCTACACACGAGTAATGAACATATGATATGTTCCTTTCCTTAGGTTGACAACGGAGATTCTGTACTTAATTCCAGGGAAACGACTAACATGAAGACACAGACTGTTGCCTCTTATTTCAGGGTATGGCACATTATTTAAATTATCTTAACATGATTCTTCACCACTTTCTAGAATCTGGTTCACTTCACACTCTTGTCTGAATATTGAAATAACCTACAACATGGTGCTCACCAATAAAGCTCCTGAACTGGACATTGTTGACATTCTCCATGTTACTGCTGCTGCTTCCCCCCAATTACAGGGGAACGTCAGTAATCTCTCCTGGAAATATAGTCAGAGAGAAAGTGCATAGTTGATTGCTGGTACAAATATATCACTAATGACTGTACTGTTTCACAGCATTACCACCAACATATTATGTTAAATGGTGTTCCTTGTTCTTCCTTCACTTTCCTATTTATTTTCTTTCAGTTAGGTTACTCACATGCCTCTTTCAAATTGTCTGCTAAGCAGAATTTTATTATCCCTTGAATTCGGATTTTTTTTCTTTTTGATTTCAGTAGCATTATAATGATTCCTCAACTCTGTTTCCTTTTGGCACATGGCTCAAGTTAGTTTGTCCATAGAATTCTAAAGTAGAATCTTGATGAGGCACTGGGATCCTGTCAGTTGTCTGGGTATCTGACAAGAGGCCTGTGCTGTCTGTTCCAAGGAAGACCTTCCAAACCACACAAAAAACAGGCAGTGATGAACCCACCAGTGGGATGACCTCTGGAATGCAGATCCCAGGGTTTGAAGTCCTGCCTAGTCACACTTCTGACTGGTGAGACATGGGCAGTTCTTGTCATCAGCACCACCATGTAGAAAGACATTGTTGCTCATGGAAGAGCACTCTTGGAGTTCCAGGATTATGCAGGGTGCATGGTTCTGATAGTCTGAGGTTCAGTTCATCTCTAATTACTCCTTTCAGTAATTAGTGGAGGGATGTGTGGATTTAGGGGTTCACAGAAGGGTGAGGGAAGATAGTACAAGAAGTGAAGGTGAAAATGAGGTGGCTCCCAGCAGACACCCTCTAGCATGATGACCATCCTTCAGTCAGGCTATGAGCACCTTTGAATGAGGGGGACCACCCCCCACCCCCGACATATACACACATACACACACTCACTCACTCCTACACACACACACATACAAGTGTAAAAATACCCACACCTGTCTGGCATTCCTCATCATGAGAAACGTGCTTGGAGCTAGGTTAATTCCAATGGCAGCAGGCTGAGATCATTATATGGTCCTTAATTGGCCACTTAGTTGGTGGAGAGGTGGGAAGTTTGATCGAGGAGCTCCCTGCCCAGAACTGAATTCTGGTGGAAGCAGGGAGCAGTGAAGTTTGGAAGCATTGCCACCTCATTCATTGGAGTGCTCTTCCTGTCTCCAAGCTTGCCAACTCAGGAAACAACATTTTCCAATCCCACCCTTTTGTCAGTGTTAACGTTCATTTGAAATTTTGGCATTTATCTCTCAGGTTTTTATTTGCTTCCGTATATGTATTGATTTTTTTTTCTTTCTTATGGGTTTTCGCTCTGCTGGGATGCAGGCAAGGTCATTTCTGGGCTTACGTAAAACTTCCTCCCAAATCATTACATGATACAGGAGAGCGGCAAAATCTGTTTCCCTTCCTTTACCCTGGCCTCCGGCTGAGAAACAACCTTGGAGTGACCCCTGCTCTGACAGCTGCGAGGAAACTCGCTCAGTGCCTGCTCATATCTGAAAATTATGCTTGTGTTACTGTCATTTTCTCAGCCATTGAAATCAATGGGCAGCAAATTGCTGTCAAAGCACCCAGACGTGCTGCTAGACACCAGAGACCAGAGGTGATTCTCTGTGATGTTTACATACATCAGGTTCTTATTTGTACCTGGAAAGTGACCCTATTAGAGTCTAGGCCTCTGTGTACAATTCTCTATTGTCTGATGGCAAATTAAAGAAGTAAAATTCTTGCTTTTTGAATGTGACATCTGTGTACAGCCATGTTTCAGGCCATGGAGAAATATTGTTTTGTGCTAATATTCAGAAATGTTAAATGGTTGAAATGCACTTACACACTTAGACAACCACTCAGAGCAAGGAAGCTAATATTCTGGCTGAACAATCTTTCTTAGCTCCACTTTCAAGGTCCACATCCAAACTATAAGTGGAGCAGCTCTTCCTTAGTGTAGCTATGATTACACACACAGATGCATCAAAAAAGTTGATAGTTTAAATGCATTATCAATAGGGCTCAGCTGAGCACACCAAGTGTATATTGTTTTTGCAACTATATGGGGTTATAAACCCTAGCTTCCTACTGTAAAAAAGCTGCATGGTTCTGATAGTCTGAGGTTCAGTTCATCTCTAATTACTCCTTTCAGAGTTGCTCACTCTGTGCCTAATTGGTGTTAATTGGTATAATCAGGCAGATGCACAGAGAACTCTCAAACTACCTTTCACACTAGAGCATCTGGTGTTTGAGAGCTCAGGATTCTGCCAACATAGTACACTCTATCCAGAAATTCAGGCTTCTTTCCACTTACTGCAGTTGTGAAAAAATTGTCATAAATTTTATTGCAAACCAACATTGTAAAAGGCCAGAGAAATGAATGATAGAGTGCAATCTCCAGATTCAGTGAAACTCTGATACAGTTTCTTTGTATCAACAACTATCACAACTTGCACTAATATTACAGCTTTAAAGGTAAAAAGATTTACCATCTCAAATGAAATACAGTGGAGAATGTATGCTGTATCATGGAAAATGAAGTTTGTAAAGCGATTGAATGCTTATTCAAGATTTAAAGGATTTAAGGGATTTTCCCCCCAATTAAAGGTTTTTCAAGGCAGAGAGAGAATCTGGGAGAAAATGATTTCTGGAGATTTATAGTTCCAGTCAGTTGGAGCAAACTATCTGATGGTTTGTCAGTCAGTGGTGAATGGTAATGAGGAATCTACCTGCCAAATGTTGTATTTTAAAGTTGAGTATATTTTCTTAATTCATGGATCCAAGTATCAGCATTTTAGAAGCAAAATCCAACTTTATCAAAAGCCGATTGAATGTTGCCATGTCAACCAATAGAATTATTGCAGAAATAGGATAGGAACCTCTTGAGGCCAAATAGATAAGGACTAAAATGTGTGAGATGTTACCTTCTCCCATTTGTTACTCAAGAGCTTGAGGCAGAGATGAAGTAAGAAATAGCCTCAGCATAAATGTATTTACTTAATACTTCTTCCAAAAGAAATTATGACAACAAACAAGCTGCTTAAAGGCAGCTTCTAGAATTATCTTTTTGAAAATCAATTTGGCAAGCATGCTTTATGTAAATATTAACCTATCTAGGAGGAGATTGACTTGTTCTCTGCAGCAAAGAGGATGAGTCCAGACAACTGTATTGCCTGTCCTGTGCCAGGGATGGGATGTCCACTTGAGCCTGGAGAGGAAATTGTCTTTTGACTTGGAGTGGGAGGGAGAGGATTCAGTTTTCATGGTTTGTGTAGGTACCAATGACATAAGCAAGACACAAAAAGAAGGGTCTGCATAATCAGTATGAGGAACTAGCTACCAAAGTAAGAATCAGAAGCTTCAAAAATCATACTGAATAAAAACTGAAGGAACTGCAAATGCTGTAAATCAGAAACAAAAAGAGAAGTTGCTGAAAGTTCAGCAGGTTTGGCAGCATCTGTGAAGAGAAGTCAAAGTTAATGTTTCAGGTCCAGTGACCCATCCTCTGAGAAAAGGTCCCTCAATCCAAAACATTAACTTTGACTTCTCTTCACAGATGCTGACAAGCCTGTTGAGTTTTTCCAACAATTTCTGTTTTTGCTTCAAAGATCATAGCCTGCTTTGATTTGAATCATATGAAAATTGGTGTTGGAAAATCAGATTAGAGAAATCAAGTCCTGAGGAAGGGTCACTCAACATGAAACGTTAACTCTGCATTTCCTCCATATCTGCTGCCAGACCTGCTGAGTTTTTCCAACAATTTCCTTTTCTTTTCCTGATTTACAACATCTGCGGTTCTTTCAGTTCTTACTTAGAGTAATCAATGTCTAGCTTGAAGATTGATTTCAGAGAAGAGGGCTCCAGACAGCTGTACAGATGCTATACCAAAGGAGATTGTAGAAATTAAAAGCTCCTGGTGTACTAGATAGCATATTGGCATGGATAGAAGAAAAAGCACAAAGAGAGTAGGTGTAAATGGATAATTTTCAGGCTAGCAAGATGATTCAAGTAATGTGCTACAGCAGTTAGGGTTGGACCTCAGCTCTGTATAACATATATAAATGACTTGGATAAAGGAATGCAGGTAAAAACAATGACTGCAGATGCTGGAAACCAGATTCTGGATCAGTGGTGTTGGAAGAGCACAACAGTTCAGGCAGCATCCAACGAGCAGCGAAATTGACGTTTCGGTCAAAAGCCTGAGGAAGGGCTTTTGCCCGAAACGTCGATTTCGCTGCTCGTTGGATGCTGCCTGAACTGCTGTGCTCTTCCAGCACCACTGATCCAGAATAAAGGAATGCAGGGTATGGTTACCAAATTTTCTGATGACACAGGCCAGAAATTAAGTTGTGATGATGGCATAAGCAGGTTACAAAAACCTATTGATGCATTAAGTGAAGGGGTGAAGATATGGTTAATGGACTATTATGTGGGAAAATGTGAAGTCATCTAAATGGTGAGAAATTGCACAGTTCTAAGATGCAGAAATGAGGGTGTCCTTGTAAATGAATTGCACAAGGTTAGTATGGAGGTACAGAAATTTAATTACAAAAGTGAATTGAGTGCTATCATTTATCACAAAGGGAATTGAAAGCGTAAGTAGAGAGGTTATGCTTCAGTTATACAGGACATTGGTGAGGTCACGTCTGGAGTAATGTGCATTGTATTGGTCACCTTATTTAGGGAAGGGTGTAAGTACATTGGAGACAGTTTAGAAAAGATTTACTAGACTAATGCTAGATTAAACAGGTGGGTTGTGTTTATGAGGAAAGAATGAACAAGCTAGGCTCTGCTGGAGTTTAGAACAGTAAGAGCTGGCTAGATGGAATTGTACAAAATCTTGAAGGATCTTGACAGGATAGATGTGAAGGGGATGTTTCCTATTAAGGCAGAATCTAGAATTAACAGTTTTTAACAGTGGTTATGCAGCTTCAGTTGTGCAGTTTTGTTCCTGTAAGTTTCTCTAAACAAATGGATGCATTATTCAATAATGAAGACTCATGTTTGTACCTGCAAACTTCTCCAAAATCAGTCCCGACTCAGGCGACTGACTGTGTGGAGTTTGCACGTTCTCCCCGTGTCTGCGTGGGTTTCCTCCGGGTGCTCCGGTTTCCTCCCACGGTCACAAAGATGTGTGCGGGTCAGGTGAATTGGCCGAGCTAAATTGCCCATAGTGTTAGGTAAGGGGTAAATGTAGGGGTAGGGGTATGGGTGGGTTGCGCTTCGGCGGGTCGGTGTGGACTTGTTGGGCCGAAGGGCCTGTTTCCACACTGTAAGTCTAAGTCTAAGTCTAACAGATTAATTTGAGGAGTCTCTGATAGCAGAGGGTAAGACATTTAATTCTTTGTCCCGTTTCTGTGGCTATTTGTGAAAATAGGTCTTAATCATTGTTTTGAGACTGATAACTCTCCAAAGGTCTCTGGATGATAAAGAGTAGTCTTCAGCTGTTATATACACAGATTACCAATTAGGCTCTGAATAACCTGGGCTATAAAGTTAGAAACCTGATTAGATAGTATTTCGATTGATGAAATATGTGAAAAAAGAGTTAACTTTTCAAATATTACCTTAGCTGTAATTGCACTTCAAGGAATAACTTCTGGACATTGAATTCTCATTTCAAAAACTTTAAAGATTATGATTCTAGCCTGTTTTTGTTTTTGATAGTGGTCTGACGCAACCTACTAATATTTGACAGAAAAAATGCTAGCACTGAACTTCCAAGCTTATGCTGCAACTTAACTGGGAATACTGCACTAATAATCATGCCCTAATATTCCAAAGGTTATCACAAAAATAGATAAATAAGTAAAAATCCCAACGAGACCATCAAAACCTCAATTCACCTGACTGACTGCAACTCAGGGCAACAACAAATCTGACTAGGATCTTGCAGTTGTACTAAAAATAATACTTCTTGTAACACTTAGCTTCAGCAAGAACCACCAAAAGAAAGGATTCATAACTTTTGTAACTTAAACTATAACCGTTCTGATCTGAATATATGCCAACACAATCACAAATCAGAAAACAAAAGAAAATAGTTTAATAAAAATTCTATGAGTTGAAAACTAATGTATACAGATTAAACAAAGTTCCACAGATCAAAAATCCAAGCAATGATGTGGAAAGTTCCTTTTCTTTCAGTTTTTTGGATTTTCTTTAACAAGGATGAGATGCTGTTGTAGACTAATGATTACCCCTAGCCTTGACGATTTATTAGGTACTTAAGTCTTTTCTTGAATTCTTTCTTTTCAGCTTTCTGGTGTTTTGTTATTTCCCTGCATTGAAAGAGGGAGAGAGATAGAAAGAAATAGAAAGAGAGAGTGTGTGTGTTTGTCTGTGTATGTGTGTGTGTGTGTGTGTGCGCGCGAAAGAGAGAGAGAGAAAAACACTGTCTATAGCTATTTATGTTTTCACTCCCTGGCACTCTTGGCACTTAGAATGCTTTAACAAGCTGCAGCTCAACTAATCAGAGAGCTGTTGATAGGCAGAATTTCCTTTACTCAAACAATACTTGATGCCATTTTAATCTCAACTTTTCCCTGCATGGTTGGAGTTAAGGAACCACAAAGGAAAAACATCCCTGACGGGAAAAATGTACAGGCCTTCGAGCAGTAGTCAGCATTTGGGACAGAAAATAAATCAGGCCATTAAAAAGGCTTGCAAGAAAGACACTGTTCCAATAATAATGGAGCACTTCAAAGTGCAGTTGGACTGGAAAACTTAGGTTGGTAGTGGAGCCCAAGAAAAGGAATTTGTGGAACATCTGGGGCAATTGGTGGAGCAGGAAAAAGTGAGGTCTGCAGATGCTGGAGTATCAGAGCTGAAAATGTGTAGCTGGAAAAGCGCAGCAGGTCAGGCAGCACCCAAGGAGCAGGAGAATCGACGTTTCAGGCATAAGCCCTTCATCAGGAATGAGGAAAGTGGACATTGAATTCTCATTTCAAAAACTTTAAAGATTATGATTCTAGCCTGTTTTTGTTTTTGATAGTGGTCTCATTCCTGATGAAGGGCTTATGCCCGAAACGTCGATTCTCCTGCTCCTTGGATGCTGCCTGACCTGCTGCGCTTTTCCAGCAACACATTTTCAGCAATTGGTGGAACAGCCCATGAGGGAACAGGCAATTCTGGATTTGGTAATGAGGCAGACTTGATTAGGGAGCTTAAGGTGCAGTGATCATAATATGATGGAATTCACCCTGTAGTTTGAGAGTCATAGAGTCATAAAGATGTACAGAATGGAAACAGCCTCCACCACTTCCTCTGGCAGCTCATTCCATACCCATACCACCCTCTGTGTGAAAAGGTTGCCCCTTAGGTCTCTTTTATATCTTTGCCCTCTCATCCTAACCTATGCCCTCTAGTTCTGGACTTCCTGACCCCAGGGAAATGACTTTGCTCATTTACCCTAACCATGCCCCTCATAATTTTCTAAATCTCTATAAGGTCACCCCTCAGCCTCCGATGCTCCAGGGAAAACAGCTCCAGCCTGTCCAATCTCTCCCTGTAGCTCAAATTCTCCAACCATGGCAACATCCTTGTAAATCTTTTCTGAACCCTTTCAAGTTTCACAACATCTTTCCAATAGGAAGGAGACCAGAATTGCATGCAATATTCCAACAGTGGCCTAACCAATGTGCTGTATAGCCACAACATGGTCTCCCAAGTCCTGTACTCAATACTCTGACCAATAAAGGAAAACATACCATATGCCTTCTTCACTATCCTATCCACCTGCAACTCCACTTTCAAGGAGCACTCCAAGGTCCCTTTGTTCAACACTCCCTAAGACTCTATGAACCATTTTGAGAGGGAGAAGTTTGTACTAGATGTACTACAATTGACTATAAGTAACTACAAAGACATGAGGGATTGGCTGGCCGGAGTTGATTGGAAGGCGGGCCTCTCAAGGGAGACAGTGATGTAGCAATGACAATTGGAGGTAAGTCTTGGAGTAATTTGGGAGGCACAGTAGAAGTTCATCTCAAGGAAGGAGAAACATATTAAGAGGAGGATGAGGCAACCATGACTAACAAGGGAAGCCAAGGACAACACAAAAGCAAAAGAAAAAGCACACAATATAGTGAAGATTAATGGGAAGCCAAAGGATTGGGAAGCCTTTAAAAAAAACCAGCAGAGGATAACTAAAAAAAGCAATAAGTGGGGAGAAGATGAAATATGAGAGTAAGGTATCAGGTAATATAAGAAGACAACAATGGTTTTTTTTTCAGATATGTAAAAGATAAGAGAGAGGCAAGAGTGGACATTGGACCACTGCAAAATTAGGTTGGTAATGAGGAAAAGATACTTTGCATTAGTCTTGATCTCCAGCATCTGCAGACCTCATTTTTTACTCTTCACAGTGAAAGCACCAATAGTATACAAGAACTTCAAGCGAGTCTGAGGCAGAAGTAAACGTAGTGGTGGTCAGTAACGGGAAAGTTCTGGGGAAGCCGAAAGGTCAAAAGGTGAATAAATCATCTGGAGCAGATGGACTACACTCCAGAGATCTGAAGGAGGTGGCTGGGGAGATTGTGGAGGCATTGGTGGTGATCTATCAGAAATCACAGGAGTCATGGTAGGCCATAGAAAATGGCAAATGCACATCCCTGTTTAAAGGACAGGAAATTATAGGCTTGTTAGCCTGACCTTGGTCATTGGTAAGATTTTAGGGTCCATTATCAATGATGATATTGTCAGGCAATTGAAATTGTATAGTAAAATAGGACAGAGTCAGCACGGCTTCATCAAGGGGAGATCATGCCTGACAAATCTGTTAGAGTTCTTTGAGGAGGAAAAAAGGGAAGTTCGACAAAGGAGAGCCACAAGACGTGGTCTATTTAGATTTCCAGAAAGCTTTTGACAAGGTGCCACATGGGAGGCTGCTAAATAAGGTAAGAGCCCATGGTGTGAGGGGCGAGGTACTTCCATGGATAGAGAACTGGCTGTCTGGCAAAAGGCAGAGAGTGGGGAGACAGGAGTCCTTTTTAGGATAGCAGCTGGTAATTAGTGGAACTTCACAGGAATCTGTATTGGGACCACAACTATTCCCGTTCTACTTTAACGATCAGATAAATGAACTGAGGAGATTGTTGCTAAGTTTGCAGATGACACACAGATGGGTGGAAGGATAGGTAGTGTTGAGCAGGCTGCGGAAGAATTTGGACAGATTAGGCAAGTGGGCAGAGAAATGGCAGATGGAATGCAATGTGGGAAATCCCGAGGCTATGCATTTTGGTCAGAAGAATAGAGATGTAGACTATTTTCTAAACGGGAAAAAGCTTCAGAAATCTGAAGTACGAAATGATTAAGGAGTCCTAGTTGAGGATTCTCTTAAAGTTAACATGCAGATTCATTTGGTGTTTAGGAAGGCAAATGCAATGTTTGCAATCATTTCAAGAGGGCAAGCCCAGAGATGTACTGCTCAGGCTGTATAAGGCTCTGCATTTGAAAAGCAGTGAGAAGTTTTGGGCACCATATCTAAGGAAGGATTTGCTAATGTTTGTGCAGTTCAGAGGAGGTTTACAAGAATGAAAGGCTTGTCACATGAGGAGCAGTTGAGGACTGATCACAGGGGGTCAGGGTTACAGGAAAAAAGGCAGGAGAAAGGGGTTAAGAATCATATCAATCATGATTGAATGTTAAGGAAGACTCATGAACCAACTGACCGAATTCTGGTTCTATATCTTATGATCTATTTTGCTTCCAAAAAGCAACATGATGTTGCACAGCTCAACAGTTTGTAGCACGTGTTTCAAGATTTGAAACCTTCCCGGTTTTTTCAGTTGCCTCAGTGGAATTTCAGTTGATCATTACAAAACATGAAAAAGAAATTCTGTAACGTATCTCCACCCTTAATGAACATGGAACACCGTTTTTCAATGCATTTGATTTCCAAGTAAACATAACATGCAGGGTGTAATTTAACTTGGCACTTGGCTAAAAAAACTGAGCCAAGTTTATTATAAGGTTTATCACCATGAGGCCTAACAGAATCGTCACTCTATCTTAACAAACTTACCTCATTAGTTACCGAACACACCCATATGGCATTTTTTCACCCAATTCCATCATCATCATAACACATGCCATTGCCAAAAGACTGATATTATTTGCAGCTACGCAGTGTTTTAAAGATAAGTGAACATGGACAAGTGTTTGCAAGCTGGTATTGCACCTTACCAGCAACAAAGATTAAAATGTTAACGGCACATTTTGTCCAAATTTAGAATTTATTTTCGAATATACTCACTATATGTGGATTTCAAGGACTAGGTCAGCATTTATTGCCTGTCACTAGTTAGTCATAGAGTCATAGGGATGTACAGCATGGAAACAGACCCTTCGGTCCAACGCGTCCATGCCGACCAGATATCCCAACCCAATCTAGTCCCACCTATCAGCTCCTGGCTCATATCCCTCCAAACCCTTCCTATTCATATACCTATCCAAATGCCTTTTAAATGCTGCAATTGTAACAGCCTCCACCACTTCCTTTCATTCCATACACGTACCACCCTCTGTGTGAAAAAGTTGCCTCTTAGGTCTTTTTATATCTTTCTCCTCTCACCCTAAACCTATGCCCTCTAGTTCTGGACTCCCTGACCCCAGGGAAAAGACTTTGTCTATTTATCCGATCCATGTCCCTCATAATGCTGCAAACCTCTATAAGGTCACCCCTCAGCCATCGACACTCCAGGGAAAACAGCCCCAGCCTGTACAGCCTCTCCCTATAGCTCAAATCCTCCAACCCTGGCAACATCCTTGTAAATCTTTTTTGAACCCTTTCAAGTTTCACAACATCTTTCCGATAGGAAGGAGACCAGAATTGCATGCAATATTCCAACAGTGGCCTAACCAATGTCCTGTATAGCCACAACATGACCTCCCAACTCCTGTACTCAATATTCTGACCAATAAAGGAACGCATACCAAACGCCTTCTTCACTATCCTATCTACATGCGACTCCACTTTCAAGGAGCTATGAATCTGCACTCCAAGGTCTCTTTGTTCAGCAACACTCACTAGGACCTTACCATTAAGTGTATAAGTCCTGCTAAGATTTGCTTCCCCAAAACGTAGCACCTCGCATTTATCTGAGTTAAACTCCATCTGCCACTTCTCAGCTCATTGACCCATCTGGTCCAGATCCTGTTGTAATCTGAGGTAACCCTCTTCGCTGTCCACTACACCTCCAATTTTGGTATCATCTGCAAATTTACCAACTGTACCTCTAATACTTTCATCCAAATCATTTATGTAAATGACAAAAAGTAGAGGACGCAGTACCGATCCTTGTGGCATTCCACTGGTCACAGGCCTCCAGTCTGAAAAACAACCCTCCACCACCATCCTCTGTCTTCTACCTTTGAGCCAGTTCTGTATCCAAGTGGCTAGTTCTCCCTGTATTCGTGAGATCTAACCTTGCTAACCAGTCTCCCATTGGGAACCTTGTCAAACGCCTTGCTGAAGTCCGTATAGATCACATCTACCGCTCTGCCCTCATTGCCCTCATCATTCCTCTTTGTTACTTCTTCAAAAACTCAATCAAGGTTTTGAGACATGATTTCCCATGCACAAAGCCATGTTGATTATCCCTAATCAGTCCTTGCCTTTCCAAATATATGTACATCCTGTCCCTCAGAATTCCCTCCAACAACCTGCCCACCACTGAGGTCAGGCTCACCAGTCTATAGTTCCCTGGCTTGTCCTTACGACCTTTCTTCAACAGTGGAACCACTTTAGCCAACTTCCAGTCTTACGACACTTCACCTGTGACTATCAATGATACAAATATCTCAGCAAAAGGCCCAGCAATCACTTCTCTAGCTTCCCACAAAATTCCAGGGTACACCTGAGCAGATCCTAGGGATTTATCCACTTTTATGCGTTTCAAGATATCCAGCTCTTCCACCTCTGTAATATGGACATTTTGCAAGGCGTCACCATCTATTTCCCTACATTCTATATCTTCCACATCCTTTTCCACAATAAATACTGATGCAAAATACTCATTTAGTATCTCCCCAGTTTTCTGCGGCTCCACACAAATGCTGTCTTGCTGATCTTTTAGGGGCTCTATTCTCTCCCTCGTTACCCTTTTGTCCTTAATCTATTTGATAAAAACTCTTTGTATTTTCTGTAATTCTATTTGCCAAAGCTATCTCATGTCCCCGTTTTGCCCTCCTGATTTCCCTCTTAAGTATACTCCTACTGCCTTTATACTCTTCTAAGGATTCACTCGATCTATCCTGTCTATACCTTACATATGCTTCCTCCTTTTTCTTAACCAAACCCTCAATTTCTTTAGTCATCCAGCCTAACATCTATACCTACCAGCCTTCCCTTTCACCCTAACAGGAATGTACTTTCTCTGGATTCTCGTTATCTCATTTCTGAAGGCTTCCCATTTTCCAGCCATCCCTTTACCTGCGAACATTTGCCCCCAGTCATCTTTTGAAAGTTCTTGCCTAATACCGTCAAAATGGACCTTTCTCCAATTTAGAACTTCAACTTTTAGATCTGGTCTATCCTTTTCCATCACTATTTTAAATCTAATAGAATTATGGTTGCTGGCCCCAAAGTGCTCCCCCACTGACACCTCAGTCACTTGCCCTGTCTTATTTCCTAAGAGTATGTCAAGTTTTGCACCTTCTCTAGTCAGTACATCCACATACTGAATCAGAAAATTGTCTTGTACACACTTAACAAATTCCTCTCCATCTAAACCTTTAACACTATGGCAGTCCCAGTCTATGTTCTGAAAGTTAAAATCCCCTACCATAACCACCGTATTATTCTTACAAATAGCTGAGATCTCCTTTCAAGTTTGTTTCTCAATTTCCCTCTTATTAGTAGAATGATATGTGCTTCTTGTCAGATGTGGGCGTTTAAAGAGAGTTTAAGGATTACTGCGGATTTTATCTGCAATAAATGCTGTTGCTTGCGAATCTTATAAGATCAAATGATCGGTTGGAGAGACAGTTAGGAGCAATGAGGAATTTGCAACAGCAACAGTATGTGATGGATGGCAGTTATAGGAAGGGGGACAAGTCTCAGATACAGTTAACTACAGGAAAGGTAAGAGAGGTATGCAGCTAGTGCAGGTGTGTTCTGTATGCTGTACCCATTTCAAACAAGTATGCTGATTTCGAAAATGTAAGGGGTGATGGATCCTCAGGGGAACATAGCACGAACAACCATGTTTCTCGTATTGAGGTCAGCTCTAATGCAATGAGGGGTACATCGGGTTCCAAGAGGTCAATTGTGTTAGGGGATTCTCTAGTCCGAGGTACAGATAGACATTTCTGTGGTCAGCAGCAAAAAATCAGAATGGTGTGTTGCATCCCTGGTGCCAGGATCAGATGTCTCAGAGAGGGTGCAGAATGTTCTCACGCGGGAGAGGGACCAGCAAGAGGTCATTGTTCACATTGGAACCAACGACATAGGAACTGCAGCCGCAACATTAACCGCCTCAACCTGTCCACCCCTCTTACCCACTCCAATCTTTCACCTCGCAATGTGCAGCCTTCCACTCCCTCCGCTCCAACCCCAAACTCACTATCAAACCGGCAGACAAGGGAGGCGCGGTGGTAGTTTGGAGCACCGATCTTTACATTGCTGAGGCTAAATGCCAGCTCACAGACACCTCCTCCTACTGCCCCCTTGATTATGACACCACCTCCCACCACCAAACCATCATCTCCCAGGCCATCCATAACCTCATCACCTCAGGGGATCTCCCATCCACTGCCTCCAACCTCATAGTCCTACAACCCCGCACCGCCCGTTTCTACCTCCTGCCCAAAATCCACAAACCTGACTGCCCCGGCTGACCCATTGTCTCAGCCTACTCCTGCCCCACAGAACTCATCTCTGCATACCTCAACACGGTCCTGCCCCCTTAGTCCAAGAACTCCCCACCTACGTTCGGGACACCACACACGCCCTCCACCTCCTCCATGATTTTCGCTTCCATTGCCCCCAACACCTTATCTTCACCATGGACATCAGTCCCTATACACCTCCATCCCCCTTCACAAAGGCCTCAAAGCCCTCCGCTTCTTCCTTTCCCGCTGCACCAACCAGTACCCTTCCATTAACACCCTCCTTAGACTGACTGAACTGGACCTCACCCTGAACAACTTCTCTTTCCAATCCTCCCACTTCCTCCAAACCAAAGGAGTAGCCATGGGCACCCGCATGGGCCCCAGCTATGCCTGCCTCTTCTTAGGATATGTGGAACAGTCCATCTTCCGCAACTACACTGGCACCACCCAACACCTTTTCCTCCGCTACATCGATGACTGTATCGGCGCTACCTCGTGCTCCCACGAAGAGGTTGAACAGTTCATCCACTTTACTAACGCCTTCCACCCTGACCTCAAATTTACCTGGATTGTATCAGACTCCTCCCTCCCCTTCCTAGACCTCTCCATTTCTATCTCGGGCGACCGACTCAACACGGATATTTACTATAAACCGATCGACTCCCACAGCTACCTAGATTACACCTCGTCCCACCCTGCCTCCTGTAAAAACGCCATTCCATATTCCCAATTCCTTCGCCTCCGCCACATCTGCTCACAGAAAGACCAACTCCAATACTGAACAACCCAGATGGACTCCTTCTTCAAAGACCGCAATTTCCCCTTAGAAGTGTTTGACGATGCTCTCCACCTCATCTCCTACACTTCCAGCTCCTCCACCCTTGAACCCCGCCCCTCCAATCGCCACCAGGATAGAACCCCACTGGTCCTCATCTACCACCCCACCAACCTCTAGATACATCGTATCATCCGCCATCATTTCCGCCACCTCCAAACAGACCCCACCACCAGAGATATATTTCCTTCCCCTCCCCTATCAGCGTTCCGAAAAGACCACTCCCTCCGTGACTCCCTCATCAGGTTCACACCCCCCACCAACCCAACCTCCACTCCCGGCACCTTCCCCTGCAACCGCAAGAAATACAAAACTTGCACCCATACCTCCCCCCTCACTTCCCTCCAAGGCCCCAAGGGATCCTTCCATATCCGTCACAAATTCACCTACACCTTCACACACATCATTTACTGCCTCTGCTGCACCTGATGTTGCCTCCTCTACATTGGGGAGACAGGCCGCCTACTTGCGGAACGTTTCAGAGAACACCTCTGGGACACCCGGACCAACACAACTGCCCCGTGGCTCAACACTTCAACTCCCCCTCCCACTCCACCAAGGACATTTAGGTCCATGGCCTCCTCCATTGCCAGACCCTGGCAACATGACGCCTGGAGGAAGAGCACCTCATCTTCCGCCTAGGAACCCTCCAACCACAAGGGATGAATGTAGATTTCTCCAGCTTCCTCATTTCCCCTCCCCCCACCTTATCTCAGTCCCAACCCTCGGATTCAGCACCGCCTTCTTGACCTGCAATCTTCTTCCCGACCTCTCCCTCCACACCTCCTCTCCGGCCTATCACCCTCACCTTAACCTCCTTCCAACTATCACATTCCCAACGCCCCTCCCCCAAGTCCCTCCTCCCTACCTTTTACCTTAGCCTGTTTGGCACACCTTCCTCATTCCTGAAGAAGGGCTTATGCCCGAAACGTCGATTCTCCTGCTCCTTGGATGCTGCCTGACCTGCTGCATTTTTCCAGCAACACATATTTCTTTAGATTAGATTACTTACAGTGTGGAAACAGGACCTTCGGCCCAACAAGTCCACACCAACCCGCCGAAGCGCAACCCACCCATACCCCTACATTTATCCCTTCACCTAACACTACGGGCAATTTAGCATGGCCAAGTTACCTGACCTGCACATCTTTGGACTGTGGGAGGAAACCGGAGCAACCGGAGGAAACCCACGCAGACACGGGGAGAATGTGCAAACTCCACACAGTCAGTCGCCTGAGTCGGGAATTGAACCCGGGTCTCCAGCATTTGCAGTCCTCACTTCCTCCTATTTGACATAGGAAGAGAAAAGGTTGAGATTCCGAAGGGAGATTACGAAGAGTTAGGCAGAAATTTAAAAAGGAGGTCCTCGAGAATAGTAATATTTGGATTACTCCTGGTGCTACGAGCTCGTGAGGGCAGGAATAGGAGGATAGAGCAGATGAATGCATGGCTGAGGAGCTGATGTATGGGAGAAGGAATCTCATTTTTGGATCATTGGAATCTCTTTTGGGGTAGACGTGACCTGTTTAAGAAGGACGGATTGCACCTAAATTGGAAGGGGACTAATATATTGGCAGGGAAATTTGCTCGAGCTGCTCGGGAGGATTTAAACTAGTAAGGTGGGGGGGCGGGGGAGGAGAGATAGTGGGGAAAGAGATCGATCTGAGATTGGTACAGTTGAGAACAGAAGTGAGTCAAACACTCAGGGCAGGTAGGGACAAGGTAGGACTAATAAATTAAACTGCATGTATTTCATTGCAAGGGGCCTAACAGGGAAGGCAGATGAACTCAAGGCATGGTTATGAACTTGGGATATCATAGCAATTATAGAACAGGGATGGGCAGCACTGGCAGCTTAATGTTCCAGGATACAAATGCTACAGGAAGGACAGAAAGGGAGGCAAGAGAGGAGGGGGAGTGGCATTTTTGAAAAGGGATAGCATTACAGCTGTTCTAAGGGAGAATATTCCTGGGAATACATCCAGGAAAGTTATTTGGGTGGAACTGAGAAATAAGAAGGTGATGATCACCTGATTGGGATTGTATTACAGACACCCCAATAGTCAGAGGGAAATTGAGAAACAAACTTATCAGGAGATCTCAGCCATCTGTAGGAATAATAGGGTGGTTATGGGAGGGGATTTTAACTTTCCAAACATAGACTGGGACTGCCATCATGGAGAGGAATTTGTTAAATGTGAACAAGAAAATTTTCTAGCTCAGGTAGCTCAGTCAGTAGAGCTTCTGACCTTTTTTTAACTAGTTGCCTTTGAGAAGGTGGTGATAAGCTTCATTCTTGAATTGTTGCAGTCCACCTGCTGTAGCTAGACCCACAATGCCACTTGGAAGAGAATTCCATGATTTTGACCCAGAGACATTGAAGGAGCGGTGATGTATTTCCACACCAGGATGGTGAGTGGCTTGTCGGGGAATTTGCAAGTGGTGCCCATATATCTGCTTCCTTTGTCATTTTAGATGAGAGTGGTTGTGGGTTTGGGAGGTGCTGTCTAAAGCACCTCAGTGAATGTCTGTAGTGCATCTTGTAGATGGTGCACACCTCTGCAACTGAGCATAGGTGGTGGTGGGAGTGGATGTTTGTGAATGTGATGTCCAGAGGGTTGCATTGTCCTCGATGGTGTCACGCTTTTTGAGGTTGCTGGAGCTACTGAGGGCAAGCAGTGCTCACAGATGGAAGGGGGTGAGGGGAGAGTGGAGTGAGATAGTGCAATTGTACCTGGAGGCCCCTTGTAAGCCAAAATATTTCCCATACAGGAGCAACCCCTCCAGCTGGAGCTGCTTCTGTACTGCTGTTTTAATGGTAGAAGAGGTGGGAATAAGCCCTTAATTGATCACATATGTGGATGAATTGGGCTTCGGATTTGATGGGGTTGGGGAGTCCAGAACTAGAGGGCATAGGTTTAGAGTGAGAGGGGAAAGATACAAAAAGAGACCCACAGGCAACTTTTTCACACAGAGGGTGGTACGGGAATGAGCTGCCAGAGGAAGTGGTGGAGGCTGGTACAATTACAACATTTAAGAGGCATTTAGATGGGTATATGAGTATGAAGGGTTTGGAGGGATATGGGCCAGGTGATGACAGGTGGGACTAGATTGGGTTGGGATATCTGGGCAGCATGGACAGGTTGGAGTGAAGGGTCTGTTTCCATGCTGTACATCTCTATGACTCTAAAACTCGATGGTAAGGTGACATTGCAGTAAGGAGGCATTGGACACAACCTGCTGCCTTTCAGAACCATCTTCCCAGCACTCTCACATAATAAACCATCTCCAAGGGACTGTTAAAATCCAACCTTATGATTTTATAAGTGGTCACCTTCTATACTATAAGATGAGTATAAGAGGTACAGTTAGTAAGTTTGCAGATGACACCAAAATTGGAGGTGTAGTGGACAGTGAAGAGGGTGACCTCCGATTACAACAGGATCTGGACCTGATGGGCCAATGGGCTGAGAAGTGGTAGATGGAGTTTAATTCAGATAAATGTGAGGTGCTGTATTTCGGGAAAGCAAATCAGAGCAGGACGCATACACTTAATGGTAAGGTCCTAGGGAGTGTTGCTGAACAAAGCGATCTTGGAGTGCAGATTCATTGCTTCTTGAAAGTGGAGTTGCACGTAGATAGGATAGTGAAGAAGGCGTTTGGTATGCTTTCCTTTATTAGTCAGAGTATTGAGTACAGGAGTTGGGAGGTCATGTTGTAGCTATACAGGACATTGGTTAGGCCACTGTTGGTGTATTGCGTGAAATTCTGGTCTCCTTCCTATCAGAAAGATGTTGTGAAACTTGAAAGGGTTCAGAAAAGATTTGCAAGGATGTTGCCAGGATTGGAGGATCTGAGCTACAGGAAGAGTCTGAACAGGCTGGGGTTGTTTTCCCTGGAGCGTCGGAGGCTGAGGGGTGACTTTATAGTGGTTTACAAAATTATGAGGGGCATGGATAGGATAAATAGATAAAGTCTTTTCCCTGGAGTCAGGGAGTCCTGAACTAGAGGGCATAGGTTTAGGGTGAGAGGGGAAAGATATAAAAGAGACCTAAGGGGCAACTTTATCAGAGGATGGTACGTGTAATGGAATGAGCTACCAGAGGATGTGATGGAGGCTGGTACAATTGCAACATTTAAGAGGCAATTGGATGGGTATATGAATAGGAAAGGTTTAGAGGGATAAGGGCCAGGTGCTGGCAGGTGGGACTAGATTGGGTTGGGATATCTGGCGGCATGGACGGTTTGGACGGAAGGTAAAAACAATGACTGCAGATGCTGGAAACCAGATTCTGGATCAGTGGTGCTGGAAAAGCACAGCAGTTCAGGCAGCATCCAAAGTGCAGTGAAATCGACGTTTTGGGCAAAAGCCCTTCATCAGGAATAAAGGCAGTGAGCCTGAAGTATGGAGAGATAAGCTAGAGGAGGGTGGGGGTGGGGAGAAAGTAGCATAGAGTGCAATGGGTGAGTGGGGGAGGGGATGAATGTGATAAGTCAGGGAGGAGAGGGTGGAGTGGATAGGTGGAAAAGCAGATAGGCAGGTAGGACAAGTCCGGACAAGTCATGGGGACAGTGCTGAGCTGGAAGTTTGGAACTAGGGTGAGGTGAGGGAAGGGGAAATGAGGAAACTGTTGAAGTCCACATTGATGCCCTAGAGTTGAAGTGTTCTGAGGCAGAAGATGAGACGTTCTTCCTCCAGGCGTCTGGTGGTGAGGGAGTGGTGGTGAAGGAGGCCCAGGACCACCATGTCCTTGGCAGAGTGGGAGGGGGAGTTGAAATGTTGGGCCACGGGCAGTGTGGTTGATTGGTGCGGGTATCCCGGAGATGTTCCCTAAACGCTCTGCTAGGAGGCGCCCAGTCTCCCCAATGTAGAGGAGACCGCATCGGGAGCAACGGATACAATAATGATATTAGTGGATGTGCAGGTAAAACTTTGATGGATGTGGAAGGCTCCTTTAGGGCCTTGGATAGAGGTGAGGGAGGAGATGTGGGCACAGGTTTTACATTTCCTGCGGTGGCAGGGAAAGTGCCAGGATGGGAAGGTGGTTTGTAGAGGGGCATGGACCTGACCAGGTAGTCACGGAGGGAATGGTCTTTGCGGAAGGCAGAAAGGGGTGGGGAGGGAAATATATCCCTGGTGGTGGCGGAAATATCGGCGGATGATTTGGTTTATGCGAAGGTTTGTAGGGTGGATGGTGAGCACCAGGGGCGTTCTGTCCTTGTTACGGTTGGAGTGGTGAGGTCTGAGGGTGGAGGTACAGGATGTGGGCGAGATGTGTTGGAGGGCATCTTTAACCAAGTGGGAAGGGAAATTGCGGTCTCTATTTGAAGGAGGCCATCTGATGTGTTCTGTGGTGGAACTGGTCCTCCTGGGTGCAGATACGGCGGTGGCGGAGGAATTGGGAATACGGGATGGCATTTTTGCAAGAGATAGGGTGGGAAGAGGTGTAATCCAGGGAGCTGTGGGAGTCGGTGGGTTTTAAAAAATGTCAGCGTCATGTCAGTCATCATTAATGGAGATGGAGAGGCCCAGGAAGGGGAGGGAGGTGTCAGAGATGGTCCAGGTAAATTTAAGGTCAGGGTGGAATGTGTTGGTGAAGTTGATGAATTGCTCAACCTCCTTGTGGGAGCATGAGGTGGTGCCAATGCAGTCATCAATGTAACGGAGGAAGAGGTGGGGAGTGGTGCAGGTGTAATTACGGAAGATCAACTGTTCTAAGTGGGGTCTGTTTCCATGCTGTACATCTCTGTGACTCTATGACTCTATTTGTAACTCTGTGAACTAGATGATGGGTTAAACACTCACTCCAGGACCTGTGCAAACAATCAAGCATGATGTAATAATGTTAATACATGTGACAAAGCTCCCTCAGAACTATATTTCAGATGAAGTAGTAAAATGAGGTCCTATCTGCCCTCCTATTTGAATCAAACATGTCCCACAATGGAATTTAAAAATCCAGAATCTCAATAAAATCTCTCATGAAACTTCAAAGTAACCCCACCACTTTTATAAACCCCTTGTTGTGACTGACGATTGTCTAATTTCAGTTTTCTCTCATGGATCTGCTGTCCAAAATGGTGGGTGGTCTCCCTCATTTTGTTCGTTGCATTAAACCAAACAATGACCGCCACGCTAAGAAATTTGATCAAGAGAAGGTCTTGGTCCAACTTCGTTACACGGGAATTTTGGAGACAGCCCGAATCCGAAGACAAGGATATTCACACCGCATTCTCTTTGCCAATTTCATTGAAAGGTGAACAAACTTGATTAATTTGTTTTTAACTTAGGATGAACATTTGCAATACCAGGAAGGAGACTGTTATGCTAGCAGAGGTGTGGTGTTTATCTGTGTTTTATTCTTTGCAAAGTTTAATTTATTATCTGGAATCACTTTTCCCAAAACCCTGAGGGTCCCTTGGCTTTCAGTTGGTTTACCTGATCTCTCCCAGAAAATGTTACGGCTGTACAAGACATGGGTATGAACACATTTGGAGTACTGTGTACAATTCTGGTGGCATTGCTCTAAGAAGAATGTTATTAAATTGGAAAGGATGCAAAATATATTGACATGGATGTTACTGAGACTGGAAGGTTTGAGTTATAAAGAGAGCTTGGATAGGCAGGGACTTTTTCCCTTGACTATAGGAGGCTGAAGTAGTGACCTAATAGAGGTTTATAAAATTATGAGGGGCGTAGATAAGGTGAATATCCAAAGTCTTTTTCCTAGCGTAGGGGAGTCCACAACTGGAGGGCATAGGTTTAAGGTGAGAGGGAATGATTTAAAAGGGACTTACTGGCCAACTTTTTTCACACAGAGGGGGCGCGTATATGGAACAAGCTGCCAGAGGGCGTGATAGAGGCGAGTACAATTACACTATTTAGAAGACATTTGGATAGATCTATAGATAGGAAAGATTTAGAGGGATATGGGCCAAATGCAGGTAAATGGGATTAATTAAGTGTAGGAAACCTGGTCAGCATGGTCGAGTTGGCCCGAGGAGTCTGTTTCCATGTTGTATAACCCTATGACTCTGTAAGTGGACAACATTCAGCTGAGGGTTGCTTCAGTTTCACCATAGTCCCTAATTTCCATCATGAAGGCCATCATGTTTTCAGAGTGGACCTCAGCTAGAATTCTAACCATCAAACAAGAAACCACCAATGGTTCCCAAAGAAAAGCAAGGCACAGTGTATTTCCTGCTATTCCTGAGAGGTGGCCGACTCTTGCAAAGGGAGTACCTCAGCGGCCCTTACCAGGTAAACTTCCATTTCTTCACTGTTACTGGATCAAACTCATAAAATCCATTCCTGACAGCACTGTGGGTGTACCGTCACCTCCTGCTCATTTGTGCCCCATAGACTGTCACGCTTTATGGAGGCAGCTCACCACCACCGTCTCAAGGGAAATTAGGAATTAGAAATAAGTCCTGTCCTCGTCAATAACACCCACATCCTGTGAACTAATATCTAAGAAGTCTACCAAGTGGAGAGGATTTCTGGAGGTAATCCCTAGTCTATTTGACCAACATAGAATGATTCTCACCACTAACCCTCACACACTAGAGTTTGAGAACATTAGCAAGGGGAGCAAATGAGAGATAAATGAAACCAACAGTACAGCTCATCTGAGGCTAGAGATAACAAAGGCATGGATGGGGTGAATGTTGGCAGTCCTAGTGATGGTGCATATTTATGGTTGGGCTCTGGATCATAGTGGTGAACAGTTTGGTTTAGCCTCATTAAAAGACCCAGGAGATGGATAAGGATAGTGATAGACAGACAGGGTTTATAGTAATAATGTCTTTGAATTGCTCCAAATTTCATTGGAGAAAATTTCTTATGGATGTCAGACATGCTACATGACAAATCATAGGTTGGGGAAACATTTAAGGCTGTAAGACCTAGGAGAAAAATTAGGCCATTCAGCCCATCAAGTTTGCTTCACTATTTGATCATGGCTGATATTTTTGTCAACTCTATTCTCCTGCCTTTTCCCCATAACTCTTGATCCCCTTACTAATCAAGAACCTGTCTATTTCTGTCTTAAATACACTCAATGACTTGGCTTCCACAGGCTTGTGCAGCAATATGTTCCACAGATTCACCACCATTTGGCTGAAGGAATTCCTCATCATCTCAGTATACAGGCTACTAGACTAGGTGAGGTTGAGGTTCACAAGGAAGAGGTATTAGAAATCCTGCAGAGTGTGAAAATAGATAAGTTCCCTGGACCGGATGGGATTTATCCTAGAATCCTCTGGGAAGCCAGGGAGGAGATTGCCGAGCCTTTGGCATTGATCTTTAAACCATCATTGTCTACAGGAATAGTGCCAGAAGACTGGAGGATAGCAAATGTGGTTCCCCTGTTCAAGAAGGAGACGAGAGACAACCCTGGTAATTATAGACCAGTGAGCCTTACTTCAGTTGTTGGTAAAGTGTTGGAAAAGGTTATAAGAGATAGGATTTATAATCATCTAGAAAAGAATAATTTGATTAGGGATAGTCAGCACGGTTTTGTGAAGGGTAGGTCGTACCTCACAAATCTTATTGAGTTCTTTGAGAAGGTGACCAAATAGATAGATGAGAGTAAACTGATTGATGTGGTGTATATGGATTTCAGCAAGGCGTTCGATAAGGTTCCCCACAGTAGGCCTTTGTACAAAATGCAGAGGAATGGGATTGTGGGAGACATAGCAGTTTGGATAAGTAATTGGCTTGCTGAAAGAAGACAGGGTGGTGGTTGATGGGAAATGTTCATCCTGGAGTCCAGTTACTAGTGGTGTACAGCAAGGGTCAGTGTTAGATCCACTGCTGTTCGTCATTTTTATAAATGACCTGGATGAGGGTGTAGAAGGGTGGGTTAGTAAATTTGCAGATGACACTAAGTTCGGTGGAGTTGTGGATAGTGACGAAGGATGTAGTAAGTTACAGAGAGACGTAGATAAGCTGCAGCGCTGGGCTGAGAGGTGGCAAATGGAGTTTAATGTGGACAAGTGTGAAGTGATTCACTTTGGTCAGAGTAACCGGAATGCAAAGTACTGCTAATGGTAAGATTCTTGGTAGTGTAGATGAGCAGAGAGATCTCGGTGTCCATGTACACAGATCCTTGAAAGTTGCTATCCAGGTTGAAAGGGTTGTTAAGAAAGCATGCAGTGTTTTAGCTTTTATTCACAGAACGATTGAGTTCCAGAACCAGGAGATTATGCTGCAGTTGTACAAAACTCTGGTGTGACTACATTTGGAGTATTCTGTACAGTTCTGGTCACCGCATTATAAGAAGGATGTGGAAGCTTTGGAAAGGGTGCATAGGAAATTTACTAGAATGTTGCCTGGTATGGAAGGAATGTCTTACGAGGAAAAGCTGAGGGACTTGAGGCTGTTTTTGTTGGAGAGAAGAAGGTTGAGAGGTGACTTAATAGAGACATATAAGATAATCAGAGGGTTAGATAGGGTAGACAGGGAGAGCCTTTTTCCAAGTATGGTGATGGTGAGCACGAGGGGGCATAGCTTTAAATTGAGGGGTGATAGATATAGGACAGATGTCAGAGGTAGTTTCTTTACTCAGAGAGTAGTAAGGGTATGAAATGCTTTGCCTGCAACAGTAGTAGATTCGCCAACTTTAAGTACATTTAAGTCGTCATTGGACAAGCATATGGACTTACATGGAATAGTGTAGGTTAGATGGGCTTCAGATTGGTATGACAGGTCGGCACAACATCGAAGGTCGAAGGGCCTGTACTACGCTGTAATGTTCTATATTCTATGTTCTAAAGGGTTGTCCCTTCACTCTGACTCTGTACCCTCGGGTCCTCGTCTCTCCTACTATTGGAACCATCTTTTCCACACCCACTGTCTTCCTAACTCCCAACTGAACCTTCATGTAAACCTTAACAAAATCCAGAACTTGCAATTCTCCGTCCCTTGTGCTTCAGACTTCTGAATTCTTTCCCCAGTTAGAAAATAGTCTTTGTTTCTACTCTTCCCACCAAAGTGCGTAACCACACATTTTCCCATATTGTATTCCATCTGTCACTTCTTTGTCCACTCTCCTAGCCTATCCATGTCCTTCTGAAGTCTGCCACTTCCTCCAAACTACCTGTCCCTCCACCTGTCTTTGTGCCATCTTCAAACCTAGCAACAATCTCTTTAATTCTTTCTTCCAGATCGTAAATAGATAACATGAACACTTGTGGTCTCAACACTGACCATTATGGAACTCCACTATGTCTGTCATTCTGAAAAAGACCCCTTTATCCCTACTATCTGCCTTGTGCCACTCAGCCAATCCTCATTCATGCCAGTACATTGCCCCCAACACCATAGGCTCTTACCTTATTTAGCAGCCTCCCATGTGGCACCTTGTCAAGGCCCTCAGGAAATCCAAACAGAAGCCAAACAAGCAGTGGAGCAATACAGCTCAGTGTCACTTGTTTATGATAACCTTATGACGTCACTGAGGGGCAGCAATTAGGATCGGCAAGGGTATGTCCCTAATCCAAGAACACGTAATGATGCTGTGGTGACTGGATATGACAGATAGTGTGCAGGACCAACCAATCTTCCAGTTGCAGGGACACTTACAGATCCTGCCTGCTCCGTACACTATTCCTTTTATTAATTTTCATACACACAAATTACTGAAGAGGAACTATATGATTTGGTGAAATTAGTGCTTAACTCCAATATGATGTTCTACAAATGTGTTTGGTAGCATTGTTTATCCTAATTTTTTGCAGGTACTCCATTCTTGCATTTAAGTCGACTGAAGAACCACCAGTGAATCCTGATACGTGTGCTGCCATCTTGGAAAAAGTTAAGCTTGAAAACTGGGTTCTGGGGAAGACCAAGGTAGAGTTATTTGTTTTTCTTTTAACCTGCCTGCTCTTGTGGCTGCCATGAAATTTATTTGAGAAAAATGACGTAGCTTCTCATTTGGTATTGCTTTGCTTACTTGATGTTAATCTCAGCTCATTGGTAGCACCACTGCAACTTGAGTACAAAGGTAATGAATCTAATCTTCACTCCAGCCATTTGTTTTCATTCTCAGTACGTAGCTGGTGTGAGCATTTAATGCCTATTTCAGGTTGGCTTGTGAAGATGGCAGTGGATGTTTTTTGTTAACCAAGTCGTAGGTTTTTATAAATTAAATCGTTTGTCAGGTTTTTGCAAAGAACAGTTAATGATCAAATATGTTGGCGTGTGATAGAATTCACCTGTATGTCAGACTGGCTAAAGGTTTGTACATTTTTTCTAAAGAGCATTTGCAAGCCAGTTGCGCATTTATAGCAAACCAACAGGTTCATGCTCATTGTGCCAACTTTCCATTTCCAATGTTTAAAATCGTTCTGCCACCATACACCTTGAAATTGCTTGGTTCCCAGTCTGAGAGAGTTGTCCTATGATGAGAGGCTGGGTGACTGCAGTCCCTGGAGCTATGTCTATACATTATGGCATTCAGAAGAATGAGAGCTAATCTCATTCAATCATGCAAGGTTCTGAAGGGCTTTGACAAGGTAGAGACCAAGGTTATCACAGTCCAAAGATGTGCGGGTCAGGTGAATTGGCCATGCTAAATTGCCCGTAGTGTTAGGTAAGGGGTAAATGTAGGGGTATGGGTGGGTTGCGCTTCGGCGGGTCGGTGTGGACTTGTTGGGCTGAAGGGCCTGTTTCCACACTGTAAGTAATCTAATCTAATCTAAAGTAATCTAATCTAAAATAGACTGAGAAGTATTTCCCCATGCTGAGGAATCTACTCTGGTAGCGCAGAGTCAGGATAAAGACTAATCGGTCAGGACAGAGAAGAAGAGTAATCTTTTAACTCACAGTTTGGCGAATCAATGGAATTTTCTCCTCGTCATGCCTATGGAGGCTCCATCATTGACCACATCTAAGACTGAGGTGAACAGACTTTCAATGTCTCAGGGAAACAAAGGATTTGGGAAAGGCAGGCAGGAAAGTGGAGTTGAGGCAGAAGATCAGGCATGAATTTATAGGATTGACTGACATACAGCCCACTCATATTCCTTATGTTGAATTCATACATTCAGTTTACATTTCTGGGAAATACTGAGTGAGCATTGTATTACAGACCCTTAGCAGTAACCACAGTGTGGGACAAAAACATATTGGATGCCTGTTATAATGATGAAATTGCAGGTGAAGTGACCAAATATTTTACTTCTGTCTTCACTATAGAGGTTACAAGCCTTCCAATAATAGCAATAATACAGGAGTTAAAAGGATGAGAGGAGCTTAATGAAAGTACAATCAGGAGGGAAGTGGCACCAAGCAAACTGATCTAGCTGTGCAGTGACAAGTCTGTGGTCAAGATGGACCTCATCATGAGATCTTAAAAGAGGTTGATGAGAAAGTAGATGCTTTGGTGTTAATTTTCCAAGTTCAGGAAATATTGCATTGAACTGGAAAGTTACCAACATAACTCCTCTACTCAGGAAGGGAGAGAGGCAGAAAACAAAACCCAGTTAGCTTGATGTCTGTCATGGGAAAGTTGTTCAAATCAACCAGTAAATAAATTATAGTTATACACTTCAAAAAACTGAAGGTAATTGGTAAGACTCAGCATGATTTCATCAAAGGAATGTTATGTTTACCCAATTTATTAGAGTTCTTTGAAAGAATAATATGTGCAATGAATAAAAGAGAAACCTATTGTATTCGGATTTGTAAAAGGCATTTGATAAGATGCCACATCAAGGTATTGTGAGAAATAAAAGCCCATGGGTAATATATTAACATGGATAGAAGATTGGTTGTCTGGCTTGCCGACAGCAAACAGTGTATGAAATGGAGTCTTTGTCTGGTTGGCTAAATATGACAGGTGTACTACTGAAGGGATCTGTGCTAGGGCCTCAACCTTTTACAATTGATGTGATTGACTTAGTTTAGGGGCGTAAAGGCATGGTAGCTAAATTGTTGGATGACACTATGATAGATAAAAATGTATGTTTTGAAGAAGACCTAAGGAAGCTGCAGGAAGATTCTTAGGGACGGGATTTGCTCACGCTTTGGAAAAGTGTGAACTTATTAGCAAAAAGCACTTCTGATTTCCTTGATTGCAGAAGGATAGAAATGCGTTGAAGGCAATTGAGATTGGTACCTGGAATGAGCAGGTTGGACAGATTGGACTTATTTCCACTAGAGTTTGTAAAAATGAAGGATGACTTGATTGAAGTATATGAGATAGTCTTGACAAGGGTGATGTGAAAAAGATGTTTCTTCTTCTGGGTCAGTTCATAACCATGGTTACCGCTTTAAAATGAGGGGTTTCCTTCAGAATAGAGAAGAGGAGGTTTTTTTTAACTCTCAGGTCATTGTGTGACTTTGGAACTCTCTGCATCAAAAGACAGTGGAGCAATGGTCAATAAATATTTTCAAGAAAAAGTTGGATGAAATCTTGTTCAGCAGTAGAATCAAGTGATGCTGGGAGTGAACGGGAACTTGGAATTCTAAACACAAACCAATCCGTCATGAATTTGTTGAATGGCAGATTGGGCTTGAGGGGCTGCATGATCCATTTCAGTTCATATTTGTCTGTTTGAACAGAATTTTAATAATATCTGCAATCTGGTCTTCTGTGCTGTTTATAACTGAGCCATCCTTACCCTTGTCCCACCCATAGTCCAGTGATCCTTGGTGAGTCACCATGTGCTGATCCCGATTCTACACTAACCATTTGATTTAAGCTGGTCAGTGTAAATGTTTGATCAAGTGAGTGGCCTTCTTCAACAGTGTTGCATGCTTTTCTTCTCTCTCTTCATCCTTGTAGGAAGTAGCTGAGCAGGTGCAATTGTTGAGTATTTGAAATCAGGAAATCAGAGAGGGCAAGTTTGTGAGTTGGAAGGGTTGAGAAACAGAAACTACACAATAAGGTACTTGGTCATTATACCAAGTTGTGAGTGAGAGTGAGTTCAGAGTGGACCAGGGGAATTAAAGCTTCAACATTCCCACTTCCTCGATGCTCTCTGTGACTCCAGATGCCGCAGGTTACTTTGCAGCCAGTACCATGATGTGGGCAGTCATCTGCCCTTTGGGCTCAGGAGATACAGGCATCCTGGTTCTCAGATATAGAGGGGGGCACAAGATGAATGTGAGGCTGGTACCATTAGTCCTCACTTTCTCCTGGTACCAATGGTCAGTATGTGAGGGTGAGCTGCTCCTAATGTGCATCCTAACTGTCAGTGAGTGCAGATGGGTGAGTGATGTGACTCTAGTACACTAAACAATGATAATCAGTTCGTAAGGTGATGTTTGTAAAGATGCATTCACTGCTATTGAATATGAGATTATTAGACTTTTGTGGCAGAGATACCAGGTCCTCTGTTCTAGATTCCCATGGTCAACATCCCAGATTATCTGCTGCCACTCCCTCCTGAGATCTGTCTTTTTGGGTCTCTTGGACCTTCTGAAAAATCATAGCCTCATTCTGTTCCTATCCACCTCAGCCATTAATGCCTCCAGTACCATCCATCATCTTGCAGCCATCTCTCTGCCCTTCGGTTCACTTTGCCACCATACAGGAATATACTTGGCTGCATCACATTGTCTTTGAACAATGTTTCTCAGCCCTACCTTGAGCAAAGAGGCATCAGGCAGCATGAAGAAGATGATAGGAGTGTGAAACCATTTTGTCCAGATATTACTATCATGTTACTGGAGTTGGAGTGCAAACCTGTGTTCCAGTCACATTAATTTGAATTTCTAGACCCAGACATTTCTTTCGTAAGTCTCTGAAAAAATTGTAAACGTGTTGAAAATGTATCCACATTTTCACAAAACCTTATGAACAACTTAAAACCAAATTTAGTGACTTTTTATTTCAAAGTTTCCAAAAAATGTTCTGCCAGTCTTTGTAATGTGAAAACACATAAAGATCAAAAGTGCCACGCAGGGCAAATTATCTCTTTTAAAAAACTAAATTTAAAAACAATGACTAATGTAATAAGTTTCATACACACATACATAAGACATTTGGTAGATTTCTGATATTAAGCACAGAAAAGTGAAAGCTTTTAATAATGCAAGTTTGATGTTGTAATCCTTTGTTGACTGAGTGAGTGATTCAGAGTGGTTCCAATATAACAGTGGAGGAAGGAAACTATGGATGCTTTTGGCAAACGTCAGTTTTGTCTTGGTGCTAAGAATAGACACCAGTAGTTCTCACTGTACCTGCATAATGTGGCTGAAGTTAAGACAGGGTTGTACAAAAATGTTCACATCTGACCAGCAAAGGGTAGAAACAAGGGCATGGGAGAACAATAGACTGACAACTATAATAAAGTTTGATCACTGATATCTGTGCTACATTTTCATGGAAGAGGTGTTGTGGTCAAGTCCAGGACCTGCAAATTTTTTGGCTGATATTAATCATTCATGAGCATGTCTTTGCAAAGTATATTTCTCCATAATTCATGGGCAAGTTTATGAGAAATCATTTTAGTTGTTTCATGATTATGCAACAAATATTAAAGGATAAAGTTCAGATAATCCATTTCAGCAGGCTGTTTGATCCCCAGTATATGTTATTTAATTTCCCTGATTTTTATTTCATTGATTTAATTTTAATATTACAGACAAACTACCTGTCACACCTGTTAACACCAAGGTGACAAATTTGAAATTTGTTGAGGTTAGTGTTTAATTGCTGGATTCACGGCAATTCCACCAGATCATTTTTAGGTAACAAAATTATTCCATAATCAAGTCACTACAATTACCAACTACATTCGACATTGTTAAAGTCTTAGAAATAATTTTACTATACCTACAATCAAAAACACTTTGCGATGCAAGAGGACATAAAAGGGAATCAAATTTAATGGAACAGTTTGAAAGGTTTTGAATACTGTAGCTGATGTCAATTTTAATTTATATAAACCGTCAGCATTTCACAGCTTTCACAAAATTGAGTATATTTAATTAAATCTTCCTTCATTCCTGATGATATTTCACATTTTAGTCACTTTGCTGTTCTCTATTGTCAGGTATTCCTTAAGTATTACCACGTGGAACAGCTCAATCTCATGAAGAAAGATATCACAGATCGAATCGTGCTCGTACAGGCCTATGTGAAGGCCTGGCTTGGAGCTAAAAGGTACAGAAGAATACAAGAGAAGAGACAACAGAGTGCTGTTGCCATTCAGTCAGGTAAACTTCCATCTTTGAATTTGCTACTGTCATTCATCAACCTAGCTTAGTTCAAGTGATCAGATATAGCAACAACTTTAAAAGAGTCTAAACAATAGAAAAAGAGAAATAAAAGCAAAAGTACTGCAGATCCTGGAGACCTGAAATAAGAGCAAAAAGTACTGGAGAAATACAGCAGGTCTAGCTGCATCTGGGAAGGAGGAAACAGTGTTAATGTGTCAAGTCCAATGACTTTTCTTTGGAACTCATGTTGTGAGGGGTGCCCAAGAAGAGTCATTTCAGACTCAAAATGTTAACTTTATTTCATTCTTGACATGTTGTTGCCAGACCTGCTGAGTTTCTCAGCACTTGATGTTTTTATAAGGTTTTCAAATTTGTAACATTCAGTTTGAATAGTCATGTATAATTAAACACCTAATGGGAGGAAAAGACTCATTCATAGGCAGATTTACATAGTCCCTTACTCATACCAAAGTGTCAACATAAGCTTTATCCTTTGCTTCAATTTTAACCCCTGAATTGTACCTTTACTCATTGTAACTTTTTAGCCTATTCTTTACCACATAGTTCCATATATTAAATGATTAAAACTATAAGATCTCTGTATCATTCTATGTTAATCTTCCTCTAATATATCAAAAACTACTTGCAGATACACTACTAGCAATTAAATAGTGCCGTCCTGAATTTACACGAAGGTTGTCCCCATGTTGTACAATAACATCCATAGAGGAGTATTCTGATAAGAATAATGCACATAAACAATGTGTTAATGGCTACTTTGCACCATAGAGAAGTACTTCCCCTTGAATTGCTTACAGTCAGGACCTAGAAAAGTGGAAGAAATTGAAAGAAATAAAGAAGGTATTGATGGTCATGTTACCACATCAATGCACTATGCTGGGATCTGATTCAAATGAAGACTGTAAAATGATGACCTAAAGAAAAATTCAGAAAAGCTATGAAAAATAAACATCCAAAACAAGGTCACATTAATAGAGTACAGAATGAATGTGCTATTGTTCACTTGGCTTATCTTACCTCGGACTAGCTGTACGCTAACAGTGCAATATGTACTCTATGGCTTTACAGACAAGTTTTTGTTATATTAAACAAATGTATCATGACATTACAATATTTAAAACAACACAAATATCAAATTCCAATTAGATTTTTGTCAGTGAAAGTTTTGTTTCTTGCCAGCTCTGGTTCTCTTTATTAAGTTTATATAAAACATGTTACTCTTGTTATGGTCTTGTCTGTTATTAGATTTTTATCTTCCTTTGCATTCTGTCTCCAAGTTTAGTAATAATTGCAATTTAATTCTGTCTTTGACAAATTGTTTCTGAATTTACTTAAATCTTTCCAAATTCCAACAGCTCGCTGCATATTTTATCTGTTCATTGAGTACATTACCCTTAATAAAGTAGAATTCTCTACTTCAGATCAATAACAACAGGATAAAAAAGAAACTGGTACCTGTATATTTATTTTAAACTGCAGTGAATACAATCCAAGTTGGTGAAATTAAAGTTTCCTATGTATTATAGCTGCACAAATACACTATTAGTTGTGAGCTGTGTGTCAGTTGGTTACCTTTTCCCTTTGCAGACAGCAGGCTGTGAATTTGAGCCTTAACTGCTGAGACAACAGAATAACCCATGCTGACGCTCTAGTGCATTACTGAGGGAGCATTGCTTTGTCAGAGGTAGCAATGTTCAATGAAAACTTAAACTGAGGACCTATCTACACATTTGATTTGTTTTTATACATTTGTTCACATGACTTGGGTGTTGATTTCTAGTGTAGTGCTTGTAACAAGTCAGCCAGGTGGACATCATAGAATATGAGTTTCCTGATTGGAGCTGTTTACCTGATCCAAACAGGAAGCCCTGGCTGACAGATATAAATAGGAGTGTCACAGGTCCTATTCACTCTGCTGGCTCTGAGGAAGCTGGACCAGTATCAAGTACTATCCATGTGTAAATAACAAGTGAGTTGGTGATGAGATATCAGCCTCTGTGGAGTTATTTCACCTAGACCAGCATTTATCATCCATCTCTAATTGGCTCTTGAGAAGTTAGTAGTGTTCTGCCTTCTTGAACTGCTGCAGTCCATAGTATGCTGGTAGAAAGGGCATTCCAAAATTTTGAGATAGTGATGGTAAAGGAGTAGTAGCAAGCTTCAAGTCAGGATATTGTGTAACTTTAAATGAAACTTGCAGCTGGTGTTGTTCCTATGTATCTGTATTGTTGTCCCTCCCGAAAATAGAGGTCATGAGGTTGGAAGGTGCTGCTGAAGACACCTTGATGAGTTCATTATAAAAGATCCTAGAGTACTGCTACAAAGAAAAACATGAGAGTACTAATTGCCTCCTGCTCAATGCTAATAGTTGTTGCTCAAGCACTATAAACACATAAATTAACCTGGTAATTAATTGGTTCACATATTTCCTACAATAAAGAGAACACTTTAAACGTACTTCAGTGGCTGTAAAAGTCTTTGGGATATCCTGAGATTATAAAAAGGTGCTACATATAGACAGATTTTTTTAAATACAGGATATGCAACATTTGTACTCTGATAAATCCTGTCTGCCCACAAGACTACCCTGAAAGTTGTAATGTATCCATCAGGCAGAAGACACAGAAACTTGAGCACACGAACCAACAGGTTCAAGAACAGCTTCTTCCCTGCCATTATTAGACTGATGAATGCATTCTCTATCTTCAAATAATGCTGATCTTGTTAATGTTGATTTTGTTAATGTTGATCTTACTTCGCACACGCCCTGTGCAGTGTAACCCTTATGCCTCACTGTGTCTAAGTTTTTTTCACCTTATGATCTGTATGTCCTTGCTTACCATGGTCTGCCTGTACTGCTCACAAATAAAGCAAACAAGTGTACATGTGATTATAAATCAAATCAAATCAAATCATTTGTTGGTTAGTATGGGAAAGGGGTGACATTATCTATTAGAATCCAGTAAGCACAGTTTCTCAAAATCAGAAACTAAATGTTGTTCATGGGCTCAAGCAAGAAGACTTTTCACTCTGTAGTGTTAAACTTGACATGTTTAAAGCATAGACTAAAAATGCCATAAAGATACAGCAAGCGAAAGTGAGGACTGCAGATGCTGGAGATTAGAGTCGAGACCATGGTGCTGAAAAAGCACAGTAGGTCAGGCAGCATCCGAGGAATAGGAGAATCGATGTTTCAGTCAAAAGCCCTTCATAAAGATACAGAAGGTCAATCTGCATCTGTGGAGATAACAGATAAATAAAGAGCTTGAACTTTATTGTCACATTTAAATGCCGGCAGCCATCTCTGACCTTGAAAAAAGCTACCCACAATGACCAATGACACATAAACAGTGGCAAGAATTTCACTTTCTTTGATGGCAATTTCACTTTGGCATCAGGTGTAGATGACCTTCGATGTCCAGCAACAGTCTTCATTAAAGTAAGCTGAGCAATCAATCACATTGACGAATTCTCAGAGACAGCAAACCAGGAACTAGCAAGCAAGTTTTCTCATTCACATTCTGTAACCTTACAGAAAGCAAACTAAAGATTAAAACACATATGTAAGTTAACATAGAAAATGAAGTTTTAAATTAGTTTTTGAATTTAAAAAACACTTTATATTAATTTTTTAAATCTTGATATTTTATTGTGGTATGAAAGAATTTGAAATTCCATAACTATAAGAACAGTTTTTCAGGAAGAGACTGTTCAGCAGGAATTATGACATTGTGCAGCATTAAAATAAAGTTAAACTTCATTCAATAAGGCATATCTTTTTCAAGAGTTCTTACAGTGAGCGTAGGGTGATAATACTAGAAATCTTCACCCCACCCCACCCAAACTGTTCAATTTAATAATTTCTAGATATTTTTAACAGAAGAGAACTTCATCAATGAATCTTGTGACAGCAATGTGGGTTTCCAAACTTAACAAAGCCTGTTGGTGTCAGTTTTACAAAGTAATGATGGTGAAACGTAGCATTCAACTTCATTTCACCATCACTACAACCATGGTATAGTTGCATTAGAAAAATGCATCTAAAATAGAAATATCCACATATTACCTTTCTTACAGCTTACAGAGGGCACAAAGTGAGGATGGACATTGCTATTGAAAAACAGAAGATAGAGCAGAGCACCATCAAACTCCAGGCTGGTAAGGACTTTTACAAAACATATTGACATGTGCACTGTGTTTACGATCAGTTATCATCTAGAATCAGAAAATCCCTACTGTGCGGAAAGAAGCCATTTGGCCCATTGAGTCTGCACTGACCCTCTGAAGAGCATCCCTCCAAGACTCATCCTATCCCCATAACCCACAGCTAAACCATCTAATCTGCACATCCTGCACACTACAGGGTAATTTAGCATGGCTAATCCATCTAACCTGCACTTCTTTGGATTGTGGAAGGAAACCAGAGAACCCACTCAGACATGGGGAAGACATGCAAACTCCATACAAGCAGTCACCCAGAGCGGAATTAAACCTGGATCCTTGGTGTTTTGAGGCAATGGTGCTGATCACAGTACCAGAATGCCATCCTAAAACTGATATATCTACAGTAAATACTCACATCTTGTGAATGCATTTTAAAAAGAATTGGGTCTTTAGTCTGAGGAGTAACCGGTACCCCTTCTCAGAGGAACTTCTGCTTTGGAGATGGGCTGGCCTATCAGATATGTGGCAGCTTTTCTCTCTAACAGCACACTGGAACAAGTGGCTATTTTAAGCTCTAAACCAAGCCCACTGAAGGGAAGGTGCTGCAGCCAGAGCAAGGTGGGTCCGGGGTCTCATTGAGGACAGGCATTGAGGGGACTAGATTGGATAGGACACAGTGGAAGGAGATAAGTGAGGGTGGCAAAACTTGGGGTTGGGGAGGGGTCCAATTGGCATAGGTTGCCCAAGCAAGAGACAGTCTCACTGATACAATCAACTGACCACTAGCCTTTACTAGGTGGACTGGTTATCTGACAAGGAACTCTCATATTGCAGGGGAATAAAATCCATAACCATATAGGGATGCTCTTAAGTGGCCATGAATGCTTTTTTATGAACAATCTACTTGACACTTCCTTCACTTGGGTAAAATACCTATGGATATGACGAGGGCATGATGCTGCTGTCGTTGCCGCCCAATGTTTTGCCTCAGCCTGCCTACCATCTTTCCTTCAGGGGACCATGAAATTCAACCAATTGAGATGAAGGGAGTTGCAGGACAGTAGGCACAAATGTGCAAAGGGACATTGAGCTCTCCAGTACAAAAGGGACACTGAACAATGGGGAAACAAGTCAATGGAATATTCTGAGGAATACCTTCCAGCATCCCAGTAGCATAGCAGCTAAAATTAAGGATGTTCTTGAACCTGAACTGTCCTCACATTCTGCAGACTCAGTGAATTAGAGTTCATTGCAAAAATAAATAAATGTTTCAAATCGCTTAAAATGAAAATCAAGAAAGATGTGCCTCATTTTTGCATTATGTAATGATAAAATGAATATTTACAATTTGTTCATCTTAGCGACAAGAGGATACCTGTGCAGAAAAGAATACAAAGAGATGATGGAGGAAAAGAGAAGTGCTGCAATAAAAATCCAGGCTCACTACAGAGGCTATGTGGAGAGAAGGGATATCAACATGAAAATGCAAGTCCTGTTAGAAAGTAAAACCAGAACAGTAAGGGGAAGGGACTTTGATTTTGTGCAATACTGTAAAACTATTTTTGATCCCTCCTGGCTGATGTTGGTGACCAGGAGAGATGAAGACCTACAACCAATTTGCTGTCAGCTGCTTTACACCATCTCACATGGTGAACCTGCTAGAAAGCTGAAAGAACCATTTCACACATCGTGACATTATAAGTCAGAGAGTGAAGATAGAACAATTTGCATGTCAATTAGTTGTTGAGAGCATTTACATCCTGAATGCATTTCATTTTTAAAATAATTTATGCTTTTTGGTGTGTCGGCTTTAATTATTTATTTTACACCTTATTTCTGAATCATCCATTATCATCACCTTAATGACAGCTCAGTTTCTTCACACAATTAATTGTGGATTGTGTAAAGAAATAAAGCAACTTTCTCACACCAGGGGTGGTTGGAGTTACATGAGCTTACAGGCAGATAACTGTCGCGAATGAATCATGAGCCACTTTACCCAATTGTGACAAGCTCATTAACTGTGGCACTTTCAGTGAGGAGTTTTCTGTAGTACCTGCTAACTGTGCAAATTGGGAAATCGTGGGTGTATCACCAATGTTTTTTTTCAATTATTAATTTTCATGAATGGTAAATCTTGAGCAGCAAGCATGTGTTTTCCTATTTTGGGTGAACTATGTGTAAACTTCCCAACAACAAAGTGGAATCAGAAGATCTTCCATTTAAACCACAAAAAAACATGCAGACTACCATCAATTTCACCGATAAGTGTGTGCTTCCTATTTAACACACTTCATGTGTCATCATTTTGACCTGCCTATTTGTTATGCTATAGATGTTTATATTTCCTATTTATTTAAGCGATGTAAATTCAGAACCCCCACTGAGTCTTCTGCTTAGCCAGTATGCTACATGCTGATCTTTATTTCTGTGTTTGTGCTATTGGCTGGAGTTAATGTTACAGTATTATCACCCCTGATACCCAGCCCTGTTGTAGGTCTTAAGGCCTTGCTTAAACAATAATTCTCTTCAGATGTAATTCCCATTTATGGCTGATCCTTGAATTTTTTTTTTCTCTTTCACCTTTTCTCATGATTTGTGCTGTTTGTCATGATACTTCATTGCTGTGTTTCTGTGTATTTTCATTCCCAGTCCATTTTTATGACTCATTGTCCTGTTGTTGTTTGTTTCTGAAATCTGCCCTGTTTTAAATAAGGCCACTGGTTAACTATATTAACAAAGATGGCCAGCTATCGATTTCATCTAAATGGCTAAATTATGAAGGCTTGGCTGAGTTTCAAGGTTTACTTAGCTACAGCCTGTTTATACAACTGAACTGCAGTGTTTGCTTTGATTGACATCTTTGAGGTTATGATACATTATTTTAAGTTTTTTTCTATAGGTCTATGTTTGTATGGTCAAACTTAAGAGACGTAAAAGTTGATATACTAGCAATGAAGATTCAGTGGGCTGTTTCCAGATATGGAGGGACTCTTTTATAAGCAGAGATTGAAAATGTTGGATCTGTACTCATTGGATTATAGAAAAATGAGAGGACACCTTATTGAAACCTAAGTGAATCTTAGAGGACTTGACAGTGTAAGTCCAGAAAGGTTGTTCCCCATGTGTGAGAGTTTAGGACTAGAAGGCATATTCTCAGAATATGAAGTTGTGCATTTAGGACAGAGATAAGGAGGATTTTTAAAACTTTCTCTCAGGTTATGAATCTGTGCAATTGTTTTGGATAAATGTTGGGAATGTTTCCCCTCATGGAGGAGTTAAGAAGAAGGGGAGCCTATCAAAATAAAGGATCTGACTTTTAAGAAAGACACGAGTTGGAAATTTTTCTCTTAGAGTATTGTTAATGTTTGAAAACCTGTTGACCAGTGGGCAGTGGATGCTGGGTCATTGAATATATTCAAGGAGGCTTTAGACAAGTTTTTATTTGACAAGGAGTCAAGGGAAGGTGGTGTTAGTGAGGTAGTGGGTGTGGGCAGGAAAGTAGTGTTAAGGTCACAATCAAATCAGTCATGATCTTATTGACTGGCAGATAGGAACAAAGGGTAGAGTATCCTACTTCATTTCTTATTTTTTTATTTTCTAATAGAGCTCATGTACTGATGTCAATAAGGCAAATTCATCACTTCAAACAAACTTTTTTTAGTACTGTGGCAAGACAAAGATGCTTGACAATTGCTTTAGTACTTGCCCTTGAATTACAAGACTTACTTTTCCTTTAATGTAGAGGACATGACACAAAGCAAACAAATATCTCTGGTCAAGAAAGGAACTCAATCGAGGGTGATGGAGTTAAGAACGATTGTGTGTCCAATAAAAGCACTAAAAACAAGCTTGGGGAAAATCCAGGAAGGACACCATCAGGCCATGCTCTGATCAAAGTTGAAGAAGGCGGAGGTCCAAAAGTCATTCCTGGTAACCAAGAGAAAGGACTAAGTGAGAAAGAAGACACCAAAGCTGCAATTGTTATTCCAAATAAAGAACTAGGTGCTACAGTTAAGGGAAAAGGGAAATTAGACAGAAAAAGTCAGTTGACAATCCAAGAAAAATCTACAACAATCGGTTTGGAGAAGGATGAAGAACAAGCAGCAGTGAAAATTCAAACCAATTACAAAGGTTATAAGGAAAGAAAAGAAATTCAAGATAATACTACGAGAGAAGGAGAAATGTTTGCTACCTTTTCAAAGCAGGTGGGTGACATGAGGGATTTACACATTTTCATTTGAGGAACATTACATTTCAAAGCCTTTTCAAAACTGATAATGAAATAGAGTATTACTACGGACACACCAAGTAACCAATTCTGTGTCTTGTAAAAAAGCACTGCTGAGATCAATACTTTAAATAGACAAATCCTTAATCGCTTCTTATTAACTCCTTATCAAGAAATTGTCTCTGGTTTATTGTCTAATCTGTGCCTAGAATTGATTGTACGTAATCTGCTTGGTCACCATCTTCTCTTTATCAATCAGTCAATCTAGATTGAAGTATTTTATATTATTAGCCTATGATTAGGACACATACAAGCTGCTGAATGAATGAAATATCCCCATTTTGCTAAATGGTCAATGAAGAAACCAGGCAATGACTCAAAAATAATTTCTAATTAATCTTAAAATCAAAAATAGCAGGACCTGAACTGAACAATTGGATATGAAAATAACTTGAGACAACTGATAATGCAACTGATGAAATAAACAATTAAACTCATGAAAACAATTTGGTTATTTCATTATAATTTAATAATAATTTCTTATGAGAAATTGATAGTTAAGATCACATTAGCATACACCCAAGTTATAGAGATTAAGTTAGTATTAAAGTCTTTAGACAAATGAAAAGCTGATGCTATGAGATAACCAATCGATGAATTTGCTTGTAGGTTTAAAAATAAAAGTTTCCAGACTTTTTACAAATACAAACCTATGAGCTGGAATTGGTTGCCTCAGTATTGACTTGTCTTCCTCTGGGAAGAGAAATATTCAGCAGGTCAGTGAGAATTTGTGGAAATCAACAGATCAGGACCATTTGTCAGAACAGAATTCTTAAGATTTCTTATAGTTGTTCCCAAAAGTCAAGTAAAGCCAGTCAAACACTAACCATTTATTTTAAGCTCACATCCTGTATTATTTTGGCGTAGTATTTTTAATATTCACCAATTTAAGATCGATAATGTTTCAAAAGGTTAATTGATTACATATCCCTATAAATATTTATCCCTATATTTCTTCCACACACTAATCCTTTTTACAACCAAATATTTCTGCCAGTCCTACTTTAAAATGCAAGGAGGTAGTTTGAATAATGGCACACAATTGAATGATTGACTTCACTTGATTAGTTTTGTTTTCTAATTGGTATTTGCATGGAATGACACACCAACTATTTTTTAATCTAATAAGTGTTTCCATTCATTAATGATAGATAACAAAGCGTTCTGAGGAATTCTTGATGGCTCAGAAGAAGCTGAATGATGTCCTTGGTTCACAATATCTAACGTTTAAAAAACAGAATCCACCACCTGAAAAAAAACAACCTGAGAAAAAACCACCAATTGAGAGATCTCCATCACCAGGTTGGTCTGCAGTTGCTTTTTACTTTTTGGTATTCCAAAGTAATACATGTTTCATGGGAAATCAGCCCAAGAAGAAACACTAGAAGCCAACCTTTCACCACTGAAGGAAGTGGGCAGCTCAAGACAGGCCTGACAGGAAGCAGATAATATGTAGCGTGGGAGCAGGTGAATGCAGAGGCAGGCTTGTGAGAAAATCCAGTCAGTTCCTCAAGATGTAGCCCCATTTGTGATAGAAGTGGTCCTTGTCTCTCATGGCTGCTCATATCACCATCACCTACTAACCTTCATGCTAACTCACGTCCCCCAATCAACCCCATCCTAACTACCCAATCCAAATTCATCACCAAATACCAGTATCTACTTCAGACAGATGTCGGGAGCCAAATGGAAATGAAAAAATAAATAAAATTGTGACAATCTAATACAGCTCTCACTCAATTCACACTTGACAGTGGAAAATATGGATTCATGAAACCCATTCAAAGTTTTTAAATCTCCTCAGTAACTGATCTCTTTTAAAACAAGCTTCTATTCAGACTCCAAATTGAAAGTGAATAATCCTTTGACATTGTCGCCAAACTGCCAGTCAAAATCCAAACCTCCCGCTGAGATCACTGTAATCTTTAAAATATAAACACGGTTACATTATAATAGTTCCTGGGACATGTCAACAGCTCTTTTCACCCTATGTTCTGTAAGGATTCTATCCCTTTCTCTCAGCTCCTTCACCTCCACTGCATTTGTTCTGATGAGGCCACTTTCCAAAATGGTGCTCTCAATATGTGCTCCTTCTTCTCCAACTGTGGCTTCCCACCTACAGTTGTTGACAGGGCTCTCGACAGCCTGCGCCCCATCTCCCGCGCCACGACTCCCACCCCCTCCCTCCACTCCCAGAACAAGGATAAGGTCCCTCTTGATCTCACCTTTCACCCCACCAGCCTTCACATGCAAAGAATAATCCTCTGCCATTTTCTCCAACTCCAACACGACGCCATCACTAAACACATCTTCCCTTCCTTCCCCCTGTCTGCATTCCTCAGAGATCGTTCCCTTCAGGACAACCTAGACCACTCCTCCATCACACTGAACACCTCTCCCATCACACACAGCACCTTCCTATCACACCTAACACCTCTCCCATCACACACAGCACCTTCCCATCACACCGAACACCTCTCCCAACACACACAGCACCTTCCCATCACACCTAACACCTCTCCCATCACACACGGCACCTTCCCATCACACCTAACACCTCACCCATCACACACGGCACCTTCCCATCACACCGAACACCTCTCCCATCACACACGGCACCTTCCCATCACACCTAACACCTCACCCATCACACACGGCACCTTCCTATCACACCTAACACCTCACCCATCACACACAGCACCTTCCCATCACACCGAACACCTCTCCCAACACACACAGCACCTTCCCATCACACCTAACACCTCTCCCATCACACACGGCACCTTCCCATCACACCTAACACCTCACCCATCACACACGGCACCTTCCCATCACACCTAACACCTCTCCCATCACACACAGCACCTTCCCATCACACCTAACACCTCTCCCATCACACACAGCACCTTCCCATCACACCTAACACCTCACCCATCACACACGGCACCTTCCTATCACACCGAACATCTCTCCCATCGCACACAGCACCTTCCTATCACCCCAAACACCTCTCCCATCACACACGGCACCTTCCCATCACACCGAACGCCTCTCCCATCGCACACAGCACCTTCCTATCACCCCAAACACCTCTCCCATCACACATGGCACCTTCCCATCACACCGAACACCTCTCCCATCACACCGAACACCTCTCCCATCACACACGGCACCTTCCCATCACACCTAACACCTCACCCATCACACACGACACCTTCCCATCACACCGAACACCTCACCCATCACACACGACACCTTCCCATCACACCTAACACCTCTCCCATCACACACGGCACCTTCCCATCACACCGAACACCTCTCCCATCACACACGGCACCTTCCCATCACACCGAACACCTCTCCCATCACACACAGCACCTTCCTATCACACCTAACACCTCTCCCATCACACACAGCACCTTCCCATCACACCGAACACCTCTCCCAACACACACAGCACCTTCCCATCACACCTAACACCTCTCCCATCACACACGGCACCTTCCCATCACACCTAACACCTCACCCATCACACACGGCACCTTCCTATCACACCTAACACCTCTCCCATCACACACAGCACCTTCCCATCACACCGAACACCTCTCCCAACACACACAGCACCTTCCCATCACACCGAACACCTCTCCCATCACACACGGCACCTTCCCATCACACCTAACACCTCACCCATCACACACGGCACCTTCCCATCACACCTAACACCTCTCCCATCACACACAGCACCTTCCCATCACACCTAACACCTCACCCATCACACACGGCACCTTCCCATCACACCGAACACCTCTCCCATCACACACGGCACCTTCCCATCACACCGAACACCTCTCCCATCACACACGGCACCTTCCCATCACACCTAACACCTCACCCATCACACACGACACCTTCCCATCACACCGAACACCTCACCCATCACACACGACACCTTCCCATCACACCTAACACCTCTCCCATCACACACGGCACCTTCCCATCACACCGAACACTTCTCCCATCACACACGGCACCTTCCCATCACACCGAACACCTCTCCCATCACACACAGCACCTTCTCATCACACCTAACACTTCTCCCACACCGAACACTTCTCCCATCACACACGGCACCTTCCCATCATACCGAACACCTCTCCCATCACACACGGCACCTTCCCATCACACCGAACACCTCACCCATCACACACGGCACCTTCCCACCACACCGAACACTTCTCCCACACCGAACACTTCTCCCATCACACACGGCACCTTCCCATCACACCGAACACCTCTCCCATCACACACGGCACCTTCCCATCACACCGAACACCTCTCCCATCACACACAGCACCTTCCTATCACACCTAACACCTCTCCCATCACACATGGCACCTTCCCATCACACCTAACACTTCTCCCATCACACACGGCACCTTCCCATCACACCTAACACCTCACCCATCACACACGACACCTTCCCATCACACCTAACACCTCACCCATCGCACACGGCACCTTCCCATCACACCGAACACCTCTCCCATCGCACACAGCACCTTCCTATCACCCCAAACACCTCTCCCATCACACATGGCACCTTCCCATCACACCGAACACCTCTCCCATCACACACAGCGCCTTCCCATCACACCGAACACCTCACCCATCACACACGGCACCTTCCTATCACACCTAACACCTCTCCCATCACACATGGCACCTTCCCATCACACCTAACACTTCTCCCATCACACACGGCACCTTCCCATCACACCTAACACCTCACCCATCACACACGGCGCCTTCCCATCACACCGAACACCTCACCCATCACACATGGCACCTTCCTATCACACCTAACACCTCTCCCATCACACACGGCACCTTCCCATCACACCTAACACTTCTCCCATCACACACGGCACCTTCCCATCACACCTAACACCTCACCCATCACACACGACACCTTCCCATCACACCTAACACCTCTCCCATCACACACGGCACCTTCCCATCACACCGAACACCTCTCCCATCGCACACAGCACCTTCCTATCACCCCAAACACCTCTCCCATCACACATGGCACCTTCCCATCACACCGAACACCTCTCCCATCACACACAGCGCCTTCCCATCACACCGAACACCTCACCCATCACACACGGCACCTTCCCATCACACCGAACACCTCACCCATCACACACGGCACCTTCCTATCACACCTAACACCTCACCCATCACACATGGCACCTTCCCATCACACCTAACACCTCACCCATCACACACGACACCTTCCCATCACACCTAACACCTCACCCATCGCACACGGCACCTTCCCATCACACTGAACACCTCTCCCATCACACACGGCACCTTCCCATCACACCGAACACCTCTCCCATCACACACAGCACCTTCCCATCACACCTAACACTTCTCCCACACCGAACACTTCTCCCATCACACACGGCACCTTCCCATCACACCGAACACCTCTCCCATCACACACGGCACCTTCCCATCATACCGAACACCTCTCCCATCACACACGGCACCTTCCCATCACACCGAACACCTCTCCCATCACACACAGCACCTTCCCATCACACCTAACACCTCACCCATCACACACGGCACCTTCCCATCACACCTAACACTTCTCCCATCACACACGGCACCTTCCCATGCAATCGCAGAAGGTGCAACACCTGCCCCTTTACCTCTTCCATACTCGCCATCCAAGGCCCCAAACACTCATTTCAGATTAAGCAGTGTTTCACTAGCACCTCTTTCAATTTGTTCTATTGCATCGTTGCTCCCAATGTGGTCTCCTCTATATCGGAGAGACAAAACACCGACTGGGTGATTGCTTTGCTGAGCACCTTCGGTCTGTATGCAATCATTTTCCTGACCTTCCCATGGCTTGCCACTTCAACACACAACCCTGCTCCCATGCCCACACGTCTGTCCTTGGCCTCCTGCAATGTTCCAGTGAATCTCAACACAAACTGGAGGAACAGAATCTCATCTTCTGACTAGGTATGTTACAGCCTGTCGGTCTCAACATTGAATTCAACAATTTCAGATGATTATCCCTTATTGACCCCTCTGTTTCCATTCTGCTCTGTAATTAAATTTCAGTTATTTTATTTACCTTTCTTTATTTTTTTCACTGTTCTCTCTTTCTCTCGGTCCCCACTCTCTCATCACCTTTTTCCTCTCCTCTTCCCCCTTTGCAACCCTTCTCCCCTGTTTTCCATTCAGCCTCTGCTTCACCCATTCCCCCCACCCCCACATATTTTGTCACATCGCACTGGCTTCAACCTTGGTCATTCATAGCTCCTAATCACCCTATAATCTCTCTATGCACCGTCATTATCACCTCTTTATTGGTACCTTTGCTTCTGGAACCATGAGTCACCTTCTCTCAGCCTAGTATAAATGGGCCATGGGCACCCGCACGGGCCCCAGCTATGCCTGCCTCTTTGTAGGATATGTGGAACAGTCCATCTTCCACAGCTGCACTGGCACCACCCCCCACTTTTTCCTCCGCTACATCGATGACTGTATCGGCGCTGCCTCGTGCTCCCACGAGGAGGTTGAACAGTTCATCCACTTTACTAACACCTTCCACCCCGACCTCAAATTCACCTGGACCATCTCCGACTCCTCCCTCCCCTTCCTATACCTCTCCATTTCTATCTTGGGCGACCGAATCAACACAGATATTTACTATAAACCGACTGACTCCCACAGCTACCTAGACTACACCTCCTCCCACCCTGCCCCCTGTAAAAACGTCATCCCATATTCCCAATTCCTTCGTCTCCACCACATCTGGTCCCAGGAGGACCAGTTCCAATACCGAACAACCCAGATGGCCTCTTTCTTCAAAGACCACAATTTTGCCCCAGACATGGTCGATGATGCTCTCCACCACATCTCCTCCATTTCCCACTCCTCCGCCCTTAAGCCCCACCCCTCCAATTGCCACCAGGGCAGAACCCCACTGGTCCTCACCTACCACCCCACCAACCTCCATATACAGCGTATCATCCGTCGTCATTTCCGCCACCTCCAAACAGAGCCCACCACCAGGGATATATTTCCCTCCCCTCCCCATCAGCGTTCCAAAAAGACCGCCCCCTCCGTGACTCCCTCGTCAGGTCCACACCCCCCACCGAACCAACCTCCACTCCCGGCACCTTCCCCAGCAACCGCAAGAAATGCAAAACTTGCGCCCATACCTCCCCTCTCACTTCCCTCCAAGGGATCCTTCCATAACCACCACAAGTTCACCTGCACCTCCACACACAACATTTATTGCATCCACAGCACCCGATATGGTCTCCTCTGTATTGGAGAGACAGGCAGCCTAGTTGTGGAACGTTTCAGAGAACACCTCTGGGACACCCGGACTAACCAACCCAACCACCCCGTGGCTCAACATTTCAACTCCCCCTCCCACTCCACCAAGGACATGCAGGTCCTTGGACTCCTCCATCACCAGACCATAGCAACATGACAGCTAGGGAAGAGCGCCTCATCTTCCGCCTGGGAACCCTCCAACCACAAGGGATTAACTCAGATTTCTCCAGTTTCCACATTTCCCCTACCCCCACCTTGTCTCAGTCCCAACCCTCGAACTCAGCACCACCTTCCTAACCTGCAATCTTCTTCCTGACCTCTCTGCCCCCCACCCCCACTCCGGCCTATCAACCTCACCTTATCACCCTCACCTTAACCTCCTTTCACTTATCGCATTTCCAACGCCCCTCCCCCAAGTCCCTCCTCCCTACCTTTTATCTTAGCCTGCTTGGCACACTCTCCTCATTCCTGAAGAAGGGCTGATGCCCGAAACGTCGATTCTCCTGCTCCTTGGATGCTGCCTGGCCTGCTGCGCTTTTCCAGCAACACATTTTCAGTTCTGATCTCCAGCATCTGCAGTCCTCACTTTCTCCTAGTATAAATACCTCCCTATTTCTCCCTTTTTTTCAGCTTTGACAAAAGGTCAGTTAGACTTGAATTGTCAGCTTTTTTCTCTCCTTACAGATGCTGCCAGACCTGCTGAGATTCTCCAGCATTTTCTCTTTTGGTTTCAGATTCCAGCATCCGCAGTAATTTGCTTTTGTCCATGACTATCACCTTGTGGGTTTAGGTCCTGTAGGGCTCTGGTTTACACTCAGTGATTTGCTGATTTTAGGTGGTTCGAATAATCCCTGGTTCTGGACACCAGGTTTATTTAGGGACTGTGAAATGAATCTCTGTGTTTATTTAAATTCAAAAGGTGAGAATAATACAAGAAATTAAAGTAAAAGCACTAAACAGTGAAATTAACACTATCAATACTGTATTTGGAGGACATTAATTAACTACACTATTAAATTAGACACAGATTAAATACTTATTGGAACCAGAACAGCAGCTTTAATCACAGAAACCTTAATCAGGCTTTGTTCCCTTGGGTTCCCAAAGCACTGTCACCTCCTGCCTTCCCCTCCCCTGCTAGCTAGGTTAGAACTTCGACATCTCGGGAATTTAATCTCACACTGAGGAAAAAAATTAAAAATCACACAACACCGGGTTATAGTCCAACAGGTTTAATTGGATTAAATTTGTTGGACTGTAACCTGGTGTTGTGTGATTTCTAACTTTGTACACCCCAGTCCAACACCGGCATCTCCAAATCATGAGGAAAATAACTGTTTTAACGTGAGTCTCGTTGCTGAGGTTGTTGCTGTCAATTGTCTTGGTTTGGAACAGACCTATGTCTGGAAGCTCTTGTTTGAACAGCGCTTGTTTGGCTTCCCCCCTTTCGGATGTCCTTTATTCTGTGGATGTTCTTGATTTGGCTGCCTGAATCAGCTTCCCAGTTCATCCTCTGTGATTCTTGGTTCTGAGGCTGCTTGTTGGGGCTGGAAACCTGAGGGGAGGCTGTTTATTGTTGACTGTCTCTCAGGTCAGATCAGGGCTAGCAGTTATACAGACAGTGTGCCCCCATTATGTCCTCTCAAATCTGTGTTGCTACTGTGTTTCTGGTGTTCCCTTTGAGGTCAATTGGCTTCCTGATAGTTAAGAGTATGTGTGAATGTATTTTGATTGAAGTTGAATGTCTAGTATCTCTGAGGGTCCATACTGCCTGTGCTGAGGTGTAAAAGTTAGTTTTTGTCCAGAGTGTAAGGTTTGATTGATTGTTCTCTTAAAGAGGTATAAATAGGAATCAAAAACAGAAGTTGTTGGAAAAACTCAGCAGGAATGGCAGCATCAGTGAAGAGAATCAGAATTAATATTTTAGATCTAGTGATCCTTCCTCAGAACTATAAGTTGGAATTCCAGTTTGAACAATAGCCCCCGCAATTCTGCAAAGATTTTCCAGGTGCCATGAAAATCTGAAGTTTCACTTTTCTTTGTTTTTTTTCCAAAATTAGAATGTGCAAAGCTGCTTTAAAGATTTGAAGTGAATGATCAAAGTCAGCAATCCTGAGGGTGGCACAGTGGCTCAGTGGTTAGCACTGCTGCCTCACAGTGCCAGGGACCCGGGTTTGATTCCCACCTAGGGTGCCTGTCTGTGTGGAATTTGTATATTCTCCCAGTGTCTGCGTGGGTTTCTTCTGGGTGCTCTGCTTTCTTCCCACAATCCAAAGATGCGCAGATCAGATGAATTGGCCACGCTAAATTGCCCATAGTGTCTAGAGGTCATACTGGCACTGGAACGTGTCCAGCGTAGATTCACACGGATGATCCCTGGAATGGTTGGTCTAACATACGAGGAACGGCTGAGGATCCTGGGATTGTATTCATTGGTGTTTAGAAGATTAAGGGGAGATTTAATAGAAACTTACAAGATAATACACGGCTTGGAAAGGGTGGACGTTAGGAAATTTTTTCCGTTAGGCGAGGAGACTAGGACACGTGGACGCAGCCCTAAAATTAGAAGGGGTCAATTCAGAACAGAAATGATGAGACATTTCTTCAGCCAGAGAGTGGTGGGCCTGTGGAATTCATTGCCGCAGAGTGCAGTGGAGGCCGGGACGCTAAATGTCTTCAAGGCAGAGATTGATAGATTCTTGATGTCTCGAGGAATTAAGGGCTACGGGGAGAATGTGGGTAAGTGGAGTTGAAATGCCCATCAGCCATGATTGAATGGTGGAGTGGACTCAATGGGCTGAACGGCCTTACTTCCACTCCTATGTCTTATGGTCTTATGGTCTTAAGGTCAAGGGGAATGGGTCTGGGTGGGTTATTCCTTGGAGGGTTGGTGTGGACTTTTTGGGCTGAAGGGTCTGTTCCCATACTGTAGAGATTCTATTCTCATCTAAACAAGAAAAAGGTGAATAGTTATTGGATCTAGCTGACAGTGTTAATCAATAGATTTGGAAAAAAGGTTTTGGAGGATGGTAAACATAGGACAGAAACAGAACACTGACCAGGCCTGAAAATTTCAGACTGTATGTTTATTTGTGGAATTAATGAAATAGGATATGCACAACAGAGCAGTTGAAAGAGTACAAAGTACATACAAAGCCATGTGTTTGAAGTAAATTGCGAAGCTGGGGCCAAAAATGCAACAGAGAGTTTTGAATTCTGGCAAAGGGATTTTTTAATTGAATCTAATGATCAGATATTTCAGAAAAGATAATAACTGCCAAAGATAGAATTTGAAAATAGAAAGTTCTTTAATGTTTTTGAAACAAAAAAAGTATTCACTTAGGATTTTTTAATGTCCCCAAATTTTAAAAAAAGGCAAAATAGACTAAATAGAAGTTGTTTTCTTCATTAAAAAAAACACAATAAACACTTGAATTTGAGTGGGTCACTGGAGTACATTTCACATCCTGTCATGCTCATTATTCCCTGGAACACACAGAAAATGCTCTAAATCTCAACAGGTCAAACTACAGCTATGGAGTGAGAAACAGAGTTAAAAGGCATAAATTTAATTGAATAGACTCAAATGTATCACTCTAGAAAGCTGTCTGTAATTGCAGTGAGGCACTGAAGTGCTCTTTAACTCAGCCATGCCATTAGCATCCCATTTCTGTGTTTATTAGTCTATAAGAGTGTTGCTGACATGACACATAAAATCTGCCAAAGGAAGGCTTTCTAGTGAAAGGGTCATAATGGCTGAACTGTACCTTGATTTCTGTGGCTTCACAAATGTAAAGGAGATCTGAGAAGGCTTCCCAGCCTCCCAGTCTCAACTTTTACCCAGATGTCCAGCTATGGGATCTGAGGCACTAAAATAAAATGATGTTTGTCAGTGTATGTGGAAGAAGCTGGCTTCACAAATCAAATGGCCTAGGAAGCATGAAACCTGAATGTGAACCCTTCTCAAGGGTAATGAAGAGTAAGCAATAGATGCTTGCTGAATTAGCCAGTGCATGAATACTGGTGGTGTAGTGGAAATATCACTAGATTAGAGTGACTGTTCTGGGGGCATGAGTTTAAATCCCACAACTATTAAAATCAGTAATTCTGGAATACTCCCAGCAATGATGATCTTTACAATAAATTTGGGGCAGCTCAGTGGTTCACACTGCTGCCTCACAACACCAGAAATCTGTGTTCAATCCAGCCCCAGGCAACTTTTTGTGTGGTATCTGCACATTCTCCCCATGTCTATGTGGGTTTCTTCCGGTACTCTGGTGTCCTCCTACAATTCAAAGATGTCCATGTATGGTGGATTGGCTATGCTAAATTGTCCATCATGTCCAGGGATGTGCAGGCTAGGTGGATTAGCATTGGGAACTGCATGGTTACAGGGATAGGTGTGGGGATGGGTTTGGTTGGGATGTTCTCTGGAGGGTCAGTGTGGACTCAATGGACCGAATGACCTGCTCCACATTGTAGGGATTTTATGAATTGATGATAACAAAAAGAAACAGTGCCTAAAAGGTTTAAGGAGGTTGGAAAGGCTGGCTGGTATAGCAACTAAGTGTCAAATTCCAGCATTCTCCTGCATAGCCCACCTCAGACCAACATACATTACAGCTTTACTTGATCATCATCCCCCTCCTTGTACCTAAGCTGATCAACCAGCTCAGAAACAGAGTCAGGGTGCTGAGGGTTAGGTAACAGGCCACTTTCACAGCCACTTCTACCTCTGTGTTTCATTTGGGAAAAAGGTGTTGTTCAAGGATGCTGCAAATGTGCGTGATCACCTTCCTTGAAAGCTTGACCCTCATGGGGTGCTAGTAAGAGGGGGTTATTAATTGGGAAGAGACAGAAATTCAAAACCCTTAATTCCATTCCTCATTAAAAATCTGTTTATCACAGTCGTGAATATACTTAAAGATCCAGCCCTCAACAGAGCTCTTCTACAAAGTTCCATAGATTCACTAACACCTGAGAGAAAACAAATCCTCCTCATCTCTGTCTTAAATGTGTGACTCCTTACTCTGAGACTAAAGGCTCACATCCTCGACTCTCTCATTAGGGGAAATCACGTTTCTGCATCTACACTGTCAAGTGCCTACAGAATATTGTTCTTCTGAGGAAGTATCACTGAACCTGAAATGTTAATACTGATTTCTCTCCACAAATGCTGCCGGACTTGCTGAACATTTCCAGCAATTTCTGTTTTCGTTTCTGATTTCCAGCATCAGCAGTTCTTTTGGTTTTTATTCACCCTTAGAATCGTGTTTGTTTCAATAAGCAACTCAGCACTCAGCAAGAACTCTTGCCTGTGGTCACAAGTAATCTGGACGTTGAGGGACTGAAATTTCTTTCTGTTTAGGAATCTGGCAGGATGTTGCCAGGGTACTCTGAATATCACATATACACTGTTCATAGCCTTTTGTACATGAGATCCTCAGCCTGACTTAATGGATGTGATTGGATCACTGGCAAAGGGGGAATGGTGTAGAATGGCACCCCCTGGAATGTCCTCAGATGAGAAGGCCCATTTATGACACAGTGGTAGAGTCCATACTCTGAGACTAGAAGGTCTGGATGCAAGTCCAGAGGTGTCCAATAACCTCTTTGAACAGGTTGGTTAGAAAAATAGGTTAATTTTTTTCAAAAAGGCAATCTCTGTCTATCATTCCTCTTCCCTGCCAGAACAAAATGGCACCTCCCTCGTCTTTTGAGGGGATGGGGCATTTGAAGTCAAGGTTCCTCAGACTTCCCTCACCAAACCAGTGGTTGAACTTATCCATGGCTTGAAGTCAGTGCACATCCAACTATTACTGGTAGCTTTTTCAGACCTGGCATTTATGTCAACCACTTCCCAGTTGAGGGGTTGGTAGAAATGGGCCTAAGGGTTGGTAGAAATGACCTTTTGTTTTTGCCTGGGATTAGCAAAAAGCATAGAAAAGCAAAGATTCATTTGTGCTCTGAGTCACTGCCTTTCCTAAGGTTTCATGAAGATGCCAATGTTTGATGTGTAGCCGGGAATAGAAGATTGGAGGATATCACACCAGTTGGCTGCAGATTCTTAATCTCCCCTTCACCAGCAAGTTCTCCTTGCTCTCCTTCTAGCTCAGTGGCCTGCACCTGAAAGAGGTCAGCAGCCTCAGGTCAGGATAGATTCATATTTAATACATATGTTGGGAGAGAAGCATTAAGATACGTCAGCAAGGGTGCATGTATACTAAAGCTACAGGGAGAGATGTTAGTTCCCTGAAAAGTGATTGTCTGTATGTATTCTTTATAAGAGGAGTGTAATATGGGGAAAGTTGTATGTCAACAGATTCTGAATGAAAAGAGGTTCAGTGTCATCAAAGGGCATCAGTTGACATTTAGCCTTAAAGCACCTGAGATGCCAGCAAAGCTGTTCATTCTGAAGCCATCTTCTATGGTAGCATCCTTGTTTGCTGAACATCTTACCAAGACACTCTCTGACGTCCACAATCTCCCATTAATGATGAAAGTTAGTGGGTTACCACTTTAATACTTTAGCTCCTTTTTAGTTTATGTGAACCCAGTATGTGAGAAGCAGTGCCACAGTGGTGCAAATAAGGCTAAATTGCAAGGGAGGAGTGGGCAGAATCTCCTGCCTGCCAGGCCAGTAAATGTTGTGTTTTACCCATGCATATGTGTGTAATGAGCTGAGAAGAATGTAATCACACGGAAAACCCAACCTGCTGCTGAGCAGAAGTTCCTCCTACTCTTAAGGCCACCTCCAGGCACAATCTTTGAAAACAACAAGATTTCAGCCAAAGTAATAGAACAGAAATTCTGCCTGCAGGCCTGTGTTGATGGTGTCACACTGCTTTGAGCTGAATTTCTGGTTCCATCCGCACTGCCTCTGAAGCAGCTTGCTGTTACTTTAGGTACCCCTTTTAAAATCGCAAATCAAATAAGATTACTTACTGTGTGGAAACAGGCCCTTCGGCCCAACAAGTCTACACCGACCCGCAATCCACCCATACCCCTACATTTACCCCTTACCTAACACTACGGACAATTTAGCATTGCCAATTCACCTAACCCGCACATCTTTGGACTGTGGGAGGAAACCGGAGCACCCGGAGGAAACCCACGCAGACACGGGGAGAACGTGCAAACTCCACACAGTTAGTCGCCCGAGTCGGGAATTGAACCCGGGTCTCAGGCGCTGTGAGGCAGCAGTGCTAACCACTATGCCACTGTGCCGCCCACTAATGTGGTGAAGTGTGACATATATTGTGGATTAGATTGTTTAGGTTAGACAATGTGACAGTGATCACAGTTATTGTTCTCCATTTTCATTCGATATGAAATTGTCACTTAATGCTTTGTATTCATTTTTGGGACAGGAAATGTAAGAAGTGTCAGTGAAGAGGAAAATCAATCAGAGAGGGTCACTAATCTCAGATTTTCACAACGGCTCTCCTTAATGTCCATAGAGACAGGTTCTCTATCAATTACACACTCTTAAAATTGGAAGGCCTAGCAGAGACCCTCAGCATCAGAGGAGGAGCAAGTTCGATGTGGAAGCACTCTCTTACTAACCTCTTTAAGAATTTCCATAAAGACCAGGGAAAGTTGCCAGGCCACCGCTTTGGGATGGGGTTGGAGGTGGCAGTTGAATGGAGGTGGGTGTGGTGAATGTTGGGTTCCCACTGCAGGATGGTGTTTAGCTGAACCCCTACCCTGTGCCAATCAATAGATCTGTCTGGAGCACTGGCTACTAGCTCCCTGGCCTGCTGCTGGATGCTGTGGAGCAACTGCAAAGAGATTGGAACAGCACACATTCCAAAGAGTTGAAAATCCTCACCATGTCACAAGAGACTGTGACTTACACCCCTAGCTTACACTGTCCTGCAATAGATACAAGACATCTAATTTATACTAGCTTTTTTTCCTTCTAACCCTCTCTATAAACCTAAAGATAGTGCAAAACAGGTGCTGACATCATTTAAGCAATGCCCTAAAGATTTGTGTAATTAAAGAGTTCTTGTGTAACCTACACCAATATGAGATATTCTGAAACAGATAGTTATAGAGTTGCTATTTTCAGCAGCGAAGCACAGAGAAAATTGACACTCCATATGGAGCTAATACACATGTTAGGGCTGAGTTAGACTTCCAAACAATGCTCCCCTAGCAACTGAAATAAAGCATTATTGTACATATATAAAGTAAAAATATATAGCTAAGTATACAATAACCTATTTCTAAAATAAACCAGATCATTAATTGACTACAATGAGCAAAGTGATAAGCTAGCCTGCAGGAAAATATACACAATTGTTTATTACAAGAGCCATCTGGACTTTCCCAGAACCAGAAGTACCTCTTTACAAAAGGGGCTTTAATTATAAGATGCCAGATCTCAATTTATCTTTCATCAATAACATAGGTCATATCATCATCTTCAGAAATAATTACCATGTTAATCTTAACAATAGTCATCAAAACAGCATCTTAACTCCCCGTACTTTTTATTCATTGAATGAAGTCTGGTGTCTTATTCCTGGCCAGTAGATTAAGGGGTTTGCCAAGCATTCAGATCTCACAGCTAGCTTTCACTGACTTCCATACGCCCTAGAGCTTCGCATTGCTGCAAATGTTATTCTTTAGGATAATTGGTCAACTGAACAGTCTTCCAACTTCCTTTAGAAAACAGACCATTAACTTAATAGATGCAGTAAAACAATAGTTAAAAATCTTAGTCTTTTATATAAACCTAAAATCTAATGGTGTTTTTATGACTGAATGGCTAGAAGTGGGAATTGTGAACAAAAAAGAACTGCCTCTACTCTGTTACATGTTCCCCTAAAGAGACAGAAGACAATTTCTCAGCTTGTTTGTGATCCATTGAATTAGAACCAAAACTGCATCAATATATCTGGACATCTGTCTTTATACTGAGGCTTATTTCCAGAATAGAATTTTCAGAACTGAATGGGCTGTGCTCATGACTCTGACCTCTTTTGACATCCCAGGTGATTGTTCTATTACATTTTGCTACTCTTCTGGCAGCATCAGATAACCTCTAGTTCCGAAGATTTGAATTAAATTCTATTAAAGGGATATAGCATTCCATAGATAAAATGACTGCTACAAATTTTGTTTAATTTGTTTGCAAATTGTACACTGACTTGAATTACATCATAAAGTACAGACAAATGAAAAATGACAGTGCTTGATGGCTGCTCTCCCAAAAGGGATAAGATGTATCATTTATTTTTCATGAAGCCACTGGAAAAGACCTAATGGTGGGTGGGCAGTGTTGTTTTTCCCATTGCAATACATCATCTACTCAAAGTTAACTTGCTGTCCAATCAACACCTTTCTTCCCACAGCGTAAATTGTTGTGATTGTTTGAAATCTGAAATTCTTGCATTTTTCCTAATGAGCACAAGATGAAGAGCTTTGCCAATATATCTCTCTCTTCTGTAATATTAGTATATAATCCTATTTACTTCCCACAAACTTCAAAAACAGTTACTGGATTTGTGGTGCTGGAAAAGCACAGAATTCAGGCAGCATCCAAAGTGCAGCGAAATCGACGTTTCGGGCAAAAGCCCTTCCTCAGGCTTTTGACCGAAACATCAATTTCGTTGCTCGTTGGATGCTGCCTGAACTGCTGTGCTTTTCCAGCACCACTGAGCCAGAATCTGATTTCCAGCATCTGCAGTCATTGTTTTTACCTTCAAAAACAGTGATATGTGTTGTTATGATCCCATTGAAACAAAGTTTAAAAAAACTACATTTTCCAAACAACTTTAGTGGAAAACTCAAAAGCCAGGAATTCACTTTTTAAAATTTTTACTGCAACAATCAAACCCAAAATCAACAAAATTTAAACATTAATGAACAGCAAACTTGTGGCAAGTATAAATTGCACGTTAAATGATGGACACACAATTAATGCAGTTCTTGCAAATTTACTCAGCCCTCCACTTGGCATTAATAACATTCACAAAGATCCTTTAATATGCGTGTCTTTCTCACAAACAATTCCAGTGCCTCTTTTTTTTTTCCAGAGAATAACAGCAAACTACCATGTCAAGCTCCATGGGTATGGTCTGTCCCAAAACAGCAAGGGTTTGCAGGATCTTGCCAACTCTGTTAATGATGATTTTGTTGGCATGGATCCATTAATATGATCTTCAAGGAACTGAAACAGAAGCAGTAACTGTGGATTTGTCTGTTTGCGATCCTGATTCCAAGCTCTGTTGTCTTGAGCATGCCTATATTGTACCATCATCTGAGCTCAGATGGCTATGTCCTTTTACCTGGTTTCATGTGGTTACAATTCTCCAGATGTTCTGATTGGCAACTTTAGTTTCGGTCTTCATTTCCCTCAAAACCAAGAGCTTCCATTTCCTTTTGCAGTTTTGTCAGTATGGGTCTACCTCAAAAATTACAAGCTTTAAAACTATGAATTCCAGTAGACTGTCCTGTCACAAAATCACTTTGAAGGTGAAAATCGGAAAAAAGATGAAGACAAGCACATTCAAAGTTTTATTTTAATTTCTGGATCATTCAACCTTTTCGTTTTTTGTCTTTTTCTTGAAAATTAGCCCAACCTGAACGTTTCTCTAAAAGTCATTCACCAAACCTACTTGGTATTGCTATTCCTTCACTTTTGTTGGATCAAAATTCTGGAACTCCCTCCATAATAACACCGTGGGTGTACCTACACTAAATGTAACAATTCAAGCAGGCAGTCGGCAACCAACTCAACGGCACTTAGGGATGAGCATCAAATGCTGGCCCAACCACTGAACCTCACATCCCTGGAATAAATTATTAAAAAACTATTTTCCTTTCTCCAGCCTTTGAAAACCTCTTTATCATACTTATCTTCCTAAACAAGATTTTCACAAAGAAAATGAAGTAAAAACTTCCAACAGTCCTCATTTATAAAAGAAGGTGTAATGTTTCTAAATGCCCACTTTTTATTAATATTAAGCCATTTTATTAAATGTAATTGTATATTAACTGTTCTACTCAATTAGAAATAATGTAAGAGCAAAATGTTTTTCCCAATAGGAAATTTGTACTTAATTGGATTTGTGTATTATTGCAATCTTCCACAACCCCTATGAAAGGCTGCTAGTTGATGACACAAAACCTGATGAAGACATGTAATAATTTTACACCACTGTGATTTTAAATTACCATCATCCGTCATAGCATTCTTATATCTGTTCTACTGGCAGCAAATACAGTCAGCAGTGATATTTGAAAACAATTAATGCTGTTAGAGCAGCCGATGAGAAACCGAGCACAGAAAAGAGGAGTACTCTAATGAGGAAGCTAGGGCTTACAAATGCAGTCAGATAAAACTTGTACTGGTCAAAGTTATAGCAGCCTGTAAATTTTTTTTTTAAATGGGTGACGTGCAAACTGTATGACTGAGGGAAACCAGGTGAAGATAAAGCTAATAGGGCTGTTGAGATATTAGCTACATGACATGGAAAGGACCTAAAAACTCTGTAGACCCATTTTCATTGAAGCAACCATAATATAAAATAATATGAACCTTATGGGTATTCTCCAACACCTAATGGAAAAGTCAATCCTGAGCCCATCAATTCAGAAGCTGCCTGACCTGGAGTGATATTACACCAGAAGGTGCCTTAATTAATTCAGAGTGGTTCAGCATGTGGAATCTGTGAGGAAGTCCTGCCCTTGAAATCTGGTCGACAGTTATCCTTTCAATCGCAGCAATGCCAGTACTGGGCAGTGGATGTTGTTGAGACTATAGCAATGACATGAGAATGCATCCAATCATCCAAGATTTATCCTCAGCTGCACTCTACAGGCTCGGCAATTTCTAATCCCAGTTTTGTTCTTGTTCTCAAACATGAAAACATTAGAAATAGAGGCAAGAGTAGGCCATTTAGTCCTTAAGCTTGCTGAAGCATTCAGCTGTATCATGGCCTATCATTTATTATATTCTTTTACAGGACATGGACATTACAGACTAGGCCAGTATTATATGTACAATATTACTTATCCTTGAGAATATGGTGCTTATCCACTGTCTTGGTCCATGTGGTCTTCAGTTTGGCCTTACCTCTAGTTTCCTCCCTGTTTCTCATAAAACTTGACTCCCTCATAGATCTGTCTGCCTTAGTCTTGAATATATTCAATGACTCAGATTCCACTGCCCTCTTGGATGGAGAATTCTGAAGATCCCAGTGAGTGAAGAAACTCCTTTTCATCTCCATCTTAAATGGGCAACCTCCAGCTCTGCAACTATATTCTCTAGTTCTAATAACCCTGGACTCTAGAGGGGTAACATCCATTCAATATCTCCCCAATCAAACTCTCTCAGAATCAGACATGTTTCAGTAAGTCAAGCTCCCATTTTTCTGAACTCCAAGATATGACTCATTCAAAAGAAGACAATTACTTACTCTGTGGATGAAGGTCATGTAGAATAGCCTAACACTGCAAGTTGCTTCTGTCACAGTGTAGAACTGGCAAATGCTGGGGAGTTTGCCTCACTGCACTCATATGAGAACTTAATGGATAGCTCAGGGAAGCCACAGTGTGAAAATAAGCCATGTGTTATGAAACTATTTATTAATTATTCTGTGATAAATTATTTTATTTTCTGGTAATCTGTCATAAGTGTTGGTACCAAAAAACACAATCAGTTTCAGTATTTTCTCATTGTACATCTGGCACTCTCTATCATGTTTAATCATTACCATCAAAGAACAATTTGGAAAATCAATATGGAGTCAAGTTGACCATTTGAAAATGTCTTTGTTTGTCAAGACCACTTGAAAAAGTGGGTTGTCCCATTTCAATCAGGAGTTGAGCACTGAGCTAGCAGAAACAAGAAAAGATTGAGACAGTGAACAGAGTTCTTGAGCGATCCAGTCGGAGGGTAAGGTAAATGGAGCAAGAGAGATCACAAAAAAGACAAATCTCTGGTGAGAAGAGTGAATGCTCTGAGTACAAAATCAGATACAAAATTTAATATTTATCTACAATGAATTTTCACTTCTGAAATTTATTTAGCTTTGAGGAGGAATGTGGTGATGGAAAATTAACAGCTCTGCCCTTCTTTAGGTCCCAATAAAGGAGCTGATCAGAAACAACAAAGAACCCCCAGACGAACACAACCACCAAAGACACTGAATACTCCTGAAGACAGCACCTATTACAACCTCATCCATGTAAGTCACATCAGCACATCCTGTCATGTTTATCGTAACTATTTTATAGAAATGTAATCCAGTATACGTCCTGCTGGGGCTATCTGTTCACCTGGAACTTCTTAACTTGACTGCTCATTTTCTGCTCTTTTCCTTTATCCTTTTCATATACTTGCAATTTGTATATTACATACTTTTCAAGTGTTACTTTACGTATTTTTATAAATCCCTTTTAAATTGTGTTTTAATTCTCCCCACTGTAGTGAGCAATCCTTAATGAAAGCTCCTTTTCATCCTCTTTCATTCATCACATAATGATCTAGTTCAGTGGGGATAAAATTGGACATGATAGCAAACAGTTTTTGGATGCAATGATGTCCTTAGGTTCCACATAGTACATGCGTACACTTCTGATGTAGAGCACTGACCGCTATTTTGCAAAAGTGTTTGCTGGAGGAATACTTATTGTCCAATAGAAGTATACAAACTGATCATGGCATCAGTCATTGTGCCATTTTGAAGCTTCTCACTCCAGCCAGCTGCCTCTTAATCTCTCAAAACCGGACATATATTAAGCAGCATCTATACAACATAAAAAGATTACCAAATAGTTACAAGTTACTTGGTTAATTTCTTTCATAGAATCCCTGCAGCATGGAAACATGCCCTTCGGCCCTACAAGTCCACACTGATCCTCTGAAGAGTATCCCACCCTAACCCATTCCTCTACATTTGCCCCTAACGTACACACCTGCTGAACACTATGGGCAATTCAGCATGGCCAATTCACCTGACCCACGCATCTTTGGATTGCGGGAGGAAACCAGAGTACCCAGAGGAAACCCATGCAGACATGGGGAGAATGTGCATACTCCACACAGGCAGTGGCCCAAGGCTGAAATCAAACCCGGGTCTCTGTCACTGTTAGGCTGCAATGCTAAACACTGAGCCACCATGCCGCCCCTCTGGCTGTTGACGTAATTGTGCAAATTTCTGCAGCTTTGCACAGCTCTTCCAAGATTCAAAAGTCTAAGGAAGTGAAGTACATTTTACTGACTCCAAACCAATGGACAAATTAATTCCTCCAGAAGTTAAGCATTACAGGGAGAAGGAGCAGGGCTCACACTGAGCAGGACAATCTACTCTAACAGGGAGAAAGAAAGAAATATTATTTTTGACATCTACTGTTCCATAAGGAGATTTGATTGAAATTTTCCAACTGTAGTACAAACATTTTGATCCATAGAGCATGTCTCGAATGCTGTTGCCAATGACTATGCAAGTAAATGTGCTGATAAATATTTGTCAAGAGTGTGGTGCTGGAAAAGCACAGCAGGTTGGAAAATCGACGTTTCGGGCAAAAGCCCTTCCTCAGGAATGAGGCTGGGAGCTGAGGGTGTGGAGAAATAAATGGGAGGGGGGTGGGGCTGGGGGGGAAGTTAGCTGAGAGTGCAATAGGTAGATGGAGTTGCGGGTAATGGTGATAGGTCAGGGGGATGGTGGGTTGGTGGGGGGCTGGACCTGACGAGGGAGTCGCGGAGGGAACAGTCTTTACGGAAAGTGGATAGGGGTGGGGAGGGGAATATACCTTTGTTGTTGGGGTCCTTTTGCAGGTGGTGGAAATGGCGGAGGAGGATATATATGGAGGTTGGGTATTAGAAGGTGAGGACCGGGGGGTTTGAGGGTGGAGGGGTGAGACATGGATGATGGAGGGCTGGAGGGCATCATCAACCATGTAGGAGGGGAAATTATGGTCTTTAAAGAAGGAGGCCAACCGGTGTGTTCTGCAGTGGAACTGGTCCTTCTGGGAACTGATGCAGCTGAAGCAGTGGAATTGGGAATAACGGACAGCATTTTTACCGGAGGCAGAGTGGGAGGAGGTGTAGAGGTCAAGAGGGTATATCTTGGACTGTATATCTTATGCCTTCTAGTTTGGGACTCCCCTCAGCCTGGGAAAAAGACCTTGACTATTCCTTCAGCTTCTTAACATCGAACATTCCTGAATGCTCATCAAATTAATGTTTGTTGAACAACCTTCAATCAAATATATTCTTCTTTAAATAGGGAGACCAGAACTATACACTATACTCCACATGTGATCTCATCAAAGCATCATATAGTCATAACAAGACTTTTTGTTTGTACTCTAATCACTCGCAATAAAGGGCCTTCCATTTTAACTATTTGCTGTGCCTGAACACTAACTTTCTAACATGGATTGTTAATGAATCAGGCTAACTCAAGAACCCTTAAAAGTGGCAGAATGGACATGATTCCAGGACTCTTACCTCCATTCCAGTTTCTAGTGGTTTTTACCAGTGTGGGATAATGCGATGGTTATACAGACTGCCCTGCTTAGCTCAAGTTTTGGTCTGGGTAATTCAAATCCACTATGATCTCCAAATAAAATTGATGGAATCAAGCACTTCAATTTGACTTATGGCACTTCAGACATGTCAGGAAGTTTCAATGAATGGGAAACTAAACAGTCTCCTGCTTCTGGAATTATTTCATTGACAGAACAGTTATGTTGTTACAGTGGCCTCCATTATTTAAAGTTGTATTGGTATGGTTTAAGAGCTGAGGCCAATGTGAATATTTGGCTGAAATTTCAATTAATAGGAACCATTTATCTCAGCTACTTATTAAATATATTCCAAGGTTAGTAAAGGATTATTCCTCTATAATATGGTTTGTTAATAGATCTTTGCTTTTACAACTGACTGACCACTTGAAGGAATTTAGTTCATTTTCATTGGGTTTACAACATTTTCCCTAACAATTTGTGCACCTGTGGCCTCCCAAAGAGCTATGAGGGTGTTCCATTTTAGTCACTGAATGACTGCAGTGCTCTTATACCCTGTGTATCATCATGTGCATATTCCATCTTCATCTAATTCTTGCTATATAGGCAATGTACTTAATATGATTGCTATCGGTGTGAAATCTAATGACTATGCGTTTTCACCATTACTGCACTCTTGGATTTTGACCTTTGCATGTGCAGATTACACTCCATTATTTAGGGTCAAAAATGCAGGTGTATCTTTGACTCTCCAATTTCTTTTTACTACCTCTAATTGTGCCATAGTTTGTGCGTAGTCTGTCTAACCATCATTAGTACAATGCAATATTTTTGGATGCTTTAGCTGTCACAGAACTTGTTATGTCTGCATGTTGCAAGTGTAAATTGGATAAGTTTTTCAAAGAGCTGAAAGTGATCAAATTGGCTGAGTGAGCTCTTTCTGTGCTGTATCATTCTATAGTTCAATTGAACCATGGCATTGCAGCAACATTACAGCACGTTTGGACTTTGGCATTCTTAAGTAAATCTCAAAACTCGTGGTTACAGAAGTATGATTTTCTATCTGCCTTCAGGTTGAATGTTAACCTTCTGTAAATATGAAACGAGAAAGGTTAAGCAAGTCCTTGACATCAATATTTATCATTTGTAGTCTCTTAAGTGCTCAGGGGATATCTTACAAAACAATAAACTGTCACAGTGACAAAAGGATGCCTTTACATTTTATCTGCTCGTGTTTTCATTAAATGTAGTAAAAGACAATACCAACTATCTAAGTCCTGATAATATTGAGAATGCAGCCAGGTTTCGATGGTCTAAAAGCACCTAAAAGGGTTTTGCACAGTGTAGTTTTCATTAGGTAGAAGATATGTGCTTAATGTATATAAAGTCAGTATAAATTATCTATAAAGTATATTTCGACAATTTTAATTAAAGTGAGCACAGGAATGCAGAGCAAATGTTACCTACACTAAGAAAGATACTTTATTTGCACAGATGCAGAAATTCATGAACAAACTGAAATAAGTGCCATATTAAATTAATATTATTTTGTGTCAGACGCAGAGGCTGCAAGAATTTTGAATAGTTGTGATATTGCTCTGTGATCTTTGTCATCAGTTTTATCACGTCACAACACAATTTGTAGACAATATGATGGCATCAAAACAATATCGGACTCAGAGGAGCATGAGTATGGAACCCAGTTTGATTGTTTGGGTCTTCCCCCTCCCCTTCCTGATGTTTCCAAGTTCTCCCAGGTTAAAGTCAAGGTGGATTTCTAACTTATCTTAGTTCCCCATATTCCCATTTCAGAACCAGAATTGCCTCTATATAACTGGTTTGAAACATAAAATCAAAAACTAGAAAAGCTCTTGACATTTACATATCTCTGCTTCTGTACAATATTTCAAAACTATCCATCTTTTCTTAGCAATTTTGCATTTGTTGGTTGGCACTATTTTGTGCACCAAAGTGAAATTGTGTCATACCACTTGTTGTAAATTTTGGATTAGTGGTGCTGGAAAAGCACAGCAGTTCAGGCATCATCCAAGGAGCAGGAAAATTGAAATTTCGGGCAAAAGCCCTTCATCAGGAATACAGGCAGAGTGCCCGAAGGGTGGAGAGATAAATGAGAGGAGGGTGTGGTGTGGAGAAAGTAGTATAGAGTACAATAGGTGAGTGGGGGGTGGGGATAAAGGTGATACGTCAGGGAGGAGGGTGGGGGAAGGTACAATGGGTAGAGGGGGTGGGATGAAAGTGATAGGTCAGAGAGGAGGGTGGAGTGAATAGATGGAAAAGAAAAGAAGATAGGCAAGTAGGACAAGTCATGGGGACAGTGCTGAGCTGGAAATGCCCTGTTGTAAATGCTCCATCTCTTATCCATTACTAATCTGAATACTTAAAACTATGAAGGACAATTTTCTAATGGGTAGGCATTCCCACTAAGATTGTCAATAAGACTGCTTAGCTCAAGTTTTGGTCTGGGTAATTCAAATCCACTATGATCTCCAAATAAAATTGATGGAGTCAAGCACTTCAATTTGACTTATGGCACTTCAGACATGTCAGGAAGTTTCAATGAATGGGAAACTAAACAGTCTCCTGCTTCTGGAATTATTTCATTGACAGAGCAGTTATGTTGTTACAGTGGCCTCCATTGGTTAAAGTTGTATTGGTATGGTTTAAGAGCTGAGGCCAATGTGAATATTTGGCTGAAATTTCAATTAATAGGAACCATTTATCTCAGCTACTTATTAAATGTATTCCAAGGTTAGTAAAGGATTATTCCTCTATAATATGGTTTGTTAATAGATCTTTGCTTTTACAACTGACTGACCACTTGAAGGAATTTAGTTCATTTTCATTGGGTTTACAACATTTTCCCTAACAATTTGCGCACCTGTGGCCTCCCAAAGAGCTATGAGGGTGTTCCATTTTAGTCACTGAATGACTGCAGTGCTCTTATACCCTGTGTATCATCATGTGCATATTCCATCTTCATCTAATTCTTACTATATAGGCAATGTACTTAATATGATTGCTATCGGTGTGAAATCTAATGACTATGCGTTTTCACCATTACTGCCCTCTTGGATTTTGACCTTTGCATGTGCAGATTACACTCCATTATTTAGGGTTAAAAATGCAGGTGTATCTTTGACTCTCCAATTTCTTTTTACTACCTCTAATTGTGCCATAGTTTGTGCGTAGTCTGTCTAACCATCATTAGTACAATGCAATATTTTTGGTTGCTTTAGCTGTCACAGAACTTGTTATGTCTGCATGTTGCAAGTGTAAATTGGATTAGTTTTTCAAAGAGCTGAAAGTGATCAAATTGGCTGAGTGAGCTCTTTCTGTGCTGTATCATTCTATAGTTCAATTGAACCATGGCACTGCAGCAACATTACAGCACGTTTGGACTTTGGCATTCTTAAGTAAATCTCAAAACTCGTGGTTACAGAAGTATGATTTTCTATCTGCCTTCAGGTTGAATGTTAACCTTCTGTAAATATGAAACGAGAAAGGTTAAGCAAGTCCTTGATATCAATATTTATCATTTGTAGCTTCTTCAGTGCTCGGGGATATCTTACAAAACAATAAACTGTCACAGTGACAAAAGGATGCCTTTACATTTTATCTGCTCGTGTTTTCATTAAATGTAGTAAAAGACAATACCAACTATCTAAGTCCTGATAATATTGAGAATGCAGCCAGGTTTCGATGGTCTAAAAGCACCTAAAAGGGTTTTGCACAGTGTAGTTTTCATTAGGTAGAAGATATGTGCTTAATGTATATAAAGTCAGTATAAATTATCTATAAAGTATATTTCGACAATTTTAATTAAAGTGAGCACAGGAATGCAGAGCAAATGTTACCTACACTAAGAAAGATACTTTATTTGCACAGATGCAGAAATTCATGAACAAACTGAAATAAGTGCCATATTAAATTAATATTATTTTGTGTCAGACGCAGAGGCTGCAAGAATTTTGAATAGTTGTGATATTGCTCTGTGATCTTTGTCATCAGTTTTATCACGTCACAACACAATTTGTAGACAATATGATGGCATCAAAACAATATCAGACTCAGAGGAGCATGAGTATGGAACCCAGTTTGATTGTTTGGGTCTTCCCCCTCCCCTTCCTGATGTTTCCAAGTTCTCCCAGGTTAAAGTCAAGGTGGACTTCTAACTTATCTTAGTTCCCCATATTCCCATTTCAGAACCAGAACTTGCCTCTATATAACTGGTTTAAAACATAAAGTCAAAAACTAGAAAAGCTCTTGACATTTACATATCTCTGCTTCTGTACAATATTTCAAAACTACCCACTTTTTCTTAGCAATTTTGCATTTGTTGGTTGGCACTATTTTGTGCACCAAAGTGAAATTGTGTCATACCACTTGTTGTAAATTTTGGATTAGTGGTGCTGGAAAAACACAGCAGATCAGGCATCATCCAAGGAGCAGGAAAATCGACGTTTCGGGCAAAAGCCCTTCGTCAGGAATACAGGCAGAGTGCCTGAAGGGTGGAGAGATAAATGAGAGGAGGGTGTGGTGTGGAGAAAGTAGCATAGAGTACAATAGGTGAGTGGGAGTGGGGATAAAGGTCAGGGAGGAGGGTGGGGGAAGGTACAATGGGTAGAGGGGGGTGTGATAAAGGTGATAGGTCAGAGAGGAGGGTGGAGTGAATAGATGGAAAAGAAGATTGGCAGGTAGGACAAGTCATGGGGACAGTGCTGAGCCGGAAATGCCCTGTTGTAAATGCCCCATCTCTTATCCATTACTAATCTGAATACTTAAAACTATGAAGGACAATTTTCTAATGGGTAAGCATTTCCACTAAGTTTGTCAATAAGAAAATCCCTTTCAAAAATGATTTGACTGAGACACTTCTGGATGTTAAACATTGACTGAAGTCTGGGTTTCTGAAATGAGGAATGGCCCTTCGATATATAAAATTTATATCAATGGTCTAGGATGCCACAATGCAGATTGACCATGGCCTCAGACCATAAGATGACATCTAAGCATTTAGGTCATCTGTATGTTGAACTTCTTAAAGGGCAGTCTTTATTCAAATGATAGCGAAACAGTTTGAACTGAAAAGCAACAATATTCCAGGACACTGTGACTCACTTGTTTGGCACTACATCCACAAACTTCCACTTCCTTCATTGCCAATACTCAGTAGCAGCAGTATGTACAAGATGCTCTGCAGAAATTCACCAAAGATCCATAGACAGTACTTTTCAAACCTACAACCAATACCGTCTAGAAGGACAAGGGAAGCAGATACACAGGAACACCACCAACTGCAAGTTATCCTCCAAGCCACTCACCGTCCTGACTTGGAAACATATTGCCATTTCTTCATTGTCACTGAGTCAAAACCTGGGAATTTCCTCCCTAACAGCACATGGACTGCAGCAGCTTGTCAAGGGCAACTAGGGACAGGCAATAAATGTTGCCCCAGGTAGTAGCATCAACATCCCAGAAGTGAATAAAAACAATACTTTATCTTTAATAAGCTGATATTTTTGAGATGTCCTAGAAGTGCAGTATTATTATGCTTAATGAAAAGCATTCCTTCCACAATTTGCTTACTCTGTAGACTAGAAAATAGATATTGAAGCAACAAAGATTACTTATAATAAAATGTCTTTATTTTCCTAAGTCTGGCCCTAGCTACACATGATTACTTCTGCAAATCACGCAAAATTAGTTGTGTTAGAAAAGACATTTCTGAGGCAAACCACAAACTCCCTGCCAAATCCCCCTCCCTCCCATTCCATCTACCACCACGACCAAGTGAATAGAGCAGCATTGTATAGTTTTGCTTTCAGATGCCCATTGTGACATATTGACTGCTGCCAGGCAATCTAACAGTGAGTGCAAGAATATCTCCTCTTCGTTCTAATGCAGTGCAATTTATTAGACTGCATATGTTAAAATAGATAGGAAGACATTCTTAGCAATGCCTAATATTTCAGTTTTGTAACTGGAATTGTAAACATGTTATTTTCATATACACAGTTGCAATTTCAGGACTCATATTACTCAGAATAAAATTCCCTACACACATGACTGCAGACTATGATCGAAATAAATAGAGACTCGATTATAGCTTTGATCTTTCACTTAATGACTTTGTAGAAATTATACAGATTTGGTGGGCCTGCAAATGAAATATAGAAAATAGAACTTTGTAAAAGTTACTTTATTTTGTTCTGAGTACCAATGCTTTTATATATCTGAAAACAAAAGATGATTAAGTTGCATAGAGCAGATTTTTGGCATAGTAAATATTACAACAAATGCCTGGTCTACAGAAAGGAAAATATTTCAGAGTGGATCTGAAGCAACCATTGGGATCAAGCTCTCCTTGCCCAACTGTGCCTGGCATCCCTGGGCAGGAAAAGTACAAATGTTCTGTAGCAAAAGCCATAGCAGAAAATATTGAAAATGCACAGCAGGTGCAGCAACATCTGTAAGGAGAAGCAGAATGCATGTGCTTGGCTTCTAAACCTCACTATCAAAGATGGAGTTGGAAAACCACACTGAGTGGGAAACAGTCAGGCACAATTGTTTTTATATAAATGGCCCATTAATATTTGGTGGTGATGTCACCATACAATTTAGGTTGGTGGTTGGGATTTTCAAAGATGGATGGATAGTCAGAAAGCTTCCACTTGGAAGTAGCAGCAGAAGACCATGCACTCAAGTTTAGGAGAAGGTGTATCAATACAGACAGCACTTCTGCACTCCAGCCAACCCTTCCAGAAAAGGGCCCAGGGTGGGAAGCAACCAGCACACAGGCCAACAGCAGTATTCTTAAGAACTCCTTTCCAGAAACTAGCATGTGCTCTAAATCCACCCCAATGTTTCAGATTAATGATCCTATATCAAAATTGAGAGAAATTCAATAACAGTTCCATGAGCTTCTTCAATTAGAGACAAAAAGAAACTGCAGATGCTGGAATCCAAGGTAGACAAGCAGGAGGCTGGAAGAACACAGCATCAGGAGGGGAAGACTTCTCCACCTTCTGATGTTGCCCGGCTTGCTGTGTTTAACTAGCCTCCTGCTTGTCTACTGTGAGCCTCTCCACTAGATTTCACATGTTTTACACCACTGAGGCTGTACAGGATTTAACATTCAGGCAGTTAAGACAAAACGCTACCTCGATATCGGTATAGGAGTTCTACCAATGTTACTTACTGTTATTTTGTTTTCAACAGAGATCTGTGCAAGATGGAAAAAGAAGACCTCGGAAAGACAGGTATTCGCACTATTTTCTTCAGTTAGAATATTGGTTTTAATAAGGAAAGTCTCCTGTTTCCTTTCTTTAGTTAAGCTGTGAACCTGTTACTTGTATTCAGAAATTTGTTACGAGTAGCAAATGGGAAACAGCTTTCCTCCAAGTCATCAAAACTTTGTTTCTTTTGTTGTACAGAACAGCAATTTCTAATCAAAATGATACAGGTAACAAGAATACATTTTCTTAGAGCCGTAGTGTCAGAGTCAGTGTTACATTCCACAATAATCCAAAAGCAATATGTTTTGCAACTCAGCAATGTTGTCCGAGATAAGGAGCAAAGATGGGCTTTGCTTCATTTTCAAGAGAGGATGTTGGGACGTGAGTTCCTCTAAGAATATTTCACACATTATCTTGTAGTGAGCTAGAGCTGGAAAAGTCAAATAACTGCACAGAGGCAACAGTAAAATTAATTGGAGGTAGACGATGGTATTTTTTGGGAAGAAATTCTGGTTTATTCAGTGAATCTTTTGAGTTTAGTAAACTTACAGAATTTGTTCATAATAAGGATGTCTAATAACGTATCATGAAAATTAATCTAAAATCTTAACTTGGATGTTGAATTTCATAACGTTGAAAACAATAAGGTTCAGGAAGATTTTCACCACATCGTTCAAATTACTGTCTATACAATGATGAATTAATTATGACTTTCCATGTCCTGGCTTCGCATAATTTCAAGAAGTGGAAGAACAAATCTAGATTTTAAAATTCTGCAACACTTCCCCAAAACAAGGTTGACTGATTCTGATCATTTTGATTTTCAATACATGTAGTGAAGCAATTTATTTCTGGGGTAAAACAACCCACTGAGTGCAAACAGACATCAATCACCTACCAGTAAACTAACTTTGCTTTGAATATGTTGAATGATACAGCCTGGTACAACAAGGTCCTGTACATTTGCAATAAAACATCTCTATCATTCGACATATTCTGCACAAAATAGTTTTACAGAATAGTAATTCACTGACTGAAAAAAAATCTCCTCAGCCCTATTTTAAAAGGCAGGCCTGTTATTCTTAAATTGTGTCCCATAGTTCTAATGTATCCCTACAAAAGTATCTTAGTATCTACCATGTTTCAATAAGGTCACCTCTCATACTTCTAAACTCCAATTGGTATAGTCTCATCCTGTTCTTCAAAAAATTAACCATTTCATCCAGGGAATGAGATGAGTGAACTTTCTCTGAATTGCTTCTAGCATAGTTATATCCATTATTGGGAGACTAGAACTGTACAGACTACACCAGATGCAGTCTCAACAAGGTCCTGTACATTTGCAGTAAAGCGTCTCTATCATTATATTACATCTTCCTTGCAATAAACAGCAGAACATCATTTGCATCTACCTGCTCAATAGGCAACACTAATATCATTCAAAAAATACAAAACAATTAAGGAGAAAAAGGGAAGAGAAAATAAATACAGTAGCACTCACCAGAAAGAAAGTACTTGGAAAAGTACTGTACAAGATGCCAACAGGTCCCATAGATCCAACTGATTTCAAGCTTAGATTTAAATGTTTATTGTCGCATGTACAGAAGTGACAGGAATACAGTGAAATGCATATAATGTCACTACACAAGGCACCATCTTAAATACAAGTACCTAGGTACAGAATCAGAAGAACAAAGTAGAAAGGAAGAAAGAACAAAGTTAAAATTTAAACATTACAATAATTATTCGTATAAAGTAGAAGAGTAAGGCAGAAAGCTAAAAGTCAAACATTATAGTCTTTCAAAAGTGCTAGCATATTAAAGGAATTAGCTATAGATAGAGTGGATGCATTGGTAGTAACCTTATGAGAATCCTGACATTTTGGAAAGTTCTAGCGAATGGGAAATTGCTAATGTAACAAACACCCTTATTAGAAAAAGGAAAAAAATAGAAGTTAAATATAGACAGTTAGTTTAATGTCTGTCATTGAGTAAATGTTAAGATTCTATTATATAGAATATAAGAGCATTGAGTTTAGAATTATGTGAAATACCAAACACCGTCAGTATGGCTTCATAAAGAAATCAAGTTTATCAAAATTTCCAGACTTCTTTGAGAAGGTAACAAGTGGGATAGGTAAAAAGAATGCAGTGAAAAGGTAAAAGGATATAATACAGTTGTATTTTCAGAAGGCATTTGATGTGTAACCGCACATGAGGCTAATTAATACGACTCCATGATGTTAGGACAATAAATTAATATGAAAAGGAAATTGGCTAACTAATAGAAGGCAAAGTGGAATCTTACTGGGATCCAACTGATGTGAGTTAATTGACAAACAGTTCTGTTAAGGAGAACAATTATTCTTCTAAAGAACATAAGTGTTGATATTTAATTAATGATCAACAATCTGCTGAATATTCAAAATGACCAAAACAATTGATGGTAACAGATAAAACATCTAGTTAAGTTGAATACAATCTTCTCCATAAAATTCTGTGCTTCTAGGCTACTCATTTTTTTTTATAAAAAGGTACCATTTTTAATTGCGTCCATGAGATTGACCGCGATAAGGTTAGGGTTAGGGTTACGATTAGGGTTATTTCAAATGTCCAGAACCCAGAGAACCCTTGTTTCGGAAATTGGGCTTGGGTCTGGATCATCAGTGTGCTCATTACAGCAAGCCATCAAAACTTCAGTTTCAATGGAGGCAGAGTTAATTGATACGTGGTGGGGTGGTGGGGAATGGTAACGAATTGGTCATAGTGGTAGCGGTGGAGGGAATAGAACTGGGACACCAGGGAAAGGAGTCTGATTTTGGGCATAGAAAAAAAGTTTCTGAATTCTCAAGTAGGTCAGGGTAGATGGAGTACTGCAAACCGGGATGCTGGAGGGAATTGTTATTCTTCTAGAAAATGAATTACTGTGAGAGAGACATTTTTTTTCAAAACGTTCACGTTTTTCAATCAAAAAAGCAGATTCAATGATGCTGACCTTATTCAAGACAGTCTGGAGCTGTTCAAATTTATGCAGCTCCCAAAGATCAACTGCCCTGTGATGGTTCCATCACCTTGGAAGACAAGCCCATAAGGAGCTGCTTCATTACCATTTTGCGCCCAATTAACTCTGTACTTAACTAACTGAAAATTTTGTTTCCAGTTCGCACTTGCTCCCTTACCATTTTGTTAAAATTTGACAAGGTCAGAAACTAAAATGGGATGTCATGATGCACAAAGTTAGTGCTAATTTGTGTTTTGGTCACCAACCTCCATCACAATTTAATGAAAATCCAACCCCCAGTGTTATAATCAAGTTTTTGAAAACTATATATCATAATTATGTACACAGTAAATCTCTCACTGCTTTGTACAATGATGGATCACAGCTCTAACTCAGAAAAGCATCCCTCCCAGCACAAGCACATGGACTCACCTAGACCATATGAAATGTCCACCATTCCCTGTGCCACATTCTGCTTGATTGTTCTGCTTTGCCATGCCTTAAGCTTAGTTTTGCTTTACTTTAATTTGCTTTAATCTAATTTTGAACAATTTACTCTAAACTGGGGATTAGTAGAAAGTAGAAATTCCTCAACCTTACTGCAAATTAGCTCCTTTCTTGTATCTACAAATTCTTCCTTTCCTGATACTGATCCTTTCCTGAAAGTTCAATTTTTCAAAGTTACTGGAGTTAAAATGTAGCCCCTTGCAGCAGCTCCTCAACAACTGATCATAATTCATGACTTTTCTGTGATATTGCTATTAATATGTTTCTCTGCTGCCACACCTTCTGGAGCCTCCAGCCTATTTGCCTCTGTTCTAGATGGTAAGTGTGATAAATCTTGTTCCTCAGACTGTATTCATGCTGCTGCCTGCTTGGTTTTTCTTGCACAGGGCCACTTTTCTGCCTCTGTTCCTAAAGGTAAGTGCTGTTGGCCTCTCTCTTCTGGCTACATTTATGCTTGTCCCCACTTGGAGTTTCTCTTGCACATCCAGCCATCTGCCCCTGGTCCGGACTGCAATCCATAATGTGTTATTATGAATAATAATGGGATTCAACATTGTCCATCTATTATGTACCCCAACCATATTTCATTTATTTAATCTGTTAGGATGTAGAACAAGTAGCTGGTTCATAGGCACTCAATTTCTGACCCTTCCAAACTTGATTCAAGCACATGGTCATTCCATATTTATGACTTGTATGACTAGCCTTGAGTAAAGTCTTAAAATGTTGGCTGGTTCTTATAAGCCCAGATTTGATTGTTTGCTTCTCTAACTTATATGTGCATTACCATTTCCTTAAGAAATTGCAAGATGTAATGAATGAGTGATATTGAATCAGGTGCTATAATAGTAGTTAATATATTCATTACTTTTTCTTAGCCAAGTAAAGTTGCTGGATGCAGATGATCATTACTACAAACAAATTACACCCAATGATCCACTATCCAGGGAGAATCATGTTGAAGCAACAGGGAGAATACCACCTGCACAAGCCAGATCTACAACACCTAACCGTTCCAACAGGTAGATCACCAGAGTAATGAAATTCCTCAAGCTGTAAAGATATAAAATCCATTTAAAATATCCATTAATGAGAAAATAAGACTCAAGTCAACATCTCCTACATTAACACAATCTGCTCTGGGCCTCTGAACCATGGGATGTTTTGTTTCTTTCAGTTTTACCTTACCCCTCCAATCTAGCGGATTTGAATATCCAAATGCAAGTGTTTATTTTAATTCAATCCACCTAGGAGCAAGAGGGTAGTATTGGGGGTAAAATTTTTCTTTATCATTTTATGCTCAGTTGCCACTTTGCCCCAAACCCAGTCAGGACTTCCTCTGGGCATTCTATGCACCTTTCCTAATTTCAGGAAGAAGGCTCATTAATGTATGCAAATTGAAGTTAAGTGGAAAATCACAAGACCAAAATATAATTAAGTAAAATAACTGGATGGTGAGAGGAGAAAGCCTCAAAAACATAAATGAAATAAATGTTTTGCTGCAACCAGTGAAAAAAATAAAAGTATTCTCCCGAAGAATAATTCCATCTATGGGCTCCCCCTCTCCTCGCCACTACAACCAGCATCCTCAGCCCTCCAAGATCTCCCCTCACCCCAACTTTTCTGCATCATCCCAGGTTCATCCTTTGTCCTTCTTTTGTTAGCCTCAGGACCAGCAGATATTTGACCAGCCCAAAATCGATACACTACAGCATGATTTCTGATTGGGGTAGGCAGTTCATTGTTGGCATGGTATTAAGGCATAGCCCTCAAGATGATGTGACACCGATAGGTGGATATTCTGCCCTTTGCTTGCCTGTTTATTGCCTGCTTTAAAATCTATCTCTATTCATGTCATTAATTAATGCAGCTTGATTCATTTTGAGTAAGCAAACCCATCTGAATAGAACATTGTTCAGTTTTGGTAAATTATGGCAATGAGTTTCTTTATCTCAACCATTAAAAAGTGCTATTAATAAATTATCAATGGGTAGAAAATTCACTGGAGTGAGTTAATTGTGAAACGTTTACAAGAAATTTATTTCAATCAGCAAAATAGACTTCATAGCAATTGACACCTTTGATCATAATATATATACTTGAGTGGCAGAATTCCTTTATATGCTACAGCATTAATCTTCACCTGATATATTTCATGTGACTATAATGGATTTCTTTGAATTCATGGACTTGTTAAAACTATTTTTGCTGCAGCAATATCAGCAATGTAATTGGTGCCTGACAGTTTGAAATATTGGAAGGCTATTCTGGCCAGTTTTATGATGATCTTACAAATCCAGACCATGTTCAAATTACTTTTAGTTGAACCAGTTGAATGCAAATTTCCTTACCTTTTCAAAAGGACCATTGAAATGCTAGCTATTGCATTGCATCTGTCAAGAAGTATCCCGAGTCAGTGTCACCCATGCTCTGTTCTTCACAGAATCAGTGATTTGCAGAAAACATGCAAATTCTAAATTATGGAAAGTTGTGATAGTATCCCAGAATATTTTTTAAGCCTTGTCCTGCTATTATTTTCTTAAAAATGTACTTATCAACCAAATCAAATTCACTGGATTAATGATAACTTTTATCATGTGGAGAATTGGCTGATGACTTGCCATTGCTTATTTTAATCCAAGCATGCAGGTCAAAATTACCCCATTATATATTTTTTATCTTTTCTGATCTCTTTTTCATCATTATAAATTCATTTCTATCATCCTGGGAGTTTCAGTTACCAATATTAGCAGGGTAAATACATAGCATATTTCAATGACAGTCCAAGGCCTCCAATTTTAGTATAGCCATTAATCCATTTATTTATCTTAAAAGAGTTGAGGGCTATAGTAAAACAGCAGGCTATGGAATGCTATCACAGTAAACTCATTGCATATCCACTAATATTATTTCTTGGTTCTGATAACTTTGATTTATCTTTGTAATAGCTAGGTAAAAGAATGAGCTGTAACTTTCCAGTTATATTCAACCTGTATATTTTGTACATTTTGATTTAGAGAAATAATAAAATGGTTTAATTCTTCCCATAGAAAGTAATATGCTTTCAAAACTCCCTTTGGTTATCAGTAAATTGTATCCTGACAATTTGTAGATTTCTGTACTGTCTATGATATCTTGACAATGTGTATATTTTCTATACTGTGTTAGACTTTTATATTCATGAAAGAACTGATAATCATAGAAAATTGAGTTTATTTTATCATGGGAATGGGAAAAAGTGCTATTCTATCCACTAGAAAGGTATGTTTTGAGAGAAAATAGAGGCTTTCCATTAAGATTATCTTGATGTCAATTGCAAAGAGCTGATACCACATCTGCACGGCTGCACACAGGATGCCTTTTGAAGATGATTTCTCCTTCCTAATGTTTAATGCAAGTGTAATTGAGCATGTGGCCAGATAAATGATAAGCCCAAATTCATATCTGTCTTGGGGGGTTTTCATTAGTCTTGCAGGTATGGAAGTGTTGATGTCAATAATTAAGGAAATTGTAAAAATATAAACTGTTAACATATGCATTAATTTAAAGCATTCCTATATGAAAATGTACTGAATTGTTACCTAAGCAGATGTTTGTCAAGATGCTAATTGTAAGTAGTCAACTAATCCCATCAGCTGAAGTAGAAACAGGCTCTACTATGCTTTGTGCCTTGAGAGCAAAAGTGCCACAGCTGCAGAAGTGGAGGAGGAGGAGGCATGATGCCCATTTCTTACTAAGCTACAGTTTTGCAATCTTCTGCATTTATGTACTAATTTGCTTACCCTGCTTAATGCCTAACTTCATTTATGCCTTGGATTTGATGCAAAAATATTAAACACCTGCCACAATATTTTGGCTGATTAACCCCAGTTTGCTCACTCTCCCTTTATCACACATTTAGAATGGGCAAGAGGGGGAGTTCTGTCGTTAATGGAGCTCTAACAATAGAACAGATTTTTTGTAGCATAATTTTCAATCAACTAACATTACCACATTTATAATATCTTATTGTTATTTTAAAGAAAACATCTGGTACCATTTTTACTGTTTTACCTCTCGCTTACAATTTTCAAAAAAAATGCACTTCATGATCAAGATGGGATAAAGTGGAAAAGAACAAACTGACTATACTTATTGATCTTGGCCAAACCACCAGCCAGAGATCAAGGTTATAATTGTCCCAGTCAGCTTCAGGTCAACATAGAGCCATGTGTAGTCTTTGTTATCTGTGACAGTGGAATGTGGGGAAGGTACTGTTATCATAGAATTTCGACAGTGAACGCAGGCTATTCTACCCATCAGGTCCACACCAACCCTCTGAAGAACTTCGTGTCCAGGCCCCACCATAATCTATCCCTGTAACCCTCCCTTTCCCATTGCCAATCCATCCAGTTTATATGTCTTTGGGCACAATGAGCAAAATAGCATAGCTGATCCATCTAGCCTGCACATCTTTGGACTGTGGAAGGAAACTCTGGTAACCAGAGGAAACTCACACAGATACAGGGAGAAAGTGCAAACTCCACACAGACATTCGTCCGATGGTGGAATTGAACCACTGTCCCTGGTGCTATGAGGCAGCAGTGCTAACCACGCAGTGATTGTGTCGACATCCAGGAAGTGACTTCACAGCAAGCTTTCCAATATCAGTCCATGTGCTGCTCAATTATGATAGGAAATGGAAGGATAATGGGAATATCATTGAAGGGATGATTGAGTCATGTGTTGGCTCTGCATCATATTAAAGTAAACTTCACCAAAAATGAAGAGGAACGGTTATTCTCATAGACCACAATCTTTTGAATTGTTTTGGAGAAATCCAATAATCCAGAAGCCCAGACTAATGTTGTAAGAGGAGGGATTCAAATTCCACTAAGCATTGGTGGAGCTTAAATTCAATTACTGTATAAATCTGGAATTGAAATCTAGTCTCAGTACTGGACATTGTGACAGTCATTGTTTGGTATATTATGGTCCAAGTCAATGTGACAACCGAAAGTGTCAGATCCCAGATGAAATCTGGTTTGATGGATCAGACTACATTTAAAGATGGCAGTCTTTCATTTGAACATAAGCATGCTAAGCCATAGATTTAGGTTTAACAATAAAGTAGAAGTTTATGGCATACATGAAATGAAAATAAAATAAAGCAAACTGTCTGACTCTGACACAGTTCAAAAGATTTCAGAATGCAGAACAAAACAAAGTGCCAACTACTCTCAATGTCTTCACTTTGCATTTACTCAGAAAAGCAGAGAAATTTTCCTTTCTTCTTTTGTCTATACCTATTTTGTCCTTAGTTCCTGGTCTGAAAGCTGTGAAACTCTTTTTCTTGAGTCTTTGTACAACTGAGATCTTAGATTTTTTTCAACATCGAGTCACCAATGAAAATTCTTCATCAAGTACTCCTGGTCTGGAAACTTTACAAATGAAACTCTTTCACTGGGGTAACTTATTTTCTTAATTGCTCTGAACTGAGACTATTCTCATATTTGACTTTAATCAGTTCTTTTTCGAACTGCCCAGAATCTCTAGATTAGTTGAAGCTAAATCATGGTATGGCATGGTGGCACAGTGGTTAGCACTGCTGCCTTACAGTGCCAGAGACCTGCGTTCAATTCCTGCCTCAGGCCTGTGTGGAGTTTGCACATTCTCCCTGTGTCTGTGTGGGTTTTCTCCGGGTGCTCTGGTTTCCTCCCACAGTCCAAAAATGTGCAGCTTGGGTGAACTGGCCATGCTAAATTGCCTGTTGTGTTAGGTGTAGGGGAATGGATCTGGGTGTTTTTTTCTTTGGAGGGTCAGTGTGGACTTGTTGGGCTGAAGAGCCTATTTCCACACTGTAAGTAATCTAAATCAATCCTTTATTATTACTATCAAATGTAAGCTAACACCTTTTATTGTTTTCTCTTTCTTATCGTAAATTGCTACAGTACAAATTAACTTCCATTCACATTTCAGGGGACACATAATGGTTTAAAATCATGGTTCTAGAAAGACTGACCTTATTATTTATTAAAGCATTTTGCAAACGAAGACCAACTAGTGGATATGCCACTAGTTTAAAGTTTAAACTTTCAAAAGATACAAATATATATAAATAACCTTTCATCACACTTCCTTCCAAAGAAGAATGATAGTGTATCCTTAAAAGAAAATTTCATTACCCATCAAAATATTTTTAGTACACCCTATCTTGCATTTACAATAATAGTATATTGTAAATAGCTAAAGTCACAATAGTCGTACCAGTTCATATTTCTGCGCTTTCATCAGAGAGAGAGAGAGAGAGAGAGAGAGAAAACTGGTGGTGCTTTAACCTGAGGGTCACCATGCCACAGAAGAGGGGAGGTTTTGAGAAGAAACTTTCATGATAACGTCAGCCAGTGCAGGAATCGAACCTACAACTGTTGTTGTTTCTTCGAATTGCAAACCAGGTGACGACTCTATATTGCCATTAAACCTATAATGAGATTCGAGGCAATCTTATTTGGCAATCTGAGCACAGTGGCTCAGTAATTAATACTGCTGCCTCACAGCACCAGGGCCACGGGTTTGATTCCAGCCTTGGGCACCTGCCTGTGTGGAGTTTGCACATTCTCCCTGTGTCTGTGTGGGTTTCCTCCGGGTGCTCTGGTTTCCCCCCACAGTCCAAAAATGTGCAGGTTGGGTGACTGTCTGTGTGGAGTTTGCATGTTCTCCCCATGTCTGCATGGGTTTATTCCGGGTGCTCCAGTTTCCTCCCACAATCCAAAGAGCTGCAGGTTAGGTGAATTGGCCATACTAAATTGCCCATAATGTTTGGTGCGTTTGTCAGGGGTAAATGTCGAGTAGTAGAATGGGGGATGGGACTGGGTGGGTTACTCTTCAGAGGGTCATTGTGGACTTGTGCCAAATGGCCTGTTTACAGACTATAGGGATTCTATGAAACTATGACTCAATATGTTTCCATACCATCACAGCATTTGGGAAGTGGTGGTCTAGTGGCAGTGTGGCCAGACAAGTGAACTAGAACATCAAACTAATATTCTGAGAATGTGTGTTCAAATGCCACCTTGGTGGATGATGAAATCTGAATTCACTAATGATGATCACGTAACCATTGCTGATTGTTACGGGTACCCTTATGTGATCTAGTCTATGTGTGGCTCCAGATCCACAGCAATATGGTTGATTCTTAACTGCCCTCCGAAAAAGCCGAGCAAGCCACTCAGAAGCAAGGGATGTGCAATAAATGTTGACCTTACTGGCCTGCTAGCTTGCCTATATCCCATGAGCAAATAAAAACAATCCTTCACTTGTGCTCTTGATTAATCAAGAAATAATATGGCATTGTCTTTTGCAGGCACATGAATGATTTATAAATGATAATGATGATTGAGCACCACTAAAAAAGTATAATTTACCATCCAAATCTTTTCCAAAAGCAACCCATAGGATTATGATCTGTAGTTTCTGTCATATTATTGGTAACACATATTTCAAAATGATGTGGAGCCAACTTACACCTTAATGTCTCCTCCTCCACCACTGAATATTTTATGAGAACATGTGGTCAGTTTCTTCAAAAATAGGTGACAGGCTATAACCGACAGGCCCTGCTCACTATCATGTAGTAAAACAGTGCCAATACCAATGTTGTTGGTATCAACAGCCAGTTTCAGTGACTTCTCATAATCTGGCATTGCTAAAGCTGGTGCTCCTGTTAATGCAGCAAAGGCACTCTGATACTCTTGCATCCATTCAAATTCCCTGCCTGTCTTTCATAAATTCATTTATTCAAGCTACAACAGTAATGAAGTTCAGAATAAACATATAATTAGATCCACTCATGCCAACACATTGTAAAATTTCATTATTTATCTTAAGCACAGAAAGTTCCAAAAGAGCCCATAATTTCACATTTACAGGGCTACTTGGCCTTGTTTGAAGGAATTGCCCAGACAAATCAATTTTGCTTTGGTGAATTCGTTTGTAGCCAGATTTATAATCAAATTTGCTTTTTGTACACAATTCAACCGAGTGATGTAATTGTTTTCCAATTGTTTTCCTGGCTGAACACAACAAAGTCATCAATGTAAACCAAGCAGTTGCATTGTCTGTCTGACTTTACTCATCAATCATTGGACTATTACTAAAGCGTTATTCATTCTCGATTGTCTAACTTTGCTTGGATAAAGTCTATCTGGTGTTCCATTGGTTGATTTTTTTTAGCTCTATCAGTCGATGGAATTTACTTATATCCTTTTAGCAGGTTGATTTTGATGATCAATCACTTTGTGTCCAATTCACTCGATGGAAGTCCTTGAATGTGGAATAGGATATGAAGTTGCTATTGTTACTGTATTGGCTTTACGATAAACAGAATTTTTACAACCATCCAGTTTCAGCATTAGATAACTTTGAGTTGCTGTGTCTTGGTTTAGTAATGTCTTTGTCCTTCATGAACTTAATCACTTGTCTCATTTGAATGAATTTCTCTGGATTGAATCTGTAAGAATGTTGTGTTATAGGTCATGCATCACTTACTTTAAAAATCATGAACAGCGGGTATGATTTTCTTGGCTTATTCACACAAATTGACTCATGATTTTGTTTTAACCTTTGTAAGTTGTTTAAATATTTTTCTGGAAGATGACATATTATGCTATCGAACCATTGCAGATCCTCTACCTTTTCTAATTTGATTGCTAACTGCTCACTTTTTGTCTTGTCAAGTTTGGATGCATTCTCCAATTGTTCTGATACCATTATTTTAATCACTATTTCTTTCACTACCATGAATATATCTTCTCCTGGCTATTGTATATTTCGTTATATCTTTTTAACATACTAACCTAACACACGCAATGTTTCTTTCTCGTATCTGGAGTACTCATTCCATAATTTATAGCACTGAGTTTCTTTTTTATTTGATAAGGTCCAATGAACCTTGTTTTTAATATATCTATTTGAGCCATCAATACGGTGCTAAAATCTATCCCAGCAATAAAATTTTAGACTTTGGCCTTTCCATCTGCTCTATTTTCATTGTTTATTGAGCAATCTTCAAATTCTTCTTGGTCAAATCACATGATTTAGTTACTTTCTCTCTGAAACTTAAACCATACATTGAAAATGTCTTCTCTCAACTTTGGTTTATCAATATTTCTTTAATCATTTTAAGCAGTCCTCTCACCTCATATCCATATCTCAGTTAATAAATATGAGCTCATTGGGAATTTATTTCTCCCAATCATTAGAACATTCTTGACAATTAGCTCTAATGATGATTTGCAAAGTTAAGCCATCTTTCCAGTGCACTGTGAGATTGAGGACAGTAATTGCAAGAAGGTAAATAACTTTATCCCCAAATTCGTCATCTTTTCTTTGAATATTTGTGACATAAAATTTGAGTCTTCATCTTATCATGTTTCTCTGGTGAAAATGTTGTTAAAATTTGAACTAACATTTCTACTACTACTTCGAAAGTAAATTTTCCAAAAGGCACTGCTTCACGAAATCTTGTTGTAATATCCATAATCATTAAAAAGTACTAATTCCAATTCCTGCCCTCAGGAAAAGTTCCTACATGATCTTTTTAGACTCTGTGAACTTTTGTTTTCAATAGCTGGTATAGAAACGAATAATAGTGCAGGTTTAATTAGTGGTTGGGATACCCTCATAGCCAAATGTGTGTGGCATGTCTTGAAAAAATTGACAACATCTTTATTAAGTTTTTTCATTGGCCAGGATTACATAATGCATTCTGTGCTTCCTAATATTTAAGTGACCTGCCATTGGAAATTTGTAAGTTACTTGAAAAGTTTTGTATGATACTCAGATGGAACTGCCACCCTATAGACTATTGCAGACTCCTCATCAGCTGGCATTTGAGGTAGTCTCAACAGTTATTTGTCTTTCAAGTAATAATATTCATGTATTGACTCTGACTCAATTTCTGAGCAGACTTTGGGTATAACTCTTTCAGTCCCGAATCCATTTGTTGCATTTCTATTAAAGAAAATGTGTTAAACTTGGCAGCTTAATTTTCTTTAATTGCAGCCTTTCTATTTTAATTTTTAAAAATTGTATCTGATGTCTGAATTTCAAAATCATCATCTTTGTTTCATACAGTATTCTTCTTCCTGTCTAATTCTATAGACCTGAGGTCTAGAACATAGAACATACAAGAGTACAGCACAGAACAGGCCCTTCAGCCCACGATGTTGTGCTGACCATTGATCCTCATTATGCACTCTCAAATTTCTGTGACCATATGCATGTCCAGTCTTTTAAATGTCCCCAGTGACCTTGCTTCCACAACTGCTGCTGGCAGTCATAGTCATAGCGCAGACAGCAAACATTGCAGGATATTCCTCTTGTAACATCTCATTTTCCTTTATCTCCACTGCTTGTTTCACCACCCTTTGGGAGGACAATACTTTTAAAACAACCAGGTCATTTCTCTAAATAAAATCAATTCCTTCTGTTGGAACTACAATTACTTCATTTATTATTTCATTCTTAATCCAAGTCTTTACAGTGGGACTGACCTGTAACATCCATGCACACCTCAAATTAACATTTTCTTCTTCATTAATTCCCCTGGAAGATAACATTATCATGAGCATCGGTGACTGATTTGCTCCAAAGTTCTTAATATCTTTATAGGTTTACCTCCTTAATTTGAATCATAAAATACTCAAAACATTTACTGGTCTGATTCGTCTTGTGAATATTCACAAAGTCATAGAGATGTACAGAACAGAAACAGACCCTTTGGTCCAACTTCCATGCTGACCAGATGTCCTAAATAAATCTGGTCTCATTTGCCAGCACTTGGCCCATATCCATCTAAACCCTTCCAATTCATGCGTTCATCCAGATGCCTTTTAAATGTTGCAATTGTACCAGCCTCCACCACTTCCTCTGTCAGCTCATTCCATGCATGCGCCACCTTCTGTGTGAAAAAGTTGCCCCTTGGGTCCCTTTTAAATCTTTCCCCTCTCAACTTAAACCTATGTCCTCTAGTTTTAAATTCACCCACCCAGAGAAAAGATCTTATCCATTTACCCTATCCATGCCCCTCATGATTTTATAAACCTCTGTAGGGTCACCTCTCAGCCTCCAATGCCCCATGCAAAATAGTCCCAGCCTATTCAGCGTCTCCCTATATCTCAAACCCTCCAACCCTGGCAACACTTGTGTAAATCTTTTCTGAACCCTTTCAAGTTTCACAACATCCTTCCGATAGGAAGCAGACCAGAACTGCACAAAAATTTCCAAATGTGGCCTAACCAATGTCCTGTACAGCCGCAACACATTTTCCAAAAGAAGAATTTTCATGCTGTCCTGATTCATCTGCACTTCTTATTATATTTTAAGGAAACATCTTCTCTTTGTACTATCGCTGCAGTTTAATAAGTGTTTGTTTTCTTGATGCCTATTTTTCTGAAGATTCTTTAGACATTTGCGCAACCACAAGCAGTCTCCTATTGAACTTGCAGAAATTGCCTTTGGTATGTGTAATGTTACAGTGAAAGTATATAATTTTCTTTATATCACATTTTGTTCAAGTCTTTCTCCTTTATTACTTTGGTATCCTATTTGTTCTCTAAAACCAGTACCTCCTCCATCAATAGATTTTCTGTTCCTCCAATTTCCATGTGGATTCCCACATGATCATCTCCCATCTGTAATTATCTGTGTGAGATATTATAGATACCTGCCAGAACTGCTGCTCCTCTGATCTTGAATAGTGACAATTCTCTAAATAGGTTTTTAGGTTTGCAGGAATGCAATTCTGGAACACAAATACTGGCCTAGACTTGTTGGGCCAAATGACCTGTTTCTAAACTCTACATCTTGTGTAATTCAGTAACATACACAGAGCTGACTTATAAATGTGAAGTCTGGCTCTGACCATTTAGCTAGTTTAAAGTTGTTCTGACATCAGATAATATTTGATGTTCTGACCTTTCTCTTGTAAACATTCTGGCACTTCAAACAATGTTTCCCCATGATGGCAGAAGAGTAGGATGCTCCAGCTGCATGCAGTTCTTCTGCTTTATTTGTTTATTTCTTGTTTCCTTCTCTTCTTCCCCCTTTCTTTTTTTCTGTCTTGGCGTTTCTTCACCTTCCCCATTGCAGTGCCTCAGCCTGTTCTCTCAGCAGCTCGTGGCGTATCTCTGCCTAGTTTCACAGGAGCTCTCAGCAGCCTGGTTTCTCAGTGGTATGTTGGCCTGGTTTCCCAGCGAAATGTTGGCCTGAGGTCTCTGTGGCATTTCAGCCTGGTCTTTCAGTGATATGTCAGCCTGGTCTCTCGGCGATGTGTTGGCCTGGGGTCTCAGTGATATGTCAGCCTGGTCTCTCGGCGATGTGTTGGCCTGGGGTCTCAGCGATACATTGGCCTGGTCTCTTGGCGATATGTTGCCCTGGGGTCTCGGCGATATGTCGCCCTGGGGTCTCGGCGATATGTCAACCTGGTCTCTCAGTGGCTCAAGGCGATGTCTCAGCTCGGCATGTGAATGGATCCTTCCTGGGCATGTTCCCAAGACACCAGGGGAGATGTGGGAGGTGACAGTTTCAGCAGCAGCGACCGCATTGCGGCCCGGTGTGGCAAGAGGTGAGCAGTGAGGGAGTTCCCTCGATATCCATGGCAGTGGCATCAAGAACAGGCAGCTGAGCTCTCCCAGGGAGCAAAATAAGCAGAGGTCTCTAAGGTATCTAAGGAACCTTAACAAAATGTGATATCTTGACCTTTTAATTTATTCTTTTATTTTCCTGTTTAAATTAAGAAATACTTTAATGTAAAGTATTATCTTATTTCTTTATTTTTCTACTTATTCCATGAAGTAATGTTTATCTTTTTAACTCTGTTTCTCTTACTACTTTGTACCTAAGGCTTTTGTACCTAGGTGCCTTTGTACCTAAAATGGTGCCTTGTGTGTCGACGTTGTACACTTTTCACTGCAATCCTGTACTTCTGTACTTGAGTACACGTGACAATAAAATTTAAATCTCAAATCTAAACAGAATCTTCAAGCAATTTCAAAATGCATTATGTTATTTGACCTATAATTATAATTTCCTTCATGTTCTCTAACTTTAATGATCATTAGTAAATATTTTCCTCACTTCCGCATTTGTCCAAGTTCAGTTACAAGTCTCTGCTATCCATTGATCTCATCCAGATTTTTGAGGTGCTGGTGTTGGATTAGGGTGGACAAGGTCAGAAGACACAACAAAACCAGGTTAGAGTGGTGCTGGAAAAGCACAGCAGGTCAGGAATGAAGAAGGGCTTTTCCTGCTCCTCGGATGCTGCCTGACCTGCTGTGCTTTTTCCAGCACCACTCTAATGTTAACTCTGATCTCCAGCATCTGCAGTCCTCATTTACACTGCAACAAAACCAGATTACAGTCCAAGAAGTTTATTTGAAATCACACAAGCTTTCAGAGTGCTACTGCTCCTTCACCTAATGTGAGGATGTGAGTAGATGTGGGTATGATCCCATTGATGCTGAAAGGTGCTATTGTCATTCATTTCCTTAGATACCTAATAAAAGCCTGTGGATCACGTATGCCAACATGAATCAAACATGAGAGAAACATAGCAAAGTGAGATGTTTGATAGGTGATAAAGAGAGTGAAGTGCCAATGTCAAACTTATGGATATTAATTGGCTTGCTGCATCCAGTTGAACAGTTAGGGGTAAAATGAAGGTGCCAGTGTGGAGACTGGCAAGATTAGCCTGAGCAGACTGATTGGGTCAGGCATTCAGCAAAAAGGCTGAGTGGGCACTTGAGTTTGCAACTCACGAGGAAATGGTTTCTCAATAGCCTCTCTGAGAAAGCTAAGTGGTATAGATGCTATTTGTGGGCATACCAAGGCATATTCCACCCTGGACCTGTCCAAAGTTTCCTCATAAGAAAACAAATCATTTCAGCTCTTGGATGGCAAACCTCTAAACTGCTTCCAAAGCAGTTTACATCCTTCCTTAAATAAGCAGGCTAAAGAGCCAATGTTCATTCATTTATTCTTCCTTTTTCTCCCCCAATATTCAAAGAAGCCCTTACAATCCTTCATAGGCTAGACTTTTCCATTTTATGGGGGATTTCATGGCAAGTGTCCAGTCACGACTCTCAATAACTTTTTCTGCTCCTCACCTCATTAATGACACAGCCAGCTTTTGTTAATGTGCTTCTCCTGCAAATATCAGCAGGAGAAATGGAATGCCTTCCAGTCGACAAACCACTGGCACCATAATTAAAGCTCAACCGCACTCCACTTCAGTTGGTGAAGTGCTCACACACTGAACTCAGAGGAAACCAAAATTCTCAGAAAGTTTCAAATGGAAAGCACAACAGTGCTGGAAAATGATCAATGATAATCTGCCCCTTGCAAGGATAATCTTCTTTCTGCTACATCACACTCACAGTAACTCCACCACTGCACATGAACCTCACAAATGCTCACAGACTACTAACCTTGCATACATTTCCAAACAAGCACCAAGTAAATGAGCTCTAAAAAGCAAAATTGAGGTTTATAAGTTGCATCCCGTGTAGATGCATGAGATGGCTGATTCCCTGTGTGCAAAGCAACCATGGCAGGACCATGCAAATCAAAGGTATGCTTGATCACCAAAGTTAAGTCCTGAAGGACTGAAGTGGATTCAGAGTTAGTTTGAGATCACCCATTATAATGTGGCGAGCCCAGTAGCTGATGCCAACTTCAGTGGAGTAAGGATGGAGGAGTATGCTGGCCCTTGGAGTATTCGAAGACATGTTGGTGAAGGGACATTAAAGTGGAGGCTCAGAGAATAAGCAACAAGCAATATCCAGCAGGTAACCACTGACTATCAAGCGGGGAATTATTGCTGTCTAGTTTCTCAGGAGAGATGGGGATTATTGCAAACTGCATAGAAATGAAGTGACTTGGTGTATTAATGAGATGCAAATGTATAGAAATAAGCTCACTGTTGTTTATCAGTGAGATGCTGACCTTGTCAGTGAAATTTTAAAGGTAAAATCAGAATTCGTTTTCTTTATGTGAAGGATAAGATTTTTTTTTAATTTGCCGTGGTATTTTTCCATATTTCCCACTAATGCCCAAATCCCTCAAGGTATAGGTAAGTTCTATCCCTATATTTCAGGCTTTCTTTCTCCTTGACTCTTAATTTTTCTTTCCTTACTAATTTGTTGCTTTTTTTTTTGTTTTTCTTTTGTATTTTGTTCAAACCTTTGTACTTCGACTTAATTTTACACAATTATATGCCTATTCTTTAAATATATCTTTATTCTATCTTTAATCTGTACAGTTAGCCACAATGGAAGCCCTGTGATTCATAAATATATCTAGGAATGCAAAGATTTCCACATGTGAATGTAAAGGGAGATCAGCAAGGAGTAAAAATCTGAGTGTGTGCTCTTTTACATTAGGGTTATCATAGGGTTAAAAACATTGTCATTTTGTTTCACTTATAGTTAAAGGAACAATGATTGATTTTGTCCAGGATAATAAATGAGCAAAAACTCACATGTCTTCCAAAACAATTGTAGAAATGGGGTTCTTTGAAGCTTAATATGAAAGGAAGGAATTTTAAATTTGGGAAGTTTTCGTTATAAAGTTAGAATCCTAATAAGAGATAAATGTATGCATTGTACAAGAGGTTAAATCACTCTGTACTGTGTTAGTAGCTAATGTTGATGTATTCATATAAAGCTCCTTTTGACTTATGAGCAAAGATTGAACAGGTTGGGACTGTACTCACCGGAGTTTAGATGATTGAGAGATGATTTCACTAAAATGTATTGAATTCTTAAGGGACTTGACAGGATAAATACTGAGCGGATGCTCATCAGATGCTCATGAGAGTCTAGGATCAGCAGGCATAGACTCAGAATAAAGGGGCACCAACTTAAGACTGAGATCAGGACGATTTTCTTCACTCAAGGTTGAGAGTCTTTGGAACTCCTTGCTGCAAATAGATATTGACAGCTATGATGACTACAGAGTGCTTCTGTATATTTAAGGCAGAGGTAGATAGAATCTTGATCAGTCGGGGAATCTAAGGTTATGGGGAAAGGGCAGGAAAGTGGATGTGAGGAATGTTGGATCAGCCAGGATCCTATTGAATGTTGGAGCAGGCTCAAGGGGTCAAATGGTTCCTCCTGTTCCTATTTCTTATGGTCTCATGGTCCTATGTCCAGTTGTATCAAAACTTCATTTATATTGACTGAGAAAGATAGCTGAAAATCCCTCAGTTGCTGAAAAGAAAGGAACATCTTGTAAAGTATAATGCTGAAATGCAAGATAAATAGTGATTTCCATATAAACCATATAATCGAAGAGAATGTCATATTAAGTATAAATAAGATAAACCTTGAAGTAAGTTAGAAGTAGTAGTTTAAACAAATGCAAGGAAGAAATTCTTAACTCAAGATGACAAATGTTTAAAATTACCTGCCAGACAGGCTAATAAAAGCAAAGATTTAGCAGGATGGTGGTGGTTCAGCTCGATGTTGTAATATGAGATTTAATGTTTTTTCCCAACTTTGAGTTTAGTATGGTCTCATCTGAATGGTGACCAAAGTAAATATGTATAAATGGCATTACTATATCTTTCAAACAGAGCAAATTTTTCCTATACCAGTCCTGCTAAAAATTCAAAAACTTATCATATGGATTGAATATGTGATGGCTTATAATATAATATAATATAATGGAGCTGAAAATGTGTTGCTGGTAAAAGCGCAACAGGTCAGGCAGCATCCAAGGAACAGGAAATTCGACTTTTTGGGCTAAAGCCCTTCATCAGGAATGAGGAGAGGGTGCCAGGCAGGCTAAGATAAAAGGTAGGGAGAAGGGACTTGGGGGAGGGGCGATGGAGTTGTGATAGGTGGAAGGAGGTCAAGGTGAGGGTGATAGGCCGGAGTAGGGTGGGGGCCGGAGAGGTCAGGAAGAAAATTGCAGGTTAGGAGGGCGGTGCTGAGTTCGAGGGAATCGACTGAGACAAGGTGGGGGGAGGGGAATTGAGGAAACTGGAGAAATCTGAGTTCATCCCTTGTGGTTGGAGGGTTCCCAGGCGGAAGATGAGGCGCTCTTCCTCCAACCGTCGTGTTGTTATGTTCTGGCAATGGAGGAGTCCAAGGACCTGCTTGTCCTTGATGGAGTGGGAGGGAGAGTTGAAAATGTGTTGCTGGTCAAAGCACAGCAGGCCAGGCAGCATCTCAGGAATAGGGAATTCGACGTTTCGAGCATAAGCCCTTCATCAGGAATGAGAGAGAGTAGCCAAGCAGGCTAAGATAAAAGGTAGGGAGGAGGGACTTGGGGGAGGGGCGATGGAGGTGGGATAGGTGGAAGGAGGTCAAGGTGAGGGTGATAGGCCGGAGTGGGGTGGGGGCGGAGAGGTCAGGAAGGAGATTGCAGGTTAGGAGGGCGGTGCTGAGTTGAGGGAACCGACTGAGACAAGGTGGGGGGAGAGGAAATGAGGAAACTGGAGAAATCTGAATTCATACCTTGTGGTTGGAGGGTTCCCAGGCAGAAGATGAGGCGCTCCTCCTCCAGCCGTCGTGTTGTTATGTTCTGGCGGTGGAGGAGTCCAAGGACCTGCATGTTCTCGGTGGAGTGGGAGGGAGAGTTAAAGTGTTGAGCCACGGGGTGGTTGGGTTGGTTGGTCCGGGCGGCCCAGAGGTGTTCTCTGAAGCGTTCCGCAAGTAAGCGGCCTGTCTCCCCAATATAGAGGAGGCCACATCAGGTGCAGCGGATGCAATAGATGATGTGTGTGGAGGTACAGGTGAACTTGTGGTGGATATGGAAGGATCCCTTGGGGCCTTGGAGGGAAGTGAGTGTGGAGGTGTGGGCGCAAGTTTTACATTTCCTGCGGTTGCAGGGGAAAGTGCCGGGGGTGGAGGTTGGGTTGGTGGGGGGTGTGGATCTGACGAGGGAGTCATGAAGGGAGTGGTCCTTGCGGAACGCTGATAGGGGAGGGGAGGGAAAAATGTCCTTGGTGGTGGGGTCCGTTTGGAGGTGGCGGAAATGACGGCGGATGATACGTTGTATGCGGAGGTTGGTGGGGTGGTAGGTGAGAACCAGTGGGGTTCTGTCTTGGTGGTGGTTGGAGGAGCGGGGCTCAAGGGCGGAGGAGCGGGAAGTGGAGGAGATGCGGTGGAGGGCATCGTCAATCACGTCAGGGGGGAATTTGCGGTGCTTGAAGAAGGAGGCCATCTGGGCTGTGCGGTGTTGCAACTGGTCCTCCTGGGAGCAGATGCGGCGGAGACGAAGGAATTGGGAATATGGGATGGAGTTTTTGCAGGGGGCAGGATGGGAGGAGGTGTAGTCCAGGTAGCTGTGGGAGTCAGTCGGTTTATAGTAGATGTCTGTGTTGAGTCGGTCGCCCGAGATAGAGATGGAAAGGTCTAGGAAGGGGAGGGAGGAGTCTGAGACAGTCCAGGTGAATTTAAGGTCGGGATGGAAGGTGTTAGTAAAGTTAATGAACTGTTCAACTTCCTCATGGGAGCACGAGGCAGCGCCGATACAGTCATCGATGTAGCGGAGGAAAAGGTGGGGGGTGGTGCCAGTGTAGTTGCGGAAGATGGACTGTTCCACATATCCTACGAAGAGGCAGGCATAGATGGGGCCCATGCGGGTGCCCATGGCAACTCCTTTAGTTTGGAGGAAGTGGGAGGATTGAAAGGAGAAGTTATTCAGGGTGAGGACCAGTTCAGTCAGTCGAAGGAGGGTGTCAATGGAAGGGTACTGGTTGGTGCGGCGGGAAAGGAAGAAGCGGAGGGCTTTGAGTCCTTCGTGATGGGGGATGGAGGTGTACAGGGACTGGATGTCCATAGTGAAAATAAGGCGTTGGGGACCGGGGAAGCGAAAATCCTGGAGGAGGTGGAGGGCGTGGGTGGTGTCCCGAACGTTTAACTCTCCCTCCCACTCCACCGAGGACATGCAGGTCCTTGGACTCCTCCACCGGCAGAACATGACAACACGACGGCTGGAGGAGGAGCGCCTCATCTTCCGCCTGGGAACCCTCCAACCACAAGGTATGAATTCAGATTTCTCCAGTTTCCTCATTTCCCCTCTCCCCACCTTGTCTCAGTCGGTTCCCTCAACTCAGCACCGCCCTCCTAACCTGCAATCTCCTTCCTGACCTCTCCGCCCCACCCCACTCCGGCCTATCACCCTCACCTTGACCTCCTTCCACTTATCCCACCTCCATCGCCCCTCCCCCAAGTCCCTCCTCCCTACCTTTTATCTTAGCCTGCTTGGCTAATCTCTCTCATTCCTGATGAAGGGCTTATGCTCGAAACGTCGAATTCCCTATTCCTGAGATGCTGCCTGGCCTGCTGTGCTTTGACCAGCAACACATTTTCAGCTGTGATCTCCAGCATCTGCAGACCTCATTTTTTACTGGGAAGGAGAGTTAAAGTGTTGAGCCACGGGGTGGTTGGGTTGGTTGGTCCGGGCATCCCAGAGGTGTTCCCTGAAGCATTCCGCAAGTAGGCGGCCCGTCTCACCAATATAGAGGAGGCCACATCGGGTGCAGCGGATGCAATAGCTGATGTGTGTGGTGGTACAGGTGAATTTGTGGTGGATATGGAAGGATCCCTTGGGGCCTTGGAGAGAAGTAATGGAGGAGGTGTGAGCGCAAGTTTTGCATTTCCTGCGGTTGCAGGGGAAGGTGCCGGGAGTGGAGGTTGGGTTGGTGGGGGGTGTGGACCTGACGAGGGAGTCACAAAGGGAGTGGTCTTTGCGGAACGCTGATAGGAGAGGGGAGGGAAATATATCCCTGGTGGTGGGGTCCGTTTGGAGGTGGCGGAAATGACGGCGGATGATACGCTGTATACGGAGGTTGGTGGGGTGGTAGGTAAGAACCAGTGGGGTTCTGTCCTGGTGGTGGTTGGAGGGGCGGGGCTCAAGGGCGGAGGAGCGGGAAGTGGAGGAGATGCGGTGGAGGGCATCGTCGATCACGTCTGGGGGGGAATCTGCGGTGCTTGAAGAAGGAGGCCATCTGGGCAGTACTGTATTGGAACTGGTCCTCCTGGGAGCAGATGCGGCGGAGACGAAGGAATTGGGAATATGGGATGGAGTTTTTACAGGGGGCAGGGTGGGAGGAGGTGTAGTCCAGGTAGCTGTGGGAGTCAGTCGGTTTATAGTAGATGTCTGTGTTGATTCGGTCGCCCGAAATAGAAATGGAAAGGTCTAGGAAGGGGAGGGAGGAGTCTGATCTCCAGCATCTGCAGACCTCACTTTTTACTATAATATAATGGAGACATACACTTATTTTGAAATAACCAACACGTAATCTTGATAGAACAATGACAAACAGTAACTTATTTTGGAAGATTCAATTTAAGCATGGTAGAAAAGTAAGGTAGTGGTTCACACAAGGTAAAGTCAATAGATTGAGTTTGGAAGTACAGATCTTTGTGAAAACCCTCAAAAGCATAACCCTCAAGATTGAACCCTCTGATACTGCTGAAAATGTAAAGGCTATAATTCAGGACAGGGAAAGTATTCACTCTGATCAGCAGCAGTTGGGTAACAGTTTAAGGAAGACTGTACACTCTGATTATAACATCCAAAAGGAATCATCATTGTAACTTGTATTGAGATTGTATGGTTGTGCTAAGAAAATAAAGAAGTTTTATCCCAGACCAAAGAAAATGAGCACAAGAGGAAAAAAAGTCAAGCTTGCTGTCTTTAAATATGACATGGTTGATGAGCATGGAAAAATCCTCACGTGAGGCAAGAACAATCTTCTGGTGAATCTGGTGCTGGTGTCACTTCAATACACAATACTTCTACAAGAAGAATGAAGATGCATAATTACACAGGTATAAACTGTGGAAAATGAAACAAAAAGTACAAAGCTTGTTGAGTGTAGAAATTTGGCACAGGCAGTTATTTTCAAAACTTCTGTTGGTTCAAGCTAAAGGCAGTGTGCATTTTAAAATTTTTGACCAGCATTTGTTGCTCAGCAAAAGTCAGAGTAGAAAAACAAAGAAAAATTTGCAGCATATGCACATATGAATGATCTGAACTAAGATATGATAGATTGTGTTATGTAACTGACTACACAGACTGGCCCTTCGGCAGTTGAGGTCTTCCCTATTGAAATAGGCACAGGAGCAGACATGTAATTCATCCTTCCTTTGTCATTTAAGAAAGCCATGGCTGAACCTATACCTCAATTCCATTTTCCAACCTATTCCTTATCTCCACTGATTCCCTGGGAAATTAACAATCTATTTTTTCTCACTTTCAAATCTACATAACAATGGACACTGCACAGCCAGTCAAGCTGGTGATTCCAAAGATTCACAGTCCTGTCGGCAAAGACATTTCTCAACTCAGTCTGAAAGGATTGTCCTGTTATCCTGAGGCTTTGTTCTTTTGTTCTAATAAAACCCAGAAAGGGGGAAGCACTTCTCAGTATCGAACCTGTCAAACCTCTACAGACTATTAGATGCTTCAGTGAGAACCCCTGTCATCGTAGGATCATCCTCCCATTCAGGATGCAGTCTAGTAAAGCTTTTCTATATCATCACCAATGTAATTATTCTGTTGCTTGGAGTGTCGCCTGCTTAGAATCTTTGAGCTGGAGTGTGATTTTGAAAGACACTGCATTGGTAGGGGAGCCCGGAGAGTTTGCTGCAGACTTTGTTCTCAACTCATTGTGTAGTAAAGTTCAAGATAGGTTAAGTTGACAAGTTTATGGGAACCTAGGTAATATGGAGAATGAAGAACTGCAGAAACTGATTCTCTCTATAACAGGTATAGTGTACTTGTTCCCTGTGAAGAACAGAAGGGAGAACCAAAATATGGACCAAGGCACTTTAAAGCAGGAGGCTGTCCTGCAGAAGGGCTGAGAAGGCAACAGTGATGTGATATCAGTCAGAGGTTCAATAATTCGGGGAGATGGGCAGATAGCATCTGTTGCAAGCAGGGTCACAAGTTCCTCATGGTATGTTGCCCCCTCTAAATGCCAGTATGAAGAACATCTCAAACCAGTTTGAAAGAAACAAAACCAGACACAGCTGGAAAAATTCAGCAGGTCTAGCAGCATTTGTGGGGAGAAATTAGAGTAAATGTATCAGGTCAAATAGCCCTTTCCTCAGAACCCTCAGCTTGAAAGAGCATTGGAGAGGGAAAGGAGAATCCAGGAGACAAGAGATTCTGTTTGGTGGGTACCAGAAACTGGGTGCTAAATTCAAGAACAAGGTTTTCAGAGTCTCAATCTCTGAATTATTGTTGGAGCCACATGCAAATTTACTATTAGTACAATGAACATATATCTGAGAAAAATAAAGAGAAAGAAGGATTGCATTTCACTGGGATTGGAAGGAGTTTTATCATTGGGAGAGGTTCACCTGACCCACACTGGAACCAGGATTCTGGAGGAAAGGGTGAACAGGGTATCACATGGATTTCAAATGGTTAATGAGGAGAGTGAGAAAGGCTGCAGGGTTCTCTTCAGGTGAAAAGGGGGCATAAATAATCAAATCATAAGGTTATACAGTACGTAAACAGTCCCTTCGGTTAAACCCATCCATGCCAACCACATATTCTAAACTGATCTAGACCCATTTGGCAATTGGCTCCTATCCTTCTAAACCCTTCCTATTCATGTACTCATTCAGATGCCTTTTACATTATATAATTTACCCACCTCCACCACTTTCTCTGGCAGCTCATTCCATATAAAAATAGCTTAAACATAAACAAAAGGGGAGAAAGTAGAGTAACAATCAGAAAATATGCTGCAGATAATAGGAAAACTTAAAGATTTCTACCACCTGGCAATTAAATCAGGAGCCACAAATAAGGAATGTGTGTGCATGACATTAAAGTGGAAGCACACATGAGCCTGTGCAATCCAAATTAGTGTTTTTTTAATGCAAATGCATGGCTTAGGAACAATAAGTCGGAAGCGTGTACTCTAATTTAGAGAGTATGATGATGTAGCCATTTGGGACATGATTGCCAGACAGTTGGACTGGAACTGTAAACCAATTTATAAGGTCTGCAGGAAAGATAAAGATGGGAGAGGAGTAGTAATTTCTGAGTGATTAAGGACAAAGTTGCTTTAATGGTAAGACAGGTCATAACAATAAGTAAGCAAGCTGTGAAGAATCTATGCATTCAACTGGAAATAGAAAAAGGTTTAGAACCGCAGTGAAAGTTACCTATAGGGCCTCAGAGAAGTTGTGGAGTGGTTAATTGTATAAATATTGATATTAGGCAAGAGAGTGTGGTAAAGGCATTGTGGTTTTAAATGGGGAGCTGAAATTTCATAATGTTTGAGAAAGGCAGACTCACACATTTCTGAAAGATAGTGAATTTCTTGAGTGTACCCAGGATGGATTTTAACAATATGTCATAGAGCCATACAGCACAAAAACAGTGCCTTCAGTCTAACCAATCTATGTTGGCCATAACCCCAAACTAAACTAGTCCCACCTGCCTGCACTTGGCCCATATCCTTCCAAACATTTCTTGTTCATGTCTTTTTAACATTGTAAGTATACCAATATCCACTACTTCCCTTAAATGTTCATTCCTCACACAAACCACTCTCTGTGTAAAAAACATTGTCCCTCAATTCTCTTTTAAATCTTTCTCCTCTCACATTAAAAGTATGCCCCTTTAACTTTAAATCCTCATCTATGGAAAAGACACCTAACATTCACCTTATCTATACCCCTTATAATTTTATAAACCTCTGTAAGGGCACCCCTTAACCGCCCACACTCCAGTAATAAAAGTCCCAAGCTTAATGGCAACAAAGCATTTTATTTTAGATTTAGGCACGTGCCAGATTTAGTTAACAGCCTAATGGTGTGCAAGCATTTATCTAACAACATCATAATTTTGCCAAGTTCAATGCTATGTTTGAAAAGGATGATTGAACTACTAAGATTCTAGATTTCAGTAAGACTATCTTTAATTGGTTGCAACATAGACTGACCTCTGTAAATGCAGAGAATTAACCCAGGACTGGGTCTACCCTGCCCAGCTCTAGAGAAAGAGCCCCCATTTCGGAGATAGGCAGTCAGGGCAATGTGTCGTGACAGGTGGCGGAATGATCCAAGATACACCTGGAGGTCACTGCCCATTCCACAAGAGATACAAAGCATGCTGCAATGCAGTGTTGAAAATCATCCACTGCCAAATCAATTAGAAGAGTTTTCAACTCCATTTCCTATCGCCAATGTCAAGGATGTTGATTCAGCCTGTAGTTGTGAGTGTGAGATTTCTGAAGATCCCAGTAACCAACCTTCACAGGATGATTTTGGATATCCTCTGTCTGCTGCCAAAAGTTACTCAGGATGCAGGATCTCCACTGTCTCAGCTCTACCTTTTTTCAGGGTGACAATGCATTTGAGAATGTGGTCTCCCAATAGATTTAACAAATGTCCTGTGAGATTGATGAAATTCTGTTTGAAGAGACGTTCCAATATGCAGTAGGTGGAGGAGGAGTGTCAGGAATGGAAATACAGCTTCCCATATTTTCAAAATTTGGGGAAACAAATGATCTATCCTGTTGATGAAGTTTATTGTTGGTATCCCAGTCCAGAGCAGATTGCCACTGCATTGCCAACTATCAAGTCAGGCTCTAATGCAAATGTGACTGAATTTTATATTCTCAGTAAAAAAAGTGACCATCTCAGATCGTTTTCAGTGCAATGACTTTATGCAGACTTGATGTCACATTTCCAGGGGAAGATGATGAAGAGGCAGAGAACGGTGTGAGGATGCTGAAGGCTTCATTGAAGAATACCTAGCATTTGTTCGCAGAGAACTGAGAGATGACAACTGTGAGAAGAAGCTTGATCCTGCTTTGCAATATGAAAGCAGTTTGTGGCTACTTCCAATCTCTCTGAGTGACTGCAGAAGACTTATACTGGTGAGAGATGCCCTTTAATGAGGTGTGGCTGGACGCCCTGGATCATATGAAGGAACTGATCCAGAAGCCCAGGGAAGGGCATGTTTTAGATGAAGAGAAGAACACCGCCTCAGATGAAAGTTTAGGAAACAAGCCAAAAAATGTGTTCTTGCCTCTTGAACCAGTTATCGCAAGATTAAGTGCCAGCTTTTAGCTCTTATTTTACAAAATCTCAGCAGCAAATGGAGGAGTAGCAGAGAGTAAGAAGAAGAGGGAAATTCTAACACTATTGCAGTAAAATCTTGCACTATAATCGGTGTTTCAAGATGGCGCTGGAGCATGGCGACACTTCGTGTTTTGCATGTGAAAAAACACTTTTCACTGTATTTTTATATACACGTGACAATAAATCTAAATCTAAATGGGGAAATTCCGTTAAAGGGTAAAATGGCTGAAGATCAGTGGAAGGTGTTCAAAAAAGATTGAATATAATGCCAAATCAGTCTATACCCCTAAAGAACATGAGCTCTATTTATCACAAAATGCCATGGATCACTAAAGAGTAGGAGATAATATAAAAGAAAAGGGAAGATCATCTAAAAATTGAAGAAGAAAAAATTACAAGAGTATGAAACAAAATTTTCAAAGTATATCAAAATCAAAAACAAAAAGCAAAAATACTGTCATATTAAGAAAGACAGTTGTCCAGAGAATGTGAGCCCCTTAAAAAGCTGATATGGGTGATATTGGTGACAAAAATAATGAAGTAAAACGTGTTGGATGCCAATACAGTGTTGACAGTGTTCATATGCTAGTCATTACAAATAAGCTAATTATGAATCAGGCACTCGCCAAAATTTGCATAAGCCAAATTACACGACTGAAAGAAATAATGTCATAAATAGTGACAAATCCCCAGGGTAATGTGATTTCCTTTCTAGGGATTTAAACAAAGTGAGTGAGAACATTTCAGATTTGGGAGAAGATTTGTAGCTCGGGTGCTCGTTGTTGTGGTTCTGTTCGCCAAGCATTTCCGAACTGACAGCCAGACTGCTGCGACCATTAGGACTCATAACAGCACACAAACCAACAGCCACTCTCAGACAACAACTCACCAGAACAAAGGACCCGATACCCAGCATGAGCAAAACCAATGTAATGTACAAAATCCCATGCAAGGACTGCACAAAACACTACATAGGACAAACAGGAAGACAGCTAACGACCCGCATCCATGAACACCAACTAGCCATGAAACGACACGACCAGCTATGCTTAGTAGCCACACACGCAGATGACAAGCAACATGAATTCGACTGGGACAACACTACTATTAAAGGGCAAGCCAAACAGAGAACTGCCAGGGAATTCCTAGAGGCATGGCACTCATCCACAGATTCTATCAACAAACACATCGACCTGGACCCAATATACCGGCCACTGCAGCAGACAGCAAGAACTGACAACCGGAAGCGGCAGAGACAAGCCACTATAAATGCTGGAGGAAACATCACAGAAGCGCTTCACAGGAGGCTCCCAAGCACTGAGGATGTCACCTGGACAGGGGACGAAACATTTGCAACACAAACTCTCAGCTCGGCGAACTGAACCACAACAACATTTCAGATGCTGTAACTATAATTTTACAGTGTTCTCAGTTTGAGAACCATTTGAAAACCTTCTAATTTGAAAATTATGTAAGGCACTCTGCTATTTAAGAAAGGTGACTAGGGGAAATGATCAGATTCCGTAATTAAGGATTTGATGACTGAATATTTTATAGATCATAGAATCCCTATAGTGTGAAAACAGGCCCTTCAGCCCAACAAGTCCACACCGACCCTCTGAAGAGTAATTCACCCAGACCCATTCTCCTACCCTATTACTCTACATTTACTCCTGACTAATGCTCCTCATCTACACATCCCTGGACACTACGGGCAATTTAGCATGGCTAATTCATCTAAATTGCGCATCTTTGGATTGTGGGAGAAAACCAGAGCACCCAAAGAAAACTCATGCAGACATGGGGCAAATGTGCAAACTCCACACAGACAGGTGGCCCAAGGCTGGAATCGAATCCAGGTCCCTGGTGCTGTGAGGCAGTGGTGCTACCCGCTGAGCCACTGTGCCACCCCAAAAATTTTGAACATCTTCAGCTGATCAGAGAGGGCAACTGGAGTTGAAAAAAAACAAACCATATCTGACTGAATTTCTGGAAGAGTTGACAAAAATAATGACAGGTTAATGTCAATATGTGTTAGACTTCCAGAACACGTGATAAAGTCCTTCCCTAAGACACATAGCTAAAGTTGACGTTCATGGAACTGGACATAAATCATTCATCTGATTAGAAAATTGATAAATTATAAAGAAAATGAAAAAGTACTCTAAATGGCAGGAAGTGACTAATTTATGTCTTGTAGGGATCGGATACCAACTATTTGACAGATTTATTAACACTTTAGACAATAGAGTAGGATGGCATATTTCTAAATTTTCTGATGACACAGAGATAGGTGAAAGTATAAACATAATTTGAAGCAGAATATTGCAAAATTAAATTAATATATTAAACAAATCAACAAAAATGTGCATATGGACTTCAGCACAGACTGAAATGGTGTCATCGATTTTGGACTTAAAATAGTCAGAACTGGATACTTCAAAATAGTGGAGTCCAAAGAAACTTATGGCTCCAGATAAGCTGAACATTAAAATATCATGACAGATGCAGAAAGTAAATTTTGAAAACCGATGAAATACTCCCTTCTAATAAATAGCAGACTAGAGCACAGATTCATGGGTATCATATTTTAGTTATGCAGAGTCCTGGTTAGACCACACACGGAGTACTAGAAGCATTCTGAACATTGCAGTTTATGAGGATACATTGGCCTTGGAAGGAGAAATATATAACAAGTCAAGGTTTAGATTATAAGGGGACATTCTATGAATTGGAATTTTATCCCTGGAATTTGGGGGCATTAGGCACTATTTTGACCAATGTTTCAATACAGTCTCAAAAGCAAAAAGGATAGAATGGCAAAAACTTTTTCTCCCAGTTAGGGAGACTCAAAGGTTTAAAAAGGTCAATGCCTCTTCCTGTGTTTCTATCAAAGGCATCAAAATCTGTATTGGTTGATAGCTGGATTGACCATACGTAGTGAGGCTAAGGGAGAGCGGGACTCATGAAATTTCATAAGTACAAGAACACATTAATAAGAGCAGGAATAGACCATCAAGTTTGCTGTGCCATTCAATACAATCACAACTGACTTTTGGATTTCTTCTTGACTTTCCTAACTACTCCTGATATTGCTTGATTTTCTGAGATTTCTGTAAATATTTATCTAATCTTAATCTTAAATATATTCAGTGATAGAGCATCCACAACCCACTGTTGTATTATTCCATAGATTCCAAATCACACAGGTCCAGAACGTTTAACAGTTACATGACATCATTAGATGTGACACTCCTGTATAAATATACCCACCTTGCCTCCAGTCATTCTCTTAATGTAATGAAGTCAGTGTGGTTGTTCAGGCAATTGGTTACGTGAATGACATGCAAAGTAAAAATCAGTAAGCACAGAATCAGACTATATATAGTAATATTATAGCAATGGAAATAGCTGATGGTATTAATAAATTTCAAGTCATTTGTCTCAACAAGGTCCCAAACAAAGTTTTAAAACATGGGAAGTAGGGTGACTTTGGAGTCTGTCATTTGCTAATCAGGAGTATGCTCTACTCTTCCTGCACCACCCATAAAAGATAATACTTTCCTGATTGTATTTCAAAGCCCAACATCCCTTGGCTCCATCCCTAATGGCAAATGGTCCCCTTTCCTTGGCCCTGACTTAGTTCACTCCAGAATTCACCAAGCATACACCCAGCAGCACCCATCACTGAATTCAGACATGTCCAGGACTGTTAGACTTACCATGCAATTAGATTGGCTAGCGGATCTAGAGTGAGACACCCTTCCACTTGAGGGGGAGAAGTCCCAATTTCCAGCACTTCAGCCCACCCAGTGTGGTATAGTTGTGGAGTGAACTTATTTCTGGTCCATTGGCTCATTGCAGACTTTTCTTCCAGGGCTGTTAGCAATCCACACAGCTGTACTATCTACCCAATCTCTCAGCATCTATCTTGTTAAAACGCTTGAGAATTTCATGGATTTCAATTATTTCAATTTGGACTTTTCAGTTTTCAATTTCAGATACTTAGTGTCTGCAGTAAAATATTTTTAAGACTAGTTATCGTTGAGATCACTGCAGTAAGGTAAGAACTGATTATTCCTTGTGTCATGACTGTAATCTCAATTTAAATCCCCTTTTTCTGAGATTGTATCAGTTTTTGCTCAGTATAATATAGTTGGCCCATTTATTTCATCTGCGTGGAGCACCAGCACACTTGTTTTAGGATCATAACATATATAGTAAACCCTTGGAGATAGGGAAAACTAGATACAGTATTAACTCCAGCATTAAATACACACAAACATAAAACACAGTTGTTTGTTATCTCTCTTCCATCCAGTGTGTACATTGAAAAGCTCTGTAGTTGGTTATGTCAGAAGTTATTACGCAAGTTCAATTACAGTTCTGTCTTATAATTTCAAGGTGAAGTACCAAGAACATGGTGCAAAACATCACCTTAATAAAGTGGGGACAAAAGAAAAAACACAAGTCAAGATGCAATAATTAGATGACACAGGCTTTAGGTTTTAAAAGCCTGAAGACTGCAAGCAGCTGGGGGAAAATAAAACTAACGAGTAAAAAGTGAGATCTGCAGATGCTGGAGATCAGAGCTGAAAACGTGTTGCTGGTTAAAGCACAGCAGGTCAGGCAGCATCCAAGGAACAGGAAATTTGACGTTTCGGGCCAGAGCCCTTCATCAGGAATGAGGAGAGGGTGCCAGGCAGGCTAAGATAAAAGGTAGGGAGGAGGGACTTGGGGGAGGGGCGATGGAGATGTGATAGGTGGAAGGAGGTCAAGGTGAGGGTGATAGGCTGGAGTGGGGTGGGGGCGGAGAGGTCAGGAAGAGGATTGCAGGTTAGGAGGGCGGTGCTGAGTTCAAGGGAATCGACTGAGACAAGGTGGGGGGAGGGCAAATGAGGAAACTGGAGAAATCTGAGTTCATCCCTTGTGGTTGGAGGATTCCCAGGCGGAAGATGAGGCGCTCTTCCTCCAACCGTCGTGTTGTTATGTTCTGGCGATGGAGGAGTCCAAGGACCTGCATGTCTTCGGTGGAGTGGGAGGGAGAGTTAAAGTGTTGAGCCACGGGGTGGTTGGGTTGGTTGGTCCGGGCGTCCCAGAGGTGTTCCCTGAAGCGTTCCGCAAGTAGGCGGCCCGTCTCCCCAATATAGAGGAGGCCACATCGGGTGCAGCAGATGCAATAGATGATGTGTGTGGAGGTGCAGGTGAATTTGAGGCGGATATAGAAGGATCCCTTGGGGCCTTGGAGAGAAGTAAGGGAGGAGGTGTGGGCGCAAGTTTTGCATTTCCTGCGGTTGCAGGGGAAGGTGCCGGGAGTGGAAGTTGGGTTGGTGGGGGGTGTGGACCTGACGAGGGAGTCACGAAGGGAGTGGTCTTTGCGGAATGCTGATAGGGGAGGGGAGGGAAATATATCCCTGGTGGTGGGGTCTGTTTGGAGTTGGCGGAAATGACGACAGATGATACGCTGTATACGGAGGTTGGTGGGGTGGTAGGTGAGAACTAGTGGGGTTCTGTCTTGGTGGCGGTTGGAGGGGCGGGGCTCAAGGGCAGAGGAGCGGGAAGTGGAGGAAATGCGGTGGAGGGCATCGTCGATCACGTCTGGGGGGAATCTGCGGTCCTTGAAAAAGGAGACCATCTGGGCTATACGGTATTGGAACTGGTCCTCCTGGGAGCAGATGTGGCGGAGACGAAGGAATTGGGAATATGGGATGGAGTTTTTACAGGGGGCAGGGTGGGAGGAGGTGTAGTCCAGGTAGCTGTGGGAGTCAGTTGGTTTATAGTAGATGTCTGTGTTGAGTCGGTCGCCCGAGATAGAAATGGAAAGGTCTAGGAAGGGGAGGGAGGAGTCTGAGACAGTCCAGGTGAATTTAAGGTCGGGATGGAAGGTGTTGGTAAAGTTGATGAACTGTTCAACCTCCTCGTGGGAGCAAACTGTTTGGCGCACCGACCTTTATACTGCTGAGGCCAAACGCCAGCTCGCGGACGCCTCCTCCTATTGCCCCCTTGACCATGACCCCACCTCCCACCACCAAACCATCATCTCCCATCCCATCCATAATCTCATCACCTCAGGGGATCTCCCATCCACCGCCTCCAACCTCATAGTCCCACAACCCTGCACTGCCCGTTTCTATCTCCTGCCCAAAATCCACAAACCTGACTGCCCCGGCCGACCCATTGTCTCAGCCTGCTCCTGCCCCACCGAACTCATCTCCGCATACCTCGACACGGTTCTGTCCCATTTAGTCCAAGAACTCCCCACCTACGTTCGGGACACCACCCACGCCTTCCACCTCCTCCATGATTTTCGCTTCCCCGGTCCCCAACGCCTTATCTTCACGATGGACATCCAGTCCCTGTACACCTCCATCCCCCATCACGAAGGACTCCAAGCCCTCTGCTTCTTCCTTTCCCGCCGCACCAACCAGTACCCTTCCACTGACACCCTCCTTCGACTGACTGAACTGGTCCTCACCCTGAATAACTTCTCTTTCCAATCCTCCCACTTCCTCCAATCTAAAGGAGTTGCCATGGGCACCCGCATGGGCCCCAGCTATGCCTGTCTCTTTGTAGGATATGTGGAACAGTCCATCTTCCGCAACTACACTGGCACCACCCCCCACCTTTTCCTCCGCTACATCGATGACTGTATCGGCGCTGCCTCGTGCTCCCACGAGGAGGTTGAACAGTTCATCAACTTTACCAACACCTTCCATCCCGACCTCAAATTCACCTGGACTGTCTCAGACTCCTCCCTCCCCTTCCTAGACCATTCCATTTCTATCTCGGGCGACCGACTCAACACAGACATCTACTATAAACCGACTGACCCCCACAGCTACCTGGTCTACACCTCCTCCCACCCTGCCCCCTGTAAAAACTCCATCCCATATTCCAAATTCCTTCGTCTCCGTCGCATCTGCTCCCAGGAGGACCAGTTCCAATACCGTACAGCCCAGATGGCCTCCTTCTTCAAGGACCGCAGATTCCCCCCAGACGTGATCGACGATGCCCTCCACCGCATTTCCTCCACTTCCCGCTCCTCCGCCCTTGAGCCCCGCCCCTCCAACCGCCACCAAGACAGAACCCCACTGGTTCTCACCTACCACCCCACCAACCTCTGTATACAGCGTATCATCCGCCATCATTTCCGCCAACTCCAAACAGACCCCACCACCAGGGATATATTTCCCTCCCCTCCCCTATCAGCATTCCGCAAAGACCATTCCCTTCGTGACTCCCTCGTCAGGTCCACACCCCCCACCAACCCAACCTCCACTCCCGGCACCTTCCCCTGCGACCGCAGGAAATGCAAAACTTGCACCCACACCTCCTCCCTTACTTCTCTCCAAGGCCCCAAGGGATCCTTCCATATCCGCCACAAATTCACCTGCACCTCCACACACATCATCTATTGCATCCGCTGCACCCAATGTGGCCTCCTCTATATTGGGGAGACGGGCCGCCTACTTGCGGAACGCTTCAGGGAACACCTCTGGGACGCCCGGACCAACCAACCCAACCACCCCGTGGCTCAGCACTTTAACTCTCCCTCCCACTCCACAGAAGACATGCAGGTCCTTGGACTCCTCCATCGCCAGAACATAGCAACATGACGGTTGGAGGAAGAGCGCCTCATCTTCCGCCTGGGAATCCTCCAACCACAAGGGATGAACTCAGATTTCTCCAGTTTCCTCATTTGCCCTCCCCCCACCTTGTCTCAGTCGATTCCCTTGAACTCAGCACCGCCCTCCTAACCTGCAATCCTCTTCCTGACCTCTCCGCCCCCACCCCACTCCAGCCTATCACCCTCACCTTGACCTCCTTCCACCTATCACATCTCCATCGCCCCTCCCCCAAGTCCCTCCTCCCTACCTTTTATCTTAGCCTGCCTGGCACCCTCTCCTCATTCCTGATGAAGGGCTCTGGCCCAAAACATTGAATTTCCTGTTCCTTGGATGCTGCCTGACCTGCTGTGCTTTAACCAGCAACACATTTTCAGCAGAAAATAAAACTAAGCCAAGTAATGAAGTTTGGAGACCAGATGAGGTGGACCAGGCTTTGAAGCAACCTCCCTTGATTTCAGCATGATATAAATCAAGGAAGAGTGTGAAAATAGTTTTGAAATGTAGGGAGAACAAGAGAACAAAGCTTTCACTTGCATCCTATCAAATTATGGAGTCCAACGGGGAAAAGTGTGCGGTCGTGCACTTTGGTAGGAAGAATAGAGGCATGGATATTTTCTAAATGGGGAGAAAATTCAGAAGTCTGAACTGCAAAGAGACTTGGGAGTCCAGGATTCTCTCAAGGTAAACTTACAGGTTGATTTGGTAGTTGGAAAGGCAAATGCAAGGATGCCATTTATTTTGAGAGCCCTTGAATATAAAAGCAGGGATGTCCTTCTGAGGCTCTATATGGCTCTGGTCAGACCACAGGTTTTGGCCCCATGTCTCAGAAAGGATGTGCTGGCCCTGGAGTGTGTTCAGAGGAGTTTCATGAGAATAGTCCCAGAAATGAGCAGCTTAACACATGAGAAACGCTTGAGGACTCTGGGTCCATACTTGATGGAGTTTAGAAGAATGAGGGTGGACCTAATTGAAATTTACAGAATACTAAATGGCCTGGACAGAGTGGACATTGGGAAGATATTTCCATTGGTAGGAGAGTCTAATACTCAAGGGCGCATCCTGAGAGTAAAGGGAAAACCTCTTAAAACAGAGATAAGGAGAAACTTCGTCAGCAAGAGAGTGGTGAATCTATGGAACTCACTGCCACAGAAGGCTGTGGAGACCAGGTCATTGAGTATATTTAAGATGGTGATAGATAGATGGGTTCTCAATTGTAAAGGGGATCAAGAATTATGGGCAGAAAGCCGGACAATGGGGTTGAGAAACTTATAAGGCATGATTGAATGGCAGAGCAGACTCAATGGGCTGAATGGCCTAATTTCTACTATGTCTTATGATCTTATGGAATTATGTAAGAGAAATTACAGACCTCTTTTAAATATGGAATCACTTTTAATTCTCCCAGTTCATCATACACCAGTGAGTCTCACTTCTGTTGTGGGCAAAGTCTTAGAGAGAATTGTAAGGGATAGGATTTATGAACATCTGGATAGGAATAATGTGATCAAGGATAGTCAGCATGGTTTTGTGAAGGGCAGGTCGTGCCTTACAAACCTTATTGAGTTCTTTGAGAAGGTGACCAAGGAAGTGGACGAGGGTAAAGCAGTAGATGTGGTGTATATGGATTTTAGCAAGGCGTTCGATAAGGTACCCCATGGCAGGCTAATGCAAAAACTACGGAGGTATGGCATTGAGGGTGCATTAGAGGTTTGGATTAGGAATTGGCTGGCTGGAAGGAGACGGAGATTAGTAGTTGATGGTATAGGTTGATCTTGGAGTGCAGTTACTAGCGGTGTACCACAAGGATCTGTTTTGGGACCATTGTGTTTGTCATTTTTATAAATGACCTGGAGGAGGGGCTTGAAAGCTGGGTGAGCAAGTTTGCAGATGACACGAAAGTCGGTGGAGTTGTGGACAGTGAAGAAGGATGTGGCAGGTTACAGTGGGATATAGATAAGTTGCAGAGCTGGGCAGAAAGGTGGCAAATGGAGTTCAATGTAGCTAAGTGTGAAGTCATTCACTTTGGTAGGAGTAACAAGAAGATGGATTACTGGACTAATGGTAGGCAACTTGGTAGTGTGGATGAGCAGAGGGATCTTGGTGTCCATGTACACAGATCTCTGAAAGTTGCCACCCAGATAAATAGTGCTGTGAAGAAGGCATATGGTGTACTGAGCTTTATTGGTAGAGGAATTGAGTTCCGGAGTCCTGAGGTCATGTTGCAGTTGTATAAGACTCTGGTGCGGCCTCATCTGGAATATTGTGTGCAGTTTTGGTCGCCATACTATAGGGAGGACATGGAGGCATTGGAACGAGTGCAGAAGAGGTTTACCTGGATGTTGCCTGGCATGGTAGGAAGATCGTATGAGGAAAGGCTGAGGCACTTGGGGCTGTTCTCATTGGAGAAAAGAAGGTTTAGGGGAGATTTGATAGAGGTGTACAAGATGATTAGGGGTTTAGATAGGGTTGACAGTGAGAACCTTTTTCCGCTAATGGAGTCAGCTGTTACTAGGGGACACAGCTTTAAATTAAGGGGTGGTAGGTATAGGACAGATGTTAGGGGTAGATTCTTTACACAGCGAGTTGTGAGTTCATGGAATGCCCTGCCAGTAGCAGTGGTGAACTCTCCCTCTTTATGGTCATTTAAGCGGGCATTGGATAAGCATATGGAGGTTATTGGGCTAGTGTAGGTTAGGCAGGCTTTGGTCGGTGCAACATCGAGGGCCGAAGGGCCTGTACTGTGCTGTATTTTTATATGTTCTATGTTCTATGTTCACTGAAATCATTGTGTCATCCTCCAATGCCTTGGCCAATTCAGCATTAGTTATGTGTTAAACACAAGGAAGGAAGAGGATCACGACTAACCCAATCATGTCAGCATTTAATTTTTACTTATTAACTCTGAATGTTACCAATACCCAGAAACTTGGCCGACTCTCCACTCTCAAACCCAATGACGGTGAGGCCAATTGGAGACCGATCTCAGTCTCCAGCTGAAATGACCTCTCTCTGGAGTGAAGTTTAGATCTTTCAGCTTTGTACTGCTCAATTGTCTATTGGGCAATCTCCCTAACTCATTATGAGAACAGGATTTGAATAATAGCTTATTTGAGACTTTACAAAGATTGAAAAGTTGCTTAGGGAACCAATTTTGTTTAGCTCAAAAAAAAATGAATAAGAACACCTTGAACAGATTGAGTTAAAAATGTATCTACTGTAGTGGTAAGTTTGGTAGTGTTAAATTAGCCACTTGCTCCACATGATTTTTTTGTATTTATTTAATCTTGACTGTATTTATTGTCCATCCTTAACTATCCTTTGCAAAGGTGGTGGTGAGTCACCTACTTGAACCATTGCATTCTTTGAGGTATGGGAAAGCCCATAGTGATGTTAAGATTTTGACCTGTAACACTGAAGGAAGAATGATATAGTTCTAAGTCAATGTGATGTATGACTTGGAGGTGAACTTGCAGATGATGGTATCCTTATATGTACTCTCTCCTTGTCCTTCTACATGGTAAAACACAGGGATTTGGAATATGCTTTTAAAGTAGCCATGGTAAGTGCCACAGTGCTTCTCATGGATGGTTCACACTGTGTCGTTGGATGCCAGTGGTGGAGAGAGTGAATGTTTAAGAAGTTTAACGGCGTGCCATTCAAATGGGCTATTCTGTCTTGGATAGCATCAAGCTTCTTGAGTGTCTTTGGAGCAACAGAACTTCCAGTCTACTATATGTACATGATCATCTGTGAGCAATGAATGAATCCACATTGAGAGGGGGCAGGTATTAGCATTTTTAGCTTGCTTAAAATTGGATAAATTCACAAACCCAAATGAGATGCAGTCCAGGCTGCTCTCAGAATGAAGGAGATTGTTGGGGCCCTGGCATTAATTCTTAAATATTCTAGGGCCATAGAAGAGGTGCCAGAAGTCTCAAAGATACTTAAAGGTAATGTGGTATCATTATTGAAGAAGGTCAGTAAGGATAAACCAGGGGAACTATAGGAGACAGTCAAGCATCAGCGATTGACAAACATTTGGAAAATGTTCTGAGGGACAGAATTAATCTCCAACTGGAGCAAGGAAGATGAATCAAGGTAGTTGGCCTTATCTGAAAGAGATCATATCTAAAAAATTTGATTGAATTGTTAGATGGTGACTAGGAGTATTGTCGAGGGCAGCGCAGTGGATGTAGTCTACATAGCCTTTAGAATGGCTTCAGAAAGGTGTCATATGGGAAAATGGTCAAGAAAGTAACAGCCAGTGGGATCCTTAGAAAACTGGATCCAAAGTTGGCTTAGTGGCAGAAGGAGAGGTTGGTTGAAGGCTGTGTTTGTGATTAAAACCCTGTGTCTGGTGTCATACTGCAGGATTTTGTGCTGGGTTCCTTGCTGTTTGTGGTATACATTAATGATCTGAACATAAATTTATCCGATCTGATCTGTAAGGTCATAGGTGGCACAAAAATTGGTGGTGGGGTAAATAACGAGGAATAAAGCTTTACACTACAGAATCATAGAATCCCGACAGAATCATAGAATCCCAACAGTGTGGAAGGAGGCCATTTGGCCCATCCAATACATACTGACCCTTTGAAGAGCATCCCATCCAACCCACCCCTCCTTTCCCTGTAACCCTGCATTTCCCATGGCTAATTCACCTAACCTACACATCCCAGAACACTATGAGTGATTTAGCATGGCCAATCCACCTAACTTGCACAACTGTGGGAAGAAACCAGAGCAACTGGAGGAAACCATGCAGACATGGGGAGAGCATACAAACTCCAAACAGTCACCCAAGGCTGGAATCAAATTTGGGTCCCAGGCGCTGTGAGGCAACAGGGCTACCACTGAGCCACTGTGCCATAGGAAAGGCTAGTCAGATGGTCAGAACAATAGCAGATAGAATTTTACCCAAAAAGTGAGAGATTATTTTGAGAGGATTCACGATGCAGGTGAGTACACAATGAATGGTAGAGTATTGGGAACTACTATGGATCAGAGGGACCTTGGTATGCATGTCCATAGACCGTTGAAGACAAAAGGGAGGGTGGGTAGAGTTGTTAAGAAGGCATAGGTTGAACTCTATTTGCCACTTCTCAGCCCAGTTCTGCATTCTGTCAATGTCCCGCTGCAACCTACAACAGCCCTCCACACAATCCATCACTCATTGGCAAACCTACTAATCCACCCTTCCACTTCCTCATCCAAGTCATTTATCAAAATCATAAAAAGCAGAGATCCCAGAATAGATCCTTGCAGAATACCACTGGTCACCAAACTCCAAGCTGAATACTTTCCATCTATCACCACCCTCTATCTTCTATGGGCCAGCCAATTCTGTTATCCACATAGCTAGATTTCCCTGTATTCCATACCTCCTTACTTTCTGAATGAGCCCACCATTGGGAATCTTATCAAATACCTTGCTAAAATCCATATACACCACATCCACTGCTCTCCCCTCATCAATGTGTTTTGTCACATCCTCAAATAATTCAATTGTGTTTGTGAGGCATGATACTATGCTGAGTATCTCTAATCAAACTATGGTTTTCCAGGTAATCATAAATCCTGTCTCTCAGAATCCTCTCCAATACTTTGCCCACCACAAATGTAAGCCTCACTATTCCCTATTTGCCAGGATTATCCCTATTCCCTTTCTTGAACAAGGGAATAACATTTGCCACCCTCCAATCATCTGGTACTACTCCAGTGGACTGTGAGGGCGCAAAGACCATCTCCAAAGGCATAGCAATCTCTTCCTTTGCTTCCTCTAGGAACCAAGGGTATATCTTGCCTGGCCCAGAGGATTTATATATCCTTATGGTTTTCAAAATTTTCAGCACATCATCCTTCTGAATATCAGCATGTTCAAGCATATCAGTTTCATGCTGTCCTCAAAAATGTCAAGGTCCCTGTCAGTAGTAAATATTGAAGCAAAGTGTTCATTATGGACCTCCACTACCTCCTCGACTCCAGGCACAAATTCCCTCCACTATCCCTGATCGTCCCCCAGCCGTACTCTGGCCATCCTCTTGTTCCTCACTTACAAGTAGAATGCCTTAAGGTTTTCCTTAATGCTACCTGCTAGCGTTTTTTTACACCACCTTCTAGCTCTCCTAAGTCCATTCTTCAGTTCCTTTCTGGCTACTTTATAACCCTGGAAAAGTGTGAAGTGATTCACTTTAGAAGGCTAAATTTGAATGCAGAAAACAGGGTTAAAGGCAGGATTCTTGGCAGTGTGGAGGAACAGAAAGCTCTTGGGATCCATGTCCATAGACCCCTCAAAGGTGCCACCCAAGTGCTGTTTGGAGTGGACTTAATAGCTGAATAGCCTGCTTCCACATTCTACAGGGATGTCTTGCTTAAAGAAGAGAGTTGATAGGTGATTTGAAAAGGTGGTACATGCATATGTGGTAGGGATAGGAGCAGATGGTATGGGAAAGCATTTAACAGGGAGAGGGAGAATTACAACAGTATTAGGCAGGAACTGGGGCTCCTAAATTGGGAACCGATGTTCTCCAGGAAATGCACAATAGAAATGTGGTTGTCAAAAAGGCAGTGGTGTGTTAGCTTTCATTAGCAAGGGGATTGAGTTTAAGAGCCACGAGGTTATGCTGTAGCTCTATAGAGCCATGGTTAGACCACGGTTGGAATATTGTGTTCAGTTCTGGTCGCCTCATTATAGGAAAAATGTGGAAGCTTTAGAGAGGATGCAGAGGAGCTTTACCAGGATGCTGCCTGGATTGGAGGGCATGTCTTCTGAAGAAAGGTTGAGGGATTTAGGGCTTTTCCCATTTAAGCGAAGAAGGATAAGAAGTGACTTGCTGAAGGTGCACAAGATGATGAGAGGCATAGATAGAGTGATAGCCAGAGACTTTTTTTCCCAGGGTGGAAATAGCTATCACAAGGGAGCATAATTTTTAGTAGATTGAAGAAAGGTTGAGGGGAGATATCAGAGGTCGGTTCTTTACACAGAGAGTGGTGGGTGTGTGGAATGCATTGCTGGCAGTGGTAGTACAGTCAGATACGTTTGGGACATTTAAGTGACTCTTCGATAGGCACATGGAAGATAAAGGATGTGTACGTTAGTTCAATCTGAGAGTCAGATAAAAGGTAAGCACAATATGGAGGGTGGAAGGGCTTGTACTGTGCTATACTGTTCTATGTTCTATGTTCTATGCAGGAAACATGACAATATTTAAGAGGTATTTAGATGAATGGTTGAAGTGCCATACCATACAATGCTATGGGCCAAATCATGGGAAATGGGGTTGGGGTATAGAAGGTCTATCTGACTGATACAGACACAGTGGACTGAAGGGCCTCTTTCTATGCAGAATCACAAATCCTTCATGGTCATAGACAATGCTTCTTTAGATTGGCTCATTAACATCATTACGATTAACACCAAACATTGTGTAATCATAGACCCATAAAATATTTATAGTCCATTGGGTCTGCACAGCAGACCAGCTTGTCCCACTCAGCTCTTTGTTCTTGTAAATGTTCTCTCTTGTCAAGAGACCTCATTGTCTCTTGAAAGCCCTGACTGAATCTGCCTCCACACTCTCTCCCAAATTCCATGTCCATTGTAGGCAACCTCTGAAATCAATGGGAACAGTTTCTATCGATGCTAACTAGACTCCTCATACTTTTGAGCGCCTTTATTAAATCACCTGTCAACTCTCTTCTCTAAGCAAGATATCCCCATAGAACATGGAAGCAGGCTATTCGGCTCATTACATCCACACCAAACATCATCCCACTCAGATCAACCCTTTATCTTATCCCTGTATTCCCTATGGCCAGTCCACCTAACCTGCACATCTTTGGACTACAGGAGGAAACCCACACAGACATTGGGAGAGCCTGCAAACTCCACACAGGCAGTTGCCAGAGGGTGGAATTGAACCCGGGTCCCTGGCACTGTGAGGCAGCAGTGCTAACCACTGAGCCACCATGCTACTCCTGTTTGCCCAGTCTAAACACACAACTGCTGCATCCTTGAAACTGTTGTTATCGACCTTTTCTGCATATGCTCCATAGCCTTCGTAAATATGGTACCTAGCATTGGATGTAAATTACTCATGAGGCCAAACCATCATTTTCTAAAGCTTCATAATGACGTTCTTGTTTTTGGAATCTGTGTCTTGGTTTATTATGCTTGGGATCCTGTATGTCATTTTAACTACTTTCCTAACCTGCCTTTTACCATCAACAATACACATGCACATAGTCCTCAGGCCTCTCCGTTCTTGAAATCCCTGTCGATTTGTGTCTTTTAATTTTATTGTCTCTCACCATTCTTCCCACCATAATATATCATATCACATTTCTCTGCATTAATATCCAAATGTCATGAATCGAGCATTTAGACTGACCATTTCTGTCTTTCTTTATCTTTTTTTAATTTGATTGCTATCCTCTTCACAGTTCACTTCCTGGTTTTGTATTACCTGCAAAATCAAAATTGTGCCCCCCCGTGCTCAAGTCCAAATCATTCATATATTTTAAGAAAGCAGTGATCCTAGTACTGACTCCTGAAGAACACCACTATATTCCCTTCTCCAGCCTGAGAAACGATTGTCCACTGTTTGATGTCATGCAGATATCTTCCTATTTATGTTACTGCTGCCCTTTTTATTTCATTGGCTCCAATTTTGTGCTTTACCAAATGCATTTTGTCAGTCAAATTGGCTCAGTGGTCAGCACTACTGCCTCGCAGTGCTAGAGATTTGATTCAGTTCCAGCCTTGGATGACTGTCTATGTGAAGTTTGTATATTCTCCCATGTCTGTGTGGTTTACTCCTACAGTCCAAAGATGTGCAGACGAGGTGAATTGGCTGTGCTAAATTGCCCATAGTACCTAGGGATGTACACACTAGGTGGGTTAGCCATGTGAAATACAGGAATAAGGTGGGAGGGTCAGTGTGGACTTGATGGGCCAAATGACCTGCTTCCACTTTATAGGGATTCTATGATATTATATATTATCTTTATCATCTCTGTTAATTAATGAAAATGCTCAGGTTAGTAAAACACAATTTGCCTTTAACAAGCCTATGCTAACTTTCCTTAATTAATTCACGCTTGTCCATAAGACTGTTAATTTTGTCAGGGAGATCACTCTTTGTAACTTTATATGCATGGAAAATCGTGGATGAGGCAGCTGATGGTTGAGTGTAGGTATTGTCTGAGGGAATTCTGCAGCCATGTCCTGAGGCTGAAATAACTGGACTCCATCAAATACAACCATCCCCCTTTGTGCAAGGTATGATTCTAACCCAGAAAGGATTAGATGTGTGTGTAATACACACTGATAAGCACAAGATAGAAATCTTCAACAGTGTGTTACTTTATTTACCATTAACCAAGAACTGTTTCTTAATTTGATGTTCCTTGCGAAACAGAAGGTTCAGAGAGGATGATGTCTGATAAATTGCAGTCACACAGGTTAATTTCTATCTCATTTAGTTTAAATGGAGAGAAAATCACAGACTATGTGCTGCTGAGTTCCTAATCAGCATTTCCTGCAAACACCATACCTCAGCAGGAATACCTGAATGGAGAATCATCTCTTGTATTATTTGAAAGTTGAGCCCAAAACAAAGTTTCTGTTGCCTGTTGAAATAAATAAGATTGAAAAATGAGCCCCAATTTACTGGTAATGGCAAAAGTGGCCCATGAGAATTGAGGCCCAAGGCGCACTTGGAGAGAGATCAAATAATTCATTGACACTGCAGCTGTTAAAAGCTCCACAACTCAAGAGGAAATTGTCTTGGTTAGAGGAAAATCAACGAATTTGTCACAGTGATACAGCAAAGAAATATAAGCAACACTTCTGGTATTGATGCTAAAACATTGGATCTCTTGCAAACAGGAAATAGACCAAATGAGAATGGCACTTTCTGAGGCTGGAGGTCACTTGCCATAAAAACATCAATGCAAGTTTCATGGAGAATTTATTCAAGTTTCATTCCTCATTACATTTAACAGTCATGGCACAAAGTTAACTTAATGTCTATTGAGTACTGTCTGAAACCTTGTAACAATCATTGCCCTTTCTCACACCCATTTTAATGTAGGCAAAACTGCATGGCATATCTTTGTTGCCAGTGGGGTGTTACAGAATAGGTGCTGATCACCATATCAGTGTCTATCCATGCCATTCCAATGCAGTGTCTCTTCTCCTTCAAATAAGACAAATGTAAAAGGATAATCCAAAGTAATGGAAAATAGATAAGAAAGCACATTGATGAGAATATCACAAGAAGGCTGCAGAGGGTCAAGCGAGTGGACAAATTTTAACAAGTTAAAGAAAATGTGAGGTTATACAGTTTGACAGGAAGAATAGAGGAGCTGAATATTATTTAAATGGAAAAGAGCTGCAGAAAGCAAGAAGAGAGGGATTTGGGGGTTCCTTATTCATGAATAACACATGATAGCATCCAAGTTCAGTGGATAAAGGGAAAGCAAGTGGAATGTTGGCCTTTATTTCAAAGGGAGAGTGTATGAAATAAGGAGGTTTTGTGATAGAAGGCCACAGCTGGAATAACGTGAACAGTTTTAGACTTCTTCTGTCAGCACATGAATACTGACATTGGACACAGTCGGGAGAAGGTTCACTACACTGATACTGGTATGGAGGAACTGTCTTTTGAGGAGAGGTTGAGGAGGTAGAGTCTTGACTCACTAGAATTTACTAGAAAGAGAAGCAATCTTTTTGAAGCTGATGAGATTCTTTGGGATTTGGCATAATGGATGCAGAGAGGTGTTTCCGCTTGTGGGAGATCATATAATCTCAGAATAATGGGTCGCACATGTAAGGAGGAATTTTTTCTCTCAGAGGGTAGTGAACCTATGGAAATCTTTACTATAGCAGCCTGCCAAGGTTGGGTCATGAAGTATTATCAATGCTGAGATCAACAGGTTTTTAGAGTTACAGGATAAAGGCAGGCAAGTGAAACTGAGGATTATCAGATCACCAATGATCTCATTGAATGGCAAAGCAAACTCGATGGGCTGAATGGCCTACTTCTGCTTCAACACCTTATGGTCTTGTACTTGTCTTGTGCCTTTGAGTGATAGAGATGTACAGCACGGAAACTGACCCTTCGGTCCAACTCGTCTATGCCGACCAGATGTCCTAACCTAATCTAATCCCATTTGCCAGCACTTGGCCCATATCCACCTCAACCCTCCTATTCATATACTTATCCAGATGCCTTTTGAAAGCTGTAATTGTACCAGCCACCACCACTTCCTCTGGTAGCTCATTCCATACATACACGACACCCTCTGTATGAAAAGGTTGCCCCTTAGATCCCTTTTATATCATTCCCCTCTCATCCTAAATTTATGCCGTCTAGTTCTGGACTCCCCCACCCCAGAGAAAAGACCTTGTCTATTTACCCTATCCATGCCCCTCATGATTTTACTAACCTCTGTAAGGTCACCCCTCAGTCTCTGACGCTCCAGGGAAAACAGCCCCAGCCTATTTAGTCTCTCCCTAAAGCTCAAATCCTCCAACTCTGGAGTCTTCTAGGGGTATATTCAATAACATGCATTATGGTGTTTGTTTGGTCTAATAACATTTGTACACAATTGACTGCACACATTTCTTACTTACGCAAGCTGTCAGATTGGTATAAAGAATTTTAATACTGTCAATTTTAATTTTCACTTTCACATTTTGTCCATTGGATTTACTCTGAATTACAATAGCCTCTAATAGTTTTAACAATAGAATATACCCAAGCTTCCTAATCAAAACAATGTATACTATTAAAATACTGCAAAAATCTCACCCTTACAATGCTTACAATTGCATGTGAGTAGGTTCATATGAACCAATCTGGGACTTAGCCTGCTCCATCCCAAATTTCATCTGCTGATCAGTTGACCTGAGCTCCATAGCCTACTATGCTCTGAGGCAAAATTTTCTCTTCTAATCTTTCTCCATACACACTGTCTGTGTGTTCAATCTTGACACTGTCCAGTTGCCAGCAAATGATCAGTTTGACCAATTGCAAACATCACTAGCATATCATGTTTTCCATGACTAGTTTGATTAATAGCTCATTAAAACTTGTTTGTGTCTCCCTGGAAAGTAGCTTGGTCTTAATGAACTTTGACCTCAGGCTTAATTTGTGCAGGCTGTTCATATAAGCTATTCCCTTGATTTTTGTGTCAACCAATCAACCATATGATATTTACACAACATAATTCTGTTATGATCATAAATTAAATAGTCCACACTTTCTGATTTACTGTGACTGCTTTTAAAACAGAACTTCAGCCTTTCAGAGCTACTGTGATCGTTCAGTTCATTACTGCTAGTTGTAACACTTAATCTAAACATACAGGCACACATTCCTTTAGCAAAACACAGAAACACATTAAAACAGTGATTTTTCTCATCAAAGTGAAATACTACAGATGCTGGAAATCTGAAATAAAGACAGAGAGTTTTGACAAGATTTGTAGCTCAGGTTGAGGTTCTGGATGTAGGTTTGCTCACGATTTGGAAAGTTTATTTTCAGACATTTTGTCACCATACGAGGTAATATCTTCAGTGAGCCTCCAGACAAAGCATTGCTGATGATTTAAGCTTTCTATTTCTATGTTTGGGTTGGTGATGTCATTTCTGTGGTGATGTCATTTCCTATAGTGATGTAATTTCCTGTTCTTTTTCTCATGTGTGGTAAATCGGGTCCAAGTCAGTGTGCTTGTTGATAGAGTTCCAGTAGGAATGCCATGCTTCAAGGAATTCTCATGCGTGCCTCTGTCTGGCTTGACTTACGATGGATGTATTGTCCCAGTCAAAGTTGTGTCCTTCCTTATCTGTATGTAAGGATACTAGTGAGAGAGGGTCATGTCGTTTTGCGGCTTGTTAATGTTCATGTATCCTGGTGGCTAGTTTTCTACCTGTTTGAGGAGGAAGACAACAACAAACTGCCATATCAAGATGTCACAGTAGATCGAACAGCCAATGGGGAACCTCAAACCAGTGCCTACAGGAAAACAACACATATGGACCAAATACTGAACTACAGAAGCAATCATCTCAACATCTACAAATGAAGCTGCATCAGAACATTATTTTAATGAGCCACCACACACTGCAGCACAGAGGAACTATGCAGAGCAGAGGAAAGTCACCTATACAATGTATTCAAAAAGAACGGGTACCCAATGAACGCAGTCCACAGATTTCTCAGCAACAAACCCATATAAGCTGACAAAATGCATCCAGAAACCCTAGCCACTCTCCCCTACATCAAAGGCATCTCGCAAATGACTGCCAGACTACTCAGACCCCTTGGCATCATGGTAGCCCATAAACACACCAACACACTAAAACAGCAGCCAATGAATTTGAAGGACCCTTTAGAGACAACAAGAAAAACTAATGTCATTTATAAAGTACCTTGCAAGGGCTGTAACAAACACTACATTGGACAAACAGGCAGAAAACTAACCTCCAGGATACATGAACATCAACTAGCCACAAAACAACATGACCCTCTCTCACTAATATCCTTACATACAGATGAGGGAGGACACCACTTCAACTGGGACAACACATCCATCCTAGGACAAGCCAAACAGAGACATGCAAGAGAATTCCTAGAAGCATGGCATTCCAACTGGAACACTATCAACAAACACAATGACCCCATTTACCACCCCTGAGAAAAATACCACAAAATGACATCACCATAGGAAATGACATCACTGCCAGAGATGACATCACCAGCCCAAACAAACCCAAACATATAAATAAAAAACAGGAATCATCAGCAATGCTTCGTCTGGAGGCTCACTCAGGATGTTACCTAGCATGGTGGCAAAACATCTGAAAATGAACCTACCAGCTCAGCGAGCAAACCTATATCCATAAAGACAGAGACTTCTGCAAAAACTCAGCAGGTCTAGTAGCATCAGTGGAGAAAGAAACAGAGTTAACATTTCAAGTCTGATAGAACTCATCTCAAGAATTGTCCTTTCTAATCATTCAGTCATCATCAGGCTACATACGTATTTTTTTCTTCTCATTTCATTTCAGTTCATGTAGCTACAATTAGATTAATATCTACATGAGAGTCAAGTATAATTTTGGGGGGAATTATTTCATGGTAACACTCACTAGTAAGGAAAGAGGTATCCCACTGCATCACAGAATTGTTACAATGCAGAAAAAGACCATTCTTCCCATAGTCGCTGCAATGGTTCTATTGCCTAGTGCTGATCATATTCCTTCACACCACGTCTATTGAAATGATCATCCAATGTCCTCTTGAATGCTTAAGTTGAACCTGTCTCCAACACATTTCCAGGCAGTGGATTTTTTTTTTCTTTTACAAGCAAGAACAACCATCTACACTGTGCAGTCTGCTCTATAAAACACTCTATAAAACTTCATCTCAGCCTTCTTCTCTCCAATATAGAATTATGTCAAAGCTTCAATCTATCCTCATAACTGAAGTTTCTCATTCCTGGAAATATTCTTGTAAATTGTTTCTGTACTCCCTCCAATTTATTCATCATCTTTTCTATAGTGTGACACCCACATCCATACACAATACTACAGCTGAGCTCTAACAAATGTCTCATACAAATCCAACATAACCTCCTTGTTCTTGTGCTCTAAAAATGAAGGAATATTATGCCTTAATACGTTCTCCCACCACCACAATTAATGCCCTACCACATTTAATGATATGTGCATTTATGCACCCAGGTCCCTTTGCTACTGTACCTCTTTAGAGTTATAACTCCTATTTTATATAGTCTTTCAATGTACTTCTGACCAAAGTGCATTACCTAACATTTCTCTGCATTGCACTTCATCTGCCACCTATCTGCCCATTCCACCAACTTATTGATGTCCTTTTGGTGTTTAACACTGCTCTCCTCACAGCTTACAATCCTTCTAATTTCTTCCATGTCATCTGAAAATTTTGAAATTATTCTCTGCACACCAAAATCCAGGCCTTTGTTATATAACATGAAAAGCGAGGGTCCCTCAGACACTGGGACAGTCCACTACAAACCTTCCTCCACGCCAAAAATTATCCATTAACCATTACTGTCTGCTTCCTATCACTCAGTCAATTTTCTGTCCCTGTATCATATGTTGTCTATAGCTTATCTAAAAGCAGATGGTGCAGATCTCTGGCAACTGTTGTATTGAAGTGAAGACAGCGAAGAGACATCAGTTCTGATATGTTCAACTAAATGTGAAGGGATCCATAATCAGCACTAGGATCCTGAGCAGCAACAAGTGTCAACCAAATGTCACAGATGTTCTACACTTGTATTTATTTACTTCTCATTATTTTAGATAAAGAAGAGGAAATAGATTGAAGATTCCAAACCAAATGTCTATCCTCATCATTTTGAACAGTATAACTTTAACCAATAATAGTGTAGCACAATTTAACCAAAAAAACTGCCATAGTACCCAACAAAACTAAATAATATGCTGACATGTTGTAGGAAAATACAATGAAAATACAAAATAAATAATGGATCACCATTACCATATGAAAACTGAATGAGCAGCCACATTTCAGGACTTTCATATAGTGAAAGTCATGAAGCTTGCAAATTATGAGCAGACATCACTCAAAGCCATGATATTTAATTAGCAACTTCTGTTAACCTCTCAGCTGCTGAAAAAATTGTGTATACATACAAGAACTGGACAACATCCAGGCTTGGGCTGACAAATGGCAAATAACATTTGAGCCTGACAAGTGCCAGGCAATGACCATCTTCAACAAATGAAAATCTAAACATCATCCCTTGACATTCAATGACATTTACAATCACTGAATCCCCTCTATCAACATCTCATGGATTACCATATACTAGATACTGTGCTGGTCCAGCCATATAAATACTGTGGTGATAAGATCAGGTCAAAGCCTAGAAATGCTGCTGTAGTAACCCTCCTTCCAACTTCCCAAAGCCTGTACACCATCAAGAAGGGACAAGTGAGGAGTGTGATGGAATACTCCCCACTTGTCTGGATAAGTTCAGCTGCAATAGTACTCAAAATGTTTGACACCATCCAGGACAAAGCAGCCCACTTGATTGGCACCAGATCCACAAGCATCCATTCCCTCCCCCACCAGTGTTCAGTAGCAGTAGTATGTACCATCTACATGATGCATTGCAAGAATTCATTAAAGTTCCTTAGATATCACCTTCAAAACCTATAACCTGGACCAAAAGTAGGACAAGACCAATGGATGCATGGATGGGATTATCACTACCTGCAAGTTCCCCTCCAAACCATACAACATTCTAATTTGGAGTTATGTCACCATTCTTTCCATGTCTATTGAATATAATCCAACATCCAACATAAATTATGGATTTGACGATGTAAATTCATCATATTCTATTGAAAAGGTAAAGAGTGTCTATTGCACCTCAGGGATCTGGAAGTCTCGATGATTTCTGAATTTCTTAACCTGGATATTACAGTTTTCGTAAAACTTTGACTAAAATGACTAGCAAACAATACAAAACTGTCTTACTGTAGAATGCAGGTTGCATGTTTTTGTGGTCACCTCAGAAGCAGATATAGCTCAATGCAGAGACATGGTCTAATGGATGAACTGTTGAGTTGGACTGAAACGTAAAGATTACAATGTATTCTATGTTTGAGACATCAGGGTTGGCATACAACAATTCTTTCAAAAGGGGCAAGGAATGGAAATGAGCCTTGAGACATGAAATGGAGTCAATGAACTTCTAGCATTGGGCCAGCATTTAATGATTCCTATAAAAGTGAGGTGGTTGAGAGAAGGTGATCTTTCCTCTAGAGGCTGGATTTTATGGGCCACTCAAGACTGGGGAGGTGGACCCATAAAATAGGGTGCTGTTCTTTTAGCAGTGTTTCTATCACCTGCCTGCAATCATCGGCTACAATTTTACAAATTTAATTGAGCTGTTCCAGATGCTCTGTATCGTAGACTCCATACGCATCCATACACTTTGATTAATTTAATAAGTTCAAGATGATTATTATTTTTCAGGGGACACAATAGCCTAGTGGTTATGTGTGATGAAAGGGTGTGATTCACATGTGTTTTAATACTGTTGATTCCTGAATTTGGATTTTCGAACTGAATTAGTGTGTCTGAAAGGATTTAATGACTAAGTTTTATGTATTTTTATCTCCATCAGGCTATCCTTTAGAAAACAGTTTAGAGAGATTGTTTTGGCACATAATAGCAATATGTTTACCTAGAGAGTTTATGAGCAAAGGAAACAGTGTACTGCTTTGAACTTTCAGATAAAAGATTATGGCATTGTTTCTCAGGTTTATGGGATCGTACAAAGATTTGAAAAAAACAGATTTTTTTTGTTTCAGTTTGGGAAATTCAGCAGAAATCATGGCTGTACCTCACCGATGGCCTCTGAGAAAGGGAGAAGTTAATTTTGAATTGTTAAATGTAAGTTAATTTCATGTAAGTAGTTTAGTTTCTGGTTCTCAACCAAGAGTATTCACATTAACCTTAGAGGGATTATGTGAAGCCGACGAAGTCTAGGCTCAGCTATATGAAGAGTGAATGAAGAGGCTATCAGATTCTTATGACCAGGCATTGAAGCCACCGGTGAGTCCATACAGGATAGAGAAGAGCATTTTTTAAACTGATTCGATTTATTATTGTCACATGTACCTAGTTACAGTGAAAAGTTTTGTTTTGCATGCTGTATAGGCAGGTCAAGTGCATCAGGGTTATAGAACAGAACAAACTACAAGTGGTATGGCTGCAGAGAAGGTGCACAAACAGTGAGATCAACGTTAAATTTAAAATTTGAGAAGTCCATTCCTCCCCTTCTTCCTTTCCCGCCATACCAACCAGTACCCTTCCACTGACACCCTCCTTTGACTGACTGAATTTGTCCTCACCCTGAACAACTTCTCTTTCCAATCCTCCCACTTCCTCAAACCAAAGGAGAAGCCATGGGCACCCGCATGGGCCTCAGCTATGCCTGCCCCTTTGTAGGATATGTAGAACAGTCCATCTTCCATAGCTACACTGGCACCACTCCCCAACATTTCCTCCACTACATCGATGATTGTATCGGCGCTGCCTCGTGCTCCCGTGAGGAGGTTGAACAGTTCATCCACTTTACCAACACCTTCCACCCCGACCTCAAATTTACCTGGACCATCTCAGACTCCTCCCTCCCCTTCCTAGACCTTTCCATTTTTATCTCAGGCGACTGAATCAACACGGACATTTACTATAAACCAACCGACTCCCACAGCTGCCTAGACTACACCTCCTCCCACCCCGCCCCCTGTAAAAACGCCATCCCATATTCCCAATTGCTTCGTCTCCACTGCATCTGCTCCCAGGAGGGCCAATACCTGACAACCCAGATGGCCTCCTTCTTCAAAGACTGCAATTTCCCCCCAGACGTGATCGACGATGCCCTCCACAGCATCTCCTCCACTTCTCGCTCCTCCGCCCTTGAGCCCCACCCCCCCAACCGCCACCAAGACAGAACCCCACTGGTCCTCACCTACAACCCCACCAACCTCCATATACATCGTATCATCCATCGTCATTTCCGCCACTTTCAAACGGACCCCACCACCAGAGATATATTTCCTTCCACCCCCCCCATCAGCATTCCGAAAAGACCACTCCCTCCATGACTCCCTCATCAGGTCCACACACCCCACAAACCCAATGTCCACTCCCGGCACCTTCCCCAGCAACCGCAAGAAATGCAAAACTTGCGCCCACACCTCCTCCCTTACTTCCCTCCAAGGCCCCAAGGGATCCTTCCATATCCACCACAAATTAACCTGCACCTCCACACACATTATTTACTGCATCCGCTGCACCCAATGTGGCCTCCTCTATATTGGGGAGGCAGGCCGCCTACTTGCGGAACGTTTCAGAAAACACCTCTGGGACACCCGGACTAACCAACCCAACCACCCTGTGGCTCAACACTTCAACTCCCCCTCCCACTCCACCAAGGACATGCAGGTCCTTGGACTCCTCCATCGCCAGACCATAGCAACACGACCGCTGGAGGAAGAGCACCTCATCTACCATCTATGAACCCTCCAACCACAAGGGATGAACTCAGATTTCTCCAGTTTCCTCATTTCCCCTCCCCCCACCTTGTCTCAGTCTAATCCCTCGAACTCAGCACCGCCTTCCTAACCTGCAATCCTCTTCCTGACCTCTCCGCCCCCACCCCACTCTGGTCTATCACTCTCACCTTGACCTCCTTCCACCTATCGCATTTCCAACGCCCCTCCCCCAAGTGCCTCCTCATTACCTTTTATCTTAGCCTGCGTGGCACAGTCTCCTCATTCCTGAAGAAGGGCTCATGTTCCTTGGATGCTGCCTGACCTGCTGCACTTTTCCAGCAACACATTTTCAGCTCTGATCTCCAGCATCTACAGTCCTCACTTTCTCCTAGAAGTCTAATAACAGCAGGACTGTTTGAGTTCTGTACTGAGATGCTGTTGGGATTGTATTTTTACAGTGTGTTTTGAGATCCTTTATTAAAGTGATGGAAAGTGTCATCAACAGTGCCATCAAGCAGCACTTGCTTAGCAATAATCTGCTGAGTGACATCCAGTTTTGACTCTGCCCAGGTCACTTGGCTTCTGACTTCATTACAATATCAAATCAAGCAGGAATAAAAAGAGTTCAATTTCGGAGGTGACAGTGACTGCCATTGACATCAATGCCACATTTGACCAGGTGCAGCGCCTAAAAGCCCGAGAAAAACTGGAATCAATTTGAATCAGGGAAAAATCCCTCCACTGGTTGGAGTCATACCTGGAACATAGGAATATGGTTGTTGTTGTTGTGAATGTTGTTGTTGTAGGTCAGTCAGCTCAGGTCCAAGACATCTCTGCAGGAATTTCTCAAGGCAGTGTCTCCGCCCAACCACCTTCAGCTGCTTCATTAATGACCTTCCCTCCATCATAAGGTCACAAGTGTGAATGTTTGCAGATGATTGCACAATGATCAGCACCATTCATGATTCCTCAAATACTGAAGCAATCCATGTTCAAATGCAAAAAGACTGGAGAATGTTGAGATGGGGTGAAAGTGCAAAGTATCCTTTGTGCCAAACAAATTCCAGACAATAGCCATCTTAAATAAAAGACAACCTGAATGTCCCTTGACATTCAATGCTATTAGCATCACCAAATCTTCCACTATTATAGATAAGGCTGAATCTTTCGCAGCAATTTCAGACAGAAATGCCGAGTGAATGATCCATCTCAGCCTCCTTCAGTGATGCCCAGCATTACATATACCAGTCTTCAGGCAATTCTATTCACTCCAAATGATAACTAAAAACAGTTGGAGGCACTAGGTACTGCAAAGGCTATGGATCCTGACAACATTCCAGCAATAGTACTGAAGACTTGTGTCCAGAGCATTTTCCTCCCCTAGCCAAGCTTTTCCAGTTACAACATGGGCATCTACCCGTCTCTGTGGAAATTTGTCCAAGTATGTCATTGACATAAAAAAACAGACAAATCCAACCCAGCCAATTACTGCCCCATCAGTCTACTCTCAATCATCCATAAAATGATGGAAAGTGTCATCAATAATGCTATCAAACAGCCCCTGCTCAGAGCAATAACCTGCTCAGTGACACACAGTTTGGGTTCCGCCAGGGCCATTCAGTTCCTGACCTCAATACAGCCTTGGTTTAAACATGGACAAAAGAGCTGAATACCAGAGGTGAGGTTCGAGTGACAGCTCCTGACAACAAGGCTGCATTCGACTGAGTATGACATCAAGGAGCTCAAACAAATCAATGGGTATCAGTGGGCAACTCTCCAGTGGTTAGAGTCATACCTGTCACATAAGAAGATGGTTATGGTTATTGGAGGTCAGTCATCTCAGCTCCTGGACATCTCTTCAGGTGTTCCTCAGGATAATATCCTAGGCCCAATCATCTTCAGCTGCTTCATCAATGGCCTTCCCTTCGTTATATGGTCGGAAATGAAGATGCTCGCCAAAAATTGCACCATTTGTGACTCCTCAGATACTAAAACAGTCCGTGTCCAAATGCAACAAGATCAGAACAAGATCCAAGTTTGGGCTGACAAGTGGCATGTGACATTCGTGCCGCACAAATGCCAGGCTATGACCATTACTAATAATAGAAAACTAACCACCATTCCATGATATTCAATGGTATTGCCATCAGTGAATCCTGCACTGTCAACATCCTGGGAATTATCATTGCTCAGAAACTCAACTGGACTCACCACATAAACACAAAGAGCAGATCAGAGGCTTGGAATACTGCAACAAGTTACTCAACTCCTGATTCCCGAAAACCTGTCCAAAATCTACAAGGCACAATTCAGGTGTGTGATGAAATACTTCTCACTGGCCTGGATGAGTGTAGCACCAACAACTTGAAGCTTGACACCATCCAGGACAAAGCTGCCCACTTGATTGGCACTGCATCCACAAGCATCCACTCCCTCCACCACCAGTAAGTTGCAGCAATGTGTACTATCTACACGATGTACTGCAGAAATTCACCATAGATGCTCAGATAGCACCTTCCAAACCCACAACCACTTCCATCTAGAAGGAAAAGGGCAGCAGATACATGGTACACCACCATTTTCAAGTTCCCCTCTAATTCCCCCTCCAAGCCACTCACCATCCTGACTTGGAAATATAATGCCATTTCTTCACTGTCACTGGGTCCAAATCCTGAAATTCCTTCCTGAATGACATTTTGATCAATCCACAGCAAGTTGACTGCAGCAATTCAACAAGTCAGCTCAGTACCACCTTCTTAGGAACAGGCAATAAACGCTGGCCAACCTGCGATACCCATAATGCACAAACAAATATATTTTTAAAAAGCATCCTGGGGGTTACCATTGATAAGAAACTCAACCAGCTCACTATATAAATACTACGTCAACAAGAGTAGGTCGGAGGTTAGAAATACTGTAGCAAATAACACATCCCGTTACTCTCCAAAGCCTGTCCATCATCTACAAGACATAAATCAGGCATGTGATGGAATACTCCCCACTTGCCCGGATGAGTGCAATTCCAGCAACACTCAAGAAAGTTGAAAACATCCAGGATAAGCAGCACACTTGATCGGCATCACATCCACAATCATCTACTTATTCCTCCACTGACACATAGTCACTGCAGTGTGTACTATCTACAAAATGCACTGCAGAAATTCACCAAATACCCTTTGTCAGCACCTTCCAAACCGATGACCACTATCATCTCAAAGGACAAGGGCAGTGGATATATGGGACCACCATCATCTACAAGTTCTCCTCCAAACCACTGTGACTTGAAAATATATCATCATTCTTCACTGTCACTGAGTCAAAATCCTGGAATTCCCTCCCTAGTGGCATTGTGGGTCTAGCTACAGCTGATGGATTGCAACGGTTCAAGAAGGCAGCTCACTAGCACTTTATCAAGGGCAACTATGGCAGCACGGTGGCACAATGGTTAGCACTGCTGCCTCACAGCGCCAGAGTCCCAGATTCAATTCCCATCTCAGGCAACTGTCTATGTGGAGTTTGCACATTCTCCCCATGTCTGCGTGGGTTTCTTCCGGGTGCTCCAGTTTCCTCCCACAGTTCAAAAATGTGCAGGTTAGGTTGGCCATGCTAAATTGCCCGTAGTGTTAGGTGACGGGGTGAATGTAGGGGAATGGGTCTGGATGGGTTGCTCTTTGGAGGGTTCGTGTGGACTTGTTGAGCTGAAGGGCCTGTTTCCACACTGTAAGTAACCTAAACTATGGACAGGCAATAAATGTTAGCCCAGCCAGTGATATCCATGTCCTACAAATGAATATAATAACATCAGTTTTTTTTGTAAATAGCTTTATTTGTTTCTGTTTTATCTTATTTTGCGTAATAAATTTTGGTTGTGTTACTAAAATCAAACCTGGAATATTTTGTAATGGAGCACATTGATGAAACAAAAGGAAATCCAAAAGTATTATCCATCAAGAAATTTCAGTCTTGCATCTAATCCAACCAGTAATTACATCAGCTGTGATTGCAGAATTTGGGAGCTTTTGGCTGAATGAATTCACTGAATATAAGAGGGATCTATGTGTTTTTTTAAAATTAATGGCTACATGGTATTTCATACAACAGAGCATCTGCTTTGCACAGACATTTGAAAATGGCTTTGAATGTTGCTGAGGGGGTTCATGGAAATGGCAGATATAACTATTGATTATTCGAATTCTATAGTGAAGTTCAACTCAGAGAACAGATAATTTGAACTAGAAATAAAGACAGTTTCTCTTAAGGATAAAATGTTTCAAGTGATTACCCAACAATAGGAATTGGAAAAAAGGAAATCTGAAATTGGCATGTCACAATTGGAATTTGCTATGATGTAGTTAGAAATGTAAAGACTGTATTTACAGGGAGAAAAAACAAAGTAAAAAACTTGAATTAGAAGAGGGGAAGAAAAAGGGGAAGGTTGATGGTGAGGGAAAGACTAAGAAAACTTGATAGAATTTTATAGACTTTAACTACAAAGAGAAAAGGGAAATTAGAGAACATGAGTTGACTATGGGCCACTTTAGGGCAACGAATAGTGGAGAGATACTGGTTTTAGAGAACAGAGAGAAGAACACTGAAGTTATAAAGGGGAAAGGTTGAAACCAAAAAATAATTTAAAGAAGCGCGCATTTCATTATAATGTGACTGCTGGAAATTAAGTGAGAAACTGATTATAGTAGTAATCAGCACGGTGGCTCAGCAATTCGCACTGCTGCCTCACAGCACCAGGGACCTGGGTTTGATTCCACCTTCAGGTGACTGTGTGGAGTTTGTATGTTCTTTCTGTTTCTATATGAGCTATATGAGTTTCTGCTGGGTGTTTCAGTTTCCTCCCACAGTCCAAAGATGTGCAGGTTAGGTGGATTACCCATAGTGTTCAGGGATGTGTAGGTTAGTTGTGTTAGCCATGGGAAATGCAGGGTTACAGAAATGGGTCTGGGTGGGATGCTCTTCAGATGGTCAGTGTGGACTAGTTGGGCTAAATGGCCTGTTTCCACACTACAGGGATTCTATGGAATCTTCTGGAAAGAGGACTTCAAGAAAAGACAATAAAACTGTCACAGGAGTGCATAGTGAGCATGTTGGTTTGGAATGTACTAGAAGGGAGAGATAGCTCAGAGTAGCCATGAAAATGTGACAGCAAGTATCTGAACAGTATAGATACTGGTTATTTTATCTCAGATATGAATTGAATCAAGGATATCAAGAGACTGAAGCAAATCAATCACTGATGCTGGCTAATGATTCTATTTATCTTCCAGAAGGGTTAATGAAGGAGAAAATCTTAATTAGATGTACATGGAAGTCATAACATCTTTTCAACATGTTTAAATGACACACTCACTGATCCTTTCTTCAGTCTTAAGTATTCACGAAATAAAGTTGGATTAAAGAATGACTTACTAAATGGAAAATCTGTAATGGAAGCAGGAAAGCAAATTTTTATCAAAAAAATTGATCTTGTTTTGGGAAATGACCTCACAGGTTTCAAGAATATTGACTTCACTGAGGGAGCTGAAACAACCAGTGGAGAAAAATGAAACTGAAGAGTTACAGGAGTAGTATCCTGAGTGTGTTGTGACTAGATATTGGGCTCATAGAGTTAGACAGGAAGAAAAGGAATCCATAGAACAAAAAGATAATTTGAAAGTTCAGATATCAGATACAATTTTCAAACAAATTAATTGACAAGGTAAAAGTTATCAGTATAGGGTTGGCATGTTTAGCTTACCTTTTTAATAGAAGTGCAGTGAATTAATTTGGAATTGACTTAAAGCAAACAACCAGTTCTTACTGGAAAAACAAAATATTAATGAGGAAATGCAGAACTTCCAAATACCATGCTTCCAACCTATGTTTCTAGTTTCTTTGTTACCATTTGGCATTAGGGGTATGGATTAGGATAGGGATTTAGGATTTGTAATGAGCTCACAGGATTTTGTTCTTTTGAACTATATATGGATATTAGGTGAGATGATCACTTAAATTCATGAAAGAGAAATTAAAAACAAAACTCAGAAACCATGTTTCCAACCTCTGTTTCTAGTTTCAGGGAAAGAAACTGACCAAAGATGTGAGTTCTCTTGGAACCCAATATATTCAAGGTTCCCTGGACCTAGTCAAATCAAAAATAGACTGAATAATGTGAGTTATTTAGTGAATACTTAAGACTGAAGAAAGGATCAGTGAGTGTGTCATTTAAACATGTTGAAAAGATGTTATGACTCAAACAATAATCAGGGGAAAAGAATACTTGCAACAGGAAAATGTAGAAAGTCAAAAGGAAATATCATGTCAATTATAGAATGAATCAGAAATTGAAAATTCAAAAGATGACCTTCCAACAGCTACATTGGATTGTTAATATAATGTTTCATCTTCTAGATATTATCAAATTGATTTACAAAATCTATAATAAAATTCAAAACCAATTTGTGGGAATAGGTCAGGAGAAACTGTTCAGCTGTGCATGATCTTCATGTAGGGGATGCGTTACTTAGAAACAACATCCATATAGACTCAATCCTGAGAGGTTAGCTCAAGTGAGGGTGGAATTTAAGTTTGCGATTAACAATTAAATTATTGAACTGAGTCTTAGTAGCTGCAGTTCACCTATCATGATTCTGCCAGAACCAGCTGGGTCACAAAGATTCTCTGCTCATTATTACAAAGCCAATGTGTTAACAAAAGTAAGCTTATATCCTACTACAAGACTTGTGGGTTATATTGAACATATTGGATACTGCACGATTTGTCACAAAAGCCAAATTGTTAAAAGAATATTACTGAAATATTGACCTTTGTAACGCCAGATCAAATGAGTCAGTGCAAACAAAAATTGCATTGGCTGTGTCACTGTGATTAACCAATAGTCATTGAGGGGCTACGTAACTATGGTGTAAACATCGATGATTTGGTTGTTTTTAGCCAAACCTGACAACAATGTTTACACCACTTGACTGGACTATTTGATCAGCAAAAAAAAAAATGTGATTAAAAATATGATTAATCATGAATTTGCCAAGGCAGAGTTGCCTTATTTGGACCATAAATGGGGGCAAGACCAAATAACACCCAGAGAGGTGAAAGCTTGGCCTATTTTGAATTTTCTCATACCTAATACAAAATTTGAAATTGTGTGTTATGTCAGTACAAATGAATTTTACCTGAAGCTTGTTCTGAACTTCAACCCTGTTATTACACTTTTAATGGACTTAATGAGAAATGGTTGAGAATCAGCATGCACATCAGAATGTCAGGGTACCTTTGAAAAATTGAAAGCTGGCCTGACAACTATATTAGTTTTAACCATTCCATATATGGGTGGCCATTCAAACTGGCAGTTGTTACCAGCCATTTCCATGTGGGGACTGTATTACTGCAGGATGTTGAGGTGGAAATTGAATAACCACTTAGTTATTTTTTTAAAAAAATCACAAGAAATATGTCGAGAGAAATAGGGTCAGCAAATGAAAAAGAGGCAATGAATATTGGGTTGCCTCCACATCATTTTTAATTATACACAGCAACCATGAGGAAGAAACTTCTTTTCATTTTATTCATTCATGGGGCGTGGGCATCACTGGCTGGCCAGCATTTATTGCCTGTTCCTAGTAGGCCTTGACAAAATTGTGGTGAGCTGCGTTCTTGAACTGCTGCAATCCACATGTTGTAGGTATATGTTCTTAAAGAGGAAATTCCAGGATTTTGACCCAGTGACAGTGAAGTTATAGTCATATATTTCCAAGTCAGGATGGTGAGTGGTTTGGAAGGGAACTTGCAGGTGGTGGTGTTCCCATGTATTTGCTGCCCTTGTCCAACTAGGTGAAAGGGATCATAGGTTTTGAAGGTGATGTCTAAGGATCTTTGGAGAACTTCCTCAATATATCTTGTATGTAGTACATACTATCAACATTGAGCGTCAGTAGTGGAGGGGGTGGATGCTTGTGAATGTAATGCCAATCAAATGGTCTGCTTTGACCTGAATGATGTCAAGCTTCTTGATTATTGTTGGAGCTGCACCCATCTAAGCATGTGGGGAGTGTTCCAGCACACTTATGACTTGTACCTTATAGATGGAAGACATATTTTGGGGAGTCAGGAGGTGAGTTACTCTGTTCTTCTGACCACTATGTCTATGTGTTGAGTCTAGTTGAGCTTTTGGTCATTGGTAACCCCAGTGGGGTTCACAGTGGGGTATTCAGTGATGGTAACACTGTTAAATGTCAAAGGGCCATGGTTAGATTGTCTCTTATTGGAGATTGCTTTGCACTTGTGTGGCATGAATGTTACTTGTACCTTGTCAGCCCAAGACTGAATTTCGTCCAGATTTTGTTGCATTTGGACACAGATTGCTTAAGTACCTGAGGAGTCATGAATGGTGCTGAACATTGTGCTATCATTGTCAAACATCCCTACTTCTGACATGAAAGGAAGGTCATTAATGAAGTCACAGAAAATAGTTGAGCCAAGGACACCATCCTGAGGAATTCCTGCAGAGATGTTCTTGAATTCAGATGACTGAACTTCAACAACCGCAAACATCTTATGTGCCAGGTATATCTCTAACCAGTGGAGAGTTCACCCCAATACCCACACTCAATCAAATGCTGCCTTAATGTCAAGGGCTGCCACTCTCACCTCACATCTGGAATTCAGCTCTTTTGTCCATGTTTGAACCAAAGCTATAATGGGTTGAAAAGCTGAGGGACTCTGGCTGAACCCAAACTGAGCATCACTGAGCATTATTGCTGAGCAGGCACTGCTTGTCAGCATCGTTGATGACATCTTCCATCACTTTACTGATGACTGAGAGTAGACTGATGGGGCAGTAATTTGCTGGGTTGGACCTGTGCTAATCTTTATACACATAACATACCTGGGCAAAATATTTCAACACTGTTGGATAGATGCCAGTATAGTAGCTGCACTGGATGAGCTTGCCTAGGGGAGTGGTAAGCTCTGGAGCACATGTCTTCAGTACTATTGCTATAATGTTGTCTAGGGCCAATAGCCTTTGCAGTATTCTGTGCCTCCAACCATTTCTTGATATCACATGGAATGAATATAATTGACTGAAGACTGGTATCTGTAATGCTGGGGACCACTGGAGGTGGTCAACATGAATCATCCATTTGGCATGTCACAGATTGCTGTGAATGCTTCAACCTTATTTTTTGCATGGATATGTTGGGCTCTTCCTCCAGTGACTTGTTTAGTTGTCCACCACCATTCACGACTGGACTGCAGAGCTTAGATCTGATCTGTTGGTTGAGAGATCTCTTTGCTCTGTCTATCACTCACTGCTTATGCTGTTTGCCACACAAATCACCCTGTTTGTAGCTTAACCAAGTTGACACCTCATTTTCAGGTATATCTGGTGCTGCTCCTGGTCCTGGCATGCCCTCTTGCACTCTCCATTGAACCAGCGTTGATCCCCTGGCTTGATGGTAATGGTTGAGTGGAGAATATGCAGGGCCATCAGGTTACAGATTGTGCTGGAGTAGAATTCTGCTGCTTTTCAAGGCCTCATGGATGCCCAGTCTTGAATTGTTAAATCTGTTCAAAATCAGATGTCAGCGCCACATAATATGATGCAAATTATTCTCAATGTGAAGGTGAGGCCTCATCTCCACAAGCACTATGCAGTGGTCCCTCTTACTGATATTATCATGGACAGATACATCTGCAACTGGCAGATTGGTAAGAATGAGGTCAAGTATGTTTTTCCCTCTTGTTGGTTCTCTCACCACCTGCCACAGACCCAACCAAGCAGCTATGTCCTTTAGGACCCAACCAATTCGATCAGTAGAGCTGCTGCTGAGTTAGTCTTAATGGTGGACATTGAAATCCCCCACCCAGAGTACATTTTGCACCCTTCCCACCCTCGATGCTTCCTGCAAGTGTTGTTCAACATGGAGGAATACTGATTCATCAGCTGAGATAGGACAGTACGTGGTAAACAACAGGGAGTTTCCTTGCCCATATGTAACCTGGAGCCATGAGACTTCATGGGATCTAGAGTCAATGTTGAGGGTGCAGGGTAACTCCCTCCCAACTGTATACCACAATGCTGCCACCTCTGCTGGGACTATCCTGCCGGTGGAACAGGTGGGAAGGTGATAGTGGTGCCTGAACATTGTCTGTAAGGTACGATTTTGTGAATATAACTATGTCAGGCTGTTGCTTGACTAGTCTGTGGGACAGCTCTCCCAATTTTGGCTCAAATTTCCAGATAATAAGGAGGACTTTGCAGGGTCAACAGGACTGTTTCTTTTGTTGTCTTCTCCAGAGCCTAGGTCGATGCCAGGTGGTCCATCCAGTTTTATTTCTTTGTCGAGACTTCATAGTGATTCATACAACTGAGTGACTCTCTCATCAATTTCTGTTACGAGTCCACACTATTTCTGTGAGTCACATATAGGCCAGACCAGGTGTAGGTGGCAGATTTCCTTCCACGAAGGACAATAGTAAACCAGATGCATTTTTTCAACAATCAACAGTGGGTTAATGCTCATTCATCTTAATTTTATTTTATTTTATTGAATTCAAAGTCCACTATCTGCCTTGGTGGAAATGAATTCATGTCTCCAGAATGTTAACTGGGTTTCTGGATTAATAGTCTAGCAATATTGCCACTAGGCTTCCATCTACCCTCATATGGACCATGATCCTTTGATTTTCTTGGAAAGGTTTCAGGACAAGAACTTACAATTGTTTCAATGGAGCCTAATTGTCCAATGATACGGTTTGAAAATCATTGATGCACCTGGAAAAGAAAGCTATGTGGTGGATGCTTTGTCAAGAACACATTTGAAGGGCACTGTGGGATGAGGTGCCCATGGAGTTAAGTAAATTATGGATGCTTTGTAACTCATTGTGTGTTTACTGTCAACGTTAGTATGGCTTTTTCGTTACTCTCTTGTGAGATGTGATTGTCACTGCCTGGCCAGCATTGATTACTCATCCCTAGTTGCACTTGATGAAGCTCTGTTCCCTTCTCATGTATTGAGCTTAACTGGATCAGTAGAGGAGACTAAGAGCAAGACGTCATAATGGGATATCTACATTTCAAAACCATTTACGTACAGTGTAAACAATAATAACCCAAATATCGATTTTTCAACCACCCTGCTAGACTACTACTCTGCCCTTCACTTCTTCTACAGTAAATTGGAAAAGAAAGCATCAACAGTACCTAACAGGTCAGACATAATTTCTGGAGAGAAACAAACTTGACACATAGAATTTAATCAAATACATCATAGCAGGACTGGTCAAGATCATCAACATAAAATCACATGGGAGCCCACAGTTGGAAAAATCTCCTACACTTAAGTCAGACATGGTATGATGCCAATGCACACAACTCACCAACTCTCACCAGGAAGGAAATTGAGCTTATTAATAACAAAAATAGAAATTGATGGAGAAACTCAGCAGGTTTGGCAGCATCTGCAGAAAGAAAGCAGAGTTAAATGTTTTTTGTGTCCAGTAACCCTTCTTCACAAGTTCTGCATCAAGAAGGTCACCAGTATTCTTTTCCATAAATATTAGTAACCTTTGCAGCACAAAAATGCCAGGCAATGACCATCATTAATAAAAGACAATCTAATCATCACCCCTTGACATTCAATTGTGTTACCATCACTGAATCCCCCACTATCAACATGCTTGAGGTTACCATTGACCAGAAACTCAGCTGGACTCACCACATAAATACAGTGGCTACAAGAACAAGTCTGAAGCTAGGAATACTGCCACCTGACTCCCCAAAGCCTGTCCACCAACAACAAGGCACAAGACAGGAGTATGATGGGATACTCCCCACTTGCCTGGATGGGTCAGCTTCAGCAGCACTGAAAAAGCTTGACACCATCTAGGAAAAAGAAGCCTGCTTGATTGGCATCGCATCCACAAGCATCCACAAAAACCTGGAATTCCCCCCCTAATGGCATTTTGGGCTTACCTACAGCACATGAAGTGCAGTGGTTCAAGAAGGCAGCTCACCACCATCTTCTCAAGGCCAACTTGGGACAGGCAATAACTGCTTGCCAGACAGTAACACACTCATCCCGCAAGTGAATAAAAAACACTGGGATGACTCCTCCTTGGCTTTAGCAACTTTGACAGGTTTTTGTGAGTACAGATTGTGCGTATAGGTCACCATTGGTGGTATTGGCTGAACAACCAGTTGCTTTCATAAACTGGAAGTGGTTCTAGTGTTTAGATGTGTGGATGGCATGTGATCTTTGGAAAATAATGCTCCAGGAGTGTGCCAGATCTCCAGGGAGCAGTCGTGATGCCCACGCGCTACCACACTCTCAGGTGCCATACCTGTTCACTCCATGAAAGCAGCTTAATGCCTGGTGACTGTGTATACCCTCTCTTTACTCGGCAGATGTAGGAAGTATCAGGGCCGTGTGGTTTGGCTAATGATGTTATCCTCGAAAAATACATGGAAAATCCCATATTCAAGAGCACAATTCAAACTTTTAACTGTTAATCCTCCTTAGCAATACTGGATAGCATTTGTAATGTCCAACACTTCTAAGTCATCAGTAACAGAAAACATGACCCACGATGTGTTACCCTCTTAACCTGCAAACATATTTGTAATACACATCAGTTGGCAAGTAAAGCAGAGGTTTAGGCTTGTGTCCTGGAGATATAGATTTAAATAGTAAATGGAACTAGCAGAATTTAAGTTTAATCAATAAAATCTGGAGTTGAAAGTTTGTCTCAGTAATGATTTTGAAACAAACTATCATTGTTTGTCGTGTAAAGTTGTGTCTTTTTGTTTCTCTGTATTTTAGTTGTGAACTGATAGGGGTCAAAGACTGTTTTCTTTAAAAGAACAAGGATGGTGGAAAGGATTACATTGATTTTTAAAAAGCAAGTTACCTGATATTCAATGAAAGAATGCTATTTAAACTGTTGAATGTATGAGCAAGGAGAGAATACTCTGGAGTGATTACTCCATTTGATTTGGAGCCAGGGATGTGTATGAAGGGGGTTTTGGCTGTAAACAAATATTTGATTAATCTGTGAAGTGTTAGTCAGTTTTTCATAACAAAGACCATATGTCTACCTATAACTATGCCATTATCTCCCAGATAACTGAATAGATGTTTAAAGTAATTGCTTGATCAGAAATCATTGACTTCCAAAAAAGAAGACCCTGTTGCGTTTCTCTGAAGTAAAAAGTACCTCAAGCCTGAGGGGAGCCAGTTTATTTCCCTTCACTGGAAGCTATGGTTTTTATAAACAAATAAGTCAGAAGCTTTGGAAGTGGACCAGTCACTGACAACCTCTGTAAGTAAATGAAATTACATGGAGAAGGAAGATCAAGGAGCTATAATTCCTAACATGCCAAAAGGATCACCTGAGTGACCACTATGGATTACCTTCTCAGTATTTTCCTCGGTCCCAAACAACTTCTTATATTATGTCTACACGGGTGTGCAAGAGGAGTTTTGAAAGAGGGGTTAGAGTTTTTAGTAATAGAGTCATATGCTAGTTCATAATTGTCTGTAGCTATAATCTGTTTACTTGCTTTTAAAGTAATTCTTTCTAAATGCAGAAATCAGGCCCATGCTTTCTGTTAACTTGGTTCTAAAAGACTGGTACAGTGGGGATATGTTGCATTATTTTATCAAATATTTACTTTATGTTCCTTGAGGAATAGCAGGGTTTGATTTCCAGCCTGCAACCCCAGTAAGGTGTAACAATTTTAAAATACCATCTGGCTAGCTAAAGTTCTTTAGAGAAGGAATTCTGCCATCCTGAACTGATTTTTCCTATATATAACTCCAAATCCACATCAAGTGGCTGACTCTCAAGTGTCTAACAAACCATTCACTTTAAGTGGAATAAGGAATGGGTGTCAAATGTTGGTCTTGGCAATGATGCTCACATCCCAGCAAAGAATAAAAATGTAAAAGATTGATATATTTATTCATTTGCAATGTTTTTCCTAAATTCAACCTTTAAAAGAAATATAATTTGGGAGATCAGATGTCCAATTCCACATATTTTTGGGGCCTAGTTCTTTCCACAATATTGATTGATGGTGTTTCTATCATCCCGTTAATGAATAACTGCAAATGGTAACATGATCACAAAAATTTTGTTTCTGTTCGATGCTGATCTTAAGAAAGAGAAGTCATCGAATAATTAACCAAATTGATACTCCTCAGCTTTTATCATTCAGATGCTGATCAATCTGCAGCACATATCTAGATTGTTTCTGTTTGTTACAGATCTTGGACATTTACAGATAGCTTTTTGCTTATAACAGCTCTCTATCTATTACACCTGAAAGCAAATTCTTACTGTAGCCTTTATTTCCTGTCATTTATTGTTATACTCCTTTCTGGTGAGCAGATGGTGGTGGTGCTCATTCTGTTATTTCTAACTGCTGCTACTACTGTGTGAGAGTCATGAAACACGGTTAGTAAATAGATAGACAGAAATGCCACACCATAAAGTAGTTGATTAAAACTGCTTCTGTTTCCCAACAGGAGGTAGATAGAAAACAACATTTGAATTTATCTATCCATGTTCCTAAACATGAATTATTTTATCTACTTTTGCTTTTATCTGGATTGTGCTATCAGTATTTCCATTCATCCTCTGCTTTTATGTATCAAATGTTCCGATTCATACATGTGAAAATGTGCCTACCAAAGAGGACTTGCTCCCATAATTCAACATTAGGTGGTACAGAAACAATAGGTATATACTTTGGTGTGCACCACTGTCAGTTTAAATATTCTCCAACCAACACACTTCTGGTGAAGGTGGGATTTGAATCTGGGCCTCCTGGCTCACAAGTGAGGACAATGCCACTGTACCTCAAGAGACCCCCTTCTATGCCCCCTCACAATTTCAATTTGCAGCAAATTTAACTTTAATAGATGCCCCTCAACAAATTTTTCAAATGATAACAGACATGATATCTAATCCTGGTCCCGTTTCATTCCATTGTTTTTCAGAATATTTTATTGATGGATGTTTCTTAATTTCTACCATCCAGTTAAAGAATAATGTTCATATGTTGAGTTATACATTGGCAAATATTTGATGAAACATTTCCAATCATGTGCATTATTGCTTGTAGCAAACATACTCCTAATTATTGCATTTTACTTCAATCCTCAGCCCATCAGCTCCAAAAGAAGGCAGTCAAGATGAAGATAACCCATATGACTATAGGAGATTGCTACGAAAAACGTCCCAAAGGAATCGTCTTATCAAGCAATGTTAACTTATAACCTTGCAGCTTTCTTACTTGTGCACTGTTTAAATGCATTTCTGGAACTCTCCCACAAGTTAACTATTGTACATATGTTCATACTGTGCAGTAACAGCAATAGCCATTTGTATTAATAGGTTGCTTGGATGTAATCAAGTAGTAAAATGTTTTGTGTTGAATCATAATGTGAAACTTTCCTTTGGTCATAATTAATGTTCTTTGTGAAAACATAAAGCCAAATATTAATATTACCAAATGGAGAATGAAGTGAAATCAGTTGACTGATGTTATAGTAATTTAAATGCAAAAATGTTTCAAATGCTCAGGAAATAAACAAAATTGTAAATTTTTAACTTAAAATACATCGATCTCATGCTGTGCCTTACTAAATTAGATCCTCTGTTACCTGATGTAAAACAAAATATTGTGGAACCTGGAAATTGGAATTAAAAGCAGAACAACACCCAGCAGGTCAGGAGGAAAGAGAAATAATGTTTCTGTGCAGAACCCACCATCAGAGATAAATGCACTTTCTGATCAACATGACCAGTGCCATCCTGCTAATCGAGCAAATGCCCCTATACAGCCAATTAAGAAATTGCCTGAGAAAGCCCCATGACATTAAGAAAAGAGCTATTCAGAGAGCCCAAGACTTTAGGTGGCCAGCAGCCCAACTGAACAAGGTGAGAACTGCCAGTGTAGGCTATGAACTGTGATGATGTCTCAAGATAGAGGTACCTTTGAAATAAAAACAGTTCACATGTAGCCAAACTGTATGTGGGGAGATTAGAGGAAGTGAGGAATTAGAAGAGGCTTCACAACAATGTCAACTCCAATCTCCTTTAGTCTCAGTGGGGGCTCAATGACCATCAGTAAATTCTACAGTGCTACAAAATTGCCTGTAAGTCAGCGTCTGATTACTGCTGACCAATCAAACATAGAACTACCTGATTTCCAATCATGTCCTGCCTCTAGGCATGCCTGCCAACATCAACCAGCAGACAATGTGATTGTTGGTGGCTGGTGAGGAGACCGCCCAAAAAAGAACAACTCAGCCGGTCTCACTGCCACCATTGAAAAGAAGGTGTGAATTGTCCCCATCCACTACCACCCTTCTGCGCCTGGCTGAGATTGTTCTCATTTTGAATCATTTCTCCTTTAACTCCTCTCAGTTTCTTCTGGTCAAAGGTAGCTGCATGTGCCCCATTTAAGTCTGTCTCATTGTGGGTTATATGGGACAGTCCTTGTTCCAGTCTGAATCTAGCTCCTGCCCATAGCTCTTTCTCCAGTACATTAATGATATCATCAGTGCTTCACTTTCTCATCTGAAATTGGAAATGTTTATCAATTTCACTTCCAAATCCTACCTTGTTCTCACCTTCACCTGGTCTATCTCTGACTCCTCCCTTCCCTTTTTCAAAATCTCTGCTTCCATTTCCAAGAATAGGTCAACAATATCAATTACAAACTCACCAACTCCCACAGTTATCATGACTTTATATCCTCACACACCCTGCTTGTTATAAAGATTCTATTTCATTCACTCAGTTTCTCCATCTCCATTGCATCTGTTCTGATGACACTAACTTCTACAAGGGAGCCTCCAAGATGTCCACCTTTCTCATCAACTGAGGATTCCCCATGACTGTGATTGGCAGGGTCCTCAGCCATTTCCAAACTATCTCACACACTTTGGCCTTCACAACTTGCCTTCCCTCCCACAATAGCTATAAGGTCCCCCGAGTCCTCACTTACCACCCCACCAACGTTCAATTCCAAAGGATCTTTAGCTTCCATTTCAACCACTTCCAATGGGATGCCACCACTGGACACATATTACCCTCCCCTCCTTTGTCAGCCTGCTGCAGGGACAGTTCTCTCTGGAACAACTTGGTCCACTCTTCCACTCCCAATACCTCCCCCATCACAGAGCCCCATGGCACCTTTCCATGCAATCACAGAAGGTGTAACACCTGCATATTTGCTTCCTTCTTCCTCACTATCCAAGGTTCCAACACACCTTGTATGTGAAGCTGTGACATACTTGCACTACTAGTCTACTGTATTTGGTCTACACTGTGGAGAAGAAATGCAAATTGGATGACGGCATTGTAGAATACCTCTGGTCTGTCTGTAGAAATGATCTTGACTTTCCTGTTGCTTGCCACTTAACCACAGCACTGTGTTCCCTGGCCAACATCTCTGTCTTGTGATTGCTGTAATGCGTCAGTGGAGCTCAATGCAAGCTGGAAGAAAGTACCTCATTTTCTGCTTGGAGACCCTTCCACTTTCCGGACTCAACATTGAGATCAATAATTTTATGGCTTGAGCACCTTTTTTCATGTCCCTCCCCAAGCCCCCACTAACTAGGCCTTGTCATTACATGGGCTGCGACCATAACCATGCCATTGTCAGCTATTCATGGTCCCTATTAGCAGCCATTCATTGTCAGACTGACCTTTACCTATACCTTTGCTTGCCTAGCTGTCATTCTCTCTCTGGGCTCCATCTCTCCCTATCATTTACTTTTTCTCGTTTCCCATTCTCAGCATATTCACCTTTCCCTGGATACAATCAGTTCTGAAGAAGAGTCACTTGACCCGAAAGGCTCATTCTCCTTTCTCTCCACAGTTGCTGCCGCTCCTACTGAATTTTCCCAACAATGTCTGTTTCTGTCACGGTCAAAAATCCCTAGTAAAACAAAGCTCTAAGGTCAATGAGGGTTCCCTACATTGTCCTATAACTTGCCATTTGTAAAGCATTTTGCAAATTCCGAGCGGCTTCTTTCATGGTGCGTACAGGTATTTCGTATATTAAAAACATTTAAGTCACGAACTGTCCAGCCAACAGTAGCGTTCGAACGAGATCGGGACTCATGAAGCCAGCCGTTTATTTTTATTTAAACAATTGTTTTAGCCTTTTTACACGGATTTTATTTTAAAAACTGGTTCTTCCCAAAATGCATCAATATTGCTTTCGGTTGTACCTGAAAACACCGAAATTATGTCGTGTAACTGTGCCGGCTCATCCAGCACAAGGAATTCAATATTTAAAATGTTACTCTTGTTTTTAACTTGAGTAGGAAAGATGAATTTTTTTAGGAGACCTGAATAAGATACAAGAACGAACGATCACGCCACTGGACGATTTTGTTTTAAAAGAAACGCCGATCATAAAAATGGATAAAGTCGTGCTTCTATTGTTATTTTTGGTGCACAATACCAGATCACGAACAGGGAGCACACGTTGAGATTTTTCATACAGGCTGTAATTACAATGACAGAGCATGTCGCCCACTTGCAGCAAGCGTCGTGTGGAAAGCGTTGCCTGTCACTGAAGGCTGGTGTACATGGGGTCTCTGTCTGTTAGCTCTCTCTCTCTCCCTCTTGCTCTCCAGCGGTGAGAGCGGTGACTGACGTGAGCTTGCACAGCAGGAGACAGAGGCAGGGAGAGAGGGAGTGAAGTCTCGCCACGGTGGAGGGTGGTGGGGGTGGGGGGAGGGGGTGGGTGGGGGTGAATGCCAGTGCTGTCATCCACGACGGACTCGTGACTCCTGCCCGCACCACATGCTCCGGCGACCACGTCTCTTCACATTGACTGAAAGAGTGACGGTCTGACTCATCCAGACCCAGATTACGTCAAAACATTGAAAAGAACCCCCCCCCCCCCCCCATCCCCACTCCCCTCCCCAAACCTTTCCAGTGAAAGAAAGTTTGTGTTTCAGCTGTGAATATATTCCTGAAGCAGTCTACCGTACTGTCCCGCCTTTCTCTGTCTCTGACTCTTGTCCTTTTTGCGCGCCAAAGTGACGCAGATGCCCAAAGCGCCAGATTTCGATGCAAAGTAGATCAGATCGAGATTGATCGGCGCTTTGGGAAAGGAAAAGGAAACCCTGGAGCCTTTTCCCGAGGAATATCTGACGGAGTGTGAGCAAGCCTCAACCAGTGAGCTCCCTTCCTCCTCCTCCCCTTCCCCCTCCCCCAGTCTTGTTAGTTGGTGTCTGGGAGAAGCAGCACTGTCCCGCGCTGTGTGTGTGAGACAGAGAGAGGTTCAGCACCAGGTCTCAGTTTCCTCCTGACAGGAGCTTGTGTGAGGGAGAGGTTCAGCACTACGCTCCCGGACAGCTCCCTCCACACTGGAACTCGTGCGCGGACACGAGAGATTCAGCACTCCATCCCAGACAGCTCCCTCCCTACAGGTGCTGGCGTGAGCCGGAGAGATTCAGCACTAGGTCCGGGTCAGCTCCTTTCCGAGAGGTTCTGCGCCAGGTCCAGGACTGCTCCCTCCTGCTTGGACGTGGCTCTGAGCTCCGAATGAGAAGCGCCGCCACGTTTCCAGCAGCTCCATCCTCTCGAATCAGCCCAGCGTGGAAATGGCATCTCTCGGGTTCTTCTCGAACGAGTCGGCACAGCGGTCCGGCGCCGGAGACAATTCGACTGCAGGTAAATGAAAGGCAACACGTGTAAGAAGATGTTAAAGGAGGCGGGGAGGCAGGGAAGGGAGGGGAGGGGGAATGAGTTCAAGGAATGGAAAACCTCAAAGCACCGATCGGTTTGAAAGCTGTTGTCCCCTGGATGACAGGACAAAGTGGATATTCTCTTGGGAATTTGATTTCGAAGTAATTAAATGCACGTTGAATTTTATTGAGTAGTTTTCTTTCAAATGCATCTGTTCTGTTTACGGTTCAGTGACAGTAACTTAATGGGTTTGGGTTGTTTGCCGATTAAAGCCAGTAATTCACTTTGTAAGTGAAATGACCCAAAGGATACAGCGATTTAACACCAGTGGAATCTAAAACTAAAAATTTACTTCTACAATAGGAAGTTATTTTTGATTAAAACAGGTTTGTTTTGATTTTGTATACATTTCCTAAAACTGACGTACTTCTTATTCGTCATCTTCAGCTAAAACCTCCAAGGCAGAATTATCGCAGCTTAAAAAAAAATCAAATTTCAGGAGCTTTACTGAACTGTTGCCCGATAATATCGTAAGGAAGCCTGTCTAGTGTAATCATACATGTACAGGACTACATAGTAGAGGGAAATTGAACAAAATAATCGGGTTAGACACTCAAAACTTTAAAAACAATTCAACGTAAGAGAGATTTTGCTTTGATTCATTGTTTTTAAAGTGATTGTTATCCAAAGGGTGCCACAGATTTGGTCCATCATATATCCAAGTCAAACGCCCTAAAACAGCACAGACGTCGCCGTCTCATTGACCACGCCATGAACTCCTGCTGTTGTTCACAGACGAGTGCCAATATGCGTACTGTTTTTTTTACCGCGGGAATATCCACAACAATATTGACTCTTGCTTACAGGGCGCTCTCCTCACATTCGCTTGTCTGTAACTGATTCAGACCAAACTGAAGTAACAAGTCTTCTGCCTCGAAATCGAGGCAAAAGGTCGACTAAAATTAAAAGTAGAATGTAATATATTTCCAATACTTTCTGTTTCACAGCCCCAGCCTGGTGTCAGATAGCTCAGAAGTTCACTGGCGGTATCGGAACCAAGCTCTGTGGTGAGTGTTGTCAGGGTTTTCATCGGCTCGCAAGTTAGGATCAACTTAACCGACCTCTTCCTTCATTTTATTGAATGCATGATTTATATTTTTTTTAAAAAAAAGACTGCCGCGAACATGGCGGAGATACTGATTGGTTGGAGTTGCGAGGGCTGCCAGCCTAAGTTAGTGCGGTTGAAGTGAACTGATACACTGAGCTGTCCTGCCCTCTCCACCCACACATTAACCTCCTCACTGATTTCAAAGTATCAAACAGTCTGACCATTAGCTTCTTCTGGATCAAGGCAAACTTTGTCAGTATCAAAACAAAAGTAAAAGCTCAACTCACGATCTTGGAAGTTGAATATTCGTTTAGAGTTGCCTTTAGATGCACCAGCCCAATAATTTCTCACGTTGCTTCGGTGCTGCATTGTCTTTTAAGACAGAACTGACTCTGAGCGCCATGATTGCAGCAAATTGGTTGGTTTTTCAACACAAATAGTGAATCTCGGGAGCTGCCTCTTCGAGAACTGACAAAGGAGGTGATGAAACATAATATACCAATAGCTGGGTTCCGGGCAACAGAATATCCACCTCCAAAATTCAACTTATCATATTCAATGCAAATATTCAAACAGACTGAGTAGCAGTGCAACAAAACGAATTTGATACACTTCTAGCAATCCATCTTTATATTTGACATTCAAAATTTTTGATGTTCCATTAGTTTCGAAAAAGCAGTTACTTTTGGAATGTTACAAGTCATTCTGTGAAATGAATACAATTCAAAGGAATCATTGTCAAAGTTTATGTTCAAAACCAACCAAACCAAAATCAAGACGCGATGGGTCTAATATCTTCCTTCTGAACCATAACAGGCAACTTAAAGGCAATGGATGTTACTACTGTTTCAACTTTATGGTATCAGGCTGATTGGTTGTAAACATATAAAACACAATGATCCTTTCTAAATAACACAGGGAATAAAAAAGTTAAATTAGGCAATTATTTACATTATTTCAGCATGCTTCATCAGAAGGGATAATTTTTTTAATTTCATATTTCTCAGTTTACTTTTACATTAATTTTAACTTTGCACATAAAATCAAGACAGGTGTATAAGGAACATAGGAGCACAAGGACAAGAAGAAGTCTTTCAGCCCATCAAATCAGACCTACTATTCAATGCAATAATAGAGTCATGAAGTCATAGAGTCATACAGCACAGAAACAGACCCTTCAGTCAACTCATCCAAGCTGACTAGACATCCCAATCTGACCTAGTCCATTTGCCAGCATTTGGCCCATATCCATTAGACAGTTTCATCTGAGCTAGCAGTCAACAATGTTAAACGAGGTAACTAGCTCTGTGAGATGTCTCAAGTTAGTCCTGTGAAAAGAGATTCTGTACAACATTATGATGTCAAGGTATGTTATTTCCAATTTTCTTCTCCCTAAACGTTAACGGATTGGCCCTACACTTTGATTAGCCCACCCAGATGCATCATGTCACCATTGCAAATGCATCTAGTCACATCTGTATACAAATGCTCCTCTTCCAGAGACTGGTGTATTACCAGTTCTCTAGTCAGATAGATGTTACTCAAACAGTAAGCTGTGCATATGCAAACCTGTAGGCAATCATTATACTAACGTGAATCACTGACTTACCCAAACATGTCAGTAAATTGCAAAAAAAACCCAACAGTACAATTTTAGGTGGTCACTAACTTATACTGAACTAATACATCAGCATAGTTCCATTGAACATTTTGTTATATTACTATAACCTAATCTCCATAACTGACAATGGAACTACTATCCCAAGCAAAAATGCCATGATACCAATATCCAATCCAATAAAAGGCCTGCAGTCACTGATGTATCATATGTTTGTCTATCATGTTTCTCCTATATAGCTGAATTGTTACACGATTATTACCACTAAATACACACACAGCAGCATCACTGCACTAAGTGCAAAACATAAGTTGAACATCAGCTGACCTCATGTTCACAGAATCAGAAGTCATCCCATGCAAAAGGCTCCTTGACAGCTCATGTTTGACTAGCTATTCAAATGAACATATTTATCCAATGCCAGGCACTCTGCTTTCTCCCCACATCCTTGCAACTTATTTTGATCAAATAATTGTCCAATGCCTTCTTGAATGTTTCAATTTAACCCGCCTCCACCATGTTTCCAGGCAGTTTATTTCACATCGGAACTACTCAATGAGTAAAAAAATTACTTTTCTCACATCAAATTTACTTCGTTTGCAAATTAATTTAAATCAACACTCTCTCCTCCCTTTTCTAGAATGCTGTATAATGTTTTACCTAAATACGCTGACAGTAGGATTATGAAGAAATAAAAATTGCACAAATTCTGTTTTCCACTTGTATAAAGTAAAAATATACATTTGCATACAGGAAAAAGAAAGGCAAACATCCTATAGTTATATTTCCCAAAACAAACAAGCTATGAAAATATATCTAGTTTGCAATTGCTTACATTCCACTGCCACATTTGTAAGAAATGGCACAACTTAGAGGGTCTTGGCTTCAATTGCATAAATATAACCAATTGGCAGTCCTATCATTTGTTAGAATGTCAAATTCTGACTTCATCTGAGAGATTTCAGAATCTCTCAGGGCAACTTGCATTCAAATAGAAATGTTTAAGAGGAGGTTTAGTAGTGGGAAGATGTTTAAATTATAAAAGACTTGAAAGTGAAATACATGAAATAACCTTTAGCTATTATCAATTTAAAATTGTCACTAAGATAATGAGGAGAGACTTTAAAAGGAATTTCCTCTCACAAAACTATTTGCCAGCATGAAATATTTTACTTTAGGATAATTGTTGAGATAGGTACCATAACATAGTTTAAGAAGAAATTAATGAAATATTTGATGCAGACGATGATCCATAGCCACAGCAAAAGAACAGCATGATGGAATAAGTTAGAGATTAGATTAGACTTACAGTGTGGAAACAGGCCCTTCGGCCCAACAAGTCCACACCGGCCCACCGAAACGCAACCCACCCATACCCCTATATTTACCCCTTAGCTAACACTACGGGCAATTTAGCATGGTCAATTCACCTGACCCGCACATTTTTGGACTGTGGGAGGAAACCGGAGCACCCGGAGGAAACCCACGCAGACACAGGGAGAACGTGCAAACTCCACACAGTCAGTTGCCTGAGTCGGGAATTGAACCCGGGTCTCAGGCGCTGTGAGGCAGCAGTGCTAACCACTGTGCCACCGCGATGCCTCTTGCGTATCACCATGACAGACATAATGGGTTGAATAGTTTTCTGCTAAATTGCAAATTTCTCTGATTCAAACTCCACTAATAATCATAAGACAGTAAATCAACAGCAATGATTTTCAAATTGTTTGTAATATAAACTTTTTAAAAGAATTGTTAGGAAAAATTTGCAAAGCAAGTTTTGGATTGGTTGTAGTCAATTTGATGTCACAATTGACTATAACACTTGGTATTTGTGCTTCATGGATAAATATTTACATCAGAACCTTCTGTCTCCATGAACATGGGTTATGATGTGGAACACTAAGCTTTTAACTCTGTTCTGTAATAGTATCATTTGTTACAATGTCGTATTCTGACCTGATCACACACTGTCAATGAACATTATGTATAACAATATCATTATCTCAACAAACATTCATGGTTCATTGTACAGGTCATCCAACACTTGGATTTGTTCTGAAATGGGCCTTATTAGGGAATCTTATATATTTCATGCCAAATTCTGTTTCCTTTTATAGATTATAGGAATATCTGTAGCTTATAAGTAAAAAATACCTTATGAATTAGGATGTTTTCGCGGATCAATGCAGGCTCTGAGCTGAAGTAACTGATCTCAACGAGGATGGGACCGTTATAAAAGATAGGTTAAGGAAGGGAAACAAATTCAATCTGGTTTCTCACTCCTGATCAGTGTCTCCCACTTGAAAATGCACAAGTTACACATAATTAAGAAGGTTAATGGCATGTTATTATGAAATGGATTGAACATAAAACTTATATCATAATCAATTTTACAGTGGATCGAAGAGACTATATCTCTCATATTATGTGCAATTTTGGTTTTCTTACTTAAGAAAGGATCTAAATATATTGGATGCTATCCAGAACAGGCATACTAGGTTGATGCTGAAAATGTGTTGCTGGTTAAAGCACAGTAGGTCAGGCAGCATCCAAGGAATAGGAAATTTGACATTTCGGGCATAAGCCCTTCATCAGGAATTCCTGATGCCTGAAATGTCGAATTTCCTATTCCTTGGATGCTGCCTGACCTGCTGTGCTTTAACCAGCAACACATTTTCAGCTGTGATCTCCAGCATCTGCAGACCTCATTTTTTACCCATACTAGGTTGATGCCAGGAAATAGTGGATTGTCTTAGGAGATGTATAGCGAGAAGAGGTGAAATCCAGGTAGCTGTGGGAGTCGGTGGGTTTGTAAAAAATGTCAGTGTTAAGTTGGTCATCATTAATGGAGATGGAGAGGTCCAGGAAGAGGAAGGAGGTGTCAGGGATGGTCCAGGTGAATTTAAGGTTGGGGCGGAATGTGTTGGTGAAGCTGATGAACTACTCAACCTCCTCGCGGGAGCACGAGGTGGCGCCAATGCAATCATCAATGTAGTGGAGGAAAAGGTGGGGACTGGTGCTGGTGTAACTACAGAAGATGGACTGTTCTATGTAGCTGACAAAGAGACAGGCATAGCTGGGGCCCATATGGGTGCCCATGGCTACCCCTTTGGTCTGGAGGGAGTGGGAGGATTCGAAGGAGAAATTGTTGCGGGTGAAGACCAGTTCAGCCAAACAAATGAGAGTGTCAGTGGAAGGGTACTGTTGGGAACATTGGGAGAGGAAGAAACGGAGGGCTTTGAGGCCCTGATCTTGGAGGATGGAGTGTAGAGGGACTGGATGTCCATGGTGAAATGAGGTGTTGGGGACCGGGGGAACAGTAATCTTGGAGGAGGTGGAAGGCATGGGTGGTGTCTCGAATGTATGTGGGGACTTCCTGGAGCTGGGGAGATAGGACAGTATCAAGGTAGGTGGAGATGAGTTCAGTGGGGCAGGAGCATGCTGAGACAATGAGCCCTCCATTCCTGATGAAGGGCTTTTGCTCAAAACATTGATTTTCTTGCTCCTCGGAAGCTGCCTGACCTGCTGTGCTTTTCCAGCACCACTCTAATCTAGACTCTGGTTTCCAGCATCTGCAGTCCTCACTTTTGCCTTAGGAGATATATTGTATGAGTCTATCACTCTATGGCTCTCAAAGAAAGGTACAGACTGGGCTGGTTTCCACTGGAGTTTAGGATAGTGAGAGTTAATATATTCTGAATATCCTGAAAAGGTGGACGTGGCAAGGATCTTCCATTTAGTGGTTGAGTCCAGAACTAGGGGGCACTGTATAAAAATTAGGGGTTGCCCTTTTGAGAGAGCGATGAGGAGAATTATTTTTATTCCTCAGAGGATTGTACAATTTTTGAACTCTGCCTCTGAAGGCAGTGGAGGTGAATAATTGGATATGGGGATTTCCAAATAATGAATGTCTAACTTGCAAATGCTCATACTTATGAACACAACACAACCTAGGGTATAATTTTAAAAAATTGACATTGAACATTGCACATACTTACAAATATGGTTATATTGTTTATATTGTCCTACATTGTGAACTGACCTGTGCATAAATTGATCTGTGAACAGCCTCCAGAATGGAACTTGGGTGCAACCCAGTGACTGCCTGTAAATTTAAGGTAGAGGTTGATACATTTTGTTAGACAAGGAAATCAAAGGTTATGGCAGTCGACATTGTGTGTGTGTGTGTGTGTATGTGTGATGACATCAGGTGATGACAAGATTGAGGTTGTCTGGGATACCTTCTCCCTCTCCCCCATTGATTCTGTTTGAGCTCAGTCACATGGGATGGCTGAAAAATGACAAAGTATTCCAACAGCTGTGTAAGATAAATAAATAAATAAACTGTGAATAAACATTTGAATATTCTGTTTTTTGTTTCAACCCCAGCATTCTTATATGGTGATGGGCAGAGGCCCACAGAAAATGTTGTAAAGGAGGAAACAACATCCCTGGCAACCAATCGATCCTGTACCTGCAGCAAAACACCATGCGCTTGTCAGAAAGTTCAAACCAACTTTTCCGTCCTGCATGCAACAGGTAAACTAATCTCTGGAAATGTAGTATTACTTTCAAATTATTTTACACATTATTTGGTTTTATTTTGATTATATGTGAAAGCATACACATTACAGCAATTAATTGTGGTTACGAATTTAGTGTAGTATAATTCAAAACATATGTTTTAAATTCTGCCAAGTAAGGTCAGAATGGGCTACTATTTATTAGATGATAAGAAATATGAGCAACTTTATGTCATTCAGCCCATCAAGTTTGCTGCATAGTCCTATATGATATGATTGATCTTATGCTGAACTTTATTCCTTTCTCTGACCTATCTCCATTACCCTCTTTATTACTATTTGTAGAAAGGAATTGTAAAAAGTAATTGTAAAAAGGAATTTCCTCTTTATCTTAGACTTGGATGAGAGAACCCTTACTTTTAAGCTGTGCACCCTATCTCTTGACTCCTCTGTGAGAGAAAACATCCTCCCACAGCTTCCCTATGAAGCTGTTTCAAAATCTTTAATATATAAATAAAATCACCACACAATCTCCTCAACTCAAATGATTATAGGTCCAACCAGCTCAACATTGCTTCATTTCTCCCTTCATTCCAAGAATAAACTGAGTGAGCCTTCTGTGATCTGCTTCCAGTGTAAGTATATCCCTTGTTAGGTATGGACACCCAAAAAATGTACACAATGCCCCACGTATGGTTTTGCCAATGTTCTGTACCGTTGTAACAAAACAATTGTATTTTATTTTCCACCCAGCACAGCACCCCATCCTACCCTATCCTAAACCACTGTAATAAAAGTCAACATTCCATTTTCATCCCTAATTAGTTGCAATCATCTGCATGCCAACATTTTGTGATTCCTCTACAAAGGTGCAAAGTTTATCTGTAGTGCAGAATGAGTAATACTGTTGATGTGGTGTACATCCAGTTCCAAAAGGCAAATCAATATAGTCACACAAAAAGAGTTGTGAGAAAAATATCTCATGGAACAAACAGAATAATATCAACATGGATACAAATTGGCTGAGAGAGAGGAAACAGTGAATGACATTTAAGGATATATTTCGGGGCTGAAGGAATAATTTTAGTGGAGCTCACCAGTGATCACCTTGAGGGATCTTTGCTTCTCCTGATACATGTCAATGACTTAGACCTTGGTATGAAGGGGATACTTGCAAGCGATAAAAGAAACTGAGAAAATTAGAAACTGTAAGGAGGATGTGTAAAACTCCAAAAGGACATTGATAAGTTGGTGAAGTAGACAGACAGGTGGCAGATGAAATTGAATGTGGAGAAGCCTAAGATACCTTTTAGTAGGAGTATGGAGATACTGTATATAATAAAGGGTACTATTCTAAAGGGTACACAGGAGTAGAGAGAACCAAGATATACCTTCTAAGCAGAACAGGTAGAGTGAGAAGTCACTAGAGCTTACTGCATCCCAAGCTTTATTAATAGGAGTGTAAAGTGGCAAGGAGGTTATGCTGAACAAATATGAGACACTAGTTAGATCTCAGCGGAGTGCTGTGTGCAGTTCTAGACCACACACTTTAGAAAGGATGTGAATGCACTGGAGGGAATGCAGAAGAAGTTGACAAAAAAAGGCTTCAGTTATAAAGATAGTTTTTGAGAAGTAGGAACTGTTTTTCTTGGACAAGAGTAGGCTAAGCTGAGACCTGGTTGTTCTGTTCAAAATCATGAAAGAGCTGGAGAGAGCAGAGTGAGTACACAAGAACTTAAGAACATAAGAACTAGGAGCAGAAATAGGCCATCTGGCCCATCGAACCTGCTCCACCATTCAATAAGATCATGGCTATACTTTTCATGGACTCAGCTCCACTTACCCACCTGCTTACCATAATCCTTAATTCCTTTACTGTTCAAAAATCTATCTATCCTTCCTTAAAAACAACGCGATAGCCTCGACAGCTTCACTAGGCAATGAATTCCATAGATTCACAACCCTTTGGATGAAGAAGTTCCTCCTCAACTCAATCTACTCCCCCTTACTTTGAGGCTATAACCCCTAGTTCTAGTTTCACCCACCAGTGGAAACAACCTCCTTGCTCCTATCTTATTCCCTTCCTAATTTTATATGTTTCTATAAGATCTCCTCTCATTCTTCTAACTTGCAATGAGTATTGTCCCAGTCTGCTCCGTCTCTCCTCATAAGCCAACTCTTTCAATTCTGGAATCAACCTGCTGAACCTTCTTTGCACCCCCTCCAGAGCCAGTACATCCTTTCTCACGTTAGGAGACCATAACTGTACACAGTGCTCCAGGTGTAGCCTCATCAGCACCCTATACAGCTGCAGCATAACCTCCCTATTTTTTAAACTCCACCCCTCTAACAATGAAGGAGAGTATTCCATTTGCCTTCTTAATTACCTGCTGCAACTACAAAACAACTTTTTGTGCTTCATGCACAAGGACACCCAGGTCCCTCTGCACAGCAGCATGCTGCAATTTTTCACCATGTTCCCATTCATAAAAGAATAAGAGAGCAAAGATATAAGGTAACCTGTAAAAGAAGAAAATGTGGCACGAAAAATATCTATTTCACACAATGAGTAGTTAGGGTCTGGAATGCATTGTGTGGTTGCATTCAAGAGGGTATTAGAAGAATAAAGAAAATACCCAAAAGATCTGCAGATGCTGGAAATCAGAAACAAAAACAGAAGTTGCTAGAAAAACTCAGCAGGTCTGGCAGCATCTGTGGGGAGAAATCAGAAACTAGCACTAATTATCATTATCACATTATCACTAGACGATTAATTACCCAGGTAATGTTCTAGGTACATGGGTTTGAATCCCGCAGATGGTGGAATTTGAATCCAATGAAATATATGGAATTTAGAGTCTTACAAAATCGTTATCGATTTTTGGAAAAAATCCACCTGGCTCACTATTGTCCTTTAGATAAGAAGCTTGCCACCTGGTGTGGCTGACATGTGACTCCAGCCCACAGCTTTGTGGTTGACTCTTAACTGCAATTATGGATGGCCAATAAATACTGCTCTGACAAGCTATGACCACATTATGGAAATTAATTTTCAAAAAAACACCCCGGAGTCCCTGACCGCAGACTAAATCTGAAAATGTTAGATTAAGGTGTGATTTTCTTCTGGAACAACATTTTCTCTTTCCTGATGTATCATCGTGTTTGAAGCTTGGACTATAACTTAACAGCTTGGTCCTTCAAGCTGTGCTTACTGCTGATGTGGTTGCAGTGAATCACAATCATATCCAGCAGTGTCTATATACTACAGCTGAGGAACATCACCCTATCCAGCTATCATTATTGTTTCTTTTAACTAATTAGGTTTTAAAAATAGAAATTTCAGTCAATTATTGCATCTAATTATAGCAAATAGCTTAACTAGCTAAACAACAAATGTATTGCAATGCTTAAAATCTCTCCATTACCATTTTAAATGACTATGCATGTACAGAATGTTTTGGTCACCTAATTAAACTTGGGAAATTTACCAGGTTCTGAAGCTGTTTTTTTAAAAAAGTAATGGCACCTTTCCCCTCTGCATCAAAATGCAACTTAGCACTTTAACTTCACCATACTCAAGTCCCATCCTATTCTGTGGTCCTATGCTCTGGCCCAGTATTGTTTGCTGTTCCAGATTTCAGGCCATATTTGAAAGTTGTTGTTAACAGCCATTAACTTAACTCATTTTAGCTAGAAATTTTAATTGATTGATTAATCAATTTGATTTTATTGTCACTTGTACTCAAGTACAAAGTACAGGAGTGCAATGAAAGTGTGCATTGTTGCCCACACAGGAGACCACAAGTAACTTGGTACAGAATCATAAGAACAAGTTAGAAAGAGAGGACAATGTTAAAATATTAAACATTGCAGTAATTGTAGTATAGTATGAAACATACAAAGTAAGGTTAAAAGTTACACATTGCAGACCGTCTTAGCTTTAAGTAGAAAATAAAGAAATAAAATTAACAAAATTCAAACAAAATGCTGAAGTGCATCCTTGCATCTACTTGAGATGATGGACATGTTGCAAGAAATTGGAGGCTGACTCATTTCATACAGCATAAAAACAAAAAGTTCTAGAGAAATTCAGCTGGCCTGATGGCATCTGTGAAGAGAGAAACAGAGTTAATGTTTCAAATCCAATATGGAGTTTCTTCAGAATTGATAATTTAATATCGTACACTTTGTTGATAGCCAAAGAGATCAACCCATGACAGGCAGGTTCTGCAACAGGTGCTGCATATGAGGTAGCTGTCAGGTATTGTTGGTGATTGTTGCTTTTGGTATTGACCATTGTTGTACATTCACTGTTGACATTTACCATACTGGAAACCGAAAATACATAATGGGAAAGAAAATGACTGTGACTATACCTGGAATAGGTGGGGTGATTGATTCGACCTGAAGGAGCCTGCAGGGCCCACTGATGTGAGGCCTTTTAATGGGAAACAGCATTACCCACAGACCCATGCACTGTCCAGACACTCACAAACAGCAGTACAGAGTCAAGATTGGAAAGGCAGAGCAGGTCAGGCAGCATCCGAGGAGCAGGAAAATCGGTGTTTCAGGCAAAAGCCCTTCATCAGGAATTCTCCATTTGAACCATATAGGAAGTCAAAACAACTCAGGATAAAATCATAACTATATTTATTCCTGACCATTATTGTCCATTTTCCTAACAAACTATCAATATATGCAAAAATTAATATCAAGTGAACTAGCTGGGCATATATCAAAAAGCTAGAAGACGAGTCTAGATCCATTAAAAAATCCTAAGATGGATAAATAAGAGTAAGAAGTTCAAGTTGCCCAATTGAAATGTTTGATGTTCAAATTAATTCTATGCCAGAATTAGTGAGAGAAAACAGCAAATACAGCATCCATGAAATAGAACCCATACAGTATGGAAACTGGACATTGAGCCCAACAAGTTTAGACTGATCCTCTGAAGAGCATCCCAAGCAGACTCATCCCCCACTACCCAATCCCTGTAACCCTGCATTCCCCATGGCTAAACCACCTAATCTACACATACCTGGACACTATAAGCAGTTTAGCTTGGCCAATCCACCATCTTTGGACTGTTAGAGTACCTTGAGAATCATTAAACTGTTCATTTATTAGTGTCTTTATTTACAGTCCTCAATTAATTCTGAATGAGAACTAATGTTCTCTCAAAGCTGGTGAATAGCCTTCAGTGTTTTTTTTCTGTTTGTAGGCTTTCAGCATAGTCCCTGATTACAATTCATTTATTGATTAGTGTCATTACACTAAACTCTAAGAATATGATTGTACTTTGTCTTAAACTGGAGTGATACAGCCTTCAAAGGGATTGTGTCTTCAATGAATAAATAAGAAAGTAATTCTAAAATCAAAAAAGGATTTGAAGTTCTTTTTTAGTAATATCAGTGGTAGACATAGGGCAGAATTTGATGGAATTATTCACCACTAAAAGGGCAGCCTCCCAACTAGCTTCAATTTCTCAGCCCATTGGAGTGTGGATCCTGTGGAGATCGGAAGGGTGTTAAACGAACATTTCTCATTGGTTTTCACTCAGGAAAAGGAGAATATTGTAGACGAGAAGAATGAAGTATGAGATTTTAGACTAGAAAGGATCGAGGTTAGTTGCAAACAGGTGTAAGCAATTCTAGAAGGAGTAAAAGTAGACAAGTTCCCCTGGGCCGGATGGGATTTATCGAAGGATTCTCTGCGAAGCTAGGGAGGAGATAGCAGAGCCTTTGGCTTTGATATTTGAGTCATCATTGTTTACAGGTTTGGTACCAGAGGACTGGAGGATTGCAAACTTTGTGCCCTTGTTCAAGAAGGGCAGTAGAGGTGACCCAGGTAATTATAGACCAGTGCGCCTTACTTCTGTTGTAGGAAAGGTTTTGAAAAGGATTATAAGAGATAAGGTTTGTAATCATCTATCAAGCAACAATTTGATTTCAGATAGTCAACATGGCAGGTCAAGTCTCACAAACTTCACTGAGTTTTTTGAGAAGGTGACCAAGCATGTAGATGAGGGTAGGGCAATTGATGTGGTATACATGGACTTCAGTAAAGCCTTTGATAAGGTTCCACATGGTAGGCTGTTGGAGAAAATGCAGAGGCATTGTATTGAGAGATTTAGCAGTTTGGGTTAGAAACTGGCTTTCTGGAAGAAGGCAGCAAGTGGTGGCTGATGGAAAATATTCAACCTGGAGTCCAGTTACTAGTGGTATGCCATAAGGATCCGTTTTGGGACCACTACCATTTTTATAAATGACTTAGATGCAGTCATAGGTGAATGAATTAGTACATTTAGAGATGACACTAAAGTCGGTAGAGTAGTGGATAGTGTGGAAGAATGTTACAGGTTGCAAGGGGACTTGGATAAACTGTAGAAATGGGCTGAGAGGTGGCAAATGGAGTTCAATGCAGCTAAATATGAAGTGATGCACTTTGGGAAGAATAACAGGAAGGCAGAGTACTGGGTTGATGGAAAGATTCTTGATAGTGTGGATGTGCAGAGGCATCTTGGAGTCCACGTACATCGATCCCTGAAAGTTGCCACCCAGGTGGATAGTGCTGTTAAGAAGGCATACGGTAGGTTAGGTTTCATTCGTAGAGAGATTGAGTTCCGGAACCGCAATATCATGCTTCAACTATCCAAAACGCTAGTGTGGCCACACTTGGAATATTGTGTACAGTTCTGGTCCCCATATTTTGGGAAGGATATGGAAGCATTGGAAAAGGTGCAGAGGAAATTTACCAGGATGTTGCCTGGTTTGGAGGGATGGTCTTATGAGGAAAGGCTGAGAGACTTGAACCTGTTCTCATTGGCAAGAAGAAGGCTAAGAGGAGATTTGATAGAGACATACAAGATGATCAGAGGATTAGATAGGGTAGACAGTGAAAGTATTTTTCCTAGGATAATGGCATCAGAGTGTACAAATTGAGGGGTAATAGATTTAAGACAGATGTAAGAGGCAGGGTCTTTATGCAGAGAGTGGTATGGATGTGGAATGCTAATGTAGTCAACTCAGCCACATTAGGGGGATTTAAACAATCCTTAGATAAGCACATGGATGATTTTGGGATAGTGTAGAGGGACGAGATGAGAATAGTTCACAGGTCAGTGCAACATCAAGGGCCAAAGGGCCTGTCCTGTGCTGTATTGTTCTATGTTCTATGTTCTATATTCAGCAATGTGAGAGAACTCCAGATAGTCCCTGTCCTCAAGCCTCAGGAGATAAAGGGACGGATATGCCATCACTGACTTCTTCTCCCTGTAGTGTCTTTTCATCATTTTCATCATGGCCCCCGTTCTGCTCTCACCCTGTTCCCATTCTCTCCTCTCCCTTCAATGAAAGCCTGCACCTACCAGGTCCTGTGGGTTTCAGAGCTGAAAATGTGTTGCTGGTTAAAGCACAGCAGGCCAGGCAGCATCCTAGGAACAGGAAATTCGATGTTTCGGGCCAGAGCCCTTCATCAGGCTCTGGCCCGAAACGTCGAATTTCCTATTCCTAGAATGCTGCCTGGCCTGCTGTGCTTTAACCAGCAACACATTTTCAGCTCTGATCTCCAGCATCTGCAGACCTCACTTTTTACCCTGTGGGTTTCAGCACCTAGAGTGCTGGAGATCCTTGCTGCCTCAGCAGTGGCCACCATTCCCTATCACTTCTGGGACAACAAAGCTGCCAGGCAATCATATGGCCAGCAGCCCTCTAATTCAGGAGCAGAAATCTGGCTTCCAATGAATTAATGCTCCTCAGAGCATGAACTATCTGAAGAGAAGCCCGGAGTAGTGGTGGAGTAGGAATCCACACCATCGACAAATGGTGTGGTAACTGACACCAAAGGGATGAGGCGGATATACTATAAGATCGCAAAATAGCTGTGCTGTTAACTAATTAAGCTTTCTCCACATTCTTCACAAGGGTAGGCCTGGAATATTTTAGAGCAATTAATTTTGATACAATATATAGACATCTAATAAGGAAGGAATTATCAGTAAACAGTACTCAATTTATTTAAAATATGGTTATTAATTTAAAATTATTCCAGACCTGCTTTGCTTATTATATACAAGCCTCACAAGTCTGATTCCCATGGCTAAATTCTACACTAATTTGATTAAGTACACACTTCTCTAATTCTCCAATATGACCCTGTAAGAAATCATCAACATGCATCATGAAGATGACTGTAAGTTTTCCTTCATGATACCAATAAAACATCATAGACATGCTAGTTCTGTCAGGTGTCAGCATCATTCAGATTACCACCAATCAGCCCTTGTTCTACCATAATCTGTTCTTTCAGAACCTTCATTAGACATCATGGCAGCATTTGAGGTACAAGGTCTTTTATTTAATTTCATGATCAAATTACATTATCATCACCAAATCTAAAGCAAGTTGTACTTTCTAACATTGCATCAAACCTCACTACTTCATTAATCAGGATTACATTTTAACCAATTAGTAGCACATATTATTGAAATACAAGCTCTACCTAGCACTGCATAGTTAAAAGAATGCGTGTCTGTTCCATTTTGTAATAGGGTGAAAATTCCTTATAAACAATGCAATTTGCTGGAAGTTACCAGTGTCTTCTTCAACTTGCCCAGAATTTCATTCATTACAACTCACTTTATGGACCTTCCCTCATCATTTTAACAGTAGCTGCAGCTACGATGGTATACCGGGAACAGCACTTGGTAATGTCAGATTTGAATTAGACACAAGGAATGCCTTAGTAACTGGCAGTTAATGTAGCGCATTTGGTGAGAACTCCAAAAAATGCAGTGCAAGTCTCATTCAGTCAAAAATGTACAATTCATCTCTTTGTGTCTGGTTTAACTTCTCATTGGAAGCATCAAAACTACAACTATATTCTCATGTTAGAGACAAAACCCTTGCCCAAATGTCGATGTCATTCTTCCACCAATCTAATGATTCAGACACCAAACGCATCAAAGAGCAATCATAGCCCAACAATTTGAAATTACTTTCTGCCAGTTTCCACACCAGCATTGTAATTTTCTATCTCATTTTTTTTTCCTTAGTCTTTAAAACTTCACCTTTTGGTAACTATCCTTGGCCGCCATTTCCTACTCCCAAAGTCTGATGGTAAAGCACCAAAGTGCAGCCAACTTTCACAAATCTTTATGAGCTTCAGTTACATAGATTAGATTATCTACAGTATGGAAACAGGCCCTTCAGCCCAATAAATCCACACCGACCCTCCGAAGAGTAATCCACCCAGACCCATTCCCCTAACCAAAGTTACCCTGACTAATGCACCTATCACTATGGGCAATTTAGCGTGGCCAATTCACCTGACTTCACATCTTTGGATTGTGGGAGGAAACCAAAGCAAACCCACACAGACATGGGGAGAATGTGCAAATGTCATACAGACAGTCACCCAAGGTGGGAATCGAACCCAGGTCCCTGGACTATCAGGCATCAGTGCTAACCACTGAGCCACCATACTGCCCATTATAAACATGCACTTCCTAACCCAATAACCACAATTTCAATTTGTTCCTCTTCGAGGAATGAATACACGTGAAGCCACAGTTAAAACTAACAGTTTCAAACAATTCATTTACAATCAACAAAAAGTCAACAACACCTCACTAGAGTCATAGGGATGTCCAACATGGAAACAGACCCTTCGAACCAACTCATCCACACCGACCAGCTATCCTAAATTAATCTAGTCCCATTTGCCACCACTTGGCCCATTTCCCTCTAAACCCTTCCTATTCATATACCCATCCAGATGCCTTTTAAATGTTGGATTTGTACCAACATCCATCACCACCTCTGGCAGCTCATTCCATACATGCACCACACTCTGTGTTAAAATGTTGTCCTTTAGGTCCCTTTTAAATCTTCCCCCTCTCACCTAAACTCCTGGAATTCTTTGAGGAATTAACTAAAATGATGGACAAAATCAATCAAGTGTACATAATTTAATCATGACTTTCAGAAGGCATTTGATGAAGTTACACAATGAGATTTCTATAGAATATTGAAGCACAATTGTTAATCACAGCAATTGATAGAGACTGACAGCAGAACAAAGTAAAAAATGGTGATTAATTGAAAAGGTCCTTACTTGGATAATGGCTGATAAAATTTAAAAGAGACCAGTTTTGGTTTTCTAACTGTTACTGCATCTCATAAAGTGTGCTGGACATTGTTTAAATTTCCTGGTGAGAAGCCATGATGGTCAAACTATTTGAATCTGTGATGAATAGAAAATAGATGGAAGCCATTCTAATGGGTCAAGAGTAGGTTAAAAATAAACTTATTAAACATTGTCAGAGAGTTGGACAAGGGCACAAGAACATTAGAATGCAAGAGAGAAATGCAGGAGTAGGACATTCAATAAGATCATGTTTGACCCTCCCCGAGAGATTGTATGAAAGAAGAACTGAAGTCAACTCCCTAAAATTTCACAAATCTGCCTGATCTTTGAATCAACATTTACCATATCAAGAACCTCCCAGAATCTTGGTGCTTTAATAAGGTCACCTCTTATTCTTCCAAACTCTAGTGAATAAAGGTGTAACCTGTTTAGCCTTTCTTGATCAGTAAACTCCTTCATCTCAGCAATAAGCCTAGAGAATCTCTCTTGAACTGTTTCCAATGTCAATATATCAATCATTAAATCTAGTACACAGTACCCCATATAAACATCTGCTTAAGATAGGTTTGATGGTAAACAGAATACATACATGTCTGGTTAGAATTGCTGCTGCACAGCGCCAGGACCCAGGTTCAATTCCAATCTCCCGTGACTGTCTGTGTGGAGTTTGTGCATTCTCCCTGTCTGTGCGTGTATGGGTTTCCTCTGGGTGCTCTGGTTTCTTCACATGGTCCAAAGATGTGCAGATTAAGTGGATTGTCCATGCTGAATTTCCTATAGTGTCCAGGGATGTGCAGGCTACATGAATTAGCCATGGGAAATGTAGTGTTACTGGAATAGGGTGGGGAGGGAGTGGATTAGGATGGGGTGCTGCTCAGAGGGTTTGTGAGGACTCAATGGGCTGTATGGTCTATTTTCATTCTGTAGGGATTCCATGATAAAGGTAGGAATCAATAAATGTACAGTGGAATATGACAAGTCTGATAATGAGCTACATGCATTCTCGAAATGTCACCTCAATCAACCACAAATAAATTACCACTAAGGCAAGGTTACAAGTTGAGGTTGATTACAAAATGAGCTACTTAGTTTGTGAGGAAACATAAGAGCACATGAAGAATGAGAGCAGAAATCAGCCCATCAATGCATCGCTGCTATTCATTCCAATCTACCACAATATCACTTTTCTGACTTTCCCCATATCTGCTTTTATTCAAAAACATATATTAATCTTTGGATTGAATATATTTAACAGCTGATTATCAGCAGTTCTCAGGGATAGAGTATTCTTAGGATTCACAACCTTTGAATGAAGATATACTGAGTAATCCTTTAGTGCAGATTTTCCAGCTAAGAAAAATATCTTCCAAGCATCTACCCCATAGAGGGCATAGTTTAAAGATAAGAAATCTCTCAATGAAGACAGAGATGAGGTGGAATTTCTTCTTTCGGGGGTCATTCACCTTTGGAATTCTCTCCCAAAAACAGTAGTGGAAATTGTCATTGAATATATTCAGGGTTGAGTTTGACTGATATTTGATTTTCAAAGGGGTCAAGGGAAGAAAATGGTTTCAAGACCACAGTCAAATCAGCCATTACCGTATTCTATGGTGTAGCATGGAATATGTTTTGATGGGATGAATGGTTTATTTCTGCTCTTACATTTTATGACTTTACACTTTTAAGCCCCTTAAGAGAAGTTTGTTTTAGTGAGGTCACCTCTCGGTCTTCCAATCTCTAAAGAATATAGACAAACTCTCCTCACAGGGCAGCTTCCTCAAGTTAATGGTTAGTTTGATAAATCTTCCTCAAAGACTTGGGCATCTTTCCTTCCTCTGGTGAAGAGATCAGGTAACACATCAGACGGTATCACACTTATGTCCTTCATATATACAATATGACTTGGTTACTCTTATTCTTTAATCTCATTCTGATAAAGATAAACTATTTTCTTTCAAGAATGTTTATTTTACATGCTTGTTAGTTTATTCTGTTTCTTGTACAAGAACAGTGAGATCTTTCTGAGTATCTACATGTCTCAGACTCCCACCATTTGACAATTTTCCTCCAGGTGCTCCCGTTTCCTCCCACTATTCAAAAAATGTGCAGATTAGGTGAATTGGCCATGCTAACGTGCCCATAGTGTACAGGGATTGTTGATGAGGTGCATTACTCAGGGAACTTGTAGAGTAATAGTGTAAGGGAATGGGTCTGAGTGGGATACCCTTTTGAGGGTCGGTGTGGACTTGTAGGACCGAAGGGCCAGTTTCCACACTGTAGGGATCCTATGATTCTATTTCATGATTCTACTTTCTCAAATGAAATTCATTTACATTTCTTCTCATAGTATTCCATCTGCAATGTTTTTGCCCACTCACTAAACCTAACTCTTTCTCTCTCTCTGTAGTGTTCTTGCATCTTCCTCATAGTTTATGTTTCACCTCAGTTTAAATCATCAGCAAGCTTGAATACTTTATGTCAGCTCAGAGGTGAAATCTAGTAAACAAAGAAGCAACAAAGCATGGAAATGAACGTACTGGTCATACTTGAATTGCAGTTTGAAGCATAAAAGTCTAGCCAGACTCCTATGCTTCATTTACCAGCTTTATGACTTTATTTTCCTTCATCCATGTCATTGCTATAAATTATAAATAGCTAAGGCCAAAATACTGAGCTCTGCGGTACCCCACTAATTCTTACCTGTTGACCAACAAGGCCCCTTTGCTGGAAGTCTCTGTTTTCTGTCCATTGACACACCATCAATTCATGCTAAAACTTTTCCATCAAGCCCATCAACTCTAATTTTCTGTATAGCTTTTTATTGCAGTGCTGTCTTTTTTTTTGAAAGAGTATATATATTTCATCAACTCATACCCGCTAATACCTTTGCTAATTATAAACCAGAATTTTATAATTTTTTTCAAGCAAGATTCCAGTTTCATAAATCTAGAGTCCAATTCCATAAATTATATTAATTTTGCCCAAGCATATTATGACATTCTAATACATGATTTTTACATTTTCCTTTCTACAGACATTAAGCTGGCTGGCATTATACTCTTTGATTTTTCTCTTTTATTTCTTGAATAGCTGTGGTGTTTATTGCCTTGCAATTCATTGGAACATTTCAGAACCTTGGGAAAGTAAAACCAATACATCCACTATCTCAGCAGCCAGATCGTTAAAACTCTAAGATGCAGATTATAAGTTCCAAACAATACAGCAAGCTTTAGTCCCATTAACGTCACATTCTTCACTAATAATAAGATTTTCTAAGTTCTTCAATTTCATTGGACCATTGGGTCCCCACAGTGTCCAAATTTCTTTTCAGGACTGGAGAAGGGTTACACCCAAAATGTTGACTTCTCCACCTCCTGATGCTGCCTGGCTTGCTGTGTTCTTCCCGCCTCTTGCCAGTCTACATTGCATTCCAGCATCTGCAGTTTTTTTGTCCCTCACATTTACCTAGCTTGCACTGTTCAAATTGAAGACTCTAGTTTCAAAATTAACAAAATCGTTCTCAACTTAATATTAAAATTATGATATGATCAATCATTCCAGAGACTCTTTTTCTAAAATTTTACTAGCCATCCCATTGTTGGTTGGTCAACATATTGATTTAGACATCTATCTTGAATGCAAACCATGATTTCATACTCTGCACTATTATTGCAAATGTGACTTGTACAGTTGAAGATTAGCATCCCTTACAATTACCAGATTGTCTTTGTTACCCGCACCTCTAATTTGCTGGTTATATTTTTCCTGCGTCTATAACTCTTGTTAGGGCACAAATGCTGACCTCCAGCATCTGCAGTCCTCACTTTCTCCTCCTTAGGGCACAAATAACCTACTGTCACTAATGGTTTCTGTACCATGTTGTTTCTAAGTTCCACTCAAGTTGATTTTAATTCTAATTTGCTGAACTAACACTATTTTAACTCTACCCTGATATTGTTGATAGTATCATTCTCTTCCAATGCCTGACCACTGTCAAAAGGTGTGGTGCTGGAAAAGCATGGATAGTCAGGCAGCATTTGAGGAACAGGAGAGTCGATGTTTCGAGTATAAGCTCTTCATCAGGAATGTGGGGGGAGGGGTTGCAGGGGCTGAGAGATAAATGGAAGGGGATGGAGCTGTGAGGGAAAGGGAGCTAGGAATGCGATAGGTAGATGAAGGTGGGGAAGAAAGTGATAGGTCAGAGAGGAGGGTGGAGCAGATAGGTGGGAAGGAATTCGACAGGTAGGACAGTTCAAAAGGGCAGATTTGGAAGGTTGGATCTGGGATAAGGTGGGAGGAGAGGAGATGAAGAAACTGGTGAAATCGACATTGATCCTGTATGGTTGGAGGGTCCCAAAGCAGAAGATGAGGCGTTCTTCCTCCAGGCGTTGGGTGGCTAGAATTTGGTGGTGGAGGAGTCACTGGACTTGCATGTCCTTGGCAGAGTGGGAGGGGGAGTAAAAGTGTTTGGTCACAGGGCGATGGGGTTATTTGATGTATGAGTCCCAGACATATTCTCGGAAATGTTCTGCAAGTTGGCATCCTGTCTCCCCAATGTCATCCAGCAAGTTAAGACAACTCTCATATAACTTAATCTTTATCAATCTGACAAGGGTCAGAATCACAATGGTTGCAATGGTTTCTCTTACCACAGTAACACTGTTGCCATTAGTGTTCTCCAGGGATCTATGCCTAACCCCTCCCGTTTCTCATCAATTCCATTGCCTCTTTGTAACATCATTCAGAACCACAGCAGTAGCTTTCACATGTATACTGATGACACTTAGCTCTTGCAGTCAATAAACTATCAGATTGCTTATCCAACATCAGGATTAGATGAGCAGAAATTTTCTCTAATTAAATATTGAAACACTGAAGCCTTTGTTTTCTCACTGCAGAAACTGTTCCCTTGTTGCTGATTCAATCGCTCTACCTGACAATAATCTGAGTTTAAGCCAATTTGTTTGCAAACTTGGCATTGTGCTTGACCCTGAAATAAGCTTCAAACCTCAAACTTTCACCATTACAAACCCCAACTATTTCCACCACTGAAACATTGCCCATAATTGCTCCTGTCTCAACTCAACATCTTCTGACACCCTAATGCATGCTTTTGATGTCTCTAGATTTGACTATGCCAATGGAAACTTGAAGTCATCCAAAGTTTTGCTGTTCTAGTCTTAACTTGTAATACATCTATTCACTTCTCACCTTTATGCTCAATCAAGAGAGGTGATGGCCTAGTGATATTATCAGTAGATTACTAATCCAAAGAGACGAAAGGGAGGACTGCAGATGCTGGAAATTAGAGTCGAGAGTGTGGTGCTGGAAAAGCACAGCAGGTCAGGCAGCATCCAAGGAGCAGGAAAATCGACATTTCAGGCAAAAGCCCTTCATCAGGATTTTCCTGCTCTTCAGATACTGCCTGACCTGCTGTGCTTTTCCAGCATCACACCCTCAACTACTAATCCAAAGACCCAGGTAAAGTTCTGGGGAGCTGGGCTTGAATCCTGCCATAGTGGATAGTGAAATTTGAATTCAATAAAGATCTGGAATTAGGAGCCTAATGATGATCATGAAACCATTGTCAATATAGCCCCATTTGATTCACAAATGCCTTTTAGGGAAAGGAAACTGCCAACCTTACCTGGTCTGACCTACACATCACTCCAGAACCACAGCAATGTGGTTGACACTTAATTGACTGCTGGCTCCACCATTTGTTGCTCTGCTTTCAGTTGCCTTGGCCCTAAATTCTGAATCCAACCTTCCTTCTATAATCTTTTCACCTCTCTCTACCTTCCATTATACCTGTATTGCTTAAACCTGCCTTTCTGAAGAGGCTTTTTCTGCTTTGATCTAAATCTTTTTATGTGACTCAGTGTCATGTTTGATTTATAATTCTCCTGTGAAGGGCCTTAGGATTTTTTGTTACGTTAAAGGCACCATGTGAACGTACATTGTTGTTGAGATTATCTAATGCCTTTATTCCACCTTTTGTTATCTCGGCTATCCTCTCCCCTAGAATATTTAGTTCTCAGTCATGTCATCCTGCAATGTTCTGTAACAACTGTTAGATTAAACCTATTCATTTTTATCTGTGCAACTAATTCATCTTTATTTGCATGTAATTCACAGGAACAAGATGCAGAACACCTATGTTTCCCCCATATTTTATTCTGCTCCTCAAAGGGAGCAATTGAAAATACATTTATTTCCATACAAGCTGCATTGATAAATATGTTGAGACTAGTGGTGTACTGTAAAGATCTGTTTTGGGTCCACTGCTGTTTGTCATTTTTATAAATGACCTGGATGAGGGCATAGAAGGATGGGTTCGTAAATTTGCAGACACTAAGATCAGTGCAGTTGTCAACAGAGCCGAAGGATATTGTGGGTTACAAAGAAACATGGATAAGCTGCAGAGCTGGGCTGAGAGGTGGCAAATGGAATTTAATGCAGAAATGTGTATGGTGATTCACTTTGAAAGGAGTAACAGCAATACAGAGTACTGGACAAATGGTAAGATTTTTGGTAGTGTAGATGAGCAGAGAGATGTTCATGTACATAGATTCCTCAAAGTTACCACCCAGGCTGACAGGGCTATTAAGAAGGCATACAGTGTGCTAGCTTTTGTTAGTAGAGGGATCAAATTTCAGAACCATGAGGTCATGTTGCAGCTGTACAAAACTCTGGTGTGGCTGCACTTGGAGTACTGCGGACAATTCTGGTCACTGCATTGTAGGAAAAACGTAGAAGCTTTGGAAAGAGTTGAGAAAATTTACTAAGATATTGCCTGATATTGAGGGAAGGTCTTACGAGGAAAGGTTGAGGGACTTGAGGCTGTTTTCATTAGACAGAAGAAGATTGAGAGGTGATTTAATTGATTCATGTAAGATTATCAGAGGATTAGATCGGGTGGACAGTGAGAGCCTTTTTCCTTGGATGGTAATTGCTAGCATGAGGGGATATAGATATAGGACAGATGTCAGAGGTAGTTTCTTTATTCAGAGAGTAGTAGGAGCATGGAATGCACTGCCTGCAACAATTGTAGACTTGCCAACTTTAATGGCATTTAAATGTCATTTTAGAGGCATATGGACAAGAATGGATTAGTGTAGGTTAGATGGGGCTCAGATTGGTTTCACAGGTCGGCACAACATCGAGGGCTGTAATACCTGTACTGTGCAGTAATATTCTACATTCTCTGTTCTATGTATTGTTATTGCCTTTATGACAAAAATCATACAGATTTTCTAGCTCCTACCTTCAAGTGTGACCCAAATATCTCGCTTCACTTGTAGCACCCTATTGTATATCTAGGAACTGAATTGAAAAATATACTGACAACCTCTGAAATCACTGAGTCCACATATAGATAAAAAAGAGAAGAAATAACAGCACAGTGAGTTTGAGACATGAATTAGAAAGATCAACAACAACACAGCAATAATGTCAGGATGAAAGGTGGACCCAGCCAAGAATGGAAGATCTGTTAATGGATAAAACTGTTAGAGCTGGCAATATGTCACATATAAAGGCTGCTTCATGTTTTGATTGATTAAAGTCCACAGTTTGCTACAAATTTCTCCATATGAGGCAAACGAGTTTCAATATCTTACTTAACAAATGGTTTTGTTTTTAAAACACCAATGAATATGGCATATGTTGGATTTATTTTCAACATTTGAACTCTTATGCCTTACTGAGCACACATTTTAATGTTTTGATGAAATGGCAGGCCAAGAACATAAGGCTAGGTATCAAAGAGCCCTTGTGTAGTTTTCAATGTTGTCATTGGCACAACCGAGAGGTTTTTCTATTTAGCAAACTAAAGCGCTTGATATCCAACTCATCTATTAAAAAAAAATAAATATTCAAACCAACAATGTTAGAAGAGTGTGGCAGGAGCAGAACTTTCCTGCAACAAGAATCTAAGGAGCTAGAGAGCAGATTGAAAAGGAAACGGAGTTGAGGCGTTTGGCTTATGAGGAAAGACTGGGTTGACTGGGTCATACTCATTGGAATCTAGAAGAATGTAGGGGGATTTATAGAAACATATAAAATTATGAAGAGAATAGATAGGACAGACATTGAGAGGATGTTTTGACTGGTGAGTGAAACTAGGACAAGAGGGCATAGGGGTAGCAGATTTAGGACTGAATTGAGAAGGAACATCTTCACCCAAAGGGTTTTGAATCTGTGGAATTCCATGCCCAGGGAAGTAGCTGAGACTTTCTCAGTAAATGTTTTTAAAGTTAAGATAGATAATTTTTTTGAACAGTAAAGGAATTAAGGGTTGTGGTGAGAGTGCAGGAAAGTGGAGCTGACACCTCGAAAAGATCAGCCATGATCTTACTGAACGGCGGAGCAGGCTCGAGGGGCCTACTCCTGCTCCTAGTTCTAATGTTCTACGTAAGACCTAGATTCATCTCTAGATTAATCCTGGTGTTATGTGCTAGTGAGTACAGGAAAAGACGGATAGAGCCGATGAATGTATGACTGAACAGTAGGTGCAGGAGGGATGACTTTAATTTCTTGGATCATTAAGTCAATTCCTGGGGAAGGTGGGACTTGCACCTGTCTGACAGATTGCACCTGAACTGCATACGGACCAACTTCCTTGCAAGAAGATTTACTGTTGCTGTTAGTGGCGGTTTAAACTAATTTGGCTGGGATTGGGATATGGAGTTATCTAGGCTAATCCTTTTGTCTTACTGCTCTGACTTGGAATATTTAATTCTTAACCTTGTCATCCTGCAATGTTCTGTTACAACTGTTAGATCATGGCAGATGCACAGAAAAATGTAGAAGGAGAGCCAAGGCAGTCTGGCAGGCAGAGCATTTAGAATTTAAGACACAAGGGAGCTCAGCAAGCTTTAATTATTCTGCAAGGTGTCTTGTAGTAAGGCAGATGTATTGAGGGTAATTTCTGTCATGCAGATGTGGTTGAGGATGGACGACACAGGCAGCTCAATATTCCAGGGTATAGAACCTTCAGGTGAGACATGGAGGAGTGTAAGCAAGGAGGCAGTGTCACAATATTAATCAAGGAGTCAATTGCCACATAAGGAAGGATGGTATCTTAGAAGACTCCTCAACTGAAGCCATATGGCTAGAAAGTAAAAGTGAAATGGGGACATTCACCTTTTTGAGTGTGTACTACAGACCCCCCAAAATAGTTGGAAAGAAATAAAGGCCAAATATGTAGCTAAATTTCATTGAAGTGTAAAAATAGTCAGGTAATCACAATAGGGGATTGTAACTTCCCTACTCTTAACTACAATAGACAAAGTGTCAAAGGCCGAGAGAGGGTAGCATTATTAAAATGTATGCAGAAGAGATTTTTAAGTCAGTTTGTGGAAAGTCCAACAAGGGACAGGGGAGTGCTGGACCTAAGTTTAGCAAACAAAGCCTGGAATGCGGAAGAAGCATTAATGGGACAGCATTTCGGTGATAGTGACCATTAGTCAGTGAGATTTAATAGAAAGGGGTGGAGGCAGATTAGAAATAAAGGTTTTAATTGAGGGAAAGCCAAGTTTAATTTGACATGACAGGATCTGGCCAAAATGCACGATGAACAGCTACCTTTAGGAAAATCGACATGGAGCAGTTAAAATCATACAAAAAGGAAATAGTGAAACTGCAGGGCCAATATATTCCTGTGAACATGAAGAATGGATCCAAATGTTCCAGAGAACCAGAGGAACAAATAAGATTAAATAAGGTTAAAAAAAGGGCAAGTTTATGGCAGATACTGAAAGCTCAGAACACAGGAAGCATGAGAGATGTACAGAACATACACTATGTTTCTTAAAAAAATGAAATTAGGAAAGCGAATAAGAAGGGGCCCTGACATCAATTTTCAAATTTTCTCTGGATACAGGTGAGGTACCAAAGGATAGATAATGGGTATTGTTATTCTGGAAGGGTGAATAGGAATTAACCAATGAACTGTAGACCAGTGATTCTGACATTTGTGGTCAGAAACCCTATTGGGAAACTTCTGAGGGACAGAGTTAATCTCCACTGTAAGATTCAAGGATTCATCAAGGATAGTCAGCACAGTTTTGTCAGAGGCACATCATGTCTGATAGGTTTGAGCCCAAGGGAGCCAGGGCAAAATTAGTTTAGTGGCTGGAGGCAGATAGTGGTGGTTAAAGCTTAGTTTTATAACTGGAAATCTCTGTTCAGTGATATACGATAGAGTTGGGTCCTGGGTCACTTGCAACTTGCCTCAGATAAGACAAAATTTGGTGGTGGGATAAAGAGAAAGGAGAAAAGCGTTAGTCTAAAGGACAATATAGATGGGCTTATGAAATGGGCTGGTCAATGGCAAATGGAATTCTTCCTGAAAACTAAGAAGTGATGCATTTTGGTGGACTAACAAGTCAAGGGGTACACAATGAAGGATGAGAACCCAGGAAGTACAAAGGATCAAAGGATCAGAAGAATTTTAATGTGTATGTTCACAGATCCTTGCAGGCAAATGAATAGGTAGATAGGAAGCTATATGGGATATTTACATTAATTAGTCAAGGCATGAAATACAAGAGCAGGGAAGTTAGGATGGAGCTGTATAAGATGTTAGACCTAATCTCGAGTGCTGTGTGCTGTTCTGATTGCTATGCAATTGTAAGAACATGATTGCACGAGAGAAGGTGCAGAGAAGATTCACCAGGACAGAGAAGATTCATTGCTTAGGCTGCTGCATTTCAGCTGTGAAGAGAGACTAAATAGGTTGGGATTGTTTTCCTTAGAGCAGAGGAGACTGAGGGGTAATCTGAGTGAGGTATCAGAAAGTAGACACAAAAATAAAGCCACCATAATCCGTACCTTAGAGCTGCTCTCTCATTAGACAGAGACAACTGGTGGAAGTCACCACACCTCAGGTCAGGGGAGAAGTTGAGAAGGCGAGTCCTGCATGGGAACCACAGCTAGCCCGGAATTGTTTTAAAAAAATGCAACCTACACTCTTACAAAATTAGATAGAGTAGAGAGAAAGGATCATTTCTCCTCAGTCCAGGGATCAATAACCAGGACATACTGGTGGTTTAGAAGGCAACAAAATCATTTTTTCTTCCAGTTGGTAGTCAGCATCTGGATCTTACTGCCCAAAAGGGTGATAGAGGCAGGAACCATCTCAAAATTTAAGACTTAGAATCATAGAGCCATAGCGATGTACAGCACAGAAACAGACCCATCGGTCCAACCCGTCCATGCTGGCCAGCACCTAGTCCATATCCCTCCAAACTCTTCCTATTCACATACCCATCCAAATGCCTCTTAAATGTTGCAATTGTACCAGCCTCCACCACTTCCTCTGGCAGCTCATTCCACACATGTATCACCTTCTGCGTGAAAAGGTTGCCCCTTAGGTCTCTTTTATATCTTGCCCCTCTCACCGTAAACCAAGTCCTTTAGCTCTGGACTGCCCAACCCCATGGAAAAGACTTTGTCTATTTACCCTACCCATGCAACTCATAATTTTGTAAACTTCTATAAGGTCACCCCTCAGCCTCCAACGCTCCAGGGAAACAGCCCCAGCCTATTCAGCTGTTCCCTGTAGTTCAAGTCCTCCAATCCTGGCAACATCCTTATAAATATTTTCTGAACCCTTTCAAGTTTCACAACATCTCTCCGATAGAAAGGAGATCAGAATTGCACACAATATTCCAACAGTGGCCTAACCAATGTCCTATACAGCCGCAACTTGGCCTCCCTACCCCTGTACTCAATACTCTGACCAATAAAAGAAAGCACACCAAACACCGCCTTCACTATCCTATCTACCTGCGACTCCACTTTCGAGGAGCTATGAACCTGCATTCCAAGGTCTCTTTGTTCAGCAACACTCCCTAGGACCTTACCATTAAGTATATAAGTCCTGCTAAGATTTGCTTTCCCAAAAAGCAGCACTTCACATCTATCTAAATTGAACTCCATTTACCACCTCTTGGCCCATTCACCCATCTGGTCAAGATCCTGTTGTAATCTGAGGTAACCCTCTATGCTGTCCACTACATCTCCAATTTTGGTGTCACCTGCAAATTTACGAACTGTACCTCTTATGCTCTCATCCAAATCATTTATGTAAATATCAAAAAGTAGTGGACCCAGCACCAATCCTTGTGGCACTCCACTGGTCACAGGCCTCCAGTCTGAAAAACAACCCTCCACCACCACGCTCTGCCTTCTACCTTTGAGCCAGTTCTGTATCCACATGGCTAGTTCTCCCTGTATTCCATGAGATCTAACCTTGCTAACCAATGTCCCATGGGGAATCTTGTTGAACACCTTACTGAAGTCCATATAGATCACATCTACTGCTCTGCTCTCATTAATCCTCTTTGTTACTTCCTCAAAAAAATTCAATCAGGTTTGTGAGACATGATTTCCCACGCACAAAGCCATGTTGACTATCCCAAATCAGTCCTTACCTTTCCAAATACATGTACATCCTGTCCCTCAGGATTCCCTCCAACAACTTGCCCACTACCGAGGTCAGGCTCACTGGTCTATAGTTCTCTGCCTTGTCCTTACCACCCTTCTTAAACAGTGACACCATGTTTGCCAATCTCCAGTCTTCTGGAACCTCACCTGTGACTATCGATGATACAAATATCTTAGCGAGAGGCCCAGCAATCACTTCTCTAGCTTCCCACAGAGTTTGAGGGTACACCTGATCAGGTCCTGGGGATTTATCCACCTTTACGTGTTTCAAGACATCCAGCACTTCCTCCTCTGAAATATGGACATTTTGCAAAGTGTCACCATCTATTTCCCTACGGTCTATATTTTCCATATCCTTTTCCACAGTAAATATGGAGCTGTAGAGATAATGGATTAATTAATGATCATTTTTCAAAATAGTATTAGTTCTGTCATGGTGCCTGTCGTCTGGAAAGTTTCAAGTGTTTAAGGAAGAAGAGAAAAAGCAGTGAACTACAGATATATTAGCGTGATGCCAGTAATGAGAAAAATAATAGAATCTATTATAAAGTATATGATTATCGGATATTTACAGTATAATTGTCTAAGTGGACAAGCCGATGTTGATTTATAAAAGAAAATATATGTTTATCAAATTTGAGAGCTTTTTGAAGACGCTGCTATCTGAATCAGTACTAGGAAACAACTGGGTGTGGTGTATTTGATTTCTCAGAAGGATTTTGATAAAGACCCACACAGGAAGTTAGTAAACAAAAGTAAATAAATGAATTAAGATTAATATTCTCACATGGACTAAGGTTTATTAATAGGCAGAAAGCAGACACTAGGAATAAATGGGCCATTCTCAGGTTGGCAGGCTGTGACCATGTGTGGTACCACAAGGATCAGTGCTTGACCCAATTGTTCACAATCTAGATCAATGATTTAGATAGATATTGGGTGGTACAATTATAATAATTCTTAATTTGCAGGTGATAGAAAGCTTGATGGGAATGTGAGTTTTGAGAAGGGTGCAGAGAGGCTTCTAGGAGATTTCGATAGGCTGAGTGTGTGAGCAAGAGAATGATGGGCTGAATCAAAAGGAATCTCAGCAGGAGCCTTCTCAAGAAGGGTCACTGGGGGCCACTGCACCACTCTTGTCTGCTGGTTTGATGGTGAGGTTCCGGTTGGAGTGGAGGGAGTACTGCACCTTGCAAGAGTGAGAAGTTGGAATGGGTGAGGGGGATAGACAGGTTGAGGTGGTCAATGTCACAGCAGCTGTTAGAAATGAACAGATCGAGGGTGGGTAACAGACCAGCACAGGGTGTCCAGTGGATGGGGTGTGTTGGAGGCCAGAGAAGGAGTTCCCGGAAGGTGGGCAAGAGTTCTGATAGAAAAAGTAAGCATGGACTCTTAACTGCCCTCTAAAATGACCTAGTTCAAAGGCAATCAGGGATGAGCAATAAATGTTGGCCTACATTGCTTGAAAGAATAAAGAAAAAAAAGATGATGTGAACAGATTGGGCATCAGGGGGAGAGCCACTAGCAAATCTAAATTCTAGAGATGGGCCATTATCAAATGATGATCAAAGAAAATGGTAAAGGAAGCATTATGTGATCACTACCAATTTGTTAGCATGTCAAAGGACACTCATTTCCCCTGTCTGAACAAGGTATGAGTCAACACTGCTGTCTGTGAGATTTTCCCACAACACTCCCCACATTTTTAAGATTCCTCACATTCCTTTTTTTTCCAATCTTCTCTGGTCCCCAAATCTCTGATATCTTGTCTCTCATTACACATTTTGTTTCCTATCCAAGTGCATCGACAGTCAGTTACATATCCCCTCATGCTCAATCTATTGTCCTTCACCTTTTTCCTGCAATCACAATATTGTACCTTTGCTGTAACAAGTAGCAAGGGGCACTTTACTGGTAAAGTTATCTTAGTCCTTAATGCCAGGGTTATCACATCATTTACTTTATAAAAATAAGGCAGATAGATCTATCATTGTTAATGAGAAGATAGCGTAGAGGTAGGGGCAACACAATAACCACAGTAGAATTATATTAATTGGCATTGAACACAGTGGAGGACATAGGGCAAACAACAAGTCAGCAGACTGCCACCAACAGGATAGAAAGATTGATTTGATGTGCATTAGGTAAGCAACTAGGTGAGGTTCATTGAATTTCTACTAATTGATAATACTTTTTACAGCCCTGTCATTTATATGAGAAGCATGAAAGCTCTAGAGGACATAATCCTGACAAGAAATTATTGAATATAATTACCAATCCTCCTCATCTGTGCTACAATCTTCCTAGCTTGGATATATATTGGAAGGTAATAAAATCTGCCATTTAAAGGTCTAGATATAGAAATAAAAGTCTCTGTATCCGTCCGTGTAAATTGTCTTCAATGAAACATCTGATTAAGAGGAAAATTTTAAGATTATGTTGTCGAATTAGAGTGGCAGGTTATGTAAACAACTATTGAATACATCAAACAAGTGATTGCGCTAAATTATTTCATTTCTGCCTTGATGCATATGTTTAATTAAAAATGTCCAGCCAAGTGCAACAATGAATGATCAACTCCTTTGGCAGTATCCAATTTAGCCAAAGGGCAAGTAGCTTGTCAATAATCAATCTGCTACTTCTGTTAATTTCATGGTTGATGATACCTTAAGAGCATAAGACCAAGAATAGGCCATTTATTCCCTCAAGCCTATTCCACTATTTAGTAAGATCCAGGCTGATAGCAAACCAATTCCTCCAACCTGCCTTTAACCCATATCCCTCATGTCTTTGGTTATCAAAATTCTAACAACCTTAATTTTAAAGTTAACAATTGATCTGGTATCCATTACTAGTTGTGCAAGAGTTTCAAACTTTTACCATTTTTGCATGGAGAGGTATTTCTTAATTTCACTCCTGAATAGTCATGTGTTTAGAATTATGCTACCTAACTCTGGACTCACCGGTCAACAGAAATATTTTCTTTCTACATACTTTATTTCTACCTTTCTACTTATTCCTCTCAATATCTTGAAACTTCAATCAAAGTACCTATTATCATGCTAAATTTCAGGAAGTACAATTCTATTTTGTATCATCTCTCTCTGTATTTGAGCATCTATGCTGCACTCCCTTCTAAACCAATATATCCAGCCTGAGGGGTGTGTTTACAACTGTTCACAATGCTCCAGTTCAGAGCTAACCTTACTTTTGTACAGGTTAAATATGATCCACTTTACAGACTACTAGACATTAAGGCACACATTCCATTAACTATTTTCCATTATTTTTCTTTCCTGTTCATGACAATTTAATGACCTATGCACCTGAACTTCCAACACTCTTTGTTTCTAGTTTTTCACTACCTAGAAAATTCTATACTTCTCTGGCCCCAAGTGGAGGACCTCACATTTGGCTGTATTGAGATCCACTTGGCTCAGATTTGCCCATTCATTCAAATTATCAATGGCTCAGGTGTTCTGATAGCCAGAGAGATGTTGGGGCAGCGCAGTTTAAAGTTACAGTGCAGGACCATGTTGAAACCAAGAACTAGCAGCCTTCTTGGGAATTGCCCAGAAATGGGAAATTCTGCTTGTCACTTCCCTTGTGTGTGGAATCCTCTAAAAGAATCCATTAACAGAGAAGTTGGAGTGTTCTGCTCTTGTTAATATTAATCAGTAAAGAACAATAAGACTATAAACTATAGGAGCAGAACTTGACCATTTAGTTGATATGCTTTTCAAACCCATTCTTCTGAAATCTCCCCATAATCTTTGATCCCTTTACTAATCAAGAACCTATTTAAGTTGGTTCGTGGCCTCTACAGTCTTCTGCAGCAATGAGCATCACAGATTCACCACCCTCTGGCTGATAAAGTTCTTCCTCATCTAAAGGGTCATCTCTTCAACCTGAAGCTGTGCCCTTAGGTCCTAGTCTCTCTGACTATTGGAAACATCTTCTCCATATCTACTCTATCCAGGCCTCTCACCATTCTGTAAGTTTCAGTCAGATTCCTCCCTCATTCTTCTAAACTCCATCGAGTACAGGCCTAGAGCCTTTAATCCCTCCTCAATGATAAAACATTCATCTCTGGGCTCATTTTTGTCAACGTCCTCTGGACACTCTCCAATGTCAACACATCCTTCTTTAGATATGGGGAACTGTTCACAATATTCCAAATGCAGTCTGACCAGAGCCTTGTACATCAGCAGTACATCTTTGCTGCTGTATTTTAGCCCTCTTGAAATGAACACTAACATTACATTTGCCTTCTTAATTGCACAATGAACCTGCATCTTAACTTTAACAGCATCTTAAACTGCGATTCCCAAGACACTTTGTGCTTCAGATTTCCAAAACTTTTCCCCATTATAAAATAGTCTATACCTATTTTCTTCCTACTAATGCACATAACCTCACATTTTCTCACATTGTATTGCATCTACCACTTCTTTGCCTGCTCTTCGCCTGTCCATGTCCTTCTGGAAGCCACCCTGTTTCTTCAACACTACCTGCTCCTCTAACTTACCTTGTGTCATCTGTAAACTAAATTTGATGATTAAAAACCTAGTTTAACTCCTGGTTAACTAATAAGCTGACACTCCAACCTACTACACACACCAAAACCACACCTCCCTCTAACTGTATGACCCTAACCCATGACAAGACTCCTTATCAACCTGTGCTGACACAGTTCCACCACATCCTGTCAGGTCAACCTCCACCACCCACTGTTAAAATGTCTGGCTTTCAACTAGACCAAGAATGCAGCACACTAGCTGCTGCAAATCAGGGTGCAATTCAATCCCCCTCACTTGCCAACTATCCTGCACTGTAGGGGAGCTGTGTTGATTTCACATACACTCCACATTTCTAAAACAGGCATGATCAGAATTCCCAGCTGGTAATGCAGAGTTTGACATGACTGGAAAGAATTGAATTGGAATGGCGATCTGACTCTGATTCACACTCCTCAGAATACCCAGGCTAACATACTTAAGTTATCCCACACTTGCACCTATTCTGCATACCACTCAACCAATTTCCAAAACAAGCTAGTAATTTCCCTTCAACTTCATGGCCTTCAACTTAGGTAACAGTCACTGGTGAAGAATCAAATGTCTTCTGGAAGTCCATACAAATAGACATTTGTCTACTAGACATTCCTTTGTCAATTTTGCACATAGATAGCTGTGGCTTAGGTTATGTTATTATATTTTACTTTAGAATTAAACCTCGGCACAACATCGTGGGTCAAAGGACCTGTCTTGTGCTGTTATTTTCTATATTCTATATTCTAATTTAATCATCTCTTCAAAAGATTCATTCAGGTTAATCAAGAATGACATATCCTTAACAAATCCATTCTGACTCCGTGATAAGCTAAAAATGTTCAAGATAGTCATCATTGTAATCTTTTTATAGACTCCAGTAAAACTCCAAGAGTAGAGCTCAGGCTAACTGAACTTTAATTGCCTCATATAAAAGCAAAATATTGTGGATGCTAGATGCCTGAAAGTGCTGGAGATACTCAATAGGTCTAGTTGTATCTATGGACAGAGAAACAATTAACATTTTGGGTTCAAAATGACGCGTCTTCAGAACTCACTCTGTACCAGTCCCAAAAAAAGACTCAAAATGTTAACTTGTTTACTTTCCCCACAGTTGCACCCAGACTTGTTGAGTTTCTTCAGTAATTTCTGTTTTTATAATTCCTAGGTTTCTCATTCTCACTTTCCTTAAATAGTAAAATAACATGCAATATGCACAATTTTTCAATAGAGATTATAATAGGAGCATCTGCAATGCTGATTCCTCCTTGGAATGGAAACTATCTGGTCCTAAGAATCTGTGACTCTCGTGTGCTTTTCTTTTCCTTCCATTATTATTTTGCTGAGCTCCTGAACCTGCTTCAGCAATATTTTCTTTGGGATGTCTGATATACTGAACCTTCCCTCCACTCTAAATACAGATACTAAGTAATTAATCAGCATGACATAATTTTCTTATTCCTATTGATATCACTATTATCAGTTATTTTTTAATGTAACTGAAAGCATTTTTGTTAATTTACTCTTTCAAGTTGCTGTTATTACTCACATTTTCCAACAGCTTTTATATGTTTTATAACACTTAGCCATTCCTTGTACCTTTACTATTCATTAAGATGTGCTTTTAAAACAAAATAGTTCTGCCTTTTCTTTTGCTTTTATATGATCTCTCATCTTTTTAATTGCTCATAGTTGTCTTTTTGGCAATTTAAGCCCTTGCATCTTAGAGATGTAAATGGTTCTGCATCACATTTTTAATGCCTCCCCTGATCATTTACATATTAACGTATTTTCCCAGCTTATTGTCAACAGTCTCAATGTAATGCCGTTGAAGTTAGCCCTACCTAGATATCCTCTTTGCACACCTTCATTTCAAACATTACCATGAACGCAACCACGTTATGATCATTAATGTTAAACATTCAAGTACTGATAGGTTGTTAACCAAATCTGGCTCATTATTCATTCCTGATCTAATATGCCTCTTTATGGCCTTTCGGGCAAAATGCTGCAGAATCTGTCCCAGACACCCAGGAAACTACATGCCTTTTGGACATATGCCAGCCGGCTTCTCTCATCCATATGAAAGCTAAAATCTCCCATTAAAATCACACTACCTTCAGATGATTGTCCATCCATTGTATTTATATAACCTCACACCTCACAACACCTATGAGACTCAGAAATCATTTTCTTAATTCGACCAATGAAGTCTCTACTGCCTGCCTTCCTATCATTATGTTCTTTCATATCATCAAAGGAATTTCATCCTTAGTTAAATATTGGGGTACCATCATGGATTGAGGATTGCATAATAGACAGAAGAGAGAATGGGGGTGCGGTGTAATGGGACTTTTTCAGGCTGAAAATACATAACTAATGGAGGGCTAGAAAGACCAGTCCTGGGACTCCAATGATTTGCTAACTATATTAATATCTATATTAATACTTGCTATCTGTATTAATGACTTGGAGGAAGGGCATGTGTAATATATCCAAATTTGGTGATGATATAAAAATAAGTTAGAGGGAATATTATGCTGATGGGATAATATCAGCATAACATATTATCTGGGATGCAGATAGGTTCTGTGAATAGACAAAAACTTGGCAGATTGAGTTTAATATAGGAAAGTTTGAAGTTTTGCACTTTGGTTGGAAAAATCAAAAAGTAAGTAATTATTTAAATAGAGAGACACTCCAAAAAGAGGGCCATGCAGTGAGATCTGGGTGTTCTTGTGCGTGAAACCTAAAATGTTAGCAGGCAGTTAGGAAGAAGGCAAATGGAATTTTGACCCTTATTAGTAAAGGTTTAATGTTTAAATATTGTGAAGTCTTGTGAGAACTTTACATGGTGTTGATGAGGCTACACCTAGAGTACCGAATACAGTTTTAATCCTTGCATGTAACAAAAGAAGTTTGAGCATGGGAGACAGCTCAAGACTTACTAGACTGATTCCTGCAATGAATGCAATGACTTATCAAGAACAGCTAAACAGGTTAGGCCTTCATTCATCAACGTTTAAAAGAATGAGCGGTCATCAATTGAAACATAAGCGGGTTTGACAAGGAAGATGCTAAGAAGATGTTTCCACCAATGAGGGGATCTCGAACTAGGGAGCATGATTTCAGAATAAGGGGCACTCAATTAAAATGGCTAAACAGAGGATTTTCTTCTCCCAGAGGGTACTAAACATCTGAAATTCTCTACCCGAGAGAATTGTGAGGCTAACTCATTGAATGTATTGGAGGTTGATGTATTTTTGAAGTTTTGGAAATTTGAGGAGCATCAGGAGCTGCTAAGAAAAAGGAGTTGAAGTCTAGCGTGGTTCAGTTATGATTTTGTTGAATGTTAGGTCAGCAATGAGGTGCTGAGATCCTGATCTTTAATTCAGTTCCTAATTTCCTGTATTCTACAAACTCATGTTGATCCAAAATGTTGCATCTCTGAGGATGAGGATGTTGGAACTCTGAAAGTAAGAACAGAAAGAAAACAGATAACTAGCAGATAATGGAAAGATAACAGGTCAGGTAGCATCTGCAGACAGAAAAGGATTAACATTTCAGGTCAATGACCAATTATCAGAAGTGAAAGAAAACGGAAATGTAAGAGTTTTTAAGTGAGTAGAAGGGTGAAGGGGCAAGAAGAACAAAAGAGAAGGAGCATGCTGGAGGCAGAAGTAGGAGAGATTCACAAACTAGAAAACCTAAAGATAGTGTTATGAGTACAGTAGAGAGGCAAAGATTGTATCCAGATGGGGTTTGAAGGCTACATTCAGCCAACTAAATGTGATATTAGGTTGTAAAGAAAACTGCAAAATAAATACATAAAGTACAGAATATCATTCAAAGTTAAAGGTACATGTATCTCTAAAAGAAAAAGTTATCATCTAAATTTATTGCATTAAGTCAGGAAGGCTAAAGAAGTGCTGAGATGAAAGACATTGCTGTTCTTTGAGTTTATGTTGAGCTTCATTGGAAAACTGCTGCAGGCCATGAACAGAAAGGTCAGAATTGGAGCAACATGAGAAATAAATTGACAAGTGACATGAAGCTCAAGGTCATCTTTGCAGGTTGAACAGATGCATTCCACAAAGCAGTTACCCAAAATGCATCTGAACTCCCCAGCTCAGAGGAAACTACAGTGTGAACCTGAGTACTACATAATCCCGGGTAAAAAATGAAGTCTGCAGATGCTGGAGATCACAGTTGAAAATGTGTTGCTGGTTAAAGCACAGCAGGTCAGGCAGCATCCAAGGAATAGGAAATTCGACGTTTCGGGCATAAGCCCTTCATCAGGAATGAGGAGAGGGTGCCAGGCAGGCTAAGAGACTCACTGAAATCCTTGTAGAGGGAGGAAGAGAGCTTCTTCAAGGAAGCACTGAAATCCTTGTAGAGGGAGGAAGAGAGCTTCTTCAAGGAAGCACTGAAATCCTTCCTCTTGCAAGGATGCCTTCCTTGAAGAAGCTCTCTTCCTCCCTCTACAAGGATTTCAGTGAGTCTCTTAGCCTGCCTGGCACCCTCTCCTCATTCCTGATGAAGGGCTTATGCCCGAAACGTCAAATTTCCTATTCCTTGGATGCTGCCTGACCTGCTGTGCTTTAACCAGCACTACATAATCCCTGGCAAGAAATGCAAGTCATCATTGCTTCAGCTGAAAGGAATGTTTGGGATGCTAGACGGTGAGAAGGGAGGAGGTAAAAGGATAGAAGTTGCATTTCCTATGGTTGCACAGAAGAATATTTTGTGTGAAGAGATTATGCACTTTTGTAGGAAGAACACAGGCATAGACTTCTTTTTAAATGAGGAAAAGCTTCAGAACTCAAAAGGACAAAGGAGTCCTAGTTCAGGATTTTCTTAAAGTCATTAAGTTCAGTTGGAAGTTAGGAATGGAGATGCTATCTTGGCATTCATTTCAAGACAGCTACAATATAAGAGCAGAGATGTACTCCTGAGGCTGTAAAAGGCTCTGGTCAGACTGAATTTAGAATATTGTTGGCAGTTTTGGGTACCGTATCTCAGAAAGGATGTTGCTCTTGAAGGGGGCCCAGAGTTGGTTTACAAGAATGATCCCAGAATGAAGGGCATGTCATATGAGGGCTGCTTGAGGGCTCTGGGCTTTTAATCGATGGAGATTAGAATTATGTGGGGGATCTCATTGAAACTTGCCAAATACAGATAGACCTGGCTAGAGCAGATGTGGAAAAGAAGTTTCCTCCAGTAAAAGAGACTAGTATCCAAAGCAGAGCTTCAGATTGGAAAGATCAACCCTTTAGAATTGAAATGAGGAGGAATTTGTTCAGCTAATGGGTAACACATCTGTGGAATGCATTACCATAGAGGGTTGTGGAGGCCAAATCATTGTATTTAAGACAGAGATAGATCGCTCAGTTCAGGATTAGTATGGGATCAAGTATTATGGGGAGAAGGCAGGAGAATGGGGATGAGAAGCATTTCAACCTTGAGCAAATGTTGGAGCAGACTTGATTGCCTGAATGGTCCAATTCTGCTCCTATATCTTATGGTCTTATGGTCAAGACAATACTTTATGGAGGATACTTTGGCACAGTGCAATCCAGAAATCAATGTCTTTTGATCCAAAATCCATAAAGTAGTAAATCAATGTCCGTGCAGATATTTACCCAATGCCCTAGATGATTAAATATCTATGTTCCTGGGTATCTTCATTTGTTTTAACTGAATAAATATTGAGTGGTCAAAAAAGTTCTGAGGAAGGAACACTAGACCTGAAACGTTAATTCTGTTTTCTCTCCACAAATGCTGCCAGACCTGCTGAGTTTCTCCAACTATTTCTGTTTTTGTTTAAATTTTGTTCACTGATGGTTAGTTCTGTATATATCTGCAAGGGTGCAATGTGGAGTTCCTCAGTGAAATATGATTCAATTTTCCATCAATTTTTCTATGTCGATGACATCAAAGGATATCGGAGCAGATTTTAGGTTTAGATTTATTGTCACATGCATATAAAAGTACAGTGACAAGTGTTCTTTTGCATGTTATATGCAATTTGGTGCTAAGCTCCAGTGTCATCTTGAAACACCAAGATTTTATAGAACATAGAACATTACAGCGCAGTACAGGCCCTTCGGCCCTCAATGTTGTGCCAAACTGTCATACCAATCTGAAGCCCATCTAACCTACACTATTCCATGTGCATCCATATGTTTGTCCAATGACAACTTAAATGTACTTAAAGTTGGTGAATCTACTACTGTTGCAGGCAAAGCATTCCATACCCCTACTACTCTTTGAGTAAAGAAACTACCTCTGACATCTGTCCTATATCTATCACCCCTCAATTTAAAGCTATGCCCCCTCGTGCTGACTGTCACCATTCTTGGAAAAAGGCTCTCTCTGTCCACCCTATCTAACCCTCTGATTATCTTATATGTCTCTATTTAGTTATCTCTCAACCTTCTTCTCTTTAACCAAAACAGCCTCAAGTCCCTCAGCCTTTCCTCGTAGACATTCCTTCCATACCAGGCAACATCCTAGTAAATCTCCTCTGCACCCTTTCTAAAGCTTCCACATCCTTCTAATAATGTGGTGACCAGAACTATACACAATACTGCACTAGAATTTTGTACAGCTGCAGCATGACCTCATGGTTCCGGAACTCGATCTCTCTATTAATAAAAATCACTGTATGCCTTCTTAACAACCCTGTCAACCTGAGTGGCAACTTTCAAGGATCTGTTTACCTGGACACTGAGATCTTTCTGCTCATCTACACTACCAAGAATCTTACCATTAGCCCAGTACTTTGCATTCCGGTTACTCTGACCAAAGTGAATCACCTCACGCTTGTCCGCATTAAACTCCATTTGCCACCTCTCAGCCCAGCTCTGCAGCTTATCTATGTTTCTCTGTAACCTACAACATCCTTCGTCACTATCTACAACTCCACCAACCTTATTGTCGTCTGCAAATTTACTAACCCACCTTTCTACGCCCTCATCCAGGTCATTTATAAAAATGTCAAACAGCAGTGGACCCAACACCGACCCTAATGGTGCACCACTAGTAACTGAACTCCAGGATGAACATTTCCCATCAACCACCACCCTCTGTCTTCTTTCAGCAAGTCAATTACTGATCCAACCTGCTATATCTCCCACAATCCCATTCCCCCGCATTTTGTACAATAGCCTATTGTGGGGAACCTTATCAAACGCCATGCTGAAATCCATATACACCACATCAACTGGTTTACTCTCATCTACCTGTTTGGTCACCTTCTCAAAGAACTTTTACAGTAATAAAAGTTCGTATTTCTCCGTTCTTCTTGTTCCTCCCCTGCTGCTCCTGCAGTCACTGTCTGGAGTCTCTGGAGTGCTCTGTGGTCTGTAATAGCCTCTGGGCTCTCGTTACTGACATGTCAGAACCATAGCCATGAGCCTGGGGATGGGCTGGTTGCCTACCTCCTGTTCCCCATCCAACACTCCTCCATCTGCAGCTGATGGTCATCAGTCATCAGGCTCCTTTGCCATCCCTTTCACTGATGCTTTCAACCCTTAGCCTGCCAGTCTAAGAAGGAGGAATCATCCCGGGACCTGCTGCTCACTCACCGGGAGACCGTGGGCTGGGATAGAGCCTAAAGTAACTCCAAAAAGGTGGGTATCCTGTCGCCAAGTCACCTTTTATTTACATGTCCATTGTACATGACACTGGCACAGCAAGCTGAAAGCCAGCTTCCAAACCGCGCAGAAGCTCTGAGACTCTTGCTTATATCTGTCAGTCAAGACTCCCTGATTGGACCAGATAAAAAAAACCAATCAGTGGACTCATATTCTATGAGATGCACCTGGCTGATCTCATTCCAATCACTATATCCCTCCCCTCCAAGTACTGGCACACAGGACTCTTTTTCCTGTGGATTCTTTAGGGGCTTTTTTGCACTGGGTCCAGTTCTTCACACTTTGCCTCAGATACCGGCAGTGTGTACTGGACCTTAGCCTGCTGCTTGGGCCTGGAGCATCTCGGCTTAAATTCATCTTCTTCTTCAAGCAGTAACAACATAGAGGCTGTAACATCTACCATGTCCATCTCGTCCTCAGACATTTCTTCAACACTAGCTGGAGGGGGAGAATGCACCAACTCTGACAGCCTTGTAGGATGTTCTGAGGGGCCGGGTATGTTTTGCTTCTGCCCCATATGCGATTTTGTAGCTTCCATTTGATTCACAATCTTGTTCGGGACCGTTTCGCCAAACTACCTTTTATTTGCACATGCACAGTACTTGACATTGACCCAGTCAGCTCAGAGTTGGCTCCCAGAGGGAGCAGCTGAGATGCTGCCTGGCCTGCTGTGCTTTGACCAGCAACACATTTGCAGCTGTGATCTCCAGCATCTGCAGACCTCATTTTTTACTCCCAGAGGGAGCAGAACTTCTGACATTCCCTGATTGGACAGATTAGCAACCCCAGTCAGGCAACTCACATTCTATGAGGTCAACCTGACTGACCTTCTAATCACTGTGTCCTGTTCATCCTGACAATGAGCTGGAGGCCTCTTCCTTCACCCACCAATCTCCAGATTTGAAAGAAAAGAAAAAAAAGAGCAAAAGCATAGAGAAGAAAAAAAACAAAAAGGAGAAAGGTGTGATGAGCTCTGGGCTCAAACCTGCTACTCATGTAATTCACATGAATATTTAAAAATCTTGTTTCTAAAACAATATAAATTACTTCTGTGAAATTCACCAGGCTTTCTGAGTTTTGGTGTTTCAGATCAAATTAATTGATGCTGATACTTGGGAAATAGTACCATGATTTATGGAAATGCCCACACTTATATAGTTTGAGGGTGTAAGAAAACAAAACCTGTATTCTGAACTTATTTGAACGACTTATTTGCAAGTTCCTTCATCTCTTTGTTAATTTCCTCATAACATTGTATGTGTATAAGCTGTGTACAAAGCAGGTGGAGTGGCAGCATTGATGCAGATGCCAAAGTACATACAATAGACAATAGGTGCGGGAGTAGGTCATTTGGCCCTTTGAGCCAGCACCACCATTCATTATGATCATGGCTGATCATCCACAATTAGTATCCTGTTCCAGCCTTATCCCCATAACCCTTGATACCAGCATCTTTACGAACTCTGTCCATTGCTTTCTTGAAAGTATCCAGAGACTTGGCCTCCACTGCCTTCTTGGGCAGAGCATTCCATATATCCACCCCTCTCTGGGTGAAGAAGTTTCTCCTCAACTCTGTTCTAAATGGCCTACCACTTATTTTTAAACTGTGTCCTCTGGTCCTGGACTCATCTATCAGTGGAAACATGCTTCCTGCCTCCAGAGTGTCCAATCCTTTAATAATCTTATACATCTCAATTAGGTTCCCTCTTAGCCTTCTCAAATCCAGTGTATACAAGCCCAGTCACTCCAATCTTTCAATATATGAGAGTCTCGCCATTCCGAGAATTGACCTCGTGAACCTAGGCGGCACTCCCTCAATAAGGTAAAAACAATGACTGCAGATGCTGGAAACCAGATTCTGGATCAGTGGTGCTGGAAGAGCACAGCAGTTCAGACAGCATCCAACGAGCAGCGAACTCGACTTTTCGGGCAAAAGCCCTTCATCAGGAATAAAGGCAGTGAGCCTGAAGTGTGGAGAGATAAGCTATAGGAGGGTGGGGGTGGGGAGAGAGTAGCATAGAGTACAATGGGTGAGTGGGGGAGGGGATGAAGGTGATAGGTCAGGGAGGAGAGGGTGGAGTGGATAGGTGGAAAAGGAGATAGGCAGGTAGGACAAGTCCGGACAAGTCATGGGGACAGTGCTGAGCTGGAAGTTTGGAACTAGGATGAGGTGGGGGAAGGGGAAAAAAGGAAGCTGTTGAAGTCCACATTGATGTCCTGGGGTTGAAGTGTTCCGAGGCGGAAGATGAGGCGTTCTTCCTCCAGGCGTCTGGTGGTGAGGGAACAGTGGTGAAGGAGGCCCAGAACCTCCATGTCCTCGGCAGAGAGGGAGGGGGAGTTGAAATGTTGGGCCACGGGGCAGTGTGGTTGATTGGTGTGGGTGGCCCGGAGATATTCCCTAAAGCGCTCTGCTAGGAGGCGCCCAGTCTCCCTAATGTGGAGGAGACCACATCGGGAGCAACGGATACAATAAATGATATTAGTGGATGTGCAGGTAAAACTTTGATGGATGTGGAAGGCTCCTTTAGGGCCTTGGAAAGAGGTGAGGGAGGAGGCGTGGGCACAGCTTTTACAATTCCTGCGGTGGCAGGGGAAGGTGCCAGGATGGGAGGGTGGGAAGTAGGGGGGCGTGGACCTGACCAGGACACCACGGAGGGAACGGTCTTTGCGGAAGGCGGAAGGCGGAAAGGGGTGGGGAGGGAAATATATCCCTGGTGGTGGGGTCTTTTTGGAGGTGGCAAAAATGTCAGCGGATGATTTGGTTTATGCGAAGGTTTGTAGCATGGAAGGTGAGCACCAGGGGCGTTCTGTCCTTGTTACGGTTGGAGGGGTGGGGTCTGAGGGCGGAGGTGTGGGATGTGGACGAGATGCGTTGGAGGGCATCTTTAACCACCTGGGAAGGGAAATTGCGGTCTCTAAAGAAGGAGGGCATCTGGTGTGTTCTATGGTGGAACTGGTCCTCCTGGGAGCAGATACGGCGGAGGCGGAGGAATTGGGAATACGGGATGGCATTTTTGCAAGAGATAGGGTGGGAAGAGGTATAATCCAGGTAGCTGTGGGAGTCGGTGGGTTTGTAAAAAATGTCAGTGTCAAGTGGGTCGTCATGAATGGAGATGGAGAGGTCCAGGAAGGGGAGGGAGGTGTCAGAGATGGTCCAGGTAAATTTAAGGTCAGGGTAGAATGTGTTGGTGAAGTTGATGAATTGCTCAACCTCCTCACGGGAGCACGAGGTGGCGCCAATGCAGTCATCAATGTAGCGGAGGAAGAGGTGGGGAGTGGTGCCGGTGTAATTACCGAAGATCAACTGTTCTACGTAGCCAACAAAGAGACAGGCATAGCTGGGGCCCATACGTGTGCCCATGGCTACCCCTTTGGTCTGGAGGAAGTGGGAGGATTCAAAGGAGAAATTGTTAAGGGTGAGGACCAGTTCCCTCAATAGCCAGAATGTCCTTCTTCAAATTTGGAGACTGCACACAGTACTCCAGGTGTGGTCCCACCAGGTGCCCTGTACAGCTGCAGAAGGTCTTCTTTGCTCCTATACCCAATTACTCTTGTTAGTGAAGGCCAGCATGCCATTAGGTTTCTTCACTGCCTGCTGTATCTACATGCTTGCTTTCATTGAGTGATGTACAAGAACACCTAGATCACATTGTACTTCCACTTTACCTAACTTGACTCCATTTAGGTAGTAATCTGCCTTCCTGTTCTTGCCACCAAAGTGGATAACCACACATTTATCCACACTAAACTGCATCTGCCTTGCATCCATCCACTCACCTAGCCTGTCCAAGTCACCCCGCATTCTCATAACATCCTCCTCACATTTCACCCTGCCACTCAGCTTTGTGTCATCAGCAAATTTGCTAGCATTATTTTTAATGCTTTCATCTATATCATTAATATATATTGTAAACACCTGCGGTCCCAACACCGAACCTTGTGGTACCCCACTGGTCACCGCCTGCCATTCCAAAAGGGACCCATTCAGGCTGCTTTTTCTGGTGAAAGCTCACTTCTTAAAGACAAGGTACAATAAATGATTATTCCAAAGAAGTTCTTGCAAACTGTACAGCAGGCCACCAGGTGGGACTCAGACTGATGAATGCTGTTCAATACTCCACAGCCCAATATTCACACAGGAGTGCTCCCTAGCACTCAGGATTCCATCTAATATGCAGATTTTCTATCTTAGCTTTTGGAGGGCAAGAAATTGTACAGAAATCATAGCCATGATCCTATTGAATGCCAGAGGAGGCTCGGAGGGTGAATGGACTACTCCTGTTCCTATTTATTATGGACATTTTGCTGAGGTTGGTAGACAAATCTTAGCTACCTCAATATGAATGGGCATGGGCACATTGCATTGTCATGTGTGTTCCCAAAATTGAGGTCAATGAATTTGATAAAGTTAGATGTAATAGTCCATGATTGTGCTAATTCAATGTGCTCAGATGAAGGAGAGAGAAGCAGCTATATCTCAATGAAGAATGCTACCTGGGCTCTGAGGACAGTGATCTAGGGCAATGCAAAATCCTGAAGAGCAAGATGACTCACATAATTCTGCTGGAAGTGTGCAACATGGATAAATTTCTTAACTCAAGACTTAAAGGAAAAATACACTCCATGTAAACAGCAGACCTAGTTTTAACAAATAATCTATTGTGTAGTGAAGGCCGAAATCTGGAAATTTTTCTCACCTGCTTAACATAAAAATACGTAACAAATATTGTGATAATGAAGGAATAGCTCAGCACCATAGAGATGTTAAAAGTCTCGATGAAGAAAAATGAGTCTTCAAAGATAAATGATCACATGACTGTTATTTACTGTTATTACTTAGTTCTTTTTCATTAAATTCAAATCTTTCTATATTGTGAACAGAGATTTATTATATTGATTCATGAGGTGTGGACATTGCTGGTTGGGCCAACATTTATTGGCCATCCTGAGTTGTCTCGAGAATGTGGTGGTGAGCTGCCTTCTTGAACTTCAGTAGTCCATGTTCTGCAGGCTGCCACAATGCTACTAAGGAGGGAAGAAAGTGCTGAGTGGCTTGGAGGGGAACCTATAGGTGTTGCTGTTCACACACATATATATATATATATATATATATACACTGCCCTTGTCCTTTCAGGTGGAAATAGTCATGGGTTTGGAAGTCGCTGTCCCAGGTACTTTGCTGAAGCTCAGCAGTGTACCTTATAGACGTGCTACATTACTGCTACTAAGCTTTGGTACTGGTGGAAAGGATTGTTTGTGGATGTAATGCTAATCAAGTGGATTATTTTGCCATGGATGGTATCAAGTTCCTTAAGTGCTATTGGAGCTGCACTCACCCAGATAAGGGGGGAATATAGTATTCCATCAGACTCTTGACTTGGCCTTGTAGATGATGGATGTGTTTGGAGATTCAGGAGATGAATTACTCATTACAGGATTCTTAGCTTTTGAACTGCTCTTGTTGTCAAAGTATTTATTTGTGCCAACTGTTTCAATTTCTCGACAATTGCAACCCACAAGATGTTGATAGTAGGAGACTTGTGATGGTAATGTTTGGAGTAGTTTCTGTAAAAATCAATTAAACATTGGTTAAGCAGAAAACTCTTGGACCCATTGATTTAGTTGCATAAATTGATAAGTTTTCTGAAAGATGAGAATTTAGCCAGTATCTGGAAATGAAGATCCTTCACCAGGAGGTAGCAACTAAAGACAGACAGTATAGACAGTATTGCAGTCTTCCACCCTGGGATATCATCTGTAAGATCTCAGAAATCCTGACTGTCCAAAGACATGCAGGTTAGGTGGATTGGCCATGATAAGTTGCCCATATTGTCCAGGGATGTGCAGACTAAGCGGATTAACTGCAGGAAATGCAGGGTGACAGAGAAAGATTTGGGGGGATGGGTCTGGGTAGGATGCTCTTTGTAAGGCTGGTGTGGACTCAATGGGCTAAATGGCCTACATCAACACTATAGGGATTCTATGATTTTGTGATTCTATACATTTACATTGACCCTCCCAAAGGTGACGATAATGGATCCTTGGAATTCTTCACTACAGAGAGCTGTAGAGGCTTGGCTATGTCAAGTTACCAATAAACAAAGTTGCCTGGAGTAGCAGCAGGTCCTGGCAACAGCCAAAGTGACAGCATTGGGACTGACAAACCACTAGGCTTGGGAGAAGGCAAATAAAGTGTCAACATTAGATTAGATTCCCTAGAGTGTGGAAACAGGCCTTTTGGACCAAAAAGTCCACACTGACCCTCCAAAGAGTAACCCACTCAGACCCATTCCTCGACCCTATATTTACTCCTGACTAATGTACCTAATACTATGGGCAATTTAGCATGGCCAACTCACCTGACCTGTACATTTTTGGATTGTGGGAGGAAACAGGATCACCTGGAAAAAACCCACGCAGACACGGGGAGGATGTGCAAACTCCACACAGACAGTCACCCAAGGCAGAAATCGAACCTAGGTCCCTGGTGATGTAAGGCAGCAGTGCTAACCACTGTGCCACTGTGCCACCCTAATAGAATTGTTAACATCATGTATAGATTCATATGTTGGTGGATGTGTTGGCATTAAGGTTGATGTAGACACATTTTTAATCAGTAAGAGCATCAAGGATTATAGGGGAAAAATAGAAATGTAGTATTGAGGACTATCAAATTAGCTATAATGTTACTGAATGGCAGAGCAGACTTGATGGGCTGAATGGCCTATTTCTGCTCCTACATCTTATGGTCCTAACATGGAAAAGCAGTGAACATTGAGAGGAGTTGGGATCAAAGGAATGAAGGACTTTGATTAGATGTCAACTGGAATTTCAATCAAAAATCAGATGCCAAGAATTGGTAAGTTAGGGGGTTAACATTTCTGTTAAATTAACAGTTGGAAGAAGTTCATTTAAATGCATGACCATAGATAATGATAATCACAAGTGGTAATTTTTTGTCTGGAAAGAAATAACTGAAATTCAAAGTCATGCTAATTACAAGAACTTATTAGGAAACAGAAGTTGTTCTTACTTACAGAATATGCAATATGGCATGTTCTGCAATTAGCTTATTGCATTGGTATATTGCATTTTCTTTCTGTATATACAAATGGAAGTTCACTCTGGTTCCTATCCTATACACAAGAGTAAGCACAAGAGGACATTCCTTTCTATTTCCCCATGACACAAATCCCTCCTGAACTTCCTCCCAAATGTTATCTGAGGGCTGGAGACCCTTCATTCTGCTCCTCACTAACAGCCTCTAACCACCAGACATTCCACTCCTGCCTGTAGGATCTGTCTGATTTGACTGGGAAACTGATATTCCTTTAAAACTGAAGCCACTGCATTAAAATCTACTGAGTCAGCCTCGCCTGCAAAGCTTATATTCTGAAGTTAAAATGGAGACTATGGAATGAAAACATGTCACATTTAGATTCAAGAATGAGCTAGCAAATGTTTCTAAAAGATAGATGTGATGAGAAGCTGGGAGATAAAATTGAGGCCAATCCAAAATAAAAAGCAGACTATTTGAGTCAAAAATGCTATACATGTTTCAAAAGTCTCTATATTCCCTTATCATTTCCTGGACATCAAAATGTCAATTTAAAAAGATAGTAATAGACCTGGTTCAAGTCCCACCTACTCCACAGCTGTGACATAACATCTTTGAGCAGAAATTAGAAATATTAATAAAATGATTATGGCTTTAGTATCTCAAAAAGGTTCATGCAAGTTATATACAATATTACAGTAGTCAGTGAAAATCACATTTCTTTAATTGCTCATGGAACATGGATGCCACTGGCAAGGGAAGGCATTGTTCACTCCTTATTGCGTTCGAGTAGGTGATGCTGTGCCATGAGATGGCTTGGGAGGTGATTTGAAACTGCAGTGTGTAGTCAACTGCACAACTGTAGGCCCAGAAGCACCTACAGGCCTGCCTATTGGATGTTTTTGAATTAGGGTTTTGCAATAAGCTGGTTGCCACCATTCCTGCTAACAGCTTTTATTCCAGGCTTATATAATTAACTAAACTTACATTCCTCAGCTCCCATGGTGAAATGTCAACTCATGTTGTTATGATCATTAAACTTCACCTCTTCAATTACTGCTAGTAACATGAAAGGTGCTTTGAAAGGCTGGTCGTGGCATAATCAACTCCAGCCTCTCAATTACTCTTGACCGACTCCAATTTGTCTATCGGACCAACAGATCCACGTCAGATGCTATATCACTTGCTCTACTGTCCTCCCTAGAACATCTTGACACTAAGAACAGCTGCATCAGAATCCTACTCATTGACTACAGTTCAGCCTTCAACACTATTATCCCTTCGAGATTGATTACTAAACTTCGTGATCGCTGACTAAGCCCCAGTCTCTACAACTGGATCCTCAGTTTCCTTACCTACAGGCCACAATCAGTGAAGATTGGGGACAATATTTCATCATCAATAACACTAAACACTGGAACCCCCCCATGAGTACATACTCCGCCCCTTACTGTACTCACTGTATACCCATGACTGCATCACCAAATACCAGACTAATGCCATTTACAAGTTCACTAATGACTCCACCATAGTCGGTCGAATCTCAGATGGTGACGAAAAAGACTACAGACAGGAGGTGAAGACCTGGAAAAATAGTGCACTGTGAACAACCTAGCTCTCAATGCCGCCAAAACCAAGGAACTCATTATTGACTTTCGGCCGGATGTTACTCATGCCCCCTACACATGAACAGCACAGAGGTGGAATGAGTGCAGAGTGCCATTCTCCTGGGAGTGGTCATCCACAACAAGCTTTCTTGGACTCTTCATGTGGACGTACCGGTTATAAAGACCCAACAATGTCTATTCTTCCTCAAGAAGCTGAGAAAATGTGGCATGACAGCGAATACCCTTGCCAACTTTTATAGGTGCGCCATTGAGAGCATTCTGCCTGGATGCATCACTACCTGGTATGGCAACTGTACCATTCAAGATCGGAGAAGGTTACAGAGAGTAGTGAAATCAGTCCTGACAATCACAAAGGCTAACCTCCCATCTATAGAGTCCATTTATCAAGCCCGCAGTCAAGGAAAGGCTGCCAACAGTCTTAAAGATCCATCCCACCCTGGCAATGTTTTTCTATAACCTCTACCATCGAGGAGAAGGTACAGAAGCCTGAACACATGCATCAGCCGGTTTCAAAGCAATTTCTACCCTACTGTTGTTAGAGTACTGAATGGACTCACAGACTCTTAGCATTCGCCTGTACCTATATTTTTATTTTTGCTGCTGTTTACCTATTCTTTATTTATCTATGCTATTTAACTCTGTGATCTGCTTTTATTGCTTACAAGACAAAGCTTATCACTGAGTCTTAGTACATGTGACAATAAATTCAATAAATTCAATTCACTAAATTCAAATATTTCAATTCAAATCACTGCAACCCCTCTTCCACTTAGAGTCCATTTGCTATCAGAAATTGTCTCTCACAAAGTATAAATGTTGGTTTTTTCTTTGAATTTGTATTCTTGTAAAATGTCCTGATGGCTGAAAGATGAAAAGCATTGACAACATCTCTCCTTTGTCTTGATGAAACCTTGGGTAAGTGTTGAAGCCCAGGTAACTAATGCAGTTCTGCCTCTGGACCCCATTTAAAAGTCAGGACAAGCAAAAAGAATGGACCCTACCCCTGGGCCCATCTCTTCCAGCCACTCGAACCATACTTCTGAGGAGGAATGGTTGTGAGCCTCAGAGAATGTACTGCAAAAGGCTTCCACCTCACCCTGCATCTGTGCATAAACAAACATCTCAGGGGGTAATCTAACCAGAACAGAGTCAGCTCACAATCTGGCGAGCATAGCTTTGATATGGACTTGCAGCTACAAGCGAAAGAAATGGCTAAGGCTCTGACACTCAGAGGACCATTTGAGAACAGGCCTCTAATGAGCTGAGTTCAAATGTTGAGCCTTTGGACTAAGCAGTAAGGAGCTGATATCGATGAATAGCCAAATTCTGGAGCATCTGGCAAAGGTGCTATAGATCATGAGCAGACTGGAATGAATAGCAAAGGGGTGTAATTAGTTTCTGCTTGGGGCAACCCATGAACACATTCTGCCTCTGTGGAATAGTTGCTGAGCATTGTGGAGAGGTAGGTCCAATGGGACAATCAGAGTTATATATTAGATTCATCTATATATGAATGCGCATATATTCACAGGGGCCTTCACTCTATCACTTCAGCCATGGATGAATGAATTCATTGGCTCAACAGGGGCTGAGGGACTTTATCCCCTGGTCCCCAAACTCCTCAAAGGTTGAGGGTGTTGCCATTGTGCAGTGAAAACAAGGAGAAGAGACAGACAAGCATCAAAGGATTATCATGAAAGAGGTACTCTGCCACATCACGTTCCAACTGACTGGCACCCAACTGTCTACATCAAGTCAGACTGAGGAGGTTGCTCTTGCATCCTTGTTGGTACATTTCGCAGGCCACAGCCCTCTAAAGTGCAGTCCATCAGATGAGACCTGCTGAAGTCATCTGAGGTAATCTGCAAGGAGTCAGCAGCCTTCTCCTTCCCCAAGCTCAGCTGTGGCTGCTAAGGTGGCACGAGGGACACGGCTCAAATAAAAGTTTATAGAGTCATAGAATCATCCAGCACAGAAATGGACCCTTCAGTCCAATTCATTCACACTGATGAAGTTTCCCAAACTAATCTAGTCCCATTTGTCTATGTTTGGCCCGAGTCCCTCTCAACCTTGCCTATTTATGTACCTGTCCAAATGTCTTTTAAAGATAGTAACTCCACCTGCATCTACCACTTCGTCTGGCAACTCCTTCCACATGTGAACTGCCCTCTAGGTGAAAAAATTGGCTACTGCAGTCCTTTTGAATCTTTCTCCTCTCACCTTAAAAAGCTCATGCTAATTTTGAACTTTCCTACCCTTGGGAAAACACCTTTCCTATTTACCTTTTCTGTGCCTCTCATGATTTTATAAACCTCTGTAAGATTAGCCCTCAATCTCCTATAGTTCAGTGAAAAAAGTCCCAACCTATCCAACCCCTCCTTAAAACTCAAGCACTCCAGTCCTAGCAACATTCTTATAAATCTATTCTGAACATTCTCTAATTTAGTAATAACCTTTCTATGCCAGGGCAACCAGAATTGTACGCAATACTTCAAAAATGGCCTCACCAACATCCTGTACAATCATCACATGACATTCCAACTCCTATACTCAATAGTCTGAGCAATGAAGGCAAGCATGCTAAGTGGCCTTCTTAATCATCCTGTCTATCTGTGATGCAACTTTCAAAGAACTATGTACCTGAATCCATAGATCTCTCTGTTGGACAACAATACCCAAAGCCTTACCCATTAAATATATAAATCCTGTTCTTATTTGTTCTACCAAAATTATTCAAATTAAAGTCCATCTGCCACAACTCAGCCTATTGTCCTAATTGATCAAGATCCTTTTGTAATCATAAAAACTTTCTTCACTCTCCACTAAAGCACCCATTTTGGTAACATGCATAAAGTTAGAACATAGAACATGGAACATTACAGCGCTGTACAGCCTTTTTGTCCTCGATGCGCCAATCTGTGAAACCAATCTGAAGCCCATCCAACCTACAGTATTCCATTTTCATCCATATGTCTACCCGATGACCATTTAAATACCCTTAAAGTTGGTGTCTCTACTATTGTTGCATGCAGTGTGGTCCACGCCCCTACTACACTCTGAGTGAAGAAACTCTCTAAGTCCCTAACCATGCTTCCTAAATTTTCATCCAAATTGTTTATGTGGCTCTATGACTCTATGTCAAGTGACAGTGGAACCAGCACCAATCCCTGCAGAACAGCGGGCGGCACGGTGGCACAGTGGTTAGCACTGCTGCCTCACAGCGCCAGAGACCCGGGTTCAATTCCCGCCTCAGGCGACTGACTGTGTGGAGTTTGCATGTTCTCCCCATGCCTGCGTGGGTTTCCTCTGGGTGCTCCGGTTTCCTCCCACAGTCCAAAGATGTGCAGGTCAGGTGAATTGGCCATGCTAAATTACCCGTAGTGTTAGGTAAGGGGAAAATGTAGGGGTATGGGTGGGTTGCGCTTCGGCTGATCTGTGTGGACTTGTTGGGCTGAAGGGTCTGTTTCTACACTATAAGTAATCTAATCAACACCAATAATCACAGATCTCCAGATCGAAAAACAACTCTTCAACATCACCCTTTGTCTCCTACTGTTCTTATTCACTCAGTTGGATGTGTTTGTACTGTGCAAAGACACATGCAAACAGATATTGGGCCCTTGCTGCTTTGTGTAGTCTCTGTGATGCCTTCGTTTGTGACAAAACTTCAAAGAGAATTAGAGGTTGCTACGTTTTAATTTTAAATCAGTCTCAAACCTTCCCGTTCTATTCACTATTTGCCATTATATTCCTGCTCTTCACTGATCCCTGTACCATCCAGGTCCACATGCCTAGCTTTTACAAGTCCTTTATTAAGTTATCTTGTTCTTTCTTCTTCGCCAGGACATTTAATTACTCGATTGTGTTCCCATCCATGATACACAGCTTCTATGCTTCCTTGTCTCCTTAATCCTATCAATATGATTCTCCTTTCTACTTCACTGTTTCATCCCTCCATTTCCAAGAAGCCTTTCAGTGCCCCCAAGAATATTGTTCCTGAAGTTTAATTCCTTACTGTTCCTTTCAGCCTAGTCCACCCTTTTCTGAAAACTGAGCTCTAATTTGATTTTAATATGGACAATCCATCTATCCTGCACATCTTTGGACTGTGAGAGGAAACTGAGGCACCCAGAGGAAATCCACGCAGACATGGTGAGAACATGCAAACTCCACACAGACAGTGTGGAATTGAACCTGGGTCACTGGCACTGTGAGTCAGCAGTGCTAACCATTGAGTAACCATGTTGTCCACTTGGGCAGGCTTTATAAAGCAGTCAGTCTTCACCTCTACACTGGATGCATTTACGAACTATACGCAAGGCTGCATATGGCTGAGGCTTCTCATGAGCTGGTTGGTCCAGTCAGGTTGGACCTTTATAGTGTAAGCATTTGTTCAAAAGAATGGCTTGGTTGTGAACAGCCAAGTTATTGAAGAAGTTTGTACTCACCAGAGTTTGAAAGAAGTATATCCATCCAGATATATAATTTGTATTTATAATCAGGATGCTTCACATTTCTTTGCCTAACAAGCTTACAGTGCTGTATGTAATTCCTGGGGCCTGGGGTGCTGATGAGTATTTGTTATACGTTGATGAACAGATGAGAGTTTACAGACCATCAGGTCCAGGAAAGCCAAACAACCTGCAAGGTTCTGAGAGGACCAAACTTCAACCCACTCTTGGGAACATAAATCTTTTCCTCCCTACCAATTGCATTCATCTGCCAGCCCAGGTAAAAGCTCCAGACCAGCCTGGAAAACTCCATCCATTGAAGCAGAAATTGTTAATCAAAAATACAGAAGGGAGGGTAAACATCATTGGTGGTAATATTTGACTCAGTGAGCTTAATGTGAGGTTCAGACTGGGTATTCATTTCGAGTTAAATCTTGAAATACTGAAGCTTGATAGTTGCTGAAAGAAATTAAGTTTCCACAATAAACAAGAAATTTGGAGATAGATAAAAGCAAAGTATTGTTGGCATAAGATCTGAGTTAAAGGAGAATCTGATATTCATGCAAAGATCTTTAAGCTCTAACTTGATTACCATCATTTTAAAAACAGCTTCTTCCCTGCTGTTATCAGACTTATGAGCAGACCTCTCATTTAATAAAGTTTATCTTTCTCTGCACCTTTTCTATCGCTGTGATACTATATTATGCATTCTGTTGTATTATCCTGATATATTTATATAAAGTATGATTTGTCTGATTTGAAGTGCCAGTGTTGGATTGGAGTGTGCAAAGTTAAAAATTATATACACAATACTAGGTTATAGTCCAACAGGTTTATTTGGAAGTACTTTTGGAGCACTGCTTCTTCATCAGGTGGTTGGTTCCTCACAAAACAATATTTTTCACTTTATCACAGTACACCTGACAATAATAAATCAAATCTAATCAAATTTTGTATTCTGCAGATTCTGCTGTCAAAAATCCAGCATACACTGTCTGTGTCTTCAAAACAGTTAGCAAGCCAGGCCAAGACAGGAGTTGCAGGTAGATAGGACAGTGAAGGCGTTCGGTATGCTTTCTTTTATTGGGCAGAGTATTGAGTACAGGAGTTGGGAGGTCATGTTGTGGCTGTGCAGGACATTGATAAGGCCACTTTTGGAATACTGCATGCAATTCTAGTCTCATTGTTATTGGAAGGATGTTGTGAAACTTGAAAGAGTTAAGAAAAGATTTACAAGGATGTTGCCAGGATTGGAGGATTTGAGCTCCAGGGAGGCTGGGGCTGTATTCCCTAGCATCAGAGGCTGAGGGATGACCTTATAGAGGCTTATAAAATCATGAGGGGGACAGAAAAGGTAAATAGACAAGATCTTTTCCCTGGGGCGGGAAAGTCCAGAACTAGACAGCATACATTTAGGGTGAGGGGGAAAGATTTAAAACGGACCTAAGGGGCAACCTTTTCACACAGAGGGTGATGCGTGTATGGAATGAGCTGCCAGAGGAAGTGGTGGAAGCTGGTACAATTACAACATTTAAAAGGCATCTGGACGGGTATATGAATAGGAGGGTTTGGGGGGATACTAATGGACAAATGAGACTAGATTAGTTTGGAATATCTAGGCAGCATGGACAAGTTGGACTGAAAGGTCTGTTTCTCTGCTGTTTATCTCTATGACTCTGTGACTCTAAGACCTGAATATTCTGAATCCTGGACATAATGTGGAAGTTTCTAAGACAATCTCTTAGGATAGAGCCTTAACTCAACCCAAATATAGCCATTAATGTCAGCAGGGGAGCAGAATAAGTTGTAGGAGAACAAGAACATCAAATGACAGCTTCTTTGCCCTGAACTTTCACTGGGACCAAATACATGGCAATGAAACCTTCTGGGGAAACCCAATAAACCCCCAGAAAAGAATGAAATGGGGCTCAAGTAGAGGTCCAAACCAAGATTCCAGGATCAGGGTCGAAACCTTTTTTCCTCAGGTTGTAATGCTTTACAACCTGCAGAGAAAAGGTTTTGACCCTGAGCAAATAGAAGTTTCTCCAGGGCACCCAGTATCCCTTCCCCATGTCATTCCTTGACATGAACACCCCTTTTTGCCCCGAGTGTTGCAGGTATCCACTACTTTAAAGCAGACTGGGACTTCTACCTCTCCTCATAGTCCTTACCAAATATGTTTCTACTGTAATTGTTAGGATTGCTGGCTCTAGAATTTCATAGTCTTTATTTTCCTTGAGCTTATAATCGTTTTTATGTTTTTATTCTAATGTGCAACACCCTACATGTTAATACAGTTTCCACACTTTACAGCCAGGTGTCAAGTATTGCAGCTGGTAAGGCTTTAACACCCTAGTCATACCTCGTAAAGTCTATTTTCTGACAAGATACCTAAAATCTAAAAGGTTTTAGATTCCAGATGGAATTATACTTCTTTCATTGTATTTCATTCAGGTAATGATTTGGTAGCATTAACAAGGCAAATGTTTTATGAACTGAAATGAAATTCCTTTTTCTGCTGTATTTGCAAATGCAAATCAATGGACTAATGTTATGTTGTAATGCTAAGTAGTTATGAACATATCTGCCAAAAGCAGCAATACATGTTTCTAGGCTCAGAGGGAATTTTTCAATAATTTTTAACTATTTTGATTTGATTTCATACATAACTATTTTAGAAACCGATGCCTTATCCATTTAATAAATGATTGATTAAAATGGGTGTTCAATCAAATAGATATTTGACACCTAATTAGATAGTAATGAGGTTAGATTTCTGAGCTGTACATCATTTAACATTGGTTAGAGTATCTTGTCAGATCTCAGCCAGATCTCCCCAGAGGAGGAAACTAACTGCTATAATTAGTTTCTACCCAGTCAGATATAATGTCCTGCTGTCAGATAATGGATTCTCGGTAACCCCAGTTATGGAGGTGACTGAAAACTGTTGTGTACTTCCTGGAGGGACTGTGTTAAGAAGCAGACTACAGGGGGAAAAATTAGAGGATAAACTGGAAACACAATTAAAATGTTTCTCTTCTTTACATTTTTCTATCTTTACAGACCTCCTGCCAGCAGGCGATGGGGAAGGAGTAACTTTCACTTTCTTGGAACAAGTTTTGGACATTCTACTTGATTACATTTTGAAAACATTTGATAGATCTACAAAAGTAATAGATTTCCACTATCCTGATGAACTCCTTGAGGGATTTAACTGGATGCTGGATGAACAGCCGAATACTTTGGAAGACATTCTGGTGACGTGCAGAACAACACTTAAATATGCTGTGAAAACAGGTACATAAACAAAACTGTTCATTGCATGTTGTAAAGCCTATGTGATGTTGACTTCATTTAGCAAAATTTTTATCCAAGGTGTATGCGTACAGTTTGATAGATAAAATAATTATCACAAACATTTCACAATAGTTTGCTACATAATGTTCCATTAAGCTATCAAAATGCATAACTACTTTTGAAATGGTATGTATGGTAACAGCAGATAAGGATTGTTGCTCTGTAGCAATCCAACTGAGAAATGGTATAACTTGTACAAAATTTTTGGATTGGTGTATCATTCACCGCTTGAACTCATGACCTGAATTCACGGTACAGTGAAAATCATATTAGCTACTCCACTGAAAGGCTATTCATCAAGAGCATTCTCTCTCTACAGTCCTGGTACCATGATCTGCAAAGTACCAGATTGTAATTTGTAGGGTCATGTGGTTGGACCCCTGTCTACAGTGACATTCAGACTCTTTTATCTGAGTTACCAAGTTTTGGCAGTCATCAAACTTTTGAGTACGAAACTTCTTACAGAAGGGAAAGAACAAAAAGTGCATAAAATCTCAAAGGAGGATAAACAGTCTTCGAACCTACTGCTTTCCAGTTAATTTGTTTCCTGCTTCTCAGGTTTTCTGAAATGCATTCTCCACCCAAATATAAAGGATTAGTTCTAGTTCACAGATCTGAAGAGGAGGCATACTGGACTCAAGATGTTAAATCTGTTTCTCTCTCCTCAGTGCTGCCGTACCTGCTGAGTCTATCCAGCATTTTCTGTGTTTGTTTCAGAGTTGTGTAGCTCCATCTGACTATTTGTGGGCAGCACGGTGGCACAGTGGTTAGCACTGCTGCCTCACAGCGCCTGAGACCCGGGTTCAATTCCCGACTCAGGCGACTGACTGTGTGGAGTTTGCACGTTCTCCCCGTGTCTGCGTGGGTTTCCTCCGGGTGCTCCGGTTTCCTCCCACAGTCCAAAGATGTGCGGATCAGGTGAATTGGCCATGCTAAATTGCCCGTCGTGTTAGGTAAGGGGTAAATGTAGGGGTATGGGTGGGTTGCGCTTCGGCGGGTCGGTGTGGACTTGTTGGGCCGAAGGGCCTGTTTCCACACTGTAAGTAATCTAATCTAAAAGTAATCTAATCTATTCAGGAACCAGCATCAATTTCAGGTAATACAATGGTCTGGATTTTCCCCAAGGCAGGAACAATCTCTGGTGTAGACAAAATGGCACTGGAAACATGATTCAATTCCTGCTCCTGAATACAGCAAGCCATTTACTCTGGGTGGAATGAGGCAGTGATGTAAATTGCGCATTTATAATTCACGGATGTAACTGCATAAGGAAGTATATAGCTGTCTTCAAACATATCCAATTTTCATAGAATCATAGAATTCCTACAGTGTGGAAGCAGACCACTTGGCCCATTGAGTGCACACTGACCCTCCCAAAGCATCCCACCCAAATCCATCCCATTACCTGTAATCCTCCATTTCCCATGACTAACTCACTTAGCCTGCACATCCCTGGACACTATGGACAATTTGACATGGTCAATCCACCTAACTCACACAGTTTCCTCCCACACAGACTGTGGGATGAAACAGAAGCACCCAAAGGAAACCCACACAGTCACAGGGAGAAAGTGCAAACTCCACGTAGGCAGTCACCCGAAGCTGGAATAAAACCTGGGTCCCTAGCACTGTGAGGCAGCAGTGCTAACCACTGAGCTACCATGCCATTTTTGTTAGCTTTTAAAACACAACTTTGGACTTTAAAATTTCCAGAGAAGATCAAAGCTGGAGACATCTTGAGACATCTTTGGGAGAGGTAATATGCCCTTTAATAGGGGTCAAGTGCCATTTGGGATTGTTGAAAATAGACACGAGAGTGGTAAATGCTTGGAATTGTGAAGGGAATCGCCCAGCCATCGAAGCATTTAAATTTTCAAACTTTTAAATTTAAAACCAAGCGGTCTACATTTTTAACAAAATAAATGATTGTTTCACTGTTGACATAAGCCTGAAGATTATGTTCAGTGCAGCATGATGACTTTGCAACCTCTTTTTTGTCAGAGTCACTTTGATTGACAGCTCAAAGTGGTTATAAAGCATTTGATGTGAGGTCATGTATGTAAATTCTTGGTTTTATAAGGGAATAAGTTGTTGAAGGAAGTTAAATGCATTATTTTAATTAATCTGTGTTTTTGTTTTACATACAGAATTCATCAATAGATATTTTAAACATTGTTTTACTTTTGTCTCAGCATGGGTGCTGACATTTCCTCATGATATATGGGTGAGATTGCATGAAGACCTTAAAGGCAAAGGTTGGTGGGTCAAGTATGTGGTTTTGCACAAGTTTATTCTACGTTAGCATTGGAGAATAAAAGGCCATGGGATAGATAGGCATACGGTGATATGAAGAGATGAAGGACCATGGAGGTTTAGTGGGTGTAGGTTGGCCTGGAAGGTACACAGAGTGCCAAGGTGGCTTGGGCATGAGATCTTATAACTTAGCAAGGATTGGGCAGTGCAAATGGTTTGGTGTGAGGCAATGTGGCAGATGGAGAGCTAGAGGGTTGTTTTTGCTTTCTTGATTTTTTTCACAGTTGGGACAAAATGCCAGAGCTGCAAAGCCACTTTTTAGACAGCCTGCCCTCACACCCAGCAGATCCTATGGCTGCCTCTGCACATTTTGGAAGGAACAACCTCCAGAATATCTAACCTCCACAACCAAATTTAAACCACTTAGGGCACTTTCTCCCATTTACAGAGATGAGAATTTTCCAAACTCTGTGCTCATGTCTCAGGGTTAAAACTTCAGGCATCATAGCAGGAAACAGCAATGGAGAAGCATCTTCAAGAGAAAGAAAATATGTATTTTCCTCTCCTTTATAAGATAGGGGAAGATAGTCTCATTAGACCATACTCTTATAAAGGTGATGGTCAACTTATCCACATCCAGGCTTTTGTAATCATGTCCTTTGGCTACTTGATTATGGATAATACATGATGACGTGACTATTATTTTCCTTGCCTCCTTTTGTACATTGTACTTGTTCACAACATTCTCTCAGTGGTGTTGCTTTGATAGCAATGTATAATGCATGAGTCCACAGATGTCATTCCTTTGTTTCAATTTCAATAGTACAATGGCATGGAGAAGTATTTGCTTTAGCTTCGAAACAAAGAGAAAAAAAACTCTGCTTGGGGAATCCAGACGACAACTGGAGAACCTTCAGATTAGTACTAGGCTATTTCATAGTGAAGTCAATTAGGGGCTCTTATTGGCACAGTGGGACGATTCCTCCCAGGTGATCTAGATTCAAGTCCCACCTATTCCAGACATGTGCAAAACATCTCTGAATGGGCTGATTAGAAAATAGTTTTTTTCTTTAGCAGTGAAATCAGCAAGCACTTCTGTATTCAAAAGGGAGTGAAAATCTGAACCTCAATCCTTTAAATGGATATGGCATCAATACATGTTTTCAAAGATGTGATTGACAATTTTTTATTGGGTAAGGGCAGAAAGGGATATGGAATCTTTAAGATGTCTACACCATATGGACTTCAGCAGTTCAAGTGAATGACTCACTACCATCCTCTGAAGGGCAATTCAGGATGAGTGATAAATCCTAGCCTAGTCCACGTTTTGCAAAAATCTTTCTGAAAATTCACCAAAGATCTGATCGAATGGTGGCATAGCCTTGAGGAGCTGAATCACAGGATCCCTATAGTGCAGAATTCAACCCATCAAATCCACACCAACCCTTTGAAGTGCATCCCACACAGACCCACACACCCCACCCTATCCCTATAACCCTACATTTTCCATGGCTACTCCACCTAGCCTACACATCTTTGGACATTATGGCAATTTAGCATGGCCAATTCACCTGACCTATGATAGTCCTACACAGCAAAGACTTTTACATTTTTCCCATTTCTTCCTTTGTTTCTAGAACTATCTTTTCACTCGTGGTTTCTGTATTCATCAATGAGCAACGATTATTTGTTAAATAATCTGTAACACATAGACAATGATTTTGTGTCAATTTATATATTGGGTACAGTATTTGAATCTAGCATTAAAGAACCAGAGATGGGAGTTGCATCAGTTAATCTGACAATAACCAATGATACCAACCCATGTTTACCTTCTCTGATGTTAACATTCTTTTAAAATACATCAACTGCTTCATTTGAGCTTCACAGCAAACAAAGTTGGAATCTTGGAACAGTCTGTCCCTTTACTAGTACAATTAAAGTAGAGCCAAGGCCAATTATATTGCTGCTCTGTCACACATTGTCTAGTTTAAATTTGATTTCCAGGTCACTTTGCTCCAGCTTTTCTTACAGTCAGATTAAAAGGAAATAAAAGTCCAAGGGCACAGATTAAATTAAAACTAACAGACATCTCTATGGTTTCTAAAAGCTAATAAGTTGTAAGTAATATCTTGTTTTCAATAATTGTAAAAAACAATCACACTCTTTACATGTATGAACATTGTCAATTTCAAATGTTACATGGCTCAAGATCCTTATCTTCTATCAAGTTGAGATCCCTATTAACTTATTCTAACTTTCTCATATCATTGCCACAGTTCAATCTTTTCAAGTATCAAGGCGACTGTTTTCCAAGACATGGGCTAAATTTTCAAAGAAGATAAAGATAAGCAGTGTGCAGATGTGCAACTTGGCACCACCAGAATCCTTGTGAAAATCCCAATCATTTACAAAGAGACTGGGATAGGGTTGGATTGGCAGCCTGCCAGTGAGTAGCAGATATTCAGGCATTGGCAAACTGACACACCTTAGGGGTCTAGTGAGGCCCTGTTCTCACCCTCACCAAGATGTATAGATGGTATGCAGGCAGACTATATTAGCCTGCCCCTCCAAGATCATGTCCTTTTAGCTTTTCTTTCAGTCATTCATGGCATGTGGGCACCACTAGTTTAGCTAGCATTTATGAGCCATCTTTCGTTGTTCTTGACAGGATTGTGATGAGCTACTTCTTGAACCACTGCAGTGCATGTGCAGTAATGTGGTAGCTATGGTAGTGTCAAAGAAATTAAGTCACCTTGCCTTCTTCCTGACTGCCTCTATTTTCAGACTGGAAGGACCCAGCCCTGCCCATGTGACTGTCAAATGTGAGTACTGGAGGCACTCCCATTGACTTATCAGTCTTGGAAGTCTATCTGCCATGGATCTGCTTATCATTGACTTTGTTGGATTTGAGACTGAAACCAGTTGGGATACTTAATCTGAGTATACAGGATGCCAGTTTACTGGTGCCACAGTGCTTAGAGCAATGTTGTGTATATAACATTGGAATAGAGATATCAGAAATTTGGAATAAATGGCAGTAGCTCTAGGGGAAATAAATGGCAGCATTTCTTTTGCACAGATGAGCTCAGATTTCAGAATGCATGCCTGAGGTTGCATAGCTGAGTTATCTTATTTGATAGTAGTCCTCTCAATCATCTGACGATCTAAAAAGATGGAAAATGTAATCACATTTACACCCTACATGTGGAGACTAAAACAACTGATCAAATTTAATTAAGCTTAAAGCAACTTTAAAAAATACAAGGAAAGAAAGATATCTAAGTATTCAGTTTTATCTTTGTCAAGGTCCAAACTTGATTCAGGGAAAATAATCCAGCAAACTAAATTATTCAATTTTTCCTCCCATACATAGCTTTTGTACTAGCTTTCTTATTAAAGGATTGGTCAGCTGTAATCCAAATATAACTCTCAATACAATTGAAACTGTTTTTGTATCATATTTTCCACTATTTTACACTGCCAAAGAAATCAAACAGAATTGAACAATCTTATCATTTTTACACACAATGAGCTAATGCCTTGTAACATTTGTTTGGTTCTACCCCCAGCTTTGTAACATAACATCCAATCTGTTTTAAAGGGTTAGAAATGACAAATGACATTTAGTCTGCTATTACTGTGGAATAAATGCACAACAAGTCATTTGAAGAGATTCCGCGGAATGTTAATGAGAAGGTAAATGCACATTGTATGTAATCAAAGTACCACAGCACTCAAGGGTCAGTTTTCAATCCAGAGTCAGGATACTTTCTGGGACCTAAAACTGTACTCTGTTCGTGTTGTTTGTGGAATGTAATCGCCCATTGTAAATACTCCAATTGTATCAGAAGTAAACTTAGTGAAACCTAATCCAGCCAAACCTATCCTGGAGATCAGCCCTGCCTGAACAGCATGATCCTCAAAGGCAAATGGGAACCATACTGGGACCTGTCAATGGCTTGATGTAGAGAGGGGACAGGCAAAAGTAGAAACACACCCTCAGCAAGCATGAAAGTGGCCATACAACTGACAGGAAGATAATGTGCCCAATCCAGATTAAAAGCTCTAATTTTACAGTCACAGTAAAAATTCCAGCACTACACTGAGGAGTTGGGACACTGAACCACCATCCTGGACCATTATTTCCAAAGCACAATCTTACCAATCTCTTATCAATCTTGCCATAGAAAAGCCTGGACCAAATACCAGTCACAATTCAGTTGGTAGCAGTGAGAAAGTTCTGATGCTGGGGATCTCTGAGAAGCTGAAAATGTGTTGCTGGTTAAAGCACAGCAGGTTAGGCAGCATCCAAGGAACAGGAAATTCGACGTTTCGGGCCAGAGCCCTTCATCAGGAATGAGGAGAGTGTGCCAGGCAGGCTAAGATAAAAGGTAGGGAGGAGGGACTTGGGGGAGGGGCGATGGAGATGTGATAGGTGGAAGGAGGTCAAGGTGAGGGTGATAGGCCGGAGTGGGGTGGGGGCAGAGAGGTCAGGAAGAGGATTGCAGGTTAGGAGGGCGGTGCTGAGTTCGAGGGAATCGACTGAGACAAGGTGGGGGAAGGGGAAATGAGGAAAATGGAGAAATCTGAGTTCATACCTTGTGGTTGGAGGGTTCCCAGGCGGAAGATGAGGCGCTCCTCCTCCAACCGTCGTGTTGTTATGTTCTGGCGATGGAGGAGTCCAAGGACCTGCATGTCCTCGGTGGAGTGGGAGGGAGAGTTAAAGTGTTGAGCCACGGGGTGGTTGGGTTGGTTGGTCCGGACATCCCAGAGGTGTTCCCTGAAGCGTTCCGCAAGTAGGCGGCCCGACTCCCCAATATAGAGGAGGCCACATCGGGTGCAGCGGATGCAATAGATGATGTGTGTGGAGGCGCAGATGAATTTGTGGTGGATATGGAAGGATCCCTTGGGGCCTTGGAGAGAAGTAAAGGAGGAGGTGTGGGCGCAAGTTTTGCATTTCCTGCAGTTGCAGGGGAAGGTGCCAGGAGTGGAGGTTGGGTTGGTGGGGAGTGTGGACCTGACAAGGGAGTCACGAAGGGAGTGGTCTTTGCGGAATGCTGATAGGGGAGGGGAGGGAAATATATCTCTGGTGATGGGGTCCGTTTGGAGGTGGCGGAAATGACGGCGGATGATACGCTGTATGCGGAGGTTGGTGGGGTGGTAGGTGAGAACCAGTGGGGATCTGTCTTGGTGGCTTTTGGAGGGGCGGGGCTCAAGGGCGGAGGAGCGGGAAGTGGAAGAGATGCGGTGGAGGGCATCGTCGATCACGTCTGGGGGGATTCTGCAGTCCTTGAAGAAGGAGGCCATCTGGGCTGTACGGTATTGGGACTGGTCCTCCTGGGAGCAGATGCGGCGGAGACGAAGGAATTGGGAATATGGGATGGCGTTTTTACATGGGGCAGGGTGGGAGGAGGTGTAGTCCAGGTAGCTGTGGGAATCAGTCGGTTTATAGTAGATGTCTGTGTTGAGTCGGTCGCCCGAGATAGAAATGGAAAGATCTAGGAAGGGGAGGGAAGAGTCTGAGACAGTCCAGGTGAATTTGAGGTCGGGATGGAAGGTGTTGGTAAAGTTGATGAACTGTTCAACCTCCTCATGGGAGCACGAGGCAGCGCCGATACAGTCATCGATGTAGCGGAGGAAAAGGTGGGGGATGGTGCCAGTGTAGTTGCGGAAGATGGACTGTTCCACATATCCTAAGAAGAAACAGGCATAGCTGGGGCCCATGCAGGTGCCCATGGCAACTCCTTTAGTTTGGAGGAAGTGGGAGGATTGGAAAGAGAAGTTATTCAGGGTGAGGACCAGTTCAGTCAGTCGAAGGAGGGTGTCAGTGGAAGGGTACTGGTTGGTGCGGCGGGAAAGGAAGAAGCGGAGGGCTTTGAGTCCTTCGTGATGGGGGATGGAGGTGTACAGGGACTGGATGTCCATCATGAAGATAAGGCATTGGGGACCGGAGAAGCGAAAATCCTGGAGGAGGTGGAGGTCGTGGGTGGTGTCCCGAACGTAGGTGGGGAGTTCTTGGACTAAAGGGGACAGAACCGTGTCGAGCTATGCGGAGATGAGTTCGGTGGGGCAGGAGCAGGCTGAGACAATGGGTCAGCCGGGGCAGGCAGGTTTGTGGATTTTGGGCAGGAGGTAGAAACGGGTGGTGCGGGGTTGTGGGACTATGAGGTTGGAGGCGGTGGATGGGAGATCCCCTGAGGTGCTGAGGTTATGGATGGTCTGGGAGATGATGGTTTGGTGGTGGGAGGTGAGGTCATGGTCAAGGGGGCAATAGGAGGAGGCGTCCGCGAGCTGGCGTTTGGCCTCAGCGGTATAAAGGTCGGTGTGCCAAACTACTACCGCGCCTCCCTTGTCTGCAGGTTTGATGGTGAGGTTGGGGTTGGAGCGGAGGGAGTGGAGGGCTGCACGTTCTGAGGGTGAGAGGTTGGAGTGGGTGAGAGGGGTGGACAGGTTGAGTCGGTTAATGTCGTGGCGGCAGTTGGCTATAAATAGATCGAGGGAGGGTAAGAGGCTAGCACGGGGTGTCCAGGTGGATGGGGTGTGTTGGAGGCGGGAGAAGGGGTTGTCAGAGGGTGAGCAGGAGTCTTGGTTGTAAAAGTAGGCACGGGGGCGAAGGCGGCGGAAGAATTGTTCAATATCTCGCCGCGTGTTGAACTCATTAATCCGAGGGCGTAGGGGAATGAAGGTGAGGCCTCTGCTGAAGACTGATTTTTCATTCTCAGAGAGGGGGAGGTCTGGAGGGATGGTGAAGATCCAGCAAGGTTGGGAGCTAGGACCTGGTGTGGGACTGGAGCTGGGAGTGTGGGCAGAGTTAGGGGCGGGGGCGGGGACAGAGATCGGCGTAGGGCGGGGTTAGACGTGTTGACGAAGCTTGGTGTGGGGGCGGGGTTACGCGTGGTGACGAAATTCGGCGTGGAGACGGGGTTACGCGTGGTGATGAAAGTCGGCGTGAGGGCGGAGTTACGCATGATGACGAAAGTCGGCGTGGGGGCGGAGACACCTGAGGCATTGTGGTCATGCAGGTTAGTGATGTCAGTGGGGGCGGAAGTGGCTGCGGCGACGGCAACCGAAGGGGCGGAAATGGTTGTGGCGACGAAAGATCCGTTGTCATTCCCGGTAGCCGCGGGGGTCGCGAGTCTGTCGGCGATCTTCCTGGTGATCGTGGAAGCGGTTGTCTGTGCAGGGATCGCCAGGGCGGTTGTTTGGGCGGCGATCGCAGAGGCTGCGAGGTCGGTGGGGGCGGAAGTGACGTCACGGTAGTCGTCGGCCATCTCTGAGAAGGCCAAGATGAGCCATTCACTCTGCACATCTGACAGATGTTGGGCAGAAGAGAGCTTAGGGCTAAGGTGAAAGCGGCATTATAGCATGCTACCGCTTATGGCTGTACTGAAAAAGAACAAACTCCCATTGATCCAGAACAAATATCCAATACAGTGGAATGTCAAGAACAAATTCATTATAAAAACAAACATTTCACTACGTGGTCATGTGAATAAATTATTTTGCAAATGTACTTAAAAACCTATGTCAATAAACACCTCATTCAGGTACTTATATCAATTAACATTTCCATTTAATAAACAGATCGAGCTGTTCATTAGTAGGCACCCCATTGTGACATTGATAGTTTAGTAAGTCAGTTATGCAGGATAAATCCTATAATTGTTTTAGATAACAAGACACTGTGTTTTTGTTATACTTCATTGCAATTTCTTCAAAATCTTGGAGCTCCCTTCCTGACAGCACTGAGCGTATACCTACACCATAGGGAATGCTAGTGGTTCAATAAGGCAGTTCACCAGCAACTTCTTTGGGGCACTTATGGATGGACAATAAATCTTGGCCTCGTGAGAAAAGAATTTTTTAAAATTACTATCGCCCATAAACGAAGGAGAAAAAAAATATGGTTGCTTCAATTATTGATTTAATTTCTATATTGCAGACTACACACTATTGAGAAAAATACAGTTATTCCTAATTTTTTTATTCATTTGTGGCAGTTTAAATTGCCTGCTGCGTCCAGGAACTACCCATGTGTGAACCAGAGCCTGACCACCAATCCAGTTCCCAAGAAAATAAGAGGGGCCAGGTTTGGTGCCTTGTGATTCCAGACAAATTTTGGCCTTTTTGCCACAATGGAGGTGATCTCCATTCAGGTAAAAATTAGGGCTTCACTCTCCATGGAATAGTCCACAGTTTGAGGTGCTGTCTTTCCAATCCAGGGAAAGCAAGCTAATTGGATACAGACAATGGTGGTACAGGATTATTATTTGGACAGGAGGCCTCTGACCACCAATATGCCACATTTATTTAAACAATTTGGAGGCATGGAGATGACACCAAAATTGGTGGTATTGTGGACAGTGGAGAAGATTATCTAAGAGTGCAACAAGATCTTGATCAGCTGAGCCAATGGACTGATGAATGGCAAATGGAGTTTAATTTAGACAAAGGTTGGTAAGACAATGTTGATAAGACATTTTGATTGCATTTTTGAAAGACAAAGCAGGGCAGAACTTAATAGTTGCACCCGAGAGAGTGTTGTCAAACAGAAAGACCTAGGGATTCAGATACATAGTTTCTTAAAAGCGGCATCACAAAGTGGTGAAGAAAACATTTGGAACTCTTGCCTTCATTGGTCAGAGCATTGAGTATAGGAGTTGTAATGTCATGTTGCAGCCGTACAAGTCATTCTTGGAGTGCTGCACACAATTCTGGTCACCTGCAATAGAAAGGATGTTATTAAATGTAAGGAGTGCAGAAACAATTTACAAGGATGTTACCAAGACTACAGGCTTAGTGTTATAAGGAGAGGCTTGATAGGCTGGGACATTTTTCTCTGAAACATAGGAGGCTGAGGGGTGACCTTATAGAGAAACATAGATAAGATGAATACCAAAGGTCATTTCCCCAGGATTAGGTGCCCAGTACTAGACAATATAGGTTTAAGGTGAGAGAAAGATTTAAAAGAGACTTAAGGGGCAACCTTTTAAACAGTGGGTAATGTGTATATGGAACAAACCACCCAAGAAAGTGGTAGAATCGGGTGCCATTACAACATTTTTAAAACATTTCAATTGTTACTTGGTTAGGAAAGATTTGAAGGGATGTGGGCCAAATGCAGGCAAATAGGACTAGTTCAGTTTGGGAAAGCTGGTCAGCATGGACTAGTTGGAACCAAAGGGTTTGTTTCCGTGTTCTCTCACTCTATGACCTGATGGAAGGCATTGTCAGCTCTCCACCTTATTTTGTAAATGATCCCATGGTACTATTTCAAGAGGGGAATCTTTGTTACCCTGGTCAACATTTGTTCTTCAATCATTGTCACAAAAACAGATTATTTTGTCAAAACACAAAAACAAACACAATGACAAAAATTAGGAACAGGACCACTCAGCTTCTCTCGCCTGTTCAGCCATTCAATAAGGCATAACTGACTTGGATGCAACCTCAACTCCTTTCCTGTCTGTACCATATTCGTTACCTCCTTTTGACAATCAAAAATCTGTCAAAATCAGGCTTGAATATATTCAATGAACCAAGTTTTACTATTCTCATGAAAGAGAATTCTATTAAAATTTCTGAGATAATGAAAGTCTTATTTCAGTGCAGCACTCCAAAAGTGACTTGTACAGCTGCAACATGACATTACAACTCCTATACTCAATGCTCTGACCAATGAAGGCAAGAGTTCCAAATGTCTTCTTCACCACTTTGTGATGCCGCTTTTAAGAAACTATGTATCTGAATCCCTAGGCCTTTCTGTTTGACAACACTCTCTCAGGTGCAACTATTAAATTCTGCCCTGCTTTGTCTTTCAAAAATGCAACCAAAATGTCTTATCAACCTTGTCTTACCAACCTTTGTCTACAGTGCTTTTAAACAATGTCCGTAGTTCTAGACTCTTTCAGTAGCAGAAACATTCCTTTGCATCCAAATTGTCAGGTTCCCTCCACACCTTATAAGCTTCAAAAGATTACCACTCATTCAACCAAACACCAAAGCATAGACCTAAATTGATCAAACTTTCCACATAAACTTAAACCTTTATCCCAGAAATCTAGGGCGGCACATTGGCTCAGTGGTTGGCACTGTTACTCCGCAGCATCAGGGAGCTGGGTTTGATTCCAGCCTCTGGCGACTGTCCATATAGAATTTGTGCATTCTCCCCATGTCTATGGGGACTTCCTCCCACAGTCCAAAGATGTGCAGGTTAGGTGGATTGGCCATGCTAGATTGCCCATAGAGTACAGGCATGTGCAGGCTAGGCAAATTAGCCATGATAAATGCAGGGTTACAGAGATAGGGTAGGAGGTGTTCAGGTTGGATGCTCTTCAGAGGGCAGTGTGAACTTAATGAGCTGCTTCCACACTGTAGGGATTCTGTCATTTCGCCTCAATGTCCTTGAGATGCTCTATCACCATGCCTGATAACAAGACTTTCCTACATTTATCAAATAAAACAAATAACTGCAGATGCTGGAGATCTGAAACAAAAATAGAAATTGCTGACAAATTCAACAGGTCTGACAGCATCTGTGGGAAGAAAGCAGAGTGAATGTTACAAGTCTGGTGACTCTTCATCAGATCTGATTCATTCACATAAATATATCCAATTCTCCTTGCAGAAAATGCCTATATTTAATTTGCTTTTCTATTCAATTGCTATGTTTGCATACTAACATTTTGTGATTTGTGGACCAAGGCAGTCAGGTCCCTCTGTAGTGCTGAACATGTGGGCTCCAGAGCAGATGAACAAAGAACAAGTGTAGGTCACTTGGCCCTTTGAGTCAACTCCATCATTCAATAAGATCATGGCTGAATTCATTTTAATCTAAACTCTACACTCCCGCATTCCCCCAATAATCTTTCACTCCCATGGCAATCAAAAATCTATCTGCCATTGCAGTAAAAATATTTAAAGATTCTGCATCCACTAAATTTGAAAGACTCACAACCCTCTGAGAGAAAAAAAAATTCATCTCTACCTTAAATGTACCTTCTATTTTTAAACTATGACTCCTAATCCTAGATTTTCCAACAAGGGAAAATATTCTTTCAACAGGTCAAGTCCATTCAGAAGCTTATATGTTTCAATTGTGTCACTTCTTCTAAACTTTGAGGGATACAGGCCTAGGCTGTCTAGCTTTTCCTCTTTAGATAATCCACTCATTCCAGGTATCAGTCCAATAAACCTTCTCTGAACTGCTTCCAACACATTGACATCCTTCCATAAGATCAATGACCAGCAGTTTATACAGTACACCAGGTGCAGCTTCACCAATGCTCATACAATGCCCTCTTACTCTTGCATTCAATTCCCTTTTCAGTAAAACATATTTGATTAGCTTTCCTGAGTCCTGCAAACTAACCTTCCGCGATTCATGCACTAGGACACCCATGTGTCCCTGTATCTCAGAGCTCTGAAACCTCTTACCATTTAGATAATATGCTTCTTCTTTATTCTGACTGCCAAAATGGAACATTTCATACTTTTGCGCATTATATTCTATACACTGGATGTTTGCCCACTCACTTAACCTATCCATATCCCTCTGTAGGGTTCTGTTGCACCCTTCACAACTCATTTTGCCACCTATCTTTATGTCATCAACAAATTTAACTACCATACTTTCAGTCCCCTCATCCACATCATTTAGATCATTTGTAAGCATTTGAGGCCCCAGCACTCACCCCTTTGGCATACCATCATGACATTATGCTGCCTGCCTGAAAAAGGCCATTTACTCCTACTCTATTGGTCAGCCAATCTTCTATCCATGTCAGTACGTTACTATGTACTGCACAAACTTTTATCTTCTGCAATAACCTTTGATGTGGTATTTTATCAAATGCATTGTGAAAATTGTAGAGTTCGGCAATCTCTTGTCATTTATATATGATATACTGCTTATTTATTCTTCCTGTCAAAGTGGTCATGTTCACATTTCCCCACCTCATACGCCATCTGCCAATTTTTTGACCTCTTACTCAACATATTTACATTCCTTTTCAGTCTGTCTATATTCTCTTGAGAACTTATCATTGCTGTAATCACATGGCTGTTTGTTGGACCTTTGAATGGGCATATCAAACATTACATCCCATTAATGACTGTATTTCAAAAATATTTCATTGGCTGCAAGCTTTCAAGTTATGAAAGGTGCAATATAAAAGTAAAAGTTCTTTATTTCAGTATCTCATAATTAGAGATCTAAATTTGAGTGACCAGCTGGAGTCACTAAGGTGCCTCTTTGTTTCAGAGAGCAATGTGGGTAACACATTCAGATGGTGGTCACATGACAGGTTAGGGTTAAGCAGACAGATGGAGAATGAATGACCATCAGACAGTCCAAAAGAAACAGGCAGGAAGTACAGGAGTCTCCAGAGGTCACATCCACAAAGTGATTTTCCATTTTGGATATCAGAGGAGAAAGTGAGGACTGCAGATACTGGAGATCAGAGCTGAAAATGTGTTGCTGGAAAAGCACAGCAGGTCAGGCAGCACCCAAGGAGCAGGAGAGTTGATGCTTCGGGCTCATGCCCGAAACGTGAATAAGGGGTCATGCCCGAAACGCCGACTCTCCTGCTCCTTGGATGCTGCCTGACCTGCTGCACTTTTCCAGCAACATTTTCAGCATTTTGGATATCAGCAAGGGTGATGGATCTTTGAAGGAGTGCTGCATGAGTCAAGATATTGGGCTCTGGTTGGCCCAGTTGAACAGGATGGGAGGAAGGAGATCAGAAGGACAGTACTGATTGAGGATTCTTTAGTTTCTGCCACTGCCAATGTGACTTCATCCTATTTCTTTTACCTTTCTAGTGTTGGCTTCAAGTATATCACAGAATTGCTGCAGGACATTCTTCTGGGGAGAACAAGTAATGAGAGGTCATAGTCAAGATTAGAGTGGTGCTGTAAAAGCACAGCAGGTCAGGCAGCATCCAAGGAGCAGGAAAATCAACGTACTGCAGTACTCATTTTTGCCTTATCAGTGGTCAAAGTCCACATTGATAGTAACAATATAAGTAGGACTGGGAAGTGGTCCTGCAATTGGAATTCAGGGAGCTAGGTAGAACTTTAGCAAACAGGACCCCAAAAGTATTAATCTCTGAATTATGTCTACTGCTACATGCAAGCAAGTGCAGAGATAGGACAATAAGACAAATGAATGTGTGGATGAAAAGATGGTCCAGACAGGAGAGATTTAGATCCTTGGAACACTGCAGCTAGCTGTGGTGGAGACGTACAAGCTGGACAGGAGCCATCTGTACGGAGCAAGGACTGAGTTCCTCCGGGACATTTTGCTGGTGCTATTGGACATGAAATAAAAGGTCAGTGGCAACATGGATGCCAAATTGGCCGAGGGCTATAAAACAGAGAGAAATTATTAATATATATTCTTTGGCAAGTTTTAAGAAGATTTGTAGCTCAGGTTGAGGTCTTTCAAGTTCATTAGCTGCAGTTTTAGTGTGTTGGTGGGTTTGTGGGTTACCATGATGGTAAAAACAATGACTGCAGATGTTGGAAACCAGATTCTGGATTAGAGTGGTGCTGGAAAAGCACAGCAGTTCAGGCAGCATCCAAGGAGCAGGAAAATTGACATTTCGGGGCTACTATGATGCCAAGAGGTCTGCGTAGTCTGGCAATCATTTCCAAGATGTCTTTGATGTAGGGGAGAGTGGCTAGGGTTTGGGAGCATTCTGCCTGCTTGGGGTTTGTGCTGAGAAATCGGCGGACTGTGTTCATTGGGTACCCATTCTTTTTAAATACACTGTGTAGGTAATTTTTATCTGTTCTGCATTGTTCCTCTGTGCTGCAGTGTGTGACGCCTCATTGATATAATGTTCTAATGCAGCTTTGTTTGTGGGTGTTGGGATGATTGCTTCTGTAGTTCAGTATTTGGTCAGTATGTGTTGTTTTCCTGTAGACGATGGTTTGAAGTTGCCCATTGGCTGTTTGCTCTACTGTGACATCTAGGAATGGCAGTTTGTTCTTGTTTTCCTCCTCTTTAGTGAATTTTATGCCAGTAAGGATATTATTGATGGTCTTGAAGTTTCCTCTAGTTTGTTTTGTTTAGTGATGACAAAGGTATCATCCACATAACGGCCCCAAAGTTTGGGTTGGATGGTTAGCAGAGCTGTTTGCTCAAGTCTCTGCATTCCTGCCTCTGCTAAGAACCCTGATATCGAAGATCCCATGGGTGTCCTGTTGGTTTGTCTGTAGGAGAGACCCTATACAGACATCAAGCAAAACTATTGTCATTTACAAAATACCTCGCAAGAACTGTAATAAACACTACACTGGACAAACAGGCAAAAAACTAGTCACCAGGATATATGAAAATCAACTAGCCACAAAACGGCATGAGCCACTTTCACTGGTATCCTTACATATAGATGAGGAAGGAGACCACTTCACCTGGGACCACACATCCATCCTGGGACAAGCCAAATAACGATATGCATGAGAATTCCTAGAAGCATGGCATTCCAACCAGAACTCTATCAACAAACACATTGACTTGGATCCCATGTACCAACCCATGATAAAAAGAACAGGAAATTACATCACCACAGGAAATGATATCACCAACCCAAGGAAACCTAAACACATAAATAGAAAGCGGGCCATGCCACCAGTGCTTCATCCGGAGGCTCACTGACGATGTTACGCAGTATGGTGACAAAACGTCTGAAAATGCACCTTCTAGCTCAGCGAGCAAACCTACATTCAGGTATTCTTTGGGCTTAAAGAAATTTTGTAGTTGTATTCCCTAGGGGTCTATATGAGACTCTTGCATTTTCTGATATAGCAATTATCTAAATCTTGGGGTATGCATGGGTCAAATACAACGTTGTCGATGACACAAAATTGAGGGAATTGTAAACTGTAAAGAAAGTGGTGTAAATCTTCAAATGGCATTGACATGTTGGTGGAGCGGGCAGATAGGTGAAAGATGAAGTTGAATGTGGAGCAGTGTGAGTTGGTGCACTTTGGTCCAAAGAATGTGGAGACCTGGCTATGCATGTACATAAGTCATTAGATACAGCAGGACCGTCAGACAGTTATGCTCATAAAGCATATCCTATTGTCAGCTTCATTTGTAAGGGCATTCAAGTACAAAAGCAGGGAGATTGTGATGAACTTATGTCAGACACTGGTTAGACTTCAGCTGGAATATTGTGTACAGTTCTGGGTGTCACACTATAGGAAGGGCGTGAATACCATGGAGAGAGTGCAGAATAGGTTTAGGAGAATGTTTCCAGGGCTGGGACACTGCAGTTATGAGAACGTCTTAAAACAGTTGGGAGTGTTTTCTTTGCCGAAGAGATATTTAAGAGGACCTTTGATATAAGTTTTCAACATCATGAGGGGTCTGGAGAAATGTTCTCTATGTATGAACAGATTGAGAACCAACGGATACAGTTGTAAAGCGTTTTACAAAATAATCAAATGAGAGGTGATTAAAGCCTTTTTCACACAATGGTTTACATAGGGAGGAAATTCTCTGCCTGGAAGTTGGGTAGGGGCGAGTTCAATTGAAGCACTAAAGAGGACTTTGGATGATTACTTAATTAGAAATGACATGCAGCATTACAGAAGATTATTTGAACGACACAGGCGGGGAGTATTTTGTTTGGATAATCGAATATTCGGATAAGCGAATGCTGGATAACACAGTTTAGCCAAGCATCAGGACCTTATGATCTTGTTCGGATAATCCTAAATTCAGATAATTAAATGCCGGATCATCAAGGTTCCTCTATACAGGGAAACATCAGGAGACTGGCACTAAGTTAAAATGCTCAGGGAGCCAGAACAGATAAAATGGGCCAAATAATCTCCTTCTACACTGTAAAAATTCTGTGATTCATTCATAAATCAAAACAGCCATGTTCATATGTCAAAGATGTCTCTCCTTGGCAACTATTTAGCAAAGCAAGCGAAATTAATCATAGTTTAAACTTATTCCATGTATTCAAAACCAGTAAGGTGAAAGAAAGTCTCTGTTTGGCACAGTTTTGAATAACTCGATATTCCAACATTGCTACTAATGACAGCCTGAGATTGACAGGAGCACTTACATATAAATGATGCAGTGCTTACAGTGCTGCAGGTGAGAGTCTACTGCTTCTTGGGAGTCAGTCATTTCATGTTCGGTGTGCATGTCGTTCCCCAGCAGCCAAAGTTACCCTTACTCAGTTGCATGCAGGTATTGCTGTTTCTGTGTTGCTCCATCCTGTAAAAAGGACAGATTTCACAGCAGCAGCAATTCTGATGGATTACAGAAATTGTTTTACTTTAAGCAGTATTGTAATATCACCAAAATATCCCATTTATAATTTGGAATTGTATTTAGCAATCAAAGTATGTTCAATAAAATTAAATTTTGTGGAAGAGATTTGGGTGTCCCTGACTAGATCAGCACTTATTGCCGTGGAAAAGGTGACTGTGAGCTATTTTCTTGAACCATTGTAGTTTTTGTTGCACATGGACACGTATAGTGTTGTTCAAAACAGAGTTTCAGGATAGTAATATGTTGTATCGTAATACTAGGTTGAACCTCATTTTTCCAGCCACTAAGTATGTTCTCACAGCTAAGGGTAAAAGATACTAGTGAATTATGACTCAAAACGTCGAATTCTCTATTCCTGAGATGCTGCCTGGCCTGCTGTGCTTTGATCAGCAACACATTTGCAGCTGATGCTCTACAAGGTAGTTCATTTTCGGCAGGATGTTACTCATGCTCCCCTACACATTAACAGCACAGAGGTGGTATGAGTGGAGACTCAAGCTCCTGAAAGTGGTCATCCACAACTAGAATTCTTGGACTCTTCATGTGGACACACTGGTTACAAAGGCCCAACAACGTCTCTTCCTCCTCAGGCAGCTGAGAAAATTTGGCATGTCCCTGCCAACTTTTATAGGTGCACCATCTAGAATATTCTGTCTGACGTATCGCTACCTGGTAGAGCAAATGTACTGTTCAAGATCGGAGACGGCCACAGAGAGTGGTGAACACGGCCCGGACAATCACAAAAACCAACTTCCTATCGATAGAATTCATCTACCAAGCCCTCTGTCAAGGAAAGGCCGCCAGCACTCTCAAAGATCCATCCCACCCTGGCAATGTTTTTCAACAACCTCTACCATCAGAGAGAAGGTACAGAAGCCTGAACACACTCACAAGCTGGTTTCGTAACCATTTCCACCCGACTGTTGTTCGAGTACTGAATGGACTCACAAACTCTTAACATTCGCCTGTCTTTTTCTTTTTGCCACTGTTTACCTATTACTTACTATCTATGCTACTTAACTATGTGATCTGCCTGTATTGCTCGCAAAACAAAGCTTTTCACTGTCCCTCAGTACATGTGATAATAAATTCAATTCAATTCCTTTTTGCTATACCAATATCAAGGAACATACAATTCAGAAGTCAAGGATATTATCAATAGGATTCATGCAGTGATTTTATTATGCAAACAATAAACACAGTTAAAGAAAACAGTCACAAATTAATGTTAATAGCCACTTCTTATTGTTTGTTCATTAGGTCATCCTAGATATTTCAACCAGCTTTCAACTGGGTTGGATATGGTTGGCCTGGCTGCTGATTGGCTTACCTCTACTGCTAATACTAACATGTAAGTGACCTTTGTTACTCCATTGAGAATTGTGTAAGTTGCCCTTGTCTTCTATTACAATTTAGTGACTAACTCAACATCTCCTTAACCTGTGAAGTATTTGAACTCATTTGTTCTATGCAACTTCTCAGTGAAATTGTTTTCTTTACATCATGAAATAAAAGCACATATGTCAAATGAGAATCAGAACCCCTCACCCCAGCACTCAGGGACAAGCAGAGGAATGCACTAGATACCATTAGTGAAGAATAGGAGAATTTGGAGGTTGCACTACTGGGTGAGAAGAACCAGGTGCTTAACCTACAAAAGGAGCTTTAACTTGAATGCACCAGTGAAGCAGAAGCCATTTTAGTTCCATAATGAAACAGGAATGATCTAACAAAAACAATAATAATTTACTTATAACTCCTTTATTATAAAATATTCAAAGGTGATTCACAGAAGCATTGTCAAACAAAATCTGACGCTGAACCACAGACGAAGATATCAAAACAGAATTTCCAAAAATCTATTCAAAGATGTAGGTTGTAAGGCGAATCAAAGAGTAGAAAAAGGAGACAGAAAATGGAGAGGGTTAGGAATTCAATCCCTAGACTTAGAGCCTTGGTAATTGAAGGCAAGTCTATCAATGAAGGAGGTTTTAAAATTGGGTATGCACAAGAAATTGAAATTAAATGATCACAACCCAGTCTTGTCTGTATTTAGCATAGTTAACACGATAACTATTCTGAAGGGCATTTCACAGAAATATTAGAATGGAAAATATGGCACTAAGCCACATAAAGAGATATTCAGGCAGTTGACCAAAGCTATGTTTAAAAAGAGATAGATTTTAAGAAGTGTATTAAAGGTGGAAAGTATGTGGGTGAGAGAGAGGGTTAAAGAGAGAAATTCAGAATTTGGAGTCTAGATTTAGACAGAGCAGTGAGGAGAGAAGGTGAGATGAAAAGTAGGCTGCCGGGAAAGGTAAGTTTTCCCATTAAAAAAGGGACTTACCTCGGGAGTCAGGCCTCCATTTTGACAGAGCAGCTGGAGAGAAGATGAGGTAAAGTGAGGGGTCCTGGGAAGGGTAAGTTTTCCTGCTTTAAAAGGGACTTACCTCAGGAGTCGGGCCTCCATTTTGGCAGAATGAAGCCGAGATACTACACGTGTAGTATCTTCCTCCTGCGCCCCCTCCTCTATCAGCGTCAAGTGCTAGCCAGCATAGAAATGAAAATATAGGCAGGATGAACACATGGCTAGAAAGATGGTGGAGGAGGGAGGGGTTCAGATTTGTTGGACATTGGGACTGGTTCTGGGGAAGGTGGGACTATTACAAAATGGACGGTCTATATCTGAACCAGACCAGAACCAATGTCTTTGGGGGAGTTTTTGCTACTGCTGTTGGGGAGATTTTAAACTAATGTGGCAGGGGGCTGGGAACCAGAAGAGAAAACAAGTAGGCAGCGAGGTGGAGACTGCAGACTGTAAGGATCATGAAGATAGCATTAATAAAGGGAAGAGTAGGCAAGGAGCAGATGACCACAAAAGAACTGGTGGCCTGAAATGCATCTACTTTAATGTAAGGAGTATAGTGGGTAAGGCAGAACAACTTATGGCTTGGATTGGTGCCTGGGAGTATGACATTATAGCAATTACACAGATTTGGTTGAAGGAAGGGCATGATGATTGGCAACTAAATGTTCCAGGATATCGATGCTTCAGACAGGACAGGGAGAGAAGTAAAAGTGGGGGGTGGAGTTGCATTGCTGGTCAGAGATTGTTATCACAGCTGTGCTAAAGGACGACAGTAGTGAGGCATTATGGGTGGAGCTGAGAAATAAGAAGGGTACTGTTACATTGTTGGGGCTGTATTACAGGCCTTCCAACTGTGAGCATGAGGTAGAAGAACAAATAGGTAAACAAATTATGGAAAGATGTAGAGACAATAGGGTGGTGGTGATGGGAGATTTTAATTTTCCCAACATTGACTGGGATACACTTAGTATCAGAGGTCTGGATGGGGTAGAATTTGTAAGAAGCATCCAGGAGAGTTTTCTAGAGCAATATGTCAATAGTCCAACGAGGGAAGGGGCCATATTGGACCTGGTACTGGGGAATGAACTAGGACAGGTGATAGAAGTTGCAGTGGGGATTTCTTTGGAAACAGTGACCACAATTCTCAATGTGGCTGACAGGCAAAATCGTATGACTAGCCAAGAGGAAATGGGAAGCGTACATAAGGTCTAAGCAGCAAAGATCAGAACAGGCCCTGGGGGAATTTCAGAAGAGTAGGACAAGTCTTAAACAAGGAATCTAGCAGGCTAAAAGGGGTCATGAAATAGCTTTAGCAAGCAGAATTAAGGAGAATCCAAACCATTTTATTCTTATATAAGAGACAGGATTGGTCCACTAAAGGATAATGAAGGAAGGCTGTGTGTCGAACCTGAGAGAATGGTGAGATTCTGAATGATTACTTTACATCAGTGTTCAATGAGAGGGACATGATGAATGTTGAGATTAGAAATAGAAGTTTGCTTAGTCTGGATCACGTTGACATAAGTAGGGAAGATGTGTTGGGTAGGTTAGAGGTTATTAAGGTGGACAAATCCCCAGGACCGGATGGGATCTATCCTATGTTGCTGAGGAAGGTGAGAGAGGAAATAGCTGGGGCTCGAACAGATATCTTTGTGGCATCCTTAAATACAGGTGAGGTGCCGGAGGACTGGAGGATTGCTCATGTTGTCCCCCTGTACAAGAAGAGTAGTAGGGATATTCTTGGTAACTACAGACCAGTGAACCTGACGTCGGTGGTGGGAAAGTTGCTGAAGAGGGTACTGAGGGATAGAATCTATTTATATTTAGAAAAGAATGGGCTTATCAGTGATAGGCAACATGGTTTTGTGCAGGGGAGATCATGCCTTACCAACTTAAGAGTTCTTCGAGGAAGTGACCAAATTGATAGATGAAGGAAGGGCTGTTGATGTCATATACATGGACTTTAGTAAGATGTTTGATAAGGTTCTCCACTGGTAGACTAATGGAGAAGGTGAAGTCACATGGTGTGCAGGGTGTTCTAGCTAGGTGGATAAAGAACTGGTTGAGCAACAGGAGACAGAGAGTAGTAGTTGAAAGGAGTTTCTTGAAATGGAGAAAGGTGACCAGTGGTGTTCCACAGGGGTCACTGTTGATGTGATCAGCAAGTTTGCAGATGACACGAAGATTGGTGGAGTAGCAGAAAGCATAAGGGATGATCAAAGAATATAGGAGAATATAGATAGACTGGAGAGTTGGACAGAGAAGTGGCAGATAGATTTCAATCCAAACAAATGTGAGGTGATGCATTTAGGCAAGAGTAATTCTAGAGTGAATTATACAATGAATGGAAGAGCCTTGGGAAAAGTTGATGGGCAGAGAGATCTGGGAGTGCAGGTTCATTGTACCCTGAAAGTTGCTGCACAGGTGGATAGAGTGGTCAAGAAGGCATATAGTATGCTTGCCTTCATTGGACGGGGTATTGAGTATAAGAGCTGGCAGGTCATGTTAAAATTGTACAAGACATTGGTTCGGCCGCATTGAGAATACTATGTACAGTTCTGGCTGCCACATTACCAAAAGGATGTGGATGCTTTGGAGAGGGTGCAGAGGAGGTTTACGAAGATGTTGCCTGGTATGGAAGGTTCTACCTATGAAGAGAGGTTGAGTAGGTTAGGTTTGTTTTCATTAGAAAAAAGGAGATTGAGGGGGGAGCTGATTGAGGTTTACAAAATCATGAAGGGTATAGACAAGGTGGATAGAGACAAGCTTTTTCCCAGGGAAGAATTCAATAATGAGAGGTCACTCTTTCAAGGTGAGAGGTGGAAAGTTTAAGGGGGGTACAGGTGTTAAATACTTCACACAGAGGATGGTGGGTGTCTGGAACGCGTTGCCAGCAGAGGTGGTAGATTCAGGCATGGTAGATTCATTTAAGATGAGTAGGTGGGGAGCAGAGGGGTACAGATGCTTAGGAATTGACCGACAGGCTTGGAGGACATGGACCGGCTCTGGCTTGGAGGGCTGAACGGCCTGTTCCTGGGCTGTAAATTTTCATTGTTCTTTGTTCTTTGTAGATAGCTGAACCAAATAACAATTACAGTCAGAAATATCCAAAAAGTTCCAGTTAGAGAAGTGTAGATGTCTTTGGGGAATGTGTTTAATAGGAGATGACAGAGATATAATGAGCAAGATCAGGCCATGGATCTCTGGTTGAAAGCTCAGCTTAGTGTCAAATATGACACTGAGGTTTCAAATAGTGCAGGCTCAGATCATTGTCAGGGAATAGGATTGAATCAGTGGTGGCAGAATATAGTGTATGGCAGCTGCTACAGAAAATGGGTTCAGTGTTTCCAATTTTTGGAGGAAATTCCTCATCCAGTATCCGCTAAGGTTCTCCAGCTTTTCTTTCAGAATAAGTTCCAGGATGAGAAAGGTGATGTTGAGAAAAGTTACATTCCAGACGTAAAAGAAACCTTGCAGTAAAAGAAACGAAATGCTCTCCGATTCATTTGGCATTCTTGAAGTTCCGGTGGAGTTCCAATTAAAACTGGTTGTTCTTCTGGAAACAGTCTCTTTTAAACTACAATTAGTCTTTTCCACATTGGGTGCTATGGTGTGTGAAGTTCATTTTATTTTTAATTTCTTTCTCTCTGTGATGTATTCCAACATGTCACACAATCAGGGTTCAAACGTGAAAAAACTGTTGAGAGAGCTGGTGTCATTACTCTTTATGTTACCGTCCTTCAAAACAACAAGGTTATAATCATAGTTTTTCATAAAGGGTTTGTAATATCTGGCTACTTGCACACAATGAGAACAATCCATGTTTGAAGGAGTTTCAAAGCTATCAAGGTGCCACTGAAACATGGGGAGCTTTCAGCACACGTTTTTCTAATGGGTTTTAGTGTGTTTCCTCTGTCTCAGCCCATTCCTGCAAATGAGAAGTCTGTCGCTTCCTGTAAATTTCAATCACCTTAATTCAACTCAGTTCTGTGGTAATATTGTTTATGTACCCATTTTGAACTTCCCTGTAGAATTTGGCCAGGTTAAAGGTCAGGTGACTTCTGTAGCTTTTTCAAAATACAGTCCTGCCTCATTTGAAACTGTTTTCTTTTGATCAGAAGTCGCAGGTATGAAATCAGCCAATGGAATTAGTATTATCTGTCCATATAATGAAACATCATGACAAGGATCTTTTTATAAACAAGAGGAGATGGTGACAGATTTGAAGATGAGTAGGGCAGCACATAAAGAGAGAGAAGTTGAGCAGTTATACCAGATTGATAGTATTGGGGAGAGTCAAATTGTATTTGTCTTCTGTATAACACAAACAGCATCATAACGACATTAGCAAGATGAGTAGAAAGATTTGTCTGTACTGAGAGATAATCCAAAATAACAATGAATTAACCTTAGCTTTCATAGATTATGGAATAAGGCAGGAGGTGTAATGGGAAAACAGGTAGGGGATGGGTCTGTGTGGGATGTTCTTTGGAAGCTCAGTGTGGACTTGATGGGCCAAATGGCCTGCTTCCATACTGTAGGGATTCTAAAAATATTTTGATCATGGCTGACCTGAGTATTATGAACATAATTGTTTTAATGTAAGATATTTTGACAAAACAATTCCCACATTATCCTGAGCTGTGTGTTTAATACTGATGATTACAGTTCGATGATTTTTGATCAACACCTTTGCATGAGTAAATGTTTAACTGCCTGGCCTTTCTGCTCAACTCATTAGAGAGAGCAGAGTGTTAATAGCCTTTCCTATTACAATTACATTGTATGTGTATGTGCAGCTGTCTGATGATGCTCATGAGTACTGATTTCAAAGACATTTATTAATTTGAGATGGTCCAAACGCTGTTCTAAGAAGAATTCTTATTCTTTACAAAACATGTACTGCTTTTATATAATTTTGATGGCACAATTGATAACTCCAGTTCCACCAACAGCACTGTGGTAAAAATATTGAAAATGGAAAGCAGCCATTTCAATAGTCAAGTTCTCATGACCATTTCACCATGCTCCCGATGTGGTCTCCTCTACACTGGGGAGACTGGCCGCCTCCTAGCAGAGCGCTTTAGGGAACATCTCCGAGATACCCGCACCAATCAACCACACCGCGCCGTTGCCCAACATTTCAACTCCCCCTCCCACTCTGCCGAGGACATGGAGGTCCTGGGCCTCCTTCACCGCCATTCCCTCACCACCAGGCGCCTGGAGGAAGAATGCCTCATCTTCCGCCTCGGAACACTTCAACCCGAGCGCATCAATGTGGACTTCAACAGTTTCCTCATTTCCCCTTCCTCCACCTTACCCTAGTTCCAAACTTCCAGCTCAGCACTGTCCCCATGACTTGTCCGAACTTGTCCTACCTGCCTATCTTCTTTTCCACCTATCCACTCCACCCTCTCCTCCCTGACCTATCACCTTCATCTCCTCCCCCACTCAACCATTTTACTCTATGCTACTTTCTCCCCACCCCCACCCTCCTCTAGCTTATCTCTCCACGCTTCAGGCTCACTGCCTTTATTCCTGATGAAGGGCTTTTGCCCGAAACGTCGATTTCGCTGCACTTTGGATGCTGCCTGAACTACTGTGCTCTTCCAGCACCATTGATCCAGAATCTGGTTTCCAGCATCTGCAGTCATTGTTGTTATCTCACCATTGAATCAGTCTGCCCAACCTCACAGTCCTACTCCTTTGAAGGGGAAGCAATGGCATAGTGGTATTATTACTGGATTTGGTGGTAATATCACAGTCCTGAGATCCCAGTAATGTTCTGTGCATTGGTCCAAATCCTACTATAGCATATCCATAAAAATCTGGAAATTATAATTAAAATATCACCACTTGCCTGGACAAAGCAGCCAACTTGTTTGTTACTATATTCACAAGTATTCAGTCCCTCTTGAAGCAGCACTATTAAGCAGCAATGTGCGTAATCTACAAGATGCACTTCATAAATTCTGTAAAGGTTCCTTAGACATCAACTTCATAACTTGTACCATCTAGCAGATGTATGGGAACACCACCATCTGCAAGTTCAACTCCAAGCCACTCACCATCCTGAAATATATCATGATTCCTTCAGAGTAGCTGAGTGAAAATCCTTCCCTAATTTATTCTAGTCCACCTATAGCACATGGACTTCACCAGTTCAAGAAGGCAGATAACTACCACCATCTCAAAGGCAACTGGGGTGAGGTACTAATTGTTGACTCAGCAGCAGCACACACATCCCATGAATGAATAAGCAAAAAATAAATCTCCCAAAAGATTCCTGCAACCTTCCACCCCTCAATTCCCTTCTACAATTTCTGTGCAAATTTTGCAGCATTATATTGATTGATGCTTTCAGGGTTTTTTGCCTCCGTTAATCCATCCAGAGGTCCATTGCTAATTTGATGAACTACCTAATCTAAATACATTTACCTTTTATGTGTTTGGATCTGTGTCCTGTTATCCTATTCTCAATAGCTAATAAGAATAGTACTTGCATTTTCTTTTCCCATAGAAGATGATAGAGTTAGGTTTTCATCGTTGGTTTGAAAGGATGAGTAACCTCATTTATCATGATTTTATTCCCAAATACAGTGCATTCTTGTGAGCTCTTGGTCTTTGAGACTTAGCAGTGGGCTGGATTTGAGTCTACCTCCTTCCAGGGTAGACATTAGCAAAAATAATAGTTAGTGGATGTCAAAGATGGCAGGTTAGAAAAGCCTGCTGCTATCTACTAGAACATTGACCACAGTATATTTGCAGTTTTTTGGCCCTTTAGCTCCCATCCAGATGATGTCATCATATCTCCTGAATCTACACGGACACAGCTATGACTATGTACAGAATTCATAAACCACTTAATAGGACTGGAAAGTTTGTTTTTTGTTCCATGAACATTTCAAACCTCATCAGGGCTGTATTGATTAATGAATCTTAAAGTTCAGTTAGGCAACAGTAATGAGACCATCTGGCAAAACATATGTTTGCCTATCTGTTCAACCTGCATTGTTGACACAATTGTCAAATTTTGTCCTTTGAATGCATGGCTGAAGTCCAAGACTCATCAATGAATTCATTTCTGTAGTAGGTTTCTAGAGAGCTGTGAAGGGAATTGCTAGATTTGTTTGATGAGCTTCTATAAATTAATCATCCTTTGAAGCAATTTTTCCATTTTGCATTTTTTACTTAGATAATGACAGGTAAAGTGTTATTTTCAATGAGTTTGATTGACAACTTTATAAACTTGCAAGAAGGATTTATTTTAACGAAAGTTTTGACCAGCTTTTTTTTTAATGAGTAATTCAAAGACTTGTCACTGTTATTATTTAGCTCACAAACAAACATTGCTGAGAAAACTCAGGTCTGATAGTTCTGAAGAAGGGTCACTGGACTCAAAACATTAAGTTTGCTTTCTGTCCATAGCTACGGCCAGATCTGCTGAGTTTTTCCAGCAATTTCTGTTTTTGTTCCTGATTTCCAGCATCCGCAGTTCTTTGGATTTTTTAAAATAATTGGCTCATTGGTTCGGTACAGAGTGGGTATTGGACAAGTCTTTCAAGGGTCTTTTCATTGTTTTTAAAAAGGCTTTATTTTTAAATGTTGTAATTCTTTTTTTTTGGCTTTCTACTTTTGCAGGTGGATTGAGGTTGTTATTTTATTTGTTCAAACTTCATTTGCTAAGTGCCTGACATGGCTTTCTGTTCGACTGCAAAATGTTAACTTCTATGAACTCCCTTGCTGCATTACACCAGTTTTATAGCTTCTTTATGTCCTATTTAACTCAACACTATTGGTGATCTAAAATTCTGTTTGTCGGTTTTCCCTCCAAGCAATCTGGTCAATGTTCCTTTTCAACTTGTTATTCTCAATTTGGTATTTCATACTATGCTATTTTCTCTTCTTACATTGAACTTAATTAGATTCTGCTTGCTGCTTCCCAAATCTCTCCTACTTTTAAGATGTCAATTTTCTCTCCTTCATTACCCAGAACTATGTCTAATGTGCTGTCCATGCTGGAGTACTGCTAATGCCTATGGTTATATGGATCCCTAACGCTGCACATGATTTCTTCTCTTGCCTTGAAGGCAATGGGTCATTTCCAGCAAACATTCCAGCTGCCAGGTTGAACACACCATTATAGCCTGGCCATGGACTACCTCTCACAGCAGTTGTCTCATCATTGAACTTTACAAACTTTTCCTTACTATCTGGAAAATACCATGCACAGAAAATCACTTTTTAAAAAGTTGTTTCAGTATTCATGTCAGTGCTCTGAATTCCACACTGTCTCAGGAAGAAAAACACCACTACCTTTACAGAAATAGTTAGCATCCTCAAAATAAAGAAAAGACAATATTGGGCTCATTTGAACTCCTGATCTCTAGATGTGCTGCATGTGGATAGGCATATAATGAAAGTGAATATATTCACTAATTAGGAACTGTCAGATTTATAAAATAGGTAATTGTTTCAGTCACGGGTGGGTTCTACATGTTTTTCACATCCTAATGTATGCAAAGACTGGATTCTATTAATGGTATTCTCAGGTCATTAGACATAAAGGTTATGTAAATTAGACAGTTAATGCAAAAGTGGAAAAACTTGTTAAAGGATAAATACTGCAATGCTGGGAATCTGGTATGAATACCGAAAGCGCTAGAGAAATTCAGCAGATCTGACAGCCTCTGTTCCGAGAGAAATAGGGTTAATATTTGGATCCAATATGATCCTCCTTCAGGGAAGAAAAGTCATTTGCGACTTGAAATGTTAACTCTTTCCACAGTTGAAGCCAAATGTGCTGAGATTTTCTTGCATTCTTATTTCAAAATTCTATATTTGCTTCCCTTGGAGATTGGTTTGCTCAGTTGGCTAGACAGCTGGTTTATATTGTAGAGAGAAATTAACAGTTTGAGTTCAATTTTTATACAGGCTCAAGTCACTATGAAGGACTCTCCTTCTTAACCTTGCTCCTCACCTGAGGTGGGATGACCCTCAAATTAAACTTCCATCAGTTATTGTTCTCTAATAAGAAAGCAGCCTATGGCGACTTCATCTTTTATATTTCTTTTAGCCCAATTTCAAGCTGAAATAAAAATAAGTTTAAAAATTAATGTACTAGGGTAGCTTACAAATGTTTCCTGAAACCTGTGATTTAGAATATCTATTGGTGGTCTTCATGTTTTACAAAGACATTCAATGTTAACATCGTTAAGAACTGCATTGAGGTTTGCAAATGAAAAAGAAATCCCTTCTATCATAAAGTGCTGATTTGTTTTTGGGGACAACCCAGAATCTGGGTTTCCTCTGATATTTCAAAAATATGTTCATTCTTCATCTGTGGATGTTAACAATGAAACTCTACAATTGTGGAAATGAGGGAGAGTGATTTCACAGCACAGTGTCTAAAAGGGATCGCACAGATAGTCATCCCAGATCCATAGCAGGTCTGATGACCATCCCTGCTCCACACTCAGCCTGCTTGCTATTATAATCCCCTTTTCTTATCATTACTTCCTAATTGCACTCCTGAAAATTTCTGATTTCAGAAACTGGGACAGGTCCATAACGGGTCCATTTGTCTATATTGTCTATTTTTGTACAATTGTGCAAAGTAAAAAGTGTTCATAATACCCATTTTTACAGACTTACCCGATCAGAGCTGTGACATGTGACTTTAAGAACAGCTGCTGGGGAAACAGATTTGGATCAATACTGAGGAAGAGTTTGCTTTCTGGATATACACGTTGTAACGGTTTCAGTGATGAATATGCAAATTTAACTACCATGAATAACCACACATCAACTACATCCAAAGCACAGACAGACCACTTCTGAAGAACTGTATACTGTTCTGTTTCCTCATTTGGGAAATAAATTGTTTTCAAAGCAGTTCAGAGAAGGTGCACTTTACTCATTCCTAAGATGAAGGCCTTATCTTATAAAGCAAGGTTGAACAGGCTAGGTTAGTACCCATTTAAGTTTAATGGAATGCACTTTAAAACATGTTACATTTTGGGCAATTGTATGGAGTGGATACCCACAGGGTGTATCCTCTTTTAAAGAGACTAAAACTGGAGGACATAGGAAGAGGAGAAGGCCATTCAGCCCCTTAAGCATGTTCTATCATTTAATGAGATCATGGTTGATCTGTATCTTAATTCCATTTACCTGCCTTTGGTCCATATCCCTTAATAATTTTGCTAAACAAAAAACATATCTATCTCAGATTCAAAATTAATAACTGATGCAGCATCACTGCCATTTGTGGAAGAGAGTTCCAAACATCTACCTCTCTTTCTATGTAGAAATGCTTCCTAACAACTCTCCTGAATGGTCTAGCCCCAAATCATAGACTATGCCCCCTAGTTCTAGAATTCCCAACAAGTGCAAGTTGTTTATCTTTATTTACACTGTCTTTTCCTGCTAGTATCTTGAATAGTTCAATCAGATCACCCTTTAACCTTCTAAATTTTAGAAATAACAGTCCTGATCTCTCCCCATAACTTAACCCCTGAAGTCCAGATATCATTCTTGCAAACCTACATTGTATTTCCTCCAGGGCTAAATATATTCTTCATAAGGTGTGTTGCCCAAGGTGATCTCCAAGTGCGTAATTAATTGCAGTATAATTTCTGCATCCTTTTATTTCAGTCCTTTAGATATAAAGGCTGGCATTCCATTAGTTTTCTTCATTATTTTCTGTAACTATTTGTGATATTTTGGAGATCTGTGCTCCCAAACCCCCATGTCTCTTTGGATATCCACTGTATTTAACTTCATATCATCTATCTTTTCTTACACTTTGCTTACAATGAAAACTATCTGCCAAAGTTTTGCCATTCACCTGGTCTATCAATATTCCTTTGTAATTTCATGCTGTAATCTATATTGTCTATGATGTCATCTACTTTATGCCATCAGCAGATTTGGATATTCGACTTTCTGTGTTGTACAAGTTATTAATAAATAATGTGAATAATTGAAGCCCTAACACAGGTCCTTGTGAGACACCAATGGTCACATCCTGCCAATTTGAGTATCTACCCATGGTCTCTACTTTCTGTTGCCTGCCACTCAACCAATTTCCCAGCCATGCCAGCAATTTGCTCTCAATTCTATGGGCTTCTACCTTAGTTAACATCCCTTTAGATGGTACTTTATCCAATGTGACTCTAAATCATGGTTTCAGAATAAATGGTTTCTCTTGTAAGCTAATGTTGAAACGAGGTTGTTAGATTATGGAATTCTCTTTCCCAGAAGGTGGTGGAAGTTTGTTTTAAATTTACTAAAGGCTGAGTCAGACAGATCTTTGATGGACAAGGGAGTCAAGGGTTACAGCATACAAACAAGAGAATGGAGGTGAGACCACAACCATGATCATATTGAATGGTGAAGCAGGCTCAAAGTACCAAATGATCTGCTCCAGTTGCTAAGTTCTTTTGCAATGCTTTTTTGAATTCTTTAGATATTTTCCTGGAAAATATATTTTTCTCTTCCTTCCCTGACAGGTAAAAGTTAAAGGAGCTACCATAGACTACAGTGCATAAGTTGGCTTTTGAAGCTATCAAAAAATCTGTCCAAAACCTGGGGTCAATTTATGTGCCGACTATGAAATGCAGGAGATTGCTATGCTGAAATGTAAAAAACAATCATAACATTTGGAATGCAAATTAACTCAACATAACATATTTTATTGAATGTATTATTTTTTAAGGGATACCTTTAACTATAATCAAAACATTTTCAAAACAGCCAAATTCATCATCTTCAGCATTCATTGCAAGGAACTCAAGGCACCCATTCTAAGTCATTTTGGTTATTTAACATCATCATAAGATCCGGCTCTAGATCAGATTTGGTGATTTTGATTTCAGAAGCATCACTCCCTGTGTGCCTCTCCTTCCATGCAAATGGATTTTTCACATTTTGCCCACTGTAAAGTAATTTGGTACATTGGTGTTAAATGTTGCTGTTCTTAAACTGTTTTATTTATACATTAGGAAACAGTATTCTCCGTGTTAATATTTGATTTTATATTGTGACTTATATTCAGGTTTACTTATGAGATCGCACCAGTGTTTGTCCTGTTGGAATACATCACCCTGAAGAAAATGAGGGAAATGATTGGCTGGCCAGGAGGATGTGGAGATGGAATCTTCTCACCTGGTATGTGATCTAAGAGTTTTTCTAGGACCTGAAGTCCTTTGCTCGGATTGAATTAAGAATACTATCCAGGGAATTGTACACACAGCCACAATTTTAAAAAGAGAAAAGGAGTTTATTCTTATGCAAGTACTCTCCTCGAAATCATAACAAAATAAAATGGATTGAAATCAAGGCTAGAACTTCTCCGATATTTTCCACCACTTTTAGACAGATGAGGCAACATTAGTAAAAAAGGTGATGTGTGAGGTTTGTCTGACGTAATATGTGCGAAACTGTTCTTCATTGATTTTCTACTAGGTTCTTTCTCCATTTGAATTTCAATCATTTATGCTCCTCGAGAGTTACAGTAATTCATTAACATTAGCCATGGTGCCACCAAGAGACCAAATAACATACGTGACCTGTAACTTGCACTTTTTCTCTGTAGTCGTTAGTCTATGTCCACAATTTTAGACCAAGTGTGACCCAAAGTGATTATATTTTGTGTTTGAAAGCAATTAGCTTTTTGGGAAAAACAAATCTCCTTTCTGATGCCTCTCTTACAATCTCAAGGTCATACAAAAGTTTTTGTGGCACTAGAATGGGTCCAATTATAAAGAAAACCAGTTGCACAATTTAATGTTCTTGAACATGCTGTTTTCAGTGTACATGAATAATGGTTTCGTCACTTCAAAACTTTAAAGTTACTGACTCAAATAAGTATTCCCAAGGGTCCCAGCAAGATGCATGAATCAGTAAAGTACGTATTAAAATAGCTAAACAATCCTACAGAATAATGTAATCATGTTCAATGACACTTAATTATTTCCAGTTCAGTGAGAGTAATTCAAAGCCAAGCCACAAGTAATTCAAGCATATCCAGAAACATTCTTTACTCAACTTCAGTCTGCTTGTTAGATTCACATTAACAAAAATAACTAAAAGGTTCATAAAGAGGAGAAAAAAATTGAGCTTGAGAAAACACTAGCTAGAAATATAAAAACAGACTGTAAGATTTTCTATGGATACTTTTTAAATAAAAATTCTCGAAATGAGTGTTGGTCCTGTAGAAAATGAATCTGGGAATTAATAATGGAAACTAAGGAAATGGCAGATGAATTGAACAGATGCTTTACATCAGCTTTTACTGCAGAGGATACAAATAACATTCCAGAAATAGAGGAAGCTCAGAAAATGGAAGGGAGGGAGGAACTCAAGAAAATATCGCCAGGGAAGTGGTACTGAACAAATTGTTCTGGCTGCATGCTGGCTAGTCCTAGAGTGTTTGTAGATTTCATCCCAGGTATTAAAAAATGACCAGTAAGGCAGTTAGCTTTAATTTTCTAAAATGTTCTCCACTCAGGAAAGGTTTAATTAGATTGAAAATTAGTGGATATAAGTCCTTTATACAAAAAGGAAGGCAGAAGGCTGGACAGTAGAGACTAGTTTTTTTTTAATTCATTCATAGGATGGGGGCTACACTGGCTAGGGCAACATTTATGACCCATCTTTAAATGCTCAGAGAGGAGTTCACAGTCCTCTACATTGCTGTGGGTTTTGAGTCACATGTAGACCAGACTAGCTAAGAACAGGAGATTTCTTTTCCTTATGAACATCAATGAACCTGATGAGTTTTAATGACAATTAGTAGTGGTTACATGGATGCCATGAAGCCAGCTCATCCAGATATTTCATGGAAGTCAAATTTAACCATTTGTCATGAGCAGGATTGGAAACTACATCCCCAGAATATTAATCTGAATTACTTGTCTAATGACATTCAACACCCCCCCCCCCCCCCCCCCCCCCCAAAGTAGCTTAATATCTGTTACGAAGCCATTATTAATGAAGTTAATGCAGGGCACTTAGATAAGTTCAAGGTAGTGAGGCAAAGTCCACTTGGTTTTGTGAAAGGGAAATCGTGTTTCACCAGTTTATTGGAGTTCTTTGAGGAAGTAACCTGCACTGTGAATAAAAGGGAATTATTGGATGCATTGGCCTTGGATTTCCAGAAAACATTTAATGAAATGCCACATCAAAGATTATTAGCTCGCACTTTCAGGATAGCTTTTTGAGATGGATAGGAGCTTGATTAGCTAACAGCAAACACAAAGTAGACATAAATTGATCATTTTCTGCTCAGCAAGTTGTAACAAGTGGTATATTACAGGAATCATGTTGGGCCTCAACTTTGTCCAACTTATAGAAAATATTTAGATGAAGGGACCAATGGTATGGCTGCTAAACTTGCTGATGACCCAAAGATAGCTTGGAAAATAAGCTGTGAAGACCACAAATGGATATCAATAGATGAAATGAGTGAACAAACATCTGGCAAATGGAATATCTGAAATTGTCTATTTTGACTAGAAGAATTAAAAAGAAGCATATTGTCTAAATAGTGAGTGACTGAAGAACTCTGAGATACAGAGGGATCTGGCAGTAATAATGGATGAATCACAAAATATTAGTATGTAAGTAATTAAGAAAGTGGGTAAAAGTTTATCATTTATCACATGCAAATGTAGGCAGGTAATATTTCAATTATACAGAAAACTGATCAGACTATATCAAGAGTACACTGTACAGTATTGTTCTCCTTATTTAAGGAAGGATGCAAATGTAATTCATTGGCTAATTGGTCTGATACCTGGAATGGGCAGAACGCCTTAATGTAAAAGTTAGACAGGCAGGAGGCTGGAAGAAGACAGCATGCCAGGCAGCATCAGGAGGTGGCGAAGTCGACATTTCGTGCGTAACCCTTCTTTAGGACTGATGCTGCCTGGCTTGCTGTATTCCTCCAACCTCCTGCCTGTCTATTTCGGAGTCCAGCATCTGCAGTTTTATTTGTCTCTAACCATGCCATGAAAGTTGACAGGCTAGGTTTATATTCGCTAGAGTTCAGAAGAGGAATGGACAACTTGATTTAAATATAAAGGATCTGGGGTTTTGATATGGGTCCATGTGGAAAGAAGGCTTTGTTTTGTGGGAGAATCTAGAACCAGGAGTCACTGTTTAAAAATAAGCAGTTACGCATTTAAGACAGAGATTAGGAAAAACAATCATCACAGAGGATCATGAGTTTTTGGAACGGTCTTCTGTAAAAGGTGGTTGAAGTAGAATCTTTAACTATTTTTTAAGGCAGAGATAAATAGGTACTTGATAAGCAAGAAGCTGAAAGATTATGAGTGTTGGCAAGAATGTGGAATTATTATATCAGCCTTGATCTTATTAAATAGTGGAGCAAGTTCAAGTTCAAAGCACTGAGTGGCCTATTCCTAATCTGTACGTTCATATGAAAGCAGATTGTTCTATCTTGTTGAAGATTGGGTGCCAGGAGAGGCTTTGGCATTTGTATCAATTAATCATTGAACATAGAACATTACAGTGCAGTACAGGCCCTTCGGCCCTCGATGTTGCGCCACCCTGTCATAATAATCTGAAGCCCATCCCACCTACACAATTCCATGTATGTCCATATGCCTGTCCAATGACAACTTAAATGCACTTAAACTTGGCGAATCTACTACTGTTGCAGGCAAAGCATTCCATACCCTTACTACTTTCTGAGTAAAGAAACTACCTCTGACATCTGTCTTATACCTATCCCCCCTCACTTTAAAGTTGTGTCCCCTTGTGTTTGCTGTTCCCATACTTGGGAAAAGGCTCTCCCTGTCCACCCTATCTAACCCTCTGATTATCATGTATGTCTATACTAAGTCACCTCTAAATCTTCTTCTCTCTAACGAGAACAGTCTCAAGGCCCTCAGCCTTTCCTCACAAGGCATTCCTTTCATACCAGGCAACATCCTAGTAAATCTCCTCTGCACCCTTTCCAAAGCTTCCACATCCTTCTTATAATGCGGTGACCAGAACTGTACACAATACTCCAAGTGTGGCTGTACCAGAGCTTTGTACAGCTGCAGCATAACCTCCTGGTTCTGGAACTCAGTCCCTCTATTAATAAAGGCCAAAACACTGTATACCTTCTTAACAACCCTATCAATCTGGGTGGCAACTTTCAGGGATCTGTATACATGGACACCGAGATCTCTCCGCTCATCTGCACTCCCAAGAATCTTACCATTCTTACCAAGAATCTTAGGAACAGGAGATTCGACGTTTCGTGCATAAGCCCTTCTTCAAGCTAAAACGTCGAATCTCCTATTCCTTGGATGTTGCCTGACCTGTTGCGCTTTTCCAGCAACAATTTTCAGCTCTTATCTCCAGCATCTGCAGACCTCACTTTCTCCTTTACCAAGAATCTTACCAAGAATCACTTTAACTCTAAGGTCTGAATAACTTAAAATATCCTAAAAAGCAGATCCTACTTGCTAGTATTGTTTGTCTAAGATCCAAATCAATTATTCTCCACATCAGGGCACTGGTCAGTGAAAAGATTGACAAAGTTTCAATACAACAAGTGCTTACTCAATCTTTTAAAAAGAAACCTTCTCAGTGTCACCACAACTGCCTGAAATTCAATTGAGAGAACTCTTCATAATTGCAATCTGTCCCCTAAAGGTATTGGCACTGTTATTACCATTTATAAATAACACATTTTTTTAGACTGATCCATCTGAAATCAGGTCAAGGAGATTGAGAATATTGGTGACATTGCAGAATTTTATAAGAAGGCAACAGTTGCTGGTGAGTGGGAGCCCCTTCTGTTTGGGTATCCAGCAGCCGTGCAAAGTCAGTCTTGAGGCATCTGTACAATTATTACAGCAGAAGCACTCAGCCCATCAGATTAACATGGTGAGACAGGCAACAAGAGCCTGATAGCAGAGGATACTGGGAGGACAGGCTCATGCTGAGCTCAAGGATAATCCTCTGGAGTAGTTGGTATCACATCACACACTGCGATATAGCTCAGAGATCATCTGGCAGAACTATCAAAGCCTATGTGCACCCATGAATGGGCGGTAGAAGAATGCACCCAAACCATTCATGCTGCACCAAATGGACATGGCTTCTTTCATAAAGACATTTGCAGCTGGACAGTCACATGAAGGCAGTAGATGCAAAAGTGACGCATGGTATAACAGGCCTGATGTCATTACCTTGGCCCACTTTCAAGGGAGCAGTGACACAGTGAGAGAGGCACCTTGACCTTTAGTCTTTCTCAGGTGAAAGAGAATTTATGGTGTGCCTTCCAAGGGAGAAACAGCTGTCTTCCACATCTGGAGGCTCCTCTCAGAGCACTCTGAACGTGGACAGCAGCCACTCTGCCAGTGACAGAGGGTCTGCACTAGTTCAGCAATTCCTCTGTATACTGATAGAGAGCCAGGGGACAGCTGCTAAGGTCATCCCAAGCTGTGAGAGAGCCCAATCAGACTACCTCAACAGTAAGCACAAAGAGAGCTTGTTATGGTGCTTTAGAATATGCTTGGCGCCATTCTTACTTCAAAATATTTCAAAACTTTCTGAAATAAACTGTAGACCATGTTTTGACATCAACATCATTGACATCAAACATCCCATAAACTTCTCAAAACTTCGTAAAACCTTAATATTATGTCACTTATGGTACTGGGCAGAGTCGTAGCATTTATTGATTTGTTATAAAAAGGGTCTATCACTGAGCTTCCAAAGTTTTTATCCTTTATTCTTTCCGGAAGCATAGATATCACTGATGGAGGCAGCATATGCTACCCAATCCAACGGTCAACAAGACAGTAGTTAAGAGACAACTACTTGCTGTTGTTTTTAGTCACATGAAGCCAAACCAAGTAATGAAAGCAGATTTAATTCCTTAAAGACATTTGAAAAACAGATGGATGCATTTTACTATAATCCTGGTCTTCACTGGGACTACTTTTACAGTTCGAGAGTCCATTCACTTAAATTCTACCAGCTGCCACAGTGGGAACAGCATGATGGACTATTAGCCTGGTCTCTACATTACTGGTTCACTGACATGACCACTACATCCTCATTTTCCCCACTAGTTTTAGGCAATAGACTCTTCCCAATAAGAAGATGAGAGTTCCAAGACTCCAATTGCTAGGTGAGGTAAGACCTTTGTGGAGAATGCATCATGTATGGCCCAAGCACCTCTCATGGTGCTAGAGTCAAAGTAAGGTAAGGGAATCTACTTTTGTAGGGTCTGATCAAACAGAAATATCTTAATCTCATGAAATGAGTTAAGGTTTCGAGCGTGCTGGGAAATTTTCTCCTCGATCCTGACCATGATCCGAATCAAGTTTAGAGTGCTGCTGGAAATGCACAGCAGATCAGGCAACATCTGAGGAGAAGGGAAATTGACGTTTCGGGCAGGAGCCCTTCATCATAGAGTCATAAAGATGTACAGCATGGAAACAGACCCTTCGGTCCAACCCATCCATGCCGACCAGATATCCCAACCCAATCTAGTCCCACCTGCCAGCACCCGGCCCATATCCCTCCAAACCCTTCCTATTCACATACCCATCCAAATGCCTCTTAAATGTTGCATTTGTACCAGCCTCCACCACATCCTCTGACAGCTCATTCCATCCACATACCACCCTCTGCATGAAAAAGTTGCCTCTTAGGTGTCTTTTATATCTTTCCCCTCTCACCCTAAACATATGCCCTCTAGTTCGGGACTCCCCGACCCCAGGGAAAAGACTTTGTCTATTTATCCTATCCATGCTCTGATGGAGAGATAAATGGGAGACACTGGGGCTGGGAGAAGGTAACTGGGAGTGCAATAGGTGGATGGAGGAAGGGGTAAAGGTGATGGGTTGGTGAGGAGGGTCAAGCGGATAGGTGGGAAGGAAGATTGACAGGTAAGACAGGTCATGAGGATGGTGCTGAGCTGGAAGCTTGGCACTGGGGTAAGGTGGGGGGGAGGGGAAATGAGGAAACTGGTGCAGGGCAGAAGAGATGACCTGGGGGTTGCAGTGAGAGAGAGACTTACTGAGATCTATGTACAGAGATGAGGAGAACTTCTTCAAGGTACTCAACCATCCAATGCCAATTGTATCCTGCTGCCAGATCAGGTAGTTTGATATTTTCAAGCTTTAGTAAAGTTCACTAGAATCCACTATAAAAGATTTAATAGCATAGCAGTTGTAAAACAGTAGCAGAGTGAGACAGAGTCATCATGGATTTGTGAAAGGGAAGTCATGCTTGAAAAATCTACTGGGATTACTTTGAGGATATAACTGGTAGACATGATACAGGGGAGCCAGTGAATGTGACTTGGTGGACTTTTAGAAAGCTTTTCATAAGGTCCCACATAAGACATTAGCATGTAACATTATATTATATGAGATTGGGGGTTGTGTACTTGGAAGGATAGAGAACTTATTGACAGACAGGAAAGAAAATGTGGAAGACAAAGGGTCTTTTACTAAGTGGCAGCTCTTGATTAGTGGGGTACCGCAAAGATCAATACTTGGAACCCAGTTATGTACAATATATGTTAATGATTTAGGTGAGGGAACCAAATGTAATATCTCCGTGTTTATAGATGAGACACAGTTGGGTGGTGGGAGGGTTAGGTGTGAGGAGAATGTAGAGATGATTCAATGTAATTTGGAAAAGTTGAACAACTGGGCAACTGCACAGCAGATGAAGTATTCTCCATTTAGGACATGGGAGTACAATGAATAAAATGGTGGAAATAGAATTCATACCAGTTTAAAGGTAAATATTAACTGATAATTTACTATAAATGGGAATTGTTGTTCTTTAACAGATTGGTAATTAAAGCTAATGAGTATCTCACTCTGTTTTAGGTGGAGCCATATCAAACATGTATGCCTTGTTAATTGCACGCTACAAGCTGTTTCCTGAAGTTAAAGAAAAGGGAATGGCTGCTATTCCGAAGCTGATCGCCTTCACATCGGAACACGTACGACTTTTACTGTTTCGTGTTCTTGTTGTGTTAATAGAGAACTACAACATGTGCTATAGAGGAGGCCCTAACACCATCCCACCTTATTGCAACACATATTTGTTTATTCATCTTTCCAATTAAGCAATGATAAATATTTGAGAAATAAACGGTGTAATCATAAACATTTCTCTTAGCACACTGTCATCTGGATTTTACAGTGCAACTACATTCTTGTCTCAGCTTGTTCTATAACCAAAGTAATATTTTCCAATACCTACATTTAAGCAGTAACTTATTTAAATAACTTTAATATTTAGACTCATGACAAGATAAATGCCAATCAATATTAGAGTTAACATATTAACTTCTTATATGAGTGGGATGGCAATTTATTTAATAACTGGACAAAGTCCTCAGAAACTATTAAGAATCAGACAGCAATAAAATAACTTAGATATTCCTCCCTTCCACCAAAATAGCCTATTGCATATTCAGATAATTACATACACACACAAATGCACAGTACATTCAAATCCAGAGGAATCATTTTAAAATTACTGATTGGCTGACAACATATAAGCTGTTCATGGTATTCCTGGAGGTGAACCTTTAGTAAGGTTTTGCAGGTGGTGAAATGTCCCTAGCCAGCATTGTCAGGATTACAATGCATCTGCAGTTTGGGTATGTGATGCTGTCTGTTGAGTCTTTGGACTGCTATAGAAGTTGTTCCAGCATCAACTGATTCAGAGAGAAGACAGAACATGAAGAAATTCAGGAAGAAAAATGCTGTCCACTGTGTCATTCATTAAGTATGAACATTTTTGCAGTTGATCAGGGACATGGTTAATGAGAACATAATCAATTCAGATTCACAGTTCAATCATGCTAAGTAATAGTGACAGCATTTTTTACTGACACTCTGAGAGAAACGGTACTGTCTTATTTTGATACGTAGGATCTGACAAAATGCAGACTATTATTCAGCAATTACATCATGAATCAAGTTCAACAGTTGCTTCCTAGCAATGATGCCACTGATATGTAGAGAATCTCCAGTAGGGCACCTGGTTTTCATGGTGCCAAAGGTGTTTGGTACACTATGGATGCATCTCGGCTACTATCCTACCAACCTATTACCTGGAGAAATATGTACCACCCAATCCACGATTTTATGGTTGTGCGTCCTTTGAAGTTAAAGTGCCTAGTGTCCTTCAATCTCAAGCATTATGGCAAAACTTTTCTCAGTTAAAGAGATAGTTACACCTAATGTGTCCATTCTGCCCCAGCTTCAAGCCCTTGTAGTAACACAGCAAACTGAGTTTACCTGAACACAGCCAGTGCCCCAATCTATCACGATGCCTTTTCCCTTTATGATCTTTTGAACTCACACCATAATTATAACATATTGAATAAAATTGAGACAAATAGACAAATAATTAAAAATTTGGGAGCTGAATTTAAAGGGGAGGTTGTTCCGATCATCTGCTGTACCTGGAGAGAAAGTTTGAAGAAATGAAGTGTACACTGTATTTATGTCTCCTCTCCAGGGTTATATGGATATGGTGAAAAGTTCTAATGGATGATCAGAATTATCCTTTGAAAACTCAGTGCCCCTCCCCATCACTAAACCCCCTTCAATCTGCACACATGTTGAATATTTAGGTTGGTTTATTATATCATTTAATATCATGCAAATAGTTACACTATTTTAACAAGCTCCAGTAGCCATTATTTGTCAGCCAAAATACACTTAATCACACAAATATGCACACACAGGACAATAGCATATCAGAAGCAAACAATTGGCAATAAAACTCATCAAGCCAAATTATTCAGTACTTTGCTTTAAAGTTACAGATCTGGGAGCAAGATCACCTTAACGTATTTTTTTTCATTTTATTCACAAAACCTGTCACCAAGAACTTTCATTACCGCATCGTACCTGTCACACTCACATCTACATTTAAATAAGACTGAACATACAGAAAAAGCTATGAGCCCTTGTCAACATTTTAATCCAGTATTGCCATTGCCTTCTGTTATGTGAACTTTACTAAATTTGTCATTTTTGGATACTTTTTACCTATTGGTTTCTGCTATCATTTGTGACACATGATTTATGCAAAAACCAAAGTTCCATTCCAGACTTTGTTAGCCAGGAAAGGGAAATTCACAACACAGTCCATCAGGTTATTATTAACTGCAAATTATCCCAATATATCCTATCATTCTCTAAGGGAGAAGAGAGTGTGAAGATATTGTCTTTAATGAGATGTTTCTTTTGTCTGTTTAGATTCATGTCCACTGTAGTTGAAGAGCTATGCTGGTACTCAACATCTTGAAAAAACTAGGAGAAAGCGAGGACTGCAAATGCTGGAGATCAGCTCATTCCTGAAGAAGGGCTTATGCCCGAAACGTCAATTCTCCTGCTCCTTGGATGCTGCCTGACCTGCTGCGCTTTTCCAGCAACACATTTTCCACTCAGCACCTTGAGTCACACACAAAGAGTGGCTGGTTGAGAAAAGGTGTGGTGCTGGAGAAGGCACAGCAGGTCAGACAGCATCTGAGGAGCAAGAGAGTCAACATTTCAGGCAGGACTTTATTCACGACTGTAAAAGAGTCCTGCCCGAAATGTTGACTCTCTTGGTCCTTGGACACTCCCTGATCTGCTGTGCCTTCTCCAGTGCCATACTTTATCAACACTGATTTCTCCAGTATTTGCAGTCCCCATTGTCTTCTGGTTGGGAACGAACAAAGAGTGGTGGAGGTCATCACTAACAAATCAACTTTGTTGCTGAGTCACTGTCCTAGAGTAGATCAAACTCCTACACCACTGCCATTACACTAATTTATGGCTGGTCTGTACTTTTATCATAAGCAGATTGGTGTTATCTTCAACAGATATTGCAGTTAACAAAGGGTAGACAGTGGGACAGCATGATGGCTCAGGGGTTAGTGCTGCAGCCTCATGGTACCAGGGACCCAGGTTGATTCTACCCTCAGGCAATTGCCAGTCTGGAGTTTGCACATTCTCCCCATGCTCTGGTTTCTTCTCACAATCCAACAATGTGCAGGCTAGGTGGATTGGTCATGCTAAATTGTCCATAATGTCCAGGGATGTGCAAACTAGATGGATTAGCCATGGGAAATGTAGGGTTACAAGGAGTGAGGGGAGTGTCTGAGTGGGATGCTCTTAGGTTGAATGACCTGTTTCCACACTGCAGGAATGCTCTGATTAAAATAACTCTTAACTAGTACACAATTCACCTTGTCTGTTTTAGCTCGAATCCTATTTATGTCACTGTGTGTTGATGCTTACAGAGTCATTTTTCAATAAAGAAAGCAGCAGCAGCTCTGGGGATCGGGACAGATGGAGTGGTTTTGATCAAGTGCGATGTAAGGTAGGTCACATTATACTTTGCCTGTAGAATTTTCCACTCCTCAAACAGTAAGAGACAGATTCTGCTTTCAGGCACATTAGAGGTCTCTACTGATGTAGAATCTGCATGTACATTCACTCAAAGCTCTGACTGCAGAGCACATTCACGATGACATTCCTGCAGCTACCAATCTGTTCAGCTCTGCCTCCATCTCCACCTTTAATGCCTTTGACCTCATTAAAATCCATTATTCCACCTTTCTCTCTTACCCTGGCTTTTCACTCCAGTACAGCTCTGATTTGGTCCCTTAAATCAAAATCAAAGCAGTGTGATTGACTCTTAGCTATTCTCTGAAGTAGCCTAACCAGCTGCTTGCTTCAGTGGCAATTAAGGATGTGCAACAAATGCTGGCCTTGCCTGTAACATGCACTCCCCAAGAAAGAATGAAGAAAAAAATTCAAATGATCTCAAAATTCCTTTCACTTTCCAAATCCCTGAAAGGCTTGATCCCTTCCAAATCCATGTCCCTCTTCCCTGGAACTCTAGGTTTGATTAATTTCATTAAGGTCTCAGTCTTTACACAGTACTGAAGATAATCAGAAATGTTAAACTGAACTTACCATTTGCTATCTCTGGTGGACGAGAAAGATACTATGGCAATATTTCACAAAAGAGAAGGTAAGTTCTTGGTGGCATTCTTGCCAATATTTATTCCTCGGCCAACATGATTAATTAGTATCGAGGTATTAGATATGCAAGTTTGTGAGATTGTATTCCGTGCAAATTGACTGCTGCGTTTCCTTCACTCTGACAGTCATGACATCTCTAAACTACTTAACCAGTCGGTTCAACACAACTTATTGTTTCCATGAGTCAACTTCATGGTCCCATGATTTGGAGTGAATTCAACACAAGTGCTGAAGTATTATGACATAAGTAGAGAACTCATTCTGCAAGGTGACTCTAGTGATGCAGGACTTGGACCAACCCGAATGCAGCAAGGTCAACGGGACACTAACACAAACAGTATTATGCCCTCATGTTGACAGCACCTAGCCATTCTTTTTGTTTAGAAATATTTTCATGTGATTCTAGTCCTACAGCAATGAGGTCAACACTCCACTATCCTCTGAAATATCATAATCAGCCATTCAGTTGTTTCAGAATGCTTAAGAAGTCTAAAAAAAACAAACCTGTACCAATCATCTCTACCAATCTGGGCATCGGAAGTTACAAAGAAATATTGAACAAAGTCAACTCTGCAAAATCCTCTTTATTAATATCTGGGACCACTGAAAAGGTTAGGAGAGTTGTGTCACAACAGTCTGACATAGTCATATTAATGGAATCACACTTTATAATAAGTATCCCAGATTTGCCATTACCATTCTTGGATATGTCCTGTCCCACTGGTAGGACAGACCCAGAAGAGGTGGCAGCACAGTGGTATACAGTCAAGAGAGAGTTGCCTGGGGATCCTCAACATTAACTCGGGACATCGTAAGGTCTCATAGCATTAACTTAAACGTGGGCAAAGAACCCTTCTGTTGCTTACCATGTTCCACACACCTCAGCTGATGAATCCATACTTCTCCTTGTCAAACACCATTTGGAGTCACTGGGGTGGCAAGGGCCAAGAATGTAGTCTATGTGGGAAATTTCAATGTCTATCAATGAGAAGAACATACAAAACTTCACCCTCATCAACCTGCCTGCCATAGATGCATCCATTCATGACGGTATCAGTAGGAATGATCACTACATAATGATCATTTTCATAATAAGGATACTGTCCAGTATGTTATGTGGCATTACCACCATGGTAAGTTGGGAATGAATTAGAACAGATCTAGTATCTCAAGACTGGGGATCAATGAGGCGCTGTGGGCCATACTGCAGCAAAATCTGGAACTTCATGCCCCAGCATATCCCCAACTCAGCCATTACCATCAAGCTTGGGGATCAACCCTGGTTCAATGAAGGGTGCAGGAGGGCATGTGAGGAGCAACATCACCATTATGTAACAAAGAGGTGTCATGCTGGTGAAGCTAGAAAACAAGACTGCTTGCATGCAAGATATCATAAACAGCAAATGGTGGTCAGAGCTAAGAGCCAACAACCGACAATTCAAGCTCTGCTGCCCTGCCATATCTGGTCATGAATGGTGATGGACAATTAAACCATTCTCTGGAGGTGAAGGCTCCACAATTATCCTCATACTCAATGATAGGAGAGCCCAAAGCCATTGATGAAAATGTTAAAACTGAGCGATTCAGCATGGTTGGGGGGGGGAGGGGGGGAAGGCGGGGGGGGGGGGGGTGCAGAATGGTGGCTTAATGGTTAGCACTGCTGCCTCAGTGCTGGAGATCCAAGTTCAATTCCAGCCTTGGGTGGCTGTCAGTGTTTGCACATTGTCTGCGTGGGTTTCCTCCAAGTGATTCATTTTCCTCCCATAGTCCAAAGATTTACAGGTGGAGTACAGGTGGGGAAATGCAAGATTACAGGGATTGGAAGGGTGTTGGAATGCTCTTTGGAGGGTTAACATGAATAGCCTGTTTCCACACTGTGGGGATTCTTAATAAAACAAATCATGCAAAGTCTATGGGCCCTGATAACCTTCCAGCAATAGTCCTGAAGACTTGTATTCCCGACCTTTCCTTGCCCCTAGCCAAGTTGTTCCATTACAGACACAGTGTTGACATATACTTGGCAGCATGGGGAAAAATACCCAGAATCCTGCACATATAAAGCAGGACAAACCCAACCTAGCAATTATTACCCCATTAGTTTGCTTTCAACCATCAGTAAAGGGATGGAAGGAGTCATCAATTAAGCCATCAAGCAGCACTTCCTTAACAGTAACCAGTTCAGTGATGCTCCATTTAGGTTCTGCCAGGGAAACTCAACTTCTGAACTTTTGACAACCTTGATTTAAATTGGCCAAAAAAGCTAAACTCCAAAAGGTGACATGAAGGTGGCTAACTAGATATCAAGAGCACATTTCATCAGGTGTGTCATCAAGGAGCCCTAGCAAAGCTCCAGTCAATGGGAATCGGGGGAAAGCTGTCTGCTGGTTGGATTCACACATGACACAAAGGAAAATGACCATGTTTGGTGGAGATCAATCATTTCAGCTTCAGGACATTTCTATGGGATTTTTATTTTATTTGATCATGGGCCAACATTTATTGCCCATCCTGAATTGCCCAGAAAGCAGGTAAGAGTCACCCAGACTGCTTGGGGACTGAGTTATATAGACGCCAGAGCAGATACCAATTTTCCTTCCCTAAAGAACATAAATGAACCAGATAGGTTTTCCCTGACAACTGACAATGGTTTAATTGTCAACATTAAACTCTTAATTCCAGGCTTTTATTGAATTCAAATTCCACCATCTGCCATGGCAGTATTTAAACCTGGGTCCTCAATACATTAACTGGGTTTCTAGTTTTAATAGTCTAGCGATAATACCAAAAGACCATCAACTCCACCCTTCCATAATCCCACCAACCCCGAACCAGGAGGATTGTGTCCTAGGCCCAACCATCTTCAGCTGCATCATCAATGACCTCTCCTCCATCATATGGTCAGAAGCAGAGAGACTTGCCAATGATAACATAATGTTCAGCACTGTTCACAACTCTTCAGATACTGAAACAATCCATGTGCAAATGCAGCAAGACAATGCATCTAATCTTGAGCTTTACATGGCAAGTAATATTCGCAGCACACCCTTGCCAGGGAGTACCATCTGCTAAAAGAAAGAATTTAACCACTTCCCTTCCATTTTCAATGGCAATTCCACTGCTGAAACCTCTCCTATCAACATGCTGGAGATTACCATTGACCAGAAACTCAACTGGACTCATTATATAAACGCAGCACAGGTGGCACAGCGCCAGAGGCCCGGGTTCAATTCCCACCTCAGGCGACTGACTGTGTGGAGTTTGCACATTCTCCCTGTGTCTGTGTGGGTTTCCTCCAGGTGCTTCGGTTTCCTCCTGCAGTCCAAAAATGTGCAGGTTAGGTGAATTGGCCATGCTAAATTGCCCATAGTGTTAGGGGCATGGGTAAATGTAGGGGAATGGTCTGAGTGGATTGCGCTTCGGTGGGTCAGTGTGGACTTGTTGGGCCGAAGGGCCTGTTTCCACACAGTAAGTAATCTATGGAACGTGACAGCGCAGTACCGGCCCTAATCTAATATAACCATACGTACAAGAGAGGTCTGATGCTAGGAATCTTCAGCAAGTAATTTACCTCCTGACTCCCCAAAGTCTGTCCACCTACAAGGCACAAGTCAAGAGTTTGATGGAGTACTCTCCACTTTTTTGAAGAATATAATTCAAACAATGCTCATGAAGCTTGATGTTATCCAGGACAAAGCAACCTGCTTGATGGGCACTACATCTACAAACATCTACACCCTCCTCCACTGACGCTCAGTAGTAGCAGAGTATAGTACCTACAAGATGGACTGCAGAAGTTCACCAAGCCTCCTTAGACAGCAGCTTCCAAACCCACAACCACCCCCACCTAGAAAGACAAGAAAAGTGGATAGATAGGAACATGCAAGTTCCCCTCCATGACACTCATTATCCTGACTTGGAAACAGATCACCATTCCTTCAGTGTTTCTGGCCTAGCAAGGAACTCAGACATATAAAACCATTCTGAAGCCCAAAGGAATGACTTAAAATAGACCACCTTGTAATGGAGACCACAGCAACAAATACAGCCCTGTCCTACATCAAAACTTCCTTACCAACATTTCAGGATGTGTCAAAAATCTTTCAGAATAACATTGATAGACATTGCCGTAGACACCACTGTCACCAACACAATCCCTTGAATCAAGATCCTGGAACTTCCTTGGAACATCGAATGGATTGCAGCAGTTCAAGAAGGCAGCTCACCACCTTCTTCTCAAGGGCAATTATGAATAGGCAATAAATGCTGGCCCAGCAAGCAACACCCACATCCCACGAATGATTTTTGTTTAATGCAACTGCTTGATGCAACGATTCCAAAGCATTTGCCTTTGAGAAGCCGCCACTAAGCATAAGAAGTAGAGCAGGAGGAAAATGGCAAACAGTGTTTGGGATTTTTCAAATATAGTAGGTGTATATAATATGAGAGCACAGGGATAATTTTATATTCTGCATTGTAAACTCTGGTTCTGCATAAACCTTGGATGTCACAGGGGACTCATCATCTCAGAGTGGCTTAAAATTGTATATAATGATTCTCCTTTTGTTCACTAATTATCATTGCAAATTGCTATGGCAACCTTTGGTTCAGGCTCTTGGCTGACTGTCAAGGGAAAGAAAAAATGATGAATTTAACCTGAGCAATATTAACTTAAATACTTCAGGTCAGGCTGCACAGACAAATTTGTTATGAAATGAAGAGATGCAGATTTGGTGCTGTGCTGTCAGAATCACTCCTCCTCTGCTCTGTGAATGCATTGACTTCTGAATACAATACAGCAAGTTAAAAACTTGTAACTACTTTTGCTGCATTAATGCATTTTGAGCTGGATATGTCACAGCATTTGGACCTATAATGCCAAATGACAGCTGCCAGTGAACGGAAGCAGCAAACGGAAACAACCACTCAGGATCCACAGACATCTTCAGGATCAGATTTTGGGAAATTTGAAATTTTGATTCAACTGGAAAGGAATCAAAAATGCTTAAGGGTTGTGACTTAAAGCAGCAATGTGAGCGATTACCCTATCAGGAGCTGAGTGACCCTGACAGAAACCAAACTGAACACAAGTGGGCATGTGATAACCCTCCTGCCAACCCTTTCCATTACTTTGCTGATGATCAAGGGCTTTCTAAAAGGGCAATAATTGGGTGGGGTTGGATTTGTCCTTGTACAGGACATACCTGGGCCTTCTTCCATATTGTCAGTTCAACATTCGTGTTGTTACTGGACTGGAACATTTTGTCTGGGCACAGCACGTTTTGAAGCACATTTCTTCAATATTATTGTCAGAATAGTAACATCCAGTGTCTCTGGACATTTCTTGATTTCACAAGGAACAAATCAAATTGACTGAAGACTGGAATCAGTGATACTGGTCATCTCAGAGGACGTTGAGATGGATCATCCATTCTGCATTTCTCTTTGAAAATGGATTCAAATTCTTCAATCTTGCCTTTTGAACTGATATGCTGTGCTCCCTCATTATTGAGGATGGAGATATTTGTCGACTTTCCTACTGCCTCCAGTTGATTCATTGCCCACGACCATTCATTGCTTGGCAGATGGCTTAGTCCCTCATATCGCATGCTGCCTCCCTTGTTTAGCATTCAAGAGATCCAGCATTGTAACTTTATCAGATTGGCATCTAATTTTTATACATGTTTAGTGCGACCACTGACCTGTCCTCCTGCATGCTTCATTAAACAAAGGTTGACCTGTAGGCTTGATGGTGATGATAGATCATGAGAGTTCCAGATTGTGGTTGATTCTGTTACTGTTGATGGCTACACCACCTCATGGATGCCCAGTTTTCAGTTGCTATATCTATTCAAAATCTACCCCATTTAATGTGATGATTTTGCCTCACAACATGATGGAATCTACCCTCAATGTGAAAATAGGATTTGGTTTCCTCAGAAACTATGTGGTTGTCACTCCTGCCAAAACAGTTGAGGATGGACGGATTAGCAACAGGCAAACTGGTGAATACTAGGTCAAGTAGTTAGTTTCCTCACCATTTGTCACAAATGCAGTCTAGCAGCTATGGCCTTAGGACTCAGCTTGATATGTTAGTAGTCATGCTACTGAGCCACTCTTGGTGATGGATGCTGAAGTCCTCCACCCAGAAAATATTTTCCTTTTTATTGCCTCTAACCCCACCTAACAGTGGTTGTGCTTATTTTCCCCCCCAGCGCCCACATTGTGTGTGTGTGTGCAGGTGTGAGACACAGCGAAAAACAACAAGTGTGTACAACTTCATTCGTTTTCCACCACCAAGAAGGAAAGAGACACCCGAGAGGCCAGTGTCAAACAGGGCCCTTCTCATCAAAGGGCAACGGTCTGTGATCAAAAAGTGAAAGGGGAGGGCAGGGATTAAATAAAAATAGAGTCAAAGGGGGAAATAAACCACTCCACACACCACGATGCCCACCACTCCCGGAAAACCTCAAGGGTGTTGCTGGACACTGCGTGCTCCTTCTCCAGGGACACCCAGGCACAGATATAACCATGGAAGATAGGCAGGCTATCAGCCCTAATGACACCCTCCATGGCCCGCTACCTGGACCAGTTTATGGCTAGTTTGGCCAGGCCCAGGAGCAGATCCATGAAGAGGTCCACTGACCTACCCTTCCCCCTCCCCACCTGATGCCCAAAGATCAGGAGCGTGGGACTGAAGTGCAACCAAAAGCAGAGGAGAAGGTTTTTCAGAAAACAAAAACGGGAGTGCAAATACCCACCCCACCCAGATTATATTCTGTGCTCTTGCCACCTGCCATGCTTTGTCCAAATGATGTTCAACATGAAGGAACATTGATTCATCAGTCTGGGAGTTCAGGATGAACACGGTACATGGTAATCAGCAGGAGGTTTCTGAGCCTATGCGTGACCTGATTCATGAGACTTCATGGGTCCTGAATAATGCTCTTTTTCCTCCGAGGTTCAATGCACATTCCACATTGTAAGTAATCTAATCTGATCAACGGCTGACACATCAAATTCCAGTTTCAGAATATGAATCCGCACACAGACCTTCTAGGACCACACACCAAAAATAACTTAGAGGAGTATTAGTTAATGTTAAGGACTTGTAGGACAGTTGTGGCTGTATACCACAGTGCTACCACCTCTGCTGAGTGTGTCCTGCTGGTAGGACAGGGCTTCTTGAAGGTTGGTGATGATGATGGTGATGTCTGAGGCATTATCAGTCAAATATGATACTGTGTGTATGACTGTGTCAAGACTGTTGCTTGTCCAGTCTATGGGACTTCTCTTGTAACCTTGACACAAACCTGAGGTGTCAGTAAGAAAATCTTTGCACGGTCAACAGGACCATATTTGCCATTGTGATTTCCAGTGCTAAGTTGTCTGTTTTGTGTCATTCCTTTGGACCTCATAGTGGTTTTTAATCCACCTGAGTTCCTTGCTAGGCTATTTCAGAGGGCAGTTGAATCATCCATGTTACTGTGCATCTGGATTCACATGTAGACACCAGCCAAAGAAAGCATAGATTTCCTTCCTTAAGGGTTGTTAGTGAACAATTCTGAGGAAGGATCACTCAACCCAAAATGTTAACTCTGATTTCTCTCCACAATGCTGTCAGATCTGCTGAGCTTTTCCAGCAATTTATGTTTTTGTTAGTGAACAAGATGGGTTTACATGACTACCAGCAATGTTAACATGACTGTTATTATACAGTCTTTTAATTCCAAATTTTTTAAAGTTAAAAAATCAGCCATTGCGAGGTTTGATTCCATCATCCCAGATCATAAGCCTATGGTTCTGAATTACTAGTTCAGTGTTATTGTTAAAGGTCAAGTTACTGGACAGGAGTCACATGCAACTCTGCGTGCCTGACTCAGGAATGAAACTAGTGCTGAGCTGTCCTTATAGATGTTACAAACAATGCCAAATGTGACACTATGCCACGTATATAATTATTAGAACAAATAAGAAATAACAATGCAGCACAATGTCCTTCGGCCCACCAAGCCTGCGCCGGTTTCTAGTCCTTATTTAGATCCATTACTTATTCTCCATACCCAGTTTCTATCCCTCTGTTTACCTCCTGTTCAAAGAAGAAAGAGGCAAAATGGTCAAATGCATGACCAAAAGAGGTAAGTTTCAGTCACATTTTAAAGAAAGGAGAGAAATAGAAAAATAGGCAGATATTTGGAGGAAATTCAAGAATTCAGGAGCTTGCTAGCTGGAGCCAGTGGTGGAATGTGGTGGAGCAAGTGGTAAAATAGTGAATTCTCAAGAGGCTAGAATTGGTCACACGCAGATGTTCCAGGGGATTATAAGACTGGAAGAGAACTCTGTCAATGTATTGAATTCGTGCTCACATTTACAAAATTTCAAATGTTCCACTAGTTGGCAAGACAATTAATCAGGATAAAGTGACCAACCCCCCATGCATCCCCCCACCCCGATTAGATTACTTACAGTGTGGAAACAGGCCCTTCAGCCTAACAAGTCCACACCGACCCGCAACCCACCCATACCCCCACATTTACCGCTTACCTAACACTACGGGCAATTTAGCATGGCCAATTCACCTGACCCGCACATCTTTGGACTGTGGGAGGAAACCGGAGCACCCGGAGGAAACCCACGCCGACACGGGGAGAACATGCAAACTCCACACAGTCAGTCACCTGAGTCGGGAATTGAACCCAGGTCTCAGGTGCTGTGAGACAGCAGTGCTAACCACTGTGCCACTGTGCTCCCCACCGTGCTCCACACTTTCCAACAGTCTTGTGCTATTAAGAGTGAAAAATGTGTTTTTCACTGGATACAGGAAGTGGAGTGGCATTTAGGACAAACCACAGATCTTAGTTTGCTTTTACGAAAAATGCAAATAATTGAAATACCATTTGCAGATGGGTAATGCATTTCAAAATATGAATGTGTGTTTTTGAAAATTGCAGGGGAAAAATCATCCCATCAGACCTTGAGAGAAGAATACTTGAAGCTAAGGAAAAGGTCAGTTCATTTTTTAATTAAATACAGACCCAATTAAAACTATTGCATGTTTTCTACACTCAATTCTGAATTAAGCATGAATTTCCCGTGGGCAGAGTGCCAGTTTAGAGCACTCAGCTGTCAGCTGTCAAATAAGTTTCTATTTGTAGTCAAGCGACCATAGTCAAGGAGCTAGTGACAAATTTTGTAATTAGTTTAAGAATTCAACAACCCAGCTGCCTCATGTGGGTTTGCATTTTATCAAGTTACTTATCAGTACCACTTACACAATTGCGATAGTATTCCAATAACTTTGATGTGGATTGGCAGGATTCAAAGTCCTGCTTATAACTTTGGTATCAACTATCTTTTTTCAGAAAACTGTAAACTCTGGGTATCAGGTAGTTAGAGGAAATCAGTATGAGTTAGCCCTGTATTACAAATGACAAGTTTATAAGATTGTTGTGTTTTAGCACTGCATCTTTAATTTAGGGTAAGTTGGAAGAATGAAAGGAATCATATGAGCTGTTTTGAATTCTCCCCAACATCAAATCTCTGTGGCTTAGTTGTTAAAGATTATGTAAAGCAGCCTAGATTGTTTCACTGAGGGAAAAAAAATGCAATATTCACACCTGCAAGCAATGACCATACCAGTGGAGACATTGACCAGACAGGGTATATTTGTTGGGGGTGGCGGACAGCTGACTTTTTGCTCCCTGAGAGGAAAGTTGACTGTGAATGGGCCAATGTTTAAAAAGCGTACCTCACAGCAGTCACATGGTAGGCTAAACAGTCTGAGAATTTGATTTCTGCCACTCAGGTAAGCGGGAAGTCCTGCCCTTGGGAACTGCCAGAAAACCGATGACATAGCAGTTCCCAAAAGTGGATTTTCAGAGATTTACAAGTGTTTTGCTGTATACTTATTGTTTCATACAAATATTCTTCCATTTCCTTCTTGACCTTTTTACTCTGTCCAGAAGCCACCTCTAGTGAGGAAGAACCAAACTCCTTTTTTTATTCATTTTATTTCTACCCAGAGATGCTTTAGTACAACTGAGATGTTTGTTTTTTTGTCATCACCAAATGACCCATGTCGTTGTTTACTTTATTTCCACCGGAGAATCGTCTGTGTTTCTGACTAAATGAAAAACTTTAAAAGCACAGCTCATGAGGGGCAATGCAATAACAAGAGAAGTGAGAAAGGTAGAGAGAGGGGACTAAACTAAAATGGAGTTCAAGAGGGAAAAAAAATCTGACTTTTTTTTATATCCAGGAGAGCTCTTACACACAACTAAACCTTTTCCTTCCATTGCCAAATCACATAGAGTCATAGAGTCATAAAGATGTACATCATTGAAACAAACCCTTCGGTCCAACCTGTCCATGCCGACCAGATATCCCAACCCAATCTAGTCCCACCTGCCAGCGCCCGGCCTATATCCTTCCAAACCCTTCCAATTCATATACCCATGCAAATGCATTTTAAATGTTGCAATTGTACCAGCCTCCACCACATCCCCTGGCAGCTCATTCCATCCACGTACCACCCTCTGTGTGAAAAAGTTGCCCCGTAGATCTGTTTTATATCTTTCCCCTCTCACCCTAAACCTCTAGCTCTGGACTCCCCGACCCCAGGGAAAAGACTTTGCCTATTTATCCTATCCATGCCCCTCATAATTTTGTAAACCTCTATAAGGTCACCCCTCAGCCTCTGATGCTCCAGGGAAAACAGTCTCAGCCAGTTCAGCCTCTCCCTGTAGCTCAGATCCTCCAATCCTGGCAACATCCTTGTAAATATTTTCTGAACCCTTTCAAGTTTCATAACATTTTTCCAATAGGAAGGAGACCAGAATTGCATGCAATATTCCAACAGTGGCCTAACCAATATCCTGTATAGCTGCAACATGACCTCCCAACTCCTGTACTCAATACTCTGACCAATAAAGGAAAGCATACCAAATGCCTTTTTCACTATCCTATCTACCTGTGACTCCACTTTCAAGAAGCTATGAACCTGCACTCCAAGGTCTCTTTGTTCAGCAACACTCCCTAGGACCTTACCATTAAGTGTATAAGTCCTGCTAAGATTTGCTTTCCCAAAATGCAGCACCTCACATTTATCTGAATTAAACTCCATATACCACTTCTCAGCCCATTGGCCCATCTGGTCCAGATCCTGTTGTAATCTGAGGTAACCCTCTTCGCTGTCCACTACACCTCCAATTTTGGTGTCATCTGCAAACTTACTAACTGTACCTCTTATGCTCGCATCCAAATCATTTATGTAAATGACAAAAAGTCTAGGACCCAGCACCGATCCATGTGGTACTCCACTGGTCACAGGCCTCCAGTCTGAAAAACAAGCCTCCACCACCACCCTCTGTCTTCTACCTTTGAGCCAGTTCTGTATCCAAATGGCTAGTTCTCCCTGTATTCCATGAAATTTAACCTTGCTAATCAGTCATGTGGTATTTTTATTTCATCCATCAGAAAGGGAGGGGAGGAGGAGGTTCAATCAAGATGGAGTTTGAAGGTGGCCTGCATGGCTTTCTAAAAGTAAGGAGCTGAGGCCCAAACTGGCTTGAAGATGTATACTCTTTTACACCCAGGGAATGTTAATTCCTGGCAATCAGGTGAAGCTCAGGAAAGCATGATCCATGCTCTTGCCTGTGCAATGCTGGGTTGCCCCTACATCTAGGCTGCTACATCCAGTACGAAACTGTTTATGTAAGGGCTACCATGGAAATGAGGCATCCAATTGCAAGCTCAGCCCAACCAGACCATGTTTCTCCAAATAGAAATGCAGCCTTTCTATGAGGTACTACAAGTGGACGTGATTCTCTGTGTCCTTTACGTTCCACTCCAAAGAACTTAGAGAGAAGGGCAGCAGTGAACAGAAAAATTCCATACTCTAATAGTAGGAACTGCATTATACCATTTTGGTGCCTCCTTTAAATACTTCATGCAACTCTTTTTAATCAGTCTCTTTTTGTTTTGTTCAGGGCTTTGTGCCATTCTTTGTGAATGCTACAGCTGGGACGACAGTATATGGTGCCTTTGATCCTCTTGTAGCTATTGCTGATATATGTAACAAGTACAAGATCTGGATGCACGTTGATGTAAGTGTGTCGATTCACCTAAATACCCTTCATTAGGACACTCCTTCAGTCCGCACAATCTGCTATGATTGATCCTCACAGAGCCATCTTGTAATTATTAATTTCATATTGCTGATAGTATTGAATAATGGGGTAAGTTTTACAATTTAGTATTGGCATCATCTTCATAGTGAAGAAGTGAGAAATGCAATACAAATATGTAGCCATTTGTGCCTTCAATACTTGGATGAAAAATAATGCACTGTACCAATTAGTTATAATGACTTACAAACCTATTCCCAATATTAACTCCTGTCGCAACAGGACATAAATCACAAAATTTACTATAATTATAGCATTTCATTGTAAAGCTATGAAAATTGAAGGATTATTCCTAGTTTGATCAGATCACTATCTAAATTGGCTATGCTTAATGATGTAAGGATCTTCTGTCAAAATTAAATTGCACATTATTTGCATCTATCAATATTTGGTCTCTTGCTTGATAGCTTTCCATCTTCCTCTACAGCTATTCACGTGTCCTCAGCATTTTTTTCTCTTGACCTTCTTTGAATATGTTTCTCTGCCTCATTATAAACTGATTACCATTCAGCTAGGCTTTCTCCATTTCTTTGCAGCCTCGTCGATAAGGCATTCTCACTCTTTAATGTGAACAGTGATGCACAGGCTACACCCAGACCGAGTCCAGCTATCACACTTTTACATGTTTTAGAACATCAGAAATAGGTTTAAGAAAGAAAAGAAAGTAGCAATTAATATTTGGGGTTTAAAGAATTGTAGTGAGGCATAAAATGCAATTATGTGAATATAAGAACTAATCTGTTCATTACATAGCAACAAAACATATGAATCATGGATAATTCAGCCTGTGATACTAAGCAACGACATGGATAGAGTGGAAGGGTGATTATTGAAGGATAGAGCGGAAGGATGTTAATTGAAGGAATAGCTGAGGAATTTGGCTGCCTGTAAGCAATGTGAGCATCTTTTACAGACGTTCTCCTGGCTGTTTTATATTACAAAAATTATCCAGCAAGTCAGGCTTCTGACCCACAGGTGTGTATGAAACATTGCTTCAAGTTTCTTGTAAGGCTATCTACAATGATCCTTGTAGCTGCATGGCCTCACAAAGTTTTCAATCTGTTCTGTTTGTGACTGCTAAAGGTGCCTTTAGCCGTGGCTGTAAATGGTCATCTTAATCTCGGAAGAACCATCGTTCTAAGTTACTTTGTCTCTCAAATAAGTTTGTCAGTGATAATTGTCTTAGAGTGACTAGTCCTGCCTGAAAAGGGTTGCCTTGCAAGATGCAGAGTTAATGCACACAGTCTATCCAAATATTGATGAATGGAGCTCACTTCTGGTCATGAAGACCATGACATTAAGCCCAACATCTTGAACAGCTCTTTGCGCTTTATGGGAATCCACCAGCATGATGAAATGGAACTGCTGTATCTTGCCACTATTACTATTCACTGGGATAACAATGAAATGGTGGACCTGTTAAATTAAAAGAGGTCAGGATAGATGGGAATGCGGACTTCAGAATTATTGAATGGAGGAGTAGGATTGAAAGGCTGAATAGCTTACTTCTGAGCATAATTCCGATGTTTGTGTACACTTTTTGATACAACTGCAAATAACATTTGGACTGAAACTACAAATATCTTTCATACTTTTCTGAAACAAAACATGCCAATTGAGATATAAGAGGCTGAGGGCTGAAACATTGCTGCTATCTATGTTTACATTATCCATCGCTTTAGAGTTGAGCTACTAGCCAGACTTTCAGCATATCCTGTAAATTTGTCAATAGTGCAAAGTTAGAGCTATCTTGAGAATTTAGTTATTGATCTATTTATTTGTTTATTTCATTGAGTGGAATCTACAAAAATATACACAGTCTCTTCCATACAGTTTTGATACACTTTGAGCTGATAGCTGGACTCTCTCAGTATGATTTGTTGGGACTATGAAAAATCAAGCCCTTGAGACTTTTTGAGCTTTCAATTCAGCAGGAGGCAAATTATAACTAAACGCAGCCTCATTCCATTTATTTTGCCAGTAAGCCAAAAAAAAGGCACCCCTCTCCAAATTAAAAAGCATTTCCACAGTGTGACTTCAACCCATTTTTGTTGTCTTACGAGTTGAGAAATGTTGTCACTGTCATGTTTCATTTTGTGCTCTGTCATATTCAGGCAGCCTGGGGCGGTGGTCTGCTGATGTCGAGAAAACATCGCTGGAAGCTGAATGGAGCGGACAGGTAAAGGGCCATGTTAACACTTTCCCAGACCTGGTGCAGAGCTTTGGCCTGCTGGTTCTCAGGCAGTCTGGCTCTAAAGTGTTTGCACCAGTGGGGTGATTTTGCCCTTGAAATGTATACTTAAGGAAGATTGACAGAACTACTAGGGAAACGGACGAACTTCTAGGGAAACAGATGAAGTTGGGTTAATTCTATGAAAATTCAAAATCTTTTGAGGTCAATTTTTAATGAGAAACAAAAGGCAAGAGGAAGCTAATAGAGCAGTCTCCAGGACAAAGTAAAATGCTCTAGCAAAGCAAGTCAATTTAGGAAAGGATGGAACCTGGAACAGAATGTGTGCAGTTTCTTGTGGCCCCAGCAATACAGTCCTTATTTGGCTCTGGCTCTTACACCTGGGAGGTTTGGCCCATTGAAAAGATCTCCACTCTCAGGCCTCTGATCAAAACAATTGGTTAAGTCCCAAACACATTATCACATCCTTATCACTGCACTCAACCCCCAATTTTCACATGAAACTCTCTAATGTCTGTTAAGTATTTTGTAACTGAATGTGTTCCTAATTAACCTTCACATAGCTGTCCCTGCAGGCTGAAAGAATTTACTCGGTGTGATTAATTCTATCTTTGGATTTGATGGTGCCCTAAAACCTGGCGCATTACCTGCACTTTCATGCTGACCTAATTATTACAAAGGGCACATGCCTGTAAGGCCAGTATTTGCTGCTTATCACAAATTGCCCTTAAGAAGGGTTTAGGGAACTGACCTATTGAGCCATTGTGGTCCATCTGATGGGAATGCACCCACAGTGCTAGTAATATGGTTCCCAGTCAAGAAGCAGTGTGTCTTGAAGGCAAACTTACAGATGGTGATACTCCAATGCACCTGCTGTTGACCTTCAAGGTGGTAAAAGTTATTGATTTCTAAGAAGCCTTAATGAGTTGCTGATAACCTCTACACATTTGGAAGTGCTTAATGGATGTCTTCCTTCAACAAGTTTAACTTTGCGTGACTTTTACACCATTTGGCATTTGGATTAAATAGTAACAGTGGGTGATGTAGTTTGTCTAAAAGTGAAACACGAATTTGTGAACTACTGTTAATGTTATTAGTGGTTTACCTGAACCTCATGGCCTATCAGAGTCCTTTATGGCTCACCCACAGTCTAATGGAAAAATATTCTCTCTTGTCATTCCTTGTGAGGTTTATTATCAGCCAATTTCTAAACCTGATTGGAACTGATAAGAGGGATATGGTAAATGAAAATGCATTATTTTCAATTGGTGATCAATATCTAAAATTTTCAGGATCAGAGTCAAACGCCTGGAGCCCCTTTCTTAATAGCACTGTGCACATATTTATCTGTATCACATGGACTGTGCAGAACCACCCTCTCTAGAACACTTGGGAATGGGCAACAAAAGTTGGCCTTGCCAGTGATGCTTGCATCCTGTATAAGAATAAAAACAATTGAGAATAACAAACCTTGAACTATTAAAAATAACATCACATTTATTGGAAAATTCAACTAGCACTGAAAACAGATGCAAAATCCAGAAAGCAGTCAATCTGACTCGTGGTTTGAGCGAAATTTGGGTTTGGAGCTTCTACCACTGAGCTGCACCCTACTCCATCTCCAATCATGAGGTAGCGGATGCATTTTCCTGGCATTTCTTGAGAGGCTTCCCCAGTGGTTCCGATGTAATTCCTGCATGCACCTTAATTTTACCAAGGATCCTATAGCTAGAATATAATTTTGATTAGCATATGTTAGTAACTCTGCAATACTGTCAGACAGCTGAGTACCCAGACCAGCTTAATATCACATGAAAAGGCCTTAGGTGATTCAATGTTGGTTAGCCTGTCAGCTCTTCTCTTGATTCCTCACCTTCACTCAACAGTTTCCGACAGCTTTTCACATATAAACATGGATTTTGCATTATTTTCTCTCCTCTGGCTGACTTCATGAATAAGTACAATTGATGCTTTTACTTCCAGGGGCAATTCTGTCACATGGAATCCGCACAAAATGATGGGAGTTCCACTTCAATGTTCTGCTTTACTTGTTAGGGAGGAGGTAAGGGCTATTTTCCTAGCTCAATAATGCAATTGTAAGTTTTAAATGTCATTAACATATGCAGACCAATTCTCACATTTGGTTAGCAATATCTAACCTTTTCAAGATAAGAGTCAAATATCTAAAGCTTCTTTCTTAATAGCACTATGAATGAACCTACATTACCCATAGGACTGTGCACTTTCACCTTCTGTGCTCAGCACAGTCATTGGTGATCTCGCCCAAGACAATGATAGAAGCCTCCAGCTAGTTCAAAGCAAACTTGGAGAATATCAACCTGGGCTTTCCATTCCTGATTATTTGGTGATCTACCAAATAATGTACATGAAAGGTTCAACAGCATTGGCTGAGTAAGCAATGGATTCTGGAGTAGTGGTGCTGGAAGAGCACAGCAGTTCAGGCAGCATCCAAGGATGAGGGAAATCGATGTTTCGGGCAAAAGCCCTTCATCAGGAATAAAGGCAGAGAGCCTGAAGCGTGGAGAGATAAGCTAGAGGAGGGTGGGGGTGGGGAGAAAGTAGCATAGAGTACAATAGGTGAGTGGGGGAAGGGATGAAGGTGATAGGTCAGGGAGGAGAGGGTGGAGTGGATAGGTGGAAAAGGAGATAGGCAGGTAAGACAAGTCCGGACAAGTCATGGGGACAGTGCTGAGCTGGAAGTTTGGAACTAGTGTGAGGTGGGGGAAGGAGAAATGAGAAAACTAGTGAAGTCCACATTGATGCCCTGGGGTTGAAATGGCAGAACGTTCGCATAAACCAAATCATCCGCCGACATTTCCGCCACCTCCAAAAAGACCCCAGCACCAGGGATCTATTTCCCTCCCCACCCCTTTCCGCCTTCCGCAAAGACCGTTCCCTCCGTGACTACCTGATCAGGTCCACGCCCCCCTACAACCCACCTTCCCATCCTGGCACTTTCCCCTGCCACCGCAGGAACTGTAAAACCTGTGCCCACACTTCCTCCCTCACCTCTATCCAAGGCCCTAAAGGAGCCTTCCACATCCATCAAAGTTTTACCTGCACATCCACTAATATCATTTATTGTATCCGTTGCTCCCGATGCGGTCTCCTCTACATTGGGGAGACTGGGCGCCTCCTAGCAGAGCGCTTTAGGGAACATCTCCAGGACACCCGCACCAATCAACCACACCGCCCCATGGCCCAACATTTCAACTCCCCCTCCCACTCTGCCGAGGACATGGAGGTCCTGGGCCTCCTTCACCGCCGCTCCCTCACCACCAGACACCTGGAGGAAGAACGCCTCATTTTCCGCCTTGGAACACTTCAACCTGGATACACTCTCCTCATTCCTGAAGAAGGGCTTATGCCCGAAACGTCGAATCTCCTGCTCCTTGGATGCTGCCTGACCTGCTGCGCTTTTCCAGCAACACATTTTCAGCTCTGATCTCCAGCATCTGCAGACCCCACTCTCTCCACTTGATTCACAAGGCTGATATATCCTGCCAATTTGAGTGCTTTCTCATAATTCCAACTCTTTGTGTCTTGCCTCTCAACTAATTTTTATCCATGTAACTAATTTGCCCTCAATTTCATGTGCTTTCACCTTAGCTAACAGTCTGTCATGTGAGACTTTATCAAAAGCCTTCTGGAACTCCATATAAACGCCATCCATCAACTTACCACTGTTCACCACCTTTGTCACCTCTTCAAAAAAACTCTTCATGATTTACTCTTCATGCGTGTTTGCTGACTGTCCCTGATTTACTGACATTTTCAAGTTGATCAATTAACCTATCCTTGATTAGAAACTCCAACAATTTCCCCACCACAGATATCAGTGTAATTGGTCTGTAATTTTCTGGTATCTCTGTGTCACCCTTCTTAAAGAGCAGAGTGACATGAGCAAATTTTCAATCCGGAAGTACAATTCCTGAATCCAGAGAACTCTGAAAGATTAGGTGTTACGATATCAGCAATCTGCTCTCCTACTTCCTTTAGGTCCCATGAATGGAAAGCATCAGGTGCTGGGGATTTGTTACTTTTCAGTTGCATTAACTTTCCCATTATTGATGATTTGCTTCAATTTTATTTCAACTCCATCCTCAATCCTCTGTCAATTTCTTTGGGACTTCCAGCAAGTTATTCTCCTTTTCTGCTGTACATACTGAAGCAAAATCGTCACTCAGCTTGTCTGCTATTTCCCCACAGTTATTGACAAATATCCCCACTCTCAGCCTTCAGTGGGCCAATTGTATCTTGACCAGCCACTCTCCCTTCATATAACTATAAAATCTCTTCTTAATGTATTTTCTGTCCTTGCAAGTTTCCGTTCAAAATCCTTTTTAGCCACTTTCATAAGTCACCTTGTGGCTCTATGATAATCTTTGTTTGTCTTCTATTCTGTGGGATCTGTATTATTCCGTACTCAAGCTGCCTGCCTTATTGATACAAATCCAGTCCATTATTTGGTCAATACATCAGTATAGAATTACTGTATCGATAGAGGTTCCTTCACTTATGTGAGACCTTAGACCAAAACTCAGTCCAACTGTGCAGGGGATGAAAAAAGTAACAGCTGATGGCCTTTTAACCTAAGAGTCACCACATTTCAGGCAAGGGGAAAGGTTGAGAAGGAGAGTCCTTCATGGTAACTACAGTCAGAGCAGGAATTGAACCCATGTTGTTGGCATCACTCTGCATCTCATGTCCAACCAACTGTTGTTGCTGTACTGGAACAACTTGGCTAGGGATACGGCAAGTTCTGGAACATAAGTCTTCAGTGCTATTGTGGGAATGTGGTCTTTTCAGTACCCAGTGCCGCCAAACATTTCTTAATATCATGTGGAATGAACTGAATTGGGTGAAGACTGGCAAGTGTATGCTGGGAACCATTGGAGGGGTTCAAGATGGCTCAAAACATTTTCAGGACAAAGATTTATGAACTCTTGTAAACTCTTCTCTCTAAAGATGTTGAAACATAGATCACTTGTTGTAGGTGAAATCACTCTTCAGTAGAAATGTGAAGCAGTTTAAAGCAAATCAGCTTTCTGCACCAGACTTTATTTCTTACCAACATGTTCAGGTTCAGTGAAAAATTGACTGCTGATACATTATCTGCCATGATATGCTATCATCGGAGACTCCTTGCAGCTCTATTATCTTAATTCATTAGGCTAGACTATCCTGTTGGCCTGTGTCAGTTCAGCCACCTATAGTCTTTCTCCTTGTTAGTAGCGATGAGAATGATCTTCCATAAGATCTGTACCCAATTATGTTTCCTTGAGACCAATAGCAAAATGAAGCTGTCTTGAGACCAGGCAGCTAAGCTTGTCAAACCAGTCTAACCTTGTGGTTTCTCTTGTACTATTGACAGTGAAAATATTCAGTCTTGCCATTAACAAAGCAGCCCACTTGATTGGCACCATATCCATAACTATTCATTTCCTCCACCACTGACACTCAACAGCAGCAGTGTACACTGTTTACCAAATGGGCTGCATAAGTTCACTGAAGCTCCTTAGATATCACCTTCAAAACCCCCAACCTCTCCTATCTAGAGGGACAAGAGCAGTAATGATCTCTTGGTGAGGCAAGTTCCAGCATGTTGCTGGAGACTGCTTCCCAGCACTGTGCCTTAATCTTTTGTTTCCCAGAACAATTCTTGAATCACTACTGCAATGGCGTGGTATCTGTTGCCATCAGGGGTTTTGTCTTCAGAGGTTAGCTCCACCTTCACAACATCCACTGTCCCCCTCTTATATTAGCAATGCGCAATTTCCCAGTGAGGCTGTTAGCTGCCCAACACCTTCCATTGGCCCTACTGCCTGCTGAGTGCCAAATTAGGTGGAGATTACCTTTAGGTGGCCCCTTCCAGGGGCATGGTGCAGATGGGTGAGACTCACATGCTATCAGGGTATGGACTAGCATATGGTTCCAGCTGTTGTGAAAAACTAAGATGGCAAGATACAGGCTTTAGCGTGTTGAATGAAAAATAGATCTGCATCCTTCAAGTCTTTGTGGCTCAACCAGCTTGCAATTATTTGGAAAAAAAGGGCTGTGGGGGCCAGGTTATTGTGTGTATGTAAGGCAGAGATAAATAGGTTCTTGATTTGCAAGGGGATCCAAGATTATGGGGAGAAGGCAGGGGAGTGGGGTTGGGAAACATATCTGCCATGGTTAAATAGGAGAGCAGACACAGTGGACCGAATGGCCTTATGCTGCTCCTATATATTATGGTCTTATGATTATCAATACTAAGTACCAAGCTGCAAGAAAAACTGTGCTATTTTAAATTGAAAATTAAAGCTATTTTTGTCACAGGGGTAGAAAATCAGTTCACATTTGAAACTGCACGCAGGGAATACTGCATAACAAGAAAATTAATAGAAAGACATAAAAATGTGGAAATTATAAAGCTGAATTGAAAACAAAGGCAGATGCAAGGGAATGATTCAAAGTCAGGTTAATTCATAGGAGCATTTGCTATTTTCAGCAGTATTCTGTACTGATCAGTTCATGCATGTTTCTCTGTTTAAACTGAGTAAGCTAATCATAATTATTCCTACTGATTTTCAATGAAGTTCTGCTGATGAGCAAATCAGGTAAATGCAGCAGGATATCAGCTCAAATGTACTGTTGAGGAAAGAATGAATAAAGGATTGATCCTTTTTAAAGTGATTTTTTTTTCAAATTCACTGTAAATTGTAAATCTTACAATATTATGTAGATAATGCAGTTCCTCTTCCATGAGGTGTAACTGGCACAATTCATATTCACACTTGTTTGATCATTTGCAGGGGCTGCTGCAGAATTGTAATCAGATGAATGCCTGCTACCTTTTCCAACCTGACAAACAATATGATTTGTCCTATGACACTGGAGATAAGGCGCTACAATGTGGGCGACATGTCGATATTTTTAAATTGTGGCTAATGTGGAGAGCTAAGGTAAGCAGTTAATTTAGTTATTTCTTATTAATTATTTCTTTCTCAGATGAATAAACGGTGGGCATTGATTGTAACTTGCTGAAAAGTGTGTTGTTGGAAAAGCGCAGCAGGTCAGGCAGCATCAAAGGAGCAGGAGAATCGACGTTTCGAGCATAAGCCCTTCTTCAGGAATGACTCATACCTGGCTTATGCCCGAAATGTCGATTCTCTTGCTCCTTTGATGCTGCCTGACCTGCTGCGCTTTTCCAGCAACACATTTTTCAGCTCTGATCTCCAGCATCTGCAGTCCTCACTTTCTCCTAATGGACTGTAACTTGTCAAGTTCCTTTTTCTGAAGCTGGTATTTTATGAATGTCATGCATAAAACTCAAACAGGCTTGATGTGTAAGTGTATAAAGAAAGGTCAGCCCCAGCACCTCACATATTGTAGCAGTGTTATGTATTGAACGCTGCAAATGCCTGTGAACAGATCTCTCACAAAAGAGCCAGGTTAACTGGCATGGATACTTTATTCTCAATGGTTGGGCAGGGTATACAGTGAGGGAGTTAAGATTGTGGGAAAGCATGATTTCTAGCCGATCTGCCACTGCAATCTTCATCCACACCTCTGGACACTTCCAGGCAGCACCCAGAGCCTGCCTTCTCCATTTTCATAAATTTCAACTCATCCAAAATTCTGATGTCCATATCCCACTATTCACCATACACTTCCATCCTTGTTGTTCTATATTACAGTCCCCATTGCCTCATGTGTAAACTCCTGATCCCTATTGTTTAAATCCCTTCATAGCCTTGCTGCTTCATACCCCTATTGTTTCTTCCGGAGTTGCACATCCTCCCTTGAAATTTACAACTTTTGAAACACTAGGCTTTTTGAACCCACACTTCCCATTGTCCCTTCATCAAAGCAGGACTCACTCTCTAAAATTCCCTCCCTAAATTACACACCTCTCTACCACTGTCTCAACCTTTAAAAGCATCTCCAAATGCATGTCTTTGACCAAGCTTCAATCGCTCTTCAAAACATCTGCTTCTTTCAAATCAATATCCATATTTGATTTCTGATCATAAGACACTACGAGAGGTATTTGTATATTAAAAGTCCTATATGAATAGAAGACTTTGTTGCTTCTCTAACTTGGAATGGTGCTTGGAAGCACCCAAAATTTTTGAATGGTTAGATGACTTACAAATAAATGCATCTTCTGCAAGGCAGTTTATAAAATTTATTGAATGGGATTACGAGTAGATCTGTTACAAACCTTTTTAATTGGTATGTGAGATGATGCGATTTGGAAGATTGGCAGATAAATTAGTTAAAAAGAACAAAGCTACTGAATATGAATAGCATAATCTCCATTTTCTGATCAATGATTCAATCGCACACTATATAAAAATTAGGAATGGAGTAGATTACTCAACCCTCAACTCTGCCTTTCAAAAGGTTCTTGGCTACTCTGTGTTCAAAATTCCACATTTCCATTAACAATCAGCTATCTTCTGAGTCCTCAGCTTTAAACTGAAAGCACTGTTAAACTTCTATAGTTGCCAGCCTTAAGTACGGTAGTTTTCAAGGGTTCCAGAGAAAATGAAGCTTAATTAAGAAGCAGCTAAATCCGGATCCTCATTAAATGACTCAGATAGGCCTTCTTGTGTTAGGAGCAGATGTATACAAAGCCAACATAGTGCCACTAAGAACTTGACTGTGACTCACAGTGATTTGGTAGCTAGGACTGCTGGATATTTCTAGTCTTTACAGTAAAAGCAAAGTGCTGCAGATGCTGAAAACCGGAATCAAACACAGAGAATACTGGAGAAACTCAACAGACTCACAGCTTCTGTGGAGAGAAATGCAGATTCTGTTTGAAGAATGGCCATTGGACCCAAAACATTAATTCTGCTTTCTCTCAACAAATGCTGCTAGACCTGCTGAGTTTTTCCAGTGATTTTTGTTTTTGTTTCAGATTTAACATTTTGAGTCCAGCAGGGCTCTTCTTCAGACCTGAAAAGTGTTGGAGAATGTTTCTTTTTATACTTTTGACAAAGTCAGAGGAGAGAACAAATGGCCCAATACAAAAGACAAAGTGGTTGTTAATGGTGACGAAAGAGAAAAAAAAGACAAGAAAAATGAGTGCAAGTTTGAGTATTAAAGGGAGATATAAGTCCTCTGCACTGAGACCAAACTGAATAAGACACAAATCAAGGTGTTGTGGTTTGGGGTGTGGGGTTTAGAATGTAAGGAAAATGGAGAACAGAGAAAATTCAAATCGTTTCTGAAGTCATAGAATTCAATATTGAGACCTTGAGGCTGTAAAGTCCCTAAGTGGAAAATGAGGTGTTGCTCCTCGAGCTTGAGTTATGTTTCACTGGAACATTTCAGAAGGCCCAGAACAGAAACGTTTGCATGAGAGTGAGTGGTTTATTTAAATGGCAAGCTACTGGGAGAAAAGGAAATATAAACAGAACACAGGTATTCTGAAAAGCGGTCGCTGAGCTTACATTTAGTCTCACCAATGTAAAGGCGGCCACATTGTCAGTGCCAAATAAAATGGACTACATTGAAATAAGTACAAGTATAACACTGCTTCATTTGGAATGCTGGGTCATGGACAGTGAGGAAGGAGGAGGTGAATGGGCAAGTATTATTCCTTCTCCAATTGTCTGGGAGGGTGGCTTGGGGAGTGGTGAGGATGTATTAGGAGTGAACCAGGGTGTCATGGAGGAAACAGCCCCTGCAGCCAACTGAAAATGGAGGGGAGGGGACAATATGTTCGATGGTGGCATCTGGCTAGAGATGGTGGAAATAGCAGGGGATGATCTTTTGAATGCAGAGACTAATGGAGTAGGATGTAGGAACACGAGAAACCCAATTGTTGCTCTGAGAGGAAGGGAAAAATTACAGATATGTCAGACACACCAGTAGGTCCTGTCAACCACAGTGATGGTGAATCTTGGTTGAGGAAAAAGGAGGTTGTGTCAGAGCCAAACCAGTAAGAGGTAGCATCATCAGAATAGATGCAACGGAGAGGGTGAAAATGGGAGAATGGAATGAGATCCTTGCAGGAAGCAGGGTGAGAGGAGATGAAGCCAGTTAACTGTGGGAGTTGGTGGACTTGTAATGCATATTGATAAACAGGAGTAGAAGTCAAGGAAAGGAAGGGAAAATTCTGAGATGGATCATGTGAAAGTGAGACAAGGGTGGAAATCGGAAACAAAACTGATTAACTTCTTAAAATTTGGACAAAAGCAAGAAGCAGCACTGAAAAATATCATCAATGTATCAGACAAAGAGCTGTGCGTAGGACCCAGGTAGGACTGGGAATGTCCCACATATCCCATAAAGAGATAGGCATAGCTGGGACCCATGAAAGTACCCAGAGTCACACCTCTGACTTGGATAAAATTAGATGAGTTCAAGGAAAAGTTGTTCAAATTAGGAACAAGCTCAGCCAGGCAAAGGAGGGTGGTAGTGAATGAAACTGTACAGGCCTCTTTTCAAGGAAGAAGCAGAGAGTTTTTTGACTATCTGAATAGAGAACTGAAGCATAGAAGAATTGCATATCAACAGCGAAGAGGTGGTGACCAGGGCAAGGACACTGGACATTGTGAATCTGATGTAGAGGATCAGAAGAATCATGAATGCAAATGGGGAGAGAATGAACAAAAGGAGGAAAAATAGAGTCAAGATGGGAAGAAATAAATTCAAATGGGCAAAAACAGGCTGAAATGATGGGTCTGACGGGGCAATCCTATTTGTGGATTTTCAAATGGAGATGGAACATTTGTACACAACATGGACTGTAGTGGTTCAGGAAGACAGCTCGCCACCATCTTTTCCAGGACAATTAAGGATTCACAATAAATGATGATGTGGCCAAAGGTGTCCAAAATAAATGAAAGAATATGAATAAATATACCTAAACTGCTTAATGTATTATGGCAGCAAGTTGCCAAATGTCATATATAGTCCAACTTACGTTGCTTCGAAGGCTCAGAAGTAGAAAACATGAAATCCAGCAGATATAATTTCAAATCAATGTACACTCTCACTCTGGGCTAAAGCTTCATGATTCAGCAAAATGCCTTATGGAGGAGTCATTATAGTCTGACTTTTATTCATATATTGGGCTGTCATTGATATGATGAGTGGAGACCAACACCATTTTCATTTTAATATTCACGCCAATGTGCCGACACCTTGGAGTCCTCAGCAAGGAAAGAGGGGCCTGAAAATTCAATAGCTCTTGCGTGGTTCTGAGGCAACAAGCTCCTTTGATGAATTGGAGCCATATCTGGTGAGGAGTATGGAAGAGGCAAGATGACACAGAGCATAGGATTACAGATGGGAATGTGAAACTATAATTGAATAAATTTACCTTTTGTATTTTCAGTACAGTCTTCAGCCACTTTTTTAAGCTTTAATGATGTGACTGCTTTATGAAGGTTGTGACCGTGGGTGGGTTGTGCGCTGAACTCCATAATAGCGTCTCAAATAGAAAATCCTCATGAGGTTGTCAGTTCTTTGTAGCCTGGCCCAAAGGGGAAGTATATCTAAGGTACCACATCTACATGGTATTACCTTGAAGAAGTGGTAAGCAAAGAGCAGTCACACTGTAAGAGGAAGTTATTTTTAATCTGTGCTACTCACTTCCTTACTGAGACTGGTCCAGTGTCAAGAACTGTTCAAGTATCCTCCTTGGCCATCTCCATCATCCTCACTTGACTGTTAATAGTCATTGGTACAAAAAGACCCATTAAAGAAAAGTAAAGAACATTTAACTTCTAAAGCTTAATGACTTAAAAACATGTTTGCATCATGATAAAAGCAAAGTGATATTTTGTCTTTCTTGCAGGGTACTATGGGATTTGAGGCACAGATTGACAAGTGTTTGGAGCTTTCAGATTACTTGTATAATAAAATAAGGAACAGAGAAGGATTCGAAATGGTGCTTGATGGGAGAGTATGTTTAAATTTATTTTTCAATTGCTAAGATGAAATGGTTAAAATCAAATTCTATCAGATGGGAGACTTGCAAAATTCTTTAAAAAATGAAAAATAAATATGTCAAATATAGTTTATTCTCGTTTTGTTCATATATGTAATAGTGATGTTTTATTTTGATTTAATAGAGTACATTTTTTCTAGTTTTACTAAGCTATTATTCCCACTACTGTGCCAGTTGTCAGTACTCTGACCTGCCTTTCACAATCTAAGCTGCTTCTCATGCCTCTAAGCTAATGTCAACTTCATTGAGCTGCCCCTGAGCGAGACAATCTGCTTGTTACAGCCTTCTGATCCTGCTGGGCTGCTTCTGAGAGGTAGGAGGAGAAGGTTACCACATCAATGATTGTTTTGATATAAGACAAAGCCAAAGTAATTCAGCATCACTAATATGACAATATTTATGAAATGAAGAGCCACTTGCCATTCACCATTGGTCCTGTGTTCTTACGGTTGGATCTAGAAGTCAGGAACAATTGCAGCTCTGAGGTAAAAGATATAATTACTGTTTCCAGCTCAAGCATTAACTGGAATACTAATTTAGAAAGATAGGAGTTGTGAGCTCATTGGATGTGAAAACTGTATCTCTTGAGACAACACACCAGCAGTACAGAATCGTAATTCCTGCTATCAACTCTCATAAAAAGCATTGAGCAATTACAATATTGAGAGTGACAGCCAAACAGAAGAAACTGAGTAACAATCCAAGCAAGTGTCACTGTAGAACCCAGTGCAAGAGTCAGATTTACAATCAGCATGAATTAAGGTAAAAAATCAGAACACGACAGATCCAAACCAGAACATGATACTGAATAAAGTGAAAATCAAAGCAAGAATAAGTACAAATACTTCATCCTCTTTATTATTTGTAATGCAATGAAACGCATATTGGATTTTTGCTGTGTAAGTCATACCGGGGAAGATTCCTTTCAATATAACAGTATATAAGAACACCATCCAAAAACATTAACATTTGTTTATGATTTACTGACATGTTGGATGAAATAAGTGCTTGCTATTCACTTTGCATAATTTGAATCTCAAGTTCCTGAATGATCATTTTTGCTATTTCTATCGTTCAGCCACAGCATACCAACGTCTGCTTCTGGTACCTGCCTCACAGTATTCGTCATTTACCAGATAATGAAGAACGAAGGAGTTTGCTCATGAAAGTGAGTCAGTTTATATTTATCTTGTATCATCATAGATCAATAAGATGAGGTAATTAAGCTGGTTTCCTATTATGTATAATGAGGGACAGGAGTTATCTCAGTGAGGTAGTTGTCTACTCCAACAAAGGCCATTCTAGCAAATTAGGACATTGGATAAAGTGATAGCAAAATGCGGAGGCTGCTGGAAACCTGAACAAAAGAGAGAAGCAAAGTTAATATTTAAGATTTCAAAAGAGCACATCAGGATTAGCAAAACATTAACATTTGACCAAATTTTCCAGTATCACTGAAAAATGCTTGTCAGCATATTGTGGAGATCCCAGTATTAGTCATACATGGAAATTGCACAGAAAGTTCAACCTCTGATGGCCAGATGACCTGCTGTCCACGAACCTGCAAGAAGACTTGGATCAGATATAAATGACTCACCTGGACACTTACTGAGGAAATGCTAGATAGCTTAATACTCATCTAACAACTGTCAGAACATTGTAACTGAGCTCGCCTCTCAGTCTCTGATCTCCTGCCAACTCAGCAATCTTTCCCCAAATCATATCTGATAAACTCAGCTTCCCCCCCATGATCCCCACGATGACCAGACCACCCCCTGACCTTCACCAGAATACCCAACAAAATCTCCCCTGACCTGATTCAACTACCCTCAACTACCCATCAAACCTGTGACCTGGCCCCACTGCCCATTAGCCTGATCGGGCCCGCCCCCTGACCATTGGACTGCTTCCCCACCAAAAACTAGCTGAAGACCACACAGCAAACTCCCAATGTGATCCAACTGCTCACTCGACACTCAAAAGCCTGAGCACTTAAGCACCATTTGAGAGTGACAGCCAAACACTCATTCACTAATCCAAACTCAATTTAAAAACTTATCTGAATGCAATAGTCTGTCATCTCCTTCCCCTGACTTTACCACACCCAGGAATCTTGGACATGTTGCACTGCCCATTGCTGCTTCTGTTAGGATAGGAATATCCTGAAAGAAATGGGCAGCATCATCAGATTGGGAAAAGCTTCATGGAAATCTAATTGGAAGAGCTTGCCAATAAGTTTTGTCTTAACTATTGCAAAGCAATCCTGGATGCCCATCTACATTGTACCCTTTGTTACTTAAAAAAAATCATTGAGACAATGTGAGCATTGTTGGATGAGCCAACATTTATTGTTTATCCCTAATTGTCCTTGAGAAGGTAGTGGTGAGCTGGCTTTTTTTTAAACTGTTGATAATTCATGTGGTGTACATATAACCTCAATGCTGTTAGTAAGAGAGTTCCAGGATTTTGACCCAGTGACATCGCATGTTAATATAATTCCAAGTCAAAATGGTGTGTGGTTTGGAGTGGAACTGAGGACATCCAACCTGAAGTCATCCAAACTTAAAGTCATCTATTGTCCATGTCTTATCTCACAGCAAGTCCCATTCCTAGCACACCTATGCTTGTTGAAATACATTGATTCCCGTTCAAAGAAATTTTGATTTTCAAATTCTCATCATTGTTTTCAAATTCCTTTTGGCTTCCCTCCTTAGCTCTGTTGTTTTTATCCAATCCCCAGCCATCTGAGATCTCTAATTCTGGTTCTCTTATGCATGCCTAATTTTAAATGTTCACTATTGGTGGATATGCTTTCAAACTCTCGGCTCCAAATTCTGCAATTTCCTCCCTTCAGCTGTCCACCTCTTTATCTCACTTTCCTTATTTCAGATTCTCCTTAAAGCCTACCTTTTCGACTGCACTTCGAGCCATCTGACCTAATATCTCCTGAAGTGGCTTGGTGCCGTGCTTTGTTTTATACACATATTTGAGAAGCACCTTGGAACATCTCAGTAAATTGTCAGCATTACATGAATATGTGTTGTTGGTACAGTAAGAAACAACTTCTGTTAGACTGGAAGGCTAGGATTCAGAGTCACAACTTAAAAGCAAATGCCAGACTTTTCAAAAGTGAAGTTAGCAAATACTTCTAAGCTGCAAAGAATAACATAAATTTGGAACTTTCTTCTTCAAATGGAAGTTGCTGCTAAGGTGATTGTTAAATTGAATCTGAGATTGATCATATTTTCTTAACAAGGCTTATAGGACAAGTGGAGGCTTATGGAGTTAGGTCACATGACCTCATTGAATGCTGGAACTTGCTCAAACATTAAAATGGCTGCTTCCTGTTCTAATATCTGCCTGCTTCAAGGTGCTTCTGCTCCATCAGTCATTGAGACCTTTAAATATTAATTTCCATCTAAGAGCCTTACTCTGCCATTCCTGTTATTATCCCTGTTCCTTCCAGGTTTCCAGGTAGCGGGGTGGGGAGCTATCCTCCCTTCAAGGAACTTTTCAAGGAGCGTGGGAACAACTTCACCACCTTCCCTGTGCCCCTACCCTGTGACCACCATCGCACAACCTGTCCTCCTGCAATTACTCACCTGTAACAAGGTATCCAGCAATGTTTCTAAGCCTCAGATGAGTATAGCCCTAGCAGTGGCCAGAACTTCCTCAGTAATAAAGCCATTCAATAGAACTGTCAGCCTTAGATTGACCATTTCTGATTGACAGGGCTTCCTCTTCCAGAGCCCTTGATCACATGGGAAGTGTCAGACACTGCTTTGCCAAATGCCTGAGTACACATGAAGCAATGGATTGTTCTGAACAAGGTGACATGCGGCTCTTGCCAGTGCTCCAGCCAACTGTCAAAACCCCCAGTGCCTCAATAAGTTTCTAGCCTATAATTGTGAGATCCAAACAAGGCATATTAATTCCTGTACATCACACAGGACTGTCTTAACTGTGGGCACAAGTGTTTCTTAAATGAGGTAATATCTGTATCCTGTGCATCTATAGGTAAATCCAACTAATAATGCAATTCTGCTGTTACTGTGCACTCAGCATGACTTCATGTATTTCCTTTTGACTTATATGATAACCTTACTTCACTCTCTTCAGAGTGAAAGAAATATGACTTGAGTGTGCTGTATTATGTGAAATTGCCAGTATTATGTGAAAAAGAAGTATGCTTCTGCATTATAGTAAAAATATTTCCAGGATATGTTTGACACACTAATACTGGAAGTGTTACAAATTGGAAATGATACAGCTGTGGAAAGTCTAACTGGACATTCAATCCTAGAATACACTAAAGTTTGAACTAATCATATTTGCATGGACTGACAACAAAATGATAAAACTGCAGATTTTTAGACATGCATTAATCGGCAAAATCAAGTTTTATTGATTCAGGTCAAGAAATCAAAACAAAAATTACTGACATATGATAGTTCTTCAGGAAAGCTGTCCTGTAAGTTCTGAAAGGATGAACAGTTAGAATCAGTGAATTTCAGATGTGAGAAGGCAGGGGAGAATTTTAACTATCATAAGTGAAAGGGAGAAGGAGAAGCCCAGCTTTGGACAAAGGTGAATATAGTTCCACAAACTGGCATAGGGTCAGGAACCTGTCCTGATCCTGCTCACTCTTGGGCTTAACTCGGGAGCTTACAAGACAGCAGTTCATGCCAGTGGTGTTGATGGATAAGTAATTTCAATATTTAAATCTCCATTTGACTCCAGTTTTAATGTGGATTTCTGGCTTCAAAGACCAGCATATTGTTTTTCTGAGCTGTGTTGAACTCACAAGGATCAATCAGATGAGAACAGAGGGAGAGATGCTGATTTAGTGAACCTGACAGGCTGGGAATCTTTGAACCATGTGAAACTGAATACAGTAGTTGCAGCCTCATCTAGGCAAGAGGTTGGTGCCCATAGTAATTCTGCTAAGTAAAATGAGCATGCTGTGGATCCAGGATAACTCAGCTGGAAATTCAGCATGTCTGCCAACATTTGTAGAGAGGGAAACAGAGTTAAGGTTTCAAATCCCATGACTATTATTAGCTTCTGACCTGCTGAATTTCTCCAGCAATGTTTTAATTCTTGTGAACGTATGCTTTCTTGCTTATCTCCAACTTCTTGGTCTTCCATACCATCCTTGACTACAGCATGGGAAAAGTTTCTGGAGCTGTACCTTGCACTTTTGATGAGATACCAGTAAAACAGTAACATCAAAACCACCAGCAGTTGGAACTGCAGAAGTAGCATTAGCAGCAGTACCACCTGCCTACTCTTCTGTCACATGCTGCACCACAGGACAAAGTAGTTGGGTGCAGACATTCAGATTGAAGGGGGTGAGACTCCCAACACAGACTCTCAACTCCCTTAACATGAGTACCAGTGCCTCAAGGGGCTCAGGCTTTCATGGTAGGCCGTTGCTGACATCTGCAGCTAAGAGCTCTTTTCCAGTGGGAGAGTACATGCATTACCAATGATGGACAAAGTGGCAATCCATGCCATGATCCATGCCAAGTTCTCCACCTTGCTGTCACACATTCTCTTCTCCTGCACAGAGAAAAAACAGACAACAGGCTGTGTTGAGATGAGAAAAGGACAGCAGTTTTGGGGAGTTAATGGGAGTGCAGAAAGATGATAGCAAAGGTCAGCACTGACCATTGAAATGGGGATTTGAGCAAGCATCTGGAGAGACAGAAATGACTTGGGATATATGGTTTTTGATCTGAGGAATGCCATGTGTGTGAATGGTGGAAAAGTTTGATACCCAACCGATTTACCCTCCTGAGGTCATTGAACATCTTGGGATACAGTCCTCCTGATCAAGGGGTCACACACCTATTGCTCACTTCCTCAGTCCCATGCCTGGTTGGTTCAGGAAGCTGGCTTATTTATATTGTCCATCACTTCACTTCTGCCCATCAGACCTCACAATTGAGCCTCCAAGTAAGAATTCAAGATTCAAGAGACTTTAACCTGTGCTTTAAACCAGTACTGCCACCTACACATTGAGATACTGGTCTACAGTATTTCGGTCTGTGGATGTCACTGCCCCTGAACATGCTTGCTCCTTATCCCTAAATAGCTTTCTTCAAATCATTATGTACTGTAACACTCCTTTACTTACATCTGTTCATATTAGATTATCAAATATGGCTCTCTCGTGGATTGTGTTAGAATGCTTCACATGTTCATTCGAGATTGGAGTTTGATATTGGAGACATATGATTAGTTGCATAATCATGATTTACACAAATCTTTCTAAACCACATCTCCCCTCTAAGTTTCTCTGAACTTGGTCTGCATTATTCCAGTAGTATATTTATATATACTACTGGATGAGTTGGACTGAAGGGTCTGTTTCCTCTTTGTTCTTTGATTAGACAGTAGATTTGGATTTGCTTAGTATAGCAAATTTCCTATTGACCTGCAACTTATGAATTCTTGATAAACTGGCAAAAATTATAAACCTCAATTACCTCGATGTTTACTGGATTATTCTGTCCAAATATTATAGTCTTTTAAATTTATTTACTTCAATGTAAATATACTTGTTGTTCAATTGAATGGCGACATGAGATGTCAACGGTTGATGTAATTTTGAGTCACTTTCTCCTCAAATACCATGATATCTGAGTAGTCAGTTGAGGGTGCAAGTGGGAAGATTATCTGTCTTTATTGAAGGCAAACTTGCATTATTACTTAAGTGATTTAAGCAGGTGTATTATTTAATTTAAGCACAATCTAAGCAAACAATAAAGTACAACAGTGATGTGCATCCCCCTGCATTACATTTCTATTACTTAGTGTGTGTTTTTATATTGATTACGTGAATGTCTTGATTATCCAGAATATTTGATCAATTGGCACATTCCTAATCTCATAGGTACCAGATAATAAAACGTTTACTGTATTTGTAGTGTTTAGTATCATTATTACCATTATTACTCATCACCATTATTTCCAACATAATTTATTTCCAGCACTCCCAATCTCAAAAGTCAAATCTCACTGATTAAGAAAATTTGTAACGCTGACACCATCTCCCAATCAGATTTGCCTGAGTTTGACACTAGAATGATGGTATTGCATGAATGGTTGAGAGGGATATGGGCCAAATGCTGGCAAATGGGATGACATTAATTTGGGAGATCTGGTCAGCGTGGATGAGTTGGACTGAAGGGTCTGTTTCCTCTTTGTTCTTTGTTTAGACAGTAGATTTGGATCAGCAAAGGCTTTGAGGGCCAAAGGGTCTGTTCCTGGGCTGTAAATTTTCCTTGTTCTCTTTAACTCTATTACCCAAGACTCTATGACATGAGACAACAGGTCTTGCTGCAATTGTAAAGAACCTTTGTGTATCCACACCTGGGAATATATAATTTTGTGTATAATTTTGATCTCCTTAACTTAGGAGTTAGTGCAACCAAGGTTCAACTGGCTGATTCCTGGAATTATCTTATAAGGAGAGATTGAGGGAACTGGGTCTGTATTCTTTAGAATTTTGAGCAGAGAGAGGTGATCTCATTAAAACAAATAAAATTCTTACTGGGCTTGACAGAATGGATAGGTGAAGGATGTTTCTTTTGGATAGGAGTCCATAACCATGGGACGTAGTCTCAGACAAAGGTGCAGATTGTTTAAGATTGAGTTGAGGAAAGCTACTTTTCATTCAGAGTGTGTTGAATTTTTAGAATTTTTTTCTCTTGAGAGCTGTTGAAACTCAGTCACTGAATGTGGCAAAGATGGAAATCAATAGATTTCTAGACATTAAAGTCATCGAGGGAAATGATGATAGTGTGGGAAACCGCATTGAAGTAAAATATCATCTATGATCTCATTAAATGGCAGAGTAAACAAACATGAAAGACCTAATGGGCTACTTGCATTCCTACTTCCTATACTCTGATGTTCCATGTAAAATTCTCCAGGCATCCTAAAGTGCTGAAAAGTATTATATAAATGCAAATCTTTATTTTCTTTCTTTATCACATCACCTTGCTTCAATCTCTCAGCATCAACATTTCAATGGTAATAAGCCATCTTAGGTACATTTGATCATGTTAAATTTTGGTTTAAAATTTTAAAAAAACACATCATACATCTGCAAAGAGAAAGTGTTCAGTAAATGGACATACATTTCTATGGTAATTTGTGTTCATTTTCAATTAAAATTGTCCTTTTTCTGAATGGTACTCCTTTCTACAGTTCTAACATTATTTACGTATTACGATTTGAGATATACTATACTCATAAACGTATACATAAATTAGCTTTATATATGCAACTTCAATGTGTCCTCTCCCTGGAGCTGATTCTATCTTTGACCTTGTGCTTCATATTTCAGTTTTGCTGCGATTTTTCTCCATATGTCATAACGTATAATGTTGATATTACTGACAGAAAGATGACCTAGTTAGCACTATTTGTCCTTCCACTATCATCTTCACTTTCTTCATCAATTTAACACGCCCTGGAGTTTTCATGATCTCTTTGCCACTTTTCTGCTTCCTATTTATGCACTTTCAACATTGTAGGTTGTTCACATTTTAAAATACTCATGTGCATTCCTCTCTTCTACATAATAGGTTTCGCTTTACTGTGATGATTTCCAAATCTTGTGTGTTGGGAATGACACGCAAATATTAACATTGTCCAAGGTTCCTTATTTTTCAACTTCTGAAAGACTTGAATCTATTTGTACTCTGCGACTGTGTATTTGACTTGAGCAGGATGTGTTACCTGATGTGGCAAGGCTTATGCTATTTCCTCTGGCATAAGAAACTGGGTCTGGATATTCTGGTATGAAAAAGTCTAACAGAAATGTATTATAGTTCACTACAATGTACAAACATAAATGCCTGGACTAATATTAATTTACACCAGAGAAGCCTGTTTCTATGTCAATGCACAGAATTAGTGGTCCATTATACACTCTGAGATGATCTCTTCTAGGGTGTTCCATGGATCACCACTTCCTGAGGTACATGTCTTTCAGGACACACATGGAACCAGCTTCCATGTTGATTTTAGCTTTTATGTGTATTGTCCTGTCCTTTCAGATATATGATATGAATGGCTGTAAAACTTTCTGACCACCTAAGACCATTAACATGTTCTGTGAGACATAGAATTTGGAAAATTGCCACCTTCTGAAATTAACTTGGTGACTCTGAACCTCACTGATGTGTTTGCATTTGTGCACTTTATTAAAACCTTTTTGTTGCTAATGTTGTACCATCTTTTTGGTCATCTGTGTTTTGTTCTGGGGATTGACTTGTCCTTTGGAACCAGATTTCCAGAGCATAACTGCCCAATGTCCTTTGGTGTCACATGCTTTACAAGATCAAGAAGGGCTGAATGGCTTTTGGCTAGGTGCAACAAACACCATCTGTTATAGATTTTGTTGGTTAGGTGCATTTACTGACTGTGGCAATAGTGTTAGCTTCACCTAAAGCATGTACATCTTCATTGTTGTTGGTCTGTCACTATGGCTTTATATTGTCCCCTTCCTCAAGTAACATGTCATTCCTATGGCCCTTTTCTCTTGCCCAAAAGATCCTTCCTGAAGGCTTTAATTGGTGCAGGGGTGATGACTAACTCAACGACTCTCTCTGATACTTCTTCCTTGATAAAAATGCACATATGTCCTTTGCTGCTGCATTGCCTGAAGAACTGGTCAATAAATTATCAAGTTTGCTATTTGTTGACATGAGTTGGAGTCTGTTAGTCCTGTAGTTAATTTCTACCTTGATCCAGAATTTTATTTTGGATCTTTCTGATCATCATAGAAAGATCAGATGTGTTAATTCAATCAATCCCCACCTTGCCACTGTCAAGCAAGATTTTTAGAGCTCTTTTTCTCAGGATAATCTATCATTTGGTCTATACAGTAGAGCTACATACTTTGTTTGAATAGCTCTAATTACATAAGGGTATTATTGCATACTGAGGTTTCTGCTATCTATGATTCAGCCCTAAAAACATTTAAACTGAGTGCCCTGCCCTTCTGATGGTGGAAATTAAAACTGCCCCTTCCTTCAAAACAAAGACTTAGTGGCTGATGTTGTAAGAGGCTGTTATTTACGTATCAACTGTCAGGAACAGAGCATTCCAGCTTTCTGTACTGCATTACATTGGCCTTGTGTCCTAGTTTAAAAGTAGACTTCAGCTATTTTATTATTTTTTTAATTGAAACAATCATAGGAATTTATTTTCTCATGGATTGATTTATTTAATTATTTATAATGTTTCAATCAAATAAATTAATTCTGTTTTTGATGGTTAATGCTTTATCTACAAATCTGCGCAGCTATCTGTACTCACAGAAATTGCTGCTGCTTAAGAATGAGGAACTCTCCCTTTGTCCAAAATCTTTGTTATCCAAATCTTTTGTCCAGTTAGTTTTCAATTCATTTTCCAAACATATGCCAACAAAATATTAGATTACTCTATGGATGGTTACTGCTGCTATCATTGTGTATGTTTATCTCTAACAGGGTGTTTTACCTGATGCGGTGATGCTTATATTATCATTCATGACATAAACTGAAAACAGACATTGTGAGATTTAAGAGTACAATAGATGTTTATTATAATTATTATATGCAAACATTACACTCTCCAGACAGATACATATCTGAGTTAATATTAAGCTACAACAAAGAAACATGCTTCCACTTGATTGTCATGCTTCTAGTGGCCCAAGATAAGATCAAACAGGAGACCTTTATACCTTCAGGTCACATGCTACGACATAGTGTTGATATCATAAGCATGATCTTAAATACTGACTGTGAGACATAACAAAATAGAGTACTTAGTTGTGGTAAGCCAACTGGTATATAGAGTTATATTGTTTTGATAGTAATGGATGAATAGTAGCCAATAAATGAGCAGCTGAGAAACTCAGATTTGTTCTATATCTACATTCCATTCCCAACCAAATACTGAAATGACGAAATCTGCTACAACTGCTAATAAAGAAGCAAATCTTAAATTGCTCTTTCCTGTTTTAGGTGGCTCCACAGATTAAAACTAGAATGATGTCATTTGGAACTACAATGGTAAGTTATCAGCCACAAGGTGACAAAGTTAATTTCTTCCGCATGGTCATCTCAAACCCAGCAGCTACACAAGAAGACATTGATTTCCTCATTGAGGAAATAGAGCGACTTGGACAGGACCTGTGACTGCAAGGTTCAAGATGTCTGCCCCAATACAATGGAGATGTTGCTATTGTGTGAATGTATTTCATTGTTTACCTCCCCCAAACTATCTGGTATGACATTCACCCTATCTACAGGGACTGGAGCTGAAAACTCCCTATGTGAAATCATGGAGATTAGAAGTTATTTAATGCAATTATACATTTTCTGAAGTTTTAAAAGGTATGAGTCATTGACAGCGTGTCGCACTTGAGACAAATTATCCTGAGGCATTAAGTGCTGAAATGATGTATTAACAGTAAATAGAGCATTTTAGAACCCATTTAGATATTTTGTTATGGTTCTCTGGCAGCCCCACTCCAAGCAGATGTTACACACCAAAAATTCACAGCATTTTTGTTATTGCTTATGAAGGCCTTTATCAGCAAAGCTTTTTTTAGGCTCCAAAAAGTGCAGATTTTTGCAGTTTTCTTTGCCCTATGAAATAGTCAATAATGGAGATTTAATTCATTAATTTACTCTCGTCAACTAAATGTGATAAAAATTGTTTAAAAGATCTGTGCTTCAGGTTTGTGAAATCATTATTACTTTGTCTCTGCTTTAAAGTGTCAAATTCAGATAGTCTATATTTATTTTGATAGAGAAGGAAAAAAAAGTTTTCATAATTTTAGTTGCCATGCTTGAAATTGAAAGTTAGTGTTTGAAATCTTCAGACCAGGAGTTTACACACACAATGTACACCAGTGATGTTGCTCTTCATGCTATAAAGAAATGGCAATTGAGAACTTTGTTGACAACTGGATAGTGTTCAGTGTCTGTGAAAGTGTTTCCTTTGTAGAACTTGAGTAATGTCTAGTTCACCTCAGATTGAGGCTGTGCACTTTAGAATCAAACTGTACTGTGTTGAATGATAGTGTTTTAATGTACCGTAGTATATTGTTACCACACTTGGTATATTTAGATTTGGTAACAGGAAGTTTGAATTAGAACTCTGACTTGGTTATCCACACCCAACATGCTCAAATTTGCATTAAATCTTATAAGCTAGTATTTAAGTTTTGTCAGTGAGGAGGTCTTGCCTCCAGCACCAACACAAAATGTGCTATTTAACTAATCGGTCAAAGCATACTGATATAACAGACTTGTGAATATAAAAAGGATATTCTCATGCGAGTTGGATTTCACTCATGCAATCAATGTGAAGGCACATTTTTTTTAAAAAAAATCACTGATGGGTCCATCTGACTCCAGTCAGGTCTCTCATGATAATATAAGCAAATTGTCCTTGAATTTGATAGGTGGGGTCTTTTACAGTACAATGTTAAACATGACAGAGGAAGGCTTAGCAAGGATATCAAGAAATTCATTTTTATACAAGAATGATCAGCACTTGAAACAATTTCCTTAACAGAAGCAAGGACTGTAAAGTTATTTAAGAGCTACTTAAATGTTCAGTGGAAGGAATTTACATTAGTTCAGGTGGATGAACCAAAGTGGTTTAGATGTCCTCCCTTAACTAAATATATCTCACATTTTTGTAGTATATAGAGTTCATCCAAGGATAAGAATCTGTGGTGACCAACAGTGTAAGTTAGTTTATCTATCCGAATTTCCCAATCTGAAACAACAGTTGCTACTACCATCTCCAAATAAATAAAACAAACTAATTTATCTTGCTATTTTTATTAACGGGGTATTATAATACAGTAGATGTGCCCATCAAACCTGTAGATCTGAGAGAGAGAGAGAGAGAGAGAAAGAGAGAGTGAGAGAGAGAGAGAGAGAGAGAGAGAGTGAGAGATCTCCAAGTTCTTACTTGCCCTGCATCTAATGTCCTTTAGAGAAGGAAATCTGCCATCCTTACCTGGTCTGGCCTACACATGATTCCAGACTCACAGCAATGTGGTTGATTCTCAACTGCCCTCTGGGCAAATAGGGATGGGCAATAAATGCCCATCATCCTGTGAAGAAAAGGAAAAAAATCATCTGTATAGCCTTTACTTACTATATGTTCACATATTATTCTCCTTCTCCTATTAATAAACTATTATGAATACTGCCCCTAGTCCTGTTCCTGGCAGATAATTCCAGACCCTATAAATTCCTTTCTTCTTTGGTGATTTCAAAATCATGAGAGTTATATTTCCTGATCACCCTGGAGAAACCATTTGAACTGTGAAGAATATTTCTCAAGTTTTTCCTAGATTTACAATGCAATACCAGACTGAATTCCTGTGGGAGTTGAGCTCGATGCTCTCCACAGTTATGTATGTAATCCCATTAATATCAAACCATGAAGCTATTGTTATCAAAAATACCAATAATGAGCTAACATGCTAAATGCTGATTTACTCCCGTGCACAGAAAGACAAAACTTACCCGAGGGATACTACCTCGTCTGGGATTATCCAAAATACTTACCCACCTTCAATTGCTGGGCTTCAGAATCAGATTTAGACGTCTTAATGACATTTGGATTCTTTTCCCAAACCGAACCTCAAACTGAATGAATTATTTTACATCAAATCCCCAACGTCCGTTACTTTTATTTTTGATCAGATTATTTCAGTTACATGGCCATGGTTCTTTTGTTGAATTATCAAATACAGTAGTGTTTAATTCTAGTGAAGTATATCTTATTGTAATTAAAATTAAAGTATTTAGCAATATTAGCTTTTAAAAGCTCAGGTTAGCCCACCCTGGTTAAGTAGAGTTTTGATCAGACATGTGAAACACGTCCATGTCACAAATGGATATCATTAGTCTTGTGATGTCTGCTACTCCATCAAGTGTATACAGTATTTACTATGTTAAATTTCAATGTGATACACCGATTTTAAGGGAATCAAGAGGCATGGGAAGGAAGTGGGAACATGGATTTGAAATAGAGGTTCAGCCATGATCATATTGAATGGCAGAACAGGCTCGAGGGGGCCAAACAGCCACCTCTTGCTCCTTGTTTCTACATGTCTATGTCGTGTCACTCTTATGGGTATATTGACCATTTGTGCGATATTCTATTTATGTGGCATTTCTCTGATGCAGCAGCTAAATAAAGACTTCATCCTCCACCATTGGCAAATAATGCTTAATAAATTTATGCATGCTAAATGGTTGGCATTAAGACATCCTTATATAACGAAAATCATATGGTTCACCCTGTATGAACTATATATTAAGCCACTTAGATTATCAGAGATTAGTTACACAAATGTTATCAGTGAATACATTTTTTAAAATATTCATATTCTGATAACTACTTACTGAAAATATGTGCTCAATGATCCTTCACATAAACAGTATAAGACCATGTACAAATGTACAAAATAGGAGCAGAAGTGGATTCGAGAGCTTGCCTTGTCATTCAATAAGGTCAATTGGTGTTCTGCATCACCTCCACTTTCCTGCTTGCTCCCCATTCTACTTAACTCAGTGAGGCATCAAATTCTCTCCATCATAGCCTTCAATATATTTAATGATGACATGTACACTACATTTTGGAATAGAGAATTGCAGAGGTTCGCAGCCCTCACAGTGTAGATGATTCGCCTCATCACAGTCACAAATGATTGTACTCTTTTCTGAAGACTGTGCTCCAGTTCTAGATTTCCCAAGCAAGGGAAACAAACTCTCCGTATTTCCCTGTCAAGTCCCTTCTGAATCTTGCCTGTTTCAGTGAAATCACCTCTCTTTCTTCTAAATTCCAGAAAACATAAGCACAACTTACTCAGCCTTTGATCATAGGACAACCATCTCAATCTAGATCCCAGTCTAGTGAATTTTTCCTGTAAGATCACCAAGGCAGATATGTCCTTCCTTCAATATTGAGACCAAAACTGTGCTTACTATTCCAGCCCTAACTGCAGCAATACTTCATCATTCTTTTATTTCAGCATCCTTGCAATAAGAGTCAGTTTGCCATCTGTCTTCTGAAATATTTGTTACAATAGTATGTTAACTTTCTGAGTTTGTGTACAAGTAGACCCAAATGTCTGTAAAGATCAATGATACCATTTACATTCCAGCATTGGCTCCAGAAGACAGTGAAAAGCATTAACATAATAAACCTGATGTTCATAAATGATCTGGACAGATAAACTCAAAGATGTGGTCAAATTAGCATATGGTATCAAATTAGATTGGTTAGTGAAAGTGAAAGAGGTATTCCAGAAATTATAAAATAACTTGAGCAAGCTATACAATAGACAATAGGTGCAGGAGTGGGCCATTTTGCCCTTCGAGCCTGCACCATCATTCAATATGTTCATGGCTGATCATCCTTAATCAGTATCCTGTTCCTGCCTTATCTCCATAACCTTTGATTCCACAATCCTTGAGAGCTCTATCCAGCTCTTTCTTAAATGAATCCACAGACAGGGCCTCCACTGCCCTCTGGGGCAGAGCATTCCACACAGCCACCACTCTCCGGGTGAAGAAGTTTCTCCTCATTTCTGTCCTAAACGGTCTACCCCTTATTTTTAAGCTGTGTCCTCTGGTTCGGCACTCACCCATCAGCAGAAACATGTTTCCTGCCTCCAGAGTGTCCAATCCTTTCATAATCTCTCTTTCATGTCTCAATCAGATCCCCTCTCAGTCTTCTAAACTCAAGGGTATACAAGCCCAGTCGCTCCAGTCTTTCAGAGTAAGGTAATCCCACCATTCCAGGAATTGACCTAGTGAACCTACACTGCGCTCCCTCAATAGCCAGTATGTTTTCCCTCAAATTTGGAGACCAAAACTGCACACAGTACTCCAGGTGTGGTTTCACCAGGGCCCTGTACAGCTGCAGAAGAACCTCTTTGCTTCTATACTCAGTCCCTCTTGTTATGAAGGCCAGCATGCTATTAGCCTTCTTCACTACCTGATGTACCTGCATGCTTACCTTCATTGAGTGGTGTAAAGAACATCCAGATCTCTCTGTACTGCCCCTTTACCTAAATTGATTCCATTTAGGTAGTAATCTGCCTTCCTGTTCTTGCCACCAAAGTGGATAACCATACATTTATCCACATTAAATTGCATCTGCCATGCATCTGACCACTCACCTAACTTGTCCAGGTCACCCTGTAATCTCCTAACATCCTCCTCACATTTCACCCAGCCACCCAGCTTAGTATCATCAGCAAATTTGCTAATGTTATTGCTGATACCATCTTCTATATCATTAACATATATTGTAAAAAGCTGCCGTCCCAGTACTGATCCCTGCAGTACCCCACTGGTCACTGCCTGCCATTCTGAAATGGAGCCGTTTATCACTACTCTTTGTTTCCTATCAGCCAACCAACTTTCAATCCAAGTTAGTACTTTGCCCCCAATACCATGCGCCCTAATTTTGCTCACTAACCTCCTATGTGGGACTTTATCAAAAGCTTTCTGAAAGTCCAGGTACACTACATCTACTGGATCTCCCTCGTCCATCTTCAGAGTTATATCCTCAAAAAATTCCATAAGATTAGTCAAGCTTGATTTCCCCTTCATAAATCTATGCTGACTCTGACCTATCCTGTTACTACTATCCAGATGTGTCATAATTTCATCCTTTATAATAGACTCCAGCATCTTTCCCACTACTGAGGTCAGACTAACTGGCCTATAATTTCCTGCTTTCCCTCTCCCACATTTCTTAAAAAGTGGTACAACATTAGGCACCCTCCAATCCGCAGGAACTCATCCCAAATCTATTGAACTCTGGAAAATAATCACCAACGCATCCACGATTTCTCGAGCCACCTCCTTCAGTACCCAGGGATGTAGACCATTAGGCCCCGGGGACTTATCAACCTTCAGACCTAACAGTCTCTCCAACACCAATTCCTGGCAAATATAGATTCCCTTCAGTTCAGGTCCTTCAGCCACTGTTAACTCAGGGAGATTGCTTGTGTCTTCCCCAGTGAACACAGATCTGAAGTACCAATTCAATTCTTCTGCCATTTCTTTGTTCCCCATAATATATTCCCCTGTTTCTGTCTTCAAGGGCCCAATTTTAGTCTTAACCATCTTTTTGTCTTTCACATACATAAAAACTTTTACTACCCTCTTTTATATTATGTTAGCTAATTTATTATTATTATTACCTTCGTACCTCATTTTTTCTCTGCATATTTCCTTCTTAGTAATCCTCTGTTGTTCTTTAAAAGCTTCCCAGTCCTCTGTTTTCCCACTTATCTTTGCTATGCTATACTTTTTCTCTTTTAACTTTATATGTTTTTTAACTTCCCTCTTCAGCCACGGCCACCCATGCCTCCTCCTAGGATCTTTCTTCCTTTTTGGAATGAACTGATCCCGCAACTTCTGCATTATACACAGAAATATCCACCATACAATTGTATGGAACAATGGTAGATGAGATTAATGCAGAAACATATTAAACGCTGCTTATAAATTTAGCAAGCTGTGCAAAAACCAGCTGAGAATTAAGCCAAACAAGATCAGGAATCTAAATAAATCTGATAAGCATGTCCATTCGGTTCAGAGCAGCAATCACCATTCCAATCAGAGACTGAATTCCATAGTCAAAACAGACTATCAATCAGAGGAGGTAGTGGTGAAAATGCATCATTTGACAGCTTGGTTACACTTTGGAACAAAAACAGAAATTGCTGGAAAGCTCAGCAGGTCTGGCAGCATCTGTGAATAGAAATCGGAGTTAACATTTCAGAACTCGTCAGAACTTATACTTTGGGCACTGTATTCTGTTTCAGTGACTAGAAATTAAAGATATGTTTCAGCACAGGTGGCTGTATGGAGAAGGGCAGCAAGATTGATGTAAAAGCTTCTAAATTATTGGGAAGGACTGGAGATACTCAACCGAGAATGGAGCTATCAGTGTGGTAATCTTATAAAGATAAATAAGATATTTCAGGATATGAGCATGTAATCCAGAATATTGTTTTATGCTGGAGTAATAGAAGAATAGGGTAAGATAGTGGCTAGCATTGCTACTTTACAGTGCCAAGGACTGCGTTTAGTTTTAGCCTCAGGTGACTATCTGCGTAGACATTGCACGTTCTCCCATGTCTGCGTGAATTTCCTCCCGCAGTCCAAAGATGTGCAGGTTAGGTGGACTGGCCATGCTAAATTGCCCATAGTGTCCAGGAGTGTGTAGGTTAGTTGGATAAGCCATGAGAAATGCAGGAATAGGGCAGGGGGTAAGCCAGAGTGGGATGCTCTTTGGTGAGTCAGTGTTGACTTGCAGGGCCAAATTGCCTGTTTCCACACTGCAGGGATTCTATGGATAAGAAAGGAACATGATCTCAAATGATATTAGCTAATTTTAACTCTGATATAAGGAAATAGTTCTCTAAAAAAGAATGATCAACCGTTGCAACAAATTTCTACATGGGCCCATTACAGGCAAAATCCATTAAGGATTGAAGAAAAGGTTTGATGTACAATGGTGGGCAGTTGGAATGTCAAGGTAAATGAATCAAGATAGACCCATTAGCCTTTCTTACTTGTAATTATCTTGTGATCTTACATACATGTAATGATTCTAGTAGTGCTGATAATGTCCAAATGGCTGCTGTAAATAAGATGAATTTAGAAACATAACTTTAACTCCACAATGATCATAGCTGGACTGACTGATGCCTAACCTAGATTAAAGATGACTCACTTACACATCACATAAGACTTGAAGAACTTTGCTAAAATGATTTTCCCAAAGTTGCACTAACAACTGTGAAATTATATTTTGGTCACTCTGACCTCATGCATTGCATTTTGCTAAAACATTACCTAATTGATGATTTTATTTAAAACGATAACTTCAGCTTATCAAGATCTAATGTGAATTAGTATGTTGGGTTGGAGAAGACCAATGACTGAACAAACTGTGTAACTGTCTTAGTCACGTCCATTTAACAGGCTAGGATATGCATTCCATTTATTTAGCAGGATCTACAGAGTAAAAAAAGTGTGAAGTCAAAAAAAACTTGTTGTGAAGTGATTTTCTTGCATCTAATATATATTTTGCAGCATTCTTTCCAATATGGAACTGTGTTTTGGAATCTGAATAGTAAACACTGTCCTGTGTCTTGCCTGTTAAGATGCTTGTTGTATATCCAGCCAGCTGCAGGTACAGTTTGACCTGTAATAAAGAACTTTAGTGTTTATTACTTTGTCTGTTTTGTTTATTTTTCAGAAAATAGAATTAATCACGCTAAGATTGATAAATGGAAAAACAATTGCCTGGTACAGCAGATTTATTTCACAGACTTGGAAAGCTGAAAATGCAAAATGTGTAACACTCGATGTTAGAAACTTTGGATCAAGTTTGTATCCAAAGTTATCATAGATAAGACTTTAATCAAATACAGTATTCAATTTTCTCATCATTATGTAATTGTAATATACAAATGAACTGTTGCTTGAGTTAATTTACTTTAACCGGAAAAACCACACATAGTATTTCCCACCAAGAATCAACATACACCTGGAGAACAGTTTTGGAAATCCTGATTTTCTGTTGTAATTGAAGTGCATTCATAACCAAGGGCCAGGGCCCATCGTTTGCTGATCCACATGACTAGTCACTTCCAAGTAGCATAAGCAGCATATAATAGACAGAGCTAAATGATCCCACAGCCAATGGACTAGATCTAAGTTCTGCTACATCCAGCCACGAAGGGTGGTGGGCAATAGGAGGAACGATAGTAAATGTCTCTGTCCTCAATCATATGGGTATCCAGCACATCAGTAAAAAAGATAAGACTAAAGCATTTGCAACAGGCTTCAGCTAAAAGTGGCAAGTGAATGATCCGATCTCAGCCACCTCCTGAGGTTCCCAGCATCAAGGATTCCAGTCGTCAACCTGTTCATTCATTTCAAATATCAAGTCATGGCTAAAACCACAAGATACTTCAAAATCTACAGACTCTGACAACATTCGGATATAATACTGAAGACTTGTGCTCCAGAGGTAGACCCATCCCTAATCGTGCTGTTCCAGAATACTCATAACATTGGCATATACCTAGAAATGTAGACAATTGCCCAGAGATATCCTAGTCATCCCAGCCCATTACAGGACTTTCAATTTATTTTCAATCATCAGCAAAGTGATGGAAGGGGTCATCGACAGTGATACAAAATGCCACTTACTCAGCAATAACCTGCTTCCTGGAAGTCACTTTCAGTTCCTTAAGAGTCATTAATTTCCTGACCTCATTACAACCGTAGTGCAAACAAAAGAGTTGAATTCAGACATGAGCAACAGTGGTGGAATGGCAATGTCTAATGATTACCAACTACTGAGGGTTTCTTATGCTTCATTCAATCTGGGCATTGCTGGCTAAGTTAGCATTTATTGTCCAGACTTCAGCTAAAAGTTAACCACATCGCTATGGTTAAGGTATCACATGTATGCCAGGCCAGGTAAGGATAGCAATTTTTCTTCCAAAGGACATTAGTACAATTGATAGTGATTACCATGAGACCAGCTTATTTTTATTGAATCCAAATTTCACTATCTGCTGGAGTGGAATTTAAAATGTTCACAAAACATTTGTCTGGACTTCTGAATTACTAGGCCAGTGACATCACCACTTCCCCTTGTTTCACACTGATATGCAGCAAGACTTGGACGATATCCAGGCTTAAGCTGTTAAGTGAGAAGTAACATTTCCATCTGTGAGGTGCCAGGTAATGACCATCTCCAAAAAGCCTCATCAAATCATTTCTCCTTTAAATTCAGTGACATTGGCATCACTGAATTCCACACTACCAAAGTTCTGGGAAGCATCAGAAACTGAGCTGGACTAGTCACTGTCTACAAGAACAGGTAGATTAGATTACTCTTTAGATTACTTACAGCGTGGAAACAGGCCCTTCGGCCCAACAAGTCCACACCGACCCGCCGAAGCGCAACCCACCCATACCCCTACATATACCCCTTACCTAACACTACGGGCAATTTAGCTTGGCCAATTCACCTGACCCGCACATCAAGTAGCTCAGTTCCCATGTCCCCAGTGCTTGTGTACCGTTTACAAGGCACACATTAGGAGAGTGACAGAATGCTTGCCTGGATGAATGCAGTTCCAACAATACTCAAGAATCTCAACGCCATCTAGGACAAAGCAGCTCACTTAATGAGCATCCCATCCAAAAGTATTCATTTCATCCTCCGCTGAGTCACAGTATTAGCAGTGTGTACCATTTATAAACAGCACTGCAACAAATTGTTAAGGCTCCTTTGACAACATTTTCCAACCACAACTTCAAACATTTAGAAGGTCAAAAGCAGCAGAGACATGGGTCACAACTACCACCCAATACAGCATCCTGACTTGGAATTATACTTGTTGCTGGGTCAAAATCCTGGAATTCCCTTCTAAACACAACTTTGGGTAAACCTATAGTACATGGACTGTACCACTTTCACAATGTTGATTAGAGATGGGCAATAAATGCAGGCTGAGCCAGTGACACCCACATCCTAAGGACAAACACAAAAGTTAACATGGTGAGTTCCCATAGTGGTCAGGAATTTCTGAAACTAGATCCAACAGCAATAACAGGATGGAAGTGGACAGATATATGTGAATTTGTGGGGTGGAGGCAAAGCCCTTCCATCCAGGTGATAAATTTCACAGCCAATGTTAGCGCAGTAAAGGATACCACAGTGAACAGTGTATCCTGTAGATCATACAAGCTGCAGCCTGGAGGAGGCTAGTCTTCACCCTAATGACATGAATTGCAGTGAGGTTATACTGCCTTCTCCTGAATAATGTGGCTTGGCAGCAGTACTACTGATCAAACTGGTCAGATTCTAAAGGACATAGCAGCTGGACTGGGCCTGCAACAGTTGGTGAGGGAACCAACAAGAGGGAAAAACATACTTGCCCTCATCCTTACCAATCTGACAGCTGTAAATGCATCTGTCATTGACAGTATCAGTAAGAGTGACCACTGTACAGTCTTTGCGGAGATGAAGTCTCGCCTTCACATTGAGAATAACCTCCATCGTGTAGTGCAGCATTATTATCATGCTAAATGGGACAGATTTTGAACAGACCTGGCAACTCAAGACTGGGCATCCGTGAGGTGCTGTGGGCCATCAACAGCAGCAGAATCATACTCCATGTAATCTCATGCCAGGGACATCCCCACTCAACAATTACGATCAAGCCAGGGGATCAACACTGGAGATGGTAGGAGGGCATGCCAGGAGTAGTACTTGAAAATGAGATATAAACCTGGTGAATCTACCAAACAGGATTAATTGTATACTAAACAACATAGGCAGCAAGTGTTAAACAGAGTTAAGAACTCCCACAACTATTGGATCAGATTTAAGCTCTGCAATCCTCTACATCCTGTTTTGAATGGTGATGGACAATTAAACAAATCACTGGATGAGGAGGCTCCACAAATCTTCAATGAGGGAAGATCCCAATACATCACTGCAAAAGATAAGGCTAAAGCATTTGTAGCAATTTCCAGGCAGAAGTGCCAAGTGGATGATCCATCTCAGCCTCCTCCGGTGATCTCCAACATCACGGATAGCAGTCTTGGTCAATTTGATTCATTCCATGTGACATTACGAAATGGATGGAGGTGCTGGGTACTATTGTCCCTGACAACATCTTGGTAATGATACTGAAGATTTGTGCTTCAGAACTTGCTACACCCAAAGCCAAGTTCTTCCAGTACAGTTACAATGCTGGCATCTACCCGACAAAGTGGGAAAATGCCTCGGTATATCTGTACACAAAAGGCAGGACAAATCTAACCGGGGCCAATTACCATCCCATCAGTCTACAGTTCATTATCAGTAGAGTGACAGAAGGCGTCAATAGTGCAATTAGGCTGCACCTGCTCAATGATGACCAGTCTGCGTGCTTCCAGGGCCACTCAACTCCTGCCCTCATTACAGCTGTTGTTCAAACATGGACAGAAGAGTTGAACTCCAGAGGTGAGGTGAGAGACATAGCCCTTGACATCAAGACGATATTTGACCAGATGTGGCGTCAAGGAGCCTAACAAAACTTGAATCAGTGAGTATCAGAGATGAACTCTCTGTTGGTTATTTCATACCCAGCAGAAAATTGGTTGTGGTTGCGGAAAGTCAGGACAGTTCAGCTTCAGGACATCTCTTCAGGGGTTCCTCAGGGTCATGTTCTAGGCCCAACCATCTTCAGCCCTTTATAAATGATCTTTGCTCCATCATAAGGTCAGAAGTGGGAATCTTCACTGATGATTGCATGATGTTGAGCACCATTTGTGATTCCTGAGACACTGAAGCAGCTCATTTTAAATGCAACAAGATGTGGACAATATCCAGGCTTGGGCAAGTAACAGTCGCATGGCACAAATGCCAGACAATGATCATCTTCAAAAAGAGACAATTTAACCACCACCCTTTGATATTTAATGATATGAACATCACTGAATTCCCCCACTATCCAGATTCTGTGGGTTACCTTTGACCAGAAACTCAGCTGGACTCATCACATAAACACAGCAGCTAAAAGAGCAGGTCAGATGAAATACTGACCTCCTGACTCCCCAAAGCATATCTACCACCTGCAAGGCACAAGTAAGGAGTGTGAATGGAATACTTTCCACTTGCTTAAAGAGTACAGTGATGAGAACACTCAAGAGACTTGGAGGACAAAGCAGCCAACATCCATAAACATCCACTCCCTCCATGGCCAATGCTCAGTAACAGCAGTGTGTACAATCTACAAGATGCACTGCAGAAATTAGACAGTGATCCTTAGGCAATATCTTCCAAACCCATGATCCAAGGACAAGGGTAGCACATCCATGGGAACACCACCACCTGCAAGTTCCCCTCCGAGCCACTCATCATCCTGATTTGGAAATGTATCGCCATTCTTTTGCTATTGTTGGATCAAAATCTTGGAATTCCCTCCCTTAGGTATCATGGATTAACCTACAGCACATGGACTCAAGGAGGAAATTCACCATCACCTTTTCAAGGGCAACTAGGGACAGTGACTGGCTCAGCCACTGACACCCTTGTCCCTTGAGCAATTATTTATAAAAAAAGGTGCCATCCTCTATACGGAAATGAGAGTATAGCAAATGGTCAAGAAACAGCAAGTGGGAATAGGGGATTCTTTCTCAGGTTGGTGCCTGTGACCATTGAAGTATCACAGAGATCAATGTTAGGACCACAATTGTTTACAATAAACATTAATGACTTGGTGGAAGGAAGCAGACATACTGTAGCTGGATTTGCAGACCATACAAAAGGTGCAAAGGCAGTTTTTGAGGAAGACAGAAGCAATTTACAGAGACATTGATAGGTTAAGTAAATGGTCAAAAAGGTGGCCGATACAGTATAACATGGAAAAGGTGAAGTTGTTCAGTTTGGAAGGCAGAACAAAAAGAACCAAATATTATTTAAATGGAGAAAAACTGTAGAAAGCTGCAACACAAAGGCACTTGATGATTTGTGCATGAAACATAGAAAACTAGCCAACCAGTGCAGCAGGTTACCAGGAAGGCTAATGGAATGGTGGCTCTTATTTCAAGGGGGTTGAAGTATAAGAGTAAGGAAGCCTTCCTGCAACTGCTCAAGGTGCTGGTGAGACCAGATCTAGAGTAATATGAGGCTCAAGGGGTCCTACACTTATTCATATTTCTTGTGGTCTTAAAGTCTCTGCAGTGGTCACTTTTACTTTTGCAATCATGGATCAATATGGTAAAGACTGTGACAACCAAGTCACTTTCTTGTATTATTTCACTCACATCCCAAAAGGCCCTAGTTACCAGTTATGTCCTTCAAAGTGCCACTAGCATAGTCAATGGGGATGTGACCAAGTCACTTTTGGCAGAGAATGTTAAAGTTCCTCACCCGACATGCATTCAAATATTAAATTCATTCTTTTCAAGCATTCTCCAATGAAAGCCAGATCTAACAAACCCATGGTTGTGCAGGAGCATGCTGGAGGAAAATGTGACTAGAAAGTTAGATGGAAATAAAAACCCCAGGTAGGATTATTTCATTTCTGCGTGAAAGCAGACTGCTATGGACGCTGGATATCTTAACGAGAACAGAGAATCCTGGAGAAATTTGGCAGTTTTGGCAGCTTCTGTGGAGAGAGAAACAGAGTTAATGTTTTGAGTCAGATGTGACTCTTCAGAACATTTTGCTTGGTATTATTTGAGTATTTAATTCACTGGCACTTCACTTCCAGGTATGCCCACCTTGAAGAAAGTGCTACGACTCTGTCCTATTGGAGTTCCATTTGAAACTTCAGCTTGTTCACCTTTATTGCTTTCTAGTTATCTCCAACTGTTTGAATGAACAATTCTGAAGAAGCATTGAACTTGAAACATTAACTCTGTTTCTCATCCACAGATACTGCCAGACCTGCTGTGTGTTTCCAGCATTTTATTATTTCGTAACCACTTGAGGAATTTTTTTTTTAAATGTGTCTTTACCGAGTGTTTTTCAGGGCTTTGGTACAACCCAATTAAGTACTTTTTGAAGTGTAGCCACCATTGTAATTTAGGGAATTGTGGCAGCTAATGGATAGACAGAGAAGTTTTTTATCAACAGCAACGGGATACATAAACAGTTTGATTCAGATATGAAGTGTCCTGAAAATGTCACAGCTGGAAAGTAGAACCATTTTCCATTCTTCATTCCTGATATCCCTCATCTTTAAAACAAAAATGCACTTCAAAGCAAATCTCTGTTTAACAGGTGCCCACAAAACTGGAACTGGCCACGATGCATCTTCATAAAAGGTTCAGCCTTTCTTTTAAAAACCAATGGCGACAAATTGCTTGCACAACTGTTACAGAGCCGTGGAATTATTATAGGTTAAAGGTCTATATTTACTGTCTTTTAAAAAAATGCTGAATTGATTAACCATGTCCATTGTCCAAACTTGTCATTTTTTCAAGCTTAAGCTGTACAGAACCTTTCACAGATTTTCCTGCTGTTTTCAATTAATCTGCAGAAAGTCAAGGAAACATGTTTTCCTGCTTAGCCACAGGAATCGGCAAGTAACGCCTCAGGCGACTGACTGTGTGGAGTTTGCACGTTCTCCCCGTGTCTGCGTGGGTTTCCTCCGGGTGCTCCGGTTTCCTCCCACAGTCCAAAGATGCGCGGGTCAGGTGACTTGGCCACGCTAAATTGCCCATAATGTTAGGTAGGAGGTAAATGTAGGGGTATGGGTGGGTTGCGCTTGGGCGGGTCGGTGTGGACTTGTTGGGCCGAAGGGCCTGTTTCCACACTGTAAGTAATCTAATCTAATTGTCCTGAATGATGATCCTTTGCACATTTATTTTTCGCTATGTGAAATAGTCATGAATCATTAGACCTGTAGATGGTGCTATCGCTGCATATGATAGAGGCAGCACCATTCTGTCATGATTCTTGGTAGCACATAACCGCTTTTTCTCATTTAGCTCACTTGCAAACACAGAAGGCCAGCCCACTTCGGTGAGTGAGGGGACCCCAGGCTGCAACTCTTAGCTGATGATGGACAGAGGCCCCACAGCCAAGAGCTGCTAGCTCCATCAGTGCATCAGCAGCTCTACAGACACAGCAGACAGCAACATGGGTGACCATTGCTGAGTCTGCAACACCAGTGCTCGAGTGCCACAATAACTCAGTGCCAGACACATTTGAAAGGAGGTGCATTTGGTTGGTGGAAGCCACCAGGCAATATACCCCAGTGTTAGGGGACAGTGGAGAGAGGTACTGGTGGGTGGCAGGTGGAGATATGGTGCACCATGGGGTTCCAGTGCTGCTGGGGTACTCTCCAGGGGTGTCTATAAGAGAGCTTTCCACCATGGAACCAGTTCAAAAGATGGCAGGTTTCATCCAGCAGTCTCCCATTTGAGAGATGGCCTCTCCAATATTGGCAAAATGCCCATGGAGCTGGAAAGCTACCTGCACTTGACCACTAAAGTCATTTACTGCAAATATGTTGCTGGTCAAAGCACAGCAGGAATAGAGAATTCGACGTTTCGAGCATAAGCCCTTCATCAGGAATAAGAGAGAGTAGCCAATCAGGCTAAGATAAAAGGTAGGGAGGAGGGACTAGGGGGAGGGGCGATGGAGGTGGGATAGGTGGAAGGAGGTCAAGGTGAGGGTGATAGGCCGGAGTGGGGTGGGGGCGGAGAGGTCAGGAAGAGGATTGCAGGTTAGGAGGGCGGTGCTGAGTTGAGGGAACCGACTGAGACAAGGTGAGGGGAGGGGAAATGAGGAAACTGGAGAAATCTGAATTCATACCTTGTGGTTGGAGGGTTCCCAGGCGGAAGATGAGGCGCTCCTCCTCCAGCCGTCGTGTTGTTATGTTCTGCCGGTGGAGGAGTCCAAGGACCTGCATGTCCTCGGTGGAGTGGGAGGGAGAGTTAAAGTGTTGAGCCACGGGGTGATTGGGTTGGTTGCTTCGGGCGGCCCGGAGGTGTTCTCTGAAGCGTTCCGCAAGTAAGCGGCCTGTCTCACCAATATAGAGGAGGCCACATCAGGTGCAGCGGATGCAATAGATGATGTGTGTGGAGGTACAGGTGAACTTGTGGCGGATATGGAAGGATCCCTTGGGGCCTTGGAGGGAAGTGAGTGTGGAGGTGTGGGCGCAAGTTTTACATTTCCTGCGGTTGCAGGGGAAGGTGGCGGGGATGGAGGTTGGGTTGGTGGGGGGTGTGGATCTGACGAGGGAGTCACGAAGGGAGTGGTCCTTGCGGAACGCTGATAGGGGAGGGGAGGGAAATATATCCTTGGTGGTGGGGTCCGTTTGGAGGTGGCGGAAATGACGGCGGATGATACGTTGTATGCGGAAGTTGGTGGGGTGGTAGGTGAGAACCAGTGGGGTTCTGTCTTGGTGGCGGTTGGAGGAGCGGGGCTCAAGGGCGGAGGAGCGGGAAGTGGAGGAGATGCGGTGGAGGGCATCGTCGATCACGTCTGGGGGGAATTTGCGGTCCTTGAAGAAGGAGGCCATCTGGGCTGTGCGGTGTTGGAACCGGTCCTCCTGGGAGCAGATGCGGCGGAGACGAAGGAATTGGGAATATGGGATGGCGTTTTTGCAGGGGGCAGGGTGGGAGGAGGTGTAGTCCAGGTAGCTGTGGGAGTCAGTCGGTTTATAATAGATGTCTGTGTTGAGTCGGTCACCCGAGATAGAAATGGAAAGGTCTAGGAAGGGGAGGGAGGAGTCTGAGACAGTCCAGGTGAATTTCAGGTCGGGATGGAAGGTGTTAGTAAAGTTGATGAACTGTTCAACCTCCTCGTGGGAGCACGAGGCAGCGCCGATACAGTCATCGATGTAGCGGAGGAAAAGGTGGGGGGTGGTGCCAGTGTAGTTGCGGAAGATGGACTGTTCCACATATCCTACGAAGAGGCAGGCATAGCTGGGGCCCATGCGGGTGCCCATGGCAACTCCTTTAGTTTGGAGGAAGTGGGAGGATTGGAAAGAGAAGTTATTCAGGGTGAGGACCAGTTCAGTCAGTCGAAGGAGGGTGTCAGTGGAAGGGTACTGGTTGGTGCGGCGGGAAAGGAAGAAGCGGAGGGCTTTGAGTCCTTCGTGATGGGGGATGGAGGTGTACAGGGACTGGATGTCCATAGTGAAAATAAGGCGTTGGGGACCGGGGAAGCGAAAATCCTGGAGGAGGTGGAGGGCGTGGGTGGTGTCCCGAACGTAGGTGGGGAGTTCTTGGACTAAAGGGGACAGGACCGTGTCGAGGTATTGGGAGATGAGTTCGGTGGGGCAGGAACAGGCTGAGACTAAAGTCATTTAATTGACCACCCACCAAGTAGCTAATTCCTAATCTGCCCACCCACTGGCAATGCCACAAAGCACTAGAAAGATATTGGGCTCCTCTGCCACACCTTTCCCTGCCATATTGTCAACACTCTCCTCATCCGAACCTCCCCACTGCACCATGACATCAGTGGGCCCAGAAATCTCAGTGCATAGGCTTCAGTCAAAAATGTAAAACTGAAAAGGAAGATTTCAGTCAATCTTCAAAAGCGAAGAACAATTTCTTTCATAATTTTCACTATACTTTATTTTGAAGATGACACTTATTGGCCCTGAAATGCTATAGGTTACAGTTTTGTCACATGCTATCCCCATCTACCCTGACCTGAAAATCCCGATACTCTGCCTGAGCATCACTGTGTGAAAACTTGGTTATGGTATGAGGCATCTGGAGAATTCACATTTGTCTGGCCACCAATGAGGTGAACATGAGTTCCGGCCCAACTTTGCCATTCGCTCATGTCACCAGGCTACCATCCAGGAACAGGAAAAACATCCAGATCCCACACATTATAAAAACAAGTGGTAGTAAATACAAGGGCATCATTCAGTAGATATCTGCTATCCATTTGACTGCATTTAGACTGATTCAAATGGTTACATTCCTTTAGAGTGAAACATGAGGGAAATGCATTAATTCTTTTCCACAGGGCACTGAGAGAGAGCATATTTCATTGAAAACATTGTTTGCAGAACAAATTTCCCTTCAATAGTTTCGTCGCTACCAAACTGAGAAAGGAACAGATTGAAAAAAAACACCAGCTTTCATCAAGAAAATGAATCGGGGTATTTCCAGCCTGATTAAACTTATTTCATACTGCACGCCTACAACAAACTGTAATGAGTGAGTTTACAGATGTTTGAATAGTTTTCAAGATCACAGCAATTCAAGGTGGTAACAGAAATACGTGCTGATTTATCCAGAATTAGCTCATTATCATTGACAACTCTGGAGAAGGAGGCTTCCCTGTGTTTAACCCTCCTGTGACAACATACTTTTAGTCAGTCTCAACTTTTGAAAAATGCGAATTGTCTACGCTGAACATTAACTTATATATGCGCATCATTGTTTTCATTAGATGAGCATCCGCAGAGTAGTTGAAGAGTGCATGCATTTGATATGTGGCACAGAACCAAGCCATTCAGCCCAGCTAACCCATGCTTTTTTTTTATTTTATTAAACAAATTACAAAACAGTTTATAATAAACATTTACAGCTGTACAAGAGACAACAATTTTACAAGGGAGAGGAGCAGCAAAGCTAGGCCCCAAACCCTATCGTTTGACCATTTTACAGGGAGATGAGGACAACCCTCAAATCCCAGTTCCACATTTAACAAGACAGTGACAATGACATTTGTACATTAAACAATACGGTTACATACAGAAGTGCAGACAATACAGACCCAGCAAGCCCCCACCCCTCCCACCTTTCGACCACTCTAAGGCAGCCTGCCCCTACCCACCTTCCAGTTAGCTAGCCCATGCTAGAGTTTATGGTCCACTTGAGCCTCCATCCGCCTTTCCTCGTCTACATCTACCATCACAACTATCTAATCATCTCTCCCTAACGCTTGTCAGGTTGCCCGTTAAATACATCTATACTGTTTACTCCAACCACTCTCTTGTGGTATTGAGGTCCACATTTTCATCACCGTTTTTCAATAAAAAGTAGGACATGAAAGCTAAATACACACATGAATTTGTTTATAAATTGATCATATACCAAGCTGTTTCACTTTGCCAAAATTCAACAAAGAGAATTTGCCTTTGAAACTTTCAATGGTAAGAAAAATAACCCAGCTGACCAATCTGTTTAATATATACACGCTGACATTGTCGTTTATACACACAGCCCCATTATGAGAGCCAGGGTTACTGAGCCATGCGGACAGACTGCTGAATTCTTGTGCAGTACATCAGGCACATGTTTAAAAAGCACTTCAACTTAAAATCTTGATCTTGAATACTTTAAACCTCTTCTGTTGATTGGTAACTAAAGGCAGTTTCCTACCAGATGGAAATGATCAAGAGTGAACCAGGTGCTCTGCAGATCCACAGAACAAAGGATAGCTAAATGAAAAATGAAAGCATGTACAAAACAAAGCGTTGCAACAACATACAGACACACGCACATGCAGATTCACTTTCAAAATATGAGCCTGGTGGATGATTGGAAGTGAACTTCAAAGACTGCTGCTATTTAGTTTATGTCTTGCAGATTTTACATTTAAATTATCTAATTTTTCTGTGTTTTTGGCATGTCAACAGAGAAAATTATTAAAAACAGAAATTGCTGGAGAAACTCAGCAGGACTGGCAGCATCTGTGGAAAGAAAGCGCAGCTAACATTTCAGGTCCAATAACTTTTCTTAAGAAACAAAGAAAATTATTATTCTATCACACCCATGGGGTTTGCAATGAAGAAGATTCTTGTCTTGTTTACCCTCAAAAGCTTTGCCAAAAAGATAGTTGGCCACTCAGTATGTGTTTAAATGTCAAGATTAATCAAGCATTAGCCACTTTTGTGCTTGTGATCTCACAGATAAGTTGCAATCTCAAAAAAAGCCATCATTTCATGATGCATTGTTGAGATTTAAATTCAGATTTAGATTTAGATTTTCTTGTCACATGTGTTCAGGAGTACGGTGAGGCGTTTATCCCTTTGTTTACACACAGCACCATCTTAGGTACAAAGGTACCTAGGTACAAAAAAATTAGGTACAAAGTCATAAAAGGAACAAAACTCTTTAAAAAGTAAGCATTATCTTCATAGAATAAGTTAAAAAAGAAATAAAGTAACAGTCAACATTTAAGTCATTTTCAATATACAGTAAACGAGAAAAATAAAGGAATAAAGTTAAAAGTTCAACAGTCTTTGGTGAATATTGTGTGAATATCATCAAATTTTCTTAACTAAACCTCCTCAGTTCTGAAAACAGATGTGATTTTATTGAATTGTCTTCTAGTTTTAATTGAATGCATGAATATTTGCCTGTTAATCATTCCAAGCTTCTCTAATAGTTCATATACTTATGGATAGCTGGGCCACACACTGCAGAAAGTCCTAGATTCAATGCCTGGCTAAAAGAATCTCAGTAAAACCATAGGAGGGGTATTTATTAGTTTTGTTAGGGAACAGAAAAGTGCTTGAGGTGCCTTCTTCTGTTCACCATCTACTGGATCCCAATACAGGGTAAAAATAATGATTGCAGATGCTGGAAACCAGATTCTGGATTAGAGTGGTGATGAAAAAGCACAGCAGTTCAGGCAGCATCCGAGGAGCAGGAAAATCGACGTTTCAGGCAAAGGCCCTTCATCAGGAACAGCTCTATTCCTGATGAAGGGCTTTTGCCCAAAACGTTAATTTTCCTGCTCCTCGGATGCTGCCTGAACTGCTGTGCTTTTCCAGCACCATTCTAATCTTGATCCTGGATCCCAATACGTCAAGTATTAACAAGGTTGAATGCCTGTGATTAAATAGCTAGAGAAGATTCACTCTCAAATCTCACACACAAATTATTTCTGATTGAATAACATAGTGAGAAAGAAAACAATGTATGTGAGACAGTAGCTCAACAAGGAGCTAATACAGACACAAATGAAGCTGAAAATGTGTTGCTAGAAAGGTGCAGCAGGTCAGGCAGCATCCAAAGAATCTTTGGATGCTGCCTGACCTGCTGAGCATTTCCAGCAACACATTTTCAACTCTGATCTCCAGCATCTGCAGTCCTCACTTTCTCCTCGAAGACACAAATGAAGTCCAAGTTATGTGTTCAAATCAGGAATGGGGCACTGACGTTGATGCAATCCAACATACTTCAGTGATTCAGGGATTTGATGAATTTAATATAAATTTGACAACAGCCTGTGTTTTAGGTGAGCTATAGTTTACAAAAGATTAAGGATGCAAGATCAACTAGAGGAATAATAGATTGAGTGTTTTAGCATCATTTGCATTAGCTGGATTGGGAACAAGCAGTCAGCAGATACAGATTTTAGTTGAAGGTTGCAGCATTTAGCTTAAAGTTTCGATAGCATTGTGGTTTTCTATATCTTAACATTTGTAACCTGTACCACAAACAGCTGAGTTCTTGTGAAGTTATTCATCATGAAGTTTATTTACAACACTATTTATAAGGTGACAAAATCAAAGATTTAAACATACATTTTGAGTACTGTACTTACTATGTTACTGGACATTATACAATTATTGCATAAATATCTGACTACGCAGACTCCTTGTCGCAGATGTCTGAAGGCAAGGTGGGTACCTTTACATTGGAAAATTGTATGTTGTGATGTCATTACAACTCACTTAAATATACAGATCTGACTAGAATCTATGCCTTAATACACCCTCCTCTCTTTTTTTCCCGATATAGCATGCGTATAGATATAATACCTCCATATATTCAGCTAACACCTTGGTTATTTATGACACAACCAGATTTGGGTCCTTATGCAGTCGTCAAGAATGAATGCATGATTTCGCGTTGACTACTGTCTGTCATTGCAGATGGATATTTATCATTTGTTGTAGTTAGGTGACTGCTGATAGGCTTGGTATGTTCTGTATCTGAGCCATCATCTCGTGTGACTGGTGATTAACAATCAGGTATGTCATCTATGTCTTCACAGTATTTTACTATTGCTCGATCTGGTGTCATGTGATCTAGGCTACATACAATGATGTCACATCTTTCCATGCCCCAGCTGTTAATGCAATGCTATCATGTTCTTTATCCTGCTTTACCTTGGGATAGCTGCCTGTGTGCTCATTGCTCATGTGCTATTGACCGATTTTCTCCCTTTTTTCCAACTGTGCACCATGTACATGAGTCTTGGTGATGAGTAAATGCAAGGGAAGAATTATCTGGCTCCCAACATGAAACTTGTCACTGTCTAAAGGAGTAGCACATAGATTTAACACACCTGTCTGAAAACAGAAAAACATAAAGTAAAAGCCATTCAATTCTCAAGCCTGCTCTGCAAATCAACAGGATCATGGCTGATCCTCTACCTCAATGTCATTCCTGCTTTCCCCACATACCTCTTGATTCCTAGAGCCTCTAGAAATTAATTTATTAATTTCTTAAATATGTTCACTGGTTTGAAAAAAATCAACTTCAGCAATGTTTTTCAGGAAAGGAAATCTATTGTCCTTCCCTGGTCTGGCCTACATTTGACTCCAGCAATGTGGTTGAGGCTTAACTGTCTTCTAAAGTGGCCCTAGCAAGCAGCTCATTTCAAGCGTAATTAGAGATAAGTAATAATAATTGGCCTAGCCAGTGATGCCCACATTTCATGAACAAATATTTAAAAATGTGAATTCAAAGTAATTGTCAAAATAAATATAAAACCTCAAAACCACATGAATGGTTATAAAGATCTTGAAAAATCTTGAAAGATTGCCTGAAAGATTTAATGGTAGGTGCCTGATAGATTTAATGGTAGATTTCACCTTTGCTACAAGATGAAGGATAGTATAGTTGAAATACCCTTTCACCTTGTCCTGCATTCAATCCTTCCTGATTGACTTATGTGGTTGTTCATTATTGCTTAATGAGACCATTCTGCTAATCAGTATTGATCAACTTTAAAGCACCATGGAGTTTCTTTTTACTGTTCATTATCCACATAAGTTCCCATGTACAAATCAAACTTGACAGAAATGTGCAGAATATGGGCATCATGAGTTACATTGCAATTTTCCGTTAGAAAGATACATCCCATCAACACATAGAGAGGTAAGATGACCCCCTGCTCACTCCAAATTATATGAACAGCTATATCAAGGATAGTGAGAATGAAAGAGGTTACAAACCAGGGTCCTTGATAAATCCCTCCCCAGCAATAAGCAATTTTTTATGAACTAATTCAGTAGCACTCTTTGGACTGGCTGTTGATTAAATTTTATTCTTGATGCAAAATGTTAGAGTTCACCTTTAATCTGCTGTGATCTAACCTGGGTTTGTAGAACCGCAGCAAAACCTCGCAGCTTTTAAGCTCAAACCCCTTGCTAATGAAAGCCAAAACACCATATGCCTTCTTAACAACCCTATCAACTTGGGTGGCAACTTTGAGGGAATCTATGTACATGGACCCCAAGGTCCTGCTGTTCCTCCACACTGTCAAGAATCCTGTCTTTAACCCTTTATTCAGCAATCAAATTCCACCTTCCACTTTGTATTTGTCCAGGTTGAACTCCATCTGCCACTTCTCAGCCCAGCTCTGCATCCTGTCAATGTCATGTAGTAGCCTGCAATAGCCCTCAAAACTATTTACAACACCATCGACATGTGGCAAACTTACTAACCTACCTTTCCACTTCTTCATCCAAGTCATTTATAAAAACTACAAAGAGCAGAGGCCCAAGAACCAGATTCCTGCTGGGCACCACTGGTCAATGACCTCCAGGCGGAATAATTTCCATCCACTATCACTTACTGTTTTCCTTCGGCCAGCCAATTCGGTATCCAGACAGCCAAATTTCCCTTTATCCCATACCTCTTAACTTTCTGAATGAGTCTACCTTGGGGAAACTTATCAAATGCCTGACTGAAGTTTAAACTAATGTGGCAGGGGACTGGGAACCAGAAGAGAAAACAATTAGGCAGCGAGGTGGAGACTGGAGACTGTAAGAATTATGAAGATAGCACTAACAAAGGGTAGAATAGGCAGAGAGCAGGTGAGTGCAAAAGAACTGGTGACCTGAAATGCATCTACTTTAATACAAGGAGTATAGTGGGTAAGGCAGATCAACTTAGGGCTTGGATTGGTGCCTGGGAGTATGACATTATTGCCATCACAGAGACTTGGTTGAAGGAAGGGCATGATGATTGGCAACTAATGTTCCAGCATAGATGTTTCAGACAGGACAGGGAGAGAAGTAAAAGAGGGGGTGGAGTTGAATTACTGGTCAGGGATGATATCACGTCTGTGCTAAAGGAGGACACTATGGAGGTCTTGGATAGTGAGGCATTATGGGTGGAACTGAGAAATAAGAAGGGTGCAGTTACATTGTTGGGGCTGTAATACAGGCCCCCAAACAGTGAGTATGAGGTAGAAGAACAAATAGGTAAACATATTATGAATAGATGTAGAGGCAATAGGGCAGTGGTGATGGGAGATTTTAATTCTCCCAACATTGACTGGGATAGACTTAGCGTCAGAGGTCTGGATGAGGTAGAATTTGTATGAAGCATCCAGGAGAGTTTTCTAGAACAGTATGTCAATAGTCCAACGAGGGAAGGGGCCATATTGGACCTGGTACTGGGGAACAAGCCAGGACAAGTGGTAGAAGTTGCGGTAGGGGATTTCTTTGGGAACAGTGACCACAATTCTGTAAGTTTTATAATACTCGTAAATAAAGAAGAGAGTGGTCCTAAGGGAAGAGTGCTAAACTGGGCCAAGGCCAATTATGTCAAAATTGGAGCTGGGAAATAGCTGGATTGGTCCGAGCTATTTGAAGAGAAGTCCACATTTGAAATGTGGGAGGCTTTCAACGGTAGTGCAGGATCAGCATGTCCCATTGAAGGCAAAGGATAGGAAGGGCAAGATTCGTGAACCGTACATGACAGGAGAAATTGTACGACTAGCCAAAAGGAAAAGGGAAGCATGCATAAGGACTAGGCAGTTGAGAACTGAACGGGCCCTGGAGAAATATCAGAAGAGTAGGACAAGCCTTAAACAAGGAATCAATGGGCTAAAAAGGGTCATGAAATAAATTTAGCTAGTAGAATTAAGGAAAATCCTAACGCATTATATTCTTACATAAGAAGCAAGCAGGTAACTAGAGAAAGGATTGGTCCACTAAAGGATAATGAAGGAAGGCTATGTGTTGAACCTGAGAGAATGGGTGAGATTCTGAATGATTACTTTGCATCAGTGTTCACTGAGGAGAGGGACATGATGAATCTTGAGATTAGAGATAGAAGTTTGATTAGTCTGGATCATGTTGGCATAAGTAGGGAAGATGTGTTGGGTATGCTAGAGGCTATTAAGGTGGACAAATCCCCAGGACTGGATGGGATCTATACCAGGTTGCTGAGGGAGGTGAGAGAGGAAATAGCTGGGGCCCTGACAGATATCTTTGTGCATCCTTAAATACAGGTGAGGTGCTGGAGGACTGGAAGATTGCTCATGTTGTCCCCCTGTACAAGAAGGGTAATAGGGATATTCCAGGTAACTACAGACCAGTGAGCCTGACGTCGGTGGTGGGGAAGTTGCTGGAGAGAGTACTGAGAGATAGGATCTATTTATACTTGGAAAGGAATGAGCTTATCAGTGATGGGCAACATGGCTTTGTGCAGTGGAGATCGTGCCTTACCAACTTGATAGAGTTCTTCAAGGAAATGACCAAGTTGTTAGATGGAGGAAGGGCTGCTGATATCATATACATAGACTTTAGTAAGGCGCTTGATAAGGTTCCCCATGGTAGACTAATAGAGAAAGTGAAGTCACATGGTGTGCAGGGTGTTCTAGCTAGGAGGATAAAGAACTGGTTGAGCAACAGGAGACAGAGAGTAGTAGTTGAAGAGAGTTTCTGGAAATGGAGAAAGGTGACCAGTGATGTTCCACAGGGGTCAGTATAGGGGCCACTGTTATTTGTAATATACATAAATGATCTAGAAGAGGGCACTGTTGGTATGATTAGCAAGTTTGCAGATGACACAAAGATTGGTGGAGTAGTAGAAAGCATTAGGGACTGTCAGAGAATACAGGAGGTAATACATAGACTGGAGTTGGGTGGAAAAGTGGCACATGGAGTTCAATCCAGACAAATGTGAGGTGATGCATTTAGGCAAGACTATTTCTAGACTGAATGATACAATGAATGGAAGAGCCTTGAGAAAAGTTGATGGGCAGAGAGATCTGGGAGTGCAGGTCCATTGTACCCTGAAGGTTGCTGCACAGGTGGATAGAGTGGTCAAGAAGGTATATAGTATGCTTGCCTTCATCGGACGGGCAATTGCGTATAAGAGCTGGAATGTCATGTTAAAATTGTACAAGACTTTGGTGCAGCCGCATTTAGAATACTGCGTACAGTCTGGGCACCACATTACCAAAAGGATGTGGACGCTTTGGAAAGGGTGCAGAGAAGGTTTACGAAGATGTTGCCTGGTATGGAAGGCGCTAGCTATGAAGAGAGGTTGAGTAGGTTAGGTTTATTTTCACTAGAAAAAAGGAGATTGAGGTGGGGGACCTGATTGAGATTTACAAAATCATGCAGAGTACAGACAGGGTGGATAGAGACAAGCTTTTTCCCAGGGTGAAGAATTCAGTAACGAGAGGTCATGCTTTCAAAGTGAGAGATGGAAAGTTTAAGGGGAGAATACATGCGGTAATATTTCACACAGAGGGTGGTGGGCATTTGGAATGCGTTGCCAGCAGAGGTGGTAGAGGCAGGCACAGTAGATTCATTTAAGATGCATCTGGACAGATGCATGAGTAGGTGGGGAGCAGTGGGATACAGATGCTTAGGAATTGACCAACAGGTTTAGACAGTACATTTGGATCGGCTCAGGCTTGGAGGGCCAAAGGGCATTTTCCTGGGCTGTAAATTTTCTTTGTTCTTTGTTCTTTGAAATCCATATACACCGCATCCACTGCTCGACCTTTGTCAACTTATCTCATCACCCGCTCAAAGAACTCGATAAGGCTTGTGAGGCATGACCTGCCCCTCACAAAGCCATGCTAACTATCTTTAATCAAGCTATGTTTTCCAAATAGTCATAAATCATATCTTTCTGAATCCTTTCCAGTACTTGCTTACCACAAACGTAAGACTGAATGGTCTGCAATTCCCAGAGATTTCCTTATTCCTTTTCTTGAACAGAGGAACAACATTCGCCTCCCTCCAATCAGCCAGTATTACTCCTGTGAAGAGTGAGGATGCAAAGATCATCACCAAAGGCACAGCAATCTCATTCCTTGCTGCCTCATAGTAACCTTGGATATATCTGGTCTGGCCCTGGGGACATATCTGTCTTGATGCTTGCCAGAATTTCCAGCACATTCACTTCCTTAATATCAATCTGTTCAAGCCTGTTAACCTGGTCCATGGTGTTCTCACTATCTACAAGGTCCTTCTCTCGAGTGAATACTGAAGCAAAAAAACTAATTTATAGCCTCCACTACCTCTTCCGACTCTGGACACAAGTTCCCTCCACTATCCCTATTGGCCCTACCCTCCCTCTGATCATTCTCTTATTCCTCACGTACGTGTAGAACACCTTTGGATTTTCCCTAATCCTTCCTAATAAAGCTTTTTTGTGCCCCTTCCTAGCTGTCCTCAGTCCATTTTCAGTTCTTTCCTAGCTACACTGTAATCCTCTAAAGCTGTGGCAGATCCTTGCTTCATCAATCTTAACTAAGCTTCCTTCTTCCTCTTGACGAGAAGTTCCTCTGCTCTTATCATACAAAGCTCCTTCACTCTATCATTCCTTGCCTGTCTCAGTGGGATAAAGTTATTCAACACTCGCAACAAGTGTTCCTTAAACAGCCTCCACATTTCTGTTGCGCATTTCCCATAGAACAATTGTTCCTAATTTATATTCCATAGCTCCTGTATAAAAGCAGTATAATTTCCCCTCCCCCAATTAAATACTTTCCAATACTGTCTGGTCCTATCCCTCTCCATGGCTATGGTAAAGCTGAAGCAGTTGTGGTCACTGTCACTGAAATGCTGTCCCACTAAAACATCTGATACCTGGCCTGGCTCATTACCTAGCACCAAATCCAATATGGCTTCCCCCCTTGTCAGCTTATCAAAGCTTTCACAAAGGGTCAGTTAGACTCGAAAACGTCAGCTCTTTTCTCTCCTTACAGATGCTGCCAGACCTGCTGAGATTTTCCAGCATTTTCTCTTTCATAGTTTCAAGTATTGATCCATGCTCTAAATTCATCACTCTTATTCCTGACACTTCCTGCATTGAAACAGACACATTTTAATGAATCCCTTTGCCCTATAAACTGTGTATCCTTCCTGAAAACTCTCTGCATTCCATTTCTGCCCATTCAACAACTACCCTCTCCTCTGATCTGTAACTCTGTTTCCCATTCCCCTGCCAAACCAATTTAAACTCTCCCAAAGTGCACCAGCAAGTCTCCCGCCCAGGACATTGGTGCCCTTCCAGTTTAAATGCAACCCATTCTTCATGTACAGGTCCCACCTTCCCCAGAATGTACCCCAATGACCTACTTATCTGAAGCCCTCTCTCCTGCACTAGCCCTGTAACCACGTGTTTAGCTGCACTCAGTCCCTGTTCCTCACCTGACTAGCACGTGGCATTGGTAATAGCCCTGAGATTACTACTCTGCTCGTCCTGCTTTTTAGCTTCTTACCTAACTCCCTGAAATCACCTATAGATCCTCATCCCTTTTCCTAACTATGTCACTGGTGCCAATATGCACCACTACGTCTGGCTACACACCCTCCCACTTCAGAATCTTGTAGACTAGATCAGAGACATCCCAGACCCTGGAACCTGGGAGGCAACATACCTTCCAGGAAATCGTTCATGAACATACAATATTCTGTCCATTCCTCTAACTATTGAGTCGCCTACCACTTGCACTTTTCTGTTCTCCCCCCTTCCCTTCTGAGCCACAAAGCCAGGCTCAGTGCCAGAGACCTGCCCACTATGGCTTTCCCCTGATAAGTCACCAACTAATTAGTTAAAGGAACTGGCAAGATTTGAGACATAGAGAACAACATTATGGAGGAATTTTAACACAAGGATTAGAATGTTTAAGGATGGGTTGTGGCAGACTGGAGGCTTGTCTAGACAAACACACTGCATGCGCAGCAAGCAAACAGTTATGTCTCAGAATTATATGGCAATACTCCTCACTGAACTCCTCGGAAGCACCTGTCAGTCAGAGTGCCCCAGCACAATAATAAAGGCAGCCTCCGTTATCAAGGGTTTGACCGAGGTTAGCAATTCACTCGGAGCGTTCTCAGTTAGGGAGTCCATGCCTCTGCAGCCTGAGCAGTGGGTCACAGTCAGTCCTGTGGCTCCATAGGAGCCTAACACAGTCTGAGAGATGAACAGTCACCAGTCAGGGGCCAAAGCACTTCTGATCTGGGGCTTTCTAGTCAGGTTGCTCAAGGGGTGGGCCACCTTTAGTCTATTACATCCTTGCACAGAAACTAAGCTTTCTGGCTGGCAGCCATCGATCAGCATGGCAGCCATTCCATTGCACCACGGAAACCACTCGAATCCAGGTGGTCTGGGGATCATCAGGTCAAACTTTCAGGGTCTGGCAGAGCAGCCTCCCTCCTCTGCTGGTTCTCCAAGAAGATGACAATCCTCCCTATGCTACCCTATCCTCCAGGATCTCCAGCTCCCAGTCAGAGAAGCATGGTGCCATTTTCCCTTCTCCACCATGTTCAGATGGTGTGCCTGCTGCTTTAGCTGCACATCTGCCCTTTAAAGATGGCACATCGGCAAGCGATAGTGCTCTGACCACTGAGGGTCAGATGGGGCCAGGATCGGGCATAAGAGACACCACAGGGATTGTGTCAGTATTTCAGTAAAAGAACTGTTGGGAGAACACTCTCAAACACAGTGCAAAAGTCCCTCCAAAGACCTCAACTCAACTTATTTAAGCCAAAAACAAAGTTTCAGTCCAGGTTTTAGATGTCTATTTAGGATTGTTTTCAAAAGTGATGTGGTTGCTGTCATTAATGTTATTAATGTTATTTTTCTTCTTTCTAGTAACTTTAGGAATACAAATAATTGTGATGGCTATGAGATTAGAATTTAATTCATTCTAGAACCTCCATCATCCACAGCCTTTTCAGAGAATGAATTCCAGTTTCTAATATCCTTTGTGTCAATAGTTTTCCAATTCCACTCTAAAATGGTGTGGTTCAAACTTTAGGATTATGACCCCTGCTTTTGAAAAAGCTACCAAGATGGCAGGGGGGTAGCAGCACAGCATGAGGGCTCCTGCCCAGAGCTGATCTGTTCCATTCACTTTAACTTTTTTTCCTTCTTTCACTGTTTTCTTACTTTAATCTGCCTACGTACTGTGGACAGTGAGTTTGCTCAGTGCGGAGGTGATCAGCGTAGAGGAAAGCCAGCCCAATGCTGCAGTGAGGTAGGGTCCCCAGCATCTATGGTAGTGGGAAGAACAAGCAGCCTGAGGTCTCTGGAGACCAGACTAAAGCAGAGAAGATCGAGTCCTTGAAGGGAGTACAAGCTCAGCACAGCTAAGCATTGTTTAACTTTTAACTTTAGTTTGTTATTTTTCTATGTAATACTAAGAGGGACTATAATGTTCAGCTTTTAACTTTGTTTCTTTATTTTTCTACTTTGTACCTAAGATTTTGTACCTACCTTTGTACCTAAGGTGGCACTGGGAATGGTGACATTGTGTCCTTCTGCAATACTTGTGTACCTCTGTAGTTGCACACAGACGACAATAAATCTAATTCTAATTCTAGTTCTTCTGGTTTTCTCCGCAAGTGGAAATAGTTTCACCCAGACTATTCTATAAAATCTATTTTAAGTATGTTGATTAGGTCACCCTCAATATTCTAAACTTATGGGAATGCAAAACAAGTTTTATTACACTGTTCAAGATGTGCTCTGTGAATTGATGTGGTATTCCCCTCATCTCTGCTGTGTATTAATTCACAGGATGTCCCATATGTTGCAATATGCTTGAAGCTTAGCTTACACAGATCAACATACAGGTCTCCTTAAAATAAAATGTTCAGACAGCTGCATGCTTAAACTATTTCAGAGTACTCTTGCTCAATGTACTGCAATGATCCATAAAGACCAATAACTTCTAAAAAGAAGTTTAAACTTCTAGTTATTAGCTGAAGGAATAACATGACAACATCTCATGCAGAGAACATAAGAATAAAAATTTAATAAATAAACTGGGAGAAACTAATTTCTCTTGCAGAGAAATCCAGAAGAATTAGAATTAGATTTATTGTCCTGTGTACTCAAATACATACATGAGTACAGAGAAAAGGTATACAGTGTCATTATTCCCTCCAGCCTGTTCTGCGATTTGATATTTTCATGGTTAACCTCATCATGGCCTCAACTCCACTTTCTGCTCAAAAAATAAACTTCAACCCATTATTAATTTAAAATCTATCTTCTCACTAAATTTATGCAATGTCCCAGTATCCACCACCCTCTGAAGCAGTGAATTCCACACGTTCACATCACTTTGAGAGAAGTAATTTCTTCTTATCTTTGTTTTAAATCTGCTACTCTTTATCCTAAAACCAAGACCTCTCATTCTTGTTTGCTCACAGGAGAAAACATTCTGTCTCGGTCTACTTCATCAATCCCTTTGAGCATCTTTTATACCTCAATTAGATTTCCTCACATTCTTTTAAACTCCAGAGTATAGGCCTAAATTTCTCAATCTTCTTTATTAAGATGAAAGAGGTAAATGCATGGCTCAAAGATTGCTGTGAGAATACTGGCAAAGGAGGGAGTTGTTCCAGTGGGACAGGTTCCATCTAAATCATGCTGGGGCCAGTGTCCTGGTGAATCACATAACTAATGCCATATGTAGGGCTTTCAACTAAATCATGGGGGGAGATTTGGTTGCATGGAAAAAGCAGGAGTGCAGGTTAATAAGGAGTTTTATTGTTACCAAAAAAGAAGCCGAAGGGACAGAATTTCACCAAAGAATCAAAAACGGAGATTTGATAATAGAAGATTTTGTATCTGGATGTACAAAGCATTTGGAATAAAATTATTGAGTCAAGAGCACAAATAGAGACAAATGTGTGTGATGTGGTGGCAGGGCGACGAGTTTTGACAATTGAATATCTAATGGCACTAAGTGTTTTGGAAGGATAGGCAGGAAGGAAAAGGAGGTGTTGTAGCTTTGTTAGTAAAGCAAGAGATCAGGGCTATAGCTTCAGACATGTACCATAACAAATTATTAAATGCACCTTTCGACAAATACTACTTTTATAGGCAAGTTGAATTTTAAACCACCCAAGTATCTATTTTTAGCACAATGAAAGAAACACGCTTCAAAGTTATGTGATTCTTACAGAATCAGTCCAAAGTGATTATTATGGCAGAATCTTCCCAGTCCTTGAATGATGTGGGCCATAGTGAAAAAATTGAGAGAATCATGTGAAATGCCCACTGAGGAATTTTTTGATGTTGAGCAAAAAGTCCATTTTTTCCAACCAAGTGTTGAAAAAAGAGATGTGATTCTCACTATTGACTCTTAAGGGCCTATTTGCATGTATTAACAGTCTCATTGATGTACAGTGGATCACATGGGCTTTCTATCTAGGTCGACATTTGCTGATAAGCTATCCTTAAAAGCTTACCTCTCTTGCACCTTGGAACCAAATTGACAATTTAAAGTATGACTGCTTACAGTTCAACATTCTGAGAAATTTTCTGGGGCTCGGAGGATTGTTCACTGATGGTTTGTGTACACAGACCACTGCAATTGACTCTAAGTGTGAACACCTAGTGTCTTCTTCCCAGTAAAACAATCTTTAATCTTTAACAAACAAATCACCACATGTTTGCTGCCTGGCAAACTTCAGAACAGGTCACATGACTTATTGTTCTTCCTTAAATTAAAATTAGACACAGAACATAACAATATTACAAACCTCAGAAACACAACTGTGTTTATATGAGATGATATATCCTTGTCCCGGCAGGATCATCTGGATATCTAATATGAGAGACGTTAGGCATGAGACATTTTATTTCAGCAATGCACTGTTGAAGTGTTAACAATACCGGCAATCAAATCAAACATTGACCTGTCGCCTGAAATTTGGAACAGAAAGATAGCTTCCTTTTCACACCATTTTAATTGGGGATTCTTTGACCCCTATGATGTCTTCAGTTAAGGGTCGAATTTAGTTCTATTTCACACTCACATTTGACATGAATTTTATCCAGCTGCCAGACTAAAGAAAGATTTGAGAATACAAATCCAACGAGCTATACTGAACCAATGAAAGTACTTCGCAAAGTATGTCTGTACAGAAGAGAGGTGGATCCATTTGTAAGGGAATAGGAGATGAACAATGGCAGTTGTACATCTAGGAGTTAATACAATTAGAGACATACAGTCAGATCTAGTCAAAAAATAGATTTGGAATCCTGGTTAGAACCTGAAGGAGAAAATAGGTCATTTTGCGATTGTTATGAATTCCCAATAGAATCTTGCAGGAAATGATTGATGTCCAGATGTTGCTTTTCAGAAGAATTTGCTTATTAAGGTAACCAAGACTTCCTTTGTCTTTGAGGGGGGTGGACAGGGTGAAACACCAGAGACAGGTTCCACTTCAATCTGATAGATATGTGTAGACTACAAAAATACCAAGGCAGCTTCAAATCAAGAGTGCTTTAAGGGGTGGGGGAGGGAGCAGTATTGCTGGAAAGGAAGTCTGGACTACAAAGGAAACAGTTTACAAGTATATGCTGTTTGAGAAAAAGAACAAAGGACAAAAAGAGGAAGTGACAAAATAACAAAAAGAGGAAAGTAAGGTATTCTGCATTAACATAAGAAGCAAATGAAACAAGTCTGCAGATTGGAAACGTATGTGTTGAGAAAAAAGCTGCAATATATAGGAGCAACAGAGTTATGCCAAGATATTAAGCAAGAAAATAAAATAGCACTGAATACCTCTCTTAGGCAGGATAGGCATGAATAAGAGAGAAGTGTGTTTAGTTGATGCGGTGGACTGGGGTCAAAGATAATAAAGGACAGTGATATTGGTTATGATCAGACTAAAGTGACAGATAAATAAGATGATCTTTGAAGCTGTAAAGCAGGCAGCAATAATCATGGGGAGGTATTGAGGCTAAACTGTCCAGCTTCATGCTAGTACAAAACATTGCCCCCCAGAGTTACAAATTGAAAAGCCACATGTGACTGCCAACAATATTCCATCTGTTGGAATTAACATATGGAAACTTTAGACTGTGCATTCACAATTTCCTGATGAGCACCCTAATCTAGCCAGATGCCCCAGCAGGAGTGTGCAATCACAGCATTTCACCCACAAAGAACAGTAGGAAATATGTGCAGGAAGTCTGCAAGACATAGAAAAATAGATAACTTATAAAGTCAAGAAAAAGCTGGTAGCATCACCATACCTTTCAAGTTGGTTCAGAATATACATCGAAAATGTCTTACTTTTACTATTGTAATCACTTTGGGTCCACTAGTGATTACAGAAGGAATAGAAGAATGCCATTCAGCCCTTCCGTTCTGCATTGCCATTCAGTTAGATCATGGCTGATCATCTATCTCTATGCCCCTTTCCTGCTGGGCCTCCAAATCTCTAGAATCTCATTATGCACCAGAAATTTATCAGTTTCTGTCCTAAACAAGCTCAATGATTGAGCTTTCACAGCACGTTGGAATAGAGAATTCCAAGGATGTACCAAATATAGACTGGGACTGCCATGGTGTTAAGGGTTTAGATGGAGAGGAATTTGTCAAGTGTGTACAAGACAATTTTCTGATTCAGTATGTGGATGTACCTACTACGGAAGGTGCAAAACTTGACCTACTCTTGGGAAATAAGGCAGGGCAGGTGACTGAGGTGTCAGTGGGGGAGCACTTTGGGATCAGCAACCATAATTCTATTAGATTTAAAATAATGATGGAAAAGGATAGACCAGATCTAAAGTTGAAGTTCTAAATTGGAGAAAGGCCAATTTTGACGGTATTAGGCAAGAACATTCGAAAGTTGATTGGGGGCAGATGTTCACAGGTAAAGGGACGGTTGGAAAATGGGAAGCCTTCAGAAATGAGATAATGAGAATCCAGAGAAAGTATATTCCTTTTAGGGTGAAAGGAAAGGCTGGTAGGTATAGGGAATGCTGGATGACTAAAGAAATTGAGGGTTTGGTTAAGAATAAGAAGGAAGCATATATGTCAGGTATAGACGGGATAGATCGAGTGAATCCTTAGAAGAGTATAAAGGAAGTAAGAATATACTTAAGAGGGAAATCAGGAGGGCAAAAAAGGGGACATGAGATAGCTTTGGCAAATAGAATTAAGGAGAATCCAAAGAGTTTTTACAAATACATTAAGGAAAAAAGGGTAACGAGGGAGAGAATAGGGCCCCTCAAAGATCAACAAGGCAGCCTTTGTGGGGAGCCGCAGAAAATGGGGGAGATACTAAATGAGTATTTTGCATCAGTATTTACTACGGAAAAGGATTTGGAAGATATAGACTGTAGGGAAATAGATGGTGACACCTTGCAAAATGTCCATATTACAGAGGAGGTAGTGCTGGATGTCTTGAAACACATAAAAGTGGATAAATCCCCAGGACCTGATCAGGTCTCCCGGAGAACTCCGTGGGAAGCTAGAGAAGGGATTGCTGGGCCTCTTGCTGAGATATTTGTATCATCGATTGTCACAGGTGAGGTGCCGGAAGACTGGAGGTTGGCAAACGTGGTGCCACTGTTTAAGAAGGGTGGTAAGGACAAGCCAAGGAACTATAGACTGGTGAGCCTGATATCGGTCGTGGGCAAGTTGTTGTGGGGAATCCTGAGGGACAGGATGTACATGTATTTGGAAAGGCAAGGACTGATTAGGGATAGTCAACATGGCTTTGTGCGTGGGAAATCATGTCTCACAAATTTGATTGAGTGTTTTGAGGAAGTAAAAAAGAGGATTGATGAGGGCAGAGCAGGAGATGTGATCTATATGGACTTCAGTAAGGTGTTCGACAAGGTTCCCCATGGGAGACTGATTAGTAAGGTTAGATCTCAAGGAATACAGGATACAGAACTGGCTCAAAGGTAGAAGACAGAGGGTGGTGGTGGATGGTTGATTTTCAGACTGGAGGTCTGTGATCAGTGGAGTGCCACAAGGATCAGTGCTGAGTCCTCTACTTTTTGTAATTTATATAAATGATTTGGATGCGAGCATAAGAGGTACAGTTAGTAAGTTTGCAGATGGCATCAAAATTGGAGGTGTAGTGGACAGCAAAGACGGTAACCTCAGATTACAACAGGACCTTGACCTGATGGGCCAATGGGCTGAGAAGTGGCAGATGGAGTTTAATTCAGATAAATTTGAGGTGCGGCATTTTGGGAAAGCAAATCTTAGCAGGAATTATACACTTAATGGTTGGGTCCTAGGTTGGAGTGCAGGTTCATAGCTCCTTGAAAGTGGAGTCGCAGGTAGATAGGATAGTGAAGAAGGCGTTTGGTATGTTTCCTTTATCGGTCAGAGTATTGACTACAAGAGTTGGGAGGTCATGTTGCGACTGTACAGGACATTGCTTAGGCCACTGTTGGAATATTGTGTGCAATTCTGGTCTCCTTCCTATTGGAAAGATGTTGTGAAACTTGAAAGGGTTCAAAAAAGATTTACAAGGATGTTGCCAGGGTTGGAGGATTTGAGCTATAGGGAGAGGCTGAACAGGCTGGGGCTGTTTTCCCTGGAGCGTCGGAGGCTGAGGAATGACCTTATAGAGGTTTACAAAATTATGAGGGGCCTGGATAGGGTAATTAGGCAAAATCTTTTCCCTGGGGTTGGGGAGCCCAGAACTAGAGGGCATTGATTTAGGGTGAAGGGGAAAGATATAAAAGAGATCTAAGGGCAACTTTTTCACGCAGAGGGTGGTACGTGTATGGAATGAGCTGCCAGAGGAAGTGGTGGAGGCTGGTACAATTGCAACATTTAAGAGGCATTTGGATGGGTATATGAATAGAAAGGGTTTGGAGGGATATGGGCCTGGTGCTGGCAGGTGGGAGTAGATTGGGTTGGGATATCTGGTCGGCATGGATGAGTTGGACCAAAGGGTCTGTTTCCATGGTGTACATCTCTATGACTCTATGACTCTCTATGACCATTCTCTGAGTGAAAATATTTCTCCTCAGCTCTACCATAAATATATTGACATTGGGTCCCCTGCTGTTAGGTTCACCAGCTGAGGGAAATATACTAATTCCTCAAATAAAGTTATGAGATCCAGGGAGCACTAGCTAATTGGATACAAAGTTGGCGGATAGTAGGAGATGGAGGGTGGTGACAAAGAGTTGTTATTCAGACTGGAAGCCTGTGACCAGCGGTGTGCTGCAAGGATCACAAGCTGAGAAACATGCTACTTCATTAACCTTGTAAGGTCCTGTCAGAATGGTATATGTTTCAAACAATTCACTTGATTAATTCCAGAGATGAGGAGGTTGTCTTATGGGGAAAGATTGAGCAGTTTATGCCTATACATTCTAGAGTTTGGAAGAGTACGAGTGATCTAATTGTATAAAAGATGTTAAAGTGGGTTGACAAAGGAATGGATGTTTCCCTTTGTGGGGCAATCTGGAACAAGAGGTCACAGTTTTCGGATAAAAATAGCATATTGAAAACAGACCTGAGGGGAATTATTTCTCTCAAAGAGTTGTCAATCTGTGGAGAAAACAACAAATACTGGAGACCACAGTGGGTCAGATAGCATCCATGGAGACAGAGCAAGCTAATGTTTGAAGGCAAGATGAAGTGAAGTTGGGCCAGGGTAGCATTTCGGTATACAGGTAGTTGGGGTTTGGGTGAGTGCAAAGTGCTGGTGGAGAAAAGATGTTGGTAGTTCAGATTAAGTGATCAGAATGTGAGGATGGCAGAACAATGGTGTGTCTAACTGTCAGAGTTGAAGGAGCAGACAGTCCCACTGGGCTGGGGAGAGAGGAGAGAGGATGTGGTGACAGAGAATGTAACAAGTAAAGGTAAAAGAAGGGGAAGAAATGGGAGTTGGTGAAGGTGTTGAACTCAATATTAAGTCCAGAAGGCTATAAAGTGCCTAGTCTGAAGATGAGATGTTGTTCCTCCAGTTTGCTCTGTGATTCACTGGAACATTGATAGCATGCTGAGGACAGACAAGTGAGAGATTAAAAAATAGCTGCAGATGCTGAGATCCAAAATAAACAAGCAGGAGGCTGGAGGAACATTATCTACAGCCCCCTATCTCCACTTTTATACTTGAAGAATGGTTATACCCGAAATGTCAACTTTTCCACCTCCTGAGGGCAGACAAGTAGGCAGGCAAGCAGGACACTGTGTTGAAATGACTGGTTAGAGGAAGGTCAGAGACATGCTTGTGCACAGCCCAGAGGTGTTCTGCAAAACGGTCACCCAGTCTGAGTTTGGTTTCTCCAATGTAGACGGCCACATCTGTGCAGCGAACACAGTACACAAAATTGGAGGAGGTGTAGGTGAAAATGTTGCTTGACTAGGAAAGACTGTTTAGGCCCTTGGATGGTGAGCAGGGAGGAGGTGAAGGGGCAGGTGTGGCAACTGCTGCAGTTACATGGGAAGGTGCCTTGGGAAGGGGGGTTCGTGTTGGTGGTCATTGAAAGGACGAAGGTATCCCGGAGGAAACAATCCCTGCGAAATGCAGTCAGGAAGTGAGGGAAAGATGTATATGTGATGGCATTCTGCTGGAATTGTCTAAAATGGCAGAGAGTGATCCTTTGAATGTGGAGGCTGGTGGGATGAAAAGTGAGGACAAGGGGGACCTTATCACGCTGTTGTGAATGGTGGGAAGGGGCAAGGGTGAAAGCATGGGTGAGAGGTCGGATGCAGTTTAGGGCTCTGTCAACTACAGTGGGTGGGAATACACAGTTATGAAGGAAGTAAGCCATGTCAGCAGCACCGTTTTGGAAGGTTGGGCATCATCTGAACAGATGCGACCTGGGCAAAGGAACTGGAAGAATGGGATGGAGTTCTTGCAGGATGTGGTGTGTGAAGAGCTGTAGTGAAAGTAGCTATGGGAGACACAGCCTTCGTAGTGGATGCAGTGGACAGTTTATCCCGAAAATGGAAACAGACAGGTCAAGGAAAGAAAGAGAAGTGTCAGAAATGGATAATGTGCAAGTTATAGAGGGACGGAAATTGGAGCCAAAATGAACAAACTTTTCAAGGTCCTAGTGGGATCTCAAGCAGCACCAAAGTAGTCATCAATGTATGGAGCAGAGAATTGTGGGAGGGGTGGGCCAGTGTAGGACTGGAACAAGGATTGTTCTACATACCCCATAAAGAGGCAGGCATGATTGGGACCCATGCAAGTGCCCATTGCCACTGCTTTGTCTTGGCAGAAGTGAGATGAATTATAGGAGAAATTGTTCAGTGAAAGAACATGTTCAGCCAGGCAGAGTAGAGTAGTGGTGGGTGGGGAATGTTCAGGCCTCTGGTTCAGGAAGAAGCCGAGAGCTCGCTGACCGTCCTGGTGGGGGTTGGAGGTATAGACGGATTGACATCCATGGTGAACAGGAGGCATTTAAGGCCAGAGGATTGTAAATAGTCAATATTATGGAGAGCTCATTAGAGGAATCACTGATGTAAGTGGACAGAGTCTGGACAAGTAAAGAGAGGATGGAGTCAAGGTGGCAGGAAATAAGCTCAGTGGGGCATGAGTAGGCTGATACAATGGGCCTCAGAGGGACAGAAAGTGATAGCATCCGGGAGCTGGGAAGGGCTGAGTGCTAAGGGATGGTTACAGGATGGATGTTGGAGTCCATAAGTTTTTGGAGCTTGCGCGCCTTGATGTCTAAAAGAAAGAAATAAAGTCTTTTGTTGAGACAATAGATGAGGCTAAGGCTGAAGTGAAACTGGGGAACCACACAGCTTTGAGAGAGAGAGAGTGCGTCAGTGTTCCTGCCAAGTGGATTCAAGTGTGCACATATAATAGCATATGACATTGATCGTGGATCACAGGATGCGGTGGAAGCAGCAGTCTGAAGAATGTTGTATGTCCTGGATATACTTGGAATTCTGGGTCAATTTGAAACACAAAGGGTGAGCCATTGGCAGTCGCTGAGAAAGGAAACGTGGCTGTGGAAGCGAGTTTTGGCATTGTGGAATCTGTTTGAATTCATGATGCCTGAGTGTGGTGGATGCCAGTACACAGAGCAAATTAAAGGAGGAGATGGATAGAAGTTTAATTAATAATGATTTGAGGGGATCCAAGATGGCGGCGACCCAGCAAGTCTGAGTCTATAGTGCCCCTCCCAAGACTTGGGCAAAGTGGGTCACCCGCCTCCACCACTCTCACCAAATCATTCAAAATAGTTTTTACTTAATGTAATTAGTTGCTCAGTACTAAATTTAAACCATTTAATCTCCAGTAAAAATGACTAAAGGGAAGGAAGCCCGCAGCTCTCAGCAGGCAGGAACCCCTCCCCCACCCTCCCCAGCTGCAGCAGACGCGTCCACAGCTGCCCCAGGGGACTTACCTACAGTGGCGAGCCTCGTGGAAATCATCTCTAAACTCGATGCGAAGATCGATACCTTCATCAAAGAGTCCTGGAGCCGATGGGACTCACTCTCGGCCGCGCTACAAAAGCACGACTGAGACATCAAGGAAATTGAGCGCCGAGTCGAGGGGGTGGAGCTAAAGGCTGCGACCCCCGAGACTACAGCAGAATCGACCGTGGATCGGGTCTGGACTCTCGAACAGCGAGTCTGGACCTTACAGAATCACATTGACGACCTCGAGAATCAAGGTTGTCGAAAAACTATTCATTTGCTGGCCCTTCCCGAACGGGAAGAAGAAGACCAGCTTACAGTGTTTCTCGAAAAGTGGCTTCCACAGTTTTTAAATCTGGAGACTGGATCAGGGCAGGTAAGGGTGGAATGGGCCTATCGGGTTGCAATACACGGGCCTGGCTCGAACCCGCGCCCCCACCCAGTCCTGTTCTGGCTGCAAGCTATCAGGAGAGGCAGATGCTCTTAGAAGCTTCCAGAAATCTTGGGAAAGATCCCCAAACCATGATTTATAAAGGATCCAAGATTATGTTATTCCAGGACTTTTCTCCAGCTCTGGTCCAAAAGAGGAAGGCGTTTGATGAAGCAAAGAAGTGTGTAAGGGACTTAAATATTCAGTACTCCTTACGCTACCCAGCGACGCTACGCTTTAACCATGAAGGATCCATGTATAACTTCGGATTACCGGAAAAGGCCAAGGAATTTTTGGACTCTCTTAGATAAATTGTAAGAGTTAATTGATGTTGTTTTGCTCTCCCCCCACTCCGGTTTACATCCCCTTTTTTTACCTTATTGTTTAATATTATCTTCGGGGGGTGGGGAGAGGGATTTATTTATTTGTTCTCTTGCCGGGGGGTCTAGTTAATTTTGGTGGGGGGAGGTGGTTACCTTATCCTATTTTATTTCTGTCTTTAGGAGCAGGGTTGTTTTCCCCTGTTATTTTGTATTATTACATTTAATTATTACTTTTTGAGGCTGTAATTTTATAGTTATATATGTTTATACATGGTATTAACATTACCAAATATATACAGATGTTGGTGTGGGTGGGGAGGTAGGGTGCTCACAGTTAACTCTAGCTCTGTAGTATATTTGAATTTTCTTCATCCTATCGAGGGGCGCCTGGGTCAAGGGTGAGGCACTGGTTGGGAGAGGATATGATGGACTTTTGGAAAGGAAGTGATACCCCAGGGAACAAGGGGGAAATTCTCCATTTAAATACGTTTTATATATTTTTATTTAGAAATACGTTTTTATTATATTGATGAGAATGTATTAAAGAGCCTTTGTTTTTGTGAATTTTATATGCTCTATGCTTAGGATATTTTGGATAGGGTTTCCTCTCCCGAGGGGTCTCGGATTTGCCCGGACGATTATGGTTGATCAGTCGGTTAAGTGGTGCACCTGGAAAGTCAAGGGGAGTAATTCACCAGTCAAAAGGAAGAAAATATTATCAAACCTCAAGAACGAAAGGGTTGATATACACACTTATTGGATAAAAAACATTGAAATTACAACAGGGTGGATTTGATCAGGCCTTTTTCTCTTCTTTCAGCTCAAAAAGCAGGAGAGTTGTTATTCTTATTCGGAAGAATTTCCCTTTCAAAATCCTAAATCAGATAAAAGACTAATCTGGATGATATATGCTGATTAAAGCCCTTATAAATGGAGAGGAATATGGGATCTTAAGTTTGTATTGCCCCCTGGCACATCCTTTTAAATTTATAACGGAAGCCTTCTCAAAATTGATGGCTCTTGGTGTACGTCATACAATTATAGGGTAAAAACAATGACTGCAGATGCTGGAAACCAGATTCTGGATTAGTGGTGCTGGAAAAGCACAGCAGTTCAGGCAGCATCCGAGGAGCAGTAAAATCGACGTTTCGGGCAAAAGCCCTTCAACAGGAATACAGGCAGAGAGCCTGAAGGGTGAAGAGATAAGTGAGAGGAAGATGAGGGTCGGGGTGGGGAGAAAGTAGCATAGAGCACAATAGGTGAGTGGGGAGGGAATGAAGGTGATAGGTCGGGGTGCAAGGTGGAGTGGATAGGTGGAAAAGAAGATAGGCAGGTAGGACAAGTCATGGGGACAGTGCTGAGCTGGAAGTTTGGATCTGGGGTGAGGTGGGGGAAGGGGAAATGAGGAAACTGTTGAAGTCCACATTGATGCCCTGAGGTTGAAGTGTTCCGAGGCGGAAGATGAGGCGTTCTTCCTCCAGGCGTCTGGTGGTGAAGGAACAGCAGTGAAGGAGGCCGAGGACCTCCATGTCCTCGGCAGAGTGGAAGGGGAAGTTGAAATGTTGAGCCACAGGGCATTGTGGTTGATTGGTGCGGGTGTCCCAGAGATGCTCCCTAAAGCGCTCTGGTAGGAGGCGTCCAGTCTCCCCAGTGTAGAGGAGACCGCATCGGGAGCAACGGATACAATAAATTATATTGGTGGATGTGCAGGTAAAACTTTGATGGATGTGGAAGGCTCCTTTAGGGACTTAGATGGAGGTGAGGGAGGAGGTGTGGGTGCAGGTTTTGCAATTCCTGCGGTGGCAGGGCAAGGTGCCAGGACAGGAGGGTGGATTGTAGGGGGGCGGGCGTGGACCTGACCAGGTAGTCACGGAGGGAACGGTCTTTGCGGAAGGCAGAAAGGGATGGGGAGGGAAATATATCCCTGGTGGTGGGGTCTGTTTGGAGGTGGCGGAAATGTCAGCGGATGATTTGGTATATGCGAAGGTTGGTAGGGTAGAAGGTGAGCACCGGGGTGTTCTGTCCTTGCCGGTCTCTAAAGAAGGAGGCCATCTGGTGTGTTCTGTGGTGGAACTGGTCCTCCTGGGAGCAGATACGGCAGAGGCGGAGGAATTGGGAATATGGGATGGCATTTGTGCAGGAGGTAGGGTGGGAAGAGGTGTAATCCAGGTAGCTGTGGGAGTCGGTGGGTTTGTAAAAAATGTCGGTGTCATGTCGGTCGTCATTAATGGAGATGGAGAAGTCCAGGAAGGGGATGGAGGTGTCAGAGATGGTCCAGGTAAATTTAAGGTCAGGGTGGAATGTGTTGGTGAAGTTGATGAATTGTTCAACCTCCTCGCGGGAGCACAAGGTGGCACCAATGCAGTCATCAATGTAGCGGAGGAAGAGGTGGGGTGTGGTGCCGGTCTAATTACGGAAGATCAACTGTTCTACATAGCTAACAAAGAGACAGGCATAGCTGGGGCCCATACGGGTGCCCATGGCTACCCCTTTGGTCTGGAGGAAGTGGGAAGATTTGAAGGGAAAATTGTTAAGGGTGAGGACCAGTTCGGCCAAATGAATGAGAGTGTCGGTGGAAGGGTACTGTTGGGGATGTCAGGAGAGGAAAAAACGGAGAGCTTGGAGGCCCTGGTCATGGTGGATGGAGGTGTAGAGGGATTGGATATCCATGGTGAAGATGAGGCATAGGGGGCCGGGGAAATGGAAGTCTTGGAGGAGGTGGAGGATGTGGGTGGTGTCTTGAACGTATGTGGGGAGTTCCTGGACTAGGGAGGATAGGACAGTGTCGAGGTAAGTAGAAATACTTAAGTGGGGCAGGAGCATGCTGAGACAATGGGTCGGCCAGGGGGGTCAGGCTTGTGAATCTTGGGAAGTGCGGGGTCTCGGACTATGAGGTTGGAAGCTGTGGGTGGAAGATGAGGTTCTGTATGGTCTGGGAGATGATGGTTTGGTGGGGGGGTGGGGTCATGGTCGAGGGGATGGTAGGAAGAGTTGGCGTTTGGCTTCAGCGGTGTAGAGGTCAGTACGCCAGACTACCACTGCACCCCCTTTATCTGCTGGCTTAATGGTGAGATCGGGATTGGAGCAAAGGGATTGGAGGGCTGCGCTTTGTGGGGGAGGGGGGTAGACAGGTTGAGGCGGTAAATGTCCTGGTAAATGTTGGAAATGAAGAGGTCGAGGGCGGGTAATAGGCCAGCGCGGGGTGTCCAGGTGGATGCAGAGTGTTGGAGGTGGGCGAAGGGGTCAGGGGAAGATTTTAATTGTATTATGGATCCAGAAATAAATAGGATTCCCAAGACTACTGCAGGAGTATCTCCCAAATCTAGACAATTGGTGGATTTGAACAAAGAATTAGGACTAGTTCTAATGTATGGAGATGTCTTCATCCACAGGGCAGAGATTTTTCTTTTTACTCCAATCCACATAAATGTCATACCAAAATTGATATGTTTCTTGCCCCCTCGATTTTTTAAAATTCCATATCATCCTGTAAAATAGGCAGTATAGCAATTTCCAATCTCGCTGCTTGTATATATGGAAATCAAGACAAGGAACAATGAGACATCCCCTCGACATTGGCATATGGACCCCTTCCTGATGAAAGATAGTAAATTTGTAAAGTACTTCCCTCAAGAATTTAAAACTTTTTTAGAAATTAATTTAGATACAGCTAGCAACCCATCAATGATGTGGGAGACCATCAAAGCTTATGCGCAAGGTTTGATCATCTAATACTCAGCGACCCAGAAAGAATTAAAGGGAGAACAACAGCATCTGCTCGAAGCTCGCTTAAAAGCAGCTGAAACTGCATACGCTGATAGACCTTCTATTATCAAATTACAAAGGATTACGGCCCTTAGGACAGCTCTAAACATCATGCTTACCCAAATGGCTAAGAGGGAAATATTATTTGTAAAACAAAGGTTATATGAATTTGGCGATAAACCTGGTAGATACTTAGCATTTCTCACAAAGGAAAAGAAGGCCCCTCAAACTATCATGTCTATCAAGGAAAGTACGGGTATTCTGACTCATGATCATAAAAGGATTAACGCAATCTTTAGAAACTTTTATTCTGATCTATATAAATCGCAGAATTGCAAAGACAGGACTTGGAGGATGCAGTCATTTTTAAAAAACCTGACCTTTCCAGACCTAACTCCGGAACAAGTATCGGTCTTGAAAGTTCTCCCCTACAGTCCAAGAAATACTTGACGCAATCAGGCAACTTCAGAGCGGTAAGGCACCGGGCCCAGATGGCTTTCAAGCTGAATTCTATAAAGAATTTACAGGAATATTGGCTGGTCCATTTATGGATATGTATAACTATTCATACAGTCAGGGCTGTCTCCCGCCTTCACTGAAAGAGGCAAATATCTCTCTTATCCTCAAAAAAGGAAAGGACCCGGAAGATTGTGCGTCATACAGACCAATATCCTTGCTAAATGTAGATTTTAAAATCATCTCTAAAACATTAGCATTGAGGCAAGAAAGGGTATTGCCACATATCATAAAGGAGAATCAAACGGGGTTTATTAAGAGCTGCAGATCATCCAATAATGTCAGAAGGGTTTTGAATATGATTCAAGTCTGCCATCAGGGAAAGATACCAGGAGTAGTAGTCTCATTAGATGCAGAAAAGGCATTCGACAGGATTAAATGGTCATATTTGTTTTACATTGGAAAGGTTTGGCGTTGGACAGGTATTTACCAAATGGGTCTCAACACTGTATAGTGATCCCAAAGCAGTTGTGATTACCAATGGATTAGGCTTGGATAGCTTCAGTGTGGGTAAGGGCTGCCATCAGGGATGTCCTCTTTCGCCATTGCTATTTATGCTAATAATTGAGCCACTAGCAGAAGCTATATGGGCTGATCCTAATATAACGGCCCTGAGGATTGGTACAGGTAAACATAAAATTACCCTTTATGCAGATGATGTTTTTTCTATTTCTCAGTAATCCCCTGATGTCCGTGCCTCGCTTAATCCAAGTTATTAATACATTTAGTGTATTTTCAGGCTATAAAATTAATTTCTCAAAATCGGAGGCTATGCCAATGGGTGGCCTTGCTATGATACCCCACTTAGTGGACGGATCCCACTTTCCCTTTCGGTGGTCCCTGGAGGGTTTATTATATTTAGGCATTTTTATTGCCCCAGTATTTGGTCAGTTATACAAGGCTAACTTTGTGCATTTACTGGAAAGGATAAGGCAGGACCTCGAGCGATGAGGTGACCTTCCAATTTCCTGGCTGGGTAGAATAGCACTAATTAAAATGAATGTCCTGCTCCGTCTCCTATACCCTATGAGAATGCTTCCGGTGATGCTGCCGAGGCTGGCACTACGTAAATTATATGGCTAGTTAGGTTCCTTTATCTGGAATCATAGACGGCCCCTCATTAAGCTGAAGAAGCTACAGCTTCCACAGGCAAGGGGAGGATTGGACTTCCCAGATTTTAGGAAATATCAGTTAAGTTCCCTATTAAGTTACATAGCTGATTGGGTCTTGTCTGACCCACAATCAATCTGGCTGGACATCGAGGCTTCTCAAGTAAAATGCCCACTTATTAACCTCTTATTTTCAGACAAGAGGAAAATCATCACGAATCACTGTAAAAACCCTATAATACTAAACACAATTAAAGCTTGGAATATAATGCTGAAAAATGAGGGCAACTCACATAAAAAAATCCCCCTATGCTCTGATAGTGGGAGCATGGGGATTTCAGCCGGGGTTTACAGATGCCACTTTCAAACTCTGGAGATCCAGGGCATCTCCTGTTTCGGGGATCTGTTTAAAGAAGGGGTCCTGATGTCTTTTGAACAGCTGCTTCAGAAATTTGAATTACCTAGATTACTTACAGTGGAGAAACAGGCCCTTCAAGTCCACACTGACCCGCCAAAGCGCACCCACCCAGACCCATTCCCCTCTACACCTAACATTACAGGCAATTTAGCATGGCCAATTCACCTAACCTGCATATTTTTGGACTGCAGGAGGAAACCAGAGCAAACCCACACAGACACAGAGAGAATGTGCAAACTCCACACAGACAGTTGGCTGAGGTGGGAATTGAACCCAGGTCTCTGGTGCTGTGAGGCAGCAGTGCTAACCACTGTGCCATCGTGCCTCTTTCAATACTTCCAAATTCGAGATTACATACAGAAGAAGACTACATTATTGGATAGTCTTTGTAAATCAGATAGAGAATGTAGAGTGCTATGGCCAATGGGGGTATCTTTCGTTAGCACTATTTATTATTTATTACATGATGAAGTATTGGGAGATATGGACAATCTGCTTAAAACATGGGATCAGGATTTGGGACTGGAAATCTCTATAGAAACATGGAATGACATTTGGGAAAATGCCAGAAGAATCACCATCTGCAACAGAACTCAGGCCATTCAGTTGAAGATACTTCATGGGACCCATATAGTACCGGACCGATTGGCAAAATTTAAGGCAGGAGCATCTCCAATGTGTCCCAAATGTAAAATAGAGGTGGGCACTCTTGTACATTGCTTATGGGCCTGTCATAAGATCCTAGATGTTGCACTAAAGTAGCAAGTGCTCTGACAGAAATCTTAGGAATGGAAATTAGAGTGGACCCTGTATCTCTCCTTTTGGGCTTTTCGAACTTACCCTCCCTGGATATGCACGGGAAGAGATTATTTTCTATCCTCTCTTGCTTTGCAAGGAAAAATATTTTGGTAAACTGGGTGGCTGAGGGCCCCCCTGGCCTTTTGAATTGGCACCGATTAATCATGGAATGTATTCCCCTTGACTTCCTTACAAATAAGATGCACCGAAAGACCGCATTATTCCATAAAATATGGCAGCCCTTCTTGAATTACATAAATACAGATACTTTGGCCATCCTAACAAGGGCTTTTGTTTAATTGAGATGGTGAACCTAGCTAGTCTGGGGGCCTTTGGGAGAGGAATCCCTCACAAATACGGGTTTTGTTACGTTTTGATGTTAATACATTCGGAGCATTTATCTCACTACCCAATTTCTGTGTTATCCGTCGTTTTTTTTCTCTTCTTTGAATAATGTAATCATACACTCTGGTTAGTTGTAGGTTAGATTAGTAGTTAGTTGAGTTTTTTTTTCTCGGTATCCTTTTTTTGTTTGATAAATTTTGGTTATTATTTATTTAAGATGTAATTGTACATCAATGTTTATACTTGGGATTTTTTAAATTTGTAAACTTGTAAAAATATGTTAAATTTTCAATCAAAATATCTATATAAAAAAATGATTTGAAGGTAAGAGAGAGTTGACAGATGGCCAAGATAACATCAGCTATGATCGTATTGAATGGTAGAGCAAAGTCAAGGAGCTGAATTAGCTTTTCCTGCTCCTGGTTCTTATGTTCTTCTGTGAATCCCTTTCAGTCTTGTCACTGTAGGCAACACAGACTCAATTTCCGTATCTCTCCACCAATGGTTTGAATGGTCTACAACTATTCCATGCTCATATGAGACAATCCTGTAATCACAGTGATTAGTTTAGTGAACATCTAATGCACTCTATTTATGGCATTAGATAAAGAAACAGAACTATTTACAATACCCAAACATGGCCTCATCAAGTCTGGATACAGTTACACAAATCCATTTTTACTATTACACTCAAAACTCTTTGTTATGAAAAATGAAACAAAAGAGAAACAGGGAACCACAGACCCATTTGCCTTATATGAATCAGGAAAATTATAAAGGATGGGATAAATGGACACTTAGATAATATGCTGATTGGGCATAGCAAAAATGGATTCACAAGTAGAAAATCAGATTTGGTGAAATCGTTGAAGTCTTTTTAGAGGATGCTATTAATAGAATTGATAAAGGATACAGAGTGGATTTTGATAAGGTACCCCACAGGAAGCTGGTTAACACATTGAAAGCAAAGGAAATAGGTGGTCATGCACTGGCACAGATTAAGGATTGACTAACAGACAGAAATCAGAGAATGAGAATAAATGGGTCATTCTCACGTCAGCTCACCGTGACTAGTACTCAGCCAACTTGTGCCCCAAAAATATGTCAATAATTTGGATGTGTAGACAATTATTTTGGTTTTATTTATTAGTTTTGTGGATATGGGTGTTGCTAGCTGGCCAGCGTTTATTGCCCATCCCTAGTTGCCCTTGATAAGGTGGCGGTAAGCTGCCTTCTTGAACTGCTGCAAACGACCTGCTGTGAGTTGACCCACAATGCCATTCAGGAAGGAATTCCAGGATTTTGAGCCAATGACAGTGAAGGAACAAACATAATATTTCCAAAGTTTTAGGTGATACAAAGTTAAATGGAAATGTTTGTTATGAAGAAAATATACATTGGCTTCAGGAGGATTTGCACAGGTTTCGCAGGTGGACGTAGAACATAACAGATGGAAGATAATGCGGAAAAATGTGAAGTTATCCACTTTAATATGAGGAATAGATGTGCAGAGCATATATCTCAGTTTGGTAATAAATGTTGACCAGCCAGCAATGCTCATGTCCTACAAGGAATAAAAAAATGTAAATGGTGAGAGGTTAGACAAAGCAGTTGTATAAGGGACCTAAGTGTTCTGTTCAGTAAGTCATTGAAGGCTAACATACAGGTGCAGCAAGCTGTGGGAAGGCTAATGGACTGTTAGCATTTAATGCAAAAGGATTTGAGTGCAGGACTAGTGTCTTTCTTTAATTGAATAAAAAACTTGTTTCTGTCACATCTGGAGTACCTTATGCAGTTTTGGTCTTTTGCCTCAGGAAGGACATTATTGCCATTGAGGGAGTGCAATAAATGTTCACTTGTTCTCAGGACTATTATCCTAAGAAGAGAGATTGGACAAACTGGGCCTGTAGTCTCTAGAGCTTCAAAGAATGAAAGGTGATCTCATTGAAAAATACAAGATATTTAACGGGATAGATATGGTAGATGCAGGTAAAATGCTCTCCTTTGGAGCATAGAGGAAAACTTAAAAGTAAGGGTGATTTTCCTAATTTCAGAGTTTTTTTTTGTTTACTTAGAGGGTTGTGAATCTCTGGAATTCCATCCCCTAGAGGGTTATGGAAGTTCAGTTCTTGAGTATGTTTAAAGTAGAGATTAATAGATTTCAGATTATCAATGGCATAATGGAATTTATAATGAGTGAGTGTAAAAGGTATTGATGTATTCAATCAACCATGGTTGTATTAAATAGTGGAGCAAGCTTGACAGGCTGAATATGCCACACTTGTTGCTATATTCTTATAATGAATGTACTATCTGCCATCCTTTTTGGTTACTTCCCATGCATACTAGCTTTTAGAGACTCACAGACACATACAGCCAGGTCTCTTCCCAATCTCTCGCTATTTCTGAATTGTTCTATCTTTCTGGTTTTTCTTCTGAAGTAGATAACTTCACAATTACTTAAATTATATTTCATCTCCAATGTTTTTGCCCATTCTTTTAGCCTGTGCAAGTTCACTCAAAATGTTCTTCTACTTTCCTCACATTTACATTCCCATCTGTTTTTTTTTGTCATCAACAGGTTTGGTAATATTACAGCTCATGCCCAAATACAAATGTTTTACAAAGCTGTGACTGCATTACTGATCCTTCCAGTATCTCACTAGTAATAGTCTGTCAATTTGACAGTGATCTGTTTATCCCTACTTTCTATCTGTTAACCAGTTCTCAATCAATAATAGGATTTTAATCCCAATTCCATGCATTCTAGTTTTGCTTGCTAACCTCCTGTCGGGACCTTATCAAAAGTCTTCTGAAAACCCAAATATATCAAAAGTGGAGATGTTTACTGATGATTGTTCAATGTTCAGCACCATTCATGACTCCTCAGATACTGAAGCAGTCCATGTTCAAGTGCAACAAGATCTGGACATATCCAAACTTGGGCTGACAAGTGGCAAGTAACGTTCACACCACACAAAATGTTAGACTATGACCATCACCAAAAAGAGACAACCTAACCAATGCCCCTTGACATTCAGTGGTATTATCATTGCTGAATCCCCCACTATCAACATCTTGGGAGTTATCATTAACCAGAAAATCAACTAAATTCACCACATAAACAGAGTGGCTACAAGAGCAGGTCAGAAGCCAGGAATACTGGGGTAATTAACTCACCTCCTGACTCCCCAAAGTCTGTCCACCATCTACAAAGCAGAAGTCAGGAGTGTGATGAAATACTTCCCACTTGCCTGGATGGGTGCAGCTCCAACAACACTCAAGAAGCTTGACACTATCTAGAACAAAGCAGCCCACTAGCTTGACACAACATCCACAAGCATCCACTCCCTCCACCATCAATGCTCAGTAGCAGCAGTGTGTATTATCTGGAAGATGCACTGCAGAAATTCACCAAAGAACCACAGGGTGGCACAATGGCTCAGTGGTTAACACTGCTGCCTCACAGCACTAGGAATCCCTTTTCAATTCCAGCCTTGGGCAACTGTCTGTGTGGAGTTTGCACATCCTCCCTGTGTCAGTGTGGGTTTCCTCTGGGTGCTCTGGTTTCTTCCCACAGTCCAAAGATGTGCAGGTTAGGTGAACTGGCCATGCTAAATTACCCATACTGTTCAGGGATGGGTAAATGTAGAGTGATGGGGTAGGGAAATGGGTTTGGGTGGCATAATCTTCAGAGGGTTGTGTGGACTTGTTGGGCCAAAGGCATTCTATTCTATCTTTAGACAACACCTTCCAAATCCATTATCACTTACATCTAAAAGGACAAGGCAGCAGCTATATGGGAACACCGTCACCTTCACGTTCCTCTCCAACCTACTCACATAGAACAGTAGGTAGATGTTGCGTTGACCTATGAAACCAATCTAAAGCCCATCTAACCTACACTATTCCATTCTCATCCATATGCCTTTACAATGATCATTTAAATGCTCTTAAATTTGGCTAAGGGCATCTGACTTGGAAATATATTACTATTCTTTCACTATCCCTGGGTCAAAAATCCTGGAATTCCCTCCCTAAGGGCATTGTAGATCAACCCACAGCAGGTGGGTTGCAACGGTTCAAAAAGGCAACTAGGGACGGACTAAATGTTGGCCAGAAATTAATAAATAAATAATCACATCCACTTTATCAATGCTACAAGTAACAATCTCAAAGAAACTCCAACAGCTTTATCAAACTTGACTTCTTTTTCAAAAATCAGTGTTCGCTCTAATTTTAACATTATTTTCTAAATATCCAGCTACCTCATTCTTTAGAATAACTTCCTCCCTACAGCTAATATGTCTATAGTTTTCCATACTCTTTCTCCCTAACTTCTTAAATAATTATAATTACCACACTCCATTCTGCAGGATGGAAGTGAGTACTGAAGATGCTGAAGATTGGAGTCAAGATTAAGAGTGGTACTGGAAAAGCACAGCAGGTATTGCAGCACCCGAGGAGCAGGAAAATTGATCTTTTGAGCAAAAGCCCTGCATCAGGAATGATCAGGAAGCCTGATGAAGGGCTTTTGCCCAAAACATCGATTTTCCTGCTCCTTGGATGCTGCCTGACCTGCTGTGCTTTTCCAGCACCACTCTAATCTTGACTCCATTCTGTGAAATCTTTCCAGAATCTTCACAATCTGGTTGACCATCTCCTTAAGATTAAAGCATACAAAATATACTTGCATGCAGATGGCATATTTTTTCTGGCAAAGAAGTCTTGGCCTTGGCTTCCTACCTGTTAACTTTTTTCAGGATTAAAATATGATTTCAGGGCACAAAGCTTTCTCCAGAAGGTTAGAGAGCACCGAGTTAAATAGCAGATCTTGTACGGGAATATTTTACTCTGATGACTTATTAGAGATTAGCATTTCTAAACTATTGTCTAGATTAGAGCGGTGCTGGAAATGCACAGCAGGTCAGGCAGCATCCAAGGAGCAGGAAAATTGACGTTTCAGGCAAAAGCCCTTCATCAAGCTTTCTGATCGTTCCTGATGCAGGGTTTTTGCTCGAAAGATCAATTTTCCTGCTCCTCGGGTGCTGCAATACCTGCTGTGCTTTTCCAGCACCACTCTGATCTAGACTCTGGTTTCCAGCATCTGCAGTCCTCACTTTTGCCGATTTCTAAATTATTGGCAGGCATTAGGAATGACTTTAAGAAATGGAAAGCTCGTTGCCTTTCAGTCTGCCCAGATCTAAATCGTGTGGTGATCATAGTATATCGACTAAATAATACCAGTTTGGGAAACCAGACTGGTTTCTGAAAACAAAACACAAGCTTCCAGGAGAAAAATCTCCAAAATTGATTTTGATCAAGCTGTACAAAGGCAAGGTTGAGTTTGAAATTTCCAACAATGATAAATACTGGAAGATGTCTTCCTAATTTTTGAGCAGTCATGGCTGGGTTAACCTGCAGCAAATGCAACATCCAAACTCATTTCTGATAAGCATTTACTTTATATTTTACTATGGCTTCAAGTCCCAACGTAATATAATATACTAATATATGAATAACTGTATGTGTATAGCTTATGTTTTGCAATGTCCAGAGTAGCAAAATCTGGACTAAGGTATAGAATCCCCACAGTGTGGAAAGAGGCCATTCAGCCCATCAAGTCCACACCGACCATCTGAACAGTATTCCACCCAGATCCCCACTCTATCCCCATGTTTTACCATGACCAACCCGCCTAGCCTGCACATCCCGAGACACTTTAGCATGGCCATTCCTGCACATCTTTGGACTGTAGAAGGAAACCAGAACACCCAGAAGAAACCCACGCAGACACAAGGGAGAATATGCAAACTCCATACACACAGTCACCCAAGGCTGGAATTGAACCGAGGTCCCTGGTACTGTGAGCCACCATGCTGCCCAATGATACTTTCAGAACTTGCTGTGTATCACGACCCTGAGGAAGTCCAGGAGCAAGCACGTGTGCTGTAATTGTTTAGGATGATTAAATTTCCAATGAGTTTACTTACTCCATAGAAGTCTCAAACACTGACATTTGTGTTAGAACCTTGGGCTAGCTTTGTAGGACTTAACTAGGTACTTATCCTTGAAGTGTAACACTGGTAAATATCTGGTATAATTCAGCGATTAGAAAACAAAGCTGAACTGAGTCCTACAATTATTACTCCCAAACACTACTCCCAGCCTGTTCAATCCAACTTCCACCTGCAACTAATTCAACAGTCCTAATACAACTACATCCCCAACCTGACTACACTCCAGACTCAACCACCAACTAGACCCAACTGAATGATTATCCCACTGATCTGAGTGACACAACTACCTCCTACAACCTGACCAGACCCAGCCATCTCATTCACTGTCATCATGTCCCCTCCCCAAAAACACATGTTATTTTTTCTCTCCCTATTCCATCTAGGCTCCTCAGAAAGTTGAACACTTCTGTCAAATTTCCTTTCAAGTTTCTCATCTAAAAGGATTACAACCTTGCTCCACCAGTCTAACTTCTTAGCTAACTTCTTGGGACTATTCACAAACAACTTTTCTGCACCCTTTTGAAAGCCTCATATCTTTCTTCTCATATGGTTCCCAGAAATGGAAGTGACTTCCCAGATGAGGCCAAGTTAAGATTTAATAAACCTTCATTATAATTTCCCTGCTGTGCAATGCCTCAATTTATAAAACCCAGGGTCCAGTTTGTCTTTTTAGCAATATTTTCAACCTACCATGCCATCTTGAATGATTTATGTGTAAAATACTCTCAGCATTCTATGCTCCTACAGCCCCTTTAGAATTGTACACATGTTTAGATATCCCTCCCACAATCTTGCTACAATGATGAACCACTTAAAATTTCTGGCATTGAATTATAACTGCCACCTATGAGCACAATCCAGCTGCTGATCTGTGCCCTTTTAAAATTTAAAACTATTCTCTCACAGTTCACAGTCCTTCCATGTATTACATCATCTGCAAATTTTGAAAGTGTGACCTGTACATTCAAGTCTAAGCCGTAAAAATAGATCAAGTACCCAATGTTGACTCGTGGGGAATACCACCATATAAATTCCCCACTTCAAAAAGCAACCTGTTTCCTGTTATTCAGTTGGCCTTGTATCAGTGTGGCCAGAGTTCCTAGTATTTCAAGGTAGTCAATGCTGTTGGGAAGTAGGTTATGTGACATTTTATCAAAAATTATTTGGAAGTCTAAATGCACTTGGGTCAACCTTATCATCTTCATCAGCAATCTGTGATACCACGTAAGAAAATACAATCAAATTGGTGTTGTTAGACTCCTCCCCAACTCCATCCTCAGCAAATATATCAAGACAAGAAGTCTCACCACACCAAGTTATTGTCAAACAGGCTTATTTGATATCACAAGCATTCAAAACACTGCTCCTTCGTCAGGTGAAGATTTCACCTGACGAAGGAACAGCGCTTCAAAAGTTTGTGCTTTCAAATAAATCTGTTGGACCATAACCTGGTGTCATGTGACTTCTGACCTAGTCCACCCCAGTCCAACACTAGCACCTCCACATCATGACTAGCATATATATCAACTTTTTTCTTGGCACAATCAGTTCTGAGGAAAGGACACTGGACCAAAAATCTTCGGGTAAAAAGTGAGGTCTGCAGATGCTGGAGACCACAGCTGAAAATGTGTTGCTGGTTAAAGCACAGCAGGCCAGGCAGCATCCAAGGAACAGGAAATTCGACGTTTCGGGCGGGCTAATGCCCGAAACGTCGAATTTCCTGTTCCTTGGATGCTGCCTGGCCTGCTGTGCTTTAACCAGCAACACATTTTCAACTGGACCCAAAATGTTAACTCTGCTTTCTCTCTACAGGTGCTGCCAGACCTGCTGATTTTCTCCAGCAATTTGTTTTTGTTTGATGTCGTTGTTTATTGTTTTTCATTGTTGATAAGGCATACGTGGATTTCTAGAAGGCAATGATACAGTATTACATAACAGACTTACAAGGAAAGTTTAAATCCTTGCATAGTTAAATGTGGGACAAAATTTGCTGAGTGACAGGAAACAGAAATTAATGATCCAGGGGTCAGTATTGGGACCCTTGCGTTTCCTGATATATAATAATAATCCGGATTTTGACATACAGGGACAATTTGTGTCTGCCACATTACAGAAAGGGTACGAATGCATTGGAGACAATGCGGAATTAATTAAATGAATAGTTCCTGAAATTAGAAATTTTAATTACACTGATAAGATTGAAGAAGTTGGGACTGTTGCCCTTGGAAAGAAGAAGGCTGTAAGGAGATTTGATAGAGATATTCAAAATCATGAGAGGGTTGAATAGAGAAGCTGGTGTAAAAGAAAAAAGAATGAGATGGCATGAACTTAAAATAATGTGCAAACGAGAAAAGGGTGCTGTGCGAAAAACCTTTTTAATGCATCAGGTAGTTAGGGTATAGAATGCCCTGCCTGGAAATGTGATGGAGGCTGGTCCAATTGAGGCATTCAAGAGGGGATTGGATGATTATTTTGATAGAAATGGTGTTTAGTGACAGGAGGAAAGACTAGGGATTGGTACTAGATGACAGAGCCAGTATAGGCAAGCTGGGTTCAATAGCTTCCTTCTGCTCCATAACAATGCCATGATTTTGTGAAGTTAATTAAAAACAATATGCCTGGAACAAATCTGTGCCAGTTTTTCTAAATACTGTGAGGCCTAAATAGAGTGGATGTGGAGAAGATTTTTCGATTTGTAGGAGAGTCTAGGACCTGAGGGCACAGCCACAGTGTGAAGGGGATGACCTTTAAGAACTAAGAGGAGGAGAAATTTCTTCAGTCAGAGGGTGGTTAATCTGTGGCACTCATTGCTGCAGAAGGCTGTGGAGGCCAAGTCATTGAGTGTATTTAAGAGAGAGATAGTAGGTTGTTGATTAGTAAGGGGATCAAAAACAGGAGAAAGCAGAAGAATGGGGTTGAACAATATATCAGCCATGGTTGACGGCGGAGCAGACTCATAGTCTTATTTAATCTGTGTTTGTCCAAGTGTTTATATATTTTGTGCAGATTATTATTTTTGCACCCATGCTGCAAGAGGAGTATAGCATTTGCAATTTTCCAGTCTCTGTGTCTAAGGAAGACCAAAGAATTACAGCAAGTGCCTCCACAATTTCCTTCCGTGCTTTCCTCAGTATTCTCTGATGCATTCCATTCATTTCTGATGACTTAAATTTCATCAACTTAATTTACTGTAATCAACTTCAATACATGCATCAGCATAATTATCTTTGTCTTCAGTGGGTTAATTAAATTGACATGAGAGTAAGGCTTAAGTAATAAATCAGTAGTTTATTTAACAATAACAAGTGAGTGGAACATACTCAGTATAAAACATTGACATAGTCGTAATTCGTGATCTATCAAAACAGTTGAAATACTTTTCTGGAACTATTTTTCTATATAACCAGAAATGATCTTGGAAAGTGCTTGCTTATTTCAACAATAGACATATAAAACATAACCCTAAAGCAGACTATCCTGGGCCTTCTTTTAGTTCTATCTTAAATGACTCCAGATTTATTCATATGCAAAGCCCTAACCTGAAAAGTGTCCATGAAAGTTCTGCAGCCAATCAGAAAACACATCCCATCTCCTAATTTTCAAACATAGCACTTAATCAACATTATTGCCCCAGGCTGGTCCAGTTCCTTGATCTGGGCCAGAGAACGTGCACTGGCTATTCAAAAAATAGGTTAAGACATTCCAAAACAAAAAGATCTCATCTTTGGGGTCCTGAAGGGAGAGGGTGACCAGCCTCAAGTTGTTGTCCATGTAGGTACCAATGACATAGGTAGAAAGAGGGATAGGGATGTAAGGCAGGATTTCAGGGAGCTAGGGTGGAAGCTGAGAGCTAGAACAAACAGAGTTGTTATCTCTGGTTTGTTACCCGTGCCACGTGATAGCGAGGCAAGGAATAGGATGAGATATCAGCTGAACACATGGCTGCAGGGTTGGTGCAGGAGAGAGGGTTTCAGGTTCTTGGATAATTGGGGCTCATTCTGGGGAAGGTGGGACTTGTACAAACAGGATGGTCTTCACTTGAACCAGAGGGGTACTAATATCCGAGGTGGGAAATTTGCTAAACCTATTCAGGTGGATTTAAACTAGTTCAGCAGTGGGATGGGAACCGGAGGTGTAGTTGCAGTGCACAGGAGGATGAGAGTAGGAAGGACAGGGACAGGATTTCAGGGTCACAGGAATGTGCTGGCAGACAGCGAAGTGGTTTGAAGTGTGTCTACTTCAACGCCAGAAGTATCTGAAATAAGGTGGGTGAGCTTGCAGCATGGATAGGTACCTGGGACTTCGATGTTGTGGCCATTTCGGAGACATGAGTGGAGCAGGGTGAGGAATGGATGTTGCAGGTTCCAGAATTCAGATCTTTCATTAAGAACATGCAAGGCGATAAAAGAGGGGGATGCGTGGCCTTGGTGGTCAAGGATAGTATAACGGTGGCTGAGAGAACTGTTGATGGGGACTCGTCTACTGAGGTAGTGTGGGCTGAGGTTAGAAACAGGAGAGGAGAGGTCACACAGTTTGGAGTTTTTTATAGGCCTCCACAGAGTTCCAGGGAGATGGAAGAGAGGATTAGCAAAATCACTCTGGGTAGGAGTGAAAGGAACAGGGTGGTCATTATGGGGGACCTTAACTTCCTCAACATTGACTGGAAATGCTATAACTCTAGTACATCAGATGGATCAGTTTTTGTCCAATGTGTACAGTATGTCAAAGGGCCGACAAGAGGGGAGGCCACATTGGATCTGGTGCTTAGTGTTTGATTTCGTTGTAGGTGAGCACTTTGGAGAGAGTGACCACAATTCAGTTTTGTTTAGTTTAGCGAGGGAAAGGAATAGGTATATGCCACAGATCAAGAGTTATCAATGGGGCAAGAGCAATTATAATGCGATTAAGCAAGAATTAGGATTCATAGAATGAGGTAGCAAAATGCAGGGGATGCAGATAATGGAAATGTGGAGCAGGTTTAAGGAACAGATTTGCGTGTCCCTGATAGATAAATCCCTGTCAGGCAGGGAGGAAGTGACAAGGTAAGGGAACTGTGGTTTACAACAGAAATTGCATCTCTTGTTACGAAGAAGAAGGAGGCTTATGTGTTGATGAATAAGATGATTCGGATGAGGTGATGGAGAGTTACAGATCAGCTTGGAAGGATTTAAAGAGAGAGTTAAGAAGAGCAAAGAGAGGACACGAGCAGTCTTTAACAAATAGAATAATGGAGAACCCTAAAGCTTTCTATAGGTATGTGAGGATAAAAGGATGATTGGGTAGGGTTAGGGCCAGTCAAAGACAGAAGTGGGAAGTTGAGTGTGGACCCTGTGGTGATCGGCGAGGTGCTAAACAAATATTTCTCATCGGTGTTCAGTCAGGAAAAGGAGAATATTGTAGAGGAGAAGAATGAGGTACGAGATATTAGACTAGAGAGGATCGAGGTTAGTTACGCACAGGTGTTATGAATTCTAGAAGGAGTGACAGTAGACATGTCCCCTGGGCTGGATGGGATTTATCCAAGGATTCTCTGGGAAGCTGGGGAGGAGATAGCAGAGCGTTTGGCTTTGATATCTGAGTCATCATTGTCTACAGGTTTGGTACCAGAGGACTGGAATATTGCAAATGTTGTGTCCTTGTTCAAAAAGGGCAGTGGAGATGATCCAGGTAATTATAGACCAGTGAGCCTTACTTCTGTTGTAGGAAAGGTGTTGGAAAGGATTATAAGAGATAAGATTCATAATTATCTCGCAAGCAACAATTTGATTTCAGATAGTCAACATGGTTTTGTCAAGGGCAGGTCGTGTCTCACAAACCTGATTGAATTTTTTGAGAAGGTGACCAAGCATATAGATGAGGGTAGCGCAGTTGATGTGGTGTACATGGACTTCAGTAAAGCCTTTGATAAGGTTCCACATGGTAGGCTGTTGGAGAAAATGCAGAGACATGGAATTCAGGATGATTTAGCAGTTTGGATTAGAAACTGGCTTTCTGAAAGAAGGCAGCAAGTGGTGGCAGATGGAAAATATTCAGCCTGGAATCCAGTTACTAGTGGTGTGCCACAAGGATCTGTTTTGGGACCACTGCTGTTTGTCATTTTTATAAGTGACTTTAGATGCAGACATAGGTGGATGGACTAGTAAATTTGCAGATGACACTAAAGTTGGTGGAGTAGTGGACAGTGAGAAAGAATGTTACAGGTTGCAGGGGGACTTGGATAAATTGCAGAATTGGGCTGAGAGGTGGCAAATGGAGTTCAATGCAACTAAATGTGAGGTGATGCACTTTGAGAAGAATAGTAGGAAGGCAGAGTATTGGGTCAATGGAAAGATGCTTGGTAGTGTGGATCTGCAGAGGGATCACGGAGTCCATGTACGTAGATCCCTGAAAGTTGCCACCCAGGTGGACAGTGCTGTTAAGAAGGCATATGGTGTCTTAGGTTTCATTCGTAGAGGGATTGAGTTCCAAAGCCGCAATACCATGCTGCAACTGTACAAAGTGCTGGTGCGGCCACACTTGGAATATTGTGTACAGTTCTGGTCCCCATATTTCGGGAAGGATATAGAAGCATTGGAAAAGGTGCAGAGGAGATTTACCAGAATGTTGCCTGGTCTGGAGGGAAGGTCTTATGAGGAAAGGCTGAGAGACTTGAACCTGTTCTCATTGGCAAGAAGAAGGCTAAGAGGGAATTTGATAGAGACATACGAGATGATCAGAGGATTAGATAGGGTAGACAGTGAAAGTATTTTTTCCTAGGATGATGACGTCAGCGTGTATGAGGGGGCATAGCTACAAATTGAGGGGTGATAGATTTAAGACAGATGTCAGAGGCAGGTTCTTTACACAGAGAATGGTAAGGGCGTGGAATGCCCTACCTGCTAATGTAGTCAACTCAGCCACATTCAGGAGATTTAAACAAACCTTAGATAAACACATGGATGATATTGAGATAGTGTAGGGGGACGAGCTAAGAATAGTTCACAGGTCAGCGCAACATCAAGGGTCGAAGGGCCAGTTCTGCGCTGTATTGTTCTATGTTCTATGTTCTTTGTTCTAAAATACCTTAAAATATTTCTAATGCAGTTAATTACAAAGATTCATTGAAATTTTTAATAGTCATAAAAAGACAATGCTTGGGGAACAGGCCTGCCTGAAAGTCTTTGATTCAAAAAACTTGAAATAAAATGCTTGACAACTTAATTACACTATTTAACACATTTCTGTTTCTATTATTTAATAAGGGAGAAAGTTCTTCATCGACTACCAGAACAAAGGGTATGTTCCTCTGCCTTATTGGAGTAGTTCATAGTAACCACAGTTCTTTACGAATGTTTCAGAAAGCAAACTGAAACTAAATGTAACATAATTTGCTTTTTTGTCAAAGAAATGAAAAGCTTTCTGTGATCAATGCAATTATGAAAGTTGCCATGAACATAGGTAACCATATTAGAACTCATTAGGAAAAGGATGATCCAAAATATGAAATTTTGTGCAGTCTGGGTAAGATTGTCTATACATGATAGGATGGACATATTGTAGGAAATACACTGTCAAATGTCAAACAGTGGTAAAGGAACAATAGAAGGAGAAAAACCATAAAGGACAGCTTGTAGATTATATAAACATTATTCAGTGGACAGCTGAAATGCTGTATGTATTCTAGTCATCTTAACCACAAGAAGGATAACCTTACTCCTGAGGGTTCAGAAGTGAACAACAAAGTTGAAATTAAATCCTAGCAATTGCTGTACATTATTATCAGGCAATGACATTGATACAGACAGTTTAAAGGGTTTAAAGTACATTTGGATATATTTATATAAAGAGCAACAATTGAAGAATATGGTGCAAATGTGGGGGGTTAGTGGGGTTCATATATGATAATGGGCCAGATACATGCCTGACCATTACCTGTTTGAAAGCATTTTCTTTCCCTTCTAGATATTCGCATGTTTTCTTTCTCCTTCACTTTTTCAGGTGGAGAAATTGTTATGATTCTAGATGGGAATAAATTTTATTTGATAATCAATCACAGCATATGTCAACTCTATTCCTGCAGTTTGACAAACAAATAGCAATTTCTAAGTACATGTGGCAAACACATTGAGAATATACTTAGCATAACTCCTTTGAATGGATTGCTTTGTTCATATCTTTCTAATGCAGTTTTCAATCTGTTTCACAGTTACTTTAGTCGCTAATGTCAAAGGAAAAATTGAAGGGAGGGCTTTTAGGAAGCAACCACAATCCCTTCAAAATCAACTACCATCTGCATCAGTGAGATAAATTTTCTGAATAAAAATATTTCAGAAATGATTAAATCTTGTTTGATAAAATAGTAAAATCACTTTTTAAAGCCATAGATTTAATCATTCATGTAGCACTAAATCTTTCATATTCCTGCTTCCCTTAGTTATGCCAAACCTTAGTTTTTATTCTCAAAATAAATATCCCCCATTTCTCAAGAGTTTTTCCTACATCTAACTCCTGGACAAAGTTTATTTTTTCCCCTAAAGAGACCATTTTATTCCCTGCTGCTCATACAAACTGCTCAATTATATAGGTGAAGTCTATAGAAATGCCACAAATCCTATCACTCAAATTTAGCAAAGCACACCTGCACCAGATAGCCCCACGCTTCAACCATCTGGAAACCTAATTTAGTATGCAACCATAATCAATCATTATAATTTACCACCATCACCTTTAAGCTATTGTAAATAGAATCAGTCTGGCAACAGTAAATATCAATAATGAGTTTCATCAACTTATGGAATAACTAGGGTAATATATCAAATGGCAGGAGAACCAAGCAAATATGTTACAACATTTTCAATCTGCTATCCAGTGTCTCAACCACATCGGAGACATTTCAAAGAAGGTTTACTAATTAGTTCCAGAGATGAAAGACTTATTTTATGAAGAGAGATTGAGCAGTTTACATTGTTACTTGCGAGTGTTTAGAGAATGAGAGAAGATCTCAGTGAGGGATATTAAGTGTTAAAGGAGCTTGACAAAGTGGACATTGGGAGTAGGTTTCCCTTTGTGGAAAGTCATTGTTTTAGGATAAGGAGTAGCAGATTTAAAGGAATAGAAAGTACTATGACAAATTTGCAAATGACATTATAGGCGGGAAAGTAGGTTGCAGTGAAGAAACAAGAAATTTACAAAGGAATAGGTGAGGTGAATGAGTCAAAATATGGCAGATGAAGTTTACCTGTGAAGTTACCCATTTTGGTCAGAAGAACTGAAAGGCAACTTATTATCTAAATGGAGAGAAACTACAGAACGCTTCAGTGGAGAGGGATCTGGGTGTCCTCATGCATGAATCACAGAAAACAAGTAAGCAGATACAACATGTCATAACGAAGGCAGATAGAATTTTGGCATTTGTTGCTAAAGAAATAGGGTATTAAAATATGGAAGTGTTGCATACTCCAAGGAAACATTCTAACGTAAGTTGTAGTCAGAATCAGTCATCCACATGCAGTTATTGATAACCATTGTCTTTGTTTGAGATTGTGTGGTGCTATAAGATTTCTATGGTTAACTGGAACTAATACCCTAATACTAAGTTGCTTCACTTGTTTGAAGTCCTGATTTTGTTCCCTAAGAAGTTTTGTTCTGTCTGTTACCATTAGTATTTTTGGGGGGGTTTTCTTCTAAAAACTCACAAAATGGTCAGTATGGAAAATGCCTTGAGATTTACTATAGTTGCCTACCTAGTATTATGGAATCTCTACAGTGTGGAAGGAGGCCATTCAACTCATCAAATCCACACCGACCCTCTGAAGAGCATCCAATTCAGGCCCACACCCTTATCCTGTCCCAGCCTAATCGAACCAGCCCACAAATGGCTGGACACTTTAGCATGGCCAGTTAAACTGCACATCGTTGGGCTGTGGGAGGAACCCAGAGCGCCCAGTGGAAACACATAGAGGTACAGGCAAAATGTGCAAACTCCACACAGACACTCACCCGAGTGGAATCAAACCCGGGTCTCAAGCACCGTGAGGCATCATTCTGTAATGATTTTAAGTATGAGGATGTGCATGCATCTTACTCTGATTTATAATTGCATGATATTTAATACTCTGTTCAGACGTTTATGTCAAGGACAGGAAGGTCCAAGCCAATAACATCAAAGCAGACATCAGCCTCATATTGACAAACTAACTGTTCTTTTCCAACCATGTTATCACTGGCTTAGAAAAGTACAAATTAAGTAGTTAACAAAGCCAAGAAGAGAAATGAAGCGCTGCAAGAAAATATTAAGTGTTGGAATTGCTGATTACTATTTTCCAACTGACTAAGCATCATCTGTCACACCTGCCTAATCCTGCTGCTTTGCAGATTTCTGCACAACTGACTGCACGAAGGCTGCCTGTTAAAGCTGTTGGCAACCAGTGTGAAATATGTTTAGCCTGCTGTGGAGGAATGTAGAGCTAATGAAGTCTGGCTTCTCTCTTTATGTGCAAAATGCTCCATCCTTCCTCAGATTCTGTTCAAGTGCCAAACTAAGCAGTTGCTTTGCTGTTGGTTTGGTATAAATGTGAAGTGCTCCTACAGCTTCATAGACTTGTGGAAGCTCTGGACACTATAAATCTTCATAAAAGTGTAAATCTGCAACACAGGAGACCATGTAGCTCATTGTACTTCTTCCAGCCATGACCCATGATGAAAATCTTCCTACTCTCATCCTATTTCTTGCTATATGAATTGTGATATTTTCCTATTCACTAAATACCTTGTCAGCATCATCTTCATTGTTCTCCGCTGTCAAATGTTCTGTTCACCTCCAGTCGATGGCGTGTGTTTCTAGTCATATGAAAAGAATATTTTTATTAATTGACTTAAAAACTCATGAATTGATTTAATGACTTCAAGCATAGCTCCAAATATGTGCACAGGGCAAAAAACCTGTATAGTACATTTAAAAGACTCCAAAATACCATGGAAAGCTGAAAATATATAAACTTTACCAGGGTAATACTTCTTTCCTAATTCATGAGTTAAATTAAAACTTTGTAACATCTGCCCCACTGTTTTAGGAGAGAAGATGGTGAAGGAGTACTTGGGTAATTCAGGGTTTTCGTATTGTTCATCCAGGTCTTTGCCCTGGAGATGACATGCCTGTATCAATCCAGAAGTAACATGCTAGCTGGGCATAGACCATCATCACCCAAGATGGACAAATGCCATCAACATCACTTAGCAGAATTAGGAATATCAGTGGTGTGCTGGCTTTAGCATCCACAATATTAAGTAGCTAATTAATAAGGGTTCTTTGTTTATGTTCTAATTTTAAGCTGACTTGTACACTTAATGGTAAGGTCCTGGGGAGTGTTGCTAAGCAAAGAGACCTTGGAGTGCAGGTTCATAGTTCTTTGAAAGTAGAGATGCAGGTAGGTAGGATAGTGAGCAAGGCATTAGGTATGCTTTTCTTTATTGGTCTGAGCATTGAGTATAGGAGTTGGGAGGTCACATTGTGGCTGTACAGGACATTGGTTAGGCCACTTTTGGAATATCGTGTGCAATTCTGATCTCCTTCCTATCGGAAAGATGTTGTGAAACTTGAAAAGGTTCAGAAAAGATTTACAAGGATGTTTCCAGGGTTGGAGGATTTGAGCTATAAGGAGAGGCTGTATAGGCTGGGGCTGTTTTCCCTGGAGCTTTGGAGGCTGAGGGGTGACCTTATAGAGGTCTATAAAATCATGAGGAGCATGGAGATGTTAAATAGGCAAGGTCTTTTTTCTGGAGTTGAGGAGTCCAGAACTAGAGGGCATAAGTTTGGGGTAAGAAGGGAAAGATATAAAGGGGACCTAAGGAACAGCTTGTTCATGCAGAGGGTGGTGAGTGTATGGAATGTGTTGCCAGAGGAAGTGGTGGACACTGATACATTTGCAGCTGAACGGGTATATGATTAGGAAGGGTTTAGAGGGATACGGGCCTGGTGATTGCAAAAGGGACTAGATTAGGTTAGCATATCTGGTCTCCAAACTCTTCTCTGTGGAAACAGAGTGCTCCATTGGGTTGAGAAATGGCTGAATTTACCTGACACCCCTCAGTCATTTGCAGTTCTCAGTCATCACACCCCGATGAACATTCTCAAAAGTTGTTTGACTGGTGAGGACCCCACAGTAAAACTTGGTATCTGAGAAATGGATAAGAAATTGCTTGAAAGCAGCAGGTAACTGCAGGAGGAATTATGTCATGGGTGAAATGAAGTTCTGAATGTAATGCCCAAAGGTTCACTTTTGGAATCCCTACTGTTTCTCGTTTACTTGAATGGCGTCAATTCAAAACTTTAATGCAGATGAGTCAAATTTGCAGATGATACTAAATGAGATGGTGTAACCAATAAAGGCAGCTGTTCAGAATTCACTGAACAAACTAAACAAAATAAACAAGTTACAATTGATATGGACAGTGTAGAGTGCATGCAGGAGAGGAAACATAGGCAGCACATGAATGGGTTTGAAACAGTTGCAGAGAGAAAGGGATTTTGTTGACATGTCCAGTCAAATACAGGACAACAATTAACAAAGACAGTGGAATGTTAAACTTTATAGCTCAATGTCAGTGGAATATAAATTAGAGGAAGTTGCTACAAAATCTGCAAAATGCTGTAGTTAAAACATTAACTAATATGTTAGATTCAGTTTTCCAAGACATAGGGGAAACAATGAAGTGCTGGAAACAGTGTAGAGAATCTGATTGCAGTAAATTGTCAGAGTGCGACAAGAAATCAATGATTCAAAGCTATTTAAAACATAACTTTGAAACAAATATCATGAAGGACTTATTCTCAAAAAAAATGGATAGTCAGTATTTGGAATAGAATTTTACTCAAGGATTAAAAAATCAGAAAACGTTGAAGAAATGAGCAGATACTGAAATAGCAAGGCTGTTGTTACATTTTGGATGAATGTATGAGTGTCGGTAAAATGGACATCCTCTAAATGATCTTATGAGTCATATTGGGCCATTTATCAGTATTATTCAATATCACAGTGCACATTTCCCCTGTGGGAGATGGTGAATAGCTGTTTTATTACGGTAATTTTGACTATGACCATTAGGCAATAACACGTCTTTAGCCCATTTTAATATCCTCATACTGAAGTCAATAACGTCTGCTGTACAACTGGGAAACATTTTGTTCTTGAAGGTTTGACTTTAGATTAGTTACGGTACTTACATCCAGACTTAGCAGCAACATTAACAATCTGACCAGTTCAAGAATCAGGAATCAGAGAGGATAGATTTTAGTTAATTGAGAAAAAAAGCAATAGAAAGATGAGGAAACAAGTGATTAGAATTGCAAATGTTCTAACTGAGAACATTGTTAGAGAAGGGTTCATTGAAATTTTCTAGCAAATTTAAATTATTAGCTTAAATGAAAAATGATTGCAGGGCTCTGGAGAAAAAGCAGGGGAATAGTCGTAGGTTAAAGTTCCTTCCTAGGATTAACACAGAAATGATAGTGTGGTGCTGGAAAAGCACAGCAAGTCAGGCAGCATCCAAGGAGCAGGCAAATCAACTTTTACGGCATAAGCCCTTCATCGGGAATGAGGATGCTTGAAACATCGATTCTCCTGCTCCTTGGATGCTGCCTGACCGGCCATACCTTTCCAGCACCACTCTTTTAGATTCTGGTCTCCAGTCTCTACAGTCCTCACTTTCTCACAGAAATTATGGGCCAAATAATCTCTTTCTGTGCTGCAGCCATTCTATCATTTACCTCAGCCTGTGATGAAATAGTGTACATACTTGTTTTGGATAATTTAATGACCTCGGCAGTATTTTGTGATTGTAAAAGGGAGAAGGTCCATTCTTGAGATACTGGAAGAAAGTAAGATTGCACCTTAGCCATGGCAGACATTTAATTGTGGCAGACATTCCTGTCATTCAATGAAGTTTAACAGCTCAAATCACAACATTATAATTAAAGCAGAGTAATTTTTGTTCAAGGTAATTACCTCATCCATCTCTCAATCTCTGTTGAGGCTGCAAGGAACAATTTTGCACTGGAAAAGCTATTCAATGAAAGCTGTCAAGTTGACACCTCTGGAGAGAACAGTGTTCTCCACTCTCACCAAAGTCAGTTATCACTTAGAGCAGAAAAGCTTTGTTCAGTTCCAGTTTTCCTCTTGTACATTAGCTCACAATGCTCTGCAGTCATTAGACAAATTTGCAGTCATTATGTTGCAATCTGTCATTGAATGTGGCCTCGCAATTAACCAGACAACAGCCAGTTGGGGTGAGTCGTGAAAATGTGAAATTCACAGATAGGAACAGAGGATGGACTCTTACTGAAGCCTGAATGATGTGGGTCATGGTGACGAATGTGGCAGAATCGTATGGTAAGTCCAGCGAGGCCTATCTTTACATCAGGAACAGTCCGCTGTGATTTTTAACTAATTTCTGGGTGCCGAGGCAGATTCCCACTAAGCAGTGGCACGTTGCCTACTAAGAGGGATTGTTGTTTATTAATGACCTTATTGACTCCACGTCTCACCTCATTAATGTGCAAATTGTCCTTCTACCTTTGAGCAAACTCGATGCTGAGAATTTTTGACATGGAAGAGAGTGCCTGGGGACTTTAGCTCATTGCTTGCTCCAGAAAATTTCAACTGTGAGTCCAATGGCTAAGAGATGGTACCTGAAGAGTGGTGACTCTGGCACTTGTGGCACTGAGGCATTGGTGAAGGAGTTGTGATGCAGTGTTGTTGTGGGCTGGCCCATGGTGGCAGCAGAGGGACAAAGCCTTGAAATGGAGTATCAGATAAAATACAAAGATGGACTCTCTTGCAGTTTGTTTTTTAAGTTATTCAAAATGGCATGAAGTATGACAGCAGCTGAAGCTTTTCCCTGTCTTTTCTCTTAAATACAAGTGACAATATGTCATTCAATTCAAAGTCAGGCTCAAACATCTCAAGGTACTCTCCATGGGCACCAGCCACATCAGCAATTGCTGCTATCTGACAGTGCCAGCCACTGCGAACCCTCACAGCACATCTCCAATCCACTTACAGTATGCTTCTACATTTCACTGTTGCACCTTGGGGCCCAATGGAACTATCATTGTGATGATACACTTTGCACTCATGTGTATCATTGTGATGATACACATCCAGCTCAATGACCAGACCTGGCTGCATTTCTGACCTGTTCACTTACTCACTTTGAGATGACATTGATGCTCATAGCATCCTGGCCTTCTCTTTATTTTTTGCACGCTGTCCCTTAGCTAGATATACCAGGCTCACAGTACTGTTATATTACCCTGTACAAAAATGAAGCCAGGACCTTGCCATGATTGATAGTAATCTTCAGTCAAACCAGGAGAGACAGCTTGTGGTGGAAGAGTCCCAGCATGGTAAGTCAAGGGCAGCCTCTGAGACCAGTCTAGGCATTTGGGCACAGTTAGTCAACATTGAAGCAGCCAGTGTCTAATGATCTCCATGTTAGCAATGAGGAACCAAATGTCAGGCAGCCTGTCACCCAACTTCACTCTTCCTACCTAATTGTGGGCTGCCTTCCTCCTGGAGTGAGAGAGAGGCAGTTTTTAAGGAAGATGAAAGTGGGTAGCTCATCTGTCATTTTTGGCAGGGGTGGGGATGTGTGCCAAGTGAGTGAGTGGGCAGAGCAGAGGACATGAAGGGTTAGCGCTGTCAGAGGTTGGGGTGGGTGCCAGCAAGTGAGAAAAGACATTGCAGGTGATAGTGAGAAGGGTAGACCATGAGATGGATGCAGTGGCAGAGATGGAATGAGTGTAAGACATCAGAAAGAAAATGGTGGCACTGGCACTAATTGACCTTCTTCCTACCTGAAGTCCATTCCACCAGGTGGGGAAACTACACTGAGCTAGGTGGACCATCCCATCTACCATCACCTCCTGGCCCTTACCTGCAAAGTGGCTCCAATTTTCCTTCAAATCTGAGGCAAAATCCAGGAATCATGCAGGGCAGCTCAGGACTGACAGTGCTTGTCCAGGTATACAGCAGATTTTTAAACGTGGTGCTGGTGCCTGGGATGCTGGTCAATCCCAGGATTTACCGACAGTGGCAGCTTGTTCTGAATACTTCAACCACTTTCCCTGTGGAGACTTGGCTACAATTACAACTGTGTAGCTCCAGCTATGGCAGCTGAGCTCTATTAATTGATGTTCCAGCGGGTAGCTAATCTCCTCCAGCATCTGGAGGAGATTTTTCTGGGCCCAGCCAACTGAAATATTGCCTTATGGGTAGGGTTTGCCCCACATGCACACCATGCAGACCTGGGGTGGCACTGTCTGGCACATCTCCACACATGCCTTTAAAGTAGCAAACCACCTTGCTAAGTCCTCTCTCCATTCTGCATCAGCTGAGTGAGTAAGTAGCCTAGGTTCGCCTGTGCATTTCTCTTGGTTAGCTGAATAGTAGCTGAAAATGTGTTGCTGGAAAAACGCAGCAGGCCAGGCAGCATCCAAGGAACAGGAATTTCGACGTTTCGGGCATAAGCCCTTCATCAGGATGAAGGGCTTACGCCCGAAACGTCGAATTTCCTGTTCCTTGGATGCTGCCTGACCTGCTGCATTTTTCCAGCAACACATTTTCAGCTCTGATCTCCAGCATCTGCAGACCTCACTTTCTCCTATCTGAATAGTAGGGATGTCCTGAATCTAGAGATACAGGTAGATGGTCTGAACACTGATAAGATATTGTATATGATGCCTTGTTTCTTATTTCCTTTCCTTTCACAAAGACAAAATATGTAACAACTCTCAGTACAGAGAGTTAATCTCTACCTGAAAGACCAAGTTCCTACTTCACTTTAACCCTCTAATACAGCCCCTCTCCCAGTCCACAGAGAAATTCTTCCTTCACAAATCCCAAAAACATGGAGCACATAAGGGCGGCACGGTGGCACAGTGGTTAGCACTGCTGCCTCACAGCGCCTGAGACCCGGGTTCAATTCCCGACTCAGGCGACTGACTGTGTGGAGTTTGCACGTTCTCCCTGTGTCTGCGTGGGTTTCCTCCGGGTGCTCCGGTTTCCTCCCACAGTCCAAAGATGTGCGGGTCAGGTGAATTGGCCATGCTAAATTGCCCATAGTGTTAGGTTAGGGGTATGGGTGGGTTGCGCTTCGGTGGGTCGGTGTGGACTTGTTGGGCCGAAGGGCCTGTTTCCACACTGTAAGTCTAATCTAATCTAAGCTGCCCTCCAATTGCTCACAGAGGCACTTTCTCCATGTTATATTAAAATCAGGAGCAGGTTTGAGGCAACAAAGACAGGCAAGGACTAGAAAATGTAGTAGTGAAAAGTGATGAACATTTATAAATTATTTATACTATACACAGAGATGTAATAGAGCAGGACTTTATGACACCCTTCTTCACTCAGGACCCAGTTCTATGTAATCTGGAATCCCCAATTATGCAGTCCGACCATTAGCATAAAGCTATTAATTCCACATACTACATGTATTGTTGTGCAAAGCAGTTCATACCTCCATTCATCACAATACAAATACTATCTGGAAATGTATGCTTAGGTTGAGTGTGATAGATTATTGTGAGGCTATCATGTATCTCATATCATGTAAGTAGCTATTAAGTATAATGTAGTGAACCTTTACAGTTTATTAAGATTGAGCATACTTTCTATTGAAGACATCATGTGTGTGTCCTTCCCAACGTTGTATTAGCAACTTAGACTAATACCATGAACGTGGATTGAAAGCAGTGAATCAACCCAAGGCCATCTCAGTTAGTTGCAGTGAACATGAGCACCATGATGACAGAGGGGTATTTTTCAACATATATATCATGGTCACAACAGGTGGGCACCACAGTCTCATATATAATCTGCTAGCACTGTTGATCTTCTACGGAATCTTTGTGTTTGCAAAAGCTACAGCCATCCAAGGAGAAAAAATAAAAATAATCCAGTCAGAAAGCCTTGTATGAATCATTAACTATTCAATAATTAAAAGGACACAGAGCTAGTCCACTCCTGTGAATACAACAATCAGCTGTTCAAAAAGGTAACAGCACTGACAGCAGTACTAAGGCTGCCTCTAGATGCTTTAAACAGCTAGAAGTAGTGAAGAGGCTTGAGAGGACTGCACAAAAGATGCAAGAGCGAAAGGTTTGAATCATAACCAGGAATACAGTAGTCGATCATGGAGCCCAAATATCAGAGTAGGAACATGGAATGATGGGGGAGAAACTCTTGATATTGATGGCAACAATACATTTCAGAACTTTAGTAAGGAAGGGCGATTAGAAATATGGTTTGTGACTGGGTACATTAAGTGGTTCAAGGAAAACTACGTATATAAAGTAGGTGATAAACAGATGTTCAATTCATAAAGTAGAAGTTCATTCAGTACCCAAAAGGTTAATGTGCCTCACCAACTTGGAATGCTATAGTCTCAAACCATCTGAATTTCACATCAGGGTTTTCTTTTGAGAAGATATGTGGCTCAGTTTGGTTTTGTAGTCCCTTTGTTGATAAAAAAAAATACACTTCAGATGTTACAGCTGGAATCCAATTAAAGAGCTGTCTGCCATGGGAGGAAAGCTGTGATTGATCTCTGAACTGAACAACAGAGCAAGCAAAGATAAATCAGTTCATCCTAGTTTCTCTGCGAAATTAAATGATTTCTGTTTGCCAACATAGAGTGTGTGAGTTTGTGGTGAGATGCATTTCTGAGTTAATCACTGGCTCTTTGATCACTCTGTAGAGAGTATCAGAATCTGTTCATAATTATGCAAGCATTTCAGAGAGGATTCCAGTGATATTGTTGGCTATGAAGCTCAGATTACCTCAATGCAAAGATTAGATGGTTTCTTTCTTGATTGCATTTCAAAGTATCAGTGACTTGAGACACTTTTACTCATTCTATAGACTGCACTCATTCATGTTGGTTCACCACCAAATAATTACAACTTGAACTCTCTCCTTAACCTCAGCACTATTTACCAGACTGATTCCTGGGATGACAGGACTGACTTAAGAATGAAGACTGTATTGACTGTGCTTGTACTTGCTGCAATTTGGAAGAATGAGAGCGGATCTCATTGAAACATATAAAATCCTGATGGGAGTGGACAGGCTAGATGTGGGAAGAATGCTCCCAATGAGGGGCAAGTCCAGAACTAGACGTCACAGTTTAATAATAAGGGATAAGCCATTCAGGACCGAGCTGAGGAAGAATTTCTTCACTCAAAGAGTTGTGAACCTATGGAATTCTCTACCACAAGAAGTTATTGAAACTAGTTCATCAGATATATTCAAAAGGGAGTTGTACATGCTCATCGCAGTGAAAGGGGTATGGAGAGAAAGCTGAAATGGGATACTGAAATTCCATGATCAGCCATGATCATATTGAAGATATGCAGGCTCAAGGGGCCGAATGGCCTCCTCATGCACCTATGTTTTTATGTTTGTATTTCACATCCTTCAAAAATTTCTTCAGAACGTATTTCCCTGACGATAGCTCTGGTCTCGCCTGTGTCCCATTTGCTACCCTGATAATATTATGTAAGTTCATGTAAAGATTCCCTATGCAGTTCTGCAGCAATTCACTTGAGACACTGAATAACTGTTTAAAAGAAGACAACACTGGCTGTTGCAATTCCAATCCTTGCAGGCAGCTCATTTTGATGATGATCTATAGTGCTCTCACAAGCTAAGCAACCTTTAAGAAGGATTACGTGGAGATGCCAGTGTTGGACTGAGGTGGACAAAGTTAAAAAAAAGGTGAAAGTGAGTACTGCAGTTGCTGGAGATTAGAGTCAACAGTGTGGTGCTGGAAAAGTACAGCAGGTCAGGCAGCATCCAAGGAGCAGAAAAATCGACGTTTTGGGCAAAAGCCCTTCATCGGGAATGAGGCTGGGAATTTCGGGGGTGGAGAAATAAATGGGAGGGGATGGGGCTGGGGGGAAAGTAGCTGAGAGTGCAATAGGTGGATGGAGGTGGGGGTAAAGGTGATAGCTCAGTGGAATGGGTAGGTGGGAAGGAAGATGGACAGATGGACAAAGTCCTGAGGACGGTGCTGAGCTGGAAGGTTAGAACTGGGGTAAGGTGGGGGGATGGGAAATGAGGAAACTGGTGAAATCCACATTGATCTTCCTCCAGGTGTTGGGTGTGGCTATGGAGGAGGACAAGGACCTGCATGTCCACGGCAGAGTGGGAGGGGGAGTTGAAGTGTTCAGCCAAGGGGCAGTGGGGTTGATTGGTGCAGGTGTCTCAGAGATATTCCCTAAAGCACTCTGCAAGTAGGCGCTCTATCTCCCCAATGTAGAGGAGACCTCATTGAGAGCAACGGATACAATAAATGACATGTGTGGAAGTGCAAGTGAAACTTGATGGATGTGGAAGGCTCCTTTGAGGCCTTGGACTGAGGTGAGGGGTGAGGTGTGGGCACAGGTTTTGCAATTCCTGTGGTGGCAGGGGAAGGTGCCGGAAGGGGAGGGTGGGTTATTGGGGGTGTGGACCTGACAAGGGAGTCACGGAGGGAACAGTTTATACAGAAAGCAGATACGGGTGGGGAGGGAAATATATTTCTAGTGGTGGAGTCTGTTTGTAGATGGCAGAAACGGTGGCAGATGATGCGAAGGATTCGGAGATTGGTGGGATGGAAGGTGAGGACCGGGAGTTCTGTCCTTGTTGTGGTTGGAGGGGTGGGGTTTGAGGGTGGAGGTGTGAGATGTGGATGCAATGTGCTGGAGGGCATCATCAATCATGTGGGAGGGGAAATCGTGGTCTTTAAAGAAAGTGTGGTGGAACTGATACTCCTGTGAGCAGGTGTGGCAGAAGTGGGCAAATTGGGAATAAGGAAAAGCAGGAGACGTGGTGGGAGGAGGTGTAGGGTTAAGATTAGAGTGGTGCTGGAAAAGTACAGAAGGTCAAGCAGCATCTGAGGAGCAGGAAAATTGATGTTTTGAGCAAAAGCCCTTCATCAGAATTTTTTCTAGTCCTCAGACGCTACCTGACCTGCTGTGTTTTTCTAGCACCACTCTAATCTTGACTCTATTCTCCAGTATCTGCAGTACCCACCTCCACCGGGAGGAGGTGTAATCCAGGTAGCTGTGGGAGTCATGGGTTTGAAGAAAATATCAGTGTTGAGTCGGTCATTGTTAATGGAGATGGAGAGGTCCAGGAAGGGGAGAGAGGTGTCAGAGATGGTCCAGTTGAACTTAAGGTCGGTGTAGAATGTGTTGGTGAAGTACATGAACTGTTCAACTTCTTCATCAGAGCACGAGGTGGTGCCAATGCAGTCATCAATGTAGCGGAGGAAGAGGCGGGGAGTGGTGCCGGTGTAACTATGAAAGATGGACTGTTGTATGTAGCCGACAAAGAGACAGGCATAGCTGGGGCCCATACAGGTGCCCGTAGCTACCCCTTTTTTCCAGAGGAAGTGGGAGGATTCGATGGAGAAATTGTTGAGGATAAGGACCAGTTCAGCCAAACAAATAAAAGTGTTAGTGGAAAGGTATTGGTGGGGAAGTTGGAATAGGAAGAAACGGAGGATCACACAATAACAGTTTATAGTCAAACAGGTTTATCTGGAAGTACAAGTTTTTGGAGTACTGCTCCTCTGTCAGGTAGCTACCTGACTATAACCTTGTATGATTTTTAACATTAAGAAGGATGGAACTGCTTGCTCTTCAGTTGGACAAAGGCCTAGAATAGGTGATTGAAATAAAGGCTCATTTCTCGATCAACCATTTGGACAATGGGTATCTCCTCATGCAGCCAAACTGCAACAGAGAACATTCTCCTGGCTTCACCTCGAAAGGTGGGCAAAGATGAAAAATTCTGCAACTTGCCTGTCTGAATGTGAGAACAATGTTCGACTCTGGCGACAACAGTTGCTCTCCCCATAATGGTGACCTATGAACAAATCAGACTAGACATCCATCTTGCAAAATTAAGAACAGAAAGTGCCAGAGAGACTCAGTGGGTTTGGCAGCATCAGTGGAGAGAGAAACAGAGTTAATGTTTTGAGTTCAAAACCAGCCATCTTTTGGGTTTCAAGGAGGAGTCTTTTAACTCAAAACGTTAAGAGTCATAGTCATTGAGTAATACAGCAGAGAAGCTGGTCCTTCAGGCCACCACGTCTATGCTGACCAACAAATACTAAACTATATTAATCCCATTTACGTGCAATTGATCTATAGCCTACTTTATCCTGACATTTTAAGTACATATACAGATGCTTCGTAAATCTTGCCTGTCTCCACCCCTATCTCAGGCACCTTCTGGGTGAAATCAAATTTCTCACAGATACCTCCAGGCCACTTACTCCTCACCTTAAACTTATGCCCTAAGGTCCTCGATCAGTTTCTCTTGCTACAGATGCCATCAGACTAATTGAGTTTCACCAGTACTTTCCGTTTTGGTTTGTTTTGGATTTATTTTGCAATATGTTGCTCTTACATCCGTAGAGAAGCCCTGAGAGTCCACTTAACTGAGCAAGACAGCCTGATGGAATTCAACATTGTCTACCCTCTCTGTTTGTTAGATAGACTTCACGCTAATTCATCTCTAAGGTGTCAGCTTCAAGCTGAAGAAAACCATCACCACTAAACCTGCCAATCGGCCACTCCAAACACAGCATGTCCCTGTGCCTCCCCTCCAAAAACAGGAATACTTAACTCTAACCAGCATTCATGCTTCAATGAAGACTCACCGAGTTAGATTGGATTCCCTACATTACAAAACAGGCTCTTCAACCCAATGAGTTCACACAAACCCTCCGAAGAGTAACCCACCCAGACCCATTCCCCTACCCTATAGTTACCCTGACTAATGCACCCAACACTACAGGCAATCTAGCATGACAATTCACCTGACCTGTACGTCTTTGGATTGTGGAAGGAAACTAATACGACAGGGGAGAATGTGCAAACTCCACGCAGACAGTCGCCTGAAGCGGGAATCAAGCCCAGGTCGCTGGCGCTGTGAGACAGCAGTGCTAACTACTAAACCACCATGCCGCCCATACTGAGCAAAGTCTAAATGGAAAATGCTGGAGATACTCAGCAGTTCTTGGGGCATCTGTAGAGCGAGAAAAGAAGTTAACATTTTGAGTCCAATTAGACTCCTATTTGGAACTGAATGGGGTTCAAAAAAAAATATTTTTATGTTATTAAAAAAGGGTGGAGGGGAAGCAAGTGGAACAAATGGTGATGATGCCCAGAGCAAAAGGCAAAGTGAATGTGAATGGTACCAGAGGAGAGATATAAATGAAGAGCAGATGTTAGCAATAAAAGTTGAGAGCAAATAATAGGTCAGTTTTGCTGAGAGTAAACATATGCAAGTAGGACATTGAAGGGGGACGTGTGGTGATGCTAGGTAATTAAAGTGGAGGACTAAGTTCATGGTCTGAAGTTGATGAACACAATGTGAAGGCAAAACTTGAAGTGCTGCTTTTCTCCAGCACTTTTTATTCTGTTCCTGATCTCCAGCATCCGCAGTGTCTTGCTTTTCTATGAAAACTATACGTTCTACACAGAGTTTTGTGAACTCATCTGGAATGCATCTCTCCAAGGCAGAATTGTCATCTTGGCATCTTGGTAGGGTTGGCAGTGACAGCTTGGCATGGAAGGGAAACCATGTAGTTGTAAACTGCAGTGGAAATGCATGTCCACTCTTCATAAATACCACTGGTGTTTTGGACTGGGCACTAAAAGTAGATATGGATATTGCTTTAAACCAAGGAAACTATGCCGGAAGATGATTGTAATTTTGTAAGCAAGTTACTGGAGTATATTGTGAATTGTATATACAATGTTAACTCATTCAAGCAGTCAAGGGGACTTCCAGACAAACTGGTACCACCTTTGGGGTGTGTTCAGGACAGTTCTGCCCAAAGACAATCTTTTCAGTGCCTTTTCAATCAGCAGCAGTTGTTGTGAGCTCAAGAAGGCTCAGTTTAGTAACAATCTCTTGATCAGTTCATGGGCGGATGGTTATAGCCTTGTGTGTGAACATTACAGCAGAAACATCTGGCCTGCATTCAGAGAGCACCTGTCTCTCTTTTCTCCGTACTGTGTGAAGAAATAAAAGAAAACCCCTCACTGTTCCTCTGTGAGCCATTTTCTCTGTAAATCTACTGATGAAAGTGGAATGAGAAAACCACTTTCAGAGAGACTGAGAGGGTGAATTCTCAATCAGGGAATAAAAAACAGAATTAATATCCCCGTAGCTTCATAGCATCAGGAATGAATGGAAAAGAATCAAAATGAACCATAAGAAAACTGCTCCTCTGGTCTGAACTGGTGCTATCAACTGTGTTTAATTGGTTTTTATTGTCCATCCATTGTAATCATGCCTTGTGTATCTTTATGTGCCTCTCCTTATGCACAAATAGGAACTTTTAAAAAGAATTAAAGTTTGCTTTGGAGTTATAAGTTTGCTAGTCATGATTCTGTTTTGCAATTGCATAAAAATGATTTAATTGCAGTAAGTAGTAAGTAGTTGCACATAACTGGAGTAACAAACTGGAAATCAAGCCCTACTATTCCCAGAGTCATCACAAAAGGTAATGGTTTAAAAGAGAATCCAAAAATGCTCGATTTACCTGCCTTTCAGACCCAAGGTATCTGACCAGATTTCTGTAATTAACAGGAATCACTCCCCCATTACAAATAAATAGATTCAAGCTACAGGTAAATAACAGCTAGCTAAAATTCCAACTCCTTTCAAACTACAAACAGACGTAGACACAATAAAAACATTGGTATGATGTGTCGGGAAAAACACAGGATAGGCAGCTCAATGGTCCCTATTCAGAGGGTTCACTAAAATGTTGCTTTTGGTTTGTCAGGAAGTGCTTCTCTAGATACTTGTGTTTGCTTCCAGATGCTACAGAGGGAGGCCAGTCTCTACTTATAAAATCTTTGGCTTATTAGTTAAGACCCAAGCTTCAGATAATTTTTACGACAGATAAAAGAGACAGCTCCTGCCCTTACAGTGATTCAATGGTTTCTCCCAAATATTCACACTCCCCATCTGCTTAGCTATCTGGGAGTCAATCATATAGTTGACAGGCAGAAAGCCTTTGTCATCAATAATTGGTGACTAGTCCACAGACCAATCAGCTACTTGTTACTGACCAAAGCTCCATTTGTACACACCCCTTGGCTCTAGCTCATCTGAAATCAGACTTCCACTGCTGTTTGAACAAGCAGCTGTGTAAACAGTGACTTACAATAAGTGTCAGATTAGATTAGATTAGACTTACAGTGTGGAAACAGGCCCTTCGGCCCAACAAGTCCACACCGACCCGCCGAAGCGAAACCCACCCATACCCCTACATTTACCCCTTACCTAACACTACGGGCAATTTAGCATGGCCAATTCACCTGACCCGCACATCTTTGGACTGTGGGAGGAAACCGGAGCACCCGGAGGAAACCCACGCAGACACGGGGAGAACGTGCAAACTCCACACAGTCAGTCACCTGAGTCGGGAATTGAACCCGGGTCTCAGGTGCTGTGAGGCAGCAGTGCTAACCACTGTGCCACCGTGCCGCCCACTAGATATTTGCTTTAAAAATAGAGATCCTTCAACAATCCTTGGTTTTCAAACTAGTCCTTTTCACATTTCAGTCCACAATCAGAAACATTGAAAAATAGAGATGTGACCTTTATACTCATTAACGGGAAAAGCCTGGTGTGTATATTCTTTTAACCTGAATCAGACAGTTAGGTAGAATTAGGGTACTGTGACGGTCATGACATATCTTGGTACGCTGCAGAAAAGTACCTATCTATCATAAACACTTGCATGAAACAGAATGATTATTTCAAGATCACATGGATGCATCCTCTCTCTAAGTACTAGCACATGATAGACAATATGTTGGTGCACCAATGTGATGTAAAATAAAGTCCTGCACTGTACAGTAACACTTGATACAGTCTATTGATTGGACCACCAGCTTGTTTGCTGAAAAACTGAACTTCTATTTCAAGCCTAAGCCCAAGAACAGACCTAGAAACAGCCCCTTAGTAAATGATCAAGTCAGCAATATACAAATCTCATCATGCAGAGCTAGATATGAAGCAACTCTATAGACCAGGATGATCCATTCAGATCTCACCATAATATTTACTCCAAAATCACAATAAAGCTGCAGTACTGGATACTTCCAACGAATTCATCAGATTCAGCATCAAGAAGAACAAATCAAGGTTTGATGGAAGTGAAAGAGGGCTTATGCCCGAAACAACGACTCTCCTGCTCCTTGGATGCTGCCTGACCTGCTGCGCTTTTCCAGCAACATATTTTCAGCTCTGATCTCCAGCATCTGCAGTCCTCACTTTCTCCTTGATGGAAGTGAAAGAAAATCCAAGATTTGTGAGAACTAAAAACATTGGCTGCTCAGGCTGACCTGGCTCATCTATGCAACCAAGAGAATAAGGCAAGATAGTTGGTGGACTGCACTTGCAAAAATAACTGAACTGTACCTGATACTGGCAGAATTGATTTCAAACAGAGTACGAAACATGACAAGAGCAGCTGGTTGGGCATTTGCTTCTACATTCTCAATGCACTTTTGACAATTGGAGAGGGCTTTTTAATGTTTGAAAATCATTATGCAATGTTAGCCAATATAAGGATTAACCTATCTCTGCTGGACAGATCCCTGTGATGAATTATTACATTGCAAACTCATTGATATCACAATATAGCATCTAAATATAGACAAAAAATAATATAAAAATCTATAAGTAATATCTGAACATATTATACAGGATAAGATAAATATACACTTAGAGAACAACAGGTTAATATTAGACAGTCAACATGGCTTTGAAAAGGGCAGATCATGTCTGAGAAATATAGTTGGGTTCTTTGACAGGTGGTACAGGCAGTGAATGAGGGTAGAGCTGTGGATATTGCATATTTGGACATTTAGAAAGCATTTGATATGGTATCACACAGCAGGTTCATTAGCAAATTAGAGATATTTGGGATTGATGGGCCCTTGGCAGCCTGGATTAGATGCTGGTTAAAAGATAGGAAACAAAGGGGTGGTATAGATGGGCATTTCTCAGACTGGAGACAAGTTGAAGTTGGTATTCCCCAGGCATTGGTGTTGGACCACTGATTTTTCTGATTATAAACAATATGGCCATACTACTTTGAAAATGTTTGATCTCGCAGAGCTAAGCAAACTCAGGTCCTGGTTAGTACTTGGATGGGAGACTGCCTGGGAATACCAGGTTTAATATGCTTTGATGGTAGTCATGGCCGAATGGTTAAGACAATGGATTAGATAATCCATTTGGTTTTCTCCGCACAGCTTTGAATTATGCTGACTACATTTCCTCAACTTGCAGATGGGCTATCATTCAAACTCCATAAAATCCATCTCAACAAACCCTCATTTTGTGTGCATGTGATGCAATGGTAGAACCTCTGACTCCAGATCAGAACATTGCATGTTCAAATCATGTCAGGCTCATGGTGTTTAGCAGCAGTATAAGACTTCTGATTTATATCTGGACAGAGCTTGTTCTCTGGGGATGCATGCTTAACCATGTTCAGTGGGCCTCAAGGTGACTCAGTGATTAGCATTGCTGCCTCACAGCGCCAGGTTTGATTCTAGTCTCAGGCAACTGTCTGCATGGAGTTTGTGCATTCTCCCCGTGTCTGCGTGGGTTTTCGCCAGGTGCTCTGGTTTCCTCCCACAGTCCAAAGGTGTGCAGGTTTGGTGAATTGGTCATGCTAAATTGCCCTTAGTGTTCAGGATGTGTTGGCTAGATGCATTAGTCAGGGGAAATGTAGCATAATAGGGTAGGGGGATGGGTCTGGGTGGGATATACTTCAGAGGGTTGGTGGGGACTTGCTGGTGAGGACTCTGTGTGGATGCTATGATGCTATGAATTTAGAGATGGGTAATGAGGGCCAAAATCTCTAAGTTTCAAGATGATACTGAGCAGGCAGAGTTTTGTGAATTGTGAGGATGATGCTGAGCATCATCAGGGGGACATTGACATGATGGTCAAATGGGCAGACACTTGGCAGATTAATTTCAATGCAGAGAATTGCATTTTGGCAGAAGAAACATGAAGAGACAATACAGATTCAGTGATACAACTTAGAGGGGAATACAGGAGCAGAGGGACCTCAAGGTTCACATGAATATCTCTGAAAGCAGCCAGGTAAGTTGAAACCCTTGTTAAGAAGGCTTACAGGATCCATGAGTTCATAACATAGAGGCATAGAATATAATGGAAAGGAAGCAATGCTACAACTCTACAAATCATTGGTCAGAACTCATTTTGAGTATCGCATTCCATTCTGGACACTGTGATGAAGCTGCTCCTTTAACAAGGTTATAAAGTCCTTGGTTTCTTTTCAGAGAAGTCGCAAATGACACAGACTCCGAGAGACTGGGGTGTGGGGTTTTAGAGCCAACTTGATAATAGCTAACAGACACTGCCTCAGGCGGAGGACTTTCAAGTTTTAAAGAAAATAGTTGTACAATGAAAGGGTTGTGGCCAATTCTCCCAGCACAGTTTTCTCTGGTTTGGTTTGGTTTTTAAAGTAGTGTGGAAAAAAGTTGCTGGACCCAAAGAAGTAGGTCCAGGCTGGTTCTCTCTCTCTATCTCTCTCTCTGTCTGACTCCTATCCTGTAAGAACCAGTGTTTGGTTTTCCCTTTTGTGCCAAGGGGTGTTTATGGGGATTGTTGCAAGTATTTGGAACAGCACCATTAAGTTGGGATGATCTGTTGGGTTTTCTTTTCTTCTTGAAACAGAGAAGATTAAGAGATGACCTTTTGAGGTGTGCAAAATTATGAACAATTGACAGGGTAACAAAAGACATTCTGATCCCACTAGTTGGATGTTAGTATTAAAATAATAACTTAGTTGTGATGTTCATGTGGTCATGGCAACAAGTAATGTGGGCGACAACATACATAGTAAAAAGATTCATGCTGGTGGCATAATTAATGTATACTTGAAACAAACCAATTTCAAATCTATCTTTTAAAGTTCAAAGCTCAATAGGCAGTCTAAAGTTCTAAGCTGCTCCTGAGATAATTGTCAGGACTGGCGTATTTACAAGATTGTATATTTTACAAAGACGGTTACTCTGACCTTTCAAGGTGGACAGAGCAGATTAAAGCATGGCTCCCAGGAATCACATTACAGTCCATTGTTGGTTCACTTCAGCCAGCAAGTCAGAAATGTTGAGGTATTATCTCAGCATCAACACAAAGGACACGTTCAGAATTGGATTAACCCTTAGACAAACACAATGGGTCATTTTAAAGGTATGAGAATTGAAAGCCCCTAAAAGAAAAAAAGGAGACTTCAATGATCCTTGATGAAATTCTAGCACAATTGACTTTGTAAATACAGTTATAGTAATAAGTGTAATAAACAGTCATGTGCTAAAGTAACAATTGCTTTCAGCTTTAAATTTTGATTAGAACAGAAGATTTTCTGAGCAGACAACTGATGTGTTAGATTCCTAACTGAAAAACTGATTTGTATTTTCAACTGTCTTCATGGTAATATTTCCTGCATGGTCATTTCTCATGTGTAGAATAGCAGAATCCAGCATGAGAAACACAAAGTTATTGCATAAATATGTCATTCGCCAGCTTTTACAAATTCAAGGAAAGGCATTACAGTGAGACTGTGTCAGTGTTCACAGATTGCACTTTGCAGTCCCATAAAGCAGGATGCTTGAGCTGACTTCTAAATCTGTGTTAGCTAATAAAAATTTTTCAACACTGCAAACAAGAAGCAATTTGCACCTGATCAGATTGTTGCCAAGTTTTCAGAAGCTGTTTTTACCATTATCTCTTCAGTCTGTGACAACATATCCTATTGGAAGATATGATCTAACCAAGTGGAATTGCTTATTTTCTTGTCTCCAATGACCATTGCTCTCAGAGATGGAAACAGCTTCAAATTCAGTGTGACCATTATGTTGTATCAATCATAATGTCAACCTAAAAACAATACACACAAAAGTTTTGCTTTTCCTTGTCATTCCCATGCAATGAAACCTGTTCAAAATTGTATTTTAATGCATCTGATGAAGATAATTCTATTATCCTTTAAATGTCCTATTCATCCATTTATAAGATATACCTGGAAATGCATTTCTCTCTTACTTCTTATGTGTGGAGATATAGAAACAAGTTTAACATCTCATAGGTGACTCTCTTCCTCATTTTTAGCTTCCAGCCTCTCCACCCTAAAATCATTCTTGTTTATTTATTTTTGTATACGATTTATTTATGTTTTTATTGATGCTACTGCAAAATGTTTCTGGACTTCCCTCCTTGTTCCTTTAAATTTCCAACAAAACTTCTTACTTCTCTACAGTCTTGAAAAAAAAGTACATTTTTTTTTAATTCTCTGACGCTCAAAAGGTGTGCCCAACCTGTTCTCCCTGAACTTTCGATTGGGAGTCCCTCCACTGCTTACGATGAGAAGCAGAAATGAAAACTGAAAATGCTAAAACATTCAGCAGGACAGGTGGTACCCATAAAGAGAGAAAAATACAGCTAACCTTTCAGGTTAATCAAGCTGAAATAACGGCTTGGATGCTCAATCTCAGAGCAGCTTGTCGTCAGTTCAAACTTTAAAATTGGAAAAGTTTGAGAAAGGAACTCGCCTCAAATCAACCCACTTCCTATTTTAACAGATAAGTAGAAGAATGAATGCTGAGTAAGCAATTGTCTTGGAGGTGATAGATTGGAGGGTTTTACTTGAGAAGCTCAAATTGACTAGTGGAGAAAATCTCTTGGTAAAGTGGATGACCTGGATTTTAACCAGAAGACCAGTTAGTAAAAGAGTATGGGGAGCCATGGGACAATGAGAGAAGCATTGATGCTGTATTGAGGTTAAGAAACCCAAAACAATGCCTGAATGTCCTGCTTCTTTTTACTGTGGGCCTCCTTTAAGTTTCTTTTCTGTTCAATTCCTGCCCATACACAGGCTGACTGACAGGTTCGTAGTCTTTGAGTTGGGAAACCTGCAAAGCCAGATCCAGAGCTAGACAGAGCAGGTAGAGACCTTTCGAGATTGGGATCTTGATCATGGGATGTGGGGAGGGACACAATTCACTGAGGTATCTAATGGAGCTAGGACAGATATATAATTACAGGGAAGTGGGGTATTGGCCAATGATAATTGTTTGGGGAGACTCACTGGTAGCTGGAGGGAGGAGATGATTGTCAATGGCATCCCACGGAGGATGGTTGAATATGTAGAATATTGTGTAAGAGTATATGCCCCCGGAGAATCATAGCAGTCTATGGTTGAAGGAAGCTCTTTTGCTTCTCCTACACCATTTTAGCTGCCTTTCTCCTGCTGTGTTTCCCAAGGCTGAAAGACGTAAGTTAAAAATAAAATTGATGTTAATATCAGGGAAGGCAAGCAGTCTCATTGTAATATCACCTTCACTTAGATTCTGGAAGGGTCCTCGTGGATAGGAAGAAAACAAAAATAACACCTTTATTCGAAAAACAAAAGAAGCAGAAATTGTAAAACTATGAATCAGTTAGACTAACATCTTTCACAGGGAAGGTGCTAAAATCCATTATTAAGGATTTTAATAAAGGAACTCTTGACAATTATGATTTGATCAGATAGAGCCAGGAAAGTCTTCTGCAAGGGAAACCACATTGAACTAATCTGTTAAAGTTTTATTTTACAACTTAATAATCATGGTTTATAACAGAGAATTGGTAAATGTAGTTTACTTGGATTTCCAAAAAAAAACTATTTTGATAAAGTGATACATCAAGATTTGCTAAACAAATTAAGAACCTATTACACTAAGAGGTAATTAATATGGATAAAGCATTGCAGAGCTCACAGGAAGCAGAGAGTAGTGACAGAGGGATGTTTTTGGGTTGGCAGTCTGCGACCGATGGAGTATCACACAGATCAGTGCTGGATCCTCAACTATTTATCATCTATATCAATGATTCAGATGAGGGAGTAAATGCATGGTCGCTAAATTTACCAATGGGACCAAGATAGTTAAGAAAGTAAGTTGTCAAGTGGAGATAGAGAGTCTGCAAAAGGATATATGACAAAAGTAAGGACTGCAGATGCTGGAGATCAGAGTCAAGATTAGAGTGGTGCTGGAAAAGCACAGCAGGTCAGGCAGCATCCAAGAAGCAGGAAAATCAACGTTTCGGACAATAACCCATCAGCCCTTTCCTGGTGAAGGGCTCCTGCCCGAAACATCGATTTTCCTGCTCCTCGGATGCTGTCTGATCTGTGCTTTTCCAGCACCATTCTAATCTTGAAAAGGATATATGGACAGGTTAAGTGGTTGAGCAAAAATTTGGCAGATGTAGTATGACATGGATAATTGTGAATACACTATATATACATTATGGTAGGAACCCCTGAAAAGCAGTATATTATTTGAATGGTAAGAGAACTCATGTACATCTTTGTTTCCCTTATTTATTAAAAGATAAAAGATAAAGATAAAATTAAAAGATACAATTGCTTTGGAAGTAACTCAGAGGAAGTTCACTCAAATCATTCTTAAGGTGATATGCTTTTCTTATAATGGAAGGTTGAACACTTGGAGTGTAAGAGAATGAGAAATATAAAATCTTAAGGGTACTGGATAAGGTGGAAATCAGAAAGATGTTTTCTCTAACACCAAACAATGAACTACAGATGCTGCAGGTCTGAAACAACAATAGGAATTGCTGGAGATGGTCAGCATCAGTTGTAAGAAACCAAAGTTAATGTGTCAAGTCCAGTGAGTCCTTTTTAAAACTATTAGTAACTAAAAATGTGGCTTTTATGCTGAAGCCAAAGTTGGGGAGTGTGTGTTTGTGTGTGGATGTTTATGGTGGGGAGGTGAGGGCTGGGGGTGGGAGGGTAAGGGTGGATTTGACACACAGAGCAAGATTACTGGATAGCAGGCCAAACTAAAAGCAACCCATCTCCTAACAGAACTGGATGTGGGATATGTAAAAACCATGGAAGGATGTTTCAGAAATTATTGAACTCAATTTTGAGTCCTAGAGTCTGCAGGTTCCCAATGAGACATTGTTCTTTGAGCTTGCGCTGAGGCTCAATGGAACACTGCTGCAGGCCTGCATCAGAAATGATGGTGTAGGAACATGGTGATGTCATTCAAATCTCACAACACCACCTTTGACATTGTAAGATAAACAGAGGTCATTTTTCAAATATAATTAACTCAAACTTAATTGATTTGCATTTGGAATAGAAATGTTCATCAATTGCTAAATCAGATGTTTACAATTAACTTGCAATTATCATTTATTTATAGAAGTTACATTTCAAAACATAAATTGTGAACTAGATATTCATGACAATAAATTATTTTTACTATACAAGGTTTTCCAATATCCTGGCCAACATCTATCCCTTTACTACCACTGTGAAAACAGACTAACTGGTTATTTAACAAGCTTATTGTAAGCAGATTTCTTGCCATGTTAACCAACATGACAACACGCTTCAGAAGAATCTTATTGGCTGTGAATGGCTGTCATGAGCATGTAAAGTCTACTATAGTATGAATACAGGGTTTTTTTCTCTTTACTCTCCTTTTGCATACAATGTATTATGGGAGTATTTTCCATCCATTATTTAATTTTATTATTTCTAAGCATAGAATCCTAACTCATTAAGAAAATTTTCATCTATTTTACAGTCAAGTCCCAGTTCACTTCTACCTGCTAATCCATCAAAATTAAGCACGAGATTACATCTCCCCCACTTCTGTAGTGAAAACAGATTTAACATTTGGGTTGTCTGAAAGTACTTTTAAGAGCATGTCTAGGTAAATTACACCTCTAGTCATTGCGATGGAACAGAAAATATTTTTCACTGCCATGAGGGAAATGTGATACTGTGATCTGGAAATGTGCATCTATTATCAAATGTGTACATTAGCACCAGATGAAAACACATTTGGAAATGATTGAATGTCACACAGTGTTATATGAGGTTTAAGTACTGTATGGAACTCAGTACTAGTAGCATGGGCGTTGTATTAGCTGCCCTAGAGATCCTGTAAACCTCCTCACACCTGTATCTTTTGAAACATGATGTAACCACACAGTGAGTTTCCGCACTCCTTGCTCCCCCTTCACCCTTAGATGCAATATAGACAAAGATGTGTCTACATTTAATCTTAGGAGAGATGAATGTCTCAAGTCAGTTTCTATATTGTAACTGGAAGTCAAGGGTCTCAAGAATCAGAGCAACTGAATCGCAGTAAGTTACATGTAAAGTAGTTGGTGCATGTGTGCTCTAGACCCTTTGGAAACAATGGAACGTACATTTCACAGGAATAAATAAAATTCATCGCAGTAAAAATACATGTAAAGCTCAGAATTATTGTGGCTTTATAGGCCTTCAGCAACACAACATTTCTTTGGATAACTCAGCAAATAGCATGTTTTTTGCCACCAACTGATTGCATTTTCCTAATTTCCTATTGGCTATACCAGTATTTTACTCTCTTCTTTTCCATACCCTTCATGCATGCTTTCTTAATTTGTCTGCATTACCTTTTCTTTCTTTCTGTGATTCACAATTTATGAAAAGTGTTAATTCAGTGACACAGTGTGAAATATAGTAGCTACACCCAATTAAACACAGGACAGACTCTCAGTCTCTTCAATGGCAGAGAAGCCTCAGCCAAGAATGTCAGAAGTGGGAAATAGACAACGCAAGAAATTCAGCAAAAGTGAGGACTGCAGATGCTGGAGATTAGAGTCGAGTGTGGGGTGCTGGAAAAGCACAGCAGGTCAGGCAGCATCCGAGGAGCAGGAAAATCGACGTTTCGGGCAAAAACCCTTCATCAATGAAGGCCTTACCTTCATCCCCCTCCGCTCCTGGATCAACAAATTCAATGCACATTGTGACATTGAACACTTCTTCCGCTGCCTTGGCCTCCAAGCTTACTTTTTCCATCAAGGCTCTTGCCCACGTTCTGAGGACCCCTTCGCCTGCCTCCACATCCACCTGGACACCCCGTGTCAGTCTGTCAACCACTTTATTTCCAACTGCCGCTGTGACATTGACTGCCCCACTCCAACTTCTCACCCTCACAACGCATAGCCCTCCACTCCCTCTGCTCCAACCCCAACCTCACCATCAAATCAGCAGACAAGGGGGGCTGCAGTGGTAGTTTGACACACGGACATCTACTTTGCTGAAGCCAGGCACCAACTTGGAGACACCTCCTCCTACCGCTTCCTTGACCATGACCTCACATCCCATCACCAAATCATCACCTCCCAGACCGTACACAATCTCATCACCTCAGGGGATCTCCCACCCACAGTTTCCAACCTCATAGTTCGGGAACCCTGCACCGCTCGGTTCAACCTCCTACCCAAGATCCACAAGCCTGACTACCCCAACCAACCCATTGTATCAGCCTGCTCTTGTCCCACCAAATTCATCTCCACATACCTTGATACTGTCCTATCCCCCCAGTTCAGGAACTCTCCACATATGTTCAGGATACCACCCACGTCCTCCAACTCCTCCAAGACTTTCATTTCCCCGGCCCCCAATGCTTCATCTTCAACATGGGCATTCAGTCCATATACACCTCCATCTGCCATGACAAGGGCCTCCAAGCCCTCCGTTTCTTCCTCTCCCAATGTCCCCAACAGAACTCTTCCACTGACACTAATTTGTTTGGCTGAACTGGTCCTCACCCTCAATAATGTCTCCTTCAAATCCTCCCACTTGCTCCATGAGCACCTGCATGGGCCCCAGCTATGCCTGACTGTTTGTCAGCTACGTGGAACAGTCTACCTTCTGGAGTTACACTGGCATCACTCTCCATCTTTTCCTCCACTATAGTGATGACTGCATTGGCGTCACCTTGTGCTCCCACGAGGAGGTTGAAAACTTCATCAACTTCACCAGCATGTTCCATCCTGATTTTAAATTCACCTGGACAACCTCCCTCCCCTTCCTGGACCTTTCCATCTCTATCAACGATGACCGACTCAACACAGATTTTCTACAAACTCACCGACTCCCACAGCTACCTGGACTACACTTTCTCCCACCCTGCCTCCTGTAAAAATGCAAGAAACTCACCTACTTACGGTAGAAATAAGCTCTTGATGAGGCAATTTACATTATTTACCCCAAATACACAGGGACATAATGGTATGTTAGGCATCAAATGGGAGTCATACAGCCTTTTCCTGACTTCTGAAGACCACCTGTCTTACTTACTAGTGGCATCTTGAGGTGAGGTGCCTCATTGTGCAATCTGTGCCTAATCAATCAAGTCATATCAGGAAGAAGGAGAGCATGTCATTGAATGCTACTTCCTACCCTACCCTCCACCTTACCCTTCATTTCACTTATTTTAGTCCAGAATCCAAAAATGGTTTTATGTATTTCAGATCCAAACATAGTCCCGGTGATATTATTAGCAATTGCTACTGTGCCTCATGGCTCCGTCCGAAACTGAGTTTTTCCAATCTTGGAGTGGTTTGCAGTATCAGCGGTCAGGATTTCTATTACTGAGGGTCTAACATTTCAGGTAAGATTTGATTCATCTGAACACGTCTTCATCGAATCCAGTGTGCGTTTCCTAACAGTTCTCCAACCGACAGGCAGGACCATGTCAGGAACATTCAAAGCAACATAATATTTCCTTTCTCTCATGCCCTTGATGTTCTGTGGAAATAAAAATTTCTTGTGCACCAGATTGCAAATGCAAAGCTTTGAAGTAAGCATAATTTAGAGGAAGCAAAAGGTTATCTGAAAGATCAAGTTACTTGTCCTAATAAACCAGGCTTTGTGAATGCTGTCAGGAAGAACATATGGTTTCACTGGGGCCTTAAACTGCACAGCCAGAAATCAGCATCACTCAAACATCTGTTAGAAGAACTTGCAATATTTTATTTCATTAGTGAAACAAGTGAAAAGAGAGAATGTTAAAAAGGGAATGAAATCATTTTTTCTATTTTGAAATTTGGAACTTTAGTAGCAAAGAAATTATTCCTCAATTCTGAAGCACAGTTCATTCTCACTGAATGGAATTAACCATTTCTTTTCTGAAAAAGTGCTGCAGTAACCTGATAATTCAGGGAATTGAACATCATCCACAGTTCAAAAATGCCTCAATTTGTGTTTGGTTACATCTTACATGGCACATATTTTGAAATATTGGAAAACTGATGTTTAAAGCTCAATCAAACATCAATCACTATTCAAACATCTTAAAATCAAGGGACCTTGATAAATTAGAAAGCTTCAAGACTGCAAATCCCTCTTGAAGCAATTGATACTCCAGGGCGTGGTGGATACCAAAATTGGGATGAATGCTTTCTTGCAAATTAGCAACAGTTTTTTAAGCTTGCAAATTTAAAAGCAAGTTCATATCTGAAAGGTAGAACTTGGATTTATATAATAAATATCTTAACATTACATCAAAGCTATGAAGTACATCTGAAGTGTTCTCACTGACAGCGTGAAGCTGCACCCAAATTACATATAACACGGCCCCACAAAAAACACAACATTGATAAACAATTATAAACTGATACGATGATGTTGGACACAAAAACAGAAATTGCTGGAAAAGCTCAGCACCTCTGGAGAGAAATCAGAGTTGACATTGCAGTTCGAGTGACCCTCAGTTCTGATTTCTCTTCACAGATGCTGCCAGATCTGTGGAACTTTTCCAGCAATTTCTGTTTTTGCTTCTGATTTACAACATCAAGTTATTTTGGTTTTTTGGTTGATGTTGGGACAGGTGTTAGCTAGGTCATCAGAGCTTTCCTGCTATTCTTTTAAGTACTACTGTGTGAAGACAGGGTTAGCTTTAAATAAAATGGCACTTCCAATAGTATAACATCCCATTCGTGCCACACTGGACTGTTGGCCAAGTTTACGTGCTTTTATCCAGAGTAATGGTTGAAGGGACAATGGCTAGATTCAGGCAAAAATGCCACCATTGAATCAGTGCTTCTGGCATCAACATGAGGTCAGTTCAAAAGGGTAGAGCTATTTGCAATTAACCAATTAGTGAATGGTTGTTCTTAATCCCTTCTCTCATGCAAGGACTATTTGATTTGTTTGTTTTTAACTTCAGTCATTATTTATACCCTAATGACGTTAAGTTGCTAAAATGTTCTTCACAGCTGTATCAGCCCCATTCTGATCCAGCCCCAACCTGGCCTACACAAGCTATGTTCTTTTTTGAAGTAATTTTGTTCTACAGCAACTATTTAGTAATGCAATGACCAGATGATATTTACATGATATATGCAAGGTTTGTGAAGATTTGTAGCTCAGTTTGAGGTTGAGAGTCTAGGTTTACTCGCTGAGCTGTAGGTTTCATTACCTGGCTAGGTAACATCATCAGTGGCGACCTCCAAGTGAAGGGAAGCTGTTGTCTCCTGCTTTCTATTTATATATTTGTCCTGGATGGGGTTCCTGGGGTTTGTGGTGACGTCATTTCCTTTTGTTTTCTGAGGGGTTGATAGACGGTATTTAGATCTATGTGTTTGTTTATGGCATTGTGGTTGGAGTGCCAGGCCTCTAGGAATTCCCTGGAATGTCTTTGCTTAGCCTGTCCCTGGATAGATGTGTTGTCCCAGTCGAAATGGTGGTTTTTTTTTCAACCGTGTGTAGGGCTACGAGGGAGAGAGGGTCGTGTCTTTTTGTGGCTAGCTGGTGTTCTTGTATCCTGGCATATATTATATTTTGATTTCAGCCAGCTTTCTAAGGAGCAGAGCAATTGTTTTCACTCATGGGGCGTGGACATTGCTGGCTGGCCAACATCTATTGCTTATCCGTAGCTACCCTTGAAAAGGTAGCGATGAGCTGCCTTCTTGAACTGCTTGCAATTATTTAATTGAATTCAAATTCAAATCCAGGGGTAATTTTCCAGATCATTGGTGGGGAACAGAGGATCACCTGGGCACAATTAAAAGCAGAAAAGAGAGCAAGTCGGACTACCTCCATGCATAAGAACATGGTTGCTTTCTGTCCATTTGAATGAATTTTTAACCAGTTCCTTGTCCTGTTCTACACCGTACTGTAGATCCATGTGGTCTTCAGTCTACGAGGTCCTGGGCAGCAGCCACAATTGATGTATGGGGAAATCACACAGGACCAAAGACTCAGCTTAGCCTTTCAATCTGAAACCAATGTAATCTCAACATAAGTACACCCAACTTCACCAGCTACACCGAGATAGTTTTAACAGAAGTGAATCTAGGAGCCCAAGCCAGAGTCTTTTGTGGACTCTGAAAGACTGGAGACAGAGTATTTACTCATCTTTTATGTATTTTAAGATTAATTGTGTGGAGTTTGCACATTCTCCCCGTGTCTGCATGGGTTTCCTCCGGGTGCTCCGGTTTCCTCCCACAATCCAAAGATGTGCAGGTCAGGTGAATTGGCTGTGATAAATTGCCTGTAGTGTAAGGTGAAGGGGTAAATGTATGGGTGGGTTGTGCTTCGGTGGGTCGGTGTGGACTTGTTGGGCCGAAGGGCCTGTTTCCACACCGTAGGTAATCTAATCTAATCTAATCTAAATATCTGAGACATATAGATTGATTTTCCAGAACTTGGAGTAGAATAATCCAGCAACTCAAGCCTGCTTTTATCGATATTCATGGTTTGTGCAATAGGGAAATGTTGCAGTTGTCTCCTCAGTCAGTGCTGTCCATCCAGACAGCTTTGTCGCTAGCACTGTTTCTTTGAGGCAGACGGGAAGAGAATATTTGTGTGACTGATGCTGCTCCTGTCATCCTGATTAATAACTGATGAAAAAAATGGCAGGGGAAATATAGAAAATGTAAGAAAATGCAGTTTAAAATGGGCCCTGGTTCCATGTTGCTCTGCAGTAAGACAGAAAATTGCAAATTAACTAAGGGCTTCTATTGAAGTCTCTCTTAACAAGATAACCAAAAGAGATAATATTTTCTTCAAAGAATGAAGAGGAATACAGCCAAAGAGGCAATCCATTGTTGCTGATTGAGGTGCTGTTTTCAGGCACCATCATTTTTATAGGAGAGACACAATTATATGCCATCAAAATGTCATTTCTACATCTGATGAATGACAACACTTGAAGCTTTCAGCAGCTGTTGTAACTTCAAAAACTCATGAATTGACTCATCACTGTGACCTTGTAGTATTAGTATTTGTGGAACACATTAGCTAGTTATATCATCAGTAAAGGTTGTGGGGTCAGGCCACTATTTGACTAGCACGTGCCATGATCCTGACAAGTCCCCTTTCTTTAGGGCAATGGGATTTGAGTTACTTGATCAAGTATTAATGTAAAAGAAGAAGAAAGGATTTCCTGTCCTCTGAACATTTACAAGTATCGTGACTCAAAAATTTCCTATGCAATAGAATGCTAAAATCTCTGACTAAGTAAATGCCTCCTCAACTTAGTTCTTGAGACATAATCTCAGAATAAGGGGTGGACCATCTTGATCCAGTGCCCCCTGACCATGAGAAACAGATTTCTGCAACTATCCTTTTGAGCCTTGTAAGAATTTTATGTCTCAAATTTCTTCTAAAGTCCAGATAATATAGATTCAGTGTCCTCAATTTCTCCTGATAGAGGATAGTGATAGAGGACTATCACTATACATACAATTCCAAATCAAGATTAGAGTAGAATAGTGCTGGAAAAGCACAGCAGGTCAGGCAGCATCCAAGGAGCAGGAAAATCAACATTTCGGGCAAAAGCCCTTCATCAGGAATAATATTCCAAGTGTGGTCTAACCAGTGTTCTATACAATTTCTAAAAGAATTCTTTCCTCCTGTATTCAAATCGTCTTGCAATAAAGGCCAACATATATCATTTACTTCCTTCATACCTTGCTGCACATCATGTTCACATTCAGTGACTCACGAACAAGAACAATCAGGTTCCTTTTCACATCAATATTTTCCAATCCCATATTTCCTGTCAGTTTTTACTGTGGAGAAAGAAATAGAGGCTAGAGAACTCGAGGTAATAAATATTGATGTTTGTAAAACAGTCAACATTACAGAAGAGGAAGTGCTGAAGATCTTAGAAAATATAAAGATGGATAAATCTCCAGGATCTGATCGAGTGTATCACAGGACATTGTGGGAAGTTAGGAAGGAAATTGCAGGGTCCCTTGTAGAAATATTTGCATCATCTATAACTATGGGTGAGGTGCCAGATGACTGGACAGTGGCTAATGTTGTGCCTTTGTTTAAGAAGGGATGTACGGAGAAGTCTGGGAACTACAGACCTGAGAGTCTGACTTCAGTGGTGGGTAACTTGTTGGAGGTGATTCTGAAAGATAAGATTCATATATATTTAGATAGGCAAGGAATAATTAGAGATAGTCGACATTGTTTTGTGTGAGGGAAACAGTGTCTCACAAACTTGATTGCATTCTATTCAGGACCTAACCAAGAAGCTTGACCAGGGCGCACAGGTAGACTAATTAGTAAAGTTAGATCTCACGGGATTCAGGCTGAGCTTGGCAATAGGATACAAAATTGTGTTAACATTAGAAAACAGAGAGAAATGGTGGAGGGTTGTTTTTCAGACTGGAGGCCGGATTACCAGTGTTGTTCCACAGGGATCAGCGTCAGGTCCACTTTGTGTTGTTATTTATATAAATGGTTTAAAAGAGAATATCAAAGGCTTAGTAAGTTTGTGGATGACACCAAAGGTGGTGCCATAGTGTAAAGTGAAGAAGGTTATCTAAGGTTACAAAAAGATATTGATCAATTGGGTGAATGGGCTGAGGAGCGACAGATGGAGTTTAATTTGGATAAACGTGAGGTATTGCATTTTGGTAAAACACATAAGGGCAGGTACAATTAAAAGTGGAACCTTAGGTAGTGTTTTACAACAGAGAGACCTAAGGGTTGAGGTACATAATTTTTTGAAGTTTTATTCGCAAGTAGACAAGGTGGTTAAGACAGCATTTAACACCCTTGATTTGGAGATGCCGGTGTTGGACTGGGGTGTACAAAGTTAAAAATCACACAACACCAGGTTATAGTCCAACAGGTTTAATTGGAAGTACACTAGCTTTCAGAGCGATGCTCCTTCATCAGGTGATAATGGAGGGCTCCAGTATCACCTGATGAAGGAGCGTCGCTCCAAAAGCTAGTGTACTTCCAATTAAACCTGTTGGACTATAACCTGGTGTTGTGTGATTTTTAACTTTAGCACCCTTGCCTTCATTGTACAGATCTTTGAGTATAGGAATTGGGGTGTCATGTTGAGGTTGTACAGGAAACGGGTGAGGTCTCTTCTGGAGTACTGTGTCCAGTTCTGGTCACCACCTTATAGGAAGGATATTGTTAAGCTGGAGAAGGTTCAGAAGGATTTACAAGGATGTTGCCAGGAATGAGGGTTTGAGTTATAAGGAGAAGCTGGATAGGCTGGGACTTTTTACACTGCACATAGGATGTTGAGGGGTGACCTTATAGAGGTTTAAACAATATTCTATCCAATTTGTAGTGCAGAACTTTGTGACTATTCTCCTAACAACCTACCTCCTACTACGGAAATCATAGCAAGGTAGTGCAGATGCTGGAAATCTGAAATAAAATTCAAAAATGCTGAAGAAACTTAGCAGATCTGGCAGCGAGTCAGAGATGACTTCTTAAGAGCTGTCTCTCCCCAATTTTCTGTTTTATTTTCAACTCTTACTGGTACACTCCTGTAACTTTTCTACTTGAATGGTTTCCTCTTGTTACGACATTGGTAAACCCTCCTGCTTAATTTAAACCAGCAACACAGAAAAGATTCATCCTGCGCAATAATCTGTGAAAATCCAAGAGGCCAAGAACTAGGTAAAGTAAAAATTAACAACATTATTTCTTCAAGTATAACAGAGAGCAAGCAACTAACGACTATTTACAACTCCTTCCACTAACCTATCTTTTATTTTCTTTTCTATCACACTAGTCCAACAAAACTCGCCAATTAAGATTTACTGAAAAATTCTAATTTCAAAACCAGCCAGCTGTCAAATCTTCTCTTTGTAGATTTGCACTCCAGGTCAGTGTTGATGTTTTTCTCTGTGCAAACTCCTTCTCCAGACAGGTTCTGACTAGTAGTCTACAACTGTTGGTCTTGTGGCAGTTCTCTTCCAACTGTTAATTTTCCCCAGTCTTATACCCCAAAGCATTGGATTGTTTCATTGTTGTTTAATATTGTCAATATACTAAATTCAAATTTGATTGGATGTTGGTATTTTGGGGTATAACTTAAACTGATTCATCAAATTCAAATTTGTTTTTGGCTCCAGGCAACCAACTACACCAACTGCTGGACTAAAAGGTTACATTATATCTTGTTCAGAACACTTGGTGCTGTCAGGTAATTCTACTAGCTTTTAACTTTCTTAAAGGTACTGCACACCCACATCTTCATAACACTATACAATGCTTTTCAATTCCCTCATTTAGAAAACAATCCCACTTTCACCTGTACAAACTGCAAGAACTGTGAATTATTAGATAGCTACAAGACATGAGGCTCATCTGCTTCTAACTTCTTAATCCCCAGACCTGTGTCAATCACAGCTGCACCCTCCTGTCCCTGGCTATGCAACAAATCAGACAAAATGTTCAGATAGTTTTCCTCCTCCCTGATGTGCCTCAATGTCTTGAGTTCAGCCTCTAGCACAATAAGCCAACTTCCTTCAGTCACAAACACTTAGTCTAAATGAGTTTGATTTGAATTCGGGGGTAGGCAAAGGCCAGTGCTGCTATCGTTGGCCTATTAATCCAGAAACCCAGGTAATGTCCTGGGGACCTGGGATCAAATTCCACCAGATGGTGGAACTTGAATTTACCTTTAAAAACCTGGAATCAAAAGTCTAATGATGATCATGAAACTGTTGTGAGGGGAAAATCCCATTTGGTTCACTAATATCCGTTAAATCTGCATATGTCTCCAAATGCAAAAGTCAATAGACAATAGGTGCAGGAGTAGGCCATTCTGCCCTTCAAGCCGGCACCACCATTCAATATGATCATAACTGATCATCCTTAATCAGTATCCTGTTCCTGCCTTATCTTCATAACCCTTGATTCCACTATCCTTAAGAGCTCTATCCAACTCTTTTTTAAATGAATCCAGAGACTGGGCCTCCACTGCCCTCTGGGGCAAAGCATTCCATGCAGCCACCACTCTCTGGGTGAAGAAGTTTCTCCTCATCTCTGTCCTAAATGGTCTATCCAGTATTTTTAAGCTGTGTCCTCTGGTTCAGCACTCACCCATCAGTGGAAACATGTTTCCTGCCGCCAGAGTGTCTAATCCTTTAATAATCTTATATGTCTCAATCATATCCCCTCTCAGTCTTCTAAACTCAAGGGTATACAAGCCCAGTTGCTCCAGTCTTTCAGTGACTGCACAGCAACTGCGCTCTGGACTATTAGGGATGGACAATAAATGCTGGCCCAGCTAGTGACACCCACATCCCTGTGAATGAACAAAAAGATGCAACTGTCCATGAGTTCCCATATTCTACAGCTGCTACACACGACCAGCCCTGTCATCTTCACACCATTTAATTTGTTAATTAAAATGTCATCTGTATTTTATTAATATCTTTGGTCCTGTTTTAAATTGGCTTTTTAATAAATGTTCTGCTTATTTGAATTCCCTAGTTTTGACAAATATGAAGGACTCACTGACAGATGTAATAAACTTTACCATTAATAAAGATTAGAGTGGTGCTGGAAAAGCTCAGCAGGTCAGGCAGCATCCTAGTAGCAGGGAAATCAACATTTCGGGCAGAAGCCCTTCATCAGGAATTGTCGATTTGCCTGCTCCTCAGATGCTGCCTGACCTGCTGTGCTTTTCCAGTACCACTCTAATCTAGACTCTGATCTCCAGCATCTGTAGTACTCACTTTCACCTACTTTACTATTAATAAGTCAACCTGTAATATAATTCATTCATAGGCTTCCCTGACTGGGTCAGCATTTATTACCCATCCTTAGCTGCCCTTAAAAAGGCAGTGGTGAGCTGTCCTTTTGGTTTGTACGGAATCAAATAAGTGTTTTTGAAGAAGTTGTATCATTTTCTAGGTTTTTGTGATATACTAATGAAATTCTTCTTTAAAATTGCTTCGTAATTGTTTATGGTGGTGGTCATGTGAACTGGTTCCCACAACAGCATTGAGAAATAGCCCACCTCAAAGGAAAAGCTCCAGCACATATGCTTTACTATTTCAGGTAGAGCATGATGGATTGTGATTGTGTTTGGGGCTTTGTTAATTCCCTCATGATCATGCTGTTTCATCAGCCATTAACACTATGGGGACCTAATCAGTTCAGACAGCAGTCAGTGCCGAAAATCCCCTGTCAACAAACTCATTCATGTCATTTTTGGCAAACACTTCTACAGCAATTCGAAGAGTTCACTTCCAAGTCACATTTCTTTGAGACTTGGAAAAATATCATGTTCCTTCAGTGTCAGAGTCAAAATCCTGGAATTCCCTCCCTAACAATACTGGGTGTCCTCACAGCCCAAAGACTGCAGTGATCAAAATAGACAGCTCCCCACCACCACCTTCGCCAGGGCAATTATGAATCAGCAATAAATATTGATCAAGCCAGCAACACCCATGAACAAAAATTACTTTGTACAATGCAACTGTGGAGGCAGGATCTTCATTTTAAATTCAAGACATAAATTGACTTCTCACTCTACCTTTATTTCCACCGCTCTTGGAAGGTATATGGTCACTTATCCATTGCAATTCGGTTTATGATTCCCTTTTGCGGTCAGTAGAAAGTGTGATTCTGTGTCTTTGGTGGTGAGGATGGTATCCATGATGAGGAATCCAGCTCCAGTGCAAGATGACACCCAACAAACTGCTGGATGTGTTGTGTTATGGGCCAGGCCAGACCAATCAAAACATTTCAAGAAAATGACCCAGGCCCTAACTTTCCCAGTTGTTTTAAGCAGGAGTAACGCAGTTATTCCAGGAATGATGCAACTGATCAAACCATTTAGTTTTAAACAAAACAGAATTTATTTACAAGGTTACCCAATGAAACAAGAACAAAAGAGAAAAGAATACCAAATAACCAAAAAACCCAACAAATCATCCCAACTTAATTATGCTGTTCCAAATACTTGCAACAATTGCCATAAACACTCCTTGGCACAAAATGGAAAAATCAAACTGGGTCTTACAGGAGAGATGTCAGAGAGAGAGAGGAGGAGGAGGATTAGCCTGGACCCACTTCTTTGGGTCCAGCAGCTTCTTTAACTGCTTGACTGCTTTCAATGAATGGCCAGAGCAAACCAAACCAGAGAAACGCCAAGCTGGGAGAACTGGCCACGCCCCTTTCATTGAACAAGTTTTTTGTAACTTGAAAGTCTTTTGTCTGAGACAGTATCTGTTAGCTCTCATGAAATTGGCCCTAAAACCCATCCAAGTCCATACTTTTCAGAACCTGTGTTTTTACAAATGCCAGGGAAAAAAAATCAAGTACAACATAACCTTGTTAAAGGAGCAGCATCATCACAGAAGGTCACAGCGAAGGTCCTCTAGCCTCTTGGTCCAGATCGTATATAACAACCTGGGTGAATATGGAATCAACAATCTCAAAAATTACCCCTTCCTGCTGTGAAAAATTGTGATGGCGATCTTACAAAAGGATTACAGAGTTGCCAGCTTATGTCAGAGACAAAAAAAAATGCAAATGTGGAATCCAACGTAGACAAGCAGGAGACTGGGAGAACACAGCAAATCAGGCAGCATCAGGAGGTGGAGACATCCAACATTTCAGCCATAACTCTTCTTCGGGAATGTCTATGTTGCAAGACAACTGGAAGTCCTACCTGCTACAGTAATGTGGTGCCATAGCATTAAAGGAAAATAATTGAGGCTCCCATTCCCTAATATGTGTTAATGAATTGATCCATATCCTACTAGAAGATAAATGAGTGGCCTGGAGCCTCTAGCAAGATGATTGCGTGATTAACTCGAATAGAGAAGTAAGTATTTTATACTCAGTCACCCTCTGCTTTTTGGATGGAATTTGAATGAAGCATTTTGTCTCAGTTCATTCTGTTTTTATCATGTACTATTTGTCACAGCTCGCTTGCATTTATGAAAGACATAACTGTTTCCCTAAGGAGGCTTGAGTGGTGCAGTGGTAGTGTCCATATCCTGGACTGGGAGACATTGGCTCATGTCCCACCTGCTCCAGCGATATGTAATAAGATCCCTGAACAGGTTGATGCGAAAAAATATCCCAAATGCGAAAAGTAAAAGCTAACAAATATCTTACTTCAACCTACTACAAGTGAAAAGGCTATAATTGGTAAACATGATGTTACTGGCAAGCACTAGATGCTGCTGAAACACATCTGCAGTTTAAGTGTCTGAACACCTGATTTTAATTTAACAAGTGGTTGAACACCTATTCAGATTTCTGTGAACCAAATGTTCAGTTGTGCAGTTCCCATGTGATGGTTAACAGTCTTCGACACCTAAAAGGGTAATCAATCAAAACTTTGTACAAATGTAAAATTAGACTCAAGAACAGCTTCCTCCCTGTTGTTATCAGACTTTTGAATGGACCCCTTTAATGTTAATGTTGATCTCCCTCCACACCTCAGCAGCTACAACATTGTATTCTGCACTCGGATGCACTTACAGAATATGATCTGCCTGTAAAGCACATAAAACAACACTTTTCACTGCAACTATAAATGTGACAATAGTAAATCAAATCAAACCTATCATCGTTAGGTAACTAAAACAAAAGTGAGGTTTTAACAGCAGGCACTATATCCACATATTACCAAGGAAATCCATCACTGTGAGGGAGAATTTGATCTGTGTTAAATGTAATAAAATGAGAAACATTTCTAAATATAGCTTTTAAAGTTGATTTTCCAAAAATATTGGACAGAGGAAGTTACTCATTACTTATAACTGAGTACTTACGGGGTCATTTCTCCAGAAATGTGCTTATTTAATTTTTATATATTTGGGAGGAAACATTCAGAGCAGCCGCAGATATGAGAAAATGCATCATTGAAATCTATGATTTATGGTCTCTATAAAATATTAACATGAACTCTCAGAAATGTTAGCTTAAATCTACCTTCACACTGGCTTTACTTCTTTACCAAATACAGTCTTGATCCAAGGTTGTGTATGGTTATTCAGTAATAGTGGTTAGATTTCCTCAGTGCAATAAGTAATATATTCCTAATATTTTTAAAAATTAGGTTTAAAGTTTTGTTAGATTTAACACAGACCAAAGAATGCTATGGTGAGAATCAATAGTGACTGCTGTTAAATCTCTCTTTTTTTTTTCAAAGTTAATCTAATGGATTTTAAAATTCTTTTCCTTGTTTTCAAATCCATGACGCCACCATCCTCCACCTCTATAATTTCCTCAGACTCCACATCGCAGATATCCCTACTCTGCTAATTCTGGCCTCTTGAGCATTCTTACTAATCACTCCACCTATTAGTGACGGTGCCATTACCTACTTAGAAGCCAACTACCAGCATTCCCTCATGAAACCTTCCCATCCTCATTTCAGACACTCCTTAATACTTCTCACTGGCCATCTACGGTTATATCTTATGTGGTTCTGTGCTCACAAATGATCCTACCAAGTTCCCTGGGCTGTTTTATCAAGTTAAAGCTGTTATATAAATACAAGTTGCTCTTGTTTCGCCATTTGATACAAAAGAACCAAAGGGTTGGGAGGCTTAGAATGTGTCCTTGTCAAAGATCATAGGTAGTTTTACCGAAAGTAGGATTCAACAGCAGCAAGTGTCTTTTCTCTACGGGAACTATAATTTCAGGAAGTGATTGCCTCAAAAATAATCCACTCTATTCATCCAAGCTCCTAGCTTAGATGGTGGTCGCAATGCAAGTGGGCCAAAACCTTTGGGAGGTGAATATATTCCACTCTTCATTTTTTATAAACACAGTAAGAAGAGGGAAAACAACACTTGGAAATGAAAGCATGAAGAAGTGAATGGAAAGTAATAAATTAATTCCTAAACTAGGCAAGGAAAAACAGGATAAATGATTGAATAAATTTATATTTTTGACTTGAACCCTTGTTCTGTGGAGAAGTCAATCACGGGTGTGTACATAGTTTAAGGCTGCCCTGACAATCACCCCAATAAGTGATAAAGGTCCATCAAAATATTTCCTTGCTGACACTTTTGATGCTTATAATATTTTATTATAGCAAAGCATTACAAATATCTGAAAATAATAAAACATTTTAAAATCCTTTTGTTACAATATATTGTTTAAGCTACGGTGTCGATGTTATAAATAGGTATAAACAGGTTATACTTGTCATTTGGTAACAGTGACATTGTTTTTTGACACATCATATATAGTTCATTTAAAAAATGGAAAAAAAGGCACCTTTAAATGTTATCAAACATTCACTGCTCACTTTAGGCAAAGGATTTTAAATGGAAACATGCATATGATTCTTTTTAGCTTTAATAGATAATATAATTACATTAAATGTGGTCTTAACTAAAATACATGTGCACTAACTTATTTCGTGCTTAGGCTCAGTGGCAACCAAAATGAAAATCCATTTGGAAAAAGTTTCATTGTTATATCCCCCTTTCCAGGGCACCTTCCTGGTAATTGTCTGTAATTACATTTTCATCTCACCAGCACCTGTGTTAACTATGATCTTGAGAGTACACCATGTGGATATTAGCACTAAGCATATTTATTTGTTTCCATGTTCTACTTTTTAATTTAGTATGAACTGACAAATTCATTAAAGAAAATGAACAAGGAAGCTGTAAATGGACACAATAAACATACAAATAAACTAATATGCAGACAGAAAATTTCAAAACCAACACACATCCAGCCTTTTGTGGATAGCTTTAAAAAAAATTACTTTCCTTTCACACCCTACAGCAAGTAATGGAAACTACGAGATTAATCACAAAACCAATAAGCTTATAGTTCTGGTTTCCACTGACTTCTTATACATGTCGATGTGTTGCTGTGAAAAATCACCCTGACTTGCTATCTGCAGCAAGACTAAATATATTCAAAGAGATCACACACTAAATTTTGCTCCATATAGTAATCAGATTTTTTCCTCTATGAGAGTGATCAGTTGGCAGTGCCAACTGAAATTAATTTTCCCACAGAATATTTGGTAGAGAGCGAAGTGCCAAACAAATGACAATCTGCAAAACACATCAGGGATAAATAGTAATGCAAAAATATCCCTATGGACAGGCTATAGCTGGGTTTAGAACGTTGCTTACAGCAGAGGATGAAACATCACTTATATTGCCATAAATTCTTTTCAGTCTGTGGTCAATTGTTTTTATTGCTAGCACTTGAAGAGGTAGAAACTGTATTTTTTACCCAGTAGCTGAGAATTTCAGCACAGCACCAGGGGTCATCTCCCATCTATAAAGGATGAGAAACAATTGAAGCACAGTCGACACCACTCGCTGCTTATAGATTATCCAAAATGAGATAATCAGTATCCATTAGCACCAATCTCAAAACTGCTGCTTAGAATGTAAGATTTCAGTTTTTTTCAGGTTCTGGCAGCTAGTTACAGTTTGTTAAGTGACTGAAATGCAAAAGAAGATGTTAAATCAAAAACATCTTCGTATTCAATTACCTTCTATCTGTTTAAGCTTTACTAATGAATGGTATCAGGGTGGTGATCGTGGTTAAAACTTTGAACTGAAGTTTAAATAAAACTTTGGTCAGAGAGGAGCTGAAAATGATAAGGCAAAAGTTTGCTTACATAGAAGCCACATTCTTGTCATATTGTGATAGTAAACCACATTACACAATCACCAGATAATGTTCAATCATAGACGATGAGATTCTACTAGAGGAACTATTTACTGCATTGCAATGTTGGATCCAAGACAACGCTCCATAAAGCAGCAGTTATAATGACCATTAGAAATCTTGCAGTGTGCACAGAGTCAGTTTGGATTTTTGTTTTTTGTTTTCCACTTCTTTCCATTTATCTAGCTTCTTGCACAGCCTTGGTGGTGAGGTGTTATTGGAAGGCAGGGGTGAACAACATTTCTATTGGTTGCACTGTTTTCAATTATAGATCCCCCCCACTTCAAAGACCACCGTAATGAACTGCAAAATCTACAACAGGAGTCCATTATCTGAAACTCTTCATTCAATAACTCAGGATGAAATCCATAAAACAGAAAGGTGAGTCCCATGCCTGTGTGAAATCTGATTAATCCGTCCTCGCACACAGTCCAGGGAAATGGCAGCCATTGTGCCATTCTGAACAGCAAATGAAGCACTCAGACCGATGCTAGTCCATTGGCTACCTGCAGGCATCTGACCCCCAATTTGGCGTGAAACAACGGATGGCTGAACGTGGTTGTTCTGTAATTGGTTCAGAGTGACTTTGACGATATCACAAGAATGAATCAGTTTGATATTGAATGCAAGGCTGGCCACTCCACTCTGCCGGAACAGGACATACTTGCATGCAAACTGCCCAGAAGTCACCAGCACAATCTGATTCTGTTCTACCACTGGCGAAACACCCTGGAAGCTGAGCAACTTATTCCTCACTGCTCCTGTCGGTAATGCAGATGCCGAAACTGAAAGGGAAAGAGCTGATGAAATTGCTGAAGGGATCCAAATCAGGCTGAAAACACTGATCCCAGAAGAGTCACCAAAGTAACGCACACTGCATTGTGCAGGAGAGTGGATCTGAAAGCTGATGGTGTCTCCGCCATTTACCATAGCAGCTCCAGAGGCAGAAATGGAAGTATCCCGGTAGTTGACACCAGATTTATAAACTTGCATTAACTCTTCATTCGTCCCATTCCTGTTAATATAGGAAAGTAATGTAAAGCCTTCACAAATGCACGTGTGACCCATTGCATATAGAGCCTGGTGATACACAAATTTTATGACCCCTTGCTCAGTAAATCTCACAGCCCTGCCATCGTGGAACAAAGTGATCATGTAGGGATCCGAGATGGAAATGACCTTGAAGACAGGCCGATAGTTGGTCTGGTAGTGAACAGAGCTTGCCATGTGTGCACTCATGGCCACTGCTCCTGTGTCATGTGATAACCAGAAAAAACTGAATGGGTTCTGAAGGGGATAGAAGTTAAGGTCATTGCTTTGGTTGCAGAACTGATTGGGGCTTTTCATGAAGATTTGGAGCATGTGGCTCGGCTCCACCTCAGCTGAGCCACTCACACTGCTGCTTTGATAGTATTTCCCCTCGGGTTGTTCAACACGGACACCACTGAGATCACAACCTTTCTCCTCCTCTTCCTCCTTGTTCAGTCTTAATGAAACTTGGAGAAAGTTCCTGCAGTCGTGTCTGACAGCAAAATTGTAATCAATCCAGATCAGTCCGTGCTGCCTGAAGACCAGCCTGCCGTCCTCACTGGTAACCAGGCCAGTCTGGGGCTTTCCCTTTAAGGGGAGTTTCAAGCCCAAGTGAACTGTGCTTTGTCCGGATTTTAGCGACGGAGCTTCGGTGTTTGTCGACCATGATTCCGAGAGATGATTTTCAGGTGACTGGATGCAAACAGTATCACTCTGCAGGGAGCACTGGAAAGCTACCATGCCTTCATGACACAATGAACAGGCCTGGCATTCTTGCATTTCTTTATTGAAGAAGTAGTCATGCCCACAAAATCCTGAGGCTGCATCCCAGTCAGCAATGCCCAGACACCGGAATCCACCTGTTCAAAACAGCAGAAAAGAGACTGGCTGAAATGCCCTTGACCAGGTTTCACACTTGTCACTTTGCGATGAACAGAAATTATCTGGACCTACCTGGAGTGTTAAGACATTTTATCTGATCGCCACAAAGATCAGCTGACTCCAGACACTCATCTTTGTCCTGAATTGAAGGCAAGATGTATAGTCAGTCATTATCTCTGCAAGTAGTTTCACACAATGATCTTATCAATGCTGTGAAATTCCATGAGATGCTTTCATGGATTTATGGAGATAAGAAACATGCTTCCTGCAATAGCATGAGCCAAAGTTATTCAAGTTTGTAAAAATAAAAAGTGTTACTGAAACTTAGCAGGCCTGGCAGTATTTGTAGAGACGGAAACTGAGTTAACGTCTCAAATCTGATAGGACTCCTTTTTAGCTGTGGTCAGACCTGCTGAGTTTCTCCAGCATGTTCTGTTTTATTTCAGATTTTACAGTATTTTGATATTAGTTAAATAAATGCCAACTTTTGCAGGAACCTTAAACAGCAGCATTGCATTAATGAATCATGGTCATGCAAGTACTTATAAATCATTCTAAGGTCACTCAGGCATTGAAGAGGATCCCAAATTAAAAGTAGGTCCAGCAGAGAGTACACCATGCTATCCAACATGCTGAAAGAGCTGAAAACAAATTAGTCCCACTCTACTGAGGTTTCAACACAGACCTGTAATTCTTTTAAAATCAATTACTAATGCAATTTCCTTTTAAATATCAATAATGAACCTCCTTCCACCATCATTTCAGATAATGCATCATTGAGAAAACAATTTTTTCCTCACGTTGCCTCTGTAAATTTACCTTAAAACAGTGTCCAATGCTTCTGTTACTAGAGACATTTGAGCCAACTTCTTAGGTACTTAAATCCCAACTTCACCTTCTCCATTCTGTACATATGGGTTCCATCATTGAAAAGTACTGAGGTGGTGGGGGGGGGGGCACATTCTTTAATGGGGGAACGCCTAACCAAATTAAGCGCTTATCGGTCTTAATTCACAAACAGGAGACAGTGAGGTCTGCAGATGCTGGAGATCAGAGTTGAGAGTGTGTTGCTGGAAAAGCACAGCAGGTCAAGCAGCATCCGAGGAGCAGGAAAATCAACATTTTGGGCCGGAGTCCTTCATCAGGATTTATTTACAAACAATTTACAAACTTAATTTGCAAACAATATTGTGCCAATTTTAGGAGTGGAAATACTGCAGACCTTGGTAAGGGTAGGATTACAATGACAAGAAGATATCGGAGCTGTATTCCCATCTTAATCTGCCCACATTTAGGTATGGGAATGCTCCCTGCCCCAGAACTATGAGCTCATTTCAGTGATAAAGTTGCATCCCAACAACCCTATGTGTACACCATTTCAACCCTAGGCTATATAGTTTTCAAACCCCTGCTGGTGAAAACTGCAAACAGCAAAGATTCAGGAAGTACAGGCGATTACTTCTGAAGCAAGAACATTCTGTGTGTCCATAGGGATACATTGGGCTGCACCTACCTCAGGGTTTGCACCCTGGTTTTTAAATTCTTTCATGGCATTTGGGCAAGGCCAACATTTATTGTCCATCCTGAACTGCTGTCAGGAAGCTGGACATGTGCCACCTTCTTAAAATTCTGCAATCCATTTGATGCTGTTCTACCTAGAGTGCTGTTACAAATGGATGTGATTCCCTGTAAAGGTATATCCAAATTATAGGTTTAATCTCGGACAGCATTCAGCATACAATCTCCTCAAACTGTCTTTTATTTAAAAGTGAATTTCAACAGAGCTGTTAGGATGACTGCCAAAGGTCAGGCAAAATTTCTGCCTCAGGTGACAAGAATGGTTCTGGTCGGACAACGTTATGTGGGGGCCAGTCCCTTCAATGGACATACCCAAAGGAAAGCAATCAATGTGATTTATGTTTGTGTTTTCCTTGCGCTTTCCTGTAACTCAAAATCTATAAATTCCGTGATCCACCGTCTCAGAGCACAATATTTAGTAAATGATGCCTTTAGAAGCCAGTTCATCATGACTTAGTGTGAATGGCAATCCTTTATTGCCTAGCAATGGCTTTGGGCATTGAAATTGATCTGCGCGGACATTAGCAATTGATCATGTGACTGTAGAGGGGGAGAGAAGGAAAAACAGAGAGAAGTGTGTCAGTTTATACAAAACACCAACTGCAGGATCATCAGCAGCAGAAATGGCCTAACTTTTTAAAATGTTGCATCTTCAAATTTTCTCAACCTGCTCCTCGATCTTAAAGAAACAACCTCTTGGTAAGAAGACCACAAGTATTCAACCTCTGAACTTGCTAGAAAAGTCCATATCTTCAAAAGAATCCAGTGATAATTTGAATATACACCTGTGACTAATGTAATCGAGACTAACCCTTTAGGAGTAAAAATGCTCTCGTCAACAGACTTGCAATGATTGATTATTCATATGATGAGCCAAAGGTATAACGATAACTTACTTTTTGTTACAATTTTTTATTACATCACCCTTTCTGACATTTTTTTCTCTTGAGTATTTGCAGCTAAGCAAGTGCTGAACAACTGACATAGCACTGGATTTTCAGGATGAACATATGAATAAACAATCCTCTTTAAACTCATTAAAGCTTCCTACTGGTTTAATAAATAAGCACACGGTCAGGAGTTGAGAAACATATACATTTTCCTTTCCCAAAACACATTGGTTATAGACTGAAAGGGTAAGGGTACAAGGGTGTGAGTTTCTCTTGTCCCTGCCTGTAACAGAGTTTCAAGATTTTCAATCAGTGACAATGAAGGAATTGTCATATACTTCCAAGTCAGGATGGTGTGCAAATTGAAAGGAACCCTTCAGTGATCATGCCTCCTTTTCCCCCCAAATCATTTTGTACCTTGCTGGGAACCTTTTTTAGTGCCCCTGAGGATGGATGTCACTACCTCCACCCCAATATTTATTTCCTCCTCCTGGCAGAGACATTATTCTTACGACACTTGGTGTGAGGCATCAACGGCATGTGCAAGTATGGCCCGGAGTTAAAACCTCCTAGTCCTTGGATTCAAAAGGTAGGCCAGACGGATTGTTGATCCTTTCAGATGGGTTTAACCTTATGAATGAAAGCAATGTCACGGTGCAACTATCCTGCTTTTATCCTCAAGCCTGTAAAACATCTTGATACAGGGCTGTCAGTGAAGTCAAATCTCAAACTCATGCTGACTCTCTCTGAAGTACCTGATTTCTAACAGATTCTTTCACCTCCAGGTCAAAGTAAATCTGCAAGGATTGGCGAACAGCCTAGTATTGGAATACACTTTACTGATAATGACTTTCCGTTTCAAAGGAAACTGGCAACATTGCCTGAAGAATTAATCAATCCAATTTTGACCTGTTAAGGGAGTATTTTCCACCCATGACACAAAACTGGATAACACACTTAAATAGTCAAAGAACACTCCAGGCAGGCAGGTGTAGATTTCATTATGACAAAGGAAGTTTATTACTTGTCAAGTTTAAGGCACCTTGACAGCACTGGCTTGCAATTTTAATTGTTTTTAGACACTACAATTCACTACAAATTCAGATGAAAAAAAATGGAAAAAAACTAGAAATTTGGCAGCTCTCACTTATCACACAGTTTGCTAACACCTCCAGTGGCCATGAGCAAAATGACATATCGCTGCAGCCTGCACTACTCACATTGATGTTGGTCTCACAACACTAGTCAATCTCAAGGGATGTAGATAGTGCATTTAAGGAGGAAGCACTGAACTAATATGGACTATGTTTGTGTGAGAAGGATCCAGTGGTGATGGCTAGAAAAGGTGCAGAGACATAATTACCTCGTTTCTGAACCAGTTGCTGTTAGGAGTTGGGGCTGGGCCTGGTAATAATATTGGGGTGCGTGATAGCATCACAGCTATAGAGCACAGAAGAAACCCAGAAATAATGTTTTTATATCTGCAGAACAAATTGTGAAGCTGAATTTAAACTGTAAACTATCACCAGGAATAATATAAGCATGATAACTGTTATATTGACAGTCATAATGTGGAACAGTACCTAACACCTTGGATTAGCCTACACATGGCTTCAGTCCCAAACTGTGTGGCTCATTTTTAACTCCTCTTGGGTAAACAGTGATCAGCAGCCAACACAAGCCAGTTCACAAGTTTTTTTTTTGAAAGATTAATTTATTTCATTCATAACGTCCACGATAACCGTATTTATCGAAAGTGTTTAGCTGCTTGAGGAATTTTGGCTGCAAGTTGATGAGCTCCAATCCAACCTGCAATGCATTAGGGAGGAAAAAGGTTTCCAAGATGCTTTTTTCCCAACAAGATCATTACTGTACATTTAGTTTGTGGTCATGGTCAAGGGCAACAGTGTTTGACTGTAACTGAGGCAAGCATGAGGATCCAGAAAGTAGCAATGGAGGAGGTACAGCCATTGCAATTATCCAACAGCTTGAAGGTTCTCGCAACCCTGTGGACGAGAGCAGGGATTTTAAGGAAGTTAAGCAAACTGACCAACACTATCATGGTACAGAAACCATTCAAGCAAGGGAATAAAAAGGAATGTGGTCAAAGACAGGAATAGTACAGTTAGCGGGCAGATACAATTCTCTGCAGCTGAGAATGAGAGTTCCAAAGGCTGTGTTGCCTATCCAGTATCAGAGTTAAGGGCATCTCTATAGGTTGAGACAGGAACTTGTCATGGGGAAGGACTTATCATTGTGTATGTGGGTACCAACTGCAGGATTTTCAGTTTGTTAGTCTGAAGGAAGATTTCAGGTTTTTGCCTTAGCTTTCATTTTAAATGGTTTCGTTTGAATTTCTGCTAGGTAGGCAATTAGCTGTTAGCTATAAGTGCTGCTTATGAGAAACTGGTCTTTTTTACATAAAGGTGCCAAGGAATATGGCTTGAAGGAATTGTATCTATTGTAATTACATGGTGTGCCTCAAGATCTATTTATCAGTGTTAAAGAATTAAGTAAAAATGTTGAATTTAGCCACTTGAACTGATTTTGATGGCCATCTGTAAACAAGAATGATACATTTTAATCAGTTTGATCAGTTAACAGTATCGATAGATTAAAATAGTTGTATATTTAAAAGACATACTGATATTCTGCTGTAAACGATTGTGCCTAATTGTTTTAGTTGTTTTTTATTATCTACTGGAATGCTGAAGTGAATGGATTATGCCAGTTGACATTATTGACAACAGGATGTAACACTGTTTGCACAACTGTTTTGTATTTAAAGGGTTAACTCATAGGAGCTGGGAAATAAGAGATGGCATTTGTTTAGCTTGCATGACTCTAGTTCAATTCAGGGTGACACTAAATGACCCTCACCTTGAGCTTATGAAAAAAGTTAATTTAAAACATTTCCTCATAAGAAGTAAGAAGCCCTTGAAATTGGAGAGAAGGAGGAGAAACTCCATCCTTTTTGGAACAATTGATCGTGGCTTCAATGGTATAATTTTTCTGGGACACAGTTCAACATAATCTCACTTCAGAGACAGTAGAAGAAAGGCATGAAGATTGATGGCATCTTTCAACAAATCCTGGGTCTTGAAGAATAAGAAACCTCCATGTTCTCTTCACTGCTTGTTTGATGAGTAATTATAAAATCTTACTCAGTAAATTCTAATTGATTCATAACATTGGTTATTTACATCAAATTAGGTCAGGCACAACTAAGGGCTCCCACAGTCATAAATCAAAATTTCAGAAATTAGAGTTGTAAGTCAAAAGGTTTTATATCACAAACCCCTAAACTCCATTGGGAGGGGAAGGGTCCAGTTGTTATAGTGCACATGGGCACCAACAACATGAATAGGATTAAGAAAGAGATTCTGCTGATAGAGTATATGCAGCTAGAAGCTAAATTAGAAAGGAAGAACCACCAAGGTAATCTTTGAATCTTTGGGTTACTACCTGAATCACAAGCAAATTGACATGGGCTAACTAAAGGTAAAGAGTTGAAGCAGTGGCTCAAAGTTTAGTGTGGGAGAAATATGTTGCAATTCATTGGACACCGACACTAGTACTAGGGAAGGAGCAAGTGCTACTGTTGGGATGGCCTCACCCAAAACACTAGGGCCAACATCCATTGGGCTGAAAAGAGCAATTTATTTTAAATAGCAGAGTTCATGTGAAAGGAGATTTGAAATTTTAAGATGAGGAACGAGGTGGTAGTGCTAGGTTATGATGTGTGTAATGATAACCAGAATGTGACAGGAAAAGACAGAGTGTAGAAACTAAATGTGCACGGGTACAATTAATATAGGAACAGGAACAAATAGAAATGAATGGATTTGACATGCTAGCCATTCCAGAGATAATGCTGTAAAGTGACCACAGCCGGCAGTTGGACATTTAAGAATATATTGAAAGGGTCGGAAGAAAGTGAAAGTAGGGGTGGTGGCTCTGTTAGTGACAAATGAAAATCAAGATAGTAGCAAGAAAAGATTTTGATTTAGAACTTCAAACATGTACAAGTAGTTCTGGTGGCAATAAGAAACAGCAAGTCACTGGAAGGAACAGTTTATAGAATTTCAGAGTAGTTACACTATCAGACACAGTATAAATCAAGAAATAATAGGGACTTATAAGAAAGGCACTGCAATAATTATTTTTGGTTTCAATCTTTAAATAGATTGGACAAATGAAATTAGCAAACACAAGCCCAGAAGAGGAGCTCATATGGTGCATTTGGAACAGTTCTGTTTGGGACCAACTTATTTCAGGCCTGGCAATATGTAATGAAACAGGATTAATTAATGATCTCAGAGTAAATGATCCGCTTGTTAAGAGCAATCATAAGATGATAGAATTTCTCATTCAGTTTGTAGGATATTTGGGTTTGATCGAGTCTTATGGACTTAAATAAAGATAAGTACAAAGATACAAAGACTGACATTGTTGAATGTCAAAAAGATTTCATACATAGAAGCAGTGGTAGACATTTAAGGAGATATTTCATAAAACTCAAAAAAACAAATTCCATTGAGTAGGAAAGGCTCTAACAGAAGGAAGAATCATCCCTGGCTAAATAAGGAAGTTAATAGTGGTATCAAATTGAAATAAAATGTTAAATGTGGTAGGCATTGGAGTATGTGACAAAAACAGCAATCAAATATGCTACAAGGAGATAAAGGGTGTCATTGAGGGTTGGTCCATTAGAGTATAAGAGCAAGGAATAAAAAAATGGGAAACTGAAATAGCAGAGGCTTTGCAGAAGTATATTTTTTCTGTCTTCATAATAGAAATCCTGAAAAGCATCCCAAGAATAGCAGAAAAGGAGTTGGGAAGAAATGGAGAGAGGAAATTAAACAATCACAATCATTTGAGAAAATGTACTAGCAAAACTAAATAGATTGAAGTCTGACAAGTCCTGTGGACCTGATGGTCTATATAAAAGAAGATTTTTCAGAGATATTAAATATATTGGTTGAAATTCTCTCTAGTCTTGAAAGACCCCAATGGACTGAAAGCCATAAATGTAACACCACTATTCAAGAAAAGATAGAGACAGAAAACAGAACGTTAAAGTCAGTTAATCCAACAACCAGCATTTGGAAAATGAGGGAGTCCATTATTATGGGAACAGAAGCTGAACAGTTAAAGAATACAATGGAAGTGGAGTTAAACAGATATGGGATAAGGCAGGAGAGTGGAATTAAAGGTACAATCGGATCAGTTACAATTTCATTAAATGGTGGATCAGGGTCAAGGAAAGGAATGGACTATTCCTGGTCCATCTCTTGGTGTTCATCTAGAATTTTTGCAAGCAATCATCTGCAAGCTGAGAAGCAGAATCGAACTCAATGATACTCACAGTGAGCATAGCTAGAGAGATCTCTGTCAATAACTTAATGGGTAAATAACTTACCCATAACCAACAGAGCTAGAAGATCCTTAGATTAATTTCTATTTTCTGTTGTAACAGTAAATCTCAGCTAGATTCACAGCATGCTGCTAGAATTATTCGGTTAAGATTAGGGAAATAAAAATCAATCAGTACCTTTGCTTCTGACTAGCAACTGAGTTTGTGGATGTGGGTGTGGATTTGATAGGAACAGGTGTCAAGCTGAAGCCAATAACAGGCACTGAGGTACAGATCAGCTGTGATCTTGTAGAACGGTGGAGCAGACTAAAAGGGCTGAATGGATTCTTATGAAAGAGGCTCAGAGTAAAATTACCAATGGCAGAGAAATAAAGCAATGAAGAGTATCTGAGGCAAGTATCAATGGACTCTTCCATTCATGGAATCGTCATCAGACTGGACAAGAAGGAAATCAAAATTCTAAAAGAGAAATATCAATGTTTTTACTTTTATATCAAGCTATACCCAAGACAGTGATTCACAGACTGAAGGAAGACAGGAGGCAACTTAAAACAGTGATTTAAATTGAACCGAGGAGAAGAAGGGATCTGTTTTACCTGACAAATTCGGTCGGCTGTGGCAGAACATTCAGCCACCTGGAAAAACCCGGCCGGGCACATGGTACACCTTTCACACTGGGGCGGCATCTTCTGGAAATCACAGTATTCGTCATGTTGGCACAAATTACACTCCAGAAGGTGATCAGTGATATCAATCACCTTTGCATCCAAGTCCACTTTGTGCACAGCATAGGTCTTTTGCAGTTGACTCTGTATGTGACTCTGCAAACCCTGAAGTTGAGACTCAAACTGGTTCCGGACCTCGGCCTGCACGTTCGAAAGTGATGTCTGCTTAATGGTATCAAAGAGCATTGAGTACTGGACTTTCACCAGCTCCATCTGTTCAAACATGTTCCTCTGCTGTGCCAGAATTTCCCTTTGCTGGTTTATCAACATGGCTTGTTGCTCAGTAAGCCTCTGCTGCAAATCAGTGATCGTTTTCTGCTGACTCTTCAGCATTTCCACGAATTTCTCTTGTCCCTTCGATAGCTGGAGCTGCAAGATCAAGGCATCTTCAGACGGCACCTCATTGTCGCCTGAAATACAATGAAAGTGTAGCCATCAGTACACAGGCAGCTCTGCTAAATCTTCCCCATCCTCTTAACATGCATACCAATCACTGACACCCAGACCCAACTGCTTCTCCTGAATGTTCTACTACAGGGCTCCTCAAAACACTAAGGGATACAGCATCAAAATTAAAACATACCCATTTCTATGACAACTTTTGACAAACCGATAATGAGAGTCCAGAGACAGTATGTTCCTGTTAGGATGAAGGGCAAGGCTGGTAGGTGGAAGGAATGCTGGATTACTAGAGAAATTGGGGCTTTGGTCACGAAAATGAGGAAGCATATGTCAGATATAGACAGCAGAGATCGAGTGAATCCTTAGAAGAGTATAAAGGCAGTAGGAATATATGTAGGAGGGAAATTAAGAGGGCAGAAAGGCGACTTGGGATAGCTTTGGCAAATAGAGTTAAGGAGAATCCAAAGAGATTTTATAAATACATGAAGGACAAAAGGGTAACTAGGGAGAGAATAGGGCCTCTTCAAAATCAGCAAGGCCGCCTTTGTGTGGAGCTGCAGGAGATGGGAGAGATACTAAACAAGTATTTTATATCAGTGTTTACTGTGGGAGAGGATATGGAAAATATAGAATGTGAGGAAATAAATAGCGACATCTTAAAAAATGTCTATATTACAGTAGAGGAGGTTTTAGATTAGATTACTTACAGTGTGGAAACAGGCCCTTCGACCCAACAGGTCCACACCGACCCGCCGAAGCGCAACCCACCCATACCCCTACATTTACCCCTTACCCAACACTACGGGCAATTTAGCATAGCTAATTCACCTGGCCCGCACATCTTTGGACTGTGGGAGGAAACCAGAGCACCCGGAAGAAACCCACGCAGACACAGGGAGAACGTGCAAATTCCACACAGTCAGTCGCCTGAGTCGGGAATTGAACCCAGGTCTCAGGCACTGTGAGGCAGCAGTGCTAACCACTGTGCCACCGTGCCGCCCACAGATAGCTTAAAACACAAAGGTGGATAAATCCCCAATTCCTGATCAGGCGTATTGCAGAAATCTGTTGGAAGCTAGGAAAGTGATTGCTAGGCTAGAGTGGTGCTGGAAATACATAGGTCAGGCAGCACCGAGGAGAAGGAAAATCGATGTTTCGGGCAAGAGCTCTTCATCAGGAATTCCTGAAGGGCTCCTGCCCGAAATGTCGATGTTCCTGCTCCTCAGATGCTGTCTGACCTGCTATGCATTTCCAGCACCACTCTAATCTTGACTTTATCTCCAGCACTCTAATCTCCAGCATCTGCAGTCCTCACTTTCACCTAAGTGATTGCTAGGCCCCTTGCTGAAATATTTGCATCATCAATGGCCATAGGTGAGGTGCCAGAAGATTGGTTGTTGGCTAATGTGGTGCCACCATTTAAGAAAAAAGTGATAAGGAAATGCCAGGAAATTACAGACTGGTGAACAAGAGATAGGTGGTGTGCAAACTATTGAAGGAAATCCTGAGGGACAGGATTTACATGTATTTGGAACGGCATGGACTGATTTCGGATAGTCAACCTGGCTTTGTGTGTGGGAAATTGTGTCTCACAAACGCGATTGAGTTTTTCGAAGTAGTAATGGAGAGGATTGATAAAGGCAGAGCGGTGAATGTGATGTATATGGACTTCAGTAAGGCATTTGACTAGGTTCCTCTTGGTAGACTGGTTAGCAAGGTTAGATTTCATGGAACACGAGGAGAGCTAGCCATTTGGATACAGAACTGGCTCAAAGGTAGAAGACAGAAGGTGGTGGTCAAGGGTTGCTTTTCAGACTGGAGGCCTGTGACCAGTGGTGTGCCACAAAGAGTGATGCTGGGTTCCCTGTTTTTCATCATTTATATAAATGATTTGGATGACAGTATTGGATGTATAGTTAGTAAGTTTGCAGATGACACCTAAATTGGAGGTGTAGTGGACTATGAAGAAGGTTACCTCAGATTACAATGGGCTCTTGATAAGATGGGCCAATGAGCTGAGGGGTGGCAGATGGGAGTTTAATTCAGATAAATGTGAAGTGCTGCGTTTTAGAAATGCAGATCAGGGCAGTACTTACACTTTTAATGGTAAGGTCCTGGGTGTGTTGCTGAACAAAGAGACCTTGGAGTGCAGGTTCATAGCTCCTTGAAAGTGGAAACATAGATAGATAAGATAATGAAGGTGGTGCTTGGTATGATTTCATTTATTGGTCAGTGCATTGAGTACAGGAGTTGGGAGGTCATGTTGGAGCTGTACAAGACAATGGTTAGGCCCCTTTTGGAATACTGCATGCAATTCTGGTCTCCTTCCTATCGAAAAGATGTTGTGAAACTTGAAAGGGTTCAAAAAAGATTTACAAGGATGTTGCCAGGGTTGGAGGATTTGAGCTATAAGGAGAGGCTGAACAGGTTGGGGCTGTTTTCCCTGGAGCATTGGAGTCTGGGGAATTACCTTATCTTGGTTTATAAAATCATAAGGGACATGTATAGGGTAAATAGACAAGATCTTTTCCCTGGGGAGTCCAAAACTAGATGGCATAGGTTTAAGGTGAGAGGGAAAATATTTAAAAGGGACCTAAGGGGCAACCTTTTCACAAGGAGTGTGGTGCGTGTATGGAATGAGCTGCCAGAGGGAGTGGTGGAGACTGGTACAATTACAACATTTAAAATACATCTGGATGGGTATATGAATAGGAAGGGTTTAGAGGGACATGGACCAAATGCTGGCAAATGAGACCAGATTTATCTAGGATATCTGGTCAGCATAGACGAGCTGTTTCCATGCTGTACATCTCCATGACCGCTGGACTTAAGTTTATAAAAAAGCTTATAGAAATAAATTAACATGTCATTGAAATTTATATTTCCTGGCTTTAAGCAGAGTTTCAGAAGGTCTCCACTGGAAGCTGATGTTAGTTAATTAAGGAAATTAGTTGAGTTTCAGCTTGTCCTTTTCTTTCAGAAATGTAAAGGTAATAGCATCTCAGTGTGATTGTGTACTGAGTGTGACACTGAACAGAGTTCTCATAGTTGGGTGATTAAGGGAGTTAAGTAAGTTGCTTGTTTTAAAAGAAACTTTTCACCCTGTAGGGATTGCTTTTACTTTGCTACAGGGAAGAAGCCACATATTTGTTGAGTATCTGGTAAACCGTTTAAATGTTTATGCTATTGGGCTTTGTTTGGAAAAAAAGACACATTTTGTTCATTATCTTGCGCTCATCAGGACAATTTGTAAGGGGAGGGGAGATAAGGAAACTGGTGAAATCTCTCATGTGTTCACCAGTTTCCTCATTCCACGCACCCCCACCCCCACCTTATCCCAACTCAAACCTTCCAACTCGGCACTTCCCTCATAACCTGTCCATCTTCCTTCCCATCTATCTGCTCCACCCTCCCCTCCAACCTATCACCTTTACCCCCACCTTCATCAACCTATCACACTCTCAGCTACCTTCCCCCCAGACCCACCCTCCCTCCCATTTATCTCACCACACCCTCGGCTCACAACCTCATTCCTGATGAAGGGCTTTTGCCTGAAATGTTGATTCTCCTGCTCCTTGGATGCTGCCTGACCTGCTGTGTTTTCCAGCACCACACTCTCGACAAAAAAGGGAGAAAGTTAAGTCAAACAATTTATGCCAGAAGGTGGGCACACCCATTATTTAATTTGGTCAGTCGTCAAGGACAGGAAGGTGTGACTGCGAGCGAGGCTGGTAACATATCAAGAAAGACTGGATCGACTGGGCTTGTACTCACTGGAATTTAAAACAATGAGGGAGCATCTCATTGAAACAAAATCCTGATGGGACTGGTCAGGCTAGATGCGTGAAGAATATTCCTGATGTTGGGGAAGTCCAGAACCAGGCGTCACAGTCTGAGAATAAGGAGTAGACTGAGAAGAGGAAGAATTGTGAACCTGTGGAATTGTGAACCTGTGGAATTCTCTACCACAGGAAGCTGTCGGGACCAGGTCATTTGGTATATTCAAGAAGGAGCTGGTCATGGCCCTTGTGGCTAAAGGAATTCAGACATTGGGGACAAAGCAGGATTGGGATACAGAAATTGCACAATCAGCCACGATTATATTGAATGGTAGTGCAGGCTTGAAGGGCCAAATGGCCTACTCCTGAATCTATTTTCTATTTTTCTTTGTCAAGGAGCACAACAGTGTCGGCCTTTAATCAATAGGTTTGAGGCATCTTCAGCTTCTCTAGATGAGGATGAAGGCTGCCGGATAGATGAGCTAACTGACCATGGCACTGTGGTACAGGAAGACATTAATGTTGGGAGGAGGGGAGCTAGCAAAAAGGCATATAGCAGGGTATAGCATATTGAGGGAGACTAACACTGGTTCCTGTAGCTAGAAGTGCAAATCCAGACGCCTATGTTACCTGCCAAGTTATAGGGGTCAGGACACTTGCTTAGGCTGGACAGAAACTCAGTGGAGGGGAAGGATTCAGTCCTTGTGGTCTCTGTAGGTACCAGTGACAGAGGTAGGACTGGGAATGAGGTTCTGCTTAGACAGTAAAGATCAGAATTTGGAACCAAATTGAAGAGATTCTGAAGGTGGTGAATTCTAGCATAATAATCTCATGATTATTACCTCAGCCATGTGCCATTGGGAGAGGGAATCTAAGATTAGTGAAATTCATGGGTCTCCAAGACTGGAATGGGAGAAATGGGTTCCAGTTCATGGGGCACTGGGATCAGTGCTGGGGAATGTAGATACTGTTGGAACAGTCAGTATCTGAACTGGACTGGGACCAATGTCAGAACCAAAAACACAAGCTAAGAAAGCAGAGAGAACTTTAAACTAAACATTGTGGTTAAGAAGTCAAGCCTGACTCAATGTAGGCAATTAAGGGGTGCAAATAAAGTAGTAATATGGGAAATAAAGGAAAGAGAATGGCATGAAGGGACAGAGATAGTAAACCCAGGAACACACCTACAATTGAGACCAAATGGTACAATGATAACAAAAAGACAAAGCCAAATGTTTTGTAAAGGAATGTGTGGAGCATTCAGAACAAAGTAAATAAATTGATGGCACACATTGATGTAAATAAATATGATCAGATAGCCATTACAGAGATATTGCTGTATGAGGTCAGGGTTCTTAAATATTGAGGAGTATGTGACATTAAAAGGAGAATAAGATACTGGGTAAAGGTGGAGAGGAAGCACTGTTCATCAAAATGTCATTGGTGCAATAGTTAGGAAAAACCTTGTTTCAGGAGATCAGGATGCAAAAACCAATTTAGCTGAAGATGGGTAATAATAAGGGAAAAGAATTCACCAGTGGAAGTGATGCCCAGGCCTGCAAACAATAACCACAACGTAGAACGAAGTATACAAGAAGAAATGTTGGGTGCTTGTGATAAAGAGACTGAAACAATCATTGCTGTATTTGAATCTACATACAAACTAAGAAAATCAGTTTGGCGACAGCAGCCTGGACGAGGAGTTCACAGAATGCTTTTAACATATTTTCTTATAACAGTACATTTGGAACTGAGAGCACATCTCCAGAAACTACAAATTTCCATCTTGAATATACTGAATGATTGAGCTTCTACAACTTTCTGCAATATAGAATTTCAAATAGTCACCACCCTCCAACAACAGATATTTCTCCTCACCTCAGTCTCAAATGGCCTACCCCTTATTTCAATTGTGACCCTAGTTCGAGAAGCCCGAGGCAGGGAAATGCCCCATTTACATCCACCCTCTACTGCCCTCTAAGAATTTTGCAGGTTTAAATACGATCACATCTCATTCTTCAAAATTCTAGATAATACAAGGCCAGCTTCCTTAGCCTTTGAAGACAATACTGAGGTGTAGACTGCTGAACTTCTGTTGCATCCTCTCTATGGAATGTACATCCTTCCTTTTATAGGAAGGCCAAAACTCGAGTGATCTAATTAAGGCTCTATACAATACAGCAAGAAATCTTTACTAGAGCACTCAAATCCTCTTGTGATGATTAAGGTCAACATATCATTTACCTTCCTAATTGCTAACTGTATTTGCATGTTAGCTCTTAATGATTCATGGACAAGGACACCCAAAAACCTTTGGACACCTGGTGTTCCCAACCTCACACCAGAATCATAGAAACCCTACAGTGTGGAATCAGGCCTTTTGGCCCATTAAGTCAATGTCCATCCTCTGTAGCACATCCCACCCTCTACCCTATCACCTTGCATTTCCCGTAAGTAATCCAGCTAACTTGCACATCTTTCGACTTGGGGAAGAAACCAGAGCACTTGCAGGAAATAGGGCGAATGTGTAATTTCCACACAGAGGCTGGAATTGAACCTGGGTCCCTGGTGCTCTGAGGCATCTGTCTAACCACTGAGACACCATTTCAGAAATAATTCTTTTTTTTTCTTGGCAACCAAACTGGACAATTTCACATCCGCCATTTTATTTCCCATTCTCTTAACCTGTCCAAGTCTGTTTGAAGCCTCCGTGCACCCTCTTCACAAAATATCGTCACTTCTGCTATAACACTATAGTTCTGTTCTCGTGCAACCCCATGTTATTAAAAAAAATGTAGTAGCAGCACCATTTAAACTAATGGGACCAAATGTGTTATAATCAATTCACGCTTTGAAAGTTTGTGCTCTAGAAATAGTGTTCCCAATTCGTCAATCGTGTTATAGCGAATTCACATTAATGAAACGTGTGTTATAGCAGAAAAGCCGATATATTCTTAGCTAGTTTTGTGTCATCAGCAAATTTGAAAATCCATCACAAAAGTTAATTGTGTGCTGTGATTTAATTATTGCCTTCACTGAACTTCATGTCTAAAACCCACAACATAGTGACTGACTTTTAATCGTTTCCATATTGAGGATGGTATATAAAATATCAAATCATCCCAAGATGTTTGCACCTTTCACCAAGAATCTTGAAAATCCTAGATTTCAGCCTTATATTTCCTCAGCTTTATGTGCTTCAAACACATTAAGAAATTAAGCAACATTTTCCATTCTGCTGTTAATCTGCAGTGCATGCATGCCTGAAGCAGTGATGAACGACACACAAACTTTAAGAGGCAGATTATCTTTCCACCTTGGGTATAACAGACCAAAGGAGCATCAGGCAGTAATTTAACATGAGGATCCAAGATCTTGAGACCAGATGGCCCACCAAAGTTTCTTTACTAAAAATAAGAACCACCCAAGTCTTCGCTTACCCATATGCATAAGCAATTAAAGATGTACTCTTGATCTTTCAGAAAAAAAAGAGATCTGTATTACAGCATGGAGCCAAAAGGACAGTGTCCAATATCTTAAAGAAAGTGTCAAAAATGAAATTTACTTTGAGTATAATTTTCTTTTCTAAAGTAGGGATTGCTTTGAATTGTTCGCTTAAGGGAGCTGGGAGCTAAACCATCAAATATGCAGGAGTTGGGTCAAGTGGTTTCAATGATGATAACAGCCAAATGTTACCTGCATTTCCATTATCAGCACTGCCACAACAGCAATGTCGTTGACCCGCATTCTTTTCTGATTGTGGACACAGCAATGCTAACAATTTGATCCGTTCTGAACACAATACAGGCTGGAAAGCCAATGTAGATGTCTTTTCTCACTTCATTTAGTTTTAACAAAGTGCCTCCTCCAAAACTGGATGGGTATCTGCCACTGCAAAACACCTTTCTCTCCAGAAAATGCATGAAAATACAACTAACCAGTACAAGAATCTGGAAGGATGGTCTTTAAATACTGCCAAGTCCTAGGAGTAAAGCTGCAGCATGGACATTTACCCATAATATAACAACCTAATCAAGATAACATGAATGAAGGCAGTACTTGGCAGATACGTCATATAGAAATTGAATCAGTCACAAAGTGGATACAATCCCAGTGCAGCACATCACATGTGCTTAAGACCACAAACTTGTCTGTCTCACTTATTACCTCAAGAATCATGCGCCAATGGCTGTGTTACAACCATCTCATGGATATGGGAGCTTGACCAGTCCATGGATTTAATATAGAGAGAAAACAGCAATAAATGAAGTATAATAGTTGAATCTTACCTCTCTGATGGTGGCCCTTTAACAATCCATTTAAGGACTGAAAGTTTGAATGTTCAGCATCTGAAGAAACTGACTTCTCATGCATGGTACAATGTTGCAGTCAAATGTTTCCAAAGGACATGTCAAACAGACTTTAAGCCTTCATTCATATGTATGCACAAAAATCATTCACCTGTTTCAGGCACAAGTCCTGGATATTTTCAGAGATGCTTTAATCATTATGAGAAATGGAGTATCAATGTCATAAATAAATAACACGTACCTCCTTCTATATTGGCCCATATAGTGCCACAAATGACCACTGTTCAAATTTACAAGAGTTAGAGGCTACAGCACAATGTTCAAATAAAATGCCTCACTTTCACAGGCTGACTCTTGAAAGGTTGTGGAGACAAGAATCGGGAGACTTTGGATTTTACAAATAAATTGCAGATTTGACCTCATCATAGCAGATGGGAAAGCAAGACACAGCTTCAGGGTTAGAATTGTCCAAGTCGTACACAGACTGCTATCACTTTCAGAAGCATTTGTTAACTTTATGTTTTAAAGATCTATAACCAAATCTACTGAAAAATTATTTCACTGACTAGTTTACTGGTTTAACCTTTTCCTGAACAGATTTTAACCTGCTGGTAGTTGAATCTTTGTCACTCACAATTAAAAGTTTGCTTCCAAAACCTTTGCAGATATAAATCTGCTTGGTATTTTTATAGACGTTGAAAGTGTCTATTGTGATTGCATATTAATTATTATTTATAGTAATGTGGAGGCATTTTGGAAATCTTTCTTCTAATCCAGGAACAAGAAACCAGTTTATTATTTGCTCAGGGCATCGATTCTAAAATTACTTTGTACCTAAAGTCATAACTCAACACAAAGGAAGCAGTGGCTTGACAGGCTTTTCTGTAGGGCATAAGAAAGAAACTAAATCTGCAGAGGGCTGGCTTATGACAACATCTTTGAAGAAGCTGCAAAAGAAATCAAATGAAACCTTTTTTTACTGCGTTGGAAGTGATACTCATTGCAGAAATACAAAAAGAATAATTTATTCATCAGGTACTGGTTGCAAGCATTAAACATTTTGGCGGAGAAAGTGAGGACTGCAGATGCTGGAGATCAGAGCTGAAAATGTGTTGCTGGAAAAGCGCAGCAGTGAAGGCAGCATCCAAGGAGCAGGAGAATCGACGTTTCGGGCACGAGCCCTTCTTCAGGAATCAGGAAAGTGTGTCCAGCAGGTTAAGATAAAAGGTAGGGAGGAGGGACTTGGGAGAGGGGCGTTGGAAATGCGATAGGTGGAAGGAGGTCAAGGTGAGGGTGATAGGCCGGAGTGGGGGTGAGGGCGGAGAGGTCAGGAAGAAGATTGAAGTTAGGAAGGCGGTGCTGAGTTCAAGGGATTTAACTGAGACAAGGTGGGGAGAGGGGAAATTAGGAAACTGGAGAAATCTAGGTTCATCCCTTGTGGTTGGAGGGTTCCGAGGCGGAAGATGAGGCACTCTTCCTCCAGCCGTCGTGTTGCCATGGTCTGACAATGGAGGAGTCCAAGGACCTGCATGTCCTTGGTGGAGTGGGAGGGGGAGTTGAAGTGTTGAGCCACGGGGTGGTTGGGTTGGTTGGTCCGGGTGTCCCAGAGGTGTTCCCTCAAACGTTCCGCAAGTAGGCGGCCTGTCTCCCCAATATAGAGGAGGCCACATTGGGTGCAGCGGATACAGTAAATGATGTGTGTGGAGGTGCAGGTGAATTTGTGGTGGATATGGAAGGATCCCTTGGGGCCTTGGAGGGAAGCAAGGGGGGAGGTGTGGACGCAAGTTTCGCATTTCTTGCGGTTGCAGGGGAGTGGAGGTTGGGTTGGTGGGGCGTGTGGACCTGACGAGGGAGTCACGGAGGGAGTGGTCTTTTCGGAACGTTGATGGGGAGGGGAGGGAAATATATCTCTGGTGGTGGGGTCCGTTTGGAGGTGGTGGAAATGACGACAGATGATACGATGTATGTGGAGGTTGGTAGGATGGTAGGTGAGGACCAGTGGGGTTCTGTCCTAGTGGCGATTTGAGGGGCGGGGCTCAAGGGCAGAGGAGCGGGAAGTGGAGGAGATGCGGTGCAGGGCATTGTCGATCACGTCTGGGGGGAAATTGCGGTCTTTGAAGAAGGAGGCCATTTGGGTTGTACAATATTGGAACTGGTCCTCCTGGGAGCAGATGCGACGGAGACGAAGGAATTGGGAGTATGGGATGGCGTTTTTACAGGGGACAGGGTGGGAGGAGGTGTAGTCTAGGTAGCTGTGGGAGTCGGTCGGTTTGTAGTAAATGTCCGTGTTGATTCGGTCGTCCGAGATAGAAATGGAAAGGTCTAGGAAGGGGAGGGAGGAATCTGAGACAGTCCAGGTAAGTTTGAGGTCGGGATGGAAGGTGTTGGTAAAGTGGATAAACTGTTCAACCTCCTCGTGGGAGCACGAGGCAGAGCCAATACGGTCATCGATGTAGCGGAGGAAAAGGTGAGGGGTGATGCCAGTGTAGCTGCGGAAGATGGACTGTTCCACATATCCTACGAAGAGGCAGGCATAGCTGGGGCCCATGCAGGTGCCCATGGCTACTCCTTTGGTTTGGAGGAAGTGGGAGGATTGGAAAGAGAAGTTGTTCAGGGTGAGGACCAGTTCAGTCAGTCGAAGGAGGGTGTCAGTGGAAGGGTACGGGTTGGTATGGCAGGAAAGGAAGAAATGGAGGGCTTTGAGTTCTTCGTGATGGGGGATGGAGGTGTACAGGGACTGGATGTCCATGGTGAAGGTAAGGCGTTGGGGACCGGGTGAGCGAAAATCATGGAGGAGGTGGAGGGCGTGGGTGATGTCCCGAATGTAGGTGGGGAGTTGTTGGACTAAGGGGGACAGGACCGTGTCGAGTCTTTTGGCCTCTATTTTTCAGAGGGGAGGTAGGGGTGTGGATTAACCATAAACTGTCAGCATTGTCACTACCTCGCTGAAACTAACTGTGATTTCAAGATGCTGAACATGCCCGGAATAAGTCGGGACACATGCAGTGCACTGGTTGCATGGGACCTCCTAAAGCAGCAAACCCACTTCCACATGACTGTTAGGTTTAATTGGACTTTATTTAGCAGTGACGTGATTAACAACATTTGAAGAACAGAGCTGGCCTTGGTTAATTATGTTTATAATTGTATAGTAGAGTATTGGTAAATGATCATTTAGTCAATTTTTAATTAATTTTCTAAGACTGTCGAGTATTTTACCTTCAATGAATGTAGTTATATTGAATTTGCTCTTTATAAAATTAGTTAAAAGTGATTTTATTACTTTTTGATCTTTGTTTGTGTATCCATGAAAATCTACGAGCATGCTTAATTGCTTAGACAGGCTGACATCACTACAACTCCATGCTGGGAATTTCTAAAAATTGAAGGTTGCTATCAGGTAGCATTACCACTGCACAGTGCAAAGAGGTGAAATTCTCACTGAGAGATTAACTGATCTCAGCAAGAGTCAAGTCATGGTCAGCAATGACTGCCTATGCTTCACTGCTCTCCATAAACTCCAGGCCATTCTCTGTCATTTTCATTTCAGCTCTTTGGAGAATATGTCACCAAGGATCACATCAGTCAGTTGAACAGCTTGTTGATCCTGCATTTCTAGCCCTGCTCTGTATTATGTGTTTTGTAATGATGACCAATGAAACAGCTAGTTGACCAATAATGGTTTATCCTAAATTGAATGTTATCAATATCTATTGTTCCTTTATTATTCATTTATGCCAAGACAGAACACAATGAATGAGAGACAAAATACATTTAATGAGGGCTGGCATGATGACTCAGTGGTTAGCACTGCTGCCTCACAGTACCAGGGAGCCAGGTTCAATTAGGTGAAAACAATGACTGCAGATGCTGGAAACCAGAGTCTAGATTAGAGTGGTGCTGGAAATGCACAGCAGCATCCGAGCAAGACTCTCCACCTCTTCCTCCGCTACATTGATGACTGCATTGGCGCCACCTCGTGTTCCCGCGAGGAGGTTGAGCAATTCATCAACTTCACCAACACATTCCACCCTGACCTTAAATGTACCTGGACCATCTCTGACACCTCCCTCCCCTTCCTGGACCTCTCCATTAATGACGACCGACTTGACACTGACATTTTTTACAAACCACCAATTCCCACAGCTACTTGGATTACACCTCTTCCCACCCTACCTCCTGCACAAATGCCATCCCATATTCCCAATTCCTCCGCCGTATCTGCTCCCAGGAGGACCAGTTCCACCACAGAACACACCAGATGGCCTCCTTCTTCAGAGACCGCAAGGACAGAACGCCCCTGGTGCTCAGCTTCCACCCTACCAACCTTCGCATAAACCAAATCATCCGCCGACATTTCCGTCACCTCCAAACAGACCCCACCACCAGGGATATATTTCCCTCCTCACCACTTTTCAACTTCCACAAAGGCCGTTCCCTCCGTGACTACCTGGTCAGGTCCACGCCCCCCCACAACCCACCGTCCCATCCTGGCACCTTCCCCTGCCACCACAGGAATTGCAAAACCTGCGCCCACACCTCCTCCCTCACCTCCATCCAAGGCCCTCACATCCATCAAAGTTTTACCTGCATATCCACCAATATCATTTATTGTATCCGTTGCTCCCGATGCAGTCTCCTCTACATTGGGGAGACTGGATGCCTCCTAGCAGACCGCCTTCTAGCAGAGCGCTTTAGGGAAGATCTCTGGGACACCCGCACCAATCAACCACACCACCCTGTGGCCCAACATTTCAACTCCCCCTCCCACTCTGCCGAGGACATGGAGGTCCTGGGCCTCCTTCACCGCCACTCCCTTACCATCAGACGCCTGGAGGAAGAACGCCTCATCTTCTGCCTCGGAACACTTCAACCCCAGGGCATCAACGTGGACTTCAACAGTTTCCTCATTTCCCCTTCCCCCACCTCACCCCAGTTCCCAACTACCAGCTCAGCACTGTCCCCATGGCTTGTCCTACCTGCCTATCTTCTTTTCCACCTATCCAATCCACCCTCCCCCCCTCCCCGACCTATCACCTTCATCCCCTCCCCCACTCACCTATTGTACTCTATGCTACTTTCTCCCCATCCCCATCCTCCTCTCACTTATCTCTCCACCCTTCAGGCTCTCTGTCTGTATTCCTGATGAAGGGCTTTTGCCTGAAACGTCAATTTTACTGCTCCTCGGATGCTGCCTGAACTTCTGTGCTTTTCTAGCACCACTCTAATCTAGACCCAGGTTCAATTCCAGCCTCAGGTGATTGTCTGTGTGGAGTTTGCACATTCTCCCAGTACCTGCCTGAGTTTCCTCCCAAAGTCCAAAGACGTGTAGCTTAGGTGTATTGGCCATGCTTAATTGCCTGTAGTGCCCAGGGATATGTAGGCTAGATGGGTGAGCCCTGGGAAATGTAGGGATAGGGTAAGGGGCTTGGTCTGGCTGGGATGCTCTTTGGAGGGTCACTGTAGATCCAATGGGCCAAATGACCTGCTTCCACACTGTAGGGATTCTAAGATATTAATTACTAATCCAATTTGCCACGGGTTGATCAATGTGCTACAATTTATTTCCATTAAAAGATGAATAAGATAAATATCTCTCTTGATTTTTGGGTGAAACTGAAACACATGAAGTAGGCAAGGTAAGGATGATACATTATAAAATGTGGTTGACTTCTTGTGACTGAAGTCAACCACAAATGTAGCATTTGTATTTATCAAATCCTCTCAACAGTCCATGGACTAGATTCCGGACAAGCTGTTGGTTAATTGTCCAAGTAGTGCAGTTCATGATTTCTCTAAAAATAATTTATACATCTCACATTTTTAAGTGAACAGTCATATTTTCCAGTTGATTATGTTATTAATAATGATAGCATGTAAGAATTGTGTTTTAATGCCTTTTTTTGCCTGTTATGTTAGTCATAGAGTCAAAGAGATGTACAGCATGGAAACAGACCCTTCAGTCCAACCCGTCCATGCTGACCAGATATCCCAACCCAATCTAGTCCCATCTGCCAGCACCCGGCCCATATCCCTCCAAGCCCTTCCTATTCATATACCCATCCAAATGCCTCTTAAATGTTGCAATTATACCAGTCCTTGCCTTTCCAAATACATGTACATCCTGTCCCTCAGGATTCCCTACAACAACTTGCCCACCACTGAGGTAAGGCTCACCGGTCTATCGTTCCCTGGCTTGTCTTTACCGCCCTTCTTAAACAGTGGCACCATGTTTGCCAACCTCCAGTCTTCCGCCATCTCACCTGTGACTATTGATGATACAAATATCTCAGCAAGAGGCCCAGCAATCACTTCTCTAGCTTCCTACAGAGTTCTCGTGTACACATGTTCAGGTCCTGGGGATTTATCCACCTTTAATCATTTCAAGACATCCAGCACTTCCTTCTCTGTAATATGGACATTTTGCAAGATGTCACCATCCATTTCCCTACAGTCTATATCTTCCATATCCTTTTCCATAGTAAATACTGATGCAAAATATTCATTTACTATCTCCCCCATTTTCTGTGTGGCTCCGCACAAAGGCCTCCTTGCTGATCTTTGAGGGGCCCTATTCTCTCCCTAGTTACCCTTTTGTCCTTAATATATTTGTAAACACCCTTTGGATTTGTCTTAATTCTATTTGCCAAAGCTATCTCATGTTCCCGTTTTGCCCTCCTGATTTCCCTTTAGTCTATTTCCATTTTGAATATAGACTTCAAAATATTCATAATAAGAGCTAATAATAATCCCAAATTCACTTTTTCTATCGTAGAGTACTTCTTCTGATACCAGTTTAGTTTCTTGAAGCAGTGCCCCACTGGATTCTCTATTCCTGACTCATCATCCTGCAATAAGACTGCACTTAACTACCAAGTCTCTAATACCAGTCGCCATTTTGAAAGGCCTGGAAAAGGTGTCTAATACTGATTCATTTAATAAGATTGTCTCCAGTTTCTAAAACACTGCCTGGAATTCTGCTGATCATACCACTTTTACTTGTTTCTTTAACAAATATTTTAAAAAGATACAGCTATTGTGCTGAAATTAAATACAAACATTCTATATAACCCACATGTTCTGAAAAATCTCAGTTTTCGTTTAGTTTTGGGAGCAAGGAATTCTATTAGAGTCTTCACTTTTACAGCTTGGCAACACTTATCCTTGTGCTACAATGTCTCCTTTAACAAATTTATTTTTGGCTAAATTTATTACTAAAGCAGCCAATTGTAATTGCTTAAACAAGTCATATACTTGTCTCATGTGCTCTTTCCACGTGTTACTATATATCACATGTTATTTAAATAAACCACACAGTTACAGACCTCAGCTACAAGTTGATTCATAAGCTTCTGAAGTGTGGTGAGGACATGCTTTAATTGAAATAGCATCACTCAACATTGGTATATCAAAAATGGATATTTAGATTAGATTCCCTACAGTGTGGAAACAGGCCCTTCGGCCCAACAAGTCCACATCAACCCTTCAAAAGAGCAACCCACTCCATTCATCCCTGATTAATGCACCTAACACTATGGGCAATTTAGCATGGTCAATTCACCTAACCTGCACATCATTGGACTGTGGGAGGACACCCATGCAGACACGGGGAGAATGTGCAAACTCCACAGAGACAATTGCCTGAGGCAGGAATTGAACCCAGGTCCCTAGTGCTGTGAGGCAGCAGTGCTAACCACTGAGCTGCTGTGCTGCCCAATGTTGGGATTTCATTCTGAACATATCATAAAAACATGAAGAACAGGACATAAAGATTTGAGCCTGCTCCATCATTCAATGAAATAATTGCTGGTCTGATCCACCTGATGACACTTTCCTGTCCATACCTCAAAACCTGTTAATCTATAGTTCAAGAATCTGTTTATCTCAGTAAATTCCCAGGAGACGTGAATCACTTTGGGTTAAATCAAAGACATTGAAGATCTGCTTGGGAGACTGAGCAAAATTGGGGTTTACAGATGTCAATATAAATAGAAAAAGGAAAACTCTTTTCAGTTGTTGAAAGTATAAGTTACCATGGGATAAAAAAAGTGCTTACTGAGCCTTGTGTTCTTCAATCCTTGATACAAAGTTCTTTTATAGAACCTGAAATGCTGAAATGTCATACTTTCAACAAGAAGTCTGAACTATCCTTTAAATCATCAATTTCTAAAGCTGTCAGAACAAAGGATTGACAATGTGCCAAGTACATTTCCTGCCATTCCCCCATTAAGTGAGACATTCTCTCAACACTAATCTTATCTGGCTCCTTCTCATAACTGCCCCTCATTCATCTCAACACCATTGAATTTAGGTATAACTTGCTCAATAATTCCTTACAAAACAATCTCTTCATTCCAAGAATCAACTTAATGAATCTCCAACTGCCAAAGCAAATATAGCCTTCCTTAAGCAAGGAAACCAAAATTTTATTCTATGCCTTGCAGTCCCTGATCCCATTAACACAGTTTCATACACAAAATTACTGGTTGTTACCCCAGTAGTGTAGGAAGGCCCTGAGCTGGACTACACCAATCTTTAACAGGATGGAGGGTTGCTACATATCCATGCGTCTATGTAGATGGCACGATATTGGTACCACCTTTCAATAGTTAAAATGTCTAAAATTTCATACTTCATTATATGATAGTCCTGTTATCAGGCCAATGTGCACATTATGTATTCAGTTAAATGGAGATGGTGTTTAGCTTGGATAGACCTGAGTTTAGAAGAGCAATGGTGCCAACATTTTGGTTCCCAAAAAGATTCAGGCATAGTGGAATTCTTACACTTATTTTAATGACATGCAGGAACTTCATGCCATCAGAATTATTACAATTTCTGCAGTAACCAATGATTTTTTAATAGAGGAATTCAAATTTTCTGCTGTCAGCTCAATGACAAATCAAGATTATGTTTGAGTCATTTTACCATCACAAATGACAATCTTAAAAAGACTACTGACTGAACATTATTTTCTTTTCGTAGACAAATTGCACCTCAAGCAAATTAAGGAGATAATTGTTCCCCATTTCACTTCAAGCATAACCAAAAATCTTCCATTTTTGTTGTATTACACAGTTCTTCTCCAGCCAAGAAGCAACAAAAACTATTTGCCACTCCTCAGAGTTTCTGATCCCAGAACTTTCATGGAGTGGGTCACAGTGTACACACTTAACTTTGGTCTCAGTTACATGAATCTTCCAACCTCCTTTCAAAACTCACAAACAGGGGCTTGGATATTTCTTTACCCCTTGACGTTAATAGCAACTGCCAGTACCCCTTCAATAGATTAAACTTAGAAAGGAATGAGGCACCTCTTCACCTATCAAGTATACATTTTAACTGTGGAATCAGGTAATCTGTCTTCATGAATTAATTTAGCTTTCAATGATCTTCTGTGATAGTTTCTAAACCATGTCAAACCTAACATTATTGGTGTACTTCAGCTACTTTGACAAATGTGATATGGCTGTGAAAACGAGTTTCAGCAAATACCTTGTCAAATACCTGGAGCAACAAGGAAACTAATGACATTTTATGCCAGTTTCAGAATTTCCAGTTTGCAGTCTCCAGCTACCTCTTCTTTACCAAATACATGCAATCCCTTTACACATCCATCCCCAACCAGGATGGTGTCAGGGCTCTCTGCTCCTTCCTGGAACAAAGGCATGAACCATCCCCATCCACTACCACCCTCCTCCGCCTAGCTGCTCTGGTCCTCACTCTGAACAATTTCTCTTTTAACTCCTCTCATTTTCTTCAGGTCGAAGGGGTGGCCATGGATATCTGTCTCTTTGTAGGGTATGTGGAACATTCCTTGTTCCAGTCCTATTCCACACCCACCCACAACTCCTTCTCCAGTATGTCGATGATATCATCGGTGCTGCCTCCCTCACAGGTGTAAAGGGTGCATCAATTTTGCTTCCAATTTCCACATCGCCCTCACCTTAACCTGGTCCATCACTGACCCTACCCTTCGTCAACATCTTTTTCCATTTCTGGGGATAGACTGGCTTCCAATATTCACTACAAACCTAATGATTCCCACAGTTACCTGGAATACACTTCCTTCACCCCTTACACTCCCCCATAGCCTCACAGTACCTTCTGCTGATCATTCACCTCTTTCAGTCTCAATATCCAAGGGCCCAAACACACTTTCCAGGTGAAGCAGCACTCTACCAGTACTTCTCACAATCTAATCTACTGCATTCACTGATCACAATGTGGTCTCTTCTACATTTGGGGAAACAAAGCATAGACTGTGTGACTGCAAAAATGTTCTACCTGCAAAAAGGCTTCCTGGTAACTGTATACAGGTGCACCCTGCTTCCTGTAATAATTCCATTCCATTCTCTCAGTTCCTCCACCTCCGGTACATTTGTTCCGAGGATGCCAACTTCGACCAGGGAACCTCCCAAATGTCCACCAACTTCCTCAGCTGAGGATTTCCCAGCACTGTTGTCAACTGAGCCCTCAACTGGTCTGACCCATCTCCTGCACTTTGGCCCTCACTTCCACTTTTCCCTCCCACAACAGCGATACGATCCCTATTGTCCTCACCTACCATTCCACCAGAATCCACCTCCAGAAGATCATTAGCTACCATTTCTGTCACCTCCAGTGAGATGCCACCACCAGACATTTATTTCCCTTACCTCCCTTGTCTGCCTTCTTCAGAGATCGCTCCCTGTAGGACACACTTCCTTCACCCCAACACTCCCCCACAGCCTCACGGTATCTTCTGCTGATCATTCACCTCCTCCAGCCTCAATATCCAAGGGCCCAATCACAGTTCCCAGGTGAAGCAGCACTCTACCAGTACTTCTCACAATCTAATCTACTGCATTCACTGCTCACAATGTGGTCTCCTCTACATTTGGGGAAACGAAGCATAGACTGTGTGACTGCAAAAATGTTCTACCTGCAAAAAGGCTTCCTGCCACTTTAACACTCTACCCTGTCCTCTAACCAACATCTGTCTCAGGCTTGCTGCAGTGCTCCAGCGAAGGTCAGCACAAGCTGGAAAAACAGCACCTCGTTTTCCACAAGGGGATCCTGTAGCCTCCTGGAGTTCAATAACTTTAGGGCTTGAGCTCTCCATGTACCTACCCCAACCCCCACACACAACAGGCCTTGTTATTGTATAGTCTGCTATTACACACAACCCATCATTAGCCACTAACAGTCCATGTTAATAGTTATTCAGCTTCCTAGCCAGATCCTTTGTCTATCCAACTGTTTTGTTTCTCTCTCTCTCTCTCTCTCTAGCCTCTAACCCTACCTGTTGTTTACTCCTTACCCCCTCCCCCTACACTACCTTCTACATATAAACCAATATTTTCCTGGCTACCATCAGCTCTAAGGAAGGGTCACCTGACCCAAAACTCTAACTCTGATTTCTCTCCACAGATACTGCAAGACCTTCTGAGCTTTTCCAGCAATTTCTGTTTTTGATTTACAGCATCCACAGCTCTTTCGGCTGTTTCTTTAAGCCTGCCTTTAAAGTTTGGATTACTCTTTCCACCAGGGTATTAGATGGATGGATGGATGGCTACTCGAATTCCTTGCTGGTAAACGATAGCCCATTATTTGTGACCAACCCTTCCGAGAATCCGTGTATTGTGAAAGATGTACACAGTTTTTCTATCATTCCCATGTTTGATGAGTGAACCCTTCCCTGAAAGCTTGATTATATCCAGCCACTTTGAGTGGTCATCTACAATGGCTAAGAATGTTCAGCCAATGAAAGGAGCTGCACAGTCAACGTGTAACCGAGTCCAGGGTTTACTCAGCCATTCCTACAAACGAGGGAGAGCTACTAGCAGGAATTTTTATCTTTGTTGGTACTCTGGGCACTGCCTCAAAAATACAGCTATGTCTGCATCCAACCCTGGCCATGAGACATAACTTCAGGCCGGCAACTTAATTTTGGAAACCCCTGGATGACCCTAGTGGAGTTCAGAGTTTCTGATGGTGACCTTTGCTCGGGACAATCACTCCTTCTCCCATATTAATATGCCATCCTCTACTGTGATCAGGTCTTTCCAGATCCAAAAACGTTTTAATTTTGGTTTTCTCCCATTACCACCACCTGTTTCAGTTTTGCCAGGACCAGATCTTTCCACGTCCAAAGTCTGTCCAGTCTGTTCGTAAAACCATTACGAACTCTTCCAGTGGCGATACCATCAGTGGTGATCTGCCAGTGGGAGGCAGCTCAATGTATCTGCATTTGTTACCTGGCTTCCTGGATGGTGTTCCAACTTGTAATTATATGTACTTAGAATTTGAGCCCAATGCTGAATTCAGCCTAAAGTATTGGCAGCACTCCTTCAGTAGACCTAGTAGGAGTTTGTGGTGCATTAGCATTACATATTTACATTTGTTAATGTGTTTTTGAAACTTCCTGACTCCAAATATGACCGCCAAACCTTCCTTCTCTATCTAGGCACATTTCTGCCCCTCCTTAGCCAAAGACCCAGATGCATATGCTACTGAGTGTTTGTCTCGATTGGGCACCTAACATTACCTCAATGCCATACGGGGAGGCACTGCATGTCAATACCAGATCTTGCCTGGGGTCATTGTGCCAACACCTTCAAGGATGATGGCTCTTCCTTCATTTTCCTGAAAGCTTGAGAAACATGACCATTTTCCTGAAAGCCTGGGAAACATGATCATTTCCCAGGCTGACCCTTTAAGAGTTGATACAAAAGGTACCAGGATGGAGGCCAGTTTATGTATGAACTTTCCGTAATAATTCACCAACCTGAGCAAAGATCTAAGTTCCAGTAAAGACATGGGAGCCGGATGCCTTTGATGGCCCTCACTGTATCTTACAATGGGTGTAATCCAGTCTTGTCAACTCTGTAGCCCAAGTAGTTCATTTGGGGTGTCTGGAACGCACATTTTTCCCTTCTAAGACATACACTCATCCAGGAGAAAAATCTAAGGACTATGACCAATTCTTTCAATGCTCCTCAGTGGTCTTCCCTGCTATTAGCACATCTAGATAAATGGCAACCTGGAGTTGACCTTGTAAAGTGTTCTCCATTGTCCACTGAAGAATTGCACAGGCTAACAATATCCCACATGGCAGTCTCGTACATTGGTACAAACCCTTATGGGTATTAAATGTAGCATACATCTAGGAATCCTCACCTAACTACAATTGCAAGTATGGATGGCTCATGTCTGGCTTTGTGAAGGACAGTGCCGCCCCGCGCCCCCCACACCCCTCCCCGGCTTTGTGTATAAATTTTCTATTGGGTATTTATCCCGCTGTGAAAAGCAGTTAATTTGTTTTAAAATTCCTCCAGTGGTGAACCTATCAGATATTTATTGTGATTGGTTCTGATTTGGCTATTGCTAAGCAATGTAACTAAGACAGTGCTATATGTGGTGACATTATACACTCCTCACCGTACTCCTGCACTTCTGTACTTGAGTACATGTGACAATAAAATCTAAATATGTTCCACACCAAATGTAGTTGAATTTTCCACGGTCTGTACTCTCCTGGAGAGTGGCCTATAAGTCCTCTAAGGAGGAGAAAGTGAGGTCTGCAGATGCTGGAGATCAGAGCTGAAAATGTGTTGCTGAAAAAGCGCAGCAGGTCAGGCAGCATCCAGGGAACAGGAGATTCGAAGAAGGGCTTATGCCTGAAACGTCGAATTTCCTGTTCCCTGGATGCTGCCTGACCTGCTGCGCTTTTTCAGCAATACATTTTCAGCTATAAGTCCTCTTACTCAATTTCAGTCTAGTGAGACTCTTTTGCTGTCTTGAGTCCGCATACCAGGCTAAAATGGCTGGCCAGCCTGGATCCTGAAGAAACTGTTAACTGTTTGGCTGAAGCTTGACTTTGTTTTGGGGTTTTGCTGGGGGCTAACCTCAAGACCCTCTGTTCAGGATACATCCTGAGTGAGGCTATGTAATTGCCTTCACCCAAGTAGTGGTCCCCAAGCTCAACTGGACAGGCTGTGGAGTGTCCACTTCCATTGGAACACTCTGCAACTTATATGCTTCACTTGCCACATTTTCCAATGCCAAAGCTAGTTGTAGTACCTCTTTGAAGTCCAGTTGGGCTTCAGCTAGTAGGTGCTTTTGCATGGTTACATCATTAATCCCACATATCAAACAATCTCTCTGCATCTCATTAAGGGTTAAACCAAAATCACATGCCTTAGCTAGACATCTTAATCTAGTTAAATATCCAATATGGATTCCCCGGCTTCTTAAATTGCCAAGTGAACTGATACTGTCTCAGAATTAAAGGAAGCTTAGGGTTGTGATATTCCTTAATAAATCCATTAATATTTGAAAGAATTTAGTATCTGGTGCCTCAGAGAAAGTTAGGCTCCAAATAACTGGAAAAGCTGTTGGCCCACAAGATGTCAGGAAAATTATTTGTTACTTTCCACCTGCCCCAATGTCATTTGCCCACAAAAAAAATCATACTTTCCACACTGGGCCCAGTCTTTGAGAGTAGGATTGAATAGATCAAGCTTCCCAAATAATGGCAGGATTCCAGAAATGCTTACCCCAACTCAAAGACAACTGTTGTGAGTAAATGGTTTCAGCAGCATCTTTTCTCTTGTCACCACTGAAATAACTCCAGAGGCTGGTCATCCAGTCACCAAGTCAGCCTTTATTTACACACTATAAGTCTTAACACTGATCCAGTTCCCTCAGAGCTAGCTTGAAGAGTGAATAGCATGCCTGACATTCTTGTCCTTACTTGATTGAGGGGCTCCCTGATTGAGGTATTAATCTGGTCCAGTCAGAGAACCCATCTTCTGAGGTCCACCTGACTCGTTACAATCATTACACAGTGACCTCTGGTGGTAAACTTTGCTAGGACATTGCTCTGACCACGACACATGATGAAGAAATACCTGTAAACTGTTCTTAAGATTAGAAGCTCATAAGATATGGGAGCATAATTAAGCTTTTCAGCCCATGGAGTCTGCTCCACCAATTGATCATGGCTGATATATTGCTCAACCCTATTCTTCTGCCATCTCTCCATACCAATCAAGAACCGATCTATCTCTGCCTTAAATACACTCAATGATTTGGCCTCCACGGCCTTCTGCAGCAATGAGTTCCACAGATTCACCACCCTCTGGCTAAAGAAATTCCTCCTCATCTCAGGTCTAAAGGGTCGTCCCTTCATTCTGAGGCTGTGCCCTCGCGGCCTAGACTCTCCTGCTAAGTGCAAATATCTTATTCACATCCAGTCTATCCAGACCTATCAGCATTCTATCAGCTCTCCCTTCATCCTTCTGAACTCTATAAAGTTCACACCCAGAGTCCTCAATCGCTCGTCATATGACAAGTTCTTCATCCTCAGGATCATTTTTGTAAACCATCTCTAGACCTCATCCTTCCTTAGATACAGGGCCCAAAACTGCTCACAAAATTCCAAATGAGTCTTCTACAATCCTGCTTTAACCCTCCAGAAATAAATGGTCACATTGTATTTGCTTTCTTAACGCCCAAATGAACCTGCACATTAACCTTCAGAGAAGAATCCTGAACCCGGACACCCAAGTCATTTTGTGCTTCAGATTTTCAAAACCTATCCCCAGATAGAAACTAGTCTATTTCTCCCATCTTCCTAACAAAGTGCATTACCTCACAGTTTCCTACAATGCATTCCATCTGCTACTTTTTTGCCCACTCTTCCTGCCTATGCAATTCCTTCTGCCACCTTGCTACTTTCTCAACCACCTGTTCCTCCATCAATCTTGCAACCGTTCTGTCTCGTTATGCTCAACTGCATTTTCTGTGAATACAGGCGCAGCTACAATTTTCACTCCTGCTAAATCATTTCTCAAGAGTAAATCAACTCCATGCAGAGGTAATTTCTTAATTAACCTGGCTACAACTAGGCTAAACAACAAGGCACACTTGGATTAGACTTTACAGAATGGAATGGAATATTATATCCACCTATTCCATTTATAAGAATCACAGAGTTGTAATGGCACAAAAGGATGCGATTTGACCCATCGTGCCTCTGCCAGCTCTTCAAAAGAGCATCATTACCTACTGTGAATCTCCTATTTTATCCCACACCTCTTGTATTCTGTTTCTATCCAAATAATCACCCAATGCTCTCGAGTGCCTCAGTTTCACAAGCCCCCATCACATGTTCAGGCAGTGCATTTCATACCCGAACAAACTATTCATTGGCTGAAAATGTCTTGTTTCGTTTGCACATTTTCAGTAAATCTATGCCCCCTTGTTCCTTCTACAAGTATGAACAGCTTCTTCCTATCTACTCTAACAACACTCTCATGATTTTGAAAAGCTCTATTAGATCTACTCTCAAGAAGAGATCCAAGGAGAACTATCCGAAATGTCTTAAATTTATCTTCGTCAATGAAATCTCTCATTCCAGAAAATATACTTGTAAGTTTTTTCTACACTCTCTTCAAAGCATTCAGATCTTTCTTATAATATGTTCCCACAACTACACAAAATACTCTAGTTTGGGTCTAACAACTGTGTCATTCACATTCAATATTACCTCTTTGCCTGATACTCCATGTCACTATTAATAAAGCTGAGGACACTATGCTTTATTAATGGCTCTCTCCATCTCTCTCACCACATTCAATGATCTGTACACATATATATCAAGGTCCCTCTACTCCTGCATCACCTTTGAAATTATACCCCTATTTTTGACTGTCTTTCACTCCTTTCTGCCAAGGTGCATTACGTCAGACTGCTCTGCATTGACTAACTGCCACCGATCCACTTCTGTAACTTGTCAACATCTTTTGGAGTTCCACACTGTCGTCCTCAAAGTTTACAATTGTTGTAAAATTTGTCATCTGCAAACTTTGGAATTTTTGCCTGTATATCAAAATCCAGATCATTAACAATATACAGAAGCACCTTGATTATCCAAATGAGACAGGAGGGAAGTATTTTGTTCAGATAACTGATTGCTTGGATAACTGATTGTTTGGATAACAGATAATGTTTTTACAGGACCTTGAGATCTTGTTCGGATTGTCGTCCCATTTTTGCAACAGTCGGAGCAAATACTCAGAGACACAGTATGGCTCCACCTTCTTTATCTTAATTCCAAGCCCTGGAGAGACAACAATCTCCCATGCAGACAAAGACATGAGTTCTTGGTCTTCTTCCGAACAGATTCTTAAGGAATTATATAGTCACTTATAGGCAGCAGCATCCAAATAAGGCAACATCGATATTGATTGGGTAAGCATACAATTAGTATGCATCAACAGTAAAGATTAAGCCATCTGGCATTACACAATGGATGTTCTTTACCTCGTTAAAACACTACCCTTGCCTCCAGCAGCTCATTGTTTACTGCAAGTTCTTATCTGGTCAAAGTCATGCTAACTGAGCCTTTGTCAAGCAACCCTAAACTTAACTCTTTCCCTGTCTGCTCATACCTTATACACTTTCTCATTCCCTCCTTTTATCATTTCATGATAACCATCTCGATGACACTACCAGCTTTCATAAGCTAGTAGCAAGATGGCGCCGGATATGGTCAATTCCTTGCAAACTCCTGCGTGCAGATCTGAGTTTCTTATTTCCTCCAATTGTTCTACACTCTTTAAACTTAATAGCATGCTTTTAAAAAATACGAATAACTCTGTTTTATCTAAACATACAGGTTGAAAGCTCCTCTAATCCTCAAAGCCAGCTTACTGGAAGAAGGCAGCAGATTATGTGATGCCCACAACCCATCTGACCAGCCTGGAAAAAAGCCAGGCCAGCCGGAGGCAGCCTACGCGTGCCCCAGACTTGGGGCCTGCTGGAAAATGGAGGACCCGAGATACTTCCCCAGGAAAGAGAACCGACACAAAACACTTCCGGCCCCATAAGACGCATGCCTGACATGAAATCTATCAGAACTTACCTGGAGAGCAGCCCAAACACCTCTGCAAAAAACGTGGATGGACCTGAAGCAGCAAATCCATGGCAACTGAAACCAGGAACTAACTGGACAAATTGGAACACAAGCAGAAACTTACCTTCTCCACTAAGTCCTAAGCACACTCCCTCCAGTTAAAAAAAGCATGTAAATTACCTGCTACACTGGATCCTAAGCAGACCCTCTGCAAAAGTACACCAACCTGCAGCCTACCTGCTCCACAGGGTCTGAGGAAGGATCACTTAACTGGAAGCAGTCAGAATCCACTTCACCAGACCACTCAAATGTAAGAAACCTGTAAGGAAGCGGGAAAAGCATTCCGGCCTGCTAGTAAGACTAAGTGGTCTAGGAAGAGCCCCCTTCTAAGCTTGCTCCAAGCAAATGTACAACCTCTGGAGAACAAGATGGACAAACTCAGATCAAGGCTCAGCGTTCAGCATGAAGTGCAGGACTGCTGCACACTCTGCTTCACAGAGCCCTGGCTCAACCCATCGATTCCCGATTGCGTACTTTAGGCTGATGGTTTTTCTATCCATTGTATGGACTGCACAGTGTCCTCGGGTAAGACAAAGGGTGGAGGGGTTTGCTTGTCAATCAATAACGTGTGGTGCATGGACAATGCTGCCCAAATGCCGCCCCTTCTATCTACCACAGGAATTTATCGCTGCTATGCTAACTGCTGTGTACACACCACCACAAGCAAAGGTTGCGGAAGCTCTGGATATGCTGTACTCCACCACTAACACTCTGGAGATGGAATACCCCGAGGCCCTGTTTATTGTGACTGGCAACTTCAGTCAGGTGACTGAATGTATGGAGTTTGCACATTCTCCCTGTGTCTGCGTGAGTTTCCTCCAGGTGCTCCAGGTTCCTCCCACAGTCCAAAAATGTGGGGATTAGGTGAATTGGCCATGCTAAATTGCCCTAGTGTTAGGTAAAGGGGTTTGGGTGGGTTGTGCTTCGGCGAGGTTGGTGTGGACTTGTTGGGCCGAAGGGCCTGTTTCCTCACTGTAAGTAATCTAATATCTAAGGAAGGTGTTGCCCAAGTACCACCAGAACATTACCTGCCCCATCACAGACCCAAACATTTTAGGCCACTGCTGCACCACTGTGAAAGATGCCCACAGCTCTGTTTCCCGCCCTCATTTCAGGAACTCTGACCACAATGCTGTAATTCTCCCAGCTTACAGGCAAAAGCTCAAGCAGGAGAGCCCTTCACAGATACATGTCCAGTGCTGGTCGGAGGAGGCAGAGGATCAACGCTAGTGCTGTCTGGAATCGGCTGAATGGGCCATGGTCAAACAGTCCGCAGGTACCTTGGACAAGTACGTCACCACCGTCACAGACTTTATCAGCGAGTGTGTGGAGGCCTGCAGACCGAGGAAGTCAATCCGGGTGTTCCTCAACAGGAAAGTCTGGAGGAACAGGGCATACAGAAACTGCTAAAAACCAGGCGTGACACCTTCAGATCAGGAGACCCACTCTAATATACGGAATCCAAGTATGACTTTCACAGAGCCATTAAGACAGCCAAGGACCAATACCGATCCAAACTAGAGACCCAGAAAGACACCCGGCAACTATGGCAAGGGCTGAATGACATCACAGGTTCTAAAAAAGACAGTGCAAGATAGCAGACAATGACAAATCCCTCCCAGATCAACTCAACACCTTCTATGCTGCTTTGAGCAGAATTTCGACGGTGAGGTAACACCTATCAACAAGTCCTGAAGAACCTATCCCAATAGTCACTGAGTTAGAGGTCGGATCAGTTTTCCTTCATGTGAATCCAAGGAAAGCGATGGGACCAGACGGAGTATTAAGCCATGCACTCAGAGCATGCACAGATCAACTGGCAGAGGTCTTCTCAGACATTTTCAACCTCTCCCTGCGGCAGGCCACTGTCCTTGCCTGGTTCAAGAGTGCCAACATCAGCCCTGTGCAGCATGTCTCAATGACTACCACTCAGTGGCCCTAACTTTAGTTGTCATGATCGGCTTTGAAAGGCTGGTCAAGGCATTAATCAGCTCCAGCCTCCCCACTACTCTTGACCCACCCCAATTTGTCCATCAGACCAAAAGATCCACATCAGATGCCATATCACTTGCCCTTCATTCCTCCCTAGATCATCTTGACACCAAGAACAGCTAGATAAGAATCCTACTCATTGACTACAGTTCAGCCTTTAACACTATTACCCGCTAGCGACTGATTCAAAAACTTAGTAATTTCGGACCAAGCCCCATTCTGTGCAGCTGGATCCTCAGTTTTCTGATCCACAGGCCACAATCAGTGAAGATTGGGGACAATATTTCATTCTCAACACTAGACCACCCCAGCGGTGAATTCTCAGCCCCCTACTTGTACTCACTGTATACCCATGACTGCATCGTCAAATACCGGATTAATGCCATTTACAAGTTCATTGATGACACCACCATAGTCAGTCGAATCTCAGATGGCGACGAAACAGACTACAGATGGGAGATGGAAGACCTGGAAAAATGGTGCATTGAGAACAACCTAGCTCTCAATGCCAGCAAAACCAAGGAACTCATTATTGACTTTCAGCAGGATGTTACTCATGCCCCTCCTACACATTAACTGCACAGAGGTGGAACGAGTGGAGAGTGTCAAGCTCCTGGGAGTGGTCATCCACAACAAGCTTTCTTGGACTCTTCATGTGGACGCACTGGTTATAAAGGCCCAACACCCTCTCTTCTTCCTCAGACAGCTGAGGAAATTTGGCAAGACGGCAAATACCCTTACCAACTTTTTAGGTGCGCCATCGCGAGCATTCTGTCTGGATGTATCACGACCTGGTATGGCAACTGTACCATTCAAGATTGGAGACGATTGTAGAGAGTGGTGAACTCAGCCCGGACAATCACAAAGACCAACCTCCCATCTATAGAATCCATCTACCAGGCCTGCTGTCAAGGAAAGGCTGCCAGCATTCTCAAAGATCCATCCCACCCTGGCAATGCTTTTCTACGACCTCTACCATCGGGGAGAACCTACAGAAGCCTGGACACATGCACCAGCCGGTTTTGCAACAGTTTCTACCCTACTGTTGTTAGACTACTGAATGGACTCACAGACTCTTAACATTCGCCTGTACTTGTGTTGATGTTTTTGCCACTGTTTACCTATTACTTACTATCTATGCTACTTAACTATGTGATTTACCTGTATTGCTCGCAAGACAAAGCTTTTCACTGTGCCTCAGTACACGTGACAATACATTCAATTAAGACTCTGACAGCCAGTATTTAAGCAAGTTATTAACACACAGCATACAATGATTATAGCAACAAAAATTAGTAGTCCATGCAGTAGATAGGATCTGCAGTATCCTCCCATGTGGAAAAAATGTTTACCAGTAATGTTTTTAAATCCACAGTCATTTGTGATCATTGCACACCCTCCAAGTTGAGTGGAAATGGGCCAGTTATCCAAGCTCTCCTTCATCTTTCCTGATGAAGGGCTCTGGCCCGAAATGTCGAATTTCCTGTTCCTTGGATGCTGCCTGACCTGCTGTGCTTTAACCAGCAACACATTTTCAGCTCTGATCTCCAGCATCTGCAGACCTACTTTTTACTCCTTCATTAAAATCCAATCTGAAAACAAAATCCAGTCTGTCCTTGCACATCATTCCATGGCGAAATCTGAATTCTTGGATAAGGGCAGTTAAATACTTAACAAAACTGACAAGATTTCCATCCTTGCAGAGATGCTTCAGATGGAGGATACCAGCACATCTGAGCGTGCAGTGCAGGAGCTGAGAGTGCAGGTGAAGTGAATGCAGCATTCTTTGCTTCTTCTGCTCCCATTCTGCTGTCAAATGTAACAAAACTAACTGGCTGTTGTGATGTTAGCTTGATCAGTGAACTTTCATATCCTTTAAATGATGAAAAGAGATGGTAAAGCTCATGTGGTTTAATGTCCATAAGAAGGCAACGGACAAAAGGCATACGGACCTCCTCTTCACTGTTGTTCACTTCTACATTTTTTTGTGCTCATGACTGGGGAGCTGATTGAATCCATTGGATCAGGTTGTGGAGGGGTGGGCGGTGGTCCGAAGGTGTGCTTTACCTGTGAGTGGAGAAACTTGAGCGACCATGTTAGCTGCTGAAAGTATTTTTGCATTTCCTCTGCCATTCCTTCCTTGCCAAGGTAGTTATCAGTATGAATACAGTCACCCATTTAACTACACTAAATTGTGTCTGCCTATTTCAACATTCTCAGTCATCTTGAAGTCTGTTACTCTGTTCACTACTTATGACATTATCAAGTTTTATACAGTCCACAAACTTCTAACTTGTACTGCCTCAATAATTCAGTCATTTATAAACAACAATCAATGGTCCTAAAATCAAACCCGCAGAGGACCTCATTCAGGTTATTTAAAAATTATGTTCCTTTAACATACTAATACTTGGCTAATGTGAAAGCTGTCAAGAAAAGTATTTCAAAAATCTGGAACAGCAAGAAAACAACTAAACGTTTCCTGTGCTTTAGCCATTGAAGAGGCCGTTTCAGTTCAGATTTAAATCTCAAATATTCGCGGGAAACAAATGCTGAATATTTTAAAATATGTTCTCCAAATGAAACTTGCCAAATAAAACAGTTGGAATTATTGTGGCAACTTTGGTAGAGATCAACATTCTTTGAATTTGCAATATGAAGGGGGTCAATGAAATCTTAACTATAATTGACAGAACTTAAACAGCTCAGTCTCAAGTTCTAATATCCTCTAAAATTTTAACAAAACAAAATTAAAATACATTCTTCTTTTTGTGAATACATTGCATTAAAAAAACAGCAAAGATATGTTAATACAATACTCTCATCTGGCTAAAGCATGACTACTGACACAATTGTTTTTTTTAAACAGGTATTGTAGAATTTCAAACAGATCAGGGCTCAAGGTCCTCAACCAATTTGTTTTAAGGTTACAAGTTAAAAGGACATAATATCAATATAAAAACAAAATATGCTCCATTACATAGCACACAACACATTAAATTGAGATCCTGATTCAAATAAGGCAAAAAAAGAGTTACTTTTCTGAACCAGTATTTTAACAAACCAACATATTTAAAATGTCAAATACTTTCAGTATGGCATATTGAAACTTGCTTTTTTGACCCCAAGTTTTAGTACAACATTAATTTCTCTTCTTTTTTGCATCCTCTCAATGAAATTACACTTTTATAAAAAGACCAGCAGACCAATGGTGCCGCAGTCCATGCCACTTCCCTCCCCCCCCCCAGAAGAAAGACTCACCAAGTCAAGTCCACAGCCAAGAAACTGAGACTCTCACAACAAAAAATTGAATAAAGCTTCCCCAGTAGTTACTTCACTGTCATGATCCGGGCTTTCTCCCCCTTTTCCCAGTGTTGCCATGTTATCCTAAAAGTACTTCTAAGGGGAGGTGTGTGTGTGTGTGTGTGTGTGTGTGTGTGTGTGTGTGTGTGTGGTGGGGGTAAAGGTGATAACTTTAAAAAGTACCAAATTTTGTTCAGTTTTTTAATGCTCCTGAGCCTCAAAACTTATGTCTGTTGGACTCCAAACTCCTTTTCCTAGGGGACTTTAACCTCCTTTCACCGAGAGTACTTTAACCCCTTTTTACCGTGGGGACTCAAACCCCTTTTCTTACTCTATATGTCCGGGGACTTGAATGCCAATTAAACCCAGGGGACTCAAACCCCAATTAAACCCGAGGACTTTAACCTCCTTTTAAAACCCAGGGGACTCAAACCCCAATTAAAAACCAGGGTCTTGAACCCCTGTTTGTCAGCAAGTTTATGAAACTGTGTCTCTCGATTGAACAAATTACTATTTGAGGAGTCCTTAGAATAAAAAGTGACTGAACAAGAGGGCTGTTTTTGACACACAGGAACAGCGAGTAGGATCGAGGTTTAAAATCTTACCTTGTGGGCCCGTCTGTCTCAAGATACCAGTGTTATGGATAATTGCTGACACCATCCAATTGTAACTATTCATTTGGTCCTACCTGGCTCGCCAATATTGTCGTCCCATTTCCATATCCCCTATCAGCCAAAACAAACACTCAGAGACACAGCTCTACCCTCTTTACTTTTATTCCAAGCCATGGAGAGAGAGCGATCGCCCATGTACACAAAGACATGAATCCTCAGTCTTCTCTCAAACCACAGATTCTTAAGGAATTATATAGTCACTTACAGGCAGTAGCATCCAAATACGGCAATATCTATATTGATTAGGTGACTAGTACAATCAGTGAGCATCAACAGTAAAGATTAAGCCACCTGGCATTGCACAATGGATGTCCTTCACCTCATTAAACCATTACTCTTGCCTCCAGCACCTCATTGTTTACTGGAAGTTCCTATTTGGTCAAAGTCATACTAACTGAGCCTTTGTCAAGCAACCCTAAACTTTACACTTTCCCCACCTGCTCATACCTTACACACATTTTCAGGATAATCAGAAATTTGGATAATTGATGTTTGAAGAACCGAGGTTGTTCCATATCAGGAAAAACAAGGGTCCCAATACTGTTCCTTGGGGAATGCCACGACAAGCCTTCCTCCAGCTTGAAAAATATCCATTGATCATAACTCTGTTTCCAATCACTCAGCCAATTTTGTTTCCATGTTGCTACTGTCCCTTGTAATATCATGAACTATAACTGTGCTCACAAATCCAGCGTGTGGCAAATGACCTGTCTGGAAGGAAACCAGGTACCTTCTCCAGTAAGAGTTTGAGTAACTCCTGTATCTCTTGATATTCATGATGTAGAGGACCCAGTGCTGGACTGAGATGGACAAAGGTAAAAATCACACAACAACAGGGTATAGTCCAACAGGTTTAATTGGAAACACTAGCTTTCAGAGTGTCACTCCTTCATCAGGTGGTTGTAGCAGTGCTCCGAAAGCTAGTGCTTCCAAATAAACCTGTTGGACTATAACCTGTTGTTGTGTGATTTTTAACTTTGTCTCTTGGCATTAGATTAGATTTTAGATTAGATTACTTACAGTGTGGAAACAGGCCCTTTAGCCCAAAAAGTCCACACCGACCCGCCGAAGCGCAACCCACCCATACATTTACCTAACACTACGGACAATTTAGCATGGGCAATTCATCTGACCCGCACATCTTTTGACTGTGGGAGGAAACCGGAGCACCCGGAGGAAACCCACGCTGACACGGGGAGAACGTGCAAACTTCACACAGTCAGTCGCTTGAGGCGGGAAGTGAACCCAGGTCTCTGGCGCTGTGAGGCAGCAGTGCTAACCACAGTACCATAAGGGCATTGTTATAGGTTTGGATACTTTATTTGAAGAATATTTTTATCCATGTATGTGTGTGTATATTTTATATGGCGAAATCTTTATTCTCTTTAGACAAAACCCCTCATTGCTCTCATCTAATCTATATTTCTTGTGCAATCACAGCGGTGTTTACCTCCTAGTTGTAGTTAAATACAGAATATAGAACAGTACAGAGCAGAAACATGTCTGCACTGACCATGGTGCAATTCTAAACTAATCCCATCTACCAGCACACGATCCACATCCCTCTTTACCATCTGTCTACATGCCTCATAAACATTGCTATTGAACCTGTTTCTACCACCTCCCCACGCAGTGTATTCCAAGCTCTCTGTGTAAAAAAACATTTCAAGCACATCTCCTTTAAACTTTTCCTCTCCCACCTTAAACCAACTAGTACCTGACATTTACAACTTGGGAAAAAGACTCTGACTATCCATCCAATCACACCTCTCACACTTTTATTTCCTTCCATCAGGTCACCACTCAGCCTCTAATACTCTTGTGAAAACAATCACCATTTCTCTCCTTATAGCTTATACAGTCAATCCAGGCAACATCCTAGTAAACCTCTTTTGCACCTTCTCCAAAGTCACCAAATCTTTCCAAACATGTGGCAACCAGAAGTGAAGATAATAATCTAAATATGGCCTAAATAAGGCTTTGTAAAACTGCAACGTGACTTCCCACCTTTCATATTTAATGCCCTGACCAATGAAGCCAAGCATGTGGTATGCCTTCTTTGCCACCTTATCCACTTGTGTTGTCACTTTCAGTGAGCTACGGACCTGCACACCAAGACCTCTCTGTATAGCATTGCTCCTGAGAGTCCTGACATTTACCGTATACCTTCCTCTTACATTTGACCTCCCAAAATGCATTGTCCACTTGTCCAAATTAAACTCCATCTGCCATTTCTCCCTTTAACTTTCCAACTGATCTATATCCTAACTATGCTTTGGTAACCTTCCACATTATCCACAATGCCACCATTTTTTTTATCATCTGCAAACTTCCAAATCAAATGTTTGGCTCAAAAGGTGACTTTTAGTAGATCGCAGCCAGGGAGTTGCTCTACTACTTATGAAAAACTGAACTAGAAGGCTTCCTCATCCTATTGCTCAAATTTTGGTAGTGTCCGTGTAAACATAAACATTGCCTTCCTGCAATTCAAATTATGCCTCAGACTCACATTCGACAAGGTGCCACACAAAAGGCTGCTGCATAAGACAAAAGGTGCACGGCGTTACGGATAATGTATTAGCATGGATAGAAGATTGGTTAACAAACAGGAAGCAAAGAGTGGGTTAAAGGAGTGCTTTCAGTGATGATCAGTAACTAATAATGTGCCTCAGAGATCAGTGTTGGGACCACAATCGTTTACAATTTACATAGGTGATTTGGGGACCACATGTAGTGTGTCACAGTTTGCGGATGACACAAAGATGCGTGGTACAGCAAAGTGTACAGAGGATTCTGAAATTTTGCAGAGGGATATAGATAGTTTAAATGAGTGGGCACAGGTCTGGCAGATGGAGTACAATGTTAATAAATGTGAAGTCATCCATTTTGGTATGAATAACAGTAAAAAGGACTATTATTTGAACGGTAAAAAAATTGCAGCACGCTACTGTGCAGAGGGACTTGGATGTCCTTGTGTATGAATCATAGAAGGTTGGTTTGCAGGTGGAATAGGTAATGAAGGCAAATGGAATTTTGTCCTTCATTGCTAGGGGGATTGAGTTTAAGTGCAGAGAGGTTAAGTTACAGCTTGTTGGTGAGGCCACACATGGAGTACTGCATGCAGTTTCGATCTCCTTACTTGAGAAAGGATGAACTGACTCTGGAGGGAGCGCAAACGAAATTCACTTGGTTGATTCTGGAGTTGTGAGGGTAGGCTTATGAGGAGACACTGAGTAAACTGTGATTATATTCATTGGAATTTAGATGAATGAGGGGATATCTTATAGAAACAAAAATTTATGAAGGAAATAGATAAGATAAAAGCAGGGAGGATCTTTCTATTGGCAGGTTAAACTAGAACAAGAGGGCACAGCCTCAAAATTAGGGGGAGCAGATTTGGGACTGAATTGAGGAAGAACTGCTTCTTCCAAAGCGATGTAAATCTGTGGAATTCCCTGCCTGGTGAAGTAATTGAGGCTTCCTCATTGAACATTTTTACAGCGAAGGTAGATAATTTTCTGAATTGCAATAGTATTAAGGATTACATTGAGAGGGTGGGTAAGTGGAGCTGAGGCGACAAAAAGATCAGCCATGCTCTTATTGAATGGGAGAGCAGGCTCAAATGGCCTGATGGCCTACTCCTGCTCCTAGTTCTTATGTTCTCCCCACCATAACCTGCACCAGCATCTGATATCTCCTGTTTCAACTGCATTTAAGCTTATATCCATATTTCCTCACTAATGTCTTTGCATTTCTCATTATCGTTTCCCAGGTCCTTTCTTTTCATTTCCATTTCTATTTCCTCTGCTCTTCCCTTTGGAATTCTATTTTTTTTCCTCCTCATACTCAAGCTACATTGACCATAACAGAATAACACCTGATTCCAATGTTTCACTACCCAGAGTACCTGATCACTTTGCACTTCTTCTAAACCCAAGTGCCATACCAGTACAGGTGCACAATCCTTTATCCAAAATGCTCCGGACCAGCTGGTTTTCAGAACTCAGATTTTTCGAATTTCAGAATAAGTGATAGCTCGATGGTGAAATTTTTAAAAATCTTACCGAATAGCAGACACACTGAGTGAATCAGGCCCTGAAACAGAATTGAGGTCTGCCAGTGCTGAGCCACACCCCCACAGGCCGCATCTGAGTGACACGCATCGTATGGGTGTGGAGTTGGGTTAACTGTTTGCATGCCAAACAACCTTGTTAATGAGAAAAAGACTTCACAAAAAAACTTCAGATTTCGGAACTTTTTGGACTTTGCGATTTCGGATAAAGTGTTGTCTACCTGTACCTCACGATGGATCGGCCTTCTTAACAATGCCATCTCCAGTTTACACACAATTCATTCAACATAGGCTTTGAAACTTCCCTTAAAACTGTCAGGGACAGTTCTGCTACCTGCAGGAAATGCTTTGCCTTTTAGTGTGGCATGTTCCTTCATTGTAATATTTACCAAAACCACACTCAAATTCTTGATACTTCTGTGGACTGTCAGTCAATAAAACATTGTGTGAACCAATTTGAATTTTAAAAAATTCAGAGAAATCAGACAGAACCAAAGGCTGATTTCAGTCACAGAATCATATTTGTTGTGATTGGAACCACTTGTGTGCAACATTAGCTGATCCTCCTTTGAAACAACATTTGCAATAAAACAAGATGGCAGCAGACAACGGTGAAAAGTTTGGTTGGTGATCCATGCCATTTCTACACTGCACAACATCCCCATTTCACTGGGCTACAACAGGCCAGTTCTTGTCTACTGCTACACGTGACTGTTGGCAGTGAGAAATGTTTCTGAGGGAGGGTCACCGGATCCAAAGTGTTAACTCTGATTTCTCTTCACAGATGCTGCCAGATCTGCTGAGCTTTTCCAGCTTATAATATCCATAGTTCTTTCACTTTTTATTGAGAGTGTGTAGAGATTGTCTACAAACTTTCTCTGCACCTCCTCACATTACTACTGTTTCTGAAGGCCATGTAAAGAAGGAAGACCTCAGAAAGCAGTAGCAAATGACCTGGTATTCTACAAGTCAACAAAAACTTAGTATAGCTGTGGAAGTGCCATTCATGCATAATAGAAGTCCTATCCCCTACACCTCCCCAAACCCAACCCAAAGAAAACCGTGTTAAGGAATTAACTGAGTACTGTAAATCCCACATTTCATAATCTCAGTATACATAATTGTGCTCCTTATGAGCAAAAGGATAGATGTAAGAAGCTGACCATTACACTGAATATGTCACCAGATGAGGAACTGGTTGCACAGCTTAAACCGGAATTATAAATCTTTCTTAGTTGAAGCACAGCACTCACAGACAAGTTCCAGAAGATCCATAAAATACGGTTTATATTAACAATCATGAAAACATGAAATGAAAAGATTTGGCATAGTCCTTTTACCATACCCAATGCAGACAGATAATATGAAAACTAATATAATATCAGAGCTGTTGAAACTGTCAGAGAAGTGTAAATTGTACAGATGATGCAATTTTGTTCTCAGCTATTGTAAATAACTATTTCAATAAGGTTTTCCAACAGAAGGAAGGCAAACAGTCAAGGGCAAATAACAGAGGCTAGAAAATGATCTGGATATTTTGATGTTTCATTTGATTTATCATAGGGAGGAGAGGTAAGGCAAAACTGCAGAATGTTTGTCAGGAGATGAAGTAGGTCGGGTGAAGTGTATGATAAAGTGGATTGTGTACAGCCTGCGGAAGGACTAGTTTGATGAGCCTTCTCCCATTCCCTGCTTTATTGTCCAAGCAATAAACTGAGAAGGCAATTGTTTTGCACTGCATTGCAAGGCACAGGCCCTAATTAAATTCAGGTCAAGGAACAAACCATAATGGTAAAGTTCAGGTGACTCCTGCTTGAACTCTGAGCCCGGATGCTATGCAGGAGAATACAGCCTAAACGGAGGTTGTTATTTCTGCTGCTTCAGTAAGGTCCTGGTCTGAGTCTGAAATGCCCTAAAGTTAGACTTAGCACCATCTGGAGCTTGATGAAAGAGTGGGCTTAAAATGTGCTCAGACTCTCTGTGGAGTACACTAAGCACTTCATAAAGTTAGCATTCAGTCCTTGAAATATAACATAAGGGAAATAATGCATCTCTCGTGAAATCTTTTAAGAATATTTTATTCTCTGTTAAAAGGGAACAAAATAAATATGTCTGATTGCACTCACCACTCTTCTTTGCAGCTAAAATGTATGCATTATTTTCAAAGCTGTTGATATACTTTCACTGTTATGTGAAATAATATTTTAATGACAGTTGAAAAACTAACATGCTCATAATTGTGTCATGCTCCATCACTCAAAACAGATTGTGTGGTAGCTCTTGCTATTGGTGGCAGAGGGCCAATTGAATCCTATCCAGGCATTTGACGAAGAATATAACTTCAAAAGATCACTCTTTGTGGCTGTAAGGCACTTTTTGAGATCGTGAGAGCCATCGCATTAAGACTTTCTTTAATGGGCAATGTTTTCTTTAATTCATAACATTTTTAAAATCAGTAAGCATGAATTCCATCAGGTTTTACCTGGCTTTATGTCACATGTTAGCTGAACTCCCAAAGCTGCTCCTCCGAGCTCTGTGGTTGAATAGCTGAGGTCAGGAATTTCTCCAACGTACTGAGCGGCTCGGTCAGGCATGTGCACGGGGCTGGACTGTCCAAGCACTTCTGCCTCTACTTGAACCGGACCAGGAGGGCAGTACCCTCCACCTCCGGCACATTGAGCTCGGCCTTTGGGCTTCAGGCGGCTCCTCAGGGGTAACCTGCACTCGATGCCTCGGCATTCCTTCGTCTCGTTGGAGGTGGGCGGTCTGCCCGGGCACTCTCCCCCCGGGCAAAGCCCCCCGTTGGCAGGAGGAGGGTCGCCGGCGTTCTCCTGCTTTCTCACGGCATGGCTGATGATGTTGGGGTCGGTGGGGGATCTGGAAGCTGGCGTCCCTCCGCCGCCCGTTCTCTGATAGCCCCTGGACGCCAGGCTCCCCCTGTCCTGAATGTTGGCCGAGTTGCCCCGGGATGGTCTGAATGATCTGCCCTGGCAGTGAGCCCCGGGGCACGGCCAGCCCCGCTCAGAGCTAGCACCTCTGTAGCAGTAGAAACCCCGGCAAATCTCCGGGGTGGAACCTTGACTGGGTCCCAGAGTGAGCCCCGTTAGTAGCAACAGGATTGGCAACGTTGAAACCATGCTTCGGCTGGGCACAAACCTCTATTATCTGAGAAAACATGAGGGAAAAATTATAATTAATGAAAAAAAATCCACAAACCAAGCGCCAGGTTTAATTATAACTAACATATAATTGTGTGGAGAGTATCCCTTCATTGACATGAATGACATGGGAACCTACATCTCAAGAGTAAGAGTGAAAAAGTAGCACAGAAATTTTACCTCAGGGAGTGGATGTGGCTGTCAGCTTCCGAGCAATGGTTCTAAACCAAGTTTCTCCCCCAGAGTTTATAATCACCCGGCCAGCCCCCTCCTCAGCCCGAGAGTGAATGGGAAATGTGCATGCCAGAAACTTAATGAGTGCTGTTCAGGCTTTTGACCGCCACGTCGTATTCCTTGCAGGTAATGTTCTTCTCAAGTTTCAAATCAAAACACTGTTTCTCCTTGTTTGTGTTATCCTGCCCACCAATTCCGGAAGTACCACTGACCGGAACCCTCTGACAGGGCGGTAAAAGCCGGTCATTAAAAAGGACATTTCCAGATTGTGGGAGTGAAGTGTTCCTCGAAGAGAAGTTAATTTGTTGAAAGATTTGAACAATCTGTCTGTTGTTACAAATAGAGTGATTGATCACTGTTTGACAGACAACAAATTCAACAATCCCAATCTCATATAAATACATCTGCTTCCATATTGAGTGCTCAGGCATGCTTTTATTCTCTCACAGGGAAGGTTTTATTTTCATCTTTCGACCGGTCAAATACCTTAACACAATCAAAATAATTTAAATGACTAATGGATTGATGGTTCTCCTGTTGCACGTTCTCCATCGAATTCTGGATTAGTGGTGCTGGAAGAGCACAGCAGTTCAGGCAGCATCCAAAGTGCAGCAAAATCAAGCCAGCTCTTCACTGTAACAAGGGTGAGTTTGGGGGGAATTCGGTAGAAATCTACCTCACCAGGAATCTGCAACTTAATTATTTTGACATTCCTCCAGTGCTATCTCTGCCACTCTTTCTGAAGGATGTGAATGCACTGGAGGAGGGGCTCCACAAATATTTCCATCCTTAAAGATGGGCTAGCCCAGCACAACAGTGCAAAAGGTAAGGCTGAAGCATTCAAAACAACCTTCAACCAAAAGTGCCAAGTGGATGATGCATCTTGGCCTCTTCCAGAGGTACCCAGCATCATGGATGCTTGTCCTCAGCTAGTTCAATTCCCTCCAATGTGATGTCAGGAAACAGTTGGAGTCACTGGATCCTGACCTGACAACATTTCAGCAATAGAACTGAAGATTCGTGCTCCAGAACTTGCCGCGTACCTAGCCAAACCATTCTAGTACAGGTGCAACACTGACATCTACATGACAATGTGGAAAATTCCACACAAAAAGCTGGACAAATCCAACTCAAACAAAAACCACCCTTCTCAATCAACAGTAAACTGATGGGAGGTGTCATCAGCAGTGCTATCAAGCAGTACCTGCTCAACATGTAATTATTCACTGATGCCCAGTTTCCATCAAGACTGCTCAACTCCTGACCACATTTTGGCTTGGTTTAAACATGAACAAAAGGTAAGGTGAGAGTAACAGCCCTTGACATCGAGGCCACTTTGACCAAGTGTGGTATCAAGGAGGCCATGCCCAACTGGAGTCAATGGAAATCAAGGGTAATCTCTCCATTTGTTTGAGTAATATCTGGCATATAGGAAGATGGTTGTGGTTGTTGGATGTCAATTATCTCAGCTCCAGGACATCCCTGCAGGAGTTCCTCAGGTAGTGTCCTAGGTCCAAATATCTTCAACTGCTCCATCAATGCCCCTCCCTCCATCATAAGGTCAGAAGTGGGAATGTTAACTGATAACGGCACAGCGTTAAGCACCATTCATGACTCATTTGCAGAAGCAATCCATCTCCAAATGCTTGGACAACATCCTGGATTGGGCTGAAAGTGGCAAGTAATATTCATGCCACACTCACATTTGACAATGACCGTCTCCAAAAAGAGAGAACCTTACATCCTTTGACATTCAATGATATTACCATAATTGAATCCTATATCATCAGCATCCTGTCTGTTACCATTGGCCAGAAATCCATATTCATACTGTAAATATAAGAGCAGACTTTATCTATTGTGGCTGGAAGTTATAAAGGATTTGAATTGACTGGAGAAAACCACTGTAGATGAAGTTTTGTGTGGGAATGTGTGATGTCATCTGCTCTAAATCTGAAAAAGATCAATTTCAATGCTTTCTCAACACCAAAAGCAACTCGAACTTACAAGTTTAAAATGTCATAAAATGTCCCAAAATTCAGTACTGGAATGCTATTAAACAAAGTTTGATACCAAGCCACATAAGGAGATACTGGACAGGGAACCAAAAGCTTGATCAACACAACAAGTTTTATGCAATATATCAAAGGAGGAGAGAGTAGTAGAGTGGTGAGGTGTTTGAGCTTAGAGCCTAAATAGATAAGATAATGGTCAGCAATGGTGCAGCATTGATAATAAGAAATAGATTAGTCCAGGACTGGAGAACTGCAGAGATCTTGAATGGACGCAAGGTAGAGGAGATTACAGGGATAGAGAGGTCTGAGGCCATGGAGCAGTTTGAAAACAAGAATGAGAATTTTAACAATGTACCTTTGCTGGACCAGAAGTCAACATAAGTCAAACAATGCATAATGATGTCATGTATGAACAGAGTTGGTGTGCGTTTAGAATGAGCATTCGAGTTTTGGTTGATCTCAAGCTTCAGGAAGGAGAACTGATGTTGTCAAATCTGAAGGTAACAAAAACATGAAATTAAAATTTCAACAGCAGATGAGCTGTGGCAGGGATGAAGGCAAGTTACATTACTGAGGAGGTAGGAAGACTTACTGATGGAGTGGTTGTACAGTCAGAGGTTCAACCTGGGTCAATAAGTTTGCAAATGGTTTGATTCAGTGAAAAAAAACTATGATGTGTAGAGGGAGCAAAAGGAATTTATTGGCTTTGTATACTAAAAACTTAGAGGTACTAAAATTAACTCAAAACTGCTTTGGGATGTTGTTTACAAAAGAGCAAGAATTAAAAATAAAGCACTGATACTTCATTTATACAAATCTTGATCAGACTACAGTGTTCAGTTTTGGGCACTGATCATCAGGAAAAATACTTTTTCTTTGCAAAGGATACCACTCAGATACACCACTGTTAGACAATGATTTGAAGAGTTCAGTTATATGTATACACATGACTTGTATTCCCTTGAATTCAGAAGATTGATTTGTGATATATTTACAAATTTTACAGTATAAAGAATTTGAGAAACCCCTACTAGAAAATGATTACCGTTGTTGCTTGCAATGCTCTTAAAGATAACATAGCTCTTATTTAGCACTAAATGTTCTCATTTAGAATGAATGAAGTACTTAAAGGTAACTAAGTGTAGTTTAGGCATCAAAATGAAGCTCTACTGTTGACACCAAAGCTATCATGTAACCATCAATATAAAGCTGTCAAATGTTTCAAAATGAAACCCTCAAAGGCACAAAAACAAAGTATTCAAAGACATCAAAAGGAAACTCGCAGATGTATCAAATTAGTGTCAAATGCAATCAGCAACCCATACATTGAAATAAGCATTTCAAAAAGTACAGCAAATGGCAAGTAAGATCAGAATCTATTAATATTTTAATTTAGTGCAGTCGTTACTCCATATGTCACAAAGCACCTAAATCGATAAAACCACAAAATTGTAAAAACAATAACCACAAAAGCCATAAATGCAATTTTAAAAACTGTAAAAACAATAAATTATAAAACTGATGAAAACCATAAAAATGATTAACACAACAAAAACACCAGGAATCATTAAAAATCTGAACCCAGATCCCTGTCAGTTCTTAATTAGCTGCAGGGCTCCATTCCCTTGACCCTAATTGTGTTGGGTGCTGAGCTTACAGAGCAGCTGCTCATGTTGTGTTGAGCTCCAACCCACTCATCACTGCCACTCTTTTTTTATTGTGCTGTCTCAGGAAGCCTGCAAAGATAACACATCATGGTTGTTCAACTCACAAGGGATTACAGTTCATCCTTGAATACACAAATCAATGGGGTCTGGAGGATTTTTGTGCAAACACCAGTCGCTGGCTAGTTTCTGTGATGTAGTAAATTGTAGGAAAATGTATAGAATGCTGAGACCCCTGCCCTTAAAATGCAAAATCTCATTATCAGGGCACCTTGCCATGACTTACAGTAAAAAGTTATCTTCACATGCTCTTGAATGTGTATCAGGCGCCCTGCCCTTCTTGATGCCTTCTAAGTTAGGGATGATTGAAATATTATTGTTACTTCAGTCCTGACTTCTGGAACTGAGTGTATTTATTTCACTACCCAGCTATTGGTCTTCCCCAAGAATATTCTCCATTCAAAACTGTCATGACAAATAATCATAACCTTAAATTGTTTATGGACATATTGAACTTTTAAGTAAGGCGGGTATCTTTGTTTTAAAGCAAGTGCATAGAATTCAGTGATGACTGAGAATGCAATTCAGTGACTATCTTGAAAATTCCTGTGTGATTCACATCTGGCCTGAGAGACACCATGAACATTTGTATACAGAAGGGTATTAAGGAATTTTAGAAAGCCACTCAAAAGACAGAGCTACAATGCAAGTGCTGACCCATCTCCATTACAGCCCAACAGTAGACACAATTTGAGATAACAGAAAACATTCTGAGCACAAAACGTTAAAAACAGAAACTGAAAGAACTACGGATGTCATAAATCAGAGACAAAAGTAGAAATTGCTGGAAAAACTCAGCAGGTCTGGCAGCATCTGTGCAGAGAAATCAGAGTTAATATCTCGGGTCCAGTGACCCTTCCTCAGAATGAGCAAAATACATGTCTGTGTTTCTCCCTGCCAGGAGTTTACAAGAGAAATGATTAAAAAACCAATCAAACTTCTGATGAAGGGCTTATGCCTGAAACGCCAGCTCTCTTGCTCCTTGAATGCTGCCTGACTGTGCCTTTCCAGCACCACACTTTCTGACTCTGATCTCCAGCATCTGCAGTCCTCACTTTCTCCTGGTGTGCATATGTCTGCTATCTGGTGTTCTATTGCTACTGAGCTAGACTGTCTCATTGAGGTTGCAGGTGAAGAACATCTACTAAACACCCTTGTGTTTGTGGGTAAAAAGGAAAATGCCAGCAAGCTTTTCTTTCGCTATCTGATGGCTAGAAGCAAGAAACCATGTCAAAAATCACAGTTGACTGGGAAACAGGAAAACTGCTTTCCACAAATCTGCAGAATGTGATAACCAATTGATAACCACCAGAGTTTAGATTAGAGTGGTGCTGGAAAAGCACAGCAGGTCAGGCAGCTTCCGAGGAGCAGGAGTCAACACCACTGGAATCACCTAACTCAACATGCACAATGTTTCACTGTCTACTCCACAGGCTCAAACCAAATGCAGATTGAACTACATTTGTTATCTGTTAACCTTTTTCCCCTGGTTTGATAATTAATAAACTCTTTATTTCTTTAAAAAGAAAGTACTGTGTATGCTGGACCTTCGAAAAAGAAACAATGCTGGAGAAAGTCAACAGGTCTGCAGCATCTGTGGAGAGAGGAACAAAAATATTGTTTTGAATCCAGTATGGATCTTCTTCAGAACTGGAAGGGGTTGGAAAATACATTATTTTGTTCTTTTGATAAAGGTGGAGGAGAACTGAAGAAAACAAATGGTGCAGAGGTCACCATACAAGGACAAAGGAGATGTCAATAGTGATGAACCAGAAAAGGAGATGTAAAATGCATATTTATGAAGGTGCGAAAGGGAGAGGATTCATCCTGTCCAGTGAGAGCAAAGTAAACATGAGAAAGCTGATGGTGGGGCAAGTGTAAGAAAAACAGAACAGACATCATGCTGTCAGTTTTCTCTTAAACTGTGGAATTCAATATTGAGTCCTAGAGGCTGTAAACCATATTAGGCATTTTACCAGATTTACCTGAGGTCATAGTTTTAGGATAAATGGTAGCAGATTTAAAATTAAGATGAGGAGAAATGAATTCTCTCAAAGGTTTGTGAATCTGTGGAATTCACTGTCCCAGAGTGTAGTGGATGCTGGGACATTGAGTAAATTTAAGGATGGGATAGATTTTTAATTAATAATGGGTTGAAGGGTATGGAGAAGGAGCAGGAAAGTGGAGGTGACACCACAATGCAATCAGCCATGATCATTTTAAATGTCAGAGCAGTCTCAAGGGGCCGAATTGCATAATTCTGCTCCTAACTCTTATATTCTTTCACTTTACCTGGTATATGACACCATCCCTTTGGTCACCTTCAGCTTTTTGTTGGCTTCGATTGTAGCATACACTACAGTGATGATGAGGACACTAACATCCAGATGCAATGACGTCTTGACACTTGGAGAGTCTGTTCAGTACCCGATAAAGCAAGGCAATGAGTTCCAAACAATCATGGTGACAAGTACCACTTTCTGCTGTACAGTGTCAATATCCATGGGTCATCTCATTTGGGCTGTTACCACAAAGTGCTTCAAGTGTGCTGCATATTAGCTTTTCCTCTGGTAACCAAGGAAACTGTGCAGTCTACCATGGTTTCCTTTCACTTCAATGTAGCACTACCAAAGTTCCCAATCCCCCTTCCCCTTGGACCTATTAATTCATCTTTGCATCCTTCTACCCTATTTGTTCTCCCAACAATTAGTTTCCCCACACCACGGTAATTCCCTTGTCCTGGAGTGCAAGAATGGCCACATTCACAGCTGCTCTGCATCCAAAATGGCCACTCCATTGCTGCTATTGCCTTCTCTTCAGCCACAATAATTATCAACCCCACATCCACAACAACTATCCTGAGGCCACTACTACCTACCCTGAGACTGCATGTAGCCTTTCTTATGGTCACAATGGCCTTGCACACAACCACAATAATGGCCTTTTCTGCAAAGGCCACACTGTAGCAACTACTGCCATTCCTGCAGCTCCATTGTACATACTGTGGTCACTATTGCCTTTGTCATTGCAGTAATGATGCTCCCTTGTGGAAATTATTGTCTTCAAGGGAGCCACAGTTAATGGCTGCTCCACAACTGAAATGTAAGGAGATGTCATTAAATCCCAATCAACACAGTGCTAGTGATTCTGTTGTACTGAGCCCGGCTGTGACTGTAGATTTACCTATGACTTTTCTGAGTTACTGGCTGCCAGCAGCATGCCCTGCCCATTACAAAATCCAAGGGCAAAAGTTGGCAACAGTGATGACTCTTCACATCATGAACAAAAGGCTGTTGAAGGGTGCACAAAGTTAAAAATCATACAAGAGGGGAAATTCAAGATGGCAGCAACCCAATAGGTCTGAATCTGCTGAGCTCTGCCCAGGACACAGACAAAGTGGGGCACCTACCCTCCCTTCACCTCTTATAGCCATTTTGCATCAAACTTGAACAGTTTGGTGCACCCTAACATGACTAAGGGCAAAGGAGCACGGAATCCGCAGCAGACAGGGACTCCCCCTCCATCCCCCTGCAGCCACAGATGGCTGCCCTGTTGAACTTACCTGCAGAGATGATCTTGGTCTCGGAGTTTGTAAAACCCCGAGAGAGGATTGATGCATCGATGGAGGGGACCCGGGCAAGGTGGAAGTTGATCTCAGTCATGCTGCAAAAGCATGATCTGGAGATCCAGACTCTCCGTCAGCATGTCGGATGGGCGGAGCAATTGGCCGCAGCCTCCAAGACTGCGGCAGAATCTTCCGTCAGCCAGTCCCAGGCCCTGCAGTACCGAATACAGGCCTTGGAGGAGTTGGCCGACGACCTCGATTTACAAGATTGTCAGAAGAATATCAGGTTGCTGGGCCTTACAGGAAACACACTTAACTGACAAGGAGCACTTGAAGCTGCAACAGGGAGGATTTGGTCAGGTGTTCTTCTCATCTTTTAACTCGAAAAGTCGGGGAGTGGCCATTCTCATCCGGAAGAATGTCCTGTTTCAAATGTTAAGCCAAATAAAGGATGAGTCCAGACTGTTTAAGCTCTAATACATGGCGAGGAGTATGGGACCCTGAATGCATATTGCCCTCCAGCACATCCTTTTAAATTCGTGACAGATGAGCCCTCCACATTGATGGCCCTTAGGGCATGTCATACAATTATAGGGGGAGATTTCAACCGTATCATTGACCCCAAGGTGGACAGGATGCCTAGGTGTTCTGCAGGTAAATCTCTAGGCTGTTGTTGGATTTGAATAGGGAGTTGGGACTGGTAGATGTGTGGAGATGTCTCCACCCCGAGGGTGCTATACCAGAATTGATATGTTTTTTTGTCCCTTCGACCTTTTTGAACTCGGTACTGTCATGCAAAATAGGGAATATAACTTTTTCTGACCACGCAGCAGTGTTTATGGAGATCAAGGCTGGTGGTGATGAGATGGATTCCCGGCATTGCTGTATGGACCCTTTCCTACTGGGAGATAGTAAGTTTATAGAACACTTTTCACAGGAACTTAAAGCTTTCTGGGATATTGACTTATGTACGGCCAACAACCCATCGATGATGTGGGAGACTGCCAAGGCTTATGCACAGGGCTTGATTACCTTATATTCTGCAACTCGGAAACAACAGAGGGGAGAGCAACAACATCTGCTCAAGGCTCGCCTGACGGCAGCTGAGTCAGCGTATGTTGATACGCTGTCCATAACCAAATTGCAGCAGATTACAGCCCTCAGGGCTACTTTGAATGCTGCACCTACTCAAACAGCAAAGAGGGAGATATTATTTGCAAAGTAGAGACTATTTGAGTACGGCAATAAGCCGGACAGGTATTTAGCATACCTTGCCAGAAAGAAGAAAGCTATTACATCTATTAGAGAGAGTGCTGGCACTTTGACCTGTGATCCTAAAAAGATCAATGCAGCATTTAGAAAGTTCTATTTTGAGCAGTATCAGTCGGAGGACTGTGAGAATAGAATGAGGAAGATGGAGTCCTTTTTTTAACAACTTGGACCTCTCAGGTGTAACCCAGAGCAGGTTTCCTTTTTGAGTGCCCCCTTGACAACTCAGGAAGTGCAGAGGGCAGTGAGGCTGTTCCAGAGTGGTAAAGCACCCTGGCCAGATGGATTCCAAACTGAGTTCTATAAGGAGTTTATATGAACTGGCTGGATTGCTTATGGACGTGTACAACTATTCATTCAGTCAGGGTAGTCTCCTGTCCTCTTTGAGAGAAGCAAATATCTGTCTCATTCTCAAGAAAAGGAAAGCCCTAGAAGACTGTACTTCATACAGGCCTATATCCTTATTGAACGTGGACTGTAAAATCCTGTCGAAAATGCTGGCACTAAGACTGGAAAGGGTGTTGTTGTTTATCAAAATGAGGACTAGATGGGGTTTATTAAGGGTTGTAGGTCTACTAATAGTACTAGAAGAGTACTAAATATGGTGCAAATATGTCAGCAATGAGCAACACTGGCTTGACCGTCTTGCTAGACGCAGAGAAAGCATTCGATCAGGTGGAATGGTCATACCTTTTTTATATTATGGAACAGTTTGGCCTTGGAGAGGTTTTTACCAAATGGGTTGAAGTGTTATCTAATGACCTAAAAGCAGTGGTACTTACTAATAGTATGAGATCAGATAGTTTTAGTGTTGGCAGAGGTTGTTGCCAAGGGTGCCCTCTTTCACCACTATTATTCACACTAGTGTGTATATGTATGAGAGAGAGCTTTTGTATGAGAGAGAGTGTGTGAGAAAGGTGCACTGCCAGTCTTCCTGCAGGCTGAAATGGGAATGAAGCTAAACCAGTTTGCTCACAAGCACAATCATGTTATTCTGTGCAGTGTTTAATGCTATGAATAGATTACAGTGACTCATGCCCTTGATTTGCCTTGATGTACTCTCTTGCAGCATACAAGATACAGGAGAAAGTGAGGACTGCAGATGTTGGAGATCAGAGTCAACGAGTGTGGTGCTGGAAAAGAACAGCCAGTCAGGCAGCATCCGGGGAACAGGAAAATCGACATTTATGTCTGAAATATTGATTTTCCTGCTCCTTACATGATGCCTGACCGGCTGTGCTTTTCCAGCACCACACTCTTCGATATACAAGGTACAGCCAGATTCCTCTTCCAAATCACCCACCAGTTAAACAGTTGGGGCATAGGAGCGCACACACTTCATAAATAAAATATGAATAAAAAAAGCTATTTTCTGAAGATGGCATGGATTCAACTTCTGACATAAAACGTCAGCATGATCAAGAGTCTCTGTCAAGAGACACTGTATTGGGAAGAGTCATTGTCATAAAGGCAAGTGTGTATGGTCACCTATCAACACTCTAAAGGGTCCCCTTGCAGCACACTTCCAAATTCACTTTGGAATGAAAAATACTGTATACAATGCTCAGAATCCTCTATCTTACTCAAAACAGTGCAAGACCACCATCGTGCACAGATATGTATTGCATTTATCTTAAAATTATCCCATGTTTGGTTTGGGATCACAGTATGGCTGAAACTACTGGAAGATAACATCAGCTGGTTTTGAGTTGTGTATCTCTCCACCCTTCAGGCTCTCTGCCTGTATTCCAGATGAAGGGCTTTTGCCCGAAACATCGATTTTACTGCTCCTCGGATGCTGCCTGAACTGCTGTGCTCTTCCAGCACCACTAATCCAGAATCTGGTTTCCAGCATCTGCAGTTATTGTTTTTGCCTATGAGCTGTGTATCTCAATTGAAAAGCATATTGTTAGTATATGAATTTATAGTGACTCTGACAGAAACATGGCTGTTAATAACCTGTACAGTTCCACATGTGTTCACTCTAAACCATTTATAATGAATTTGTGTGGTGTAGTGGTAGTGTCCCTGTCTCTGGACCAGGTGGCCAGGGTTCAAGTTTCACCTGCTCCGGAAGTGTGTCAAAACATCTCTGAACAGATTGATTAAAAATATGTAAACCATTTATATTGCAATAGTCAACAGTGAAGATGGGTTTATTGGAATAAAAGACATTTTCTGGAATATGATTCATAGAGTCTTTACAGCACAAAAGGAGGCCAGTTAATCCTTTGAGTCCATGCTGGCTATAGAATAATCCAATCAATCGCTTTCCCCACTTTATAGCCATAATCTTTCACATTTATTTTACTCAGCTGTCCATCCAATTTTATTTTGGAATAATTAATTGTCTCGCTTCCTTTGAATTCATAGGTTGGAGATTTTCCTAAATATGCCCTCAATGAAGATGGCCCATTTCTTTATGCAGGTCCTCCATTGCAGTCTCAGAAAGTGCATGATTGACACTAACATTTACACTCAGACACAGAAATCTGAATCCAGGGAATCTCTATATAATTTGCTGTACCTTATTGAATTGCACTGTCCTTCCCTGAACTCTTGCAGTATATCCCTGTACTACACAATTCCAAGATTTCTCCTCAACTTTCACAGGTTTGCAATTGTAATGACCTGTACATAGAAACGACATTAGTCAATGCAGACATCCTAACCGTGGAAGGATGTGTTGTAATACTGAGTATCTGTCATTCTTTATTGATGTGCCAGTAGAAGAACAGCTGGAGAACTTATTTAAGAGAACTTTTATACTACACAGCCACCTGAGATTCATAAAGATATACAGCACGGAAACAGACCCTTTGGTCCAACTCGTCCATGCTGACCAGATATCCCAGCCCAATCTAGTCCCACCTGCCAGCACTTGGCCCATATCCCTCCAAACTCTTCCTATTCATATACCCATCCAGATGCCTTTTAAATGTTGCAATTGTACCAGCCTCCACTACTTCCTCTGGCAGACCTATCAACATACATACCACCCTCTGTGTGAAAATATTGCCCTTTAGGTCTCTTTATATCTTTCCCCTCTCACCCTAAACCTATGCCCTCTGGTTCTGGACTCCCCCAGCCCAGGGAAAAGACCTTGTCTATTTACCCTATCACGCTCCTCATGATTTTATAAACCTTGAAATGTCACCCCTCAGCCTCTGATACTCAGGGAAAACAGTCCCAGCCTATTTAACCTCTCCCTGTAGGTACATCCACATACTGAATCAGAAAATTTTCTTGTACACACTTAAATTCTTCTCCATCTAAACCCTTAACATTATGCCAGTCCCAGTGTATGTTTGGAAGGTTAAAACCCCCTACCATAGCCACCCTATTATTCTTAAAGATAAGTGCGATCTCCTTACAAATTTGTTTTTCAATTTCCCTCTAATTATTAGGGGGTCTATAATACAATCCCAATAAGGTGACCATCCCTTTCTTATTTCTCAGTTCCACCCAAATAACTTCCCTTGATGTATTTCCGGGAATATCCTCCCTCAGTACAGCTCTTATCAAAAACGCCACTCCCTCTTCTTTCTTGCCTCCCTTTCTGTCCTTCCTGTAGCATTTGTATCCTGGAACATTCAGCTGCCAATCCTGCCTATCCCTCAGCTATGTTTCTGTAATTGCTATGATATCCCAGTCCCATGTTCCTAACCATGCCCTGAGTTCATCTGCCTTCCCTGTTAAGCCTCTTGCATTGAAACAAATGCAGTTTAATTTATCAGTCCTATCTTGTTCTCTGCTTTGTTCCTGCCTGCCCTGACAGTTTGGCTTGCTTCTTTTCTCAACTGTACCAGTCTCATATTGAAATCTTTCCACACTATCTCCCTGGATCCCACACCCCCCACCTTATTAGTTTAAACACTCGCGAGCAGCTCTAGCAATTCTCCCTGCCCTTATATTAGTCCCCTTCCAATTTAGGTGCAATCCGTCCTTCTTGTACAGGTCACTTCTACCCCAGAAGAGATCCCAATGATCCAAAAATGTGAATCCTTCTCCCATACACCAGCTCCTCAGCCATGCATTCATCTGCTCTATCCTCTATTCCTGCCCTCACTAGCTCGTAGCACTGGAAGTAATCCAGATATTACTACTCCCAAGGACCTCCTTTTTCAATTCCTGCTTAACACTCTATATTCTCCCTTCAGAATCTCATCCTTTTCCTTTCCTATGTCATTGGTTCCAATGTGTACAATGACCTCTTGCTGGGTACTCTCCCTCTTGAGAACATTCTACTCCCTCTCTGAGACATCCATGATCATGTCACCAGGAAAGCAACATGCCATTTTGATTTTTTGTTGCTGGCCACAGAAACATTTGTCTGTGCATTGGACTAGAGATTCCCCTAACACAATTGATCCATTAAAACCCAACGAACCCATCATTGCATTCGAGCCAGTCTCAATACCAGAAACATGCCTGTTCATGCTCCATTCCTCTGAGAATCCATCAACCCCTACATTTTCCAAAACAGCATATATGCTTGAAATGAGGATAGCCACAGAAGACTCCTGCCACTACCTGCCTACCTCTCTTACCTTTCGTCAAGTTAACCCATCTATATGACTGTATCTGTGACTTTTCTCCCTTCCTTTAACTACCATCCATCACACCCCCTTGCTCTTGTAAATTCCTCATTGCCTCTAACTGTCGTTCCATCCGATCTGAGAGGATTCGCAACCAATGGCATTTATTTCAGATATGACCCTCAGTAACACGCAAATTCTCCCTAAACTCCCACATCGACAAGAAGAGCATATCCCTCTACTGAGGGTCATTTTTGCTTCTTTCAATTTACAGACCCAGAATATAGCCCCGTCTTATTCCTCTACAAAACACTGCTCCAGGCTAACTTAATACTTATGGCTTATATTTTTAAGTTTAGTCAAGAGACATATCTCAATAAACGTAATTAAGAAAGAACCCACTCTTTTCACTACTGCAGACTTACAGCAAGGCCCCAAGGCCACGCTTAAACTATTCACTTATCAGTCTGTGCTGTGACCTCTCACAAACAGGTTCTTCCAAGATTGCATGAGAATTTCACTGTTTTTTAATTTTCCCAGATGCACTCCGATGTCAAGCGATACATGAATTAGACAACAAAGGCAGTAACTGCGCAGCTTCACTGCTGTGTCAGTTTGCAGTGTGGGTTTCTTTCTCACTCTTTGTCTCTAACACTCACTCACTCTCTCTCTCTCTCTCTCTCTCCCTCCTGCACTGACCTCACCATGCGCTACCTTTGCCTGTTCCTCTCCCTTTTAAAAGTGCAATTGTTTTGACATTTTTTTCCTCTAGAAATTCCAAACAATGCAACAGCATATAAAACAGTAACTGCTGCTCCTGAAATTTGAGGAAATCACCTCCAACACTTAAAATACATCTAAAAAAAGGAGCAGCCTGTTACAGCCAGAAATCTTTCCCGTCCTCCATCTTGACTTCTCAATTCAACAGACCTACTTAACATTGGAACCCATTCAATTAAATATTATAGTGAACATACTGCAGTGTTTTTAAAGATAGACAATGTAAGAAGGAGCAAGCGGTCATCTAGATTCACAGGAGGTCCAAAAAACAGTCAGAGAGGCCATTTAGTCCCTTGAGCCTGTTATTCTAAATCATGGCTGCTTGTCTACCCCAATGCCATATCCCTTGATTTCTTTTTACATTAGATTCCCTACATTATGGAAACAGGCCCTTTGGCCCAACCAATCCACACTGACCCCCCGAAGAGTAACCCACCCAGACCCATTTCCCTCTGACTAATGTACATAACACTATGGGCAATTTAGTATGGCCAACTCACCTGACCTGCACGTCATCGGACCGTGGGGGGAAACAGGAGCACCCAGAGGAAACCCACGCAGATACGGGGAGAATGTGCAAACTCCACACAGACAGTCGACCGAGGCTGGAGTTGAACCTGGGTCCCTGGCGCTGTGAGGCAGCAGTGCCTGATGGAGCAGCACTCCAAAAGCTAATGCTTCCAAATAAATCTGTTGGACTATGACTTGGTGTTGGACTATGACCTGGTGTCCAACACTAATAACTCCAAATCATTTTCATCAGGATTTCATGCATAGGTTCACTGCTAGAAAAAAGATTTGACCTTAAGTGACATCTGTGATAGCACTCTGTACCAGCAACTTTTCAGCTTGGGGTTTCATGTCCAACAATTTCCTTCTTGTGGTATCTTGATGGGGCACAGAGTTAAGAAAGAATTTTTTTTTCAGAGAGAAGTGAATCTGCAGATTTCTTTTCCACAGAGGACTGTTGAGACTGAGTCATTAAGTACATTGATGGCTGAGAAACAGATTTTGAATCAGTAAGAGAATTAAGGCTGGAAAGACAGAAAGGCAGAAAAGTTGTGTTGAAAATGGTCAGATCAGGCATGATCGCATGGACTGGTAGAGTAGATTTGATGGGCTGAATGGCCTAATTCTGCTCCTCCAGCTAATAGCCCTATGGCTTCATAAGCCTGCCTCCAGCATACTTCCAGGCATTCCGACTACCTCTTGTGTGAAAATGCCTTTCTCACACAAATCTTAATAAATCTGTGTCCTTTCTTTCTCAAGCATTTTACAAGCAGAAACAGTTTCTATCTGTCCACTCTGTACAGTCCTGACATCAATCTGAAAACTTCTTTCAAACCTCCCTATAGCCATTGCATCTCCAAGGAAAACTGTCCCAGTTTCTCAAATCTATTTTCATGACTGAAGTTTCTCATCCCTGGAATTATTCTCATAAACCCTTTTGTGCATTCTTCAATGCTTTCACATCCTTCTTTAAGTCTGATGCCCCGAACCATACAGCATGCTCCAGCTAAGCTCTCATATATAAATGGGTTAGTTAAGGGCTTGAGGTAGTGTGAAGTCTGTGCTGTTTACAGGATGGTGTACAAGGAAGGGGTTGCGGAGATCTGTGGGCTCACTGACAGGTCAGACTCAAAGTGGAAGCCACTGAAAGAGAAGTGCTCATTGTCACCTTCCCTCCTTTTGGAAATTGAAAGTATGCAATGGGGAAGAAAACAGTAGCAACCACATTCAGAATGGATGAGGTTTGAGAGGAGAGGGCTGCAGCAAATACCAATCATAGAGCTTTTAAAGGGAAAGAACATTAATCACTGATCCAAGCAATGGATAACATACAGGCTGCCTGCATCCTGGTTATCCAACAGCATTGATCCTCTCTGTATGTTGCACGTCTCTGGCACAATTTTTGCTGCATAACCATTTGATAGCTACATCTTTGTGCACAGAGGGTATCAAACATTAGAGATGCTGAACAAGGAGGGGCAAAGGTGTCATTATGACCCAATGCCATGTGTACGCATTGTTCCCCTTGCTCCCAATGGTGTAGTCGGTTCACAGTATAGACATCTATTCAGGGAGCCTTGTCTGTGGCCATGAAATCCTGCTGGATAATGAGAAAATGCAATTTATGTCTACACTGAGAGATTAAGTTAGCATCAAGAATATTTATGTATAAAACGAAAGTGACGGGCAAGTGTTTTCAAACCCTGCCACCAAAGTGCATTCAACTGTTTTCTTCTTTCTATCCCTCTCAAATGTTTTAGTGCACTCCCTGCTTCCGTAGCTGAGGTGAGAGGAGTTTGTTCAACTGTTGACGCTGGAAGGTTGCTGGGATGACCCTGGAGCCAGGCATGCCAAGGAACTTCTTGCCAGAGGCGAGTTGACCCTCCTCCACTTTGACATCCAAGGGTCAGAGCGAGGCAGCCAGGTGGAAGTGATGGGCTCAGACACCTGTTCAATGTTCTGAGTGTAGAGGAGTCAGTATGTCCTGTTCCATACTCCAAGCACCAAACTGTCCCCTTGTGAGGTGTCAGTGGGGGAGCACCTTGGGGCCAGCAACCATAATTCTATTAATTTTAAAATAGTGATGGAAAAAGATAGACCAGATCTAAAAGTAGAAGTTCTAAATTGGAGAAAGGCTAATTTTGATGGTATTTGGCAAGAACTTTCAAAAGCTGATTGGAGGCAGATGTTCGCAGGTAAAGGGATGGCTGGAAGATGGAAAGTTTTCAGAAAAGAGATAACGAGAGTCCAGTGACAGTATATTCCTGTTAGGATGAAAGGAAAGCCTAGTAGGTATAAGGAATGCTAAAGAAATTGAGGATTTGGTTAAGAAAAAGAAGGAAGCATATGTCAGGTATAGACAGGATAGATCAAGTGAATCCTTAAAAGAGTATAAAGGCAGTAGGAATATACTTAAGAAGGAAATCAACAGGGCAAAAAGGGGACATGAGATAGCTTTGGCAAATAAAGTTAAGGAGAATCCAAAGGGTTTTTACAAATACATTAAGGACAAAAGGGCAACTAGGGAGAGAATAGGGCCCTTCAAAGATCAGCAAGGCGGCCTTTGTGTGGAGCCGCAGGAGATGGGGGAGATACTAAACGAGTACTTTGCATCAGTGTTTACTGTGGAAAAGGACATGAAAGATATAGAATGTAGGGCAATAGATGGTGACATCTTGAAAAATGTCCATATTACAGAGGAGGAAGTGCTGGATGCTTTGAAATGCACAAGAGTGGATAAGTCCCAGGACCTGATCAGGTATACCCTAGAGCTTTGTGGGAAGCTAGGGAAGTCATTGCTGGGCCTCTTGCTGTGAAATTTGTATCATCAATAGTCGCAGGTGAGATGCCAGAAGACTGGAGGTTGGCTAACTGGTGCTACTATTTAACAAAGGTGGTAAAGAAAAGTCAGGGAGCTATAGACCAGTGAGCCTGACGTCGGTGGTGGGCAAGTTGTTGGAGGGAATCCTGAGGGACAGGAAGTACATATATTTGGAAAGGCAAGGACTGATTACGAATACTCAACATGGCTTTGTGCGTGGGAAATCATGTCTCACAAACTTGATTGAGTTTTTTGAAGAAGTGACAAAGAGGATTGATGAGGGCAGAACAGCGGACATGATCTATATGGACTTCAGTAAGACATTTGACAAGATTCTCCATAGATGACCAGTTAGCGAGGTTAGATCTCATGAAATACAGGGAGATCTAGCCATTTGGATACAGAATTGGCTCAAAGGTAGAAGGCAGAGGATAGTGGTGGAGGGTTGTTTTTCAGACTAGAGGCCTGTGACCAGTGGAGTGCCACAAGAATCGGTGCTAGTTCCACTACTTTTCATCATTTATATAAATGATTTGGATGTGAGCGTAAGAGGTATAATTAGTAAGTTTGCAGATGACACCAAAATTGGAGGTATAGTGGACAGTGAAGAAGGTTACTTCAGATTACAATGGGATCTTGATCAGATGGGCCAATGGGCTGAAAAGTGGCAGATGGAGTTTAATTTAGATAAATGCGAGGTGCTGCATTTTGGGAAAACAAATCTTAGCAGGACTTATACACTTAATAATAAGGTCCTAGGGAGTGTTCTGAACAAAGAGACCTTGGAGTGCAGATTCATAGCTCCTTGAATGTGGAGTCACAGGTAGATAGGATAGTGAAGAAGGCGTTTGGTATGCTTTCCTTTATCAGTCAGAGAATTGAGTACAGGATATTGGTTAGGCCACTGTTGTAATATTGTGTGCAATTCTGGTCTCCTTCTTATCAGAAAAATGTTGTGAAACTTGAAAGGGTTCAGAAAAAATTTACAAGGATGTTGCCAGGGTTGGAGGATTTGAGCTATTGGGACAAGGTGAATCGGCTGGGGCTGTTTTCTCTGGAGTGTCGGAGGCTGAGAGGTGACCTTATTGTGGCTTATACAATTATGAGGGGCGTTGATAGGATAAATAGACAAAGTCTTTTCTCTGGGGGCCGAGGAGTCCAGAACTAGAGGGCAGAGGTTTAGGGTGAGAGAGGAAAGATATAAAAGAGAGCTAAGGGGCAATTTTTTCACGCAGAAGGTGATACGTGGATGGAATGAGCTGCCAGAGGAAGTGGTGGAGGCTAATACAATTGTAACATTTAAAAGGCATCTGGATGGGTATATGAATAGGAAGGGTTTGGAGGGAAATGGGCCAGGTACTGGCAGGTTGGGATATCTGGTCAGCATGGACAATTTGGACCAGAGTGACTGTTTCCATGCTGTACATCTCTATGACTCAATGATTTGATGAGGAGGGGGCACCCGGAGTCAGATCAATGTAGGTATGTGTGCCTTTCCAACAGACTCCGAGGATACTGGATTGGCTCTCCAGAGCTGCCGCCGACCCTGCCTGGGACTAACCAGGTGCTTGGTCTCTTGCAGTCTACCAAGTGCCAGTGGACTGGTTGCTTCTTCCTCAGCCATCTGCAGAGCTGTCACTGTGAGGTGCTCATGACACTCTCTACACATTCATTTCCCAACATGGTGTCAGTATGTGAGCTGGTGGAGGATGTAGAAGGTAGCTTGGCCAATCTTTCCTCTGATGCCGCAGTACTCGAGGTCAAAGAGACCCCTTTCGGAGGAGCTGGGGATTTCTCTGCAAAGGTCAGCAGGAAAGTAGATAACCTGTAAGACAAAAGAGAGAAAAAGCACCGTGACCAGTGGTTAGAATGATTGAGAGTGATAACAGAGTTAATGGCAATTTGTAGTGGATTGAAGAGTGTACTTACTCATTTGCCAGAACTCGGATGGTTCAATATCCCCACATGAGTAGTTCCAATCTTCTCCTGCAAGGGCCAGGATTTCCTCCTTGTAGCAGGCAATGGGCATCTGCCCACCTGTAGGTGCTCACTAGGACTTATAATGAGCTGTCTTCTTTTGTAATTAGAAAAGGAAAATAGTAATGAGTAAGATTGCATGGATGGCACAGCTGCTAATTCAGGTACATGTGTCAGAAAGTTGGCAAGGTGTATCAAAGGACTGGGAAGATGGCACAGAGGGCATGTAAGGTTAATGGTATGTGAAGTTGGGGAAAGGATTTGGAAGGGAGCAATTGAGAGAATAAGTTGCAGAACATAAGGCTTGCTGAGAGATGGATGTAGCGCAGCGATGGAATGAACGTAAGGTGTTGGAGAGAAGGGTATGGCACTTAACCTGACTGTTATTGACCTTTTTTCTATATTGCTGGCCATTCCTCTGCACCGTGGACATGGCAGTGACCCAGGTGGTGACATCAGACCTGGTTGCCAGAGTCTGGTGACACAGCACCTTTGGGATCATCCCATCCACCAGACCTCCAGATCCCTGTCAAAGAATCCCATATTGGCTGACATCACCATTAAAGGTTCTGCCTTCTCAATCTCTCCCTCCCCGAGGTGTGGTGATTGCACAGGTTAAACTCACCGCCAGTTTTCTCTCACTACTGAGAGCGCAACCCGAGGCCAACTTTACTTTTATTTTATATTAAATAGTCATCAAAAAGTTGTCAACTCACATTGAATGTCTCAAAGACTCAAAAAGAAATTCTAAAAAGTATTCTAAAATTCTTAAGACTTCTCAGTGCATAACACATCAGTTGACGCTACGAAGCATCCATGGCACAATATTGCTGGTGTCGACTTTTGTATGGAACATGGTTTAAGTTTATCCTGTGGTCACTGAGCTTCTCTTAGGCCAGCTTTTGAGTACTGACGGAAAATTAAATGATGCTAACTGCAAATGCTTGAGAACTGTAACATTCCATTTGATGTCAGCTGATGACAACGATGCTAGTTGATAGCCACTTGAGATGTCAAATTATAGCTGTATAGCTACGGTAATTGCTCAAGTAAAATTGATGTCAACTGAGAGTTGAATGATTGCATATGAGATGAAAAGTGTTGCTTAAATTCCCCGCATCCCAAAGCACAAATTATCCTAAATTGGAATGACACAGGGTGTTCATCCTGACATTCCCTTCCTAACAGCACCCCTAAGACAGCAGCAATTCAAGAAGGTAGCTCACCACTATCTTCACAAGGGCACTGAGGTATGGTTAATAAATGCTGGCCCAGCCAGCCATGCATATCTCTTAGGGGGAGGCAATGACCTAGTGGTATTATTGCTGAACTGTTAATCCACAGAACCAGGAAATATTCTGGTGACCCAAGTTCAAAACACACCACAGCAGATCTGGAATTAAGAGACTAATGATGATCATGAAACATAGAACATAGAACATAGAAAAATACAGCGCAGTACAGGCCCTTCGGCCCTCGATGTTGCACCGACCAAATCCTACCTAACCTACACTAGCCCAATAACTTCTATATGCCTATCCAATGCCCGCTTAAATGACCATAAAGAGGGAGAGTTCACCACTGCTACCGGCAGGGCATTCCATGAACTCACAACCCGCTGCGTAAAGAATCTACCCCTAACATCTGTCCTATACCTACCACCCCTTAATTTAAAGCTGTGTCCCCTAGTAACAGCTGACTCCATTAGCGGTAAAAGGTTCTCAGTGTCTACCCTATCTAAACCCCTAATCATCTTATACACCTCTATCAAATCTCCCCTGAACCTTCTTTTCTCCAATGAGAACAGGCCCAAGTGCCTCAGCCTTTCCTCATACGATCTTCCTACCATGCCAGGCAACATCCTGGTAAACCTCCTCTGCACTCGTTCCAATGCCTCCACATCCTTCCTATAGTATGGCGACCAAAACTGCACACAATACTCCAGATGAGGCCGCACCAGAGTCTTATACAACTGCAACATGACCTCAGGACTCCGGAACTCAATTCCTCTACCAATAAAGCCCAGTACACCATATGCCTTCCTCACAGCACTATTTACCTGGGTGGCAACTTTCAGAGATCTGTGTACATGGACACCAAGATCCCTCTGCTCATCCACACTACCAAGTAACCTACCATTAGCCCAGTAATCCATTGTTGATTGTTGGAAAAAAGTCACCTGGTTCGTTGATGTCCTTTAGGGAAGGAGATCTGCCATCCTTATCAGGCCTACATGTGACTCCAGATGCATAGCAATGTGGTTGACTCTTAACTATCCTCTAGGATGCACAATAAATACTGGCCTAGCCAGTGCTGCCCTCAGCCCATGTGTGAATAAAAATAAACAAACATGAAAAAAGATTGTTTTCAACAACTAATGAAAGCAAATGATGTCAAAACTTTCTGGTAGAGAAGAATAAATGGTCTGAGGTACAAAATAAACATGATCTATTTGAATTGTGGAACAACCTAAGGGAGCTGAATTTCTACGCTCCTCAGTCCTAACACTACACATGGGAAGAAAAAACTTACATCACCATTGATTATGCATTATCACTACTTTTATCATTATATTAGTAGACAGACAAGAAACAGACAGTGGGAATAAATAGGCAGGCACTGGCTAGTTGGTTACTGCAAGGATCGGTCCTTAGGCCCCATGTGGGTAAACATGCGGCAGATACAATACAACTGGTAAAATGTGAAATTATATATTTGGTGTGAAAAACAGAAGGGCAGAGTATCATTTTAATGGTTATTTATTGAGAAATGTGGTTATACAAAGAGATCTAAGCGTCCTTTTAGGCCAATCAATGAGAACAGGCAACAAGCAATTGGAAAGGCAAATAGTATATTGACCTTCTTTGGAAGAGGATATGAGTTCAGAAGTAGGCATAACTTACTACAGTTACACAGGGCTTCACACAAGACTATACTTGAAGTATTGAGTGCAATTTTGGTAACCTACTTCAAGTAGGATAAATTCCCAATACCTTGCACCTAAGTTAGTGCCATAAGCACTGACATTGCAAATTTTCACCTCACTCATTCAAGTGTATGTGACAATAAAACTAATTATAATTCTAATTATATTAGTGCTAGGTGCCAGAGAAATCAGCATAACAATAATTACAAGGGTTTGTCTGACAAATCAGGGTTTCTATTATTTCTCCTTGCTGTATTATTAAAAGTTTTGCTTTGGTAGGAGGGCAATCAAAATAGCTGTAAAAGCTCATGTGTTTGGAACTCACATGGATTTTTTTTGTAAGAATTGAAAAATCTACTATACTGAGGCAGGCAGGAACATCTTTGAAAGGAAAGAAAATCGCTGAATAGGGATCCAGAATTATCACTGTGGAGTAAATTAAAATGTAGCAAATTTTATAATGAAATGATGCCAAGAGTACGTGCCAATTTTTAGATTGCGGGCAGAGCTGGAAATCTGTGTAGAGCTATGAACTGAACTAAGAAAGAGGCATAGCTCCACTCACTTTCTAGAAGTTTGACACCATCCAGAACAAAGCAGCCCATTTGACTGGCATCACATTCATAAGCATCCTCTCCTTCCACTAACAATACTTAGCAGAGCAGGGTGTACTATCGAAAAAGGAGAAAGTGAGCACTGCAGATGCTGGAGATCAGAGTCAGAGTGTGGTGCTGGAAAAACACAGCCGGTCAGGGAGCATTCAAGGAGCAGGAGAATCGACATTTCCAGCATAAGCCCTTCCTGATGAAGGGCTTATTCCCTTAACGTTGATTCTCCTGCTCTTTGGATGCTGCCTGACCAGCTGTGCTTTTTCCAGCACCACACTCTTCGACCCAGGGTGTACTATCTACAAGATACATTGCAGCAACACACCAAAGTTCTTCAGACAACACTTTCCAAATCCACAACCATACCAACCTGAAGGACCAGGGCAGCAGAGACACAGGAACACCACCACCTGCAAGTTCCCCTCCAAGCTACGCATCATCCAGACTTGAAAATATATTGCTGCTCCTTCAGTGTCACTGGGTCAAAATCCTGGAGCTCCCTCCCTAACTGCACTGTGGGGGTACCAACACCAAATAGATTATAAAAGGCAACTCATCACCATATTCTCAAGGGAAACTAATATTAGGTAATAAACATTGGCCCAGCCAGTGATGTCCACATCTCATAAATAAATTTTTAAATTGTACAGTTAAGAATATAAATCGTATAGATTTAACCATGACACCAAGCAATGAAATGCAAGTAAAGCAATAAGTGCATACTCATCCAATTCCAATATGAATTCATTTAGCAAAGTCATAAATGTATTTCCTTTACAAAATGACACCTAAGAATTTTATAGTATCAATTAGAACTCAGGGAATTTTAAACTTTGTGTGTTGGTAAAACACATTGCATATAAAAGCACAGCTGTTACTTTATTGGAGATGGGAAAACTGGTGGAACATGGAATTGTGGAAGTTTGAGGTCTCTATATGATTGCTTGTTCTACAAATTAATCATAATCTAGATATTGTCTCATCAACCTGTTACTACTGACTTCAATATCAACCTGTCCACTGGTTTAGCACAAGAAACAAATATTGATAAGCAATTGATGAAACCCAAAACCTAAAGAGAAAATGCTGGAAACTCTCAGCAGGTCTGGCTGCATCTGTAAGGAGAGAAAAGAGCTGACGTTTTCAGTCTAACTGACCCTTTGTCAAAGCTAAAAAAAGGGAGAAATAGGGAGGTATTTATACTAGGCTGAGAGAAGGAGAGCTGAAAATGTGTTGCTGGAAAAGCGCAGCAGGTCAGGCAGCATCCAAGGAACAGGAGATTCGACGTTTTTGGGCATAAGCCCTTCTTCAGGATTCCTGAAGAAAGGCTTATGCCCGAAACGTCGAATCTCCTGTTCCTTGGATGCTGCCTGACCTGCTGCGCTTTTCTAGCAACACATTTTCATCTCTGATCTCCAGCATCTGCAGACCTTACTTTCTCCTGAGAGAAGGTGAGTCATGGCTCCAGAAGCAAAGGTACCAATAAAGAGGTGATAATGACAGTGCACAGAGAGATTATAGGGAGATTAAGAGCTGTGAATGACCAAGGCTGAAGCCAGCGCGATGTGACAAAATATATGGTGGATGGGGGGATGGGTGAAGCAGAAGCAAAATGGAAAACAGGGGAGAAGGGTAGCAAAGGGGGAAGAGGAGAGGAAAAAGGTGATGAGAGAGTGGGGAGCGAGAGAAAGAGAGACAATCAAGAAATAAGAGGTACAGAACAGTGAAAAAAAAATTTTAAAAAGTTAAATAAATGAAATAAAATTACAGACCAGAATGGAAACAGAGGGGTCGAGATGGGATAATCATCTGAGGTTGTTGAATTCAATGTTGAGACCGACAGGCTGTAACTTACTTAGTCAGAAGATGAGATGCTGTTCCTCCAGTTCTCTCGGCGGAGCAGGTAATGGCTGTCTGGCGGTGTTTTTTTTGAAGTCGCGGTATAGTCCAGTTAGTGTTTTTTTTAACGGGTAAAATTTAAAGTTTTTTTTCTAAGCGCCTAGCGGACCCGGAAGCTGGTGTAGCGCTAGCTTACCTGGGAAGGTTTTTTTTCTATAAAAGCGCGCAGGTGAGGAATCCGAGGCACTACAGAGGTAGAGCCTCCCGCCCGCTCTCCTCCTCTAACTTAATGATAAGACCCGTTGTGGTAAACAGGTACGTGCTGTATTTTGCTTGTTTGTTTCTTTAGATCTAGTTTTCTTTTTAAAGTTTACCTTTTAGAGGGATGGCAGCGAAGGCAGTGCAATGTTCCTCTTGCAAGATGTTTGAGGTGAGGGAAGCCATTAGCGTCCCTGCTGAATACACTTGCAGGAAGTGCACCCATCTCCAGCTCCTCCAAGACCGTGTTAGGGAACTGGAGCTGGAGTTGGATGAACTGCGGATCATTCGGGAGGCAGAGGGGGTCATAGATCGGAGCTTTAGGGAAGTAGTTACTCTGCAAGTTATAGACAGATGGGTGACAGTGAGGGGGACTGGGAGGAAGCAGCCAGTGCAGGGACCCCCTGTGGTCGTTCCCCTCAAGAACAAGTATACCGTTTTGGATACTTGTGGGGGGGACGACTTACCAGGAGTAAGCAATGAGGTTCAGGCCTCTGGCTCGGAGCCTATCCCCATTGCTCAGAAGGGAAGGGTGGAGAAAGGTAGAGCGATAGTTCTTGGGGACTCAATAGTAAGGGGCACAGATAGGCGGTTTCGCGGGGGCGACAGAGACTCACGATTGGTATGTTGCCTCCCAGGTGCAAGGGTACGTGATGTCTCTGATCGTGTTTTCCGGGTCCTTAATGGGGAGGGGGAGCAGCCCTAGGTCGTGGTCCACATTGGCACCAATGACATAGGTAGGAAGAGGGGTGAGGATGTTAGGCAGGCTTTCAGGGAGCTAGGTTGGAAGCTCAGAGCTAGAACGAACAGAGTTGTTGTCTCTGGTTTGTTACCCGTGCCACGTGATAGAGAGTCGAGGAATAGGGAGAGAGAACAGTTAAATGCGTGGCTACAGGGATGGTGCAGGAGGGAGGGATTCCGGTTTCTGGACAACTGGGGTACTTTCTGGGGAAGGTGGGACCTCTGTAAACAGGATGGTCTCCACCTGAACCTGAGGGGCACCAGCATCCTTGGAGGGAGGTTTGCTAGTGCTCTTTGGGAGGGTTTAAACTACCTCTGCAGGGGTATGGGAACCTGGACTGTAGCTTTAAGGTACAGGACCTTGAGTGTAGGGAGGTTAGGAACATGGCATCGATCTCGAAGGAGGGTGCCTGTAAACAGGAAGGTGGCTTGAAGTGTGTATACTTCAATGCCAGAAGTATAAGAAATAAGGTAGGTGAACTTGCAGCGTGGGTTGGTACCTGGGACTTCGATGTTGTGGCCATTACAGAGACATGGGTAGAACAGGGACAGGAATGGCTGTTGCAGGTTCCAGAGTTTAAATGTTTTAGTAGGGTCAGAGGTGGGGGTAAAAGAGGGAGAGGTGTGGCATTGCTTGTCAAGAATAGTATTACAGTGGTGGAAAGGACGATGGAGGAAGACTTGCCATCTGAGGTAGTTTGGGCTGAGGTTAGAAATAGGAAAGGTGAGGTAATCCTGTTAGGAGTTTTCTACAGGCCTCCTAATAGTCCGAGAGACGTAGAGGAAAGTATTGCGAGGATGATTCAGGAGAAGAGTGAAAGTAGCAGAGTGGTTGTTATGGGAGACTTTAACTTCCTAGATATTGACTGAGAAAGCTATAGCTTGAGTTCGTTAGATGGGTCGGTGTTTGTCCAATGTGTGCAGGAGGGTTTCCTGACACAATATGTAGACAGGCCAACAAGAGGTGAGGCTATACTGGATTTGGTTCTAGGTAATGAACCAGGCCAGGTGTTAGACTTGGAGGTAGGTGTGCACTTCGGGGACAGTGACCACAACTCGGTGACTTTTACTCTAGTGATGGAGAGGGATAAGTGTGCACTGCAGGGCAGGAGTTATAGCTAGGGGCAGGGAAATTAAGATGCGGTGAGGCATGACTTAGGATGCGTGGATTGAAAAAATAGGCTTCAAGGGAAGGGCACAAATGTTATGTGGAGCTTGTTCAAGAAGCATGGGTGTCCTTGATAAGTATGTACCAGTCAGGTAGGGAGGAAAGAGTCTTGTGAGGGAGCCGTGGTTTAATAAGGAATTGGAATCCCTTGTGAAAGGGAAGAGGGCGGCCTATGTAAGAATGACGCGTGAAGGTTCAGTTGGGGCGATTGAGAGTTATAAGGTAGCCAGGAAGGATCTAAAGAGAGAGCTAAGAGCAGCGAGAAGGGGACATGAAAAGTCCTTAGTTGGTAGGATTAGGGAAAACCCAAAGGCTTTCTATAGGTATGTCAGGGATAAAAGGATGACTAGGGTAGGTATCGGTCCTGTCAAGGATAGTAGTGGGAAGTTGTGCGTGGAGGCGGAAGAGATTGGAGAGACACTAAATCAATACTTTTCGTCAGTATTCACTCAGGAACAGGACATTGTTGCTGATGTGAATATTGAGTCACAAGTGATTAGAATGGATGGCTTTGAGTTATGTAGGGAAGAGTTCTGGGGAATACTGGAAAGGGTGAAAATAGATAAGTCCCCTGGGCCTGATGGCATTTATCCTAGGATCCTCTGGGAAGCTAGGGAGGAGATAGCGGAGCCATTGGCCTTGATTTTTATGTCGTCATTGTCTACAGGAATAGTGCCAGAAGACTGGAGGATAGCGGATGTGGTTCCCTTGTTCAAGAAGGGGCGTAGGGATAGCCCTAGTAACTATAGGCCAGTGAGTCTCACTTCTGTCGTGGGCAAAGTCTTAGAGAGAATTGTAAGGGATGGGATTTATGAACATCTGGATAGGAATAATGTGATCAAGGATAGTCAGCATTGTTTTGTGAAGGGCAGGTCGTGCCTCACAAACCTTATTGAGTTCTTTGAGAAGGTGACCAAGGAAGTGGACGAGGCTAAAGCAGTAGATGTGGTGTATATGGATTTTAGCAAGGTGTTCGATAAGGTACCCCATGGTAGGCTACTGCAAAAATTATGGAGGTATGGCATTGAGGGTGCATTAGAGGTTTGGATTAGGAATTGGCTGGCTGGAAGGAGACAGAGGGTAGTAGTTGATGGTAAAGGTTCATCTTGGAGTGCAGTTACTAGCGGTGTTCCACAAGGATCTGTTTTGGGACCATTGCTGTTTGTCATTTTTATAAATGACCTGGAGGAGGGGCTTGAAAGCTGGGTGAGCAAGTTTGCAGATGATACGAAAGTCTGTGGAGTTGTGGACAGCGAAGAAGGATGTGGCAGGTTACAGCGGGATATAGATAAGCTGCAGAGCTGGGTAGAAAGGTGGCAAATGGAGTTCAATGTAGCTAAGTGTGAAGTCATTCACTTTGGTAGGAGTAACAAGAAGATGGATTACTGGGCTAATGGTAGGCTACTTGGAAGTGTGGATGAGCAGAGGGATCTTGGTGTCCATGTACACAGATCTCTGAAAATTGCCACCCAGGTAAATAGTGCTGTGAAGAAGGCATATGGTGTACTGGGCTTTATTGGTCGAGGTCATGTTGCAGTTGTATAAGACTCTGGTGCGGCCTCATCTGGAGTATTGTGTGCAGTTTTGGTCGCCATACTATAGGAAGGTTGTGGAGGCATTGGAACGGGTGCAGAGGAGGTTTACCAGGATGTTGCCTGGCATGGTAGGAAGATCGTATGAGGAAAGGCTGAGGCACTTGGGGCTGTTCTCATTGGAGAAAAGAAGATTTAGGGGAGATTTGATAGAGGTGTACAAGATGATTAGGGGTTTAGATAGGGTTGACAGTGAGAACCTTTTTCCGCGTATGGAGTCAGCTGTTATTAGGGGACACAGCTTTAAATTAAGGGGAGGTTGGTATAAGACAGATGTTAGGGGTAGATTCTTTACTCAGCGGGTTGTGAGTTCATGGAATGCCCTGCCAGTAGCAGTGGTGGACTCTCCCTCTTTATGGTCTTTTAAGCGGGCATTGGATAAGCATATGGAGGTTATTGGGCTAATGTAGGCTAGGTAGGCTTCGGTCGGCGCAACATCGAGGGCCGAAGGGCCTGTACTGCGCTGTATTTTTCTATGTTCTATGTTCTATGTTTTGCGTTGAGCTTCAGTGGAACATTGCAGCAGGCCAAGGACAGACGTGTGGGCATGGGAGCAGGATTGTGTGTTGAAGTGACAAGCCACGGGAAGGTCCGGGACCTGACTGCGTACAGACCGAAGGTGCTCAGCAAAGCGATCACCCAGTCAGTGTTTTGTCTCTCCGATATAGAGGAGACCACATTGGAAGCAACGATGCAATAGACCAAATTGAAAGAGGTACAAGTGAAACACTGCTTAATCTGAAATAAGTGTTTGGGGCCTTGGATGGCGAGCATGGTAGAGGTAAAGGGGCAGGTGTTGCACCTTCTGCGATTGCATGGGAAGGTGCCATGTGTGATGGGAGAGGTGTTCGGTGTGATGGGAAGGTGCTGTGTGTGATGGGAGAGGTGTTCGGTGTGATGGGAAGGTGCCATGTGTGATGGGAGAGGTGTTAGGTGTGATGGAGGAGTGGTCTAGTTTGTCCCTGAGGGAACGATCTCTGCGGAATGCAGACAGGGGGAGGGAAGGGGAGATGTGTTTAGTGGTGGCATCGTGTTGGAGTTGGTGAAAATGGCGGAGGAATATTCTTTGCCTGTGAAGGCTGGTGGGGTGAAAGGTGAGAACAAGAGGGACCCTATCCTTGGTCTGGGAGGGGAGGGAGGGGGTGAGAGTCATGGTGCAGGAGATGGACCGCACGCTGTTGAGAGACCTGTCAATTACTGTAGGTGGGAAGCCACAGTTGGAGAAGAAGGAGCATATATTGAGAGCACCATTTTGGAACGTGGCCTCATCAGAACAAATGCAACGGAGGTGAAGGAGCTGAGAGAAAGGGATAGAGTCCTTCCAGGACATAGGGTGAGAAGAGCTGTAGTCCGGATAGCTGTGGGAGTCAGTGGGCTTGTAATGGATATTAGTGGGTAGACTATTACCGGAAATGGAGACAGAAAGGTCAAGGAAAGGAAGGCAAGTGTCGGAGATGGACCAGGTGAAGGTGATGGAGGAATGGAAACTGGAAGCGAAGTTTATGAATTTTCAAGGTCAGGACGAGAGCATGAAGCCGCACTGAAATAGTCATCGATGTACCGATAAAGCAGTTGTGGGAGGGGACCCGGGTAGGCCTGGAACAAGAAATGTTCCACATAGCCCATGAAAAGGCAGGCATAGCTAGGACCCATGCAGGTACCCATTGCTACACCTTTGATTTGGAGAAAATGGGATGAGTTGAAGGAGAAGTTGAGAGAGAGAACAAGTTCAGCCAGGCGGAGGAGAGTGGTGGTGGATGGAGATTGTTCCAAAGCCTCTTTTCGAGAAAGAAGCGAAGAGCTTTCAAGCCGTCTTGGTGTGGGATGGAGTGTAAAGCAATTGCACATCCATGGTGAATAGAAGGTGGTTAGGGCCTGTGAATGTGAAGCTGTCAATGTATCGCAGGGCATCAAAGGAATCCCAGATGTAGGTGGGGACGGCGTGAACCAAAGGAGTAAGGATGGAGTCAAGGTAGGATGAAATAAGTTCAGTGGGGCAGGAGCATGCTGACACAATGGGCCTGCTGGGACAGTCCTTCTTGTGGATTTTGGGGAGTAGGTAGAAACAGGTTGTCCGGGGTTAGGAGACTATGAGGTTGGAAGCTGTGGGGGGGGAGGCATCCGGAGGAAATGAGGTCAGTCATGGTGTTGGAGACAATGGCTTGATGCTCAGTGGTGTGGTCACGCTCCAGGGGGAGGTAGGAGGAGGAATCTGAGAGTTGGCACTCAGCCTCTGTGAGGTAAGAGGTCAGTACACCAGACAACAGAAAAACCCCCTTTGTCAGCAGGTTTGATGACAAGGTTGAGGTTGGACCTAAGGGAGCGAAGGGCAGAAAGTTTGGATGGAGAGAGGTTGGAATGGGTAAGAGGTTTAGAGAAACGAAGGCGGCCAATGCCCCGTCGACAATTGTCAATGAAAAGATCGAGGGCAGGAAATTGTCCTGGAGGGGGTGTCCAATTAGAGGTGGAATGTTGGAAGGATGTGAAAGGATCTGTGGAGCGGGAGGAGGACTCTTGCCCAAAGAAGTGAGCACAAAGACGAAGGCGATGGAAGAAAAGCTCAGCATCATGTCGAGCCCGGAATTCATTGAGGTAGGGATGTAAGGGTACAAAGCTGAGTCCTTTGCTGAGAACAGAATGCTCAGTTCAGAGAGGGGAAGGTCAGAGCGTATGGTGAACACACGGCAAGGGCTGGGGCTGGAAGAGTTGGGATTCAAGGAATTGGGACTTTTGGAAGGTGGAGGGTGGGCAGGGGTGTGGATGAGGGATGTGGAATCTCTCTCCCCTGCTTGACTGCAATTATACAGAAACAATGGAGCACGCAGCACAATAATAATATTTTAGTCAAAAACAGTTACTTAAACCAGATGCATGGTAGGAGCTTCAATGATGAATACTTCCTTCATTGCGATGGAAGGTTTGATGCGTAAACTGATCTTCTCAGAAGATCAGAAAACCATGAGGGTGGGAATCTGACAGTCCATAATTACTCACAATTCTAGACTCAAACAGATGCATGCATCTGTGAGATGATACCCTCGAGCAATGGCATGAATAACAAAAGAGCAGTCAGTTAGTATTATGTCAATGTCATTTCCTTCCTGATGTGCAAATGACAGCAATATGTCACGGGATCCATTACTTCTTCATGAAAAGACTCGATTCCTCTGTGGAATTTTACCTGATTATATTATATTGTATAAGATTAAGCTTAACAGCAATGATGCTATTAACTCGTTAAGTGTCATGGGATCTGTCTACTTCTTCATGAAAAGACTCAATTCTTCTGTGGAATTTTACCTGATTATATTAGATTGTAGCAACAATGATACTATTAACTCTTTATTGTATTTTAGCCTAGCAACAATTAAGTATAACTATGACTATGTGGCAACTGCTCTCTACCAGCTACTTATCAGCTACTTATTGTTTTCTCAGCTAATTAAGTGTTTAACGCGACCTTTAAACAATGCTGACCGAGGCACAGTTTGAGATTCCAGTTCTTTAAACAAATGATGTAATTGCTTAACTTAGACTGTAAGGGATATAAAAGCAGAGCTAAAACAGACAGAACTCACTCTTGTCTTGAAACACAGACAATGAGTCACCCAACCATCCTCTGAACCACCAGGCTTGCAGAAAAGACACATTTGTGCAAAATACGGACCGATCGGATGAAACATACGGACGGCTAAGAGCTTGCTGAAATACGCCTGCCTAAAAGATTCTCGGTTGAGGCACTGCATTCTAGCCTGAAGAAGATACAATCTGAACCAACTAGCTGATACACGCTAGTCTATGAAGATCCCATTTGGGACACTCAGGTATTAAGCTCTGCTTTTATCCTAGGTATCTTTTAAGAACATTCAAAAAGGCTGTAACGATTGTGATTAACTGAAAACATCTGATTGTGAGTATTCAACTTATTATATTGATAAATTTCTATTATATTTTACACCACACACTTCGTATTCGCCGAACCTTTATTTGATAAGATATGTTTACCATTGTGTTGGTATGTTAAGTCTAGAACTTAGCTGAGAAGGCATTAGGATTGACTTAAAGTGAATCCCTCTCACTCCTAGGTGAAAGGATAAACTGAAGGGACCTAGAGACCTGCAATAAACCCAGCCGAGTTTGTAGCTATCAGGACCATACAGTCAATAGGGACCACTGGTAAACTTGACAGGTAACGGCCTCAGGTATATGCCCGAGGTACTGTAGTTTAATCCGGTAGTAACCCATACCTATTGAGGATATCCACCTGAATAACATAACAATTGGCGCCCAACGTGGGGCTCGAGAGATTGCACTATCTTGAACCTCACGGCGTAAATATTATCTTTGTCACCAAATAAACTCCTTCTGTAGGGATATAGCGAATAGTAAAAAAAAAATAAAAGCCCCTCAAAAAGAAAAAGAAAATGGCCAATATACCTGCCTGTTATTTTAGAAATGATTGGGCAGAAATAGTCGCAGCAGGAAACGACAATATAGTCTCCCCACCTAACCTAAGAGGTCAGGAGGTAAGACTGAGGGCAGATGAGTCAGTCCTAGAAGGACTAAACAGACTCAATGGAGAACCTATAGCAGCAAGACTCCGATACAGGTTCAGAATAGAATATGTAGATGGAACTCACCATCACTATGATGGATGCATACCAGCAGATGGAACTGGAAACCCCCTAGAACCAGCCCACCAGCATACCGCTGGCGTTCTACCAGCTCAACATACGGTAACAGTAATTAGAAGAGAAACAGACCTAAGGGGAAGAGAAGTACCGCTAGTACCAGGCATGTCAGAACATGCCTGGGCAGAAGATATAGCTCAGCAAATTATAGTGGCAGCAGACAGAGTGCTCCAAATACCCCAACTAAATAGAGTAGCAGCACAAGTCCTAGTGGCGCAACATGCTGTAGAAAAAGCCCGATGGCTAAACAATAATCCCAGGCCCGGACAAGCCGGACAAGCACCACAACCGGTAGCAGCCCGCCGTGTGTACGGTGATCCCTCACTGAAGAATTTTAAAATCTGCTTCCTAGACTTTCCCTCAGATGACAGAGCAGCAATAAAATATATAATTCAACATTTCGAAAAACTAAAAGCCTTCTTGGAAGGACTAACCCCCCAAGAAAATTCAGATTTATTTAAAGCCCTGGATTGTCCTGCTTTAGATCAGGAACCGCACACCACCATAAATCTAGTTACCATACTCCATGAAGCCCACAACCGGGTATATGGAACCCAAAGAGCAGAAGCAGCCAACAAGATATTCAAAACACTCCTGGAATCAGGGAGAACAATGCTCCAGGTAGCACAATCCGCTGAAGATCTAGAAATAAACTATGTCCAAGTCAGGTCGCAATTATTCAGACAATTCCAGAATGAAGGCCATGCAAACAGGCTCAGGGAAGCCACAAACAGAGCACTAGGACAGGGACAAAACCCATGGCAAGTATTCAGACAAGAATTAATCAACTTAGGAGAAGTCCTCAATCTATCCCTAGATAGAATAGGAAAACAAAATCCCCACGGACCTCAACCAGAAGCCAAGGAAAGGAAATCAGAAAAACCTAAATCAGAAACCCAGAAATCCAAGGCGCAAGGACGCCAACAAAACCAAAGAAAACCATGGACATACCGACCCCAATATGAACCATTGGTTCAGGTAGTGGAAAAAGTCCAACCCAGAAACCAGGGACCTCCCCGACAGCAGCTACCTCCTAGACCAATTCCAGGAGTAAGCCCAAACTATTTAGGGAGAAACCCCATTCCGAATTATCAAGACCCAAGAGCTAGAGGGGGATACCAACCTCCACTACAGCCAGCCCAGCAACCACAACAACCTCGGGAATATAGGCCACCCCAACAAAATTTTAGACCTAGGCCTCCAAATGGACAAGTTCAACAAGAACGATACAACCTGAGACCCAGAAACAGTCAGGGACAAGCAATAACCTCTGGATCAGCCAGAGTGCAAACACAAGGGGACGAAAGGAATACAGAAGGGCAAAGAATCCACCAGACAGGGATGGTGAGAAAACCCAGACAGACAGCAGCAGAACCATGCTACCCTCAAGAACAAGGAAAAATAGAGGGGTATAAACCCCACAGACAGCAATGGCTCACAATAATGCTAGACACAGGGGCAGAAATGTCATTAATGGACAAAAGTTTGGCAGAAAAACTAAACATACCAAAAGTAGGAACAGAACCTTATCAGGGCATAGGAGCACCTGTAAAATGGGCAGATGTAGGAAAAATCAAATTAATCCTAAAAAATGGAAAACAAATAGAGACTAAAGCTCTAATTATAGAAGGTCTAAAAGACCAGGGAGAACCAGTAATATTAGGATGGGAAGACATTAAAGGACACAAACTACTAGAACAAACAGAAGACAAAAGAACAGAAGACTTAAAAGAAATTTTAGATAAAGAAAGCAACCCCAAAATCAGAGCAAAAATAAAACACCTAGTGCAAACTCACTGGGAAATCTGGCAAAAGGACTCATACCATTGCGGTAATCTAAACATTGATCCCACTCCCACAGGAATGGGACACTTCAAAATCAAAAAGAAGTATGGCATCAACAAACCAGAGATAGCTAGGGAAATCCAAAAAGTCATAGAAAGACTTGAGGAACAGGGAGTCCTAATAGAAAAAGGATCCCCATACAATACACCCATAATTGGAATACCAAAGCCTGATAAGCCAGGAAAGTACAGACTTGTCTGTGACTACCGAGACTTGAATTCAGGATCAGTGCCCTTCTCGTCATACTTTAAAGGAGCTCAGACTACATTGAATACCTTAAGAAGGGAGAAATATAAAACTACCCTAGACTTATCAAATGGATTTTGGAGTCATCCAATCCCAAAAGAAGAGTGGCCATATACAGCCATAACAGACACCCTAGGGAGACAATTAGTTTGGACCAGACTCCCTCAGGGATACCTAAACAGCCCAGTAATATTTTCTGCAGAAGTCAGAAAAACAGTACAAAACTTAGCTCCGCCAGGACAAATAGAATGCTATGTAGATGATATTTATATCACTCATGGTGACCTAGAAGAACATTTTGCCTGCCTACATAGAATAATGGAACACCTGTACCATAAGGGATATATAATTGGACTAGCAAAATCCCAGATCGCCAGAGAAAATGTAAAATACTTAGGAGTGGAACTAACCAATGAAGGAAAAGGACTAACTGAAGAATACAGTGAAAAAATAGCTGATATTCAACCTCCTACCAAAATTAAAGAATTACAAGCAATATTAGGCCTATGTAACTATGCCAGAGACTTTGTCCCAGGATATGCAGAAATATCTAAACCCCTGTACAAAAAACTAACCGAGAAAGTATTCTCATGGACTGAAGAAGATCAAAATAACCTAAATGAACTAATCAACCAATTAAATAAAGCAGAAAACATGGGAAAGCATGAACCAGGGAAAGACATTACACTAGAAGTAATTATAGGGCAAGAAAGTGCCACCGTAAGAGTAACCAGTCAAGGACAGAACAAACCCTTCCAATATATCTCTTTAAACTTTACAGAAACAGAGAGGAAATACCCAAAAATAGAAAAAACATGGGTAGCCATAACTAGAGCAGTGGAACCCATCAGAAAAATCCAAGGGGAAGGAAAGATAATTATCCTCACGGAATTGGCAGAATTACAATCCAAACAACAAAAAATAGAAAGGAGCCAAAGGGTCCACTCGGCCAGGTATGAAAAATGGGATATCCTACTAGCTGACCCCACTATAGAAATACAGCCCCTTACAGGAAAAACAGATACTTGGTGGACACCGAAATATAAACTAGCTGCTACCGAAGAAAAAACTGAATTCAATCCAGATATGTACATCTATACAGATGGTAGTGCCCAAAGAGGCCTGGATAAACAAGGTAAAGAAGAAAAATTAACAGGAATAGGAATAGTAATTGGTACAAAACTAAACAATGAGTTCCAAGAAGAAAAGGTCTTAGAAATAAAAGGACCACTGGGAGGTTCAGCCCAGAAAACAGAAGTAAAGGCGTTAGAATTAGCCTTAAAAGAAGCAAGCCAATTTCCTGCAGAACTCCAAATTCTCGTTTGTACAGATAGCTTTTATGCCAGTAGAGGCTATAACGAGGAACTAGATAAATGGAGTGAAAAAGGATTCCATGATTGTAGGAATCACCCCATACAATATAGACAAATATGGGAAGAAATAGCTAGATTAAAAGAAAACCTCCCAAATGTAAAAGTAATACATGTCAGAGGACACCAGAAAGAAGGTGAACACAAAAAAGGAAATGATCTAGCTGACCGAGCAGCCAAAGCCGCAAGTTTGGGAAAAGAATATAAAATAAGAGTAATAACTAGGCAAATGCAAAAAGAGAATCAGGACAAAGAATTGGAAGACTTACTTCAGGGCAAGGAAGTAAAAGGATACCCTAAAAATCAGGACTACTGGGAAGAATCTGATGGGGTAGTCAAAACCAAATTTAAAGATCAAACCACAGAACAGGCTAAGATAATACCCCCTAGGAAAGGGAGAAGAGAACTTATCAAGACGGCCCACGAAGGCTTAGGGGCCGTGCATCCAGGAATAAAAACCACTCAGTCACACCTAAAGCAGAAATACTGGTGGCCTGGGATGAATGCAGAAGTTAAAAGATATTGTAATGAATGCAAAACTTGCCTAAAATATAATATCAAGGGAGGAACTAAAAAAGAACCGAAAATTATTCAGTCACAAAATATGGAGCCCGGGGATAAATGGATAATGGATTTTATCGGCCCATTGCCGACCTCTCACGGGAAAAAGCCATTTAAAAGACCGAATAAATATTGCCTAGTATGTATTGATGAATGTACCGGATTCACCACCCTGATCCCAACAAAGAGTTGTAGGACACAAGATGCTATAGAAGCTAGTGAGTTGATTCTGGTCGCTAACGGGCCTCCCAGAGTAATTCATACAGACCAAGGACCTGGCTTTAAAAACCAGGACTTTAACATGTGGTGTACCGCTCATGGGATACAGCTTGAGTTTAGCACACCTTACCATCCTGAATCGGCAGGAAAGGTAGAACGGAGAAACCAAGATGTCAAACTAGCCTTGGCAAAATTATTGTGCACTCGCAGTGGTAGTTGGAGTCAATGGTTGAAGGAGGTGCAGCTGGCCATCAATAACACACCCATAGATCTCTTAGGAGCAGAGAACCATATAACTCCGCACTATTTGAGATATGGAGTACAAATGAATACAGAAAATAAGCCTGAAATAGAAACCCAAACTAAACTTAAAAAAGAATGGATAGATCTCCTAAAAACTAAAAAAGAAGAATTAAGACAACAAAGGGAACAGAAAATTCAAGAAGACAGAAAATTTTGGCAACCTAAAGTAGGAGATTGGGTACAAGAGAAAAAACAAAATAAATCAGGAAGAGCCTTTAAAGCCCGCTATCATTTGCCTCAACAGATAATCCAAGTAGGAAATAGGACAGTGACAGTCGGGAAGGAAGGTAAAGAAAGGACTTTATCTGTAGATAATATAAGACCAGTTAACAAAGACTAAGAACATGGCAGATTGGATGGCTGTATATTTAGGAGAAGAAGAGAAACACAGGGAACAAATGGAGGGATTTTTTAACCTCCAAGAGAGATGTAAACAGCAGAAATGAAAAAAATTGGAAACAAATATTTAAAGGAAACAAAAAACAAAGAACAAACAATATGGAGTTAGGACAATTAGGGAAAGGCAAAAGGATACCAAAAGTAAAAAAAAAAATTAAAAAAAACCAAGAAAGAAGAGACTAAGACGATTAAACAAAAGAAACTCGCGGCAGAACGCTGCTCTAAGTGTAATATAGTTCAACACACCCTACTATTTATAGTATTAGCCTTTCTAACTATAGGATGGATACTTCAGGCAGTAATAAAGCGCAGCCTGGAATGTAACACAGGTAATAACCCCGACAGCAACAGTAACTCGACAAATTCAGCAGGAATGCCTCTAATAATAGGAGGATTAACCCTATCCAACATGGCCCTAGTAATGTTAGGACTAATTACGATAAATGTTGCGCAAGCTCAAAAATATGAAACTTGGACAGATCCAAGACCCTCAGCAGAAATAATAGGAGAAGAAATTATAGGACACACATACACCTTAGACATAATAGTCTTAAAACAGGAGCTTGTGAATGAAAACCAAGAACAAGATCAAAGAATAGATAATCTTATACAAAATTGGATAGACGAATTACTATCTTATAGTATACAAAATGTTACAACAAATGAAGAAACCTCAGAGAGAGATAGATGGCTCTACTGTTTATACAAAACGTATAACCGTTCAGACTATCAGATCCAGGATCAAAAAACCACTATAACTGCTCCTATCCTATTATTATAAAAATAACACCCATATAATTGGATGCACCGATAAAGCCACACAATGTTATAGCCCATCAGGATACAATACCGCTCTCCTCCAAAACTGCCCAAATGATAATAGAGCAAAAAGAAATGAAACCCATGGACCATGGTCCTGCAAAATTCCCAACTCAGGAAAAGTAGTATATATAGAACACGGTAGATTTAAATGTGGATACACTTATGAAGTTCCTTAGGATAATTACTATGAAAATAATACCAAAAAGTATAACACTGAGGCAGAAAACCCAGATGGAAATCAAACATCTAAATGGAAATCAGTATATCAAGACTGGAAAAAATTAAAATACTTCTTAAAAGACCCACAAAGACAGGGAACTGAAATAAAAGTAGAAAATACAACTCTGTACTGCTACCATTGGGGCAGGATGTACTGCTACAAAACAAAGCAGAATGCCACCTTTTGGGAACAATCTTCTCCTGATAGATGGCTGGTGATAACCACAAATCAAAAAAAGCAGTAACAGCAACGATAATGATAATAATAATAATAATAATAATAGACAACAACAGGCAGAAGCATATATTAAGGATTTATTCAAAAATCAGAAAATACAATGGGAAAACTCAAAAAACCTAATAATAGAAGTGATAACAATCAAAAAAGACCAAGCCTGGCAAATTGCCTTTAATGACCTTAGAAATCAATTAAATGTAATAACTAGACGATGGTTGCATAACACCGTAAGAACAGAAAACAGGACAATAGCTGATTTAACCTCAAGGGTATACAGATCCCACGTGGAAAACAAAGATCAACAACTAAAGATCTCACTAGTAGAGATCAAATCCATCCTCACAAACGAAAATTACGAAACTAAAATAAAACAACCAATTTGGCAAAGCCTAAAAAATGGGTGGCTGAAAAAGGAAAAATGTATTCAAATTAACAATCAGCCTCAACTGATCGAATTCTCTAATTTAATCCTATTAAAACCCTGTGATAATAACACGGTTCAATATGTTAAAAAAAAAGATTGCCAGATAGAGTACTTCCCATCTGGAAATACCTGGCTAACAAACCAGTCAGGAGAATTTAATGTTACGACAGGACATGTCGGATGTAATGGCAAAATTATGAGACAAAACAGAGAAACTTATAAGAACCCGGCAGAAAAAAATTAATCTAAAAATAGAAAAACCCAAACCTGACCTAGAACATTTTGAAAGAATGCTAACCATCTATTCAGAAAAGCAATGGATGGAGATAACCTTCTCGGGCCCAACGGATGACGAGAAGCTAAAGACCCTCCAGAACCTAATATCAAAAGAAAGGAAGGCTGACCAAAAAACTCTACAGGAAGAGATAAAAATATGTGTAGAAGAATCAAGAAAAAATTGGTATGATAACTTGCATATTAATGCAAGGACTATGTCAGTATTACAAACTACTGCAAACATTTGGGTGCAAATCTATGATTGGATTTATTGGATTCTATCATGGCTTGGCCTAGAACAACATACACCGCTCTTAGTGAGACTTATCCTACTCTGGGTGTTTGTGGTCGTAATTTGGCCATTTCTCAAGCCATTAATCAAGGGATTGATTCCAGAACGAAAATAAACCACATTCTGCTTCCTCGACCGGCAAGCATGGATGAAACCACAACCAAATACCAAGAAGTCCTAGACTTCCTGGGAAAACAAAACCAAGACTTACTTGGGACTCTGAACTATTGTGAAGGAACGGGAATTTCTCGAACCAATGTGATATTTTCTCCCACATGAAAGAACAATTTAGCCCTGTAGTCATGCCCGTAAGTCTATGGGACGCCTACTGCCACCACCTACCCATTATAGGAGGAAACATTCTGAAAGGACTCCAGCTCCTTTGGGGCTTGGTAGAATATAAATGGGTCCATTTGACCCTAGGTATAGGACTAATTCTCACAATTATGATTGGCTTTGAATTTAAACGAAGAAAATTTGAAATTACTAAGGGAGAATGGGGATCGTTTTTAACACTGATCTCCTCAACCATAATCATATCTTTTAATTACGAACCAGAATGGGCCATTTCTTGTGCTACCATTCACTTGATTCTAAAGACATTAATTGTCTGTCATTCGGTCTCAACACAGACCTCAAACCAGGATAAACCTTCGTTTGTCCAAACCAAAAACCAAACCAAACCTTTGAAACACAGACGCGACTCGTCTTTGGGTGACGCTAAATCAGAAAAACAAAATAAGTCCAAGCAGCTACCACCTTGGAAGAAACCAAAACCACAGAAAACCTGCGTACCAAAATGGAACCAAAAACTTACATTACTGGAACTCAACAAACCCTCTGCATCTATGCGAAAAAAAAAACAACCTCAATATTCCTTTATCAATATCCAAAAATTAAAGAATGGGTAACTAGAAAGAAGGAAACCAACACCACACGGAATACGGATGGGGGACTGAGCCAAGAACAGTTCTAAAAGAACACAACATTGGACAATGTTTAAATTGTAATGGACGTAAAAAGGCACAGAGACTAATATGCACATTTTGCTCAATGCTATTCGAAGAATTGAATATGAACATATTACTTTCTGTATGCAAACCAACAAAGATGTTGCCAGACCCAGATTTGATCAAAGGGGAACGCATTCGACAAACACCCCTTTCAAAAGAATATATGGTACAGTATGACCGTAGAAGAGGCCATAACCTGGCTGAACACTTAATGATACTCTCCAAAGGAAAATATACCTTTGTGGACTGTCTGAACTATGTTGCAAAACTACAAAAGCGGAATGAAAAAAACCTAACTGACCTAAACATGCTCCGATCCAACATAAAACAAGACGAGTTTAATTACGTAACCAGAGAAGCCAACAGACCGTTACCTCATCCACAAATCGATATGATAACCGAATGGTCAAAATGGACATGGTCACCTAAAGCCATAGAAACGGTGGTAACTTATACATCACCGACCCATGATTGGAAATGGACGGAAAGAGAATATAAGAACCCACCTGGATACAATGACTGCCTCCTGAGGGAACTCCGGAGAAAACACAAAATATCCCCCTACATGGCATGCGAAAGAGACCGCAAACAGGATCTCAAAGACTACCATGAGTACAAAATGAGGATTCTGAATGAAAGACCAAAACGGATGGTCCAACAAACTTCATGGTACAGTTGGAAACACGATGGCTGTCAAGGCCCCGAACCAAAACCAACATGGAAACCAGAGGTCCGGCTCTTTGACCACCAACATGATTGGAAACGAAATCCACTGATGAAATTCGTCGGAACCCCAACAACTGAATCTGATCATGAAACCCGCCATGGGAAGTCTGACTCAGAATGATTTCGCATAATTAAATGAAATGTATGCGTTGATTTAATGTTGCCTTTTCTGCTTTACTCACAATAGCTCTCATAATAAGAGCGTCAACTGCAACAAACTACACCGCTGATGAATAAAGTGAAGATAATAATAATGGAGCGCAGAAAAACGAAAAATTCCTGATACATGCTGCTATTGGTACAACAATCATTGTAGAACTCTGTTCAGCTATCATTTGAACTTTTTAAAGACACATGGGGAAATCTCGCTTTTCAAGAGGGGGATGTCACGGGATCCATTACTTCTTCATGAAAAGACTCGATTCCTCTGTGGAATTTTACCTGATTATATTATATTGTATAAGATTAAGCTTAACAGCAATGATGCTATTAACTCGTTAAGTGTCATGGGATCTGTCTACTTCTTCATGAAAAAACTCAATTCTTCTGTGGAATTTTACCTGATTATATTAGATTGTAGCAACAATGATACTATTAACTCTTTATTGTATTTTAGCCTAGCAACAATTAAGTATAACTATGACTATGTGGCAACTGCTCTCTACCAGCTACTTATCAGCTACTTATTGTTTTCTCAGCTAATTAAGTGTTTAACGCGACCTTTAAACAATGCTGACCGAGGCACAGTTTGAGATTCCAGTTCTTTAAACAAATGATGTAATTGCTTAACTTAGACTGTAAGGGATATAAAAGCAGAGCTAAAACAGACAGAACTCACTCTTGTCTTGAAACACAGACAATGAGTCACCCAACCATCCTCTGAACCACCAGGCTTGCAGAAAAGACACATTTGTGCAAAATACGGACCGATCGGATGAAACATACGGACGGCTAAGAGCTTGCTGAAATACGCCTGCCTAAAAGATTCTCGGTTGAGGCACTGCATTCTAGCCTGAAGAAGATACAATCTGAACCAACTAGCTGATACACGCTAGTCTATGAAGATCCCATTTGGGACACTCAGGTATTAAGCTCTGCTTTTAGCCTAGGTATCTTTTAAGAACATTCAAAAAGGCTGTAACGATTGTGATTAACTGAAAACATCTGATTGTGAGTATTCAACTTATTATATTGATAAATTTCTATTATATTTTACACCACACACTTCGTATTCGCCGAACCTTTATTTGATAAGATATGTTTACCATTGTGTTGGTATGTTAAGTCTAGAACTTAGCTGAGAAGGCATTAGGATTGACTTAAAGTGAATCCCTCTCACTCCTAGGTGAAAGGATAAACTGAAGGGACCTAGAGACCTGCGATAAACCCAGCCGAGTTTGTAGCTATCAGGACCATACAGTCAATAGGGACCACTGGTAAACTTGACAGGTAACGGCCTCAGGTATATGCCCGAGGTACTGTAGTTTAATCCGGTAGTAACCCATACCTATTGAGGATATCCACCTGAATAACATAACAAATACACAAATAATATTTAGTATTGTGTCTCAAAATAATGAATCAACAGCAAACAGAAGAGAAGAAATCTGTTACTAATATTGTGTCACATACCATTGTGTCATACATATACATATCCAAATGATGAGATTCAATTGTGTCATCCACGAATGATTTTCTCTCATTTAATGAAAACTTAGAACAAAGGCATGTGATCAATCAATTGAATTTAACGGACAAGAGGAACCCAAGCTTTGTCCAATATTTAGCATTTATAGTCATAGAGATGTACAGCACGGAAACAGACAAATTCGTGAAGCGTTCCATATTTTTTCAAAGTTTTACCTGCACATCCACTAATATCATTTATTGTATCCATTGCTCCCGATGCGGTCTCCTCTACATTGGGGATACTGGGCGCCTCCTAGCAGAGCGCTTTAGGGAACATCTCTGAGACACCCGCACCAATCAACCACACCGCACCGTGGCCCAACATTTCAACTCCCGCTCCCAGTCTGCCGAGGACATGGAGCTCCTGGGCCTCCTTCACCGCCGCTCCCTCACCACCAGACGCCTGGAGGAAGAACGCCTCATCTTCCACCTCGGAACACTTCAACCCCAGGGCATCAATGTGGACTTCAACAGCTTCCTCATTTCCCCTTCCCCCACCTCATCCTAGTTTCAAACTTCCAGTTCAGCACTCTTCCCATGACTTGTCCGGACTTGTCCGACCTGCCTATCTTCTTTTCCACCTATCCACTCCACCCTCTCCTCCCTGACCTATCACCTTCATCTCCTCCACCATTCACCCATTGTACTATATGCTACTCTCTCCCCACCCCACCCTCCTCTAGCTTATCTCTCCATGTTTCCAGCTCACTGCCTTTATTCCTGATGAAGGGCTTTTGCCCGAAACGTCGATTTCGCTGCTCGTTGAATGCTGCCTGAACTGCTGTGCTCTTCCAGCACCACTGATCCAGAACCCCTTCGGTCCAACCCGTCCATGCCGACCAGATATCCCAACCCAACCTAGTCCCACCTGCCAGCACCCGGCCCATATCCCTTCAAACCCTTCCTATTCATCTACCCATATTCCATGCATTACACCCATCCACCATCACAGTCTCTTTCTGTCATAACTTTAACATGTTCAAATCCATTTCTCTGAATATTTAGTCAACTTTTCATTTAAGTAAGAGGAGGTTATTTGGAATTTCCATCAAAATTTCAAGGTCAACATTATCTGTATGGTGCATAATGTAAGCGAACAGATCTAACTGGAAGAGTCAAATGTTGAGGCCAGGCCTGCAAGCTTTACCTCAAGACAACCCCACCCCCCAACCTAGAAGACTCTTGTTCAAATCTACCACTATTATACCCCCTTCCCATCAACTCCATCACCAATTCTTCTGATATGGGAGGCACTGTCTGTGGCAAAAGGAGGTTCAGCCCCAAACCTGTGAAAATTGACAGGAAAGATCTAAATCCAAAATGTTCCAGTCCCTTGCACAACATTGGTGCTGGGTATACAGCAGGAGTGCCCCAGAATTGATTTTCATCCCAATGATACAGTAGGCATTGGAGGGAGGATAACACATTGCTTCAATGGACTCCTCTTGTGGGCATAGAGAGGATGAAAATAAAATGTATTTTAAACTACAACCAAAAGGCAAACTAACATGATGAAGTATTTTCCTGTTATTGTACTGTATAGCTATGAACATGAAATGAACAGGTGGATGAGTAGGAGAAGAGAGAATTAAAAGGATGGTTTTAATAATGCAACAACAGTAAAATCTGCTTTAAAGAAACAAAAACAGAAATTGCTGGAGAAACTCAGCAGGTAGGTCAGCAACTGTGGAGAGAGAAAGCAGAGTTAATGCTTCAAGCCAAGTAAACCTTCTCCAGAACTGATAGTGGCTAGGAAAAAGTGGTATATATACTGAAAACAAGGGAGTGTTGATGGGAGGGTCAATTAGGGCGATGGTGGTGGAAGGTGTGAGTGGATAGGTGGAAATGGAGCCCAAAGAGAGAGAGTAGCAATTAGGCTGACAAAAGAGATGGATGATAGTATGCCAGGGAAAAAGAAAAAAAATGATTAGAAGGACCATAAGTGGGCGAGAATAGATTGGTTGTGCTGAAAGTAGACCTGGAATGTGGGGCAAGGAAAGGAGGTGTGGATCAGTTTCGAAAATTACAGAACCTAATATTGAGTCCTGACAGCTGCACAGTCCCCAAGTAGAAAATGAGATGCTGTTCCTCCAGCTTTTATTGGGTTTCACTGGAGCTCTGCAGCAGGCCCAAGAAAGAGATATTGGCAAGGTGGTGCATTAAAATAGCAGGAAACAGGAAACTCAAGGTTATTTTTGCAGACAGAGTCCTTCCTAAAAACGTTGAGCAGCTGTACCTGTTTTATTTGGTGAGAAGCACTCTCTGAGTGTAAAAATTGTGATGCTTTCTTCACTGTTCCAAAAATCGCAGCTCGTAAAATACTGCGTGATGGAAATGGGACATGAAGGATTCGGTGCCAGGTTTGCTGACCTGCACTTATCATCAGTGGAGTTTCATTAAATCAGAGCTTTGAGACTATAAAATGTTGTTAGCATGAAATCTTGGCTTGGAAGCTTCCCTTTCTTTAGTTCTTAGTTTAACTCTGAGAAAAGTAAATAAATAATGATATCTATTTATTCAAAAGAATGTTTTATGAAGACAATGACTAGGAAACAATTTAAGCTTTATTTACACTACAATCTTAGCCTTGGTGCAAAGCAGTTGACCTTCACATTAGTGCTAACAATATGGGGAAAAAGTTACTGTGGGAATATCCCACCATTTGGGAAGGTGACAGAATCAAACTGACCATTGTTTACACTACACTCAATAAAGGCAGTGGAAAGTAAAACCAGATGGCTTATTGGAAGAACTGCTTCGCACTGAGTGGATTTAAAATTACTCCAAGATGGAAATCCAGTGTCAGTCTGACTTGACAAAAATAGGAACCAACTAAGGCTAACAAGGTAAATTAGAGAAATGATTAGATCCATGGTAGGGGAATACAAATTGACCAAAAAAAACCAACAGACCAGAGGATTGGGAACAATTTAGATTCCATCAAAAGGGACAAAGGGACTGATTTTGAGGGAAAAGTAAATTATGAGGTCAAGTAAATAGGGTTGTAAAAGCTTCTATTGGTGCGTGACGAGAGAAAGGATATTGAAGACAAACGTAAGTCCCTTCCAATCAGAAACAGGAGAAGTTATAATTGGGAACAAATGATGGCAGTCTAATTAAATGCATGTTTTTCGGTTCTGTCTGCACAAAAGAGGAAATAGCATCACAAAAAATTTGGGGAACAGAGAGAAAAGTAAACCAGCAGGGGGAACTGAAGGAAATTAGTGTTAATAGAGAAATGGAGTGGACAAGATTCATAGGATTAAAGGCTGATAAATCCCCATGGCCCAATATTCTACATATTAGAGTACTTAAGGATGTCTTTAGAAATAGTGGATGCATTGGCGGTCTGGAACAGTTCTTATGGATTGGATGGTAGCAAATGTAGCCCATGATTTATAAAGGGAGGAAGAGAAAAAAAAATTATAAATTGGTTAGCCTTACTTCAGTAGTACAGAAAATATTTAATAGTAGAGCACTTGGAAAACAGTGACAGGATCAGACAGAGTCAACATGAATTTATGAAAGGGAAATCATGCTCAACAAAATCTATTGAAAGTTTTTGAGGATGTAACTGATGGAGTTTATAAGTGGGAGTGATTTAATTGGACTTTCAGAAGGCTTTCGATAAGGTACCATATAAGAGATTATAAAATTAAAGTGAATGGGGTTGGGGGTAATGACAACTCATGGATGGAGAATTGTTTGGCAGACAGTAAACAAACAAATAAACGGTCATTTTCTGACTAGCCACCAGTGAGCAGAGGGACACCACAGGGTTCAGTGTTTGGACTCCATCTATTCACAATGTATATTAATGATTTAGATGAGGGAACAACATAGAATCTCTCCAAGTTAACAGATAACATAAAGGGTGGGAGGGTGAACTGTGAGGAAGATAAAGAGATGTACAATTTGGACAAGTTGAGTGAGTGGGCAAATGTATGGCAGATGAAATATAATGTGGAAAAAAACTGAGGTTATCCATCTTAGTAGCAACAGAGCAAGGTGGATTATTATCTGAATGGCAATAGATTGGTTAAGGATGAGATGCAATGAGAACAATGAGTCCTTGTACAACAAACACTGAAAGTAAGCAATGCAGGAGCAGCAGGCAGAGAAGATGACTGAGAGTATGTTGGCCTTCACAGGAAGAGGATTCAAGTACAGGAGTAAGGCTACCTTGTTGCAACTGTATAGGGCTGTGGTGAGACACACAAGAATTCTCCTTATCTGAGGAATGATGTTTTGGCTATTGAGAAGTGCAACAAAGGTTTATCAGACTGATTCCTGATGCAAGGCATGAAGGAAGACTGGATTGATTAGGAATATATTCTCTGGAGTTTAGAAGAATGAGGGGTAATCTCACATAAGCCAATAAGATTCTAAGAGAACTAGCCAGAATAAGCACAAAGAGAATGTTCCTGCTGACTTGAGAGTCCAAAACATGGGGTCGCAGTTTAAGGATGCTGAGTAAGCCACCTAGGACTGAGATGAAGACAAATTTCTTCACCCAGAAAGTGGTAAGCTTATGGAATTATTCTCCTCTGAAAGCTAATACCTGATGAAGGAGCAGCGCTCCAAAAACTAGTACTTCCAAGTAAACCTGTTGGACTATAACCTGGTGTTGTGTGATTTGGCACCTCCAAATCATGACATCTCCACAGGAAGCAAAACACTGAATGTTTTCAAGAAGGAGTTAACTAAAATTCTCACAACTAAAGATACCAAAGGGTATGAGGAGAAAGTGAAAACAGGATACAGGTAGCTCTTCCATAATGTGATGGCAGTGTGCTTGTACAACTGAAAATTATAGAAAAATCACACTTCAGAAACAGCACTTAAACTGTTAGTAATATAATCATGTTAAAGCTGACGCATTTTGAAAGTCCACACTTTATAAACAGTGTCCCCAATTTGTCAATTGCATTACAGTGAACTTGTGTGAATGAAACGCTCATTATAGCAGAATGACATGTGTTAAGTTCAATGATCAGCGATGATCATAATGAAAGCTGAAGCAGACTCAAAGGTAGGAATAGCCTTGTCCTGCTCCTGTTTTCTGTGATTCTATGTTTGACTTCAGAGTCAAGGTGAACGTGACACACTTGTCTATATTCAATCATTTTTTGGAAGTTTTACATTCTGACATTGTAGTGAAACCATTCTGTATGGTATTGATCACATTTGATAACTTTGGTTTATTAGTTTTGCCAGTGAGAGAAAGGTAGAAACAAAATTTTGCAGCCTTTTTTTATACAAAAAGCCTGGGTATACTGCTGGTCTCCTTGCACATCTGACAAGAAACTGCACAGAAACAACATAAATAAACAGACTACATTTGTCTATTTATCTTCCCATTTTTCAGTGTCGTTGAAGGACCCCAGTATGTAATTTATTGCCAGTGAGCAGGAATACTCAATAATCCCTGTGGGCACTAACAAAGGTTTAATTAACATTTAGTCGACTCAGGATTAGCAGGAGTGGAGCCCTATTACACCTCTCCCACACTCACCACTGGAATCCCTAAACAAATACTTTTGAAAAGAGTTCACACAGTAGACTGGATTTTAACAATGTATACAGAATTTATCCTGCTGGGAACATTTGCCAGGACCTAGAGGTCACCAGGCCCCTAATTACATTTTCACTGGGAATCATCATCACTGCTCCATGAAAATTTGTCTGATTTCCTAACTATGTGCCCCATCAACATGGTTTTTCTCTGGTGTAAGAGAAGGAAATTAATAGGGTGACTGGCCAACTGTTTGCTGTGTCTCAGGCCACCATTGTATTTACCAGTAGGTGGCTCTACAACTCCAAGACCAGGGATACTGTACTGAGATTCTGGCTGGATACTGTATTTTCTGACAGGTCTAAAGTCATTTGCATTGGGACACCTGAGTGTAACAGATATCGCTTCGCAATGAGAGACATCTCCATTATCAGCATTTAATATTGTTCTGTTTTTTTAATTTTCTTTTCAAACGTGGATAAATTCCCAGGATCTGATCAGGTGTACCCGAGAACTCTGTGGGAAGCTAGAGAAGTGATTGCTGGGCCTCTTGCTAAGATATTTGTATCATCGATAGTCACAGGTGAGGTGCCAGAAGACTGGAGGTTGGCAAACGTGGTGCCACTGTTTAAGAAAGATGGTAAAGACAAGACAGGGAACTATAGACCGGTGAGCCTGACCTCAGTGGTGGGCAAGTTGTTGGAGGGAATCCTGAGGGACAGGATGTACATGTATTTGGAAAGGCAAAGACTGATTCGGGATAGTCAACATGGCTTTGTGCGTGGGAAATCATGTCACACAAACTTGATTGAGTTTTTTGAAGAAGTAACAAAGACGATTGATGAGGGCAGAGCAGTAGATGTGACCTATATTGACTTCAGTAAGGCGTTCGACAAGGTTCCCCATGGAAGACTGATTAGCAAAGTTAGATCTCATGGAATACAGGGAGAACTAGCCATTTGGATACAGAACTGGCTCAAAGGTAGAAGACAGAGGGTGGGGGGTGGAGGGTTGTTTTTCAAACTGGAGGCCTGTGACCAGTGGAGTGCCACAAGGATCGGTGCTGGGCCCTCTACCTTTTGTCATTTACATAAATGATTGGGATGCGAGCATAAGAGGTACAGTTAGTTAAGTTTGCAGATGAGACCAAAATTGGAGGTGTAGTGGACAGCGAAGAAGGTTACCTCAGATTACAACATGATTTGGACTAGATGGGCCAATGGGCTGAGAAGTGGCAGATGGAGTTTAATTCAAATAAACGTGAGGTGCTGTATTTTGGGAAAACAAATCTTAGCAGGACTTATACACTTAATGGTAAGGTCTTAGGGAGTGTTGCTGAACAAAGAGACCTTGGAGTGCAGGTTCATAGCTCCTTGAAAGTGGAGTTGCAGGTAGATAGGATAGTGAAAAAGGCGTTTGGTATGCTTCCCTTTATTGGTCAGAGTATTGAGTACAGGAGTTGGGAGGTCATGTTGTGGCTGTACAGGACATTGGTTAGGCCACTGTTGGAATATTGCATGCAATTCTGGTCTCCTTCCTATTGAAAAGATGTTGTGAAACTTGAAAGGGTAAAGAAAAGATTTACAAGGATGTTGCCAGGGTTGGAGGATTTGAACTACAGGGAGAGGCTGAACAGGCTGGGGCTGTTTTCCCTGGAGCGTCGGAGGCTGAGGGGTGACCTTATAGAGGTTTACAAAAATTATGAGGGGCATAGATATGATAAATAGACAAAGTCCTTTCCCTGGTGTCGGGGAGTCCAGAACTAGAGGGTATAGGTTTAGGGTGAGAGGGGAAAGATATAAAAGAGACCTAAGGGGCAACTTTTTCACGCAGAGGGTGGTACGTGTATGGAATGAGCTGCCAGAGGAAGTAGTGGAGGCTGGTACAATTGCAACATTTAAGAGGCAGCTGGATGGGTGTATGAATAGGAAGGGTTTGGAGGGATATGGGCCGGGTCCTGGCAGATGGGACTAGATTGGGTTGGGATATCTGGTCACCATGGGCAGGTTGGACCGATGTACATGCTGTACATCCCTATGACTCTAAATGAATTCCTTGTATAGACAGACGTGGATGCTGAAGGCTACGGCAACTTCTATTGCCCAAATAATACCACCCTAATTGCCCATGACTGAAAGGCTTGTTAGGTGATTTGGACAATTAAGGGTATGGAATGACAGAGGCCAGGGCAGGTAAGGAAATCCTTCACTAAAGGCCATTCGTGAACGAGGTAGGATTTTACAACAACCACCACATGGTCACCATTGGAGTAGCTTTTTAAGTACTGAATGTTGTTAAATTTATTTTCATCACCAGCAACGGTAGAATTTGAACCAAGGTTCACAGGGCTTTAGTCTGGGATACTTTATTGCTAGTCCAATGACATAACTGCCACAATGTCACCTACTCCCCACAGCCACTCCTCAACACCACAGAGATCAGTGTGGGAGCAGTCACAGGCAAAAAGTGTGACATTCTCCAAAAAGGGAATTTAGACAAAAGACTATGGTTCAAATACTATTTCTCTCATTATGAAATTTGTAAGCTTAGGATCTTAGACAAGGGGTAAAGGGTTCTTATAGAGTCATACTGTGTAGAAAGAGGCCCACCATGAATATGCTGGCCAATAATCACCAAACTAAACTAATTTTATTTACTTGAATTAGCCATACAGGAGCTCAAACAAATGATCATGTAACACTGCATGAATGTAGGTCATGGACTCTTTTATAATCTGCATTAGGTGTTTGACTCATCCTCCAGTCAGGAGGTTAGGTATCAGTGAATTCCCAGGTGTACCATCGGCTTTTGTTCTTTCTCATTCAAACATTCTAATCCATCGACTGTTCCCTCTTCAATTCACTTGCTAGACTCTTTGAATCAGAGTAATCTGTGTAGGTACCTTCCAGTGGTTGTCACGGCTACTCTGTTTAAGGTGACCTGTCCCATCAAGTTTCTCTTTTACTTAGCTTACCTAATTCCAACTTTTAACAATAGTTTTTTTAACTACTTACATTGCAATTATTGTCATTAACATCATTATCATCATCTCTCCCCAACTCCTCAAAATCCGAATTCCACAGTTTGCCTGGAAGTCTATCTGGTCAGCCCAATCTGACTAACTTGAATTTCATTCTAGATTAAATTGGTGCTGGAAAAGCACATAAGTTTAGGCAGCATCCGAGGAACAGGAAAATCGATGTTTCGGGCAAAAGCCCTTCATCAGGAATCATTCATTCAGTATTCCATGTAGTCTGGGTGTGTCTGCACCACATAGAGTCACAGAGATGAAGAGCACAGAAATAGAACCTTCGGTCCAACTAGATATCCTGACCTAATCTAGTCCCATTTGCCAGCACTTGGCCCATATCCATCTAAACCCCACCTATTCACATACTCATCCAGATGCCTTTTAAATGTTGCAATTGTACCAGCCTCCACCACTTCCTCTGGCAGCTTATTCCATACACGCACCACCCTATGCATGAAAATTTTGCCCCTTAGGTCCCTTTTATAGCTTTCCCCTCTCACCCTAAATCTATGTCCTCTAGTTCTGGACACCCCACCCCAGGGAAATGACTTTGTCTATTTACTGTATCCATGCCGCTCATGATTTTATAAACCTATATAAGATCACCCCTCAGCCTCCAGGGAAAACAGCCCTAGCCTATTCAGCCACTCCCTGTAGTTCAAATTCTCCAACATGGGAACATCCTTCTAAATCTTTTATGAACCCTTTCAAGTTTCACAACTTCCTTCCAATACGAAGGAAACCAGAATAGCATGTAATATTCCAAAAGTGGCTGAACTAACATCCGATACAGCTACAACATGACCTCGCAACTCCTATACTCAATACTCTGATCATACACAATCTCATTTCTTGGCTTGAATAAGAATCAATACCTCCTTGTTTCTTTTGGACTTCAGCTGCCCTGACAATACATATGCATTCTTTCGGTCTGGTCCTTTAAGGACTGTCGCCTCTGCTTGTTTTTCTCTTATCTGTACTGTCAAACACCAGTTTTTTTTCTTGTGTTTTGAGCTCACTACTTCTGCTTTTTGAATTTGAGGTTTGCATTATCCACATTGTGTATAAAATTATAGTACAGAATCTTTGCTGGCCCCGCATAAATGTTGGCTTATTCTGTTGACTTTCATCCTTGATTTTTTAGATCTTTTCCTTTTTCAAATGGCTGCCCTTTGTCAGAGATTTTCCCTTTGTGGAGCTTCTTCTGTTTAGAGTCATAGAGTCATAGAAATGTACAACATGGAAACAGACCCTACGGTCCAACCTGTCTATGCCAACCAGTTATCCGAACCCAATCTGGACCCACTTGCCAGCACCCGGCCCATATACCTCCAAACCCTTCCTATTCATATACCCATCCAAAAGCCTTTTAAATGTTGCAATTTTACCAGCCTCCACCACTTCCTCTGGCAGCTCATTCCATACGTACACACCCTCTGCGTGAAAACATTGCCCCTTTGGTCTCTTTTATATCTTTCCCCTTTCACCCTAAGCCTATACCTTCTAATTCTGTACTCCCCCACCCCAGAGAAAAGACTTTGTCTATTTATCCTATCCATGCCCCTCATGATTTTATAAATTTCTATAAGCTTACCCCTCAGTCGCCGGCCCTGCAGGAAAAACAGCCCCAGCCTGTTCAGCCTGTCCCTATAATTCAAATCCTCCAACCCTGGCAACATCCTTGTAAATCTTTTCTGAACCCTTTCAAGGTTCATAACTTCTTTCTGATAGGAAGGAAACCAGTATACACACAATATTCCAACAGTGGCCTAACCAATGTCCTGTACAGCCACAACATGACCTCCCAGCTCCTGTACTCATTACTCTGACCAATAAAGGGAAGCATACCAAACGCCTTCATCACTATCCTGTCTATCTGCAACTCCACTTTCAAGGAGCTATGAACCTGCACTCCAAGGTCTCTTTGTTCAGTAACACTCCCTATGACCTTAGCATTAAGTGTATAAGTCCTGCTAAGATTTGCTTTCCCAAAATGCAGCACCTCACATTTATTTGAATTAAACTCCATCTGCCACTTCTCAGCCCATTGGCCCATCTGATCAAGATCCCATTGTAATCTGAAGTAACACTCTTCGCTGTACACTACACCTCCAATTTTGCTGTCACCTGCAAATTTACTAATCATACCTCTTATGCTCATATCCAAATCATTTATATAAATGATGAAAAGTAGTGAACCCAGCATTAATCCTTGTGGCACTCCACTGGTCACAGGCCTCCAGTCTGAAAAACAACCCTCCACCATCACCCTCTGTCTTCTACCTTTGAACCAGTTCTGTATCCAAACGGCTAGTTCTCTCTGTATTCCGTGAGATTTAATCTTGCTAACCAGTCTCCCATGGGGACCCTTGCTGAATGCCTTACTGAAGTCCATATAGATCACATCCACTGCTCTGCCCTCATCAATCGTCTTTGTTACTTCTTCAAAAAACTCAATCAAGTTTGTGAGACATGATTTCCCACGCACAAAGCCATGTTGACTATCCCAAATCAGTCCTTGCAAATACATATACATCCTATCCCTCAAGATTCCCTCCAATATCTTGTCCACGACCGATGTCAGGCTCACTGGTCTACAGTTCCCTGTTTTGTCCTTACCACCTTTCTTAAACAGTGGTACCATGTTAGCCAACCTCCAGTCTTCCAGCACCTCACCTGTGACTATCGATGATACAAATATTTCTGTAAGATGCTCAGTAATCACTTTCCTAGCCTTCCACAAAATTCTAGGATATACCTGATTAGGTCCTGGGGATTTATCCATCTTCATGCGTTTCAAGACATACCGACTTCCTCCTCTGTAATACAGAAATATTTCAAGCCATCGCCATCTATTTCCCTACATTCTATATCTTCCATCAACCTATTACGCATCTTTAAACCAGGTAGGACTTGAATTGCAGTCTCCAAGTTCAGAGACAGAAACACTCTCACTGCACCACATGACCCCTTCAGTTTCTGAGTCAATACCCTGTGCTGGTTTGCAGCATTTTCTGAAATGCCCTTCATTTTCAGGTCTGCCTGCTGGACACTCATTGAGTTTGTGTGTTGACTCATCAGGTTTGGATAAAGTCACCATTGTCCTAGAGGGCTGTTCTCCCATTAGACAAAGAGAGAGAGAGATGTTTCGTGGTGTTTTAGTCTGAGGGTCATCACACCTCAGGCAAGGGACAAAGTCAAGAAGATGGAACCTTCATGGTGACCACAACCAGTGCAGGAATTGAACCCACACTGTTGGCATTGCTCTGCATTGAAAACCAGCAATCCAGTCAACTGAATTAAACCAAACCTCTTGTTGGCCTATACCAGAGGTTAAATATGATAATCTAGTCCATGATGTTACTTCCTGCTCTTTTGGAATTTTGGCAGACTTTCAGGAAGGTGACAATGCCATCTTGAGGCCGATCCATCCAATTGAATTTCTTCTAAAAATAAACTGATTCCAGGCTCTGACCTCAGCATTAATAGCATATTGAATATAGCATGAGCTTCTCCTTTAGAATCTTAGAATTTTACGGTACAGAAGAAGGCCATTCGAACCATCGTGTCTGTAATGACTACTAAAAGAGCTACACAGCTAGTTCCATTCTCCAGATCTATCTCTAAGTTCATTACTTTCAGATATATACATCCAGCTCTCTTTTGAAATCTCCTATGGAATCCAGTCCCACCACTTTCTCAAGCAGCACATTAACAGAGAGTTGTTATTAGGAATTAGAAATAAGTTTCTCCTCATCTCACTCCTAGCTCTCTTGCTGACAATCTTGAAATTGTGAGCCCTAGTTACGGACATATCAACAAATGGAAACAAAATATCTTTTTGACTGAAGAAAATCACAAAACCTTTCATCCCTGACATTTAATATCATGCAATGTCTTATTAACTCATCTGTTACATGCCATATCTGTAGCATCCAGCTACTGTGTATAAATCTGTCAAAAACACTTCAGTTGATTTCTTTTGGTGCTGGGAATTTTGATTAAATCCCATTCTCTCTATGGCCACATTCAACTTTATACTGAAGTATGTGTCAAATGTTTCAAAATTAAGCTTCGAAGTTGGTATTATTTTCTTCTACATCCTGCTCCATAAGGACATCATCAGGTGAGGTGCCAACTGCATACAGAACATATGAGCTTTCCAGAGCTCCCACTTCTGCCTTCATTGTGGATCTTCAGCATTTCAAATTGCTGTACCTCACTGAACTGGGTAATTACTACAAAATGTTTCCTTTCCTTGTTCGAAACCTTCCAATTAATTCTGATTGGCCTTTGGTGTGCTTCCATGATGCTGTTTTGTCTTCAAAGTCTACCAAAGATCTGTTTTTTGGAGATATCTCTCTTTTCTCGATGTGCCTCTTGGGCTGTGATCTGACTTCACTTCAATGATTTTGAAGTCTCCCTCATTGTCACATACTCTAACATGGTTCTTGTTCTCAATAGACTTTATGAGCGTATTACACCATCTTTTGTTTCTCTAGCTGTTGGGTGTTCACACTCATTGAGGCTGCTTTATTTTACTAGGCTGTCACTCTTCTTGATTTCTAAGGCTTTCGCACTCTTTACATTAATGTAACACTCTTAATGCACAGATCTATGTTGCTCAATACAGCTCTCTAGTGCTGTAAGTTAGAACATAGGAGCAGGAGCAGGACATTCAACTAACAAACTTACTCCACCCTTCCCAAGACTACTCCCATGATTAATTCAAAGCTCTCCTGAATTGAACACACTACATTTAAAATACTAAAAGCAGTTTTATACACTAACAAGGATTACCTGTGTGAAAATATCAGTTGGTTACACCATTTTCTTTCCAAATCAGTGTAATGTTTCCAGGAAACAAATTGCAGACAGACTTAGTGAATTAGTAATCTCCTCTCGTCCAGGTAAAGCATTTGTGAAAGATCCTCATGACAGGAGAAAGTGTCTTATCGTTCTACCTTACTTAAAGATGACCGTAAGCATTAAGCCATAGTGGCAGACCAACAACAATTAGAATGAAAGAAAATGCTGGAGAAACTCAGCAGGTCTGGCAGCATCAGTGGACAGAAAAACAGAGACAATGTTTTGAGTCCACTGATTCTTCATCAGAACAATTACAATGTGTTAGGTACAGATAATGCTATTGCTGCAGTCAATAAATGCACTTAGCCAACAACAGATGTGGTTTGATGCCACTGTGCAACAGCTGTCCAGAATTTCTTCTCATCTGAGAAGAACATTGGCATAGATGACAGGACATCTGGTTCCAACAGCTAATCCATACCCTAGAACTAAAGATAGATGACCAATGAGATGCTACAATACTACAATGCTGTCAGCTAGGGAGCTGTGAAGAACTTAAACAAATGCAGAATATTGATGCAGCGCACAAACAACTAAGCAAAAGGCAGTTTTCAGGAGATGACCAAGCTTTCCATTTTTTTAACATCAAATGCTATATAAATGTATAAGGCAATGCAATGTTTTTAGAAGTACATTCCGAAAAGCTAAGATAGACAAAAAACATAGTGCCAAAACATTACCACTATACATACTAAAAGACAGGTACTCAGCAATAACATTCCACTGTATAATGTATGAGAAACCATCTCTCAGCACATATGGACCAACAATTCTGTGTATTGATGGAATTACACTGCAACGGCAATTTGTAAGCTTATTGGGACTTTCTGATATCTTCTTCTTGGCAGATGCCAATGGGCAGGATAACCAACATACTGTCACAAACTCATGAGATTCAAACTGCGCCCATTACAGTGGAACAGATCATACATGGTGCAATTGTATCAGTTGAAGATATTCTCAAAGTTGTTCAGATACATTTTGAGGCGAGTGAGAGTGAACAGTTGCAATTGACAAATGCTAAAATAAGCAAATACAGAGTTGCAAAAAAACATTTTCCAGGGATAGCCTAATATTAATGATGTTCCTGAGGACATTTGTTCATTCGGCCATGTAGAGAGAAACCTGATATTTAGACGTGCATCATTTTCAAAAGGAAATAGGTTTTAATTTTAAAAAGCAGGGTTTTTGTTCAAGAAAAGCATTCTTTCCTGATGCACTTTGAAGGAAGTGGTCAAAAAGTGTGGTGCTGGAAAAGTACAGCTGGTCAGGCGGCATCTGAGGAGCAGGATCATATTCCTGATGAAGCTCTTGTGCTCAAAATGAGCACAAGAGCTTCATCAGGAATATGATCCTGCTCCTTGGATGCTGTCTGACTGGCTGTGCCTTTCCTGCACCACAGTTTTCAAATCTGATCCCCAGCATTTGCAGTTTTCACTTTCTCCTCGTACTTTGAAGAAAGACTATCAAATTGCAAAACATTCAAATGTGACACCAGGCAAAGTAGAGTTGAAGACCAATATTTTCCCATACAAGCAGAAAAGACTGGATGTTTGCACACAGATGGGAAATAGGAGCTGGTGGGCTTTAGGGTCAGAAACTTGTCTCTGGTAGGAACTTCAGATTTTCACAAGTGTCAACCTTTAATTGGGATGGAGACACGTTTCCCACCCACTTAGAGCAAAATGAATGAGGTGGAGCAGGTGGCATTCAGTTCCTTGCAACCATCACGGAGGCTGTCAGTTGTCCAATAGGAAAGTCTGCTGCGTGTGCCAAAGCCTTCCACAGCAGCAGAGAGAAATGAGGTTTCTCAGAAAAGACCTGAGACAGGAACCTTTCACTTCATTGATGCTGGCCTGGAATCGATTAGTGGATGCTTAACAGATCAATAACCATATGTTAAATTAGGCATGAAAACATTTTCTAGAGATTTACATGGGCATTATAGTAAATTTGTAGTTTAGCACATACCTGAGTTTCCACGTTTTCCCCTTTATGACCCTTTTGTCTAGAAGTCAGTTTCCAACCGGGGAAGGACCCAGTACTTTATTTTAGTTTAAACCCATGATCAAATCACCCATTCCATCATATAAACAACAAATTACAACAAACCGCTCTTGTTTGTTTCAAACAGACCTCCACCAAATCATCTGTTTCACCAATTAAAAGAGCAACTAATGAGCACTGTCTGTCGGGATAAAGAGGGGGAAGAATTAAATTAAAATAGAGTGGAAAGGGAGAATGCTGCTCTTTTTTCAAAATCAAAACTGTTTAATGTGCTGTGACAGACCTCTGGAGCAGATAGGATCTGAGCCTAGGCCTCCTGTCTCAGAGGCACTATCACTACACCACAAAAGCCTCTCCCATCCCCTCTTTCTTTTACTTTGGTTTTAGTAAACCTCCTTACAGTCCATGTCACTGAGTAAACATTTACCAAGTTACAAGCACTACCCACCCATCAGTGATGTGATTACATAGCTCTGAATTTTAGCACTACCAAAACAGCAGTGTTACTACTTCTTTACTTTATTCCCCAGCACCAAATAACCTCCGCCTCCAATTAAGTGATCAATATACATGCACAGCCTCTCAGGAATATTGCAATGACAACAAAAGCAAGAGAACGGTAGGGAGACAAGAGAGGAACTAAACTGAAATGGATTTGGAGGGGAGAACACATCTGTAAAACATGAGGTCCAAAATCACAGTATGCTTTCAATTAAGTCTGGAGCAGTTCTATTTCACCCTTTAATGGACCTACGTTTTTAACATTGACAGTGGAAGCTAAAGGAGGGAAAGTTATCTACACAGTCACTAGCATCACAGATCCAACACCAAGATCATGGCGTACAGAGTTGTGACACAGTCAGTGTGAGCGGCTCAGGATTAGATTACTTACAGTGTGGAAACAGGCCTTTCGGCCCAACAAGTCCACTTCGACCCGCCGAAGCTCAACCCACCCATTCCCCTACATTTAACCCTTCACCTAACACTACGGGCAATTTAACATGGCCAAGTCACCCAACCTGCACATCTTTGGACTGTGGGAGGAAACCGGAGCACCCACAGGAAACCCACCGGTTTCCACCCTTCTAAACAGCTCTGTGATATGGACTGTCTACAGCAGATACCTCAAGCCATTGGAAACTTACCACCAATGCTGTCTGTGCAAGATCCTGCAAATCCCCTGGGAAGAAAGACACATCAACACCAGCATCCTCGACCAGGCCAACATCCCCAGCATCGAGGCACTGACCACATTTGATCAGCTATGGAAGGCTGGGCACATCGTTCACATGACTGACATGAGACTCCCCAAGCAAGTACCGTGCTCCCATCTTCAAAATGGCAGAAGAAACCCAGATGGATAGAGAAAGCGCTTCAGTGATACCCTCAAGGCCTCACTGGCCAAGTGTGTCATTCCCACAGACACCTGAGAATCATTGGCCCAAGACTGCTCAAAGTGGAGGTGTAGCATCTGGGAAGGCGTTGAGCACATTGAGACTTGTCGTCGGAAAACAGCGGAAGCCAGGCGAAAACAGCAAAAGTGGTGCGCTGCCACCCCAATGTACCACCCACCCCTTCCTGTGACCGAGGTGAAACAGAGTTTGCAGTAGCCACATTGGTCTGTACAACTATCTACAGTCTCACCCTGAGTCTGAAAGAGAGTCATCTTCATCTGCGAGGGACAACCAGTGATGACGTTTGCAGTATGGGACCTGCTAATTTTGAAGTTACTGCAGCAAGGGTAGATTTCAGTAATGAGTTCAGTCCTTTATTAATCAAAGAGAAAGGAAAGAAAGTAAATCTGCAAGCAAAAATTGACTTCATTAAATATGAAATAATTGCAGTTGTTAATATAGTTTAACCAGTAGGTGGCATTTGCAGGTCTCTTGCCAATTTAAGCAAAGGTTGACAAATATTCATAAAACTTCCGTTAATACAGGAAACACCCAATCCCCAGTGAAGAGTGATAGATTGTTTCAGACTCAAGTCACTGGATGTTGAATACGACAAATTCGGTGCTTACTAAATCAAATTTGTGTTTATTTTGAAGCTAGAAGCATTCAAAGGTGAGTCGCAATAACTTTTCAATAGTACTTTTAATATTTTTAGTATATTTTTAAAAATAATCTTGAAATCTATAGATCTAGTAGCATAGAGTAGCATAAAGCTAGTGGCAAGTGCATAAGTCAGATTTAACTCCAATTCCAGGAACAGAAATAGTTGTTGGGAGCTTTATCATATTTATAATGCAATAAGTCATATAATAAAGTATAGCTGGAAAATAAGCGACATGTATTATCTTTGAGATTTATGTTCCAAGTGGCATTGTATTGTCAGCAATTTAAATCTTGCAAGTAGATTGCAACAATAGGACATGAAATGTTTCTTACTTCCTACATTGGTTTACTATAAGTTGCACTGAATTTTATAATTGTTGCAAAATTGTGTGAAAGAATTTCAAGACAACTTTTTTGATGCAGTGGAAATTGATTGGTAACCAGGAAAACATTCATGACAGAATAACTTGGCCATGTTGAAGACCAAATGATTAAGGATTTAGATGTCAAATTCACATTTTCATTTGATGTGTTGTAAACTTTGCTGTAGTTAAAAATAGCAATAGCAGAAGCAAAATTGGACTTCGAAATATCTCAAACTGTTAACTGTTCTTGCAACCATGCATGCAGAATCTCCTCATTCCTTCTGATTAGACTAATTTGATTCTTTTGTTGTTTCTGGAAACCTAATTTAGAAAACTTTCTGTGAATACTTTTTGAGTACTTATATTGAAACATATATTTAGCCAAACTTCCATTTTATTTTAATAATAATATGCAAATTACATTTTAGGAAACTACTATACACATTTTATGGCCCCTAAAGGGGGTTGAGTACACAAACACACTGGTGTTTACGATTTAAAGTAATTTGCAGCAATTCTTGGGGTTCAGCATGAAGCAGACTAGGAGACCTGCTGAGGTAGAATGTTACAGGATTAAGCTGTATTGTTCATTTGTTCTCCACTTAGAAATACTGCAGATAGGAGCTGCAGTAGGCCCCTCAAAAGTGCTTACTATTCAATACGATCATGGCTAATCATTGAGTTTAATGCCCCAATCCCACCTTGAACTTTTTAAGAGCTATATCTATTTACTCCTTGAAAGCACATAATGTTTTGACCTCAGTCTCTTTTCTACATTGCTACATCTTTCCCTTTTTGGAATGTTGTATCACTACTGTTTCCAGAATCTCATGTAATTGACACTGTGGCTCAGTGGTTAGCACTGCTGCCTCATGGTTCCAGGGATCCGGGTTAGATTCCAGTCTCAGACAACTATTTGAGTGGAGCTTGCACATTGTCCCTGTGTCTGCATGGGTTTCCTCGGGGTGCTCCAATTTCCTCCCACAATCCAAAGATGTGCAGTTTAGCTGAATTAGCCATTCTAAATTGCCCATGGTGTTCAGGGATGTATAGGTTAAGCACATTAGTCAGAGGTAAATGTAGGGTAATAGGGTAGGGAAGGACGTCTGGGTGGGTTACTCTTCGGAGGGTTAGAGTGGACTTGTTGGGCCAAAATGGCCTGTTTCCACACTGTGTGGATACTATGATGATTCTATGAAAAAGGCTAATGCAACACAAGCAAGATCTCAATCTAATTTTTGTGATAGTGCAGAGAATGAAGATACATAACCTATCAACCAGTACAAGAGAATCAACAACGATTGAACTATCAGAGAGGAAAATAAATAGTATTGACAATCAGCAAATGGAGGTTTAGCAAGTGCAGTATACTCTCCGCCCTCGGTTTCAGTGGGTATTTTAACTATTGCTCCAAATTTGAATACCACCAGAATTGTGGGAAGTGGGCACAGGGCATCTGCTAGCTGGAAAGGTTGGTGCAATAGTTAGCATTTGCTAACCACAGGTTTGCAGTTAAGGGGTGTGAATGGCCTCATGGGAAGGTGTACACTATAGAGGGCCTCATTGTCCTTTTCACAAAATGTCCATTAGCTTGAGACTGATAGGAAAGCTGAAGATAGCAGTTTTCCTACCCAGACTCAGTTAAAAGGTCTGCAGAATCCTATTGGAATCTTAAATATGTGAGGTTCCTACCTGATTTAGGCCCACACTTGTCTGCATATGAGCACCTAAATTTACAATTTGAAAATGAAGGAGAACATCACATTTAACAGATCACAATTAACTGGACCCTGTTTCTGCAGAGTAAGGTTAGGTTTAAAATTGATCCATTTGTACTTGTTCTTATCTGACATAAGACCTAAAGTTATGTAAGCAACCTTGCAGATTGTTTTGACAACTGCAGAAAATTGATGAAACTGAAACTTGCTCTTTAAATTCATTCCTGTGAAATTTTAGCCTGCAAAATTACTTGAGAAGTATCATTTATACAATGTCTGCAGCCAAAGTGATGAGGAACGTTACACTTGTTTCCAGGCTGATTCAGATAAATGATGATTTCAAAGTTGCCAGATCAATACATAGACATCAGACGCTTGAACTAACTGCTTCAATATTACAATGTGAATATTTAACATCTTAAGGTAGACATTAATGTATTAAAGAGACTGGTGCCTACTTAAGTAGCAGACAGAGAAAAGTCACACAAACATACTAAGTCCTCATATGGTAGTGTATTGCAGATAACATTAAACTCGGAAGAATTGTAATCTGAGGAGGACAGTGTGGAACTCAAAAACAACAATGACAAGTTGGAGGAGTGGGTGGATAGATAGCAAATGAGGTTCAATTCAGAAAAGTTTGAGGTGGTATAGTTTGTTCAGAGGAAAATTGAAAGAAAGAATAAAATAGAGATGCAGTTCTAAAGGGGGTTCTAAAACAAAATAGGAACAAGATAGCATAGATTTAAAGTGATGTTTAAAGGAAGCAAGGGTGATGTGAGAAAAAAAATTGCTTCACACACCAGGTAGTAAAGATATAGAATGCACTGCCTGGAAATACAGTACGGACAGGTTCAACTGAGGAATTCAAGAGGGCATTGGATAGAAATGGAGTGCAAGGATATGGGGAAATGACATGAGATTGGCAATTGGCAATAGAACTGGTACAGGCCTGATGGGCTGAATGGTTTCCTTCTACATCATAATAATTTGATGATTCTGTGATAATACAAGCGTAAATATCAAAATCTTGATTAGATGTTAGCAATGCTTTACGGGAGGAACTGCCGTATCTTGTTGCAACCTACTCTTTGTGTTTAAGGTCTCAGTGAACATTGATGTTGTAGGAGTTTGATTCAGCTAAACAGTTGGGTCAAGCCTCTTATAGTTCTAAATTATCCCATAATTTTCTGAAACATTAGAGATGATCTTTCCTTTTTGCAACCTTGTGAAATACAGTCAGTAGCCTACTTCAATGGTAATAAAAATGAAGACAGATGTTAAACAGGCTTTAGGCCTAGTACATGAAGTTAAGATCTACTCCATTCTGTTTTCCAGTGCAATGATTATTAGAGATCCTTTTGACTGGAAAAAATTTACATTAGAGGATTCAATGTTACATTTTATTCAGTTGACCTGCTGACACAGATTTTGATGCAACACTATTGCATTCCAGGCTTGCTCTGTAGAAGGCCTTCTCATCTGCTGCTCTTCTTCTAGAAAGTCTGACCAAAATGCTGCTGTCACATAATTTGAGGCAAATGAGTCCATCGAACATTTCTCCACCCACGGCTGAGCGTTTGATCAAAACTTTTGTGATACATATTTGCTTAAGGATTGTCTTAACCCAATTATCTCTTGGACCTGGTTATTGTAACTCTAGAATTAGCATCAGTGCCTTTGGACTGGAAAGAGAATAGATCACACCTTGATTACTGAAGGCTCTGGCTGGAAATTGAGTGGAAGTAGGATCAGGTTGTGTGATGATTCTTATCTGATGGAATAGCTAAGGAGCAAGGATCCAGCATAAGTAATATCTATTGAGTTAGTTAATTGCAAGATTCAGCACTTTTTCATGATACTGACCAACTTCCTCCATGGTTTCCTCCTGCCCTACCCCTAAACTCATCCATTTATATAGTTTTTTTTCTCTTATTCCCTCAAAATGTCCTCTCTAAACCCATCCTATCAGACCCCTATCCTGCTCTCATAACCCTATTTCTACTCATCTAATGGTTAGCCATCTTCAAATCCATGTAAAAACTTTGCAAATGTTAGACCTTAGTGAGACACTTGACACTCCTCAGTATTTGAAGTGAGGAAACACCATGGAAATAATTACAAAAGATAGAAACGTGGAAAATAGGAACAGAGTCGGTCATTTGCCCCTCCGAACCTACTCCACTGTTCAATAAGATCATGGCTGATCATTCAACTCATCACTCTCTTCCCTTTCTCATCATACCCTTTCTGTAGACAGAACATGCTTCCTCAGTTAAGGAGATCAAAATTTCACAATTTCAGACAAAAACAGAAATTGTTGGAAAAGTTCAGCAGGACTGGCAGCGTACGAGAAAGGGTCACTCAACCCAAAACGGTAACTCTGATTTCTATTCACAGATGCTGCCAGACCTGCTGAGTTTTTCCAGCAATTTCAGTTTTTGACTGACTTACAGCATCTGCAGTTCTTGCACAATTCCAAGTCTGGTCTCACTAAGGCTCTACATAACTGCAGCAAGACACTCCTGTTCCTGTACTTACAATCGCCACTTGCTGCAACCTTGTGCTTACTTTCAACACTGGTGTAAAAGGGCACCCAGGTCTCATTGCACCTTCCTATTTCACAATCTGTTGGATAACCTTATATTTACCCACATTACACTCCATCTGCCATGCATTTGTCCACTCTCACTGCACTTGTCCAAATCACACTGAAGAATCTTTGCATTCTTCTCACTGTTCGCTCTCCCATCCAGCTTTGTTGTCTGCAAACCTGGAGATAATAAACAATAAAATCTTGTTGTTGGACATTCCTGGACACTTCATTAATTGACAAATCCTTCACATTCAAATTGCTGTCCTATGCTAGATTCCCTTCCTTTTATCAATTTCTGCAGCTCTACATCTTCCATCAAGCCTTCAAGTAGGTCCAAAGAAGGGTAAGGGTAATTAGATGATAGTGTCATTCTAGGTTCTCATAAACAAAAACAGAAATTGCTGGGAAAACGCAGCAGACCTGGCAGCATCTGCGGAGAGAAAGCAGAGTTAACATTTTGAGTCCAGTTACCCTTCTTCAGAATTGATTGTAGGTGGAAAAGGATGGTACATACATTGTATACTGAAATTGGGTTGGGAGAGGGAGGCGGAGTAAACAATAGGTGGAGATGAAGCCCACAAAGAGAGAACAGCAGTTGGACAGGCAAAGGAAACAGTAAAAGTCAGCCTGAGAGAATGAATAGCTGCTAATGAGGACCAATAGTAGCTGAAAATAGGATGGTTGTGGTAGTAGCCCATGTGATGACAAGGCCTTGTGTGTGGAGTTAAGGTGAGGACTGGTGTATTACTTCATGTTGACTTTGATCTAGAATTATTCTAATTGCTGTCAACAAATTGCAGAGATTTCAGTAAGTTCCCCTGCACATCTTCTTGAACATTTTTGGACCGTAAAATACAGGAGAAAAATTAGGCCATTTGGCCCATTGGCTCTGTTCTGCTATTCAATCATGGCTGATATGTTCCTCAATTGAAAATGTGTTGCTGGTTAAAGCACAGCAGGTCAGGCAGCATCCAAGGAACAGGAAATTCGACGTTTCGGGCATAAGCCCTTCATCAGGAATGATAATGTAGGTAGCGATGCATGGCTGCAAGGGTGGAGCGGAGGATCCGGAGGGAGGTCTGTTGCTGGAGGCTTCGGATTTGTTGTAGGTACAGGTTGTCCTGGTTGGGTCCAAATTTTGTTGGTTGGAATGTAGTCCGGAGTCCGTGCGGGATCAGTCGGTTCCGTAGGCAGGTGCTGAGGAAGGAGATGTGGCTGTGGTAGCGAGTCTGTTTGAGAACGTGGCTGAAGAGTTTCTGTGCAGAGGAGATGACCTGGGGGGTGCAGTGAGAGAGAGACTCACTGAAATCCTTGTAGAGGGAGGAAGAGAGCTTCTTCAAGGAAGGCATCCTTGCAAGAGGATTCGCAGTAGGTTAAAATCTTCGAGTAAAAAATGAGGTCTGCAGATGCTGGAGATCACAGTTGAAAATGTGTTGCTGGTTAAAGCACAGCAGGTCAGGCAGCATCCAAGGAATAGGAAATTCGACGTTTCGGGCATAAGCCCTTCATCAGGAATGATATGTTCCTCAACCTCATTCTCCTGCCCTTTCCCTGTAATTTTTGATCCCCTTGCCAATCAAGAATCCATTTCTTCTTAAATGCACTCAATGATTTGGCCTCCACCACCTTCTGTGGCAGGGAGCTCCACAGATTCACCAACAAAGAGCGTGCTACTTTTCATAAATAAAATTTGCCCCATTCCCCTCTGAATTTGATTTCCTTTAAGGTAACCACATACACTGCAACAGATGGTGAGTCTATATTTTACACCGTGTTTCCGGAAACTATTTGTGCCCTGCAATCTTCAGATCTTTAGATTAAAAGTTGCAGCATATTGCAGCAGAAAACAAAACAATTGAACATGTTGGGCTGAATTTTCAACAGCTCGTGGAGGTAGGTCTGGGCTAGGGTGGGCCAAAAATGGACGGAAAGAACCATTGGGCTGGTCCATCTTGTGCAGAAGATTAAATGTTCCAGCCAGCTGTGACGGGGAACCAATTAACCAATTGGTCCAGATCAGATTTCAGTCACTGGTAGCCCTCAGGAAATTGACGGTGTGGGATTCAGCAATAGAATGATAAGCGGAGATAATTACTGCTTTACTCATTGGAAGCACTGCCTGGCACTTGTGTGGCACGATTTTTTCATGCCAATTATCAACACAAGCCTGAATGTTATCCAGGCCTTGTTTCATATGGATACTAGATTAGAGTGGTGCTGGAAAAGCACAGCAGGTCAGGCAGCATCCACGGAGCAGGAAAATCAACGTTTCAAGCAAAAGCCCTTCTGTTGAAGATTTTTCTGCTCCTCGGATGCTGCCTGACCAGCTGTGCTTTTCCAGCACCACTCTAATCTAAACTCAGGTTTCTAGCATCTGCAGTCCTCACTTTTGCCTTCATATGGACACTAACTATTCCCCTATCTGAGGAGCTAGTTAATTAAAGACATGCATAAAATGCCCTGAACATTCCAGACAGAGTACCAGGAAGCCACCTGTGAAATCATGGCAGAATGCCAGTGTCAGTCCAACCAGAATTCAGAGACAAAGTCTCCACTCAATGCAAAGGTGCCTTGATAGTGAAAACCTCCATCCATGGGCAGCATCCATTCCTGTGGTGGAGTCTGTCTTTTCCGATCCAAAACCTTGACATTTTTGATCTTCCCTATTTGTAATCAATGACAGGGAATAGAGATAAGAATTGAAAAATAAAAGCAGGCACAATATTAAATAGTTCTCAAGTATCCAAAAGAATGCTGCCAAGGCCATGCATTTATTGGCCCGTCCTAATAGTCCTTGTGAAAGTGCTGGGAACCTTGAACTGCTGCAGTCATCTGTTACTGTTACACCCATTGTGTTGTTAGACAGATATTTCAGAATTTTGATCCAGTGGCCATGAGAAACAGTAATAAAATTCCAAGTCAGATGTTTTGTGGATTGCAGGTACTTAGATATGATGGTGTTCCCATGTATCTGCTGCCCTTATCCAGTAAGATTTAGAGGTCATAGGTTTGGAAGGTGCTATCCAAATTGTTGCAGTGCATCTCTTATATGAGACATGCAATTATGCATCAGTGGTGATAGGAGTGAATGTTTAAGATGGTGAAATTGGTGTCAATCAAGCATGTTGATCTGTCTTGGATGGTATCAAGCTCCTTGAATGTTGTTGGAGCTGTACATATCCAAGCAAGTGGAGAATATTCCCTTACCCTCCTGATTTGTGATTTGTAATTGGTGTACAGGGGAGAATAGTAGTAAGCTCCTCACCACCGACCTCTCAGCCTTTGAAAAGTTATTGCAGCCATATAGTTTAGAAATCTCCTTCAGTGCACTTCCTGGCCAATGCTAACTTCCTGGGAAGTTTATAGTGGGGAATCAACAGTAGTAATATCATTGAATATCAGTTCTCTCTTGTTGGGCACTGTCATTGACCAGCAGCCATGTGGCACAAATGTTTTGTCACTTGTTAACTCAAGCCTGAATATTGTCCAAGCCTTGCTGCTTGCCTTTATAATCCATGCTGTAGGGACGTGGGTTCAAATCCCACCACAGTTGGAAGAATTTAAATCTAATTGATAAATCTAGGATTGAAAGCTAATCGCATTAATAGTAACCATGAAACTATCACCAATTGTTGTAAAAACCCATCTGGTTCACTCAGTCTTCTTAGTAAGACCCACGACACTTACATAAGCTGCCCTAGATACTTCAGACACCAGGCCCTCAGCAGTGTGGTTGACTCTGAGCTGATCTGTAAAAAAGGTCCAGCAAGCTACTCATCTCAAAGGCAATTAGGAATCAGCAACAAATGCTGGGCTTGTTAGTGATGCTCACAGCCCAAGAAAGAATAAACAAAATGGGCATGGACTTCTTCTGTGCTGTGACTGCTACTTGTTGATAGTTTAGTAGTAATGTCCTTCGACTAGTAATCCAGTAGACCCAGAATAATGGTCGGAGATATGGATTCAAATCCTGTCATGAAAGATGGTGAAATTGAGTTTAATAAGTAAAAAAACCCTAGAGTTAAAGACTAAACTAAAGGTGACCATCAACATTGTCAGTAAATCTATTGATTCATTAATACCTTTTCAGGAAAGAAATCTGCCATCCTGGTCTGGCCTACATGTGACTCCAGACCCACAGCAGTGTGGCTGACTCTTCACTGCTCTCTGAAATGGCCCAGTAAATAATATGAGACCTCAAGAAAATAATTAAATAAAATGGGCCATCTTGCATCAACGTAAGCACCAGAAATATCATGAGCCCACCCAACACACTCAACTTGGTAAAATCCTCCTGACTAATATCTGGGGTCTTGTGGTAAAATTGTGAGAACTATCCTAATGGCCTAACATAGTCATACTCTTTGACTCATATATGATCCAGACATTATCATAACCATCCCTGAGAATGATCAGTCCCACCTGACCTGGTTGCAGTGTGGTGCACAATCAGATGGGAGTTCCCATTTCATTCCTCAAGATTTCACCAGATCCAATGAAATCTCATGATTTCAGATCAAGCATTAGCAAGGAAATCTTCCAATGATTACCAACTAACATGAATTCACTAACACCTCACCCACCTCAGCTCTTGATTCAGTAATCCTCCATGTTGAGTATCAATTGAAAGAGGTAGAGAGGATTGGAAAGAGCATAGCATGCACTCTGGATGTGGGACTTAAATGTCCATCACCAACATTGGTTTGACATCAATGTTACTAATTTCTAAAAGGGCATATTTGCTAGATTAGATCTGTGGCAGGCAGTGAGGAAACCAACAAGGTGGAAGAACCTGTTTGGCTTTGATCTCCCTACCCTGCTTGCATCAGATACATCTATCCAAGACAGTAACAACTGTATAGTGCTTGTGAGGATGAATTTCCGCCATCACATTAAAAATATCTTCTGCCATGTTAAGTATAACCAACTCTATAGCATAGTTCAGGGGATCATTATACAAAATGCGTTGTGCCTGGGAGGAGAGTGTGCAAGTGAGATAGTGTTCCCCTACTTCTGATGCCACTAAGCTTCTAGGTGGTAAATAGGAAAGTCATGGGGTAACATACTGGCAGTGCTAGAAGTTTAACAGTCTAACAGGAAATAGAGAGTAGGTGTAAATGTGTCTTTTGTAGGTTGGGAAGATATGACCCTAGAATTGTTGCTGGGACCTCAACAGTTTTGAATAATTTATTCAGATGCTCTCCAAATTTCATGAAGACGCAACTGGGTATGAATATAAGATTATGGAGAGGACTCAAGGAGATTGCTAAAGTTTATAGATAGATTACCGCATTCAAGATGCTGCCGACAAATGGTGACTCTTTGTGAACTCTCTACAGCAGGTCTTATTCTCACAAATCAAAGGCACAGTGATTTGGCAAAGATGTCAAATGAAGGATAGTGTAGGAAAATTGTCTGTTCTGACAAGATTACAAAAGAAGCATATCATTGAAGTGGAGTGAAAAGTCTTAGATCTCTGAGATGCAGAGGCATCTGTATGCCCTGGTATATGAATTGCAAAAGATTTGTATACAGGTGTAGCAAATAAAATGTTATCAGTTATTACCAGTGGAACTAAATGCAGAAGTAGGAAGGTTATATTTCAGTTATACAGGACACTGGTGAAACTGCACTGTGGGCAGTATTGGTCATCTTATTTAAGACCATCAGACCATAAGACCATAAGACATAGGAGTGGAAGTAAGGCCATTCGGCCCATCGAGTCCACTCCGCCATTCAATCATGGCTGATGGGCATTTCAACCCCGTAACCCTTAATTCCTCAAGACAACAAGAATCTATCAATCTCTGCCTTGAAGACATTTAGCGTCCCGGCCTCCACTGCACCCTGCGGCAATGAATTCCACAGGCCCACCACTCTCTGGCTGAAGAAATGTCTCCGCATTTCTGTTCTGAATTGACACTCTCTAATTCTAAGGCTGTGTCCACGGATCCTAGTCTCCTCGCCTAATGGAAACAATTTCCTAGCGTCCACCCTTTCCAAGCCATGTATTATCTTGTACGTCTCTATTAAATCTCCCCTTAATCTTCTAAACTCCAATAAATACAATCCCAGGATCCTCAGCCGTTCCTCATATGTTAGACCTACCATCCCAGGGATCATCCGTGTGAATCTCTGCTGGACACGTTCCAGTGCCAGTATGTCCTTCCTGAGGTGTGGGGACCAAAACTGGACACAGTACTCCAAATGGGGCCTAACCAGAGCTTTATAAAGTCTCAGTAGCACATCGCTGCTTTTATATTCCAACCCTCTTGAGATAAGTGACAACATTGCATTCGCTTTCTTAATCACGGGCTCAACCTGCATGTTTACCTTTAGCGAATCCTCGACTAGCACTCCCAGATCCCTTTGTACTTTGGCTTTACGAATTTTCTCACTGTTTAGAAAGTAGTCTATACTTTTATTCTTTTTGCCAAAGTGCAAGACCTCGCATTTGCTCACGTTGAATTCCATCAGCCATTTCCTGGACCACTCTCCCAAACTGTCTAGATCCTTCTGTAGCCTCCCCACTTCCTCAGTACTACCTGCCTGTCCACCTAACTTCGTATCATCTGCAAACTTCGCTAGAATGCTCCCAGTCTCTTCATCCAAATCATTAATATATAATGCGAAAAGCTGTGGCCCCAACTCTGAACCCTGTGGGACACCGCTTGTCACCGGCTGCCATTCCGAAAAAGAACCTTTTATCCCAACTCTCTGCCTTCTGTCAAACAGCCAATCCTCAATCCATCCCAGTAGTTCACCTCAAACACCATGGGCCCTCACCTTGCTCAGCAGCCTCCCGTGTGGCACCTTATGAAATGCCTTTTGAAAGTCTAGATAGACCACATCCATTGGATTTCCCTGGTCTAACCTACTTGTCACCTCTTCAAAGAATTAAAGAATTTAATTTAAGAATTTAAAGAATTTAAGGAAGGAGGTGAGGTTTTGGAGGAAATTCAGAAAAAAAAGATGAATAGACTTTTAACTGAAATGGGCAGATTGTTTAGTTAATGAGGAAATGTTGGACAACCTCGGCTTAAATTCACTGGGTTTAGGGAGTAAAAGATGACTTGACATTATATACAAAGTAATCTGGAAAAGCCAACATGATTTTGTCAAAGGGAAAACAGCTTTAGCCAATTTATTGGAGTTCTTTGAAGAAGTAACTTATGCTATAGGTAAAGGAGAACCAATGTTTGTACTGTATTTAGTTGTCCGAAAGGCATTGAGTAAGTGACATTTCAATGGTTATTGTGGAAAATAAAAGCTCATGGCGTTGGACGTAATATATTGACATAGATAGAAGATTAGCAGACTTAAAGGAAGCAGAGAATAGGAATATGTGGGTGCTTTTCAGGCTGGCAAGCTGTCACGAGTGATGTGCCATGGGGGGGCAGTAACAGGGTCCAACTCTTTACAATTTTTGTAAATTATTTGGATGAAGGGATGATAGCTAAATTAGCTGGTGACACAAAGGAAAATGAGTTGTGAGAGGACACAAGACAATAAGACAGAGGAGCAGAATGAGACCATTCAGCCCATCAAGTCTGGTTCACCATTCAATCATGGCCGGTATGTTTCTCAACCCCATTCTCCTGCCTTCTCCTTGTAATCCTCGATCCCTTTACTGATCAAGAACCTGTCAATCTTTGACTTAAATATTTAGTGCACATTGAGGCTTCAACGATTTGGCCTTACAGCCTTCTGCAGCAGCGAGTTCCACAGGTCTCACTAACCTCTGGCTTAAAAAAAACTCCTCATCTCAGTTCTCTGAGGCTGTACCCTTGAGTCCTAATATCACCTACTAACGAAGCCATCTTCTCCACATCCCCTCTATCCAGACATCTCAATATCCTATAAGTTTCAATGAGACCCCCTCCTCATCCCTCTAAACTCCATGATGTGCAGGAGCCTACAAAGGAATATAGATAGGTTAAATGAATGGACAAAGGTCAGACAAAAAGGTCGGAAAGTGGGAAATTATCCATTTTGACAGAAAGAATAAAAAAGAAGCATAAATTGCAAGAGGTTGCAGATCTCTGAGTTGCAGCGAGATCTGGGTGTCCTAATGCATGATTAGTTTACAGGCACTGCCAGTAATCAGGAAAACTAGATGTTTTATTGTGAGAGGTATTGAATGCAACAGTGGGGAGGTTATGCTTCAGTTATACAGTAAGACTACATTTGGAATACCTAGTAATGTACTGGTCACCATATTGACTAGACTACCTGGATCGAAAGGATTTCCTTATGAGGGAAGGCTAGGTAGGCTGGACTTCAATCCTCTGCAGTTTTTAGAAGACTATGAGGTAACTTAATTTAAATATATAAGATCCTGAGGAATTTTGACCAGGTGGATTTTGAATGTATGTTTCCTCTCGTGGGAAAATCTAGAACTAGGGATCATAATTTAAAAATAAGGGAGTGCCTATTTAAAACAGAAATGAGAAGACAGTTTTTTTTTCTCTCAGAGGGTCATGAATCTTTGGGCTTCCCTTCCTCAAAAGACAGTGGATGCAGAATGTTTAAATATTTTTAAAGTAGAAGTATATAGATTCTTGATTACCAAGGGAATGAAAGATTATGGAGGGTATGTAGAAATGTAGAGTTCAGGTTGAAAGCAGATCAGCCATGGTCTTAATGAATGACAGAGCAGGATCAAAGGGCTGATTGGCCTACTCTAGATCCTTTTTTGTATGTATGATTTTATGGTAAGTTAAGTTGTTTGATAATGGGACGGGAAGGTTAGTGTGCAAAGTCAGAAACACCAAAGGAATCCTCCCGCAACCATCTTACCTCGGCCTGCACTCTTCTAGCCTTGCCATCTGAATTGCCGGGGGACGGTGGAGGTGTTGTGTTGTTCAAAATCTATCCCACTATTTCTGGTCTATAATGCTGTGGTCACTGTGGTAAGGTATAACAGGGAACATTTATAGTTCTATTTATAAAGAAATCGTTAACACATCTAAATAGACCACCCTTACAAAGAGTGTAATGTGATTTTGCCATAAATTTCACTCAGAGGAAATCTATCTGCTCACCACAGAGAAACAAACGTAATTGAAAATCTTGTTACAGTCATAACTTAATAATCAAAAGGCCAATTTCAAGTAGAAGCCAAACAAAAGAAGGGAATAGTGATGTGGCCTCAGTGAATGGAGTTTGAGGAACTAACATTAGTTGAAGTAATTGGTTCCTCTTTTTGAGGCCAACTGCAAAATGTTTGTAGTTTTTAAGCAAATGTCAATTTATAAGCTACACTGCACTTTTTTAAAATGCATTCCTTTCTACCTTGCCGTGTAACTGCTGAGGAAAACGTCGGTGTCAATACAATAAGAGATGCGATGGTCTTCTTCCATCCTGGAACTATCCCTGAGCTATTTGAGGTCCACGGGGAGAGATTCATTAAAGGAGTGTAGCCATCTAGGACTAATTAAAAAATACCCCAATTTTGATCAGTTTAGTTCTCTTATTATTGTCATCTTGTACTTTGCCATGTGTTTGCACAATGAAACCATTTTACATGAAAAGATGGGTTGGAGAGAGGGCAACAACTTCCTAGGATAAAACTCATAGAATCACACAACAGAGAAGGAGTGCATTCGGACCAATAGGTCAATGCTCTCTCTTTGAAGAACTTTCCAATTAACCCTATTCCCTTATACTTTTCCACATGGTCCTGCAATTTTATTTTTATTTTTACATATATGTCCAGTCCCCTTTGAAAATTGCTGCTTCCAGCACAATATATTCCAGATTTATAACAATTTGCTGCATAAAACAAAATTCTCAGCTTCACTTTTGACAATTTTGTCAATTATCTTCTACCTGTATCAAATGGAAAAATAATTCCCCTGTCTATGTTACCAAAGTACCACTTCAATTGAACATCTCTGTTCAAACTTACCCCGTTACCCACTAACACCCCATCAAAGTTCTGTGTTGTTAGGAGTACATTTCAAACTTTTCTAGCCCCTACTTTTCTTATCCCTGAATTAATTCTTGTAAATCTCCACTCTATCCTCTCCAAGACTCAGTTTTCCCATGTTTCCTCTTTATATGTGCTGATGAAATGCATCTTTATGTGTTTTCAATATTTTCTATTATTGTTTTTTCACTTAAACTGACAAAGCAAGTGATGTCAATCTCGGCTTTCTTACAATGCAATACAGAGAAATACTAAGGAAATCTTTTGGACGTGTATTTCAGTGAGCTTGGCAAAGAGGAACTGCGCCCTTAATTGATAATATGATTAAATGTGTGGTTAAATGAGAGTAAATGGATAAGCTTCCAACACATCATTATGGCTCTTTTCCAACTGGATATCAAGAATCTCAATGTTTAGAATCATCTTTCAATGCTGCTGATTCAGACTTCAGCTCATTGGTGTGGTTAATGTTGATACAAGAGCTAGTAAGGCCATCAATATAATCACTACACATTTGAGGTACAAAAACTGATTGTTTTCTTAATTTACTCAATGGTTAAATAAGTCATGTACCCAGTAATCCACTGGGATCTCACCATGCATAAAAAAACGGCAATATAAAAATAAAAGATTATTCTGAATGTTTTCTTCTCATTGCATGGTTTGGTTCAATCACACCCAATCGGTTAAAGTTGATATAACTTACAAAACTAAAAGAAATAAATAAGCATATATAAACTCACAACCTTTAACTGTCGCCAATGATGCACATTATGGATTTAACTAAAATCAACAGGGCTAAATTCCTTCTTGCCCTTAGAAGCCAAAACATAAGATGCAGTGATGTGTATTGTTTGTATGCATAATATATCATCATTCCTTCACTGCTGTTGAGTCAAAATCCTGGAACCCCCCTCCCTTGTAAGTCCATCTACACCAAATGGACTGCAATGGTTCAAGAAGATGGCTCACTCAAACCTTATAAATGGTATCTGGGGACAAACAAGAACTGTTGGACTGGCAGCAATGTCCACATCTCATGAGTGAATAAATAAAACAAAGCTGTTAACTCCTGCAGGTACCATTAATATTTGTGGGCGGCACGGTGGCACAGTGGTTAGCACTGCTGCCTCACAGCGCCAGAGACCCGGGTCCAATTCCCGACTCAGGCGACTGACTGTGTGGAGTTTGCACATTCTCCCTGTGTCTGTGTGGGTTTCCTCTGGGTGCTCCGGTTTCCTCCCACAGTCCAAAAATGTGCAGGTTAGGTGAATTGGCCATGCTAAATTGCCCGTAGTGTTAGGGGTAGGGGTTTGGGTGGGTTGCGTTTCGGCAGGTCAGTGTGGTCTTGTTGGGCCGAAGGGCCTGTTTCCACAATGTAAGTAATCTAATCTACTTCTGAGAGTAAACAACTCTAGGACACATTAAGCCACTGCTCTTTATCTGTTTTGCTTATTAAGCTGTAATTAAAGCTGGCTTCCTAAGTTCTTAAGACCTGAGATTGCTTTCACCACCAACCCACTTCCATTCTATCTTCTAAAGCAAATTGCCAGCTACACAAAGGAAACAGAGTTGTGTTTATGGAAAAAAAATATTATTGTTGGCATGGTAAGCCAGTGGTTAGAGAAATGTTTTTAGTCCACATGACTCCTCTTTGAAGTCTCATTGGATTGGTGACATGAAATTATAATCAATAAATACGATAAAGTTTAAGTTGGCACCAGAAAAATTTTCAGGAAAACTACTACATTATTATAAAAAGTCCCATTGCTTCACTAATCATGATTTGGAGATGCCAGTGTTGGACTGGGGTGTACAAAGTTAACAATCATACAACAAGATTATTTGGAAGCACTGGCTTTTGGAGCGCTGCTCCTTCACCTTCACAACCACCTGATGAAGGAGCAGTGCTCGGAAAGCTAGTGCTTCCAAATAAACCTGTTGCACTATAACCTGGTGTGATGTGATTTTTAACTTGCTTCACTAATGTCCTTCAAAGAAGGGAACTCATCACCTTTACCCCGTCTTGCTTGTATATGATCCCAGTCCTACCTTACGTAGATGACTCAAAGCCCTTAGAAAACCATTGGCAATGAATACTGGCTTGTCAATACCAACACCATTCAAAACAATAATACAACTGGATTAAGTCAAGACATACTGAAGTCCTGTGACTAACCAATATTTATCTATGAGTCATGTGATGCTGTTTTAGATCTCCTAGTGTCTAGATTCCAACTTTAAGACTAATATCCTGGGAACATGTTTCATTAGTGTCAAAGCAATCAGTAATATTCCTCTCATGCAACTTACCTGGACAAGAAAAGGTAACAAGTCATACCACAGGATTCTGCCAAATAGTTCATTTTGTAATGTCTGTTAATGGTAGACCAACAGATTCTAAAAAGAAGTGCGGATCTATGAGACATGCTTGTAGTAAATGGTCAGCTAGAATGATATTACTTAATTTTACTTTTCCCTTCAATATTACATGTGTGAACCAAATATGATTCACAACTTTAGCAGGGCATATTCTAGAAGGTATCAACAAATAAATGATGACTTGCTTCCAACCACTGTCCCCGCACTCCCCACATGTCTGGATGTAGTTCCAACAACATTCAAGAAGCTTGACACCATCTAGGACAAAATTGTTGTTTAATTGACCCTTCATCCAAAAACATTCACTCCCTTCACCTCTGATGCTCGGTAGCAACAGACTGTACAATCTTCAGGATGCATTGCAGAAATTCACCAAGGTTACTTAGACAGTACCTTCCAAACCTATGACCATAATGAACTAGAAGAACCATGGTGTTCGATACATGAAAATATCACCACGTGCAAGTTCCCCTCCAAGCTGCTCACCATCCTGACTGAGAAATATTTTGCTTTTCCTTCAGTGTTTCAGGGTCAAATAGCATTCTGGATCTACCAATAGCGACTGGAGTTCAATAAGACAGTTTGCCACCACCTTCTCAAGAACAATTAAAGATAAACAATTAGTGATGTGAAAGATTAAAAATTGAAAGCAGAAAGAAGGATTGTTGACACCATTGGGTGAAGCAGATTGCATGGATGGAAATTCATATGGAGTAATAAATACTGATGCGCCAAATAGTGTGTTTCTGTAATTGTGTAATGCAATTTCAGAAACTCTATTGAGCTGGTTAAATTTGTGGAAGTGTCATAGTAGTTCCTGTCAGTGGGGTTCATTTCTCCTTTAAACTGCAAGCTACAGCAGTTTATTGAAGAAACCATGTACCATTTTGGACTCAGACAATCTAGATTCTTCTCCCTTTAGTTCTTTCCTGATCTCTCTATAAGATGGTATGAAAAACAACATATACTTTGTTCATGAAGCTAATTCAACCCAGTCTGCCTTTACAATCATAATAACATAGAAATGTTCACAAGGAGCAACAAAAGAAATCTCTTAATACCAATTACTTGAAATAAGAAACTAATTTAGTGAGTGTTTCAAGCTAGGATACTGTAATGAATATTGATATGGGTGTAGATATAGTGAGCAGTTTAGGTTACAAGTTTTAGCTCATAGAGACAGATAATAGATATGGGCCAGGTCAGAATATAAAACAAAAACAGAAAGTGCAGGAGAAAGGCAACAGGACTGACATCATCAATGGAGAGAGAAACAGTTAACTTTTCAAGTCCAGAATATAGGTTGGAAACATAGGTGTGATCTTTGGATTTGGCATTATTGTGAAGCTATTATAGGCCTAGATCTGGATCTTTTTATTTCAGTATTATTTGCCAACTGAAGTCACATTCTCTGTTTCAGTATTGATACTTTATATGAATCCATGAATAGTGAGATATTAATTGAAAGAGTCAAGTGTTTAAACTACTCCAGTGTGCGTTTACCTTTAGAAGAAATGTTTCTTTCACAAATATTGATGCTTCTGTTTCATCAAAAATGGAATACTATAAACACAATCTGCCCCCTGTACCACTGAAATCTGAATGCTTTGAAGAGAAATTAAACATCCTGCTTTCCTCTGAACGCAGGCTCACTTTAGCCAGATCATGTTTATAATCGGAAGACTTCACTGGATTTTTGTAAAGTGTCAAATGCAGCTGTGTAGTTTCCCTTCCAAAATGGGTTAGTTATGCTTCAAAAGCTTGAAATATTGCATTGTAACTCACCAACCTCAGTGGGGTGATTTCCTGTACTGAATGGCAAGGGCATACTGACCAACAGTTTAAAGCCATGTAGTGAATAATTGCAGGCTTATGCACTGTCATCAACTTTTAATAACAGAATGTTGGACACAGTTCGCTTCCAAATCATAACTTTCTCCTGGTTTCCTTTACTATTTCCCAAATCATTCTAGATATGTTCTCCAAAGAATTTCATTGTTACTGCTTTTTATGGATAAGTTTGAAGAAAATGACATAAAAGGACAGGATGTTGTCATTATCAAAGTTGCCTGACAGCTGAGCTAAAAAAGTGATCTAATTCCATGCTAGCAGGTCTCATTGATGACATTTTGCCAGTGGCAATCAAACTGCTGGATCTGGCATCCAATTGAAGATGGCGAGATGCATCTCAGAGCTGCCAACTCAATCAGAGAACTAGCAGCAGGGCAGCCTGGGTAATGGTGGCCATTGCCGAGGTAGCAGGATGAAGGGGAGGCCATCTCCATATGGAGTTACTATGGAAGAGGAAATGGGGTTCTTTCGGTTTACAGCTATGAGGTTGTAAAGATTTGGCCAAAGTTTCTCATTGTAATGTTCAGTCATAACACAAAAATTTTAGCTATTACAATGCCATTTCAAGTTAAAATGGCAAAGCTGCATGCATTTCTGATGTTACATGTCCATGGTAAGAATGTCAGTGCAGGGCAGCATGGATGTGTAGAAGAGTATGCAGAGTTGGTACAACGTGACATCAGTCAACATATAACACTGATTTAGATTAGATTAGATTAGATTAGATAAGGAACATTGATGCAGCGCATGCTCAGGAGCTTAGTTCTTTCATCACAAGCCCACTAAGATCACTTGGTTGCAGATGTAGTTGTTATAGTTCTGTGCCCCTTGACCTACAATATGACCGGGGAATGACCAGATGGTGATAGAGAGAAGGACAAGCTGCTTTAAGAGGGATGGAGGAGAGAAGTATTCTCAATGGAAAGCCATTTATGCCCAGGGTGTTCAGGCAGCAATTCTCTATCTCATTTGAGTGAGGAACATCCATGTCTGATGCTTTTATGTCACTAAGGAGATGCTGACTGAAATCTGTAACCTGTTCCAGCCCAAACTGTAGAGTTCAAGCAGGATGTGCACAGCACTCAAAGTGAATGTGACCATGACAACAGACATTTATCCATCAGACTCTTTCCAGGCTGAAGCACATGCTACATCCAATCTTTCACAGTTTGCCATCCACTGGTGTGTTGGGGAGGATATGGACTCACTCTGTAATAAAAACAGATGAATGCATTTCACCATCCAGGGAAAGAAGGTGGAAAGAAGCTGCTACACAAAATGGCATTGAGCAGGTGATTGAAGTGTTCGGCTGCCTGATTTTTCTGGAAGAGCTGTGCAGTAACTACCAGAAGTGGATGCAGGAATTTTCCATGTACTATGCACTGTTGCACCAGTGTGAGAATACAGCCTTTGTGCTGCAGCATATATACAATGAGCAACTGAGGTGGGGAAGAGCAGAAGAACAAATGGAGGGGATCATTTCTGAATAGCGCTGAAAATGTGTTGCTGGTTAAAGCACAGCATGTCAGGCAGCATCCAAGGAACAGGAAATTCGACGTTTCGGGCCAGAGCCCTTCATCAGGAATGAGGACAGTGTGCCAGGCAGGCTAAGATAAAAGGTAGGGAGGAGGGACTTGGGGGAGGGGCGATGGAGATGTGATAGGTGGAAGGAGGTCAAGGTGAGGGTGATAGACTGGAGTGGGGTGGGGACGGAGAGGTCAGGAAAAAGATTGCAGGTTAGGAGGGTGGTGCTGAGTTCGAGGGAATCGACTGAGACAAGGTGGGGGAGGGGAAATGAGGAAATTGGAGAAATCTGAGTTCATCCCTTGTGGTTGGAGGGTTCCCAGGCGGAAGACGAGGCGCTCTTCGCTCACCAACTGGAGTACGATAGACTGCAATTCCAATTCCACTCCAAACATTCCAAACAATGTAAATCAAATATCAAAAACAATCCCATGTAAAAGTCACCGCACCTTTCAAACAGTACCTCCCAGTCACTGCAGCTTGGCTGGTGCAAGGTTACTGACTTTTAACATGGGAGACTGCAGATGGAGAATGACCTTGAATGGCTGTGGCTCTCGTTTGGCTCTGGAGAGCCTACCTCAGTTCAGGCTGCCCAACAAACAGATCACAGAAAGGGTATGGTCGGAGTGACAGCATGAATGCTTTCATCCTGAAATGGGTTTGTGTTCTGTACAGCACTGTCATTCTCCCAGAGCAATGCCTCAGCAATCCTGGCAATGTATTTGAGAAAGCAATCACCGGCCTGCTGTGAGACCCTGCAATCCCTTTCTAACACTGGTAGCCATGGTGACAGCATGCTTAGTTTCATGGCACAAGCTTAGTTTGCTGACTTTCATCTGAGCTTCCAAGCCAACAACCAGATATCAAGTGACTCATGGTTGTGCTGCAGTGGAAATTGATGCATCAGCTATCAAATACAGCATCATGGTTGTGTTCATAGATAAGTTAATGGAGTTACCCATCAGTTCTATCCTGTGTTCTCATCATTATGCCCAGACTTTTGCCTAATTACTCCTGGGCACATCCATGTTACATATTCATCATCCTTTATCTTTCTTTAACTTCTTACTGAGCACTTTGCAATAGACCACGATCAACAGTCAGTGAGTACCTGTGCCACACAAGCCCGGTGTCATATAGTTATACAGCATGGAAAAACATCCTTTGGTCCAATTCCTCCATGCAACCAATTTTCCCAAACTAAACCAATCCCATTTGCCTGCATTTGGCCCATATCCCTATAAACCTCAAGATCCCACAACAAACAGTTTCAGCAGCTGACTTGTTAGCTGTGAGTGTCAGAATGAGAAATGGTGTCCCTTTTTTATTATAACGCTTTCTTGGTTGGTTCCACTACTGCCAGTCATGTTATTCTTCTTAGATATCTGAAAGGAGAAATGTACAATTATGGTGAAAGGAGAGAAGTAAAGCAAGAAATGGATGCTTAAAACACCAGTAGCTTTTGAATCATTGTGGGATGAGAGAGAAATGGTATGAACACACTGCCTTCTTCAACGAGTTCAGTAGAGCAATTGGTCTATAGTCATGGTCATTCCAATAATGGCAAGCATTGTTTAGTCATCAGGAATAGGATCTGTGAGCTTGCCTTTCCCTGACTGCTATTCACTGATCTTGACCACTTGTGTGGATTTAATGAATATTTTGCAGCATTAGGTCCAGGCTCTTGATGCTAAATTCCTAACATTGACCACCCTGGCTACCTGCTCCCAGCTCCCACAGCCTTCTGAGAGTTTGTTTGGAAGGTTTCCTTCCACACTCCGGATTTATATCATCTCTTCTCCTAGACCAAGACCTCCAGTGCAGCATCATAACATTTTAGGTGTACTGTCTGCCCATTTAAGAAAAACATAGAACTGCAGAAACTGAAAATCTGAACCAAAAACAGAAACTCAGTAGATCTTGCAGCATTTGCAGAGTGAAAGCAGAGACAGAGTTTCAGGTCTAGTGATCCTTCTTCAGAACTGGTTGTAGCTAGGAAAAAGTTGCCATATCTATGAAAAACAAGGAGTGATGGGGAAATGCAGGAGGAATATGGGATAGGTAGAGATAGAGTCCAGAGAGAAAGACCAGCAGTAGGCAGTCATCGACAAAGGAATGGGTAATGGTGAGCCAGGAAGAAGAGAAAAATGTTGATAAAAGGTATCATAAGTTATATAGCCACAGAGATATACAACACCAAAACAGACCCTTTGGTCCAACTTGTCCATGCCAACCAGTTATCAAAACTTAATCTAGTCCCATTTTGCCAACACTTTGCCCATATCCCTCCAAACTTCTCCTTTGCATACATCCATCCAGATGCCTTTTAAATGCTGTAATTGTACCAGCCTCCACCACATCCTCTGGCAGCTCATTCCATACACGCACCACCCTCTGCCTGAAAAAGTTGCCAGGGTAAAAACAATGACTGCAGATGCAGGAAACCAAATTTTAGATTGGTGGTGTTGGAAGACCTTCCTGAAAAAGTTGCCCCTTAGTTCTCTTTTATGTCTTTCCCCTCTCACCCTAAACCTATGCCCTCTAGTTCTGGATTCCCCCACCCAGGAAAAGACTTTGTCTATTTATCCTATCCATGCCCATCATGATTTTGTAAACCTCTATAAGGTCACCCCTCAGCCTCTGATGCTCCAGGGAAAACAGCCCCAGCCTGTTTAGCCTCTCAAATCCTCCAACCCTGGCAACATCCTTGTAAATTATTTCTGAACCCTTTCAAGTTTCACAACATCCTTCCAATAGGAGGGAGACCAGAATTGCACACAATATTCCAAAAATGGCCTAACGAATGTCCTGTACAGCTGCAAAATGACCTCCAAACTCCTGTAGTCAGTGCTCTGACCAATAAAGGAAAATATACCAAATGCCTTTTCACTATCCTATCTACCTGTGACCCCACTTTCAAGGAGCTATGAACCTGCACTCCAAGATCTCTTTGTTCAGCAACACTCACTAGGACCTTACCATTAAGTGTATAAGTCCTGCCTTGATTTGCCTTTCCAAAATGCAGCACCTCACATTTATCTAAATTTAACTCCATTTGCCCCTCCTCAGCCCATTGGCCCATCTGATGAAGGTCCCATTGTACTCTGAAGTAACCTTCTTCATTGCACACTACACCTCCAATGTTTGTGTAATCTGCAAACTTACCATCTATGCCTCTTATGTTCATATCCGCATCATTTAAATAAATGGCAAAAAGCAGTCCACCCAACACTGATCCTTGAGGCACACCACTAGTGACAGGCCTCTAATCTGAAAAACAATCATCCTCCACCCTCTGCCTTCCATCTTTGAGCCAGCTGTGTATCCAAATGGCAAGTTCTCCCTGTATTCCATGAGATCTAACCGTACTAACCAATCTATCATGAGGAGCCTTGTCGAATGCCTTACTGAAGTCCATAAAGATCATATCCACACTCTGTCCTCATCAATCCTCTTCATTACTTCTTCAAAAAACTCAATCAAGTTCATGAGACATGATTTCCCATGCACAGAGCCATGTTGACTCTCCCTAATCAGTCCTTGCCTTTCAAACGCATGTAAATCCTGTCCCTTAGAATTCCCTCCAACAGCTTGCTCACCACTAATGTCAAGCTCATTGAACTATAGTTCTCTGGCTTTTCCTAACCACCTTTCTTCAATAATAGCAACACGTTAGCCAATCTCCAGTCTTCCGGCACCTCACCTGTGACTATCGATAATACAAATATCTCAGCAAGGGGCCCAGGTTGGCTGTGATAAAGCAGCCCATATCATGACAGGGCCAGGGATAAAGGACATGAAAGAAAGTGTCCTAGCCCTAAAATTATTGAACTCAATACTGAGTCCTAAAGGATGTGTGGTCCCCAAGTGGAAAATAAGATGTTGTTCTTCCATCTTGCACTGAGCCTTGCTGACATTCCTTTTCTGAAGACAGTGATATCAATTTTGAAATGTCCTTTAGAAACCCTCCACTTGTGGAACTGAGGTCTTTCAATGAGATTCTGACATTGCAAACTTTAATGGAAAGGAATTCAGAGTAAGAGAAAACAAAATCTACTGCTCCTGAGACAAGTTATTTCAGACTCTATGTGTTCAAATCTCATATATATTTTGCTTACCAAAAACATTGGTCTTGTCACCTCCATCTGAAAGTGTTCCAGACTCAGCAGCTCCTTTCAAGCAGCTTCAACTTTATGAAAGCAACAGCATTGCTGCTATAGCCAAGGCCTTTTGCTGAGTGAAGTGCTCTTTCCAAATGTTTCAAGACATATATAAATATGTCCAATCAATTATATGTTAATGTTTTGGATATCGGGTATTCAGAATAATGTGAGAAGTTTAAATGGAGATCTTTATTTGTTTGGTGGTGTGGCATTTAATCCGATACCCTCTCCCTCTTCTAAATTGTACATTCCAATCCATCAGAAATTGGTTGGCATTGCAAAGCAACATGAAACATAGTCCGGTGTTCTCGTTGCAACCTCCTGTTTCACTATAAGAACAATAACAATTTATAGTCATAAAGTGCCTGTAAGGCAGTTGAATGTGAAACATAGGAAGCAAAGTTTTTGGTAGGTGCTTGGAATGGAAACCATCCAAAATGGAAGAAAAAGATGGAATATACTAAAGACCAAAGGAATTACAAAAACATACAAAAGATAAGAAATACTTTAGGATTTAAAGGCAAACATTGTTTTTGACACACTCTGCCTGAGAGGGAGGGCTGCAGATGTTAATCTTGGTTCTTTATGCCATGTGACAGTATTTCCTGTCAACACTGCAGCATTGTATTATTGCTCACTGAAGGCATATGGGTCTTTTGTGGTATCCCACTTCCTAGCTTAGCTAATTGCAAAAAGAGCACATTGAACCAAGGCGTGTGTGGCAACATCCCTTCATCTTAACGTACCAGCAGCTCTACTACATATTGTATTTATTCCAACTGCATAAGTCAGAGACAAAGCAGTTAAGAAAAAAAAAAGGCTGCATTCCTATTTTTCACTGTCAGAGACTCAACTGAAGAAATATGTTTGTGTATTTCAGGAGGGGGTTGAGTTCAACTTCATCCAATCATGCACTTCAGGCTATCTACTCACAATCACTCATGGGCACTGCCTTAATAACCGCAGACTTACAAAGCAAACATGCAATTGTATAAAAAACAGCAAAGTGCTAGTTTTCATTTTCATAAAATTTGACTTATAAACCTTCCATCCACTGTACAATATTTTCTTCGCAAATCGTATAGCCGTATCACAGCATCGTATGAGCAAATAATATTTTTCAATTTCTTGAGGCATGCAGTCTGGTCAAGATTCTACCGCATTGTAAGCAGGGATTGTGAAAACTACCCTACAGCAGGTTCCAGTGTTCGGAGTGCTCTCAATATACCACACATATTTGTCACCCTCCCCCACCTTTATTCTTCACTCTTGTTCCCCTGTTTAGATATTTTGCACAGATCGCATTATCCCACTCAGTTAAAGTTGAAAACAAAATAAACTCAAAATAAACTGAGGATTTTTTTTTAAACACTAATGCTTCAAGAGATCAACCAATCCAATTGACATTGTTGCAACTGTTCAGATATATGTGCTACAACAGATGATTACACAATGTTCAGCAGCATTCATGACTGCTCAGATACTGAACCAGTCCATGTTCAGCAAAACTCCTACATGCTGGCTTAAAATACCATCCCAGAAATATTTTAAGAAATCCAACCACTCTAAACCTTTCACACTTTGCCCAGTTAATATTAGGGAAATTGAAATCTTCATCTGCGTGCCTGTGTTTTTCATCTTTCATGAGGCTTCTGGTTTACTTTGATGTCGGTAGACCTCTACTGGTCAGCTGTCCATTCTGGTCTCACCAGCTGAAAAGAATATCTGATGGGATCAACCTCCTTCAATTTTTATGGTCTGAAATTATGCTCTATGGACTTCAGAGGTTAAGTTAGGATGAGAGATTGTACAAATTCTGCCAGATTCAAGAACTAGGGGCATAGTCTGAGAATTAGGACTAGACTGTTCAGGAAAGATGTGAGGAAGCAAAAACAGAAGTTGCTGGAAAAGCTCAGCACTTCTGGCAGTATCTGTAAAGAGAAATCAAACTTAACATTTCGGGTCCGGTGACCCTTCCTCAGAACTGATGGTAGCTCGGAAAATGTCATTTTACATGCAGGGTGGGGGCAGGGGTTGAGGAGTAATCAATAGGTAAAAACAATGACTGCAGATGCTGGAAACCAGATTCTGGATCAGTGGTGCTGGAAGAGCACAACAGTTCAGGCAGCATCCAACGAGCAGCGTATGAATAAAGCCCAAAGAGAGAGAAAAAGGGTTGGACAAACAAAGGAGTCAACAAGGATCTGCATGGGAGGGTGGAGACTGTTCATGTTAGGAAGCACTTCTGCTCGCAAAGGATGGTAAATGTTTGAAACACTTCTACAGACAACTTTGGTTGCTGAATCTGTTGTTTTTTTTATTGTAGACTGATTCTTTTTGTTGTTAAGCAAAAGGTTTCAGCTTTTGTTTAGGGAAATGAGTCAAAGGCAGGTGTATTGAGTTAAGCCAGGGATCAGCCATGATCTCATTGAATGGCACAATAAGCTCAAAGGCTGAATAGCTTTCTCCCCTATCTTCCTATCATAATATACCACCGGAACATTCATGCAGACCCCAGAAATCTTCAGGATTTTACTTCCAAGCTTCTTACACTTCTTGGCTAATTTGTGCACTTTTGATGCATTTTATAAATACCTGTGAGCATAAATTCTTAAACTCACTAAACTTGCTTCTAACCCCCTCCCAAATTGACAGTTTTAATAATCCAAACCTGGTGTCATCCTGGTGACACCAGGTTTGAATTCCTGATGAAGGGCTCTGGCCCGAAATGTCGAATTTCCTGTTCCTTGGATGCTGCCTAACCTGCTGTGCTTTAACCAGCAACACATTTTCAGCCGTCATCCTGTTTGGTCAATCAGGTTGTTACTCTGCACCATAGGTCTTAGGTTCTTACCTAAATTTGTTGTCAAAAAGCAAATGATGGGAAAGAGAGAAATTTGAGATTATAAACACATTAAAACACTGGGACTAGTATTTGTTCCGAGTGGAAAATTGACCACGCTGCATTCATTTGAGGTCCAACAGGTCTGTTTTCTTGTTAACCTAGTGAAAGGGCTCAATGGTTCCAGGTCATGGGAAACAGACTCCAATGGATGTAATGTGATCCCTTCAGTTGAAACTGTCTAAACATCTAAAAGATTCAATTGAAATCATTTCCCAATAGATTTGACACCCATTAACTAACACCACTTCTGCCAACAATAATCCCAGACCTACCCTCACTGAAACATTCATTTTAGTTTGAAGCCCTGCATCTGGTCAAAATTCAGCTCTCTGACTGCCACTTCTCAAACGGCTGTAAAGTGGTAATGAGAAATTGTCATTCCCAGAATGTGCAAAATGACAGCCACTGCACAGAAAGCCAACCTTGCTGATGCTATGACTTGTTTCATTTTGTTTCATTTAGGGAACCAGTTTGAAAAATTTAAAGATATGCTAAAGCCCCAATTTTCAGTTGGATGGTGGTTGAGATGGGTGGACATTCACACTCCGTCTGCCATACCAGAGTGAGTCCAGTCATTTTAACCTATTTAAATAGCACCCAACTCCTGCCCACTTCCAATCCCTATCAATGAAAGGCAGACCAGGGAAACAGGCTGTTGCCAGAAAGAATAGGTCCTGTCAAAAGTCTGAGTATGTGAGGGGAGCCTCTGAGGTGATTGTTGAGCCCCAGAAGAAATTTTGAAAAATTGTATTAAACTAGCTTGCCAATCAAAAGTTGACAATGATATTTAACACATGAGAAGATGAAGTGGAACATATTGGAAAAAAAGGTAAAAGAGGCAATATTAACAAAATCCTGCAATTTTACAGGAGGCTGAGGAACAGAGAGACCTGTGGGTTTACACTAGCCTCAGAAGGCGAGAGGACTTGTTAATGAAAATGGATGCCCAGCCTGGCTTTATAAGTCATAGAATTATATATTGTTATATAATTAGAAGTAGAATACAAAAGCAAAATGTTACATTAAACATTAATTATGAATGGTTAGTTCTATTATTGTGCTTAATTACAGGCACCACACTTTAGGATGAATACTAAAACATTTGAGAGGGTACAGAGGATTTTTATGAGAATATTACCAGGGATTAGGAACCTTGGTTATGTTGAGTGACTAAGGAAGCTAGGATTGTTCTGCTTAGAGCAGTAAATAATACGAGGATAAGAACTAATAGAATTGCTTACAGTAAATGGAAGAAACTACTTCAATTGTTAGGAAGATCAGAAACCAGAAGATGGAATTGAAGTTACTTGGCAAAAACTCTTAATGAAGGTTAAGAGAAGCTTTTGGGCAGCTGAGTTATTTTGGTGCAGAATGCATTGCCCAAGATTGGATGAAGGCATATTTACCATTTTAAAAAAAGAAAACATTTTCAATGCTATGGGAACAAAGCGGAGGAGAGGAACTAAATTAGATCTAATGCAAATGTGACCCTGTCCGACGCAGTGTCATTGCAGCATGAATGCATGCACGCAACAGAGGCAAGCGCAGGCAATCTAGCCTCAGAACAAACATAACAGCTTCTGAATGTGAAAAAATGCTTATATGCTTAGTCACCCTTTAGTGCATTCCACTGGCAACAGAAAAAGCTTTCACTAAAGGCAGGTGCTGAAACAGTTCATTTTAAAAGCTTGCTTTATGCATTGTAAATTCTATTAAATGTTCTAACTTTAAACAGATATTTTTGGTGATTTGGTGACTTTGGTGATGTGCAATGAGGCAGAATTGAATAGAGAACTTAAGGTGAAGAAACCCCTAGGTGGTAGTGAACTGAATATGACGGAATTCACCCTACAGTTTGACAGGGAGAAGCTGGAATCAGATATAAGCTGATCACAATTGATAAAGGTGACTACAAAGACATGAGGAAGGATTTGGCTAGAGTTGATTAGGAGGGGAGCCTAGCGGGAACTGCAATGGCAGGAGTTTTTGGCGATAATTTATGAAACGCAGCAGAAATTCATTCTGAGGAAGAAGAAACATACCAAAGGGAGGATTAGGCAACCACGGCTGACAAATGAAGTCAGGGACAGCATAAAAACAAAAGAAAAAGCATGTAATGCTGTGAAGATTAGCGGGAAGCTAGGGGATTGGGAAGCCTTTTAAAAACCAGGAGAGGATAATGCAATAAGGGGAGAGAAGATTAAATATGAGCATAAACTAGCTCTTAGTATGAAACAAGATTGTAAGAGATTTTTGAAATCTAAAAGGTAAGAGAAAGGCAAAAGTGGACATTGGACTGCTGGAAAATGGGACTGAAGACATAGTAATGGGGAACAAAGGAATGGTGGAGGAACTGAATAGGTACTTTGCATCAGTTTTCGCAGTGGAAGACATCAGCAGCATAGCCGAAGCTCCAGAGAGGCATGGGGCAGAGGTGAGTGCAGTGATCAATAATAAGAAGAAGGTATTGGGGAAGCTGAAAGATCTGAAGGTAGACAAATCACCTGAACCAGATGGACTACATCTAAAAGTTCTGAAGGAGAAAGCTGAAGAGATTGTAGAAGCATTGGTGATGATGTTTCCAGAATCATTGGCATCAGGGAGGATCCCAGAGGACTTGAAAATGCTACCCATGTTTAAGAAGGAAGGAAGGCAGAAGACAGGAAGTTATAGACTAATTACCCTAACCTCGGTCGTAGGGGAGACTTTAGAGTCCATTATTGAGGATGCGATTGCAGAGTACGTGGAATTACCTGATAAAATAGTGCTGAGTCAGCATGACTTCAACAAGGGGAGGTCAAGCCTGACCAAATGTATTAGAATTTTTTGAGGAGGTAGCGAACAACTTGGCCTAAGGAGCCAATGGTTTTTTTCAGAATGGCAGCCTGTAACTAGTAGAGTTCCACAGGGGCAAGGGCCTGTATTGGGACCACAGCTGTTCATATTGCACAATACCAATGTGGACAAAGGTATTGATGCTAAGTTTGGTGATGGCACAAAGGCAAACAAAGCGGTACAGGTAATATTGAAGGAAGAGAAAAGCTGTAGAAGGACTTGGATAGGCTAGGACAGTAGGCAAAAAATTGTCAAATAGAATACAGTGTGGGAAAGCATGAGGTTACGCACTTTGGTTAGAACAAGAGGGGCATAAACTATTTTCTAAATGGGGAAAGCCATCAGAAATCTGAAGTACAAAGGGAGTCCCAGCTCAGGATTTTCTTAATGTTAACATATAGGGTCAGTTAGCAGTTAGGAAGGCAAATGCAATGTTAACATTCATTTTAAGAGGGCTACAATACAAAAGCAGAAATGTACTGCTGAGGCTGAATAAGGGCCTAATCAGACTGCATTTGGAATATTGTGAGCAATTTTGCATCCCATTTCTAAGGAAAACTGTGCTGTATTGGAGGAAGTCCAGAGGACATTTATAAAAGTGATCCCAGGATGAAGGACATGTCATATGAGGAGCAATTGAGGACTGTACTCGATGGAGTTTAGAAGCATGAGGGGAATCTGATTGAAACTCAGAGATTACTGAGAGGCTTGTTTAGATTGGGTGTGGAGAAGATTTCCCACATGTAGAAAAGACTAGGACCTGAAAGCACAGTCTCGGAGGGAAGGGACAACACTTCAGGACTGAGATGAGGAGGAACTTCTTCAGCCAGAGGATGGTTAATTTGTGGAACTCATTTCTGCAGAGGATTGTGGAGGCCAAGTCATTGTGTGCATTTTACGACAGAGATAGATAGGTTCTTGATTAGAAAGGGGTTAAAGGGTAACAGGAAGAAGGCAAGAGTGAGTGGAGAAGCATATCAGCCATGATCAAAGAGTGGAGCAGACTTGATAACTGCATGGCTTAATTTTTCTCCTATATCTTACGATCTCCTGGTCATTATTGACTGAGCATTACAACTTCATTTAAATTACAGAGCTTATGAAAAGCTGAACTGTATGTAACCCAACCATATTGATTATAAAATATAATTTTTGCTTTGTTCTGAATGATCCAATGCCTGCAAAATAATTAACCTCCGCATTAAATAAGAAAATTGGCATGAGAGGCTAGCTGAGCTTCTCCCAATCGTATGTTTCTGACTGTGCATTGTACTTTTCCAACTCAGATCTTATTTAGACTTTCCAATTTTATATTAGGTAGATTAAAATATCGCATTAGTGTTATCTTTCTTTTTGCACATCTGTTTTCTATCCCTTGCTATTTAACATCAGCATTTTGATTTAACCAGATGGTCGGTAGTCAACCATGAATTAAATTCTCTTTAGAGTATGTATTTCAAGTTAATGTAACTCTTTGGGAACCTTATCCTATACAGTATCCAAATGGGTTATGTTGCCTATATGTATATTCCTATTTCATTTTCAACCCCTTTTGAAGCTATATTCCAAGCCTTCATTATCTCCAGAATTTCTTTCTTAAAACTTCTGTCATAGACATAGAGAAGTACAGCATGGAAACAGATCCTTCGGTCCAACCTGTCCATGCTGATCAGATATCCCAACCCAATCTATTCCCACCTAACAGCACCCAGCCCATATCTCTCCAAACCCTTGCAATTCATATACCCATCCAAATGCCTTTTAAATATTGCAATTGTACCAGCCTCCACCACTTCCTCTGGCAGTTCATTCCATTCATGTACCATCCTCTGCATGAAAAAGTTGCCTCTTACGTCACTTTTATATCTTTCCCCACTCACCCTAAACCTATGTCCTCTAGTTCTGGACTCTCCAACCCCAGGGAAAAGATTCTGCCTATTCACCCTATCCATGCCCCTCATAATTTTGTAAATCTCTATAAGGTCACCCCTGAGCCTCCAATGCTCCAGGGAAAACAGCCCCAGCCTGTTCAGCCTCTCCCTATAGCTCAGATCCTCCAACTCTGGCAACATTCTTACAAATCTTTTCTGAACCCTTTCATGTTTCACAACATCTTTCCGATAGGAAGGAGACCAGAATTGCACGCAATATTCCCGACTTGTGTTTTTTTTTTCAATTCACAAAATCTTAAGGATATCCAAAATTCCTCCCACCTGTCTCCAATCCCATTCCTTTATATCCTGCTCTTCTTGATCACCACCATTAGACATTCAGCATGTTTCTAAGATATCAAATGTATGACTTTGAGATGAGCAATAAGCTGGTTCGGCAGTTTGTCTTCACTAATAATGAAAAACAATCGTAAATTATAAAATGCAATGACCTGAGATGACAAATACAGTGAAAAAGTTCATAAATGTCCACATTTTAAAAATCATTTATGAGATTGTTGTTTTTATGGTACACATGCAGAGCTGGTGAGAAGCAAGCACATCATTGTAGCAAAGTCAAGAGAGTTGATAATGTTCCTGCAACTTTGTAGGACTTGCCAAGAATGTGTAATGCTGTTTTAGAAACATTGAACATTATTTTCAGTTTTGGTCAATCAATATTAAGATAGCTATTCAAGCAGTCAATGCAATGTTGGTGTCAAGGTCTGAGTTATGAAGAAAACCAGATGAAATTTGGGTATCTCAGTCTGAAAAGGAGGTAGCTGTGAGAAATATATAAAATTGTTAATAAAATATAAACGAACCTGGAACATTAAAGTAAACAGCAGGAAGGCAAGAAGTAGGAAACTTTTATTATCTGAAATAACCTTCTAGATAAACTAAAGAAATAATAAGAATCAAAGAAAGAGGCAATACATAAAGAAATTAAAGTGGCTTGAAAGGCCTTCCTTATCTGACATTATCTTGGGAACCTCATTGCATTATGCATGGCCATATCTTGACATTAAGAATGAGCTGTACCCTTGACATGTATCTGTGGACATGTTAAAGAAATGGTTCAGGTATACACCTTTGCTTGTACTGTTGAAAGAAAACTAGTGGGTGGAAATAAGATGAAAAAAACATTGGTGCAGAAGTAGGCTGTTCAGCCCATCAAATCCACTCAACCATTCAATGAGTTCATGATGAATCTGATAATCCTAAACTCCATTTTCATTCCATATCTGCATAGCTCTTGATTACTATAATGATTAGAAATACCTCTAGCTCAGCCATGGATATTCTTTACAAAACAGCCTGATTAGCCGTCTGCAGCAAAGAATTCACTACTCTCTAAGAGAAAAAAGTCCTCCTCATCTTTGTCTTAAATGAGCAATTCTGTATTCTGAGATTATGTTCACTTGTGGGCTATGTCCTAGACTTTCCCACAAATGGAAGCAACCTCTCGGTATCTACCCTGTCAAGTCCCATAAAAATCTAACATGTTTTGATAAGGTCTCCTCTCATTCGTCTAAACACCAGCGAGACAAGTCCAACTTATTCAACTTCTCCTCATAAGAAAGTTCCTGCAGATCCAGGATCAATCTCGACAACCTTCTCTGGACTGCCTCCAATATCAGAATGTTGTTCCTTAGATAAGAAGTGCAAAACTGTTCATAGTATTCCAGCTGTGGTCTGATTAGTGTCTTAATAGTTTTAGCAAGGCCTCCCTATTTTATATTCCATTCCCTTTGAAACATTCAATTTGACTTCTCAATTACTGGCTGAAATTTTGTGCTAGCTTTCTGTAATTTATGCACAAGCACCCCAAAGCCCTCTTCACTTCGGCTTTCTGAATCTTTGTTCATTTAAATAATATTCAACTCCCCTATTCTTCCTGTTAAACTGCAAAATCTCATATTTGTTCACATCCTCCATATAACACAACTTAATGAGGAGACATGTTTGCTACTGCTGTATGATTGCTTCCAGTTACAATATACTATGGACAGCAATAATAGAGAAAACACCCACAATCCCACACTCCTCCAGGGAACTCCACTGAACCTGAGAATCAATGTTACAATTTCATAGCCCTAAACCAATTTATCCTCCCTGAGAAAATGCCTTCCCAGAGATCAATCAATTAAAGAATATTATCTTTGGTACTTAACAGTTGTGCATCCCAAGGAATATGAAAAATGGAATGTGAATGTGAAATGTTAATCAGCTTTTCCCACCCTGAATAAAAGGAAAGTTCAAATTAAAGAGACATCTATAGAGTTAAACTGTATGTTCAAATGAAAATTAGTCTCAAGAAGTTCATAGAAATAATTTTTAATATCCCATATCACTTATTGAGACTGGATTTGTGACTTAAAGGAGAATTGCAAGTCCACTGCCCACAACTTTATGCCTCTGAAAATTTAGCCTAATGCACTGTTTCAATTATAAAAGAATACAAGAAAATCAATGATCATGTGAATATTTGAGGACATTGGCAAGGTGGGGGTATATACAGAAACAAGGCATTGGATGAAATGCTAAGAAGTCTTTAAACCTTCAGCAAGTAATTGTTCCCTAGGACGAATAATTGATACAAATGTTGGATAAGGATTATTACAATTCTATACAAACATTTACCATGTTTCTGAAAGGTAGGGACATTTACACTTTCAAATTGCATCAGAAATGCTATATTGTAATGAGCCAGGGTCACAAAGGTCGCTTAATAAAAACCGAAAGAACTACTGACGTTGTAAGTCAGAAACTAAAACAGAAGTTGCTGGCAAAGTTAGCAGGTCTGACAGCATCCGTGAAGAGAAATCAGAGTTAACTTTTATGGGTCCAGTGACTCTTCCTCAGAGCTGCCAGACCTGCTGACTTTCTCAGCAAGTTCTGTTTTTGTTCATAAAGATCACTTGATTGCCTTTAGGGGCTAGAAAAGAATTTCCCAGAACTCACTTGACTTGGCTACAGATGATGACCTGGATTTTTATCCTGAGGCAGAAGTGGATTTGGAGGATCAGGTGTTACTGTTGCAGCTGGTCAATGTGGTTGTCTGCCAACACATTCCCGCCTCCAGTCTATTTCTAGGGAGGTAGCTTCTGCAGGTGACACCTTCCCGCCCACCAGCAACAGAAAGCCAATTAAAGTGCAAAAGATACATTATTCACATATTGTATTTTCCATTTATCCCCAAAAGATCTCTAGTAATAAAGACATAAATGATGTGACAAAAAAAATCCAGCAACAATTCCTTGTGACAGACTGTTGTTTGCCTTGACATTTCATTGAGATCCCCTGAGGGATATTTCTGAGATAAATAATTGTAGCCATTGTTTTTCTGTATTTGTCAGTTTTCCAGTTAATATGACTAAATTATTATAAAAGTATTTGTTGGCAAGGTGTGGAATGTCTCAAACAGTTAAAGGCACAGTGTTCATCACTTTCTGGTGGAGCAGGCAGAGAAATGTGGTCTTGTTTGCATGACATTGTGATGTCCTAATTTGGTCACTGGTGATGGCAATCTATTTTTGGTAACCACCAAATTATCTGAGAAATATCAAAAAGGCAGAAAGTTTGAACATATTCCTTTTGTGTTTAGACAATGGGTCTTTACATATGAAGAGGTGATAGAAATCTTTAATGTGGTAAACATGGATTTCCAGAAGATAGTTGATAGAGTGTCACAAAACAGACTTGTGAGGAAAGTTACAGATTATGGTATAAGAAGAACAATAGCAACATGGATACCAAATTGGCTGAGTGACAGGAAGTAGAGAGTAATGGTCAATGAATTTTTTTGTGCTGGTGCATGGTTTTAGTAAAATCCCCAGGATTAGCACCTTTGCTTCTCCTGATTTATGTTAATGATAGATTAATGATCTGGATCTTGGAATGCAAGAAATAATTTAAAAGTTTGCTAATGACATTAAACTTGGAAGAATTGTGAACTGTGGGGCAGCATGGTGACTCAATGATTAGCAATGCTCTCTCACAGGGCCAGGGACCCAGATTCAATTCAACCTCAGGCGACTGTCTGTGTGGAGTTTGCACGTTCTCCCCGTGTCTGCGTGGGTTTCCTCCAGGTGTTCCGGTTTCCTCCCACAGTCCAAAGATGTGCAGGTTGGGTAGAGTGGCCATGCTAAATTGCTCATAGTATCCAGGGTGTGCAGGCTAGGTAGATTAGCCACAGGAAATGCAGCATTGTAAGGTAGGCAACAGGTCTGGGTGGGATGCTCTTTGGAGGGTTAGTGTGGACTGGTGGGCTGAATAGCTTGTTTCCACACTGTAAGGATACTATGATTCTATGACAGTATAAAACTCCAACAGGAACATAGATAAGTTGGTGGAGGTAGCAAATGAGCATCAATACAGAGAAGTCTGAGATAGTGCACCATGGTCAGAAGAACACTGAAAGATAATTTAAATGTTTGATACAATTCTAAAAGGGGGGGAGGAACACAGGCAGCCCAGGGATATATATGCAAAAATCATTGAAGATGACAGAACAGGTGGAGAGAGCAGTAAATAAAGCATACAGTTTTCTTAGTGCTATGAATAGGGGCATAGCATAGACCAATTCTAGGTGCCACATAATGGGAAAGCTTTGAATTAGAGAGAATGCAGAGGCGATTTATAAGAATGGTTCCAGAAATGAAAACCTTCAGTTATGAGGATAGACTGAAGAAAGTGGGACTAATCTCCACAGAGAGGAGAAGACTAAAAGCAGGTTTGATAAAAGCTTTCAAAATCATGAGCTGACTGGATAGAGTAGATAAGGAGAAGCTGTTCTTCGTAATGAGACCATAAGACATAAGAGCATAGCCATTCATCCATCAAGTCTGCTCCACCATTCAATCATAGCTGATCATTTTCTCAACCCCATTCTCCTGCTTTTTGCCCCTGATACTCAAAAACCTATCTCTCTCGATCTTAAATATACTCAATGACCTGGCCTCCACAGCCTTCTGTGGCATAGATTCACCACTCTCTAGCTGAAGAATTTTCTCCTTACCTTCATTCTAAAAGATCTTCCCTTTACTCCAAGTTTATGCCCTCAGGTCCTAGTCTCTCCTACCAACAGAAACATCCTTCCAACATTCACTTTGTGAAGGCCATTCAGTATTCTGTATGTTTCAATTGGATCCCCCATCATACTTCTAAACTCTATTGACTAGAAACCCAGAGTCCTCAAATGTTCCTCATATGTTATTTTTTTCATTCCTGAAACCACTCCACTAAATACGCTCCAAGGCCAATATATACTTCCTTAGATATGGGACCGAAAACGGCATAAAATATTCCAACTGTTGTCTTACCAGAGACTTATAGAACCTCAGAAGTACATCCCTGCTTTTATATTCAAGTCCTCTCAAAATAAATGCCATCATTACATTTTCCTTCCTAACTACTGACTCAACTTGCAAGTTTACTTGAGGGAATCCTGGACTAGAACTCTTAAGTCTCTTTGCACTTCAGACTTCTGAATTTTCTCCCCATTTAGAAAATAGTCAATGCCTCTATTCTTCCTACCAAAGTGCATGTCCTCACACTTTCCCACATTGTATTCCATCTGCCACTTCTTTGCCCACTCTCCTGACCTGTCCATATGCTTCTGCAGCCTCCTCAATGCTACCTGTCCCTCTAGCTATCTGCAAACATAGCCAGAATACCCTCAGTTCCTTTGTTAATCGTTTATGCATGAAGTTAATAGTTGTGATCCCAATACTGAGACTTGCGGAACACCACTTGTCACTAGCTGCATTCTCAGCTACCTCCCCCCAGCCCCACCCCCCCTCCCATTTATCTCTTAGACCCCCGGCCCACAAGCCTCATTCCTAATGAAGGGCTTATGTCGATTCCCCTGTTCCTCGGAAGCTGCCTGACCTGCTGTGCTTTTCCAGCACCACACTCTCGACTCTGATCTCCAGTATCTGCAGTATTCACATTTTACTTTTTACATTTTTAACTGTTTTTGTATTTCTGTTTATGCAAATTGTAACCAACAAGTTAACAAGATTCAATTTAACATTGATTTAAATTTAGCAGACCCCTTATTAGCCAATCAAATCACAGCCCTCCTGTGACATCACTTTTCAGTCTCCCCTCAGATTCCAAATCTCCTACCTTCCCAGGCTGCTTTCCATTCTAACTCACTCAGCTCCAGTCCTGAACTACTGACTCCACTGCCAACAAATTTTGGATTAGCACGTCTCTCTACCACTTTTCCCTCACCCCTCTTAATTTTGGCTAGAGGAGAAGGAAAGGAAGGAAACACTACCAGGATGTAATGTTTGGGCCTTAAGCACTGTGTGATGCTCTCCAGGCTGTAATGTATGTGCCAAACTGATGCCTCGCCTTCTCGGTCACCCTCTGTTGAAGGGTGCTCACTCATAGAAGGAGCAAGACAGTGGGGCATAGATTTAAAGCAATGTGCAAAAGAAGCAAGGATGATCTGACAAAGATCTGATTGTACTTGAAAATGTGATGGAGGCAGGCTAAATCAAGGCATTGAAGAGGGCATTGAATGGTTATTATAAAATAATTAATGTGCAAGGGGCTAAGGAAATGCAGCAAATCATGATATGAGGTAATGATACTTGTTCGTATAGTTGAAGCAGACATGATGGGCCAAATGGCCTCCTTCTGTGCCATAACAATTCTAATTGTATGATGTGAATCTATGTCATCATCTGAATTATCCTGAAACATGGGCAGCCTATAGTTCCTGTTACTTTCTCCATGGAAATGCCTTGGCCAATTAGAGTCAATGCCCCCTTTCTCCTAAAATATATGTCTTATGTTTAACCTGACAAGATGCTTTCTCCTCTCTCCCTTTTCAGCAATGTTCAAACATTGTAACTGTCAATATGTACAAACTTTGTTAAGATAACATATGCTGCACTGATAACAGAGTCATGATGACTCATTTTATAAAAAAAAAGTCTTCAATTACAAGATTATAAGTTCCCAGTTCTTATCAAAGACTCAAGGACACTTGAATACTCTTTTGTCTGTTTGGAACTACTGGCTTTAATGTGTGGTAATTTTACTGAATGTTAAAGTTACATAAGAGAATTAATTAGAATCATAAAACACAGAATCCCTAAGTGCGAAAAGAGGTCATTCAGCCAATCAAGTCTGCACTGACCCTCTGAAGAGCATTCCACCCAGACCAAGCCCTATATCCTATCCCTATAACCCTGCATTTATCATAGCTAATCTACCTAACCTATGCCAGCCATCAGGATGGATTCTTTTGCACAGTGCTTTCCACTGTGTCCATGGAAAAGGGGTCAAGGTGAAAGACAATTTTAATTATAGAAGCCTTGGAGAAGTTTAAGATCCTAGGCCTCATTTATATGTGTCAGGTCAAACTCCTGCCTGAATCTTGTGGGAGTCACTGTTTAATCAATAAGCAAAAGAGAGTTTAAGGGGCAAGAAGCCACCACCAAGGACCTGTGTCAATGTACTCTAACCCAGCTAAATCTATTAAGTCAGTTTGAATCCACACTGTGGACAGATGTCGGGTGAAGGCTAATGGGTTGGGTGTGAGGGCACAGTGCAAAATAAGCAAGTCCCTTAGTTTCAGTCCAAAGCCTGAGGATCCTCCTGCTCCTTTCAAGCCCAGAAGAGGTCACATCTACTTCTAGGTGCTGTTCCCTTCAGGTTTGACGTGACTGAGGAAGTTCGTCCACTCAATACTCAGGCTAAAGAGGAACCTTACCAGTTAGATTAGGTTAGATTAGATTTCTTGCAGTGTGGAAACAGACCCTTCGGCCCAACAAGTCCACACCGACCCTCCGAAGAGCAACCCATCCAGACCCATTCACCTACATTTACCCCTTCACCTAACACTACGGGCAATTTAGCATGGCCAATTCACCTAACCTGCACATCTTTGGACTGTGGGAGGAAACCGGAGCACCTGGAGGAAGTCCATGCAGACACAGAGAGAATGTGCAAACTCCACATAGAGTTCAACATAAATTCTAAAGAGGACATTGTCAGTTTAGGTGTTTGTGGATGGGGGCATTACTGCTTGGAATTTAAAATTTGAAAACAAAGAACATGTTAGACCATTCCTAGAATGTTGTGAACAATTTTTGTCCCATTATCTAAAGTAAGAAATCCTGAAAATGAAAACTATCCACTACTATGTTGACCTTGGGTATGGAGGGATTTTCTTGTGAAGAGATGCTCAGTTGATATAAGACAGAGGGCAGAGGTATGTTCTTTACTCACAGTAGTAGGGACATGGAACTCCCTGCCTCCAACAGTAATAAACTCACCAACTTTAAGGGGATTTAAATGGTCATTGGATAAACATATGGATGATAATAGAATGGTATACGTCAGATGGACTTCAGATTGGTTTCACAGGTCGTTGCAACATCGAGGGCCGAAGGGCCTGCACTGAGCTCTAATTTTCTATGTTCTATGGACTCATTGCAGTTTAGATGAATGAGAGGCAGGACGTTATTGAACCATACGAGATTCTTAAGGAGCTTGACAGGGTAGGTGCAGAGGGTCTGAAAGAATGAATGATTTTATTGTCACATATGTCTAGGAAGATCCAGTGAAAAGTGCTTTGTTACCCCAGTCAGTGCCATTTTTAATTACAAACAGTATAAAAATAATTTACTAAAATAGGAGTTCATCTTCTATTCAAATTGGGGTCTCAGGCACAGCTTCTGCAAGGTCTCTACAAGGTTTTCCAGGCTTCAAGAAGCCTCATTCCAGGTAGAGCAATGATGACACTGATGTTCCAGGAGACTCCTGCTCCACATACGCCCACTGCCCCACTGACAATACCAACAGTCCCCACTCCAGGCCTAGCACAGCCTAGCACCACTCCAAGTCCAGTCTCTGAGCCTACTGCAGCCAGGAGTCCCTGCCACTGCTGCCAGGAAAACATAAAGACCGAAGCAAGAGATGGCTGGTCATGAGAAGGTAATGCTTGTGTTGTCCTCCAGGATAATTTCACAATGATAAGCAATTAAGAGAAGAACGCGGGGCATGGTAAAGGCTGATGGTCAGTTAAAGTTGTTTCTATAATTGAATCAGTTGCCAACCATTTCAATGGATTTTTTGCACATTGCTTTTCACTGTGTCCAGGAATAGGAGTCAAAGTGAAAGACAATTTTAATTATGGGAGCCTGGAGAAGTTAAAGATTACAGGCTGCCCCACTGACACTGCTCTGGTCTCAAAGGTGAAGAAAGAAAAAAGACAAAACGGAGAGAGAGAAAATGATACCATGGTCTGGAGCAGGGAACAGAGTGCGTAATGTCAGAGTAAGGAGTCACCCGGTTTAGAAGGGATGAGGGGTAATTTCTTCACTCAGAGTGTAGTGAATCTTGTAGAGTTCTTGACTGCAGAGGGCTATAGATGTTGTGCCTTTAAGGTTGTAATAGACAGATTTGGTTAAGTGAGAAAACCAAGGGTTTGTGTGAAAAAGGCAAGAAAGTGGAGTTGGTGATTATCAGATCAGCCGTAATCCTGTTGAATGGAGGAGCAAACCAAATAGACTAAATGGCCTCCTCCTTCTTTTATGTCTGAGGGGTCAAATTTAAGTCTGCTTTCTTTTCGTCATAATTATTTTGCAATATCCATGTGGAGTGTTTGATTCCTTAATCTGTATAATTTAATGTTTATATAAACCCCCTCTCCCCCCATTTTGTTACAGCACTTTAGTAATTCTCCCATTTCAAGCTTTTCAATACTCTGCTTAAATGACATAGTTAACAAGAAAGTTAACAAAGTTGAAGTCATGCTTGCAGTAACATGTTCGAATAGAAAACGTAATCCAGCCTGAACTAAACTAACAGGAATATTTAAGAATGTGATGTATATCTGTCTGTGTGCAAGGTATGTATGCTGCTTGCCTGCTGGCATGCTGCAGTGCTTTAGGTAATACAGCCTGAATTTTAACAACGTTCTTTCTCCATGCCCTAGCTTGTTGGAAACATGCTCGAAGAAAATAGTAGCTTCAATAAAAAATGTAAGTTGCTTAATAAGTAAGCTGCACAGTGTGTAAAAGTACACAGGCAACTGCTGCTATCTCAAACCATCCTCCCGGTCAGACCACTGACTCCTTACCATTTCTGGTGACCTAACCTTGCATTGTTATTGAACTAAGAAGGTGAGATTTCATTCTCTTCTGAAGTTGATTTATTCTTGTATTTGCTCAATGAAATAGATTGATCTCTGTCTGCCGTGAGGCTTCACAGTTGAGCTATCATGAGCAGTTTGCTTTTCAAACTTCTCTTGGTGCCAAATACTAAACATACTTTTGTAAACATTTTGAGAAAGTAGTGGTAATAATTATTTTATTCTTTTCCTCCTCTCATCTCCTCCCGTGTCACTTCAATGACTTATTAGATCTAAAAGTAAAAATCAATAGCAAAAGATGGTTGAAAGTTGCTTTGAATCACGGAAACTACATATATTTTTCAGATTTTGTGTACAGTATCTGTCTGTATGTTTCCTAAATGGTCTGAGATGTTACCCTTTGAACTCAACGGTTGAATAGATTCACACATGAACTCCAATACAATACTCAGGACCTCTTTTGATGAACAAGTCTATTATTTCTAATTCCTATTCCTATGTGCAAATTCACTTGTATTAATCCACAGCTAATTCTGTTTCTTATTTCATGGATAGTATTGAATGCATCATATCACAAAATTCAGACTATCAATACGTTTTAAGCATATTAAAAGTCGAGTAAAACCTGACAATTTTGGAATCACTCGGTAAGTCAAGCAATAACTGTGGAAAGAAATAGGTAACACCCTCCATCTTAACCACTCCCTTCCCCAACCCACACACCACATGACAAAAGAGAATAAGTTAAAACTTAAAAGTGGGAATAAGTTATGCCAGAAATATGCCCCAATCTGCCACATATAATAGGCCATCTAAATGTTACATTGTGGAGAGATGGGATGAGTCACATCATTCAAATTTGATGTGACACAATGGGCAGCTGGATTGGAATTTAACGGCTGTTTCCAGGTTTCCCACGAGTTGAAAAACTTACCAATGACACTGAGAGGGGACGTTTGTGTCCCACAGCACCTAATTGAAGCATTCAGTCTCTCCCTGGGTTGGTCATCACCTTCTCTCACAGCCCCAGTTGACATCACACCTCCCCAGCTCTGATGTTTATTATTCACACATGGGACATCGCTATCTGGCCCACATTTGTTCCCTGGTCCTAGTTATCCTTGAGATGGTGGTGGTGAGCTGCTACTTTCTTGAGCTGCTGTAGTCCATTTATTGTAGGTTGACGCACAAGGTATCTGAGACCAGAGGGCATAGCTTAAGGTGAGCAGCAAGTGAGTTAGAGGACAATTGAGAAAAAATATTCACTCAGAGGCTAGTTGATATGTGGAACATGCTGCCTGAGAGGGTGGTGGAGGCAGGTGGTCTCACAACATTTAAGGAGTATCTGGATGATTACTTAAAGTACCAGGCATAGTAGGCTATGGACCAAGTGCAGGGAATAGTGTAGTGTCCTGACACTTTCCCTTGATATTCAATGGTGTTACCATCACTGAATTCCCCACTATCAGCATCCTGGGGGTTATCATTGAGCAGAAACTCATAGGACTCACTACATAAGCACAGTGGCTACAAGTGTAAGTCAGAGGTTAGGAATATTGCAGTGGGTAACTCACCTCCTGCCTCCCCAGCGCCTGTCCACCATTTGTAGGCAGGCAAGTGTAGAGAAGGTGTCTGTATAAAGCGGACACTTTAACTTCCACTCCCACTCCACCAAGGATATGCAGGTCCTGGGCCTTCTCATCATCCAACCCTTACCACCTGATGCCTGGAGGAAGAATGCATCATATACTGCCTTGTGACTCTGCAACCATATAGAATCAATGTGAATTTCACCAGTTTCCTCATTTCCTGTCAACCCACATTACCAAGTCCCAAGCCTTAACTCGGCACAGCCCTCTTGACCTGTCCATCACTTTTCCCGTCTGTCTGTTCCACTCTCCCCTCTGACCAACTACCTTCTCCCCCAACTTCATCTGCCTATCGCATTCTCAGCTACCTTCCCCCCAATCACACCCCCTCCCATTTATCGCTCAGCCCCTCAACCCACAAGCTTCATTCCTGATGAAAGACTTATGCCCGAAATGTCGATTCTCCAGCTCTTCATATGCTGCCTGACCTGCAGTGTCTTTCCAGCACCACACTGTCGACCCTATCCACCATCCACAAGACACAGGACAGGAGTGTGATGGAATACTCCCCCACTGTAGCCTGAACGAATGCAGCTCCAACAACACTCAATATCATCCAGGACAAAGCGGCCACTTGATTGGCATTACATCCACAAGCATCCACTCCCTCCACCACCAATGGTCAGTAGCAGCAATGCGTACTATCTGCAAGATGCTCTGCAGAAATTCACCAAAGCTCCTCAGGCAGCACCTTCCAAACCCACAACCACTTCCATCTAGAAGGACAGACTTGGGTAAACCACCAGCTTCAAGTTCCCCTCCAAACCACTCATCATCCTGACTTGGAAAAATGTATGGGTAAAAAATGAGGTCTGCAGATGCTGGAGATCAAGCTGAAAATGTGTTGCTGGTTAAAGCACAGCAGGTCAGGCAGTATCCAAGGAACAGGAAATTCGACATTTCGGGCATAAGCCCTTCATCAGGAATGAGGAGAATGTGCCAGGCAGGCTAAGATAAAAGGTAGGGAGGAGGGACTTGGGGGAGGGGCGATGAAGATGTGATAGGTGGAAGGAGGTCAAGGTGAGGGTGATAGGCCGGAGTGGGTTGGGGGCGGAGAGGTCAGGAAGAAGATTGCAGGTTAGGAGGGCGGTGCTGAGTTGAGGGAACCAACTGAGACAAGGTGGGGGGAGGGGAAATGAGGAAACTGGAGAAATCTGAGTTCATTCCTTGTGGTTGGAGGGTTCCCAGGCGGAAGATGAGGCGCTCCTCCTCCAGCCGTTGTGTTGTTGTGTTCTGCCGGTGGAGGAATCCAAGGACCTGCATGTCCTCGGTGGAGTGGGAGGGAGAGTTAAAGCGTTGAGCCACGGGGTGGTTGGGTTGGTTGGTCCGGGCGTCCCAGAGGTGTTCTCTGAAGCGTTCCGCAAGTAGGCGGCCCGTCTCCCCAATATAGAGGAGGCCACATCGGGTGCAGCGGATGCAATAGATGATGTGTGTGGAGGTACAGGTGAACTTGTGGCGGATATGGAAGGATCCCTTGGGGCCTTGGAGGGAAGTGAGGGAGGAGGTGTGGGCGCAAGTTTTACATTTCCTGCAGTTGCAGGGGAACGTGCCGGGAGTGGAGGTTGGGTTGGTGGGGGGTGTGGACCTGACGAGGGAGTCACGAAGGGAGTGGTCTTTGCGGAACGCTGATAGGGGAGGGGAGGGAAATATATCCCTGGTGGTGGGGTCCGTTTGGAGGTGGCGGAAATGACGGCGGATGATACGTTGTATACGGAGGTTGGTGGGGTGATAGGTGAGAACCAGTGGGGTTCTGTCTTGGTGGTGGTTGGAGGAGCGGGGCTCAAGGGCGGAGGAGCGGGAAGTGGAGGAGATGCGGTGGAGGGCATCGTCGATCACGTCTGGGGGGAATCTGCGGTCCTTGAAGAAGGAGGCCATCTGGGCTGTGCGGTGTTGGAACCGGTCCTGGGAGCAGATGTGGCGGAGACAAAGGAATTGGGAATATGGGATGGAGTTTTTACAAGGGGCAGGATGGGAGGAGGTGTAGTCCAGGTAGCTGTGGGAGTCAGTCGGTTTATAGTAGATGTCTGTGTTGAGTCGATCGCCCGAGATAGAAATGGAAAGGTCCAGGAAGGGGAGGGAGGAGTCTGAGACTGTCCAGGTGAATTTGAGGTCGGGATGGAAGGTGTTAGTAAAGTTGATGAACTGTTCAACCTCCTCGTGGGAGCACGAGGCAGCGCCGATACAGTCATCGATGTAGCGGAGGAAAAGGTGGGAGGTGGTGCCAGTGTAGTTGCGGAAGATGGACTGTTCCACATATCCTACGAAGAGACAGGCATAGCTGGGGCCCATGCGGGTGCCCATGGCAATTCCTTTAGTTTGGAGGAAGTGGGAGGATTGAAAAGAGAAGTTATTCAGGGTGAGGACCAGTTCAGTCAGTCGAAGGAGGGTGTCAGTGGAAGGGTACTGGTTGGTGCGGCGGGAAAGGAAGAAGCGGAGGGCTTTGAGTCCTTCGTGATTGGGGATGGAGGTGTACAGGGACTGGATGTCCATCGTGAAAATAAGGCGTTGGGGACCGGGGAAGCGAAAATCCTGGAGGAGGTGGAGGGCCTGGGTGGTGTCCCGAACGTAGGTGGGGAGTTCTTGGACTAAAGGGGACAGAACCGTGTCGAGGTACGCGGAGATGAGTTCGGTGGGGCAGGAGCAGGCTGAGACAATGGGTCGGCCGGGGCAGGCAGGTTTGTGGATTTTGGGCAGGAGGTAGAAACGGGCGGTGCGGGGTTGTGGGACTATGAGGTTGGAGGCGGTGGATGGGAGATCCCCTGAGGTGATGAGGTTATGGATGGTCTGGGAGATGATGGTTTGGTGGTGGGAGGTGGGGTCGTGGTCAAGGGGGCGATAAGAGGAGGTGTCCGCGAGCTGGCGTTTGGCCTCAGCGGTATAAAGGTCGGTGCGCCAAACTACTACCGCGCCTCCCTTGTCTGCCGGTTTGATGGTGAGGTTGGGATTGGAGCGGAGGGAGTGGAGGGCTGCACGTTCTGAGGGTGAGAGGTTGGAGTAGGTGAGAGGGGTGGACAGGTTGAGTCGGTTAATGTCGCGGCGGCAGTTGGCTATAAATAGATCGAGGGCGGGTAAGAGGCTAGCACGGGGTGTCCAGGTGGATGGGGTGTGTTGGAGGTGGGAGAAGGGGTCGTTAGAGGGTGGGCGGGAGTCTTGGTTGTGAAAGTAGGCACGGAGGCGAAGGCGGCAGAAGAATTGTTCAATATCTCGCCGCGTGTTGAACTCATTGATCCGAGGGCGTAGGGGAATGAAGGTGAGGCCTCTGCTGAGGACTGATCTTTCATCCTCAGAGAGGGGGAGGTCTGAAGGGATGGTGAAGATCCGGCATGGCTGGGAGCTAGGACCTGGTGTGGGACTGGAGCTGGGAGTGGGGGCGGGGTTACCTCCAACCACAAGGAATGAACTCAGATTTCTCCAGTTTCCTCATTTCCCCTCCCCCCTTGTCTCAGTCAGTTCCCTCAACTCAGCACCGCCCTCCTAACCTGCAATCTTCTTCCTGACCTCTCCACCCCCACCCCACTACGGCCTATCACCCTCACCTTGACCTCCTTCCACCTATCACATCTCCATCGCCCCTCCCCCAAATCCCTCCTCCCTGGCTGGCACACTCTCCTCATTCCTGATGAAGGGCTCTGGCCCGAAACATCGAATTTCCTGTTCCTTGGATGCTGCCTAACCTGCCGTGCTTTAACCAGCAACACATTTTCAGCTTGAAAAAATGTATTGTTGTTCCGTCACTGTCCCTGGGTCAAATTCCTGGAATTCCCTCCCAAATGACATGGAGGGGGTCAACCCACAGCAGATGGACTGTGGTAGTTCAAGAAGGCCACCACCGCCTTCTCAAGGGCAAGTAAGGATGGGCAATACATGTCGGCCAGCCTGCAACACCCACATCGCACAAACAATTATTAAAAATAAAATTCTCTCTCTGTTAGAGTCATATAGTCACAGAGATGTACAGCATGGAAACAGACCCTTCAGTCCAACCCATCCATACCAATCAGATATCCCAACCCAATCTAGTCACACCTGCCAGCACCTGGCCCATATCCCTCCAAACTCTTCCTATTTATATAACCATCCAGATGCCTGTTAAATGTTGCAATTGTACCAGCCTCCACCACATCCTCTGGCAGCTCATTCCATGTACGTACCACCTTCTGTGTGAAAAAATTGCCCCATTGGTCTCTTTTATATCTTTCCCCTCTACCCTAGAACTATGCCCTCTAGTTCTGGACTCCGCGAACGCAGGGAAAAGACTTTGCCATTTATCCTATCCATGCCCCTCATAATTTTGTAAACCTCTATAAGGTCACCCCTCAGCCTCAGATGCTCCAGGGAAAACAGTCCCAGCCTGCTCAGCCTCTCCCTATAGCTCAAATCCTCCAACCTTGACAACACCCTTATAAATCTTTTCTGAACCCTTTCAAATTTCACAACATCTTTCCGATAGGAAGAAGACCAGAATTGCATGCAATATTCCAACAGTGGCCTAACCAATGTCCTGTACAGCTGCAACATGACCTCCCAACTCCTGTACTCAATACTCTGACCAAGAAACAAAAGCATACCAAACGCCTTCTTCACTATCCTATCCACCTGCAACTCCATTTTCAAGGAGCTACGAACCTGCACTCCAAGGTCTCTTTGTTCAGCAGAAAAGTGACAATTAGATTAGATTAGACTTACAGTGTGGAAACAGGCCCTTCGGCCCAACAAGTCCACACCGACCCGCCGAAGCGCAACCCACCCATACCCCTTACCTAACACTATGGGCAATTTAGCATGGCCAATTCACCTGACCCGCACATCTTTGGACTGTGGGAGGAAACCGGAGCACCCGGAGGAAACCCCAATTATCTGACCTCTCCCTCCAACAGTGAAATTCAGCCCTCAGTGATCATACATTCGATCATTTCACATGACTTTTGATTCATGGTCATCACTGTAATTGTGTTGAATATAAATATATATGTGGAACAATCTTATAGGGAGCTGAATGACACAGGCTGTGGCCAGAAATTTACAGAATTGCGTGAACAGTCAGACACGGCCTTTCTTAATGTCAGAAACAACTCAGTGAATTTTGAAGTAGAGTCCTAGTCGTGAAGCTGAGATTCTGACAAGGGAGCAGCATGATGCATACCAGGGGATTATTGTTTGTTAACAGCGTAATTAACAAGTCTCATCTCCTGAATGTGTTTCCTGTTCTACTTAAAGCCACTATTTTTCTGAGGAAAGTAGATATCAACATGATAATCAGTCGTTACCTGGCAACCTTAGCTTGCCACTTGCTCCTCCAGCCTATCACCTTGGCCATCCTGCAATAACATCTCAGGGGCACACTCCAGTGAACAACCACATACATCCACATCATTGGCATGCAACCCCTGCCAGCCTGTCAAAGTGCAATCATGGCACTTATTCAACCCACCTCCAGGATGCTTCTGCTCTTCAGGATGCACTGGCAACTCCCATTGAAAGGCTGCTGCAAGGGCACTGTGCACACAGGGATAGGCACTCAGCTCATGGATCCGAACAGGCTGCATTTCAGGCTTCCTTGTTCACTCATTTGCTTAATGGTCAATCATTTACCACCTATTTGCTCACAGCACCCCTGCCTTGCTTGGCCTGACTTCACAGTCACAGAATCAGGGAGTTTGTCTTGCTGGTCAGCTGGTCCCAGTCAAAAGGCAAACATTTTGCTTATCAATTAATTTCATTATCAATCTCAAATCTGTACAAGTGGCAAAAGCACTGCATGGACAGCAGGTAGGTAGCCATGTCTCAAAGTCCTAGGGGAGTGGTTCTCTGTGAAGTCCATGGAAGTACCTGTCAATGATGGGGTTTCAGCACATTAAGTCATTAACAACATCCGAGATTAGACTCGGGACTCAGCCACAGTCAGGTGTCTATCCACTGAGGGTGCAATAGACCATGCTCTGTTTGCTCTACAGTTCAGGAAATGAGTCACAGTCTGCCCCGTGAATTCATAGAGGCTGGTTGTGGGGTTAGAGCTGACACAGTTGTGGGGATGTACTGGTATTTCATTCTCATTGGTAGCTAACTGGACATGGGCCACAGTCAGTCATTGTGTCCATCCAATAAAGGCAGGGTAAGGGGCAATGACAGGAGGATGAAGGGAACCAGTCTTGCAGGATGGAGATTGGGGAAACCTATTCATGGCCATTTGGGAGTTTTGGGGGTTAAAGGCTGAGAGGGAGAGGTGGAGCCAACTGTCTATATAAGGGAGGATATGGTAAAGCATGGATGGGGAGCAGAAGGGGGTGTATCAATGGTGAGGATCATCTTGGATTGTTGGAGAGACACTGTATGAGCCATGGCCACCTCTTATACTATGGGGGAAGGTGGGCAACTCCAGTCTCATACAGACGGTTTGGGTATAGACCCAAGGAGGTGTTTCTTGGAAGGACGACCAGAAAGTGGATTTGCTTACTTAAGCAAATGACACATGGAACTGGACCCTGGGAATTAGTTTCTAAGGAGTACTTGCTATTGCCTTCCATCATCCTAGATATTACAACTACGTAATGGGAAAGAAAATGGCTGCAATCACACTAAGAGTGGGCGGGGCAAGTGCCTCGGCCTATGTGGGAGACCTTGGGAGGTATACAGCATGCAGGGAGAGGGCTGCAAGCCGTCAACACCATAAGACCATAATAAATAGGAACAGGAGGAAGCCATTCAGCCCCTCGAGCCTGTTGCACTCTTCAACAGGATCATGGCTGATCAAACACTCCTCACATCCACTTTACTCCCCTTTTCTGATAACCCACTTCCTGATCAAGAATCTTTCTATCTGAGCCTTCAATATACACAAGGATCCTTCCCCAACAGCTCTCTGTAGAAAAAAGTTCCAAAGTCTCAAAAATCTCTGAGATGGAATTCCTCCTCATCTCAGTCTTCAAAATGAAGAGGTGACAACACGCCACATGAGCACATTCACTTTGAGGACACACATCTATGGGCTTCCAATCCCTCGCAACATTTTATACCTCGCAAGGCCAAATATTGTAGACTACTGAGATTGATGATGGCTGTGCACCCAGTTATCAGAGACCCTTCTAAATATGAGGTTCACTTTGCCCATACAAAATACAGCAGCTTTTCTGGCCAGGTATTGCTCCATGCAATATCATATATGCACGCTGATGTCCAACCTCACAGTGTGAGACTTAGAATAAGGGCTGCACAGACGCGCAAACAAACAAACATGGTGACACTCCAAACTTATTTTAATAAATGTCAGAATTTCTATTTGCAGTGCAATGTCATATGACACCAATGGGGTCTCACGAGGTTTTATTTTCTCTTTCTCTCCCACTAGCTCTTGGTGTAGTCTCCTGTTCCATAGCTGGGGTGGAGGAGCCTGCCCTACAGTGGAACCCTTTGGCCTTGAAAGTTCACCCTGTTCCTGTGAGGTGTTAGATCGGGGTGGACCTGATCTCTGTTGCTGCTAAGACGATGGAGTGCAGATCTGCACACATACTCAGCAGACCCTGAGACTGCTGGATCTGTGTCACCATGGCAACTGCCAATCTGTCCGTGGAGGCAGCCAGATGATTGCCTGCTTGCAATATTTGGTGGAGTAGGCAACACAGCTCATTAATTGTGTGAAATGAATGACATTGACAATTAATGTGATAATTGCACTGGAATGAAGAATGGTACTGATTTGTTTGGCAGCACATGGATGTCCCAGCATCCATGCAGGAGCTTTCCCAATCTCCTCCTGCAAGGACCAGGATTCTTTCCTCATAGTGTGGTGAGGGGCTTAATGTCGGGCACCTCTCCACACATCCCTTGTACAGGGTATCCAGCATTAATCGATGGGAGTGTGTGTGTGTGTAAGGGAAGCATAAGTGAGGGAGGACATTGCAGGCAACAGCAAAAGAGTGGTCGATCATGAGCCTTGGTGAGAGGTGGGGACAATAACAGGGTTGAGTAAGGAGGCAAAAGTGAGGACTGCAGATGCTGGAAACCAGAGTCTAGATTAGAGTAGTGTTGGAAAAGCACAGCAGGTCACAAAGTATTGAGCTTTATGATCAGCTTTGACCATATTGAACAGAGGAACCGAGCCCTGCTCCTATCTTCTATGTTTCTATGTAAGAGGGTTGCCAATGAAGCCTGGTATGTAGTTAATGAAGTGAATTTGGGACGATATGGTAAAAAATTGCACTCGGCTTCACAGAGAGAAACCAACCATGAAATCTGACAAAATTGTCACTTGGCCAAAATAGTCCAGGGTTTAAATAGCATGCTTGGAGTGAATTACAAACGGATTTTGAGTTTGAGATGACATCATGTCACAGAAACAAAACTGATTGTATTGTAAACTTAATATGAACTCCAGATTGCAACCTTGAACTCAATAACAAATACATTGATATGATTTCAAATGCCTACTTATCATCAAGTGATTTAATAGCCTGATTGATTTGAGACATTTTCCAATCCCATACTAATAAAACTGGATAATATTCAGTCGAGTCAGCAGGTGAAGAAATTGCTACTCACAAAATCAGGCAGCACTCTGTAGCAATAAAAGAAGCTCAGCAGTGTACAATGAAAATCCCTTCCATCACTTCTGGTTGCAAATTCTGCAACTGTACATAATGGAACTTACTTGTGGGAGTTGAGGATTTTTTTCTCTATTACCTTTAACAGGGAGTTATCAGTGTTGTACCAAGTTATATGCACTATTTCAATAAGGATAACACTAAAAATAGTATTATAGCTTGAAATACGTTGGCTAAGTGACTATTAGATCTTCTGTTGCTGCTCATACCAAGATCTCATAGCAACAATTTTATTTTATATCATTTTTATTTCCCTGTATATTATCTTGCTTTAATAAATATGACGCAATATGGACTTGACCCCTTTAATAAGCAAGGGATCCACATAATAATAACTCAGTAGAAGGTCTTGCTTGTTCTGGTTTGCAGTAGCTTGTTAATTAACAGAAATTATAAGTTTAATCATCTTCAGTGTCCCATAACTCACCTTTTCATCTTATGACTCATGGTCAACCTCAGCATATGCTATACAGCAAGAAATAGTTAGGCTTTAAACAAAAATACGTCATTTTATTCTTTTTGAATCACTGTGTGCACAGACAAGAAGTTCAGGAAGTAAATCTACCATAGAATGTGACAGTGAGGAGGCAATTCCCAGATCAGTTTCTGGTCATTGCTCAGTTAGCTGATCCCAGCCACAGTAGCAGATTGGGAACTAACTGACATCAGCATTCCTACTCTAGGAAGAGGAGAATTTAGTCAGGATTTCCTTGACTGACCACTGTCCTCAATTCGTACTGGAGTGTGTTGACCCACTGCGCAAAGTTAGAATCAAACTCTACAATCATTTGTCAATTTATAAATAACCTCATCACCATCAGGGTTCAAATGAAAAATGGCTGCTTTGACAGAGTAACATAGGGGCTGTTTTATTTCCCATGGAACTAAAACATTTCCCATGATGCCTAGAAAAATTCAACACCTTGAAGAGAAAAAGCAAAAAAAATTGGAATTAAAGGAAAGGTATGCTGTTTAGTTTACAGTGTTTTTAATTTAATTTTGACATAAAGGAACTAAAACCTGGTAACATCCAAACAGGGTTTTAACATCAATTATTGATTTTTGTCTCAATTGTTTCTTTTGTACTTCTACAGATGGAGTTCGAAGGAGGTAACGCCAATGATGACATAGATGCCATGTTCAGTAATCTCCTTGGAGAGATGGATCTGCTGACACAGGTTGGTTGTGTATTCAAATAAGCAACTCTAGCAAGCAAAAGATCAGCCTCAATAAAATTGATTAGTGGGGCATTAAGATTCCACTAGGAGAGAAATTATTTTTCAGGATGTTGTCATTCTGCTTTGAAAGTGAAAGCCCACACACACTAACCACAAGCTAATCCCAGGCCTGGCTGAATTAGTAAAGAGATGCCTTTTTTATCCAAAAATGATTACTTTTTGCATTGGGTGGGAAGCAGAGTGATAGAGTCATAGAGATGTACAACATGGAAACAAACCCTTTGGTCCAACCCATCCATGCCAACCAGATATCCCAACCCAATCTAGTCCCACCTGCCAGCACCCGGCCCATATCCCTCCAAACCCTTCCTGTTCATATACCCATCCAAATGCCTCTTAAATGTTGCAATTGTACCAGCCTCCACCACTTCCTCTGGCAGCTCATTCCATACACGTACCACCCTCTGCGTGAAAATGTTGCATCTTAGGTCTCTTTTACATCCTTCCCCTCTCACCCTAACCTATGCCCTCTAGTTCTGGGCACCCCGACCCCAGGGAAAAGACTTTGCCTATTTACCCTATCCATGCCCCTCATAATATTGTAAACCTCTATAAGATCATCCCTCAGCCTCCGACGCTCCAGGAAAAACAGCCCCAGCCTGTTCAGCCTCTCTGTCTAGCTCAAATCCTCCAACCCTGGCAACATCCTTGTAATTCTTTTCTGAACCCTTTCAAGTTTCACAACATCTTTCTGAAAGGAAGGAGACCAGAATTGCACACAATATTCCAACTGTGGACTAACCAATGTCCTGTACAGCCGCAACATGACCTCCCAACTGTTTAGGAGCTACTTTTGCTACTTTAACATCAGATGTATGTAACAGTTACCTCACAACTTCTTTTTAACAAATAATTCTGTTGCTTTTACATATTTAATTTTAATATGCAACTTGATTCAAAGATTATCAAAGATGTTTGGGCGTTTCTGGATTGCTTCAAGTAAAATATCCTTGTTGTGTCATTTTAACAAAAATGCAAAGCAAATAGATTTATCAAGATAATTTTGAAAACATGATATTGTTATTTTATTTTTACATCTCACTATTGGGAAAGTTTGCCAACAATTCCTTAAAATTTCTGTTAGTTGTTTAAAAGTACACTGAATGAAACAAACTATGTTTGTGAATTCTTGTAAACTTGTCTTGTCAGTTCTGACTTTTTTCAATGTGGCTTCAAGTTGTTAGTACAAATTGTGGCAGACTTCTATCCTGCCAGCTCTTTGTTTTCTGCATTCTGAATTTGATGTGATGTTCAATTACCATTTCGAGGCCTGCTACTGTGACATTAATGCCCATTGTTTAGACGAGTATGAAAACTAGATATGCTCAACCCCTCTATATCTGACTCATTATTATATCTGACATCATGATCCTTTTCTCCCCAAAAATGATAAAAGCTGGATATATCAATCCAAACCTAAACCTTGAGCAGGATATTTCATGCTACACCCAGTGCACATTATTGTGCAGGATAACTCTCATTGTACCCAATATATGTTATTACTGAGCATTATATCTCACAATGTACCCAGAATATATCCTGGAACAAGATATCTCTCACTGCTCCCAATTTATATGGGTTGAGCAGGATATCTTTCAGCATACGCAGCATATATCTTGAAGCAGGATATCTCTCATCGCGCCCAGCATTTATTATTGTGCACTTCTGACTGCACCTAGTAAATATCATTCAATAGAATATTGCTTACTATAACCAATATGTGTCCTGGAGGAGGATAATCAATCTGTAACTAAATCTGCTTGGCATCTAGCTCAGACTCAACACTTTATGTCTGTCCCCAATCATTTCACTGACAAATGCAAGAAAGAATGCTTGCACACAAATTCTTAAATCATTCAGGTCATCAGATTTGATTTCCATCCAAAAACCTAATAGCAGTTAATACATGCTGAGAAGATAGTCAGTCACATGAACGATCCTTTGGTTTAAAGTTGTAAATTAACATAATGCCGTAGTTGTTATAATATAAGGCCTGTAAGTTAATGGGATTTCATACTATCTGGTGGAAGATTGACAGACATGCTAAAGGAATGGTGCAAATGACAGTTTGCAATGTTTTTGTTGATTTTTCACCAATCTTCACACTTTGGTGGAAGTTCAAGAAAACTCTAGAGCTACTTACTCCTGTGATATTGCTGCTTTCATTTAATAGCAATGATAGGGTTAAAATGGATGCAAACCTGGTGATGAACTGAAACCATTAGGTATTCAGGATCATTGTTTCGTAGTCTGGAGAGAGGCCTTCTGCCCATCCGTCCGTGCCAGTCATCAAGCATCTATTTATTCTAATCACATTTTCCAACATTCGGCCCATAGCCTTGTACGCAATCGCATTTCAAGTGCTCACCCAGATACTACTTCAGTTTCCACTCGAGTTCCTCCTCAGCCTCCGTTCCTCTAAAGAAAACAATCCCAGCCTGTCTAGTCTCTCTTCATAACTGAGTTGTTCCAACCCAAGCAACCTCCTAGCAAATCGTCTTAGTGTACTCGCATCCTTCCACAGTGTGGCACAGAATACTTCAGCTAATGTCTAACTATCATTATATACAGCTCCATCATAACCTCCTTTGTTCATGTATTCAATATTATTCTTTGATTTTTCTGTGCACCAGACTCAAGAGCCATTTTCTGAGTGTTTGGCACCAGCCTTGACAATGCCAAAGTAAATTTTAAAAGCTGATTGTCAGGGGACGGCTGTTGATAGCAAGCCCTTTCTTGTTCACCCTTAGATGCCCTTCAGAAGGCTGTAGCATCCTTCTTCTTGAATCTCTGCAGCCCACATGGGCGGCATGGTGGCTCAGTGGTTAGCACTGCTGCCTCACAGTGCCAGAGACCCGGATTTAACTACCATCTCAGGTGACTGTGTGGAGTTTGCACATTCTTCCTGACATGGGTCTGTGTGCATTTCCTCTTGGTGCTCCAGTTTCCTCCGATAATCACAAAGATGTCCAGGTCAGGTGAATTGGTCGTTTTAATTTGCCCATTTCATTAGGTGCATTTATCACAGGGTAATGGGTCTGGATGGGTTACATTTCAGAGGGTCGGTGTGGACATGTTGGGGCAAATGGCCTGTTTCAACACTGTAGGGGAATCTAATCTATGAAAGTGTTTCCTCAACACATAAGGTCCAAGGCTTTTGATGTAGTGGGAGTTTTTTTAAATTTCAAAAATATATTTTATTCATAAGATCATCAATAAATCGACACAAATGTTCTGGATAATATCTGTACAGTCTTTTCATAAACAGAAATAAAACACTGGAAAATTGACTTTTCTTGAAACTTCTTTACAGTTGTAAGAAACAAAAATTTTTCTACTTCGGCAGAAAGCTATTTATGTTTGTTTGGAAGCACCAAGAAGGTCTGATAACTGAGTAGACTCCCATTAAACTTTGGTAGAAAGATCCTGGACTGTGGTCTTTCCTCACTATGCCTTGGCAGCAGTTGCCCTGAGCTTTAGTGTGTCCCTCAGCACATAGTCCTGGACCATGGAATGTGCCAGTCTGTAACACTCTGTCGAAGTCAACTCCTTGTTCTGGAAGTCCAACAGGTTTCAGACAGACCGAAGAGTATCTTTCACCAAGGTCCTTCAGGCGCAGTCGATATTTATCCTGGTGTGCATCCCTAGAGCAGCCCATACAGCATGGGATCCTGAATCACAGAGTTGCTCAAGATGAACCACTTCATCTCGCTCCAGACAACCTTTGCAAAGGCACATTCCAGAAGGAGCTGAGTAACAGCTTCCTCACCAGCACAGCTGCTTACTGAGTGCAGGCAAGTACATGAAACATCTGATGGGCAGTCCCCACTCACCACCAGCCAAGAAACATCTTGATGCTTGTTGGAAAGTTCTGACACTGAAGCATTTTGTCAAATGACTTTAACAGTCTGCTCAGGGAACCATGCAATAGGATACACCCTTCCTTTCCTGGCAGGGTCTCGAGGATGCTACGTGCTGGCCATTTCCTGATGGGCTTGTAGTCAAAAGCTGAAGAACAAGTGTTTCCTCCCTGTGGGTTGTTTCCCCATCGGGAGGCAGGGGAGGGGAGAGTGGGGAACTGTGCTGTTCTTCCCTGTGGGGAGCTGCCCCTCAAAGGGGGCTGTGGGAGCTGTGCTGTTCCTCCATGTGGGTTATTGCCCCTCAGGAGGGGTTGTGGGAGCTGTGCTGTTCCTCCCTGTGGGTTATTGCCCCTCAGGAGGGGTTGTGGGAGCTGTGCTGTTCCTCCCTGTGGGTTATTGCCCCTGGCAGGTCTGTGGGGGCTGCCCTGTTCCTCCCTGCAGAGTACTGTCCCTCAGGTGAGCTGTGGGAGCTGTCTTGTTCCTCCCTGCAGGGTATTGCCCCTCAGGGGGGATGTGGGTGCTGTCCTGTTCCTCCCTGTGGGGTGTTGCCCCTCGCAGGGCTGTGGGATCTGTCGCCCCACCCCTCAGGGCCATTGCCCTGATCACGTGTCATTGGGGTGGAGACAAAGCCAGGAAGATCTGGTTTCATGTCATGCTCCAAATCAGGCGAAGCTGCTGTTGTCCTCCTGGTCCTGGTTTGCCAGGGCTGTGTTGTCCTGGGCTCCTCATGGTTCCAGACATCCGGCTCAGGAGTGCTCATCTCCTCCCCGTTCATGATGTTTTGCTTTTTCTTCTGTTTATGGCCATGCTTCTGCATGTCTTTGTGAAAGGGGAGTTACTGGTGTGTCCTTTGTACAGCTGTCTCCATCCACTTTGCTGCTGGCCTGTGCTGGCCCTGTGTGACTGAAGCAGTTTCCTTGTGCAGATATTCTTTGCTACCTGCCACACACCCTTCTATTTGTACACCGATTTCTCCTCCATTGACTCTGTATTCTCAGCTGGAGGTTCAATTGGTTTATCACTCTCTTGGACATCTTCCTTTCTTTTTCCACAAGTCTAGCAATCCATTTCTCCGTTGTTTTATTCGAGGGTGGCATCTTGCAATCCTTTCAGGGTCTACTGCTTTGTGTTGCCATGTCTAGCCATTTCACTCTCTCCAGCAAACAAACCAAAGGCATTTCTTACTTGTACAAGACTATTTACATGCATTTGAGGCACCAGGGGAAGATGTGGGTGTGGGGAAAATCCAATAACTGAATGGACCCCCATTATACTTTGGCAGAAAGAGCTTAGATCATGGTCTTTCCCCATTGCACTTTGGTGGCAGCTGCCCCAAGCTTTAGTGCCTCCCTCAGCACATAGTACTGGGCTGTGGGATGTGCCAGTCTGCAGCACTCAATTAGGGTCAACACCTTGCTCTGGAAGACCAATATGTTTCAGGCAGAGCAAAGAGCATCTTTCATCATGTTGATGATCCTTCAGATGGAGTTGATGTTTGTCTCAGTGTGCATCCCGGGTCATAGAATCATAGAGTCATAGACATGTACAGCATGGAAACAGACACTTCGGTCCAACCCATCCATGCCGACCAGATATCCCGACGCAATCTAGTCCCACCTGCCAGCACCCAGCCCATATCCCTCCAAACCCTTCCTATTCATATACCCATCCAAATGCCTCTAAAATGTTGCAATTGTACCAGCCTTCACCACATCCTCTGGCAGCTCATTCCATACACGTACCACCCTCTGCATGAAAAAGTTGCCCCTTAGGTCTCTTTGATATCTTTCCCCTCTCACCCTAAAACTATGCCCTCGAGTTCTGGACTCCCCTACCCCAGGGAAAAGATTTTGCCTATTTATCCTATCCATGTCCCTCATAATTTTGTAAACCTCTATAAGGTCTCCCCTCAGCCTCCAACGCTCCAGGGAAAACAGCCCCAGCCTGTTCAGCCTCTCCCTGTAGCTCAGATCCTCCAACCCTGGCAACATCCTTGTAAATCTTTTCTGAACCTTTTCAGGTTTCACAACATCTTTCTGATAGGAAGGAGACCAGAATTGCATGCAATATTCTAACAGTGTCCTAACCAATGTCCTATACAGCCGCAACATGACCTCCCAACTCCTGTACTCAATACTCTGAACAATAAAGGAAAGCATACCAAACGCCTTCTTCATAGAACATAGAACATAGAACATAGAAAAATACAGCGCAGTACAGGCCCTTTGGCACTTGATGCTGCGCCGATCCAAGCCCACCTAACCTACACTAGCCCACTATCCTCCATATGCCTATCCAATGCCCATTTAAATGCTCATAAAGAGGGGGAGTCCACCACTGCTACTGGCGGGGCATTCCATGAACTAACGACTCGCTGAGTAAAGAATCTACCCCTAACATCTGTCCTATATCTACCACCCCTTAATTTAAAGCTATGCCCCCTCATAATAGCTGACTCCATACGTGGAAAAAGGTTCTCATGGTCAACCCTATCTAAACCCCTAATCATCTTGTACACCTCTATCAAGTCACCCCTAAACCTTCTTTTCTCCAATGAAAACAACCCCAAGTGCCTCAGCTTTTCCTCATACGATCTTCATACCATACCAGGCAACATCCTGGTAAACCCCCTCTGCACCCGTTCCAGTGCCTCCACATCCTTCCTATAGCATGGCAACCAAAACTGCACACAATACTCCAGATGCGGCCGCACCAGAGCCTTATACAACTGCAACATGACCTCAGGACTCCGGAACTCAATTCCTCTACCAATAAAAGCCAGTACGCCATATGCCTTCTTCACAGCACTATTTACCTGGATGGCAACTTTCAGAGATCTGTGTACATGGACACCAAGATCCCTCTGCTCATCCGCACTACCAAGTATCTGACCATTAGCCCAGTACCCCATCTTCTTGTTACTCTTACCAAGGTGAATGACTTCACACTTACCTACGTTGAACTCCATTTGCTACCTTTCTGCCCAGCTCTGCAGCTTATCTATATCCCGCTGTAACCTGCCACATCCTTCCTCACTGTCAACAACTCCACCGACTTTCGTATCATCCGCAAACTTGCTCACCCAACCTTCTAGCCCCTCCTCCAGGTCATTTATAAAAATGACAAACAGCAATGGTCCCAAAACAGATCCTTGTGGAACACCACTAGTAACTGCTGCCTCACAGCGCCAGAGACCCGGGTTCAATTCCCGCTTCAGGCGACTTACTGTGTGGAGTTTGCACGTTCTCCCTGTGTCTGCGTGGATTTCCTCCAGGTGCTCCGGTTTCCTCCCACAGTCCAAAGATGTGCGGGTCAGATGAATTGGCCATGCTAAATTGCCCGTAGTGTTAGGTAAGGGGTAAATGTAGGGGTATGGGTGGGTTGCGCTTCGGCAGGTCGGTGAGGACTTGTTGGGCCGAAGGGCCTGTTTCCACACTGTAAGTAATCTAATCTAAACTGCACTCCAAGATTAACCTTTACCATCAAATACTACCCTCTGTCTTCTTCCAGCCAGCTAATTCCTAATCCAAACCTCCAACTCACCCTCAATGCCGTACCTCCATATTTTTTGCAGTAGCCTATCATGGGGAACCTTATCAAATGCCTTACTAAAATCCATATACACCACATCTACCGCTTTACCCTCGTCCACCTCCTTAGTCACCTTCTCAAAGAATTCAATAAGACTTGTGAGGCACGACCTGCCCTTCACAAAACCATGTTGACTATCCTTGATCATATTATTCCTATCCAGATGTTCATAAATCCTATCCATTACAATTCTCTCTAAGACTTTGCCCACAACAGAAGTGAGACTCACCGGCCTATAGTTCACTATCTTATCTACCTGCGACTCCACTTTCAAGGAGCTATGAACCTGCACTTCAAGGTCTCTTTGTTCAGCAACACTCCCTAGGACCTTACCATTAAGTGGATAAGTCCTGCTAAGATTTGCTTTCCCAAAATGCAGCACCTCGCATTTATCTGAATTAAACTCCATCTGCCACTTCTCAGCCCATTGGCCCATCTGATCAAGATCCTGTTGTAATCTGAGGTAACCCTCTTTGCTGTCCACTACACCTCCAACTTTGGTGTCATCTGCAAACTTACTAACTGTACATCTTATGCTCGCATCAAAATCATTTATGTAAATGACAAAACATAGACGCCCAGCACCGATCCTTGTGGCACTCCACTGGTCATAGGCCTCCAGTTTGAAAAATAACCCTCCACCACCACCCTCTGTCTTCTACCTTTGAGCCAGTTCTGTATCCAAATGGCTAGTTCTCCCTGTATTCCATGAGATCTAACCTTGCTAATCAGTCTCCCATGGGGAACCTTGTCGAACGCCATATTGAAGTCCATATAGATAACATCTACTGCTCTGCCCTCATCAATCTTCTTTGTTACTTCTTCAAAAAACTCAATCAAATTTGGGAGACATGATTTCTCATGCACAAAGCCATGTTGACTATCCCTAATCAATCCTTGCCTTTCCAAATACATGTACATCCTGTCCCTCAGGATTCCCTCCAACAACTTGCCCACCACAGAGGTCAGGTTCACTGGTCTATAGTTCCCTGTCTTATCCTTACCATCCTTCTTAAACAGTGGCACCACGTTTGCCAACCTCCAGTCTTCCGGTACCTCACCTGTGACTATCAATGATACAAATATCTCAGCAAGAGGCCCAGCAATCACTTCTCTAGCTTCTCAGTGAGTTCTCGGGTTCACCTGATCAGGTCCTAGGGATTTAACTACCTTTAACCATTTCAAGACATCCATCACTTCCTCCTCTGTAATCTGGGCATTTTGCAAGATGTCACCATCTATTTCCCTACAGTCTATATATTCCATATCCTTTTCCACAGTAAATACTGATGCAAAATATTCATTTAGTATCTCCCCCATTTTCTGTGGCTCCACACAAAGGCCACCTTGCTGATCTTTGAGGGGCCCTATTCTCTCCCGAGTTACCCTTTGTCCTTAATGTATTTTAAAACCCCTTTGAATTCTCCTTAATTCTACTTGCCAAAGCTATCTCATGTCCCTGTTTTGCCCTCCTGATTTCCCTCTTAATTATACTCCTACTTTCTTTATCCTCTAAGGATTCACTCGATCTATCCTGTCTGTACCTGACATATGCTTCCTTCTTTTTCTTAACCAAACCCTCAATTTCTTTAGTCATCCAGCATTCACTATAGTTACCAGCCTTCCCTTTCACCCCGACTGGAATATACTTTCTCTGGATTCTTGTTATCTCATTTCTGAAGGCTTCCCATTTTCCAGCCGTCCCTTTACCTGCGAACATCTGCCTCCAATCAGCTTTCGAAAGTTCTTACCTAATACCGTCAAAATTGGCCTTTCTCCAATTTAGAACTTCAACGTTTAGATCTGGTCTATCCTTTTCCATCATTATTTTAAAACAAATAGAATTATGGTCACTGGCCCGAAAGTGCTTCCCCACTGACACCTCAGTCACCTGCCCAGCCTTATTTCCCAAGAGTAGGTCAAGTTTTGCACCTTCTTTCATAGGAACATCCACATACTGAATCAGAAAATTGTCTTGTACACACTTAAGAAATTCCTCTCCATCTAAACCTTTAACACTATGGTAGTCCCAGTTGATGTTTGGAAAGTTAAAATCCCCTACCATAACTACCATATTATTCTTACAGATAGCTGAGATCTCCTTACAAGTTTGTTTCTCAATTTCCCTCTGACTATTGGGGGATCTATAATACCATCCCAATAAGATGATCATCCCTTTCTTATTTCTCAGTTCCACCCAAATAACTTCCCTGGATGTATTTCCAGGAATATCCTCCCTTAGCACAGCTGTAATGCTATCCCTTATCAAAAATGCCATTCTCCCTCCTCTCTTGCCTCCCTTTCTATCCTTCCTGTAACATTTGTATCCTGGAACATTCAGCTGCCAATCCTGCCCAACCCTGAGCCATGTTTCCGTAATTGCTATGATATTCCAGTCCCATGTTCCTAACCATGCCCTGAGTTCATCTGCCTTTCCTGTTAGGCCCCTTGCATTGAAATAAATGCAGTTTAATTTATTAGTCCTACCTTGTCCCTGTCTGCCCTGACTGTTTGACTCACTTCTGTTCTCAGCTGTACCTGTCTCAGATTGATCTCTTTCCTCACTATCTCCCCGGGTAACAGACCATAGGGCACAGAATCCTGTGTCATGGAGCTGCTTGGAGCAAATCTCAATAAAAACCACTGCATCTTTCTCCAATCTTCCTTTGCAGACAGAAGATGTCCACTGCTTGACCTAGGGGGATTCTCTTCACAAATAAGCTCCAGTCAACCAGCATTCCTTCCTCCACTTTCTTCACAGTCACCCTGACTGTGTTCCGAACACCCTGGCCAGGGGTACAGGCACTTGCAATGATCATAGCTCTGATTGTCTGTACTCGGAATTGGTGTTAGGCCGAAGCCAGTGGAAAGATCCACTGATAACAGCTCAGCTCAACCAACAATTACAATTACTTGGAGCTTCCATTTGGTCTGAGCCAAAAGGCTGCAAAGTAATCAGTGGAATAATGGAAGTGCTATTCTATCTGACTTGAGTTTGTGTATTCCTGGGTAGACATCTGGATGTTCCCATTCCCTCCTTCTTCAAAATTATACTGGGTTTGCTCCCTAATAAACAAAAAGGAGATTTATATTAAGTAACTATTCGTTTCTTTAACAAATATTAAAGCTTCTGGAAGTACTGTACATCAAGAGAAAAATGCAGCAGATTTCTACTCATGAAGTGTAAAGATCCAGCCAGGAATGAGCTCACTCTGTCAGCCAGCAATCGACTGAGTGGGCAGTGAAAGAGAATCTGTTCAATGGGGGATATGCTGCAATCGTTGTGGTAATTGAGTCCAGTGACACTATTAAAGGAAAGGGATGGAGGCAGGGTCACACAGAGTTTCAGATTTCCTCAGTGATTAAGCACACACCCACCAACTAACTACCAGCAGACGTTTAAACAGCTCATTGCACTCTGCTGCCTTTGCACTTTCCCAGTTGAGTGCATCAGGGTTTTTCACTACTTCATTGCACCATCTGTTTAAAGTGGCCCTGAGTGAAATTTGACGGGGCTCAATGGAATTTTAAACAGATGAACAGTAAACTGTTGAAGAGACCAAACATGATGCCCCAGCTGTTGACTTCACTCTCTTTTACAGCATTTCAAGAACCTCGGGAGTTGGATGTTTAAATGTATTATGACAAGTACAGGAAACCCAGAAGTAACCAAGAAATGAATCTAAATATGGTTTACAGTTCAAACAAGATAACCTGCAAATTGAAATGTATTTTATGTTTTTCTTCTGATTTCAATACTGAGGGTGATAACATGAGCAGCAGCAACAATTTTAACTCTAATACCATTGATCAAACCTTCATGATTTCAGTGAATCAGCTGCAATCCAAGGTTTAACATCCTTCAAGTTCATCTGTTCCAGAGCTCAATTAACATTGCAGATGGCTGTTCCAGCTAAAGGGCTGATTTCATCTGCAATGGGGCTTCCTCACCTTGACTTGCCCCACTTGATAAAGAGAAATGGTTCCTCTGGCCTCACAAAATTGCTCCAGTCCACTTCCAGTCTCTTTTATAGATAACTCCACCCACACTCAATTGTCTCCACACCACCACTCCCCATACTCACCTTCCCCCATCCAGATCCAGAGTTTGATGTAAGGGCCTCCCTTCTGCTAATGGTGAGCTGTCTGGTAGTGCCCATTCTGTACTGGCAGCTTCCTAGTCACATGTTACCGACCAAGTCATATCAAGTATCTGACTACTGCCATCAGTTGCAATGCCCACTGCACACCCATGCACCAAATGAAACCAGAATCCACTCTGAGAAAAATGCCAATAAGTCAGATATAATCTGTAATGACAAACTAACCCTGAACTAGTGAGTATGATTGACAAAATCCCACATCACAAGTTCACCAATGGTAAAATGAATCCATTTATATTTCTCTTGTTCATTCTTTTAGGAAACAGAAATGGCAAATTTTCTAAAATCAGATAATACTTGCTGCATACCAAAAGCTGTTCTAATGTAGAAAAAAAGATATTTGTGAAGCAGCTCAAATTTTAACCATTTTCTCACTATTCCAAAATCTGTAATGTTTCCCACACTGTTTATTGTTTGCTTGTATCCTGGAATTGAAAAGTGTTGAACATTTTACTTTTGAAAATTTCTTACAGAGTTTAGGTGTGGATACTGTCCCACCCTCAACTGCAATGTCCAAGCAGGATTCAGAGTTCAAACTCTCAATTGGTTTTAACGATGTCAATGGTAAGAACATCTTTTTTATGCATGAAGTGTAATCTGTAGTTACGGTTTATGTTCAACATGGAGGTAACTAAATAAGCTTTACAATGAAAACTTTGATCCAACTTCTTTTCTTATTCTGAACTTATTCATTTTTAACTTCCATTATCTGGCTTTTAAACTCCGGTCCACTCCATCCAATTCTACTCTCATCCCTGCATAATTACCCTTATCTTAAGTTTAGTGCAGTGATTTCAATCTAAGTTTCTTGCTCTCAAATTGAGCACTACATTCTACTATGTTATGGTCACTGTTCCCTACAGAATCTTTCACTCTGAGATCATTTACTAAACCTTACACATTGCAAGATTAAAAATAGCCTTAACTCTGGTAGAATCCACAACGTATCGTTCGAAGAAACTACCTCAAATGTATTCTATTAATTCCTCCTCATGGTTACTTTTGTCAATTAACAAAGAAACAAGGAGAAAGATGGAGAAGTGAAAGGAAACAGACTCAAAGGAAGAGGAAGAGAAATTCAGAAATGAGGAGTTGAATTAAACAAAATAGAAGCTCAAATGAAAGAGATTTTGAGAGAGTCAAACAGAGAGAAAGTTAAACAGAAGGCACATAAATGTCTAAGAATATGGTTGAAGAAGAAAAGCAATTAACCCCAAAAGGAATGAGTTTGATTTGGCTGGGATGTGAAAATATTAAAAACGTAAAGCAGGATCCCAGCCTCATCAATCCCATTTTCTTCCAGTTTTAGTGCAGGTATTGGGACAAGGAAAGGCAGAGTTTAACTCTGAGCTCTGTATGCTTACTGAGGTGCAAATCAAGTGCAGAACTGAAAACAGTGTTCTAAATAGGGTCTAACCAGAACCTGTTATAGCTACACTATAACTTCCATCCTTTGCATTCCAGCTTCCTTGTAATACAAGTTAGCATTCCATCAGCCTTAGATTTGTAACAACTCATTTATTTTAAATAATTTATAGAACCTAAATCTCCGTGCTACATAATGTTTAGTTTCTCACCATTAAGGAAATATTGTGATCTATCTTTCTTCAGTTCAAAGTTAAAGATCATACTTTTCCCCATGCTGAAGTCAATTTGCCATATCTTTTCACACTCACTAATATATCGTAGGAACTTTGCAATGTTCCCATTTCCATTCCTCACTGTGTCACTTGATATTATCAGCAAACCTTCATGCAAGGTACTTACAAATGACCCCATTCATCATTATCATATTTGTGAAAATGACTAACAAAGCTATGGAAATGTGCCAAAACCCGTGTCTTGTTATTGAATATTGTCTTTGACTAGAATATCAGCTCAGTTATTTTTAGATGTCCATAATGACATGGATGAGATTGTGAAATATGACACATGTGGATGTTTTCCATTTATTGTGAAATTGTATTTGCGACAGAATTACATCTGGAGTGGTTTACATCCTTTGTCTGTATGTTAAGACAATATCATTGTGTAGTATCAGTTATGTTTGACTGTGATTCATGCTCATTGTCTAGTTTGATGAGAGGCTTAATTCAGCTTTAGTACCCACAGTAAAAGCAGCCAACTATCACTCCAGCTCTGAGACTAGAATAAACATTTATGCTCCTCCTAACTGAGGAGTAGTTTTTGAAAATGAATTCCCTTCACTTGCCAGCTGCTTCAGAATAATGGGTTGAGCAGGCCTCACACTGCTTCACAGATCCACATTCCTAAAGAAACCTAAAACCACAGAGAGCCCCTCATCTAAATGACGATCCTTTATCATAGCAAAACAACTTAAAGAATTGAGGAAAACAGAACAAAAACCTTTGGAAAAAATGATCAGCACATGCAACTTGTCATACTTTTCCACTTTCCACCAAGGCTTGAACCTTCTGGTTTGAGCTTGTGGGTAGAAGCATGTATTCAGTTTTCTACCCAAAGCCAGTTACAGTGAATTTCATGGTCAAAGTTTCAGTTTTTTACTGTCACCCATTCAGAATTGTGCTTCAAACAGAATTATATGGCTGGATTCTTCACTGTGCCAGGACACCCCCATCCTTCCCAAGACCAGATAACCAGGAGTAGGTGAAGGAAGACCTTCAAGGGCTCTCAATTAGGCCCAGAGTACCAATGAAGAAGGTAACCCTTCTTGTCTGTCACCAGCCCCCACAATGAAAAAGCTACAAGGCTGGGCACTTGACATGACCCTCTCCCTGCATAGGTTAAATTCCAGAATTGGTGGGATAAGGCTATTGATTGGCTAATTAGTGGACAAAATTGCTATATGGCAGGTGGCCTAACACTGGGTCATCACTGGGAACATTGCAGTGGGACAGTGGGGTCAGGTAGATGTTAGACACAGAAAATTTGGTCTTTCACAGGCCTCCTCCAAACACATCACTGAGAATTCTGTAAAATCCAGCCCAGAAACTCTCACAACTGAGGAAAAGGTCTTTCAGCCTTCAGTCATGCCTGTCCTTTGAAAGGGCTGACGGAATTAATCCCACTCACCATCATTTCACATGGAACCCTTCCATCTGGTAGGCAGAGAAAACTTTCAAGGCTGGGTTCAAGCCAAGTGCAGGAGGTGAGTAGAAAGTAAACCAATGCTGCATTCCATTCTGCTGACCAGAATATGCTTTCTATTAAAACAATCTTAAGTTTGCAGTTGCTTTGTCCTTTGTAGTACCATTTAATTTTACTTTTGTAAATTCATTCCACTAGAGTCTCTCAATTCACTGGAAGACACTGACTTGGATGCCTTAATGGCAGACCTAATGGAGGACATCAATCAGACAGAGCAAGTCTGCAATGCAAGAGCCATGACAGCTACATCTCAAGCCACCCCAGTTTCAGCTGCCAATACAATGCCAAATTTTTCAACGATTCCCTCAGCTTCACAAAGAGGATATGCAGAGCAACCAAGCCTAGATTTCCCGCCACCTCCACCTGACATGTCTCTGCCTACAGCGTCAGCTTCTGTGTCACTTCCACCACCACCACCTCCGGAACCTCCAGAACCATTGACAGAGGTAAGAGTTCCAATTTCCAAGAAAACAATAACGCTTTGATAATGCATTGAAAAATGCTAATGCTTGCTATCTACCCTGATAATGAAGACAATCCGGAAGGGCATTCTGTGCCTACAAAGCTGTAGTTCAGCACAAATCAACATATTCAAGAGTTGAGGAGGTAAAAGAAGAAGGAACTTGGTGAGGAAATTATATAATTACAAAGAAGGAAGAAGTTGCATTTCTTGTAGCTAAGGACATACGTGGAGTTTTGCTGACTACAGTAACATTTAGAATTGTGTTTGTTGTTGAGAACAAACTTCCTGTATTAATGCCCTGACAAAGCTTTGGAGTTACAGTAAAACAAGTGTTTGATTACTTAAAACAGGGATTTACAATTTCAATTCTGATAGTTAATTATATGCCTCATATTAGTGATTAAGCAAAGACGCTTAAAGAGATTGTGTTGCCATGGTGAAAAGCCCGGCAAGACATTTACCATCTTGCGAAACAGAAGGGGTCCATTTGATGGCTGAAATGGCTCAAGCTGGAACATTACAGCTTAGAGAGGAAAGTCCTTAATAGAGGAATTAGAGAAGATTTTGAGAATGAGCCCAGGAAAGAAAGACTACAGTCATGTAAACTAGTGTTGTTCTCCTTAAAGAAGTTAAAGACGGATGTATAAAAGCTGTTCAAAATGATAGAGGATCCTTCTGTAATAAGTGAGAAGAAATTGTTTCCAAAGACATAACTCTTTGTAATCAAAGATCTTGAATTCATGATACAGGAATTGATGAACACCCAGAGGTAACATGAGGAAAAAGGAAACTGAGATCTGCACTTCTTATTTGTTTAAAAAGAGGGTTGAAATTATTCAATAATAACCTTCAAAAGAAAATTAAACAAATGTTTGAAATGAAAGCATTAGCAGGGCTATGGGGTCAGATTGAGAGATTGGGTCTGACGATACCACTTTCAGAGAGCCAAGATAGGCATGATGGGCTGAACGGCCTCCTTCAATGCTGCATCACTTTATGATTCCTTAAAATAAAGTCAAATCATGTTAATAGTAACAGAATGAAACGGTATCCAGTCTAAATCCAGCAACATACTGGCAGGTTTTATTGACTGTAGACATTTTGCACTTGCAGTATCCTCCCTATGTATCTTTTTCAGATTTAAAAGTTAAAACCAGAATTGTGGTTTTATATTTTCTTTGCCACATTGGCACATTGTATATGTGGAAACAGAAGCACAGAGTTGATGTTGCTGACATTTGGATTTGTGCTCTGAAGATACAGAAAATTGACTCCCTTTTAAAATGCTGCAGATTGACTTAACTGCTGCAGTAAAATTTACTTCAACTATCAAGATGTGAGCAGAGTTTTCAGAGCAGGTTGTTAAATGTAGGTTGGTCTGAGGCATTGTCAGTGAGTTGGAAGTCAGTAACCCAATACTTCAATATTAACAAATATTTTAAAATTTTTAAAATTGTTCACAATACATTTTTTTCCTTATGGCATACCCTAACTGAAAAACAGTGGCAAAAGCATTACGATCTTCAGTATAGGGGCTAATAACAAAGATTTCCCGACTGATCATTGTAGTAATCTGCTAGTAAAACTGCCAAGTGTCTTACTTACTTCCACTGTCTGCTGTTGTCCATTCATCAATGATAATTTATCATTAATATATTAATACGAGTTCAATAAACTGTTATTTTTCCAGGTGTGGTGAACGATTGAAAGAAATGGGAAGGCTGATGATGGAGAGGTCTCAGAGATGAGGGCAGGGGAGTAATGTTTGGTGATCAAGACAACTGGAGAAGGCTGGGTGGAGGACTGGGTGAGACGTCTGTAAATGAGAGGATTGGGAGAAAAGGTCATTGATTGAGAGGACTGAGGATGAGGCAGGTGATAGGGAAGACGGAGGACAAGGCTGGTGATTGAGAGGACTGGGGGTGTGGCTAGTGATTGGGAGGACTGAGGGTGAAACCGGTGATTGGGTGGACTGGGGGTGTGGCTGATAATTGAGAGGATTGGGAGAGAATGTCAGTGATTGAGAGGGCTGAGGGTGAAGCTGGTGATTGAGAGGAGTGGGGGCAAGCTGAAAATGTGTTGCTGGTTAAAGCACAGCAGGTTAGGCAGCATCCAAGGAATAGGAAATTCGACGTTTCGGGCATAAGCCCTTCATCCAGAAGGAGTGGGGGCAAGGCTGGTGATTGAGAGGACTGAGGGTGAGACTGGTGATTGAATGGACTAGGGGCGAGGCTGCTGATTGGGGGGACAGGGGGTGAGGCTGATGGTTGGGAGGACTGAGGGTAAGGCTCGTGATTGGGAGGACAGAGTGAGAGGCTGGTGATTGAGAGGACTGAGGGTGTGACTGGTGACTGAGTGGATTGAGGGTGAGGCTGGTGATTGAGAGGGCTGAGGGTGAGGCTGGTGATTGAGAGGAATGGGGGTGAGGCTGGTGATTGAGTGGACTGAGGGTGAGGCTGGTGATTGAGAGGAATGGGGGTGAGGCTGGTGATTGGGAGGACTGAGGGTGAGGCTGGTGATTGGGAGGACTGAGGGTGAGGCTAGTGATTGGGAGGACTGGGAGTGAGGCTAGTGATTAAGAGGACTGAAGGTGAGGCTAGTGATTGGGAGGACTGGGGGCGAGGCTGGTGATTGATAGAACTGAGGGTGAAGCTGGTGATTGGAAGGTCTGGGGTTGTGGCTGGTGATTGAGAGGACTGGGGGCAAGGCTGGTGATTGAGAGGACTGGGTGCAAGGCTGGTGATTGAGAGGACGGGGGGCAAGGCTGGTGATTGAGAGGACTGGGTGCGAGGCTGGTGATTGAGAGGACGGGGGGGAGAGAGGCTGGTGATTGGGAGGACTGGGGGTGAGGCTGGTGATTTGGGGGACAGGGGGTGAGGCTGGTGATTGGGAGGACTGAGGGTGAGGCTTGTGATTGAGAGGACTGGAGGCGAGGCTGGTGATTGAGAGGACTGGGGGCGAGGCTGGTGATTGGGAGGACTGGGGGTGAGGCTGGTGATTAGGGGGACAGGGGGTGAGGCTGGTGATTGAGAGGACTGAGGGTGAGACTGGTGATTGAGAGGATGGGGGCGAGGCTGGTGATTGGGAGGACTGGGGTTGTGGCTGGTGATTGAGAGGATTGAGGGTGAGACTGGTGATTTGGAGGACTGGGGAAATCCCTCAAGCCTGGGATCAACCAAGTGAACTTTCTCCACACTGCCTCCAATGCCAATATGTCTTTCCTTAGATAAGGGGACCTAAACAGTGCATAGCATTCCAGCCGTGGTCTGGCTTATGCCTTGTATAGTTTTAGCAAGATGTCCCTATTGGTATGTTTTATTCCTTTTGAAATGAGGGCCAACGTTCCATTTGCCTTCCCTATTACCTGCTAACTGTGCAGATTTATGCACGAGAACTCCCAAATCCCACAATGCAGCAGCTTTCTGCCATCTTTCTCCATCTCAGCACTAACCAAGAATTGTTTCCATAAATTCTAAGGATTCTTCTGTTTTACAGGAAGAAAAAGAGGCCCGGGCAAAAGCTGATAAAATCAAACTGGCTTTGGAAAAGCTGAAAGAGGCAAAGGTTAAAAAGGTCAGTAGTTAACATATGTAGTTTTCCAGTGATAACAATACTAGACTCACTCAAAGGTCAGGGGCCAAATCACAACTTGCCAAATTTTGCAGTTAAATTTTAAAGCACTTTGCTAACTCATGGCAGACTCTACATTATATCAATAGAGGGGCAAAGCAGCTCAGGCCCTCAGAGTGGTGGGGAGACACCTCTGGGTACATTGAATGTTCCACACTTGCATTCCTTCGTGCCTGCCCACCTTCTGTGGGGCATGGAGCCTTTGGCCCTGATGAGTCCTGGCCTGACACAGGACAGTAGTCTCCATAGGGACAGCAATTTCTGCACATGGTGAGGACCCAATCTACTGTTGGCAAAATATTGGCTCACTGTCAAAATTAGATTTAATGTTTATACCCAGTGTGATTGGCTGCCTGCACCATGTAAGCTAATCCTAGAAAGTTGTCAGATAAAAACAACAACAAGAGTAGGCATTCAGCCTTTCAAATCTGCCCTGTCATTCAGTAAGGTTATGGCTGATCTAATTTTAACCTCCACCCTATGTTTCTGTCTATTCCCAATAATCTTTAACTCCTTGCCCATGTCACTATGAAAACTGAAAGTAGGTGAGGTCGTGCCATTCAAAGTTTTGAAGAAGATTTGTAGCTCGGGTGCTCGTTTTGTGGTTCTGTTCGCCGAGCTGGGAATTTGTGTTGCAGACATTTCGTCTCCTTTCTAGGTGACATCCTCAGTGCTTGGCAGCCTCCTGTGAAACGCTTCTGTGATCTTTTCTCCGGCATTTATAGTGGTTTGAATCTGCCGCTTCCAGTTGACAACCAGAAGCGGCGGATTCAAACCACTACAAATGCCGGAGGAAAGATCACAGGAGGCTCCCAAGCACTGAGGATGTCACCTAGACAGGGGACGAAACGTCTGCAACACAAATTCCCAGCTCGGTGAACAGAACCATAACAACGAGGTAGTGCCATGATTTAGACTTTTAACATTTATCCTCCCTCCTGTCTCAAACTCACCCATTTCTTATGGTTACAAATCCCCCGTGAGTTGGAACATCTGTCTGGATGGTTTGCTGGATCTGGTAGGGGTCAGACTGAGAAGGATGTCTCTATCTGTCACATCTGTGTAAACTTTGTATAAATGCTATGTAATCGTACCTATTATTCAGGGGCTTACCGTGATTTATTATTTAAACTTAATTTGTTAACAGAGGCTGGAAAATGCCTATGAATCCTTAAAAATCATGAAACTTTCCTTTATTTTATTACTTTAATGAGTGATTAAAAGGAAAACAAACTAGTTAATAATGGAAGACATGGCAGTTTGGTTTTCCCAGTTACTTATAGTAACTAATTCTCTACTCAAAAGAAAAATGTGTGATTTACTTGTTGCCATTGTCTTTGTGTTCTACATGCTGACACAATGTAAGTAGGGACTTGACTTGTTCCTCCTCAGACCATCTGGAGGAAATAAGGCACTTCCCCCAACAAACAGCAAAGAACAGAACCAAAGGTCAAATTAACCTGGGCTGCTGCCCTTGTATACTTCCTGTTAACTTCCTCAAAAGCTTCACCGGCAGGAATCTTGGAACAGGTGGCCTGTCTACCATTTCCTATTGCATTCAATGAGGAGAAGTTTACTCTGATTAAGTGTTGGGAAACCAAATCCATTCATTCAATTTTGTTCTGCCCCAAGTTTGGAGACAGGGAGCTGGGTAAATAGGGGGAATTGTTTCAGGAGAGTTCCCCAATACGTTTCCATTGTCGATAAAGCTTCCTATGGATTATGGAAATGATGATCAGCTTTTTTTAGAATTCGCGTGTGGTTGAGCCAACATTTCTTACCCATCTCTAGTAGCCCTTGAGATGGTGGTGAACTATGTTGTTGAATTGCTGCAGCCCATGTGCATGTCCCCAGATCATTGAGGAGGAGCAGTGAATTAAACTAATTAAGGACCCAGTTAGGTCTGGTTTTGCCATATATAATTATGCAATTGTTCTGCTACATGTAGAGAGGCTTCTTATTGTCAACAGAGGCAACTACCTCCACAAAGGTGGCTTCCTTCTGCAAGCCAAGCAGCTATCAGTGCTAAAGGTTTTATATTCCTGTGAAGTTACCACTATGCTACAATCCCCCGAAATAAAGAGTAATTTGCTCTGTATACTATCAAGTGAAATCAGAAATACATTTATAAAGAACTTAAATAAGATCCTGTTATGATCCCAAAGATACGTAATTCTTTTAGTCAGAGTTTTGAATTCCTGTGACCAACTCAAACAATCACACTAGATCTTATGTTTTAAGACTTATACTGTAACAAACAAAAATCAATATTGATTAAACATTGCATAGTAGGAGATTAACATATCAAATTGAAGAAAGGTTTTCCCACTTAAAATGGCCAAACACCCCTTGCAAACTGTATACAATATACCACGATACAAATCTCTCTACAGAATTGTTAACCTTACCAGAAGCATCCAACACTTCTGCCCGTTTCCAACAGGTCTGTTTGTTCTGGCTTCACTGAGTTGTAATGGCTACAGTGTGTCAAAAGTTGTTTCCTTTAATCCTTTGAGAATCTGTGAACTGATGTCCAACAAGGTGCACTCCAGCAATTCCTTCTGTCAACCTCAGCAGAGGATCTTCTAACGTTCTTAATTTCCAACAGTTATGATCTCTTAAAGCAGAAAATAAGCTCCCACCAGAATTCCCTAATAGGGAATTATCTTTTCCTTTGATGTTCGCAGCACCTGTTGTTTTCCCACCTCTCTCTCTTTCTCTCTCTCTCTCTCTCTCTCTGTCTATCTCTCTCTCCGTCTCTATGGGACTCTTTTCCTCTTTGTTCAGCATTTCTGAATCAGATTCTACTTGGTTGATTGGGGTCTTTCCATTAGTGCCACAATGGAGACCTCATTAGTGATTGTAATCATACTTTCCCCTCAATTGATATTCCTGATGACAGGAATCAGGAACTTCCAGCCAATCACAGCCAACCTCATATTTCTTAACACCAATTTACTAACCTCAGATTTACAATTAATAAATGATCTAGCATTTACTGCTAAATGCAAAAAAGAGTTCTAAACTTGCTTACCCTTCGCAAGTATAGTGTATCCTAATTTCCAAACAATCTTTCCCTAATGTTTTGGTTGATGTCCCTTAATCCTAGGCTTTGCAACTAACAAAAATTGTTTATCTCTATTTGCTCAACCAGTTTCCCTTCAAAGCTTTGGTTAGAGCTTTCAGGCATGGTGGTTAGCACTGCTGCCTTACAGTGCTAAAGACCCAGGTTCAATTCCTGCCTTGGGCAACTGTCTGTGTGGAGTTTGCACATTCTCCCTGTGTCTGTGTGGGTTTCCTCCGGGTGCTCTGGTTTCCTCCTACAGTCCAAAAATGTGCAGGTTAGGTGAATTGGCCATGCTAAATTGCCAGTAGAGTTAGGTGAAGGGGTAAATCTAGGGGAATGAGTCTGGGTGGGTTGCTCTTTAGAGGGTCGGTGTGGACTTGTTGGGCCGAAGGGCCTGTTTCCACACTGTAAGTAATCTAATCAGATCATTTGTTGGCATTCTAAATTACAAGGAATTGTAACTAATTGTCTTTTCGGTCATTAAAGTGTTCTATTGTAATCCTTGCTTTTTCCATCAGCTGGTTGTTAAGGTCCTCATGAATGATAGCAGCAGTAAAACATTGATGGTTGATGAAAGACAGACTGTGAGAGAAGTTCTGGACAACTTATTTGAAAAGTCTCACTGTGACTGCAATGTGGATTGGTGCCTGTATGAAAAAAATCCAGAACTACAGATTGGTAAGATGTGCAATTTTATAAAACATTATCCACAGCACAAAGGGAGTTTGAAGCTATAATATAGCTTTTAAACCTTTTAATTGTTTTTGCAGGCAATTTCTAGAAAGTTATATATTCACAATGTTAATTTCTTAAGTTCTAGGGCAATTAATTTATTCTGAATCACAAACTATAACACTCCCCTCATGTGTAACTGTTTCATAGAATCATAGAATCACTATAATGTGGAAGCAGGCCATTCAGCCCATCAAGTGTACATCGACCCGCTGAAGACCATTTCACCAAAACCCAACACCCCTACCCTATCACTGTAATCTTGCATTTCCTATGGCTAATCCACCTATTCCACATATCCCTGGATGCTATGGGCAACTTTGCATGGCCAATCCATCCAACCTGCATCTTTGGACTGTTGGAGTAAAGTGGAGTACCTGGAGGAAATCCACGCATATATTAAGGTTTCTTTTACCTTTAAAAAGCAGCTTCGTTTATTCCAGAGACCTAAGAATTATGATCACACAGTGCTCAGACAGATATAGTTCTTTTTAAGCTTATTGGAATCAAACACTATTTATTTATTGATGCTGTTTCTTAGAATATCAGCACTTACCAGGACACTGGACCTCTTCATCAGAATGTCAGAGGTGAGATCAGGGTGCTCTGAAGTCAGTCCACAATGCAACCAGCAGCTCCTTTATGCTGAGGGCTGACTGCTATGAGTCAACATAAGATTTTAAGACATAGGAATAGAAATTAGGCCATTCAGCCCATTGAGTCTGGTCCGTCATTCAATCATGGGTGACAAGATTGTCTTTCTTCCGCTTTCTCCCTATAACATTTGATCCCCTTGGTTCACAAGAGCCTATCGATCTCAGTCTTAAATATACTCAATGACCTAGTCTTCATAGCCTTCTGTGGCATTGAATTCCACAGATTCACCACTATCTAGCTAAAGAGTCACTTCAACCCCAGAACCCTTAAGCCCAGCACTAAACAATACTTTCCCATTTTCCTGACCTTCAGGGCATTGTCAGATGCAGCAGTAAAATAATGCCAACAATACCAAAGAAGCTTGACACTAACCAGGACAAAGCAGCCCATTGATTGACACCACATTCACGAATATCCATTCCCTCTATTACTGATACTCAGTAGCAGTAGAGTGTACCGCCAACAACAAAAACAACAGTTGCTGGAAAAACTCTGCAGGTCTGACAACATCTGAGAAGAGAAATCAGAGTTGATGTTTCAAGTCTGGTGACCCTTCCTCAGAATGGACTCTTCCTCACTGGACCCAAAAGGTCAACTCTGATCTCTCTCCACAGATGCTGCCAGACCTGCTGAGCTTTTCCAGCAACTTCTGTTTTGTTTCTGATTTACAGCATCCACAGTTCTTTCAATTTTTATTCTGCACCAACAAGATACACTGCAGAAAATCACCAAAGCTGTTTAGACGGCACTTTCCAAACCCACAACCACTGCCATCTAGAAAGGCATGAGCAGCAGATAAATGGGAACACCACCCATATTCCCCTCCAAGCCACTCACCATTCTGACATGGAACCATATCATGTTGCTTAGTCAAATTCTGAGCTCCCTCACTCAGAATTGTGGTTGTTCCTACATCAAATGGACTGCAACAGTTGAAGGAGGCATCTCACCACCAAATTCTCCAGGACAGTTAGGGAAGGGCAGTAAATGCAGGCACAATCAGAAAGTCCACATCCTCCCTGAAGGAATAAGATGATAAAAGACCCACTTTGGGTACAAATTAATAAATGGGTGGTAGGAAAAAATAGGATAGCTGTTCAGATATAATAATTGATAGTGCCAGTTTACTCATGGTTGTTATTTATGAAGGTTGTTTTATGCATTATTACAGCTGTATAAGAATTGTGCACTTATTCTGTCATGTTATTGATGGAAACCTGTTTTTTTCTGAGAATTTCAGTGTTAAGGTTCAATGTGCATTTATTCTGATGAATGGTGATGGCTTTGCATTTTGTCATTAATGTATTCAGGCTGAGTATCCACCTATTTTGTGTCTACTTACTCAAGGAGATTCAACTTCCTTGTACATTGCTGATCTTTGTTTTCTTCCGAATATTCTCTGGTTTGGTAATTACGGAGTTCAGTCACATAGGAAAGGATGTACTGTACTCATTTGGTGAAGATTTTCTTAAAACAAGTGCTGGCAAAGCCATTGTCACATTGAGGCTAAACAGGCTGATAATTTGTCATGAGTTTAGTATTGGGCTCAGACTACCTTCAGAGGCAAGTGGAGGAGATGGACGAGCTGGTTGCTGTAAACCTAACGCCAAAGATCTATGTCACCAGCTGCCCTCTGACATTATAGGCACCTTCACATCTGAGCTGACATTATCCATGGGCTGTATAGTTTCAAGTTCAGGTTATTCTGTAGTCAATGATCTCCTCGTCTGCAGTGCAGACTGAGTCGTTGTCAAGCAAAATCATAAAGTGGGCAGCCAGTCACTCTGGCACATACTCCCACATGCTCCTTGTCTTGATCGAGCATGAGAATCAGCTGGAAGTAGGCTTGCTCGCTGAGCTGCAAGGTTAATTTTCAGACGTTTCGTCACCATACATGGCAACATCTTCAGTGAGCCTCCAAACGAAGGTTTCGTCCAGAGGCGCACTGAAGATGTTACCTGGTAAGGTGATGAAACGTCTATAAATGAGCCTTCCAGCTCAGCGAGCAAACTTAATCCAGAACCTCAATCTGAGCTACAAATCTCAAAAAAAATATGAGAACCAGCCTTTCAGAACTTCTACAATCCTCTTCATTATCTACTGGTCACTACACAGACTTAACTGTAATTATCCTCTGCTTTATGACGTGACATGGAATGATGTCATTAACTATGGCATAAGATTGTAGATGTTGTCCTTCAAAGTCTCTCCATTTATTGGCTTTTCATCTTTGAATGGTCAGCTGCTGACTGAGGCCTCAGCATAAATGCATCATAGCAGCTTCCTGGATACCATTCAATGATCCCTACTGTCCCTGGATGGCCATCATAGGAAATCTTCACTTTCAGTGAGTACAGAATCTTCCTGTTGTTATAGAGCCTGTGCACTCTGAGTTGGCACCTTCAGAACCATATAATCATACATTATTGAAGAGGTCCTTCAACCCATTGAGTATGTACCACCAAAATTACACCACTGTGTACACTCATCCCACTTTCCCACACTAAACCTCTGGGATACCCACACCAATCAACTGAACACTTTAGCTCCCCCTCCCACTCCGCCAATGACATGCAGGTCCTTGCCTCCCTCCATCGCCAGACCCTGGCCACACGACACCTGGAGGAAGAGCGCCTCATCTTCCGCCTAGGAACCCTCCAACCACATGGGATGAATGTAGATTTCTCCAGCTTCCTCAATTCCCCTCCCCCCACCTTAACTCAGTCCCAACCCTCGGATTCAGCACCGCCCTCTTGACCGGCAATCTTCTTCCTGACCTCTCCGCCCCCACCCATTCTCCGGCCTATCACCATCACCTTAACCTCCTTCCACCTATTGTATTCCCAGCGCTCCTCCCCCAAATTCCCTCCCCCTTACCTTTTGTCTCAGCCCGCGTGGCACACGAGCCTCATTCCTGAAGAAGATTTATGCCTGAAACATCGATTCTCCTGCTCCTCGGATGCTGCCTGGCCTGCTGTGTTTTTCCAGCACCACATTTTTCAACTCTGGTACTCCAGCATCTGCAGTCCTCACTTTCTCCAAGGTTGAGGGACGACCTGATTGAGATGCATAAGATTGTGAGAGACATGGACAGGGTTCTGAAGGAAGGTCACTGGACTCAAACATTAACTCTGCTTTCTCTCCAAAGATGCTGCCAAACCTACTGAGTTTCTCTAGCAACTTCAGTTTTTGAATGGCAAGCAGCTGTTTCCCTTAGTCATAGGGTTAATATTGAAAGGACATAATTTTAAAGTGAAAAGCAGGAGGTTTAGAGAAGATTTGAGAAAAATCTTTTTCTCGTAGCAGGAGTCTGGAATGCACTGCCTGAGAGGGGAGTTGAGGTGGGAAACCTCACAACCTTTAAAAAGTACTAGAATGAACCTTTGAGGTTTCAAGGTTAAGGGTTTGGTGTGGGAAAGTGGGACGAGTGTGGATAGTAGTGTAATTTTGGTGGTACATACTCAATGGGTTGAAGGGCCTCTTCAATAATGTATGATTATATGGTTCTGAAGGTGCCAACTCAGAGTGTACAGGCTCTATGACAACAGGAAGATTCTGTACTCACTGAAAGTGAAGATTTCCTATGATGGCCATCCAGGGACAGTGGGGATCATTGAATGGTATACAGGAAGCTTCTATGATGCATTTATGCTGAGGCCTCAGTCAGCAGCTGTCTCCCCAGTGTAGAGGAGAAATGTTTCAGGGAACACCTCTGGGACATCCGCACCAACCAACCCAACCGCCCCGCGGCTGAACACTTTAGCTCCCCCTCCCACTCTGCCAATGACATGCAGGTCCTTGGCCTCCTCCATCGCCAGACTCTGGCCACATGACGCCTGGAGGAAGAGCGCCTCATCTTCCACCTAGGAACCCTCCAACCACACGGGCTGAATGTAGATTTCTCCAGCTTCCTCATTTCCCCTTCCCTCACCTTATCTTAGTCCCAACCCTCGGATTCAGCACCGCCCTCTTGACCTGCGATCTTCTTCCCGACCTCTCCGCCCCACCCCTCTCCAGCCTATCACCCTCACCCTCACCTCCTTCCACCTATCGTATTCCCAGTGCCTCTCCCCCAAATTCCCTCCCCCCTACCTTTTATCTCAGCCCGCTTGGCACATCCTCCTCATTCCTGAGGAAGGGCTTATGCCCGAAACATCAATTCTCCTGCTAGGAAGCTGCCTGGCCTGCTATGTTTTTGCAGCACCACATTTCTCCGCCCCTCAACCTTCTCTGGTCCAAAGAAAACAATCTGAGCTTATCCAGCCTCTCTTAATCGCTGAAATGCTCCATCTCAGGCAACATCCTGGTGAACCTTCTTTGCACCTCCTCCAGTGTAATCACATCCATACTATAGTGCAGTGACCAGAACAGCACTCCAATTGACATGTCCAAAATCCTGTACAACTCCACCATATCCTCCCTACTCTTGTAATCTATGCCATGACTGATAAAAGCAGGCATCCCAAATGCCTTCTTAACTATCCAATTAACTTGACCTGCCACCTTTAGGGTGGACAAGCACCCCAAGATCCCTCTGTTCCTCTGAGTTTCCTAGTGTCCCGAAATTCATTGAGTGCTCCCTAGTCTTCTTCCTTCTTCCAAATTGCATCACCTCACAGTAACCAGGGTTAAATTCCATTTGCAACTGATCTGCTCACTTAACCAATCCATTTATAACCTCCTGTAACTTAGCACCTTCCTCCTCACTGTCAACCACATGACCAGTGTTTGTGTCATCCACAACCTCCCCCACATTCTCATCTGCATCATTTGTGAATATCACAAAAAATAAGGGACCCAGCACCAATCCCTGTGGTACACCAATGCACAACACAATCCAGTCACACAAACAGACTTCTACTACCACCTTCTAGCTCTCAAACCTTGGGAAAGCGAGCAACCTGTTGGATTGCTTCATGAATCCTGGCAGCATCCAACTCCCTTCAGAAAAAGGCACTTGATTGGTAACTGACCACTATATATGTCTGGCTGATGTTTCATAGATTCTTATGACCAGTTGAAGAGATGTATAACACAAAAAATTCAAGACTCTTTGATTTTCATCCATAGTGCTATGCTATGCAGTTAGTTCACTATAATTTGATGTCCTCTTCCAAAATGTTACCCATGCATGACCTATTTGGAGAAGGGCAATCTTATGATGCATTAGATGCCAAGAGGCCAAGAGATAGGTGGTGACCTAATGGTATAATTGCTTGACTATCAAAGCACAGATTCAGGAAATGTTCAGGGGGGTGGGTGGGTTCAAATCCCACCACAGCAGATGGTAGAATTTTTAATTAAAAAGGAAAATCTAGAATTAAAAGTTGACCAATAACTATGAAATCATTTTTGTTGGGGAAAGGCCCTCTAGTTCACTAATGCCTTTTCAGAATAGAAATTGCTGTCCATATGGCCTACGCATTGTTCCAAACCCATAGTAACAAAAAAAATGGGTTTTGGTATAATCTGTACACATTTGAGTGATGATAATAGCAAGTGGGCTGCTGTGATCTGCCATGACGCCTCCATCGCAGGACTCTACCTCTGTCGTTTCTTGCCTTCTGCAATAGATAGCACAGATATATTGGGAAGCTCAGACCTGCTGCTCTGTCATTCTAAACATGTGGCAAGAGTTAGGACAACCAGAAATCTTAGCTCAATGAGATGGAAAGAAGCAATGGAATTTACAATGAAGGCTTCAGTCAGAAGGAAAAAAATCTGTCAAAAGCATTTGCAAAGTGAGCAAATTGCTGAAAACCAGAAATGAAGCTTAGAGATTCCTCAGTACTGAAACTCCTCAGATGTTACAAAATTAGTTGATTGGAACCTGTGTTGTACCTTTTGTATCTGTACGTAAAGCTGAAACAATACATTGGTGAAGATAAGGCAGTCAACTTTCTTCAACTTCCCCTTTGAACAAAAGTTAAGCTACTAAATTAAGTGCACATGGGGTTCTGACACATAGGTGATGGAAGTGACCAAAAATGATGAGAGAATGCATGTGTAAGAATTAATCAGCACAAAACTTTGGAAATACTTTGCAATGTTTTCCTCATTTTAAAAAAATGGCACATCTCCACTTCCACACCATATTTACAATAGAAGATACAAGGAAATGACACATCTACATCTTCCCCCAGACAAACCCAGTTGAATGACATGTGATTGACAAGGATAGCACACTTCACTCCACCGTGAGATGCTGTGGCTTATGAGTTATATATATTTAATATGTTCAAATACATCAAGCATGTTACAGGTTTTCTTTGGAAAGAAAAGTTTCAAATGGTGTTAAAGATCACCTTATATGAAATATCTCTGGAAAGATGCCTATTTTTACAGCATTTCCTTTCAATGAGTACTAGAAATAAACTAAGTACTAGCCAATATGTAAGGTTATGAGTCATTGTCAAACATAGTGAGGTAGTCCAGTTGACTAATGAAATGACAAAGCTAAATAAGATCAACGTCAACAGTAGATGTTGTTACATTGCACAATCAGATGCCAATTATATCTAACATCAATAGTAGGTTAAAGGGATTAGAGTATTTGCAAGAGTACTTCTGTTTTGGTTTAATTAGTTGAAACTGCACTATATTGTCAGATCAAGGGGAAAAATATGCACATCTCCAAAATTATTGCTCCACACAAAATTCAAAATGTCAAACTGTTGTGTTTTATGCGCTGTCACTTTTTATCTTTAATTATAACCAATTCAGACAACTCATTAATTGCCTGGCCTTTCTGCTAATTTATTCAAGTGTACAAAATTGGAATCAACAACTCCCAAAGCTGCAATGAAGCTAACTTTCTATTGTACAACCTTTTCGTGTTGAATGCTTTTGACCCCCAAGGAGAGGGGTTTAGAGGAAAATGGACCAAGAAAATGGGGCAAGCCATGTAAGGCAGTTCCCTGATGAATTTGTACCCTCTGGGGAGCTTGCCCAAGTGCAGACTGAGAACATGGTCAGCTGTCAGTTCTATAGCGGTGGGACCTCAGGGATGAAAAACCTAGAGCCAACCACGAACAGGCTTGAGGAGGATTCCTCCTCCAACCCAATGCCTTTGGACCTCTTAATTTATAATTTCAATAGAGGGTCGTCCCTTCATTCTGAGGTTGTTGTCTCTAGTCCAAGTCTCTTCTATTAGTGGAAAATAGAAGGAGAAAGTAAAAAGTTTCCTATATCCACTCTGTCTAAACTCTTCAATATTCTGTAATTTTTAATGAGATCTACCCCCATCTTTCTAAACTCCATGGAGTACACATCCCGAGTCTGCAACCATTCCTCAAATGTGAAGCTCTTCACCCCAGGATCAATCTTGTAAACCTCATTTAGACCTTCTCCAACGCCCTCTTTAGATACATTGTCCAAAACAACTCACAATATTCCAAATGCAATCTAACCAGAGCCTTATATAGTCTGAACAATACTTCCCTGATTTTGTAATGTAGCCCATTCACAATGATTGCTAAAATTGTGTTTGCCTTTCTAACTACCAAATGAATCAGCTTATTAACTTTAAGAGAGTTCTGAACTAAGACTCCAAAGTCTGTCTGAGTCCCTCTCTCACTGCACCCCCCAGGTCATCTCCTCTGCCACCTCCATCGCCCCTCCCCCTAGTCCCTCCTCCCTACCTTTTATCTCAGCCTGCTTGGCTCTCTCTCTCTTATTCCTGATGAAGGGCTTATGCTCGAAACGTCGAATTCTCTATTCCTGAGATGCTGCCTAACCTGCTGTGCTTTGACCAGCAACACATTTGCAGCTGTGATCTCCAGCATCTGCAGACCTCATTTTTTACTCGAAGATTTTAACCTACTGCGAATCCTCTTACAAGGATGCCTTCCTTGAAGAAGCTCTCTTCCTCCCTCTACAAGGATTTCAGTGAGTCCCTCTCTCACTGCACCCCCCAGGTCATCTCCTCTGCCACCTCCATCGCCCCTCCCCCTAGTCCCTCCTCCCTACCTTTTATCTCAGCCTGCTTGGCTCTCTCTCTCTTATTCCTGATGAAGGGCTTATGCTCGAAACGTCGAATTCTCTATTCCTGAGATGCTGCCTAACCTGCTGTGCTTTGACCAGCAACACATTTGCAGCTGTGTTTCATGTTTCCAAAGCTTTTCTCCATTTAGAAAATAGTCAATGCCTCTCACTTTCCCAAATTGTATTCCATCTGCCACATCTTTGCCTATTTTCTTTGCCTGTTCAAATCCTTTTGTAGCCTTCCTAACCCCTGTGCGGCTCATATTTAGTACCATGATCAGAAATTTCTTTTATACTCCAAGGTTTGTTGTGAAATTTGGAATCTCTACTCCAGAGGGGTGTGAAAGCTCAGACTTAGATTATGTTTAAAGTAGAGATTGATGGACTTCTTTTAACCAATGGTGTAAAGAGTTAAGGGGATAACGTACCTGAACTGCATTGAGGTGTTTAATCAGCAATGATCATATTAAATGGTTGAGCAGGCTTAATGGTCTGAATGCCGACCCTTATTCCAATGGTGTTATGTTCCTCCCATGGTGAGGCTGCTGACCTGATATCACTGTAGGACCCACTCATTAAGCATGAGAAGCCTAACTACCATCCTTTAATAAGAGAGCAAACAGAGGTGGGCAATGAGAATGCACCCTCCCAAGAGGTTGCACTGCAGCACATACTGTCAGTCCAAGCTGGCTCAGGATTTTCATATGGACCTGACACTATGGTCTCAATGCCCTTTGGAAATTTCTGCCCATGAGACCTGAAATTGCTCCTTACTCTAAATAGAAAAGGTGCATGAAGTGAGCCTTACTTTGTAGCGATTCTACATTTTTAAAAAATCATTCACTGGTTGTTGGCATTGCAGGGTGAAGCACCTACTTTGAACCACTGCAATCCAAGCATTGTAGGGGCATTCAAGAAGGGGTGGGAAGGTCAAGTAGTTCATTCAGCTCGACAGTTAGCTTGTGATGTAGAGGGATGCCAAATGTCCAGGTTTATTTGCCACACTAGCTAAGGATTCCACAAAGATCCTTCCTTCTCAGCCTTGCCCCCCACCTGAAGTGTGGTGACCATCAGGTTAAACTCACCATCATTGTCTCTCTGTAATCAGATAGCTGTCCTCTGGGACCAGGATGACATTACCTGTAAACACATTCACATTCTGTTATGAAAGGAATTCAAGATTTTGACCCAGCAATGTTGAATTTACAGAGATATAGTTCCAAGTTAGGATAGTGTGTGGCATGGTGGGAAACTTGGGAGTGAGAGAATTCTCACTCATTTATGGCCCTTGTGTTCCAGATGGTGGAAGCCATTATTTCTGGAAAGTACTATTAAAGGAAGCTTGTTGAGTTGAGGCACCGCATCCTCCTGTTTATGGTATACACTGCTGCCATTGTGCACTGGTGGGTTGACCGAATGTTAATGATGGTAGATGTAGTGCCAATCAAGCAGACTGCTTTGTCCTGGATAGTATCGAGCTTCTTGAGCATTGTTTTAGCTGCATGAGTATCAAGAAATAACCATCATATTTTTGTCTATTATACCAGAGTTCCTCTCAGGATTGAAAGAATTGAATTCACATTAAGGCACTGGATGAACATTAATGGTTAATGGCTTACGGGGAGCTTGTTAAATTCCACTTAACAGTTAATAAGCAAATTTGTATTTTCATGCTGACACATAATTGTTATGGACTAGGCCAAACCCTCAAAACATTCTTAAGCAGGCAGCCCAGACCATAACTTTGCAATGTGCTTTGATAAGTGTACAGTGAAAATTACCCAGAATCAGTTAGCTGGGTTGACTACTAGATTTTAAAACAGGAAAAAAAATTGTTCAAAAAATTACACAATGAAACACAAAGAACAGATTAAAGAACCCCTAAAGAACTCGGTCTATCCAAACTAGACTTAATTATGCTGTTCTGAATCTCCGCAAAGTCCCAATAAGCAGACTTCCTTTAAAATCCAGAGGAAATGGAGCACATGCTTACAGGTTGAAATTGAAGGGCAGAAAGAGAAAGAGAGAGAGTTTCCACACAGCTCACTGTTGAACTCCTCACCTGTTCAAGACTGAACTAAATTGCTCAGCTAGCGAGCTAATTGCTCCCCTTTCATTACACAAGTCACTTCTAAAACATGAACACTTTCGCCTGAAGTCTCATCTGTTTGCATATGAACAAAAGGCCTCTCAAAATCCTTTTTATTTCTGTACTAAACCAGACTGACCTTAGCCCGCCCTGGTTTATTACCCCTCTGAAAAAAATCAAGGACAGAATCTCCTTGAGCCAAGGAACAGCTTTTAGAAAAGAAAGGGACTCCCTTTGTGACACTGTAAGGCAATGGAGAAAGTTTCAGAGATCCAGCGTGAACGTGAACCAGGCTATATTTATTTCAGTTCATCAAAATCAACATAATTGAATGTGCAAGTCCAACTTTGCTTGCCATAGGGGAACAGAACCCAGAAGGATTAGATTACTTACAGTGTGGAAACAGGCCCTTCGGCCCAACAAGTCCACACCAACCCTCCGAAGAGCAATCCACCTAGACCTATTCCCCTACATTTACCCCTTCACCTAACACTACAGGCAATTTAGCATGGCCAATTCACCTAACCTACACATCTTTGGACTGTGGGAGGAAACCCACACAGACATGAGGAGAATGTGCAAACTCCACACAGACCGTTGCCTGAGGTGGGAATTGAACCTGGGTCCCTGGCATTGTGAGGCAGCAATGCTAACCACTGTGCTGCCTCTGAAGCCAACTACAGGAGAATTAACAACGTTTAGTCAGATTGCAAGATAGCTAAGATCATAAATGTTCTATTTCTACGGCAACTGACCACATTAAATTCAGTATTAGCATACAGCAGCAGGACAGCTCAAGAGATGTTTTATAAATATAACCAGGAACTGCAGCAGTACAGCTGCAAATAAGCGAACAATTCAAATGCCTGAACAGCACTATTTTATATCCATCAATAGTACAAATGGTCATATGGTGTGTAACCACTGGTAAAGAACTCTGGGGTTAATACAAATAACAGTCCAGGTAATGGTTTATATATAATTCTGTTCCAAAATGAAAAATGGGTGAAATGTATAGCTCATTGTTGAATGAAAATCACCAATTATTTCATTCTGCCACCAAAGTCAAAATTAGCCCTTCTGATTCCAATTTCCTGAAATATCATTTCTCTTAGCATTTACAGCAAGCACAAGAACTTCAGTGCATAGTGTGGGCTGCATATTCCAACAGAAACTTGCATTTAGGTCATGTTTATAATGTTGCAAAATAATCCTGTCATGTTTGACAAGAACGGTATGAAATAAAATTGGACACATGAGAAGATAATACGACAGCTTGTCAAAACCAAGAAAAGTCACTACGCTTGATGGGGAATCTGAGAGGGACAAAGTGAGAGAAAGATCAAAGCAGAGAGGTTTATGGAAGGGATCTGGAAGTTAGTCTTAAAACATTTAGAAGCATGGGTACAAATGGTAGAGCAACTAAAATTGGGAACGGGCAAGAGGCTAGAATTGGAGGAGTGAGTGATGTCAGTGAGTTGAAGGGCTAGAAGAGGAAGTGCTGAGGATCAAGGCCAGCAGGAATTTGAGAACAATTATGAGAATTTTAAAACTAAGGTGTTGCAAGATCAAAAGCCAGTGAATACAGAGTTATCATGGCTTCATTTGAATTACATGTAGACGTCAAAGTTTGATCAAGCTCAAATTTATGGAGGGTGGAAAATGGGAGACTGACCAGGAGAACATTGGAATCATCAAGTCCAGCAGAAGAACTTAAGCTGACCAGAGATAGATCATGTTATAGAGGTGGGAGGAGGTGGTCTTGCATTAAGCTCTAGAATCTTACAGTATTCTCACTAACTCTTCTGCAAAACATTACATTGTATTTTGTGTGAAATAAAAACTATGAATGAATCTATAATTAGGTCAGTTGTATGACCATTATATGAAACAAATAAAAGACGTTAAAATGTTTGTAAGGTATATGTAAAAAATTTCCCTTTTGGCTCATGATTTTTTTCTCTAGCTGTTTTCATAATTGCATGAAATTGATGAGTTTCATAGACTTGCATAAATGAACCTTTGTCCCTCAGAACAGAATGACAACATCAGTTTGGATTAAAAACAGAAACTGCTGGAAATATTCAGTAGGATAGGCAGCATATGGATAGAGAGAATCAGATTGAACATCTCAAGTCATTGAATTTTCTTCAGAACTGGATCAATCTGGATATAAAGTCGTTAAAATGAAGTTTTACAGTTGGAATGCATGCATGCTTTATATGTCAAAAGGTCACTACATCAAAGCTGCTGGATAAAGGAGCTTCCCTGTTTTATAAGACTCTCAATCAGGTGTGGTCAAAAGTACAGGGTCTCATAGTGTTAAAGCACAACATGAATGCTCGGTAGGAATACTGTGGAATCTAAGCACCTGACTGCCTGCTACTACTCTGCCATCTGCATATAATGTTTCATTCTTACCTAAAGGAAGAAGTTCTGGGCTGTGAGTGATATGAAGTGCCTCACAGCCGCTATTTTAATTTTTTTTATCAAAATGGAACTGTCTCAGAACTGGGCTACCATAGAGATATAATCTGTGAATGTGCAAATGGTATATGATCACACCATAAATTTATCGTGCATGACCTTTGGGACAATCCACAACTATATTTCTGGAGGTTTGGGAATGCCAAGTGAAAAACCTGTAACATGGTTCAGGAGCACTTGAAGCATGACCCCACTACAAAGCCTGCATACCCTCCAACAGGAAGACTACAATGATGCAAAATAAAGATACAACAAAAGCAACATAATTGAATGGATATTTATCACACTTAAACAATAGTCTTATATTTATACTCAGGAGTCTGTATCCTGGAATGAGGTTGAAGAACGTGCTATATAACATGACTAAGGTAAGGGGTGGAAGGCTGTTACGACGAATTTATTATGATCCCAAGTGAGGAGGGAGGAACTTTTTTATCAATACCCTCACCTCCACCTCGCCTTGTTGTTCACAATGAGATTAACTTAAAATGAAGGATAGTTTCCCTCATGGATATCTTTCCCAATTCCTCTGCACTCATGTTATAAAAGGAGCCAATTTAACTTGGCTTTCCTGAGTGAAAGAAAATTTATGTTTATTAGATACTGAGTAAGGAAAAATAAAATACAACACACACGCACACAAATTACAGACAAGAAGCAAGTAAAAGATAGTAGTTAAAAAAGACACAGGAATCAGTCCTTGGCTTGTCAATTTGGGATATATGCTGAAATATTACAGCCATTGAGCTAAGTGATTCCAATAGAGCTGACCATGGTAGTTGAGCAGTTGGTTTGGAGATTCTGGGTGCAACAAATTAAATGAATGAAGTTGTCTGGTTTCCTATTTAACTAAGACTTTTTGACTGGTGACTCGCTTCCAGCAATCGGAGAGAAAAAGAGAGAGGTTTCATCCTTTCTCTTTTTATCTGCAATGAGGGGTGTCATGTAATGATCCACAATTGTAAACCTCACAGCGCTGTCTAGCCTAATAGCACTAAATAGCAGGCTAGTACACACATGAGAGGCGGTTGATTTTTAATCTCTTCTCTTGTGTATTCTTGGCAAGGGGAAGCACAGATATGTCTCTAGCCCAGACTGCTTTCTGTTATTTACATTATGTCCACACTCTGGAAGTGCAATTTAGGGAGATGGCTTTCACATTTTATTTCTCCCTTTCAAATGGTTCTCTGAAATCCCTTGACACCCTTCCAGGTGCGACATTCCATGGTCTTCCTCGAGACTGAGTGTAATCCACATGGGAATTTTCCAGAAAATTACTGAATTCCATTCTCATTCACCTCTGGTTGGTCCCTTTCTTAAAACAAACTATCTTGTTTAAACATAAAAACAATGACTGCAGATGCTGCAAACCAGATTCTGGATTAGTGGTGCTGGAAGAGCACAGCAGTTCAGGCAGCATCCAAGGAACAGCAAAACCGACGTTTCGGGCTTGTCTAAAGGTCCATTACGTTTGTATATAATTTGGGGGCAATGTTTTTTTGTCATGAAAAGGTCAATCTGTGGAAGAAAGCAGAGAAGGAAGGGAAGGGCAATATAACTGAGATAGAATCTCCAAACTTCAATGGTTCAAAAACAATTAGTTCCTAGGGATGGATAACATGAACCCTAGGAAGCAACAAGAGATATGCAATGTGCCAACTTTAATTTGAAGGGAGTTACAGATTGCTGGACAAGTGTTGATTGACTGGAAACATATCAATGTGATACGCTTAGTTAAAGAGCACACCTCAAACTCAAGCAATTGTAAGCCTACAGACCAATTTCAATTCTAGACAAAAATAATCATTCTTGTAGATACAACAGAAGGTTATAATTCTAATAGCAGGTTACTTAACAGAAATCAATGTGAATATAGATTTATTTGAGGAAATCATATCCCAGGTGAACATTCACAAGCATATTCAAACTTAGATTTTCAGGAGCCATTGACAAAAGCACTGAATTTCAATGCCTGACTGCCCTTGACATTAAAATGAGTATAGCATCAAGGCACCAAAATTGGAGTCAGTGGGAATAAGGGGAAAACACTTTGCTGGTTCAACTCATAAGTAGCACAAAGGAAATTCTGATGGATGTGGGAGGTCAGTCACTTCAGCCTCTGGACAGACCTGCAGGAATTCTTCATATTAGTGTGAGAAGCCCAAACATTTTCAGCTAATTCAGGCATGAACTTCCCTCCATCAAGTGATTGGAAGTATGGATGTTCTCTAACAATTGCGCAATATTCAGCAGCATTCACCAGTCTTCAGATACTGAAGCAGTTTGTGTACATCTGTAGCAAGACCTGGACAACATTCAGGCTTAGACTGTTGAGCATTGAGTAATATTTGTGCCACACAAGTGCCAGATAATCAACAACAAGAGGAAATCTATCCATCTCACATTGATGTTCAATGATATTATCATAAGTCAATCCTTGACTGCCAACTTCCTGAGAATTACCATTGACCAGAAACTGAACTTGACCAGCCATATAAATACAATTGCTCCAAGAGCAAGGGCATTTTTGGTAAGGGATAGCATTACTGCTGTACTGACGGGGAATATTCCTGGGAGTACATCCAGGGACGTTATTTGGGTGGAACTGAGAAATAAGAAAGGGATGATCACCTTATTGGGGTTGTATTTTAGACACCCGATAATCAGCGGAAAATTGAGAAACAAATTTGTAAGGAGATCTCAGCTATCTGTAAGAATAGTAGGGTGGTTATGGTAGGGGATTTTAACTTTCCAAACATAGACTGGGACTACCGTAGTGTTAAAAGTTTAGAGAGAATAGAGAGAATTTTCCATATGGAGAGTGGCTCCATATTCTATGGAGAGAATACAGCCCCCCAAAGATCAGCAAGGCAGCCTATGTATGGAGCCACAAGAGATGGGGAGATATTAAACAAGTATTTTGCATCGATGTTTACTGTGGAGAAGGACATAAAATTTATAGAATGTGGGGAAATAGATGATGACATCTTGAAAAACAGAGGAAAAGGTGCTGGACAACCCAGGGAACTATAGACCGGTGAGCCTGATCTCAGTGGTGGGCAAGTTGTTGGAGGGAATCCTGAGAGATGGGATGTACATGTATTTGGAAAGGCAAGGGCTGATTAAGGATAGTCAACATGGCTTTGTGCGTGAGAAATCATGTCTCCCAAATTTGATTGAGTTTTTTGAAGAAGTAACAAAGAAGATTGATGAGGGCAGAGCGGTAAATGTGATCTATATAGACTTCAGTAAGGCGTTCGACAAGGTTCCCCATGGGAGACTGATTAGCAAGGTTAGGGCTCATGGAATACAGTGAGAACTAGCCATTTGGATACAGAACTGGCTCAAAGGCAGAAGACAGCAGGTGGTGGTGGAGGGTTGTTTTTCAAACTGGAGGCCTGTGACCAGTGGAGTGCCACAAGGATCGGTGCTGGGTCCACTACTTTTTGTCATTTACATAAATGATTTGGATGCAAGCATAAGAGGTACAGTTAGTAAGTTTGCAGAAGACATCAAAATTGGAGGTGTAGTGGACAGCGAAGAGGGTTACCTCAGATTACAACGGGATCTGGACCAGATGGGCCAATGGGCTGAGAAGTGGCAGATGGAGTTTGATTCATATAAATGCGATGTGCTGCATTTTGGGAAAGCAAATCTTAGCATGGCATATACACTTAATGATAAGGTCCTAGGGAGTGTTGCTGAACAAAGAGACCTTGGAGTGCAGGTTCATAGCTCCTTGAAAGTGGAGTCACAGGTAGATAGGATAGTGAAGAAGGCGTTTGGTATGCTTTCCTTTATTGGTCAGAATATTGAGTACAGGGGTTGGGAGGTCATGTTGCGGCTGTTCAGGACATTGGTTAGGCCACTGTTGGAATATTGCATGCAATTCTGGTCTCCTTCCTATCAGAAAGATGTTATGAAACTTGAAAGGGTTCAGAAAAGATTTACAAGGATGTTGCCAGAGTTGGAGGATCTGAGCTATAGGGAGAGGCTGAACAGGCTGGGGCTGTTTTCCCTGGAGCGTCGGAGGCTGAGGGGTGACCTTATAGAGGTTTGCAAAATTATGAGGGGCATGAATAGGATAAATAGGCAAAGTCTTTTCCCTGGGGTCGGGGAGTCTGAACTAGAGGGCATAGTTTTAGGGTGAGAGGGGAAAGATATAAAAGAGACCTAAGGGACAACTTTTTCACGCAGAGGGTGGTATGTGTATGGAATGAGCTGCCAGAGGAAATGGTGGAGGCTAGTACAATTACAACATTTAAAAGGCATTTGGATGGATATTTGAATAGGAAGGATTTAGAGGGACATGGGCCAAATGCTGGGAAATGGGACTGGATTAGATTAGGATATCTGGTCAGCATGGACGAGTTGAACCAAAGGGTCTGTTTCCATGCTGTACGTCTCTATGGCTTTAAGAGCAGGCTAGAGGCTGGGAATTCCATGGTGAGCCATTCACTTCATTTCTTCCCATTGGCCGACCACTATCTACAAAATACTAGTCAGGACTATGATGGCATACTCCCTACTTGCCTGCACAAGTGCAGCTCCAACAATGCTTAAGAAGCTCAACCCCTCTGACAAGGCAGCCCATGTTATTGAGAGAAAGCGAGGACTGCAGATGCTGGAGATTAAGAGTTGAAAATTGTGGCGTTGGTAAAAGCACAACAGGTCAGCAGCATCCAAGGAGCAGGAGAGTTGATGTTTTGGGCTTAAGCCCTTTTTTGGCAAGTCAACCACCTCCTTCAGCATTCACTTCCTCAACTGTCAATGCACAGACGCAGCACTCTGTACTATCTTGAAGTTGCACTGCAAGAACTCACTGAGGCAACTTTAAGAACATTTTCCTAATCCACAACATCTATCACATCAAGGTTAATGGTAGCAGATATATGCAAACACTACTTCCTACTTACATTTCATTCTGACCTGGAAGTATATCACCATTCTTTCACTCTTTACTGGGTCACACTCCTAGAATTCCCTTCCCAACAGCGCTCTGAGAGTTTCCCTACACCCCAAGGACCGCTGCAAGTCATCACCACCTTCTCAAGGGTAATTAGGGATGGACAATATATGCTAGCCTAGCCAGCAATGTCAACATCCCATGACAAAGAAATAAAGTTTGTTTAATCTTCTCACAGAAAGTTGTTAAAGCTCAAAGTTACAGGAATTCAGATAAATCTTCAGTCAAGAATTTAGATAAAGCACAGACTTAATAGAATAAATATGTTGGAATGGGGCAAGTACTGATTTCAGTACTGAAATGCCCAGGACCATTGTTGATGAGATCAAATCAAGAGAGGCAGTGAAATTCAAGTTGTAGTTCAATAGATAGATTACTTACAGTGTGGAAACAGGCCCTTCGGCCCAACAAGTCCACACCGACCCGCCGAAACGCAACCCACCCATACCTCTACATTTACCCCTTACCTAACACTATGGGCAATTTAGCATGGCCAATTCACCTGACCTGCACATCTTTGGACTGTGGGAGGAAACCGGAGCACCCGGAGGAAACCCACGCAGACACGGGGAGAATGTGCAAACTCCACACAGTCAGTCGCCTGAGGCGGGAATTGAACCCGGGTCTCTGGTGCTGTGAGGCAGCAGTGCTAACCACTGTGCCACCATGCTGCCCAAATTCAGAAATTATATAAAATATATAAGAAAGTAGATAATGCCAGGTGAAATTTAGTGCAGGAAAATGTATGTTCAGCATATTGAGCCACACTTTACTAGCATTCTTGAGATGGATGTCTCATAAAATTGTGACAGAAAATGACAAGAGATCTTCTTAATTAAAAACCTCAGCTTTATTGCTGAGAAATTTCCTGAGAATTGCCTGTGTGCATGAGGTATATGTGACTTGAATTTGCCACTGACTTGGCATGCTACTCATGGCAATCTATGGAAATGAAATTTCTTCATATAAAACATCCCCAAACTATGTATGCGTTGTTTTCTGATGTGTGGGTGGCACAGTGGCACAGTGGTTAGCACTGCTGCCTCACAGCGCCAGAGACCTGGGTTCAATTCCTACCTTGGGCATCTGGGTGGAGTTTGCACATTCTCCCCGTGTCTGCATGGGTTTGTTCCGGTTTCCTCACACAGTCCAAAGATGTGCAGGTTAGGTGAATTGACCATGCTAAAATTGCCCATAGTGTTAGGTGAAGCGATAAATATAGGGGAGTGAGTTGCTCTTCAGAGGGTTGGTGTGGACTTGTTGGGTCAAAGTGCCTGTTTCCACACTGTAAGTAATGTAATCTAAAGTGCAGATAAATCTATTCATTCTCCACCTTATGAGGAAAGATTCAATGGGCCAGGGATTGTATCCATTGAAGTTTAAAAGAGTAAGAGGTTACTTGATTGAAATGTCACAGATACTGACGGACCATGACAGGGCGTATATGACAAGAATATTTCCTCGTGTGGGAGATGATGGAGTTTAGAATCACTGTTTAAAAATGGATTGCCCTTTAAAGACAGATAAGAAGAATTGTTCTCTAATAAAAGATCATAAGCCTTTGGAAGTCTCTTCCTCAAAAAGCAGTGGAAACAGTGACCTTGAATATTTTTAAGATTAAGGTAGTTTGCTTCTTGCTAAGAAAGGGGTGAAAGGAGAGCAGGATAAGTGGGGTTTGGAATGATCAAATCCGCCATGATCTTAATGAACCGTGGAGCAGGCTCAAGGGACCTACCCTTGCTGCTAATTCAAGGGTATATAAATATATAAACACCTGTATAATCTATATAGATATCTGTACACGTTTAAAAACATGTCAGCTCTAGTATAAGCTTAGCCATCACCCAGAACAATTTGCTTAAAGGAGCTTTGATATCAAGGTAGATGTCTTGTGAGATTCTTTGCCATATCCATTCACTAAGAAATATAAAATAACCAACCTATTTGATCAAGTGTGGCATGATCATTTTGTTGATTATTCTTTGAAAAATATTTATTCCTTTTATTATGGGCCAAGTCATCGTTAATGGTTATGGTGCTGATTTAGCAACTCAGAGGCTATGAATTTATACTCCCTCAATTTCAAAATCTGAAGAAACCATCTGGTAATATTTGAAAAGTAACACAACAGCGTTTATGTAAGATCAATGTGGTAAAGTCTTCAGAACCATCTCAAAGACCTTAATCACACAGGGATTTGGTGACTGAGTCATTGTAATATGTGGATAAGGAAAATAAATTTGATCTTAAAATGTTTATCAATTACAAATTCTATCTAAAGATTGTTTGATCTTAAGTTGGATTTGATTTATCAGTATTAAAACTTTAGACTAGCTATTTCCATTGCAATTGTCAGGAAAGGCTTTGTGTCCAAATAACCTTTTGAAGTACACTTGATGTTAATAGTTGAACTGACCATCACCTTGATCACTCGGTCTCTATTTCTAAGTGTCTTTGTTTTGATACATTAGGAATATTGTTCAGTTTGCTGCACACATATCATCATGAATGTATTCAAAAATGTTTATCGTCTTGCTACATACAACAACCAGTCTTTCATCCTGCAATTAGCAATATTTGATTCTGTCTCATGAAGGAGTTTAAAAGAAGAGAAGTCATAAATTGTGTTCACATATTGCCAGGGCTTATATCTTAAATGGTAAGGAAATGAGATTGTGACAATTCTGATGTGTATTCCCCTTTGAAGTGCTTCATGCCTTACTGGTGCTAATTCATGATTTCTTGAGAAGTACATCCCACCCCTTTATTGGAGAGGCTGAAATGTTGTCCTAGAGTAATGCAATCTGTAAACTAGAGAACATAATTCCAAAAAGTGAAAGATAAAAAAAATAAAAGGAATACTTTTTATTCATTATTCCTGTTACTCTATGCAGAAGGCTAACTTGAGGGCCTAGGAGAGATCAAATTTGCCACCTTAACATTATTGTACAGCATGTCACCAGAAACTATGTTAGTTAACCTTTGTAACCTTGCTTTTCGCACATTGCCAACAGAGTATAATAATAGCATGTAATTAGAGTACAATATCCTCTATGCATTCCTTTGCAATTGTACTGTCTTTGTGCCTTTGGGCAAGTAAAATAGTATTTTGTCCAAATTGCCCTTTAAGTCATCTTGTGCCTCTGGCCTTAAAACTCCATTGGTATAGAAAACTGCAACATTGTTGTCGAATTGAATATGCAGTGGCTGGTCAGCTGTGAATCTTTCCCATCCATCTATCCACACAACGTGCAACCATTTTCTCACTTGTCTTGAAGTGTGATCATCATTGGTAGTGATGTTTTTGTTGGTGGTGGTGAGCTGCTTTCCTAAATAATCCAAATGAAATCGGTACATGCACAGTTCTATTGTACAGTGAGCTCCAGGATTTTGACTCAGCAAGTACATAGTGATACAGTTTAAGTTCAGGGTGATGAAAGATTTGAAGGAAAACTTGTAGGTAGTGATGTTCTTGTGACCTGTTGTCCTTGCTGTTCTCGGTGGCACAGGTCACAGGTTTGGAATGTGTTATTGAAGGAGTCTAGGTGAGTAGCTGCATTGCATCTTGCATATGGGACAGAGCTACCACAGTGCACCTGTCATGGAGGGATTGAATGTTAAGTTGTTGGATGGGATGCTGATCAAGTGCACTGCTTTGTATTGGATGGCTTCAAAATTCTTGTGTGTTGTTGAAGCTACATTCATTCAGGCAAGTGGAAAGTATTCAATCGCTAGATTTATACCTTGCAGATGTTTGACTTGCTTTGGGGAGTAAGAGGCTGAGTTAGACCTCACAGCATTTCCAGTCCACTACTGTGAAAAGGAAAACAAAATGGCTGGAAGAAGGGATAAAACTGAAGATTGGCCATACAAACATATGTTAAATTCGTTTTCTTAGAAATCATCCAATCACTTCAGAAAAAAATGAATTAGTTTTGAAGTGCAGTGAATGTTACGTAGGTAATGTGTCAGTCATATTGCACACAATTTTCCCATAAACGAGGAATGATACAAGGAATGCAATTGGAATGATACCAGGAATGAAAGATTTTAGATACAAGGAAAGTTTAGAGAAATTGGGTTTATTCTCCCTAGAGCAGAGAAGATCAAGAGGTCATCTTATTGAGGTGTTCAAAATTATAAACAATTTTGACAGGGTAAAGAAAGATATTCTATTTCTATTAGTTCAGTAACTAGGGATCATAATTTCAAGATTGTCAGCAAAAGAGCTAGAAGTGAGATGAGGAGAAACTTCTTTACTCAGAGAGTTGTTAGGATTTGGAATGTGCTGCCTGAGAGAGAGGTGGAGGCATATTCCAGAGGAGGTTTCAAATGAAAGCTGATTATATATTTGAAAGTGATTAAGTTAGTGGCTATGGAGATAGGCCTGGAAAGTGGGGCTAGCTTGGTAGCTCTTTCAGGAGCCGGTACAAGACACGATGGGTTTTACTGTAAAATTCTATGATTCTGTGATTCTAAATTATGATAAGATCAGCAGTCAGTGGGTATATAAGTCGATGCTTTGTTAATTACATTTTCTCATCACATCTTATTTTGTGTGCATGTTTTTAAAGTTCTGACTTTCAGGTATTTCTTTTGTCCAGAACGGTTTCTGGAAGATCATGAGAACTTGGTGGAGACCCTGTCACATTGGACGCGAGACAGCGAGAACACACTTCTATTTGTTGAAAAGAAAGAAAAGTATGCGGTCTTTAAAAATCCCCAGGTAAGCAAATTATACGAAAAGAAAACAGTTGATGGCTGGCATCGCAGAATTTTCAACAATTTGTGGGCGGCACGGTGGCACAGTGGTTAGCACTGCTGCCCCACAGCGCCTGAGACCCGGGTTCAATTCCCGACTCAGGCGACTGACTGTGTGGAGTTTGCACGTTCTCCCTGTGTCTGCGTGGGTTTCCTCCGGGTGCTCCGATTTCCTCCCACTGTCCAAAGATGTGCGGGTCAGGTGAATTGGCCATGCTAAATTGCCCGTAGTGTTAGGTAAGGGGTAAATGTAGGGGTATGGGTGGGTTGCGCTTCGGCGGGTCTGTGTGGACTTGTTGGGCCGAACACTGTAAGTAATCTAATCTAATCTAAACAATGATTCTCACCGACAGCAGTAACCTGCTTTTTAAACTTATGGTCGATGTCTTCATGTAGAACAATTAAGGGCGGAGCTTAACACGTGGCTGCGCAGCTGGTGTAGGAGGGAGGGCTTCAGATATGTAGATAATTGGGATGCCTTCTGGAGAAGGTGGGACCTGTACAAGAAGGACGGGTTGCATCTGAACTGGAAGGGGACCAATGTCCTGGGTGGAAGGTTTGCTCGAGTAGTTCGAGAGGATTTAAACTAGTATGGCAGGGGGGTGGGATCCTGAGCTGTATACCGGAGGTGAGAGTTGATGCAGATGAGGCAATAGCAAGAGGTAGACCAGCTAGTGGGAAGGATTTTCCTGGGAAGGAGCCAAGAGATCAATTAAAGTGTGTTTGCTTTAAAGCAAGAAGTATCAGGAATAAAGGTGATGAACTTAGAGCATGGATCAGTACCTGGTGCTATGATGTTGTGGCTATAACAGAGACATGGGTTTCTCAGGGGCAGGAATGGTTGCTGGATGTTCCAGGGTTAAGAGCATTTAAAAAGAATAGGGAGGGGGGGAAAAGAGGATGGGGTGTAGCACTACTAATCAGAGAGGGTGTCACAGCTACAGAAGCTTCGATTGTCGAGGAAGATCTGCCTACCGAGTCAGTATGGGTGGAAATTAGGAACAGCAAGGGCGCAGTCACCTCGTCAGGGTTTACTACAGGCCCCCCAATAGCAGCAGGGAGATTGAAGAAAGCATAGGTCGGCAGATTTTGGAAAAGTGTGGATGTAGTAGAGTTGTTGTAATGGGTGACTTTAACTTTCCCAATATTGATTGGTACCTCCTTCGAGCAGAAAATTTGAATGGAGCTGTTTTTGTAAGGTGTGTTCAGGAGGGTTTCCTAACTCAGTACGTTGACAGGCCGACGAGGGGAGAGGCCATTCTAGACTTAGTGCTCGGAAACGAGCCGGGGCAGGTATCAGATCTTATGGTGGGAGAGTATTTTGGTGATAGTGACTACAACTGCCTCACATTCTACATAGCTATGGAGAAGGAGAGGATTAGGCAAAATGGGAGGATATTTAATTGGGAAAGAGGAAACTATGATGCGATTAGACATGAGTTAGGAAGCATGGACTGGGAGCAATTGTTCCATGGTAAAGGCACTATAGACATGTGGAGACTGTTTAATGAACAGTTGTTGCAAATGATGAATAAATATGTCCCTCTGAGACAGGCAAGAGGGGGTAAGATAAAGGATCCTTGGATGACGAGAGCAGTGGAGCTTCTCGATAAAAGGAAAATGGTAGCTTACATAAGGTCAAGCTCAGCTCTAGAGGATCACAGGCAGGTGAGGAAGGAGCTTAAAAATGGTCTGAGGAGAGCCAGGAGGGGCACGAGAAAGGCTTGGCAGAACAGATTAGGGAGAACACAAATGCATTTTACACTTATGTGAGGAATAAGAGAATGGTCAAAGAAAGAGTAGAGCCGATCAGGGATAGGACAGGGAACTTGTGTGTGGAGTCTGAGGAGGTAGGGGAAGCCCTAAATGAGTTTTTTGCTTCTGTCTTTACAAAAGAAATGAACTTTGTAGTGAATGAAACCTTTGAAGAGCAGGTGTGCATATTGGAATGGATAGAGATAGAGGAAGCTGATGTGCTGAAAGTTTTGTCAAACATTAAGATTGACAAGTCACCAGGCCTGGACCAGATTTGTCCTCGGCTGCTTTGGGAAACGAGAAATGCAATTGCTTCGCCACTTGCAAAGATCTTTGCATCCTTGCTCTCCACTGGAGTCGTACCTGAGGACTGGAGAGAGGCAAATGTAATTCCTCTCTTCAAGAAAGGAAATAGGGAAATCCCCGTCAATTGCAGACCAGTAAGTCTCACGTCTGTTGTCTGCAAGGTGTTAGAAAAGATTCTGAGGGATAGGATTTATGACCATCTGGAAGAGCATGGCTTGATTAAATGCAGTCAACACGGCTTTGTGAGGGGCAGGTCATGCCTCACAAACCTTATCGAGTTCTTTGAGGATGTGACTAGAAACGTTGATGAGGGTCAAGCTGTGGATGTGGTTTTGTGGACTTCAGCAAGGCATTTGATAAGGTTCCCATGGTAGGCTCATTCAAAATGTCAGGAGGAATGGGATACAGGGGAACTTAGCTGTCTGGATACAGAATTGGCTGGCCAACAGAAGACAGCGAGTGGTAGTAGAAGGAAAATATTCTGCCTGGAAGTCTGTGGTGAGTGGTGTTCCACAGGGCTCTATCCTTGGGCCTCTACTGTTTGTAATTTTTATTAATGACTTGGATGAGGGGATTGAAGGATGGGTCGGCAAGTTTGCAGACGACACAAAGGTTGGAGATGTCGTTGACAGTATAGAGGGCTGTTGTAGGATGCAACGGGACATTGACAGGATGCAGAGATGGGCTGAGAGGTGGCAGATGGAGTTCAATCTGGATAAATGCAAGGTGATACATTTTGGAAGATTGAATTTGAAAGCTGAGTACAGGATTAAGGATAGGATTCTTGGCAGTGTTGAGGAACAGAGGGATCTTGGTGTGTGGGTACATAGATCCCTTAAAATGGCCACCCAAGTGGACAGGGTTGTTAAGAAAGCATATGGTGTTTTGGCTTTCATTAACAGGGGGATTGAATTTAAGAGTCCTGAGATCTTGTTGCAGCTCTATAAAACTTTGGTTAGACCGCACTTGGAATACTGCATCCAGTTCTGGTCACCCTATTATCGGAAAGATGTGGGTGCTTTGGAATGGGTTCAGAGGAGGTTAACCAGGATGCTGCCTGGACTGGAGGGCTTATCTTATGAAGAGAGATTGACTGAGCTCGGACTTTTTTTTATTGGAGAAATGGAGGAGGAGAGGGGACCTAATTGAAGTATACAAGATAATGGGAGGCATAGATAGAGTCGATAGCCAGAGACTATTTCCCAGGGCAGAAATGACTAACATGAGGGGTCATAGTTTTAAGCTGGTTGGAGGAAAGTATAGAGAGGATGTCAGAGGTGGGTTCTTTACACAGAGAGTTGTGAGAGCATAGAATGCGTTGCCAGCTGCAGTTGTGGAAGCAAGGTCACTGGGGATATTTAAGAGACTACTGGACATGCATATGGTCACAGAAATTTAAGGGTGCATACATGAGAATCAGTGGTCAGCACAACATCGTGGGCTGAAGGGCCATTCTGTGCTGTACTGTTCTATGTTCTATGTTCCAATTCACTGGCTTGTTTGGATCAGATGAAAACTTATTCCATGATACTCTCTGAAAATTACATCCATCAGTCAATGATGACCAGAATTAAAATTAGTTCTTCATTTGATATATAATAACTCTAAAATAACTCTCACTTTTTTAACTGAAGGAAAAATGAAGCAATTTGTGCAATGAGATATGGCAGTGTAATCAGTGAGAGGAAAAAGAATCACAGATGTTAAGTTTGCAAGGCAGAGCAAAATAGTTCCAAACATTTTCTATAGGAAAGGAACTCATAGCTTTTCCAATTCTGATGGGTGTTCCTATGCAGGGAGGGGGACAGGGATTATGGACCAAAGGCCTGAGCAATCTGCAAGCTATGAAGATGGCATCAAAGGCCTCAGGGTGGATCAGAGACTGAGATTGGAGAGGAATCAGAGGCCCCAGGCACAAATAATAGGCGTTGGAAGTTATTACATTTTTAACCCCCTGCATTTTTGGGGAGTTAAATTTATCTGTTAGCTTCCTGCTGCAACATTTTTCTTGAAATCAGTTATATTTATACTTAGCTGTATAGACTGAGAAAAACTTGTTGAATTGTGTGTTGGTGGCACTATCATAATGTAATAATGACTTATAACACTTTAGATTTTGGGAATTGACACGCAAGGATTTGAAAGATAAAGAAGAATCGAGAAATGAAGTGATTGGCCTACTCTCCCTTTCCACTGCCATGATGACATTTTTGAAAAATTTCTGGGGGAAGTAAATCAATTGGCATGACATTCTCGTAGATGAATAAGCAGAAGAACAATTTTGAGAGTTATAAAATCTTTCTCAGTTTCTAAGCTCGAGTGCTAGTTACTTGTCAATTGATACCAGAGAACAGAACATTCAAAGTTAATCTTCCTGCACTTTGCTTGGGGTCAATTCCTGATCTTGAGTTTTGAGAAAATACATAGCTCTCAGGTCTTTTGTAGCTTCCATAACTCAATAACTAATTAATTTACATTATCTTTTATAAATACATGTGGACAGCTGTGGGAAACAGTGATACCAATGTTAACGTAGAGACCTGAGACAGGCAAGACCACTGTTATTTATGACACCTTTGGTAATCGAGCATTTTTGAAGATCTGTGAAAATTAGCTGCAAAATCCATTAATTTGACTGACCAATTAACTTTTACATTACAGGAGTAGAGATGTTTTGTTGCAATTGTGTAGAACAATGGTGAGATCATAGCTGGATTATTGGAAACACTTTTGGCCTCATTATCTAGGGAAATATACATTTGTCATAAGACAGTGCAAAGGAGGTACATCAAACTAATCTTTGTTTTTTTTTATTAGGAAACTTTATTTGTGGGTGGCACCGTGGCACAGTGGTTAGCACTGCTACCTCACAGCGCCAGAGACCCGGGTTCAATTCCCGCCTCAGGCGACTGACTGTGTGGAGTTTCCCATGTCTGCATGGGTTTCCTCCGGTTTCCTCCCACAGTCTAAAGATGTGCAGGTCAGGTGAATTGGCCATGCTAAATTGCCCGTAGTGTTAGGTAAGAGGTAAATGTAGGGGTATGGGTGGGTTGCGCTTCGGTGGGTCAGTGTGGACTTGTTGGACCGAAGGCCTTTTTCCACACTGTAAGTGATCTAATCTAATCTAATGAAACACTGAAGAAAGTGGGCCCATATTCTCAGTAGATTAGAAAAATGAGAGGAGATCTCATTGAAACCCTTAAACATTTTACAGGGTGTGACAGGTGAGAGTAGATGGGATTTTCCACAGGCTGGTGACTCAAGAACCTGAGGGCACTGTCTCAGAATAAGGGTCAGGCTATCAAAGTCTAGATGAGAAAAAATTTCTTCACCAGTGAGTGGCAAATCTTTGGAATTCTCTATTCCAGATGGCATTGGAAAGACAAACATTGAGCATGTTCAAAAGAGAAATTGATGGATTTAAGAACATATGAGCATAAGAAATAGGAGCAGAAGTAAAGCCATCTGGCCCATCGAGCCTTCTCATAAACTTTAATTCCTTTACAGTTCAAAATTTTTCCTATCATTGCCTTTAAAACATTCAATGAGCCTCAATTGGGCAGGGAGTTCCACAGATTCACATCCCTTTGGATGAAGACGTTCCTCCTCAACTCAGGTCTAAATCTGCTCCACTTTATGTTGAGGTTGTGCCCCCTAGTCCTAGTTTCACATGCTAGTGGAACCAATTTCCCTGCTTCTATATTATTTATTCCCTTCATAATTGTATATATTTTTATAAGATCCTCACTCATTCTTCTAAATTCCAATGAGTGTGGCGCTGGAAAAGTACAGCAAATCAGGCAGCATCCGAGAAGAGTTGACATTTCGTGCATAAGCCCTTCATCAGGAATGTGGAGGGCGAAGGGAGCTGAGAGATAAATAGACGTGTGGGGGTGAAGGTAGCTGGTAAGGTGCTAGATGGATACAAATGGGGGTTAATTGTGATAGAACAGTGGGGAGGGGTGAGCAGATAAGTGGGAAGGAAGTTGGAGATAGGTAGGACAGGTCAAGAGGGCAGTACCAGTTGGAGGGTTGGATCTTTGATGAGGTGAGGGAGGGTAGATTTGGAAACTAGTGAAGTCGATGTTAATGCCGTGTGGTTGAAGGGTCCCAAAGCAGAAGATGAGGCATTCGTCCTCCAGTTGTCAGGTGGCTTTGATTTGGCAGCGGAGGAGGCCCAGGGCTTGCATCCCCTTGGGGGAGAGGGAGGGGGACTGAAGTGACTGGCCAGAGGGCAGTGGGGATGTTTGGTGCACGTGTCCCAGAGGCAACATCTTTGGGACACACACACCAGACAACATCACCACCCTGTGGCCAACCACTTCAATTCCCCCTCCTTCTCCCACAAGGACATGCAAGTCATCAGCCTCCACCACTGCCAAATCAAAGCCACCCAACACCTGGAGGAAGAATGACTCATTTTCTGCCCTGAGACCCTTCAACCACATGGCATCAACATCGACTTCACTAGTTTCCAAATCTCCCCTCCCCCTCACCTCATCCCAGCACCAACCCTCTAATTGGTACTGCCCTCTTGACCTGTCCTACCTATCCCCAACTTTCTTCCCACCTACCCGCTCCATCCTCCCCACTGATCTATCACAATTACTCCCCACCTGGCTCCACCTATCACCTTCGCAGCTACTTTCCCTCCACTTCCCTATCTATCTCTCAGCCCCCTCCCCCACCTCCACCAAATCCCTGAAGAAGGACTTATGCCCAAAACATTGTCTTTCCTGCTCCTCGGATAATGCTGACCTTCTGTGTCTTTCCAGAGCAACACTTTCCAACTCTGACACTCCAACATCTGTAGTCCTCACTTTCTCCTAAATTCCAATGAGTGTAGTCCCAGTTTACTCAATCTCTCCTCATAAGACAACTCTCTGAACTCCAGAATCAACTTAGTGGACCTCCTCTGCACCCCCTCCAGTGCCAGTGCATTCTTTCTCAAGTAAGGAGACCAAATCTCTGCACAATGTTCCAGGTGTGGCCTTACCAGCACCCTATACTACTGAAGCATAACCTCCATGTTTTTAAACTCCACTCCTCTAACAACAAAGGACAGTATTCCATTTACCTTCTTAATTACCTGCTGGACCTACAAACCAACGTTTTGTGACTCATGCAAAAAGTCTCTTGATTCTTTGATCATAACATTCAGCTGTGCAATGCCCATATTTGTGCAACAGTGTGTGCTGTATTGGGCTCAGAATAGTATTTGTCCAACTTCTTCAGGAAAATGCAGGTGTCCTTTAAGATGTGCAGTCTAATTTTCAATGGTGTGGGTTGCCTTAAACCTGCACTACCTTCTCAGGCAATTGCAGCTTTTCTTTGCATGAAGCTAATTAACACTGGCTGAACAGAAATTACTTCACTGACCAAACAGTGTGAGTTTTGCTATCATTCAACTTGCATCAGAAACAAGGATAAGTTCATTGTGCATCAAGACCCCCTGTTGTCAGCCATTATCCAATTTCATGATCTTAGGCTCCAAAGTTTACCTAATCTGCATCATCACAGGGTCTAAACTACAAGCAAAATATTGTGGATACTGAAGGCTTGAGAAAAAAACAAGAAATACTGGAGAAAATTGGCAGGTCTGGCAGCATATTTGGAAAGTAAAACAGAGTTAATATTCCTGGTCCAACCATTCCTCTTTGTTCCATCTTCTTCCTAACAGATTAAATAGTGGAAGTTCATTCGTGTGAATATAATGAGTGGATACATTTACTCAGCAGCAAAATTAAATTTTCTCCCTCTCTGCCAGTTCTCATGGTGCATTGAAGTAACAAAAGTGATGACGATGCTAAGTTATATTTAGGTTTAGGTTTTTTTTCATCATGATGTCTCAGTAGAGATTTTCAGCAACTATATTAACACATTTATGTTACCAGATAAGAGCGGCAGAACCTAATGATCCCCAATTAAACTGTATCTCCACCCTGAAGGCTGATTACAACTTACAGGATTAATAAACCTCAATTACCCTCCAAGAGAAAATCACACTGTGATGTTTTAATGAAAATCTTTTTAGTGATGAAGAGAAGAGACAAAATATAATGAAATGAGAATGACTGATCCTCTAATCAGCCATATCTGATTGCCCTGTCTCGCAGAAGATAATGCATCACTGTTGCACTGAGTTAAGTGTAATCCACTATAGTAAACGCACAGAGACACATTGGCACATAGCCACTAGCTTTGTTTCATGACCTGTTTTTGTTAGAGGGTTCCTTCTAACGCTACGGACCCCATTAGATGCAATTTGCAGTTAAATGCCCCAAACTTTTTACAGCTAGAACAGTCCACAAAAAGGGATTTTGCTCCCTATAATCCACCAAAAGTACCAACTGTGACAAATTTAAACCTCATGATACTTGCATCTGGTCATCATAATGTTCTGATCTGCTGACTCATGGATCTGCTTCTGTAAGACAAAATTCCTCTTTCACATTGCTGATCTCAATTTACAATTAGCCGTCACTTAGAAGGCACAGCCAAATTGGGAAAAAGTGCATATGTGGATTTGCACTAACTGTATTTGCACAAGATTCCGACATTTTTTGTTCTTTCGTGGGTTGAGGGCAGTATTGGGTATGCCAGCACTTATGGCCCATCTCAAGATGCCCTTGTGAAGGTGGCTATGAGCTGACTTCCTAAACTGCTGCACTCCATTGGGTATAGTAGACCTTCAATACTGTTAGAGAGATAGTGAGAAATGTTGATATATTTCCATGATTTGGACATGCCGATGTTAGACTGGCGTGTACAAAGTTAAAAAGCACATAACACCAGGTTATAGTCCAACAGGTTTAATTGGAAGCACATTAGCTTTCGGAGCGACGCTCCTTCATCAGGTGATGGTGGAGGGCTCGATCGTAACACAGAATTTATAGCAAACATTTGCAGTGTGACGTAACTGAAATTATACATTGAAAAATTGATTGTCTGTTAAGCCTTTCATCTGTTAGAATACAGTGATAGTTTCACTTCTTTCATGTGTAAATCACAAAACCTTTTTTTTAAAAGTTGCATTTTTGGGTTAGCTGTTAACAATGGTGATAGCTAAACAATATGTTGAAGGTGTTAGCCCCCTGTGTTCTCTGTCTATGACCTGATGTTTAGATTGATTCTAATCTAAAAAGTGAGATAACAGAGTTTTACATAAATTCATGCAGTTTTTGAGCTCAGAGTTCTACATGAATGTATGCAGTTTTGAGCAAAGTGCAATGTAACTCTGCAATACAAATTCACCCCACAAAATATATGTGTGCGTGTGTGTCTTTGTCTGTCTGTGTGTGTCTGTCTGTCTGGTGTGGGGGTTGTAAGTGTGAGAAAGTGTGTGTGTGTGTGTAATAAGTGCAGAGTGTCTTACATCTGTGAGGAGGTGCATGTGTGAGTGTGGGAGTATGTGTATCTATAAGGGTGTTTGTGGGTGTCTGTGTGTGCGTCTGTGTGTACCTGTGTCCATGTGTATGCGAGAGTGTGTGTGTGTAGTGCAATGGTGATCACCTATAATGTGACATGAACCCAAGGTCCCGCTTGAGGCCCTCCCTATGAGTATCGAACTTAGCTATTAGCCTCTGCTCGGCCATTTTCCTCTGCTGAAAATGTGTTGCTGGAAAAGCGCAGCAGGTCAGGCAGCATCCAAGGAACAGGAAATTAGACGTTTCAGGCATAAGCCCTTCATCAGGATTCCTGCCTGATCTGCTGCGCTTTTCCAGCAACACATTTTCAGCTCTGATCTCCAGCATCTGCAGACCTCACTTTCTCCTCGAACACTTTCCTCTGCTGCCTGTCGCGAAGTCCACCTTGGAGGATGGTCACCCGAAGGTCCGAGGCTGAATGTCCTGAAGTGTTCCCCAACTGGGAGGGAACCGTCCTGTCTGTTGATTGTTGTGCAGTGCCCATTCATCCTTGTCATAGCCTTTGCTCAGTTTCCCCAATGTACCATGCCTCCGGGCATCCTTGCCTGCAATGTATAAGATAGACAACGTTGGCTGAGTCACATGAGTACCTGCCATGTACAAGATGGGAGGTGTTCCCACGCGTAATAGTGGTATCTATGTCCACAATCTGACATGTCTTGCAACGTCCACCGGGTTGTATGGACACGTCCTGAGAGCCGGGCAGTTTGCTACGAACAATGATCTGTTTGAGGTTTGGCGGTTGTTTAAAGGCAATTAGTGGAGGTGTGGAGTAGGTCTTAGTGAGGTGCTCATCCTCACTGATAATGTGTTGCAGGTCACGAAGAACATGGCGTAATTTTTCAGCCCCTGGGAAGTACTGAACAATGAAGGGTACCCTGTCAGTTGCAGCACGTGTCTGTCTCCAAGTCAGGATATATTTCCAAGTCAGGATGATGAGTGGCTGGGGAGGAACCTTCATATGATGGTGTTCCCATGTTTCTCTGTCCTTGACCTTCTAGATGTTAGTGTCTGTGAGTTTGAAAGATACAATCTAAGATGCCTTGGTGGATTTCTGCAGTGTATCTTGCAGGACATATACAGTGCTGCTACTGAGTGTTGGTGGTGGAAAGTCAATGTTTGTGGATGTGATGCTAATCAAGCGTCCTGGCTAGGGTCAAGATTCTTGAGTGTTGTTGGAGCTACACTCCTTCAGGCAAGTGGGAAGTGTTCCATCACAATCCTGACTTTTGCCTTATGCATGGTAGACTGGCTTAGGAGGTGAGTTACTCTCTGCAGGTTTCCTAGCCCCTGATCAGATCTTGAAGCCACTATATTCAAATGGTTAGTCAGATTCAGTTTTTGGTCAATGGTAACCCCCAGGATGTTAATACTAAGGGATTGGATGATGGTAATGCCATTAACTGTAAAGGGCCAACGGTCAGTTTATCTCTGTATGGAGATGGTCATTGTCTGACACTTGTGTGACCCAAGTGCCACTTGCTAATTGTCAGACAAAGCCTGCATATTGTCCAGACATTACTGCATTTGGACATAGATGGCTTCAGTATCTGAGCAGTAACAAATGGTGCTAAATATTGCACAATCAGCAGTGAACATCCTCAATTATGATCTGATGATGGAGAGCAAAGAACAAAGTACATTACAGCAGAAGGACAGGCCCTCCATGCCTGCGCCAATTCATTTCCTCTATCTAAATCTGCTGCCTATTTTCTCAGGACCTGTATCCCTTTGCTCCCTGCCCATTCATGTATCTATCTGAATACATCTTAAATTATGCTATTGTTCCTGCTCCTACCACCTCCCTGGCAATGCATTCCAGGCACCCACCAGCCTCTGCATGAAGAACTTTCCATGTATATCTCCCCTAAACTTTTCCCCTCTCACTTTGAACTCATGATCCCTAGTAATTGAGTCCTCCACTCTGGGAAGAAGTTTCTTGCTATCTACCCTGACTACACCTCTCATGATTTTGTAGGTCTCAATCAGGTTCCCCCCTCAACCTCCTTCTTTCCAATGCAAATAATCCTAATCTATTCAACCTCTCCTCATAGCTAACACCTTCCATACCAGGCAATGTCCTGCTGAACCTCCTCTGCACCCTCTCCAAGGCATCCACATTCTTTTGGTAATGTGGCAAACAGAACTGTACGCAATATTCCAAATGTGGCCAAACCAGTCTTATTCAACTGTAATATGAGCTGCCAACGATTGTACTCAATACCCTGTCCAATGAAGGAAAGCATGCCATATACTTTCTTAACCACTCTACTGACCTGCTTTGCAACCTTCAGAGAACAATGGATCTGAACACCCAGATCTCTCTGTACATCAATTTTCCCCAGGTCATTTCCATTTACTCTGGAATTGCATCTTCCTCGCATTTGTCTGGATTGAACTCCATCTGCCATTTCTCTGCCCAACTCTCCAATCTATCTATATTCTGCTGTATTCTCTGACAGTCCCCTTCACTATCTGCTTACCAGTCTTAGTGTCATCTGCAAGCTTGCTAATGAGGCAACCTACACCTTCCTCCAAATCATTTATAAATATATATCATAAACAACAGTGGTCCCAGCACGGATCCCTGTGGGACACCATTGGTCACAGGTCTCCATTTAGAGAAGCTCCCTTCCACTACTACTCTCTGTCTCCTTTTGCCCAACCAGTTCTCTATCAATCTAGCTTGAATACCCTGGACCCCATGCGACTTCACCTTCTTCATCAGCCTACCATGGGGAGCTTTGTCAAACGCCTTACTAAAGTCCATATGTGTGACTTCTACATCTCTTCCTCATCAATCAACTTTATCAGTCTTCAAAAAATTAGAAAGAAGGCCTTTGTTGAAACAGAAACAGATGGTGGGCCTGGGATTCCTTAATGCCACATGCAGTCAAATGCAGCCTTGAATCAGAATTAGGTTTATTGTCACAAAGTACAGGAGTACAGTGTAGTGTGTAGAACATAACCATTCTGTGCTATTTTCGGTGCAAAGTACCTAGGTACAAATCTTTAGTATTAAAATAGATTAGATACAAAAATAGAGAAATAAAGAGAGAAGCTAAAAGCTTGACATTACAGTTCTCCATTGTATAAATTCAGAAGATAACAGTGCATCTTTAGTTTGCAGTCTCTCCACATTGTGGGCTCTCCACACATGGTCTGGCACCTTCTGCACTGCTGGGGTCTGCCTGAGATCTGTGACACGCTGACTGCACCAGGCCCCCATCTACCAGGCTTTTCATTCAGGCCCTGCAACTGCTGGCCGCACAGCTTGGCTCAAGCCTACCAACTGCTAGCTGTCCTGAACCCCCCAGCACGGTACCACTGGTCATCCCGCTCTGCTCTAGACCCACTGATTACCTCATTCTGGGCCCTCAGCTGCCACAGCGCTACCACTCTCTTCACTATGCCATGACTCTCTTCACAGTACCATCACACTCTTCACTGTACCACCACTCTATTCACAGCACCACCACTCTCTTCACAGCACCACCACTCTCTTCACAGCACCATTACTCTCTTCACTGTGCCACCACTCTCTTCACAGCACCACCACTCTATTCACAGCACCACCACTCTATTCACAGTGCCATCACTCTCTTCACAGCGCCACCACTCTCTCCACAGCACCACCACTCTATTCACAGCACCATCACTCTATTCACAGTGCCATCACTCTCTTCACAGTACCATCACACTCTTCACTGTGCCATCACTCTCTTCACAGTACCATCACACTCTTCACTGTGCCACCACTCTCTCCACAGCACCACCACTCTCTTCACTGTACCATCACTCTCTCCACAGCACCACCACTCTCTTCACAGCACCACCACTCTATTCACAGCACCACCACTCTATTCACAGTGCCATCACTCTCTTCACAGCACCACCACTCTCTCCACAGCACCACCACTCTCTCCACAGTACCACCACTCTCTTCACAGCACCATTACTCTCTTCACTGTACCATCACTCTCTTCACAGCACCACCACTCTCTCCACAGCACCACCACTCTCTTCACAGCACCATCACTCTCTTCACAGCACCATCACTCTCTTCACAGCACCACCACTCTCTTCACTGTACCACCACTCTCTTCACAGCACCACCACTCTCTTCACAGCACCACCACTCTCTTCACAGCACCATTACTCTCTTCACTGTACCATCACTCTCTTCACAGCACCACCACTCTCTTCACAGCACCATCACTCTATTCACTGTGCCACCACTCTCTCCACAGCACCACCACTCTCTTCACTGTGCCACCACTCTCTTCACTGCACCACCACTCTCTTCACAGCACCATCACTCTCTTCACTGTGCCACCACTCTCTTCACAGCACCATCACTCTCTTCACTGCACCATCACTCTCTTCACTGTGCCACCACTCTCTTCACAGCACCATCACTCTCTTCACTGTGCCACCACTCTCTCCACAGCACCACCACTCTCTTCACTGTGCCACCACTCTCTTCACAGCACCATCACTCTCTTCACAGCACCACCACTCTCTTCACTGTGCCACCACTCTCTTCACAGCACCATCACTCTCTTCACTGTGCCACCACTCTCTCCACAGCACCATCACTCTATTCACTGTGCCACCACTCTCTCCACAGCACCACCACTCTCTTCACTGTGCCACCACTCTCTTCACAGCACCATCACTCTCTTCACAGCACCACCACTCTCTTCACTGTGCCACCACTCTCTTCACAGCACCACCACTCTCTTCACTGTGCCACCACTCTCTTCACAGCACTATCACTCTCTTCACAGCACCACCACTCTCTTCACAGCACCATCACTCTATTCACTGTGCCACCACTCTCTTCACAGCACCACCACTCTCTTCACAGCGCCAGTACTCTCTTCACAGCACCACCACTCTCTTCACTGTGCCATCACTCTCTTCACAGCACCACCACTCTCTTCACTGTGCCACCACTCTCTTCACAGCACTATCACTCTCTTCACAGCGCCAGCACTCTCATCACAGCACCACCACTCTCTTCACAGCGCCACCACTCTCTTCACTGTGCCACCACTCTCTTCACAGCGCCAGCACTCTCATCACAGCACCACCACTCTCTTCACAGCGCCACCACTCTCTTCACTGTGCCACCACTCTCTTCACAGTGCCATCACTCTCTTCACTGCGCCATCACTCTCTTCACAGCACCACCACTCTCTTCACAGCACCATCACTCTCTTCACAGCGCCACCACTCTCTTCACTGTGCCACAACTCTCTTCACAGCGCCATCACTCTCTTCACAGCGCCATCACTCTCTTCACTGCACCATCACTCTCTTCACAGCGCCACCACTCTCTTCACTGTGCCACAACTCTCTTCACAGCGCCATCACTCTCTTCACTGCACCATCACTCTCTTCACTGTGCCTTCACTCTCTTCACAGCACCACCACTCTCTTCACAGCGCCAGCATTCTCTTCACTGTGCCACAACTCTCTTCACAGCACCATCACTCTCTTCACTGCACCATCACTCTCTTCACTGTGCCTTCGCTCTCTTCACAGCACCATCACTCTCTTCACTGCACCATCACTCTCTTCACTGCCAAAGTAGGTTAACAAAAACATAAAAGCATTAAAACAGGAAACAAACAGAAGCACACAGAAAGGATGCGCCCATGCTGATCATGCATGCTGCCTACTCCACTGTTGCCATCTTGGATTCAAAGGCAGTCACTCTCATCTCACTTTTGGAATTCAGCTCTTTTGTTTATGTTTGAAACACAGCTGTAATGAATTCAGGAGCAGAGTCACCCTGACAGAACCCAAATTAGGCAGCAGTGAGCTGGTTATTGCTGAACCAGTGCTGCATGACAATACTGCTGATAATACCTTCCATCATATTGCTGATGACTGAGAGTAGACTGATGAGGCAGTAAATGGCCTGGTTGGATTTGCCATAGCTTTTGTGTGCATGACGTAAGTGGGCAGTTTTACGCCTTGTCGGGTAGATGCCAGTATTGTGATTGTATTAGAGCAGTTTGGCTATGCATATAGTATGTTCTAGCATACTCATCTTTTTACTATTGCAGGGAAGTTGTCAGGATCCATTGCATTTGCAACATCCAGTGCCTTCAGCCATTTCTGCACACGATGAAGAGTGAGTCAAATTGGCTAAAAACTGGTATTTGCACTCAGCATTTCTGGCTGAAGATTGTTGCGAATGATTATGTTTTGCAATGACATGCTGCGCTCCCCCATCATCAAGGATGAGGATGTTTGTGCTTTGCCCTGTCTATCACTTGCTGTTTGGCATGCATTCCTGTTTTATAGGTCATCTGGTAGTCTTCAGTTTTAGATATGATTGAAGTTGCTCCTGGCATGCCCTCCTGCAATCTTCATTGATTCCCTGGCTTGATGATATTGGTTGAGTGGGGTAGATGCCAGGCCTTGAAGTTGCAGATTATATTGGGGTACACAGTGATGGAGTCACATAACTTCATCTCCACAAGGACTGAGGTGATTCATCTTACTGATACAATCACACTCTTACTAATGCAGTCATGTATTGACACACCAGCAGCTGGCAAATTGGCAAGGATGAGGCTAAGTATGCTTTTCCCTCCTGTCAGTTCCCTCACCACCTGCCACAAATTCAGTCTCGCAGCTATGTATTTCAGAGTCTGACCAATCTGGTAAGCAGTTGTGCTCCGGGACAATCTTGGTGATGGATATTGAAGATTCCCCCACCCTTAATACATTCTGCACTCTTGCTATTCTCAATGCTTCTCTCAGTTATGTTCAATATGGAGGAGTACTGATTCATCAGCCCAGAGTAGATATGGAGGAGAGGGGTGTGGTATGATGTAACAGTAAGATGTATCCTGTGAATATGACTGTCAGGCTGTTGCTTGACTCATCTATTTTGGCATGAACCTCCAGATGTTGGTCACGCCAACTTTGCAAGGTTGATAGTGTTATGTTTGCTGTCACTTCCAATGCCTTAGTTGATGCCAGGTGTTCTGTCCATATTCATTTCTCTTTTGAGTTTTTTCAGTGGTTAATATGAATTGCTCGGCTATATCAGAGTGGAGTTAAGAGTCAATTACTGTGGGTCTGGAATCACATGTAGACCAGGAAAGAATGACAGTTTCAGTTCCCTGAAGGATATTGGTGAACCAGATGGGTTTTTACGACAATTGACAACTATTTTGTGGTTATCATTAGACTTTTATTTCCAAATTTCATTCAATTCAAAATCTCCCATCTGCTACGCTGGGATTTGAACTCGAGTTCCAGTAACACTAATAGAAATAGAAAATGTGTGAGAAATACAGCAAGTCTGGCAACACCTGTGGACAAACAGAGTTAATATTTCAAGTTGAATGACATCTTCAGAAGAGTTTCTCCAGGACTTTCTGTTTTTGTTTCAGATCTGGAGCAGTTCACTTTCATACTCCAGAAGGCTGTGGAGGCTAAGTCATTGAATGTATTTAAGGCAGAGATGGATAGGTTCTTGATCAATAAGGGAATCAAGGATTATGAGAAGAAGGCAGAAGAATAGGGTTGAGAAACATATCAGCCGTGGTTGAATGGTGAGGCAGGCACAATGGAATGAATGCCTTAAATCTGCCTTTGTATCTAATAGTTTAATTATGGTCTAAGAATATTACCCGCTCTATGGTTTACTAGTCCAGCAACAGTACAAGTGTGCGGTTGAAATGCTGATGAAAAGATGATGAAATGTCATCATTTCTTCCTTGTTCAGTATAATTAAAGCTCTGATGACAACTTTGGAAAAATTTTACAAATGCACATTTTCCATTTATCTTTAACCATGTCATGAGCATGAGATCAGATGGGGTCAGCACTCTTGGAATTTTAAAATAAATCACTGGTAAAGCAAATGAATGTTTCATGAGTACTTCTGAAGTTCTACCAGTAATCATAATGAGACCATTAGTACATTTTAAAATAGATTTATCCTCCCGTAAAATATCAGTTAATGTAATTTCAAACAAAGAAAGGCCACTGCAAATTAAGGTTTCTAACTGAAGTTTCATGGATTCCAGGAGGTTTCATAATATGACCATTAATTCCCCCCAGCTAATCGAGCCCATCATTGATCACCGAACATTGCCACCCTTGTGCCATCCCATGCAATGTGAAAAAACAGACTCTTTGCTCTGGATGATGACTATGAAACAACTGTTGGTTATCATTAAAAATCTATCTGGCCCATTAACATCCTTTTGGGAACAAAAATTGTCCTCGTTGCCTGGTCCTCGTCTACATGTCTGTCTTTTCATTCATCATCTCCAAAATTTTTGTAATAAATTGTTGAAAATGTTCGTAAATGCTAAGTGTTAAACAACACACACTTTAGTAACACTCCCCCTGAATTTCCTTTCCTGTTCCTCACTGCGCAGTTCAGGAAATTAATTGATCCCTGGAGACTCCTGAAAAATCTGGGAAGGTTGGGAACACTTACTGTGCCCCAGAGATCACAAATGCTATCTCTCCCACTGTTTCAGTTCAATTGAAATCAATTCAACTGCAATAGCCTGTTGTGTATGAATTATGTCACGATATATATAATACATTAATTTGTCATTTCATTATATTATTTCATTACATTATTACGTTACATTTTATCATTCATCACTGAAATGATTGTTTACCTATTATCTTAAACTCAGTTTGTGCTGTGCAGTGGCATACTGACTGGGGTTTGGGGGTGTGTGGAGGTGCTGTAAAATTGGGTACAATGCTAGGGTGACTTGCTGGCTCCCAATCCCAATGCAATGTTATATATGATAGGGAGAGTTTGGGCAGTCCACAAGCTCCTTGGTCCTTCCAGCCCAGTGGCAATGCTTCCCAAAGCCTGAAACCTGTCAGGTCTCACTCCTAGGTCTGTGAGTGGGAAAGGGAAAGGTTCCTCATTTACGGTCCCCGCAGACCCATTGAAGGTCTCAACCTAGGATCTGTCCCATCCAACCTCTGGTTTCCCCTCCCTACCCTGGCCTGCTAATCATGGGCCCTTGTTCTTTCATCCCACTAATGCCTTTGCCTATTAGTCTGACACTGAAATCCCATCACCCACACCCCGAATCCCAAACAAGCTTTAATTCTTGCCCCATGGTTCCTTGTTGCTGGAGCCTGGAGCAGTTAGCACTAGCAGTGCTTCAATGGGACCCGAGAGTTGCTGGCCATTTTATTCATGGAGACAGAATGAATGTTTAGTAGCTTACCTCTTATCCTTTAAATACATGCTCCTAGTACTGATGGTTGAGGAGATAAAAGGAAAGTGGGAGCTGATTTAGGTGCTGACCCTTCATCTATTCCAGAGAAGAAGACCCCATCATAGATTTGATGGGGATTGAAGACTGAGGCCATGATCTTGTACCTAATTTTAATCTGCCTATCTGTAATAAATCTATTTCTGCTCATTCTGGTATGCAGCCCAGAATTGTACTTTGAACATTCAAAAATATCTTTTAACAAACAGTTTCAACAAACTTGCATTTCCATTTCCTACATTCTTTAGTCTAAGTTTCCAAAACAAAAATAAAATTGCAACATATGCTATTTCAACTGGATAAGCATAATTCAAAGTGAAGACCTGGCTAGACTTGCTGTATATGCACACAAGAGTTCTAACCACACCACACTGTTTTGCATAGCTGCCTGCTATTTATCAAGTCAATGTGGTGTTATTTAGCCCAATCATCAGTATTAGAAAAAGGATTTGCATAAACAACTCAAAAGTACCCACCAAAAGCAAGGGGTCAGAAGATTAAGTGGCATCTTGCTCAATTTTTCAACTTCCTTTCCCTTTAATGCTAACTCTTGCTTTTTCTTTATAGTGCATATGAGGCATTGCTTCATTGAGCAAAGCTTCTGTGATTTTCACTTCTCCTTCAACAATTTACATTTTTGAATTCTGTTTCAGGACTATCGTGTGTCTTGGCAAACCTATTCTAACACTCAGGAACAGTTTCAGAACAGTAACTAGGAGTGCCTCAGCTTTCTTCACCCGAGGGAAAGTGAGGACTGCAGATGCTAAAGAGTCAGGGTCAAAAAGTGTGGCACTGGAAAAGCACAGTAGGTCAGGCAGCATCCGAAAAGCAGGAGAATGGCGTTTCAGGCATAATCCCTTAGCAAGGAACACTGAGGCCAATTGTAAAATCTTATCATCGTTTGACTGAGATTATTTAATTCAGCATGAGCCAGGAATCAAACATATGAACAACACAAGAATCTAGAGCAGCGCAAGTCATTCAGCTCTAGCACCTGCTTCATTATTCAGTAAGTCTGTGGTTATAGAACATAGAATAATACAGCACAGAACAGGCCCTTCAATCCTCGATGTTGAGCCGGCTTGTGAACTAATCCAAGCCCATCCCCCTACACTATCTCATCATCATCCATGTGCTTATCCAAGGATTGTTTAAATCTCCCTAATGTGGCTGAGTTAACTACATTGGCAGGAAGGGCATTCCACACCCTTACCATTCTCTGAGTAAAGAACCTGCCTCTGACATCTGTCTTAAATCTATCACCCCTCAATTTGCAGCTATGCCCCCTCATACGGATGTCATCATCCTTGGAAAAAGACTCTCACTATCCACACTATTTAATCCTCTGATTATCTTGTATGTCTCTATTAAATCCCGTCTTAGGCTTCTTCTCTCCAATGAGAACAGCCTTTCCTCATAAGACCTTTGCTCTGGACCCCAGGCAACATCCTGGTAAATCTCCTCTGCACCTTTTCCAATGTTTCCACATCCTTCCTGTAATGGGGCACTCAGGATTACACACAATACTCCAAGGAGGCTGCATTAGCGTTTTGCACAGTTGCAGCATGACATCATGGCTCCGGAACTGAATCCCCCCACCAATGAAACCTAACACACTGTATAGCTTCTTAACAGCACTATCAACCTGGGTGGCAACTTTCAGGGATCTATGTACATGGACACCATGATCCCTCTGCACTTCCACATTACCAAGAATCTTTCCATTGACCCAATATTCCACCCTCTTGTTATCCTTTCCAAAGTGAATCACCTCACATTTATTTGCATTGAGCTCCATTTGCCACCTTTCAGCCCAATTCTGCTGTTTATCCAAGTCTCCCTGCAACTTGCAACATTTTTCCCCACTGTCCACCACTCCACCAACTTTAGTATCATCTGCAAACATACAAACCCATCCACCTATGCCTGCGTCCAAGTCATTTATAAAAATGACAAACAGTAGTGGTCCCAAAACAGATTCTTGTGGCACACCACTAGTAACCAGACTCCAGGCTGAATATTTTCCATCAACCACCACTCATTGCCTTTCTACAGAAAGCCAGTTTCTAATCCAAACTGTTAAATCACCTTCAGTCCCATGCCTCTGCATTTTCTCCAATAGCCTACCATGTGGAACCTTATCAAAGGCTTTACTGAAGTCCGTGTACACCACATCAACTGCCCTACCCTTATCCACATGCTTAGTCACCTTCTCAAAAAACTCAATGAGGTTTGTGAGACATGACCTGCCCTTGACAAATCCATGTTGAATACTTCCAATCAAATTGTTGCTTGCTAGATGATTATAATCCTCTTATAATTATTTCCAAAACTTTTTCTACAACAGATATAAGACTCACTGGCCTATAATTGGCTGGCTCATCTCTACTGCCCTTCTTGAACAAGGGCACAACATTTGCAATCCTCAAATCTTCTGGTACTAAACCTGTAGACAATGACGACTCAAAGATCAAGGCCAAAGGCTTGGCCGTCTCTTCCCTAGTTTCCCAGAGAATTCTCAGAGAAATCCCATTCAGCCTATCTATGTTAGACTTATCTATGTTCTCACCTTCTAGAACGGAGAACACCTCCTCCTTACTAACCTCAATCCTTTCAAGCCTAATAACCCATGTCTCAGTCTTCTCTACAATATTTTCCTTTTCCTGAGTGAAAACGTATGAGAAATCTTTGTTTAGCACCTCACCGATCTCCACAGGGTCCATACACAACTTCCCACTTCCATCTTTGACAGGCCCTATTCCTACATTAGTCATCCTTTTATTCCTTACATATCTATAGAAAGCTTATTCTACGCTAAAGACTGCTCATGTCCCCTCCTTGTTCTTCTTAACTCACTCTTTAAATCCTTCTTAGCTAATCTGTAACTCTCCATCGCCTCATCTGAATCATCTCACTTCAATGTCACATAAGTGGTTGGTCTGACTGTGATCTCAACTCCACATTCCCACCTACCCATGATAATATTTCAACTCTTGGGTCATAAAAATCTACCTCTGCCTTGAACACAATCAAGGCCTCTGCTTCCACCACATTTTAGGGAAGCAAATTTTAAAGATTCATGTCACTGTGAGGGGAAAGACGATTGATCATCTCTGTTTTATAATCAGCAACCTTTAACTTTTAAACAGTGAACCCCAAGTTCTGGACTCTCCCATAAGAGGAAACATCCTTTCCACAACCACACTGTCAAGATCTCACAAGATTTTATGCTTCACTAAGTCAACTTTTACTCTTCACAACTCTCGATGTGGGGGTGCCGGTATTGGACTGGTATGGACAAAGTTAAAAATCACACAACACCAGGTTGTAGTTCAAACGGTTTTTTGGAAACACTAGCTTTCAAGATGCTGCCTCTTCATGACGTGGTTGTGGAGCAGGACCAGAAAATACAGAATTTATAGCAAAAGGGTTACAGTCATGGAGCTGTAATGATATATTAAACAAACTTAGATTAAGTCTTGCATCTTTTAAAATGGGGTATGTTGGTTTAGGCTGTGTAATATGTAAATTCGAGAACTCTTTTTAAGTTACATTCTTCTAAGCTCCAGTGAATACCAGTCTAGCCTGTCCATTGTTTCCTCAAAAGACAACCAGCTCATTCCAGGTATTAGTTCAGTGAACTTTCTGTTAACTAACTCCAACGCATTTACATCCTTCCTCAAACAGGGTGACCAATAATGTACAACCAATAAGGTCTCAACAGTGGCCTGAATATTTAAAACATAAGCTCTCCATTTTTGTAGTCAGTTTCCTTTGTGATAAATAAGAATGTCCTATCAGCTGTCCTAATTAGAACACCCAGATTTCTTGACTTCTCAAAGCTCTTCAATCTCTCACCATTTAGGTAATACGCTTTTTTTCATTTTTAAAAAGATTTTCCTGCCAAAGTATACCACATGAAATTTTCCCATATTATTCTCTGTTTGCCACATCTTTACCAATTCACTTAATCTATCAATATGTTTTCTTTACTCTATCCTTCCAGCTAGTCAACCAATCTTCTATCCATGCCAATTTGCTATTCCCTATATCATCACCATATCATGGTATTAGAGTGTTACAGTTGTTGTATCATGGGGTAAACCCTCATGCTTAATTTAAACCAGCAATACAGGAAAGATTTATCCCATGCAGTAATCTATGAAAACTCAAGTGGTCAAGGACTACTTAAAGTAAAAGTAACAACTTTGTTTCTTAAAGTGTAACAGAGAATAATTAAATAACAATTATTTACAACTCCTTCCTCTAACCTATGTTTTACTTTTCCTTCTGTGATACTAGTCTGATAAAACCCCTGAATAAGGTTTACTAAAATTCAAATTTCAAAACCAGCCAGCTGTCGAATCTTCTCTTATACCTTCCTCTGTCTTCTTTTCTTCTTCTTAGGGAGTTTCGTTTCACAGGTCACTGATCGATAAAGGTACCTTTACGAGAGCTATTTTCGGGCAGTCTTTTTACATGCTGGTGGTTTGGCAGTTCTCCCTCAACTATTCAATTGTTCTCAGTCTTATACCCCAAAAGCATTGGATTGTGTCATTGGCTTTTAATATTATTGATTACTAAATTCAACCTGGATTGGAGTTTGGTTTTTTTTGGGTACAATTTAAACTGATTGGCCTAATTCAAATTTGTTTTTGTCTCCAGGCAACCAGCTACACTAGCTGCTGGACCAAAAGGTTACATTGTATCTTGTTCAGAATACTTGGTACTGTCAGGTGGTTCTGCTATCTTTTAACTTTCTTAAAGATACAGTACACTCACATCTTCATAACACAGTGCAGAGGAGTCCATTTGGCCCATCGTACCCTCACTGAGTAGTTAAATAAGCATCATTATCGAGTGTAGTCTCCTGCATTTCCCAATATACTTATTTATCCAAATAATTATCCGGTGCCCTCTTGAATGTTTCAATTGAACCTGCCTCTATTACACTTCCCAGCACTGCAGTCCATACCCTATTTGCTTGCTGAGTGAAAAAGGTTATCCTCACTTCACTCCTGGCTTCTTATGCATGGCACTTTAAATTGATGCCCTCATATTCTTGTTTGTTTTACAAGCTGAAACAGCGACTCCTTATCTGCTCTATCTAGCCCATTTACGAAAACATCTATCAAATCTCTGCTTAGCCTTCTTCTCTCCAAGGAGAACAGAACTAAGTTCTTCAATCTCTCCTCATCACAGAATTTCCTCATTTCTAGTGCTATTCTCGAAAATTGAGTCAGCACTCTGTGTGTTGTGTTCATGTCCTTCCCATGACCTAACACCCACAACTGTACACAATACTCAGCTTGGTGTCTTTTACAAGTTCAACGTAACCTCTCCAGCCTACATTAAATAGTTCCCCTTAATAAACACCACATCACCTTATTTTAATGTAACAATATCCTTACCTATTTAATTTAGCTCAGACGATGCATCTTTCTCAAACAGCTTTTCTTTTCAACCAGTAGATCCTCGTATCTTTGTTGAGTCATGTTAGACTAAATCTTTGCAAAGAGTTGCTAAATATCTCCATAAAAGTTTGCCAGAACAATTCTATTTTTCTTTTATAACCTAATTTCCAAATTCACCTTAGCCAGCTTTGTGTTCAAACCCTAGAATTTGAGAGCTAGTGAAGAATTTCCTCAAATTTCTTTCTAAATTGACCAATTTTCTGTTGCGGTTTGACTCTCAGGAGATGTGTATCTGAGCTGGGTGATGTGGGAGGATGAATCAAATATTCATTTAATTGACACCTTTTCTGGATACTGCCTGGCTGCATGGACCAGCTGGTCTTTTCCTGTCACTTTCTGTACATTTTCTGTTCAACAGTGTAAATGAAGTCAGGCTCTTCAACCTGTTCCAGTAGCTCAGAGGTCTTATAAACTAAGGGCAGACTTTCAGTTTGACATTGGGCATTAAAGTGAACTTCACCTGCACTCAGAGATGGGTCACTTTCTCTCACTTGATCACACAGTACTCAGCATATTACATTTCCATACACAAGTAGCTTGGCAAATTTTGTGGAGGGGTGTGCAGTATTCCCCACCTGTGCTGACACCTTCAGCAATTGAAGATCCTGGTGCCATCTTTCCAGGGTACCCATACCTTGCCAGTCAGAAGCATCACTTGTGTTCTTGTTCTGAACATGTTCTGGCCCTTCCACCCTGCATCCCTCAACCAAGTTAAAAATCACCAGGTCATAGTCCAACAGGTTTATTTGGAAGTACAAGCTATCGGAGTGCTGCTCCTTTGTCAGGTCACTAGCTTGCACTTCCAAATAAACCTGTTGGACTATAACCTGGTGGTGTGTGATTTTTAACTTTGTTCACATCAGTCCAACACCGGCACCTCCACATCATCCCTTAACCAAGACAGACTTCCAGAATAATTCTGCAAAGATGAGTGACAGGCCAGAAGGTTATACTGAATATAAAGAACAATTGAGATTAACTAAAAGATTAAGAAGAAAGGGGAATTTAAAATACAAGAGAAAGCCAGCTAAAATTATAAAAAGATAATAGTCAGTTTCTTTGGGTAACTGAAAAGGAAGTGAGTTTTGGCCCTTTGGAGAGTTAATAATGGAAAATAGGGAAGTGGTAGATATATTGAATAGATATTTTACAACTATTCTCACTTCTCAAGAGAAGTAACATCCAGAAATAATTGTATATCAGCAAAAAACTTAAATCAAGGACACTGAGACAACTGTTATAATTAAAATCTCTTAAATCTCCTGGTCCTGCTGGATTTCATAGAGATGCCAGAAGAGTAACTATGGAGATAGGAGATGGATTGGTTTTAATTTTCCAAATTTCCCCAAATTCTAGAAAGGTCCCATCAGATTGAAAATATCAAAAAGGGAAAGGGAAAATAAAAAACAATAAGCCAGGTAGTCTACCAAAACTCAGCAAAAATACTAGGAGCTATTAGTTCAAAGATTATAGTACTGCACTTAGAAGATCTTAAGGCACCAGGCAAGGTCGGCATGATTTTATGGAAAAGAAATTTTTTTTTGACTTATTTATGAGAGTTCTTTCAGGAAGTAACAATATAGTTAAGAAGAACTGTTGGAGGTGTTGTTCTCAAGTTTCTAGAATGGATAAAACAAAGTGCCACATCAACTATTAGTGTGGAAAATATGAACTCAGTGTTATGGGCAACACACTTGCATAGATAGTGGATTAGTTTGTTAATGTGGATGTAAATAGGTAGTTTTTGAATTGACAGAATGTGACAAGGGGTGTCCCAATTGTATCAGTATTGGAACCTCAGTTATTTACAATTTATCTCAATGTCTTGGATTTGAGCCGGAACTGCTGAGTGGATGATTCATCCCAGCCTCCTGTGGACCACAGCATCATAATACCAGTCTTCAGTCAATTCAATTCACTCCGTGTAATATCAAGAATGTTTGAAGGCACTGAATAGTTCAAAGACTTCAGGCCCTGGCAACATTCTGGCGATAGTACTAAAGCTCCAGAATTTGCCACTCCTCTAGCCAAGTTCTTCCAGTACAGCTACAGCACTGGCAGCTACCTGACAGGGTGGAAAATTGCCCAGTATGTCCTATACACAGTAAGTAAGACAAATCCAACCCAGCCAATTACTACCCATCAGTCTACTCTTGTTCATCAGTAAAGTGAAGGAAGGTGTCATCAATAGTGCAATCAAGCAGCACTTGCTGAGTAATAAGCTACTCAGTGACTCCCAGTTTGGATACCACCACAGTCATTCACTTCCTGACCTCATTACTGCATTGGTTCAAACATGAGGAGAAGAACTGAATTCCAGAAGTCAGGTGGTAGTCCTCAACATCAAGGCTGCATTTCATTGAGTGTGACATCAAGAAGCCCTAGCAAAATTGTAATCAGTGAGTATCAGGGACAAACTGTTTGCTGGTTGGAGTCATACCTGGCACATAGTAAGAGGGTCATGGTTATTGGAGGTCAGTCATCTTAGCTCCAGGATAGCTCTGCAGGAGTTCCTCAGGATAGTGTCCTAGGTCCAATCATCTTCAGCTGCTTCATCAATGACCTTCCCTCCATCATAAGGACAAAAGTGGGGATGTTTGCTGATGATTGCACAACGTTCAGCACCATTCACAACTTTCCAGAAACAGAAAAAACTCAAAAACGACATTATATTAATATTCAGTGCCAGTCATTTAACATTCATAATGTACATGGTAAATTTTATCTTGTGACAATATATTGCATTCTGCCACAGTTCAGAGAATTAGCAATCCTTTGTGTTTTTTCTTATCCAGAATTTCTACATTGCAAAGAAGAAAGCAGAAGGGAAGAATATGAAAGAGAAAAACAAAGAGGCTTTACTTGAGGTGAGTAAATGCTTCATACACTTAACAACAATCCGGTATTTTATTTGAAGCACATCAATTTATAGCACAAACAATCATACTGAGAATTCACATCAAAGGCAAGTGGACCATCTTCAGTGTGACTGGAGAGATAGGGAGGGTGAGGTTGCAGAGTGAGGTTGGCGTGTCTTGAAAGGAGATTTCTGAGGCACCTATGTGTGGTTTCTCCTCTGGCTGAGTGTCCCCTGGCAACACCCTATATCCCTGTGAGTAAGAGGCACCTGGAGTGAGTGTGAGTGTTTTCCATTCTCCTCTTGCCATGCCTTTGGTCCTGTATATCTTCTTCACGTGTGCATCTCTCCAGAAGACGCTGAGGGTGCTGGACCTGGATCTCCTTGGAAGCAGTCAATCTATTCACGGAGCAACCAGACAGTCATATGAGCAATGAGGACCAATGTGTCCTACATACCTGTCCACTCTTACTCCTCCCTGAGCAATGTGGAAAATGTTGCTGATTGCCACCACCAAAAGGTCCTCTCCTGCATGGGGCTGAGCCATTGCCTGGTCTCTGGCAGTCCTTTGAGTGCCAGCAGCCTGGGCCACATCATCCTTGGATGATTGTGGCACTGTCACAGTGAGGTGCTCATCAGAGTGTACTCCCAAACATTCTAAACCTTAGGCTCCCCCAGAAATGTCTGTATCTGTAAACTGCTGGGATTACAGGAGGCAACTCTTATCCTCAGTGTTGTTCTGGTGGGAATGGGCTGTTTATCTGCTGGGGTCATGGATACCTGGCTGGCAAAACACAAAGGAGAGAAGGCATAGTAGTTAGAAGTGGTTTGTGATGATTGACGCTAGCAGCAAGGCTAATGTGAGAATTGAAGTGGAGTGAAGAACAATATCTAGTCAGTTGGCAGGGCACCAATGACTGTAGATGCTGGAAACCAGATTTTGGATCAATGGTGCTGGAAGAGCACAGTAGTTCAGGCAGCATCCAAGGAGCAGCGAAATCGACGTTTTGGGAAAAAAGCCCTTCATCGGGAATAAAGGCAGAGAGCCTGAAGCGTGGAGAGATAAGCTAGAGGAGGGTGGGGGTGGGAAGAAAGTAGCATAGAGTACAATGGGCGAGTGGGGGAGGGGATGAAGGTGATAGGTCAGGGAGGAGAGGGTGGAGTGGATAGGTGGAAAAGGAGATAGGTAGGTAGAACAAGTCTGGACAAGTCATGGGAACAGTGCTGAGCTGGAAGTTTGGAACTAGGGTGAGGTGGGGGAAGGAGAAATGAGGAAACTGTTGAAGTCCACATTGATGCCCTGGGGTTGAAGTGTTCCGAGGCGGAAGATGAGGCGTTCTTCCTTCAGGCGTCTGGTGGTGAGGGAGCAGCGGTGAAGGAGGCCCAAGACCTCCATGTCCTCGGCAGAGTGGGAGGGGGAGTTGAAATGTTGGGCCACGGGGTGGTTTGGTTGATTGGTGCGGGTATCTCGGAGATGTTCCCTAAAGCGCTCTGCTAGGAGGCGCCCAGTCTCCCCAATGTAGAGGAGACCGCATCAGGAGCAACGGATACAATAAATGATATTAGTGGATGTGCAGGTAAAACTTTGATGGATGTGGAAGGGTCCTTTAGGGCCTTGGATAGAGCTGAGGGAGGAGGTGTGGGCACAGGTTTTACAGTTCCTGCCGTGGCAGGGGAAAGTGCCAGGATGGGAGGGTGGGTTGTAGGGGGGCGTGGAGCTGATGCCTTGGTGCCTCTGTGGGAGCAGTCCTGATTTGTTTCCTTCAAGGGACAGAACTCTCTCCTCATTGTGGGTGAGGAGCCTAAGGTCTAGTATCCTCCCACCTGTCTGATCACTGTCTGCCCTCTTATGTGTTGTCTTCTCCTGGACTGAGAGAAAGGAAGCTATTGAGTGTGGTGAAAATGGCTGGCTCAGCTTTTAGTGCTGGTGCAGCTCGTCAAAAGGTGGTGAGGTGTTGCGGATAAGTGAATGGAAATGCAGATGCCATGCAGGATTAGAAGTATATAAGATTGGGGGTGTTGACAGCATGTAAGGGAGAAGATGTTGTACAGCCTTGGTGGAATGTGGCTACAGTAGCAGAGATAAAGTGAGTGTGCGATATTGGAAAGAAACTTAGCAGAGGAGAGGTCATTGGCATTATTATGGCATTGCTGACCATTCCTCCAAAATACAGAGACCACGCTGACCTGGGTGGTGATCTCCGACCAGGCTGCCGGATTCTGGTGTCCCGGTCTTCTCTGCTGGTCATCTGCATCACCTCAACCATCAGGACCTTCAGGGCCCTGGTCAGAGAATTGTGGCATCTCCGACATCTTCAGAGTGACAGTTGTCACTGAGCAGGGAGCAGCTTTGGAAAACCAGTACTTCTCCAAGCACACAATGGCCCTTTAAATATGGTACCAGAACCAGGAATGCTGATCTTTGGGTAGATATCCATTGTGTGAGAAGCTATTCTGGGAATGATGTATGGTAAGATGGGGATAGAATCAACTGAGAGAGATGCCATAAGGGTGAGGCAGGTGATGAATGAGGTGAGGTTGGTAAGGTATGGTGAGACATTTCACTAGGCCCTCACAGCAAAAAAAACTCCAAACAAAATGACACAACTCGCACTCAGCCAATAAATCATAAGGCTCAGGCCATAATAGAATCTAAACTAAAAGAACACCAGATAAATGAGTAAAGCATTGCAGATTATTTAGCATATGACATGTTTTATAATGAAGGCCCAGCATCATTAATGGATTTAAATACAGATATATTATTGCTTCCCTTTCAACTGTTTGGGACTAGATTTTGATCAATCTGTATTTAAGAATAAAATTCCAAACAGGTGTTGGGCTGTTTTGCACAAAACATAACACTATGAACAGTTCTGAAGAAGGGTCACTCTTTGATTTGTTTCCTTAGTAGGTCAATGAATGTTGAAGGAGAGCTTTTCATTCTCAGTGCTGTCCCCTACATAGAGACATTCCAGACTCAATGGTGTCTAATGTGGCTTTACTTGTGAATGAGTATCATTTATCTGCACTTGTACATTAAATTTGCAACGTATGCAATATTGATTGTAATATAAATCATTGAGCCATTTCAAAAACGCACTGACGAAAACCAAGAAAGTGTACTTTGAACATTCAACTGTGGGTAATATGGAACTAAGGAATAATTAAAGTCAGTTATTAGATATTACAGATAATCAGCTGTAAAAGTCCATTCTTGTGAGGCTTCCCAATACTTTAACAAGATCAGTTCCTCCCATGTTTTCCTAAAAATACTATTGCCTTTCCTGCTGGAGTTGCTGCTATGGCAAAACTACTTATTCAACAGTTAAGCAATATGGGACTTCTTGTGGTTGTGAAAGGTGCAACATAAAAGTTCATTCTTTCTTTTATGTGTGTGATTAGCAAAGTAAAGTTCCAGATTACAGTGTACAGCTGTCAAGCTTTTCATAAGCCAACAGGACAGAATGAATATATAATAAGCTAGGGTTGAATAGCAAGCTTTAAAATAAGCAGTCGGTTAAATAATGCTTTCCCTTGTTGAAGTATACTATAAACCTTGACTGTAATCTGTTTTAAATCCTTTATTTCACACAATAACAAAGATGATTCCATCGTGTGATTTTTTTAAACCTAAAAATAGGCCTATAATTCATAACATAATCTATTTTAATTAGCATTGTGATACTGTGACATCAGCATGACACTGAAAAGATAGTTCCCTCAACATGGTCAATGAGGAATTAACCATAATCCAGAAAGAACCATGGGCATCTCTCTCCATTAGAAAGAGAGAAAGATTATATATCTATATATCTTCAATGTCCTAACAATTTCACTAGTCCAAAGACTCTAAGATTAATTTTGTCCTGATGAATTTGGCACAACTAAAATTTCAGCCTGAAATCTTCCTGGTTCAGAAGTAGCACAAAACATATCCTATTAAGTTAGCTTAGAGTTTTCAATTTCAGGTATTTCAGTTCCCGATTGTATCATTTTGATAAATGTGATTGCTCAGTTCCCCAGAGAATTATAGCATATTAGTTTATCCTACTTTGAGCATCTGACACACCTGTAACTCATGTTTATTAGTTTTATTAGAACATACTTTCGAAGTTTAATGTTTCCCATCACATAAACTAAATTTATGTGTGCACACAGGAATGTTTCTGTGGAACATCAGTCATTGTACCAGAGCTTGAAGGAGCCCTCTGTGTAAAAGAAGATGGAAAGAAGTCATGGAAACGTCGATACTTTCTCCTTCGAGCTTCAGGGATTTATTATGTTCCTAAAGGAAAAACTAAGGTCAGAAATTGTAAAGATGCATTTTTTGCCAAAAGAATATTCATGAGATTTAAGCTAAAGTAGAGCTTAAACAAATAGCTGAAATCATCGTTCAGGGCTCAAAGGTACCCATAGCCAAAATGAAAAACAGTAAAAGATTGACAGCATGCACTTCTCTAGCAAGGAAGGGCTGGTGCTTCATCAGTCCTAATAAAAGAAAGCATTACAGATGTTTATAATCCACCTTAGTGACAGTAGCACATCCCGCAGAGAGCTTAAATGCATCCATTAATCAACATTGTGACTTCTAGTCACTTACAATGTTGTTTTTCTTTTCTTCTGTAATGGGATGTGAACATAAGCAGCAAGGTCGGCATTTGTTATCCATTGTTGATTGTTATTCATTTGTTATCCATTCTTGAACAGTGCAGTTAATTTGGTGTAGGAATATTGACGATACAGATAGGGAATTTCAGGATCTTCAGCCAGTGACAATAAAAAAAACAGTGACTAGTCCAGACATGGCCTGCAGGAGTACTTGCATATGGTGGTCTTCTCATGCGTCTATTGTCTTCTCCTCTACCTAGTCACAGTCATGGCTCGGAAGATGTAAATGGGTTTGTGAAGAATTCATCTATTGAGAATTTTGATCAAATCTGAAAACATGCTCTAAATGATTTGACTTTTTCAACAGACATCTCGTGATCTGGTTTGTTTCATCCAGTTTGAGAATGTCAATATTTACTATGGAATGAATTACAAGGCGAAATACAAAGCACCAACTGATCACTGCTTTGTACTGAAGGTAAACACAGTAATTATATTTAAAACATTAGCTGCTTTTATCTTTCTAATTTTAAGAACTGTTTTATCAGTTTCACAGAAATTTGGAAGCATTAAACATGCAATTGCAAACTGTATACATCAACTGTGATACTAAATCAAGATAGAGGGGATAAGATCATTTCACAGCCATAGCACTGTTGCAATGCATGATTCCTCTGACTGAGAAATTCTTGAGGCTGACAATTGGCACAATAAGTAGAAGCATGTTCCTTACTTGTAAGTGTGTAGATACTAGAAATAATTGGCGATGCATTGATTCTGCTTGCAATTAAAGCAAAATGCTCAAAAGTAATAATCTCTGGATTACACCCAGTTCCACGTGCGAGTGAGAGTAGGAGTAGTAGGAGTAGGAGTAGGAGTAGGATAGTACAGATGAATGTATGGCTGATGCAAGGGGCAGGGATTCAGACGTTTGGATCATTGGGATTTGTTCTGGGACAGAAGTGACCTGTACAAGAGGGATAGGTTACTCCTGAACTGGAAGGGAACCTATATTGTGGCAGAGACATTTGCGAGGACTCCTCAGGAAGCTTTAGTTTCGTCTGGCAGGGGGAGTGGGAGGCCAAGCAGTAGTGAGACAAGAGCAAAGGTTCAATCTGGTCCATAAGTTAAAGATAGCAATTAAATAGACAAGGAAGGCAAGAGCATGGTAGAAAAAAGGAAAGACTGATGAATTAAAATGCATTTATTTCAATGCCTGAGGCCTGATAGGTCAGGCAGATGGACTCAGGACATGATGGGAACATGGGACTCGTTTATCATAGCTATTACAGAAACATGGCTGAGGGAGGGACAGGACTGGCAGCTCAATGTTATGGCGTATAGCTGCTGTAGGAAGAATACAAAGGGAGGCAAAACAGATGGGAGAGTGGTGTTTTTGATTAGGGAAAACATCATGATGTACTTAGAGAGACAATATTCCTAGAGGCTCATCCACTGAATCTATATGGGTGCAACTGAGAAATTAGAAAGAGGTAACTATTTTGATGGGATTGTACAATAGGCTGTCCAAAGATCAGCAGGAAATTGAGTGGCAAATATGTCGGGAGTTTGCAGATAGCTGTAAGAATAATAGGGTGTAATAATGGGGGATTTTAACTTTCCAAACATAGACTGGGGCTGCCATAGTGTTAAGGGCTTAGACTGGGAGGGATTTATTAAGGGTGTTCAAGAAAATTTTCTCAATATGTAGATCATGAGTGAAGGGGCAAAACTTGACCTCCTTTTGGGAAATAAGGCAGGGCAAATGATTGAGGTAATAGTTAGAGAGCAGTCTGGGACCAGTGACCATAATTATATTAGTTTTACATTAGTTATGGAAAAGGATAAGCCTGGTCCAATTGGGGCAAGATCAATTTTAATGTTATTATACAGGAACTTTATATTATACCTGAATCTGACTGCAACTTCAGAATATTGGGCATTCTCAGGTTAGCACAGGAATGTGCAGTCTCTCTTTCTCAGGTCTTTGATACAGGTTGTACTGAGAACACTGCCATCCCTGTGATATTTTCCCAGTTGGTCATGTTGCTTTGCTAGTTTCCGTCACTACCAGAATATGGTACTGAGCAAGGTCCTTTGAAGTAGTTTGCTGCCACCAATCCTCTTTTGTCTTTGCTTTGTCTTGGGGCTATCTACTGTGTAGTAGTAGAAGGTACAACACCAAAATGTTATCAATAAAGACACTATTCTTAGATAAAAACGTTTACTGAATAAGAACAATAAACATAACTGTAATTAGTCTGGCATAATTGATGAGACTTAAGAAAGTTGGTACAGATACATCTGTTCCCTCCAAAAGGTAAAGTAGAACTTTGCGTCTCCATCCGCAAGCTGTGTGTGATATCAATAGAATAGGTAAAGTCAATATTGAATATTAATCCATTTAGAACCATGACATTATGCAACATCTCCCCTTTAACTTTTCTCCTCAGAGTCAGTCTGTTATAAATCATGAAAGTAAGTCAATTTCACACATTACTATCTCATCTCCCACTTCACTTCCGTCTCTAACTTGACAAATGCAAATAGTCTTGATTTTGACACTTTTCTCAGAACACATTCATTTTGTACCTAGAAAGTGCTTGGTCTCTTCCTTTAAGACTATTGATCCTTGCTCTGATCTGTCAATCATTTCTGCACTGGAGCTTCTTTGTCTCTTGGATATTCTTTGTGGAGGATATCATTCTTTATCAACCTTACTGTTGCAACATTATCTCAGCTGGAGAACCCATAATTTCCTCAATTTTCTTCCTTAAAGGCAAAAGCTCTGTTGAAATCAATACATTATTCCGTGTGGTATCCTGGATTTCAGGATTATCAATTACATTGTAATTGGAAGAGGTAATCTCTAAGACTCTGGACACTTTGACTATTAGTGGTTCAAAGCTTATCACCCTCAGGTAGCTCATCAAGCTGGATGTCTTTAGCCACCTGTTGTGGTTGGTTTGCTCATGAAGGAAATTTTTATGGCTTTATGACTCTCTTCTGTTACTGAAAGATTACAGCTCATTCAGTGCTCTTTCTGTTACTGGCATTGACTGTTTTATTTTAGAAGATGGAGGATTGAGCATTTCCACTAATTCTGTATAATATGTGGCTTTCTCTATGTTGGCAATTTTAGACAGCTCTCTTGTGCCACTGTATATGATCACATTGAGCTGTTTGTCTGTTTGAGTTCTGTCATGAGTTCAGGAAGCCTAATGATGCCAACCTTTTTCTGATAATCTCTCGACTAGTTCATCAATAACAGTTTATTCATGGCCTAGTGTCTGGATAGCTGTTTATTTCTGGATCAGTACTTCTCTGGGAGGTTGTCAATTCCCTCCAACTCCTCCTTATGAAGTTGAGGTTGAGATATGCATGCAGGCTCAAGTTTGTCAATAACAATGTCATCTTTTTTCAGTTCTTTAATGTGTATTATATTGCACTATGTGCTTCTGAAGCTATTCCACATACACCATGTAATCGTATCTCTGTAAGCTGTAATTTCTGCTTCTTCAGCAGTAACTGATCTGTTAGGAAAGTAACACTTCCTTGATTCTTAAATATGTTATCAGCATTGCTGACGAGGCCTGCAGTTGGACTACCTGATGGCTTGCTAGTACAGTTCAGAGGGCAGCTAAAAATCAGTCCATTATTGGGGGTCCAGAGTCATATGTATGCCAGAACAGATGAGGATGACAGATTTTCTTCCTAAAGGACAATAGTGAAGCACATGAGTTTTTACAATAGTTTCATAGCACTGTCACTGTGACTAGCTTTATTTTCCAGTTCTATCAACTGAATTCACATTCCCATCAGGGTCATAATGGGAAGTGGATTCAGAGGATTAGACTGAGCCTCTGGACTTTTACACCACAGACAGTACCACTATGTCACCATTTCCCTAGTGTTAGGCTTCACTCTCAGGATCTGTCAATGTACCAAACATAATTTGAACAGCTTTCTCCAAAGATGAACCTTCCTTGGACTGTAAGAAATCTGACAAAACTTAAATAAGAATTCCAACAACAATTCTGTCTCTAGTAAATTCTGATTTCATAGGTCCATACTTTTCATTAATCTGTAGAGGTGAAAAGTGGATTTAGGTGATTAGTGGAGTTGTGTACAGATTCTCCTGGAAGTTAAACACTTTTTTAAAAATCTTGTTACCATATCAAGCAGATAATCACATGGCAGCCATTGAATTATACAAGTTCTGTCTCTCCTGGATTAGTTAATTTCCCTAGAAATGTCGCCAATTGAGTCATCTAGTCAAATGCAGGTATAATTTATAATGGTGGTGTTCTACCATGCAGATCTCTTCATATATGTGACCACTAGTACTTCCATTGCTCTAAAATTGTGTTTTATTTCTGCACATATTCTGGAAGTGACCTACAGTTTTTCAAATATAGTATTTCTTAGTGATGGCTGAACATGGGTCTATGCCTGTGAGTGTTTGTTGGAAGCAGAGTTGACACTGTTGTTTTTAAAATGTGTCTAGTTTATTCTCTGTGCAGGTTTGTCATATAATCCTCTAGAGAGCCCATGGTTTATAAAGTCCAAAGATTCTGTTGCCCTCTTGAGGTCTGAGAGACTTTCTGATTTATGATTTCAGCATGATTTGAACAGCTATCTCCAAAATTAAACCTTCTTCCGGCTATAAAAATTCTGATAAAGTTTCACGAAGAATTCCAATAACAATTCTTTCTCTTATGAATTCTGGTTTCAATACTCCATATTTACAGTTTTACACCAATCGATAGAAGTAATTATCGATGTTGCCTATGACTTCTCCTGGAAGCTACATTCTCTGTTAAATCTTGCTCCTTCAAGACTTCCATTTGCTCTTAAAATTTAATCATTATCAAAGTCTTTTAAGACATCTTCAAAGTTTCTATACTTCCTTTGATGTTTTGTCAGTTAATAACATCATCCATAGTCAGCCCTAATGAATATAACAGTGCAGTCACTTGCTTAGCTTAGTCTCAGTGTTTAATTTTAAAATAATGCTGTACCTTAAGAATTGTCACTAGTATGAAATTTAGTCTTGTGTTCTGTATGGTCCTTCTCTGACCCTGAATCTGCTAGTAAGTATTACATCTTTTTGATTTCTTCTCAAAGTGCCAATTGATCGTAATCTGTATCATTTCAACACAGCATTAAATCTTTAAGCTTGGAGTCCTTTAATCAATAATGCTGTTTGAAACTTGATGTCTGCAGAATTTGTTAGATGCCATACCACAGCAATGTTACAATATTTCGATTGTTTGCTAGTCTTTTTAATTCTGTTCTTCTATAATACTCTACCAACTTCTTCAAAAATTACTTTAAATTGTATTCTTGATTATTCTGTAGTGATCTATTGCTTTCAAGCTGTGTGAATCTGTTCTTCTACATACTATGTTCTTGATCTTCTTATTAGGCTTTCCTGTCTTTTTCAGATTTTTTTTTAACTTTCAAGATAATGGCTCCTGGTTCTTCTAGGTTTCCTCACCTACTGCAGCCAACTTGCTATCCAAGCTCATCTTTGAAAACATAATATTTTCTCACTTTTCAAAGTGTAAAACACCAAGCATTTTCTTCTATATACATTTTAAAAAATAAAATTCCCTGGTTGTGGTTTTAATAAATCTTACTGCCAAAATCTCAAAGGCGTCTGTATTTTCTAAGTGGGGCTGGCTTTTCTCTGTTTCATGAGCTTCTTACCAGCCTCTGAATGAAGCTTTGCCTTTGGGGTGTTGAGTTTGCCTTTGTGCTGCTTCCACAGATGCTACAATTTCTCTCTGTTGGCAATTGTGCTTCAGCTGCTGACTTATTGCTCTTCTTCAAGCAGTAACATTCTTAAAGTGGTAAACTGGATTTTTTTCTCTTCACGGCCTGGGTCAGTTCTGCACCAGTGCAACTGTGTGATATTCCTCAATGATCGCTGTTTGCACTTTCTGATATTTGCCATCTTTTACAATTTGTGGTACTGGATAAAGGTTGGAGGTAGCTTCCTTTGTCTTGGGCATACTAATGATTAATGGTACAGAATACATTCTGCCGAGTACTTACAGAAGAGAGACTGTTCTGAGAAAATAACACTTATATCATGATAGCAATATGTGCAACTATATTCAGTCGGGCATAATTGCCTGGATTTTATGGAACTAGTAGAGATATGTTTAATTTGTCTAATAGCTAGAGTAGAACACCTTCTTTCCAATAACTTGAGCTACTGAGATAAAAACTTGAAATATTTTCCACTATAATGTGGAGTGTAAATGATGCTGCATCATGATTTTCTGCTTTCAGACAAAAGCGATAGTGTGCAGATTTTCTTTTGGGATCTTTAACCTGCAATTCTTGATAGTAATGGAAGCAGTACAGCATGGTCGTGTTACCCCAAATGTATACGGCTCCGATGTGTATATTTACAAAGTTGCAATTTCCATGTCCTGTATCAATAAAACTAAAACACATATTTGAGCCATAATATCAGCATAATTGTCCCTTGATTTGCATGTATTGCACAACTGGTAAGTATGTATACAAGCATGACCCTCTTCCATAAAGAAAATCTAGAAGAATTGAATAGCAGAATGCTTCATCACAACTTCACCGAGTTGACAGACCCAGGTAATATTCTGGGGACCCAGGCAGTTGGTTGAATTGGAATTTAATATATGAAAATCCGGAGTTAGGAGTCCAATGATGCCTCATGAAACCATTGTTGACTGTCAGAAAAAACATCCGGTTCACTGCTATCTTTTAAAAAGGAAACTGCTGTCCTTAGCTGATCTGGCCAACATGTGACTCAAGATCTATAGCAATGCTGTTGATCCTTGACTGCTTTCTGGGCAATTAGGGTAGGCAATATTGGGCTAGCCAATATGTCCATGTCTCATGAATGAACAAGAAAAAAATTGACCAGTCAATTGAAGCTTTAGCTTCATGCAGCTGCACTTCCTCCCAATGGAATGAGATATTTTTCAATTTTGTTTAGTCTGTAAGATATATATTGTCTTGATTTGATAATCAATTTGGTCATCTTTGTTCAAATGAAACCTCCACAAGAAGTAAATGTCTTTCACTTCCATCAGATTGCCCAGGTGACTTTCTCAAAAACATTGATTTAAATGCCTGTAAAATCCGACAGTTGAATGCATAACATTTTTAAAAGATTAGAGATTAGCACAAACTTTAATGATCAATCCAATTTTCTAGCACCCTCAGATTCAGAAAGAGTCCCAATACATCAAGTATCTGTGCTGCGATGATCCCTGGGCTCTACAACAGTGGATAACAGGGATACGAATAGGAAAGGTGAGTGAAAATGGAAACAATGATTTTATTACTTAAATAGAGTAAGGGGGACATTAGTTAGAAAGGACTAGCATCTACAACCCTTATCTTCTAAAGTGCTTTACTTTTTTTTTGCTATAATCTTCCCTCATTGAGCTATTCCTCTTCATCTTGTTCTCTCCTTCTGAAAATAGCATAGAACCTACTACTACTCTTGGCACTCCCAAAACCAGTTACCAAGAGGGTGGCACGGTGGTTCAGTGGTTAGCACTTCTGCCTCACAGTGCTAGGGAACCAGGTTTGATTCCCACCTTGTGTGACTATCTGTGTGGATGTTGCACATTCTCCCCCCTGTCTGTGTGGGTTTCCTCTGGGTGCCTCCCACATTCCAAAAGATGTGCAGGTCAGGTGAATTGGCCATGCTAATTGCCCATAGTGTTAGGAGCATTAATCAGGGGGAAATGAGTCTGGGTGTGTTACTCTTCACCCCTGACCCTAACAACGTGCCAAAGGTCTTATCCACCCTTTTGTTACCCCAAGATTCAACTTGTCCAATATACTTATCGACTGCCCCCATGTCAATTTATACAAAGTGCAACTAATGAGAAACACTGTTACCTTCATTGTGAATGTTGTATTTCACCTATACCCTCATTACCACCACCACTTTTGTTTCTTTAACAGTCTTCAAATATCTTAATTTTAATCTCTAGAGCTCCTTTATAAATCTACTGCATCGTGAATTCACCCTCTGCATTTAAAAAGCTATACATCAGTTATTGACCTCTATTCCTGTTCTCTTTGTGAAGCAACTTGCAATGTTTTGCTATTGTGAAGCAATTATTTTACTCACATTTTGCTTGATGCCATTGGTCTTGAATATTGGTCTACTCTGGTAAAAATGACTGACAAATTGAATTCCTAGTGGCAAAGCCTGCAATATAAGGCCAGAGCTGAATGGAGAAGGAATGAGATTATACTGAGGGCATGAGATAGGGGCTGGATTTGTAAGGGACTTAATTCAGCAGTGGTGAATGAAAGGCAAGGTTGGCAGTTTGGAATACCCACTCAAGAAAATATTGAATTTCATTTCCACAAACCCTCAACACTTACTGCCTCAGTCCCTCAACTTCCCAACCATTCACATATGCTCCCTATGTCCAGTATGAAACCTGCACCATGTCCATACGTTACACACAATCATATGTCCCATTTGTCCTTCTTGCCTCTATGGCCATTTAATGTTCATGTAACAGTACACATGCCTAACAGGTCCCTGCACACCCATAACCCACATAACCCCAATTATTCAGTATCCACCATGCAGATTTCAGGAAGCATGTAATACCAATAGGAAGGATTTTAAATAGACATTTAAAAAGTTCTTCTAACAATCAAATAGAACTCACATTCAAAAGGTAATTCAAATTGAAAAAGAGACTCAAGATCATTCAAAAAACTAAAATCCTTCCAGTGGTATATCAGTATTAAAATGCATCTCTTCCATTGTACAACAAAGCCAGATCATCTTCTAATAAACTCTTAAAACTGTCAATCAATCAGGTGCTGAAAATCAGAGTCTAGATTAGAACGGTGCTGGAAAAGCACAGCAGGTCAGGCAGCATCTGAGGAGCAGGAAAATCGATGTTTCGGGCAAAAACCCTTCATCAATCAGACTAAATAGCCATGCCCCATCTTACCATTGAAATAAATTATTTTGAAACTCAGCCAAACATTCTTAATGGCCTTAGCTGTCAAAACAAACTCTCAAATATGTAAATAATAAAATTTAACTAAATTGCAAAAAGCCAGCCTTTGTTTTTATAAAGTTACAACAGTTAGCCAGCCAATTAGTAGATTTGAAGAGCAGGTGGCTGTTTTCCTTCTGTCTGAGTGAATGCTCCAAATCAGCTTTTTTAAAAATATTAATGCCTGTATACATTAACATCATTTTAAATAATTATATTAGAAGAATAGTATGAAAAGTATATGACATTGCACCACTTTATATCATTTTAATATAAAATTGGTTTTATGGAAAAAATACTTTGTTAAATACTGAAGACAAAGTCCTCCTTTAAGTGCATAAAATGTTTTTGGCTTCAGAGTGAGATGATTGTGCTGCTAAAATTTTGATCCGCAAAGTTTAAGTTTAATAAAATTTCAAATCTGAATTTTCATCAAGTCAGCTGACTTGGAAGCCCACAAAAATGGCAGTTGGGACCCATTACTAGGAATCCCACACCAATTCCAAGTTCTGCATATTTTTACCTTCATGGGATAAAAATGAGTGTAGCCCTATTACATGCAGTATTCCCTTGTCATTTCCTTTGGAGGGCTGGGCAGTTTAACAAATCCTGCAATTCCATATATGCAATCTCATTTCCTATAGGATCGCTAAAACTTTACCATCTCAATTTATTATAAGGAAGGAATACAATATTGCTGTCTATGTTACTCGTAGATTAGAAAAAATATAAACTGAAAGATAGTTGTTTGGCCAGAATTTATCTGCATTAACCAAATTCACCTGTACAGCAAGGGGTTTTACCAGTACCAATATCAATGAGGAACATTGGTGAACAAAGATTGACACTGATGGATAAAGAATTTCTCTCACTGTCTCAGACATTGAGGATAATGGGTTCTCTTTTCTGTTTTTAGTACAATAAGACATTGTACGACAATTACAAAGTTGCAGTACAAAGGGCTGGTCTGGCCTCAAGATGGACAAACTTTTCAAATGTAGAAGCTGTCAAAACTACAAGCACCATTTCAGGTACATCTATGCTTTTGTTTAGTTTCCAGACTTTTTCTAATATCTGTGCATTGCTGTTGGTCTCAAATGTTTTGTGATATATCTCATTTTTATTCACAGGAAAAGAAAACCCTTTGGCTTTGATTTCATAAATAGATCACCAACTATTACATCTCTCAATGTTTTTGGTTTGGAATAGTGAGAACTTGTATTTGTACAGCACCTTATAACATTCTGAGGGTATTCTTAGGTGTTTCATACCCAATACATTGCTTTGAAGTACAGTTACTGTAATTAATAAGAAAACTCAGCATGGTCCCACAAATAATATGAATACAGTTATTATAATATTTTTGGTGTTGATTGAGGGTGAAACATAATAGATTCATCGATTCATACAGCACTGAAAAGGCCCTTTGGCCCATCAAATCTGCAGCAAGATAGCTGCCATTAAAAATACGCTAATCCCAATTTCTTGCATTTGTCCCATATCCTTGAAGGTTATGATAATTGAGGTGCTCATTCAAATTTCTTTTTAAGCTTGTAAGGTTTACAGTGTCCATTACTTTCCCAGGCAGTGCATTCCAGATTTCCGCAACCAACTGAGTAAAAACATTTTCTCCCAAATCCCCTCTGAATCACTTGCCCGTTAACCTAAAACTAAGCCTTCATGTGATTGACTCCTCAGCCAAGGGAACAGCCGCTCAATATTCACCCTGTCCATACCCTTCACAATCTTATGTAACACAATCATGCTTCCCCTCAGCCTTCTATACTCTAGAGAAAACAATTCAAGCCTATCCAGGCTCTCCATATAGCTTAATTGCTCCATTCAAGGCAACATCCTGGTGAACCTCCTCTGTACCTCCTCTAGTCACATCCTTCCTGTAGTGAGGTGACCAGAATTGCACACAGTACTCCAGCTGTGGCCTGAGCAATGCTCTGTACAATTCCAACATTACCTCCTTGCTCTTATACTGTACATCACGACTGATGAAAGCAAGTGTCCCTTAAGCTTTCTTAATTATCCTACTCATGTGCTCTGCTGACCTCAGGGATTTGTGAATAAGATCTCTCTGTTCATCTAAGTCACCCAGTGTCCCGTTATTATTAATACTCCTTCATGTTGTTTCTTCTTCCAAAGTGAATCACTTCGGAATTATTGGGATTAAATGCCATCTGCTGCTCGTCTGCCCATCTGACCAACCCATCTATATCTTCCTGTAACCCACAACTATTTTCTTTGCTATTAGCCAGTCTAACAATTTTGGTGTTGTCTGCAAATTTGCTTTACATTCCCCCCACATTTTCATCTGTCTCATTTATGTAAATAACAAACAATAAGGGGTCCCAGTACTGATCCTTGTGGAACAACACTGGACATCAGCCTCCAGTCACTCAAACAGCCTGCTAACACTACACTTTGTGTTCAATTATTAAGCCAGCTTTTGAACCATCTCATCAAGTTTCCCTTAATTGTATATGTTTTAACCTTCTCAATTAGAGTCCCATGTGAGACCTTGCCAAAAACTTTGTAAAATCCATATAAATCACATCAACTGAACTTCCCTCATCCATACACGCAATCATTTTTCAAAAAATTCTAACAAATTTGTTGAGCACGACCTCACTCTGACAAAGGCAAAAGGCTGCAGATGCTGGAGACTAGAGGTGAGAGTATGGTGTTGGAAAAGCACAGCAGGTCAGGCAACATGCAAGGAGTTTTTGCCCAAAACATTGATTTTCCTGCTCCTTGGATGCTGCCTGACAGTCTGTGCTTCTCCAGCTCCACTCACTCTGACAAAGCCATACTGACAATTCCTAATTAACCTAATTATTTGTACATTCAAGGAAATAAGCATCAAGAGCTTCATGTGAAACAGGTCACAAAAGTACTATTATGTTGGCTTAGAGTAGCTAACTAAATCCTGAAGGAAGGCTTGAATCCACAATCCACCCACAGAGCCAAATGGACATCCAACTGATGTATCAAATTAATGTTTAATGTTTGTTTCAATCATCTTCTCCTAGTAATAAATTCATCAGTACTTTCCTTTGAATAAAAAAATTCCAGTTTACTTTACTTATCATTTATTTTCTCATTTGAACCATAGTGAACAACTTATTTAGATCAGCGTGGTCAATTTGTTACGTCAAGACCTGGGCAAACGTCCGAATTTGTTCCAGTTTCAGACAGAATATTGCAAACTGCTAAACTCCCAAGAGTGGGGAGGGATGAATTGGCTCCTCTTCTTTATTCACCAGCCCTTTTGATTGGTTGCAACAATCTTGATTTTAAAAGATCCCTTTCCTTGTAGATATTTTTATCCTATAGCCAAATGAACCAATTTAGCTATGCTTTCCATACATGAAAAGAATTAGTAATGCAACACAATACAACACACACAGATTAGAGATTAAGTGATTCCAAAAAGAAAAGTTAAAAGATATGCAGATCAGTCTCTGAATTGTTCAAAAAGAGAGAATGGTTAACCGTTGCAATGTAGGTTATTGGTAATGTAGACATTGGTAACTGAACATGTGATTTTTCATATTCTTGGTTTTGTAAGTTGAATGAAGTTTCTTTGTTAATTTGTTAATTAGTCTACAGCACACAGAGTGAGAAGAGTCTTTAGCTGCCATAAAGTTCTTCAACTGTGACCTTCATAACAATCTAATGCTCAACTGCAGGCTGGTACATACAATAATGTCAGTTCCATTAGTACACACCAGGACAGTTGAAATGGGCTTCTTTCTCCTTTTTTCTGTACATTCCTGGAGAGTAAACAGATATATCTATAAGAAGTGGCTTTCTGCTAAGAGGGAGTAATCATAGAATCACTTCAGAGTCGACACAAGCCAATCAGCCCAAACACTGACTTCCGAAGTACATTCCAACCAGACCCATCCCCCTACCTTAACCCTGTAACCCTGCATTTCCCATGGCTAACCCACCTAGTCTGCCCATCCCTGGACACAATGGGCAATTTAGCATGGCCAATCCACCTAATCTGTACATCTTTGGACTGTGGGAGGAAACCAGAGCACACAATGGAAACCTATGCAGACACAGGGCGAACATACAAACTCCATTGACAGTCACCCAAGAGTGGAACCAAACCCAGGTGCCTAGTGCTGTAAGGCAACAGTGCTAACCACTGAGCCACCATGCCACCAATGATTCCTTATTATCTGTCCCTATTTTGAATTTTCCTGACAATTTAAATGTATGTTCGAATAGGACTTTGCTGGACAATCATGGAATTTGAATTTGCAGTGTTTCTGTCACAGTCTCTCTTTTAAAAACCACACATATTGAAACTAAATTTTAAAAAAGATGCCTATGGATACGTTGTGGTTTTGATCCATTATCACAAATTTCATAATCTTGAAAATTTTGTTGAATTTTCATCTTGAAAATGAGACAAGTAAAATTCCTGAAATCTGGAATTTGTTTCTTTGTAACTGGAATCAATCACGCAAAGTATGTGTTTAATGTCCTTATTGTATTGACTGGTTAGCTGCAGCCAAATCTAGTGCTAAAGAATAGTAATTGTTGATTTATTCTATAAGGATTTACAGAAGCATTTGACATCAAAGGTTATTACGCAAAGCTGAAGCAAATGATATGGGAAATTAACAGACCATCTTTTTTGAAGATTGTCTGGCTAGCAGGAAAAAAAAGTATGCATAAATGGGGACTTTTCCTGATTAGTAGGATGTACTGAATGGGTTCTGCAGGGGTCTGAGCTGACGTACTAACTATTTTTTATAATTTACATTAATTATTTAGTTGAGGCATAGGAACTAAATTTGCAATTGACACAGAGACAGATAGGAAAGTACTTCAACGCGAGGAGCATCCGAAATAAAGTGGGTGAACTGGCAGCGTGGGTTGGTACCTGGGACTTCAATGTTGTGGCATTACGGAGACATGATAGAGCAGGGACAGGAATGGTTGTTGCAGGTTCCGGGATTCAGATGTTTCAGTAAGAACAGAGAAGCTGGTAAAAGAGGGGGAGGGAGGGACAATATTACAGTTGTAGAAAGGATGTTTGGGAACTCGTTAACTGAGGTAGTATGGGCTGAGGTTAGAAACAGGAAAGGAGAAGTCACCATGCTGGGAGTTTTCTATAGGCCTCTGAATAGTCCCAAAGATGTAGAGGAAAGGATAGCAAAGATAATTCTCGATAGGAGTGAGAGGGGCAGGGTAGTTGTCATGGGGGACTTCAACTATCCAAATATTACTGGAATCATTACAGTACGAGTACTATAGATGGGTCAGTTTTTGCCCAGTGTGTACAGGAGGGCTTCCTGACACAGTATGTAGACAGGCCTACAAGAGGCGAAGCCACTTTAGATTTAGTACTGGGTAACGAGCCTGGCCAGGTGTTAGATTTGGAAGTAGGTGAGCACTTTGGAGACAGCGATCACAATTCTGTCAGGTTTACTTTAGTGATGGAAAGGGATAGGTGTACTCCACCGAGCAAGAGTTACAGCTGGGGGAAGGGAAATTACAATGCAATTAGGAAAGATTTAGGAAGCGTAGAATGGGGAAGGAAACTGCAGGGGATGAGCACATTAAAAATGTGGAGCTTATTCAAGGAAAAGCTCCTGTGTGTCCTAGATAAGTATGTACCTGTCAGGCAGGGAGGAAAATATAGAACGCGTGAGCCATGGTTTACTAAGGAAGTGGAATCCCTGGTCAAGAAGAAGAAGAAGGCTTATGTTAGGACAAAATATGAAAACTCAGTTAGGGCGCTTGAGGGTTACGAGGAAGTCAGGAAAGACCTAAAAAGAGAGCTCAGAAGAGCCAGGAGGAGACATGAGAAGTTGTTGGCGGATAGGATCAGGGTTAACCCTAAGGCTTTCCATCGGTATGTCAGGAATAAAAGAATGATGAGAGTTAAGTTAGGGCCAATCAAGGATAATAGTGGGAAGTTGTGTGTGGAGTCAGAGGAGATAGGGGAAGCACTAAATAAATATTTCTCGACAGTTTTCACTATAGAAAATGAAAATGTTGGCGAGGAAGATACAGAGATACTTGCATCTAGATTAGAAGAGATTGAGGTTCACAAGGAAGAGGTATAAGAAATACTGCAGAGTGTTAAAATAGACAAGTCCCCTGGGCCGGATGGGATCTACCCTAGGATCCTCTGGGAAGCAAAGGAAGAGATTGTCGAGCCTTTGGTATTGATCTTCAAATCATCATTGTCTACAGGAATAGTGCCTGAGGACTGGAGGATAGCAAATGTGGTTCCCTTGTTCAAAAAGGGTAATAGAGACAACCCTGGTAGTTACAGACCAGTGAGTCTCACTTCAGTTGTTGGTAAAGTGTTGGAAAAAGTTTTATAAGAGATAGGATTTATAACCATCTAGAAAAGAATAATCTGATCAGAGACAGTCAGCACGGTTTTGTGAAAGGTTTTGTGCCTAATGAATCTTATTGACTTTTTTGACAAAGTGACCAAACAGGTAGGTGAGAGTAAACGGGTTGATATGGTGTATATGGATTTCAGCAAGGTGTTTGATAAGGCTCCCCACAGTAGGTTATTATACAAAATGCGGAGGAATGGGATTGTGGGAGACATAGTAATTGGCTTGCTGAAAGAAAACAGAGGGCTGTAGTTGATGGAACATGTTCATCTTGGTGTCCAGTTACTAGCGGCATACCGCAAGGGTTGGTGTTAGGTCCACTGCTGTTCATCACTTTTATAAATGACCTGGATGAGGGCTTAGAAGGGTGGGTTAGTAAACTTGTGGACGACACTAAGGTTGGAAGAGTTATGGATAGTGACAAAAGATGTAGTAGGTTACAGAGAGACATAGATAGGATGCAGAGCTGGACTGAGAGGTGGCAAATGGACAATAGACAATAGGTGCATGAGTAGGCCATTCTGCCCTTCGAGCCTGCACCACTATTCAATGTGATCATGGTTGATCATCCTTAATCAGTATCCTGTTCCTGCCTTATCTCCATCTCCTTGATTCCACTATCCTGGAGAGCTCTATCCAATTCTTTCTTAAATGAATCCAGAGACTGGGCCTCCACTGCCCTCTGGGGTAGAGCATTCTACACAGCCACCACTGTCTGGGTGAAGAAGTTTCTCCTCATCTCTGTCCTAAATGGTCTATCCCATATTTTTAAGTTGTGTCCTCTAGTTCGTCATTCACCCATCAGCAGAAACATGATTCCTGCCTCAAGAGTGTCCAATCCTTTAATAATCTTATATGTCTCAATAAGATCCCCTCTCACTCTTCTAAACTCAAGAGTATACAAGCCCAGTCGCTCCAGTCTTTCAGCGTAAGGTAGTCCCACCATTCCAGGAATTGACCTCGCTGCACTCCCTCAATAGCCAGAATGTCTTTCCTCAAATTTGGAGACCAGAACTGCACACAGTACTCGAGGTGTGGTCTCACCAGGGCCCTGTACAACTGCAGAAGAACCTCTTTGCTTCTATACTCAATCCGTCTTGTTATGAAGGACAGCATAGTATTAGCCTTGTTAGTTTAATGTGGACAAGTGTGAGGTGATACACTTTGGACGGAGTAATCGGAATGCAAAGTACTGGGCTAATGGTAAGATTCTTGGGAGTGCAGATGAGCAGAGAGATCTCAGTGTCCATGTATATAGATCCCTGAAAGTTGCCACCCAGATTGACAGGGTTATTAAGAAGGCATACATTGTTTTGTCCTTTATTAATAGAGGGATTGAGTTCCGGAACCAGGAGGTTATGCTGCAGCTGTACAAAGCTCTGGTACGGCCACATTTGGCGTATTGTGTACAGTTCTGGTCACCGCATTATAAGAAGGATGTGGAAGCTTTGGAAAGGGTGCAGAGGAGATTTACTAGGATGTTGCCTGGTATGGAAGGAGTGTCTTATGAGGAAAGGCTGAGGGCCTTGAGGCTGTTCTCGTTAGAGAGAAGAAGGTTGAGAGGTGACTTAATAGAGACATACAAGATAATCAGAGGGTTAGATAGGGTGGACAGGGAGAGCCTTTTTCCAAGTATGGGAACGGCAAACACGAGAGGACACAACTTTAAAGTGAGGTGAGATAGGTATAAGACAGATGTCAGAGGTAGTTTCTTTACTCAGAGAATAGTAAGGGTATGGAATGCTTTGCCTGCAATGGTAGTAGATTCGCCAAGTTTAAGTGCATTTAAGTCGTCATTGGACAGGTATATGGACATACATGGAATAGTGTAAGTGGGATGGGCTTCAGGTTAGTATGACAGGGTGGCGCAACATCGAGGGCTGAAGAGCCTGTACTGCGCTGTAATGTTCTATGTTCTATATGTTCCATGTTTTCAAGGGAATGTATGGAGTTTGTGGATTGATAAAGTGAGTGGGCAAAAATCTGGCAACTAGAGTATGATATGGAAAATGTGCTGTTGGTCACTTTGGCAGGAAGAATAAAGAAACGAAGTATTACCTGAGCAGAGACCAATTGCTGTATTCTGAGCTGCAGAGCGATATATGTGTTCTACTGCACAGTAAATAATTAAGGTAGCTAGTAGAAATACTGTCTTATTTTGAAAAAGAAATTGAATAATAACCTTCAGCTATAGAGGGCATTGGTAAGACAACATCTCTAATTCTTTGTGCAATTTTGGTTTCCTTATTTAAGAAAAGATGTAAATATGTTAGGGAGAGTTCAAAAGGGTTGATTGATACCTTAATTGAGCAGGTTGTCTTATGAGTAAAAGTTAGATTAAAACTGGCTTGTGCCCACTGGAGGTTAGAAGAGATGGGAGTGATTTGATTGAAATGTATAAGATTCTGAATGATCTCAACAAGGCGGATTTGGAGATAACACAAGCAGATCAGCCATGATCTTACTGATTGCCGGAACAGACTCAAAGGCCCAATAGCCGCCTTCTGCTCCTAATTTGTATGTTCCTCTGTTCATAAAACACACGTACATAAATCTTGAATGTAAAATCCAAATTGTCTTACCTGCTAACATGAAAAGTCAGAGCTTATGTACTGATGTGTCAATGTTTGCAGACACATATTGCAGTATGCATTCGTCTGATACTGTATCAAATGAAAATGTAAACTGATTTTACAGCCAATGATTTGCAAATTATAAACTGATTATCATCAAAAATTAATTAAGACATTTTTTCCAAATGGCATCATAAAATATATTTGATTTGAGGAGGTCCTGCTGCCTCATTTTATACATCAGGCAGTTGAGGGTACAATAACAAGATAATATCACTATCACATTGATCACTAAAGATGATCTAGAGAGAATGAAAACTGGGTAAATTAGCCTTGCTACAAATGCAGTAAAATTGGTGCCAGAGAAACACAGAAAGGTGTTATCTTCCTTTGAATTTTATCCCTCCCTGTCCCTTTCCTCATCCTCATCATGTCAAACATTTATTCAGTTCCAGCTAATAGGGTGCGCTGGGTTAGACTTGCATCCTCTCAGTTGTTAACCTCATTCTGACACTGAAATAAATAAGGTATATTGTCCTCTAATTTCAGTGTGTTTTTGTAGAAAAATACATTTTTATTTTATTTGAGGTGTACTTCTAAATTGCACCAAATAAATCCTCCTTGTTTATTGATATTCTGCCTGACTAAAAGTAATTTTTTTCTGATTTGACATTAAGCTATTCCTCAACCGAATGGACATCCAGGAAAACCCCAGAAAGCACTGAATCCAGTCAGTCCTGCATTTCCTGAATCCCGGAAAAATGCACAGGTAAGCAAAGTGAAAATTGAAGTAAGCTGGGGTATTATTTCTGTGAAATCTTTAGCAACTAGTAAATGTATGAATTTTCCCCAAATGTTTGACTATCGTGTCTCCTGTATCACAGATACTGGTTTATGTTTAGCTGGCTGGATTAGCTACAATGGGATAGAGTCAGCTCTGGTATACCGCAATAGCTCCATTCTTGTGCGATCTCATGTTCTAAGAAAGTCGCGTAATAGCTGCACCATTTAAACTAATGGGGCCAGATCACGTCATGGCCAATATATGTAAGGAAAGTTCGCATTCTACAAGTAACGGTCTAAGTTTTTCAATCAAGTGCATTAAAGCTAATTCAGGTTGAAAACCACGTGTTATAGTAGAACCAACTCTTCAATATAAAAGATTTCTCAGAAGCTAACTTTACTCCTTGCTACTTTATAGAGTCATAGAGTCGTAGAGATGTACAGCACAGAAACAGACCCTTCAGCCCAATTCGCCCATGATGACTTGATATCCTAAACTAATCTAGTCCCATTTGCCAGCACTTGGCCTATATCACTGCAAACCCATCCTATTCATATACGCATCCAAATGCCTTTAAAATGTTGTAATCAATCCAGCATCTACCACTTCCTCTGGCAGTTCATTCCACACATGCACCACTCTCTGCATGAAAAGGTTGCCTCTTAGGGACCCTTTCCTCTCTCATCCTAAACTTAAGCACTCTAGTTCTGGATTCCCCCACCCCATGAAAAATACCTTATCCATTTATCCTATCCATGCCCCTCATGATTTTATAAATCTCTATAAGGTCGCCCCTCAGCCTCTGATGCTCCAGGGAAAACATCCCTAGCCTATTCAACCTCTCCCTGTAGCTCAATCCTCCAACCCTGGCAACATCCTTGTAAATCTTCTCTGGACCCTTTTAAGTTTCACAACATCCCTTCCTAGAGGAAGAAGACCAGAATTGCACACAGCATTCCAAAACTAGCCTAACCAATGGTCTGTACAGTCGCACATGACCTCCCAACACCTGTACTCAATGTTCTGACCAATAAAGGAAAGCATACCAAATGTTTTCTTCACTATCCTATCTACCTGTGACACCACTTTCAAGGAACTATGAACCTACACTCCAAGGTCTCTTTATTCAGCAACATTCCCCAGGACCCTACCATTAAGTGCATAAGTCCTGCTAAGATCTGCCTTTCCAAAATGCAGCACCTCATATTTATCTAAATTAAATTCCATCTGCTACTCCTTGGCCCATTGACCCATCTGATCAAGATCCCATTGTACTCTGAAGTAACCTTCTTTGCTGTCCACTACAGCTCCAAATTTGGTGTCATCTGCAAACTTGCTAACTATGCCTCCTATGTTGACATCCAAATCATTGATATAAATGATGAAAAGCAGTGGACCCAGCACTGATCCTTGTGGCACACCACTGGTCACAGGCCTCCATTCTGAAACGCAAACCTTCACCACCAGTCTCTGTCTTTTACTTTCGAGCCAATTCTGCATCCAAGAGACTAGTTCTCCCTGTATTACATGTGATCTAACCTTGCTAACCAGCCTCCCATGAGGAACCTTGTTAAACACCTTGCTGAAGTCCGTATAGATTACAGCCGAAAATGTGTTGGTGGAAAAGCGCAGCAGGTCAGGCAGCATCCAAAGAGCAGGAGAATCGACGTTTCGGGCACGAGCCCTTCTTATATTGCAGATATATTCTTCAGTAACACTAAATCTCTCCTTAAACTCCCACATCCGACAAGGAGAGCAGATCACTCTACTAAGGGCCATTTTTGCTTCTTTTAATCTGCAGACCCAGAAAATAGCACTGTCTTATTCCTCTACAAAACATTGCTCTAGGTTAACTTAATACTTATGGCTTATATTTTTAAGTTTAATCAAGAGACATATCTCAATAAAACATATAATCGAGAAAGAATCCATTCTACGCACTACTGTAGACTTACAGCAAGGCCACACTCAAAACTATTCACTTAACTATTTCTGTGCTGTGACCTCTCCCAAACAGGTTCCTCCAAGATTAGTTGTGAATTTCACTGTTTGTTAATTTTCCCAGACGGACTCCGATGTCCAGCGACACATGAATTCAAACAGCACAGGCAGCAACTGTGCAGGTTGACCTGCTGTGTCAGTTAACAGTGTCGGTTAGTCTGATGAGATCAGTAAAATGTGGGCAGCAACTGGAAATATTAACCAACAAAAACAAGGAAGATTCAGTGCTTGTAACATGAATATTCTTTTTTAATACTGATCAACATATTAATATTTATTTTCAATTCGAAGGAGAAGACAACTTATAAAACTGATACCAACCTGCCACCGCCACCTCCTCACCTTGGATATCAAGAATCCTCGCAGATTGAAGAAGAGGAGCTACCACCGCCACCCCCATCCTTTGAACCTCCCCCTCCACTTTTTCAGCCTCCTCAAGAGCCAGCCATGCAAAAGCCAGGACCTCCTGCACCACCCACCCGTCACTTCCCATCTACAACATCTGCAGTACCGCCTCCTACTGCAATCAAACGGAGAAATTCAGGTGCAGCTAGCCAACTAAAGCCAACTGCACACATTGCAGAGTTACCCCCTCCCCCTCCAGATCCAGAATATTTTCCAGAACCACCACCTGATTTTCTGCCACCTCCTCCTCCATGCTTCAGCAACAATTCTGGGGGAGCGCCACCGCCACCACCTCCTCCGCCGCCTTTTGCTTCTAATCCCACTATCAGTGCTGTGAAAAAGCCAGTTGTGCCAAAGAGGAGTGAGAATACGACAGTGACCTCCACCAACAGACCTGGAGGAGGTGGTTCCTCAGACAAGCCAGACCTTATGTCAGATCTCATGAAGGCCCTACAGAAGAAAAGAGCTGCACTAAATGAATGAGCACAGGCAACTGAATCAAAGATTTGTGTCCATAGGTACTTTACAGTTTATGTGACACTAAACCATTTACCAAAAACAGCTTGAATAGACTCATACTGGCAAGTAGTCTGATCTGCACCAGTAAAGAAGCAGTATTTGAACACAGTTGGTCAGGCATCTACAGGTGTGGAAAGAAGCAATATATTGCAAGTGTTACATTATCAAAGAGAATATTGATGTTTATACAGCCGATGTTAATTTTTCCATAACTGTACATATGCATTTCTTAGTATGGTTTTACATGTGTATTCATGTTTCTTAACAGTGAATTTAAGTTCTTTTGATACTAATGTGATATGGCATTGATCAAGAGAGACCAGGAAACCTGTACTGTTTTACATGAATTTGGGTAGCCTGATGTTGAAGTCATTCAATATGATCTCCATGTTAGAGGGATATGAAACAACCAAAGCTTCCACTTCTGGTTGCCTTCTCACTGCAAAATAGGTATGTTCAGAGGTACCCAAAAATAAAGTATCAATCTGACAAAGCTTATGTGTCAAACTGCGGAAAGAGCAATTGTTACATAGAATTTAGCAATTCCACAACCGCCAGATCAGATCTGAGCTCTACCGCCCATCACATCCAGCAATGAACAGGTAGACAATTAAACAACTAACACCAGGGGAGGCTCAGAAATAGTCACAACAGTGAGGGAGCCCAGCACATTAGTTCCACAGATAATGCTGAACATTCACAACAATCTTCAACCAAAAGTGCTGAGTGGATTACCCATCCTGGCCTCTGCCAAAGGTCCCAGCATCACAGCTTCCAGTTTTCAGCCAATTCAATGCACTTCGTGTGATATCAAGGAATGGCTGAGATACAAGACACTGCAAAGGCTTTGGAACCTGACAACATTCCAGAATAGTACTAAAGATTTGTACTCCAGAATTTGCTGTTGCCCTAGCCAAGCTGTTCCAGTAGTTACAACACCGGCATTTACCCAATAATGTGCAAGGTATGTTCTGTACACACATGTAGGATGAATTCAACACTGCCAATTTTCTGCCCCATCAGTCCACCCTCAATCATCAGTAAAGTGATTGAAGGAGTCATCGAAAGTGCGTGCTCACTGATGTTCAGTTTGCCTTATTGGTTCAAACATGGACAAACGAGCTACATTCCAGAAGTGAAGTGAGTGTGACTGCCCTTGACATCAATGCCACGTTTGTCCAAATGTGGTATCAGTTATCCCCAACAAAACTGAAGTCAATGGAAATCGGGGAGAAACTGTCCACTGTTTGCATCCAGGCTGAGCACAAAGGAAGATGATTGTAGCTGTTGAAAGCCAATCACCTCATCCCAAGATACCTCTATAGGAGTTCCTCAGAGGAGTGTTTGAGGCTCAACCATCTTCAACTGCTTCATCGATGACTTTCTCTTCATAAGTTCAGAAGTGGGGATATTCACCAAAAATTGCATAACGTTCAGCACCATTCCCAACTCCTCAAATACTGAAGCAGTCCACATTGAAATGCAGCAAGACCTAACTTAGGATGTTGTAGGATTGTGTTCAAATAATGACAGAAATCAGTGAGTGGCAAAAATAGCCTCTTTTTTCAGGATCCACAGTAGCACAGTTTGAGGCAGCAATGGAATCTCAAAGTACAGTTCTTACAGTAGCCTCTTTATAGACTTCAAAATCACACAACACCAGGTTAGAGTCCAACAGGTTTAATTGGAAGCACACTAGCTTTCGGAGCGTCGCTCCTCACTATCACCTGATGAAGGAGAGATGCTCTGAAAGCTCGTGCTTCCAATTAAACCTGTTGGACTATAATCTGCTGTTGTGTGATTTTTAACTTTGTACACCCCAGTCCAACACCGGCATCTCCAAATCATGACTCTTTGTAGACAGTTCTTAAAGTTCTAGCATTATAGTGTTACATAGTTTTATCTATTTACACAAAGAAAGTTTGCATGACATTTGTCCAGGGATAGTGAGGACTGCAGATGCTGGAATGTTAGATTTGATAAAATGTGGAGCTGGAAAAAGCACAGCAGGTCAAGCAGCATCAGAGGAGCAGGAGAGTCGACATTTTGGGCAGGACGCTTAATATGCATTTGACAGATATGTACTAGTTGAAGGAACAGTTTGATGTTCTGTAACTAATCAGGTCCCTGATAATGAGTCCTGCCCGAAATGTCGACATTCCTGCTCCTCTGATGCTGCTTGACCTGCTGTGCTTTATCCAGCTCCACATTTTATCAAATCTATCCTGGCAAAGCAGGAGTTGTTTAAACATTTGTTAGGTGCTGGCTGTTATTCCTGATGGGCTTAGAGCGTCTGTCTGGTCTGAGCTTGCATAATTAAGAGGAGTTAGTCCTTATATTTTTTTAAGATAGTAAATGTTAGTAAAAATACTAAACCTATAAGATTTAAATAAGTTAGAAATTATACGTGTGCTTAATAAAAGCATAAAGGATATTAAACTGATTACTGCAGCTGGGTCTTGAGATTTTATTTTCTATTAACGGTTTTGACATTTATTCATGCAGTTTCACAGAAGCACCATTTTGATCCTAAGTTTCTTAAAGGGGATAGCAGCCCTACTTAATATGTTTTTAACAGGGACATACTAGTTGAGGAAACTGTTTGATGTTCTGTAACTATTTAGGTCCCGAGAGATGTTTGCTAAGGGTAATTAAAATTATAATCTTTCCATAGTTTTTGGCAAGTCACGAGTCTGATTAGGTTCCTCTCTTGACACTTATTCAGGGATAGCTTTTGATATAGAAATAGGTCTAAACACTGCTTACAGCATGAGGTTGATAAGAATTGAAAGTGTGAAGAAACAGTAATGGGTTGGAAGGGATGTTTTAATTTAGTCTATCTTATAATAGTAAAATGTACTTCAAAAATGCATTTTTATGCATGAATAAATGAAAAAGCGATATACTAAACATAACAAGTTGGTGAGTGAGTTAGTACAGAGTTACAAATGAATGAATGGGAATGCAATATTAACAAGTATAGAATGCTTGTGAGAGGGTTAGTAAAGAGATCTATAATACAATACCTCACACTGTTAAGTAGCAAGTGTCATGGCACACAAGTACCAACCTCATTGAGAGAAAATCTTAATGATCCTTGACACTCAATAGCATTGCCATCCCTTAATCATCACCATCAACATCCCAGAGTTCATCAATCACCAAACAATGAACAGGATCAGTCACATAAATGCTCGGCTACAATGGCAGATCAAAGGCTAAAGATTTTGTGGTGAGTTACTAACCCCTGTCTCCCTAACGCCTGTCCATCATTTACAAAGAACAGAGTTAGGGAGTATGATGAAATACTCCCCACTTCTTTGCTGTGTTCTTCTCATTTTTTTCCTGGCTGTGCCAGCCTCCAAATCCCATGCGCAGCAGTGACTTCCAGACTTGGAACCTTGGAGCAGCTGTGCGAGTGGGAACCACGAAGCTTAGAGGGAATGTTATTTGCCTGTCAGTTCAGCTCAAGGTAAACCAAAGCTCGACACTATTCAGGGCGAAGCAGGCATTTGCAGGCATTTTACTATTGACAAATAGTGGCAGCTGCAGGCACCATCTAAAAGATGTACTGAAGTAGCTCACTGAGGTTCCTTCAACATCTCCTTCCAAATTGGCAATTGCTACCATCAAAAAAGATAAGAGAAATATAGGAACACCACCACTTGTCAGTTCATCTCCAAGTAACGCACCATTCTGATCTGGAAATATATTGCCATTCCTTCAGTGTCATCAAAAATCTCTCCCTAACAGCACTATAGGTATTCCTACACCTCATGGACTACAGCAATTGATGAAGACTGCTCATCACGTTCTCCAGAGCAATTAAGGATGGCCTAATCAATGATGCCCAGATAACATGCATGAATAAGAAGAGAATGCAGAATCATTCCTCCCCTTTGATTAAACAGCTCATGCCTCATGTAAACTCACACAAAAAATGGTTATTTAGACTAATTATCAAAAGGGCTTCTTGGATGTTTGGAACTAATTTCTTTTTTATGTTCAGTTTAGTATAAAAATATTACATAACAATTAAACCAACCACAAAACATGAATTTAGAACTGTCAGTTTCCATTCCTTTCTGGTGAACAGAGTCAATTGAAACTAAGGCAGAGGTTATTAAAACAAATAAAGGAGCTGGATCAAGACGTGCCAATTTACTGTCAACTGAAGTTTGGCTCATTTATTAATGATTAGATTCAGCTCATTAAATCAAGTCTTCACTGTTTCATTATTAAACCAAACATTATTGTGAAGGTAAGGTCGTCACAGTCCCACCGAACCATAAGGTTGCTTGAAGATTAGGCACTGATGACTGGTTGTGACTTAACCTGAGGGTCACCACACTGCGGGCAAGAGGAGAGGTTAAGAAGGAATGTCATTCCTAGTAGCTTAGCTGGTGCAGGAATTGAACCCATGCTGTTGGTGTTATGTTGCATCGCAAACCAGCCATATAAGATAATCAACCCCCTTTCGTTATTGCAGTTCAATACTGTAAGTTACAATTCAAATGGATACAATCCAGGAAAAAAGGCCATTTGGCCCATTATTCCTATGAGTGAGCAATTCACCTATAGCCACTGCCTACTTTCTTCCCATAACCATATACATTCTCAGTTTTCAGATAACAATTCAATTCCCTCTTGAAAGTTGCGATTGAACCCATATCTATCACAATCTGTCAATGTGTTGCAAATCTTAACAATTAATGACATGCAAAGTTTGTCCTCGTGTTGTGATTGCTTCTTTTACTAACATATTGAATCTGTGTCCTTGGGTTTTGATCTTTCCAATAATGGCAGCAGGGTAACCAACTATTCTGGACAATTTATAACAGACACCTTAAATCCTGAGAGAAATATTATCACTGATACTGACATAAAGTCCTGCAAATTCACTAGCAGGCACAATCTGTGTTCTCCTCTCAGGCCAACATCTCCTGCATTGAGGCACTGGTTATGTTCAAACAGCTGCATTGGGTGGGCCACACTTTTTGTATGCCTGACATGAGATTTCCAAAATAAGCTCGCTCCACCAAGCTTCATCACAGCAAGAGATTACTGGAAAGGCAGAGGAAATGTTTCAAGAATGTGTTCAAAGCCTCCCTGCAAAAATAGAACTCCACCGATTCTTGGGAATCCTTATCTTCACTGATGTAGCATGCTGGAAATTAAACTCTTCTATTCCTCGAGTCATCACTAAAGTTAAAGATTTTATCAATTAGGCAAAATTTCTGCAATTTCTTTTTAGACTTGGATTTACAGAAAGCATGGACCAAGTTTTTGTCCGTAACAAGAATGAGTATTTATTACAAATAAAATGACGAGCTGTAGCAGTAAACAATAATGAACTACTGACACATAATTCTACCAATTAAAACAGTGACCTCCGTCCCCAAAAAATCTTTGTCTATGCACACATGCAGACAGGACATGAAAGAAAATTGTTCGTATTGGTATAAAGAAAACTGGGAAGATATGTCAATGGTCTTTGTCCGCAGGGTTCATGGAGATGATTCTTCTGACTTGCCAGGATTTGCTGCTCCTTAATCACCCTTCTCTAGGTACCTTCCCTTGCCTTGTAGGAGGCACAGAATGACTGGTGTCTGACTTATTGTTTAAGAGGTTACAGAAACCAGTAAGGGAAAATAAACAGTCTTTCATTAAGCTTTAGGGGCTTTTTTCTGCAGAAAAAAGAACAGCATTTCCCTCTCAGGAGATTCGAAGGCTTCTGGGTTATTTCATTCATAGCCATGTGTTATTCAGCTGTGAGCCAACCACAGCTGCTACCGACAACTGGTAACCACTCCACTGTTTAATCAGCTATTTCTTGCTGGCCATATCTCATTGTGTACACATTCAGTAGTAATATGAGCTATAGGGAGAGGCTGAATAGGCTGGGGGTGTTTTCCCTGGAGCATTGAAGGCTGAGGGGTGACCTCATAAATGGAGAGGATATGATTTGGAGATGCCAGTGTTGGACTGGGGTGTACAAAGTTAAAAACACACAACACCAGGTTATAGTCCAACAGGTTTAATTGAAAGCACTAGCTTTCGGAGCGCTACTCCTTCATTAGGTGGTTGTGCACAACATAAAGAATCTTTATATGCCTTTTATATACCCTACCTACATTAGTTATACTTAGTTCTCAGTCAAATCTATATTGCTAAATAGATATAGTTGTATGTAATTCATGGAGAAAGAAAAGCAGTAGCTTAATGTTTGTCCTTTCTTTTTTTAGTCCTCTGAGTACGTGAAGTTGTATTCCACTAGCCTTTTAAACTATTTTCTGTATCTGGTCATAATATTCTAATGACTGATAGACTCCCTAGTCCCTTTGGTCCTCCATGGTTTCCAACTATTCATCATTTAGAAAGTATCTTGATTTACCATTTTCGGTGACAAAGCAAATCATGCATATTTGCTTACATTGAAATCCCTTGCCAGAGCATATCCCATTCACTGAATTGAACATCTTGAAATTTTGTTCTTGTATACACTGCTTACAAAGACATGAACATGTGGCATTTTCCAAATCCGGTCAGTAATTTTGTATTAATTCTATGAATTTGAAAGTTAGCAAACAATTTCAACTGAAGAACTCAATCAAATGTCTTCTGAAATTCCACATAAGTAACATCCATAAAGCTTCTCCTAAAATTACTTTAGTCATCAGATCAAAAATTCAGTCAAGTTTATCAGGCACTTTTACCTTTAACAAATTCATATTGGCTTTCTCTGATCATTTAATTGACAAACCAACCAAATCTAAGGCTTAACCTCACACAAGTGCATCATGCTCACTAGCAGGAAGGATAGCCCACCATCCCAAGTGCTTGAGTTTTATATGCAATCCTCTTATGGATTTCATGAAAAGTTTTCTGTTTCACTGGTTCTCCCATATCTATGTTTTCTTCCCCGGTTTTCATTCCATAAATACATGTTCGCTTTGAGTAATAATGTTGGTATTTTCTAAGTATCACGTTATCACATCCTTTTTAATAGACTACAGCATTTTAGCTACAACTCATGTTAGCCTAATCAGTTTATGATCCTATTTTCTTCCTTCCTTCCTTCATTTTTAAATAATTGGGTTATATTTGCCACCCTCCAATCTACCAGGACTGTTACAGAATCTAAACAATTTTAGAAAATGACAACTAAGACATCTCCTTTAATGCATATTATCACACCCTGGATATTTATGATCTTATTTATTTTATTAATCATTTATTAATTTCTCCAGCACTATATTAATTTCCTTCAATTCCTCTTTCTTCCTAAATCCTTGCTTCCTTAACAATTCTGGGAAGGTATTGGTGAGAAGACTTTTGAGAAGACAGAACAACTACCATTCCCATTTTTCTGCTATTTTCTTGTTCTCCATTATCAATTCTCCCATTTCAAATTGTAAAGGAAGATATTTGTTCTCACTTACTTTTACATATTTATAGAATCTTTTACAATATGCTTTAGTGTTCATTGCAAGTTTACATTATTCTCTGTTGTTCTGCTGTTAATCAATCTCTTAGTCCTCCTTTGCTGGATTTGAAATCGAGTCATAGAGCTGTACGTCATGGAAACAGACCCTTTGGTTAAACTCATCTATGCCAACCAAATATCCTAAATTAATCTAGTCCCATTTGCCAGCATTTGGTCCAAATCCCTCTAAAACCATCCCATTCAAATACCAATCCAGATGCCTTTTAAATGTTGTTATTGTATGAGCCTCCATCACTTCCTCTGGCAGCTCATTCTATACTTGCACCATCCTCTGTGTGAAAAAAGATGCCCTTTATGCCCTTTTTAATTTTTCCTCTCTTACCTTAAACCTACACTCTCTAGTTTAGACTCTGCTATTCTGGGGAAAAGATCCTAGCTATTCACCTTATTTATGCCCTTCATGATTTTGTAAGTTTCTTTAAGTTCACCCTTCAGCCTCTGATGCTCTCGGGAAAATAGCCCCAGCCTATTCAGCCTCTCACTATAGCACAAACCCTGCAACCTTGGCAACATCTCTGTAAATCTTTTCTGAACCCTTTCAAGTTTCACAACATTAAAAATCACACAACACCAGGTTATAGTCCAACAGGTTTAATTGGAAGCACTAGTTTTCGGAGCATTGCTCCTTCATCAGGTGGTTGTGGAGGACACAATTGTAAGACACAGAATTAATAGCAAAAGTTTACAGTGTGATGTAACTGAAATTATACATTGAAAAATACCTTGATTGTTTATTATGTCTCTCATCTGTTAGAATGACCATGTTAGTTCCACTTTTTTCAGATGTAAATCGCAAAACCTTTTTTAAAAGTTACATTCTCAGGTTAACTTTAACAATTGGTGTCAGCCCAGATAATGTGTGGAAGGTGTTAGCCCCCTGTGTACTGCTGTCTGTGCCATAATGTTTAGACTGATTCTAATCTAAAAAATAAATTAACACAATCTTACATGGATTCATGCAGTCTTTGAGCAAAGTACAATGTAACTCTGCAAGTACAAATTCACCCCACAAATCTATGTGTGTGTGTGTGCATATGTGCGTGTGTGTGTGTAAAGGGGTCTACGTCTGTGTGTGTGTATATAGTGCAATGGTGGTCACCTGTTGTGTGACATGAACCCAAGGTCCCGGTTGAGGCCCTCCCTATGGGTATGGAACTTAGCTATCAGCCTTCTACTCTGCCACTTTTTGCTGCTGCCTGTCCCGAAGTCCACCTTGGAGGATGATCACCTGAAGGTCCGAGGTTGAATGTTCTGGACTGCTGAAGTGTTCTCCAACTGGGAGGGAACACTCCTGTCTGTTGATTGTTGTGCGGTGCCCATTCATCCGTTGTCATAGCCTTTGCTCGGCTTCTCCAATGTACCATGCCTCAGGGCATCCTTACCTTCAACGTATAAGATAGACAACGTTGGCTGAGTCACATGAGTACCTGCCATGTACAAGATGGGAGGTGGCATCCATGTTCACACTCTGACACATCTTGCAGCGCCTACCGTGACAGGGCTGTGTGGAGTTGTCCTGAAAGCCGGGCAGTTTGTTACAAACAATGATCTGTTTGAAGTTTGGCGGTTGTTTAAAGGCGAGCAGTGGAGGTGTGGGGAAGGTCTTGGCGAGGTACTCATCCTCTTGATAATGTGTTGCAGGTCACAAAGAACATGGCATAGTTTTTCAGCTCCTGGGAAGTACTGAACAACGAAGGGTACCCTGTCAGTTGCAGCACATGTCTGAGGAAGTCATTACAGTTCCTTGCTGTGGCATGTCGGAACTGGCAGTCGATGAGTTGAGCATCGTACCCCGTTCTTATGAGGGCATCCCTGAGTACTTCCATCACATTCCTCCTCATCTGAATAGATCCAGTGTACACGTAAGGGAAGGCTGTTTTAATATGTTTTAGGTGGAAACTGGAGAAGTGTAGCATCGTGAGGTTGTGGGTTTGCGGTCGAGTGTGGTGCTGAGATGCCCATCCTTAATGGAGATGCATGTGTCCAAGAATGAGACAGATAGTCGAGAGTAGTCCATGGTGAGCTTGAAGTGGGATGAAACTTGCTGATGTCACTGTGTAGTTTTATCAGTGACTCCTCGCCATGGGTCCAGAGGAAGAAAATGTCGTCAATGTACTTGGTGTATAGTGTAGCATAGAGAAGAAGTCTTGTTCGAACCTGCACATGAGGTGTTGGCATATTGGGGTGCAAATTTGGTCCCCAAGGCTGTTCTGTGTGTCTGAACAAAGAACTGGTTGTCAAAGGTGAAGATGTTGTGATCGAGGATAAAGTGGATGTGTTGTAGGACGGTGCTCGGAGACTGGCAGTTTTTGGTGTTGAGTACTGAGGCTGTTGCCGCGATGCCATCATTGTGGGGGATGCTAGTGCTGAAATATCCATTATGACGAGGAATGTACGTGGTTGGATTGGTCCGTGGGTGCTGAGTTTCTGTAAGAAATCCGTAGTATCGTGACAGAAGGTGGGGATCCCCTGCACAATGGGTTTCAAGATGCCTTCGACATAGCCAGAGAGGTTCTTACACAGGGTCTCATTGCCTGATACGATGGGACATCCCGGTGTATTGGTTTTGTGTACCTTTGGAAGGCAGTAGAAATCACCTACACAAGAAATATGCGAGATGAGGGCATGTAGGGAACTCTGAAAGACTGGACCCAAGTCTTGATCAATGTGTTTAGTTCACGGGTGTGCTCTTTTGTCGGATTGGCTGGTAGTTGCCTGTAGTGTTCCTGGTTGTTCAGTTGTCGGTACACTTTCTTGCAGTAATCTGTTCTATTCTGAATGACGATGGCTCTTCCTTTATCTGCTGGTTTGATGATAATATTGTGATTGGTTTTGAGAGCCTGGATGGCATTGCGTTGTGAACAGGTGATGTCTTGCTCTACCTTGTGGGTACGGCTGATGAATCTGGCATTTATATATTTCCTGACAGTTTGAGTGTACTTGTCAAACCCAGGGCAGTGATTTCGTTTGTTTCAAAACAACTTTAAGAATATTCACAAAATCTTTTCTACAGCATCCTTCCTAAATGCTTCCAATCCTCAGGCTTGCTACCTTTTCTAACAACATTATAATGACTTCTCCTTGCATCTAATACTACCCTCAAATACCTTTGTTAGCCATGGTTGGTACACCTTTCCTGTTGCGTTTTTTCACCACAATAAATCACTTGGAGAATGATTAGATGACATACAGAGCAGAACAAACTGCTGGATAACAGAAAAGGACAAGGGTTTTCAGCAGCATGCCATAATGCCCAAAGGTGTTCAAACAACAATTCACCTTTGTAAACCTCAGCCAAGAATAATATGAGACATCCATGCTCCAGTAAGGATGGCCTCACCAAAATCTGCCAACTGCTGTAGTCACAAACGCAACTCAAGAAAGGTATCATCAGCAACTGAGATGGTGAATCTTTAAGACACAGGTCTCCACATGGCCACTTGTGAAATATCTTTAATTCTTTGACCTTCAAATGCACTACTTCACTTCAACCTACCATCATTAGATTAATGATAATTAAAGCAGAGTTGCAATACGATATTTCTCAAGATAGCAGGCCCTCAGGATGGTAGTATTGTCATATGAGGACAGTTCCTGCCTGAATTATTCAGAATTAAGAACAAGATTGATCTCACTGAGACATGAAGGGTTCCTGCAGGAATGATGTTTCCCCCTGGCTGGCGCTGGGGAATCTAGAACCACGAATCACACAGTAACAGCCAGTTGTAGGGTGAGCCAAATAGGGTTGAGATGAGGAGAAGCGTCTTCACACCTTTGACATTCTCCGCCCTGGGGGACTCAATTGTTGAGTATATTGAAAACAGACATCAATGGGTTTCTAGATATTAAATATATCCATAGATATGGCGATAGTGTGGGAAAAGCCTTGAGACTGAAGATCAGTGATGAGTTTCTTGACTAGTGGAACAGGATCGAGCAGCCGAATTGCACACTCTGATTTTCTATGTTCCTGTAAAGTTCCTGATTAAGGGCTCTGGCCCGAAACGTCGAATTTCCTGTTCCTTGGACGCTGCCTGACCTGCTGTGCTTTAACCAGCAACACATTTTCAGCTATGTTCCTGTAAAGCTTTGGTCCAAAATATGTAATTCTGTCTGAAGGCAGAACAGCACTGAGAATATCACAAGGGGTCTAAAAATTATGCTTTGTTACCATAACTATATATATTTATGTGTAACTACAAAAGACTATTACAGGTACACAATAAATCAAAATCCTTGGGGCCAGTTGTTTCTCGGAATTTGGAATTTTTTGGATTTCGTAATAAATGACATTTTCACAGTGAAATAAAAAAATGTACCTTACGGCAGACACATGTGTGAATAGTACAAGCACTGAGGCACAATTGACACCTGCTGGGCCATGCCGCCACATCACATCTGAGTGATGTGGTTCGAGTGGGTGTGGTGTTGGGTCACCTGTTCACATGCTAAAATGATGCTCCACACTCCAACAAAAAATGTTGGATTTTAGAACTTTTTGGATTTCAGAATTTCAGATTAAGGATTGTGTAACTGTGTTATAAATTACCAAGATGTTCAGTAATCTCATACCAGAAGGCGGTGTCATTGTCCCATTTCGATCGGTAGGTATGAAAAATATGGGCTTTCATGATATAAATGGTCTTGCAGCTTCTAATAGGTTACACTTAAACTTAGACAGACAATATAACATAGAATTTCAAATGCAAAGTACATCAAGCACAAATAAAGTTTCTGTGATCACTAATGTTAGTTTTAAAAAAGGTCCGAGAACTTTCTCTCGTTCATTAAAAATGGCCATGTCTGACGTTAAACTAATTACCGCTTTATCTCAGTATTTGTGGGCATTTGACCAGATTTTTTAAAGTTAAGCTAGATTTTTTCAAATATGACAAAACTAGAAGGCACATTTGAAAGCTTGTTTAAAAGTTAGTTTTTAAAATTGGGCTACTCATGTGGCAGAGTTCAAACACTGATTATAAATATTTTGTGGATATTAAATCTATTTTCAACTGCATTATCAAATTTTTCTCAGTTACCATTCAAATACCAACTATTTATTTTGGACAGAAGACTTATTACCGAGATTGTGATCTTAAACATTTTCCAATTACATTACTATATCACCGATTTTATTTTGATGACATTCAAAAAAACCGTTTTACAGGGCTGCATCTTCACAGCCCTGAGGTGTCCTATTTGGGATGCTGTGAAAATAGTGGCAATAGCCATGCTGAGATATCTCCTTGATGTGACAGGAAGTTTCCTAGAGTTGGGCTGGAAGCAAGTTAGCTACCTGCCCCATAAGTCAAAATGCATGGCTTGAACATACTCCAGCAATCTTAGGCATTCTGGACCGTAATCACTCATTGCATGGAAAGGTTCTCCTCATGCCATTTTTGCATCTTTTAGAAACTGCTTTAACTATTTGCCCTCTCATTCTTAAAACTTTTTAAATGTGAACATTTTCTCCCTGGAACTTCTTCAACACTCTCTCCAATATATTTACATCCTTCCTAAAGTGTGGCACCTAGAACTGAATGCCTAGGCTAATGTATACTTTATGAACTTCTCTATCTGTCCTCCCACCCTTAATGGCGTACCCTGTACATAAATACACTCAGATTCCTCTGCTCTCGCACCCTCTTTGAATCGTTACCCTTATTACATACGATTTTTCCATGATCTTCCTACCAAGATGCATCATCTCACACTTCACTATATTGAGCGTCATTTGCAAACTATCCATCTATTCCACCAACTTGTCAATGTCCTTTAGATTTCTATATCGTCCTTTATAATGCTGCCAAGTTTCAATCTAGTGCAATTTCCGAAATTGTGGCCTGTACACCAAGGTCTAGATCATTCATACCAGGAAACTGACCCTGAGCTTGGGTGAACTCCACTACAAACCTTATCGCAGCTCAAGAAAAATCCATTGACCATTACTCTCTGTCTCCTGTCAATCAGCCAATCATTTATCCATGTTGCTACTGTCCCTTTTATTCCATCAATGTTTATATAATCTATACTTCTTTTGTCATCCAAGGAGATCTGGATTTATTTGTACAAATTTTCTCTTTCAAGAAAATATATCTTGACTGAGACCAAACAATTCCTTCATTAAACTTTGGTTCCAATTTACCAACCCAAATCCATTCTTATTCCATGAAATATGGCTTTTCCCCATTATTTACTTTTACTTTTGATTATTCATTATCCGTTGCCATATTCTGATTAAATCTTATGATACACTAATCACTATCCCCCCAAGGTTTCCCCACTGTCACTTGATCAGTTGGCACACCCCAATTCCAACAACAAGATCCAGCAGTGCTTCCTTTCTCAATCAAATCGAAACATATTGCTTCAGAAACTTCTCCTGAACACAGTCTAGCAACTCTTGCACCCCCCTATTCTTTCCATTATTATTATTCCAGTCTGCATTTGGACAATTAAAGTCCCCCATTTTAACCACTCAATAATTCACTTCCAAACTTGCTTTGCTAGATTCTACCTACGAATTGGTAGTCTATAAACACCAATTGCATCTTTTTTGTTCCTTATCTCTAGCCAATTCAATCCTGTCCTTCAACCCTCTTAGAGGGAACACATGTTCTTTCTCTGTCCACAGAAACACTTAGAAAGTAAGAGGACAGTGAAGATGCGTGTGGTATTCATGGAAGACGTGACTGGGGAATTGATATTGGAAATATGCAAAATGGCAAATAACTTAACCAACATTTTGAATTGGTCTTCATGGCTGAAGACACCATAAAGAGCCCAAAAGTAACAAATGAGCAAAAGGTTAACAGGAGGAAGGTCTTGGAACAATCTCCATTATAAGTGACATAGTACTTGTCAAACTAATGGAACTAAAGGAAGACGAGTTGTTAGGATCTGAAAGCCTGCATCCAAGAGTTTAAAAGGAAATCGAAGGTTCCAGTAGATTGAAAAAAAATCACTCATGAAGTGTCTCTGTTTGGGAAGGAGGGAGACAGAAAGCAGGAAACTATAGACCAATTTGCCCAACATCAGTCATTGGGAAAAAGCTAGAGTCCATTATTAAGGAAGAAATAGGATTTTTAGAAAAGCAGAGTTAACACTTCAGGTCTGGAAACCCTGCTTTAGAGCTGAAACAGAACCCTGGGCCTATGTTAACTCTGACTTCTCTCCACAGATGCTGCCAAGCCTGCTGAGCTTTTTCAGTAATTTTTATTTTTGTTTCTGATTTTCAGCATCTGCACTTCTTTATTTTCTATTTATATATGATATTTCCTTAAATGGCTGCCTTTTATCTCCATTGACCTATCCCTTAATCTAATGTGTCATTTAATTTTAGGTAACTTTATTTTCTTATCCTACACCTTGACTTTATTTATGCTTAAAACACTAGCCTTGGATCTACTCTTCACTTCCTGAAATTAAATGTAAAATTCAATCATATTAGGATGCTGCTGCCAAGGGGCACCTTCACGGTGAGGTCATTAATTAATCCAAACTCATTACACAGGGTTGAATGAGAAGAGTTGATCAGTTAATTTGCGGATTATATGAAAATTAGTGGTGAAATACATACTGAGAAGGATATTTAGCTTACAGGAGGATATAGGCAGGCTGGTCAGATAGACTGATCAGTGGAAAATGAAATTCAATTTGGCTGAGCACTTTGGCAAGATAAATAAGACAGAGGAATGTATGATGAATGGTAGGACCCTAACAAGCACCAAGGATCAATGGGCTCTTGGCATGTATGAATACCAGTCCCTTAAAGTAGTGGGATAGGTTGATAACGTTGCTAAGAAGGCGTATTTTGTCTTTATTGTGCAACGCACAGAATTTATGACCTGGGAGGTTATGCTGGAACTGTACAAAATGTTGGTGAGGACACAGCTCCAGTATTTTGTGCAGTTCTGGAATCCACATTATAATGAAGGATGTGACTACACAGAGAGGAGATTTACCAGGACGTTGCCTGGCCTGGTGAGTTTTAGCTATGAAGACACCTTAGATAGACTGGGGCTATTTTCCTTGGAGCAGAGGAAATTGAGATGAGAAATGAAATTATGAGAGGCATAGCAGGGTAGACTGGAAGAAACTTTTCCCTTTGATTGAGGGACCAATGACTTGAGGGCATAGTTCAAATAAGGAGCAGAAGGTTTAGAACAAATGCAATGAATTTTTTCCATCTGGAACTCACTGCCTTTAGGAGCAATAGAGGCAGAATCCCTCATAACATTTAAAAAGTCTTTAGATACACACTTGTGATGCCAAGGCATTAAAGGTCATGTGCTAAGTGCTGGAAAATGGGATTAGAATAGTTAGATGGTTGTTTTTGACCAACACAGTCTTGATGGGCTAACGGATCTTTCTCTGTGTTATAAGCTTCTATGACTCTGTGTTAGGAGAACTGTACAACATGCCCACAAGTGACTCATTGCTCTAATGTCCTCCGGAATCACCTTATGTTTCATTTTTTGTAGTTATCTCTTTGCCCCGTTTAATCGAATTAAAGGTCATCCCTTTGGTTGTTATTCAGCTTTAAACACTTTACTCACACCAGTCTAACACACTTGGCCACCTGCAGAGATTTATTGTTCAACACTCAACACACACCATTTGTATGATATTTTGATCTCTCTGCCCATTGGTCTCTCTGTCCATAAATTCTGTGTCTGTGTGCTTCCCTCTTAACTTCACCTGACGAAGGGGCGACGTTCCAAAAGCTTGTGTTTCAAATAAACCTGCTGGACTGTGACCTGGTGTTATGTGATTTCTGACTTTGCACCAAAAGTAACAGCTGTGCCAGCCACTTTCACCTCCCAATACCTACCTAGATCTCACTCTAGGAGCAACTTAGCCTACAAGAGCACTGAAAGAGTCAAAAAATTTGGTGGGCAGCCAAACATTCAGCTCCTCACTTCTTATGTGGAGAGACTCCTGATTCTGAGAACCCTGAGTGATTGTTCATGCCTAAGCCCCTGGACTAGTATTGGAAGCTGCCCTCAACTTACTGTGACAGGAACCCCTGAGTGAAGACTATCCTCCTTATCTGAGACCTACTGACAAGCATGACAAGCTTCCTGCTTTTGTTCTGCACTAAATAGCAAGGCAAATAATAAGAGCTTGGTATCTCTGGCTGAGGGTCCAAAGTGCAAAAAGGCAAGGCAAGACAGGGATGTTTTAAGTATCCAGGTAGTCTCAAAGTAGAGTGCTGAAGTTGCCAATTACACATGTTACATCCATGTCCAGATTTCTTGACATCTAACTTTGTTCAGCGCGTTTGATAAGTTGAATATGACAAACTGAGTACCAACAAAGCGGGCTTCGGCATTTAGCAAACTATATTCCCATTTAATTGTTAGCTCACCAGAAACTTGCCTTCTCATTCAGCAAAAGCTTAGAACATTCATTGAGATGCTCCTGACATTAAAATAGACCTTTTCAGACTGCTTCACCAATTCTGCTGCAAATTCCACCATAGCTCAAAACAGTCAGATCTCTATAAAATTCTGCTTGTGGTAATAATTTCACACTTCTATTTGCACCCCATAATCGTCTTTTATAAGCTACTGCCTAATTCCACTTTAGAGTTATTTACAACCTCTGCTTCAAAAATGGTTTAATGTGCAGAATCACAGACTCTAACCAGCCTCTTTAATAATAGCTATTTTCCAAACTTTATTCTGGATAACCTCAGTCAAAACAGAACTTAGAATCTGATTTTGTAATCATTCTTTTCTTTTCAATGCCTTAGGCAGTGAGTCTAAATGTAACCTATTAGCAATATTCCTTTCTGATTAGCTAATTGAGCACAAACCAAGGACAGAACTTTGGCTCCATCTGATTTGCATCACTTCAAACCCATACCAGTTGGTGAATTAATGCTTAAACTATATTAAAAAAATGTTGCCCACTCTAATAAACAAAATTACTACATCTAAAAAGCTGACCTTGTACCTACACAGAATGAACTGAATGTAATGCTTTAAAACAGAAAAAGAACATGATCAGAATATACTTATTTCTACCTCGTAAATGTTGCATTTGCTAACTATTTATTTGTTTATTTTGATCGCTAAATCTTTGTTGATTTGCAAAAAAAACATGCTTATCTTTTACGATTTCAAAACCCTTAGAAAACCACAGAGAAGGCATTTCTTTCCTGTTTCACAAAGTCTAACAGCACGCCTATATTTCCTGCACTAACATTTATCTTGATAATTCAGGCCCCAGTTATACACGTTCATACGCCTGAGTATGCTCACAACAGCTGTTTATTTTATGTTTTTAATAGTAACTTTGGAACAATTGTCCAAACAGGCTTTGCTATAAAATTCAGGTACGAGTGAAATCAATGGTCATTCTTTTCAAAAAAATAGTGCTTCATCCCCTCTATTAAACTTACAGCCCAATTGTCCAACCTTCCTGGCAAACTTGGACAGAAATATTGGTACGTTACTCAACTAGAGGAAAACAAAAATGAGGAAGCAGCCTTGACCAATTTTTGATATCTACACTCAGTGATTTCATGCAGACGCTGTCTGATGAACAATTAATCCTAATTAATTTTACGCTGACTGATATCTCTACACACAAGGCCACCATATTACACTCTCCACCCACCTGGAAAGGAAAACATTTGATAAGTCTGGGCCATGACTTTCCAAAACATTCTCCTAGTACACTACCATAACCCTTGCAGAAAATAGCACAGTCCTCAAAGAAACAGTTCTTTGCCATTTTTCTCAAAAATAAAATATTACTTGCAGCATTTCAGGTTCCTAGCAGGAAAAAAGTTGGCCATGAGAGCTTGACTAAGACTTCAAACATTTCACCAGTGGATCTGCTATCTAGCCATTCAAGCACCATGCAACAACTAAGACTTTTTGAAATTATCAATCAAGTGAAACATTACAAAAATAAATTATTATGCTTCAAAATGATCTCAGTGCATCTAAGAATGGCAGTTGATATATATGGTCTTGCTAATGTTGCCTGCATATTACAAAATCATTTTTAAAAATTCCAATTCTGAAGTCTTTGATGTTTTAGTAGGATAATGGATCAATTGCATGTATTCCTCTCAATAATATGTTGTATGAGCAATTTTCACCACAGGTCACTATGTTGTATGAGGTTGTCTACACTATTGCTCACCACAGGGCAGGTTTTCAGCCCCCATCCTTTGTTAAAAAGGGATCTACAGGGCTTGTTTGTTCTGGCAGTGTAGAGGAAAACAACCTGCTAATCTAATGAGAAAAGGCTCATAAACTAACGTGTTTTGTTTAACACGTTAGCAAACAAATACAAGCTACACTAATACAATATCCTTTGTAACAATGTCTAAGATGTGGAGTTGGATCGGAGGTCTTAGTCCTTCTAGATCTTCAGCAATTCTCTCACCTTGTCCAAATAGCAGTGATGCTAAGGCATTCCTCAGTATTAGCCATTTCTGAGCTTTACATTTCTGTACGGTTTTTATCAAGCTTTTGTTTTCATCATTGATGTTACAAATTACATAATTACATTTACCACTGCCATATCTCCAGCATATCTCTGGTTTCACAAATTCAGGCAGTCTAAAGATTTCAATATTCTCCCAGAATGCAATCTCTGGACTTGATATATTGTTGGCTTTGAATCTGTTTCTGACACTGTGAATTTTGAAATTACCCTTTTTTATAACAGTCCACATATTGGATTAGTCCCAGTGAAGCAATGGTGAATGATTGATATGCAACAGAATGAGATTCCTGCAGGTCCTTCATTTCACTTCTTTTGCTGCAGAAACAATAAGGAATTGCTGCTGCACTGCAGCTCTTTGAATGACTGTACCTTGCCTGCTAAGGTCTTGCATCCGCATCTGTTGAATAGAATAGATTACTTACAGTGTGGAAACAGGCCCTTCGGCCCAACAAGTCCACACCAACCCGCCGAAGCGCAACCCACTCATACCCCTTACCTTACACTATGGGCAATTTAGCATGGCCAATTCACCTGACCTGCACATCTTTGGACTGTGGGAGGAAACCGGGAGCACCCGGAGGAAACCCACGCAGACACGGGGAGAATGTGCAAACTCCACACAGTCAGTCGCCTGAGGCGGGAATTGAACCCAGGTCCCTGGCGCTGTGAGGCAGCAGTGCTAACCACTGTGCCACCGTGCCACCCCTTTGCACTCATGTGTTAACCATTTCTGTTGGAGATGCCTATTATTGTATCTGGCCTGCTGCACACATAGAATCATAGAGTCGTAGAACAGAGATACAGACCCTTCTGTCCAACTTGTGCATGCCAACCTGACATCCCAAACTGACCTAATCCCACTTGCCAGTATTTGGCCCATATCCTTCTCAACCCTTCCTATTCATGTACCCATCCAATGTCTTTTAAAAGCTGTAATTGTACCAACCTCCACCACTTCCTTGGACTCCTCCATTGCCACAGCAACTATCCTTGGCCTTCTCCATTGCCACAGTAAATCAGACTGCAAATTGGTGGAATAGCATTTCATCTTCCCCTTGGGCAGCCTACAGCCCAAAGGACTCAACACTGAGTTCTATAACTTCCAAATATTCTCCTTTCACATTCCCTGACTACCTTTCCAGCCTCTCCCCCTCCCTTCTATTCCTCTGATTGACCCTTCTTTCCAGCTATTCATTCCTCCCATTGACCAACCAGGTCATACCCTCTGCCCGTGTTCACCTATCCCTACCTCACCACCCTGCACTCCAACTCCCTTTATCTGCAGCTCCCCTTACACCCATCCCTAGTCCTGAAGAAAGGTTACACCTGAAATGTTGACTTTTCCACCTCCTGATGCTGCCTCACTGTGTTCTTCCAGCCTCCTGATTGTCTACCTTGGATTTCAGCATCTGCAGTTTTTTTTTGTCTCTCCACCACTTCCTGTGGCAGCTTGTTCCTTACACGCACTACCCTACAGGTCCTTTTTACATCTTTCCCCTCTCACCTTAAATCCATGTTCTCTAGTTTTGGATTCTCCCTTCTAACTTATATCTTGATTGTTTCATGGATGGAAATATGGAGTTACCTTCTTTGGTAGGATGACTGCTGAGTATTGAGCTCTCTGGCAATCCAACACTCTGGTGGTGGAAGACCAAACTGGAATGGAGAAGATCGCTAATTTAGTAACACCGCATAAAAGTTAGTGATTTTTCCTCAGAACTGAGTTGAATATCTGGATCCTGGACTTGGCTACCCTATTTGTCTGTGGTTATCTTGGTGACCTTATGACACAATCAAATCCAGAACTAGCTGCAAATTGGTTGAAGCACTCATTAAGACACATTAGATTAGGCAGGTTTGCACAGTTTTAGGGGGGGGGGGGGGGTCAATTATTTTATCTTCAATGGGGCAGGGTAGTTAGAGGTGATTTCTGGTTGCCAAGGTCAGAGAGAAGGGATGTTAGTGGCAAGTTAGGGGGTCCAAGGAAATAGCTACTCAGGAATTAGTACATGCATTAATCCTTTAACATTTCCTGGGTAATTATTGAGCTTTAAGGAGTTGAAACCCTCCAAATTCCCTTTACTTTTTTAAAGGGTTCCAGACACAGTGAAATTGCCCATCAGAAAGCTCATTTCCTGTGATTTCACACGGTCCCAATGGAAACTCCAGTCTACACAGCTCCAATTATTTGCCCATTCGAATATCTGGGCCATCAAATGCATCTATCTCACCAGGGTGCTACCTGACTAGCAGAGTAATTACTACTTTCAATTTTAACCCCCTTTAGCTTTTCTTTGTTCCATTCTTCTTCAGTTTCAATGAAAGGATACCCAAAAAATATTTCTCTTTGCAGCTATTGAGAAATGTCCTGTGTACATCCAAACATTGTCTGTTTTATTTTCACGGAGAAAGTGAGGACTGCAGATGCTGGAGATCAGAGCTGAAAATGTGTTGCTGGAAAAGCACAGCAGGTCAGGCAGCATCCAAGGAGCAGGAGAATCGATGTTTTGGGCATGAACCCTTCTTCAGGTTCTGGACGGATTGTGAAAATACGGCAAGGCTGGGAGCTAGGACCTGATATGGCAGGGCCATGCCATATTCCCAATTCCTTCGTCCCCGCCATATCTGCTCCCAGGAGGACCAGTTTCAATACCGAACAACCCAGATGGCCTCTTTCTTCAAAGACCACAATTTCCCCCCAGACATGATCGACGATGCTCTCCACCGCATCTCCTCCACTTCCGCCCCTCCAATCGCCACCAGGACAGAACCCCACTGGTCCTCACCTACCACCCCACCAACCTCCATATAGATCGTATCATCCGTCATAATTTCAGCCACATCCAAATGTACCCCACCACCAGGGATATATTTCCCTCCCCTCCCCTATCAGCGTTACGAAAAGACCACTCCCTCCGTGACTCCCTTGTCGCCAACCCAACCTCCACTCCCAGCACCTTCCCCTGCAACCAAAGAAATGCAAAACTTGCGCCCACACCTCCCCCTTAGCTCCCTCCAAGACTCCAAGGGATCCTTCCATATCCGCCACAAATTCATCTGCACCTCCACACACATCATTTACTGCATCCGCTGCACCCGATGTGGCCTCCTCTATATTGGGCAGACAGGCCACCTACTTGCGGAACGTTTCAGAGAACACCTCTGGGACACCTGGACCAACCAACCCAACCACCCCGTGGCTCAACACTTCAACTCCCCCTCCCACTCCACCAAGAACATGCAGGTCCTTGGACTCTTCCATCGCCAGACCATAGCAACACGACGGCTGGAGGAAGAGCGCCTCATCTTCTGCCTAGGAACCCTCCAACTACAAGGGATGAACTCAGATTTCTCCAGTTTCCACATTTCCCCTCCCCCCACCTTGTCTCAGTCCCAACCCTTGAACTCAGTACCACCTTCCTCACCTACAATCTTCTTCCTGACCTCTCCGCCCCCACCCACACTCTGGCCTATCACCCTTACCTTAACCTTCTTCCACCTATCGCATTTCCATTGCCCCTCCCCCAAGTCCCTCCTCTCTACCTTTTATCTTAGCCTGCTTGGCACATTCTCCTCATTCCTGAAGAAGGGCTCATACCCGAAACGCCGATTCTCCTGCTCTTTGGATGCTGCCTGACCTGCTGCGCTTTTCCAGCAACACATTTTCAGCTCTGTTTTATTTTCACGTAAATCGTATTTCACACTGTAATCAAATAGAGTCTACTACACACTAGTTAACATTTTGCAACCTATAAGAATTATGATTTGGTGATGCTGGTGTTGGACTGGGGTGTACAAAGTTAAAAATCACATAACACCAGGTTATAGTCCAACAAGTTTAATTGGAAGCACTAGCTTTCGGAGTGCCGCTCCTTCATCAGGTCGTTGTGAAGGCCACAATTGTAAGGCACAGAATTTTTAGCAAAGGTTTACAGTGTGATGTAACTGAAATTATACATTGAAAAATACCTTGATTGTCAGTTGAGTCTTTCATCTGTTTGAATACCATGATAGGCTCACTTCTATCATGTGTAAATCACAAAACTTTTTTTTAAAAAGTTGCATTCTCAGGTTAACTGTAACAATTGGTGTTAGCTAGACAATACGTTGAAGGTGTTAGCCCCCTGTGTTCTCTGTCTATGACCTGATGTTTAGATTGATTCCAATCTAAAAAGTGAGAAAACACTTTTACATGAATTCATGCAGTTTTTGAGCAAAGTACAATGTAACTCTGCAAGTACAAATTCACCCCACAAAATATATGGATATGTGTGCATGTGGGTCTTTGTGTGCGTGTGTGTGTGTGTCTGTCTGAGTTGGAGGGTTGTGAGTGTGAGAGAGAGTGTATATGTGTGTGTATGTGAGTGTAGAGTGTCTTATTCTGTGAGGGGGGGCATGTGTGAGTGTGGGATGTGTGTGTCTGTAAGGGTGTGTGTGAATGTCTTTGCGCGTGTCTGTGTATATGTGTGCCTGTATGTATAGGAGTGCCTGTGTGTGTGTGTATGTGGGGGTGTGTAGGAGAGTCTGTGTGTGTGTTATGCAACTTTTAAAAAAAAAATTGTGATTACACGTAAAGGAAATGAAATGATCACGGTATTCGAACAGATGAAAGATTCAACAATCAAGGTATTGTCAACGGGGGTGGTACCAGGGGACTGGAGAGTGGCAAATGTTGTGCCCCTGTTCAAAAAAGGGAATAGGGATAACCCCGGGAATTACAGGCCAGTTAGTCTTACTTCTGTGGTAGGCAAAGTAATGGAAAGGGTACTGAGGGATAGGATTTATGAGTATCTGGAAAGACACTGCTTGATTAGGGACAGCCAGCATGGATTTGTGAAGGGTAGGTCTTGCCTTACAAATCTTACTGAATTCTTTGAGAAGGTAACCAAGCATGTGGATGAGGGTAGAGCAGTGGATGTAGTTTACATGGATTTTAGTAAGGCATTTGATAAGGTTCCCCATGGTAGGCTTATGCGGAAAGTCAGGAGGCATGGGATAGAGGGAAATTTGGCCAATTGGATAGAAAACTTGCTAACCGGTTGAAGTCAGAGAGTGGTGGTAGATGGTAAATATTCAGCCTGGAGCCCAGTTGCAAGTGGAGTTCCGCAGGGATCAGTTCTAGGTCCTCTGCTGTTTGTAATTTTTATTAATGACTTGGATGAGGGAGTCGAAGGGTGGGTCAGTAAATTTGCAGATGATACGAAGATTGGTGGAGTTGTAGATAGTGAGGAGGGCTGTTGTCGGCTGCAAAGGGATTTAGATATGATGCAGAGCTGGGCTGAGGAGTGGCAGATGGAGTTCAATCCTGCCAAGTGTGAGGTTGTCCATTTTGGAAGGACAAATAAGAATGCAGAATACAGGGTTAACGGTAGGGTTCTTAGTCAGGTGGAGGAACAGAGGGATCTTGGGGTCTATGTACATAGATCTTTGAAAGTTGCCACTCAGGTGGATAGAGCTTGTAAGAAGGCCTATGGTGTATTAGCGTTCACTAGTAGAGGGATTGAATTCAAGAGTTGTGAAGTGATGTTGCAGCTGTACAGGACTTTGGTTAGGCCACATTTGGAGTACTGTGTGCAATTTTGGTCGCCTCACTTTAGGAAAGATGTGGAAGCTTTGGAGAGGGTGCAGAGAAGATTTACCAGGATGTTGGCTGGAATGGAGAATAGGTCGTATGAGGATAGGTTGAGAGTGCTAGGCCTTTTCTCGTTGGAACGGCGAAGGATAAGGGGTGACTTGATAGAGATGATCAGAGGAATAGATAGAGTAGACAGTCAGAAACTTTTTCCCCCGGTACAACAGAGTGTTACAAGGGGACATAAATTTAAGGTGAAGGGTGGAAGGTATAGAGGAGATGTCAGGGGTGGGTTCTTTACCCAGAGAGTGGTGGGGGCATGGAATGCGCTGCCCATGGGAGTGGTAGAGTCAGAATCACTGGTGACCTTTAAGCGGCAATTGGATAGGTACATGGATGGGGTGCTTAAGCTAGGACAAATGTTCGGCACAACATCGTGGGCCGAAGGGCCTGTTCTGCGCTGTATTGTTCTATGTTCTATGTTCTATGTATGTTTCAATGTATAATTTCAGTTACATCACACTGTAAATTTTTGCTATAAATTCTGTGCCTTACAATTGTGTCCTCCACAATCACCTGATGACGGAGCGGCGCTCCGAAAGCTAGTGTGCTTCCAATTAAACCTGTTGGACAATAACTTGGTGTTGTGTGATTTTTAACTTTAAAAATTATGTTAGCTAGGTCATCAAGGGAACTTCCAGTTTTATTTTGAACAGTGTTCCAGGTTAATTTCCATCCATTTAAACTGCTAGGCATGGACTGATTTAGCATCTCAAACACTGGTGCCTTTGACATTTCTTCAGTCATGCACTGAAATCATAAATGTTAGTTCTGTTCATACCACAGACATGTGCAGCTTCATTTTTGTCAGGTTTGCAAAAACATGACTACTACATACTGTGACGTTGCATCATTATAAAAATTTATGTGCAAGAGATTACAGCATATAGGATTATTTGCGTTCTTGTACATTTGAGTTATGATAGTACATAAAATGTTGGGGGAGGAACAGTAAAATTGGGAAAATTGAGAAATAAAGGAACCAAGACCCTTTATTAAGTTCTGTTGCTACCACATTTCACAGACCTGCAATGGGGAATTTGTCTCACATTTGTCTTGGGTAACTATTGCTGTTGTCAAGAGATAAGGTAATTCCATCTGTTTCCTGTTTCCAAAGGTCATGATAAACTAACATGTAGCAGACCATGTGCTCAGAATTTATGATTTAAAAAACCATACTATACAATTAATAGTTAATTGGCCCTAATAATTTTGCTATGGTGTTGCTATGAAATAATTAAAATTTTTTTAAAAAGCATTATCTAAATGGTGATAAATCACCCACAGCACAGTCTCACCAAATTTAGATACATTTCTATAGAATTATATTCTATCTCAAGGGGAGTCAAGAAAGGAACTGACTACTTGAAATAAGTAAGCCATGTCTAGCCAGAGTGTGTAACTGAGAAGACCTAATCAATTTTGAAGAAACTTTTGGAGATTTTATTTGCAACTAACATATGGAAAATATAAATGTAATTAATGCTTTTTGTACGTAATTGCCATTTTAATTTAGATTGATATTCATATTCTTCTGGCTAATATATATGCACTGCTCCCTAGTTGTACTGTTCAAATTGTCTAGATTTACTTACACATTTTCATTGCAGTGGATGGTGGTGACAATGGGTTATTTGGTTCTTTAAAACATTCTTGCATACATCAAAATTCACAATTATATCTAAGAAACTTGAAAAAGTCTGCACAAAGAAGAACTTGTGCTTAAGGCATGAGTAACATAAAAATAACATATCCGCCAATTTTAAAAAAAAGTAACTGAAGGGTAAGGTGAGAGGGATAAGCGCATTACAAATGTCAAACTCCAAAAGCATTTTATCCACAGAACACCAAACACTGTCAGAAAAAGTCAGGATAGCATGATTCACAATTGCTAAATTTCACCAGATGATTCACTAGATCTTCTGCCAGGAATACCATATCTTCAAGAAGAACGTCCAGAATCAGAAAGCCGTAGACACACTTATTCCATCTTCAAAACACTGGCTGTTTTTTGAATGAGATATGTAAAATAAATTGGAATGTTTTGAGTCACATTATTTTGAGCAATTGCATTTAAATAGAATCTTTAATTTTTGTTTTGCAACATGTTAATAGACAGAACCTTAACCCTGAAAAACTGGTGGGTTGCAGTTATGTTAAAATTCAACAGTAGGGGGATCCAAGATGGTGGTGATCTGAATGGGCTGCTTTGCTGGACTCTGCAGCACAGCACAAGCAAAACATTGCTTTAACCCACCCCACTCAAACCACCTTGCTCAATCTAAACGCTGAAATAGCCATAGAATCTTTATCAATCACCTTTTTTGTTGAGTGGAAATGACAAAAAAACAGAGAAAATGTGAGTAAGTCCAAACTGGAGGCATTAAGTTCGTCTGCAGCCATGGACACCCCCCTACCAGTGGACCTCATTACTCACCAAGCTCTTATAGCAAAGCTTACGAAGCTGCACAAGAAACTCGAAGGCAGGATTGAAGAAACGTCGAACAGTAAGTTGAACCTGCTGTCTGCCATAATTCAAAAATATAATCAGCAGCTTGAAGACCTCAAGAAGAGTATAGATATTGTCGAGCACCAAACCACAATGGCAGAGACCATGATTGATTCATCCAAAGATTGGATCTAAGCCCTTGAAAAGCAGGTCTGTAACTTAACTGATCAAGTTGACAATCTCGAGAATAGCAGCAGGAGGAAAATGTTAGTATCGTCGGTCTACTGGAGGGGATGGAAGGTGGTCAGCCAGTGAAATCGTTTGAGGACTCGCTGCCATGATACCTCAAATTAGAAGTCAAAACGGGGCAGGTGAAAATCAAAATTGAACGAGCTCACCGGGTCATGGCACGAAAGTCAGGTCCGGACCAGTGTCTTCGCCCTGTCCTGGTGTGATTTCACAGCTATGGGGACAAACAAAGAATCATGGAAGCCTCGAGAACCCAGCCAAAAGATCCAAAGGCCCTAGTTCACAAGGGCTCCAGAATTATGTATTTTCAGGAATTCTCAGCGGTGGTGGCCCGCTAAAGAAAATCTTATGATGATATTAAGAAAATATTAAGGGAGCTCGGGATCCAATGTTCTTCAAGGTACCCAGTGGTGCTTTGGTTTACTTTCAATGGATCCACACATTCATTTGACTCTCCAGAGAAAGCAAAAAGATTTTGTGGACGTGTTAAATTAGATTGGATGATTTAATGAATACAGGCAATAAAGATTTTATTAAAGAAAGACTTGTTTGGTTTCACTTTATTTCTCCCTCTTTTCATTTTTTTTCTCTATTCTCTGGTATTAAACAGCATTAAATTATACTTGAGGATGGGCAGAGTACTCACTTTTAACTCCTTTGTTAATTCTACCTTTTTTTTGCTTGTGTCTGTGGTGCGACTCTAGCTAGGAGTTAGGAAGAAGTTTACGATGGCTAGGTGCCTACTTATGGGCAGTTCAAGTCTGTGTTTTGTATTCAGCTGCTGTGGTTGCCATATTGGCAATGGGCTGAGGACACATTTTTGGGATGTTTAGGTACCCCCTTTGGGCAGGGGGTAAGTTCCCTTTTTCAGCACTATTGCCACTTTGTATTTTGATTTGTGTTTTGGTTCTTGTATATAGTTTTTGTAAGTTTTGAAGGTTTAGTAATTGTAGTTACTTTAATCTTTGTAATTTTTATTTTCTGTGGCCTTACTTTCACAGAGGCTTGACGATTTCTGATTTGAGTTCTTCCACTCTGGATTTCAAATGTTACAACAGAGTGTTATGGCCAATGAGATGCTTAAATGGTGTACCTGGAACATCAAGGCGAGCCATTCACCAGTCAAGAATGAAAGCTACTTTCAAGCCTTAAAAGGGAAGGGTGGATATTGCCCTACTGCAGGAGATGCACCTGGATGATAAAGGGTATTTGAAATTACAACAGAGTGGGTTTACTTCTCATCTTTCAACATTAGGAGAGGAGAGGCCATACTTGTGAGGAAGAATTTCTCATTTAAGTTACTGGATTGTATTGAAGACATACACAGGAGGTTCATAATTCTCAAATCCTCGATATATGGAGAAGAATACAGTATTTTAAATGTTTACTGTCCCCCGGCCTACCCCCTTAGATTCCTGGTAGATTCATTTTCCAAACTCATTAACATTACATCCTGACAAATTATCATGCTGTCTTGTGTTCCCCACAGTAGCCAAAATGCCCAAAAACCCCCCAATACCCTTTTTACAATCTAAACAATTAGTGGATCTATGTGTAGAACTAGGATGTCTGAAGGCATCTCCACCCCGCAGCCGGGGATTTTACATTCTTCTTTATCCCACACAGGTGCCACACCAGGATTGATTTCTTCCTAACCCCTGCAGCACTCTTGGATTCAGTGGCATCCTGTACAATTTGGGATACTACGATCTCTGATCATACAGCAGTGTATACTTATTAGTTAAGATTAAGGGCAATGTAACAGGTCTAGGATATTGGCAAATGGATCCCTTCATTCTTAATCTTCCACCTGGGAACCCTCCAACCACAAGGGATGAACTCAGATTTCTCCAATTTCCTCATTTCCCCTCCCCCCACCTTGTCTCAGTTGATTCCCTCGAACTCAGCACCACCCTCCTAACCTGCAATCTTCTTCCTGACCTCTCCGCCCCCACCCCACTCCAGCCTATCACCCTCACCTTGACCTCCTTCCACCTATCACATCTCCATCGCCCCTCCCCAAAGTCCCTCCTCCCTACCTTTTATCTTAGCCTGCTGGACACACTTTCCTCATTCCTGATGAAGGGCTTATGCCTTTATTCTTAAGGATAGTAAGTTCACAGAGTATTTTTCCAATGAATTCAGAGTTTTCCTAGCCATTAACTCAGACTCAGCCAGCAACTTGTCCATTCTCTGGGAAACCGCTAAAGCTTATGCCAGAAGGATAATTATTTTCTAATCTGCCAGTAAGAAGTGGCAGAAGGAAGAGAACAACGCTTGTTTGAAATACGGTTGAAGGCAGCCGAGAAGGCATATTTTAATAGAACTCAGTGGCTAAACAATAAACTGGGCAAGTGCTTTGCATACCTTGCCAGGAAAAAAAGTGCCATTACCTCAATCAGGGAAGGGACATTTTACCTGTGACTCGAAAAAGATTAACATAGCATTTTTGAGATTTTACTGAAGGCTGTGAGGATGGACAGGTTAGGATGCAGTCTTTTTTTAAGAACCTGCATCTTCCAGGTGTCACCCCTGAGCAAGAATCTTTCCTTCATGGCCCATTGTCAGTGCAGGAGACTGTGAAGCAGCTTCAGAGTGGAAAGGCACCCGGTCTTGGCAGGCTTTTTTAGATTAGATTTGGACTGTGGGAGGAAACCGGAGCACCCAGAGGAAACCCACGCAGACACGGGGAGAATGTGCAAACTCCACACAGACAGTCGCCTCAGGCTGGAATTGAATCTGGGACCCTGGTGCTGTGAGGCAGCAGTGTTAACCACTGAGCCACCCCAAATGAATGAATTTTATAAAGAATTTATGAACAAACTGTCAGGACTGATGCTTAACATGTTCAATTACTCATACAGTCATGACTGCCTCCCACCACCCTTCAGAGAAACTAACATATCTCTTATTCTTCAGAAAGGGAAGACCCCAGAGGACTGTGCCTCCTATAGTCCGGTCCATGCCCCCTTCCACCCACACTTCCCTCCCAGCACCTTCCCCTGCCACCGCAGGAATTGCAAAACCTATGCCCACACCTCCCCCCTCACCTCCGCCCAAGGTCCCATAGGAGCCTTCTACATCTATCAAAGCTTCACCTGCACTTCCACGCATCATTTATTGTATCCGTTGCTCCCAATGCAGTCTCCTCTACATTGGGGAGTCAGGACGCCTACTCACAGAGCATTTCAGAGGATATCTCCGGGACACCCACACCAATCAACCTCACTGCTGAATGCTTCAACTCCCTTCCCACTCCACCAAGGACATGCAGGTCCTGGGTCTCCTCCAGCATCGCTCCCTCATCCCCCAAAGCCTGGAGGAAGAATGCCTCGTCTTCCACCTCGGGACCCTCCAATCCCAGGGCATCAATGTGGATTTCACCAGTTTCCTCATTTCCCCATCCCCCACCTTATCCCAGTTCCAACCTTCCAGCTCAGCACTGTCCTAATGACCCGTCCCATCTGTCCATTTTCCATCCCAACTATCCACTCCTATGTTGCATTCTCAACTACCTTCCCCCCTGTACAACCACCACCCTGCCCCCCTACCCCATTTATCTCTCCACCCTGAGGTTCCCAGCCTCATTCCTGATGAAGGGCTTTTGCCTGAAACGTTGATTTTCCTGCTCCTCGGATGCTGCCTGACCTGCTGTGCTTTTCCAGCATCACACCATTGACTCTAATCTCCAGCATCTGCAGTACTCACTTTCACCTGTGCCTCCTATAGGCCCATCTCACGTTTAAATGTTAATTTCAAAATCCTGTCTAAGACCCTTGCACTAAGGCTGGAAACTGTGCTGCCCTCTAATATCAAAGGGACCAGATGGCTTTATAAAGGGCTGCAGATCTTCCAACAATGTTATGATCCAAGCATGCCAACAACAAGCTGTACAGGGATTAGTGGTCTCGCTGGATACAGAGAAGGCGTTCGATCGGGTTGAGTGGCCGTACCTCTTCTATACTTTAGAATGACTTGGCTTAGGCAAAACCTTTATTAAGTGAGTAAAGGTCCTTTATAGTGACCCTGGACGTGGTTCTCACCAATGGTGTTCGATCAAGTAATTTCAAAACACTTCGGGGCAGTCAACAAGGCTGTCGCCTCTCGCCATTGATTTTTACATTGGTGATTCAGCCACTGTCAGAGGCCATTCGTAGGGACCCCAATTTATCTGCCCCAGAAGTGAGATTAAAGTTACACAAGACTATATGGTATGTGGATGATATCCTTATCTTTCTGTCAAACCCAGCAGTTTCGGTATCTCATTTGATACAATGTATCAATTTGTTTGGTGCCTTTTCAGGCTACAAGATCAATTGTGCAAAATCGGAGACCATGCCTAGGGGGGTCTCCGAAAAATACCTGACGTTGAGGATGGATCTCATTTTCCTTTTAAGTGGTCACGGGGGGGTGGGTTCCTTTATTTAGGTATATTTATCACTCCCATCTTTGATCAGCTGTTTAAAGCTAACTTTACCCACTTATTTGACAAAATCAAACAAGATCTCAGAAGATGGGAAGTTAAAAATCACACAACACCAGATTATAGTCCACCAGGTTTAATTGGAAGCACATGCGTTCGGAGCACCGCTCCTTCATCAGGTCATTGTGGAGGACACAATGTAAGACACAGAATTTATAGCAAAAGTTTACAGTGTGATGTAACCGAAATTATACATTGGAAAATACCTTGATTGTTTGTTGAGTCTCTCATCTGTTAGAATGACCATGATAGTTTCACTTCTTTCATGTGTAAATCACAAAACTTTTTTTAAAAGTTACATTCTCGGGTTAACTGTAACAATTGGTGTCAGCCAGATAAGATGTTAAGATGTTGAAGGCGTTAGCCTGCTGTGTTCCCTGTCTGTGCCATAATGTTTAGACTGATTCTAATCTAAAAGGTGAGTTAACAGAGTCTTACATGGATTCATGCAGTTTTTGAGCAAAGTACGATGTAACTCTGCAAGTACAAATTCACCCCACAAATGTATATGTGTGTGTGTGTCTGTCTGTCTGGGTTGAGGGGAGTATATATGTGTGTGTGCGAAAGTGTTAAGTGTCTAGGTCTGTAAGAGGATGCATGTGTGGCTGTGGGAGTGTGCGTGTCTGTAGGGGTGTGTGTGTCTGTGATGTTGGGTTCTGGGTTTCTGTGAGAGAATGTATATGTGTGCGCGAGTGTAAAGCGGTCTAAGTCTGAGGATGCATGTGTGAGTGTGTGAATGTCTGTGTGCGTGTATGTGTATACGTGTGTCTGTGTGTGTATAGGAGTGTCTGTGTGTCTGTGTCTGTGTGTGTGTATAGTGCAATGGTGGTCACGTGTAGTGTGACATGAACCCAAGGTCCTGGTTGACGCCCTCCCTTTGCGTTACGGAATTAGCTATCAGCCTCTGCTCGGCCACTTTTCACTGCTGTCTGTCCCAAACTCCGCCTTGGAGGATGGTCACTCAAAGGTCTGAAGTTGAATGTCCAGGACCGCTGAAGTGTTCCGCAAGTGGGAGGGAACACTCCTGTCTGTTGATTGTTGTGCGGTGCCCATTCATCCATTGCCGCAGCCTTTGCTCGGTTTCACCAATGTACCATGCCTCAGGGCATCCTTGCCTGCAGCGTATCCTTACGCTGGGCATCCTTATACTGCAGGCAAGGCATGGTACTTGGATACAGACTCATCCATCATGCCAATAAGTGTTTTATGTAGCCATGACAGCAGTGTTTATTGAAACTAACACCCTAAGATGAAGAATTATGAACATATGAACATGTGCAAGTTAATGCTCTTGATGATCCTGAGTTATTGTCTTGTCACGCTGAGCCGTATTATTTATTTATATGTATATGTACATGAGTGTAGGTCTTTTTTTTATATTGTTTTGTTTTGTATTGTTTTTGGTTTAATGTAATTATAAAAATCCCTTTTTCAATGAAAATATCTTTTAAAAATAAATGCAAAAAGTTTGAAAACTTCCTGTGCCTGCAAACTTCCTCCAGAAGGTTTAACAAAATGCATTGAAAGTCTAGACTGCGTGGGGATTAAAACAACACTTGAAAATGGAAAACATACAAACATACACAATGAATTCTCAACATCCTAAGATTTTCAATTACACTTTGTAATAGATTCTAATTAAGATTAGATTACTTACAGTGTGGAAACTGGCCCTTCGACCCAACAAGTCCACACCGACCCGCCGAAGCGCAACCCACACAGACCCATTCCCCTTCATTTACCCCTGCCCCTAACACTACAGGCAACTTTAGCATTTTTGGACTGTGGGAGGAAACTGGAGCACCCGGAGGAAACCCACGCAGACACGGGGAGAATGTGCAAACTCCACACAGTCAATCGCCTGAGGTGGGAATTGAACCTGGGTCTCTAACGCTGTGAGGCAGCAGTGCTAACCACTGTGCCACCGTGCTGCCCATGGGAAAATAAATATAACATTACAGTTCAGCAACAATAACACATGTAAAATTGCACTATCGACATGTTGCAGCAATCAACATCTGAGTAATTTCTCTATGCATTACCAAATCCAAATTAGAAACTGTGAAGTGTGTTGACTTTTTTTATTCATTCATAGGATGTGAGCATCTCCGATGAACTCAATATTTGTTACCCATGTATATTATGGTTAAAACTGGAATTGAACCCATATAACTCATTCTGCCATACTGATTCTATGATGTACCTTCTAATAATATTGATACTTTGTGCTGCAAGTGGTAGGGTTGAAGTTTCCATACACGACTCTCCACAGTCGAGAGTGTGTTGCTGGAAAAGCATAGCAGGTCAGGCAGTATCCGAGGAGCAGGAGAATCGACATTTTGGGCTGGAGTCCTTCATCAGGAATGACCTGCTGCACTTTTCCAGCAACAAACTCTCGACTGATCTGCAGACCTCACATTTTCCTAGTTGATGACTCTCCACAGACTAAGCCCTTGACCAATTTAATCAGAAAAATTAATGTCCAATGTCGGTTACTTCATCAAAGAATGGAAATACAAAAGGTGAGTCACATAGTTCTCTTCCAAACCACATAGTTGGAAAGCAGTAGTGAACACGAGTGTTCATAGAATCCCTACAGTTTGTAAACAGGCCCTTCGGCCCAACAAGTCCACACTGACCCTCAGAAGAGCAACCTACCCAAACCCATTTCCCCTACCCTCTATTTACCTCTAACTAATACATCTAATCTAATTCCCTATAATTCAGAAATGCTTTGATGAATGATTAAAGGAGGGAACGTGGGTTCTTGGCGAATAACATGACTTTTTAAAGAAGCAATAAAAGTAAGAGGAAAGAAAAACAGAACGTGACTGTTTTAAAAATTTAATCTTCTTGCCAATCTGGAGGATAATAATAATTCTCATAATATCCTGTAGGTGGAGTACCTCATTGTGGCTATTATGCTTAATTTTATCCTAAATGCACGAAAAAGTTATATTTTGGTTATTATGCTTTTCTGAAAACGGTTGTAGCACAGGAAACTCACTACATCAATCTTGGTTTTTCCCTATTCTTACTCAATTTTACTAAGTAAAATTATCATTTTATTTACAGTTTAATTATTTTGCATTTTTGACAGATTGCCAAAGCAGACAATCAAGGAAAATGCAAGGAAAGTGCATTAGAATTGTAATATCTCAATGTCAGAAAACAGCTTGTATTCTGAGCCTGAAGAAAAGTGGTTCATTGATTTGATGCAGCTCTGAAAGTACCAAATAATCTAAATTTAGCAAGTTTATGGTTGTAGCTAATATGGTATTTGGAGTTTAAAACTAACTTGGTAGAGATGTGGAAACCAGGATATGATACTGCAGAGGAATACCAAGGTGCACAAAATATTGGGAAGACAGACAGCATTTGAATAGGAAATAGTAAGGTATCATGTAGGATCAATGTAAGGGGGAAAAAAATAAAATCTAAATTAGGGGTACTACACATTGATATAAATATACAAATGTGGTAAATATGATTTGAGAGTTGCAGGCACAGATAACCATGTGAAAATATGATGTTGAGGCAAGAAAAGAAACCTAGCTCAAAATAAAGGCAGAACTGAGCATTAAATATTCTTACAATTTACAATTCTTACAAGAGGTTTGGAAAAGAGAGAGAAAAACGAAATGATGAGGAATAGCAACAGTTATTGAGGAGAATATTGCAAAGCAGCAGGGAGAGGATGTTCTGGAGGGATCAGAACAGAATCTCTTCAGCTTGAGTTAAAGAAAACAAAACAAAATAACGTAGTTCAGTGCAGTCCATGGCAAAGAGTTTAAGGAAAGTATGGAAAATTGAGATCTATGGTGATATTATAATGCAAAATTTAATTATCGAACTACAGACTGGCTCAGTAGTAGCATAAAGCATTGGGTGGGAAAAATCCCCTAGAGTGTGTTCAGAAGAATGTCCAACAACAGCATGTTTCCAACAAGAAGGAAATATTGCCGGACTGCGTTTTGGGAATGAGGTAGGCCAAGTGGATAAAGTCTCTGTCTGTGAAAATTTAGGAAGCTCCAAAAGGGTTACATTAATCATGCAATAGGATAAAGGGCAGTCCCGAGTAATAATAACCAACTTGGGAAAAGCTAACTTCAATGAGGGAAGAACGGATCTGGTCTGGATAAATTCTAATCAAAGATTGGCTAGCAAAGCTCCCTGGATAACAAAATTTATAATGAAGTAGAAAATAATCTGCTTACAACACATCAAATGACAAGTAGGCTGAATATAAAGGGCTTGAATGGAAATTGAAGATGTATACAAGAAAAGTAAAAAAGGATGGAAACTAACATAAAAGGAAATTCAAACATTTTCCATTGGGATAGGAATAATATAAGGGTGGTAAAATGAAAGTGTGATCATTAAGGATCACATGGAGACAGATGTCATGACTGAGGTACTTAACAAATAATTTATAGTTATGTTTACTAAAGCAGAAGAAGTTGCATGTCATTGTAAGCAGGAAGGTATTCAGACACTTCAATGATTAAAAATTGATTAGGAGATATTCAATAAACTATCTGTACTTAAACTTACTTAAGTTTTCAAAGATACTGACGTAAGTGATAGGAATTGTTTTACTAATTCATGGGATGTGGGCTTCACTAGTTTCGCTAGCTATTATTATCCATCCCTAATTGCCCAGAGGGCAGTTAACCAACAACCATATTACTGGAGTCTGGAGTCACACGCAGGCCTGACAAGGTAAAGATAGTAGATTTGAGGACCAGCACAAATCCCAGGAGGACTCCAGCATTACATCCTTTCCATCAAAGATCTAGGTATGCACTGTTTCCTGCTAGCCAATTAATTGTCTAACTATGCTACTAAGTCATCTCTTACACCACAAACTTTTATTTTCTGCAATAACTTTACATTTGGCACTTCATCAAATTCCTTCTGGAAATCTTAGTACAGGGCATCGACAGGCTGCCCCTTATGCACAAGACATGTGACTATTTCAAAGAACTCCAGGAAATTGTAGAGCTGGAGGAAGTCGGTGAGGTCCTTAACAAGTACTTTGGATCTGTATTCACAAATGAGGGCATTGTGGATGGCGAGTCTTGGAAATGATATGTTAATATTCAATGTCGATATAAAAAGTAGGTGATGTTGGGTATTTTGAAAAAGCATTAATGTAGATAAGTCCCTACTACCTAAAGGATATATCCCAGAATGCTGAGGGAGGCAGAGATGGAATTGCTGGGGCTTTGTATGAATCTTTGCATCTTCTTTAGTCACAGGAGAGGTCCCAGAGGACCAAAGAATAGCCAACATTCTTCTTTTGTTTAAGAGGAGCAACAGGGATAATCCAGGATATTACAGGCAGGTGAACCTTACGTTAGTGATATGGAAATTATTGGAGAAGATGCTTAGGAATAGGATTTACTCATATTTGGAAAAATGTGGTCTTATCAGCAACAGGCAGCATGGTTTTGTGTGAGGAAGATCGTATCTCACAACTTGATTGAACTTTTTCAGTAAGTGGCAAAGATGACTGCTGAGGGCAGGGCAGTGGATGTTGTCTACATGGACTTTGGCAAGGCCTTTGACAAGGTTCGCCATGGCAGACTGATACAAAAGGTGAAGTCACATGGGATCCATAGTGATCTGGTAAGATGGATACTGAACTGGCTTAGTCATAGAAGATAGCAAGTAGCAGTGGGTGTTTTTCAGATTGGAGATCTGTAGCAAATGGCATTCTGAAGGGATCATGTAGGTGGCTTGATTAGAAGATTTGCATGTGACACAAAGATTGGGGGAGGTACAAATAGTAAGGAGGATTGCCAGGAAATATAGTAGGATGTAGATAAACTAGGGCTTGGGGGAATAAATGGCAAAAGGGAGTTTAACCTGGACAAATGTGAGGTGATGCATTTTGGGAGACCCAATGAGGGAAAGTATAATGTAAATAACAGAACCTTTAATAGCATCAACATATGGATGGATCTAGGAGTACAGATCCACGGTATCCTGAAAGTGGTAACTCAATTATTAGGTGGTCAAGAAGACATATGGCATGCTTGCCTTCGTCTGGGCATAGACTATAAAAGTTAGCAAGTCATGTTGCACCAGATAGAACTTTAGTTCGGCCACATTTGAAATATTGCATATAGTCCTAGTCGCCACACTATCAGAAAGATGTGAAGGCTTTGGTGAGAACACAGAAACAGTTTACTAGGATCTTGCCTGATTTTGTGCGTATTATTTATGGGGACAGATTGGACAAATGTGGTTTGTTTTCAAAACGGGGTGACCTGATAGCAGTTTATAGAATTATAAGAGGCATGGATAGGACGGATAGTTGGAGGTTATTTTCCCCAGGGTGGAAATGTCAATTACTAGGGTACATAGGTTTAAGGTAAAAGGTATGATTAGATTCCCTACAGTATGGAAACAGGCCCTTCAGCCCAACAGGTCCACACCAACTCTCCAAAGAGTAACCCACCCAGACCCATTCCCCAATCCGATATTTACCCCTGACTAACGCACCGAACATTATTGGCAATTTAGCATGACCAATTCACTTGACCTGCACATCTTTCGATGGGTTTATAAGAGATGTCAGAGGCACAGTTTTAACACAGTGTACCTAGAATGCACTGTAAGAGAAGGTGTTGGAGGTGGATACAATAGCAACTTTTAAGAGTCATCTTGACAGATATATGAATAGACATGGAATAGAGGGATATAGCAATGTAGAAGCAGAAGTTTTTTAGCTTAGAAAGGCATCATGTGCTGATGCGGTCAAGGTAGGCCAAAGGGCATTCTCCTGTGCTGTAGTGCACATTGCCCTCACCACTTATGCCAATTTGCACATGGTTTAGGTAATAATCCAGAGATTATTTTTGAAGTTCAGTTTTCTAAACTATTGCTTATCTCTTATACTCATAATTATATCCAAACCACACATCCTTGTCACATCATCCCAATGCCCACCCTTAAATATGTTTTAATTATATAATAACATTTTTCACTTTCATTGCCTTTGATATATTTTATTAATTTTACCATCAAATTTTATACTATGTGAAAATTGAAAAATAGAAAATTGTTTAACCACTTATCCGAGATCTGTTAAATACATAAATCCTTTTTCTGTAGTGGAGCATGAACCAATTTCAATTAACTCCAATGAACTTACCTCTGTCTCTTGACTGCCTGCCATAAGGGACCTTTTCTCACCTTATTTTAATATCAAAAATCTACTTTATTCATTTAAAAACATACATGGTCACAAACACAATTCAGTTCTGCATAGAATCATATGAAAAAGCAAGCAATGAAGTTTGACTCTATTCAACAAACAAACCAAAGGCATCACTTACTTAGGTAAGATTATATTTATATATATTTGAGGTATTAGGCAAGTCCAATAACAGAACAGATGCCAATTTAATTTTGCGGGAAGACCTTAGACTGTCGTCTTTCCCTAAGCAGTTGCCCCCAAGCTTTAGTGCATCCTTCAGCACATTGTTTTGGACCTAGGAATGTGCCAGTCTGAGCACTCGGTCAAGATCAACTCCTTGTTCTGGAAGGCCGATGTGTTTCGTGCAGAGCATCCTTCACCGATTTGATGGTTCTCCAGGCACAGATGACATTTGTCTCAGCGTACACTCTGGGGACCAGACCATAGAATACAGAGTACTGCATCACAGAGCTGCTCGAGACGAACCTCAACAATAACCATTGCATCTTTTTCCAGATTTATCTTGCAAAAGCACGTTTCAGGAAGATGTATGACAGTCTCTAATCCCACACAGCCACTTCGAGGGCAGCAGGCAATGGTGCAGATAGACCAGGCATACAAAAAGGGTTTCATAAGAACATAAGAAATAGAAGCAGGAATAGGACATCGGACTCCCCAAGCTTACTCCGACATTCAATAAGATCATGGCTGTACTTTTAGTGGACTCAGCTCTACTTACCTAGCAATTCCCTATAATCCCTAATTCCTTTACTGTACAAAAATCTTTCTTTGCCTTAAAAATATTTAACAAGGCAGCCTCAACTGCTTCACTGGGCAGAGAATTCTAGAGATTCACAACCCTTCAGGTGAAGAAGTTCTTCTACAAATGAGTGCTAAATCTGCTCCCCCTTATTTTGGGACTATGACCCCTAGTTCTAGTTTCACCTGCCCATGGAAAGAACCTCCCTGCTTCTATCTTATCTATTTCCTTCATAATTTAATATGTCTCCATATGATTCCCCCCTCATTCTTCTAAATTCCAACAAGTACAGGCCCAATCTACTCAATCTCTCCTCATAAGCCAATTCTCTCAACTCCAGAATCAATCTAGTGAACCTCCTCTGCATCCCTCCAGTGCCAGTACATCATCTCACAAGAAAGGAAACCAAAACTATACACAGTATTCCAGGTGTAGCCTCACCAGCAACCCTATACTACTGCAGCATAACCTCCCTGTTGTTTTTTAAAATATATTTTTATTTAAAAAATAGATTTTTTAATATTACAACAAATACAAAACAATACAATTCAAAACAGTAAAAAAAACAACTCAAATAAAAAACACCCAACCCACCCTCATGTACAAATGTATAAACATATATAGAAAAATACAGAATAAAAAAAGACAAACTAGCTATTTAACTAAAGAAATAAATAATAACCAACAACAAACTAATAAATAGCAATAGTACAGCTCAGCCAAACAAGACATTCATATGTTCACAGTTCCTCCACCCCAGATAATAGACTGGGGAAACACAAACGTTACGGCTATATAAAAGCCCTTGTTAGTGTGGTAGATATATCTGTGTTCAAGTAGTCCAACAAGAAATTTATAAAAATTTTCAGTGGTGCATAACACTTGTGAAAAAATCCAAGGGAATATGCTCCATAACAATTTTCTGCCAACCCAACAGGCCCAAGTGTTTTCAGATTCCCAACCTAGGAAGATATTCTTTCTTGCGCAGAAAGTGAGGATATTAAAAAGTTTTTTCTTATGAGCATCTGCAGGGAACACACTGGGCAGGCCCAGAAGAAGAGAAAACGGGCCATTCTCCACCCTTACACTCAAAATCCTCTCCATTGCACCTGCCACGGCACTCCAATATGTTTGGAGCCCACCACAGGACCAGAGACAGGGGTAAGTGTGCTCGTACAGACCTTACACTTGAGACATGTTGAAGATACCCCGATTTAAATTTTGACAAACGGTCCGGAGCCAAGTGGACTCTGTGGAGAATCTTCAACTGTAAAGCATGGCTCCTATTACAAATTGATATCTTTCTTGCGTTTTCCCAAATATCTGCCCATGCCTCTGAGAAAACGTCAACACCTAGCTCTCTCTCCACACCCTGCAGAGTCGATCGAACTCATCTGAGAGGCACCCCCCAATTGGTGATATAAAGTACTGACAGAAAGTGTACTCTTAGCACTGAGCACCTCCTTCTCTATGTTGGATTTATAAAGATCAGTCAAAAGTGTAGTCTTTTTTTGAATAAAATCCCTAACTTGAAAAAAACGAAAGAGGTCCCTATTAGATAGCTCGTATTTCCATACGAACTGATCAAAGAACATCAGTATGTCTCCCTCAAATAAATAGCCCAAGCAAGACACATCCTTAGCTGCCCAACTCTTAAAGCCTGAATCTGTCATCCCCGGTTGAAAGCCCAGCATGCCCACTAAAGGTGTAAAAGAAGATGTTTTGCCAATATTGCCTTCCCTTTGCTGAATTGTCCTCCATGCTTTAACAGTGATGACTATTGGGTTACAGCAATATTCTGTAACTGTCCTCATTTTGTCCAAAAACAGCAAACTGGTAAGGGGGCACCTTGTTTAGATTAGATTAGATTACTTACAGTGTGGAAACAGGCCCTTTGGCCCAACAAGTCCACACCGACCCGCCGAAGCGCAACCCACCCATACCCCTACATTTACCCCACTACGGGCAATTTAGCATGGCCAATTCACCTGACCCGTACATCTTTGGTCTGGGAGGCTTCAATATCTAACCATATTGACAGAGGATCCCCACAAGCCCAATCACTCACTTCGGGTAAAAGTGAGTTTAATTGGTAGTTTTTAATGTCTGGAAGGTCTACTCCCCCAATCTGTGAGGCAATTGCAGTTTAGCTAATTTAATGAGGAGCCTACGATGCTAAATAAAGGAGCTAAACCAGTTTGAATATTTACTGATTGAGAATCAAGGGGAGCATCCATATCGGGTATAGCAAACGGGGGAGAATATTCATCTTAGTAAGTGCTATCTGACCCAACCACGAGACCAGAAGTGCTTTCCATCTTTGAAGGTCTTGTTTAATTTTGTCAAATAATTGAACAAAATTGGATTTGAACAGCAGAACCAGAACTGGAGTAATGAATATGCCCAAATACACAAACCCTACTGTGACCACTTAAATGGGAACTGATGTTCGCCCTCAAGACCCAGCTCCTTCGTAAGACCACCCATAGGCATAGCCTCTGATTTTGCAAAATTAATCTTGTACCGTGAAAAAGCACCAAACACGGAGATGCATTGTATCTGGCGAGGCACTGAAACTGCTGGATTTGACAAAAAAATTAGGACATCATCCACATACAACCCTGAAATCTTATGTAATTTTGACCCCACTTTTGGAGCTGATATATTGGGATCCCCACGAAAGGCATCCGCCAATGGTTCAATTACCAACATAAAAAGCAATGGTGAAAGGGGACAGCCCTGCCGGCTGCCCCGAAAAATATTAAAATTGCTTGATCATACCTCACGTGTGATGATCACCGTAAAAGGGCCACTGTAGAGAACCTTTACTCATCTTATAAAGATTTTGCCTAAATCAAACCACTCCAGAGTATAGAAAAGGTACAGCCACTCAACTTAGTCAAATACTTTCTCTGCATTTAGAGAAATCACCAATCCCTGTATTGACTGTTGTTTACATGCTTGAATTACATTAAGAAGCCTCCTAACACTATTGGAGGACTTCTGATCCTTTATGAAGCTTGTCTGATCCTCTTAACAAAAGAAGGTAACACAGTCTCCAGCCTTAACGTGAGAGTCTGAGAGAGGATTTTAAAGTACACATTTAATAGTGAAATGGGTGTGTATGAAGCACAGTCTTCCGGGACCTTTCCTTTTTGAAGAATAAGAAAATATTGGCCTCTCTCAAAGATGGCAGGAGACAATCATGACTGTATGAATCATTAAACATATTGAACATCAGACCTGACAGTATATTTATAAATTCCTTATAGAATTTGCTGGGAAGTCTGTCAGGACTGGGCGCCTTTCCACTTTGAAGCTGTCTCACAGCTTCCTGCACTTCTGGCTCTGATAAGGGAGCATTGAGAAAGGTCTCTTGTTTGGGGGTCATGCCCAGGAGCTTCAGATCTTTAAAAAAAAGATTCCATTTTGGCCTGCCCCTCCTCACAATCCTCAGATTGGTATAACGTAGAGTAAAATCCCTGGAACACCACATTAATCTGTTTGGAGTCACATGTTAGGTTCCCAGACCCTTCCCTGATCGCCATAATGATCTGTGGGGCACTCCTTTTCCGAGCAAGATATGCTAAGTATTTGCCTGGCCTGTTACCATGCTCATATAACCTTTGCTTTGCAAACGCAAACTCCTTCTTTGCCGTCTGCATGAGCACGGAATTTAATGCAGACCGCAGTGTCGTAATCCTTTGAAGCTTGACCAACGAGGGTCTGTCAGAGTACGCCTTTTCGGCTGCCTTCAACCGTACTTTCATCAGATGTTACTGCTCATCCTTCTGCTGCTTCCTACTGGTGGAGTAGGAAATAACTAACCCCCGGCATAGGCTTTGGCAGTTTCCCAAAGGACGGATGGATTAGCAACCGAACCTGAGTTAATGTCTAGGAATGCCCAAAATTCCCTAGGGAAATACTCCACAAATTTATTATCCTTGAGGGTAAAGGGATCCATTTGCCAGTGCCTCAAAACCACTGTAACGTCCTTAACCTTAACAGGTACACTGGAGCATGATCAGAGATGGTAACATTATCAATTGTACGAGATGCCACCAAGTCCAGGATTGCCACAGGAGTTAAAAAAAAACAATCCTAGTGTAACATCTGTGTGAATTGGAGAAAAATGTAAAATCCCAGCCTGCAGGGTGAAGACACCTCCAGATGTCCACCAGCCCTACTCCACACACAGATCCACTGATTGCTTAGTTTGTCCAGAGGGTATCGAGGGACCTTTGGGCAACTGTCTACTGTATGATCCATGAGACAGTTAAAATCTCCCCCTATAATGATGTGCCGACACTCGAGACTTATCAGTTTAGAAAACGTATCTACCAAAAATTTAAGGGGATGAGCTGGAGGGCAATAAACATTTAAAACACCATATTCTTCCCCATTTATCAAAGCTTTAAGAATTACAAGCCTCCTGTGTGTGCCTTTAACACACTCTAGTAACTTTAATGGGAGATTCTTCCTAACCAATACAGCTATTCCCTTACTTCTGGTATTATTGATGAAAAATAAACTAGGTCAAAGCCATTCTGCTGTAATTTCAAATACTCCTTGTCATCCAAGTGTGTCTCCTGTAATAAAGCACTTTCTCCCTTCTAAGACTCAAGAGTACCTTCTTCCTCTTACTGCAAGTGACTTCCCTTGATATTGCAGGTACACCATTTAATCAAGTCATTAGCCATAACCTTCTGAATAACATTTAAATTCCAGAGAGGAGGAACTTGAACCACAAATCGCTGAGCTTTAGTGTCACATGATCCATTGAACATAAAAGCTACATAAACTAAAATCACTACCGTCAACAAACCTACAAAACTATTAAAAATTAAAAACAAAAACCAAAAAAAAACAAACCACCATATAAAGTACTAATGGCGCTGAATAGGGGAATTCATCCCCTGCCCAGAGGGCAACTACCCATCTTCACTTCTCCCAGCTAGAGCTGCACTGTGAACACAAGCAGAAAAGAAACACACCATAGAATACCAAAATGAATAAAATAAAAAGCTTTTAAAAGAAAAAGAAGGGGATAAATACCACATCCATCCTTTGGTATATCTTAATTCAGAAATTGAAAATGTACATCTCAACCATTGCTAAATATAGTTTAAACCAAATTATTATCAGTAGGAAGAAAAATAGAAAAACAAAGCTCGAACCAGGCTTCCTCTGTTTCTTTTACAAAACGACAGACATACCCAAACAACATTAGTATTTGTACATACTAAATTGTTCAGATTAGATTAATTTGTCCACAAAGTTTTTTGCCTTCTCTGACGTGTCAAAGAGATGTATGGATCCATCTAAGGTATTCTGAAGCACCGCCGGATTCCTCAGAGAGTACTGAGTCTCAAGCAACCTCAGTCTTCTCTTGACATCGTCATAAGATTTTCTTTTCTGGATCACCGCTGCTGAGAAGTTCTGGAAGAATATGATCTTAGACCCATTGTAAGTTAGGGCTTTCGGATCCTTCCCACAGATTGTGGAACCTTCCATGGCTCGCTCCTTATCCCTATAGTGATGGAACCACACCAGAAGAGGATGAGGACGTTGACGCGGACCCAATCTCCGTGCCATGACCCGGTGAGCCCTCTTGATCTTCAATCCTCCCATGCCAACCTCCAAGTTAAGAAATGTTGGCTGCCAGTCCTCAATAAATTTCGTAGGGCGTTCTCCTTCCTTATCTTCAGGCAGACCGATTATCTGAATGTTTTTTCTCCTACCCCTGATCTCCAGATCATCCACTTGGTAATGCAAATTATGGACCTGCGTCTCCAGGGCTTGGATTCCACCCTTGGATGAACCGGCATCAGATTCCAGCACTGTGATGCTATGCTCAACCTCATCCGATCTCTTTTGCATATCTTCCAGCTGCTGGTCATGCTTCTGCAGCATGATAGAGATTGGAGTCAGTTTCTCTTCTATCTGTTTCCCCAGGTTTCGTGAGCTCGTTCACCAGGGCCTGGAAAGTAATCGAGTCCGAGGATCCTGCAAACTGAGCTGCAGACCTGGCCTCAGATGCTCCTCCTCCTTTTGTCGGCATCTCTGGACAGGTGGAAACGCAGGTAAGTTAACTGTTAAAAGTTTCTGGAGTCTTCGTGATCTTTCTGGACTCCCAGGAGATCACAATGGTCCGGACTGGATGGGTTGAAATTTTGTCCCGCTTGTGCTGTGATGCGGAGCTCTGCAATGCAATTTTCCTAGATCGCCACCATCTTGGATCCCCAACCTCCCTGTTTTTAAACTCCACCCCTCCAATGCTCCATTTGCCTTCTTAATTACCTGTTACCTGCAAACCAACTTTTTGTGAATTCCTGCACAAGGAAAACCAAGTCCCTCTGTACAGCAGCATACTACAATTTTTCACCATTTAAATAATAGCATTTTGCTGTTAGTCTAACCAAAGTGGATGACCCAAATTTACCAACATTGTACTCAATCTGCCAGACCCTTGACTATACTTAATCTATCTACAGCCATCTGCAGACTTTCAGTGTCCTCAGCACACTTTGTTCTTAGAACACCATTCATCTTAATGTCAGCTGCGAATGTTGACACTTGACACTTGGTCCCCAACTCCAAACCATCCAAGTAAATTGTAAACAATTGCAGTCCCAATGCCACTAGTGGCAAACCACTAGCCACTGACCGCCAACCAGAAAAATACTCATTTCTCTCCATACACTGCTTTCTGTTATTTATCCAATCTTCTATCTATGCTAATATTTTACTCATAATACTGTGTACCTGTGTTATGCAATAGACATTTCTTTGGATTTTTGTTGAATGACTTCTGGAAATCCAGATACACCATATTCACTGATTCCCCTTGTCCACCACACACATCATGTCCTCAAAGAATTCCAGTAAATTAGTTAAAAGTGACCTGCCTTTCATGGGCCCATGCTGCATCAGGTCAATGGGACAATTCCTATCCAGATGTCTTGCTATTTCTTTCTTTATGATAGATTCACTATACAACTTAACCTAATAGGTGGGGAAAGACCACCGTGTTACATCTGCCTGCCTAAAGAAGAACAGGGGGCCCTCGCAGTCATTTGGGCTCTGCTGATGCCTCAGCTAAAAATGTAATCGTAGAGACCTGTAAATAGGAATGATTACTCTGTTTCGGTATGCAAAGAAATGGAATGTTTACATGTGTATGGCATGTCCAATTGCACAGACTATCAAATTATTTTATGAATAAAGTATATTTTTGAATTAAAAAAAGATTCACTACATAACTTAACCTACTAGGCCTATAGTTACCTGCCCTTTGACTACCTCCCTTTTTAAACAATGGCGTCACATTTGCTGTTTGCCAATCTGCCTGAGACCAGTGAATTTTGTAAATTACCATGAGCGCATTCACTATTCCCCCCACTATTTCTGGGATGCATTCCTTCAGGGCCAGGAGACTTATAGAGTCAAAGAGTCATCAAGATGTACAGCATGGAAACAGACCCTTCAGTCCAACTCATCTATGCTGATCAGATATCCCAACCCAATCTAGTTCCACCTGCCATCACCTGGCCCATAGTCCTCCAAACTCTTCCGATTCATATACCAATCCAGATGCCTTTTAAATGTTGCAATCATATAAACCTCCATCACTTCCTCTGGCAGCTCATTCCATACACATACCACCCTCTATTTGAAAAGGTTGCCCCTTAGGTCTCTTTTATATCTTTCCCTTCTCACCCTTATCCTATGCCCTCTAGTTCTGGACTTCCCCACCCCAGGGAAGAGACTTTGTCTATTTATCCTATCCATGCCCCTCATGATTTTATAAACCTCCACAAGGTCACCCCTCAGCAACACTCCAGGCCTATTCAACATCTACTTATAGCTCAAATCCTCCAACCCTGGCAATATCCTTGTAAATCTTTTCTGAACCTTTCATATTTCACAACATCTTTCTGATAGGAAGGAGACCAGAATTGCATGCAATATTCCAAAAATGGCCAAAGCAATGTCCTGTACAGCTGCAACATGACCTCCCAACTCCTGTACTCAATAATCTGACCAATAAAGCATACCAAACGCCTTCTTCATTATCCTGTCTCCTTGTGACTCTGCTTTCAAGGAGCTATGAACCTGCACTCCAAGGTGTCTTTGTGCAGAAACACTCCCTAGGACATAACCATTAAGTGTGTAAGTCCTGCTAAGATTTGCTTTCCCAAAATGCAGCACTTTACACTTATCTAAATTAAACTCCATCTGCCACTTCTCAAAGAACAAAGAAAATTTACAGCCCAGGAACAGGCCCTTCGGCCCTCCAAGCCTGAGCCGATCCAAATCCACTCTCTAAATCTGTCGTCCAATTGCTAAGCATCTGTAACCCTTTGCTCCCCACCTACTCATGTATCTGTCCAGATGCATCTTGAGTGAATCTACCATGCCTGTCTCTACTACCTCTGCTGGCAACACGTTTCAGGCACCTATCACCCTCTGTGTAAGGTACTTGCCTCGTCTAACCCCCTGAAACTTTTCACCTCTCACCTTGAAAGCGTGACCTCTTTATTGAACCCTTCACCCTGAGAAAAGCTTATCTCTATCTATTCTGTCTGTACCCTTCATGATTTTGTAGACCTCAATCAGGTCCCTCCTCAATCTCCTTTTTTCTAATGAAAATAATCCTAACCTATTCAACCTCTCTTCATAGCTAGCACCTTTCATACCAGGCAACATCCTTGTAAACCTTCTCTGCACCCTCTCTGGAGCGTCCACGTCCTTTTGGTAATGTGGCGGCCAGAACTGTACACAGTATTCTAAATGCTGCTGAACCAATGTCTTGTACAGTTTTAACATGACTTGCCAGCTCTTAAACGCAATACCTTGTCCGATGAAGGCAAGCATACTATATATCTTCTTGACCACTCTATCCTCCTGTGCAGCAACCTTCGGGGTACAATGGACCTGCACTCCCAGATCTCTCTGCTCATCAAATTTTCCCAAGGCTCTTCTGTTTACTGTATAATTCGCTCTAGAATTAGACTTATTAAAATGCATCACCTCATATTTGCCTGGATTGAACTCCATTTGCCACTTCTCCACCCAACTCCCCACTCTATCTATATTCTCCTGCATTCTTTGACAGTCCCCTAAGCTTTCTGCTATTCCACCAATCTTCGTGTCATCTGCAAACTTGCTGATCATACCAACAGTGCCCTCTTCCAGATCATATACCACATGCAAGAGTGGTCCCAGCACTGATCCCTGTTGAACATCACTGGTCACCTTTCTCCATTTTGAGAAAATCCCTTCAACTTCTACTCTCTGTCTCCTGTTGCTCAACCAGTTCTTTATCCACCCAGCTAGAACACCCTGCACACCATGTGACTTCACTTTCTCTATTAGTTTACCATGGGGAACCTTATCAAATGCCTTACTAAAGTCCATGTATATGACATCTACAGCCCTTCCTTCATCTATCAACTTGGTCACTTCGTCAAAGACCTCTATTAAGGTGGTAAGGCATGATCTCCCAATGCAAAACCATGTTGCCTTTCACTGATAAGCCCATTCTTTTCCAAATATAAATAGATTTTATCCCTCAGTATCTTTATTTCTGAAGAAGGGCTTATGCCCGAAATATTGATTCTCCTGCTCCTCGGATGCTGCCTGGCCTGCTGTGTTTTTCCAGCACCACATTTTTCAACTCTGGTACTCCAGCAGCTGCAGTCCTCACTTTTTCGCTCAGTATCTTCTCCAGCAACTTTCCCAAAAGTGACAACAGGCTTACTGGTCTGTAGTTACGCGGAATATCCCTACTACCCTTCTTGTATGGGAGACATGTGCAACCCTCCAGTCCTCCGGTACCTCATCTGTGTTTAAGGATGCTACAAAGATATCTGTCGGAGCCCCAGCTATTTCCTCGCTCACGTCCCTTAGCAACCTGGGATAGATCCCGTCCTGTCCTGGGGATTTGTCCACCTTAATAACCTCTAGCCTACCCAACACATCTTCCCTGCTTATGTCAACGTGTTCCAGAGTAATCAAACTTCTATCTCTAATCTCAACATTCATCATGTCCCTCTCCTCAGTGAACACTGATGCAAAGTAATCATTCAGAATCTCACCCATTTTCTCAGGTTTGACACCTAGCCTTCCTTCCTTATCCTTTAGTGGACTATCCTTTTTCTAGTTACCCGCTTGCTTCTTATATAAGAATAAAAGACTCTGGGATTCTCCTTAATTCTACTTGCTAAAGCTACTTCATGACTCCTTTTAGCCCGATTGATTCCTCGTTTAAGACTGGTCCTACTCTCCCGATATTCTTCCAGGGCCCGTTCTATTCTTAGCTGCTTGGACTTTATGTACGCTTCTCTTTTCCTCTTGGCTAGTTGTACAATTTCTCCCATCATCCACCGTTCATGAATCTTGTCTTTCCTATCCTTTGCTTTCAACAGGACAGGATATCCTGCATTATCTTTAACCTATCTTTGAAAGCTTCCCACATATCAAAAGTGGACTTCTCTTCAAATAGCTGTGTCCATTCCATATTTCCCACCTCCTGCCTAATTTGATATAATTGGTCTTGGCCTAGTTTAGTACTCTTCCCTTAGGACCAATCTCATCTTTGTCCACAAGTATTCTAAAACTTAGAGAATTGTGGTCACTGTTCCAAAGAAATCCCCCACTGCAACTTCTACCACCTGGCCTGGCTCATTCCCCAACACCAGGTCCAATATGGCCCTTCCCTTGTTGGACTACTGACATACTGCTCTAGAAAACTCTCCTGGACACTTCTTACAAATTCTTCCCCCTTCCAGACCTCTGACACTAAGTGTATTTTAGTCAATGTTGGGAAAATTAAAATCTCCCATCACCACCATCCTTTGCCTCTACATCTTTCCATAATCTGTTTATCTATTTGTTCTCCTACCCCACGCTCACTGTTGGGGGGGGCCTGTAATACAGCCCCAACAATGTAACAGCACCCTTCTTATTTCTCAGCTCCACCCATAGTGCCTCACTACTCAAGCCCTCCATAATGTCCTCCTTTAGCACGACTGTGATATCATCCCTGACCAGCAATGCAACTCCTCCCCCCCTTTTACTTCCTATATCCTATTAGTTGCATTCCGTGTCTGTCTCCTGAGGAGGTCATTACGGTATTAAGGTTTCTCACTATGGCACATTAGAACTGGCGATCAATGAGTTGGGCATCGTACCCTGTTCTTATGAGGGCACCGTTGAGCACCTTCAGGTGTCCGTCGCATTCCTCCTCATCTAACCAGATCCTGTGTACGCTCAGGGCTTGTCCATAGGGGATGGCTGTATTGATATGCTTGGTGTGGAAGCTGGCTTCCTACACCAACTGGCATGTCGTTGCAGAATTTAAATACACACAGCATCTTAATAGGTTAGGCATAGTCTAGAGATTTCTTTTGTAAAGCAGGATTACAAACCTTCATAGAAAACAAAAGCAGCATTTGTCAGAATCTGTCAAATATGTTCTTTGAGGCAGTAGTGCAAATGCTACTGTTCTTAAATATGGCAGAGGGTGGATGCCTTACTTTATGTCTCCAAGGTGGCAGCGGAGTAGGAGTCCTTAGCCATAGCTCATCTGTTCTGTCCACTCCTTTTTTCTTCTCGTGTACTTTTTTCTCCTTTCTTCTTGGCAATAACCTGAACTGCCAGCCTTAGCACGTGCTTGGACTCCGAGTGTCAGTGTGCGTGCATTCAGACTCCTGGCCTCAATGCTCACGCGCTGACTCCTGGCCTCAATATGCGCATGTTTGGACTCCCAGCCTCAATGCGCGCACGCTTGGATTCCAGGCCTCAGTGCTCGTTTGGAGTCCAGGCTTCAGTGTGGTCCCAACGTGGTGATCTCTCTGCTCTGCATGGTAGTCTCTCAGCCTAGCATGGCTCACTCCCAGCCCCAGAATGACGGTCTCTCTGTAGCCAGTTGTGAATATTTCTCAGTGACTGGGCATGACTGCCTTTTGGCTCAGCCTGGACTTCTGGCCTCGAGATGATTCTAGAGTGATCTCCTGGCCTCAAGGTGAATAACAGTGCATCTCGAGTTAAGGTCCAGCACAGACTAGAGGCCAGATGGCTTGGATTGGGTTGGAAGGCTGTTATTCCAAATTCCTTATTTCTTTATTTTCTGATTTTTTTATGATCTGTAATGCTAGACTTTTTATTTCTTTTCTTTGCTAGTTTTTTTTCCCTAAGAATTTGCACCAAAATACCTTAGTACCTCAGATGATGCTGTAAGTGGCGACTTCTAAAGTTTTCACTGTACTCATTTGAGTACATGCGACAATAAAGCTAATTCTAATGCTTCCTAGGTCCAATGGAGACAGACGGCACCACAATGTTCTCATGCAAAATAACTCAGTACTTATGATGAAAACTGCGTGCATAGATTCTTTGATTAGTCTGGGCGATTGGTAATAACCAGAACCAACCATACTTTATACTTATGACATACCAATGGCAAGAGTTTAAAATTAATCAACTTTATTGATAGTAAACATTACAAAGACAGTTGGGTTTGTTTATTTAACAACACTTTTAAATCTTGCAATAACAGATCAAATGAGGAATGTGGTATTACTTGGCCAAACGATTAAAATCCAGAGGCTGGGCTGTATGCAATTTCTGGTCCTCCTGTAATTTACTTTCATCATTAAGAGGAACAGCTGACACGAAGTTCTGTAGCCCATGAAGGAGGACGGGAAGAATATCCCGCATCCTCAGCATCTGTCTGCTTGTTAAAAGGATGACGTAAAACTTTCTTCAGAAAGCGAACCTGTCATTAAGACCAAGCAAAGAAATAATTTTTCAAATTTGCAGTGGTATTTCAACTTTTTAATTCATTTTTGGAATCTATATGAATACAGAATGGAATCAAGTTATTCACTGAACAGATTATGTTTCATTATTTTAATTTGACACCAGTTCTTCATTCCTAATTTTATATTAAACTATGAATTTGATTTCTCCAATTTAGACATTTGGAAGGAAAGGTCATTAAATTCCGGAAGCTCAGATCAAAAACATTGCCTCTTCACCATTCAGGTAGGACTTAAAAGGATTAGGAATGTTAGAAGACTGCAAATTGCTGTCTAACAAGAACTGTGCTTTTGGCCAACTTCTTTGAATTCATTCTTCTTTTTGAGTTCTCTGCCCAAAGGTTATCATTGATGATTATTTGTTGAACCTGAGCAAAGTGCCACAATTGATTTTACCAGGGGTAGGGCAAGGAGGCAGGCCACAAGTTTTCATCAGTCAGAACAAGGATTGAACCCATATTAGGGGCATTGATCTGCCCGACATGTTAGCCATCTAGCTAACCAGCTCTCAATTTTTAGGATCTACAATACTTTTTCACTTGTTTCAATTGGGATTGCATTTAATCATGTAAGCAAAAAAAAAAGATGATACCAGGTTAAAAGGAAAGGTAGGGTGAAAGTTCAAGGAAGAAGCAACCTTTTATATTCTTTTATAGAATGAAAGCATCAACGTATGCTGCTCAACCATCATTGCTCTTGAAAAGGTTGCTGTGAGCCACATGTTTGAACTATTGCAGCCCATATGATATAGGTACCTCACAGCGCTATAGGCAAGGGAGTTCAAGGATTTTGGCCCATCAGCAGTGAAGGAACAGCAACATAGTTCCAAGTTAAGATGTGTGCTGCTTGAGGGGATCTTGTAGATTATAGTTCTTCCATGCATCTGCTGCCTCTGTTCTTCTAGGTAGTTACAGGTTTTGCACTTTGAATGGAGCTTTGGAGAATTGCTGCAATGTACTTTGTATATTGCATATTAGTGGTGGTGAAGAGAGTAGTGATCAAACAGCCTGCTTTGTCCTGGACAGTACTAAGTTTTCATCACACACCTGATTTGTGCCTTGTACATGGTGGACAAGTTTTGGGAGTCAGAAGGCAAGTTACCCATTGCAAAGTTGTTAGTCTCTGACGTGCTCTTGTAGCCAGTGTATTTATGTGGTTAGACCAGTGTAGATTCTGGTCAATGGTAATCCTCAGGCTGTTGCCAGTGAAGCTTAAGGGAAATAATTATATTCTCTCTTTTTGGAGACAGTACTTGCCAAGTACTTTTATGATGCAAATGTTGCTTAATATTTATCAGGATACCGAGTATTACTATGGCTGCTGATAGAAGATCCGTCCAGCAATTTCTTCTGACCAGTGGCTGACTGTCACTTTCTACACCATGTTATTACCTGTTCTCTTCCTTTTCTGAAAGCATCATAATCAAACTAAAGTTTACATCAAACTTATGGTGCATGCATTACAACCACAATTCTACACATTCATATTAGAACAATAACAGAAAAAATAGGTTTTAAAAACACCAGCATCTTTTTGGGGAGAGGAAACAAATGGTGATAAGACTGTGGTTGTGTCCCATAATGTCCCAACTTCAGACTGGCATATGGAAATTCGCAATGTACAATATTTGCCTTGAAAACAAATATTTGCCTTGAAAACTAGGGCTAAAGGGACAAAACTCAACTAATTGAGTAGACCACACATGCAACAAGGTTACCTCAGAAAAGTCATTTCTCTCACTCTTTTTGATTGCTGATTCTGCCATCCAGTTGCGAAGGATGTATCTAGGGTTGACACCTTTAAAAGAAATAATGACATTCAAGTCTTTTTAAAATTATTTTTACAACATAATTCATGAAATAAAGGTTATACCAAGAAAATGATTTTAAAAAGTCATACCTTTCATTCTGGTTTTGCGTGCTTCATCTGTATCCAGTTTGTTCCTGTAAGAAACAATATTTAAAAACATCTCTCTTCTCAGGAGAATTGTGTACATCATTATTAATAGCATTTTTAGGAAGAAATTAGCAATAAGGATTGGGACTCCCCCAGCCCCATGATGAAGTTGCTAGGGATTATGGCATGGAAAGTAGGAGGAAGCCCTGTCAGGATATCTCCGCAATGTATTCCCTGCCAACAAGGACGTTTCCCAAGGCTGGTATTTGAGGCAATTGAAACTAAATTGGAGGAATGTTATGGATTCTGTGGTATTTTGCCAGCAATAGAGTAATGCCCACTGGGAATGCTCTTTATTCTTGTATGTAATGTGAATTTGATGGCCATTCTTAACTCCCCTTGAACTAAGTGACTTGTTAGGCCAGACCAGGTAAGGACAGCAGATGTTCTTCCCTAAAGGACTTTAATAAACCAGATGGAGTTTTATAACAATCAATGATAATCTTCATAATGAAGGCGAGCCTTGTATTCCAGATTTATTAATTGAATTTAAATTCTACCAGCTGCCAAGATAGGATTGGAAATCATATCCACAAAACATTAGCATGGTTTTGGGATTACAAATCCAGCAATATTAACACAATGTCACCGTCATGCTGCACACTGTGTATGGAAGCAGATAGCTTAATAGAGAAGCTTCAAACATGAATGGCCACATTGTGGCTAAGCCCAATCTAACAGTTCCTGATCTGTCCCAGCAGCAGCCACCGTCTGAAATTGCTGTCTCTCTGATTGGGCAAGCCCCAGGAATATGAAAGATGGCTAACTCAGAAAAGATCAATAATTATGTTATCTCCCAGAAGATTGCTGACTATCAGAAAACGTGGGCTTAGGGATCCCTGTTGTTTCTTTTTCAATCATGGGTCATGGATGTCACTAGCTGGCCAGCATTTGTTTTATTGGCTATTCCTAGTTGCCATTGAAAAGGCAGTAGTGAGTTGCTTTCTTGAACCACTGTACTCCATGTGCAGGTAGATTCATATTGTCCTGCAGGAGGGAACTGGATGTGGGTGTCGTGCACTACGACAAAACTTATTGACCATTCCTAATTGCCCTTGAGAAAGTAGTGGTGAGTTGCCTGTTTGACTTATTCAGTCCATTACCTGCAATTCTATTACTGAAGGAGTTCCAAACTTTGACCCAGCAAAACTGAAGGAATGGCAATACATTTCCAAGTCAGGATGAGGTGAACTTATAGTGATAGTGATCCTCTGTATCTGCTCACTGTGCCTTATAGATAGTAGATAGGCTTTATGGAATCAGGTGAGTTAATTCCTGCAAGACTGGTGTAGCCACAATACTTATATGGCTATGTGGTAACCCCGAGGATGTTGATAAATAGCAATGCCATTAAATATCAAGGAGTGATTGTTAGATTCTCCCTTGTTAGAGATTATCATTGCCTGGCACATGTGTGGCATGAATATTACTTGTCAACTCAAATCTAGCACAGTAGTAGTGTCAGAAACCAATGGAGGGTATCCTTAATGTAAAAACAGCACTTTGTCTCCACAAGGACTACACAGTGGTCATTCCTACCAATACCAACATAGACAGGTGCATCTGCAAGAATCAGCTTGTTGAATAAAAGACCAAGCATACTTTTCGCTCTTATTGGATCCAGTCTAGCAACAATGTCCTTTAGAACTCAACTAGTTCAGTTAATTGTGGTTCTGCTAAAGCCACTCAGTGATGGACACTGAAGTCCCCAACCTAGAATACTAATGCCCAACAGGCTCTGTTGGTATTGCTAGTCATTACACTTAACAACAACTGGCCTTCTTATTGATATCAACGTTAATCTGATATCTTCACTTCATGAAAGGCAAAAAGACTGCTCCAAATTTCCCTTACAGCAACTTTTGCAATACGTCAGTGGTGAAGTTGTGAACACCTCCTTTGGATTTTAGCAATAAACCCCCGGTCTAGGACATATGAGTAATTTCATGGAGGCCACACCCTTATAAGGACTACCAAATTATCACTCATTCTGGGATTGCTCTTATGGGCATTCATCAGTATCCAATCAATGTTGAATACTGAAGTGTGACTGACTACCTGTACTCCCTTGCTGTGTTTCAGTAGCATACCTGGCAGCATTCAAACTGCAACAAGCTGCAGTTTGCATATCTGTTCACTAGAGCATTACATAATGAGTAAGAATGCATGTGATTTGCCATTGCACTGATGTGCTACAGTGTTCCTTTAAAAACACCAGACGCCAGACAAACCTTTCTAAAATTCCTAAAGAACTGCAAATACCGGAAATCAGAAACAAAAACAAAAATTGCTGGAAAACTCAGCAGGTCTGGCAGCAGCTGTGGAGAGAAGTTAGAGTTAATGTTTTGGTCCAATGACCCTTCTTCAGAATTGAAGAAATTGTGAAATATGAGAGACAGACACACAGTGAGGGGTGAACTATGAAAGAATTTTATTTTGTATTCATTTTCGGGATGAGGGCATCACTAGCCTAGCCAACATTTATTGCACATCCATAATTGCCCAGAGGGCAGTTGAGAGTCAACCATATTGCTGGAGTCTGGAGTCATACATAGGCCAGACCAGGTAAGGATGGCATATCCTTTCCCTAAAGAACATTAGTGAATCAGATGGGTTCTTCCAACAATCAACAATGTATACATCATCATTAGACACTTACTTCCAGATTTTAAACTAAGTTCAAATTACATCGTCTGCCATAGTGGGATTCGAACCCAGGTCCCCAGGACATTACCTAAGTCTCAGAAACAGTTGAGAGCATGGTGCTGGAAAAGCACAGCAGGTCAGGCAGCATCCGAGCAACATAAGCCTTCGGAATGTCGATTCTCCTGCCCCTCGGATGCTGCCTGAGTTACTGCGTTTTCCAGCACCACACTCTCAACTCTGATCTCCAGCATCAGCAATCCTCACTTTCTACTACTCTGTGAATTAACAGTCTACTGATAATACCATTAGGTCATTTCCTCCCCCTAACAACCAATTTTTGGCACTTGCAATGCATTATAATCCTTTGAAGATGCTCCATAACCATAAGTACAATAAGCCTACAATAAGGGTTATATAAAATCATGAGGGAACAGTCAAGGTCTTTTCTAAAACTAGAGGGGATAGATTTAAGGTGAGTAGGGAAAGATTTGCAAGGGATCTGAGAAAGTAGTGTGTATATGGAACGAGCTGCCAGAACAAGTAGTAGAGGTGGATACAATTACAACATGCAAAAGACATTTGGACAGGTTTAGAGGGACATGGGCCAAATGCCCAAGAAAATGGGACTGGTTTAGCTTAGGAAATCTGATCGGCATGAATTGATTGAGCCGAAGGGCTTGTTTCCATGCTCTATGACTCTCTCATAAATACTGAATAAATACTTACTAAAATTATGTTCACAAATTGATTGAAAATATATGCCATGGCCATGCACTCAGACATATTTTTACTTTCTCTGCCTCCTAATACACCTAGGTACAGGCCTAATGTCTGCAGCAGAGGTGGAGGTAGCCTGCGGTGTGGAACACCCTGGTGACTTCAAAGGCTTGAATAGTCATCCCATGGTGTCTTACGACCTAGATGTCCCAAGCCTGCTGAGTGCCTCTTGCCGACACTCAGGCTCACTATTCTTGGTGGAGAAAGTGAGGACTGCAGATGCTGGAGATCAGAGCTGAAAATGTGTTGCTGGAAAAGCGCAGCAGGTCAGGCAGCATCCAAGGAACAGGAAATTCGACGTTTCGGGCATTAGCCCTTCTTCAGGAATGAAGAAAGTGTGTCCAGCAGGCTAAGATAAAAGGTAGGGAGGAGGGACTTGGGGGAGGGGTGTTGGAAATGCGATACGTGGAAGAGGTCAAGGTGAGGGTGATAGGCCGGAGTGAGGGGGAGGGAAAACTCAGATTTCTCCAGTTTCCTCATTTCCCCTCCCCCCTTGTCTCAGTCAAATCCCTCGAACTCAGCACTGCCTTCCTAACCTGCAATCTACTTCCTGACCTCTCCGCCCCCACCCCCACTCCGGTCTATCACCCTCACCTTGACCTCCTACCACCTATTGCATTTCCAACACCCCTCCCCGAAGTCCCTCCTCCCTACCTTTTATCTTAGCCTGCTGGACACACTTTCCTCATTCCTGAAGAAGGGCTCATGCCCGAAACGTCGATTCTCCTGCTCCTTGGATGCTGCCTGACCTGCTGTGCTTTTCCAGCAACACATTTTCAGCTCACTATCCTTGGCCTCCAGTGCTGTGGGCATTGGAGCTGGAGGTGGTGGGAGAAGAGAAAAAACAAGAGAGGCAAGAGAGACATCAAGGATCAAGTGCCTTTTGGATGTCCTGAGAATGTCTATCACTTCTCCTCTGTGTGGCTACTTGCTGATACCACCTTGTGTTCTTGAGAGAAACGAGCATGTAGAATGAGGCAGGGTTCAATCCGATGACACAATGGTTCAGTGGTTTGCACTGCTGCCTCACAGCGCCATGGAGTCAGGTTCGATTCCAGTCTTGGGTGACTGCCTGTGCGGAGTTTGCACATTCTCCCTGTGTCTGCAAGGGTTTCCTCCCATAATCCAAAGATGTGCAGGTCAGGTGAATTTGCCATGCTAAATTGCCCGTAGTATTAATACATTAGTCAGAGGTAAATATAGGGTGGGGGAATAGGGTGGGTTACTCTTTGGAGGGTCGGTGTGGACTTGTTGGACCAAAGGGCTTGTTTCCATACTGTACGAATCTAATCTAATCCATTTCTGAATTTGCTAGAATGCTGAGCACGCATAGATAAATCAATGGAGTTAAGGTCCAAGTGCATATCAGACAACAACCGAGCATTCTGTTGAAACAGGGTCTCCATGACATCTTCGAGGAGAAAGTGAGGTCTGCAGATGCTGGAGATCAGAGCTGAAAATGTGTTGCTGGAAAAGCGCAGTAGGTCAGGCAGCATCCAAGGAGCAGGCGACTCAACGTTCGGGCATAAGCCCTTCTTCAGGAAAAATTCCTGAAGAAGGGCTTATGCCCGAAATGTTGAATCTCCTGTTCCTTGGATGCTGCCTGACCTGCTGCGCTTTTCCAGCAACACATTTTTAGCTCTCTATGACATCTGCCACCTTTTCCATGAGGATCATGCAATTGTGTAGCGGAGCCACCATCAAGGAAATCTATTGTGAAAGATACACGTGTAACATGTTCCTGTGCATGCAAGTTCTGGGGCCAAGTGCAAAGCACATCTTCTGTATTCGGCAAAGTAAGTCCCTGGTTTTCAGCAGTACTCTTTCAGTGTCAGAGCCATGGTGCGTCCACCAGCTGTAGACTTGTGTCAGTGGTATGTTAACCAGATTGTACCGCTGAATCTAACCTAGCAAGAGTGTCCCCTGAGCTGGGTGTCTCTATGCTGCTGTAGAATGCAAGGGAAGTCAAATGGTGTGCACGATGTTCTAGGTAGGTGGATAAAGAACTGGTTCAGCAACAGGAGACAGAGAGTAGAAGTTGAAGGGAGTTTCTCAAAATGGAGAAAGGTGACCAGTGGTGTTCCACAAGGATCACTGCTGGGGCCACTCTTGTTTGTGATATCCAAAAATGATCTGGAAGAGGGCACTGTTGGTATGAGCAGTAAGTTTGCAGATGACACGAAGATTGGTGGAGTAGCAGAAAGCATAGGGAACTATCAAAGAATACAGGAGAACATTGACAGACTGGAGAATTGGGCGGAGAAGTGGCAGATGGAGTTCAATCCAGGCAAATGTGAGGTGATGCATTTTGGCAAGTCTAATTCTAGAGCGAATTATACAGTAAATGGAAGAGCCTTGGGAAAAGTTGATGAGCAGAGAGATCTGGGGAGCGCAGGTCCATTGTACCCTAAAGGATGTTGCACGGATTGATAGAGTGGTCAAGAAGACATATGATAGGCTTGCCTTCATTTGACGGGGTACTGAGTATAACAGCTGACAGATCATGTTAAAATTGTACAAGACATTGGTTCGGCCACATTCAGAATACTGTGTACAGTTCTGATTTCCACATTACCAAAAGATATGGACACTTTGGAGAGGGTGCAGAGAAGGTTTACGAGGATGTTGCCTGGTATGGAAAGTGCTAGCTATGAAGAGAGGTTGAATAGGTTAGGAGTATTTTCATTACAAAAAAGGAGATTGAGGAGGGACCTGATTGAGGTCAACAAAATCATGAAGGGTATAGACAGAGTAGATAGAGATAAGCTTTTTCTCAGGGTGAAGGATTCAATAATGAGAGGTCACACTTTAACAATGAGAGGTGAAAAGTTTAAGGAGGATACATGGCAAGTACTTTACACAGAGGGTGGTGGGTGTCTGGAACGCATTGTCAGCAGAGGTAGTAGAGGCAGGTATGGTAGTTTCATTCAAGATGTGTCTGGACAGATGCATGAGTAGGTGGGGAGCAGAGGGATACAGATGCTTAGGAATTGGGTGACAGGTTTAAATCGTAGATTTGGATCGGCTCAGGCTTGGAGGGCTGAAGGACCTATTCCTGGGCTGTAAATTTCCATTGTTCTTTGTTCTAACACTTCGCTGGTGCATCTTCTGAAGGGTCACACACCTCCTTGGAAGTAGTACTGCCAGTGACCTGTGGTCTCTTCTAGCCTGAGATTCCTGATGCAGACAATGCCTGTATAAGAGAAGTAACTGCTTGGTGAAGATAAAGAGAAGCTTATTCAGAGCGATGTGTTAATGTTGGAGCTTATCAGAGCTGTGCACTGCATTGTTCACTGGATTAGTGGGCCATTGGTGTCTCTGTATTCCTGCAATGAGATAAACAGAAGACCTGAGTATAATGGAAATGTTATAACAGGAACAGTTGGTAATCAAGTGTAATCATTCCTTAGTGAATGTATAGGAAACACTGTGGGCAGGAAGGCTTTGTAGTTGAAATGGATGAGGTTGAGACTTTGTGAGGTCATCAAGAATGTGATGTTCAAGCTTGCAGTCTATCAGCCTTGGTGAGATGCATTTTCAATAGTTGTTAGAGCGAGTGATGGCCTATCAGTGAAAAATAATACAGACTCCACTGGGGTGTGAAGGAAATAATTTGCTTTAATCTGACTCTACTGGCCATCTGAGTTATCGTGGCCTTAGTGCTAATCCATGTTCAGATTTACTCCCATATTGGTGCGACGGTGAGCTGTTTGGAAGAGTACTGACTTAATCTCAGTGGCCCTGCAGAGTAGCATCCTTAAAACCTGGGGTTAGTTTGGCCTTCTTCAGACCCATTGCTAGGGGTGGTTACCACAGTCTGAGAGGTACTTCTTGGCTTGCAACTCCTGAAGTGTTATTCAGCTGGCCTTTAAGTATGACGCTGGAGTCTTTGAATCTGGAGGTTCTCAATAGTGTCAAGAGCTTCCAGCTCACTCAACATACAATTCACTGAGTAACCATGCAACATCTTGCTTTCTCTGGGTGAAAAATGGTGATCATGTGAGAGAACTTGGCCCAGCACACTCATTCCAGTACACCATCCAATTTGCCAACCACCATTCTTTAACTTCAAATGGGTAAATTCCATCCTATTTGCTAAAGAGGACTGATAGATGGAATTATTGATACAGAAACTGGATTTGCTGTACTTCCAATAATGTCTCAACAGAGGTACTTCAAGAGAGACTGGAGAGCAAATAAATTCCTACCTATTCAACCTTGACAAGTACAGTTTAATCCAGTATGAGAACTTCTTGTGTCTTGTGAGGTCTTGAATGGCCCAGTATTCCTATATCAGAAGAAATACAGTTTAATTATAATGGTAATTTAATACATAAATATCTGCAATAATAATAGAACATCATGTTCTTCAAACCATATTTTAAAAATAAGAGAGTAAGAAGTAGGAATACGTGTACGTCAAGATAGATTATTTGGTTGTTTAAACCTGCTCCAACATTCAAGATGATCTTGGCTAATCTTCTAACTTAATTCCACCTTCCTTCACTATTCCTGTATCCTTAATTACCATGGTATTCAAAAATCTATCAACCTTTATCTTGAATGTGTTAAAACAACTGTGACCCACAGCTCACTGTGGTAGGGAATTCCTAAGATTTACAAGCTAATGTGTAAAGAAAATGCTTGACATCTTAGTTCAAAATAGACAATCCTTTATTTTGAAACTGTGATCCCATGACTTGTATTCCCCACTCTCTTGGCATATATCCTACAAAGCCCTTAAGAATATTTAAATTAAATCACCTTCCATTCTTCTAAACATGAGGGAGTACAGGCTTTGTCTACTCAATCTCGAACATAGGTCAACCCCTCATTCTAAGAACTAGTCTTGTGAGTCTTTGTTGTAATCCTTCAAGGGCAAATAAATGTTTCCCTAAATGAGGCACTCAAAACTGCACACAGAACTCCAAGTGTGGCCCCAACAATGGCATGCATAATTATAGGAAGACTTCCTTTCTCTTCATTCTAAGTGTTTTGTAAAAAAGCTAACATGCTATTTCTTCTTAATTTTTTGTTGCTACTGCATTTTAACTTTTTGTGATTCATGTAGAATGATGCAAGGTCCCTCAAGGCAAGCATTCTTGACTCACCAATAAAAAAAAGTATCCTCGTCAGTTATTTTTCCTATCAAGATGGAGAAATGATCATAGCCACACTATATTCCATCTGCAATGACTTTGCAATTACCCAATCTACCTGTATCTCTCCAGAACTTCTTTCCATCCTCTTAACTGCCTATGTTCTCACCTAACATATAATCATCAGTAAACATATATATATTACACTTAGCCTTCTCAATCAAATTCATAATGGAATTGATGATATTTCTCATACAGCTAATTACAGCTTTTCAACCGAAAAATGTCTGGTTTATTCTTACTGTTCTTTTCATTAACATTCCTGATTGAAGAGGCCAGGAAGACATACCAGGATCAGCACCAGGCATACCTAAAAATGGTGAAACCACAACACAAGGCTACTTGCATGCCATATGGTGTAAGCAGCATGCAATAGACAGGGTTAAGTAATCCCATAACCAACAGATCAGATTTAATCTATGCAGTCTGCCACATCCAGTCGTGAATGGTGGAGGACAAGTTAATAATTAGGATGAGGTGAAGAGTCCACAAATATCCCATCCTTAATGATGGGGAAGCCAGTGCATCCGTGCAAAAGGAAAAGCAGAAGTATTTCCGTCAACCTTCAGTGATAATTGCTTGGATCCCTGGCATCACAAATGCCAACCTTAAACTAATTCCATTTACTCCACATGAAATCAAGAAACAAACATATGAACGTACGAAGCACAAGTAGACTAATTCAGTCCCTTGAGCCTGCTCCATCATTCATTAGTGTCATGGTTAATCTGACTGTAATCTTAAAACTACATTCACACCAATCCCTGATAAACCTTCAAATGCGTTTCCAACTCTGTCTTTAAAATATACAGAGATTCTATTTCAACTATCTTTTCAGGAAGACAGTTCCACAGTCTCTCCATCCTTAGAAATGTTTCTGCCTCAGCTCTGCTTTAAATGTAGACCCCTGATTTTTAAGCTATGCACCCCAGATGTTGATTCCCTTATAAGAGGAGCCATCCTCTCCACATCTACCTTGCTAAGAATCTTTAGGACTTACATTTGTCAATCAAATCACAGAAGCCTAAAACGCCAAACATTTCCTTATACAGGAAAACCCCACCTTTCCAGGTATTACTCTAATATTCTGTTAGACTAAAATGGTTCCAGGATCCTTGCAGAGAGGTTTGTTAGCACTGTTAGGAAGGATTTAACGTAACTTGGCGGGGGTGGTATCTTGAGAGAAGGTTCAGCAGGGTTAGATGTACAGCCAAAATTATAAGAGTTAGCAAGGAAATCAAGATGATATAGAAATTATAGGCTAGTAAAGATACAAGGGACCTAAAACATTAACTCTGGTTTCTTTCCACAGATGGTACCAGACCTGCTGAGTTTTTCCAGCATTCACAGTTCTTTGTTTTTTTTCGTTTCAGACACAAGGCAAGGTTTGGCAAGATTAGAACGCGAGGAGTGTGACAAACAAGGCAGATGAGTTGAGGACACAAATTAACACATAGGAGGAATGATGTTATTGCTATTATTGAGACATTGTGAAGAGAGGGAAAGGATTGACAATTTCATAGTTCAGGATATAGAATCTTCAGGCAAGACATGGCAAGAGGTATAGAGAGGGTGTTGTAATATTGATCAGGGAATCAGTTGTAGGCTTAGTTGACTGACTAGCAGTTATTGCCTATTCCTAGTTGCCATTGAGAAGGCAATGGTAACCTAACCTTTTGAACCATTGCAGTCTATGTGCTGTAGTTAGACTCACAATACCATCAAGGAGTGAATTCCAGGATTTCGACCCAGTAATACATTTTCAATTCAGGGCGGTGAGTGGCTTGGAGGGGAAGTTGCTGGTGAAGATGTTTCTATGTGTCTACTGCCCTTGCACTTCTAGGTCGTGGGTCTGGAAAGTATTGGCTAACAAACTTTGGCAAACTTCTGCAGTGCATCTTATAGATAATACACACTGCTGCTTCTGCAGATTGGTGGTGGAGGCAGTGGATATTTGTGATGTGGTGCCAATCAAGCAGTCTGCATTCTCTTGGATAGTCATAGAATCCCTAGTGTGGAAGCAGGCCATTTGGCCCATTGGGTCCACACCAACCCTCTGAAAAGCATCACACCCAGCGTCACTCCCTGACTCTATCCTGTAACTGTGCATCCCCATGGCTAATCCATCTAGCATGCACATTCATGGACACTAGTGGTAATTTAGTGTAGCCCATCCATCTAACATGCACATCTATGGACTGTGGGAGGAAACTGGAGCACCTAGTAGAAACCCACACACTCACAGGGAGAACGTGCAAACTCCATACAGACATTCACCTGAGGCTGGAATCGAACCCTAGTCCCTGGCATTGTGAGGTAGCAATGCTAACCACTGAAACACTGTGTTTTTTGGAAGATGTTGGAGCTGCACCGTCTGGGTAAGTGGGGAATAACCAATCACAGTCCTGACCTGAGCCTTGGAAATGCTGGACAAGTGGTGAGTTACTCGCTGCTGTATTCCTAGCCTCTGACCTGCTCTTGTAGCCACTTATATGGTGAGTCTAGTTGAGCTTCTGATCAATGGTAACCCCCAAGATGTTGATAGTGGGAAAACGATGGTAATGCCATTGAATTATCAAGGGACATAGGTTAGATTGCATCTTATTGGAGATAGTCGTTGCCTATCATTTCTGTGGTGTGAACATTATTTGCCATTTTTCAGCCCAGAATGCAGGTCACTGGGTCCAGTGGACTTGTCAATCTTGGACCCATTAATTTGTCAAGTATGTTCTTTACTCATAATGATTTCTTTAGGTTTCTGATTCTCAACTGATCCTTGATTCCACATTATTTCCAGAATGATATTTGTGTCTACTATTATGAAAATAGATTTAATAATTTATTTAGAATTAAACTTCTTTTACGTTACCGCATTTTGTCATTACATCAAAAATTGCTCATCAATTCCGATTAGTTAACCACACAGGTTTGAGGGTAAAGCTGCCACAATCTACTTGCAGAATTTTACGTTTTAATGACTAATTTTAAAAATGAAGCATGCATAGCACTCCAGAACAAGATGCCAGAGACAGTTTGACCTTATCTTTATGGTCTGTATCAACCTCTTGCTTCAAACCACCTTAAGGGATGCTGATCAACATTAGGTGGCAAGGAACTGTCTGTAGATTATTGGCACAGGAGTGATTAGCAATTGGGAAGCATATCCAGCACAGGGAGGTTGGAACTTTTTTTGTAGAAAAAAATGAGTCTAGAATGATTTAGCTTTTAGCACAATAATGTCTATCAGTAGTCAAGATTAATCTCCATGTCACAATTGCTAACAAAGAGTTTGCAAGAATGGGCTAATGACAATAGTAAGCCGAAGATTTATACCTGGGGTTCAGAAGCATACTCCTCTTTCTCAGTTACTTCAAAGGTTAACCTGGTGAGGAAATCACGTACAGGTTTTTATGTACAGGCTTCAGATCAAATGTTCAGTTGGGCCTCTATCACATTGCTAGGGATCAACCTGTCAACTCAAAGCAGGAATCTACTGCCTTTCCAAGTGGACAAAGTTAAAACTGGTTCACTTGTGTGGAAAGTAAACATGACCATACCATTTACCTCAGAAATGCTGTTAGCCGCAAGTTGTTGTTGTGTAATCTCACTAAGCTGACGAAACGTCATCGTGAAGTCTGCTCTTGTATCTTCCATCAGCTATAAAAATGAAAGAGGTACTTCCAGCACAACTCTATTTATTTTAAAGTATTGATAGCTTTAAGTTTCTGCTGTCAGAGAAATTACCAAAGGACAAGAAATGGTACTAAAAAATTACATGCTTCTGTATTTTAAAATACATGAAATCAGTATCTATTTTTTTTAAATTGTAAGAAATAAGGATGTCTTGTTGCAATTGCCATAGGAATCAATAACATTTTTAAAAAAAAACTTCCAGGCATCCATCAAAACGAATTGCGTGAGAAGAGTTCATATTTTAAGGTTTTACTGCAATAAACAAACTAAAATCAAAACAAACTAAACATGAAGAGAAAGTGAGGACTGCAGATACTGGAGATCAGACTCAAAAAGTGTGGCACTGGAAAAGCACAGCTGATCAGGCAGCATGTGAAGGAGCAGGAGAGTCGATTCAAGCATAAGCTCTTCATCAGGAATGGGGGGGATGGGAGGGATGGGGGTGGGGGGGCGCAAAGGAGATGAGGAAACTGATGAAATCAACATTGAGTCCTTCTGGTTGGAGGGTCCTAAGACAGCAGATGAGGTTCTTCCTCCAGTTGTCAGGTGGCTAGGATTTGGCGGTGGAGAAGGCCAAGGACTTGCAAGGACTTGCCGGAGTGGGAGGGGTTTTGAAGTGGTCTGCCACAGGGTATTTAATGCGTGTGTCCCAGAGATGTTCTCTGAAACACTGGTGTCCTGTTTGCCCAATATAGAAGAGACCACATTGAGATCAATGGACACAATAGATGAGACATTTGGATGTACAGGAAAATCTCTGCTGGATGTGGAAGGATCCTTTGGAGCCTTGGATGAAGGTGAGGGGGGAGGTGTGGACACAGGTTTTACACATTGGGGAAGGTACCAGGAGTGGAGTGTGGGGTGGTGGAGAGCCGTGGATGAGGGGTCCCTCATTAGGTCCACAGGTTCTCAGGTTCTGAGAAAAAAATTTACGCAGCTTCTCAGAGATGTGACCTTATAGATTCAAGACCAAACCCATCCTGGCTTTTCTTAGCAGGCTCCCTCCTCCTGCCATATTATAGTAGGCTTTTCAGGGTCTTTTGAAAGTCATTTCACTCAGTCTACTAAGTATCCTTAAACTGATTTCCACCTGGATTCCACTGACGATTCCACTGAAATTTCCAAAATTTCTATCCTTGTTCTTTTCAATCAAAAAAAAATCAACTCTTTAGCATTCTGCTCTCCCAAGTGTAATTTTTCTGCCTCTCCAAATCACAGCATGTTTTTCTCTCTTTCTCTAGGTCTCTATACTCTGAAAGTATGTCACACTGACCAAGTCATCTGGGCTAACTCCAAGTATATTTTATGACAATTTCAGCATCCTCTATTTGAAGACACTGGATATTTAATGTTATAGGTGGGGTGCAGTAGTCAGGAAATCTCCCAGCCCAGTGGTACTCCCCCCAGGAAGTAGAGCCTTGAAAGACAGAAGTTTTGTTTTTGGGGAGTAGGGGTATACTGGAGACTGGTCCACTGCCCTTAGAAACAGTTCAAGGTGGACACAAAGGTGTCCCTCCACTCCTTGCAGGTGTTTCATTCAAAAATAGGCTCTCACACCCTCACCCAGTCCCATGCCCTTTTCCATGACAAATCTTGCTCCCTCATCCCTTCTCATTGACATCTCACACTGTCCATTTAAATCTATGCATCTGAACACAGCGAATAGCCCTTCATGTATCCCACGCCAACCCATGCCCCTCCACCAACTCTCAGTAGTCCTGTATAATCTCTTAATATAACTAGTGAACCCTATAGTAAAATGGCATGTTTTAAAAAACTTCAGTTGTTCAGAATTTCAAAAAAAACTGCTCCTACTACAACCCTATAATGGTGTGCACTAACCAGCCATCAAAATACACTGGCTTATCTTGTAAAAATAAATACTAAACTAACGAAAAGAAAACATAAGAGAAAACACTGGTGTCCTGTTTGCTCAATATAGAAGAGACCACATTGAGATCAATGGACACAGTAGATGAGGCACTGGGATGTGCAGGAAAATCTCTGCCGGATGTGGAGGCTTTTGCGGCAGCTACTTCAACAAACTAATAGAAGCCCAGGCTCTCAGGCAAGCCTCATAATGCAAGGTGCAGACTTGTTCCCTACACCCTTCCATCCAAAAATTGGCAATGCCAAGAATGGGAATGAAATCACTTCCCATCTGCTATTTTTAAAGATCAGCAGAGTCTCTCTGACTTAGCAAAGTCAAGCCCTGTTTTGCCTTAAATGAAAAAAGACAACTTAAAACATATCCACCTTTTAAGGTACTGCAAAAATCTGCGAAGAAGAACAATTTTCCAGTGTACACTTAAGCATTGTTTAGGTTTTAGTACTTATACCTCTATTTCAACAGCCAAGACGTTTCTCCTCAGCCCAATTCCAGTCAAACACATGGTTTTAGAGTGAGATATTCAGAATAAGGGTGCCAACAGTCACTTTGAATACAATGGGAGGAATGTTTTAATGATAGAAGCTAACATGGAAGTCAAGAGGAAAGTTCATTGACAATAGTTTAGTGGGAATAAGGCCAAAGTGCAAAAAAAGTGCTATAAATAAAATGATTTCACAGGACTCAAGGTGAGATAGAGAAAGATACAGCTTCAGAACTTAGCAAAGTTTGCCTGCAGGGCTATTTGGCTTATTGTGCAATGAAGGGGAAAAACAATAGAGGTAGCTGAACATATGGTCTCAAATTTAGTGAGACAATATACTTACCTTCAACAAGTAGGCAATCAAATAGTCATCATTATTATCATGTCCAATCAAGCCCAACTTTGCTCTGAACAATTCCATTAATCTAAAAATTAATGAGAAAATAAATGAGTTATAATGTCATTGTTAAGGACAATCTATTTACCAATCAGCACTTTCAGGCAAAATTTCAAAACCTTTTTTATTACAAGGCTAATGGACTAGAAACAGAAATATGAATGGACATTAATTTTAATCCAAATATTAACAAAGCCACAAACAGTTTCTAATCAGCAAATGAAAATGCAGCATTGTTTAAAAGGGTTTGTATGTTTACAGATGAATTTAATTTGAGTTCATTTTATAAACCTTAGAACCATTTGGAGAATAGAAAAATCTCTTGGAAGTCAAATATAGACTATTGTGGATCTACTGCTGCCAGACTAAATGTAAAAGCATCCATTACATTCTTTTCTTTCCAGGGTCAGTAAAGATGTTATGCAAAGCTACTCCATTTGCTCAGGTGTTTGCTGAAGCAAGGGATTTAGCTTCACAGTGGGAGCATATTCAATAAATAGTACCATTATGCTCCATATTTTTGGATCAGTACTTACAACCCAGAGCTCTTCACTGCATTGAGGAAGAGTGAGGTAAAAATCGGTGGAAAATGTAAAGGAGTGGTAAAGACAACATCCAATTTTGATGCAACATGTGAAGATTTAATAGACCAAATCAGCTTTAACTTCGTGTGTATTTTTAGAAGATATAGAGGTATCAGGTGCTGGTAGTTCCTGCTATTTATATTTCAAACTGAGGAAGAATGTTTGGCAAAGGCTGGCTCTTAATGTATAAGTAAGAACAATGGGTTTTCATTCTTTTTGTACAACAGAACTTTTACCAGCTTTCTTCCATGTTCTGCTGAAGTTTATGCCAGAATAATGATGAATCAGTATACAGAAGGGAGATGCAGCGGCTAACGGACTGCTGCAGAGCCAACAACCTGTCTCTGAACGTGGACAAGATGAAAGAGATGGGTCATTGACTTCAGCAGGGCACAGAAATGACCACTTTCCGCTGCACATTGATGGCTTTCCCGTGGAGACCGTGAAGAGCACCAAATTTCTTGGTGTACACTTGGCGGATAATATCACCTGGACGCTCAGCTAAGAAAGCCCAGCAGCATCTCTACTTTCTGCATAGGTGGAGAAAAGCTCACCTCCCACCACCCCATCCTCACCAAATTCTACAGAGGGTTCACTGAGAGTACCCTGAGCTGCTGCATCACTGCCTGTTTCGGGTATTATAGCATCTTGGATCGTAAGCCCGTACAACAGATAAAGAATTGAGAAGATCATCGGGGTCTCTCTTCCCTCCAATACAGACATTTACACCATATGCTGTATCCAAAAGGCTAACAGCATTGTCGAAGACCCAACACTCCTCATTAAAACTCTTCTTCTCTTGCCATTTGGTAAAAGATATCGGAGCATTTGGTCTCTCACGGCCAGACTGTGCAACATTTCTTCACCCAAGCCATCAGGCTCTTTAACATAGTGTGGTTGGACTCTTTCCCATATGAAATTCTTCGCACAACTTTGAATTGCTGTGAGAAAAATGTATATTATTTATCATTCTTGCGTGCTTTGCACTTCTTATGCACTTTATGCCGTGCACGATGGTGTGGTTTGTGGTGTCCATGTAGCACCCTCGGCCGTCCTGGAGGAAAACTGTATTATTTTTTAAAACTGTATTAGCTGTATATGGTAGAAATGACACATAAAAGCTACTCACTCTAATTATTTTTGATCTTATCTGATCATTCTTCATGTGCAAATCAACAGCAGTGACTCTTAAGATAGCCTTCATTCATCTGCAGTCCATGACTGCCTAACAGGTTTATGAGCGAGAAATCATATCCTCCATACTGTGGCATATCAACTGGACTAAGTATTAATAGTCTGTAGGTCCCTAACAAAAAAATGTGAAGATGCAGAGCTTCCTGGCTTATACACATTGTCAAATTATTGCCCTATACAGTACTCATAGCCATGTTTGGTCATTGATTTGCATACATGCACAGTTGAGCCTGACTTCTGAAGCGATGGGAAATTACTGTACCAAGTGTTCAAACATTGCAGTCCAGAGTATCATTCTTTATAATGGCTTTTGTACAAGTATTAGCATTATGTCACTCAGGAAAAGTTGATAATTTTTAAAAGAAAACTGATTCATCACTGCTCAAGCTTTGATCTACTTACTTTCTTGCTTTCTATGTCTTAGCATGACATCAAACAAAGGATTTAAATATTATGTCAGTGCAGCAATCAAAATAGGACTTCACAAATATTCCGTGATATACCTATTCTTGCTGGAATTTATAATTGTGTTCTTAAGTGTCCCCTTGCTATTATGTCAGTTTGGCTCACTGGTAACTGTCTCACTTCAGAATCAGAAAATTATGGGTTCAAGCCCTACTGCAAAGACTTATAATCGCCCCTAAAAATTTGGTGTGTTGATCAAAATTATTCCTCAAATAAAACAGATTAACTGGTTAATAAATTCCCTCACAGTTGGCAAATTTTCTCCATGCTCTGTAAATTTTGACTGTGAAGTACATTAGACATTGAGAACATGAAATGTGCTTTATGTATGCACATGTATTTTTAAGCACTTTCTCTGCCTGAAGATATGGCTTATCAAATACAATATACAAATCACTCATCATATCTCCTCTTGAAAATGAACACTTACTTGGTCTGATAAAGTTCAGGATATCCTTTTAATATTTGTTCAGTCCTAGAAATCCAACAGAAATCAAGTAAATATTTGTGAAAAGTACTGCATGTAGAAAAATGAATTGAGTCTTCAGGTGTGACAGACATTTCTGACATTGCTTACACTAAGTAGTGTATGCTACTCTTCCACCACTAAATTACTGTCTTCATTGTCTACACATTGTTCAAAGTCTTACTTCTCATGCCACATTTTGTCACAGGTTCTAACTCTGTGCAGTTTGGCACTTCCACATGAAGAAAGTTAAAGAAAATAAAATCCTGAACAGTGCTATTTCCACTTCATCTTACAAACTGGTGAACAACTAATTAATGAGAAAATTACTCAGATATACGTTCTGATAAATGAATCATAGATATTTACAATACATAGTTGAAAGGAAAAGTTTTTTTTGTTTTCAATCTCTCTCATGCTGCTTTGAACATTTTGGCACATTAAGGGGCATGTAGCCTTTGAACAGATGAAGATATCTGGTCAGAACCAAAATCTATTAAGTCTCAAACACCTTATTTAGCACAATTCTACCTTCAAAATAGCATTAGGCTTAAAAATGATATCCCTTAACCAGATTGTTAAAGATGAATCATTAAGGGTTAATCGGGCATGGCAATAAGCAAAGAAAACACATGAAAAACAAGCAAAGTGTAAAAACAGCCTGTTTTGCAGCAACATCTGGGCTTGTTTTTTTTTTCTGAAAGGAATGCTTGGAAAACCTTTCACCATTGGAACTATCACCATCGGACTCTAGGGTTCACTTGACAGGGTCATGGATATTCACCATCATACTGGGGTTCACAACACCAATGTTGTGGAAACAGAGATAGAGCTCCAACTGTCAGCCATCATCCAGGAGTCCCCAGTGGGCAGAAGGCAGTGAGACTTACTTGTGGAATATGTCTAAAGTAGTTTAAACTAATAGATTCACTCAAATGCACTTGCCTTTTTGTAGACATTTTGATCGGACTTTAAAGAACCTGTTAGGCATTTTCAGCCTAACAATTGGTAAGGAGGGTCTGAGCTAAATGTTCATGAAGGAAAAAGGAGAGGAGGAAGACTGAGAAAAAGTACCCAACTTGGCTAAAGAGCAGGATGCTGCCACCACCACTTTATGGAGACTGAAATATTCCATGGTGGCAGCTTGTTTTTCATTTAATATCAGTGACCCATCACCAGTTGTCATGGTGGTATTCTTTCTTTTTCTAACTAACTAATGTACCACAGGAGTAATGGTTTAATTGACTTTAAGTTTGAGAAGCTATGAGAAGCAGTAGTCTTTAGTTGAAGTTGTTGTGTCACTGGCATATTTCAAAATATGACTGATAAATTGTTTAAAGGAAAATTTAGGATCGTCAGCAGTGGGAAGTGTACTGGAACTTGGGGAAACATGCGATGGTAATTATGATCCTTGATAGATGATTGAAAGACGTTATGAAAGGAACACCTGAGTTAGAAACTGTCCTTAATAATTTAGCCTGTGGTGCCCATTTATGTCCTTTATAGTTGAATAAACAAAATAGAAAGCTGCGGAAATTGGTAGAAGAGCTGCAGGATAAAACTGATTACCAACAGGAAAGCACCGTGCCCGTTATGTGTAATATGAGGAAAAGATTGCAGGTACATCAGCGGGTTCTTTGGACAACTAGATGTTGACGTTGAAACTGATGTTGAAATGGACTTCTCCTTTAATATAGCAAAAATCAAAACATACCAGACAGTAGTCTGTGAACAGATAGCAGTTGGAACTATTACCTTGTACAACAATGCAAGTAACCTTGAGAATTCAGTTGACAGCATTTCCCCAACTGTTCCATTCCTGTGTAGCAGTCAAAGCCAGTGTGTAATGTCAACCATGAGCTAAATGGGTTAGATGAAGGAGTAGGACACTTAGGCACAGTTAGGGAAGAGACCGACAAGTCCCTTTCCCCCATTTGAACTTAAAGAAGCCCTCTGTGAAAATTGGATTGTATTCACAGGGAGTTCCTCCAACAGTTATAAGGATAGCATCCCTTATAGTTGATTGAAATTAATACTAAAACAAAGATTCAAAATGATCATAGGTTCAAGATAGGTTCGTCCTGAGCCAGAGTGATTTTTTGTTTTTTCTTGTTGAACAGGTTTCAAGAACAGAGAAAGGGTGCAGAGTGTCTTGTGGAGACAAAGCCTTTAAAATCAGGAGAACTCTCAACTGACTATGAATCTCCAATATAACAGCACTGCTGAAAACTACCAAGCATGGACATAATTGTTTCTGAAATTGGGACCGATAAAATTACTTGATATAAGTTGCCAGTTCATGTAACAATAAGAAATTCAATTCAATTTTAAAAGGCAAATAAATTTAAATCTTTAAATTTTAATTAAAAACAAGAACAAATAGAAACAATCTAGGTAGGTTTAATTTGTATCAGAATAAAATGGGATAAATTGTTAGAAAGAAATTAATTGACCTATCAGCCCAACAACACTGGGGCTGGACCCAAAGAAATCTTTGAGTCAATTGTTGTCCAGTTTGAATTTGGAATAATTTTGAATATAATCCAGCAAGTTACATTTGAGGACATTATATGTACTTTTTATAAGAATGACCAAACAAGCAAAGTTTAATAATGCTTAAAATCACGTAGGAATAATGTTGGCTTGTATCCTTTAAAGTAATTATGAATGCATGTCTTTTCTTTCTCCCACTCTGGACGGTAATGTTTCTCCAGAGTTCCTGAACCAGTTGTAATGGTAATTAATGGGGATACACTTAGAATAAAATAGTAGTAACAGGGAAAAAGTGACACAACATCAAATGGAGATGGGAATGGGTCATTTACATCCAGTTAGATGGAATATATCGAATGAAATAAAAAATTAACAGTTTTCTCTTAGAGATACGCAAGCCTTTGCTATGTGATTGTTTTGAAGGAACTGAATTGGATGATTTGCCCACTAACCACAACACTGGAACCAGACGAGGAGGATACATAAGCAACCCCCACCAACTTCTGATCCTTCGAAAAAATTGCCTGCAAGTCAAGAATGCATGCCATAATGTTGGGATACCAATGTAAGTGTGCACAGGCTGTTGTTACATCAGAAATATCTAAAATGCAGAAATGCATAGCAAAAATATACTGAAGAACAGGTTTCAAACAAGAACACCTGCTTGACAAAATGTTAGTGTGGCCTGGAAGAGCACAAAAACACAGCATATATAAGGCACTGATACATAATCCATAACTAAACTGATTTTAAAATAGTGAGTGGCATTGATGAGAGGGAGGTAAAAATTACAACTGGAAATTGGTGGAGGGAAGGGGGCAGATGCAAATACTGAAGAAATATGTAAAAGTGAAGAAACAGCTGGAGAATCCTTTAAGTCCATGCATAACCTGTCACCAGTTAAACATGAGCCAATTTTAAACTTTATCACGTCTATAGTCAGCTTGTGACTATAGGACAACAAGCATGTGCTTTTGTAAGGTCTTGATCATCTGTTTTGAAGATATCAAAAGGTGGAGTGTAGTGTTAGGCTTAAAAAGTATATATCCAAACAATATTAGTTGGACAAGGAAATAAGCAATTAAAGGAATATATGTGAAAGGGAGGTCTAGTGTAAAAATAGCTTGTTTTGGCTGGAATGTAATTGCAATGACTTTACCTTTACTTGGGAACATGCTGTTTTGCAATGACACCTGGATTTGTTTTTTCACAACAGAAAGCTTGGGAGAAGTACTCAAAGATGGCAATACACAACGTAATATTCGATTCAGAATAGCATTAATATTGCAGACTTTTCCTTGCTCGGTAGACCTTTCCCCAGAGGACTGAGATTTGCAAAACTGGTGCAGTGGAAACCGAGATAGAGGTCCAAGTTCCATCTACAGAAGGCCTGTCTAACGTATTTTAAGCTAACAATTCACTCATTAGTTGCATAAATATAAAGTAGATTTGTTGTGAATGTAACAAGGTCAGTCAGCTGGACCTCACAGAATGAGTTCCTGATTGGGGGTGTTAATTTGGTCCAATCAGAGAGCCCTGGCTGACAGATTTAAAAAAAGGGAAGCATCAGAGATGCTGACAATCTGACAGCTGACACTGAAGAGGCAGTACTAAAGTCCAAGAACTGTTCATGTATAAATAAAGGGTGACTAAGTGACACGATACCAGATTCTGTGGCGTTATTTCAGTGGCGACTAGAGTAAAGCATGATAGAGACATAGAGTCAAAGAGATATACAGCATGGAAACAGACCCTTTGGTCCAACCTGTCCATGCCGACCAGATATCCCAACCCAATCTAGTCCCACCTGCCAGCACCTAGCCCATATCCCTCCAAAGCTTTCCGACTCATATACCCATCCAGATGCCTTTTAAATGTTGCAATTGTACCAGCCTCTATCACTTCCTCTGGCAGCTCCTTCCATACACGTACCACCCTTTGCGTGAAAAAGTTGCCCCATGGGTCTCTTTTATATCTTTCCCCTCTCACCCTATACCTATGCTCTCTAGTTCTGGACTCCCCGACCCCAGGGAAAAGACTTGTCTATTTATCCTATCCATGCCCCTCATAATTTTGTAAACCTCTATAAGGTCACCTCTCAGCCTCCAACGCTCCAAGGAAAAAAGCCCCAGCCTGTTCAGCTTCTCCCTATAGCTCAAATCCTCCAACCCTGGCAACATCTTAGTAAACCTTTTCTGAACCCTTTCAAGTTTCACAACATCTTTCCAATAGGAAGGAGACCAGAATTGCACGCAATATTCCAACAATGGCCTAACCAATGTCCTGTACAGCCGCAACATGACCTCCCAAGTCCTGTATTTAATACTCCGACCAATAAAAGAAAGCATACCTAATGCCATCTTCACTATCCTGAAACTCGCTCACAACAATCGTCTTTGAGTTAAGGTAAGCATTTCTTACATCATGACTTTGTTTAGAAAGTGCGGTTGCTCGACCCAACAATCAAGGACTAGGCCCAGTATGTGAAAAGAATGTGTCATACTTTCTGGGCAAATGAGATTGCAGCAGACAAAAAGCAATGAGTAATTCTCCTGACAGCCTGTGGAGTTGCAGCTTTTTCCATTAGGAGCCTAACTTTCCCTGAGGCATCAGATACTAAAATCTTGCAAAAATTGACAGACATTGTGCAGAAATATTAAGATCCCAAGTCTCCTCTGATTCTGAGATGCTTTTGTTTTACTTTGCAATTCAAGAACTAGGAGAATCCATGTTGGGATTTTTGACTCGGTTAAGATGACTGGCCTCTTACTTTAGTTTAAACCTGAAAGAATGCAAGGACATCGTTGAATGTGTGAGGTTAATGATATATCAATGCAAAGCTCTGACAGCTGATTCTGAAGAGGCAGTACTAAGATTCAAGGGCTGTTCATGTGCATAAGAGTGATTTGGCAACGGGAAACCGGCCTCTGTGGAATTATTTCAAGATTAAGCTAATAAATTTTTTTATTTCAAAATGCGTGCGTCTTCTTATATTCATTTTGATCAGACCTAAAAGAATCTATTGGGTACTTTCAGCCTAACAATACAATGCCTTAAAATGTTTTATCAAATTCATTCATCCAATGTGTGTCACTGGCAATGCTAGCATTTATCGTTCATATCTAATTGGTATTCAGGTACATAATTACCCATGACCTAAAGTGCCAGAGCAGGCTTCAGGAGCTGAATGAGCTAATCCTGCTCCCATGACACAGCAAAACTATGAAAAATGCATGTTGGTGGGCAGATAAACAATTTCAGGGATGAAAATAGTTAGTTTCTTATAAAGATAGATTGGAGGAACTGGGATTATTTTTGGGTCTACTAGGACTGAGGAAAGATGGTTGAGAGAGGATTAGATGGAAGGATTCAAAATCATCAGGGGTGTGAACAGAACAGATGGAGTGATTCCGTACCCTTTCATAACATGATTCAGAACAGAGGGCACAGGTTTCAGTTAATTGGCAAAATTTGTCCAGGTATGGCCTGCCCACAAAAGTGATATGAGAAAAAACGTTTCCATGCAGCAACTTGCAAAGGTGTCTAAGAATGCAGTTAAAGTTCACCTAAAATAATCAAAAGTGAATTTAGATATTTACATTAAAAAGGAAAATTGTGCATGCTCTAGGGAGAATGCAGAAGAATAGCATTAAGTCAGTTATTCCTTCTGCGTTATAATATTTCTTGTGAACCAATAGGAGGGGGAGACTTCACAAATATCTCTATTCCAAAAAAAAAAGTGGGAACCCATCACACCAGTGCAAAAGACAACAATGAAGCATATGCAACCCTTCTTAGCCAGAAATGCTGAGTTGATTATCCTCTTCGGTATCCTTCGGAGGTCATCAGCATCAAAAATGTCAATTTGATTCATTCCACATGATATCAAGAAACAGCTTGATAAGATACTGTATACGGCAAAGATCTTGGTCCTGACAATGTTCTCACAATACTACTTAAGACTTATCTCCAGAACCAAATGTATCCCTTCAATAAGCTACAATTTTGGCACATACCCAGTCATGTGGAAATTTGTCCAGGTATGGCCTGCCCATATAAGTAACAGAAATTCAATCCAGCAATTGATCATAATCAGTCTACTCTCAATCATCAGCAATGTGATGGAAGAGATCACAACCAAGAAGCACTGATCATTAAGCTATGTGGAAGATAATGAGGGAAGTGATAATGTCATTGGACCAGTAACACAGAAGTCCAGATTAATGCTTTGGAATTCCATCACAGCAGTCCATGGAATTAGAATTCAATCAATAAAATCTGGAATTAAAAGATAATCTCAATAATAGCGACCTAAAACCATTGTCGACTGTGGTTATGATCACATCTGTATCATCAATGGCCTTTTGTCAAGGAAATCTGCCTTTCTTATCTGGTCCAGTATATATATATATCTCCAGTGAGGACTGCAGATGCTGAAGATCAGAGCTGAAAAATGTGTTGCTGGAAAAGCGTAGCAGGTCAGGCAGCATCCAAGGAGCAGAAGAATCAATGTTTCGGGCATAAAATGGATGGAAAGAGAAATCATGAAAGATGAAGTAGGAAACAAGATCATGGATAGATGTGAGAAGAGACATTCTAGTCAGTAGAAAGAGATGGTGGTCAGCATCTTGTTCGAGAAAGAAATTGTGCTTAAGTCAAGAGATTCATGCCTGAAAAGTGACTGCAGTTGAGGGAAGGAATTGCACTCAGAGGAATGATTACAATCAATGAAATGGTCATGGTCATCTCAGGTATTGCAGACGCAACAGGGAGGGAACGGAGTATAAAAGAAAACAGTACATTTGTTGAGCCTAGAGGAAGTGTTCTGACTCTTTCTAACCTGCAAACAGCACTTATTTTATAGATCAGTTTCCCATGCTTCTAAACACCCAGACAAAACAGTTTTTAAAAAGCTGCACAAACAGAGAAAGGCAGTAGCCTGAAAAGATTCCTTAAGGTAGGTAAAATTACCCAATTGTTGCCTAAATGTGGGCAACAATTTTCTTTCCTAATTTAGCAATTTTTTTTTAAAAAAATGATAACACTGTCCTAAGCTCAATGGAGCTTCACTTATAATAAGCCAAATGCTAAAGAAGATAAAACAAGAGGGGAGAAATTTAAAAATAAGGAGGTGTTGTAGGATGAGGGGTCTTAGCTGGAAAACAGTAGTGGAGATAAAGCAAAATCCCTGGGATGAAACCTTAAAAGCTGGAGAACCCCCAGAAACAAATGAGACCTTAGGAGGGGATGATCCTTACCTGCCCGAATGCAGATAATGTAGACTTTTGGTTTTATTGCAGTTGTGTACCTAAATTACTGCGTTATATGCTAGCATTTTGCTGAATTAAGCCACCTGCAGTGAGATTTACATATGTGAAAAACTCTGATGCTAAATAAACAATCATTTAAACAAATGTATTTATTGATGCGATGAACAATTCTCAAATCTAAGGAACAAATTCCGTTTTTCCTGACCAATAAACTAGAACTGGATTCACAAGAGATAGGTCAGTAGGGAGGTACTTGAGATATAAGTTTGCAAGTCCAGTTTCAATCTTCATTGCATATTTGAATGATTTTCCAACTGTAGCAAAATTACTTCTCCATTGTGATAAGCAGAAATAATTTTAAAACAAAACGAGAAATTATGCGTAACAACAGAAATACAAGATTGCATAAACAGAACTGAGAAATTTCCATGAAATCTAATTTTTAAAATGTTCAACTTGTGGAATAAATTGAGTCGTTCTAATATTGTAAACATATGTTATCAGAACACTTGAGTTACAAGACTTGTCTGAAATATATGTAACCAGACTGAGAGGCATTTGCAATCCCACATCAAAACCAAACAGAAGGCTGGAGTTATTAATAGGCCAAGGAGGCTCATCTGGTGTTTCATTTGGTAAAGTCAAGCATGTGGCAGATCCATGCTGTACGTTATGGGTGAGACCACATCAGGCAGTGTACTTCATTCACTTAAAATAATGCAGAAAGAGGAACTGTAAATTTAATAACTGCATCCACCACAGATTTGGTACTTAACTAGAAAACTATTTCAAGAAAAGGTGTTTCATTAACATCTGCATCTGACTATTTGGAATAAAGAACATGATCATGTAACATCTAATTTACTTAACAAGAGTTTAGCTAAGAAATCACTTTACTCAAAATTAGACAAAAATATACTAACTTCCCAAACAAATGTGGTATTTAGGCAAATACTTTCCTGAAGATTCAGTAAGAAGGGTTCCAGGAGTGTGCAGAGAGTTAAGTAGAAAGATAAATCACAAGTCAAATGAAAAGCAAATTCCAGACAAAACATTATAACAAAAACAGCTACAAAGAATCTGGATATTTATTTTCAGTAAAACATCCACATTAATTTTTTGGGAATGCCAGAAGTAAATTAGCAACAAAAGCATATTTTCACTAATCCTTTCATGGAATTCTGGCCTCTTATACATCCTGAATTTCATTCAATCCACCATTGGCAGCTTGTCTTCTCCTGACTAGGCTTTAAATTCCAGGAATCCTTCCCTAAGTTTCACCACCTCTCCCACTTCCTAAAACCTGACTACTTGGCAAACCTTTTGTGCTCCTCTCCTAATTTTTTATTATGGTCCAAAGGTCTCTAAAATGACTTACAATGTTTTACAATGATAGTCGACATGGACTGGTTGGACATGAGGGGTCTGCTTCCATGCTGTATGGTTTGATGACTCTCTATGACTCTCAGTTATTTTACAACGTTTTATTTAGCTTTCGCTCAAACTTACCTGATAAATGATTTGGATGAGAATGTACAAGGCATGATTAGCAAGTTTGCTGACAATACAAAATAAGAGGCATTGTGGACAGTGACAAAAATAATCAGAAATTGTAACAGGACCTTGATCAGCTGGGGAAGTGGGCCGAGAAATGGCAAATGAATAATATAGATAAGCGTGAGGTCTTGCATTTTGGAAAGTCTAATCAAAGTAGAAGTTTCAAGATGAATGGTAGTGCCTTAAGGAGTGCAATGGAACAGTGGGACTTTGGTGTTCAGGTGCATGATTCTTTGAAAGTGAAGCCACAGATAGACAGTGCAGTGAAGAATGTTCTTGGCACATTGTACAAAGTGCCATGACTGATGAAGGCCAACGGTTGGGAAGCTATGTTGCAGTTGTACAGGACATTAGTGAGACCACACTTGGAGAATTGTGTTCAGTTTTGGTCACTTTGCTGTAGAAAGGATGTTATTAAACTGGAAACAGTGCAGAAGAAATTTACAAGGTTGTTGCCAGGACTCAATAGTCTGAGTTATAGAGAGAGTTTGGATAAGTTAGGACTTTTTCTTCAGAGCATAGGAGATTGAGGGGAAATGCTATAGAAGTATATAAGATCATGACAGACATGGATAGAGTGAATGCATTCAGTGTTTTTTTTCAGGATTGGGGAATCAAGCACTCGAGGGCATCAATTTAAGGCTTGAGGGGAATGAATAAAAGAGAACATGAGTAACAACATTTTTGCACAGACGGTGGTATGCATATGGAATAAGCTGCAGCAGAAGTGGGTTGAAGTGAGTACATTAACAACATTTAAAAAGCATTTGGACAAATGCATGGATAGGAAAGGTTTAGAAGGATATCGGCCAAATGCAGAGAAATGGGGTTCATGTGGATGGACACTTTGGTCAGCAAGGACCAGTTTGGGTTGATGGGCCTATCTCCGTGTTGTAGGATTCTATTACTCTAAGAGAACTCTTCTGTAGGATGATGGTTTGATGGGTTCCAGTGCAGCGGTGATATCTTCAGAGGCAGTGTGGCTACAGAGTCACCAGCCTGTGAAGCATGAAGCAGATGTTTCATTTCTGTATGGAGTGGGCAAGTTTAGCCGAGGTGGGAATCTTGCTTCTGCACGGTGCAGGCTGGAGTAGGCATATGGCGGCAGCAGCATGGCATGGGCTAGAAAGCCTGGAGTGGATCTCTGACAGCAGCATGGTGTGGGTTGGTGTAGCCCAGAGCAAGATTCTGGTGGTGGCATCATGTGGGCTGGTGCAGCCTGGGTGGGACTCTAGCAGTGGAGAAGGAAAAGTTAGACTGTCTTTAAGTTACCTTACTTTATTTTTTATTTTAAGGTAATGTGAATGGTGCCTATGCATGGTGACTGTGCACTTTTTTCAATACAGTTTATATTGAACACACATGACAATAAATAAATGCTTCAATGATAAATATAAGTTGTTTCAATATAAATTTAAGAGGTCTAAAAAATCATGAGAGGTAAAGGGAAGGTGAATGGCAGGCATCCCTTTCCTAGGGTGGGGGAATTTCAAGACTGGGGGCATATTTTTAAGGTAAGAGGAGAAAGATTTAAACAAAGACACAAGGGCAATTCTTTTTTACGTGGAGAGTGGTTCGTGCGTTTAATGAACTTCCAGAGGAAGTGGTGAAAACGCGGACATTTACAACGTTTAAAAGACATTCAGAGAAGTATTTGAATAAGAAATGTTTGGAGGGATACGAACCGAGTGTAGGCAGGTAGGACAAGTTTAATTTTGGATTATATTTGGAATGGATTGGTTGGACCGAAGGGTCTGTTTCCATGCTGTATGAAGCTTTCTATGACTTTTAAGTTATTATTGTGGGTTGACAATCCATTAAGTTCTTGATTAACCTCACGAATGCTTTAAAACAACAGTATTAAAATTGCTCCAACTTATAATTCCCTTAATTTAGAGGAAATACTTTCTGTAAACTTGGTGCCTTGATTTCAAACAGGGAAGTACTGGTCAACTCCTGGTTATTTTATTATGTCTGGGAAAATAAACTAAATCCTATGCTGGATTCATTAGGATGTCAGCTGGCATGGAAGACTGTAAGTACTACTCACAACAGCTGTTGCTTAGGGTTCAATAAAGACTTCAGAGCGTTCCGCAGTTTGTCAAGATTATATCTCCCAACATTGGCTTGGTTTCCTATCTTATATCGGCTTTCATCATCAGATGTATTTGGCACAAAATCTGGAAGAGGAAACAGTAGTATTTATTTATATGGCTATTAACAAGAGCATAATTAAACTAAAAAAGATATTTCTCCACCTTTTGACCTCAAGTAAATTTTTTAAAATGTCTCCATGAACTTATACCACAGAATGTGATGAGTTCACTCAAAGAATAGCCTCCCTGGTCTGAATTATAATTTACTCAGATTTTCCTCAAAAACTGCACATAATAGCCCAAATATGGTCTCACAAAGGCTGCACAATTGGAGAAAAATATCCTAGCTGCTGTACTTGAATCCTTTGTTATAAAGGCCAACATACCATTTGCCTTCTTCTTCACCTGCTGCACCTGTTTGCTACTTACTACCATTTGTTTTTGCTACCAAAGTGGATAACACATATCAATATTATGCTTTATCTGGCATGCATTTGCCCACTCACTCAAAATGTCCAAATCATATAAGGCCATAAGTTCATAGGTAACTTGAACATGTATAGGCCATTCATCCCTTAGGCCTGCTCCACCATTCAATAAGATCGTGGCTTATCCAACATGCCTTGTGTCGACTTGCCTGCCCTTCCCCTTAAACATGGATTTCCCAACTGAGGCTTAGAATACACAAGGACTCTGTCCCCCCAGCTCTCTGTGACAAGGATTTCCATAGATTCAGAACCTCTGAGAAAACAAATTCCTCTCCATCTCAGTCTTAAATTGTCACACCTTTATGAAGGCCCTTAAGAATCCTATATGCTTCAATGAGATCATTGCTCATTCTTCCATACTCTTAGTCAGTATAGCCCCAATCTATTTATCCTCTTAAGACAATCCCTCCATACCAGGGATCATCCTAGTAAACCTTTTCTGAACTATCTCCAACTAAATAATGTCTTTCTTTAAATACAGGAACCAAAACTGTTCATACATAGAAAAAAGTGAGTTTACTATAAAGAATTTTCATGTACTTAAGAAGAAATCATGTCTACCTAACTTGGGGCTTTTTGAAGTAGTAATGGAAATGGTTGATGAGGGTAACACAGGTGAAATGGCGTACAAAGACTTTCAAAGGCATTTGATACAGTATCACACAACAGAATTGTGATCAGAGTAATAACTCAACAGTAGCAATATGGACACAAACTTGGCTGAGTAACAGGAAACAGAGTAATAGCCAGTGGACATTTGTCAGATTGGAAGAAGGCTTCCAGTGAAATTTCCCAGGGATTGTTGTTTTTCTTGATATACAATAATGATTTAGATCTTGTTGTTCAGAGGAAAATTTCAAAGTTTATGCAGAACTGGGCTGAGAAGTGGCAAATGGAGTTTAATGCGGAAAAGTGTGAGGTAGTTCACTTAGGGAGAAGTAACAGGAATGCAGAATACTGGGCTAATGGGAAAATTCTTGGAAGTGAAGATGAATACAGAGATCTCGGTGTCCAGGTTCATAAACCCCTGAAAGTTGCCACCCAAATTAATATGGTTGGTAAGAAGGCATATGATGTGTTGGCGTTTATTGGCAGGGGGATTGAGTTTCAGAGTCACGAGGTCATGCTTCAGCTGTACAAGATACTGATAAGGATGCACCTGGAGTATTGAATACAGTTCTGGTCACCGCATTATAGGAAGGATGTGGAAACTTTGGAAAGGGTTCAGAGGAGATTTATTAGAATGTTGCCTGGTATGGAAAGAAGGTCTCATGAGGAAAGGTTGAGGGAACTGAGGCTGTTTTGTTGGAGAGAAAAAGGTTGAGAGGTGACTTAATTGAAAAGTATACGATAGTCAGAGGGTTAGATAGAGTGGACAGTGAGAGCCTTTTTCTTTGGATGGTGAAGGCTAACACAAGGGGACATAGCTTTAAATTGAGAGGATATAGATTTTGGACAAATATCAGGGGTAGTTTCTTTACTCAGAGTAGTAGGGACGTGGAATGGCCTGCCTGCAACCATAGTAGACTTGCCGACGTGAAGGACATTTAAATGTGCATTGGACATACATATGGATGATAATGGAACAGTATAGGTTAGTTGGGCATCAGATTAATTTTGCAGGTCAGCGCAACATCGAGGGCCGAAAGGCCTGTACTGCGCTGTAACATTCTATGTTCTAGTACTTCACATATTATCACACCAGAACCTTTCTTGTTATTCTTTTGTGGGATGTTGTGGTCCCTGGTTGGTCAGTATTTATTGCCTGCCCTTGGTAGCCCTTGAGAAGGATGTGGTGAACTGCCTTCTTGAACCACTGCAGTCCACCTGCTTTTGCTTGACCCACAATGCTAGTTGGAATGGAATTTCAGGATTATCACCAAGTGAAATGAAGGAAGGAGGGTATGTGGGTTGGAAGGGAACTGCAAGAGGCAGTGTTCCCATGTATTGGCTGCCTTTGTCCTTCTGGATGGAAGTGGTCTTGGGTTTGGAAGATACTGTCTGAGGATCTTTGGTAAATTTCTGCAGTGCATCTTGTAGATAGTACACACTGCTAATACTTAGCATTGGTGGTGAAGGGAGTGGATGCTTGTGGATGTAGTGACAATCAAGTGCACTGCTTAGTGCTGGACGGTGTCAAGCTTTTTGAGTGTTGTTGGAACTGCACTCATCCAGGCAAGTGAGGAGTATTCCATCACTCCTGATTTGTGCTTGTATATGATGGACTGGCTTTGGGGAGTCAGGAGGTGATTTACTCACTGCAGTATTTCTAGCCTCTGACCTGCTCTCAAAGCCACTGCATTTATTTGGCAAATCCAGTTGAATTTCTGGTCAATGGTAAGCCTTAGGATGTTGACAGTGGGGAGTTAGTGATGGTAACACCACTGAGTATGAAGAGGTCTTGGTTAGATTTGTTTGTTATTGGTGATGGTCATAGCATGGTATTTGTGTGGTGTGAATGTTACTTGACACTTCCCAGCCCTGGATAGTGTCTAGATCTTGAACATGGGCTGCTTCAGTGCCTGACGAGTTGTGAATGGCACTGAACACTGTGCAATCATCAGCAAACATCCCTACTGCTGACCTTATGATGAAAGGATGATCATGGATGAAGCAGCTGAAGATGGTTGGGCCAGGGACACTACCCTGAAGAACACCTCCAGAGATGTCCTGGAGCTGAGATGACTGACCTGCAACAACCAAAATAATCTTCCTATATGCCAGGTATGACTTCAACCAATGGAGTGTTTGTTCCCTGATACCCATCGATTCAAGTTTTGCTAGGGTGCTTTGAAGCCACACTCAATGGAATGAAGCCTTGATGTCAAGGGGTGGCATTCTCATCTCACCTCTGGAATTCAGCTCTTTTGTCCATGCTTGAACTAAAGCTGTAATGAGGCTAGGAACTGAGTGGCCTTGGCTGAACCCAAACAGGGCATCACTGATCAGATGATTGCTGAGCAGGTGCTGTTTGATAGCACTATTAATAACACATTCCATCACTTTACTGATGACTGAGGGTAGACTGATGGGGCAGTAATTGCTGGTTTGTATTTGTCCTGCTTTTTATGTATACAACAGTCCTGGTAATTTCCCACATTGTCAGGTAGATGCCAGTGTTGTAAATGTATTGGAAGAATTTGGCTGGAAAGTAGCACGTCCTGGAGCACAAGTGTTCAATACTATTGCCCGTAGCCTTTGTAATATCCACTGTCTCCAATCATTTCTTGATATCACGTGGAGTGAATTGAAGTGGCTGAAGACTGGTTTGCTTAATGTTGGATACCACTGGAGGAGGCCGAAATGGATCATCTGCTCAGCATTTCTGGCTGATGATTGCTGCAAAAGTTTCAGCCTTATCTTTTATACAGATGTGCAAAGCACCTCCATCATTGAGGACAGGGTAATTTGTGGAGCCCCCTCCTGCAGTGATTTGTTTAATTGTCCACCATCATTCAAACTGGATTTGGCAGGACTGTTTTTTTTTGAAGAAATAATGAACAGAATTGATGAAGACAGAGCAGTGGACATGATCAAATGGATGTCATAAGCCATTTAACCAGATTCTTCATGGTAGACTCATTAGCAACGTTAGATCACATGGAACACAGGGAGAACTAGCCATTTTGATACAGAAGTGGCTCGAAGGTTGAAGACAGAGGATAGCGGCAGAGGGTGGTTTTCAGCCAGTATGCCTGTGATCAGCATTGCGCCACAAGGATCGGTACTGGGTCCACTGCTTTTCATCATCTATATAGGTGGTTTGGATGTGAACATAGGAGGTATGGTTAGTAAGTTTGCAGATGACACCAAAATTGGATGTGAAGAGGACAGTGAAGAAGGTTACTTCAGAACAACGGAATCTTGATCAGACGGGCCAATTGGCCGAGGAGTGGCAGATGGGGTTTAATTTAGATAAATGTGAGGTTCTGCATTTTGGAAAGGCAAATCAGGGCAGGACTTATATACTTAATGGTAAGGTCCTGAGGAGTGTTGCTGAACGAAGAGACCTTGGAGTGCAGGTTCATAGTTTCTTGAAAGTGGAGTCACAAGTAGACAGAATAGTGAAGAAGGCATTTCATTTCCTTTCCTTTATTAGTTCTTGAATCGAGTTTAAGTGTTGGGAGGACATGTTGCAGATGTACAAGACATTGGTTAGGCCACAATTGGAATATTGTGTGCAATTCTGGTCTCTCTTCTATACGTAAGTTATTGTGAATCTTGAAAAGGCTCAGGAAAGATTTATAAGGCTGGACGGTTTGAGGTACAGGGAGAGGCTGAATAGGCAGGGGCTATTCTTCCTGGAGTGTTGGAGGCTGAGGGGTGACCTTCTAGAGGTTGATAAAATCATGAAGGACATAGGTAGGGTAAAGAGACAAGGTCTTTTCCCTGGGGTGGGGGAGTGCAAAACTAGAGAACATAGATTTAAGGCTTAAGAGGAAAGATTTAAAAGGGATCTAAGTGGCAACTCTTTCATGTAGAGGGTGGTGTGTGTATGGAATCAGCAGCTAGAGAAAGTAGTGGAAACTGATACAATTACAACATTTAAAAGGCATCTGGATGGGTATAAGAATAGGAAGAGTTTAGAGCGATATGGGTCAAATGCTGGCAAATGGGACAATCTTATTTGGGATATCTGGTTGGCATGGACGAGTTGGACCAAAGAGTCTATGACTGCAGCGCTTAGATCTGATCTGTTGGTTGTGGGATCGCTTAGCTCTGTCTATCAATTACTGTTTGGCATGCAAGTAGTCCTGTTTGGTAGCTTTGTCAGTTTAACACCTTATTTTCAGGTACGCCTGGTGCTGCTGCTGGCATCCACTCCTGCACTCTCCATTGAACCAAGATTGATTGCCTGGCTTGATGGTAATGATTGAGTGGGGGACTAGCTGGACCATGAGGTTATTGATTGCGCTGAAGTACGATTTTGCTGCTGTTGGTGGCCCACAGTGCCTCATGGATGCCCAGTCTAGAGTTGCTGGAAGTCTATCCCATATAGCACTTGATGTGGAGGAGTGTTGGACTGGGGTGGACAAAGTTATAAATCTCACAACACCAGGTTTTAGTACAACAGGTTTATTTGGAAACACTAGCTTTCAGAGTGCTGCTCCTTTATCAGGTAGTTGTGGAGAAGGACCATAAGACACATAATTTATTGCAAAAGATTACAGTGTCATGCAACTGAAATGATATTTTGAACAAACCTAGATTGCTGTTAAGTCTTTCATCTTTTGGAATGGGTTGCCGGTATCGGCTCATTAATATGTAAATCTCAGAACTTCTTTTAAGTTACATTTTGAGATAACTTAAAGTTTTATAAAAACAGTGACATCTCAACTCAGACAATGAATTAAATGTGTGAGGTTAGAGTCTGTCTGTATCCCAATCTTGCATCAGGCTGGTTCTATTTCCAAAGTGGAATTTACAAAATTTTACATTGATTGACTGCCTGCATCGACTGTCTACAGATTGTGCATTTTTTAAGCAAATTAGAATGCATCTGCAAATACAAATTCACCCCATACATTTATGTGCGTGTGCACGTGTGTGTGTGGGTGTGTGTGTGCATGTGAGAGAGAGAGAGAGAGAGAGAGAGAGAGAATATGTGCATACGAGTGTGAGTGCACATGAGACATGTGTGCTTGCATGTGTGCAAACCTGGTAAAGTGTGTGTTAACCAAACTTGGCTGTCAGCCTCTGCTCGTTCGGTGCCCATGAGGGTGCAAAGTACGGTACCTAAGAGAATGGCCTCACCTGGGACTTTGGGTCCAGGTCACGCTACAGATGACCATACGACATTATAAATGCTCTCTCACATACACACAAGCACACATACACACACACTCTTACATGCTCACACTCTCTCATACACACACATATACACTTTTCACGCTTACACCCAAGCACCCACCCTCTCACAGGCTTAAACCCCATCACCTTCACTCACACTTTACCAAGCTTGCACATATGCAAACACACTCTCTCATGTGCACTCACACTCACATGCACACACACTCATACAAGTAAGTCTATGGGGTGAATTTGTATTTGCAGAATTATATCTGTAGATACATTCTACTTTGCTGAAAAAATACACAATCTGCAGGTAGTCAATGCCAGCAGTCAATCCATGTAATATTTTATAAATTCCAATTTGGAAACAGAACCAATCTAACACAAGATTGGCATACAGACAGACTCTAACCTCACACATTTAATTCATTGTCTGAGCTGAGATGTCACCTCTATTTATAAAACCTTAGTTATCTTGAGAATGTAACTTAAAAGAAGTTCTGAGATTTACATATTAATAAGCAGATACCTGCAACCATTCTAAAAGATAGAACATAGAACAGTACAGCACAGAACAGGCCCTTCAGCCCACGATGTTGTGCAGACCACTGATCCTCATGTATGCACCCTCAAATTTCTGTGACCATATGCATATCCAGCAGTCTCTTCAATGACCTTGCTTCCATAACTGCTGCTGGCAACGCATTCCATGCTCTCACAACGCTCTGTGTAAAGAACCCGCCTCTGACATCTCCTCTATACTTTACTCCAACCAACTTAAAACTATGACCCCTCGTGTTAGCTATTTCTGCCCTGGGAAATAGTCTCTGGCTATCGACTTTATCTATGCCTCTCATTATCTTGTATACCTCAATTAGGTCCCCTCTCTTCCTCCTTTTCTCCAATGAAAAAAGTCCGAGCTCAGTCAACTTCTCTTCATAAGATAAGCCCTCCAGTCCAGACAGCATCCTGGTAAACCTCCTCTGAACCCTCTCCAAAACATCCACATCTTTCGTATAATAGGGCGACCAGAACTGGATGCAGTATTCCAAGTGCGGTCTAACCAAAGTTTTATAGAGCTGCAACAAGATTTCCCGACTCTTAAACTCAATCCCCCTGTTAATGAAAGCCAAAACACCATATGCTTTCTTAACAACGCTGTCCACTTGGGTGGCCATTTTAAGGGATCTATGTACCTGCACACCAAGATCCCTCTGTTCCTCCACACTGCCAAGAATCCTATCCTTAATCCTGTACTCAGCTTTCAAATTCGACCTTCCAAAATACATCACCTCGCATTTATCCAGGTTGAACTCCATCTGCCACCTCTCAGCCCATCTCTGCATCCTGTCAATGTCCCGTTGCATCCTACAACAGCCCTCTATACTGTCAACGACATCTCCAACCTTTGTGTCGTCTGCAAACTTGCTGACCCATCCTTCAATCCCCTCATCCAAGTCATTCATAAAAATTACAAACAGTAGAGGCCCAAGGATAGAGCCCTGTGGAACACCACTCACCACTGACTTCCAGGCAGGATATTTTCCTTCTACTACCAGTCGCTAGCCAATTCTGTATCCAGACAGCTAAGTTCCCCTGTATCCCATTCCTCCTGACCTTCTGAATGAGCCTACCATAGGGAACCTTATGGTTCTCATCCTCAAAAAACCCGATAAGGTTTGTGAGGCATGACCTGCCCCTCACAAAGCCGTGTTGACTGCATTTAATCAAGCCATGCTCTTCCAGATGGTCATAAATCCTATCCCTCAGAATCCTTTCTAACACCTTGCAGACGACAGATATGAGACTGACTGGTCTGTAATTGCCGGGGATTTCCCTATTTCCTTTCTTGAAGAGAGGAATTACATTTGCTTCTCTCCAGTCCTCAGGTACGACTCCAGTGGAGAGCGAGGATGCAAAGATCTTCGCAAGTGGCAAAACAATTGCATTTCTCGTTTCCCAAAGCAGCCGAGGACAAATCTGGACCGGGCCTGGTGACTTGTCAATCTTAATGTTTGGCAAAATTTTCAGCACATCAGCTTCCTCTATCTCCATCCATTCCAACATGCACAACTGCCCTCCAAAGGTTTCATTCACTACGAAGTTCGTTTCTTTCATAAAGACAGAAGCAAAAAACTCATTTAGGGCTTCCCCTACCTCCTCAGACTCCACATACAAGTTCCCTGTCCTATCCCTGATCGGCCCTACTCTTTCTTTGACCATTCTCTTATTCCTCACATAAGTGTATGATGCCTTTGTATTCTCCCTAATCTGTTCTACCAAGCCTTTCTTGTGCCTCCTCCTGGCTCTCCTCAGACCATCCTTCCTCGCCTGCCTGTAATCCTCTAGAGCTGAGCTTGACCCTAGCTCCCTCCACCTTATGTAAGCTACCTTTTTCCTTTTGACGAGAAGCTCCACTGCTCTCAAGATCCAAGGTTCTGTCATCTTACCTCTTCTTGCCTGTCTCAGAGGGACATATTTATTCATCACTCGCAACAACTGTTCCTTAAACAGTCTCCACATGTCTATAGTGCCTTTACCATGGAACAATTGCTCCCAGTCCATGCTTCCTAACTCATATCTAATCGCATCATAGTTTCCTCTTCCCCAATTAAATATCCTCCCATTTTGCCTAATCCTCTCCTTCTCCATAGCTATATCGAATGTGAGGCAGTTGTAGTCACTATCACCAAAATACTCTCCCACCACAAGATCTGATACCTGCCCCGGCTCATTTCCGAGCACCAAGTCTAGAATGGCCTCTCCCCTCGTCGGCCTGTCAACGTACTGAGTTAGGAAACCCTCCTGAACATACTTTACAAAAACAGCTCTATTCAAATCTTCTGCTTGAAGGAGGTTTCAATCAATATTGGGAAAGTTAAAGTCACCCATTACAAAAACCCAAGTACGTCCACACTTTTCCAAAATCTGCCGACCTATGCTTTCTTCCATCTCCCTGCTGCTATTGGGGGGCCTGTAGTAAACCCTTAACGAGGTGACTGCTCCCTTGCTGTTCCTAATTTCCACCCATACTGACTCGGTAGGCAGATCTTCCTCGACAATGGAAGCTTCTGTAGCTGTGACACCCTCTCTGATTAGTAGTGCTACACCCCCTCCTCTTTTTCCCCCCTCCCTATTCTTTTTAAATGCTCTAAACCCTGGAACATCCAGCAACCATTGCTGCCCCTGAGAAACCCATTTCTCTGTTATAGCCACAACATCATAGCACCAGGTACTGATCCATGCTCTAAGTTCATCACCTTTATTCCTGATACTTCTTGCTTTAAAGCAAACACACTTTAATTGATCCCTTGGCTCCTTCCCAGGAAAATCCTTCCCACTAGCTGGTCTACCTCTTGCTATTGCCTCATCTGCATCAACTCTCACCTTCGGTGTACAGCTCAGGTTCCCACCCCCCTGCCATACTAGTTTAAACCCTCTTGAACTACTCGAGCAAACCTTCCACCCAGGACATTGGTCCCCTTCCAGTTCGGATGCAACCCGTCCTTCTTGGAAAGGTCCCACCTTCTCCAGAAGGCATCCCAGTTATCTACATATCTGAAGCCCTCCCTCCCAAACCAGCTGCACAGCCACGTGTTAAGCTGCACCCGCTTCCTGTTCCTCGCCTCGCTATCTCATGGCACTGTTAGTAAACTAGAGAACACTACTCTGTTCGTCCTGCTTTGCAGCTTCCATCCTAACTCCCTAAAATCACTTTTTATATCCTCAATCCTTTTTCTGGCTAGATTATTTTGTGCCAATACGTAACACGATTTCTGGCTGTTCGCCCTCCCCTTTTAGAATCTTATACACCTGATTGGAGATGTCCCGGATCCTGGCACCAGGGAGGCAACATACCTTCCGGGAATCCCGATCCTGACCACAAAATCTCCTGTCAATTCCCCTAACTATCGAGTCCCCTACCACAAGTACTTTTCTATTCTGCCCCGTTCCCTTCTTTACCACAGTGTCAGGCTCAGTGACAGAGAACTGACTACTATGGCTTTCCTCTGGTAGGTCATCCCCCCCAGCAGTATCCAAAACAGTATACTTATTGCTGAGGGGAATATCCACAGGGGATCTCTGCACTGTCTGTCTGTCCCCTTTCCTCCCCCTAACTGTAACCCATCTATCCTTGTCCTGAGCCTTAGGAGTGACCAACTCCCGGTAACTCCTCTCAATTAGCCCCTCAGCCTCCCGAATGATCCGTAGTTCATCCAGCTCCAGCTGCAATTCCCTAACAACAGTCTAGGTTTGTTCAATATATCACTTCAGCTGCATGACTGCAGTAATCTTTTGCTATAAATTCTGTGTCTTATGGTCCTTTTCCACAATTACCTGATGAAGCGTCAGTGCTCTGAAAGCTAGTGCTTCCAGATAAACCAGCTGTATGAGGATGGCCTCAACCAGGACCTTGGTTTATGTCACATAACAGGTGACCCCACCACACTATCCTGGTGTTGTGAGATTTTTAACTTTATCCATTTAGTACTGTGATATTTCCTCACAACATGCTAGAGGTTATTCACAATGTAAAGGCTGGACTTTGTCTCCACAAAGACTGTGCAGTGGTCACTCTTACCGATACTGTCATGGAAATGCAGCCGGCAGAGTAGAAAAGGATGAGGTCAAGTATATATTTCCCTTTTGTTGGTTCCCTCACCACCTGCTGCAGATCAAGTCTACACAAAACCAGGTTGACTATCCCTGATCAGTCCATGCCTTTCCAAATGTATGCAAATCCTGTCCCTCAGAAATCCCTCCAACAATTTACCTACCACTGACATAAGGCTCACTAGTCTATATTTATTAAACTCATTACACATTACCAGATCCAAGATAGCCTGTTCCCTGAATTAGCTCCATGACATATAACTCTAGGAAACTATTCTTAATGCACTCTATGAATTTGTTGTTGTATCTAATCTTTCCAATTTGATTAACCCAATGAACATGACAATTAATGTCACCCATAATTATTGCTTTATTCTTCTTACATGCTCCTATTATTAATGATTTATAGCCATTCCCACAGAATAGCTATTATTTGGGGGGCCTGTATGCTACTCCTATTTGTGTTTTCTTTCCTTTGCACCTTTTTTAATCTTCACCCAAATTGATTCTACATCATCTGAACATAAATCACTCTCACAACTGTCCTCTTTTCATTTCTTATTAACCAAGCTCCCCCACCACCTTACCCATCCCTTCTATCCTGCTAGAAGGGTTTAGATGGAGCTGGACCAAATGTTAGCAAATGTAACTAGGTTAATTTAGGTCAGCATGGACGAACTGGACTGAGGGTCTGTTTTCATGTTGTACGTCTCTATGAGCCTAAGTACTCAGCTTTAAAATCTTTCATGATGGATTCCAGCATTTTCCCTACTACCAATATCCATAATTCCCCGTTTTCTCTCTATCTCCTTTTTTCAAATAGTGGGGTTATATTAGCTATCCTCCAATTCATTGCAACTTTTCCAAAGTCTATACAACCTTGAAAGATAACCACCAACGTATCAAGTATTTCTTAATAATCACTTCCTTAAGAACTCTGGGATGTAGATTATTACTAGGACCCATGCTCCCCAATATTTTTGTGACACTATTTTTGTCTTCCGTTGTGAAGACAAAACCAAATATGTATTCAATTAATTTGTTATCTCTTTGTCCCCCAATATAACTTCCTCTGTTTCTGACAGTAAGGGACCTACATTTGTCATAATTAATCTTTTTCATACCTGTATAAGCTTTTACAATCAATTTGTATGTTCCTCGCAAGCTTATCTCATTAGCATTCAAAATATTAACTGTTTCTCTCCAATGGTCCTGCCAGACACTGAGTTATTTTACAGCATTAACTGTTTTTATTTCAGCATTCCACTATATACCTTAGTGATTATCTGACGTGCTTGGTTAAGACAGTGAGTATCAGGCAGTGTAACTAGTAAACTGAGGAGGGTCTGTGGTTACAGAGGAACTGGGGAGGAAGAAGGGAGGAAGAACACCACACCCTATGCTAACTTTATACATAACCAATATGATAACAAGCACAATATCTAGAACTGATGAACACTGGAAAAAAATCATAAATGAAAGTCCCAGATAATTTTCTCCTTTAGTTTAACATTGCAAGACACATTGTAGTGCCTTCACTGCTCTACAGCTAAGATGAACATCATTTTTAAATAATACAAAATATGGAAATATACAACAGTATATTTTGCAAGACAACTCACTTGCAACTTTTTAAATATAAATCAGCTATACGTGATGTCCTAAGGTTGACACGGGTCAATATGTTACACTGTATTTTTGAGTGCAGTTGTAAAAATGCTTTGAAAAGAACAAAGAAACTTACTTGGATCATAGAAATCCATAAAGCCAAAAGGACCATAATCTAATGTTATAGAGAGTACACTGAAGTTGTCTGTATTACACACACCTGAAATAGAGAAAACAGAAAAAGCTAGTTAATACAAATAAATGAAAAAAGGAAAAAGAACAGCATGTTGTAAGACAGACCCTCGAGGAGAGATGTCATACCAGTGGGCCTCAAGCTTACAATGGCCCTCAATATCTACACAAGTAGTGGTTTCCAAAGTCTGACAGGCAATATTTGTGACATCCATAGGTGACTATAATTAGTGTATAAAGGAGGTGATTGATGGCATTTTTAGTCATTCCAACTACTTTGTAGCTTTACCACAGAAAATGACAGTCAAGCAGAAACATCATCTGGTGCTTCTGTGTCATTGTTCGGTTTCCTTACACATAAGATGTCATCTTTTGCAATTCACGATCATCAAAGCTCACAGTGAACATCCTGCTACATTTGTAAATTGTACCTATTTTTCTAATCAACCTGTTCAGAGATGTTATTACAACAGCAGTTTTAAAAGGGAGAAGAGCAAACAAAGGAAGCACATGGTGAGGATAGTGCAGGAGAGAGAGAGAGAAAGAGAGAGAACCTGCACAGTTTCCGCCTTTGCTGTTTGATTTCATGCATTGCTGGACATCGGAGTGCATTTGGGAAAATTAACAAACAGTGAAATTCACAACTAATCTTGGAGGAACTGTTGGGCAAAGTTCACAGCACAGAATCAGATAAGCTATTTGCTGTTTTAAGTCTGTCCAAGAGAAAGGCTGCAGTAGTGAGTATAGTGGATTCTTTCTTGATTATATGTTTTTGGAGATAAGTCTCTTGATTAAACTTAAAATATAAGACATAGCTATTAATTTAACCTGGGGCAGTGTTTGTAGAGGAATAAGCCGGTGTTATTTTCTGGGTCTGTAGATTGTGAAGGAGCAAAAATGGCCTTTGCAGTGATATGTACTTCTTGGTAGATGTGGGAGTTTAAAGAGAGTTTAAGGGTTACTACGGATTATATCTGCCATAAATGCTGTTGGATGTGAATCTTATCGGATCAATTGGAGAGACAGATCGAAGTGATGAGGAATTTGCAACAGTATGTGATGGATGGCAGTTATAAGAAGGGGGGAAAGTCTCAGACACAGTCACATAGATGGGTTAACTCCAGGAAGGGTGAGAGAGGTCGGCACCTAGGGCAGGAGTCTTTTGTAGATATACCCATTTCAAACAGGTATGCTGTTTTGGAAAATGTAGGGGGTGATGGATTCTCAGGGGAACATTGCACGAAAAGCCAAGTTTCTGGTACTGAGACTGGCTCTATGCAATGAAGGATATGCCGGCTTCCAAGAGATGAATTGTGTTAGAGGATTCTGTAGTCAGAGGAGCAGACAGACGTTTCTGTGGCCAGCAGAGAAAAAGCAGAATGGTGTGTTGTTTTCCTGGTGCCGGGATCAAGGACGTCTCAGAGACGTCACGCAGAATGCTCTCACAGGGGTGAGGGGCCAGCAGGAGTTCATTGCCCACATTGGAACCAATGATATAGGAAGGGAAAAGGTTGAGATTCTGAAGGGAGATTACAGAGAGTTAGGTAGAAATCTAAAAAGGAAGTCTTCAAAGGTAGTAATATCTGGATTACTCCCAGTGCTACGAGCTAGTGAGGGCAGGAATAGGAGGATAGAGCAGATGAATGCATGGCTGAGGAGCTGGTGTATGGGAGAAGAATTCACATTTTTGGACCATTGGAATCTCTTTTGGGGTAGAAGTGACCTGTACAAGAAGGACGGATTGCACCTAAACTGGAAGGGGACTAATATACTGGCAGGGAAATTTGCTGGAACTGCAATGGAGGATTTAAACCACTAAGGGGGTTTTGGGGGTGGGGGGGTAACCTAGGGAGATAGTGAGGAAAGAGATCGATCTGAGACGGGTACAGCTGAGAACACAAGTGAGTCAAACATTCAGGGCAGGCAGGGACAAGGTAGGACTAATAAATTAAACTGCATTTATTTCAATGCGAGTGGCCTAACAGGGAAAGCAGATGAACTCAGGGCATGGTTAGGAACATGGGACTGGGATATCATAGCAATTATGGAAACATGGCTCAGGGATGGGCAGGACTGGCAGCTTAATGTTCCAGGATACAAATGCTATAGGAAGGATAGAAAGGGAGGCAAGAGAGGAGGGGGAGTGGTATTTTTGATAAGGGATAGCATTACAGCTGTGCTGAGGGAGGATATTCCCAGAAATACATCCAGCGACTTTGTTTGGGTGGAACTGAGAAATAAGGAAGGGATGATCACCTCACTGGGATTGTATTATAGACCCCCAATAGTCAGAGGGAAATTGAGAAACAAACTTGTAAGGAGATCTCAGCTATCTGAAAGAATAATAGGGTAGTTATCGTAGAGGATTTTAACTTTCCAAACATCAACTGGGGCTGCCATAGTGTTAAAGGTTTAGATGGAGAGGAATTTGTTAAGTGTGTACAAGACAATTTTCTGATTCAGTATGTGGATGTACCTACTAGAGAAGGTGCATAACTTAACCTACTCTTGGGAAATAAGGCTGAGCAGGTGATTGAGGTGTCAGTGGGGGAGCACTTTGGGGCCAGCGACCATAATTCTATTTGTTTTAAAATTGTGATGGAAAAGGATAGACCAGATCTAAAAGTTGAAGCTCTAAAGTGGAGAAAGGCCAATTTTGACAGTATTAGGCAAGAACGTTCGAAAGCTGATTGGAGGCAGATGTTCACAGGTAAAGGGAAGGCTGGAAAATGGGAAGTCTTCAGAAATGAGATAACAAGAATCGAGAGAAAGTATATTCCTGTCAGGATGAAAGGGAAGGCAGGTAGGTATAGGGAATGCTGGATAACTCAAGAAATTGAGGGTTTGGTTAAGAAAAAGAAGGAAGAATATGTCAGGTATAGACAGGATAGATCGAGTGAATCCTTAGAAGAGTATAAAGGACGTAGGAGTATACTTAAGAGGGAAATCAGGAGGGCAAAATGGGGACATGGGATAGCTTTGGCAAGTAGAATTAAGGAGAATCCAAAGGGTTTTTACAAATATGTTAAGGACAAAAGGGTAACTAGGGAGACAATAGGGCCCCTCAAAGATCAGCAAGGCAGCCTTTGTGTGAAGCCACAGAAAATAGGGGAGATACTAAATGAATATTTTGCATCAGTATTTACTGTGGAAAAGGATATGGAAGATATAGACTGTTGGGAAATAGATGGTGACATCTTGCAAAATGTCCAGATTACAGAAGAGGAAGTGCTGGATGTCTTGAAACGTTTAAAAGTGGATACATCCCCAGGACCTGATCAGGTGTACCCGAGAACTCTGTGGGAAGCTAGAGAAGTGGTTGCTGGGCCTCTTGCTGAGATATTTGCATCATCGATAGTCGCAGGTGAGGTGCCAGAAAACTGGAGGTTAGCTAACGTGGTGCCACCGTTTAAGAAGGGTGGTAAAGACAAGCCAGGGAACGATAGACCGGTAAGCCTGACCTCGGTGGTGGGCAAGTTGTTGGAGGGAATCCTGAGGGATAGGATGTATACGTATTTGGAAAGGCAAGCACTGATTCGGGATAGTCAACATGGCTTTGTGCGTGGGAAATCATGTCTCACAAACTTGGTTGAGTTTTTTGAAGAAGTAACAAAGAAGATTGATGAGGGCAGAGCAGTAGATGTGATCTATATAGACTTCAGTAAGGTGTTCAACAAGGTTCCCAATGGGAGACTGATTAGCAAGGTTAGATCTCATGGAATACAGGGAGAACTAGCCATTTGGATACAGAACTGGCTCAAAGGTAGAAGACAGAGGGTGGTGGTAGAGGGTTGTTTTTCAGACTGGAGGCCTGTGACCAGTGGAGTGCCACAAGAATTGGTGCTGGGGCCTCTACTTTTTGTCATTTACATAAATGATTTGGATGCGATCATAAGAGGTACAATTAGTAAGTTTGCAGATGACACCAAAATTCGAGGTGTAGTGGACATCGAAGAGGTTACCTCCGATTACAAGAGGATCTGGACCACATCGGCCAATGGACTGAGAAGTGGCAGATGGAGTTTAATTCAGATAAATGTGAGGTGCTGCATCTTTGGAAAGCAAATCTTAGCAGGACTTATACACTTAATGGTAAGGTCCTAGGGAGTGTTGCTGAACAAAGAGACCTTGGACTGCAGGTTCATAGCTCCTTGAAAGTGGAGTCGCAGGTAGATAAGATAGTGAAGAAGGCATTTGGTATGTTTTCCTTTATTGGTCAGAGTATTAAATATAGGAGTTGGGAGGTCATGTTGCAACTGTATAGGACATTGGTCAGGCCACTGTTGAAATATTGCGTGTAATTCGGGTCTCCTTCCTATCGGAAAGATGTTGTGAAACTTGAAAGGGTTGGGGGATCTGAGCTACTGGGAGAGGTTGAACAGGCTGGGGCTGTTTTCCCTCGAGCATCGGAGGCTGAGGGGTGATCTTATAGAGGTTTACAAAATTATGAGGGGCATGGATAGGATAAATAGACAAAGTCCAGAACTAGAGGGCATAGGTTTAGGGTGAGAGGGGAAAGATATAAAAGAGACCTAAGGGGCAACTTTTTCACGCAGAGGGTGGTACGTGTATGGAATGAGCTGCCAGAGTAAGTGGTGGAGGCTGGTACAATTGCAACATTTAAGAGGCACTTGGATGGGTATATGAATAGGAAGGGTTTGGAGGGATATGGGTCAGGTGCTGGCAGGTGGGACTAGATTGGGTTAGGATATCTGGTCGGCATGAATGGGTTTTACTGAAGGGTCTGTTTCCATGCTGTACATCTCTATGACTGTATGACTTCGAGGGCAAATGGGAGATCCTGGGGTCAAATCCCACTTCATTGAAGTCCCGATAAAAGTCTGCCCATTAGATCTTTGTATGTTAATTTGGTATTAATTAGGGCAGCATGGTAGTTCAGTAGTTAGCACTGCTGCCTCACAGCGCCAGGGACCCAGGTTTGAGTCCAACGTCAGGCACCTGTCTGTGTGGAATTTGCACATTCTCCCTGCGCCTGCGTGGGTTTCCTCCTATAATCCAAAGATGTGCAGATCAGGCGAATTGGCTATGCTAAATTGCCCATTGTGTTAGGTGCGTTAGTCAGGGCTAAATATAGGGTTGTGGAATGGGTCTGGGTGGGTTGCTCTTCGGAGGGTCGGTGTGCACATGTTGGGCTGAACGGCCGTTTCCATACTGTAGGGATTCTAATCTAATTATCTAAGTTAATTGCCTTGAGAAAAGTATCGATATCATACCATGTGCAAATCCCACTGACATCCATTGTGCGATGAGGTATGAAGTATCAGTCACAACTTGAGAGAAAAATTCCTGCAATAACAAAATGCTAACTCAGTTAAAATTGTTACTAATTTTCTCAAAAGAGAAAATATGACATTTTGGTTAATGGTACACAAATATACAAATTCTAATATCATATACTTAAAACATTTTTCTTAAAACTTACCAAATACCTATTTGAGCTGGTTACATTTATCAAAGGAAAATGTAGTTTTATAATGAAATCCACCAGTTTCCTGAGGAAAAAAGAACAAATGGTACACAAATGAAAGTTATGATAAAGCACATACACAAATAAAGACACAACCTTGACCACATAGAAGGACAAGAGTAACAAAACCATCGGGACACCATCACATGCATGCTCCCCTTCAAGCCACAGATCTGACTTGGAACTATCACTACTCAAGAATCCTGCAACTCATTCCCTAACAGCATTGTGAGTGAACCTATGCTCCAAGGACGATGTAGTTCAAAAAGGCAGCTCACTATCACCTTCTTAAAGACAATTAGAGACGAACATGATACGCTATTTCACACATGCCTACTTACCAAGGATGAACAATTAGAAGTGTTTACACGCAGGCAAACAAGTGAGCATGATTTGGACCTTGCTGCCTAATAAGATGGAAACAGATTCACTAGTACATTCAAAAGGAAATTAGACAACTACTTGAAGAATAAACATCTTGCAGAGATATGTTTGAACAACCAAGGAATGAAACCAACTGGATCACTCTTTGAAAAGTCAGTGCAGATTCAATGAGGAAGTAACTTCTTGCATTACTGTATTATTAAATGATACAATGAAGTAATTCATAGTTCAGTTATAAGAACATAAGGAAAGCAACGTCAGACATCATCATCTCGGAGCAATAGCCACATGTACTCCATGATCACAGACTTTGGCCTCTGACATGTGCCAGCCTCTAAGAAGCCCCATTGCAAATCTTCAAACCACTAACAGCACTCTTTTGCACTTCAGTGCTGCACCAGCAACTCATATTTATTGCTGCCACAAGAACACACTGCGCTATGGGGCATATATTCAGCACATGGACTGCACCAGGTTGCATGTCTGGCCTGTTCATTTGCTGTCATAGTGCTCACTCATGCTGAGCCTACCCAGACGCTTACAGCATCCCTGTCTTGCATTGATTGGTCTTGAGTTTTTGCACTTTGCCAGCTCAACCAGATAGAACAGGCTCACAATACTACTGTACTGCTGAGAAATCTTGTGCAGATACACACCAGGAAGCTGGAGGCAAGTGACAGCAGGTGGGGGAGCACGAGCCTTGGTAGGGAATGAGTACAGTAGCAGAGAGAGTGCGAGATATGGGAAAGAAAATTGTGCCATTTATGCTGGTACATTTCTTCGCACATTGCTGTGCATTCTTCCAGGTGGCTTTAACTTGGTCGGGCAATCTGGGAGCAGAAAAGTGTGGCGAAGTGGTCGGCCACTTGAGTAGGGTTGTTTGGTCCCTGTGTCCCAGAGATGTTTCCTGGAACGTTCCTCGAGTTGGTGTCCTATCTCCCTAATACAGAGAAGACCACATCAAGAGCAATAGACGCAGTCGATGAGGTGTTTGGATGTGCAGGAAAATCTCTGCCACATGTGGAACGTTCCTTTGGGGCCTTGGACGGAGGTGAAGGGAGGTGTGGGCGCACGTTTTACATCTCTTGCGGCCGCAAGGGAAAGTGCCAGGTGTTGAGGGAGAGTTGGTGAGGGGCGTGGACCTAACCAGGGAGTTGTGGAGGGAATGGTCTCTGCGGAATATCGATAGGGGTAAGGAGGGAAATATATCTCTGGTGGTGGGGCCTGTTTGTAGGTGGTGGAAATGGGGGAGGCTAATGCGCTGTATCTGGAGATTAGTGGGATGGAAGATGAGGACCAGGGGCTTCTATCCTTGTTGTGGTTGGAGAGGTGGGGCTCAAGGGTGGATGAAGGGAAGTGGAGGAGAGGCGCTGGAGAGTATTGTTGATATTGCTGACCACTTCAACTGCCCCTCCCACTCCACCAAGTACATGCAAGTCCTTAGCCTCCTCCACTGTCAAATCCAAGACACCCGATGCCTGGAGGAAGAATGCCTCATCTTCCGCCTTGGAACCCTCCAATCACACAGCATCAACAGTGATTTCGCCAGTTTCCTTATCGCCCTCCCCCCACCTCATCCCAGATCGAACCCTCCAACTCAGCACCGCCCTCTTGAACGGTCCTACCTGTCCATTTTTCTTCCCACCTATCCGCTCCACCCTCCTCTCCTATCACCATCACATCCCATCTGCATCTACCTATCGCCTTTCCAGCTGCCTCACCTCTACTCCCATACCCACCCTCCTATTTATCTCTCAGACCCCTTCACGTCCACATTCCTGATGAAGGGTGTATGCCCAAAACATCGACTCTCCTGCTCCTCGATGCTGCCTGACCTGCTACACTTTTCCAATGCCACACTTTTTGACTCTGATCACCAGAATCTGTCGTCCTCACTTTCTACCAATCTTGGAGCAGGCTGGCATGGTCTGGTGTTATGGCCTTCTCTGCTGGTATAGGGCAATATTGGCTGACGTTTCCAGGCATTGCTGAGCCCACTAGTTAAAGGGAGACAAAGACAGTTGAATCCAAAAAAATGCCTTTCCACTTACCTGCTGGATTCATTATACCTCTGCTTCAACAAATCCCCAAGAGTAAGGGATGTCAAATCTCCCATACAATCTTATCTTCACAATTTGGAGATGCCGGTGTTGGACTGGGGTGTACACAGTTAAAAATCACACAACACCAGGTTATAGTCCAACAGGTTTAATTGGAGTGTCGCTCCGAAAGCTAGTGTGCTTCCAATTAAATCTGTTGGACTATAACCTGGTTTTGTGTGATTTTTAATTATCTTCACAAGGTCTCCTTGAGCCAACCAAAGTCTCTAATCTCCACAACCTCAGGGCCTAATTTCAGGATCGATACCTTGATCACTCCCTGATCTGGCTGCCCCAGCTTTTCCAGTTCTAAACTTCAACTGTCCATCTCCTGTGCCAGTTAATTCTCCAATGTGGCCAAGTGTTGAAGGCATGCCCATCTTATATCCTTTTAACTTGAAATAAAAACAAAATGTGTTGACAACTCAATAGGTCTGGTAAGATCTGTAGAGAGAGAACAGAGCTCAAGTTTTGAGTTCAGAATCTTCTTTGGAACGAGACACATGCTGGATTTGAAATGTCATTTCTGTTTCTTTTTTCCACAGATGCTGCCAGACCTGCTGAGTTTCTTGAACATTCTGTTTTTTTGTATTTCCAGCATCTGCCTTATTATGCTTTTATTTAAGCCTCTTACCCCAACTGCCTAGAAATGGAAAACAGGCAAAAGAAATGTTTGCCTGGTCCTTCCAGTAAAAAATGAGGTCTGCAGATGCTGGAGATCACAGCTGCAAATGTGTTGCTGGTCAAAGCACAGCAGGCCAGGCAGCATCTCAGGAATAGAGAATTCGACGTTTCGAGCATAAGCCCTTCATAGCAGGGCCTTCGAGAAACTAATTCTTTCAGATTTTTAATCCTGAAATTAGTTCCATGGTCTCCCTATGCTCACTTCAAGCCGATCAGATATCCTAAACTAATTTAGTCCCATTTGCTAGCATTTGGCCCATATCATTCAAACCCTTCCTATCATATATCTTTTTATCAGATGCCTTTTAAATATTGCAATTGTTCCAGCCTTCCCCACTTCCCTAGCAGCTCAATGTCATCAATATTTAGCTCAATGTCTTCAAGGATAGGTTTGATAATAAAACATGTTGCATTTCATGCAGCTGCTTAGCAACAGCAGGAACAATAGCAGGAAGGACAGGGGAAATGGTGTAGCAATGCCTGTGGTTGAAAAGCCACCTTTTCATGTCTGCCAAATTGCCTTAGCAATACCAGTCCCATGCCCCAGGTGTTGCATGCAGTAAACATTCAACCTGCCTCCATTAATTACTTGTTTATGAATACTTTCTTTTACTTACAAGAAAATTGAAGGACACTGAATGGAAGCATCTGCTGGTTACTCATTTTCAATAAGAGTGGTTTCATATAGCGATTATACAGCTGTGAGAGTTTTTTTTAAACAATGGGGCATCTTGGTATTTCTAGCTTCCGATAGGATTGGTTTCCAATAGATTTCCAGTTTATTGCAAAAACTCCTGAAAATAACCAAGTTAAACTAAACTATATATTAATAAACTAAAATTTACTCTTCAGACTTATTATACCACCCAGTCCGATCTGGGCTCAAGAAATCTGCATTGTGTAAAAGTATGCAGAGACCTGATTTCTGATCCTATTCCCACCTTGTATGGTGAACAAGCGCATGTTAGATTTTAGGAACAACAAAAAGGATATTTCTTTAAAAACTACCAAAGCTTTAGAATATATCATTGTTCCTCAGCTGTGAGTCTAATTCTGATTCAATTATGTGGTTCAGTTTCTTGTTAAAAGTAAAAGTTGTGCAAGTAAACTACTAAAGTATGTAGACTGAAGATGGGTAATTTTCTTTGGACTTGCATTGTAAATCAAGTCTTTCATACCAACATTAATGTTAAGACATTACCCAAGATTTCATTTTACTATCTAACTGCAAACTCTATTCATCTGTACCAAGGAAGCACATGTATAGAAGTATTGTGAGGCAAATTCTCTCATTCATTTGTATAACTAATGTACAGATATGTGCTGCATTTTGGAAGGCATTTCAGGCAGGACTTATACAGGACTTAAATAGTAAGGTCCATCGAAGTGTTGCTGAAGAAAGAGTGCAGGTTCATAATTCCTTGAACGTGGAGTCACAGGTAGATAGGAGAGTAAAGAAGGCATTTTGGTAAGCTTGCCTTTATTGGTCAGTGCAATGAGTGTATGTATTGGGAGGTCATATTGTGGCTGTTTAGGACCTTGATTAGGCCACTTTTGGTATATTGTATGCAATTCTGGTCTCCCTGCTATAGGAAGGATGTTGTGATAGTACAAAAAGAAGCCATATAATGTTGTTAGAAAAAGTAGCAAGCCTGAGGCTTGGGAGCATTTAGGAAGGTTGCAAATAGCAAGGATGTTGTGAAATTTGAAAAGGTTCAGAAAAGGTTTACAAGCATGTTGCCAGTATTGAAGGGTTTGAGCTATAGGGAGAGGCTGAATAGACTGGGGTTATTTTCCCTGAATGTCGGAGGCTGAGGGGTGACCTTATAAAGGTTTATAATATCATGAGGGGCAAGGATAGGGAAAAATAGACAGGGTCTTTTATTTGGGTGGAGGTGATCAAAACTAGAGGACATAGGTTTAAGGTGAGGGGGAAAGATTTAACAGGGAGCTAAAGGGCAACTTTTTCATGCAGAGGGTGGTGCGTGTATGGAATGAGCTGTCAGAGGAAGTGATGAAGGCTGGGACAATTACAATATTTAAAAGGCATCTGGTAAAAAGTATATGATAGGAAGGGTTTAGAGTGATATGGGCCAAATGCGAGCAAATGGGACTAGATTAGTTTAGGATATCTGGTCGACATCGCTATGATCCTATAACAGCAGAGAACCAATCAGATTCTCAAGGTTGGCCAATTTATAGAGTCATTAAGAGTCAACCAGATTGCTGTGAGCCGTGAATAGCCCAGAACAGATAAGGATGACAGATTTCATTTCCTAAAAGACATTAATGATTTTTAAAACAACAATTGTTTCATAATCACCATTATTGAGTTTACAAACTTTCAAATTCAGATTTAACTGAATTTAAATTCCATCAGTTTCCATAATGTAATTTGAACTCATATCCCAAGCGCTTATCCTGGACACCTGGATTACTAGCACAATATTACCAATATGCCATCATCTCTCAGTGAACCAGATGAGTTTACTGTAATCAATAACACTGCATGGCACCTGTTGGGGTTACCCATGTGTGAAGAGAATTGTTAGTTGAGGCAGCAGTTTCCAGTCAGAATCATAGGCTCATGCTCATGGTGATCAGAAAATATAAAGTGACTTATAGGAATCTTAGTGGGAAAGAGAAAGCTTGTTCTTTAATAAAGTGTTGAAGGAAAAGTCTGATCCCACCATAATCAAAGACTTTTAAGTGATTGCCATTACATATTACACATGTCAGTGTACTGAAATTTTAAGTGCAACTAATAAACAACTTTAACGAATTTGCTGAATTCGGTCAGAAGTCACATAACACCAGATTACAGTCCAACAGGTTTATTTGAAATCACAAGCTTTTGAAGCACTGCTCCTTTGTTTGGCAATAGCTTAGTTTCATGTGATTTCTGACCTTCTCCACACCAGTCTAAAACCAACACTTCCACATCTTAGTTGAATTTCTTTACACATATGGCTGTAGACCGGCAAAGTGGCACAGTGGCTAGCAATGCTGCCTCAAAGCGCCAGAGACCCGGGTTCAATTCCTGCCTCAGGCAACTGTCTGTGTGGAGTTTGCACACTCTCCCAGTGTCTGTGCGGGTTTCCTCCAGGTGCTCTGGATTCCTCCCACAGTCCAAAAAATATGCAGGTTAGGTGAATTGGCCATGCTAATAGTGTTAGGTGAAGGGGTAAATGTAGGGGAATGGGTCTGGGTGGATTGCTCTCCGGAGAGTAGGTGTGGACTTGTTGGGCCGAAGGGCCTGTTTCCACACTGTAATTAATCTAATCTAATCAAATATTAGGCAGAAGACCCCATCCCATTAGCAGAGGGGAGTGAAGGACGAATGGTATAAACACCAAGGACTGAATGACCTATAACAAAGGATATACTCAGATAACCTTGTGAAAGGACACAGGAAAACAGAAAACTTTGTAAGTGGGCAAATGCAAAATATCGCTTAGTTATATGACCTTGGGAAAATAACTGCAAGTTCACAGAGTAACAAACAGCGAACACTTAGCTAGCAAATGTCCTGGGAGCGGCATAACGGCCAGAATGGTAGCAAACACTGATGTCAAAGTTGCTTATAACCATTGTAACACAGACGTCATTCGGAAAGGGAGCGTGTTCTAGAGACCACTCCCACAATGTGAGGTAAGGAGCTCCAAATAAAGATTGAGCTGTCAAATTTCTTGTTAGTACGTCGCATTGTTTCTGCCTGCTCCCGCCCCACAGAACCATCTCTTCCGACTTTGACTCAGTCATTTCTCCCCGGTCCAGTCCATATCCATTTACATCTGTGATTCCTCTGACGTTTTACTCCAGTTTCAGGATTTCCAGTTTGCTGGCTCCAGCTGCCTCTTTACCATCTACATACAATTCCTTTATACCTCTATCCTGCATCAGGATGGTGTCAGGGCTCTCCAGTTCTTCCTGGAACAAATACCCATCGACCACCAGCCTCCTCTGCCTTGACAGGCTCATCATCCTGAATAACTTACCTTTCAACTCCTCTCATTTTCGTCAGGTTAGACATGTAGCCATGGGTACCCTCATGCTTTCCTGTTATGCCTGTCTCTTTCTGGGGTATATGGAACATTCTTTGTTCCAGTCCTATTCTGGACCCCATCCACAACTCTCTTTGATATGCCGATGATATCATCAACGCTGCTTCCCTCTCCTGTTTGGAAGTGGAAAAGTTTATCAATTTCGCTTCCAATTTCCATCTCACCCTCACTTCCACCTGGTCCATCTCTGACACCTTCTTTCCCTTCTTCAACAACTGTTTCCATTTCTGGGGATAGGCTGGTCACTAGAAACCCACCGACTCTCACAATTAATCAGAGGAAGTGCTGGAGGCTGGTACAACTACAACATTCAACTGGATGAAGATATGAATAGGAAGGGTTAAGAGGAGTATGGACCTTGTGGTGGCAAATGGGACTAGATTAATTTAGAATATCTGGTTGGCACTACCAGACACATATTCCCCTCCCCTCCTTTGTGAGCATTCCGCAGAGTCAGTTCTCTCAGGGACACCTTGGTTCACTTTTCCTTCACTCCAAACACTCCCCCAAGGCACCTTCCTCTGCAGCCGCAGAAGGTGTAACATGTGTTCATTCACTTCCTTGCTATTTAATATCCAAGGGCCCAAACACACCTTCCAGGTGAAACAGCGCTTTATGTGCACTTCATACATTCCAGTCCACTGCATTTGTTGTTCACAATGTGGGCTCCTCTCTACTGGGAAAACAAAGCGTAGACTGGGTGATTGCTTCATCGAACCCCTATCAGACCTTAAGACATCTGAGTAGAAATTAGACTATTCAGCCCATCGATTTTGCTCCATCATTCAGTTAAGAACCTATCTTTCTCAGTCTCAATGATGTGGCCACTACAACCTTCTGTGGCAACGAATTCCACAGATTCACTACTCTCTTGCTGAAGAAGTGTCTCTTTCTAAAAGGTCTTCCCTGTATTCTAAGGCTATGCCCTCAGGTCTAGTCTCTCCTAAGAACAGAAACATCTTCCCAACAGCTTCTCTGTACAGGCTATTCAGTATTCTGAATGTTTCAATTAGATTCCTCAGCCTTCTAAACTTCACTATTAACCTAGAGTCCTCAAACATTCCTCATACGTTAAGCTTTTCATTCCTCGATCATTCTTGTGAACCTCCTCTGAACACGTTCCAGGGCCAGTACATCCTGAGATATGGAGCCAAAAACTGTGCACAATACTCCAAATGTGGTCTGTCCAGAGGCTTATAGAGCCTCAGAAGTACATCTCTACAATTATATTCAAGTCCTCTCAAAATAAATGCCATCATTGTATTTGCCTTCCTAACTAGTGACTCAACTTGCAAGTTTACCTTGAGAGAATCCTGGACCAGAATTCCCAAGTCACTTTGCACTTCTGACTTCTGATTTTTCTCCCTATTTAGGAAAGAGTCCATGCCTCTATTCTTCTTACCAAAGTACAGCCATTCTTTGCCACTCTCCTAACCTGTCCAAATTCTTTTGCAGCTGCAAATGTGTTGCTGGTCAAAGCACAGCAGGCCAGGCAGCATCTCAGGAATAGAGAATTCGACGTTTCGAGCATAAGCCCTTCATCAGGAATAAGAGAAAGAGCCAAGCAGGCTAAGATAAAAGGTAGGGAGGAGGGACTAGGGGGAGGGGCGATAGAGGTGGGATAGGTGGAAGGAGGTCAAGGTGAGGGTGATAGGCCGGAGTGGAGTGGGGGCGGAGAGGTCAGGAAGAAGATTGCAGGTTAGGAGGGCGGTGCTGGATGGTGGTAGAACGCTGTCTGTGTGACTAGTGGCCATTGTCTGTAGCATGCTACAGTGTTGTTTTCCTTATTGTTTGTGATATATATTAATGCTATATAAGATAGAGGGGGAGAGATGATAAGCAAGTCTGTGGATGACATAAAGATTGGTTAGTAGTTGACAGTAAGGAAAGAGGTCTTAAGTTACTCAGATGGATTATTCACATAGACAGATCAGTGGCAGATGGAATTTAATGGTGATATGTGTGAAGTGACACACTTTGGAAGAAGTAACAAGACAAATGACCACTCACTGAATGGCTGGACACTAGAAAGCTCAGAGGAACAGATCAATTTTGGGTGCTTGTCCACAGATCCCTGAAGGTGGCAGGATAGGTTAACAGGAAGGTTAAGAAATCATACAGGACACTTGTCTTTATCAGTCATGGCATGGATTAAAACAGCTTGAAGGTTAGGTTGAAACTGGAGAGGACTTTGATTAGACCACAGATCAAACAGAATGTGTGCAGTTCTGGTCACCACAGGAAAGAAGTGACTGCAATGGAGAGTTATGCGGAGGACATTCACCAGGATATTGCCTGGGATAAAACAGTTTAACTATGAAGAGAGGCTGGATAAGCTCAATTGTTTTCTTTAGAGCAGAGAGGACTGAGGGGGGACCTGATAGAGGTGTATAAGATTATGGTGGGCAAAGACAGGGTGAATAGAAAACAGCTGTTCCTCTTAGTTGAAGGGTCAATAACAAGGGACATAATTTTATAAGATGAAAGGGAGGAGGCTTTAGTGGGAATTTCACCTAGATGATGGTAATCTAGAATGCACTGCATTACGGGTTGGGAGAATGTAATTGATACAGGAAACCTCACAATCTTTAAAAAGATACATGGATGTTATATCATTTAAGGCTATGGAGCAAATGTTGGAAAGTGGGACGAGTGTAAATTTATAGAAGTTTCTTATTTGTCAGCACTGACTTGATGGGCCAAAGGGCCTCTTCGGTACTTATCATTCCAAACATTTGTGTTTGTTGAATCCAGGCAACTTTCCAAGTCCAGTGGAGACCAAGTCTGTCAAAATTGCATTGATTCTAAGGAAGGAAATTTAGCAAAGAACTATGCAAATCGCTTGCATACATACTCATTGCAAAAATTAGTTAGTTAGACCAGGCATTATTTGGTCTGAGTTTATAATGACTATTTAATACTGTAAAATCATATTTTATTATTCTTTCAGAAGAATAAATCCAAATTTACGTTAAAAACTGGTAAGATTACCTTAATAATTCAGTTTCTCCAGAATATGCCAAAATTTCCAGTGATCCAAAACGAAACCATGATTTAGCTACACGAAGAACTATTGCACCTTGAAGAACACAATAAAGGGTAATCACATGGTTTCAGTTTTAATCTTATGAAACTATTTCTTAACTTTCTCTGAATAAAAGTTATACAGTATGCATACCTTTTTCATTCCTCACATTCCCATTGTAGAACTGATCCCTCTTCACATCATCATTGCTCACAACCAGACTGCAGAAACGTTTTATCATAAAGTAAATGTTAGATTATCATAACAATTTATAACTAAGCTGGGGGAAAAAGTAATCAAATAAAAACAAATAACTAAAAAATACTGCGGTCAAAATTTGAAAAGGTAACCTCGTTAAAAAAATGGAAAACATACTTTAAAGTATAAGTAAAAATATACAGAGAAACCTTGATTATCCAAATGCAATGGGTGGGCACTATTTCATTCGGTTAATTGATTATTAGGTTAATTGATTCAATGCCTCTCTTCTGGGGCTTGGAGTTTTCTGAAGCTTCCTTTCTCCTCGCTTTGCCAGCATTGCTCCCTCTCTCTGTTTCAGAGTTTGCTTCTGAGTAGAGACACACTTGTGTGTAAGAGACCTGCAGCATTGCTGATGCCTGCACCCCCCAAGCCGCCCCTCCCAAAATCAGTTCAATGGGATTGACACATCGAGCACTTGCTAAATCTGCTCCCCATTTAGTTGTGTGCAAGAGCATTTCTGGATACAGAAAAAAAATGAAAACAGATTAAACAAATGTAAATCAGTGAGGTGTGCACACTTTATGGAGTGTGGTTAACTGAAGTAAAGCTGTCACTACAAGTGTGGATTTAAATTCAGCTATCTTTTAGTGTATAACACCTTTGTACATCTATATTTTTCAATCTCTTACCATTTAATAAGTAGTCTACATATCTGCTCCTCTTACCAAAGTGGATTTTTCCACATTATGCAGAGCAACCCCGGTTATCCGAACATCAATTATCTGAATTTCAGATTATCCGAACAAGATCTCAAGGTCCCGTAAAAAGTTTATTAAATTTAAATAAAAGCACAGGGAAAGCAGGCAGCCTGGGCTGGTGCAGGAGCAGGAACAGGGTCATCTCAAGACCCTGCTCTTACTATTGCTGCCGCCACGGTATCCAGTCCCTGTTATTGCTGCTGCCACGGAGCCCTGCTCCTGTTATTGCTGCAGGCACAGGACCCTCTTCCTGCTATTGCCGCCTTCACGGGGCCCTGTTCCTGCTTTTGCCACTGCCGCGGGAGCCTGTTCTTGCTATTGCTGCCACCACAGGAACCCTGTTCTTGTTACTGCCGCCACCCTGGGAACCCTGATCAGTTATCCAAACAATGAGTTATCCGAACAAAATACTCCCCACCCATCTTGTTCAGATAATTGAGGTTGTTCTGTATTCAATCTACCATGTACCGGCCTAGACACTATGCCTTTTCATATTCTGTGTGAATCACTTTATATCACAACAGGTATTCCTGTTTAGTTTTGTACAAATTTAGAAATACTACATTTGGTAGTGAATTTTGAGAAGATTTGTAGCTCAGGTTGAGGTCCTGGATGTAGGTTTGCTCGCGGAGCTATAAGGTTAGTTGTTGTGGTTCTGTTCGTCGAGCTGGAAGTTTTTGCTGCAAATGTTTTGTTCCCTGGCTAGGGAACATCATCAGTGCTATTGGAGCCTCCTGTGAAGCGCTGCTTTGATGTTTCTTCCGGTATTTATAGTGGTTTGTTCTTGCCGCTTCCGGGTGTCAGTTTCAGCTGTAGTAGTTTGCATGTGGGGTCCAGGTCGATGTGTCTGTTGATGGATGTTCTTGCCGTTTCCGGGTGTCAGTTTCAGCTGTAGTGGTTTGTATATGGGGTCCAGGTCCATGTGTCTGTTAATGGAGTTTGTGGATGAATGCCATGCCTCTAGGAATTCCCTGGCTGTTCTCTGTCTGGCTTGTCCTATGATGGTAGTGTTTTCCCAGTCAAATTCATGTTCCTGGTTGTCTGAGTGTATGGCTACTAGGGATAGCTGGTCGTGTCGTTTTGTGGCTAGCTGATGTTCATGGATGCGGATTGTTAGCATCCATGAACATCAGCTAGCCACAAAACGACACGACCAGCTATCCCTAGTAGCCATACACTCAGACAACCAGGAACATGAATTTGACTGGGAAAACACTACCATCATAGGACAAGCCAGACAGAGAACAGCCAGGGAATTCCTAGAGGCATGGCATTCATCCACAAACTCCATTAACAGACACATGGACCTGGACCCCATATACAAACCACTACAGCTGAAACTGACACCCGGAAACGGCAAGAACATCCACCAACAGACACATCGACCTGGACCCCACATGCAAACTACTACAGCTGAAACTGACACCCGGAAGCGGCAAGAACAAACCACTATAAATACCGGAAGAAACATCAAAGCAGCGCTTCACAGGAGGCTCCAATAGCACTGATGATGTTCCCTAGCCAGGGAACGAAACGTTTGCAGCAAAAACTTCCAGCTCGGCGAACAGAACCACAACAACGGACACCCGAGCTACAAATCTTCAACCAGACTCTATAAGGTTAGTTTTCAGACGTTTCATCACCATACTAGGTAACGCCAACAATGAACCTCCGGATGAAGCACTGGTGGCATGGCCTGGCTTTCTATTTATGTGTTTGGGTTTCCTTGGGTTGGCGATGTCATTTCCTGTTATTTTCTCAGGGGGTGGTAAATAGGATCCAAGTCAATGTGTTTGTTGATAGAGTTCCGGAACTCTAACAAAAAACACCCAGAAACGCTAGCCACTCTCCCCTACATCAAAGACATTTCAGAAATTACTGCCAGACTACTCAGGCCTCTTGGCATCATGGTAGCCCACAAACCCACCAACACACTAAAACAGCAGCTAATGAGCTTGAAAGACCCTATACGGACAATAAGCATAACTAATTTACAAAATACCTTGCAAGAACTATCACAAACACTACATTGGACAAACAAGCCATAACCCACAAAAAGACATGACCCACTCATACAGATGAGGAAGGACACCACTTCGACTGGGACAGCACATCCGTCCTAGGACTAGCCAAACAGAGACATGCATGAGAATTCCTAGAAGCATGGCATTCCAACCGGAACTCTATCAACAAACACATTGACTTGGAACCCAATTACCATCTCCTGAGAAAAATAACAGGAAATGACATCATCGTGGGAAATGACATCACCACAGGACATGACACCACCAACCAAAGGAAATCTAAACACCTAAATAGAAAGCAGGCCATGCCACCTGTGCTTCATCCATAGGCTCACTGATGATGTTAACTAGTATGGTGACAAAATGTCTGAAAACAAACCTTCTAGCTCAGCAAGCAAACCTACATCCAGAACTATACTTGGTCTCCACATCCCAATCACTGATTCACGTGCATAATTCTCAGAAATTGGTCAGACAAGCTGTAACAACTGTTAAGGTGGCTTATATGTTCCTTGGATTTATTAAAACAGGCACAGAGTTTAAAAGCAAGGAAGTTTAATCACTGGTCAGACTACATTTGGAGTATTGTGTTCAGTTCTGGGCACCTTATTCAAAGGAAGGATGTTAAAACTCTGAAAGGAATGCACAGGACGTTTTGTAGAATGATACCAGGAATGATAGATTTTGGACACAAGCATTTCTGCTACAACGCGTGTTTCCTCAACACGAATTAGCTGTAACGCAATTGACAAATTGTTTCTAAAGTGCAAACTTTTAAAAAGTGCGTTGGCTGTAACGTGATTATAACACCAACACTTTAAACACTATTTCTAAAGCATGATTTTTCTATAACACAGGGTTGTACAAGAATGCAACCATTGTGTTATAGAAGAATTGACTGTACAAGGAAAGACTAGAGAAATTATCCTTGAGAAATCTGAAAAGTTTCCCTTGCAGCAGAGAATATTAATAGATGACCTTATTGATATGTTCAAAATTATTAATAATTTTGACAAAGTAATTCTCTCCTGGGTATGTCAGTAATTAGGGGTTGCAATCTCAAGGTTGTCAGCAAGAAAACTAGAGGAGTTAGATGGGGAGAAACTTCTTTACTCAGAGTTGTTACAATTGGGAATGTGCAGCTTGGAAGAGTGCTGGAAATGGATTTCATTCAAAGTTTCAAAAAAGAGCAGATATATGTTTGAAAGTGATTAATTTAAAGGGCTATAGAGTTAGGGCTCGAGAATGGGTCTCGCTGGATAGCTCTTTTAGGGACTGTTTTCAGACACTATGGGTCAAATGGCCTCTTTCTGTACTGAAATATTCTATGGTTCTATTTTATATATACTGGGGGACAAGAACTGGTCGTTCCAGTATTCCACTACTCATATCCTACTAACGTGACAATGAGCTAATTATTCCTATTCTATCTTTTATCTCTGTTAGCCAATACTGAAATCATACCAGCACATTACCACCTTTCCTATGTGCTTTAAAATTGCTAACCAACGTCCTACAGGTGACCTTATCAAAAACCTTCTGAAAATTCCCTTTATGAATTTTGTAGTAACATTGCCAAAAATTCTAACAAGTTTAACAAACATGATTCTCATCCACAAATTAATGCTGACTATGCCCAATCAGATCATTATCCAAGTGTCATTTATCGCATCATAAGTGAAATGAGAATTCTAATACATGAAAGGGTCTACCATGCAAGGAATCAGAGCTGGAGAAGACTTGTGGCAAAATATTGGGTGGCACAGTGTCTCAGTGGTTAGCAATACTGCCTCACACTCCAGGGACCTGGGTTTGATTCCATCCTTGGGTAACTGTCTGTGTGGAGTTTGCATGTTCTCCCCGTGTCTGCATAGGTTTTTTTTGGGTTCTCCAATTTTCTCCTACAGTCTAAAGATGTGCAGGTTAGGTGCATTGGCTGTGCTAAATTGCCCATAGTATTTATGGATGTGCAGGCTAGGTGGTTTAGCCATAAGAAATACAGGGTTACAAGGATAGGGTAGAGGTGGGATGCTCTTTGGCAGATCGGAGCAGACATGATGAGCCATATGGCCTCTATCTGCACTGTCAGGATTCTATGAGAAGATTCTATGAGATGTCAACATGAGGACAAGGGTAGCTGGACAGAACATTATTGTGGCGATGCAAGGCAATAAGCATGGATTTTAGGAAAAAGTTAGAGCAATGATTCGAGGAGCATGAAAAACAACAGAGATATCTGTGTCAAGAATGGTTTTAAAAGACAAAGGCCAGAATTTAAATTGGAATCCTTGAGGCTGAATATATGGGCAATGAATCATGAGAAGAGACATGGAAAATAATGAAGGAGAACAAGGTAAAAGCGACAAATGGAAGTTGCATAATCAAGAGACTGCGCTGCCCAACATCTTGCCACATCTCCAGCCCTGAACAAGAAGTGATAGTGAATCAAATTCTAAAACAAACACAAAATGCTCTAGATACTGGAAATTTAAAAGAATATGAGAAAACTCTGGAAAAATATTTAGCCCATTCAAGAAGCATCTAAAGAGAAAGGAATATTTATTGTTTCAAGTGAATAACTTCATTAAAAGTAGACTAGTTATAAATCTTATCAAGCATTATGAGTACAGTATTAGAATTTCTACCTGGCTGCTCTGGTGGTAGGTATCCCAAGATAATTCAGGGCCTCACTACAAAGAAACTCTCTTACTGAAGAGCGGAGAACAGCACGCCCATCACCATCTCTGCAAACAGAAATCCAATCAAGACACAGTACTAATGCGAAATTACTTTTGATGAACACAATGTATTACAGTTACCGAGAATAAGGGGTTTTCCCAGAACCTTTCAGCTGAAGCTCCCATCTTGTGCCATGCCTGTAGAAAGATGTCGAAATTAATTTATAAGAATTCATCTGATTTCTGATTATTCCATGTCAAATATTTTTAAAAGATACTCTTGAATTATTTAATTGAAATTGTTCTAATTCTACTATAGATCTCTTAAAAAAAAGACATTATTTACAGGTATCAAATTTTGGGAGCACAGAAGTTCATTCTGGTCTTCCAACTTTTATTGCAGTTTTGTTTCATAATATCAATTTTCAAATTTACTGTTATGTAAATATTCCACATTTTTTACAACACAATGAACACAGTCTTGTCCTTTTTAGACTAAATGTGGAAGTGGACCCAAAGGCAAGAGACACAGTAGGTGGAGGGTAAGAGGAAATTTCTCATGCAACTGTGTGAAGTACTTTTCTTGAGGGATGGCAACAAAAAGTCACCCTTACTGATAAAGGCAGACAGGACTGAGGTAGCTGCAGAGGTCTGTTGCTTTACTGCAGCTGCCAATCTAGCACTACTTGCACCAGCATGATAATGACTGTCACACATGTTCCAGGGTGCACATTTCAAACATGAAAGGTGCTACTAAAACACTCATGCACTAACAGCCCACTGATCTTTCACTATAATTAGAACATACACATTTGATAACTTATCAGCAAAGATTTGTGTGGGAAGAGGATACCATTGCAAAATATGGCTTTGACATGACAAATATCTCAGGCACACATCATATAATGCTTTATTGAATTGCATCAACTCGACAAGGTGAATTAGATTACAATTTACTCTAAACAAAGCAGCTAAATGTTTTAAAGTTATAATCTAAGCATTGCCTTGAGGACAGGAATACATCTGAGTTCAGTTCTCAGTTCTACATACATTAATGCAAAGTCATTTGCCCTCAAAGCTAGCTGCTATCTGATTCTTCCCATCCTATGTACCTCATCTCACTACTGCTCTGGCTTCCTCAGCATCTTCATCATCTGTATTGACTCCCTCAACATCTGGCCCTCTTGTGTAATGTAACAATTCTGTAATTCTGGAAACAAATTAGATTCAAGCCACATAATTGAAATCTCTCCTAAAAATATTTTTGTTTACCTATTGGTGTATGCTCCAAGCAAATGGGCTCTTCCATCACCCAGCTGGCCAGCCCAGACTCCAAACTGTGTGTAAAGATAAAAAGAAATTATTTAATGTCATAATTTGGTGATGCCAGTGCTGGACTAGGGTGTACAAAGTTAAAAATCACACAACACCAGGTTATAGTCCAACAGGTTTAATTGGAAGCGCCGCTCCGAAAGCTAGTGTGCTTCCAACTAAACCTGTTGGACTATAACCTGGTGTTGTGTGATTTTTAATATCATTTAACAGTTTGTTACATTCCATAAACTCATCAATTGAAAAATTACGAAAGCAGTTTAAGACAACATTAGAAAAAATTATTCAAATTTCTTTTGCACACTGTGGATTTCCTTTTAATTTCTTGTCCATGAAGGTAATGATTCCTTCTGGGATACAGTACTAGAGATGCCATTAGTCCTCTCGACCTTTGTTTATATAGACGTGTTTCACATGTGAACCTGGATGATGAGCTTGGTAGAGTGAGGACAAAATGAGCTATAACAGTCGAATCTTTAGTGTTTCACTTAATGGTACACAAGCCATTTCTAAGAGTAATGGTCAATCAGAAATGGAAGTGCAACCAACTACTACTTTTGTGGAGATCAGCTATTGAACCAGAAGCATTCTGGTATATATGGCTTTACCCGACATGCAATAAAAAATCATGGAATCCCTACAATGTGGGAGCAAGCCATTCAGCCCATCGAGTCCACTTCAACCCTCCAAAAGGGATCCCAACCAGACCCACCCCCTACCCTATCTCTATACCCTTACGTTTCCCATGGCTAGTCCACATAGCCTACACATCCCTGGACACAATGGGAAATTTAGCATGGTCACTTCACCTAACTTGCACATATTTGGACTGTGGGAAGAAACCAGAGCACCTGAGAAACGCACACAGGCATGGGAAGAACATGCAAACTCAACACAGGCAGACGCCCAAGGGTGGAATCGAACACAGATCACTGGTGCTAACCAGCAGTGCTAACCACTAGCCACCATGCCGCCCTTTTGAAGAGCTAATTTTGAGCTTGCCAGGAGCATGACCTGACTCATAAGCATAATGTTATACACTCAGTCCTTGTCAGCTGACGATTTGTTACCTATGGATCAATGTACTCACAAAGTCAGCCCTCGGCACCATACTTTATAGTACTACAGAATGTAACTGCTTCTCATCTTGCCTTCCTCAAGATTACTCTATTAAAGGTATATGTATTTTCATGATTTTATTAACATTGTTTTAATGTGCTTATGTTTATTTAGAGGTTTATTAGGTCCTAAGGTGTAGTGATTGGAAGCAGGTAGACCTCATTGACTACAAGGTCCTTGAATGGGGTTGTTAACTTGGGCCAATCAGGAGGCACTGGCTGACTAATACTAACAGAGGATATTGTTTAATAAAATTTAAAAAAGAGAGAATTTAGAATCTCCTTGGTTGAGAAGATTGACTCCAAGCTGCCTGGCCACAGCCTGTATACTGTGCACAACTAAATAAAGAGTGAGTTGGTGATGGGAAACCAGCCTCTGTGCAGTTATTTCAGTGCCAACAGGAGAAAATAGTACATGCCTGAAGAACATTAACTTGCAACAGTCATCTTGGAGGTGGGGTAAGCATTTCTGGCATCATACCTTTATTTGGAAAGCTTGACTTTGATCCTGCCATGAAAGCTTGAGCTCAGTATGTGGAAATAATGTAATATTTCTTCCAGGCTAATGACATTGGGGCAGATGAACAGCAATGACTAATCCTTCTGACTGCTTGAGGACCAGAAGCATTTTTGGTTAGAGGGGGCTTAATCTTTCTAGAGGCACCCGACTCTAGAACCTTCCAAAAGTTGATGGAGTTGATTAAGGAATATTATGACCTAAAGCCTTCTCTAATCATGAGATGCTACCAGTTTTATTTGGCTTTTACAGCATCAGAGAATCAGTATCAGGATTTTTGACAAGATTAACAAGACTGACAGAGGCATGTGATTTTGGATTTATCTCGAATGAAATGCTGACTGACCATTTGGTATGTGGGATTAATGATATAACCATGCAGAAGTGCCTACTAGACACTTCAAACAGGTACTACAATTGGCTTTGTCTTTAGAAAATGTAGCAATTGGAACATGGGAACTACAGGGCATCCCAATGGAAGTGGACACCTACACCTGTCCATCTGAGCTTGATTGGAACACTACTTGATTGTAGGTACTTGCAGAGCCTCATGCAGGACATATCTTGAGCAGAGGAATCTTAGGACAGCTGACAACTTAACTCGACAACAAAGCTGAGCTTTGACCAACTGGCTAAAATGTTGTTCAAGATCTGGGCCAGCACAACATTGTAGTTACTACCGGTATGCAAACTCGAGACAGCAAAGGAATCCTAAAAGGCCAGCTTGAGCAAGAAAACTCACTGGTTGGTACCTACAAGAGTGTTCACCCTGGAAAGTCCCCCTATGTGTGGGTTGGAACAATTCCTTAGTGATATCTAAATTGGAACTGATTAAAATTAACTTCTAGTTAAATGGTCACCCAGTTCCCATGAAGGTCAACACTGGGACAGCTGTATCTGTGGTTACCGAACCTGTCTTTAATAAGATTCACTCAGATCTCCAACGATTAAGTTCGTGCAAGACCTCAGCCAGAATGAGAACAAACACTGGGAACTGCTGCAAATTAAGGGTACGACTTCGGTTCTGGTCGCCTATGAGAAGCAATTGGTGCAGTTGTTACTGATGGCAGTAAGGGACTCAGGCCCAAACCTATTTGGGAGGAATTGGTTGAAAAAGATCCAGCTAGATTGGCTCAACATTGTTTGAGTAGAAAATGGCTGCCTCAGTGAAATCCTATTGAAATATCCAGGAGTTTTTCAGGAAGGGCCTAGGACAATCAAAGCAGTCAAAGTCACTTTACATGTTGACCAGGAAGCCATTCCAATATTTTGCAAGATCCAGAGGTGGAAATCAGAAGGATGGGGAGCAGAGGAATCATCAAAAAAATGCAGTTTGCGGAATGGGCAGCATCGGTTGTAGCGACTGTGAAGTTGGCAGTTCAGTTCACCTTTGTGGGGATTTTAAGCAAATGGTTATCTACCTCGGAGCTATCATGAAGGGAAATATAGTGCTGACATGTGATGCTTCCTAGTGTTGGTTCACCGGTGGCCCAACAGAGAAGAACACCCAATAGCGAATGCTTCTTGGACTTTGGCTGATGCTGAACACAAACATGCCCAGATAGAAAAGGAACATCTGGCAGTCATCTTTGGTGTGAGGAAGCTCCACCAATATCATTACGGATGGGGATTTGTCATAGTAACAGATCACAAACTCCTGCTAGGGCTACTGAAGGAATACAAGATGGTGCTACCTATAGCTTCTGGGCGGGCCCTTATTCACAACACATACAAGTACAAGCTATAACATCATCCAGGGAAGCTAAGTGGCTAATGCGGATGCCCTGAGCCACCTCCCACTGGCAGATACTCCACTGGCAGTGCCGGCCACTTTCTGGTCACTGCTGACAATACCTAGCGGAGGATACAAAGATCCTATCCTAGCAAAACTAACACAGCTAGTGGTAATGGGCACACAGAATGCCATCACAACCAGAGGTGAAACCTTTGTGGACCTAGTGAGACCAGATCACTATAGAGAATGGCATATTACTTTGGGTAGCAAGAGTAACTGTCCTGAGTAAAGGTCGCCACAATATACTGGCTGACCTCCATCAGGCTCATCCAGGGGTTTCCAAGATGAAGGTGCTAGCAAGAAAATAAGTCTAGTGGCCAGGGCTGGATGCCAACATTGTGCATTGGTGGGGCAGCGCCCGGAGTGCCAACAAGGTCAAAAATTGCAATCAACACTGACCACATATTCATGGGAATGGCCAGATAAACCATGGACTCGGTTGCATGTTGACTATGCTGGTCCTTTCATGGGCTCAATGTTCCTGGTCACTGTGGATACCCATTCAAAGTGGTTAAACATGCATAATGTGTGTTTGACAAACTCAGGGACGACAATTGAGAAACTGCGGGCATCATTCACGATATATTGACTCCTGGAATTGGGACATCATTTACCAGCAGGGAACTGGAGTATTTACTGAAGTTGAATTGCATTCAGTACATAAGGGCAGCTCCACACCATCCACTGCCCAAATGAAGGGGCAGAAAAAGCGAGCCAAATGTTGAGGCTTAAAGAAGCAGCCTACAGCATCACTTGGTATCAAACTGTATAGGATCACACTTCACGCAACAACAGGGATAGCTCCATGATGAAGTTGCTAATGGAGAGATGACTCTGCATCAAGTTAAACCTGATATTCCCAGACCAGAGTGGGTGCAACAGCAGGAGCGCCAATGCCAGCTTCGTGACTCCTCTAAGCGAGAGCTATTTTCATTCGGGAGACAATGTTTGGTGCTGCAATCATGGGAATGGCCCTTTATGGGTACAAGTTGAGGTTGATGCAAGGTCAGGTCATGTGACTAAAGTTCAGGTAGGTGAGGCAGTCCTGAACAAACATGTGGATCACGTGAAAGCAGACCATGTTGGGAGAGTTTCTACCTCTTCTTCTGGCAGTAATTGTATCAAGCCTGCATCTATCTCGGACTCTGGAATTTCCTCAACACTAGCCAGATAGGGAGAACCTACAGTTTCTGACAGCACTTTTGTCTGTTCTGAGGGGCAGGGTATGTTTTGCTGTTGCCCCATTTGTGAGGTAACAGCTTGTGAGGTATTGGCTTACCTACATTAACAGAATTTAGAACGTCCTTGGTCGGCCTCTGTGCGGTTATTTCAAAACGAAAGAACCTTAGTTGTATTTTTAGTTATCTGCAGGAAGTCTATGCCTCTATCCCTTGTGGTTAATCAGGACTGAGTGTATTCCGATCTCCAAATTTACTGACTTTACGCCCAGTAATTTGTGGTATCATAAGATTAATCTTAATACATAGATTTAATTTTGTTTTGTCACATGTACTCAAGTGTAGAAGCATAGGAGTACAGTAAGTGTTCAATGCTACCACACAGAGGGCATCTTAAGTACAAAGATATCTCGGGACAAAGTAGTAAGAGAGAAACAAAGTTTAAAAATGTATACACACCAACTAGAAAAGTAGAAAAATAAAGAAATAAAGCATTGTCATACAGTACAGACCCTTTGGTCCAACTCGTACATGCCAACCTGACATCCCAATCTGACCGAGTCCCATTTGCCAGCATTTGGCCCATATCCTTCTAAACCCTTCCTATTCATATACCCATCCAATGCCTTTTAAATATTGCAATCGGGCCTGCCTCCACCATCTTCTCTGGTTGCTCATCCTGTACATGCACCACCCTCTGCCATTAAAACATAACCATTAACTTCATTGTTAATGAATAAATGCATTGAGGGAAAAAAATTGACCAATGGCATTGCAATTTTCAGATTACCCTTTGCTTTGTTTTACAATAAGTTTTCACATAACCAGTGATATTGTACAGTTAAAAATCTATAATATAGTGGATATTGTTGGCTGGTTTGCTGCACTTTTCTTCAGGAAGCATTTAGCTTATTGAAAAAAATTCAGCCAAAATTAAAATTTCCTAGCTTCAGCCCCTTAAGGCAGGAATTTAGTTCAATCAAGTGTAGAAATTATCTTGACAGTCCCAATTAAGGATTTCCTCTAGATACTTAGTATCACTGTGGTTATTGAAAATATACATTTACAGAATTCCAATCGGATAGTAAAAAAGGATTGAAACCATTAAACTGAAGAATAATTTCTCAAGACCTGCACTTACTTTCATGTCAACAAAACAACTTACATGAAATGTATCCTGTAAATGCATTAAGAACATGATAACCTTAACAATTATAGTTGAAAATGTGTTGCTGGTTAAAGCACAGCAGGTTAGGCAGCATCCAAGGAATAGGAAATTCGACGTTTCGGGCATAAGCCCTTCATAACAATTATACCATTGATATGAAGAAATACTTTAGAGAATAAGTATATATTTTCTATTGAAATATTTTCTATTTAAAACATTTCTCCCGTGATTTCCATTTTCTGAATACTGTAACATTGAAACTTTCTTTCTCATTTTCAGATCCATATCTGTAGTAAACCTCCACTTAGAGAAACAGATTGAATAGCTTTTCAATAGCCAGGAAATCAATGCTGCTACAGATAATGCCAGAGGAAGAGATATTTAACTAGTAATCACCACAAATTACCCTAACTGCAGACATTTATTTCAGATCTGTGTTTATTTTCACTTTTCATGAGGCCTCAAGAATACTCAATGTCTTTGCAAATTATCCATATGCAAACAGAACCTGTTGCAGATAATACTGAAAATGTCTTCACGAAGTAAGGTTTAACTATCATGCCATGATCCAAGCTGCTGAATGTTTTACTTTGCAATCTATACAAAATTACATGCCTCCAACTGACTTTTATTTTAACTTCACCCTTACTTTACACTTCTCCATTTATGTGTATTTTCCTGACCAAGACATAATGGTGACCTGCTCCATGATTTCTGACAAACCTGTTTGATTCAGCCAACTGACTGAGAAAAACTTACAGAAAATTGTAACTAGAGATTACCAATACTTCAATACTTAACACACAAGGACAACCAAACTCAACAGCACAAAAGAGGGTTAAACTAACCACCAAGATTTAGCTCAAACAGATCTTACACTGAATACTCTTATTTTGGAGCAGCAGTACATTACTAGTGATATTTATCAGGTTCTTACAATTTCTCTTTCATCTGTCTACTTTATCTTATTCAATAAAAATGCAGTTATATTGTGCATTGTTCAATTTTAAGCATCATCACAGCTCACCTTGTAAGACATTGAATCCATTTTACTCATTTAAAAAGGAAAGGAATACAAGTAAAAGAATAGGATAAATTATTTTCAATTACTTCATAAAATATTTCTACCTCACCTGATGACCGCCATATCTATGAGTGAGAGGCACAGATCCAGGTAGAATTTGTACACCACTAACAAATCGAATAAACTCCTTGGTCTCTGTTATAGACAGATCTAAATCCAATAGGTCTTCCACAACTTCCTGATTTAAAAAAAATATATTAATAATGGTTACTGCACATTTACAGAACCCTGTAATTCAGACCAAATTCTTAAAAATCTGGTTATACATGTAAGTTTAGTCAATCACTTTAAATTAGTTAAGCTGAAACGAATTCAGAAGTAAAATATTCTTATCCTAATTAAAGGGTGGATATGGTACAATGGAATGTCCTACCCTGGACCAGGAGGCCGCAGTTCAAGTCCCTTTTGTTCCGGAGGTGTGTTATAACATTTCTGAACAGGGTGATTTGAAAATCGTATCTTAACTAAAATTATTCATAATAAGACTAATTTTTATTTGTTCATAGGAAGTGGGTGTCACTATCTAAACTAATATTTACTGCCCATTCATAATTTCCTTTAAAAAGCTATTGCCAAGCTGCCTTTGTGAAGCGCTACAGTCTGTGATATAGGTACACCTTCAGTGCTATTATTAGCTATATCATAATTTGTAGTCAGGCACATTTATGATATACAAAGTGAAATAGGCTAGTATTGGCACTGTGCACATAATCTTCTGAAGCTGATTTGCAAAAGACATGAGCAGAACTGAATTAAATAGTGTTGTTGCATTGTTCATTGTATCTAAGTCCAAGACATGTGTGACTAGAATCAATTGTTCTTTCTTTTAATCAATTGTGTTAATCAACTTCAAATTTCTGTATTCAGTAACAGGAATGCAGTTAGATTCACTCAATATCATATTCCCTATGTCACTAAAATGCTTTAACCTGCAAAACTACGAATAGCTTCCTTTTTAGAATAAACTATCCCTCCTTCTGCATACAATGAGTACAAACAAAACCTGCATCATATGACAAGTATACATAATTTTGTTCATTGTACTTTAAAAGTTCTCCAGTGTCCCGAATAATTATTTCAAAGGTAGAGGGAAACAGATTACCATTTTCAAATGAAACACACGTCAAGAGTGACATCCTGAACTATGATTATGCAAACAATGATAACAGATGATTTTATTTCCTGTTTAAGGGTATTATAAAACATTTTATGTCATAACAAAACAAGTCATACACTATTCTGAAGACAGATCAGAATACTGGAATTTTATAAATCAAACATTTCTCATTTCCCCAACAGCCAAGTGAAATTTGTCTTACTGAGTCACATGGAACAGAAACATCCCTGTTCCAATCTGAGCTGTGTGCAATTAGTGGTCAAGACTGAAACTATGCTGGCTCCCCATTTCTAGTACCATACCACTTTAGAACCCTCCTAAGGAAGCACTACAATTTTTCAAATACCCAGCATATCAGAAAAACTTGTCATTTTTCAGAGCTGATTTTGGCCCACTCCCCAGCATGTAATAGTAGAGAACTCCTAACCCTCAACATCCTAAGTGCTGAACTGACTGTGCCAAGCCCCTGAACTGAGATCAGATACTGGCTTGACTAATCGTGGCTTGAACCACAGACTCAAGAGTTGGGTGCTGTAAAAGCACATGAGGTCAGGCAGCATCTGAGGAACAGGAGAATCGATGTTTCAGGCAAGAGAACTTCATCAGAAAGGGTTTCATTCCCCTGGTCCTCAGATGCTGCCTGACCTGCTGTGCTTTTCCAGCACCCACTCTTGACTCTGACCTCCAGTATCTGCGATCCTCACTTTCTCCTAGTTGGCTTGAACCGCGGACTGTCTATAGTTCCCTTAATTTGACCATCGACTCCTCTTAGACATTGACAAAATACCATTTAGTTTAACCACACATAGTGTGCTTGCCACAAGAGCTGCTGACACATGCTATTGGTGTAACATTGATATGCATGGTGCCATACAGGGCAACAAGTCTTACTCCCTTGACTGAAGACTGCTGACAACCACGACAAGCTGTTTAGCTTTGACTCTGGCTAAAAGGCAAGGCAAGACAAAAGTTCGATGCTTTAAATTCTGAATGAGATGGCAAAGTACAAAAAGGCAAGGCAAAAATGCAGTGAGAATTCAAGGTGACACAGAATATACACGTGCTAAGAAGCAAAAAGCCCTGAGTTGCACCCTGCTTTGATGCATGAAAAGGGTGCCTGCCTTTGCACACAAAACACATTGAAAGATATCAGTGCACTCTGAAGGGCACCATTGAAGTGTGTAACTGTACTCTTAAGTGAGTCAGAGATGTGCCATAATGACCTGGAGAGTCTGAAGAATGTCCTATATCAACCTCTGCAGATGAAGGATGTGACTGATTGCTACCCATGGAGTATGCCATAAGATGAGGGGATCATTTACCAAGATGGATGCCCAGAAAAGCAAAGGATAAGCTGAAGCCACCAGGTACCTATTTCCAGAACTGTCACTGTCTAGTTTCTATCCATTATGCTGGTGAATAGCAAATTCCATAAAAATGAAGCAAGAATGTGCAATAATTGGATTTAATGCATGCAAATTGGACTCCCTGTGTTTATGAGTGAGAGTTAGAAATCACCAATCAAACCTGAGGTGCAAAATCAGATTTATTTTTCTTGGGGTCGAGAATCTCAATCTTTTTCAGTCTTGCTATTTTTTTCTCAATTAACTTGCCATGCTGTTCAAGAGCTAGAAAAATTCTACCTATCGTGTTACATTGCTTGCAGTACTGACACTTCAAAGAGAGTTTAAAATGCTTGCTGATAGTATTTCATTTCTAGTTCACACATCACAAACTCCCACTACACTTTGGAGATGCCGGTGTTGGACTGGGGTGTATAAGGTTAAAAATCACACAACACCAGATTATAGTCCAATAGGTTTAATTGGAAGCACTAGCTTTCGGAGCGCTGTTCCTTGATGAAGCTCCGAAAGCCAGTGCTTCCAAATAAGCCTTTTGGACTATAACCTGGTGTTATATGATCTTTAACTTCCCACCACACTGATTACCTGATTTCCCTAAGTAAACAAAATCAAATGCTTACCCAATTATCTTTTTGTTAACATTGCTTGATCTTGAGTTCCATTTGGTTTCAAGCACTAGATCATAATGACTTAATCTGAAAGTTGGATTAAGGCTAGCTCAGAGGAGGCTACATTATCACGGAGATGGATAGAATTTAAAAAGGTCATTTAGCTTCAACTTACCTGGTTGCATGTTTGCCGGGAGAAGTTAATTGTGGTTTAGAGCTAGATGAGTTCTGAAGCAGTAAAGGCGGCACAAGTTACAAGTGCCACCGTTAGCAGACTCGAGGCAGTTAAGGCTCAGGGAGAATCCCAAGAAATAGTGACTCTTTGCAGCGGGAAAAGGTTGGATGAAAAAGAAACCTTGGGAGTTACTTGTAGTCCAGTGCAACTGAGAATAGGTTGAAGAAAGTTCACAAGCAGTACTTACATGATGCAGCTGAGAAAGATTACAGCTTAGAGAAATTCAGCAGGATGTCAGCTATTTGATAAATGCTGAGATTTTGCCAGGAATGAAACATTTGGGTGTTGTCACAAAAGTCATGGAAACTTAATCTTGAGAGAAGAGACAAGGAATAGGAAAACAAAAATTAGCTGAGATTTCCATTCTTTATTGATGTTCACATACCTATGCTTGAAGATGCTAATCACTATCTTACTCAAGAAGAGTTAAAACTTGAACAAGAAAAGAGAGGACCACCATGGTCCATAAAATTAGCACTGATTAATGCCTTCAGGAGCGTGTTAAGCATTCAAGTGCTGAAGTCACAGAAGCAGCAGACGACAGGTAGGAAAACCAATAAAATGACCAATGGAATATTAGTCTTAATTTCATGGGGACTAAAATGAAAACAGGTATATGGAGCAAACCTCGAGTATGAGATGTAGTTCCAGGCTGCAAAGCTCAGCGTAGATAAGAATGGTTTTGGAGATGGTGCATGACAAGTTTAATAAAATGATAGGTTAAATTATGGCTCTGCTGTTCAGAAGGGTAGGAAAAAGAGTGGAAAGGCTATAGTCGCGGGGGATTCAATTGTAAGGGGAGTAGATAGTCGGTTCTGTGGTCGAAAAAGAGACTCCCAATGGTGTGTTGCCCCAGGTGCATGGGTCAAGGGTGTCTCGGATCGACTGCAGAAAATTCTCAAGGGGGAGGATGAACAGCCAGTTGGCGTGGTGCATGTAGGCACCAATGATATAGATTTTAAAAAATGGGATGAGTCCTGCAAGAAGAATTTAGGGAGTTAAGAATCAGGTTAAAAAGTAGGACCTCAGGATCACTACCAGTTCCACATGCTAGTCAGAGTAGGAATGATAGAACACTCAGGATGAGAGATGGTTCAGTGGGGAGGGGTTCAGATGTTTGGGACATTGAACCAGTTCTGGGGGAGGTGGGACTATTACAAATTGGATGGTCTACACCTGGGCCGGACTGGAACCAATGTCCTTGGGGTGCTTTTGCTAGCGCTGTTGGGGAGGTTTTAAACTAATGTAGCAGGGGGATGGGAACCACATGAGGAGGTTAGCGGACAGGACGGAGGTAGTAACTAAAGCCTGTAAGGAACTAGATAATGAAGTCAGCGTGACTAAGGGGAAGAGTAGGCGGGAAGTGGAGGATGAACGCAAAGGGACTGGTAATCTGAGGTGCATTTGCTTTAATGCAAGAAGTATAGCAGGTAAGCCAGTTGAACTTAGGACTTGGGTTAGTACTTTCGAGTATGGTGTTATTGCGATTATTGAGATGTGGTTGAGGGAAGGGCATGATTATCAATGTTTCAGGTGAGATTGAGAGGGAGGTAAAAGGGTGGAGGAGTTGTATTACTGGTCAAAGAAGGTATCACAGTTGTGCTGAAGGAGGGCATTATGGACGACTCAAGTAATGAGGCAATATGGGCAGAGCTCAGAAATAGGAAATGTGCAGTAACACTGTACTACCAGTCTCCCAACAGCAAATGTGACATAGAGGTACAAATATGTAGAGATGTAGGAACAACACGGTGGTGGTGATAGGAGATTTTAATTTTCCCAACATTGACTGGGATTCACATAGTGTTAGAAGTTTAGATGGAGCAGAATTTGTAAAGAACATCCAGGAGGGTTTTCTATAACAGTATGTAAATACTCCAACACGGGAAGGGGCCACACTGGACCTTATGTTAGGAAATGAACCGGGTCAGGTGACTGAAGGTTCAGTGTGGGATTACTTTGGGAATAGTGATCACAATTCCATAAGTTTTAGAATAATCATGGACAAAGAAAAGAAGAATGCTAAATTGGGGGAAGGCCAACTACACCAAAATTCAGCAGGAGCTAGGGAATGTAGATTGGGAGCAGCTGTTTGAAGGGAAATCCATATTTGATATGTAGGAAGCTTTTTAAAGAGAGGTTGATTAGAAGTTCAGAAGAGATATGTTCCTGTGAAAATGAGGGATAGAAATGGCAAGATTAGGGACCAATAGAGGACAAGTGAAATTGTGAGACTAGCTAAGAGGAAAATGGATGCGTATATTAGGTCTAGGCAACTGAAGACCGATGAAGCTTTGGAAGAATATCAGAAATGTAGGACCAATCTGAAATGAGGAATTAAGAGGGCTAAAAGGGGTCATGAAATATCCTTAACAAACACTGCTAAGGAAAATCCCAAAGCCTTTTATTCATATATAAGGAGCAAGAGGATAACTAGGGACAGGGTTGGCCACTCAAGGACAAAGGAGGAAAGATATGCATGGAGTCACAGAAAATGGGTGAGATTCTTAATGAATACTTTGCATCGGTATTCACCGAGGTGGGGGACATGGCGGATGTTGAGGTTAGTGATAGATCTTTGATTACTCTAGGTCAAGTCAGCATAAGGAGGAAGGAAGTGTATTCTAAAAGGCATTGAAGTGCACAAGTCCCCAGGTCCAGATGTGATCTATCCCAAGTTACTGACGGAAACGAGAGAAGAAATAGCTGGGACTTTAACAGATATCTTTGCAGTATCCTTGAAAAGGGGGGAGGTCCCAGAGGACTGGAGAATTGCTCACATTGTCCCCTTGTTTAAGAAGGGTAGCAGAAATAATCCAAGTAATTATAGACCTGTGAGCCTGATGTCAGTGGTAGGGAAGCTACTGGAGAAGATACTAAAACATAGGATATTATACCCATTTGGAAGAAAATGGGCTTATCAGTGATAGGCACGATGGTTTTGTCATGGAAGGTCATGTCATACAAACCTAATCGAATTCCTTGAAGAAATGACAAAATTGATTGATGAGGGAAGGGATGCAGATGTCACATACATGGACTTTAGTAAGGTGTTTGATAAGGTTTCCCATAGTAGGTTGATATGGAAGGTGAAGTCGCATGGGGTCCAGGGTGTTTTAGCTGGATGGATAGAGAACTGGTTGGACCACAGGAGACAGAGAAGTAGTGGGAGGGAGCTTCTCAAAATGGAAACCTATGACAGTGGTGTCCCATTGGGATCTTGCTGGGACCACTGTTGTTTGTGATAGACATAAAAGATTTGGAGGAAGGTGTAGGTTGCAAGTTTGCAGATGACACTAAGATTGGTGGAGTAGCAGATAGTGAAGGGGACTCTCAGAGAATACAGCAGAATACAGATAGATTGGAGAATTCGGCAGAGAAATGGCAGAGGGAGTTCAATCCAGACAAATGTGAGGTGATGCATTTTGGAAGATGCAATTCCAGAGTTAACCATATAGTAAATGGAAAAGTCCTGGGAAAAACTGATGTACAGAGAGATCTGGTGTTCAGGTCCATTGTTCCCAGAAGGTAGCAATGCAGATCAGCAGAGTGGTCACAAAGGCATATGGCATGCTTTCCTCAATCGGATGGGGTATTCAGTACAAGAGTTGGCGGGTCATGTTACAGGGTAAAAACAATGACTGCAAATGCTGGAAACCAGATTCTGGAGTAGAGTGGTGCTGGAAGAGCTCAGCAGTTCAGACAGCATCCGAGGAGCAGTAAAATCGACGTTTCGAGTAAAAGCACTTCATCAGGAATACAGGCAGAGAGCCTGAAGGGTGGACAGATAAGTGAGAGGAGGGTGGGGGTGGGGAGAAAGTAGCATAGAGTACAATAGGTGAGTGGGGGAGGGGTTGAAGGTGATAGGTTGGTGGGGGGAGGGTGGAGTGGATGGGTGGAAAAGAAGATAGGCCGGTAGGACAAATCAAGGGGACAGTGCTGAGCTGGAAGTTTGGAACTAGGGTGAGGTGGGGGAAGGGGAAATGGGGAAACTGTTGAAGTCCACATTGATGCCCTGGGGTTGAAGTCTTCCGAGGTGGAAGATGAGGCATTCTTCCTCCAGGCGTCTAGTGGTGAGGGAGCGGCGGTGAAGGAGGCCCAGGACCTCCATGTCCTCGGCAGAGTGGGAGGGAGAGTTGAAATGTTGGGCCACAGGGTGGTGTGGTTGATTGGTGCAGGTGTCCCGGAGAAGTTCCCTAAAGTGCTCTGCTAGGAGTAATCCAGTCTCCCCAATGTAGAGGAGACTGCACTGGGAGGAATGGATACAATAAATGGTATTGGTGGATGTGCAGGTAAAACTTTGATGGATGTGGAAGGCTCCCATAGGGCCTTGGATGGCGGTGAGGGAGGAGGTGTGGGTGCAGGTTTTGCAATTCCTGCGGTGGCAGGGAAAGGTGCCAGGATGGGAGGATGGGTTGTGGGGGGGGGCGTGGACCTGACCAGGCAGACATGGAGGGAACGGTCTTTGTGGAAGGCGGAAAGGGGTGGGGAGGGAAATATATCCCTGGTGGTGGGGTCTGTTTGGAGGTGGCGGAAATGTTGGTGGATGATTTGGTTTATGCAAAGGTTGGTAGGGTGGAAGGTAAGCACCAAGGTCGTTCTGTCCTTGTTACGGTTGGAGGGTGGGGTCTGAGGGCAAAGGTGCGGGATGTGGACAAGATGTGGATGGCATCTTTAACCATGTGGGAAGGGAAATTGCGGTCTCTAAAGGAGGCCATCTGGTGTGTTTTGTGGTGGAACTGGTCCTCCTGGGAGCAGATACGGCGGAGGCGGAGGAATTGGGAATACGGGATGGCATTTTTGCAGGAGGTTTCACCAACACATTCCACCCTGGCCTTAAATTTACCTGGATCATGTCTGACACCTCCCTCTCCTTCCTGGACCTCTCCATCTCCATTAATGACAACCGACTTGACATCGACATTTTTTTTACAAACCCACTGACTCCCACAGCTACCTTGGTTACACCTCTTCCCACCCTACCTCCTGCAAAAATGCAATCCCGTATTCCCAATTCTTCCGCCTTTTCTCCCAGGAGGACCAGTTCCACCACAGAACACACCAGATGGCCTCCTTCTTAATTTCCCTTCCCACGTGGTTAAAGATGTCCTCCAATGCATCTTGTCCACATCCCACACCTCCGCCCTCAGACCCCACCCCTCCAACTGTAACAAGGACAGAACGACCCTGGTGCTCACCTTCCACCCTACCAACCTTTGCATAAACCAAATCATCCACCAATATTTCCGCCACCTCCAAACAGACCCCACCACCAGCGATATATTTCCCTCCCCACCCTCCCATCCTGGACCTTCCCCTGCCACCGCAGGAATTGCAAAACCTGCACCCACACCTCCTCCTTCAACTCCATCCAAGGCCCGATGGGAGCCTTCCACATCCATCAAAGTTTTACCTGCACATCCACCAATGTCATTTATTGTATCCGTTGCTCCCGATGTGGTCTCCTCTACATTGGGGAGACTGGACGCCTCCTAGCAGAGCGCTTTAGGGAACATCTCCGGGACACCCGCACCAATCAACCACACCGCCCTGTGGCCCAACATTTCAACTCCCCTCCCACTCTGCCGAGGACATGGAAGTCATGTTACAGTTATATAAGACTTTGGTTCGTCCACATTTGCAATACTGCGTACTGTTCTCTTCGCCACATTACCAAAAGAATGTGGATGCTTTGGAAAGGGTGCAAAGGAAGTTCACTAGGATGTTGCCTGATATTGAGGGTGCTAGCTTTGAGGAGTGGTTGAGTAGATTAGGATTATTTTCATTTGAAAGGAGGAGGCTGAAGGGGGACTTGATTGAGGTCTACAAAATCATGAGAGGTGTAGACAGGGTGGATAGCAAGAAACCTTTTCCCCAGAGTGCAGGACTCAATTACTAGGGGTCATGAGTTCAAAGTCAGAGGGGAAAAGTTTAAAGGAGATATACATGGAAAGTTCTTCACGCTGAGAGTGGTGGGTGCCTGGAATGCATTGCCAGCAGAGGTGGTAGGGGTGGGAATGATAGCATCATTTAAGATGTATCTAGACAGATACATGAAAGGGCAGGGAGCAAAGGGATACAGATCCATAAAAATAGGCAGCAGGTAGCAGATTTAAATAGAGGATATAGATCGGTGCAGGCTTGGAGGACCAAAGGCCTCATGAGAACAGACTCCATAGACTTATGTGTAATTATGTATATAAGTTTATGTGAGTTATCAAATTTGGTGTGTTTAACATGCTAGCATAAAAAGATGCTACAGACAGCAAGAGAAAAAAAAATCCTTTGATGGGAGTTTCCAGAGAAAGTGGCATACTTTCAAATTAGAGTGAAACCAACAACAGGTGATATCAGGAAAGCATTTTGGTGCAAATGTTGTTGAGATTAATTGAAAATATAAAACTAAGGTGCACTAATTAAGTTAAGATACAGTTCACTCATTATCTAAACTGAATGATGGAACAGGTTCAAGGGCCTGAAACACTGCAACATTTTACATTATGAAAATGCAATGTCATTCTTTTGAAAACTGATAACAGTGACAACGAAAATAACATAGTAATAGACATGTTGAATAATTACATTGCATGAGAAACAGCTGTCTGGTGAATGTTAATTTATTTAAGTCTTCAGTTTAATAATCTAATAAGTGGAGGCATGGAAGGGCATCATCGTCCTGTACAGAGCAAATCATGCTTCATCTGGGAACCACAAGATTGCTGCCCCTGTCCTGGAAATGATATGTTCAGGCAGTGTCAATAGCTTGGGCTGATCAAAGTTTTAGAGCATGACCAACAATTGGCATCAATTGTGTTGGATCTGCAGGACTGAAAGACTTATGGTTAGCAGATTATAAATGTGGTCACCCCACAACTTAGCAGGTAGAGAGGAGATGGGTGTTGAAAAGGCACTCATGGAAGATCAGGCAGGCAAGTGTCCCATGAATCCGTCTTGCATTCTGACCAGTATTTAGTTGAGAATGGCAGGTTGTGTACAGCCAAATCCATGACAGTGAGGCTGGGCCAGCTGTGGGCAGAAGGAAGACGAGGAAAGCAATAATGATAGAGGGTTTGATATTTAGCAGGAGAGAGAACAGCATTTCTGTGGTGTCAGAAGTAAATACAGGATAACATATGCCTTCCTGGTGCCAGGGACAAGGATTTTATTGGTGGCTACAACAAACTCTGAGGGAGAAGGCCAAACAAATAGAGGTTGCAGTCCAAATCAGTACCATCAATATAGATAAAAGATCCTACAGGCAGATTTTAGTGAGCTAGGTAATAAACTATCAAGCCAGATCTCAAAGGCAATAATCTCTCAAATTATTCTTGATGTTAGGTGTTATTAAGCATAGAAATTAGGATAGATCAGACGAAAGCATGATGGTTAGATGATGCAGGAGAGAGGTCTTTAGTTTCTTAAGATATTTGGAACCCATTCTAGGGCAGTTGAGACCTACATGGGTAAGATAGGTTGTACATAAGCACAGGTGGGATCAATGTCTTTGCAAGGCATTTTGCTAGTGCCACAGTGAAGGGTTTAAACAAATTTAGATTGGGTTGGGAAGCAAGATTTAAGATTAGCAAGGGAACAGCAAGGTGCATGAAGGACTAGAAAAGATAGCCCTGCATTAAGAAAACATGAGATTTTAATAAGGAGAATGTAAAAGAAAATGTAGCAATCTCGAAACAAAATTTATTCTGTATAAACGTGAATGTGTGGAATTTGGTAAATGAGGTTAATGAGCAGCACAAAAACATAAAGGGCGTGATTTTCCTCTACCTGAGGTGGTGAGTATAAATGTGATGGTTTGATTGGACGAGAGTTGAAAAATCACATTCTCACCATCAAGTGAATCTGATTCCTTAAATTATCAGACACAGATGATGGAAACTTATTTGCATGTATGTGCATCTCATTAATTACACAATTTGGGAGTGCTGTATTAATTTTCCCTTTGCATTTAGATTATCCCTGATTAGAGAAACTCAGGCAGGGAAGTGGTGATGTATTGCATGTCACTAAGCGAGCAATCTCATTCCTGATGAAGGGCTTTTGCCTGAAACGTCGATTTTCCTGCTCCTCGGATGCTGCCTGGCCTGCTGTGCTTTTCCAGCGCTAATCTAATCTAGACTCTGGATTTCCAGCATCTGCAGTCCTCACTTTTGCCTAGCAATCCAGAACCCCAGACATAGGCTCAAATCACACTATGGCAGGTCATGAAATGTAAATTCAATTGAAAAAAAAATCTCAGGAGTCACTGAGAAACAGTTTCTGGGTCACAGTCAATTGGAATTAGAGACAGACAGAGACAGAAGCTCACTCCATATAGAAAAGAATAGTTTAGCTGGACTGTTCAAAAGGCATACTACACAATCAGAACACAGGAAGAAATTCTAGAAATCAGTAGGTACAGCAAAGTGTTGAGGTTAGGGCTCAAGAAAAATTTCGGGAAATGTGGGAGCTCAGAAGAGGCCATGCGCCATTAGTGGAAAAATACAATTATGAGTGAGGGTGAAGAAAACCCACAAGCATTATTTGCTTTTTGCAACTGATCAAAATTTGAGCTCAGGCAAAAATCTTAGGGCAGTACTGGCTTGGTGAAATCTGCTGTTTGTGAACATACTGGAGTTGTGTCTGCAAGAACAGGAGTGCAGTTTTTGAAACCCAGGGGAACACACACCCATATAAAGGAGCAGTCTTTGAGAAGATTTCAAGGCCAAGTCATCAAAGATGAACAACTGGAATCCATTATGAAGTTTTCATGAGATTTGTGACCAACAGTGTCAGTAATGTTTGCTAAGAAATCTGTGGGACCTGATTTGATCACATTTACCATTTGATGTATTTGACCATACTGTGTTACCTACATTTGCCTCATGTAAGTTTGGGAATGTTACAATCCAAGTTATATCTACCTTCATAGACAAACCATGTTTATCAACGATCTTTGCAGGTTTGTTTAGGTTTTAATTGAAATGAAGTACTCATTCTTTGTTGACTAAAGAAATCTGGTTGAATTGTTTCTAATGCTAAACCAGACAGAGACGAAGACCTACGTAATTAACCAGAATGAATCAGATCCAAGTTCTGTTATTCTGCCACATGCAGTCATGAATGGCTGTGGACAATTAAATAACTCAATCGAGGAGGACCAAAAGAACTGCAAGTGTTAGAAATTAGAAATAAAAATAGAAATTGCTGCTCAGCATGTCTGGTAGCAACTGTGTAGAGAAATCAGAGCTAATATTTCAGGTCAAATGACCCTTCCTCAGAACAGATCTGAGCAATTTTTATTTTGGTTACAATCGAGGAGGCTGCACAAACATCTCTTTTGTGAATGATAGAAGAGCTTGCTACATCAATGTAAAAGCTAAGGTTAAAGCATTTGACACAACTTTCAGCCAAAAGTGCTGAGTGGATGAATAGGTCAGCCACTTCCGGAGGACCCCAGCATCACAGTTGCCAGAGTTCAACCAATTTGAATCACTTCACTTCATACGAAGAAACAATTGAAAGCACTAGATGCTACCAAAGTATAGGCTCTGACAATAGTATTGAAGACTGGAGTTCCAGAACTTGTCATGCCCCTAGTGATGCAGTTACAGTACCGCTACTTTGGCATCCACCTGACAATGCCAAAAATTGCCAGTTATGTCATTACACAAAGCAGAACAATTGCAACCTGGCCAATTACTGCCCATCAGTCTGTTCTTCAGCATCAGTAAAATGATGGAAAGGGTCACCAACAGTGCTATCAAACAACATTTGTTAATAATAATCTGCTCAGTGATACTCAGTTTGGGTTTTGCCAAACTGTTCCTGAACTCATTATAACTTTCATTCAAACATGAAGAAAAGAGCAGAATTCCAAAACTGACGTTAGACTGCCCTTGACTTAAAGACCACATTTGACCACATGTTGCATCAAGGAGCCCTAGCAAAACTGAAATTACTGTTGACTGGAGTCATACCTTGATGTTTGTGACTCTTAGAGGTCAATCATCTCAGCTCCAGCACATCAGTGTAGGAGATCCAAAAGGTAGAATCTTAAGCCCAACCATCTTCACCTGTTTCATCAATGATCTTTCCTCCAACACAAGGTCAGAAATAGGGATGCCCACTGATGACTGCACAATGTTCAGCACTGTTCTTGACTCCTTAGATACTGAAGTCATCCGTGTTCAAATGAAGCAAAACCTAAACAATATCCAAGCTTGGACTGACAAGCGGAAAGTGACAGTTGTGCCATATAAATGTCAGTCAATAACTGTCTCCAACAAGAGAGAATCTAACCCATCTTCTCTTGACATTCAATAGCATTTCCATTGCTAAACCCACGACTATCAACATTATGGGATACTATTGACAAAACCTGACAGTACTGGCCATATAGAGACTATGGCTACAAGAATAGGTTGGAGGTTAGGAATCCTGCAGCAAATAATTCAGCTCCTGATTCCCAAATCTGTTCACTACCTACATGGTATTAATCACAAGTGATGGAATATTGCCCACTTGCCTGAATTGCTGCAGCTCCAACAACACTCAAGAAGCTTGATGCCATCCAGGAAAATTTGATCCACTTGATTAACACCACATGCACAAACATTAGTTCCCAAAAAACACAGTGAAAACAGTGTGTACCACTTCCAAGATGTACCGCAGAAATTTACCAAGACTCCATTAGATGCACCTTCCAAACAGACAGCACCTAGGAAGATAAGGGGTAGCAGGTATACGGGAACACCACTATTGAAAGGTTCCCCTCTATGTGCCTATGGTGGAAGCATGTTTAATTAAGGCATTTAGGAGGGCATTAGATGATTACTTAAATAGAAATAAAGTTCAGAATTGTGAGGAAAAGGCAAGAGATTAGTACTAAATTAAACTGTGATTCTGAGATTCCAAACCATAACCATCCCAACATGGAACTATATCATATAAAAGCAAAATACTGAGATGCTGGAAATCTGAAGCAAAGCCAAAGAATGTTGGAGAAACTCAGCAGGTTTGGCATCATTTGTGAAGAAAGAAACAGCGTTAATATTTCTTTCTTCAGAACTTATTGACAGATGGAACTGTATCATTTTACTGTGACTGAGTCAAACTCCTGAAACTCCCTCCCCAACAGTCAAGTGGGCGAAGCCACACTAAATGGACTGTAGCAGTTCAACAAGACAGCTCAAGCACAATTAAGGATGCAAATAAAGGAAGGCTGGCCAATGATGCCTACATGGCCTGAATGTATCATTTTTTAAAATCATCAAACTGATTAGATTTGTTCTTTTTTTGTAATTAGTTGAGAAGTGAAACTAAAAAAGAATTGATGCACCCCTCTAATGTCAGTTCTAAAAAGACAAATACATAAAAATAGGAATTAAAAAGTGTATTTGCAAAATAATGAATTAAATTTTACATCCATGCTAAGTTTATAAAAGATACAACTTAAACCTCCAGTTTTATTCAGTATACAGGCAACATTAATGTAATGTAATTAATTAATAATTTATTTAAATGACACATTGTTTCAACATAGAGACACTTATTGAAAACCATGTGCTAACCTTTGAAACTGCTACCAGCTTAATTGCTGACGTGAAAGGTTCTGGATGAACTGCTGAAAAAATACAATCCCTCACTTGACGTACATAATTTTCTTTAATAGGATCAAGTGGAAAAGAATCTATAACAAACAAAGATATATTATTCATTATTAATATCAAAATGCCAGTCAAATTTATTTGTGATCAACAACTCTGGGTCTTTCACCAAAGTAAATAATTCGGCAAAAGTGAGGACTGCAGATGCTAGGGACCAGAGTCTAGATTAGAGTGGTGCTGGAAAAGCACAGCAGGTCAGGCAGCATCTGAGAAGCAGGAAAATCGACATTTCGGCAAAAGCCCTTCATCATACCTGATGAAGGGGTTTTGCCTAAAACATCGATTTTCCTGCTCCTCAGATGCTGCCTGACCTGCTGTGCTTTTCCAGCACCACTCTAATCTAGACTCTGGTCCCTAGCATCTGCAGTCCTCACTTTTGTCTAGTTGATTTTAACCTACTGCATATCCTCCAACGTAAATAATTCGCCTAATGGCTCCCCCACCCACACGAAACAATTCTGAAACCCTCACCTCTTCTCCAAATACTGCTTTTCACATTCTAGCCCACCCACTGATTGAGGGGGAGAAAGATGAATAAAGGAGAAAGTAAAGGGGGGAAGAGGTGAGTGGAGAGAAAGAGGGAAGGAAAATGAGTGTAGAGATTGTGTGCATGAGATTGAAAAAGAGAAAGGATGCAAGGAAACAAAGTTTAGAAAAAGAGCGGGTAGAAAGAAAACAGACAGAGGAGAAGTAATGGGGAAAGAGGGGAAGGGAGAGAGGGAAAAGGGAGCAAAGCACAGAGGAGGAAAGGCAGAGGAAGCTAAGATAGAGGAATCAACTGAACAATATGAAAATTGCCAAGGTACATCTTGTTAAAAAAAATCCAAGATTTATTCATTACAGTCAATTAGAATTCAATTAATCTACTCTCAATCAACAGCAACTGATGGAAGATTTTGGCAACAGTGCTATGAAGCATCATCTACTTAGCAATAACCTGTTCACTGATGCTCAATTTGGGCTTCTCCAGCATGACTTAGTTCCAGACCTCATTACATCTTTGCCTCTCTGTAATGAGTGTGCACACTATAATCCTCTGAGACCATGGCAGAAGTCACATGACACCAAGTTATAATCCAAAAGGTTTATTTGAAATCATGAGTTTTCGGAGCTTTCAGTGTGACTGTACCTGACAAAGAAGCAGCGCTCCAAAAGCTCATGATTTCAAATAAACCTGTTGGACTATAACATGGTGTTGTGTGACTTCTGACTTTTTCCACCCCAGTCTAATATCGGCTCTGGAACTAAAGCAAATTTCAGTTTTGTCTGGTGTAAACCATAATATACAGGAGCAGAATTAGGTCATTCAGCCCATCATGTTTGCTCCATCATTTGATCATGACTGATATGGTTCTCAACCCCATTCTCCCTGTAACCCTCAATCCTCTTACTTATCAATAACCTACATATCTCTATCTTAAATACAATGACTTGGCCTCCACAGCCCTCTGTCGGCAAAGAGTTCCACAGATTAATCTGTTAATGGCTGAATAAATTCCTTCTTGTCATAGTTCTAAAGGACCATCCCTGCAATCCAGGACTGTGCCCTACAGATCCTAATCTCTCCCACTCGTGAACATATCTTCGCCACATCCACTCTATCTAGCCTCTCAGTATTCCGTAAATTTCAGTCAGATCTTCCTTCATCCTTCTCAACTCTATTGACTACAGACGCAGAGTCCTCAAACCCCTCCCCATATGACAAGCCCTTCATTCCTGGGATTATTCTTGTAAACCTCCTCTGGATCCCCACCAATACCCGCACATCCTTCTTTGGAAATAGGGCTAAATATTGCTCACAATATTCCAAATGTGGTCTGACAGAGCTTTATGCAGACTCAGCAGCACATCTCTGCTCTTCTATTCTAGCCCTCTTGAATTTTTAATTAATTTAACCTAATTTCTAATTTTAATTTTAGATTTTATTGTCACAAGTATTCAAATACAGAAGTGCAGTGAAAAGTGTATAATGTCGCCACACATGTTGCCATCTTACGTCCCAAGTTACTTTGGTACAAAAAAACTTCGTACCTAAATTTTTATGCACCTAAATAGAAAGAGAAACGAGGGTTAGAAAGTTTAGCATTACTTCATCAAATAATAGAAAAATTAAAAAATGGATAATAGTTTATATTGAAGTCGTTCATAGTTTAACTTGGGAAAATAAAGGAATAAGTCAAAGGTTCAACAGTCTTTGATGAGTCCTCCACTTATCTCACTCTGCTGTATATTCTAAACACTGCCACAGATACCCAAATGAATGTTAATATTGTATTCACCGTCCTAACTGCCAAGTGAACCTGCATGTTAATTATAAGGGAATCCTGAACTAGGGCTCCTAAGTCTCTTTGTGCTTCAAATTTCCAAAGCCTTTCCCTATTTAGAAAATAGTCTGTGTCTTTATTCTTTACACGTGATAATAAATCAATCAATCAATTAAAAGTGCATAACTTCACATTTATCTAGTTGTATTCAGAATACAGCCAAAAGAACTAAATTCCAGAGGTAAAGTTGATAACTGCTCATCAAAGCGGCATTTTACTGTATTCAAGGAAGCCTTGCAAAATTGTTCAATGGAAATTGGGGGCAAATTACCAACTACTTGGAGCTGCATCTGACATAACAGAAGATGGTTGTAGTTCTTAGAAGTCAGTCTTTGAACATCACTGAGTTAAGATAGTGCCTACCCCCAATCATCATTAGCTGCTTCAGCAATAACCTTCACTCAACATATAGTCAAAAGTGGGATTATTTGCAGATGATTGCCACAAATCATTTGCAATTCCTCAGAAACTGAAACAGTCAGTACCTGCATGCAGCAAAAACTGGACAACGCTCAGTCATAGAGACCTTGGAAACAGACCCTTCGGTCCAACCTGTCCATGCCGACCAGATATTGCAACCCAATCTAGTCCCACCAGCCGGCTATCCCTCCAAACCCTTCCTATTCATACACCCATCCAAATGCCTCTTAAATATTGCAATTGTACCAGCCTCCACCACATCTTCTGGCAGCTCATTCCATACACGTACCACCTTCTGCGTGAAAAGATTGCCTCTTAGGTGTCTTTTATATCTTTCCCCTCTCACCTTAAACCTATGCCCTGTAGTTCTGGACTCCCTGACTACAGGGAAAAGACTTTGTCTATTTATCCTATCTATGCCCCTCATAATTTTGTAAACCTCTATAAGGTCTCCCCTCAGCCTCCAATGTTCCAGGGAAAACAGCCCCAGCCTGTTCAGCCTCTCCCTGTAGTTCAAATCCTCCAACCCTGGCAACATCCTTGTAAATATTTTTTGAACCCTTTCAAGTTTCACAACATCTTTCTGATAGGAAGGAGACCAGAATTGCACACAATATTCCAACAGTGACCTAACCAATGTCCTGTACAGCCACAACATGACCTCCCAACTCCTGTAATCAATACTCTGACCAATAAAGGAAAGCATACCAAACACCTTCTTCTCTATCCTATCTACCTGTGACTCCACTTTCAAGGGGCTATGAACCTGTGCTCCAAGGTCGCTTTGTTCAGCAACACTCCCAAGGACCTTACCATTAAGTGTATAAATCCTGCTAAGATTTGCTTTCCCAAAATGCAGTACCTCGCATTTATCTGAGTTAAACTCCATCTACTACTTCTCAGCCCAGATCCTGTTGTAATCTGAGGTAACCCTCTTCACTGTCCACTACACCTCCAATTTTGGTGTCATCTGCAAACTTACTAACTGTACCTCTTATGCTTGCATCCAAATCATTTATGTAAATAACAAAAATAGAGGGCGCAGCCCCGATCCTTGTGGCACTCCATTGGTCACAGGCCTCCAGTCTGAAAAATAACCCTCCACCACCTTTGAGCCAGTTCTGTATCCCAATGGCTAGTTCTCCCTGAATTCCATGAGATCTAACATTGCTAATCAGTCTCCCATGGGGAACCTTGTCGAATGCCTTACTGAAGTCCATATAGATCACATCTACTGCTCTGCCCTCATCAATCTTCTTTGTTACTTCTTCAAAAAACTCAATCAAGTTTGTTCAGGTGCAGACTGATAACAGCAAATGATATTTGCGTCACACAAATGCCAAGAGATGACCATCTCCAACAGGATAGAATCTAAACATTTCCTCCTGATGTTCAGCAGCAATGCCATCGACATCCCAATGATAAATTTACTGGAACAGCTACATAATGGTGACTGTAAGTGCCAGTCAGACACTGGGAATTTTGAAGTAACTCAGCTCCCGACTCTCCAAAGTCACTGCGCTATCCAAAAGGCACAAGTCATTAATATGATAAAAAATTCTCCACATGTCACAATGAACAATATAAAGCAGTTTGGACACCATTTAGGAGAACCTCTCTTCTCATTTAGGAGAGTGATGTGAAATTGGTGTCAATTTATTAGTGATTCAACAACAAGAAAAAGTATCTTTCTCTTGACAACTTAGCACAATTCCTCATGATTTTAAAAAAATTTCATAATCTTCATTATTTTAAAGAAATTGCCCTAGTATTTCAAGTCCTTTCTCTTTCATAACAAATGCTTCTCAATCTTAGTTTCAACCTGTAGTATGTGCTAGAATGCTCACCGTGACTTTTAATTACCTTTCTATAACGGACGACCAAAACTACACGTACTAGTGCTACTGTAACTCACCAAATTCAATACAAATTTATTGTATAAATTATATTCAAAATCCAATTTAAACAACCTAACTGCTGTTAACCTTGATACCCCAAATTGCTTTGTAGGTCTTGCAATGGCATTTACAAGGATGAAAGTTGCTTTATTTATTCCAGTCTGGCACCCTTCCATTAATTGATTTTGTTTTGGCATGACTATTTTTAAACATATTTAACAGTACTACTAGTGTTGTGGTCATACAAGTGATTCTTGAACTTCCACATAGATGGCCACCCACAAACACTGACGTATTCCCACACACACAGGAACAGGATTAGCAACTCAGCCCTTGCAGAGTACTCCACCATTCAATAAGAACATGGCTGCTTTGCGGCGTAACTCCATACGGGTTACCTTGAGCCCATACACCTTAACACCCTCGATTAATAAAAACTTTGCCATCTCAGATTAAAATTTATCAATTGAGTTAACATTGTTCCTCAAATGGCAGTCAGAGTTCCAAACCTCCACTATTCTTTGCATGTCGAAGTGCTTTCCAACATCTCTCCTGAATGGCCAGGCCCTAATTCTTAAACTATGTCCCCGAGTTCTTGAATTTTCAACCGATGAAAATAATTTATCTTTATCTACCCTGTATTTCTGTTAATATCCTGAAACCTCAATTTGATCACATTTTAACCTTCTAAATCCTCGAGAATAAAAACCTAATTTGTCTAATATCGCCTGTAATGGACTAGGCCAGACCACTCAAAACATTCTTAAGCAGAATGAACTAACTGCAATTTGTTTCGGTAAGTGTACAGTGAACATTACCCAGAGTAAGATAGCTAGGTTGACTAGCAGACTTTAAAAGAGTCAAAAAATGTATTCACAATATTACTCAGTGAAACACAAAGAACAAAATAAAGAACCCCGATGAAACTCAAGCTATCCAGCTAGACTTCATTATGCTGTTCCGAATACACATAACAATCCTAATAAGCAAACTCCCTTTAAAACCCAGAATAAATGGAACACATGCTTACAGGTTGAAGTTGAAGGACAGAAAAGAGAGAGCAAGCGCCAAGGAACAGCTTTTAGAAGAAAAGGGCCTAGCTTTGTGACACGCCTCATAACTCAACTCCTTAAGTCCAACTACCATCATTGTAAAGCTGTGTTTAACTTCACCCAGGAATCAAACATCCTTGCTAAGGTGTGTTGGTCAGATCTACTCGCAGTACTTTAACTGAAGTCTAACTAGGGTTTTGTATAACACACCTCCTAGTTTAAAGCTTAGGAAATAATACATTGTATTTTGTGTCCAGGTGTCCCTTAGCACTTTTCTATTTGCTTTATTTTTTAATGTTTTCACATGCAGAAGTGCTTAATAAAACCACAGTCGTGTTTTCTATTCATTACTTCACATTAATTTAATCAACAACTGAATCTGGGTATTTGTGTTCACTTCTCATGGACAGAATTTATGTGCAATTTGCTTACTATTATCGGTACTGGTACTAGAACATAAGAGCACGGAGCAGGAATTAGCCATATGGTTCTTCATCTTGCTCCTTCATCCAATAAGATCAATGCTTATCAATTCCATTTTCCCACTCTCATCAATCTCAACTATTGTTCAAAAATATATCTATCTTAGTCTTGGGTGTATTCAATGATTCACCTTCCACAAATTTCCAGATGCAAAATTCCAAAGATGAACAATTCCTCTTTGCCTGTCTTAAAATGGAAGATTCCTTATTATAGAGTCATATAACATGAAAACAGACCATTTGGTCCAACCAGTCCATACCAAACATAATCCCAAAACTAAACTAGTCCCACCTGCCTGCTCCTGGCCCATATCCCTCCAAATGTTTTCTAGTCATGTATCTACGCAAATGTCTTTTAAACGTTGCAATTGTACCCACATCCATCACTTCCTCAGAAAGTTCATTACACATGCAAACCACCCTTTGTGTAAAGCATCTGCCCCTCGTCTTTTTTTAAATCTCTCTCCTCTCACCTTAAAAATGCACTCCTACTCTTGAAATCCCACATCCTAGGGAAAAGATAACCACCATTAACTCTTTCTATACCACTCACTATTTTATAAACTTATATCAGGTCGCCTCTCAACCTCCTATACTCCAGTGAAAAAAATCCCAGCCTATCCAGTCTTTCTTTATAACTCAAACCTTCCATACTTGGCAAAATCTCGGGTAAATTGCTTCTGAAGCCTCTCCAGTTTGACAATATCCTTCTGATAACTAGGCACCCAGAAGTAGATACAGTATTCAAGATCCTTTTGTAATCTTAAAAAACATTCTTCACTGTCTACTATGCCACCAATTGTGGTGTTGTCTGCAAACTTACTAACCAGGTCTTCTATACTCTCATCCAAATCATTTATAAAAATGACAAAATAAATTCATGTCGATATTTTGAAGGTTATTGTATTTGGATGCTTCCTGGTTCCAGACTCCTTCACAAGACAAAACATCTGCAAATCATTTCCCTTGTCAAACTCCCTCAGAATCTTACATTTTTCAATTAGATCACTTTTAATTCTTCAAAACCATTGTATTGTCACAAATTGCCAAACCATTCTTCATACAACAACTCCTTAATTCCACGAATGAACTCTCTCCATTACTGTACATCCCTTCCTAAATAAGGTGATTAAAACTGCATTTTAGATATGTGTAATTAATGCCTTGTATAATGTAGGAAGACATCCTTATTACATCCAATCATTGCAATAAAGATCAACATATTTGCCTTCCTAATCCCTTCATGTGCATGCATGCTAACCTTTTTGTGTATAAAGCTAGCTCCGAAAGCTAGTGTGCTTCAAATTAAACCTGTTGGACTATAACCTGGTGTTGTGTGATTTTTAACTTTGTACACCCCAGTCCAACACTGGCATCTCCAAATCATAACCATTTTGTGATTCATGTCCAAAGACAGCCAGATACCTCTGTATCACACAGCATTTTGTAGTCTATTTCAATATTTTGCTTTCTTATTCTTCTGACCAGTAGATGACCTTACATTCTCCAGAAATCAATAGACAAGACCATAAGGCACAGGAGCTATGCCATCTTTCAAATTACAAAGTATGCTGCAGATACAACAGCTGTTCACAGCTTTAATAGTTTCAGAAAACAATTCCATGTTATTTTTATTTGTGAATTTCATCATAGTCTGTCATTTACAGTTCAAAGTACTGCATGGAGCAATAGGTTCACAATGGAAAGCGCAGCTTTTTTACGAGCCAGAGAAATTACGAACCAGTGATATTAAGGCCATCAGAACCACAACGATTTCAAAAACGTAAAAACATCTATCTTTATGGTATTGTCAACTGCTGGACTTTGAAAGGCCAGTAAATAATCTACCTACTTCACTGCTTGTACTTCATGCAAGATGATTTTACCTATTAACTTTTGGGATGTTAAATTCCAGCGATCCAAGGAAACCCTTTTGCTGTTAGTCTCGCTATAATTCAAATTATCACTGTTGGCAAAATGGTTGGAATCAACTGAATCACATTCTGGAACAGAAACAACTTCAAGTTCTGTACTTTTCCCCCGACAGAAAATTCCGACAGTTGATTCCCAAATCAATCCCAAAATCATTATTTTTGTATAACGTTTGAGTTCTATGCTCGCAACCATAGTGCTTTTCTTTCATGTTTCATTTTAACAAGGATCCAACACGTACTGACTCTTGCGTTTTATGCAAAATGCGTAGCATATTTCAGTCGGGAGATGGGCGTAACTCTTTTGGAAGGCAATTGAACAAACTGTGTATAAACTACGATGATTAATATTTACAGATGAACCAACTCAATTGATATTTTGAGTCAGTAGAAAAGTAGAACTCAACGCCAGTTCTTCGCCCACAGGCTCTTCAAAGGGGAAAAAAGTCGAATTACAAATAGAGAATTTTTCAAAAAACTGCTTCAAACGATCCCAACCAATTTCCCACCAGAGAATAATTTCCGGGTCAAACTGCATCACCCTCTGTGATGTGTAAAATTAATCAGTTTTTAATTACCATTATTATTTTACTAGTAGGTTTCCGTTCGGGCTGTTATAAAACTGACACACATTGTTTTCAAATGAAAAAATATTCATGGTACAATTTGTTCAGGCATGCATTCCCAAGCCCCTTCGCCGGGGATGGGACAAACCGGTAAAAATGGCGCTGTTTTTGAGCCGTTGGTGCGCGTGGAATAAGCAAAGCGGGTTCGCGAGCTGCCTGTTCAACGGTCGCCGGGACTATGAGATCCCTTCAGCCAGCCTTTTGCTGGCTCGCAGCGTCTGTCAACGGCACGGTCTGTTGAAGGCAAGGAAGGAGCCGAAGGACAAGGTGCGAGGCCCGAGGGGGTGAGAAGAAGGTCACCCTGCCCAGCGTTAACCAATTGTCAAAACTCCTTAGTATAACCTTGGCAGAAATGCTTATCGGGATGTGGACGCGTTTCTGTTTGGCGTAGAATCGTAATTGTCGTTACAATGTAACTCATTCGGTCTGTCATTATCTGTTCAGGTACTGTACTACTACAACAGCAACAACAGCTCAGCTAGTTCCCGGCTCCTTTCCCCTGGAATACTGTAGACCTATTTCTCCTTCATCAGGTGCTTATCCATTTCCCTTTTCAAAACCTCGATTGAACCTACGAACACCCTACTCTCTGGCAGGGCATTTCAGATCCTAACTACTCGCTGGACTAAGGATTTAAAATCCCTCCTGTCACTGTGGGATTTTCCCGTTCGTTCAAGTTCAGTGGGTTTATTTCTAATGCTTTAGCAATGGGAACAGTTTCTACTTCACTATTTAGATCCTTCATGACTTGCTCTGAAACCTCCTCTTCACCTTCTCTCAAGAGAACACATGCGTGTAACTCTGTGCTTCATTGAGTCAAAGTGAATGCCTCAGATTTTGTGTGATCCCAGTATTAAAATTTGGGGTGTTTGAAAAGCATTAATCAGGGAGGAAGGTGTGGAAAAGAGGCCATCTAAGTGTTGATGGAGTCGTAGACTCATACAGCATGGAAACTCCACACAGTCAGTCGCCTGAGGTGGGAATTGAACCCAGGTCCCTGGTGCTGTGAGGCAGCAGCGCTAACCACTGTGCCACCCAAAAATCTTTTCTGCAACCTCATGTTTAACAATGTCCTTCCTAAAGAAGAGCAATGAGAGTTTTACAGTGTTTTAAACGTGGCTTCACCATTGTACAACCACAACATAACATCCCAACTCCTTTTATACTGTGTTCTGACTTATGAAGGCAAGCGTGCCAAATGCTTTCTTTGCCATCCTGTCTATCTGATTCCACTTTCAAGGAACTATGCACCTGGATCTTTAGGTCTTTGTTGTTTGGCAACACTCCCCAGGGTCCTACCATCAACTGTTTAAGTCTTTCTCTGATTTGCCTTGCTAAAATGCAACATCTTGCATGTATCTAAATGAAACTCGTTCTGCCACCCTTCTACTCTTTTAAACAAAAAGGTCAAGCCCCACCCCTATCAGACACTCCTGGGCTAAGAACAGCACTGAGTTAAGCCCTTTTTTAAAAAAAAGTTCAAGTTTTCTTGTTTTTTTTAACCAAAATGAAACTCCAGTGACTCTGAAAAAAGATAAAATCTAAAATAAACAAAACATGGCTTTTCTCAATTCTGCCTGCACTAACAAATGTTGGTGTAGGGACAATAAGGGGTCAAAATGTGGAATAAATATTTCTTGATAAAATAACAATACCCATGGCTCTTCGGGGGTTCAAAATTGAAACAAAGAGAAAATAAGACAACCCTCTTTTTCGGGCATTAACCCAAACACATACCCAACTCAAAAAGCAAAATAGAACTCATCTGCTACTCCTCAGTCCATTGTCCCATCTGATCAAGGTCCTGTTGTATTCTGAGATAATGAGTTGATGAAAGGACAGTGTTTCTTCCAAAAAGCTGAACAACTGACCAATTCTGTTTTTTTTTCTCAACAATCAGAATTCAGTGGATCTTACGTACACTAACAAAAAGCCAGGGGTTTAAGGGGCCTTGCAGTTGTTGTTCCACAATAGCCATTGGTGCCTCAGAGTCATGGAACATAGAAGTGTACAGCACAGGAATGGGCTGTTTAGCTCACAATGTTGTGCTGAACACGAGACCAAATTAAACTAATCCCTTCTATCTGTGCTTTGTCTGTAACTCTCCATTCCTTGCATATTCATGTGCTTATCCAAAAGTCCCTTAAATGCCCCAATCATATCTGCCTTCACCAAAACCACTGGCAGCATGAACCAGACTCCCACCACTCTCTGTTTCAAAAAAAACTTACCCCTTACATCTCCCTTGGATGTATGCCCTTTTAGAATTAAACACTTCAACTCTGGGGGAAAAGATTCTGACCATCAACTTGATCTATGCGTCTCATAATTTTTCCAGACTTCTATCAAGTCTCCCCTCAGCCCTGACATTTCAGAGAAAACAACCTGAGTTCCTCAGTTTCGCCTTGTAGCTCATGCCCTCTAATAAAGAACAAAGAAAATTTACAGCCCAGGAACGGGCCCTTTGGCCCTCCGAGCCTGAGCCAATGCAAATCTACTGTCTAAACCTGCCGCCCAATTCCTAAGTAACGAGACTGGTTGGGATATCTGGTCGGCATGGACGGGTTGGACCGAAGACTCTGTTTCCATGCTGTACATCTCTATGACTCTGTACCCCTCTGCTCCCCACCTACTCGTGCATTTGTCCAGACGCATCTTAAGTGAATCTACTGTGCCTGCCTCTACCACCTCTGCTGACAATGTGTTCCAGAGACCCACCGCCCTCTGTGTAAACTATTTGCTGTGTGTATCCCCCTTAAACTTTCACCTCTCACCTTGAAAGCATGACCTCTCGTTATTGAATCCTTCATTCTGGGAAAAAGCTTATCTCTATCTGTCTATACCCTTCATGATTTTGTAAACCTCAATTAGGTACCCCCTCAGTCTCCTTTTTTTTCTAATGAAAACAAACTTAACCTACTCAATCCCTTTTCAGAACCAGTACCTTCTATAACAGGCAACATCCTTGTAAACCTTCTCTGCACCCTCTCCAAAGTATCCACGTCCTTTTGGTAATGTGGCGCCCAGAACTCTACACAGTATTCTAAATGCGGCCGAACCAATGTCATTTACAATTTTAACATGACCTGCCAGCTCCTATACTCAATACCCTGTCCGATGAAGGCAAGCATACCATATGCCTTCTTGACCAACCTATCCACCTGTGCAGCAACCTTCAAGGTATAATGGACCTGTACTCCCAGATCTCTCTGCTCATCAACTTTTCCCAAGGCTCTTCCGTTCATTGAATAATTCTATCTAGAATTAGACTTGCCTAAATGCATCTCCTCATATTTGCCTGGATTGAACTCCATCTGCCACTTTTCTGCCAACTCTCCAGTCTATCTATATTCTTCTGGATTCTTTGACAGTCCCTTATGCTTTCTGCTACTCCACCAATCTTCATGTCATCTGCAAACTTGCTGATCATACTAAAAATGCCCTCTTCCAGGTCATCTATGTATATCACATACAATAGTGGCCTCAGCATTGAACCCTATGGAACACCACTGGTCACCTTTCTCCATTTTGAGAAACTCCCTTCAACTACTACACTCTGTCTCCTGTTGCTTGCTCAACCAGTTCTTTATCCACCTAGCTAGAACACCCTGCATGTCATTTGACTTCACTTTCTCCATTAGTTTACCATGGTGAACCTTATCCGAAGCCTTATTAAAGTCCATGTATATGACTTCAACAAACCTTCCTTCATCTATCAACTTGGTCACTTCCATAAAAAACTCTTAGGTTAGTAAGGCATGATCTCCCCTGCACAAAGCCATGTTGCCTATTACTGATCAGCGCAGCAGGTCAGGCAGCATCCAAGGAGCAGGAGAATCGACGTTTCAGGCATGAGCTCTTCTTCAAGAATTCTGAAGAAGGGCTCATCCCAGAAACGTCGATTCTCCTGCTCCTTGGATGCTGCCTGACCTGCTGTGCTTTTCCAGCAACACATTTTCAGCTCTGATCTCCAGCATCTGCAGTCCTCACTTGCTCCTATTACTGATAAGCCCATTATTTTCTAAATATAAATAGATTCTATCCCTCAGTACCTTCTCCAGCAACTTTCCCACCACTGATGTCAGGTTCACTGGTCTGTAGTTACCCGGAATATCCCTACTACCTTTCTTGTACAGGGAGACAACATGAACAATCTACCAGTCCTCTGGCACCTCACCTGTATTTAAGGATGCCACAAAGATATCTGTCAGGGCCTCAGCTATTTCCTCCCTCGCCTCCCTAAGCAACCCGGGATATATCCCATCCGGTCCTGGGGATTTGTCCACCTTAATAACGTCTCGCCTACCCAACACATCTTCCCTACTTATGTTAATGTGATCCAGACTAATCAAACTTCTATCTCTAATCTTAACATTCATCATGTTCCTCTCCTCAGTGAACACTAATGCAAAGTAACTCATTCAGAATCTCCCCCAGGTTCGACACATAGCCTTTCCTCGTTATTCTTTAGTGGACCAATCCTTTTTCTAGTTACCTGCTTGCTTATATAAGAACAAAATGCTTTGGGATTATCTGGATTACCAGGCAGCATCCTGGTAAACCTCTTCTATACCCTCATCAAAGCCTCCACATCCTTCCTGTAGTGTGGTGACCAGAATTGAACAGAATGCTGTGTGGCTTAACCAAAGTCTTATAAAGCTGCAAATGTGTTGCTGGTTAAAGCACAGCAGGTTAGGCAGCATCCAAGGAATAGGAAATTCAACGTTTTGGGCATAAGCACTTCATTAGGCTGGAGTGGGGTGGGGACGGAGAGGTCAGGAAGAAGATTGCAGGTTAGGAGGGCGGTGCTGAGTTGAGGGAACTGACTGAGACAAGGTGGGGGGAGGAGAAATGAGGAAACTGGAGAAATCTGAGTTCATTCCTTGTGGTTGGAGGGTTCCCAGGCGGAAGATGAGGCGCTCCTCCTCCAGTCGTCGTGTTGTTATGTTCTGCCGGTGGAGGAGTCCAAGGACCTGCATGTCCTCGGTGGAGTGGGAGGGAGAGTTAAAGTGTTGAGCCACGGGGTGGTTGTGTTGGTTCGTCCGGGTGTCCCAGAGGTGTTCTCTGAAGCGTTCCGCAAGTAAGCGGCCCGTCTCCCCAATATAGAGGAGGCCACATGAAGGGCTTATGCCCGAAACGTCGAATTTCCTATTCCTTGGATGCTGCCTAACCTGCTGTGCTTTAACCAGCAACACATTTTCAGCTCTGATCTCCAGCATCTGCAGACCTCATTTTTTACCCTCTTATAAAGCTGCAACAAGATTTCCTGACTCTTGTCTCAATTTTCCGACCATTAAAGACAAATATTCCCTATGCCTTCCTTAGCACTCTATCTACTTGTGTGGCCATTTTCAGGGAGCTACAGACTTGAACCCCTAAGATTCCTCTGTACATCAATGCTGTTCAAGGTCCTGTGGTTAACTGTATACATTTCCTTAACATTTCCCAAAATGCAGGATCTTTCACTTGCCCAGATTAAACTCCGGCTACCATTGTTTTACTTGCAATTTTTTAATTAGATCATTGTGCAAGACTGAAGAAAAGCTATCTGTAAAGATAGAGCGTGGAAGATCTTGTGTTCTTAAATGTCTTTCTAGTATTTTGAAATCGGTGTTGGATTTTATTTTCTCATACAGGAGCAGTACTTACATAGAAGAATGTGTTTAAACACACTAGCTTACAAGAAGCCAAATTGTTTTTGGAGGTAAGAACTCTTGGAGAATCTGACTGTGCAAGGCACTTTGCTGACTATACTATTAATGTATGTGCAATTTGTAGAAGAGATACAATGTGAAGCGGTTTGCCATTTCAGAATAGTTAAGAGTCATTGTCTTTGTTAATCTGAAGTCACGTATATGCCAGACAATGGAAGGAAGGCAAATTTCCTTTTTTTAAATGAAAAACTAGTAAATGTTCTATACCTGAAGTCCCTACTATTGAAGAAGGGTAAGGGCAGCGGACCCATGGGAACACTGCTAAGTTATACACCATGCTGACTCGGAACCATATTGCTGTTTCTTCACTGTCACTAGTTTAAAACTTTCCTGAGCTGTATTTTTGATGTACCAACCAATCTGTCACACCTTTTATCAAGGGAAATTTAGAATGGGCAATAAATGCAATAAATGGCAATGGTCACATCCTATTAATAAGCAGGTGAAAAACTCCTTTATTTTAGCAGCAATACCTGCTCTTCCATTTTGCATGATTAGAATCATTCCATTTGGAATTATTTTGCTGAACAATGGAGAAAATCTAAAATCTTTAAGTGTTTGCTTACGTGAAAACTTATGAATTTAGTGCCCATAGATGTAATTGTTGTTAAAACTAGATATGTCAACAGCACTGTTAATTTGTCTGTTGATATTTGATTTGAGTATGTGGTCTGTGGTTGCAAGTTTTAGTAGTCCTTTGTTCTGATAGTAGTAATTTTACAGGCAGTCCCATACTTATTTATGCAATCCCATACAGAAGGGTATGAATATTATTTTAAGGATCCAATTTGCTATATTTCCCCTAGTTTACAGACAGCCACTTTGCAATGTCCTGTATTATATTCTGACTTGCTTACAAATTGATTTACAAATGTACTCGAGTACAGAACCCTGTTGCAAACTTGAGGACTACATGTAGTTTTCCAAGCTTCTTAAATTTTTTTTAATTAGAATTCAATACTGGATATGGCTGACCTCAAAATTCCATAGTATTTACAATGAAATATTGGGGTAGAGAAAAAGCCAACTTTTTTTTAATATTCAATGGACATGTAGATACTTTCTATTGGAAAAAAACGTCATGATTAAAGTTCCAATGTATTAAGTAATCAATTTTCATTAAAGACTAGTGTGTATGCTTGTTACAATATTTTTGTTCACAGTTTAATTTGATATTAACACTTGAAGTGTTGACCGTGTTGAGTTGAGAAGTTTTTTTTCACAAAAGATATTTGGCTTTTTAGGGAAAGGTATGGAGTACGAAAACAAAGTTATGCCAAACTCTTATAAATCACAGGTCAGGGTCCAGCTGTAGTATTGTGCCCAACTTTGGGCACTGTTCTTTAGGAAGAGTGGATTACTTGGAGAGTATGGACATTGTCTTCCTTTTTAAAAGGGACTCAGCAGACTTGATGTCAAAATCATGACATGCTTCCTTAGTAGGGAAAAACTGGTTGAAGTGGCAGAAGGATCTGCAACCAGAAGATAAATGTTTAAGATAATTGCGAAAGAAATTATGCTGGTGAGGAGCCTTTTTACAGCAACCGATTATAATCTGGAATAGTTTCATAGTAATTGAAGTAAGATAGGCCATTTGGCCTGTCGAGCTGCTCTGCCATTTATTAAGGTCATGGCTGATCTTCCCATCGTCTCAGCTCCTCCTACCTTCTTTATCCCCATAACCCCTAATTCCCCTACCATGCAAAAACCCAACCAAATGTGTCTTGAATATACTTAATGAAGATGCCTTTACTGCTTCCTTGGGCAGAGAATTCCATACACTCACTACTCGTAGTTGTGGGGATTTTAGCCGAGCTGGGAAGTTGATTTGTAGATGTTTCGTCCCCTGTCTAGGCGACATCCACAGTGCTTTGGAGCCTCCTGTGAAATGCTGCAGTACTGTTTCTTCTGGAATTTATTTGGTTCAGTTCCTTTTGACATCCCATTTTATGGGCAGCACGGTGGCACAGTGGTTAGCACTGCTTCCTCACAGCGCCCGAGTCCTGGGTTCAATTCCTGCCTCTGTGTAAACTCCCTGTAGCTGCATGGGTTTCCTCAGAGTGCTCCGGTTGCCTCCCACAATCCAGAAATGTGCAGGTTAGGTGAATTGGCCATGCTAAATTGCCCATAGTGTTAGGTGAATGGGTAAATGTAGGAGAATGGGTATGGTTGGGTCAGAGGGTCAGTGTGGACTTGTTGGGCCGAAGGGTCTGTTTCCACACTGTAAGTAATCTAAATCTAAAATCCTTGTATGAATCTGAGTTGTTCTTAGTGCTTAGGCAATTGGCACAGGATTAGCGTTTCCTTGCTTGTCTTAGCATATTTCACCGTAGGTGTTTAAGGTTTGTGTAAAGATTTGTAGCTCTGGTGCTGGTTGTCTTCGTTGTGGATATGTTTCTGAGCTGGTTGCAGATTCACTACTCTCTGGGAAAAGCAGTTCCTTCTCACCTCTGTCCTAAATCTACTCCGTTAATCTTGAGGCCATGTCTTCTAGTCCTAGTCTTGCCCACCAGTGGAAACAACTTGCCTGCCTCTGTTATCTATCCCTTTCATAATTTTGTATATTTCTATAAGATCCCCTCTCATTCTTCTAAATTCTATAGTCCCAGGCTGTTCAACTCTCCTCGTACAGTAACCCCCTCATCTCCAGAATCAATCTGGTGAACCTCCTCAGCACTGCCTCCAAAGCCGGTATTTATAGTGGTCTGTCCTTGCCGCTTCCGGGTGTCAGTTTCAGCTGTCCGCTGTAGTGGTTGGTGATCCCGTGGGTGTTCCGTTGATTTGTTCGTATCACCAATCTCGGGACTCATGGCAGAGGCAGTTATGCAAAGGTTAGAACAAACAGCCCTACCACAAATTCAACCCAAACTCTGGGTCAGATATGTCGATGACACGTTTGTAATCATCAAAAACAAGGAAATAGAAAAAAAACACACCGGATCATCAACGCCACACTCACAGGAATCCGATTCACGAGAGAAGAAGAAAAGGATAGCCAACTCCCATTCCTAGACGTGATAGTACAGAGAACACCGAACAGAGAATTCACCACAAGGGTACACAGGAAAACACCACACACAGACCAAGTCCTAAACTATGAAAGTAACCACCCCAACACACACAAACGAAGCTGCATCAGGACACTATTCAAAAGGGCCACAACACACTGCAGTACACCAGAACTGCAAAAAGAGGAAGAGGAACACCTATACAAGGTATTCGCCAAAAACGGATACCCGCGCGACTTTATCAACAGATGCCTAAGAGACAGACCACGGAACGAGGACATGCCACAACCAAAAGGACTAGCCACACTACCATACATCAGGAGCATTTCAGAACTGACAGCCAGACTACTGCGACCCTTAGGACTCATAACGGCACACAAACCAACAGCCACGCTCAGACAACAACCCACTAGAACAAAGGACCCGATACCCAACATGAGCAAAACTAATGTAGTTTACAAAATACCATGCAAGGACTGCACAAAACACTATGTAGGACAAACAGGAAGACAGCTAACAATCCGCATACATGAACATCAACTAGCCACGAAACGACACGACCAGCTATCCCTAGTAGCCACACACGCAGACAACAAGCAACATGAATTCGACTGGGAAAACACTACTATCATAGGACCAGCCAGACAGAGAACAGCCAGGGAATTCCTAGAGGCATGGCATTCATCCACAAACTCCATCAACAAACACATCGACCTGGACCCAATATACTAACCACTACAGTGGACAGCTGAAACTGACACCCGAAAGCGGCAAGGACAGACCACTATAAATACCGGAAGAAACATCAAAGAAGCGCTTCGCAGGAGGCTCCAGAGCACTGATGATGTCGCCTAGCCAGGGGACGAAACGTTTGCAACAAAAACTTCCAGCTCGGCGAACAGAACCACAACAACGAGCACCCGAGCTACAAATCTTCGCACAAACCTTGAAAGTATTTTAATTCCTCACTTGTTTGATCAAGTTTGCATTATATAATATTGTGCATTATAAATTATTCAAAAATAACTCAGAACTACAGTGACACCCAGAATGTTAGTACCTCACTTAATGTTGAACTAGTGTTTTATTTAAGCTCAAAACTTCCTTTAATCATGTACTCTGTGACCCATTTAATAACACCCAGGTTCCCTTGCTCCTTCACACATGAAGATTTGTACTCTTTTTAGTTTATTTTGTCTCTGTTTTTCCTAGTAAAATGAGTTGTTTCTCATTTGTCTGCATTGAACTTCATCTGTCTTTGCCCATTCCATCAAGTTGTCCATGTGTTTTTGAAGGCTATATTCTCTTTCTCATAAGTTACTACTTGGGCATTGTAAACTATTGGGAAATGAACTAGATAATTGTGAATTTGGGGGGGAAGAGATGAGGAGGAGAGATCGGAATAGGATTAATTAGTTATTTCGAAGACCTGGTAAGATGGGCTCAATGGCCTCCTCCCATGCTGCATTATTCCATGATTCTATAAACACAAGTCTGGTTGCATTATGAAATTTTCAGTGTTCTAATGTTGACAGATAACCACATATTTAAAAGGCATGTTGAAAAAGGAAAGATTGTTATATTTTCTTCAAAACATAAAATCACTGGATATTTTGAAATTCATTTCAATTAACTTTTTATATACAGAAGCCACTAACACCAAAGTTGACTCTCTCTTGTTTTGGAAGTCCATCCAGATTTATGTACACGACTAGAACTAAATGCTGTCGCAACCAGGTGTATAGTGACAAACAGCAAAAAAGCCCCTACGTATTGGCTCAGAATGATCTGAAGAATCTATATGCTGAAATCAGGCAGGTACGCCAGTCTTTCATTTTCTGCTAGCCGAAGTTTTCATTTTCACAACTACAGAAGCTTTCAAAACTGGGTAATGGCAGAAATATTGTTAGGTTCTCTTCCCAAGGTTTCACACACGAAATGTAATTCTCACACACCACCAACTTCTGTAAGCAGTTATAGTTGATTAAAGGTTATACAACCTTTGATCGTGTGAAAGAGTCAAAATGAGGCCTTGAATAAGAAAAACACATCCCCATTATACAGGTCAGTTGGTAATGCTTACAGGTATACTCCACAGGTAGTATGAGGTCATCTGTAGAAATAAATATAAAAGCCCTAATCCTGGGGAATCGTTATGCAGATGATTTCCTGACTCCTCAATTTCTAAGACAATGTAGGTGTGATATGTCCTAGCTTTGGAGCAGCCCTGCAAACGAGTTCTGGCTCAGCTATTTCCCCACACAGTCTAGGTGTGATATGCTTCAGTATCAGGGATTATCATGCAAGTGAACCTGATTGGCTGGGGGATGGCTATGAAAGTGTTTCTGAATGGAAGGGACTGAATGAGAGTTTAATTTGATAATAGTAGAAATGACTGTCTAAATGAAGTGGGAGTCATCCGCATTCCTACATGAATGTAATCCCCAACTGCTGCTGGAGGAAGACAGTGCTGTTTAACCCTTCAATATTACATTAATGTCCAGAGAGAGTCCAATTTAATCTTTTAACATTACAGTATAATGTTTTATCTATTAAATGTTACCACTTCAACTGGGATACCATGTCCATTAATGATAGGTCACATCAAAAACTGCAACCCTTTTTGATACAATGTTTAATCTTCACTTTAAAAGTTGAGATCCCGCAATGCATAAAAGACATTAAGCTAGGAGAATACAAGTTTCTTACCTTCAGTTGCCCAACTTGGAAAGCCATTTCACAAGTTGATGGCTTTGCATCGAAAATAATGAGAAACTGAGATTGACGCAGCTAATAAAAATCTAGGTTAATCTTCTCAAACAGAATTTGTCCTTGATGAGGGACAGGTGGTGGTTGATAACCAATTTGACTGATATAAATTTTTTTTGGCTTTTAAAGAGCATAATTAAGGGTTATTGAACTGGGAGCTAATCACATCATAGTTTGCAGGCAGAACTTGTCATCAATGACTAGTCACCATAATCTTTAGTTTTACAAAGTGTTCTTTTTCACACTTCAGTCCACAATCAAAAATGCAGAAAAAGGTGTGGTATTTTCATTACCTGGGAATAAACTAGTTTAGAATGTGTTTTTAAAAAATAGGATTAACGAAGGGTCACACGGTTGAGAGTAGTGATCAGACCATGATAGAATTTCAAATTCATGGGCACAGCAATTCAAGTCTTGAACTGGCATCCTCAAATAACGACAGTTTCAAAGGTGTGAAGAAAGATTTAACCAAAGTGGACTGGAAGGTCATTCGATCAGCAGTGGCAAATCAGCAAAAGAAAAAATTATTCCTATCATAAAAGGATTCTGTGAGAAGGATGGACTAGAAAAATATTCTTGTAGTGCCGAGGTAGTGTCCATACCCCTGGACAGGGAGACCTGTGTTCAAGTCCCACTTGCTCTAGAGATGTGTAATAACATCTCTGAAAAGGTTGATTAGGAAACTATGTTAAATAATTTAAAGAAGATACGCGATTAACAAAGGCAGTCAAGGAGAGCATCTAACCATAAACTGAGGCATACAAACCAATGATAATTTGCAGCATTTCTTTTAAAGAAATGATAGTGGATGATTAAAAACCTAATTAAGACAGTAAATTGATTATGAAAGTAAATTCACCAGATATGTGAAAACAAATAGGAAGGACTTTGATAGATATTTAAATAAGATTTTGATAAAGTGAGTATGGGACCCTTTGAAGGGATGAGGTAATTAATAACTGGTAACGGGGAAATGGTAGATAATAAACCAATATTTTGTCAATTTTCACAGACACTAAACTGTCCCAAAGATATCAGATGAGTAAGGTGCTAGTGGGAGGGACAGTTTTGTATCCTGTTCGATCAAGAATGATAAAGTATTTAACAAACTAATGGGACGAAAAGCAGATAAGTTGGCAGGACCTGATGGCCTGGACTTAATGGGAATGATTGCAGTGAAAATGGAGACTTTGGGCATATTCCAGAGCACATTGGATTTCAAGAAGGTTGCAGTGGATTGGAAAACTGTTAATGTAATGCCCCAGTTCAAACAAGGACAGAGACTGGTAGCGGGAAACTGTAGGCCAGTTAGCCTAACATCCGTTATTGGGAATGTTCTGAAGTCCTTATTAAGGGAGAAATGGCAAAACATTTAGACAAGCTTAACACACAGTCAACTTGGTTTTGTGAACGGAAAATCATGTTTGACAAATTTGATAGATTTTTTTTTAAGGATATAATGAGCCGAATTGATAAAGAGAAGCCAATAGATATAGTGAATTCAGAATTCCAGAAGACATTCAACAAGGTGCCATGTGGAAGGTTCTTGTGTAAAATAGGAGCGCATGATCTTGGGTTGATTTTATTAGCATGGACTGAGAATTTGTTACTATGCAGGAACCAGAGCTAAGATTAATGGGTTAGGTTGGAAAGATATAACTAGCTACAAGGGTCCGTCCTCGAGCTTCCATTATTTATTATTGCTATAATGACTTAGAGTATAACATATCTAAATTTGCAACTGATACAAAAATAGTTGAGGGCGTGTTGTGATGATTACGTAAGGAATCTGCAAAAACCTGGCAGATGGAGTTTCACGAAGGAAATTGAGAGGTCATACACTTGAATGAGACAGAGAGACTCTTAAGAAAAAATAAACAGTGACACAGAGCAATTTGTGTTTTTTTATACATATAACACAAAGTTAGCTTGCAGATGCAGCAAGTACATAAGGCAAATATAATTTTGCCCTTTATTGCTAACGGGTTGGAATTTAAAATTGGAAAAGTCTTGTTATAGCCATATAGGATCTTGGTGAGACCACACCTGGAGTATTATGTACTGTTTTGGTTCCAGTGTTTTTAAAATATGTATACTGGCATTGGAGGTAGCTCAAGAAATTAGTTACATTAATTTTTTGAGATGAAGGGATTGACTCATCAAACATTAGGCCTTTATTCATCAAAATTTACAAGAATGTGGATGAACATTCATGGTTCTGAGGGGGCTTGACAGGATAGATGTTGAGAAGTTATTTCCATTTGTAGAGGAATCTTGAACAAGATTGCAGAATAACAGGGCACTCATTTGAAACTGAGATGTGAAGGTGTTTTATCTCCCAGATGGCAGTGAATATTAGAATTCTCTATCCTAGTGATTTGTGGATACATGACCATAGGAAGTATTTAAAGAGGAAATAGGTAAATCTTTGAAATATCAGGGATTTGAGTGCTATAAGGAGCTGATACAACAGAAGAGTTGAGGCTTGGGCAGATCATTCATGATATTTTAGAATGGCCGGGCTGAATGGAATAGTCGTGCTCCTATCTCTTACATTCCTATCTACCTTTCCCTAAATTCAGAGTCGACAGTTTTCAGCAGACACCAACCAATGTATGTCTGGACATGTATGTCTGGACGGTACTCTTTTGAACTTAATTTGTTCGTAATTATTAAATTCCTATTGAATTACTTTTAGCACCATAAAGACACTTTAAGTAAAAATCTGATGATCCTATTCTAATCTGCAGGTTTAGGAAATGTATTGTATCCCTGTATATGTATAATATTACCTACATTTCACCTACTTATTTATCCTGACCATTAATTCTCATTGCACAGCTAATACTAGAGATTAAATGTTGAGAAGAAACGGACAAGTGAGAGATGCAAGTACAGATTCCTTAATTTAGGGATGATACAAATGGGAGAGATTTCTGCAATCTTGATACAGCATGTTAAATATATGGGCAGAAGCTGGAGGAAAAGCAGAGTTAATGTTTCAGGTCCAGTAACCCTTGTTCAGAACATTAGCCTGGGATTCTGGATTACTTATCCAGTGATGTTAGCAACATACCACCATCTGTCTCCCCAAAATGCATTGACTAAATATCCTGGGTCTGTCTGTAATTTTTTTTAAACATTTGTTCATGAGATTTGAAATCTTATTCATGATCTGACTACTCTCTAGTTGCGAAGAAAGTAGCAAAAGTCTGGAGTCATGTTTAGGCCAGATTGGTAAGGCTGGTAGATTTTCTTTCCTAAAGGACATTAGTGAACCAGATGGGTTTTGCCACAGTGGTCACCATGAGGCCAGCATTTTTTTTTAAATCCCAGATTTTTAAAATTGAATTCAGATTTTACCATCCTCCATGATGCAATTGAAACCCATGTCCCAAGAACATGAAACAAAAATATCCAAAGAACACCAGATGCTGGAAGTCTGAAACAAAAACTGAAATTGCTGGAAAAACAAATCTGGCAGTATCTGTGGAGAGAAAGCAAAGTTAATATTTCAGGTCCAGTAATCCTGCTTCAGAACATTAGCCTGGGATTCTGTATTACTGATGAATGGCTTTTGCCTGAAACATTGATTCTCCTGCTCCTTGGATGCTGCCTGATCTGCTGTGCTTTTCCAGCACTACACTCTCAATTCTGGACAACTTGTCCAGTGACATTAGCACCATGCCACCATATCCCCACTATACATTGACTAAATATCCTGTTAAGCTGGGCAAAACTGCACTCTTTCCTACTGAATGTAGAACAATTCTGCATATTGCAAAAGATAAAGCAAGAAAGTGGGGGAGGAAGAGTATGGCAAGCATTTAGTTTGTGATCTTGCAAGTTAATGCTTAGTAGTTTGGATAATTAATCCTCTACGATACAAGCACGTTTATCCAGTCTGTTCTTTTTCTTATGATTGCTCATTAGTTATTAATGTGTAAAACACCTTTTTTTTTTCTGCGATTTAACTCTTTAAATGACCTTTCAGCTATTAGCAGTTTCTTCAGACCTGAAGGCAATTTGCGATTATTACTTTGATGGAAAAGGGAAGGCTTTTCGGCCAATGATTGTGGTATTAATGGCAAAAGCGTGCAATCTCCACCATGGCAAGAACGGGTGAGTGAAGTAAGTTTTGTAAACTGTTAGCTGAAATAAAAAAACTTTTGAGTAAACCTGAGAAGTATGGGATGGAAAGCAAGTGAAGATGGTTGGGCTTAGAACATTATGCTGAGGAACTCCTGCACGGGTGTCATCTGAGCTCGAGGACTGACCTTCAACAACCACAATCATCATCATCCTGTGTGCCAGACATGACTTCAACTTGTGGAGACTTCTCCCTAATTCCCATTGACTTCCATTTTGTGGAACTCATTGACATCACCGACTGTCGAATGTGGCATTGTTGTCAAAGTCATTCACCTCCCCTCTGGAATTCAGCTCTTTTTCTTTCTGCCCTCGTTTGAACCAAGGCTGTAATAAGTTATGAATGCAAGCATTTCTGCCCACTGCTATTTTAAAGTCATTCGTATACTCATAAGCACAAAAGTAAATACAGGTACACATTCCTTTATCCAAAACGCTCGGGACCAGCTGGTTTCAGAATTCAGAACTTTTTAAATTTGAGAATAAGTGACAGTTCAATGGTGAAATTGTAAAAAATCTTATCGAACAGCAGACTCGCTGAGTTTCGGACCCTGAGACAGAATTGAGGTCTACCAGTGCTGAGCCACCCATCCCCCCCCTCCCCCACTACGTCACATATGAGTGACACGCATCGAGTGGGTGTGGAGTTGGGTTAACTGTTTGCACACCAAATAACCTTGTTAATGAGATTAATACTTTACAAAAAACACCTTCGGATTTTGGAGCTTTTCAGATTTTGGATAAAGGTTTGTTTACCTCTACTAGTCTCCCAGCCATAGTAGTGGATTAGAGTAGTAATTGGCACGGAATGAAACATTTCAGTTCACTGAGTCCAGGCACATGCTTTATAGAACATTACAGTCATTTCCATCCTTCCCATAACCCTGCAAGTTTATTTGCCTCTGGCTTCCACTCAGTTTTCTTTTGAAAACTGCTTTCACCATAGTCATAGGCAACAAGTTCAAGGTCATATTGCGTTTTGATTTTTTAAAAAAAAACTCCCTGCATCTTACCAGGGGTAAGCCATAGGGTACAGGTCTCTGGTACAGAGTCTGTCCCTGTTGCTCAGAAGGGAAGGAGGGGAGAGAAGTAGAGCATTAGTCATTGGGGACTCCATAGTTAGGGGGACAGATAAAAGATTCTGTGGGAATGAGAGACTTGCAGTTGATGTGTTGCCTCCCAGGTGTCAGGGTCCATGATGTCTCGGATTGTGTTTTTGGGATCTTTGAAGGGGAGCAGCCCCTACTCGTGATCCACGTAGGCACCAATGAAATAGGTAGGAAAAGGGGTGGAGATGCAAGGCAGAAATTCAAGGAGCTAGGGTGGAAGCTTAGAGCTAGAACAAAGAGTTGATCTCTCTGGTTTGTTACCCATGCCACATGCTAGTGAGGCGAGGCATAGGGAAAGCAATTGAACATGTGACTACAGGGATGGTGCAGATGGGAGGGATTCAGATACCTGGATATTTTGGGCTCATTCTGGGGTAAGTAGAACCTCTACAAACAGGATAGTCTCCACCCAAACCAGAGGGGTACCAATATCTTGGGGGTGGGAGGTTTGCTCATGCTCTTGGGGAGGATTTAACTAATTCAGCAGGGTGATGGGAACCTGAATTATAGCTCCAGTGTACAGGAGGTTGAGAGTAGTCAGATCATGAATAAGATTTCAAGGTCGCAGGAGTGTACCGGCAGGCAGGAAGGTGATTTGAAATGTGTCTACTTCAATGCCAGAAGCGTCTGGAATAAGGTGGGTGAACTTTCAGCATGGTTTGGTACCTGGAATGTTTTTGTGGCAATTTTGGTGACATAGATATAGCAGGTACAGGAATGGTTGTTGCAAGTTCCAAGACTGAGATATTTCAGTAAGAACAGGGAAAGTGGTGAAAGAGGGGGAGGTGTGGCATTGTTAATCAAGGTCAGTATTACAGTGGCAGAAAGCATGTTTTTGAGGACTTGTCTACTGAGGTAGTATGGGCTGAGGTTAGAAACAGGAAAGGAAAGGTTAGGAGTTTTCTGCAGGTCTCCAAATATTTCCAGAGGTGTGATGGAAAGGATAGCAAAGATGATTCTGGATAGGAGCAAATGTAACAGGGTAGTTGTTATGGGCCCTTTAACTTTTCTAATATTGACTGGAAAAGCTATAGTTTGAATACCTTTGGATGGGTCAGTTTTTGTCCGACGTGTGCAGGATGGTTTCCTGACATAGTGTGTAGATAGGCCAACAAGAGGCGAGGCCACATTGGATTTGGTACTGGGTAATGAACTGGGCCAGGTGTTAAATTTGGAGGTAGGTGTGCACTTTGGTGATAGTGACCATAAATTGGATAAGTTTACTTTAGTGATGGAAAGGTGTAGGTATATACTGTAGTGGAAGACTTATAGCTGGGGGAAAGGCAATTATGATGTGACTAGGCAAGATTTAAGATGCATAGGATGGGGAAGGAAACTCCAGAGGAAGGGCACAATTTAGATGTGGAGCTTATTCAAGGAATAGCTACTCATGCCATTAATAATTATGTACCTGTCACACAGGGAGGAAGTGCTCGAATGAAGGAACCAAGGTTTACTAAAAAAGCTTACTCTCTTGTCAAGAGGAAGAAAGGAGGCTTATGTAAAGATGATACGTGAAGGCTCAGTTAGGGTACTTGAGTGTTACAAGTTAGCAAGGAAGGACCTAAAGAGAGAGCTAAGAAGAGCCAGGAGGGGACATGAGAAGACTTTGGCAGGTAGGGTGAAGAAAAACTCTGAAGCTTTCTATAGGTATATCAGGAATAAAATAATGACTTGAGTAAGATTAGAGCCTGTCTAGGACAGTAGTAGGAATTTGTGGGTGGAGTCCGAAGAGATAGGAGAGATGCTAAATAATATTTTTCATCCATTTTTACAAAGTGTTGAGAATACTGAGATACAGGAATTGAGGTTCATTGAGATGTTAGCAATTCTGGAAATTGTGAAAATAGATAAGTCTCCTGGCTGGATGGGATTTATCCTTGGATTCTCTGGGAAGCCAGGGAGATTGCGGAGCCTTTGGCTTTGATCTTTATATCTTCATTGTCTATAGGAATAGTACCAGAAGACTGGAGGATAGCAAATATTGTATTCTTCAAAAAGGGGAGTAGAGACAACCCTGGTAAATATAGATCAAAGAGCCTTCCTTCATTTGTGGGTGAAGTGTCAGAAAGGATTCTGAGATCGGAATAAGTTGATTTGGGATAGTCAACATGGTTTTTGTGAAGGGTATGTCATGCCTCACAAACCTTATTGAGTTCTTTGAGAATGTGACCAAACAGGTGGATGAGGTATACATGGATTTCAGTAAAGCGTTTGATAAGATTCCCCATGGCAGAAATTGGCAAGCTTCTGAAAGAAGACATTGGGTGGTGGTTGATGGGAAGTGTTCATCCTCGAGTTCAGTTACTAGTGGTGTACCACAAGGGTCTGTTTTGGGGCCATTGCTGTTTGTCATTTTTATAAATGACCTGAATGAAGGCATAGAAGGAAGAGATAGTAAATTTGCGGATGACACTCAAGTCGGTGGAGTTGTGGACAGTCGGAAGGATGTTGTAGGTTACAGAGAAGAAGTGGCAAAATGGAGTTTAATGAGGAAAAGTGTGAGGTGATTCACTTCGGAAGGAGCAATAGGAATGCAGATTACTGGGCTAATGGTGAGATTCTTGGTAGTGTAGGTGAGCAGAGAGATCTACATCATGTACATAGATCCCTGAAAGTTGCCACCCAGGTTGATAGGGTTGTGAAGAAGGCATATAGTATGTTAGCTTTTATTAGTAGAGGGATTGAGTTTCAGAGCCATGAGGTCATGGTGCAGCTGTACTTGGAGGATTGCATACAGTTCTGGCCATCGCATTATAGGAAGGATGTGGAAGCATTGGGAAGGGTGTAGAGGAGATTTATTAGGATGTTGCCTGGTATGAAGGGAAGGTCTTATGAGAAAACACTGAGGGAATTGAGGCTGTTTTCATTCGAGAGAAGAAGGTTGAGAGGTGACTTAATTGAGACATACTAGATGATCAGAGGATTAGAGAGGGTGGACACTGAGAGCCTTTTTCCTCTGGTGGCGATGGCTAGCATGAGGAGACGTAGTTTTAAATTGAGGGGTGATAGATGTAGGACAGATGTCAGAGGTAGGTTCTTTACTCAGCAGTAAGGGTGTGGAATGCCCTGCCACAACAGTAACAGAATCGCCAACTTTAAGGGCATTTAAATGGTCATTGGATAAATATGTAGATAATAATGGAATAGTGTAGGTTAGATGGGCTTCAGATTGGTTTCATAGATCGGCACAGTATTGAGGGCCAAAGGGCCTGTACTGAGCTGTATTGTTCTATCGCTCTGATTTTCTATGTTTGTGTGTTATTGCTCCTCTGTTCCTTCTGCCAGCATACCATATCTTACACTTCTCTGTATTAAATTCTATCTGCTACTTGTCTGTTCATTTTGCTATTCTGCAATTGGTTTCATCCTTACCGTTTGCCAGACCTTGCAAATCTGATTTAAATATTGCTGCATTCCAAAATCCAAACCTTTTTTAAATGTGCTTGTGGGATGCGGGTATTGCTGGCTGGGTCAGCATTTATTGCTGCCCTCAAGAAGCTGGTGGTGAGCTGCCTTCTTGAACTGCTGCGGTCCATGTTCTGTAAGTAGACTCACAGTACCTCTTAGGGAGGGAGTTTGAGGATTTTGACCTAACTGGCTTGGAAGGACTTGCAGGTGTTAATGCTCCCATGTATCTGCTGCCATTGTCCATCATGATAGAAGTAGTTGTGGGCTGGAATGTGGTTGTCTAAGGAGCCTTGATGTATTTCTTGTTGTTATTGAGCATCAGTGGTGGAGGGTGTGGATGTAGTGTTGATCAAGTGGGCTGCTTTGTTATGAATGGTGTCTAGTTGCTTTGATGTTCATGGAGCTGCACTCATTCAGACAAGCTGAGAGAATTCCATCACAATCCTGATTTGCACCTTCTATGATGGACAGGATTCCTAGCCATTGACCTGCTGTTGTAGCCACTATATTTATAGGATGAGTCCTGTTCAGTTTCTGGTTCAAATGTAACTTCTAGGATGTTGAGAGTCAGATAATACTATTGAATATCAAAAGAGTAATGATTATATTGTCTGTCTCTCTTATTAGAGATGGTTATCACCTAGCATTTGTGTGGTGTGAATGTTGCTCGTCACTTTTCAGCCCAAGCCTGGATATTGTCCAGGTTTTGCTTCATTTGGACGTGGACTCCTTCTGTATCAGGAGTCATACATAGTGCTAAACATTGTGCAATGATCAGTGAACATCCAATTTTGAACTTGTGGTGGTGTGGAGGTCATTGAAGCAACTGAAGATTATTGGGACTAGTATATTAGCCTGAGGAGCTCCTGCACAGATGATGAGCTCAAATGACTGACTTCGGCAACCACAACTATCTTCCTTACATGCCAGGCATGACTCCAACCTATGGAGGCTTCCACCTGATTCCCATTGACTCCTGTTTTGCTGAAACCATTGGTACCACCCACTGTCAAATGCAGCCTTGTCGTTGAAGGCATTTGCCTCATATCTGGAATTCAGTTTTTTTGCCCATGTTTGAACCAAGGTCGTAATGAGGTTTTTAAGTATCAAAAATCACTGGTCCTTACATTGACATTTGGAGATCACCAACATGTAACATTCACTAATCTGAGAAAGAACCATTTACCATTGTTCACTGTTTTCTCTTTTGCCAATTTTATCCAAACTGACACTGACCCTCCTATTGCATGAGCTTCAGTCTTGTTAGCTAGTCTTTAATATGGCACTGTGTCAAAAGTTTTCTCAAAATCCTCTTCTTCACCTTTTCAAAAATTAACTGATTAATTGGATGCGAGCATAAAGGGTACAGTTAGTAAGTTTGCAGATGACACCAAAATTGGAGGTGTAGTGGGCAGCAAAGAGGGTTACCTCCGATTACAACAGGATTTGGACCAGATGGGCCAATGGGCTGAGAAGTGGCAGGTGGAGTTTAATTCAGAGAAATGAGAGGTGCTGCATTTTGGGAAAGCAAATCTTAGCAGGACTTATACACCTTAATGGTAAGGTCCTAGGTAGTGTTGCTGAACAAAGAGACCTTGGAGTGCAGGTTCATAGATCCTTAAAAGTGGAGTTGCACATAGATAGGATAGTGAAGAAGGCATTTGGTATGCTTTCTTTTATCGGTCAGAGTATTGATTACAGGAGTTGGGAGGTCATGTTGTGTCTGTATGCCACTGTTGGAATATTGCATGCAATTCTGGTCCCCTTCCTATCAGAAAGTTGTGAAACTTGAAAAGGTTCGGAAAAGATTTACAAGGATGTCGCCAGGGTTGGAGGATCTGAGGTACAAGGAGAGGCTGAACAGGCTGGGGCTGTTTTCCCTGGAACGTTGGAGGCTGAGGGGAGACCTTGTAGAGGTTTACAAAATTATGAGGGGCATAGATAGGATAAATAGACAAAGTCTTTTCCCTGGGATCGGGGAGTCCAGAACTAGAGGGCATAGGTTTAGGGTGAGAGGGGAAAGATATAAATGAGACCTAAGGGGCAACATTTTCATGCAGAGGGTGGTACGTGTATGGAATGAGCTGCCAGAGGATGCGGTGGAGGCGGGTACAATTGCAACATTTAAGAGGCATTTGGATGGGTATATGAATAGGAAAAGTTTGGAGGGATATGGGCCGGGTGCTGGCAGGTGGGACTAGATTGGGTTGGGATATCTAGTTGGCATGGACGGGTTGGACCAAAGGGTCTGTTTCCATGCTGTACATCTCTGTGACTCTATAATCAATCATGATCTGTTTCTGCAAAACCAATGCTGGCTGTTCTCAATGAACTGCTAATTCTCCAAATGTTTATTGATACCTCCATTAATGTTTTGAAGTCCTACCACTGATTACTATTAACAGTACATTGATTAATTTAATAATGTCATACTTGTCAATCTCCACCCCTCTGGCACGTATTCTACATACAGGGAAGATTGGAAAATAGCAAACTCTGTTGACCTCCTCTCAACTTTGGAAGCTAGCCATGTGGGCTTTAAGCATTGTCCATCTTTCCCAAACATCCCTCCTATCATTTTAAATCCATTGTCTCTCTGCATTGACCAAAATTTCATCAGATTATTTCTTTCTCTTATAAAATAGTAAATTGACACTTGCACACTAATGTCATCCTAAAATTAAAATCATGAGAAATGCCAATTTTACCACAGTGTGTAATTGCTTATCATAACTCCTGTTTTTGCGTGAGTGGGTTGCTGTGTTGCCAGTAACAACATTGATGTAAGTTGCTGCTAGCCAAATTATTAACATACATTAATAACTTTTTTAAAAAATGTGTGACAAGAATATTTTTGCAGAACTTTGGTTACATAAGAGTAGGCTATTTAGCCTCTCAAGCCTGTTCCACCATTCAGTGAGATCGACCTTCGTTATGGAGGTATACAGCATGGAAACAGACACATCGGGCCAACTCGACCATGCCTACCACATATCCTAAATAAATCTAGTCCCATTTACAAGCATTTGGCCCCTATTCTTCAAAATCCATCCTATTCATCTAGCCATCCAGATGCCTTTTAAGTGTTGTGATTGTACCAGCCTCTACTACCTCCTTTGGCAGATCATTCCATACAAGCACCACCTGCTGTGTGGAAAAGGTTACCTGTTAGATCAAATTTAGATCTTTCCCCTCTCAACTTAAACATATGCCATCTAGCTTTGGACTCCCCCACCACTGGGAAAAACACCTTGTCTATTTACACCATTCATGTTCCTGATGATTTTATCAACCTCCAGAAGGTGACCCTTCAGCCTCCAATGTTCTAGGGAAAATAGCCCCAGTCTATTCAACCTCTTTCTAGCTAAATCCTCCAACCCTGGCAATATCCTTGTAAATCCCTTCTGAACCCTTTCAAGTTTCACAACATCCTTCCAAAGCAGGGAGACCAGAACTGCACACAATATCCCAATAGTGGCCTAACCAATGTCCTGTACAGCCGCAACATGACCTCCCAACTTCTATACTGAATAAAATCAAGCATACCAAACACCACCTTCACTGTCCCATCTACCTCTGACACGACTTTCAAAGAACTATGAATTTGCACTCGGCAACACTCCCCAGGACCTTACCATTAAGAATGTAAGTCGTGCCCTGATTAGCCTTTCCAAAATGCAGCACCTCGGATTTATCTTACTTAAACTCATTGGCCCATCTGATCAAGTCCTGCTCCACTCTGAGATAACCTCCTTCGCTGTCCAGTACGCCTTCAGATTCTTCAGAACTATTTTGAAGAAGGGTCCCTGACTTGAAATGTTAACTATGTTTCTTTCCATTCTCCAAAATTCCGATTAGAAAGAAAGTAGTTTAGATGTAATATCTTGTTTAGCATCTTGTTTTAATCTTTTTAAGTCTTTGACGTTTTGAACTATTTTGAGCCAATACTTAAGTCCTAAGAAAATACAACTGAGTAGTTCTGCTGCTGCTACATTGATTGAATGCTAAAGTTCAGACTTTTTTTAATATTAAAGTGTCATCTTCCCAAAAAGTGTAGGTTTCGATGAACCACTCTGTGGTGTTACTTCCAGGGTCATATCATAGTTAATTATTTTTTCCTTTCTATCCATTCTGTCTAGGGAGTTGTTGAGTAGCCAGCACTCGATAGGCATGATCGTTGAGATGATCCATACTGCTAGCCTTGTGCATGATGACGTTATTGATGGATCAGATACTCGACGGGGTAAAATTACTGTAAATAAAATCTGGGGAGAGAGAAAGGTGAGTGTGACTGCTATGGTCATGAATAATTGGATCATAGACTAGACTCAACCAGCAGAAGTAACTTCTGTCTACCTAATGTATTCCCCATAATATCTTAAATAAATTACCCCTTAACTTTCTAAATTCCAAGAAATCCCATTTAATTTAGTTTTTCACAATTTAACTCTTTGGAGATTCTGGAAACTGTTAAAAAACCATGTTATTCTCCCTCCTGTGCTGGTGTAAGACACTGTACCCAGAACTAGTCATTGTACTCTGGTGTGATCTATCCCGTGCTTTAGTTGTCAGTCAATTCTTCTTCTGTTCTAGTCCTCCAGATAGACCTGTTATTCAGCCTGTCAAAATGCCACTCACACTATTTGTACTTATCTTTTGACACTCTTAATTACCGAGAATTATCTTGCCATTACCTCTTAGGCACAGAAGTTATAGGCAATGTGCTTTCCTCCACTTCATCTAATGTAGGAGCAGTGCTCTAAAAGCTTGTGATTTCAAATCAAATTGGTGGACTTTAATCATTTGATTCATTATTGTTACATGTACTGAGTGTGCAAAGTATTGTTTTGCGTGCTATCCAAGCAAGTCATACCTTAACTAAGTGAATCAGGGTCATAGAGAGTGCAGGATATAGTGTTACAGCTAGAGAAAGATCAACTCTAATATGACCGGTCCATTCATAAGTCTGGTAACACAAGGGGAGAAGTTATTCATGAATCTGTTGGGATACATTTTCCAACTTCTGTATCTTCTGGCCAATGGAAGAGGGTGGGAAGAATACAAAGGAGGTGGGAGGGGCCTTTGATTATGTTGGCTGGCTTTCCTGAGGCAGCGGGAACTGTAGACTGAGTCAATGGAAAGAAAGTTGGTTTGCATGAATGACTGGGCTGCATTCACAACTTTAATTTCCTGCGGTCTTGGGCAGAGTGGTTACCATATCAAGCGGTGATGCATCTGGAATAGGATGCTTTCTATGGTGCATCTCTTAAAATTGATGAGTCATTGGCAAGAATAAAATTGATAAGAGAACGCAACTTTTTAGTATTTTAAGTACTTTTTTTTTGTTCCCAGGTGAATAGCCTGACATTTGCCTGTACTGGAGTCAGTTATCAGTTTTTGATCATTCACTTAATCTACTCATACTTCTGTAACTTTGTCTATATTGCATGCAATTCAGCATGCCTTTCTGCCATGGAAAAGTTAGTTGTGCAGCTTCCTGTATTGTGATCTTAAGGATCACATGTCATATCCTACCCATATGCTTAATCTGTTCCTTAACCTTCAATCAATTTATTCACCAAGTCAAGTCAAGTCAACCAACCAACCAAGTCAAGAATCTGCCTCCAACCTAAGGGACTTTCATCAAATGACTTCTGGAAGTCCACTATATATATGATATAAAACATTAATTTGTAGCACTCGCTATCTCAAAAACCTCACTGGACATAACTTGTGGATTGGCAAGATAGATTTCCTGTTTCAGCTGAAATTTCTTAGGTGTTATCCTTGTTGTATATTGATTCTTGTAACTTCCTGATGAGTGATGTTAAGCTAGCTGATCTAATTTCCTAGTTTCCACGTGAAGTGTTTTATTTCCACACAATTTTCTCAGCCATGGGATGGTAGTGGAATAAAGAGAATTTGTGGAAGATCATAGGTAGAATAACAGTAATTTTCTCACCAATTTCCTCTATCTTGCTTCTATCACTCTTTAATGTTAATTATTTTTTGTTGCTACTATTTTATATAACTCTAATTTGCTTGATATCCCTAATTTTGATGCCCAGTTTCCTTTGTATGCAATCCCTTTTCTAGAATTGTTAGGAGTGAATATTTAACATGTCCAACACTTGCCCCTAATGTCCACTGCTAACAATCTCACTATTAATTTCAATAAAATGTTAACTTCTGGATCAGGATGTATGCTTTACATTGTGAGGAAGTTTTTGACGATGATAGAGAAAGGAAGTGAGATATACTTGATTGTAATAGACATGGTGACTTTTGTTCTAGGAAATAAAATGTAATTGGTAAAACTGAGTGTGTTGTGCTCTCTAGACAGGTTTCTGGGTATGCAAAGTCATGTTGAATATACAGATTTTGTGGGACCATCTCATTGCCTTAGTGAGACTTATTTATAATATTTGAGTTTTAATATTTTATGCACAGTGTGAACTGGTGTTAAGGATGACAATTACACTTTCCAAACCCATGACCTCTGCCACCTAGGACGTAGACGGGAGCACATCTGGCTTCAAATTCCCCTCTTTTCTTTTGTCCAGACCATTCTCACTTGGAACTATATTGTAATTCCTTCACTGCCTCCATCTCCACATCCAGATCTAGATGCTCTTTTCTAACAGCACTTTAGAGGTACCTAATCTCCAGGGACTTGTGTGGTTCATCAGCCCCTTCCCAAGAATAAATAGGGATGTTCAGGGCATGCTGGGCTAGCCAGCAACAAGCACATCCTAGGAATGAATTGAATAAAACCCTTTGTATTCGAAACGACAAACAATGTGTCTCTTTTAACCAGAGATTTGAAGAGTTGAGAAATGAATAGGAACAACTGAGTGAATTTATTCACTCTTAATATAGTCTCAATGTCAAAGTAAAGGTAGAGAATAAAATGGAGGAAAAGAGATGAGCAAAAGAAAGATGAGTAGCTTTTCTTTTCTACTTGATTTAGGACAGCATAACAGTTACAGCATTCCCTTGATCGGAATGCAAAATAAGAACTACTTGTTTGCTGAAAACACTGCTCTGGAAAACCTTACGTTCAGCCCTAATTCAGGAAACTATCAATAAGTAAAGTTGCATATGTATGAATTGTTTTATCCCTGCTTCTACAGTGCATTATTCAGTGAATTTTCATTGCAGGCTATTTTGGCCGGAGACTTTGTACTCTCTGCAGCTTCTGTGGCCCTTGCCCGTCTTGGTAACAACACTGTAGTATCCATTTTTACTCAAGCAATTGAAGACTTGGTGCGAGGTTAGTTTAAATTTGATTTGAAGGCATAAAAGAGTCTTCAATGGTTGATACTTTGTGAATTAATATCTTTACTTTTGTGTTTAGGAGAATTTATGCAGCTGGGCTCCAAAGAAAATGAGAATGAAAGATTTGGGCATTACCTTGAGAAAACATTCAAGAAGACTGCAAGCCTCATAGCAAACAGTTGTAAAGCAGTATGTACGTTCTTAAAGCAATTGGAATTATGTCTGACAAATTGTGGAATATAAAATACATAATAGGCATTTTGTATTATAAAATGTAAGATTTTACATGTATCATTTGATTTAATGCAAGGGTTGAGAGAAGGTTGTAGCCTAACTGCTACAATTAATCAGTTCAGAGGTGTTTTATTTCAAAAAATAAATGTAAAAATCCATTCCTGAATATTTGCATTTCAAAGCTATACTGTTGCTGTCTGACCTAAAATATTAAAAAATATTTTTCAGATTACAACAAGGATTGAATTTAGAAGTAATTTACCTAGTATTTTTACTTAATATAGCTTTTTTCTGGTTGCCCATCCCTAATTGTAATGCCCACTTTCCTTAGTGTGCAATCCATTTTATTTACTATAATTGTTAATAAATCAATACAGGTGGTTTTCCCCCATATGTGCAGGCGATACCTTCCAAGATTTACTGCTGATAGTAGTGAACCCTATCATTTAAATGGGAAGTTTACCTCCCTGGCCGCTCCTGGAATGTTCTAGGAAAGGGAGGTTTTATTGTATTTAATAGGTCTGAACTTGCCCCTGCTATTCACTGCTGTCAATGTTGTGGTTCTGTTTGCCGAGCTGGAAGTTTTTGTTGCAAACATTTCGTCCCCTGGCTAGACGACATCATCAGTGCTCTGGAGCCTCCTGCAAAGCGCTGCTTTGATGTTTCTTCCGGTATTTATAGTGGTCTGTCCTTGCCGCTTCCGGGTGTCAGTTTCAGCTGTCCGCTGTAGTGGTTGGTATATTGGGTCTAGGTCGATGTGTTTGTTGATGGAGTTTGTGGATGAATGCCATGCCTCTAGGAATTCCCTGGCTGTTCTCTGTCTGGCTTGTCCTATGATAGTGTTTTCCCAGTCAAATTCATGTTGCTTGTTGTCTGAGTGTGTGGCTACTAGGGATAGCTGGTCGTGTCGTTTTGTGGCTAGTTGATGTTCATGTATGCGGATTGTTAGCTGTCTTCCTGTTTGTCCTATATAGTGTTTTGGGCAGTCCTTGCATGGTATTTTGTAAACTACATTAGTTTTGCTCGTGTTGTGTGTCAGGTCCTTTGTTCTAGTGAGTTGTTGTCTGAGCGTGGCTGTTGGTTTGTGTGCCGTTATGAGTCCTAAGGGTCGCAGTAGTCTGGCTGTCAGTTCTGAAAGGCTCCTGATGTATGGTAGTGTGGCTAGTCCTTTTGGTTGTGGCATGTCCTCGTTCCGTGGTCTGTCTCTTAGGCATCTGTTGATAAAGTTGCGCGGGTATCCGTTTTTGGCGAATACCTTGTATAGGTGTTCCTCTTCCTCTTTTCGCAGTTCTGGTGTACTGCAGTGTGTTGTGGCTCTTTTGAACATAGTGTCCTGATGCAGCTTCGTTTGTGTGTGTGTTGGGGTGGTTACTTTCATAGTTTAGGACTTGGTCTGTGTGTGGTGTTTTCCTGTGAACCCTTGTGGTGAATTCTCCGTTCGGTGTTCTCTGTACTGTCACATCTAGGAATGGGAGTTGGCTATCCTTTTCTTCTTCTCTCGTGAATCAGATTCCTGTGAGTGTGGCGTTGATGATCGTGTGTTTTTTCTATTTCTGTGTTTTTGATGATTACAAACGTGTCATCAACATATCTGACCCAGAGTTTGGGTTGAATTTGTGGTAGGGCTAAAACACAAGCAAAACTAATGTAGTTTACAAAATACCATGCAAGGACTGCACAAAACACTATAGGACAAACAGGAAGAAAGCTAACAATCCGCATGCATGAACATCAACTAGCCACGAAACGACACGACCAGCTATCCCTAGTAGCCACACACTCAGACAACAAGCAACATGAATTCAACTGGGAAAACACTACTATCATAGGGCAAGCCAGACAGAGAACAGCCAGGGAATTCCTAGAGGCATGGCATTCATCCACAAACTCCATCAACAGACACATCGACCTGGACCCAATATACCAACCACTACAGCGGACAGCTGAAACTGACACCCGGAAGCGGCAAGGACAGACCACTATAAATACTGGAAGAAACATCAAAGAAGCGCTTCGCAGGAGGCTCCAGAGCACTGATGATGTCGCCTAGCCAGAGGACGAAACGTTTGCAACAAAAACTTCCAGCTCGGCGAACAGAACCACAACAACGAGCACCCGAGCTACAAATCTTCGCACAAACCTTGAACTGCTGTCAATCTCAGTAATTTCAATAAAAATGGTAACTTCGGATCAGCACATGCGACTTACATTGTGAGGAAGCTTTGAGGACGGAAACAAAAAAGCTTGGATTTATAATAGAAAGTGATTTTTTTTGTTTAAGGAAGTAAAAATGTAATTAGTAAAACTATTAGTGTTTCTGGTTATGCTAAGTTATTTCTAAATGTACAGATTTGAGAGCACCTCAAGTCACTTCCATTTAAGGTAGTATCCCAAACAAATCCACAGGTTACATTAAATCTCTAGTACCTTTTAAGTGGCCATCCTTCCTCAAAGGATTTGAAAAGTGACTGTAGATATTCATAGCTTAACCTGAACTTCACATGAACCTAACAATGGAAAACCTGGTTTGAATGTGTTGGACCAATTGCAGAAATGACTGCAGCTCTGGCTTGCATCAATTAAGTCAAACTAGATTTGGAGCTGAATTGGTCTGAGAATTAAGAGTTACATGAAAAAGCTAGTCATAAAGCTGTTGAATATTGGAACAGATGAGGGGCTGAATGGCCTACCTCATTTCTATTTCTTTCATGGTCTATGATTTTTAAATTACTGCAATATTTTAAAGTAATACCAGCTATAAAATGTTTTAGGCGGCAGATCTCACTAGAGATGATTTTCATTTAAAATAGGCAGGCAAAGCAAATCAAATTTGACACTTAAATTGACAGGTTGGTTACTTCAGTTAAATCTTTAAAAACATCCAGAATGGAAAAATCTATGGCTTTATCAAAAACAAATCAAATTAGTGTGTGTTTTTTATTTAAAAAGGTCTCCATCCTTGGTAATTGTGACCCAGATGTCCAGGAAATTGCATACCAATATGGAAGAAATATTGGGATAGCATTTCAGGTACTGTAAAGATTATATTTAATCTGTTGTGACTTTCCTGGAACAAGATAGCCTTGTAGTAATGTCCATTTCTAAAACCTATATTTGTTTCAGTTGGTAGATGATGTGTTGGACTTTACCTCCTGTGCAAATCAATTAGGAAAACCTGCTGCTGCTGACCTGAAGCTTGGATTGGCAACAGGCCCAGTGTTGTTTGCTTGCCAACAGGTAACATGAACATACATAAAGCAAATTTTTTCACTTTTGTAGAGACCTGGCTTTAAAATTTGCTTTAATTATTTGCTTCATTTGGGAGAAAGAAGCCTGATGTGAATTTGACTGTAAAAACTTGCAGCAAATCATTCCTACAATTTTGTAAATTGAGTTAAACCATAATTTGAATCAGACATTAAATCAGTGGTAAAGTCTGTGGTGTAGAAAGAGTCTTGCCATTTTTAGCATTCACATTCTGAGAATAGAATTTTATTAGTCAGCATTTATTACCTGTAGTGGTAAGCTGCCATTTTGAATCAATGCAATCCATATAACTTATATACATTGGACAATTGTTAGAAAGGGAGTTTCAGGAATTTAACCCAGTGACTGAAGAAATAGCAATTAAACTTCCAAGACAGAACAACATGTGGTTTTGGAGTGAACTTGCATAGGAGTACCACCATTTTCATTTACTATCCTTTTCAGGTGGTAGAGGTTACAAGTTTTTGATGGAGGCTTGTTAAATTTTTGCCATGCATCTTTTAGATGGTACACACTGTTGCACGACATCAGTGGTGGAGAGAGTGAATGATATAGAATCTCAGGATATGTCAATACTTCAGCCAATTAAATACTTTGTTTATACACTGCAAGTGCAGTGTAAAATAAAAGGTATCTAGTGTTCCAGACAAGAGGGCTAATTCCCTGGCTCAGCTGCGATACAGCATTAATAATTTATTTTCACCAGTTGTTTTAATTCACATGAAGTCCTGTAATGGGATTTAAACCACAATTGAAGTATGGCTGACACACAATTGTTGTAAAATATTTCATAACTGGTTTTCAATAGCAGCTGCTATGAACAATAGATGGTAGGGATAACTTTTTTTGGCTGTATAAAATAACTATGTGGCCCTGAAAGCATAACTAAATAAAATGACTGATGGAAATTTTAGCCTGGCAAGCAGGAAAAGGAGTGGATAACAAATAGTAAAGTCATTGGACCAGAGACTTCAGTTAATACTCAGGATGTGAAGCCAATATCCCAACCATGGCAGTTGATAGAGCTAGCTGTTTTCTACGTTTGAATTCCATATCATTTCAATATCTCAGAATCATAGCAGTATTCTGGTGCAGTCAGCTGTACAGCATGGAAGCAGACCCTTTGGTCGAACTCATCCATGCCAATAAATAAACCTAGTCTCATGTGCCAGCATTTGGCCCATATCCCTCTGATGCCTTTAAAAATGTTGTAATTGTATCAGCCTCCACCACTCCTGATACCACTTGCTGTGTGGCAAAAGTTGCCCTTTAGGTACCTTTTTCAAACCTACCCACCCCACACACACCCCTAAAGCCTACTATCTTTCAGTTTTGGACACCCCCTCCATCTTGCAGAAAACACCTTGGCTATTTACCCTATCCATGTTCCTCATGATTTTATAAACCTCTAAAGGTCACCCTTAGCCTCCAATACTCCAGAAAAAAATAGCCCCAGCCTATTGTCTTTCCCTATAGCTCAAACCCTCCAACCATGGCAACATCCTTGTAAACCTTCTCTAATTTAAGTTTCACAATATCTTTCCGATAGGAAGGAGACCACAATTGAATGCAGTATTCCTTAGTGGCTGAACCAATGATCTGTACAGCTGCATCATGATCTCCCAACTCCTACAGTCAATGCACAGGCCAATAAAGGCAAACATACCAAACACTGCCTTCACTATCCTATCTACCAGAGACTCCACTTTCAGCAACACTTTCCAGTCCTTGCCCTTCCAAATAATTGGAATTCCTGTCCCTCAGGATCCATTCAACTTGCTCACCATAGATATCAGACTCACCAGTTTGTAGTTCTCTAGCTTTGCCTTATCACCTTCCTGAAACTATGGAACCATGTTAGCCAACCTCCAGTCTTCAGCACCTCACCTGTGGCTATCGATGATACAAAATATCTAAGTGAGCAGCCCAACAATTACTGCCCTCAATTTCCACAGAGTTCTAAAGGTACAGCTGGAGACAGTAAGGACTGCAGGTGCTGGAAGCTAGAGTCAGACAGTATCTGAGAGCAGGAAAAGTCTGTTTTGGGCCAAAACATTGACTTTTCCTGCTTCTCTGATGCTGTCTGAGCAGCTGTGATGTCCCAGCTTCACATCTATTGACTCTTGGGTATACCCGATCAGGTCCTGGCGACTTATCCACCTTTGAGTTTTAAAGCATCCAGCACCATCTCTGTAATATGGACATTAAGATTTCACTTTGTTTCCCCATGTTCTTTCTTCCATATTCTTCTCCAACTTGACCTTATGGAAGGTTGGTCAATGATATTTAGAACTAGGGCACCGCACAGAGGAACACTGCAGCAAAATCCTGGGACTGAGGTGGTTAACATCCAATAACCACAACAATCCGCTTTTGAGATGGCTTTATCTCTACTAAAGTTTGACAAGTGCTAAAGTTAGAGATGTTAACCTAGGGCTAACTAGGTAAGCATGTCATATTGGGATAATAGTAACCAAAAGCTAAGTCAATAGCAGTGGTCCGCTTAGTTTAATTGGTTTTTGATTTTGCTGTGTTGATTGCATACAATGGAGTGATTCAATAGGCAATTTGCAAGTTAACCATATTCCTAAAATCTGGTTATGGACCAGATTATTTTGACTGAATATCTTACACCCATTAGGTAAGGACAAAGATAGAGGATCAACCACGATCATGGCATTCACGAGGGCATTGCAAGATTTAAATGGAAACAATATGAACAGATGATATGAGCAAATAGCAAGAGATTGTTGCCAAGGCCCGATGTTTATTTGAAAAACTGGTGTGGACATGTTAGGCCAAATGGCTTTCTCACAGGAGAGACGAGATACTAAACAAGTATTCTCCTGCTAAATGCTCATTTTTTTCATATTGTTTCCATTTAAAATCTTCCAATGCCCTCGTGAATGCATGATTGTGGCTGATCCTCTATCTTAGTACCTTACACCATTAAGTAAGGACACAGTCAAAATAATCTGGTTCATAACCAGATTTTAGGAATATGGTTAATTTGCAAATTGCCTAGCAAGTCACTCCATTATATGCAATCAACACAGCAAAGTCAAAAACAAATGAAACTGAACGGACCACCTATTATTGACTTAACGGTTGCTAAAGACCAGTGGTTACTATTATCCCAATATGACATGCTTACCAGGTTAATCCTGGAAGGCTTCTTTACTAATGTCTGACACTTGCTAAAGTTAGAGGCAAAGCCATCTCAAAAGCTAAATGGTTGTGGTTATTGGACATGAACGACCTCAGTCTCACAACTTTGCTGTAGTGTTCCAACTATCAGACTGTTTAATCAGTGACCATCTTTCCAACATAAGGTCAAAAGTGGAGATGTTTGCACAATGTTAAACACCATTTGCAACTCCTCACACTGAAGCAATCCAAATTAGCAAGACCTGGACAACATCCAGGCTTGGCCTGAGAAGTGGCAATGAAGATTCATGCTACATTAGTACTAGGTAATGACTATCTCTAAAGAGAGAGAGAGTCCAAACATTTGTCCGTGACATTCAATGGCATCATCATAATTTATGCCTTCACAATTAACATCCTAGGAGGATACCATTCACTAGCAAAAACTAGACCAGCTATAATGGCTACAGGAACAGGTGGGAGGCTGGGAATTCAAGTAACTCAATTACAACTCCCCAAAGCCTGCCCACCAGCTACATCCATGTCCATTAAACTCTAAATAGCAACTGTTTCCTCTGATTCTGCCAGACCTCCTGAGTTTCTCTAGCATTGTTTTTATATTTTTGTGGACAAAGTACTCCACACAATCCCACTGACAATGCAGCACTGAATTCCATCTACAAGATACACCACATCAAATCTCTTTGAAAGTTTACAAATCAGTAGCCTCGACCACCTAGAATAGGCAGCAGATTGTATTTCTCATTACCACCACTAATGGGTTCATCGCAAGGCACATCCTGGCTTGAACTTCTAACCATGTGCCTTCACTGTCAGTGGGTCAAAGTCCTGGAACTTCCTTCTTGCCATTACCATGGTGTGTACGTAGACCATTAGTGCAGTACAGACCTGTTGTGCTGACCTGTGAAACCAATCTGAAGCCCATCTAACCTACCATTTTCATCCATGTTTATCCAATGATCATTTAAATGCCTTTAACGTTGGCAAGTCTACTACTCTTGCAGGCAGGGTGTTCTGCACCCCTACTACACAGTAAAGAAACTGCCTATGGTTTCTGTCCTATATCTACTATGCGTCAATTTAAATTTGTCCTCATGCGAGCCATCACTATCCAATCCTCTGATTATCTTTGTCTCAATTAAGTCACCTCTCTACCTCCTTGTAACACAACACCCTCATTTTAAAGCTATGTCCCCTCATGCTCGTCATCAGAGGAAAAAGGTTCTCACTGTCCACCCTATCTAATCCTGATTATCTCGTCAATTAAGTGACCTCTCAACCACCTTCTTTAACAAAAATAGCCTCATGTACCTCAGCCTTTCCTCATAAGACCTTCTCTGTAAACCAGACAACCCCCTCTTAAATCTCCTCTGAACCCTTTCCAAAGCTTCCACATCCTTCCTACAATAGTGACCAGAACTGCACGCAATACTCCAGATGTGGCGACACCAGTTTTGTATAGCTGCAACATTGACCTCATAGCTCCAAAACTCAATCCCCCTACCACTAAAAGCTAACGCACTGTATGCCTTATCAACTTGGATGGCAACTTTCAGGGATCTATGCACATGACATAGATCTCTCTGCTCATCTACACTGCCAAGCATCTCACCATTAGCCCAGTAATCTGCATTCCTGTTGCTCCTTCCAAAGTGAATCACCTCACATTTTTCCTCATTAAACTCCATTTGCCACACCTCAGCTCAGCCCAGCTCTGCAGCTTATGTCCCTCTGTAACCTGCAACATCCTTCAGCACTATCCACAACTTCACCAACCTTAGTGTTATCTGCAGTTTTACTAACCATCCTTGTACACCCTTATCCAGGTCATTTATAAAAAGAGAAACAGTAACCCCAAAACCGATCCTTGTGGTACACCACTAATAACTGAACTCCAAGATGAACATTTCCCATCAACCACCACCCCATACCTTCTTTCAGTTAGCCAATGTCTGATCCAAACCACTAAAATTACCCTCAATCCCATGCGTCCATATTTTGTACAATAGCCTACTGCTGGTAATCTTCTCAAACCACCGTTTTACCCTTATCCACCTGTTTGGTCACCTTGTCAAAGAACTAAGATTTGCAAGGCACGACCTACCCTTAACAAAAGCATGTTGACTATCCTCTTTTTCATTCCTCTCGATGATAAATCCTCAATCTTTTTCAACACTTTATCCACAACCGAAGGAAAGCCCACTGGTCTATAATCACCAGAGTTGTCTCTACTCTCCTTCTTGAGAAAGGGGACACCATTTGCTATCCTCCAGTCTTCTGGCACTATTCTCATCGACAATGATCTTTATATTGTAAAAGCCAAAGGTTCTACAATCTCCTCCCTGGCATCCCAGAGAAGCTCCTTATTAGAATGTTTATAAACGCCTATGAGCCTCTCACTTGGGTATTAAATAATTTGTGATCTTGCAAACTGGAATAATCCTCAGCCATCCTAAATATTAATGATATTTTCTTGTGAAATGTCAAAAGGTAATATCTGGTATAGACAGTTGATAACACCAGTTCTCTTTATGGGGAATCTAGAAAAAGTACAAGTAAACTCTGTATGAAGCAAGTGCTTGATTTCATTAGATAAAGTGGTGAAAACCTAGAGTACTCATCTCATTATTAAATCCTCATGGATGCAGATGAATAATGGAATTAGTGTACAGATCAGCCACAGTGGCAAAGAATGGTTTTCTCCAGTTTGATGTTAAAAATCTCCCTCTTGCAGGCTTCACATGCACAATTAGAATAGTTAATGAATTAAACTGGAGTCAAATCACTAAAGATCACATCTTTAAGGAATTCTACTTTAAGGAATTCTATGTGCAATTTATATTCAGAACAAAGATGCACAACTAATCTGGCTTTAAAAATCAGCAAGCCTTAACCTCATGAACATTTTTCAAGCTGAGGAATGGATCTAATCTGGCAACTGAAGCATTGTTGCAACAGGCATTGAAGATCTGCTGTATCATAGCAGTGTTCTTTTCACCAGTAACTTAATTAGCAATTCTGAAAGTCTCACAATTTGTGCAAACTATCATTCTTCAAAAATTCAGTACTCTCCATCTGCTATCATAGCAACATTACTTACCAGAGCCAAAAAGAGCAGTACTGAACAGACACAGCCGGCCAGGTAGCACCAGAAGAGCAGGAGAGTATGCGTTGAGCATAAGCATTCCTGAAGAGCTTATGCTTAAAATGTCAACTCTACTGCTCCTCCGATGTTGCTTGACCAGCTGTGCTTTTCTAGCACCACACCTTTTGACTGATCTGCAGTCCTCACTTTTTTCTACTTACCAGGGCCAATCAGGTAATCAGAGTTCAGTGCAATTTAAGGAAATGAAAATGTATGAACTTATCTTTATAAGGCACCAATACATGTGAATAAGTATTGTACTTTTTTCTCCCAAGTTTCCTGAATTACATACCCTAATAATGAGACGCTTCAGTGTGGATGGTGATGTAGATAAAGCATGGCAATATGTACAACAGGTAAGGAAGTACAAAATATTAAGCATATAAATTGGGACTTGTCATTGTACAGTGTAAACAAATCTAAATATGGCATGAACCATTTCTCACAGAAGGAAGAAACTCATGATGGAAACCCCAGAATGAATCAAAGATTCACGATTTATTACAATAACACAACTACATCATATTGTTACTAAAATATTAAAGTGGCCTCCTTAAACTTTCTCAGCATCTCATCCCAGGTTTCAAAGTCTCCACTGTTGCATATACTTTTGAAGATGGTGTTAGAATTGGTTATGTACTAGATGCTGGAACCATAAATGAATGGCTTTAATACATCAGGGGTTTCTCTCCAGTATAAATCAGACAGACAGTCTTGTGTATTACTTTTAATGCCCTTACATGAAGCTGTGGCTACTTGTTACCGGCTATGCCCTTCTGCCTTTACTTTGAGCCAAGGTTACTTCATTCCTTGATGGCAATAGTAGAGAATGACAGGCATAAGTTTAGTCTTGAAGTGATGGCCATAGTGCCTCAGATATTCAGTTAACATGCTCTATGTTTTCAAAATCTATTCCATTTACTTCAGCAATGGTACATGTTGAATATAAATCTGTCATAATGTAAAGGGTAGTACAGCAGTCACTTATCACTACTGCTATCCAAAATAAGTAGATTAGTGAGAGTTAAGTTGGTTTTCATAACTGACAGCCAAAGGACATAAGCTGATGCAGACTTAGTCTGGCAGTTATGAGACTGAGCAACTCTTGGTAATGGACATTGATTGGGAACTTCATGATGCCCTTTCCAACTTCACTGCTGCTTTTAATTGTCACAACACTGATTCAATTCAGGAAAGGATGGTATGACATTTCCCTTTCAGTGTTTGATTCTAGACTTTGATCTCTCATGAAATTTCAAAGTTGAAGGGTCCCAAGCAACTTTAACTGTATTCCACAGTGCTGCCACTTGTATCTGGAACAGTCTTAGTATTAGGCTGTGCTTGACTAGATTGTGGGACAATTCTCCCAATTCTGGCACAAACTTCTGAATGTTAGTGAGCATGATAAAGTCTACAAGCTGCATACTGTCATTTCTTAACCCATCAAATTTGTAACTTTGTAGCATTTTGAATAGCTGAGTGACTTATGAGCCATTTCACACAACAGTTTAAAGTCACCACATTGCGATGTCTGAAGTTACATGTCAGGTAAACCAGGTGAGGACAGAATAGTTCCTTCCCTGAGGACATTTAGTCAACTATAAATGACTGATTATGTCGTTACCATTAGCATGGCTTTTAATTCTAGTTATCATTGAATTTAAATTGTTGTCCTCAGAATTAAGTCCAATGACATTACCACCACCTTCACCAAAACGGATTACTTTTGGTTTTAATTATGTCTGGCATGTTACCAGACTTAAAATGCAGTTCTGCAATTTTCTATTTAGGATTCTATTTAGTTCTCAACTGGCTAAAGCTAAGCTTAAACAGGATTCCTGTAAATTTAACATTACACCAACTTGGGTGCATCCCTTTAAATTGGGCTACAGGAGAAAGTAAAATTAACTTTACTGCAGACAGGAAATGGTAGCTCCATACCAATTTTTTTTTAAAAAACAAGCAGGTGGTAATTCAATTTGACTGCTAACTAAATTGTTTTCATTTAGAGTGACGGTGTTCAGCAAACGTGCTATCTTGCTCATCAATACGGTCAAGAAGCTGCTCGACACATTTCTATGCTGCGTCCTTCACCAGAGAGAGATGCCTTGATTCAACTTGCAGAAATTGTATTAACTCGAAACAAGTGAGAGTCAAGTTTGCTTCACTCCTTTAAGACAGACTGAAAACACATGTTGAACCTGTATCAAGAATTCCAAACTAAGCCAGGAAATCAGTGGGAACTGTTTACATTTAGGACTAACCATGTACATAAAGCCTAATACATGGGGTCTTTGTCTTTAATGAATCTGATCCAAACATTTGACCTTGTGACCATTAACTCCATTTGCAAAAAACCTTGATTAGTGCCAGTGTGAAAATTTTTTATATACTGAGAATGATTTATTATAAAAGGCTGTACATACAATTGTAACAGGTTATATACAAATTAAAGGAATGCATTTTCAGTTTAAGTTTGAAGAGAATGAAAGTTCACAATGTTAAAGCTTCTTACAATCATAAGGCAGAAGTTAATAAGAAAACCTCAGATTATGTAATGTTTGGCCCCCACAATGTCCTTTCAAGAGTGGACATCTTTTTTAAAAGCAAATAAATTTAACTAATTTTATTTGTACATAACTTTGCTAAATCAGACTAGAGCACTGCTTCTAGAATAAGATTAGAAAATTGTGGTGCAAGAAATTTTAGCGCTTCTCCACAAAAAGGATGCTGCTTTATTGCCATCCTTATCCCCTTTAGCAACAAGGCACAATGTGCCCCTTTTTTCTCTATTTTAATAGCAAATTAATTTACAAAATAAGATTCTTGGTTTCTTATTAGCCTCAACACTTGAAGCATGAAGAATTGCAAAGAACAATTAAACAGAACACAGGAGAAACACAGCTGAACACTGATTTTCTGATTGGGGACAAAAACTGTAGCTTGAAATACACTGAGAATTTAGTAATAACCCCTTGAAACAAATTATACTTTTGTCTTCCAAAGCAAATAGCAAAGCATAGTTGATCAGGCCTGAGGCACAGGATGTATCGGAAGTAAAATCTGTCCTAGAAACTGACTTTGTACAGTAGAATTGCCTGAATCTAGTTTAGAACATAACTAATAAGATGTTAAATGGTTAACATTCTAAAAAAGTTAGTAAATTGTTCAGTAAGATTTACCAGGACTATATAAAGCCAATGATCCAGACAATTTCCATTGTACAAATGAACTGACAAACTCCACTTTGGTTCACTTTTGACTACAGATGGATTTTCCCCATTATGTAAATTTTATTCATATAAAATGTTTAACCTGGAGTACAAATCAACAACATGTACTTTGATTAGAAGATACCCAAGCCTCATCCACAAATGTTCTTTATAGACTCATGTGACAGTTCATGATTACAATTGAGGTGCTCACAGATTAACTGAAAATTACAACATATTGGAAGCATTTTAGGTTAAAAATTATTTGACTACAATACAGAAATTTGTGTACTTTTATGCATGCTATCAACAAGCACTAGTTGTATTTTAGGAATGACCGTAAGTCTTAAGAAAATTTGACCAGCACTTGCACCTTATTGTCTCAGTTTGAACATTGTTGAATTTTCAGTCTAATTCAGTGTCAGTTTCCACGCTGAACTGAAAAGTAATGGCACCCTTGAAAAACCTTAATCCTCCCCAAATCAAGCCACACCCCAAAATTCTTAGACTGGCCAATGATTAAACAAAGCTTGAAAATGCCACTTGTTGCTTCAATCTGTATAGTGCATGATAGGTTCCACATAATTTCCAGGAAACAAACCAGTAATTCCATTGATGACCCCTTCATACCAGCCATCATCATTCTTCTTTATCACATAAATGATTGACCCCTCCATGAAGGACAACTCATCATCCTTATCCTTTGAATAATCATATATTGCCACAACTGTTGAAGAAAGCATAGGAAGAATAAGAACAAATTAGTAAACATACAATCTTACAACACAAATCTTAAATAGCAATGCAATTAGAACTGCTTGACTAGATTTAAAGGCTTATCAGAATACAAAACAACCCTTAAATTTGAATTAGTCGAAGCAATAGACTCTGATTTACAACCAAAATGAGCTGTTAAAAGAAAAGATGCAAGATAAATAATAATTCCTGCTACTGAATGCAAAATGGGTAGTAACAATTGTTAATTCTTTGTGGTAGAATCACAAGAAGCCAAACAATACTATGTTCTGGGGTGAGTACCAGAGAAAATTGGCAGGTCTGGCAGCTAACAGAGTCCAACATAACCTTGTGTTCTGAACTCAAGGCTAACTCTTTGCAGACATGATCAGACCAGTTGCGTTTCACCAGCACTTTATTTTTATTTCAATCTTCTGCATCTACAATTTTCACTCATCTGGAATATTTTGTAATATTCTAAGGCGTGCATAGCTGACTGCTAAGACTATTCTGCAGCAAATAGCACAAGCTGTTGCAGACAGCTGAGTTTTGGAGGAGTAGCTGGCTCAGTTTCCTCTCTAATATGCTCTTTATTTTCAAAAAGGCTACGGTGATTTTTATTTTCGTCTTAAGTCTCAAGAATGTGCTTGGACTGATTTCTTTGACATCCATAAGAGCACGCCAGACCCAAACTCTTTAGGTGACTGACTTTGGTAAGCAAGTGTTGAGCATTCCAACCTCACGTGACTAGTCCAACCAATTTTGTGACTATTGATAAGATGTGGATTTTCAACCTGACAACTCAGGTACAGGTATTTTGTCCTGCCATCTAATCTTCAGAAACTTCAAAGCCAAGCCAAGTGAAATTGTTTGAGTTTTGCAGATTGTGCTTCAGCTTCAGCTTCATGCTCTAGTCCAACATGCACAAAGCAGAGCACATGAATATTAGATTAGATTACTTAGTGTGGAAACAGGCCCTTCGGCCCAACAAGTCCACACCGACTTGCCGAAGCACAACCCACCCATACCCCTATATTTACCCCTTACCTAACACTACGGGCAATTTAGCATAGCCAATTCACCTGACCTGCACATCTTTGGACTGTGGGAGGAAACCGGAGCACCCGGAGGAAACCCACGCAGACATGGGGAGAACGTGCAAACTCCACACAGACAGACAGTCACCTAAGTCGGGAATTGAACCCGGGTCTCAGACGCTGTGAGGCAGCAGTGCTAACCACTGTGCCACCACACCGCACTTAGTGTGTTGCGTAGGCAAATTTACTTTAGCTCCAACTATGACTGCTTAAATATCATACACCTACTTGCATCAGATTAGATTGGGCAAAAGGATGAACTACTGGGTGTTCAGTGATAACATTTGTTTCATTAGCACAAATCTGTTATAACACAACTGACAAACTGGGGACACTATTTCTAAAGCAGAACTTTTAAAATGTGTGTTGGCTGTAACACGACTACATTAGAAACAGCGCTTAGAAAAATTGCACTTTGCCAACACTATAACATGGGGTTGCACAAGAACATAGCCAGCGTTAAAGAAGAACTACTTGTAATAAGACTGAAAGCCAAAGTACTCTGTAAAGCTGTTATTCACTCAGGCTGCATAGAAAATCTGCCTGTTCTTTCTAACTTGAACAGTCTGAAGTCATGGAGAATTCCGAAGAATTGCATGTTCCAGTTATATTTCAAAGGTAATACAGGTCTTAATTTTTAAAAGATTATTAACCTATAATGCAAAAAGTCAAATCAAGCATCATGTTTATGTCAATGCTCTATCTTCAACTGGAGCCATGAGGCTTAATTCCAGTTCCCTGCTTCCCTTCCCAACGCCAGAACTTTTAATTTCCTGATCAAATATGTCGTGAATGCTGTTTTAATAATCGCCATCACCACTTCAAAATGTGTGCTCAAGCGTTACACTACTTAAATGATCCTTTATGACAAAATTAATGGAGCCCTTCTACTACACACAAACATTTGCTTTTTTTTAAAAAAAAAACTTTAATTCGTTGAATGACATTTCATTAATGAGTGGAAACAGTCACTACACACATTAAATAGATAGATCAGGATAATGTAAGTTCTCTCTGAAAACTGTCATCTGGAGACCCAGAGAAGCATGACTAGCTTATCCACATGAAGGGGGAAGGGTCACCATCAAAACCCTCAAATACAATCAAACTTCAAATATAAATCTTTAAAAACTTCAGTTATTTCAAGAGGACAGCTATGAATCAAAAGACCTTCCAACAAACATTTTTCTTTTCAAAAGTAGCCAACAGCTTACCTTTTTCAAGATAAATCTTTGGTGCCCAGTGAGGGTCTGAATCAGCATAAGGGTCATTATATTGCACGACTGCTGCTTCTTCATCTTCATAGTCCACAGGTGGTGGGGGAGGAGGAGGGGGGGATTCATCAAACATAGGTAAATCATCTGGTGGTGGTGGAGGTGGAGGAGTTGGACTATCGGCAACTGGAACAGTTTGCAAGTTTATTAGCGTAATCAAGAAAGAACACAATAAGCAGGTTTCACATTATACATACTGAAAAAATTAATTTCACATGCATTTGTATTGCAGGCTTTTAAAGAAACCATGCATGTAGGCAGAATATGGAGAAGTTTCAGACCATGCTGAGCCACGTTAGTCAATATCTATATGAAATGTAATAAAATGTGCACATAGATGCTTCTATATCCAACTACCTCAGTTAAATATAAAAGGAGCATCCCTAATCTGAGGTAATAATTGGATGGATCTTCAATGATCAGTAAACTAAAAATATCTTGTTCAATAATTGATTAAATTTCAAGTAGTCCTGTATGAATGAAGATAAAGTTGCACAATGTCATTTCAATTAGGTTTTAAAGTAGTAACTACACAGTGTTCACAGTAACATTTTTGTTTTAATGTAGATGGGTACAAAAAAGTTCAATTTAGATAATTTAAAGAAAGAAAAGTGTAGTTCTGTAATGAAAAAAAAGTAAAGACCCATTGCACTGTTTGTTCACTAAGAAAGGAAATGTACATGTGCACAATTAGAATTTAAAAATGGTCATTGACAGAAATCCTAAAACGTTGAGCAAAATCCTTACTTTAAGAAAACTGGCAGATTTTTCTGGAGGTGTTGGAAATAGAAAATCTTGCACCTAATTCGTATGATGCAAGTCTGGGAATCTTCAAACAAACTGCATTCAAATGCAGTGCTCAAAGTTTTTCCAAATCTGCTAATTTATTTTAGCATATCACTGAGTAAAAGAATGTCTTACCCATTTGAATGAAGCTCAATAATCACTACGTACAATGAATATTGTCCAGCAGGTGGCAACTTTTCATTCCCTAGATTTTAATACTTTCAGGGGACTGAAAAGTATTTTCATAGCTTTATACTGATAACACCTTAAATTTATTTGTACAAATGCAGAAACTATATAGCAAGATCAACAAGAGGGTTGTGTTAATTCACATTTCTAAAACATGCACTGAAATGACAACTGCAACAGCTTCCACTAAAGTCTATTATTTGACATGCAATATGCAGAACAGGCCACCTGCAAGCAGATTCTAACTAACTAAACTCAGCTTTGAGGGGAAAAAATGATGGTAAGAGTTTAACCTGTTCTCAAAAGCAAGTTTTAAAAAACTTTAACAACTGCATATCAACTTGTCAATATTCTATGGGGGCTAATATTGAAATATATTTAAATAAATAGGTATTAATCGGACTTATGCAAGTAATACAGGGAGACAAGCTTTTATCGAAAATCTGAAAAGCTCCAAAATCCGTAGGTTTTTGTGAAGTTTTTATCTCATAAATAAGGTTGTTTGGTGTGCAAACAGTTAACCCAACTCCACACCCACTCGATGCCAGTCACTTGGATGAGACTGGGTGGGTGTAGCGCAGCACTGGCAGGCCTCAATTCTCTCTCATGGCCCATAGTACTGAGAGTCTGCTGTAAGATTTTTTTTTAATTTCACCGTCACTCACTTATTCCGAATCCTGAAAACCAGCTTGTCCTGAGCATTTTGGAAAAGGATTGTGTACTTGTACTTAGCCAGTTTCAATTATATTCTGAATAATCAGTAATCTTAGCTGGATTTTTTAAATACAGGTATACTATGCTAACATATCTTTTGAGGTAATTAAAATTCAAAAACTAGTACACTCGTATGCTGATAAGAACTGAATATTGCATGTCACTAAATGATGAAGACAGTGTCTGCACCTGCACATTCAGCAACACAGAAGCATAAAGCTGGTGATGACAGCAAAGACAGGAGCAAAGAAATCTCCGAAACAAGTATGGGAAAGTGTCAAATCATGCAGACTTGTGTCCTTAAATGGGAAAAAGGATGCATCTACGCAGCCACTGGAACTTACTGTTTTCTTGCACCCTGGCCACGAAGCCTGTGAGGGGGATCTGTGGAGTCAGTTGAGGCATAGGGGGAGGGGGCGGAGCTAAGGATGCTGGCATAAACATAGGCACATCGGAACACCATGACGAAGGGATAAAAAAAAAGAAAGGCAAATACAAGCAGCTGTCAATGACACGGCACGACTCACAAAGAGACCATACAATTAGTTAATGATGCAGTGCAACCTCGTTCCACTAAGAAATAAAAGTCAGAAACTGTACAAAGAAGAATTTTAGTCCAAAGCGTTACAAGTTGGAAATATCAGCAACTTAATGTCCACACCCAAACAAAATTAATAAACAATTGACATGGTAGTAGATAAGGTTCCACTGCAACAATGAACAAGTTAACCCAAGATGAAGTGTAAAGCATAAAAAAAGTTCCATTTTCCCAAGAATTTACAAGGTGTAGATTTTCAGCACCAACAGTTAGCAGGAGCTATGACTATTATTCAAGTTATTAATAATAAGCATTATCCAAACAGCCCTGTAAACTCAAGTGACAGACTGAATCAGAATAGGCTTAGAATCGGGAAGGCAAGGGTGAATAAAATAATTTCTAGCATCTGACCTGAACTTACAGCCCGTATGTGGATATGGATGAACCAGTTTAGATTCATGGTAACTCCCAATAAGTTAACTGTAGGAGATTCAGCAATGGGAATACTATTGAACATCAAGGGGCAATGGTCAGATTCTCTCTTGTTGGATATGATCAATGCCTGCCATATATGTTACGAGATACTTATCAGGAAGCTAATCTGGATGTTGTCCATATGCAGCAAGACATGGACATAGAGTGTTTCAGTATAAGAGTCAGAGCAAATGGTGCTGAACATTGATGTATGCATCATGAACACTTAGGGAAGGTCACTGATTAAGCAGCTGAGGATAGTTGGGCCCAAGGTACTACCAGAAGAAACTCCTGCAGAGATGTTCAGAGCTGGGATGGTTCACCTCCAAACACCATAACCATCTTTCCTTTGTGCTTGGGAGTGCTTTCTTTGACTGCCATACACTTCTCCTCGATTTTATCCAGATATCAAGGGCAATTCATCTGATATAATCGCTGCAATTTATCGTTCTTGTCTATATTGAAATTAAAAGTTCAGGAACAAAGTAGCCCTAGCTGAAAGCAGACACACCAGCAAGCAAATTGCCACACAAGTACTAATTGACAGCAATGTCAACTAAGCCTCCATCACACTGCTTATGATTAGAATAGATTGATGGCAAGATTGGATTGGCCCTGTTTTGGAAAAGAGTAAACTTGAACAAAATTCCAGATTAGAATATTCCATATCAAGGTAGTAGAGTGGTTAGCACTGTTTCCTTGTAGTACTAGAAACCCAATTCAATTCTAGGCTTGGTAGACTGTATGTGGAGACGTATATTCTCACAGTGTATGCATGAGTTTCCTCCAGGTACTCTGGTTTGCTCCCATTGTCCAAAGATGTGAACATTAGGTGGATTGACCATGCTACCTTGCTTATAGTGTCCAGGATGCACAGGTCAGGTGGATGAGCCATAGGAAATGCAAAGTTACAGGGATAGGGTAGGAGGGTGGAATGCTCTTCAGAGTGTCAGTGTGGAATCGATAGACTGAATGGCCTGCCTCCACACCATAAGAATTTTATGATTCTAGAGGATGCTTCTGCAGTAACTGCCCTGGAACAGCTATTGGTGCAGCTAATTCTGCATCAGGATCTCAAAGAGGGGGCCAAAAGGAAGTGGACCCTCCTGGCTGCAGCTGATTTCCAATGTTTCAGTCTGTTTTGCACCAAGCGCGAGACTTAAACACCATACAGGATGGAAATATTTGTGCAGTCTAGTTCTCCCATTAATTGTTTAATTGTCCCACTCATGACAGAATACAGAATTTTGATTTGATCCAAGAGTCAATTCTGTGAATATTATGCTGCTTTTGCAGTCTTGGATGCATGCAGTTTCACCAAGTGAAATCAGACTTTTAAAATTATAACTGGTGATGCTTGTGGCATGCTTTCCTAAACTAATTGAACTGGGTTGGTCTCTTCACTCAATCGTAATGGTACAGTTAGAGCTGTCCCAGTCTACAAGTTTATACATGCTACGGGAATACTATTATACTACTCATGTTCTCAAACCTCATGGTTGCCCAATTTTGCTCAGCATTATATCAGAAGTAGCAATAATAGTAATAGCTTATGATACAATAGAGTATATCCCAATGAGACTACAGTGCTTGGAGCTCTTGTCCAGCAATGGTGGTGTTGCTGCCTCTGAGAAAGCAGCCCTGAGCCCCACCTGCTCCAGAAATATGTACAACATCCGGAGAGGTTGATTAGAAACATCCAAAGATAGGGCGTGATCTCAAGACCATGCTGTGTTCAGTCCTATCAATATTGTCAGACAGAATGCATCTGCTGTAGGGAGATTTGTATGGTCAACGTAAGGTTGGTTTTTCCATCACTTATGTTGGTCTTTTTTTTATATAAACCACATACATCCTTCTGAACTCCGTATTATTACTGAATATCAAATATTCTTCATCATGGACACTGAAGTCCACACAGTGAGTACATCTCACATCCTTTCTCAGTACTTATTCCAAATGACATTCAACATGGGAGAAGCATCGATTTCCCCAGCTAAGGGAGTGTAGTAGGCAGTTATCAGTATGATACTTCCTTTGTCCATGTTATGGAACTTTATGGATGCTGCAGGAAACTCTGCACTGAAAATGGTGCTTAAAATTTGCATATCCATCAGCATGATTAATTTGCACTCAGCAAACAGGAGGATAAGGCAAATTAGTTGCAAGGGAAGGACATCGTTGAGTATATGAAAGACAAACCTCATGAAATAAATTTGAAATTATCCCAGACTTCGGGACAGGCAACAATGAACAGTGGTCAAGCAGAGGCTGATAGCCAAGTTTGGTACCCATGGGGATGGCCTCAGTCGGGACCTGGAGTTCATGTCACTCTACAGGTGACCCCAATGCACTATACACACAGACAGAGGCACGCACAGACTCTCTCATATGCTCACACATACATTTCCACACACCCTCTCACAGACTTTTATCCCTTCACACTCACATAATCCAACCTGCCCACCACACCAACCCCACACACACATGCAAGTTTGTGGGATGAATTTGTACTTGCAGAATTACATCTTACTTTGCTCAAAAACTGCATGGATCTATGTAAATCTGTCTTTTAGATTTGAATCAGTCTGACCATTGTGACACAGACAGCCTCACAGGGAAGCTCACATTTTCAATGCATTATTTGGGCCAACATGACACCAATTGTTCAAGTTCACTTGAGAACGTCACAAAAAATTGCAATTTTCATATGAAAGAATCAATACCAACATGGTCACTCTAAAAAAGGAGAGACTTAAACATTCCAGGCCTTTTTCCAAGATATAATTTCAGTCACATCGCACTGCAAACTTCTGTTTTGAATTCGGTGTCTTACGATCTTATAGTCCACAGCCACCTGAAGGAGCCGCGCTCCAAAAGCTAGTGCTCCCAAATAAACCTGTTGGACTATTATCTGGTGTTGTGCAATTTTTTTTAAAAACTTTGTAGACCCCAGACCAACACTGGCATCTCCAAATCATAATTTAAGATGGGTGACTACCTTATTTGGTCTTGCAAGATTAATATACATTTCAGAAACCAAATGAGCGCAAATATTGCAGTATAGGCTGTTAACTAGGTTAAGATTAGGTAAAACAAGATATAGATTAAATAAGCAAGCATGACTTTAAGGATAAAAGATAAGCAGGAAAGTTTAGAATTAGTGAAAGATCAGCTTGTCAGGAATACAATTAAAGTAGGTGAGCAGGATGGTGCAGTTGCAGTAGTAAAGAGAAACATTACCGCTTTTGTGCGACAGTGATAGAGGGGAGTGATTGTAGTTTTCTTTTAAAAGTAGTACTGTACGCTTGGTAATAAGGGTTAAGTTTTAATAGAATTGGGCTTTTTGCAATATTTGTAGCTCAGGCTGAGGTTTAGGGCGTAGGTTTGATATCCAGACGTTTCATTACCTGGCAAGGTAACAGTTGAAATGGTGGTTTCGATTGGGACAACACCTCTATCCTGGGACAGGGTAAGCAAAGACATGCCAGGGAATTCCTAGAGGCCTGGCACTCCAACCACAATGCCATAAACAAACACATAGATCTAGATGCCATCTATCAACCCCTCAGAAAATGAACAGGAAATGACATCACCACAAACCTCAGGAACCCCATCCAGGAGAAAGATATAAATAGAAAGCAGGAGACAACAGCTTTGCTTCACTTGGAGGTCGCCACTGATTATGTTACCTAGCCAGGTAATGAAACGTCTGGATATCAAACCTACAGCTCAGCAAGCAAACACTAGAAATGGGCTTTATACATAAACCAGCATTATCAAGAAAAAAAAGTGTTTGTCAACAGGACTACTTTTTAAAAGATTAAAATAACCTGAATAATGTCAAAGTCATAGCTCCATCTGCAATTTGAGCATAAGATTAAAAATCTCCATAGTGAGATGATCCTATTAGGTTGGGAAAATGCAACCAAAAATTATTCCTTTTTATTCATTTGATAAGTTATTTAGACAGACTTACTGACAATTGGCAATCAACAAGCTTAAACATCCTTCTATTAAATCAAAGCCAAAACATTCAGGAGAGTTAGAGCTGAAAATGTGTTGCTGGTTAAAGCACAGCAGGTTAGGCAGCATCCAAGGAACAGGAACGTCGAATTTCCTGTTCCTTGGATGCTGCCTAACCTGCTGTGCTTTAACTAGCAACACATTTTCAGCTCTGATCTAACATCTGCAGACCTCACTTTTTATTCAGGAAAGTTATACAACTTTACCCTTTAAAGCCAAAACTCAAAAAAACACTATCAGAAACAGGAAGAAAAAGATAGAGTCAAAAAGATGTACAGCATGGAAACAGACCCTTTGGTTCAACTCGCCCATGCCAACCAGATATCCCAACCCAATCTAGTCCCACCTGCCAGCACCCGGCCCATATCCCTCCAAACCCTTCCTATTCATATACCCATCCAGATGCCTTTTAAATGTTGCAATTGTACCAGCCTCCACCACATCCTCTGGCAGCTCATTACATACACGTACCACCCTGTGTGAAAACATTGCCCCATAGGTCTCTTTTCTATCTTTCCTCTCTCACCTTAAACCTATGCCGTCTGGTTCTTGACTCCCTGATCCCAGAGAAAAGAACGTCTATTTATCCTATCCATGCTCATGATTTTATAAACCTCTATAAAAGGTCACCCCCTCAGCCTCCAACGCTTCAGGGAAAACAACCCTAGCCTAGTCAACCTCTTTCTACAGCTCAAATCCTCCAACCTCGGCAACATCCTTTTAAATCTTTTCTGAGCCCTTTCAAGTTTCACAACATCTTTCCGATAGAAGGAGACCAGATTTGCACACAATATTCCAACAGTGGCCTAAGCAATGTCCTTCACAGCTGCAACATGACCTCCCAACTCCTGTACTCAATACTCTGACCAATAAATGAAAGCATACCAAACACCTCCTTCACTACCTATCTACCTGCGACTCCACTTTCAAAGGAACTATGAACATGCACTCCAAGGCCTCTTTGTTCAGCAACACTCCCTAGGACCTTACCATTAAGTGTATAAGTCCTGCTAAGATTTGCTTTCTCAGAATGCAGCACCTCACATTTATCGGAATTAAATTCCGTCTGCCACTTCTCAGCCCATTGTAATTTGAGGCAACCTTCTTTGCTGTCCACTGCACCTCCACTTTGGCTATCATCTGCAATTTTTTAAACTATGACTCTGATGCTCACATCCAAATCATTTAGATAAAATGATGAAAAGTAGAGGACCCAGCACCAATCCCTGTGGCACACCACTGGTCATAGATCTCCAGTCTGAAAAACAACCCAACACCACCATGTCTTCAATCTTTGAGCCAGTTCTGTACCCAAATGGCCAATTCTTCCTATATTCCATGAGATCTAACCTTGCTAATCAGTCTCCCACGGGGAACCTGGTCGAAAGCCTTACTGAAGTCCATGTAGATTAAGTCTGCGCTCAATCCTCTTTGTTACTTCTTCAAAAAACTCAATCAAGTTTGAGAGACACTATTTCCCATGCACAAAGCCATGCTGACTATCCCTGATCAGTCCTTACCTTTCCAAATACATGTACATCCTGTCCCTCAGGATTCCCTCCAACAACTTGCCCACCACTGACATCAGGCTCACTGTTCTATAGTTCCCTGGCTTGCCATATCACCCTTCTTAAACAGTGGCACCACGTTAGCCAATCTCCAGTCTTCTGGCACCTCACCTATAACTATTGATGTTACAAATACCTCAGCAAGGAGCCTAGCAATCACTCCCCTAGCTTCCCACAGAGAGGTACAGTTGCTGAAAAGCAAACTGAAGCATCAGTACTGGAAATGACAGCACACACTTGGCTGCCCATAAAAATGTCTTTTTATTGAGGATACTGGAGAGATTAATGCATGCAGGTTAGCACAGCATCTCAGCAGGTTTTGTGCAAGAAATTGAAATTTTTAAAATTGAGAAATGCAACATCCATTAAAGTATTAGGATTGGTTAGGAATTGCCACATAAGCATTTGTTCTCAGGGGTTTCCTTCACGGCTGGAGAGTGGGGTGCGGGAGTGAGTGTGGGGGGGTGTGGGGGTGGGGAGAGCGGAGAGAGAAAGACCTGATTGGTGGTTTGACGAGAGGGTCACTATGCGTCAGTCAAGGTGAATGTTTGAGGAGTAATGTCCTTCATGGTAAGCTCAACCAGTGCAAGATTTGAATCTATGCTGCTTGTATCTCTATGCATCACATACAATCAAATGAGCTAATTGACCCATACAAGTAATTTGGATTTCTCTAACCACTTTTGGCACATCTGCTTGTACAGATTTCACAAATTGCAAAAAAAAGGTACATAAACTGTTCTTCAGCCCTGATGGAAGGTCACTTGCATGAAACTGATTCTCTCCACAGATGACACCTGAACTGTGGAGTCTTGCCAGCATTATTTTATTTCACATTTCCAACACCTGCAATATTTTAGTTTTTGAGTTACTTTTCCGCACTGAAATGAACTTTTTAAATTAAAAGCAATATTGAGCATCTGGTCATTTAATTTGAGAAAGATTTAAATCTTTGTATACAAAGTTAAAAGAGACTAACACCTCAGAGCTTGCAACTGCAACAAATTCTTGAGAACACATGGAAGACAGCATGAAAGATGGAACATATAAAATGTGTCAACAGGCATACATCTCAAAAAACAGCTGTAACACCAAATAGATGCATTTTTGACTACTAGGGTGGTATGCACAAATCTATCATAAGTAGACATATTGCTCTTTATGTAAAATTGATTGAAACTTTGAGTGATTATACATTTTTGTAGTGCTACTCCACATTACTCTACTTTAAATATGAATACTTCCCTATAATCACAGCTACAGTTTTGGTTCCATGGCAATCAAATACACAAAGATGCTTCGTTTTTTTATTGACTGGTAATCCTCTGAAATTTTATTGAAAAGTTTTTTGTTCATTTCATGAAAGCAGGTTCTTTTTCCTACTCAGTGAATCTGCAGGATAAGTCAGTCTTCATGGAACAAAATAATTGAGAATGAGAACAAAAAAATCAGGATTGAGTGTTCCTCAACTTAAGTTCTATGAAATTACCATATGTGAATTAATCTTTTCATATGAAACATTACACAGTTGTTAAAATGACACTGATGTGCCAAAAAGGCAATTTAATATGCTTTGGCTTAAAATAGCAAGGTCAGTGCTTCAGTGGAGTCTATTTATGGTCAGAAAAATGCAAAGAATTTACACAAAAGTTATTAAATGCTATACTGGCCAGAAATGACCACATTTAGTTACATTTAATTATTAGTAGCCAATCTTAGACCCTGTGGTGTTAACCCAGGTTATTGGCTTCCATTAATTTGATTAAACTGAGATAACAAAAGGTCACCTAACTAGTTTCTGCACCTAATTCCAATATCTTCACTTTTACAATTACTCCATACTCAATGTCTAAGCAACAGAGGTGCTTGCCAGAAAGAAACCAGATATTGCCATGCAAAGTGAACAAGGAATGTTAAAGTGGAAACAGAGTGACACTTCAGGTTCAGTATCGGTCAGGTTGTTGTTGAGGATAAAGGACTGAATCTTTATTTCTGATGTTTGTTATAAGATGATTGTTTCAAATAGCTTTGCATGAAATGGCTTGAAGTTTACTGAACACAAAAAAAAAAGAGAAAAGTGTTTTGAATAGATTAGCAAGAGGCTGCCAATGACTGATCACCATGGTGAACAAAATTGCAAAACTAAACCTACTATTCAGCTAGGTTTCACTCTGGACTTCTACTTATCCCGTATTATCACTTGTAATGACAATCTGAACTTCAACTCTGTCTGCATCCTATTTTAAATATTCTGTTATTGAACAGCATGTCTTCAGCTGCTGAGAACCCAAGCCCAAGAATTTGATTAGATTAGATTCCCTACAGTGTGGAAACAGGCCTTTCAGCCCAACCAGTCCACACCGACCCTCAAAGAGTAACTCACCGGACCCATTTCCCTCTGACTAATGCACCGAACACTATGGGCAATTTAGCATGGCCAATTCACCTGGCCTGCACATCTTTGGACTGTGGGAGGAAACCAGAGCACCCGGAGGAAACCCACGCAGACACGGTGAGAATGTGCAAACCCCACACAGACAGTCGCCCAAGGCTGGAATTGAACCTGGGACCCTGGTACTGTGAGGCAGCAGTGCAGGCATTTAAAACCTACCACTCAAGGTTTTTGGTCATTTAACCCATTATCTCCTGGCATGTCTGCTGAATGATAGGAGGGCAATGGTGGCATAGTGACAATGTCACTGGGCTCGTAATCCAGAGAACCAGGCTAAACCTCTGGCAGCTGTTAGAATTTAATTCAATTAATGACCTGAAATCTAAAGCTCAGATCAGCAATAAACTATTAATGATGGTGTAAAAACCTGTTTACACTAATGTAGGAACAAATGCTGGACTAAAAACAAATACTGGAGATCACAGCAGGTCAGACAGCACCCATGGGGAGACAGCAAGCTAATGTTTCGAGTTTAGATGACTTTCATCAGAGCTGAAGTGAAGTGAAGTCACTTTACTTCAGCTCTGATGAAGAGTCATCTAGACTCTAAACATTAGCTTGCTCTCTCCCCATGGGTGCCGTCTGACCTGCTGTGAACTCCAGCATTTTACACTGATGTCCTTAGTGTTGGAAATCTGCAGTTCTTACCTGGTCTGGTCTACATGCAACTTTTAGATCCACAGTAATACAAATGGCTCTTAGCTGCACCCAGAAACGGCTTATAAGCTAATTCAATGCAAGGGCAATTAATGCTGGCCTTCACAGCAATGCCCATTTCCCAGGAAAGTTAGCCTTTGGGCATTTCAAAACACATTAGAAACATACAAGTGTGGCTGTTTCAGTTACCTGGATAATGATTGGAGTGGAACCAGAAATGCCAACTCATTTAACCACAGCTTTAACAGTTTGTTTTTCATACAAGTGCTTAAAAGGCAATGGCAAAAAGTACCTGAGATTACATTTTCTCCCAATGTTAAAACTGGTGTTTTTGTTTAAGGACAGCTTAGGATGACTGTTGCTAAGAGCAACTTTGATAGCCTCAAATGACTTGATGATGTCAAAAAGGTTTACATAATTATAAATGGAGAAACTAACCATCAAACTTTGTGCGTTAAAAGGATTTCACCAGTTTATTTCAAATATAGCATACAAGCATGTTATGGATGCCAAATCAAATGCTTAGGATTAGCCAAGTTGCCAAAATTCAGATAGTTAATTTTTTTTACAAATCTGCAATTAGTGTATGCATTATAAACGACGTGTCAGAGAATGTAGTTTGAGATTATAACAGTTGCAAAAATTCCTCAGTTATAGGCACTGCTGAAAATATAGTGATCCAGCCATGTGCATGCTTCTAATGTTTAGGAAGCCTAACTGGTACCGAGCAGCTGTTTGTTACCCTGCTGGGATATTCCCTCTTCCTCCCCAATGACTTCCGAGCATCCTGTCTCAGAATCATCTGTTGAATATCAGACATGAAACAGAGTTTGGAAATTATCCTGCAGAAAAAGCCTCTCCACAGTCTGTTGGTGACCAAACCATGTAAAGAACTACAAATTCAGTTTTCTGTGGGTGGGTGGGTGTGGCACTAAGAATCTGTTCTCAATATTAATTTGCTGCAACAAGTCCAAATATAACTAGTAAACTTAGCTTTAAAAATCAATTTTACCACAACGCATCTCACTTTGACAAACAATAATAGTAATTTTCTTCTGAGGGAGAATAAGTAAAAAAAATTAAAATTCAATTTTGAACAATCACAAAAAAAAGACAAGAGCAAACTGTAGGTCAAACAGAAATGTAACACAGATCGTGTATTTAAAGTCAGAACTGAACCTAAAGTATAATTATCTGTGGGATAATAAAGATGTAGGAAAATGAACTGAAAGACCTTAATTCGCTCAATATACAACAACTGTTGTACATTTAGTAGTATTAAAGTAGAAGCCTTACTTGAATTTTGAGCATAAAGAGGGCCACCATTAACATGAGGCTGCACAGAAAATTGAGAAGTCACTGAAGGATTTCGCCTGAAGCCCCCCGAAGATACTGTAGAGGTGGTGGAATTGTGCCGAGAGATCTGCCTGGTCATTGTACTGTATTGGGAGCCAGGAGCCGAACCAGGGCCAGCTGAAAGCATTGAAATCACAGCAGGGAAGAAAAGAGAAATATGCATTATTCCGTAATTTCTGAAAAGGTATCGATCAGTGGAAGATCCTCAAACCAGCCATAAGAGAAATAAAATGCAATGGGATAAATTATGTTGTAGTTTTATCACACTTGTGAAATATCTGAAATTCCTGCAAGTTCCTTGAAACTTAAATTGACACAAACGTCTCATTTACAAGTCGTACTTCTCCCATTCTGCCACAGGTTGTATTCAATTCAGCATTTTCAGGAAAAACATCCGACAACATTCAGGTGATTGATATGTAAGCTACTCATACTTTCCACAGTAGTCCGAAGAGAAGAGCTATTCCTTATTCATTGTCCTGGCCGCTACAGGCATGCAGAGATTCAAAAGAATCTAATCCTTACTACACCATCACCAATACCAACGGCAAACAATCAAGGTGATAGCAAGAGAGAAAGATTAGTGGAAGCTTTATTTATAAAAGTAAAATTGTAAAGCTTAAATTCAGAAGGATTGATATATTGAATGTCAAATTAATAATCCTTTAAAAGCTTTTATGCATTTAAAAAGGAAAAAGGGATTTGATCCATGTTAGTGTCATGACTAGGGCAATCAAAACAACATCCGCATTCTGATAACCCCAAACTTCCCAAAATCCAGTAAACAAAAACTCTGCAAAAATGTACTCTGGGCTGGGGTGGGGAGTTTCTTCTTAAGCTAAAGCAGCTGGCTAAGTTATGCATACCAAAAGAGGTTTGAAGTTCAATTCCCAGTGTCTATATTTTTTGATTGAAAAATGGTGGTGATGAAAAAAGCAACAGAAAGAAAATCAAATTAGCGTACGGTCAATGGACAACATTAGAGTTTGGTTTGATACTTCCTACATTAAAATTACAGCCATTCATACATTGACCATGAAACCACCTTCCAACAAAAAAAAAAACAATATTTGAGAAAAGTAAAACTGGTCAATAAAACAAAAAAGATATTCAGTTAGTCATTAATAACGTATCCTTGTAAAAGTTACTGGACAGCTCATCAACCTTAATTCAGTAGTGATCTTGCTTTAAATACACTAACATGGATTAAAATAGATTTGGAAATATGACAAATAGCTCCTTATAACCCAAAAACATTCCAAAGTTTTAGTATTTGCACCCCAAGGAAAATCAACACCATTTTCCCACAGTGATTTTAAGTTAGCTGTGAAGGGACAAATGCATCGAGTGCTTCATTTCAAGCAGCAGCCAGTCTCACCTATGAAACTGCCCACTGGCAGTGGAGGTGGTGGTGGCGGCAGGGATGGGGCTCCAGCAGGGACAGAATATGATGCTAACAAAAAAAAAGTCAAATTATCATCTTAACAAATTTATCCAGCAGTTCTTTAAATATTAAGTTTTAAGAAATAAGGAATTCCAAAGCCACTGGACAAAATTATAAAATTGACGACAGTATGTCAGCAAATGCATATGCCACATTTGTATGTTTGTGAATGAGTGGTGATGGAATGTCAATATCATAATGAGAAATAGACTGTCAAAAAGACATGGACAGGGCAGGTCATCTTACAAACCCATTGTTCGACCTGAAACATAGTTTTAGTTGTAAAATTGCAAGATACATAATGCAAGAAATAAGAACAGATTGGACAACAAAGCCATTCAAGCGTTCAGGTCATTCAATACAGTCAGTCAATGCAGATCTTTCATCTCAACTCAAATTTTCCATCAGCTAGCCATATCCTCCATTCCAGGGATAAGTCAAACATTTATTTCGAACCCTGAATGTATTCTATATCAAATCAACAACATTTGGGCCTGACCATGTTAAAGATTCACAACCCACCAATTCAATTTGTCTCATCTCACCTTCAAATGACTATGCCCCCTTTGCTGAGCTACGCTCCCATTGGTCTTTCAGATCAATAGTTTTTCAGCAGCATGGATCTGATTAAATTAATTGACTCAATGATAACTGATCTCGAAATTTTGCTGACAATACTTCTAGGATTTGCCACATTTATAATAACGATATCCACTTGTTAAAAAGTACAGGGCAACTAATTCAAAAAATCAACTTAAAACAAGATCTTAACATCTACCATTAACGTGTAAAATATTGGACATGTACAGACCTGGCAAAAGAGTGGGTGGTGAGGGTGTAGGCACAGCAATTGGAATGCCTATACTGCTGCTCCCACTATTTTCTCTGCTTCCACTTCCTCCACTGCTTCCACTATAAAAGAGCACAATTAAAAACACAATCAAGTAACAGAAAAAACACCTGAGTTACAGATCTAACAGCTGCAGTTTCTCAGCTGCAAGTCTACATGCAAGCTCTAAGTCTCAGCTGGCTGTTCAACCAAAGATTTAACATTCAAAGCCAATCCTGTCCTCACTGCACACATGATTTTAGTAATGGGTGTTCGATCTGAATCTGAAAGAGAAAATGGTCACCATTTCAACATTCCATAACATTCAGATGGTCAAACTGCTCTAATTCCAGTCTGGTGAAGGTCTCAAACTCAACCAGGGCATTTTCTAGCATGTACAGCTTGCCAATACTTTTAGTTTCTATCGTTCCGAAGTCACAACCAAGGATTTCAACTTGAATCCAGATGAAAGCACACAAATAATAAACTAGAAAGAAATCTTTTTAAAAGTTGCAATGTTATAATATACCAACAATTAGACATTTACTAAAGCACTGAACCATTAAGATATATAATTTCCGGAAGACTTCAAGTGAAATAAGAGTGCCTACAACTTACAGTCTATTAGATTGCAACACCTTCACTCATTCCCTGGACTCAATATACCACAGCTGTTAACAAGAACAAAAAAATTTACAGCCCAGGAACAGGCCCTTCGGCCCTCCAAGCCCGAGCCGATCCAAATGTACTGTCTAAACCTGTCAGTCAATTCCTCAGCATCTGTATCCCTCTGCTCCCCACCCACTCTTGCATCTGTCCAGATGCATCTTAAAAGAATCTACCGTGTCTGCCTCGACCACCTCTGCTGGCAACGCATTCAAATGCCCACTACCCTCTGTGTGAAGTACTTATCACATGTACCCACCCCCCTTTTAAACTTTCCATCTCTCGCATTGAAAGCATGACCTTTCATTATTGAATCCTTCACCCTGGGAAAAAGCTGGTCTCTATCCACCCTGTCTATACCCTTCATGATTTTGTTCACCTCAATCAGGTCCCCCACCTCAATCTCCTTTTTTCTAGTGAAAATAAACCTAACCTACTCAACCTCTTCATAGCTAGCACTTTCCATACCAGGCAACATCCTGGTAAACCTTCTCTGCACCCTCTCCAAAGCGTCCACATCCTTTTAGTAATGTGTCGCCCAGACTGTACACAGTATTCTAAAACACTGCCAAACCAATGTCTTTGTACAATTTTAACATGACTTGCCAGCTCTTATACTCAATACCCCACCCAATGAAGGCAAGCATACTATATGCCTTCTTGACCACTCTATCCTCCTGTGCAGCAACCTTCAGGGTACAATGGACCTGCACTCCCAGATTGCTCTGCCCATCAACTTTTCCCAAGGCTCTCCCATTCATTGTATAATTCGCTCTAGAATTAGACTTGTCTAAATGCATCCCCTCACATTTGTCTTGATTGAAAGCCATCTGCCACTTTTCCACCCAACCCTCCAGTCTATGTCTATCCTCCTGTATTCTCTGACAGTCCCTTATGCTTTCTGCCACTCCCCCAATTTTTGGGTCATCTGCAAACTTGCTGATCTTACCAACAGTGCCCTCTTCTAGATCATTTATATAATTACAAACAGTGGCCCCTATACTGACCCCTGTCGAACACCACTGGTCACCTTTCTCCATTTCGAGAAGCTCGCTTCAACTACTACTGTCTCCTGTTGCTCAACCAGTTCTTTATCCACCTAGCTAGAACACCCTGCACACCAAGTGACTTCACTTTCTCCATTAGTTTACCGTGGGGAACCTTATCAAACGCTTACTAAAATCCATGACATCTACAGCCCTTCCTTCATCTATCAACTTGGTCACTTCCTTAAAAGAAGTCTATTAAGTTGGTAAGGCACGATCTCCCCCGCAGAAAACCGTTTTCCATCACCAATAAGCTCATTCCTTTCCAAATATAAATAGATCCTCTCTTTCAGTACCCCCTCCAGCAACTCCCCCACCACCAATGTCAGGCTCCCTGGTCTGTAGTTACCCAGAATTTCTCGACTACCCTTCTTGTACAGGTGGACAACATGAGCAACTATGTATCCGGTGAGAATTACTGCTGTATCTCTAAAGTATTATATTCAATAGATTTTTACTGCTATCCGGTATGCATCAAAAACGCAGATGGAATTCCCACTGCAAGAAACAAATAATTAGCTTAATCTATATTACAACTGATTGTCATGAAAGGTAAGCAGTCCTCTAACGAACACTTTAGATTTGAAGAGCAAATGGATCTGGTGAGCAATTCTTCATACGCAACAAAACATGAACAAGTCAATTACTTAATTTATTTTGTTGTTACATACAGAGGAACCTCGATTATCTGGCATTCTATTATCCAACAAGATCGCAAGGTCCCAATGCTGGGCTAACCAAGTTATCTGGAATTCGATTAACCAAATGAAATACTCCCTGGCCGTGTACTTTGGATAATTGAGGTTCCTCTGTACAGGGTTTAAATATATGCAAATATGATTGAATGTAATTCAAAGCAATTTATTGTCAATGAAACACTCTGAAAACAAGGGGTAAATTATGAAAAACAACTTAAGATAGAAAATACAGGTTGTTTTTCACGATTTCTCAAAGCCTGAAATTACAAAATCAATAAGAACACAAGAACGAGGAGCAGGAGTAGGCCATCTGGCCCTTCGAGCCTGCTCTGCCACTCACCATCAAGATCATGGCTGATTTTTCATAGACTCAGTTCCACTTACCTGCGTTCCCACCGTACTCCTAAATTTCTTTATTGTTCAAAAAAAGAAATCTGTTGTGGCTTGAAAAATGTTTACTGACATAGCATCAACTATTTCACTGGGCAAGGAATTCCAGAGATTCACAACCCTCTAGGTGAAGTTCCTTCTCGATTCAGTTCTAAATCTGCTCCCTCTAATCTGGAGACACTGCCCTCTTGTTCTAATTTCACCTGCCAGTGCAAACATCCTCTCTTATCTATTCCCTTCATAATTTTATGTTTCTATAAGATCCTGCCTCATTCTTCTGAATTCCAATGAATATAATCCCAGTCTACTCAGTCTCTCCTCATAAGACTACCCTCTCAACTCCAGAACCAACCTAATGAACCTCCTTTGCACCCCCTCCACAGCCAGTACATTCTTTCAAAGTAAGGACACCAGAACTGCACACAGTACTCCAGGTGTGGCCTCACTAGCACCCTATACAGCTGCAACATAACCTTCCCGCTTATCAACTCAATCCCTTTAGCAATGAAGGACAAAACTCGACTTGCCTTCCTAATTACTTGTAGTATCAGCAAACCAACCCTCTGATGCATGCACAAAGACACCCAGGTCCCACTGCATAGCAGTATGCTGCAACATTTTACCATTCAAGTAATAATCCCTTTGTCTGTTACACCGACCAAAATGGATGACTTCACATTTATTAACACTGTATTCCAACTAGCAGACCTTTGCAAAGTTCCACAGTCTCCTCCACACTTTGCTCTTCCAAATCATCTTAGTGTCATCTGCAAACTTGGACACACTACACATCGCCCCAACTCCAAAACAACTACGTAAATTGTGAATAATTGCAGTCCCTAAACTTATCCGAGGTACACCACTAGTCTCTGATTACCAACCAGAATAACACTCATTTATCCCCACTTGTTGCTTCCTGTTAGTCAACTAATGGTCTGTCCATGCTAATACTTTACCCGTAATACCATGCATCTTATCTTACATAGCAGCCTCTTGTGCGGCACCTTGTCGAAGGCCTTTTGGAAATCGAAATAAACCACATCCACTGCGTCCCTGTTGTCCACCTTGCTCATAACTTCTTTATAGAATTCCAAAAGATTAATTAAGCATGACCTTCCCTTCATGAACCCATGCTGCATCTGCCCAACAGAACAATTCCTACCTCGATACCTTGCTATTTCTTTCTTGATAACAGACTCGAGCATCTTCCCCACTATAGAGCTAACCAGTCTCTAATTCCCCATCCTTTATCTACCTCCCTTTTTAAACAGTAGTGTCACATATGCCGTTTTCCAAACTCCTGGAACTGTCCCAGAGTCCAACAGTTTTTGGAAAATTACCACAAGTGCACTTACTATTTCTCCCGTCATCTCTTAGCAATCTGGGATGCACTGTATTGGGGCCAGGAGACTTGCCTATCCTTAGCTCCATTAGCTTACTAAACATTACCTCTTCCATAATAATGATCATTTCCAGATCCTCACTTACATTAGTTTCTCCATCAATTACTGGCATGTTTAGTGTCCTCCACTGTGAAGACTGATACAAAACACCTGTTCAACACCTCGGCCATTTCACCATATCCCATGAATCACTCATTCTACTCTGCTGTATTTGGAAAGCCCTATATTGTCAGCTTCAAATCATTGTTATTGATCGATCGAAAAATCTGTTGATATTATGAACTTGAAACCAGACTCCTGGCCTAGACGTAGGGACACTACCACTGTACCACAATGAAATGTTATACCCTTATGAAACCACCAATTCCCACTTTCATTCTTCAACTAATTAAAAGAGACCAAAAAATTGTGGCTAGTTCAGTGCTTGCGCATTTAGAAATTAACATTAAGAAATATTACCTATTTTGTCAATGCTCTGAAAACTAATAGAATATTTCTAGCTCTGAATTGAGAAAAATTTATTTAGTCAATAGCAATGTGCAGGAATAGGTATATACTACAGAGAAAGAGGTATAACTGGGGGAAAAGCAATTATGATGCGATTAGGCAAGATTCAGGATGCGCAGGACAAGAAAGGAAACTGCAGGGGATGGACATACTTGAAATGTGCAGCTTATTCAAGAAACAGCTGCCCTGGATCCTTGATAGGTATATATCTATCAGGCATTGAGGTAGGGTCAAGATAGGAAGCCATGGTTTACTAAAGTTGAAGCTGTCAAGAGAAAGAGGAAGAGGAAGAGGAAGAGGAAGAGGAAGAGGAAGGCTTGTGTGAGGATGAGGCACGAAGGCTCAATTAGTGGGTTTGAGGGTTACAAGTTAGCCAGAAAAAAAATCTAAAGAGACCGCTAAGAAGAGCCAGGAGGAGACATGAGAAGTTATTGGCGGATAAGATCAAGGATAACACTAAGGCCTTCTATAAAGGTAGCAGAAATAAAAGAATGACTAGAGCCAAAGATAGTTCCATACGGAAGGCTATTGCACAAGAAAAGGAGTTTCAGAATTGAAGGTAATTTAGCGGTTTGGATCAGAAATTGGCTAACTGAAAGACTACAGAGGGTGGTGGTTGATGGCAAATGTTCATCCTGGAGCTCAATTACCATCAGTGCCGCAAAGATCTGTTTGGGGGCCACTGCTGTTTGTCATTTTTATAAATGATCTGGAGGTGGGCGTAGAAAGATAGGTCAGTAAATTTGCCGGTGACACTAAGATAGTTGTGGATAATGCCGAAGGATGTTGTGGGTTACAAAGGGACATAGATAAGATGCAGAGCTGGGCTGAGAAGTGGCAAATGGAGTTTAATGTGGAAAAGTGTGTGATAGTTCACTTTGGAAGGAGTAACAGGAATAAAACAAGAAGTACTGAGTTAATGATAAAATTCTTGGCAGTGCAGATGAATAGAGATCTGTGTCCAGGTGCATAAATCCCTGAAAGTTGCCACCCAGGTTGATAGGATTGTTAAGGCATATGGTGTATTGGCATTTATTGGGAGGGGGATTGAGTTTCAGAGCCATGAGGTCATGCTTCAGCTAAACAAGACATTGGTAGGGCTGCATCTGGACTATTGCGTGCAGATCTAGTCACCACATTACCGGAAAATATGGAAGCTTTGGAAGGGGTTCAGAGGAGATTCACTAGGTAATGGAAGGAAGGTCTTATGAGGAAAAGCTGAGGGAACAGAGGCTGTTTTTGTTGGAGAGAAGAAGGTTGAGAGGCGACTTAATTGAGACGTACAAGATAAATCAGGATTAGATAGGGTGGCCAGTGAGAGCTTTTTTCCTTGGATGGTGAAGGCCAACACAGGGTGGGGTGGAGCAAATGGGACATAGCTTTAAATTGAGGGGTAATAGATTGAGAACAGATATTAGGGGCAGCTTCTTTACTCAATAGTAGGGGCATGGAACAGCCTGCCTACAACAGTAGACTCACTGACGTTAAGGGCATCTAAACGGGCATTGGACACACATATGAATAGTAAACGAACAGTGGGTTCTTTGGGCATCAGATTAATTTTGCAAGTCAGCGCAACTCGAGGGCTGAAGGGCCTATACTGCACTGTAAAGAAGCAGAAGGATCAAAAATGTAAAAGGTACCTGTAAACGTGCTTCATTCATGATGCTCAAACCAGCAACATATGGCAATTCAAGCATTATCCAAGCCTTGTTATAGAGTCAGGGATGTACAGCACAGAAACAAACCCTTTAGTCCAACTCATCCATGCTGACCAGGTATCCTAAATTGATCTAGTCCCATTTACCAGCACTTGGCCTAAATCCCTCTAAACCGTTCCTATTCATGTACCCAATCAGATGCCTTTTAACTGCTGTAATTGTAACAGCCTCCATCACTTCCTCTGGCAGCTCATTTCACACATGCACCACCCTCTGTATGGAAAATGTTACCCCTCGGGTCTCTTTTAAAATCTTTCCCCTTTCACTTTAATCCTATGCTGTCTAGTCTTGGACTTGCCTATCCTGGGGAAAAAAGCTTGTCTATTTATCCTATCCATGCCCCTCTGATTTTATAAACCTCTACAAGGTCACCCTCAGCCTCCGACACTCCAGTATAGTCCAAGCTTATTCAGCTTCTTACATGTAAACACAGGTTATTGAACGATCTGACAGGCGGTGAACGGTGACAACATTTGAGGAATGAGTGAACATCCCCACCTGTAATATCATACAGAGGGGAAACCATTGATGAAATTGTTGAAGTCTGGGCTGACAATAAAACTAGCAGAGTCATCATTATAAACATTGAATTAAAGCTGAGCTAACTTCAATTATCCTGACTAATCGCGCCTCCTTGTAAAAGTTGGAATATAGACATCAGAAAAAGCAGTTACCTGTGTGTTCTTGGTCTTTGATTCAATGATGCTGTTCTCATAGGGCTTTGCTGGTTTGCAACCACATTCCTCGCAGGACTGGTCATGTAATCATTAGGAATAACAGGTGGCTTGACCGGCTCTAATGTTTTGTAGGGAGTGTTCCGTCTGAAGACAAAAAAAACTTCCTGTTGCATTTAAGAATGAGCAGATTTGAGCACACAAGCTGCTATGAATCAGACACTGCCCATGTTAGTTTTTGTTGCAGCAAACTGTCCATACTGCTCAACTTAACAGTGCTATGATAATCAAAAATTGAGTTGCTTCATATATAAAAAAACTGACCCCGAAGGCTGTAGAAAAGTCAACTTTCAGTCCTGACATAGGGCATGCTTTAGTCAGATATGCAAAACACGAAAAAGGTAATTCTACAAGCTTATTTTAATTGTTGAAGTTTTTAAAATGAGTTTGGGCCGCAATGTTTGTTTTAGTCCAACAATCAAGATGTAAGTTGACTACAGTTTTGGGAAATTTCAGCAAGGCAGAGCAGAGACTATCTTCCTGGGAATTTCTCATTGTTGCATTTTTAGACCTTGCAGTCAACAAACCCGACAGGTTGACTTAACAAGACGTGTCAAAACTCATTACCACTGAAAAAGGGGCCAACTGAGAAGCATCTATCTTCTACAAGAAATAAATGATTTGGGCTGGGGTACAGAAGCTTAAACTAATTTTGCTTGTGAGGTATTAATAGCCACATTTATTTCCAAAAGGAACACTGGATCGGAGTCCTGAGGGATAGAAACTACCTGCACAAAACAAACTTATTAATATATATCTTTTACATGACCAAATTCCTTTAGTAGTGCCTTAAATTACATATCTCTGAATCCTTTCTATTTCATTTCCTCCTCCCCTCCACCCCCCTGATAACATGTCCATTCTGGACCTCCTCCACTGCCTAAACAAGTCTACCTGCAAACTGGAGGAAGAGCACCTCATCTTCGGTCTCAGAAGCCTACAACCACACAGCTTCTGAGAATGTTGAATTTTGCCAATTTCCAAATCTCATCCCCCACTCCACCCCAGACTCCAACTCAGCACTGTCCCCTTGACCGGTCCTCCTGGTCCATCTTCCTTCCCCACCTAGCTATCAGAATCACCTGCTACCTGCACCCAATTACCATTCCACCTACCTATTCCCTCAGCTCCACCACCCCCATCTATATGCTAGTCCCTTTAAATAAAAAAAAGTCCCTCGCCCCCATGTCTGTGTAATACTTTTTTGCCGAGATATTTGCTAATTGCAGGAATTTCATTTCTCAGGAATTCTCATTTCCCAACCATCAAAGATGCATTTACTTCCTGCTTATTTATGAAGTACATGCATAGGAAAGTATTCATTTCAGACTAAAATCATTAAGCAACGCAAAGCAAAATATAGGTTAACACACTCCGGAGTACTGATTGTTCACTGTTAAATTTAAATTTCCACCAACTAAAGAGACAGCTTTTATCCTATGCTGCCACTTGTGACAATGCTGATCCTTTAACAAGGTTATGTTTTCCTTGATTTTTTTCAGAGTGGTTGTAAAGACACAGGTTGCAGGATATTTAGTTTGGATAGGTTTTTAGGGCCAATTTGATGAGAGCTAACATACTGCCTCAGGCAAAACGCTTTCAAGTTTTTAAAAAAAAACACATTTACAATGAAAGGAGAATGGCAAATTCTCCAGGCTCAGTTTTTCTCTGGTTTTGCTTTTTTTGGTTTTAGCAGTCTGGCTGTTCAGAGCAAGCTGTCAGTTTGTTTGAGGCTGCTGGTCAAAGAAACAGCAACACTGGAGGTGTGGCATGCTGAATTCTCTCTGCCATCTCTCTCTCTCGAAAACATCTCTCCTGTAAAATCCTGTGTTTGATTGTACCTTTTTCACCAAGGGGTGTTTAATGGGATTGCTGCAGAAATTTGGAACAGTATCCATAAATTGGATAATCTGTTGGGTTTTTGGATAAGTGAAGTTATATTATATTTGGTATGTGTGTGCGCGTGTCTTTTGGTAATCTACAAATATTTATTTTTTTTTTAAAAAAAAAGTGTTTGGGCCAGCTGCATCACCCCTGGAATATCCACATCAAACCTGCTGATAACAACTGACAAAAAAATCAGGATCCATTCGACTTTCACGTTTTGAGGGGGTCTGGCCTGGTCCAAAAAATTTTAAACTTATGGGTTACCAAAAACAAAATGCAGGAGAAACTCAGCAGACCTATAGTGCCTGTGTGCGCGCGTTCATTGGGGGGGGGGGGGGGGAGGAGAAGAGAAGAAATACAGTTACAATTTCATGTCCAGTGACAATGCCCGCTGCATTTCCCTAGCAATTTCTGTTTGAGTTTTAAAATTCCAACATCCACAATCCTGTTTTTTGTTTAACAAATTCCAAATCCTCATCATATTTGTATGTATAGAACTGAACAGATACATGGAATGACTTGCTTCAAACCAAAATGAAAACTGTCACTCACCTTGAAAAAGTAGTTTATAAAGCTTAACATTACCATTAAAATATACACATCATAAATATAAACAACTCTATCAACTAAAATATCTCATTGACCTGTAACTAAATATCTTTGTTCATTAAAGTCAGTCTGGCCATTAAAGAAAATGGTGGAATTCACATTCAACTTAGCTTTCCCATTTAAAAAGAAACAGCATACCCTAATGTTCCACGCCCAGACATTGGGGGACTTGGTGGCTTTTGAGTCGGTGGGTTTGTCCGAGTGAGTGTACCAGCTCTTGGAGGTTGGTTACTTCCATGCTGCAATGAAAATAAATTGCAATTTGAGTACAGAATGCTTAAGTGAAAGCAGTTGCTATAAACTATAAATATTACTATTAAAATGAACTCTAATGAGTTGGTTTATGAACATAATAACTGAGAACAAGCCAGTTGCACTCCCTCAAGTCTGTCAGCTTATCATAGCCGCTCAAAAAGCTACAAAAAGGTACAGGCTTTGAAGTCCAATCTATTCTAAAATAGCCCCATTGACCTCAGCCAAGCTGGAGGAAAGGGCACAATTATGGCCTCTAAGAGAAAAAAAGAGGGGGGGGGTGGGGGAGAAGAGATTATCAGATGAGGATATGATTGAACTTAGCTGTACTACATCAAGATTGGATATTACCAAAGCTGAAAAAAGGTTATTTGCCAGTTGAGTATGTACTGCGTATGACAAATTTCAAAATGAACCATACGTCAGTAAGAAATTAAAGGTAAATTTAGGATTTCCCAGATATTGTCAGAAAGTACAATAAATACAAAACTACAGAATTTTAAAATACAATTAAAAAGTTAAATGTGTTTAAACCTTTTCGTAAAAACTTGTCTAAAGCATATCATACATAAGCTCAAATAACATTCCACATGAAAATTTTGTACCATCTTGGTAAGATTTGCTGCAATATAGTCCAAAGAAATCTGGGAAACCCCAAAACAGTTTGCTACACAACTACCAAGCCTCATGAAATTCCACTTAGTGTATCAATGACATTACTCAGAGACCGCCTGCAATCATATATCATTAGAATATACTTAAATTATTTTTCTTTGATTACTGTTGCATCAAAAATAGAAAATTATAAGTGGATTGGTGAAATTTCAATGACTATTTCTACCACAGGTGCACTACAAAAGGAAATTGTTCATCTTACCTTGGCTTTAAGCCACTTAAGGTCGCCAAAGGGAAGAAAAATAAAGTAATTAACCACATAGAAAAATTGTAACAAATTCAACACAGAATCTCAGTCAAATGTTAATACTTAGTCAGTTACTGCTCCACTAAATTGTGGTGCCATGTTTGCTCATCAACAAGTCAAGCTGTTGAGGTGCTAGAAATATAATTAAGTTCCTCTTCAATTAACACAAGACAAACATCCCTACTCTGTGATTACAGGCAAAATACAGATGCTGGAAGTCTGAAAGACCAGAATGCTGGAGCAACTCAGCAGGTGTGGCAGCATCTGTGCAAAAAGAAATATAGTTTACACTAAGTCCAGTATGACATTTTCTCAGAAGTGCTATTTCTTCTGAAAACTCAACACACTACAACCGTTAACAGCTTCTCCAGAGATGCTGCCATTCCTACCTCATTGTTACACAACTTCACACAAACAAACTGATTTAATGCAAATCGATAAATCAATTGTCAATCTTGAGCAACATCACATTTTTTTTTGTTTTACTTTTGTAAAACGACAATAGAGTATGGACCATCAGCAGCTGCCCCTCAAATGGAGAATGATATCTACTCAGCAATATGGGTTTCACAATTGAACACCTGCAGCTCATGGCAAGAAATTGTGCTTTATGCATCCAAAATAGTGGATTCTGAAGTGAAGAATTTGTTTGGTTCTCTCCATTTCTACAACCACTGTCATGTCATTAAGATATTGGGGCTGATCTCAATGGAGCTTGATAGACAAGGCTATGTCTTCATAGTCCTACTAGACCGTAGGTTGCTCTGAACAACTGGTGGTAGTTTAACCCGAGGGTCACCATACCTCAGTGATTACCAAACTAAAAAAGGTTAAGAAAGCTAAAATCAACCAAGGTTACAAGTATGAACACAGCTGATTAAAATTAAAATCGGTGTTTGTACAATGCTTAAAAGGAGGGACTGTTGTGAGCGTCAAGTGTACCTTTGAGCAAGGAGGTTCAAGTCTTACCTGCTTCAGATACATTTAATGACATCTCAGAACAGGTTGATGAGAAAATAGAGAGTCTTGAAAGAACAGGACTCTTGAGGTGCAAAGGTTGTGTCCCTATCTCTGAGCCAGAATACGTTGGTTTAAGCCCCACCTGCTCCAGAGATGTGTAATAACATCTCTAAACAGGCTGATTAGAAAATAAAGTGCTTAACCCAAACATTATTCAAATCTGCACATGCAGTGTACTAAATTGGCTAACTGGAGCTGGCAACAGATAGAGCATGGAAACAGACCCTTCAGTCCAACCCGTCCATGCCGACCAGATATCCCAACCCAATCTAGTCCCACCTGTCAGCACCCAGCCCATATCCCTCCAAACCCTTCCTATTCATATACCCATCCAAATGCCTTTTAAAATGTATTAGGCAAAAACTTTTGAAAGCTGATTGGAGGCAGATGTTCGCAGGTAAAAGGACAGCTGGAAAATGGGAAGCCTTCACAAATGAGATAACAAGAATCCAGAGAAAGTATATTCCTGTCAGGGTGAAAGGGAAGGCTGGTAGGTATAGGGAATGCTGGATGACTAAAATTGAAGGTTTGGTTCAGAAAAGGAGGAAGCATGTCAGGTATAGACAGGATAGATCGCGTGAATATAAAGAAAGGAGGAGTATACTTAAGGGGGAAATCAGGAGGGCAAAACTGGGACATGAGATAGCTTTGGCAAATAGAATTAAGGAGAATCCAAAAGGATTTTACAAATATATTAAGGACAAAAGGGTAACTGGGGAGAGAGTAGGGCCCCTCAAAGATCAACAAGGCAGCCTTTGTGTGGAGCCACAGAAAATGGGGGTGATACTAAAATGAATATTTTGCATCAGTATTTACTGTGGAAAAGGATATGGAAGATAGACTGTAGGGAAATAGATGGTGACATCTTGCAAAATGTCCAGATTACAGAGGAGGAAGTGCAAGATGTCTTGAAACGGTTAAAAAGGTGGATAAATCCCCAGGAGCTGATCAGGTGTACCTGGGAAGCTAGAGAAGTGATTGCTGGGCCTCTTGCTGAGATTTTTGTATCATCGATAGTCACAAGTGAGGTGCTGGAAGACTGGAGGTTGGTAAACGTGGTGCCACTGTTTAAGAAGGATGGTAAAGACAAGCCAGGGAACTATAGTCCAGTGAGCCTGACATCAGTGGTGGGCAAGTTGTTGGAGGGAATCCTGAGGGACAGGATGACGTACATGTATTTGAAAAGGCAAGGACTGATTTGGGATAGTCAACATGGCTTTGTGCATGGGAAATTATGTCTCACAAACTTGAGTTTTTTGAAGTAACAAAGAAGATTGAGGAGGGCAGAACAGTTGATCTATACGGACTTCAGTAACGCATTCGACAAGGTTCTCCATGAGAGACTGATTAGCAAGGTTAGATCTCATGGAATACAGGGAGAACTAGCCATTTGGATACATAACTGGCTCAAAAGGTAGAAGACAGAGGGTGGTGGTGGGGGTTGTTTTTCAGACTGGAGGCCTGTGACCAGTGGAGTGCCACAAGGATCGGTGCTGGGCCGTCTACGTTTTGTCATTTACATAAATGATTTGGATGCAAGGATAAGGGATACAGTTAGTAAGTTTGCAGATGACACCAAAATTGGAGGTGTAGTGGACAGTGAAGATGGTTACCTCAGATATCAACAAGATCTGGACCAAATGGGACAATGGGCTAAGTGGCAGATGGAGTTTAATTCAGATAAATGCGAGGTGCTGCATTTTGGGAAATCAAATCTTAGCAAGACTTATACACTTAATGGTAAGGTCCTAGGGAGTGTTGCTGAACAAAGAGACCTTGGACTGCAGGTTCATAGCTCCTTAAAAGTGGAGTCGCAGGTTGCTAGGATTGTAAAGGCGGTGTTTGGTATGCTTTCCCTTATTGGTCAGAGTATTGAGTACAGGAGTTGGGAGGTCATGTTGCGGCTGTACAGGACATTGGTAAGGCCACTGTTGGAATATTGCGTGCAATTCTGGTCTCCTCCCTATCGGAAAGATGTTGTGAAACTTGAAAGGGTTCAGAAAGGATTTACAAGGATGTTGCCAGGGTTGGGGGATCTGAGCTACAGGGAGAAGCTGAACAGGCTGGGGCTGTTTTCCCTGAAGCGGAGGCTGAGGGGTGACCTTATTAGAGGTTTACAAAATTATGAGGGGCATGGATAGCCCTTCAAAGCTGAAAATGTGTTGCTGGGAAAGCGCAGGTCAGGCAGCATCCAAAGAGCAGGAGAATCGACGTTTCGGACATGAGCCCTTCTTCAGGAATGATTCCTGAAGGGCTCATGCCTGAAACATTGATTCTCCTGCTCTTTGAATGCTGCCTGACCTGCTGCGCTTTTCCAACAACACATTTTCAGCTCTGATCTCCATCTGCAGTCCTCACTTTCTCCACTCAGCCCTTCAAGCCTGCTTCACCATTCAACAGGATCATTCAACTCCATACCCTGCCCCCATCTTTGCCCCATACTATTTGACCCCTTCAATCCCAAGAACCACATCGAACTGTTTGAAGAGATTCAATGTTTTGGCTTTCATCACTGTGGCAGAAAGGTTCACCATTCTGGGCGAAGACATTTCTGCTCAAGTAGGGTGAGTAAATTTGCATACACTACTACAGGTGAGATGTTCACAAGGCCCTGTACAATTGCAGCAAGATATCCCTGCTCCTGTACTCAAATCCTCCATGAATACTAACATAACAGTCTTCACCACCTGCTGTATTGCATACTTGCTTTCAGCAACTGGTGTAGAAAATCACCCAGGCTTTATTGCATCTCACCTATGCCGAATCAATTGCTATTGCAATAATCTGCTTTCTGATTTTTTGACAAAATGGATAGTCTCACATTGGTACCATTATACTTGTTCATCTGCCAAGCAATAGTCCACTCAACTTGAAGTCACACTGAATCATCTCTGCATCCTCCTCACATTTCTCCCTCCCACCCAGCTTGGTCTCACCTGCAGTTTTGGAGATACTACATTTTGTTTCCCCACATAAATCATTAGTATACATTGTGAATACTGGAGTCAAGTACAGGTGACTGCAGCACCCCGCTAGTATCGGCCCCTCAGAAACAGCTCTTTATTCCTGTTGTTTCCCCATCTGCCAGCCAATTCTCCCTGTTCAGTACTCAACCCTCAATCCCATGCACTTCAATTTTTTTTTAATGAGATCCCAAATAAGAGATTAACATCACAAGGCTTCCAAAATCCTTAGTAAAGCACATCCACTGGCTCTCCCTCATCAACTCGACTGATTATAAAGAGTCAGAGTCATATAGCATGAAACAGACCTTTCAGTCTAACTAATCCATGCTGACCCTGTTCACAAACTAAACTAGTTTCACTTGCCTGTGTTTGGCCCAAATCCCTCTAAACCTTCCCTATTCACATACTTAACCAAATTTCTTTTAAAATGTTAAAACTGTACTTGCATCTACCATTTCCTCTAGCAGTTCATTCCACACATTAATCACCTGTGAAAACATCACCCCTTAGGTGCCTATCAAAATCCCTTTGTACCTTAATACGCCACCTAGTTTTGAACTCCCCGATCCTAGGGAAAACACCTTATAATCACCTGCTATTAACCTGATATATGCCCATCGTGATTTTATAAATCTCTAAGGCCACTCCTCAACTCCCCACACTTCAGTGAAAGTAGTCCCAGCCTATCCAACCTCTCCTTAAAACTCAAAACCCTCCAGTCCTGGTAACATCCTTGTAAATCTTTTCTAAACACTCTCCAATTTAATAAAATCCTTCAAGAAAATATTCATCAGTTAAAGTATGATCAGAGCGAAAAGCTGCACTTGCCTTTGACTAAACTAACAATTCGTGTGGCACAATAGTAGCATTCCTCCCTCTGAGCCAAGAGTCCCAGGTTCAAATCCCATTTGCGCCAGAGGTGTCTGATAAAGCTTTGAACATGTTGAGAAAATATCTAGGACTAGACTAAACCATTTTTAATTCAAGCCAATCAGGCAACCCATCATGCAAAACAGATTTGAACCAAAGCTCATGTCAAAAGTAACCTTCAGATTTTCAAAAAAAAAGCCAAATTATATCATTTAAAAGATGAGTTCCAATTAAAATATTTTGAACTTTAGAGCACCAAAATCATAAAATGCAATCCATTCCATTTATTTTGCAATGGTGATAGTATGCTTGTCCAAACAGGCAGAGATAGAAACATTCAATGCAAGACTGAGGCAAGCACTTCAACTAGCAGTTACCAGTTGCAAGCGGCTATGGTACTATTTGGTGTTTTGAATTTCTCGTACTGACTTTTTTTTGCTTCAAAACCCATTGTTGTTTCATCTCAATGTATAGCCATTATAAAACATTATAAATATTGTGAATGCTCCAGAGGAAATATATAAAAGATACATGATTATCCAGCAAATATAGAATTGCGCACAGACAAGTTTCCACATGCACTATGATTCACCAGTCAAATCCAAAAGTGAATCACTGACCTATGCAAACCCAGAGTTCAGTCCTCCTGCTTCTACAGAAAATAATGCAGACCTGAAAAACATCATAAGAATTTGTAAAGATACCTATAAGGATCTGTTTGTTGGTCTGAGTCAGAAAATCAATAAATCAAATCTATGACCAAACAATGGAGCAGGGCTTCAACCAGTGATGGAAAAACTGGATTTAAAAATGAAGCCAATATATAGACAGCTGAAAGAAGCAGTCAGAAATCAAAAGGATATAGATTTTAAATTCTGACAAAATAATGTTAACTATTCCATAACAGACCAACCACTCAAAATACAGTCTAACATCCCAAGATGCTTCTTGCTCTTTACGAATTCTTACAGGATCTTAGTCACATTCATCCGACAAAAAATTGACAACTACAAATAACCAGACACCTACATTCAAGATAACATGGGGCTCAAAATGCAGTGTAACTAAATCTGCCCATGTTATTGCCTAACTCCCAAGAGCAACAGAGGCTGCACTTGAGTACTGTGCACACTTTCAACAAACTGACAATTTTGTTCAATCAATGCAACTTTCCAAATTTTGTCAGGCAGTTGCATCAGAATGTGGGTGAAGTCCACACAAACTAGAACCTTTACTTGCACTATTAATAAATAAAATTAAAAGGGTCTTGCATAATTAAGATTGCCAATTTTACAGCTTTAGTTTTCATGTACAGTAAAGAACATCATTTCCTTTGGTCAAAAAAGGTAAATTAATAAAACAGAAGTGAACTATTTTGGAAAATTTCATATTTTTCTTGAATTCCTCGTCAGCTGAAGAGCATTTGAAAACCAACAGAATGCAAGGATATTTGCTTTTCCTGGCATTCTAACCTACCCTGCCAATCATTCATTTAGCTATTGCTACTGCTTTCTTGTACCATTTTAATATATCCTCTCAAGTACCCTTTCTTTCAGTGGAGGACAATTCAGATTTTAAAAACATGATTCACATAAGACTTCTCTGAAGAGCTCCTTGTTCCAGACAAATCTCCAATTATCTGCCAATTTCCTTAATCCATGTGGAAATCTCCTTTACGAAGGAATGAATGAGGTCTACTATTCTGTAGAAAGTCAATATACAAAAAGTTTCAACTTGATTCAGAATCTCACTACAATTGACAGAAAGATGCAAGTGTTTTCTAAGAGCAGCTTTCTTAATTTTCTCTCAAAAGGATGGGTGTACATTTCTGCCAACAGATTCCTGATCTGAGTTTGTGCCATTAGTTTGCATATCACTGCAATTAGATTGCTCCCAGAAGCAACCAGAAACAAATCAGAAGCAGAGTCAGATTTAATCTTGGCATTTCCTTGCGCAGTGCAAGATGTCAAAATTCACATCAGGAAATGAGTTAAGGGTTGGACCACACAAGTCCAATTAAACTCAATTGTTCAAGCTTCAGTTGAACCCACTAAACTAGTTCCAGTGAATACTTAGATAAATCACTCAAAATATGCAACTGAAAATTGCAACCCCTTTTTCTGCATACTTGCTCTTTTACGCAGAGAAATAAAACTAAATGGCGACAGGCAAATCTGTGTTATTCATTCAGTGAATGTGGAGCATTGTTGGCTAGGCCAGCATTTATTGCCCATTCTTAGTTCTCTCATCTGCAGGATAATTACTTTCTTGAATTGCTGCTGTCCTTGAGGTACAAGGATACCCACAGTGATCTTTGGAAGGGAGCTCCGGTGATTTTGACCCAGAGCCAAGAGATGGAAATTTAGTAAGAAAGAATAGTATGCAGTTTGGATGGAATTTACACGTGGCAGTACTCCTGCACAATTGGCGCCCTTGTCCTACTAGATAGTAAACGTCAGCTGAAACATTTGAAAGCCTCAAAGCGTTCCCTACCCCTGAACCAAGAGCCCCAGGTCAAGTCCCACCTACTCCAGAGGTGTGTATTAACATCTCTGAACAGATAGATAAAAATCTACTGAGGAAAAGCTGCAGTCATTTCGTGGGGTTGCGGTGATTAATCAACACGTACATCTTTTGCCAAGATAAAGTCTCCAAAGTTTTACCAGACCAAAGCTGCTCTCTAATTAGAGAGGTGACTGTGAGGATTTAACCTGAGGGCCAGATGAAGAGAGAGGTCAAGAAGGACAGTCCTTAGTGAACCCATACTTGGGCATTATTCAGTGCAAACTAGCTGTCCAGCCAACTAAGTCAACCAACTACCCATGTACTAAGTATGGCTTCAAATCAACTAGTTTTTTCCTCCAGCTTCTGAGCAACTCTGGTTCAGTTAGGCATTACTGCACAGAGGTCAATTTGGGTTGTGTGGGCCTGCCTGAAATTGAAACTACAACAATATGCACAGCTACACATGGTATGGTTTAATAAGTCAGAATTAACCCATATAGAAGTCACCCTTTCACGTCAACTCTTATACCTGCTCAAGAGATTTGTTTTGAAGCAATATAATCCAAAATGGATCACCTTCAATTTGGTCAGTATTAACTGACAAATCGAGAGTAAATGAATAACAACGATGGTAACCATGACAGCAAGACAAACCATTTTATTCAAAAGTAATTATAGTCAGAGATTGGGGGAGGGGAACAAAATTTCACCAATGACTGAAAAATCTTACATAAAAGCTGCTTGCATGTTCCACTGCATTCAGATTTATCACTCACTGAAAACTACATACTTACAATATTTCAATGCACTTGCAAGCTGTCCAAAAAGTGAGTATCTCCCAATATACTCACTTCATAACAAACCTTTTAAGCATAATCAAGCAAAACCACTGATATCTTTGACAGAATTTATTTTGGTCTTTGACGCTGATCATTTCTATTAGTGATGGCAAATATAAAATGTGACCATTCTAAGTTCAGTTTATTTCTGGATTTAAATTGCAACTGGGAGTTGGTTGAGCAGTGAAATGAAGCTTCATCTGCCTGGAGAAAATGTGCTGTCCTGGCGGTTTTTCTTCTCGTCAAAATAAAACACAGATCTTAATATTTTTAAATTTGTATGAGATGGTAATTGAGAACAAGGCAGGCATTCACTGCCCATACACAACTTTGGATCCCCTCACTTAAGAATCTAACTCTACCTTGGAAATATTCAATGATAAAGCTATCACCAACCCCTGAAGGAGAGTTCCAAGTTGCACAACACTTGGGGAAAAAAAAGGGTCCACCTTTCCCAAAAATGGGAATGGCCTAAATTTTAAAAACAACCAGCTAATGGGCTCACCCAAAGATAAATTAAAAATTAAAAACATTCAGATATTTCAGGACTCTGGTCAGTTGCCCTAACAATATCAACATGGCTAATTAGTACACAGAACTCAACATGTGCAGCAGGACTCCCAGTCTTGTTGACTATCCAACCTCCTCACATGCATCTGAAAACCCAAGTGCATTGTGACCAAGCCAGAAGTGCCTTCAGAACCTTTCAAATGCGTGCCTCATGTCGTGATGCTTTGACTAAGGTAGATTTTGACTACAAGGATCATCACGTGGGCTGACAAGATCACCAAAGATCTAGAGTGTGAGCTGTACAACCTTCAGGATTCAAATCTCCCTAAGAAAAAAATGGTCAATTAGCTCAGTTGAGTGGAGAGCTGGTTAATGATGCAGAGTGATGCCAACAGTGCAAATTCAATCCCTGTACCAGCTGAGGTTACCATAAAAGCTCCTGTCTTCACAACCTTGGCCGCTCCTGAGATTTGGTGACCTTCAGATTAAACTCAACACCAGTCATCTATAATGACAGAGCAACTCTAAGGTCTTCTGGGACCGGAACGACTTTGTTGTTAGCTAAACTTTCTAAGCAAGAACATTGTACTTCCTGGACAAAATACTACGTGACTGTGGGCACTAAATCAGATAGGAGAAAGTGAGGACTGAAGATGCTGGAGATCAGAGCTGAAAGCGTGTTGCTGGAAAAGCGCAGGTCAGGCAGCACCCAAGGAACAGGAGAATCGACGTTTCGGGTATGAGCCCTTCTTCAGGAAAAATTCCTGAAGGATTCATGCCTGAAATATCAATTCTCCTGCTCCTTGGATGCTGCCTGACCACCTGCACTTTTCCACTAATCAGATAGACCACATTCACAAAATGTGAAAGAAAGCTTGCTGCAAAATTCAAGGCAATCCACCCAACACTTTTCTCTCCCAGTCAGACTTAAAATTTGCAAAGATATAATTTGCAACAATTATAATTACAGTACCTTTCATTATAAAAGACCACAGTTTAAAATGGAAAAGATCTGAGGGTATGTTTTGAGGAAATAGGATTTAAAAACTGACTTGAATGATCTATACATTAAGAGTTGCTTTGTCTGCCCAGGTTAATCAATTAATTTTTATTCTCAATAAGCAGCAGCTAGCTATTCTGTCAAACAAATTAGATTAGCATTTTCATGATGACTAGGTAGCACAGGAGTTGGCAAACTGCAACAACACATTTATCACACCAAATAATAAGCATGCTTGAATGTTGAATAAATAACAATTCAAAGATGATAGCATACTTTTCAATGTGCCTTCCTAAATACTTGTTGCAAGCACACAACTTGCAGGATGCCCAGAACTGCTATACTGGAGAACTGTACACACACCTCATACCATTCCAATAACATCACTTTTCTAATCTTCCCAAAGGGGACATGGTCACATTTTCCATACTGTATTCAATGTCAACTATCTGTTCACTCACCAACCTAAATTTCTTCGCAGATTCTTTTATGTTCACAGTACATCTAGCTGCCATACACCGTCCGTTCATCCAACACACTGACATCGGCTGTAGAGATCCTAAGATGCAAGGGCAGATGTAAACCATTCTGCCCATCAAGTTTGCTCAGCCATTCAACAACATTGTATCTGGTCTCAATCCTCAACACATTCCGGCTTTCCCACCATGCTCTGCAATTCCTTTACTCTATTAAAACGTCTCAGTCTTGAATATCCTGACTGAATCAACATTGACAGTTCTCTGCAGGAAACAATTCTATAGGTTTAGTACCCTTAGCCCCTCAGTTGTCTTAAGTGGGCAACCCCTCACAGAGTGCACCACATTCTCTCCACAACGACCCTGTCAAAAATGAGATCATAAGATCAACTTGCTTTCTTCTAATCTCCAAAAGAAAAAAGGTACAGCAACAACCATGCAACCACTCCTCTTAAGTTAATCCCTTCATACCTGGGATCAACCCAGGATACCTTCTTCAGATGCATCCAATGCATTTACTTAGGCACAGGAACCAAAGCTTGATACAATATTCCAGCCATGGCCTTGCAGTTTACCAAGACTTCCTGACTTTGATACTGCACTCACCTTAACAAAATATTGTTGAAGCTGAATGCCAACTTTTTGTGACTCAGGCACAAGGTCTCCCAAAACAGCACTCAACCATTTAATATTCAGCTTCTCTCTTCTTTTTGCCAAAGTCCACACCTCACATTTTCCCCAAACTATATTCCATCTATCAAGTACACGTGCATTTGTTTAACCAATCATCCTCACTTGTTGTCTTTCCAAACTATTTCTGTATCATCCATAAACAAGCATATAGTACAATAACTTCACTCATCCAAATCATTGATACACATTATAAATAACCGTGTCCCAGCACTGATCCCTGTGGCACTCAAGGACCAAACCAAACGCACTCAAAATATGTTAAGACAGCTTTAAAATAAGAAAATGGTCGGGTCTAGGCTAAGCGGCTGTTGCGTTCAGATACAAAATTAGATTAGTCAAATTACTCAACTTTAAGCAAAACACTATTTTCACACTGTCAAAACACAGACAAATGCTATAAAATGGCTGAACGAGAACTGTCAATGCTTAAAATAGATATTAACTACCACTAATTAACTGTTCCAATATAGTAACATGCCATAAACACACCCTTGTGAAAAGGCAAATGCAGTAAAATGGATAGTCTCCCTTGCAATTCTAGTAGCAAAAGAACGCCAGCTTTAAGCTGTAGCAGAGAGAGGAATAAGAGCTTCTGTTTCCAGCTTCAACATCGCAGCAATTACTGAAAGCTAAAACTAAAAATAAAAATCATGATTCTGTGGTCGCTTGACCACACCTAGTCAGGCTGCTTCCATAGTTCCAACTTTAAAAAAACCCAAAGCGTCAGAAACTGTTTATTGGTTGAGCAGACATCTCAGTACCTCTCTCAATTGTTCATTAAAGAAAAAAAAGGACAAAATACACCTCTTAAAACTATAGTATCATACACACATACCACCATTTACAGGTTGCCATCCTGAAAACATTCAGTGTGTAAGGTCAGTTTAACAAGGTGAGAAGTATTATGTGGAGCCAGTTAAGGTTAAAAATATTCATTGTGTAACAGTAGATGGCTTAATCTTTACTATTGACACTCGCTAATTGTATTGGTCACCCAATCAATTTGCATGTTGTCTTAGCTGGTTGCTCCTCCCTGTAAAATGACTATGCAAGAAGAAACTGTTGTTCAAGAGAGCAGACCGAGAACTCATGTCTCTGTGCACATGGACAATTATTCTCTCCCTCCATGGCCGGGAATAAAGATGAAAGAGTTAAAACTACACTATGTCTGAGCATTGTGCTTCGACTGAGGGGGGAAAACAGGATGACAATAAACCCAGCACCAATCCTGGTCATCAGCCTCCAGTCTGAAAGACAACCCTCCGCCACCACCCTCTGTCTAACTTAGAGACAGTTCTGCATCCAAATGGCTAGCTCTCCCTGTATTCCACATGTAACCCTGCTAACCAGTCTCCCATGGGGAACCTTGCCGAACGCTTTTCTGGAGTCCACGTAGATCATGCCCACCACTCTGCCCCCACCAATCCTCTTTGTGACTTCGTCAAAAAGTTAGTGAGATAGGATTCGCCATGCACAAAGTCTTGCTGACTATCCCTAATCAGTCCTTGCCTTTCCAAAATACATAGAAATCCTGTCCCTCAGGATTACCTCCAACTTGCCCACCACCAAAGTCAGACTCTCAGTCTACAGCTCTCTGGCTTTTCCTTGCCATCATTCTTAAATAGTAGCACCTTGTTAGCCAACTTCCAGTCTTCCAGCACCGAGACTGTGACTATAAATTATACAAATATCTCAGTAGAGGGCCCAGCAATCACTTCCCTAGCTTCCCACAGTTGTAGGATACACCTGATCTGGTCCTGGGGATTTATCCATCTTGATGAGTTTTAAGAAATCCAGCAGCACATCCTCTGTAACATGGACATTTTTCAAGAAGTCACCATCTATTTCCATGTCCGTCTCCACAGTAAACACTGATGCAAAATACTCATTTAGTATCTCCTCCACCTCATGTGGTCCCACACAGACTGCCTTACTGATCTTTGAGGAGCCCTATTTTGTCCCGGGTTACCCTTTTGTCCTTAATACATTCATAAAATCTCATTGGACTTTCCTTAATCCTATTTAAGGCCATAAGACATTGGCCTAATTTCAGCTCCTTTCAGCCCATTGAGTCCACTCCACCATTCAATCATGGCTGGTCAGCTTCTCATCCCCATTCTCCCAGTTTCTCCCCGTAGGTTCTTGAGTATCAAGAGCTATCTCAATCGTGTGTGGCAGTGAATTCATAGATTCACAACACTCAGGCTGAAGTTTTCCTAATCTTCATTCTAAAGGGTCTTTCCTTTACTCTAAGTCAATCCCATTAGGTCCTATTCTCTCTGACCAACGGAAACATCTTCCCAACATCGTCTGTGTACAGGCCATACAGCATTCTGTATGTTTCAATACATCACACCCCATTCTTCTATACTCCACTGAATACAGACCGAGTCCTCAGATGTTCTTCATACATTAAGCTTTTCATTCCTAGAACCATTCTTGTGAATCTCCTCAGAATACCCTAAGATATGGGGCCCAAACCTGCACACACTACTCCAATTTGTGGCCTGCCCAGAGGCTTATAGAGCCTCCTAAGCATATCCCTGCTTTTGTATTCAAGTCCTCTCAAAGTAAATACCATTGTTGCTTTTCCCTTACTAGCAACTGACTCAACTTGCAAGTTTGCCTCGAGAGAATCCTGGATGAAAACTCCCTGATCTCTTTGCACTTCAGACTTTTGAATTTTCTCCCCATTTAAAAAATAGTCTATGCCTCTATTCTTCCTATCAAAGTGCACAACCTCCCACTTTCCCATGTTGTACTTCATCTGTCACTTTCTTTTCCCCACTCTCTCCTGTCCAAATCCTTCTGCAGCCTCTCCGTCTCAATGCTACTTGCCCCTCTATGTATCTTTGAATCGATTGCTAATTTAGCTCGAATGCCCTCCGTTCCTTCATCTAGTTAATGTAGGAAGTGGAAAAATTGTGGTCCCAACACTCAGCCTTGCGGAACACCCACTCTCTGCTTTCTGCTGGACAGCCATTTCCTTTACTAACTACCAACACTGAGCCTTGCAGAACACCACTTGTCACTAGCTGTCATCCTGAGTAGGGACCTTCTATCTCCACTACCTTGTTTCTGCTGGACAGCCAAGCTTTTATCCATGCCAGCAACTTGGAACTGACTCCATGAGCCCTCATCTTAGGAAGCAACCTCCTGTGTGGCACGTTGTCAAAGGCCTTCTTGCCAAGTCTAGGCAGATAACATCCATTGGCTGTCCTTGGTCTAACCTGGTCATTACTTCCTAAAAGAATTCTAGCAGACTTGTCAGGCATGACCTTCCCTTGCGTACATTCGACACAGAGAGACAGAGACACACAGAGAGACAGAGACACACAGAGAGACAGAGACACACAGAGAGACAGAGACACACAGAGAGACAGAGACACACAGAGAGACAGAGACACACAGAGAGACAGAGACACACAGAGAGACAGAGACACACAGAGAGACAGAGACACACAGAGAGACAGAGACACACAGAGAGACAGAGACACACAGAGAGACAGAGACACACAGACCATCTGGTGCGTTCTGTGGTGGAACTGGTCCTCCTGGAAGCAGATGTGGAGGGATTAGAAATACGGGATAGCGTTTTTGCAGGTGGTTGGGTGGGTGGAGGTGTAATCCAGGTACTGTGGAAGTTGGTGGATTTGTAAAATGTCAATGTTGAATCGGCATCGTTGATGGATAAGTACAGGAGGGGGAAGGGAGGTGTCAGAGATAATCCAAGTGAATTTAAGGTCAAGATGGAATATGCTGAAGTTGATGAACTGTTTGACCTCCCTGTTATCATTTTCTAACACTATTTTAAAACTAACAGAATTATGGTTGCTGGCCCCAAAGTGCTCCCCCAGTGACACCTCAGTCATTTGCCCTTCCTTATTTCCCAAGAGTAGGTCAGGTTTTGCACCTTCTGCATCAGAAAATGTATACACACACCTAACAAACTCCTCTCCATCTAAACCCTTAACACGATGGCAGTGTCAGTTTATGCTTGGGAAGTTAAAATCCCTTATTACCACCCTGTTATTCTTACAGATAATTGTGATCTCTTTACAAATTTGTTTCTCAATTTTCTACTGACTACAGAAAGAGTCTAATCTATAATGCCAATAAAGGTGATCATGCCTTTCTTATTTCAGTTCCACCCAAATAACTTGTCTGAATGCACTCCCAGGAATATTCTCCCTAAAAACAGCTGTATTGATATCCCTTATCAAAAACGCCACTCCTCTTCTCTCGCCCTCACCTTTGTCCTTTCTATAGCATTTGTATCTTGGAGCCTTAAGCTGCCAGTCCCGCCCTGAGCCACGACGCTGTCATCGCTAGGATATCCCCAGTCCCATGATCCTAACCATGCCCAGAGTTCACCTGCCTTCCCTATTCGGCTCATGCAATGAAATAAATGCAGTTTAATTTATCCTTCCTACCTCGTTCTCTACTTTGTTCCTACCTGCTCTGACTATTTGACTTGCTCCTTTTCCCAACTGTACCAGTTTCAGACTTCTCGTTCCTCAGTATCTCCCTGATTTCTCACCATCAGCCACAGAAACTGTGGCTCTTACTAGGGAGTCCCCAATCACTTGGAATCTGACACAATCCTTATTGTATTAGAACCGGTTGTCTAGGTACCAGAAGTTTAGCTGCCCATGCTACATTCCCGAGAGTCATCACCCCCTACATTTTTTGAAATACAGCATACCTGAGATGGGGATAGTGCAGGAATCTCCTGTGGCTATCTGCCTCCCTCTCCTACCTTACCTGAAGGTAACCCATTTGCCTCACTATGTGGTTTTTCTCCCTTCCTATAATTGCCATTCATCACACCCCCTAGCTCCTGTAAGTTTCTCTAAATTGCTTCTAACTGCTGCTCCAACCGATCCATGTGATTTTATAGGATTTGCAACCAAACACACTTACTGCAGACATAAATCATCAGTAACAGGGAAACTCGCCCTAATCTCCAACATCCAACTAGAAGAGCACATTACTCTACAAAAGTCCATCGTTGCTCCTTAAAATGTACATACCCAGAAAATAGCAGTCTTAGAGCTCTAAACTACATTGCTCCAGGTTAACCTAATACCCATGTTTTTAAAGTTTTAAAAAAAGGGACACATTTCAATAAATCATAACCAAGAAGAGAACCCACTCTACTCAATTTTGCATATTTACAAAAGGCAGCAAGGTTACACAAACCATGCACTTAACTGATCTTGGAGGAACCTCTGTGGGAGAGCTCACAGCATGGGAGAAGCTGTGATTTTCACTTTGTTAATTTTTCTTCAACGCACTGATGTCCAGAAATACTTGAAGAAAGTCAGCAGCTGTGCAGATTCACTGTTGTATCAGACAGTGGAGATTTCTTTCTCTCTCTCACGTGGTCTCTGTTCTTGCCTCTCACCCTCCTTTTTTAAAGTGCCATTGTTTTGATCTTTTCTCCGCCAAAGTTCCAAACAATGCAGCAGCATATAAAACCTTAATTATAGCTCCTGAAATCAAGGAAATTAGCTCCAACACTTAAGATACCTAAAGAAAAAGAGCTCTTACAGCCACCATTTTTTCCTGTCCTTCATCTTGGATTACATGCGTAACAGAAAGACTTATTAAATTTATAACTACACAATTTACTTCAAACATACCTCTAGCTTGAGGACTATTTTAGCCAAAAATATTTTTCAACCCTTCAAAGCAAACTTTTGGTCTCTTGGTTCTGAATAGATGACCCTTAATTTCCTACAGTTAAACACAAGTAACACTAATTTCCTCTCCATCAAACTCACTATTCTAATTTAGGCTTCTTTCCTCAACCATTGCCTAGTTGAAGTTGTATTCTTTTGCAACCTCTGACTCCAAATTAAGTTTTCAACTTCACCAAATTACAAATCATTAATTCCTTCCACTTCTAGTTTCACCCCACTAACTCCACCTTGTTTCATCCCACCTACTACTGAAACACAGTTGGTGTCCATCACTTCCATTCTTGACAATTCAAATGCTCACTTAACTGACCAAGGACGCAGCTTCCAATCACTTGACCCAATACATTACTACCTGCATCCAACACTTAAAGTCACAACACAGCTATGGCTTTCGTAACTTCTCTTCCATTAATGTCATTAATTAAAACTCCTTTGACATCAGCAGCATGACTTCAGTTACCCATGACCCAAGCTCTGAAAATCATTCAAGCATTTTGCCCTTCCTTTGACTGCATTTACAACCTACTTTATCAAGTTTTAGTCAACTCTCCTAATATGTCCTAACCTCTGTCAATTTGCATCTTGCGCTTTATGAAATGCCTTGGGATATCATTCTGTATAAGAAGAGGGCACCAGATTTATATGATGTCGTTGGTGAATTGTAATCATTGCAATATTTGATTACTTATGTTCTCTACACAGAGGCTTAGTCCAACAAACAAATCCTCCTTTCCTAAAGAGCCTGCAAAATGTATAATACTGGACAATTCAGATACAACAGAACATCCAATTAACTAATCTTATAACTTGGTCTGACAAGTCTCAGACTGAAATCAGGAAAAAAAAAGACTGAAGAATGAAAAGAACACCACCTTACCTGACATATATAGTATAACACTGGGTACAAAATAATTTCAAGAACAACATGGACTACTTATAATAAACCTAACATTGTAATAAAATATGAACCATTGAGAGTTACCTAATGCTTGCAAGTGAAATTTATTGAATATTCAACACTTGGTAACTTTAATGTGGATTCTGCAGCAATTGTACATGAAATTGAAAAAACTCTGCCAGGGTACCTGAAATACACCTACTTTCCACAGGAATACAGCAAATTAAAAATGTAGCCGCCCAACAAGATAAGTCTACTGAAATTCAACCTAGACTCTAGAGAAACATTTTAGCACTTGGTGGTAAACACCATCTTAAAAGTAACTTCAGAAAATGAAGCAGCTTGTGTTGACTCACTTGTACGCTCTTAGTGATTCTCGCATGAATTGGATGTCTGAGCTCGAAGTATGAAGGACAGTCAATATTGTTTAGTGACAGCTAGCTGTACTATTTGCATTTAAATATCAAAGATTTATTAATAAATTGTTTGAAAGGAACAGATTTCTCAATCCAACACACACTATACATATCGGTTTGCACAGATTCATGAGCAAAAGACATAGTGGACTTAATTTTAAAAAGATTACAAGTCTGACATGATGCCATATAATATTCTATTTTGAAAATTTTACCTTCACTCCATGACCAACATCGTCCAACACTGTGTAGTCTATTGGCTTCCGAATGTATCTGACTGGCCTCTCAACACTGGCTGGTGCTATGATTTTGTGAGTTCTAGATGTGTTTTTGTTGGTGGTCAGAATACCTATTTCCCGACGAGCCACTTTTTCTTTATGGATGTCCACAGTCTAGTTTAGAGAGAGAGTAAAAAGTTAACATTCTAGTACTTCTATTAGTATTATGAATTTAACCAAACCATGCTAGTTCTGCACATTTTTCTCCTCTTTCTCCTCTGCATTTATAACCCACCTGATCCATATAAATATATTTAATGTTTTCATGTAAAATGTTGGCTTCATTGCAATCCACGAAACTAAGTAAAGCAGTTTGTGGCAAAAGCTGAAATAAAACATGCAGACTACTAATGCTAAGTGTAATATTTAGCAGAGCAGAACACACATTTAATCTGCAATTTTATTTGTTCGGTGCAGATTTTTAAAAATCTAAAACTAAATTTATGCATATTGGACAATTATCATTTCTTAACATAACCAAAGTAAAACAGTCAAATGTTGAACTACCCAGTGAATTTAGAAATTTTAGAATCAGATGCTTTTAAAATAATAATTTAAGTAATATTAGATCAGGAATTGCTGACTAAACCTCATTTTTCAAGTTAGAGAGCATCTTGTTGTTCAATTCAAGTCTGGATAAACAGGGACTGCTGTTAGACCCATAGAGAGGAGGTGATTGCTGGAAGTTGGTAAGTAAAGGATCTTAATCATTTCATAATTTTTTTAAAAGAACATTCAATAGATATCTGTTTCAACACAATTTCCCTTCTTTAGGCAGGAGTTTTCACTGGAAAAATAGTTGAAGTTGTATGATTAAAAATAGCAGCTGAAAAATTGTTCCATTTGAAACTGGGATCAACTAGAATGCCAGGCATACCTACAACCTTAAGTGTTCCTGTGTGGCAGTGGTAGTGTCCCTACCTCTGCCAGGAGGCACGGGTTTAGGTCACACCAGCTCCAGAGGTATGCAATAATATTTTTTAATTCAAGCTACTTAGAAATGTTTATATACAGGCAAATAGAATGCCAGAGATACAGTTAATGTTTTGAGCCTGGAAGATTTAACAAGTCTGGTATGGCTGCTCCAGCAAGACCTGCTGAGTTTCTCCAAGTGTTTCAGATTTCCAGAATCAAATGTATTTTGCTTTTATTTGTAAAGCCAGGCAGTTCAAGGTGACTTTGCATGTTGTACGGTTTTGAACAGAATGCTGGGAGTTTAGTAAGGAGAGGTAGTCCCTTACTCATGTTTCTTTTTCCTCAGCCTTTTCTCCCTCTGTAGTTTCATATTCCACTCAACAGGAAGCATCTAGCTGTTTGGTGATATCTGGCAAGTTGCTAAGGTCTAGATTAGATTACCTACAGTGTGGAAACAGGCCCTTCGGCCCAACAAGTCCACACCGACCCGCCGAAGCGCAACCCACCCATACCCCTACATATACCCCTTACCTAACACTACGGGCAATTTAGCATGGCCAATTCACCTGACCCGCACATCTTTGGACTGTGGGAGGAAACCGGAGCACCCGGAGGAAACCCACGCAGACACGGGGAGAACGTGCAAACTCCACACAGTCAGTCGCCTGAGGTGGGAATTGAACCCAGGTCCCTGGCGCTGTGAGGCAGCAGTGCTAACCACTGTGCCACCGTGCCGCCCGTGTCTATTCTAATCTTAAAACTTAAAATAACACAGGTCCCAATCAAAAAGGCTAATAAAATGTTAGGAAAACAAAAAATGAAGTAATTAAACAGCTTGTTAAAACAGAAGGAGAATAGCAAGACGAGTGATGGCAAGACAAGACAGCTGCAGCATATTAAAAACCCTGGATGTCTGTGAAGCCAGCTTGAACTGCAGACACTGACACCTCAGTTGGGCAGAACTTTCTGCTTAGAAGTACAACAGGTTTGAGATTCTTTCAGCATGTTTGGATGAGAGGGTACAGGCTAGTTAAGTTTACTGAACATAGAACTGTGGTACAGTAAGCAAAAGAATATAGTATTAGTTGAGAATTATATGGTGGGGAGGGGGGAAATTGACAATTTTGAGAAGATTCGTAGCTCAGGTTGCGGTTCTGGATGTGGGTTAGTTCGCTGAGCTGGAAGGTTCCTTTCCGGACATTTTGTCACCTTACTAGGCCTTCAGCAGGCCTCCAGGTGGGAGCCCCCCCCTCAGTCCCATAGTCTTGCTAGCTGGAACACAAACTTAGTCTTTAGTGCAGCTCCTTGACCAATCTAAAACACTCCGAAGACTCACACCACTCCATCCACTCCACCCAAGTATTCCTCAAGATCAAAAAGATAGAAGAGGATGGTTTCCTTTGGTGTAACAGCCCTGTTCACATCAAAACAACATTAACCTGGGCAAGGAAACACCGACTACACTATTAGAAGACCCAAAGACATATCGAACACCACTAACTTCATCAGCAAGGACAGTATTATCAAGCTAGTGGACCTATACCTTACCACCCACTTCATCTTCAACAACAAAATCTACAGACAAACCAACAGAACACTGATATCAGGGCTCTTAGCAGGGGCAATAATGCAGGGACTAACAAACAGCTCTGCCAACCATCAAACCCAAACTTTGGATCCGCTACGTGGATGACACCTTGGTCATCACTAAAGAAACAAAATTAAAGTGAAATCTTCAAGACCATCAATAATGCCCTTACTGGCCTAAGATTCACTAAAGAGGAGGGAAAAATAAACAAACTGCCATTCCTAGATGTTGCAGTAGAGCAAACCACCAATGGGGAACTTTAAACTAGCATCTACAGAAAAAAAAACACACACACCAAACATTGAACTCCAGAAGCAAATCACCCAACATCCACAAACGAAGCTGCATCAGAACATTATTCCAACGAGCCACCACACACTGCAGCACAGAGGAACTATGCAGAGCAGAAGAAAATCACCTCTACAGTGTACTCAAAAAGAATGGGTACCCAATGAACACAGTCCACAGATTTCTCAGCAACAAACCCAAACAAGCAGACAAAACATGTCAAGAAACCCTAACCACGCTCCCCTACATCAAAGGCATCTCAAAAATGACTGCCAGAGGACTCAGACCTCTTAGCATCATGGTGGCCCACAAAGCCACCGACACACTAAAACAGCAGCTAATGAACTTGAAAGACCCGATATAGACAACAAGCAAAACTACTGTCATTTACAAAATACCTTGCAAGGACTGTAACAAGCACTACATTGGACAAACGGGCAGAAAACTAGCCACCAGGATACATGAACATCGACTAGCCACCAAATGACATGACCCACTCTCACTAGTATCCTTACACACAGATGAGGAAGGACACCACTTCGATCGGACAACACATCCACCCTAGGACAAGCCAAACAGACATGCACGAGAATTCCTAGAAGCATGGCATTCCAACCAGAACTCTAACAGAGTTAGAACCCATCTACTACCCCCTGAGAAAAAGAACAGGAAATGACATCAACCCAAAGAAACCCAAACATAAATTGAAAGCAGGAATTATCAATAGTGTGCCACCTGGAGGCCCACTTAAGATGTTACATCTGGAAATGAACCTTCCAGCTTAGCGAGCAAACCTATATTCAGAATTGACCATCTTTACTGGCATTAGCTGCCCAGTGCTAGGATTCAGGATATCTGTTCACAGCTGGAGAGAAATTTGCAGTGGGAGTGACAGGATTCAGTTATCATGGTCTGTGTAAATAAGAATATAGATAGCCCAAGAGGGAAGGCGTCCAATCAAAAAGATAGAACCTCACTTTATAAATCACTAGATTATTACCAGAGCCACAAGCAAAGTGGCAAAAATAAAGATGATTCAAGACATGATTACACAGAGACTGGTGTGAGAGAAAGGAGTCCTGCTTTGCTGGAAATAAAGCTGGAGTAGTGGAATCTGGACAGGGGCCTCAATATTGAAAGATACACGAAAATTACCAAGAACAGGAAGCCAGCAAAAAAGGTGGAGACAAACTCAAAATTATGGCATGAGCACAACAGAAAGGATTGCCTAAGTTTATGAAACCAAACAGTAAAATAGCTTACAGAAAAATGAGAAATTATGAAGGAAAAGTACAGTAATATGAAATACAAAATAAATAATGGCTGGTCAGAAAACTGATAATCAAGGGGAATTTTAATTCTATGCATAGGCTGGGGGGAAAAAAACAAATCTGAAAGGCAAAGAAAACCTAGACGAGTTCATACAATACTTTTATATACAGGTTCTGAGAATATCATGTTCAAGAGCCAGCCAGAGAGCAAGCTATACGAGGCCTGGTATTGTACAAGGCAGTAGGATTAATTCAGGACCTCAAGTGAAGATGTGCCTAAGTTACAGCAATGTGATGGCAGTTTATATTCAGTTTGACAAATAGGGGAGAGAGTCAGAGACTAGCATTTTGAACTTAAAAGACAATAATGAGAGCCTGAAAGCAGAGTTAACTAAAGTGAACGGGCAAATTAAGTGGAGGGATAGGTCAAATATTCGGACAGCATTCTATCACATTAATTAAAATGTACAGTTCAGAATGCAAGTTTGCGTTCTCTTAGCACCATGCTGAAGTTGGACCTGAATAGTGTATTCACGTCTCTGGAAATGTAGGTTTCAAGCCAATAATTTTGGCTTAGATGACTGTGGCACTTTTAAAATCAAGTCTGACACCTTTTAAGAAGCTGTCCACAGAGCAGGCCAGCAGTTTTCCCCAACCTTAAAATGTTTTTCAGTAGATGGTTATGAACCACCTTTGCAATATTCTGCAATCCATGTTATGGTCCATGGCTTTTGACATTTAGATAAGTTTATATTCTGTTTCACCCTCTTCCATCAGGTATGAAAATACACACATTAACAGATTAAAGAACAGCTTCTTCCTTATTATCAGATTTTTGAATGGATCTCTCAAACATTAATTCTGATCTCTCTCTCTCTCTCTCTCTCTCTCTGCACTCTCTTCTGTTAATCTGATGCACTTTGCTTGGTACAATCTACGTATAGTACATAAAACACCACTTTTCATTGAATCTGAGTACGTGAGATAATGGTAAATCAATCTTGAAGTCCTCAGTCCTGTCTATTCAAGGATCGTCCATTCTATTTTTGGGAGAGTCAGACCAGGATTTGGGCTATCTGGCCACAATGTGTAGGCACGTCCACAATATTGTTCAGAAAGTAGTTTCAGGATTCTGTCAGCAATAAAGCAGTAGCAGTAAGGTTTCCAACTCAGTATAATGTAGGGCTTGGAGGGGGAAGTTACAAGTGATGGGTTCCATGGTCCACGAATCTACTGCCCTCATGCTTCTGGATGGTAGAGGTAGTGGGTTTGTAAATAATTTAGTGCTATTAGTTATCAAGGCAAGCTGCTGTAGTGTATCATGTAGATCTGCTACCATTTTCACTACGAGTGCACAAGGTGGTAGTTGGTATTGTCAAGCAGGTTTCTCAGTCCTTCACGTTATCAAGCTGTCAGTGTTGCTGAAGTCATACTACTTCAGGTAAATGAACAGTTTCTATCACACTCCTGACTTGTACCTTGTAGACCACGCCTTTGTATTGGTACAATATACCTAGTTATAGATTTCTCAGCCATGGAAACAAGCAAAATCTACCCAAATTGAGCAAATGCAGATCATGAGACATTATTCTATGGAATTGAAGAGCTAGACAGAATTGACTCAGCCTTGCATCACCAAATAAACCATTCATCAGAGATCAATCGAGCAAAAATCCCAGGATGTTGTCTCGCCAGAGCAATGCACAGCTCATTTACTTTTGTACTCCAGTCTCTTTCAATAAAAAACTAACATGCCACTAGTTCCCTTGCTTGCGATACCTCCATGTTAAATGTCTACTTGTAGAAGTAGAATTAAGTTAATTCCTCTAAACGTTTAGAAGTTAACACACCTTCTAAACTATTCTACTTTTATTGCCAAAAGTGAACATGCTTCCACATCATATTCAACCTGCCGTACTGCTGCCCACTTAACCAGTCTATATCTCTTCATAGGTTTCAGATCCTTCTCACATAATCAATTATGTTGATAACATGAAATATTTACTTTTTAATCCCCTCACTCAAAACACTTGTGGATTGAAGTGACCGATTCCCAGCATTGATAGCACTTCAAAAATTACAGATCACAAACTTGAAAATGGCTTACTTATCTCAACTCCGCTTCTTATCCTCCATGTCTGCTAATATAATCTTCATGATCCCTTTTATGGATTACCTTTTCTGGGGGTATGACAACTGTCTTTTGACTTTTAGAGTACACCTTCTGGTTTCCCCTCATCTACCCAACTAGTTATACCCTCAATGCTAATGTGTTTCAACCACAATTACCTTTTTGTAAAAATCACAGTGCCTGATCATGCTATCAACGTTCCAATGGCATAAAAAACTTGACATCCCCATAACTGAAGACACTTAATAGCAGTGCACTGGAAATGACTGCCATTTTAATAATTCAGCCCTTAGTCACAAGTAAAAATAAAAGCCAAAACTAGCATTTTTAAAGAAAATTTGTTTTTCACTGCAAGGTGATTTTGTGCACTGTACAAAATGTTTACAATCAGGAGTAAAGATTTTACCTTGGCTTTTCTGTAGATCAAAGAATAACTTGACTATTCCCGTTCTAATAAGGTTATCAGCATTTCTCAATTAACAGATTCAGGCAAAGTCTGATGGAACCAAGACTATTGTTCATCAGAGAAATTTTAAGGATTAATCTTTGACTAATTCCCATCAACTTATTTCCTGTACTAGATCTGTAGCAAATTCTAGTTGTGCACCTATAGAAATATGTTGCTAACTTTACACCCGAGAGTAAAATGATCATACATAGGGTAGAAAACCCATGATATGGTAGTGACAATTTCTGTAACTGTAAAAGTGTGTTTGGGGGGGGGGAGAAAGAGAGAGAATGGTTAAGTCTTAAGAGTGCTGATAATTTTATTATTAGGATGGTATTTGAACCTCTTACTATTTTAAGGTGTGACTATGCAGCTGTGGTTTCAACGGTGCTTCCTCTGCCTCCCTTTCAAAACTACTGTCAACATGTTAACTACTAACTGCAAAACTTGCAACATATGCTGTGTTGAACAATTTCAAGACAACTACTCATGCATTTTGTTGCCTATTTAAATTTAAACACGTAAAACCAAAACGAAGAGCACATGGTCCCAATTTGAATTTTTAGTGCTCAGCTGAAAATGGTACCATACCTCAATCTCTCGATTATCCCTACTGAGAACACCCTGCACTGGTTAAACAAATGCAGGATGAGCCAAGCCCACAAACAGTCCCATGATAAACAACCTGTTAGCAAAAACACCAGCAATGCACCACACCCAAGTTCCGAGACAAATGTTTTGCTCAACTAACTGCTGGACCAGCTGTCCAAGAATAGACCCAGTACCGTATTAATCAAATTTTCCCCCCAACTTAGCCTAACTCAAAAGAAATATAATCACACTAGTTCACATATTGCACACCTTATGGCTTATAGCAGAATTTAGGTACTTAAAGGACAATAATTAATTACACTTAAAATGAAGATAGTTCCCTCCCTGTAGTTCTTGGAATTTCTCCACAGCTATCAAGGTTTCTATTTTCTGGCCATCCCTTCCACCCTCCATATTAAAATTCAACTGAGATTAAATATGAAGTATCATTCAACCCTAAAAATTCAAATTCTGATGTCAGATACTTCAAAAGGGTAATACTTCACAAGTAATCAGACAAGGATTTAAAACTGAAAGGAAAGTAGGATTGGAAAGGTAGCCTGTGCTCTTTTATTTGAAAGGCCCAGAATTCGATAGCATGCGTTCAAGGATACCAAAAAGGAATTTGAAAAAGATGGTGATATCTACAAGTTTTCCAAAACTTGGGTAAGCTAAAAAACTGACTAGTGACATATGTCGCACTCTTGTTCAAAAACAGTTATCATGTTAAGCCCAGCAACTTTTAGATCAGTTGGCTTAACATCGCTGGTGGAAAAGCTTTTCGAACAAGTTTGGAACAAAATTAGAAGATGCTGTGCTAACAATGACCAATTAAGTGAACAGATTTGACATGGCCAAACAACCCACCCTCCCATCCTGCACTTTCCCCTGCCACTGCAGGAACTGTAAAACCTGCACCCACACCTCTTCCCTCACCTCTATCCAAGGCCCTAAAGGAGCCTTCCACATCCCAAAGTTTTACCTGCACATCCACTAATATCATTTATTGTATCCGTTGCTCCTTTACAATGGGGAGACTGGGCGTCTCCTAGCAGACCGCTTTAGGGAACATCGCCAGGACACCCGCACCAATCAACCACACCGCCCAGTGGCCCAACATTTCAACTCCCCCTCCCACTCTGCCGAGGACATGGAGGCCCTGGGCCTCCTTCACTGCCGCTCCCTCACCCACCAGATGCCTGGAGGAAGAACGCCGCATCTTCCGCCTCTGAACACTCCAACCCCAGGGCATCAATGTGGACTTCAACAGTTTCCTCATTTCCCCTCCCCCACCTCACCCTAGTTCCAAACTTCCAGCTCAGCACTGTCCCCTTGATTTGTCCTACCTGCCTATCTGCTTTTCCACCTATCCACTCCACCCTCTCCTCCCTGACCTATCAATCACCTTCATCCCCTCCCCGACTCACCCATTGTACTCTATGCTACTTTCTCCCCATCCTCCTCGAGCTTATCTCTCCACGCTTCAGGCTCACTGCCTTTATTCCTGATGAAGGGTTTTTGCCCGAAACGTCGATTTCGCTGCATTTTGGATACTGCCTAAACTGCTGTGCTCTTCCAGCACCACTAATCCAGAACACAAAATAAGTGTCAGGAGTGGGCCATTTGGCCTCTCCAATCTGCTCTGCCATTCAAGAAGGTTTGATTAATTGGACTGTGACATCAACTTCATATTCCTACCTTTTTCCCCCAAACGGCCTGTGTTAGTCACGAATCTATACCTATCTAAAAAAAAATTAAAATCACTACCTGTCCTAATCTCTGAAGACTCAAATTTGAGTGAAGAAAAAAAACTTAAATAGAAGGCCATTTACTTGTAAACTTAGTTCTGGTTGTCATGATTTGGAGGTGCCAGTGTTGGACTGGGTTGTACAAAGTTAAAAATCACAACACCAGGTTATAGTCCCACAGGTTTATTTGGAAGCACTAGCTTTTGGAGCGCTGCTCCTTCATGAGTTGTGGAGTAGAAGATTCTAAAACACAAATTTGAGTGAAAAAAGTTACCTTGTCATTTAAGTTTAGTGTGATGCAACTGAAATTATATCCTGAAAAAGACCTGTTAAGTCTCATTTTTTAGAATGACCACGTTGGTTTCAGTCCTTTCATATGTAAATCTCAGAACTTTGTTAGAAGTTATACTCTCAAGTGAGCTTTAAACAATAGGTGCCAAGCCAACTCAAAGCACTGAAGGTGGGAGGTTAAAAAGTTTGTCTGTCTGTGCCTCAATGTTCGGTCTGGTTCTATTTCTAACAAAGGGTTTACAGAATCTTACATTGGACGATAACCTGGTTGAAAATTTTTAAACTTAGTTCTGGTTGTTTCCATAAAGGGTAACATCCACTAATTATTCACCCTATCAATTCATCTAAGAACCTTGTATGTCTCAAATATTTTGTCCATATATTTTGTCAAATTTTCAACGAAACATTTAAGTAACTTGCTTGAGGCTTTTTAATGAAGTAACAGTGCTTCAGAGTCATGCTGTTGATAGCACATATGTGGACTTGAAAAAGATGCTTGATTTTTTAAAAATCCACACAGACTTGCTAGCACTGTTAGAGCTCATGAGATAAAAGAACAGTAGCATCATTAGTATGTAGCTGGTTGAGTGATAGGAAACAGTAAAAATGTAAACAAACAATGAAATAATTATTCTTAGGATTAGAGGAAATTTTGTAGTTAGACATCATGCCACATGACATGGGTGGCACAGTGGCTCAATGGTTAGCACTGCTGCCTCAGTGTTAGGAACCCAAGTTTGATTCCAGTCTCAGGTGACTGTGTGGAGTTTGCACATTCTCCCAGTGTCTGGATGGAGTTCCTCAGATGGGCCCAGATTCCACTGTTCACAGGTTACAGGTTAGGTAAATTGGTCATGCTAAATTGCTCCATTGTAGTCAGAAACAAGCAGATCAAGTGGGTTAGCCATGGCAAATGCAGGTTGTGGGAATAGGCTCAGGGCGAGGTCTGGGTGGGATGCACTTCAGAAGGTCAGTGCAGACTCTATAGGCCAAATAAACTCTTTCTTCACTACTGGATTCCATGATACTTAGTCACCTTAATAACACGTGACTGTTCTTTAACACCACTCTTGCCCTGTCAGTGACTACAAGGTTAACAAAGTGTCAGGAAGATTATAGTGAAGATAGAACACCACGGCCTCAAGCTCTGCAGCATATCTATGGTCTCCATCTCTCTCCAGTTCAATTGTCCATGAGGTTAAATCAGATTAGTGGGCGGCACAGTGGCACAGTGGTTAGCACTGTTGCCTCACAGCGCCTGAGACCCGGGTTCAATTCCCGACTCAGGCGACTGACTATGTGGAGTTTGCATGTTCTCCCCGTGTCTGCGTGGGTTTCCTCCGGGTGCTCCGGTTTCCTCCCACAGTCCAAAGATGTGCGGGTCAGGTGAATTGGCCACGCTAAATTGCCCATAGTGTTAGGTAAGGGGTAAGTGTAGGGGAATGGGTGGGTTGCGCTTCGGCGGGTCGGTGTGGACTTGTTGGGCCGAAGGGCCTGTTTTCACACTGTAAGTAATCTAATCTAATCTAATCACGTGCAATCATGGATGTTAAAATTTAACCCAGATTTGAGATTCTGAACACAGCTGATTCATTAAGGCCACTTATCTCTACCTTCATGTCAGTTGTGTTCTCTCTCTCCGCCTCAGCTTATCGATTGGTGAAACCTTTAACTATGATCTCTAGACTTCACTATTCCAAACCATACTTAGCCATTCCTCATTAAACTTATTTGAAAAACTCTGCATAAGCTTACTTACAACACATTGCACTTACCCATCATTTACACTCAGTGACCTTGCTGACTCACATGTAAGCAATATTTCACAAATTTCCATCCACATTTTCAAAAACTGCCACAATAACTCCTTTCTATTTTTCTCCAGCTAACAAACCTGAAGTTACCTTCATTCATCTAACTAAAACCACTTCACCATGCCCAACTTTGGAGTGCTCCACCATTGGTGGTTGTTGTCAGCCCTCTTGGCAGACATTTCATTCCCTTCAACTCTCCCAAAAATCAACTCCGACCAAAAAATTTTGGCTACTTAGAATATCACTTTGTAGTTCAGCATAAAATGTTGTCTCAAAACTGAATATTTTTGGACTTTTTATTTTAAAAAAAGGCATTCTATAAATACAAGTTATAATTCTGAAATAGATGATTTGATACTTGCCCAGAATGACCATCTGGCACAGTTCTTCCCTTTCTCTCAAAATGACCATGATGATTGTTTAGGATGAAGGGCTTGTCACATGAAGAGCAGTTGAGGACTATACTCTTATGTTTAGAAGGATTGTGGGGTGATCTCATTGTGAATTTTATGTTCAGTTAAGTTTTAGTCATGCAGTATAGAAACAGGCCCTTTGATCCAACACATTCACGCCGACCAGACATCCCAATCTGACCTAGTCCCATTTTGCAGCATTCGGCCCATCTCCCTTGAAACCCTTCCTATTCATTTACCCACCTGGGTGCCTTTTAAAATCTTGCATTTGTACCCACCCCCACCACTTCCTCTGCCAGTTACACACATGCACCACTGTTTGCATGAAGTAGTTGCCCTTCAGTTTCTTTTTTACATCTTTCCCCTCTCACCTAGACCTAGGCCCTCTAATTGTGGACACCCCACCCTAGGAAAAAGACCTTGGCTATTCAACCTAACCATGCACTTGATTATTTTATAAAAACTTTTATGACACCCCTCTGTCTCTGACATGCCAAGGGAAAAAAAACCTCAATCTACTCAGCCTCTCCCTATCATTCAAACCCTCCAGTCCTGGCAACATCCTTATATAGCTTTCCTGAACCCCCTCAATCTTAACAGCAGCCTTCATACAGAAAGGCAACCAGAACTGAACACAGTAGCTGAGGAGAGTAACTAGGGAGAGAATAGGGCCCTCAAAGATCAGCAAGGCAGCCTTTGTGTGGAGCCACAGAAAATGGGGGAGATACAAAATGAATATTATGCATCAGTATTTACTGTGGAAAAGAATATGGAAGATATAGACTGTAGGGAAATAGACGGTGACATCTTGAAAAAATGTTGTGGTTCTGTTCACCAAGCTGGGAATGTGTGTTGTAGACGTTTCGTCCCGTTTAGGTGACATCCCCAGTGCTTGGGAGCCTCCTGTGAAGCACTTGTGATGTTTCCTTCGGCATTAATAGTGATTTGTATCTGCCGCTTCTGGTTGCCAGTTCCAGCTGTCCGCTGCAGTGGCCGGTATACTGGGTCCAGGTCGATGTGCTTATTGATTGAATCTGTGGATGAGTGCCATGCCTCTAGGAATTCCCTGGCTGTTCTGTTTGGCTTGTCCTATAATAGTAGTATTGTCCCAGTCGAATTCATGTTGCTTGTCACCTGCGTGTGTGGCTACTAAGGATAGCTGCTCGTGTCGTTTCGTGGCTAGTTGGTGTTCATGGATGCGGATCATTAGCTGTCTTCCTAGACAGCAGACTTCCTAGCAGCACTAGAATGCACACTCAAACAAACAATGGACTGACAGAAGAGACAACAGTGAGACAAAAGTATCGTACCCCTGATAACAAGGAAAAGACAAACACATAACCTCAACACCAAAGAGAGGGAAGCACTAAAAATCACTAAGAAATGATAAGAACATAATCATACTACCAGCAGACAAAGGCAGAATGACGGTCATCCTGGACAAAGCAGACAACATCCAAAAAGCACAACTACTAGCAGATACCAACACCTACCAACAAAAGAGGGAGTTTGACCCCATCCCACAGCTGACCAATAGGATAAACAACATACTAAGGAACCTACAAAAAAAAAGACATAACCAGGTTTGACCTACAGAGAATGAAAAATGAAAGCAACACTCCCCCCCGCTCCCCCCCAACCCAGATTCTATGGACTACCTAAAGTGCACAGACAGACAACAAGACAGGGAACCTATCAACAAAGACTGCATATTCAAACTACTGGACATGCATCTCACAACACACTTCACATTCAACAACCAAATATATGAACAAATCAACAGCACACCCATGGGCTCATAACAGAAGCAGTAATGCAAAGGTTAGAACAAAAAGTCTCACCGCAAATTCAACGCAAACTCTGGGTCAGATATGTGGATGATACCTTTGTAATCATTAAAAACAAATAGAGAACACACACCAGATCATCAACGTCATACTCACATGAATCCGATTCACTAGAGAGAGGGAGGAAGGAAAAGACAACCAACTCCCATTCCTAGATGTGATGGTACAGAGAACACCGAACTGAGAATTCGCCACAAAAGGTATACAGGAAAGCCACACACACACAGACCAAGTCCTAAACTACGAAAGCAACTACCCCAACAACACAAAAGAGGTTGCATCAAGACACTGTTGAAAAAAAGGGCCACAACACACTGCAATACACCAAAAAGAGGAAGAACACCTATACAATGTATTCGCCAAAAACGGATACCCCCACAATTTCATCAACAGATGCCTAAGGGAAAGACAACAGAATGAGGACAGGCCACAACCCAAAGCACTAGCCACACCACCATACATCAAAAGCATTTCTGAACTGACAGCCGGACTGCTGCGACCACTAGGACTCAACAGGACACAAACCAATAGCCACTCTCAGACAACAACTCACCAGGACAAAGGATCCGATACTCAGCATGAGCAAAACCTATGTAGTGTACAAAATCCCATGCAAGGACTGCATAAAACACGACATAGGACAAATAGGAAGACAGCTAACGATCCGCATCCATGAACACCAGCTAGCCATGAAACAACATGACCAGCTATCCTTAGTAGCCACATACGCAGATGACAAGCAACATGAATTCGACTGGGACAATACTACTGTTTGGCTTGTCCTATAAAATAGAACAGCCAGGGAATTCCTAGAGGCATAATTCAGATAAATGTGAGGTGCTGCATTTTGGGAAAGCAAATCTTAGCAGGACTTATATTCTTAATGGTAAGGTCCTAGGGAGTGTTCTGAACAAAGAGACCTTGGAGTGCAGGTTCATAGCTCCTTGAAAGTGGAGTCACAGGTAGATAGGATTGTGAAGGCAGCATTTGGTGTGCTTTCCTTTACTGGTCAGAGTATTGAGTACAGGAGTTGGGAGGTCATGCTGCAGCTATACAGGACATTGGTAAGGCCACTGCTGGAATATTGCATGCAATTCTGGTCTCCTTCCTATCAGAAAGATGTTGTGAAACTTGAAAGGGTTCAGAAAAGATTTACAAGGATGTTGCCAGGGTTGGAGGATCTGAATTACAGGGAGAGATTGAACAGGCTGGGAGTGTTTTCTCTGGAGCGTCAGAGGCTGAGGGGTGACCTTATGGAGGTTTACAAAATTATGAGGGGCATGGATAGGATAAATAGACAAAGTCTTTTCCCTGGGATTGGGGAATCCAGAACTAGAGGGCATAGGTTGAGGGTGAGAGGGCAAAGATATAAAAGAGACCCAAGGGGCAACATTTTCACACAGAGGGTAGTACGTATATGGAATGAGCTGCCAGAGGATATGGTCGAGGCTGGTACAATTGCAACATTTAAGATGCATTTGGATGGATTTATGATTAGGAAGGGTTTGGAGGAGTATGGGTCAGGTGCTGGCAGGTGGGAATAGATTGGGTTGGGATATCTGGTCAGCATGGACGGGTTGGACCGAAGGCTCTGTTTCCAAGCTGTACATCTCTATGACTATAAGTGGTCTCACCAAATGTCTTAACTTAGCAACATTGAGGAAAGGTCAGAGAATTGTAGACCAGTGAGCCTTAGTTTAGTGATGGGTAAGTTTTGGAAGGAGATCCTGAGGGAGCTGGTGTGCTTCAGAATCCAAGCAACAACTAGCTGAAAAGGTGTTGGTCAATGTACAGTTCACAATCTGAGCTATCCAGAGCCTGACTGACTAGGTACTCAGCCCAGATGCCTCAAGTGAAATCTAGGTGGGTCAAGCATGTGGTGGACTTCCAGATAAACTGACCCCTCTCTGTGTAGAACTGAAAATCAGCCCCACAAGGTAACTGAGAAGGAAGAGCACTTTTTTACCCATCGATAGTCATTGCAACAAACATTCTTCCCAATTTTCAAGTAATGACAGGAGACCCTGAACATCCAACTGAACAGGAAGAGGTCTGGATCTACTTGAGCATTGTATTCAAGTGTCATTTGCAGGTAAATCCTTCAGTTGAATTTGAATTTCAAAAAAAAACAGGCACCAGAGTACAGAGTACTGAACCATTCATTCCATTGTAAAGTTAGGAGCAATTTTATTAAAAATCAGTAACTTTACCAGCAGGATAAAAGTTGCACATAAAAGTAATGTAAGGGTTATCGAGTTTTGGAATTACACACTATTGTCTGGAAAACCGGTAGCAGTTTGCATAACTTCATGCCATTGAATAAGCAGTTATCTTTTCTTTTGAACATGGTTCAATTACAACCTTTAATAGCCATTTAGATGGGTGTATGAATAGGAAGGGTTTAGAGGGATAATGGCAAACAGAATAGATTAACTCTGTCAGCATGGACAAGTTGAACCTAAAGTATCTGTTTCCATGCTGTACATCTCTATGACTCGATATACCATTTCATGAAAAAAGAAAATGTATGCCAGACATGATGTCAAGTAATGTAGACTAAGCTATTTTAAATTCAAATCTAAAACCAACTGATGCTTTCTAAATATCCACAACCGCTAACCACATGCCCTGTACCAATCTACACTGGTAAAGATTATGAGCATATAACAAGAACCCCCAAAATACATTCCACCAGTTAGAGACTAAGAGCAGCTCGTGTATTTCAACCTTACTACATATTATCCAAACAAGACAACCAAAACCTTAGTAAAATCTAACTGTAGCCCAACAGTCATTTCTCAAAAAAAAAATCAACTGCCAAGCAAAATACAACACTATGGTCTAGTTCTAGGTCATCCAGTCATCGAGATGCACAGCACGGAAACAGACCCTTCGGTCCAACTCATTCACGCCGACTGATAGGTCTATGATTTTATCCACTGTTAGCGATACTTCAAACAAGATCTAGAAAAATTATAAAATTTACAGAGTCAAATACTTCAGCCACTACCAGTAAACACTGCTGTCTAGCTTTTAAAGTATTAAAACTCAAATAACACAGTCACTTCATAAAATTACTTTAGCTGAGTGGAAAATGAAGAACTAGACAATTTAATGCTACTACATTCAACTTCAATTGGAATCCTAATGGCATCAGTTCCAGAGCGGTTTTAGAACAGTATTATAATGTGACACCTAATTAAACTCCACTTTAATACTAATTCGAGGGCAGGTACACTAAGAGCAGCTGTGGTCCTGTACAAACATCTTTTTGTACAAGCAAATGCCAGTTTCCTTTAGTGAATCGTTTTGAAGAAACAGACTACCTTGGCTGTGTGGTTAATGAAACAATGGTACAACCAACTAGAAAGACCAATTGAGATAAAAGCTAAAAAGATTGTTTGGTAGACAAAATTAAAGGGTACAATGGTGGGGGAGTGGGTTGGTGATGCTGAACATACTGGAATGAATTGAGAACTGGTTACTGTTAAAAAGGTCGTAAGAATGAATGGACTCATTTTCAGGTTGGCAGGTTGTGATCAGCGTGTACCTCAAGGGGTAGAGCAAAGTCCCAGTTCTTCACAACCATTTCAATTATTTCCATCATTTGAATTTAGGAATTAAAGTGAATAGTTCCAAGTGAGGGATAATGCAAGTTACTTTAGTTGGATTGTCTAGAACCAGAACAGAAAGCTGGACAATTTAAACAACATTTAGGACTCAGACAGGCATAAATTTCTTAACTGTACTGAATCTTTGGAATTCTCTGGGCCAGAGAATTACTAATCATTAATTCTGTTCACGACAGAGATTGATAAATGTCTACATGTTAAAATCATCAAGGCATACAGGGATATTGAAGGAAAAATGGTACTTAAACTTGAAGTGGCAGGGGGAAGGATCCACTTGTTATGGCTCTATGTACAGTGGCTTAAGCAGAATTGGGTAAGATTAGGAATCAACAGTGGTTCTGCAGAGCCAGTGCTAACAGCAAGATGCTCGTGGATTAGAAGTAGCTCGAGAAGGTTTACAAGACTATAATAGAGTAAGTTGTCCAGCATGGAAACAGATACTTCAGTGCAACTCATTGATGCAAATCAAATGTCCCACATTAATCTAGTCCCATTTGTCAGCATTTGACCCATACCCCTTTTAACATTTATAATCGTAACAGTCTCTACCACTTCCTCTCACAGCTTCTCACACATTCACCACCTTCAGAGTGAAAACATTGCCGCTTATGTCCCTTTCAGATTTTTCCTCTCGCACCTTAAATCTATGTCTTCTAGTTCTGGACTCACCTAAGCTAGGGAAAAGGCCTTAGCTATTTACTTTATCCATGCCCCTCATGACTTCATAAACCTCTACAAAATATCACCCCTCAGCTTCTGACAGGAGAAGGAAAATATCCACAGCCTATTCAGCCTCTCCCCATGGGTAAAAACGCTCCAACCCTCGCAATATCCCTGCAAGTCTTTTCTGAAACCTTTCATGTTCCACAACATCTTTCCTATAGCAGGGAGACCAGAAGTGCACGCAATATTCCAACAGTGGCCTAAGCAATGTCCTTCACAGCTGCAACATGACCTCCCAACTCCTGTACTCAATACTCTGACCAATAAAGGAAAGCATACCAAATGCCTTCTTCACTACCCAGTCTCCCTGTGTCTTCATCTTAAAAAGTAGTATGAACCTATACCTCAAGACTTCTTTTTTTGTTCGACAACACTCCCCAAGACCTCATCATCAAGTGTATATGCCCTGCCCCTATGTGCCTTGGCAAAATACAGCACCTCCCATTTAGAGTTAGATGTACAGCATGGAAACAGACCCTTCGGTCCAACTCGTCCATGCCGACCAGATATCCCAACCCAATCCAGTCCCACCTGCTAGCACCCGGCCCATATCCCTCTAAACTCTTCCTATTCATATACCCATCTAGCTGCCTTTTAAATATTGCAATTATACTCGCCTCCACCACTTCCTCTGGCAGCCCATTCTATACATGTCCCACTGTGCATGTAGAATTTGCCCCTTGGGGTCTCTTCTATATCTTTCCGATCTTATCCTAAACCTATGCCCTCTAGCTCATGACTCCCCCACCCCAGGGAAGAGACTTTGTCCTTGCCCCTTATGATTTTATGAACTTCTATCAAGGTCACTCCTCAGCCTCCAACACTCCAGAAAAATCAGCCCTAACCTATTCAACCTTTCCCTGTAGACCAAATCCGTGTAAATCTTTTCTGAACTAAACACCACCTGCCATTCCTCAGTTCGTTGACCCATCTGATCAAGGCACCGTTGTTCTTTGAGGCAACCTTTGTTGTGCACTACAGCTCCAAATTGAGCATCTGTAAACTTACTGACCAGTCTTCCTGTATCCACATCCAAAAGCATTTACTTAAAACATCTTCTACCTTCCAGCCAAATTTTCTTTCAGCAATCACTAGAATTAGGGAGGGTCCCAGAGGACTGGAAAAATTGCTAAAGTAACACCCTGTTTAAAAAGGAAGTAAGGCAGAAAATGGACAATTACAGACCAATTAGCTGAAGCTTGGCTGTGGGTAAAATCCTGGAATCCATCGTAAAGGATGAGATTTCTGAATGCTTGAAAATGTACGGCAAAATAGGGCAAAGTCAGCATGGTCTCATCAAGGGAAGATCATGCCTGACAAGTCTGCTAGAATTCTTTTAGGAAGTAATGACCAGGTTAGACCAAGGACAGCCAATGGATGTTATCTGCCTGGACTTGGCAAGAAGGCCTTTGACAATGTGCCATACAGGAGTTACTTCCTAAGATGAGGGCTCATGGAGTCAGTTCCAAGTTGCTGGCATGGATAAAAGCTTGGCTGTCCAGCAGAAACAAGATAGTGGGAATAGAAGGTCTCTACTCAGGATGACAGCCAGTGACAAGTGGTGTTCTGCAAGGCTCAGTGTTGGTAGTTAAAGGAAATGGCTGTCCAGCAGAAAGCAGAGAGTGGGTGTTCCGCAAGGCTGAGTGTTGGGACCACAATTTTTCCACTTCCTACATTAACTAGATGAAGGAACGGAGGGCATTCGAGCTAAATTAGCAAACAATTCAAAAGATACATAGAGGGGCAGGTAGCATTGAGACGGAGAGGCTGCAGAAGGATTTGGACAGGAGAGAGTGGGGAAAAGAAAGTGACAGATGAAGTACAACATGGGAAAGTGGGAGGTTGTGCACTTTGATAGGAAGAATAGAGGCATAGACTATTTTTTAAATGGGGAGAAAATTCAAAAGTCTGAAGTGCAAAGAGATCAGGGAGTTTTCATCCAGGATTCTCTCGAGGCAAACTTGCAAGTTGAGTCAGTAGCTAGTAAGGGAAAAGCAACAATGGTATTTACTTTGAGAGGACTTGAATACAAAAGCAGGGATATGCTTAGGAGGCTCTATAAGCCTCTGGGCAGGCCACAAATTGGAGTAGTGTGTGCAGGTTTGAGCCCCATATCTCAGGAGGGTATTCTGAGGAGATTCACAAGAATGGTTCTAGGAATGAAAAGCTTAATGTATGAGGAACATTCGAGGACTCGAGGTTTATACTTGGAGTTTAGAATGACTATGGGTGATCTACTTGAAACAGACAGAACACTGAATGACTTGGACAGTAGATGTTGGCACGAGGTTTCTATTGATAGTAGAGGCTAGGACCAAAGGGAAGACCTTTTAGAATGGAGAGGAGGAGAAACATCTTCAGCCAGAGAGTGTGGCAAATCTATGGAACTCACTGCCATGGAGCCTGTGGAGGCCAAGTCATTGAGTATATTTAACTCTGAGATAGGTAGGTTCTTGACTGTAAAGGGGACCAAAGGTTACAGGGAGATAGTGGAAGAATGGGGATAAGCAACCTATCAGTCATGATTGAATGGCGGAGCGGACCCGATGGGCTGACTGGCCTATATTTTCCTATTCTTCTGTTCTTATTCAAATGGCTAGCTCTCCCTGGATTCCATGTGATCTAACCATGCAGAACCTCGAACACCTTGCTGAAATTCAAATACACAACAATCAACAGCTCTGCCATCAAATTTTTTTTTGTCACTTGTTCAAAAAAAACTCAAAGTTAATGAGAAATGATTTCCCACCCACAAAGCCACATTAACTATTCATAAATCGGTCCTGGAATCTGAAATGGGTATATTGCCTAAAGGAAAAGCTTATCAGGCTATATAAGTCTCCTGTGGCATTCAGAAGAGTTCAAGGTGATCTAAGTGAAACACAAGAGATCCTGAATCAATGTTGAAAGTTTGTTTCCTCTTGTGGGAGAATCTGGAATTAGGATTCAGAGTTTACAAATAAAGAATAATCTACTTAAAATAGTAAAGGAAACGTTGGTTTCCTGAGGGTTCGAATCTTTGGAATATCCTTCCTCAAAAAACAGAGGTAGATAATTCTTGGATTACTAAAGGGGATGAAAGGTTTAGGGTGTGTAGGAATGTAAGAGTTGTGATTAAAAGCAGATTGGCCACATTGAATGTATAACAGGTTCAAAGGGCCGAGCATCCTATGAGTTTTTCTTAAGATGTGAATATCAGCCACTATCTTAAATGGGGAAGCAGCTCAAAAGCCTCCAATTCCTCTTGCTTAAAAAGACTGGTGTCTTGTGTTGTCAATCCTTCTCCCTAAAGAACAGTTTATTTCCATCCCGAGATCATCGTTTTGAGTATTTCTGAATCTTAAAATGATGCAGCTCTCCAATGTATAAATGTGATCTCAATTCCCTCACTCAGACATCTATTCACGTACATCTTTTCCACACCAACCATAATGCCTTTATACCTTGATAGTTCAGCGCTCAGATTCGGACATGATACTCCACCTGAAGCTAAACTAACATTTCAGAGATCAACGCCTTTTGTACAAGCCCAAGTTCCTGCAAGGCCTTGGATCCATGTTTATCCCAAAACTCCTCCATCTTTAGTTCCATTACTTCTTCTGTTCTTCCTACCAAGAGCAACCACTTTGCACTGGTGTTAAATTTCAGTGGTCACACACCTGCATGTTCCAACCGACTACATCCTCACAGTTTAGTGGGGGCAAATATTGGTGCAGTGCTAATGTCACTTACCAAGTCTATTCTCCTTCTCCCTGTAATCCTTGAGCCCCTGACTAATCAAAATCCTGTCTTAAATACACAATGATTTGGCCTCCACAGCCCTCTGCAGCAGAGTTCCACAGATTCACCACCCCGCAGCTGAAATAGTTGCTCATGTCAGTTCTAAAGGATCACCCCTTCACTCTTGTGCTCTTGGCTCTTAGTCTCTCCTAAGTGGAAGCTACTTCTCCACAGCCACTCCATAATGTTTCCAGGTTTTGCCAAATCTGCAAAACGGTGCCCTCTATACTCAAGTCATTAACACATTTGTGGTGCGAGCATTTATCCCTGTGGAACACCAATGCACACTTTTCTCTACCCAAAACGCTTAGCTGATTGTTTCTTGCCAATTTTGCATCCATGTTACTACTCTGAATTCTACAGATGCAACTTTACTAAGATACCTATTATGCTGCATCTTAGCAAATGCCTTTGGGAAGTACATATCACTGCATTACCCTGAACAACTGTTACTTCAAAAGTCTCCTGCAAGTTGACACAATTAGCCTTTTAAAACATCCAATGATCTTAAAACCAGGCTACCTCCATTAGCTGATATACCTGACATCTTCCATGCATTTCAAATACAAACATCTGACTGATGTCATGGAAATATGAGCCAAGTTAATGACACTGCTATTACTGTCTGGGATGGACAGGCAGGAGGCTGGAAGAACACAGTAAGCCAAGCAGCATCAGGAAATGGAGAAGTCGTCATTTTGGGTGTAGCCCTTCATTAGGACAAAATGGTACTTGCCCACCTCCTGATGCTGGCTGGCTTGCTGTCTTCTTCCAGCCTCCTGCCTATTTAGACACCAGCATCTGCAGTTTTTGTGTATCTAGCTACAGTCCAGGTGGCACGACATCCTGAGGCCATTGCATTGTACCTTCTCATCTTCGGCACATCAAGGATTTTAAGTAGCCGCTGGCATGCCACCTGATGTCATGGCACTGGAGTCCACCTACACCATTCCAGCTACTCCAGAAATCAGGCAAGATGAGGTACTGTAATTCACTTGGCCAGAGCACATTCTGGAGGCAGTCCAATGCAGCATCATTTCCCAACATGTACAACACCTTCAATATAAAATAATATCCTAAAAAAGTGTTTCATGCAAGTGTTTTCAAATGAAATCCAACTTCAAGCCACATAATATAATACAGGTGATTGAAATTTCAGTCAAAAGAGTAGGTTTTGTGAAGCATCTTCAAAAAGAAAGGGAGGGGTTTGAGGAAATTCCAGAGCGTGGGCCTCAGCAGACAAGCTCATCAATAATAAAGTAAACAAAATCAGTAATGTTTAAACTGGAAGATCTTAGAGGCTTTCATTGTCAGGGGGGTTGCTGGAAAAGGGAAAGGACAAGGCCCATAGACAGCATTGAGCTGCTGGACAACTTTCTTGCTTAAATACCTTTCTGGGCCAGGAAGCAAGTGTTATCTGATGCATAAAGAATACCACCAGCCTTTGCACATATAAAAAGGAGTCTCCATCACCTGGCTCATCTGCAGAGCCAAGGGACAAAGTATACAACAGAGGGGTGACTCAGTGCCCCCCGTCCGGGGGGGGGGGGGGGGGGGGGGGGGGGGGGGGGGGGGGGGGGGGGGGGGGGGGGAGAGAGAAGAGAAAGAAAGAGAGAGACACAGAGACACAGCTGATCCGAAAGGTGTACTTAGGCCCACCTGTTCTTTTAACCTAAGCAGCTGGCTGTCCTGCAGACACTCATCCCAGCAGCCAAACCAGTATCCAGAGGCAAGTCTCTTCCATGGTGTACAAGAAAGTAATGCTTCAAACATTTTAAAACATGGCATTTTTACCTCTCAATATAAACAATTTAAAAGATGCTCAGGGGTAAGACAGGGTCAATGTGGAGGTTATTCCACTTTGTAGAAAAGTCTAGGACCACAAAGCATAATCGCGGTAAGAGGTCCACTACTTAACAGATGAGAAGGAAGCTCATATCAAAGGACAGTATTCAAAGGACAAAGGGGTGCAGAGGCTGAGTTGTCAAGGATATTTGAGGCTGAAAGATGGTCAATCTGTTAGGGTATCAAGGGTGATGAAGAAAAGGCAGGAAAGTGGAGTTCAGGGTTAGATAGTGATGAACCTATTGAATGCCAGAGCAGATTCAGAGTCAAAGATCTATAGCACAATAAAAGGCCTTTCAGTCCATCACATTTGTGCTAGTCAGAAACAACCAGCTAACTACTCCAATCCCATGCTCCAACACGTGACCCATAACTTTCTATGCCTTGGCATCAGTGTACATTTAAAGGGTGATGAGTGCCTCCATCACCTTTAAAAGGGAATGAGTCCCATAATCCTACCACCTTCTGGATGAAAATATTTCAATTCCTCTAAAGCTGTTACCCTATACCTTAATTTTACATCCCAGTCATTGATCCCTCCACCTCCCTTTCATGTATCCTTGCCGGTCTCAATTTTATACACATCAATCAATCATATCCCCTTTCAGTCTCCTCAGATGTAATGAAAAAAACAACCCATTCTATCCAAACTCTTCAAAACAAACTGACCAGGCCAGGTAACATCCTGGTAAGTCTCCTCTGCACTATCCAGCGCTTGCACATTCCTATCATGTGGACTCTAGAACTGCACTCAAGACTTTAGTCATGGCTTAACTTTTTAATACAGCTCCAGCATCACCTCCCTGCTCTTAAAACTCCATGTCCCAGCTACCTCTGTATCCCATATGCCTTAACCACTAGCTACTCGTTCTGCTATCATAAGGGACAGGCAACACGCACTTAAAAAAAAAGGTCCTATGATCCTCAATGCTTCCATGAGTGTAGCATTCATCCTGTATTCTGTTGCCTTGTTTGTCCTACCACATTATCTCACACTTTAATCAGATTTAATTTTGTTTGTCACAAATCATATTGTCTATATGTCCTTATTATCTAGGGTATTCTCCTCCCCACAAATTTTTATATCATTGGCAAACTTACTGAACAATTTTTCTGCTTTCAACAAAGTAGAAAATCAAGAACAGCAAGGGCTCAAACACTACTCTCTGTGAATCTTTAAAAGACACAGGCTTCCAAAGACACCAAAACACACTTGATCATCACCCCTTTTCCAGGGGGAAGTGAGGTCTGAAGATGCTGGAGATCAGAGTTGAGAGCACATTGCTAGAAAAGCACAGGTCAGGCAGCATCTGAGGAGCAGGAGAATCAACATTTCGGGCCGTATCCCTTCATCAGAATTATTTCCTTTTCCAGCAACACACATCACCCCTTTGCTTCCTGGCCACTCAGCCAATTCCCTAACAAATTAGTCAAATTCCCTTGGATCACATGCAGTCTTATCTTTGTTAACAGTCTCCCATATGGGACCCTAAAGGCCTTGCTGCATTCCAAGTAGACCAGATTGAATGCATTGCCCAATCTACACCTGGTCACATATTTGAAAAATTCAATCAAGTTGGTCAGAATTGTACTCCTTAAAAACATGCCGACTACTTTTGATTAATCGCTGCCCCTCCAAGCGCAGGTTAATTCCATCCCTCAATTGTTTCTCATACTTTCCACACTACTGAGGTTAGATTGACTGGCCTACAGTTTCCTGGTTTATCCCTTTCTCCTTCTTGAGCAACAATGGGCTCAAAAAGGGCTGAATGGCCTATTTCGGTCTCCCTCCACACAGATGGCAGAATAATACAGGTTTTCCAAACACTTACTGCCCTCTGAAGTGTCCAGTAACTCCATGATGAGGAGGAGAGGATTAGGCAAGAAATACTGGCCTTGCTGGCGACAAGCAGCTCCCATGAGAAAGTGCTGCAAAAACTACAGGAAACCAGATAATCCACAACATGCTAAGTTTAGCACACTTCCTACAAAACACCAATTTTGGGGTCAAAGTAGTAAAAATAGCAAAGAATATTTAGGTGAATACACAAGAATGAAAGCATAGAAAGCATTTAGCACAGGGCTTCCCAAAAGTGAGTCAGATTTTGGGATAAAAAAAGTTTTGAGACAACTACTACCAAAGTGAAACACTGCAAGGCAGCTTCGAATCCCAACTTAGTTTGAACCAGTCCAACAAGAAGTCATGTAGACCACATTCAGACTATGTTTCAGTAAAATGCTGGACCTTGCATGCATTTTAAAACCGCAAACAAAATCTACAGCTCTCTCCAAATCTACATCTCATACATCCAATCCCAATTATTACCAGTCAGCCCTGCTGCCTTTCACAGGTAGACTCAATGTTCACTTGTCAGGTCCTCTAGCCTTGAAAATCAGGTTTTGGTAGAATGAAGTTTGAGCACCTGATTTAAGCTCCAATACTACATTGTGTACATTAATTTCAGTCACTTTGATCAATGCCATGGCTGAAATATTTCTGCATGCGCAGAGAACAAAGTAGTGGACCTTGGCATCCTGTTCAACTTGGAACTTCAAATCCAACAGTGTCAACACTACCTTCCATCTCTGAACATTGCTTCAAAAACAAACAAAGCAGCCACAAAACATTTCACTTTTCAATTCGTTTTTGAATTGTCAAATTCTCTTTACATCTAGTCTCGCCAATTGGACAATTGAAATAGATGAAGATCACATGCAACATGTCATCCTGTTACATGGCTCTACACAATGACCGTTTTGCCACCTTATAAACCCGTTACCCTTGCCTGCAGCATGCCATTGTTAACTCTAACTTCTGATTTGAGTTACGCTCAGCTGAACCTAGTGTGTCACGAAACTCAGAACTTATACTCTTGAGAACGCATGTAGGGTATAAGCATGCAGGGAAAGTTTTGACTTTCCACCTCAACAAAAATGCTATTATAAACAAATATCTTCAGCTGTTTTTTTCCTGTAGCTCAGCTTCAATAACAGGACTGCTGCATTATTTTACACCTGTATCAGCAAGGTCCCCATTTGCACTTGGTCTTAACACTAGTCTTTACTCCAGTGGTAATCAGGTCTGCAAGGGCATAGTGAACTTCAGTTTATACATCAACACATGCATCCAAACTTTACAATGATTTCACAATGTTATAGGTTACACATAACATACATTGGTAGGCAACTAGACAGTTTCACAACATTTGTGTAACTGCACATTTACCAACTCAAATGGGATTCAGTAAAATATACAGGTTTACAGGTAGCACAAGGAGTGCTCTCAAAAGATTTGAGCCACTCAACAATGCTTAATACAGAACCTTCCACAGAATTTAACATGCCAACCTGCTCAGATCTACATTGCACTGGCAATGGAACTTTCAAAAGCTGACTGGGGGAAGATGTTCACAGGTAAAAGAGACAGCTGGAAAATGGGAAGCCTTCAGAAATGAGAACAAGTGTCCAGAGAAAGTATATTCTTGTTAGGGTGAAAGCAAAAGTTGGTAGGTATAGGGAATGCTCAATTACTAAAGAAATGTTAGGTATACACAGGATAGATCAAGTGAATCCTTAGAGTATAAAGGCAGTAGGAGTATACTTGACAGAAATCAGGAGGGCAAAAAAGGGGACACGAGATGGCTTTGGCAAATTGAATTAAGGAGTTTTCTAAAGGGTTTTTACAAATACATTAAGGACGAAAGAGTACCAAGGGAGAGAATAGGGCCCCTCAAAGATCAGCAAGACAGCCTGTGTGGGCAGCCACAGGAAATTGGTGAAGACACTAAACAAGTATTTTGCATCAATATTTACTGTGGAAAAGGATATAGAAGATATAGAACATAAGGAAATAGATGGTGACATCTTTAACAATGTCCATAGTACAGAGGAGGAAGTGCTGGATGTCTTGAAACACATGAAAATGGATAAATCGCCAGGACCTGATCAGGTGTACCCAAGAACTAAGTGGGAAGCTAGGGAAGCAATTGCTGGGCCTCTTGCTGAGGTATTTGTATCATCGATGGTCACAGGTGAGGTGCTGGAAGACTGGAGGTTGGCAAACGTGGTGCCATTGTTTAAGAAAGGTGGCAAGGACAAGCCAGGGAACTATAGACCAGTGAGCCTGACCTCGGTGGGGGGCAAGTTGTTGGAAGGAATCTGAAGGGACAGGATGTACATGTATTTGGAAAGGCAAGGACTGATTAGGGATAGTCAACATGGCTTTGTGCATGGGAAATCATGTCTCACAAACTTGACTTGAGTGTTTTGAAGAAGTAAAAAAAAAAGAGGATTGATGAGGGCAGAGCGGCAGATGTGATCTATACGGACTTCAGTAAGACATTCGACAAGGTTCCCCATGGGAGGCTGGTTAGCAAGGTTAGATCTCATGAAATACAGAGAACTCGCCATTTAGATACAGAACTGGTTGAACAGGTAGAAGACAGAGGGTTGTGGTGGTGGTTTGTTTTTCAGACTGGTGGCCTGTGACCAGTGGAGTTTCACAAGGATTAGTGCTGGGTCCTCTACATTTCATCATTTATACAAATGAATTGGATGTGAGCATAAGAGGTACAGTTAGTAAGTTTGCAGATGACACCAAAATTGGAGGTGTAGCGGACAGCGGAGAGGGTTACCTCAGATGACAACAGGATCTGGACCAGATGGGCCAATGGGCTGAGAAGTGCCAGATGGAGTTTAATTCAGATAAATGCGAGGTGCTGCATTTTGGGAAAGCAAATCTTAGCAGGACTTATCCACTTAATGGTAAGGTCCTAGGGAGTGTTGCTGAACAAAAAGAGGCCTTGGAGTGCAGGTTCATAGCTCCTTGAAAGTGGATTCGCAGGTAGATAGGATAGTGAAAATGGTGTTTGGTACGCTTTCTTTTATTGGTCAGAGAGGTCATGTTGCGGTTGTACAGGACATTGGTTAGGCCACTGTTGGAATATTGCGTGCAATTCTGGTCTCCTTCCTATCGGAAAGATGTCGTGAAACTTGAAAGGGTTCGGAAAAAGATTTGCAAGGACGTTGCCAGGGTTGGAGGATGAGAGCTATAGGGAGAGGTTGAATAGGCTGGGGTAATTTTCCATGGAGCAGAGACTGAGGGGTGACCTTACAGAGGTTTATAAAATCTGGAGGGGCACTGATTGTCTATTTGTCCTATGTCTTTGCCATGGGATGGGGTGGGGGGTGTGGTGAGTCTAGAACTGGAGGGTATAAATCAGAGATGTACAGGATGCTAACAGACCCTTCAGTCCAACCCGTCCATGCCGGCCAGATATCCCAACCCAATCTAGTCCCACCTGCCAACACCCGGCCCATATCCCTCCAAACCCTTCCTATTCATATACCCATCGAAATGCCTCATACATGTTACAATTGGACCAGCCTCCACCCCTTCCTCTGACAGCTCATTCTATACACATACCACCCTCTGCATGAGAAAGTTGCCCCAGAGGTCTCTTTTATATCTTTCCCCTCTCACCCTAAACCTATGTCCTCTAGTTCTGGACTCCCCAACCCCAGGGAAAAACACTTTGTCTGTCTATTTATCCTAAGCAAGCCCCTCAATCTTGTAATCCTCTAAGGTCACCCAGCCTCCAACGCTCCAGGGATAACAGCCCCAGCCTGTTCAGCCTCTCTGTAGCTCAGATCCTCCAACCCTGGCAACATCCTTGTAAATCTTTTCTGAACCCTTTCAAGTTTCACAACATCCTTCCGATAGGATCGGAAGGAGACAAGAACTGCACGCAATATTCCAACAGTGGCCTAACCAATGTCCTGTACAACCGCAACATGACCTCCCAACTCCTGTACTCTGACCAATAAAGGTAAGCATACCAATCGGCTTCACGATCCGGTTCAGGATGAGAGGGAAAATATATGAAAAGGACCCAAGGGGCAACTTTTTCACTCACAGGGTGGTAGGTGTATGCCAGAGAAAGTGGTGGAGGCTAATATGGTTTAAATATTGCAAAGGCATTTGAATGGGTGTATGAATAGGAAGGGTTTGGAGGGATGTGGGCCAGGTGCCGGCAGGTCAGACTAGATTGGGTTAGATATCTGGTCAGCATGGATGAGTTGAACCAAAGGGTCTGTTTCCATGCTGTACATCTCTCTGACACCAACTTACAATACAGTGGCAGTATAAGTGGCCAGTGTACACAAGTCAGGTTCGCTGATCATCATTCACCCTCCGGGTCAACAATAGTTGCAATTCTCAGATTAAACGATACCCTCATGGCTGATTAGATTGGTATCCTTCCATTTGTGAAGCATGGTAGGTTTGCAGCCCAAAGTCAGCTGCAGCACAAGCCAATCAGGAAAGGCAAAATTCACAAAATCTTCCACACATCAAAGAGTTATCCCTTGGTAGCGGCCTTTGCAAATACTGTTATGCAAGTCAATTATATGCACTACAATCTCCTTCCCCAGGTTTATTGGCAATGCACCCATCACGGAGAAGCTCTGGTACAATTTAACCACCATGTTTAGATTTGTTAATAGCATTTGAGACTGCCTGGCAATAATCATAAGAAAACTCAATGTTCAGCAAATACTAGATCATGAAAAAACTTGAAGTAAAATTAAAAGTAGTGCCCTAGAAGCAGCCTGCTTCACCGAACTGAACACCACTACGTACAAGATTTAAAGGTACTACAATGATAAAATGTCACAAGTAAACCGAACTGCTCTCCTGCTCCATTCAGACTGGTTTCAGAATAAACACCCTGCATTTTGCTGCAGGGATAAAAATAGCTAAACCAAATTAATTCAACATTTAAAAAACCATATTGAAGTAAAAATATAGAAATGATGATATACCAAATCTGTTCTAAACACAGCATTAAAAGTGCGATCTTTGCAGTGTTGAATTTGGACAACAACCTTGGGATGTTCAAAAGAGCAGGCAAGTACGAGCTTATCAATAACTTTTCACTCCGAAATAAAGTCATAAAAATTTTGGAGACATCTAAAGTTTTCTCTTGAAAGCTTAACAAATGTAATGCACTTTCAACATCCTGCTGGATTAAATAACCCCTGTGGATCTGGAACCAACTCATACCATCACATCCAAATGATCTAGTGACGATTATACCAGAATGCGAGAACCAACAACAAATTAAAAAACATTTTCTGGCTACTAAAATTCACATCAGGTATGGCATTTCTGTTGTTTGCTATTTCACTGTAGACAAGGCATATACTAAATTTAAAATAGGCACTAAATTTGAAAATTACACTTGAGCGATACAAAGTTATTTACTGCTCGAGATGTGCTACCCTAGGTTACCATAGATTAAAAAGCCTCAACAACTCACAAATTACAGTTGCGCACCACAAAAAAAAACAATTAAATGGCATAATACTTTTGGTCATCAGGTTTTTGCTTGCCTGCTCATGGAGAGAAGCAGTTCGTCAGTATTTCCTGGACTACAGTTCAAGTCTTTTCCTGGGAAAGTACAAGATCATGGGATCAGAAAGGAAGCATACAGTAAGTGATTTATGCATGGAGGAGCAGCAAAGGAGAACTTTTATTAATCACAATCTAATTTGCAAAAAAGCAAAAGTGTATGCTCTCCTTATAAATCTAGTAATTTACTGCAAAAAAATTAACTTCCTGAATTTTGTAAATGATCTTACTAAACTTAACCCACTGTGAGCAGCATCATTCAACATTTTAAACAGTATTAAAATACCAAAGGTATCCAAAATCTACTTTTTAGTTCAACATTTCCCAGATCATTAGATTACTTATTTGCTTGACATTATATCAAGTTTCAAGTGAGAAAGGTAACCAAACAAGTTACTCCATATCAACACTCAAATCACTGCTGAAAACTACATGCGATGACAGGATCAGATTCAGTCAATCCACCATCAACTCCCTGGAGGAGACATGAAGAATGGCCACTTAGACAAGGTACCAGAGCACTGCTATGGAAATCATTCCCAGTAAGAGTCACAACAACAGGACAGTAACTCAATAAATTCATAAAAGTACATCAGTGAAATCTTCTATTTGACTGAAAGTTAAAAAGGTTCCAACAACTACATAAAAGACAGGGCAAACATTAAATCTATACTGGGCCATGCATCAACCTGAAGCTCTGAAGTCACTGAGACTTCGGGTCTTACAATATCACCTACCACTCAAGGTCAACTACACAGCCTAAATTGGTCTGGAGAAAAATAAGTCCAGTCACATCCAATGATAATACACACAGGTCCTCCAGAAAATAAAACCGAGTGCACTGTTTTCCAGCTGACCAATTCTTCACCTTATTGCTGGTACTTCACACCCCTTACTTAGCAGCATGCACTTCAAACAAAATCTGTATCATACTAAAGCCACACCTCTAGTTAGTCCACTCTCAAAGTTAACTTCATACAATTAGTCATACGGACAGTCCAATGTTAGGGCACAGGTCTAGGAGCACCCATTAGTCCCCTCAGTCCTACTTGCTGGATAGAGTTGCAAACACTTTTTTAAAAAAAACGACCAAGTCAAGGATATTCAGAATGGAGTTAGAGGACAAAGCATGACTTAACTTTACATTTGACAAATAAAAGTAAATAAAGGGATGTGTTAGATAACTTAAATCTTCTTTCTGAACAAATATGAGATGTGAGCATCACTGCAAGATCCACATTTATTGCCCATCATTGTCCTTCAGAAGGCAGAGATGAAGTACATTCTCAATTCCGAGTCACACTGCATGGAAACTGACCCTTCGGCCAACTCATCCATGCCAACCAACTTTCCCAAACTAAAAACTTACCCCACTTGCCTATGTTTGGCCCAAATCCCTCTAAACCGTTCCTATTCATGTGCCTTTCAAACTTTACTAATAAAACTGTACCTGCATCTACCACTTCCTCTGACAGTTTATTCCACATACAAACCACCCAGTTTGGAAACAAAACTGCTCCTCTGGTCCCCTTTCAATCTTTCTCCTCTCACCTTAAAACCTGTGCCCTCTAGTTCTCCCTTACCAGAGGTAAAAAAAAGCTTGGCTATTCATCTTATCTACACCCATGATTTTTTTTAAACATCTGGGAGGTCACCTCTCACGATTCATTGAGGAACGTACCTGTCTCTCCCAGAACTCAAACCTCCCAGTCCTGATAATATGCTTATAAATGGTTTTCTGAACCCTGTCCAATTTAATAATATCCTTTCAATAAGCAGGGTGACTAGAACTGCATGCAGCACTCCAAGACTGGCCTCATCAACATTCTGTATTACCTCAACATGAAATTTGAACTCCTACACTCCATGCTCTGAGCCAAGGCAGCATGCAGGCTAAACACCTTCTAAACCACCTGGTCTACTTGTAATGCAACTTTCAAAGAACTATGTACCCAAATCCAAGTGTTTCTTCAACAATATGACCCACCGTTAACCGCACAAGACCAGTCCTTGTCGGTTTTACCAAAATGCAACACCTTGCATTTATTCAACTCAAATGCCATGAACAAATTATGAAGTGGTCGGGGGCGGGGCGCAAGAGGGTGAGAGTGTGGTCACACATGTCTCTGAGATGACCTGCAAGGAGGCATCCTGTCGCCCCGACGTACACGAGATCACAACGGGTGCAACATTAGCTGTACCTGTACCAAAATTTCTGACAAATGCGGAAGGATCCCTTGGGCCTTGCATGGACGAGTGGGGTGGGAACACAGGTTTTGTACATCCTGCAGTGGCAGGAAGTGGGGTGTGGGCCTGATGAGGGAGTCACGGAGAGAATGGTCTCTCTGGAATGCTGATAGGGCTGGGTAGGGAAGTATCTTTGGTAGTGGGGTCCATTGGGAGGTGGTGGAAGTGGCAGAGGATGATGCCATGTATGTGAAGGTTGGTGAGGTGGAAGGTGAGGACTTTGGGGGGGGGGGGGGGGGAGGGGAGGGGAAAGGAGGAATCTGTCCTTGTTGTGTTGGGAAGGGCAGTGACATGTGAAGTGGAGGAGATGAGCTGGAGGACATAGTCAAACACATGGGAAGGGAAGTTGTGACTTTGGAAGGCGGCGAGCATCTGGGACTCTGAGGTGGAATTAATCATCCTGGGAACAGATGCGGCGAAGGCAGAGGAATTGGGAATAAGGCGCAGCGTTTTTACAGGAGGTCAGGTAGGAGGACGTGTAGTCTTGGCAGCTGAGAGAGTTGGTGGGGTTATAGTGGATGTCTGTGGTTAGTTGGTTGCCGGAGACTATGATGGAGAGGTCCAGGAAAGGGAGGGAAATCCACCACTTCCTCTGGCAGCTCACTGCATACACACACCACCCTCTGTGGGGAAATGTTGCCCTCAAGTACTGAACTCCTGCAACACAGGGAATTGACAATGCCTATTTGCCCTCTCCATGCCCCTCAACCTTTTTGTAAAATATTCTTATTGAATAAAATCTTTCTTTACAAAATTATAAAATTGCAAAAATATGAAAGTGACATTACAAAAATATTAGACCAACTACTATACTACTCTACAAAACAACTCAAATACATTATTACACATCAATCAATTAAAAAAAAATAAATTTCCCTCATTCAGTGTAAAGAGACCTCAGCTCTCAACCTTCGAGAGCCCCTCAACTTCATAAACCTCAAGGTGGTCACCCCTCAGCCTCCGACGCTCCAGGAAAAATAGCCCCATCTGATTCAGCCTCTCCCTACAGCTCAAATCCTCCAACCCTAGCAACATTCTTGTACACCTTTCCCGAATCCTCTCAAGTTCCACAACATCATTCATATAGCAGGAGATCAGAATTGCATCAATATCCCACAAGTGGTCTAACCAATGCGCTGTATAGCCACAATGACCCCAACTCCTACGCTCAATGCTCTGACCAATAAAGGCAAGCATACCAAATGCCTTCTTCACTACCCTATCTATCTGCAACTCTACTTTCATGGAGCTATGAACCTACACTCCAAAGGTCTCTTTATTCAGCAACACCCCCCAGGACCTGTGTACAAGTCCTGCCTGATATGGGTTTCCAAAATGCAGCATCTTGCATTTATCTAAATTGAAACTTCACTGTCACTACACTGCCCATGGGATTTGATCAAATGGGCCAATTCTACTTGAAGATTGCCTTCTTCACTGTCCATTATACATTCAATTTTGATGTGTCATCTACAAAAAAATTACTAATTGTACCTCATCTGTTCACATCAAAATCATTTATATAAATGACAAAAAGCTGTGGATCCAGCACAGATCCTTGGGGCACACTACTGGTCAAAAGGCATCCAGTCTGAAAGGCAATCCTCCACCACCACCAGCCTTTGTCTTCTACGTTAGGGACAGTTCTGTATCCAAATCCTCCTGTATTTCATGAGATCTAACCTTGTCAATCAGTCTACCATGAGAAACTTGGTCAAGCATCTTACGGAAGTCCATATACATCATGGCTACCACTCTGCCCTCGTCAATCCTCATTACTTCAAAAAAAAGTAATTCAAATGCATTACTTCAAATGCCCAAAACGTCAGTGCTCCTGCTCTTTGGATGCTGCCTGACCTGCTGCACTTTTCCAGCAACACATTTTCAGCTCATTACTTCAAAAAACTCAAATCAAGATCATGAGAAATGATTTCCCATGCACAAAGCCCCCTAATCAGTCCTTGCCTATCCAAATACATGTAAATCCTGTTCCTCAGGATTCCCTCCAATGACTTACCCACAACCAACATAGGCTCACCAGTCTTTAGATCTCTGGTACTGCCTTACCACCTTAAGTAGTAGCTTCACATTAGCCGATCTCACCTGTGACTATCAATCATACAAATATCTCAACAAGGGGCACAGCAATCACTTCCCAAGCTTCCCACAGAGTTCTAGGGTACACATGATCTGGTCCTGGAAATTGCTCCACCTTTATGTTTTTAAGACATCCAGCATCCCCTCTTCTGTAATAGAGAAGTTACCATATCCTTTTCCACAGTAAACACTGATGCAAAATACTCTCTCATCTTCCCCCCCCCCCCCCCTTTCCCCCCTGCAGTTCCATATATAAGCAGCCTTGCTCATCCTTAAGGATTCCTATTCTCTTCCTGGTTACCCTTTTTTCCTTAAATGAAATTATGAAATCCCTTTGGACTCTCCCTAATGCTATTTGCCAAAGGTATCTCACATTTCCCTTTTTACCTTCCCGATTTCCCTCTTAAGCATACCCCTACTGCCTTTAGACTCTCAGGATTCATTTGATCCATCCGGTCCATACCTGACTTATGCTTCCTTCGGTTTCTTAACCAAACCTCAATATCTCCAGTCATCAGCATTCCATACACCCACCAGCCTTGCTTTCCACTCCAACAGTCATACTGTCTCTGGCTCTCGTTCGCTCATCCCCTTACCTGCAAACATCTACACCAAAATCAACTTTTAAAAGTTTTGCCTAATATCAAAACTAGACTTCCTCCAATTTACAACTTCAACTTTTAGATCTGCCCTGTCCTTTTCCATCACTATTTTAAATCTAAGAGAATTATGGTCCCTGGCCCCAAAGTGCTTCCCCACTTGCCCTGCCTTATTTCCCAAGAGTAGGTCAAGTTTTGCATCTTCACTAGTATGAAGGTGCAACCTTCTCTATATTCACATACTGAATCAAAAAAAAACATTCTTGTACACACCTAACAAATTCCTCACCATCTAAACCCTTAACACTGTAGCAGTCCCAGTCTACTTTTGGAAAGTTAAAATCCTCTACTATTATCACCCCGTTATTCTTTCAGGTAAGTGAGATCTTCTTACAATTTTTTTTCTCAACTTCCTGCTGACTATTGGAGGCATCTATTACACAATCCCAATAAGATGATCATCCCTTTCTTATTTCTCAGTTCCATCCAAATAAATTCCCTGGATGTATTGACAAGAATAGCTTCAGTACAGCCATAATGTTTTCCCTGATCAAAAAGGGCTACTTCCCATCATCTCTTGCCCCTCTTTCTTTAGAATTTGTATCCTGGAACATTAAGCTCCCAGTCCTGCCCATCCCTGAACCACGTCGCTATAATTGCTACAATATCCCAGGCCCACGTTCATAACCATGTCCCGAGTTCATCTACCTTCCCTGTTCGGCTGCTTGCATAGCAATAAATGCAGGTCAAGTGATAATTCTTACTTCGCTCTTTGCTTTGTTCCTGGATGTTTCACCTGCTACTTTTCCCAACTGTACCAGTCTCAGATAGATCTCTTTCCTCACTATTTCCCTGGATCCCACCCCCTTCCTTGCTTGTTTAAATCCTCCCGATTTAGATCCAGCAAATCTCCCTGCCAGTATATTAATCCCTGTCCAACTCAGGTGCAATCTGTCCTTTTTGTGCAGATCACCTCTACCCCAGAAGAGAGTCCAATGATCCAAAAATGTGAATTTTTCTCCCCATCACCAGCTCACAGCCACTCATTCATTTGCACTATCCTCCCATTCCTACCCTCACTAGCTCATAGCACTAGGGGTAATCCAGATTTTATGACCTTAGAACACCTCTTTAAAATTCCTGCCTAACTTAATATATTGTCCCTCCAGAATCTTGTCGTTTTCCCTTCCTATGTCATTAAAGTGGAACCATGATTATCCTGCATTAGATTTCCGACTTTCCGATTATACGGCTAGATCGCATGGTCCCAGTGCTTGGCTGAACTGTGTTATCCATCAGTTGATTACCTGACAATATACTCCCCGCCCATGATATTTGAATAAATCGAGGGTCCTCTGTAGTTCTAACGTGCAGGCCCTTCTCCACTTTGAGAATATTCTGCACTCTCTCAAAAGATATCCTCGATCCTAGCAACAGAGACACAACCAAAGTTCCAAAACAACGTAACAGCTTATGAAACAGTCATTATACTGCTCCTGGAATTCGAGGAACTCAACTCCAACACCTCAAAAAGGAGCAGCTCAGACAGCCACAAATTTTTCATGTCCTCCATCTTGGATTACTCGCAATCCTCTTATAGCAAACCAGTAATTTTAAAAGAAATCCTTCTAAGTAAAACAAATCTCAGTTCCATACAAACCAAGACAGATTGGCTGGTATGAAATTTAATTAGTTTATTCAATTCAAACTTCAAAAATTGCCATGGTGGTATATGGATTTGTGCCTCCAAGAACATCAGCCCAAGCCTGTGGATCTCCACTCAGTAACAATCACACAATACTAGCATTTATTCATGACACCTAAGCACCCTGATGCGAAAACTGCAACACTGCAGTTTCTGCATGCATCTTTTTCCTTACATCGAAGAGGAATATTACAGTTCAATCACCTGATAAAGGATACAAGACTGGTTTACTCAGGAAGCAAACATTGTACAAAAAAATTAAACATTAAGATGTCAGATGTGCAAATGGGTAAATAATTAGGTAAGTTCTATTAGTTGAATCCAGATCACAGGAAAAAAAAGTTTAATCTGTAAAGATAAGACAGATAGCTCCACCTAAAAAACGTACAGAGCTTCATGTCATTTTCTGTAACAGGCCCTAAAAATTCATTACCTTGCAATATTCATAGAACACAGAACAAAACAACACAGAACAGGCCCTTTGGCCCTCAAAGTTGCACAGACCTGTGAACTAATCTAAGTCCATCCCCTTACACTATGCCATCATCCAGGTGCTCATCCAAGGATTGTTTAAATTTCTAATTAACTAATTTGAATTAACTACATTGGTAGGCAGGGCATTCTATGGCCTTACCACAGAGTAAAGGACCTGCCTCGGACATCTGTCTTTAAATCTCTCACCTGTCAATTTGTAGTTATGCCCTCTCGTACAAGCTGACGTCATTGTCCTGGGGAAAAAAAAGACTTGCACTGTCTACCCTACCTAATCCTCTGATCATCTTGTATGACTCTATCAAATCCCCTCTCCAATGACAACAGGTCCAAGTCTCTCAGCCTTTCCTCATGAGATAGTCCCTCCAGACCAGGCAACATCCTGGTAAATCTCCCCTGCATCTTTTCCTTTGCTTCCACATTCTTCCTGTAATGGGGCAACCAGAACTGTATACAATATTCGAAGTGTGGCCACACTAGCATTTCGTATAGTTGCAGCATGACATTACGGCTCTGGAACTCAATCCCTCTTCCAATTAGATGCGCCTGGTTCTATACAATGCATGAACTCACCTCCATTTTTAATAACAAGTTTAAGAGGACCAAATAAACTCACTATTCCAGCAGTTTGTTGCTTTAAAACAACAGTCTTCAAAAATGTTAACGGCTATTCTCAATCTTCATATATTCCCGTCTATTTTTGACCTATTAACACTTTTTTTTAGATTAGATTAGACTTAGTGTGGAAACAGGCCCTTCGGCCCAACAAGTTCACACTGACCCGCCGAAGCGCAACCCACCCTACATTTACCCCTTACCTAACACTACGGGCAATTTAGCATGGCCAATTCACCTGACCCGCACATCTTTGGACTGTGGGAGGAAACCGGAGCACCCGGAGGAAACGCACGCAGACACGGGGAGAACTTGCAAACTCCGCTCAGTCACCTGAGTCAGGAATTGAACCCGGGGGCTCGGGCGCTGTGAGGCAGCAGTGCTAACCACTGTGCCACCCACATCTGAATGCCCCTCTTCCCTATCATTCAAGAGACAGAAATACACACCAAGAGGGGTGTAAAGCTGGGGAGGGAGGTGGGGTAGAGACAGAGAGGAAGGAGAGGGAGAAGTTGGGGGAAGGGTGGAAAGGGGAGGAACACAGGCAGACAGAAAAAGGGGCAAGCAAGAGAGCTTACTCAGTAGAGGTGACCTATTTTCTGCTATTAGCATTTACAAATAACTTCCATGCCTGTCCCTTCTACTACTCCCCTTTGCCTTTTGGTCTGGACACACTTATTCTTCGAAACAGCTCCTCTTCCTTGCCATCTCCCCTCCATTTTACAGCATGAATCTTTGAACCTGAAGGACAGTGTTCATGTTCAATTCAACATTGACCAACTCTCTACCTCTCCACAGATACTGCCAGGTCTGCCAACTTTCTCCAGCACTTGCCATTACGTCACTGCAGTGCACTTGCCAAGTACAAATTGCTTAAAAATCCTTGCCTTACAACACAACGTAGATCATGGAGGTCCAGGTATTAACTCCTTCAAAAGGAAGGGAAGCATGACAAAATTAAGTTTATTTACAGAATACAAGGAGAAAGTGAGGTCTGCAGATGCTGGAGATGAGAGCTGAAAATGTGTTGCTGGAAAAGCGCAGCAGGTCAGGCAGCATCTAAGGAACAGGAAATAAGCCCTTCATCAGGAATGAGGAAAAAGTGTGTCCAAAAGACTAAGATAAAAGGTAGGGAGGCAGGACTTGGGGGGGGGGGGGGGGGGAAAAAGAGGGGCGATGGAGATGTGATAGGTGGAAGGAGGTACTATTTGTTTTGAAAACAAAGAATTAATCCATGTACAAGGTATGCCAACAGTTTCTAAAATTGCCACAGTATTATTGCAGAAAGTAGCATACTGGACTACATTTTAACTTTTTTTCTCAATGTATTCATTACCCATCCAAACTGTTTGCATGTAGCAATTTTTTGCATAACTCAGCATCTTACAAGGCCAATTCAGATGGCGTTCCAAGTAGTATGAACCAGCCTGACACTTAAGACACAGCCATTAAAGGCTGCACAATGCCTTTACTGAAGGGAAACGAGTCAAATGAGCTGTGACTTGGCTTTTGTTTTATTCAAATATCTGATCTTCCTAATTTTCTTGTTAATTCTTTTCCATAATTTGTTATAACATGGAATTAAGCAAGTATTCTTCATTCTAAGTCATTAGACCACAATATCCATGAATTACATTGAATCTCCTTGCCAATGAGGTTATAGAATGGGAACATGAATTATGACAGATCAGTAATTCAACATTATAGCCACATACAATGTATTGATTCAGGATTTTCAAAAATGAAGATAATCCAGTTATTCTAGACATCAATCTACATTACCCTAGCTCTTCACAATTTATTCATGTACTCTTAACAGGACCTCAAGAAATAGCAAAGCTCCATGAAAGTTCACCAGCTTTAAATTCTAAAAGGCTGACGAAAGCAAAAAAAAACAAAAAACTGGCCTTCAACTTTACAGCACTAACTAACAAAGAACAATTTGACAGGACATGGTTTGTTGCCTGCCAAGCAGATAACTTGATCACAAAATAAAAAAGGTCAGCAATCAAGAAACAGAGACCTACACGAACAAGTTCTCCTCACACTGAAACAGGTCGATATTTTAAGCCTGCAGTCAGCACTACTTTCCCTCGTGAATTTTTGCTTTCACAACACATTGATACTTACTGATTTTACTTGTGCCAGTTATCCACCACCTCATCTATGTGACCATTCTTCACATGCAAGTGTACATTTGTGTGACAACCTTGTTAATTTTGAAAGGCATACTGCAGAGCCATATTCTATTATCACTGGAACTGAAACCACATGCATTTTCAACAGGAGTGATTAAATATTGAATGATAAACACTGGAATTTTCCAGGTCTAATTAAAAAAATAAAGGCAGCCCCAGTGTCAGACAGTACTACTGGATGTTGAAATTCAGGGAAAAGCAAAATTTTACGATTTAAACATTAAGTTGCGCAAATGAATTATAAGTTACCCTAACAATCTGTAGAGGAAAACAAAGTATGAGGTGTTACAAATTTAACTAGTCTGTTTCCAACTACCATCAGAGAGATCAAATAGCCTCACTATCTGCACCAAGAGTTCAAAGGGTTCAAAGGGTTAAATTAATATTTTCATGTATCCAAAGTAATGCAGCATATGAATGATAAAAGAAATTCCAAGAGTAAAGAAAGACCTACCATTAAAAATAAATCACATGTTAAATTAAATCATCGTATAAAACCACTGATATAAAATTGCTAAAATACCCTAAGTATTAGTTAAGCATTAACTACAGCACCCCAACTGATTAGAATTCATTCCAAAGCAAAAAATCGTTTTCTCAACTCCAAAAAGGAGACAATTACTTTTCATTCTGGTTAGATGCACTATTAAATATGATACTAAGTATGATGACTCGTTGCAGTAAACCATTGCCCAAAGGTCAAAAGTAAAACATAATACTTCAAGAAACATAAGCACCCATTTCTTTTCAAAAAGGTTTGCACAATTTTATTCCTTTCTCATGGACAAATTTAGTTACCTGAGAAATATGGTTAATGGAAGATTCCATTCTCCGGAGTTGAGAGGCTTGAATATCCAGCAACTGGAGCACATTATTTGCCAAAGCATTTATCTGGTAAGCAACACTCGCAAGGGACTGGGTGGTATATGCTTTTGTCTCTTCAAGGGCCTTTCTCTTGTCTTGGGCCTAGAACAAAAACAATACTTGGAATTGAGTTTCTATAGCATTTCACAAAAGATCACATTTCAACGTTTTTACTTTAGGAACTTAAGTACAGCAATATCAAACTAACACTTTTGCAACTCATTGACAAGTTACTGACGAAAATTGTGTTGCAACTAGCCATCTGAAGAGGTCTGTCATAATAAGTAAAAATGTTAAGTCTTTAAATGGATTAAGCTCTGCCTTACAAGGCCAATGCTGAGAACGCATTAGCCTCTGGCAGCAAGACAGCCCCTATCCATACCAGCATAGGGAAGGCAAACCAGCATTAAACCACCATTCCAATGGCCCATGCTGAAAGGGCAGACATCTTTGCATGACAAAAGAATGAATCTGCAAAACAGCAGTAAAGGTACCAATCATATCAATATACATATATGTCCAATATAAAATTCACTTTTCACAAATCAAAATGGAGCTAGCCATGGACAGCTGAGTCTCAATGTTGTTACGCTAAGGGGATTCAGAAAAAAAAGGTTACAAACAGCTTTCCCAACTCCAAGTGCTGTAATGAGGTAAATTCTAGTGGTTTATTTAATCAGTGGAGAGACTAATTGAGTAGGTTCAGCAAGTCTGACATTTTTCTTTTTTAAAAGAAAGCATTTACAATTTTATTTTCATCCATTTTGACTGTTTGCAGACTTAGTAGGATATGACAGGAACCTAAATTATAAAAGTCTGAATTATAGATTCCAGTCTTGTGTCGGTGGTGGGCAAATTATTGGAAAGGTTTCTGAAAGACAGGATTTATGATTATTTGGAAAATAATGGCTTGATGAGAGATTATCAGCAATGCTTTGGATGGGCAGGTCATGCCTCACAAGCCTTACCCGAAATAATTTGAGGAAGTGACACAACACTGAGAAAGGCAGGGTAGTGGGTGTGGTGGACATGGATTTCAGTAAAGCGTTTCATAAGGTTCCCCCATGGTAGGCTCACTTAACCATTAAGGAGGCATGCGATATAGGGAAATTTGGTTGTCTGGGTACAGAATTGCCTGGCCCATACAAGACAGAGGGCGGTAGTTGATGGAAGGTGTTCAGCCTGGAGCTTAGTAATCAGTGGTATTCCACAAGGATGTGTTCTGGGAGCTCTGCTCTTTGTGACAGCTCCTTGTTGTCAAAAGCTGTCCCTCTCTCCTCACTTCTGGAATGCAACTCTTTTGTCCATATTTGAACCAAGGCTTTAATGAGGTCAGGAGCTGAATGGCTGCAGCAGAACTCAAACATTAGCAAACAATGTGACTCTGATCCTGCCCAATACCACTTCAAATTTCGAGCAAATCAGATTGTTAAACTTGGATTTCACTTTGAGAAAGCCATGACGCCTCTTAAATTGACCCCTTACTCCACGCAACTACAAATTCTATCCCGAATAACAGTCTCAAGAAACTTCCCTACCACTGAAATTAAACTGATTTGTTTGTAATTGCTGAGTTTGTTCAATAAAAGGTTTAATCTTGGCAATTTTAGTCTTCTGACACCTCAGAAGACTGGCCAGTGACCCTGCACTCCAAAATTCTTGGATGTATCTCATTCAATCACGGTGTTTTGTCAATTTTAAGTATCAACAGTCTAGCTAACACCGATCAGCCATGATTCATTGTGATGAAAGGGAGGACTGAAAATGCTGGAGATTAGAGTAGAGAGACGGTGATACTTGAAAAGCACAGCAGGTCAGACAGCTCTCCAAAGAGCAGCAAAATTGATGTTTAGGGCAAAAGCCCTTCATCAGGAAGAAGGCTGGGTGCCTCGGGGTGGGACTAGGGGGAAGGTGGCTGAGTGCACAATAGGTGGATGGAGATGAGGGGTAAAAAGTTGATAGGTCAAAGGGGAGGGTGGAATGGATAGATGGCAAGGAAGATGAACAGGTGGGATCGGGCATGAGGCAGTGCTGAGTTGAAACTAGGATAAATGTGGTGGTGGGGGGGGGGGGGGGGGGGAAGAAGAGGAAGAAGGAGAGAGAGAGAAAAGAGGGGAAAATGAGGAAACTCCCCTTTCACCAGTTTCCTCATTTTCCCTCTTACTCCACCGCACCCCCCTCCCTCCACAACCTTATCCCAGTCACCTTCACCCTAGCTCCAACCCCCCTCCCATTTAATCTCTACAACCCAAGCCTCCCAGCCTCATTCCTGATGAAGGGCTTTGGCCCAAAAACATCAATTTTCCTGCTCCTCAGATGCTGCCTGACCGAATGCGCTTTTCCAGCACCACACTTGACTCATAATTCACATGTCCAATCTGCAATGGTATTCTTCTATTTAAAATCTTACGGTCTAACCTTTCTAAATTGGGGTTTTCCTTGTCACCATGAGCAGGGTAGCAGTTCTCTGTGGTAAATGCAGTTGCTAAGTATTCATTAAACGTGCCAGCCATGATCCTACCTCCAAATGTCTCTCCCCTATTTGGTCCCCATCTAATTCCTCTTACAGTCCTTTTACTTTTTTTTGTCATTATTCTTCTTTGCTTCTCTCATTTGCTTTTTTAACCTCCTTTTTGAATCTTGAACAACCCACTCAGTACTAAAACTGCATTTTCTATCACACATCTGTCATGAGTCCGTAAAATACAGAAATGGAATTAATTAGACTATTTGACCCAAGTCTGCTCTGTCATTTTGTCACGGCTGATATAGTTCTCAGCTTTGACAAAGGCTCAGTTAGATTCTAAACATCAGCTCTTTTCTCTCCTTACAGATGCTGCCGGACCTGATGAGATTTTCCAGCATTCTTTCTTTTGGTTTCAGGTTCCAGCATCTGCAGTAATTTGCTTTTACCTAGTTGTCAATCTCCTTCTGCTGCCTTCTCCCTGTAACCCATTACCAATCAAGAAACTCTGTCTAAAGTACCCTTTGACTTGGTCTCTATAGCCTTCTGCAGCAATGAGTTTCATAGATTAGACCAACCTGCAGCTAAAAGAAATTATTTATCTCAGTTCTAAAGGGTCATCCATTTGTAGAGACTGTATTCTTGGGTTCTGCTTGTGGAACATCTTAGTCAAATTAATCCTATGGAGGCTGCTCAGTATTCTGCAAGTTTCAAAAAACATCCTCTCATGCACCCAAAGTCCATCAAGTACACACCCAGAGAACTCAACTGCTCCTCATATGACAAATCTTTCATAGTCCTCTTGAAAAGGGATACAGTTACTGCATTTATTTTCCTAATTGGCTGTTTAGAAAATAATAGACACCTACAATCTTCCTACCAAAGCACATAACCTCACTCCCCTACTTGGTTATCTATCTGCTATTTTGTTGCCCCCTCTCCTAGCCTTTCCAATTCCTTCTTCAGCCTCTCCACTTCCTGTCCCTCCATCTAACTTGGTGTCACCTGCAGTCTTAGCAATGTCCCCAGTTCCTTCATTTAGATCAATGTATAAAGTGAATAGTTGTGACCCCTAGCTAGACACTAGCTACCATCTCCACAGTCTGCCTTCTGCCATTCAGACAGTCCTCTGTCAATGCTAGTACCTTGCTCCTAATTCCATGTTGTCCTACCTTATTTAGCAGCCTCCTACACAACACCTTATCAAAAGCCTTTTAGAAATCCTTGTCAAAAGAATTCTAAACAGATTTGTCAGATATGACTTCCCCTTGATGAAGCCATGCTGACTCAGCCCTATTTTGCCATGCACTTCAAACTACTGTGCAATCTCATTGTTAATAATTTAAAATCTTCCCAGAAGTCAGGTCAATTGGCCAAAGTTTCCAGCTGTGTGTCCCTCCTGCCTTAAACTGGGGTGTACATTAGATATTTTCCAGTCCTCTGGAAAAATCACCAATGCCTCTACAATCTCCTCAGCCATCTTTCAGAATTCTGGGGTGTCATTCATCTGGTCCAAGTGACTTAGCAATCATCAGACCATTCAGACTCCCCCAGCACCTCATTAGTGTGAGCCACTATGCTCACCTCCACCCAGTCTCTCGAAGTTCAAGTATTCTGGTGCCTTCCACTATGAAGGTCAATGCAAAGCATCTATTCAGTTCCCCATCGCTACTTCTCCTGCCTCATTTTCAATAGGATCAATGTCCACTCTGGTCTCTCTTACCTTTCTGCTCTTTAACGTTGGTTTCAGTTCTTTCATAAGTAAAATCGCAAAAAACTTTTTCGCCTTTAGACAACCAAACCTTAAACAGATCATTGTTTAAAGCAAACTGCCCAGCTTCCAGGACAACACCATACAAACTTGTCATGGTAGATGCTGCAAGAGGTGTCAGAATGTCAACACGATACCATCATTACGTGTGGGGACAACTTCCACCATGTATGTGGCAGGTACTTATGCGACTCAGCCAACGTCCCAGCTCAGCAAGCAAACCTGAGGTACCAATCTTCTCAAAACTTGGTCAGGCAAGTATTGTCTACCTCAGACGCTGCAAACAAGGATGCCCAGAGACATAGTACATTGGCGAGACCAAGCAGAGGCAACAGCAACAGATGAGTGGACTCCGCACAACAACAGACAGGAGTGTTCCCTCCCAGTTAGAGAACACTTTAGTCCAGGACATTCGACCTCAGATCTTCAGGTGACCATCCAAGGCAGACTTCAAGACAAGCAACAATGAAAAGTGGCCAAGCAGAGGCTGATAGATAGGTTCGGTACCCATGGGGATGGCCTCAACTCGGACCTTGGGCTCACGTCACACACATGGATTCCTACAGACCCATACACTTACATAGACCCTCTCATTCACTCATGTACACAGAGACACACACATTTTTGCGTTGACTTCCCCTGTTCTCAGTTGTCCCTCTATTTGCTGTGCGTAAAGTTGGATTCCTGAGACTTTCCATTATCCTGGAAACTTTTGAGCCCTCTCTCAGTAATTTTTTGCACAATTTCCCATGTAACTGATTCGAGCCACATCATAATTTTTAAATCAACTTGTTTGCATGCATTAAGTACAGGTGATTTTGCCATGTAAAAAGTCAGGAAAAATAAAGATGTCTCATGACTAGGTGCAAGTTGAGGAATTTGTTAGGCAAGTGAATTTAGTACTGCGAGTAAGGCGCGATTCTGGTCTTTGGAAGAAAAGCAGTGGCCCCAGAAGGAGCTGGTACCAAGCAACAGGGCATAAGCACAGAAACCCAGAGCCATTAAGTGAGCAGACCGACAGGATTAATAACTATTTCCCTCTAAACAATGACCTAGTTTATAAATTCATTGTAAAGAGATATAATTATGGATTACATTTATGATTTAATTCATTGAACTATAGATATAACTAAAAAGAAGGATAATTTAATACTAAGTTTAGCAGCAAGTAAAAATGGTTGGCTGATGCGTTTTACAACTGTACTACACGGGAGCTAGTAGACACCAGCATGTCTTGCATCAACCACAAAATGTGCTGGCTGCATGCATGCATTATTTTAGTTTAGAATTAAACTGGAATCAGAGCTTCGACAAGTGAATCAGGGACGCAGGCTTATTACACGATAGAGTTGAACTCAACATTTCAGCTAACAGGTAAAAGCAGTGACTTGCAATATAAAACAAAAACACGTATTGCTGGAAAATCTCAGCAGATTTGGCGATATCTGTGGAGAGAAACGAACAGAATATTTTGGGTCCAGTGACACTTGGTCCAGTTCTGAAGAGGGTTTTGTTTCAGATTTCCAGCATCGGCATTCCTTTTGGTGTTTGAGATGTCAATATAATGTAAAATAAGTAGAAGGAAGAGAGGAATTTATCTGCTGGCACTACCAATTTCAAGGAATCACATTGCCAGTTTTCTCACAAAGTAAATCACGAACATTATCCACATTAAATTGCATCTGTCATTATCAGGCTTCTCAATTCATCAGTTAATGTCTCTTTGGCAGAAAGTAAAAGTTATAAGTCTTCTTCAAATTTCACTCCATTGTATTCCCAAGACCAGGATCCAACATAAACCACAGATTAACTTTGAATGCTTGCCCTGCTGCGCTACCAGATTCATGAAATTCTTTGCATTGAATGCATTATATAAAAAAAATTCTCAGCACAATTAATAAAAGATATCAACAATCAAACTCCAGGAAAATGCATCAATATGTCAAGGGTTTAGGAATGGAAAAAGGACTTCAATGCTGGAGTGCACAAAGCAAGAAAGACCAATTAAAATAAAATGTATTATTACAGTAATGCAATAGGGAATTTCTTCCATGCCAAGTGATCTTCCTTGCAGGAAGTAGTCAATGAGCATTTCAGCAAAGTAAATCAATTCAAACTGGTCTTGGTAATTAAAATTTGCTTGCATTATGGTTTCATGCAAAGGCAGTGATTGAACACGTGGCACAGTGATTAAGATGGAAAGTCTGGCAGGCTGTGCACAACCCAACAAGGCAAAAAGCTTGTGTTATAGGGATAAAATGGATCTAATCACACACTTCATACACAAATTCAACCATTGAGTTGAATCTGGGAGAATCTGCCCTCTCGTCAATACTAGTAAAGAAGTGTAAAGTCATCATGACAGATTGTGGACTGGTGGTTATTTAACTGGAAGGTAATCATCTCTCAGGCAAGAGTGTTGGTTAGCTCGTTTGGCTAGATGGCTGGATTGCAATATAAAGTGGGCACTGGTCAACTGCTTTTTTCAACGACTGCAGTCCATTTGATCTAGGTATATCCACAGGAGTTTCAGAATTCTGACCTAGTGACAGTAAACTTTAAGCAGAAAAAAGGTTATAGTGACAACTCAGGATGGTGCGTAGCTTAGAAAAAAAACTGATGGTGGCAGTGCATCTTGTGGATGGCAGACATTGCTGCTATTACACAGTGCGGGAAGCAGGAATACCTTGTGTTGCTTGGGTAAACAAGGCAGTTTTGTCCTGAGTGGTGTCAAATTTTGAATGTTAGATATTGATGAAGCAGCTGAACACAGCTGGCCCTAAAGTAACTACCAAGGATCTAAGGCTCTTGTGGTACAAGATGCTGTACGTAGAGCCAGGAGACTCAAGTACAAGTCCCACCTGCTCTAGACACGTGTCACAACTTCTCTGAACAGGATGATTAAAACATATCTACCGGCAGAAATTCATCCTCCAATGGCTGTCCTATCACTCAGTTCCCATAGGCTCCAGTTTTTCTAAAGTTCTGGGATATTATCGGTCAAATAATGCCTTGATGTCAAGGGTAATCACTTTCGCAGCTCTTTTTTTTAAAGCCATGCCCAAGCATGAATATCATGATGTTAGCAGCTGCATGGCCCTGGGAGAAACTAAATGACTGCCAGCGTACAGGTTATGGCTGAGCCAGTGGTGCTTAATACCTTCAATACCATGTTGATAAGCACTGAATGGCTCAATGTCATGCATTTTTTGTGGACAGGACATACTGGGCAACTGTGGCCAGGTAGATGTACTGCTGCACTGTAACAGCATATCTAAAGGTGACACCAGCAATGGCGCAGATGTCTACTGTTGCCAGAATGTTATTAGGGTCCATAGTTTTGCAGTGTCCTGCAGCTTCAGTCCAGGGAAGCAAGAATCACTCAAGAATCACATCTGAAATATTGGGGACCTCAGCAGGAGGTACAGATTACATGTTTATGCGGAACAGCCCCTTTGCGTTCAAGGATGTGCAGGCTATTGAATTGCACTACATGTCATTCTGCCATAAAATGTATTTCATTAACAGAATTCACTAATGCAATTGATAAATTGGGAATGCTTTCTGAAGCACAAATTTTTATAACATGTTGGCTGTAATGCAGTTAAATCACCAACTCTAAGTGTTGCTCCTAAAGCACATCTTTTCTATGACACCGGGATCCACAAGAACACAACAAATCATGAACGTATACTTTTGTCACGTGTACTCAAATGAGTACTATTAAAAGTTTACATTCACAACATTACAGCACAATCTTGGGTAGAAATGTAGAGGTACTCAAGATCAAAAAAAAGGGAAAGTTAAGCAACAAAAAACAGTCCAGAATTACACAGATCACAGTGCTGCCTCAGCTATGGTTAATGGGGGTGGGAGTGCAGACTCAAAATGGGTCAATTAGCCTCTTCCCACATTGTAGGGATTCCAAACACTGATGAACTGGGTTGTCCTACCAATAAGGGTGGGCATATCAATTCAATATCCTCCTTCACCATTCTCACTGCCATTCACAACTTGACTGTACCAGGGCTGCAGGGATTAAACCTAATCCATCGGTTGCCTTATCTATTAGTTGTGTATCCGTTACTCAGCATCCAAGTAGTCCAGAGTCAGAGCTTTACTCTGTTGACACTTGATTTTTAGGTATGCATTGGCATTACTCCTGACATGACTTCTGCACACTTCACTGCATTATTAAAATTGATTTCCATGCAGGAATAAGACAATTTATAAATTGCTTTGTGGAAGTTAAAACAAACATTCAAGAGTGAGTTTCAGCTTTGATCATAAGAATCAATGTGCTGCTGCTCCTCATTGAGCAGTGGTAGCTTTCCCTAGCAGTTTAATGGTAACTACAGCTAACCAATGCAGGCAAAATGCTGTTGGAGGTTACCAAAGATGGTTTATATTTTATCTTGCTTTCAGGAATTACCTGAATTTTAGATCAAATTTTGTTGATACAACTGAAGCTGGTTAAGATCTTCAGAATTACATGGGCTTTGTGAAAATCACATGGATGATGATAATAGATTGCCCCGTGTAGACCCCTGGCTGGGCTATATTTGAACAGTTTTCTGAAGAAGGGCTCATGCCTGAAATGTTGATTCTCCTGCTCCTTGGATGCTGACTGACCTGCTGCACTTTTCCAGCAACACATTTCCAGCTATATTTGAATAGTGACTGGCTGGGAGAGGCACATGGTTTATCTAGTTCAGTTCAAGCAAAGCCAAGTTGGAGTAAAGCGGGGCTAAAAATGTGTTGCTTATGCCCGAAACGTCGATTCTCCTGCTCTTTGGATGCTGCCTGACCTGCTGCACTTTTCCAGCAACACAGTTTCAGCTCTGATCTCCAGCATCTGCAGTCCTCACTCTCGTGGAGTAAAGCTTGCAGCCAAGTTGACCTCCCCCAGTTCAAAAAGAGTGAAAACTTTGTACATCAAGTTCAGAATGAAACTGATCTGCTCTTTCATAAGAATATTTCAATACTGTATTTCCTGGATAGGTTGTATCACAACTTGAGACTACTATTCATGATTAGTAACAGACCGCACAAGAGTACAGAACATATTACACTTCATCCTTTTGCCTTTGAGAAAAACCTCTTCTCAAACCCAACCTCCAAAGAAATATTTGTAATTTTAGTTTAGAAGTTCTCTTAATATACTCAAATAGAATCCTAGAGCTTCACATTCTGAAAATTGAGCCCATGAAATAAATTTTTTGCTGCATGTCTAATGTACTACTTTGGTGACTTGGTCATAAAAGACTATTGGCTTTAATTATTTGAACTATGCAAAGTCTTAATAATTTGAGTACAAACTAGTCAGTCAGTTTTAATCACTGAAAACGCAAAATAGTTAACCAGTACCTTCACTCCTTAAGCTTGAGGAAGTTCCACCTGATTTCTGAAAACCAAACATGTCGAATTTGCTAACAATATTAATTCAATCGGTGGTAGACATTTCACAATAAGCTTTTCCACCCCCGCCGCCCACTTAAAGAAAGAAAAAAAAACCATCGAAATTTTATTTATAACTTGTGCTTTAAATTCCACTGTTGCACAAATTGTGAAAACCAGCCTCAACAGCAACTACACATAAAACCTTTTACATTTTGTTTAGTTCTATCACTTCAAGAGTAATGTAATCTCGCAATGTTTGGTGCCTCAACCATTAAAGCTGCTTCACAATAGATTTTGATAAGTTTTCAAAATCTGCAAGGAAAATTTGTATTCAGAAGGTTTATAATAAAATATTGCTCAAAAAAGGTGGTTTAATTTCACTAAATACAGAAATACACAACGCGTCACTGCAACGTCAAAACTCCAGCAATTCCCTATCAAATCGCAATGATAGGATGAGGACAACTAAACCTCTATTACATTAAATTTCCTTCCAGCTTTTCAGATATAAATATCATGCCATGTGAATAGAAAATATGGTTCAGCACAAATCTAATTGTGAAAGCAAAACATTTACATTGGAGGCAAAGTACATCTTCAAAAAGGCAAAGCACGCAAACAGTTAATTTGATAATAGTTCCAGGTCCAATTCTTGACCCATACACTTCGGTTCAAAATCTCAACTTGAAAAAGAGGGAACACCCAAATTGGAATGTCTGCCCTGTTATCTAACTAAGTGTTGGATAACTAAGTCTTGCAGATGCGAGAATTGCTAGAAGGAAAGGCTAAATTCTTCATGCTGCACTTTCAAATCATACTAAAATACTTCACATGTGAACCTCACTCTTCTTCATACAGATATATCGTTACAAACTAGCTTTAGTAAACAGTTAGTCTCAAAACCAAACATCATCTGCTCAGAAAACAGAGGGCATCACTGCCTTTTCATTCAAATGAATAAACAAACAACTGAAAAGATCAATAGGAAAAACTTTCGAAATTGCTCTGCATTGTGGGGAGATTTGTGACAAATATTGAGAAAGAAATTCACAAGTGAAGTAACAAGACATACAATGGAGCCCACGAGGGACATGGATAGGATAAATAGACAGTCACTTCCCTGGGGAGGGGGAGTCCAGAACTAGAGGGCATAGGTTTAGGGCAAGAGGGGAAAGATATAAAAAGAGAGACCTAAGGGGCACTTTCTTCATGCAGAGGGTGGTACGTGTATGGAATGAGCTGCCAAAGTGGTGAGGGCTGGTACAATTGCAACATTTAACAGGCATTTGGATGGTTGTGTGAATAGTAAGGGTTTGGAGGGATATGGGCCAGATGCTAGTAGGTGGGACTAGATTGGGTTGGGATATAGAACAGAACAGTACAGCACAGAACAGGCCCTTCAGCCCACGATGTTGTGCTGACCATTGATCCTCATGTCTGCACCCTTAAATTTCTGTGACCATATGCATGTCCAGCAGTCTCTTAAATATCCCCAATGATCTTGCTTCCACAACTGCTACTGGCAACGCATTCCATGCTCTCACAACTCCCTGTGGAAACAACCCGCCCTCTGACATCCCCTCCATAGTTTAAAACTATGAGCCCTCGTGTTAATCATTTCTGCCCTGGGAAATAATCTCTGGTTATCGACTTTCTATGCCTCTCATTATCTTGTATACCTCAATTAGATCCCCTCTCTTCCTCCTTTTCTCCAATGATAAAGGTCCAAGCTCAGTCAACTTCTCTTCATAAGATAAGCCCTCCAGTCCAGGCAGCATCCTGGTAAACCTCCTCTGACCCCTCTCCAAAGCATCTACATCTTTCCTATATTAGGGCGACCAGAACTGGATGCAGTATTCCAAGTGCGGTCTAACCTAAGTTTTATAGAGCTGCAACAAGATCTCATGATTCTTAAACTCAATCCCCCTGTTAATGAAAGCCAGAACACCATATGCTTTCTTAACAACGCTGTCCACTTGGGTGGCCATTTTAAGGGATCTATGTACCTGCACACCAAGATCCCTCTGTTCCTCCACACTGCCAAGAATCCTATCCTTAATCCTATACGCAGCTTTCAATATCAACCTTCAAATATGCATCATCACGCATTTATCCAGGTTGAACTCCATCTGCCACCTCTCAGCCCATCTCTGCATCCTGTCAATGTCCCGCTGCAGCCTACAACAGCCCTCTATACTGTCAACGACATCTCCAACCTTTGTGTTGTCTGCAAACTTGCTGACCCATCCTTCAAGCCCTCATCCAAGTCATTAATAAGAATTACAAACAGTAGAGGGCCAAGGACAGAGCCCTGTGGACCACTCCCTACAGACTATTTTCCTTCCACTCCCACTCGCTGTCTTCTGTCGGCCAGCCAATTCTGTATCCAGACAGCTAAGTTCCCCTGTATCCCATTCCTCCTGACCTTCTGAATGAGTCTACCATGGGGAACCTTATCAAATGCCTTGCTGCAGTCCATATACATCACATCCACAGCCTGACCCTCATCAACTTTTCTAGTCTCATCCTCAAAGAACTCGATAAGGTTTGAGAGATATGACCTGCCCCTCACAAAGCCGCGTTGACTGCGTTTAATCAAGCCCTGCTCTTCCAGATGGTCATAAATCCTATCCCTCAGAATCCTTTCTAACACCTTGCAGACGACAGACGTGAGACATACTGGTCTGTAATTGCCAGGGATTTCCCTATTTCCTTTCTTGAAGGGTGGAATTACATTTGCCTCCCTCCAGTCCTCAGGTACGACTCCAGTGGAGAGCGAGGACGCAAAGATCTTCGCAAGTGGTGAAGCAATTGCATTTTTTGTTTCCCAAAACAGCCGAGGACAAATCTGGTTCAGGCCTGGCGACTTGTCAATCTTAAATGTTTGACAAAGTTTTCAGCACATCAGCTTCCTCTAACTCTATCCATTCCAGCATGCACACATGCTCAAAGGTTTCATTCACTGCAAAAAGTTCATTTCTTTTGTAAAGACAGAAGCAAAAAAACTCTTAGGGCTTCCTCTACCACCTCAGACTCCACACACAAATTCCCTATACTATTCCTGATCGTCCCTACTCTTTCTTTGACCATTGTCTTATTCCTCACATAAAAAGTGTAAAATGCCTTTGTGTTCTCCCTAAATTCATTCTGCCAAGCCTTTCTCGTGTCCCCTCCTGGCTCTCCTCAGACCATTTTTGAGCTCCTTCCTCGCCTGCCTGTTATCCTCTGGGCCTGAGCTTGACCCTAGCTTCCTCCACCTTATGTAAGCTACCTTCTTCCAACTCCCGGTAACTCCTCTCAATTACCCCTCAGCCTCCCAAATGATCCGTAGTTCATCCAGCTCCAATTCCCTAACATGGTTTTCAAGGAGCTGGAGTTGGGTGCACTTCCCGCAGATGTAGCCAGCGGAGACGTGTGCCATGTCTCCCACCTGCCACATTCTGCAGCAGGAGCAAGTAACTACCCTAGTTGCCCCATCTGGTCAGCATAGACAAGTTGGACCGAAGGGTTTATTTCCATGCTGTATATCTCTATGACTAATGTTCGGCATAAAAAGAAAATCATTGGCGCACTTTAGTTTACAGGTCATTGCTGCGCAAGTTTCAAACTTTACTGACTAAACAAGTGATAAAACAAAGTTAGTGCATTTTTCCTACACCTAAAACAAAACTTGAAATGACAGCTCAGGTTTCTTGCCAAGAAATATTGCTTTCTGAAATGAACTGACACTACCAAAAGATAAACGTTTGATTTGCACAAATATCAAAAAAATTACAGTTAAAAATCACACAACACCAGGTTATAGTCCAACAGGTTTATTTGGAAGCACTAGATTTCGAAGCACTGCTCCTTCAGATGGTTGTGAAGCAGGACCATAAGAGACAGAATTTGTAGTAAAAGATTAGCGTCATGCAAGTAAAATGCTATTTAACGAAGCTAGAGTGTTAAATTCTCTATTTGGATTGTTGCCTCAATACAAACACCCAAAGCAAATACAGTATTGGGAATACATACATTAACCTGGATCTTCTACGCCAGAATTTAAAGTCCAGGGAAGTTTAATAAGGCTGAACAAATTAAAATGTTTTTCAAAACCCTAAATAAAATTTTCAAATAGCATTACTGGGGCCCTTAGTGAACTGCTCAAAAATGGAGCCAGAGTTGGAGATTGAACAGACGTCACAGTCAGACTGCGTTGTAAACTTAAAGAGAGAATGCTGGAAAATCTCTGCAGGTCTGACAGCATCCATAAGGAGAGAAAAAGAGCTGAAGTTTCAAGTCTAACTGACCTTTTGTCAAAGCTGGTCAGTTAGACTTGAAACTTCAGCTCTTTTTCTCTCCTTACGGATGCTGCCAGACCTGCTGAGATTTTCCAGCATTCTCTTTTGGTTTCAGATTCCAGCATCTGCAGTAATGTGCTTTTATTATGTGTTGTAAACTTGCTGTGCTGATGCTGGTTAATATTACTCAGCAGTTGGCATGAGGTGGGTTTACTTTAATGAACTAAGGTGATGCCTTGGCAAAAGTCAGTCATTTCTATTTATTGACACTATTTTCAAATTAGGTTTACTTACATTTGAGATTCTCTTACATTCTCAGTGACAATGAGTCATAGCTGCTAGCACACATTTAGCCATAAAATAGAGATACAACCCCTAAATGGTATTGTGGGTTAACCCACAAGTGAACTGCAAGGGTTCACATTTGCAACTCACTACGGTCACAAAGCTAATCCCTTTTTTTTGGTCATAAAAGCTGTTCCTTGGCTCAAGGAAACAGAGGGGTAATAAACTGGGCTCAGCTCCAATCAGTCTGGTTTGGTACAGAGATGAAAAAGATCTTGACAGGCCTTTTGTTTTTTTGTAAGCAGATAAGACTGGTTTTAGAAGTGACTTGTATAAATGAAAGGGGAGTAGTCAGCTCTCTCGCCAAGCTGAGCAGTTTTAGTTCAGTCCGAACCAGGAAGTTCAACAGGGAACTGCGTAGAAAGTCTCTTTTCTGTCCTTCAACTTCAACCTGTAAGCATATGTTCCATTTGTACCGAATTTTAGAGGGAATTTGCTTATTGGGACTGTTGTGTGTATTCTAAACAGCATAGTTTAGTCTAGCTGGAGTTCTGTCGAGCTTCCGTTGAGGTTCTTTATTTTGTTCTGTGTTTCATTGTGTAATATTGTGAAGACAATTGATCTGTTTCAAAATCTAGTAGTCAACCTAGCTAACTTAATCCAGGTAATTTTCACTGCACACTTACTGAAACAAATTGCAAAAAGTCACAATCTGAGCTGCCTGCTAAGAATGTTGAGTGGTCTGACTTCGTCCATAACACCACTTTTTCAAGGACAACTCGGGAGGGGCAATAAATGCTGGCCAGCGAGCAATACCCACATCCCATGAAATGAATAACTATTTTTAGTTTGGAGCTGTCGGCCAAGAGCTGAAGGGGACCATCAGACTGTGAGCAATTTGTTTAAAAAAAAATTACTTAGGAGGAAGGCCTGGAAGTTAATTGCAGATTAATTCTCGTTTAATTAGTACTGGAGTGGTTTTGGTTCCAGAGATGCTTTGAGCTCAAACAGAAGGCAGATGTTGAATATTAACTGAGGCCTCCTAGGAAGGCAACAAGTCGAACCTAAAGAAACCAAAGTTTTAAACTTGTTTTGAACTGTGTTTAAGCCAAAAGGACTTTGGCTGCAAAAGCTACAGTTACTCCCTGGCTATTCTTCCATGAATTTGTTTAAGTGGAGAATAGAATCTCAAATAAGAACTAACTGAATAACTCAAAGCCTATTGGAAGTTTTCGCATGCACCAGTGTCTTCAATCCCATGTGCCTGTGATGTTACAGATTGCAGAATCTGCTCAAGTGAGCTGGCCAGTTAAAAAACTGGTTTGTTTTTTTTTTCAATTTATCTTTAAACTGTCTGCTTGTCTTTGTGGGAGTGGTGACTACAATCAAATAAGATTGGGTTCAAAAATCAGACGTTAGACTACCTTCTGGTTTAGAAAAAAAAACAAGGACTGCAGATGCTGGAAACCAGAATCTAGATTAGAGCTGGAAAAGCACAGATCAGGCAGCATCCGAGGAGCAGGAAAATCGACGTTTCGGACAAAAGCCCTTCATCAGGTGCTTTTCCAGCACCACTCTAATCTACCTTCTAGTTTAAGTTGGCCCTGCTAATGCTATTGTATGATTAAGTTAGATTTATAGCTTAAAACTTATGTCTAATATTTGTTATTCAACAAGTCTGGTTAGAAACTATTAGGTTCAATTGGGAAGGTCATTAAAATGTTTTAATTTTACTATGTGTTACAAACACAAGGATTTGATTTGGCTGTCTATCTTCAGGTCACACACTAGAAATAGGAAAGGTAGACCATTCTGCCATTTGAGCCTGCTCTGCCATTCACTGATTTATTTCAAACTTCACATTCCCATCTTCCCTGAATTTTTTATTTCCTTGCTGAAGAATTTAAAAGCTTAAAAACTTCTTCCATGTGTTCCACCCCCTCCCAATTAAACAAAAACAAAAATTGCTGGGAAAACTCAACAGATCTGGTAGCATCTGTGCAAAGAACTGAAGTCCCAAAGATTGGTCACTGGACTCAGTAATAACTGCTTTCCCTTTGAAGATGCTGCCAGACCAGCTAAGTTTCTCCATCAAATTCTCTTTTTGTTTCCAGCATTTTGCAATTCTTTCAGATTTTTGGTTTAAATTGTTATTTGAGCTGTTTTGGCATATTTCTCCTAGTGAGAAGAGATGCTAAAGCTACATACTCTGAAAGACTGAAGAAAAACACACTCTTGCACTTGCAAAATATACACTTTTTGCTTATCTTTAAACCAGAACTGGATAAAGTTGGACACAGAGGACACAACAATAAAAGGATTAAGGGTTATATTTAAAAAGGAAAGCAAAAGATTTCCCTCCCTCCCCTTCCTGGACCTCTCCATCTCCATTAATGACGACAGACTTGACACTGATATTTTTTACAAACCCACCGACTCCCACAGCTACCTAGATTACACCTCTTCCCACCCTATCTCTTGCAAAAATGCCATCCCGTATTCCCAATTCCTCCGCCTTATCCAACACACCAGATGGCCTCCTTCTTTAGAGACCGCAATTTCCCTTCCCACGTGGTTAAAGATGCCCTCCAACGCACCTCATCCACATACCGCACCTCCGCCCACAGACCCCACCCCTCCAACCGTAACAAGGACAGAACGCCCCTGGTGCTCACCTTCCACCCTGCAAACCTTCGCATAAACCAAATCATCTGCCGACATTTCCGCCACCTCCAAACAGACCCCACCACCAGGGATATATTTCCCTCCCCACCCCTTTCTGCCTTCCGCAAAAACCATTCCCTCCGTGACTACCTGGTCAGGTCCACAGCCCCCCCTACCACCCACCCTCCCATCCTGGCACTTTCCCCTACCACCACAGGAACTGTAAAACCTGTGCCCACACCACCTCCCAAGGCCCGAAAAAGGAGCCTTCCACATCCAAAGTTTTACCTGCACATCCACTAATATCATTTATTGTATCCGTTGCTCCCGATGCAGTCTCCTCTACATTGGGGAGACTGGACGCCTCCTAGCAGAGCGCTTTAGGGAACATCGCCGAAACACCCGCACCAATCAACCACAACGCCCCGTGGCCCAACATTTCAACTCCCCCTCCCACTCTGCCGAGGACATGGAGGTTCTGGGCCTCCTTTACCGCCGCTCCCTCACCAGACGCCAGGAGGAAGAACGCCTCATCTTCCACCTTGGAAGGCTTCAATCCCAGGACATCAATGTGGACTTCAACAGTTTCCTCATTTCCCCTTCCCCCACCTCATCCTAGTTTCAAACTTCCAGCTCACCACTGTCCCCATAACTTGTCCGACCTGCCTAGCTCCTTTTCCACCTATCCACTCCACCCTCTCCTCCCTGACCTATCACCTTCATCTCCTCCCCCACTCACCCATTGTACTCTATGCTACTTTCTCCCCACACCCACCCTCCCCAAGCTTATCTCTTCAAGCTTCAGGCTCTCTGCCTTTATGCCTGAAGGGCTTTTGCCCAAAACGTCGATTTCACTGCTCGTTGGATGCTGCCTGAACAGCTGTGCTCTTCCAGCACCACTCCAGCATCTGCAGTCATTGTTTTTACCCCCTTTCTATAGGTATGTCAGGAATAAAAGGATGACTAGGGTAGGAATAGGTCCAGTCAAGGATAGTATTGGGAAGTTGCGTGTGGATGCTGAAGAATTTGGGGAGACACAATGAATACTTTTCATCAGTATTCACTCAGGAACAGGACATTGTTGCTGATGTGAATATTGAGTCACAATTATTTTGAATGGATGGGTTTGAGGTATGTAGGGAAGAGGTGTTGGAAATTCTGGAAAGGGTGAATATAGATAAGTCCCCTGGGCCTGATGGCATTTATCCTAGGATTCTCTGGGAAGCAAGGGAGGAGACTGCAGAGCCATTGGCCTTGATTTTTATGTCTTCCTTGTCTACAGGAATAGTGCCAGAAGACTGGAGGATAGCAAATGTGGTTCCCTTGTTCAAGAAGAGGAGTAGAGACAACCCTAGTAACTATAGGCCAGTGAGTCTTACCTCTGTTGTGGGCAAAGTCTTAGAGAGACTTGTAAGGCAGAGAATTTATGAACATCTGGATAGAAATAATGTGATCAAGGATAGTCAGCATGGTTTTGTGAAGGGCAAGTCGTGCCTCACAAACCTTATTGAATTCTTTGAGAAGGTGAGTGAGGAGGTGGACGAGGGTAAAGTGGTAGACGTGGTGTATATGGATTTTAGTAAGGCGTTTGATAAGGCTCCCCTTGGTAGGCTACTGCCAAAAATACGGAGGTATGGCATTGAGGGCGAGTTGGAGTTTGGATTAGGAATTGGCTGGCTGGAAGACGACAGAGGGTAGTAGTTGATGGTAAAGGTTCATCTTGGAGTGCAGTTACCAGCGGTGTTCCACAAGGATCTGTCTTGGGACCATTGCTGTTTGTCATTTTTAGACATGACCTGGAGGAGGGGCTAGAAGGATGGGTGAGCAAATTTGCTGATGATCCGAAAGTCGGCGGAGTTGTTGACAGTGAGGAAGGATGTGGCAGGTTACAGCTGGATATAGATCAGCTGCAGAGCTGGGCAGAAAGGTGGCAAATGGAGTTCAATGTAGCCAAGTGTGAAGTGATTCACTTTGGTAAGAGTAACAAGAAGATGGAGGACTGGACTAATGGTCGGATACTTGGTAGTGTGGATGAGCAGAGGGATCCTTGGTGTCCATGTACACAGATCTCTGAAAGTTGCCACCGAGGTAAATAGTGCTGTGAAGAAGCATATGGCGTACTGGCTTTTATTGGTAAAGAAATTGGGTTCCGGAGTCCTGAGGTCATGTTGCAGTTGTATAAGACTCTGGGGCAGCCGCATCTGGAGTATTGTGTGCAGTTTTGGTTGCCATACTATAGGAAGGATGTGGAAGCACTGGAACTGGTGCAGAGGTTTACCAGGATGTTGCCTGGTATGGTAGGAAGATCGTATGAGGAAAGGCTGAGGCACTTGGGGCTGTTTTCATTGGAGAAAAGAAGGTTTAGGGGTGACTTGATAGAGGTGTACAAGATGATTAGGGGTTTAGATAGGGTTGACCACGAGAAGCTTTTTCCACGTATGGAGTCAGCTGTTACTAGGGGGCATAGCTTTAAATTAAGGGGTGGTAGGTATAGGACAGATGTTAAGGGTAGATTCTTTACTCAGCGAGTCGTGAGTTCGTGGAATGCCCTGCCAGTAGCAGTGGTGGACTCTCCCTCTTTATGGACATTTAAAAGGGCATTGGATAGGCATATGGAGGATAGTGGGCTAGTGTAGGTTAGGTGGGCTTGGATCGGCGCAGCATCGAGGGCCAAAGGGCCTGTACTGCGCTGTGATTTTCTATGTTCTAAATCACTCTTCATAGCAAGAACTGGTGAATGTTGATACTGTTGGTCCACTTTTTCACCATTCCTCCTGCAGCAGTCATGTAATATGCTAGATTTGAGTGAATCTGAAAGATCATTAATGTCTGCTGAGTTGGATAGACAGCTTGGTGGTTGTTAAGAGTTCTGGGATTTGGACCCAATGACACTGAATAAACGGATACCTTATCTTGAGGTGAGACTGGTTGTGGGTTTGGAAGATGTTGACCAAGAAGTTTTCGTGAATTTCTACTGGGTATCATATAGATAATACATACAGTTGCTACAGAGCAGCAGTGGCAGTGAGTGGATGCAGTGCCAATCAAACAGACTGTTTTGCCCTGGATGGTGTCAAGCTTCTGGAGTCTTCTTGGAGCTGCACCTATCCAATTAAGTGTTAAGTATTCCATCATACTCCTGATTTGTGCCTTATGGACAGCTTTGGTAGTAAGGAGACAAGTTGTTTGGCAGGATATTCAGAGCTTTTGCTTTGCTCATATATCCACTATTTCTGTGGCAAATCCAATTCAGTTTCTGGTCAATGGTAACCCCCGCAAAAGTTGATAGTGGGGATTCAGCGATCATAACACAATTGAATGTCAAACAATGGTGGCTAGCTTCTCTCTTTTGTTGAAGACAGTTTTTGATGCCAGGCAGTGTTAATTGTCATGGTCATCCCAAGCCTGGATATTGTGCAAGTCTTTTTGTATTTGAACATGGGCTGCTTCAGTATCTGGAGAGTTATGAATGGTGCTGAACATCGTACAATCAATCATCGACAAGCATCCAAATTTCTGACCTTATCATGGAGGAAAGATCTTTGATGAAGCAGAGGATTGTTGCATTAAGGACAATAACCAAAAGGATCTTGTGCAGAGATGTGCTGAAGCAAAGATGACAGACCTGCGACAACCAAAACACCTTCTCCTTCTGTGGACAGTGACTTTGCTAAGCTTTCTTGTTACCACACTATCAAATGCAGCCTGATCTCAAAGGCAGTCACTCTCCCCCCTACATAGCACAGACCTGGCCTTTTTTTCTAGATTAGATTACTTAGTGGAAACAGGCCCTTCGGCCCAACAAGTCCACACCGACCCGCTGCAGCGCAACCCACCCAGACTCATTCCCCTACATTTACCCCTTCACCTAACACTACGGGCAATTTAGCTTTTTTTTGGATTGTGGGAGGAAATCGGAGCACCCGGAGGAAACCCACGCAGACACGGGGAGAATGTGCAAACTCCACACAGTCGCCTGAGGCGGGAATTGAACCTGGGTCTCGGACGCGGTGAGGCAGTCGTGATAACCACTGTGCCACCGTGCCGCCCACAGTATTCTTCCTACCTCTTATGCCTCTTAAAGAGTCTTGAAAAAAATGTTCCTTTAATGTTGATAAATATTATTGACCTGAACGTGAACATTGCTTCTCTCCATTTGTGCGTTTGTCTGACCTGCTCGGTTTTCTGTTTTGTTCTTTCGCATAGGTCTTGTATTTTAAGATCAAATTTTTTCAACCAGGCTCCAGTGAAGCAAGTCTAGGCATTTCATCATGAAGAGACGCTACTTTAATATAAAATTATCAAATCAAAGCTTAATGTTTGGAGTTAAGAAATATAGAAGATTGAAATGAAACACCTCAGCTGTCGATAACATTTGACTAATCAAAGAATGGCAACCAAGGACCTTACCATTTACCTCCTATTGTGAAATATAGCAGTATACACTAACTGAGCAATTCCCAATTTTGAAGATTTTGTGGAAAGAGCTTTTTAAATTAGAATTGGTAGCTACATACTCAAGTGTAAATGTGATTTATCTTACAACACCAGCCATAACAATGTTAATTAAAAAGGTAGCAAAAGAAAACTAAAAAGCAATCATAAAACAACAACAGATGGCAGCAGAAGCCTCATGCGCTTACAACTACAACGTTGCTCAAAATGTCGGCAAAAAGGGACTTTTCTTTCTTTAGGAGACAAATTTTCTTTTTTAAACACAGGGATGTGATCCCACAAATGATAAACCCGTCTTGAAATAAGTACACTTGACATAATGCAAGAATTGGTAATATTGGTCTTGCACATTTCACATTGGTTCAAAAATGATACACTAAAAATTAAATTCCTTGGTTCAAAAGTTTAAAATTGCAATGCCATACCTAATAAAGATCTCCAAACAAAATTATTAAAACCTGAATTCAAAATAAAATCAAAACAGAGCTGGTTTATGCATAAAAATATTAATCTAAATATAGTATAGACAGTAGCATAAAATAATCATTGCAATGGTTCACAACGTATTGCTATTTCAATCCACAGCCTACATGCAAACTATAGATGAGGTATAGCTGAGCCTTTGCAGCATTAATCCAAGTACCCTCAAAATACCAAGCCTCACTCTCGGCAACATACCAATTAATCGAAGCTCAAATCCTACAAAGTTACTGCAGTACCTTGGCGTAATCTGAAGTGACTACATCCAAACCATGAGTTCCTAAAGCACCAGTGGATAAGAGCTGGGAGAGGAAGAGAAAACAAACTACAAAATTTTATGTTGGATAATGAATGCTGGCTCAATTTTACATTGAGTCCTGAGAAAAGTATTCCAATTTGACTGCAAATCAAGAAATGTAAATAATATATTCTAAATACATAAAAATAGAAAATGTACATTTCAAATATTGAGAATGAATCAATTAAAGATTCAATTTGGATTCCGAAAGGATATATACAGATCCTGTTTACTCCAACAATCCAATTATGTCAGAGTTAGGTGGACTAGCAATGCTAAATTGCCCTGTCGTGTCCAGGAATGTGCAGGCTAGGTGGGTTAGCCTTGGCAAATGCAGGGAACTGGGTCTGGATAGGTGCTCTTCAGATGGTCGGTGTGGATGCGATGGGCCAAATGGCCTGCTTCCACTAAGAATTCTGTGATTTATAACTAAGTACTATGTCATCAACTGTTAAAATTAATACTGAAAACCAAAAGACTTGTGGGTTATAAACTCTCTGATTAATCAGAGGGTGAGTAAACTAATGCACACCCATCCCATTATTAGTCAAAATTCAAAGTAAAAATGTCAGCATGATCAGACCACAGCAGTGGGTATCTGGCAACAAAGACCTCAAGTCAATAAAACATTCTAGAATACAGAGCAGTTGCATCACTGCACTTGCACTTTGGTAAGACCTGGACTACGTATCAGCAACACCTCTGTTGTAGCCTCAGATTTAATGAGACACTAACATCCTCTTGAAAGACATCTGCACAACCAAACATTCAGGCAAAATTTCTCCAAAATCAATTTAAAAAGGGGCAGGGCATTGTCCAAGAGTTGCAAAAGCATGAGCCCTGACAGGTATGATTTTTTGAGCTCTCAAAATAACCAACGATCTAGGGAGACAAAGAAAACATTTCAAAATGCTGCAGAATTAGCATTAATGACAGGAGAAGCCTCTTATCGATCATTCAACATGGTGTCAACTTATCAGGCTTTCAAACCCAGGTAGAGCAGATGGGAAAACAAACACCACTCTTCAGATCCTACTCCGTGGGATACCCTCGGTCTGTCTAAACATCAGTGAGTTAAGAATGATTTGTTTTTCCACACCACCACCCCAGGGCAGAAACCCACATGAAGTAGCTATTATTGGTTAGTACATAAAGCATAGGAGCTGGGAGGTCATGTTGCAGCTGTCAAAGGACATTGGACAAAAAAGTGAGGACTGCAAATGTTGGAAATCAGAATCTAGATTAGAGTGGCACTGGATGCTGATGAAGGGCTTTTGCCCAAAACGTCAATTTTCCTACTCCTTAGATGCTGCCTGGCCTGCTGTGCTTTTCCAGTGCCACACGAATCTAGACTGTAAAAGGACATTGGCTGGGCCACTTTTGGAATACTGCATGCAATTATTGTCTCCCTCCTATAGGAAGGATGTTGTGAAATTGAAAAGGTTCAGAAAAGATTAACAAGGATGTTGCCAGGATTGAGGGTTTGTGGTATAGTGAGAGGCTGACAGGTTGAGGCTGTTTTCCCTGGAATGTCAAAGGCTGAGGGGTGACTTTATAGGAGGCATATAAAATAATGAGGGGTCTTGGATAGGATGAATAGCCAATATTCTTTTTCCCACAGAGTAAGGGAGTCTGAAACTATAGGGCATTGGTTTAAGGGGAGGGGAAAATTTAAATGGGACTTTAAAAGAGCAATGTTTACATGCAGAGGGTGGTGCGGGTATGGAATGAGCTGTCAGAAGAAGTGGTGGAGGCTGGAATAGTTCCAACATTTCAAAAGGCATCTGGATGGGTATTTGAAAAGGAAGGGTTTAGAACGATTTGGGCCAAATACTGGCAAATGGGTCTAGATTATATTAAATTTAGGATCTGGTCAGCATGGACGAGTTGGACCAAAAGGGTATGTTTCCATGTTATACAGCTCTGATTCTTTTATTCCCAAATTGAGGGGAGTCATATGCCAGCATTCCCCAACATAGGCCTTTAACAGATCAGAAATATTTTCATTATACATTTCCCCAGCACTCCCAAATACTTAAAATCAGTTGATGCCTCCTATTTCAAAAACACCAAATTGCAAAAATCTACCAACCTATAATCCTGTAGCACTAGACTGAAGAATTATTGCCAGAGACAGCATTTCACTGTCATTCAGCTAAAACAGCATCTCATTACTGAAGAAATCCTGCAAAAGGTGACACCGCATGCAGAGCAAAACATGAAGCACTAAAAACAAAAATAGCCAAAGTACAGAAGGCTGTTGTAAGAGCTAATTTCTAGAGCTGAAGTGAATGAATATCCTGGATATGAACACATCTGATTGAGTGAGGCATCAATGAGCCCTAACAAAACTGAAGTTCATGGGATTCAATACAGTAAAGTCTTCATTGATTGAAGTCACACCTGACATGTAAGATGGTTGCACTTGTTAAATGCCAATCATCTCAGCTCTAGAGCATCACTGCAACAATTCTTCAAAATTCTTAGCCCAAAAATTAGCTGCTTCGTGAATGATCTTCTATCCAGCAAAAGATCAGATATGGGCACGATTTGCTGATGATTTCACAAGGTTGAGCACCATTTGTCACTCAGACACTGAAGCAGAGAGAAAAAAAAAAGGACAATTTTCTAGACTTAGGGAGACATGTGACAATAGTGCCCCAAGACTAAAACAAAAATTTCCCACAAGAAAATCTGACCATCTCTCCTCAACACTCAGTAGCACACCACATTCACTGAATTTCATAGGACCAACAATCCCAGAGGGGGATTTGAAATATATTGCCCATGTAAATACTGTGGCTACAAGAGCTGATCAGAAGTTAGGTGTGCTGCAGAGAGTAGCTCAATTTCTGAATTGAGAATCCATATAGTGTGGCAAGAAGCCACTCAGACCTCTGAATCTGCACTCGACCTTCCTTCAGTCTGCATTTATCATAGCTAATCCACCTAGCATGCACATCTTTGGACTGAGAGGAAACTGGAGCACTGGACGAAAATTCACACAGACAGTCACCCAAGGCCAGAACTGAGCCCTGGACGCTGCCAGGGAGACAGTAATGCTAACTACTGTCACCAGGGAGTCCTACTTTTCATTTAGTTTCATAAAAGGATAAACAGACAAATTCAACTACCCCGTCTGGCACTGCATACAGCATTCTGCAGAGGGCACTTTGCGTTTCACCTAAAGGCCTGGACCCAAATCCCAATTGGTCCATAGGTACGTAATAACATGCCTCAACATATCAGTTAGAACATATATAGACAACTTTCTACAAGATGTGGCAGAGACTGTGGTTGGAACATATTTAAACATACATGTTCAGATGTGCAGAGCAGTAGGTGGACTTAAATTTAGGGGAGGACACTATGACAGTTCAACAGTCTGACAGCTATAGAATCCTTGCTATATTTGACCAGTCAATTTCTGAAATTAACTAAAAATTCTGAATTTGCATTAGAACGCAAAACAATGCTCTTCACTCCAAAGATGCTGTCAGATCTTGAGTTTCTCCAGCATTGTTTATTTCCCTCAAAATTACTGTGACTAACCAAATTTTCACAAACTATTGTCTATTTGTACTTGTATTTTATTCCACCCATGCAAGATGTCTAAAATTACCACTAGAACACAAACTGACACTTACAAAACACCACAAAGATATACTAGGAGGCATTCAAAAACATGGAAGGAAGAAAAAATAAAGACGTAATCAGGAAGTGGGTTAAAAAAAAACGATCTCAAAAGCAGCAACGGCACCAAGGAATGCACAAAGTACTTTCCAAGAACCTGGATCCCTAGTTTTCCCTTACTTTCCTCAAATTAAAACCTATACAAAATTAGCTTACAACCTTCTGCTCTGCAGGTCTCTCTTCTCCCTTAACTTGCCTTTGTTCACTTCTTTTATCATGACTGTGTACTGACATAAAAGGAATTAAACACAAGACTAGTAAAGGTTGATTTCAAAGTTCAACTTGTCCTGCTACACCAATTTTCAATACAAACCATTTGCACTTTCAATGTAATATACAGATCGCTATTCGTGTAGCATCCTCTACCCCTAAAGAGTTTCCTCACTGCTTAGTATCAAACTAAACCTTTAAGTTACCTTGATCTCTGGTTCTCTGCTCAATGCCCCTACTTTTGTATGACCTGTGTGCATGATTACAATCAATTTATATGCAAAAAAAAACAGGCAAAATATCACAGGGAAGACACTGCAACGTTTTTTTTGGGGCATCGATTAATCTAAGCTATTTGTTTCCTGTCCAACCAACTTTATCTCTGACACATTTACTCATACACTAAACACAAGTTTTTCTAATTTTTAAACCAAATATTGAAATTCCACATAATTATACTTTGTTTTTGGAGGTAACCAAGTAATAGATCAACATTAGATTACACTCCCCAGGCTGAAGGCACCAACATGGACTATTTTAATAAGGACATGGTCATAATAAATCCAAATACCTAACAATTCTTAAAACACGCAACAACTAATTATAGTATGCTGTAATTAGGCAGCAGAATTGGGCAGCGATTGAATTTCATATTATTTCAATCAAATAAAAAATGCAAGATATGTTTTGGCATTTTTTTTTAAAATGGCACCCAATGTTCAATTAAAATCAAATTTTAAATTTCTTAAACACAACTAAATCAAATCAAAATTTGAAGAGTCACAACCATTTGGTGGCTTCCTTATCCATACTTTATTACAAAATGTCAGTAAGGCAGCAATTGGGAAACCTCAAATAAAATCCATACAGCTCTACTAGACTTGGAGTGAGTGGGGCAACATTTAGCACTGCTTACTTACAAGCCAATTGCATCTGATATGGAAGGACACCAGCAAAATCACATTGCAACATCCCTAGATTACAGTAAAATGTTTGCCTGTCACTATCCACCCCTTTAACAAAAATAAAAATTGAAAGTTCCAATAACATAACCACTTCTAAACAAATCAACATCCTCAAGGTCATCATTGCCAGAGTTTAAATTTCATCTGACACATGAGCAGCATAGAGATGAGAGCAAGTGAAAAGCAGCATTCTTGACCAGTACCCCCTCTGTTGCCTTGGACATTCATCCAACGAAAAGGTCACACTCCAGCTGCATCAAGTGCTATCTGCAAAATTAATACACAATTTAATGACTTGGGAGTCAGAGATGTATAACACGGAAACAGGCCCTTTGGTCCTACTCACCCATACCAACCAAATTGCCAAAATTAATCTAGTGCAATTTGCCAGCATTTGGCTCATATCTCACTAAACACTTCCTACTCGTATATCTATCCGATCCCACTTGCCAGCACTTAGCCCATATCCCTCTAAACCCTTTCTATTCATCTACGCAGCTCATTACAAAACTTCAGCTAAATGGCATTTGCAAATAATGAAAATATGGGGCACTGGAGGTATCCCAAAAAGATCAAAATAAGGAATAATACCAGGAATTAGATTAGACTTACAGTGTGGAAACAGGCCCTTCGGCCCAACAAGTCCACACCGACTCGCCGAAGCGCAACCCACCCATACCCCTACATTTACCCCTTACCTAACACTACGGGCAATTTAGCTTGGCCAATTCACCTGACCCGCACATCTTTGGACTGTGGGAGGAAACCGGAGCACCCGGAGGAAACCCACGCAGACACGGGGAGAACGTGCAAACTCCACACAGTCAGTCACCTGAGTCGGGAATTGAACCCGGGTCGACAGGCGCTGTGAGGCAGCAGTGCTAACCACTGTGCCACCGTGAGAGGTTATACTTTTCAGGAACATTTGAACAGATTGCAGTTGTTTGCTTCAGAAAAGAAAGACGTTCAAAGATCATCCCGAAATTAACCTAAAAGGAACAAAGAAACAATCTTTCTGTTTAAGACTCTTAGGATGTAAAACACTGCTATGAAATAGGTTCAGGCAACTGGCAAGGATATTAACAGGGAAAACAAGACAGACATTGAATGCAAGCTGACTAGAAGAATAAGCTAAACAAGAGAAGCAAGGAAGGAAGCTCATGGAGCACAAACACTGGCATGTTCACTTAAATGGCCCATTTCTGTGTTATAAACACCATGTGATATATTAGATTTCAGACTGGCTCACACAAGTCAACCCATCTCTCAAATACAGCTCTACCACATAAACCTTGCGCAAATTGCTACAGGAGTTATGTTGGGTGCAGCAATAGCAGAAGAAAAAAGGGTAAACAATTTTCTACTTAACAGCTATTCAGAACAAATATAAAAGTGAAAAAAAAAAGGTGTGGCAGTGTTCATAGATTCAATTGCTACACTACAAAACTATAATGGAGAAAAAGTTTAAAATTACTTGGTTAGAATTAAGAAAGAAATGCAATATATTGAATGTGGAACTGAGCAGAGATGTTAAAGCGTCAAGGTGCAGACGTTATCAAAAGTGGTAGACTAAGACTTGCAAATTCGATTGGACCATTCAAAACATTAGACCAAAATATCCAGCAAGCCTTGCAAGGAGAGCTAATATCAGAAGATATGTGACAAATCAGTAAACATTCATTCTGTGGAAATAGCATGTCAAAATCATCTAGTGATCAGCATAATATCCTTGTATGCAGGATTAAACTGCTGATAAGTAAAGTTATGGTCTACTTGCAAAATGGCAGACAGTTACTCTGATAAGATACACAAAAGGATCAAAAATGCTGGGGGTGGAAGTGAAAAATACCAGTGCTTTGATATAGACAAACATATTTGACCAATTATCCCGTCTTGCCAGTCACAACATTCTACCTCACATTTAAGATACAAAAGCTGAAGTACAACAATAATCTATGCTACAGTTGACAAGAACAAAGATAACAAATTGCAGTTTGATCCACATTCTACACTGAAAGAAACTGATTGTTTTTGCAGCTTACACGATAATGTGGATTTATTGTTGAGCAATATACTTTGTGAACTTTATAAAAGTACATTTGACAAAAATACAAGAAGCAGCTTGATCAAATGACTGAATGGATTCAGCTATGGCTGTTAAGTTTGCTCGTTGAACTGGAAGGCTAGTTGTTAGATGTTTCGTCACCATATTTGGTAACATCAGTGAATAAATAAATAAAAAGTAGGCCATGCCACCGGTGCTTCACTGGAGGTTCACTGATGTGGTGACGAAAATGTCTGTAAATGAACCTTCCAGCTCAGCGAGCAAATTTACATCCAGAATCTCAACCTGAGCTGCAAATCTGCTTAAAACTCGCTGATATTTAGCAGTGGATCGATCATCTGTTGTTTCCAAGTAAGGGGACGCAGCCACAATAATGCAAGTTGCTCATATAGTTAGAATACTATAAGTTGAATAAATTACAAACTACCTGGCAATCCATGGAAGGAAGGGAAATTTAAAAAGATGCCCAATACTATTCTAGAGATTAGGACATTTACCCAAATATGTCTAGTTCTAAACAAGGAAATGTAACAAGGGGTAAATATTAGCAAATGCAGTGGGTGGTTTGCACATATGTATTTTGTACACATACAGAGAGGCGTCAAAATTTCAATCAATGGTATTAAAAATGAATATAGCTGTATGTTTTAAGGACAAAGCAATAATTAATCAAATCTGTTTTAATAAAACATAAGAATGGAAACAATGATTTTTTTTTAAAAATGCTTGAATGAATTATTCAGGACATGATAATAGACATTACTGAAAGCCACTGATTAGATAAAGTCAACATGATCTGGCAAAGGGTCATCATGTTTGCCCAGTCTTTAGTTAAAAAGGTAGAAACCATCCGGATAATTAAAGCAACCCTACAGATACTGTACATCCACTTTATGAGGAAGCACTTGATAAAGAACAATTTATTACACAAGTGAAGAATCGTAGGGACAGCAAGGTTGAGAATCAGAAAATAATAGGAATAAATAGGTCATTTTTGGGATGGCAGGACAGAACAAAGATCAGTGCTTAGTTTCTACTTACAATTCATATTGTGACACAAGAACCATGTATCCTGGAGTACTAACAAGGTGGGAGAGCTGGGTAAGGTCTAGGATGCATCTAAAGGACACAAATTGCTTAAAATGATTGAAAGGCACATGGGGTACATGTAGCTCTGAGTACCCAAAAAGGGGAGAACTCAATTCGCAATCTCAACATTGATTGCGACCTACTTCTATCTGCAGTGTCACTAACATGCTTTATATTTGCTTATCTAATGCTTGAAGTGCTTCCTCAAGACATGACTGCAAAAAGCTACTTTGTCTGCATTAAGTTATCCATGCTATTCACCAATTAATCTTTTTCTTGTTAATCAAGTCAATGCATCAAATTTTTAAAAACGTTTGATGCTTAAATACTTCCATAAACATATCCAATTCAGAATTAATTTGTATTCTCCACACTGACAATAAATCCTCAACAATCAATATCCCCAAGCTCTGCAAGTTCACTTGCCCTAAAATTCTCTCTCAAAACTCCGTGCTAGCTTTTGACTTTTTACATTCTTAGAAACTAACTCAAAAGTACTTCACATTTTTTTAAAAAAGTGCGAAAAACCAGATTTTGGAACATCCATGGTCCTGAAGTGATTTTGAGAAAGATCACAAACTTATCCATATGAAAACAAAGGTCAGAGCGAAACTGGATCACAATGTTGAAGGTGCAACAGCACACGCAAGAAACTGGAGACAATTTAAAGGTGCATGGTATCCAGTATTACAGGAAAAGATTCATCAAGTCAAACTATCACTGCCAAACAAAGAACTGTTTCAAAACAGTCAAACAACTTCATGAAGGGGTTTAGAAAGTACTTCATGCAGCAAGGTCAAAACCAAGATATGGGGAGAAAGTAACTATCAAGAGTGTATTTCAAAAAGACACTTCAATCACTATGATGCTAATGTAGAAAAAAATCTTACATTGAGGCAGCATGGGTCAAATGGTTTCAGTCTCTTTACAATAAGTCAGCTACCCAAAATAGTTTACTCTTTTTAAGGTGTAAAGTTTAAATGCAATTTGGACAGATTGGAAATGAACACAAGGTCTGAGAATCACTAAATGCATCTGAAAGCAGGGTATTTCTTACAAGAGTATTTATTGACAGACTTTTAAAAACACAAATCTGTCAGTTGTTGCCCAAACGATTACAGTATGCGAAGCTGACAACTACAAGTTGTGTTGCTACTTGCGTCTGCCTCCGATTGACATATTTCCGTCCAAGGGAAAAAAAAGTTACATAGTTTGATGCGCCAGATACGGAGGAAACCAAACTCTCGGGTGGAGTTCGGGATCTCATCCTGTTACAAGCGATCTTGTAAACCACGCACTGAAGACAAAACCAGGCTTCCAAAACCCACACTTGCAAGGAATTTACTAACAAAAAAAAGGAAGAGTGAGAACACGAAAAGCCATTTCGTGGAGGGGTGGGGGCTCCTGACGTCTCGAAAACCAGTTCCACACGAAACTCGTCTCGGAGACACATCTTCCCTATACAATTTCCCTGAGATTGCCCAATCCAGAGCAAAGAGTGTGTTGTTCAATTGAGACATATCATTCCAGAACATCAGTACTTATCTCCGCTTTCAGACAGATCACACGAAAGAAACACCAAAATTTGAACACATAAATGGATAATGGAAAGATACATTGGCTTCACACCGAATAAAAATAAAGCGAGGAAGAACAGCTCGTCTCACAAGAACAAAAGCTGTTTATCTAAAATCATTAATTCAAATTGTAGAGCAGGCGCCTAAACAGCAGAGCGCGGACCCGTGGGATGGGAGGAAACTGTTGGGAGCGGGACAGCCCCAGCCCACATACCCGGGGAATATGAGTCAGAGAGCGCGGCACACCCTCCGGAACACAGAGTTAAAGAGTGTTGGTAAATCCAGGGAACTACCAACAAACCAGCTGACTCCTTCACAAAGTGAGTTTCAAATAGAATAGAGAAAGACCCCGCCACCTTCCTCAGTCCCGAGTAAGATCTGATATTATCGAGGCCCCGGGACGGGGGCGGTAAGGTGTCCAAACGGCCGCGGCCTGGGGAGATCGAAGTGAAGGAGAGGGGGAGGATTGTGTGTCTCTCTGAAGGGGTGTCCAGGGAAGGGGGCAGGGTGGTTGTCGGAAATAGGGGTAGGGATCGTGTGGAGGGCCCACCCCGTAGCCGGGCAGAGTGGTCACCGTCGCCGGGACGGTGAGTGTGCGGGGGAGCGGGGCACGGCAGGAGCAGTTGTAACCGCCGGCAGTGCCTCTCACCTCCTTTTTCTTTTACCCCCACCCCCAACCGCGGACCCTCCACCGGCTCATACCTGGATATAGTTGTTCTCACAGTAATCAGCCACACGGCCCAGGTTCTGGTAACTCTCTATCAGCGCCCTCTTGCCGGCGGGGATTTCCTCCTCGAGTAACATCTGCAGCTCTGCCATCTTACATCTTTCTGCATCGCTTTATGACTCCTCGCTCAAGACCGCCCTGGTTACTCCCTCCCAACCACGCAAAGCACGCTGGGATCCTGCAGCCTCGCTCTCGCCAGCCAGCCAGCCGCAAAGTCCTCTGGGGGTTGTAGTCTCTTTCCTCTGCCAATGACCTGGTGACACCCAACATTTGTAGGTGTGTCGGCACTCCTGGCATAGTGGTAATGTCCCTCGCTCTGGGTCAGGAGACCAATATTCAAGTCCCACCTCCTCCAGAGGTGTGTAATAACATCCCTGAACAGGTAGTTGAGAGTGTGGTGCTGGAAAAGCACAGCAGGTCAGGCAGCATCAGAGGAGCAGGGGAATCGACGTTTCGGATTTTAGCCCTTCTTCAGGAATGATGATGCCCGAAACGTCGATTCCCCTGCTCCTCGGATACTGTCTGACCGGCTGGGCTTTTCCAGCACCACACTCTCACTCTGATCTCCAGTATCTGCAGTCCTCACTTTCTCCGAGAAACGTGGCAAGTCTGGCAGCATCTATAGAGAGAGAAGCAGAATTAACTTCACAAGTACAGTCATCTTTCAGCTCAGAACTGAAGATAGCTAGGGAAGGATGGAGAATATTGCTGACTTGAACATTGCTGCTGAGCCAAAATCCTGGAACACCCATCCCTAACAACACTGTGGTGTATGGACAGTACATCACATATTAAAGAAGCACACCATTACCTTCTCAAAGTCAATTAGTGATGGGCAATAAATGTGGGCCCTGCCAGTGATTCCTATATGCCATCAATTAATAAATAAAACATTAACTCTACCCCTCCTTTGCTGGTACAGTAATAAGTTCCATTTTCATTATCATACAAATAATTCCTTTAACCTCAAGAACAGAATCTTCAATAGATGCCAGAAATGGTGATGTCAATTGAATGAGGAGATCGTACTAAGTATGTAACAAAATTAATTTTAGTATCGCACAATTTTAGAGTTGGACAAAAGGCATACGTTTGAGTTATGGAAGACAACTGAAGACAATTCAATGATGACCAGTCTTCCCAGTAATGCAAACACAAATATATATTATATACATACACTAGTCAGAGTCAAACAATAGCAGACATCATGGTTCTCCGTTCCGAATGAAAAATATACTCACCTTTGATAGTTAGGTCAACTGTAGTACATGTGAATGAAGCACATCCTTTGGACATTCCCACCTTTGCCCACAGTCAAATATGCTGCTGGCACAAATTGTTCATTTTCAAGTACAAATGATGGATATTTGGCTAAGCTGTTTCCTGCGTAGATGCCAGGGATCCAGAACCATTTTCCATGGGCTGAATTTTCAGGGCCTGCCTCAAGCTTTTAGAAGGTCAGACAAGAGGACATAATTAAGTGAAAAATAAATTTTCTGTTTCCAAATGGCAGATTAAACTTATGGTATTAGTCTCTCAGAACCTTTCAACTGGGCTGGATTTCCGGAATCTGTTTTGTATTTTTTTTAGCAGGTCATGAATACTCATTGCTTTGGCTAAAATGGTTGCACCCATGAATGCAATACCCAGGCTATGTACACAAGAGGAGCGCTTGACAGGGTAGGTTGCTTCCTCTTAGCCCCTATTCATAGGCCATCAGGTTTATTTCATTTAAGCACTTCCAATATTCGTGGTTAGTGTTCCTTCCTGGGTGTTTGGGAACGATAGGTTCCATTGCTGAAAAAGAGGTCTCAGGAGGTGGTATCCACAGCAACACAGGCCAGAATGAGGCACCTGTTACTTTGGCATGGTGGGCCTAGCATCCCACGTGAGCCCAGTTTGCAACCTGGCAGCTTCAGCAGACTCATGATGGCAAAATAGCACTGAAGAATGGCAGCACAGTTCCACTAGAAAGGTCGCACTAATCCACAGTGGGCCCAGGTACCTGATGGCAGAGGCGGTAGTGTTCTCGCTGCAGTGGTATGCAGGATGTTAGGGCACCTGAGTGTTCGCAGACTGAGAGATGGACTTTGTGGCTTTATATTTCTGGCAGTGAGGACTCATGGTGGAGGCAGGGGAGTGATCTGGATGTTTCCTTTTCTTTTAGTTGTTTCTTTTGTTTCTGCTTCTATTTTTAATCTGTTTTGTTTGCTAAGATAGCACCAGAGAATGGGGATTTTGTACATTATTCACTGTACTCCTGTACACAATAAAACCGAAATCTAAAGACCCTCCGTGTTCAACAGCTCACGAAAAGAAACAGTATTAGGGATGAAAGTTGATCAGTCCCATTGAGCAGTCACATTGTTCATTGAAACAAATCTAACCAGGCAGACAAGCATGATAAAACTTAAAAGATGGCTGATCATAAATGAAGCATTAACCTAAAGGGGTATGTAACCTAAAAGAGGCATCAATAAAACAGGTCCATAGAAAAGTGGGCTGGATGCAAAGGAAAGCTACAGAAAGCAACTTGAATGCCATGGTTTTAAAACAGAGAACACAGAACAGTACAGCACAGTACAGGCCCTTCAGCCCACAATGTTGTGCTTCGCATTTATCTTAATCTAAGATCGACCTGACCTTCACACCCCTAAATTTATTGCTGTCCATGTGCTTGTCCAGCAGTCGCTTAAATGTCCCTAATGTCTCTGATTCTACTAGCAGCACTAGCAGTGCATTCCATGCACCCACCACTCTCCACGTAAAGAACCTATCTCTGACATCTCTGATACCTTCCTCCAATCACCTTAAAATTATGACCCCTCCTGACAGCCATTTCTTTCCTGGTGAAAAGTCTCTACTATCTACTCAATCTATGCCTTTCATTACCTTCTACATCTCTATCAAGTCACCTCTCTTCCTTCTTCTCTCCAGTGTGAAAAGCCCTACCTCACAAAACTCTCTTCATAAAACATGCCCTCCAATCCAGGCACCATCCTGGTTAATCTCGCCTGCACCATCTTGAAAGCATTTACATCCTTCCTATAATGAGGAGACTAGAACTGAACAAAATATTTCAAGTGTGGTTTAACCAGAATTTTATAGAGCTGCAGCAAAACCTAGTGGCTCTTAAACTAAATCCCCTTGCTAAGGGAAGCCAAAACACCTTAATAACCCTATCAACTTGGCTGGCAACTGTGAGGGATCTGTGCATGTGGACCCCAAGACCCCGCTGTTCCTCCACACTCCTAAGAATCCAGTCTTCACCTCTGTATTCAGCATTCAAAATTAAACCTTCCAAAATAAATCACTTCTCATTTATCCAGGTTGAACTCCATCTGCCACTTCACAGCCCTGCTTTACATCCTGTCAACAGTGCAGTGCTGGAAAAGTCAGGGAACATCTGAGAATCGACATTTCGGGCATTAGCCCTTTAGGAATGAGGCTTTGGAGCCAGGGAGCTGAGATATAAATGGGAGGGGGCTTGGGTTTGGGGGGAAGGTAGCTAGTAAAGCGATAGGTGGATGAAGGTGAGGGAGAAGTTATAGGTCAGAGGGGGGAGTGATGGCAGGTCCCAAGGCTGAATATGAGGCGTTCCTCCTCCAGGCGTCGGGTGGTAACGGTTGGTAGTGGAGGAGGCCCAAGACCTGCATGTCCTTGAGGGAGTGGGAGGGGGAGTTGAAGTGTTTAGCCACGACGCTGTGGTGTTGGTGAGTGCGGGTATCCCAGAGATGTTCTATGAAACAATCCGCAAGAAGGTGTCCTGTCTCCCCGATGTAGGGGAGACCACACTGGGTGCAACGGATGCAGTAGATGACATTGGTAGAGGTACACATCCTCACTTTCTCCTATATCCTGTCAATGTCTTGTTGTAGCCTGCAACAGCCCTCAACACTATCTACAACACCACCGACCTTTGTATCATCAGCAAACTTACTAACCCACCCTTCCACTTTTTCATCTAAGTCACTTATAAAATCGACAAAAAGCAGAGGCCCAAGAACAGATCCCTGCGGGTCACCACTTCCATGCAGAATACTTTCCATCCATTACCATTCATTGTCTTCTTTCAGCCAGCCAATTTTGTATCCTGACAGCCAAATTTCTCTGTATCCCGTATCTCCTAGCTTTCTGAATAAACCTATCTTAGGGAACCTTATCAAATGTCTTAGTGAAAGCCATACACAACACATCCACCGCTTGACCTTTGTCAACTTATCATGTGCTCAAAGAATTCAATAAGGTTTGTGAGGCATGACCTGCCCCTCACAAAGCTATGCTATCTTTAATCAAAGGGTAAAAAATGAGGTCTGCAGATGCTGGAGATCACAGCTGAAAATGTGTTGCTGGTTAAAGCACAGCAGGTCAGGCAGCATCCAAGGAATAGGAAATTCGACGTTTCGGGCATAAGCCCTTCATCAGGAATGAGGAGAGTGTGCCAAGCAGGCTAAGATAAAAGGTAGGGAGGAGGGACTTGGGGGAGGGGCGATGGAGATGTGATAGGTGGAAGGAGGTCAAGGTGAGGGTGATAGGCCAGAGTGGGGTGGGGGCGGAGAGGTCAGGAAGAAGATTGCAGGTTAGGAAGGCGGTGCTGAGTTGAGGGAACCGACTGAGACAAGGTGGGGGGAGGGGAAATGAGGAAACTGGAGAAATCTGAGTTCATTCCTTGTGGTTGGAGGGTTCCCAGGCGGAAGATGAGGCGCTCCTCCTCCAGCCGTCGTGTTGTTATGTTCTGCCGGTGGAGGAGTCCAAGGACCTGCATGTCCTCGGTGGAGAGGGAGGGAGAGTTAAAGTGTTGAGCCACGGGGTGGTTGGGTTGGTTGGTCCGGGCATCCCAGAGGTGTTCTCCGAAGCATTCCGCAAGTAAGCGGCCCGTCTCCCCAATATAGAGGAGGCCACATCGGGTGCAGCGGATGCAATAGATGATGTGTGTGGAGGTACAGGTGAACTTGTAGCGGATATGGAAGGATCCCTTGGGACCTTGGAGGGAAGTGAGGGAGGAGGTGTGGGCGCAAGTTTTACATTTCCTGTGGTTGCAGGGGAAGGTGCCAGGAGTGGAGGTTGGGTTGGTGGGGGGTGTGGACCTGACGAGGGAGTCACGAAGGGAGTGGTCTTTGCGGAACGCTGATAGGGGAGGGGAGGGAAATATATCCCTGGTGGTGGGGTCCGTTTGGAGGTGGCGGAAATGACGGCGGATGATACGTTGTATACGGAGGTTGGTGGGGTGGTAGGTGAGAACCAGTGGAGTTCTGTCTTGGTGGCGTTTGGAGGAGCGGGGCTCAAGGGCGGAGGAGCGGAGTTTAATCAAACTATGTTTTTCCAAATAGTCATAAATTCTATCTCTTAGAATCCTTTCCGGTACCTTGCTTACCACAGACGTAAGACTGACTGGTCTGTAATTCTCAGGGATTTTCCTATTCCCTTTCTCAATCAGAGGAACAACATTTGCCTCCCTCCAATCATCTGGTATTACTCCTGTGGAGAGTAAGGATGCAAAAAGCATCACCAGAGGCACAGCAATCTCATTCTTTGCTGCTCATAGTAACCTTGGATATATCTGGTCTGGCCCTGGGGACATATCTATCTTGATGCTTCCCAGAATTTCCAGCACATCCACTTCCTTAATATCAATCTGATCAAGCCTGATCCACCGTGTTCTCACTATCTACAAGGTCCCTCTCTCTAGTGAATACTAAGCAAAAAACTAATTTAGGGCTTCCTCTATCTCTTCAGATTCCAAGCATAAGTCCCCTCCACTATCCCTGATAGGCCCTACCCTCTCTCTGATCATTCTCTTATTCCTCATATAAGTGAAGAACACTTTTCAGTTTTCCCTTATCCTTCCTGCCGAGGCTTTTTGTGTCCCCTCCTAGCTCTCCTCATTCCATTTTGAGTTCTTTCCTAGCTACCCTGTAATCCTCTAATACTATGCCAGATACTTGCTTCCTCAACCTTAACTAAGCTTCCTTCTTCCTCTTGACAAGAAGCTCCTGTTCTCTTGTCATGCAAGGCTTCTTCACCTTACCATTCCTTGCCTGTCTCAGTGGGACAAAGTTATCTAATACTTGCAATAAGTGCTTCTTAAACAGCCTCCACATTTCTGCTTTGCATTTCCCGTAGAACAATTGTAACCAATTTATACACCACAGCTCCACATAGGAGTATAATTTCCCCTCCCCCAATTAAATGCCTTCCCATACTGTCTGTTCCTATTCCCCTCCATGGCTATGGAAGTTATGATCACTGTCACTGAAATGCTCTCCCTCCAAGAGATCTGACACCTGGCATAGTTCATTGTCTCGCACCAAATCCAATATGGCCTCCCCCCTAGTCAGCCTATCTACATATTGAGTCAGGGATCCTTCCTGGACACACTGGACAAAATCGGTTCCATCCAGACGATCTGCACTAAGGAGGTTCCAGTCAATATTATGGAAGTTGAAGTTACCCATAACAACAGCTCTGTTACATCTGCACCTTTCCAAGATCTGCTGTCCAATCTGTTCTTCCATCTCTCTGCTGCTATTGGGGGAAGTCTAAAGAAAACATCCAATAAAGTGACTGCTCCTTTCCTGTTACTGACTTCCACTCATACTGACTCAGTAGACAAACTGTCCTCAACAACCTCCTTTTCTACAGCTGTGATGCATTCTCTAATTAACAATGCCACTCCCTCTCCTCTTTTACTCCCCTCCCTGATCTTTTTTAAAAGATCTAAACCCTGGAACATTCCTCCCTCTATGAAATCCATGTCTCCATTATGGCCACAACATCATAGTTCCAAGTACTGATCCATGCTCTAAGTTCATCACTTTTATTCCTGACACCCATCCCTTTGCTGTATCAACTGTGTATCCAACACTTGCAACAAGTTCCTGACAGTATCTCTGCAGTCTATCTCTGCCCGTTCAACTTCTCCTCCTCTGATCTGTAGCTATGGTTCCCTTCCCCCTGCCAAACTAGTTTAAACCCTCCCAAAGTGCTCTAGCAAATCTTCCACCAAGGACATTGCCCGCCCACCTTCCAGTTTAAATGTAACTGTTCTTCATCGAGCATGGCGTGCTGGAAAAGCATAGCCGGTCAGGCAGCATCCGAGGAGCAGGAGAATCGATGTTTTGGGCATAAGACCTTCATCAAGAATCTCATTCCTTGCTTCCCGTCGTAACCATGGATATATTTGGTCCGGCCCTGGAGACATATCCATCTTGATGCTTCCCAGAATTTCCAGCACATCCACTTCCTTAATATCAATCTGATCAAGCCAATGAGCACCACTACTTCTGGCTACTCACCCTCCCCCTTCAGAATCTTGCAGAGTCAATCAGAAACATCCCAGACCCTGGAACCTGGGAGGTAACATATATTCCAAGTTGCCATTCATGACCACAGAATCTCCTGTCCGCTCCTGTAACTATTGAGTCTCCTACCACCAGCACGAGAGACCTGGCCATTTTGGCTTTCCCCTGGTAGGTTCCACTGCCACCCCCAACAGTATCCAAAATAGTATACTAATTATTGAGGAGAACGGCCACATGGGACTCCTGTACTGTCTGCCTGTTCCCTTTCCATCCTCTGAGTGTAACCCTTCTACCTTTATCTCATGCCCGAGGTGAGGCCACCTCCCTGTAACTCCTCTCTATTACCCCCTCTGCTTCCTAAATGATCCTACGTTCGTCCAGCTCCAGCTTCAAAACCCGAAAGCATTTTTCGAGGAGCTGGAGTTAGGTGCACTCCTCACAGAGGAAGTCAGTGGGGACACTAGTGGTGACCCATACCTTCCACATCCGACAGGAAGAGCATGCAACTGTCCAAACATCCATTCCCACTATTCTGAATTCTCAGAGACAATTGAAAAAAAACTGGTAACCTTATCATGGGCAGTGGAAGGATACTGAGAAATGGAGGGAGCAAACTATGTTTGAAAGGGAAAACTCAAAGTAATAGGGGCTAACGGTGATAAATGGCTATTACATGGGACACAGAATGGCTCAGCGTTGTGCTGGAGAGAGAACGGGAAAGAGCAGAACTGAATGAGGCAGGCGTATGTGAGGATGGGTATCATGATCTCTGTGGGAGTGGGATCAAAGGGAACATCAGGAATGTCAAAGGAATTAGTGAGAGAGAGAGAGAGAGAGAGAGACTGAAGGAGTGCTGAGTGAAAAAAAAAGGAAATGACAAGGCCATCCATGGCACTGGGAATGAAAGGAGAATTGTATTCAAAATAGGGAAAGTGTGGGGAAGTCATCTAAAGATAAGTGTACAACCACATCTTTTCAAAACTCAAATTCCAAAAGAGGGTTTCTTGTTTGCATTGGCCAGGCAAACTGAACAAACAAACCCAAAAGAAGTAATCGAAAATGAAACTTTGAAATATTGATTGTGTGAGCAATGCATTATAGAACATAGAACAGTTCCTTCAGACCATGATGTTGTGCCAACCACAGATCCTCATGTATGCACCCTCAAATTTCTGTGACCATATGCATGTCCAGGAGTCTCTTAAATATCCCCAGTGATGCTGCCTCCACAACTGCTGCTGGCAATGCATTCCATGCTTTCACAACTCTCTGTGTAAAGAACCCGCCTCTGACATCCCCTCTATACTTTCCTCCAACCAGCTTAAAACTATGACCCCTCATGTTAGTCATTTCTGCCCTGGAAAATAGTCTCTGGCTATCGACTCTGCCTCTCATTATCTTGTTTACCTCAACTAGGTCCCCTCTTCTCCTCCTTTTCTCCAATGATAAAAGTCCGAGCTCAGTCAACCTTTCTTCATAAGATAAGCCCTTCAGTCCAGGCAGCATCCTGGTAAACCTCCTCTGAACCCTCTCCAAAGCATCCATATTTTTCTTATATTAGGACAACCAGAACTGGATGCAGTATTCCAAGTGCGGTCTAACCAAAGTTTTACAGAGCTGCAACAAGATCTCACGATTCTTAAACTCAATCCCCCTGTTAATGAAAGCCAAAACACCATATGCTTTCTTAACAACCCTGTCCACTTTAGTGGCCATTTTAATGGATCTATGTATCTGCACCCCAAGATCCCTCTGTTCCTCCACACTGCCAAGAATCCTATCCTTAACCCTGTACTCAGCTTTCAAATTCGACCTTCCAAAATGCATCACCTCGCATTTATCCAGGTTGAACTCCATCTGCCACCTCTCAGCCCATCTCTGCATCCTGTCAATGTCCCGCTGCAGCCTACAACAGCCCTCTAAAGTGTCAACGACACCTCCAACCTTTGTGTCATTTGCAAACTTGCCGACCCATCCTTCAATCCCCTCATCCAAGTTATTAATAAAAATTACAAACAATAGAGGCCCAAGGACAGAGCCCTGTGGAACATTACACACCACAGACTTGCAGCCAGAATATTTTCCTTCTACTCCCACTTGCTGTCTTCTGTTGGCCAGCCAATTCTGTATCCAGACAGCTATGTTCCCTTTTATCCCATTCCTCCTGACCTTCTGAATGAGCCTACCATGGGGAACCTTATCAAATGCCTTGCGGAAGTCCATATACACCACATCCACAGCTCGACCCTCACCAACTTTTCTAGTCTCATCTGCAAAGAACTTGATAAGGTTTGTGAGGCATGACCTGCCCCTCTCAAAGCCGTGTTGACTGCATATAATCAAGCCATGCTCTTCCAGATGGTCATAAATCCTATCCCTCAGAATCCTTTCTAACACCTTGCAGACAACAGACATGAGATATGCTGCTCTGTAATTGCCGGGGATTTCCCTATTTCCTTTCTTGAAGAGAGGAATTACATTTGCCTCTCTCCAGTCCTCAGGTACGACTCCAGTGGAGAGCAAGGATGAAAAGATTTTCGCAAGTGGCGAAGGAATTACATTTCTCGTTTCCCAAAGCAGCCGAGGACAAATCTGGTCCGGGCCTGGCGACTTGTCAATCTTAATGTTTGACAAAATTTTCAGCATATCAGCTTCCTCTATCTCTATCCATTTAAGCATGCACACCCACTCTTCAAAGGTTTCATTCACTACAAGATTTGTTTCTTTTGTAAAGACAGTAGCAAAAAACTCATTTAGGGCTTCCCCTACCTCCTCAGACTCCACACACAAATTCCCTATGCTATTTCTGATCAGCCCTACTCTTTCTTTGACCATTCTCTTATTCCTCACATAAGTGTAAAATGCCTTTGTGTTCTCCCTAATCCGTTCTGCCAAGCCTTTCTCGTGCCCCCTCCTGGCTCTCCTCAGACCATTTTTAAGCTCCTTCCTCGCCTGCCTGTAATCCTCTAGAGCTGAGCTTGACCCTAGCTTCCTCCACCTTATGTAAGCTACCTTTTTCTTTTTGACAAGAAGCTCCACTGCTCTCGTCATCCAAGGTTCCTTTATCTTACCACTTCTTGCCTGTCTCAGAGGGACATATTCATTCATCATTCACAATAACTGTTCCTTAAACAGTCTCCATATGTCTATAGTGCCTTTACCATGGAACAATTGCTCCCAATCCATGCTTCCTAACTCATGTCTAATCGCATCATAGTTTCCTCTTCCCCAATTAAATATGCTCCCATTTTGCCTAATCCTCTCCTTCTCCATAGCTATGTAGAATGTGAGGTAGTTGTGGTCACTGTCACCAAAATACTCTCCCACCACAAAATCTGATACCTGCCCCGGCGCGTTTCCAAGCACTAAATCTAGAATGGCCTCTCCCCTCGTCAGTCTGTCAACGTACTGAGTTAGGAAATCCTCCTGAATACACCTTACAAAAACAGCTCCATTCAAATCTTCTGCTCGAAGGAGGTTCCAATCAATATTGGGAAAGTTAAAGTCACCCATTACAACAATCCTACTACGTCCACACTTTTCCAAAATCTGCCGATCTATGCTTTCTTCAATCTCCCTGCTGCTATTGGGGGGCCTGTAGTAAACCCTGACGAGGTGACTGCTCCCTTGCTGTTCCTAATTTCCACCCATACTGACTCGGTAGACAGATCTTCCTCGACAATGGAAGCTTCTGTAGCTGTGATACCCTCTCTGATTAGTAGTGCTACACCCTCTCCTCTTTTTCGCCCCTCCCTATTCTTTTTAAATGCTCTAGACCCTGGAACATCCAGCAACCATTCCTGCCCCTGAGAAACCCATGTCTCTGTTATGGCCACAACATCATGACACCAGGTACTGATCCATGCTCTTAGTTCATCACTTTTATTCCTGATACTCCTTGCATTAAAGCAAGCACACTTTAACTGATCCCTTGTTCCTTCCCAGGAAAATCCTTCCCACTAGCCGGTCTACCTCTTTCTATTGCCATATCTGCATCAACTCTCACCTTCAGTGTACAGCTCAGATTCCCACACCCCTGCCATACTAGTTTAAACCCTCTCGATTTTGTGGTGGGAGAGTATTTCGGTGACTGTGACCACAACTACTTGAGCAAACCTTCCACCCAGGACATTGGTCCCCTTCCAGTTCAGATGCAACCCGTCCTTCTTGTACAGGTCCCACTTTCCCCAGAAGGCATCCCAATTATCTACATATCTGAAGCCCTCCCTCCTACACCAGCTGCGCGGCCACGTGTTAAGCTGCGCCCGCTCCCTGCTCCTCGCCTCGCTATCTCGTGGCACCAGTAGTAAACTAGAGAACACTACTCTGTTCGTCCTGCTTTGCAGCTTCCATCCTAACTCCCTGAAATCACTTTTTATATCTTCGATCCTTTTCCTGGCTATATTAGTGCCAATATGTAACAAGATTTCTGGCTGTTCGCCCTCCCCTTTTAGAACCTTATGACTTTGCTTAGAAGAAAATATCAATTGCATTAAAGGTGAATAGGGTGTAAAAAGTACAAACATCTGTCTCCCCAGCACGTAAGGTGAATCAGTATCCTTTCAAAAGAAGAGAAACTAAGGTTCAACAACAGTGCTACTGTTTCAGTTGGGCAGCATGAGTAGTAGGGATTAATGCAGAATGAATTGCAGGCCCATGCATATGAACATTAATGATTGTGATAAAACAGTTATGCTGTCTGATCCTTCCAACATGTAGGGCTGCATCATGGGGTGTTATGTTGGCAAAATAGATTTACGTTGCATTAATTGGCACAGGCATGCAAGGCACTGTTAAAATAAAGAGTACAGATATCTCTCATGAGGCAAAAGGAAAGGCGAGAATGAGTCATGATTGATTGAGATTGCACCTCTCCATGTCCTAGTGAGATTAAAACAGGCTTTTACCTGAGGCAGGAGCAGCCTAATACTGGTCTAAAGTAGTCATGGCTATGACAAGATGCTAAATGCAAAGCAAACATCTAATTACTGTTCTTTAATCACAGATCAATGATTCCACTTTAGACAATGGTACCCAGCAGGAGTATTAGCATTTATAAGATTAAGAAGATGAGGAGAAAAAAGGGAAAGCAACAACAGCAGAATCAGAGACATGAGGCTCAGGGCTCCTATTGTAGACAAATCAGCAGCCTGGTAAGAGAGGAACCAGTGACTACAGAAACAGTCTGTAGAGAAAAGGTACACAGAAAGCATTGCAGCTACCACCAGAAGCAAATGACAGTGCAGGAGACATCTTTGCTTTTCTAGAGAAGCAAAGCATTTCTACATTTGAGAAGATCTACATTTGAGAAGATTTGCATTTGCACAGCTTGGAAGGAACTGCTCTGACTGTGGGCCCAAAGATCATGGCTCCTTTCAAATTTCAAATGGGGACTTGTGTGACATTTCACACAAACACATTCATGATGTATTGATGCCCTTTACAGGAAGGCAATCCAGTTTTTCCAGTTCATCACAGAACCTGGACAACAAAGCAGCCTGAACCATGCAATTTGCAGTTATTGCTGGGTTCACTCAGCTAAAAGGGGCCATCAGATTTGCACATGTGGTGCTCAGAGTACCCTGCCAGTCAGATTTGTGAACAGGATGGGATTTCAATTCCTCAATGAACAGCTCCTTTGTGACCACATGCAACAATTCTTGCAAGTTTGTGCCCATTATCAAGTGAATTGTCACAATGCTTATGTTGAGCGCAACATATAGCATCCTCCAATGTTCAGCTCTTGAGGATAAGAGGTACTTCCAGAATGCAAGCTAATAATTCCAGTATGAAACCTTCAGACTGATGACATAAATGTGGTGCAAAGCAGCCCATCTGTCAATTAGCGCTATCATTGAACAGAAACTTGCTCTTAACCCTGTGTCTTTCCTTTTTCTTCCCATAAAAGTGGAGAATGTTGACAAATCAAAGCTATTGCAACATGCATACGTAAATACAATATGTACAAAGGCAAAATGAGAATTGTGTTGTTACCAAGGTAAGTAGAGTGTCATACAATGAATATTTCTGAATTGTCTAAAATATTTGGCTAATTTTAAAATTTATAATATTTAAGTATTAATTTGTAATACAAGACGTCCTACCTGTGAAGTTGTGAATGTAAGTTTGCTCGCTGAACTGGAAGGTTCGTTTTAAGATGTTTCATCATCATATTTAGGTAACATCATCGGTGAGCCTCTGGTGAAGCACTGGTGTTAGTGACCCGCTTTCTATTTATGTGTTTAGGGTTCCTTGGATTGGTGATGTCATCTCCTGTGGTGATGTCATTTCCTGTACTTTTTCTCAGAGGCTGGTATATGGGGTTCAAATTGATGTGTTTGTTGATAGAGTTCTGGTTGGAATGCCATGCTTCTAGAAATTCGCATGCGTGTCTCTGTTCGGCTTGACCTAGGATGGATGTGTTGCCCCAGTTGAATTGGTGTCCTTCTCATTTATATGTAAGGATACCAGTGAGAGTAGGTCATTCTTTTTGTGGCTAGTTGATAGTCATGTGTCCTGGTGGCTAGTATTCTGCCTGTTTGTCCAATGTCAAAACTCGCTAACACCTATGAAATTCTTGATTCAGTTACAAGTAACTTTGGGTTGATTTGTCTTTCTATACTGTACTGATCTGCTTATCAACAGCACAGTTGAGATCAGGACCTGCTTGGTATGTCAGGAATTGTCATATCATACATACCAATGCAAAATAATGTGGCATGCATGGAGTGTGTTCTATCTTTCGGTCTTCCATCTGATTTGTTTCTTTAAATTTTCATTCCTGAAGATAGGCCAACACTGAAGGGTGTCATTCTGCAAGCTATAACCATGCTATGATTTTGTGATTCCTGCTGGGGTACTAGCAGTATTGTTAGAACTTGTCTGAAAGTAAACATAAACAAAGTAAGCAGCCTGTGGACTGTCTTAAAGAGTCATAAAGCTGCTCAATCTCTTTCTCTCTTTCTTGTAATGCCTTCAACTCCCAAATAGACTAACAGCAAGAGCAAAATTGAAGCTGGGGTGTTCTTGGTTCAACACTGTTATGATATATTCATCCAAACAGATCATTTGGAATCCACACAGCTGCGTTTTAATGTTTATCAGCTGATTTTCAAGTATTTATTTTTGATTCCTAGTTTATCATTGTGGAATTAAAATTCCTACTTTGTGCTATTTTTGGCAATCAATTATTGCATTTGAGTACATAGTTTTGGTGAACTATATTAACAATTCACTAACACCCTATTCCTATCCAAAGAGACAAAGTTAATGCCAAGATATTTAAAACTATTTATAATCCACAAGCATTGAACAAACTGGGTATTGCAGCTTCTCATTGTGTGTTCTATTAAAACACACATTGATTGTATTTAAGTTGTTTCCACTCTCTTTTCTCGAGTAAAAGATTATGATTCAAGATTTCTTTTCATAGTGCCTTAAGGTGACTTACAAAGAAATATGAAATATCAAGCAGGAAATTGGGCTGAAAGTTACTAAGGGGACTGGAGAAAAAAAACTCTAATGGTTCTGTCAGCATCTGTAAAGAGATATTTCAGATCCAAACATTAAAATAAAAGATCATCAACCTGAAAGATTGGATGAAATATAAAATCTGTCCAATTTCTCCAGAAGCAGGTGAGGGCTGGACATATAATGGGCCGGAGGCTGTCAGCAACCTGACTGCTCCCAATTAAGACTAAGGTGGAAAAGGGTAAAAGATGTCCCAATAGTAGTCAACTAAGACCTTTAGAGTAAATAGATTGGATTAAATGCTTGCAGTGGTAAGCAGAAATATCAACAGCAGTGGACCAAGGCCATTAAGCAGCACTTACTTGATCATTGAAAGGTCTATTTATTGTCTTTTTCTCAATGGTTGCAGCCTGACCTGCTGTATACTTCTATTCTGCTGATAATTCCCATTTCACATTTCCAGCATTCATATCAGTTTAATTTTGTGAAAAATTTGGCTTCAATTTGATTTTTCAGAAGTGGGAACAGATATGCCAAACTGAAAAGGTAGTTCCACAGTGCTAAGGTAAGGTCCTTGAACGTTCTGTCCACCTATATTAGATTGGAGTAACCCACAGAAGGCTAAAGATGAAACAAAAGTGAACAGGACAGGAGGCAGAATCTGGGAAGCCTGAAGAACAATTAATATATAAGACGATTCCAAATTGTTCAGTCTCAGTGAAGGGCAGCAAGAGGAAATCATTGAGAGTATGAAAGACAGATAATCATAATGAAAGAAAATTAATGTAAAATAAACCACCCACTGAACAACTATACAAACTCAGGGATGTTGAAGGTCCAGTGACAAAGTCATTCGAGGCAGAACAGTATTAATTTGGCAGCAAATTGTTTATTCATGGGTAGCTTCTGTCAGCCAGCTTCACAGAGACCAATAGATTTTGCAAACACATTACAATGTCTAGAGATCCTGTTCTGCAATCAATCAAATCAACCAAAATTAGTTGTTACGTGAGAGGTCCCCAGAATCACAGATGCCAGTGTTCAGCCAATTCAATTTGTTCCATGTGCTATCAAGAAACAGCTGAAGGCATTAAATACTGCGAAAGACAAGGACCCTGACAAAATTCTGACAATAGTACTGAAGACTAGTGCTCCAGAATTTGCTGCATCCCCAAACCAGTTGTTTCAGTACAATTACATTATTACCATCTATCTGAGAATGTGAAAAATTGCCAGGATATATTGTAAACACAAAAAGCAGGACAAATCTAAACCATAATATCAGTTTACACTTGATCATCAGTGAAGTAATGGAAGGTACCATCAACAGTGCTATCCAGCTGGAATTGTTCAGTAATAACCTCCACTTGCTTAGCAATAACTGACACGCAGTTTGGATTCTGCTGAGTCTTCAGCTCCTGACCTAATTACAAGCTTGTTTCAAACATGAACAGAAAATCTGAACTCCAGAGATGAGGTGAAAGTGGCTGTCCTTGACATGAAGGCAGCAATTGTCCAAGGTTGGCATCAAGGCACTCTTATAAAAAAAAGAGTTAACAGAAATCGGGTTGAAACCCTCCATTGAGTACAGTCATTTCGAGCGCAAAGGAAAATGGTTGTGGTTGTTGCAGATCAGTCAACTCAGCTCCAGAACATTACTGCAGGAATTTCTCAGAGTCATGTCCTAAGACAAACAGTCTTTAGCTATGAAATAGGTGCCGGTATCCTGTTAGCAAGTCATGCTTTATTTACATGTGATTGACACAGATTCAGCCCCCTCAGGGTCAACTCTCAGAATGATCAGGATGTCTTATACTCCTGGTCTTATCTGTTAGTCAGGGCTCCCTGATTGGACCAGGTTAACATCCCCAATCAGGAAACTCAATATCAGATTCACTTTGCTGACCTTGCTACAATTACTACATCCCTCCCCTTCTGCGTCCAAGGATGTACACCTGTTCTTTTTTTTATAGCTCCTCCTGGGCGTTGTAGCATCAGGTCAGGTTCTCCGACATTGTCTCTGATAAGGGCAACAAGTAACGCACAGAAGCTCGCCTCTTGTGCCCAAAGTGTCTTGGAAGCAAATCATTCTCTTCTTCAGGCGGCAAATGCATTGAGTCAGTGACATCCACCGTGTCCATCTCAGATTCTGAGGTATCTTCAATGCTTGACAGACAGGAAGAGCCCATGGGTTCTGGAACAGTTCGAAAAGCTGAAGGGAGCCAGGCACATTTTGTTCCTGCACAGTCTGCAAGTCTTCAACTTTCATATGGTCTACGTTCTTGTTCAGGACTGTTGCAGCTATGCAGAATTTATTCGTCACAGGACCTGACCTGACATAGACCATGCCTCTTACCCATGCAGGGCCATTCCTATGGTTCCTACACCAAAGTTCACCCCTGGAGTAAACTGTCTCTCTCATTTAGGAGAATTATTGCCTCCAGCATTGGTGTTCCTGATGCTGTTTCACCCTCCTCCTTGCCCAGGTCCAGGAAGATCAGATTTAACCTCGTGCAGAGATTTCTCCACATCAGCAACACTGCTAGAGCTACCCTTGTGGTTGCAATGAGGGGTGATCTCTAATCGAATCAAAACCTGGACAGGTTAGTATCTGGAGAAGCTGTAGGCTATTTCTTTAAGCCTGCCTTCAATGTTTGGATTGCTCTTTCTACCAGATCATTTGATGATGGAGAGTACTGATCTGTCCTTGTATATTGAATGCCATTCAACTTTAGGAAATTATCAACTTTTCTGGGAGTCCTTGTATTCAAAAAGATACGCAAAGTTTTTTTGATTGTCGTTCCCATGTTTGTCAAATTAACTCTATGCATATCCAGCCACTTTGACCAAGTCCACAATGACTAAGAACATTTTCTCCCAGGTGGACATACACTTTAGAAGGGAAAAATGTGTATTCCAGGCACTCCAAGTGACGTACTTGGGCTACAGAGTCAATAAGACGAGGTTAGACCCATTGGAAGATAAAGTGAGGGCAACCAAAGGTACCGTGGCTCCCCTGTCTTTGCTGGAGTTTAGGCCTTTCTTTGTGCTGGTGAATTATTACAGAAATTTCGTACATGTCTCAGCCTCCATTCTGGTACATCTGCATCAACTCTTATAAAAGGGTCAGCCATGATATTGGTCGCATACCCAGGCCATAGATTTCAGGGAAATGAAGAAACAGCTAAGAACACCACATAAAGACGTGCATAGCTGACGTGTAACTGAGTCCAGGGTTTATCCATCCATTCCCATGAATGTGTGGGAGCTGCTGGCAGTAATTTCTGTCCTTGTTGGCACTCTGACCATTGCCTCACCAACACGGCTATTACTGCATCCAATCCTGGCCACCAGATATAACTTCCTCTCAGCATCTTCAATTTGGAAACCCCGAGATGACCTTAGTAGAGTTCAGCCAATGTCTGGTGGCGACCTTTGTTTAGGACAATTACTCTCGCTCCCCAAAATAATAAGCCATCCTCTACTATGAACCGGTCTCTTCCCATCTGAAAAGGTTTCAATTCTACTTGTCATGGTCCTTTGGTTTCCCCCAGCAATACCAGGTGTTTCAGTTTTGCCAGGACCAAATCTTTCTGCATTCAAAATCTGATATTGTCAGCTGTGACTGGAAGCATGTCCAGAAAATTTGAGACCATTAGGGACTCTTCCAGTAGTGGTTCCACCAATGGTGTATCTGCCAGCAGGAGGGTAGCTCAATGCATCCACATTTGCTACTTGGCCTCCTAGACAATATTTCAACTTGTAATTATACGCACTTAGTATTGGAACCCACTGCTGAATTTGGCCTGAAGCTATGGATGGCACTGCCTTGTTCTATTTATGTAGACCGAGTCAAGTTTTATGGTCCATTATTATTACAAATCTATGTCCTAAATGTATTGGTGGGACTTCCTAACTCCAAATATGACCACCAAACCTTCCTTCTCTGTCTGGATGTATTTATGCCAAAGTCCTGAATATATATGTTATTTGACATTGGGCCACCAATGTGCTAATACCATCCCAAGGTCATATGGGGAAGAATCACATATCAGTACCAGATCTCAGTTGGGATCATAGCATACCACTTTCGAGGATGATAGCTGTTTTTTCACTTCCCTGAAATCTATGGCCTGGATACATGACTAATATCATGGCTGACCCTTTTATAAGAGTTGATGCAGAGGTACCAGAATGGAGGCCAAAACATGTATGAAATTTCTGTAATAATTCACCAGCCCAAGTAAAGGCCTCAGCTCCAGGACAGACAGTACGGCACCTTTGATTGTCCTCACTTTATCTTCCAATGGATGTAACCTGATCTTATTGACTCTGTAGCCAAAGTAGGTTACTCGGAGTGCCTGGAACACACATTTTTCCCTTCTAAGGTATATGCCCACCTTGTTCAAGTTCTCTAAGTGCTCCTTATTGGTCTTCCTGTTATTAGCACGTCATCTCGATAAATGTCAACTTGGGTTAGGCATTGGAAAATGCTCTCCATCGTCTGCTGAAAGATTGCAGAGACTGACAATATCCCAAAGGCAGTCTCGTATATTGGTGCAAACACTTATGGGTATTAATTGTAGCAGACTTCTGGGAATCCTCATCTAGCCGCAATTACAAGTATGGATGGCTTATGTCCAGCTTCGTGAAGGACAACAATCCCCCCACCCCAATGCAAGGATTGTCCTGCTGCAAAAAGTGGTTGACCATTTGTTTGAAATCCCACGAATTGAACCATCAAGCTTCACAATTAGTATGACCTGTGTTGCCCATTCTGTAAACTGGACTGGTTGGATGATTCCTTCAGTTTCCAGCCTTTTCATTTCAGCCTCTACTTCTGCCCATAAGGCAAATGACACTGCGCAGGCCTTTCAGAATCGTGGAATTGCTTCCTGGTCAACATGTAAGATGGCTTTGGCTCCACTGATAGTCCCTTGACCTTCCTGAAAGACTTTTGGGGATTTAATTAGGACTTCACTCAGGCAGCCATTTTCTAATCAAAAATGTTGAGCCAGTCTTTCTTAATCAATTTCTCAACAATCAAACTTAGGCTCGAGCCTTTTGTTACAATCAGTGGTAACTGAGCCAGCTGCTCTTCATACAAGACTGGAACCAAGTTTTACCCTCAATCTATTATGGTTCCCCAGTGTAGGTTCTCAGTCGAGCCACGGTCTTGTGCAAATTTAAGAGTTGGAATCGAGACAGAATTTTCGTAAAAACTGGTTCCATAATCACCGAAATGGCCGCGATGGTATGAACCTCCATTAGAACTGGGTGACCATTTAACCAGAAATTTATTTTGGTTGATTCTGATTTGGATGTTGCTAAGAAATTTAATTGTTCCAATCCAGACGTAGGCTGATTTTCTAGGATGTGCACTTGCTTGGATACCAGCCTATCAGTTTTCTTACTTAATTTAGGTCTAGAGAAATTCTCACTGTCTCAAATCCATGTATCAGCAGCAACTACAATGGCTTGCTGGTCAGAATCCTGAAGAATATTGCACAGTGCCTGTTTGAAGCCCACTAGGGCTTCAGCTTCAGCTAGTAGGCACATTTGCATGGTTACATCAATCATCCCACACACCAAATGATCTCTCAGCATCTCATTAAGTGCTAAACCAAAGTCACATGCCTCTCCCAGTCGTCTCAACCTCATCAAAAATCCAAAAACGGATTTCCCTGGTTCTCGATATGCCGAGTAAAACTCATAGCATCTCAGAATTAGAGGAGACTTGGGGTCATAATGTTCCTTAACTAAATCAGTCAACTCTTGAAAGGTTTTAGTATCTGGTATCTCATGGAACGCTAGGCTCCTAATAACTGAAAAAGCGGCAGATCCACAAGCTGTCAGGAGAATTACTCATTACTTTTCATCTGCCTCACTGTCATTTACCTGACAAAAAAAGTATTTTTTCACACACTGGGCCCACTCTTCGATGGCAGAATCGAATGAGTCAAGTGTCTCAAATAACGGCATGGTGGCACAAATGCTTACCCAAACTCAAACATTGCGAGTGAATTTCTTCAGGAGCATGCTTTTCTTTCATTGCCATTGAAATAACTCCAAAAAGACCACGTCACCCTTTATTATTACATGGAGAGTTCTTGACACTTATCCAGGTCACTTAGAGCCAGCTCTGACTGAACAAGATGTCTGACACTCATGTCTTTATCTGTCAGCCAGGGTTCCCTGATTGGATCAAATTAACAGCCCCACTCAGGGAATTCATATTCTATGAGGCCCATCTGGCTGGCCTCATTACAATCACTACAAGCTGCTTCATTACTGACTTTCCCTCTGTTATAAGTCAGAAGGTGAGATGATTGTTGATGATTGCACAATGTTCAGCATCATTCACAACTTCTCAGATACTGTCCAAATTTAGCAAGACCTGAACAATATCCAGCCTTGGGTTGACAAGTTGCAAGTAATATTTCGGCCACACAAGTACCAGTCAATGACCATCTCCTACAAGAGAGAATCTAACCTTATCTTTTAACAGTCACTGTTCCCCATGATCAACAATCTGAGAGGTTACCATTGACTAGAAACTGAATAGGACAGGCAATATAAATTCAGTGACTGCAAGAAGAGGTCAGAAGCTAGGAATACTGCAATGACTAACCCATCTCCTGATTTCCCAGAATCTGTCAACCATTTACAAAACACTAATTGGGAATATGATTAAGTATTCCCCAATTACCTAGATGAGTGCAACTCCAAAACAATCAAAACATTTGACACCTTCCAAAACAAAGCAGCTTGCTTGATTGGCACCACATCAACAAACATTCACTTCTTCCACCACCGATGATCAACAGCAACAGTGAGTACCACCTACAAGAGAAACTGCAGAAATTCACCAAGGCTCTTTAGATACCACTTTCCAAAGCCAGGGCTACCAATAATCCCAACCTCCCTGAATGGAGGCAGCACCAACAATACTCAAGGAGCTTGATACCATCCAGGACAAGGCAGCCCACTTGATTGGCACCACATCCACAAATATCCATTCCCTCCACCACTGATACTCAGTAGCAGCAGTGTATACTATCTACAGGAGGCACTGCAGAAATTCACTGAAGATCCACGGATAGCACCTTCCAAACACCCGAACACTTCCATCTAGAAGGAGAACAGCAGTAGTTATATGGGAACAGCACCAAGTTCACTGCAAAGCCCTCACTCGCCATCCTGACTTTGAAATTTATCACTGTTCCTTCATAGTCGTTGGGACAAAATCCTGGAATTCCCTCCCTAAGGGTATTGTGGGTCAACCCATAGCAGGTGGACTGCAGCAATTCAAGAAGGCAGCTCAAGAGCAACTAGGGACAGTAACACAATGCTGGCCAGCCAGCTATGCTCACATCTCATGAGTCAAAAAAAAAGTCAAATAGGGTACAGATGGAACTGCAGCTAGAAGTCACTTCTTTGAGGATCATGCATTGGTCAAACTTTGCTGCTGAAAGCTTTTTGAACGTTTGGGGACTTATTCTCCATTTTACTGATTGCTTCATTTTTGCTGATGTTTCTGTGGGGTTTTTGTATATGGACATTCAGCTAAGATGCAATAACATTTCCATGTGGAATTCCCCTGTATTGCAAGTACAGAAAATATTGAGCAGCAAGAAAAACAGGGAAAGCAAGTACACTCAAAAATAAATCATTGCATTTGTAATATAATTTCACAGTTACTATGTCAACTGCTAACTTGACATGCTACTTTTCCAGCATAGGTCAAGTCCTCACTGTCGGGATGTAATCCAAATAGAAGTTCAATAAGAGGTTAAATGATGGGATTTTCCATGGGAAGTGGTAATGTTAACTCAAGGGCAGAAAACTGAAAATATCTAATAATCACAGTATAGGATGTTAGATTTGACCATTGTGAAATCAAACACATGGTCTACCACAGCCTACCTCCCCACTCCTTAGTTCTTTCAAATTTTATAATGGACATCTCATCCACTCTTTGGTCAGTTGAGGTCCTTGTGTGTCCAATTAATGGTCAGATGGAGGAGTCCCACATTGAGTGGTAAGCCCTGCAGCTTTGGCTACAATGGGCATTTCTTAAACAATGGTGAAGGGTACATTGGAACCTCCTTTGTGGGTCCTTGTGGAACTGTGTGTTCAACAGAGCAACCTATCCACTGCTGGTCCCCTTTCTTCCACCATCCTAATCCCCGCCCTGACATCCATCACATGCCTGCTAACCTGGCCCCGCAATACCATGGACTTATTTCAAGTCTAGACTCCTCATTGTTATGACTGCTTGTAATCCCAGCAGTGATCATCACTCCTACCATATGCTGCTTGGACCACAAAGCTGTTTGGCATCCAATTGACTAATTGTATAAGGGGCTACCTTCCCCTTAAGGTAGGGGTTGAAATCTAATCTTAAGAGCAAATAATGCTGCTCCATGTTAAATTGCTGCATAGCAGTGATCATTATGATGGGCAGACATACCACAACATTTTAGCTATATAGTTGGGGAACATGGTGCTCTTTGCAATCCAGCCCATAAAATGATAAAGTACGAGAACTCTGAAAAAGGCTGGGCCTGTTGTACCTTTCTCCAGTCTGAGAAACTATCAATCATTCATCACTACCCGTTCTGCTGACACTCAAGTAATTTAATTCCATAGTTTCTAACTTCTCCAACAAATCTGTTACCAAATAGCTTTCGAAAGTCCTTGTACACCACATCAACTGCATTCCCTTTATTAACCTTTTTTGTGACCTCATCAAAAGTTCAAGAAATCTTGCATGTTCTTAACAAATCTGTACTGGCTTCCTTTAACTAAATCACAGTTGTTCAAGTGACTTTTAAGTTTGTCTCTAACTATTGTTTCTATAAGCTTCTCATCATTTAAATTAAACTGACTGGCCTGTAGTTGCTGGGCAAAGAAAGATGTAACATTTATAACTCTTCATTCATCTAACATTGCCTCTGTATCTAGGACTAGCAGCTTATGATCAGTGCCTCTGCAATTTCCGCATTTAGTTAGTTAATAAGTTTTGATGCATTTCCTTAGTCATGCTGACTGATCAACTTTAAAGTAATGCCAGCCTACCTAATAACAACTTCTTAAGTTTTAGCACAACCAGTGCTTCAACTATCTCTATTTTTACTCTAACTTCAGAAGCATTGTCTTCCTTCTAAAAAAAAACGAGTCACTTAATACTCCAGTCATTCCCCAGCATTTTTGTCCATTACATTATTTCTGCTGGAAAGACATCTCAAAGTAGAAAGTTGTGTGATCTTTGTTGTAATCTTGACACTCTAATCTTGACTCTAATCTCCAGCATCTGCAATACCCACTTCTACCAACCTAAATTTGTCAGCCTGTTCTGATTCATAGGCATTGGAATTACAGAAACAGCATGACACAGTCCAACAAAGTACAATAACAGGAATGTTTGACTTCAAATAAAGATATTAACTATTGTCTCCAAAGCAACAGGACATCTGCTGGTACCTGTCAAAATAGTGCAAAGTCAAAACAGATTTTGCATATGTATTACCAGTATAAAAAAAATTATCCTGTTCATGTAAGCAATTATTTAAAATAATGAAAATAACACTTCTTGACTTTGGGAGTACGGATAGCTTATATGAAAAAATTATCAATTAACTGCAATATTTTGGCATTAAAAACATATGAAACAAATATGCACCCCACACCCCAGTGTAAATATCAGGGGTGAGCTGGCCCCTTTTGTAGGTGACAGTCCTTTAATTAGGGTGAGTTGAAAAATGGGATACTGGAAAAACACACCGACCGATTCCCACAGCTACCTAGATTACACCTCCTCCCACCCTACCCCCTGTAAAAACGTCATCCCATATTCCCAATTCCTTCGCCTCCACCGCATCTGCTCCCAGGAAGACCAACTCCACTACCAAACAACCCAAATGGCCTCCTTCTTCAAAGACTGCAATTTCCCACTGACGTGGTCGACGATGCTCTCCACCGCATCTCCTCCACTTCCCGCACCTCTGCCCTTCATCCCCACCCCTCCAATCGCCACCAGGACAGAACCCCACTGGTCCTCACCTTCCACCCCACCAACCTCCAGAAACATCGTATCATCCTCCGTCATTTCTGCCACCTCCAAAAATACCCCACCACCAGGGATATATTCCCCTCCCTACCCCTATTAGCGTTCTGGAGAGACCACTCCCTCTGCGACTCCCTCGTCAGGTCCACACTCTCACCAACCCAACCTCCACTCCCGGCACCTTCCCCTGCAACCGCAAGAAGTGCAAAACTTGCGCCCACACCTCCCCCCTCACTTCCCTCCAAGGCCCCAATGGATCCTTCCATATCCATCGCAAATTCACCTGCACCTCCACACATATCATTTACTGTATACGTTACACCCAATGTGGTCTCCTCTACATTAGGGAGACAGGCCACCTACTTGCGGAACATTTCAGGGAACACCTCTGGGACACCCACACCAACCAACCCAACCATCCCATGGCTGAACACTTTAACTCCCCCTCCCACTCCGCCAAGGACATGCAGGTCCTTGGCCTCCTCCAACGCCAGACCCTGACCAAAAGACACCTGAAGGAAGAGTGCCTCATCTTCCGCCTAGAAACCCTCCAACCACATGGGATGAATGTAGATTTCTCCAGCTTCCTCATTTCCCCTCCTCCCACCTTATCTCAGTCCCAACCCCCAGATTCAGCACCGCCCTCTTGACCTGCAATCTTCTTCCTGACCTCTCTGCCCCCACCCCCTCTCTGGCCTATCACCCTCACCCTCACCTCCTTCCACCTATCGTATTCCTAGCACCCCTCCCCCAAATCGCCTCTCCCCTACCTTTTATCTCAGCCCGCCTGGCACACCAGCCTCATTCCTGAAGAAGGGCTTATGACCGAAACTTCGATTCTCCTGCTCCTCAGATGCTGCCTGGTCTGCTGTGTTTTTCCAGCATCACATTTTTCAACTATTGTCTCCAGCATCTGCAGTCCTCACTTTCTCCTTTATTTAGGGTGAGACAGGAATTCTTTGGGAGGAACACTGGCACTTAGGAAGGGCAAGAAGATAGAATTCCGCTATGGGCTAGACATTTAAGTACATAAGGGACCTCATTGGGGCCAGGCTGACAGATCCCTGTCAGGTGGGTTGGGGGGCAGCATACTGAAGTGGTGGGAGAGGTCCATTGAAACAGATGATGTATGAAAGCAAAACTGCTTGGAGGGGTTTTGAACTGGCAGTGGGGATAGCCTCTCCCTTTTAACTGGCCAGCAACCACTAGGTTCCATCTGATGGGCTGACATCAATTACTTGAGCATTGGCCTGTCCCAACCCTCTTTAAATCAGAGCATCAAAACAACCACTATACCTCAGTCCCTACATCAAAACAATACCTTAAAATTGTTTCACTGACTGTGAGAAGTATCTAAATTGTGAAAGACTGTATAAAAACGTAAGCCAGTTTATCTTCTGTATTTGTATCTGTGGTAGTATTTTAGAATGTATTAATGGCAAAGCTCTATTTGTATGAATATGAGATGTAATTTAATTCCAATTATGATGACACATTAAGCTTAAGAGCCTATTGCCCAACAGGCACAGATAATTGTGATCTAATACTTTGGTGTTGTACCAAGGGAGTTCTGCATCTTTTGGATAAGATTTTACACATTTATTATACTCAGCATGGTTTTGTATATGGGAAATTGTGTCTCACAAACTTGATTGAGATTTTTGAGGATGTGACCAAGAGGACAGATGAGGGTAGATTGTACTTTAGCAAGGCATTGACACGGTTCCATGTGATAGACTGCTTAGTAAAGTTAGATCACATGGGAGCTGAAAATGTGCTGCTGGTTAAAGCACAGCAGGTTAGGCAGCATCCAAGGAACAGGAAATTCGACGTTTCGGGCCAGAGCCCTTCATCAGGAATCAGATTTTAAACGTTAAGGACAAAAGGGTAACTAGGGAGAAAATAGAGCCCCTCAAAGTTCAGCAAGCCGGCCTTTGTGTGGAGCTGCAGGAGATGGGGCAGATACTAAACGAGTATTTTGCATCAGTATTTACTGTGGAAAAGGACGTGGAAGAGATAGAATTTAGGGAAATAGATGGTAACATCTTGAAAAATGTCCATATTACAGAAGTGGAAGTGCTGGATGTCTTGAAACGCATAAAAGTGGATAAATCCCAGGACTTGATCAGGTGTAACCTAGAACTCTGTGGGAAGCTAGGGAAGTGATTGCTGGGCCTCTTACTGAGATATTTGTGTCATCGATAGTCACAGGTGAGGTGCCGGAAGACTGGAGATTGGCTAACCTGGTGCCACTGTTTAAGAAAAGTCGTAAGGCCAAGCCAGGGAACTATAGACCAGTGATGTCGGTGGTGGGCAAGTTATTGGAGGGAATCCTGAGGGATGGGATGTACATGCATTTGGAAAGGCAAGGACTGATTAGGGATAGTCAACATGGCTTTGTGCATGGGAAATCGTGACTCACAAACTTGATTAAGTTTTTTGAAGAAGTAACAAAGAGGATTGATGAGGGCAGAGGGGTAGATGTGATTTATGTGGACTTCAGTAAGGTAGGTTGCCCATGGAAGATTGGTGAGCAAGGTTAGATCTCATGGAATACAAAGAGAACTAGCCATTTGGATATAAAAGTGGCTCAAAGGTAGAAGACAGACTAGTGGCCTTTAACCAGTGGAGTGCTACAAGGATCGGTGCTGGGTCCACAAATGATTTGAATGTGAACATAAGAGGTATAGTTAATAAGTTTGCTGATGACACAAACATTAGAGGTGTGGACAGTGAAGAAAGTTACCTCAGATTACAATGGGATCTTGATCAGATAGGCCAATGGGTTGAGAAGTGGCAGATGAAGTTTAATTTAGATAAATGTGAGGTGCTGCATTTTGGGAAAGCAAATCTGAGCAGTACTTACACACTTAATGAAATGGTAAGGTCCTAGGGAGTGTTGCTGAACAAAGAGACCTTGGAGTGCAGGTTCATAGCTCCTTGAAAGTGGAGTCACAGGTAGATAGGATAGTGAAGAAAGCATTTGGTATGCTTTCCTTCATCGGTCAGAGAATTGAGTTCAGAAATTGGGAGGTCATGCTGCGGATACAGGACATTGGTTAGGCCACTGTTGGAGTACTGCGCGCAATTCTGGTCTCCTTCCTGCCAGAAATATGTTGTGAAACTTGATAGGATTCAGAAGAGATTTAGAAGGATGTTACCAGGGCAGCAGGATATGAGCTATAGGGAGAGGTTGAATATGCTAGGGCATTGGAGGCTGAGGGGTGATCTTATTCATGTTTATAAAATCATGAGGAGCATTGATAGGATAAATAGACAAAGTCTTTTCCCTGGGGTGGGGGAGTCCAGATCTAGAGGGCATAGGTTTAGGGTGAGAAGGGAAAGATATAAAAGAGACCTCAGAGGCAACCTTTTCATGCAGAGGGTGGTACATGTATGGAATGAGCTACCAGAGGGAGTGATGAAGGCTAGTACAATTGCAATATTTAAAAAGCATCTGGATGGGTATATGAATAGGAAGGGTTTGGAGAGATATGGGCCAGGTGCTGGCAGGTGGGACTAGATTGGGTTGGGATATCTGGTCAGCATGGACGAGTTGGACCGAAGGGTCTGTTTCCGTGCTGTACATCTCTATGACTCTATGACTGTTAAATCCGATCTCCAGCATCTGCAGTCCTCACTTTCTCCCAGTGGGATATGTTGTTGAACAAAGAGACCTAGGGGTTCAGGTACATCATTCCTTGAAGCTGGCTTCACAGGTAGACAAGGTGGTGAAGAAGGCATTTGGCACATTTGCCTTCATGGTCAGATCAGTGAGTATAGAAATTGGGATGTCATATTGTGGCTTTACAGGACATTGACGAGGTCACTTTTGGAGTACTGCTTACTGTTTTGATCACCCTGCTATAGGAGTGATCTTATTAAATTGAAAAGGGTGCAGAAAATGTTACAAAGATGTTACTAGGACTGGAAGATTTGAGTTATAAGGAGAGATTGAATCGGCTGAGGCTTTTATCCGTTGAGCATAGGAAGTTGACAGGTGACCTCTTTGAGGTTGATAAACTTATGAGCGGCATAGATAAGGTGAATAGCAAAGTGACAATTGACTAGCTACAAATTAACGTCCCTCTGATTTACAAGAAAGTCCATTCACTAATCCAGTGTGTCTTTTTTTTCATTTGCTGTAAATTACTAGAACACATCACTGACGGTTATAAAGACATCTTGAAGGATGGCATATTCTTTTTTGACAAATAGCATGCTTTTCCGAAAATCAGATTAACAATATTACAATTCATCCTTACCATCCATAAGCTGACCCATAAAATTGACAAATACATCACCAAAATGTTACATATTTTAGATTTTTTTCAAGATTTTTGACGACATATCACACACTAAGATGGTTAGCTTTGTTACAAAAGTTTAGTTGTGAGATACGAGTGTCTCCCACATGGTCGCATTGCTGGGTGTCACAGATTTCAGAACCAAGAAAAGGCCCACTCACTATGGTCTTTAATGGTCAATGTTTACAAGAAATATATCAAGTTCAAAAATTACCAAGTAAAAGACTTGATAACCAACTATTCCAACAACATGCAGACCAGATTTTCAAGAGTAAAAACTGGACACATCAGAAGCCTTGGAGAAGTGAAACAAAGCGATGTGACATGTTGAGTGACCAGTGTCAGGAGTCTTGCACACTACAGGTAGGAGGTTACAGGTACACGTGATGACATCTCCCTGAATATGTCCAGCTTTATTAGAACCTTATTGTGTTGATCTCGACTAACTGAGAAGTGTCCAAATAATTTTAATCCAACGTCTCTTCCGCGAAACACACAGTAAGTGATCAATAAACTATTTCACTATTATTGTATACTCCAACGTGCGTCCTTTGCTGATGTTTCCTCCTCACCAAGGAACTATTAAAAACTAGAATAACCTTTCCAAACCTTAATGCCGATGTCCTCAAAAGATTAATTTCAGGAAACTTTGCTTAACCTTTTTTTTTAAATTGTCATAACTACGCAGTGTACACTTCCTGTCAAAGTTCCCTCATCGAAGGCGAGAAAGAAAAACCTGGCAAATTGTTCCTAAACTCGTTGCAGAAAGCGTTGCCAACAATGGCACTCTGGTGTTGAAGTGCCCGCCCAGTGTTTGCCGGGAGATGTAGTCCGGTCGCTTCCGTCCGCAGCCCCAGTACCAGGTTAAATTCCGGTCAGTCAGTGGCGCTCAGAACTACAACTCCCAGATCGCAGTACGTACCCTCGGTCTGGGGCGATGATGACAGCTGGTGTCTTGCAGGTTTCTGCGGATGACACAGACTGAAGGTGGTTAATCGACAAGAGCTCAGGTGACCATGGCCAGGTCCCCACTTCAGCACTGACACCTTGACCACTCTGCCCCACCACCGCCATCCAGTTCAACCCTGACAATTGGGCCTCGGCCTACTCGACTTGGTTGCGCACGGGCCTAGCCTGTCTGTTCAAACATTCGTTTTATTTTGTTTCATTTCAAATCAAAGTTGGGTCGAAGAAAAAGAATAACCTTAAGGTTCGGATTCTCTTCGACTGCAAAAGATGGCGGATACTAAATCTATTCATGAGAGAAGATTTGAAGCTGCTGTCAGCGTTATTCAGAGTTTGCCAAAAAACGGTGAAAGCATTTTTCTTGTGTATTGTTAGTAGAGAAAAGGGCAGATTCTGTCTTTAACAGCTGCTGTCTGAGTAGGTTTGGGTACGGAGTATTCTCTCAGGATCTGTCAGAACAACTTCCTTGTTTGCTCACCAAGCTTGTTTAACCAGGTAGCGCAGATTGACTGCGCTGTAAATCTATGAAATATAATTCTGGATTAGTGGTGCTGGAAGAGCACAGCAGTTCAGGCAGCATCCGAGGAGCAGTAAAATCGACGTTTCGGGCAAAAGCCTTTCATCAGGAATAAAATGTCGAGTTGGGTCAGGTTGCATGTCAGCTCGGGACATGTAATATAACAGGTGTTGCCACATGCGAAACTGGGAAAAGACATTGGTTAGTTTTAAATAAGTTGTGATCAGAGTTAATTATTATAAGCCTGGTGATGCAATTCATGTCGCATATAATTTAGCATATGATATTTGTTTTGAAATTATATTGAGGCATATTAAATACACTGTCCTGCATGTTAATTGCAGGACTAGAATTTTACATGTGATCTGGAGCTTATTTCTAGAAGGATAGAATTCAAAGGCGGATCAGTTTATGTTGGACTTATGTAGAGCTTTGCTAAAATCACTCTGAAGAATACTGAGCTCAATTGTGATCTTTATATAACAAAAGAATGTAGAGATGTTAGAAACGATTCTCGTGCAGTGGTAGCAATCCCTATCTGTAAGCCTGGAGGCCCGAGTTCAAGTCTCACCTGTTCCAGGAGTATGCAATAACATGTTTCAGTGAGTTAGTTAGAAAATATATAGATAGACAATGAAGAGGATGCAGAAATATTTGCAAGGTGGTAATAAATTGTCCATAATGTCCAGGGATGCCTTCCTGGTGGATTAGCCAAGGGAAATGTACTGTTACGGGGAAAGAGTGGGATGCTGTTCAGAAAGATGGTGTGGACTCGATGGGCCGAATGGCCTGCTTCCACACTGTCGGGATTTTATGATTCTGCTGGAACTGTGAGGCTGTAATTACTAGGAAAGAACGAACATGCTGTTAACAAAGAGAACTTTTTTTAAATTGTGAAGGCTTTTCACAAGGTAGCTGTAGCAAAGAGTCTAAAATTTGGGATCATGTAGATTTACTAACAAATTGCATTTAAAAATCGGGACAAAACAATTTTTGTGGAAAGCTAGGCATTAATACAAGATGGAGAAAGGGATAAAAGTTTATGTAAATATGGGCAGGTGTCTTGGCATGAGAGGAACTTCTGGAGAGCATAAACAAAGGAATAGAAATTTGCAGGTTTCGGGTTAGGCCTGTTTCTGTGCTGGAAATTTGATCCAATTTAGTGACATAAAGTCAGATGAAAAAAGATCACTACACCATTTCTCCATGTTCTACTACAGCAATTAATCACAACCATCGCAACCACCTCCATTGCTGTTATCACTAACGTGTTGACCAGAAATTTTAATCTTTGTGTAATTAACCTTTTTTTGTTTTACTCAGCAACTGTCTTTGCTTACAGGTACAGTTCATACCCTCTGGTAGATTGTCTAAGTGTGACTCTGGAGATTTTGTCATACAATCTAGGTTGATGCTTCACTGCGGTACTAACAGCCTGTTGAACATTCAGGCGGGCTGCCTTTTGGGTGACTTATTAAACCAAGGTGACATCTTCTTTCTTAGATTGATTTTTTTTTGGTTTTATTCAAAGAAGAATCATGTGGGATCTCGATAAATTGCGTCAATGGACTGAAAAATGGCAGATGGAGTTCAGTCTGGATCAATGTGAGGTATTGCATTTTGATACAACAAGCAAGGGTAGGGCTTGCACAATTAATGGTAGAGCCTTGGGTAGTGTTGTAGAACAGAGGGACCTAAAGGTGCAGGTCCATAATTCTTTGAAGTTTATATCACATAGACAAGGTGTTTTAAAAAGGCATGCTTGCCTTCATTACTCAGTCCTTGGAGTATAGGAGTTGGGAAGTCATGTTAAGTTTGTACAGGACATTGGTGAGGCCTCTTCTGGAATACTCTGTCCATTTCTATTTGCCCAGTAATAGGAAGGATATTATCAAGCTGGAGAGGGTTCAGAAGAGATTTACCAAGATGTTGCTGGGTATGGAAGATTTGAGTTCTAAAGAAAAGCTGGATAGGCTGTGACTGCTTTCACCGGAGTGTAGGAGATTGAGAGGCAAGTGATAGAAGTATATAAAAATAATGAGAGGTATAGATGGTTAATGGTAGTTGTCTTTTCCCTAGGATGGAAGATTTCAAGATTGGGTCACATTTTAAGGTGAGAAGACAGAGATTTAAAAAAGGCAGAAAAGACAATTTTTTTTACACAGACAGTGGTTTGTGTATGGAATGAACTTCCTGAGAAAGTGGTGGATATTGCACAATTACAACATCTAAAAGACATTTCGATAGATACATGAATAGGAAAGGCTTGGAGAGTTATGGGCCAGGAGCAGGCAGGTGGAACTAGTTTCATTTGGCGTGGACTGGTTGGACCAAATAGTCTGTTTCCATGGTGTATGATTCTATGGCAAATGTTAGTTTTTTTTAATCCATCTCTAAAACACACATTTAGACTGGCATGAGTTAAACAAGGAGGGTCAACAAGAATATATTAAAATCTAGTTGTGTCTAGCCAACTTTTTTTTGAGGTGGTAATGTACAGAATAAAGGGCATGATTAATGAATTTGAAGATGAAACAAAAAAGACTCTGTAGTTGGTGGGGTAGGGCTTGCAACAGGAGGAACAACAAGGCCCAATAACCAGAGCCTGGGCTGTAGAGGTCCGCTGCACTATGGAGGACTAGGTCAGGAGCAATACCAGGGCTCTTCACATTGGTTCCTTGAGCAAGGTAGTGAAGAAGAATAATGTAAACTGCAATATGATAGCAATAGAGTAGTCAAGTGGACAGAAAAATGGCAATGCAATTCAATCCAGAGAATTGTGAGGTAATGCATTTGGGGAATGCAGACAAAGCAAATGAATAATTGGGACAGGATAGGAAAACAACAGGAACTTGAAGTGCCAATTCCCAAATGTATCCGGTTTATTATTTGTGAAATATCTGCGAGATGGCTTTTTGGAGCAGCTTGTGGTACAGCCCGCTAGGGAATATGCAATACTGAATTTAGTTTTGTGCAATGAGGCACACTTGATGAGGAAGCTTAAGGTGAAGGAACCCTCAGGAGGCAGCAATCATAACATGATTGAATTTACTCTGCAGTTTGAGAAGGAGAGAGAGAATTAGAGGTAATGGTACTATAGCTGAATAAAAGCAACTGCCGAGGCAAGAGGGAGTAGTTGAACAGAATTGACTAGGAGAGGAGCCAAGCAGGAAAGACAGTGGAACAGCAATGGCAGGAGTTTATGTGAGTGATTCAGGAGATGCAGCAAAAATTCATCCTGAGGAAAAAGAAGCATGGTTCAGGGAGGATGAGGTAACCATGGCTGACTAGGGAAGTCAGAGATAACATAAAAACAAAAGAGAATGCATTTAATATGGCAAAGGGCAGTGGGAAACCAGAGGATTGAGAAGCTCTCAAAGACTAATAGAAGGCAATAAAATAAGAGGGATAAGATTAAATATGAAGGTAAGCTAGCCAGTGATATAAAGTGAGACTGTAAGAGTTTCTTTAGATATATAAAGGGCAAAAGTGGACATTGGACTGCTAGAAAATGACGCTGGAGAAATAGGAGTGGGGAAACAAGGAAATGGCTGGGGAACTAAATAATTACTTCGCATCAGTCTTCATGGTGGAAAATGCAAATAATATCCCAAAATTCAAAGGGGCAAAGCTGAGCATGGTGGCCATCACCAAGGAGAAGCTGTGAGAGAAACTAAATGGCCTGAATGTGGATAAATCACCAGGACAAGATGGACCACCCCCAGAGTTCTAAAGGAGATAGCTGAAGAGATAGTGGAGGTATTAGTAGTGATCTTTCAGGAATCGCTAGAGTCAGGGAGGGTCACAGAGGACTGGAAAATCACTAAGGTGACACCCTGCTTTAAAAAAAGGAGTAAGGTGAAGGATAGAAAATTATAGGCTGATGAGCCTAACCTCAGTCTTGGATAAGATTTTGGAGTCCATTGTGAAGGACAAAATTTCTGAATATTTGGAAGTGTATGGTAAGATAGGGCAAAGTCAATATGATTAAATCAAGAGGAGATCATGCCTGACAAATTTTGCTAAAGTAATTTAACCTGCTTGTTACCACCTCACATAAAAGAGCCAATGGATGTTATTGACCTTGACTTCTGAAAGCCTTTGACAAGGTGCTGCCCAAGAAGCTGCTGAGCAAGATCAGGGCACACAGTGTTAGAGGCAAGGTGCTAACATGGATAGGAGATTGGCTGTCTGGCAGAAAGCAGAGAGTGGTGATAAAACGGTCTTTCTCAGCCATGATATATTGAATTGCAGAGCAGACTTGATGGGTTGAAGGGCCTAATTTCTGCTTCCATGTCTTATGGTCTTATTATGGAGTCAAAAAGACAGAAGATTCTTTCTTTTTTTCCACCATGGCATAGAATTTAGAAGCTGGGATCTAATGGCAGAATGATATATAACACTAATTATCCCGCAACTAAGGTGCTGCACATGTCTTTGGTAATCGCATTGCAGGAAAGACGTGGTCACACTCTAGGCAAAAAAAACTTGTAGATATTTTTCACCTTTATGATCATAGGAATTCCCAATGTATTTTGCAGCCACTTACTTTTGAAGTACAGTACTGTTGCTTTGAGAGTATGGCTAATTGTACACAGCAAGTTACCATAAATGGTAATGTTATAACAAGATGAAAATTTGATTTTGTGACGTAGTTGAGGTTGAGTATTGATCAAGAATAACCTCCCTGTACTCCTTTTGAAATTGTTTCATGTGAGCTTTTGCATTCATCTGAGAGGACAGCAGAGCTTTGGTTTAATTTCTCTTTTGAAAGTTGTCATGTTGAACAACTCCCGAGTACTCCACTCTGATATAAGCTTTCAATTTTGTGCACAAGTCCTGAACTTCAACTCTCACGTTCATGGGATTCTTTTTGTAACCCATGTCTCAAAGGATTTTAACAATTTGAAAGGATGGGGTAGGCTCAGGCTATTTCCATTGGAACAGAGAAGTTGAGGGGAGAATGAATTGAACTGTATAAAATTGAGAGGTGAGGATACTGGATAGGAAGGATCTATTTTACTTAGCAGGGAGGTCATTAGCAGGAGCATAGGTTTAAAATAATTGGAAGAAAGACTTAGGAGGAGCTGAATCATTTTTTTCATTCAGAGGGTGGTGGGTCTGGACCTCACTGCATGAAAGAATGAGTCGAAGAAGTACTTGCATATGCATTTGAAGTGCCTTAAAGAAGAAGGCAGTGGACCAAGAGTCAGAAACTGGGATGAAATTGGTGAGCTATTTTTTTGACTGCTACGTGCATAGTGGTTTGAAGTTGAGAAGTTATGAGCATTATAACCATGCATAGGAGAGTGCAATGAAGTACAAGTGATATGGAAGATATGGGTGAGTCAGGTTGAGATATAGATAAACCATCATTTCATTGAACAACAGAAGATAATATTATTTAGATGGTGAAAAACTGCAGAAAGCTTCAACTCCAAGGAACTTGGGGTGAAGGTTGGTACTTGTGTACAAAACACAGAAAGCAAGCATGCAGGTGCAACAGGTCATCATAGAGTCATAAAAGCACAGAAACAGGCCCTTTGATCCAACTTCTCCGTGGCAACCACATATACCAATCTGACCAAGTCCCATTTGTCAACATTTGGCCCATATCCCTCTAAATCCTTCCTATTCATATGCCCAACCAGATGCCTTTTCAATGGTGAAAATGTACCTGCCTCCAGCTCTACCTCTGGCAGCTCAATCCATACATGCGCTCCCCTCTGCATGAAAAAGTTACCCACCGGTCCTTTTTTTAAAGTTTTCCCCTCTCATTATTAAACCTGGATCGTCTAGTCTTGGACTTTTTTTTCCACCCCCCCCCCCCCCTATGGAAAAAGACCTCGACTTTTCGCACTATCCATGCTAATGGAATGATGGCCCTTATTTCAAGGGGATTGAAGTATAAGATTAAGGGAGTCCTACTGCAGCTGTACAAGGTGCTGATGTGACCACTTCTGGAGTAATATGGGACAGTTTTGGTTTCCTTACCTGAGGAAAGATATTCTTTCATTGGAAGCGGATCAGAGAAGATTCACTAGGCTGATCCCTGGTATGGAAGGATTGTCTAGGAAAAGATAAACAGGTTGGAGCTCATTTCAAGTTTAGAAGAATGAGAGGTGATTATATTTTAACATATGCTGAGGGGATATTTCTCTTCATGGGACAGCTAGGACCAGAGGACCAGACTAAATTTAAGACTGAGATAAGGAGTAATTTTTTTTTGAGGGTTGAGAGTCTTTGGAACTCCTTGCCACAGAGAGCTGTGAGAACACCTTGTGTATGTTTACGGCTGAGATAGATTCTTGATCAGTCGGAGAATCGAGGTTTATGGAGGAAAGTGAATGTGAGCAATGTTATTGAATGGCAAGCAGGCTCAAGGGCTGAACTGCCTACTCCTGTTCCTATTTGTTCTGATCTTAATAGCTTTGAGGGGCTGAATGGCTTACACGTTCATCTTTTCCTCAAACAGTTGAGTTCAATTTCACAATAATGTCATGGTGGAATATAAGGTTAATGACCTTCGTACTGGTACAGTGCCATTACTATGGGAATATTGTACCCAGGATGTAGGTTTGTTTGCTGAGCTGGAAGGTTTGTTTTCAGATATTTTGTCACCATGCTAGGTAACATAGTCAGTAAGCATGAAGCACTGGTGGTGTAGCCTGCTTTCTATATTCTATGTTTGGGTTTTCTAGGGTTGGTGATGTCATTTCCTGCCTTTTTCTCAGGGGATGCTAAATGAGATCCAAATCCGTGTGCTTGTTGATAGAGTTCCGGTTGGAATGCCATGCATCTAGGAATTCTCGTGTGTGCCTCTGTTTATGCTCTTCCTAGGATGGATGTGATGTTCCAGTCAAAGTGATGTCCTTCTTCGTCCATATGTAAGGATACAAGGGAGAGTGGGTCATGTCGTTCTGTGGCTAGTTGATGTTCATGTATCCTGGTGGCTAGTTTTCTGCCTATTTGTCCAGTGTAGTGTTTGTTACAGTCCTTGCAAGATATCTTGTAATTCTGAGCAACAAACCCAAACAAGTAGACAAAACGTCCAGAAACCCTAGACACTCCCCTACATCAGACATCTCGGAAATCACTGCCAAACTACTCTGACCCCTTGGCATCATGGTAGCCCACAAACCCACCAACACACTAAAGCAGCAGCTAATGAACTTGAAAGACCCTATACAGACAACAAGCAAAATACCGTGCACGGACTGTAACAAATACTACATTGGCCAAAAAAGGATGTAGTAGGTTGCAGAGAGACATTGATAGGATGCAGAGCTGGGCTGAGAGGTGGCAAATGGAGTTTAATGTGGACAAGTGTGAGGTGATACACTTTGGACAGAGTAATCGGAATGCAAAGTACTGGGCTAATGGTAAGATTCTTGGGAGTGCAGATGAGCGGAGAGACCTCAGTGTCCATGTACACAGATCCCTGAAAGTTGCCACCCAGATTGACAGGGTTGTTAAGAAGGCATACAGTGTTTTGGCCTTTAATAGAGGGATTGAGTTCCGGAACCAGGAGGTTATGCTGCAGCTGTACAAAGCTCTGGATGCGTCCACACATGGAGTATTGTGTACAGTTCTGGTCACTGCATTATAAGAAGGATGTGGAAGTTTTGGAAAGGGTGCAGAGATTTACTAGGACGTTGCCTGGTATGGAAAAAATGTCTTACAAGGAAAGGCTGAAGTCCTTGAGGTTATTCTCGTTAGAGAGAAGAAGGTTGAGAGGTGACTTCATTCAAAATAATCAGAGGGTTAGATAGGGTGGACAGGGAGAGCCTTTTTCCAAGTATGGGAACGGCAAACACGAGGGGACACAACTTTAAAGTGGGAGATAGGTATAAGAGGTAGTTTCTTTACTCCGAGAGTAGTAAGGGTGTGGAATGCTTTACCTGCAACAGTAGTAGATTTGCCGGTTTAAGTGCATTTAAGTCGTTATTGGACAGGCATATGGACTTACGTGGAATAGTGTCGGTGGGATGGGCTTCAGATTAGAATGACAGGGCGGCGCAACATCGAGGGCCGAAGGGCCTGTATTGTGCTGTAATGTTCTATGTTCAAATGTTCTATATTTGTTTATTGCTGCAATACTTTAGTTGCAAATACCGTTTTGAAAAAACAACTTTCAATCGTAAATTTTAAGAGTGTTTCCTGCCTGTTAAGTAACTGTATTTATAGCTTTTCACTCACTGTCAGTCCTGAAATGTTTTAAAGGCACACATCAAGCTCTAGCATTCCATTTCTTTTTGCTTATTGGACCTTTTTTTTAATGTTGTGGACATTTTTAATTAAGTTTGGTTTATGTATTGAATTGGCAAACTGTCTTTCCATTGCAAGGAAACAGGTTTGAATCTACTCCAGAATAATTAAGGTATAAGAGTGTCCTCCATCTAGCCTGAATTAATATTCTCAGTGAGACAATCCATTACACTAACTGATATTCAATCCAGGGAAGTAGAGATTTCTGAGCGTTAGACTTTAGAAGAAAGCTTTAATGCTGTGCCTAGCTCAGACTGGACTTAATCTATAATAAATACTGCTGGAGAAACTCAGCAGGAATGGCAACATTTTTGGGAAGAAAGCAGAGTTAATGTTTTGAGTCCTGTGACTCTTCATCAGAGCTCAGAACCACACAGAAGCAGAATTCCTTGTAAGAAAATAAGTCTTTGGAGCAGAAATAGGCTCTTTTGGGCATTTAAAGGCAGCTCGATCCATATATTCACCACCCTCTGAAAAGTCTGCCCCTCAGATCCCTTTTAAATCTTTCCCCTCTCACCTTAAACCTATGTGGTCTAGAAACCTTTAAATTTCTTCTTATTCATTCATGGGCATTGCTGACTGGCCTGCATTTAATGCCTCAAGTTGCCCTTGAGGAGGTGATGGTGAGCTGCCACCTTGAACCACTGCAATCCACCTGCTATTGGTGACCCACAATGCTGTTAAGGAAGGAATTCCAGTGGCATTGTGGATCAACACAAAACAGGTGAACTAGAGGGGTTCAAGAAGGTAGCTCACCACCACCTTCTAACAGGAATTTCGAACAAATTTCTAACTGAATTAGACAGGGTAAATGCAGAAAAAGATGTTCCCAAGGACCACTGAGTCCAAACCGAAGGCCACAGTTTGAGAATACTGAGTAGGCTGTTTAGGACTGAACCGAGGAGAAATGTCTTCACCCAGAGATGCTGAGCTTGAGGAATGCTCTGCTACACAAAGTTGTTGAAGTCGAAACATTGACAGTTTTTAAGAAGGAATGTAGATGGTTCTTAGAAATAAAGGAATCAAAGGGTGTCGAAGAAACTGGGGAAAAAGGCAATACATTGGATGATCATTCATGTTCACGTTGAATGGTGGAGCAGCTTCATGGAGGAGAATGGCCTCATCCCTTATTTTCTATTTTTCAATGTTTAAACTCTAATGGGCATAGATCTAAGCTGTTAGCCTTTCTTTGTAAGATAGTTATTGATCTTCATTGTATTAATTAGAGTTTAGAAGGTTGAGGGGAGATCTACTAGAAGCTAAAAGAATCTAATAGAGATCTAATAGAAACTTACAAGATAATGCATGGGTAGAAAGGGTGGACGCTGGCAAATTGTTTCTGTTAGATAGGGAGAATTAGGACCCGTGGGCGCAGCCTTAAAATTAGAAGGGTTCAATTTCGAATGAACATGAGGAGACATCTCTTCAGCCAGAGAGTGGTGGCCTGTGGAATTCATTGCCATGGAGCGCGGTGGAGGCTGGGGCATTAATTGTCTTCACGGCAGAGGTTGATAACTTCTTGATCTTGCAAGGAATTAGGGGTCACGGAGAGTGTGTAGGTAAGTGGAGTTGAAATGCCCCATTGACATGGCAGGGTGGACTTGATGGGCCAAATAGCCTTATTTCCACTCCTATGTCTTATGGTCTTATGACTATGAAGTTTTGGAGCCTGTCAAAATAATTTGGGAACAAGCTAACGAGGCAAAAGAAAGGGCATTAATTTAGATTTTTTTCAGAAGTGCCAGATCATGGGCAACAAGCTTTGTTATTAAGGTGGATGTGGACTAGCAAAAGTCCTTGGAGATGGGACTGTTGGGAATCATGGTGAGGCTTCTTGGACTGGATGAAAATGTCAGTGGATTTTTGCAGTTGGAAAAATAATCTCAAAATCATGTTTTGTTTTTGGCCGTGAGTTCATGAGAAGTCAAGATCATGTAACGTTAAAGCTGTATTTCTGTTCAGTGCACAGTTTATGAAACGACCAAGGGATGCAGCAGATGGAGAAAAAAGAAACATAAACAAATGTGTCTATGGCTTGAGTGATGTTTCCAGGATGTGGTATTTTCAATGCGATTCATTTTGCTGAAAATAGCTGATCCTGCAATGTCTTATTTGGAGTTAAAAAGAAACCTTTCATGCATTTTCTTTTTATGTAAAGTCATAGAGATGTACAGCAAGGAAACAGATTGTTCAGTCTAATTCATTCATGCTGACCAAATATCCAAAATTAATCTGGTCCTATTTGCCAGCATTTGGCTCATAACACTCCAAAACCCTCCTATATATACACCCATTGAGATGCCTTTCAAATATTGTAATATTACCAGCCTCCATCACCTTCTATGTAGCTCATTCAATACACACAACACTTGCTTGAAAATGTCACTTCTTTAGTCCCCTTTTAAATCTTTTCCCTCTCACCTTAAGCTTATGCCCTCTAGTTTTGGACTCCCCCACTCTTTGGAAAAGATCTTGACTATTCACTCTATCCATGCCTCTCATGACCTTGTGTAGGGTCATCCCTCAGCATCTGATGCTCCAGGGAAGATAGCCTCAGTGTATTCAGCCTCGCCCTACAGCTTAAATCCTCCAATTCTGGCAACATCCTTGTAAATCTTTTCTGAACCCTTTACAGCATCTTTCCTATAGCAGGGAGTCCAGAATTGAATGCAGTATTCTACTCTTGAACTCTCTGGTCTATGTTTTGGTAACAATTATTGAAACAAATTAATAAGCATACATGAAGTGCACCACTGACAGTTTCTATGCAACCATTAACTATAACAGGTTAGCTACTTTGGTTTTAAAAACAGAAGTAAAAGATGTAACCATATAATTTTAATAGAAATACACAGTAATGTTGTGTCTTATTATGAAGAATGTATAGTGCTGATTCAAACATTATAGGAAGGATTCCAGATTTGATTCTGCTGTGCAGATTTCAGACAATGATTTCTTTTGGGTGATACTGTGAAATTTAGTCAATATGTTATCAGTAAACTTAGTGTAGAATGTAAAATTGGAAATCTGGCATGCGGAGCAGTTTAAATTTTTTGCTTTAGCTATTAAGTGAATTAGATTTGGAATAACCTTAAATTAACAATCCTATTTCAGCAGGGCTTTAATAGTATTAGCTTGAAAGAAATATCTTGTATCAAATGGAGAGAGACCATTAGAAAAACCTGATTGGTTAATTGAACTGGTTGCATACTTGGTCAAGATCAGATTCCAAGTCTGGTCTGCTCTGATAGAGGATGTTTTGAATGTAAATAAATCATCACTTCAAATTTGTTTTTTTAATGTGTATGAAGTTCCCCTCCTTAGGTAATGACCCAATGAACATGAAACGAGTCAGTTTTAGCAATGCTTCAGACATTAATCCTCCTGGTGAGTGTTATAGTGCAACCGATTTCATATTTTTTTTTGCTGTGAAAATAGACGTCCTTTTACCTTTTAGAAGCTAAGGAAATAAAGAACATTTCTAAAGTACACTGGCTGTAGAAACACTTGATTCTTATTTGTCAAGCATTTCTTAAGTCAAATTCTATGCGAAGACCACACTAAAGCTAGTACAGTATACCTGTTGAATGTTATAAACCCAGAAGATATTTTGCCCGTTGAGTGTGATCTGCGCTTCAATGAAATCGTGATTAATATGATAACATTTGACTTCACTTTTCCTGCTTTTATTGGACTTCTTGATTCCATGACTGATTTAAGAATCTGTGTTAGCCTTGAATATACCTAATGACCATGTCGATACAATCCATAAAGTGCAAAAATGGCCAGGATAGGCCTTGCTAGTTGAAATAAATGCTTATGAGAAAGAAAATCTAAGTTAAATTAGTGCGTGCGAAGCATCGGCTATCTTTTTTTTTAGAAAGCATATATGTGAAGATAATGTTTGAAATAAAAATAGAAACTGTTGGAAAAGCTGGCTAGACTGGCAGCATCTGTGGGGAGAAATCAGAGTTAACATTTCACATCAAGTTTCCCCTTCAGAACTGATGACAGCTAGGAAAATGCTTATACATAGAAGGTCGAGTGGGGACGGGTTTAGGAATAAATGGCAGGTGGGAGTAGAGCCCAAACAGAACAAGAATAATTGGATGGACACAGGATTGGATAATGATCTGGCTAGGAAGGTGTATAGCTACAGGGACTGTTAGTGGCTAACAATATGTAATAGCCGACTATGTGATAACAAAGCCTGGTATGTAGTATTGGGGTGAGGACATGGGAGAGCTCAAGCCCAAAAGTTGTTGATATTGGAAGGCTGTAGGGTCCCCACCTGGAAAATGAAGTGCTGGTCTTCCGGCTTGTGCTGTGTTTCACTGGAGCACTGCAGCGAACCCGAGACAGAAATGTTGGCCAGGGAATAGGGTGGCGTGTTAAAGTGGCAGGCAATTGAAAGCTCAGGGTCTTTCTTTGCAAACTGAACATGTGTTCTGTGGAGCAGTCACCCAGTCTACACTTTGTTTCCAAAGTGTAGAAGAGACCACATTGTGAGCAGCAAATGCATTTGACCAATCTGTGTGACATGCATGTAAAGTGCTGTTTTACCTGGAAGGTGTGTTTGGGCCCTTGGATACTGAGGAGGGAGGAAGTAGATGGATAGGTGTTAAACCTTCTGCTGAGGTTGCAGCTGAAGTACCATGAGGCATTGGGAGGGTGTTGGTGGTGAAGGAAGAGTGGATGAGGATGGTCCCTGTGGAAGATGGACAAGGGAAGGGAGGGGAATATGTGTCTAGTATATAAATGTCTGCATACATATCAACATTTTCCGAGGTGCCATCAGCTCTGAGGAAGGGTCATTTGACCCAAAATGTTAACTCTGACTTTTCTTCACAGATGCTGCCAGACCTGCTAAGCTTTTCCAGCAATTTCTATTTTTGTCTCTGATTTAGAGCATCTGCAGTTCTTTTGGTTTTGATGAAGAAATCGTTTGTTGTTTGAACAGAGAGGTATCTTGGAATGTAATACTTTGAACAGAAGATTGAATTTTTAAAATTTTGATATTTTGAAATCTTATTGTACAAATTAATTCTAAATTCTATTGAAATAGAGAAGGGAATTGGTCTGTTGATTGTGTTTAATTAATGCCTAGATGTAGGGCATTAAAAGAGCATTTTCATTCATTTGAGCTCCTATTAATTAACAAAAACTAAAACTATTTATTAGTTAAGGTGTTTATAATGTTTAACTGTATATCTAAACTGAAATAACTGCACAGAGGTCGATATCCCGTCACCCTTTATTCACAAGTCCATAGTACACTGGCTGTGGCCAGCCAGCCAGGAGGCAATCCTGGAAGTGGGGAGATTCTGACTCTCCTGTTTTTTGTTTTTTCAGCTCTCAAAAGGAAACACTCGGGTGATCCAGTGACAAGCAGTGCCCTTCACATCAAAGGACAGTGCTGTGTGATCACTAATGTTTTTTTTTCTTTTTTTTTGTTTTGTTTTTACAGAACCTCTGACACTCCTGTTTATATATGTTTTTTTGAAGGGGAGACACTTCTGTTTATTTTTTTTAAATTAACCCCCACACTACTGCCTAACTCTGGTAGTGCTTATTTTTCCCCAGCATCCATGGTGTGTGTGTGCAGTTTTGAGACACAGAATCTCCTATTTATATCTGTCAGCCAGGGCTCCCTGATTGGGTTTGTTAACCTGGGCCAATCAAGGATCTCCATCAATAAAATTCACCTAGTTCTGATCACTACTCTTCTCACCCCAAAGTCCAAGCAATTAGGCCTGGTCTTTCTCATGTAGCTTCATCTGTGATATTTACGTCCCAGGTACAAATCTACAGATTTGTACTCTGACACAGGCAGCATGTGCCTGACTGTAGCCTGTCTCTCACGTCCGGAACATCTTGGGAGAGTTTCCTCCTCCTCTTCTGGTGGTAGCAATATCCATCTCAGACTGAGGTTTCCTCAACACTAGACAAAGAGGGAAAGCCTACAGTTTCTGATAGGCATTCTAGCTGTTGTGAGGAGCAAGGTATGTTTTGCTCCTACCCCGTTGGTAAGGTAACAGCTTTCAGGTGACCCATATGTTTGTTCATGACAGCAGAGATTCACACGGATGATTCCTGGAATGGTTGGTCTAACATACGAGGAACGGCTGAGGATCCTGGCATTGTATTCATTGGAGTTTAGAAGACTAAGGGGAGATTTAATAGAAACTTACAAGATAATACATGGCTTGGAAAGGGTGGACGCTAGGAAATTGTTTCCGTTAGGCGAGGAGACTAGAACCCGTGGACACAGCCTTAGAATTAGAGGGGGTAAATTCAGAACAGAAATGCGGAGACATTTCTTCAGCCAGAGAGTGATGGGTCTGTGGAATTCATTGCCACAGAGTGCAGTGGAGGTCAGGACGCTAAATGTCTTCAAGGCAGAGATTGATAAATTCTTGATGTCACAAGGAATTAAGGGCTACGGGGAGAAGGCTGGTAAGTGGAGTTGAAATGCCCATCTGCCATGATTGAATGGCGGAGTGGACTCGATAGGCCGAATGGCCTTACTTCCATTCCTCTGTCTTATTTGAGAAGGTTCCCCACAGTAGTCGATTGCATGGAGGCAAGGGCTTAAGGGTGATTTAGCAGGTTGGATCAGAAATTGGCTAACTGAAAGAAGACAGAAGGTGGTGGTTGATGGGAAATATTCATCCTGGGGTTCAGTTAATAGTGGTCTACCACAAGAATCTGACATATGGTGTGTTAGCTTTTATTGGTAGAGGGATTGAGTTTCAGAACCAGGAGGTCATGTTGCAACTGTACAAACCTCTGATGCGGCCACATTTGGAATATTGCATACAGTTCTGGTCACCACGTTATAAGAAGGATGTGGAAGCTTTGGAAAGGGTCCAGAGGAGATTTACTAGAATGTTGCCTGGTATGGAGGGAAGGTCTTCGGAGGAAAGGCTCAGGCTGTTTTCGTTAGAGAAAATTGAGACATATCACACAATCAGAGGGTTAGATAGGGTGAACAGTGAGAGCCTTTTTTCCTCAGATGGTGATGGCTAGCATGAGGGGATATAACTTTAAATTGAGGGGTGATAGATATAGGACAGATGTCAGAGGTAGTTACTTTACTCAGAGAATAGTAAGTGCGTAGAATGGACTGCCTGCAACAGTAGACTCGCCAACTTTAAGGGCATTTAAATGGACATTGGATAGGCATATGGATGAGAATGGAATAGTGTAGGTTAGATGGATTTCAGATTGATTTCACAGGTCAACACAACATCGAGGGCTGAAGGGCCTGTAATGCACTGTAATGTTCTTTGTTTTAAAATCTTGTCATTTTTTTCAATTATTAACTGGAAATTCAAATCTTTTTAAAAATGATTGGCAACTAGGAGATTGTAGCAATGCTCGAGTCTCCATACAATTGGAAAATTCACATGTTTAGAATTTACTTTGTTATGTATACTCTACTAATCAGAATTCAGTTTATCTAAGCCAGAGTAAAGGTCAAGTCTCAAGGTCGGCACGTCTGCAATGGATTTTGGTAAATTTAAAGCAATATACAGAACAGAGCACAAATAGTATTCTTGCCACTTGCACAACCTTTCAACTGTACCATGTCAATGTGTTGGTTTTGGGTGAATATTAGAATTAAAATCCTGACAACATTAATTACAAGCACAAATCTTTATTTTGGCATCTCTTAACTCTTCAAGTTTCTGGTGTTAACTGCCCTGGTTATGACTAAAAATCAATGACATCTGAATTTATAGGAGTAAAGGAGAAGGAGTAAGGCATTCAGCCCCTCGAGCCTGTTGTGCCATTTGCTGAAACCATGGCTGATCTTTGGTCTATACCCTTTTAATACATTGTGCTGAACAAGAAAAATCTAGCTCTGATTTAAAATCAACATCTGATCTAGCATCAACTGCTGTTTGTGGAAGAGATTTTCAAATATCTACCAACCTTTCTGTGTACAGCGTTTCCTCACATCTCTCCTGAATAAGTTGGCCCTAATATTTAGACTCTGCCTCCCTAGTTCGCATTCTAGAATGGCCAACTAGTGGAAATAGTTTATCTTTATTGTGTCCTTTCCTTTTGCTTAGTTGCGCATGGAATAATCCACTGTTGCCTATGGAGAACAAGATATTTGACTTTGATCACGTATTGTCTTGCTTTGATATCCATAGCATTGTGATTTTCCATAATTGAAGTTTATCGTTGTAAATGTTAAGACTCCTCTTTATTTTCTGATAACCACAATGTGACAGGGAAAGACAGATCATACAGACGTAGGAGTGCTCCAGCAAGAAATGTAATATTGCAAGCAGGCTAAGGGCCAGAAGGCTACCTGCCATCATCATGGACAGGAAACTGTAAAATTCCTCCTTTTGTAAATCATTTAAAGAAATGATAAGATGCCACATGCACTCTTTCTTTCTTTTTCCTTTGTTACTGTTTTGTGAAAGGAGAGATACACTGACATTGGAGGCAGTCCAGAGAAGGTTTGCTAAGATGACCCCAGGCGTGGAGGTATTTTCTTATGAGGGTAGGTTGAGCAGGTTGAGCTTATATTCATTGTGGTTGAGAAAAATGAGAGGAAACCTTATTGCATGAGATTCTTCAGGGACTTGACACCGTAAATGCAGGGAGCCATTTTCCTCTTTCAGAAATTCTAGGACCAGAAGGCATGTCAGAGTAAGAGGTCATCCATGAATGACCGATGAGGAGGAGTGGAGAGGCTGGGTCATTAAGTATATTTTTAATTCGCAAGGAAATTGAGGGTTGTGGTCAAGTAAGATACTGAAGTCGAGGATTATCAGATTAAGCAGCCATGATCTAATTGAATGGTAGAGAAGTCTCAATGGACAGAATAGCCTACTTCTAGAACAAGACCAATGAACAGTACAGCATAGGAGCAGGCCCTTCAGCCCTCCAAGCTGATGCTGACCTGTACCTACGTCTTATGATCTTGGCCAAACCTGATGTTAAAATAGAATTGAAGGCTCTTTTTTTCATAAATAGCAATAAATGGTTGTGATTATAGACATATGGCTGGGACTTAACGATTTAAGGATATTTGATATTTTGGAATGAGAGGGTAATAGATTAAATGACCCAAACTCCATTGCTCATTGGGGAAGAGAACTTAAAGACTAGTGTTGCTGTGAGAGAATTCATTCTATCTCATTTTTGTCTTAGTTATTGTATCCCCAAGTTCTAAATATCCCCCACGAAGAGAAACATGTTCTAAGCGTCAACCCTGTCAAGGCCCCACAGAATGCTGGTTTCAGTTAGATCATCTCCCATCCTTTGAAACTCCAATAAGTATAGGCTCAATCAGTTCACACTTTCCTGGGAAGACAAGTCAGGTTCATTCCAGCAGTCCAGTCAACATTCTGTAATCTGTCTCCAGAACAAGTGTGTTGCTGCTTAAGTCAAGTGACTAAAATTGCACATGGGGTTTTACCAATATCATGTATGGTAGTAGTGAAACTTCCCAAATGTTATCGTCATAGTCATAGAGTTATTCAGCATAGAAACAGGCCCTTTGGGCCACAATGTCTATGCGAAAACAACAAACACAAAATTACGCTAATCCAGTTTGCCTGTACTTGATCCATAGCCTACTATTTGCTGACTTTTAAAGTACTTATTCAAATGCTGCTTGTATACTTGTTTACTATTTATTATTATCTTATGTTTGACGTGTTCATTTGGGCAGCTTCTGTTCAAAACTCTTGCTTCTCTCTTTCCCTTTTCGTTCTTTCACTGCGTTTGGTATGCTTTCCTTTATTGGTCAGAGTATTGACTACAGGCATTGGAAGGTCATGTTGCAGTTGTGCAGGGCATTGGTTCAGCCAATTTTGGAATATTGCATGCAATTCTGGTCTCCTTCCTATTGATGGACATTGTGAACCTTGAAAGAGTTCTGAAAAGATTTACAAGGATGTTGCCAGGGTTGGAGGATTTGAGGTATAGGGAGAGGTTGAATAGGTTGGGGCTGTTTTCTCTGGAGCATCGGAGGCTGAGGGGTGATCTTATAGAGGTTTATAAAATCATGAGGGACATGGATAGGGTAAATAGACAAAGTTTTTTCCCTGGGGTAAAGGAGTCCAGAACTAAAGGGCATAGGTTTAGGGTGAGAGGGGAAATACATAAAAGGGACCTAAGGGGCAATTTTTTCACGCAGAAAAAATTTTTCATGTTTGTGAAATGATCTGCCAGAGGAAGTGATGGAGGCTGGTACGATTGCAACATTTAAAAGGCATCTGGATGAGTATATGAATAGAAAGGGTTTGGAGAAATAGCGGCCAGGTGCTGGCAGGTGGGATGAGATGAGGGCAGGATATCTGCTCGGTATAGACTAGTCAAACCGAAGGGTCTGTTTCCGTGCTGTACATCTCTATGACTCCATAATACTTGACTTTCAGTATGTGGGTTCGCCATTCAATTGCCAGTGAAAGCAGCGTTTCAGTATTTATTTGTAGTAAACTTATGCATAACATTTTTTTGGATATTCTGTAATCAACCTGTTCAGAAACCTTTTTTCACAACTCTGGAGCAGATGGGATTTCAACCCAGGTCTTTTGGCTTATAGGTGGGGACATTATCACCGCACCACAAGTGTCTTTAGCACAATTCTTTTAATGCCATTCTGACACTCCACTTCACTGTTACTCTAATATCGCTGTGAATGCTCGGGCACTGAGCAAGTTTGGGGAGGAGTCAGACAAATTTTTAATTAGTAATGGGTTAAAGGGTTCTGGACAGTGGGCAGACAAGTTGAATTGAGGTCAAAATAAGATCATCCATGATCATACCAGATGGCAGGGCAAGTCAAGGGGCTGAATTTCCTACCGCTGCTTCAAGTTCTGATGTTCCTATCCCACACTTGACTCATTTGCCTGTCTCCCCAAGTAACTTCATCCCCAATCTTCATCTATTCCTGATTACTGGTACTCCTTTCCCAGGCCACAATCCCTTATACTCAATACCTGTTAACCCTCTTTGAGCCCAGTAATTTTTAGCCCCAGTTCTTTCCATCGTTCCTCTGCTACCCCTTCCCTAGTCCAAAATCTATGAACCAATCAAGTACGTTACCTACCATTTTGGGGAATTGGCTTATTGTATGGTAGGAAAGGTGACATTACTAAACTGTGGGCAATTGCCAGGTTTGTAATGGGGCAAAATGGTGATGTGGCAAATAATTGTATCCAGAGTTTTCCCAGCAGTGCCCATCAAATTAAAGCTCTACAACTGATGACTACTCATCAATTTCTGTAGTCAGCATTTATATATAACAAGGTGCTATAGATAAGTAATTTTCACACGTTGCACACCATTTTTAAAACATGTTCTTAAACAGGAGACCAGAAAATAAAGCTTAACAAAAAGACCAAAAATGCTTGCGCACTCTAATTTTGAATATATTTTCTTTTTGCCAACAAACTTGCATAAATGTTCACGTACACAGGCAAATATGTGAATGAGTATTGAGTTCACGTACCCAATCGTGATCTCTATTGCTCATTTTGCTCGTCAAAATTGCATTAACCAAGTTAAGATTCCCACTTAGCTAAGTGAGGAATTTGTATTGAACCATCCCAGTAAAGATCAATACCTTGTCGGCTCTAATATGAATTGAGAATTGTTAGATTTCGATTCATTAGTTTGTGGCAGCAAATGTAGCAATTAGGCAGGACACCTGCTGATTGTTGCCTTCTGTTTTGATATAATATTTTGTGGAAGATTTAGTATTATTAGATTTCATTTGCAATGTGATTTGCAACAGTTTTAATTGATTTTTGACAAGTGAAAATGTTAGACTAATTAGGTTTTTCAAATGTCTTATTAAATAGGTTCATTTCAACCATCAAATGAGCTAATGCTGAAGTTCTACAGTTACTACAAGCAAGCAACCTTGGGGCCCTGCAACACAACCCGACCTGGCTTCTGGGACCTTATTGGCAAATACAAATGGTGATCACAATTGCAATATAGTTTACTGATTGTGTACAATTGTCTAGCTGTACTCGCAGATACATGGGAACATCACCCCCTGCAAGTTTCTCTTCAAGGCATGCACCATCTTGACTTGGAAATAAAGCATCATCCCTTCACTGTTTCTGGGTAAAAATTCTGGAACTATCTCCTTTATACTCCAAAAACTATGGTGTTCGTGAAAGCAGTTTACCACCATTTTCTTGGGCAATAAATGCTGGTGTAGTCAGTGAAGCTCACATCCCTTTGAATGAATAGGAGTAAAAAGGGGAGAGTTGAGTGGATAGGTCCACATGGAGCTCAGAGAGAGAGAGAGATGAAACTAGTAGATAAACAAGGAGAGGAGAAAGTGAGGACTGCAAATGCTGGAGATCAGAGCTGAAAATGTGTTGCTGGAAAAGCGAAGGTCAGGCAGCATCCAAGGAGCAGAAGAATCGATGTTTCGGGCATGAACCCTGACAAAGGGCTCATGCCTGAAACGTAGATTCTCCTGCTCCTTGGATGCTGCCTGACCTGCTGCACTTTTCCAGCAGTGATAAACAAGGAGATTATGGATAACAGGCCAGTTGAAAAGAAATGCTGAATATGGAGTGATAATAAGAGTGAAGAGTGAGAAAATGGGTGAGATATACTAAATCAATCCTTATAATGTGATAGATAATGAGCCTAGGAATACATGAGAATGGATAACTTATAGCTGTGTCTCCAATTGTCTCCACATCCCTCCTAACTTCAGCTTTAGCATAACATAATTTCCTAGCAAATAATCATTCTAATAAAGAGCCACCAGGCTTAAAACAACAACTCTGCTTTCTTGCCACAGATGCTGCCAGACCTGCTGAGTTTCTCCATTAATCTCTGTTTTTGTTTCAGATTTCCAGCATCCACAGTTCTTTTGTTTTATTTTAGTGACATAACGTTTAATATGAGAACCAGGCCATTCAGGCAGTGATATCAGGTTGCAATTCTTCACAAAGGAAAAGAGAAATCTTTCCTGAATACAAATTGTTGAGGCTAAGTCAATTGAAAACTTAAGAACATAATAATCTCAGTTTAAAAGCAAAAGATTGGTATATGAAGTTTGGTACAGATTAATAATGATTTAATTCAATAGTAGAGCAGACTTGAGGGAATGAATGGTCTACATCTTTTATTATTCTTTATCATGAATTGTTACATAAGAAACATGCATCTTTTTATAAATTATTTCTGATTGCTGCTTCTACTACATTTGCAATCACTGCACTTGAATACTGCTATGGACAGTTGCTGAATTGTAGTTAAGTTGATCATATCCTTTAATTCATTGCTTCTTTCTCAAGATCATAGATTGTGCTTTTCAAATCCCCTATAAGTTCCTAATATAAATATTTAATTTAAATTTTATATTGGTTAACTTTATTAATTTGACCACATATGTTTTGTGGGTCTCTGCTAGTACAAAAATAAACTGCTGCATTTATTTGGCATGTTTTGAGACCAAATCCAGCTGGCAGTTTATTTTAACTTCAGCTATTATGATTCATTTTCAGTATATGCCATTATTGCAGCTCCTAGTATAAATATTAATGTGCAATGTACTTTATGGTATTAGTCCTGTAGTATATTATAGTATAGTATGCTTTTAAGCACTGAAACTCAACTTCTCAGAAAATATTCCATCTTGAAATGTTATAATATCAATGTTAAATATATTAAGTGAAATCTATTTACTTTCAAAATATTTCTCTGCTGTTTGATTCTTCTTGATATTTTTTAGACTCTGTCAGTGGACATTAGTTAAGATACACATAATAGTAACTATGGAATCATAAATGTTTAAGCAGGAATAGGTTAGAGGTTCTGCCAATACCTGTTTTGCCGTTCAATAAATTCATGGCGGATCTGATTCTGACTGTAACCACTTTTCTGTGTGTTCCTGTTGAACAAACATCTGCCTGATTCAGTTGTGAATGAATTAACTGACTCAGCCTCCCACTGCAGTAGAAACATCGAGCAGAAATAATTTACGAAAAGATGCATGTTTCTTATGTAACAATTCATGATAAAGAATAATAAAAGATGTAGACCATTCATTCCTTCAAGTCTGCTCTGTTATTGGTTATGCTAGAGGCTATTAAGGAAGAAAAATCCCCAGGACCGGATGGGATCTATCCCAGGTTGCTGAGGGAGGCGAGAGAGGAAATAGCTGGGGTCCTGTCAGATATCTTTGTGGCATCCTTAAATACAGATGAGGTGCCAGAGAAGTGGAGGGTAGCTTATGTTGTCCCCCTGTACAAGAAGGATAATAGGGATATTCCGGGTAACTACAGACCAGTGAGCCTGACGTCGGTGGCGAGGGTACTAAGAGATAAGCTCATTCTTTTCTAAATATAAATAGATCCTATCAGTGATAGGCAACATGGTTTTGTTCAGGGGAGATCGTGCCTTACCAACTTAATAGAGTTGTTCGAGGAAGTGACCAAGGTGTTAGATGAAGGAAGGGCTGTTGATGTCATATACATGGACGTTAGTAAGGAGCTTGATAAGGTTCCTCATTGTAGACTAATGGAAAAAGTGAAGTCACATGGTGTGCAGGGTGTTCTAGCTAGGTGAATAAAGAACTGGTTGAGCAACCGGTGACAGAGAGTAGTAGTTGAAGGGGGATACAAGCGGCAAGTACTTCACACAGAGGGTGGTATACGTTTGGAACGGATTGCCAGCAGAGGTGGTAGAGACAGGCATGGTAATTCACTTAAGATGCATCTGGACAGATGCACGAGAAGGTGGGGAGCAGAGGGGTACAGATGCTTAGGAATTGACCAACAGGTTTAGACAGTACGTTTGAATCGGCTCGGGCCTGAAGGGCCTGTTCCTGGGCTGTAAGTTTTCTTTGTTCTTTGTACTCTCTCGAGAAGAGAATTCTTCTTACAGAAAACTTCTCCATGTCTGTTTCAAGTGGGAGTCCTCTCATTTTTAAAGAGTGCGCCCAGCTCTAAATTCCCTTTTGAAAGGAGAACTCTTCCAGCATGACTGTGTCAATAATTATAGCTACAACTTGCAGGTTTAGGTTTTATTCTTGGTTTTGAATTTTCTTTTTGTTTTCAGGTTGATTTGCACTTGGTATTATGTGAGAAAGGTTAATTATATATTACATTTTTGGAATTTTGATTTAGCGTAGAGGTAAATGAGTATCTAGTCCGGGAACTTCGGATCCAGCGACAGCAGGGAGGGTTGGATCTGGCAGGGAGTGTGGAGGCATGGAGGGGGTTTATCATTTCGGGTCAGCGGTCATTATCCTTTTGGCTTGTGGGTGCTAAGTCATAGGTTCATTTTAAGAGTTAGACAGCAGTAGGCTATGAATTTAACAGTCTGATTTTTCCTGAGAAACTGTTTTACTTAATTTCATTGGAGCCACCCAAAGACTCTTAATTAAATGGAGATTTTCAGAGGGTTTCAGGCACAGCGGAACTACCAAGTGGAAAGTTCAATTTTCTGGGCAATTATTTTCCTGTGTGCTGCAATTGGGATTCTACAGGGTCCACGTGCGCATCTCCTCTGTGTGCTGAAATAATGACTGTCTGACCAGCAAAAAATCTGGTTCTATGATTTCAGCTCAACTCGACTGGAGTGCTGACAAGAGTATTGCATTTTTAAAGGTGTAGTTCCTTGAGATGAAATGTTAAAACTATTCTCTATGAATGATTGAGCAATATATCTCAAAATGGATATTGTTTCGAATCTCTCCATTATACAGTTGTAGATTCTTAGTTTGTGTGAATTGGTTAATAAATAAAAGGGAGTAAAATTCAAAAGCAGCTCCTTGACTCTAAAATGCATTCAGATATTTCCTGAAGATATAAGGTGTTCTGTGTAAATGCAATTATTCCTTAAGTCTAGCCCAATTCTGTCTTGCTATAATGACTATCTTTTATATGCATTTGGTACTGGTTGGTAGGTAGTAATCAAGTGAGGTAGGTCAGATTTTTTTTCCTTTTCCCTAGTTCAGGGATTTTAAAGATTTTTTTTAATGGAATGCTGGTAGGTAGATCAACACTTGTTGCCTCTCCCTAATTTCCCTTAAACAGAGTGACCTGTTAGGCCACTTCCAGAATACAGTAAAAAGTTAATCACACCAATGTGCATCTGGAATATGTCAGCCAAATTGGGTAAGGACAGCCGATTTTCTTCCTTAAAGGACGTTAGTGATCCACATGGGCTTTTATGACAACTGATAGTAATTTCATGGTACCCATTGTTTAAATTAGCTTTCAACTCCAGATTTTAGTAATTGAAATTAAGCTATATTATATCGTCAGAGCATTAGTTTGAGCTTCTGAAATTACAAGTCCAGTAACTTTATCACTACATCACCATTTTCAGCTGTTCCATTCCTCCATTTTAAAAAAAAGTCGAAGTCAGATCAAAGTTATTTGCTTATAATTCCATATTCGGTGTTCAGTATTATTTGAAACTTGGCAGAATCTCAAACAGTCCATGTCCGCATGCCATTGGACTAGCATTACAATTGGGCTTTTATTGATATCAAGCAAGTAAATTGGTATCAAACAAGTAACGAGTAATAAATTCTTCAAAAAAGAGCGAATCTAATCCACTTCTCTTCACATTAAATGCCTTACCATCATTGAATCTCCTCCTGTGAACATCCTAGGAGTTAAAATTGATCAGAAATGGAACTGGATGGGCATAAGCATACTGTGATATCAATGGCAAGAGGCTAGGAAATCTGCAGTAACTCACCTCCTGTCCACATTCTACAAAATACCTGTCAGAAGTGTGATTGAAGAAGCTTGACATAATCCCAGACACAACACAGTCTGCTTGATAGCACGTTACTCTTCATCTTCAACGTTCACTCCCTCCCATGAGCTGTACAATCTTTGAAAGCAACTTACCAAGGTTTTTTCAAAAGTACCTTCCAAAGCCATGACCTTTAGTACTCAGAAGACTAGGTAACTGATGCATGAGAACATGCTCGGACTACAAGTTCCTGTCAAAACTGCAAGTTATCTGGCATTCCACTATTCCTTCGTTGAGTCAATACAGGTATCTGGAACTTCCTTTCTTATTGACACCGTGGGTGTACTTAGACAAAATGGACCACAGTTGTTGAAGAAGTCAGATCTCCACCACCTTTATTGAGGGTAGTTAAGGATGGACAGCAAATGCTAACTTCAAGAGTGACTCTCAAAGCTGAAGAACAATATGCAAGTTACAACTGTCAGAAGAATGAGGCCTTTATCCAACCACCTGAACTGAATTTACTTGATCACCAACAATCTGTCCCTGGTCCACATTGATGCTACAGTCAAGAAAGCACAACAACGCCTCTATGTCTTCAAAGGCTCAGAAAATTTGGCATGTCCACAATGATACTTTCCAATGTTTATAGATGCACCATGTAAAGCATTCTGTCTAGATACATCATGGCTTGGCATGGCAACTGCTGTGCCCAGGACTGTAAGAAACTACAGAGAGTTGTAAACGCAGCCCAGTTCATCTCACAAGCCAACCTTCCATTCATTGACTCCTTCTGTACTCCTCACTGCCTTAGGAAGACAGCCAGCATAATTAAAGACCACACCCACCCCGTTTATAATATCTTCCAACCTCTTCTGTTGTGCAGAAAATACAAAAGCTTAAATACACGCATGAACAGATTCAAGAACCGCTTCTTCTTCGCTGTTGTTAGACTAAGAATGGACTTTTCAATTTTAAATTTAATGTTGATCTCACTCTATGTGCACCTTCTCTGCAAACATAACACTGTATTCTTCACACTGTTCTGTTACCCTAATGCACTTTGTATGGTATGATCTGCCTGAACTGCATGCAAAACAAAACTTTTCACTGTGCCTAGGTACATGTGACAATAATAAATCAAATCAATAAATATTAATCAAAGAAGTTAAAGGACAGTATTGTAGCTCACAATACTACTGAGTCTGGTTTGAAGCATTGATTGAAGTTACAAAAACAGAAAATGTCCAGTAGATCTGGCAGTATCCATGACAAAAGAAAATATTGACATTCCCGATGTGACTTCTCATTGTTTCTACTTTCCAGATATTTTGGAGCATAGTAAGCTCTTCTCTAATCTAACTACACCATTCAACCTATTTTAAACATGTAAACTCCTCTTCCTGTTATCCTTCTCAGTATGCCAACACTCCGGCACTTATATATGTACTGTCGTTTATCCATTGTAAAATTGTTTTTTAAACTAAAATTAATTAAAAATCGATTTTTTAAAAAAAATCACAGCTGAATTTGGCATAGAGATCTTGATGGATTTTTAACACTTGCAAGTTGCCCTCCGTCGGGGTTACATAGATCACAATTTTGAAATTCATATATTTTGAATTGCTTCTTATGAAATAAATCATCCTTTATCTTCAAATCAGTACTAATCTACCTTTGTCAATCATAAATATCAGCTTTAATGTTCGACCAATGTTGGCTGGAGAATGTGGTAAAGGGATTTTTTTCCTCATAATGGGCATGAAATGCTCCTGACTGACAAATGCATTTTCCTTTATGCATAGTATTGTGATGTAGACGTTGCATTTCTCTGAGGAAACACAATGGTTGCTGAGGTTAACCTTCACTAAATTTTCAGTGATAACTGTTTTTTGTTTGACTAAATTTTTTAATGCTGTGTTCATTTATTGTTTGTATAATGTTCCTGATTTCTTTTTGTTTAGATTTTAGTAGCAGCAAGCAGATGCTGGGGAAAAAAGATGAATAATTGTTTTGTCTTTGGTCCTTGACTGTTATCTAAGAGAGCTGAAATAAATCCGTTCACTGTTCAGTAATTACTAGGTTTAGTACTTCAACAAATGTGTTTGCCATGTATGAAGTAACATTGGCTTTACTCCCTGTCCAACCTTTAATATTGCAGCTAATGACTAGTCTTTCCCTTTGTTAAAACTGTCTTACTTTTAATGGGAAATATGAAATTAAAACCTGTGAAAGTTTCTCCCACATTAAAAGTTCACCATATTCAGAAGCTCGCTATGAAATATGGCACTTTGAGATTTCCAACTATTGCTTAAGCAGAAAAAATTGCAGTAGCTCTTGTGTGCCAAAGTAATATGTTAAAGGGGAAAATTGCAGTTTCATAAACTGGTCAAGACCAGCAGAATATTAACTTTTCAAAATTAATGACTAAACTATAAGTAGCATGAATGTTTTAAGATTTTGGGTTATTTTTTGTTTGAATTTAGAGGAACATTGTATGCCCATGGCAGCTTAAAAAAAAATCTTGGAGATATTTTCCTGTTCAGACATGTTTATGTTATTTTATGGAAAGATGTTAAATGGGGATTAAATGTTTCCTCTTTGAGATGCTTTGAGAGTGGTAAACAATCTTCAGCTTTTGCAGATCTTCACAGCAGTGAAAGAGACTTACTAGCATTTGTGCAGTGTTTTTCACAACCTCAGGCTGTCAAAGTGCTTCATTGCCAAGATTTGCTAATTCATCATCTTTGGTTTCAAGGTTTGCACTTCCATCTGTTAAGGCAGAAGGCTATATTTTTAAAATCCACTCCAGTGATTTGAATACATAATCCAGGCTGTCACTTTTTGTGTGGAGTTCTGGCAAGTGCAGTATTGTTAGGTCTGTTTTTGGACTGTGGCCTCTGTTGTTTCATTTGGAATGAAAGATGCCACAGCAGATTACAATACTGACAAAGACATTCATTGAATGTCCTTGGCAATATTTATTTCTTATCCAGCATTACTAAGCTAGATTTATCTAGTCAGCTCTCACTTGTTTGTGGGACCTTGTGCGCAGCATTATCTGGTTTATTGGCTGTACTTAAATTTCTTCGTTGATCATGAGGTGGTTCTTGGATATCCTGAATTTATGAGAAGTTGCTTGGATGGAAGTGAGTCTTTATCAATTTTCCTTCCTTGCTTGATTCACACAGTGGGGAAACTGCATGAGGGTCACATCATACCTAAGTTGAGAGTGTGGCGCTGGAAAAGCACAGCCTGTCAGGTAGCATCAGAGGAACAGGAGAATCAAGAAAGAGTCAACTTCCATCCAAGCAGCTTCTCTCATAAATTCAGGATATCCAAAAACTACGTGATCAACCAAGTAGTTTAAGTATAGTCAATATGCCAGATAATGTGCCGCACAAGGTCCCACAAACAAGTGAAACCTGACCAGATAAATCTAGCTTCGTAATGTTGGGTGAGAAATAAACATTGCCAAGGGAATTTGGTGAGTGTCTTCATCAGTATTATACTTTGCTATGGGATCTTCCATTCCAAAAGGAAACAGTAGAGGCTATAGTCCAAAAACAAACAAACCTAACAATACGGCTCTTGTCAGAACTCCACAAGGAAAGTGACAGCCTGGATTATGTACTCAAATCACTGGAGAGGAATTTAGAAATATGGCCTTCTGCCTTAACCGATCTAAATGCAAACCTTGAAACCAAAAATTATGCATAAGCCCTTCAATCCTTCAGGGACACAGGATGCCAACTTGTGGATTGCTTCAGGGAACATCTCTGGGACACCCGCATCAACCAATCCCACCACCCCCTGGCTGAACACTTCAACTCCCCCTCTCACTCGCTCCGCAAAGGATATGCTGGTCCTGGGCCACCTCCATCACCAAACTCTTAACACCCGACGCCTGGAGGAAGAACGCCTCATATTCCTGCACCCACACGGAATCAATGTAGATTTCAGGAGTTTCCTCATTTCCCCTTCCCCCCACATTATCCCAGTCCCAAGCTTCCAACTTGGCATAGCCTTCTTGACCTATCTGTCACCTTTCCCATCTATCTGCTCCACCCTCCTCTCTGACCTATCACCTTCTCCCCCACCTTCATCCACTTATCACATTCAGTTATCTCCCCCCTCCAACCTCACCCCTCTTCCATTTACCTCTGTCCTCCACCCCACAAGCCTCACCCCTGATGAAGGGCTCATGCCCGAAACGTCGATTCTCCTGCTCCTCCGATGCTGCCTGACCTGCTGTGCCTTTCCAGCACCACATTTCCGACTGATCTCCAGCATCTGCAGTCCTCACTTCCTCCTCACCTCAGATGGTAGAGACCTGCTGGATCACATGGCTCTTTTTCTACTGTATTTTAATTGCATAGTTTCATGAGCCAGTATCACCGATCTTTTAGATCTTTAACGTTGCTCTATATTAATTGTGTTATAAAGACACAGCTTATATTTGGTTAGAATCATGTAAGAACTCTGAAAATTGTTGTATTGAGTTAGGCAATGATAAAGTCTTAAATCCAAATGAATAAATTTGTTTCATTATAGATAATAGTTCAATGATTAGTAAATTAGGAATTTAAATTCATTTGGCTTTTTTGTTGGATAAAATAAAAACAGAAGGATGAGCTCCATTATTCAAGAAGTTTGTGCTGATCCAATCTTGACCTTAGCTTTACTTTTCTGCCTGTGCTCCAGAGACATTCTCTCCATAGATCAGAAATAGGCTGGCTTTGGCCTTTAATGTATTCAGTGACTCGGCCTCCAAAGCTCCCTGAATAAAGAATTTGTAAGATTTATCACCCTCTGAGAAAATAAATTCCTTCTACTCTCTGAAATAGTGACACTTTTTTTATTTTGAAAATTTGCCTTGTAGTTGCAGATTCCTTCGTGAGAAAAAAAGCATCTTTTCAATTTCTTCCCTGTCAAGACCTTCAGAATATTATCTCTTTTGTAGCTATGGGTATGTTTGCTGAGTTGGGAAGTTGATCTGAAACTGTTTTGTCCTCAGTCTAGGTGACATCTTCAGTGCCTTGGAGCTTCCTGTGAAGCGCTACTGGTCTGTTTTCTGTAATTTATTTGGTTCAGTTCCTGTGACTTCTGGTTGTTCGTTGTAGTGGTTGGTATATTGAGTCTAGGCCTATGTGCTTTTTGATGCAGTGCGTGGGGGAGTGCCATGTTTCTAGAAATTCTCTAGCTGTTCTTTATTTAGCTTGTCCTATGATCGTTGTGTTATCCCAGTCGAATTATGTCTTTTAGTAAAATTAACTGTCTTTCATCTGTACCATAAAGGTGATAGGCCCAAATTGCTCAGTCTTTCATTATAAGACAATCTCTTGATTCCAGAAATCAACCTGGTATAAACTTTCTCTAAACTGCCTCTGGTGTGGAGATATTTGTGTCATTGAGAGTAAAAGTTGGAGGAAGAGGAAAGAGCAGAAAATTTCATTTGTCAAGTTGGGCATTTCCTTTAAATTTAAGTTGTCTATTTGAAATTTGCTGGATGTGGTTTAATATGATTGGAGCTTGAAAATTGGTTTGCATTTTGTCATAACTCATTAAAAGAAATGCCTTCCTGTGTTTATAATAGGGATGCTTGGAATTCCCTGGGAGACATGTCAAAAGAAGAAGCTATGATTGCCTATGTTGAGGAAATGAAAAAGGTAGGATGAATTATTGCACAGATTTTTGAAGCTCAGCTGCTAATTGTGAATAAACCACAAATGTAATTATACACTTTCAGGGATCCATGTAAATGTTGATGTATCCCAGAATGTGTCTATTATTCCAAGAAAATGATTGTTATAATTGTGAAAGCTGCTTTTAATTTTTGGGATAAAGGGAACAATGTGTGAATAAGTAAAGAAACTAATGACTTTTTGGTACTTGGATTCCAATGTGGTGTGAATTCATATAAATTATTTCGCGTTGATCTTTAGCAGGGAATATGAAGTGCCAGAGACATAAGGCAAGCCAAAATCACATGGAATAAATTACTCCGTGGAATACAAGTTTACAAACCGAGAAAGCTTGTAGGCCAAACGGGAATGAGGGAGGGAGCCAGAAGGATGGATAGACAGTAGTGGGAAGGAAGGACCCAGACAGAGAGAGACAAGAGACAGACAAGCAGGGAGACAGCCAGATGAATGGGAATGTGGGAGCTACACAGATGGGCAGGGAAGAGGAAGGTGGAGTTGGATTCTGATATTAAAGGAAGAGGTGCCATAAATTGGAAAACTGCCAATTCCAGTTTTGTTTAGGGTAGAGATACGAAACACAAATTCTAAACTTATAATCCAAATATTTATTTTTAGGAAAGCAAGACTAGGGATGCTGAGGTGAGGTAAGAGTCAATAAAAAGGAAAAACATACTTGACTTCGTCCTCACTGATGTTTGTCACAGATACATTTGCCCACAAGATGCTGTGGGCCGTCAACAGTAGGAGAATGGTACTTCAATACAATCTCCAACCTCATTGCTTGGCAAATCCCCCACACTACTATTACCATCAAGCTAGGAATTCAAATCTGATTCAATGAAGAGAGAGGAGGACATGCCAAGAGCAGCATTGGCCATACCTAAAAAATTAGCAGTCCAGCTGTTGAAACTACAAAGCATGACAACTTGTATGATAAATGACAAAAGTAGCAAGTGATAGAGCTAACAGCTTCCCAACCAGTAGATCTGTTCTAAACTTTGGAGTCCTGCTGCATCCACTTGTGAATGGTGATGGACAATTGTAAAACTCACTGGAGGAGAAAACTCCACAAATAGCTCTGTGCTAATGATGGGAGAGCTCAACATATCCATACAAAAGAGAATTCTGAAGCATTGTCAGCAGTTTTCAGCTGGAATTGTCAAGTGAATGATCCATCTCAGACTCCTACAGAATCCGCAGCATGCCAATCTTTCGTCAATTTGATGCACTCCATAGGATATCAAGAAATGGCTGAAGGCACTGGATACTGCAAAGGCTGTGGGCCTTGGCAACATTCTAGCAATAGTATTAAAGATATGTGCTTCAGAACTTGCTGTGCATGTGTCCAACCTATTCTAGTATTGCTATGACACTAGAATCTATTTGACAATGTGGAAGCATGTCCAGGTCTGATGGACAAATCCAACCCAGCCCCATAATACTTGTCCATCAGCTGATCATCAGTAAAATCATGGAAGGGCTTTTCAACAGTGCTGTCAAGCAGTATCTGCTTGGCAATAACTGTCACTGAGCTTGGATTCTGCCAGGGCTACTCTGATCTTGACATCATTATAGCCTTGTTTCAAAAATGAACAGAAGAATTGAATTCTGGAAGTGAGGTGAGAGTGACAGTCCTTTAACATCAAGTCTGCATTTGACTGACAATGACATCAAGGAGCCCGAGCAAACTGGAATCAGTGGGAAAGTTCTCTAAGTTCATGCGTAGCACAAAGGAAAATGTTTATGCTTGTTCAAGGTCAGTAATTGGGGCTCCAGAACATCTCTGCAGTTCCCGAGCACAGGTTCCAAAGCCCAACCATTTAATTTGCTTCATATGTCAGAAATGGAATGTTTATTGGACAGTTTCTAAAATCACTGGCAATTCCTCAGATAGTGATGTAGTCCTTGTCCATACACAGCAAGATGTTGGTGATGGAGTGGGTAACAGGTAGAACTTGAACCCAGCCTTCCAGATCCCGGGTAGAGACACTACAGCTGAGCACACAAGGGTTGAGAATTCAAATTTTGCATTGACTGACAAGATTTGAACCACGGTCCCCAGAATATTAGCTGGGTTTCTGCATTAATCGTCTAACAATAATACCATTATTGTCCATCACTGCCCCCTCTGACCTATCACCTTTTTCCTCACCTTCATCCACCTAGCGTTCTCCTAGCAACCCCCCCCAGTCCACGTATCACTTTCCCAGGTACTTTCTCCCCCGCCTCCCCCGTATTTATCTCTCCGCCCCAATCCACAAGCCTCCTTCCCGATGAAGGGCTTATGCCCAAAACATTGATTCTCCTGCTCCTCGGATGCTGCCTGATGTGCTGTGCTTTGCCACACTCAACTCTGATCTCCAGCATCTGTAGTTGTCCCTTTCTCCTAACGTAATATCACCTGACTATCACCTCTCTATAATAATATCCTATTATACTCCATTTTGAAGTGTTTTGCTCTGTTGTGCTTTCTTTTATTTTAAAATGCTCTGAATTAGATTTTGTTTATTAGCACAGTATTTACAGATGGAATTGCATCTATTATATTTGAATGAAGAAAAAGCCCTAGTAGCTTCCTACACTGCCTTTATTTTCATCTCATTTGGAAAGTGCTGACTGGAGAAAGTCGGCATGTTGAAAAGGAGTGTGTATGTCGTGTTTGAGCTTGAAACGTAGAGCTCTGTGCCCATTTTCTGATTATCATATTGCTATGTATGTAAAGGTGGTACTGTACCAGAAATATCATCATTTACAAAATTTGCTTCCAAATTTGATGGAAGGCTGCTACTACACTTGGTTAATCTTTGAAACTGGGTAATAGTAACTAAGCTGAAACTTTTCACAATTCTGAAAGGAAAGTAAAGAACAGGCCATCAAATTGAACAACCTTTTACGACTTTACAACAAAATGCTGTAACAAAACAATGACGTAACTGTTTCCTCCTTGTTTTACACTGCATATAATGTCAAAGCGTAGCTCAATATTCAAAAGTCATATGCAAGAATGATTAGGATTTGAAGCTTTGTATGAAGTTGGAGTATGTATTAGTCAAAATAAATCTGTTTACTAATTAGTGTGAAGTAACAATCATCCTCACCTGTTCTTGCCAAAATCGTATACTATTCTGTTTTTACTCTTTTCACTTGGCATAACTCTCTGCTTGCTTTTTGGCTTTTTTTTGGAAGCGTTGAGTTTTTTAAAAAATGTAAGTTAGATCTATGTGTAAATATACTGCAAATACAGCATTTTGCATTTCAAGGATCAGACCAAACAATGAATCAGTACTGCAACTGAACAGATTGTGGACATCTACCAAGGAGCAATTTCATTGTTTGCTCAAATTTGCAGTAGAATCTGACTTATGTCTGACTACTTTAAATTGAGAAACTGTCTAAAGGTGTTTTTATTTTATTTTGTTTCTGTGCTTTGAATAAATAAATTACAGTTATGTTGTACCATTATTCTTAAAAAAAAATCCAAGGTGCTTGATAGAAACATAATTAGGTAAAGCTTGATATTGAGCAAATGAAGGTCGTAATAGGAGGGCTGTATAAACATTTGGTCAAACAAGAGATTTTAAGAAAAATTTCAAACTTGATCAGAGGGAGAAAGTTAATAAGTTTATGGAAGGAATTCTGGAGCTTTGAGCTGATATAGAACATAGAACATAGAAGGATACAGCGCAGTACAGGCCCTTCGGCCCTCGATGTTGCGCCGACCGAATCCTACCTAACCTATACTAGCCCAATAACTTCCAAATGCCTATCCAATGCCCGCTTAAATGACCATAAAGAAGGAGAGTTCACCACTGCTACTGGCAGGGCATTCCATGAACTCACAACCCGCTGTGTGAAGAATCTACCCCTAACATCTGTCCTATACCTACCACCCCTTAATTTAAAGCTATGTCCCCTAGTAACACCTGACTCCATTAGCGGTAAAAGGTTCTTAGTATCTACCCTATCTAAACCCCTAATCATCTTATACACTTCTATCAGATCTCCCCTAAACCTTCTCTTCTCCAATGAGAACAGCCCCAAGTGCCTCAGCCTTTCCTCATAAGATTTTCCTACCATTCCAGGCAACATCCTGGTAAACCTCCTCTGCACTCGTTCTAAAGCTTCCACATCCTTCCTATAGTATGGCGACCAAAACTGCACACAATACTCCAGATGAGGCCTCACCAGAGTCTTATACAACTGCAACATGACCTCAGGACTCCGGAACTCAATTCCTCTGCCAATAAAGCCCAGTACACCATATGCCTTCCTCACAGCACTATTTACCTGGGTGGCAACTTTCAGAGATCTGTGTACATGGACACCAAGATCCCTCTGCTCATCCACACTACCAAGTAGCCTACTATTAGCCCAGTAATCCATCATCTTGTTATTCCTACCAAAGTGAACGACTTCGCACTTAGCTACATTGAATTCCATTTGCCACATTTCCGCCCAGCTCTGCAACTTATCTATATCCCGCTGTAACCTACCACTTCCTTCCTCACTATCCACAACTCCACCGACTTTTGTGTCATCCGCAAACTTGCTTACCCAGCTTTCAAGTCCTTCCTCTAGATCATTTATAAAGATAACAAAAAGCAATGGTCCCAAAACAGATCCTTGTGGTACACCGCTAGTAACTGCGCTCCAAGATGAACATAATCCATCAACTACTACCCTCTGTCTCCTTCCAGCCAGCCAATTCCTAATCCAAACCTCTAATGTATCCTCAATGCCATACCTCCGTAGTTTTAACATTAGCCTACCATGGGGAACCTTATCGAACGCCTTACTAAAATCCATATACACAACATCTACTGCTTTACCCTCATCCACTTCCTTAGTCACCTTCTCAAAGAACTCAATAAGGTTTGTGAGGCACGACCTGCCCTTCACAAAACCATGCTGGCTATCCCTGATCACGTTATTCCTACCCAGATGTTCATAAATCTTATCCCTTACCATTCTCTCTAAGACTTTGCCCACCACTGAAGTCAGACTCACTGGCCTATAGTTACTAGGGCTATCCCTACTCTCTTTCTTGAACAATGGGACCACATTCGCTATCCTCCAGTCCTCTGGTACTATTCCCGTTGACAATGACGACATAAAAATCCAGGCCAATGGCTCAGCTATCTCCTCCCTAGCTTCCCATAGGAACCTGGGGTAAATGCCATCAGGCCCAGGAGACTTATCTATATTCATCCTTTCCAATATTCCCAAAACCTCTTCCCTGCATATTTCCAGGGCATCCATTCTAATTATTTGTGATTCCATATTCACATCAGCAACAGTGTCCTGTTCCTGAGTGAATACTGATGAAAAGTACTGATTTAATGTCTCTCCAATCTCCTCCGCCTCCACACACAACTTCCCACTACTATCCTTGACTGGACCGATACCTACCCTAGTCATCCTTTTATTCTTGACATACCTATAGAAAGCCTTTGGGTTTTCCCTAATCCTACCAGCTAAAGACTTTTCATGTCCCCTTCTCGCTTCTCTTAGCTCCCTCTTTAGCTCCTTCCTGGCTACCTTATAACTCTCAATCGCCCCTACTGAACCTTCACGCCTCATCTTTACATATGCCGCCTTCTTCCCTTTCACAAGGGACTCCAATTCCTTACTAAACCACGGCTGCCTCACAAGGCCCTTTACACCATGCCTGACTGGTACATACCTATCAAGGACACCCAGTAGCTGCTCCTTGAACAATCCCCACATCTCATTAGTGTTCTTCTCTTGAAGCCTGTTTTTCCAATCCACACATCCTAAGTCATGCCTCACTGCATCATAATTTCCCTGCCCCCAGCTATAGCTCTTGCCCTGCGGCGCACGATTATCCCTCTCCATCACTAAAGTAAAAGTCACCGAGTTGTGGTCACTGTCCCCGAAGTGCTCACCTACCTCCAAGTCTAACACCTGGCCTGGTTCATTACCTAGAACCAAATCCAATATAGCCTCCCCTCTTGTTGGCCTGTCGACATATTGTGTCAGGAAACCCTCCTGCACACATTGTACAAACACCGACCCATCTAATGAACTCGAGCTATAGCTCTCCCAGTCAATATCTGGGAAGTTAAAGTCCCCCATAACAACCACCCTGCTACCTTCACTCTTTTCCTGAATCATCCTCGCAATATTATCCTCTACTTCTCTAGGACTATTAGGAGGCCTGTAGAAAACACCTAACAGGGTGACCTCACCTTTCCTATTTCTAACCTCAGCCCAGACTACCTCAGATGGCAAGTCCTCTTCCATCGTCCATTCCACTGCTGTGATACTGTCTTTGACAAGTAATGCCACGCCTCCCCCTTTTTTACCCCCATGTCTGATCCTACTAAAACATTTGAACCCTGGAACGTGCAACAGCCATTCTTGTCCCTGTTCTACCCACGTCTCTGTAATGGCCACAACATCGAAGTCCCAGGTACCAACCCACGCTGCAAGTTCACCTACCTTATTCCTTATACTTCTGGCATTGAAGTATACACACTTCAATCCACCTTTCTGGTTACAGGCACCCTCAGAGATCGCTGCATTATTCCTAACCTCCCTACACTCAAGGACCTGTACCCTAAAGCTACAGTCCTGGTTCCCATGCCCCCGCGGAGTTAGTTTAAACCCTCCCAAAGAGCACTAGCAAACCTCCCCCCAAGGATACTGGTGCCCCTCAGGTTCAGGTGTAGCCCATCCTTTTTATAGAGATATGGCTGAAGGATTTTAAAGGATTTGACCCATTTGAGTCTGCACTGACGGAAAACTACTCAAATCCTCACTAGTCCCACTTTCTAGCACCTGGTCCAATATTATGACATTTCAAGTACTCTACCAAGTACTTTTTAAAGGTTGCAACTTTTCCTACCTCAATTATCCTCCCAGATGGTGCATTCCAGATTCCCACCATCCTCTGGGTGAAAAGCTTTTCCTCATCCCTTCTAACTCTCCTGCATTCCACCTTAAAACTTTGTCCCCTTGTTATTGACCCTCCAACTAGGAAAGAGCTGTTACCTATTAGCTGTATCCATGCCCCTATAATCTTCTACGCTTCAATCAGGTCCTCTCTGAGTCGTCTCTGCTCCAGAGAAAACCACCTGAGCTTATCCAGATTTTCTTTATAGCTAAACTGCACCATTTCAGGCAACAATGTGGTGAAGCTTCTCTGCACCAACTCCAGTACAATTGCATCATTCTTATATCTCAGTGACCAGAACTGCAAACAGTGCTTCAGTTGTGACCTAACCAAAATCCTATACAGCTCCAACATAGCCTCTCTGCTCTTTTGAACTACCCTATTCACCTGTCCTGCCATCTTCAGGGATCTGTGGACAAGTATCCCAAGAGCTATCTGTTCCCCTGAGCTTCCTAGCATCCTGCCATTCAGAGAATTCCCTTGTCACCTTACTTTGAAACTGCATCATCTCGCACTTTTCAGTGTTAAATTCCATCTGCCACAGATATATCCATCTAAGCAACTCGTTTATATTCTCCTGTAACCTAAGACCACTTTCCTCACCAACTATTCTTAAATCATTCACAATTTTTTCACCATTAACATTGAATTTCATGAAACACATAATTATTAGCTCCTCCCAATCAAAATTCTCCTCTCATTGTAATTGGTCCTAGCTGCTCTCAAGGTAGTCAAGTTCCTTTCTACTCATTAGCAGCCCTCAGAGTTTTGTATTATCCGATAACATGATACCAACACAGCCAGGTAGGAAAAAAATAACTGCAGATATTGGAATCTGTATTTAAATCAAAAATTACTGGAGATCTCAGTGGGTCAGGGAGCATCCATAGACAGAGAGCAAGCTAACGTTTTGAGTCTAAATGCCTCTTCATCAGCTCTGATGAAGAGTCACCAGGCTCAGAACATTAGCTTGCTCTCTCCATGGATGCTGCCGAACCTTCTGTGACTTCCAGCATTTTTTGTTTGTTTTCACTGCCACAGACAATCTGTTGCATGGAACTTCAATGGTTACTTTTGCAGACACATTTTCTATTCAGCACCAGAGGTGGCTGATTGAAAATGGCATGTATTCAAGATTGAGTTTCTGCTATGGACTTTGATGTCACTGAACAGGCTGACTCCTAACTGCAGATCTTTGGTTACATGCAGCAGGGCATCCCTCAAGGTTGTAGAACCTAGAGTGCAGTAATTGCATCATTTTCTTGCTGTCTCTGCAGCTGAGCTACCTCATCACTAAGATGTTTGGGCTTGCACTTTGATGAACAAGTTGTTGTCATTTTAAACAATTGGTAATGATGACCTCCCAGACCTTGGCATTGAAGTTAAAATAAAACAAAAAACTACAGATATTGGAGATCTGAACCAAAAACAGAAACACTTCAGTTCTGATTATGAGTCACTGGATTTGAAATGTTAACTCTGCTTTTTTCCTACGAATGCTACCAGAAGCACTGAGTTTTGCCAGCAATTCTGTTTTGGTTAACATTGATGCTGTTGTGCTGAATGGAGAGCTTCAGAGTATCTTTGAATACGCTTCTTTCTTCTTCTTTGAAAAAATTAATAGAGTTAAGAAAACAAAACCTGGCAGAGGCAATGTTTTTTTGCTATCCAGTCCCAGTGGCCAGTCTGTCATAATTGATTTTGCAGGACCTTTGCTTAAATATTTATAGTCTTGGCTTCAGAAAGGCACGAGGGTTGTTTGGAGATCCTGCTGAGTTCAGATCATAAAGCGGAGACATTACTGATAGAATTTTTTGTGTGCTGTTCTGTGTTATTGAAGCACAGTCCTGGTCACCAGTGTGGTACGGGAGTGTGGTCATGGCACTGATTTATCCATTGGGACTTTATAGAGGTCTTTGCTGTCAAATAGTGGATGCCACTGACTGTATAAAGCTGAGCTAGTACAGCTGATGTGTTGGTTTGCCTTGTCAGTGTTGGCCTTTTGAGAGGGGCAGCTGCCAAGGTCTTGGAAGTGCTCAACATATTGTAGAGTCTGTCCTTCAGTATGCATGGCAGATGGAATATTTGACTGACTAGGTGTGGGTTGGTATGGGTTTGAATTACGCCAGAAGTGATGTCACTGTTTTAGGTCATCACCAGGACTGGTTCAATGAAAGCAATGGTCTGGGCTCTGGAGGAGTTTAGTACAGTAGGATATTTTAAATTCTGTTTTTCGAATGTTGAGTTGGATGTATGAAAGTTCTGCATGTCCTTTAAATCTACATTCTTTTTTGTCCTTGAAAGTTGACAAAACAAACCTTGTATCAACCAACACCTAGTCAGCCAAATATTCCACCTGAAAATGTGTTGCTGGAAAAGCGCAACAGGTCAGGCAGCATCAAAGGAACAGGAAATTCGATGTTTCGGGCATAAGCCCTTCATCAGGAATTTCCTGTTCCTTGGATGCTGCCTGACCTGCTGTGCTTTTCCAGCAACACATTTTCAGCTCTGATACTCCAGCATCTGCAGGCCTCACTTTCTCCTCAAATATTCCACCTGCCATGCATATTGAAGGAGAGACTCTGCAACTCTATCTTGATAATTTCTTTCCTTTTTATGGAATAAAGGTGTCACTAACAAGGCTGTAATTTGCGACCTTTTTCCTATTTGACCTTGAACTGATGGGTTCTCTAGGCCATTCCAGAGGCCAATTAAGAGCCACCACATTGCTGTGGGCCTACAATCACATGCAAATTTCCTCCCTTAAATTACATTAATGAACCAAATGGGATTAGTGTTGTTGACAATGGTTACATGATTGCATTTGACTTGCTTGTAACTTCCAGATTTTATTGAATTCAAATTTCCACCACCTACCATGATAGGATTCAAATCATATTTTAGGGTGGCACGGTGGCTCAGTGGTTAGCTCTGCTGCCTCACCTGGGTTTGATTTTACCCTCCCGGCAACTGTCTGTTTAGAGTTTGCACGTTCTCCCTGTGTCTGCGTGGGTTTCCTTCAGGTGCTCCGGTTTCCTCCCACAATCCAAAGATGTGCAGGTTAGGCAAATTGGCCATGCTAAATTGCCCATAGTGTTCAGGGATTTGTAGGTTAAGTGCATTAGTCAGAGGTAAATATTGAGTAATAGGCTAGAGGATGGGTCTGGATGTGTTATTCTCCAGAGGGTAGATGTGGACCTGTTGGGCAAAATGGCCTGTTTCCACACTGTAGGAATTCTATGATATGCCTAAAGCATTAGCCTGGAGTTCTGGATTACCACATTGTAACAATATCTTCACCTGCCCATAAATATGATGATGTTAGGGGAAAGCCTATATAGAGTTATTTCCCTATATAGCTGGGATCAGAGCCCTGCCTACCCACAGTTCCAAAATAAAAAACACAGTCTGGAGGCAATGCTATATTTTAATTCCAATATGAGTTGTGTACTATGTGTAATTTGGTTATTGAGGAGTTAGTTGGCATCTATTCTGGTTTGAGAATTAAAACACCAACAGCAGCTTATTTATAGAAACAGATATTGCATCATTAGTGAATGTGATTGTAAACATTAAATTTCCATTTAAAAATCAAGATATGGCTCTCTATTTCTAACCTACTTCTCTTGAGGTTTAACAAAAATAACTGCTGCATATTCACTTCATAATTAAAATGTAATGAAATTTCCCAGCAGATCTTTGTTCCTCCGTAGAAAAAAATTAAAATGCCTTACTGTTTTATTTAAACTTTTGATGTATCACTTAATCAGTATTATTTGTAGAATATTTTTGGTGCACCTTTTTTTTAAAGTTCAGTAATAGAAAAAGATTTGTTAGTGTTGATTGTGCCATTTAAGTTACCCTTTCAAGATCTGCAATGTCTTTCCTTAACGACTATGCATCTGTTTTGATTTGATTTATTTATTGTGACGTGTGCCAAAGTACAGTGAAAAGCTTTGTTTACGAGCAGTACAGGCAAATCACAGTAAGCAAGGATATACAGATCAGAATGACAGAGGCATACAGGTTACATTGCACAGGCATGCACCAGGAGAGAAAAATGTTAGTAAGGTCAGCATTGTTTGAGGCTAGAGAGTTCATTGATCAGTCTAAAATGGCCAGGGAGAAGCTGTTCCTGAACCAGCATGTGTTCAGGCTTCTGTATCTTCTGTGTGATGGGAGAGATTGTAGGCGATCATTACAGGCATATAATTGGTCCTTGATAATGTTGTAAAAACAAAGACTACAGATGCTGAAACCAGATTCTGGCTCAGTGGTGCTGGAAGAGCACAGCAGTTCAGGCAGCATCCAAAGTGCAGCGAAATCGACGTTTCGGGCAAAAATCCTTCTTGAGCTGTGTCCACGGTTGGAAGGTTAGCAGCCGCAATGGTCTCGGCTGCACATATTACCTTCTGTAGTTTATTACCGTCTTGGGCAGAGCAGTTGCCATACCAGGCCATTGTGCACCTCGACAATATGCTTTCATTGATGCATCTGTCGAAGTCAGTGAGGGTCCTTATGGATGCGCCAAATATCCTGAGCTGTCTGAATAAGAAATGTTGTGCTGGCTTAACCATCGCATCTACTTGGGAAATCCAACACCGATTGTCTGTTATTGTCACCCTGTGGAACTCGACACTCTCCAGCCTCTCAACCTCTGTTCCATTGATACAGATAGTGGTGTGTTCTCCTCCTTTCTTTCTGAAATCAATGATCAGTTCTTTAGTTTTGCTGACGTTGAGAGAGAGGTTGTTCTCAATGCACCATGTCACCAAGCTCTCTAATTGCCCTTCTGTATTTTGATCTTGTGTCCAATTTTATTTGGTAATGCTAGAACAAAGCTCCATGGATGTCTATCCAAGTGAAAGGTATTATATAAATATAAAAGTTTTGAGGACACTAAAGCAAATTGACAAGTTAGGTTGAGCATATGTCAATTGTGATGTAGTGACAAATGCCTAAGGGGATAATTTAACATAAGGTGCATTCTGGTATAATGTGTGTTTCGCTAACACGAGTTGGTATAGTGAGTTTGAATTGTGGACACTATGTGGATAACGCAAACTTTCAATCAAACAGGTATAGAAATTTTCAATCATGATCTTCTACAGTGTGATTTTCTACAACAGTTTTCTAAAGTGACAGCTACAAAGGAATGCATCTGTCACATTTTACCAGAACATACAAAGAAAGCAAAATTCCAAAGGAAGGACCTACTGTCTATGATTAATTTCAAGTTGAATGTACTATCAAACTTTAAAAAAAACTGTACCAAGATGGGTGACAAGCCAGAAGATTTGGACTTAATGTAAAAATTTGTGGACGGCACGGTGGCACAGTGGTTAGCACTGCTGCCTCACAGCGCCTGAGATCCAGGTTCAATTCCCGACTCAGGCAACTGACTGTGTGGAGTTTGCACGTTCTCCCCGTGTCTGCGTGAGTTTCCTCCGGGTGCTCCGGCTTCCTCCCACATCACAAAGATGTGCGGGTCAGGTGAATTGGCCATGCTAAATTGCCCATAGTGTTAGGTAAGGGGTAAATATAGGGATATGGGTGGGTTGTGCTTCGGCGGGTCGGTGTGGACTTGTTGGGCCGAAGGGCCTGTTTCCACACTGTAAGGAATCTAATCTAAAAAAAAGGAATGACATAAAAATTCATAAGGAGCGAAAATTACAGAAAGCTAGCTGGAAATATTAAAATTGATTCTAGGAGCTTCTGTAGAATTTGATCCCAGAAAGCAGATAGTAAGTGAATGCTGATCTGACAGAAAGTGAGCTCGAGGAATTAAGAATGCAAATAAGAATAGGGCACTTGAGTTGAATAGATTATTATGCTAGGTAAAAACAAGGACTGCAGATGCTGGACACCAGATTCTGAAGGGTGCCTGCTGAGTGGAGAGATAAATGAGTGGGGTGGGGTGGGAGTGGGGAGAAAGTAGCATAGAGTGCAATAGGTGAATGGGGGTGGGGATGGAGGTGATAGGTCAGAGAGGAGGGTGGGGAAGGTAGCAAAGGGTACAATGGGTGAATGGGGGTGAGGATGAAGGTGATAGGTCAGAGAGGATTGGATAGGTGGAAAGGAAGATAGGCAGGTAGGACAGGTCATGGGGACGGTGCTGAGCTGGAAGGTTGGAGCTGGGGTGAGGTGGGGCTAGGAGAAATGTGGAAACTGGTGAAATCCACATTGAAGACACGGGGTTGAAGTGTTCCAAGACAGAAGATGAGGAATCTTCCTCCGGGTGTCGGGTGGTGAGGGAGCGGTGGTGGAGGAGGCCCAGGACCTGCATGTCCTAGGCAGAGTGGGAGGGAGAATTGAAATTTTGGGCCACAGGGCGGTGGGATTGATTGCTGCGGTGTCCCGGAGATGTTCCCTAAAGCGCTGTACTAGGAGGCGTCCAGTCTCCCCAGTGTAGAGGAGACCGCATCGGGAGCAACGGATCAATAAATAACATTGCTGGGATGTGCAGGTAAAACTTTGGATGTGGAAGGCTCCTTTTTAGGGCCTTGGATGGAGATGAGGGAGGAGGTGTGGGTGCAGATTTTGCAATTCCTGCAGTGGCAGGGGAGGGTGCTGGGGGGGAAGGGGGGGGGTTGTTGGGGTGTGTGGACCTGACTAGGTAGTCACGGAGGGAACGGTCTCTGCAGAAAGCGGAAAGGGAAATATATCCCTGATGGTGGGGTCCGTTTGGAGGTGGTGGAAATGTCGTCTGATGATGTGATTTATGTGAAGGTATTCAGGCTAAAATTAACGTCCAAGAAATAGCTGTAAATTGAGGAAATAGGCTGGCGAAATGCAAACAAATTGCTCCAGATTTTATTTTAAAAATGTTCATGGCATGGGTGTTAACTGGCTAAGTCAGAATTTATTACCCATCCCTAGTTGCTCAGAGGTCAGTCTAGAATTACCCACAATGTTGTGGCTCTTTCATCCTATGGAGACCAGAACAGGTAAGGATGGAACATTTCCTGGAGGGCATAAATGAACTAGATGGATTTTTATGATAATTGGAAAGGGTTGTATGGTCGTCATGACCTATGAAGGGATACTGGGTCAGTTAGAACTATATTCACTGGAATTTAGAAGAAGAATGAGAGATCATCTCATAGAAATCGTAAAATTCTAACAATACTAGACACACTAAAGCAGGAGGAGCATTCCTGATGATTGGGCATCTAGAGTTAGGGGTCATCCTCTAAGGATATGGGGTAGGTTATTTAGAAGTGAGATGAAAAATTACTTCACCCAGAGAATGGCGAGCCTGTAGAATTAGGCGAAGGTGAGGTCTGCAGATGCTGGAGATCAGAGTCAAGATTAGAGTGGCTCTGGAAAAGCATAGCAGGTCAGGCAGCATCTGAGGAGCAGGAAAATCGACGTTTTGGGCAAAAGCCCTTCATCAGGAACAGCTTTTGCCTGAAACGTCAATTTTCCTGCTCCTCAGATGCTGCCTGACCTGCTGTACTTTTTCAGCACCACTCTAATCTTGAGCCTGTGGAATTGTCTGCCACTGAAAGCAGTTGAAGCTAAAATATTGATTGTTTTCAAGAAGGAGTTAGACATAGTTCACAGGGCCGAAGGTATGGGGAGAAAGCAGGAACGTGGTACTGAATTAGATGGACGTCCACAATCTTATTGAATGGTGGAGCAGGTGCAAAAGGCTGAATGGCCTACTTATGCCCGTATTTTCTACATTTGTGTCATCATTAAGCCCGCTTTTTATTCCAAATTTTTATTGAATTCAAAATATGCATGATTCGACCCTGTGTCCTCAGAACATTGGCCTGAGAATCTGCATTACTTGTTCAGTCATATTGGCACTACATTATCACTGCCTGACGGGAGAAAGGATACTGTGCAAAATATTGGAACTGCAAGTTGATAAGCCCCTGGGTCCTAATGGACTTCATCCTAGGATTTGAAAGCTCGTGCTTTTTAATTTTCTAAAATTCCATAGATTTGAGGAAAGATCCATTCGATTGGAAAATAGCAAATATACTTATTCAAAAAGCTAACTATTGTTGAATGTTACAGCAGGACACTTAGAAAACTCCTTGGTAATTGGGCAGTCAACGTGGTTTAATCAATCTATTGGATTCTTTGTGAGGAAGTAATCATGCTGTAATATAAAGGAGAACCAGTGAATTTACTGTCTTAGATTTTCAGAATACCTTTTGATAAGACTCCATATATAAAAGATTATTGCAGAAAATAAGCTTGGGCTATAGTTTGAAGGAGTATAGGTATTGTTTGAAAATTGGCTGGCCAAACAGGACTCAATTTGTTTGGGAAGATATAACAAGTGGTTTGTGAAAGGTACTAGTGCTGAAGTCTCAACTTTTTACAATTTACATAAGATCATAAGACGTTAGAGGTTCCTTCGTGATGAAGGACTCCTGCTCGAAACATCGATGTTCCTGCTCCTCGGATACTGCCTGACCTGCTGTGCATTTCCAGCACCATTCTAATCTTGATATAAGATGTTAGAGCAGGTAGGGCAGTTCAGCCCATTGAAACCATTCAGCCCATTCAATGAGGCCACGGCTGTTCTAAAAACCCTCAATTCTACTTTCTTGCTTTTTCCCCATAACCCTTGATTCCCTTGCTGATTAAAACTCTGTCTGCCTCAGCCTTGAAAATATGTAATGATTTAGCCATAACAATCCTCTGCAGTGGAGAATTCCATAGATTGATGATGCTCTGACAGAAGAAATTTGACTTAAATGAAGGATCCTCTATTCTGATATTATGCTGTATGGTCCTAGACACACTCGAGGGGAAACAATCGTTCAGTATGTACCCTGTCCAACTTTACTAAAATTAATTCATTTTTTTGATACTTATAATACTTGGGAATTGCAGAACTTGAACTTGTGATTATTTCCAGCATTGTGGGTCAAGTATATGAATTGTGTCTTGTAAATTGCTTCTTGCTTTGCTGCTTGTTATTTCCTTCCTTTTCTCATGCTTGGTTCAACCATGTTTTTTCTGGAGGGCCTAAATAGAAGACATGCTGCAATGATGGAAGAACAAGATTTAAGCTATTTTCTTGCAGTTCCAGATGTCAAACTTACTGGTGCATAGAATTTTCCAGCCCTACTTCAGTGTTCTTTTCCACGCATGGAATAGAGTTCAGAGTTGCTGAATGGTAGATTATGAATTATCTGTTTTTCACATTATAGATCCTTGAATCCATGCCAATGACTGAGGAGGTGGAAGAACTGCTTCGTGTTCTTGGTCCATTCTATGAACTTGTTGATGACAAAAAACAACCAATATCACCTTATGCAATCTCATCAGGTTAGATATTTTAGAAAGTCATATAATGTTTCTATTAATTTCAATTAATTGTTTGAACTTTGTTTATGTTTACCTTAACACTACAAGAAAATAATGTTTTCTGCTCCAAAAAGAACATTACTTTATCGTTTGTTTCAAACACATTTTAATCATGTGTTCTGATGTTCTGCTTTCTGCATCCTGCGTTGACTATGCAGGCCGATTGGAGAAAGTGATTAAATCACTTGAAGGTAAGGATTATTTCAAATGCATTTTTCTTATGCATGAATGGTAGAATACATTTTACATCTGTTTAAAGCATTTTCTGAAACTTGGATAATTTTAAATAAAAAATCCACCATAGACATCAACATTAAGGCACCGACACATCTGAGAGGGCCATTGGGGGATGAATAAACATAATTATATGTGTGAAGTTCAATTTTCAATGTGGGGAAAATTGAATTGAATTTGAATTGAACTGAATTGAATTTATTGTCACGTGTTCTGAGGCACAGTGAAAAATTTTGTCTTGCAAGCAATACAGGCAGATTAGAGTTAAGTAGCCCAGATAAGTAAATAATATGTAAACAGGGGGCAAAAACAAAAACACAGGTACAGGCGAATATTAAGAGTTTGAGTGTCCATTCAGTATGCTGACAACAGTAGGGTAGAAACTGTTTTGAAACTGGTTAGTGCATGTGTTCAGGCTTCTGTACCTTCTCCCTGATGGTAGAGGGTGGAGAAAAACATTACCAGGGTGGGATGCATTTTTGAGAATGCTGGCAGCCTTTCCTTGACAGCAGACCTGGTAGATGGATTCTGTAGATCGGAGGATGGCCTTTGTGATTGCCCGGGCTGAGTTCACCACTCTCTGTAACCTTCTCCGATCTTGAATGGTACAGTTGCCATACCAGGTAGTGATACATCCAGACAGAATGCTCTCGATGGAGCACCTATAAAAGTTGCAAGGGTATTAAAGTTACCATTTAGTCCAGAGTTGATCCTTGGGTGCTGTGGTTATGTCATGGTTATAAAGTTCAGTTTGAATTTGAAACAGAGCAATTTAAAAATTTGCCTTTGTTTATTTTTGCTGCAGCAGCAACCTTCAGTAAATGACATTTAAGGTTAAAGGCACTTTGCACAAAACAAGAACTAGTTGTTCTAAGTTGAATTATTTTTAAACCTAAAAAAAATTAATTTTGCTCTTTTTAATTCACTCAACCAATGTAACAATAATTGCTCAACAAATTTGCATAGGTCAAAAGCGTTTAAACCATAGGTCATACTTTTTATATTTTATATGATTGCTGCAAAAATTGTCTTTGTAATTCAAGTTAAAACTGTGGCTTTTTTTTATATTTAAAAGGCTTGACTTTTCAAATGTTAAGTGACAGCTACCATGTTAAAGATATTTTGTCCTCCAATATTATTTTCTTCAATTTACCAAAAGCAAAACTGGCACCTTGGAGGTGGTGGTAATTTTTGTCTGTGTTTGCTTTCATTGACAGTTGGCTCCCAAGATACATGTACTAAACCTTCCAGGACCTCTGCTTGATTTTAATCTGTGTTGAGTTGTATTGTGATTTTAGAGCTGGTTAGAAGAGAATTTTACATTTTTTTAATATATGTAATAAAATGCCCATTGTTTCATTATGTTTTGGAGTAGGAGTTGATAATGACCTGGAGTTCAGTTTCTGAGTGAGCGCACATAAGCATCGTGGAGCCATGGAAATGTACAGCACTGATACAGACCCTTTGATCAACTCGTCCATGTCAACCAGATATCCTAACCTAACTTAGTCCCAATTGCCAGCACTTGGTCATATCCCTCTAAACCCTTCCTATTTATATACCCATCTAGATGCCATTTAAATGTTGCAGTTGTACCAGCCTCCACCACTTTCTCTGGCAGCTCATTCCATAATTGCACCACCCTTAGGTGTTGCAATATTGCCTCTTAGGTCCCTTTTATATCTTGCCCCTCTCAACCTAAACCTGTGCCCTCCCCCCACCCCAGGGAAAAGATTTTGTCTGTTTATCTTATCTATGCCCCTCATGATTTTATAAATCTCTGAGGTCACCCCTCAGCCTTCCCGCTCCAAGGAAAACAGTCCCAGTTTATTCAGCCTCTCCCAATAGCTCAAATCCTCCAACCCTGGCAACATCCTGGTAAATCTTTTTTTTAGATTACTTAGTGTGGAAACAGGCCCTTCGGCCCAACAAGTCCACACCGACCCGCCGAAGCGTAACCCACCCATATCCCTACATTTAGCCCTTTTACCTAACACTACGGGCAATTTAGCATGGCCAATTCACCTGACCCGCACATCTTTGGACTGTGGGAGGAAACCGGAGCACCCGGAGGAAACCCACGCAGACACGGGGAGAACGTGCAAACTCCACACAGTCAGTCGCCTGAGTCGGGAACTGAACCCGGGTCTCAGGCGCTGTGAAGCAGCAGTGCTAACCACTGTGCCACCGTGCTGCCCACTATGCCACCGTGCCGCCCTTTCCTGAACCCTTTCAAGTTTCACAACATCCTCCCGATGGAAGGAGACCAGAATTCCAAAAGTGGTCTAACCAACATTCTGCACAGCCACAACATGACCTCCACCTATATTCAATGACAAATAAAGGAAAGCATACCAAACGCTGCCTTTACTATCCTATCTACCTGCGACTCCACTTTCAAGGAGCTATGAACCTGCACTCCAAGGTCTCTTTGTTCAGCAACACTCCCTAAGACCTTAACATTAAGTATATGAGTCCTGCTAAGATTTGTTTTCCCAAAATGCAACACTTGGCATTTATCTAAATTAAACTCCATCTGCCACTCTTTAGTCCAACGAAATTAATTGGCATATGGAATTTAGTAGAGATAGTTGTTAGATCATGCAAAATTTCTGACATTTGCAGTTTGCCCTTGTTCCATATTTGATACATTTATCTAGTTTCTTTTTCTTAAATATCCAGATCTTGGCAATGTTTTCAGCTCACCCAAGAACTGTAATAAGATGAATGGAAAGGTTGAAGGCAATGATAGCGGTGCAGAATCTGAACAGGAGGAGGAGGAGGATGATGATATAACAGATGGTGATGATAATACAGGTAAAAATACAGTAAATGCCCTGATTACAATTTTCTTAATCATCGCAAAATATTCTATAAAAGCATCGACATTCAGAGCATATGTGGAATATATTATTTAAATTGTTTTTAAACGATGCAGATTGAATTTTGTATTTTGCATAAACTCATGAATATTTTGGCTTGCACAAAAACTACATCAGCATACTTTTAGAAACTACAGATTAGTGTGAAAGTTTACAATATTAGTAGGGATTTACTGCAAGATTTTTCACTTGCTTGGAAACTTGCCAAATAGCATTGCGACTAACGTTTTGGCAGTTTGGAACAACATAGTACTGAAGTGTAGTGTAAGCTGTTCATAACCAGTTGACTTGTGTACTATGTTTTGGCTATTTAAAGCAGCTGTTTATGCCTTATTTCCTTTTCTGTTCCACTTTACAGGTTTATACTTGCTCACTTCAACTATTGTGCAAACTGTAACATACCAGAAGGATTAACTATTTATCATTACTTTACAGCTATGATTGATTTGTTGCAGCATGCTACAGCTGCCCCAACAGCTGATTACTGCAGCTAATTATTATTCTAAAGTGAAATTGTAAATTGCAGAACCATGTTCTTCATAATATTTGCTAGTTAAAGTAACAATGTCTGTTTATTATGAAATTGATTTACCATTGACTGTTATTGTTTGAAATTGGGATTTGCAGTTGTTCTCTAATGTAGCTGATTTTTCCAGGCTGGTACAATTGCAACATTTAAAAGGCATCTGGATGGGTACATGAATAGGAAGGGTTTGGAGGGATATGGCCGGGTGCTGGCAGGTAGGACTAGATTGGGTTGGGATATCTGGTCGGCATGGACGGTTTGGACCGAAGGGTCTGTTTCCATGCTATACATCTCTGACTCTGTCCTGTTTTCAGCATAACTATATTGCCCATCTTCATGCATATTCCTTTGGTTGAAATGTGAATTCCAAAAACTTGGAATTACAATCAGCTCCATCGTTTGTTCCAGAAACTCAAATAAATTTTCAGGAAAGTGTTCTTTCTATTGTCACAGCATCTCCATTTATGTTGTCTGATGTAACCATTTATTCCACGACATTACTTTTTCTCAACTTATGTTTTTGCATGACCTGTTCTTGACCCTCCTGTCAAGCTCATTAATGAAAAACCGGAAGAACTGCAGGTGTTGAAAATTAGAAACAAAATAGAAATTGCTAGAAAATCTAGCAGATCTGGCAGAATCTGTGGAAAGAAATCCAAGTTAATGTTTCGGGTCCTGTTCAGGTTCCCTTGAAGGATCACTGTGCCACAATGTTAACTCTGATTTTTCTGCGCTGCCAGACCTGCTGAGATTTTCCAGCAATTTCTGTTTTGAAGCTCATCTGTGAATTGAATTCTTGATAGTGGACTATTTTGGCTTATTTATAGTGGCGAAATAATAACTGAGGATTGACTTAAGATTTTCTCTTTTTATGACATTGCTTTCTTTACAAAATGAGAATAAAGTCCCTGAATAGCATTGATGCAAAAGCCACGTCTTCAGTAATATTGTTTAACTTAAGCAGGAGGAAAATTGAATGGCTTAGTTAAGTGAACATAGTGCTCTGACCAGTGGTCAAAAAACAGCTGAAAGAAATCACAGTAAAATAAATAGAAAAGCAAGTTACAAAATGGAATCATTTAATTCAGATTATTTTTAAAACTGTTGGAATTCCTAGATTGTATTAAACATATAAATCTTCCCATTAGATCTTTTTAGTAGTGTTGAGCATGCTAATCTTTTTTATGTCACTCAGGAAAAACATTGAGCCAAGACATAAGTAGTTAGATTGACTCTTATTAACAAGATGTAATTTACTTTGATTTAGAGAGAACTAATCTCCCATGTCTTAGAGAGGAAGACAGGTGGACTAATAAGCATCTTGTAAATGTTCTACAATTCAATTAGATAATGGCTGCTTTTTATTGCCTTTCCATTCACTTCCCTTTCTATTCTACTACTTCACTCAAGACAATTACCCAACTCAAGTTTATCAGTCTCAATCTGGTAAATTTTAATTGACCCAACATTTGTAGCTGTTGTTACAGATTTCCAGTATTCTTATGAATGACTGTTATCAGTTTCACTTCTAAATGTTCAGATTGTAACTTTAATACTATGCCTTCGTGTTTCATATTATTCTACTAAAAGAAGTAGATTCTATATATGTACCCTATTGAAATCCTTTTATCAATTTGAACTATCTTGATTAGGTAAAATCTTCAATTGTCTGAACTCAAGGAAATACAAAACACGTTTGTGCAACCTGTTCTTGCAGTTTAATTCTTTCTGCCTCAATACAGTGTATTATTTGGATAAATTTTGTGTTTGTATTCAAGGCCAGTCTATTTTTCAGAGATTTAGTGATGAACTTATTAAGCCCTGCTGAAGAGCATCTGGCCAGACTCCAGACTAGACTTTTATTGATTTGTGCACCAGAGAACCCATATTCCTTTGCTCCACTACAGCTCTTAGCCTCTCAACAATTATGATTCCCTCTCGATCTCTCTGCCATCAATAATTAAACCCCGTCTGGTATAATCTTCCACTTCTCTCACCAAGGGGGAGGCAATGGCCAGAGGTATTATCGTTAGACTATTATTCCAGACAATGCTGTAGTGACCTGAGTTCAAATCCTGCCATGGCAGATGCTGGAATTTGAATTCAATAAAATTCTGGAATTAAGAGTTTAATGATGATCATGAAATGTTGTCGACTGTTGGGAAAAACACATGTAATTCACGAATCTCCTTTAGGAAAGAAAAACATCCTAATCTGGTCTGGCCTACATGTGACTTCAGACTCTCAGCAATCTGGTTGACTGTTAACTGCCCTTGGGCAATTAGAGAAGGGCATCACCAGCCAGCGACATCCACATCCCAACCCATGAGTGAATAATTTTTTAAAAGTCTAAGGGCCTTTAAATTTAGCAGATTGCAAACTCGAACATAAAAGTTCTCCCAGTCCTTCACCCAGGACAGTAATTTATGAAAAGTAAGTAATATAGTAAAATACTGAGACTAACCCACAAGTCCCATTTCACTAATTGCAGAAGTTCTTTTTTTTAATCACTTCTCTCTTACCAGCTATTTGTCAGTTTGTGACACAAGGTTATTTGCAGTTTCACACACTTGTAATTTTGCTGATATTTGCTCATGTTAAAACTTTATCAAATGCTTTCTGGAAATCCAAATAAGTAGCAGTCTTATTGATATATTTATTAACTATGTTAGTAACCTCTTCAAAGATTCAGTGAAACTTGTTTGACATGAGCAAACCATCTCAAATTCATGCCAGTCAGTTCCTATGCATTGCCCTTCCCTGAACTGAATTTTGCAATCTGTGGGTGGGAACGCAGGTAGGGAGACACATAAAATTAGGTCCCCAGCCATTAGCAGCATTCCTTCTAACCATCTACCTGTGCACACCTGTCGCAATTTTGCGTGCAAGGGGAAGGGTGGGTTGCCTGCACGTTTTGAATTTGGGCAATTTAATTATTCAATCAGTTTGATGGCTGACATGTAAGCCTGTTTCTAATGTGCACTCTGAGAGCACTGATAAATGAGAGGGTTTAGGGTATCTCGTTTCTAGGTCCTCATTGTGAATCGATGCCCCCATGTTTCCCACCCCTCACTGCTTGAGGATCTGCCAGCCTGGCTTTGGTAATCTCCCAAATGTAACATTAAATATGAATTAATCTTAATTTTTACTTATCACTGAATCCAGCTTGACCCAAACCCTCCTTGATTTGAAAATATTGTTCTGAACAATTGTTTTTAATACTTTTTACTATTTCATTATTTCACCGATTTTGACTATTCCACTGTAAGTGAAAGTTAAAATCTCCCATTAGAACTGCATGTTTTTGATGCATGCTTCTCTGACTTCTGTATTTATACATAATTTACTCAATATCAAGAGGATTGCAAACAACTTTTATCAGTGTATCACATCCTTTGTTGTTCCTTACCTCTGCCCATTGTGTTTCTGCTGCCTGTTTGCCAGTACTAAAATCTTTACTTCCTACTGCATTAATTCAGTCTGATATCAAAAACTGGGACTTCTTTGCCAATTTTCTTTTCTTTTTTGGAGATGATTTGAGCTAGAAAATTTCCCTTTATTTTCTACATTTGGAAAGCAGCCCTGGTGGTGAAATTCTCTCAATGTGTTTCCCCTTTTGATATTGTGAAACTTAGAACTGATGGTACCACATCCTTTTTATTTCTATATATAAAGTTAACTGTCAACTTTTTTTATGCATTATATCACTGTGTCACAGAGACATCTGTTTCCTGCCATCAATTTTTTTAAAGACAGAATGTTTTATGATCTGTCAAAAAAATTTAGTATTTGTGCAGAAGAAAAATTGATGTGCAGTGCTTGTATTTAAAATACTATAATTTTATGAAGCTGTTTCTCAAAGTTATAGACATTTCTAGTCTGAGATGATAAACTATGAGTGAGGCTTAATTTTCCCTTGTAATGTGATGTTAAAATTGTGCTAAGTTAGCAAGCGTCTATCAGGATATGCAGAAAGAAACAAAATGTGTGGTCGATATAAGGGAAGTTATACTACTTCCCCCACCATTAGTTTTTAACTTTTTGTTATCTCTCCCTATGGCCTCATGACCCAGATGCAAGTGATGATGATTTTCCTAACAACTTGTGTGTTTACTAGGCCCATGATGAAATGACTAATGTTCTCTTTTATGAGGAACGGTTGCCATTCTTTGCCTGACTTTTTACTTTATTCCTGTAATAATTTTTTTCAAAAGAACAGAACTCTCTCTTTGTTGGCAGTGTTATGGACCAGACCAAACTCCCTGCAGACATATCAAGGAGATAGCTTAGAACCTAACTTTCATCCTCTTCAAAAGCAAGTGTAAGATGCTATGTTCCAGATGTAATTCGATTGGTCACACTACTTAGCTTTAAGGAAAACACACTTTATTCTTACCCCCAGTTAAAATATAAGCAAAAAGAAAAATTGGAATGACTTAATTGGAAAAATTCACAAAATAAAAGATTATTGAAGTACTAAACTACTAAAATGTTCCAACATAACATCCCATAAACACACAGTTGGCAAAGACAAATTCAGTAAAACAAATTGTTTCATGTGCAATTCTGGCAGCAGAAAGAAAACTGCAGCTTTTAACTGTAACAGAGAGAAAGATGTAGCAGCTTCCACAATCATCTTCAAAAACCGCTAGAACGTAGAACATTACAGACAGTACGGGCCCTTCAGCCCTCAATGGTTCCACAGGTAGGTCCAACAATCTGAAGCCCATATAACCTACACTATTCCATTCTCATCCATATGCCTATCCAATGATCATTTAAGTGCCCTTAAAGTTGGCAAGTCTACTACTGTTGCAGGCAGTCTGTTCCATGCACATACTGTTGTCTGAGTAAAGTAACTACTTCCTGACATCTGTCCTATATCTATCACCTCTCAATTTTAAAGCTATGTCCCCTCATGCTAGCCATCACCATCTGAGGAAAAAGGCTCTCACTGTCCACCCTATTTAACCCTCTGATTTTCTGATATGTCTCAATTAAGTCGCCTCTCAACCTCCATCTCTCTAACGAAAACAGCCTCAGCCTTTCCTCGTAAGACCTTCCCTCCATACCAGGCAACATCCTAGTAAATCTCCTCTGAAAGCTTTCACATTCTTCCTATAATGAGGGGACCAGAACTGTATGCAATACTCAAAATGTGGCCGCACCAAAGGTTTGTACAGTTGCGGCATGATCTCATGGTTCCGAAACTCAATCCCTCTACCAATAAAAGCTAACACACCATATGCCGCCTTAACAACCATATCAACCTGGGTGGCAACTTTCAAGGATCTACGTACTTGGAAACCGAGATCTCTCTGCTCATCCACACCACCAAGATTCTTACCATTAGCCCAGTAATCTGCATTGCTATTACTCTTCCCAAAGTGTATCACCTCACACTTTTCTGCATTAAACTCCATTTGCCACCTCTTAGCCCAGCTCTGCAGCTTATCTATGTCCCTCTGTAACCTTTAACATCCTTTGTCAGTATCCACAACTCTACCAACCTTAGTGTCATCCACAAATTTACCAACCCATCCTTCTATGCCCTTCTCCAGTCACTTATAAAAATGACAAATAACAGTGGACCCAAAACAGATCTTTGCGGTACCCTACTAGTAACCAAACTCCAGGATGAATATTTCCCATCAACCACAACTCTCTGTCTTCTTTCAGCTATCCAATTTCAGATCCAAACCGCTAAATCACCTTCTGTATTTTGTGCAATAGCCTACGTGGGGAACCTTATCAAACACCTTACTAAAATTTATATACATCACGTTTCCCTCATCCACCTATTTGGTCACCTTCTCAAAGAATTCAAGAAGGTTTTGTGAGGCATGACCTACCCTTCACAAACCCGTATTGACTATCCCTAATCAACTTATTCCCTTCTAGATGATTATAAATCCTATCTGTTATAACCCTTTCCAACACTTTACCCACACCGAAGTAAGGCTCACAAATCTATAATTTCCAGGGTTGTCTCTATTCCACTTCTTGAACAAGGAAATAACATTTGCTATCCTCCAGTCTTTTGGCACTACTCCTGGAGATAATGACATAAAGATCAAAGCCAAAAGCTCTGCAATCTCCTCCCTGGCTTCCCAGAGAATCTTAGGATAAGTCCCATTCACCCCAGGGGATTTATCTATTTTCACACACTCCAGAATTGCTAACACCTCCTCCTTATGCACCTCAATCCCAGCTAGTCTAGTAGCCTGTATCTCAGTATTATCCTTGACCCCATTGTCTTTGCTTTTTCTAGTATGAAAGCTAAACTAAAACCCTGTTCTGTGGGAGTATGCCTCCACCCATTCATGCAGCTTAGTTGTTCCAACTTTATAAAATAAATTACCAAAGGCTCCACATACTGTTTACTGGCTTGGAGGAAACAGCTAGTCACCTTTCTCTTAAAGCCTATCTTCCAACAAAAAACAGGACAAAGTACACCTCTAAAATCCATAGTACAATCACAGTAATGTTTATTTTACTGGTAATAACTCTTCAGTAATAATATTTTAATAGGTTTTCAGGAGGGAAACTGCAATTCGATTCAACTGCTGTACACCAACATAGGGAGTGCAGTTTCAATCAACAGGTGGGAATCAGAAAACTTTCCAATCAGATCTGGAGTCAGGCAGGGCTGCCCACTCTTTCCTGCTTTATTTGTGTGCTGTATAGAGTCATTTGCCAAGTCCATCAGGAAGGATGTGAGCCTGAGAGTGACTAATCCTGGCAGCAGGCACCTATAAGTTAAGGCTTCCCTGTACATGCATGATGTCACCCTTTTCTGCTCGGATCCACTGTCAGTATACAGACTCTTGTATCTGCATCAGTATAAATGGGCATCGGGGACTAAGGTAAATCGAATCAAGAACTAGACCATACTCTTTGGAAACTGGGCTGACCAATCCTTTACCCACTTCACCATTAGGACAGACCACTTGAAGGTGCTGGGTATTTAGTTTGGAGGGACTGGGGCATGCACCAAGTTTTGGGGGGGAGCATGTCACTAAGGTGATGCAGAAATTGGGCAGATGGGAGCACCAGTCTCTCTCTATGGTGGGGAAAATGCCTGGTCATCAGATGTGAAGTGCTCTGTTGTTATACGTAGCGCAGGTCTGACATATTCCCTGGACCTGTGCCGCCACAGTCACCCAAGCCATCTTTCACTTCATGTGGAGATCAAAGATAGACAGTGTCCGAAGAGACAGCATGTACAAAGACCTGGACAAAGATGGAAAAAGCATAGCCAATGCTACCCTCACCCTGATGGCCACTTTTGTGTGTGGCTGCATCAAGCGGTGTGTGGATCCTCAGTACGCATACACCAAGAGGTCCTACCTTTCCCCGGTGTTGCAAAAATAGGCCTCACTGCTGTGGAACATTTCAAGTATTTAGACTGTTCTGTATCACCTGTCCTTCTTGGAGAAATTTGTGAAGGAAAACACCTTTGACCACAAGTCCATAAAGAAGTGGTCAGCACGTAGTGTCCTTAAGACACTTCTGGATAAGGAGAGGGCGGATCCTGTCGAGCAGTTCCATTTGGCAGAATGCCTCATTGCCAGAACTTTCAAACATGCACCAGGATATCTCTTGGCCGGTGGTGAGAAGGGCTCTGCCTGTGACACCCTTTATGCATGCCAGGATCCTCCTGCACCACTGAACGCTGCCCTCAAAGTGGCTGTGGACGGGATGAGACTGTCACACAGCTCCTTCTGGAATGTGCCTATGCAAAAAATGTCTGGAGTGGAATGCAGTGCTGTATGCCGAGGTTTGTCCCGAATAGCTCCATGATGTGGGGTGCCGTGCTGTACGTTCTGTTCCCGGTATGCACACCAAGATAAACATCGACTGTGCCTGGAGGACCATCAACTCGGTGAAAGATGCTCTTTGATCTGTCTGAAACTTGCTGGTCTTCCATTTGAAAGAATTGACCCCAACAGAGTGATGCAGACTGGCACATTCCAAAGTCCAGGACTACGTGCTGAGGGATGTGCTAAAGCTTGGGGCAGCTGCCACCAAGGCATGGTAGGGAAAGACCACCACGTAATGTCCTTCTGCTGAAGAATAACGGAGGTCTGTTCACCAACTGGGCCCCGCTGACGCTTCAGCTAAATGCCAAGATGTTGACTGTAAATACAGAGAATGGTGAACATCAAAGACTTAATTTGTTCTCTAAGCAAAGAGTATAAATCTGAACGGCCCCATTAACTGTGCATGTACCAAATATTTCTTACTATGAATAAAGTATATTTCTGCAATAAAAAAAATGTATCTGTATAAAAGTAGATTTCTTTCAGACCAAACTTTTAGTCAAAGGATAGGGAATCAGCCTGTACTTTTTTGAGAGATTCAAATTTTATACTTTTAATTTGCTTCAATTCTAGTACCATCATCTCAATACCAAGCTGTTTATGGCAATGCGTCAACTGATTGCAGTTGAGTCACGTTGTGACTGTGTTCCAGCCATCCTCTCACCCAAAACTAACCGAATATTAGCCGTACTCTAATATTCTTCTCTGATTACATCTTGCATCTTCTAGCTGCTGTACAATTAGTTATCTACTCTACAAATAGTGTTTGAACTGGCCACTATGTAACTGCTGTTCTTTCTTGTGCTATATTGTCAGATAATATGGACTTGCTGAGAGTGACTTTTCATTACAATGTGAGATCGAGGATTAAGCAGAGGTGAATTTACATAATCCAAAACAATTTTTAGCTAGGTCCATTATATCAGGAAATTTGACAATACCCATGCTAACATATTATTTAACGTAGTGTTGTTGGCTTAGAGGGCAAGATAGCTGACCACTGTTGGTAGTATCTATTGTTTTGCTAGCATCCCTCTAACGAAAATTCATAATGCATATATTTCTCATTTCAACTAACTGTAAAAGACAAGATATGGAGTTTGATATTCAAACTGATTTGAGATGTTGTTTGTCTAAGAACAGTGGTAGAATGACTTAAACATAAAGAAAATATAATTACCAATAGTAACTTATTTTAACATTATTTGATGTTGCATTGTACACCAAAAATATGAAACAAAAACCATGTTGTTCCACTGTCCCTCAAAATAAAACAAAGTTCAAGGACTTCATTTCTGAATACTACCACAAATCTTTTTGCATACCTATTGACCCATTTGAGATATTCGTATCCATATGTGCAGGAGATACTCCTCAAAGGTGCAAGCACAATTGTCAGAAAAATTGTTCTGCCATTGGCAGATGGTAGACTGTTTTCACGCTTTGTGGTTTGAGCTTTTGACCTAATTGCTTTAAAAATATTGAAATGTATCCTGACTGGTTAATATTAGACAGTAAATTAATTTCACTGTAATAGCCTGAAAGATTATTGATGCACAATTTTGCAAGCTTTTGTACTATTAATTTGTGACATAAACATACAATTTGTTCATCTGTTTAAAACATTTGAAAGTTATAAATCCAAGGTCAATTCACCAAAACAAATGGAAAGTCTGTATATTTACTCCAGAGTTTTCAACATATTCTGTTTATGTTGCATTTGATTTAAATTTTTAAACTAATAACATTTGATACTATTTTTATTCTGTCTTCGTTGTTAGTACGTCAGGCTGTTCGTGATAAAGACCGTTCACTTGAAATAACTGCATTATGCATATATAAACTTGAATAGCGGTATTATGTCAGTGGGTATCTTAAATAGACCTCAAATTGAATACAAAATGGCTGAAAGAGAGGGAAGCAGTTGGAAACTGATGTTGGGCTGGTGCTTTCTATGTAAGTTGACCTCAGGATCTCTCGTTTTTCTGATTTAATGCTTTTGATTGATCTGATTTGGTCAGATTTATAGCTGGTGATTAACTTCAGTACATCTGATGAGACTGTCAAAGAGTTACAAAAAACCCTTGGTATTACATGCAATGGTAGATATAACTCCGTATAGGTAATTACACAGTACTGTACTTTGGAATTGGAAAAGATTAGATAATATAATTGAATTAAGTTAACTCAAAAAGGCTGAGTGGTTTGATATGCCTATATAAATTAAGTTATTACAGAGTTGGCAAGTAATAAGATTGAGCTAGTTTGCCAAAACAGCCAACTGAGGCCATTTTTCTGAAGTTGTACAGTGGTCTAGCCAGGCTGAACTCTCAACAGTGTGCTCACTTACAGTCACAAGGATACAAGGGGATATCCGAGCTCTGGAAATGGACCAGAGACTAGCCAAAACATGAATTTTGGAGGGCTTCGTTGACTAGAGAAATGGCTCGAAAACTATTTGGCTCTGAGACATGAGAGGAATGAGGACAAGAAATATAATTGAAGATTCTTTGCAACGTGGAAAGTTAAATAATAATGTTAGGACCAAGCGACAACCTGATGTAAGGAAATGCTGCTTCATGAAAAGAATTACAAATACCTGTAATATACCTTTAGGGGGATAGCCAAGGAAGAATTCTGGAATCATTCAAGTGTTTGTTATTATGGTTGAAGACATGATAGTGTTCTTGGTGAAGCAACTGTTAGTTTTATCTTGAGTTATGTTATATCTTGAGGTATGTTGTTTTGGACTTTTACCACCCAGCAATGAAGATGAATGGAGATAATGTGTTTTGCTTCATTGGGTTGTTTGTCTTGTTGTGACTGTGATATGCAGAATGTGCTGATAATGAAGCGCCACTATTCACCAATAACACCATTGATGTAAATATGTTAATTCAATTAACAAAATGAATAAGTGCATCACATGTAACTGTCTAAAATGAAAAGAAATGCCCACTAGGTTTCATTTATGAACTGCAAAGTAATCTATTATGTACAAAACACTCTTAAAGCAACTGGTTAACATCCAGAAACTTAAAAAGACTAACTATTAGACTATATATGGTTAATCACTACAAAGACAACACATTCGTGACACACATGATACATACACACATACAACACAAAAAGCCACATCCCCTGCAAATATTGTGAACTTGCTATAATAAAAACAACCTCTGAACTATGGGTCTGGAAATAAAGATTAAATGGGATGAATTATCTCTATCCAATGGGTTTAATGTCAATGAAGCTGAGCTTCAGGCTGACACCTGTAAATTGATGGTGGGTATCCAGTCTGATTGTAAATAACTTGGCTTCAAATCTTTAGCGATTGAGCCCAGTCCAGCTCTTGGGTTTTACCAGGTAGATCGAAATACTGATATTTGGATGCTCCATCAGATTTCCAGAAACTGCTACAGGAAAACAGTATTTCGAGAGAGAAGTTTGTGGTTTCTGGGATGCCTTCATTATTCTGACTCCTGGGAACAAAGTTCCAGTGCAGAAAGTGTTGCTAAGCAATTAGGGCAATAAACTCCATCAATCCCAGTAATTTAAGGCAATAAGCCCCGTCTCTTATCTCCTTGAAAGCTTTGCTTAGCTCTTTCTTCAGAATAACTTGATTTCCCATGAGCAACAAGTAAACTGCTGCACATGTTAAATTGTTGGCTTAGTTTCCAAGATATCACCTTTTTTCAATGTTCCAACTGTTCAATTAGTTCAAATATATCAATTTTTCTTGTTAGACAAATATCTATATTCAAAGACTAACAGTTGGTAATAAATAAATTTGAAAAGCTAATGAATGAATTTTCACCAAAACTTGGTACACAATTAGGGCATGTCCAACCAAAGAATTGATTTAGTTTTGGGTGAAAATCCGTTACAGATTGATTATTTTTCTGGAATGTTGTGGAGTGTTTGATTTAGAATGTAATTGATTTGGTTTAACATGTGGATTGTCTCTGCAAGTATTGTGAAATTTGTCACAACCGTCACAATGTGAGCAGAGTTTTCAGCACAGGTTATTGGATATAGATTAGACTGAAGCATCTTCAGTGTGATGGATGTTTAAAAGTTCTTTTAACTTTGAGACTGAAAATATTCAACCAGGTAGGAAAAGCCTCAAGGTACGTTTATACAATTGTCATAACATTTGCGCAGTGCATAACATAAGTCTGCATAGTACTTATGTAGCAGTTCCAAACTTTACTTCAAATAATATGATTTGAATGAGAGGATCTTCCAATAGTGCCTTTTATAATGTTATGACTGCTCCCTCTTCAGGAAATTTAGTTACTTCTCTGAAGATGTCGAAATGGATTTATTGAAACATCATGACCTAGATTTTCAGATGGTCACTTTGTTCTTGAATAGTGGATTAAAGTTCTGTGTAGTAACCCTGTGACATCTCCATAGCAGGCTTCAAAAGAACTATTTGAGAAATTAAATATCAGGGTTTTTTTTCCTGCTTGGAACTCTGAGAGCATGCATTTAATTCTGAAGATTCTGCTGGAGTTAAGTAAACATTTAGTTATAAAAGGTTAAACTCTTTAAAAAAAAATCTAGTCTAACCTGGGAGTAACTATTAAACTTCTATGTCAACTTATCTCCCACGTTCCCAACTATATGTTCCCAAGAAGCCAACACTATACCCTCTCTCAACCCAGAACACTATGTCCCTGCAACCAGACACTGACATTCCGGACCCAACACATCCTTCCCCTCTGTGCCCAGGAACCAAGAACACCCCTTAGGACTGAACATCCCTGCCCTGCCACCAGACCTGACAATGACCCCTCCCTAGAGCTACTTCACCTGCTGCCAGAACCAACCAAGCTACCCATCCTTAACCTACCCTGTACCTTCTCCCTCCCCTGCTTGACATATCAATCCTACCACTAGCCATCGCCCCTACTCTATATCGACCCCACCCCTCACTTCAGATCAAGCTATCTGAAGACGGCACGGTGGCACAGTGGTTAGCACTGCTGCCTCACAGCGCCAGAGACCCGGGTTCAATTCCCGCCTCAGGCAACTGACTGTGTGGAGTTTGTACGTTCTCCCCGTGTCTGCGTGGGTTTCCTCCGGGTGCTCCGGTTTCCTCCCACAGTCCAAAGATGTGCGGGTCAGGTGAATTGGCCATGCTAAATTACCCGTAGTATTAGGTAAGGGGTAAATGTAGGGGTATGGGTGGGTTGCGCTTCGGCGGGTCAGTGTGGACTTGTTGGGCCGAAGGGCCTGTTTCCACACTGTAAGTGATCTAATCTAATCTAATCTATCCCTAATTTGGACCAGCTCCACCCAGTTACCACCTGAACTCCACTGGACCTGATATAATGCCCCCACTCTGCCAGTCAATAAGATCATCGGATGGAAAATGTAGAATTGTAGAAAAATTAAGTACAGCAAAGCGATTTATCTGTCATTTCTGTGTTGGCTGAATAAACCAGCTGCCCATTCTCATCACACTTCGCAATACCTGGCCCATAGCCTTGCAGGTTGCAGTGATTTTATTTTTTTGTTTTTTGGGACCCAGAATCTATTTGAATGAGTTGACCACATTAGGCTACAAATATTGGTATGTTGGTTTGTCTTTGATTTCAACTGTCTTAACTCCTACTTTCCTGCTCGATCCCCATCTCCTTTGATTTCCCCTAAAGCCCAAGAAAATTTACTGTTCGTGTCCGTGATTGCTTTGTTCATTTCAGTCTGGTGTTTATTCAGTTACTACAAAGCTGACAGAAAAGCAATAAATTTTTAACTTCCAAACTTGCAAGTTTGCTAGATTTACTTTTGTCACAAAACTTTTGTCATGCCATATTTGAATTATACTAGCAGTTTCTTTTTAACACAGCATTGGATAGGATATTGCTGCTCTCACAAACAAAAGCTTTAGCTTTTTGTGGAATTATTGCTGTGGGGAAGTAGCACATAATCTGGAGCTGTTATCTGCTTTTAACTATATTTTATTGTCGAAAGAAATGTTTTTTTTTCATTAATTTGAATAAGTATTGACCTGTTCTCATGTGTTTTCCTCCAGAAGAAGATGAAATATTGAAACCGAAGGACATAACCCAGAAACCGGCAGATGTGAAATTGGAAGGTGTGAAACCAGGATGCCAACTTTCCCAGGACACTATTGGTGAGGTAGAAAATCCCTGTGCTGTCAGTGATGGTCCAAACCCTATGTCAGTACTGAATGCAGAGGACCAGGAGGAGGAAAACAAAGCAAAGGCTCAAACCATACAGCCGCCTGATATCAACGGCAAAATTGGTATGACTTGCAATAACTACAGTCTCAAGAACATTCTGAAACTCTGATTTAAAAGCTTCCATGAAATAATATCTATAACTGCAACCTTTTTTCATTTCATTAACCACTCATTTGTCTTACTGTTTGCCATTTACCCCAGTTTATTATGAAATTGACAGAAAATGTTATGTTTTTGATCTCCATTTGTGTTTGCATAACATGTTTTTGCTCTTACAACTAATAATTGCCGAATGTGATTGGTAAAGGAAGAATCACAGAATCACTTTAGTTTTCTAGTTACCTTATTTCTCCAGGCACAATACAATCTCAGTTATGAAATTGCCAAACTTCTGTGAAATTCCAAAATAAATCCATAATTTTTATCTCCATCATGCAACGTGCTTCTAGGTAAACAAGGTTCAAACTAATAGCAGTTCTTCACTTAACCTACATATATGCTTAGAGCTAAAATGTACTTGTTTAACATTGTTACGTTGAATTTCTCAACATGTGTGAATGATGAACCCAGCTGATACTAGATCCCAGAATGAGACAGTTTGATAGATTATATGCTACTTTTTCTTTTCATTAGTTAATTAACCTGATTAGTCATTGAAGCATATTGATGCAAGGGTACATATTCTCTTTAATAATAGAGCTAATGTTTATAACACAAAATTATTTATAGATAGTAGCAATTAAAATAATCTTGATTCTATTGTGGTTTTTAAAAAAAGGTTAATGTAACCTGTTTCCTAGTACTATCACGTATAAAGACTCCAGCCCTGAGAAACCATATCCTAATTCAACTCTTGACATTTCTGTTTGACTAACTCGTTACAGCTTCTTTATCGTGGACAGTGGAGACAATTCAGTTAGTCCTTTACAAGCCTTCTAACATGAACTTCTCTCAGATAAGAGAGCCTAAACTTTCTCTTCTAATTATGCGCAGATTTACAACCAAGCTGTTCAACAAACTAAACCATTTGACTGAGGTTACTAGTTCCTGAATGCCTTCGAGTAGAGAAACTCGGCTTGCTTATGAACTCAATTCTTCTGTTTTTTTTTCTAAACAGAAACAGAACTGTGGATGTTAGGAATCAGAAACAGAAATAAAAACAGAATTTGCTGGTAAAACTTACTCCACCTTCTCTCCACCGAAATTGCCAGACCTGCTGGGTTTAGCCAGCAATTTCTATTTTTGTTTCTGGTATTTTCTAAACTGAATTTTAGAAACTTCCTTATTGCTAGAATCTTCTGAACTGAAAACAAAGCCAGCTATCTTTTAAATGTTTACCTTACCTTTCATAAATCCAATAGCATGAAACCTTAAAACCACAGGGGTCCACAGTATTGGCAAGTGCTGGGTTTAAGCACTGTTCTGGAAGGACTCTCTGACCTTTTTTAAATAAAATTAAAACAAAACCTCCGTAGAAGTAAACATCACCCATCTCCCTCTATTTTGATAATCAAATTCCAAAATTGATAAAAAAAATACAAGTTATACATCTTCCATCACATACGTTTTCTGTTTCCTAAACAGTGACACTGACCCAGTAAATCACAATTTTAGCAATTGTTTTTGTATATTCTAATATGTAAAAAAAGGAAATATTGTTGGGGTCCAATCGTAGTCAACTGATGGATCCTGTTCTTATTTCGAAAAGTCAACCTTTTGCATGTAAAATTTTTTGAAGTTCATGCCAATTCGCTCCCTTTTTAGTTGTTAAAACCACTTGTTTATTCACTTGCTGTGTAATTCACTTAAATAAAAGGTTCGCCTTGGAATGTAACCTCATCATACCATTAGTATACCATTATTTATGTACTCTGTGATTAGTTATTTTTATTATTCCGTGGCATGTGGGCTTTTCTGGCTAGGCCAGTGTTTATTTTCCATTTCTAATTGCCAGTTAAGGCAAGTTAAGAGTCAACCACATTGCTGTGGCCTGGATTTGCAGTAAGGAGAGCAGATCCCTTTCCTTAAGGGATATTAGTGGACTAGCTAGAGTTTTTTTAACGATAACCGACAATGATCACCATTGGGCTAACTTTTTATTCCAGGTTTTGCAATGGTGGATTCGAATCCAACTCCCCAAAACATTAACCTGGGGTTCTGGGTTACTAGTCCAGTGATGATAATTACACCACCAACAGACACCTCTTTCGCTTCTCTTAGACATTTTAACTTTACTTTTCCTCTAAGCTTCCATTATCTCCACACTCGCTGAAGAGTATCATAAGATCTTTCATGCAAAGATCCACCACCGCTTCTCTCTTCCCCCCCCCCCCCCCCCCCCACCACCACCAGCGCCAAACCAACACACTATCCATCCCCAACCCCCATCCCATTAACATATTATCATCCATCACACCACATATTATGATTTATTTTGCATCAGTTATTTTGTTGCTTACGAAAAACAAAATACAGGTGATTGAACTTGAATTTTAAAAAATTTTGAACTTATGAAGTTACAGCACTTTATTTGTAACTACATTATCTATGTTTATCTGTTCTAAACTTTCATCTTAAGTGCCATTATCAATTTGACAGAGAAACAGCACAACTTCCTTAGTTGTAGCCTTTTCCTTTACCATTGATGTACTCTGGTTCCTCTTTTTCATTCTTCCTTAACTAGAGATTAAAAATCTGCAGGGATTAGCACCATCCCTACATGTTCCTGAACTTAATCTTAAATTCTTATGAAAAGAAAACCACTGTCAAATCTCTTTCCCATGTTGTCAAGTTACACCGATCTGATTAATGTTTTTTTTTAAATTTCAAAGAGGAATGCAAGCAATTTTTAACAGATCTAGTGCTATGTCTGCTTTGAGAATTAACTAACCAAGTAGTTTGCATTAATAATTTTAAATTTCTAACACTCTTGTATGAGACATTTTTCTTTGGTAATGTTCAGTAAAGGTTCTCTCTCATTTTGATAAACCTCTGCTCTCAATATGGCATTAACGTTTTCCTTTACAACTGTTTATCGTTGATTTTATTTGTTCTCCCATTTCTACAGATGGAGTGGAAAACCAGGTTGGTGAATTTCCAGGAATTCAGCACATCACAAGCGATTCAGACAGTGAAGTATATTGTGATTCAATGGAACAGCTGGGAGTTGAAGAGGTAAGTGCTGATGTCAAGAACTGCACTCAGCAAGAGTGAAAGCCATGTGATTGTATAAAATTTCATGAATTTTGATGAGGATAAGATGAAATAATAAATATTGTTGAGCTGTTCCCATCAGTCCCTTTTATAGTTGGAGTAATAAGGTATAGGTAGTTACCTGAAGGAAGAGCAAATCCGTGCAAATGCTAAAATCTATATTAAAAACAAAGAATGCTGGAAATCACAGCAGGTCAGGCATCATCCATGGAAAGACCGCAAACTAATGTTTTGAGTCTAGATGTCTCTTCATCAGAGCTGGGTAATTTTCCATTGCATAGGTAAATATCCATTGTCCACTTGGGCCTGTCTTTCCATTCGATAAAAGCAATTATATATAGAGGAACAGCTCTGCAATTGGAGCAGATCTATAAAATATTTCAAGTATTTTTATATTAGCCCTTTTAGACTTCATAGGCAGACATTTTCTGACAACTTTTAAAGAAGATAATGTATTAATTGCTTTAGATCAGCATTTTTGGGGGTGAACAGATTTCTTCTAGATTTTCTTACACTCATCAAACTCCACATATTTACAATATACCTGTTTTAATTTCTCACTCGCTACCTGTATCTGCAGTAAATATTTTGGGAATCTGGATGGTGCAATAAGTACAAGAACTGACCACACTGATAGAATATGAATTACGTTTTGATACAGTTATTTAATTACACAACTGTCATTAAATTGATAATTTATTTGTTTTTAGTATTGCTCCTGGAATCTATGATTGTAAATTGCTCAATTTCTGTTCGTTTTGTGAAATAAAAAGCTGTATTTATAATAAAAGGATGACTGATTTCATAAAGTGAATCGAAAATTAGACTATCACTGTAAAGTGTTGTGGAATTGAGACTGAGGTATTTTTGAACTAAAGCAATGGGAGGTGACAGTGAATGCACAAAGTGAAAGTATTTCATTGACTAGCACCAAACTGTCTCTGAGCAGGAGATATCTACATTTTAAAAATCTGACGGACGTCAATATGACATGAGAGGTTTTCATTCAAAAAAAGCACTCTTTAATCTTCCCTTCGCAATTAGTGTTTAATGTGAAATACCAAAATTATAGTTTTGTAGGAATGCATTACTTTTCAAAATAGATTAGAGTAGATTCCCTTCAGTGTGGAAACAGGCCCTTCGGCCCAACAAGTCCACACCGACCCTCTGAAGAGTAACCCACCCAGACCCATTTTCCTCTGATTAATGCACCTAACGCTATGGGCAATTTAGCATGGCCAATTCACCTGACCTGCACATCTTTGGACTGTGGGAGGAAACTGGAGCACCGGAGGAAACCCAGGCAGACATGGGGAGAATGTGCAAACTCTACACAGACAGTCACCCGAGGCTGGAATCAAACCTGGGACCCTGGTGCTGTGAGGCAGCAGTGCTAACCACTGAGCCACTATATTGCCCTAGCCACTGAGTCGCCCTTCAAGATATTTGAGACTTTGACTTCATAGAATTGTTGAATCGCTACAATGCAGAAAGAAGCTTTTCAGCCCATTTGAATCTGCATCAACCTCCAAACAGCACTCTTTCCACCCCCCCGCCCCAACTTATTCTGATAACTCTGCAGTTACCTGGGCTTATCCACCTAGACCTGCACATCCATGGAGACCACGGGTCGTCTACCTAACCTAGGGTGGCACAGTGACACTGGAGACTCGTTCAATTTCAGCCTTCTGTGACTGTGGAGTTTGCACTTTGTTGCCATGTCTGTGTGTTTCCACCGGGTGTTCCGGCACAGTCCAAAAATGTGTAGGTTAGGTGAATTGGTCATGCTAAACTGTCCATAGTAACTCGAGATATACATGCTAGATGAGCTAACCATGGTAACTGCAGGATTACAGGGATAGGGTGGGTCCGGGTGGGATGCTCTTTGGTTGGTTGATGCAAACATCATGGGCAAAACTACCTTTTCCCACACTTGGGGATTTTATGGTTCTAACCTGCATGCCTTTTGAAGATTTTCTCCCTTGTGATAATTATTCTGAGGATTATTTTGAGATTGATGATTCATAGTGATATCATGTAAGCATAAACTTGAGAAACAGAGCTATATAAAATAGTTTTGTTGATATGGCAGATATCCCCTGTATTACTAACACTACAACTGTCTTTTTCCTCTCCTAGCTGCCACTGCCTAATACACCTGTCTTCAACCATCACATAGCAGAAACCTCTTTTAGCAAATCTCTGTTTGCATGTTTGTAAATTACTTCAAATTGTCATCCGTGATTAACTATTCACTTATGTAAATAACATGGTGCTAATAATTGAATGGGACCCAAAAACATTTTTTCTTGGGTTACAGTGTAAATTAACTTAAATATACAGACATGACTATTGCCCAAGTAAACATTTGATATTTTTAAGTACTGTAAACAAGTTATTTCATTCTTGTAGATTTCAGGAACTGGCAACTCAGGGAGAGAGAATTTTAACAGTTCTCTGATCATCTCAGAATTTGATCACTGGCAGCTATTCCCAAATAGTTCGAGAACAGAGTTGAAACATTCCCTAAAATACCTTGGGAATCCTGGAACAATGAAGGTACAGGATTTGGGAGAAGGTGGTGTTACTCGTGGTGGTGAAGATGCAAAACCAGGTGGAAGTGGCTCTCACAAAGAGAAGATAAGCAGCAAAAGAATGGAGTTTCATGGACCCAGGAGGGGGCGAGGTATGTTTTTGACTGGAAAAGGTCTTTATTTGAGGTATTTTCCCTACAAATATGTCCCAAGGAATAGTTTTCTTGAGAAATTTTGTGGGTTTTATTTTGCAACTTATTTTCTTTCTCCTTTCATTTGTGCTCAACCTTGTCTTGCACAATTTCCTTCTGTGGAAGATTGAAGACCCACTCCAAGGAGCCCCTTGGTAATCTGTAGTTGATGAGCGAGTACTGTAGGGAAATCAAAAGTAAAAAGAAGAAAATATGTAGAACCTCTGTTCCTGTTGACAAAGGTATATGGAGCTCTTGATTCTAAACATTGCTCAGAACACTTTGCATTTCCATTATATGCATTGCTATGACATTCATGCTATGTTGCAGCTAAAACAATAGGAAAAGTTGAACTCAACAGCGTTCATTTATATAGAACCTTTGGACAGTGGCTTTGAAAGTATAATTGTTTCAAGTGCACCTCTTCTACAAAACAATGTCCTTCACCACTTAGAAGGTCAAGGCCAGTAAATTTGTAGTGATGCCAAGTTGTCCTTCATTGTTCTGGGGCTAAAACCTTGAAACTCTGAGCTTAGGAAGGATAGTAGAAACATTTTGACTTCAATGACTGAAGCACTTCAAGAAGGCAGCCTGCTAGAAATAAGCAATAAATGGCAGTGTTGCTAGCAGCAATCGCATCCAAAGATTCATTCTTTTTTTAATAAGTTCACTACTGTATTACTCCAATTGTGTTGTGTAATGTAATCTCACTTTGTCCTTGCCATGTCCCTGTTTGAAATGATTTATGTTTTGAACTTCAACTGTTTTTTGTGACAGAGAATCCCACATTTTTTCAACATCTGTTAATAGATTTCTCTTTACCTACCTCCATTCATTTTTTTACAGTTATTATCTCTGTTTCTACTGGCCAACAGGACTATAACAAATCACAATTCATCTTCTAGTAGTTCTCCATAATGTTGATGTTATCTATTGTGTAACTGCTTAATCCACATGATGCTTAATGTCTTTGCTATTGAATTTCATAGAGCACTGAAGTATTTGTAACCAGTGGCTTTGAATAGTTCATACGTTAGCCTTGTGTTTTTGCCAGCATATATGTTATTTTAATTGTTTCCCTGTTTATCTTGTAGGTAATAGGATGCAGCAATCAGGGGATGGTTTTCAGGTCTCACAGTTGGGTAATGGTGGTAATGGGGAACGAAGGGGCTCAGAGAGGCTGCAAAAAGCCAGTGTGAATGAACAGATTGCAGTAGCACTACTTAGACTCCAGGAAGACATGCAGAGTGTGTTGGAGCGACTTCATATGTTGGAGGCAGTGACTGCTTCTCAGGTAAAAGCTAATAAGAAAGAAAATGATTTTATCTCTACATATTTTATGATATCATGCACTACCTGTTCATGCTTATAGTTTCTATATGCAGGATTCCATTGCACAGATCAATGGTAATCACAGTGCTGTATTGTGGGAATTAAGTAATGGGAGTAAAATTTAGACCTTCACTAAAGCTGTATTCAGAGTAATAATTAGGCCATCAGTAAAACGTGTACAATGTTTCTCCAGAAAAGAGAGAAAATAGCTAACTTACAATTACACAATGGTATTTATGAAGGAAGGAGATATCAGTCAATGAGTGTTGCTTCTTTAGAGTTGGAAATGTGTAAAGAAGATTTTTTTAAAAATTAACTCATGGATATGGGGGCCACTGATTGGACCACCATTTGTTGCCCATTCCTAGTTGCCTTAGAAAAGGTGGCGATGACCTACCCTCTTGAAATCAAGCAGTCCACTTGCTGCAGCTAGACTCTCCATGTCAATGGGGAGGGAGTTAGACCTATTAACTGTGAAGGAACAGCAGTATATTTCCAAGTCTTGATCGTGAGTGGCTTTAAGGGGATCTCACAGGTGGTAGTGATCCTATATAAGTGCTGCCCCTGTCCTTCTCAGTAAAAGTAGTTGTGGTTTTGGACAGTACAGTGTAAGGTGCCTTCGTGAATTTCTGCAATGCAACTTGTAAATGGCACACATAGTTGCTACCCATTGTCACAGGTGGAGGGAATGAATGTTTGTGAATACGGTCTAATCTTGTGGCTGTTTTGTCCTGGATAGTGTTCAGTTTCTTTAGTGTTGTTGAAGCTGCACCCATCTAGGCTAGTGGGATGTATTCCTTCACATTCCTGAGCCTTGTAGATCATGGGCAGGCTTTGAGGAGTCAGGAGGTGAGTTATTTACTACAGTATTCCTAGCCTATGACCTATTCTTATAACCACTGTATTTGTGCGAAGATTTGTAGCTCGGGTGCTCGTTGTTGTGGTTCTGTTCGCCGAGCTGGAAGTTTTTGTTGCAATCGTTTCGTCCCCTGGCTAGGCGACATCATCAGCGCTTTGGAGCCTCCTGCGAAGCGCTTCTTTGATGTTTCTTCCGGTATTTATATGGATTTATATGGTTAGTTTATATAAATTTCTTTCAATGATATTCCCCACTACCAACATTCTTGGGGTTTTACTGATAGTAAAACACTGAATGTCAAGGGACAATTAGATTGGGATCTCTCTTGTTGAAGATAATCATTGCACTATTGTTAATTGTTAACTTTAGGAATGTCTCAAGATGAACACTCATAGGAAGAAAGAAACAGGAGTATGCCATTCGATGAGATCATGGCTACTCCATAACCTACCTTTGGCTTTTTTTTCATTCAGAGGATGTGGGTGTCACTGGCTCAGCCAGCATTCATTGCCCACTCCTAATTGCCCAGAAAGCATTTGAGAGTTAATCACATTGCTGTCAGTCTGAAGTCATGTGTAGGGCAGTCCAGGTAAGGATAGCGATTTCTTTACCTAAAGGACGTAAATGAACCAAATGGATTTTTCCAACAATTGGCAATAATTTCATGATCATCTTTAGACTTTCAATTCCATATTTTCAATGAATTCAAATTCCCTAATGTCATGGTGAAATTTGAATCCTCGTCCCTAGAACATTACCTGGTTCTCTGAATCAGTAGTCTATCTGAGATTAATTGTTGAAATAATTAACAACTAATTCCACATCCAATGCTGTTTGTGGAAGAGCATTGCAAGCCTCTATCACTGTTTGTGAGTAGAACTGCTTCCTCACAGCTCTCCTGAATGGTCTGACCCCAATTCTCAGATTATGTCTCAGACTAGTTCTAGAGTCCCCAACCAGTGGAAACCTGTTTTTTCAGGTTATTATCTTAAAGATTTCAGTCAAATTACTCCTTAACCTTCTAAATTCTAGAGGAAACAGGCCTAATTGGTAGAATCTGTCCCCAAAACTTAACCCCGAAGTATAGGTATTATTCTTATAAATCTACATTGTACTCCCTCCAACACCTTCTAAGGTGTTAAATCCAGATCTGCCTCAGCACTTTAAGTGGAGTTTAACCAGGGTTTTGTATAACTGCAGCATAACTTCTGTATTCTTATACTTCAGTCTTCATTAAGGCCAGCATCCCATTAACTTTCTTGGTTATTTTTACACCTGTTGGTGACATTTTCATGATCTATGAATTGAACCCTAAAGTCTCTTTAGACACCTACTGTACTCAACATCTCACTATCTTAAAAAGTACCCTGATCTATGCTTTTTTGATTCACTTGTTTATATTGAACTCAATATTCCAGTTTTCCCCATTCACCTAGTCATACCAATTTATGTTTACTTAGTTTGATGTGGTATTGTATCAATAATTGAAATTTCACAAAAGATAACTTTGCAAAGCTTTTTTCTGATTTCCCTCACAACCTTGGGATACCTTTTATTTATTAAGAAAGGCTTAACATTTATTTTCTTTCCTTCTTCTCAGGTGAAGTCTGAAGATGCCCATTCAAAGCTTAAACATACTGCAGGTGATAAGGTAAATACTTTTTTCATCATTGTATATTAAAATAATCAATTGTAAATGCTTTGAGGAAACATGGTTAGGTTTTTAAAACTTGATCTGCAGTGTTCCATTTTCTAATAAAGATACTTCCAGAAATAATAACCTTAATGATTCTTCATGGTGGTAATTTCATTTAATAACTTTATAGTTTTTATTAATGCAGTTTAGCAATCCACTTTGCCATATTGGTTCTTGTAAAGTTTGTTATTGTGCATAAGATTTTATTTCTGTTTGAGAAATATCAGATTTTTAATAACGAAAGATTATGTTTGGTGGTTTTTTTTTGTTTGCTTTCATCATCCAGACATCGTCCTGGTGGCCTTTTGATGTGTCTGGCCGAACTATTGCATTCGCAATTCTTTGGCCTGTTGTCCTCCAGCTGTTTGTGTATATGTATTTTCAAAGGAAGAAGAGGTAACTTTGAATACCTTCTTTTAGTTTCTACTCATTCAAAATGAGTGCAAGTAGAATGATTTTTTTATCTCCTGTCTCAAATTTCAGAAAACTGAACTAGGTATCCACCTGGAATTACAAAGGCACTCTGAAGTCTGCAAACTTAGAAAATTGGAGAGCATGAAAGGCCTGACATGATCATTTGGATTTATTCATTTAGTGGTGTTTTACCTTAACATAGTCCAATGATGTGCATTTTGCTTTAAAATCATCCTGCACACTGTACATCACTAAATGCTACAATATAGCAGATACTTGAACCAAATAGCATTAGTTAATTTTAGATTAGTGTAACAATCGTCTTTAAATTATATGGCCTGATTTTGTTTTCATTTTAAATTTATGGAACAAACACTGCACTATCATCTTAGTAGTAAATGCTGTATCTAACTGAATGCAAGTCGCTTTAGCTGCTTGTAATATAGCTAAAATTGATTTTGGAAAGAAACTGGGGAAAATCTGCATGTTAAAAATACTTAAAATGCTTAATTTCTAGTGTTTTAGCTAGAAATAATTCAATTGAAAAGTTGCATCTTAATATACTTTGAACAAATCCCTTGCTAGCATTGTACAGTAAGACCTTGTGAACAGCAACGAATTCTGATGCCCTGACCAACATTCCCACTCACCCAATACTACTAAAATAGATTATCTGGTCATCTGCTCAGTTGCTCTTTGTGGGATCCTACTGTGTACATTGGCTGTTGAGTTTGTCAGCAAATAGTGACTGCACTAAAAAAAAATTTTAGAAGCAATTTGGTAATACTTTCCGTCATATGGTCAGTAACTCAAAGGATATAAAATAGATTTTACGTGCACATTACAGCTACTGAACAAATAATATCGACCCCTGGATTTTTGCAGTTGAACAGAATGCTTTTAACCCATTGATAATTTCCTTTGGAATGGCCAATAGATGGATTTTTTTCTTTTATGCAGTTTATTGTTTAGCAAAAAGCCATGTATGGTGGACATGGACATAGAATTTGCTTTATCTCCAGCACTTTTGATGTATCTGGTAAAATTGAGATTATATAACCCGACACTAATGTACTGAGACTCATCCATTAGATACAGCTTTTACATATCCTTTCTCTGCATGTAACTTTATTTATATATAATTACACTGTGAAGTCTACTCCTATCAATGCTGTTAATAGTTGTACAAATTAGACTGTACAAAATAAGTGCAATATTTTTTCAATTACATTGTAATAAAATTACAAATTGAGGAAAATATGTCTCAAGGTTATCTAATAGCAATTTAATATTAATTTTAAATTAAGGATCCCATTTATCAAAGCACATCATTGTTATAATCAGTTTTACAAATGGAGTTCTGGGCTCCTATTCAAAAAAAATATCGTAAGCATGAAAATAATTCGCAGAATATAACTTCAAGCTTGAAAGACAATAATATATTTTTATCATGTGAGCCACAAATAAACTTTTTTGGAGGTTCTGTGTATATTTGTACTGATTTTTTTTAAAAAATCAAAATTAAGAGAGCACAACTAATATTATTATTTATGGATGTATGTTTGTATCTATAATCAAAACATGGACTGAATGTTGTCAGGACATGAGTGACATCACCTATGGTGTGAAATTGGTAGAATCCTGTGTAGTGAAATCGGTCTTGATATTGGGAACAACTTGCTGCATCCTTTAAATAAGTGCTAGGTTTTGAAGTGAGATTCTTGCTAAGCAATGGAATGAAGAGAGATTACTTAACATTAACCACCTTATTGATAGCTCATCTTGCCTCATTAATATGTAACTTTGTATCTGCCATCTGCCATCTTCCACAAGTGAACTAGATGCCAAGAATTCTCGCCACGGAAGTCAAAGTGGTTACCAAGTGACTTCAGCTCACCTCTTGCCCTGAAGGACCTTCATGTTAGACACCAGAGACCATTGGTGCAGGCCACACAAGCTCTAGGTCTATTGATATTAGTATCTGACATGTGCCAACCTTTTAAAAACCTTCATAACATATTTCCAATTCACTTACAGTATGCTTCTGCACTCCAATGCCTCTGGGGGCAACAACAGCTTTTGTTGTAGAAGTCTAGCTTTGCCCTTTGCCTTTGGGACAGGAAACCAGCTCACGGATTGGACCAGATTGTATCTCTGAGTAGTTCTCTTGGTGCTCACTCACTTTGAACCTACTTGGATACTTACCACCATATTCCTGCCTTGCTCCTCAGCCAGGGATATCACATTCCTCTCAGTACTGCTATGTTATCATGCTCTGGATCAGGTGGTGCTGGAAGAGCACAGCAGTTCAGGCAGCATCCTGATGAAGGGCCTTTGCCCGAAACGTCGATTTCGCTGCTCGTTGGATGCTGCCTGAACTGCTGTGCTCTTCCAGCACCACTGATCCAGAATCTGGTTTCCAGCATCTGCAGTCATAGGTAAAAACAATGTTATCATGCTGTTTAGCACAGACACAAAGCCAGCAGTCTCGTCATCGTTGTCAGCAGTCCTGAGTCAAATCAAGGGAGAGAGCTTTTTAGCCAGCATTGTAAGTCAAAGGCAGCCTCTGATACCTCTCTAATCCAGGGGCTTGAGCACTCAGTCAGCCCAGAACTCCATTTGTACTCAGGCCAGACAGCGTCAAGACTCTTTCTTCATTAGGGGTGAGGAGTTCAATGTTGGGCCACCACCCATCTTGACTCTTTTTGCCCTATTGTGGGCTATTTTCCTGTTGGAATGAGAGAAATGAAAGCAGGTGGCATAGCTTTCACTTTTTGGTGCAAGTTGGGAGATGTTCTGAATGAGTGAATAGGCAGTTAAGGGCACACAAGGTTCATGGTGTCAGGGCTTTGGGTGGCTGTCAGTGAGTGAGGGAAGATATTGCAATCAATAGTAAGAGATGTAGAACATGAGCTATGGTGGAGGGTGCGTACGGGCATAAGTGAGTGAGGCGCTTCAGAGAGGATGTTGACACTTAATGCTAATAGAGTGAAGAACGTTCTCCCTACACTACTGTACATTTCTCCAAACATCTGAGACATACTGATCCAGGTGACAACCTAGGACTCAGCTGGCATGGCTTGATGTTGTGATCTCCGCTGCCTAGTCCTAGAGGAAAGACTTTCCCTGCCTCTGCATCACCTGATCCAGCAGCACTCCTGGGTCCCTGTCCTCAAAGTGAGGAACTAATTTATCTTTCTCTGTCATCTGTGGGGCAAATGTTAGGAACTATGCAGGAGAGCATTGGATTAACAGGGCTTATTCATATGCACAACAGCCTTTTAAAGATGGTGCCAAGGATGTTTATCCTCAACCAATGTTAAAAAAAGTTGATTCACCCCAGTGCATCAAACTTTGAGATCAGATACCTGTTTCTACCTACAAATTCTGTCTACAGAACCTTGATTGAGAATCCTGGGCCTGGTTATAGAAGTTATAGAAATTCTCATTGTTCCTAATATATATAGTTGTAGCTAATAGGAATATTCAGTGTGATTAATATTATTTGATTCCTTGATCACTATGCAAAAAACATAACAGTATGTGAAATAGATTACTAGCTCTGGATGAATTAGTTCACATCCCTCTCCCTGAGGCTATTTTTGGAATTGTAATTTGCTCTGATCAGGCTACATATAGAGTTCTGGGACTAATTCAAGCTGCAGTGCTTAAAAAAAAATGCAAAACTTAAATTTGGAGACAGTAGCATAATTGTATTGCTCGTGGACTTGTTATTACATAGGTTTAATTACGTGAGTTTTTGGGAGGCTTGGAACCTGTTTAAGGCATGAACAGACTCGAGCAAAGCTTTGTCCTGAATCAACTATTGAGACAAAGTCCAGATTAGTTTGTTATCAGTTAAACTGGCACTAATCTGCAGTTTTTAATGTGGAATCTACTTTCATGTCAGATATTGGCTAGGAGAGCACACAAATGGCTTTTCTTTTCTTGTTCTTTTCCCAGCTTTTTAGGCACAGTATATACCCATCATACCAGATACCCTTCATATACCCATCCAGATTCCTCTTAAATGTTGCAGTTCTAGCAGCCTCCACCACTCCACTGGCAGCTCATTCCATACACGTATCACCCACTGCCTGAAAAAGTTGCCTCTTAGATCCCTTTTAAATCTTTCTCCTTACCTTAAACCTATGCCCATTAGGTTTAGACTCTCCCATCCCAGAGAAAAGACCTTGTCTATTTACCCTATCCATGCCTTCATGATTTTCTAGACCTCTATAAGGTCACCGCTCAGCCTCTGATGCTCCAGGAAAAACAGCCCCAGCCTATTCAGCCTCTCCCTCTACCAATAACTCTCCAACCCTGGCAACATTCTTTAAATATTTTCTGAGCCCTTCAAGTTTCAGATCCTTCCTATAACAGGGAGATTAGAATTGCATGCAAGTGGCCTACCCCATGTCCTGTACAGCTGCAACATGACCTCCCAATTCCTATACTCAATGCTCTGACCAATAAAGGAATGTGTATTAAATGCCTGCTTCACTATCCTATCTACATGAGACTCCACTTTCAAGAAAATACAAACCTGCACTCCAAGGTTTCTTTGTTCAGCAACTCCTCAGGACTAATTGTAAAGTCCTGCCTGGATCCTTTTTCTATACCCAGAAAAGCGCTCTCACAACTGAGCAACTTTCCCACAACCAAAATCAACTGATTTTGTTGTTTTTTTCCCCTTCTACCCATTGCTGGTATTCAAGGTTGATGGATCTAAATGATCCCTTACTATTTGCTTTTTTAATTAATTAATTCTGTAATATTGTATGTCGTTTGAAAAAGTGCTAGTCTCAGTAATGACTATATAATCACTCAGTAAAAATCAGATTGAGAAGACATATGATAGCTGCAGTACTTAATGATGGTTGTTATTAAAATTTTAATTTTGAGATGTTAAGACTAAATAATGGGCAAACTAATAAATGAGTTTTTTTAAAATCCTAGGTTTGTATTTACATTCTTTTGTTGGCTAGTTCCAGGCATTAAGAGGTGTAAAGGAATCTGCCAATACTCCCACACTGATTACAATCCAATAATCTCTGCTGTAATGCCCTACAGTCACTCAATTTCAAGACTTTCACACAATGGCCATCTGCTAGGAGTAGCCTATTGTGCCTTATGTCATGGGAGCAAAGAAAATAGTGTCTGACAATCTAAAGATTGATTTCACAAGTCAAATCATTTACTGAAGAAGCCACTAAAGTACAAGTAGTTATATCATTGAAATTCTGCCTTTGAAAAGCTACTAACATGAGCAATGAGGTAAGATGTGGAACAGCAAGTTGAAATAGAGAAGAATAAGGAGGAGCCATTGAGGTATTGTATGTGGTAACCTGGAGTATGTCATTTGGCCCTTTAAGCCTGCTCTACCATTCATTATGATCACGACTGACCATCCAACTTAATATTTTGTTCCTGCTTTTCTCCTCTATCCTTTTAGCCTCAAATCCACCTCCTTGAAATACCTAAAAATACTTTCATCACCCCCAGATAATTTGATTTGATTTTAAGTTTCTATTCTGACGCTTGTCAGATTTTTTTGTTCTGGTCTTGGAGCAATGAAGGTTAAGAGGTGACCTGATAGGTGTCTGATAGAGTTGACAAGAATGCACTTTCTGTTCATCTTTAATATTAGAGCGTCGGTGAGTTTTTTTGTCCCCACTCAGGTGGTGAGTCTGGGACCTGCTGCCTAAAATGTTGGCCGAGCCAGAAACGTTTGCACAATCTAAACTGTGTTTAAGTATTACTCGTGTCGCCAATAGATCTCAGGATTCTGGGCAAAAAGTTGGAAAACTGATTAGTACAGTCTGATCTTTATCAATCAGCATAGACCCAATGGGCCAAACGCCTTCCTTCTGTGTTGTAAATGTCAGTGTATGAAATACTGGTTTTTAAATTTGGGAAGACAATTGTAAACTCAAAGTTATCATACCTGTGCTACTTGAGTTATCAATTAATCCTAGTAATAAAACTCCAAATAAACTGAGCATCTCTATTACATTTCATTCTAACGTCTGTGCTAAAGAAATAATCCCAGCTTTCCTGGTCTCTTCAGATATCTGAATAAATAATTGAGATAACTTAGTTCTTTTGAAGAATTAGTGAATACTTTCCTAAATCACAATACGACAGATTGAATTTTATAGTATCAATTTACCAATATTATAGAAGTTCTGTAGCATGTCTTACAGAGGCATGAAGAATCAAAAGTTATAATGAATTAACTCAGTTATTGATCTCAAGTATTTAATATTTTTCACAGCTATCACTTCAAGGACAATACATCTCAGTTCATTTAGTTTGATTGTTAAATGCCCTAAAGCAGAATTAACAGATTTACACAGACGAAGGACAATATCTCCATCTTGGGACAGGCAAAACAATGATGCACAGGAATTCCTAGAAGCCTGGCATTCAAACCAGAATTCTATTAACATACATACCGATTTGGACCCCATTTACCAACCTCTCAGAAACAGAACTGGAAATGTTATCAGTGAGCACATCAAACAGACAGATAAATAGTAAGCATGATAGAACACCAACACTTCACTGGAGGCTCTCTGATGATGTGACCTAGCACGGTGACAGACCTTCTGAGAACAAATCTACCAGTTCAGTAAGCAAACTTACAACATGATCCACAACCTGAACTACAAATCTTCTCCAAAATGTCAAACAGAATTAATTACACAGGAGACAGAAATTTACATTTTACCCACAAACACATTTAAATCACTAAGGTCAAAAGCTTACTGCTATAAAATACCCAATAATCCATAAATGAAAGATTTTTATTCAAGTCACTAATTTTACTGCACACACAAGTTATACAGGTAGTCTGTTTAGAAATCTTCATTGATATTCAGGTATACAAGTTGTTGTTAAGAAAAAACATTGAGTCATTTTAAGATAGTGGATGATCTGGAAATTCTCAATTTATAAAAAAAAGGACAAGAAAAACATTCAGGAATACACTTTTATGATTACTTTTGATGAGTGACAGCAGCAAAGAACCTCAGGCAAAAAATATTTGACATACTAAACAAAGCAGTAATTACACAGTAGAAATTTGTAGCTTTGAAATCATGAGCCCTAAAGCTACCTGAAGCATGAGGCATTTAACTGCATCCTTTGTAACATCTCAGTAGCAACTTGTATGGATATATAATTAGCAAATAATAGTGACAAATTTCTATTTCAATGGAGACACTGAAATGACCAATTCAAAAATATACACTAAGGCTACATTTTAACCAGTAATTTTTTTAAAAAAGTACTATTTTTGACCAACTTGACTGGTAATTGTAAAAATAAAGTGCATTTAATTGAGAGAACTGAGTTATCAGTTTAAGGAGAACATGCAGGATGCTTGGTTTGTAACAAATGTAGTGCCATGAAAATCTGGACATTTCACTGAATACTATTAAGGAATGAAAATTACAGCAGTGAAACAAAAAAGGTGCAAGCATGAAACCATTTTTAGGCGATCTGTTGCAGTTTTTAAAAAATGGCCACATTAAATTCTAGAATTATTACAAGTAAGCAAACAAGCATGTTCATGAAATCCTCAAATCGTGTTTGTAAAGTGCAGTAATGGCAGTCACATAAACACTTGAAGCTGACTTCTGATCATCTCTTGTTTAAAAGAGTTAAAGTAATTCAGGCAATCTACTGCTTGACTGACTTGCCCAAAATGCACCTTTTCAGAACTTCAATATTGCTATAATGTGAGTTGACTGCATGCTCCATTCAAAGATTAGTCTTAGCTGTCAAGTGTTTGAGGGACAAGTCATGTCCCAGATATTATGCTTTAAAAACAAAAATTGGCAAAGTGTGTCAAGTTACTAATGTCATCCATTACAGCTCCGAAGGTGCTTTAAATATTCTACTAGCTAATTCAATTAAAGTTTTCAACCCTGTTTCTCTGGAATCATTTGATGATTGAGGCAGTTGAGAATGGTATTAGCACACTTCGAGGCTATCTGGACAAGATGGAACAGAAGCAACTTAGAGATCATAATCTTCCATTGAGGTCTCTCCTTTTTATGCAAAAGTAGTAGTGATAAGCCTCCATTCAGCAACATAATTTACAGCTGGAAATCAAGATGGCAGTATTGCATATTAATGAAAGATAGTATTGACTGGCACCAGTTATTGGATTCATTACTGTTAAATATGTATGTACAATGTTACTACTAAATATATATTAGCATATTTTCCTTTCATCTCTTACAGTATTCAGGTTCAGCATGCTGCAGGTGCTACAAACTGAATCCTGAAACTACGAGGTGTTGAGCATTATTTCTGGCTTCAAAATATGTTGTATCTGTTTCATCATCTGGCTGTGGTACAAAGGGCATAGAGCAATTCTGCAGATTGTCCCAATCCACTTCCTGGAAGAGGGGATGCTTCTTGAGCTCTGAAACAATAAAATCAAACAGTTGCTCTTTTTCTGAGAGATGAAATGCCTGTTATTAGAGTTCAAAGAAGATGGAGACGTACTTTCTTTTCACCAAAGAGTTAGATTAGATTAGATTACTTAGAATATGGAAACAGGCCCTTCGGCCCAACAAGTCCACACCCAACCACCGAAGCATAACCCACCCAGACTCATTCCCCTACATTTACCCCTTCACTTAACTCTACAGGCAATTTAGCATAGCCAATTCTCCTAACCTGCACATTTTTGAATTGTGGGAGGAAAACTGGAGCATCCAGAGGAAACCCACGCAGACACGGGGAGAATGTGCAAACTCCACACACACAGTTGCTTGAGGCGGGAATTGAACCCGGGTTTCTGGCGCTGTGAGGCAGCAGTGCTAACTACTGTGCCACCGTGCCGCCCTATACTTAAACAAATCTTGATAAACAAGACATTAAATAACATTATCTTTATGCAGAATTTGCAGATCAGCGACACCATAGTACAAATACAGCTACAAACTTACTGGTCCCAGCAGACAATATTTACTACTGATATGGGCTTTATACTTGTGAATTCAAGTGGGTCCAGAACCTGATCAAATGTACTTGTGGAAAGCTCAGTTACAGGCATTACCCTTTATTCTGCGGGACAGTGAAAATAGTAAATACAAATGTGGAAAAAAAAACACAAAATTCCCTCACTTTTGAAAAGGACTGGATAAGCAATCACCTTTTATTAATTTTTGCCAAAACTGATTAATAAAAATATGCAAAGACACTATTAGAATAAAAAAAACACAACATGCACATTTTACAAATTGTATAGTTCTACTGTAAAAATAGAAGATTTGTTTGATTGCTGTGTACCATTCCCATACAAATGGGATGTCTAAACTATTCAACTTTTTTTGTCCTTTTGAACTTGCACATCCAACTTCTAAATTTAAGAGTGATTGGGCCAGATGCTCCACACTTTAAGGACTAATTTGCAGTGTTAGAAAGATCGATTGTTAGTAATTAACAATTGTCACCTCAATAAAAGGTAACTATGTTTGGAAGCCAAGACTAGTTTAGTGTAACCTTACCATACAAATACAGTAAAAATCAAACTAAATGAATTCAGTACAAAGCTTCTATATAGCTAAAATGGAGTGCTGTAATTCAGACAACATTTGGATATTGTCATTTAACTGTACATTAGAATCTCACTTCACGTTGCTGGAACATTTACACTTCTGAAAAAGGCATGGATTATTCACCTTTTTTTTGATAGCAAAAGTTTGACCATTTCCCCTCACTATATATACACACCATTTGATACTGTATCCTTTAAATATGAAATATTGGCAATTTCACCAAAGATTGTTTAGAGTACAACTATTTGCAACTAGTTCCCAAACCTTTCAATCCAGCTCTCTTGAAACATTCAATTGTCAGTAGAATTTCAATTGCACTATGGGCATTTTTAGATAATTCTTCTTCACCTTCTGGCCAAGGTATATCTACAAAAAGAAATTTACTTGTGAAAAATCAACATATATTTAGATAGCATTTTTAAATGGAGTAAAACACCTCAACTCTGGAGAAGAAAAGAGGTGGCCTATACTTTCTATGGTTTTATTGAACAAATTCAAAAGCAGCAGGACTACTCTTGTCCACTCAGAACAGCATTAACAAACAGGATTTACCACTGACACAGAAGACTGAGGGTAGAAAAGCACAGACTTCACAGAGAATGTTAAATAGGAAGAACCAAAGATGGAGACATTTCAGGAAGGTATTCATGAAGCTAAATGTATGGCTATAAGCGATATTGCAACTTAAAAATCAACAACACACAACAATCCAGAAATAAAGGAACACATACATATCAAGAGTTGTAAGGCTACAGAGGAGTGTTGACATGAAAGGGAGAGGCCATGGATGGACATGAAAACAAGGGTTGGAATTTTAAAATTGAGCATTGCTAAAACAAGAGCCATCATCAGTCAGTGAGCGTAGAGGCGTAGGAGATCAAAACTTGGTCTGACTTGAGATGCAGGCAGTGGAGTTTTGAACAACCACAAGTTTGCAGATTAACAACTATTCAGGTGAACAAATATTACTCAAGAAAGGGTAATGCCAGTAACAACAGACCAATAGTTAAATGTCCTCTCACTTCAAATAGTCACACCCCAAACTCAGCAGTTCTAATAAAAGGCTTTTGGCCTGAAATACTCATTTTGTTGTCTTTTGCATAAATGCTGTCTATCTCGCAGAGTATTGAACATATTCTATTTAGATTTCAAATTTTCAAGAAGCTTTGCTATTTATTTAAATAGTCAGTTCAATGACTACTCCACAATTGAAACACAAATTTGAGACTAACACTTGACAAAGACAGTACTGCCCTTTAAATTTAGTTTACCCAGAGGGCCCACCTGCCTGTTCCAGTGGGAGTGGCAGATGTTAAAAATCCAAATGAATTTAAGAGCAGAGACTCCACTATGTCCTGTACCTCACTTGTTAAGGCTTAGAAGTACCTAATGTTGGGTCGGAGATGGCAAACTATGGACACCTGCTGAGCATCTCCAAGCAGCTCAATGACAAGAATTCTATAAATTATAGGTGGCTGCGTCATAAACAACATTCCTCAGTGGAGTGATTGTTTGATATAGGGAAAGATAATCAACTCTGGAGAAGAGAAGAGGTGGCCTATACTTTCTATGGTTTAATGAACAAATTCAAAAAGGAGCAGGATTGCTCTTGTCCACTCAGGTAAGATACAAAATGTACTCTTTACTACTGGTTGGATTGCACATAGATCTGGTTTTACTGGATGCAACAGGCACTTTACATTGGCATATGTTAAAAAATCTAAAGCAGGCTTCACGCACATTGTCAGCTTGGAAGAGTGTGCATTTCTTTTCCCTCGTGCTCTCGTGAAGGTGAATACTTCAAATATTCTTGTAAATTGGCTAAGTAGGGGCTAATGATATCTCAGAACCCATATAAAGATTTAGAATCAGGCAGCAGAGCCAAACCTATTCTGATCAGCCATCCAGAAAGATATGTTTTCCAGCAGCAATCTGGGCAACGATCAAGAATGAGAACCCAGTCTGAGTCTGCTGAAAGCAACAACACTTTGACATACAATTCAGTAGTGTCACTCTTGTCTTGGAATCAAAATTATGGATTCAAGTCCAAAAGATTTCAGTACCAAATCAAGGATAAACTCTCTCATTGCAATATTCAGGTTGTGCTACACTATTGAAGACCCTACATCAAAATTCCATCTGCCCTCTTTGATGGATAATAAAGATCTCACTATTCAAGGCATAGCAGGGACAAATATTTTATAATTAACCTGTGAAGGGATGTTTTCACATGCCTCTAGGACAGGTGAGACTAGAACCCTGAACACTTAGTCCAGTGACAAGGACACTAGTACTACACCACCAGGGACAGCCTTGTCTTGATCAGAGCTGATTATCTGGTCATCATTATCCTGTTGTGGAAAGGATCTTGCCAGTTTGCAAATTGGTAACCATGTCTCCTGCATCACAACAGTGACGACACTTCAATCGTAGTTCATTGACCTCTACCAGATCAAAACTGCTCCTAAAACCACTATCATTATCTTGTGTGGCTGACCAAGGCAAACTGTTTTTTTCCCTCTTCCCTGTAGACCTTGGCACAAACATGCCAGATCATAAATTCCTTCACCAACACATCTCCACTGGCATCCATTTGGGGGGTGACAGCACCCACCTTGTTCTACTTTTATTATTCTGATTGTTGTGATGAATTGCCATGAATAGCACCATCTCTACCAATTTCAGTGGACTTAGTGCATTTTGGACACCTATTTCTCATTTGCATGTTGCCCCTCAGCGAGATCAATGAAACTGTCAGCAACATGCACACAGATGATAGATAGCTCAACATCACTACTTATTTTCACCCATTTGGTCTTGAGACTGTCAAACTTTTTTATTCAAAATACAGTACGGAATGAATAAAAGTTCTTTAGTAAGTTGTAGTCTTCAGTCTCCTCTACAAACTCCACTCCCTTACCATGGCAACAGAGAAACTGAACCAGTCTATTCACAACTTAGGTATCATTTGAATCCAGATGACCTTTCAACCATTCACATTATCTGCCTTTTTCCACCTCCATATTACCCATCTCAGCTCTTCTACTGTTGAAACCTTCAACTGCGCCTTGGTTTTACTGTCCGACTGTTTGAATACATTGATGGCTGCCCTTCCACATTCTATCCTTGGTAAACTTGAGATGGTCCAAAACTCAGTAGTTGTATCCCAACGTGCTCCAAAGCTTGCACCCATCATTCTGGTGATCACTGACTTAAGCTGGTTTCAGGTTAACCAACATTAAAATCTTTGAAATTCCAATCCTGATTTTCCAAATACTGCCATCCCCATAGCCCCAACTTCCGTAATTCCTCCAGCCCTACAACACTGACATATCAACATTCGTTTCATTCCAGCCTCTTGGACATCACACATTTTAATTGTCCCACCAATGATGGCTGTGACTGCAGTCGCCTTGGCCCTACCCTCAATATTCCCTCCATATACCTCCCCACCATGTGGAATTCCTTTAAGAACCCTTAATATCTACTTCTGGATCAGGATTTTGGTTATTTTATGCCCGTGTGTGTCTCGGTATCAAATTTTAATTTAGAATGCTTTTCTGAAGTGCAACAGATGTTTTAATTTGTCAAAAGATGCTATTGCCATTGCTAGTGGCAGTACAGATCTTTGGAATGCCCCAAGATTGTGAAAGTCAGGGTGATCTTTTTCTTTACAGGAGTGAACATACTTGCTAACTTTTATGACACAGTGACTCCCACAGTGGTGGTCTTAACCCAGGAGAAATGGAAACAGGCACAAGCAAAGACCATTTGTGATTCACTCACTCTGCACAAGTTGAAAATGATTTCACGAATTTTTTATTTTAAGCTGTTCGCTGAGCTGAGAATTTGTGTTGCAGACGTTTCGTTCCCTGTCTAGGTGACATCCTCAGTGCTTGGGAGCCTCCTGTGAAGCGCTTCTGTGATCTTTCCTCCAGCACTTGTAGTGGTTTGAATCTGCCGCTTCCTGTTGTCAGTTCCAGCTGTCCGTTGCAGTGGTCGGTATATTGGGCCCAGATGGATGTGCTTATTGATTGAATCTGTGGATGAGTGCCATGCCTCTAGGAATTCTCTGGCTCTTCTGTTTGGCTTGTCCTATAATAGTAGTGTTGTCCCAGTCGAATTCATGTTGCTTGTCATCTATGTGTGTGGCTACTAAGGATAGCTGGTCGTGTCGTTTTGTGGCTAGTTGCTGTTCATGGATGCAGATCGTTAGCTGTCTTCCTGTTTGTCCTCTGTAGTGTTTTGTGCAGTCCTTGCATGGGATTTTGTACACTACATTGGTTTTGCTCATGCTGGGTATTGGGTCCTTCGTTCTGGTGAGTTGTTGCTGAGAGTGGCTATTGGTTTGTGTGCTGTTATGAGTCCTAGTGGTCGCAGTAGTCTGGCTGTCAGTTTGGAAATGCTCTTGATGTATGGTAGTGTGGCTAGTCCTTTGGGCTGTGGCATGTCCTTGTTCGGTTGTCTTTCCCTTAGGCATCTGTTGATGAAATTGCGCGGGTTTCCATTTTTGACGAATACGTTGTATAGGTGTTCTTCTTCCTCTTTTTGCAGTTCTGGTGTACTGCAGTGTGTTGTGGCCCTTTTGAATAGTGTCTTGATGCAACTTCTTTTGTGCGTGTTGGGGTAGTTGCTTTCGAACAACACTCTCAGACAACAACTCACCAGAACGAAGAACCCCATACCCAGCATGAGCAAAACCAATGTAGTGTACAAAATCCCATGCAAGGACTGCACAAAACACTACATGGGACAAACAGGAAGACAGCTAACGATCCGCATCAATGAACAGCAACTAGCCATGAAACGACACGAAGAACTATCCTTAGTAGCCACACACGCAGATAACAAGCAACATGAATTCGACTGGGACAACACTACTATTATAGGACAAGCCAAACAGAGAACAGACAGGGAATTCCTAGAGGCATGGCACTCATCCACAGATTCAATCAATAAGCACATTAACCTGGACCCAATATACCGACCACTACAGCGGACAGCTGGAACTGACGACAAGAAGCGGCAGATTCAAACCACTACAAATGCCGGAGGAAAGATTACAGTAGCGCTTCACAGGAGGCTCCCAAGCACTGAGGATGTCACCTAGAAAGGGGACGAAACGTCTGCAACACAAATTCCCAGCTCGGCGAACAGAACCACAACAACGAGCACCTGAGCTACAAATCTTCTTCAAAACTTTGAAAGCTGATTGATAAGCATACAAAAGACTGTCTATTGAAAATACCAAATTTTGAATATGAAGACAAACATTTGGATTAGATTGCTGGTTATTAATTACAAATTAAGTTGTTACTTCTGAAGCACAAAAAGAGTTTACCTCTGTTCAAGATATTCTGAAAGACCTGTTGTGATGTTTCATCATTGAAAGGGGGAATGCCAGTCAGAAATTCAAACAAGCACACACCAAGTGCCCACCAATCCACAGCAGGACCTACAGCATAGTAGCAGAAAGAAAAACACATTAAATACATTTAAAAACTACATATAAAGAGCCAAGAAAGGAATAAATCTAGAAATGCTGGAATAATGCATCAGGTCAGCTGGCATCAGAAAGGGCATTTTACAAACAGAGCACCATCTCAAACTAGGAAACCAGTCTAGCTAGTGTACCCACAGTGCAGTTTGGATCAAACGTCAGGTTTTATATCCAGTAACAGTGAAGGAATGTTAATATATTTCTGAGTCAAAATGGTGTGATTTGGAGGGGAACTTGGTGGCTGTGTCTCCATACAATCACTGCCCTTCCACTTCTAGGTGATGAGATTACACGTTCAGCGGTTGCTATTACATAAACAGATGGCAATCATCAACAGAAACATATTTATATGGTACCAAAAAGGAAGTGTATAATATAATTGGGCTCATTCAACTATTGCTGTGTTACTGATGTTTATTAATTAATTCTTTACCAGTCTGCAAAAATCAGGGCAGTGTGTTCAGGGTAGGAGTGTTTGCAGTGCAATGCAGGTAGTTCATCCATAAGGCAATGGTTGCATTCTTGTGCAACTTTGCATTATAGAAAAATCGTGCTATAGAAATGGCGTTTAATATGTTGGCAATGTAATTGCATTACAGCTGATACGTTATACAAGTTTGCACTTTAGAAACAATGCTCACAATTCATCAATCGCGTTACAGCAAATTTGCCTTAATGAAACCTACGTTGTAGCAGAACAACCTGTATAACCAGACTAGGGGGTTAGCTCTATATGTAGAATACATCCTCCTGTATGGATAAGGTTAAGTGAGATTACTGCCCTTGACATCAAAGGCAACATTTGACAAAGTATGGCATTAAGAAGGGTAAAAAATGAGGTCTGCAGATGCTGGAGATCACAGTTGAAAATGTGTTGCTGGTTAAAGCACAGCAGGTTAGGCAGCATCCAAGGAATAGGATTCCTGATGAAGGGCTTATGCCCGAAACGTCAAATTTCCTATTCCTTGGATGCTGCCTAACCTGCTGTGCTTTAACCAGCAACACATTTTCAACTATGGCATTAAGAAGTCCAGCATCAATGTGGGGGGAGGGGGGAGTGGGGCAGTAAAAGCTCTTGACTGGTGGGACTCATGCCTTGTCTAGAAGAAAGTTGATTTTTACTATTGGAAATCAATCATCACTGCAGGAGATCCTCTAAATTGAGAGTTCGACACAATGTTCAGGACCATTTGTTACTCCTCAATTCTGAAGCAGTCTGTGTCCACATGCAGCAAGATATGGACAACAACCAGGCTTGGACTGGTAAATGGCAAGTAATATTCATGCCACACAACCACCAGGCAAAGTCCATCTCTAACTTTCAATATCATCACTGAATTCCCCACAATCAATATCCTGAGGGATTACCATGCACCAGAAACTAATCTGAACAGACATAAGAATACTGTAGCTGCGAGAGCAGGTCAGAGGCTTGAAATACTGTGGCATGTAGTAGCCTTCCCCATTCCTAGCCCCATCTATCTACAAGGCATGAGTCAGGAGTGTGATGGAATACTCTTGATTTGCCTGGACGGGTGCACCTGCAACAACACAAGCAGCTCAGCACATCCAGGGCAAAGGAGCCTGTTTGATTGACACTTCTTCCATTAACATTCATTCCACTACAAATATACATTAATGGAGGGTGCACCATTTCCAAGATGCACCGCAACAACTCACCCAGGCACTTTTGACAGCAACTACCAGATCAGAGGCCTCTGCCATCTCAAGGAGTACAAGAGCAGCAGATGCAGGTGAATACCATTTCAAATTCCCCTCCAAGTCACACACCATATTGACTATTTTTCTTTCCCTATAGAATCATCACTATCTAGAACATATTGCTATAAAACAGAGGTTGACCCCCCTCTAGAAACTAAAACCGAAACATTCAAAGAGGAACGTCTCACCCTATAATCTGTAAACGAGTGAGAAGTAGTGCAACCTGCTTTACAGCAGCTTCCAGCAGTTAAATAAAAACAAATCCCTGACACTCACTTTAAAATCAACAAATAACAATTTATTTATCCAACTCTAACAGTGAACAAATTAACCAAACTATTAACAAACTGAATAAATCCCTTCTTACTACTAACTATTCCCAAATAAAACAAGATTCTAATGGTATGCTGTTCCAATAAATGCAAGTCCCACTCACAATAAAAATAGAATTTAGACTCTTGAAATTACAGCCAGGTTACATGCCTTCTGGAATGTTCTGTGCCTTCTCCGTTGATTCTTCTGTCAGGAATGCCTTCTCAATCATTAGTATCGTTATTATTTCTCTACGATATGGATAACAGTGAGAGCCAACTTCTCTCTCAAGAGCTGAGGCCTGTTAGCTCTGGCGGATGGCAGTTAGATTTGGGGTGTCTATCCAGCTGCCTTCTTCTTTTACATTCTTAATGACGTATCAATATTTCTTACAACAGGATTGGTCCTATGTTGGCAAAACCATCAGACTTAAATTTAATAGGTTTTTCTGTTATCCTGGTTCAAATTGATTGACTAAATTCAAAAGCCTGCTGTCTTGGTAAAAACTGCTGCTTGGCCTAACTATAAGGCTTTTCGATACAAATGTTTCAATTCAGGCTATGTACTTGCATTTTAAATTGCAAATCACAGAGAAAGCACCACCTTTTAAAAAGGGACCACACAATGCTCTCTCAAATTTTACACACATCAAATTCTAACTTCTGTCTCCCAATCTACAACCACTCTACCTAACTTTGCAATAATATCAAAAGATGTAGCAAATGTGTAATTTTTGTAGTCGTTCCACAAAGAGAGCTGGGTAAGTTCCTAAGAGGGGTGATTCCTTAGAATGGGGTAAATAATGATTTTGAAAATTTTGGAAAAACGGTAACCTTGAACGTTTTCCACAAGTGGCACTCCACCACATTATCCATAATGCTGCATAAACATTACATTTTGAACTAAAAATAAATGTCTGACAGAAAATACTAAAACGTACTGGCAAAAAACATTCAGTCCTTGAATAATTTACTAAAGCCAACTTTATACCCTCAATCTATATTGCAACCAAAGCCAAACCTAAAGCAGTGATTGATAAAAATGTATGGGTTTGTAGGCTGATGAGCTGCATCAACAAAATTCCCTTTTTGGTACCTGCTAAAAATGTCAAACAAGTTAAAATAACTTTTGCCTGCAAATTGAAAACTGCTAATTGTAACACAGTAGTACACATGCAATGTCAATTCCTCCTCTCCACTATTCTCCACTTTTGACAGCTCATTGAAACCAATCACAGTCACTTTGTAATGGAGGAAAAGACAATAATTTAGAAATGGTGGTCAAATGCATCCCCAAATGGACAAGATGACAGGAGAAAAATGAATTGACTCCAATCTCGCCAGTCAGCAAAACACTTCTAGGAAAAGGTCCCTCCTTTCCTCACATAAAAGTGAAAACAGTAATGCCCAGAAAAATAAAATAAACTTAATACACAAAGTTGCTTCAAAGCAAAATTCAGCACCACATCTGGATTGCCACAGCAATTTCAAAATCACATACATAATCCCAAGAGAAATTCTGGCATCCTCTAGCACATTCTCCAAGGGGCCTCACACCACAAAGATTTTTTTTTAAAATCCTTTTTGAGTTTTGTTGTGCCTACAAACACCAACTGCTTAGGGTGTAGTATTTATGTATTGAGATATTCATTGGTTGTATATTAGTACTGCATTTACTGAACGAAATTAGGTAGTAAGGAAGGAGCAAATTTGTTGCACATTTAAAATACATCTGCTGTGTATTTTCAGGTTTTACTTTAAGCGTTTTTATTTCCTGTAACTTTCTCACAGGTTTCCTTTTTATATTTGCCTTGCCTTTCACCATTGGCTATTTTCACAATTCATCTTTCTAACATTCTTTCACTGCCTGAAATTATCTTTCACAGCATTTATCACATTCCTGCTTTTTAATAATTATTTGCAGTTCAGTCAATCAAATAACTTGCTCTCAAATGTATTACCTGTTTATCTCTCCCTCCTTTTCCACCAAGTGAAGGATTTAGTTACATATTGACTCTAAGGAAGAATATCTGCCTGAAATTTTAAACTACCTTTTCTCTACAAATACTGATGGAACAAAATCGTATTTTTAGCATTTTCTATTTATGAATTATCCTCATCACTTTGCTGCAATGGTGATTTCTCTTACCATGTGGCATTCTCAAGAGCAATTCAGGAGCCAGGTAATCTGGTGTGCCCAAGATTCTATCCCCTTCTGTTGGAGCTGGCCCTCTCCGTACACTTTTTGGAGTTCTATAAGGAGTTTGCACAGCGGTCAGCAGTGGAGTCTAAATATTTAAAAACCATTTGAGAAAATATGAGGGATGTTCATCATATTTAACAGATCAGTTACACACAAGAACCAATACATTAGAAATGAAAAGCATGGTTACATGAAATATGCTTTTGATAATTTCAAGATATTATCTCATGAAGGCACAAAGTCAACCTTTCAAACAGAAAAACACATACAGGACGAATTCCTAAAACAGGTGAGGAGAAAGGTAAAGTTGAGTTTTTTAATCTTTGAATGAATGTCACTTGGACTGTTTCACAAAGCCCAAACAGAAAAATGAGAGAAAAGGGTGGACCTGCTGCATTACTTCAAAAGATTGAACTATGACAAAAAGGACAACATGGATTTAATTTGAAGAAGCAAAATTTAGAATTGATGTCAAAAATTCCATCTGCACAAAACATATAATGGACTTGGCTAGGGCAGTGGAAGCCTTAAGTAAAACCTAGAATTTAGACAGTTGAGGAGTGGATGTATACTGGGATTTCCGATTACTTAAAAATCAATGGCATATAACAGAAGTCATAACTAGGTGCCAGATGCCTACATCCTCAGTAAACCTGCAACGGTCCTATTTCAGATTCAGTGTTTTTGCTCAAATTCCCATCTCCAATACAATTCTAAAACAGCTAATTACTGTTTTAAAATGGAACATAATATTCAGAACGAGGAGTGGAAATATACATTCATTGGAAGAATAAAATGGTACGGATCAAGTGAAAATTAGAGGTGATGTGCAAAATTGCTGTTCACATTTCAGAACAGCCAACCATTTTCTTTTACTTCAGAAAGAATTTAAAATACAGGTTTAAAGCAAAGTTATCTAGACCTAAAACATATGTGAGCTGAATCTGGAGATAGACACAAATGGACAAAGGTAAAGATGAGAGACTCAATTAACTTATTAATGATCTTGTTTATTAACAAAGAAAATAGTCAGCCAAGGAGGAAGCGAAGTAGCTGTTCTAACGGAGGATGCCAGTGGCTAAATTACTGAATTAATTAGTTATGGGAACGCCTTAAAATGCGTGCTTAAACATTTAGACTAAAATGTAATTTTGAATTATCGAACACATTTACTGCACACTAGAAAATAGACAGGCAGGGAGGGTAAGATAATTAAGAACATTTGTCTTAACATCCATGAATCTGTATAAACAGGACACAGAGTGATAACATTCACGGCTGTTCCTTTGTGATATTGATAACAACGTTTAATTCTGACCTCAAAACGAAAACTCGGTATCAATTAACTTCTGTCCCAAATTATTGTCCTTTACTATTATCTGTCTAGTTCAGAACATGCAACGCTTTTGTTAATTTTTTGTGTTTGTGACAGTACAGCCTTTGTAAAGTGGTGTATAAAGATGGTCTGTTTAAGATAGTATGACGGAATAGACTGCCAAGGCTCTTGAAGAGCTGATGTTCTACTCTCCTAGATTATTAGAATCCAGTTAGCCTGGCTTATAGGTATCAGTGTTATGTTGTAACAGAGATGCTATTAGTAAACGAAGGGAATGATTAAAATTAAAGTAAACTGTCTGAAAGAGTCTTTTTTTTAAATTTCAGACTACTAAAGGTACGATCTTCGGGACAAACCATGAGAGGCTTACAGGTTGAATTCACAAGGGATTCCCTGGGGCGTCTCAAATCTGTACTTTAACAGGAACCACACTTGCACTTGCTGGAAACAAAAGTGAAAATAAAAAGAATAGGTTGATTTGAACGTTCCTAGAACATGAAGGCAATTTTTGCAATGTTGGCACATGTATACATGTAGCTGCTCAGACGTGATGGACTTCAACTAGAACTGGTTGTAGTAATGTCCCTATGAATAGATAAACAGGACAATGAAGTAAATCATTGTACTAGGATTGGCCAAAGATGAACAGTATTAACCAATACTTGCAAATTGTTTATAACTTTTAAAAACTCCAAGTTTACATAATAAGGTGAAATTAACTGATGGGAGGGAAAGAAGCCCTCAATTAAGAAGCAGAATACAGTTAGGACAGAACTAACACATGAGAAGGATGTTTACAAACCATGGATCAGTAAACATAGTAAAGAAGCATGAAATTGAAAATAAATCAATATAAAAGAACTTGCAAAGAAAGAGAAACCAGGATGCAAACCAAAATGAGCATGAGTAACCCAATTGTTCCTGAGGCTACACTCAGGATGAAGGTAGCATGGAAGATGGCAATGGAAATCACAGTTGCCAAATGCTTCTGCCAAGTTGAGTTTGAAAGGCATGTGACTGTGCAAGACATAGAACATGCAGGATGAAACCGACCAGCAAAGACCACCATGGAAATTACTACTATACTCTGCACAACAGAACGGACAATGTTTGATAAAATGTGTCCTTCAACCATGAAAGCCAATGATTCTGGAGAGTCCAATAAATGTCTTTCTGCCTGCCTATCCTGTTTCATTAGCTGAAACAGTGAAGGCTTTGGGATTTCACATTACAGCATGAAAATATGGAACACATTTGACAGTTGGTGACATCAATTATATCACATTTGTCTGAAGATAGCACACAGAGCAAGAAAAGAGTTGACCAAGTTTTTTCCACAACCAACTTCCAATATTTTCAAGGTTGGAAGTGTAAATAAATTGAAAATAAAGCCATTTTTCACATCTACTGTTTTACTGTGTTTGATTTGGGATTTTCTTACTTATTCTCCAGCTTGTCAATAGCCTTGACAACCTGAGAAGTCAGCTCTATTTGTTAGAGTTTGATTATATGACTGAATGGCAAGAACATTAGCTTGATGCTCGAAGGCAAGTGATGTTGGGATGTATGGGACAGTTGTCTGCAATGACGATAATGTTCCTTTTCCTCTGTTTTGTCCACCTTCCTAACTCACATCTTAAAATTGCCAGAAATAATATAGGTAGTTATATTAGCCTCATTCAGTGCAGCCAATTTCTTGATATTCACAAAGCATAAGAATGTATCGTCTTGATCTTTCCTATCACAACAGGCATCATTGTTTTGCTGCCATCAATGCTGGGTTAGTAGTGATGTGTTTCTTGTTTCACTTACTCCCAGAGAACGATCTGGCAATAGATAGAACATAGAACAGTACAGCACAGAACAGGCCCTTCAGCCCACGATGTTGTACCGACCATTGATCCTCATGTATGCACCCTCAAATTTCTGTGACCATATGCATGTCCAGGAGTCTCTTAAATGTTTCCAATGACCTTGCTTCCACAACTGCTGCTGGCAACGCATTCCATGCTCTCACAACTCTGTGTAAAGAACCCGCCTCTGACATCTCCTCTATACTTTCCTCCAACCAGTTTAAAACTACGATCCCTCGTGTTAGCCATTTCTACCCTGGGAAATAGTCTCTGGCTATTGACTGCTCTATGCCTCTCATTATCTTGTTTACCTCAATTAGGTCCCCTCTCCTCCTCCTTTTCTCCAATGAAAAAAGTCCAAGCTCAGTCAACCTCTCTTCATAAAATAAGCCCTCCAGTCCAGGCAGCATCCCAGTAAACCTCCTCTGACCCCTCTCCAAAGCATCCACATCTTTCCTATAATAGGGCGACCAGAACTGGATGCAGTATTCTAAGTGCGGTCTAACCTAAGTTTTATAGAGCTGCAACAAGATCTCCCAACTCTTAAACCCAATCCCCCTGTTAATGAAAGCCAAAACACCATATGCTTTCTTAACAACCCTGTCCACTTGAGTGGCCATTTTAAGGGATCTATGTACCTGCACACCACACTGCCAAGAATCCTATCCTTAATCCTGTACTCAGCTTTCAAATTCAACCTTCCAAAATGCATCATCTCACATTTATCCAGGTTGAACTCCATCTGCCACCCCTCAGCCCATCTCTGCAGCCTGATGATTCCAGTATGGTTTTATCGGTTTAAAAATGTTTAGCACATACTCATTAACGACCCAGTGAGAGCATTTCACAGCCAATCTTCTGTCACTGCAGCTGTAGTTTCACCGCTTACCACACAGGACAGGATACTGCCATTGACTTAAAATCAGTTTTGTTATTAATTGCAGCAGGTCTTGTGGCCCAGGCCCCTTGCCAAGGTGACTCCTTTTAGTTTACAGGATTAGGCAAACTATATGGTCTCTACTATAGCTGCCTTGAATAAGCAGCCATTCACATTCTCTGCCTTGCTGGAAAGGATACTTGCTTATCAAACTTTTCTAAGACATTCAACTTGTGCTTTAGAATAGTCAATAAATTCAATAGCAAAATCTTCCATTGAACAACATTTACTTTTTACTTTGGGCAACAATTTAACACTTGTACCAACTTCACTTTCCCTCTGATGGAAATACCCTTTGAACTTTCTCATAGGTTTAGTCAGAACTGAATGTTCATAATAGTAAGATCTCAACGAGGGCTTGCCCAGAGCTCCTTGATTTCGGGTTCTATCATAGTCCAATTCTACTCCAATTGATTAGTCTGGTCATCATAACAAGCCTGAAATAATTTGATTACTCTAGAGTACCAGTCTGGAATTTGGCTCATCTCACACATTATTCTATTGGATTTATTACTCCGGTGGCAGGAATGATTGATAATTCTGGTTGTGACTAGGTTTTGGATTGCCTGAATTTCAGTCATAATGATTTAATTGCATATTAAATTATTATTATTTGAAGGACCAACTAGAGGAAGCATTAGATCCTATAAATTTTTTGATTTCCAAGATTAAATGCATGAATGTCTGAACACAGTTTTAAAGGGGTCCAAAGTCAGTAAATGCCAATAGTACGAAGCGAATCGAGGTGAAATATACCAAAAGCTGATTGATGAGAAGGTAGGCAGTCAGCAAATATAGGGAGATGTTCTACTGGATTAGAAACAAAGTAATTTAGTAAATTCAAATATGTAGGAGTTGGGAGGTTATGTTGTATCTGTACAGAACATTGGTTCGGCCACTTTTGAATACTGCATCCAATTTTGAGGATTTGAGCTATTGGGAGAGACAGAATAGGCTGGGGCTGTATTCCCTGTAGTAGAGGCTGAGGGGTGACCTTTATAGAAGTTTATAACATCATGGATAGGGGGAAGAATCAAGGTCTTTTCCCCAGAGTAAGGAAATTCAAAACTAGAGGGCATAAATTTAAGGTGAGAAGGGAAATATTTAAGAAGGACCAAGGGGCAACTTTTTCACACAGAAGGTGATCTGTGTAGGGAATGAGCTGCCAGAGGAAGTGGTGGAGGCTTATACAATTACAACACTTAAAAGATCTTTGAAGGGGTATATGAATTGGAAGGGTTTTGAGGGAAATGGGCCAAATGCTGGGAAATGGGATTAGATTAACTTCGGACATCTGGTCAGCATGAACGAGCTGAACGGAAGGGTCTGTTTCTATGCTGTATATTTCTCAGACTCTATGACTCCCACAGGAACGAGAGAAGTATTAGGTCAACCGGCAAAACAAAATGTATCTTTAGGAACAAAGTTGAGAACTGCTTATAAAATTACTAACAGCTTCAGAAACGTAGGTCCAGTCTGATCAGTTTCCTTGAATTATGGTGAAATTAGCTGCCAATTGGTTGGTAGAGTGCTGACAAAGCATGACTAGACTTCTCGAAAGCATGCAATGAAATACAAAGGCACCTACACTGAATTCAAAATTAAACCAATTACTCCAGACATTTGTAACAGTAACCTGCAAATAAAACATTAGAGAAGAAGCAAGGTATACAGTATTAGCCAAAGAAATTATTTCTGACTGGGTTTAGTGTTTGTAATGGTGAAATGCCAGAGAAATTTGGATTAGGTCCCTAACTGTAAAGAACACTATAGAGGAAACATGTCCATCCCTGTTACCAAACAAATCCAATTGAAGGGAACAAAACAAGGGTGGCACAGTGATTACTACTGCTGCCTCACAGCGCCAGGGTCCCAGTTTCGATCCCAGCCTCGGGCGACTGTCGGTGTGGAGTTTGCACATTCTCCCCGTGTTTGCGTGGGTTTCCTTCGGGTGCTCCCACAGTCCAAAATATGTGCAGTTCACGTGAATTAGCCATGCTAAATTGCCCATAGTGTTAGATGCATTAGTCAGAGGGAAATGGTTCTGGGTGGGTTACTCTTTGGAGGTTCAGTGTGGACTGTTGTGCCAAAGGATCTATTTCAACACTGTAGGAAATCTAATCTAAAAATCATGCTCATCTGTGAAGTAGTGCTGTTATACTGGATTTTTCCACTAGATGGAAATGTAGTCTTTACATGAGCTACTGATGCTGCTCAGTAGTGCAACTTGGATACTCCGGATTCACCAGTACTATAGTAGAACTTGGCTGATCTCATAGCAATGGCAAAAGTACTACACTGGGAAAACTGAACCAAGTTCAGCCATTTCTGATGAGTTTACAATTAGCTATTATGTGCTTGGATGGCAAATGAGGGAAAGAATCAGTTTATTTGTGATTAAACCAAGCTTTCCTCTCAACTCATCCATAGTCCCTTCCATGGGACTGTCACAACGTTCTGTACAATATGAAGAATAACTGAAGAGACAGGTGCATGAATAAAGCCTAGCATCTGTATATTGTCTTAGTAAGGGCATAATGCCTTCTGAATAAGCGAGGATAAACGAGGGGGAGTAGTGGTGGTGAAAAAAGAAGTGAGGTTAACATTAACCAATTAACAGGTTTTAAAACGGTACCCAAACTATGCTGCAAACCATGTAAATATTGCAACTTCTAGCAAAGGACTCTATGTAAAACATTAAACTATCTCCCCCTTTCTCATGATGATTTATTTATTTGAGTGTTTAGTTTAGATTCTTACTGTTTAAGATTTAAGGGCTAAAGCTTGAAGTGAACAATCATTTTCATACAGAAGTGCTAAAAGTGAACAAGGTTTCATTTTACAGAGTGTCGCAATTCTATACAATTTTTTTAAAAAGGTATCTCTCAGGACTAAATTTGCCAATATAACATGAGCTATGCACTAGCACGTAGAACATATTACAAGTACAATAAATGCTAACTGTGAAAGAGGCAGGAGTACAGATCTCATCCAAAGGCTTGATGTATTTTATATCTCTCTTTTATATACTCAGGCAAATTATTATCGAAACTGCAAAGTTAACAAATAATACACTGACTTCACAGTACCTGTACTTTATACAGTCATATCTTACTATACATGCACAAGTATATGCATCTTTTAGGAAAAGAAATATATTTTTGCTGGATGGGTGTGCAAGAGGTGGAGCACCCTGTATTTATTCCAAGAACATTGCATTAATAGTTGAGGAAACAGGTCACCTGGGCTCACATCCCACAAGCATATTGCAGGAGTTCAAATAGTTGTCCCTCCCACTCAAAAGGCACTTGACATGATATGCCAATCAAGGGAGATCTCATGTTGAACACAAACACTATCCAGTTGGGCCAAATAGCTTCTTCCTGTAATGCAAATTCTATCCAATTTCCAGTTTGCTTCTGTCCACACTAGTGTGAAATAATCCAAGAGAAATTGAGACATTTTAAAATTAAAATAAACTTAATCTATAAAGAATTACTCGTTATACTGAACCATTATTCTACATTTGATTTGTTTAAACATAACCTTCTCAAACAGGTCTTCAACGTATAAGTTACAGCAATATAATTATATCAAAGGATAAATTACCTGAGATGACCCTGTCACTCTGTATGGTTGGGCTCTTGGTAAAGGTGTTGCAGCTCGTGGGTAGCTACCAGTGCAAAGGGATGTATCCATCTTCTCTACAGAATCAACACTCATCCTAGATTGTATGGACAAATCAGATTCATATATTGGACTACAATAACTTCGAAATCCTACATTAGGCTTGTTTTGATATGAAGTGCAAGGATTGACCAGGAATGATGGTTGAAGGTCATTACCACCTTCTGCTGAATGGCCCATATGATGGCTCCTATCAGCATTTACAAGCTGATGCATTGGAGCTGTACACTGAGGAAAAGGCAGCATTTTACCAAGGAGGCAAGACTGTGGAGACACTTGGTCCTTAATTGTGAGGTCCTCAAATGAAGTGTCTTTGATACTTGTGTCTAACGCTTTCTCAGAATGACCGTCTGTGCAAGATACATCCTGAGTTGAAGAGGCTGAATACATACTTAAGCTTCTTTTTAGACTCCTGTCATTCTCATCAGTCTGAAAACTACAATTAAAGTCATCTCCACAATTCTCCTTTTCACATTGTTCATCCAGTTCACTCAACAGGTTCTTCGCTAAAGGAGTGACAGATGTAACCTCAGATATTCTTTCAGATATACTGATGGTCTCTCCGAAATCCCCATTAGTTACATTAGGACTTTTGCAGCTAGATTCTGCAGGATCTAATCCTAGTGCGCGTATTTCCCTGGTTAAACCAGTGTGAACAACTGGCTGGAATTCTGGTATTTCACATCCACGTTTATACTCAGCATTAGATTTCTTCCTGCGAGAGCTGATTGAAAATGGACTCTGGTCCACCTGATCAAAGGTTCTCTTTGACTTTTGTTGCTGATCTCGACTTTCCTCTTGAAATCTATGCCCACAATACTCTTCGCTAGCATTGGGTGAAGCATCCCTTAGGCAGGCTGTAAAATGTAAATTTTCAGAAAATGTCTCTTCTGTGATGGTCAGACATAATCCTTGGTTGAAATTTGCAGAATTTTCCACTACTTTAGTCCTCCAAGGAGGTGAAGGGCTAGGTATATGACATATATTGACTATATCTTTGGTCACCTCAGCTATAGGTGAAGTATATTTCTCTTCTTTCCTTTGCACATTTTTGTAAAGACATTTTTTGACAAGGCCCTTGGCCAATACATTGTTAAGAGGGGTGGCCCGCATTTGGTTGCGCCCAGAGACTCCACTGCACCCATTTTCTGGGCTGGTTTCATCCTCAGCTGGAGAAATAGTAAGCCTCACATTTTCTTTATCATCTCCATTCTTTCCAGTTGACTTCCCTGTTACAGCTGTCCCAGTGTTCATCACTCCAGTAATAAGCTGTACAGTTTCTGAGCCCTGCAGAGATCATTAAAAAATAAAATCCTGGGTAAAACAAATTGACGTGTAAACATCAAGGCATCTGGTAACCAAATTAACTAACTGACAACTCTAAACCAATGTAAATTTTGATTTCATCCAAACTCCATATAATTTTCATAAGTTCAATTGACAACACCCTCTCTTGAAAATAGTGATTCATTTAAGACATTCCACTCAGCACCCACGATCAAAAGTTAAATGACATTCTGAGCAGTTTTGCATTAAACACTTTCCTATGCTGTTGCAGTATAATTTGGTATCCCAAAATAGACTTTGAATAACATAAGTGATCACACTCACTGCAAATAACTGGTGCTCTGGTTTCCTCCCGCAGTCCAAAGATATACAGGCTACATGTACTGGCCATGCTAAAATTGCCCAATGGTGGATGTGCAGATTAGGTGGATTAGCCATGGTAAAAACCCAGTGTGGGGTTAAGGGGATGGGGTGTATCTTGATTGGATGCTTTTCTGAAGGTTGGTACAGACTCGATGGGTCAAACTGACTCTTTCTGCATGTAGGGATACTATGATTCTATGAATGAATCGCCTGCTTTTGTTCCTAAATGGGGGAAAACTACAATTTGTCTCAATCTCAAAACTGAGATGCATGAGGTGTTCCTTTAGGCAAACTAATCATGATATATTGAGGGACCGAACTTCAATAACCATGTTATATTCAACATTTTCATGTTCTAAAAAAATACTGAAGCATCAGTCACAAATAACAGGAGTTAACAAAACTAACCTCCTTTTCCCACAATGGGCTATTTAAACACCCTGATTCAATACTGGAGGGATACAAGTGGGATTGGCTGCTGGTAGTTGATGCTCCAAACCTCTTACTTGACTGGACAAAGTCTGGTGTCAGATATCTAACCGGCAGGGAAGGACTACAAGATGAGCTGTCAGCACCTATTGAAGGAAAATGTAAAATTTACTGATCAGTAGAGAAAGGAAGTGTAATATTAATAAAATACATTTTATATTCTAAGTGTATGCAACTAAAAACACAAAACCATAATGACATGAAAAGTTGATAAATATTACAGTTGCAAACAAAAGCGGCTCCACATTTATTTTAATAGTAATTGAGTGCAGTTTATTACTTTTCCTTTCTTGGAAAATAAATACTAGACTGCACATATAGCTCACTACAGCAAAGTTAGAAAGCTTTCCTCGAGATACTTATTGCTAGCTTCAGAACTACTCACTTATCGATGAAGCATAACATCTAGTTCTCAGCCAGGAATTTACAGTCATCATCTGACAAAGAACTACTGACTGTATACTCCTGAAACCGGGCATTTATCTGGGGTTAGGGAACTATTTATTGTTTCATTGTAAATGTATGTACACATGATATTTCACTTTATTTGCATTAGTCAAACCTTTTATCTTATGCTCTTTGTCACATGCTTTGGCACTCTGAGGCAGAGGAGAACAAAGTGATCCAAAGGAGAGATTGCTGTTGCTTCGCATCATGGGACTCAATATTGGCGACGCATCTTTGGTCTTTCCTCCTACTGTGTTCTACATAGAAAGTCAGACACGTGTAAGCACTTCACTGTACAAAGGGAAAACCTGAAGGTTTTACAGATTACATTCTTACCTTTTACAGGAATAACTAATAGCAAGAGGCAACTTAAAGTAAAAGTGTCATCATTTTTTAAAAATGAACATGGGCTGTTTTGAAGCAACTCTTGGAGGTCACAATTCAACCAAATCAGTCCAAAATTATTGTTCATTTACAATAAATATTCATAAATATTTGCAAACAAAAACTAAATCATTAGATGCAATACAGTCTTCATTCTAAGACTATGATTGTATGTGTTAAAGTATCACAACAGCTGGTGGAATTTAAATTCGATTAAAGAAAATCTGGAGTGGAATGTCAGTTTAACGTCATAAAAACCCATTTGGTTTGCTAAAGTTCTCTAAGGAAATCTGCAATCCTTGCCTGATCTGCCAACATGAGACTCCAGACCTCCAGCAACTTGGTTCACTCTTAATTGTTTTCTGTAATAGTCTAGCAAAACTCTGAATTTGAGGACAATTTGAGATGGGGAACAAATTGACTTACCAGCGATGCACAAATGCCTTGGAAGTTTTTTTTTATTTAAATGGTATAAACTACTGTAAACTTGCCTTCATGCTCAGACCATTGAGTACAAGATTTGTGATGTTGAGGTTGTACAGTAGCTGGTGAGGCCACTTTTGGAGTAATATGTACTGCTCTGGTCACCCTCCTCTGGGAAGGATACTATTAAATCGGAGAAGGTTCAGAAAAGATTAACAAAGATGTTGCCAGGACTGGAGGGTTTGAGTTACAAAGAGAGGCTGGGACTTTTTTCATTGGAATGCAGGAGATTGAAGAGTGAACTTATTGATGTTTATAAGGTCACGAAGAGCATAGATAAAGTGAATAGCAAAGGTCTTTTGCCTATAGTGGGGAAGTTCAAAGCTAGGAGGTATGTTTTTAAGGTAAGAGGAGAAAGATTTAAAAGAGACCTGGGGGAATTTTTTCCACACAGAAGGTAGTTCACATGAGGAATTAACTGCCAGAGGAAATGATAGATGCAGGTACAGTTAAAACATTTAATAGACATTTGGATTGGTTCATGAATAGGAAAGGTTTAGAGCGATATGGGCCAAACACAGACAAGTGGGATTAGTTTAATTTGGGAAATGTGGTCAGCATGGATGAGTTGGACTGAAGAATCTGTTTCCGTGCTGTATGGCTTTATGACTCTAGCTGAAGAATGAAGGTGAATGGCGTGACAGGAAACAGATACAGAAGTTACAAAACAAAAATAGTTAATCATGCCCAACTTGTCTATGTCAGTATTTATCCTGAGTAAATAGTCTAAATTACAGTTACTCATCTTGTTTGCATTTCTCTTCGACCTCCTTGCCTTCACAGAACAAAAGTACAATGAGTTGAAATGAAGTAAGATGGGAAGAGGGTCCAGTAATGCATGAAACATAAAGAATAGGCCTATATTATTTGAGTTTAGAAGAATTAAAGATAGAAGATCTTGAGGTGAGTGGATAGGTGCTGACTGGGAGGATGCTACCTTGTTAGGCAGCGTGATAACTAACACCATATGATGTAGTTCAAAAATAAGTGATCGCCCTTTTAAGATGAACACCGAGCACTCAACTTGAGGTGTTTATAGATTCGTCATCACCTCTTGGGAGTTTATTTTTTTTAAACCTACAATTCCGTGTCACTTAATAAAATACTTTCAACTGCCTAAAATGTGACATTTACCAACAAATACCCTTGTTTCCCTACAATCAGTCCTGCAATTAGGCACCACCCACATACCACTCCCAACCTCATTTTAAATGTTTCCTGGTCCCCCAACATATTCAACTCTTGGTTCTGATCTACAAGTAGTTCTACAGATCCATCACATCAGCAAAACTCCCAGGATACTTCAAATAGGAGCACAGACCTTAATTTTTATGCTAGAATGGAACTTGAATCCTAAATCCTATGACTAAAGAGACAAGCTACTTCTCACTAAGCCATGCAGAGAAATTATACTGAACAAATTACAGTTCTGTAGGAGCTTAGGTTGAGCAGTCAAGTGGTGAAAGTTTAGGGCGAATGCAAAAACATGAGAAGGGTTTATGGCTATGAAGGCTGAGTTGAAGTAAAGATGAATGCTCAAGAGAAGGAACTGAATTGGGAAGGAGTGGGTGAAGAGGAAGACATGATGTAATAAGACAGTAGTATTGAAGAGGAGAGTTGAAAGGACATGCAAGTGACACGACTTGATGGTTGCTCAGTTATAGTTATCGACAAGAGTCAGCTAGACAGCAGCAAACAAGCGGAAATCAAAGGAAAATCTGCATGTAAAACATTGGGCCTCATGACTTGCATGTGTCAGATTAAATCAGCATGAGTAATCATGTTCTTTATGATTAACAGGAGCTGTACGTGGTCATTTGCTGGAATTGATGGTCAGAGATTGGTTCTAACACATGGCCAGGCTATTCAATAAAAGAGAAAATCTGGATTAACTTATTACAAGTAAAAAGTGAGGTCTGCAGATGCTGGAGATCAGAGCTGAAAATGTGTTGCTGGTTAAAGCACAGCAGGTCAGGCAGCATCCAAGGAACAGGAAATTCGACGTTTCGGGCCAGAGCCCTTCATCAGGAATGAGGAGAGGGTGCCAGGCAGGCTAAGATAAAAGGTAGGGAGGAGGGACTTGGGGGAGGGGCGATGGAGATGTGATAGGTGGAAGGAGGTCAAGGTGAGGGTGATAGGCCGGAGTGGGGTGGGGGCGGAGAGGTCAGGAAGAGGATTGCAGGTTAGGGGGGAGGTGCTGAGTTCAAGGGAATCGACTGAGACAAGGTGGGGGGAGGGGAAATGAGGAAACTGGAGAAATCTGAGTTCATCCCTTTGTGGTTAGAGGGTTCCCAGGCGGAAGATGAGGCGCTCTTCCTCCAACCGTTGTGTTGTTATGTTCTGGCGATGGAGGAGTCCAAGGACCTGCATGTCTTCGGTGGAGTGGGAGGGAGAGTTAAAGTGTTGAGCCACGGGGTGGTTGGGTTGGTTGGTCCGGGCGTCCCAGAGGTGTTCCCTGAAGCTTTCTGCAAGTAGGCGGCCCGTCTCCCCAATATAGAGGAGGCCGCATCGGGTGCAGCGGATGCAATAGATGATGTGTGTGGAGGTGCAGGTGAATTTGTGGCGGATATGGAAGGGTCCCTTGGGGCCTTGGAGAGAAGTAAGGGAGGTGGTGTGGGCGCAGGGAGTGGAAGTTGGGTTGGTGGGGGGTGTGGACCTGACGAGGGAGTCACAAAGGGAGTGGTCCTTGCGGAACGCTGATAGGGGAGGGGAGGGAAATATATCCCTGGTGGTGGGGTCCTTCTGGAGTTGGCGGAAATGACGGCGGATGATACGCTGTATACGGAGGTTGGTGAGGTGGTAGGTGAGAACCAGTGGGGTTCTGTCTTGGGGGCGGTTGGAGGGGCGGGGCTCAAGGGCGGAGGAGCGGGAAGTGGAGGAGATGCGGTGGAGGGCATCGTCGATCACGTCTGGGGGGAATCTGTGGTCCATGAAGAAGGAGGCCATCTGGGCTGTACGGTATTGGAACTGGTCCTCCTGGGAGCAGATGCGGCGGAGACTCCCTCTTCAGGTCCACACCCCCCACCAACCCAACCTCCACTCCCTGCACCTTCCCCTGCAACCGCAGGAAATGTAAAACTTGCGCCCACACCTCCTCCCTTACTTCTCTCCAAGGCCCCAAGGGATCCTTCCATATCCGCCACAAATTCACCTGCACCTCCACACACATCATCTATTGCATCCGCTGCACCCGATGCGGCCTCCTCTATATTGGGGAGACGGGCCGCTTACTTGCAGAACGCTTCAGGGAACACCTCTGGGACGCCCGGACCAACCAACCCAACCACCCCGTGGCTCAACACTTTAACTCTCCCTCCCACTCCACCGAAGACATGCAGGTCCTTGGACTCCTCCATCGCCAGAACATAACACAACGGTTGGAGGAAGAGCGCCTCATCTTCCGCCTGGGAACCCTCCAACCACAAGGGATGAACTCAGATTCCTCCAGTTTCCTCGTTTCCCCTCCCCCCATCTTGTCTCAGTCGATTCCCTTGAACTCAGCACCGTCCCCCCCTAACCTGCAATCCTCTTCCTGACCTCTCCGCCCCCACCCCACTCCGGCCTATCACCCTCACCTTGACCTCCTTCCACCTATCACATCTCCATCGCCCCTCCCCCAAGTCCCTCCTCCCTACCTTTTATCTTAGCCTGCTTGGCACCCTTTCCTCATTCCTGATGAAGGACTCTGGCCCGAAACGTCGAATTTCCTGTTCCTTGGATGCTGCCTGACCTGCTGTGCTTTACTTATTACAGGTCAAACAACAATAAAGGATGACTATGTAGTGTGACTGAAAAGTGGCAAAAACAATAAGACATTTAAGGACAAGAAATGTTTGACTTTGAGAATGTTTTCAACACATTAAACTATTAAAATGGTCAAACCCTAAAAACACAGTGTGCCAGAGAAACTCATCAGATCTGGCAGCAGCTGTGGAGAAATTGAGTTAGCACTTCAAGTCCAGTTTGACTCTTTTATTGGAACGGAGTGTCTCCAGTACTTTCTGCTTTTATTTCAGATATCCAGCATCTTTAGTATTTTTGATTTTTGAGGCTGACAAACTAACACACACACACAATATTATTTTAGTTCAGAAATTAATTGTAGTTCTGCTAAGTGTAGTGTAACACATGGAAACAACAAACAAACATGCATCTACATTTGTTTTTCAGAACCTTCCAGTGTATTTCAGACAATTAAGCATTTCAAAAATATGGTCATGGTTGGAGCGGAAGAAAACAAAGCAGGCATTGCACACACAGTGATGTTTCAGAAATACCAATGAGACAATGAAAAGACAATTTTATTGATGTAGGTTCAGTTATAAAATTTGGCTAGAACACCTCCATCTATTCTTGCTCCAACCAATGACAGAATGACAGTGCAGTCCAATATCGTATCTGAAAGACAGGTGTTTGACAAAATACTCCTCACCCATCCACCTGGACACGCCGCCTTCGCCTCCGTGCCTACTTTCACAACCAAGACTCCCGCCCACCCTCTGACGACCCCTTCTCCCGCCTCCAACACACCCCATCCACCTGGACACCCCGTGCAGGCCTCCTACCCGCCCTCGACCTCTTTATAGCCAACTGCCGCCGTGACATCAACCGACTCAACCTGTCCACCCCTCTCACCCACTCCAACCTCTCACCCTCAGAACGTGCAGCCCTCCACTCCCTCCGCTCCAATCCCAACCTCACCATCAAACCCGCAGACAAGGGAGGCGCGGTGGTAGTTTGGCGCACTGACCTGTACACCGCTGAAGCCAAACGCCAGCTCGCGGACGCCTCCTCTTATCGCCCCCTTGACCACGACCCCACCTCCCACCACCAAACCATCATCTCCCAGACCATCCAGGACCTCATCACCTCAGGGGATCTCCCATCCACCGCCTCCAACCTCATAGTCCCACAACCCCGCACCGCCCGTTTCTACCTCCTGCCCAAAATCCACAAACCTGCCTGCCCCGGCCGACCCATTGTCTCAGCCTGCTCCTGCCCCACCGAACTCATCTCCCAATACCTCGACACGGTCCTGTCCCCTTTAGTCCAAGAACTCCCCACCTACGTTCGGGACACCACCCACGCCCTCCACCTCCTCCAGGATTTTCGCTTCCCCGGTCCCCAACGCCTTATTTTCACTATGGACATCCAGTCCCTGTACACCTCCATCCCCCATCACGAAGGACTCAAAGCCCTCCGCTTCTTCCTTTCCCGCCGCACTAACCAGTACCCTTCCACTGACACCCTCCTTCGACTGACTGAACTGGTCCTCACCCTGAATAACTTCTCTTTTCAATCCTCCCACTTCCTCCAAACTAAAGGAGTTGCCATGGGCACCCGCATGGGCCCCAGCTATGCCTGCCTCTTCGTAGGATATGTGGAACAGTCCATCTTCCGCAACTACACTGGCACCACCCCCCACCTTTTCCTCCGCTACATCGATGACTGTATCGGCGCTGCCTCGTGCTCCCACGAGGAGGTTGAACAGTTCATCAACTTTACTAACACCTTCCATCCCGACCTGAAATTCACCTGGACTGTCTCAGACTCCTCCCTCCCCTTCCTAGACCTTTCCATTTCTATCTCGGGCGACCGACTCAACACAGACATCTATTATAAACCGACTGACTCCCACAGCTACCTGGACTACACCTCCTCCCACCCTGCCCCCTGTAAAAACGCCATCCCATATTCCCAATTCCTTCGTCTCCGCCGCATCTGCTCCCAGGAGGACCAATTCCAACACCGCACAACCCAGATGGCCTCCTTCTTCAAGGACCGCAGATTCCCCCCAGACGTGATCGACGATGCCCTCCACCGCATCTCCTCCACTTCCCGCTCCTCCGCCCTTGAGCCCCGCTCCTCCAACCGCCACCAAGACAGAACCCCACTGGTTCTCACCTACCACCCCACCAACCTGCGCATACAACGTATTATCCGCCGCCATTTCCGCCACCTCCAAACGGACCCCACCACCAAGGATATATTTCCCTCCCCTCCCCTATCAGCGTTCCGCAAGGACCACTCCCTTCGTGACTCCCTTGTCAGATCCACACCCCCCACCAACCCAACCTCCACCCCCGGCACCTTCCCCTGCAACCGCAGGAAATGTAAAACTTGCGCCCACACCTCCACACTCACTTCCCTCCAAGGCCCCAAGGGATCCTTCCATATCCGCCACAAGTTCACCTGTACCTCCACACACATCATCTATTGCATCCGCTGCACCCGATGTGGCCTCCTCTATATTGGTGAGACAGGCCGCTTACTTGCGGAACGCTTCAGAGAACACCTCTGGGCCGCCCGAACCAACCAACCCAATCACCCCGTGGCTCAACACTTTAACTCCCCCTCCCACTCCACCGAGGACATGCAGGTCCTTGGACTCCTCCACCGGCAGAACACAACTACACGACGGCTGGAGGAGGAGCGCCTCATCTTCCGCCTGGGAACCCTCCAACCACAAGGTATGAATTCAGATTTCTCCAGCTTCCTCATTTCCCCTCCCCCCATCTTGTCTCAGTCGGTTCCCTCAACTCAGCACCGCCCTCCTAACCTGCAATCCTCTTCCTGACCTCTCCGCCCCCACCCCACTCCGGCCTATCACCCTCACCTTGACCTCCTTCCACCTATCCCACCTCCATCGCCCCTCCCCCTAGTCCCTCCTCCCTACCTTTTATCTCAGCCGGCTTGGCTCTCTCTCTCTTATTCCTGATGAAGGGCTTATGCTCGAAACGTCGAATTCTCTATTCCTGAGATGCTGCCTAACCTGCTGTGCTTTGACCAGCAACACATTTGCAGCAAAATACTCCTTCAGCCTTGCATTATTACAAAAACTGAAAAGAAAAGTGCTTTAACGCCCCAAATACTGAAAGTGCACAGAGTTAACAATATTATTGCAGGTGTTTTATTCCACAGTGTCATATGTAAACTTAAGAAGAAACAAGGTAAACAAGCAGTTGAGTGTATTCTAATACAGTTTTACTTCACCAAATCTTAACCAGTTTTCTGGTCAGATGTTAACTATCTATTTCCTAATATTTTATGCTTTCATTGCTGTAAAGACGACTTAAATTATAATCTTCAAGCAAGAATCAAACCAAAGAAAAATGGCAATTGATTCTCAGAACTTATATAAAAGACCTTATATTGGAATATCACAATTGAAATAATAATCAACACCTCTTACAGTACTCCATAGCAGAATCAGTACTTACAAAGCTCAAAGAACTGATGAGAGACAAGATCTGTCCTGGAGTACGGTAGTAATCCAGTTTTGGATTAATCATGGATGGTGTGTTGAGAATATCCATGATGTTTATCTCTTGAGACAAAAAACAAAAAGTTAAAAATTCTTAGTGGTCAAAATAGCTTAAATTAGAACATGGAAGTTAGATTATTTTTTATTTAGATTTAAAATCATATTGTTAAGCCTCACTAGGATACTGTACTAGAAATAAAGTCCCATTACTCTGGGAATCACCATAAAGTCAAATATTTAAAACGCAAAATTCCCTAATTTACTGGATTTCTGGATTGAAGTTGACAGAGATCACTGGCCAGGTTTCCATACTCAAAAGAAATTACTATTTATTACAAGGGAATAAACTCTAGCTATAGGTAAATAACATGAACAATCACTCATATAATTCTATTCGTTAAAACTATAATCCCCTTAAAACCTACCTTACAAATCATAGACAAAAAAAAGGTTATGAGTAGAGGGTAAAACTGGGTAGCAGTTTAGTGGTCCCTGCTCACAGGATCTGCTGAGATCGCTTTTGCCCTAATTAGAATGCAGTCTTCCTTCTCCAGATGCTTACAATGACCTGCAGGAAGTTTAGAGTGGCTGATTCAATTATAAAAAGGTCTCTGCCTTATTAATTACTTGTCCCAGCCTACAGCAGCTGATGGAAAAAATAAAATGGTTTTCATCAAACTTGAAGCAGCTTTTACTGCAGAGATCACAAATCCTGAGCTGGTGGAGATTGGATGGCTTCTGTCTATATTGTTCACAGCCCCAGGCTCTTCGCTACTGGAGAACCAATCACATAGCTGTTGGAAGGCAGAAGCTCTTGGTCATTGGTCTGTGGACTAGTGACCAGTTATCAATCAGCTACTTGTTGCCAAATGAATCTCTGTGGATACATATTGTTGAATCCAGATCATCTGCACATTCTCCTCATACTGCAAGAACCAATAGCTGTATAAAGAGTACTTATAATGAGTGTCAGGTTATTTGCTTTAAAAAACACAGTAATCCTTCAGCAAACCTTAGTTTTTAAAACAGTTCTATTCTCATGTCACACCACTTTTAAAGAAAGGTGAAAAAGGAAAATCAGGGAAATACAAACTAGCTAGCCTAACATCTGAGATAAGGAAATTATTGAAGTCTATAATCAAGGATGGGGTAATTGAACACTTTGAAATTTTTCAGTTAAGCAGGGCAAGTCAGCCAGGATTCAAAAAGGGAGTCATGCCCGACAAAGCTTATTGAATGTTTTGAAGAGGTGACTTAGTGGTGGTCTATGGTTTTTAAATCAAATGCGTTCCGGAAATTCATATCAGGTCCCACATAACAGACTGTTAACTGACGTAGAAGTTCATGAAATTGAGGGCAAATTACTGATATAGCTAGGATATTGACTGAGTGGCAGGTGACAAAGGAGGGATAATGGGTAGGTACTCAAATTGGCAGGATGTGACCAGTGAGGATACATAGATCTGTGTAAGGGTCTCAATTATTCATGTTGTTTACTAACAACTCGAATAATGGCACAAAGTCTTATATCCATGTTTGCTGATGTCACAAAGATAGATGGCACTGTAGACAGTGCAGATGAAAGCATTAAATTATAAAGGGATATTGATAAACCAAATGAATGGGCAAAATTGTGGTCAATGGAGTTCAGTGGAAGCAACTGTGAGGTTATCCATTTTGGACTGAAAAGGATAGATCAGGGTGCTTTCTAGATAGTATGAGATTGAATACAGTGGATGTTCCACAGAGACTTGGGATACACATGCACAGATCTTGAAAATATCACAAACTGGTGCAGAAGAACATAGAACATAGAAAAATACAGTGCAGTACAGGCCCTTCGGCCCTCGATGTTGCGCCGACCAAAGTCTACCTAACCTACACTAGCCCAATAACCTCCATATGCTTATCCAAAATCAAGAAAGCTGATGGAATGCTTATTGTTATATCTAGAGAACTGAATTACAAGGACACAGTAGTTTGCAGCAGTTATAGAATTCTCTAATTAGAGTCCACTTGCAGATTTGAGCACCAGACTTTAGAAAGTACAACATAGGTTTATAAGAATGTTACCTGGACATCAGGATTTAAATTAATATAGAATTCCCTACAGTGTGGAAACAGGCCTTTCAACCCAATAAGTCCACACCAACCTCTGAAGAGTATCCCATCCAGGCCCATTCCTCTACCCTGTTATCCTATATTTACTCCTGACTAATGCAACTAACCTACACATCCCTGAACACTATGACAATTTAGCACAGCCAATCCACCTAACCTGCATATCTTTGGATTGTGGGAGGAAACCAGAGCACCCGGAGGAAACCCACACAGACACAGGGAGAACGTGCAAACGCCACACAGACAGTCGTCCAAGCCTGGAATCGAACTCGCAGAAGAGAGATTATACAAATTAGACCTGTTTTCTCTCGAATTTAGAAGGTTAAGGATGATATAATTGAAGTCTTCAAAATATTAACAAGAAAAGGTAGATTAGATAAACTATTTCCACTTGATGATGATTCTAGAACTTAGTTCTGGAGAGATGTTAGAAAGCACTTCTACACAGAAAAATTGGTGAAAGTTTAGAACTCTTTCACAAATGGCAGAGAATACTGAATCAGTTGTTAATTTTAGATTTGAGACAGGTTTTTTTTTGTTATGCAAAAGTATAAAGGGATGGGTCCAAAGGGAGGTTTTTGGAGTTAGACTGCAGATCAGCCATGACGTCATTGAATGGTGGAACACATTAATGGCATTGAATGACTGACTCTTACATTCCTCATTTAAACAAATCTAAAGTGAGCATTGGTCCTCTAAAAAGGGACTAGAGCCCCAGTATTGGAAAATAAGGACATTACAAATGAATTGAACAGATATTTTCAGTCTGTCTTCATTACAGGAGAGATAAATAAAGGGCTGGAAAGGGTGCTGCAAAAATGATTAGAACGATTAGCTGACAAGCCTCCAGGTTCTGTTGGACAGCATCCTAATATCTTTTTTAAAAAGGCTGTTGAGATAGTAGACATTGGATTTAATTTCCCAAAATTCCCTAGATTCTGAAGAAGTCAAAAGATCTACAAGGATGTTGCCAGGGTTAAAGGATTTGAGCTATAGGGAGAGGTTGAATAGGTTCAGGCTATTTTCCCTGGAGCGTCGAAGGCTAAGGGGAGACCTTATACAGGTTTACAAAAACTTGAGGGACATGGATAGGATAAATAGACAATCTTTTCCCTGGTGTGGGGGAGTCCAGAACAAGAGGGCATAGATTTAGGGTGAGAGGGGAAAGATATAAGAGAGACCTAAGGGGCACCTTTTTCACGCAGAGGGTGGTATGTGTATGGAATGAGGAAGTGGTGGAGGCTAGTACAATTGCAACATTTAAAAGGCATCTGGATGGGTACATGAATAGGAAGGGTTGAGGGATATGGGCCAGGTGCTGTCAGGTGGGACAGATTGGGTTGGCATATCTGGTGGACATGGATGAGGTGGACCGAAGGGTCTGTTTCTGTACTGGACATCTCTATGAGTCTAAGTCCCAGCAGGATTGGAAAATAACAACTGTGAATCTTCTATTTAACAAAACAAGAGAGCAGGAAACTATACGTCAGTTAGCCAACATTTGTTGTAGGGAAAAATGTGGAATCTGTTAGAAGAGATTATGGCAGAGCAGTTAGAAAATCTCAATATAATCAAATGGAGTCAACACATTTTTCGTGACATTTTGACAAATTTTAGATTTATTTCAAGTAATGACAGGCAACATGGACAAGGGGGAACCTATAGATGTACTACACTTGAACATCTAGATGGCATTTGACATGAAAGTTTACTACACTAAAAGCAGTTCATGCATAGGGATAACATATCATGGATAGAAGATTGGGTAGCTCTCCTCTGTGGCTCAGAATTTTCTATTAGGTCTGCTCCCCATTCAAGACACTAAACAGCAGCACACCTCATGTGAGCCCCCACCGCCCACCTCCTAACCCCGGCACCTTCCCCTGCAACCGGGAGATGCGGTGGATCCTCCACTTCCCGCTCCTCCGCCCTTGAGCCCCGCTCCTCCAACCGCCACCAAGACAGAACCCCACTGGTTCTCACCTACCACCCCACCAACCTGCGCATACAACGTATTATCCGCCGCCATTTCCGCCACCTCCAAACGGACCCCACCACCAAGGATATATTTCCCTCCCCTCCCCTATCAGCGTTCCGCAAGGACCACTCCCTTCGTGACTCCCTTGTCAGATCCACACCCCCCACCAACCCAACCTCCACCCCCGGCACCTTCCCCTGCAACCGCAGGAAATGTAAAACTTGCGCCCACACCTCCACACTCACTTCCCTCCAAGGCCCCAAGGGATCCTTCCATATCCGTCACAAGTTCACCTGTACCTCCACACACATCATCTATTGCATCCGCTGCACCCGATGTGGCCTCCTCTATATTGGTGAGACAGGCCGCTTACTTGCGGAACGCTTCAGAGAACACCTCTGGGCCGCCCGAACCAACCAACCCAATCACCCCGTGGCTCAACACTTTAACTCCCCCTCCCACTCCACCGAGGACATGCAGGTCCTTGGACTCCTCCACCGGCAGAACACAACTACACGACGGCTGGAGGAGGAGCGCCTCATCTTCCGCCTGGGAACCCTCCAACCACAAGGTATGAATTCAGATTTCTCCAGCTTCCTCATTTCCCCTCCCCCCACCTTGTCTCAGTCGGTTCCCTCAACTCAGCACCGCCCTCCTAACCTGCAATCCTCTTCCTGACCTCTCCGCCCCCACCCCACTCCGGCCTATCACCCTCACCTTGACCTCCTTCCACCTATCCCACCTCCATCGCCCCTCCCCCTAGTCCCTCCTCCCTACCTTTTATCTCAGCCTGCTTGGCTCTCTCTCTCTTATTCCTGATGAAGGGCTTATGCTCGAAACGTCGAATTCTCTATTCCTGAGATGCTGCCTAACCTGCTGTGCTTTGACCAGCAACACATTTGCAGCTTTTAACAGGAAGAGGAGAGCGAGAGAGAGCGAGACGAGTCATTCCTGCGCTCCCATCAGTCCAGGACTGTTCTCAGCAGCATTTTTAAATCAGTGTAAACAAAAGACACGATCAGTGTTGGACACACGTCTTTGATGTAACGTTTCTATCTGCACCTCGAGATCTCCTTTGAATAAACCAATTTTCGAATAATTGGTATTCGGATAATTGAGGTTCCTCTGTATATGACTTGGATAAAAGGAACTGACCATATGGTTGCTAAATTTTCCAATGACACAAAGACAGTCAGGAGAGCAATTGGTGAAGAGGACATAGTATACAAAATGATTCTAGATGGGTTTAATGAGTGGGTAAGAATGTGTCAGACAGAGAAATTTGTGGGAAAATGTGATCTTGCCCACTTTGAAGAAAAGAACAGCAACTCATAATTTAAGTAGAGAGAGATTGAAGAATACAGCAATGTTGAGGGAGCGAAGTATCCTGGTACATGAATCACAAAATATTAGTATTCAGGCACAGCAAGTGATTAGGAAGGTAAATAAGTCAATACTTATTGCAAAGGGAATGGATACAAAGGTGGGAAATTTTACTAATCTATTACTGTGACATATGGAGTACAGTGAATTTTGGTCAACCTACTGAAGTAGTTACATTACAAGCAGTTGAGGAGATTCAACCAACTGAGTCCAGGAATTTGTACAAGGTGGAGTTTTAGGGTCTGAGAAAAGATTAGACAAGTTAGGGCCTAGATCCACTGGATTTTGCAAGAATGACAAGATGACCTTACAGAGACACAAGATCCTGAGGATCGGAAAGGTTGGATGCTGAGAAGATGCTTCCTTTTGTGGGAGAAACTAAAATGAGGGAGACAAAGTTTCAAAATAAGGGATCTCCCATTTAATAGAGATTAGAATTATTTTTCTTTCATAGGGTTCGTGTAACTTTCTTCCCAGAGATCAGTGGAGGCAGGATCATTGAATAGTTTTAAGAATGAGTTGGATAGTTTCTTAATTAACAAGACAGTCAAAGAAAATTGGGACTAGCCAGAAAGGCAGAATTGAATTCACAATCAGATTTGTCATAAACCTATCAAATGGTGGAGAAGAGACAAGGGGCTGAATGTTCTACTCTTGCTCCTAACTTGTATGCTTATACAGAACACACAGTCTCAGTTGTTTCTTAGTCAATAGTGCAGTGCTGGAAAAGCCGGTCAGGCAGCACCCGAGAAATGTCAGAGAATCGAAGTTTTAGGCATAAGCCCTTCATCAGAAACGAAACATCCGGCTTATGCCCAAAACATCGATTCTCCTGCTCCTCGAATGTTGCCTGACCGGCTTTTCCAGCACCACACTCTCAACTCTGATCTCTAGCATCTGCAGTCTTCACTTTCTCCTCATTTATTTCTAAGTACTCGATTTAAATTACATAAAATTTTACAATAGCCCATTTTGTTCCTACCTCTGTTCAGAGTAACTCTGGAGAGGCCAAAGTCAGTTAACTTGATGTGGCCCTGGTTTGAAATCAACATGTTGTCTGGCTTCAGATCTCTTTAAAAAAAAAATCAAGTTGTTACAATTTAAAAGAGGTAAGTGATAAAAATTACTCCTTACAATCACCTTTATCATCTTTCTATGCTGTCCCAAGGAACAATGTCAGAAATATATATCACGCGTGGTGATGAGCCATAACTCTCCCCTTTTGATCCTTTATTGTTACTGATCTCAACTGAGATACCACATTTTGTCTTGGTGGGTGGAGGTTTGGTCAGGATTTGCTTCTAATCACCTTGACGTTTCTCTTCACACACCCAGTCCAACAATAAAACAAAGTATTGAGTATCAACAGCAGGTTTATTCCCAAGTGATGTGCACGAAACTTAAACACACGTGCATAGTATTAGTAGATGATTATGTAGCCCCTTGAGATTATTGAACTTCCTTGCATTGGCAAGCAATATTTTTGTAGCTATGGCATGTTCATATCCTGTTATGCTATGTTCAGCTATACATAATCCTTGCAGATTTAGTGCTCTGGGAGTATGGGGTTGATTGAGCAGTTCCAATTCATATTACTCTGCCTTCAACAATTGCAGTTTCTGGAATATTGGTAATGATGCCCACTTGTCCCCTCAAATTATGCAAGGCCACCCACCCACCCCAACCTGCTAAAATCATGATGTAACTTGCCAATGCTAACTATCTAAAAAGAATAGTGTGGTGATAAGGGACAGTATAGTGAGGGGATTGACACTGTTCTCTCCTGTAAAATGCAATAGTTTTGAAGACTAGGCTGCCTGCTTACTGCCAAGGTTTAGGACATTTGCTCAGGATTGGAAAGGAACTTACAGTGGTAGGCAGAAGATCTGTTCTTCATATTCCAGATAGGCACCAATCACAGGACAAGAAGAGGTCTAGCATAATCAATATGAGGAACTTGGCAGCAAACTACGAAGTATAATCTCAATAAATTAATGACTTGTGAGATATTAAATGAATATTTCACTTCAGTATTTACTGTGGATAAGGGCATGGAACGTGGGGAAATAGATAGTGACGTCTTAAAGAGTTCCGATCACAGTAAGGTGGTGCTGTACATCTTAAAACATAAAGGTAGATAAATTCCCTAGACCTGATCAGGTATTTCCCAGAAGCTAGGTAAGAGATTACCCGTTGCTGAGATAGTTATATCCTTGACTGCCATGAATGAGCTGCCAGAAGATTGGAGGCTGACTAATGTGGTGAAATTAAAAAGGAAAGGCTGTAAGAAAAAGCCAGGGAACTATAAACCAGTGAGCTTTATGTCATTGATGGGTAAGTTGTTGGAGGAGATTCTGGAGGACAGGATTTACATGCATTTGGAAAGGCAAGGACTCTTTAGGGATAGTCAACATGGCTTTGTGCATAGGAAATGGCATGTCTCTAACTTGATGGAGTTTTTTTGAAGATGCGAAAAAGAACATCGCTGAATTCCATATATGCAGAGACTAACGTCTACCACTCTGCCTTCATCAAAGTGTTTGAAAAAGTTCCACATGGTAGACTGGTTACTTAGTTGAAATCAAATCGGATCTAGGGGAAGCAAACCAACTGGATGCAAAATTGGCTTGAAGGTAGGAATCAGAGGGTGACAATAGATTGCTTTTCAGACTGGCGGGCTGAAACGAGCAGTGCTCCGTAACAATTGGTACTTTTTTTCATTTATATACATGATTTGACTATGAATAAGGGGAGGTTAATAAGTTTTTTTTATTTCTTCATTTTGTGGTATGTGGGTGTCACTGGCTGACCAGCATTTATTACTAATTCCTAGTTGCCCTTGAGAAGATGGTGGTGAGCTGCCTTCTTGAACTGCTGCATTCTACTTTTTGCTGATATTAAAATAGCTGGTCTAGTGGACAATGAATATTATCTCAGGGTACAACAGGGCCTCGATCAGATGGGCCAATGTGCTGAGGAGTAGCAGATAGAGTTTAATTTAGACAAATGAAAAGTGCTACATTTTAATAAGGCAAAACTGGGCAGGACTAAAGATTTAATGTTAGAACATGGGAGTGATGTGAAGCAAAGAGACCTAGGAGTGCAGGTGCATAGTTCCTTGAAAGTGGAGTCACAGGTAGACAGGGTGGTGAGAAGGTATTTGGCACACATGCCTTCATTGATTGCAACAGTGAGTATAGGATCTGGAATGTCATGCTGATGCTGCACAGGATTTAAGTGAGGCCACTTTTAGAACACACTGCACAATTCTGGGCAGCCTTCTACAGGAAGGATGTTGTCAAACTCGATAGGATGCAAAACAAAATTACAAGGACATTGCCAGGATCAGAGTGTTCGAGTTACAAAGAGTGGCTGAATCGACTGGGGCTTTTTTTGCTGGAGAGTCAGAAGCTGAGGGGTGAGCTTATCGAGCTTTATAAAATCCTGAGGGGTATGAATTAGGTAAAATTCAAAAGTGTTTTCATAGGGTGGGGGAGCCACTAGAGGACAGGTTTAAGATTAGAGGGGAAAGATTTTAAAAGGGACCTATGCATCTTTTTCACACATAGGGTGGTGAGTCTATGGAATGAGCTGCCAGAGGAAGTGGTGGAGACTGGTGTAATTACAACATTTCAATGGCATCAGGATGGATAGATGAATAAGAAGGGTTTAGAGGGATATGGGCCAATGCTGGCAAATGGAAGTAGATCAGTAGGAAGTAGGTCCATGCCAACCAGACATCTGAGTTGGACTGAAGGGCCTGTTCCCGTGCTGTATGTTGTTGATTCCCACCAATGGGATGGTCAGAGTCCCCCAATTCTCATGCTTTGCTCTTCGATGCCATACATGGTCAAATGTGGCATTTATGTCAAATCCAATTGCTCTCAGCTCAACTTGGAATTCAAACCCTTTGTCCATGTTTGAACGAAGATGTGGTAAATCATCAAACAGAAGATGAAAGTTTACGGTGTTGTCTAAATGGTGAGAAATTGCAGAGCTTGAAGATACAGACAGATCTGCTTACTGCACGAATCAATAAAGGTTAAGAAAAAGAAGGAAGCATATGTTAGGTTATAGACAGGATAGATCGAGTGAATCCTTAGAAGAGTATAAAGGAAGTAGGAGTAGAGGGAAATTAGGAGGGCAAAAAAGGGACATGGGATGGCTTTGGCAAATAGAATTAAGGAAAATTCAAAGGGTTTTTACAAATATATTGTGGACAAAAGGGTAACTAGGGAGAGAATAGTGTCCCTCGAAGTTCAGCAAGGCAGTCTTTGTGTGGAGCCACAGAAAATGGGGGAAGATACTAAATGAGTATTTAGCATCAGTATTTACTGTGGAAAAGGATATGGAAGATATAGACTGTAGGGAAATAGATGGTGACATCTTGAAAAATGTCCAGATTACAGAGGATGAAGTGCTGGATGTCTTGAAATAGGTAAAGGTGGATAAATCCCTAGGACCTCATCAGGTGTACCCGAGAACTCTAGCTTCCCACAGAGAAGTGATTGCTGGGCCTCTTGCTGAGATATTTGTATCACTGATAGTCAGAGGTGAGGTGCCGGAAGAGTGGAGGTTGGCAAATGTAATGCCACTGTTTAAGAAGTGTGATAAGGACAAGCCAGGGAACTATAGACCAGTGAGCCTGAGCTCCGTGGAGGGCAAGTTGTTGAAGGGAATCCTGAGGGACAGGATGTACATGTATTTGGAAAGGCAAGGACTGATTAGGGATAGTTAACATGGCTTTGTGCGTGGGAAATCATGTCTCACAAACTTGATTGAGCTTTTTGAATAAGTAACAAAGAAGATTGATGAGGGCAGAGCCATAGATGTGATCTAAATGGACTTCAGTAAGGCGTTCAACAAGGTTCTCCATGGGAGATTGATTAGCAAGGTTAGATCTCACGGAATACAGGGAGAACTAGCCATTTGGATACAGAACTGGCTCAAAGGTAGAAGACAGATAGAGAGGGTGGTAGTGGAGGGTTGGATTTCAAAGTGGAGGCCTGTGACCAGTGGAGTGCCACAAGGATCAGTGTTGTGTCCTCTACTTTTTGTCATTTACATAAATGATTTGGATACGAGCATAAGAGGTACAGTTAGTAAGTTTGCAGATGACACCAAAATTGGAGGTGTAGTGGTCAGTGAAGAGGGTTACCTCAGATTACAACAGGATCTGGACCAGATGGGCCAATGGGCTGAGAAGTGGCAGATGGAGTTTAATTCAGATAAATGCGAGGTGCTGCATTTTGGGAAAGCAAATCTTAGCAGGACTTATACACTTAATGGTAAGGTCCTAGAGAGTGTTGCTGAACAAAAAGAGGCCTTGGAGTGCAGGTTTATAGCTCCTTGAAAGTGGAGTCGCCGGTAAATAGGATAGTGAAGAAGGCGTTTGGTATGCTTTCTTTTATTGGTCAAGAGTATTGAGTTGGGAGGTTGGGAGGTCATGTTGCGGCTGTACAGGACATTGGTTGGGCCACTATTGGAATATTGTGTGCAATTCTGGTCTCCTTCCCATCGGAAAGATGTTGCAAAACTTGTAACTCTTTTCTGAATCCTTTCAAGGATGTTGTCAGGGTTGGAGGATTTGAGCTATAGGGAGACGCTGAAGAGGCTGGGGCTGTTTTCCCTGGAGCGTCAGAGGCTGAGGAGTGACCTTACAGAGGTTTACAAAATTATGTGGGGCATGGATAGGATAAATAGACAAAGTCTTTTCCCTGGAGTCAGGGAGTCCAGAACTAGAGGGCATAGGTTTAGGGTGAGAGGGGAAAGATATAAAAGAGACCTAAGGGGCAACATTTTCACACAGAAGGTGGTACATGTATGGATTGAGCTACCAGAGGAAGTGGTGGAGGCTGGTACAATTGCAACATTTAAGAGGCATTTGGATGGGTATATGAATAGGAATGGTTTTGAAGGATATGAGCCGGGTGCTGGCAGTTGGGACTAGATTGGTTGGGATATCTGGTCGGCATGGATGAGTTGGACCGAAGGGTCTGTTTCCATGCTGCACGTCTCTATGACTCTATGTAGGTACAGCAAATAATTAGGAAAGCTCATAGAATGTTTTCATTTATTCGAAGGGGAACTGAATATTAATGTACGAGGTTTTGCTTTTATAGATTATACAGGGTATTACTGAGAACACATCTGGATTAATATGTACAATAATGGTTTTCAGCTTCAAAGGAAAGATGCAACTGCATTGGAAGCATTTCACTAGACCACTACCAAGAATTGAACAGGGGGTGGTTTATCTAAAGAAGAAAGACTGAAAAGGCTGGGCTTGTAATTGCTGGCATTTAGATCAGCCATGAATTGCATTGAATTGCAGACCACACTCAAGGAAGTGGCATATTGCTGCTTCTAATTCAAGACAGCATTGACATTCATGAGGAAAGATCAGAGGTCAGAATAATTGGCATCTTCAGATCTACATTCCAGCAGAGAATGGGCCACAGAAAAACCACTAAATATTCTACTTGATAGAACAAATACCCAGTTTAATACTTCAATTAGGAAAAACATATAAATCACAAATCAGCAGCAAATTTAAGATACAGATAACTGACATTTGTGTAACAAATATTGTTATGCAAAGTTCATTTTATACAGATGTATCTACAATATAGTGTGCATCAGCCGCCTTATCCCTGATGCCTTGGTACATTACAACTACTTGTATTAACATAGTTTGTTCCAATGCAGGAATAAACATCATGACACTCCATATAGACACAATTGAAGGAAAAAGCATATCAAGCCAAATAAGACAAAAGCAGGTAATTTCGTTTTTTTTAAGAAGGTAGGATTGACTATAGGGTCTTAAAAGGAGAAAATTATAAGGTTTTAGGAAAATAATTAAAGAATGTAGCAGCCAACAGTTAACTTAATGAATCAGGGTGTACAAGACACCAATGTGGACAGAAAGTGGCAAGGGAGAGGGAAAATAGAACAAGTAGTGGTTAAATTTAGAAAGGTTTTCAAAGAATTGAACAACTGAACAGGGTACTACATTGTAACTCAAGATGTTTGTACTAATAGAATGAAAGGCAAGAGACAGTTGACATTCCACCTTCTCTCGATCAATGGTTGCTCCAGCAAAACAAGGTGCTTGGATAAAGGAAGCAGAAAATGATTCAATTTATGTAGTGCTTGTCATGAATTCTGAACATCTCAAAGCACCTGCTAGTGCTTTTTGAAGGACACAGCAAACAGTATGTGCACATCAAGCTCTATCTAATAAAAATGTGGTAATAACTAGACAGTCTGTTATTTTGTGATGTTGACTGATAAATATTTTTTTCCTCTCGGAAACACCAGAGAACTTGCTTGCTCTTTTTTACGGTAGCTCCACCTTCACTTGAAGGGATAGATGGAACTTCTATTTAACATTTCATTCAAAACAGACTGTCTCTGACAATTTAGCACTACCTCATTGTGCTGGAATGTCAGCCTGGATTTTTGGGCTCAAGTCCTAAGTGGGACTTGAATCAAGAACATAGAACTAGACATCACAATGCTGTTTTTCATAATTATTTACCCTATCAGCATTCATCAACTTAGCTCGGTTTTAAAGAAAGCCTACAATTGGGCAAAATACCAGATGTAACTCAAACTACGTGCAGCTGTATTCTCAAACAATAGTAGTTGAAGAAACGTTGGGCACAGTTGTACATATAAGACAAGACAATAATTATATATAATTACACTTGGTATCTGTTAATTCAGTGCTACTGTACCTATGAATAATACCATGTCTGTGCAAGTAATCCAAAGCAACAGCAACCTCGGAGATGTACTTAACAGCCATGTCTTCATCAAAATAGCCATAAATATGAAGCAGAGACTTTACATCTCCACCAATGAGATACTCCATCACCTGAGGGGAAAAAAAAAGGATTGGCCTATTTTCTCTTTGTCTATGAAGCTAGTCATGAAGTAGAGTCAGAGAGAACTACAACACAGAAAAAAGGTCCTTTGTCCCATTACATCTTCATGAGTCAAAAACAACTACCTAGCTAGTAGATTTCCATTTATCAGCACTTGACCGCGGTCTTGTATGCCTGGCATCACAAATGCACATCTAAATTCGTAAATGTTATGATGGTTTCTGCCTCTACCACCTTTACAGGTAATGAGTTCCAGATTTCCAACAACCTCTGGGTGAAATTTTTTTTCTTGATATTTCCTCAAAACCTTTTTCCCTTACCTTAAAAACGTATGACCTCTGGTTACTGATCCTTTCATCAAGGGGAAAACTTTCCTGTTGTCTACCCCATCTATGCTCCTTATAAATTTTATACAAGTCCATTATGTTCCTGCTCAAACCTCTCCTGCTCTAAGGAAAACAACAACAGTCAATCCAAATTTCATAACTGAAATATTCTAGCCCAGGCAACATCCTGATAAAACTCCTCTGCACCATCTCCAGTAACATTACTTCTTTCCTATCATGTGGATTCCAGAAATGCGCACAATACTCTAGCTGCGGCCTAAATGTTATATACAGTTCCAGCATTACCTTCCTACTCATAAAATCTATGCCTCGACTAATGAAGGCAAGTATACCTAATATCTTAAAGGACTGAGGTACGTGCATACCAAGGTCTGTCTGACCTTCGATGCTTATCTAGATCCTGTCTGATCCAGGGTCCTACAGATCATCATGTTCCTTTGCTTTGTTTATCCTTCTGTGTTTATCTTTCGTAGCATAAAAGTAAAACAGTTACATGTCTAGCAATTGTGCAGATTTTTTTTTAAAAAAACGACTCATCAGCTAGTATATTCTATTTCATTAGTTGCTTCCCCAAAAGCCTGGATGCACATCTGCAAAAAAATTCCATGGCTTTCACACCTGCTATTTGCAAGACAATAACGATTTTAATTCTCTCAATCTAGCCTGTTTTGAATACCTATATTCCCTTCATCAGCATTAGCATCCATACTTTCGGCACCTCAGTCCTAACTCTCTGGAACTCTTAATTGATCTCTTTTATTCCCCTCTCCCTTTGAGAGGGTTCTTCTAGTCAACACTTTGTGGAAGCACAGAGTCATCCCTCCTAATTGATCCATTTTTATTTCACTGTCCATTTCATCTTCACGTTTGCAATGTAACTTGGTCCACTTATTGAAGTTAATAGCACCATATATGTTGAAGTGGTTACGTTATAAAAAACCTCCTTTAAGCACTTCTAACAGTTATTTTCCATAATTAAATGCACCTGACAAAAACAAAGCATATACTTACAAGGTAAACATTGTTGGCAGACTGCAATGAATAGTACAAATGCACAATGAAAGGACTTTTACTAAGAGCTAGTGCAGCTCTTTCTGCTTGCAATTGCTGCACCATGTTTTTATGTAACAGATCAGCTTTCTTGACAACCTTAGATAAGGGGTCAGGAAGAGACAAAACAAAAATATGAACATTTCTAATTAGAACAAAAACATTTCTGTATGAGAGTCTTGAAAAAGTAGCATTTTATTCTCTAAATTTCACATCAAGCAATTTTTCCAAATCAAATTTACATTTGTTTCACATTCAACATATTTTTTGTTTGAGAATTGTGAATAACTGGAAATGATATTTTGTCAAAACTTTTCATCTTGCAGACATCATGAACACATGTAAGAATTTAAATTTGAGGGGAAACATCCATTTATACGATGAGAGAAGGGTGCAAATTTGGCAAGTAGATTCTGGTGCATTCTCCATGAGAACACACCTCTACCAATCAGATTTGACTTACACTTATAACAAGCCAGAAATTTATAAAAAGGTTCACACCAAAAATGTTACATCTTTCTCTCCATTTACAAATGCTAATTGATTTGTTACCAGAACATAAGATTTACATTTACAGTTTCTTTAAAAGTGAACTATTTTGAAGTTGGCATTATCAACATTTAGCGTCATCTTGAAATTTAGCAATTTTAATTCTTTTGCTGTCTTGTACAACTAGTCTTGTTCTCAGTGCTACAGCCAAGGATATAGAAGCATTTATCATTATCTCCTGAATAATATTGCCCTTCCCTTGACAAATATCACATTTTAACACCTTTCTGCTAAATTATAATAGATCAATGAAAGGAGAAGAATTAATGTCTCATGTGTTACACGTTTTCATTTGAACATCAAAGTTAAGTCTCGGACAATTCTACAGAAATCATTTTTGAAGACTTCATTCACAGGACGTGGGCACAACTGGCTTGGCTAGCTTTTACTACTCATGCTGAACTACCCTTAAGGCAGTGAACCACCTTATTGACGTACAGCAAATCATGGGAGCATTGCTGAACAAAGAGATCTTTGATTGCAGGTTCATAACTCCTTGAAAGTAGAGTCACAGGTAGAAAGGATACTGAAGGCGGCTTGGTATGTTTACCTTTATTGGTCAGAGTATCGAGTATAAATGTTGGGAGGTTATATTGCAGCTGTACAGGATATTGATTAGGCCACTGTTGGAATCTTGCATGAGTTCTGGTCTCCTTCCTATTGGAAGGATGTTGTGAAACTTGAAAGGGTTCAGAAAAGATTTACAGAGATATTGCCACGGTTGGAGGATTTGAGCTACAGGGAGAGGCTGAATAGGCTAGGGCTGTTTTCCCTGGAGCGTTGAAGGCTGAGGGGCATGGATAGGATAAATAGACAAAGTCTTTTCACTGGGGTGGGGGAGTCCAGAACTAAAGGGCAAAGATTTAGGGTGAGAAGGGAAAGATATAAAAGGGACCTATAGGGCAAATGTTTCATGCAGAGGTTGGTGTATGGATGGAATGAGCTGCCAGAGGAAATAGAGGAGGCTTGTATAATTACAAACTTTAAAAGGCATCTGGAAGGGTATATGAATAGGAAGGGTTTAGAGGGATATGAGCGAAGTGCTGGCAAATGGGACTTAAATACCATAGAGTCATAGCCAGAGAAACGTACAGCATGGATTAGGTTGGGATATCTGTTTGGCATGAATGATTTGGACCGAAGGGTCTGTTTCCGTGCTGTACATCTCTCTGACTATGACTTTATAGCATTTAAGTATTCTCTGAATGCCATTTGGAAGGGAGTTCCAGGACAGAGAAGGAATGATATTGTTCTAACTCAGGATTGCAAGTGACCGGGAAAGGAACTTACCCGTGGTACTCCCATGTATCTGCTGCCTTTGCTTTTCTAAGTGAAGATATCACAGGTTTAGTGGGTACTTGCATTGGAATTTGGCGAATTACGGCAGTACATCTTGTAGATTATACACTTTGCTGCCACTACGCACAAATGATAGAGGAGGTGATATGTTTTTAATGCAGCAGATAGGATATCAATCAAGATGGCTGTTTTTGTCAACTTTTTTAAGTGCCTTTGAAGCTCCAGTCAAGTGGAAAGTCCATATTACACTCCTGATTGTGAGACTTGTGGACAGGCTTTCAAGAGTCAAGAGGGGAGTTAGTCACTGTAACATCCAAGCCTCTGAATTGCTGTGTAACTCTCATACTTACATAACTACTACAGTTCGATTTCTGGTTAATGGCAACCCAAATGAGGAATGCAGCAATGGCAATGCCAGTGAATATCATGGGGCAATTGCCAGGTTCTCATTTGTTGGAGATGGGTAATTGGCAAGTAACATTTCTGCCACACAAGCACCAAACACTTACCAACTCATGCCTGAATGTTGACAGCTCTTCCTGCAATGAACAGAGTTGTTCAATGTCAGGAGTCACAAATGGAACAGAGCATTGCACCCTGATGATTTCACACTCCCACTTCTGACCATATGAAGAATGGAAGGTTACGAAGCACGTGAGAGGCAGACCTCAATACAAACCCACAATATTTCTATGGCAATGTATTGGGATTGAGATGATTGACCTCCAACAATCACACTCCTTTTTGCTAGGCCAACTACAGCAACTTCTTTCACCAATCCAGTTTTGCTAGGCTCCCTTGATACCATACTTGATCAAATATTGATGCTAAACACTTAACATTAAAGAGTAATCACTCTCACTTCAATCTCTTTGGTCAAGCTTCTACCAACACTAAATGACGTCAGGAACTGAGTATCCTTGACAAATCCCATATGACTGTCAATGAATAAATACAGTAAGTGCCATTCAATAACACTAGCCTCCACTGCCAAACTGAGGAGTCAAGGAATTTGTCATCTATAGCGAATTTAAGTAAACTCTGGACAAAAGCAAATTACTTCAGATGCTGGAATCTGAAACCAAAAGAGAAAATGCTGGAAATTTTCATCTGGTCTGGCAGCATCTGAAAGGAGAGAAAAGAGCTGACGTTTCGAGTCTAACTGACCCTTTGCCAAAGTCAGACCTGCTGAGACTTTCCAGCATTTTCTCTTTTGGTTTAAGTAAACCCTGGACTCACCTCAATCCATTTCTGTTCCAGGTCCAGAAAACATGCCCAGACATGATTAAGCGTCACGAGAAAAACATGTTTGACCGAACTGAACAAGGAGGATGGTTTGTTAATTTTTATTTAAAAGTTTGCGTTTAAGGCTAACATTTAATATTTTAAGCATTGCCCTTTTCCCCTCTAACCAGCCATCCAGTCTAATACTTACCTTGACCGCATAAAGCTTCTTCTCATTGTGTTTTTTCCGAGCCAGGTACACTTTACCGAAAGCCCCGCGACTGATGGGTTTTATGATGGTGAAATCCTCAATACTGGGGGCAGCCGGTACTTTGATGACCTTCACATCCCTGTACAAGCCGGCAGGACTCGGAACTTCCATCTTTCAACTGGAACCGAGAGACCATTCCTCCTGATTTCGATCGAAGAAACGAAATTGCACTGCTACATCTCACCGCCCCAACGGCGCCGAAATTCCCCCTGCACCCACACACTGCGCCGCTCCAGCGCCGATACTCCCCCTGCACCCACACACTGCGCCGCTCCAGCGCCGATACTCCCCCTGCACCCACACACTGCGCCGCTCCAGCGCCGATACTCCCCCTGCGCCCACACACCGTCCCGCGCGCTCCTGTTTTCAAAATGTACCGCCCAGGTCCTTCAGCAAACGGCTCCGTTCCGATAGGTGTCTTGATGATTTCAGGAATTTGAACCGTTTCTAACACGGATGAAATACTTCCTTCCGGGAATGAAGCGCGTTATTTCTTGTTGTTGTTTTGCTATTGTACCACCCTTCGAACTGATTCTATTTTTAAAATCTCTCTTTAGGACTTAAGTTTTGACAAATATGAACAGGCACGGAGGAAACCGTATGAATAGGTCCTCGGAGTACCCCTTCGGTGAACTTAATTAGTGGTGATTTATTTGTGAATATTATTTGTTTATTTGCTCTTCGAAGTTGTTGAAGGGTTTATGTAACACTTAGTAGCGGATAATCGTGGAGTTAATACAAAGACGTCCCTTAATACTGTGACCGATGCTGAGAGAACAGGCTGGTCCTGTTCTTATAGTGAGGGACAATGTCCGAAGCCCCGCTTTAAGAGAGGACACTGAGTAAGTTAGAGGTACAGACTATGGAGAGAGATACAGACTTTTCTTCCGTTTTGAGACTCCAATAGGTGCTGACAGACATGCCGAGTGTTTTATTTGTGCCAGCAGTCTCAGATTTTCTGCACCTGCAGTATTTTACTTTGTTTGTTTTAAACGCGATGAGGCAGTATCGGTGTTTAACTGGGGTGGATAAAGTTAAACATCACACACCATCTTATAGTCCCAACAGGTTTATCTGGAAGTACAAGCTTTCGGAGCGCTGTCCTTTCGTCCGTAGCGAGTGGGGAAGGATCATTAAACACAGAATTTATAGTACCAAGATTATAATGTCATGCAAGTGATACAATATATTGAAAAAATTTAGATTGCTGTTAAGTTTGTCATCTTTTAGAATGGGTTGCAGGTTTGGATTCATTAATATGTAAATCCCAGAACTTCTTTCAAGTCACATTCCCAAGATAACTTAAGGATATAAATAAAAAAAAGTGACATGTCAGCTCAGACAATGCATTAAAGGTTAGAATCTGTGTATTCCAATCTTGAGTCAGACAATGTATGAATTGATAAAATGTCACAAGGATTGACTGCCTGCAGATTATGTGCATTTTGAACAAAATAGAACGTATCTGCAAATACAATTCTGCAATTGCAACCTCACCCCCTAGACTTGTGTGTGTGTGCATGCAGGCATGCATGCATGAGGGAGAGAGCATGTGAGCGTGCGTGCGCGCGTGCTTGGTACAGTGTGTGCATTAGTTTGATGGATTACAAGCCTGTGAGAATGTGGAGAGTGTGTGTTGTCTGAGAGAGGGTCCATGTGAGTGTGAGAGTACGTATGGATGTGTGTAAATGCAACATGCCTACATTAGAAATGACTGGTGGGGGGGATCCAAGATGGCGGCGACCCAGCAAGTCTGAGTCTATAGTGCTCTTCCCAAGACTTGGGTAAAGTGGGTCACCCACCCCCACTACACTTACCAAATCATTCATAATAGCTGTTAAATTTAAATAGTTGTTTAGTATTACATTTAAATAGTCTAATATTTAGTAAAAATGACCAAAGGGAAGGGAGCCCGCAGCTCTCAACAAGCAGGATCCCCTCCCCCACCCTCTCCCTCTTCAGCTGCAGCAGAGGCATCCACAGTAAACTGTAAGAGATAGTGGGTTGGTTTGCCTTTCCCCCCACTTTGGTCTATATTCCCCCCCCTTTTTTTCTTTTTTCTTACCTTACTGTTTAATATTATCATGGGGGGGGCGGGGAAAGGGATTTGATTTTCTCTTCCTCCCCCCTTGGGGTTGTTTTCTTTTATTATTTTACGTATATATGTGGGTATGTATATGTGTGTATATATATATATATAAGTTGGGGCATTTGGTTAATATTGGTGGGGGGAGGTGGTTACCTTATTCTATTTTACCTCTGTCTTTAGGAGCAGGGTTGTTTCTCCCTTGTTATTTTGTATTATTATATTTAATTATTACTTGTTGAGATTGTAAATTTATAGTCATATATTTATATATGGTATTAACATTCTCAAAGATATCCAGGTGTTGGTGTGGGCGGGGGTAGGGTGCTCACTGTTAACCCTAGCTTTGTATTATATTTGAATTCTCCTCATTTTATTGAGGAGCATCTGGGTCAAGGGTGGGCATTGGTTGGGAGAGGATAAGATGGACTTTTGGAGAGGAAGTGACACCCCTGGGAACAAGGGGGAAAATCTCCACTTAGGTACATTTTATATTTTTTTTATTTAGAAATAGTTTTTAGTTGTTGTGAGTGTATTAGAGAGCCTTTATTTTTGTAAATTTTATATGCTCTATGTTCGGGATGTTCCAGATAGGGTTTCCCCTCCCGAGGGGTCTCGGATTTGCCCAGATGATTATGGTTGATCAGTCGGTTAAGTGGTGCACCTGGAATGTCAAGGGGAGTAATTCGCCAGTCAAAAGGAAGAAAATATTATCAAATCTTAAGAAAGAAAGAGTTAATATAGCTCTCCTTCAGGAGACACACCTGTCGGATAAAGAACACTTGAAATTACGACGGGTGGATTTGATCAGGCCTTTTTTCCTTCTTTTAGCTCAAAAAGCAGGGGAGTTGTTATTTTTGTTCGGAAGAATTTCCCTTTCAAAATCCTAAATCAGATAAAAGACGAATCTGGACGATATATTTTGATTAAAGCCCTCATAAATGGAGAGGAATATGGGATTTTAAATTTGTACTGCCCCCCGGCACACCCCTTTAAATTTATAACGGAAGCTTTTTCAAAATTGATGGCTTTTGGTGCCCGTCATACAATTATAGGAGGAGACTTTAATTGTATTATGGATCCGGAAATAGATAGGATTCCCAAGAGTGCTGCAGGAGTATCTCCCAGATCTAGACAATTGGTGGATCTAAACAAAGAATTAGGATTAGTAGATGTATGGAGATGTCTTCATCCACAGGGCAGAGATTTTTCTTTCTACTCTAATCCACATAAATGTCATACCAGAATTGATATGTTTTTTGCCCCCTCGATTTTTTTAAACTCCATATTATCCTGTAAAATAGGTACTATAGCAATTTCCGACCATGCTGCTGTATATATGGAAACTAAGGCGAGGAATAATGGGACATCCGCTCGGCATTGGCATATGGACCCCTTCCTGATAAAAGATAGCAAATTTGTAAAGTACTTCTCCCAAGAATTTAAAACATTTTTAGAAATTAATTCAGATATGGCTAGCAACCCATCAATGATGTGGGAGACCATCAAAGCTTATGCACGAGGTTTGATCATCTCCTACTCAGCGACCCAGAAAAAATTGAAGGGAGAACAACAGCGTCTGCTCGAAGCACGTTTAAAAGCAGTTGAAACAGCATACGCTGATAGACCTTCTATTATAAAATTGCAAAGGATTACGGCTCTTAGGACAGCTCTAAACACTACGCTTACTCAAACGGCTAAGAGGGAAATATTATTTGCAAAACAAAGGTTATATGAATATGGCGATAAACTGGGTAGATACTTAGCATTTCTTGCAAAGAAAAAAAAGGCCCCTCAGACTATTACGTCTATCAAGGAAAGTACAGGTATTTTGACTCATGATCATATAAAGATTAATGCGATCTTTAGAGAATTTTTAGAGAATCGCAGGATTGTGAAGATAGGACTAGGAGGATGCAGTCATTTTTTAAAAATTTGACCTTTCCGGGCCTAACTCCGGAACAGGTATCGGTCCTAAATGCTCCTCTCAACAGTCCAAGAAATACTTGATGCAATTAGGCAACTTCAGAGTGGTAAGGCACCGGGCCCAGATGGTTTTCAAGCTGAATTCTATAAAGAATTTACAGAAATATTGGCTGGTCCATTTATGGACATGTATAACTACACATTCAGTCAGGGCTGTCTCCCGCCTTCACTGAAAGAGGCAAATATCTCTCTTATCCTTAAAAAAGGAAAAGATCCAGAAGATTGTACGTCATATAGACTAATATCCTTGCTAAATGTAGATTTTAAAATCCTTTCTAAAACGTTAGCACTGAGACTAGAAAGGGTACTGTCACATATCATAAAGGAGGATCAGACAGGGTTTATTAAGGCCAGTAGATCATCCAATAATATTAGAAGGGTTTTGAATATGATTCAAGCCTGTCATCAGGGAAAGATACCAGGAGTAGTAGTTTCATTAGACGCGGAAAAGGCATTTGATAGGGTTGAATGGCCATATTTGTTTTACACATTGGAAAGGTTTGGCGTTGGACAGGTGTTTACCAAGTGGGTCTCAACATTGTATAGCGATCCCAAAGCAGTTGTGGTTACCAATGAATTAGGTTCGGATAGCTTCAGTGTGGGTAGGGGCTGCCGTCAAGGATGTCCTCTCTCGCCATTGTTATTTACGCTAATAATTGAACCACTAGCAGAAGCTATACGGGCTGATCCTAATATAATGGCCCCGAGGATTGGTACAGGTAAACATAAAATTACCCTTTATGCAGATGATGTTCTTTTATTCCTCAGTAATCCCCTGATGTCCGTACCTCGCCTAATCCAAGTTATTAATACATTTAGTGCATTCTCAGGCTATAAGATTAATTTTTCAAAATCGGAGGCTATGCCAATGGCTGGCCTAGCTATGATACCCCACTTAGTGGACGGATCCCTTTTTCCCTTTCATTGGTCCCTGGAGGGCTTCGTATATTGAGGCATTTTTATTACTCCAGTATTTGGTCAGTTGTATAAGGCTAATTTTGTGCATTTACTGGAAAAGATAAGGCAGGACCTCCAGCGATGGGGAGATCTCCCAATTTCCTGGCTGGGTAGAATAGCACTAATTAAAATGAATGTTCTGCCCCGTCTCCTATATCCTATGAGAATGCTCCCGGTGATGCTGGCGAGGATGGCTCTACGTAAATTATATGGCTGGCTGGGTTCCTTTATCTGGAATCATAGACGGCCCCTCATTAAGCTGAAGAAGCTACAGCTTCCACAGGCAAGGGGAGGACTGGACTTCCCAGACTTTAGGAAATATCAGTTAAGTTCCCTATTAAGTTACATAGCTGATTGGGTCTTGTCTGATCCACAATCAATCTGGCTGGACATCGAGGCCTCTCAAGTAAAATACCCACTTATTAACCTCTTATTTTCAGACAAGAGGAAAATCATTACAGATCACTGTAAAAACCCCATAATACTAAACACAATTAAGGCTTGGAATATAATGCGGCAAAATGAGGGTAATTTACATAAAACATCCCCCTATGCACCGATAGTAGGAGCATGGGGATTCCAACCGGGGTCTACAGATGCCACTTTTAAACTCTGGAGATCCAGGGGTATCTCATGTTTAGGGGACCTATTTAAAGATGGGGTCCTGATGTCTTTTGAACAGCTGCGTCAGAAATTCGGATGACCTAATGGAGACCTCTTTCGATACTTCCAAATTCGAGATTATATACAGAAGAAGACTACGTTATTAGATAGTCTTTATAAATCAGATAGAGAATGTAATGTCCTACGACCAGTGGGGGTATCCTCTGTCAGTACTATTTATCATTTACTATATGATGAAGTATCGGGAGATATGGACAATCTGCTTAAAACATGGGATCAGGATTTGGCACTAGAAATCTCGACAAAAATGTGGAATGATATTTGGGAAAATGCTAGAAGAATTACTATCTGTAACAGAACCCAGGCTATCCAGCTGAAGATACTTCATAGGGCCCACATAGCACCGGTTCGATTGGCAAAATTTAAGGCAGGAGCATCTCCAATGTGTCCCAAATGCAAAATAGAGGTGGGCACTCGTGTACATTGCCTATGGACTTGTCATAAGATCCGTAGATATTGGACTAAAGTAGCAAGTACCCTGACAGAAATTTTAGGAACGGAAATTAGAGTGGACCCTATATCTCTCCTTTTGGGCTTTTGAACTTTCTCTCCCTGGACATGTACGGGAAGAGACTATTTTCTATTCTCTCTTTCTGTGCAAGGAAAAATATTTTGGTGAACTGGGTGGCTGAGGGCCCCCCTGGACTTTCAAATTGACACAGATTAATCATGGAATGTATTCCCCTTGACTTCCTTACAAATATGGTGCACCAAAAGACCGCATTATTTTATAAAATATGGCAGCCCTTTTTGAATTACATAAATACAGATATTTCGGCTATCCTAACAAGGGCTTTTATTTAATGGAGATTACAAACCTGGCTGCTCCGGGGGCCCTTAGGAGGGGAATCCCGCACGAATACGGGTTTTATTACATTTGATGTTAACATATTCCGAGCATGTAAGAGACTTAAGTATACACTCTGGTTAGTTGTAGGTTAGATTAGTAGAAAGTTGAGTTTTGTTTTTTTCTATTTCAGTATTTTTTTTCTTTGTTAAATTTTGACTATTGTATATTTGATTTAATTGTATATCAATGTTCGTATTTGAGAGTTGTTTATTTTTGTAAATTTGTAAAAATGTTAAATTTCTAATAAAAATATCTTAAAAAAAAAGAAATGACTGGTGGGAAACATTGTGTGTGGCGAATGGTACATCTGTGAAACTTCTTGGGTTAAAACAAAGGTCTTTAGTGGGATATGGGCCAAATGCTAGCAAATGGCACTAGGTTAATTTCAGGTATCTGGTCGACACTGACGAATCAGACTGAAGGGTCTGTTTCCATGCTATACATCTCTATCATTTTATGACTCTATGAGTACATATTTGAATTGGCATTGAGGGATATGGATTACACTTCTAGAAATATTTGAGGGATGAAGTTGATGCTTGAGCACAAGTACAATTGGGAGCCAACAGAACAATTGAAAAAAGCAGTAACAAAAACAGAAATTGCTGGGAAAACTCAGCAGAACCGAGGAAGGGTCACTGAAACATCAACTCTGATTTCTCTCCACAGATGCTGCCAGACTAGGTGAGCTTTTCCAGCAATTTCTGTTTTTGTTATTGCTTTTTTCAATTGTTCTGCTCGCTCCCTATTGTACTTGTGTGCTCAACAATCAATCTCATCCCTCATATTTCTAGAAGTGTAATCTCTATCCCTCATTGGCAATTCAAACATGTTCTCATAGAATCATAGAGATGCACAGCATGGAAGCAGACCCTTCAGTCCAATTCATCCATGCTGACCAAATACCAAACTTAATTTGTACCATTTGCTAGCATTTGGCCGATACTCCACTAAAACATTTTTATTCATGTAAGTGTCCAGATGCCTTTTTACAGTTTGTAATTGGACCAGTTGGAAATCAAACTAAAACAGAAACTGCTGGAAAAGCTCAGCAGAATTGAGGAAGGGTCACTGGACCTGAAGCATCAACTTTGATTTCTCTCCACAGATGCTGCCAGACCTGCTGAGCTTTTCCATCAATTTCTCTTTTTGTTTGATTTCCAGCATCTGCAGTTCTTTCAGTTTTGAAAAAAGGGAGTGTTATGTTGGCTGTATAAAAACTGCTTAGCATACAGAAGTAGAGAGGTTATGATAAATTTGTATAAAATTATAATAAAAACATTTTAGAGTCATAGAGATGTACAGCATGGAAACAGACCCTTCGGTCCAACCCATCCATGCCGACCAGATATCCCAAACTAATCTAGTCCCACCTGCCAGCACCCGGCCCATATCCCTCCAAACCCTTCCTATTCACATACCCATCCAGATGCCTTTTAAATGTTGCAATTGTACCAGCCTCCATCACATCCTCTGGCAGCTCATTCCATACACATACCACCTTCTGCGTGAAAAAGTTGCCCCATAGGTCTCTTTTATATCTTTCCCCTCTCACCCTAAACCAATGCCCTCTAGTTCTGGACTCCCTGACTCCAGGGAAAAGACTTTGTCTATTTATCCTATCCATGCCCCTCATAATTTTGTAAACCTCCATAAGGTCACTCCTCAGCCTCCGACACTCCAGGGAAAACAGTCCCAGACTTTCAGCCTCTCCTTGTAGCTCAAAGCCTCCAACCCTGGCAACATCCTTGTAAATCTTTTCTGAACCCTTTCAAGATTCACTACATCTTTCTGATAGGAAGGAGACCAGAATTGCACGCAATATTCCAACAGTGGTCTAACCAATGTCCTGTACAGCTGCCACATGACCTCGCAACTCCTCTACTCAATACTCTGACCAATAAAGGAAAGCATACCAAACGCCTTTTTCACTATCCTATCTACCTGCGACTCCACTTTCAAGGAGCTATGAACCTGCACTCCAAGGTCTCTTTGTTCAGCAACACTCCCTAGGACCCTGCCATTAAGTATATAAGTCCTGCTAAGATTTGCTTTCATAAAATGCAGCACCTCACATTTATCTGAATTAAACTCCATCTGCCACTTCTCAGCCCATTGGCCCATCTGGTCAAGATTCTGAGGTAATCCTCTTTGGTGTCCACTACACCTCCAATTTTGGTCTCATCTGCATACTTACTAACTGTACCTCTTATGCTCGCATCCAAATCATTTATGTAAATGACAAAAAGTAGAGGACACAGCACCGATCCTTGTGGCACTCCACTGGTCACAGGCCTCCAGTCTGAAAAACAACCCTCCACTACCACCCTCTGTCTTCTACCTTTGAGCCAGTTCTGTATCCAAATGGCTAGTTCTCCCTGTATTCCATGAGATCTAACCTTGCTAATCAGTCTCCCATGGGGAACCTGGTCAAACGCCTTCCTGAAGTCCATATAGATCACATCTACTGCTCTGCCCTCATCAATCCTCTTTGTTACTTCTTCAAAAAACTCAATCAAGTTTGTGAGACACGATTTCCCACGCACAAAGCCATGTTGACTATCCTTAATCAGTCCTTGCCTTTCCAAATACATGAACATCCTGTCCCTCAGGATTCCCTACAACAACTTGCCCACCACCGAGGTCAGGATCACCAGTCTATAGTTCCCTGGTTTGTCTTTACCACCCTTCTTAAACAGTGGCACCAAGTTTGCCAACCTCCAGTCTTCCGGCACCTCACCTGTGACTATCTCAGCAAGAGGCCCAGCAATCACTTCTCAACTTCTCACAGAGATCTTGGGTACACCTGATCAGGTTCTAGGTATTTATCCACCTTTAACCGTTTCAAGACATCCAGCATCCTCTGCAATCTGGACATTTTGAGTCATGTCAGCATGCCATAAGAAACCCTGTTTGGTTCACTGGCATCACTGATGCCCCTAAATGAGAAGCTGATAGTTTTAAGTTCTGCTCTAGGGATTTGAGTACATAATCTCAGCTGACACTTCAGTGCAGCACTTGGGGAGTGCTGAATTTTGCATGAGATGCAAACCTAAGATACTCTGTATCACCTCAAGTGAATACAAAAAAAACTCTGATACTATTCAAGGAAGAACAGGAAGGTTATTTGCTTTATCCATTTATCCTTTAGGTAATATCACCAAAAACAGGTTGTATGTCACTTACCTCATTGATATTTGTGACATTTTGCTATACATGAATCAGTTGCCATGTTTCCCTGCTTTACAACAATGACCGCTGAAATATTACTTTATTGTTGAAAAAGGATTTCGATGTCCTGGGTGAGTTTTAGAAGAGAAAATAATATTATAAAAGGAGCAGAGGAAATTGAAGATAAGTGGTAGTAATTATATGCACAGCCTTTCCTTTGTGTATATTCAAATAAGTTTTTTTATTCTTTCATTGGAGGTGTGTGTTGCTCACAAGATCAACATTTGTTGTCCATCCTTAATTGTTCCTGAGTGTTGAGTCACAACCTTGATTTGCTGCAGCCCTGCAGCCCATCTTAAAGATGAAGTGAAAACAGCACACTTAAAGAAGAGAAAAAGTCAGAGATGGAGGAAATGTCCAAGCACATAAAGAAGGAATCAATGTAACTTTTTTAAAAACAGGCTAATGCAGTAAAATTACATTGTACTGTAAATGCATCCTCACCTTTAAAAGAAAAATAAGGATGAAACCTTAAGAAATTTTGATTTCTACATTTTTTTCATATATTTTTAATTTCAGGTACTGCACTTTATAAATATTTGTCTGGGCCTTTGGTGAGCAAAGAGTTAACTAATGGGCTGTGAGGAGCATTTTATTGATTAGGTTAGGCATAAGAATATCATATGATGACTAAGAATAGCTTGTTGTCTGAATCTAGACATTGTAGAATATGTCGAATGTTAGAACAATTCAGGAATTGAACAGAAAAGAGAACAGTTTAAAATGAGTAAGTCTGTTTGTAAAATGAATAGTTTAACAATAAGAGAAAATAGAAGGATGGTTGAATGGTTATGCTGGCTGCTTGTTTCTGATTTGTATTGTTAAAAGATTCCAACATGTAAAGGACAATGTTAGCTTTTTAAGGTGTCTGCACCCTAACCTTTCTGTTATAATGTAGGAGATGGCTGTGATAATAGTTTGCTGACATTATCATGAATAGTTAATTGACTATCTAATCATGTGAATAAGAGAAGGACAAGTTGCACAATCTTTGAGAAATGAAGGAAACAGAACAAAAAAGTATGTGCTGAGGCTACAGCGGAAATTAAGCTGGTTTTCAGTATATTTACTTCAGAAATTTTAAATAACTTTGTTCTCGACCAAGAACATTTGCCTACAACCAACAAAAACTTAAATTGCAACATATTGATTTTAAACTATTTCATCTCTCAGTAAGTACACTCTTTAGTTGTGTTCACATAATTTTCACACTCCTGCATAGCTGCAGAAGAATAGCACAGGTGTGTTTTAAATGAATTAAGTAAGTTACACTGAAAGTATGCACAATTTGTCTGGTGATCATAAAAATTAACACATTTAATTATATTTGTATTTGTTAGGATATAGTATTAGCATGTAGCCGATGAGGTAACTCAATTGAAGGGAAGACTCATGCATCTGAATCTGTCTAGCGAGACCCAAACATAAATATAGTTAAATAGCAGTTCTTAAGAAGTCAAAGATCAGCAAAGCGGCCTTTGTGTAGAGCTGCAGAAAATGGGGGAGATACTAAATGAGTATTTTGCATCAGTATTTACTGTGGAAAAGGATATGGAATATATAGACTGTAGGGAAATAGATGGTGACATCTTGCAAAATGTCTATATTACAGAGGAGGAAGTGCTGGACGCCTTGAAACAGGTAAAGGTGGATAAATCCCCAGGACCTGATCAGGTGTACCGAGAACTCTGTGGGAAGCTAGAGAAGTGGTTGCTGGGCCTCTTGCTGAGATATTTGTGTCATCAATGGTCACAGGTGAGGTGCTGGAAGACTGGAGTTTGGCTAACGTGGTGCCACTGTTTAAGAAGGAAATGAGGACTGCAGATGCTGGAGATCAGAGCTGAAAAATGTGTTGCTGGAAAAGCGCAGCAGGTCAGGCAGCATCCAAGGAGCAGGAGAATCGACGTTTCAGGCATAAGCACTGAAGAAGGGTTTATGCCCGAAAAGTTGATTCTCCTGCTCCTTGGATGCTGCCTGACCTGCTGCGCTTTTCCAGCAACACATTTTTCAGCCTTTGTTTAAGAAGGGTGGTAAGGACAAGCCAGAGAATATAGACCAGTGAGCCTGGCGTCGGTGGTGGGCAAGTTACTGGAGGGAATCCTGAGGGACAGGATGTACATGCATTTGGAAAGGCAAGGACTGATTAGGGATAGTTAACATGGCTTTTGGCGTGGGAAAACATGTCTCACAAACTTGATTGAGTTTTTTTGAAGAAGTAACAAAGAAGATTGATGAGGGCAGAGCGGTAGACATGATCTATATGGACTTCAGTAAGGTGTTCAACAAGGTTCCACATGGGAGACTGGTTAGCAAGGTTAGATCTCATGGAATACAGGGAGAACTAGCCATTTGGATACAGAACTGGCTCAAAGGTAGAAAACAGAGGGTGGTGGTGAAGGGTTGTTTTTCAGACTGGAGCCCGGTGACCAGTAGAGTGCCACAAGGATTGTTGCTGGGTCCTCTACTTTTTGTCATTTATATAAATGGTTTGGATGCGAGCATGAGAGGTACAGTTAGTAAGTTTGCAGATGACACAAAAATTGGAAGTGTAGTGAATTGCAAAGAGGGTTACCTCAGATTACAAAAGGATCTGGACCAGATGGGCCAATGGGCTGAAAGTGGCAGATGGAGTTTAATTCAGATAAATGGGAAATCAAATCTGAGCAGGACTTATACACTTAATAGTAAGGTCGTAGGGAGTGTCGCTGAACAAAGAGACCTTGGAGTGCAGGTTCATAGCTCCTTGAAAGTGGAGTTGCAGGTAGATAGGATAGTGAAGGCGGCATTTGGTATGCTTTATTGGTCAAGAGTATCGAATACAGGAGTTGGGAGGTCATGTTGCGGCTATACAGGACATTGGTTAGGCCACTGTTGGAATATTGCGTGCAATTCTGGTCTCCTTCCTATCAGAAAGATGTTGTGAAACTTGAAAGGGTTCAGTAAAGATTTACAAAGATGTTGCCAGGGTTGGAGGATTTGAACTACAGGGAGAGGCTGAAAGGCTGGGGCTGTTTTCCCTGGAACGTCGGAGGCTGAGGAGTGACCTTGTAGAGGTTTACAAAATTATGAGGGACATGGTTAGGGTAAATAGGCAAAGTCTTTTCGCTGGGGTTGGGGAGTCCAGAACTAGAGGGCATAGGTTTTGGGTGAGCGGGGAAAGATATAAAAGAGACCTATGGGGCAACCTTTTCACACAGAGGGTGGTACGTGGATGGAATGAGCTGCCAGAGGAAGTGGTGGAGGCTGGTACAATTGCAATATTTACGAGGCATTTGGATGGGTACATGAATAGGAAAGGTTTGGAGGGATATGGACCGGGTGCTGACAGTTGGGACTAGATTGGGTTGGGATATCTAGTCTGCATGGACTGGTTGGACCAAAGGGTCTGTTTCCATGCTGTACATCTCTATGACTTTATGACTAAGTCCAGTTCTGGACTGGAAATGTTAGCTGAGCTTTCGTTCCACAAATGTTGCCAGATCTGCTTAATTTCCCCAGCAATTTCTGTTTTTTTTTGTTACCAGTACAGTTATCTGGTCCATCATTAAACTAATACAGAATGTTAGCTTAAAAATCAAAAGTTGTTTTATAAAACTGTACAGTTTTTTTGGCTTTCCCACCCAAGATTAGTTCACAAAAACAGAGAAGTAAAAAATGCACACAAGAAAACCATAAATGACAGTTCAAAATGCCAGTTTGTTGCCCCACCTAGAAGTAGTAGTAATTTTTCAACCACAGCTATCATAATTTTAGTGGAATATATTTGCAAATAAGCCTTGCTGGCTAAACCAGTTAATTTTATAGGTGCTATATACAGCACCTATGGTAAACTGTTGGAGGAAGTGAACATTCAATGTTAGTAACTGAATGCCAATCAAATGGGTTGCATTTTATTTGAATAGTGTGCATTCATCCAGGCAAGGGTCAAGCATTCCATTATAGTCCTGACTTTCACCTTGTCAGCCTTTGAAGTGAAATATGGGGTTACATCAGCTAACCTTTTGGCCATTGATGACTTGTAAGATGTTGATGATGGGGATAATAGATGGTTTTGCCTTGCAAATATTTCTTGCCATGTATTAGCCCACACCTGAATATTGTGCAATCTTTGCTGCATGCATGCACAGGTTGTTTCATTATCAGAGAAGATATGAATTAAGGTGACAATAACAAGAAAATAACTAACTATCTCCCACTTCTGACTTTGTGCAGGAAAGGCTCTTATTGTGGCATTTGGGTGTTAGCTATAGTCCTGAAACAACCCTTCAACAATGTCTTGGAATTGAGATAAGGTGCCTTTTAAAAACCATAACCATCTTTATTTGTGCTGATATGGATCCTGATATGGATCCAGCTAGTAGAGAGTTTTCTTTCAATTTCTATTGAGTTAACTTCTGCTGAGACTCCTTGAAAAGTAAAATATAGATTCAGGTATCAATGTTTGCAGGAAAATAAATATAATTGGAATAATAATTGAGCAGGTGCACCCCAAACAGAATGACAAAAGGCCAAGCCAGGGAGTGAGTGATGCAAACAAAAATGAAGCCTAGACAACATAATCAGAAGGATAATACGAAGCCTTTTATGGACATGAACAATGTATGACATACGTATTGTAGGAAATAAGAGACATCTGATTAACATATGATTATAATTTGATCAATTGGAAATTGAATATATGAATTAAAGACTATATGAGGTCAGAACTTGTGGGTTTTTGCCAGAGCTAGTCTTAGAATGTTCAAGGCTGAACCTCTGTGTACATGTGAAAAAACCATAACGTCCTGTACCGAGGTTTCCTGATGGTTGATAAGTTGAACAACAAAAGTCCTTGGAGTCACTCAATTCAAAAACTGTTTTGATCAAGACCATTCAATCTTAACTCAACTCTGAACGTTATCACTTTTGACTAAAGACTGTAACGTGTTGTAAAGTTGATTACTCCTACCAGAACCAGTGTTAGTGAGCAAGTCAGTAAAAGTGGAATGAAATTTCCAGAATTTAGTAAATACCTACCTGGTTCACTAATATTCAAAGAGAAAGAAACCTGCTATCCTCATCTAGTTTGACAGAGGCGAGGCCTCTCCTGGAACACTGTGTCCTGTCCGGTCACCCAATTATAGAAATGATATTATTAAGCTGGAGAGAGTTCAGAAAATATTTACTGGGATGTTGCTGGGTATGGAAGATTTGACCAACAAAGAAAAGCTGGATAGGCTGGGACTTTTTTCACTGGAGCATAAGAGGTTGAGAGGTGACGCCATAGAAGTTTATAATGATGTATAAATAGGGTTAATGGAAGTTGTCTTTTGCCTAGGATGGGGATATTTCCAGACTAGGGGACACATTTTTAAGGTGAGAGGAGAGAGATTTAAAAAAAGATGTGAGGCAATTTTTTTTTCACACAGAGGATGGTATGCACGTGGAATGAAATTCCCGAGGAAGTGGTGGACATAAGTACAATTACAATGTTTAAAAGACGTTTGGGTACACGAATAAGAAAGGTTTGGAGTGACATGGGCCAGGAGCAGGCAGGTGGAACTAGTTTAGTTTGGGATGATGTTTGGCATGGACTGGTTGGACCAAAGTGTCTGTTTCCATGCTGTAGGCCTATTGGGTCTGGAGGCACACATAATGTGGTTCACTCTGAAATTGCCAGCCACTAAGTTGTAACAATGCTATAATGATAAACTATAATAAACATAAAATCAGATGGACCACTTAGCATCAATTTCGACACTAGGTTTAAACATGGCAAAGGTACATCTAGCCATGCATTCTCAAAAGTCAGGAGTAGGCAGTTGGGATTGGTGCCAAAATTCAGAGCTGTCCCACAGACTAGTCAAACAACTGCCTAATATGAGTATACTTAATCTTCTATATCCTAAATTCCACTATCAACATCTCTTGGTACATCTGTTCCTCTAGCAGGACAAAATTGCATTCGTAGCAGTGATATAGAATTAACATGGTGGGGTTCTGGGATCCTCAATCATTGCCTAGGCACTATGAAATCTCATGAAGACTACATGGCACGTGGTCAAGCATAACCAAAGAATTATCATGCTGATTGTCACTTTTCCTCATTTGACGACTGATTGCTCCTTCATGTGGCTACCACAGAAGAAAAACTGAGCAAGAGCACAGAATGCCCAACAATAAGAGTGGCTCGAAGCATCACTACTGGCCAAGACTTGAAAATCATATTTTAGACTGTCAGATGGCAGGTTGTGAGTGAAACTGAGTGTAAAACTTACTTGATGTGATCCTAACAATTCATGTTATTATTTCACAGGGATGACCATCTTGATCTATCTTGACACTGTACGCATGCTAAAAAGAAAGATTTGAGAGATCTGGCATCCATGAAATGCTGGCAACAGCACTGGAATTATAATTTGTGACCTAGCACATTCATCACTCTATTATCAGGCCAGGAGATCAACCCTGATACAAGAAAAATATAGACGACCATACCAGAAATAGCATTAAATGTGATGATTTTTTTTTTAAGATTACTTACAGTGTGGAAACAGGCCCTTCGGCCCAACACACCACACCGACCCGCCGAAGCTCAATCCACCCATACCCCTACATTTACCCCTTACCTAACACTACGGGCAATTTAGCATGGCCAATTCACCTGACCCGCACATCTTTGGACTGTGGGAGGAAACCGGAGCACCCGGAGGAAACCCACGCAGACACGGGGGAGAACATGCAAACTCCACACAGTCAGTCGCCTGAGTCGGGAATTGAACCCAGGTCTCAGGCGCTGTGAGGCAGCAGTGCTAACCACTGTGCCACCGGGCCGCCCTGTGCTTAAATGTGAGATGCCATCCTGGTGAAACTACAACCCAAGACTAAATGCATGTTAAAATGGAAACAGCACGCAATAAATGAAGTTAAATGATCCCAAACTAATTGGATCAGGTCTCAGTTTTAGTGTCCTTCCACATCCACCATTGTTAATGGTGGTGAATAATTCAATGACTAATCAGAGGTGAAGGTTCCATTTTTGATCATCTCCAGCCTCAACGATGGCTGAGCACTGTACTTAAAAGGCAGTGCTAAAGTTCTTGCATTATTCTTCAATTACATTTGAAGTAGATGATCTATCTTGACATTTTGTTAAGGTTTCCATTATCAGAGATACCAATGTTTAATACAATTAGCCTATAAATAGCTGAGTGCACAGATTTCAACAAAGAGTATTGGGTCAACAATGTTCTGGGCTGTTTTGCTGAAGCTCCTGAAAACACACCTAGTGGAGCTGTTTCAGTATAGCTACAAAACTGGTCAAGAAAATTAACAATATCCAGATATGGCTTTTCCTTATGAAAAGCGGAATAAAAATCTGCTGTTTAAGCACTGGAAGGGTTAATATTTAATTGAATACAATAAGCACGAACCACTGTGATGATGTCATGATGACTTGTTGGGAGAGAAGAGAAAACCTCCATTACTGCAGAATAAAACTCTTTGAATAACTACTAATGACATGAACAGAAACAGTCAAATCAGATCAGCCCCTCTATCCCTGTATTTGCAAAACAAAAACATTACCAAATGACCATCAAAATTGACTCCAATAGTTCTTAACCAGATTGAGTGAATAACACTACTACCAGACACTAGGTTTATAGCTTAAACAAATTTAACAATTTATTAATAGTACAGTAGTTTTAGCAAAGTTAAACTACAAGGTCATTTAGAGTCATAGAGATGCACAGTATGCAAACAGACCCTTTGGTCCAACTAGTCCATGCTAACCAGATATCCTAAATTAATTTAGACCCATTTGCCAATACTTGACCCATATCACTGTAAAGCCTTCCTATTCATATACCCATCCAGATGCCTTTTAAATGTTCTAATTGTACCAGCCTACACCACTTCCTCTAGCAGTTCATTCCAAAAACACACCACCCTTTGCATGAAAATGTTGCCCCTTAGGTCCGTTTTAAATCTTTCCCTTCTCACCCTAAACCTATGCCTACTAGTTCTAGACTCCCTCACCCCAGGGAAAAGACCTTGTCTATTTATTCCAACCATGCCACTGATGATTTTAGAAACCTCTAGAAGGTCATTTATTTAATGTACATGTTTTAAACCCAATCTCCTTTGATGAGAGTCATAGAGCTGTACAGCATGGATACAGACTCTTTGGTCCAACTCCTCCACGCCAACCAGCCTCTCCCTCACTTAAACCCTCCAACCCTGGCAACACACTTGTAAATCTTTTATGAACCCTATCAAGTTTTGTAACATTCTTCCTACAGCAGAGGGACCAGAATTACATGGAGTATTATAAAAGTGGTCGAACCAATGTCCTGTACAGCTGCAACATGACTTCCCAACTCCTCTATTCAATGCACTGACTAATAAAGGCAAGCATAATAAATGTCTTCTTCACTATCTTGTCTATCTGGGATTCCACTTTCAAGGAACAATGAGCCTTCACTCCATAGTCTCTTTGATCAGCAACACTCCCTCAGACCTTCCCATTAAGTGTAAACGTCCTGCCCTGATTTGCCTTTCCAAAATGCAGCAGCTCACATTTATCTAAATTAAAATCTGTGGCCCATCTGATTAAGATCACATTGTATTCTGAGATAACCTTCGCTGTCCACTGTACCTCCAAATTTGGTGTCATCTACAAACTTACTAACCATACCTCCTTTGTTCATATCCAAATCATTTATATAAATGATTGTAGCCCCAATCTCTCAAAGTCAGACATATTAGCAGATATAGTCAAGGAATAAATCAAAGAAAAATAAATAGCCAGTTCACCTACTTTGATAGAGATCTCACGGAATCCCTAGTGTGGAAACAGACTATTCAGCCCAACAAGCCCACACAGACTGTCCGAAGAGCACCCCACCCAGACCCATTCCCCATCTTTTTCCAGTAACCCTGCATTTCCCGTGGCAAACACACCTAACCCACACAATCCTGAACACTATGGCAATTTAGCATAGCCAATCTACCTAGCCTGCATATCTTTGGAATGTGGGAGGAAGCTAGAGTATCTAGCAGAAACCCACACAGACATGGTGAGAATGTACAAACTCCAAACAGACAACTGATGGTGGAATCGAACCTAGATTGCCAGTGCTGTAAGACAGCAATGCTAACCGCTGAGCCACTGTGTCACCATACGAAATTAGTAAGCTAAGAGGGGCAAACTATCATAAAGAGGATGTGACTGACATTTGAAGGAACAAATCAGGAAACAGAATGAATTTATATGAGCAAGAAAACCATTACTTTTAAAGAAACCAATTACGAATTGGGAATGTACAGTTTAGCTGACCTGAGATTGATTATGTACTCTCTATGCATTGATAAGCCAATTAGATTTCAGAATGCATCTGATGGGAGTAGTGCTAACAAGTGTTAATAGTGACCGTTCCTAGAAGTTCAACGTAAAGAAAAAGGTAGAAATTAGGACAATGTTAGTCAACAGGAGAAATAAGAGGTTTGTGTCAAGTCAACCAGTAGCACAAGCAGTGTGAATGGAAAATCATTGCTTTTATTGAGTATACATTATTTTCTGTTTATTATGATAAAACTTATAAAAATATACTTGTAGCAGGAATGGATTTTATAAATAATCACAACAGGTTTTGGAAAGGCAGTTTCAACTCAGTCTTTATTTGTAAGTGATTTAGGTCTAATAAATAAACTTAAAGTCAACCCCAAAATCTTATTAATTCATGATGAATAATTAGGAGATGTTTCGTTATACAATAGTCACTATGAAAATAATTCATCATCTTTAAACCACTTTAAAACATCTTGAGGTTGTGAACAGCACTATGTAAATGCATTTAGTTTTTTTTGTTATTTGTTTCTTCTTTCTTTTGGCAGATACACGAAAGGGAAGAAATAATATACTGAAAGAGGATACAATAAATGGAGGTAGGTAGACCCATAAGAAGCATCAACGTTTGGTCTCGATTTCATCAATTCATAGACTATCTTTTGACTATGTGACACAAAGAATATTTTCACTTGAGAAAATTCATACCAAGCTCGGAAAACAAACAGAAACATTTTCAGTTTCTATTTTTTATCATGACTTGAGATACTGGTGTTGTTCCTTCAGAGAGAGGTTAACAAGATTATTGAAGTGTTTTTTTTCTAATTCTGACAGACTTAGAGGCTGAATTGAGAATTCATATTCTCCCTGGTTGGGGAGTCTGACAAATCGTCAACTTAAACAGAGTAAGGAGAAATTTGTAGAGAACATGACTACTTTGCCACAGGAGGTGGCCCTGTTTCTGTTAAAACATATCATTGCATGTTTTAGCAAATAACGTAAACATTTGAAACAAGGATGCAAGATGAAAGAACCAAAGCAAACCTATGGGATTACTACTTCCTCTGCCAAAAAAAAGCTTTGACAAGTAGCTAAATAACCTTATGTCCTTTAAAACTGTTTTGATTTATTAATAGTTTTTCCTATACCGTCTTTGTACAAAATATTTCTTCCAATTCTCTTTTTCTGCCAACAGATCATCTTGTTCTCCTCACAGGAGAGAACGTTTGAAGAACTTGACTTGTGGCTGCATGAGAAGAAGGAAATAGCCAATATGGAAGAATCAAATTGACTGAATCAAACCAATATTTAGGACATACTTGTCATAAAGATTCAATCTAAATATTATGAATATAACTAGTAGCAAAAACACATCAATAAACTCATATTTTAACAGTTGAAACTTATAATCATGGAAATTTTAAGGTAACAGTGAACATTTGTTATTAATGAGAATGAAACTTGTTTTTAAACTCAGTTGTGAAGCTTTGGAATTCCCTTCCTTAAACAGGAGTGGATGCAGAAACTTTAAATATTTTAAAGATAGAGGTAGATAGATTCTTCATTACTAAGGATGAAAGTGTAACTGGGATTTGTAGGTCTTTGGAAAGGAGGTTAAACTCAGATCGGGCATTATATTAGTGAATGGTGGAGCAGGCTCAAAAAGCCAAGTGGCCCATTCTTGTTTCTTCTGTATCTGTTTGTACATAAAATGCTGGGGTTGTTTAGATTAGATTAGATTACTTACAGTGTGGAAACAGGCCCTTCGGCTGAACAAGTCCACACCGACCCGCCGAAGCGCAACCCACCCATACCCCTACATTTGCTCCTTACCTACAGGCAATTTAGCATGGCCAATTCACCTAACCCACACATCTTTGGACTGTGGGAGGAAACCGGAGCACACGGAGGAAACCCACACAGACACGGGGAGAACGTGCAAACTCCATACAGTCAGTCGCCTGAGTCGGGAAATGAACCCAGGTCTCTGGCGCTGTGAGGCAGCAGTGCTAACCACTGTGCCGCTCACAAGTTGTTTTCACTTTGAAAAATTTTGATACCCTTATTCACAGAGAGATGTCATTTCATTGGAGACAGATCAGAGAAGATTCACTGGGATGATCCCCAATATGCACACTATCAGCATTCTGCAGAGCCCATTCCCTCTACGACTCCCTCGTTAAGTCCATGGCCACCACCAACCCACCCACCACTCCTGGCAGCTTCCTTTGTCACCGCAAGAGGTGTCAAACCTGCACCCACACCTAACCCCTCACCTCCATCTAAGGCCCCAAAGGATCCTTCCACACCCAGCAGAGATTTACCTGTACTTCCACACATAATCTTCTGTGTCCATTGCTCTCGATGTGGTCTCCTCTACATTGGGGAGACAGGACACTAACTCGCAGAACATTTCAGAGAAGATCTCTGGGACACATGTACTGAACAACCCCAAGGCCCTGAGGCTGACCACTTCAACTCCCGTTCCTACTCTGCCAAGGATCCGAAAGACCTGGGCCTTCTCCACCGCCAAATCCTAGCCACCCAACGCCTGGAGGAAGAACGCCTTATCTTTCACGTTGGGACCCTCCAACCAATCAATGTCAATTTCACCAGTTTCCTCATCTCCCCTCCCTTTACCTCATTCCAGATCCAACCCTCCAACTTGGCACCGCCCTCTTGAACTGTCCTACCTGTCCATCTTCCTTCCCACCTATTTGCTGCACCCTCTACTCCAACCAATCTTCCTATCGTCTTTCCAGCTGCCTCCCCACCCCCCCACCTCCCCATTCCCCCAACCTACCCCCACCCCCCTTATTTCTCAGCCCCCTCCCCCACCCACATTCCTGATGAAGGGGTTATGTCCGATTCTTTAATAGAATCTCTACAGTGTGGAAACAGGCCATTTGGCCCAACAAGTCCACACCGACCCTTCAAGCAGTATCAAACCCAGACCCATTGCCCTGCGTTATTACTTTACTTTACATTTCCCCTGATCACTTCACCTAACCTACACATCCCTGAACACTATGGACAATTTAGCATGGCCAATTCACCTAACCTGCGCATCTTTGGACTGCGGGAAGACACCAGAGCATCCGGAAGAAACCCACACAGACATGGGGAGAATGTGCAAACTCCACACAGACAGTCGCCCAAGGTTGGAATGAATTCTCCTGCTCCTCAGATTCTGCCTGACCTGGAATCTAGGAATTCCCTGGCTGTTCTCTGTACAGAGGAATGGCACTCATCCACAGATTCAATCAATAAGCACATCAACCTGGACCCAATATACCGATCACTGCAGCGGACAGCTGGAACTGACAACCCGAAGCGGCAGATTCAAACCACTACAAATGCCAGAGGAAAGATCACAGAAGTGCTTCACAGGAGGCTCCCAAGCACTGAGGATGTCACCTAGACAGGGGACGAAACGTCTGCAACACAAATTCCCAGCTCAGCGAACAGAACCACAACAACGAGCACCCGAGCTACAAATCTTCTCACAAACTTTGAACTATCAGACAAATAAGAGCATCTTGTAATTATAAAAACCAAAAGAACTTTCCAACTTGTGGTCTGGACTTTGATATTTGGAATTCTGTTTATTTATATTCTCCATAGTCTCTGTGTTAAATTGTGGATAGTGCCACACTAGAACAAATAGGTAGGTTTATATGTCTAGGAAAAATTATAATAATAGATGGAGGATGTGATGTAGAAGTTAAAGGAGGATAGAAACAGATGAAAAGTGATTTTGTGAAGCTGAAGGATTTGTTATCAACAAGAAAACAACCTTGTAACACGGGGAATATGTCATAAGTGCTCCATTCTGTCTACATTTCTGTATGCCTCAGCAAACTGGACAATAAGTAAAGATATTGAAGAAAATAGAGGTATTTGAAACCTGGATGTTAAGATATAAAGACCATAAGACAAATGAAGATATATTTGAATTTGCAAGATCAAGATGAATTCTACAAAAGACAAGGAAAATGTCAGCATTTGGATCAGAGCTGAGAAGTTACAGAGATCTCTTCTGAAGGGTAAAGTGGAACACAGCAGAAAATGGGGTCAACCTAATCATAGCTGGTTGTTGCATGCCAGAGTGGCTGCAGATGAGCTCCAGTGTATGTGAGAGGATGGCATAGACAGCTGAAGATGACATGCTATGACATGTCCTGGCAGAAGCTGTTACAAATACTGGCAGCAGAACTGTAAGGTATTAGGTTTGAGTCTGCATTGAGTCAGTTGATCTTGACTATGTTGATGGCGATTCAGCCAGAGCATCTATGGACTAGGGAAGAGGAATTATCCATAACTCTCACTTTCAATTGATGACGGATGAGTAAACTTAACGTTGAATAGAATATGGCAGCAATGTTTTAGACTTGCCAATATTTAGAGAAAGTTGAGAATGGGAAATGTCCTTTGGAATACTCCAGTCTAGAACTGCCTCAGAAATAAATGAGGAAACTACAGAGGTGGATAATGGGATGAAGAAGAAAGTACTGATCTTCATGACAGAAAGGATATTCAGATACATGGAATGTCAGTGTTGCTTTCTTGCTTAACCTCAGACAAAAGTTGGGAAAGGGATAACATTGACAGCAAAAGAAGCTTGTGACTGTTAGAGGGAATTAGACCAGTCAAACCTTCTGTCAGAGTAGGTTGTAAAAGGCAGTCTCTATTCAAGCATACCAATTCTATAAAGGAGAGACCTCAGAGTCAAGCTCCAAGACACTCTTTACAGCTTAAAATAACATATTTCTACATTTTTACATCACAATGGTTACATGCAACGTTGATATGAAATGAATGATATGTCAGTCCTTTATTGCAAAAGCAGGATGAAGCTGATTTTCTTGCAAGGTGCTGAGTCTTCTAATTTCAACAGGACATCCACTTGTGTTTTTGGAGGGCTTATACATGCCCACCATCTACTCCTCGCACCAATATCTTCTCTCATGATTAATGCTCGTGTGACTAGCTCAAGCTATACAGATGGTCTCTAAGTAACTGCTAACTGTATTGTGTGATGCTGATGACCTCTGATCTAGGAGTCATACAGCATGACCTTCTTGTCCAACACAAATCACAGCTGCTTCTTCAGTTAATTGCTAATTGTTCACTCTTATGGATATGCATTTAAACTGCCTGAACTATTTCCTTAAACAGATATTTCTTGCTGATGGCCCTACTCTCTATTGCTTGCCCTGGCTTATTTTCTCCTGTGCGCCATGTTCTTTAGTATTTTACTTATCTTATCATTTCTCCCCTTTTAAACTCTTCTATCCTCCTTACCCTTCTTCAGTGATCGAGGCCAAAGATGATTGCAACTATTTTCATAATATATAACTGTAGGAAATTGTAACTTATCCAATATTGAATATTAGACAACAGCATAACAAGACATCAGCATTTCTTGGAGGTTTACAGAGATGATAAAAGGGGAGAGTTGCCTGTTAACAGCACACATACAGAATCAGATCTCTGCCTTTGGAAGCTGTCAACAACAGAAGAATGCAGACTAGCAAGAGGAAGAGGCCAAGTTTCTGAGGCACTCCAAAGTTTTTGGTAGAAAGGTTGAAAAAAATAATAGTTGCTGGAATACTGTTGCTATGTGTGGATAGATAAGAATGGAACTAAATGAAGTCATACTGAGCTGGACAGTGGACGAATGGTTTTGGACAAGCATGGTGTGGTCAGTAATATCAAAAGGTTGCAGAGAACATGATAGGACAACACTACTTGTTGGCTGTGGAGGGGGCACAGTGTGTGGTAATGACAAATATGTTCAAGGGTTTTAGTTTGGAAAGTCAGGATCATTGTCCAGTCATTTCTGGACAGAACAGAATGAGGCACTTTAAATTAGACTTACTGATACCACTTCCAAAGGACGTTTAATGGAGAATGGTTCCAGTTGAAAACATAAAAAGGGAAGACCAATATTGACTGTTGACAAAAGCAGAAACACTGAAGCACCTTTGAATTTTAAAATGGCATTATTTATGCATATGTCCTGAGAGTGAGTACCCAAAATTACTGTTGGAAGATTTCAAAACCCATGATACTTTCTCAGTTATGCTTATTTCTTGACAGGTTCATTATTAAATCTGTGTGTTGTAAGGGCATGCCAGTTCACTATGCCATATCAGGACAGTTTATAACAAAGATTATAACCACCATCCCCTAAGTATAGGCAACTACCAGGCCTGCTTGATCCAGTAGGGTAGAGGAAAACCACTTCTTGTCCAGGTAGAACAGTGTTTTGTAGTGAACAAAATATAGATTATTTACATAGAACATAGAACAATACAGCACAGAACAGGCCCTTCGGCCCACGATGTTGTGCCCAACATTTGTCCTAGCTTAAGCACCTATCCATGTACCTATCCAATTGCCGCTTAAAGGTCACCAATGATTCTGACTCTGCCACTCCCACAGGCAGCGCATTCCATGCCCCCACCACTCTCTGGGTAAAGAACCTACCCCTGACATCCCCCTATACCTTCCACCCTTCATCTTATATTTGTGTCCCCTTGTAATACACTGTTGTACCCGGGGAAAAAGTCTCTGACTGTCTACTCTATCTATTCCCCTGATCATCATATAAACCTCTATCAAGTCACCCCTCATACATCGCCGTTCCAATGAGAAAAGGCCTAGCACTCTCAACCTATCCTCATACGACCCATTCTCCATTCCAGGCAACATCCTGGTAAATCTCCTCTGCACCCCCTCCAAAGCTTCCACATCTTTCCTAAAGTGAGGCGACCAGAATTGCACACAGTACTCCAAATGTGGCCTTACCAAGGTCCTGTACAGCTGCAACATCACCTCACGACTCTTGAATTCAATTCCTCTGCTAACGTTATCAACTAGTTACAGGTTACACCCATATGGCAGACATTGTTATGGAGATTTTGAAAAGAACCAAATGTTAATTCTTACTCCTTAAAGATCCTCAGTTGTTCTACCCTCAAGTCTACATCATCATATTTGCTGGTGCCTATAGCACTCCCCAGTATAAAGCTTATTGGACCAACTTGCAACAAAAATTTGAATTTACTGAATTGTGTAATTATGGAAATGTAAAACTGACATGAGTTAACATGAAACAACTGACTGTTTCCTTACACATTTTTGTATTGGGCATACAATCATGAATAAAATCAATTCTACAAAACAAAATCCATTCAACAAACACCTTTTTTAAAATACAAGTTTAAAATACAAGAGTGTCTTGCTCCTCAAAGGATCAGTGTGAACTCAATGGGCCAAATGGTTTGCTTCCACACTATCAGATTCTATGGCTCTAAGTTCAATTTATTTCCCCTCAACACAATTGAAACAAAAAGCTTCCCTGAACATAGCATTGCAAACAGAGTTACAGTTGGGCCAGGAGTAACTTTATTTTTTGCTTAAAATAGACTAAGTTTAAGATCCCAGGTATTTACCTAGAGAATAAAGCCACCATTCTTCCACAATATACATACAGGTTTTGACTAAACAAAAAAACTTTACAAGGTCAGGACAGTAAAACTATTCAACAATATATTTATACAACTTATTCTCTCCCACTGAAAATTAACATGAGGTAAATATAGATAATAGACAAACTGTGGTCAAACATCCCGCATAGCATGTCAAATAACAAATGCAATCAAGATAAATCCATGGCTGTATCACCAATCCCCCAATGGTTAGGGACACTGTGGGCCAACAAATCTCATTAAAACATTATCTCCTTTAAAAGACATCCCAATTATTCATATTTGAAGACCTAGCTTTGGAACTCAATCACAAGCCATTCTGTTGTGGACTGTCTTAAATGATTGCTAAAGTTCAGGTATCTCACCTACTCATTACCACAATTTCAACTTGTTCACAAACAGACGGCTTCAGTAAGTGACACTACCCCTAGGGGGTCTCTGAGCTCCAATATTTCTTAGCACCAAGCAACTACTGGTTGTGGGCTTATTTTGCTCCTACTCTCAGCTATTAACAAGCTTCTGACACTTTAATGAGCTTCCAGCTGTGCAAAGCCAACTCCACAATACATTAACGTCTGAAGGCTTCGTCTTTGGCTGCTTATCTAGTTCCAATTCAGAATCAGCAACCTTCCACCACCTTGTCAGCCACGTATAGATTCCACCAGCCCTTGACTACCTGGAACCTGCCATCAGCAACACTTCGGCTGCTTGAGACTACTTCGTTGCTTTAACACTTGCCCAGCTCCAATTGTAATTTTCTTCTCGCAAAAATACCTGAGATAAATTGAAACCAGAGCATCTTCTTAAAATCCACACAGCGCCATCATCTAACTTGCTCTGGATTATTCTCCACCTAAAGTCATATACAATATCGTTTTAACCTAATTCAGTAAATTTTACAATCATGCAAAGTTCATTAAATGCTTTTAATACAATTAACCTCTAACTTCCAAAAAAAAAATCCATTTGGATTATCTACGCGAACATTTCAAGCCCAACCTTTCAGCTCAACAAACCTACCAGCTGTTTTATGGTCCCATCTTTCTATCTGTTAAAATTGAATTACTAGACCTTCTAACCCAGAGACAGTCACACTACTACCACACCACAAAAGAGATGCAGAGACTCAACATCAAGGAAGTGACGATTATCGTAACCCGGTAGTAGTATCTCGGTGGTCCGGAAGGAATGGTGGACAGACGTCACAGAGAGGTGGCCATTTTCCAGGCTGTCAGCGGTTGGCTGTTTGGATCGCCCGGGTGTGGACGGGACGGAGCTTCCGATTTTACATCGTGTCTCGGTACAAAACAGGCCGGACTGGGCTTTGAGATGTTTTCCCTGTCCACGTTTCAGCCGCAGGTAAGAAGCTGGCCGTATTGATGAATACGTGTAGCTGACTAGCCGACATGTTGTGTGTGTGTGAGAAGCTGGGGCCCAGGTGTAATTTCACCTCACTCACTGGAACATTGTTAAACATTAACTACCCAATTCAAATCGCTCTCTGCCGATTTAGAAGGTGATGAAATTTCTTTCTTCTTCAGATTGAAACCTCTCTCGCCTCATCGTCGCCTCCCCTCTCCCATGCGTTACATTCGTTGCAATTCTTCTTTGTGTTTGTACATGGATGCAACCGATTAGCTTCCAGATGGCAACAGCAATTGCTGGAGAAACATCAGATCTGGCAGTTTCTGTAGAGAGAAAGCAGAGTCAATGCTTCGGCTCTAGCGACCCTCCTTTAGACGTGATGAATAGCTTCTCCCACAATTTGTTTTATATTTCCAGCATCGCCAGTCCTTTGTTACTTGTTTCGTTTCCAGATGAGTTCACTGGGAAACGCAAGTTTTTTTTTCTCTGTGAAAACAAGGATTCCAGAGAGAAAGAGGCAATGACCTACGAAACTTTGCTTTTATTTCAGACTTCCTTTGCCTCAGTTTGTTAGTTTTGATCTAGATTTCATATCAAATTTAATTTTAATTTCAAATGCAAAATAGTGTTGATGCATATTTAAGAATTCTGTTTTGTAAAGTACTAGTTCGCTACAATGACATGATCTTTGTCTGCATTAGTGCTGCTGGAAGAGCACAGCAGTTCAGGCAGCATCCGAGGAGCAGTAATATCGACGTTTCGGGCAGAGTTTATTCCTGATGAATAATTTATTCAATGAAAAGTTTATTCCTTTTGCCCAAAACATCAATTTTACTGCTCCTCGGATGCTGCTTGAACTGCTGTGCTCTTCCAGCACCACTAATCCAGTATCTGGTTTCCAGCATCTGCAGTCATTGTTTTTACCTGATCTTTTGTCTATTCATCTGGGCAGTCCCACACAACTGTGGCATCATGTGCATCAAAATATATGCACTTATCTTTTTCTCTCTCAAAATAATCATAAACACACAGAAACACTATAACAATTCAAGATCAATGAGAAGTAAAATCTGAAGAAAGTTCCTCTCCTAAAGTCATAAGTGACCAAAACTAGTCTAGAAGATAGCCCTTGTCATGATTATTGTTATATAATACTTATAACTTGACTTTGTACTAGGAATGTGATATGGGCCTGTGCTTGGAAAAATTGAAGATTATTGGAAAATATGCAAGGAGTTAACCGTGGATGTCTTGAAATTGTAAAGTTGGATGTGATGTATAAACTTGTAAAGATTCTGAAAACTGTCCAGCTCTCCATTTTATTTTGTCCTTCTAGGCCCTTAAAATTAAACTATTTGATCATTCCACCTAATATCTCCCTCCTCAGCCTCCTGCCATTTTTGTCGAATTATAAATTCGTAAACAGAAACACAGAAAAAAGTAGCAGTGGGTGGCCATTTGGTGCTTTGAGTCTGCTCTGCTGTGCAGTATAAACATGGCTGTCATCCAACTCAGTACTATGTTCCTGCTTTTTCTCCATACCCATTTGATCACTTTGGCCCCAAACTGTCTTTGGATGAAGTTTATTCCCCATCTGAAAGTTTTGGCACCTGCTTCAGTTTGTCATTGACACTTACAGCACCGAGAAAGGCCCTTCGGCCAATCAAGTCTATGCCAGCCAAGAACAAGTATTTAACTACTCCCATCCCATTTTCTGGTACTTGACTCATAGCCTGATGTGTTAAGGCATTACAAGTGCACATCTAAATACCTTTACTTAAATATTGAGAGTTTCTGCCTCCGCCACTCTTACAGGTGCATCATCTCGTCATCCTCTGGGTGAAAAACCATTTTCCGCACATTCCTTCTGAAATAAATCTATGCCTCTGTCAAGGGGAAATGTGCCTTCCTGTCTACCTTGTCTATGACCCTCATTTTATACAACTCATGTACCTCCCTCTCAGTCTCCGGTGTTCCACAGAAAATACAATATATACTTGAGTAACTGTTGAATTTTTTGACGCCTTTTTAAAGTTAAAATTATGGGTTTGACAATTACATGGTTTTGAGAGACTGAAATTCAAGCCCATCAAAATTCATACCGTATCATTAGCAAAAGCCCAAATGACCTCTAAATGAATAAAGAGAAGAGTTATGATAATTCTGAAAACCTGGAGCGGAGCACAATAGCCAGTGGACTAGACGACCAGGAGTGGAATGGAACAAATGGAATGGAACAAATGGCAGACTGGAAAGTTGGAGAGGGATGTGATGGCTGGCACACTAAGTCATAAATGTTGACCTGTTATTTGTGAAGAACTAGGGTCGACTTTTATGAGAAGCATGGAAATTTGAGGTTATTTGGCCAAATATAGGGGGTCGACTTTTACATGAGATCAAATATTACTCGAGTATATGCAGTAACCTTAGTCTGTCCAACTTTACTTAAACTCTCCAGCCCAGGCAGCAACATGGTAAATCACCTCTGCAACTTCCCCAGTGGAATCGCAACTCCTCTATAATGTGAATTCCAAAACTCCAGCTGTGACTTCACCAATTGATTTTACAGCTCAGCAAAATCTGCTTCCTTTTGAAGTCTTGCCTCAACCAAAAGAGCCAATTAGCCCACCTGCCGCCTTCCCTATCCTGCTTCTTTAAGGGAACAGTGGACATGCAAAGGGTCCAACTGTTCGTTATGTATTTGCTTGTTCGTACTGCTTATCCAGATTGAATTTCATTTGTCACAGATCAGATCAGCCTGTCTATATACTCCTGTAATCTAATCCTGTTATTCTCTTAGCTACTTACCATCCCACTAATTTTTATGTCATGCATCCACCTAATTATCAATTACATTCAAGTCTGAATTTTTTAAATACCACAGACAGTAAGGGTCTTACAATGATCCTGCGGAGCTCCAATGGATACAGGCTTCCAGAAATGCAAACATTGCTTAGTCATCATCCCCTGCTTTCTGTTACTCAGCCAATTCTGGGTCCATTTAGCTGAGTCATAGACTCATACAACATAGAAGAGGCCCTTCGGCTCACAAGTCTGCACCAAGAAAAAAAAAGTTTTCTTTAGGGTGAAATGTAACCATAGATGTCTGGGAATATTCAGGACTGGATAAAAAGGGAAAGACGGGTGTAAAGAGAGAGCAAGGAGGTGATCAAGAAAGCAAGTATGGGAGCAAAGAGATGACAGGCGAAAATGCTGATTGGCAAGATTGGAGAGATGCCCAAGATATTCTACAAGTTTACCAAGAAGAAAAGAATAACCAGCGAAAGAGTAGGGTCTGCTAGGACCAAGGGGGCAATTTGTGTGAAATTGGAGGACGTTAGTAGATAGTACTTCATATCTCTCTTTACTTTGGAGGAGAGTGATGCAATTAGAGAATTGAAGAAGGTGGATTATGAAGCTCTGGAGCAGTTTCATGTAAGAATAGAGGAGATATTGGAGGTTTTGATGGCTGTGAAAATGAGATAACAAATTACAGGCACCCTGACCCAAATTGTTAAAGTTATCTCTGGGTTACAGGAGGTGCCAGAGGAAAGCAAATGTGCTTCCACTTTATAAGAAGGATAGTAGAGATAGAGAATAGAGAAGCTATTGGAGAAAATAATGAAGGGGAAAAGCATGACTTTGTCATACGGAAATCTGGTGGAATTTTGGTGAAAGGCCTCTTCTGGACTTTGATTCTGGACTAAGATTCTATAGTCTAAACCCACGTGAGTCTTATTTTCCATTATTTTGTATCCATTTGGCTTCTGTGATGCTGACCATCTGTGGAGTAGGCCGAAATGGATCATCCACTCAGCACTTCTGGCTGAAGACTGCTGCAAATGCTTCAGCCTTCTCTTTTGTACTGATGTGCTGGGCTCCCCCATCTTTGAGGAACGACCTGGTGTTGTGAATTGTTTCATTATCCACCATCATTCATGACTGGATGTACAGGACTGCGGAGCATAATTCTGATCTGTTGGTTGTGGAATCACTTTGCCTTGTCTGTCGCTAGTTTACGCTGTTTGGCACGCACATAGACCAGGTATTTTAACTTTGCCAGGTTAATACCTTATTTTTAGCTAAGCGAGGTGCTGTTGTTGGCGAGGTGCTTTGTAGTGCGTGGTTTCAAGTGTTGGAGCTACATTCACCGTGCTCGGTGGAGAATAGTCCATCACAATCCTGGCTTGTCTGTTGTTGATGCTGGACAGGTTTTAAGGAATCAGGAGTTGAGTTACTTGTAGAATTTCCAGTGTCTGACGTTCTGTCATAGAATCCCTAGAGAGTGGAAGCAGGCCTTGTGGCTGATCGAACCCTTACTGTGCTTCCAAAGGACATCCTATCCAGACCCACTCTCTACCCCTGTAACCCTGCACATCCCTGAGCACAATGGACAATTGAGCATAATGTATATTATTAGACTCTGGGAGGAAACCAGAATGCCCACAAAAATTCCAGGCAGACATGGGGGGAACGTATAAACCCCCCACAGAAATTGAATTGAACCTGGATCCCTGCACTGTGAGGCAGAAGTGCTAACCAGTGAGCCACCGTGCCACCCCTTTCATGGCCACAATATTTTTATGGCTGGTCTAGTTTATTATTTGATTAAAGATAACCTCCAGGATACCTCCAGTGAATTCAGTAATGTACTGCCCACTGAATGACAAGGGGAGATGGTGACGGGCACTCGTGATGCAAATTAATTTGGCACTTATCAGCCTGAGTCTGAATGTTATCCAGATCTTCTGCAGTTAGGCATGCACTACTTTTGGTATCTGAGGAGGAATAAATAATGCTGCTGTATGAGGTGATTGCATCAGGCAATTGTCACAAACATCACCACCTCTGAGTTTTATGATGGAGGAAGGTAATTGGTGAAGCAGCAGAAAATGGTTCGGGGCTAGAATATTGTCCAAGTTCCTCACCTTTATTGGAAATGTCTCAACACATCCAAGCAAGGTGATTCAAAATACTTAGCCCAACAAATCTGGGCTTTCCTGGCGCAGGGGCAGTGTTCTGACTTCTGGAACAGGAACTCCCCAGTTATGATACAACTGCTCTGGATGTCTGTAATCACAACTCTGAGCTGGCTGACTAGAAAATATCTATCCTTGCAAACCTGTTAGCACCCTTGTTGCACAGTACTACCTTTGTGCCTGAAGGCCCGAGTTCAAGTTCCACAACCAAATTCAAATCCCTTTTTAAAGTTGTATGTTCTTTCTAATTTTATTTATGGGATTGGGGTCTAGACTGAATAAAATCTGTTAATTTGTCACCACAATTTTATAAATTCGCACTTGTCACTCAAACTGCAGGATGACAGATTTATACAAGCAGTTTTCATTATAAATGACATGGATAGGAATTTGTGCACTTGTGTCAACAATTTCTTTTAGTGAGTCATTGTATTTAGATTCTCTCCTTCATCTCTTGGTCATTACACAATGCATTGTTCAGGCCACCTGACCTGTGCCGCTACCCCTGTTCTAGAAAGCACAAAATAAAGGTACTTTATTATGTGTATTTTTTTTCCTGCAAGTTTTAACTGTATGACCTCTCCTGATGAGATAACTGAGACCAGAAAATTGATAGGAAATTGCAGACTTGAATGCTCCAGAGCACAGTAGTATGTTGCCAAGTTGGGACTAAGTTATGATTTGATAAAATGTTAGATAATTGTTCAAAAAAGTCTGCTTTCAAGATCTTCAGAAACAATGGCTATAAATTGGCATTTAAAGATTTAGTGTAATGAGTACATCATCCTACTTTTACCCAAAATCTGAATGTGTCTACAATTTTACTTGGAAAATGAAATAGTTATGCAGTTTATCAGTTAACTTGCCAACTAACTAGCAGTCAACTTATTTTGAATGTTCAACTCAAATGACTTTTCTCAAATATGTTTCAAAATCATCATGGTACAAAACAGATCAGTTGATTTTAATAATTATAAGCAATTTATCATCTGAACATGTTTGAACCCTCAGCTAATGGGTGTTTGCAGAGCTATGTTATTGTGGCCATGTTTTATTTTGGACAATAGGGTAAGAGTTACTTTTAATACATGACATTCTATAGAAACACAACATATTCTGGTGTAGTGATCGTTTTACCCTTCTTTCTGCTAAGTTTTACAGAAATTCTTATGCTTTTTGAAGAAAATTGTGATATCTTAAAGCGTCCATATCACACAGAAGAAGTGGTGCTGGACATCGTAAAATACATAAAGGTGGTTAAATCACTGGTACCTGGTTAGGTATATCACAGAACGTTGTGGAAAGCTAGGGAAGTGATTGCTGGGCCACTAGCAGAGATATTTATATCATCAAAAGTCACGGGGTAAGGTGTCAGAAGACTGGGGTTGAATAATGTGGTGCTTTTTTTTAAGAGAGGTGATAAGGAAAAGCCAGGGAACTATAAACTAGGAAGCCTGATGTCAGTAATGAGTACATTTTGGAAGGGATTCGAAGGGACAGGAATTACATGTATCTGGAAAGACAAGGATTAATTAGGGATAGTCAACATGGCTGTGTGTACGCAAAATCGTATCTCACTAACTTGATTGAGTTTTTTGCAGAAGTGACAAAGAAGATTGATGAAGGTAGAGTGGAGAATGTTGTCTGAATGGGACTTCAAGGAATTCAACAAGGTTCTGTATGGTAGTCTGGTCCGTATGTTTAGATCACATGGGATCCAAGGAGAGGTAGCCATTTGGGTACAAAATTAGCTTGAAGGTAGGAGACAGAGGGTGGTGGTGGACAGCGGTTGCTTTTTGGTCTGCAGTTCTGTGATAAAAGAGGTGCTGTAAGGATTGGTGCTGGATCCACTGTTTTTTATGTCATTTATATGATTGATTTGGATGTGAAAAAAGGAGGTATAATTACTAAGTTTGTTGATGGCTTCAAAATTTGTGGCATAGTAGACAGTGAAGGAGGTTACCTCGTAAAACAGGATAGTGATCAGATAGGCCAAGGAGTGACAGGTGGAATTTAATTTAGATAGATATAAGGTGTTGTATTTTGGTAAGGCAAATGAGGGCAGGAGTGATACACTTCATGGTAAGGTCTTGAACCAAGAGACCTTGGGGTGCAGGTTTATAGTTTCTTGAAAGTGGAGTCACAGATAGACAGGATAGTTAAGAAGACCTTTGGCCTGTTTTCCTTTATTGGTCAGTGCATTGAGTAAAGGAGTTGAGATGTCATGCTGTGGCTATATAGGATATTGGTTAGGACACTTTTGGAGTACTGCATTCAATTCTGGTCTCCCTGCTTTTGAGAAAAAATGTGGTGCAATTTATAAATCTGTTCTGCACCCTTTCAAGGATGTTGCTGGGCTTGGCGAGTTTGAGCTGTTGGGAAAGGCTGAGTAGTCCGGCTGTATTCTGTGGACCATCAGAAGCTGAGAAGGATTCAGGCTGGAGCTCCGTGACCCGTGATGTTCTGGGACCTCTGCCCTTTGTGATTTTTTTTAAATGATTTGGATGAGATGCTGCCTGGCCTGCTGTGCTTTGACCAGCAACACATTTGCAGCTGTGATCTCCAGCATCTGCAGACCTCATTTTTTAACTGGAAGGACGGGTGAGTAAGTTTGTCATTCACAAAAAGGTTGGTGGAGTTGTAGTTCATATGGAGGGCTGTTGTAGGTTGAGATGGGACAGTGATAGGATGCAGAGCTGAGCTGAGAAGTGGCATATGGAGTTCAGCCTGGAAAAGTGTGAAGTGATTAATTTTAGAAAGTTGAATATAAATGCAAATTACAGGATTAAAGGCAGGATTCTTGGCAGTGTGGAGGTAAAGAGGGATCTTGGGGTCCACATACATAGATTCCCTCAAAGATGCCACTCAAGTTGATAGGGTTGTTAAGAAGGCATATGGTGTGTTGGCTTTCATTAGCAGGGGGTTTGAGTTTAAGTCATGAGGTTATACTGTGGTTGTATACGTTCGGGACACCACCCACGCCCTCCACCTCCTCCATGATTTTCGCTTCCCCGGTCCCCAATGCCTTATCTTCACGATGGACATCCAGTCCCTGTACACCTCCATCCCCCATCACGAAGGACTCAAAGCCCTCCGCTTCTTCCTTTCCCGCCGCACCAACCAGTACCCTTCCACTGACACCCTCCTTCGACTGACTGAACTGGTCCTCACCCTGAATAACTTCTCTTTCCAATCCTCCCACTTCCTCCAAACTAAAGGAGTTGCCATGGGCACCCGCATGGGCCCCAGCTATGCCTGTCTCTTCGTAGGATATGTGGAACAGTCCATCTTCCGCAACTACACTGGCACCACCCCCCACCTTTTCCTCCGCTACATCGATGACTGTATCGGCGCTGCCTCGTACTCCCACGAGGAGGTTGAACAGTTCGTCAACTTTACCAACACCTTCCATCCCGACCTCAAATTCACCTGGACTGTCTCAGACTCCTCCCTCCCCTTCCTAGACCTTTCCATTTCTATCTCAGGCAACCGACTCAACACAGACATCTACTATAAACCGACTGACTCCCACAGCTACCTGGACTACACTTCCTCCCACCCTGCCCCCTGTAAAAACGCCATCCCATATTCCCAATTCCTTTGTCTCCGCCGCATCTGCTCCCAGGAGGACCAGTTCCAATACCGTACAGCCCAGATGGCCTCCTTCTTCAAGGACCGCAGATTCCCCCCAGACGTGATCGACGATGCCCTCAACCGCATCTCCTCCACTTCCCGCTCCTCCGCTCTTGAGCCCCGCCCCTCCAACCGCCACCAAGACAGAACCCCACTGGTTCTCACCTACCAGTGAGAACCTCCGTATACAACGTATCATCCGCCGTCATTTCCGCCACCTCCAAACGGACCCCACCACCAGAGATATATTTCCCTCCCCTCCCCTATCAGCGTTCCACAAAGACCACTCCCTTCGTGACTCCCTCGTCAGGTCCACACCCCCCACCAACCCAACCTCCACTCCCAGCACCTTCCCCTGCAACCGCAGGAAATCTAAAACTTGTGCCCACACCTCTTCCCTTACTTCTCTCCAAGGCCCCAAGGGATCCTTTCATATCCGCCACAAATTCACGTGCGCCTCCACACACATCGTCTATTGCATCCGCTGCACCCGATGTGGCCTCCTCTATATTGGGGAGACGGGCCGCCTACTTGCGGAACGCTTCAGGGAACACCTCTGGGACGCCCGGACCAACCAACCCAACCACCCCGTGGCTCAACACTTTAACTCTCCCTCCCACTCCACCGAGGACATGCAGGTCCTTGGACTCCTCCATCGGCAGAACATAACAACATGACGGTTGGAGGAAGAGCGCCTCATCTTCCGCCTGGGAACCCTCCAACCACAAGGGATGAACTCAGATTTCTCCAGTTTCTTTATTTCCCCTCCCCCCACCTTGTCTCAGTCGATTCCCTCGAACTCAGCACCACCCTCCTAACCTGCAATCTTCTTCCTGACCTCTCCGCCCCCACCCCACTCCAGCCTATCACCCTCACCTTGACCTCCTTCCATCTATCACATCTCCATCGCCCCTCACCCAAGTCCCTCCTCCCTACCTTTTATCTTAGCCTGCCTGGCACACTCTCCTCATTCCTGATGAAGGGCTCTGGCCCGAAACGTCGAATTTCCTGTTCCTTGGATGCTGCCTGACCTGCTGTGCTTTAACCAGCAACACATTTTCAGCTCTGTAGTTGTATAAAGCCCTGTTTAAACCACACTTGGAATATCGTGTTCAGTTCTGGTCGCCTCATTATAGGAAGGATGTGGAAGCTTTGGAGAGGGTGCAGAGGAGATTTACCATGATGCTGCCTGGACTGGAGGGCAAGTCTTATGAAAGACTGAGGGAGTTAGGAGTTTTCTCATTAGATTGAAGAAGAATGAGAGGTGACTTGATAGAGTTGTACAAGATGATAGGCGTGGATAGCCAGAGACACAGTCCCCAGAGTAAGAATGGCTGTTATGAGCGGGCATAATTTTAAAGTAATTGGAGGAAAGTTTAGGGGAGATGTCAGAGGTAGGTTCTTTACATATGGAAGGCACTGCCAGCACTGGTGGTAGAGTCAGATACATTAGGGACATTTAAGCAACTCTTGGATGGGCACGTGGATGATAGTAAAGTGAACAGTATGTAGGTTCGTTTAATCTTAGAAGGAAAAAAGGTTGGCACAACATCGAGGACCGAAAGGCCTGTACTGTGCTGTACTGTTCTATGTAACCTTACAGAGGTTTATAACATTGTAAGGGGCATGGATAGGGTGAATAATGAAGGTCTTTTTCCCAGGGTAAGGGAGTCCAAAACTAGAGAGCATTGGTTTAAGATGAGAGAGGAAAGATTTAAAAGGGATCTAAGGGGCAACCTTTTCTTGCAAAGGGTGGTGTGTGTTTGGAATGAGCTGCCAGAGGAAGTGGTGGAGGCTGGTACAATTTTAAGATTTAAAAGGGTATATGAATTGGAAGGGTTTAAAGGGAAATTGGCCAAATGCTGTCGAATGGCATTAGGTTAATTTAGGACATGTCGGCGACATGATTAAGTTGGACCGAAGGGTCTGTCTCTATGACTGTACAGGAATGTGGTAAGTATTAGGTCAACAACTGGCAAATAATAAAATGAATCTTTAGGAACAAAGTTGAGAAGTGCTTATAAAATTGTTAACAGCTTCAGAAATGTACGTCCAGTCTGAGCAGTCTCCTTGAATTATGGTGAAATTAGCTGCCAAATGGATTGTAGAGTGCTGATAAAGCATGACTAGACTTCTCAAAAGCATGCAAAGAAGTCCAAAGACACCTACACTGAATTCAAGATTAAACCAATTACTTCAGACATTTGTAACAGTATCCTGAGTATAAAACATTAGAGAAGGAGCAAGGGATATTAGTTAAAGAAATGGTTTCGACTGATAGAGGCTGATACAGTTACGGCATTTAAAAGGCATCTGGATGGGTACATGAAATAGGAAGGGTTCAGAGGGAGAAAGGCCGAATGCAGGCAAATGGAACTAGATTAACTTAGGATACCTGGTTGGTACAGACAAATTGGATCAAAGGGTCTGTTTCCTTGCTGTGCACCTGCCACTCTAAAAGAACGGAAGTTGTTAAGTGTTTGCATAGATTGAGATTTTAAAGTAAAATGTTAGTTTTAACACGCAAATGTGATGGTTAAAAATGGTGACACAAACGGCTCACTTTCTCATTTAGTAACCTGATATCCATGTCACATTGGTACAGATTTATCCAGAATATTGTTGTAGAACTAATCCAGATTCATTACATCTCTGACCAGGGCCAGTCCTACTTCCACCTGACTCCAATAACCTTGCAAGTTGATGATTGCATTTGCCTAGTTGTATTGACCACAGATTTGTTTACATCTGTTTAACTCTGGTAAATGGCAACATGGACTATTTATACTGCCATAGTATTTAATTGCACAGTTTGGGCCATCTTCAACCTATCTTGACAGTCTGGTGCTTGTCTCTGTTAGCATTTGTACTGTATCCCAATGGAGTGAATGTATGCAGTACATTTAACGCAAACCAGGGCTGTTTTGTGTAGATTCATCTGCAGCTCATTTTAGTGTAACAGCATTTTAGGCCTTGGCAACTGGTCAAAAAATGCCTACCTACAAATGCCAATGCTCTTAATAAACTTACTGCAAGAGTAATTTTGCTTACTCTTGATTAACGTGGTATTTGTTTCAATTTTGTATTTTAGAGTAACTTCAGTGTGCTTACCAGTTCCTTAGAGTCATACTCATACAGCACAGAAATGGACCCTTTGGACAAACCAGTCCATGCCAACCATAATAACTAGTCCCATCTGCCTGCACTTAGCCCATATTCCTCCAAACATTTCTTAATCATGTACTTATCAACACTTCTTTTAAACATTGTAATTGTCCCACTATCCACCACTTCCTCTAGAAATTCATTATATATGCACCACTCTGTATGTAAAAAAAGCCCCCTTTTTAAAAAATCTTCCTTTTCTTCCCTTAAAAATATGCCCCCTAGTATTGATACCCCACGCCCTAGGGATAAGACACTTGCCATTCGCTTTATCTACACCCCTCATTATTTTGTAAACTCTGTTAGATCACCTCTCAACCTCTGACACTTCATTGAAAAAAGTCCCAGCCTCTCCAGCCTTCCTCATAACTCAACTCAAACCTTCCATTCCCAGCAAGATCCTTGTAAATATTTTCTGAATCCTCTCCTGCTTAATAATATCCTTCCTATAACAGGAAGACAAGAACTGAACATTGCATTCCAGAAGAGGCCTCACCAACCTCTTGCACAACCTCAACATTAAGCCCGAACTCCTACACTCAAAGGTCTGAGCAATGAAGGCAAGCATGCTAAATGCTTTCTTAACTACGTGTGATACAAACTTCTAAGAATTATAGACCAGAACCCCAGGATCTCTCTGGTCTGCAACATTGCCCAAAGTCCTACTTTTACTTTACATTAGTTTTGTGGCAGATAAATATGATCCTTTATTTCATGCCATTGCTTTGATCCAAAGGGGACAGTGTCAATGTTTGCACAACCTCACATAAACACACGATACATTGTGAAATGGTTTTGATTAGGCAACAGCATTGAAGTTTAAATGGACAGTTATCCACTTTGTTGTATTTCATGAAAAAACTTTTGATATGTTCCTGTTTACTTCCAAAATTTCTTGACCTTTGCAACCCTATCCCCAAAGCGTGTTTGCCATTATTTGATCATTAGAAATTCAAATACTCATTTCATAGACAGCAGGTATCATGAATTCCTCCAGTTTGATTTCCTCCTTTACAATTCTTGCATTAGAATGGTTAGCATACCGAAAGCACTTGATTGTTTGTAAAATGCTTTGGAATGTCCTGAAAGCTTGAAAGCAAATGTTCATGATGTAGATTCTCGCGGTTAGGAAAAATAGTAATTTGATGATGGACTGACTCTGGCTTCAAGATGTTGGAAGACATAGAACGCAGAACATTACAGCACAGAACAGGCCCTTTGGCCCTCGATGTTGCGAAAACCACTGAATTAATCTAAGCCTATCCCTTACATATCCCATCATCATCCATGTGCTTATCCAAGGATTGTTTAAATCTCTCTCGTGGCTGAGTTGACTATATTGACAGGCAGGGCATTCCATGCCCTTACCACTCTCTGAGTAAAGAACCTGCCTCTGCCATCTCTCTTAAATCTATCACCCCTCAATTTATAGCTATGTCCCCTCATACAAGCTGACATCATCGTAGGAAAAAGGCTCTCACTGTCCAATCTATCTAATCCTCTGATCATCTTGGATGTCTCTATTAAATCACTTCTTGAACTTTTTCTGTCCAGTGAGAACAGACCCAAGTCCCTCAGCCTTTCCTCAGAAGACCTTCTCTCCAGACCAGGCAACATCCTAGTAAATCTTCTCTGCACCTTTTCCAGTGCTTCCACATCCTTCCTGTCATGGGGCAACCAGAACTGTACATGATATTCCAAGTGCGGCCGCACTAGGCTAAATATTTCCCATTAATCACCACTTGCTGCCTTCTTACAGAAAGCTAGTTTTAAACTACTAAATCACCCTCAATCCCATGCCTCTGCATTTTCTCCAACAGCCTACCATGTGGAATCTTATCAAAGGCTTTACTGAAGTCCATGTACAATACGTCAACTGCCCTACCCTCATCCACAGGCTTGGTCACCTTCTCAAAAATCTCAATGGGGTTTGTGAGACATGACCTGCCCTTGATGAAACCACGTTGGCTAGCTGCAATCAAATTGTTGTTTGCGAGATAATTATAAATCTTATCTCTTATAATCCTTTCCAAAACCTTTCCTACAACAGAAGTAAGACTCACTGGTCTATAATTACCTGAGTCATCTCCACTGCCCTTCTTGAACAAGGGCACAACGTTTGCTGTCCTCCAGTCCTGTGGTACTAAACCTGTAGACAATGACGACTCCAAGATCAAAGCCAAAAGGCTCTAACACCACCTCCCTCGCTTCCCTGAAAATCCTTGGATAAATCCCATCCAGCCCAGGGGACTTGTCTACTTTCACTCCTTCTCGAACTGATAACACCTCTTCCATAATAACCTTGATCCTTTCGAGTCTAATACCTTGTATCTCATTCTTCTCTTCTACAATATTCTCCTTTTCCTGAGTGAAAACCGATGAGAAATATTCATTTAGCACCTCTGATCTCCACAGGGTCCACACACAACTTCCCACTTCTGTCTTTGACTGGCCCTCTTCCTACCCTAGTCCTGTTTTTATTCCTCACATACCTATAGAAAGCTTTAGGGTTCTCCTTTATTCTAACTGCTAAAGACTGCTCATGTCCTCTCTTTGCTCTTAACTCTCTCTTTAAATCCTTCTGAGAGCTAATTTGTAACTCTTCATTGCCTCATCTGAGCCATCTTGTCTTATCATCACCTAAGCCTCCTTCTTCCACTTAACAAGAGATGTAATTTCTGTAGTAAGCCATGGTTCCCTTACCATATCACTTCCTCCTTGCCTGACAGGGACATCCCTATCATGGACACGCAATATCTGTTCCTTAAACCAGTTCCACATTTCAATTGTCCCCATCCCCAGCATTTTGCTACTCGGTTCAATGCAGGTTGATTCAGGTTGGGTATCCTTATGTGTAAAGTAGCTGTGCAGGTACTTTCCAGTGAAAATTTCTTCTGCCTTCTAAAAATTTTTCAGTTGACAAATACTGTTGTTTTAGACCTACGTTGTTATATATTGATTATATAGAATGGGTATATGAACAGATTATTGAAATCATTATTAAATGTGATTTGATGTGAACTTTTATTCACTTAATAGGTAAACCTCAACCTTTACGTTCCCTTTGTCATTCTTCTAATTTTGAGAGAATTTCAGTCTAATTAAAATACCTAATATAACTTAAATTTATTTTTGAATTTTATAGGTGACTGTCCCTCTAAGTCAGCTGATCAGCACTTTCCATTCCCTAAAAAGTTCGGCAAGCTCAGTCAGTTCTGCATCAATACAGTGTCTGCAACGAGAAGCACCCCCAGAACGGGATCAAGTAAATGAGGTAATATTTGGTTAAATTATCTTCCACGCAAATTGTTGAAACAGATAAAAAGTGTTATGTTTTACATTTTTTCTTTATTGTTTGCCCTTTTTATTATGATAATGATAACATTGTTTGAAGTTGCACTGAGCAACAAATGTCAACGAGTTAACATTTTGTTATATAAGGCATTGGTGAAAAGAGCAGTTTTTATAAGTGAGATGTTATAGTTTGCTCTGTTAACTAGAGAGCAAGTTAGCCTTCCAATGTTGTAGAAGGGTAATGTTATTTTGAATTCTTCCTGCTAAATCATCCTAGCAGAGTGCCAGAAATTAAGTACATATAAATATAAATATTAGACAAGGACAGGACAGGACTTTTTTTAAAAAATAGTTTTCTAATGACCATTGTATGTCTATTTTTCTACATAAAGTGTGGGCATCATATTTGGAAGAACTTGATATGCTAAGAGGTTTTGCAATTGACTGTAAAATAAAAACCGCACCATATCTAATAAATCAATATTGTGTTCTCCATTGCAATGTTTAAGATGAATAACAGCAAGCTCTCTGCCATTGAAATTTCTATATATAGTTGGTATTACCTTTCTAGTCCTTGTGAACATAGTAACAGGAGTAGGCCATTTAGCCTTTGTAGCCTGTTGAACCATTCATTGGGATCATAGCTAATTTGTGACTGAACTGTATTTATCTGTCTTAATGCCGCTTGCTTAATATTTTTGATTTACCAAAAATATGTTAGTCATAGTATTTGGTCACGTATCAGTCACTGCTAGTGGAAGAATTCAAACTTCTATCACCGTTTACATGTAGAATTGTTTCTAATTTCATTTGAGAGAAGTAGGGCTTTAATCTTTGCACTGTGCCCTGGTGCTTGACTCCTAGCTGCCTATCTACCCCCTAACTAACTTTAAACTTGAATCACTCCTTAATCTTTTAAATTCCAGCTGAATTCATGGTAATTTGTATGATCATTCCTTGTAATTTGAGTTTAAATCCAGATACAGTTGTGGTAAATCTGTTGCATTTTCTTCCTTGTTCAAACTTTCTGGCACATTCCAGGTGTAGACCAATCAAGACTTTTATAGTTGAAGCATGGTTTCTACTTGCTTGATTTTACTTTGTGTCTCTTTGTACCTGCTTACAAAAAAGTAATCCCAATGATGACCATGTAACCATCATTGGTCTTTGTAACATTGCATCCAGTTCACTTCTGTCCTGGAAGAAAAAAAATCTGCCATCCTTAACTGGTGTGGTCTAGATGTGATTCTAGACCCACAGCAATGTTCTTAACTGCTCTCTGGGCAATTAGAAATTGGCAGTAAATGCTAGCCTAGCTACATCCCTTTTACAAATTTATAAGAGAAGCCCACATATCTTTATGCCTTCAGATTTGGTAATGTGGTTCTTTTGAACAGAGGCGGTGAATGAGGTTGTCCTGAAATCACCAAAAAGCTCAAGAAAATTCAGTCAAGAGGCTGACTAAGCAGAAAACTGGCCCCATAAATAGAGTAACAGAATTTCTCAGGAGTTGCTTATATTTCTCGCTGCTGATAGTTACGTATGAGGCTTTCAGCAGTTAATTTGGGGGGGGAACAGCCTTTGACTGGAGGTGCAGGGCAAATAAAGAATGAAAGAAGGTAAGTAAGTGAGTCACCAGAGAGGCCTATTGCCTGGGGTATTGAGGTCTGGAAATTGTCAAATGAAAAAGATTAATGAAGACAAATGTTGATCCCCCGCAATCAGAAATAGGGTAAGTTATAATGAGGAATGAAGAGATAAGGGATCAATAAAATCCATATTTTGATTCTGTCTTCACAAATAGAATACAAATAAGATACCAGAAATGTTGCTGAACACAGGGTCTAGTGAAAAGGAGGAATTGAAGGAAATATGTATTAGTAATGAAATAGTTTTAGAGAAATTAATGGGATCAAAAGCTGACTAAAATTGGGCCCTTGAAGACAGAAACAGGGGAATATATTACAGGGAACAAAGAAATGGCAGCATTGAATTGGTACTTCAGATCTGTGTTCACTGGGGAAGACACAAGCAATCTCCCTGAGGTAACAGTGGCTGAAGGACCTGAACTTAAGGGAATTTTATTTGCCAGGAATTGGTGTTTGAGAGACTGTTAGGTCTGAAGGTTGATAAGTCCCCGGGGCCTGATGGTCTACATCCCTGGGTACTGAAGGAGGTGGCTCGAGAAATCGTGGATGCGTTGGCGATTATTTTCCAGAGTTCAATAGATTCGGGATCAATTCCTGCAGATTGGAGGGTGCCTAATGTTGTACCTCTTTTTAAGAAAGGTGGGAGAGAGAAAGCAGGAAATTATAGACCAGTTAGTCTGACTTCAGTGGTGGGAAAGATGCTGGAGTCTATCATAAAGGATGAAATTACGACACATCTGGATAGTAGTAACAGGATAGGTCAGAGTCAGCATGGATTTATGAAGGGGAAATCATGCTTGACTAATCTTCTGAAATTTTTTGAGGATGTAACTCTGAAGATGGACGAGAGAGATCCAGTAGATGTAGTGTACCTGGACTTTCAGAAAGCTTTTGATAAAGTCCCACATAGGAGGTTAGTGAGCAAAATTAGGGCGCATGGTATTGGGGGCAAAGTACTAACTTGGATTGAAAGTTGGTCGGCTGACAGGAAACAAAGAGTAGTGATAAACGGCTCCATTTCAGAATGGCAGGCAGTGACCAGTGGAGTACCACAGGGATCAGTGCTGGTACCACAGCTTTTTACAATATATATTAATGATATAGAAGATGGTATTAGTAATAACATTAGCAAATTTGCTGATGATACTAATCTGGGTGGCAGGGTGAAATGTGTTGAGGATGTTAGGAGATTACAGGGTGACCTGGACAGGTTAGGTGAGTGGTCAGATGCATGGCAGATGCAGTTTAATGTGGATAAATGTATGGTTATCCACTTTGGTGGCAAGAACAGGAAGGTAGATTACTACCTAAATGGAATCAATTTCGGTAAAAGGGCAGTACAAAGAGATCTGGGTGTTCTTGTACACCAGTCAATGAAGGTAAGCATGCAGGTACAGCAGATAGTGAAGAAGGCCAACAGCTTGCCGTCTTTCGTAACAAGAGGGATCGAGTATAGAAGCAAAGAGGTTCTTCTGCAGCTGTACAGGGCCATGGTGAGACCATACCTGGAGTATTGTGTGCAGTTCTGGTCTCCAAATTTGAGGAAAGACATTCTGGCTATTGAGGGAATGCAGCCTAGGTTCACTAGTCAATTCCTGGAATGGCGGGATTACCTTACGCTGAAAGACTGGAGCGACTGGGCTTGTATACCCTTGGGTTGAGAAGATTGAGAGGGGATCTGATTGAGACATATAAGATCATTAAAGGATTGGACACTCTAGAGGCAGGAAACATGTTTCCGCTGATGGGTGAGTGCTGAACCAGAGGACACAGCTTAAAAATACGGGGTAGACCATTTGGGACAGATGAGGAGAAACTTCTTCACCCAGAGAGTGGTGGCTGTGTGGAATGCTCTGCCCCAGAGGGCAGTGGAGGCCAGTTTCTGGATTCATTTAAGAAAGAGTTGGATAGTGCTCTCAAGGATTGTGGAATCAAGGGTTATGGAGATAAGGCAGGAACAGGATACTGATTAAGGATGATCAGCCATGATCATATTGAATGGTGATGCAGGCTTGAAGGGCAGAATGGCCTACTCCTGCACCTATTGTCTATTGACTAATTCCTAGAGCATGATAACCTACATCCTAAAGTATTAAAAGAAGTGACCCTGGAGTTAGTGGATACGTTAGTGGGGTCTTTCAAGAGTCTACATGCTGTGGAGTAGATTCTATGGATTGGAGGTTAGCTGATATAGTGTCGCTATTAAGAAAATGATGTCGAGAGAACTGGTTTGACATCAGCAATGGGGATAATGCTAGAGCCCATCATAAAATAATTTAATTTTAGAGCACTTGAACAACAATGAGCTGAGCAATCAGAGCGAGCATGGGTTTATGAAAGGAAATACTAGAATTTTCAAGGCTATAACTAGTAAAGTTGATAATTGGGAGGCATGGATATGGTTTACCTGGACTGTGAGAAGGTTTTCAATAAGGTCCCATATTAGAGATTAGCATATAAAACTGAAGCACATGGGTTTGGGAGTTCTGTACTTGGATAACAAATTGGTTGGCAGACAAAACAAAGCAAGTGTTTAATTAGGTAATGTTCCAAGTGACAGTCAGTCACTCAAGGGGTGCTGCATAGATCAGTACTTGGACCCTAGCTATTCACAATATATGTTAATGATTTAGTTGAGGCCAAAATGCACTTTTCAACAAGGGTAGAGATATGCTTCTTGGGGCTTAAGATACCAAAGAAAGCAGGAAGAGGTTTGTGAGTTGGATTGTATGCCAATATCGTATTGAATGGTAGAGTCGGCCCAAATTGCTGAATGGCCTACTCAGTCATAGAGCAATACATTATGGAAACAGACCCTTCGGTCCAACTCATCCACGCTGACCATATATGCTAAACTGACCTCGTCCTATTTGTCTGTGTTTGGCCCATATCCTCCTAAGCACTTCCTATTCATGTACCCATTCAGATGCCTTTTAAATATTGTGATTGTACCTGCAGAGTACTTTCTCACAGTTTAAATTTCAATGTATTTTCTTAAATGAAAGTAGGGGCTTTCAGTTATAATAGAAATGAAGGAAGGTCCCTAGCTTAATTAAATTCTCTTTACAGGTGAGATGCTGGAAGACTGACAATAGACAATAGGTGCAGGAGTTGGCCATTTAGCCCTTCAAGCCTGCACCGCCATTCAATATGATCATGGCTGATCATTCCTAATCAGTGTCCGCTTCCTGCCTTATCTCCATAACCCTTGATTCCACTATCTTTGATAGCTCTATCCAACTCTTTCTTCAATGAATCCAGAGACTGGGCCTCCACTGCCCTCTGGGGCAGAGCATTCCATACAGCCACCACTCTCTGGGTGAAGAAGTTTCTCCTCATCTCTGTCCTAAATGGTCTACCCCGTATTTTTAAGCTGGAGATTGGCTAATGTGGTGCCACTATTTAAGAAAGTTGGTAAGAAAACGCTTACAACTATAGACTAGTAAGCCTGACATTGGTGATGGGCAAATTGTTGCAGGGAATCCTGAGGGTCAGGATTTAGATTTATTTGGATAGGCAAGGACTGATTAGGGGTAGTCAACATGGTCTACCGCGTGGGAAATCATGTGTCACTAAGCTGAGTTTTTTGAAGTCTCAAAGAGGATTGATCAGGGCATAGCAGTGCACGTGATCTGTATGGACTTCAGTAAGGCGTTTGACAAGATTTCTCATGGTTACCTCCGAAAACAATGGGATCTTGATCAGATGGGTCAATGGGCTGAGGAGTGGCACATGGAGTTTAGTTTAGATAAAGATGAGGTGTTGCATTTTGGAAAGGTAAATCAGGGCAAGGTTTATACACTTAATGGTAAGGTCTTGAGGAGTGTTGTTAAACAAAGAGACCTTGGAATGCGGATTCATTGTTCCTTGAAAGTGAAGTCGCAGGAAATTAGGATAATGAAGAAGGCATTTGGTACACTTTCCTTTATTGGTCAGAGCACTGAGTGTAGGAGTGAGGTCCTGTTGTATCTATACATTGGTTAGGCTACTTTTGGAATATTGTGTGCAATTCTCTTGTCTCTCCCATTGGAAGGATATTGTGAAACTTCAAAGGGTTCAGAAAAGATGTTCAAAGATATTGCCAGGGTTAGAGGGTTTCAGCTATAAGGAGAGGCTGGACAGTCTAAAGCTGTTTCCCTGGAGTATTAGAGGCTTATAGGTGACCTTAGAGAGGTTAATAAAATCATGAGGGGCATGGACAGGGTGAATAAACAAGCTCGTTTCCCTGGGTTTGGGGGGGAGGGGTGTGGGGGGGTCCAGAACTAGAGGGCATAGGTTTTAGCTTAGATGGGAAAGATTTTAGAAGGACCTAAGGGGCAACATTTTCACGCAGAGGATGGTGTGTGTATGGAATGAGCTGCCAGGGGAAGTGAAGGAGGCTGGTACAATTACAACATTTAAAAGGCATCTGGATGGGTATATGAATAGGAAGGGTTTAAAGAAATATGGGCCTAGAGCTGGCAAATTGGGCCTGATTAATTGGAGATATCTGGTTGGCATGTATAAGTTGGACCGAAGGTTCTGTGTCCATGTTGTACATCTCTGTGACTTCAGTTTACTATCGAATGGAATCTTGTATAGATCACATTTTGAAGACTTATTTTAAAGCTGAAGTTAGGAATTCGATTAATACACGAAGTGTTGTTTTAGAAGAGATGGAATTCATGCTTGGTATGAGTCAAAAAATGGACAAACAAGAGCCCGATCTCTCTCTAAAATAATGAATAACTAAAGGAGAAAGAACTATGGCCATATTGAATATGGATCCCTGTACCGATTATGTCCACGTTTCAAAACCTACCGTGGAAGCATATCTAAAGCTGTTCTATTTACAAGTGGTATAATTTGAATTTTCGGAACTAAGTTGGATGTAAGGTAATCCTCGGGATTTTGATAGTTGAAGCAGATATTATTTGGCAGAAAGACTTGCAATTAAGTCAGTCATATGGTGGTATGCTGTTCTCAGATCTCTTGTACTTTTTGTATTGTTTGTGTTTCTTGGATATTAGCAAAGTTAAACAATTTAAAATGTGCAAAAACAATTGTAATACTTTCACACTATATAGGTCAATACCTGTAGTGGTTGAGTATGATGAAGAAAACAGTTTGTACTCGTCTTGATTGTCATTTGCATTAGTGTACTAATGAAAGAAAGACAATAGCAAACAAGTCAATATCCATATGGTCATTTTAACCATTTGAAGTTTGTACATTTTCCCCATGTCTGCAAGAGTTTCCTCCAGGTGTTCCAGTTTCCTCCCACAATCCAAAAATGAAGAGTGTAGTGCTGGAAAAGCACAGCTGGTCAGGTAGCATCTGAGGAGCAGGAGAGTCGACATCTCGGGCATAAGCTCTTCCTCCGAAATGGGGATTCCTGATGAAGGACTTAGGTCCGAAATGTCGATTCTCCTCCTTGGATGCTTCCTGACCGGCTGTGTTGTTCCAGCACCACACTCTTGGACTCTGATCTCCAGCACCTGCAGTCCTCATGTTCTCTTCCACAATTCAAAGATGTGCAGGTTGGGTGAATTGGCTGTACCAAATTACCCATAGCATTCAGGGATGTTTAGGTTAGATGCATTAGTCAGGGTTTAATGTAGAGTTATAGGGAAGGAAATGGGTTTGGATGGGATACTCTTTGCAGGAGTGGTGTGGACTTCTTAGGCCGCAAGGTCTGTTTCCACACTGTAGGGGTTCTATAAATGGAAAAGTTACCTTCCAGGCAGCCCCCGTTCCCTGGTTCTGGACTGTTCCCTGTAATATGTTCAGGCCGTGGTAAATCACGCGGTAAAACCTGGAGTAGAGCATGATGGCTAGCGGACTGGAAGACCCAGAACAGAACGATATGCCCAGCAAACTGGAAAGCTGGAGTGGAGTGCAACAGGCAGGCACGCTGACTCATAAATGTTGATCTGTTACTGTGAAGAACTAGGGTCTATTTGTATACAAGATGTGTGGAAAATACAAGATTTCTTTGGCCAAAAGTAAGGCGTCAACTTATACATTGACACATACGCAGATATATACGGTAGCTCAATCTGGAGAGAAGTCATGGTAAGGGACCTTATGTCTGTGGTGTGGTCCTATTGTGCATTGTGGGAAATAAGCGACGCTTCCATTGTCCCTGATGGCTACATCTGCAGCTACTGGCTGACTGCGTTACAGAGCTGGAGCTGTGGGTGGACTCACTGTGGACCATCCACAGTGCTGAGAATATCATGGGCAGCAGTAGACCTGCTCCCATTTTCTGTGTTTGGACTTCTATCTCTTGGAGCTAGGGAGGAAGCAAGTGGACATAAGGTGAGTGGGTGAAAGAAACCAGGAAGAAGGGGCTGTGGAGGGAGAAGGAGCAGTAGGAGGCTACAAAGGAGGATGGGAGGAAGCTGCAAGATGGGTAAGAGCAGTTTTAAAGAGCTAGAAAATTTTGAAATCACTAACATAACAGATTCTTTGCAAGCCTAAGACCGGGAGTGTTTGGGAGCTAAAGTATGGGGAGAAATGTAGTAATTGCTATCGTAATGAGTACTCATCTCAATTATTACATTTAAATCTGATATCTCAAATGTAATAAAAAAGGTAGGAACTGTCTGGTTTAAAAAAATTCCATTTCGTGTATATGCAAAGGAAATGCATTGGTTGTGATGTGTGTTTTGGGGAGAGGTGGTGTGTGACAGTTATTCATCAAGAAAATCTTCAGCTGATGTTTTCCTGTTGTCTTCTGCCAATGTAAGTACTTTGATATTTCAGAGGATATTGTTGAATTCTAATTCTTCTGAGAGTCCAAATACAGAATGTCAACCCACGTATAAAACGTTTTCGATTTTTGAAAAGATTTGAGGCTCGGGTTGAGGTTCAAGTTGTAAGTTTGCTCGCTGAGCTGACAGGTTTGTTTTCAGAAGTTTCATCATCATATTAGGTAACATCATCAGTGAGCCTCTGGTGAAGCACTGGTGTTCTGTCCCATTTCCTATACAAATTAACAGCAAAATGAATATCATTTACCGGATACCATGCAAGGACTGTAACAAACATTACACCAGACAGACGGGCAGAAAACTAGCTATCAGGATACATGACCCACTATCACCAGTATCCTTACATACAGACAGAAAAGGACACCACTTCGACTGGACAACACATCCATCCTAGGACAGGCTAAACAGAGGCTTGGCATTCAAACCGGAACTCCATCAACAAACACATCAGTTTGGACCCCATTTATGAACCTCTGAGAAAAAGAACTGGAAATTATGTCTCTCAGGTTAAGAGACCAAGACACACAAAAAGAAAGTGGGGCATAATACCGGCGCTTCATGGGAGGCACACTTAAGATGTTTCCTCGCATAGTGACGAAACATCTGAAAACAAACCTTCCAGAGCAAACTTACAACCTGAACATACAGAAGGTATTGTTAAAGTTAGCTGGAAATGTTTCAGGAGGCAGTCGCAACTGTTAAAATAGGCACATTTTAGATTTTTAATCCATGGTCAGGGACCGAGCTGACAGGCAGATTGAAATAGAGACAGGTATGGAGCACTTCAAGATGGCATGTTAGCTCTCAATTGTCAAGGTGCTTTGTGGTTCTTGGATGAGAGTGGGGACTGCAAGGCGCTTGAACAAACTGTTGACACGTGCACTGAAGTACAGGATAACATTCATTGGGGATGGAGGAGTGCAGTTGAAAGTCATCACATAGAAAGGGCATAGCTAATGTTGTCTGAACCCTTGCACATCAAATTGTAAGGTGTTTTTCCCTGCCTGATGCCAAGGCTAAGGACTTTTCCTCTGGGGTGGATCATTGGAATCTCTTCTAGGATAGAAGTGATGTGTACAAGGATAACGGATTGCACCTGAATTGGAAGGAGGTTAATATACTGGCAGGGAGATTTGCTAGAGCTGCGTGGGAGGATTTAAACAAGTTGGGTGGGAGTGTTGGGACCCAGGAGATACTGAGGAAAGAGATCAATCTGAGACTGGTATGGTTGGGAAAAAACAAGAACAAAGAACATTACAGCGCAGGAACAGGCCTTTTGGTCCTCCAAACCTGTGCTAATCCATATCCTCTATCTAAATCTGCTGTCTATTTTCTAAGGATCTGTATCTCTTTGACTCGTTCCCTTGAATGGGCAGGGAGCAAACAGTCAGGGCTGGAAGGAACAAAGCAGAGAGCAAGGGAGGACTGATAAATTAAACTGCATTTATTTCAATGCAAGAGGCCAAACAGATGAACTCTGGACATGGTTGGGAACCTGGGACTGGGATATCATCGCAATTACAGAAACATGGCTCAGGGGTGGACAGGACTGGCAGCTTAATGTTCCAGGATACAAATGCTACAGGAAGGACGAAAGGGAGGCAAGAGAGGGGGCGTGGGGGGAAGAGTGCCATTTTGGATAAAGGATAGGATTATAGTTGTATTTAGGGAGGACATTCCCAGAAATGCATCCAGGAAAGTTATTTGGGTTGAACTGAGAAATAAGAAAGGGATGATCACCATATTGGTATTGTATTATACCTAATAGTCAGTGGGAAATTGAGAAACAGATTTGTAAGGAGATTTCCATTATCTGTAAGAATAATAGGGTGGTTATGGTAGGGGATTTTAACTTTCCAAACATAGACTGGGACTGCCATAGCTTTAAGGGTTCAGATGGAGAGGAATTTATTAAGAGCGTACAAGAAAATTTTCTGATTCAGTATGTGGATGTACCGACTAGAGAAGGTGCAAAACTTGACCTACTCTTAGGAAATAAGGCAAGGCAGGTGACTGAGGTGTCAGTGGGGGAGCACTTTGGGGCGAGCAAAATAGTGATGAAAATTGGACGGTATTAGGCAAGAACTTTCAAAAGCTGACAGGGGGCAGATGTTTACAGGTAAAGGGTCGGCTGGAAAATGGGAAGCCTTCAGAAATGAGATAATGAGAGTCCAGAGACAGTATATTCCTGTCAGGATGAAAGGAAAGAGGTGGTAGATATAGGGAATGCTGGATGATTAGAGAAATGGAGGGTTTGGCTAAGAAAAAGAAGGAAGCGTATATCAGGTATAGACAAGATAGATCAAGTGAATCCTTAGAAGAGAAAAAGACAGTAGGAGTATACTTCAGAGGGAAATCTAAAGGGCAAAAAAGGGACATGAGATAGCTTTGGCAAATTTGGTTAAGGAGAACCCAAAGGGTTTTTGCAAATACATTAAGGACAAAAGGGTAACTAGGGAGAGAATAGGGCCCCTCAAAGATCAGCAAGGTAGCCTTTCTGTGGAGCCACAGGAGATAAGGGAGAAACTAAATGAGTATTTTGCATCAGTGTCTACTGTGGAGATAGACATGCAAGATGTAGAATGTAGGGAAATAGCTGGTGACATCTTGAGAACTGTCCATCTTACAGAGGAGGAAGTGCTGGATGTCTTAACTCAAAGGTGGATAACTAGAGGGCATAGGTTTAAGGCAAATGGGGAATGATGTAAAAGGTGGTACGTGTATGGAATGAACTGCCAGAGGAAGTGGTGGAGGCTAGTACAATTGCAACATTTAAAGGGCATTTGAATAGGTATATGAATAGGAAGGGTTTGGAGGGATATGGGCTGGGTGCTGGCAGTTAGGACTAGATTGGGTTGGGATATCTGGTCGGCATTGACGGGTAGGACTGAAAGGTCTGTTTATGTGCTGTACATCTCTATGACCTGATCAGGTACCCTAGAGCTCTGAGAAGCGAGGGAAGTGATTGCTGGGCCCTTTTGCTGAGATATTTGTATCATCAATAGTCACAGGTGAGGTGCCAGGGATCGTCAACATGCCTTTGTGCGTGGGAAATCATGTCTCATGAACTTGTTTGAGCTTTTTGAAGAAGTAACAAAGAGGATTGATGAGGGCAGAGCAGTGGACGTGATCTATATGGACTTCAGTAAGGCGTTCGACAAGGTTCCCCATGGGAGACTGATTAGCAAGGTTGGATACAGAACTGGCTCAAAGGTAGAAGACAGAGGGTAGTAATGGAGGGTTGTTTATCAGACTGGAGGCCTGTGACCGGTGGAGTGCCACAAGGATTGGTGTTGGTCCACCACTTTTCATAATTTATATAAATGATTTGATCTGAGCTTAAGAGGTATAGTTAGTAAGTTTGCAGATGACACCAAAATTGGAGATGTAGTGGACAGCAAAGGAGGTTACCTTAGATTACAACGGGATCTTGATCAAATGGGCCAGTGGGCTAAGGAGTGGCAGATGGAGTTTAATGTAGATAAATGCGAGGTGCTGCATTTTGGGAAAGCAAATCTTAGCAGGACTTAAACACTTAATAGTAAGTTCCTTGGGAGATTTGCTGAACAAAGAGACCTTGGAGTGCAGGTTCATAGTTCCTTAAAAGTAGAGTCTCAGGTAGATAAGATACAAAAGAAGGCATTTGAAATGCTTTCCTTTACTGGAGCATTAAGTCTCAGAGTTGGGAGGTCATGTTGCAGCTGTACAGGATGTTGATTAGGGGACTTTTGGAATATTGTGTGCAGTTCTGGTCTCCCTCCTACTGGAAGGGTGTTGTGAAACTTGAAAGGGTTCAGAAAAGATTTACAAGGATGTTGCCAGGGTTGGAGGATTTGAGATACAGGGAGACGTTGAATAGGCTGGGGTTGTTTACCTTGGAGCGTCGAAGGCTGAGGGGTGACCTTGTGGAGGTTTATAAAATCATGAGGGGCGTGTGGATAGGATAAATAGACAAGGTCTTTTCCCTGGGATGGGGGAAGTATAGAACTAGAAGCAATAGGTTTAGGGTCAGAGGGGAAAGATATGAAAGGAACCTAAGGGGGCAACTTTTCCACACACAGGGTGGTGCGTGTATGGAATGAGCTGCCAGAGGATGTGGTGGAGGCTGGTACAATTGCAACATTTAAAAGGCATCTGGATGGGTATATGAATAGGAACGGTTTGGTGAGATACGAGCCAAGTTCTGGCAAATGGTACTCGATTAGGTTGAGATATCTGGTCGGCATGGGTGAGTTGGACAGAAAGGTCTGTTTCCGTGCTGTACATCTCTATGACTATAACTTGGAATGGAAGGGGAAGGGTGCCTTTGTCACATTGTATGTGGATACCAGTGATGGATATGACTGGAAAGGAGTATGCACAGTTAGAAACTAAATTAAAAAGCAAAACCACTATAAGTTAGAATAAGAGGCACAAGGAAGTTAGCATATAATAAATCAGATCAGAGATTTGAATGCATGGTTCAAAGATTGATGTGGGAAAAATGGATCTGGATTGATAAGATGCTGGGATGATTACTGGGAAAAGAGAGAGCTGTATTTTTGGATAACATTCACCCAAACCTGGCCGGAACAACTATTCTTGAATTGTATAAGTGGAGTTATAGAGAACTGTGAGAGTGGAGATTTCTAAAGTTAAAGAGAGAAGAGAAGACATTAGTGTAAGGCAATAATACGATAATGATCACAGGTGGTAAAGGGACTGAGCATACAAATAATAGAGTTATCAACAAATTAAACCAGAATTGGGAAAAAGACACAATTAAAGGTTCATATTTTAATGCAGGAAGGTCAATGAATTGGTAGCTTTCTCAGAAATAAATAGACCTATGATAGTCAATACAGAGCTTGGAGAATGTGTCTGTGCTGAAAATGTGTTGCTGGAAAAGTGCAGCAGGTCAGGCAGCATCCAAGGAGCAGGAGAATCGACACTTCGGGCATGAACCCTTCTTCAGGAATGAGGAGAGTGTGCCAAGCAGGCTAAGCTAAAAGGTAAGGAGGGGGGACTTGGGGGAGGGGTGTTAAAAATGCGATAGATGGAAGGAGGTTAAGGTGAGGGTAATAGGCCGGAGTGGGGGTGAGGGCGGAGAGGTCAGGAAGAAGATTGCAGGTTAGGAAGGTGGTGCTGAATTCGAGAGTTGGGACTCGAACTCTTCCCCCCTCAAACTCAGCACCACCTTCCTAACCTGCAATTTTCTTCCTGACACGCTCTGGCCGATCACCCTCACCTTAACCTCCTTCCACCTATCGCATTTCCAATGCCCCTCCCCCAAGTCCCTCCTCCCTACTTTTTATCTTAGCCTGCTTGGCACACTTTCTTCATTCCTGAAGAAGGGCTCATGCCCGAAACGTCGATTCTCCTGCTCCTTGAATGCTGCCTGACCTGCGCTTTTCCAGCAACACATTTTCAGCTCTGACCTCCAGTATCTGCAATCCTCACTTTCTCCTAGAAGAGTGTGTCTGTGACCTGGCTGTTTAATGACACTTGATATATTGACAGCACACAGAAAATGTCAGAGTGCTTTTGTAGCACTGCTATTAAATGGCATGGTTGATGGACCATTTGCTGGGATGGGGTTATACCAAGCATAAAGAGAGGTTGCTTTGATTGTTGAAAGTCAGTCATCTTATTCCTTGGACATTAATGCAGAAGTTTCTCAGGAATTTTTTTTTATAAGTGGCTCAACCTGTTCAGAGTTGGTATCACACTGTAGAGCAAGTGAGACTTGAACTTGGTCTCCTGGTCCAGAGTTAGGGATGCTACCATTGTGCCACAAAAGCACAGTTCCTCATGTTGGGCTAGGTCTAACCATCTTCATCTGCTCCATTAAAAACATTCCCTGCATCGTAAGGTTACGGGGAATGCTCATTGATGATGCAATTACAGAATCATCTCTGTTGCAATTCAGTTGTGGAAACAGTCTGTATTCATATGCGGTGAGACCTGGAAACCATCATGGGCTTTATCTACTAAGTGGTCAGTTTTGTTGCTGTTATTCCAAACAGAATACACTTGCCATTCATCTTCCTGAGCTTGTTCTGCTATTCAATAAGACCAAATGTAAACTAAGGGAACATTTCACCTAGCATCTAAGCCAAGCCCATAGAGGTCATCCAAACCCATTTTAATTCCTCTTCCCGCTCCCATTCCGACATGACCATCCTTTGCCTCCACCACTGCCGCAACAAATCAGACCTCAGATTGGAGGAACAACACCGCATTTTCCACTTGGGCTGCTCGGAGGACTCAACATTGGGTTCTCCAATTTCAAATCACCTCTGTTCCCAGCCCCTCCCCCTCCCTTCCATTCCTCTCAGCCATCTCCCGGATTCATCCCTACCATCGACCAATCAGATCGTACCCTCTACTTGTCTCTACCTATGCCCACCTCACCATTCCCCCCCCCCCCCCCCACTCCTCAATTCTGCAGCTTCCTTTACACCCACCCCCGCTCCTGAAGAAGGGTTACACCCAAAACATCGACTTCTCCACCTGATGCTGCCTGGCTTGCTGTGTTCTTCCAGCCTCCTGCTTGTAATCTTACATAACTTCCTGTCTGCCCTGATAACCATTCACTCCCTTGCTGAACAAAAGTCTATCCTACCTTAATGTTTACAGATGTTGATTCCACCACCATTTCAGGAAGAGATTTCTAAAGACACTCGACCTTCATAATTTTGCCCAATCCCTGTTTTAAATCAGCAATATCTGAACTTTCAACAGGTCTAGGTTCTCTCACAAAAGGAAATGACCTCACCATATTGGCCCTGTTCAAACCTCTCATGATCATGTGGTTCTGATATTATGATGAGTGGCAATCACAGTTGCATCGTCAGTCTGTTATTTTTTTTAATGCTGAGCTCTGCATTTTCAGACAAGAATTTGGATCCTAGCTCCTTCAGAAGTGCAGAGCTGTGCCCTGTACTACAGGATAATTGGGGAAAGGGTGGAGGTGGGGAAATGAAACTGCATCCCATTTTGCAGCATACATCGTGCTGTGCTTTGAGATTTAAATGTCTAGCAGCACATCTGGATAATTTGTCAGCTGGCAATGGATGAGTGTAAGTAGGGCAAATGGGGCGTAAAGAGTGCTAAATGAGTGATGGAATGCTTAAAGTAGGTTGAGGATGAGTTTATTGAGCAGGTAGATGAGTCACAGAGGGCTACACAAAAGGCTCTTCTGTCCTTCAAGTCTGTGTTTATCAAAAATAACTATCCAACTATCCTGATCCCATTTCCAGCAGTTGGCCCACACACTTGTATGCCTTGGCTTTGGAAGTGGAAATCTAAATACTATTTAAATGTTATAAAGCTTTCTGTCTCTATCCTTACTGGCAGGGAGTTTCAGATTCCCACCACACTGTTTGAAAATAATTTCCTCACATCCCCTTTAAACTTACTCCCTCTTACCATAATTCTATGTCCTCCACATTTCTGGTGCTTCTACAGTGGCCAGATATTGAAAATTATTGCCAGTGCCTCTATATCCTCCTTTGCCCAGGAATATATTTCATTATGCTCTGGAGATTTACCTACTTGTAAGCCTGTCAGACCACTCGAACCTCCTCCCTGTCTATGCTAGTTTTTAAAATTATGTCACAGTCCTATTTTTTAACATTCACATCATCCCTCTCACTAATGAACATTGGTATAGTATTTGGGACCTAGCAGGTCAGGCTGGTGGGTGAGGAGCGTTCCTTGAATCCTCTGCATTTTCTGTTAAGGGCTTTATAAAAATCTTATTACTGGTTTCCAGATGCAGGGAATTGCCCATTGGAAACTGAAATTTTCCAGACAATTCCCATGGAGTCAACTGCACATGGGACTCTGTAAGGTCCCAAAGTGCAACTGCAGAAGTTAATTTTTCAGAAAGGTATTTATTAGGCTACACCTCAGTTTTGTTTTGAAGATGAAGAAACCTCAACCTGTTTAATCATTGCTGATGAGTTCAATCTCAAGTCTGTTATTAGTCCATCTTTTTGCTTTGCCCCTTGTTCATTGTTTTTCTCTTCTGTTCACTGTACTTGCGAGTGTGGATTAACCAAGATTTTAGAGAAGGTTAACATTTGGCTTTCTGTTGCATTTCTTTCTAGAAATGTACTCAATGCATTATTTGATTTTTAAATTGTCTTCTTAACGGGTGCTGGCACTCGTATATCTGCACTCCAGTAGATCTACAGACCTTTATTTTGCAATCCAGTTTGGAATCTTATTCTCCAGACTGCATGGTTGTGTTCTTCTGTTCCTCAAGGTGCAATCTAAAACATGTAGATCTTAAACACATTACAAAAAATGTATTCTCTTTTCACCAATTCCTAGTTAGCGATGCAAAATTTGCATTTATTAAATTGTTTCAGTCAGTATTCTAGTGAAATTCTCCAGTTGTTTACAATTCCAGACAGAGTATCTTATATTGTTAAATTCCTGGGTTAGGAGAGAAATTTATTCCCCTTCGTTATTTACCTAGCCTCTTGGTTGGTTGTAAGTAGGTTAGTTAAAAGCAAGGATACATTTCTCCCAGAAAAAAATAATTTGTTTCCAAATGGCCAGGCTTTCTTCAATTAACAAAAATGGTGCATTTTGGTGACAACATGTGAGAAGAAATAATAATAGTGCAACACACACACCAATTAGGAGTAAGAAGTGAATTCAAAAGTTAAAACTTTAGGTTAAAAAAAACTGATCAGTCTCTGTCATTCATGTAGACAGTCAGACATTGTAGTTGTTACCAGTATTATCTCCTGTAATGTTTCTGTTGGTAGTTGAACATTCAGTCTCAACATTCTTCACTTTGCAATTTCATTGAAATTCCTTTAACCACCTTCCTTTCTATAGTGGTTGGCTGACAGCATTAGAGTGGGTGTAATTTTTCCTTTCCTCGCCATTTTACAAGGGTCTTTAATGGTTGTTCTCAAACCCGTGACCTTCACAAGACACTAGGCCATCAGGCCACTAACATGCACATATGTGCGCACACATACATGTTGGAATGAAACAATATGTCCATTAGGACTTTGGCGATTTGATCTGTTATCACAAAACATTTTGTTAAAAAATGTTATTGAATTTCCATTATTAATTTTTTAAAAACTTTTCTTTCAGCCTGCTGTTAACTTACGGGAACTTGGATTATCTGACTTGAAAACCAGCCAACTAACAGAATTGGTAGACAGTTTGCTCCCGTGTTTGTCTCCAGCTGCTTCACATCCTAAACAGTCGTCACGTTGGCAAATCTCCCACATTTCATCACAGTCCTTTTTTGAAAATAAATATGGTCAGTAATAATTATTTTCCTCTTGCACTGTTGTCCAAACTCTGCCCTACTTTATAACTGTTTATTGCCACCTTTCATCTTACCAATAATTTTGAAGCCAAGACTTGTGAGAGAGCATTTTTTCAACTGTTCATTGGGAACAGCATGATGATGTACCCATTTGCAGATTCAGCAGCTAGATTTGTTTTGCAGAGTGTCCTGAGTCGATCTTAACTGTGCAATAATAGGAGCTTAGTAAACCAGACATTATAGAATTGGAAAAACTGAAAGAACTACAGATACTGAAAATCAGAAACTAAAACAGAAGTTGCTGGAAAAACTCAGTGGATCTGGCAGCATCTGTGGAGAGAAAGCAGAATTAATGTTTCAGGTCTTTTTGCTGTTCCTTCTGGTGGGGTCTTGGGGAGGTGAGAGTAAACGATAAGTGAAGATAGGACCCAAAGAGAGAGAAACAGTTGAGCAGACAGAGGACTCTGTAAAGGTCAGCTACTAATGGGGACTATTAACAGATGACAGTAGGATATGTACGGTAGTAGACCATGTGATAAAAAGGCCTGGTGTGTTGGGGTTGGGGTTGGGGAAGGACATGGGAAAAGGTGCTCAAACCCTTAAATTGTTAAACACTATGTAGAGTACAGAAGGCTGAGGAATTCTCAAGCAGGAAATGAGATTCTGTTCTTTCAGTTTGTGCTGAGTTTTGTTGGAGCACTACAGCAAGCGTGAGACAGATGGTGGCCAGGGTTCTTGGCAGTGTGTTAAAGGGGCAGACAATTGGAAGCTCAGGATCATTTTTGTGGATTAGCATAGGTGCTCTGCCCATAGATCACCCATGAGATCACATTGTGAGCAGCGAACACCATAGACTAGATTGTGTGAAGTCAGTTAAAGCACTACTTCACCTGGAAGGTGTGTTTGGGCCCTTGAATATTGAAGAGGAAGGAAGTAAACAGGCAGATGTTACACCAGTTGCGATTGCAAGAGAAAGTGCCCTGAGGGAGTAGGAATGAAGGAGGAGTGGAACAGGGTGTCACAGAAGGAACGGTCCCTGTGGAAGCTGGCAAGGGTGATGTGGGGAATATATGTCTGATGGTTTCCTGCTGGAGGTCATGGAAAGGGTGGTAATGATCCTATGAATGTGGATTCTGGTTAGATGGTAGGTGATGACAAAGGGGATTCTATTGCTGTTTTGGGAGGGAGGAGAAGGGGTAAGGACTGAAGTGCAGCAGTAGTTGTGGATCCCTGCTGGAATGTGCAAGTTCAACATTAGACAAGGCTTTAGAAGTAGTGTTTGCTGGAGGCAATATATTTCTCACAACGTACATGTGACTGGCAAGGGGAATTACTTAGAAACCAGCAATAACTTGATAATGCAATGTAAAGTCCTTCCAATTTTTAGTATTGAAGTTAGGTCAAACAACTGCATTGGTGATTTGTTAAGTCTGCCTCCCAAAAAAAAACCTGTGATGACTGTGTTCTTGCTTTCTGCAATGATGTTTCAACCTAATTGCACCGATAATTATTAATAAGGGCACTTAAGAATCAATTTTGTTTTTAGGATTTTCGAGCAATATTTTCAACGTGCTACGTGCATCTCAGCTTTCTCGACAATATCCCAGGCCACTACAGACTCTCTGTTCCAACCTTCATCTTTGTCCAAGTATGTATTCCAGGTATTAAGTGTTGATTCTTGCATGAAAATTGCAAATAATATGTAGTGGTATTAATGAATGTTAATTTTTTTTTAAGTCCAAGGGCAAATTCGTGGCTTTAAAACTCTAAGGTCAAGATCAAGGAGACTGGCAGTATCTGATAATTTGGTTGAATCAGAAAGTATTGCTCCTTCTTCTTTTATGAAGGTAAGAAGTGATGTTACTCTGTTTATTGAAACAAAAGTTTCTCTTCAAAAAAGATAGCGTTGTTTACATATCTGTTTATAGGGGCTTTTGTTAAGGGATCGAGGAAGAGACGTTGAGAATTTGGACAGCTTGATAAAAACCAAAAACATTCCTGAGGCACATCAAGATGCATTTAAAACTGGTTTTGCAGAGGGATTCCTAAAAGCACAAGCTCTGACACAGAGGACGAATGGTAAGTCAATATCAACAATTTTTTTTCTTTTTTCTGAGTTCGTGCCTATATGGCATCTTAGTTATAGTCATGGTGTTGGTCGAGGTTATTTTTTTCTTAAAGGTGTTCAATTGATATTTCATGAATATCACGACTATTATTTGACCAGACACGCCCAATGTTCAGGTCAAGGCAAAAGTAAAGCAAGGGGAAAGCAATGCCATAATGGTAATGTCAGTACTTCAGTACTCCAGAACATCCCAGGCTAATGTTCTGGACCCGTGGATTTGAATCCTATTATGACTGTTTGTGAATCTGAATGCAATAAGCCTATGGAATTAAAAGCCTAGCCCAATGATGACCATGTAATCAATGTTAGTTGTTGTTCCCCTTTAGGGAAGGGAATCTAACGTTCTTACTTGCTCTTTCTGACATGAATTCAGACCAACAACAATGTGGTTGACTCTTAACTGCCTTCTAGCTAGCCTCAAGGGCTAATCAGTGAATCAGCAACTTGTGCGAGCCTTGCCACTTAAGTGCAGCCAAGAGCCTTGTTGACCACCCCAAAATGGGTGATTCCTGAAATGATTCCTGAAGAAGGGCGTATGCCCAAAACGTCGAATCTCCTGTTCTTTGGATGCTGCCTGACCTGCTGCACTTTTCCAGCAACACATTTTCAGCACCACCCCAAAATGGAACCCTGGATACAGAAAAATAATACATTTCTGAACTTCTGGCAGTGAAATAGTCATTTGAGCAAACATTGCAAAATTGGGTGACAGGTTGAAGTGTTTACTTTCATACTGCAAGTAACTGGGAGTGGGTAGACTTGCTATAGATTTTTTATAAAACCCCCATTGTTAGACGGCGAATTCCTGACTGTGGAGTATGGAATCTGAAATGAACTGTGTGGTTGAGAGATCAGTGGATATTGGAAGCACAGAATCCCTACAGTGTGAAAGCAGGCCATTTGACCTATCGACCCTCCGTAGAGAATCCCACTCAAACCCACCCAATTACTCTACCCTCATCTCTGAGACCTTCCATTTCCCATAACTAATCCACCTAGGCTGCACATCCCTGGATATTATGGGCAATTTAGCTTGGTCAGTGCACCTAACCTGCACATCTTTGGACTGAGAGTGGAAGCTGGAGAACCCAGAGGAAACCCACGCAGACAAAGGGAGAATGTCAAACTCCATACGGTTGCCTGAGGTTGCAATCAGACCGTCCGTGGTGCTGTGAGGCAGCAGTGCTAACCACAGACCCACCATACTGCCTGAAATTATAAGCATAATTAATGACATTTTCAGTATTAAGATGAATAACATAGGCCACATAACCAACAATGTATTGAAAGAGGAGGAATATGTGGGTATCTGTGTATGACTGGTATAGTGTTTACATCTTGCAAAAAATATATGACTAGAGCCATGTGGATTCAATATTGGCATCTTTTGTTTCCAGGATGCAAATGAATTTGCGAAAAAAATATATTTGACGTAAGAACAAATTCAAGTCTGATATAAAAATAAATTATGTTTGGGGATTGCCTCATGAAATATTTGTAGAGCATTTGAATATGGAAATGTTATTAACTGAGAGCCTAAAATCTGAATTCATTCATAACAAAAACAAGGGACGGATTATCGATGAGTATGAGCAGACTGAATGACCTAATTCTGCTCCAATATCTTATAATTCGATGGGCTTATAGAGAAATGAATGAACTGGGGAAGAAAGAAAGGGCACCATTAATTTGTATGTTTATTTCATATACGTTTTGAATGTATACATATTTGAAAGGCTGCAGAAATATTCATTGTGTTTTCCCATGTTTAAAATCTACCATTTAAGAATTTTACTGTGAAAGCTGTAGAGCTCCGACTTTTAAGAGTTAGAGTTCTGACTGATCCTTTCTAAAAAAAAAGAAATACCATCGACCAATGTAACTCAGCGACAACTTGAATATTCGTAGCACATTTAAAAGAGTAAAGCGTTCCAATATACTTTACAGGAGCAAAATGAATCAAAGATTTACAAAGAGCCATGTAAGGAGATGTTGGTGCAATTAAATTTTAAATGATGTAATGAGGGACGAATAAAAATTTTAAGCACATAAACCTATGTTGGAAGGCAAATCAGGACTTTGGAATTAGGCAGTTTGGAGTTGCTAATTATGGAGCAATTAAGTTCAGTTTAGGGGTGGGTACTTGAAGGTCTCTTGTGGTGTAGTGGTTGTGTCCCTACCTAGGGCATAGAATGCTTAGTTTCAAGTTGCAGCTGCTTCACAGATATGTCACATCTTTGAACAGGTTGTTTAAAAATATCTAGCAGTAGGGACCCAGAGGCTAAGGACATATTTGAAAGCAAAGATGAGAATTTTCAGTGCAGACATATCTGAACTGGTGGCCTCTGTAGATTACCAAGCACATGGATGATGGGGAATGACAATTTGGTCAGCTAGAATGTGGGCAACAAGGCATTGGGTAAACTGAAACTTTTGTGATTAAGGAAAGCAAGTAATAAAGTAATTATTAAGGATTTCAGCAAAGTTTGAGCGAAAGTGTCAAGTTGCATGATGTTTGAAGTAGATCAGATTGGGCTGAGGGATGCTGAGATTGATTATAGCTAACATGAATGATTACCAATTTAGAAAGAACACAGTTGCAAGACTAAGATACAGAACAGTAGCTGTGAAAATATGAATCGGTGAAACTTAGAGTAAGACAGAAAATGACAAAGCTCATATTAGTAACTACAGGAGTAAAACGTTATCAGTAATATGTCGAATGTTCCACTGGTATTCTCAAAAGTACTGTAGTAGCTAGTACTTCAAAGTCTCCTGTTTAATTAACATTACTTTTTAAAATTCTGCTTGCCACAGATTCTTTAAGAAGGACGAGATTAGTTCTTCTGTTCCTTCTCTTGCTTGGAATTTATGGCCTATCCAGAACCCCGTTCTTATCTGGTAATATTTCAATTACAATTTTTTGCTTTTGTAGTTTTGAACAATATACAGTTTTAAAAGAAACATTTTGCTGATCAATTCATTGAAGTACTAGTAAATAGTATTTGGAAGTATCATTGTATATTTTGTGTATAACGGGAGTGAATTTGTGGTGTGTATAGTATTAGCTCTGTCTTCAAAAATCCCTGCCTAGTTCCTAGTGAAAACAAGAACTCTAATCTTCTGATCTGGAATGAAAGTCCATTGCCAACCCTTTTTAAACAAAACATAGCTACTAGGAGCAGGGGTAGGCTATTCAGCCCTTTGAGCCTGCTGTGTCTTTCAGTATGATGGTGGCTGATCTTTGATCTTTAGCGTGTAAAAATGCCAACATCTAAAATGCCCACTTACCTTCCCAGGACTTCACAAGTGCAAATTCCAGTGCTGCATCCAAACCAAAAGATGCAGTTTGACAAACCACTCAGATAGCATTGGAGTAAATCTTCCCAGAAGTCATGCCTCTTTAATGCAGGTTAATTGCCCATTGGAAGTTTTTAAACTTTTCAAGCAATTGCTACACAGTGGGAACATTGAGTATTCTGGAAGGTTCCAATGAACATCTTTCAGAGTGCATTCAGTCTCTAAATATCCAGGTTATCTGGTCAAAGACTGGTAATTCAGTAGGCCACTGAAATTTGCTAATTCTTCTGAATGTTTCAAAACCCTTCTATCACTTAAAATTAATGATTTCTGTCAATACAGAGAATAAATTGAGTGGAGGATCTCAATGACCGCCACCACGAGAGGCTCGGTAGTATGCCAGTTGAGTTGAGTCCTAAAGGACCTTGTTGTTAGACTAGGTCTCTGGCGGGTTGTGATAGAACCAATAAGGGAGAAGCATACTTGACCTCATTCTCACCAGTTTCGTTGCCACACGTGCAACTGTTCATGACTGTATTACTAAGTGTGACCACCTCACAGTCCATGTGGAAGTGAAGTTATATTGTGTGACATTATCACCATGCTAAATGGAACAGGCATTGAACAAATCTAGCAACTTGAGACTGAGCATCCATGAGACACTGTGGGCCATCAGCAAAAGCAGAATTGTACGCCAACACTGTTCGTAGCTTCATGGCCTGGCATATTCCTCACTCCATCGTTATCATCCAGCCAGGCTTCACCCTGGTTCAATAATGGGAGCCTGGTACGTCAGTGCAAAAGATAAAGCTGAAGCATTTGCAACAATCGACAGACAAGTGCCAAGTGAATGATCCATCATGGCCTATTCCAGAGGTCCCCAGCATCTCAGGTGCCTGTCTTCAGCCAGTTTGATTCACTGCACGTGATATCAGGAAATGATTGGAGTCACTGAATACTGACTGCAAAGGCTGCCCTGGCAACATCCCAGCAGTAGTACTCAAGACTTGCTGCTCAAACAATTGCCATACCTCTAGCCAAGCTCTTAAAGCTACAACACTAGCATCTACTTAACAATGTAGAAATTGTCCCGGTATGTCCTGTAAACAGCAGGACAAATCCAACCCAGCTAGTTACCGTCCCATTAATATATTCTCGGTTGTCAGTAAAGTGATAGAAAGTACCATGAGGAATGTAGTTGCTTTGCTCACTGAGGCCCAATTTGGGCTTCTGACAACAGGGTTGTAAAGCCTTGGTTCAAACAAGGAGAGAGGTGAGAGTGACTGCCCTTGACATCAAGGCTACTTTTGACTGAGTGTGGAAACTAAGTGCTTTTACAAAACTGGAGTTGATGGGAATCGGGGTGGGGTGGGGGGGGGCATAGAGAGGGAATCTCTCAGCTGGTTGGAGTCATACCTGGCTCAAAGGGAGATCTTGTGGTTGTTGGAGGTCAGTCATCTCAGTTGCAGGACATCTCTTCAGGAGTTCCTCAGGCCAATCATCTTCAATTGCTTCATCAGTGACTTATTGTCCATCATTAGGTCAGATTGTGCAATCATTGGCAAACATGCCCAGTGTTCAGCACCATTCATGACTGCTCAGATACTGAAGCACTCCAAATGCAACAAGACCTGGATAATTTCCAGGCTTGGACTGAAAAATCACAAGAAATATTAGTGCCACAGGAATACCAGGCAATGGTCATCTCCAATAAGGACCAATATAACCATCAACCCTTGACATTCATTGGTGTTAGCATCATTGGATCTCTCACTATTGGCATTCTGGGCATTATCATTGACCAGAAATTCAACTGGACTCTCCACATAAGCACAGTGGCTGTAAGAGCATGTCAGAGCTTAGGAATCCTGCAGTGAGTGACTGGCCTCCTGACTCCCCAAAGAATTGTCCATCATTTACATGGCACAGTCAGGAGTGTGATGGAATATGCTCCACTTGCTTGGATGAATGTAGCTCCAACAATATTCAAGAATCTTGACGTCATCCAGGATAAAACAGCTGACGTGATTGTCATCACATTCACAAATATCCTCTCCCTGTACCACTGATGCTCAGTAGCAGTAGTCTGTACCATCTACACTGCAGAAATTCACCAAAACTCCTTCAACAGCACCTTCCAAACCCATGACAATTTCCAGCTAGAAGAACAAGAGCAGCAGGTGACACCTGAGAATACCACCACCTGCAAATTCCCCTCCAAGCCACTCACCTCTTGACTTGAAAATGTATCACTGTTCTTTTGTGTTTTGGGTCAAAATCATGGAATTCCCTCCCTATTGTCGTCTACCAGCAGCACATGGACTGCAGTAGTTCGAGAAGGCAGCCCACCACTGCCATCTCTGGGGCAACCAGAAATGGGCATTAAATGCTGGCCGAGCTGGTGAGATCCACTTACCACAAGTTTAAAATGAAATTTGAGAATGTCATATGTACTGGATTTGAAAACAAATTGAATTGAAATGCAGGAAAGGCACTCAACTGATCATACTTCAAAATTTAAGCTACTGTGTTTTTTTTGTAAAATATAACTGTTACTTGAAATCTTTGCAGGATTTCTCAGAGAGGCTAAGTGGTCTAGGGCATGAGAATCCAGAGACCCAGGTAATATTCTTGGAACCTGGGGTATTCTGCTGTGGCCGATGGTGAATTTGAATTCAATAAGATTCTGGACTTAAGAATCTAATGATGACCATGAAATTATTGTTGGTTGTCAGAAAAGCACATCTGTTCACTTACGTACTTTAGGGAAGTTAACTGCCATCCTTTTCCCAATTTGACCTCTGTGTAATTCCAGACCCACAGTAATATTGTTAACTCTTCACTACCCTCTGAATGGGGATGGGCAAAAGATGCTGACCTAGCAGGCAACACCCATGTTCCATGAATATATTAAAATAAAGCTGACTGGGATCAGGTTGACCCTACTGTTCCTTCCTGTTCACAGTTGAAAAATTCAAATTTATCCAATGTTTTATAAAATGAAATGTGCAAGTCAGTCAAGCTGAATGGTCTTGGGTTTTTTTATTTGTAATTAGTGTGGACTTTAACTTCTGGTTTAAAAGCTTTACCTGATAGGAATGTAAAACCATCTCTTTAATCCTCTATTATAACAAAATGTGCAAACGTATCAATTATTTATTTTTAAAGTTGCTTACTCTGTGAAATAATCATTGTATTCTACAAGGGTATTCAGTTGTATTGCACTGTTAAGTTCATTTTGTGAATGATGGGCAAAACAGTGATAGAATCAAACTTCAAGCACCACTATTTCTAGTTTAGTTTAGTTTTGAGATTCCGTAAGCTTTTAAGCGGGAAGTTTGTAGACATCGAGTCTTTCAATTTGTATCTCCTTTTCCAACAGTACGATTTCGTACTACATCAGGACTGGATGCAGCTGTGGATCCAATTCAGATGAAAAATGTAACCTTTGAACATGTGAAAGGGGTAAGTAACGCTTCTACTCTTCGTAAGCATATTGAATTTTAAATTATTCATTTACAAATATTGCTTTTGGTTCACCACCAGGTGGAGGAAGCAAAACAGGAGCTACAGGAAGTCGTAGAATTTCTGAAAAATCCTCAGAAGTTCACAGCATTAGGAGGCAAACTACCTAAAGGTATGCAGCTGGTAATTATGCCTTCAGCAATGCATTTTTACTATCACAAGTTTCTAAATATTTTCTTTACAACTGACTCCAAAAAAGGTTTGTTTCTAATGAGTGAACTTTCTGCCAGAAGAATTTGTTATCAGCTCATTGTCCTTACCAATGATGTTAACATCCTATGTTTATCACTCATCTCGAATTCTTTGTATAATTTATTCTCAGATTGCAGCATATGATGAAGCATTGGTCACAGTTCTATTAGGAGGGGAGCTCCAGGATTTTAACTCTTGATATGTTTCCCAGTCAGGATAGTGTGTGACTTGGAACATTGTTTTGCAAGCAGTCCCATGTGTCCCCTGCCCTTGGTGGTGGAGGGTCTGGTCTTGAAAGAAGACTTGGTTAGTTGCTATAGTGCATCTTACATGATACACCCTGCAGCTATAGTCGAAGTAATTAATGCTTCAGAAGATTGATGGTGTGATGGAGTGTTCTCATCAATTTAGGCTCTTTGTCCAGGATGGTATCAATTATCTTAACTGTTGGAACTGTACTCAATGCAATGGAACATATTTCATCTCTTTCCTGGATTATGCCTTGTAAATAATAAGCTTTGGAAAATAATTTACCACAGAATTTATGCATCTTGTCCATTTATTTTTCTGGTTAATAGTAACAATTTGGTGGAGAATTCAGTAGTTCAGCGAAATCAGATTAGCATGAAAGAGAAATGTTTAGTGGTTTTTTTTCTAAGATAGTTGTTCCTGGTGCTTGTCTGGCACAAATATTACTTGATACTTATAAGTCAAACATAGACGTTGTCCAAATATTGCTGCATGTAGGTATGGACTACTGTTTATCTGAAGTGTTTTGAATGGAACTGAACACTTTAATCACAAGAGAGCATCTCTTAACTTTTGAGTTGTTAGAGTAGGTCATTACTGAAGGAACTGAAAGTGGTTATTATGCAGCAATGTCCTGAGGAACGTGTACAGCTGAGATAATTGGTTTGTGCTGGATATGACTCCATTCAATCAAACATTTCCTGTAATTCCCTTAGACTTCAGCCTCATTAGAGCTGTTAGATTCCACACGAGGTTAAATGCTGCCATGGTATCAAGGGTAGTCACTCTTCACCTGAAATTAAGCTATTTGTCCATTTTTGGAACAAGGTTTTAATGAGGACTGGTTCACTGCTCATTCATGACCATGAGCACCCTTTTCTATTATAAGATATATTATAAGCTGAGAAAATGACTTGACAAGGCTTCAAGAGTTGCTATTTATTGATTTGAGAATTAGTTCAAATGATTTATATAGAAATATTTGTACTGGCATCAGATAACTTAAACAGATATATGCAAATGGTTATTGGTGTCTGATTAATACTTCTAATTTTGTAGCGTAGTTTTTAAACAAATATTTAGTGCAGCAAACTATTTATTAACTGGCATCAATGGGACGAAGAGTATGCCAGTTGATCAAATAGTCTGGATAATCAAGGGGTATGCATAACCACAGTAAATCCTAATCATATGAAGCTTTGAGACCTCAGCATCCTGAAAAATCTATGTAAAAACATCAACACATTCTAAAATCAATGTAGAGATGAACAGAAATAATAAGTGTAATGCCAGGAATATGCACATCACTGTTATAGTTTACTTACAGCATAAATGCTCTGATGTCGTGATAGATCACAGTATGTGAGATATATAATTTTTGCTGGTTTATCAAGAGTGCTGGTTGATAAGGTGCCGGTTAAAACAAAGTTTGATGCATAAGCATGTCTGCTTAAAATTTTGATATCGTTTATTTCTTAATGCTATTTAGTCAAACTTAAAATGTCCAATTCTGTTTAATTTCAGGCATTCTTTTAGTTGGACCCCCTGGAAATGGGAAAACACTCCTTGCGAGAGCTGTTGCAGGCGAAGCAGATGTTCCATTCTATTATGCATCAGGATCAGAGTTTGATGAAATGTTTGTTGGTGTTGGAGCAAGTAGGATACGAAATCTGTTTAGTATGTGTCCTGGAATATAAAAATTTTAAGTTTTCCAGTAAAATTCTGACACTTGCTATTTATTTTTTGTTTAACCTGCTCTTTTTGTGTAACTTAGGGGAGGCAAAAGCAAATGCACCCTGTGTCATCTTTATTGATGAGCTGGATTCTGTTGGTGGAAAGAGAATAGAATCACCAATGCATCCTTATTCAAGACAAACCATAAATCAACTACTTGCAGAGATGGATGGGTAAGAAACGTTTCCAGGACGCTACCGGAAGTAAATTTTGAAGCGAAATAGCCCAGCTGTATGGCCGTTTTTGTAGCATTGCTTTCCAAATCATTTTATTTGATCTGTGAAAATTATCACAACCCTTCAGTGAGAATTGAGAAAGGGGTGTTTGGAACTGAACGAGCAGGTGTCTATAGTGTAGGTACAGCTGCTCTGATTTAGTTCCATAGCAGCTCTGAACAGCACCAGCCCACTTTGTCAAATCCCTTTATAGGATAGCCTCAGCATCCTGGGAACAAATCTAGTGAACTATCATTGCACTCTTTTTATGGTGGCAATACCTGCCTAAGTAAGGAGACCAAAACTGCAAAAAAAAACTCCAGGTGCAGTATAACCAAGCTGCAATGCAATTGAAGCAAGACTTCACTACTTTTGTACTCAAATTCTCCTGAAATAAAGTCTAACATTCTGTTGGCCTACCTAAATACCTGAATTTGCATATTACCCACTGTGACTTCTCATTGAGAACACACAGGTCCCTTTGTATATCTACAATTACCAACCTCTTACCACTTAAGAATTCCTTGAATATTGTTTCTCCTACCAAAGTAGCTAATCCCACTATTTTTATCTTATTGTTCATCAGTCATGGTTTTGCCATTCATTAAGCCTGTTCAACTACTCCTAAAACTGCTTTACATATTGTTGACAGCTTACATTGCCACTTGGTTTTATGTAATCCATAAATTTGGAGCTATTTCATTTGGTGCCCACCTCCAATCATTGATATATATTGTGAACAGCTAGGACCCAAGTACCGAAATTTGTGGTACTCCACTAGTCTCAGCATGTCACTGTAAGAATGACTCCTTTATCCCTACTGTGTTCTATCTGTTAGCCAATTGCTAATTCATGAAAAAAAAGAAATGGAGGGAAACACATGAATATGCAAGGAATGGAGGGATATGGGCCAAGGGCAGGCAGAAGGATTAGTTTAATTTGGTGTCTTTTTCAGCACAAAATCCTTGGCCAATGGGGCCCATACCTTTACTGTACAGTTCTATGTTCTATCATGCCAGTACACTGAATAGCTGGAGCTATTTTCCCTTGAGCGCCAAAGGCTGAGGGGTGACCTTACCACCCCGACCACTTCCTTTGGCAGCTCATTCCATACATGCACCATCCTCTGCATGAAAAAGTTGTCCCTTAGGTCCCTTCTAAATCTTTTTCCTCCCACCCTAAACATATGCCATCTAGTTCTGGACTCCCCCACTCGAGGGAAAAGACCTTGTCTATTTACCCTATCCATGCCCCTCATGATTTTATAAATTTCTATAAGGTCACCCCCTCAGCCTCCAACTCTCCAGGGAAAACAGCCCCAGCCAGTTCAGCTTCTCCCTATAGCTCAAATCCTCCAATCCTGGCAACGTCCTTGTAAATTTTTTCTGAACCTTTTCAAGTTTCACAATACCTTCTCTATGGGAGGGAAACCAGAATTGCACACAATATTCTAAATGTGGCCTAACCAATTTCCTGTACAGCCATAACAGACCTTCCAACTCCTGTACTCAATACAGTGACCAATATTGAAAAGGAAAGAAATTAAATAAAAGCAACCAGACATGACGCAGTAGTAGCCCCTCATAAGCAAATAATTTTTCAACAATTGGAATCAAATAGCAAAGATTCAGAGAATCAAAATCAACTTGCATTCCCTTCAACATAATACATCAGATCAGTAATGGGAACATTGCAGACCAAACCCAGAGACACAGTGTCGCTGTACAGCAGGATCCTTGTGTGTGTGTGTGTGTGTGTGTGTGTGTGTGTGTGTGTGTGTGTGTGTGTGTGTGTGTGTGTGTGTCAAAGAGGTACGAGTGTTTGGGTGTAAAGGGGTATAAGTCTGTGAGAGAGTGCGTGGGTGTTGTGTGAGCATATGAGAGAGTGCTTGTGTGTGTGTGAGAGAGGATCTGTGTGAGTGTATGGGTCGGGAGTGAGAGTTGGTGTATTTTAGTGCAGTGGGGTCACCTGTAGTGTGACATGAAACAAGATCCGCACTGAGGTCATCCCCATGAATACCGAACTTGGCTATCAGCCAAGGGTGAACTTGTACTTGCAGAATTACATTTTGTTTTGCTCAAAAACTGCATGAATCCATGTAAGATTCTAAGTCCCTTTCTTTTAGATGAGAATCAGTCTGAACCTTGGGGCACAGATAGCATCACACCTTCAATGCATTATGTGGGCCGACGTGGCACCTATTGTTAAAGTTCACTTGAGAATGTAACTTTTTTAAAGTCCTGGGATTTACATATGAAAGAATTGAAACCAGCATGGTCATTCTAAAAGATGAGAGACTTACAAACAATCCATGTCTTTTTCAATATATAATTTCAGTTAAATCACACTAAACTTTTGCTATAAATTCTGTGTCTTACAATCTTGTATTCCACAACCACCTGATGAAGGAGCAAGCGCTCAGAAAGCTACTGCATCCAAATAAACCTGTGGGACTATAACCTGGTGTTGTGTGATTTTTAACTTTGTGCACACCAGTCCAACACCGACACCTCCAAATCACTCAGGAAACAGGAAGCTGTAGGCTAGTTAGCTTACCATCATAGGAAAATGTTAGAAGCTTTCATTTATTAAGTTCTAATAAGGCACTTTGATTTTTTTATTACCTTGAACTTATCTATGTTGTTTTATGAAAGGGAAATCATATTTCACCAACTTCATTGAAGTTATTTAAGGAGGTAATACCTGCTTTGGATGAAGTGGAATTTGTGATTGTACTGTACTTAGGTTTCCAGAACAAATTTATAAAGTGTCACATCAAAGGTTATTGTGAAAAATAACAGTTCATGGTTAAGTGGATAACATATTAGTATGGAAAGAAGATTGGACGGCTAGCACTCAGAGGAAGTATGGGCAAAAATATATCTTTTTGGATAAGTGGGATGTTGGGAATCAAATGGCACAAGCTTTTGTCCTGGGACTTGAATTGTTCACAATTTTTACAAATGATTTGAATGATGGGATGGAAGGTATGGCTTCCAATTTGCTTATGATACAAAGATATCAGGAAAACAAACTGTGAAAAAGAAGCAAGGATGCTTCACAGAGATGTGGATAAATTGGGTGAATTGGCAAAGATCTGGCGAATGTAATGTAATATGAGGAATTATGAAGTTGTTTGCTTTGATAGGAAGAATAGGAAAAGGAGAATGTTATGTTGTGGAACAGACTCCCTGGGTTCAGGTAATTGTTTGAAATTTGTGTTACAGATAACAGGATGGTTAAGAAAGCCTTCAGCATGCTTGCCTGCATTGTTCAGACTTTTGAGTATGGGAGTTAGGATGTCATGTTGAGGTTGCACAGGATGTTGCTGAGGCCTGTTCTGGAGTGTTGTATACAGTTTTGGTCGCCCTCTATTGGAAGGATATTATCAAACTGAGCAAGGTTCAGAAAAGATATATACCAGAATGTTGGCAGAAATGGAGGGTTTGAGCTATAAAAGTAGGCTGGGACCTTTTTTCCATGGAGCATAGCAGGTTGAGAGAGGACCTTATGTAAGTTCATAAAACCATGAGAGGCATATGTTTACTGTACTTTTAAGAGAGAATGAATGCTGTTTTGCAGACAGTTTACACATATCTGTCATATGACTGACTAGCAGTCTGAGTGTATTGGAAAATTGGAAATATGGAATATATGTGAAATAGGTATCTGAGTTGGTTGCTGTTTTAACAACAGAGTTGTTGGGAGTTCTCTATCACTCATATTTTAACAGATTACTAGGCAAAGTGAGCTTTTCTGGGTGTTTGGTTTCATTAACAGAGGGGTTCACTGCCATGTCGTAACACTTGGGTAAGGTGAAAAGCCTTTTCTCTAGGGTGGGAGAAATTTGAAGTGAGAGGTTAAAGATTTAAAAAGGACAAGACGGACAACTATTTTTAAATTCAGATTGGCTAGTGTGTGAAATGAACTGCCGGAGGAAGTGGTTGATGAAGGTACAGTTAGAAAGTTTAAAAGAAATTTGGATAAGTACACAAATAGGAAGGGTTTGCAGGGATATGGGCCAAATGCAGGCAGGTGGGAGTGGTTTAGTTTGGGAAATGGGTGGCGTGGACTAGTTGGACCAAAGGCTCTGTTTATGTGCTGTATGACTCTGACTTTATTATCTAAATAGTGAGAGGTTGCAGAATTCTGAGATCCTAGAATGCTTGTACGTGAATCGTGGTGCAGGGCAGCAGGCATTAGGAAAACTAAGAGTGTGTTTTCATTTATCATGAAAGAGAATTGAATACAAAAGTGAAAAGGTTGTTACACAGGACACTGATGAGACTGCTTCTGGGGTACTGTTCACAGTACCTGTCACCCTATGTAAAAATGTTGGGCAAAATTCAGAGAAGGTTTATTAAAACAAAACCTAAATCAGTGGACTGTCTTTTGAAGAAATGTTGAATATTTTGTATCCACTGGAGTTCAGAAGCATAAGAGGTGACTTGATTGACATGTTGGTTCCTGAGGGCACTCTATAGGCTAAATATAAAGGGAATATTTTGACTTGGGGAGAACAAGAACTAGGGGTCACTATTTAAAGATCAGGGATTACCCATTTAAAACAGATGGGGCAATTATTTTTCTGAGGGCGATGTCTTCCTGAAAAGATAACACAAGTAGAGCCCCTTGAATGTTTTCAACACAGATTCTCGTTAATGTAAAACAAAGAGTCTGGTTAATAGATTCTTGTTAATATAAAACAGAACTGTGGATGCTGAAAATCTGAAACTAAGACAGAAATTGCTGGGGAAGTTTACAAATGTGGACATTAACTCAGTTAATGTTTTGGGTCAAGTGACCCTTCAGAATTTCCTGTTAAGCAGGCAGTGAAAGGTTATCGGGAACAGGAAGAAATACAAATTTGTAGTTACAATCAGATCAGGCTTGAAGAGATTCAAGGTGCTGACTGATCTGTGTGTTCACTTTGTGTGTTGCTGCACCTATGTGACCACACCGCACCAACATTTTACCACTGAGCTACTGAATGATAAAACATTCATCTGTAAAATTGTGCTGTGCATTTTTCTTAAGTTATGTTTGAGTGGCCAAGGTAAATGTGCATATGGCATTCTGTTTTGTAACCGAAATAACTTCTTTTTAAGGATTGGAAATGCACTAGCATACAAGTGATAAATATTGGAATGATTGAAAATTGCTTTTTTAATTGCAAAAACATTTAATAGCTCATTCTGTAAAGATTCTTTATCTTTTTAGTTTCAAGCCCAATGAAGGTGTCATTATAATCGGAGCTACAAACTTTCCTGAAGCATTGGATAAGTAAGTGTAAATTGAGCTTTGATTTATTTATTGTAGTTATTTATTCTAAATTTAACGTAATATATTTGTAGCAAACATGGTGTATAAGTGCTACTTCCTTTTAAGGAAAGTCTTTGAATATAGGCATCAAATTTAAGATTTTATTTAAATTAAACATACTGTTTTTGTAAAAGGATTAACATTATTTGATTCTGACCTTTAATTCAGTTACTTTTGATGCATTCTGCAACAGGATGTCAAAGCAATCCTGCACAATTGTAGTTACTATATTGCCTTGACTTGCAGTACCACTCACTAATCGGAATCTTGCTTTGACAATGTTGTGCACCTGATGAATTGTTGCTAAATATAAGCTTGAATGAAGCTTAGATGAACAGTCGTGAAGTAATTTTGACAAACCAAGCTGTTAAGTATTTTAATATGATGTTTACAATATATAAAAGCTCTCAAAATTGGTCATATTTTAAATTGATGCCCTTTTTAAAAAAATGTATTCTTCTACAGCGCTCTTGTCCGACCAGGTAGATTTGATATGCAAGTTACTGTTCCTAGACCAGATATAAGGGGGCGAATAGAGATCCTCAAGTGGTATCTTGGCAAAGTTAAAGTTGACCCAGGTAAGTTACAGATGTTCCTTAACATGAATAATTATTGCAAACTTACTTTCTGTATGACTTGATTTTGTTTTTCTATACAGCAATTGATGCAGAAATAATAGCCAGAGGCACAGTGGGTTTCTCGGGGGCAGAACTGGAGAACCTGGTCAACCAGGCTGCTCTAAAAGCAGCTGTAGATGAAAAAGATCAAGTCACAATGAAAGACTTGGAATTTGCCAAGGACAAAATCCTTATGGGTATGTTCTATCCTGCTATTTGAATTTTGATTTTCTAAAAGCTTTTGGAGTTTCATCTGTTAAGTTTGTGCTTTCACATTACTATTTTAAGAAAATCCAAGATAAAGGCTTAGAAAATATTTTTTTATCTTGCTGTTTAGGTAGATCAGCTGTTCCTGAGTTTAAGAACTGTTATTGCATTACAAAATTTGTCCAGATAAGTTTATCTTTTTAATAGGTTGGCAAACTTTCATTTTTCAGGAATTCATCTCTCCAGTTAAATGGTACTTTAAGTTATCTGTACCTGTCACATGATGTCATTGGAAAAGTTCAATTTAACTAAATTCTTCTACACATGTAGAATAATGTTTTTTGGAGAAACCGCTTTAGCTATACAAACTTTCATTGGGATTCATAATAGAAACTTTATTCTATGCATTGTCATTAATCTAGTAATATGTTTTAAAATATGCAGCTAATGATATCAAACCAATGTAAAATCTACCTCTACTGTTGCCCATTTATATTGGAGCTTTGAAGCAAACATTGACTAAGCTAGAAGCTGCAGAAAATTCCTGGTAATTGGGTGTTGGTGAAAATCCATTTGGTGGTACCACTAGTAAAGGAATATCAAATGCTAACCATGAACATTTAAAGACCACTGTTAGAACTTAGTGTAAAAATATTTATTTCTAGACAGCATGACCAAATGCTCGTAACAGTATTATCTCTGTTTCTTCATTCTGTTCCTGAAATTATGCTGCATTCAGGTGTTTCCTTGCACCTTGATTTCTGTATTGTCTCTCTTTGGGTAACTTTTTCAAGGATGTGAGAATACTTGGAAGCAAGGTTTCTGCACCCTGCGGCAATGACTCAAAAGGATTAAACTTCAGTATGAAATAGATCTTTTATCGTAAAGTTTTAAGATTCTCAAATGTTCAGTGTTTACTTTCTAGGCTGGCTCAGTAATTTAAAAGGTCCTAAAGTTGTTGCTTCTAATATATTTTAATTTCAGTTATACAAGGAAAAAAAAACTTTAATAGATATAATGTTGAAATTGAGTATTAAATGGATTATGGAGCTTGAATATGTGACTTAAAAAAAACTATTTTCGGTGGACAATTTGTTCAAATTGCATCTTACTTGAAAATATTGTATGTATGTATGACTGTTGCCGACAGGTCCAGAACGCAGGAGTATTGAAATTGATGCTAAAAATAAAACAATCACTGCATATCATGAATCCGGACATGCAATAGTCGCACATTTTACAAAGAATGCTATGCCAATTAACAAAGCTACAATAATGCCAAGAGGACCTACCTTGGGACACGTAAGCATTAAATCGTACTTAAACTTGTAAGAAATTATCCTGTTTTGTTTGTTCAGCTTGAAAACCAAAGTAATTGTCCTGAATGTTGAATTTTGAAAATCAACTGCTAACTGCCACAATACTGCAGTATTGTAAGTTGACAATTTGTCAAGATTAGTTTTGTAGTTTATTAATACGTGGCAAGGGACAATTTTTTTTTAACTTGTATAACATGCAAAAAGTTACTTTTCTTGTCTTACAGAAAAAAAATATGTAGTAATCTCTGTAGACACTGTTTATGCTTAATGAGACGTTTGAGCATCTGAGAGAACTTCTCCACAAAACTCCACTGTTTGTACATAAAACAATCTTACATTATAGGTCAAGGAAATGTAAGCACTACTAACTTAATATCATGGGTTGTCAAGACTTATGCATCCAATTCCTCTTTTACTTCCTGATTCAACTCTGACATGGTGAAATTTTGAGGGTTTTAATAATTTCTGAGACTAAACTTTGGTTTCTTTTCCATGTTCTAGCTATTTTCTGAGGGAGAGTATTTCTTGGGATCTTTCTATCAGTTTTTTGGTGGTGATCCTTCAACTTTACTTCAATCCTCAAGACTTTTGAGCTCATTTTGAGCATAGTTGCATTGTACACTTCTTGTCCTGGCCTTGGACAGACACAATCTGCTTTCTTCAGGCTGTTCCAATAGCTGCTTTCCAGATACAAATTCAGAACTTGCTGGAAAAACTCAGCAGATCTGGCAGCATCTGTGGAGAGAAAGCAGAGTTAATGTTTCTGGTCCGATGACCTTCCAAAACTGGTTTCAAAACTTCAGAGCTGCTTTACAGGTCCTGGCAGACACTTTCTCTGCGTTCCCCAGGGGTGCAGCTCCAACAACACTCAAGAAACTCGACAACATCTCAGACAAAGCAGCCTGCTTGATTGGGCACCACATTACCAGCATTCACACACACCATCCACAGACATTTAGTGATTGCAGTGTGTGCTATTGACAGTATGCACTGCAGAAATTCACCAAAGATCATTAGACAGCACCTTCCAAAGCCATGACCACTTTCATCTAGGACAAGGGCAGCAAGTAGATGGGAACACCACCCAAGTGACTCAACAGCCTGACTTAGAAATATATCAGTGTTCCTTCACTGGCACTGGATCAAAATCCTGGAGTTCCCTCCCTCATGGCACTGTGGGTCAACCTATAACATGTGGGCTGCAGCAATTCAAGAAAGCCACCACTATGTCAAGGGCAACTACGGACAGGCAATAAATGCTGGCCAGGCAGCAACACTGACATCTCATGGGTGAATTAAAAAAAAAAGCCCCACCCAAGCTGACTGCTCACTGCTTGTTTCTATGAAGACGCACACAAATTTAAGCGAAGGGATCTCCTAACCCTGCATGCTTTGGGACGCTTCAAATAAAAATGTTAATTAATTATCTATTGCCTTCAAAATATACCATTTATTTTGTGACTCACATGAATACCTTGCATGTCTGATGGAGTTAATGGCCCTCTTTCCAGACCTGCTGGTTTCAGTAAGAACCTCAGTGTTTACCACGATGCTTTTAATTTTTTTTAATTTGAGAAATGAGTGTTTAATTCCTATTTCAATAACTGGATTTCCCATCTCTCTCTCAAGAGGTCAGAAATAAATGATCCTTTGTTTACTAGTTTCTCAATCAAGTGGGTTCATTTGCCAGCCTTTAAAATTCCTAAACCACAAGTTATTTCCCAAAGCACAAATTATTCATTCAGGTATCTGGTCAGCATTGGACGGGTTGGACTGAAGGGTCTGTTTCCATGTTGTACATCTCTATGACTCTATATGAGCGATAATACCTATTCAATTGCTAAATGACTAAATAGTCACTTGTATCAGGACATAAATGCTTTTGAATATGCTGTATTTCAATCCCTTTCAAGTCTTGTTCTTCTTAATGAGTGCCAATATTTCTTCTCTTAATTCTGCAGCATAATTGTGCCAACTTGAATTTAATTGAATTTGTTACTGGAAGGCGGAAAAGAAAATGAGGACAAAAAAATGGAGAAAGATCTGGAAAGGCTAGGATGGGGAATTTGAAAGCATGGTCAAAAAGAGTTGGAGAGATTTTTGGTTAATTATACAAATTATGAAACTCAGTCATTCTTCAATCTTTTATGCACTTTCTTTATGTCTTCACATCCTTCCAAAGTGTGGTGGCCAGAAATGAATGCAGTACTGCAGATGAAACTGAACAAGTGTCATATACAGATTTAATATTTAATACAAGAGCCAGGATATTATGTCCCTTTCAATAAAGCTGGGGGTACCATATGTTTTATACACCAGTCTGTCATATCTGCTCTGCCACATTTAAAAGGTAAATACATGTATACACCTGGGGCCTTCTGCTACTCCATATCGACCAGCAGCCCCCCAACTCTGCCCACCCCAGAATTGTATTACTTATTTAATATTTTCTCTCCATGTTCTTTCTAACAAAAGGAATCACTTCACCCTTCTTTGCTTTATGTTCCACCTGTCACTTCTCCACCCATTCCATAAATCTGTCCATCTTTTTCAAGTTCTACAGTAATCTCTTCATGGTTTTCGGTGCTTCCAAGTTCTGTAAATTTAATAAACTTTGAAATTCTACTGATCACCAGTTCCTGAGCACTTCTACTATAAACTCCTGTCTCAACTCTGAGGAAATATTATTAAGCACTACTCTTTGCCAGTCACTCGGCCAATTTTGTATCCATGTCGATAATGTCCTTTTTAGTACACATGATAAAATGTATCTAAAGTCAGAATCAATGTTTCTTATGGATAATTCTTCATTGTGTGTTTATATTACTAGTGGAAGATTGTGTTTAATCCATATAGAACTGGATTTGAAAAATGGAAATTTTTATATTTTAAAATTAGTACTTCGTGTTTAAACTTTAATTGTGTACTAATGTATTGTGTACAGTTTTTTAGGAGCTTGTATTATGTAAAATTCTCTTTCAGGTGTCATTGTTACCAGAAAGTGACAGGTGGAGTGAAACCAGAGCTCAGTTGCTTGCACAAATGGATGTCAGCATGGGCGGGAGAGTAGCCGAAGAACTCATCTTTGGAACAGAACAAATTACCACAGGCTTGTATTAAGAAACAATAAGAACTCTAGCATCCCATTTTGTGATTCAACCCATTTAGTAATTCGGTGAGACCACCTCCTATCTGATCTGTGATCCACCTCCATATATCTACTTTTGTCCCATATCTTTTAATACCTTTATTTGACAGATCTATCAGCCAAAGATTTAAAATTAACAGTTGAAGTATTTGTTCTAAATTTCTGCCATCCTTCATTTGTGGAAATGTTTCTGAATTTCACTCCCGAAAGGTCAGGCTTGGATTTTTAGACTATATTCTCTTGTTGTAAACTTGCCGACCAGAAAATATACTTTTCCCTATCTATCCTGTCAGCTCTCCCTTAACATCTTAAACTTTTGATAAAGTTACCCTTTAATCTTCTAATTTCCAGGGAATACGTTCATTGTTTATGTGCTGTCTCCTTGTAAATAGCTTCTAGTACCCTAGTAGCTTTTTAGTTAATCCTATGTTGCTCCCTTTCCAAAGTCTGTATATCCTTTCTGAGGTGTAGCATCTGGGATTGTGCTCAGCACTCCAGGTCCAGTCCGTGCCAGGCTTTGTATAGCTGATGCTTGACTTTTATTCCCTTCTATTCAGGCCCAGGTTACCCAATACTCTATTAGCCTTTTTAATTATTTTCAGTATTGTTAATGATGTTAATCTGTGTGCCTGGACCCTTCACTCACTTTGGATCTGCATTGTTATTGCTTTGCACCATCTTAAAGGTGCTCTGGAAAATCCATAGCTCCCTGAAAGTGGTGACACAACTAGATAAGGTAGTAAGGAAGGGCTATGGCATGCTTGCTGCTTTCATTCGAGGCGTTGAGTATAAAAGTTGGGAAGTCATGTTGCAGCTTCAGTAAAATTTTAGTGAGGCCACATTTGGAATATTGTGTGTAGTTCTGGGTGCCATACTATAGGAAAGATATGAAGAGGGTGAAAAAGAGGTTTACCAGGAGTATATTAGCTATGAGGAGAAGTTGGGCAAACTTGGATTGTTTTTGCAAGAGTGTCAGAGACTGAGAGGGTGACCTGATGGAAGTATATAAAATTATGAGTGACATGGACAGGGTTGGTAGTTGGAATCTTTTTCCCAGGATGAAAATGTTAAGTACTGGGGGCATTGGTTTAAGGTGAGGGGGAATACCTTCTCTCTGTTTCAATATTCATTTTTTTTTTCTGTAATGTCTAGAATACCATTCTGTTGCTCTCCAGCAAATACTGACCCTAGTTACTTATAATGTAAACCATTTCCACTGACTATTACTATTTTTTGAAAGCTTTTGCTTGTCCTCTTTTTGCTAATATTATTTTTAAATGTAATTTCCCTTTGTTTCATTCTCATTTTTTTCTCAGGTTAATAGTAAAATAAGAAAAATATTTGTCTGTCTTCTGTAACTGAAATACTTTTTCTTTTAACCTAGGTGCTTCGAGTGACTTTGATAATGCAACCAAAATAGCAAAGTTGATGGTCACAAAATTTGGAATGAGTGATAAGGTAAAAAAATGTTATTTGTTTATTAAATCTCTAGTCCAATTTGAATTTCTGTGTAAAAGTAGCTTGGATCTGCTGAAAGTAACTTCCATGTTGTCTGTGGATTGTCCTCCATGTGTCAACAGGCCTTTGAGATTGCTGTGTGCCTCAGAACACTTCAACCCCAGGGCATCAATGTGGACTTCAACAGTTTCCTCATTTCCCCTTCCCCCACCTCACCCTAGAGCCAAACCTTCCAGCTCAGCACTGTCCCCATGACTTGTCATACCTGCCTATCTTCTTTTCCACCTATCCACTCCACCCTCCTCCCTGACCTATCACCTTCATCCCCTCCCCCACTCACTTATTTTACTCTGTGCTACTTTCTCCCCATCCCCACCCTTCTCTAGCTTATCTCTCCACGCTTCAGGTTCTCTGCCTTAATTCCTGATGAAGAGCTTTTGCCCGAAACATCAATTTTACTGTTCCTCAGATGCTGCCTGAACTGCTGTGCTCTTCCAGCACCATTAATCCAGAATCTGGTTTCCAGCATCTGCAGTCATTGTTTTTACCTAGAGAAATGTTGCTGACAGACCATTTATAGAAGTTAGGAAAGAGATTGTGCAGTCCCTTAGAGGTATTTGTATCAGTGAGGTGCCGGAAAACTGGAGGGTGGCAAATTTTGTGCTTTTGTATAGGAAAGGTGACAAGGAAAAACCAGGGAGCTTTTGACCATTGAGTCTGATGTCAGTGGTGGGCAAGTTGTTGGAGGCAATTCTGAGGGATAGGCTTTACGTGAATTTGGAAAAGCAAAGACTGACTAGTGATAGTCAGCATGGCTTTATGTGGGAAATCGTATTTCACAAATTTGAGTTTTTTGAAGAGGCTACCAAGAAGATAGATGAAGGCATTATCTACACGGCTTTTAGCAAGACCTTTGACAGGGTCCTACGTGGTAGACTGTTTAGTGAGATTAGGTCATATGAGATCCAGGAAGAGCCAGTTGGCTACAAAATTGGCTTGATGGTAGAAGACAGAGTGGTGATAGAAGGTTGTTAGGCCTGTGGCCAGTAGTGAACCACAGTGATCGGTTCTTGGTCCACTGTTGTTCATCATTTATGTCAATAATTTGTATGAGAATTATAGGAAGTGTGGTTAGTTAGTTTGCAGGTGGCACCAAAATTGGTGGTAAAGTGAACAGTGCAGAAGTATCTAATAAGTACAAAGATGGGCCAGTGAGCCAAGAAGTGAGAGTTTAGATAAATGTAAGGTGTTACATTTTAGTAAGGCAAACCAGGGGAGGATTTACACAGTTACTGGTAGGGTCCCAGAGAGTATTGTTGAATAGAGGAACCTCGTGGGTGCAGGTTCATAGTTAATTGAAAACTGTGTCGCAGGTAGAGAGTAGTGAAGAAGGCATTTTGGCACGCTTGCCTTTATTGGTCAGAGCATTGACTTTGGAGTTTGGACACCATGTTGCAGCTGTACAAGACTTTTAGAATACTGCTTACAATTCAGGTTGCCCTGCTATTGAAAGGATGTTGTAAAGCTAGAAGGGTATAGAAAACGTTTACAAGGTTGTTGCTAGATCTGGAGAATTTGAGCTATGGGAGGGAAATTTTAAATGGGACCTGAGGGGCAACTTTTTCACACACAGGGTGGTGTATGGATGGAATGAGCTGCCAGCGGAAGCGGTGGAGGTGGGTATAATTACATTTAAAAGACATTGGACAGATCCATGAATAGAAAAGATTCACAGGGATATGGGCCAAACACACACAAATGGGACTAGTGCAGTTTAGAATACCAGGTCAGCATGGACAAGTTGGACCAAAGGGTCCATTTCCATGCTGTATGACTGTTACTCTGTTAAGTATACATGTATCAGATATTTCTAATTTTTAACTCCAGATTAGTAACATTTGGGGCTGTATTTTCCAGTAGGAGTTTTGTTTGTGCATTGTGAAACTCTCTTGAAATCAGTTTTTCCATGCATCGGAGTTTTCAATAAGAGGTGATTTCGCTATCTGAATAGGCTGCAAGGATCTGTGAATGAAAATGGGATACCTCTGGGAGGGTAAGGCATCAGATGGAAAGGTCATCATTTAAGTGTTCTGCAAGTATCCTATGTCTAAGAGTAAAATTGCTGCTTTCAAACAAAGTTGTCAACCAATTGTTAGCATATGTTTTCTTGATAAATATTCTCTCTCTTTTCCAAATCTTTTATTCGAGAAAACATGTCTCTGTTCCCTCTAGGTTGGAGTTTTAAAGCAGTACTTCATTAAATTGGGAGTCACAGACAGTGATACACTGGAAACTGGTGAAATTTAAACTGAAATAAATCTAGAACATCAAGCCAGTCTTAGCTGTCGTGTTCATGGAACTATCAATTCTCATTAAAGAAAACTCATCTGGTTTACTAATGTCCTTTAAGAAAAGAAATTTGTCATCCTTACCTGCTGGCCAGCATGTGACTTCAGACCCACAGTAATATGGTTTAAACTTAACAACGCTCTGTAAATGGCCTAACAGTACAAGGTCAATTAGGAATGGGCAACAAATGCTGGCCCTACCAGCAATGTCCACCTCCCAGAGCAGATGCAAACAAAGTCCTTTATGTATAGAGGAACCCCAGTTATCCAAACGAATTGGGGGGGGCGGGGGAAGAAAGTATTTCGCTCAGTTGATCGAATTCCGGGTAATCGAATACCGGATAACATAGTTTAGCCGAACATCGAGACATTGCAATCTTGCCAGATAATCTGATACTTGGATAATCGAATGTCGGATAATCAAGATTCCTCTGTATATGACATCACTATTATCTTGTATGTACTTACCCATACGTGGACTGCTGTCAGTAAGCCCCTTGAATTCATTGTGTACTGCTCTAAAGTAGGTAATTCACTATCTTGTACCACATTTTTGACATGCTGTGTACTTGTCCTTATTATCTGAAGCTGAGGATTCCAAAAGGCAAACCATCTCTATTAAAACTTCAACAAAACAAAGTTAGGTTTTTAATAGACCCATAAGCAATTTAATTAGCATGTCAATTGACATAGGTCCTTGTGAAAATTGCCGATGATGAAAACAGAAACAGAATGTGTTGCTGCTGTTCAGCTTTTTTTTCTGTTGCCTCCATTCCATCACACTGAGATAGGAAAATCTGGAGCTTAAAATTCAATGAATTCTTCCTGCTGAAATCATTTTGGCATTATCAGCATTGGCTTTGCTTCTTTCCTGTTGATCATTAATAGAAGCTCTCATTATCATAAATATTGTCAAAGCCCATCAGTCCACTTAAATCTTGGAAGATACTTCAGCTCACATCAAGCTTGTCTGCAGTCCATTTCAGTGCAAAGCTCTCCTGCATGTCTTCACTTTACTTTTACAGAACACCTCCATAACAAGGTTAAGTGAGTGTCTAACATTTGACTGCACCCTTACTCCATTCTGCATCGGCTGAAGTAACACACAGCCTATTTTTGTCATCTCTGCTGTTATTGTGAAAATGAGCTGTTAGGTGATGTATTCATCAAGTTCAATATTATGTAGCATTGTGATCGCATTCTGTTTTGTTTTTGTCTAAAGCTTGGAGTGATGACTTATTCAGATCCAGAAAGAGCAAGCCCAGATACACAATCTGCTATTGAACAAGAAGTCAGGATATTATTGAGGGTAAGATTATTTTTGTTTGCTTTTGTTAGGTAATACAATACCCAAACCTTTGAACATATTTATGGTAGACATTTCTGAAGTCCAGATTAAATCTGATTATTTTTCAGAGTCCTGACAACAATAATCTAGGTTGACTGTGCACTACTGAAAGAGTTCTTCACTAGAAGTACTTTATTTCAGATTAACTACCTTGTCAGATGAAGAAGCCAAGCAATGAGAGAGAATCTCTATTGTCCTGGCCAATATTAATTACAAAATGTCAGCACATGATCGCGGAGCTAATGTGCAAATTGATTACTGCTTTTCTAGCATGACAATCGTGATTACCAAATAGGCAAGACTTAGTGTTATGCAATATGACTGAATTAATTAATGACTTCCAAGGTACCATCTAGATAATTTTAATATGATTGAATTTTACAGCACAAGAAAGTAGGTCTAAGATTAGTATTTTAAACATGGGAAGGATAACTATGTGCACGTGAAAGCTGAGCTAGAACTAGATATTATTTTAGGAGATAGGCATATATTTAAAGGCAGCATTTCTGAATACTGCTGTAAAGAAATATTTCAAAGGATACACTACCAACTATATTTAACTAAAGATGTTAAGGAGAGCATGAAACTTGTGGTCAAAAGATAAAGTCATGTGAAGATGATTGGTCAGAATACAAAGGGAGACAGAAAATGAATAAAAAGTTAATTAGGACAAAGGAGTTCCTACAGGAGAGGAAGCTAGCTAGAAATGTAAAAGGAGCAAAGTTTTTATGAAGGAAAAGACTAAATGAATATTAACCCTTTTAGAGGTTGAGAGCGGTGAGTTGGTAATAAAAAACAGAAGATGCGTGGAATATGTTGCTTTGGTACCCACTACGGAGGATTCAAAAACATACTAAAATAGCTGTGAATCAGTTGGTGGAAGAAAAAATGGAACTTTTTAGAATTCTTATCACGAGAGAAGGAGTACTGAGCATAGAGATGGAGTAGCAGGTTGATGTTCCTAGCTCTTCTTTGACTTATTCATAGGACCCTTCAAAGAGGTGGCTAATGAGGTAGCAGATGCATTGGTGTTAATTTTCCAAAATCTGTTAGAATTTGGAAAGGTTCCATCAGACAGGCAAGTAGTAATCTAGATATGGAGGGACTAGTTATGAGGAAACATTGAGTAAATTGGGAGTGTACTTGTTAGAGTAAAGAAGAATGAGAGGCAACCTTATTGAAACATTCAAGATTATTGGGCAACTACCTAATAAAGGAGCAGTGCTCCAAAAGCTAGTGCTTCCAAATAAATCTGTTGGACTGTAGCCTGGTGTTGTGATTTTTAACTTTGTACACCCCAGTCCAACACCAGCACCTCCAAATCAAGATTACTGGGTGATTTGACAGAGAATATGTCGAAACGTTCTTTCCCCTGTGGGAGAGTTCAGGTCCAGAGGGCACAATCTCAGTATAAGGAGTTGCATATTCATGTCAGATAAGGACTTTCTTCTTTTAAGGCTGGTGAATCTGTGGAATTCTTTTCTGCAGAGGGATATTGAGGCTGGATAATGTCTTATATTCAACACTGAGAGAGACAACTTTTACTCTATAAGGGACTCAAGGGTTATGAAGAAAAGGCAGAAGAATGGAATTGAGGATTTTTGGATCAGCTGTTGAGCGTGGAACAGATCCAATGGGTTGAATGGGCCTACTTCTCATTTTTTATGATCTTAAGTGGTACAGGTTAGCTCAGTTGGCTGGATAGCTGATTTGCAGTGCGGAGTGATGCCAACAGCATAGCTTCAGTTTCCACACTGAGGTTGCTATGAAAGAGTCTCCTCCTCAACCTCTCAACTCACCTGAGGTATGGTGACTCTATGGTTAAACCAAGTATCTCTGTAATGGGAATGTAGTCTTACGATCTGGTCAGACAATGGCACCTTTACCTTTAGGTTATATTTTACAATAAAAATTTTCTGTTCAAGAATGGAACATAACTCAGGAAATTATAGACCAGTTTGCATGATGTCTGTTGTGAGTAAGCTGTTAAGAATTAAGCATTTAGAACATTGTAACCAGATAATTGAAAATAGCCCATAGAGCAGAATCAGCATGGTTTTATGAACGGACTATCATATTTAATCAATTTATTGGAGTTTGCTGTAGATGAAAGGACACCCATTGATGTACTGTTCTTAGATTTCCAGAAGGCATTTGAACAGCTTCCCTTTAATTCGTAACTTTGCCAAAGTAGGAACTATAGTACTCAGGGTAATGTACTGGCATGTATAGAAGATTGGCTGACTGGCAGAACACAGTATGCATAAATGGGCCTTAATTAATTGACAGAATATGATAAGTGGAATTTCACAGCGATTTGTTATGGATTTTCTCAACTTTTTGTAATTTATATTGATGCATTTGATCTCCTCACCCAAATCGTGGTAGCTAAATTTGCAGATGACCCAAAGATAGATAGAAAAGTATGTTGTGGAAATTGTAAAAATAAGGATTCAGACTGGTACAGATCAGTCAAGTGCATGGACAAAAATCTGGCAGAGTATAATGTTTGGAGGGCGTTGGGTGGGGGACACGGGGGTTGAATTGTGAAGTTGTTCACACTGGTAGGAAAATAAAAAGGTGAAGTATGACTTAAATGTAGAATGCCTATGGAATTCCAAGATGAAGAGGGATTTAGGTGTTCCAGTAAACCTTTGACAAGGTACTGCACAGGAGTCAACTAAATAAGATAAGAGTCCCATGTTGTTAGGGACTAGGTACTGGCATAGCTAAAGGATTGGCTGATTATGCAGAGTGGTGATAAAGGGGTTTTGTTCAGGATGGCAGCAGGTCACTGGTGGATGGGCCTCCACAAGGGTCCATGTTGGGACCACAACAATTCACGTCATACCTTTAATGATCTGGATGCAGGAACTGAGGGCATTTTTGCTAGATTGCAGATGAAACAAGGTTGGAAGGAGCAGTAGTGTTGAGCACAAAGACTTAGACAGACTAGGAGGGTGAGCAAAGAAGTAGCAGATAGAATACCATGTGGGAAATTGAGAGGTTATGCACTTTGTAAGGAGAGTAGTTATGTAGATTATTTTCTAAATGGGGGAAGGCTTTAGAAATCTGAAGTACAAAGAGACTCGGGTTTCTGTTTAGGGGCACATGCAGGTTCAATTGGCATTTGGGAAGACATGCAAAGTAGCATTCATTTCAAGCAGTTTATAGTAAAAGAGCAAAGAGGTACTGCTGAATCTGTGTAAGACACTGGTCAGACCATATTTTGAAAGCTGTGAGCAGTTTTAGGGTCGCGTGCTTAAGAAAGGGTGTGCTAGCATTGGAAGAGGACTAGAGAAGGTTTACAAGTATGATTCCAGCGATGAAGGGCTTGTCGTATGAGGGGCAGCTGAGGATTTGGGTATTCGATAGAGTTTAGAAGGATGGGGGCGGGTATCTTATTGAAACTTAGAGAATACTTTGAGGCCTGGTTAGAATAGGCACAGAGATTATGTTTCCACGAGTAGAAGAGACAAAGACGCAAGAGCACAGTGTCAGAATGAAGAGATGACCCTTTTGAACTGACATGGGGAATTTCTTCAGCCAGAGAGCAGTGAATCTGTGGTATTCCATTGGTGCAGAAGATGTGCAAACCAAATAATTGAGTGCATTTAAGACAGAGGTAGATAGGTTCTTGATTCGACAGGAATCAGGGATTTAGGGGAGAAGGCAGGAGAATGAGATTGAGAACATCCATCGTGATTGAATGTTGGAGCAGCTTCAATGGGCCAAATAGCCTAATTCTGTTCCTATATCTCATGGTCTTTGAATGCGTGAGTCACAATATTAGTATGCATAAGAAATTAAGGAGATTAATGGATTGCTATTGTTTATTATAAGAGGAATTGAATATAACATTAAGGATGTTATGCATCAGTTATGTAGATCATTGGTGAGACCACATTTCAAGTATCGAGTGTAATTTTGGTAGCCTTATTTACAGGAAGGTGTCAGTAAACATTGGAGGCAGTTCAAAGGACGTTTACTAGAATGGTGTTTGGAATGAGTGAGTTCTCTTATGAAGGAAGATTGAACAGTCTTGGCTGTTTTAACTGAAGTTTAAAATAGTGATGGGTGATTTGATTGAAGTTTATAAGATTCTGAATGATCTTGACAGGGTGGATGCGGAAAGGTTGTTTACTCTTGTGGGTGAATTTATTACTAGTGGACATTTCTAAAATTAAGGGTCACCCTTTTTAAGACAGATGAAGGGCTATGTTTTCTCTTGGGAGATAGTGCAACTTTGGAACTCTCTGCTTGTGAAGATGGTGGAGTTGGGTTATGGAATATTTTTAATCTGGATGTAGATGGATTCTTGTTAGGCAAAGAAATCATAGGTTACTGCAATTGATGTGAAACCCACACAGATTAGCAAGGACCTTATTGAATGGCAAATCAGATTTGAAAAGACAAATTACTTATTTGTGCTCATAATTCATATGTACACATGTAAGTGCCTAATTTCCTAGAAGGTATTTTGGTATATCATAAGGTCATGAAAACTGCTACATGAATACTGGTCTTTCACAGGGTTTTGGTTTTCCATGCTTGCATTTGCTCACATGTTGTTTTCTTGTGCACACACACAGCCACATTTCCTTGCAATTTTGAAATAATTCAGATTCAAGTTTCTTCAGACATGTGTAGCCAATTCTAATTTGTTTGGATCACAATTTAGTACATGTTATAACATTTTTTTCTTCAACTAAACTGTATAACCATTGTGTAATTTAATTTCAATTCATTTAATTTATTTTCAGTACTGTTGAGTGTGTGGTGCTTTAGACTATGGATATGATAACAGTATACAGAAAATACCACTAAATTAGTAGACTTAATGTTAAATGTTTATGATATGCTAATTTTGATTGAGATCTTTGAGATTGTATTAAAAATCTTTTCTTTTAAACACAGGATTCTTATGAAAGAGCAAAGCAAATCTTGAAGACTCATGCAAAAGAACACAAAAATCTTGCAGAGGCTTTGTTGAAGTATGAGACACTGGATGCCAAAGAGATACAAATGGTTCTTGAGGGAAAGAGACTAGAACTAAAATAACTTCTCATTGTAAAAGAGACAATAGTTCTTCATTATTTACTCAGATGTATATATGTGGAAGAGCAGTAGCCCACCAAATGCATACTATAGGTGATTTTGACACTTAAGGGCATTGTTAGTATTTTTATAGTCACAGAAAATGATAACTTGCACAGTGAAATTACCAAACATCTGTGCTCTGGGGCTTAATTACGTTCCAGCTCAACTGCACCCATTGAATAAATGGATGGGTTATTAAGTGATTCATTCTTCATTTATGAATATTTTGCTCTGTGTAGTGTAAAATCTAAAGGTGGACAAGAAACATGGTGAGCATTGTTGCCTTCAACTATTTTTCTTTTTTTCTTTCTCTGTATTTTAAGTATTTATGTACACATTTGAGATGTAATTTTGATGAGTGCTTCCCAGTGCAATTAAAATCAGATGAAATGTCTCAGGGTTGCTTTCATCATTGAGTAATTCAGGTATTTGTTCAGTTATTTGTCATATTTATCTCTAGGCTGCTGCTGGGCATTCCAACCCTTCATTATCTTTTCTCTACTGCCAATGTTTCTGGAGTCAGTAATAAAACGAGAGCCCTTCTGATGTCAAGTCCACACGCTGTAAAACTAGTTACTTGTTACGTTATCACTAGCTTTGCCTTAATTAGTTACGAGGACATAATTGCACGGAATGCAAAATAGTTCCCTCCTTTTTTTGCTGTAATGTAGAATAAGCAGTGTATTGTAGGAATTGAAAATCATCAATGTATAGAAAGTTTATTAAAGTTGTACTTTTTATTTTGAATATAGCAGTAAGTACCTCAAATTCTGAGATTTCTATTGACATCTAAAATAAAGAGGTCATATCTGAAGTTCTTCTATTCTACATTGTATTTGGCTTTTATTGGAATCAAGAATTTAAAATTAACACACATTTACATTTGTCAGTCGGCAAACTACTTGCTACTGTGGATTTCTGGAAAGAGAAGCCAGATAAGTCTGTAAGACATAGACTGAATGGCATACTTATGCTCCTAATGTGTTGCTGGAAAAGCGCAGCAGGTCAGGCAGCATCTAAGGAGCTAGAGAATCGACGTTTCGGGCATGAACCCTTCTTCAGGAATCAGCCCTTGAAGAAGGGCTCATGCCCGAAATGTCGATTCTCCTGCTCCTTGGATGCTGCCTGACCTGCTGCACTTTTCCAGCAACACATTTTCATGATCTGACTAATGCATTGTGTAATCCTAACAAAACCTGTCTACTTTTATACTCTACTTGCCATGATTTTGCCCAATCACTTAACATGTCTATATCTCTCTGCAGACACTTTTTGACATCCCAACTATTTGCCTACCCATATTTTTGTCATCTGCAAATTTGGTGACAGTACACTCACTTTCCTCACCCAAGTCATATTGTAAATAATTGTGGCCCCAGTGTTGATTCCAGTGGCACACAGCAAGTTAGATTGCCATCTGAATTAATGTTCACTGATATGTTGCCCATGGTGTAATTCATTCTAACAGATATCCAATATTATGATAAAACCTTGATATATAGTGTGTTTATAGCCTTTAAACTTGCAATATTTATAGAGTACAGTAACCTAGGAATATTCTTTAATATTGTTAGACTGAAAGAAATTGGCTATGTTTAATAGCTGTTTTCCCATTTTTAAAGTGATTGTGTTTTCTCAAAGCATCAGTATTCATTCTTTTCTTAAAACAAAAATGAATATTCAACTGTATTGTCCTCTGCAAATAACTCTTGGTGGTTTTCTTTACAGTGCAAGTGTTTTACCTCAAACTGTTTAAAAAGGTTTAGAAATCTAGTATGGGAGGGATGGGGAAAAGGGGGTTATATCATTAGGACAAACTGCACCCAGACCATGCAGGGGTCAGTAGTCTTGCAAATTGCATAACCAAGGAAGTAATAAGGTTTTTAAATTAGAGAGTGGAGCCAGTGGATCAAATGTGGAAAGGTGTGGCATATCAAAGTGTAGAGATAAGGTAAAAGAAGAAAAAGTAATGTGGGAAATCAGTCCCAGAGAATGACAGGAAGGGTTAGAGAAAAATATACTAGAAATACACCTAAAGTCAAAACGAAATATCACAAAGGCAATCTAAAGGCTATATATCGGAATGTGTTATACTAATTATAAAGTAAACAAATTGATAACAAATATTGAAATGAACAAATATGATAGCCTTTATAGAGAGAAGATTTCAGGATAAACAGGGTTGGGTCCTGAATTTTCAGGACTGTATGACATTCAAGAAAAATAGGGAACTTAGTAAAAGTAGGAGGGTAGCTACTAAGATTCAGGAGATCAGAACATAGAATTTATTTGGTTGAGGAGGAGGATTTATAGGGGAGTGAAGTCACCTGTGGGAGCAGTTTACAGGCCCCTGACAGTAACCACAATATGGAATCAAGTATGTAGGAAAACATATTGGTTGTTTGTGAAAGGGAGTTGGAAGTAGTCAGGGGTGACTTTAATCTACATATAAACTGGAAATATAAGTTTGGCCTAGATAGGGAAGTAGTTTCTTAGAACATTGTTTTAAATCAACCAGACAGTATGTTATAATAGCCTAGTGTTGCATAACGTGAGGGAGTTAATTAATGACCTCTGAATTAAAGTGACAATGACCACCATATTGAATTTTACATCCAGTTTGAAAAGGAGAATAATGGGTATAAGACTAATATTTTACAAATAAGGGCCTTTGCTGGAAGGCCAGCAGTTCTTGGAGACGTGCTCTTTCTCTGTAAAGATGTGGGAACCTCGTCACCATACGTTTAATTACTTTGATGACCCATCATCTCACTGGACCTCTTGAAATGGCTGTAGTGGGTTTGCACCCAGCTTTCTGGTAGGCATTGCTCTGGCAATTGAATTCATTCTGCCTGTTCACAAATCACAATTTTCTGAGTTTCAATAGTTGAAAATCAATGTCTTTTGCCATGCAACTACTCTTTCAGGTGTTTACATTAAAATCCACATTTTTTAAAAAAAATTGTGATTTGATTGAGGTGTTTAAAATAAAGAAAATTGACAGTAAATTTTCAAAAAAACTCCAAATAGAGAACGTGAAGATCAATCCTGCTGAAAGTCGAGCATGAAACTCAGTTGGGTTTCAATCAGAGATTGTATGAGAAGAAGTGAATATTGGAACCAAAAGAATGAGTTTTTGACTTGATCTTTTCTTGAGTACATCTTAGTATAAATGTGCATTGCCACTGTTTTCAACCTGCCCATGATCGTTTTGAGACTGAGAGCCTTCAGCAGCTACTGCTTATCTCTCTGCAATCCAATTAAATACTGAAAATAGATACAAAAATCTATACTTTCATAAATTAGTCTCCAGTTGATGCTTACCTGCAGGTGTTGTTTCATAAATGAGATAGGTCTCTCAAATCTTTACCTTCTCATCTTAAATATATTTCCTCTCATTTTGGACTCCCCCACCATGGGTAAAAGACCTTGTCTATTCACCCTATCCATGACCCTCAATTTTATCAACCTCAGACTCTGATGCTGCAGGGAAAATAGCCCCAGCTTTTCCCTATAGCTCGAAACTTCCAACCCTGGTAACTGAGCCCTTTCAAGTTTCACAACATTCTGTAGCAGGGAGACTTAAGGGCTGGGAAATGTCTGCTTTATTTCTATTTTTGCTCTGTGCTATCCTGTTTGAGTCCAGAAGGTGGCAAAACTATATCAGTGAATAGTACTTCCTGATACAATTTGATGCATCAAAATTCTGAATATATTAGTTTAGCTGTTAGCCAATGAGTAGCTATTAGGTAATTGACTGACTTTGCCGATACTTTTTGGACAAAATGTAACTAAATGTTTCATATTATAATCTTTTTCAGATTGTGTTAGTGTAGAATCCGATTGTAACTACACGTTCGCATTCCTGCTCATCCTTAATAACCTTTCACCTCTCAAAAAGAATCCATCTACCTCTACCTTTTAAAAATATTCAAGGACCCTGCTTCCAAAACCTTTTCAAGGAGAATTCCAAAGATTGACTAGCGTCAGAGAAAAATAAATTGCCTCATTTCTGTTTTAAATGGGTGACCCCATTACTAATTTTAACCATGATATGGAGATGCCAATGTTGGACTGGGGTGAATAAAGTTAAAAATCACGCAACACCGGGTTATGGTCCAAAAGGTTTATTTGAAAGTACAAGGTTTTGGAGCGCTGCTCTTTTGTCAGGTAATTAGCCATAAGAGGAAACATTGTCCCCACATTTACCTTGTAATGACTACAGGGTTTTTTTAATGTTTCAAGGCATCTGGTCCTCATCTAAACATATGCAAGCCTACTCTATCCAACCCTCTTATGCCAAGTATTATTCCAAAATCAGAAATTGCTGGAAAAACTCAGCAGGCCTGGTAGCATCTGTGGGAGACAGCAGATTTAATTTTTCATTTCCAGTGACCCTTAATAACTGACGGTAGCTAGGAAAAGGTTGGTATTTATGCTAGAGAACGGGTGTGGAGGGGGAAAACAGTAAATGATGGAAATGGCATTCAGATAGAACTGTATGACTCTAAAAGCAGTTGGGCAGACAAAGGGCTGGGTAAAGGTCAATAGCTGCTAATGGAGGCTGTTAGTAGCTGACCAAGGTCATTTGTGGTAACAGTCTATGTGATGACAAGGCCTGGTGGATGGGGATTGGGAGAAGGTGCTCAGCTCTATTAGTTTGTTAAACTCTCTGAACAGTTTCCAATGCATTTACATTCTTCCTTAAGTGAGATGATCAATATCATTCACAGTACTCCAGGTGTTGTTTCACCAGTGCCATGTATAAATGACATCATGTATACCCAAGCCACATTGTCATGAGATGCTTTCTAGGCTCAGCTCTCACTAACACTTTCATTGGTTTCCATGAGGAACATTGCTTTGACGGAATGATCTCATACCAGTTGCATATTTCCATTACACATGATGCATTTACAATGCTGAGTCTGCAGGTAAAGATTTTCTCTCAACTTTTAATGGGCTCCATCCCACACTGAAGTTCACCTTTGAAGTGGAGCGATATGCAAGTTGTGGAGCCTGCTGATGGATTACCTACTGCTGTCTACCACACCGGTCAATATATACATTGGAACTTCTGCAATTCCATGTGTTATAATGTTTGTCTTAACAACTTTGTAACTAGGGCCTGACCCATTTGCTGACAGTGCAAAGTCAAAATAAGGTGTACCAAAAAAGTTTCTGCTGAATAGTAGCTACCCTGATCAGATCATTGCATATCTCACAAATTTGTGAATGGGCCTAAAGCTGCTATCTTCAGTACTGAAAAGTGTACAGTTTACCTCAAATTGTCTCAAAACTTTGAGCAACAGACAAGGTTTAATCTCAGCTAACAGAATGAGATTAAAAGCCAAACAATGTTCTATCTCCCGCACAACTGTATAACATGGCTTATGACTTTCAGTGCTGGTGTATCGCCAGGTATGTAGGCCATTGTCCCAGTGGTGGTGGATGTTGTCAAGCATCATGTTACTTCGGTTGTTCACATTAGGTAGAGTGTTGATGTATTCAGAGTGTGTTGCTGGAAAAGCACAATGGGTCAGGTGGTACCTGAGGAGCAGGAAAATCAATGTTTCGGGCTGGAGCCCTTCAACCAACCCATACTTGTCATACCTTTAAATGTGATTCTGCAATTGGATAACACTTGATACAATCACAACTGCTTAATAAGAAATACACAGTAATCAATTTAAGCTTGTCAGACTTGCAATTTGGCTTATTTATGCTTGCTAGAAGATGTAAATATTCAAACACAAGACTCTGTCCTTATAAATAGAAAAATGATGTTCAGTAGTTCATCCTGCTCAATAAATTAAAAGCTTGGGGAATAATTATTTCCTGGTGCATTCCCCATAGCAATGCCTGAATTAGAGTTGACTTGTTTGGTTTTGATTTAAACAACAACTTGGAGGTTAATTGTTCCATGGTGCATTCTCAATTTGTTGACATCTCCATCTGTGTTTGCTTGCCAACCAATCAGCGCCTCTTCTCATGCAGTCTAAGTTGTTCCATTTGAAATTTGGTATTCTTGTAATTCTATCCTGATGAATGAAATTTTTGACAGCATGTAGCTTTTTTCAGCAATATTCAAATTAGGAAATATAGTATTTCATCCAGGGAAGCTAAAAGATAAAAAAAAAGTTAAAAGTTGAGACAATTGATGTGGGAGCGTATTCATTGAATATTCTACGTGAGAATCTCTACAAAGGTTGTAATGAGAAAAAAAGGGTAAGATAAAATCACCATTGTTCCAGATGACCATAGCACTGATCTCTCATCAGTGAGAGGACTGGTGGTGTTTTAACCTGAGGTCACCATACCTCGGGTGAAAGGACAGAATAAGAGCAGAAATCTTTCATGGTAAAAACAATGACTGCAGATGCTGGAAACCAGATTCTGGATTAGAATGGTGCTGGAAAAGCACAGCACCTCAGGCAGCATCCGAGGAGCAGGAAAATCGACGTTTCAGGCAAAAGCCCTTCAGAAATAGAAGGGCTTTTTTTTGGTCCTGTTCCCTCCCTTATTAAACAGAGGTGTTATATTAAACATTTTCCAGACCTCTGGGACCCTCTCAGAATCCAGTGATTCCTGAAAGATCACCACCCCAATGCCTCTGCAATCTCATCTGTCTCATTTGGAACTGTGAGGTGTAGTCCGTCTGGTCCAGGTGATATATCCACCTTTAAGCTTCCCCACCACCTTCTCTTTAATGTTGGCCAAGACACACACCTCTGCCCTATGACTTTCTTGAAGTTCCAGTATGCTGCGCGTGTCGTCCACTGTGAAAACTGATTAAAGTATCTATTCAGTACCTCTGCCACTTCTTTGTTCCATATTAATACTTCTCCAGCCTCATTTTCCAGTGGACAAGTGTACAATCTTGCTCCTCTTACCTTTTAGATATCATAAACATTTTATTTTCTATTACTAGCTAGCTTACCCACATAGTTCATCTTCTGTCCCTCTTATTGCATTTTTAGTTGTCCGCTGATGGTTTTTAAAGGCTTCCTAAACCTCTGGCATCCCACTAATCTTGACAACATTGTCTGCTTTTTCTTTTTGTTTTAGGCTGTCCCTGACTTCTCCTGTCAGCTATGCCTTGCCATCCTCTTAGTGTGTTTCTTCTTCCTTAGGATGAATTTCTGCTGTACCTCTCAAATTACCCTCAGAGATTTCTGCTCCACATCTTTCCTACTAGACTCCCTTTCCAATCAACTTTGGCCAGCTTCTCCGTCACGTCTTTGCAGTTATCTTTACTTAATTGTAATACTATTACATCCTGATTCCTGGAACAAATGACCACAGATTCTGGAATCTGTGCTGAAAACAAGAAATGCTGGAGATCACAGCGAGTCACCCATGGAGAGAGAGCAAGCTAATGTTTTGAGTCTAGATGACTCCTCATAGAGCTGAAGTGAAGTGATGAAGAGCCATCTAGACTCAAAACGTTAACTTGCTCTCTCTCAATGAATGATGCCTGACCCGCTGTGATAGCTAGCATTTGTTGTTTTCAGTTCACATCCGATTCCAGCTTCTCCCCCTCAAACCACAGAGTGAACTCTATCATATTATGTCACTAACCGCTAAATGCTCCTTCACCTTAAGCTTTTTAATCAAGTCTGCCTCATTACACATCACCAAATCCAAAATTGCCTGTGCCTTAATGTACCCTAATAGGCTCTACCATAAGCTACACCAAAACAAAAGTCATCTCATTGATATGCCACAAATTACTTACTTTGGAATCCACTATCCATTTGATTTTCCCAGTCTGCTTACATATTGAAGTCCCCATGATTACTGTAATAATATCCTTCTCGCATATCTTTTCTATTTTCTGATTTTTTTTCTTCCCCACATCCTGACTACTAAGATGCCTATAGATAACTCCCATTAGGCTCTGTCTGCAGTTCCTCAACTCTATCCTCACGGATTCTATGCCTCTGACCATATACTACTTCTTGGTATCAATTTAATTTCATTCCTTATTATCAAAGCAACACTGCCGCTCTGCCTATCTACCTGTCCTTTCAATAAGATATGTATCCTTGGATATTTAGTTCCCAGCCTGATCCACTTGCAGCCACATCTCTGTGATGTCCACATCATGTTCACCAATTTTAGTCTGTGCTACAAGCTCATTTCCCTTGTTTTATATATTGCCTGCATTTAAGTACAATATCTTCACTCCCACGTGGACCATCCCTTCTCATAGTTATCTGCTGTGCCTGATGTTAGATTCCAGACCCTTTCCATACCCCATCCTATTACTTGTTCTGGAAGCTTTAATAGCCTCTCCTGAGCCCTCCCCTGATTCCTTTAAGTAGCATAAAGTCCTTGTGACCTCAACTTTCTCATCAGTTCATTTACCTTATTCCAAATGCTTTGAGCATTAAGATACAAATCCTTTAAGTTTGTTCTATTATAATGTTTCCCTATACTTGTATGGTTCTTGGTACAACGGGATGTTCACAGTTCTTTGAGTTTTATTTTAGCAGAATGCACTATGGGAAATCAGTTCATGTGGTATTTTTGAATTTTTTGAGGCATTTGTTAGGTCACATAGTGGATGGTTTTTTAAAAAGATACTGTTCGGTAGTACAGAACTTAATCATTGCCAAAAAGAGACACAAACTCGAACGTCAATCAATTTCACTGATATAGACTGGGACATACGCATCTAAACATGTTACCTTTCTAAGTTTGATTTCTTGCTTCTCTGTTCTAATGAGTGCAAACTGAAAAGCTTTGAGTTTGTGTCTCTGTTTAGCAATGTTTAGGTTAGTAAATAAAATTAGAGGACACAGAATTTTGTTTATTTTTTAATTCGTTCATGGAATTTAGATGTATTTGGCGAGGTCAGCTTTTATTGCTTATCCCTGTTTGGCCTTGAGAAGGTATGCTGTTTATGAAACTGCTGCAATCCAGTTTGTTGCAAGTAAACCCACAAGCCATTAGGGAGAAATTTTCAGGACCCTCCCACAGTGAAGAAACAACAATTAATTTACAAGTCAGGATAGCGAGTGGTTTCGAAGGGGACTTTCAGATGATGGTGTTCCCCTGTATCTGCTTCCTTTGTCCTTCTAATGGTATTGATCATGTGTTTGGAAGTGGTGTCTAATAAGCCTTAGTGAATTTCTGTAATGAATCTTATATATGGAGTGCAATGCTGCTACGTAGTATCAGTGAAGAAGAGAGTGAATGTTAGTGAATGTGGAGCTAATTGCAGGGAGTTGCTTTAACCAGCTTCTTAAATGTTGTTAAAGCCAAACTCATCTGGGCAAGTAGATAGAATTTCAACACACTCCTGACTTTGCATTCCAGATAATGCAGAAGCTTTAGGGAGGTTTCCTAACCTTTGACCTACTGTTGTAGCCACAGTGTTTAAATGGTAACCATAGGATATTGATAGTGGACAATTCAGTGATGGTGGGAATGTCAAAATGCGATGGTTATATTCTCTCTGTTACTTGAGTGGCCTGAATGTTATTTGCCATTTGTCAACCCAGGCTTGGTTATTGTCCAGGTCTTGCTGTATTTGGATATGGACTGCTTCATTACCTAAAGAATTGCAAGTGGTGCCAGATGTTGTGCAATCATCAATGGACGTCCCCAATTGTGATGGAGGAAGGTCATTGATGAAGCAGCTGAAGAAAGGCCTAGGACACTACCTGGAGAATCTCCTACAAAGATACCTTGGAGCTGAGATGACTGACCTCCAATGACCATGACCATCTTCCTTTGTGCCAGCCATTACTCTAACTGGCAGGGAATGTTCCCTCTTATTCCCATTGCTACCATACTTGATCAAATATGCCTTCATTTTTTGTGGTTTGATGTGGAATCACTTAGCCCTGTGCATCACTGGTTGCTTATGCTGTTTGGTACAGAGCTGTTCCTATTTTATGGTTTCACCAGGTCGACACCTTATTTTAAGTTATGCCTGGTATTGCTCCTGTCATGCCCCACACTCTTCTCAGAATAGGGGTAATGTGCTGGCATGGATTGAGAATTGGTTAATGAAAGGAAACCCCAGAGGAGGAATGAATGAGTTATGGTGATATATGCAAGGATCAGTGCTTGGGCTTTAGCTGTTTACAGCCTCCATTAATGATTTGGATGTGGGGACCAAATGTCATATTTCAAAGTTTGTGAATGACACAAAACTAGAAGGGAATGCCAAGAGCTGCACCAGACTGATTAAAAATGAGATGTTAACAAACGAATCTACAACTTGCTAGCCAATCAGTGGAGCACTATTCAATAGGCTGAGCTATGTGATTCCTTAACTAATGGTTCAGATTAAAGCTCTGCCACATCCAATCATGAATGATGGTGTCCAGTTAAACAACTGACAGGAGGCTTCACAAATATACCCATTGGTAAAGATAGAGAAGCCCAGCACAAAAGTGAAAAAGACATTTACCACCACTTTACCCAGAAGTGCAGAGTGAATGATGCATAGCTACAACAGCAGCATATAGGAGAAAGTGAGGACTGCAGATAGTGGAAATCAGAGTCAAGAGTGTGGGCTGGAAAAGTACAGCAGGTCAGGCAGCATCTGAGGAGCGGAAGAATTGATGTTTTGGGCATAAGCCATTTCTGATGAAGGGCTTACGCCCAAAACGTCAATTCGCCTGCTCCTCATATGCTGCCTTACTGGCTGTGCTTTTCCAGCACCACACTCTCAATACTAGCAAATACCCAACAAGTCAATATTGTTTCAGTATGTTATGTTCAGAAACATGAAATATAGGGACAGGTTTAGTCCATTTGGCCCTTCAAGCCTTCTCAGGGGCTGATCATCAAAACTATATCTAACTCCTTCTTGAAAACATTCAATGTTTTGACAGCAACTGTTTTCCCTCTGAGAAAAAAATACCTCATCTCTGTTTTAAATTGGTGATCCAGATTTTATATTCTTAAAGTTCCTAAAGCATTTCATAAATGAAGGATTACGTTTTCCAAATTTGTTTTGGCAAATATAGCAGCTGGTTTCAAATAGCAAAGTCTCACAAACAGGAAATGAAAGAAATAACAATTGACTTACTTATCTCAAAGTATAGGTCAACTGACACTGCTGTTCAGGTGACAAAGAGAGCTACGCTACAGAATCTTTTTGTATCCATTAAATGAGAAGCTAAGGCCTACATTTTGCACATTGTTTGACAGAAATTATCTCTGATAATGCAACCTTTGTTTTGTATTGCACTGATCTTTCAGCCTTGGTTTTGTGTTGAAGTCATGGGCTTGTGTCCTTATCAAAACCACAGTCGAGACAGAAAACCATATCATTTCCTGTGAAGTTTATATTTCACGATCTAAGTTTGTATCATTCTAGTTTATTTGATGTTTTAAGAACTTCTGAAATACAAAGCGAATTTTTCAAGAGCAAGTAAATGTGTACAGATGGCACCTGTTTGCGCTCATGTCTGTAAACCCAGTGAACGAAGGAGAAACAAACTGAAACTGAATGTAAGTACATTCATTCCTTGCGCCTTGCTTCATTATTGAACATGTGGCAGTACAATATTATGTTTGTTGACTACCACTGGTTTTGACTCTGTTCTAAATTTGAAGGTCAAATAATCTGAATACTGTTGAAAGGGATAAGGATGTGGATCCTACTTGTATTTGAATATTTGTAACAAAATGTGTTCAGAAAACTCTCTCAAAAGGGGAAAGAAGTCCTGGTGTAATCTTGGGAAAGGGGTAGAATTACCTTAATAGTTATGAAAGGTATTGAATCTTTGGTGACTGTTGAAGGATCTAATTGATGTCTTTTTGAGAATTAGTTTCCTCAGGTGAGGTGTCTAGAACAAAAGGGCATATTTGTAAAATTCGAACTTGCCAATGTAAGAAGGAAATTAGGATGTATTTTTTGTACACTGGTGGAAATCTAGAAGTTCTTTCCTTAAGGCAGTTGGGTGAATTGAAATTTCTAAAAGTAAGATTGACAGATTATTGTTGGATGTAGGTACAGAGCAGGTAAGGACCATTGATGTTAAGAATCATTATGATTTCATTTTGTCATGGAGCAAACGTAAGCAATCCTTTATTCAGTGAATTAAATTAAAATCCACAAGCTTTTCCAAGTATTTTGTGAAAGTGTGATAAATGAAGATATGACAAAGAGAAAGAAACCTTTGTGAAAGGTGGTAAGATGCAAGTATTTTGAATTACTCGAACAGAAAAATTAGGCAACTGTTCTACATCAGTTTTAAATATAATCTAGTTTCTCTGTGCCCCAATATCTTTTCAGATCTTTGTTTCTCTCTGTCCTGAAGCTACAAATGAAAAAATAAGAGGAGAAAGAGCCCATCTACTTTTTGAAATGTAACCACAATCTGACCTGTGTGATCATTCACTCCCTCAATTCCATTTGCTAACCATGTCTATCTGGGGAAAGAAAAAGAGTTAAAAAATGGCGATGCGGTTCCAGATAATGCGAAGAGATTATTGAAGCCAGAAGAGTCACTAATGATCTTGAAACATAAAACGTCTTGCAGAATAAGGAATATCCCCATTCTTTGGTATTATGGATCCTTGAAGGCAACATCTGAGTGTTCGGCAGCAAAACTGGAATGTCATCTTATCTTTGGGTGAGTATCTTATCAATTTTAAAAATCACACAGCATCCAGGTTATAGTCCACCAGGTTTATTTGGAAGCGCTAGCTTTCGGAGTGCTGCTCCTTCATCTGGTGGTTGTGGAGTATAAGGTCGTAAGATACAAACAACCATCTAATGAAGAAGCAGTGCTCTGAAAGCTAGCACTTCCAAATAAACCTGTTGGACTATAACCTGGTGTTGTGTGATTTTTAAATTTGTCCACCCCAGTCCAACACCGGCATCTCCAAATCATGTCTTATCAATTGCCCTAGTTGCTACAAACTGGTACCCTATTATTTGCAATGCACTTCTTTTTTTACTGGATTGTATTATGATCCCAGTAAAAAGGTTGAATATTGAGTTTGAAAAGGATAAAAATCAGTCAATGATTAAGGCTTCAAATTGGAAAAAGGCAGATTTTAAGAGGTTTAAATGCTGAACTAAAGCACATTGATAGGAAATACATTTTGGTGAATAAAAACGATAGTTGAAAAATGGGAGAATTTCAAGAGTCGAATATGGTGCAAGCTAGGTACATGCCTATGTGAAATAAATGTGGGGTATCCAAAGCTAGACTAGCCTAGATGACTAAGGCTATTGATGAGAAAATAAGGAATCATATGATACCGGACTAGAAGGAAGTGCAACTCAAATGCAGGAGAGCTAAGGCTGGAATAAGGAAAACTAAGGAAGTATGAGCAAAGGATGGCAGGTTGTACTGAAACAAATAGTAAAATGTTCTTCAAACACATTAATATTAAAAGATTAGTGAAAGATAGAGTGTGGCCCATAAGGAACAAATATGGTAAGGTTCTCACTGAAGCAAAGGATATGGCAGACTTAGTAAATGAATAAGTTGCTTTTGTCTTTTCCAAATTAGAAGATGGTGACAATGGCTGAGTTGAAGATGTGGGTATTGAGCAACGAGCAGTATAGTGGGAGATAAAGAAGAGATGCTAAAAAGGCTGGCAGTATTCCAGGTAGAGAAGTTGCAGGCCTAGTTGGCATACATCCTAGATTGCTGAGAGAGGTAACGGAGCAAAATATGCAGCCATTGTCAGAAAATTTGCAGGTCCCTCTTAATGCAGAATTAGCCTCAGGGACTGGAACATTGCAAATGTGGCATGACTGTTTAAGAAAGGCAAAGGATAACCCAGGAAATTACAGATCCGTCAGCTTGACACCAATAGGGGGAAAATTGATGAAAGTCATCTTTACAGGATAAGGTAAACATATACTTAGAGAAAATAAATTAATACTAGACAGTCAGTGTGGCTTTGTCAAGGCAAGTCTCATCTGACAAATTTGATTGAATTTGACGCAGTAATGTAGGCAGTGGATGAGGGTAGTAATGTGGATGTTCCATATTTAGACTTTCAGAAAACAATTTATATGTGCTACATGGTAGGTTGGTGAGCAAATTAGAAATGTTTGTGATTGATGAGTCCTTGGTGGCATGAATGAGAAGTTGGCTAAAAGGTAGGAAACAGATGGACATTTCGCACGCTGGCGACGAGTTGAAAGTGATACGCTCCAGGAATCAGTGTTAGAATCCTTGCTTTTTCTGATGTTTACAAATAATTTGGAGATGGGTATTGAGAGCAAAATCTCTAAATTTGCAGAAGATGCTAAAATTAGGAAGAATATAGAATTGGGGATGATGCTGAGAGACTTCAGAGGGACATTGATAGATTGGCCAAATGCACAGAACTTGGCATATGAATTTTAGTGCAGAGAAAAATGAGGTAATGTATTTTGATAGAAGAAAGAGAGAAACAATACAGGCTCAATGGTACAGCTTTGAGCAGAGTACAGGAGAGGAGGGACCTCAGGGTTCACATGCATAATTCTCTGAAGGTGGCCAGGCAAATTGAAATCATTGTTGAGAAGGCATATAGAATCCTTAGGCTTAAGAATGAAGGCATGGAGTATAAAAGCAATCTACACCTCTGCAAATCACTGGTCAGATCACTTTTGGAGTATTGTATTCAGTTCTGGGCATCTTATTTAAGGAGGGATGTTAAAGTACTGGAGTGAGTGTGCAAAGGATATTACCAGAATTATACAAGGAATCAAGGATTTTAGATACAAGGAAAGATTAGAGAAATTAGGCTTATTCTTCTTGGAGCTGAGAATATTAAGGAGGTCACCTTATTGAGGTGTTCAAAATTATAAACAATTTTACCAGGGAAAAGAACGATATTCTGTTTCCACTAATTGGTATGTCAGTAATTAGGGGTCACAATTTCAAGTTTGTCGGCAAGAGAGCTACAAGTGAGATGAGGAGAAACTTCTTTACTTGATTGTTAGAATTTGAGTTGCACTGCCTGGGAGAATTGTAAAGGTGGATTCCATAGGAGGTTTCAAAAGAGAGCTGGGTATATATTTGGAAGTGATGAACTTAGAGGGCTACTGAGATAGGACTGAGAATGGGATGAGCTGGATAGCTCTTATGAGAGCTGATAAAGACACAATGGGTCAAATGGCTTCCTTCTGTACTGTTAAAATTCTATGATTCTATAGTAATACTGTATACATGAAATCTCAGAGTACAAGTTGGCTTGATAGACTGTAAAGTTAATTTTTGCCATTTGTTTATGTGATGGTCAGTGACTGAACATGCTTACAATAGGCTGTCAGTGTACTTAACAAAATAATGTAAAATTTATTACACAAAGGAAGAAGAACACTTATTATATCAACTGTGCAAGAACTAGTTGAAATAATCTTATTACAAATATGAGAAACAGAGAGTTAAACCCTTTAACCCTTAACAATAAATTTACAGATATTCCCAACTCAGTGAGAGGTTAAAAAATGAGGTCTGCAGATGCTGGAGATCACAGCTGCAAATGTGTTGCTGGTCAAAGCACAGCAGGCCAGGCAGCATCTCAGGAATAGAGAATTCGACGTTTCGAGCATAAGCCCTTCATCAATATCTTATTCCTGATGAAGGGCTTATGCTCGAAACGTCGAATTCTCTATTCCTGAGATGCTGCCTGGCCTGCTGTGCTTTGACCAGCAACACATTTGCAGCTGTGATCTCCAGCATCTGCAGACCTCATTTTTTACTCAGTGAGAGGTTAGCCTGTCTATACTTCTATGTTTAGTTGACAAGGCTACAGTTGCTTTTTGAAGCTTTCTCCTTACTGACATCTAAGTACTTTCAGAACAAACACATGGGTTTTTGTTACATTAAGCTTTCAGCATCTTCTGCTTTGGGATATTTTTCTTTTAGACCACTTGGGATTTCTCCACAGACTTGATATTTTTGAGACCACTGAAGTAATGATACCCTTTCACTGTGACTGAACCTGTGCACATTGCTCAGTCTTCTGTGTGATTTTGTCTTTGTGATACAGGTTCCTAACATAAGCAACAGCACTGCTTTTATTTTTTATTTGTGTTTCTAATGCACTGATTTGTTTACCTTAAGCTATACTCCAATTCTGTGAACTCTGATTAAAAATGCATGCATCAACTAAATTCACACACTTGACTACACTCCCAGTACAAGACTAAATACTATACATTTCCTTCTCAACATACACTATCTGAAAATACAAAGCAAACTTGGGGCTCTACATTACTTTTGCAGCAAAGTACATGTAGTGCCAGTATCTGACCTATTATTTGTGAGTGTGAGATTTAGTGGTGTGGTTCATAAGGATGATTGGCATCCTTTTTTTCAAATCACATGGGTATCTTCATATCTTAATCAGTTGAAATGAGAGTATAAAGGTGCAGCAGACAGAGAAATGTTAAACAACATATTTTGCAATTTGTTTTGCAGACTGTATCAGTTTGAGATAGAAATAAGAAAGGGTAAAGGAAGATAATGTCTCCTGGAAATCCAATGGGCTAACGTATACACGACTCTTTTAACACATGAGTTCATGTCACACTGCAGGTGACGCCTCTGCATTACACACACACACACACACACACACAGCTCTCTCTCATACGTTCACACATACACTCCCACATGCACCTCCTTTCAGACTTATACCCCTTAACACTCACACCCAACCATATACACATACACATACACTCACACTCTCACAGATACTCATATCCCTTCGCGCGCGCACCCACATGCACACATACACATATACGTTTGCGGGGTGAATTTGCATTTGCAGAATTACATTTTATTTTGCTCAAATAATTCAAGAATCCATGTAAGATGTTGTAAATCCCTTTTTTAGATTAGAATCAGTCTGAACATTGGGGCACAGACAGCCTCAAATAGGGCACCTCACACCTTCAATCCATTATCTGGGCCAACATGGCACCTTTTGTTAAAGTTCACTTGAGAATATAACTTTAAGAAAGTTTGGGATTTACATATGAAAGAACTGAAACCAACATGCCCATTCTAAAAGATGAAAGACTTAAAAAACAATCCAGGTATTTTTCAATATATAATTTCAGTTACAACACACTATAAACTTTTGCTATAAATTCTGTGTCTTACGATCTTATACTCCACAACCCCCTGATGAAGGAGCAGTGCTCCGAAAACACATGCTTCCAAATAAATCTGTTGCACTATAACCTGGTGTTGTGTGATTTTGAACACTCACATACCTTTTAACTACCCTAATTGCTTTGTAACACTTGACTCTCCCTTGATTCTCCACTCCATTTTGTTAATTGCACCACCTACTCCAATCCCAAGTAAATTCCCAATTTACAAAGCCCTCTGTGATCATTTCCACTTGCTTCTTATTCTCTGGAATGTGCCCAACTCCCAACCCCTGCACTGACAAGAAACCAATCCATTGGGTTTTGAAAACTTCATTCATCAGATGTAATCTTCACTGGCGAGGCTAGCAATTATTGCCTGTTCCTACTTGCCCTTGAGAAGGTGGTGGTGAGCTGCCTTCATAAACTGCTGAAATCTATTTAGTGTAGATACATCCACAATTCTGCTAGGGATGATTTTAACCCAGCTACAGTGAAGGAGGCAAGGAATCTGTTTATAATGGAATGTGTATTTTAATATAATGTATATATGTACAGTAGACGCCATTACATTTGGGGAAACCTGGTCTTATCATTGAGTTGCACTCAAATTACAGTTAATGCACGGATTGCAGGAGAGGAGAAAGATTGTAGGGTGTGCTTAGGTCACAGCATGCTCTCAAATCAACAGCGTTGTCCTGGATTGCAGGGAGGGTTCAAATTGTACAGTGGCCCCTGATTGTGTGAGTGCAATTGGAGTGTAGTGGCAAGGTGTGGTGAATGCAGCTGTGGGGAAGGGAGTTTACGTGATGTGTTCATCTCAGGAGGGAAGGGAGATTGTGAGGTGCACTTAGACTGCAGGAAGGAAGTTTGCAGGAACACTTGGATCTCGGTGGGAAGAGAGATTGCATTGTGGGCAAAGATTGGAAGGTGGGTTGCTATTGCAAGAGGGAAAAGTGCTAGTGAGAGGGAATAAAGATTACCGGATATAAGAGATCATGAGGTAGGCTTAGATTGCCGAAGTGAAGAATTTGCAAGGTTAGTGGAAGAGTCCACATGACATGGTTTTGGATCACAGCTTAGGATCAAGGGTATGTTCAGATTTCAAAAGGGAACAGAGTTGACAGGTTGGATGTTGATCTCTGATTGCAAAGGGTAAGAACTCTATTTCCAAGGAAAAAAACCTGACAGCAGATATAGTTGATGAATAAATTTAAGCATTGTGCTGAAAGATTGCCTGATCATCAGAAACTGTGGAAGATTCTGACTGAATTGAATTAATAGTTGCCCAGAAAAAGGAGGATTAAATTCTGCTTTAACACTGATTATATTGAACCCTTGGCCTGACATCCCAACCCTCCCTGTTACTGACCTCATACTCCCACTACCAAACTGAACCTCACACCTGACCAGGCTGGATACAGCATCCCAACTCCCAAACCAACCCCGACATTCTCCAGCCACACTGGACATGAATCTCCCCTTACCCTGTGTAAAGACTGTGTCTTTTTTATATTTTTTTTAAGAAAAGTTATGAACTGAAATGAGAAAGAAATGTTTTAAAACAATGGCTGTGTGGAACCTGACACCCATGGCAACCATTGTGTTTATACATCTGTTAAACAAGTATTAACTGAAGTAGTTGCAGATTAATTGGAGTTCTATATACAGATGCAGCTGGGTGGCAACATGAAGTTATTAGTCTGTGGACTACTGACCAGTTATTGATGGCAAGGGCCTTTTGCTTGACAACAACTATGTGATTTGGTCTTGGGTATCTAAACAGCGTGAAGCTGGGGAAAAGAATTACAGAAGTGTTTTGATTACAATAAGCTTAAATTCAATATCTGTTCTCTGCAGTCAAAACTAAGCTGAAACCTGACAAACTCCAGCTAATTTGTCCTTCAATTGCTGCAGCTAGTGCCTCCTTACTTGTAATAAATAGTAATTCTTATTAAGTACAGAAACCTGGAGTATCAGGTAAATTGTTGAATTTTGTATACTTATTTTACAATCTTTAATTTTTGTGGTGAATTTGGGAATAGAGGGGCTTGGTTTCTACTGTGTTACCCCAATGAGTCCAACTGATCATTAGGCCTAACACGCCCTCATGTCTGTTAGGCATGAAACCTCACCAAACCTAACCCTCACAGATACCTTTCAAAATTTCCCACCAGTGCTTCCCGACCTGGCAATCCCACCCTAAGCTGACCTACCTTCACATCCTGAAACTGCCCTAAACACTCATCTACTTACCTTCCACCCTACCCTACATCTGTATTTAGTTGCATAAGCAAATATTATGCAGAACTGAAAAAGATTCATTCCACTCTCTAGTGGTTATGAGTTCCGCCCTTTCCTGGAGTTTGCTTCCCTTGTGACCAGTCACATGTCGTTGATGCTGCATTTTACCTCAGAGAAATCAGAAACAGTTTGTGAATGAGGATAGTCTTTCTGGCTTACAGCAAGTAAAAGACTGCACAGAAATTGATCTTAGCCACAGCTCTACAGTTGGAAGTGTATGTATTAATCAGGTAGGTTTTTTTGATGCTTTACCCAAATATAATGCTGATGCAATATTATTCTTTACACATCCTCTATAGATTGTACAATATCTGTTGCTAACTGTAATCACATCGGTTAGACCATTTTTTCATTAGTTTTGAGTTTTTGTACGTTGTAATTATGTTAATAAAGCCATTTGATTGAGAGAATGATCTGTACGTCAGTTGCTACTGTTCTGCTTCCTTTCTCTGCTGTGGCATAGTTTTAAGTTGACAAGCACTAGGTGTAAGGTCAAAAACAGAAACCACAACCTCAATCAGCAATAAAGGGTAAATTTGTCACAAACTGTCCAAATTTAAATAAAGAAATTTAGAAAAAAAAATAAGATCTATAACAAAGTTATCCTAATCACTGTAAATGTAACAGCCAAATTTCTAGTGCCAAGACTGGCTCTCATGTAATTAGGGGTACATCAGGTTCTAAGTGATTGATTATGAAAGGGAACTCTCTCTAGTCAAAGGCACAGACAGACTTGTCTGAGGCAGAGAAATCAGAATGGTGTGTTATCTCCCTGGTACTGTCATCAAAGATATCTCAGAGAGGGTGCAGAATATTCTCAAAGGGGCGTGGGACCAGCAGCAGGTCATTGTATACATTGAAACTAATGACATAGGAAGGAAAAAGGATTAGATTCTGAAGGGAGAATATAGGAAGTTAGGCAGGAATTTAAAAAGGATGTCCTCGAGGGTAGTAATGTCTGGATTACTCCCGGTGCTACGAGCTAGTGAGGGTAGGAATTGGAGGATAGAGCAGATAAACGTGTGGCTGAGGAGCTGGTACAGTGGAGAAGGGTTCACATTTTTGGATCATTTGAATATCTTCTGGGTAGAAGTGACCTGTACAAGAAGGATGGATTGCATTTGAATTGGACGGGGAATACTGCACTGGCGGGAGATTTTGCTCGAGCTGCTTGGTAGGATTTAAACAAGTAAGTTGGTGGGGGGGAGAGGTGGGACATAGAGAGACAGTGAGGAAAGAGACCAACCTGAGAAAAGGAGCTGGGAAAAGGAGCAAATCAAACAGTCAGGGCAGGAAAGAACAAAGTAGAGAATGTTGTAGGACTGATAAATTAAACTGCATTTATCTCAATGCAAGAGGGCAAACAGGGAAGGCAGATGGACTCGGGGCATGGTCAGGAACATAAGATGAGGCTATTATAGCGATTCCAGTGACATAGTTCAGGGATGGGTGGGACTGGCAGCTTAATGTTCCAAGATACAAATGCTGTAGGAAGGATGGAAAGGGGGGAGTGGGGGGTGCAAGAGAGGAGGGGGACTGGAGTTTTTGATAAGGGATAACATTATGACTGTACTTAGGGAGGATATTATTGGGAACATGTCCAGGGAAGTTATTTGGGTGGAACCGAGAAATAAGAAAGGGATGAGCACCTTATTGGGATTGTACTATAGACAATATAACAGACCCTTCATCTAACTCATCCGCTACCACCAGATATCCTAAACTGACAGTCCCATTTGCCTGCATTTGGCCCATATCCCTCTAAACCCTTCCTCTTCATGTATGCATCCAGCTGCCTTTTAAATGTTTGTAGTTGTATCTGCAGAGTATTTTCTTTAATTTTAAAATTTTAATATATTTTCTTAAAAGTAGGGGCGTTAGATTATGATAAAAATGAAGAAAGGTCCCCAGCTTAATTAAATTCTCTTTATAGGTGAGGTGTTGGAAGACTGGAGATTGGCTAACATGGTGCCACTATTTAAGAAAGGTGGTAAGGAAAAGCCAGGAAACCATAGACTGGTGAACTTGACATCGGTGGTGGGCAAGTTGTTGGAGGGAATCCTCAGGAACAGGATTTACATGTATTTGGACAGGCAAGGAACGATTAGGGATATCGACATGGCTTTGTGTGTGAGAAATCATGTCTCACGAACTTCATTGAGTTTATTGAAGAAGTAATGAAGAGGATTGATGAGGGTGGATATGATTTATATGGACTTCAGTAAAGCATTCAACAAGGTCACTCATGGTAGACTGGTGAGCAAGGTTAGATCACACGGAATACAGGGAGAACTAGCCATTTGGATATAGAGCTGGCTAAAAGGTAGAAGACAGAGGGTGGTGGTGGAGGGTTGCTTTTCAGACTGGAGGCCTGTGACCAGTGGAGTGCCACAAGGATCGGTGCTGGATCCACTGCTTTTTGTCGCTTATATAAATGATTTGGATATGAACATAGGAGGTATGATTAGTAAGATTGCAGTTGACCAAAATTAGAGGTGTTGTGAACAGCGAAGAAGGTTACCTCAGAGTACAACAGATCTTGATCAGATGAGCCAATGATAAATGTACGGTTCTGCATTTAGTAAAGGCAATTTAGGGCAGGACTTATACACTTAATGGTACAGTCCAGGGGAGTGTTGCTGAACAAAGAGACCTTGGAGTGCAGGTTCATAGTTCTTTGGAAGTGGATTCTCAGGTAGATAGGAAAGTAAAGAAGGCTTTTGGTATGCTTTCCTTTCTTGGTCAGAGCAATGGGTTTAGGAGTTGGGAGATTGTGTTGTGGCTGTACAGGACATTGTTAGGCCACTTTTGGAATATTGTGTGCAATTCTGGTCTCCCTCCTATAGGAAGAATGTTGTGAAACTTGAAAGGATTAAAAAAAAGATTTACAAGTACTTTTCCAGGATTGGAGAGTTTGAGCTGTAGGGAGAGCCTGAATAGGTTGGGGCTGTTTTCCCTGAAGCGTCAGAGGCTGAGGGGTGACCTTATAGAGGTTTATAAAATCATGAGGAGCATGGAGAGGGTAAATAGACAAGGTCTTTTCCCTGGGCTGGGGGAGTCCAGAACTAGAGGGCATAGGGTGAGAGAGGGAAGACTTAAGGGGCAATGTTTTCATGCAGAGGGTGGTGCATGTATGGAATGAGCTCCCAGTGGCAGTGGTGGAGACTGATACAATCACAACATTTAAAAGGCATCTGGCTGGGTATATGAATAGGAAGGGTTTAGAGGGATATGGACCAAGTGCTAGCAAATGGGACTAGATTAACTTAGGATATCTGGTAGGCGAGTTGGACCATAGGGTCTGTTTCTGTGCTGTATGACTCTGATTCTGTATGCTTGTTTTATTCATGATAAAAAAATATTCCATGGTTTTGTCAGAGCTCTTCCCCTTTTTTTTCTGGTGAAAATGAAAACAAACTTAGGTTTTTAATGTCATTGAACATTTTTTTTTGTTAGCTCAAAAAGGGTGGAATTAAATTCCTGACAAAATGTTAGTACCCGAAAATGATCAAGGCCCAGCTTTTGCTTCTGGGGTATAGAGTCGTAGAGTTGATCCAACTCATCCATGCTGACTAGGTCCCCCAAACTAAACTATGCCCATTGCTTGTGTTTGGCCATGTCCCTCTAAACATTTCCCATTCGTGTGCCTATTCAAGTGTCACTTAAATGTTGCAACTGCATCTACCACTTCCTCTGGCAGTTCAATCCACATACGAAACACCCTCTCTGTGGAAAAAAGTTGTTCCTCAAATCCCCTTAAATTTTTCTCCCATCACCTTAAAATTAAGCCATCTTGTTTTGAATTCCCACACCTTTGCTATTCACCCTATCTATGTCCCTCATAATTTCTATACATTCATCCCTTCACCCCTTATGTTCCAGGGAAAGGAGTCCCACTGTATTCAGCTTCTCCTTATAATGCAAACCCTCGAGTCTCAGTGTCATCCTTGGAAATCTTTTCTGCACCCTTTATGGTTTAATAATATCCTTCCTATAGTAGGGTGACCAGAACTGTACACAATACTCCAAATGTGGCCTCACCAACATCCTGTAGATCTGCAACATGACATCCCAACCTCTGTACTCAATGGTCTGAGCGATGAAGGCAAATGTGCCAAACACCCCTTTTACTGTTAACCTGTGAAACAACTTTCAAGGAACTATGTACCTGAACTCAGAGGTGTCTGTGTTCAACAACACTCCCAGGGCCCTACCATTAACTGTATAAATCCTGGCCTTGTTTGTCTTACCCAGATGCAATGCTTCACATTTACCTAAATTAAATTCCATCTGCTACTCCTCAGCTCAGTGCCCAGATGATCAAGTACACTTAGATAAATCTCTTCACTGTCCACTATACAATCGATGTTGGTGTTATTTGCAAACTTATTAACCGTGCTTCCTCTACTCTCATCAAAATTGCTTAGGTAAATGACAAACAACAGTGGATCCAGCACTGATCCCTCGGGAACACTGCTGTTACAGGCCTCCAGTCCAAAAAACAACTCGCCACCACCATCCTCTGTCTCCTAACACCAAGCCAATTTTGTATCCAATTGACAAGCTGTCCTCTGGTTCCAAGTAGTCTAATTTTATAAATCAGTGTACCATGCGGTACGTAGTCAAAGGCCTCACTAAAGTCCACTGAGACAACTCCTACTGCTCTGTCCTCCTCTATCTTCTCAGTCACATCTTCAAAAATCTCACTCAAGTTTGTGAGACATGATTTCCTTTGCACAAAGCCATAATGACTATCTCTAATCAGTGCGTGCTTCTCTAAATGCATGTAGATCCTCTCTCTCAGAATCCCCTTCAAAAACCTACCAATGACTAATGTCAGACTCATCAATCTATGATTCCCAGGCTTCTCCTTGTAGTCTTTCTTAAAGACACAACATCAGCCATCTCCATTCTTTGGTCACCTCACCTATGGCTGTAAATGATTTTTTAAAAAGTCTGCTCCAGGGGCTCAGCCATCTCTTGCCTATCTTCTCACACTGGGGGCCCCCCAGGGGTGCGTACACAGCCCCCTACTGTACTCGCTGTATACCCATAACTGCATCACCAAATACCAGACTAATGCCATTTACAAGTTTGCTGATGTCACCACCATAGTTGGTCGAATCTCAGATGATGATGAAACAGACTACAGATGCGAGGTGGAAGACTCTGAAAAATGGTGCACTGAGAACAACCTAGCGCTCAATGTTGTCAAAACCAAGGAACTCATTCTTGGCTTTTGGCAGGATGTTACTCATGCCCCCCTACACATTAACAGCACAGAGGTGGAACGAGTGGAGAGTGTCAAGCTCCTGGGAGTGGTCATCAACAACAAGCTTTTTTGGACTCTTCATGTAGACGCACTGGTTACAAAGGTCCAACAACGTCTCTTCTTCCTCAGGCAGTTGAGGAAATTTGGCATGACGGCGAGTACCCTTGCCAACTTTTATAGGTGCACCATTGAGAACATTCTGTCTGGATATATCACTATCTAGTATGGCAACTGTACCATTCAAGATCAGAAATGGTTACAGAGAGTGGTGAACTCAACCCAGACGACTACAAAGGCCAACCTCCCATTTATAGAATCCATCTACCAGGCCTGCTGTCAAGGAAAGGCTGCCAGCATTCTCAAAGATCCATCCAACCCTGGCAATGCTTTTCTACAACCTCTACCATCGGGGAGAAAGTACAGAAGCCTGAACACATGCACCAGCCGGTTTCAAAACAGTTTCTACCCTACTGTTGTTAGAATACTGAATGGACTCACAAACTCTTAGCATTCACCTGTACCTGTGTTTTTGTTTACCTATTATTTACTTATCTATGCTACTTAACTATGTGATTTGCCTGTATTGCTCGCAAGACAAAGCTTTTCACTGTGCCTCGGTACACGTGACAATAAATTCAATTCAATTCAATCCAAATTCAAAGTATTGCAGTGATAGTGTACCTGTGGTGGTAGTAATATGTAAGGACTCAATGGAGTGCCAATTGAGTGAGTTCCTTGACTGGTGCTGTTACTCTACTCCCTTCAGGGAATCTGGGCTGTTAGATAAGAAGTGTCAGACATCCTCTTAACTCTGACAGCTGCATCTTAGGGAGCTGGATCAGTGTCAAGAACTCTGCACATGTAAATAAAAGGTGACTTGGTGCTGGGATACCAGCCACTGTGAAATTATTCCAGAGGTGTTGAGAGTGGAATGAATGATGTAACCATACAAATGCACCTACCATCTAAAGCAAACATGGCTCATGTCAAGCTTCGTTAAGGACAGCACCCGCCTGCCAACTTTGCATGAAGATCTTATGTGCCAAGGACTGGGTATTTATCCAACTGTGAAGAGTGGTTTACCGAGTTTTTAACATCCCCACGAAAGTGAACCGACCCATCAAGCTTCACAATCAGTGCTGCCCATTCTGCAACTGGACTGGTTTGATGATTCCCTTGTTTTCCAGCCTTCTAATTTCTACCCCTAATTTTGCCCATAAGGCAAATAACACTGTGTGGGCCTTGCAGAATTCAAACATACTCTACAACTGGCTTTATCATTGGAAAATTCAGAAAGTGGAGCATGAGAGTTGCAGGGTATTCAAATAGAATTGGACACTCTTGCCAGTCCAACTGAGCTTGGGGAACACCACTTGAGTGAAGGCAATTACATCACCTCACTCAACATATCCTGAAGAGTGGGTTTGTAGGTCAGCCCATATCAAACCCCCAAAGTAAAGCCAAGCCTCAATCAAACAGTTAAAAGTTTGCTCAGAAGCCATTGCTGCTGGTATGTGGAGTCGAGACATCAAAAATACCTCATGAGACCTAAATTGAGTAAGAGACCTCAGGCTAGTATCTTGGACAGTATGCACCTTGGAAAGTTCACCCACATCTGGTTTGAAACAGTTAAATGGCTCAGCAACATCCAAGTTAGAACTAATCAAAATAAACATTTGGTTAAATGGTCACCTGATTATAATGTAAATCAACACTGGTGCAGCTGTTTCAGTCTTTAACAAAGTTCGCTCTGGACTCCAACAATTAAATTTGTTCAAAGACCTGGGCTACACTGAGAATCTATACTAAGGAACCTTTTCAGATTAAGGGTGCAACTTCGGTTCCAGACTCTTATGCGAAGCAGCTAGTTCAGTCAACACTGATTGTAGTAAAAGCCTCTGTTCCAAGCTTGATGGGGCAAAATTGGTTGAGAAAGATTCATCTAGCTTATCCTAATTAAATACCCAGAATTATTTCAGGATGATCTCAGGACTATCTAAGGAGCATGTTGACCAGAAAGCCATTCCACAATTCTTCAAGGCCCACGCAGTACCATTTGCCTTACGGGCAAAATTTAGGGGCAGAAATTAGAAGGCTAGAAAGCAAGGGAATCATCAAACCCAATGCCATTTGCAGAATGGGCAGCACTGATTGTGAAGCTCAATGGGTTGGTTCACTTTAGTGGGGATGTTAAACACTCGGTATGCCATTTTTCACAGCCGGATAAATACCTGGTCCTTGGCGCAGAAGATCTTCATGCAAAGCTGGCAGGCGATGCTGTCCTTCACGAAGCTTGACATGAGCCATGTGTACTTCGGTTAGATGAGGATTCCTAGATGCCTGCTACAATTAATAGCCATAATGGTTTGTGTGAATATACGAGACTGCCATTGGGGATATCATCAGTCTGTGCAATTTCTCAGCAGACGATGGAAAACAATTTGCAAAGTCTACCCCAGGTCGCTGTTGATGGTCTGAACAATGTGCTAATAACAGGAAAGACCAGTAAGGAGCTGAGATAACTTGGATATCTTCCTTAGATGTTCCTCCCAGGCAAGCAAATGCTTTAGAATGGAATAATATGTATACCAGGCACCCCAAGAGACCTGCATGTGCTACAGAGTCGACACAACTGGGTTACACCAGTTAGAAGATAAAGTGAAGGTGATCAAAGTTGCCCAGGCTCCCACACCTGAATTGGAGCTTAGGGTGGCACGGTGGCTCAGTGGTTAGCACTGCTACCTCACAGCATCAGGAACCCAGGTTCAATTCCTGTCTTGGGGCGACCCTAAGATGCGCAAGTTATGTGAATTGGCCATGCTAAATTGCCTATTGTATTCAGGGATATGTAGGTTAGGTGCATTAGTTCTGGGTAAACGTAGAGTAATAGGGTATGGGAATGAGTATGGGTGGGTTACTCTTCAGAGGGTTGGTATGGATTTGTTGGGCCTAATGGCATGTTTCCACACTGTAGGGATTCTATGATTTTAGGGCTGGTGAAATATTACAGAAAGTTTATATATAATCTGGTCTCCATTCTTGCACCTTTGCATCAACTTGTAAAAAGAGTGCTCAGCCTTGGAAATGATCATGTCGCCAAAGCTTTCAGCGAAGTGAAGAAACAGCTAGCATTCTCAAAGGTGTTGGCACACTGTGATCCCAAGTGAGATCTGGTGCTGATGTATGATGCCTTTCCATTGGGCATTGGGGTAGAAATAGCTCATAGGTGGCCCAATAGAGGGGAACACCCAATAGTGTATGCATCCAAGACTTTGGCTCATGCAGAGTGTAAAAAGCCCAGACAGAGTAAAAAGGTTTGGCAGTCAGAGATGGAGTCAAGAAATTCCATAAATACCTTTCTACAGATGTAAATTTGTAAAGTGATAAACTGCAAACCTCTGTAATGGTGATGGGGGAAACCAGAGGGCTATCACAACCAGAATTGTAACCTTTTTGAATCTGAAGAGACCAGATCACAGTAGAGGACAGCATATTATTATAGGGTGCAAGAGTGATTGACCCCAGCAAATGTCACCACCAGATATCAGCTGAACTCCACCAGGGTCATCCAGGAGTTTCCAAAATGAATATGTTAGTGAGAAATGTTACATCTGGTGACCAGGATTGGATGCAGACCCATAGCTGCATTGCTGGGGCAGTGCCCAGAGTGCCAACAAGGACAAACATTACCGCCAGCAGCTGCCCTACATTCGTGGAACGAGCCAGATAAACCCTGGACTCGGTTACGCGTCAACTATGCAGCTCCTTTCATGGGCTCAATGTTCTTAGGCACTGTAGATGCCCTCTTAACATGGTTGGTCAATGCACAGAGTTCATTCGTTAAACACAATGATAGAAAACCTGTGCCCATCTTCTGCTGGAAACAAACTCTTGGAATTGTTGATCACAGATAATGAGGCATTGTTTACCAGCAGGGAATTTGAATATTTCCTAAAGTTCAATGGTATTTGTCATATGAGGACAGAAAAGGCAGTCCAAAATTTGAAGGTAAGCTTAAGAAAACAGCCTACAGCTTCACTAGATACGAAACTGTCCAGGTTCCTATTTGATTATTTGACCACTCCTCATAAAATGACAGGGATAGCTCCAGAAGAGTTGTTAATGGGGAGGCAACTTTGCACCAGGTTAAATCAATCTTCCCAGATGTTGGCAGGGGGCGGGGGGTGGTGTTCTTGGCGGGTGTTGGTGGTGGTTAATTGGCATCAGGAGTGCCAAAGCTGGACACAAGACTCTGCTAAGTGAGTGTTTATTTCAGGGGATGAAAGTTGGTGTAGGAATCTCAAGAATAGCGCTGCATGGATAAGAGGCATGGTTGATGCAAGTTCAGGTCCAGTGATGTGTAAAGTTCAGGTAGATGTGATGGCCCTGAACCAAGCATATGCACCACATAGAAGCTGCAAATTTGCAAACAGTGCAGGAGCAAAGGATGCCCCGCTCCTTACAAGCTTTCCAACTGTGCCAGTGCCCGTGGGTTCTCCCTGTCCATCAAGTGTTGAAGATATCACAGAATCTGAAATGGACATGGAGGATGTTGATGCCTTTGCTGCCTGAAGAGGAGGAGGAATTTCATCTGAGATGCTCCGGGTGCAAGAGGTGATCGAGTGTGCTTTGCACGCTGCCATGTCAGAGGCAGAAGTGGAGGAATGTGACCCCAGGAGCAACTGCAAACAAAAACAGCTGCGCTTGGACTTGGTGAGATGGGGATGGAAGAGATGAGGTGATTGTAATGAGGTCAGCCAGTTGGACCTCATAGAATATGAGTTCCCTGATTTGGAGTAGATTTACATCCCCACAGGAGTGTCAGGCAGAGAGCTGGATCAGTGCCAAGGAGACTCCATGTGGAAAGAAAGGGTGACTCGGTGACGGGATAACAGCCTCTGTGGAATTATTTTATGTTGTCCTGGTTAATATTGAGTATTTTAGTGTGTCATTGGAGTCGCAGTCAACCAGGCTAGCAAAGTCTACTCATTTTATAAATTTAACCTATTTTTCCAATCAACTTGTTCACTGGTATTATTACACTCCCCTCTAGAGCAGGTGGACTGGAATCCTGGTCTCCTAGTCCAGGGATGGGACAGTACAAGAAGACAAGGCCTATTCAATCACATTCCTGATATGTGCCTTACAGATGGTGGAAAAGTCTTTGGGACTCAGGAGGTGAATTATTTACGCAGAATACTCACTCTTTGGCTCATAATTACAATCCAGTTAAGCTTTTAGTTAATGATGACCTCAAGATGTAAATTTTGGGAACATAGTGATGGTAATGATGACTCTATCTTGTAAGAGATGCTCATTCCATCGATCATATATGACACTTGATACTTATCGGTTTAAGCAGGACAGAATCAGATATTGTGGCACAGTGATATACAGTTGGGAGCAAGCAGTCCCAGATATTATCAAATTGATTCCACAAGGCTCAGTTTGGGTGCTTGAGAGTTACAGGTTAGCCAGGAAAGACCCAAAGAGAGTGCTAAGAAGAGCCAGGAGAGGACATGAGAGGTCGTTGACGGATAGGATCATGAAAAATCCTAAAACTTTGTGTAGGTATATCAGAAATAAAAGAAAGAGCAGAGAAAGATTACGGCCAATCAAGGATAGTAAGGGAAGTTGTGCGTAGAGTCTGAGGAGATCGGAGAAGCACCAGATGAATATTTTTCTTCAGTATTCACCCTGGGAAAAGACAATGTTGTTGAGGAGAATACTGAGATACAGGCTACTAGACTAGACAGGATTGAGGTTCACAAGAGGGAGGTGTTAGCAATTCTGGTAAGTGTGACAATAGATAAGTCCCCTAGGTTAGATGGGATTTATCCTAGGATTCTCTGAGAAGCCCGGGAGGAGATTGCTGAGCCTTTGGCTTTGATCTTTATAATGTCATTGTCTACAGGAATAGTGCCAGAAGACTGGAGGATAGCAAATGTTGTCCACTTGTTCAAGAAGGGGAGTAGAGACAACCCTGGTTATTACCCTGACTTTGGTTGTGGGTAAAGTGTTGGAAAAGGTTATAAGAGATAGGATTTATAATCATCTAGAAAGGAATAAGTTGATTAGGGATAGTCAATACTATATTGTGAAGGGTAGGTCATGCCTTACAAACCTTGCTGAGTTCTTTGAGAAGTTGACCAAACAGGTAGATGAGGGTAAAGTGATTGATGTGGTGTACATGGATTTCAGTAAGGTGCTTGATAAGGTTCCCCAAGGTAGGCTATTGCATAAACTACGGAGGCATGGGATTGAGGGTGATGTAGCGGTTTTGATCAGAAATTGGCTAGCTCAAAGAAGACAGAGGGTAGTGGTTGTTGGAAAATGTTCATCCTGGAGTTCACTTACTAGTGGTGTACTGCAAGGATCTGTTTTGGGGCCACTGCTGTTTGTCATTTTTATAAATGATATGGATGAGGGCGTAGAAGGATTGCTTAGTAAATTTGCAGATGACACTAAGGTCAGTGGAGTTGTGGTTAATGCTGAAGGATGTTGCAGTTACAGAGGGACAGAGATAAGCTACAGAGCTGGACTGAGAGGTGGCAAATGGAATTTAATGAGGAAAAGTGTGAGATGATTCACTTTGGAAGGAGCAACAAGAATGCAGATTACTGGGGCTTTGGTGAGATTCTTGGTAGTATAGCTTGGTAGTATATCTGTGTCCGTGTACATAGAACCCTGAAAGTTGCCTCCAGTTTGGTAGGGTTGTTAAGAAGGCATACAATGTTTTATTGGTGAAGGATTACGTTTCGGAGCCATGAAGTCATCCTGCAGCTGTTCAAAGCTCTGGCGTAGCCGCACCTGGATTATTGCGTACAGTTCTGGTCACCGTTTTATGATGTGGAAACTTTGGAAAGGGTTCAGAGAAGACTTACTAGGATGTTGCCTGGTATGGAGAGATGGTCTTATGAGAAAAGACTGAGGGACATGAGGCTGTTTTCGTTAGAGAGAAGAAGGTTGAGATGTGATTTAATTGAGACATATAAGATACCAGAGGGTTAGATAGGGTGGACAGTGAGAGCCTTTTTCATCAGATGGTAATGGCTAGTGCGAGGGGGTATAGCTTTAAATTGAGGGTTGATAGATATAGGACAGATGGCGAATTTTCAGAAGATTTGTAGCTCAGGTTGAGGTTCTGGATGTAGGTTTGCTTACTGAGCTGGAAGTTTCGGTTTCAGGCATTTCATCACTATACTAGGTGGTGTAGCCCACTTTCTGTTTATATGTTTGAGTTTTCTTGAGTTGGTGATGTCATTTCCTGTTCTTTTTCTCAGGAGGTGGTAAATTGGATCCAAAGCGATGTGTTTGTTGATAGAGTTCCAGTTGGAATGCCATGCTTCTAGGAATTCTCATACATGTCTCTGCTTGGCTTGTCCTAGGATAGATGTGTTGTCCTAGTCGAAGTGGTGTCCTTCCTCATCCATATGTAAGGATACTAATAAGGGAGGGTCATGTCATTTTGTGGCTGGTTGATGTTTATGTATCCTGGTGGCTAGTTTTCTGCCTGTTGGTCCAATGTAGTGTTTGTAATAGTTCTTGCAAGTATTTTGTAAATGACATTAGTTTTGCTTGTTGTCTATATAGGGCCTTTCAAGTTCATTAGCTGCTATTTTAGTGTGTTGGTGGGTTTGTGGGCTACCATGATGCCAAGGGGTCTGAGTGGTCTGACAGTCATTTCCAAGATGCCTTTGATGTAGGGGAGAGTGGCTAGCGTTTCTGGATGTGTTTTGTTGGGGTTTGTTGCTGAGAAATCGGCGAACTGTGTTCATTGGATACCCATTCTTTTGAGTACACTGTTTAGGTGGTTTTCTTCTCTGTGTAGTTCCTCTGTGCTGCAGTGTGTGGTTGCTCATTGAAATAATGTTCTGATGCAGCTTCGTTTTGTGGATGTTGGGATGATTACTTCAGTAGTTCAATATTTGATCCATATGTGTTGTTTTCCTGTAGACACTGGTTTAAAGTTCCCCACTTGCTGTTCATTTTACTGCGACATCCAGGAATGGCAGTTTGTTGTTTTTTTCCTCTTCTTTAGTGAATTTTATGTCAGTAAGGGTCTTGAAGGTTTCCTCTAATTTATTTCGTTTAGTGATGACAAAGGTGTCATCCACACAACGGATCCAAAGTTTGGGTTGGATGTTTGGCAGAGTTGTTTCTTCAAGTCTCTGCATTCCTGCCTCTGCTAAGAACCCTGATATCAGAGATCCCATGGGTGTTCCATTGGTTTGTCTGTAGGTTTTGTTGTCAAAGGTGAAGTGGGTGGTAAGGCATAGGTCCACTAGCTTGACGATACTGTCCTTGGTGACGATACTGTCCTTGGTGATGATGTTGGTGGTGTTTGGTGCATGTGTGTTTGGTTCTTCTAATAATGTAATCAGTGGTTCCTTGGCCAGGTTGACGTTGCTGGATGTGAGCAGGGCTGTTACATCAAAGGAGATAATTACTCCATCCTTTTCTGTTTTTGGTGTCTTTGGTCTTCAGGAATTCTTGGATGGAGTGGCGTGAGTCTTCTACTAAGTGTTTTAGTTCTTTTGTGTAGGTCCTTGGCCAATCTGTAAGTTTGTGTTGCAGGTAGCGAGACTATGGGTCTGAGGGGGTGGGGGGGGGGGGGGGTCCCTTGTCTGTGAATTTTGGTTAATCCGTAAAAGTATGATGTGTTGGATCTGTCTGGTTTCATTTTTTGAAAGTTGGTCTTACTTTATTTCTCCACATTTCTAGAGTTTTTTTGAGCAGGGCTTTGATTCAGTTCTTTAGTTGTGGGGTTGGGTCTATTGCCACTTGTTGGTAAGTGTTTGTATCTGCAGGTTGTGCATTTGCTTTCTCAAAGTAGTCTCTTTGATTTAAGATGACTGTCAAGCATCCTTTGTCTGCAGGTAGGATAACAATGTTTTTATCGTTTTTTTAGTCTTTTTAGTGCTTTTCTTTCTTTTTTATTGAGTGTGTTTTCTTCCTTTTCCCTGATTAATGTTGGTGTGACTGCCTGCCTGATAGTTTGCTGGGTTTCTTTTGTGAGTTTGTTGTCTTTCAGTATTGTTTCTAATGCTGCTAAGAAATCTTTCTTGTCTGCATCCAGGAAGTTATAATTTAATCCTCTTACTAAGACTTTTTTTCAGTGCCTGTTAAGGGTCAGTCAGATAAGTTTCATTTTTATCCATGCTTCTGTGTTGTCAGTGTTGTTATTTTGTGTAAGTTTGTCTAGTTATTTTTCTGCAGGTCTAGTTTTTTTCATTTTCTGTGTATGTCGCTGTATAATATCTATGGCTTCTTGTACTGTGTTTGTCCATTCATGGTCTGTTGCATTAGTGACTAAAGCTTTTTGGTGCAAAATTTTCTGGTTATATTTACGGAGTCTGTTGTGGATGAGGAAGGACACCACTTCGATTGGGACAACACATCCATCTTGGGACAAGCCAAACAGAGACATACACAAGAATTCCCTGAAGCATGACTCTATATCAACAAACACATTGACTTGGATCCCATTTACCACCCCTGAGAAAAAGAACAGGCAATGACATCATCCTAGGAAATGATGTCACCACAGGAAATTACATCACCAGCCCAAGGAAACTCAAATATATAAATACCAGTGTTTCATTTGGAGGGTCACTGAAGATGTTACCTAGTATGGTGATGAAACATCTGAAAACGAACCTTCCAGCTTACTGAGCAAATCTACATCCATAGAGGACAGATGTCAGAGGTAGTTTCTTTACACAGAGAGCAGTGGGGGCGTGGAATGCACTGCCTGCAACAGTAGTAGACTTGCCAAACTTAAGAGCACGTATATGGTCATTGGATAGACATATCGATGAAAATGGAATAGTTTAGGATAGACAGGCTTCAGATTGGTCAGTCAGATCAGCAGAACATTGAGGGCCGAAGGGCCCTTACTGTGCTGCAATGTTTTATGTTCTATCCCATGAAGTCACTTGATATGAATACCCCCGCCCAAAAAAAAGCTGATGAATCAGCATTCTTTCAAGTTGAATACTACATAGTGGAGTCGAGATGTTTCAGAGTAAGTCGCTCAGCTGGAGTGCGTCCATTCCTTACGTTTCTGTCTCTTGTTTTTCTCTCTGTTTCTTGTCTTCTTTCTTCTCCCAGACTCAGTGCAGACCTGGCAAGGGGTCCTCCTGGCCCAGTGTGTGGAGGCCTGTGGTGGTCTGTCAATCCGGCATTTGAGGCAGCTACCAGTGAGAGTGGGGCATAGCCAGGTGATCAGAGTCTGTGAGCAGGTCCTGCAATCGGGGGCTGCGAATGGGTTGTTCCTGGACTCGTTCCAAGGCAGCAGGAGGAGATCTAAGGTAGCAGCTTCAGCGGGAGCAACTGCAATAATGGCATTGAGGCCCAATGTGGGAAGAGTGAGCAGTGCGGGAGGTTCCCTGGTATCTGCAGCGGTGGGAACAGACAGCTAAGGTTTCCCAGAGAGTGACCTAAGGGGAAGAGATTGGTCCACCAAAAAGCACTCCAAGACTGTTAAACTTTTTAAAATTTGTTGTGGGTCTGTTCGCCGAGCTGGGAGTTTTTGTTGCAAACGTTTCATCCCCTTTCTAGGTGACATCCTCAGTGCATGGGAGCCTCCTGTGAAGCACTTCTGTGATGTTTCCTCCGGCATTTATAGTGGCTTGTCTCTGCCGCTTCCGGTTGTCAGTTCCAGCTGTCCGCTGCAGTGGCCAGTATATTGGGTCCAGGTCGATGTGTTTGTTGATAGAATCTGTGGATGAGTGCCATGCCTCTAGGAATTCCCTGGCTGTTCTCTGTTTGGCTTGCCCTATAATAGTAGTGTTGGCCCAGTCGAATTCATGTTGTTTGTCATCTGCGTGTGTGGCTACTAAGGATAGCTGGTTGTGTCGTTTTGTGGCTAGTTGGTGTTCATGGATGCGGGTTATTAGCTGTCTTCCTGTTTGTCCTATGTAGTATTTTGTGCAGTCCTTGCATGGGATTTTGTACACTACATTGGTTTTGCTCATGCTGGGTATCGGGTCCTTTGTCCTGGTGAGTTGTTGTCTGAGAGTGGCTGAGAGACCACTAGGACTCATAACAGCACACAAACCAACAGCCACACTCAGACAACAACTCACCAGGACAAAGGACCCGATACCCAGCATGAGCAAAACCAATGTAGTGTACAAAATCCCATGCAAGGACTGCACAAAATACTACATAGGACAAACAGGAAGACAGCTAACAACCCGCATCCATGAACACCAACTAGCCACGAAACGACACGACCAGCTATCCTTAGTAGCCACACACGCAGATGACAAACAACATGAATTTGACTGGGACAACACTACTATTATAGGTGAAAATGTGTTGCTGGTTAAAGCACAGCAGGTCAGGCAGCATCCAAGGAATAGGAAATTCAGCTGCCTGACCTGCTGTGCTTTAACCAGCAACACATTTTCAACTGTGGTCTCCAGCATCTGCAGACCTCATTTTTTACTCCTATTATAGGGCAAGCCAAACAGAGAACAGCCAGGGAATTCCTAGAGGCATGGCACTCATCCACAGATTCTATCAACAAACACATCGACCTGGACCCAATATACCGGCCACTGCAGCGGACAGCTGGAACTGACAACCGGAAGCGGCAGAGACAAGCCACTATAAATGCCGGAGGAAACATCACAGAAGCACTTCACAAGAGGCTCCCAAGCACTGAGGATGTCACCTAGAAAGGGGATGAAACGTTTGCAACAAAAACTCCCAGCTTGGCGGACAGAACCACAACAACGAGCACCCGAGCTACAAATCTTCTCCCAAACCTTTTTAAAATTTATTCCTTTTTATCTTTCTAGTTTACATTAAGAACTTTAATGGTAACTATTACTTTATTTCTTTATTTTCTGCTTATTCTATGACAGTCTAAAATGCTTAACTTTTTAAACTTTGTTTCTTTACTACTTTGTACCTGAGATTTCTGTACCTAGATACTTCTGCACCTAAGATGGTCCCGTGTGTGGCGACATTAGACACTTTTCCCTGTTCTTCTTTATTTGCGTACACATGACAATAAAATCTAAATCTAAACATGAGAAATCATTGAAGGTGTCAAGGGCCCAGAACATATTTTAGATGGAGGACTTCAATATCCATCACCAACAGTATCTCAGTTTCACCACTACTGACCAGCTGGTCAAATCCTAAAGGACAGAGCTGCTCACTGGATCTGTAGCAGGTAGTGAGGGGAAAAACATACTTCACCTCATCCTCATCAATCTGCCTACTGGAGATAAAGCTGTCCATGACAGCGTAGGATGGAATTACCACCACATAGTCTTTTTAAAATATATTTTTATTGGAAAACATTTTTATACTTTTACAAAAAAATTACAACAGTGCTCATATTATTGTAATGTAATAATAAGCTACCCTACTGCCCAACAGGATACAATTGTCTTATACTTACTCAAATTAAACTAAAATCAAATTAAGTGAAGTGAAATTTGAGTAAGTATAAGACAATTGTATCCTGTTGGGCAGTAGGGTAGCTTATTATTACATTACAATAACATTAGCAATGTTGTATTATCCCTATTCTTTTCTATGTTTGTATTTTTATAATTTTTTAAAATTAATTTAAATTACATTACTCTACTCACCACACCTTCACCAAAGTTCCTGTCCAGGGGATCAACAGTTATTATACCAGTATTTACCAAATTTGGCCCCCATGCCTAGACAAAGGCTCTTGTCAGTATCACTGGCAAATCCATGTCGATATAATTTAAAAAGAGTCACCACGCCTTATAAAATTGCTCCATATTTGTAAGATAATCTTAGGGGACGTGCTCCATCACGAATCTGCACCACCCTGTAAGACCTGGGGTTTTATCTGAAGTCCCGTTCATTATAATGTTCCTCTTGCACATTATGTAAGAATGTTAAATAACCTCTTCCCATGTTCATTCTGAGAGGGCAGATTCCCAAAAGAAGGGACACCGGGACTGCCTTAATTCCCAGGATCTTCTCCAACTCATTCACTATGGCACCCAAGTATCTACGAATCTTGAAATATGACCAGAAGCAATATATAAGGGTGCCTGTGCTAATTTTACATTTAGGCTATCCTGGAGACGATCCTTCTTGTAATTTGCTAACCTCTCTGGTGCCATATGGGCCCTGTGAAGAACCTTGAATTGCATAGCTTGTGCTTTATTGCATATTGAGATTTTCTTCACATTCTCCCATATATCCTCCCATGTTTCTGATGCAATTTCTTCTCTTAGTTTCTGATTCCAGATTCCATGGAGTATCTCCATATCTCCCAAGTTACTCCCTCTCTGTAAATGATATATGGTACTGACCGAGAGAGCGCCCGCACACTGGAGCACTCTGCTCTCTCTGTCCGGCTTGTAGGGCTGAGCCAAGAGCGTGGTCCTCCTCTGTATGTAATCCCTAACCTGGAAGTATCGGAAGAGGTCCCTGCTAAGTAGCCCATATTTCTGACCTAATTGGTTAAAAGACGTCAAGACCTCTCCCTCAAATACGTCTCCCGAAAAGGAAATTTCCTTGCTCTCCCATGCTTTGAAGCTAAAATCCATTGGCCCCAGCCTGAATCCTGGAGCTCCCACAAAATGGGTAAACGGTGAAGTCTTAAGCAAATTGCCCTCACCCTGCCGCATTATTCTCCATGCTTTCAGTATGTTTAAGATAATTGGGCTCTTACAATGCTCAGCCATGGATTTCATCTTATCCATAAATAGTAAATTTGAGAGGGGACACCTTGCCTGTGAGGTCTCAACATCAAGCCAAATCGACCTTGAGTCCTTACGCACCCAATCACCCACATATGACAACAGGGTGCCTAATTGGCATCTCTTCAGATCTGGGAGATCCACACCCCCCATACCCTGTGGGAGTTAGAGCTTAGTAAATTTAATTAGGGAGCGCCAACTAAAGGAGCCAAGCCAGCGAGTGAACTTCTACAGCATCTGTCAGGGTATCAACAACAGGAGCGTCCTCGTAGGATATAAAAGCTGAGGAAGAACATTAATTTTAATCAAGGCTATTTGGCCTAACCATGATATTAGTAATCCGTCCCATTGCTGCAGGTCCTGTTTTATCCTATCAAACAATTGCAAAAGCTACCTCTGTACATCTGATAGAAGACAGGGGTGAGTAATAAAAATTCCCAAGTAGAGAAAACCTTTTGGCGACCCTGAAAGAGAAACTGCGTTCAACCCTCCAGCTCAGGCACTCCCACCAATCCCACAGGGACATGGCTTCCAACTTTATAAAATGTATCCTGTATCCCAAAAAACTGCCAAATAATTTAATTTTTTGTTTTAGCTGGGGTACGGACTTTTCCAAGTTAGTCAGAAATAGGACATCCTTTGGCCTTCCTACTACTTTTACCTCCCTACTATTTCAGGATCCTTCCGGATGGCCTCTACCAACGGTTCAGTAACCAAGGTAAATAGCAGGGGTGCGACAGGACACCGATGTAGGCTACCTCTCCCACTACTATAATCTGATTTAACACTGTTTGTGATAACCGCTGCCTTCGGATCATTATGTAGCACTGCCGCCCACTGAGCGAAGGCTGCCCCAAGACCAAAACAATCCAGAACACCAAGAGATACGACCATTCCACCCGAACAAACACCTTTTCTGCATCCAGGGAGACCACCGAGCCCGGAATCAATCTCTGCCGACATACTTGCACTTTATTCAATACCCTCCTGATATCAAGCTTCGACCCTTGATAAAACCTGTCTGGCCTTCTTTTATAATAACAGACAGTAGGGCCAGCATCTTTGATAAAATTTTAAAGTCTACACTCAACATTGAAATAGGCCTGTAGGAGGCGCAGTCCTTGGGGTCTCTCTCTTCCCTTAAAATAGGGGAAATATTGGCCTTCCTAAGGGAGGGCGGAAGGCAGTCCTGGCTATACAAGTGACTATACATCTGCAGAAGTGGCTCAGCCAACATGTAAATAAACTCATTGTAAACTCACTTGGGAACCCATCTGGGCCACGTGATTTGCCACTTTGGAGCTGCCTTACTGCCTCTTGTACTACTTGTATCGTCAGGGGTGCATTTAAAATGGAGGCCTGCTCTGCAATTATACCAGAGAAGTCCAAGTTCTCGAAAAAGGAATGCATTGTCGCTACTCATCCTCAAAGCACTCCGACCGGTATAACTCTGTATAGAATTCCCAAAATCTGGCATTAAACTTTTTCAGCTGTACCAACTCTCTCCCTAATAGATACAATGGACTGCGGAGTACTTTCCTTTCTAGCCAGGTAAGCCAGGACTTTACCTGGGTTATCCCTATATTCAAACCACCTTTGCTTTGCAAAGGAGACATCTCCCTTTGCCGCCTCCGTTATGTACAGAGTCCAGAGCAGCCCGGAGAGCCATGACCCGCTGTAACTTAACCACAGATGGCCTGTTATAATATGCTGATTTGGCTGCTTCCAGCCAGGCCTCGAGCACCAGCTGCTGCTCCCCTCTCTGCCTCTTTCTAGTTGTTGAATATGAGATAATCAAACCCCTTAAATACACGTTGATGGTCTCCCAAAGCATCAATGGATTATTGGCCATACTGAATTGATGTTCCAGAAGACCCTGAACTCTCTTGTAGTGTATTCCACAAAATTGCCAACCTTCAATAGAAATGGATCCATGCGCCTGTGCCGTGCACCAGTTCCATTACCCATAACTTTGATACCCAAGTACACTGCCATATGGTCCGAAATAGTTACGTTCCCAATCCTGCAGTCTAAACAATGAGTCTAAACAACCAACATAATAAAGAACACATTAGTTTTTATGTGGCACTTGTGTGGGTTGGAGTAGAAGGTAAAATTCCTCCCATTAGAGTGGAGACACCTTCATACATCCACTAGCCCCAACTTCCTACACGAGACCACAAGCTGTCTAGATTGCATGGGTATACCTAACCGACCCCTTAGCATCTTGTCTACCTTGGGGTCCATGAGACGATTAAAGTCTCCTCCAATGATCGTGTGGTGCACTTCAAGAGCCATGAATTTAAAGCCTGCGTCAATGAAAAATTTGAGGGTGTGCGCTGGGGAACAATAAACGTTCAAGATGCCATACTGTTCTCCATGTATTAAGGTCTTGAGAATGCTGAACTGCCTGTGTTCATCCCTGATTTGATCTATTATCTGGAAAGGGAGGTTCTTTTGTACCAGTCTGGCCATGCCTCTACTTTCCGAGTTGAAGAAGAATACCCTATCATATCCCCCTGCTGTGACTTCAAATGTTCCCCATCAGTTAAGCGTGTCTCCTGCAGCAGAGTAATGTCAACCCTTTCCTTCCTAAAGTTTGAGACCACCTTTTTCCTTTAACCAGGAGAAGAGTTCGCTGTTACATTCCAGGTGCACCATCTGAACGGATCATGAGCCATGACCGCCCACCACAGCGCTTGGTCCCCGAGAGGAAGGAGCTTATTGAATGTGCAGCAAATGGAAAAAACACAGACTTTACAGAATCTAAAAAAAACTATCCCTACAAACTCTACTGAAACTAAAAAAACTAACCACTACGCTTAACTTGAACGAATAAATATCTAAACCACAAATTGGTAGAGATTTCCCCCGTCACCCATAGGGGGCATTCTTTACAAACCTTACAGCCATCCTGGTTCCTTGCAGCTAAGGCTGCGCTGCAGACCCAAGCAATGCACAGACAAAGAAAACAAGTTATTTACACCCATGGACATTAACAATGGATGCCGTCCACTCCCCCTCCATACCTCAATTCCATACATCTTTACACAAAAGAAATAACCACCCCTCACCCAGAAAAAAGAGCAGTGAAGTAACAGATAATTACGAAATGGATGAAATATTAAACAAACTATGTTTTACACCAAAGCAGTGCCAAGCCTTTAGGACCAAAAACCAAGGGAAAAGAACAAAGAAAGAGTAAAAAGGCATACCATTGTCCGTAATTATCTACTCCCCCCTCTGCCCAAGTCATTTGTTTTAGAGTTCAAAAATTCTTATGCTTTTTCTGCCGAGTCGAAATATAAACAGACCCTCCATGATTAAAACACAGTAATGTTGGGTACCTCAGAGAATATTGAATATTCAGGTCTCTTAATTTCTTCATCAAAGGATTTCCTCCTCTTAATTATGGCTCTGGAAGAGTCTTGGAAGAACATTATTCTTGAACCTTTATTCGCCAGGGTCTGTGGATCTCTTGCCAGTCTTGTGGAGGGTTCTGTTATTAACTGCTTCTCTTTATAGTGCTGGAGTCACACTAGGACCGGGCGGTGACGCCAATCCAGTGGGTCTGCTCCACACTCACCCGACCTGACTCGATCTCCAGTCCCAGGAACTGTGGGAGCCACTGTTCCAAGAATCCAACCAGACTCTTGCCCTCCTCACATTCTGAATGACCGATGACCCGTAAGTTTTTCCTGCGATCTTGGTTTTCAAGGTTGTCAACCTCATCCAATAGGGCCTGAGCCTGGCCTTCCAAGGTTTGGATCTGCCCCTTCAAGTTCTCCGTTGCAGTCTCCGATGCTGCAGTCCTTTGCTCGACCACTTCCACACATCAATCCCACATCTAGATCCTCTGCTCATGCTTTTTCACCATGGCAGAGATCAGCTCGGAGTTTTATGAGCTCTGAGCGTAAATGCTGCTGCTCCACCGGGTTCAAAGGCGCTGCTGTGGGACTCGGAGTAGCACTGTGGGTGCGCCTGATGCAGTAGGGGAACGCCCTGCCTACTGTAATCCTTTTGCTTCCTTTCCCTTGTTCGTCTTCATCTTGATCCCAGAATTTGCAAATCAAAATTTAAAAGGTTCTAGGTACTTTTCCTGCTTTGTGCTACCAGTCTTTCTTAGAGGTGGCTAATGGGGGAGGTGTAGAATCCCACCTTGCTTGCAGACTTTTCAGATTGCCGCCATCTTGGATTTCACCACACAGTCTTTGAGTTCACTGTGTTTTGTATAAAGTGTGGCATGGTGGCTCAGTGGTTAGCGCTGCTGCCTCACAGCACCATGGACCTGGTTCAATTCTAGCTTTGAGCAACAGTCTGTGGGGAGTTTGCACATTCTCCCTGTGTTTGGATTTCCTCTGGGTGCTCTGGTTTCCTCCCACAGTTCAAAGATGTGCAGATTAGGTGGATTGGTCATGCTAATTTGCCCATAGTGTGAGGGATGCGTAGGCTAGGTGAATTAGTCAAGGTAATTGTAGAAATAGGGTGGGGGTGTGGGAATGATGCTTTTTGGAGGGTCAGTATGGACTCAATGGGCCAAATGGCTTGCTCCTACACTGGTGAGATTCTATTCTAGAATTTTCTCCCCTCCCCCAAGCCAGATGGCCTTCCCAATATTCCCAATGACCTTTTCCCTTCACCCTCTGGTCAGGGGAGGTAGTATAGCCTGACCAGCCCTGACAGAATTTTAAACATTTCAATGAGATTCTTTCATTCTTCTGAACTCCAGTGAATAAAGTGTCAACTCAATTCACATTCTCCTCATAAGACAAACTGCCATCCCAGGAATTAGTCCAGTGAACTTTAGCTGTACTCTGTATAGAATGTATATCTTTTGCTTGGTAAGGAGGTTAAAACTGCACAGAATACGCTAGGTACACACACACACACACACACACACACACACACACACACCCCTGTGCAGCTGCAATAAGATTTCTTTGTTCCTGTACTCAACCCCTCTCGCCATGAAGGTCGGCATACCATTTGCTTTCTGAATTGCTTGCTGCACCTGCATGCTTGGTTTCAGTGACTAGTACGGAGGCACCTTGTTTATTTCCACCTTGACCAAGTATCACCATTTTAGTATTACTTTGCCAATTTGTTTTTCTCACCAAAGTGGACAACGTTGTATTTATCCACATTGTACTGCATCTGCCACTCATTCACTCAACTAGTCTATGTCATCTTCAAGCCTCTTTACATCCCCTCGCCATTCACAATCCCATTTAGTTTTGTGTCATCAACAAATTTGGGAATGTTATATTTGACTCATTGATTTATATTCTAAATAGCTGAGGCCCAAACTAGGAAGAGAGTGTGGTGCTGGCAAAGCACAGCAGATCAGACAGCATCAGAGGAGCAGGAGAAATGATGATTCGGGCATTATCCCTTCCTGAATAAGACTTATGCCCGAATTGTCGATTCACTTGCTGCTTTGATGCTGCCTGCCCTGCTGTGCTTTTCCAGCACCACACTCTCAACTCTGACCTACAGCATCTGCAGTCTTAATTTTCTCCTTCTTGCCCAAGCTATGATCCCTACATTAAATCACTATCACTGCCTTCTACTCTGAAAAAGACTCATTTGTTCCAACTGTCTGTTTCCTGTCTGCTAACCAAATTTCAATCCATGCCAGCTGTATTACCACCAATCCCATGTGTTTTAAATTTGCGCACTAAACTATGTGAAACTGTATCAAGTTTCTTGTTTCGCCTTCCTCCATTCTACTAGTTGCACCCTCAAAAAAAACTCCAGCAGGTTTGTGAAATACTATTTTTCTTTCATAAGTCCCATGTAATCCCATTGGTATGTTCTGGGTGTCCTGTGATCTCATCCTTTATAATAGTTGCCAGTACTTTTCCTACTACGGATAGTAAGCAAAGTTAACTGTAATTCCATGTTTGCTCCCTCTTTTTCCTTTTTTTAAAAAATAGCTTGTGTCACATTTGCCACCCTGCAATCTGCCCGGCCTGTTCAGAATCTTCAGAGGTTTGGAAATGATGACCAACTTACCCACTATTTCCATGGCCACCTTCTTTAGTTCCCTGGGATGTTGATTATTCACCTTTGGGATTTATCAGCATATCATCCTAATCATTTCTCTGACACTCATAAAAACGTTAATATGAATTCCTTAAATGCTTCTTTCCCATTAGACATTTGCGTCTGTAGCATTTCTAAGAAGCAATTTGTGTTTTCTGGGAAGATAGAACTAATGCACTTGTTTAATTACTCAGCCATTTCCTGCTCCCAATTATGAATTGTTCTTATTCAGACTGTGCGAGACCAACATTTGTCTGCAGCAAACTTTTTCCTTTTACATGCTTATAGAAACTGTTACAGTTTGCTTTTATTTTCCATGAAAGTTTACTCTCATACTTTATATTTCCCCCCTTAATCAATCTCTTGTTCCTCCTTTGCTGAATTCTAAACTGCTCCCAGTCCACTAAGAACACTGCTAAGGCTGTTATTATGCAATCAAAAATATTTGCCCTTTGTGAAACATCCTGGTAATGAAAAAGAATGGTGGCAATCAAAAAAGCATACTTGACAATGAGAGCCTTTTTTGTAGCATCAGCAAACGACCTTGGATCTAACACTGTTCTTAAATTCTTTTGTTAACCACAGATGAGCCATTTTCACAGTAGTGTCCTTTCACCTAAAAGGAATGTATAAATGTTACAACGCATGTAGTTTTTTCCTTGGATATTAACCATTGCCAATCCATTCTCATGCTTTTAAATCAAGTTACCCAGTCTTTTACAGCCAGCCCAACCCCTCATTCCTTCATAATTACCTTTGAAGTTTGGTATTGTTTAAATTTAGAGCCTAGTTTCATAAGATGTAAGAGCAGAAGCAGACGATTGAGCCTATCAAGTTAACTTCACCAACGAGATCATGGCTGATCTGATCATTCTCAACTCCACTTTACTGCTCTCTCCCCATAACCTTGATTTCCTTACTGATTAAAAATCTGTTTATTTCAGCCTGGGATATACTCAATGACCCAGCTTCTACAGCCCACTGTGGTAAAGAATTCCACAAACACACTAGTCTGCGAGAGAAGACATTTCTCCTCATCTCTGTCTGAAATGGCCTCCCACTTATTGTGGAGTTATGCCCTCTGGTCCTAGGCTCTTCCACAGGTGGAAGCAACCTTCCATGTCATGCCCCTAAGAATCTTGTGTTTCAATAAGATCCACATCTCATTCTTTTGGACGTCAGGCTCAACCAATTCCATTTGTCTTCTCTCCATTTCTAGAATGAGCCACGTGAACTTTCTCTGGACTGCATCCAATGCCAGTACATCTTTCCTGAGATAATAGGCCCAAGACTGTTAACAATATTCCACCTTTGATCTGACTTGCATAGTTTTCACAAGACTTTCCTATTTCCTGATGAAGGGCTTATGCTCGAAACGTCGAATTCTCTATTCCTGAGACGCTGCCTGGCCTGCTGTGCTTTGACCAGCAACACATTTGCAGCTTTCCTATTATTATGTTCCATTTCGTTTCAAATAAAGGCCAACTTTCCATTTGTCTTCTCTGATACCTGCTGAAGTTGTTGGTTGCTTTTTGTAATTTATGCGCAAAATTCCTCGGTTGTGCAGCATTGTGCAGTTTCTCTACATTTTAAACAATATTCATCTCCTAAACTCTTCCTGCCAAAGTGAATAACCTCATATTTTCCCACATTATATTCCTCACTTGCTCATTTGCTTAATATGAAAATGTGATAAAAATATATTAAAACAATATGATCACAGCCTTTTAAGAAGTTAACAGCCAGAAAGGTGGGCTTGCTCAAATGGTGTCTGCGCACTTGTAGTAATGATGACAGTACAAGAAGATCGTTTTGGGAGTTAAAGTACATTTGCTACATTCAGTGAGGTCAGGTTAAGCGTAGCTCAAAGCAAGTTAAGTTGTCATGGCGCTCGTGGAGCTTCTCTGAAAGTTTACTGATTTCAGCTTTTCTGGGTGCGTATTTTCTGGAACAGATTAGTTGCAGCTTAGAACTTGGAAACTGCTGAGGCGGAAGTGAGTCTTAGCAGCACAAGTGCTGCTGTAAGCAAACATCAGGCAGTTAGGGCTCAGGAGAAGTTCCAGGAGTGGTGACTCCACCGTGAAATAAGTGAGGGCTAAAAGAAGTCATGCGACCCATCATTGCTGGTTAAGTGCAGCTAAATGTAGTGAAGAAAAAAACAGGAATCCGTTTTAATGAGATTCATTAACACACAGTATTGCTAATACAAATTTGGGATCCATCTTGACTGCATTGGCCATTTAAAGTGCAACCAATGAGATGTTCACCCAATGTTAGTTTGATAATTTGTGATTACCTTGTAACCCTAAATGTCTTGAATCCTTTTACCTAGTGAAGAAAACCACAAGCAATATTTGATTGATGCAACTGTGAAAAAAGTCTGAGCTTAGAGAAATTCACTAGTTTGGTTGAAGTTAGCAGTTTGATAAAATCTGAAATTGTGCTGATAATGAGTCCTGAGGCACTCATTCTTTGGAGAAGATTGAACTATTAAGACATGAACGGTTGTTCAGATGGTCCGAGATGGAGATATTCTGTAGGTGTTGCAAAGCTTGATCTTTGAAAACCAAGAACAGGAATCCATTATAATGAGATTCATTAACACAGTTTTAATGAGATTCATTAACACACAGTATTGCTAATACATGTTTGGGATCCATCTTGATAATTTGTGTTTACCTTGTAACCCTAAATGTCTTGAATCAAACAACAAAGAACTGTACAGCACAGGTTAAGGCCATTTAGTCCTTAAATATTGCTATTATACCTGTTTCGACCACCACCTCAGGCAGCACATTCTGGGCAGTTACCATTTTCTGTGTTTTAAAAAAAAACCTTGCCCCTCACATCTCCTTTAAACTTTTCCCCTTCTATCTTAAACTTATGTCCTGTAGTAATTGACATTTCTATCTGGGAAATAGATTCGGACTATCCATACCTGTCTTCATTTTGTATATTTTGTATTTTAGAGCATTTAAAAAGAATAGGGAGGGGGGAGAAAGAAGAGGGGGTGTAGCACTACTAATCAGAGAGGGTATCACAGCTATAGAAGCTTCCATTGTCGAGGAAGATCTGCCTACCGAGTCAGTATGGGTGGAAATTAGGAACCGCAAGGGAGCAGTCACCTTGTTAGGGGTTTCCTACAGGCCCCCCAATAGCAGCAGGGAGATTGAAGAAAGCATAGGTCGGCAGATTTTGGAAAAGTGTGGACATAGTAGGGTTGCTGTAATGGGTGACTTTAACTTTCCCAATATTGATTGGAACCTCCTTCGAGCAGAATATTTGAATGGAGCTGTTTTTGTAAGGTGTGTTCAGGAGGGTTTCCTAACTCAGTACGTTGACAGGCCAACGAGGGGAGAGGCCATTCTAGACTTGGTGCTCGGAAACGAGCCTGGGCAGATCTTGTGATGGGAGAGTATTTTGGTGATAGTGACCACAACTGCCTCACATTCTACATAGCTATGGAGAAGGAGAGGATTAGGCAAAATGGGAGGATATTTAATTGGGGAAGAGGAAACTATGATGCGAATAGACATGAGTTAGGAAGCATGGACTGGGAGCAATTGTTCCATGGTAAAGGCACTATAGACATGTGGAGACTGTTTAAGGAACAGTTGTTGTGGTTGATGAATAAATATGTCCCTCTGAGACAGGCAAGAAGGAGTATGACAAAGGAACCTTGGATGACAAGAGCGGTGGAGTTTCTCGTCAAAAGGAAGAAGGTAGCTTACATAAGGTGGAGGAAGCTAGGGTCAAGCTCAGCTCTAGAGGATTACAGGCAGGTGAGGAAGGAATTCAAAAATGGTCCGAGGAGAGCCAGGAGGAGGCATGAGAAAGGCTTGGCAGAATGGATTAGGGAGAACACAAAGGCATTTTACACTTATGTGAGGAATAAGAGAATGGTCAAAGAAAGAGTAGGGCCGATCAGGGATAGGACAGGGAACTTGTGTGTGGAGTCTGAGGAGGTAGGGGAAGCCCTAAATGAGTTTTTTACTTCTGTCTTTATGAAAGAAACAAACTTTGTAGTGAATGAAACCTTTGAAGAGCAGGTGTGCATGCTGGAATGGATAGAGATAGAGGAAGCTGATATGCTGAAAATTTTGTCAAACATTAAGATTGACAAGTCACTAGGCCCAGACCAGATTTGTCCTCGGCTGCCTTGGGAAACGAGAAATGTAATTCCTTCGCCACTTGCGAAGATCTTTGCATCCTCGCTCTCCACTGGAGTCGTACCTGAGGACTGGAGAGAGGCAAATGTAATTCCTCTCTTCAAGAAAGGAAATAGGGAAATCCCCGGCAATTACAGACCAGTGAGTCTCACGTCTGTCGTCTGCAAGGTGTTAGACAGTATAGAGGGTTATTGACAGGATGCAGAGATGGGCTGAGAGGTGGCAGATGGAGTTCAACCTGGATAAATGCAAGGTGATGCATTTTGGAAGGTCGAATTTGAAAGCTGAGTACAGGATTAAGGATAGGATTCTTGGCAGTGTGGAGGAACAGAGGGATCTTGGTGTGCAGGTACATAGATCCCTTAAAATGGCCACCCAAGTGGACAGGGTTGTTAAGAAAGCATATGGTGTTTTGGCTTTAATTAACAGGGGGATTGAGTTTAAGAGTCAGGAGATCTTGTTGCAGCTCTATAAAACTTTGGTTAGACCGCACTTGGAATACTGCATCCAGTTCTGGCCACCCTATTATAGAAATGATGTGGATGCTTTGGAAAGGGTTCAGAGGAGGTTTACCAGGATGCTGCCTGGACTGGAGGGCTTATCTTGTGAAGAGAAGTTGACTGAGCTTGGAGAAAAGGAGGAGGAGAGGAGACCAAATTGAGGTATACAAGTCGATAGCCAGAAACTATTTCCCAGGGCAGAAATGGCTAACACGAGGGGTCATAGTTTTAAGCTGGTTGGAGGAAAGTATAGAGGGGATGTCAGAGGTGAGTTCTTTACACAGAGAGTTGTGAGAGCATGGAATGTGTTGCCAGCAGCCTGCTGGACATGCATATGGTCACAGAACGTTGAGGGTGCATACATGAGGATCAATTGTCAGCACAACATCGTGGGCTGAAGGGCCTGTTCCGTGCTGTACTGTTCTATGTTCTATGTTCTACATTTCTATTAGGTTGTCCCTCACCTACCTATGTTCAATTCGCCACACTCTCTTCATAGCTAAAACCCTCCAAACCAGGCAGCATCCTGATAAACCTTTTCTGTAATGTCTCCAAAACCTCCATACCCTTCTGGTAATGCAACAACCTGAATTCTATATATTATTCCAAATGTGGCCTAACTAAAGGGCTGAAACATAACTTGCCAGTTTTTATACTCTTATGACCTGATCAAAGAAGGCAATTATGCCTTATGCCTTCTTGACCACTTTATCCACTTGTGTTGCCATTTTAAGGGAACTGTGAACTTGTATGCTTAGCTCCCTACTTATGTTCATGCTTCTAAGGGTTCTATCATTTACAATGGGCCCTCCTACATTAGTCCTTTCAAAATACATAATCTTGCATTTGTCTGAAGTAAATTCCACCTGCCATTTTTTTTTTCATCTGCCAAATCTCCAGCCTACCTGTATCCTGTTGTCTCCTCTGGCAATCCTCTTCATTATCTGTATCTCGCCAAATCAAAGTTAAGAATCAGGTTATTTATGTTCTCTACCAAATCATTTATTACAAATAACAGGACTCCAGGCGTTGATCACTGGAATACCATTGGTCATAAATGTCTAGTCTAAAAAAACACCTTTCCACTGCTATTCTGTCTTCTATGATCAAGCCAGTTCTGCATCCATCTTACCAGCTCACTATGGATCCCAAGTGACTTCACCGTTGTACCGGCCTACCATGAGGGACCTTGTCAAAGACCTTGTTAAAGTACATGTAGACAATATCCACCACCCTGCCATCCATCATCTTTGTAACTTCTGCAAAAAATGCAATCAAGTTTATGATCTGTGACTTCCCCTACATAAAGCCATGTTGCCGAATGCAAATAAGTCCTTTTCTATTTTCCAAATGTGAATAATCCTGTCCCTAAGAATCTTCTCCAATAATTTCTCTACTTTCAATTTGCATTTAAACCAGGAAAGTCAGAATATAGCAAAGGAGGACCAAGAAACTGATAAGGAAAGGAAGAATAGAACACAATAACAATTTAGCAAAAAAACATAACAATTGACTGTATAAGTTTCAGCGATCATGTGAAAAGGAAATGTTTGACTAAGACAAATGTGTGTCCATTTAATAAAGGGTCAGGAGAATTTATAATATGGCAGAAAAACAACTATTTATTTGTCTGTTTTCATGAGGGAAGATGCAATAAATCTCCCAGAATTACAGATCCAAGTGACTGGGGAGAATAAGGAGTTTAAGGAATTGATATTAGTAAGAAGGTTATGTTAAAGCAATTGAGAGGGCTGAAAGTTGATGATTTCCCAGGACCTGATAGTTATTGTCCCAAAGTGTTGAAGGAAGTGGCTATAGAAATAGTTGATGCATTAGTAATCATCTTGCAAAAGTCTACATAATCTAGAGTGATTTCTGCCATTTGAACACTTACAAATGATGTCCCATTGAAAGGAAATAGCAATGGAAGAAAAAAATGGATCTACAGACTTGACAACCTAAGGTCAGGAGTTGGGAAATGCTAGAATATATCAAGGATGTGATAAATGGAACTTAAAAATGATCTGTTGGGGCACAGTCACCTTGGATTTGTGAATGGAAAATCATGTTTGACAAACTTATTGGTATTTTATAAAGATAAAGGGGGTTGTGGATGTTGTACATTTAGATTTTCAGAAGATTTTTGATAAAGCCCACCACAATATGCTGGAATGTAAAATTAAAGCACATTGTATAGAAGGTAATGTACTGGTGTGGAGTATGGATTGGATAACAGGCATAATATGTAGAGCATGAATAAATGAGTTATCCTTATGTTGGAAAGCTATGTCTAATGTGGTACTGGAAGAATCAGTACTTGGGCTCCTGCTGTTCACAACACTTATCAATGATTTGAACGTGGCACCAAACTGCAGAAGATTCAAAACTAAGCAGGAATGTGTGTTATGAGATCATGGCTGATCTGATTGTGGTCTCAATTCCATTTCCCTGTCTGTCCCCGATAACCTCTGACTCCCTTGTCCATCAAAAATTCCACCTTGAATGATCCAGCTGAGGAAGAGAATTCCGCAGACTCATACCCTCAGAAGAATTTTTGTTTCCTCTCGATTTTGAAACAGATTTATTTTTTAAAACTCCATGCTTTCTAGTCCATGACCCTAATAAAAGTCATGAGATATTCTGTGTGACTGTGGTAAACATTTTTTCCCTTATCGTCCTCGATGTATCTGCAGTCTTTGACATGGATAACCACACTATCCTGCTCTAAAGCCTCTCTTCCTCTGTCATCCAGCTGAATTGGATTACATTGGCTTGTTCCATTCTTATTTATTCAATCATAACCAAAGGATCATCTGCAATCTTTTCTCCTGCAATATTACCTCTGGCAATCTATAAGATCTATTCATGGTCCCCTCCTATTTCTCATATACTTTCTGCTCCTTGGTGGCAACTTCTGAAAAGATGAATTCCCACATAGGACACCCAGCACTAACACACCATTATCTTTCATGACCTTCCACTTTCTTTGAGTTGTCATATTGTTTATCCAGCGTTCAGTTCTGAATGAACAGATCTTTCTTCCAACTAAATTTCAGAATGACTAAAACCATTACAGACAGTCCTTGCCACAAACACTCTTCCCTAGCCGTGAGCTATATCACTTTCCTTCTAATTTATGAGGCAGAACCAGTGAATTCACATCTTTTAAAATTTTGTTTAACCCTAAGATGAGGCTCCATCTACAAATACACTCCATCAAGGCTGCCGACATTCACCTCCATAACAGCTCTGATTCTGTCTTTGTTTCAACTTATATGCAACTGAAGACTTCATTCATGCTTTTACTTGACTATTCTGGTGATGTCCTGATCAGCATCTGGCCTTCCATTCTTCATAAATTTGAAATCAACCACAACTCTGCTACCTGCTTTATAACTCACCTCAAATTCTGTTCATTTGTCAACTTTGTAATTTGTAATTGCATTGGCCACAAGCCAGCCACATTCCGATTTAAAGTTCCTTATCCTTGCTTTCAGATCCTCCAAAGCATGTGACACCTGGTCCATATTTTGTTCTCTATCCTTTTTTTCCTGTTCGTCAGTCATTCATTATATTGAGGAATGAGATTGATAAGTTCTTAGGAACTCATGGAATCAGTGGAATTGGGGGATCAAATGGCAAAGAGTGATTTATACAATTTAGCCGTGTACTTGTTGAATAAGCAGGCTTGCTGCAAAGGGCCATAAAAATAGCTTACAAATGTTACTAAAAGTGATTGTGAAAAGAAACTTCAAAAGGTACATCAAAATTAATAAGAAATTCCATAGTTACATAAAGAGAAACCAAGTGATCAGGATCAATGTTGACTCATGAAAGATTGAAAGTGAGGATATTGTCAATGACCTTGAGGAAATGGTAGACATGCTGAGTTATAGGAAGGATATTAAGCTGGAGAGGGTGCAGAAGAGATTCACCAGGATGTTGCTGGGTATGGAAGGTTTGAGTTACAAAGAAAGGCTGAATAGGCAGGCACCTTTTCACTGAAGCATAGGAGGTTGAGAGGTAACCTACCAGAGATTTATAAAATCGTGAGGGGTATAGATAGAGTTAATAGTAGATGTTTTTTTCCCAAGGATTCGGGATTTCAAATTGAGGGAGCATATTTTTAAGTTGAGAGGAGAAAGATTTCAAAAAGAAATGGGAGCATTTTTTTACACAGAAGGTGATTTGCGTGTGGAATGAACTTCCTGAGGAAGTGGTGGATTGGGGCACAGTTACAACACTAAAAGACGCTTAGATAAGAACATGAATAGGAAAGGTTTGGAGGGATATGGGCCAGGATGAAGCATGTAGGACCGGATTATGTTCAGTATGGACTGATTGGGTTGTTTCTGTGCTGTATGTCTGTGTCTCTATGTTAGAATATGTTTGCTTCAGTATTTATGGTAGAAAAGGACAATGGCTTTCTGGAAATTAATAATGGTTTGGGGAAAGGAAATGAATAAAATTAACATAAATTAACATTTGATAATGAGGAAATTAATTAAACTAATGAGTGACAAATCCCCAAGACTTGATTGTTTCCATCCGAATATGTTAATAGAAGTAGGGGAGCATATTGCGGAAACTCTAATTAAAAGCTTTCAGAGTTCCCTAATTTCAGGAATCATCCTTCTAAATTGGAAAGTTGTGTATATTTCTATATATTAGAAGGGCAAAAGAGGAAACCTAGGAAATTACAGACCAGTTGGCTTAATGTCTGTGGTGAGAAATGTGTTGGAGGCCATAATTGAGGATAGGGTAATTGAACACCTCACAAAGTTTCAGTTAATCAGGAAGAGCCAACATGGATTTTTAACATGGAGGACATGTCTGACAAACATCTTTGAATTTTTCTGAAGAGCTGACTTAGGTCGTGGACAGGGGAATGTTTGAGTGTTGTTTATCAAATGCCTTATGGAACTCCATGTAAAGTCCCACATAAGAGACTGTTAACTAAGGTAGAAGCCCACAGAATTGAAGGCAAATTACTGACATGGCTGGCAATTTGTTTGAGTGACAGGCAACAGAAAGTAGGGATAATAGGTAGATACTGAAATTGGCAGGACAGACTATTATTATCCCATAAGGATGTGTGATAGGGGCTTAATTATTTGTGCTTTATTAACAACTTGGAAAATGGCTTAGTAATTCACATATCCAAATTTGTTAATGTCACAAAGTTAGGCAGCAGTGCAGATAGTGTAGATGATCGTATATAATTACAAAGGGACATTGATAGACAAGGTGAATGGGCAAAACTGTGGCAGATGGATTTCAATGTAAGCACGTGTAAGGTTATTTTGGACAGAAGAAAGGATAGAGTACTTTGTAGATGATATGATACAGTGGAAGTCCAAACAGAATGGGGGTGTTTACAATCATAGATCTTTAAAATACCACAAAGAGGTGCAGAAAATAATCAAGGTGGCCAATAGAATGCTGGCCTTGAAATCTAGAGGACTGGAGTTTAAGAACATAGAACTTATATGGCAGTTTTATAAAGCCCTGGTTAGACTCCAGTTGGAATACAGTCAGTTCTGCTATAATGCTTGTTTCTTCAAGCTATAACATGATTGAAAAATTTAGACCATTAATAGAGCGCAAACTTTCCTTACCTGTATTGGTTATGATGTGATTCTGGCCCCCATTAGTTTAAAAGGTGCTGCAGATTAAGCAATTTTCTAATAACGCAGGTCGTGTGGGAATGGAACGATTGTGTTATATCAGAACCAACTGTACGGTAAACAATCTGGGCACCACACCTGAGGAAGGATAAACTGGCCTTTGAGAGAGTATAAAGTAGTTTTACAAGACTAATACCTGGACTTCAGAGGTTAAGTTATGAGGACAGATTATACAAATTTAAGTCTGTTTTCTCTAGAATTTAGAAGGTTAAGGGATGATGTGATCAAACTCTTAAAAATAATAACAAGAAAGAATAGGTTAGAAAAAGATAAACTATTTCCACTGGTTGGAGATTCTAGAACTGCTGGACATAGTCTAAAACGTAGGGCCAGATCATTCAGGAGAGATCTTAGGAAGCATTTGTATACATACACGGTAGCAGTTTGCAATTCTCTTCCAAAAAAGAAGTTGATGCTAGATCAGTTGGTAATTTTAAAATCTGAAATGGATAATTTTTTGTTAAGCATTAAGCAATATTGGCCAAAGGCAGATGTATGGGGTTAGGCCACAGATCTACCAGAATGTTATTGAACATGGGAACAGGCTTGAGGCGCTGAATGACTTACTCCTGTTCTTATGTTCTAGAGCTTTGAGACTGTATGCACCTCCTATGTTATAGCATATTAAATTTATGTTACACCTAGCCACCATTCCACTTCCTTCTTAAGAGCGTTCTTTAGACACTCCTTCTTTGACAATGTTTTGATCCCAATGTAGTTTGGTGTTATGTTTTGGTAGGTGAATTATGTGAAGCTTCTTAGGAGAATTACCTACATTAATGATGCTATATACATGCTAGTTGTTGATGATGCACTTCAATGTCAATGCTTTATTTGTTCTTTACTCTTTTTACCAAATTGGACCCAGTCATGGGTGGACAGACTGCTGAGTAATCTCTCAATACAAACATTTCTAAATTGAATCACAACTTGTACTGGACAGGTTTTATGCATTATATGCCATAACCCATTTTATTAAAATCAGTTTATAATCATTGTTTCTGTCTTTGTCTTTCAGAATAATGAACTTGTTGAATTGAAAACCTTGGAATCCCAGTTCTGTTCTTATCATGGCTTGGTATCAGACGGATTGTATTGAAAAACCTCTTTGTAGAGCCTTCAGAAAACTGGGAACTTGTGTTGGTCAGAATCCTTGGTGGTTCTTGTTGATTCCTCTGTTTGTTTCTGGAGGATTAGGGGCAGGATTTTGTTTCTTTGCTCAAAATGAAAGCAATAACATAGAGGATCAATTCACACCCATTAATGGACCAGCAAAGTCAGTGAGAGAATTTATTAAAGAGCATTTTCCAACCAATGATTCTCAATTTTTCTCCAGACAGAGACTTTATACAGAGGGGACATTTGCTTCTTTGATTGCTGTTTCAAAAGATGGCAATATTCTGACAAAAGTAGCATTTGAAGAGATTCTATTGCTGGATAAAAAAATCAAAGACTTTCAAATTATTGACAATGGCACAGCCTACAATTATTATAATCTTTGTGCAAAAACAGCAAACACTTGTTTCTCAAATGCACTCTTAGCTTTGCTACACTATGATCCTCACCTGATTGAGAGTACAAATATTTCTTACCCAATAGCAAATAATGCTTTTATTGCTAGTACAGTGGGTGGTGTTGAATTAGATGAAAATGGAACTATCATAAAAATGGCAAAAGCTTTAAAGTTACATTATCCCCTAAGAGAAGATGATGAAGCATATAAGAGACTCAGTTTGCTGTGGATTGAAAAGTTTCTTAGTGAATTCCCAATGGATCTTACATATTCATCTCATATTGAGGTAAGGATTTAAAGTACGCAAATTATCACTTGGAGATATCCCTCTCTTGTCATAGTAGAATTTGACCTTGCAACATGATCAGAATAGATGTCAAAGCCTGGATGGCCAATCCATAATTCATGTTATAATAGCCAGATTTATGAGAGATCAGTTCTTATTTCAGTTGTATCTGCAAGTTCGAATTGCTCAGGAAACATATGATGCCTTTTTATGATGTCTTTGTAAGCTATAGTGCTTTACACCTTTAAGGGATACATCAAAGCACTGCACATGCCGTATTATTGCAGTACAGTCTTTGTTGTGTTAGTAAATAGCATACTTGACAAAGTAATCCACCATGCAAAGCAATTTCTCAAATCATGAGAGACATGGATAGGGTAAATAGACAAGGTCTTTTCCCTGGGGTTGGGGTATCCAGAGGGTGTAAGTTTAGGGTGAGGGAAAAATTTCAAAAAGGACCTGGGGGCTACCTTTTCCTGCCAAGGGTGCTGCATGTTTGGAATGAGCTGCTAGACAAAGTGATATAGGGTGGTGGAATTACAACATTTAAAAGTCAACTGGATGGGTATATGAATAGGAAGGGTTTACAGGGATATGGGCCAAGTGCTGGCAAATAGGATTAGATTATCTGGTCAGTATAGATGATTTGGACCAAGACTCTATGACTCTTAGATTCACTGCAAGTGGTCAGTCAACCCAATCTGTTTGTGTGATAAAACTGCCATCCCAGGAGTCAGTCTGGCACACGTTCACTGCATTATTTCTGTCAATTATACTTTCCTTCAGTAAGGAAACTAAAACTGCATGCAGTACATTAGGTGTGGTCTCACCAAGGTCCTATGCAGCTGCAGTGAGACTTCATTGCTCTTGTACTCAAACCCTCTTGCAATGAGGGCCATTGTAACATTTGCTTTCCTAACTGCTCGTGGGGTATCTGCATGCTTGCTTTCAATCAGTGATGTGCAAGGTCACCCATGTCCCTTTGAGCATCAACATTTACCACTTACATAGTACTCTGTTTTCATTGTTTTTCCTACCAACGTAGACAACTTCATGTATTTGCCCACTCACTCAATATAACTAAATTATTTTACAGCCTCTTCACTTTCTCCTCACCATTCATGTTTCATCTTATTTTTGTGTAGTCAGCAAACCTGGACATGCTACATTTGATTCCCTCATCCAAATTATTGGTTCAGAAGATATGGTGAATTGCTGGGCCCCATGCAGTGAACCTGTGTGACTTCAAAAATTGATACATTCTGCTCTGGAAAACACCCACTTATTGCTACTTTCTGTTTCCCATTTGCTAACCAATTCTTGATCCATGCCAGTACTTTAACTCCAATTGCGTGTGCTTTAGTTTTGCATACAAACTTTGAATGTCGATTCTCAAAGTTTTCTGATTATCCAAATGCAACACATCAATCGTCCTTGATCATCTATTCTACTAGTTATGTCCTGAAAGAAAAACAACTCCGGTCAGTTTGTGAAACATGAAAAGATTTACAAGGTTGCTGCCAGGGTTGGAGGATTGGAGCTACAGGGAGAGGCTGAACAGGCTGGGGCTGTTTTTCCTGGAGCTTCGAAGGCTGAGGGGTGACCTTATAGAGGTTTACACAATTATGAGGGGCATGGATAGGATAAATAGACAAAGTCATTTCCCTGGGGTGGGGGAGTCCAGAACTAGAGGGCATAGGTTTAGGGTGAGAGAAGAAAGATTAAAAGAGATGTATGGGGCAACTTTTTCACGCAGAGGGTGGTATGTGTATGGAATGAGCTGCCAGAGGAAGTGGTGGAGGCTGATACAATTGCAACATTTGAAAGGCATTTGGATGGGTATATTGATAGGAAGGGTTTGGAGGGATATGTGCTAGGTGCTGGCAAGTGGGACTAGATTGGATTGGGATATCTGGTCGGCATGGACAGGTTGGACAGAAGGGTCTGTTTCCATGCTGTACATCTCTATGTCTATGTCTATGTCTACGTCTATGTCTGTGATTTCCCTATCATCCGTTAATGTTGAACTCATAGCGTCACAGAATTGTTGTGGTGCAGAAGGAAGCCATTCAACTCCTCATGTCAGCATTAGCTTGGAGTATTTTAACTTTGTGCTAATCTCCTGCCTTTTCTCCAAACCTCTGCACATTGTATTTATTTAAACAGAAAACAATTCCCTCAATTGAACTTGATTCCTTCAGACTTCCTGGCAGTGCATTCCCTACCTTAATTACTTGCTGAGTGAAAACATTTTTTAGCACCTCATTTTTTTTGTGCAAAACACCATAAAGCCATGCTCTCAAGCTGATAAAGCACAAAATAGTCTATAATTTCCTGTTTTCTTCCTCCCATTGTATTTAAATTGGAGGGTGGTAAATGTAACCCTATTATCTGTGGGACTGTTTCACGATCTGCAGAATTTATGAAGGTGATAACCAACTCATCCACTACCTCTTCAATAATTTTTTGCATGAAATGATCCCATTTCCTCTCTGTTCTGCACATTCATGACATGGTTAGATGATGATTTAAGACTGATGTTATCCACAGAGCTTTCAGCCTTGTAGCTGTACCATTATGATGCCATTTGTTGCTCAAACTCTGAAACCCAAAATGGAGGATGTTCATAGAGTGAGGTCCTTCAGTCCATAGACCTATCTGTGCTAATTCTACTTGCAACACCTAGCCCATTGCCTTGAATGTTATGGCATTTCAAGTTCTCATCCATGTACTTTTTAAAGGCCATAAGGTTTACAATCTCCACTGCTCCCTCCCTGGCAGTGCATTCCAGACTCGATCCAGCCTCTGGGTGAAAAATCCTTTCCTCAGATACCCTCTCAATCTCGTCCAATCCTCTCGTTATTGACCCTTCTACTAAGGGGGACAGCTACTTCCTATCCACCCTATCCATTCCCCTCATAATCTTATATGCCTCAATTTGGTCACCCCTCTACCTTCTCAGCTTTGAAGAGAAGTTAGATAGGCTTGGGTTTTTTTTTAGAACAGAAATGCTCCAACCCAATGCAACATCCTGGTGATTCTTCTCTGCACCCCCTTCAGTGCAATCATATTCTTTCTATAGTGAGGCAGCCAGGACTGCAAACTGTACTACAACTGTGGCCTAACCAAACTTTCATTCCAATATAACCTCCTTGCTCTGATAATCTATGCCATGACTGATAAGAAGACATTTGGGACACTTGTCTTTAACTCTCCTATTAACCTATCCAGCCGCCTTCAGGGATCTGTGGACAAGCATCTTAAGATCCCTCTATTCCTCCAATCTTCCTAGTGTCCTAAGTTTCATTGAATACTTCCTTATATTGTTATGTCTTCTAAAATGCATCACCTCATACTTTTCAGGATTGAATTCTATCTGGCTCATCTGACCAACATATAAAGTCTTCCTGTACGCTTAGACTTTCTTACTTGGTATTAACTACCTGGCCAATCTTCCTGTCATTTGCATCCCTCCTACATTTTCATCTACATTGTTTATAAATGCCATGAACAATAAGGAACCCAGCACTGATTCCTGTGTTACTTCACTATACACCAGCTTCCAGTCACACAAACAGCTTTCTTCCACCACCTTCTGTCTTCTACCATTAAACCAATTTTGGATTCATCTTGCCAAATTACCTCATTTAGAGTCACCCATGTTGGACCTCGTCAAAGGCTTTGCTGAAACCTACGTAAACGACTTGAATTGTGTGACCCTTATCTATGCACCTGATTGAGTTTCTCAAGGTGGCAATCAGATTTGTTAGGAATGACTTCCCTCTGACAAGGGAGGCGTGGCTGACTACTCCTGATCAAAACCTTGCCTCTATAAGTAGCAATGTGGAGCTTGAACACTAGCCCATGCTATCTGGGACAACTCCCATTTCTGTGCTGCAAATTCCATGCAAAATATATAAATTTGTTAAAAATGGTTTCCAAAATTGTTGAAAATTATGAATTAATAATTATTAATTACTGATCATGCCATAATACTATAGATGTCAGGAGATAATGGACTGTAAATCACTTGGGAACTGAATATGGTCTATTAGGCTGTAGAGCCGGATTTATGAGCTGCACTCATTTTGCCAGTAAATATGAATAGTGGTTGAAGTTAATTGGCATTTTGTCCTCCAATAGGCTGTCTTTTGTGCCAAATGCTCAATTCTTTTGTCATTTGGTTTTTCCATGCCCTTTCTGACTGCCCAATTCCAGACACACACTACGGCAGTAACATCCATCCATGCATTGACTCTGATCCTTAACAGCTTTAGGACTCACTTGTAACCATTTCAATATCACAGATAGAATATATAAATGCCCATCATATACAGTATATCAAACATAATGTTGGGTTCAAGTCATTGAATACACGGAATGGCTTCCTTTTTGTGTTGGAAGATTGTATGATTGGACAAAGGAATCTTTTCAATTATTGTTGTTATTGTACATTCATAAGGTTGTTGTTACTTTTTTATAGTGTGTAAATAACATCTATTTTAACTACTTCCAGGTTTCACATTTTACTTCCGTCTCAAGACAAGAAGAATTTGAGAAAACTTCCAAAAGAATCATTCCTCTTTTTTCTGTAACATATTTGCTATCAATATCCTTTTCCATCTTGTCGTGTATGAGGTAAAGTTAATTTGTGTGGAACTTGGTGCATATGTTTGTTTCCATAAATACTTAATAGAAATGTAAAAGCCTGTTACTTCACTGAAGGTATGTTGCTTATTTTCAGGCTTGACTGTGTGAAAAATAAGATCTGGGTTGCTGCTATGGGAGTCATATCAGCTGGATTAGCTGTGCTGACTGGCTTTGGATTGCTACTCTTTTGTGGAATGTCATTTGCCATCAATACTGCAAATGCACCCTTTCTGATTCTAGGTCAGTATCATCTCAACAACACGTGAATTATCATTGTTTGTTAGGTAGGCTTCTCCGTAAATTTTGTTCTGGTAGGTTCCAAAGATATTTTTGGTAATAATAAATTGGTAGGACTGTACATTGCAACCTGACAGCATTCTGTTCATTGCTTGTGACTAAAACCCATTATACAAAAGATACACGGCAGCAACATCAGTACTTGGCTGTAACTTAGCATGCATTTAATCTCCACTTATAGATGAACTTGGCAAATAATAACCTTTAGGTTATCTTTAATTTAATCTTTAGCACACAGTATTTATGTCAACTAGCATAGTTGTTATAACTTACTCATGCTACATAAATCCCAGGCTTATTCACAAATGTTTCTCTCTTTCTAATATCCAACCCAAAGCAACCAAACCATCAACTCTAACACATCAATTATATAGTCCTATCAGTGTCATTAGTATCAATGATAACTGTATTTCTCCCTCCCACTCACATTCCTCTCCAGCCCTAAAGAGATTTCCTTAATTCTGGCACTGCACAGACAATACAGCTTTCACGTATCTCTAAAGTGCAAAGAACTGAATCTATCCTAATTATCATATCCCCAATGATTACTTTATTTCTGTTTCTTCACCCCCATTGAAACGACCTCCTGTCAAATGATGTTACGGTCAGTTTTCTCTTGCTTACTGCAATCTCTACAATTGTCAGCACAGCTTGCAAGAATCTCATAATTGATGGACAGTTCTGTGGACCAAGGCTCCATGAATGCAATCCACCAAATCCCCAATTTTTAGTCAAATCTTCAATGCAAATTTATATTGCATAGTTTAGGGATGTAACTGCCTCCTGGCTCAAATGTTCCGTAACCTGATGTGCCACAATATCTGCATTTCCCTGCACTCATATCACATTGCCACCACTGGACTCTCAGTAAGTAGGCAAAAGTGAGTACTGTAGATGCTGGAAACCAGAGTTTAGATCAGAGTGGTGCTGGAAAAGCACAGCAGGTCAGGCGACATCTGAGGAGCAGGAAAATCGATGTTTCGGGCAAAAGTGCTTCAAAAGTGGGCCTCTTGAGTTGTGCCTTTTATCCTCTCCTGTTTATTTCTCACTCTGGATAGCTTACTTCTTGGAATATACCTTAAAACATCCCTGTTCTCCTTTGAAGTGAATTCTCACTTTGCACCAAATTCCCAGTTTCACTCACTTAGCCTTTGTCTCAGGTGAAGTCACCAGTCACATTAACCATGCTCTTTATTAACGATGATTTCTGTTTCGCCATCAGGCACAGTGGTATATAACGTTAGGTATTAAACTGCTGTACTTAAAGAGCACAGTTTTCTTGTTGGATTATTAGAAAGGACAGATGCATAATTATCATGAATCTAGTTTGAGCAGCTGGAAAGATCCCCATTCCTGGCTTTTCCTCCAGACCTTGTGAAAGGCAAGAAGATAGACGCATTTCTGTCACAAGACTACAACAGGATAAAATCTCTCTTCAAAATAATTCTAAAATTATGGATCCATTTCTACATGCTTTAAAAACATGGAGGCAAGTTTTCATATTCAGTACAGTGTAATAAATACCTTCAATATATTTTATTCCTAATGGAATAATGCTGGGGTATACATGGAAATTTTGTGAATGGATTGTCTGTTCACTGGTATTAGTAATAAGCAAAGGTGTGATGCAGCACTTCTAAAGAGCAAAGAAAAGGTGTTACAATCTTTAATTATGTATAAGTTGATTCAGTCTTCCTCTTTTATCACTGTTTCCTTCTAAGTAGCAAACTATGCACCAAAATTCAGTATAAGTGCTCAATGTAACTGTTTCACACAGTGTTCTACATTCAAGTATACTTCATGAACGCCAAAAGAAAAAATTTTTTATTCGCTCATCAGCTGTGGGCGTCTTTGATTGGTTCTGCATTTATTGCACATCCCTAGTTGCCCTTGAGTAGGTGGTGATGAATTGTTGTTGCAATCCCATTGGTTTAGGTAGACCAAAATGACAATAGGAAGGGAATTTCAGAATTTTGATCTAGTAATACAGAATAAATGGCAACATATTTCCAAGTATGGATAGTAAATGATTTAGACAGGAATTTGAAAACGTAAACGCTGAACAAATTGACAGACTTATTTTACATTACACTTGAATCTGCAGGTATTGGCGTGGATGATATGTTTATTATGCTTGCCAGTTGGCAAAAGACACAAGTGCATAATAGAATTGAAGATCGTCTGGCAGAGACTTATGCTGAAGCAGCTGTTTCTATTACAATCACCACTCTAACTGATGTTTTGGCCTTTTATATTGGCATTATGACACCTTTTCGATCTGTGCAGTCATTCTGTGTTTACACAGGCACAACTGTTCTATTGTGCTTCATTTATAACGTTACATTTTTTGGAGCTGTCCTTGCATTGAATGGGAAAAGAGAAGCCGGTAATAAGCATTGGTTGACATTCAGAAAGGTTGAAGAAGATCATAAACCAGGAGAATCCAAATTCCATGGATTATGTTGTGTAGGTGGGACATACGATCAGGACTTGGGTACAGAATCAGAACTCAAAGTTTATTTTTTCTTTAAGAAATATTACGGACCATTCCTTACAAATCGATGGACCAAGGCAATCGTGGTACTCCTGTATGTCGGATATTTAACTGGCAGTATTTATGGCTGTTTACACATCAAAGAAGGAATTGATCTCAGAAATCTGGCTTTTGATGATTCATATTTGATTAAGTTCTATGATGACGAAAATAATTTTTTCTCAAAATATGGACCACGAGTCATGGTTACTGTTACTGACTCTGTGAAATATTGGGATTCCAGTGTTCAAGATGAAATTGAAACCTGCATGGACAGATTGGAGAACAACTCGTATGTAGATCCTGAACTGTCCGAGTCCTGGCTTCGTGTGTATATTGACTATTCTAAAAAGATGTCAATAGGTATAAAGGAGAAGAATACATTCATTGGAAATTTACCTAAATTGTTTAAGTTTGTCTCTTCATTTCAACAAGATATTGAGCTGTCAGAAGATAATATGAGTATTACAGCTTCACGATTTTTCATTCAAATTGTGAATGCCAGTGATCCGTTTGATCAAAAAAACATGTTGATTGAATTAAGAAACTTGACAACTGAGTGTAGAATCCCTTTACTTGTGTATCATCCAGCATTCATCTATTTTGATCAATTTCTTGTGATAGTGACCAATACAGTCCAGAATGTAATTATAGCAGCTATTGCTATGTTGATCATTTCTTTACTATTAGTACCTAATCCAGTTTGTTCTTTATGGGTAACATTTGCTATTGCATCTGTTTTAGTGGGTGTGGCTGGCTTTATGGCTTTCTGGGGTGTCAACTTGGATTCCATATCTATGATTAATCTGGTTGTCTGTATTGGATTTTCTGTGGATTTTACAGCTCATATTACATATGCATTTGTTTCAAATGATAAAACAAATGCCAATGAGCGAGCCATTGATGTGCTATACAGCCTTGGCTATCCCATTCTACAGGGGGCTCTTTCAACTATTCTGGGTGTTGCAGTGTTGTCTATTGCAGGTAGTTACATATTTAGAACATTTTTTAAGATCATGTTTCTTGTTATATTTTTTGGTGCTGTTCATGGTATTATATTTATGCCAGTGTTTTTGACATTTTTACAAGCTTGTGGCAAACAGAATAATGGTGCCTCAAACGGACAAAGTAGTAATGCCCACAGCTACCGGCATGTTCGTCATAGCAAAGTAAATGGAGATGCTTCCTGTGAACTGACAGAAAAATAATAACAGTTGCTGTTATATGAAACCAAAGAGATCTGTAGCAACTTTATTAATTTGCCATGCACCATCCAATATAAGCATTTTTCTTCCATTCCCATCAATTTGAAATCAAAAGCAATAACATCCCCTATTACACTTTGGTGTTTCCTAAGGACAATGGAGCTCTTCACTTTCCACGGGATTAGTTTCCTCTTACAGACCTGAAAAACAATAATTTGTTAATACTTAAAAGAATATTTCTTGATTGATAATATTTTCAATGCTTTCATCTCACCATTCCCTCTATGTCAATTCTTGCAATTAGCCATTCACCTTGGTTCCTTAGTCAAATGTTTCTCTTCCAGGACTTTGAAATAAATATAAATATTGTTATAGTGAACATTATATATAATGCTCTCATACAAAAGATTGTTCATAGTAAAGCAAATATGAATTATGACAAACTGTGTCTCCACCACTGTTGTTACCAAGCTGGTGGTGACATCCAGCACTGGATGAGTAGAAATTACTTGTAATCGACTATTTGGAAAATTGCAATGATTGTTTTCAGCCATCCTTCCAACTCAGTTCTCTCAGTATTGACTCTATCTCTTAGTACCAGTCTTGACTCTAAACCAATTTGTTTGCAAACTTGCCATCACATTCAAACCAACAAAGAGATTTAGATCATATATTCAAGCCCTCAACAAGGCTGCCATCTTCCATGTCCATAACATTGCCCAACTTTGTATCTACCACTAAAACCCACATTTTGTCATAGGGTCCCCACAGTGTGGAATAGGGTATTTGGCCTAACAAGTCCATACCAACCCTCTGAACAGGATCCCACTCACCCATTCTCCTACATTTCTCCTGGCTAATGCACCTGCCCTAGACATCCCTAAACACCAAAGGCAATTTAGCATGGCTAGTTCACCCAACCTGCATATCTTTGGGCTGTGGGAGCACCTGGAGGAAACCCACACAGACACGGGGAGAATGTACAAAGTCCACACAGACATCTGGTTGTTATCCAACCTTCAACCATCTGTTAACTTGAGATAATCTAAACCTCTGCTCCTTGTGTCTTAATTCATGGTAAATCTTGTTCCCCTTTCACCCTTGTGTTCCCTGATGTAGATTGGATACTGGTCAAGCAACACCTTAGTTTCTAAATTCTCATCCTTGTATTCAAATCCCTCTATAATGCTCCTAAAAGCACTATAATTTTCTCTGGAATGACAAACCTACAAGATATCTGTGTTCATCTCATTGTGTTTTCTTGAGTGTTCCTGGCATTAATCTGTGTGCCATTGGTAACTGTGCCTTTAAATGCCTAGACTCATAGCTTAGAAATTCCTTTGAAGCAGCCTTCCACCTCTCTTCTGTACCTTCCTCCTTTACTTCTTCAAACCTAGCTCATTTGGTCATCTAACATAATATCTTTTGTGGATCTGTGCCATATTTTATCATGATATTGAGGTGCCAGTGTTGGACTGGGGTGGACTAAGTTAAATATCACACAACACCAGCTTATAGTCTAACAGGTTTATTTGGAAGCACTAGCTTTTGAGGCACTGCCTCTTTATCAGGTGGTCGTGCCTCCTGAAATAATATCACAGCCTCCTGATGAAGAGACCATGCCTCAAAAGCTAGTGCTTCCAAATAAATCTGTTGGACTATAACCTGGTGTTGTGATATTTTATTATGGTTTTGTAAAATACCCTGGGGTGTTTTATTGTGTTAAATGTATTATGTAAATGTTAATTATTGTTATGGTTGTACTCTGCCATTGGATACCAGTTGCACTTTGCAAGTCCAAGTGTAGAAACCCTGAGGCTGTGAAAAGGTACACTTTAAAGGGTACGTCTTTCTCTACTGATGATCCAAAGGAGGGAGCCTCTTGGGAGTACAGACCTTGAATAGTAAATGCTGTTGACGCTTTTTGTCTTGAACTCATTAGGACAGTGGAGTGCCACAAGGATCAGTGCTGGGCCCTCTACTTTTTGTCATTTACATAAATGATTTGGATGCGAGCATAAGAGATACAGTTAGTAAGTTTGCAGATGACGCCAAAATTGGAGGTGTAGTGGACAGTGAAGATGGTTACCTCAGATTACAACAGGATCTGGACCAGGTGGGCCAATGGGCTGAGAAGTGGCAGATGGAGTTTAATTTAGATAAATGTGAGGTGCTGCATTTCAGGAAAGCAAATCTTAGCAGTACTTATACACTTAATGGTAAGGTCCTAGGGAGTGTTGCTGAACAAAGAGACCTTGGAGTACAGGTTCATAGCTCCTTGAAAGTGGAGTTGCAGGTAGATAGGATAGTGAAGAAGGCGTTTGGTATGCTTTCCTTTATTGGTCAGAGTATTGATTGCAGGAGTTGGGAGGTCATGTTGCGGCTGTACAGGACATTGGTTAGGCCTCTGTTGGAATATTGCATGCAATTCTGGTCTCCTTTCTATCAGAAAGATGTTGTGAAATTTGAAAGAGTTCAGAAAAGATTTAAAAGGATGTTGCCAGGGTTGGAGGATCTGAGCTACAGGGAGAGGCTGAACAGGCTGGGGCTGTTTTCCTGGAGCATGGAGGGGTGACCTTATAGAGGTTTACAAAATTATGACGGGCATGGATAGGATAAATAGACAAAGTCTTTTCCCTGGGGTAGGGAAGTCCAAAACTAGAGAGCATTGGTTTAGGGCGAGAGGGGAAAGATATAAAAGAGACCTGAGGGGCAACGTTTTCACGCAGAGGGTGGTACGTGTATGGAATGAGCTGCCAGAGGATGTGGTGGAGTCTGGTACAATTGCAACATTTAAGAAGCATTTGGATGGGTATATGAATAGGAAGGCTTTGGAGGGATATGGGCCGGGTGCTGGCAGGTGGGGCTAGATTGCGCTGGGATATGTGGTCAGCATGGACGGGTTGGACCGAAGGTCTGTTTCCATGCTGTATACCTCTATGACTCTATGTCAGAAACTCAAGATTACCAAGTACGAAAGTGACTAACAATTTATACTGCATGAGAAAGTGTGCTGGATAACATCTACTAAAAGACTTTGAATATATTATGAATATAATTTAAATTTACCAGTTGGGCTTGCAATGCGATGGCTTAGTGGTAGCATTGCTGGGCTGTTAATCCAGAGACCCCAGGTAATGATCCAGACATGTGGGTTTGAATCCTGCCACGGCAGATAATAAAACCATTAAACCAATGTTGATGTTAGGAAAAACCCATTTGCTTCACTGATGTTCTTTCAGGAAGGAAAGTGCCATCCTTAACTGGTCTGATCTAATGTAACTCCAGATCCACAGCAATGTGGTTGAATCTTAACTGCCCTATGGGCCATTAGGATGCAATCTGCGCAGTCGCAGAAGCATCTGAAATTGAATTGATTTTTTCAATTGCTTTTATATGATGTATCAGATTAATCCGTAACAAACTGTGTCCTGCATTGAATATAACATGTTTTTCTTGTCTTTTGATATACTCATGTCTACAATGACTGTGCCTAATAAGATGAACTATGTTATTAACATGTTATTGTCACAAGAAGAGATTGCAGTGTGATACTACTGTCATAATCAAATATTGTCTGAAAGTATCTTATTCAAATAAAGAGCATGGATTTACTGCAGTTATACTAGATAATTTGTATTTGTACTCTTGCATCTACCACTACCACCACATAGGTTTCTATATGCTTCTGGTAATATGGAGACCAAAAATATTTACATCACTTTAAATATGATTAACCTAAATTTTGGACAAATTTATGTAATTTTGCTTTTCAATTCTATGCTTATGAAATGACCTTTGTGCTTTTTTTAAAACCTGTTATCTGTTAATGATTTGTGTACCTGAAACTCTAGATCCTTTTATTTCTTAACATGTCTTCTGCAAAGAATATGCAAGCACATCCTTCTTTCTACCAAAAAAAACTCTTAAAAATCTGGGTTGAAGTTTATTTACCAATTACATGCCTGTTCTACAAGGTTACTAATATCCTTCTGAGTTTTGTTGTAATCCTCTTCTTCTATATCTACAAATGGTGTAACTGGCAAATTTTCAAATTGTATTTATGCTTGAACAAAATCAGGTGATGGTTATTGTACAAATAAGAGATCCCTGGATGTGTTAATTTAAGTGATTGTACTTCAAAAAACAGTTGTTTTGCAAGGAACCGTTAAATAATTTATGAAATTCCTTATTGGAAACCTTGTTACGGCACTGTGGTGAAACACTCTGTTATTTAAAACAAACACTCAGAAAAGTTCATTGCATTATCTCTTAAAATATGAGTGACAAGAGAACTCCAAATTCCATGATTTAAATAAAATGGTCTCAATTGTTTTTAACTCTGAAAGTGAACATTAAACAACAAGTATTCACAACTCTAAGCACCCCCCCCACCACCACCACCCCGTCTCTGAACTGCTAATTAGCATATATGCTCATATATAGGTTGGTCTCATATGTAAGTAGTGTTTTTGTCCAAAATGTCTTGTATTTTCCATATATGTTGTGTATAAGTCGACCTTAGCTCTTTAAGATAACATATTGACATTTATGAGTCAAAGCATCTGCCCGTTCGCTCCGCTCAGGCTTTCCAGTCTGCAGGACTAACCGCTCCATTCTGGGTCTTCCAATTTGCTAGGTATTACACTCTACTCCAGATTTTCAGAATTACTGTATTACAGTATGTGTAGACCTACATGCACTTTACAGTACTTGGAGCTGGAATACGGTACGGCAGTGCCATTCTAACATAGCAGGCAGAATGCAGACAGGTATTTTGTCAATAAATATTCAATAATGGCCATAATTCTTTTCCCTTTTGTTATTTATTATTTTATAGAGAGATTTGGCTTTTGTTTGTCCATTTTTTGATTCATACCAAGCATGAATTTCATCCCCTTGAAAAGAATACCTTGTATATTAGTTGACCCCCTAATTTCAGCTTTAAAAAGTCTTCAAAATGTGACCTATATACAAGTATGTACAGTCTCTGCCTCCAACTCGGTAGCAATATGCTATTCCAATAAGACACTTATTAAAATTACATCAACTTAATTTCAAATCCACATGGCTGCTGACATCAACAGTTTCTTTTTCTTCTGGCTGAAGATCTCCCTGGGTTGTTGTCTTTCTCTTTACTGCAAATATGTTTCATATGAATAGATACCTTTAATAGAGAGTGTTTCCTAACATATTGGGTCACTCTTGATGACAGTTTAGATTAGATTACTCAGTGTGGGAACAGGCCCTTTGGCCCAACAAGTCCACACCGACCATCCAAAGACCAAACCACACATACCAATTCCCCTACATTTACCCCTTCACCTAACACTACGGGCAATTTAGCATGGCCAATTCATCTAACCTGCACAAATTTGGACTGTGGGAGGAAACCGGAGCACCCAGAGGAAACCCACATAGCCATGGGGAGAATGTGCAAACTCCACACAGACAATTGCCTGAGGTGGAAATTGAACCTGGGTCTCTGGCGCTGAGGCAGCAGTGCTAACCACTGTGCCGCCCACTATTTTCTCTCCAATTTTCAAAATGCCTACCTTTTTATGTTCCCAACATTGGATCATCTCATTGGCTCGATGTTGGCAAGACAATAAATTCAAATTCAGTTGGATTTTAATATCCTGGGGCACAGTTTAACCTGGTTAAATTCAAATTGTTGTCAAAACAGCAACCAACTCAGGTATCCATTTCACAGCCAAATGTTACATATTTTCAATTTTCCAGTACACTGTGAGACTGCCATCTACTCATATACACAGGTGCTTGTAATCTCTCAGTTCAAAACAGCATTCAGTCTCTCTTAAGGTACAGTACATGCCTTCAACTTCATAATAGTCTTAACTGCGCAATTCGTATTACCCCTCTCCATTATATTGCAAAATAAAATACACAAGAGAGTTAAACATGATGGAATGAATTATCACTGCCTATTTGGGAAGCAAGAGGACTGGCAAATGATAGTTAAGTGCGTTGGTTGGGCAACCTGATGTCTTCCTGTTGCCATACTATTTTGCCAGCAGTGTGAATTTGGCAGCTCTTGGACCCTGCTGGGCAGTTAATTGAACTATTTACTTTCCCATATTTATTGAAATTTTCCCTGGATCAGGATGATCCGATACCACTTGAAGAAATACTGGGTGAAACTTGGCAATGTCCAGCGGGTTCTGCGGATGGTGTTCCTTCTTTACGAGTATTTCATAGTACATGGAAGTGCCTCCACCAGAAGCCACGGTCACTCAGATGGTATTGATGCAGTTGTTGCTCAACAACCTCCTCCAGACTGTTGCTGATGCTTTGCTGGCTGACCCTAGCTTCAATCCAACATAACTCATCTGCTATTGAGGACACATATAATTGAAGTAACCTTTATGTGGCAGATTGAACAATGACCACGATTAGCAGTGACACTCTGAACTGCTACCACATTGACTTAATTTGGCAGCTCTTTAGGATTGGGCCATCATTCCTATTTGGACTCTTAACTGGCCCTGTAATTGAACACTGCTGACAATATGCTGCAGTAAAAACAATGACTGCAGATGCTGGAAACCAAAGTCTAGATTAGAGTGGTGCTGGAAAAGCATAGCAGTTCAGGCAGCATCTGAGGAGCAGTAAAATCGACGTTTCGGGAAAAGCCCTTCATCAGGAATAAAGGCAGAGAGGCTGAAGGGTGGAGAGATAAGCTAGAGGAGGATGGAGGTGGTGAGAAAGTAGCATAGAGTACAATAGGTAAGTGGGGGAGGGGATGAAGGTGATAGGTCAGGGAGGAGGGTGGAGTGGATAGGTGGAAAAGAAGATAGGCAGGTAGGACAAGTCATGGGGACAGTGCTGAGCTGGAAGTTGGGAACTGGGGTGAGGTGGGGGAAGGGGAAATGAGGAAACTGTTGAAGTCCACATTGATGCCCTGGGGTTGAAGTGTTCCAAGGAGGAAGATGAGGCATTCTTCCTCCATGCGTCTGGTGGTGAGGGAGCAGCAGTGAAGGAGGCCCAGGACCTCCATGTCCTCAGTGGAGTGAGAGGGGGAGTTGTAATGTTGGGTCACAGGGTGGTGTGGTTGATTGGTGCGGGTGACAATACGCTGCCCCAGGTACTGTCATCCATTGTAGAGAGTTCACATCACACCTTTGCCTTCTAGGAAGAAAGCAAAGTAGGTGGTAACATTCATTCTGATTCTTGTTAATAAATCTGTGCTAGTTTAGATTTATTAACCGACTTTGCTCAATGATTGTTTCATTAATCAAAAGGTCAGAATTAGGGATGCTTGCTGTTGATTACAACTGTTCAGTACCGTGGGAAACTTTGGAGATTCTGATGCAATCCATGACTGCATGCTGCAAGATGTACAATATCCAGACTGATATGATGCAAGAAACAAGCACACCATTCAAATATACAGCAATGGCCATTTCCAACAAGAGAGAATTCAGTCAAGCTATCTGGAAGTTCAGTGGCATCATCATTGCTGAATGTCTTGTTACCAACACCCTGGCAGTTAACATTAACCAGACTGGGCAAAAGTGAGGACTGCAGATGCTGGAAATCAGAGTCTAGATCAGAGTGGTGCTGGAAAAGCACAACTGGGCAGGCAACATCCGAGGAGCAGGAAAATCGACTTTTCGGTCAAAAGCCCTTCATCAGGCATTGAAGGCCACTAACCAGACTGGATAAGCCATAAAAATGACGAATGATATCGATCATAACTCCACTGCACAATGTACACTTGTACAGCATGTTGATATGTGTGATTAAACAGAAATTGAAGTGCAACACTTTTACTGCTGGATCATGTTGGAGGGGATTGGCTGAAAAGTGGGTTTCACCATCTGAAAATCTTGTTGTTGTTATTCTATCTTTCCCAAGTCAGATTTATTTCCTGCACAGTTACCTTCACCTGCTTCAGCCATAAAGCATCTTTCCTTTGAGGAGTTTAGGTTTTAAATAGTGCTATCTATTTTTGATATTGGCCTTCTGGTGAAATATACAGTCTACCTGCACTATGCTTGGACACAAATCATTTACAATAGCAAGTAGCATGATGCCTTTTCAGTGATTGTGTGAATTGTGCAACATGATTCTCATGTCTGTTTCTGAGGGCAATTAAATTTATGCTTCTAGTTTTTCTAAAAGCAATTTATTATGTGCCTTGACTCAAAACTTCATGACCACAGTGACTGAGTAATGTGTAAGAATTTGCAGATCTGGCACCAGACCCATTTATAAACGTTACATTTCCCTGAAATTTAACTTCTTTGTATGGAACTGATTACTGCAGTTTCAAATATAGTTTCCGCTTCATAATGAAGAAAATGCTGTTAATGTAAGCATAATCATTTATGGAATAGTTTGTAGATAGCATAGCAATAGATGACCCCAGAAAATCTGTTTCACTAACATTCGTTTACTTACTCCTGAAGATTATTTGTAGTACAAGTGACATTATAAAGCATTGCATAATTTTCAATGTAAATTTTTGTTCTTATTTATTATTTTGACTTCTAACAATTTTCAATTTTTTTTCTTGAAGAATCCTCCCACCTCCACCACCCACTGTCTCTGTAACCACTACAATTTGTTCAATGCCTCTGTCATGAGAAACTGATTGAGAATGATGATGAGTAAAGTACAGAAGGGAGACAGAGGGTTTGGTGATGCGGTGCAATGAGAACAACTTCTATCTCATCTTCAGCAAAACTGAAGAACTGATCGTTGGCATTAGGAAGAAAGGAGAAGAACACACCCCCATCTACATAAACAGAACCGAGGTTGAGAGGGTGGAAAGTATCAAGTTCCTTGGAGTGACGATAACCGACAACCTGTCCTGGTATTCCTGTGTAGCTGCAATGGTCAAGAAGGCATAACAATGCCTCTTCTTCCTCTGGTGGCTCAGGAAATTCAGGTATTCCATAAGCACCCTCACCAACCTTTACAGATACACAATTGAAAGCATACTGTACAGATGCTTAACGTCTTGGTACAACAACTGCTCTGCCCAGAGTCGCAAGCAACTACAGATGGTGGTGTGCACAGACCAGACCATCACGGGAGACAACTTTCCATCCATGGGCCCCATTGACATGGCTCGCTGCCGCAGAAAGGCTGAAAACATCAAAGACCCTTTGCACACTGGCACACAGGAGCTGAAAAACTACGCCATGTTCTTCACAGCCTACAATTACCAATGAGGATGAGCACTTTGCCAAGACCTTCCTCACACCTCCACTGCTCACCTTTAAACAACCACTAAACCTCAAACAGATCATTGTTCGTATCAATCTACCCGGCTTTTAGGACAACTCCATACAACCCTGTCATGTGTAGGCACTGCAAGACGTGTCAGAGTATGGACATGGATACCACCATTACGCGTGGGGACACCTCCCATCATGTACGTGCAGGTACTCATGCGACTCAGCCAACGTTGTCTATCTCTTATGCTGCAAGCAAGGATGCCCTGAGGCATGGTACATTGGTGAAACTGAGCAGAGGCTACGGCAACGGATGAATGGGCCCCGCACAGCAATCAGGTGTGTTCCCTCCCAGTTGGAGAACACTTCAGTGGTCACGGGTATTCGACCAGACCTTCGGGTGACCATTCTCCAAGGCAGACTTCGGGACAGGCAGCAGCGAAAAGTGGCTGATAGCTAAGTTTGGTACCCATAGGGAGGGCCTCAACCGGGACCTTGGGTTCATGTCAAACTACAGGTGACCACCATTGCACTATACACACACACAGATGCTCCTACACACACTCCTACACACACACACACACACACACACACACACACACTCATACACACTCTTAAAGACAGACACACGCCCACACTCACACATGCACCCTCTCACAGACTTAGACCCCTTTACACTCACACACACATATACACTGTCTCTCACAGACACTCAAAACTCCCCCCCCCCAGATACACACACACACCTCCTACACACATACACATTCCCACACTCAGACATGCACCCTCTCACAGACTTAGACCCCTTCACACTCTCTCTCACACACACACACATATATACTCTGTCACAGACACACACACACACTTGCACACACAAAAACCCACATGCGCACGTACACATTTATGTTTGTGGCAAGTGGTGATCCCCACGCAGAGTAGGACTGGCGATGGTGTCCACTTCCATTGGAATACCCTGCAACTCATTGCTCCACTTGCCACATTTTCCAGTGATAAAGCCAGTTGTAGGTTTGTTTGAAGTCCAGTTGGGCTTCAGCTAGTAAGCACTTTTGCCTGGCCACATCGTTAATCCCACAAACCAAATAGTTTTTCAGCATCTCATTAATGGTTAAACCAAAGTCACATGTTTCTGCCAGTCATCTTAACCTATTCAAAAATCCCAAAGGTTTTAATATCTGGTGGCTCAGAGTTAGGCTCCTAATAACCAAAAAAAGCAATGGGTCCACAATCTGTCAGGGGAATTACTTGTTACTGTTCATTTGCTCCAGTCATTTGCTGAGAGAAAATAACACATTTTTCCCACATAATGGACCCAGTCTTCAATGACAGAAACAAATAAGCCAAACTTCTCAAATAGTGGCATGATGCCAGGAATGCTCAACCCAACTCTGTTCCAAACAAATGACTGTTCCAAACAAATCACTGTTCCAAACAAATTTCTTCAAGAGAGAGCTTTCCTCTCTGCCACTGAAATAATCCACTGAGGTCAGTATCCCATCACCAATTCATCCTTTATTTACACGTGAAGAGACCTTGACACTGATCCAGCTCCCTCAGACCCAGTTCTCAGAGACAACAGGGTGTCTGACACACCTCTACTAATCTGTCAGCCAGATTAACAGCCCCAATCAGGGAACTCATTGAGGTCCACCTGGCTGACCTCATTACAATTAGGACCAGTTCAGTTTAGGAAGTCTGGTCAGTTTAGACGGGTTGGGCCGAAGGGCCCATTTCCAAGCTGTATAATGCTATGTTTCTATCATAGCACTGATGAAAGGTTGGTCTGACAACACCTTGGGTACACCTATTGGTGGAAGACCTTATTGGTTATTCAGAGATGAACTGATAGCCCACGATGATAAATTGTACAAAGTAAATGGGCTTATTATCCTTAAAGAATGGAAGGAAAGATGCTAAAACATATTTATGCAAGAATTGAGTCATGTCTAAAGAAGAATGTGGTCTCCAGGCCAAGCTCTATTTTTTATTTGCTTGCGTTTTATGGGTACCACTGACTGGGCAGCATTTATTGCCTATCCTTACTTTCCCTTGAGAAGGAGGTGGGGAGCTGTCTTCTTACACAACTGCAGTCCATGTGTGGTAGGCTGACCCACAATGCCATTAGGAAGGTATTTCCCGGATTTTGACACAGTCGTTCCGCAAGGACCACTCCCTTCGTGACTCCCTTGTCAGACGTTCCGCAAGGACCACTCCCTTCGTGACTCCCTTGTCAGACGTTCCGCAAGGACCACTCCCTTCGTGACTCCCTTGTCAGACGTTCCGCAAGGACCACTCCCTTCGTGACTCCCTTGTCAGACGTTCCGCAAGGACCACTCCCTTCGTGACTCCCTTGTCAGACGTTCCGCAAGGACCACTCCCTTCGTGACTCCCTTGTCAGACGTTCCGCAAGGACCACTCCCTTCGTGACTCCCTTGTCAGACGTTCCGCAAGGACCACTCCCTTCGTGACTCCCTTGTCAGACGTTCCGCAAGGACCACTCCCTTCGTGACTCCCTTGTCAGACGTTCCGCAAGGACCACTCCCTTCGTGACTCCCTTGTCAGACGTTCCGCAAGGACCACTCCCTTCGTGACTCCCTTGTCAGACGTTCCGCAAGGACCACTCCCTTCGTGACTCCCTTGTCAGATCCACACCCCCCACCAACCCAACCTCCACCCCCGGCACCTTCCCCTGCAACCGCAGGAAATGTAAAACTTGCGCCCACACCTCCACACTCACTTCCCTCCAAGGCCCCAAGGGATCCTTCCATATCCGCCACAAGTTCACCTGTACCTCCACACACATCATCTATTGCATCCGCTGCACCCGATGTGGCCTCCTCTATATTGGTGAGACAGGCCGCTTACTTGCGGAACGCTTCAGAGAACACCTCTGGGCCGCCCGAACCAACCAACCCAATCACCCCGTGGCTCAACACTTTAACTCCCCCTCCCACTCCACCGAGGACATGCAGGTCCTTGGACTCCTCCACCGGCAGAACACAACTACACGACGGCTGGAGGAGGAGCGCCTCATCTTCCGCCTGGGAACCCTCCAACCACAAGGTATGAATTCAGATTTCTCCAGCTTCCTCATTTCCCCTCCCCCCACCTTGTCTCAGTCGGTTCCCTCAACTCAGCACCGCCCTCCTAACCTGCAATCCTCTTCCTGACCTCTCCGCCCCCACCCCACTCCGGCCTATCACCCTCACCTTGACCTCCTTCCACCTATCCCACCTCCATCGCCCCTCCCCCTAGTCCCTCCTCCCTACCTTTTATCTCAGCCGGCTTGGCTCTCTCTCTCTTATTCCTGATGAAGGGCTTATGCTCGAAACGTCGAATTCTCTATTCCTGAGATGCTGCCTAACCTGCTGTGCTTTGACCAGCAACACATTTGCAGCTGTGATCTCCAGCATCTGCAGACCTCATTTTTTACTTACAGTGACACTGAAGGTATAGTGGCATATTTCCAAGTCAGTATGGTGAAAGGTTTGGAGGGGAAGTTGCAGATCCCATGTATCTGCTGCCCTTGTTCTTTTGGATCGAACTGGTTGTGGGTTTGGAAGGTGCTGTCTAAATTCTTTGGTGAATTTCTGCAGTGCAGCTAATAAATGATGCACCCTGCAGCAGTGGGATGGAATGGTAACTTCTGCATGTGGTGCCAATGAATCTATTTTGACTTAGATGGTGTCAAGCTTCTTGAGAATTGTTGGAGCTGCTCCCATCCAGGCAAATGTGGACTATTCCAGCTCATTCTTGTCTTATGCCTTATAGATGGTGGACAAGCTTGGGGGAGTCAGGAGGTGAGTTGCTCGCAACAGTATTCTCAGCCTCTGACCTGCTCTTGCAGCCAGTGCATTTCTGTGGCAATTGGAATTTCTGATTTATGGTAATCCCCAGGATGTTGATAATGGGGATTCAGTGATGGTAACACCATGGGATATCAAAGAGTGCTGGTTGGATTATATTTTATGGGAAATAGTCATTGCCTGGCATTTGTGTGGCACCAATGTTACTTGCCACTTGTCAGCTCAAGCCTGGATATTGTCCAGAACGTATGTCATGAGGACACAGAATGGTTCAGTGTCTGAGTAGTCACAGATGGTGCTGAATATTGTGCAATCATTGGCGAACATCTCCACTTCTAACGTTATGATGGAGGGAAGGTCATTGATGATGCAGCGAAAGATTATTCCACCCATGATACTCTCCTGAGGAACTCCTGCAGAGATTGTCCTGAAGCTGAGATGGCTGACCTCCAATAACCACAATCATCATCCGATGTGCCAGCTATGACTCCAACAAGCAGAGAGTTTCCCCCAATTCCCATGGGTTCCAATTTTGCCAGGACACCTTGATGTCACACCCGGTTGAATGTGGCCATGATGTCAAGGGCTGTCACTCATATCTCATCTTTGTAATTCAGCTTTTTTGTCCGTGTTTGAATCAAGGCTGTTATGAGGTCAGGAGCTGAGTGGCTTTAGTAGAACCCAAACTGGCTGTCAGTGAGCAGGTAAATAACAAAATCAAGAATCACATCAACCAGTGCAGTGCCTGTAACAAGTACTAAGCTTGGCAACTAGAGAGCTGCTGTTTACACATGACATCTCAGGTAGACCATGGAACATGCTGGGAGTGAAAGTGTTGACACTTGCAGGGACTGATAAGTTGTCACGATTGACTACTATTCTGAAAATTATTTATTAGCTAAATTTGTGATTGTCATGGAATTGTGCTGTGCAAATGGCTGATAATATGACGTGAAAGTGGTGATCAGCAAAATCAAGCTAAAATTAAGGTTAACTTTTATTAAAATCAAGAGTCACACCTCTTTCCAGGGTGATGTAGGCAAGTCTTGATGAGTTAATTGATCAAATCTACATGGAAAAAATTATGTAAACGCCCTTAAGCTTAAAAAAATTTCAATAAGTCGCCAATATCAGGAAGGCTCATTGTGTTGCATTGTAAGTCAAACTAGCATAAACAAAAGTCTATTAATGTTGTATAAAACCAATTTACTCTTATGCCAAGCCACAAACCTGTTTTAAGAGAAATGAGTAAGGCTACAGAAATCCTTACCAGTCCCTGGCTCTGTGAAGCAGCCGTATTAATCATTGATCCACCATGCCACCCTTACATGTGTTAAAAAATATATAAACACAAATTTTGCATGACTATAATCCCAACTGAGCTGACAATGCATCAACTGCCACAATCCTGGGAGCTCATGATCATAATGCACTGGGAACTCTGAGGATATTAAAATCTTTTGTGTTCTCAGTCCAGCTCCATGTCTGGTCTTGCCTAGGGAGTTGCCTTAAAGCTTCCTTTGTAAAAAGCTAGGTGCAGGAAAAATCTACCCATGGGTTTGACCATTCCCATGAACACCTGTGCATTCCCTAATGATGGGATCTCCCTTCTCTTATTTTTTTGTGGCTCATTACTTCCACAAACTTTGTTATAGGTTTATAGAATTTGACTTTCTCATTTAGTGTAAAATCTACATGTTATACAGCATGGAATGCCTCCTTTGATCACGTTCTTTTTTCAATCAATGATAGATATCATTAATCATTAATATCAATATCATTAATATGATAAATGACTTCCAATCATGACCTGTTCAGTTTGGACTTTTTGGGCTGAAAGGCCTGTTTCAAGGTGTATGACTCTATGTCTCTATCACAGCACTGATGAAAGGATGGTCTGACAACATCTTGGATATACCTGTTGGTGGAAGACTTTATTGGTTATTCAGAAATGAATTGCCAGCCCAGAATGGTAAACTGTACAAAGGAATAGACTTATTATCCTTAAGGGATTGAAAGGAAAGATGCTAAAACATACCTATGCAAGAATTGAGTCATGTCTAAAGAAGAAATGTGTTCTCCTGGCCAAGCATTTTAAAAAAAAAATTGCTGTGGGATGTCGGTGTCACCGGCTGGCCAGCATTGATTGCCTATCCCTACTTTCCCTTGAGAAGGGGGTGGTGAGCTGTCTTCTTAAACAGCTGCAGTCCATGTGCTGTAGATTGACCCACAATGCCATTAGGAAGATATTTCCCAGAGTTTGATCCAGTGACAATGAAGGTAAAGTGATATATTTCCAAGTCAGTCTGGTGAAAGGTTTGGAGGGGAAGTTGCAGTGAGGATATGGGCCTCTGGGAGGTAGGACAAAATGGCTGAAGGACCTGAATAAAATAGCTTCTGCATTGCTAAATTAGGTTAGACAAAATGATTCACTTTGTAATCTCTAAAGCTATATAAATAACTAACCACTAAAACCACCAGCATGAAGAAGTAGATAGATAAGATGCAGAAATACTAACCACACTCTGCAAACTACGAGTCTTTGTAAAGGGAAGTGCTAGCCGCACTCTGAAAGCTGCAATGATGACCTAATCATTGTGACTTAATTTGTTTATAAATCAAAATCATTGGTTCAAGCGACTATCAATGAAGTGATATCCTGTATTAATTGGTTGTTACTATGCGATCATGTTCCATGTCTGACTATGAACAATGTATATAAACCTGATGCAAACTGTAAAGTTGTTGGATTCTTTTGATTGCCAAGAAGTTTTCATACTTCTGGGTGAATCAGAGTCTGCCAACCCAGCGCTGTAACATACAATTAATGATTGCTTGTATGTTTGACAAGGAGTCGTTTACTGGTGTGTTTAATGACAGATCGCGGAACTGAGAAACCCCACCCCAAGGATTGAGAAGTCTTCATTTGGTGCCATGACTCGACTCAGTATGGACAGACCATTGACCTTGAGTCCTCCGCGATTAGGTATTGAGGAATCAGCCATCCCAAACGTGAGTATTTCCTCCTCCATTTGGTTTTCCTCCCACTTATTTTGGGGCGGACTCGACTCTTCACTGATTTTCGTCTTGATCCAAACTGACAAATTATCGATCACAGAAATCTACACCTATAAAAGTTTCAATACAGATTTCTGATTAACAGTTAAAAAAAACGAAAGGCTTAAAGATTATAAGTTTAGAATTATACGTGGTGTCGACATTGAGACACAAAAAGGTAGCAGGAGGGATAGTACAGAATTGGAAAGTGGTTATTCTCTCGGAGGGTCTGCAGTAGGGATCCTGATGAATGGATTGGGATTGGGGACTGAGGATAGGTCAAGTAAGTCATCTACTGATAGAGAGGAATAAGATACTACTAACTCAGGGGTGAAGAGTGACCTGTGGACCTGTATAAATAAGTTGTTTGTGAATTGAGGAGTTTCCTCTATCAGGCTTCTCTTTTGTCAAGCAGGCCCATCCTGAAAAACGTAATGGTGCTCCTGGGCCTCCTTAAAACATTTACCAAAGGGACGGGTTGATCATTTCTATCTTCACTGGGCTTATGTTTGCAGGTAAAATCAAAAAGACAGGTTTGGTACTGATATGGTAATTTCTACTGTCCAGATGGACCATATGGTCACTCTGATGTAAAAGTCCATTGCAATAATCAACCTTAGTCATGCTCCACATGTTAAAGGCATCTGGTCCGGTGCACTAGATGGTATCTCCTCGGTATAGGTGGTAGATAATCTTGGATCATTCCGGATCACATCGATTCTTAGTGACTTTCCCCTTCAGGATGTCGTAAGTGATCAAACAGGTCAATAAGTAGGTGATCTCCCACATGTCTCCCCTCTTAGTTCAAGTGTCTGTAATAAGAATACCGTTAAAACAACAGTAAAAATCAAAATCCCAAATGGACAGGATCTCGGTTCCCTAGGATTCCAGTATTATATCCTTCTCTCCCCCCTTTTGATTGGCGCGGTCAAGTAATTTACAATGGTGCAGGTGTACATAAGCTGAGCGACCAGTGATTTTGACTGTCATAGGGGTGGTAGGTAAACCTGGAAGGAGCCATCCTAATGAGGTTGGAGACCTTTGTGAGTCCAGTTCTTGACAAGTAGGAGAAAGTGAGGACTGCAGATGCTGGAGATCAGAGATGAAAAATGTGCTGCTGGAAAAGTGCAGCAGGTCAGGCAGCATCCAAGGAGCAGGAGAATCGACGTTTCAGGCATAAGCCCTTCTTCAGGAATCCTGAAGAAGGGCTTGTGCACGAAACATCAATTCTCCTGCTCCTTGGATGCTGCCTGACCTGCTGAGCTTTTCCAGCAACACATTTTTCAGTTATTGACAAGTACCAATGAACGTGGCTCCACCGTGACGAGGCTGAAAGGGAGGAGACATCGCTGTAGGTTACATGCATCTGGGAGTAAAAGGCAAGCACAATGTTCCTTAGAGCAAGAACATAACCAATCATTTCTTCCACCATGTGGTGGAAGTAGACTGAGGACGGAGTTGAATCGTTTCAAGGAGTATGGAACGGGTGACAGTCGAGAATCTCAGCTGGAGACTGGCGTGTCTCCCGCAGGCGTGGATTGTGGTCAAAGAATAAGGTCAAAGACAGCAGCATTATCCAAGAGAGGACAGTCTCAGCCATTAGTTTGGCAAGTTTAGTCTTAAGAGTCAGGTTAAGACGTTCAACAAGGCTGGTAGCCTGAGGACGGTAAGCACAATACAGTTGCAGATGAATAGAAAACTGGGAACAGAGTTCTTCATTAATATAACCCACAAAGCGCAGCCCATTTTGTCAGCTCATGCACACAGGTATACCGAAGCAGGAAATAATTTCCTTAAGCAAAACCTTTACTACAGTCTCCGTAGTAACATGAGCAGTAGGGTAAGCTTCAATCCACTTAGAAAAGACATCAACAATAACCAAAACATATTTATAACATTGGCATTTACTCAACTCAATGTAGTCCAGTTGGAATATCTCAAAAGGGCTGCCAGGCGAAGGGTATATTCCTCTTCTCACAGGGATCGCCCCTTGCTAGGGTTATACTCCTGATAGATCGAGCAATAGTCACTAACCCTCTGAGCCAACAAAGGTGTTCAGACGTAAGTCACTGACCGCTCTGGCGGCTTCCTTTCTGTCAGAAGTTGTTTACTTGCACCTCTGCATCTTTCTCAGCAATTTGTCACTGAAACTGCTGTACAGTATAACGCTGTCACTGCGGACTTCAGTTCAAAATCCAACAAGTACCAAGATAAAAAACTGTAACTGACAGTGAATGATGGTTTAAAATTTCCAAAGATGATTTGAAGAAATTCTGGGTCACTCAACACTGGAATTTGGAATAGTAGTCTTGCACTATAGAGAGATTGGATGAGTTTGGAAGCTTTGGGAGGACAGAATAGAATGTTACAAAATAAAAAGGGAAAAGGAAGATAGATCAAGATGTTCTCATTTACAAATGGGAACAGAATGGGAACAGCCATTTTGCCCACTTCTTATGGTGTTCAAAAGATGCCTCTTGCAAAATATCTGCCCTTTACTCCTGTGGACCTGACCGGAATCACTTCTCAAACATTTCAATGACCTATTTTAACAAACCCTGCCTCATATACACCAAACCAGGCTATTATTTCTTCATCCAAGATAAAGCTACCAATTTCCTTATCCTTGATAGTAAAGATGTTCTCCATAAGTTTGCTATTGGACCCCTTGTTCCCAGAACAGTACCTTGTCCTGACAAGTGGACAAGTCAATGGAACCTTCATCTGAAGAGGACACAGCTGTCGGTCTCAGCTGCCTTTTGCTCCAAGTAGAAGGATCCCAAGGGACTGGGGAACAATTCAGGACACTTGAAAGACTGGGAAATTCTGAGTACCCTGAGTTTGGGAGGGTCAACAGGGATAATAAGTCAAAAGAACTGCAATTATCTCACCTGTGGCCTGACTATTCTAGGAAATAAGACCAAAGAGACTCTGGAGCTGATCAAACTGGGATTATCAGATCTGCGTCTTTACTCTATGCAGAATAGGTACACCTTAGACTATAGCTGAAAATGTGTTACTGGTTAAAGCACAGCAGGTTAGGCAGCATCCAAGGAACAGGAAATTCGACGTTTCGGGCCAGAGCCCTTCATCAGGAATGCCATTCCTGATGAAGGGCTCTGGCCCAAAACGTCGAATTTCCTGTTCCTTGGATGCTGCCTAACCTGCTGTGCTTTAACCAACAACACATTTTCAGCTCTGATCTCCAGCATCTGCAGACCTCATTTTTTATACCTTAGACTATATCCTAGCCTGAGAAGGTGGAGTCTGTACAATTGTCCAAGACAAATGCATTATGGACTATATTACTAAGATACAAAATAAGATTCAGATGTTCCTTGACAGAATGATTGAAGGGACCAGTTGGGGAAACTGGGGATCAGGCTCTTGGTACAATTGGCTTTTCAATTTAGCGATGTGTATCAGAATCATTCTCCTCTGTCTGTTTGTGGTATTGCTATTGTTGTGTTTAATTGCTAAACCTAAGAACACCCCTAATGATATAGACTCATTCCAGAAGATGCTTCTTTTGCAATCCAATGGCTCACCCTCATGTGTTAATGGCGATGATAAAGTGACCAGGTGAGCAACGAGGATGGTGGTGCTGCTCAAGAGGATGTTGATGGCTGGAATGTCTTGAAGGGCATTCGTTTGGATTGGCCTTCCCTTTTCGTGATCACAGAGCGATCAAAGGAGGGGGATTGAGGATATGGGCCTTTGGGAGGTAGGACAAAATGGCTGAAGGAGCTGCACAAAATGGCTTCTGAATTGCTAAATTAGATTAGACAAAATGGTTCACTGTGTCATCTCTAAAGCTGTATAAATAAATAACCACTAAAACCACTATCATGAAGAAATAGATGGATAAAAAGCAGAAAAACTAACCTGCAAGCTACAAGTCTTTGTAAAGGGAAATATGAACCACACTCTGTAAGCTGCGAGCCTTTGTAAAGGAAAGTGCTAGCCGCACTCTAAAAGCTGCAAGTCTTTGTAAAGATGACCTAATCATTATGACTTAACTTGTTTATAAATCAAAATCATTGGTTCAAGCGACTATCAATGAAGTGATATCATATGTTGATTGGTTGTCACTATGCGATCATGTTCCATGTCTGACTATGAACAATGTATATAAACCTGATGCAAACTCTGTAAAGTTGTTGGATTCTTTTGATTGCCAAGAAGTTTTCATACTTCTGGGTGAATCAGAATCTGCCAACCCAGCGCAGTAACATACAATAACTGATTGCTTGTATGTTTGACAAGGAGTCGTTTACAGGTGTGTTTAATGACCAATTGCGGAACCGAGAGACCAATCCCCGGGGATTCAGATCTTCAATGAAAATGAACCTTCCAGCTCAGCGAGCAAATCTACATCCTGAACCTCAACTTGAGCTACAAATCTTCTCACAAACTCAAATCACAGACCTGTTGACCTAATGTCTATGGTGGGGAATGTGTTGGAGGCCATAATCGAGGATAGGGTAACTGAACACCTCACAAATTTTCAGTTAATCAGGGAGAGCCAGCATGGATTTGTGACACAGCGGTTATGTCTGACAAACATCTTTGAATTTTTCTGAAGAGACCACTTAGGTCGTGGACAGGGGAATGTCTGAGTGTTGTTTATCCAGAAATGCCTTCTGGAAATCCATGTAAAGTCCCACAAAAGAGACTGTTAACTAAGGTAGAAGCCCATGGAATTGAGGGCAAATTACTGACATGGCTGGCAATTTGTTTGAGTGACGGGCAACAGAAAGTAGGGATAATAGGTAGATACTGAAATTGGCAGGACAGACTAGTATTATCCCATAAGGATGTGTGATAGGGGCTTAATTATTTGTGCTTTATTAACAACTTGGAAATTGGCATAGTAAGTCACATATCCAAATTTGTTAATGTCACAAAGTTAGGCAGAAGTGCAGACAGTGTAGATGATCGTATAAAATTACAAAGGGACATTGATAGACAAGGTGAATGGGCAAAACTATGGCAGATAGATTTCAATATGAGCACGCGAAAGGTTATTTTGGACAGAAGAAAGGATAGATCAGAGTACTTTGTAGATGATATGATACAGTGGAAGTCCAAACAGAATGGGGGTGTTTACAATCATAGATCTTTAAAATACCACAAAGAGGTGCAGAAAATAATCAAGGTGGCCAGTAGAATGCTGGCCTTGAAACCGAGAGGACTGGAGTTTAAGAACGTAGAACTTATATGGCAGCTTTACAAAACCCTGCTTAGACCCCACTTGGAGTACAGTCAGTTCTGCTATAATGCTTGTTTTTCAAGCTATAACGTGATTGAAAAATTTAGACCATTTATAGAACACAAACTTTCCTTACCTGTATTGGTTATAACATGATTCTGGCCCCCATTAGTTTGAAAGATGCTGCTATTAAGTAATTTTCTAATAACGCAGGTCATATGGGAATGGAACGATTGTGTTATATCAGAACCAACTGTACGGTAAATAATCTGGGCACCACACCTGAGGAAGGATAAACTGGCCTTTGAGAGAGTATAAAGTAGTTTTACAAGACTGATACCTGGACTTCAGAGGTTAAGTTATGAGGAGAGATTATACAAATTTAAGTCTGTTTTCTCCAGAATTTAGAAGGTTAAGGGATGAACTGATCAAGCTCTTAAAAATAATAACAAGAAAGAATAGGTTGGAAAAAGATAAACTATTTCCACTGGTTGGAGATTCTAGAACTGCTGGGCATAGTCTAAAATGTAGGACCAGATCATTCAGGAGAGATCTTAGGAAGCATTTGTATACACACATGATAGCAGTTTGCAACTCTCTTCCAAAACAGCAGTCGATACTAGATCAGTTGGTAATTTTAAAATCTGAAATGGATAATTTTTTGTTAAGCATTAAGCGGTATTGGTCAAAAGCAGGTACATGGAGTTAGGCCACAGATCTACCAGGATGTTATTGAGCGTGAGAACAGGCTTGAGGCGCTGAATGACTTACTCCTGTCCCTATGTTCTGGAGACTTAAGACTGTATGAACCTCCTATGTTATAGCATATTAATTTTATGTTAAACCTAGCCACCGTTCCACGTCTTAAGAGCTCTTAAGACACTCCCTCTGTGACCAGGTTTTGGTCCCAATACAGTTTGGTGTTATATTTTGGTAGGTGACTTCTGTGAATCCTCTTAGGGGAATTTCCTACCTTAATAATGCTATATAAATGCAAGTTGTTGTTGATGCACTTCAATGTCAACACTTTATTTGTTCTTTGTTCTTTTCACTGAATTGGACCCAGTCATGGGTGGACAGACTGCTGAGTAATCTCTCAATACAAACATTTCTAATTTGAATCACAACTTGTACTGGACAGGTTTTATGCATTATATGCCATAATCCATTTTGTTAAAATCAGTTTATAATCATTGTTTCTGTCTTTGTCTTTCAGAATAATGAATTTGTTGAATTGAAAACCTTGGAACCCCAGTTCTGTTCTTATCTTGGCTTGGTATCAGACGGATTGTATTGAAAAACCTCTTTGTAGAGCCTTCAGAAAACTGGGAACTTGTGTTGGTCAGAATCCTTGGTGGTTCTTGTTGATTCCTCTGTTTGTTTCTGGAGGATTAGGGGCAGGATTTTGTTTCTTTGCTCAAAATGAAAGCAATAACATAGAGGATCAATTCACACCCATTAATGGGCCAGCAAAGTCAGTGAGAGAATTTATTAAAGAGCATTTTCCAACCAATGATTCTCAATTTTTCTCCAGACAGAGAATTTATACAGAGGGGACATTTGCTTCTTTGATTGCTGTTTCAAAAGATGGCAATATTCTGTCAAAAGTAGCATTTGAAGAGATTCTGTTTCTTGATAAGAAAATCAAAGACTTTCAAATTATTGATAATGGCACAGCCTACAATTATTATAACCTTTGTACAAAATAACAGACACTTGTTTCTCAAATGCACTCTTACATTTGTTACACTATGATCCTCTCCTGGTTGAGAGTACAAATATTTCTTACCCAATAGCAAATCATGCTTTTATTGCTAGTACAGTGGGTGGTGTTGAATTAGATGGAAGTGGAACTATTATAACAATGGCAAAAGCTTTAAAGTTACGTCATCCATTAAAAGAAGATGATGAAGCATATAAGAGTCTCAGTTTGCTGTGGATTGAAAAGTTTCTTAGTGAATTCCCAATGGACCTTACATATTCACTTCATATTGAGGTAAGGATTTAACGTACGCAGGTTATCACTTGGAGAATTCCCACTCTTGTCTGAGTAGAATTTGACCTTGCAGCATGATCAGAATAGATGTCAAGGCCTGGATGGCCAATCCATAATTCATGTGATAATAGCCAGATTTATGAAAGATCAGTTCTTATTTCAGTTGTATCTGCAAGTTCCTATTGCTAGGGAAACATATGATGCTTTTTTATGATGTCTTTGTAAGCTATAGTGCCTTACACTTTTAAGGGATACATCAAAGCACTGCATATGCTGTATTATTGCAGTACCATCTTTGTTGTGTTAGTAAATAGCATACTTGACAAAGTAATCCACCATGCAAAACAATTTCTCAAATCATGAGAGACATGGGTAGGGTAAATAGACAAGATCTTTTCCCTGGCATTCGGGTATCTAGAGGGCATAGGTTTAGGGTGAGGGGAATCATTTTAAAGAGTCCTGGGGGCAACCTTTTCCTGCCAAGGGTGCTGCGTGTATGGAATGAGCTGCTAGAAGAAAGTGAGAACTGCAGATGCTGGAGACCAGAGTTGAAAAATGTGATGCTGGTAAAACACAGCAGGCCAGGCCGCATCCGCGGAGCAGGAGAATCGACGTTTCATGTCCTGAAGAAGGGCTTATGCCCGAAACATCGATTCTTCTGCTCCTCAGATGCTGCCTGGCCTGCTGTGTTTTTCTAGTATCACATTTTTCAACACAGAGCTGCTAGAGGAAGAGATGGAGGCTGGTAGAATTATAACATTTAGAAGGCATCTGGATGGGTATATTAATAGGAAGGATTTAGAGGGATATGGGCCAAGTGCTGGCAAATAGGATTAGATTGGTCAGTATAGATGAATTGGACTGAGACTCTATGACTCTTAGATTCACTGCACGTGGTCAGTCAACCCAAACTGTTTGTATGACAAACCTGTCACCCAAGGAATTAGTCTAGCACACCTTCACCACATTATTTCTGCCAATTGTATTTTCCTTCAGTAAGGAAACTAAAACTGCATGCAGTACATTAGGTGTGGTCTCACCAAGGCCCTATGCAGCTGCAGTGAGACTTCATTGCTCTTGTACTCAAACCCTCTTGCAATGAAGGCCACTGTAACATTTGCTTTCCTAACTGCTTGTGGGGTATCTGCATGCTTGCTTTCAATCAGTGATGTGCAAGGTCGCCCATGTCCCTTTGTGCATCAAAATCTACCACTTATATCGTATGTTTTCATTTTGTTTTTCCAACCAACATAGACAACTTCAAGTGTTTGCCCTCTCACTCAATATGACTGAATCATTTTGTAGCCTCTTCACTTTCTCCTCACCATTCTTGTTTCATCTTATTTCTGTGTAGTCAGCAAACCTGGACATGCTACATTTGATTCCCTCATCCAAATTATTGGTTCAGAAGATATGGTGAATTGCTGGGCCCCATGCAGTGAACCTGTGTGACTTCACTAACTGACACATTCTGCTCTGAAAAACACCCACTTATTGCTACTTTCTGTTTCCCGTTTGCTAACCAACTCTTAATCCGTGCCAGTATGTTAACCCCAACTGGGTGTGCTTTAGTTTTGTGTACAAACCTTAAATGTCAGTCCTCAAAGTTTTCTGAATATCCAAATGCATCACAAATTAGTCCTCGATCATCTATCCTATTAGTTTTGTCCTGTAAAAAACCCAGCTCCATTCATTGTTGAACATGATTTTCCAATCATCCATTGATGTTGAATTCATAGCGTCACAGAATTGTGGTGCAGAAGGAAGCCATTCAACTCCTCATGTCAGCATTAGCTTGAAGTATTTTAACTTTGTGCTGCTCTCATGCCTTTTCCCCAAATCTCTGCACACTGTATTTAGTTAAACAGAAAACAATTCCCTCAACTGAACTGTTGCTCCCGATGCGGTCTCCTCTACGTTGGGGAGACTGGGCGCCTCCTAGCAGAGCGCTTTAGGGAACATCTCCGGGACACTCGCACCAATCAACCACACCGCCCGTGGCCCAACATTTCAACTCCCCCTCCCACTCTGCCGAGGACATGGAGGGCTTCCTTCACTGCCGCTCCCTCGCCACCAGATGCCTGGAGGAAGAACACCTCATCTTCCACCTCAGAACACTTCAACCCCAGGGCATCAATGTGGACTTCACCAATGTGGACTTTCCTCATTTCCCCTTCCCCCACCTCATCCTAGTTTCAAACTTCCAGTTCAGCACAGACTTGTCCAGACTTGTCCAACCTGCCCAGCTCCTTTTCCACCTATCTACTCCACCCTCTCCTCCCTGACCTATCACCTTCATCTCCTCACCCATTGTACTCTATGCTACTCTCTCCCCACCCCCACCTCCCTCTAGCTTATCTCTCCATGCTTCCAGCTCACTGCCTTTATTCCTGATGAAGGGCTTTTGCCCGAAACATCGATTTCGCTATTCTAAAAAGATGTCAATAGGTATAAAGGAGAAGAATACATTCATTGGAAATTTACTTAAATTTTTTAAGTGTGTCGCTTCATTTCAACAAGATATCGAGCTGTCGGAAGATAATATGAGAATTAAGAAACTTGACAAATCAGTGTAGAATCCCTTTACTTGTGTATCATCCAGCATTCACCTATTTTGATCAATTTCTTGTGATAGTGACCAATACAGTCCAGAATGTAATTATAGCAGCTATTGCTATGTTGATCATTTCTTTACTATTAGTACCTAATCCAGTTTGTTCTTTATGGGTAACATTTGCTATTGCATCTGTTTTAGTGGGTGTGGCTTGTTTTATGGCTTTCTGGGGTGTCAACTTGGATTCCATATCTATGATTAATCTGGTCATTTGTATTGGATTTTCTATGGATTTTACAGCTCATATTACATATGCATTTGCTTCAAATGATAAAGCAAATGCCAGTGAGCGAGCCATTGATGTGCTATACAGCCTTGGCTATCCCATTCTACAGGGGGCTCTTTCAACTCTTCTGGGTGTTGCAGTGTTGTCTATTGCAGGTAGTTACATATTTAGAACATTTTTTAAGATCACGTTTCTGTTAATTTTTTGGTGCTGTTCATGGTATTATATTTATGCCAGTGTTTTTGACATTTTTACAAGCTTGTGGCAAACAGAATAATGGTGCCTCAAATGGACAAAGTAGTAATGCCCACAGCTACCGGCATGTTCATCATAGCAAAGTAAATGGAGATGCTTCTTGTGAACTGACAGAAAAATAATAACAGTTGCTGTTATATGAGATTAAAGAGATCTGTAGCAACTTTATTAACTTGCTCATTTCTTAACAGTGATCCCAGGGCTTAAAGGATAAACTTCGTTAGAAGTACAAGAATAACTTTTTCCCCAATAAAATTTTATAACTTGCATAAATTGAGTTATCGAAGAATTAAATAAATGACCTACTCAAATGTTTTTATACCAAAGAAAATTACCATTGGTCCAACTTGTTCTGCATAGCCATGCACCATCCAATATAAGCATCTTTCTTCCACTCCCATCAATTTGAAATCAAAAGCAATAACATCCCCTATTACACTTTGATGTTTCCTAAGGACCTCAATACAATGGAGCTCTTCAATTTCCACAGGATTAGTTTCCTCTTACAGACCTGAAAAGCAATAATTCCTTAATACTTAAAAGAATATTTCTTGATTGATAATATTTTCAATGCTTTCATCTTAAAATTTCCTCTTTGTCAATTCTTTCAATTAGCCGTTCACTTTGGTTCCTTAGTCAAATGTTTGTCTTCCAGGACTTTGAAATAAATATAAATATTGTTATAGTGAACATAATATATAATGCTCTCAAATCAAAAGGTTATTCATAGTAAAGCAAATATGAATTATAACAAACTGTGTCTCCACCACTGTTGTTATCAAGCTGGTTGTGACATCCAGCACTGGATGAGTAGAAATTACCTGTAATTGACTATTTGGAAAATTACAATGATTGTTTTCAGTCATCCTTCCAACTCAGTTCTCTCAGACTTGACTCTATCTCTTAGTTCCAGTCTTGACTCTAAACCAATTTGTTTGCAAACTTGCCATCATATTCAAACCCACAAAGGGTTTGGATCATATATTCAAGCCCTCAACAAGGCTGCCATTTTCCATGTCCATAACTTTGTCCAACTTTGCATCTACCACTGAAACCCACATTTTATGATAGGGTCCCCACAGTGTGAAAAATTGGCCTAATAAGTCCACACCAACCCTCCGAACAGTATTCCACTCACACCTATTCTACTACCTAACATTTCTCCTGACTAATGCACCTGCCCTAGACATCTCTGAACACTATAGGCACTTAAGCATGGCCATGTTAACCCAGCCTGCACATTTTTAGGCTGTCGGACGAAACTGGAGCACCTGGAAGAAACCCAAGCAGACATGCATAGAATGTGCAAAGTCCTCACAGACAGTTGCCCGAGGCTAGAATCGAACTAGGTCCCTGGCGCCTTGAGGCAGCAGTGCTAACGACTGAGCCACCATGCCACCCCAATTTATGGCTCTGTTACCTCTAGAATTAACTCTTTTGCACATCTGGTTGATATCCAACATTCAACTGTCTGTTAACTTGAGATAATCTAAAGTCCTCTGCTCCTTCTGTCTTAATTCACAGGAAATCTTTTCCCCCTTTGACCCTTGTGTTCCCTGATGTAGATTGGATACTGGTTGAGCAACTCCTTAGTTTCTAAATTCTCATCCTTACATTCAGTACCCTCTATAATGCTTCCAAAAGCACTATAATTTTCTCCAGAATGACAAACCTACAAGATATTTGTGTTCATCTAATTGTGGCATCTTGAGTGTTCCTGACATTAATCTGTCTACCATTGGTAACAATGCCTTTAACTGCCTAGGCTCAAAGCTGAGAAATTCCTTTGAAGCCTTCTTCCACCTCTCTTCTGTACTTTCATCCTTTACTCCTTCAAACCTAGCTCATTTGGTCATCTAACATAATGTCTTTTGTGGATCTGTGCCATATTTTATCATGATTTTGAGGTGCCAGTGTTGGACTGGGGTGGACTAAGTTAAAAATCACACAATACCAGCTTATAGTCTAACAGGTTTATTTGGAAGCACTAGCTTTCGAGGCACTGCCTCTTTATCAGGTGGTCAAGCTTCCTGATAAAATATCACAATCACCTGATGAAAAGACAGTGCCTCGGAAGCTAGTGCTTTCAAATAAACCTGTTGTACTATAACCTGGTGTTGTGATATTTTATTATGGTTTGTAAAATACCCTGGGGTGTATTATTGTGTTGAAGGTATTATGTAAATATAAATTGTTGTTATGGTTGCATTCAGTCATCGGATACCAGTTGCACTTTGCAAAAGTCCAAGTGTAGAAACCCTGAGGCTGTGAAAAGGTACATTTTAAAGGCTACATCTTTCTTTACTGTTGATCCAAAGGAGGGAGCCTCTTGGGAACTTAAATTGTAAATGCTGTTGAAGCTTTTTGTCTTGAACTCATTAGGACAGAAGCTCAAGATTACCACATACAAAAGCGATTAACAATTTATACTGCATGAGAAAGGGTGCTGGATAACATCGGCTAAAAGACCTGGAATGTATTATGAATATAATTTAAATTTACCAGTTGGGCTTGCAATGCCATTGGCTTACATGATGTGATGGCTTAGTGGTAGCATCGCTGGACTATTAATCCAGAGACCCCAGGTAATGATCCAGACATGTGGGTTTGAATCCTGCCACGGCAGATAGTAAAGCCATGAAACCAATGTTGATGTTAGGAAAAAAACATTTGCTTCAATGATGTTCTTTTGGGAAGGAAACTGCCATCCTTATCTGGTCTTATCTACATGTAACTCCAGATCCACAGCAATGTGGTTGACTCTTAACTGCCCTCTGGGCCATTAGGATGCAATCTGTGCAGTCACAGAAGCATCTGAAATTTAATATATATTTTTGCAATTGCTTTTATATGGTGTATCAGATTAATCTGTAACAAACTGTGTCCTGCATTGAATATAACATGTTTTTCTTGTCTTTTGATATACTCATGTCTACAACAACTGTGCCTAATAAGATGAACTATGTTATTAACATATTATTGTCACAAGAAGAGATTGCAGTGTAATCAAATATTGTCTGAAAGCATCTTATTCAAATAAAGAGCATGGCTTCACTGCAGTTATACTCGATAAATTGTACTTGTACTCTTGCATCTACCACTACCACCACATAGGCTTCTATACGCTTTTGGTAATATGGAGACCAAAAATATTTACATCACTTTAAATATGATTAACTTAAATTTTGGACAAATTTATGTAATTTTTCTTTTCATTTCTATGCTTTCTTAAAAACCCGTTATCAGTGTATGTCATTAATTTTAATGATTTATGTACCTAAACTTCGAGTTCCTTTTGTTTCTCAACATGTCTTCTGCAAACAATATGCAAGCGTATCCTTCTTTCCATCAAAAAAACTTCTTAAAAATCTGGGTTGAAGTTTATTTACTGATTACATGCACATGCGGCAAGATTATTAATATCTTCCTGTGTTTTGTTGTAATCCTCTTCTTCTATATCCACAAATGGTATAACTAGCAAATTTTCAAATTGTATTTATGCTTGAACAACATCATGTGATGGTTATCGTACAAATAAGAGATTCCTGTGTGTGTTAATTTAAGTGATTGTATTTCAAAACACAGTTGTTTTGCAAGGAACTTTTAAATCCTCCATGAAATTCCTTATCAGAAACCTTGTTATGACACTGCAGTGAACCACTCTGTTTTTTTAATCAAGCACCCAGAAAAGCTCATTGCATAATCTCTTAAAATATGAGTGACAAGAGAACTCCAAATTCCATGATTTAAAGAAAATAATATCAATTTTTTTAATTCTAAAAGTGAACATTAAATAACAAGCTTTCACAACTCTAAGCCCCTGTCTCTTAAATATAATTAGCATATATACTAAATGTGTGAAAATAGACAAGTGCTCTGGGCTGGATGGGATCTATCCTAGGATCCTCTGGGAAGCAAGGGAAGAGATTGCTGAGCCTTTGGCATTGATCTTCAAATCATCATTGTCTACAGGAATAGTGCCTGAGCTGCCAAATTCACACTGCTGGCAAAATAGTATGGCAACAGGAAGACATCAGGTTCCCCAACCAACTCACCTACCTATCATTTGCCAGTCCTCTTATTTCCCAAATAGGCAGTGACACTTCATTCCATCATGTTTAACTACCTTCGGTATTTTATTTTACAATATAATCTAGAGGGATAATACGAATTGTGCAGTTAAGGTTGTTATGAAGTTGAAGGCATGTACTGTACCTTTAAGAGAGAGTGAATGCTGTTTTGAACTGAGAGATTACAAGCACCTGTGTATAAGAGTAGATGGCAGTCTCACAGTGTACTGGAAAATTGAAAATATGTAACGTTTGGCTGTAAAATGGATACCTGAATTGGTTGCTGTTTTGACAACAAGTTGAATTTAACCAATCAGTTTAAATTATGCCCTAGGATACTAAAACCTAACTGAGTTTGAATTTATTGTTTTTCCAACATCGAATCAATGAGACAATCTAATGATGGGAATATAAAGACAGGAATTTTGAAAATTGAAGAGAAAGCAATTGTCATCAAGAGTGACCCAATACATTAGAAACACTCTCTATCAAAGATATCTATTCAAATGAAACATATTTGCAGTAAAGAGAAAGTCGACAACCCGGGGAGATACTCAGCCAGAAGAAACAGAAACTGATGGTAACAGCAGCCATGGGGATTTGAAATTAAGTTGATGTAATTTTAAGAAGTGTTTTATTGGAATAGCATATTATTATCAAGTTGGAGGCAGAGACCATATATACTTGTGAATAGGTCACATTTTGAAGAATTTTTAAAGCTGAAATTAAGGGGTCAACTAATACACGAGGTATTCTTTTCGAGGGGATGAAATTCATGCTTGGTATGAATCAAAAAATGGACAAACAAAAGCCAAATCTCTATAAAATAATAAATAACAAAAGGGAAAATAATTATGGTGATTATTGAATATTTATCAGCAAAATACCTGTCCGAATTCTGCCTGCTATGGTAGAATGGCACTGTTGAACCGTATTCCAGCTCCAAGTACTATAAAGTGCATGTAGGTCTACACATACTGTAATACAGTAATTCTGAAAATCTGGAGTGGAGTGTAACACCTAGTGGACTGGAAGACCTAGAATGGATGGTACGGCCAGCAGACTGGAAAGCCTGAGTGGAGTGCAATGGGCAGATGCATTGACTCATAAATGTCAATATGTTATCTGTGAAGCACTAAGGTCTACTTATACACAACATACATGGAAAATACAAGAATTTTTGGATAAAAATACGATGTATTGATGAGATCAACCTATACATGAGTATAGAACATACAACATTACAGCGTAGTACAAGCCCTTCAGCCCTCGATGTAGCGCCACCCTGTCATACTAATCTGAAGCCAATCCCACCTACACTATTCCATGTACATCCATATGCCTGTCCAATGACGACTTAAATGTACTTAAACTTGGCGAATCTACTACTGTTGCAGGCAAAGCATTCCATACCCTTACTATTCTCTGAGTAAAGAAACTACCTCTGACATCTGTCTTATACCTATTTCCCTTCACTTTAAAGTTGTGTCCCCACGTGTTTGCTGTTCTCATACTTGGAAAAAGGCTCTCCCTGTCCACCCTATCTAACCCTCTGATTATCTTGTATGTCTCTACTAAGTCACCTCTCAAACTTCTTCTCTCTAACGAGAACAGCCTCAAGGCCCTCAGCCTTTCCTTGTAAGACATTCCTTCCATACCAGGCAACATCCTAGTAAATCTCCTCTGCACCCTTTCCAAAGCTTCCACATCCTTTTTATAATGTTCTGACCAGAACTGTACACAATACGTCAAGTGGGGCCATACCAGAGCTTTGTACAGCTGCAGTATAACCTCCTGGTTCCGGAACTCAATCCCTCTATTAATAAAGGTCAAAACACTGTATGCCTTCTTAACAACCCTGTCAATCCGGGTGGCAACTTTCAGGGATCTGTGTACATGGACACCGAGATCTCTCTGCTCATCTGCACTCCCAAGAATCTTACCATTAGCCCAATACTTTGCATTTTGATTACTCTGTCCAAAGTGTATCACGTCACACTTGTCCACATTAAACTCCATTTGCCACCTCTCAGCCTAGCTCTGCTGAGAGCTATCTATGTCTCTCTGCAACCTACTACATCCTTCGTTACCATCCACAACTCCACCGGTCTTAGTGTTGTCCACAAATTTACTAACCCACCCTTCTAAGCTCTCATCCAGGTCATTTATAAAAATGACGAACAGCAGTGGACCCAACACCAACCCTTGCAGTATGCTGTTAGTAACTGGACACCAAGATGAACATGTTCCATCAACTACTACCCTCTGTTTTCTTTCAGCGAGCCAATTACTGATCCAAACTACTATGTCTCCCACAATCCCATTCCTCCGCATTTTGTGTAATAGCCTACTGTGGGGAACCTCATCGAACACCGTGCTGAAATTCATTAACACCACATCAACCGGTTTAATCTTCTCTACCTGTTTGGTCACTTTGTCAAAAACTCAATAAGATTCATTAGGCACGACCTACCCTTCATAAAACCGGTCAATTGAATTATTTCATTTCACATATTGATGGATATTTTCCCTGGATCAGGATGATATGATACCACTTGGGAAAATCACTGGGTGAAACTTGGAAATGTACCCTGGGTTCTGCGGATGGTGTTCCTTCTTTACGAGTATTTCATAGTACATGGAAGTGCCCCCACCAGCAGCCATGGTCACTCAGATGATATTGATGCAGTTGTTGCTCAACAATCTAACAATCAACAAGGTAAGGGGTAAATGTAGGGGTATGGGTGGGTTGCGCTTCGGCGGGTCAGTGTGGACTTGTTGGGCCGAAGGGCCTGTTTCCACACTGTAAGTAATCTAATCTCCTCCAGACTGTTGCTGGTGCTTTGCTGACTGACTCTTGCTACCCCCAACATAACTCATCTGCCATTGAGGACACATATAATTGAGGTAACCTTTATGTGGCAGACTGAACAATGACCACAATTAGCAGTGACACTCTGAACTGCCATTACATTGATTTAATTTGGCAGCTCTTGAGGATTGGGCCATCATTCCTATTTGGACTCTTAATTAGCCGTGTAATTGACAACATGCTGCCCCAGGTCCTGTCATCCACTATGGAGAGGTCACATTCCAACTTTGCTTTATGGGGAGAAAGCAAAGTAGTTGGTAACACTCATTCTGATTCTTGTTAATAAATCTGTGCTAGTTTAAATTTATTAACCCACTTTGCTCATTAATTGTTTCCTCTATCATAAGGTCAGAATTAGGGATATTTGCTGTTAATTGCAACTGGCAACACTAGAGATTCTGATGCAATCCATGACTGCATGCTGCAAGATCTACAATATCCAGACAGATATGAGGCAAGGAACAAGCACACCATTCAAATAGCAAGCAATGACCATTTCCAACAAGAGAGAGAATCCAATCAAGCTGCCTGGAAGTTCAGTGGCATCATCATTGCTGAATTCTTATTACCAACACTAACCAGACTGGACAAACCATAAAAAATACGAATGATATGGGTCATAACTCCACTGCACAAAATATGCAATGTACACTTCCACAGAATACTGATGTGTGATTAAACAGAAATTGAAGTGCAACACTTTTACCCGTGGACCATGGTGGGCAACACTTTTACACCTTGACCATGCTGGAGGGGATAGGCTGAAGAATGGGTTTCACCTTCTGAAACTCTTGGAAGCTGTTATTAAATTATTCTACCTTTCCCAAGTCAGATTTATTTTCCGCACAGTTGTCTTCACCTGCTTCAACCATAAAGCATCTCTCCTTTGAGGAGTTTATGCTTTAAGTATTGCTATCTACTTAAGATATTGGCCCTCTGGTGAAATATACAGCCTATCTGTACTATGATTGGACACAAATAATTTACAATAGCAAGTATCATGATGCTGGCATGCTGCCTTTTCAGTGAGTGTGTTAATTGTGCAAGATGATTCTCATATTGGTTTCTGAAGGCAATTAAATTTATGCTTCTAGTTTTTCTAAAAGCAATTTATTATGTGCCTTGACTCAAACCTTCATGATCACAGTGACTGAGTAATGTGTAAGAATTTGCAGATCTGGCACCAGACCCATTTATAAACGTTACATTTCCCTGAAATTTAACTTCCTTGTATGGAACAGATTATAGCAGTTTCAAATATAGTTTCCGCTTCATAATGAAGAAAATGCTGTTAATGTAAGCATAATCATTTATGGAATAGTTTGTAGATAGCATAGCAATAGATGACCCCAGAAAATCTGTTTCGCTGACATTCGTTAACTTACTCCTGAAGATTATTTGTAGTACAAGTGACATTATAAAGCATTGCATGATTTTCAATATAAATTTTTGTTCTTATTTATTATTTTGACTTTTAACAATTTCCAATTTTTTTTCTTGAAGAATCCTCCCACCTCCACCACCCACTGTCTCTGTAACCACTACAATTTGTTCAATGCCTCTGTCATGAGAAACTGATTGAGAATGATGATGAGTAAAGTACAGAAGGGAGACAGAGGGTTTGGTGATGCAGTGCAATGAGAACAACTTCTATCTCATCTTCAGCAAAACTAAAGAACTGATCATTGACGTTAGGAAGAAAGGAGAAGAACACACTCCCATCTACACAAACAGAACTGAGGTTGAGAGGGTGGAAAGTATCAAGTTCCTTGGAGTGACGATAACCAATAACCTGTCCTGGTATTCCTGTGTAGCTGCAATGGTTAAGAAGGCATAACAATGCCTCCTCTTCGTCTGGTGGTTCAGAAAATTTAGGTATTCCATAAGCACCCTCACCAACCTTTACAGATACACAATTGAAAGCATACTGTCCAAGTTCATAACGTCTTAGTACAGCAATTGCTCTGCCCAGAGTCGCAAGAAACTACAGGTGGTGGTGTGCACGGCCCAGACCATCACAGGAGACAACCTTTTATCCATGGGCTCCATTGACATGGCTCGCTGCCACGGAAAAGCTGAAAACATCAAAGACATTTTGCACACTGGTAATGATCTCTTACAATCTTTTCCATTAGGCAGATGATACGGAAGCTTGATCACATATCCCAGTGGATTCAAAGACAGTTATTAGAGCATTGAATGGACTCTTTAGCCTCAAATAATGCTGATCTTGCTAATATTGCTCTTTCTTGTACATCCTGTACAATGTTACCTGTATGTCTCTAAATCTTTTGTTCTGTATATCCTTGCTTACTATGATCTGTCTGTACTGCTCATAAACAAAGCTGTTTACTGTACTTTAGTACTAGTGACAATAAATAAAATCAATCAGGTATAATTGCATGTTCATTGGTTGCACACGTTAATGGAGACTTCAATAGCATGAAAGCCCAGCACTATTTATAGTCAGCTTGTAGCTTTTAAAGGGAAGCATAATAATATCACTGGACTAGTAGTGCAGAACCCCATGCTAATGTTTTACAGAAATTGATTCATGGAAGTGGTGAAAGTTGAGTTCCAGTAAGTCTGGAATTAAAAATTGCTCTGAAAGTTAACCTCGTTTCTATGATTTTAATGGTAACCATACAACCATTGTTGGATGTCATAAAAAATATCTAGTTCATTAATATCCTTTGGAGACAGGAATTCTGCTGTAAGCTGGTTTTGCATACATGTACAACAATGTACAACATTGTGGTTGACTCTGAACTGCCTTCTGAAATGGGTCTAGCAAACTACTTAGCTGTATCATACCACAATGCCGTCTAAAGAACAGAATGACTATACTTGGACCACCTACTCTCAACCTAATCACTGGAAATGAAATTAAACAGTGTCCTTACAAGACTTCCCTACCATCAAATGGGGTCCAATCAGTACCATTCCTGAGTGGCTCTGTGTCACACACATTGTTCAGTGGAGATTAAATATCATATTCATATTGAGGATGCCCTCCTTAGTGTTGGGTAGTATTACACTATGCTAAATGGACACTTTGACGTGATCTAGCAACTCAAACTGGCTGACATGCAGTGTTGACTATCAGCAACAAAACTGTATTCAACTATAATCTGTAACATCAGGGCATAGCATACCTCCAAGTGTATTAATCCAATTCTCAAGCTGGAAGATCAACCTGTTAATGAAGAATGCAAGAGGGCAGGGCAGAAACAGCATAAAGCAAATCAAAAATGAGGTGTCACCCTCATGAGGCTACAACACAAGGCTACCTGTATGGCAAGTATCTTACCCTCAACAAGGTATTATTGCAAAATGCAAAGCTGAATCATTTACATGTATCTTCAGCAAGACATGCTGAGCAAACGATTCATCCAAGTCTCCTTCTGAGGTCCCCAGCATTACAGATACATTTCAATCAATTTGATTCACTCCATATGATATCAAGGAATGGCTGAAGTTAGTGAACACTGCAAAGGCTATTGTCCTTGACAACATTCTGGCAATTGTTCTGAAGACATGTGCTCCAGAACTAGTGGCAACCACTAGCCAAACTGTTCCAGTACAACTACTAACACTAGCACAATCCAGCCAATGTGGATAATTGCCGAGTATACCCTTAACGCAAAAGGCAGAACAAATCTAAACTGGACAAGTTTTGTTCTTATGTCTTTTGAGCATCAGCAAAGTGATAGAAATGGCCATCAACAATACTCTCAAACAGTATTAACAAAGGAGTAACCTGCAGACTAAAGCTCAGATTGAGTTCAGAAGCACACTCAGCTCAACACCTCATTTCAGCCTTGGTGCAATTAAAAACCAAAAAACTGAACTCCAGAGTTGTGGTGAAAGTGACTGCCCATGACATAGAGGCTGGATTTGATTGGAAATGGAATTAAGAGGCCCTAGCAAAACAGGAGTCAGTGGGCTTCAGGGAATATTCTAGCACAAAGGATAATGGCTGTGTTTGCTGGAAATCAATCATCACAACTCCAGGGTATCAGTGCAGGTCAGAAACTAGGAAGTCTGTGGCAAGTGGTGATCCCCACGCAGAGTAGGACTGGCGATGGTGTCCACTTCCATTGGAATACCCTGCAACTCATTGTTCCACTTGCCACATTTTCCAGTGATAAAGCCAGTTGTAGGTTTGTTTGAAGTCCAGTTGGGCTTCAGCTAGTAAGCACTTTTGCATGGCCACATCGTTAATCCCACAAACCAAATAGTTTCTCAGCATCTCATTAATGGTTAAACTAAAGTCACATGTTTCTGCCAGTCATCTTAACCTATTCAAAAATCCCAAAGGTTTTAATATCTGGTGGCTCAGAGAAAGTTAGGCTCCTAATAACCAAAAAAAGCAGTGGGTCCACAATCTGTCAGGGGAATTACTTGTTGCTGTTCATTTGCTCCAGTCATTTGCTGAGAGAAAATAACACATTTTTTCCACATAATGGACCCAGTCTTCAATGACAGAAACAAATAAGCCAAACTTCTCAAATAGTGGCATGATGCCAGGAATGCTCAGCCCAACTCACAGATGACTGTTCCAAACAAATTTCTTCAAGAGAGAGCTTTTCTCTCTGCTACTGAAATAATCCACTGAGGCCAGTATCCCATCACCAATTCATCCTTTATTTACATGTGAAGAGACCTTGACACTGATCCAGCTCCCTCAGACCCAGTTCTCAGAGTGAACAGGATGTCTGACACACCTCTACTTATCTGTCAGCCAGATTAACAGCCCCAATCAGGGAACTCATTGAGGTCCACCTGGCTGACCTCATTACAATTAGGACCAGTTCAGTTTAGGAAGTCTGGTCAGTTTGGATGGGTTGGGCCGAAGGGCCCATTTTCTAGGTGTGCAATGCTATGTTTCTATCACACAACCATTTGATGAAGGAGCGGCTCTCCAAAAACTAGTGTGCTTCCAATTAAACCTGTTGGACTATAACCTGGTGTTATGTGATTTTTAACTTTGTACACCCCAGTCCAACACCAGCATCTCCAAATCATGTTTCTATCATAACACTGATGAAAGGTTGGTCTGATAACATCTTGGAAGACCTTATTGGTTATTCAGAGATGAACTGATAGCCCACGATGGTACATTGTACAAAGCAAATGGACTTATTATCCTTAAAGAATGGAAGGAATGATGCTAAAACATATTTATGCAAGAATTGAGTCATGTCTAAAGAAGAATGTGGTCTCCAGGCCAAGCTTTTTTTTAAATTTACTTGTGGGATATGGGTGCCACTGGCTGGCCAGCATTTATTGCCTATCCCTACTTGCCCTTAAGAAGGGAGTGATAAGCTACCTCCTTACACGGCTGCAGTCCATGTCCTGTAGGTTGACGCACAATGCCATTAGGAAGGTATTTCACGGATTTCAGTGACACTGAAGGTATAGTGGCATATTTCCAAGTCAGTATGGTGAAAGGTTTGGAGGGGAAGTTGCAGATCCCATGTATCTGCTGCCCTTGTTCTTTTGGATCGAACTGGTTGTGGGTTTGGAAGGTGCTGTCTAAATTCTTTGGTGAATTTCTGCAGTGCAGCTAATAAATGATGCACCCTGCAGCAGTGGGATGGAATGGTAACTTCTGCATGTGGTGCCAATGAATCTATTTTGACTTAGATGGTGTCAAGCTTCTTGAGAATTGTTGGAGCTGCTCCCATCCAGGCAAATGTGGACTATTCCAGCTCATTCTTGTCTTATGCCTTATAGATGGTGGACAAGCTTGGGGGAGTCAGGAGGTGAGTTGCTCGCAACAGTATTCCCAGCCTCTGACCTGCTCTTGCAGCCAGTGCATTTCTGTGGCTATTGGAATTTCTGATTTGTGGTAATCCCAGGATGTTGATAGTGGGGATTCAGTGATGGTAACACCATGGGATATCAAAGAGTGCTGGTTGGATTGTATCTTATGGGAAATAGTCATTGCCTGGCATTTGTGTGGCACCAATGTTACTTGCCACTTGTCAGCTCAAGCCTGAATATTGTCCAGAATGTACGGCATTTGGACACATAATGCTTCAGTGTGTAAGTAGTTGCAGATGGTGCTGAATATTGTGCAATCATTGGTGAACATCTCCACTTCTAACGTTATGATGGAGGGAAGGTCTTTGATGATGCAGCGAAAGATTATTCCAGCCATGAAACTCTCCTGAGGAACTCCTGCCGAGATGTTCTCGAGCTGAGATGGCTGACCTCCAATAACCACAATCATCATCCGATGTGCCAGCTACTCAGCGGGTTGTGAGTTCATGGAATGCACTGCCAGTATCAGTGGTGGACTCTCCATCTTTATGGGTAAAAAGTGAGGTCTGCAGATGCTGGAGATCACAGTTGAAAATGTGTTGCTGGTTAAAGCACAGCAGGTTAGGCAGCATCCAAGGAATAGGAAATTCGACGTTTCGGGCATAAGCCCTTTCCTGATGAAGGGCTTATGCCCAAAACATCGAATTTCCTATTCCTTGGATGCTGCCTAACCTGCTGTGCTTTAACCAGCAACACATTTTCAACTCTCCATCTTTATGGTCATTCAAGCCGGCATTGGATAAGCATATGGAGGTTATTGGGCTAGTGTAGGTTTGGCAGGCTTCGGTCGGTGCAACATCGAGGGCCGAAGGGCCTGTACTGCGCTGTATTTTTCTATGTTCTATGTTCTATGTTCGATGTTCTATGACTCCAACCAGCAGAGAGTTTCCCCCAATTCCCATGAATTCCAGTTTTGCCAGGACACCTTGATGTCACACCCAGTTGAATGTGGTCATGATGTCAAGAACTGCCACTCATATCTCATCTTTGTAATTCAGCTTTTTTGTCTGTGTTTGAACCAAGCCTGTTATGAAGTCAGGAGCTGAGTGGCTTTAGCAGAACCCAAACTGGCTGTCAGTGAGCAGGTAAATAACAAAATCAAGAATCACATCAGCCAGTGCAGTGCCCGTAACAAGTACTAAGCTTAGCAACTAGAGAGCTGCTGTTTACACATGACATCTCAGGTAGACCATGGAACAAACTGGGAGTGAAAGTGTTGACACTTCCAGGGACTGATAAATTGTCACGATCGACTACTATTCTGAAAATGATTTATTAGCTAAATTTGTGATTGTCATGGAATTGTACTGTGTAAATGGCTGATAATATGACGTGAAAGTAGTGATCAGCAAAATCAAGCTAAAACTGAGGTTAAGTTTTATTCAAAAAAAGAGCCACGCGTCTTTCCGGAGTGATGTAGGCAAGTGTGAATGAATTAATTGATCAAACCTACAAGTCTATTAATGTTGTATGAAACCAATTTACTCTCATGCCAAGCCACAAATCTGTTTTAAGAGAAATGAGCAAGGCTACAGAAAATCCTTGCTGAAAATATGTTGCTGGTTAAAGCACAGCAGGTTAGGCAGCATCCTTACAAACCCCGATCCCTGGTGCTGTGAAGTAGCCGTACTAATCACTGATCCACTGTGCCACCCTTACATGTGTTAAAAAATATATAAAATACAAATTTTGCATGGCTATAATCCCAACTGAGCTGACAATGCATCAACTGCCACTCTCTTGGTAGCTCATGATCATAATGCACTGGGAACTCTGAGGATATTAAAATCTTTTGTGTTCTCAGTCCAGCTCCAAGTCCGGTCTTGCTGAGAGAGTTGCCTTAAAGCTTCCTTTAAAAAGCTTGGCGCAGTAAAAATCGACCTACTGGTTGGACCATTCCCATGAACCTCTGTGCGGTCCCTCACGATGGGAACTCTTTTCTCTCATTTTCTGTGACTCATTACTTCCATAATGTTGAAAGCTTTGTTATAGGTTTATAGAATTTGACTTTCTTATTTAGTGTAAAACTGACATTTTATACAGCATGAAATACCTCCTTCGCCAGTTGCTCATGTTCTTTTTTCAAACAATAATATAATAAATGACTTCCAATTACGACCAGTTCAGTTTAGGAAACCGGATCAGTTTGGACATGTTGGGGCGAAGGGCCCATTTCCAAGTTATATGATTCTATGTCTATCACAGCACTGATGAAAGGATGGTCTGACAACATCTTGGATACACTTGTTGGAAGACTTTAATGGTTATTCAGAGATGAATTGACAGCCCAAGATGATAAATTTGTACAAAGGAAATAGACTTATTTTCCTTAAGGAATTGAAAGGAAAGATGCTAAAACATCTATGCAAGAACTGAGTCATGTCTAAAGAAGAAATGTGTTCTCCTGGCCAAGCATTTTTTTTAAAAAATTGCTGTGGGATGTCGGTGTCACCGGCTGGCCAGCATTGATTGCCTATCCCTACTTTCCCTTGAGAAGGGGGTGGTGAGCTGTCTTCTTAAACAGCTGCAGTCCATGTGCTGTAGATTGACCCACAAAGCCATTAGGAGGATATTTCCCGGATTTTGACCCAGTGACAATGAAGGTATAGTGATATATTTCCAAGTCAGTATAGTGAAAGGTTTGGAGGGGAAGTTGCAGGCCAAAATGGCTGACAGAGCCGCACAATTTGATTTCTGCCTTGCTAAGTTAGATTAGACAAAATGATTCACTGTGTCATCTCTAAAACTATATAAATAATTAACCACTAAAACCACCAGCATGAAGAGGTAGATGGATAAGATGAAGAAATACTAACCACACTCTGCAAGCTATGAGTCTTTTTAGAGGGAAATACTAATCACACTTTGCAAGCTGCGAGCCTTTATGATGATGACCTAATCATTATGACTTAACCAGTTTATAAATCAAAATCATTGGTTCAACCATCTATAAATGAAGTGATATCATGCACTGATTGGTTGTTACTATGTGATTATGTTCCATGTCTGACTAGTGTACAATGTATATAAAGCTTACGCAAACTCTGTAAAGTTGTTGGATTCTTTTGATTGCCAAGAAGTTTTTATGCTTCTGGGCAAATCAGAGTCTGCCAACCCAACGCTGTAACATACAATAAATGACTGCTTGTATGTTTGACAAGGAGTCATTTACAGGTGTGTTTAATGATCGATTGCGAAACTGAGAGACCCCTACCCGGGGGTTCAGGAATCTTCATTTGGTACCGTGACTCGACTCAGTACGGACAGACCGTCGACAGCAGTGTAAGTGCCTTGAGTCCTCCACAATTAGGTATTGAGGAATCGGCCACCCAGATGTGAGTATTTCCTCCTCCATTTGGTTTTCCTCCCATTTATTTTGGGGTGGGCTCAACCCTTTGCTGACTTTGGTCTTAATCCAAACTGACAAATTATCAATCACAGAAATCTACATCTATTAAAGTTTTGACACAAATTTCTGATTAACAATTAAAAAAAAATGATAGGCTTAAAGGTTATAAGTTTAGAATTAGATGTGGTGTCTAAATTGAGACACAAAAAGATGGTAGCAGGGCTGATATGGCATTGGAAAGTGATATTTCTCTTTGGAGAATCAACAGTAGGGATCCTGAGAAATAGATTGGGATTGGAAACTGGGGACAGGGCAAGTAAGTCATCTACTGATAGAGAGGAATAACATATTACTGACTCAGGCGTGAAGAGTGTCCTGTGGACCTGTATAAATAAGTTGTTTGTGGAGTGAGGAGTTTCCCCTATCAGGCTTCTCGTCCTGCAAAACGTGATGGTGCTCCTGGGCCTCCTTAAAACATTCACCAAAGGAACGGGTTTGATCATTTCACTGGGATTATGTTTGCAGGTAAAATCAAAAGCCAGGTTTGGTACTGACATGGTAATTTCTACTGTCCAGATGGACCATATGGTCACTCTGATGTAAAAGTCCGTTGCAATAATCAACCTTAGTCATGCTCCACATGTTAAAGGCGTCTGTTCCAGTGCACTGGACAACATCTCCTCGAAAGAGGTAGTAGATAATCTCGAATCGTTCCAGATCACATCGATTTTTAGTGGCTTTCCCCTTCAGGGTGTCATAAGTGATCAAACAGATCAATAAGTAGGTGATCCCCCACATGTCTCGCCTCTTAGTTCAAGTGTCTGTAATAAGAATACCATTAAAACAACAGCAAAAATCAAAAACCCAAATGGACAGGATCTTGGTTTCCTAGGAATCAAGAATTCTATCCTCCTCTCCCCCATTTTGATGGGCGCAGTCAAGTAGTTTACAATGGTGCAGGTGGACCTAAACCAAGCGACCAGTGATTTTGACTGCTGTAGGAGTGGTAAGTAAGCCTCGAAGGGGCCATCCTAACGAGGTTGGAGACACTTGTGAATCCTGTTCTTGACAAGCACCAATGAACGTGGCTCCACCCGTGACGAGGCTGAAAGGGAGGGGACATTGCCGTAGGTTGCATGCATCTGGGAGTAAAAGGCATGTAAATGGATTTTATTCATTGTGTGAGAAGAGTGACATAAAAAAATCGCAATATTTGGTAAAAATACGATAAACTGAGAGATTATATAAAAGATGGTTCGGGTTCCAAAATGGAAGTCCAACAGGACACCAGTCAGTAGTTTAGATTCCGAAAAGAAATGCTGATTGGACACTGACTCTGTCATAAATTGGTCACAAAGGAAATGACTGCGAAGTTGTGAATTTTGTTTATTAAAGGCAGATTGCTGGGAGAAAAACTTGTAGGGACTGAGTTACTTAGACTAATAGAAATATAAGGTAAAACTTGTACAAAGTTAAAAGTCACACAACACCAGGTTATAGTCCAACAGGTTTAATTGGAAGCACACTAGCTTTCGGAGTGACGCTCCTTCATCAGGTGATAGTGGAGGGTTCAATCCTAACACAGAATTTATAGCAAAAATTTACAGTGTGATGTAACTGAAATTATACATTGAAAAATTGATTGTCTGTTAAGCCTTTCATCTGTTAGAATACAGTGATAGTTACACTTCTTTCATGTGTAAATCACAAAACCTTTTTTAAAAAAAGTTGCATTCTTGTGCTAGCTGTTAACAATGGCGATAGCTAGACAATATGTTGAAGGCGTTAGCCCCCTGTGTTCTCTGTCTATGCCATGATGTTTAGATTAATTCTAATCTAAAAAGTGAGATAAAGGAGTTTTACATAAATTCATGCTGTTTTTGAGCTCATACATGAATGCATGCAGGCTTTGAGCAAAGTACAATGTAACCCTGAAAGTACAAATTCACCCCACAAAATATATGTGTGCGTGTGGGTCTTTGTCTGTGTGTGTGTGTCTGTCTGGATTGGGGGTTGTGAGTGTGAGAAAGTGTATGTGTGTGGGTGTAGTGAGTGCAGCTCTGCACTCACTACACCCATATTCATACACTTTCTCACACTCACAACCCCCAACCCAGACAGACAGACACACACACACACACACACACACAGTCAAAGACCCATGTGCATACATATATTTTGTGGGGTGAATTTGTACTTGCAGGGTTACATTGTACTGTGCTCAAAACCTGCATGCATTCATGTATGAGCTCAAAAACAGCATGAATTTATGTAAAACTCCTTTATCTCACTTTTTAGATTAGAATCAATCTAAACATCAGGTCATAGACAGAGAACACAGGGGGCCAATACCTTCAACATATTGTCTAGCTATCGCCATTGTTAACAGCTAACCCAAGAATGCAACTTTTAAAAAAACAGTTTTGTGATTTACACATGAAAGAAGTGTAACTATCACTGTATTCTAACAGATGAAAGGCTTAACAGACATTCAATTTTTCAATGTATAATTTCAGTTAAATCACACTGTAAAATTTTACAACAAATTCTGTGTTAGGATTGAACCCTCCACTATCACCTGATGAAGGAGCGTTGCTCTGAAAGGTAGTGTGCTTCCAATTAAACCTGTTAGACTATAACCTGGTGTTGTGTGATTTTTAACTTTGTACACCCCAGTCCAACACTGGCATCTCCAAATCATAAAATTTGTATGGACGTAATTGAAGAAAACATAATCAATATAAATTTGGGAAGAAAATCTTGTGTTTGAGGATAGAGTTAATATGAATTCCACATGTATATTTTCCTGCATTGCAGACTAATAAAACCACATTAAAAACTTGTCCAGAATTAAATAATGAACAGGAAAAGTTAGAGAATGTGTGTGTGTCAGAGAGAGAGAGAGCCTGTTGAAAATTTAACTCATTGTTGTCCGGTTTGAATGCACATTTGTTTGAATGCTTGTGTATTGTTCTCTGGAGCTCCAAACATAAAATAATTGTCTTGATTGAAGACATTGTAATTTAGACATTTAAATTTGATTTGAAAACTGCATTCTAAAGATTTTAATTTGCTTTAAAAAGTCTTTTAATATTGTGTTGTCTTATATGTTGAAACATTCATCTGTTTTAAACTGTTTCGAAAATAAGAAATTCTGGGAAATTATATAGATTTGACCATTGAGAAAGATTATTCTTTGCAAGCGTTATGTGATAAATATCCAGAAAAAGCCCAAAGTTTTAGACAATTGTCTGGTGACCCAAACACAAACAAATTAGGGTTTGGGAGGTCTGAAGAACTTAGACATGGTAAAGTCAGCCCAACAGCAAATTTGGTGAAAAATTATGAGCTCAAAAGCTAAAGAATTAATTGGACTTTGGCATCAATATTGTCAGGAACTTAAAGATAATTCTTTGCTACCTTCTTGGTGTGAAAATGCTACTAAATTGGGCAACAAATTGACCAAAGGGAGTATTCTTAAACTGGTTGAAGTTATTAAAAAGAAATGTGCACATGAGAAAAGGTTACAGTCTGAGAGATCTCTATGTAAATGAAATGACAAGATGAAAGAACTGTGCAGTTCAATGGGTGGCCTTAAATTAATGAGGGAGATTTTGAATATGTGGATCTTAATTATTGGATGTCAATAATTAAAAAAGGGGGAAGTGAATCTTCATGGAAGGTCCCATCAAATTCCATTTAAGTCAAAAGACAATGTAGCTCAGTGGGGATACTGTTGGTAGTCAACTAGGACTCACTGCTGAGGTGACACCATATCTGGGAAAGCATTAAAACAGTCCGGTCTGCAAGTGACAGCATTATAATGCATGTGGTGCCAATGAATATACTTTGACTTAGATGGTGTCATGCTTCTTGAGGGTTGTTGGAGCTGCACCCATCCAGGCAAATGGGGAGTATTCCATCTCACTCCTGTCTTATGCCTTATAAATGGTGGACATGCTTGGGGGAGTCAGGAGGTGAGTTACTTGCAACTGTGTTCCCAGCCTCTGACCTGCTCTTGCAGCCAGTGCATTTCTGTGGCTATTGGAATTTCTGATTTGTGGTAATCCCAGGATGTTGATAGTGGGGATTCAGTGATGGTAACACCATGGGATATCAAAGAGTGCTGGTTGGATTGTATCTTATGGGAAATAGTCATTGCCTGGCATTTGTGTGGCACCAATGTTACTTGCCACTTGTCAGCTCAAGCCTGAATATTGTCCAGAATGTACGGCATTTGGACACATAATGCTTCAGTGTGTAAGTAGTTGCAGATGGTGCTGAATATTGTGCAATCATTGGTGAACATCTCCACTTCTAACGTTATGATGGAGGGAAGGTCTTTGATGATGCAGTGAAAGATTATTCCAGCCATGATACTCTCCTGAGGAACTCCTGCCGAGATGTTCTCGAGCTGAGATGGCTGACCTCCAATAACCACAATCATCATCCGATGTGCCAGCTACTCAGCGGGTTGTGAGTTCATGGAATGCACTGCCAGTATCAGTGGTGGACTCTCCATCTTTATGGGTAAAACGTGAGGTCTGCAGATGCTGGAGATCACAGTTGAAAATGTGTTGCTGGTTAAAGCACAGCAGGTTAGGCAGCATCCAAGGAATAGGAAATTCGACGTTTCGGGCATAAGCCCTTTCCTGATGAAGGGCTTATGCCCGAAACGTCGAATTTCCTATTCCTTGGATGCTGCCTAACCTGCTGTGCTTTAACCAGCAACACATTTTCAACTCTCCATCTTTATGGTCATTCAAGCCGGCATTGGATAAGCATATGGAGGTTATTGGGCTAGTGTAGGTTTGGCAGGCTTCGGTCGGTGCAACATCAAGGGCCGAAGGGCCTGTACTGCGCTGTATTTTTCTATGTTCTATGTTCTATGTTCTATGTTCTATGTTCTATGACTCCAACCAGCAGAGAGTTTTCCCCAATTCCCATGGATTCCAGTTTTGCCAGGACACCTTGATGTCACACCCAGTTGAATGTGGTCATGATGTCAAGAACTGCCACTCATATAGAAACATAGAAACATAGAAAAAAATACAGCGCAGTACAGGCCCTTCGGCCCTCAATGTTGCGCCGACCGAATCCTACCTAACCTACACTAGCCCAATAACTTCCAAATGCCTATCCAATGCCCGCTTAAATGACCATAAAGAGGGAGAGTTCACCACTGCTACTGGCAGGGCATTCCATGAACTCACAACCCGCTGTGTAAAGAATCTACCCCTAACATCTGTCCTATACCTTCCACCCCTTAATTTAAAGCTGTGTCCCCTTGTAACAGCTGACTCCATTAGCGGTAAAAGGTTCTCAGTGTCGACCCTATCTAAACCCCTAATCATCTTGTACACCTCTATCAAATCTCCCCTAAACCTTCTTTTCTCCAATGAGAACAGCCCCAAGTGCCTCAGTCTTTCCTCATACGATTTTCCTACCATACCAGGCAACATCCTGGTAAACCTCCCCTGCACTCGTTCCAATGCCTCCACATCCTTCCTATAGTATGGCGACCAAAACTGCACACAATACTCCAGATGAGGCCGCACCAGAGTCTTATACAACTGCAACATGACCTCAGGACTCCGGAACTCAATTCCTCTGCCAATAAAGCCTAGTACACCATATGCCTTCCTCACAGCACTATTTACCTGGGTGGCAACTTTCAGAGATCTGTGTACATGGACACCAAGATCCCTCTGCTCATCCACACTACCAAGTAGCCTACCATTAGCCCAGTAATCCATCTTCTTGTTACTCCTACCAAAGTGAATGACTTCACACTTAGCTACATTGAATTCCATTTGCCACCTTTCTGCCCAGCTTTGCAACTTATCTATATCCCGCTGTAACCTGCCACGTCCTTCCTCACTATCCACAACTCCACCGACTTTTGTGTCATCCGCAAACTTACTCACCCAGCTTTCAAGCCCCTCCTCTAGATCATTTATAAAGATAACAAAAAGCAATGATCCCAAAACAGATCCTTGAGGTACACCGCTAGTAACTGCACTCCAAGATGAACCTATACCATCAACTACTACCCTCTGTCTCCTTTCAGCCAGCCAATTTCTAATCCAAACCTCTAATGCACCCTCAATGCCATACCTCCGTAGTTTTTGCATTAGCCTACCATGGGGTACCTTATCGAACGCCTTACTAAAATCCATATACACAACATCTACTGCTTTACCCTCGTCCACCTCCTTAGTCACCTGCTTATGCCTTATAAATGGTGGACATGCTTGGGGGAGTCAGGAGGTGAGTTACTTGCAACTGTGTTCCCAGCCTCTGATCTGCTCTTGTAGCCAGTGCATTTCTATGGCAATGGAATTTCTGATTTATGGTAACCCCCAGGAAGTTGATAGTGAGGATTCAATGATGGTGGGCACTTTTGAATATCAAGGGGTGCTGGTTGGATTGTCTCTTATTTGAAATGGTCATTGCCTGGCATTTATGTGGAACAAATATTACTTGCCACTTGTCAGCTCAAGCCTGGATATTGCCTAGATCTTGGAGCATTTGGACATGGAATGACTCAGTATCTGAGGAGTCACAAATGGTGCTAAACATTGTGCAATCATTGGCAATCAGCCCCACTTCTGCTGGAGGGAAGGTCATTGATGAAGCAGCAAAAGATGATTCCATCTAGGATACTACCTTGATGAAATGTCTTGCAGCTGAGATAGCTGACCTCCAATAACCACAATCATCGTGCGATGTGCCAGGTATGACTCCAACTAGCAGAGTTTCCCATTGTTTCCAGTTTTGCTAAGGCACCTTAATGTCACACTCGGTCGAATGTGGCCATGATGTCAAGAACTGCCACTTATATCTCATCTTTGTAATTCAGCTTTTTTGTCCGTGTTTGAATCAAGGCTGTTATGAAGTCAGGAGTTGTGTGGCATTAGCAGAACCCAAACTGGCTGTCAGTGAGCAGGTAAATAACAAAATCAAGAATCACATCAACCAGTGCAGTGCCCGTAACAAGTACTAAGTTAGCAACCAGAGAGCTGCTGATTACACATGACATCTCAGGTAGACCATGTAACAAAGTGGCAGTGGACATGTTTATACTTGCAGGGACTGATTAAATTGTCACAATCGACTACTATTCTGAAAATTATTTATTAGCTAAATTTATGATTGTCATAGAATTGTGCTGTGTAAATGGCAGATAAGATGACGTGAAAGTGGTGATCAGCAAAATCAATCCAGAATTGAGTTTAAATTTCATTAAAAGCAAGAGCCATGTCTTTTTCCAGGGTGATGTAAGCAAGTCCTAATGAGTTAATTGAACAAACCTACATGGAAAAAATGATAAAAAAGTACCTTAAGCTTAAAGAAATTTCCACAAGTCTCTAATACTTGGAAAGCCCATTGTGTTGCATTGTAAGTCAAACTAGCATAAACAAAAGTCTATTAATGTTGTATGAAACCAATTTACTTTCATGCCAAGCCACAAATCTGTTTTACGGGAAATGAGCAAAGTGACAGGATTCCTTACAAACCCTGGTCCCTGGCTCTGAGGCAGCAGTACTAATCACTAATCCACCATGCCACCCTTGCATGTGTTAAAAAAAATATAAAACACAAATTTTGCATGACTATAATCCCAACTAAGCTGACAATGCATCAACTGCCACAATCTTGGGAGCTCATGATCATAATGCAATAGGAACTCTGAGGATATTAAAATCTTTTGTGTTCTCAGTCCAGCTCCATGTCTGGTCTTGCCTAGGGAGTTGCCTTAAAGTGTCCTTAGTAAAAAGCTAGGCGCAGTAAAAATCTACCCACTGGTTTGACCATTCCCGTGAACCTCTGTGCCTTCCTTAGTGATGGGAACTCCCTTCTCTTGTTTTCTGTGTTTCATTGTTTAAACAATGTTGAAAAACTTTTTGTAGGTTTATAGAATTTGACTTTCTTATTTAGTGTTAAACCTGCATTATATAGAGCATGGAATACCTCCTTTGCCAATTGATCACATTCTTTTTTCAACCAGTGATAGATCAAAATATCATTAATATTAGCATTAAATGCCTTCCACTCATTCTAAGGTATTTCATATTGACCTTTAGAATGTTTCTTGCGCAGATGTGATGACTGAGAGTATGTAATTTGATTTGATTTGACTTATCATTGTCACATGTGCCTACGTAAAGTGAAAAATTTTGTTTTGCGTGTAGTACAGGCAGATCATACCATACAATGTGCATCAGTATAATGGAACAGAGTGAAGAATACAGTATTATGGCTGCAGAAAAAGTGCACAAAGAATGAGAGTTTTTGAGAGGTCATGCCAAAGTCTAACAATAGTGGGGAATCTGTTCCTGAATCTTTTGGTACGTGTGTTTAAGCTTTTGTATCTTCTGCCCGATGGAAGAGATTATAACTGGGTGGGAGGGGTCTTTGATTATGATGGCTGCCTTTCCGAGGCAGGGAGAAGTATATATGGAGGCAAAGGTTTGAAGATTGGCTTGTTTGATGGACTGGGCTGTGTTTCTTACAGTCCTGAGCAGAGCAGTTGTTGTACTAAGCCTTGATGCATCTAGATGAAATGCTTTTTCTGGTGCATCTAACAAAATTTGTCAGTCTTTCCAGACATTCTGGGTTTCCTCAGCCTCCTGAGGAGGTGTTGTGCTTTCTTGACTGTCATATCAACAAATTGATATTTAGTTCCCAGTCTTTATCCCTTTGCAATCACGTCTCTGTCAACATCATACCTGCCAATTTCAATCTGCTCTGCAAGCTCATTTTCTTGTTTTGTACAATGTGTGCATTTAAGCACAACAATGTCAATCCTGCAACGACTGCTCCTCTTCTCATAGTTGTCTCCTCAACTGCTGTGCCTCAAGTTGGATTCCTGAGCTTTTCCAAACTTTCTGTTTTATTATTTGTTCTGGAAACTTTAATAAGCTCTCTTGAGCCTTAACCCCCTTTAACTTTTTCCATAGTTTTCCATGCAACTGAATCAATCCCCCCTATTTAAGTTAAAACCCAATCCACACCCCTAGATATGTGATTCTCCAGTACTCGGGTGACAGCATGATTTATGCGCCCATCCCATCAGAACAGCTCCCTCCTTCCTCAGTACTGGTGCCAACGCTCCATTCCAATCCCCCATCAATCTTTGAGTCATGCACTTACCTCTTTAATATTGTTGACCTTGTGTCAATATCTGTCTCGTGAGTGATTGAAAATTTTGGCCTATCTTTCTCCAGCCACAGATGCTATCTGATCTACTGATTATTTCTAGCATTTTCTATTTTTGTCAAGAGTATGAAATTAGTCTCATTAGCATATTTTAACAAATAGCATGCTGTGAATTAATCATTAAATGAAAAACTGCACTCTGAACAATTTAGAATATTCTAAGCAATAATCTGTGGAATGCAAACATAGACAATGTTCTATTGTTCTCATAAACAATGTGTAAAACTGGCAATAGGGAGAGCTATCCTCTCCCACGAGCTCCCTGAAGTGAGAGTGGGATTCTGAAAGCTTCTGTTTTGAAATAAACATGTCATACATGTCTTGTGCCTTTTGACAATGGGATAAGAGATTAGATAACTGTAATTGAGTGCCTGTTTACTTTATTATCAAGAATCGATTTATGGCCTCAATGTCAAAGTTGTAGATGATACACTTGTTTTGATTAACTACTGCAGAAATAATTTACACTGATGATGTATGACATTAATTCTCCTGGAGAGTTAATGGATTACTAAGGATAAACATCACACAAAAAAGCAATTTCAGTCATTCATTGATCATGAAGTAGACTGGGTCATTTGGTAACTTCCCATGTAAACAAGTCTTAACTGACCTGCTGAAAGTTATTGTATCTGGAAATCATATTATTTAGCAATCTTATTAATTTTGTTTAACAGGGCAAGTTTTCTGACAGCTATTACCAAGTGTGAAAGTAGTTTAGTGGTAGTGTCACTGAAATCCCATTATGATAGATGGTCAAATTTAATGTGACAATATCTGAGATTAAAAAGTTCTTAATGGTCACCCTATAACTTGTCAATTGTTATAAAGACCCATCTGATTCAGTTGCCATTTTTACCCGATCTGCCTTATATGTGATTTTAGTTCCAAAGCAATCTGGTTGACCTTTAGCTGTCTTCTGGCAATTACAGATGAGCAATAAAAACCCGTTTAGTTAGCAATGTTAACACCCCATGAGCAGTTACTGAAGAATCTAAGGTCCGTGATGAATGATCTCTTAAAGCAGTAATCATTAAGCTAAATTGTCAAACTAATCCAAATAACTGAGTTTTTTTCTCAATTGGAAAACACCTCGCCAATACCTGTCAAAAAACAATTTCCTCTTGTGAAGTTATTTATATCGAACTCAGTGAGGTAGATCACTGCATTGTTTTGAAACTGAACCAGAGAAAAGAAGTGATAGAGTGGAATATGAGGTAAGAACTAAATTCTTTCATAAACTATATAAATGCAGTTTTCACTTTGCCATTTGAAAACATTTCATATTCTTGTTTCCATTAATCAATACTATTTTTGCTAATCATATTAGTTTTACGTTCAAAAAGGAAATCTTCTGAACAATGTAGTTTATTGGAACATTGGAAATTGTTTAATATTGTTGCTAATTGAAATGGTGAATTGTCATCTTAACTATGTTGTCTGTAGCTTTCAGAGTGGAACACTGTGGCAATTTTCAATGGATTGGAAATTGTCAATATCTATAATGTATGATAATTCCTCCAGATTACAGGCAATGTAGGAAAGTCAAAACTGTTATCAATATCTTTAGGCATTTGTATCTTTGACTTTGATAAGTTATTTAATAAGTTTAATTTATTTAATGTGATTTAAAATAAGACATGCAACTTTATCTACGATTTTTAGGCAATTTATGGTCTGTTCAGGTGGGGAATGCACAAAATCCACTCACCTACATTATCTGAAAGATTTCAGCGCAATTTTGCATGAGTCCAGCAGTGGGCATCTCATTTCAACATTGCTGGAGCTCTGGGCATAGAAGGATATTCTAGCAGTGCTGCTAATGGCCCGTGGTACAGACAACATGTTTGTTCTTAAAGGCAGCCTACCTGTTTAGGCAAGGATGGAAAAAGCGATTGCTGTAATGGAAACTCCGGGCTGCTTTCGACGGCCTGAGCAATGTCACTTGCAGCAGTAGCTTAAGGAGAAAAAGAGAAGCAATATCACAGTAGTAAAGAGTATGGACTGTCACTTGGTATGGCACTTGGAGCCCACAAGCTCAGACTCTGGTGCCACATTTGTTTAGAGGATAGTTTTTGGGGTTATTATCAACACGTGATGAGTTGTCTAGTACAAATGAGTTGCAACCTTACCATAGTAAAGGATAGTTTGTTAGTCAGCTGATCAGAAGGCAAAGTGGCAAGTAAGTACTACTGCAAAGATCTCGAATGTGCATCTCGATGAGGCAGCATGCAGGAGAGCACTGAATGGCTTTGGTGTAATGGTTAGCCTTTGAGGCAGTCTTCTGTCATAGTCAAGGACCAGTGTGGAACTTGGAGCTTACCCTTTCCTCAGTCTTTCATACTCTAACTCATGGCAATGGTTCAGATGCAGAGGCAGTGGCATGTTCACTTGCTCTCCTAATATCTGGTTCAGCCTTTTGGCAAACAGACCTTCCGCTTTTCTGCCAAAATATGTTAACATTGACAAAATGGCAAATTCTGTGACTTTCAGAAACTTGCCAACAAGAAAACGTTGTTGTAATTTTATTTAGCTGCATTTGAAATGCTGTTGCAGGGTCAATGTTGTGTCATCATGCTTTCCTTAAGATTGGGCAATGCAAGCATCACTAGAGCTTGCACTGTTCAAAATTAGCATCCTGGGGCTTCAGCAATGAGGTGGTTGTGCACAAAGGAGGCAAGTCCAATTGCCCATTTCAATGAAGAATGTGGATTGTGCAAATATAACACATGCTGTGCAATCTACCTCGGTGGGAATAATGTAGGGCAGCATAGTTCCACTCCACAAACAAATTTCTCATCCAATTAGAAATGATAGTGACGACAGGACAGTGCTGTACTGTTGCTGCAAGATGTGGAGTCCAAAGTGATCCATCTGTAGTAAATGTTGTATCTCAAAGAACTTTGGATTGAAGTTGAGGAGACATTGTGCCACATCAGGGAAGAGGAAAGCTACTGGACACTTTGCTTTAGAGGCAGTCAAATCCCTCAGACCATGTAATTCAAAATGATGTGTCATCAGGGACATGAGGGTGTAACTGCAGATAAGAAAGGTATGGTGACCCTACAGTGCAGATAGAGGCCGTTTGGCCTTTCAGGTTCTCACCAACCCACTGAAGAACATCCCACCCAGATGCACCCCTCTGCCTCCCTGGGTTTGTTTTTAATCATGGCTAATCCACCTAACATGCATATTCTGGACAATATAGGGCAATTTAGCTTGGACAATCCACCTAGCTTGCACACCTTTGGACTGTGGGAAGAAACTGGAGCAAGCAGAGGAAACCCGTGCAGGCATGGGGAGAACATGGAAACTCCACATAGACAGTCACCTGGAATCGAAACCTGGGTTCCCAGTGCTGTGAGGCAGAAGTGCTAACCATCAATTCCCATCCTCAATTGTCCAACAGTTACAGGATTCTTGCAAGCTGTATGGATGAGGTTGGGGATTGCAGGGAGGATGAGCAAACTTACCATTGAACCTTGGTACGGGAAGCCACTCAAGTGGGGGAAGGAAATAGGAAGGTTAAAATAGTGGGTTAATGTAGAATTAGGGAGACAACTACTGTTCTCTGCAGCCCTGAATGGGTGTCTAGAAGACCCAGTCCCAAGATTAAGGACATCTCTTCGAAGCTGAAGATGATCTTGGAGTAGGAGGGGAGGGATCAGCTGTCATCATCGCATTGGTACCAATGACATTAATAAGATTCACACAACACCAGGTTATGGTCCAACAGGTTTATTTAGAAGTATAACCTTTCAAATCGTACTTCTGCCTGATGAAGTTGCTTTTTCATCAGGCAGCTAGTGGAGCAGGATCATGAGGCACAGAATTTATAGCAAAAGTTCACAGGGTCATACAACTGATGCGATATATTGAACAAACCTAAAGGGTTGTTAAGTCTTTCATTTTTTAGAATGGGTTGCAGGTTTTGACTCATCAATATGTAATTCCCAGAACTTCCTTCAAGTTGCATTCCTAAGATAACTTAAGGTGACATTTCAGCTCTGACAATGCATTAAAAGCGTAAGGTTGGAGTCTGTATGTCGTCCAATCTTGAGTCAGACTGCTTCTATTTCCAAAGTAGGGATTTATAAAAAGTCACATGGATTGATGTGTGTGCTTTTTGAACAAAATAGATTGTATTTGCAAATACATTTCTGCAAATGCACATTCACCCTGTAGACTTCTATGTGTGTGCTTTTGAACAAAATAGACTGTATCTGCATCGAAATAGAATACATCAGTTATATGACATTATGATCTTTTGCTATAAATTCTGTGTCCTATAATCTTGCTCCTCTAACTACCTGACTAAAGAGCAGCACTCTGAAAAATTATACTTGCAAATAAACCTGTTAGACTATAACCTGGTGTTATGATTTTTAATTTTGTCCACCCCAGTCCAACACTGGCACCTCCACCTCATTAATAGGACTGGCTAGGATATGCTGCTTGAAAGATTTTGAACAGGTAAGTGCTGAATTGAGAAACAGAACCTCCCAGTCAACAATCTTTAGATTTCTACCTGAGGAATGAGCAAATTGGCATAGCATAAATAAAGAATTATTTGTGTTGCTCAAAGATAGGAGTGGGTATCATTTTGTGGACACTGGCACCACTATTGGGTGGAATGTATCTGTTCTGGTGGGAGGGGCTTCACTTGAACCAATTTGGGATATTGTCCTGGTGAATCAAATAACTAGAGCTGTGGAGAGAGCTTTCAAACTAATTTGAGAGGATTAGGGTGGGGAAGGGAGCGTAGACAGATAGGAGAGAGGAAATTAAGGTTTATAAAACCAGACAATATGGATAGCTACATAGATAATGATACCCAGAATGAAACAGAATGGGACTTTACTTGAATGTGTGGAGTATTCAGATGAAAATAGATGAATTAACAGCACAAGTATAGATTAATGGGTATGATGTTGTTGCCATTATGGAAGCATGGTAACAAGTAGATTAAAGCTTGAAATGAAAGATTCAGAGGTATGAGAATTTTCAATAGGGTAAGCCTGGTGGAAAGGATTGTGAGGTAGCAACATTAGAACAGAATAGAATAAGTTCGATAGCAAGAAATGATCTTGGATCAAAAGACTTAGAATCCCTTTGGGTGGAAGTAAGAAATAGAAGGGTGATTTTAATTTTCTTGTAGATTGAGATAGTCAAAATGGCTGATGTAGCCACAAGGACTAATTCATAAAATGTGTTCATTTCTGAGGACAATAAGCATGTAAATCCTAGTCCCAATGCATAAATCTCTTCCAAGTTCAGCAGATAATAATGAAGGCAAATTAAATGTTGGGCTTTATTTCAGAGAGAATGGAGTACAAAAAAGGTAATGATATTTTGCAAAACAAACATACAAGGCACTCGTGAGACCACAACTGGAATACTGTAAACAGTTTTGGTCCCCTTATCTAAGGTACATATATTGGCATTGGTGGCAGTCCAGGGAAGGTTCAGGGGTTTATACCAAATATGGACGAACTGTCTTATGATGAAATGTTGACTAGGTTGGGCCTGTGCTCATTAGAGTTTAAGCGAATGAGAGGAAACTCTTTTGAAATATTCAAGATTTTTAGGAGATTTGACAGCATGGATACTGAAAGGCTGTTGGAGAGTCTAGGACCAGAATCTCAGAGGGATAATCTCAGAATAAGGGTTCACACATTTAAGACAGTGATAAGAAGGTATTTCTTCTGAGGGTAGTGAATCTGTGGAATTCTTTACATCAGAGGACTGTCAAAGTTGTTCATTAAGTATATTCAATGCACAGAGGCAAAGTTTTAATCAACAAGGGACTCGAAGATTATGGGGAAAAGGCAGGATGGTGGAGTTGAAGATGATTACTTACAGTGTGGAAATAGGCCCTTCTGCCCAACAAGTCCACACTGACCTGCAACCCACCCATTCCCCTACATTTACCCCTTTACCTAACATTACAGACAATTTAGCTTGGCCAATTCACCTGACCTACACATCTTTGGATTGTGGGAGGAAACTGGAGCACCTGGAGAATGTGCAAGCTCCACACAGCCAGTCACCTGAGGCGGGAATTGAACCCAGGTCTCTGGTTCTATGAGGCAGCAGTGCTAACCACTGTGCCATCATGCCGCCCACAGATCAGATCAACAATGATTTAATCAGAAGATGGAGCAGATCTGAAGGGCTGAATGGCCTATTTCTTCTTCTGTTTTATGGTTTTATGGTTGTTCATGCACAAAGACAGATATTCAAGGTAATCCTTCCTAAGTCTGTCAGATATCCATTATGTCAACCTGTGGCTTATATTTCCTTGAAGCTCTGTGGGTAACTGCAGAATATTGGGTCACTTATGACTCATAAAATTAAGCAACTTACTCTGGAACCACCACAAAACAATGATTCAGTCTGTTTGTGTTTGATATATGCCTTGTGTTTGCCAGTCTGGGAAACTAGTATGGGGACTATCCTTACAAGAGAGAAAGAGAAAACATTATACCCACGGTATTTAATACATTTCTTGGAAGATTTTACAAAATGATTACTGTGACTTCTTATAGAGTACAGCTCCACAGCTAATAAAGTATTCCTGTTCTTTAGGTAACTGAGCTACCAGAGGTCCTGCCACCAGTGAATTGGCCCAGCATCAGACCTATTTTGAAGACCCCTCCTAACAATGCTTCCCAGCCTTTCCTGGCCACATCTCCAATTTCAACTTGTTTCCCTTGCTTCCTAGGGGACAATAAAATCTTATCTGAATTGTCTAACCCATCTCAACATCCAAGCATAGAAAAGAAACAGAAATTGGGAGCAGCATTAGGCCATTCAGTCCTACAGACCTGGTCTGCCATTCAATATGATCATGGGTTGATCATCAACTCAGTACCCTATTCCCACTTTCTCCCCACAGTCTTTGATCTCTTTGGCCCTAAGAGATATACCTAACTCCTTGATGAAAACATTCAACGCTTTGGCCTCAATCGCTTTCCAAGGCAGAGAATTCCACAGGGTCACCATTCTCTGGATGAACAAGTTTCTCTTCTTGTCAGTCCCAAATTACTGTTCTTATACAGTATCTTTTAGTCTGTTTTCCTTGATTCGGAACCCTCGGGTCACCAGAAACAGCCTTCCTGTGTTCACTCTGTCTAGCCCTGTAGGATTTCCTGGGTTTCTGAGAATCAACTCATTCTTTTAAATTTCAGTGAGTACAGTCTGAACTGATCCAACCTTTGTTCTCTTTTTCAATAGACAACATAGTGAAAAATGGAAAATAAAGGTGAAGAAATAGCAATCGTTGGAATAGGATGCAATTTTCCTGGAGGTAAATAGATAAGGATTGGAATTAAATATTTATTAATGTTATCGTAATTAACATTATTATACATTCAAGACTAAGAGATTTTCCTCTAATGTTTCGGTGTAAAGAACTGTAGTACAACAGCAAATTGAAGAAAATTATGTGAAGCTAATTATATACCCATAATGAGATTGCCTCATTTTCTATCCACTTATTTTGATAAGGTTTGGTACACCTCCCCCTGCTGCATTACTATCGACATGTGACCCTGGTCATTCATTATACCCATCTGTAATATGAGAAACAATGATTTGGAAATTTTTAATATGTATATTCTAATCTGCATGAGAAAACTAACTAGAATGTGAACACAAACCAAACCAAACTATTCTTTCCTGACCCTTAAGTGCACCTGCGTTTTGATATTCTGGCACTTCTCCAATATGCAAACAGAGGGCCTTCATTCTAAAAGGTTATTCACTTTCAATTTCATGAATCAAATGAATTGGTGCATTTTTGCTGTTCTAGTGATTTCAAAGGATAGAATAAGAATTTGATGACTGTGATGCAGGCTGTAGTTTTTCAGAGTTTTCATGATCTGATAACTGTAATTTGAATAGCAACCCAATGTTAGAGGCATTGTTCAAAGGCTGAGTACAACAGCTGGAGTTGACATTCCTTCTCAGAACAGCAATAGATGCCAAACCATACACAACATGTTTTTGAGAATCATGGCATAGAGGAGAAACCACCATAGCACACCATGGCATTTTCCTCCAGGAGTCAATGGCATTAGAGGAGAATCTTCTTAGATCCATGACCTTTATAGAGTCATACAGTCATAGAGATATACAGCATGGAAACAGACCCTTCAGACCAATCCGTCCATGCCGACCAGATATCCCAACCCAACCTAGTTTCACCTGCCAGCACCCAGCCCATATTCCTCCAAACCCTTCCAATTCATATACTCATCCAAATGCCTCTTAAATGTTGCAATTGTACCAGCCTCCACCACTTTCTCTGGCAGCTCATTCCATACATTCTCTGTGTGAAAAGATTGCCCTGTAGGTCTATTTTACCCTCTCACCCTAAACCTACGCCCTCTAGTTCTAGACTCCCTGACACTAGGGAAAAGACTTTGGCTATTTACCCTATCCATGCCCCTCATAATTTTGTAAACCTCTATAAGGCCATCCTTCAGTCTCCAATGCTCCAGGGAAAACAGCCCCAGCTCGCCAGTCTCTCCCTATAGCTCAAATCCTCCAAATCTTTCAAGTTTCACAACATCTTTCCGATAGGAAGGAGACCAGAATTGCACACAATATTCCAACAGTCGCCTAACCAATGTCCTGTATCGCCACAACATGACCTCCCAACTTCTGTACTCAATACTCCGGCCAATAAAGGAAAGCATACCAAACACCTTCTTCACTATCATATCTACCTGCGACTCCGCTTTCAAGGAGCTATGAACCTGCACTCCAAGGTCTCTTTGTTCAGCAACACTCCCTAGGACCTTACCATTAAGTGTATAAGTCCAGCTAAGATTTGTTTTCCCAAAATGCATCACCTCACATGTATCTGAATTAAACTCCATCTGCCACTTCTCAGCCCATTGGCCCATCTGGTCAAGATCCTGTTGTAATTTGAGGTATCCCTCTTCGCTGTCCACTACAATTCCAATTTTGATGTTTTCTGCAAACTAGCTAACTGTATCTCTTATGCTCACATCCAAATCATTTATTTAAATGACAAAAAGTAGAGGACCCAGCAGTCCTTGTGGCACTCCACTGTTCACAGGCCTCCAGTCTGAAAAACAACCCTCCACCACCACCCTCTGTCTTCTACCTTTGAGGCAGTTCTGTATTCAAATGGCTAGTTCTCCCTGCATTCCGTGAGATCAAACCTTGCTAATCAGTTTCCCATGGGGAACCTTGTCGAACGCCTTACTGAATTCCTGATGAAGGGCTTATGCTCGAAACGTCGAATTCTCTATTCCTGAGATGCTGCCTGGCCTGCTGTGCTTTGACCAGCAACACATTTGCATCCATATAGATCACATCTACTGCTCTGCCCTCATCAATCCTTTTTGTTATTACTTCCTCAAAAAACTCAATCAAGTTTGTGAGACATGATTACACATGCACAAAACCATGTTGACTATCGCTAATCAGTCATGCCTTTCCAAATACATGTACATCCTGTCCCTCAGGATTCTCTCCAACAACCTGCCCACCACCGACGTCAGGCTCACCAGGCTATAGTTCCCTGGCTTGTCCTTACCACCCTTCTTAAACAGTGGCACCACATTAGCCAACCTCCAGTCTTCCGGCACCTCACCTTTGACTATCGATGATACAAATATCTCAGCAAGAGGTCCAGCAATCACTTCTCTAGCTTCCCACAGAGTTCTAGGGTACACTTGATCAGGTCCTGGGGATTTATTCACTTTTGTGCGGATCAAGACATCCAGCACTTCCTCCTCTGTAACCCGAGCATTTTGCAAGATGTCACCATCTACTTCCCTACAGTCGATATCCTCCATGTCCTTGCTGATCTTTGAGGGGCCCTATTCTCTCCCTAGTTACCCTTTTGTACTTAATGTATTTGTAAAAACCTTTTGGATTCTCCTTAACCCTATTTGCCAAAGTATGTAGGACCAGAGGAGTCCTTTTGGGATGAAGATCCTCTGCTTGCACATTGAAGAAGTGCCAGAACATCAAAAAGAAGGTGCACTTAGGGGCCAGGAAAGAATAGGTTGGTTCCTGGTTAGTTCTAGTTAGTTTTCTCATGCAGATTGAATAGTTTGCATAAATGTGATGCTGAACTATTCAGCCAAATGATGATGACATGGTCATGATCCAGGTTGAAAATTGATATATTTGAAAGGGGTTGCAAAGAAACGATGGTGACTAAGTTAAATGGAAATAAATACAAAGAAAGATTTTGACTATTGTTTGTGCTCTGATGCTTGCAGCAGTTACTTGGTAAGTCTCTGACTGAAGGTGATCCTGATAGTCTTTCTCACTATCATCTGCTTCTGCAACAGCTATATCTTATGTCCCCAGAAATGTTCAGGCTCAGACTTTTCTGTATGGTGAAGATATTCCTAGCACAACAGGATTAGCAGTGCAGGATATACAAGTTGGAGCATATCGCAGAGTTCTTCTGATCTGCCTAGTCAGAGATGAAGATTGCTCCCTGAGTCATTGGTTTATTTTGGAAGAATCCTAGTTTGGTTATTATTCATAAGGGTGGATTGTTTTCGCACAAAGCATTCATTAACAGATATGTTTTCTTTATCAATTCAAAGAAGGGCTGCATTTTTTAACTTGAATGCACTCTGACAACTTGCAACAAATTTCACATAAACATGTCGGATTCTTTGATATTTTCACAAATAATCCGAAGAGTAAGGGGCTGCTGAGGAGCTGACTGTAGAATTTCACAAGAAAACTGGATCTTGGGAATCCAGCAGTCTCATGAAACAGGATATTCCTTTCTCATTGCTGATATACTTTAGTGTCAGGTAGTTAATTCCCATAATTCTGAAATATATCTGACACCTCATGGACCATGTCCATATAGTGCTTTTGCAGATGTTATGGAAACTTGCTGTAACTGACTGAAATATTGAATTCAATAAACACTCAATTTCATAGTGACGGCTCATGTAGGTGTTCACAAACAATAGCTTGTGCTATTATCTCTCAGTGAAGTGCAACCTTTGAATACAGCTCTCTTCATTAAGATCTGCATAAGATAGTATTGGGGGAACCAGAGTCTAGATCAGAGAGGTGCTGGAAAAGCACAGCTGTTCAGGCAGCATCTGAGGAGCAGGAAAATCGATGTTTCAGGCAAAAGCCCTTCAATCAGGAATAGAGGCAGAGTGCCTGCAGAGTGGAGAGATACCTCGTCTCCCTAAATACCAGCTCCGTTTCCTTCTCCTCGTCTTCCACTCTTTCACCTCTATAATAATATTATAATAATATAATAATGTTTACCCAAAGAGGAAGCTATATTTGGTCTTGGGAAATTTTGTATGGGCTTGCCATCTCACTGTACGACTTGTTTCATCTGATGAACATTGCTGCTACCATCCACGTTGATGAAAGGCTTATGCCTGAAATGTCGATTCTCCTGCACCTTGACCTGCTGCGCTTTTCCAGCACCACACTTCTTTTGACTCTGAACTCTAGCATCTGCAGTCCTCATTTTTCCTTTGTTGTGATGACCCTATTATTTAACAGGCATCAATCTCCACTGTCCAGAGAGAAATGTGAGTAATGGCAATGTAGGCAGGTTACAGGAGAGCTGTCATAACCAGATATGTGTCTTTCTTCAGTGATCTTGACTAATGATGTATTCAGAATGAATTCTAACACAGGCAATTCCTGTCTTAATCTTCTGGTTTTTGTAATCAGGAGAAGGTATTGATAATTTCTGGAAAGTTCTGCATGAAGGAAGAAGCTGTGTGGTAGACATTCCACCAGATCGATTCAATACAAAGTTCTGGCATGACACAGATGAAACCAAAGCTGGAAAAATGATCACAAAACGTGGATGTTTTATTGATGGGTAACAATTTATCAAATACTGTACAAGTAATAAATTCAAAGCTCAGCCAACTGAAATATTTTATTCTAAATTTAGAGATATTGAACTTGGAAGCAAATGTGAAAAATAAACATGTCAACATAGAGTCATAGAGGCGTACAGCACGGAAACAGACTCTTTGCTTCAACTCAACCATGCTGACCAGATATCCTAAATTAATCTAGTCCCATTTGCCAGCACTTGGTCCATCTCTTTCTTAACCCTTCCTATTCTTATACCCATCTGGATGCTTTTTAAATGTAATTTTTGTAAACGCCCCCACCACTTCCTCTGGCAGCTCTTTCCATACATGCACCACCCTTTGCAAGAAAAGGTTGCCTCTTAGGTCCATTTTAAATTTTCCTCTCTCACCCTAGCACATGCCCTCTCGCTCTGGACTCCCCCACCTAAGGGAAATGACCTTATCTATTTACCCTATCCATGTCCCTCATGATTTTATAAACGTCTATAAGGACATCCCTCAGCCTCCAACACTCCAGCCCCAGCCTTTTCAGTCTGTCCCTACAGCTCAAACCCTCCAACCCTGGCAACATCCATGGAAATGTTTTCTGAACCCTTTCTAGTTTTGCGACATCGTTCCTATAGCAAGGAGACCAGAATTGCACGCAATATTCCAAAAGTGCCCAACCAATGTCCTGTACAGCTGTAACATGTCCTCGCAATTCCTATACTCAGTCCTTGATCGATAAATGAAAGGATATCAAATACCTTCACGATCCTTTCTACCTGAGATTCCACTTTCAAGGAGCTATGATCATACAATCCAAGGTCTCTTTGTCCAGCAACACTGTCCAGGCCCTTACTGTTAAGTGCAAAAGTCCTGCCCTAATTTGCCTTTCCAAAATGCAGCACCTCCCATTTATCTAAATTAAACTCCATCTGCCACTCCTCGACCCATTAGCCAATCTGATCAATGTCCTGTTGTACTCTGAGGTAACCTTCTTTGCAGTTCACTACACCTCCAATTTTGATGTCATCTGCAAACTTACTAATCATACCTCGTATGTTCACATCCAAATCACTAAAATAAATAATGAAAAGCAGTGGACCCAGCACTGATCCTTGTGGCACAACACTGGTCACAGGCCTCCAGTCTGAAAGGCAACCCTCCACCATCAACCTCTGTCTTCTACTTTGATTCAGTTCTGCATCCAAATGGTTAGTTCTCCCTGTATTCCATGTGATCTAACCTTGTTGAGCAGTCTACCATGAGGAAACTTGTTGAATGTCTTACTGTAGACCATATACATCACATCCAACATGCCCTCATCAATCATCTTTGTTACTACTTCAAAAAACTGTATCAAGTTACAGTTAGATTATTTACAGTGTGGAAGCAGGCCCTTCGGCCCAACAAGTCCACACCAACCCTCCGAAGAGCAACCCACCCAGACCCATTCATTTACCCCTTCACCTAACACTATGGGCAATTTAGCATGGCAAATTCACCTAACCTGCACATTTTTGGACTGGGGGAGGAAACCGGAGCACCCTGAGGAAACCCACGCAGACACGGGGAGAATGTGCAAACTCTACACAGACAGTTAGCCCGAGGCAGGAATTGAACCCGGGTCTCTGGCGCTGTGAGGGAGCAGTGCTAGCCACTGTAGCACCGTGCCGCCTACTTAGTGAATTATGATTTCCCACACACAAAGGCAAGTTGACTATCCCTAATCAGTCCATGTCTTCTGGATACATGTAAATCCTGTCCCTGAGGATTCCCTCCAACAACCTGCCCACCAGTGATGTCAGGCTCACTGGTCTATAGCTGCCTGACTTTTCTTTACCACCTTTCTTAAATAGTAGCACCATGTTAGCCAACCTCCAGTCTTCAGGCATCTCACCTGTGACCATTGATGATACAAATATCTCAACAAGGGGCCCAGCGATCACATCCCTGGTTTCCCACAGAGGTCTATGGTACACCTGATCAAGTCGTTAAGATTAATCCAACTGTATGCATTTTAAGACATCCAACACCACCTCCTCTGTAATATGGACATTTTTTCAAGATGATGAAATCGAGGACTGGAGATGCTAGAGATCAGAGTGTGGTGCTGACAAAGCATAGCCGGTCAGGCAGCATCCAAGGAGTGGGAGAGTCGACATCTTGTGTATGAGTTCTTCATCAGGAATGAAGGGAGCCCAAGAGAGCTGAGAGCCAGGCACCAACTCGCAGACACCACCACCTACTGCCCTCTTCAATCACATCCTCACCTCCCATCACCAAACCATCATCTTCCAGACCATCCACAACCTCATCACCTCAGGGGATCTCCCAGTAACAGCCACCAACCTCACAGTCCAGGAACCCCACACCACCCGGTTCTATCTCCTACCCAGAATTCACAAAACTGACTGCCCCGGTTGACCCATTGTCTCCATCTGCTCCTGCACCCCCCAACCCCACCACTCCCCCTGCCCCTCCCAAACTTATCTCTGCATACCTTGCCACTGTCCTGTCCCCCTTGGTCCAGGATCTCTCCACATACATTTGGTACACCACCCATGCCATTCACCTCCTCCGTGACTTTCACTTCCCAGGCCCCCAGTACCTCCTCTTCATCATGGACATCCAATCCCTGTACACATCCATCCATCATGATGAAAGCTTCCAAGCCCTCCATTCCTTCATCTCCCAACCAGTCCCTTCCACTGACACATATGTTCGATTGGCTGAACTAGTCCCCACCCTCAACAATTTTTCCTTCAAATCTTCCCACTTCCTCTAGGCCAAAGGGGTAGCCAGAGGTACCCTCATGGACCCCAGCTATGCCTGATTCTTCATCAGGTACATGGAACAGTCCGTCTTTCACAGCTACACTGGCACCATTGCCTACCTTTTCCTCTGCTACATAACGACTGTATCGGCACTATCTGATGCTCCCACAAGGAAGTTAAACAGTTCATCAATGTCACAAGCACCTTCCACCCTGACCTCAAGTTCAATTGGTCCATTTCAGATACCTCCCTCCCCTTCTTAGACCTTTCCATCTCCATTTCCTACGACCGACTCAACACAGCCATCTACTTCAAACCCACTGACTCCCACAGCTACCTGGACTATACCTCCTCCCACACTGCCTCCTGGAAAAATGCTATCCCTTAATCCCAATTGCTTTGCCTCCGCTGCATCTGCTCCTAGCAGAACAAATTCCACCCTAACATCCCTGATGGCCTTCTTCTTCAAGGACTACATTTTCCCCTCCCACATGGTCAATAATGTCCTCCAGCACATCCCCTCCCCTTCCCACAACCCTACCCTTGGACCCCATCCCCTCCAACCACAGCAAGGATAGATCCCCCGGTCCTCATCTTTTACCCCATCAACCTCCGCATACAACGCATCATCCCCCACCATTTCTGCCACCATCATGGATATATTTTCCTCCCCACCCCTATCTGTGTTCCACGGAGTTCATTCCCTCCACGACTCCCTTGTTAAGTCACGGTCCCCACAAACCCACCCTCCACTCCCTACACCTTCCCTTGCCGCTGCAAGAGGTACAAAACCTGCACCCACACCTACCCCCCCGTCTTCCGTCATCCCAAAGGATCCTTCCACATCTGACAGAGATTTACCTGTATTTTCACAAGCGTCATCTACTGTGTCCGTTGCTCTCAATGTGGCCTCTTCTACATCGAGGAGACAGGGCGCCAACTTGCGGAACATTTCAGAGAACATCTTTGGGCCACATAAACACTTCAACTCCCCCTCCGACTCCGCCAAGGATATGCACGTCCTGGGCCTCTTCCCCACCAAACCTAAGCCACCCGATGATCATGAGAAAAAATGCCTCATCTTCCAACTTTACATCAATGTTGATTTCACCAGTTTCCTTATTTCCCCTCCCCCCATCTTATGCCAGATCCAATCTTCCATCTCGACACCACTCTCTTGAATTTTCATACCCATGTATCTTCCTTTCCACCTACCTGGTCTATCCTCCTCTCTAACCTGTCATCACCCCCACCTTCATCTACCTATCACATTCCCAGCGAACATCCCCCCAGCCCCACCACCCTCCCATTTATCTCTCAGCACCCTTGCGGCCTCCCCTCATTCCAGATGAAGAGCTTATACTTGAAACATCAACTCTCCTGCTCCTTGGAAGCTGCCTAACCAGCTGTGCTTTTTCAGCACCACACTTTTCGATCCATATTTTTCAAGATGTCAACATATATTTCCCCACATTCTATATCTTTCCCACATGTCCTTTTCCACAGTGACTGATACAAAATTCTTGTTCAGTATCTCCCCCATCTCCTGCAGTTTCACACATAGGCTGCCTTGCTGATCTTTGAGGGGCCCTATTCTCTCCCTAGTTACCCTTTTGTCCTTAAAGTATTTATAAAATCCCTTTGGATTTTCCTTCAACCTATTTGACAAAACTGTTCTCATGTCATTTTTTTGTCCTCCCAGTACTTTGAAGTATATTCCTACTGTCTTTATGTTCTTCTAAGGATTCACTTGATCTTTGCTGTCTATACCTGACATATGTTTCCTCCTTTTCCTTGATCAAAACCTCAATTTCTCTCATTATCTAGCATTCCCTACATCTCTCAGCCTTGCCCTTCATCCTAACAGGAATATACTGTCTCTGGACTCTCATTATCTCAGTTTTGAAGGCTTCCCATTTTTCAGCCATCCCTTTCCCTGGGATCATCCACTCCTGCCCCCACCCCCCCCAACCCCATCAACTTTTGAAAGGTCTTGCCTAATACTATCAAAATTGGCCTTTCTCCAATTTAGAACTTCAACTTTTAGATCTAGTCCATCCTTTTCCATCATTATTTTAAAACTAATAAAATTATGTTCCCTGGCCCCAAAGTACTCCCCCACTGACACCATAATTAAGAGATCAAAGAATTTAATTATAAATTATCAAGGACTCAAACTCTGTTCCTACATTCTTTTAAAATTGTGTAATTTCGCATATATTAGCTCTCCTTACTCTCAGTCTCAAAATACATTGCTTCACATTTCTCTCACATTTTTAGTGAGACTGCAAAAGGAGTGATTTTCTGTACAGTGTCGTTAATTTCAGCAGAAGAGCCGCAAAGTCCCTGGAGAAATGATAACTAGCAATTCAGCTAATTTTCCTGAGCTTTGATAGCTTTTCAGTTGAAGTTTTAGCTTATGAAAGCGAAAACTTTCCACCCATTGTAAATTTTCTTACATGCAGTTATCATGAACTTCTGATTTTTCAAAAAATTAATAGGTTTAATGAATTCGACCACAAACTGTTTAACATAAGTCAAACAGAAGTGAACAGTATGGATCCACAGCATATGCTTCTGTTAGAGTGTACATACAAAGCACTTGAAAATGCTGGGATGCCTATGGAAGACATCAGTGGCAGCAAAACAGGAGTTTTCATCGGTGAGTAGGCATCTGATGCTACATGATGGTATGACCACATCATAGGTGAAGTTCCCTAATTTGATGTAGTCCCGATGGGTCACCCCCAACTGTTAAGATCCTGGTGAGGAAGGATGAACTGGCTCACCTTCTTTATTCATTCAGTTATTTGGTTGGTTGCAACAAGATTAATTTTCCCTGCTAGATACCTTTGTCACATATCACAAACATTTATGCTTTAAAAGGAGCCAGTTTAACCAGGCTTTTTTGAGTTAACAAGAAGAGTGAGTTTGTTAAACATTGGAGAATTAGTCAGACAACACACATGCACACAGATTAGAAATAAGTGGATTGTCCAAATGATAAAAGTGAAAAGGGACAGATATATGGATCAGTCTTTGAACTGTTTATAAGCAACATATAGTTAACTGTCATAGCAGTGGCAGTAGAGGTTACTGGTAGTTTGATGTTGATAGTCGATTAGGGGATGATCCTTCATGTGTGACCTTCACAACAAACTAATACCTGGACCCAGGCCACGACACACTAGAACATTCAGTCTTACTAGTGCATCCCAGTAGACTTGAAATTAGCTTCTTAAACCATTTGATGTTAATTCTTCAAAGAGAAAAACACAGAACATATCTTCAGTCTGGGACATAGTTTAAAGAAGATGGTTTAAACTGAGTCTAAAATGTAGAAAGTAATCAGTTCCAGTGAACATATTACCTTGGTTGGAAAATATCCAGTATTTATTTACAATCTGCTTACAACTTTGATGTGATATCACTTCGTTTCTGCTTTTTTTCAAACTGTAGTGGATTTCAGTTTATATTCTCTTTGTCTCCAAAGTATATAATTGTAAGTCTGCATTCTGTTCTCTCTCTCAGGTAAATGTAAACCCTTAGCTTTGGAGTAAATAATTAGATCAATTAATGAATTGTAGTTGAATTTTGAAGTATATAAATGAGTTAACTACTACTTCATAATGAGAATGACATCTTACATTTATTTAATGTCTTTAAAATAAGAAGACCTCAAGGAGAATGAAGGAAATAAATAAATTGGAAGCAAAAGGAAAACATTTTGAAGGAGAAGGGCTGAGAGAGAACTTTTAAGAGACATAGGAATAGGACGAGCGTATTCAGCCCCTCAAGGATGATCTTTGGCCTAACTCTGTTTTCAGCAATATTCCTTAAAACCTTTTCTGAACAAAAAATTATCTATGTTAGATTTAAATCTAGCAATCGATATAGTATGAACTACCATTTGTGGAAAAGAGTTCCAAAACTCTACCACCCTTGTGTGTAGAAGTGCTTCCTAACAGCTCTTCTGAACACCTGGCCCTAATTTTCAGACTGTGTCCCCGTTTCTAAAATCTCCATCAGTGGAAATCAATTATTGTTAGCTATTCTGTTTCCTATTGATATTTTGAAGATTTGGATCAGGCCACCCCTTAACCTTCTAAATTTTAGAGAAAACAGACTTAATTTGTACAAATTCTCTTCATGACTCCTGTAAATGTACTTGGCACTCCTCCAAGGACAATATATCCTTCCTGAAATGCAGTGCATAGGTCTGCTTGTAGGTTTCCAAATGGGGTCTCACTAGGGTTTTGTACATGACCACAGTTCCCAAAAATACTCCAGTCCTTTAGATATAGCAGCCAGTATTCCATTATTCCATTCGCCACCTTGATAATTTTCAGCACCTATTTGTGACACTATAAGGACCTACACCCCTGAACCCTGAAGTCTCTTTGGATATCCACTGTATTTAACTTCATATACCAAATCCACATTGGATTTGGTACTGGGTAATGAACCAGATCAAGTGTTAGATTTGGAGGTAGCTGAGCACTTTGGTGATAGTGACTACAATTCGGTTATATTTACTTTAGCGATGGAAAGGGATAGGTATACAGTACAACCTCAGTTATCTGAACATCAATTATCCGAATTTTGGATTATTTGAACAAGATCTCAAAGTCCTGTAAAAATGGTATTAGGCAACTCAGCATTCAGTAATCAGTTAAACGTCAATAATCGACACTCAAATAATCATTTGTTTACGATCAGATTAGTTATCCAAACAAAATACACCCCGCATTATTGCATTCGGATAATCAAAGTTGTACTGTATACAACAGGGCTAGAATTATAACTGGGGAAAAGCAATTACCGTCCATACTCGTGTATCGGTCAATTTTGGAAAGTGTTTCAAAGTTGAAATTAGGGGGTTGACTATTACATGGGCACAAGTTTTGAAAGACTAAAATTCATGCTGTAGTTTGAAACACCGTGCTATTAACAAATGTTGATTTGGCCGCACAACTAATCCCAGGTACAGAAGAAACACACAATGAATTACGCTAAAGATAATTACTGGATAAAAGCAGGAGAATGGTATGAAAATTTAACACGTTAAAGATTCATTGAACTCCTGCAAAATCACATTGTCCAACATCGTCATGGTCTGGTATAATGGCACACTTAAAATTAAATATTTATTAAATTCTGAATGTGTAAACATCTTGAACTTTCCCACTAAATTTTTCTGTTTCCCTCCCATTTACTCTCTCATATTATGAACCTCAGCAACAGTAACATATTTGTCAAAAAATTAAAGATATACCAGTACGTAGTTAATATATCTCACTTTTATCGAGATATAATGGCACAATTAAAATAATTAATTTTTTTTAAACGATGTTAACTTTTGGATAGATAGTTGAACAATGTGTGATAAGTACCGATAGACTGGGTACTGGTATGAATGAATCAAACCGTGCTGTCATAAATCAAGCGCGGTAAGTAGAGTTACGAATGAGTGAATAGAGATGCAGCACAGTAAACAAAGAGTAAGTGAATGAATGCAATTTCGCTTAAGTGGGTTAATGGGAACATGCAGTTAGTAGGGTTGACAATACATGAGATATATTGGCCAAAAATAAGGGGTCGACTTATACATGAGATCAGCCTCTACCTGAGTATATATGGTATGATGCAATTAGGCAAGATTTAGGATGCATAGGATAGGGAAGGAAACTGAAGGGGATGGGCACATTTGAAATGTGGAGCTTATTCAAGGAACGGCTACTGTGTGTCCTTGATAAGTATGCACCTGTCAGTCGAGCGAGAGAGACGAGGTTTGCTGAAGAAGTTGAATCTCTTATCAAGAGGAAGAAGGAGGTTTATGGAAAGATGAAACATGAAGGCTCAGTTAGGGTGCTTGAGAGTTGAAAGTTAACCAGGAAAGACCTAAAGAGAGCTAAGAAGAGCCAGGAGGGAACATGAGTCTTTGGCAGGTAGGATCAAGGAAAGCTCTAAAGATTCCTATAGGTATGTCAGGAATAAAAGAATAATGGTTAAGATTAGAGCCAATCAAGGACAGTAATCAGAAATTGTGCATGGAGTCTAAGGAAATGGGAGAGGTGCTACATGAATATTTTTTGTCAGTAATAAAACTGGAAAAAGACAATATTGTCAGAGAATATTGAGGTAAGGCTATTAGACTAGACAGGATTGAGGTTCATAAGGATGGAGTGTTAGCAATTCGGGAAAGTGGGAAAATAGATAAATCCTCTGGGTCAAATGGGATTTATCCTAGGACTCTCTGGGAAGCTAGGGAGGAGTTTGCAGAACTTTTAACTTTGATCTTTATGTCGGGATTGTCTACAGAAATGGTGTCAGAAGATTGGAGTATAGCAAATGTTGTTCCCTTGTTCACGAAGGGGAATAAAAACAACCCTGGTAATTATAGACCAGTGAGCCATACTTCGATTGTGGGCAAAGTGTTGGAAAGGATGGTAAGAGATAGGAATAATTTGATTAGGGATAGTCAACATATTTTTGTGAAGATTGTGTCTCACAAACCTTTCTGAGTTCTTTGAGAATGTGACCAAACAGGTGGATGAGGGTAAAGTGGTTGATGTGGTGTATATGGATTTCAGTAAGGCATTTGATAAGGTTTGCCATGATAGGCTATTGCAGAAAATACGGAGACATGGGATTAAAGGTGACGTAGTTGTTTGGATCAGTAATTGACTAGCTGAAAAGAGACAGAGTGTGGTGGTTGATGGGAGATGTTCATCCTGGAGATTAGTTACAAGTGGAGCACCATAAGGGTCTGTTTTGGGGCCACTACTTTTGTCATTTTTATAAATGAGCTAGATGAGTGCGAAGAAGGATGGATTAATAAATTTGTGGATGACACTAAGGTTGGTGGAGTTGCAGACATTGCCAAAGGATGTTGCAGGTTACAGAGGGACATAGATAAGCTGCAGAGCTGGACTGAGAGGTGGCAAATGGAGTTTAATGCAGAAAAGTGTGAGGTGATTCACTTTGGAAGGAGTAACAGGAATACAGAGAACTGGCCTTATGGTAAGATTCTTCACAGTGTGGATGAGCAGAAAGACCTTGATGTCCATGTACATAGATTCCTGAAAGTTGCAACCTAGGTGGACAGGGTTGTTAAGAAGGCATACGGTGTGTTGGCTTTTATTGGTAGAGGGATTGAGTTTCAAAGCCATGAGGTCATGTTGCAGCTGTACAAAACTCTGGTGCGACCACACTTGGAATATTGTGTACAGTCCTGGGTCATTTCATTATAGGAAGGATGTGGAAGCATTGGAAAGGGTCCAGAGGAGACTTACCAGGATGTTGCCTGGTATGGAAGGAAGGTCTTATGAGGAAAGACTGAGGGACTTGAGGCTAATTTCGTTAGAGCGAAGAAGACTAAGAGGTGACCTAATAGAGACATTTAAGATAATCAGAGGGTTAGATAGCGTGGGCGGTGAGAGCCTTTTTCCTCAGATGGCAATGGCTAGCATGAGGGGACATAGCTTTAAATTGAGGGTTGACAGACATAAAACAGATATCAGAAGCAGGTTCTTAGAGTAGTAAGGGCATGGAATGACCTGCCTGCAACAGTTGTAGACTCGCCAACTTTAAGGACATTTAAATTGTCATTGGATAAACATTGATAGGTTAGATGAGTTTCAGATTGGTTTCACAAGTTGGTACAACATTGAGGGCCAATGGGCCTGTACTGCACTTTAATGTTCTATGTTCATACCTTCTAGAAAGTACACTGATCTATCCTTTATCCAAAGTGGATAACTAAACACTTATTTACACTGAACTCCTTCTACTACCATTTGTCCTTTCACCCAGCCTACCAATACCATTTTTTAATTTTATGCTATCATCTACACTGTATACAATGTTGCCTAACTTTGTGCCACCAGCAAATTTGGATAAATGAAAGAGTATCTTAAAGGGATATTGGAGCCTTCACACACCTCCCAAAGAAAGGAACGAAACTACTGGAAAGAAGAAAAGCTAAAGATGGGAAAAAAAGACACAGCTCTACAGTGCAAGCCAATGTGGTTAATAATGATTAAATAGGAATGAACGTACTTCATATCTGGACTTTCCTGGCGGCTTTTTATTTATTCCTGTTTTGGTAGCCATCAGAAATCTGACAATCTCCTGCAACCATATCATGCCACTCCCTCCACTAACCTTCCCAACCCTCCTGGTACCTTCCCCTGCGAAAGTAAAAAATGCAAAACTTGCCAACACACCTCCCTCACCTCCATCCAGGGCCCCAAATCGCCCTTCCAAACAAAGTAGGTTTACCTGCTTATCATCCAACCTAGTTTTCTGAATCCAGTGCTCCCGATGTGGTCTTTTCTACATCGATAAGATGAAATGTAAACTAAGGGCATATTTTGCCAGCATCTCAGTTGGGCACATAAGGGCCAGCCTGACCTCTCAGTCACCTTCAATTCTCCTTCCCACTCCTTCGCCGACAAGTTACCCTTTTGTCCTGAATGTATTTGTAAAAACCTTTTGGATTCTCCTTAACTCTATTTGCCTAAGCTATCTCATGTCCCCTTTTTGCCGTCCTGATTTCCTGCTTTAGTATACTCCTACTGCCTTTATACTCTTCTAAGGATTCACATGATCTATCCTGTCTATACCTGACATATGCTTCCTTCTTTTTCTTAACCAAACCTTCAATTTCTTTAGTCATCCAGCATTCCCTATACCTACCAGCCTTTCCTTTCACCCTGACAGGAATATACTTTCTCTGGATTCTCGTTATCTCATTTCTGAAGCTTCCCATTTTCCAGCCTCCCCTTTACCTGCAAACATCTGAACCCAATCAGCTTTTGAAAGTTCTTGCCTAATACCGTCAAAACTGGCCTTTCTCCAATTTAGAACTTCAACTTTTAGATCTGGTCATCCTTTTCCATCACTATTTTAAAACTAATAGAATTATGGTCGCTGGCCCCAAAGTGCTCTTCCACTGACACCTTCGTCCCCTGCCCTGCCTTAGTTACCATGAGTAGGTCAAGGTTTGCACCTTCTCTAGTAGGTACATCCACATGCTGAATCAGAACATTTTCTCATACATACTTAACAAATTCCTCTCCATCTAAACCCTTAACACTGGCAATCCCAGTCTGTTTGGAAAGTTAAAATCCCCTACCATTACCACTCTATTATTCTTACAGATAGCTCTTGCTGAGATATTTTTATCATCAATAGTCACAGATGAGGTGCCAGAAGACTGGAGGTTGGCTAATGTAGTACCACTGAAGGGGGTATGGACAAGCCAGGGAACTATAGACCAGTGAGCCTGACGTCGATGGTGGGCAAGTTGTTGAAGGGAATCCTGAGGGACAGGATGTACATGTATTTGGAAAGGCAAGGACTAATTAGGGATAGTCAACATGACTTTGTGTGTGGGAAATCATGTCTCTCAAATTTGATTGAGTTTTTTAAAGAAGTAATAAAGACGAGGGCAGAGCGAAGAGGGCAGAGCGATATATGTGATCTACGTGGACTTTAGTCAGGCATTCAACAAGGTTTGCCATGGGAGACTGTCAGCAAGGTTAGATCTCATGGAATACAGGGAGAACTAGCCATTTGGATACAAAAGTGGCCCAAAGGTAGAAGACAGAGGTGGTGGTGGAGGGTTGTTTTTCAGTTTGGAGGCATGTTACCAGTGGAGTGCCACAAGGATCGGTACTAGGTCCTCTACTTTTTGTCATTTATATAAATGATTCAGATGTGAGCATAAGGGGTAGAGTTAGTAAGTTTGCAGATGACACCAAAATTGGGCGTGTAGTGGAAAGCAAAGAGGATTACCTCAGATTACAATAGGATTTTGATCAGAAGGGCCAATGGACTGAGAACTGGCAGATGGAGTTTAATTCAAATAAATGCGAGGTGCTGCATTTTGCGAAAGCAAATCTTAGCAGGACTTTTACACTTAATGATAAGGTCCTGGGAGTGTTGCTGAACAAAGAGACCTTGGAGTGCAGGTTCATAGCTTCTTGAAAGTTGAGTCGCAGGTAGACAGGATAGTGAAGAAGGCATTTGGTATGCGTTCCTTTATCGGTCAGTGTATTGAGTACAGGATTTGGGAGGTCATGTTGCATCTATACCGGACATTGGTTAGGCCATTTTTGGAATATTGCATGCAATTCTGGTCTCCTTCCTATTGGAAAGATGTTGTGAAACTTGAAAGGGTCAGAAAAGATTTACAAACATGTTGCCAGGGTTGGAGGATTTGAGCTATAGGAAGAGGCTGAACAGGCTGAGGCTGTTTTCCCTGGAGCATCAGAGGCTGAGGAGTGATCTTATAGAGTTCTACAAAATTATGAGGGGCATGGATAGGATAAATAGACAAAGTCTTTTCCCTGGTGTCGGGGAGTCCAGAACTAGAGGGCATAGGTTTAGGGTGAGCGGGGAATATAAAAGGGACCGAAGAGGCAACATTTTCATGCAGAGGGTGGTACGTGTGTGGAATGAGCTGCCAGAGGAAGTGGTGGAGGCTTGTACAATTGCAACATTTAAGAGGCATTTGGATGGGTGTATGAATAGGAAGGGTTTGGAGGGATATGGGCTGGGTGCTGGCAGGTGGGACTCGATTGGGTTGGATGTCTGGTCGGCATGAACGGGTTGGACTGAATGGTTTGTTTCCATGCTGTACATCTCTATGACTCCATGTCCATCCTCTGCTTCCTCCATTGTCACAGTGAATCAGACCTCAACTTTGAGGAACAGCACCTTGTCTTCCGGTTGGGCAGCCGACAGCCCACAGGACTCAACATTGAGTTCTCCAATTTCAAATAGACACCCTTCCCATTCCCCGATCCCCTTTCCAGCTCCTCCCCTCCCTCCTATTCCTCTTGCCGACCCTTCCTTCCAGCTACCAACCAGATTCATTCCTCCTGTCAACTAACCGGATCGTACCTACCACCTGTGTTCACCTATGACTACCTCACCATTCTGCCCCCAACCCAAAATCCATCGCCCCCCAACTTTCTTTATCTTTAACCTTCCCTACTCCCACCTCCATTTCTGAACAATGGTTATGCCCGAAATGTCAACTTCTCCACCTTCTGATGCTTCCTGGTTTGCTGTGTTCTTCCAGCCTCCTGCTTATCTAATATGCCCTACTGTTGAGCATCTGGACCCCATTTCAACAGGACAACGAACTGTGCATCTTCTTTATTTATCAGATTGAAGGATTGTAAATGGACTCAGCATGAATGTCTGTTAGAAAACTTAATTTAATATCAAATCAAGAGCAGGAAATAAAATAATATGGGGAAAAATAAGATTGGATTAATAGAGAGGAGTCCAAGAAAACTATTTAACAAAATTTGAATTTTTGGAAATTATAAAAATGACTAATATTTGAAGAAGTGGCTCACCATACTGTTTAAATTTAGTTTTAATTTCCAGAGAAGTTCTTTAACAGATTAAAATGATGCTTACTTTAGAAAAGACAAACTTTAAAACTTTTACTGATGAATTTAATGTCTGTGTATGTTAATGCTGTTCCACATTGTCGAATTTTTGTTTTCTTGAACTGTTTGGCTTCTGGAGGAGATCACCATTTCACAAATCAACCTTTTGCTTTCAGCTTTTAACTGCAAATGTGTGAAACCTGGAAGTTGTTGCCAGATTAAAACTTCTATATCCAAAAGCAAAATCTAATCCATTACCTACAAATATTTCATCAAAGCATTTGAATGTGTAAACTACTTGAGAGAGAGCTTTTCCCAGGGATAGATACAAAAGGAACTGATTTGCAAGGGTATGGAGATATATCAGTGATAAAAGATATGAGGAAAGGTTGGGAATAATATGTAAGAGATCAAAGTCAAGTATCTGAACTCGATTCCAGAAAAAAATGTTCTCGCTTTCGCACAGCATTGATACTTCATTTCAATGTGTAAGCACGGATATACACGCTAGTTAAATGACATTTTATTCTTGGCTTTTTTTAGGACTCATGAATCGTGACTATGAAAGGATTGTAAATAGTGTCGCCAACAAAATCACCCATTATAATGGAACAGGGACATCAATGAGTATAGCTGCAAATCGAATTTCTTTCACTTTCAATCTAACGGGACCATCATTAGCTATTGATACAGCATGCTCTTCATCTCTTGTTGCTCTACACTATGCTTTTCACAGCATCAAGCAAGGTACATGAAATTATTTTCCTTTTTTAAAAATAATATTAAATAACATCGAAAATAGCAGCATGAATATGCTATTTGTCCTTTCAAATCTACTCCGCCATTCAGGAAGTTCATGGTTGACTGGTAATGAACTAATTCCATTTTCCTGTCCAGTCCATTTCCATCAAACTCCATAATACATGTTTCTCTTGTTAACAAAAATCGTCCAAGCCAGTCTTGAATCTATTCAATGAGCTTCCACTGCTCTCTGAGGTGAAGAATTTCTAAGATTAATGATCCACATAAAATAAATTTCTCTTCATGCTTATCTTAAAAGGCTGACTGTGTTTATTTGGAATATATATATGCTATTATTAGATGATAATACATTCAAAAAAAGCACGCACTTGACTTCTTTGTCCAATATGCACTGCTGTGCTGGGTACTATTGGCGTGCTAGCATTTGCTTATTCATTATAATTTCAAATTGCTTGCAGTCACTTTTTTGACATAAACCTATCATACCAAGATTTAATGTATTATTGATTGACAGTTGGCTAACCTGGATGGATATTGCTAGTTTCATATGATAGTGTCAAAAGTGATTGTAAGCTGTTTCTTAACTGATTTTGGTCACATTTATTGGTGACTTTAGCGGATTGGATCAGATTTCTGAATTTTCCTCTTGGAAGACAAGATATGCCTAACATACTGCTGCAGAGGAATTAAATGTTCTCTGAAACATATAGAGTGATTCAATCATTATTGGACAGACCAACATAGGTTTTAGAGTTCAACGCTGCTATGGTGGAATGGTATGGGTAAGGAAGAAGCAAATTGTGGAAATAATGATGTGCAAGATTGTACAAAATGGAGATGTGGTTGGATGTCTGTTATTAGTATTCTGCAATTGTAATTATATTCACTTTTGCTTGCTAAATTAAAATGCTGAATGCTTTAATTAGTGAGTTAAGGGTGACACAGTGGCTCAGTAGCTCGCAATGCTGCCTCACAACACCAGGGACCTGATTCTACTCCTAGGTGACTGCCTGTGTGGAGTTTGCAGATCCTCTCCATGTCTGCATGGGTGCCCTCTGAGTGCACTGGTTCCTCCCACAATGCACAGATATGCAGAATAAGTGGATTGGCTATGGTGGGTATAGGCAGAAGTGGTTACTGCAGATGCTGGAAATCCGAGTCTAGATTAGAGTGGTGCTGGAAAAGCACAGAGGGTCAGACAGCATCTGAGGAGCAGGAAAATTGACGTTTCCAGCAAAAGCCCTTCATCAGGAATGGTGGGAATAGATCTAGGTGGGATGCTCTTTGGAGGATCACAGTGTGGAAATAATGGGCCAAATGGCGTACTTCCATACTGTAGGGTCTATGATTCTATGAGGTACTACTTTAGAGTTTTGTTCTTTTGCCTCCAAGAAGTTGTAAACATTTAGAACTCTGACTGAAAGAACAAAATTTAAGACAATAATTTAAAGATAGAAACATTTTATTCAAATAAAAATAATAAATACAAACAACCAATAGCCTCAAGATCTCAGTGGTGCTAATGTAAGCTAGTATGGAATTGCTGATCATAGAATTCCTACAGTGTGGAACCAGGCCAGTCAGCCAATTGTATTCCACCCAGACCATCCCTTACCTCTTCCCTGTAACCCTATGTTTCCCATTGCTAATCCACCTAGCCTGCATATCTTTGGACGATGGGAGGAAATTAGAGTGCTTGGAGGAAATCCACCCAGGGAGAAAGTGTAAACTCCACAAAGACAGTCACCCAAGGGTGGAATAGAGCCCGGGTCCATGGCACTGTGATGCAGTAGTGCTCATCATCGAACCACCGTGCCACTCCAATCTGTAGCTGTTATGTTTTATGCCTCGGAGATACGCAAAGATAATACATTCCAGTTTCTACATGTACACTAAAAGTTTTATTTGCTGCTTTAATTGTCTCCACTCATCTTACAGTTGGGTGGCTACAGTGTTATGTCTTGTTAACAGTAACCACACCCAGGTTTAATTAATCAAACATGATAGGAAGATAGGATCAAGAGTATGGTGCTGGGAAAAGCACAGCAGGCGAGGCAGCATCCGAGGAGCAGGAGAATCAAAGTTTTGGGCATTAGCCTTTCATCAGAAAGATAAGAAGATAGAACAGACACACAGTTGGGTTAATTGAACAATAAAAGTGCATGTGTTAGGGTATAGATATGTGCACTTGTGTATGGAATACAATTTTTCTTGGTTCATTCAATTTTCTTCAGGGAAATTGGCCAGCGCAGTAGATACAGGAAATATTATAGACACAGCAGAAAGTAAGAATATTAAACCAACTTGATATATGACAGATGCTATTAGCTACTCATGGATTGTATTGTCAATATTTTATTGCCATCTTTTATTTATATTATCATCCCCAAAAGCTTTTTGTCATTTTTATATAAATGATTTGGATGTGAACATAGGAGGTATGGTTAGTGAGTTTGCAAGTGACATTAAAATTGGAGGTGTAGCAAACAATGAAGAAGGTTACCTTAGAGTACAGCAGGATCTTGATCAGATGGGCCAATAGGCAAGCAGTGGCAGATGGAGTTTAATTTAGATAAATGTGAGGTGCTGCACTTTGGACACGCAAATCAGGGCAGGACTTATGCACTTAATGGTGAGGTCTTGGGGGGTGTTCTGAACAAAGAGACCTTGGAGTACAGGTTCATGGTTCGTTGAAAGTTGGTAATGAAGAAAGTGTCTGGTATGCTTTCATTTATTGGTCAGTGTATTGAGTATAGGAGGTGGAAGGTCATGTTGTAGCTGTACAGGACATTGGTTTGGCCAGTATTAGAGTATTTCATGCAGTCTAGTCCCCTACTATGTAGCAATGTTGTGAAACTAGAAAGGATTCAGAAAAGATTTACAAGGATGTTGCCAGGGTTGGAGGGTTTGAGCTATAGGGAGAGGGTGAATAGGCTGGGTCTGCTTTCCCTGGAGCATTGGAGGCTGAGGGGTGAAATTAGAGGTTCATAAAGCACGAGGAGCACGGATAGGGTAAATAGGCAAGGTCTTTTCCATAGGATGAGGGAGTCCAAAACCAGGAGGCATAGGTTTAAGGTGAGAGGGGAAAAATATAAAAAGGGACCTGAGGGAAAGTGTTTCCACACAGAGGTAGCATACGTACAGAATGAGCTACCAGAGGAAATGGCGGAGGCTGGTATGATTACAACATTTAAAAGCATCTGGATAGATATATGAATAGGAAGGGTTTTAGGAATACAGGCCAAATGCTGGCAAATGGGATTAGACTTATACTGGATACCTGTCGGCATAGACATGTTAGACCAAAGCATCTGCTTCCCTGCTGTATATCTCTATGACTCCATTGAAACACCCGTTTTCATCTTTCAGGTGATTGTGAGATGGCTATTTGTGGGGGAGTAAGCTGTATCATTGAGCCAAGAGTCAATGTAGCACTAAGCAAAGCAAAAATGATATCACCAGATGGAATCAGCAAACCATTCTCCAGTAATGCCAATGGATATGGAAGAGGAGAAGGCTGTGGAATTCTTCTGCTGAAGAAACTTAAAAAGGTGAGGCATGATTATTACACATCTTTCCCTACTGTTTTCTCCAAAATATTGACTTACAAATGGGTCCTGACTCCAATATTTGTAGTAAAATTACCATATTTGTTAATCCTGTTGACAGGCACAGGAGGATCGTGATCATATTTGGGGAGTAATAGTTTGTAGTGCGGTCAATCAGGATGGTAGGACAATCACACCAATCACCAGACCCTCACAAATGCAGCAGGAAGAACTGTTGAGAAGTATTTACCCAAAAAATGTTGACCCATCACAGATTCAGTACATGGAGGCTCATGGAACTGGAACACCAGCTGGTGACCCTACAGAAGCAGCCAGTATATCAAATATTATTGGAAAATCCAGACATTCAAACTCCCCTCCACTCATCATGGGTTCTGTCAAAGGAAACATCGGTCACACAGAGTCTGCTGCAGGGGCAGCAGGTTTAATTAAAGTGCTCCTCATGATGCATCATGGAAAAATTGTATCATCACTGCACTATTCCGAGGAGAATTCAAGCATCAATGCAAAAGCTTTAAATCTACATATTCCAACTCATGTGGAAAAATGGGAAGAGGGTTGGATGAAAGAGAGGATGGCAGGGATCAACTCATTTGGATTTGGGGGAACAAATGCTCATGTAGTGGTAAGGCAGTTCAAACAGAGTTCTGTTCAAAACAGTGTACAAAAACCATTAGAAATATTTGTGCTTTCTGCTGCCTCCCAGAATTCAGTTAGAATGATGTTAGAAGATGCAAGTCACCAAATAAAGGAAAATGACGACATTGTGCTCCAGAACCTGGCATATACATCTGCTTGCAGAAGAAGCCATAAAAATAACAAATACAGAAAGGTATTTGTGGCATATTCTCTCAGGCATCTACAACAGCAACTTAAATCAGCCACAGGTACGGAAGTGGCTCAGATAAAGACAGGGGTGAAGCTAATATTTGTATTTTGTGGCAATGGTGTTTTATATCAAGGTATGTGCAAACAGCTACTGCAAACAGAAGCAGTATTCAGGGCACAAATTGAGGAGATAGAACAAATATTCAAACAATATTCAGAAGTCAAATTGCTAGATTTAATTCAAAATGACTGTGGTGACTTCACAAACCCTGGCATAGCACAACCAGTGCTATTTGCCATTCAGATGGCAATTGTCTCTCTTTTGAAGTTTTGGGGAGTGCAGCCTGATGTTGTCATTGGCCATTCAGTTGGGGAAGTTGCTGCAGTATGTTGTGCAGGGATGCTTTCATTACAAGATGCTGTAAAAGTGGTTTACCACCGAAGTGTATTCCAGTCAACAGTGACAGGAGGTAGGATGTTGGTGATTAGCAACCTATCTGTGTCAATAGTGTCAGACAGACTTGATTCCTATTCAGGGGATCTGTGCATTGCTGCATTCAATAGTCCCTCATCATGTACAGTATCAGGTGATGCCAAAGCAATAGACAGGTTGTACGCTGAATTATCCAGTTCATTTGGTAACAAAAATGTATTGCTTCATATTTTAGATGTTCCTGCAGCATATCATAGTCACTTGATGGATCCAATTTTAAGGCAGGTGGAAGAGACCATAGGCAACTTAGAAACACAAAAAACAGAGACAAAAGTAGTTTCCACAGTTACTGGTCAGTTGGTTACACAGGATGACTATGTCACAGGCAAATATTGGGCCAGAAATATTCGCAATCCTGTTGCTTTTGAACAAGCCATAAGAACTGCTGTTGTAGGCATGAAGAGTGCTGTGTTTGTAGAAATAGGTCCAAGAAGGGCTTTACAAAGATATATCAAAGAAATTGTAGGGAATGAGGTTTTGGTTTTGTCTGCTGTACAGCCAGAGAAAGATTATGCAACACTGCTTTCTGTTTTATCAACACTCTTTGAGCTAGGATTCAATCCTAACTGGCAAAATATGTATGTAGAACGTGAGACTGCTCCAACATTGTATCCTTGCTATAAATTTGATCGTACTAAACTTCAGGTCAATTTAGAAGACTTTAGACAAAGTCATGAAAATGTAATATCTACCTCTCATCCTTTTCTCTGTGGTTCAAACAGAGATCGTAAAGAATTCAACTACATCCTAACAGAAGCCACAATGCCATACATATTGGAGCACAAAAACAACAATGTTCCTATACTACCTGGTTCAATTTATGTGGAACTTGGCTTAGCATCTACCCTGGCAAATATTAAGCCAAAGATACCTCTCAGTTTGTGTCAAACCCAAATCACTTTTTTAAATCCCTGTATTGTGCACCCAAACTCAACTGAGCTCAAAGTGCAGCTCAGCAATGAAGGCACAGTGACCAAGTTTACTGTTTCGGCATCTACTGCCACTTATGCAGAGGGAGAGGTTCATTATGCAAATGAATGCATAGTTGAAGAAAATGTTATTTCTGTTCAACATATTTTGCAAAGAGCCAAAGAAAGGCTCAAGGCAGAAGACATCTACGAAAGCCTCTCCTCTTTAGGTTTCCAGTATGGCTCAGTTTATAGATACCTTGGGGATGTGTTCATTGGAGATGAACTAAAGGAAGCTATTACATGTATTAAAGTCCCTGATGAGATTGTGTTGCAGATGCATGAATATCACATTCATCCAGTCATTTTAGATTATTATATGCAAATGACAGCTATTGTAGCAATGAAAATGTCAGACTGTAGAGCAGGATTCCCAACATCCATAAGGAGTTTGACAGTATGTCGACCAATGCAGCCGGAAATGATGATGTATATGAGAACATGTAAAAGTACCACAGAATTCTTTGAAGTCTCTGGGGGGTTTACAGATACAAAGGGAGTCCTCATTGCAGAACTAAAAAATGTCAGAATTACATTTCTGAGCCATCACAATTCCACAGAATTGAACAATCTTTTCTACCAGAATGACTGGGAGCAAATTGTTAACCTCCCCAAAGGTATAGCTTCAGCCCCCAAATCATTGGTATTTGCAGATAACTATGGAATTGCTAAACGCCTTCTGAAGTACTTACACACTCAGTCCTCATATATTCCTTATAAGGAACCTAAGACAATGATGGACATAGAACTTACACAGGTTCTAAGACAGTACAATGTGGGTAATTTAAACAACTTTGATGAAGTATTATTTTTTTGGGGAATGCAAAATATAACTGATCAGAGCAGTGAAGCAGTGGTGGAGCATGTCAGTAGCTGCTGTGAGATTTATCGTCAAATCCTTCAACTACTTCAGAGAGAAAAATCCACAAAGTCCATCAGAACAATCACATACAGGACCTCAGAAAAAACAGTGGATCGAATCACTCCAGGCTTTGCCTTGTGGGGTATGATCAGATCATGTGCTGCAGAACTTCATGAGATAACTTTTCACCTGATTGATATCAGCTCTGCTCTTGATGCAGATATAGTAGCATTAGCAAATGCTGTTACCCTGCCTGCTAATTACCCTGAAGTAATGATTAAACTAGGAAGGATGTATACATCTCACATCAGACGAGTCCCCATTAAAACTTCTGACAATGTACAGAACATGGTTCCTTACTCTAGCTTTGGAAATGTTGTTTTCCAGACGATGGATCCATACAAAGTTGTAAATTTTCATGCAAAGCCACAACAAAGCAAAATGAATAAGCCTACAAAACAAACTGTATGTGTTGAAATTGATAACATTTGCATCCATTCATCAGACTATTTTCCAGTCAGTGTCTCAGATATGAACATTGGACGGACAATGTACTGGAACAAATCTGTCACAGAAGGACATAATCTACTTGCTCTTGACTTCAGTGGTACAATCACTGCAGTCAGCAATGATGTAACGACCTGCAAAGTAGGTGATCATGTTGTTGCATGTTATCCAGTTGCTGCATTTTCAACAGTCACCCTTTCTGCTTCTGTTTGTTACAAAAGCAGTAAAATTCCTGTACTGAAACAGACACCGTGTGTTTCATACTTTATACTTGCATGGGAAATACTCCATAACACTTTACGTCGAAATAAGCATCACAAATTGGTAATTATTTCCAGTGAACCTGAATCGTGTTTGAGTCAAGTGTTGTCTGTGGCAGCCAGTGCATTTGGTTGGAGAGTTCAAATTGAATACAATGACATTTCACATACTTCAACTCATGCTGATGCACTGCTTTTTCTGCCTCCTATTAAGACATCCTTAGTTGCAAAGTATGTCAACAGCTCTTCGGCTCAGCATGTTGTTGTCCTCTTTGACAACAATCATGTGCTTGGCACTTCTCAGAGCATTCCTGGTTGTGAAAGACACAATGTTTATATTCACATTTTGAAGGTAGCTAACATATTTCAGAAAGGATATCTTGTAAAATCTGCACATGATGTTTACAAGTGGATGAGATCAATGCATTTAAAAATGAAACATCTTGATTTACCAAAAATTAATTTTCAACAAATTGTCTTGAATGTGAATGAATACAGGGAAGAGTCATACTTCACCTGCAAAGCTGTTTCAGTTGTAGATCTGAAGAATGTGCATGCGTCAAATAGCCTGATATCAGAGATACCAGTGTATCTTAATCAAAATCAACTTTTTAGAAATGATGCAGCCTATATAATCACAGGGGGACTTTCAGGGCTTGGCTTTCTGACAGTAAATTTCATTGCAAAACACGGTGGTGGATATGTCATTATTTTGTCAAGACGGACTCCATCTAATGAGATGCAGGAAGAATTTAGAAATATCCAGAATAAGTTTGGGACTAATGTAGTTAGCATAGCCTGTGATGTTTCAGTTCTTTCAAATGTTGAAAAAGCAATCAATGCCTTTCGTCACTCCTTTCCAAAGGTTGCAATTAAAGGGGTTTTTCACAGCGCTGTGGTATTGCACGATGGCCTGCTTCAAATTCTGAACAAATCATTATTTGAAAAAGTTCTGAATCCCAAAGTTGCAGGAATCCTGAATCTTCACCACACAACACGATCCCTCCAGCTGGATTACTTTGTGTGTTACTCATCAATTGCATCATTTAGTGGAAGTTCTGCCCAATCAAGCTATTCTGCAGCAAACTCATTTCTTGACTTCTTTATCCACTATAGAAGAAACCAAGGGCTTGTGGGGCAAACTTTAAACTGGGGTGCACTAAACCTTGGACTGTTACACAATAAGTTTAGAACCCAAAAATTTCTGGAGTCAAAAGGAATAATGATGATGGAACCTTCAGAAGTTTCTGAATGCCTTAAGCAGTGCTTGGTGCTAAATAATCCACAACAAGCTATATGCAAATTTAATTTCTTGATTTTATATAGGTTTGATGAAAATCCATCCTTCAAAGCACGATTCTTTTCAATTGTAATGGATGAAATTAGTAATTTAGAAGTCAATAAAGAGCAAGTTGTATCTAGTAATTCAGCAATGACACCGGAACAGTATGTTATTTCATTGTTGTCTGAAGTCAGCAATGCTGATCCTGCAGATTTTACAAAAGAATCAAATCTCTCCAGCTTTGGCCTTGATTCCATGCTGAGTATGACAGTGCAGAATCGCATTTATGAGGAAAAACACATCAACTTGCCACTGGTAACATTTCTTGATCCAAAGACTACAATACATACTGTGGTATCGTTACTTGAAGAGAAAAGTACTGTTCAGCCACAGATTGGAAACATAACTGTGGGACAATTCGAGAGCAAATCTCTGAGTGATACAGATGATCAATACACCCAATTGTAAAATAGTTACACTTAGCTACCCTAATGAAGGAGAATTTAACATTTTCATGTGTGGAAAAAGCTTTTCCAGCAATTCCACTCAGAATGGTTACTCAGAGTTGGATAGGAATTGCTGGAAAAACTCAGTAGGTCTGGCAGCATCTGCGGAGTGAAAGCAGAGTTGATGTTTCAAGTCCAGAAGGGTCACTGGATTCGTAATGCTAACTCTGCCTCTCTCCACATGCTGTCAGGCCTGCTGAGTTATTCCAGCAATTTCTGAATTTGATTCTGACTTCCAACATCCGCAGTTCTTTGTTATTTTTAGTTGCTCAGAGTTCAATAGTTACACAGATTACAGTTTCTGAGTGCTATCTAACTCAACTAATAATTAGAAGTTTATTTCATTGTTTAACATGCATATAACATGACATAGACATTCTCAGAAATTTTCCATCTTGGTTTTTGTGCAAATCTCAAAATTTAAGAATCAGAGAAGGATTGTTGGTATATTGCTTGCTGGCAGGATGGATGAGCTATGTTATTTCTCTTTATGAACATGTGTATTTTACCTTTCTGCATCAGAGGAATTTTAAATGAATAAAGCAGCAATGAGAATTTTGTGAAGATTGTTTTGAAAATCTATGTGGCAAAGGAATGCTTGCACTGTACAATAAACAATTCACCTGTAGTGTCTGTGGATAAGTTTGATTTACTGAATTACAGCATATTTCAATCAGTTTCTATTAGCATGTTATAGCCTGTGGATCACAATTTGTTTGCATCATTCGTCATTTAGGCATATTTTCATTAAATGTCAATTTGTTCAGGATTTCCAACTGAATATGTTATAAAAGTTATAATCGTCTTCTTTAAGAAGGCCAAATTAAAATATTTTAGTAATATGGTGCATACGGATATAATTGTAAATTTGGTTGCAAACTATGATGTAATAAATAATATCTGCGGTTGGGAATACAATTGAATTCTAATAAAATTAATGGTTGTTTTATTAAGAATCCATGACTTCAATATTCTTCTTTGGAATTTTCCACAATTATCTCACAGTCATAAGGAAATAATTGATTCTTCCTTTATGCATAGTGATCAAGCTAGTGAGGACTTAAGTTCTATTTTATTGAGTTGAAAAACTAGTTTCTGTAAGGAAGTAATCCAGAAGGCCCAAATCAAAATGAAAGTCTATGATTTTATTGGTATTTTATGGTCCAAGTTGATACAAACATTGTAGTGAAGAGATGCAGGACAAATGCTTTTACTCCAGTACATAGTTATGTTTTAACATGGACTTATTTTAGAATTAAATTATTTAAGTAGCATATGGTGATGTAGTAGTGGTTTTAGGTTCTGCAGTGCATTTTGCCACTCTTATCTGGTTTCTATATGTGACTGCAGACCTACACAAGGTGGCTTACTCTTAATTAATCTCTTAATGGATGAGGAAGCTACTCTGTTTAAACACAGTCATGGATCGATAGCAAATGCTGACTGTTCCATTGACACCCACATCCCATGAAAGAATAAGAAAAGTTACAGTGTATCAGGGTCAAACCTATATTACATACAAGTAGAAGACTTAGGTTGAGACTCATCTGCTTATGTCACAAAGATAAGGAGAATTGTAATAAAGCTAGAAAAAAACAGGAAATGAATATTAGCAAAGATGTTTCAGGATGTTAAGTAAAATAAAGGAGAGAGCAAGAATTATACACAGAGGTATTTCAAAGTAATTTTAAAATTCATCTACAAAATTGGAAGTGTAGTGGACAGCAAAGAAGGTTACCTCAGATTACAACAGGATCTTGATCAGATGGGCCAATGGGCTGAGCAGTGGCAGATGGAGTTTAATTCAGATAAATGTGAGGTGCTGCATTTTGGGAAATCAAACTTATACTTTGAACAGTAAAGTCCTAGGGAGTGTTGCTGAACAAAGAGACCTTGGCGTGCAGGTTCATAGCTCCTTGAAAGTAGAGTCACAGGTAGACAGGATAGTGAAGAAGGTGTTTGGTATGAGTATTGAGTACAGGAGTTGAGAGGTCTTGTTGCGGTTGTACAGGACGTTGGTTAGGCCGCTGTTGGAATATTGCATGCAATTCTGGTCACCTTTCTATTGAAAAGATGCTATGAAACTTGAAAGCATTCAGAAAAGATTTACAAGGATGCTGTCAGGGCTGGAGGATTTGAGCTATAGGGAAAGGTTGAATAGGTTAGGGCTGTTTTCCCTGAAGAGTTGGAGGCTGAGGTTTATAAAATTATGAGGGGCATGGATAGGATAAATAGACAAAGTCTTTTCCCTGGGGTGGGGGAGTCCAGAACTGGAGGGCATAGGTTTAGGGTGAGAGGGGAAAGTTAAGAAAGAGACCGAAGTGGCAATGTTTTCAGCAGAGAGTGGTACATGCATGAAATGAGCTGCGAGAGGGAATGGTGGGGACTAGTACAATTACAACACTTAAAAAGCATCTGGATGAGTATATGAATAGGAAGGGTTTGTAGGGATATGAGCCAGGTAGTGGCAAATGGGACTATATTAGGTTAGGATATCTGGTTGGCATGGACGAGTTGGACCAAAGGGTCTGTTTCCGCGCTATACATCTCAATGACTTTAAGTTCAAGGAAGGAACACGTTAATATTTGAAGTACAAAAGTACAATATTTGAAGGGGGGGGGGAGCTGGTCTGGTGGGAAGCTTTATGTAGGGTCAGTGTGGACTTGATGGGCCGAATGGCCTACTTCCACACTGTAAGGATTCTGTGGTCTGAATGCAACATTGAGAAATAAAGACAGCAATATCTCTGAAGCATTATGTCAATCAGAAACAAATTTGCTTATTTTACAAGAGAAAAGCTTGTATAAATCTGAGGTTAATTTTTAAAGTTGAATAAGTCCTTGAAGTTTCTAAAAGCATTCGGGACATGGATAGGATAAATAGTCAAGGTCTTTTTCCCAAGGTAGGGGAAAAACTAATAGGCACAGGTTTAAGGTGAGAGGGAAAAGATTTAAAACAGGCAACTTTTTCACACAGGCAGTGGTCTGGAATGAGCTGCCAGGGGGGCTGGTGGAAATGAGTATAATTACAACATTTAAAAAGCATTTAGATGGGTACATGAATAGGAAGGGTTTCGAGGAATAAGGGCCAAATGCAGTTAAATGAGACTAAATCTGATTAGGATATCTGGTTGGCATTGGACTGAAGAGTCTGTTTCTGTGCTGTATAATGCTATGGCTAGGAGCCAGGTATTGAATTCAAAAAAGAAATTCTCAAACTACTCGGAGCCTTGGGCTAACTGCGAACTACATCCCACAATATGCTAAAAACAGATGCAAAGGTCACAAAACAGAAAAAGAAATGTGACGGTAATGGCCATTGTAAAATGTCATTTCACCAGGAGCAAAACCAATCAGATATTGTGACATGAGTCCAGTTCGAAACCAAGTTGTGTTTACCTAAGCTATTGAATGAAGTCATAAAACGTAAAGCATATCCAACACCACCTGGAGACAAAAGCTTGGCTAAACTTGTGAACAGTACTATATTTACAAAACTTGGTGCAAACAGGGAACTCTGATAGTCACCATTGGGTGGTGAGACAAAACTTCTAACTGATTTCATCATTTTTCAGTCATTACTGTTTCATCTGTCAATTTTTAGGAATCTTATCCACACTGCAGATGAACCAGAGAAATAAATAGCTATTTTAGATAGAATGGATGACGGTGTCATTTGCCAAATGGGCGATGTTTTGTCCTACGTTCAATGAAATCAGAATATGTCAGGAGAGTAGGAGAAGAACTGCAAACACTCCAAGATGCTTGAATAACATAAATGAGAAGTGTAGGTTCTGTGTATTGTAAAGTATTTAGACCACAAATTCCAAGAAACAAGGATTACTGAAAACAAAAATACTATGAGAATTTTTGTCACTCAAAGATGTACAGAGCTCTACAGGATTGTGGGAATGGTTGAAATAAGTGGACAAATGTTTGCACAACCTGTCTTTGATTTATAGAGTCATAGAGGCACAAAAACAGAGCCTTTGATCCAACAGTCCATGCCGAACATAATCCTGAACTAAACTAGTTCCATCTGCCTACTCCTGACCCATGTCCCTCCAAACTTCTCGAAGTGTCTCTTAAACATTGTAACTGTGCCTGCGCCTCTGCTTAAAAAAATTGTCACTCATACTTTTTTAAAAATATCTCTCCTTAAAAATATGCCCCCAATCTTAAAATTCCCCCATCCTAGGGAAAAGACACCTACCAGTAACCATGATTTTATAAATTTCTATAAGGTCACTTCTCAACCTTCTACATTCCAACTAGCCTATCCAGCTTTATTTTATAACTTGCATACCGGCAACTTCCTGGTATATCCTTTCTGAACCTTGTCTAACTTAATAATATTCTTCCTATAACCGAGCAACCAGAACTGGACACAGTACTCCAGAAGAGGCTTTGTTAATGTCCTGAACAACCTCAACATTTGACTTGATTTGATTGCTTGTAGTAACATGTGCCTAAGAATAGTAAGAAGTTTTGATTTGCAAGCAGTGCAGGCAGATCATAACAAACGAAGATATAGAAATCAAAGGGTGCTTAGACAGAGTGAGGCATACAGGTTACACTGCACGGGAGGTGTACAAAGCAAAATCAACATTATTTGAAGTTAGAGAATTCATTTACCAGTCTAATAACAGCAGGGAAGAAGCTGATCTTGAACCTGTTGGTGCATGTATTCAAGCTTCTGTATCTTCTGCCTGATGGAAGAAATTGCAAGAGAACATTGCCGGGGTGGGAGGGGTCTTTGATGTTGGCAGCCTTTCTGCAGCAACGAGCTGTATAAATGTAGTCCATGGATGGGAGGTTGGCTTCTGTGATTGTCTGGACTGTGCACACCACCATCTAGTCCTGGGCAGTGCAGTTGTTGTACCAGGCTGTTATACACCTGGATAGTATGCTTTCTGTGGTGCATCTGTAAAAGTTGGTGAGGGTCATGATGAAATTTCAAAACTGCATGAAGAGGCATTGTTTTGTCTTTTTGACCAGCACGTCTACATGACTGGCCCAGGATACGTTGTCAGTTATTGTTACTCCTTGGAACATGACACTCTCGACCCTCACCACCTCAGCTTTGTTGATGTAAATGGGAGCATGTTCTCCTCCTTTCCTACTGAAGTCAAGGATCAGTTCTTTTGTTTGGCCAACATTGCATCATGACACCAAGCTCTCTATCTCCTTTCTGTATCTGACTTATCGTTGTGTGATATCTGTCCTACCACACTGGTGTTGTCAGCAAACTTGTAAATGGAATTCATTCAGAATTTGGCTATGTAGTTGTGGATGTACAGGGAGTACAAGTAAGGGCCTGAGAATGCATCCTTTGGGGATTGCAGTGTTGAGGGTTATCATGGAGGAGGTGCTGTTGCCTATCTTCATTGACAGCAGTACATGGGTCAGGATGCTGAGAATTCACTTGCACAGGGCAGAGCAGGGACCTAGGTCTTGAAATCAGTCTAGAGGGGATATTTGTGTTGAAGGCTGAGCTGTAATTAATAAGGAGGAGTCTGACATAGGTGTCCTTATTATCCAGATGTTCCAGTGATGAGTGTAGGGCTAGGGAGATGGCACCTGCTGTGGACCATTTTCATTGATAGGCATATTGCAGGGAATCAAGGCAAGCTGGAAGGCTAGAGTTGATGTGGGTCATGATCAGCCTCTCAAAACACATCATGATTATTGAGGTCAGAGCCACTGGGTGGTAATAATTAAGGCATGTTGCATGTGCTTTCTTTGGTAGTGGGATGATAGTGGTCTTCTTGAAGCAGGTGGGGACTTTGGTTTGTAGGAGGGAGAGATCGAAGATGTTAGTGAATACCTCTGCCAGCTGGTCCACGCAGGAGCTAAATGCATAGCTGGGGACTCCATCTGGGCCTGTCGCTTTCCTTGGGTTGACTCTCAGGAAGACCAATCTGACATCTGGAATGGTGACGGACTGAAAAGGTGCATCCAGCATAAAACCAAGCATAGAAAACATTGAGTGCATCATGGAGAGACGTGGTTTTATCCACTATATTGCTCTGTTCATTTTGTATCCCATTATATCGTGTAGGTCTTGCCACAGATGGTGGTCGTCTACATGGTTAATTTGGGCCTCTAACTTGGTCCAGTACTACTTCTTGGCATCTTTGATGGCTTTGCAAAGGTCACATCTGGATTTTAGGCATAGGTGTGGGTCATCTGAATTGAATGCTGCATGCCTGGTCTTTAATAGGCAGTGGATTTCTCAATTCATTCAAGGTTTCACCCAATTGAGCATGAGCTTTCAGAGTGAAGAAGTTAGCATTAATATTGCAGTGAGAGAAGGACATTATCCTTCTTCCAGTGCTGTGCTTTCCTCCAAATGGCTGAAATTGCTTTAAAATGGCTGTCAACCTAGCATATTCTAGTGTCATGGCAGCCACTCCTGGCCTGGAAGAAGAGGGACTCCTACTGCTATACAATTTCATCCAGCAGGACCTTCTGGTCTCTGCATAAAGCAGGATTCTGATTTCCTCCTGTCTGCAATACCGCTGAAACTGTGCAGGATGTCTCCAGGCTGACAGTGCTTATCTGGGCGCTCAGTGGGCTTCTGAACATGCCATAGTTGCTAGTCTTTTGGTGGAAATCTGCTGAGTAGCAAGTTGGTTTGGGAAAGGTATGTGGTACGTTGGGGCCAGAATTAATTATGAGGCATGTGGTAGCTAATTATTATGATGTACTTGGTACAATATGGCAAGATAATTTATGAGGACTTCCAAAAAATGCTTCAAAAAAACTCGATGCACCTTGGACTTAGCCAAAACAATAAGATGCTAAGTATTTGAGGATGTTGCATTGATCCCTCTGGTAATTCACTTAAAACCAGTTTACCAATCTAGAAAAGACAACTTATTCCTGCGTTCTGTCAGCTAACTAGTCCTTATCCATGCTAATTACATTATGTACTCTTATCCCATGCAACAATCATTGATGTGGCTCCTTAGCAAAAGCATTTTGGAAATCCAAGTACACCACATCCACTAGTTTACATTTATCTAAAATGGATCTTATTTCATCAAAAAAAACCTAATAAATGAGTCAAACAGGACTTTTTTTTCATCAAGTTATGTTGGCTTTGTCTGGGATTGCTGTCATTTTTGAAATATCCTGCTTATTCTGAGCATATTCTCTATGGCAGAGGTTCAGCTAACTTGCCCATAGTTAGTTTTATGTGTTGTCTACAAGAAGCACTCTGCTTTCTGAACTCTAAAATGTTAATGTTTCTAACACAAAATGTTGCTAAAGAGCCTTGGTGAATTTCTGCAATGCATCATGGATATGGTGCACACCGCTGCTATTGGGCATTCATGTTGGACGGAATAGATGTTTGTACATGTGGTGCCAATAAAGAGGGCTACTTTGTCCTGAAAGGTATCAAACTTCTTGATTGTTCTTGGAGTTGTACTCATCCATCACATTTCTGACTTGTGCCTTGCAGATGATGGACAGACTTAGGGGAGTCAGGAGGGGAGTTACTCGCTGCAATGCTCCAAGCTGCTGACTTGTTGTTGTAGCCACTCTCTTTATAATGGCAAGTTCTGTCAGTTTGTGGTATTCCCCAGAATATTAATTTAAGAGGATTCAGTGATGGTGACACCTTTGAATGTCAATGGGCGGTGGTTAGATTGTCTTTTATTGGAGAAAGATATTGCCTGGCAATTGTGTAACCACTTTTCAGCCCAAGACTGGATATCGTCCAGCTCTTCCTGCATTTAGACAACGACTGTTTCACTATTAGATGAGTCACAAATGATGCTGAACATTGTGTACTCATTAGCATCAGCACATTGTGCTATCATTCTTGAGCAGTGATGTGGAGTGCAGGTTTTGGATTGGGATGGACAAAGTCAGAAATCACATGGCATCAGGTTAAAGTCCAACAGGTTCATTTGAAATAGCAAGCTTTTGAAGCATATCCACTTTGTCAGGTTAAGTGAGAGGGAAGCACATAGAACACAGAAGATCAAGGACAGAGAGCTCAAAAGGTCATACAAATGGTGTGAGTGGTCTGTCGAATATAAGTCTCTGCAGGTGACCAAAGTTGTTAGTTGGTGTGAGTGAAGTGTCAATAGTTAAATAATAACATTGATTTCTCTACTAATAAATTCGGTATTCTGTATGTGATCCTGTCCAGTTTCCAGCAATTAATCAGTTTCACCACTGGCTAACATCACAAATTTGTCATCTACCACACCTGGTTTAATTATTGCTCATTAAACCATTTATCTCCCTGGAAACAAGGTTGGCTCTGTTTGAATAAACATTGAACATCAGCCTTGATGCTGCTGCCAGTCAACTGTATAATATTTACACAGAGCACTCCTGTGGCTACTAGTTCCAGTTTAGCTGATAAATAGTCAAATTATGTACATATCTGATGCCCTGGTCTGTTTCAAAGAGAACTTCAGCCAAACACTGTAATAGTTCAGTTATCACTCTGCAGTTTATAGCACTTGATTTAAACCACTTAATTTAAACCTGCGCATTCCTTCAGGTAAAGAAACATTTAAGACCAGTGACCTCTTCAATCATTAGGTCATCATCCAAATCAATTAACTTTTCAATGTTTTTATTTAATTTCACTTTGACTCCCCAGAAAATTTTAGTATACTATACCTATGCAATATTCTGAATGCATAGCCTGGAAATATGATGGACACAGATTTAATTAAGACATTCAAAAGATCTTTAGATGATAAGTTAAATACTGTGCAGGGTTATAGGGAAAGGGTCCACCACAACAGAAGGAAATTATACTGGCCTGTATGTATATTTCTTTCAAATTTTATTTGTCTGAACATCCAAAAGGACCTTGCAGTGGATTTAAACATTGTGTATCAATTTAAAGTGGAAGAGTCATGTTATCACTATTTTTGATTGACTATATTTACATCAATCGTTATTAATGGAACGGAGCATTGAATATTTACTTTTCTTAGAGTCATCACTACCTATGTAAGTGAAGTGGTTATCTCCAAGTGTTAGATATTCTACAGTGCTGAGTTCATTTCACTATAAAGTAATCGGGAATTAATTTATACAATTAATATTCACCAGCAGTTATAAATGTTTTAGTCTCATATTTATATATTCATAAGCTTACATTTAGATGACAATATTCTAGAATTCTTAAGTTAAGAATGTAAGATCTGGCGTAAGTGGACTTAACTTTTTCTGCTATAGCATACCTGTAACTACATTCTACCCTGAGATAATTTTGTAGATTTGAAAGCTCATGAGAGGGAGGACATTTCAATACAGGACTTAGTCTAAAGCTCTGACTAAGTTCATTAACAATATGAAATTTCTTGGCTGTTATTTTAAGCCAAGAGTAAAAAGTGAGGTCTGCAGATGCTGGAGATCAGAGCTGAAAATGTGTTGCTGGTTAAAGCGCAGCAGGTCAAGCAGCATCCAAGGAACAGGAAATTCGATGTTTCGGGCATAAGCCCTTCATCAGGAATGAGGAAAGTGTGTCCAGCAGGCTAAGATAAAAGGTAGGGAGGAGGGACTTGGGGGAGGGGCGATGGAGATGTGATAGATGGAAGGAGGTCAAGGTGAGGGTGATAGGCCGGAGTGGGGTTGGGGGCGGAGAGGTCAGGAAGAGGACTGCAGGTTAGGGGGGCGGTGCTGAGTTCGAGGGAATCGACTGAGACAAGGTGGGGGGAGGGGGTAATGAGGAAACTGGAGAAATCTGAGTTCATTCCTTGTGGTTGGAGGGTTCCCAGGCGGAAGATGAGGTGCTCTTCCTCCAACCGTCGTGTTGTTATGTTCTGGCGATGGAGGGGTCGAAGGACCTGCATGTCTCCCACTCGACCAAGGACATGCAGGTCCTTGAACTCCTCCATCGCCAGAACATAACAACACGATGGTTGGAGGAAGAGCGCTTCATCTTCCGCCTGGGAACTCTCCAACCACAAGGGATGAACTCAGATTTCTCCAGTTTCCTCATTACCCCTCCCCCCACCTTGTCTCAGTCGATTCCCTCGAACTCAGCACCGCCCTCCTAACCTGCAATCTTCTTCCTGACCTCTCCGCCCCCACCCCACTCCAGCCTATCACCCTCACCTTGACCTCCTTCCACCTATCACATCTCCATCGCCCCTCCCCCAAGTCCCTCCTCCCTACCTTTTAGCCTGCTGGACACACTTTCCTCATTCCTGATGAAGGGCTTATGCCCGAAACGTCGAATTTCCTGTTCCTTGGATGCTGCCTGACCTGCTGTGCTTTAACCAGCAACACATTTTCAGCTGTTATTTTAAGCCACAATATGTTTGTCTCGGCAGGTTTACCTTGATGGGAGATCAGGATAGTAGATTGAAATAACTGCACTGAGGCCCAAATCAACCTTCATTCACTTGTGCACATTACACTTGCTGTGGTCCGCCAGCTCAGAATCTGTCCCTGAAATGAGGAGATGCTGGTCTCCTGTTTATATCTGTCAGCCAGAGCTCCCTGATTAGCCCAGTGTAAAAACCCAAAACAAGGATCTCATTGTCAATGAGATCCACCTGGTTAAAATCACTACACTGGGGGATAAGGATAATAAACCTTTCCACATATCTTGATCTTCAATACAGTGACAGGAACATCAGCAGGTGTGGGTGCAGAATCCAATATGTAATCATCCATAAGGGATTGCAGCCAGGATTGCTGAATAGATTATCTATCCTGACCACCACATCCATGTACAGTTTAAATGTTATGAGATTTCCCGTCTCTACCGCCTTCCCAAGCAGTATATTCCAGAGTCACACCATCCCCTGGGTGAAAGAATTTTCCCCTCTAATCTTCCTGACCTTCATCCTAAAATTATAGCACCTTGTTATTGACCCTTCAACTAAGGGGAACATCTGCTTCCTAATCATCCTGTCTATTTCCCTTGTAATCTAACAGACCTCAACCAGGTTCTCTCTCAGCATTTTCTGCTCTAAGTCAAACAAGTGTGGTGCTGGAAAAGCACAGCTGGTCAGGCAGAATCTGAGGAGCAGGAGAGTCAATGTTTCAAGCATGACTCTTCATCAGGAAGCTCATGCTCGAAAGGTCAACTCTCCTGTTCCTCAGACACTGCCTGCCCAGCTGTGTTTTTCCAGCACCACAATTTTCGACTTTGATCTCCAGCATCTGCAGTCTTCATTTTCTCTAAGTAAAACAACCCAAGCTTATTCAGCCTCTCTTCAGAGCTAAAAAGTGCCAACCCATGCAGCATCTTGGAGAAACTTCTTTATACCCCCTCCAGTGTAATAATACCCTTCCTATTGTGTGGTGCCCAGAGTGCACACAGTACTCCAGCTGTGGCCTAACCAAAATTGTGTACAGGTCTATCAAGACCTTCCTATTCTTATACTCTGTGTCATTACTGATAAAGGAAAGTGTCCTCTATGCATTCTTATTAAAATACCCTTCCATTGTCAGAGATCTATGGTCAAGCTCTCCAAGATCATTCTATTTCTCTGAGCTTCCTGGTCTCTTGCCATTATGCTTTTTAAAAATACATTGTTTGTGTAATTTTTGGCTTACCCTTACCACCTCTCTTGAACAAGGCCATAATGTTTGCAATTTTCTTGCCTTCAGACACTTCCCAGAGTCTAGATACATTTTGTAGCCAATACCTGTGCATTTGCAAGCTCACTTCCTGTAAAATCCATGATGCACCGCATCTGGTCCCAGTGCCTTGTCAATATTAAGTATCAACAATATAGCAAGCAATTCTACCTAGTAGTTATAAACCCTTTTAGTAAGTACGTTCCCTCCCCATAGCCTGGGTAGCATGTTTCTCTTTGGTAAAGACAGATGTAAAACATTCATTTAACCTGTCAAGCATGACCCCTGCCTCTAAGTGAAAATCTTTTTTTTAAATTGGAGTCTTTTTCTCAGAGTGGAAATGTCAAATAATAGGGGACATATGTTTAAAATGAGAGGGAAAAATTTTAAAGGAGATGTGTAAGAAAAGGTTTTTGCACTGAGGATGGTAGGTCCTTAGAACACGACACCAAGGGAGGTGGTAGAAGCAGATACGACAATAAAGTTGAAGAGGCATTTAGACAGATACAAGGACAGGCAGAGAATAGAGAGATATGGACTAAGTGCAATCAGATGGGATTAGTGCAGGATGGCATCATGGTTAGCACAGACATGTAGGCTGAAGGGCCTGTCCTTGTGCTGTACTGTTCTATGTTCCCCAGTTGGCACTAATGCTCCTTTTAGCAGCCTTTTACTATTTATATGGCTGTAGACAACGTTGGGACATTACTTTATGATGGCTCCCATATTTTCTCATAATCACTGTTTCCTTCTGTTCTTTGCTACGTCATCCCCCACCCCAAATCTTTGATATTCCTCTTGATTCTCAATTTTATTTTCTATCAGGCACTTGCCGTAAATGCACTTTTTCTTCTTGATCTTAATTTCAAATCCATATCAGTTTTTGAACCATGCATTTACCTCCTCTTGGTAAACCTTGGGATTAGAGCACTGCTGTCCCCATTTACAACAAAAACCCACTTTGAACAAAAATTATAACAGTAAACTCACTCATCTTGTTCTGCTACAGTTGCCTGCATACTCACTGTGCACCTTACACACTTTAACTCCTGGATAACTATTGAATTAAATCCCTGATTTATCATTGATTCCCCTTAACTTTACCCCTTTGACCACTGACATCAATTGGACCTGACACTCCCCACTCTCTAACCTTGGACCATTGCCTCCCCTATGAGCCAATACTCTATTAACCAATGCAACCTAATCCAACCCTCTTGGAATGAGCACCAATTCCACAACCAATCTGATCCCACCAGAGCTGACCTGCCCTTGACTCCAGCTGGACACTTCCACACCTCCCAATACCTGACCCTTAACCCATGCCATAACTAACTCCTCACTCTACTCCCACTCTTAACTTACACACTTTTTCACAGTAGTTTTCAAAGTGTCTGCTGGATATTTAAACTTTGCAATATGGCACTCAGTACTTTAAAATGGGCTGTGGTTTTGATGATAACTTTCTAATTTTCCAGATTCAAAGATTCCTGGACAGGTTTATAAAAAGAGACTCCTGTCCAGGAATCTCCAGTGTAAAAGTCAATAAAAGGAAGTGTGTTTTTTTTTTTCCAAGACTGATCACAGTTGGAAATAGGGTTTCACAAATTGGAAAGCCTTTTCTACATCTTTAATACTTCAATGACATGACCTTTCATCTTTTTCAAGAGGTTGTTTTGGATTGATTTGATAAGTGTATAAGCTGTATCTAGCTCCATTGTCTGCTCAGACAGCTCATCCTCTGAAAAATCATTGCCTCCTCCTTGACATGGCATCAGGCGACAAATTGATCACTGATTCTTGTGTCAGTTGCCTGTAAGATCTAGACAGTGCATTTTAGAATTCACTTTTCCTTGAAGTTGATCCCACAGCTTTGACCCAACTGAATCAAGTCTCAGTGTTAATTCTGTGAATTTCATTGCTTCTAGGTGATGGCCTAATAATATTGTTGCTAGGCTATTAATCCAGAAACTGGGGGCTGGGGACTTGAGTTCAAGTCCTGCCACGGTGAATTTAAATTCATTTTTTTAAAAATCTGGAATTAAGAACCTACTGATGACCATGAAATCTTGTCAATTGTCAGAAAAACCCATCCGATTCACTAATATACTTCAGGAAGGAAATCTGTCATCCTCACATGGTCTGGCCTACATATGACTCCAGACCCATAGCAATGGGTCCAAACCCACAGACTTTCAATTGCCCTCCCAAGTGGTCTAGCAAACCACTCAGTTGTATCAATCGCTACAAAGTCTGAAAGAAATGAAGCTAGATGGATCACTTGGCATTGGCCTAGGCACCAGAAAAGACAACAATAGAATTTGCCCTGTCAACTTTTCCCAAGTCTAGGGGCTAATGCTGTCACACAGACTATTTAAGCAATAGCCTGACACAATCATACCTTACAGTAAGTGCAAAGAACTTAATAATTTCTTTGTTATTAAGATTGAGACCATCCAATTAGCAGCTGCTAGCCTTCCCTCCCTTTCACTATCCCAGAGGAACCACTGTTTGAGTCTGCAACTCAAATCTTTCTGCAGTTTCTCTCCAATCTTCCCTCATGATTTCTCTAAGTTGAGAGCCATCACATTACGCTGCCTCTTCCCATTAAATTGTTGACCATCCAATTTCCTCTTAATTAACATTGTTAATGGTTCTCTGTTTATGTGTTGTCCTTATCTCCTTATCTCCTTTAATTCCTTTCAATGGATATAGAATTTAAAGAAACTAGGGGCCAGATATTTTCCAGGGGCTTCATGATCTTTAATGTATGGGCTAAGTGTAAGAAGTTACATTTGAGAAGAACAGTCACCCAGTAAAGAGATTCCCTGAACAGGACAATTAATGCCACAGGGCAGGATTTCTGTGAAACTAGGGATGACAGGCAGACTCTTCAAGCTGGACCAATTCGATGCTGTCCAGCAAGCTGTCTTTTCAAGTAGGGCATCCTAAATGGAGGCTCCTTCTCACCATCTTCTTTAATTTTATAATAAAACAATTAAAATGCAAAAATACCCTTGGGAACAGATCTCCCATTATAGTGGTGAACATGTCTATAAAGAAACCTGTGACTGCAGCTCAGAGCTGGCAGGTGGAGAGGGCCAAAGGCTGAGAGCATTACCCACCATATCTGCTGCTGGAAGGCTCTGACAATAGGCCTTAATAATATTTTAGCAAGCTCAGTTGGCCACCTGCAACTTTTGACCAGATGGACCTGCTGTCCTGTTAAACCCCCATCCCCGTCAAACTAATCAACCACCCCCATCCACCTCTAAGAGAAAAGGACCTTGTCCTAGGATTGTGCTGGCAATGTGACTTTGCTCTCTGGCCCACCTGTCTGCTTATCTCATGAAGAGATAAAAGCCCTCATCATGATGTATCTTAACACATCTTGTTTCTATATTAAATAATGATTGAATGGTAGGAGTTTCTGGGAGTAATTCAGGAAACACAGCAGACATTCATCCCAAGGAAAAAGAAACATGGTTCAGAGAAGATGGGGCAACCATGGCTGACTAGGGAAGTCAGGGATAGCATAAAAGCAAAAGAGAAAGCATAAAATGTGGGGAACGGCAGTGGGAAACCTGAGGTTGAGAAGACTAAGGTGAATCCAAAGAGATTCTTTAAGCATATTAAAGGAAAAAGAATAACTAGAGTGAGACCTAGGACCAAAGTGGACAATATGTGTGGAACAACAGGAGATGAGCGAGGTCCACAATGAATATGCTCCTCTGTGTTTACCGTGGAGAAAGACATAAAGACTTGGGAACTTGAAGAAGTTCATGGTGATATCTTAGGGACAGTCCATATCACAGTAGAGGAGGTGTTAGATGTCTTAGAACAAATGAAGATGGATACATTTCCTGATCCTGATCAGCTATATCCAAGAACCCGACAAGAGGCTAGAGAAGAAATTGCAGGAGCCCTGGCTGATATATTTCCATTTTTATTAGCTGCAGGTGAGGTGCTGGAAAACTAAAGGGTAGTGAATGCTGTGCCCTTATTCAAGAAGGACTGCAAAGAAAAAATTGGGAACAGTAAGCTTAATATCCATGGTGGATAAGTTACTTGAAAAGGTTCTGATGTAAATGAAATACATGCATTTGGAAAGACAGGGTTTGATTAGGAGTCATTGGCATGACTTTGTGCATGGAAGATCATGCCTCACAAATTTGTTAGAGTTCTTTGATGTTGTGACCAAGAAGGTTGACGAGGACAGAGCGGTAGTTGTAGTCTATATGGATTTCAGTAAGGCCTTTGAGAAGGTTGCACATGGTAGACTGCTCTGGAAGGTAAGATTGCATAGAATCCAAGGGATCTGGCAAATTAGTGTGATGGTAGGAAGCAGAGGCTAATAGTGGAAGGATGCTTGTTGGACTGGAGACATATAACTAGTTGTATGCGTCAGGAGTTGGTGTTGGGCCCATTGCTGTTTGTTATCTGTATTGATGATTTGGATGAGAGTGTCCATGGCATGATTAGAACATAGAACGTAGAACACAGAACATTACAGTGCATTACAGGTCCTTTGGCTCTTGACCCCTGTGAAACCAATCTGAAGCTCATCCAACCAAAACTATTCCATTTTCATCCATATGTTTACCCAAAGACCATTTAAATGCTCTTAAAGTTGGCGAATTGACTACTGTTGCAGGCAGGCCATTCCACATCCCTACTACTCTCTGAGTAAAGAAACTACCTCTGATATTTGACCTATATTTATCACCCCTCAATTTAAAGCTATGTTCCCTCATGCTGGCCATCACCATCTGAGGAAAAAGGCTCTCCCTGCTCTAATTATATTTATATGTCTCAATTAAGTCACCTCGCAACCTTCTTCTCTTGAACAAAAACAAGTCCCTTAGCCTTTCCTTGTAAGATCTTCCCTCCGTACCAGACAACATCTTAGTATATCTCTCTTTTCCAAATTTTCCTCATCCTTCCTATCATGTAGTAACCAGAACTGCACGAATACGGCAAGTGAGGCTGTGCCAGAGTTTTGTACAGCTGTAACATGACCTCATGGCTCTGAAACCCTCAATCCCTCTACCAATATAAGCACCATTTGCCTTATTAACAACCTGATCACCCTGGGTGGCAGCTTTCAAGGATCTGTGCATGGACACCAGGATCTCTCTGCTGATCTAGCAAGAATCTTACCATTAGTCCAGTACTCCGAATTCCTGTTGCTCCTTCCAAACTGAATCACCTCACATTTTTCTGCATCATACTCCATTTGCCGCCTCTCAGTCCAACTCTGCAGCTTACCTATGTCCCTCTGTGGCCTGTAACATAGAACATAGAACAATACAGCGCAGAACAGGCCTTTTGGCCCTCGATGTTGCACCAACCTGTGGACTATTCTCAGCTTGTCCCCCTACACTATCCCAAAAGTATTTATGAGCTTATCTAAGGATTGTTTAAATCTTCCTAATGTGGCTGAGTTGACTACCTTAGCAGGTAGTGCATTCCACACCCTTACCACTCTCTGTGTAAAGAAATTGCTCCTCACATCAGTCTTAAATCTATCACCCCTCAATTTGTAGTTATGCTCTCTTGTACAAGTTGACGTCATCATCCTAGGAAAAAGTCTTTCACTGTCTACCGTATCTAATCCTCTGATCATCTTGTATGTCTCTATTAAATCTCCTCTTAGCCTTCTTCTTTCCAATGAAAAAAGACCCAAATCTCTCCGCCTTTCCTCATAAGACCTTCCCTTCAGACCAGGCAACATTCTGGTAAATCTCCTCTGCACCTTTTCCAGTGCTTCCACATTCTTTCTGTAATGGGATGACCAGAATTGTACACAATATTCCAAGTGTGGCCGCAGTAGCATTTTGTATGGTTGCAGCATGATATTGTGGTTCTGGAATTCAATCCCTCTACCAATGAAGCCTAACACACTGTATGTCTTAATAACAGCACTAGCCACCTGGGTGGCAACTTTCAGGAATCTATGCACATGGACTCCAAGATCCCTCTGCACATCCACACTACCAAGAATCTTTCCATTGACCAAGTACTCTGCCTTCCTGTTATTCTTCCCAAAGTGCACCACCTCACATTTAGCTGCATTGAATTCCATTTGCCACCTCTCAACCCAACTCTGCAATTTATCCAAATCCCCCTGCAACCTGTAACATTCGTCCAAACTGTCTACTACTCCACCGACTTTAGTGTCGTCTGCAAATTTACTAATCCATCTACCTATGCCTGCGTCTAAGACATTTATAAAAATGACAAACAGCAGTGGTCCCAAAAAAGATCCATGTGGAACACCACTAGTAACTGGACTCCAGACTGAATATTTTCCATCAACCACCACTCGCTGCCTTCTTCCAGAAAGCCAGTTTCTAATCCAAACTGCTAAATCACCCTCAATCCCATGCCTCTGCATTTTCTCCAGCAGCCTACTACGTGGAATCTTATCAAAGGCTTTACTGAAGTCCATGTATACCATGTCAATTGCCCTACCCTCATCTACATGCTTGGTCACCTTCTTAAAAAACTCAATGAAGTTTGTGAGACACGACCTGCCCTTGACAAAACCATGTTGACTATCTGAAATCAAATTGTTACTTGTTAGATGATTCCAAAACCTTTCCTACAACAGAAGTAAGGCTCACTGGTCTATAGTTACCTGGGTCATCTCTACTGCCCTTCTTGAACAAGGGCATAACATTTGCAATCCTCTAGTCCTCAGGTACTAAACCCGGAGACAATGACGACTCAAATATCAAAGCAAAAGGCTCTGCTATCTCCTCCCTAGCTTCCCAGAGAATCCTCGGCTAAATCCCAACCAGCCCAGGGGACTTGTCTACCTTCACTCCTTCTAGAATTCATAACACCTGTGTGTAACTAATCTCGATCCTTTCTAGTCGAATACCTCATACCTAATTCTTCTCCTCTACAATATTCTCCTTTTCCTGAGTGAACACCGATGAGAAATGTTCATTTAGCACCTCTCTGATCTTTACAGAGTTCACACTCAACTTCCCACTTATGTCTTTGACTGGCCCTATTCCTACCCTAATCATCCTTTTATTCCTCACATACCTATAGAAAGCTTTAGGGTTCTCCTTTATTCTATTTGCTAAAGACTGCTCATGTCTTCTTTTTGCTCTTCTTGACTCTCTCTTTAAACCCTTCCTAGCTGATCTGTAACTCTTCATCACCTCATCTGTACCATCTTGTCTCATCAACACATAAGCCTCTTTCTTCTTCTTAACAAGAGATGCAATTTCTGTTGTAAACCATGGTACCATTACTTCCTCCCTGTCTGACAAGGATATATCAATCAGGGACACACAATTTCTGTTTCTTAAACCAGCTCCACATTTCAATTGCCTGCATCCCCTGCATTTTGCTACCCCTTTCTATGCATCCTAATTCCTGCCTAATCGCATTATAATTGTCCTTGCCCCCTCGATAACTCTTGACCTGTGGCATGTACCGATCCTTTTCCATCGCTAAACTAAATATAACTGAATTATGATCACTCTCTCCAAAGTGCTCACCTACAACTAAATCACATACCTGGCCTAGTTCATTACCAAGCACCAGATCCGGTGTGGCCTCCCCTTTTGTTGTCCCTTCGACATACTGTGTCAGGAAACCCTCCTGTACACATTGGACAAAAACTGATCCATCCGACATACTAGAGTTGTAACATTTCCAATCAATATTGGGGAAGTTAAAGTGACCCGTAATGACCACCCTGTTCCTTTCACTCCTACCCAGAATAATGTTGCTAATCCTCTCTTCCACTTCCCTTGAACTCTGCAGAGGCCTATAAAAATCTCCAAGAAGTGTGACCTCTCCTCTCCTGTTTCTCACCTCAGCCCACACTACCTCAGTAGATGAGTCCTCATCAAAAGTTCTGTCAGCCACTGTTATACTATCTTTGACTAACAAGACCACGCCTCCCCCTCTTTTACCACCTTGCCTGTTTTTAATGAAAGATCTAAACCCTGCAACCTCCAACATCCATTTCTGACCCTGCTCTATCTATGTCTCCGAAATGGCCACAACATCGAAGTCCCAGGTACGTATCCATGCTGCAAGCTCACCCACCTTATTTCGGATACTTCTGGCGTTGAAGTAGACACACTTCAAACCACTTCGCTGTCTGCCAGCACATTCCTGTGACCCTGAAATCCTGTCTCTGTCCTTCCTACTCTCATTCTCCTGTGCACTGCAGCTACACCTCCTGTTCCCATCCCCCGACACTATCTACACTATCTACAACTCCACTGACCTTTGTGTCATCTGCAAATTCACTAACCAATCCTTCTACTCCCTCAGCCAAGTCATTTATAAAAATGACAAATAGCAATGGTTTCAAAACAGATCCTTGCGGTACACCACTAGTAACTGATCTCCAGGATGAACATCTCCCATCAATCACCACCTTCTGTCTTCTTTCAGCGAGCCAATTTCTGATCCAAATCACTAAATCACCCTCAATCCCATGCCTCCATATTTTGTGCAATAACCTACTATGGGGAACCTTATCAAATGCCTTACTGAAATCCATACACACCACATCAACCACTTTACCCTCATCCACCTGTTTGATCACCATCAGCAACGTTTGTGAGGCATGACCTACCTTTCACAAAACTGTGTTGACTATCCCTACTCAACTTATTCCTTTCTAGATGATTATAATTCCTATCTCTTAAAATCTTTTCCAACACTTTCCCCACAACCGAAGTAAGGTTCACAAGTCTCTAATTACCAGGGTTGTCTCTACTCCCCTTCTTGATCAAGGGGACAACATTTGCCATCCTCCAGTCTTCTGGGCACTATTCCTGTAGACAATGATGACATAAAGATCAAAGCTAAAAGCTCTGCAATCTCCTCCCTGGCTTCCCAGAGAATCCTTGGATAAACCTCATCTAGCCCAGGGGACTTACCTATTGCACAGTTTTCAGAATTGCTAACACCTCCTCCTTGTGACCCTCAATCCCATGTAGACTAATAGCTTGTACATCAGTATTCTCCTTTACAAAAATGTCTTTTTCTAGTGTGAATACTGATGAAAATTAATCATTTAAGCTCTGTCCCATCTCCCCTGACTCCACACACAACTTCCCACTACTGTCCTTGATTGGGCCTAATCTTACTCTTGTCATTCTTTTATTCCTGACATACCTATAGAATGCTTTAGGGTTTTCCTTGATCCTAGTTGCCAATGACTTCTCATGTTTCTCACCTCTTCCCCCCCCCCCCACCCTGCACCGCCCCCCCCCCCGCACCCCCCCCTGCCCCGCACCCCCCAACCCGGCTCTTAGATAGAGTCATAGAGACGTACAGCATGAAAACAGACCCTTCGTTCCAACCCGTCCATACTGACCAGATATCCCAACCCAATCTAATCCCACCTGCCAGCACCCTGCCCATATCCCTCCAAACCCTTCTTATTCATATACCCATCCAAATGCTTCTTAAATGTTGCAATTGTACCAGCCTCCACCACATCTTCCGGCAGCTCATTACATACACGTACCATCTTCTGCATGAAAAAGTTGCCCCTTAGGTCCCTTTTATATCTTTCCCCTCTCAACCTAAACCTATGCCCTCTAGTTCTGGACTCCCCGACACCAGGGAAAAGACTTTCCTTATTTACCCTATCAATGCCCCTCATAATTTTGTAAACCCTTATAAGGTCATCCCTCAGCCTCTGACGCTCCAGGGAAAACAGCGCAGGCTATTCAGCCTCTCCCTATAGCTCAAATCCTCCAACCTTGGCAACATGCTTGTAAATCTTTTCTGAACCCTTTCAAGTTTCACAACATCTTTCTGATAGGAAGGAGACCAGAATTGCACGCAATATTCCAACAGTGGCCTATCCAATGTCCCGTACAGCTGCAACATGACCTCCCAAATCCTATACTCAATATTCTGACCAATAAAGGAAAGCATACCAAACGCCTTCTTCACTATCCTATCTACTTGCAACTCCACTTTCAAGGAACTATGAACCTGCACTCCAAGGTCTCTTTGTTCAGCAACACTCCCTACGACATTACCATTAAGTGTATAAGTCGTGCTAAGATTTGCTTTCCCAAAATGCAACACCTCGCATTCTTAGTTCTCTCTTTAGGTCCTTCCTGGCTAACTTGTAACTCCCAAGCACGTTATCTGAGCCTTCACATCTCATCCTTACATAAGCTTTCTTCTTCCTTTGACATGAGATTCAACTTCTTTAGTAAACCACGGCTCCCTTGCTTGACCACTTCCTCCCTGCCTCACAGGTTCATATTTATCAAGGACACATAGTAGCTATTCCTTGAATAAACTCCATATTTCAATCATGCCCATCCTCTGCAGTTTCCTTCCCCATCCTAAGCATCCTAAATTTTGCCTAATTGCATCATAATTGCCTTTCCCCCAGCTATAAGTCTTGCCCTGCGGTATATACCTATTCCTTTCTGTTGCTGAAGTAAACATAACCGAATTGTGGTCACTATCACGAAAGTGCTCACCTACTTCCAAATCTAACAACTGGACTGTTCATTACCCTGTACCAAATCCAATGCGGCTTTTCCTCTTGTTGGCCTGTCTACATACTGTGTCAGGAAATCCTCCTGCCCACATTGGACAAAAACTGACCCATCGTATTTCCAGTTGATATTTGGAAAGTTACAACTTTCCCATAACAACTACCCTGTTACTATTGCTTTGATCCAGAATCATCTTTGCTATCCTTTCCTCTACATCTCTGAAAACTCCCAACAGGGTGATCTCTCCTTTCCTGTTTCTAACCTTAACCCATACTACCTCAGTAGATATGTCTCAAGCATCCTTTCTGCCACAATAATACTGTCCTTGACTAACAATGCCACACCTCTCCCTCTTTTACCGACTTCCCTGTTCCTTTTGAAACATCTAAATCCTGGAACCTGCAACAACCATTCCTGACCCTGCTCTATCCATATCTCCGAAATGGCTACATTGGAGTCCCAGGTACCAACCCATGCTGAAATTTCACCCAACTTATTTTGGAAACTCCTGGCAGTAAGTTTGCAGATAACACTAAAATAGGAGGTATCATGGACAATGAGGAAATTGCAGCAGGATCTTGATCAGCTGGGAGTAGGCTGAGAAATGGCAAATGGAGTTTAATATAGATGACTGTGAGGTGTTGCATTTTGGAAAGTCAAATCCAGGTGGGAATTTCATAGTGAATGGTAGGACCTTCAAGGAGTGCAGTGGAACAGAGGGACCTTGGAGTTCAGGTTCACAGTTCTCTAAAAGTGGAGTCACAGATAGACAGGGCAGTGAAGAAGGCTTTTGATACATCAGCCTTCATCAATCAGGGCATTGAGTAAAGCAAGTTGGAAATAATGTTGCAGTTGTACAGGATGTTGGTGAGACTGCACTTGGAGTATTGTGTTCAGTTTTGGTTACCTTGTTTTAGGAAGGATGTTATTAAACTGGAAAGAGTGCAGGAGAAATTTTCAAGGATGTTGCCAGAACTCAAGGGATTGAATTATAGAAAGAGGTTGGACAAGCTCAGACTTTTTTCTTTGGAATGTAGGAGATTCTTGTCAGCGGGACTGATTAACACATATATCAAGGCAGAAAATAAAGAAATAATGTGCAATTTTACAGTCCATCTATTTAAGTGCTTTGCCACTGGGCTTGGATCCGAGCTCCTCCACCCCAATATTGAGACTGTCACCAGCTCAAAGCATTCAGCCAGCCTCGAATCTCTTCACCTGCTTGAGAACCTTGACAATAAAATATCTAATCATGACATTAGAAAAATATCAATAGGGTCTGGGATGAAAGACCACTGTTGCAGAGCTGACAGGAAAATGTCTAATTGTGACATTAGAATAGCTTTAAATAGAATGTAGGGGGAAAAAAAAAGCTATCATGGCAGAACTAGAGAGATAATGGGAATTAACATCATTGGTTTATTGTGTAGCTGGAGTGAGGTAATTCTGATTAACACAGTTGGACATGCTGATAAGCTAACAAAAACATAAAGAAAATATAAAGAGCCACGGATGCTGAGGTTCAGGGGAATTCAAGAATTTGCTTTCTGAATGTCATGATTTTTTGTTGGCAAATTAAAGACCTTCTCCTTGAAGATATCTCTGCGTCTCCTGGTGATTCTCTACATTTTCTCCACGGCATATGCCACCAACACTGGAACACAGTGGCCACTCTTTGGCAGCATCTCATCTCCGCTGATGCCACTGCCACCATGAGATCGTGCTGGGCCAACCTCACTGATGTGGCCACCATTGATTCTGCTCTGCACTAGGCCCAAACTTGACTCTGTCACCTCTGCCATGAGTCCACATTGGGCCTATCTCATCAATGCATAGGCCACCAGGAACCCAAACTTATTTCTGATGTGATTGCCATGAGTCTGTGCTGGGCACACCTCATTGTCACCGATGCTGTTGCCGCCTGAATGTTACCTACTCCACCTCCATCTTGAATATTGTGGGGAAGTTTGAGATGCACAAACTTGATTGAGATTTCTGAGGAAGTGACAAAGACGATTGATGAGGACAGACCGGCAGGTTTGGTTTACATGGACTTTAGCAAGGCCTTTGCCAAAGTCTCCTATGATGCGGAGGTGCCGGTGTTGGACTGGGGTGGACAAAGTTGAAAATAGCACAATACTAGGTTATAATCCAACAGGCTTACTTGGACATACAAGTTTTTGGAGCGGTGCTCCTTCATTAGATAGCTAGCGGGGCAGGATCATAGGACACAAAATTTAGAGTAAAAGATCAAAGTGTCTTACAACTGATGTGTTGTATTGAACAAACCTAGACTGCTGTTAAATCTTCAATCACTTAGAATGGATTTCAGGTTTCCTGACAAAGGAGCAGTGCTCTTACAGCTTGTACTTCCAAATAAACCTGTTGGACCATGACAAAGTCTCTCGTGGCAGGCTGATACAGAAGGTGAAGTCACATGGGACCCACAGTGAGCTGGTAAGATGGAAACAGAACTAGCTTGGTCATAGAATACAGAGAGTAGCAATGGGAGAGTATTTCTCTGGTTGGAAATCTGTGATCAGTGGTATTCCGCACAGATTAATGCTTTTGTTTATAACATATACATAAATGATTTGGAGGAAAATATTGATGGCTTGATTATTAAATTTACTGATGCCACAACGATTAGGGGAACTGAGCTGCAAATAATGAGGAGGAATGCCAGGATTCAGCAGAACATAAATAGGTTGGAGATACATCAGATGCAGTTTAATCAAGACAAAAGTGAGGTGATGCATTTTGGAAGGTCTAATGCAGGAGGCAAGTACACAGTAAATGGCAGAACATACAGCATCAACATACAGAGTGATCTAGGTGTACAGGTTCACAGTTCCCGAACGTGGCAACACAGAGTTGGAGATGATCAAGGAGGCAAATGGCATGCTTGTCTTCGTTGGTTAGGGCACAGAGTCTAAAAGTTGCTGAGTTATGTTGCAGTTGAATAGAACTTTTACTGAGGCCACATTTGGAATATTGCATACAATTTTGGCCAGTACACTATCAGAAAGATATGGAGGCTTTGGTGAGGGTACCAAAAAGATTTATCAGGATATTGCCTGGTTTGGAGGTTATCAGCAATGAGAAAAGATTGAACAAACTTGGTTTGGTTTCACTTGAACATTGAAGGATGAGTGGTGACCTGATAGAAGTTTACATAATCATGGGAAGCATGAATAGAATAAATAGTAGGGAAGAAATGTCAATTACTAGGGGCACAGGTTTAATGTAAAAGTGGATGGATTGAAAGGAGACATGAAGGGGCAGGTATTTTAAACAGAAGTCCCTGAAACATGTTGCCAGAGGGGGTGATGGAAGTGGATACAACAATGACAGTTAAGAGGCATCTTGACTAAAACATGAATAGGCAACAAAAAGAGGGATATGGATGGTTTGGAGGTAAAAGGTTTTTAGTTTAGAAAGGCATCATGTTGTCAGCACAGTATTAATGGGCTGAAGGCCACAGTATTAATGTACTGTTCTTTGTTGTTCGCTCTATTCTTTGCTGCCTGGCCGAAGGCATTGGATTCTGTTTTTAGACAACAGTTTGGAAGAAAGAAATGAAACAACTGGTGAACAACAACTGACAAATTTCTGCCCTCAATTAATTCCAAAGAAAGCACAGAGGTCTCTTTATCATTATAATTGTTGGGATGTTGCTGATAAGGCATATTCCCTTTTCCATTGCAATAGGAATCGTAATCTGTAAGGAAACTAATTCTGTAAATCATTTCAAGTTAACTGATAAGGATCCATGTAAGTGAAATGTATGCCACTCAGTTGTACTGAATGTGAGTACAGGGGGAGACAATGTTCTAATGGCATATCATTAGATAGTAAACTCAAGAACCACGTAATGTTCTGGAGACTGCAGATGGTGGAATTTGAATTCAGTAAAAATCTGGAATTAAAAAATCTACTGAAACTATGAAACCATTGTCGATGATCAGAGAAAAAAAAATGTAGCTCATTAATGTCCTTTAGGGAAGGAAATCAGCCATCCTTTCCTGGCCTGTGACTCCAGACCCACAGCAATGTGGTTAACTCTCAACTGCCCTCTGGGCTGAAGAATAGCATCCAGTATCAGTTGTACAGCACGTATCATTAGCTGCAGAAATTTAAGCTCCAGTGTTTGGAGTTATTTCATTTAGGAGGTTTTTTTCCCCTATCTACTTTGTGCATGTTCCTCATTATTTTAAAAACTTCTGTAAACTTTCCCTCAATCTACATTTCTCCAAGGAAGACTGCCCCAGCTTCTCAGCTATCCTCGTACCTGAAGTTTCTCATCACTGGAATCATTCAGATAAACATCATCTGTATTATCTCCAATACAATCACAATTTTTCTAAAGTGTGGTACCTGGAACTGTACTCAATATTCCATCTGAGGTCAAACCAATGTCTTGTATAAGTTCAACATAATCTCCCTGCTTTTGTACTCTGTGTCCTCAGTAACAAAGGAATATTTATTAACGACTCCCTCTAACTATCTTGCCACCTTTAAGGTCTTATGCATAAAAACACACAGGGCTCTCTGCTCTTGACGTCCTTTAGATTATCCTTTGTGGTATATTTTCAGTACATGTTCATTGTACCAAAGTGTATCACCTTACACTTCAACCTTCGCTGGATCTCCTTTATGGCAAATACATCCTTTCTCAGTTAAGGACAACAAAATTGCACGTAATATATGAGCTCACCAAAGTTATATGAATTGGAAGGATTTGAGGAATATGGGCCAGGAACTGGCAGGTGGGACTAGATTGGGTTGGGATATCTGGTCGGCATGTACGAGTTGGTCCGAAGGATCTGTACATCTGTGCTGTACATCTCTATGACTCTATGACTCTGTCGAGTTACAACAGGACATCCTTGCTCAAACTACTCCTCATTATCTCAAAAATATATCAGAGCACAGCACCAAAGGAGGCAACTTAGATCAACAGGTTGGATTTAATGAAGGTGGTGTGAGTCTTACTCACTGACAGGTGAGCTGGCAAGAGTCTACATTTCTCTTTTTGAGATGTTTCATTGTATTAAAGCTCAATCAGTCACTTAAAAGGATAGTGGCAGATTTTTTTTGGAATCAAGGAGACTGGGGCAGATGTTCTACTTGTTGAGTGCTGCTAGCCAACCTGAGGCATACATCTTCATTGAACAATTGTATCTCGGGTGTAGCAGTGGCTGCTGCCAGTACACCATACACCTGAGGTCCAGGATTGTCATGGACCCAGGTCACTGGCTATTGAAGGTAGGCAAGGTACACAGGGTGAGGTTGTAGGTAAGACATTTGAGGGCCAAAAATCAAGGGCAAGGGAAGTGGCTTCAGCTTCTCTCACATACTCAACGTGTTTCTTGATCAGGTACTGAGTGCTTTTGGAGGAGGATTCCCCAGTAAAACAGCAAGCAATCCTACATAGCTTCACTTGTTGGCTCCCTGCATGGTATGCCTATAGCCCACTGTTGGATTAAAATCAGCTTAAGGTTATCCACTTAAGGTGCTCAATTAGTGGCAAGTTGACAAAACTATCCATGGACATTGCAGGATTAAAGCTGGAGAACAGAGACTTGGTTACCAAATCAGACACTTTAAAGTTCTGGATACAGCTGGCAATCACCATAATGGTTCAAGAACTGTTATTAAATCATTTATAGTGTGTTTATTTTCTCCTAATGTATCTAGGAGTATCAATGGCTGAGCTTGAGTGTTATTTTATTGTAGTAGCAAAGGCCAGGCTTGTGATCAGCTTGAGGCAGCCTAGTATCTTAGATTACTTCAATGATGTGCATGTACCTGCTATGGTGTAAGGAGGCTACACTCCTCCAACTTCACACATTTTAGCTGGTTCTACAGTGGAGGTATTGTGATCAATTTGATGTAATATTTCATTGTGATGACCAGGAGAAAGAGAGGACTGCAGATGCTGGAGAGTCGGAGTCAAAAAGGATGGCACTGGAAAAGCACAGTAGGTCAGGCAGCATTCACAGTGCAGGAGTGATGACTAACCAAGTATGTGACTCTAATGTTATAAAAGGATAAGAAATCTAAAGAAAGTCATCTCACAGAGTTTAAATGAGGGGTATAACCATAAAGCATATTAATATTGCACTGCATTATTATCTTTTAGGTCCAAAGCATAAAACAACTAACAAAGCACTTAAACTAATCTCAGAATTAGTACTTAAGTAATAACCACATAACCTGTCTTAATCTATCTTCAAGTGGCTTGAACGTCTCCCCAACCCACTCCATAGGTAATCCTCCAGATTCTTTTATGAATATTATAAAATATAGGTGTGTCTTGGGTAAACACAATATCTCAAAGATGGTATCTCTTTTAACTTAGTGCTCTCTTCCTCTCTCTCTCTCTCTGTCTCTCTCTCTCGATGCTGCACTACAGTGTCACTCGAGAGGTTTTATTCATCATGTTTTAAATCTTAAATAGACAAATGTGGGCAAAAGAACACAAGAATTAAGACCTGCAGCAGGCCATTCTGCCATGTGAATCTTAAATGGCAGTCACCTTGAGATGAATTTTACCAAATTTTGGCTGCGTCATTTTTAAAAATTTTGATGGAAGGTTTCTTTCAGTAAGCCTGAATGAAATTTCACACACTATCTTCTCAAACTCATTTATTTATCTATGCACCATGCATTATTTCTTCTGGATCACAACAGGGGAAATATTGACTTCTGCCATGAATTCCAGGCACCAGCGCCATCTTTAATGTCCAGCCATGCACACAGTCAAAGCTTGGCAATCTGGAACTGCCCTTCATGGTTCTTGTCAAATTCCATAGATACGTCAGACTGAAGGAAATTAACACACACCTTTGCTGAGAAGGATCTTGAGGCACTGGTGGATAGGGTTGTATCCAGTCACTACCCATGGATCAAGCCCTAAGATATTAGTTGGTGGTTGCTATGGTGAAGGGCCAGATGAGCAAACTGCGAGCTGGAGTGGCTCAGTTACTGCTTTGACTTTCATATTGGGAATTGTCACCATTTAGCTTCTTTTTGCCAGGTGAGAGAATGGAAAACTGCATATCAATAAAATGAAATTAACAAATAATTAAATGATCATGTTTGTTACTGCATGGAAGTATGCCTCTCACTGTTCACTGGTGAGAATCTCAACACACCAGTGATTCGTTAGAAAGTGGGTCTATCTGCATGCCATCTTGGGAGCTTCCTTCCTGCTGATCTCACACAATTCTCTCTTCATTCTTGCCAAAGCTTCCATTTTTTTAGTGGCTGGGAAAATTCAGCCCCTTATTGTTAAATTGTGTCCTCTAGTTCTAGAGTCTCCCACCTTTGCAATATCCACCCTGCCAATTCAAGTCCTCCAAAATTTCACATAGTTAATAAGATCACCTCTCATTCTAAATTCAACCAGCTCAAACCTTCCACATAAAATGACACTTTAATTTATCCAATTGCTCCTCAAAGTTAGATATTTACAAAGCTTATAGATTCTGAAAGCTATCTTATAAAACTAATGATTAGAAATTTACTTCATAGCTTAACGTGCAAATATTTTAATATAGACATTCTCAGAAATTTTCCATTGTGACTAATTCACTCAAACCTCATAATTTAAGAATCAGATAAAGGATTGCTGGCATTATTCAAGCTTTTTCATTTCTGAAAAGATAGAACAGTTACATGATTTCTCTTGGTGAACATGCTCATTTTAATTTATCTTTCGCTATCAGAGAAATTTTAAACAAATATAACAGCATTTGGAATTCTGTAATTTACATTGCAACAGAGCACCAATACTGTACATTAAATAATTCATTGCAGTGCATGTGGATAAGTAAGTTTCAGTGAATTATAGTATATTTCAATCAGTTTCTATTTACATGCTATAGTTTGTGAAGAACACCAGCATTATTCATCACTCAGGCATATTTTCATTAAATGTCAATTTGTTCTGGATTTCCAACAGAAAATTATAAAAGTTATAAATGTCTTAATTAAAAAGGATGATTTAAACTATTTTAGTCGTGTGACACATATTGATATAATTGTGAATGCTTTTACTAAACTGCAATATAATAAAAATATCTGATGACTGGAAATAGATCTGAATTTTAATAAATACTTATGATTGTTTTATTAAGAATCCATGACCTCAAAATTCTTCATTTGAATGTTTCACAACTATAGTAAGACACTGTTATGATGAAAATAACATCCTCCCTTTACATATAATGATCAAGTTAGAGAGGACTTAAGCCACATTTAATTTAGTTGAAGATCAGTTTCTGTAAGGAAGAAAGCAGATAGCCCAAGTCGAAACCAAGGTAGTTTATGGTTTTATACCTATTTGATGGCCCAAGTTAACATTGTCGTGAAAGATACAGAACAATGGCTTGTCGGTTAAAGTACTTTTTCTTCAGTACATAACAATGTTTTAACATGATCTTGTTTTAAAATTAAATTAGCTTCTACAATGAGTCTTGTCACTCTTACCTGTTCTCCACACATGATTCCAGATCTATAGCAAGGTGGGTGAATCTTAATTATACTCTTAATGGTCTTGGAAACCATTCAGTTTAAGCACAGTCATTTCTTGGATGGCAAATGCTGGACTTACCACTGACACTTTTTTTTATTATTCCTTTTTATTATTCCTGATGAAGGGCTTTTGCCCAAAACGTGGATTTCGCTGCTTGTTGGATGCTGCCTGAACTGCTGTGCTCTTCCAGCACCACTGACCCAGATACCACTGACACTCACATCCCCAGAAAGAATGGGAAAAGTTACAGAGCACTAGGATCAAACTTATATTACATACAAACGAAAAAGACTTAGAATGAGGTTCATCTACTTATGTCACAAAGATAAGGCAAAGTGTTATAACACTCAAAAATGGGAAATGAATGTCAGGCAAGGGATACAAAGAAGTTGGCAAAGATGTTTCAGGATGTTAGGGAATTCTTTAGTCAGGAGAACAGACAAGAGGCCCGGCAATCACTTCCCTAGCTTCCCACAGAGTTCTGGGTTCACCTGATCAGGTCCTGGGGATTTATCCACTTTTATGCATTTCAAGACATCCAATACTTCCTCCGCTGTAATATGGAAATTTTTCAAGATGTCACCATCTATTTCCCAACATGACCTCCCAACTCCTGTACTCAATACTCTGACCAATAAAGGAAAGCATACCAAACACCTTCTTCACTATCCTATCTACCTGCAACTCCACTTTCAAGGAGCTATGAACCTGCACTCCAAGGTCTCTTTGTTCTGCAACACTCCCTAGGACCTTACCATTCAGTGTATAAGTCCTGCTAACATTTGCTTTCCCAAAATGCAGCACCTCACGTTTATCTGAATTAAACTCCATCTGCCACTTCTCAGTCCATCGGCCCAACTGATCAAGATCCTGTTGTAATCTGAGGTAATCACCTTCGCTTTCCACTACACCTCAAATTTTGGTGGCCTCTACAGAGGTTTACAAAATTATGAGGGGCATGGATAGGGTAAATAGGCAAAGTCTTTTCCCTGGGATTGGGGAGTCCAGAACTAGAGGGTAAGGTTTACGTTGAGAGCGGAAAGATATAAAAGAGACCTAAGGGGCAACATTTTCACGCAGAGGGTGGTACGTGTATGGAATGAGCTGCCAGAGGAAGTGGTGAAGGCTGGTACAATTGCAACATTTAAGAGGCATTTGGATGGATATATGAATAGGAAGGGTTTGGAGGGATATGGGCTGGGTGCTGGCAGGTGGGACTAGATTGGGTTGGGATATCTGGTCGGCATGGACTGGTTGGACCGAAGGGTCTGTTTTCATGCTAGACATCTTTATGACTCTATGACTCTGTACCTCTTATGCTCACATCCAAATCATTCATATAAATGATGATCCATGTATTCCTTGAGATCTAACCTTGTTAACCAGTCTCCAATGGGGAACCTTATCGAAAGCCTTACTGAAGTCCATTTGTATCACATCTACCACTCTGCCCTCATCAATCTTCTTTGGTACTTCTTCAAAAAACTCAATCAAGTTTATGAGGCATGATTTCCCATGCACAAAGCCACGTTGACTATCCCTAATCTGTCCTTGCCTTTCCAAATGCAGGTACATCCTGTCCCTCAGGATTCCCTCCAACAACTTGCCCACCACCGACATCAGGCTCACTGGTCAATAGTTCTCTGGCTTGTCCTTACCACCTTTCGTAAACAGTGGCACCACGTTAGCCAACCTCCAGTCTTCCGGCATCTCATCTGTGACTAACGATGATATAAATATCTCAGCAAGAGGCCCAGCAATCACTTCTCTAGCTTCCCACAGAGTCCCTGATCAGGTCCTGGGAATTTATCCACTTTTATGCATTTCAAGACATCCAGCACTTCCTGCTCTGTAATATGGACATTTTTCAAGATGTCACCATCTATTTCCCTACATTCTATATTTTCCGTGTCCTTTTCCACAGTAAACACTGATGCAAAATATTTGTTTAGTATCTGCCCCTATCTCTGTGGCTCCACACAAAGGCCACCTTGCTGATGATTAAGGGGCCCCATTCTCTCTCTAGTTACCCTTTGTCCATAAGCATTTGTAAAAACCCTTTGGATTCTCCTTTACTCTATTTGCCAAAGTTACCTCATGTCCCCTTTATGCCCTCCTGATTTCCATCTTAAGTATGCTCCTATTGCCTTTATACTGTTCTAAGGATTCACTCAATCTATCCTATGTATACCTATGTATGCTTCCTTCATTTTCTTAACCAAACCCTCAATTTCTTCAGTCATCCAGCATTTCCTATACCTACCAGCCTTTCTTTTTACCCTAACAGAAATATACTTTCTTTGGACTCTTGTTACTCCATTTCTGAAGGCTTCCCATTTTTCAGCTGTCCCTTTATCTGCAAAATTTTCCCCCCGTCAGCTTTCAAAAGTTCTTGCCTGATACTGTCAAAATTGGCCTTTCTCCAATTTTGAACTTCAACTTTTAGATCTGGTCTGTCATTTTTGATCACTATTTTAAAACTAATAGAATTATGGATGCTGGCCCCAAAGTGCTCCCTCACTGATACCTCAGTCACCTGCCCTACCTTATTTCTCAAGAGTAGGTCTAGTTTTGCATCTTCTCTAGTCGGTACATCCACATACTGAATCAGAAAATTTTCTTGTACGCACTTAACAAATTCCTCTCCGTCCAAACACTTAGCACTATGGCAGTCCCAGTCTATGTTTGGAAAGTTAAAATCCCCTACCATAACCACCTTATTATTCTTACAGACAACTGAGATCTCCTTACAAATTTGTTTCTCAATTTCCCTCTGACTATTATAATACAATCCCAATAAAGTGATCATTCCTTTTTTATTTCTCATTCACCCATATAACTTCCCTGGTTGTATTGCCAGGAATATCCTCCCTCAGTACAGCTGTAATGCTATCCCTTATCAAAAACGTCACTTCCTCTCTTCTCTTGCCTCCCTTTCTATCCTTACTGTAGCATTTGTATCCTGGAGCATTAAGCTGCTAGTCCTGTCCATCCCTGAGCCATGTTTCTGTAATTGCTATGATATCCCAGTCCTATGATCCTAACCATGCCCTGAGTTCATCTGCCTTCCCTGTTAGGTCGCTTGCATTGAAATAATTGCAGTTTAATTTATCAGTCCTACCTTGTTCTCTGCTTTGCCACTGCTTGCCCTGACTGTTTGACTCACTTCTGTACCAGTCTCAGGTTGATCTCTTTCCTCAGTATCTCTCTGGGTCCCAGCCCCCCACCTTATTACTTTCAATCCGCCTGAGCAGCTCTAGCAAATCTCCCTGCCGTATATTAGTCCCTTCCAATTTAGGTGCAATCCATCCTTCTTGCACAGCTCACTTCTACCCGAAAAGAGCTTCCAATGAACCAAAAATGTGAATCCTTCTCCCATACACCGGTTCCTCAGCCATGCATTCATCTGCTCTGTCCTCCTATTCCTGCCCTCACTAGCTCATAGCACCGGGAGTAATCCAAATATTACTACTCTCGGGAGCTTTGCTTTTAATTCCTGCCTAATTCTCTGTAATCTCCCTTCAGAATCTCAACCTTTTTTCCTTCCTATGTCATTAGTCCCAATGTGTACAATGACCTCCTGCTGTCCCCTCTCCCCTCTCCCCCTAGAGCACATTCTGTACTGTCTCTGAGACATCCTTGATCCTGGCACCAGGGAAGCAACACACCATTCTGATTTTTTGCTCTGGCCACGGAAACGTCTGTCTGTACCTTGGACTAGAGAATACCCAAACACAATCGATCTCTTGGAACCCGGCGTATGTCTCGTTGCATTAGAGCCAGTCTCAATACCAGAAACTTGGCTGTTCATGCTATGTTCCCCAAAGAATCCATCACCACCTACATTTTCCAAAACAGCATACTTGTTTAAAATGGAGATAACCACAGAAGATTCCTGCACAAACTGCCTACCTCTCTTACCTTTCCTGGAGTTAACCCATTTATGTGACTGTATCTGCAAATTTCCCCCTTCTTATAACTGGCATCCATCACATCCCCTTTCTCTTGTAAATTCCTCACTGCCTCTAACTGTCTCTCCAACTGATCCATTTGATCTGATAGGATTTGCAACCAATGGCATTTATTGCAGATATAACCCTCAGTAACCCATAAACTCTCCCTAAACTCCCATATCTGACGAGAAAAGCACATCACTCTCCTAGAGGCCCTTTTTGTTTCTTTCAATCTACAGACCCAGAAAATAGCACTGTCTTATTCCTCTACAATACACTGCTCCAAGTTAAATTAATACTTATGGCTTATATTTTAAATGTAATCAAAAGACATATCTTAATAAAACATATAATCAAGAAAGAAATCACTCTATGCACTACTGCAGACTTACTGTAAGGTCACTTATTCACTTATCTGTTTCTGTGCTGTGACCTCTCCCAAACAGGTTCCTCAAGATTAGTTGTGAATTTCACTGTTTGTTAACTTTCCCACTCTGATGTCCAGCAATATATGAATTCAAACAGCAAAAGCAGTAACTGTGCAGGTTCACTGCTCATCAGTTAGCAGTGTGGATTTCTTTCTCTCTCTCTCCTGCACTGACCTCACCAGGTGCTTCTTTTGTCTCTTCCTCTCCCTTTTAAAAGTGCTGTTGTTGTGACTTTTCTTTCTCCGAAGTTCCAAAACAATGCAACAGCATATAAAATAGTAATTGCTGCTCCTGGAATTCAAGGAAATCACCTCCAACATCTAAATTCCTCAAAAAAGGAACAGCTTTTACAGCCAGAAATTTTTGCTGTCCTGCATCTTGAATTACCCAGAATCCCACTTTAAGGTTGCAATCTCTAGATTACTCCTGGTGCCACATGCTAGTGAGCACAGAAGTTGAAAACTAGGACAGGTGAATGAGTGGCTAAGGAGCTGGTGATGGAGGCTGGTTTCAAGTTTTTGGATTATTAGAACCTCTTCTGGTGTAGGGATGACCTGTACAGGAGGGACAGGTAGAACCTAAACTGGAATGGAACCAAAATTCTCACAGGAAGTTTCACAAGTACTACTTGGGAGGGTTTCAACTAGAGTGGCAGGGTGCTGGGAACCACATAGGGGGGGTTGATGGGATGAAGTGTGTTTATTTCAGTGCAACAAGTATTTTGAGTAAGGCAGATGAGATTAGAGCCTGAATCAGTACATAAGGCTATGGTGGTCATCACAGAGATCCGGTTGAGAGAGGGACAGGACTGGCTTCTCAACATCCCAGGGTTTCAATGTTTTAGTTAAAATAGACAGGGAGGTAAAAGAGGTGGAGGAGTTACATTACTAATCAGGGAGAATGTCACAACTGCACTCAGAGAGAAACACTAGAGGGTTACAAAGTTTGAGGGCTTGCTCTTTAACCTACTGCCTAACTTCCTGAATTCTTGGTTTAGGACCTCATTCAGTGATGCAATATAGGTAGACCTCAAAAATGAGATACATGCAATCACTATGATGGGAATATACTCTAGTCTAGATTAGAGTGGTGCTAGAAAAGCACAGCAGTTCAGGCAGCATCCAAGGAGCAGTAAAATCGACATTTTGGGCAAAAGCCCTTTATCAGGAATACAGCTGCTGTATTCCTGATGAAGGGCTTTTGCCCGAAACGTCGATTTTTCTGCTCCTCGGATGCTGCCTGAACTGCTGTGCTTTTCCAGCACCACTCTAATCTAGACACTGGCTTCCAGCATCTGCAATCATTGTTTTTACCTGGGAATATACTCTAGCCCTCCCACTAACCACTGAGACATTGAGGAACAGCTATGTCGACAGCTCATGGAAAGATGCAAAAAAAAACAGGTTGTCATAGTTGGTGACTTTAACTTCCCCAATATTGACTGGGATTTCCTTAGAGCAAGAGGCTTTGATGAGGCAAAATTTGTTAAGTGCATCCAAGAGGGTTTCTTGAAATTATATGTGGATGGTCGAACTAGAGGAGGGATCTTGTATTGGTCACTATTATCTTACAGAGGGAGAGTATTTTGGAAACAATGATCACAATTCCTTAAGTTTTAAAATAGCTATGTATAAGGATAAATCAGGACCTTGTGGGAAGATACAAAAACTGGGGAAGATAAATTATGTCAGGGTTAGGCAGGATCTAAGAAAAGTTAATTGGGAGCAGCTGTTGAATTCCTGATGAAGACTTTTGCAAGTAATGTTCATTCTCCTGCCTCTTGGATGCTGCCTGACTGGCTGTGTTTTTCCAGCATCACCCTCTTCAACTGGGAGCAGCTGTTCACAGGCAAATCCTCTTTTGACATGTGGGGGTTATTTAAATGCCTTCAGAACTGGCATGTTTCAGTAAGCAGGAAGAACGAGGATAGCAAAATATGGGACACTTGAATAATGGGGGGATTTGTGAATTTAGTCAAAAAGCAAAAGGAATTGTGTAAGGTTTAGAAAACTAAAATCAGATGGGTCTGTAGTGAATATAAAGAATGTAGGAAAGTTCTCAAGCATTATATTCGGGGAGCAGGGAGAGACGAAATGTCCTTGGTGGGAGGGCTAAAGAGAATCCCAAGGCATATTATACATACATTAAAAGTAAGTGGATAACTAGGGAGAAGATGGGGGCCATTCAAGAATAAAGTAGGGAACTTTTACTTGGAGGCAGAGGATACGATCAAGATCCTAAAGGAGTGCGTTGAGTCGGTATTCATCCAGATGAAGGGCAGGCAGGATAGTGAAATTTGTGTAGAGAATGCTATTATTCTAAGGCATTTTGAGGTCAAGAAAGATGTGCTATTAGCTCTCTTAAACAGCATTGGATAAGTCCCCAAAGCCTGATGGGATCTACCCCAAATTATAGAGGAGTTTACTGGGGCCTTAACCAAGATCTTTGTATCCCCACTAGCTACTGGAGAGGTTCCGGAGGAATGGTGAATAGCTAATGTTATTCCTCTATTCAAGAAGGGAAATAGGTTGTCAAAAGATACAGCAGGATATAGATCGATTGAAGATATGGACAGAAAAATGATAGATGGAGTTTAATCTGGGCAAGTCTGAGGTGTTACACTTTGGGCGATCAAATGTCAAGGGAAAGTATACAGTTAATTGCAGGACCATGAACAGCATTGATAAACAGAGGGATCTTAGGGTCCTAATCCATAGCTCCCTGAAAGTGGCCACACAGTAGATTGGGTGGTAAACAAAGTGTATGCTATGCTTGCTGTAATTGGTTGAGGCATTGAGTACAAGAGTCAGAAACTCATGTTGCAACTTTATAAAAGTTAAGCTGCACTTAGAGTATTGTGTTCACTGCTAGTCGTCACACTGCAGGAAGGATGTGGAGGTTTTGGAGATGGTGCAGAAGGGGTTTACCAGGATGCTGCCTGAATTAGAGGGCATGCACTATAAGGAGAGGCTGGACAAACTGAGTTTGTGCTCTCTGAAGTGGCAGAGGCTAAGGGACCACCTGAAAGAAATTCATAAAATTATGAGAGACTTAGATAGGGGTGACAGTCAGAATCTTTTTCTTAGAGTTGAAATATCTAATACTAGCACCCATGCATTTAAGGTGAGGGGAAAGTTTTTCACACAGAGTCTAGTAGGTGCCTGGAGCCTACTGCCAGAGTAAGTGGTGAAGGCAGATATGATAGCGACATTTAAGGGACTTTTAGATAAACATATGAATAAGCAAGAAATGGAGGAATGTGCACCACTGGCAGGCAGAAGGCATCATGTTTGGCACAACATTATGGGCCGAAGGGCCTGTTCCTGTGCTGTACTGTTCTATGTTTCATGTTGAGTAAAATGAAGAAGAGAGTCAGAATAATACACACACAAATATTCCAAACTAATTTTAATATCTATCTGCAAGTTCAAGGAAGGCACAAGTTAACCTTTGATGTCCATCTGAATGCAACATTAAAGTACAAAGTCAGCAATTTCTCTGGAACATTGTGTCATTCATTATCTGAGCTTAATTCGTAAAGTTGAAGGAGTCAATGACTAAGAACTAGGTATTGAATTCAAATGAGAATTTTTCAACCACTTGGAGGTTTGGACAAACTGAGAACTGCCTCCCACATCATGCTATGCACAGAGGCAAAAACCTTTTAGTCTGTCTGCCAAGGAAGGTCAGAGAACAACTTCCAGAAAAAGAGATGTGAAGGCAATGGTCATTGCAAGATGTCATTTCACCAGCACCAAACCAAATGGATTAATCAGAATTGTGTTCACCAAACCCATTGAATAAAGCCTTAAAACATAAAGCATATCAAATTGAGCCTGTAGACAAGAGCTTGGTTAAAACCTCTGAAAAGTACTATCTTTACAAAGCTTGAAGCAAATTAGGGACTCTGATAATTACTGCTGGATGATGTATTGTCCTCTGGTTCAATGAGATCAGAACATGTCAAGAGCGTATAAGACGTGCTGCAATACATCAAGATGCTTAATAACATAAAGGAGAAGTGTAGGTTCTGTGTATTGTGCACCCCACAATAAAGTTCTTAGACCACAAATTCCAAGAAAGAGGAATCACTAATGACTCACAGAAAACAAAAACACTGAAAGAATTTCTGTCATCCATGGATGTTACAGAGCTCTAGAGGATTGTGGGAATGGTCAACTAAGTGGACAAATGTTTGCACAACCTTTCTCAATAAGGCCAAAAGATGTAGGAGCAGAATTAGGTCATTCGGCACAATTATTCTGTTCTGCTATTCAATCATGGCTGCGATGTTTTTCTAATCCATTCTCCACCCTTCTCCATATAACCCTTGATGCCCTTAACAATCAAGAACTTTTCTAACTCTGCCTGAATGACTTGGCCTCCACAGCCTTCTATGGCAATGAGCATCACAGATTAACCACCTCAGGTTGAAGAAATTCCTCCATATATCAGTTCTAAACTCAGTTCTCTCTCCACTCTGATGCTGTGCCCTCCGATCCTAACCTCTCCTACTAGTGAAAACATCTTCTCCATGTCCTCTCTATCCAGGACTTTCAGTATTCTATATATTTAAGTGACAGTCCCCCTCAGCCTTCTGAACTCCATTGAGTACACACCAAGAGCCTTCAACCGTTTCACGTATAACAAGGCCTTCATCCCCAGAATCATTCTTGTGAAGTTCCTCTAGAACCACTCCAATGCCAGCGTATCCTTCCTTAGATACAGAGCCAAAAACTTACAATATTCTAAATTCAATCTGACAGGATCATTACACAGCCTCAGCAGTACATCACTGCTCTTCTATTCTAGCTCTCTTCAAATGAACGCTAATACTACATTTGTCTGCCTGTCAACTGAACCTGTATCTTAATTTAGGCATCCTAGTTTAGGATTCTGTTAAAGTCCCTTTGTGCTTCAGATATCCAAAGCCTGTCTCCATATAGAAAATAGTCTACACATCTATTCATCCAATCAAATTGCACCTCCTCACATATTTCCACATTGCATTACACCTACTATTTCTTTGTCCACTCTCCCAGCATGTCCAAGTCCTACTGCAGTCTTCCCACTTCCTCAGCACTACCGGTTCATTCACTTATCTTTGTGTCACCTGCAAACTTGACAACAATATCCTCAGTTCCTTCGTCCAGATCATTAATATGACATAAAATAGCTGTGGTCCCAAGACTGTTCCCCTACAGAATTCCACTAGTCACCAGTTACTATCTCGAAATTGACCCCTTTATCCCCACTCTTCACCTTCTGCAATCAGTAAGTCCTCTGTCTATGAGTTCCTTGCCCCCAATTCCATGGGCTTCTACCTAATGATAGACTTTTCTTACCTTTTTGATATCTTGTTGAAGGCCTTCTGGAAATCCAAATAGCTCATGTCCACTGGCTCTCCTTTTGTTCAACTTTTTTGTTAGCTTCTCAAAGAACTCGAACAGATTCGTCAGGAATGACCTCTCCTGTCAAAGTAATGCTGACTAACTCTATTTTGCATGTACTTCCAAGTATTTGCAATCTAAACTACTTACTTTCTCTTGCCAGGACTAATGTGAAAATCTAAGAGATAAATCAATTTCCTGTCCTCTGCCTCCATGCCTTCTTAAATATTTGCCATTTTTTATTCCTCTGGGACCCTCTCTGACTCCAATGTCTCCTTAAGGATCACCACCAATGCCTCCACAGTCTCTGTAGCTACATTTTCAGACCTCTGGAGTGTAGTTCATCTGGTTCAAATGATTTAATCACTTTCAGACCTTGCAGCTTCCCCAGCACCTTCACCTTAGTGATGGTCACTACAGTCACCTCTGCCTCCTGACTCGCTTGATATTCTGCTATGTTGCTGGCATCTTCCAATACCTAATCAGTTCCTCCACCATTTCTTTGTTCCTCAATGCTACTTCACCAATTTCATTTTCCAGTAGTCCAATGTCCAGTCTGGCCTCTGTCTTACCAGTTCGATATCTGAAAAGCCCTGGCAATCTTCTTTTATAGTATGAGCTAGGTAATACTCATATTTCTGTCCACAAGAAAAATACTCTGAGCTTCCAATTGCCTGTCACTTGAACACACCACCCTGTTCCCTGCCAACATCTGTGTCTCAGACTTCCTGCAGTGCTCCAGCAAAGCTTAACACAAGCTGAAAGAACAGCACCTCATTTTCTGCTTGGGAACTCTACAACATTCTGGACTCAATATCCAGTTGAACAATTTTAGGGCTTGAGGCACCTTCTCCCATGTCCTTATCTGAACTTGCACACTCCAGGACTGGTTATCACATGGTTTGCTGTTTTGCGCAACCTATTGTTAGCTACAAATAGTCCACATTAACAGCTATTCACTTTCCTAGCCTGATCATTATCCACTCCTTTGTCCAGGTGTCTTTTTTTCTCTTTAGGATCTATCACTACCTACTGTTGTCCCTTGCCCTCACCCCCCAACTTATCTTCTGCATAAAAAAAATTTCTTAGCCATCATCATTAGGAGGTAAGGTCACTGGACCCAAAATGTTAACTCTGATTTCTCTCCACTGATACTACCAGACCTGCTGAGCTTTTCCAGCAATTTTTGTTTCTGTTTCTGATTTCCAGCATTCGCAGTTCTTTCAGTTTTTATTTAGATTCCCTCTGAATTCCTTCACTCTAGTTTTGCTGGACAACTCAGATGTTCAGTTATTTTATCCATCTCTGGACCAAGCCTCTCATGAGGTCAGGATCTGATTGACCCTGGTAAAATCAAACTGAGCAGAAGTCAGCAGGCTATTCCTGAGTTGTGTCAGAATCCCCATTGATTTTTCATTTATTTTCTTATCATTCTTCTATCAGCTTTGAAGTTAAGTACTGGAAATGACTGGCAGACTTTGGGACAGCATGTGGAAAAGGAAATGAACAGATCAAACAAGCTTTGTTTGTTCATGAGACCAGGTCTGGAGGCTACATGTAGACTGAAATTTCATTAACTGCTGAAAATGTGCTGCTGGTTAAAGTGCAGCAGGTCAGGCAGCATCCAAGGAACAGGAAATTCGATGTTTCGGGCATAAGCCCTTCATCAGGAAACCTGATGAAGGGCTTATGCCCGAAACGTCGAATTTCCTGTTGTTTGGATGCTGCCTGACCTGCTGCGCTTTAACCAGCAACACATTTTCAGCTCTGATCTCCAGCATCTGCAGACCTCACTTTTTACTTGAAATTTAATTAAAAACGGTTCTTATAGACACACTGATTCAAGGAAGTGCATTGTGTTTAAACAGATAGTAGAAGTTGATTGCTTTTTTGAACTATGTTTTCTGAGAGGTAGTTCTTGGCTGCTGCTGAGACAGAAGGAAGTCTTGAAAGTTCCCTGCCTAATCTGCGATACCAGCTTCCCGATGCCTGAAGAATAGAAAGCTGAATAAGAATCATTGCTGTGCTTGCCTGGGTGATCTGAGAATGTGACCCTGATCAATATTTTAGAAAACCAACCAAGGAGTACATCTTTATGCCTGTGAAACAACACATGATGAAAATCACTTAAGTCATCTGTTATCTCTTTGTTATCAACTTGGAGTCGAGTCATAGAGTCATACACAATGGAAACAGACCCTTAGAGTCATACAGTCTATGTCTTCTGACCATCATCCATTGACCTGTGAAACTACCATCTGTCATCAAAAATTGTGGGTAAGGAAAGGGTACAAATTTTTAATTGTTGTGCTTAGATCTTGGTTATTTCTTGCCTTTTAATATGAAGGATAGGTATTAATTATCCCAAAGCAGTGCTTGAGCAGTAAGACTGTGCCAACAGTGGGATTTGATCAAAGTGTGAGTTTTTTAGGTAATTCTAAGTCTACAAATTGTTAAAGAGCTGGCATTCAGTGGAGTGATATGCTTTTCCTGTCAGAGTTGGAGATCAGGGAACTGTTGATTGTCCCTAATGACTATGCCTGCAGGAAGTGTGTTTGGCTGCAGTTCAGCTGTGAAGAAAGTGTTTGGTATGCTTTCCTTTATTGGTCAGAGTATTGAGTACAGGAGTTGGGAGGTCATGTTGCGGCTGTACAGGACATTGGTTAGTCCACTGTTGGAATACCACATACAATTCTAGTCTTTCTATCGGAAGGATGTTGTGAAACTTGAACGGGTTCAGAAAAAATTTACAAGGATGTTGGTAGGATTGGAGGATTTGAGCTATAGGGAGAGGTTGAATAGGCTAGGGATGTTTTCCCTGGAGTGTCAGAGGCTGAGAGGTGACCTTATAATGGTTTTTAAAACCATGAGGGGCATGGGTAGGGTAAATAGACAAAGTCTTTTCCGTGGGGTGGGGGAGTCCAGATTTTGAGGGCATAAGTTTAGGGTGAGAGGGAAATGATATGAAAAGAGACCTAAGGGGCATCCTTTTCATGCAGAGGGTAGTGTGTGTGTGTGGAATGGGCTGCCAAATGAGTGTTGGAGGCTAGTATAATTACAACATTTAAAAGGCATTTGGATGGGTATATCAATAGGAAGATTTTGAGGGATATGGGCTGGGTGCTGGCAGGTGAGACTAGATTGGGTTGGGATATCTGGTTGGCATGAACAGGTTGGACCGAAGGGTCTGTTTCCATGCTGTACATCTCTATGACTATGGATTAGGAAGGTCAGTGACCAGCTGTAGAAATGCATGATACTACACTGGCAGTTAAAATTGGTGAGAGTCACAAGATATTGTGTAAATATATTCAGGGGAAGAGGGAAAGAAGAGCAAGAGTAGAGTCCATTAGAGACCAAGTGAACAATCTGGGTGTGCAGCTGGAGGACAATAGCAGGGTATGAAACGAATGCATCTCTTCCGGCTTAACTTGGTCTGCTGGGGTTTTTGGTAACTTCACCTACTTCAGTTATATTCCAGACATTACCTTTGAGGTGTTGATTTCTTAATGCACCCTCCTAATTGATCATACCTTCTAGCAGAACCACATTCTTACTCTCACCTGAACCATCACAGAGTGTTTGGTTGAAGATCTCTTTGAAACAGAACAGGGCATCAGATGTGTCCAATATGTGACTATAAATCAGCTGAACAGGAGTGCCTGATCACAGGAATAGTCTGTGTAAATATTATGTGTTTGATTGAGTGACATAAAGGTGGCAGCAGAATCAGAAGGTTGGCTGATGTTCAAGGTTTGTTAAAACAAAGCTAAGCTTTTTCCCAGGTGATTAAACTGGGTGTGGTAGATGACATAATTGTGAGGTTAGTCAGAGGGCAAACTGACTACTCACTGAAAACTGGACAGTGTCAAAGTTTAAATGCAACGTCTGCTTGTATGGAAAATTGGGTATAAGAAAGTTTACTTCTCAGTGATCGATAACTAGTTCAGGACGCAGTGGGGCTGGTCAGTGAGTGGTGATTGGGACAGAGCAGACTGATCACTTGTTTCAGTCTCATGCATAGACAAGTCCACGTAAATCAGGTCAGTTAGGTTCACAAGTAAAACCAGAAATTTATGCCAAAACTCAGCAGATCCAGCAGCACCTGTGGAGAGAATCCAATGTTAGCGTATCAGGTCCTGAGACCCCTCTTCAGGCCCATCTGAATAATGATAGAACAGTGTGATAGTGCATGATAGCGCAATGATAGCACATCCTGGGAGAAATCATAGAGCAGAAACTGAACAGGGCTTGCCATTGTACATGCAGTGGCTACAAAACCCAGTCTGCGATTGAAAACTACAGTGAGTAATGCACCTCCTGATTCCCCAAAGCCTGTCCTTCATCAACAAGGTATAAGTCAGGAATGTGATGGATGAGTCAAGAACCGTCAAGAGATTTGATACCATCCAAGTCAAAGGACCCTGCTTGATTGACACATCCACGAAAACCCATTCCATCCACTATCAATGCTCAGTAGCATAAGTGTGAAGCATCTACAAAATGCACTGAAGAAATTCACTCTTCCAAATCCACCTAGAAGGAAAAGGGTAGCAGATGCATGAAAATATCACAATCTGCAAACTCCCCTCCAAGCCATTCACTATCCTGACGTGGAAATGTATGGCCATTTCTTCACTATCTCTGGGTCAAACCCTCCCTAATAGCTTTGTGGATCTACCTATACCATGTGGGACTGCAGCAGTACAAGAAAGCAGCTCTCCACCACCTCAAGAGCAACTGGGGACTTGCAATAAATGCTGTCCCAGCCAGCGAAGTGCATGTCACCCGAATTAATTGAAATTTTTAAAAAAATCAATTCTAAATATTTGCTCTCGGGCTGCACACTTGAATTTTGAGTTTGGTAGGGAATGACCAAACATCTGCTGATATATTGCTAAGAATATCCATTATCTATCTAGAGATGATGGTGGACAGGCTTTCTTTACTCTTTTCATTTTATCATTTCCGTCCAAGACTACCCAAGTCCTTCACATTGTTATTTTTTAAAATCTGATTTTTACCTTCAACTAAAGTTTATAGCTCCTTTAAAGTGAGATTGTCTTTAGCACTTCTTTTATTTAAAAACCTTTTACACTAAGTGAGAATACAAAATGGTGATAAATCAGTTTGAGGACTTTGGAGTGATTTATTTCTTAAATTTCCACGTAAGTTGTGACAGAGGAATAAGTAAATAGTTCAGATAGGTATCATCTAGGGACATGATAAATGACAAGATTGCTCATTTGTTTAATATAACTATTAGCGTGGGAATGTGTGATGTGTAGAGATTTTTAGACTTGGAGCAACCTACTAATGATTAGATTAAATTACTAACAGTGTGGAAACAGGCCCTTCGGCCCAACAAGTCCACACCGACCCGCCGAAGACCAACCCATCCACACCCATTCCCTTACATTTTACCCCTTCACCTAACACTACGGGCAATTTAGCATGGCCAATTCACCTAACCTGCACATTTTTGGACTATGGAAAGAAACCGGAGCACCCACACGCAGACATGGGGAGAGTGTGCAAACTCCACGCAGAGAGTTACCTGAGGTGGGAATTGAACCCAGGTCTCTGGCGCTGTGAGGCAGCAGTGCTGACCACGGTGCCATCGTGCCACCCACTGCCACCACGCTGCCCACGATGTTACAGAATCACTTCTCACTTGGCATAAATAGCATGATGTGGACAGCATCAGTTTGATTAAGATTCGAATGAGATTGAATAAAGAATTGTAACAGTTGAGAGAATGTTTCTCAGCTGCGCCTGGTGGGTGCCAGCTGGTGTCTTAGTGGCTCTTGGTAGTCTCAGCCTGGTCTCTCAGTGGCATGAGGTGGGTCCCAGGCCTGGTCTCCTGACAGCTTGGCAGTTATCAGTCTGGTCTCTGGGCATCACATGGCAGGTCCCAGCCTGGCGTTTCAACAGCTCATGGTGGGTTCTGGGCCTGGTGTCTTGGCGGGTCATGCCAGTGTCTTGGCTTGGCATGCTAGCAGACCCTGCCAGGGCATGTTGCCAAAGTACCAGAGCAGAAGGGACAGGCAGCAATTTCATCAACAGTGACGGAATCAGAGATGGCTGATTTGAGAACAGAGAGCTCAGTTTCCTGGGAGCTAATTCATTGGACAGATCAGTCTCTTTCCAAGCTGTATATCTCTATAATTGCTGCCAGGCTGAAGCCCTTTTTCATTATTATCTGGTCACTAGTTCACAGTCCATAAAACAGAGGATCAGAAATAGACCATCCATCCCATTAAAACATCCCACCATTCAATGAGGTCATGGATGATCTAACAGCTTCAAACTCCACCTTCCTGTGTTTTTTCTATAATCTTGGATTTTGTTATAATAATTAAAAATCTGTGTCAGCCTTAAATATACTTAACAATCCAATACTCAATAGCCCGCAACTCAACTAGCACCCTCTGCAGTAAAGAATTCCACAATGACCTACCCTCTGAGAGAGTGCAGCAGGTCAGGCAGCAGCAAAGGAACAGGAGAATCGATGTTTCGGGCATAAGCCCTTCTTCAGGAATGAGGAGAGTGTGCCAAGCAGGTTAAGATAAAAGGTAGGGAGGAGGGACTTGGGGGGAGGGGCATTGGGAATGCGATAGGTGGAAGAAGGTTACTGTGAGTGTGATAGGCTGGAGACGGGGTGGGGATGGAGAGGTTGGGAAGAAGATTGCAGGTCAAGAAGGCGGTGCTGAATCTGAGGGTTGGGACTGAGAAAAGGTGGGGGGAGAGGAAATGAGAAAGCTGGAGAAATTTGCATTCATCCCTTGTGGTTGGAGAGTTCCTAGGAGATTTCTCCAGCTTTCTCATTTTCCCTCCCCCCACCTTTTCTCAGTCCCAACCCTCAGATTCAGCACCGTCTTCTTGACCTGCAATCTTCTTCCCGACCTCTCTACTCCCACCCCCTCTCCGGCATATCACCCTCACCTTAACCTCTTTCCACCTATCTATTCCCAATGCCCCCCTCCCCATGTCCCTCCTCCCTACCTTTTATCTTTGCCCGCTTGGCACACCCTCCTCATTCCTGAAGAAGGGCTTATGCCCGAAATGTCGATTCTCCTGTTCCTTTGATGCTGCCTGACCTGCTGCGCTTTTCCATTTTTAAGCTCTGATCTCCAGCATCTGCAGACCTCACTTTCTCCTACCCTCTGAGAGAGGAAATTCCTCCTCATCTCTGTCTGAAATGGGTGACCATCAATTCTGAGATTATGCCTTCTGGTCTTAGACTCTCCCACAACAGGAAACAACTTTTCTGCATCCATCATGTCAAATCTTGTAAGAATTTTATGTATTTCAATAAGGCTACCTCTCTTCTGTAGCTTTTCACTGTACTCCTGTATTCCAGTACTGAAGCATACGCGACAATTAAACTTAATTCTAAATCTGATTCGAAAATAATTGGTTAATTATTAATCTAAATTACGGAACTTTTGGCTGACCAGAAGGGAAGATGCACAACAGGATCATCTCCAGAGCAACCGGTGGAAAGCAATCTACATTAGTGGTTTAGAAACAAATAGACTCAAGCAGCTCCGAACAGTTCTTATTGTGTATTTCATTCCAGCAGCTCAGAGAAGCAGCAGTATCCAGCTTATCTCTAAAAAGTTGCCTTTTTTCCCCTCTTAAACACTGGACCATGTTGAGGTGAAAGTTTATGGAATCAGGTTTTGTTTTACCATGGTATCTCTCAGCATGACTCAGTGCAGGACAAATTGCATCGAGAAACTTCTCCGCCGGGCTTTTCGTAAACTTGGAATCCTCGTGAGTAAATATTCCTGGTGCTTCCTCACGTTTCCTCTGATGCTTTCTGCTGCTCTGGGTTCGGGTTTTTCTTCTTTACGGAGACATGAAAGCAATGACATAGAGGAGCAATTTACACCCGTATATAGACCAGCAAAATCTGAGAGAAAATTCATTAAAAAACATTTTCCAACCACTGATTCTGAATTCTTCTCTGGTCAGAGACTTTACACAGAGGGGGTGTTTGCTTCTTTCATTACTGTATCGAAAGATGACAATATCTTGACAGCTGCTGCATTTCAAGAGATTCTTTCACTTGATGCTGATGTAAAGCAGCTCAGCATCAACAATAGTCAGGGTGTCATGTACACCTATTCTTCTCTTTGTACACGGATGGCAAACTCGTGCTTTGGAAATGAAATTTTAAATATTATAAATCACAGTCTAGCAACCAACACGAGGATTTCTTACCCTACGATGAATAAGACTTTTATTGGTTTGGCTGTTGGAGGTGTTGACCAAGATCAAAATTATATTAATAAAGCAAAGGCTATTAGACTGGATTATGACATGAAAACCCTCAGTTTGCTGTGGCTGAAAAATTTCCTTCAGGTTTTTCCGAACAAACTGAAAAATCTGAAAAATATTATGGTGAGTTTTTCATGTGTATCTATATTTCTGAAAGTCTGTTCCATGAAGTGAAATGGAAAAGTTTAGCTTGACCATGGCTGATAAGGGAAATTGAGGGCTGTATTAAATCCAAAGATGGGGGGATCCAAGATGGCAGCAACCCAGCAAGTCTGAGTCTACAGTCCTCCTCCCAAGACTTAGGCAAAGTGGGTCACCATCCCCCACCACACTCACCAAATCATTTAAAATAGCTGTTTAATTTAATTAGTTGTTTAGTGTTGAATTTAAACAATTTAATCTTCAGTAAAAATGACTAAAGGGAAGGGAGCCCGCAGCTCTCAGCAAGCAGGAACCCCTCCCCCACCCTCTCCAGCTGCAGCAGAGGCGTCCACAGCCGCCCCAGGGAACTTACCTACGGTGGCAAGCCTCGTGGAAATCATCTCCAAACTGGATGTGAAGATTGACGCTTTTATTGAAGAATCCCGAGGTCGATGGGACTCACTTTCGGTCGCACTGCAAAAGCACGACCGAGACATTAAGGAAATCGAGCACTGAGTCGGAGGGGCGGAGCTAAAGGCCGCGACCTCCGAAGCTACAGCACAATCGGTCGTGGATCAGATCTGGACTCGCTGTTCGAGAGTCCGGACCTTAGAGAACCACATTAACGACCTCGATTCTCGAGGTCGTCGAAAAAATATTTGTTTGCTGGGCCTTCCCAAACGGGAAAAGGAAGGCCAGCTTACAGCATTCCTGGAGCAGTGGCTGCCACAGCTGTTAAATCTGGAGGCTGGATCAGGCCAGGTAAGGGTAGAATGGGCCTACCGGGTTGCAATATGTGGGCCCGGCTCGAACCAGCGCCCCCGCCCGGTCCTGTTCCAGCTGCAGAGCTATAAGGAGAGGCAGATACATCTAGAAGCCTCTAGAAATCTTGGAAAAGATCCCCAAGCCATGATCTATAAAGGATCCAAAATCATGTTATTCCAGGACTTTTCCCCAGCTCTGGTCCGAAAGTGGAAGGCATTCGATGGGGCGAAGAAGTGTTTAAGGGACTTAAATATTCAGTACTCCTTACGCTACCCAGCTTTAACCATGAAAGATCCATGTATAACTTCGGATCGCGGGAAAAGGCCAAGGAATTTTTGGACTCTCTTAGATAAATTGTAAGAGATAATTGATGTTGGTTTGCCTTCCCCCCACTCCGGTTTACATCCCCTTTTTTTACCTTATTGTTTAATATTATCTTGGGGGGGTGGGGAGAGGGATTTATTTATTTGTTCTCTAATTAACGATTTTCTCCCCCCTTGGGTTTTTTTTAAAATTAGTCTATTTTATATATATATATATATATAATATATAGGCTGGGGAGTCTAGTTAATGTTGGTGGGGGGAAGTGGTTACCTTATTCTATTTTACGTCTGTCTCTAGGAGCGGGGTTGTTTTCCTTTGTTATTTTGTATTATTACCTTTAATTATTACTTGTTGAGGTTGTAATTTTATAGTTATATATGTTAATACAAGGTATTAACATTACCAAATATATCCAGGTGTTGGTGTGGGTGGGGGTATGTGGGTAGGGTGCTCACTGTTAACTCTAGCTCTGTAGTATAGTTGAAGTTTCCTCATCCTATTGAGGAGCACCTGGGTCAAGGGTGGGGCACTTGTTGGGAGAGGATACGATGGACCTTTGGAAAGGAAGTGATACCCCCTGGGAACAAGGGGGAAAATCTCCATTTAAATACGTTTTATATTTTTATTATTTAGAAATAGTTTTTTATTATACTGTTGTGAGTGTATTAGTGAGCATTTATTTTTGTGAATTTTATATGCTCTATGCTTGGGATGTTCTAGGTAGGGTTTCCCCTCCTGAGGGGTCTCGGATTTGCCCGGACGATTATGGTTGATCAGTCGGTTAAGTGGTGCACCTGGAATGTCAAAGGGAGTAATTCACCAGTCAAAAGGAAGAAAATATTATCAAATCTCAAGAAAGAAAGGGTTGATATAGCTCTTCTCCAGGAGACACACTTGCTGGATAAAGAAGTTACGACAGGGTGGATTTCATCTTTTAGCTCAAAAAGTAGGGGAGTTGTTAGTCTTATTTGGAAGAATTTCCCTTTCAAAATCCTAAATCAGATAAAAGAGGAATCTGAACAATATATTCTGATTAAAGCCCTTATAAATGGAGAGGAATACGGGATTTTAAATTTGTATTGCCCCCCGGCACATCCTTTTAAATTTATAACGGAAGCCTTCTCAAAATTGATGGCTCTCGGTGCCCATCATACAATTATAGAGGGAGACTTTAATTGTATTATGGATCCGGAAATAGATAGGATTCCCAAGAGTACTGCGGGAGTATCTCCCAGATCTAGACAATTGGTGGATTTGAACAAAGAATTAGGATTAGTAGATGTATGGAGATGTCTTCATCCACAGGGCAGAGATTTTTCTTTTTACTCCAATTCACATAAATGTCATACCAAAATTGATATGATTTTTGCCCCCTCGATTTTTTAAAAATTCCATATCATCCTGTAAAATAGGTAGTACTGCAATTTCCGATCACGCTGCTGTATATATGGAAATCAAGGCGAGGAACAATGAGACATCCCCTCAACATTGGTGTATGGACCCCTACCTGATGAAAGATAGTAAATTTGTAAAGTACTTCTTTCTAGAATTTAAAACTTTTTTTAGAAATTAATTTAGATATGGCTAGCAACCCATCAATGATGTGGGAGACCATCAAAGCTTATGCGCAAGGTTTGATCATCTAATATTCAGCGACCCAGAAAGAATTAAAGGGAGAACAACAACGTCTGCTCAAAGCTCGCTTAAAAGCAGCTGAAACTGCATACGCTGATAGACCTTCTATTATCAAATTACAAAGGATTATGGCCCTTAGGACAGCTCTAAACACCATGCTTACCCAAACGGCTAAGAGGGAAATATTATTTGCAAAACAAAGGTTATATGAATTTGGCGATAAACCTGGTAGATACTTAGCATTTCTCACAAAGATCAAAAAGGCCCCTCAAACTATCACGTCTATCAAGGAAAGTACGGGTATTCTGACTCATGATCATAAAAGGATTAACGCAATCTTTAGAAAATTTTATTCTGATTTATATAAATCTCAGGATTGTGAAGACAGGACTAGGAGGATGCAATCATTTTTTAAAAATTCGACCTTTCCGGACCTAACTCTGGAACAGGTATCGGTCTTAAATGCTCCCCTTACAGTCCAAGAAATACTTGACACAATCAGGCAACTTCAGAGCGGTAAGGCACCGGGCCCAGATGGCTTTCAAGCTGAATTCTATAAAGAATTTACGGGAATATTGGCTGGTCCATTTATGGACATGTATAACTACACATTCAGTCAGGGCTGTCTCCCGCCTTCATTGAAAGAGGCAAATATCTCTCTTATCCTTAAAAAAGGAAAGGACCCAGAAGATTGCGTATCATACAGACCAATATTCTTGCTAAATGTAGATTTTAAAATCCTTTCTAAAACATTAGCATTGAGGCAAGAAAGGGTATTGCCACATATCATAAAGGAGGATCAGACAGGGTTTATTAAGGGCCGTAGATCATTCAATAATATTAGAAGGGTTTTGAATATGATTCAAGTCTGCCATCAGTAAAGATACCAGGAGTAGTAGTCTCATTAGACGCGGAAAAGGCATTCGACAGGATTGAATGGTCATATTTGTTTTACACATTGGAAAGGCTTGGCGTTGGACAGGTGTTTACCAAATGGATCTCAACACTGTATAGTGATCCCAAAGCAGTTGTGATTACCAATGGATTAGGCTCGGATAGCTTCAGTGTAGGTAGGAGCTGCCATCAGGGATGTCCCCTTTCGCCATTGTTATTTATGCTAATAATTGAACCACTAGCAGAAGCTATACGGACTGATCCTAATATAACAGCCCCGAGGATTGGTATAGGTAAACATGAAATTACCCTTTTTGCAGATGATGTTCTTCTATTCCTCAGTAATCCCCCGATGTCCGTGCCTTGCTTAATCCAAGTTATTAATACATTTAGTGCATTCTCAGGCTATAAAATTAATTTCTCAAAATTGGAGGCTATGCCAATGGGTGGCCTTGCTATGATACCCCACTTAGTGGACGGATCCCACTTTCCCTTTCGGTGGTCCCTGGAGGGTTTCTTATATTTAGGCATTTTTATTGCCCCAGTATTTGGTCAGTTATACAAGGCTAACTTTGTGCATTTACTGGAAAGGATAAGGCAGGACCTCGAGTGATGAGGTGACCTTCCAATGTCCTGGTTGGGTAGAATAGCATTAATTAAAATGAATGTCCTGCCCTGTCTCCTATACCCTATGAGAATGCTTCCGGTGATGCTGCCGAGGCTGGCACTACGTAAATTATATGGCTAGTTAGGTTCCTTTATCTGGAATCATAGACGGCCCCTCATTAAGCTGAAAAAGCTACAGCTTCCACAGGCAAGGGGAGGATTGGACTTCCCAGATTTTATTAAATATCAGCTAAGTTCCCTATTAAGTTACATAGCTGATTGGGTCTTGTCTGACCCGCAATCAATCTGGCTAGACATCGAGGCCTCTCAAGTAAAATGCCCACTTATCAACCTTTTATTTTCAGACAAGAGGAAAATCATCATGGATCACTGTAAAAACCCCATAATACAAAACACAATTAAAGCTTGGAATATAATGCGGCAAAATGAGGACAACTCACATAAAACATCCCCCTATGCTCCGATAGTGGGAGCATGGGGATTTCAACCGGGGTTTTCAGATGCCACTTTTAAACTCTGGAGATCCAGGGGTATCTCATGTTTAGGGGACCTATTTAAAGAAGGGGTCCTGATGTCTTTTGAACAGCTGCGTCAGAAATTCGGATTACCTAATGGAGATCTCTTTCGATACTTCCAAATTTGAGATTATACACAGAAGAAGACTATGTTATTGGATAGTCTTTATAAATCAGATAGAGAATGTAGAGTGCTATGGCCAATGGGGGTATCTTCTGTCAGGACTATTTATCATTTACTACATGAAGAAGTATCAGGAGATATGGACAATCTGTTTAAAACATGGGATAAGGATTTGGGACTAGAAATCTCTATAGAAACGTGGAATGACATTTGGGAAAACACCAGAAGAATCACCATCTGCAACAGAACTCAGGTTATCCAGCTGATGATACTTCATAGGGCCCATATAGCACCGGATTGATTGGCAAAATTTAAGGCAGGAGCATCTCCAGTGTGTTCCAAATGTAAAATAGAGGTGGGCACTCTTGTACATTGCCTATGGACCTGTCATAAGATCCATAGATACTGGACAAAAGTAGCAAGTACCCTGACAGAAATTTTAGGAACGGAAATTAGAGTGGACCCAGTACCTCTCCTTTTGGGCTTTTCGAACTTACCCTCCCTGGATATGAACGGGAAGAGATTATTTTCTATTCTCTCTTTCTGTGCAAGGAAAAATATTTTGGTGAACTGGGTGGCTGAGGGCCCCCCTGGACTTTCAAATTGGCACAGATTAATCATGGAATGTATTCCCCTTGACTTCCTTACAAATATGGTGCACCGAAAGACTGAATTATTTTATAAAATATGGCAGCCCTTCTTGAATTATATAAAAACAGATATTTCGGCTATCCTAACAAGGGCTTTTATTTAATTGAGATTGCGAACCTGGCTGCTCCGGGGCTCTTTGGGAGAGGAGTCCCGCACGAATACTGGTTTTGTTACATTTGATGTTAACACATTCCGAGCATGTATCTCATTATCCAATTTCTGTGTTATCCGTTGGTTTTTTTTCTTTCTCTTATTTGACTAATGTAAAAGACTTAATTATACACTCTGGTTAGTTGTAGGTTAGATTAGTAGTTAGTTGAGTTTTGTTTTTTTTTCTCGGTATTTTTCTTTTGTTAAATTTTGGTTATAATTTATTTAAGATTTACTTGTATATCAATGTTTGTACTTGAGAGTTTTTTTATTTTTGTAAACTTGTAAAAATATTAAATTTCCAATAAAAATCGAAGGATGGGGCACAAAAAATGGCCAAAAAAAGCAGCAGATCAGAGAATTGGGAACAGTTTAGGTTTCAGCTAAAAAGGACAAAAGGGGGAATATGAGAGTCAGTTTTGCAGGGAACATACAATTTGATTGTAAAAGACTCTATCGATATGTAACACGAGAGAGATTGATATAGACACATGTAGATCCCTTGCAATCAGACACATTATAATGAAGTTATAATGAGAACAAAAAGATGACAGACAAATAAATATATACATAGTGCCTGTCTTCTCTCAGGAGGATGCAAATAACTTGCCAAAAATATTGAGAATACAGGGCCTAGTGAGAGGGAGTAACTGTAGGAAATCACTGAGTAAGGAAATTATGTTGCGAACAGTGATTAGATTACAAGTCAATAAATTCCCAGCTGAAAATGTGTTGCTGGAAAAGCGCAGCAGGTCAGGCAGCCTCCAAGGAACAGGAGATTCGACGTTTTGCGCATAAGCCCTTCTTCAGGAATCAGGAATAAATTCCCAGGGCTTGACCATTTAAATCCTGGAGTACTGAAGGAAATGGCCCTTGAAATAATGAATACAATGGCGGTAGAATCTGGAACAGTTCCTATGCATTTGCCAATAGCTAATATAAACTCAATATTTAAAAAAAAGAATAGAGAGAAAAATAGGAAATTCTAGGTCAGTTAGCCTGACATCAATTGTGGGAAAAATGTTGGAACCCATTATGATAGATTTTATAGCAGAGCATTTGGGAAACAATGATGAGATTGGGCAGAGTCAGGTTGGTATTTTGAAGGGGAAATTGTGCTTGACAAATCTGTGGGAAGTTTTCAAGGATATAAGGATGTATTTGTAGGGTTGATGTATGGGAACCAATGGATATAGTTTACTTGGAATTCCAGATAACTTTCAATATAATCTCGGTAAAAGATTATAAAATTAAAACAGATTGGAAACAGTAACCTGCCATAAGTAGAGAACTGGTTGGCAGACAGGAAACAAAGAAGAGGAAAAACAGGTCAGTTCCCAAGTGACAGTCAGTGACCAGTAGTGTACCACAGGAACAAATGCTTGGACTCCAGGAATTCACAACATATATTCATGATTTAGATGAGATCAGATTTGCAGATGTCACAATGTTGGGTAGAAACATGAACATGAACTAGTTCTAATGTCTGCTGCATCCTTTTGCATATATTTTCTAATCCATCCTGTCACACAGTAATTATTGTTTATCCCTTCACTAATCTGCATCTCTGCTCTACCTTATTTCTTTTTGATATTTTTGAGCTTCGTTCAATCGAACCCTCTGCACCCTAACTGTTTAAAACCCTAATAGCAATCCTACAATGTGATTCATCAGAACACAGGTCCCAGCATTATTCATTAGAACAGCACTTACTTTCCCTAATGTTGGTGCCAATACCAATTAATTGGAACTCTTTCTTCCCCACCATTCTTTCAGCAATGCTTTAACCACTCTAATCTTATTTAATATATGCCAATAATCCTGAGGTCATTACCTTTGTGCTTCTTTTTCATTTAGCCTCCCAAGTAGTATGAAATCTCTGAGCCAAACTGCTTTCCTAGTCCTACCTACATTGCTCGTGCCAACATCAACCACAGCAACTGAATCCTTCCCCTTCCAGTCCAAGTTCCTTCCCAATCCAAAAGAGTTGTCCTGAATGTCTTGTACAATGTCTTGTACATTATTCTGTCCTTGCTGCAGAGAATTCTATTTTCCTAACCACACTATGCGTTACCAGTAAATGTTTCTTTTCTTCGCTGACTTGAAGAGTGTTCTGAACCATTCTGACTGTGGTTTATTTACTCATTCTCCCTACAGCTTGTGTCCTTGTCCACCTTCAGAGCAAGAGCCATGTACCTATCGGAGAAAGGCACTGACTGAGGCTCCTCCAAAACTAAATTATGGATCCGTATAGCCACCTCATCCACAGTGACACCTTACTGTCCCTGACCATGCAGCAAATTTGATGTAATTAATCTAAGTGGTGTGATTGCCTCCCACAACAGCAGCTAGGTTTTTTTCTCCCACTCCCTGATGCGTCACAGTGTCTGCAGTGTCTCAGTAGCTCTGAGCTGTTGTCCTTGATCAGCTGATACAGATGTGGTCACCATGGATCACTCCAGTGTTCACCAGCTCCCACATATCACAGCTGCTCAGGATGTTGTTTTCTGAAAATAAATTGAGAGTATCTCTGATAATTGCTAACCTTTATTCCTGAATTACAGGTTTCCTATTTCACATCAATATCAAGACAAAAAGAATTTGAAGGGACTTCCAAGAAAATCATTCCTTTGTTGTCTGCCACATATTTTCTTTCAATATTCTTTTCTATCATATCTTGTATGAGGTAAAATCCACTTTTTCATAATTATTTTTAACAGATTTTCACAGAATACATCATAGAAAAAAATCTGTTGTGTTATACAAGATTGTCAAATTTACTTTCAGGTTGGACTGTGTGAGGAATAAGGTATGGGTCGCTACTCTGGGAGTTATATTGGCTGCATTAGCTGCACTGTCAGGATTCGGACTGCTGTTACATTGTGGGATGAAATTTGCTATCAATACCGCTAATGCACCTTTTTGTGATTCTAGGTTAGTAATATTTCGTTAAAATGTAATTATGGTAAAATTACGTATGGGATTTTCATTGCTCTGACTCCTATTGTACTTTTGTGCATCTCTCCTTGTTCCATTTCTCTTAATTCTCTGACTGTAAGTTTGCTTGCTGAGCTAGAAGGTTCATTTTCAGATGTTTCATCACCATACTAGGTAACATCATCAGTGAACCTCCAGTGAAGTGCTGATATTATGTTCCACTTTTTATTTATGTGCTTAGGTTTCCTTGGGTTAATGGTATAATTTCCTGTTCTTTTTCTCAGAGGGTTCTAGATGAGGTCAAAATTGAACTGTTGATAGAGTTCTGGTTGGAATGCCATGCTTCTAGGAATTCTCTTGCATGTCTCTGTTTGGCTTATCCTAGGATGGATGTGTTTCCCCAGTCAAAGTGGTGTCCTTCTTCATCTGTATGTAAGGATACTAGTGATAGTGAGTCATGTCTTTTTGTGGCTAGTTGATGTTCATGTATCCTGGTAACTAGTTTTCTGCTTGTTTGTCCAATGTAGTGTTTGTCACAGTTCTTGCAAGGTATTTTGTAAATTACATTAGTTTTGCTTGTTGGCTGTATAGGGTCTTTTAAATTCATTAGCTGCTGGTGGGTTTGTGGGCTACCATGATGCCAAGAAGTCTGAGTAGTCTGGCAGTAATTTCTGAGACACCTTTGATGCAGGGGAGAGTGGCTAGGGTTTCTGGGAGCGTTTTGTCTGCTTATTTGAGTTTGTTGCTGAGAAATTGACTGACTGTGTTCATTGGGTACCCGTTCTTCCTGAATACACTGTATAGGTGATTTTTCTCTGCTCTTCATAGTTCCTCTGTGCTGCAGCATGTGGTGGCTCATTTGTTATAATGTTCTCATGCAGTTCTGTTCGTGAGTGTTGGGATGATTGCTTCTGTAGTTCAGTATTTGGTCCGTGTATGTTATTTTCCTGTAGATGCTGGTTTGAAGTTCCCCACTGACTTTTTGCTTGACTGTGACATCTAGGAATGGCTGAGCTACAAATCTTCTCAAAAACTCACTCTCTTACTGCTCTTTTCAAGCTCTCAATTTATGCTGCCCTATCTCAAATTTCTCATTGGCATGGGAATATCAGGGACTGTAACAAATGTCTCTTGAATCTTTTGAAAATAAATGATTTGAAAAAATAAATAAATGGTGCCCAGTACCATCTTTGCCATTCAAGAAAATTTAACCGTGAGATAAACAGCCTGGTAGTTGGACTGAAAGCAGGTGGATTGCTGTGAACGATTCAACATTGTTGTCATACAGACATTTTGCTAACATTGTATGTCATAGTGCAGCGATTTCAGTTACTTAGATCGGAGATGCTGGGACTGTTCTCCATGAGGAATTAAAAGTTGAGAAACAGGTTTGATACAGGGTGCTCAACATTGTAAAACCATAAGATATAGATGCAGAAATAAGCCTTTCAGCCCATCACAGCAAAGCCACCTATCATGAAACTGCAGGAGATGGGGGAGTACTGAACATATATTTTGCATCCATGTTTGCTATGGAGAAGGATGTGGAAGATAGAGAACGTGGGGAACTAAATAATAACATCTTGAAAATTGTCCAAACTACAAAGGAAGAGGTGCTGGATGACTCAAAATACATAAAGGTGGATACATTCCCAAGACCTGATCAGGGCTATAGGGAGAGGCTGAATGGGCTGGGGCTATTTTCTCTTGCTAATGGGTGACTTTACAGTGGGTTGTAGATAGGGTGAATAGCCAAGGTCTTTTTACCTGGGGTGGGGGAAATCCAAACCTAAAGAGCATAGGTTTAAGGTGAGAAGGGAAAGATTTAAAAAGGACCTACGAGGTAACTTTTTTTATGCAGAGGGTGGTGTGGGTGTGGAATGAGCTGCCAGAGGAAGCAATGGAGACTGGTACAATTACAACATTTAAAAGGCATCTGGACGGGTTTATGAATAAGAATGGTTCAGAGGGACATGGGCCAAATACTGTCATATGGGTCTAGATTAATTTAGGATATCTGGTCAGCATGGATGAGTTGCATATCTCTATGACACTATAAGTGTGCATCACCATACAATGAGGTGGAGATGCCAATTTTGGAGTGGACAAGATCAGAAGTCACACACATACAATGAGAACATGGGTGGCCTCAATTCTATTTTTCTGTTTTATCCCCTTGATTCCCTTACACTTTAAACTGTGTCTATCTCAGCCTTGAGTATATTTAATGACTCAGCCTCAAGAATTGGGAAATTCTATAAGGGAAAGAATTGTTCTACCCTTTAATAACAAAATTCCTCATTATTTCTGTCCTAACAGGAATGACCCCTTATTTTGGGATTATGCTGTTTGATCATTAAGGTACATATTCACTTCACATTAATCCTGTCAAGTCCCCTAAGAATATTGTATGTTTCAATAAAGCCACCTTTAATTCGTCTGAACTCCAATTAACATAGACCCAACCTACTCCCCCCTTTCCTTGTAACAAAATCCCCCCATACCTCGTACAACCTAGTGAACCTTCTCTGCACTGCCTCTAATGCTGGCTATCCTTCTATAGGTAAGGGGGGCCAAAATTATTCACAGCCTTCCAGCTATGGTCTGACTAGCACTTTGAATAGGTTTAGCAGAACTATTTTATACTCCATTCACTTTGAAATCTTGGTCAACATTCCATTTGTTTTCCCTATTACCCGCTGAAATTTTGTGATTCAAGGACAAGGGTACCCAATATCCTCTGTTTTATGGCTTTCTGAAGTTTTTCGCCATTTTTCAATATTTTGCTCCTCTACTATTCCTGCCAAAGTACATAACCTCACATTTTCCCACAATATTCACGATCTGCCAAGTTTTATTGCATACTCACTTAATCTGTCTATATTCTTCTACAGACCCTTGATGTCATTGTCACCACTTGCATTCCCACTCACCTTTCTGTTATCATTAACTTTCCTCTCTAAGTCATTACTGGATTTTGCAAACAATGTTTCAATATATTCCTATAGAAAGAAAAATTCAGAAGGAAGGACCCACCATCAGTGTTTACAAACTTAGGGAAAGTATCAAACTGAAGGAAAAGATATATAACTACAAAGATGTGTGGCAGGTCAGATGAATGGTCAGAATGTAAAAAATGACAGAGAATGTCTACAAGGCTCATTAGGTGGAAGGAATTATAGTACGACAGGAAGTTAGTTAAAAATATTAAAACAGATTGCTAGAGTATTTATAGGCATTCTAAAAGGAAAAGTAAATAAAGTCCTCCAGAGCGTGAGAAAGATGAGTCATAAAACTATAACACCATAAGATACAGGAACAGAATTAGCCCATTGAGACTGCTCTGCACTTCAAACATGATTGATATGTTTCTCAATCTCATTCTCCTGCCTTCTCCTGTAACCCTTGATCCCCTTACTAATCAAAAATAAATTGACCTCTGTCTTAAATACATTCAATGAGTAGGTGTCCACAGCCCTCTGCAGCAATGATTCCACAGATTCACAACATTCTAGCTGAAGCAATTCCTTCTCATGTCAGTTCTCAAAGGTCATCCCTTCACTCTGTGCCCTTGGATCCTAATCTCTGCTATTAGTGAAAACATCTTCTGTACACCCACTCTATCCAAGCCTCTCAGTTTTCTGTAATTTTCAATCAGACCCACAATCCTCTAAACCCCATGTAGTACAGACCTAGAGTTCTCAAACGTTCCTCATGTGACAAGCCTTTCATCCCAGGATCATTCTTGTGAACTTCCTCTGGATCCCTCAAATACCAGCACATCCTTCGTTAGATATGGGGCTAAAAAGTATTCACAATATTCCATATGTGGTCTGACCAGAGCCTATACAGTCTCAGTATTAAATCTCTGCTCTTGTATTCTAGTCGACTTGATTTGAATGCTAACATTTCACTTGCCTTCCTAACACCCAACTGAAATTGTATATTGACCTTAAAAGAATTCTGAAGTGGGAAGTCCACGTCCCTTTATGTTTGAGATTTCAGAAGCCTTTCCCCATTTAGAAAAAAGTTTACACATCTACTTTGCCTACCAAAATACATAAACTCACACTTTGCCAAATTGCTTTCCATCTGCCACTCCTTTGCCCATTTACTAAGCATGTTCAAGTCTTTCTACAGCCTCTTTGCTTCCTCAACATTACCTATCCCTCCACCTATCTTGCTGTCATCTGCAAACTTCGCAACAATGCCCTCAGTTCCCTCCACCAGATCATTTACGTATAACGTGAATTGTTGTGGTCCCAACACTGACTGCTGTTGAACTCAGCTAATCACCAGCTGCCATCCTGAAAAAGACCCCTTTATCTGCCCATCAACCAATCATTTATCCATGCCAGTGTCTTGCCCCTAACAACATCAGCCCTTACCTTATTTAGCATCCTCCTGTGCAGCACCTTGTCAGAGGCCTTCTGGAAATCCAAATATATCATTGTGTTTCCTTTGCTTGTTACCTCCTGAAAATTCTAAGGATTTGTCAGGCATGACCTCCCCTTGAAGAAGCTGTGCTGACTCCACCATAGTTTACTATATACTTCCAAGTACTCAGCAATCTCATTCTTAATAGTCGTATCTAAAATCTTACCAAAAACCAAGTTCAGGCTATTCCAGCCTACAGTTTCCTGTCTTTTGCTCCCTTCCCTCTTAAATAGGTGTGTTACATTAGCCATTCTCCAGTCTTTTGGGAGTCTCCCTGACTCCAATCATTACTGCAAGATCACCACCAATGCCTCCACAATCTCCACAGCTATCTCCTTCGGAACCATGGGGTGTAGTCCATCCAGTTAAGGTGATTTAGCAATGTTCAGACCTTTCAGCTTTCCAAGCACATTCTCTTTAGTGATGGCCAGTACATTCACCTCTGACTCTCTCAAAGTTCTGGAATATTGCTGGAGTCTTCCACTGTGAAATCTGAGGTAAAGTACTTATTCAGTTCCTCTGCCATTTCTTTGTTTTCCATTTTTACTTCTCCAGCCTAATTTTTCAGCTCTCCACTATCCACTCTTACCTATTTCTTAGCCTTTTAATATCCAAAACAAACTCTTGCAATTTTTTAAAATATCACTGGCTAGAATACTCTCATATTTCATTTTCTCCCTGACCCCCATTGCGTTTTTAATTATTGCCTGCTGGTTTTTAAAGGCTTCCCAACCCTCTTGCCTCCCACTACTCTTTGTCACATTGTCAATAGTTAAAAATAAAGAAATGGTGAAGGAAATGAATATTTATTTTGCTTCTGTCTTCACTACAGAGGAAACAAAAAAAAACACTCTATAATAGCTATACATCAGTAGGTGGAAGGGAGTGAAGAACTTAATGGAATACAATCACAAGTGAAGTGGTACAGAGCAAACTGATGGAGCTGTGTGTTGACAGATCTCTGGGTCCCAACAGACTTCTTCATAGTGTCTTAAAAGATGTGATAAGGAGGTGGTATTCATGTTGTTCTGCACTTACCAAAATTCCCTAAATTCAGCAAAAGTTTCCATTGGATTCGAAAGCAGAAAATATAACCACTCAATTCACGAAGAGATGGAGGCAGAAAAAAAGGAAACAGTTTCCTTATAGGAACTGTAAACCAGCTTGATATCTGTCATGGGGAATTCATTAGAATCAATCAATAAAGAAATTTTTGAAGCGCATTTAGAAAAATTTAAATCAGCATGGTTTTGTGAAGGAGGTGTCATGTTTAACAAATAATTGGAGTTTTTTGAAGGAGTCATTATGCTTTAAGTAAAAAGAAGTCTGTAGATGGCACTTTGACAAGGTGCCATATCAAATGTTATTTCAGAAAATAAAAACTGATGGTTTAGGGAGTAACCCATTAGCGTTGATAGAAGATTGTCTGGCTGGGAGATGCATAAATGTACTAATGGCTCTTTGTGTGATTGGCAGGGTATGATGAATTGAATCCTGCGAAGGTCTGTGCTGATGCTTTAACATTTTATAATTTATATCAATGACTTTGCTGATGGGAGTGAAGGAATGGTAGCTAAATTTCCAACATCAAGTGGGGTTCGAGAATATGTTGTGAAGAAGATAGAAGGAAGTTACAGATCGATGCAGGTGGCTGTGTGATTGAGCCAAATTCTGGCAGATTTTTAATTCATTCAAGGGATGATGCCATCACCAACTGGGTTAGCATTTATTGCCCATTCCTAATTTGCTGAGAGGGCTGTTAAGATCCAAATGCATTTCCGTGAGTCTGGAATCACATGTAGGCCCAAGCAGACAAGGATGGCAGTTTCCTTCCCTAAAGGACACTAGTGAACCAGATGGGTTTTTCTGACAATTGATGATGGATTCATGGTCATCATTAAATAGATTCATGGTTATCACTAGTCTTTTAATTCCGGATTTACTTTGAATTCAAATTACATCATCTTGCTGTGGTTGAATTCAAATCCCCAGAACATTACCTGGGTCCCTGGATTAACAGTGCAGTGATTACACCACTAGGCCATACCTCTCCCTTTTGATGAAGCATAATGTGGAAAAATGTGAAGTTGTTTGCTTTGGCAGAAACTGTGAAAACACAAGGTAGTACTTAAAACAGAGAACAACTGTGGAATTTGAATTTTGGAGGAATTATATAGGGCATTGACGTCAACCCATCTCAAATACAATTTTAGTCTCCATATATAAGGAAATGCATATAAATGCATTTCATGTATTTCACTTGAGGTTTACTAGATTGATACCTGGAATAAATGTATTGTCTTATGAGGAAAGGCCGGACAATCTGGGCCTATTTCCACTGGAGTTTAGAAGAGTGATGTGTGACTTGGAAGCACTTTCAAATTTGTAACTATTATTGGCTTGTAAAAACCATTTAAAGCACTCCTCTTTTATGATGAAAGTGTCTAAACAGATTGTGTGACTGTCAAGAGTTAAGGGAAATGTCAAAGCAAAGGTGCTCCAACGACAATCAAGAAGTTCAACAAAATCCAAACCACTTGGTGAGCACTCCATCTACCACTTTCAACATTCACTCCCTTCATCACCAATGTGGTGTGGCAGCAGTGTGTACCATTTACAAAATGCACTGCAGTAACTCAGTAAGGCTCCTCTGATTTGGAAATATGTATTAGTTCAAACGCGGTTACTGAGCAAAAATCCTACAACTCCCTGTCTAACAGAACTTGGGTGTCCCTGCAAGGGACAAGAACACAGCTCACTGAAACCTAATCAGGGCAGTTAGAAATGGACAATAAATTGTGGTCAAGCCTGCAATGTCTACAAGCCATGAACAAATGTGCATATGTCCATTTTCAATTCATTTGCGAAGTCCCCTTATAATGTGAAGTCCGGAGCTATAGCTTGAGCTGAAAATGTGTTGCTGGAAAAGCGCAGCAGGTCAGGCAGTATCCAAGGAGCAGGAGAATCGACGTTTCGGGCATGAGCCCTTCTTCAGAAATGAGGACAGTGTGTCCAGCAGGCTAAGATAAGAGGTAGGGAGGAGGGACTTGGGGGAGGGGCATTGGAAATGCGATAGGTGGAAGGAGGTCAAGGTGAGGTTGGGGGTGGAGAGGTCAGGAAGAAAATTGCAGGTTACCAATATATATATTTAGATGAGGTAAAAACAATGACTGCAGTTGCTGGAAACCAGATTCTGGATTAGTGGTGCTGGAAGAGTACAGCAGTTCAGGCAGCATCCAAGGTGCAGTGAAATCGAAGTTTCGGGCAAAATCCCTACATCAGGAATAAAGGCAGTGAGCCTGAAACGTGGAGAGATAAGCTAGGGGAGGGTGGGGGTGGGGAGAAAGTAGCATAGAGTACAATGGGTTGGTGGGGGAAGGGATGAAGGTGATAGGTCAGGGAGGAGATAGGTGAAGCGCTTCACAGGAGGCTCCCAAGCACTGAGGATGTCACCTAGACAGGGGACGAAACGTCTGCAACACAAATTCCCAGCTCAGCGAACAGAACCACAACATCTTTTAATGTTGCATCAGAATGATGCAATTTCTGAAAAATAGCGTTTGTTGTTTATTTTAATTATTTTAGAGCATAATTTTTTTCAAAAAAGACATTTCAATTATTCATAATTTCCATCAGATCATATATTCATTGTAATTTGCTTACAATTACAATACTATGACAGTCCAGGCAGTATAATGGAATACTGTGGCTAGAGTGCTGTAAGCTGAGGGGGTGACTTGATAGAAATATAAAAAATTATAAGAGGCACAAATATAATGGATAATCAGAGTCTTTGTTTTTCCCAACGTAGAAATGTTAAGTACTAGGGGGCTTAGGTTTAAGATGAGAGGGAGGAAATTTAAAGGAGATATGCGAGACAGAGGGAGGTAAGTGTTTGGAACATGTTGCCAGGGCAGGAGGTAAACGGTGATATGATATCAATGTTTAAGAGGCATTTTTGCAGAAACATGAACAGGCAGGCAGTAGAGGGACATGGCCATGTGCAGGTGGGTGGATTAGTTTAGAATGACTTCATGGTTGATGCAGATACAGTGGGCAGAAGGATTTGTTGATGTTCTGTACTGTTCTATGTTCTAAGTGCTCACAATTACCCATTTTTTGAAGAGATACGTTATGTAGTGAACAGATAATATGGACAAAGTTCCTCGTAAGAGTCTGTTAACTAAAGTTGAACTCCGAGGAATGAGGGCCAATTATTGAGCTGCCAGGTACAATACATGGGGCATGAACTCAAATTGGCTGAATATAAAGAGTAATGTTCCACAAATATCTGTGTTGGCTGTGACCCTGATTATTTGTTGTTTTCATGAATGATTTAAATGATGGGATACAGAACCATATATTCAAATTAGCAGAGGACATTCGAAGTAAGCTATTGTGAAATCATCCACTTTGGAGCAAAAGATATATCATAATACTTACTGAGTTAGGAAAAGATGAAGCAGTGGAGGTCCAAGACACTTGGAGGTCCTTGTAAATGAATTATTAAAATGTCACAGACAGCTACAATAATAATCACAAAGGCTAATGAAACGCTGATGTGTGTATTCAAAGGACGAGAATGCAAAGATTTAGAAGTTGTGCTGCAGGCCTATAAAACCTGGAGTACTGTGAGCAGTCTTGGGCCCAACATCTTCTGAAGGATAAAAATAATGTCAGAGAGAAATCTTTTATATTGACATCTGAATTACTGCTGAATTAGAATCATTTTACCATGCAACATAATTGTAAAATAATTGTATAATTAAAATCTTTGAATTGTGTATCATTAGACAACAAATAAAAGTATATTACAGCATTGGAGTGATATGTATTGTTTTTTGGTAAAGTATGTAATTTAAAATGTTGTCACACTATAAAAAATGTAAAACTCAGAAGTACACACTCAAGGAGTTGAATAACTATTTTAATCATATATTAAATAATTCAGTGCAATCTATCGCTTAGTATTTTAGATTAGATTACTTACAGTGTGGAAACAGGCCCTTCGACCCAACAAGTCCACACCGACCTGCCAAACCGCAACCCACCCAGACCCATTCCTCTACACCACAGGCAATTTAGCATGGCCAATTCAACTAATTTGCACATTTTTGGATTGTGGGAGGAAACCTACGCAGACACTGGGAGAATGTGCAAACTCCACACAGTCAGTCAGGTGAGGAAGGAATTGAATGCAGGTCCCTGGTACTATGAGGCAGCAGTGCTAACCACTGTGCCGCCGTGCCGCCCATCAGGCTACGAGGGCTTATCTACCATTATGTTTTTTTGAGACACACATTGATAGCTTTTGCTCAGAGAAAATGCTTCTAAATTGAGATTATAATTCACCAGAATGGTAGCCTTCCACCGAGTTGGAAGAGGGTGTTCAACCATACTTAGGAGAAGCCCAACCCTCCTGAACTATATTGAGCATTTTGCTACCAGGTACACCTGGGGAATTAGCATTGATATCAAGCAACATCAATCTGACATTTTCTGGATGATGGCTTTTCCATTTCTTCATTGGAAAGGTGAATGGAAACTCACCCACATTACAGATCTAAGAGAAAATGAGAACTGCAGATGCAGTGAGTCAGAGTCAAAAAGTGTGGCACTAGAAAAGCACAGCAGGTCAGGCAGCAACTAAGAGGTAGGAAAGACAACATTTCAGGCATAAGCCCTTCATCAGGAGTTCACCACATTCCTGATGAAGGGCTTATGCTCAAAACATTGTTTCTGCCACTCCTCAGATGCTGCCTGACCTGCTGTGCCTTTCCAGCACCACAGTTTTTGACCGCAATACAGATCTAGTCCTGTTAGAATTTTACAAGTTTCTATGAGATACCCCTCACTCTTCTAAACACTAGCGAACAAAGTTCTAAACAATCCAATCATTCATCATTTGTTATTCATGCTGTCTCAGGGATCAGTCTGCTAAACTTTGTTGCACTCCTTCCATAGCCAAAGCATCTTTTCTCAGATAAGGAGATCAAAACTGCAAATTGTGTACTCCAGTACATCAAGGACTTGGACAATTTGAGCAAGACATCCCTTCTCCTGTACTTGAATCCTCTCACTGTGAAGGTCAACATTCCATTTGCCTTCTTAACCTCCTATACCTGCATACTTACTTACAGTGGCCAGTGTGCAAAGATACTCAGGTCTTCTTGTAACTCCCCCATGCCAATCTATTATCATTCATGCTACCAAAGTGGATATCCTCATACTTATCTACATTAGGCTTTATCTGCCATGTATTTTCCTACTCACAAAACTTGTCCAAATCACACTGAAGAATCTTTGCATCTCCCTCACAACTCACTTGGAGTTGTGTCATCTGCAAATTTGGAGGTATTACCTTTGGTGCCCTCATCTTAATCATGAACAGATAATGTGAAAAGCTGGAGTGCAAGCACTGATCCCGATGACATACCCAACTGATCAGTGGCTGCCATTCAGAAAGTGACCTATTTCTTGCTACTTTTTGTTTCCTGTCTGCCAGTCAGCTCTCTGTATTAGTCATAGATTAAAAATAAGTGGTCCACCCATTTCAGACAGTGAAGAAGAAATATTTTTGTCGCTCAGAGGATGTAAGTCTTTTGAATTTCCTTCCTCAAAAGGCAATGCATTCTGAATGTTTAAATGCTTTTTGTAAGGCAGCGTTAGATAAATTTGAGTTATGTTGAACAGTCATGAGACTCGAAACATTAACCCTGCTATTCTCTCTACAGATGCTGCCAGGCCTGCTGAGTTTCTCTCACACTTTCTGTTTTTGTTTCAGATTTTATTATCAATAGTTTCTTGATTACCAAGGTGCAGGGAGGTGGATTATCTAAGTAAATTTAAGATTAGAACCACATCATCCATGATCTTATTGAATGGTGGAGCATGTTTAAAGGGCCGATCAGTCTCCTCTTGGTCCTTGTTTTCATGTTTATGATTTTTCTTCACCTTCTTGCAAGTTTTCTTCAGGATGGTGTTCTAGCCGCAACAGCTTTAGCTGCTTTATCAAGGAGGATCTCTCCATAGTAAGGTGAGAATTGGGGATGATTGCTGATGATTACACATTTCTCCCCAAATATTGAAGTACTCCATGTCCAAATACAACAAGACTTGGATAATATTCAGGGCTGAGCTGACCGGTGAGAAGTAACTTACAAGTGTCAGGCAATGATCATCTCTAGGAACAGAGAATCCAACCAACCAATGACCCTTGACATTCAATGGAATTACCATCACTGAACTACCCCTCCTTCCCAGACTATCAATGTACAGGGAATTATCATTGACCAGAAACAGAAGTGTGACTGCAATATATATATGGCAGCTATAAGAACAGGCCAGAGGCTGGGAATTCTGTTATGAGTAATCCACATCTCAGCTGCTCACAGCCTGTCCATTATCTACAAAGCACAGTCCGGAGTATGATAGAACATGTCCCAATTGCCTGAACCTGTGTAATTCCAACAACACTCAAGGGGCTCCACACCATCCAGGAGAAAGCAGCCATCTAACATCTTCAACATTCACTTCCTCCACCACTAATGCACAATGGCAAGTATGTGTGCACTATTTACGATAAGACCACAAAATATAGGAACAGAATTAGGCTGTTGACTCATTGAGTCTTTTCTGCATTCAATCAAGACTGATATCTTTCTCAACTCGTTCTCCTGCCTTTTCCCTGTGACCCTAGTTCCCCTTACCCATCAAGAACCAATCTATCTGTTTTAAATACACTCAATGACTTGGCCTCCACAGCCTTCTGCAGCAATGATTCCACAGAGTCACCACCCTCTGGCTGAAGAGATTCCTCCTTATTTTAGGTCTACATGGGTGTCCCTTAATTTTAAGGCCATGTCCATAAAGTCCTAGTCTCTCCTACTCACAAAAACATCTTCTCCACATCATCTCGAAGAAAGCTTCTCAGTATCTTGTAAGTTTCAATCAGATGCCCCCTTATCCAATTCCCTCCCATCCTTCTAAATTCCACTGAAGAATAGACACAGAATCCTCAACCACGCCTCATCTGACAAGTCCTTCATCCTTGGGATCATTCTTGTAAACCTCCTCTGGAATTCATCTAACACCAACACATCTTTCCTTTGATAAGGGGCCCGAGACCGCTCACAATAGTTCAAATGCAGTCTAACCAGAACATTTTACAGCCTCAGTATCAAATCTCTGCTCTTGCATTTCGCCTACTTGAAATGAATGCCAACATTGTACTTAGCTTCCTAACCACCAACTTGACCTGTAAGTCAAGCTTAAGATAATCCTGAACTAGAACTCCTAAGACCATTTACACTAGGAGCTATAGAGTTATAGAGATATACAGCACGGAAACAACTGTGCCCAACTTGTCCATGCCGACCAGATATCCCAAACCAATCTAGTCCCACCTGTCAGCACCTGGCCCATATCCCTCCAAATCTTTCCTATTCATATACCCATCCAGATGCCTTTTAAATGTTACAAATGTACCAACCTCCACCACTTTCTCTGGCAGCTCATTCCATACAAGTAGCACACTCTGTGTGAAAAAGTTGTCCTTTAGGTCTGTTTTATATCTTTCCCCTCTCACCCTAAACCTATGCCCTCTAGTTCTGGACTCCCCTAGCCCAAGGAAAAGACTTAGTCTACTTAGCCTATCCATGCCCCTCATGATTTATAAACCTCTATAAGGTCACCCCTGAGCCTCTGACGCTGCAGGGAAACCTAGCCTATTCAGCCTCTCCCTATAGCTCAAATCCTCCAGCCCTGGCAACATCCTTGCAAATCTTTTCTGAACCCTTTCAAGTTTGTGAAGCCTTTCCCCATTTTGAAAATAGTTTATGTCTCTATTCTTCCCACCAAAATGCAAAACCTCACATTTACCTACATTGCCTTCCATCTGTCTTATCTTTTCCCACTCTCCCAGCCTGTCCAAGTCCTTCTACAGCCTCCTCACTTCCTTAACACTTCCTGTCCCTCCACCTATCTTTGTATCATCTGCAAACATAGTAACAATGCCCTGAGTTCATTTGTCCAGATCATTCATGCATAAAATGAATAGTTGTGGTCCCAACGTGGACCTCTGTGGAACCCCACTAGTCACTGGCTGCCATCCTGAAAAAGACCCCTTTAGCCCTGCTCTCTACCTTCTGCCAGTCAGCCAATCCTCTATCCAAGCCAGTACCTTTCCCTAACACCATGGACTCATTACTTGTTTAGCAACCTCTTGTGCAGCACCTTATTGAAGGCTTTCTGGAAATCAAAACAGATGTTCTCTGACTATGGGGACATGCCAGAGGACTGGTGAATGGCTAATGTAGTTCACTTTTCAAAAAAAGTAGAGATGAAGTAGGAAATTACAGACTGATGAGTTTCATGTCAATGTTAGGGAAACTATTGGAGAAAATTCTGAAGGAGAGAATGAATATCCACCGGGAAAAGCTTGGATCAGTTAGGGATTGTCAGCATGGCTTTGTCAAAGGGAGGTCTAACAAATTTGATAGAATTTTTCAAAAATGCCATTTTTAAAATCAAGTGCGTGGATGAAGAAAGTTCAGTTGCTGTAGTTTATATGGATTTTAGCAAAACTTTTAATGAGGTCCCACATGGGAGACTGATTGAAAAGGATAAAGAACATGGAATTCAGGGAAGCTTGGCAACATGGATCAGAAACAGGCTTAGTAATAGGACACAAAGGGTAGTGGTAGAAAGCTGACTGAATGACTGGAAGCCAGTGTCCAGAGATATACCACAAGGATCAGTACTGGGACCCTTATTAGAGTCATAGAATCATAGAGATTTTCAGCACAGAAACAGACCCTTCAGTCCATGCCGACCAGATGTCTTAACCTAATTAGTCCCATTTGCCAGCACTTGGCCCATATACTTCTAAACCTTTCCTATTCATAAATCCATCCAGATGTCTTTTAAATGTTGTAACTGTACCAGCCTCCACTACTTCCTTTGGCAGCTCATTCCATACATGCACAATCCTCTGCATGAAAAAATTGCTTCTTAGGTCCCTTTTAAATTTTTCCCCTCTCATCCTAAACCTATGGCCTCTAGCTCCACCCCAGGGAAAAGATCTTGTCTATTTACCCTATCTATGTCTCTCATGATTTTATAAACCACAATAAGGTCACCCCTCAGCTTCTGATGATCCAGGGAAAACAACCCCAACTGATTCAGTCTCTCCCTGAAAATAATTATGTCGGATGAAATGTTAAGCACGTTGCAGACAACACCAAGATTGGTAGGTGGTTAATAGCGAAGAAGATGGCTATCAGTTACAGGAAGATACAGATGGGTTGGTCATATTAGCAGAGTAGTGGACGATAATATTTAACCCTGATAAATGTGGGGTGATGTACCTTGGAAAAAACAAGGCAAAGGAATATTTAATGAATGGCAGGACACAGGGTAGCTTAAGAGAAACTGGGGGATCTTGGAGTAATTATTCACAGATCTCTGAAGTCAGCAGAGCATGTGAATAGGATAGTCAAAGCGGCATGTGGGACACTTGCTTTCAGCCGTGGCATTGAGCACAAGAACAAGGAGGTAATGTTAGAGTTGTACAGACCATTAGTTAGGCCACAGCTGGAGTACTATGTACAGTTCTGGTCACCTCACTACAGGAAGAACGTGAAAGCACTTGACGGGTACAGAGGATATTCACCAGGATTTTCCCTTGAATCAAGCAATTGAGCTATATGGATAGCCAAGAATAAGCTCGGATTGCTTTCTTTTAAGGAGAGAAGGCTGAGGGGGGTCATGATTGAAATGTATAACATTATGAGGGTTATGGACAGTTTGTAAGGGGCAGGAGATCCAGAGTGGATTTGAGAAAAACCTTTTTCACTCAGAGGGAGGTGGGAATCTAAAATGCACTGCCTGGGAAGGTAGTGAAGGCTGGAAACCTTACAAATTAAAAAAAAATTGGATGAGCACTTGAAGTGTCATAACATTCAAGGATATGGGACAAATGTAGAAAATTGGAATTAAGAGTGCATTTCGTGGTAGTTGTTGTCAGTATAGATTCCATGGGCAGAAGGGTCTTTTTTGCACTGTATGGTTTGACGATGTCCACTGGCTCTCCTCTGTTTAACTTAGTTGTTACCTCCTCAGAGGGTGGCACAGAGGCTCAGTAGTTAGTATTGCTGCTTCACAGTGCAAAGGGGCCAGGTTTGATTCCACCCTCAGGCTACTGTCTATGTGGAGTTTGCACGTTCCCCCCACATCTAAGCGGGTTTCTTCTGAGTGCTCCGGTTTCCTCCCGCAGTCAAAAGATATGCAGGTTAGGTGGATTGGCCATGGGAAATGGAGAGTTACAGGGAAAAGGTAGGGGGTGGGTCTGGATAGGATGTTCTTTGGCAGGCCAGTGTGGACGGAATGGCCTACTTCCATATAGTAGGAAGTCTATGTTGAGAAAGAATTCTAACAGATTTGTCAGCAATGAATTCCCTTGACATAATTGTGAATACTCAGCCCCATTTGCAACTACTCCCAAATCTCACCCTTAATAATGGATTCTAAAATTTTACCACTGAGTTCAGGCCCTCCCTCTCTCCCCTCTGCCTCCTTATCTTCTTTACAATTCCCATTTTCCAATTCTCTGGGACCCTCCCTGAACTCAATGAGTCATGAAAGATGCCAATGGCTCTAAAATCTCCTCAGTTTCCCCCTTCAGAAATCATATACTGCAAGAACTCCCCAAGCCTACCTAGGCAGACGCTTCCAATTCAAGACTTCCATCACCAAGGATGACAAGGGCTGTGGATAAATTTCTCTCCATGCCACACACCAGCATGATCTGGGACTATCTGGCTGTTGCAGGGTTACAACCCTGGAATCCCCCCAACAATTCCCAGCCATGGTGGAGTTTGGTATCTTTCCAAGTCTTGATCAGGACCCAATCACCCGGCTGTTTACGGTATGCTGCAAATTCAAGCGGCAGTGTCTGTACCAACAAGCCTTTATTTCTAAGAATAGATAATGAAGAGCCAAGTGCTACAATAACATTTTTCAAAAACTTGTCATTAGACTCAGCTGTAGACACCTCTCCTTTCCCTCCCAGGAATGGTAGTCCAAACATCATTTCATAAGGAGAAAGGCCGATATCACACCTTGGGGGAGTCCAAATGTGTAATAGTAGAATAGGTAAACATTTGGTCCATGGTAATCAAGTCTCCAGGACTAGTTTAGATAATTGCTTCTTTATGGTCTGATTCATTCGTTCCACCCACCCAGAGAAGGGTGGATGCCAAGGAGTGTGGAACTTCTAAGAGATCTCTAATCTGTAAGAAATGGGGAACTGTGTTGTTTTTGCAGATATAGAAAAGCAAGAGTGTGTATGTGCAGGAAAGGGGTCCAGGGAAAAATATCAGCTAGGCAAGCATTAGGGAAATGTGTTTTTATCTTTAATGAATAATTGTGAATAATTAAATACTAACTTTAGTGCAGAATTATTAAAGCAAATAATTATTTTAAATAATAGTCTCAGCAAAACAGCTGAGACAGCTGAAATGCATAAACCAAGCATGAAAAGATACTTGTTAAACAATATGTTCAAGAATGGAATGTACCTACGAACAATGAAAGATGTTACAAGCAAAGTAAAAGAACATCAAGATACAAGTTTAGCCTTATGTCAGTACTTACAGGGGGAAAGGTTGCCTACTTGGAGAAAAGGGGGCAAGAAGGGCGGAACACAGCTGGGTAGTGGTAGAATACAATAAGAAAGCTTGGGTAATGTAAGAGTCGCAGAGGTGACCTCACGCAGCTCAAAAGTATAACTGTGTACTAGTTTGAATGTTCATTGCTCAATATTGCTTCTGCATTTGATGCCCTTTCTTGCAAGCTCGTATAATAAATTGTCTTGTCCCCAGTTTTGGTGGTCTCGTATAAATTTTATTAAATTTATTTCTAACACACACCAGCATGACCTGGGACTGCCTGGCTGTTGCAGGGTTACAACCCTGGGATCCCCGCCCAGCAATTCCAGGCCATGGCAAAGCCTGAAAGATCAGCCGGAGGCCTCACAAACCCTGCTGTCTTCGCCCTATCGCCGTTTGTTTCATCAGCCTTTGATTCCTGGATGAGATGACTTAAACCTTCTCCAATGTTTCATATTTCAGTTCACATGGTACAGACTTGTCTAAATTAAGAACTCTGACTAATCAGATACTAATGGAAAACAATCTGCATCAATTGTTACGTAATAAATGGATATTAAACCATGAACAGTTTTTATCGCGTGATTTCATTTCAATAGCTCAGCGTGGCATCGGCATTTAGCTGATGTCTCCAGTATCCGCTCATCGAACCATAAATATTAACTTCCTTTCTCCGCACAGATACCGTTTGACATGTTGGGCTTGTCCAGTAACTTCTGGTTTTGCGTCTACAACACTTCCTTCCCGTTTTGAAAAACTGAGGTGAAAGTTTATGGAATCAGGTTTTGTTTTACCATGGTATCTCTCAGCATGACTCAGTGCAGGACAAATTGTATCGAGAAACTTCTCCGCCGGGCTTTTCGTAAACTTGGAATCCTCGTGAGTAAATATTCCTGGTGCTTCCTCACGATTCCTCTGATACTTTCTGCTGCTCTGGGTTCGGGTTTTTCTTCTTTACGGAGACATGAAAGCAATGACATAGAGGAGCAATTTACACCCATATACGGACCAGCAAAATCTGAGAGAGAGTTCATTACAAAACATTTTCCAACCACTGATTCTGAATTCTTCTCCAGTCAGAGACTTTACACAGAGGGGGTGTTTGCTTCTTTCATTGCTGTATCGAAAGATGACAATATCTTGACAGCTGCTGCATTTCAAGAGATTCTGTCACTTGATGCTGATGTAAAGCAGCTCAGCATCAACAATAGTCAAGGTGTCATGTACACCTATTCTTCTCTTTGTACACGGATGGCAAACTCGTGCTTCGGAAATGAAATTTTAAATATTATAAATCGCAGCCTAGCAACCAACACGAGGATTTCTTACCCTACGATGAATAAGACTTTTATTGGTTTGGCTGTTGGAGGTGTTGACCAAGATCAAAATTATATTAATAAAGCAAAGGCTATTAGACTGGTTTATTATCTACAAGAAGATAATGATGACATGAAAACCCTCAGTTTGCTGTGGCTGAAGAATTTCCTTCAGGTTTTTCCGAACAAACTGAAAGATCAGGAGAGTATTATGGTGAGTTTTTCATGAGCCTCTAATTCTGAAGCTAGTCAGTTTTCAGTCAATTATCTCAGATTATCTTCATCTGTGGTGGACTGCAGCCATGATCTCGTCTTGCCAGTTTCTATCGTATCAATTGTTATGTTAACTGCAACAAAAGTAACTTGAATTTATTTAATGTATAGTCAGCTGTCTTGGGAGCATCACATAAATATTGTCCAGCAAAAATGACATGAAGAAGATGACGAGTAATTGGGGGCTGATCAGGAACTCAATCAAAGGTAAATTTTGAGGAGTGTAATGAAAGGGGGAGAGGCGATGAGGTTTAGGAAGGGAAATCTAGAGCTTTTGAGCCTAGACAGCTGAAAAGGCCACCTACAATGCAGGAGCAATTTAATTCCGGGATGCTGAAGAAGCCAGAATTAGATGTGGGCAAATATTTGAGAGAATTGTAGAGGATGAGGTTGCAGAGCTGGAAGCAATAGATCATGGAGGGATTTAAAAATATGAAAATTTTTAAATATGAAAATTCTAAAACTGAGGACGTCTTCTGGTTCACTCCATTCACTGTTCAGAGGCATAGGCAGGAAATTCCGCAAGCCTTCAAAAGATCTCTAAAGGCATCTCCGGAGATAAGGTTTTAGCTATTGGATTTCCAAAACTGATTTCCCTGATTGGAGAGCTTCCTGTGAATGTGGATTCATCTCCAACTTTAGTACTATTGTCCCCATTGAAACCATTACTATGTCTGACCCCTAATATGGTGGTCATCTCAAATACAAACAAAATACTGTTGATGCTACAAATCTGAAACAAAAATAGAAAGTGTTGACACTCAGCAGGTTTGGCAGTATCTGTGGAGAGAGTAACGCATTTAGTCCAGTATGACCTTTTAGAACTGACCATGCTGGTCATGTCCAGCACTCATTGTCAAGGGATGTGAGTGAACATTTACGGCAAACAATGACTTAGCCATTCCTTATTATCAGATCTGCCTGGACCAGTGCTGTGTCTTCATCTGTAAAAATTGTTTATAATTGCATAATCTCTATAAAATGCAAAATTAATCTCCAGTTTATTATTTCCACTCCTTGCCACCTCCTTAACCCATTTTCCCATGCTGCCTCCATCCTAAAAGCAGCTCATTACCTTCTTAACCATTGAATTGCAATCATTCTATTCAGCTGCCTCTATCACTTCTCCACCCTTTTTTGCCTAGCCCACTAGTTTAAACATTTCCCCCATCCTCATCACTAAATTTATATATCTAGTTTCTCTGCCAACTGTCCCTTATCCCATGAGACCCTCACCATATTCCTACCAAACCTGTGATCCCCATGCTGATTAATATTGCCACCTGCTCCCTCTTACAAATACTGTCTCCGTCCTCTTCAGCTCTGATATCATTACTACCTTCCTCAAAAAGAAATCCCTTGGCCTCTCTGTCCTTAGTAGCTACCCTTCATCTCCAACTTCCTTTTTCTCTCCAATACTATAGAAGGAAAGTGGCCCTTATTAAATATACAAATTTCACTCTGTCGGTGGTCATAGTAAACTCTCCCTCCTTGCTGCCTTAACTTTGTCTTTAGTCTTTCGTAGAGTTAACCAATCAAGCAACCTGTAACACATTTCCCCTGTCATCCAACTGGAAGGATTATTCTTAGCTGAATCCAATGAGTGCTGGATACATTTAAATAAAAAACCTTTTAAAGGCAGTGGTGGTGCAGTGGTAATGGCCCTAGCTCTAAGACAGGAGGCCACAGGCTCAAGCCACATCAGTTACAGAGCTCTATACCAGCATCTGAACAGGTTGGTTAGAAGACATATTCCAATAAAGAATCTTGAGTATTATGGCAGACTAGTAGTGTCCCTATATTTATGCCAGAATGCCTCAGTTTATGTCAGATTACTTAGTGTGGAAACAGGCCCTTCGGCCCAACAAGTCCACACCGACCCGCCAAAGCGTGACCCATTCCCCTACATTTACCCCTTCACCTAACACCATGGGCAATTTAGCACGGCCAGTTCACCTAACCTGCACATTTTTGGACTGTGGGAGGAAACCAGAGCACCCGGAGGAAACCCATGCAGACACGGGGAGAATATACAAACTCCACACAGTCGCCTGAGGCGGGAATTGAACCCGGGTCTCTGGCGCTGTGAGGCAGCAGTGCTGACCACTGTGCCACCATGCCACCCAAAAATCTAATTTATGAACAAGGACTCCAAGATCCCTCTTTCTCCACACTGCCAAGAATCCTGCCTTTAACCTTGTATTCTGTGTACAAATTCAATCTTCCAAAGTGAATCACTTCACACCTTTCCAGGTTGAATTCCATCTGCCACTTATCAACCTAATTCTGCATTCTGTCAATGTATCGTTGCAACCTACATAGCCCTCCACAACTCCACCAACTTTTGTGTCATCAGCAAACTTACTAACTCACCTTTCCACTTCCTCCTCCAAGTCCTTTCTAAAAATCACAGAGCAGAGGTCCTAGAACTGATCCCTGTGGAACACCACTGGTCTCCAAGCTGAATACTTTCCATCTACCACCACCCTCTATCTTCTATGGGACAGCCAATTCTGTATTGAGCCAAATTTCCCTGTATCCCATGCCTCCTTACTTTCTGAACGAGCCTACTGTGAGGAACCTTATCAAACAACTTGCTAAAATCCATGTACAACACATCCACTGCTTTACCTGCAATGTATTTTGTCACATCCTCAAAGAATTCCATCAGGTTTGTGAGTCATGACCTGCCCCTCTCAAAGCACGCTGATTACCTCTAATCAAACTATGGTTTTCCAAGTAATTATAAATCCTGTCACTCAGAATCCTTTTCAACACTTTTGCCCATCACCAACGCAAGACTGACTTGTCTGAAATTCCCAGGATTATCCTTAATCCCTTCCTCGAACAAGGGAATAACATTTGCCACCCAACAATCATCTGACACTAATCCAGTGGACAGTGAGGACGCAAAAATCATCGCCAAAGGCGCAGTAACCTCTTCCCTCATGTCCTGCAGTAACCTAGAGTATATCCCGTCTGGCCCAGGGGATTTATCTATCCTTAGGATTTTCTGCTGCAGCACTGTCCTGATGCAATTGAGCAATATTTTGACCAGGATGATTAAAACTGGCTACTTATAAAGAGTCTTGAGGACTCTTTTATGGAAGAAGTGTAATGTCCCTACCATTGAGCCAGGAGGCTTGGGGTCAAGTCTGACCAATTCCAGAGGTGTGTCATAACACATCTGAACAGGTTGATGAAAAACATCAACCAAAAAGTATCTGAGGGTGTTCTGTGACACAATGTTAGCACCCCTACATTTGAGCCAGGAGTTCTGGGATCGTGTCTGACCTGCCAAAGAAATGTGGAATAAGGTGGTGTTTTATAACACATTCAAGCAGGTTGATTTAAAATATCTACCTCGTTCCTGGTGTTATTTTGATTTCATGGTAGTGTTCTTATCTAAGTAAGGAGACCTGGTTTCAGGTTTGATCTATTCCAGCAGTAGAGTCATATGGCATGAAAACAGACCCTTCTGTCCATTCTGATTGTTCTTGACACTCTTTTTTTAAAAAAAAATGATAATCAAACTCCCTTCAGCTGAACTATTTCCCCACTCCAATTACTTGAAAACACTCTGCAGCCCTAGTTTTGCAATTCTGCAGAACACTGATCCCAGCATTGTTGAAATGAAGCTGTCTTTCTCTGTACTGGTGCCAGTTCCCCATGAATTGGAACTCCTTTCTCCCACACCCTAACTTTGAGCCACACGTTAACCTCGCTATTCCAAAGAATGTGCAGGTTAGGTAAATTGGCCAAACTAAATTGCTCATAGTGTTCAGGGATGTGTAGGTTACGTACATTAATCAGGGGTATATGTAGAGTAATAGGATAGGGGAAATGGGTCTGGGTGGGTTACTCTTCGGATGGTCACTGGACTTGTTGGGCCTAATGACCTGTTTCCACGTTGGAGATTCTAGAGATTCTATTTATCCGATGCCAATTATCCTGAGATTGTTACCTTTGGGCTTCTTTACAGTTTAGTCCCCAAGTAATCCAGTACTTTCTTCCTAGTCCTACCTATGTCATTGGTGTCCACATCAAACACAACAAATCGATCCTTCCTGTTCCATTCTAAGTTCCTCCCAGCCTAAAGGGATGTCCTGAGTGTGGCTGCAGGTAGGCAATGCAGCCTTTGGGCCACTCTGTCTGTGCAACAGAGAAAGGTATCTATTCCCCAAACTATGCCATGCATTATTATCTCTAAATTTCTCTTTACTTCCCCAACTTGAATGGCACTCTGAACCACAGTGCTGAGGTTAATTTACTCATTCTGCCTCCTGCCTGTGCCTTTGACCACACAAGGATCTATCAAAGAAAGGCACTGACTGAGGCTCCTCCAAAGCTAAATTATGGATCCATATTGCCACCTCATCCACAGTGACACCCTACTGTCCCTAACCATGCAGCAAATCTAATATAATTAATCTAAGTGGTGTGACTGCCTCCTGCAACAGTGACTAGGTTTTTTTCCCACTCCCTGATATGTCAGTATCTGCAGCTCCAACTTCAGCTCATTAGCCCTGAGTCGATGTACTGGAGCAGCCGATATTTGTGCAGATGTGGTCACCATGGATTGCTCCAGCATCTACCAGCTCCCACATACCACAGCTGCTCAGGATGTTGCTTTCTAAAATAACATGATAGTATTCTGACAATTAATAACTTTTACTCCTGATTTACAGGTTTCCTATTTCACATCAATGTCAAGACAAGAAGAATTTGAAGGGACTTCTAAGAAAATTATTCCTTTGTTCTCTGTCACGTATTTCCTTTCAATATTCTTTTCTATTCTATCATGTATGAGGTAAAATTTATTTTTTTTCACAATTATTTAAGACATGCTTTCATAGAGTACATTATAGAAAAATCTGTTGTGTTATATAATATTATTAAATTTACTTTCAGGTTGGACTGTGTGAGGAATAAGTTCTGGATCGCTGCTTTGGGAGTTATATCGGCTGGATTAGCTGTACTGTCAGGATTTGGACTGCTGTTACACTGTGGGATTAAATTTGCTATCAATACTGCCAATGCACCTTTTCTGATTCTAGGTCAGTAATAGTTAATTTACAATTGCAAGTATGATCAAATTTCAAATGATTTTACATAGAACCATAGGAACATAGGAGTAGGCCATTCAGCCCCTCGAGACTGTACCATCATTCTGTGGCCTAATTTCATAGACATCTTTTTCTTTCTTATGCCTTAATATCTTTGCTAATCAAAATATTATCTATCTCAGATTTAAAACTTAACAAATGCCATTTGTGAAATAGAGTTCCAAAAATCTACCACTCTTTGCGTATAGAAGTGATTCCTGACCATCTCTCCTGAATGGTCTGACTCCAATTCTCAGACTGTGTTCCTCCTCCTAGAATCTTCAACCAGTAGAAATAGTTCATCTTTATCTAACATATTGAAGAGTTCAATCAGATCACCCTTTAACTTTCTAAATTCTAGAAGAAACAGGCCTAATTTATGTGATGTCTTCTCATAAATTAATCCTGACATACAAGAATAAAACCTACATTGTACCTCCTTGAAGGCCAGTATATCCTTCCTGATGTGTGGTGCCCAGATCCTACTGTACTCCATATGGGGTCTAACCATGGTTTTGTATAATTGCAACATAATGTCTGCATCCTTGTACCCCAGTCCAATGTAGGATAGAAGCGGTGAAATATTTCAGTGAGAAATGAGAGATTGGTCAGCAGAGATAGAGAGATTTGAGAGGTAGGAAAGATGGAATACACAACGGTGCATGTAATGAGGTCAGCCGGTTGGATCTCATAGAATGTGAGTATATCTGTCAGCCAGGGCACCCCGATTGGGGCTGCTAATCTGGTCCAATCAGGGAGGCCTGGCTGATAGATATAAACCCAGTAGTGTCAAAGGTTCGGTTCACTGTGGTAGCTGAACCAGTATCAAGTACAGTGCACACTAAACATATAGTGACAGGATAAAAACAATGACTGCAGATGCTGGAAACCAGATTCTGGACTGGTGCTGGAAGAGCAAAGCAGTTCAGGCAGCATCCAAAGTGCAGCGCAATCGACGTTTTGGGCAAAAGCCCTTCATCATCCCTCCAGCTGACAAAGAGGGATAATGGTTAAGTACTCAAATTGGCAGGATGTGACCAGTGGACACATACAAAGGTCTGTGTTAGGGCCTTGATTATTCATCAACAGTAATTGTTTATCAGTTTATTTTGTTTATTTATTTAATTCATGGGACACAGACATTGGCAGGGCCAGTATTTTTTGCCAATCCCTAATTTATCAAGAGAGCAGTTAAGAATCAATGACATTGTTGGGGTATGAAGTCACATGTAGTCCAGACTAGGTAATGATGGCAGTTTCCTTCCCTAAAGGACATGAGTGAATCAGAAGGGCTTTTCTGACTACTGGCAACACTTTCATGGTCATTATTAGACTCTTAACTCCAGAGAGTGGCAACTCTGTACAACACTTTTCTCTGTATGTTGTAAAACAATACATATGACAATAAATAAATCAAATCAAATATTCTTCATTCTTCCAGGACCTTGCCTGTGGCTAAAGAGGATGCAAAGATCTTCTCAAGGCACCAGCAATGTCCTCCCTTGCCTCCCCTTATAACCTGGGAAAGATTCCATCAAGCCCTGGGAACTTATTTACTTTAATCTTTTTAAGACATCAAAAACCATTGCCTTCATAATATCAGCATACCTTTCTCTAAACGTATTATCATCCATTGATTTTAAAATTTTCACCTTTTTTTTGTTCCTATTGTCATCTGACTATGGAGTTATCTTTAAAAGCCAAGAATGACAATATAGCATATGACCCAATAAAGGTCTCAGTCTCCATCTTACTGTGACTAAATGAAGCTAAGGGAAATATGCAACCGCTTCGACCATAATTGTTCAGGACTGGTCCAGACCTCGCACTGGTTGTGATGGTAATGATCCATCGTCAACAATAACAAATTCAACAGTTTCATCCTCTTACAGAAGAAATTCCTCCTCATTTCTGTTTAAACATTATGACGACTTATTCTGAGATTATATCCAGTGGTCCCACACTCTCCTACTGGTGTATGTAACATGTTTGGGTAAAAAGGCCAGTCTGGGCAGGTTTTCACTGGAATTAAGAAAAATGAGGGAGCAACTTAAAATTCTGAATTTCTTGACAACGCAGGCATGGAAACGACCTTTCCTCCTGAGGGTCAGTTCTGGCATTAAAAGTACAGTTCTGAAATTAGGAATTGTCCATTGAGGATAGAGATGAGGAGAATTTCATTTCTCTCAGAATATCACACAACTTTGTAACTCTTTGCCTCAGAAAGCAATTGAGGCTTGGTCATTATTTTATTTTACTGTAGAGGTGGATAGATTATTTTTAGGCAAGGGTTACTTGTGGCAGATGGGAACATGCAATTTGAAACACAATCAGATCAGTCATGATCTCATTGAATGGTAGACTAGGTTCAAGGGACTGAATGGCCTACTTCTACACCTATTTTGCATGTTTGTATACTCACACATTGGCACATTGGGTTATTTCTGTATCCAGATTGAAATATAAATATCATGGAGGGACAAGTAATGTTGAGGAAGCAGGGAGGCGACAGAAGAAATTTGGACCTGGCTTGGGAGGGTGGGCAAAGAAGTGACAAATGGAATACAATATAGGAAAATTTGAGATTGTGCACTTGAAGAATAGAGGTGCAGACAATTTTCTAAATGGAGAAAGGCTTTGAAAATCTGAAGCACAAATGGACATGGGAGTTCCAATTCAGGATTTTCTTAAGTCATGGAGATATACAACATGGAGACAGATGGTTTGGCCTAACTCCTCCATTGTGACATAATTTCCTAAATTGAACTAGTTCCATTTGCCCATATTTGGCCCATATCCTTATGAAGCTTTCCTATCCATGTACCTGTCCAAATGTCTTTTAAATGTTGTAAATGTACACGCTTCTACCACTTTCTCTGGATGATCGTTCCATATACGCGCCACCTTCCATGTGGAAAAGTTGCCCCTTTTAAATCTTCACCCAAAACCTATGCCATTTAGTTTTAGACTCCCTTACCATGGCAAAACAACCTTGGCTATTTTTAAACCTCTAAAAGGTCACCCCTCAGCCTCCAATGCTCCAAGGAAAAAAAAAGGCCCAGCCTATCCAGCCTCTCCATATAACTCAAGACTTTCAATCTTGGTAATATCCTTGTAAATTTTTTCTGAACTCTTTCCAGTTTAATTACATCCTTCCTATTGAAGGGTGACCAGAAATATACACTGTACTCCAAATTTGAACTTACCAATGATGTGTACAGTTGTAACATAATGTCCCAACTCCTGTACACAATATTCTGATCAACGAAAGCAAGTGTGCCAAATGCCGCCTTCTCCACCCTATCTACCCATGACACCGCTTTCAAGGACAATAGACAATAGGTGCAGGAGTAGGCTATTCTGTCTTTCGAGACTGCACCACCATTCATTATGATCATGGCTGATCATCCTCCATCAGTATCCTGTTCCTGCCTTATCTCCATAACGCTTGATATCCTTGAGAGCTCTATCCAACTCTTTCTTCAACGAATCCAGAGACAGGGCCTCCACTGCTTTTTGGGGCAGAGCATTCCACACACCCACCACACTCTGGATGAAGAAGTTTCTCCTCATCTCTGTCCTAAATGGTCTACCCTGTATTTTTAAGTTGTGTCCTCTGGTTCAGCACTCGCCCATCAGCGGAAACATGTTTCCTGCCTCCAGAGTGTCCAATCCTTTAATAATTTTACACGTCTCAATCAGATCCCCTCTCAGTCTTCTAAACTCAAGGGTATACAAGCCCAGTCGCTCCAATCTTTCAACATAAGGGAGTCCCGCCATTCCAGGAATTGGCCTCCTGAACCTATGCTGCACTCCCTCAATAGCCAGAATGTCTTTCCTCAAATTTGGAGACCAGAACTGTACACAGTATTCCAGGTGCAGTCTCACCAGGGTCCTGTACAGCTGCAGAAGAACCTCTTTGCTTCTGTATTCAAACCCTCTTGTTATGAAGGCCAGCATGCTATTAACTTTCTTCAGTACCTGCATGCTTGTCTTCATTGACTGGTGTACAAGAACACCCAGATCTTTGTACTGCCCCTTTACCTAACCTGACTCCATTTAGGTAGTAATCTGCCTTCCTGTTCTTGCCACCTCATGTGCCTGCACCTCTAGGTCTCTCTGTTTGACAATACTCCCCTGGGCTTTACCATTAACTAAGTCTCCTTCAAATCCTTCCACTTTTTCCAGACCAAAGGGGTAGCCATGGGCACCCATATGGACCCAAGTTTTCCCTGTCTCTTTGTCGGCTACGTAGAACAGTCCATCTTCTGTAGTTACACCGGCACCACCCCCCACCTCTTCTTCCGCTACATTGATGACTGCATTGCCGCCACCTTGTGCTCAACTTCACCAACACATTCCATCCCAACCTTAAATTCATCTGGACCATCTCTGACGCCTCCCTCCCCTTCCTGGACCTCTCCATCTCCATTAATGACAACCGACTTGACACTGATATTTTTTACAAACCCACCAACTCCCACAGCTACCTGGATTACACTTCTTCCCACCCTACCTCCTGCAAAAATGCCATCTCGTATTCCCAATTCCTCCGCCTCTACTATATCTGCTCCCAGGAGGACCAGTTCCACCACAGAACAAACCAGATGGCCTCCTTCATTAGAGGCCGCAATTTCCCTTCTCATGTGGTTGAAGTTGCCCTCCAATGCATCTCATCCACATCCCGTACCTCCGCCCTCAGACCCCACCCCTCCAACCGAAACAAGGACAGAACATCCCTGGTGCTCACCTTCACCCTACCAACCTTCGCATAAACCAAATCATCCGCTGACATTTCCGCCACCTCCAAACGGATACCACCACCAGGGATATATTTCCCTCCCCACCCCTTTCCGCCTTCCGCAAAGACCGTTCCCTCCGTGACTACCTGGTCAGGTCCACGTCCCCCAACAACCCATCCTCCCATCCTGGCACCTTCCCCTGTCACCGCAGGAATTGCAAAACCTGCACCCTCACCTCCATCCAAGGCCCCAAAGGAGCCTTCCACATCCATCAAAGTTTCATCTGCACATCCACCAATGTCATTTATTGTATCCATTGCTCCCGATGCGGTCTCCTCTACATTGGGGAGACTGGACACCTTCTAGCAGAGCGCTTTAGGGAACATCTTCAGGACGCCCTCCGCCACCACCCTGTGGCCCAACATTTCAACTCTTTCCTCCCCCTGTCCAGAACATGGAGGTCCTGGGCCTCCTTCACCTCCGCTCCCTCACCACCCGACACCTGGAGGAAGAATGCCTCATCTTCCGCCTCGGAACACTTCAACCCCAGGGCATCAATGTGTACTTCAGTTTCCTCATTTCCCCTCCCCCCACCTTGCCCCATTTCCAACCTTCCAGCTCAGCTCTGTCCCCATGACCTGTCCTACCAGCCAATCTCCCTTCACACCTATTCGCTCCACCCTCCCCTCTGACCTATTACTTCCATTCCCACCCCCATTCACCTATTGTACTCTTTGCTACCTTCTCCCCAGCCCCACCCCCCATTTATCTCTCCACCCTGGAGGCTTTCTGCCTCTATTCCTGATGAACATTGATTTTCCTGCTCCTTAGATACTGCCTGACCTGCTGTGCTTTTCCAGCACCACTCTGATCTAAACTCTGGTTTCCAGCAATTGCCGTCCTCCCTTTTGCCTAAGTCCTGCCTTAGTTTGTCTTACCAGAATGCAACATCCTGCATTTAAGATCCATCTGCCATTCCTCAACCAACTGGTCTAGTTGATAACAATTTTATTGTACTCTTAGATAACCTTCTTTGCTATGCACTATACCACTAATTTTGTTTTCATCTGATAACTTACAAACCATGGGCTGAGTGTGGTGCTGGAAAAGCACGGCAGGTCAGGCAGCATCTGAGGAGCACAAGAATCGATTTTTCGGGTATAAGCCCTTCATCAGGAAGTCCTCACTTTCTCCTAACTTACACACCATGTCTCCTTTTATTCTCCTATAAATAGTTTTTATAAATGACAAAACACAGTAGACCAAGCACAGATCCTTGCAGCATACCGCTGGTCACTCGCCTCCATCATCTCTTTAAAAAAACTCAATCAAGTTTGGCAGGCATGATTTGTCATGCATAAAGTCATGCTGACTATCCTGAATCAGTCCATGCTTTTCCAAATGCATGTTGTTCCTGTCTCTCAAACCCCATTCAACCACTGACACAAAGCAGAAATTGCTGGAAAAAGTCAGCAGGTTTGGTAGCATTTGTGGAGAGAAATCAGAGTTAGTGTTTTAGGTCCAATGACCTTTCTTCACAACTAATTGTAACCAGATAAAGGTTGGTTTTGTTTAGAAGATGGAGTGGCGGGGTGGGGGTGGGAAGTGGAATAGAGAGTACTCGATAGATGGAGATAGAGCCCAACAAGAGAGACTGATAGTTGGACAGACAGAGGTGGATAATAATCAGCCTTGAAGAATAGAGAGCTGCTAACAGGGTCTATTCACAGCTAGTCATGTGATAACAAGGCCTGGTGTTTGGGGGTTGGGGTAAGGCCATGAGAAAAGGTGCCTCAAGCCCTAAAATGGTTCAGTCTAGAAGGTTGTAGAGTACCCAAGTGGAAAATGAGATGCCGTTTTGCAACTTGCACTGCACCTTGCTGGAGCACTGCAGTAAGTCTGAGACAGAGATATTGGCCGGGGAACAGTAGGTTTGTTGAAGTGACAGACAATTGGAAACCCAGGACTTTTTTTTTGCAGACAGCATGTAGGTACTCTGTGAAGCAGTCACTTAGTTTGAAGAAATCCTTCCTCATCTCAGTTCTGAAATCAGAGGGTGGTGAACCTATGGAACTCATTGCTGCAGAAAGCAGGCATAGATAGATAGATCCTTGATTGTTAAAGGGATCAAGAGTCTTAGGGAAGAAGGCAGGAGAATGGGATTGAGAAATATATCAGTCATGAATGGATGGTGGAGCAGAATTGATGGGCCAAATGGCCTAAATCTGTTCCTATATCTTTGTGTCTATTTTCTTCAGCTGGGTTTTTTAGACCCCATGCCTTTCCCACATGATGCACACATGTAAAAGAATGCTTGTGGTTGCTGTGGATCTGTGTTTTATTGTAGTAAAATATCTTTCAATAATTGCTTAGCCATCCTGCAAACGGCTACCTCTTTTTCTCTTCTGATTTCCACTTTGAAAAGTTCTTTCCTTCCAAAGGCCTCTATCTAACTCTAGTATCTTTTTTCAAACATCCTTTGTTTATAAGTAAACTAGAAGTAAAAAAATGCCACGAATACATTTCAACCAAATACTAAGAGGAGAAGATAATGTTTCCAATGCTTTACTAGTTTCTAGAATATGAATTCATTTATAAAAGAAAAGCATTTTCAAATTTGTCTTTACTATTGTCATGGTCAAAGTGTTTAAATAGACCATGTGATTCTCAGAGGTCAAGGGAAAGGTGGTCCAGCAACAATCAAAAAGCTTGGCACCATCCAGATACAGCAGGCCAGTTGATGGTTACCCCAAGTGCCACTTTCAACATTCACTCCCTTCACCACTAATACTTAGTGCACACTGCTGTCATTATCTACAAAATGCACTGCAGTAACTCACCAAGGTACTTCTGACTGTACCTTCCAAAACCACAACCTCCACCATCCAGAAAGACAAGGGCAGCCAATGGGATCACTGTCATCTATAAGCTTCCCTTAAGTCATGCAACATCCTGATATGAAATTCTCACTGTTCCTTCACCGTCACTGGGTCAAAATCCTGGAACTCACTACTTTTACACCATTTTGTCTGTCTCTCAGAACTTACAAAGCAGCGTAGTGAAACCCTGTGAGATGATCTTTTTGAGAGCCAGCACATATTTGACGGTCCAAAAGGTTGTCTTCTATTCTGTAGCTATTCCATTATTCAATGTTGCAGTTCTGTCTGCCTGGTTTAAACATAAATGTCTGTCATGATCTTTTAGAAGGATGAAAGTCTGGCCATTGATACCAGTTGTTGAAACTCTCAAGTCTGGAATGAATTATGTTGTACTATGTCCCTGCTCTATATTTATTATGCCATCAGGCAGGCTTGCAGAAGCCAAAGTTGAGCAGATGTTTCTCTGATTTGAACTGTAAAGATAATGTCACTACAGACCCAGGGGATTCAACCATTAGAGAGAAACAACTGGTGGTAAGTGTCACCATGCTTCAGGTGAAGGGTGAGGTTGAGAAGGCAGGATCTTTCTGATAATGTCAGCAGATACAGGAGTTGACCCTTTACAGTTGGTTTCACTGCCCATCTGTCCAGCCAACTGAGCCAACCAATTATACCTAACTCCTATATGGGGCAAACTATAATTGTAATGCAATACTTGTAAATTAACAATTCCAAAATGTTAATTTACGAGTATTGAGGGTGAGGGCTTATTGGTGCTATAGACTATTAATTGAGAGTCCCAGGTAGTATTCGAGGGATTAGTGTTTGAATTAGTGCCATTGAAAATTTGAAAACAATCTGGAAGTAAGAGTCTAACAATGATCTAATGATGAAACCCATTGTAAGTTGTTGGAAAAACCATCTGGTTCACAAATATTTTCTGGGGAAAGAAGCTGCTACCCTTTTCTGTTCTAACTCTATATGAAACTTCAGACCCACAGCAGTGGGGGGTGAGGGGTGTGACTCTCCACTGCTTTCTGGGCACTTAGGGATAGGCAAAATGGTGCTCGAGCCAGCAACACCCACATTCTGTGAATGATTAAAAAACAATTACAAAATGCTAATTTACAAGTTCAGCTGGTAATAGGGAAGGCAAATGGAAAATTTACCTTCATTTCAAAGGGAATAAAGTATAAAAGTAGCTCTAAAACTAGAAAATGATGCCCATATCCCATGAAATCAATAAAAAAAATTGATAAATAAGCATTGATTTCTCATCAGGCACCATTCAGGTGAGAATGTTAAATTTTAATCACTTATGTTTGCAGTTATTTATTGATTAATTTCTGCTGCACTTCTCTCATTACTCTAGGTATTGGTATAGATGATATGTTTGTCATGCTCGCCAGTTGGCAAATGACCAAGGTCACAGATGAAGTTGAAGATCGCCTTGCTGATACATACGCTGAAGCAGCCATCTCTATTACAATCACCACTCTAACTGATGTTTTGGCCTTTTATATCGGCATTATGACACCTTTTCGATCTGTCCAATCATTCTGTGTTTACACAGGCACAACAGTTCTGTTTTGCTTCATTTATAACATTACTTTTTTTGGAGCTGTTCTTGCATTGAACGGGAGAAGAGAAGCCAGCAACAGGCATTGGTTGACATTCAGAAAAGTCAAAAGTGATCAGGAACCAGAAGACTCTAAATGCTATTCAATGTGTTGTGTGGGTGGAGCTTATAATAGTGAGACTGGTGCAGAACTAGAACATCCAATTTATTTCATCTTTAAGAAATATTATGGTCCATGGCTCACAAACATTTGGACCAAGGCACTTGTGGTTGTCCTATATATTGGTTATTTGGCTGTCAGTATTTATGGTTGTATAAATATCAAAGAGGGAATTGATCTCAGAAATCTGGCCTTTGATGGTTCCTATGTGATTAAATTCTATGACGATCAAAGTGATTTTTTCTCAACATATGGACCACGCGTTATGGTTGCTGTCACTGAACCCGTGGAATATTGGAATTCCACTGTTCAGGATGAAATTGAAACCTGCATGGGCAGATTGGAAAACAACTCCTATGTAGATCCTGAATTGTCAGAATCCTGGCTTCGTGTGTACATTGCCATATCTAAACAGATGTTAGTAGACATTCAGGAAAAAAATGCATTCTTGGGAAATTTATCTACATTGTTTCACATTGTTCCTGTATTTGAACTTGACACTAGGTTTTCAGAAAGTAAGCAAAGAATTGATGCTTCTCGCTTTTTCATTCAGACCACTAATGTCAATACTCCAGTCGCTGAGAAAAACATGCTGATTGAATTAAGGAAGCTGGCACAGGAATGTCAAATCCCTTTGCTGGTGTATCATCCTGCATTTATCTATTTTGATCAATATCTTGTTATTGTATCCAACACGATACAGAATGTAGTTGTTGCTGCTGCTGTAATGCTGATCATTGCGCTATTGTTAATACCTAATCCAATCTGCTCTATATGGGTAACATTTTCTACTGCATCAGTTTTAGTGGCTGTGGCTGGTTTTATGACTTTCTGGGGTGTCAATTTAGATTCGATATCAATGATTAATCTGGTCATTTGTATTGGTTTTTCTGTGGACTTTTCAGCTCACATTTCATATGCTTTTGTGTCTAGTGACAGAGAAACTGCAAATGAACGAAGTATTGATGCATTATACAGCCTTGGATATCCCATCATCCAAGGGGCCCTTTCGACCATACTGGGTGTAGTTGTGCTGGCTGCTGCAGCAAGTTACATATTTAGGACGTTTTTTAAAATCATGTTTCTTGTCATAACGTTTGGGGCTGTTCATGGCCTTGTACTTCTGCCTGTGTTCCTGACATTTAGTGCAAGCCGCAGAAAATCAAACAGTGCAAAATCAGATAAGGCAATGAATCTGTCAAAAATCCATGTCCACTCTGATGAGGCATTGGAACAAAAGATGAGAAGTGATTCAAATGCAGTTTTATAAAGGGACCCAGCAGGTCAGAGTTAGGTATCACTGATTGAAATATTTTAGGAGGTCAAGGTCTTGATTATCCCAGTTTCTCCAAACTGAACATTCCCAACATCCATATCCATATCTAAACCTGGAAACAAAAGAGCTATGCAACTAATTAACTTGTTTACATCTGTTTTACTTTTATAGTGTCCCAGTTTTTTTTTAAGTGCAATTGTACCAAAAAATAAAACACCTTACCTCACAAATGATGTATACAGTTATTTGTTATCTACCTGTACATATTTCAAAGTTTTTAAATGTTATATTCTATAATTATAGGAGCAGAATTAGGCCAGTCAGCCCATTGAATGGTGGAGCAGACTCCATCATAGCTGATACGTTTCTGAACCACCTTCTCCTGCCCTCTCCTCGTAACCCTTGGTCACCTCTATGAATCAAAAGCCTATCTATCTGTCTGAAATGCAGTCAATGGCTTGGCCTCTAAAGCCTTCTGTGGCAATGAGTTCCACAGATTCACCACACTCCATTTCATCTCCGTTCTAAAGGAACAATGTAGGAGCATAGAAATTAGGAGCAGACAATTCAGCCCTTCCAGTCCACTCTGCCATTTAACATGATCATGGATGGTCTTATCCTGGTGGTGACCTCACTCTCTTGCCTGCTCACCATAACTCATTATCCTGCTTTTCATCACAGAGTCATCAAGCATGGAAACAGACCTTTTGGTCCAATGTTTCCATGCCAATCAAGTTTCCCAAACTAAACTAGTCCCACTTGCCTGTGTTTGGTCCATATTCTTTTAAATCTTTCCTAATCATGTACTTGTCCAAATGTCTTTTAAATGTTGAAACTGTACCTGCATCTATCACTTCCTTTTGGCAGGTCATTCCATATATGAAACCCCTTTCGTGTGAAGAAGTTGCCTCGCAGGTCCCTTTCTCTTCACACCTTAAAAATATGCCCGTAGTTTTGAACAACCCCATCCTATGGAAAACACCTTTGCTATTCACCTTGTTAACATCCAGCATTATTTTATAAATCTCTCTAAGGTCATCCCTCAACCTCCTCTGCACCAGTGAAAAATGTTCCAGCCTCTCCCTACAACATAAACCCTCCAGTCCCGGCTACATCCTGGTTAATCTTTTCTGAACCTTCTCCAATTTAATAATATTTTTCCTATAGCAGAGCAACCAGAACTGGACAAGATACTCCCAACTCTTATATCAAAGGTCTGAGCAATGAAGGCAATGTACTAAACAACTTCTTAGACACTTAGAATCATAGTCATAGAGATGTACAACACTGAAACAGACCCTTCAGTCCCACTTGTCCATGCCAACCAGATATCCTAATCTAATCTAGTCCCATTTCCTACACTTGGCCCATATCCCTCTAAACCCTTCCCTATCATATACCAATCCAGATGCATTTTAAATTTTGTAATGATGCAACTTTAAAACAACTATGTACCTGAACCCTTAGGTTTCTTCTCAACACTACACATAGAATCCTGCCATTGCCTGTACAAGTTAATTGCTTATTATGCCAAAATGCAATATGTTACATATTAAAATCCCTCTGCCTCTCCTCAGAACATTGAGCCATTTGATGAAGAGCCCTTTTGTAGCCTTAAGTAACCTCCTTCAGTGTCCACTATACCACCAGTTTTGGTGTCACCGTAAACTTACTAATCACATCTTCTAAGTTCTCATCCAAGTGGTTTATATAAATGACAAACAACAGTGGATCCAGCACTGGTCCATGAAGAGTACTGTTGGTCACAGGGCTCCAGTCTGAAAAACAACCCATCACCACTACCCTCTGTCTCCTACCATCAAGCAAATTCGTATCCAGTTGATAAGCATTCCCTTGATACCATGCAAACTAACTTTACTGATCAGTCTACCTCGTCAAAGGCTTTAATAAAGTCCATGTTAATGACATCTAACAGTCTGCCCTCAATTGTTTTGGTTACATTCTCAAAGAATTCTATCAAGTTTGTGAGACATGATTTCTCATGCACAAAGCCATGCTGACTATCCCTAATCAGTTCCTACTTCTCAAAGCGCATGTAAAACTATCCCTCAGAATCCCCTCCAACAACTTACCTATCACCTTTCTCAGACTCCCTGGCCTATAGTTCTCAGCCTTTCTTAAATAAAAGCACAATTAGTCACACTCCAGTCTTCTGGCACTTCACCCATGGCTACAGATGATACTAACATCTCTGCCATTTCTTCCCAAACTTCCCACAAAATCCTGGTACACATCTGATCAGCTCCTAGAGATTTATGGTTTTTCAAGACCTCCAATACTTGCTTTTCTGTAATGTGGACTGTTTTCAAGAAATCAGTATTTATTTCCCCAAGTTCACTAACCTCCATATCTTTCACCACAATAAAAACTGATATTCGTTCAGTACCTCTCCCATCTCCTGTGGTTCCACACATGGATGATCTCATTGATCTTTAAGGGGCTCAATTCTCTCCCTTATTGCTCTTTTGCTGTGGGATTGTGTCCAAATAACAACCGAAAGCGATGAGTGGTGAAAGCAGCCTCTTTATTGAGCAACCGCAGTAGCACAGTTTGGGGCAGCAATGTAATCCCAAAGTACAGTTCTTAGAGTAGCCTCTTTACATACCATACTGACATACCTTAAACTTCTAGCACTACAGTGTTGCACAGTTCTATGTATTGAATACAAAAGTTTGTGTGACATCTGTCCTGGGGAACCAGGAGGTTGTTTAAACATTTGCCAAGTGCTGGGTGCTACTGCTGATGGGATTAAAGTCTAGTTGCCTGTATAAGAGATTCGTCTTTCATCTTTTAAGTTAGTGTACGTTAGTAAATGCAGTAGTTACAGACTTACATGATTTAAATAAGTTACAAATTACATTTGCACCTAAATAAAAGAAAAGAGAATATATATGGGTGGTTCAGTGGCTCAGTGGTTAACACTGCTGCCTTACAACACCAGGGACCTGGGTTCAATTCTAGCCTCAGGCAATTGTCTGTATGGAATTTGCGCGTTCTACCTGTGTCTGCATGGGTTTGCTCCCCCAGTCCAAAGATGTGCAGGTTACATGAATTGGCCAAGCTAAATTGTCCATTGTGTCCAGGGATGTACAGGTTAGTATAGGTGCATCCTGATGAAAAGCTCCTGCCTAAAATGTCAATTTTCCTGCTCCTCGGATGTTGCCTGACCAGCTGTGCTTTTCCAGCACCACTCCAATCTTGACTCTAATCTCCAGCATCTGCAGTCCTCACTTTCATCCAGGATGATATGCTCTAGTTTTTTTCCCTTTGTTATCCTTGACTTCCCTGTTAAGCCATAGATGATTTTTTATCTATTTACAATCCCTCTTCCTCTCGAAGGATTCTGGGTAATCCAAGATGGAGGATGGGAAACATTTCTGGCTGTAAGAGCTGTTCCTTTTTTTTGAGGTATTTTAGGCGTTGGAAGTGATTTCCTTGAATTCCAGGAGCAGCAATTACTGTTTTATATGCTGTTGCATTATTTTGGAATTTTGGAAAAAAAAATCAAAACAACAGCGGTTTAAAAGGGAGAAGAGCAGACAAAGGAAGCACATGGTGAGGACAGTGCGGGAAAGAGACTGAGACTGAGACTGAGACTGCACAGTTACCGCCTTTGCTGTTTGAATTTGTGTATCGCTGGACATCTGAGTGCATCTGGGAAAATTAACAAACAGTGAAATTCGCAACTAACCTTGGAGAAACTGTTGGGCAAAGTTCACAGCACAGAATCAGATAAGTTAATTGTTGTTTTAAGTCTGTCCAAGAGAAAGGCTGCAGTAGTGAGTATGGTGGATTCTTTTTGATTAAATGTTTTTGGAGATAAGTCTCTTGATTAAACTTTTAATAGCAATGGTTTATTTTTTTTAATCTGGGGCAGTGTTTGTAGAGGAATAAGACAGTGTTGTTTTCTGGGTCTGTAGATTGTGAAGGAGCAAAAATGGCCTTTGCAGCGATATGTACTTTTTGTCAGATATGGGAGTTTAAAGAGAGTTTAAGGGTTACTGCAGATTTTATCTGCCAGTAAATGCTGTTGGATGCGAATCATGTCAGATCGAGTGGATCTGTTGGAGAGGCAGATAGAAGCGATGAGGAAGTTGCAACAGCAATAGTATGTGATGGATTGCAGTTATAGGAAGGGGGGAAAGTCTCAGATACAGTCACATAGATGGGTTAACTCCAGGAAGGGTAAGAGAGGTAGGCAGCTAGAGCAGGAGTCTTTTGTGGATATACCCATTTCAAACAGGTATGCTGTTTTGGAAAATGTAGGGGGTGATGGATTCTCAGGGGAATGTAGCATGAACAGCCAAGTTTCTGGTTTGAGACTGGCTCTAACGCAACGAGGGGTACGTCAGCTTCCAAGAGATCAATTGTGTTAGGGGATTCTGTAGTCAGAGGTACAGACAGACGTTTCTGTGGCCAGCAGAGAAAAAGCAGAATGGTGTGTTGTCTCCCTGGTGCCTGGATCATGGATGTCTCTGAAAGGGTGCAGAATGTTCTCACGGGGGAGAGGGGCCAGCAGGAGGTCATTGTCCACATTGGAACCAATGACATTGGAAGGGAAAAGGTTGAGACTTTGAAGGGAGATCACAAAGAGTTAGGCAGAAATTTAAAAAAGAGGTCCTCAAGGGTCGCAATATCTGGATTACTTCCAGTGCTACAAGTATGTGAGGGCAGGAATAGGAGGATAGAGCAGATGAATGCATGGCTGAGGAGCTAGTATATGGGAGAAGGATTCACATTTTTGGATCATTGGAACCTTTTATTGGGTAGAAGTAACCTGTATAAGAAGGACGGATTGCACCTAAATTGGAAGGGGACTAATATACTGGCAGGGAAATTTGCTAGAACTGCTTGGGAGGATTTAAACTAGTCAGGTGGAGGGGTGGGACCCAGGGAGATAGTGAAGAAAGAGATCGATCTGAGACGGGTACAGCTGAGAACAGAAATGAGTCAAACAGTCAGGGCAGGCAGGGACAAGGTAAAACTAATAAATTAAACTGCATTTATTTCAATACAAGAGGCCTAACAGGGAAGGCAGTGAACTCAGGGCATGGTTAGGAACATGGGACTGGGATATCATAGCAACTATGGAAACAAGGCTCAGGGATGGGCAGAACTGGCAGCTTAATGTTCCAGGATACAAATGCTACAGGAAGGATATAAAGGGAGGCAAGAGAGGAGGGGGAGTGACATTTTTGATAAGGGATAGCATTACAGCTATGCTGAGGGAAGATATTCCTGGAAATACATCCAGGGAAGTTATTTGGGTGGAACTGAGAAATAAGAAAGGGATGATCACCTTATTGGCATTGTTATTATAGAGCCCCTAATAATAAAAGGGAAATTGAGAAACAAACTTGTAAGGAGATCTCAGCTATCTGTAAGAGTAATACAGTAGTTATGGTAGGGGATTTGAACTTTCCAAACATCGACTGGAACTGCCATAATGTTAAAGGTTTAGATGGAGAGGAATTTGTTAAGTGTGTACAAGACAATTTTCTGATTCAGTATGTGGATGTACCTACTAGAGAAGGTGCAAAACTTGACCTACTCCTGGGAACTAAGGCAGGGCAGGTGACTGAGGTGACTGTGGGGAGCACTTTGGAGCCAGTGACCATAATTCTATTCATTTTAAAATGGTGATGGAAAAGGATAGACCAGATCTAAAAGTTGAAGTTCTAAAGTGGAGAAAGGCCAATTTTGACGGTATTAGGCAAGAACTTTCGAAAGCTGATTGAAGGCAGATGTTTGCAGGTAAAGGGACAGCTGGAAAATGGCAAGCCTTCAGAAATGAGATAACAAGAATCCAGAGAAATTATATTCCTGTCAGGGTGAAAGGGAAGGCTGGTAGATATAGGGAATGCTGGATGACTAAAGAAATTGAGGGTTTGGTTAAGAAAAAGAAGGAAGCATATGTCAGGTATAGACAGGATAGATCGAGTGAATCCTTGGAAGAGTATAAAGAAAGTAGGAGCATACTTAAGAGGGAAATCAGGAGGGCATAAAGAGGACATGAGATAGCTTTGGCAAATAGAATTAAGGAGAATCCAAAGGGTTTTTACAAATATATTAAGGACAAAAGGGTAACTAGGGAGAGAATAGGGCCCCTCAAAGATCAGCAAGATGGCCTTTGTGTGGAGCTACAGAAAATGGGGGAGATACTAAATGAATATTTTGCATCAATATTTACTGTGGAAAAGGATATGGAAGATACAGACTGTAGGGAAATAGATGGTGACATCTTGCAAAATGTCCAAATTACAAAGGAGGAAGTGCTAGATGTCCAGAAACAGGTAAAGGTGGATAAATCCCCAGGACCTGATCAGGTGTGGTGGAGAACTCTGTGGGAAGCTAGAGAAGTGATTGCTGGGCCTCTTGCTGAGATATTTGTATCATCGATAGTCACAGGTGAGGTGCTGAAAAACTGGAGGTTGGCAAACATGGTGCCACTGTTTAAGAAGAGTGATAAAGATAAGCCAGGGAACTATAGACCGATGAGCCTGACCTCGGTGGTGGGCAAGTTGTTGGAGGGAATCCTGAGGGACAGGATGTACATGTATTTGGAAAGGCAAGGGCTAATTCAGGATAGTAAACATGGCTTTGTGCATGGGAAATCATGTCTTACAAGCTTGATTGAGTTTTTTGAAAGTAGATTGAGGGCAGAGCAGTAGATGTGATCCATATGGACTTCAGTAAGACGTTCGACAAGGTTCCCCATGGGAGACTAATTAGCAAGGTTAGATCTCATGGAATACAGGGGAGAACTAGCCATTTGGATACAGAACTGGCTCAAAGGTAGAAGACAGGGTGGTGGTGGAGGGTTGTTTTTTCAGACTGGAGGCCTGTGACCAGTGGAGTGCCACAAGGATTGGTGCTGGACCCTCTACTTTTTGTCATTTACTTAAATGATTTGGATGTGAGCATAAGAGGTACAATTAGTAAGTTTGCAGATGACACCATAATTGGAGGTGTAGTGGACAGCAAAGAGGGTTACCTCGGATTACAACAGGATCTGGACTAGATGGGCCAAATGGCTGAGAAGTCACAGATGGAGTTTAATTCAGATAAATGCAAGGTGCTGCATTTTGGGAAAGCAAATCTTAGCAGGACTTATACATTTAATGAAAAGGTCCTAGGGAGTGTTGCTGAACAAAGAGACCTTGGAGTGCAGGTTCATAGCTCCTTAAAAGTGGAGTCGCAGGTAAATAGGATAATGAAGGCGGCATTTGGTATGCTTTCCTTTATTGGTCAGAGTATTGAGTATAGGAGTTGGAAGGTCACGTTACAGCTGTACAGGACATTGGTTAGGCCACTGTTGGAATATTGCGTGCAATTCTGGTCTCCTTCCTATCGGAAAGATGTCGTGAAACTTGAAAGGGTTCAGAAAAGATTTACAAGGATGTTGCCAGGGTTAGAGGATTTGAGCTACAGGGAGAGGCTGAGCAGGCTAGGTCTGTTTTCCCTGGAGCATCAGAGGCTGAGGGGTGACCATATAGAGGTTTACAAAATTATGAGGGGCATGGATAGGATAAATAGACAACGTCTTCTCCCTAGGGTAGGGCAGACCAGAATTAGAGGGGATAAGTTTAGGGTGAGAGGATATAAAAGAGACCTAAGGAGCAACTTTTTCATGCAGAGGATGGTACGTGTATGGAATGAGCTGCCAGAGGATGTCGTGGAGGCTGGTACAATTGCAACATTTAAGAGGCATTTGGATGGATATATGAATAGGAAGGGTTTGGAGGGATATGGGCCGGGTGCTGGCAGGTGGGACTATATTAGGTTGGGATATGGACGGGTTGGACCATGCTGTACAATCTATGGTTCTCAGGAGTACATTTTAATTGAGAGGTTTTATTTTAAATTATCTCCATAAGCATTAGCCACTGTTCTTCAACAGTCCTGCCCTTTAATATTTTGTCCAGTTCACTTACAGTCATAGAGTCTTAGAGATAAACAGCACAGAAACAGATCCTTCAATCCAATTTGTCCATGTGGACCAGATATCCTGAATGAATCTAGTCCGATTTGACAGATTTGGCCCATGCTTTTCTAAATCCTCCTGATTCTTTTTCCCTTCCAGATAACTTTTAATTGTACTAGCCTCCACCACTTCTTCTGGCAGCTCATGCCATACATTCACCACCCTCTGCATGAAAAGGTTTCCCCTTGAATCCCTTATAAATCTTTACCCTCTCACCTTAAAACTATGCCCTCTAATTTTGGATTCCCCCACCCTTTGGGCCAACTCTTTGCTTAGACCTGTATAATTACCCATGCCCAACTCTAAAACTCTTGCATGCAACTCTGTCTTCACTCTATCAATCAGGATTTGAATTATGTTACATAATAGTATGATCCAATACAGCAGTAGCCATGGTGTCAATACAAAAGATCTATGCTGCATGCTCTCTGACATTATTTTTACCGTTCCTAAGATGTAGTATCCGTAACTGCTCATGGCACTCCAGCTTTTATGAAACTGCAGCACGACTTCTAAATGTTTGCATTCTAGTCAGGATTCCATTAGTTTTTGTGGTTATTGTTGTACCAACTGTGACATTTTAACGATTTATATATTAGGACCTTTCAGTGTCTTTGGACCTCCACTGCTTCATCTTTTCATAATTCAGTAAGTATTCTGATATATCTTGTGGGCCAACATGGACAATTTCACACTAACTTATCTTGAAATCCATCTGCCACAGTTTTATCCATTCATTAAACTGATTAACATTTTTTACATTCTTATTTTTATAATGCTTACGAGGAACATACGAGGAACGGCTGAGGAACCTGGGATTGTATTCATTGGAGTTTAGCAGATTAAGGGGAGATCTAATAGAAACTTACAAGATAATACATGGCTTGGAAAGGGTGGATGCTAGGAAATTGTTTTCGTTAGGCGAGGAGACTAGGACCCATGGACACAGCCTTAGAATTAGAGGGGATAAATTCAGAACAGAAATGCGGAGACATTTCTTCAACCAGAGAGTGATGGGCCTGTGGAATTCATTGCCGCGGAGTGCAGTGGAGGCCGGGACGCTAAATGTCTTCAAGGCAGAGATTGATAAATTCTTGATGTCACAAGGAATTAAGGGCTATAGGGAGAATGCGGGTAAGTGGAGTTGAAATGCTCATCAGAATTGATTGAATGGCAGAGTGGACTCAATGGGCTGAATGGCCTTACTTCCACTCCTATGTCTTATGGTCTTATCTTTTTAGTACTTTGTTAATTTGAATATATGGTTCTGTATAACATCATTTAAATCATTCATGAATATAATAAATAATCAGGGTCCCAGCTTCCTGCCATCACAGACATTTGTGGAACATCACTCATATTCTGCCAATTTGAGTTCTTTATTTTAATGCCCTGTCTCTGGCTACTGAAAGACAGGCCCTCAATTCTGTCAGTTCAACTTTAGTTAACAGTACCTTATGGAATTTGTCAAGTGCCTTCTGGAACTCCATTTCAATAACATCCAAAATACATTACTTATCTGTTCAAAAATAGAGAGATGCTTCAGTACATCTTGAACAAGTTAGTGAATGGGCAAATGCATGGCAGATGAAGTATAAGGTGACTAAACGTGAGGTTATCCACTTTGGTAGCAAAAACAGGAAGTCCGATTATTATCTGAATGGTGATAGTTTAGGAAACAGTGAGGTGCACTAAAGCTTGAATGTCCTTGCATGCTGGTCACTGAAAGTAAGCAGAAGTTGGAATACTTTCTAATCACCTGGAGTGTAGCTCCAACAACACTCACGACTCTCCACACTATCCAGGACAAAGCAGCCCATTTGATTGATACACCATTTATCACTTTCAACGTTCACCAACTCTACCACATGTACACTGGCAGGTATGGGCACGATTTACAACATATACTGCAAGAGCTAACCAAGCCTATTTCGGCAGGGTCTTCAAATTCATGATCTTCACCAGTAAGAACAACACTGCTGCAAATGAAGGAGGTCACATCTGCGTGTAAGTTCCCCTCCAGGTCACACCGTCATGATCTGGGACTGTAAGACTGTTCTTCCACTGTTGCTGGGTCACAGTCCTGGAATTCCCCCGCTTCACCCCCTCAGCAATGATATTTTTGACACCTGTCCTTGGCAAAGCCTGAAAGATCAGCCTGATGTCTCACAAACCCTGCTGCCTTAACCTATCACAGTTTACTTCCTCAATTTTTCATTCCTGCATAGAATGACCTAATACTCCCCCGAAGTTTCATACATCAGTACTCATGGAACATTACATTAATCATTACATTATTGAACTCTAACTGAACAGAAGGAAAGATCTAACAGCTAAATCAGGACCGTTTCCAGAGTCACCGGCGAAAGTGTTTTCAAAATAAATGGACTCAGAAGCAGCTTCGAACAGCTCCTGTGTGATTTCATTCCAGCAGCTCAGTGAAGCAGCAGCATCCAGCTTATCTCTAGAGAAGTTGCTTTTTTACCCCGCGGTAAACACTGGACTATGTTGAGGTGAAAGTTTGTGGAGTCAGGTTTTGTTTTACCATGGTATCTCTCAGCATGACTCAGTGCAGGACAAATTGTATCGAGAAACTTCTCCGCCGGGCTTTTCGTAAACTTGGAATCCTCGTGAGTAAATATTCCTGGTGCTTCCTCACGTTTCCTCTGATACTTTCTGCTGCTCTGGGTTCGGGTTTTTCTTCTTTACGGAGACATGAAAGCAATGACATAGAGGAGCAATTTACACCCATATACGGACCAGCAAAATCTGAGAGAGAGTTCATTACAAAACATTTTCCAACCACTGATTCTGAATTCTTCTCCAGTCAGAGACTTTACACAGAGGGGGTGTTTGCTTCTTTCATTGCTGTATCGAAAGATGACAATATCTTGACAGCTGCTGCATTTCAAGAGATTCTTTCACTTGATGCTGATGTAAAGCAGCTCAGCATCAACAATAGTCAAGGTGTCATGTACACCTATTCTTCTCTTTGTACACGGATGGCAAACTCGTGCTTTGGAAATGAAATTTTAAATATTATAAATCACAGTCTAGCAACCAACACGAGGATTTCTTACCCTACGATGAATAAGACTTTTATTGGTTTGGCTGTTGGAGGTGTTGTCCAAGATCAAAATTATATTAATAAAGCAAAGGCTATTAGACTGGATTATTACCTACAAGAAGATAATGATGACATGAAAACCCTCAGTTTGCTGTGGCTGAAGAATTTCCTTCAGGTTTTTCCGAACAAACTGAAAGATCAGGAGAGTATTATGGTGAGTTTTTCATGAGCCTCTAATTCTGAAAGTCTTTACAGAAGCATTATAAATGACATGAAGAGGAGGAGTAAATAGGCGCTGATCAGGAATTCAGTCAAAGGTAAACTTTGAGGAGTGTAATGAACAGGAGAGAGGTGATGAGGTTTAGGAAGGGAAATCCAAAGCTTGAAGCCTAGACAGCTGAAAATGCCACCTACAATGCAGGAGCAATTTAATGCAGGGATGCTGAAGAAGCCAGAATTAGGTGAGTGCAGATATTTGAGAGAATTATTGAGCTGGAAGAGCTTACAGAGACAGGGAAGCAAGAGACCATGGAGGGAATTAAAATAAAGCATGAGAATTCTAAGACTGAGAAAGTTTTCAGGTTCACTCCTTTCACTGCTTGAAGGCTGAAGCAGGCCCATTCAGTTGACCTTCATAGGATCACTGAAGGATCCCTTATGGAGTTTGTCAAGTTTTTCAAATGATTGACATGGGTCCAGGATGGGCATTCATGCTTCCCTCACCACAGGTCCACGTGTATCTTCCTAGATTGCTTACACCAGTTTAATTCATTACTTCAAATTTGGCTATTGGGTTTCCTAGCCTGATTTCCCTGATTGGTGATCTTCCTATGAATGTGGGTTCATCTCCAATTTTGATACTATTGTCTCCATTACTGTACCTCACCCTGGTATTGTAATCATCTCAAATATAAGCAAAATACTCCTGATGCTGCAAATCTAAAATAAAAATAGAAAGTGAGAAACTCAGCTGGTTTGGCAGTATCTGTGGAAAGAGTAACAGACTTAATATCTTCAGTCCAGCGTGACCTTTCTTCAGAACTGAAAATAGCTCAAAAAGCTGGTCATCTCTATTCCCTTAACTTTAGGGGATGTGGGTGAACATTTATTTCAAAAGATAGGCTTAGCCATTCATCGTTGTAGATTTCCCTGGGCCACATATTCCAGTATTGTGTTTTTGTCTGTAATGTTTGCTTACAATTGCAGAATTACCATATTCCTACCAAATGGATAACCAAACTGTGGTCCCCATGATGATTAATATTGCCATCCGTTCCTTCTTACAAATATTGTCTCCCTCCTCTTCAGCTCTGACATCGCTATCTTCCTCAAAAGGAAATCCCTGGGCCTTTCTGTCCTTGGTTCATCTCCAACATCATTTTTCTCTCTAATACTATAGCAAAGAAAATGGCCCTTATTAACGATACAAATTTCACTCTATGTTGGTGGTCATTGCAAACTCTCCCTCCTTGCCTTCTTAACCTTATTTTATGTCTTTCACAGAGTTAACCACACAAGCAACGTCTAAGACATCCCCCCGACATCCAGCTGGAAGGATTATACTGATCTGTTTCCCGTGAATGCTGTATACATTGAAATAAAGAACCTTAGGCAATGGTGGTACAGTGGTAGAGTTCCATCTCTGAGCCAGGAGAACCCAGGCCCCAGAGTTGTATAGCAACATCTTTGAACAAGTTGGTTAGAAAACTTATTCAAATAAAGAGCCTTGAAGGCTCTTGTACACAATCGTAGTGCCCCTGCGTTTGAGCCTAACGGACCAGAATCATGTACACCAGCCCAAGAGAAGTGTAATAAGCTGGAAATGTGTAAATAACACAGCCCAGAACTTGAATAAATTATTTAACCCTGGCTCTGTGATAAGTGCTTATCTATCAGCCAGAAGACCTGGTTTCAGATCCTAACTACTCCAGAGGTGTGTCATGACATCTCTGAACACGTCGAGTAAAAATATCATGGTTTCAGAACACATCTGAAGAGACTGATTAAAAGAAAAGAACAAGAAATGAGGATTGGTGGCAGTGCTCCAGCACAGCCACTAGTTGGCAGTTCTTGACTCCACAATACTTTCAAATCAAGAGTCCTGAGGGTTCTTATGGTGTAGTGGTAATGTCCCTACCCTTGACCAGAAAGCCAGGCATCAAGTCCCATCTGCTCAAGAGGTGTGACATGCAATCTCTGAACAGGTTCATTAAAAGGCCTTATTTAATGCTCAAATAGAGTCCTAAATTTTGATATATTATTACTTATCCTGTTTCTACTTTCTATATATAATTCCTAATTGTCCATGTCACTCTGTGATTGGTGTTCACCTCTTCCCTGCAACTCTGCTCTCTCTTTTCCTTTTCCTTTTGATGTTTTTAAACTTACCTTCAATTTAGCCCTCCCCTTCTTTACATTTTCAAATCCTATCTACAACTCTAGTTATACAATTCCCCAGGATACAGGTTCCAGCATAGTTCAAATGGAGTCCATCCCAGTGGAACAGCTCTCTCGTTCCCCAGTACTGGGGCCAGTGGCCGGTGAATCAGAACCCATTTCTCTCACAGCAATCTTTGAGGCGCACATTTACTTCTCTGATCTAATTTGCCTTTGCCAACTTGCACCTGGCACAGGGAGTAATACAGAGATTATTTTAAATGTAGACCCCTAGCTGCTCGTAATCGCACAGCTGAACCTTTTTCCTAGTCCTACCTTTTCGTTAGTGCCTACCTCAACCACAACAACTGGATCCTTCCTCTTTCATTCCAAGATCCTCCCAACCCAAAAGGGATGTCTTGAATGTGGCAGCAGGTAGTCAACACAGTGTTTAGGACTCTAACTTATCTGTTCTCCTAACAAAGCTATCCCCTACTTCTACACGTGTTCTCTTTTCTCCCCCAACTTGAATGACTCTGAACCACAGTGCTGAGGTTAATTTACTCATCCTGCCTGCAGCCTGTGCCCTTGTCCACCCTAGGGGCAAGGAATTTGTACCTATTGGAGAAAGGCACTCCTCCAAAACTAAATTGTGGGTCTGTATATCACAGTGATGCCCTACTGTCCCTGATCATGCAGCAAATTTGATGTAATTAATCTAAGTGGTATGACTGCCTCCTGTAACAGTGACTGGGTTTTCTCTCCCACTCCCTGATGTGTTGCAGTGTCTGCAGCTTGGACCACAGCTCATTAGCTCTGAGTTGATATCCTGGAGCAGCTGATATTTGTTGCAGATGTGGTCACCATGGATTGCTCTAGCATCCACCAGTTCCTACATACCACAGCTGCTCAGGACATTGTTTTCTGAAAATAACTTGAGAGTATCTCTGATAATTACTAACCTTTATTCCTGAATTCTAGGTTTCCTATTTCACATCCATCTCAAGACAAGAAGAATTTGAAGGGACGGCTAAGAAAATTATTCCTTTGTTCTCTGTCACATATTTTCTTTCAATATTCTTTTCTATCGTATCTTGTATGAGGTAAAATTTATTTTTTCATAATTATTTATAACATGCTTTCATGGAATACTTCATAGAAAAAAAATCTGTTGTGTTAGCGAAGGTTATCAAATTTATTTTCAGGTTGGACTCTGTGAGGAATAAGGTATGGGTTGCTGCTCTGGGAGTTATATCGGCTGGATTAGCTGTACTGTCAGGATTCGGACTGCTGTTACATTGTGGGATGAAATTTGCTATCAATACCGCTAATGCACCATTTCTGATTCTAGGTCAGTAATATTTACATTACAAATATGTATAAGTATGATCAAATTTCAAATGATTTTGCATAGGACAATCAGAACAGGAATAAGCCATTCAATCCCTTGAACCTGTTCTGTCATTCAATGAGATAATGGCTGATCTATGGCCTAACCCTGTACACCTACCTTTGGCCCATATCCCTTAATACCTTTGCTTAACAGTTGGCTGGATCTTTGGTTTAAAGAGCAGTGTGATGCCAACAGCATAGGTTCAACTCCCATCACCGGTTTGAGGTTACCATGAAGGACTCTTCTTCCCAACCTCTTCCCTCGCCTGACGTCTGGTGGCCTTTAGGTTAAATCACCACCTATCACTTCTCTCTCACGAGAGAGCAACCCCTATGGTCTGGTAAGACTATTTATTTCAGACTTAAAATTAAGAGCGGATCCCACATCCACTGTTTTTTGTAGATGGGAGTTTCAAACATCAAGCATCTTTTCTTTATAGAAGTGCTGCCTAACATCTCGCCTGAACAACCTGACCTTAATTCTCAGACTATGTTCCCTAGTTCTCGAAACCTTAACTAGTGGAAATAGTCTATTTTTATCTACCCTGTCTTTGCTTGTAAATATCTTGAGGATCTTAATCAGGTCACCCCTTAAATCTTCTAAATTCTAGAAGAAACAGGCCAAATTTGTATAATGTCTCCTCTTAACCCAATCCCTAAAGTCCAGATATTATTCTTGTAAACCTACATTATATGTCCTCCAAGTCCAAGATATCCTTCCTCAGGTGTGGTGCCCAAGCTGTTCACAGTATTTCAAGTAGGATTTATCTAACTACAGCATAACTTCTGTAACCTTGTACTCCACACCTCGAGCTATAAAAGCCAACATTCCTTTCACTTTCTGGAGTTTATTTTGATGAAGCCCTGATGAAGGGCTTATGCTCGAAACGTCGAATTCTCTATTCCTGAGATGCTGCCTAACCTGCTGTGCTTTGACCAGCAACACATTTGCAGCTGTGATCTCCAGCATCTGCAGACCTCATTTTTTACTCGGAGTTTATTTTGTACCTGTTTGTAACATTTTAAAGATTAACAAACCTAGATGCCCAAGTTTCTTTGGGTTAAGACTGAATTTAACTTCATAAGATCTAGAAAGTACCCTGATCCTTCATTTGGTCCAAAATACACAATATCACACCTCCTTAAATTTAACTCCATTTGCCAAAGGTTTGCCCATTCACCTAGTCTATCAATATCCCTTTGTAATTTTATGCTATCATCATACTGTCTACCATGCAGCCTAGCATTATGTTTTCAGCAAATATGGATATATAATTTTCCATGCCATTATCCAAGTCATTAATAAATAATGTTAATGAATGATTGAGGCCCGAACACAAATCCCTATGGACACCACTGGCTAATTTTGTCAATTTGAGTACCTACCCATTTTCCCTACCTTCTGTCGCTTGCCACTTGACAATTTCAAGCCATGCCAGTAATTTGCCCTCAATTCCATGAGCTTGCACTTTAGTTAGCAGTCTCTTATGTTCGACTTATCAAATGCCTTCTGTAACTTACATAAACAACATCTGAAGATATTCCCCTTTACTAACTGAGTCACTTTTCCCAAAAAAAAATGCATTTTCTCAGGCATGCCCTACTTGCTATAATCCATGCTGTTTTTCCCTGATCAACGGGAAAAAAAACTTTCAAGGTATCCAGTTATCCCGTGCTTGAATATAGACTCCAACAATGTTCCCATCACAGATGGAATAGGGTGTTCAGTTCTGGTCACCTTTCTGTGGGAAGGATGCTGTTAAACTTAAGAGGGTGCAGAAAAGATTTACAAGTACGTTGCTGGGACTGGAAGGTTTGAGCAATGGGGAGAGGCTGAATAGGCTGGGGCATTTTTCTCTGGAGTGTTGAAGGCTGAGGGATGACCTTCTAAAGACTTACCGAAATCATGAGGGGCATAGATAGGCTAAATAGCAAAGGTCTTTTCCCAAGAGTGGGAGAGTCCAAAACTAGAGCGCATAGGTGAGAGGAGAAAGATTTAAAAGGAACCTAAAGGGCAATGTTTCATGCAACAGAGGTATGAAATGAGCTACCAGAGGAAATGGTAGAGGAGGCATCTGGATGGGTAAATGAATAGGATATGTTTTTAAACCCACAACAATGGAGGTGACTCTCAACTGCCCTCTGAGAAATTAGGAATGGGCAATAAATGGTGACCATATTCTGAAAATGAATAAAATACAATTACAAAATGTTAATTTACAAGTTCAGCAGGTAATAGGGAAGACGAATGGAAAATTTAACTTCAGTTCAAAATGAATAAAGTACAAAAGTAGTTCTAAAACTAGAAAATGATGCCCATATCCCATGAAATCAATAAAAAAAAGTTTGATAATAAGCATTGCTTTCTCATCAGGCACCATTCAGATGAGAATATTAAATTTTAAATACCAATGTTTGGAGTCATTGATTGATAATTACTGCTGCACTTCTCTCATTTCTCTAGGTATTGGTATAGATGATATGTTTGTCATGCTCGCCAGTTGGCAAATGACCAAGGTCACAGATAAAGTTGAAGATCGCCTTGCTGATACATACGCTGAAGCAGCCATCTCTATTACAATCACCACTCTAACTGATGTTTTGGCCTTTTATATTGGCATTATGACACCTTTTCGATCTGTGCAGTCATTCTGTGTTTACACAGGCACAACAGTTCTGTTTTGCTTCATTTATAACATTACTTTTTTTGGAGCTGTTCTTGCATTGAACGGGAGAAGAGAAGCCAGCAACAGGCATTGGTTGACATTCAGAAAAGTCAAAAGTGATCAGGAACCAGAAGACTCTAAATGCTATTCAATGTGTTGTGTGGGTGGAGCTTATAATAGTGAGACTGGTGCAGAACTAGAACATCCAATTTATTTCATCTTTAAGAAATATTATGGTCCATGGCTCACAAACATTTGGACCAAGGCACTTGTGGTTGTCCTATATATTGGTTATTTGGCTGTCAGTATTTATGGTTGTATAAATATCAAAGAGGGAATTGATCTCAGAAATCTGGCCTTTGATGGTTCCTATGTGATTAAATTCTATGACGATCAAAGTGATTTTTTCTCAAAATATGGACCACGCGTTATGGTTGCTGTCACTGAACCCGTGGAATATTGGGATTCCACTGTTCAGGATGAAATTGAAACCTGCATGGGCAGATTGGAAAACAACTCCTATGTAGATCCTGAATTGTCAGAATCCTGGCTTCGTGTGTACATTGCCATATCGAAACAGATGTTAGTAGACATTCAGGAAAAAAATGCATTCTTGGAAAATTTATCTACATTGTTTCACATTGTTCCTGTATTTGAACTTGACACTAGGTTTTCAGAAAGTAAGCAAAGAATTGATGCTTCTCGCTTTTTCATTCAGACCATTAATGTCAATACTTCAGTCGCTGAGAAAAACATGCTGATTGAATTAAGGAAGCTGGCACAGGAATGTCAAATCCCTTTGCTGGTGTATCATCCTGCATTTATCTATTTTGATCAATATCTTGTTATTGTATCCAACACGATACAGAATGTAGTTGTTGCTGCTAGTGTAATGCTGATCATTGCGCTATTGTTAATACCTAATCCAATCTGCTCTATATGGGTAACATTTTCTACTGCATCAGTTTTAGTGGCTGTGGCTGGTTTTATGACTTTCTGGGGTGTCAATTTAGATTCGATATCAATGATTAATCTGGTCATTTGTATTGGTTTTTCTGTGGACTTTTCAGCTCACATTTCATATGCTTTTGTGTCTAGTGACAGAGAAACTGCAAATGAACGAAGTATTGATGCATTATACAGCCTTGGATATCCCATCATCCAAGGGGCCCTTTCGACCATACTGGGTGTAGTTGTACTGGCTGCTGCAGCAAGTTACATATTTAGGACATTTTTTAAAATCATGTTTCTTGTCATAACGTTTGGGGCTGTTCATGGTCTTATATTTTTGCCTGTATTTCTAACATTTAGTGCAAGCTGCAGAAAGTCAAACAATGCAAAGTCAGATAAGATAACCAACCCGACAGGTAACTCTGGCAATTCCAATGAGGCTTTTAAAGAAAAGATGACAAGTGACTTAAATTCATTTAGAGGTTTTGGAGGAGAGCAAGATCATGACTGTCCCTGTTTCTCCATTCCAAATGTCCTCAACAATTCATGTGCTTCCCATGGTAGCTTCTCTTGCAATCGCATGACATGTAATACCTAACCTTTTAGCTCCTCTGTCCTCACTGCCTCAGGCTCCAAACATCCATTCCAGATGACGCAACAATTTTCCTAAACTTCTTTCAATCTTGCCTACTGTATTTGCTGCACACAGTGTCACCTCCTCAACCCTGGTGAGATCAAGCTCGAACTTGGTGACTACCTTGCAGAACAGCTCTGTTCCGTTCATGTGCATGACTCCAACCTTCCAGCTGCCTGTCATTCTAATTCATGCCCCTTTCTCTCACACTGACATTTCTGTCCTCGACCTGCAGCAGTGTGCCAGTGCAGCTCAGTGCAAGCTCAAAGAACAGAAGCTCAACCCTCACTTCTGGACTCAGCAGCAATAGACAGTTTTGACACTTTTGCTTTCATGCTTTTGCTTTCCAACAGAGCTGTTCATTTTCATACCATTAACATTTAGTCGAGACTAAGGCTGTTGAACATGTGACCTGGCCGAGTCCAGGAATGAATCCTATCTGGCTCATGGACCAGTATTCAAGATAAGGGTCCGTGGCTCAGACTGGTTCTGCAAGGAGCTATTCCTCCAAACATGGGGAGCTTCTCTTCCGATAGGCTCACAAATCAGAGAAAGAAGCAGTCTGTGATTGGAGGAACAGTGATCAGTAAGAGGTCTGGACATCGCCAACAGTAGCAACGGGGCTGGACCTGCTGGGAGTGAGTGTGTACTTGAGAGTGCACACATGAAAATGTGTTGCTGGTTAAAGCACAGCAGGTTAGGCAGCATCTCAGGAATAGGGAATTCGATGTTTCGAGCATAAGCCCTTCATCAGGAATGAGAGAGAGTAGCCAAGCAGGCTAAGATAAAAGGTAGGGAGGAGGGACTTGGGGGATGGGCGATGGAGGTGGGATAGGTGGAAGGAGGTCAAGGTGAGGGTGATAGGCCGGAGTGGGGTGGGGGCGGAGAGGTCAGTAAGGAGATTGCAGGTTCGGAGGGCGGTGCTGAGTTGAGGGAACCAACTGAGACAAGGTGGGGGGAGGGGAAATGAGGAAACTGGAGAAATCTGAATTCATACCTTGTGGTTGGAGGGTTCCCAGGCGGAAGATGAGGCGCTCCTCCTCCAGCCGTCGTGTTGTTATGTTCTGCCGGTGGAGGAGTCCAAGGACCTGCATGTCCTCGGTGGAGTGGGAGGGAGAGTTAAAGTGTTGAGCCACGGGGTGGTTGGGTTGGTTGGTCCGGGTGGCCCAGAGGTGTTCTCTGAAGCGTTCCGCAAGTAAGCGGCCTGTCTCCCCAATATAGAGGAGGCCACATCGGGTGCAGTGGATGCAATAGATGATGTGTGTGGAGGTACAGGTGAACTTGTGGTGGATATGGAAGGATCCCTTGGGGCCTTGGAGGGAAGTGAGTGTGGAGGTGTGGGCGCAAGTTTTACATTTCCTGCGGTTGCAGGGGAAGGTGCCGGGAGTGGAGGTTGGGTTGGTGGGGGGTGTGGATCTGACGAGGGAGTCACGAAGGGAGTGGTCCTTGCGGAACGCTGATAGAGGAGGGGAGGGAAATATGTCCTTGGTGGTGGGGTCCGTTTGGAGGTGGCGGAAATGATGGCGGATGATACGTTGTATGCGGAGGTTGGTGGGGTGGGAGGTGAGAACCAGTGGGGTTCTGTCTTGGTGGCGGTTGGAGGAGCGGGGCTCAAGGGCGGAGGAGCGGGAAGTGGAGGAGATGCGGTGGAGGGCATCATCGATCACGTCTGGGGGGAATCTGCGGTCCTTGAAGAAGGAGGCCATCTGAGCTGTGCGGTGTTGGAACTGGTCATTTTCCTTCTTTATGGTCATTTAAGCGGGCATTGGATAGGCATTTGGAAGTTATTGGGCTAGTATAGGTTAGGTAGGATTCGGTCGGCGCAACATCGAGGGCCGAAGGGCCTGTACTGCGCTGTATCCTTCTATGTTCTATGTTCTATGTTCTATGGTCCTCCTGGGAGCAGATGCGGCGGAGACGAAGGAATTGGGAATATGGGATGGAGTTTTTGCAGGGGGCAGGGTGGGAGGAGGTGTAGTCCAGGTAGCTGTGGGAGTCAGTCGGTTTATAGTAGATGTCTGTGTTGAGTCGGTCGCCCGAGATAGAGATGCACACATGAAAGCTCATGAGTATCCTGATCATTCTCAGTCTCAGGGATGTCACTTGCTCATACTCACACATCAGCACAAACTCATTCAGTGCATCTGTGAAGATGTAGGTAAGACTGAGTGAGTGAGGAGCCTTAGCTTGGGAATGAGTCAGATACACAGACATACTCACACACAGACAGAAGCTGCTCTTATGAGACACACATACACAGACACATTCTTCCCTACCTATCCCTGTCTCCCTTTCAGATATCCAAAATTAGTCTACCCACCAGGCTGGGAAAAGAAGAAAATCTGAGAGGCAACCTACTCTGAATCCTGACTTTTTGATGAATTCTGCTGTCGCCAGGTCAGAACATGTGCGCCATCCGGGGTGAGCATAAGCTCACTGTCAGTTAAACCTAATTTCTTTGCTCAGCTCCAGTTTTCACCTCCTTCCCTGGTGCCTTGTCTGCCTATCTCTCACTCTGCTTTTTATAATCCCAAAGGCAAGAAGCACTTTATTAGTTAACTCTATTGCTTGCCACTTTGCATGCATACCTTTATAAACTAGTCATTTTCCAATTATGAATTTACTGCTTTGACATCTCTTTAGCTCAAAAAATCATTTAAGTTCTCTGCATACCTTAATTTTTTAAAATATCATTTTTAATGTTGTGTCAATCTTAATCTTTCAGAAATTGCTTACAGGTTCTCTAGATTAGGGAAAAAAAAATTAAATGAGGCTCCTAACATGGAAAGGTCAGATACTCTTGCTCTGGATCAATCTGCATTTACGAGAACCATTAGCACTCTCTTAGCCTTCTGTCCCTTGACATCTTTGTTATTTAATTTCTCCCGCCCATGTAAACAATCACTGACCTTCCCTTTCATTCTACCTGACACTAATCACTTGCCTCCAGTACAAAATCCATTACATCTCTACTGCTCTTCAGCAGGAAAGAAGAGTCATATTAAATGTGAAATGTTAACTCTGTTCTGTCTCCACAATGTTGCCAGATGTTGTCAGTTTTTCCAGTACTTTCTGTTTCCAATATTTTCTGTTTTTATTCCAGATTTTCCATATCTGTCTAGGGATTTTGAGGACATCATGCGAAAATTGATATTTTTAAGGGTTGGATTTAAAGAAGGTTTCATCGATAACATAGCTGTGCAGATTGTTTATAGATTTCTGGGTAAGATGCATATTTAGGGGGGACAGCCAGACTCAAATAGCCAGGATCACCTCACTTTTGCTATAGCTGTTGCTATGTTGGATCTGAATTCTAATGGACGCTGAAGGTTGGTTGTGAGTCCAGTCATAAGAAAGCCAGTATGTTCAAGCATTTGACTCACAAGCAGACTATTAATTGTTTCAGGGCAAGACTTGTGCTACTGTTTGGGGAGGAGTTGCTACCTTAGAGAGCTTCCAACTAATACAATTGGTTAGCAGCTTTGAATGTCCCAGTAGCAGCAGATCATTAACAATCATTGCTAAGACCATACCTGGAACCTGAAAAGAGTTTCTCTCTGTGGTTTTGGCAGATATGTTCCTACATTTAGATACAATGCTTATTGGTGATACTTTGAATTTTACTGTGAAATATGTTTAATTTCTTTTTCTGTTTTATTTCAATTTCCTTATTAATGTTCTTTTCCCCTCCTTTTATTCTTCCAATTTTTTTTTCTTCTTGGTCTGGTGAATTTAGTGCTAATGTCAAACCATTAAAATTCAGGGACAGGAAATTTAGTTTGGACCATCATTTATCCACATCGGATTGTTTGTTTTCATGACAACAGTGAAAGTTCAAAAGTAATTCAATGGCTGTACTGAGTATCTGGTATGGCAGTATACAAATATAAATTGTCTTTTGCCCTGAATGTCATACAGTTCTAGATCCTTTAAAAAAAAGTTATAGTGTAATGATGTGGTTAAACTACCAGAAATTGAACTGCAAATGAAAACATTAATATTTACCTGTCAGCACCTTAAGATGTGTGATGAAATTATTCATTAACACAATAAATCAACAAGTATAGTACCTGGAGACAATTATTTATTGTGTTGTTGGAAGTCAAAGCAAAATATCTGTATACTTTTATATGATGACATCTGGAATTCCATGAGCTGTCTATGACAAATAACAAGGAATAATTTTCCTACTTTACACTTTGAGCAGAACCTCATTTATCAGTTGACTTGATTAGATATTTGCCTGATTTCTGTGTGACTTTTTTTTTGCTAAGGGAGTAAAATGAGCATGTTATACCTTGGGTACACAACTTTTCATCTCGCACCGGAATATTATAACTTCTGAAAAACACTGTTTATTAAATATTTCAAGCGATTTTGCAACATATTTTTGTCAGAGAAGATATTTCACTCATTCATAATTTCCATCAGATCATGTGTTCATTTTTTTAAATAATTACAGTTAGTGAAAACCCAAGCATCATGGATTTTTTATGATTTCTAATAAAGCAAAATCAATGTTTTGTTCATAGAGTGCACAGAATAATTTTATAGAAATTATTAAAGTAGTCAATCAACTCATTGTATATTTACTTCTGAGTTTTAGAGTTTATGGTGTTAAAACTTGTTAATTTTCATATTTTATCAATAAAGAAAATATGCTATACTCACAAATGCTGCACTATACATGTATTTGTTGTCTAACTATATATAATTCGAAGATTTTCAATGCTATATTTTACAATTATGTTGCATGGTAATATGATTCTAATTCAGCAGTAATCCAGATGTCAGTATAAAAGATCTATGCTGCACTCTGTCCAAAACTATTTTTAATCCTTCAGAAGTTGTGGTGCCTGGGACTGCTCACGGTACTCCAGGTTTTATAAGCCTGCAGTACAAATTCTAAATCTTTGCATTCTAGTCCTTTGGATACAAAATCAATATTCCATTAACCTTTGTGATTATTGTTGTACCTGTCTATGACATTTTAATGATACAGCAGGTCCTTACAGTGTCTTTGGGCCTCTACTGCTTCCATCTTTTCCATAATTTAGTAAGTATTCTGGGATAGAGTGTTGAAGGCTGTGGGGTGACCTTGTAGTGGTTTATAAAATCATTTGGAGCATGGATAGGGTAAATAGACAAGGTCTTTTCCTGGGGCAGGGGAGTCCAGAACTAAATGGCATTGGATTTAGGGTGAGAGAGGAAGGATTTGAAAGGGAACTAGGGGGCAATGTTTTCATGCAGAGGGCGGTATTGTATGAAATGAGCTGCCAGAGGAAGTGGTGGAGGCTGATACAATCACAATATTTAAAAGGCATCTTGATGGATATATGAATAGGAAGGGTTTAGAGGGATATGAGCAAGTGCTGGCAAATGGGACTAGATTAGTTGTGGTTCTGTTCGCCGAGCTGGGAGTTTTTGTTGCAAATGTTTCGTCCCCTTTCTAGATGACATTCTCAGTGCTTGGGAGCCTCCTGTGAAGCGCTTCTGTGCTGATTACTCTGGTACTTACAGTGGTGTGTCTCTGCCACTCCCGATTGTCAGTTGCTGTCCACTGCAGTGGCCAGTATATTGGGTCCAGGTCGATGTGTTTGTTGATAGAATTTGTGGATGAGTGCCATACCTCTAGGAATTCCCTGGCTGTTCTCTGTTTGGCTTGCCCTATAATAGTAGTGTTGTCCCAGTCAAATTCATGTTGTTTGTCATCGGAGTATGTGGCTACTAAGGATAGCTGGTCGTGTCGTTTCATGGCTAGTTGGTGTTCATAGATGCGGGTTGTTAGCTGTCTTCCTGTTTGTCCTATGTAGTGTTTTGTGCAGTCCTTGCATGGGATTTTGTACACTCTATTGGCTTTGCTCATGCTGGGTATCGGGTCCTTTGTCCCAGTGAGTTGTTGTCTGAGCATGGCTGTTGGTTTGTGTGCTGTTATGAGTCCTAGTGGTCGCAGTAGTCTGGCTGTCAGTTCAGAAATGCTCCTGATGTATGGTAGTGTGGCTAGTCCTTTGGGTTGTGGCATGTCCTCGTTCCGTTGTCTTTCCCTTAGGCATCTGTTGATGAAATTGCGCGGGTATCCGTTTTTGGTGAATACTTGTATAGGTGTTCTTCTTCCTCTTTTTGTAGTTCTGGTGTACTGCAGTGTGTTGTGGCCCTTTTGAATAATGTCCTGATGCAACTTCGTTTGTGTGTTCGTTCGTTCGGAGGAATCAGCACAGAAGCGCTGCACAGGAGGCTCCCAAGCACTGAGGATGTCATCTAGAAAGGGGACGAAACATTTGCAACAAAAACTCCCAGCTCGGCGAACAGAACCACAACAATGAGCACCCGAGCTACAAATCTTCTCACAAACTTGGGACTAGATTAGATTAGGATATCTGGTCAGCCTGGATGAGCTGGACTAAAGAGTCTGTTTCTGTGCTGTACATCTCTCTGACTTTAAGATTCTGTCCTGTGGTCCAAAGTGGATGATTTCATCCCTTGAAATTCATTTGCCATGATTTTGTCGACTCATTAAATCAATTAACATCCTTTATTTTATTCTTTTTTATGTCATTTGCCTCACAAGTTGGGCCAGTATTTATGACCCATCCCTAGTGATCCTTGAGAAGATACTGGTGGGCTGCCCTCTTGAACTGCTGCAGTCCATGTGCTGTAAGGTTGACCCACAATGCTTTAGGGAGGGAATTCCAGCTTTTGAACCAGCATCAGTAATGGAACAGAGATATATTTGCAAATCAGAATGATGAATGGCTTTGAGGGGAACTTCCTGTTGGTGGTGTTGCCATTTATCTGCTGCCCTTGTCCTTCTATATGGAAGTGATCATGGGTTGGAAGATGATGTCTTGGGAGCTTGGGCAAATATCTACAGTGTAAGTAGTACACACTACAGCTATTGGGCGTCAGTGGTGCAGAGAGTGGATGCTTGTGGGTAAAGTGGTTGCTTTGCCCTGGATGTTGTCAAGTTTCTTGAGTGTTAATGGAGTTGCACTATGCCAGATAAATAGGGAGTATTCCATCAGACTCCGTACTGTGTCACATAGATCGTGGACAGGCTTTGGGGAGTCAGGAGGTGAGTTACTCACTGCAGTATTCCTAGCCTCTGACCTGCTGTTGCAGCCACTGTGTTTATGTGGCATGTCCAGTTGAGTTTGTCGTCAATGGTAACCCCAAGGATGTTAATATTGGGGGATTCAGTGATTGTAATGTTGAGGGGGGTTTGGTTAAATATCTCTTACTGGAAATGTTCATTACCTAGTAATGCATGGCATGATTATCACTTGACACATGTCAGCCCAAGCTTGGATATTGTCCAGCTTTTGTTGAACTTGAACATGGACTGCTTCAGTATCTGAGCAGATGCGAATTGTGCTGAATATTGTGAGATCTTTAGCGAACATCCCCACTATGACCTTAATGACCTGAAAGTCATTGATGAAGCCATTAAAGATGGTTCGGCCTAGGGCAGTACCCTGGTGAGCTCCTGCAGCATGTCCTGGAGCTGAGATGACTGATTTTCAATAACCACAATTATCTTCCTTTGTGTTGGCTGTGACTTATAACCAATGAAGAGTTTGTCCCCAATTCCCATTGATTCCATTTTTGCTAGGGCTCCTTGAAGCCATATTCCATTGAGCGTACCCTTGATGCTAAGTCCTATCACTTTCACCTCATCTCCTGAATTCACTCTTTTATTCATGTTTGAATCAAAGTTGTAGTGAAGTCAGGAGTTGTGCGACCCTGGCAGTATGCGAACTGGACATCAGTATGCAGGTTGTTCATGTTAATTTAAATTCCTGAATTCATCTCATTCGGTTCCAATGTCTTATCAACTTTAAGTGCCACCAGTCTATCCAAGAGTCTCTCCTTATTAAATTTGAACCATTCTCGTGACAGAATCTCCTTCTCTGTCACCATGGCCAGGGCAGCATCCTTCTCTTTTGTAAATACAAAGTATTTATTTACACTGTTGCCATGCCCCTGTCTCCATGTGTAAATCCCCGCTTGGTCTTTGATCAGCCATACTCCTCCTATAAGCATTTTTTTACTATCTGTAAGCCTACAGAAGCTTTTGGGATTCCCCTTTTTGTTAGTTATAAGTCTTTTCTCAAAACTGAGTTATGACAGAACAAGTTTGAAAGACTACAGGACTGAATGCCTATTCCAAAGTCCTATGTCCCTGTGCCAACTTGTGCACTACTATCTTAAGCAAATCACAACTCTATTGTCAGGTCGCACTCGCGATGGGTTATTCTCAATTAGCCTAACACAGTACAGACTGACATAAACTACAGTGGTTCAAGTAGGCAGCTCAACACCATCCTCTTGAGGGTAATTAGGAATGATTAATAAATACTGCCCTTGCTGGTGACACCTGTATCGCATGACTGTTTGACAGCAAATGCCATTTAAAAGGGTACATAGCTCCTGAGTACGATCACACTATTTTGCTTAGTGGATTCCCAATGCTTTTGTTTTCTGTCTTAACCCCAGCTAAGCTCTCATAGAATTGGAGTAACCTTTGGTTTGTTACGCTGGAGGGAGGTAACGTAGCTGCAGTAGCAGCGGTGAATCAGTATGCAGAGCAGTGAGAAGATTGCAAGTGAGGCAACTGCCTGTAGAAGCCTTTATTTGGTCCACATATGGTCTATAGGTCATGAAACAGGTGCCCAGATATTTCTGAAGTGGAATATTTAAGGTCACCAGATAGGCTATGCAGTGTCCTGGAGCAGTAGTTAGTCCATGATGATCTAGATAGCAATACTGTGCCAATAACTATCTCAGATACTTTCCAGGCTGTTACATATAGTTCCTCTTGCATTTCCAGATCAGCAGTACACAGCAATATTAAGGAGGATACTGGGGGGAAGACAATACACCAGCTTTCACATGGATGTGAACGTTAAAAATGAGGTATGAGGTTCACAAGAGTCATTGAATTCCCGCTGGGTTTGCAGACATTGAGGATTTGAGCTACAGGGAGAAGTTGTATAGGCTGGGGCTGTTTTCCCTAGAGTATTGGAGGCTGAGGAGTGACCTTATAGAGATTTATAAAATCATGAGGGCATGGATAGTATAAATAGACAAAGTCTTTTTCCTGGGGTAGGGGAGTCCAGAACTAGAAGGCATAGGTTTAGCGTGAGAGGGGAAAGATATAAAAGAGACCTAAGGAGCAATGATTTCACGCAGAGGGTGGTGCATGTATGAAATGAGCTGCCAGAGGAAGTGATAAAGGCTAGTACAATCACAATATTTAAAAGCCATCTGGATGGGTATATGAATAGGAAGGGTTGAGCCAAGTGCTGGCAGGTGGGACTGGATTGGGTTGGGATATCTGGTCAGTATGGATGAGTTGGACCAAAGAGTCTGTTTCCGTACTGTGCATCTCTATAACTCTATGATTCTATATCACTCTTGTAGTTATCGAGGCACCAGCAAATGATTCAGCAGCTTTTGCCACCCAATTAATATCCAGTGTACGATTGCTGAAGGAAGATTACAAATGTCTTGCAGGTTTCCTCAGCACTCACTCCCCAAATCTCTCAAAGATTAGCAGTTTGGGGCGAAGGTTGCTGCACACAAAGCTGATGATTTTTTTCATAACATTGCTGGCAAAACCAGCATTCATTGTTTATCTATTATTGCCTTCAATCTAGTGGCTTGCTGCATCATTTTAGAGGGTAGTTAAGAGTCTGTCATATTACTGTGGATCTTATGAAGTCACATAAAGGCCAGAACAGCTAGAGACAATAAATTTTTTTCTTTAAAAGACATCGGTGAAATAAATGGACTTTTACAGCAATCTATATGGTTGTCATTACCATCATTATTGACACTCGCTATATTTCAGATTTAATCATTAAATCATAAATAATCTACCAGGTGCCATGGTGAGATTTGAACCTAAGGTCTCACAGCCTCTGAGTTGTTAGTACATTAACATCACTATCTCTCTTGTACCCTTTCAAAGTCACATTGCAATCGAAGAGTTCAGGTACAATACAACCATGAAAGCATTAGGCCTATAGTTGGGTACACCGAAAGGTTAAATTACCTGATCAACTCTGAAAGTCTTTATCTTCCCTTCAAAAATCACTCCAAACTTTTGAAAGTTACCACTGAATTTGCTTCCAGAATCCTTTCAGACATTTCATTGCAGATCGTAATAAATGACTACCTAAATACATTTTCTTGATTCTTCTATCTCATAATTTTGCCTTCTGCTTACCAATCTTTCCCTCAAACGAAGAGGTTTTACATTATTTTCTGACTATTTGGACACACTCTATTCAATCGTCTGTTAACTTACCCTTCTCTAAAAACAATCCCAATTTGTATATTCATTCATTCCTGAAAATATTTTAACAAATTTCACCTGCACACTCTGGAAGGTCTTGTTTGCCTTCCTAAAATGTGCTTCTCAGACTGAGACATTATACTTGAGCTGTGGCCTGGCCAGTGATAGATAAAAGTTTAGCATACATTCCTTGTTGTTTGTATTTTATTTCTCAATTTACACAGACAAGGATTCTGTGTGTTTTTATTTACTGAACAGCTTTTTGAACTTGCCTTTCCAAAACTTGGTGCATATTAACTCCCACGCTTCTTTGTTCCCACTTCCCACTTTAAAATTGTAGTATTTTATTTACATTGTCTGTCGACATTCTTCCTTCCAAACATTTTCACCTCACACTTGTCTGCATTTAATTTCATCAACCGTCTGCCTACATACTCAATCACTCTGTCGGACACCCTGAAGTCTGTTACTATGGTCCTCACTTGTTAAGCCCTTTTCCAAATTTCAGGCCATCTGCAAATTTTAAAAAACATTTGTTGTATATCAAAGTCTAGGTCATTCATATGTATTAAAAAAGACCAGCTGTCTGAAATACTGTCCCTCAAATCTGAGAAAATCAGGCTAACAACTCTTTACCACCATCATCTGCTTTCTGTCCATTAGCCAAATTCCATTTCCACACAGCTACTGCCACTATTTTTCTGAACAATATATTTGTGGAACCTAATACAACACCTTTTGAAATGTACATAAAATCAACTGCACTGCTGTTATCAATCGTCTTTGTCACTTCATGTAATTTACTATTTTAGTGAAGGGCCATGATTGAATCTTCCTCCACCATGCTGTCAGGGAAAGCATTCCAGAGCACTACTCAATGCATAAAGGTTTTTCCTCAAGTCACCATTTCTTGTTTTACTAATCATTTTAAATCGGTTTCCACTGGTTCCTGATCCTTTCACTAATGGGAACAGTTTCTTAGTATTCACTCTCTCCAAGCCCCTCATGATTGAATACCTCTACAAGTCTCCAAAGAGAACAGTCTGGCAGGCTGTGGTGGTACAGTTCCTCTGGATACATCCAGGAAGAGAACACCTGTTTCAGTGGCCAATAAATTTGCTTCCGCTAGGCCTAGATTCTGGGACGTGAGAAAACATGTTAGAACGTCCCACCATTCTGCACTAGACACAACTTCCACTTCTTCTCAATAAATACCCTTGTCATAAGAAGACTTTTTTTTGTGGGATATAACTTATCAGTGAATGGTGCATGACTTGGTGAGATGAAGTGCGAAGAATTCCAAGAAAGGACAGTGCAACAGTAACAGAAGAAGGCTTGATTCAATCACCCAAAGGGGAAAGGCAGGATAACATTTCAGCTCCAGGTCCACAGAGTCAAAAGAATTACAAATGTTTCCAAATGTGCAACCTCTTTGTGGTGGGGAGAAATCCTTCTCAGTGGTGTGGAGAAATAACCTTTAAGTCTTGGAAGGAACAATAAGAAGTAGATATAAAAAAGGGGTCTTAACTTTAAAGTGTTAGCCAATTCTCTCACTTTGATTATTCTTAAAGACCTGGCAGCATTAGATCATGACTCTCAGCCCTTTTCTTGGGTTAATATGAGTCCTCTCTCTCTCCATTGATCCTCTGGAATGTGCTGCTGCAGCAAACTTTCCATTCCTGTGCTGTAGCACTCAAGGGCCACCTCACGGTCTTCCATGTTGCCATTTTTGTCTCTACCTGATGCTGCTGAACACTCTGAGAATTGACACCACCACCTCAATCATAATATGTTGCTGATCACGTGTTGTCCCTCAAAACAGTTGCACTCTATCTCCAGAGTGGGCTGCCAACAAGCTCAGAAAGGGCCTGAAATACCTGAAAAATAAATATTGAATTTGTTTCTTGATCATATCTTCTGAGGTTTGAACAAATTATCTAATGAGACTAATGTAGATTTAGCAGTAGAGACTTGATGAGCTGAAGGGACTATTCTATACTGTATGTTTCGATGATCTTTCTTTTGGCTTTTTTGATAATTAATTTATAAATTAGAAACACTGAGTAATATATTAACCTACTCTTGAAGCAATTGTCTGTTGTACTTAGCTGTGTATTAATTGTGTTTTTCCATAAAAGAACTTAATAGGAAAACACAAACAAAAATTGTTGGAAAAACACAGTGTGAATGGCAGCATTTCTGGGAAGAAAGTAGAATTAATGATTGAATCTGCAAACTCTTCATCAGATGTTCCATTTATCAGTATTCAATTTCTGTTTTTGTTTCAGATCTTCCTGTGTCTGAAGTTCTTTCATTTATTAATAAGTAAAATATTTGCTCATAAGGAAATTGATTTTAAAAACATGCAAATCTGTAGTCCATTAAATCAAGGAAGTTAGAAGACGGGGAAATCCACTGAGCTTTGACAGGGCAACTAGCCAGAGCTGAAATTTCCAACACAATTCTCAGTCATTGTTATAATTCAGCTTTGAGTGAAGTTGACAAAGGGAGGAATACTGAATGAATGTCATTCAAAAAAATTAATAGAACTATACCTCCTACGTTTACATTCTCATGGAAATACAAAGGAACCAATTTGAACCTGGCAAAACGAGGATAGTAGGATGGTAAATCAATGTAAGGTGATAAACTTACTGCCCTTTAATGAGAACTGCAGTTGGACAACTGAAGTGCTGGTCTGTTTTTAGTGTCATTAGAGTCATGGAGATGTACAGCACAGAAACAGACCTTTTGGTCCAATACATCCACGCTGACAAGATATCTTAAACTAATCTAGCCCCATTAACCAGCACTTGGCCCATATCCCTTCAAACCCTTCCTATTCATATACCTGTCCAGAGGCCTTTTAAATGTTGTAATTGTACCAGCCTCTACCACTTCCTCTACCAGCCCATTCCACACACACACTACCCTCTGCATGAAAAAGTTGCCATGTAGGTCTCTTTTATACCTTTCCCCTCTCACCCTAAACCTATGCCTTCTAGTTCTGGACTCCCCCACCCCAGGGAAAAGACCTTGTCTATTTACCCTATCCATGCCCCTCATGATTTAATAAACGTAGGTCACTTTGTTCAGGAATACTCCCTAGGACCTTACCATTAAATGTGTAAATCCTGCTAAGATTTGCTTTCCCAAAATGCAACACCTCACAATTATCTAAATTAAACTCTATCTGCCACTTCTCAGCCCATTGGCCCATCTGATCAAGATCCCATTGTAATCTGAGGTAACCTTCTTCACTGTCCACTACACCTCCAATTTTGATGTCATCTGCAAACTTATTAACTATACCTCCTATGTTTACATCCAAATCATTTATATAAATAATGAAAAATAGTAGACCCAGCACCGATCCTTGTGGCACTCCACTGGTCACAGGCCTCCACTCTGAAAAACAACCCTCCACCAACACTCTCTGTCTTCTACTTTTGAACCAGTTCTGTATCCAAATGGCTAGTTCTCTCTGTATTCCATGAGATCCAACTTTGCTAACCAGTCTCCCATGGAGAACCTTGTCAAACGCCTTACTGAAGTCCATATAGATCACTTTTATCACTCTGCCCTCATCAATCCTCTTTGTTACTTCTTCAAAAGACTCAATCAAGTTTGTGTGACACACACAAAGCCATGTCGACTATCCCTAATCAGTCCTTGCCTTTCCAAATACATGTATATCCTGTCCCTCAGGATTCTCTCCAACAAACTTGCCCACGACCTCCATCAGGCTCACCGGTCTATAGTACCCTGGCTTGTCCATACCACCTTCCTTAAACAGTGGCACCATGTTAGCCAACCTTCAGTCTTCCGGCACCTCACTTAGAGTCATAGAGTCATAGAGATGTACAGCATGGAAACAGACCCTTCGGTCCAACCCGTCCATGATGACCAGATATCCCAACCCAATCTAGTATCACCTGCCAGCACCCGGCCCATATCCCTCCAAGCTCTTCCTATTCATATACCCATCCAAATGCCTCTTAAGTGTCGCAATTGTACCAGCCTCCATCACATCCTCTGGCAGCTTATTCCATACACGTACCAACTTCTGCGTGAAAAAGTTGCCCCTTAGGTCTCTTTTATATCTTTCCTCTCTCACCCTAAATCTATGCCCTCTAGTTCTGGACTCCCCGACCCCAGGGAAAAGACTTTGTCTATTTATCCTATCCACGCCCCTCATAATTTTGTAAACCTCTATAAGGTCACCCCGCAGCCTCCGACGCTCCAGGGAAAACAGCCCCAGCCTGTTCAGCCTCTCTCTGTAGCTCAGATCCTCTAACCCTGGCAACATCCTTGTAAATCTTTTCTGAACCCTTTCAAATTTCACAACATCTATCTCAGCAAGGGGCCCAGCAATCACTTCCCTAGCTTCCCACAGAGTTCGAGGATGCACCTGATCAGGTCCTGGGGATTTATCCACTTTTATGCATTTCAAGACATCCAGCACTTCCTCCTAAATAATATGTACATTTTTCAAGATGTCACCATCTATTTTCCTACATTCAAATTTTCTATGTCTTTTTAAACACTGATGCAAAAATTTGTTTAGTATCTCCCCCAAACTCCTGCGGCTCCGTACAAAGGACATCTTGCTGATCTTTGAGGGGCCCTGTTCTCTCTCTAGTTACCCTTTTGTTCTTAATGTATTTGTAAAAACCCTTTGGATTCTCCTTAACTCGATTTGCAAAAGCTACCTCATGTCCCCTTTTTGACCTCCTGATTTCCCTCTTAAGTATACTCCTACTGCCTTTATAATCTTCTAAGGATTTACTTGATCTAACCTTTCTATACTTGACATATGCTTCCTTGTTTTAATCAACCAACCCCTCAATTTCTTTCGTAATCCACAATTCTCCATACCTACCAGCCTTTCCATTCACCCGAACAGGAATATACTGTCTCTGGGCTCTCGTTATCTCATTTCTGAAGGCTTCCCATTTTTCAGCCATCCCTTTACCTGCGAACATCTGCCCCCAATCAGCTTTTGAAAGTTCTTGTCTAATACCATCAAAATTGGCCTTTCTTCAATTTCGAACTTCAACTTTTATTACTGCTCTATCATTTACCATCACAATTTTAAAGCAAATATAATTATGGTTCCTGGCCCCAAACTGCTCCCCCACTGATACCTCAGTCACCTGCCCTGCCTTATTACCCAAGTCAAGTTTTGCACCTTTTCTAGTAGGTACTGAATCAGAAACTTTGCTTGTACATGCTTAACTAATTCCGCTCCATCTAAACCCTTAACACTATGGCAGTCCCAGTCTATGTTTGGAAAGTTAAAATCCCCTATTATAACCACTCTATTATTCTTACAGATAGGTGAGATCTCCTTACAAATTTGTTTCTCAATCTCCCTCTAACTATTAGGAGTTCTGTAGTACAATCCCAATACATCCCTTTCTACTGGGTTAAAGACAAAACAAACTACAGATGCTGGAATCCAAAGTAGATAGGCAGGAGGCTGGAAGAACACAGCATGCCAGGCAGCATCAAGAGGTGCAGAAGTTGAAGAAGGGTTACACCCGAAATGTCGACTTCTGCACCTCCTGATGCTGCCTGGTGTGCTATGTTCTTCCAGCCTCCTTCCTACCTACTGTTTTTCTACCAAGCAGTTTCGACATGAATACTGATAACAGATAGTTTTATATCAGCACCATTTCAGCACTGCCTCTGAATTGTCAAAGTTAAAAATCACACAACAGGGGATCTAAGATGGCGGTGATCTGAGAAGTTCACACTGCAAAGCTTCGCATCGCAGCAGGAGCAGGACAGTCCTTTAACCCACCCAACCCAAGTCATCAGGATTTCTTGGGGCGTTGGAAAGATTGTGGAGCTCCAAGAAACATTTAAAAATTGACTTACCTGTATTTCCAACTGTCCAGAAATGCCTAAAAAGAGAGGAGGAGCATCTGAGGACGATCCTGCAGCTCAGCCTGCAGCAGCCTCTGAGCCGACCTGGTGAACCAGCTCTCGAAATCTCGCGAGATGTTGGGGAAACAGATTGAAGAGAAGCTGGCTCCAGTCTCTCCCATGCTGCAGAAGCATGAGCAGCAGCTGGGAGACCTGGAGAAGAGGCTGGATGAGGTGGAGCACAGGGTCACAGTGGTGGAAGCTGATGCCAGTTCATTCAAGGAAGAACTCGCAGGTTCGTAATTTGTGTGATGATCTTGAAAACAAGGGCAGGAGAAAAAACATTCGGATCATCGGTCTGCCTGAGGATAAGGATGGTGAGTGGCCTGTGGATTTTGTTGAAGATTGGCTTCCGAAATTCCTTGACTTGGAGACTTTTGTTAGACCCTCAGCATGCAACTCTTACATCTATCATGTTATTACAGTCATTTTAGTTTGTCTCCAGTACCACCTTATTTTTCAATTTTTGTTATTAGCTTTCTGCCCCACTCAATCAGATTATAGGTCATCCCTTTGCTGGTTATTCAGTTTTTGACAATTTATTCAATGTCCATCACCCTTGGTCGCCCACAGAGACTTATTATCTGACACTCCACTCACACCAGTTTTATTATCTTTGATCTCTCTGCTGTACATCCCTCTGCCTATAAACTCTGTCAGTAGCCACATAACAACAGGTTTATTTGAAATCACAAGCTTTTGGAGTGTACTCCCTTCATCAGGTGAAGTCACTAAATGAGTGCAGCTTCAACTCAAGAAGCTAAACACCATCGAAGGCAAAGCAGCCTACATGATCTGTATTACATCCACAACATTGTGCATGACAGAAAATCAAAAAGGCTTCTTAGACTGTACGTTCCAAACCCACGATCACAAATATGAACATGTAGGTGAGTATGGGAAGCTGATACATGGGAACATCACCACCTGCAAGTTCTTTCCTCAACCATTCACCATCTTGACTTGAAAATAAATCACTATTCTTTCACCATTGCTGCGTCAAATTTTGGGAACTCCCTCCCTACCTCAAATGGACTTCAGTGATTCATGAAAGCAGCTCAGCACCACCTTCTCAAGGAAACCAAGGATTGACAACAAATGTTGTGCCAGCCAATGAAGTTTACACCCTGTGAATGAATAATAAAATAACAAAAAATATATTAGGGAATGCCCTGGCAAGCATTTTTCAGTGTCCTAGTTCAGTTTTGTTCATAAATTCATAAGTTCATATGCTATTGAACAGAATTAGGCAATTTGGCCCATTGAGTCTGCTCCACCATTTGATCATGGCTGATATATGCCTGACCTCATTTTCTTGTCTTCTCCCCAGAACCCTACAACCATTACCAATTAAAAATCTGTCTAACTCCTCCATAAATTTACTCACTGTCCCAGCATTCATCACACTTTGGGGTAGCAAATTCCACAAATTCACAACCCTTTGGGAGAAGTAGTTTCTCCTCAACTCTGTTTTACATTTACTATCCCTTACCCTAAGACTATAACCTCACATCCTAGAATGCCCCATATGAGGAAGCATCCACTTAATGTCTATTTTATCCATACCTTTTTTATCATCTTGAATACCTCAATTTGATCTCCCCTCATTCTTCCAAATTTCAGAGAGTATCAGCCTGAACTTTCAATCTCTCTTCATACATGAAACCCTTCATTTCTGGGATCAATCTACTGAACATCCTTTGAGCTGCTTCCAATGCCACTACAGGTGGGGAGAGGCCATTTTGGATTTGATGCTAAGCAATGAGCCAGGACAGGTGTCAGATCTCGCAGTGGGAGAACACTTTGGTGACAGTGATCACAACTGCCTCACATTTACCATAGCATTGGAGAGGGAAAGGAGCAGTTACCGAGGGAAGATATTTAATTGGGGAAAAGGAAATTATGATGCTATCAGACAGGGAGTACATACTGGGAGCAATTGTTCTACAGAAAATGCATAGCAGACATGTGGAGACTATTTAAGGAGCGGTTGTTGCGAGTGATGTGCAAATTTGTTCCTCTGAGATAGGTAAGAAGGGGTAAGATTAAGGAACCTTGGATAATGAAAACAGAGGAGATTCTCATCCAAAGGAGGAAGGCAGCTTACGTAAGGTGGAGGAAGCAAGGATCTAGCACAGCTTTAGAGGATTACAGGCTTGCTAGAAAGGAGCTCAGAAATGGACTGAGGAGAATCAGGAGGGGACACAAAAAGGCTTGGCAAGAACGATTAGGGAGAACCCAGAGGCATTTTACTCATACGTGAGGAATAAGAGAATGATCAGGGAGAAGGTAGGGCCAATCAGGGATAGTGGAGGGAACTTTTGCGCGGAGTCTGTGCAGATAGGGGAAGCTCTAAATGAGTTTTTTGCTTCAGTTTTCACCAAGGAAAGAGATCTTGTTGTGAATGAGAACTTTGAGGAGCTGGGATACAGTTCTGACCAGATCAAGATTGATGAAGTTGATGTGCGAGAAATTTTGGAAAACATTAAAATTGATCAGTCCCCAGGGCCAGACCAGATTAATCCTAGGCTGCTTCGGGAAGCAAGAAAGGAAGTTGCTAAGCCACTGACGAGGATATTTGCCTCCTCACTCTCCACGGGAGTCGTACCAGAGGATTGGAAGGAGGCAAATGTTGTTCCTCTTTTCAAGAAGGGTAATAGGGAAATCCCTGGCAATTATAGACCAGTCAGTCTTACGTGTGTGGTCAGCAAAGGTTTGGAGGGATAGGATTTATGACTATTTGGCAAAGCACAGTGTGATTAAAGGCAGTCAACGTGGCTTCATGACGAGCAGGTCATGCCTCACAAGGCTTATTGAGTTCTTTGAGGAGGTGACAAGACAGGTCAACGCATGTTGAGCAGTGGATGTGGTGTACATGGACTTCAGCATGGCATTTGATAAGGTTCCCCATGGTAGGCTCATTCATAAAGTCAGGAAGTATGGGATACAGGGAGATTTGGCTACCTGGATTCAGAATTGGCTGGCTCACAGAAGGCAGAAAGTGGTTGTAGATGGAAAGTATTCTGCCTGGAGGTCAGTGTTGAGTCGGGTCCCACAGGGATCTGTTCTTGGGCTCTGCTCTTTGTAGTTTTTATAAATGACTTGGATGAAGAGGTTGAGGGTTGGGTTAGTAAATTTGCAGATGACACAAAGGTTGGTGGTGTCGTCGATAGTATCGAGGGCTACTGCAGGCTACAGCGCAACATAGACAGGATGCAGAGCTGTGCTGAGAAATGGCAGATGGAGTTCACCCTGGATAAATGCAAAGTGATGCATTTTGGAAGGTCGAACTCAAATGTTGAATATAGGATTACAGGCTCCCACTTGGCAGTGTGGAGGAACAGAGGGATCTGGGTGTGCAAGTACATAGATTCCTCAAGGTTGGCACCCAAGTGGATAGGATTGTTAAGAAAGCATATGGTGTTTTGGCTTTCATTAACAGGGGGATCGGGTTTAAGAGCCGCAAGGTTTTGCTACATCTCTACAAGTCTCTGGTGAGACCATACTTGGAATATTGTGTCCAGTTTTGGTTGCCCTACTATAGGAAAGATATAGACGCTTTGGAGAAGGTGCATAGAAGGTTTACCAGGATGCTGCCTGGACTGGAGAGCTTGCCTTATGAAGAAAGGTTGAATAAACTCAGACATTTCTCTCTGGAGAGAAGGAGGAAGAGAGGAGACCTGTTCAAGGTATACAAGATAATGAGTGGAATAGATAGTCAATAGCCAGAGACTTTCCCCAGGGCAGGACTGACTGGTAGGAGAAGTCATAATTGAAGATATTAGGAGGAAGGTATAAAGGAGACGTCAGAGGTAGGTTCTTTATGCGGAGAGCTGTGAATGCATGGAATGTATTGCCAGCTATGGTGGTGGAAGCAGAGTCATTAGGGACATTTAACTGAATGCTGGACATGCAGTGAGTTGAGGGGGGCATAGGTTGTTATTATTATTTACATTAGGATTAAACCTTGGCACAACATCATGGGCCAAAGGACCTGTTCTGTGCTGTAGTTTTCTATGTTCTATATTTCCCTAAATAAGGGACCAAAGCTGTGCACAATAATTCAGGTGTGGTCTCACCTGTGCTTAGTCTATGTAGCTAACAGTAATGTTTATCTACTCTTCAGTAACGCCTGAGGTCTTACAAAGGGCTCCCATGTAACTCAAACATAATGTAATGTAACTAACTATTGGGCTCCGTTTCCTCCCACAATCCAAAGATATGCAGATTAAGTGAATTGACCATGCTAAATTTGGGCAGCACGGGTTCGAACCTGGAGAGAAACTGTGTGTGCATGTATGTTTGTGAGAGAGACAGCATGTGTGTGAGAGACACAGCACGTGTGTGAGTGTGAGGGAGAATATTTGTGTGAGACAGTATGTGTGTGTGTGTGTGTGTATACGAGTGTGAGTGCGTGTGTGTGGATAGAGTGTGTGCATGAGGGAGGGTCTGTGTGAGTGTGTGTATGTGTATGTGCGCGTGTGTGTGAGTATGTCTAATGTGGTGGGGTCACTTGTAGCACAACATGAACCCAAGATCTCAGTTGAGGCCATCCTTGGTTTTTAACCTCTGCTCTGTGACTCTGCACTGTTGTGTATCCTGAGGTCCGCCTTGTAGGATTAGATTAGATTACTTACAGTGTGGAAACAGGCCCTTCGACCCAACAAGCCCACACCGACCCGCCGAAGCGCAACCCACCCATACTCCTACATTTACCCCTTACCTAACACTACGGGCAATTTAGAACATCTTTGGACTATGGGAGGAAACCGGAGCACCTGGAGGAAACCCACGCAGACACGGGGAGAATGTGCAAACTCCACACAGTCAGTCGCCTGAGTCGGGAATTGAACCCGGGTCTCAGGCGCTGTGAGGCAGCAGTGCTAACCACTGTGCCACCATGCCGCGCAGGATGTAGGATGTTTACCTGAAGATCTGAGGCTGAAAGTCCTTGACCGCTGAAGTGTTTCCCACTGGGAGGGAGCATCCCTGTCTGGATACACGTTCGGTCCTCATGAAGATGACCTCAACTCAGATCTTGGAATCATGTCACACTACAGATGACCCCACCAGAACATATACTCTCACATACACATTCACACACATGCACACATATACACACACTCTCTCACACAAACACACTCATGCACTCAGATAGACCCTCTCTTATACACACACTCACTCACACGCACACACATAAATCTATTCACACACACTGTCTCTCCAGCACTCACACACACACACGCACACCCACATTCTCTCTCACACATGCACACACACACACAAACATAAATCTATGGGGTGAATTTGCATTTACAGCTTTGTATTTGCAGATACATTCTATTTTGTTCAAAAACCACACAATTTGTAGACATTCAGTAAATGTGACATTTATAAATTCCTACTTTGGAAATAAAACCAGTCTGACTCCAGGTTAAGACAAGGCCTTGCACCTAAAATGCATTGTCTGACCTGAGATGTCACGTCTTCTATACTGATAAGTTATCTTAGGTCAGTGACTTGAAAGAAATTCTGGGATTTACATATCAATCAATCAAAACCCACATCTCTATTCTAACTGGTTAAAGATTTAACCGCTATCATAGGTTTGTTCAATACATTTGCATCAGTTGTATGACCCTTATAAATTCTGTGTCTGAAGTTTCCTTTCTCACTAGTACCTGAAGAAGGAGCAAGGCTCTGAAAGCATGTGTTTTCAAATAAATCTATTGGGAGACTGTACAGAGCTTTGGTTAGGCCACTTTTGGAATATTGTGTGCAATTCTGGTCTCCTTCCTATCGGAAGGTTATTGTGAAACTTGAAAGGGTTCAGAAAAGATTTACAATGATATTGCCAGAGTTGGAGGACTTGAGCTATAGGGAGATGTTGAATAGGCTGGGGCTGTTTTCCCTGGAGCATCAGAGACTGCAGAGTGACCTTTTAGAGGTGTATATAACCATGAGGGGCATGAATAGGGTAAATAAACAAAGTCTTTTCCCTGGGGTGGGAGCGTTCAGAACTAGAGGGTATAGGATTAGGATGAAAGGGGAAAAAGTTAATCAGGACCACAAGGACAACTTTTTCATGCAGTGGGTGGTGCGTACATGGAATGATCTACCAGAGAAAGTGGTGGAGGCTGGGACAATTATGTTTAAAAGACATCTGGATGGGCATATGAATAGGAAGGCTTTGGAAGGAAAAGGGCCAAATCCTGGCAAATGGGGCGAGATTAGGTTAGGATATCTTGTCAGCATGGAAGAGTTGGACTGAGGGGTATGTTTCCATGCTGTACATCTCTATGATTTTATGACTCTATGACTATAACCCTGGTATTGTTTTTTTTACCTCAGGAGTGCAGCTGATGGTAATATAGGAAAGCAGCAAATTCCATTCCATTCTTGAGGTAAAAAAAACTTGATGTGAAAAACCAATTCAGCAAGTAGGTCAGGCAAAATGTACTAAAAGTACTGTGGAACAAAGAAATCTCACAAGCACAGACAGTGCCTAGTCATTAAAAGTGAATACTTTACCTATCACACAGTGGATCTTTTTCACAAAGTGTGTAGAAAAGTATAAAATCCAATAGCCACACACAATCTACAACAGAGAATTATATCAGTGGTCATCTCATAAATTTTCAGCTAGACATTTGGGCAATTGTCACTCTATTATCAAACTGTGGTCCATGGTTAAGAAAGTGCTGAATCCAGCTGACAAAAAATATTCTATATGTTCCAGGAAGCTTAGTATGTAAAATTCAAATCGTGCTAAAAGCAATTTACGTGATGCCAAGTGATGGGAACATGACACATATTTTAAAATCAATAACCTTGGGTAAGCAGGCATTTCTTGACCACAGTTGCCTTCAAATGGCAGAAGGAAGTAAAGTCAAGCAATAATGAATCAAGGAATAACCAGTCAATGAGCAGCAAGTTGAGGGTCAACCGGTCAAAGGACAGCTGTCAAAAGATTTCATAGGGATCCTTGAGTTCTGGTGCAATCTAAACTAAAACAGAATCAGGTCAGTTATGTTGGTTTAAGAAACTTATTTCATGCTGTCAATGAGCTTGAAGCGTGCAACTTTATTGAAATTCCATAAATGCTGTCCACTGCTATCAATGTTAATAAGCAATCAACCTGCAAATGTTAGCAAGGTTTGAAAGGAAAAACAAGCGACAAGACAGTCAATGACCAGCTTATCCACTTGAGACAATTGGTCAATGCACAAATGATGTATTTTCAAGTTGATGAACAGATAGCTATGATAGATTGAAGCCCAGCGTGAAATACTGATGTCACCTGGAAGTGACAGGTTCAAGCAGAATATCTAACTTTCTTCTCAAGAAGAATCCTCAGTAACTGTGGCTGTGATCATCTCAAGCCAGGCCTATCGTATCAATCTAACCTGTAACCAGTTACTAAACATGCCACAAATAACCAGTTCTGAAGAAGGGTCACTGGATCTGAAACATTGACTTTCTCTTCACAGACCCGCTGAGTTTCTCCAGCAATTTCTGTTTTTGTATGCAATATATTGTACATTGTTAACCACAAGAGACTCTTCTTGTTAAAGCAGAAATTTGTTTTCTCTAACACACTAGATCATGCAGGCCTTTAGTTTCCTACATTTAAAGAGAATGGTGACAACAGCCTTCATAAAGAGCAACACCTCAATCAACAGAGTGAGCTGACAAGCCAATGAAATAGGCCAGTCCATTTTACCTTTGTCAATTCTCAAAGAACTACATTTAGTCACATTCCCTCCCTGCCTGCTATAGCTCCCTAAAGTGTTCTTTTCCCTTTTAAAGATTATATCAATTCCCTCTTGAAAATTGCTGTTTAATTTGCAGTTTAATGTCTTAACAACCTGCAGAGAATTAAAAAAGTCCTTGTTTCCCCAACACTCTTTTTCAATTTGTTTAACTTACAAATTAATGAACAACAGAGCAAGACAGTTGTCAACTGTTCATGTGGTTACTTACTACGTTCTTTGCATAAATCAGTTGTGTACAGTTCCATTTCTTAGAAACAGGAAACACGAAGCACTTTTTCAGAAGTGAATTGATGAAGATATATGGAAATTTCTAGTGCATTAAACACAAGGAAGTTGGAAGAAGGGGAAAGTCCATCAGACCTTCAAAGGACAAGGTGCCAGAATTGAAATTTCCGAGAATTTATAAGCCATGCCATAATTAAACTTTGAGTGAAGTTGACAAGGATGGAGAAACACTGAATGAACATAGGCCAGAGAAACTAACAACTCACATAGACTTTGAAAAGCAATGAAATCAATTTTAATTCAGCAAAATTTATTTACTGAGTTAATTAGAATTACAAAGGTACAGTCAGAGAGTCATACTGGACTAAAACAGAATCTCCGGTCCCACCAGTCCAGTCCACGCTGACCATATCCCAAACTCAACTAGGCCCGCATCCCTCCAAACATTTAATTTTCATGTCCTTATCTAAATGTCTTTTAATGAGGCTAAATGAGGTACATTTCTGATGAAGGGCTTTTGCACGAAACGTCAATTTTCCTGTTCCTCGGTTGCTGCCTGACCTGCTGTGCTTTTCTAGCACCACTCTAATCTTGACTCTCAGCCTATCCAGCCTATCCTTATACCTCAAACATACCATTTCCCATCAACATCCTGGTAAATTTTTTCTGAACACTCTCTAGCTTAGTCGTATCCAAGGAGACCACAACTGGACATATTACTTCAGAAGAGGCCTCTCTAATGTGCAATCTCAACATAATGTCCCAACTCCTATTCTCAGAGGTCTGAGCAATGAAGTTAAGCATGCTAAACGCCTTCTTAATCGCCTGATTTGCATGTGATCCAAATTTCAAATAATTATGTACCTGAATCCCTAGGTCTCTCTCTTCTACAACACTGCCAAATGCCCTCTTTTTAATTGCATGTCTTCTCTTTGTTTGCTTTATCAAAATGCAATAACTCACATTTACCCAAATTAAACACAATTTGCCACTCTTCAGCCCATTGACCCAATTGATTAAAATCTTTTTGTAATCATCGATAAACTTCTTCACTGTCCATGTGAAGAAGTGCTGATGTCACCTGAAAGTGACAAGTTCCAGGAACCAATTTTAATTCACCGAGTTCATGTTCGTTATGTGATTAGAATTACAAAGGAGGATTGTTGGTGTTACAACTTGCTGAATCATGTCCCACTACTCCCAGAGTTGTCATAAAAGTTAAAAATTTTATGAAGTACACAAAGTGCACTTTCAGACCCAGACTGAGAGAAAGCATGAACTATTATTTATCACATTCTGAATTAGTGGTGCTGGAAGAGCACAGCAGTTCAGGCAGCATCTGAGGAGCAGGAGAGTTGACTCTCCCACTGAAAATGATGACTCTCCTGCTCCTCGGATGCTGCCTGACTGGTTGTGCTTTTCCAGCACCACACTAATTAAACAACCTGCAACGTTATGGCCTGGTTAATTCAGCAATCGACCATTACCATGACGCTAAGGGTTCAGCCCTGTTTCAATGGACGGTGCAGGAAGAAGCAACACCAGGCATACCTAACAATGAGGTGTCAAACTGGTGAAGCTACCAAACTAGATTACTCACATTCCAACAGCATAAGCAGCAAGTGATAGACAGAGCTAGGTGAGCCCACAATGTGTGTATCAGATCTGAGCTCTGCAGTCCTGTCACATTTAGTCATGAATGCTGGTGGATAAAACCACTCACTGGAAGCAAAGGTTCCACAACAATCCCTATTCTCAATGATGGAGGAACCCAACATGTCTGAGCAAAAGGTAAGGCTGAAGCACTCACAGCAATCTTCAGCCAGAACTGTTGAGTGGATGATCCATCATGGCCTCCTCCAGTGGTCCCCAGCATACAGATACCAGTCTTCAGGCATTTCAATTCACTCCCCATGATATCAAGAAATGGTTGCAGTCACTGGATACTGAAAAGGCTACAGGCCCTGACAATATTCCAGAAATAGTGCTGAAGACTTACTTACACTCCAAAACTTGCTGCTCCCTTAGCCAGGCTCTTCCAGTACAGTTACAACACTGCTATCTACCCGACAATGTGGGAAATTTCCCTGGTATGTCCTGTGCTCAAAATTCCAAACAAATCCAACCCGCCCAGTTAGTATCATCGGTCTACTCTCAATCATCAGGAAAATGACCCCCAGTTTGGGTTCTGCCAGGGCCACTCAGCTCCTGACCTTATTATGGCCTTGTTTCAAACATAGAAAAAAGAGCTGAATTCCAGAGATGAGGTGAGGGTGACAGCCCTTGACATTGACATTCAATCAAGTGTGGCATCAAGGAACCCAACCAAAACTGGAATCAATGTGTATTAGGTGTAAAGTTTCCAATGGTTAGCATCACACTTGGCATGTATGAAGGTGGTCCTGGTTATTGGAGGTCAGTCATTTTAGCCTTTATGGTCAGTTTTTACATTTCCTACAATTTTACTCTCAAACTCAATTTTCTCTTCTTGATCAATTTTTTTGTCCTCTCTTATTGAATTCTAAAATGTTCCCAATCCTCAGGCATGCTGTTATTTTCTGACAATTTTACATATCTCCATTTTTTGACCTAATACTATTCCTCATTTCCCTTGTAAGCAATGGTTGAAACCACCTTTCCTCTTTTAGTTTTGCTCAAATGGAAGGAACAATTGCTGTAATTCATGCATCCGTTCTGTAAACTTGAACAATTGCCTATCCATTATGAACCCCATTAGTAAGTTTCCCCAATCTATACTTGTACATTCATACTTCAGACGCTCATAATTCCCTTTGTTTCAATTCAGGACCGTACTTTCAGATTTGATTGCTTCACTGTCAATATTAATAAAGAATTCCATCCTATTATGGTCACTCTTCCCCAAGTGACACCTCACAAGAAAAAAAATTGTTAATTGATCCTTTCATAGTCTAAAATTACCCAGTCTAGAATAATCTTTTTTCTGGGTGGCTGTTCAACACATTGGCCTACAAAATCATCATGTTCACACTTCAGGAAATTATTGTCTGCAAGACCAACCGTTAGTTTGGTTGTCCAATCTGTAATAAATTAGAGTCATTCATGATTACAGTCTACCCTATTGAAAACATCTTTGATTCCTTGTTTAATACCTTTCCCTACATCCCCACTACTGTTTGGCAGCCTATAGACAGCCACCAACAACTTTTTTGTCCCATTGTTGTAGCTTATCTTCACCATAGAGATCCCACCTCATGGTTCTCTGACTCAATATCCTTGCTATTACTTTGATTTCCTGTTTGTTTTCTTCATTATTTATAAATATCAGAATTTCAGAATTTTATAAGGTTTTAAAAGGTGCTTTCTTGATTCATGTCATATTTGTTTTAGGCTATACTTTCTAACTCATTCACAGAACTCCAGAGATTGAGTGTGTGTTTCCAACTCATGCTGGTTGTGCCCCAACCAGAAACATTGAAAACCAACATCAGACTCTTTGGAAATGTGTCAAATTAATCATCAAAGTAACATTAACTTTGCTTTATTTTGGCAATGGAACTTGGGCGTCGCTGATAAGGTCGGCATTTTTTCCCATCTCCAATTGCTTTGGACAAGGTGATGGTGATCCACTTTCTTGAGCTACTGAAGGGACACCCCCAGTCTTATTCTGAAGAGAGTTCTGGGATTTTGACTCAGAGACAATGAAGGAAGTGCAGTTTCTTTTCAAGTTAGGATAATGAATGGCTTAGAAGGGAACTTGCAGTTGGTGGTGTTCCCTTGTAACTGATAGCTTCTAAATGCTGGGGTCTGTGGGTTTGGATGATGCTGATGAAAGAGTCTTGGTGAGTCACTGCACCTTGTAGAAAGTGGATAGGCACGTGGGAAATTTATCACTGCAGAATTCATAGCCTCTGGTCTGCTCTTGTAGCTGCAGTATTTGTATGGTTGGTCCAATTCAGTGTTTCGTCAGATATGATCTCCAGGTTGTTAATTGTGGGGATGCAGCGAGGGTAATCCTTTATATGTCTAGGATGATCTTAATTTGTTTTTCTTGCTGGACAGGTCATTGCCTGGTACAGGTGTGGTGTGAGTGTTATTTGCTCTTTGTTACCTGAAATCTGGATATTGTCCAGGTCTTGTTGTATTTGCATCAGGACTGCTTCAGTACCTGAGGCGTCACCAATGGTGCTGAACATTGTGCAATCATCAGTGAACATTCTCATTTTTCTGACCTGATGATGGGGGTAAGATCATCAATGAAGCAACTGAAGATGCTTGGGTCTCGGACAGTACCCTGAGGAACTCCTGCACCAGCTTCATCCTATGTGCCAGATATGAAATCAACTACTGGAGAGTTTTCCCTTGATTCACATCAACTACAGTTTTGTTAGAGTTCCTTGATGCCATTCTCAGTCAGATGTACCCTTGATGTCAAGGGTTGTTGCGTTCACCTCATCTTTGGAATACAGCTCTTCATTCCATGTTTTGACCAAGGCTGTAATGAGGTCAGGAGCTGAATGGCACTGTCTAAATCCAAACTGGGCATCATTGAGCAGGTTATTGCTGAGCAAGTGCTGTTTGATAGCACCCTGAACAATTTTCCTCACTGTTGAATAGATGCTAGTGTTGTAGCTGTATTGGAACAATGTGTCCAGGGGAGCCACAAGTTCTGGAGTGCACACCTTCCATGCTATTTTCAGAATGTTCCTAGGACCCATAGACTTTGAATTATGCAGAGCCTCCAACTGATTCTCAATATCATACAGAATCAATCAGTTGAATTAAGACTATCATGCTTGTGACCTCTAGAGACTGAAATGGATCATCCACTCTGGCTAAAGATTATTGCAAATGCTTCAACCTTACCTTTTGCATTGATGTGCTAGGCTTTCCTGAAATTGAGGATGAGTATTTGTGAAGCCTACTCCTCTGGTGATTTGTTTAATTGCACACATCATATACAATTGGGAGTTGCAGGAATGCAGTGCTTAAATCCAACCTATTAGTTGTGGAATAGCTTACCTATGTCTATTGCTTGTTGCTTGTACTTTTGATATGCAGCTGTTTTGCAGCTTGACCAAGTTGACACCTCATTTTCAGGGCAGCCTGTTGTTGTTCCTGACATGCCCTCCTGCACTCTTCATTGAACCAGGGCTGATTCCCTGATTTGATGATAATGGTAGAGTGAGGTATATGCTGATTGTTGCAGGTTGCAGATTCTGTTGCTTTTCATGTTCCACAACACCTTATAGATGCTCAGTCTTGAGTTGTGGATTTGTTTAAAGTCTATTGCATTAAACTCTATGATAGTGCCACACAACACAATGGAGCGACTATGCAGTGGTTACTTCTGATGACCTTGTCATGGACAGATACATCTGCAGCAGGCAGAACCATGAGGATAAGGTCAAACATGTTTTTCTCTTTTACTGATTCTCTCAGCACCTGCCACCAGCCCTGTCCATTATGTCCTGTAGAACTCAATCAGTTTGATCAGCGACATTGCCAGGCAAAATTATAGAAGTGAAATATGATTTTTGAAATAGTAATTTATTTAAAGAACATGGATAATCAGGCTGCTATTCTTGTGCCCTCTGGTGAATTTTGCATTATAGTTTGCCTTGAATTCATTGTCAGAAAAAAATCAGTCTTCCACACCAGAACATTAATAATACAACTTTAAGCCTCATTCTTTAGATGCGGCATTCATATAAAATATGTCCCAGATTTTCCAATGACTAGACATTATGCTAGTGTACGTGGGGTTGTGCATGGGAGCTCTGTAGAATACCCCCACACTTGAAAGAATTGTCTGGGAAAATGAAGTCATATTGGATAAGTCCTCCGTGCTTGGATCCTTCCAAAAGTGAGCTGAAAATGTGTTGCTGGTTAAAGGACAGCAGGTTAGGCAGCATCCAAGGAATAGGAAATTCGACGTTTCGGGCATAAGCCCTTCATCAGGGCTATTTTCTATTTCGAATTTCCTAGTCGAATTTCCTATTCCTTGGATGCTGCCTAACCTGCTGTGCTTTAACCAGCAACACATTTTCAGCTGTGATCTCCAGCATCTGCAGACCTCATTTTTTATCCTTCCAAAAGTCTCAATTTACATTAGTGACTTTGGTGGGATCTGATGAAATTAAATAAAATAGTTACTCAGAAAAAAAATACTATAAAAGGCCTCATGCACCTCCAATGACACTTCCCCAGACAGCTAACATCCCCAGCCCAAGCCACCTTCTGCTCCCACTCCCCCATGACCACCACACCTAACCTGGCCTGAAATGGCACCCACTGTGACGCCACCCCAGTCATCACCACTGGACCAATCCTTGCTGAGGGATCCAAACCCAATGGACTGGCCAGGACCCCGTACACCCACAAGGCCATTAGTGACGAGATTCCTGACTTTTGACACAATGCTGAAGGGATAGTGGTATATTTCTTTGTCAGGATGGTGAGTGACCTGGAGATGGTGATGTTCCCATGTATTTGCTGCTGTCATGGTAAGGTCTAGGACAATACTCCGAGGAACTCCTGCAGAGATATCTTGGAGCTGAGATGACTGACCTTCAACAAACACAGCCATCATCTTATGTACTCATTAGGACTGCAATGAAGAAAGACGCCCCCATCCCCGAATTCCTATTAACTCTAGTATTGCTGGGGTGTCTTGATTAAATGTTGCCTTGGTGTCAAGACTAATTGCTCTAACCTCACCCCTGGAATTCAGTGCTTTTGTCCGTGTTTGAACAAAGTCTGTAATAAGGTCAGGAACCAAGTGGTCCTGCCAGACCTTAACATGAGCATCCGTAAGTGGATTATTCCTGTGAATGTTTTGCTTTGTCGCACTAAAGATGACGCCTTCCATGCTGAATTGAGAGCAGATTGATAGGCGGGTTTGCCCTGCTTTTTGTGTACAGACATATTTGAGAAATTTTCCATATTGTTGAGTAAATGCTGGTGTTGTAACTGTACTGAAACAGATTGGTTAAGGGTGCAACTAATTATGGACCATGTCCTTGGGCACTATTGCTGGAATGTTGTTAGGGCTGATAGCCTTTATGGTATTCAATGTCTTCAGCCTATTTCTTGATATCATGTGGAGTGAATGCACGTATTCAGTGTTATCTCTTGCTTGATGTGCGGAGCTCCCTATCATTTTAGGATAGAATATTTGTGAATCCTATACTCAGGTTAGTTGATTGATTGTCCATCACTGTTAATGACTGGATATGGCAGAACTGTAGACTAGATATGATCTATTGGCTTGGGGAATGCTTACACCTATCTATATCATTATATTTTAGCTGTTTGCCATGCATGTTGTCCTGTGTTATCAGTTCAATAGGTTGACAGCTTATTATTTCATATCCCAGGTGTAGCCCCTAGCGTGACCTCCAGTATTCTACATTGACACTTCTTATTTGGCAGCTACCGAGAGGAGATAAGTGTGTAAGGAAGCAGGATGATGGTTGTGGGAGTGGTAGCAATGGAACTGGGTGGCAGATAAGTGGGTGAGGGTTCAGGGTTGATATTGTTGGATTTGGTGGAACTTGGGAGGCTGTTGGAGCAAGGCTCATATTAAGTCAGGGAGAGTCAGAGGCTTGAAGAAGTTGGAGTTGTGGTGCTGGGAATGAGTACAAGGGGTTTGGCTTGTTGAATTGGTGGGTGTTCAGACATCGGGTCCGGGGTAGAAAGATATGGATCCATGGGAGATGAGGGGAGTCAGGGTCAGATCCGGAGTAAAAGGTTAGGGTAGTAGTTGGCAGTGGTCTGAGCTGAGTTGGGAGTGGTGGCACTCAGTTTTATAATCAACAGGTTTTAATTCCTTTAACTGTTCCTAGCCAACTTGTCCAGTTAAGTAAAGTGGAACTTTCTGAATTCTCCAACTCTAATTCAAAACTAGGTCTTTTTGAGAGAGCTCTGGATGGTAGGTCATTGATGATTAGAAGTTTGAATTTTCCTGTAATTCCACAGAGTCAGCAGCTGTGTTAGGACTCTAGCCAATACTGTTCCAAGGACCATTGACCAAATGGGAAATTAACTTACAACAACCGGTTTGTACCCTGTCCTGAGCCATTATGTTGATACCTACTTTGGTACATGTGTTTAAAATGTTTGATGAAGCAACTGGTATAACTAGGTGAACAAATGTTTTCCAACCTTTCTCCCACATGCTACTGGTATTGCATTGAGATCATATCAAAAAGGCTACATAATTGCAAGCCCCAGTTTTTTTTTAGTTTTAATTAGACATACAAAAATTATCAAGAGATAAGTGAGCATGCTGAGAACAATAAAGTCTGCTGTAAAGTGTACAAATAATTATACATCATTGTTTACCTTGACTGCACCTTGTTTTCAGAGAATCAATCAGCACAGACGAGGGTCTTCAGTCCATCAAGTCTGTACTGCCAAGAATATACTTCTACTTACACAAGTCCCACTTTTCAGCACAAGGCTCATAGCTGCAAATGTTATGGCACTTGAACTAATAACTTATTTTCTTCAGTTTTGAAACATTAAACACAGAAACTGACTTTCTTCACTTTAATTGAGGTTGTTTTGATCCTTTTTTTACTGATTTTCTTCGGTATTTTTATAATAGCTTCACAGCATTGAAATAAGTACGTTTTTAAAATACTATCTTTAATGATCCTAGTACTGCTACACGTCTGCCCCCTGGTGGATTCTGTATCGTAATAAATTTGCACTAAACCTCAGCTCGAAAAGTAAGGGCAATTCTCTCACTAGACAGTCATATGGCTGGTAGTGGCTTTAGCCTAAGGGTTGCCATGCCTCAGGTGAGAGATTGAGAAGGAGCATCTTTCACATAAACCTCAGTCAATGCAGGAACTGAATCTGCACTATTGATGTCAACCTACATTGCAAGCCAGCTATCCAGCCAACTGAGCCAAGCCAACACATGACTGATTCATCTGAGTCTTGTCCTAAGGTCACTTGCTTTGGATTGTAGCCATGGGCAACATTATCCCTGCATCCTGTTTGTCCAGCCATGTCAGAATTGTATGTTAAAATGATAACTGCTTTCATTCTGCTAGACCCTAGTGAATGCAACCTTATCAATGCAAAATCTCCTCATACAACAAGTATGCTATCCCCAGAATAAGTCTGGTAAATCTTTGCTGAGTTCCCTCTATGGCAAGTATATCCATTCTGAAGTGGGGCACTGTAAAACCGCAGCATGATATCCTTGTTCCTGTATTCATATCCATTTGGAATGAATGCCAACATACCACATACCTTGATTCCTGATGAAGGGCTTTTGCCCGAAACGTCAATTTTCCTGCTCCTCGGATGCTGCCTGACCTGCTGTGCTTTTCCAGCACCACTCTGATCTAAACTCTGGTTTCCAGCATCTGCAGTCCTCACGTTTGCCTACCATAAAACTTCCTAGCCCACTTGCTGCACATGCATGCTTACATTTAGTAATCGGTGTTCAACACACCAGGTCCCTTCAAACATTAATGTTTCCTAATCTATAACCACTTAAATAACCTGCCTTTTGTTTTTCCTCTAGAAGTGGATACCTTAATACTTATTCACATTATACTACATCAACCATACATTTGCTGACTCATTCAACTTGCCCAAAATACCTTGAAGCCCCTTTACTTCTTCCCTGCCACTGACAATTCTTCCAAGTTTTGTGTTGTCAGTTAACTAGGAAATATTACATTTGATTTCCTCATCCAATTCATTGACATATATTATGAATAAACCAAAAACTGATCATTCTGGTATTCCAGTAGCCACTACCTTCCATTCTGAAAAATACCCATTCCTAGTCTCCATTTCCTATCTGCAAAGCAATTTTTAATCCATGTTTTCATATTATATCCAAATCCACATGTTTTAATATTTCTTACTAACCTCTTATGTAGGACTTTAACAAAAGGTTTCTGAAAATCCAAATGCACCACATCAACTGGTTCTCCCTTGCCTATTCTATCAGTTACATCCTCAAAAATCTTAGTAGGATTGTCAAACATGATTTACCTTTTGTAAATCCATGTTGACTATGTTTACTCCTATTGATATTTTCTGACTTCCTGATATTGCATCCTTTAGAATTGACTCTAGCATTTTACCTATTACAGGTGTTAGACTACCTCTTGGGGTTTCTGAGGAAGGGTCACTCAATCCAAAACGTTAACTCTGATTTCTCTCCACAGATGCTACTGAACCTGCTAACCTTTTCCAGCATTTCTTTTGTTTCTGATTGACAACAACAACAGTTCTTTCAGTTTTTATTTGGTCTGTAATTTCATTCCCCTTCGAATCTGCTGGGCTTAAGAAATGGCTGAAGGAACTATATGCTGCAAAGACTACCGGCTCTGACAAACTGCTTGAAGGGGTGGTTAAGTCAGAAACTCATGTAACATATATGATTTTATGATAGTCATTTGCATTGTCACAGCTTCCATGGCTATGGGCCAAGAGCTGGAAAATTGATTTTCTACAGTCAAACTTGTTGACCAAAAGGATACAATGAGCCGAATGACTTCCTCCTGTGCTGTAAATGTCAATTAATCTATGGGTAAAAAATGAGGTCTGCAGATGCTGGAGATCACAGTTGAAAATGCGTTGCTGGTTAAAGCACAGCAGGTCAGGCAGCATCCAAGGAATAGGAAATTCGACGTTTCGGGCATAAGCCCTTCATCAGGAATGAGGAGAGGGTGGCAGGCAGGTTAAGATAAAAGGTAGGGAGGAGAGACTTGGGGGAGGGGTGACTCACTGAAATCCTTGTAGAGGGAGGAAGAGAGCTTCTTCAAGGAAGGCATCCTTGTAAGAAGATTCGCAGAAGGTTAAAATCTTCTATGAGCAACTTACCCAGGTTCCTCTGGAAACAGCAAATCTTGTCTCCACTGAAAATGCTGCAGAAAACCATAAGAGTAGAGCCAGCTTCCAAGATCTCGCTTTTGGCTGAAATACAGTATGAACTCGCTAAGGTCAAATTTCAGGATTTCTAAATGACTTTTGTCTGAACGCAAATCTGGTTTTAAGATCTTATGGATTCAATGGCTGTCAGCATCTCAATTTTGTCAGTAAATTCTCTTCCGATCTTTATCCTTGTTGGAACTCTTGGCCCACTGTGGTGTCCTTTTTTGCCTTTTCATTTTTTTTCAAATCCCATATCCTCTCTGCTAAACTGTATGGTCTTGTCAGTCATGTGAATGTATATATTCAGATTTAAGGGAATACAGTTTAATTGTGTACGTTTTCTTATTTGTTAGCCATTTTTTCCATTTGTTAAAGGAATAGGTTTGCTTATAATAAACAAGTTGCTTCTATGTTAGTCACTGAACCTGTTGGATATCTTTTTGTGCTGAACAGTAATACAAAAGAAAGACCAAGTGAGCATTTCAGAGTTTAAATAAAACATTCCAACTTTTTGTACAGCTGCTGGAGTAGAATCAGAGTCCCTACAGTGAGGAAAGAGGCCATTCGGCCCACCGACCCTCGGAAGAGCATCCCACCCAATCCCAGCCTCCCAACCTATCCCTGCATTTACAATGACTAACACAGCTAATGTGCATTTCCCTGGATACTACGGGACAACTTAGCATAACCAATCCACCTAAACTGCATATCTTTGGAGTAGTAGTGCTTGATTGCAGCACCCTTCTCCCATTAGAGTCATAACACACTTATCAAACGTACAAGAAAGGTTTGAACTTTCACTGTGTATTCTCACACGCCCATTGCTTAAAGAGGGTCCTGGTCTTTGTTCCGGTTCACTAATGTCCTTTATGGAATTAAACTGCCATCCTTACCTGGCCTGGCCTAAATGTGACCCCAGAGTCACAGCAATGTGGTCGACTCTTAACCATCCTCTGGGCAATTACAGATAGGCAATAAATGCTGCCTAGCCAGTAATGCCCTCATCATGTGAATGTATAAAGAAAATAAAAGGCAATAATAAATATCACAATTTGTCTCTTGCCTTTAGTTAAAACTTTGAGAATATTACAGGAGATGACAAATATTCAGAGAGAAAGGTTGAGTTTTTCATATAGAGCCCTGAAGGTGATACTTAGAGCAGAGTTCTACATCAAATAGACAACTTCCTAAGAAGGGAGTTGCAGGACAAATGGTAATGAAGAAGATCAAGCATAAAGTCTGAGGGCAGTGAATTGTTCTTGAAGTTACCTCCTGAAGAAATGGTTGTGAATTTAGCTCTTTTCAGTGCTACAGTGGTCTATGGCCAGAACTGCATACCTTAACCAGTTGCAACTTCACATGGACCACCTCATCAGAAAGGTTTTTGTACACTATAATAACCCAACCCATCTGATAGATAGTCTGTATAGTCATAAAATTAGTCATCCACACCAAATGATAAGATCAAGATGGAGGATGTGAAAAATTGTGGCAAGAGAGGAAGGTGAGTGGCATTTTAGATAAGGGATACCATTACAACTTTACTTAGTGAGGATATTCCTGGGAATATGTCCAGTGAAGCTTTTTGGGAAGAACTGAGAAATAAGAAAGGGATGATCACCTTATTGGGATAGTAATATAGACCCCTCCCCAAATAGTCAGTGAGAAACTGAAAAACAAATTGGTAAGAATAATAGAGTGGTTATTGTAAGGAATTTTAACTTTACAAACATAGACTGGGACTGCCACAGTGTGTGAAGAGTTTAGATGGAGAAGAATTTGTTAAATACTTACAAGAGAATTTTCTGATTCAGTATATGGATGTACCTACTCGAGAAAGTGCAAAACTTGACCTACTCGTGGGGCATAAGGCAGGGCAGGTGACTGAGGTGTTCATGGGGAAGCAATTTGGGACCAACAACCATAATTCTATTAGTTTTAAAATAGTGATGGAAAATGATAGACCAGATCTAAAAGTTAAAGTTCTAAATATGAGGAAGGCCAATTTTTATAGTATTAGGCAAGGATTTTCAAAAGCAGATTGAGGCGGATGTTTGCAAGTAAAGGGATGGCTGGAAAATGGGAAGCTTTCAAAAATGAGAGAATGAGAGTCCACAGACAATATATTCCTGTTAGAGTGAAAGACAAGGCTGGTGGGTGTAGGGAATGCTGAATGACTACAAAAGTTGAGGTTTTGGTTAAGAAAAAGAAGGAAGCATATGTTTGCTATGGACAGCAGAGATCAAGTGAATCCTTAAAAGAGTATAAAGGCAGTAGGAGTCTATTTAAGAGGGAGATCAAGAGGGCAAAATGGGGATATGAGATAGCTTTGGCAAATAGGGTTAAGGACAATCTAAAGGGATTTTATAAATTCATGGGGGACAAAAGGATAACTGGGGAGAGAATAGGGCCCCTCAAAGATCAGCAAGGCAGTCTATGTGTGAAATCACAGGAGGTGCAGGAGATACTAAATAAATATTTTGCATCAATGTTTACTGTGGAGAAGGACATGGAAAATATAAAATGTGAGGAAATAGATGGTGACATCTTTAAAAATGTCCATATTACAGAGGAGCAGGTACTGGGTGTCTTAAAATGCACAAAGGTGGATAATTGCCCAGGACCTCATCAGGTGCACCCTAGAACTCTGTGGGAAGCTAGGGATGTGATTGCTGGGCCTCTTGCTGAGATATTTTATCATAGATAGCCACAGGTGAGGTGCCGGAAGACAAGAGGTTGACAAACGTGGTAACACTATTTAAGAAAGGTGGTAAAGAAAAGCCAGGGTACTGTAGACCGGTGAGACTGACATCGATGGTGAGCAAGTTGTTGGAGGGATTCCTCAGGGATAGGATTTACATGTATTTGGAAAGGAAAGGATTAATTTGGGATAGTCAACCTCACTTTGTGCATGGGAATGTGATCTATATGGACTTCAGTAAGGCATTTGACAATGTTCCTCATGGTAGACTGGTTAGCAAGGTTAGTTCACATGGAATATAGGGAGAACTAGCCATTTGGATATAGAACCGGCTCAAAGGTAGAAGACAGAGGGTAGTGGTGGAGACTTGATTTTCAGACTGGAGGCCTGTGACCAGTGGAGTGCCAAAAGGATCGGTGCTGGTTCCATTGCTTTTTGTCATTTTTATAAAAGATTTGGATGTGAACATAGAATGTATAGTTAGTACGTTTGCAGATGATACTGAAATTGGAGGTATAATAGACAGCGAAGAAGGTTACCTCAGAGTACAATGGGAAGACAAATCAGGGCAGGACTTATACACTTAATGGTAAGGTCCTGGGGCATGTTGCTGAACAAAGATACCCCGGAGTGCAGGTTCATAGCTCCTTGAAAGTGGAGTCACAGGTAGATATGATAGCGAAGAAAGCGTTTTTATAATTTTCTTTATTGATCAGTGCACTGAGCGTAGGAATCGTGAGGTCATGTTGCAGTTGTACAGGACATTGGTTAGGCCACTTTTGGAATATTGCGTGCAGTTCAGGTCTCCTTCCTATCGGAAGGATGTTGTGAAACTTGAAAGGTGTCAGAAAAGATTTACAAGGATGCTTGGAGGGCTTGAGCTACAGGGAGAAGCTGAATAGGTTGGGGCTGTTTTCCCTGGAGCGTCAGAAGCTGAGGGGTGACCTTACAAAGTTTTATAAAATCATAGATAGGGTGAATAGATAAGGCCATTTTCCTGGGGTGGGGGACTAGAGGTCATAGGTTTATGATGAGATGGGAATGATTTGAATGGGACCTAAGAGGCAATGTTTTACGCAGAAGGTGGTGTGTGTATAGAATGAGGTGCCAGAGGATGTGGTAGAGGCTGGTACAATTACAATATTTAAGGGGCATCTGGATAGGTATATGAACAGGAAGGGTTTAGAGGGATAGGGATGTAGTGCTGGTAAATGGGATTAGATTAAATTAGGATAACTGGGTAGCATGAACAAGCTGGACTGAAGGGTCAGTTTCCATTTGGTACATCTCTATGACTCTATGTTTGTTCAAGTTGATAATTAGGAAGACAGAGATTTGGATATCATATCGCCTTTATATTTCCTTCATGGAGGGCCCTTGTGGCACAGTGGTAGTTATACATCCCTCTAGGCTAAGGAGACCTGGGTTCAAGTCCCACCTGTTTCAGAAGTGTGTAACAACATCTCCAGACACATCAATTTGAAAATGGATACAGTGCCTTTATTATTAATGCTGTGGCATTTTTGCCCTCTAGTGGACATCTACATTTGATTGTTTGCACCTAAGTATAGCAAAATAGAGTCATTGAGTCATAGAGATATCCAGCATGGAAACAGACCCTTTGGTACAACTTGCCTTTGCTGACCAGATATCTCAACCCAACCTAGTCCCACCTGCCAGCACCTGGCCCACATCCCTCCAAACACTTCCTATTCATATACCTATCCAAATGCCTCTTAAATGTTGAAATTGTACCAGCCTCCACCACTTCCTCTGGAAAGCATACCAAACACCTTCTTCACTATTCTATCTACCTGCGACTCCACTTCAAGGAGATATGAACCTGCACTCCAAGGTCTCTTTGTTCAGTAACACTCCCTAGGACCTTACCATTAAGTGTGTAAGTCCTGCTAAGATTTGCTTTCCCAAAATGCAGCACCTCACACTTAGCTAAATTAAACTCCATCTGCCACTTCTCAGCCCATTGGCCCATCTGATCAAGATCCCATTGTAATCTAAGGTAACCTTCTTCGCAGATGACTACACCTCTAATTTTGGTGTCATCTGCAAACCTACTAACTATGCTCACATCCAAATCATTGATATAAATGATGAAAAGTAGTGGGCCCAGCACCCATTCTTGTGGCACTCCACTGGTCACAGGCCTCCAGTCTGAAAATCAACCCACCTTCACCCTTTGTCTTCTACTTTTGAGCCAGCTCTATATCTAAATAGTTAGTTCTCCCTGTATTCCATGAGATCTAACCTTGCTAACAAGTCTCCTTTGGGGAACCTTGTCGAACACCTTACTGAAGCCAACATACATCACATCTGCCACCCTGCTTTCATTAATCTTCTTTGTTACTTCTTCAAAAAACTCAATCAAGTTTGTGAGACATGATTTCCCACACTAAGCCATGTTGACTTATTCCTAATCAGTCCTTACCTTTCCAAATACATGTACATCCTTTTCCTCAGGGTTCCCTCCAACAACTTGCCCATGATCAACATCAGGCTCGCTGCTATATAGTTCCCTGGCACCACGTTAGCCAACATCCAGTCTTCTGTCACCTCAGCTGTGACTATTGATGATACAAATATCTCTTTAAGAGGCCCAGCTATTACTTCCCTAGCTTCCCACAAAGTTCTAGGGTACACCTGATCAGGTCCTGGGGATTTATCCACTTTTATGTGTTTCAAGTCATCCAGCACTTCCTCCTCTGTAATCTGGACATTTTGCAAGAAGTCACCATCTATTTTCCTACAGTCTATATCTTCCATATCCTTTTCCACAGTAAGTACCAATGCAAAACACTTGTTTAGCATCTCCCTCAGCTCCTACAACACACAAAGGCCACTTTGCTGATTTTTGAGGGACCCTATTCTCTTTTGTCCTTAATGTATTTGTAAAAAATCTTTTGGATTCTCCTTAATTCTATTTGCTAAAGCTATCTCATGTCCCCTTTTCACCTCCTGATTTCCTTCTTAAATATACTTTTACTGCCTTACACTCTTCTAAGGATTCACTCAATCTGTCCTGTCTATAACTTACATATGCTTCCTTCTTATTCTTAACCAAACCCTCAATTTCTTTAATCATCCAGCATTCCCTATGTCTACCAGCCTTTCCTTTCACCCTACCAGGAATATACTTTCTCTGGACTCTCGTTTTCTCATTTCTGAAGGCTTCGCATTTTTTAACCATCCCTTTACCTGCAAACATCTGCCTCCAATCAGCTTTTGAAGGTTCTTGCCTAATACCATCAAAATTAGCCTTCCTCCAATTTAGAACTTCAACTTTTAGATCTGGTCTGTCCTTTTCCATCATTATTTTAAAACTAATAGAATTATGGTCGCTGGCCCCAAAATGCTCCCCTACTGACACCTCAGTCACCATCCCTGCCTTATTTCCCAAGAATCGGTCAAGTTTTGCACCTTCTCTATAAGGTACATCCATATACTGAATCAGAATATTTTCTTGTACACAGTTAACAAATTCCTCTCCATTTAAACCCTTAACACTATGGCAGTCCCAGTCTATGTTTGGAAAGTTCAAATCCCCCACCACAACCACCCTATTATTCTTACACATAATTGAGATTTCCTTACGAATTTGTTTCTCAGTTTCCCTCTGACTATTAGGAGGTCTATCATACAATTCTAATAACGTGTTCATCCCTTTTTTATTTCCCAGTTCCACCCAAATAAGTCCCTGGATGAATTTCCGGGAATATCATCCCTCAATACAGCAGTAATGCTATCACTTATCAAAAACGACACTCCCCCTCCTCTCTTGCCTCCCCTTCTGTTCTTCCTGTAGCATTTGTATCCTGGAACATTAAGCTGCTAATCCTGCCCATCCCTGAGCTATGTTTCCGTAATTGCTATGATATCCCAGTCCCATGTTCCTAACCACGCCCTGAGTTCATCTGCCTTCCCTGTTAGGCCTCTTGCATTGAAATAAATGAAGTTTAATTTATCAGTTCTGCCTTGTTCTATGTTTTGTCCCTGCCTGCCCTGACCGTTTGACTTTGTTCTCAACTGTACCAGTCTCAGATTGATCTCTTTCCTCAGTATCCCCTTAGGTCCCACCAAACCCCTACATTACTTGTCTAAATCCTCCCAAGCAGCTCTAACAAATCTCCCAGCCAGTATATTAGTCCCCTTCCATGTAGATTCAATCCGTCCCTCTTGTACAGGTCATTTCTACCCCAAAAGAGCTTCCAATGACCTAAAAATGTGAAACCTTCTCCCATTGGTGTTCTTGGCTGTTTGACATTACAACGGCCATGTTTCACATATAAGTTTGTGACATTTCTACTAACAGCGCAGAATCTCTCATTACTTTATTGTGAGCAAATCTATTGCAATATTGCCTGCATAACCAAGATAACAAAGCTTTGCAAAAATATTTAATTGGCTATTAAATGCTTTGATCATAAATTATATAATATAATTGTATAGAAACACAAACACGATGAAGGGCTTATGCCCGAAACGTCGAATTTCCTGTTCCTTGGATGCTGCCTGACCTGCTGCACTTTTCCAGAAACACATTTTCAGCTCTGATCTGCAGACCTCACTTTCTCCTAGAAACACAAACAACCCACTTAACTTCTCAAACTTGGTCCTGTATTCAATTAAAGCATTATTGATCTTTATCTTATTTTTCACCTTTCCTTTATTCACTTACACAAGAAAAAAACCATTAACTTCAAATTTGAAATTTACAATTAACACTTTTTAACAGCCTTTTGAGGGTGAAAGTTTAGAATTCCATCACTCTTTGAGTCAGTAAGCCAACTACTGAAACATTTACTAGCATTCCACAGGAGATTAATTTTACCAGTTTCCTGATGAAGGCCTTACGCCTGAACCATCGGATCTCCTGCTCCTCAGATGCTGCCTGACCTGCTGTGCTTTGCCAGCACCCCACTCTCGACTATGATCTCCAGCATCTGCAGTCCTCATTTTTTCCCAGTTTTCTCCTTGTCTAACTTATCTCTCTCAATTGAACTTGTGCACTATCTCCCTAGATAATCCACCATGGCCCCTCACCAAATTTGTCTCTTCAATGCCCATTCAATTGTAAACATGAGTCAGATCAGCTAAACACTTAAGGTCTATAAGAATTTTTTCACTAAGACACCTTCACTGCTTTCCTCCATCAACAAGTTGTCTCTGTGGTGAGTGATTCCTCATTCCGGCCTCCATTTTAATTTATCATGCTTAGTCTGATTTCACTTCTCTCCGTCCCTTTATCTCACCTCCAAATAAATTTCCAAATCAATACGTTATGACACACAAAATAACTAATTTCCATCCAGGGACTGAATTGAGATTTTAGGTAGAAAGTGCATAAGGACAGAAAATACCATGTACATGTAATTCAATGCCTTTTATTTTTGTACTTGCCATAAATAAAAGGAGGATGTTATGTCTGCATTTATAATGAAAGCTTTTTATGTAAATTTTTCACAATGAAACATCCTTTCAGTAACGGGACTGCAAAATTCAAGAGGTTCTTAAGCATTCTGGTTGAGGTTGGAACAATATTACCACATTTAAAAGACATCTGGATGGTTATATGAATAGAAAGGGCTTACAGGGATATGGGCCCAATGCTGGCAAATGGGACTAGATCAAATTGGGAGTCTAGTCTGCATGGACAAATTGGACCAAAGGGTCAGTTTCTATGCTGTTTGATTCTAGGACTTAATGACTGTATTGAGGATTGTGGAGATTTGACAATGTTATGGGGAGATGAATGATAAAACATTTTGGTAAAGCATATCAAAATGGAATGGGGCCTTACTACTGTCAGTCCCTCTCAGATAAATATATTTCTCATGTTCCAAACATGTCAAGCATCACCAGTTCACATTTCTGCCATGAGGTTAGATTTTCTGGGAGTCAGGTCTAATCAACAAAACAAGCATGGACTGAGAATGTGCTGAACTCAGTGATTGTTCTGATTGACATGGTAAATGCTAAAAAAGCATTCTTTAATTAGTATATTTTCTTCTCTATCAGCAATTGGAAGCCAATAAGAGTACCAATTTATACTTGTTAAAATACTTTTAACCCAAGAAAACATTTCATAGGAGCATTAAAAGTAAATAAGGAGATATTATGGCTTGTTTAAAGAAGCAGGTTTTAAAGAATGGAAGTGTGAGTAAGATTGAGAGATTTTAGGAGGAAATTCTACAGCTTTGAGCCTGGACAGCTGAAGATATGATCACCAGTGGTAGAGTGGTTAAAATTAGTATGCAAAAGCTACCAGAATTAGGGGAGCACAGATGTATTTTTGGAAGAGATTACAAGAATAGGGAAGTGAGAGGACTTGAGAGATTTGAAAACCAGAATGAGAAAGGTGATTGGCGAACTAGGAGATAGTGAGAACTGTAGGTGCTAGAAAGTCAGAGTCGATAGTGTGCAGTTGGAAAAAGCACAGCAGGTCAAGCAGCATCACAGGAGCAGGGGACTTGGTGTTTCAGGTTGAAGCCTTTCATCAGGACTGGGGAGGTGGAAGGAAATGAATGAGCCAATAACAACTTGTTCAAAAGTGTGGCACTGGAAAAACACAGCAGGTCAGGCAGCATCCGAGGAGCAGGAGAGTCAATGTTTCGGGCATATGCCCTTCATCAGGAATGTGGGCTGGAGTTGTGGGGGGGGGGGTGGGGGGGCGGTTGTTGGTGGTGATAAATATAAGGGCAGAGGTGGGGGTGAGGGGGCAGCTGGGAAGATACAGTTTGGGGGTGATAGTGATAGGTCAGAGAGGAGGGTGGAGCAGATAGATGGGGAGGAAGATGGACAGGTATGCCAGTTTAAGAGGGCAGTGCTGAGTTGGAGGGTTGGAACTGGAATGGGGGAGAGGGGAAATTAGGAAATTAGTGAAGTCAATGTTGATGCTGTGTGGTTGAAGGGTGCCAAGGTGGAAGTTGATGCATTATTCATCCAGTCATCGGGTGGCTTGGATTTGGCGGTGGAGGCGGACCAGGATTTGCATGTGGGAGAGTGTGAGGGGAAGTTGAAGTTGTCAGCCACAGGACAGTGGGGTTGTTCAGTGAGCGTGTCCCAGAGATGTTCCCTGAAACATTCTGCAAGTTGGTGTCCTGTCTGCCCAGTGTAGTGGAGACCACATCGCAAGAAACGGACACAGTAGATGAGGTATTTGGATGTGCAGGAAAATCTTTGCCAGAAATGAAAAGGTCCTTTAGGGCAATGGACAGGGGTGGGGGGGGAGGTGTGGGCGCAGGTTTTACAATTTTTGCGGCTGCAAGGGAAGATGCCTAGTGTGGAGCCTGGGATGGTGGGGTCGTGGACCTAACAAGGGAGTCACAAAGGGACCACAGATAGGAGGATGCAGTGCGATGAAGCTGCTCCTTTTACAAGGTTAGCTTGTCCTTGGTTTTTTTCTTTAGGAGATCACAAACACAAGTTCTGAACAGTTGAGTTTGGATGGGTTTCAGGGCCAATTTGTTTATCGCTAACAGATACTGCCTCAGACAGAAGGCCTTCAAGTTAAAAGAAAACTTGTAATGAAAGGGGAGTGGCCAGTTCTCTCAGCTCAGCTTTTACTCTGGTTTGGTTTCTTTTAGCAGTACTTGTATGGAAACACTGCTGGAATTCAGAAAGAAGCACAGGCTGGTTCTTTCTCTCTGACTCTTATCCTGTAAGAATTTGTGTTTGATTTTGCCTTTTATGCCAAGGGATATTTATGGGGATTATTGCAAGTATTTTGGTACAGCATCATTAAGTGGAGTGACCTGTTTGGTTTTCAGATAGGATACGTTATGCGGTATTCTGTCTTCTGTTGTTTGTGTTTCTATCAGTAATCTTGTATATAAATTCTGCTTTGTTTAAAATTAAGTGATTTGACCAGCTAATTCTCTCCTAGAATACCCACTTTACACCTACCTAATACAAATAGCAAAGTTAACATCTGGAAACCTTTTTGAAAGGTTTTGAGGGATCTGGCTTGGTCCACAACAGGACAGAAATACACCTCTGGTAGTGGTGTCTGATTGTAAGTGGTGGAAATGGCAGAGGATAATGCACTGCATCTGGAGATTAGTGGGGTGGAAGGTGAGGACCAAGGGGATTCTATCCTTATTGTGGTCTGAGGGGTGGGTTCAGGGTTGGAGGTGCAGGAAGTGGAGGAGATGCGCTGCAGGACATTGTTGATCACATGGGAGGGGAAATTTTAACAACTTGTTGCTATTTCCACTATGTTTCATGTGACAATATTTGGTCATGCTATCTCTATTTTTCCACAAGGAATTAAATGTCAAGAAACATAAGTGGAATATAGCTATGTAAATTCATTATTTGCTTCAAGTAGATGTTTCAATATTTCATTTTCTTGTTCTACTGAATGTGGTTTATTTTAATCTTAAACACTGGGCAGAAATTATGTGTATTCATATTGGACACTGGTCGTACACCAGTTATCTTCAGTGGATGATCTTAGAAAACAGTTGACATTACCTAACTGGACATAGAAATTGTTGTTAATTTGACTCAAATGCTGGCAAATAGGACTAGATTAAATTAGGATATCTGGTTGGCATGAACGAGATGGACCAAAGTGTCTGTTTGCATGCTATATATCTCTATGACTCGATATCCTTCTGTTTTGAGTGGCAAATCAGACACAAAATCAGGAAAACCTAATATGTAAATAAGCTGTTTGAAGGTCTGTGAAAACAAAAGTACCTAACATGATCTGGCCTATTTCTGTTGGACAGCTTAAGCCCTTTGGAAATAGCAAAGTACTTTCCACATCTAATCAGATTAGAAACATAATTTTTGTTGCTGCAAATATTGCATCTTAATAAATTCTACAGACTACATCAAATCATAAAATAAAAATGCACAGATCAAATGATCCATGATGCATTGGTATGTCCACACAAAATATTCTCCCAACCACCTTTATGTCATTCTTTCAGCAATACCCTCTATTTGTTTTGCCCTCGTGTAACAAATTTCTGACTCTGAAATGAGGAATGCTTCCTACTCAGCTGTTACAGGACTGTAGACAGGATATGTTGGTGTGGTGCAAAGAGAGTGAAAAGAGACTTTGTGTGGAACATAAACAGCAGCATCAATCTATTGGGTGGAATACTCATGTAAAGTAATCTTACATGTTTATTTAAGTTAAAATCACACAACACCAGGTTATAATTCAACAGGTTTATTTGGAAGCACTAGCTTTCAGAGCACTGCTCCTTCATCAGGTGGTTGTGGAGAATAAGATGAAGGAGACTAATGAAGGAACCACCTGATGGAGTGGCGCTCTAAAAGCTAGTGCTTCCAAATAAACCTGTTGGACTATAATCTGGTGTTATGTGATTTTTAACTTTATCCTCTCCAATCCAACGAGTCCAACAGGTGGAACGAATGGAGACTGTCAAACTCCTGGGAGTGGTCACCCACAACAAGCTTTCTTGGACTCTTCATGCGGACGCACTGATTACAAAGGCCCAACAACAAGGCAGCTGAGGAAATTTGGCATGACGGTGAATATCTTTGCCAACTTTAATAGATGCACCATTGAGAGCATTCTGTCTGGATATGTCACTACCAGGTGTGGCAACTGTACCATTCAAGATTGGAGATGGCGATAGAGAATGGTGAACTTGGCCTGGACAATCACAAAGGCCAACCTCTCATCCATAGAATCCATCTACCAGGCCCGCTGTCAAGAAAGGCTGCCAGCATTCTCAAAGATCCATCTCACCCTGGCAATGTTTTTCTACAACCTCTATCATTGGGGAGAAGGTACAGAAGCCTGAACACACACACACACACACACATCAGCCAGTTTTGAAACAGTTCCTACCCTACTGTAAGAATACTGAATGGACTCACAAACTCTTAACATTCGCCTGTCCCTGTGTTTTTGTTTTTGTCAATATTACTTATTATTTACTTATCTTTGCTATTTAACTATGTGATCTGCCTGTACTACTCGCAAGACAAAGCTTTTCATTCTGCCTTGGTACACGTGACAATAAGTTCAATTCAATTCAATTCAACACTGGCACATCTAAGTCGTGCTTATATAATTAATTATCCAATTATGGTGGAGATTTTCACATTCCAACAGCGATAGATGAAAAACTCCGTCCCTGCATTGTTGTGAAATTAAAATATCCAGTTTGATGTTTATACATTTCTGGATAGAGGGCTTCAAATATAATTTTAGATTAGATTAGACTTACAGTGTGGAAACAGGCCCTTCGGCCCAACAAGTCCACACCGACCCTCCGAAATGCAACCCATTCATCCCCCTAACCTAACACTACGGGCAATTTAGCATGGCCAATTCACCTGACCCGCACATCTTTGGATTGTGGGAGGAAACCGGAGCACCCGGAGGAAACCCACGCAGACACGGGGAGAACGTGCAAACTCCACACAGTCAGTCGCCCGAGTCAGGAATTGAACCCGGGTCTCAGGCGCTGTGAGACAGCAGTGCTAACCACTGTGCCACCATGCCACCCTTAAATATTCATGAAGATGTTAAAATACACAAAAGATAATTACAGGAGAAAGAATAGTTTACTAGCTGAAGCTCATGATATTTCTTTTATTGTCCAAATTTTTTTTTATTTCAAAAATATACTTTATTCATAAAATATTTGATACACTGTACATTTGGTAATGCCATACATATGTCAACATTTACATACACAGCTCAGAATTTTCATTATTACATACAGATCTGTGCATTTCTCACTCACATATTGAGTTAAGGCGTCAGCAGAGCCCAAATGACAGCAGGGCCCCCTGATCTCCCTTTTATTCAATGGCAATGGGAAAGAGCCGCTGAGTGATCGAGGGGACTTCAGCATCAGATTTGACTGGAGTGGGGGTGGACTCAAGAACCTCCCTCTGATTGGTCAATGTCAGTGGCAATCATTTTCCGTAACCCGCGGTGACGTAACGGGGGCGGGTCTTTGCCGCTCGGGGGCAGGGAAAGCGCTAATCGTGCCGTAAATTGTGAGGTTTTGTAAGTCAAGGGGAGTTGCCGTAAAGCAGTGTGGGTGGGTTTGACGACGCGGGCTGTATGAGCGCTATGGACGAGGACATACTGACTACCCTCAAGATCTTGATCATCGGCGAGAGCGGCGTCGGCAAGTCCAGGTGAGGCGGTGCTGAGTTCTTGCTGGTTCGACCGGGTGGTTCTCGGGCCCCGGTTTCTGGAACCGAGCTGTAGGCCTCGGCTTTCCTGACGCAGCAGATCAGCGTCCAGTTTTCACTCGTTGATTTGTAAATGTCCCTTCTTCAGGTGAACAATCATATTTTATTTCTCCAGCCAATGTACTATTGCAACTGTCATACCCAATGATGACCGTCTTCATATCTCCTCAACTCCAGACTTGACTTCAATTATCGAATCTTAAATTATCCCAGTCTTTGTTAAAACATTAATCCCTAACACAATACTGACAGTATCTATACTGACATATCTGTACACTTTATCCCCTTTACCCAAATCTATCCCAATCCGAATGTGATAGTGACAATCCCATATCTTCAAAACCCTTTGGCTCATGTTTCTAAATCTGCCAATCAAACATGCAACACGGCAAGCCCGAGCACCTAATCTTAACCTACTGAAACCCAAAATTCATATTATCAGTTTTATTCACTCCACACAATGTGAAGGAAAGCCTGAAGGCACTGGTGACTGCAAGGACTATGGACCCTGGCAGTTGTCGTAAAGATGGGCTCCAGATTGCTGCATCCCTATCCCAGCCTATTCTGGTCTAACTGCAATAATGGCATCTATATGATAATATGGAAAATTTCCTGTTTTGCCCAATACACACAAAATGGTAACTCCAATAGAGTCAGAGTTAAGCAGCATTAAAACAGACCCTTCAATCCAATTTATCCATGCTGGCCAGGTATTCCAAACTGATCTAGTCCCATTTGCCAGCATTTGGCCCATATCCCTCTGAACCCTTCCTATTCGCATACCCATCCAAGTGCCTTTTAAATGTTGTAATTGTATCTGTTTCCATCTCCACCTCTGGCAGCTCATGCTGTACATATACCACCCTCTGAAAAAGTTGCCCCTCTGGGCCCTTTTAAATCTTTGCTCTCTGATCTTAAATTGAAAAGTGTGGTGCTGGAAAAGCGCAGCAGACCAGGCAGCATCCAGAGAGCAGGAGAATCAACGGTTCGGGGATAAGCCCTTCTTCAGGATTCAACTCTGGTCTCCAACAACTTCAGTCCTCACTTTCTCCTCTCTGATCTTAAAGCTATGCCATCTAATTTTGGATTCCCCTATCTTAGGAAAAACACTTGGGCTATTCACCCTATCCATGCTTGTCATGATTTTATAAACCTCGATCAGGTCATCTCCTCAGTCTCTGATGCTTCATGTGAAAAAAGCCCCAACCTATTCAGCCTCTCCCTTTGGTTCAAATCTTCCAATTTTGCCAACATCCTTATCAATCTTTTCTGAGCCTTTTCAAATTTAACAACATCTTTCCTATAGCTGGGAGACCATAATTGAACACAGTTTCTAAAAGTACTGCCCGATTAAATCCGCCATCTACTTTCCGAATAAAAACTTCATACAACTATCTCTCTGTGGAGCACTATAACAAAAGTAAAAGTAAAATGAGTAACAGAAGCTTATCAAAATTAGATTAATGTCATCTCTGGGGCTGATGATGTACCCCAGACCCTGTGCGGACCACTGGCACTTAAAAACCTCCATTGTGCCAGTGGGCATTACTTGCTCCCCTCAATAGGCACCTGAGCACTGATGCAATAATATTAGAAGAGGTCAGACAGTTGGATACAACAACTCATGCCATGGCTTGGTGTTTGGAGGTCTTGATGATCATTTTGGATTGGACCACGAGGAAGACCTCCAACCTGCCTGCACCTCTGTACAGCATGCCCATAGATTAAGACCGAAGGCTAGAAGTACAACCAAATGTTTAAGAGCAGCCCATTTACAAAGCTAAACCACAATTGAAGCACTCAACGTAAAGATGGAATACTGTTTCCTCTAGGCCGCAAAAACATTGTATGGCTAGGCATCCAGTGAACTTTTTAAATTTCCTATAGCATGTGCAACATTCTCCACCTTGGGTTTCTGATGAAAAATGAAAAGACAGTCTTACAAAGGGTGCTCCACTTGGGATCACCATTGCTAGAAGGTAAAATGTTAAATCAAGGTTACCTAAGTGTCAGACATAGGTGAGGAAGTGGAGTGTGTGCAGCAACAGTGCATTCAGCAATCTCATCCATGCCATTTGAAAGACATAAAGGAAATTCCTGAGACAGTTCAGATCGTGGGGCGTCACATACCAAAGAGGACTGGTATCTTGGGCCAGAGTCAGAATCCAGACAGATTATTGTCAGTTCATCTGGACGCTCATGGCAGTGCCTGAGCCGCTTCAACTCCCTGTACATTCTCAGTTGAGTAGTAGAGTGAGGGATCTCTGGATGGCTCAGGCAATGTGCTGGATGTTGACTGACATCCTCACTGCCAATTACACTGGTAACATCCAGTCCACTGCTCTGCCTCCAACAAGTGCCTGACATTCATAGCCTTCTCCTCTGCGAACCACCAAAAACTTTCTGATGGAGCAACCTGCACCTAAGCAGTGGCTTCCTTGTGACAGTTGCCACTCCCTTTAGGCGGTGACCATTTTCCATGTCTTGATCGGTCCAAATAGAAAGCAAGCAATTCCTGGAAGAAATTCTAAGGACTCATCCACTCCATAAACAGGAACTGCATGTCATAATCGAGCCAATGCACCTGATAGAAGAAATATCTTTTCAGTGCACACCACCTTGGAGGAAGATCAAGATAAAGATGTTGCTGGAAAAGCACAGCAGGTCAGGCAGCATCTGAGGAGCAGGAAAATTGACGTTTTGGGCAAAAGCCCTTCAGGAACAGAGGCAGGGTGCCTGCAGAGTGGAGAGATAAATGAGGGGGGTGGGGAGAAAGTAGCATAGAGTATAATTGGTGAGTGGGGTTGGGGTTGGTGGTGATAGGTCAGAGAAGAGGGTGGCGGAAGGTAGCAAAGAGTACAGTGGGTGAATCGGGGTGGGGATGAAGGTGATAGGTCAGAGAGGAGGGTGGAGTGGATAGGTGGGAAGGAAGATAGGCAGGTAGGACAGGTCATGAAGGCTTCAGGCAGAGGAGATGACCTGGGGGTTGCACTGAGAGAGAGAGAGACTCACTGAGATTCTTGTAGAGAGAGGATGAAAACTTCTTCAAGGCAGGCATCCTTGCAGGAGGATTCGCAGTAGGATTAAAATCAACTGGGTAAAAACAAGGACTGCAGATGCTGGAAACCAGAGTCTAGATTAGAGTGGTGCTGGAAAAGCACAGCAGGTCAGGCAGCATCCGAGGACCAGGAAAATCGACGCATCAGGCAAAAGCCATTCATCAGCCCCACTCCCAATCACCCATTGTACTGTTTGCTACCCTCCCCCACCCTCCTCTCTGACCTATCACCTCCATCCCCATCCCCACTCACCTATTGTACTCTATGCTACTTTCTCCCCACCCCCCTCTCATTTATCTCTCCACTCTGCAGGCACCCTGCCTCTATTTCTGATGAAGGGCTTTTGCCCGAAATGTTGATTTTCTGTCTCCTCAGATGCTGCCCTGCTGTGCTTTTCCAGCACCACTCTAATCTAGACTCTGGTTTCCAGTATCTGCAGTCCTTGTTTTTAACCTAAAGATGTTGCTGCGGATTCTAAAGGTGGAAAGTCGCTATCGGGATGCAGAGGCACACCAACATTTTAAACCTACTCCAAAGACAACATGAGACTCGCTACCTCAGCAGCGATCTAGTGTTGCTTTTTGTCCCAGTCTGTATATTGTAACAAACTTTAGGAGTGGGGATAAAGTGACTGGCTGCTACCATGCTATGGTAGCAATCATTTAGTTTAAGATCATTGCTCTACCTCACTAAGACAACACTTGGAACTATTCTGTTCAGAGGTGGTCACTTTGTTTCCCAACTCTTGCCAGTTTGCTGGTCTGAATTTCTCAGCTAATGATACAGCGCAGCAAGACTTGGAGATCTCGGCTTGGGCTGATAAATGGCAAGTATCATTCATCTCATACAAGTGCTAGGCAATGTAACCATTTTCCTTCACACTTAGTGACATCACTAAATCCCCATTAACAATATCTTGGGACTTCCCAAAGGTCAGAAACTAAATTGGCCAGCTATGTATGTGTTCAAGTCTTTATTTCTACATTGAACTGGAGGTAGGAGCTCCATGTTTTAACTGTCTACCATAGGTGCATCTAAGAATTTTGAAATAATTGCTTATGTAATTTAACCTTTGTTTTTTCAGGTATTCTAGTGTAATGTCAAATGCTTAAACTTTATTGATGGACAAACATAAGCCATTGTTCTATTAATTCAATCTTATTTTTGGCCGGAATACATAAGATCTCTAATTCTGTACTGTGTGAATTAGAGCAAGCCAGGTATTTCATATATGCTTTGAAAGAAAGAAACTAATCTTACTTATAGAACAGAAAATGCTGGGAAACTCAGCAGGTTTGGAAACATCTGCAAAGACAAGTGGTGTTTACATTTCAAGTCCAATGTGACTCTTCTTAAGAATTGAAGAGAGAAATGGAAAAGTGGTGTGTCTTGCTCTTTATCTCTACTTCTTTATCTCTCCTTTCTCTCTCCCTCTTTCGCTTTCCATCTGGCCCTCGTGCTGCTGCTCAGGCCCTCTGTTGTTCGTGCTCTGTCCCTCTTATCAAATTCCTGGTTGCTTAAGAGTGCAGAATGTATTCAATGCTGCAGCATCCACAACACTCTAGGGTAGATCATTTCAAGGTTCGCAGTCACTTGGAGAAACAAAATATCTCATCTCAGCCACAAATAGTTGGCACATTATCCTGACTTGTGTTTTTCATTGTCCAGGCAGGGTGGACATTGTATAAGTTTACCCTATGCTATCTGTCCCATCAGAATCTTGTGTATGTTTTGATGAGATCACCTATTGTTCTTTGAAACCTGAGAGCGCAAGGTCAATTTATTCAGTCTCACTTATTCAGCTTCTTATGCCAGGATCCAATCTAGGCAATATTCAGTATCCTGCCTCCAATGTATATACAGCATTTTTTTTTAATTAGCCAGCGCCTATGGGACAAGGAGTATGCCAATTGATCAAATATTCTGGACAATCAAGATGTCCACTTTAATCAATGTATTAGAAAAGTAATGCTGGGGGTGTGCACATCGCTCTTATACTTTTATTTTAAGTGTAAATAACTTAAATAATAATGCAATTTTGCCTCAAATAAAATTTAATGTCAGAGAGCCCTCTCACTCAGCTGGCAAGGTGTAGTAGACAACAAAGAAGGTTACCTCAGAATATAGTGGGGTCTTGATCAGATGGGCCGATGGTACAAGGAACTGCAGATGGAATTTAGATGTGAGGTACTGCATTTTTGAAAGGCAAATCAGGGCAAGACTTCTACACCTTAATGGTAAGGTCCTGGTGAATGTTGCTGAGCAAAGAGACCTTGGAGTGCAGTTTCATTTTGGAGTTTTAGGTAGATAGGATAGTGAATAAGGCATTTGATATGCCTGCCTTTACTGGTCAGTGTATTGATGGTCAGAGTTGGGATGTCGTGTTGAAGCTATTCAGGACCACCATTGGAATACTGCATGCAATTCTGGTGTCACTACAGTAGGAAGGATGGTGTATAACTTGAAATGGTTCAGAAAAGATCTATGAGGATGTTGCCAGAGTTGGCAGGTTTGAGTTATAGGGAGAGGCTGAATAGGCTGAAGTTATTTTCCCAGGAGTGTTGGGGGCAAAGGAGTGACCCTTGTAGAGGTTTATAAAATCATGACGGGCATGGATAGGATAAATAGACAAGGTTTTTTCCCTAGGGTGGGGGAGTCCAGAACTAGAGGGAATAGGTTTAAGGGTGAGAGGGGAAATATTTAAAATGGATCTAAGGGGCACCATTTCATGCAGAGGGTGATATGTGTATGGAATAAGATGCCAGAGGAAGTGGTGGAGCCTGGTGCAGTTACAACATTTAAGAGGCATCTGGATGGATATATGAATAGGAAGGAAGGGTTTAGAGGATATGGGTCAAATCCTGGCAAATGGAACTAGATTAATTTAGGATATTTGGTCGGCATGGATGAATTGGGCCAAAAGGTATGTTTCTGTGCTGTATATCTCTGACTCCATGACGACTCAAATATTTTGTAGATTGCGGTATTTGAGGAGAAATGACTTAAAATATTGCATGTGGCCATTCAGTTGAGCAACAAATATATTCGCAGATAAAAATAAAAAACTACAATACTTAGACCATAATACAGTAAACTTTGCAACATTTGAGATATACAATATTTGTTGGTTTATCGAGTGTGCCTGTTCATAAGGTGATAATTAAAGTTTGCTGCATATCCTTAAAGTATAGAAATCAAAATTGCATCGTGCTCCAGGTTTGTTCTCACCAATGCTGATGCAGTTGTAGTAGGATTTCTGAGTTCTGATGGTGACTGCACCGATTCTGCTTTCTCTCCATCGATACTGCCAGATCTGCTGAGTTTCTCCAGCAATTCATGTTTGTTTGTCGTAGGACTTATTTTTATATTGTATATCGCTTATAAAAAATGCTTTAGAGTGCCAAATCACTTTTTATTACAGTTACAAAGATAGTGTTCCTATTAAATCCCAGCAATCTTATTGAAGAAATTACATAAGTTACAAGAAAAAAGTCAACTTTTGATAGCTGAGTTTTTGAATCTTTTTTTAAAATCTTGTACTTCATTTGTTCCGTGACTGACAATTCATTTAATATTTTCAGTTTGCTACTACGGTTCACAGATGATACCTTTGACCCTGAACTTGCTGCAACAATTGGTAAGTTTTTCCCAGAGTAGATTAATGATGATAGACTGTTTTTGTGAACAAAATTATTGAAATCACTTTGTATGAAGAATGTTTTTGAACTCTTTTAGAAAGCCTTGCTGTTTAAAGAATTTGCTCAGATCATGAATAGCTTCTTGGTGAAACCAGAGTGAATCATCTTATAATTAAGATGACTGCTGCAGGGAATACAGCAATTTTATCGTATAATTTTTTAATTTCCCAGTGTTTCTGATTCACACTGATCTAGCTGCAGTTAGTACTGAAGGAATGAAATAATTCTCCACCTTCAGCACACAGGGACAGTTCTCTGCTCTCAAAAAAGATTCTAAATAAAGCTCCAACTATATGCTAGACTGAATAAAACACCTCCTCCTGCATATATTTCCTGAACTTGCTTTTTTTAGGCTTTCACTGCGCCAATGAAAAATATTATTCAATTCATGATTAGTCTGGTCATGTGGATAACTGATCACCGAAAATTCTATTGATGGTTCAAATCTATTACGGTATCCTACAGCACAGAAGGCGGCCATTCAGTATGTGTGCCTGTGCCAGTGAATGAGCTATTCCATTGAGCTATTCTGTTTGAGCTTTTTTGCTTTTAACAAGAAAGATGCCAGTTTCTCCAGTCATGTCAACCTGAAGGCCCGCTTCACTGGTGCTCCTCTGAACCCTCTGTAAAGCCATCACATCTTTTTGAAAGTATGCTATTCAGAATAGCACATGAGACTGTAACTGAGGCTTAATGTATAAATATTTAGCATTGGTTTGTTACTTTTTATTCTTTGCCTCAAAATTTATTTTTCATAAAGGTGAGAGAATGGCATATTAACTTGCTGGATAACTCAGTTCTGTAACTTCTGCAATACCAATCTTGGATTAAAATCATCATCAATCTGCTGGGCTGAGCTTCACCCATCACAGCTTCCGATTCATACTGCACATTTCTCAAGTCCTATCTATACGAATATCACTTGACCAAATAATAAAGCAACATGATAAAAAGGTACAAATCCAGAAGTTTCCAATCTATCATGGAAATGCTGTTGTGACAAGGATTACCTCATGGCAATTAGCATGAGTTATTGGTCCCTAGGAAAATTAATCTTTTTCTTTTAAAGAATCACTCTCCTGTCTTTTAAAATCCTAGCCATCATTTAAAATTGCCTTCGTGCCTTGCTTCAGAAAACATCGGTAACTACATCTAAGGTTTGTTTCATTATTTAACACTGCTCTTTTTAATTATCATTATTGTACTATCTGACTACTTGTTTGCTTTTCCTGTACTCTAATTCTATTTTCAAATACCCTGCACCTTTCTACATATCACCATCTTCAAAACTTACAATTTTGCATTGATCTCCCCTCCCTTGTCCTCCCAATTCCTGCTTAACATGCTTTTTCTTCCCTTTTTTTTATATATCACCTTTTGTGAATCACTCTTCAGTTCATGTTATTGTCATGTAGGGTTACATTTACTCTGCTTAGCAAATGAGCTAAATGCCTTGAAACTAACAGTACAGCTCATACCAAGGCAGATAAATGAAGCAATGAAGCTTTAAGTGCAGCAAATCTATTGCCAGCCCTATCTGGAACTTTGACCCTGACTGAAGGAATTAATTTCCCTCTGACTGTAGAAATAATAAGTGAAAACGTCTTCAGTCTCATCCCAGTTCTGAGGATAGTGTTTAAGGTTTACTTTAAATAACTTTGGCAGTAAAAGACAAACTATCCACCTCATTTAGATGGTTGCTCTTATGCTGAGCAAAACATTTATAGTAATCCAGTAGAGATCCTCTTTTAATTTGTGTTTAAAATGCATTAAGTAGAATCAATTACTTTATCTAACTAAGGAATGTTTAATGTTGAAATGTCCCATGTTTCATTTCCAATTACTGGTTGCCCAGGTCATCTGAGCACAGCGATGCAGGGATCTTTATTAAATATATTACATTTACTGAGCTCTGTTGAGAACATTTCTTTGTTAGCTGCAGGGCTGTAGAGGATCCATGTTAACCAGCATTTAAATTGTCCATTCCTAGTTTCCATTGTTGCATTTGGAATTAACCACACTATTTAGGTCTGTAGTCACGAAGAGTAGTAGGTATCTTTCTCCTAATGAATGTGTTGTAAGCTGTTGTAGAGCATAGAACATTACAGCACAGTCTAGGCCCTTCGGCTCTTGATGGTTTCACAGCTTATTGTTACAAACTGAAGCCATCAAACCTACACTTTCATTTTCATCCGTATGTTTATCCAATGAACATTTAAATGCCCTTAAAGTTGGTGGGTCTACTACTGTTACAGGCAGGGCGTTCTATGCCCCTATACTCTGAGTAAAGAAATTACTTCTGACATCTGTCCTATATCTGTCACCCTCATTTTAAAGCTATGTCCCCTCATGCTAGCCATCATCATCCGAGGAAAAAGGTTCCCACCGATCACCCTATCTAATCCTCTGATTATCTTTTATGTGTCATCTCTCAACCTTCTTCTCTCTAATGAAAACTGCCTCAAGTACCTCAGCTTTTCCTCATAAGACCTTTCCTCCATATCAGGCAACATCCTAGTAAATCTCTTCTGGACCCTTTCCAATGCTTCCACATCCTTCCTATAATGCGGTGACCAGAATTGTACACAATACTCCAAATGTGGCTGCACCAGAGTTTTGTCAATTTTCATGACACTTTTCTATTCACCATCCTATTCCCTGTTTTGTAAATCTCCTTTTGTGAAACACTCTTCAATTCATATTATTGTCATGTAGAGTCACATATACTCTGCTTTGAAAGTGAGCTAAATGCCTTGAAACTAACAATACAGCTCGTATCAAGGAGAGTAAATGAAGCAATGAGCCTCTAAGTGCAGCAAATCTATTACGCTGCTCTTGTTTGTATTCAAATTGCCAAATTTATTAACATTAATTTCAGAAATTGCCACGATGGAAGTAGATTCATGACCTATAGGTAGTTAATTCAGAATCATAAGTACCAGGTTACTGAATCTAACTAATAATTTAGTTATTTGAAGAATTTTTAAAAACTGGCTGTGTTAATGCAATACGTTTATGTATTGTCATTGTTCTCATCAGGTGCTTTGGGCTGGCAGTAAGTGTTACCAGCTTCACATGCTAAGCATAGAATATCATTTTATAAGTTCATGAAGATCATCCAATTGTGAATAGATAGCCTTGAAAGGGAAATAATTTATGAAGAGAAATTGGACAGTTAATTTCTGGTGACTTTGGTTTATCTTGAAAATTTTAAGAAAAATGTCGTTGTTTGGTTAAAATGGGATTTTAATTGGAATACATAATTTTGTTTTAATTCTTTCATGAAATTTGGGCATTGCTGGCTAGTCCAGCATTTGTTATTTATTCTAAATGCTCAGCATACAGTTAAGAATTAACCACATTGCAATGGGACTGGAGTCATGCCTGGGCCAGACCAGGTAAGAATGGTAGGTTTCCCTCCTTCAAGGGACAGGTGTATGTTTGTAACAAGTGATAGTGATGATTGCTATAAGACTGCATTTTTATTGGATTCAAATTTGCTATGGTAGGATTCGAACCCCTAACTTCAGAACATTAACCTGAAGGCCTGGATTACAAGTCCAGTGATATTACCACTACACCACCCCTCCCCTGACTACACTGTCACTTTTGTTTGTAAGCTGTATTATTTTAGCTTGCATTTCAGAAGTAAATAGTGTTTAAGGATAGGTGAATCGGTGAATAGAGAAAGTTTCACTTTGTCAGATGTACTTGTGCAGTTTCCTAATTATTTTCAGGCTTTACCTGCATCCCAGTTTTGGGTTTACAAAGAATTACATAGAATGTACATCATGGATCCAGGCCACTTGGCTAAATTATTTTGTTCTGCATTTAAACCCCATGTGAATCTCCACCCATTCCCAGCCATCCAGGATATCTTACTATTCTCTTTTCTCCCATATTGTCATCTGTTTTCCTTTCTAAAGTATTTAAACTATTTGCACCAAGAACCTGCGATGATGATAGGTTCCAAATTCTAGTCTTTCACAGAGTAAATGGATTGCTCCCTTTTTACATTTTATTAGTAATAATGTTGTATTTATGGCTCCTTCAATAAGTGAAAGCATTATCTCCATGTGCACCATATCCAAACCATTTATAACAATACTCACGTTTAAATCTCCTCTTCACAAAATGGAACAGTCCAACTTTCCCGAATAATCATAGTCTCTCAATTCTGGTACCAACTTAGTAAATCTTTTATACATTGACTCCTGTGCTTCTATTCCCTTTTTACAGTATAGAGTCCACATTATGCATTTTACTTGAAGTGCAGTCTGACCAGGGTCCTGTATAACTTTAATGTGACATCACATATTTGCTTAGCAAACATCCCTAGGTTGTTTAACATTTTGCATTACTTGATGAATACCTATATCCTTAGATCACTTTGCTGTTGTAACCCATTTGGTTTTTGAATTGTTAAATTGTGGATAATGTTTCTATTATTCTTACCACAGCTCATTACTGATCTATGTTAAATTTGATTTGCCACTTAACCATGCAGTCAGCATGTTTCCCAATGCTATTTTATACTCCTCAGTGCTATCATCTGCAAACTTTGGCGTCAACTTGTTAATAATTCAAAATTATGCATGTAAATTATGAACAGTCATCCCTATTTATTTTCTATTAATTCATGGGATGTGCTATTTTGAGTCCTTGTTCCGAAAGCATTAGCCTAGCTGATTACTAATCCAGGAGCATCACGATGTCACACTGCGTGCCCCCCCCCCACCCCCAAAGAAAACTTCTATGTTGAACTTTACTTTTTTTTAAACTTTGGAAATTGAACTAATCCAGGATGTGAGTCAATAGCAGTTGAGATGATCATTAGGCATAATTTCCAAATCTGAATGTATCTGCTGCAAATCAGATTATTGTTGCACAGATATTTCTCACATTTGTTCTTGACAATTGATTGCATTGTTTACGTGGAAGAAGTGTGAGGTCTAGATCATGGTGCCCTGATGTGGGCATGCATGTCTTCAGTATTGATATTCAGTATCAACTATGCAATCAAAAATAACTACTAGGCCTTGGCTGCTTCTAATTTTGCACCCTTTTATTTCACTTATCACCTGCTTAGACTCGCCAAAATCCTCTCAAAGGGACTTCCCGACAGTGATATTGCCAGTGAATCCACATTCGTGAACAAATTAAGAAAATAATTATTCAATGTTTTTATTCCTTCATCCTTCGTGGAGATATTTCTTTTTCTTCCATTATTATTACCCTTTTGTTTTTTTCCATTTTTGCTAGGGTTGGAGGATTAGATCTGTAGGGAAAGGCTGAATAGATTGGGGTTGGAGCATTGGAGGCTGAGGGATAACTGTAAAGGTTTATAAAATCATAAGGGGCATGGATAGGATAAATAGACAAGGCCTTTTGTCTTGGTTGGGGGAGTCCAGAACTAGAGGGTGTATATCTAGATTGAGAGGGGAAAGATTTAAGAGGGGCCTAAGAGACAACTTTTTCACACAAAGGGTGGTGCATATATGGAATCAGTTGTTAGAGGAAGTGGTGGAGGCTGGTAGAATTCCAAAAGGCATCTGGATGGCTTTATGAATAGGAAGGGTTTAGAGGGATATGAGCCAAGTGCTGGCAAATGGGGCTAGATTAGGTTAGGATATTTGGTCGGATGGATAAATTGGACTGAAGGGTCTGTTTCTATGCTGTACATTTCTAAGATCATTTGTTAATTTATCAGTCTTTATATACCTTCTCAATCTTAAAATTCATGTTTTTGTTCCTTCTCAAAACTTTGCTTGATTTTCTCATTATCAATTTTTTCTCATTGTCAATGTTTTTTCATAAGGAACCCCAGATTTTACAAGGCACATTTACTGCTGGTGAAAATACATGTGGATTGTCACTTGTTTACATATTCATTCATGCAATGTGACACATTGTGCAGGCCAGTATTTATTACTCTTTCATAATTACTTGAAGGGCATTTAAGAAATGGTCCATTGTCGTGCGGTCTGCAGTCACATCTGGATTTCTTTCCTTAACGATCATTAGTAAGCCAGATGGATTTTTATACTATAAGTTTTCCATAATTTGACACTGTCTTAATTTTTTCTATCTCAAAACTTAACATGTAATTTTTGCCTGTACTACTAGTACCTTTCTAACATTCAAATCTGCATCTTGATTCTGTGATAATGAGATGATCTAAGAGCAATAGATGCAGCAATCCATGTTCGTTTACATCTGAAAAATCTCTTTTCAATAAATTGGATGCAAAATTGTCTTCAATCTGAAAAAACTCCTTTCCAAACTGTGAGACCTCTGACTCTTCTCTCCTCTATGCAACTGGATCCTCGAATTCCTGACTGTAGACCACAATCAGCAAGGATAGGCGACAACACCACCTCCATGATAATCCTCATTATCGGTGCCCTGCAAGGCTGCATATTCAATCGCTTACTTTGTTTGTTATACACTCATGATCATGGCCAAATTCTGCTCTAACTTCATTTACGTGTTTGCTGAAAACACCGCTGTACTGGATCGTATCTTAAACAATGACGAGATAGAGTGCAGGAAAGAGAGAGAAAGCTTGGTAACATGGTGTAAAGACAATGATCTGTCCCTCCGTTTCAGCAAAACGAAGGGACTGGTCATCAACTTCAGGAAGCAGAGTGGAAGACGTGATCTTGTCTGTATCAATGGTGCTGAAATGGTGATGGTTGAGAGCTTCAAGTTCCTGGGAATTAAATATCACCAACATTCTGTCCTGGTCCATCCATGTTGACCCTACAGTCAAGAAAACACACCAACAGCTCTACTTCTTCAAAGGCCAAAAAGATTTGACACTTACCAATTTTTATAGGTGCACCATAGAAATCATCCTATCCAGGTACCCTCTCTGCTTGGTAAGGTACCTGCTCTTCACAAGACCACAACAAGTTACAATAATGTGAAAGCAGCCCAGTCGATCACACAAACAAGCCACTAACTCCATCTATACTTCTTAATGCCTCAGGAAAGCTACCAACTTGATTGAAGACCCTTCCCAACCCAGTTACACTCTGTTTCACCATCCACCATTGGGCAAAAGATGCAAAAGTTTGAAAACATGTACTAACAGATTCAAGAACAACTTCTTCCCTGCTGTTTTCAGAATTTTAAATGGACCTCTCATTTTTAGAGTACACCTTTCTCTGCACCTTCTTTGTAGCTCCAATGCTATATTTTATATTCTATTCTATTGCCCTGTTGTACTTATGCAAGGTATGATTTGCCTGGATAGCATGCAAAACAGCAATTTTCACTGTATCTTGTTACATGTGAATAATCAAATCAAAAAATATAAGCTGCAGATGCTTATTTTGGATTTAAAATATGCACGGATTAAACCAGAGCATGTTAGAGAGAAAATATTAATGAATTATTGTGGAAATTATAATTACATTAATTCATAAAGTGCAAAGAAAAGATTTTCTCAGCATTTTGTTCCTCAGTATTGAGAAAACTGAAGCCATTGTGTTTGACTGCTGGATAAAAACTCCTTTTCCAGCCACAAACTTTGCTCCTTTCTCTACCTGTTTCCATCTTTTTAACATCACTTAATTCCTATTCTTCTTCCTATTGCAAAAGCTCTAATCTATACCGTTTATTGCTTGTGCATCTGATAGGATATAGGCAGCAGCACTAAAATAAACTGCTACCAAGATCAATTTGTCCATTATCTCTATGCTTGTGATCCTCTGTTGACTCCCGGCTTAAAAAAAAACCCAGTTTTAAAATTCTACTTCTACACCTATTTCATACATTTGTATGTAAGACAGTGGGATTGATCATGATTCAGATTAAATACAAAATAATGTAATTATTTCAGAATTAAGATTAATAGTTTATGCATGTGTTTTTATGCAGGTGTTGACTTCAAAGTAAAAACAATTGCAGTTGATGGAAATAAAGCAAAACTTGCAATATGGGTGAGTCAAAACAAATTCAAAAGAGTGTTCTTTAGATTTCACTATATTTAACAACAGATTAACTCTGTTTAAAGTTCTGAAGGAGGAATCTCTGGACTGGGTAAAATTATACCGTAAAATTGTATAGACTTGTCCATAAAGGCAGCAACATCGCCATCAATTAATTTTCAGTGCCAGCAATGCTGTCCTCTAATTCCTGGTTTCAGTCCATTTATTAGTGCAGTGAATGTATTCTGGTGACTTTATTTTTTTCCAGGCTGTTTGACCCTTTTAACAACTCAATCATGTAATATTTGTAATCTGTTTATCACAGTCCTGTTTTGTTATTTCTCTTCACATGATTCAAGGCAGTGCTTTGAAATATTGCTTGCCACTGTATCTGTTTCAAAAAGCAATGCCAGCTGTCGAGCTTACCCTGTTGCTTTCTGATTGGACTTTAAGTGCTGTTTAGGGTTAATATGGTGACAAATTTATGTATTCAGTGACTCATTGCAACAACATTATCACAACAAAGTGCTAGAGAAACTTATGTCTGGCAGCATCTTTGGAGATAGAAAGCAAGTTAATGTTTTGAGAGTAAGGACTCTTTCCACAATGGTTCGGTCTATCAGATTCTATTAAACTGGTAATGTTAATACTGTGTCTTGCTTCACAGATGTTGCCTGATCTGCTCAGTTTCTCGTGCACTTTGTTTTTATTTCCAATTGCCAACATTCACAGTATTTTGTTTTAATTACCATAATAGTGAATGTATTGCTGTAAAACTAAGGCAACATGAGAAACTACAAGTAAAGAGATCTAATACTTTTTTTAATCAAGCAGGATAGTTTGAGTATAGCCATACAATTATGTCCTTAAGTCACTTGGCATCTCATGGTGATTCTGAGCCAAAGATATAGTGTTGAATGGGTTAAAAACATAGGCTTTTCCAATATTGAAATGTGAAAGGCATCCAGCATTCCAGATCTAAGAATGATGTCATCTCTATATCTCATCAGTCCATTTAATTTGAAAAGAAAGCACAAACTTCAAGCTCACCTTTAGATAAAAGTGCAACTCTGCCAAGATTGGCAAAGGAGAGAGAAATTTCAGAAAGCATTAGCTGACATCTTAGCTGAAAAATCCATTTCAAGTCAGCCTTGGATTCCAGAAGTTGAGTCCATACCTCTTCTTAATGATGTCTGTGCAATGGCAAGGGATGCTTTGTATAAAGAAATGATACTGACTTGTTCAAAGCTCATGAGGCTGAAATAATTCCTATGATGAAAGCAAACCTTTCATGAAACTCTGCAAAAGTGATCCTTAACCAGATTTTGCAGCATTCAGCCCTTTGTTCTCTCAGCTGTGGTCCACTTGATAGTACTTTCCCTATAGGTCAGAAGTATGCCATAAGGATCAATGCTGGGTCCACTGCTTTTCATGTTCTGGATTAATGGTGCTGGAAGAGCACGGCAGTTCAGGCAGCATCCAAGGAGCAGCGAAATCGACGTTTTGGGCAAAAGTCCTCCATCAGGAATAAAGGCAGTGAGCCTGAAGCGTGGAGAGATTAGCTACAGGAGGGTGAGGGTGAGGAGAAAGTAGCATAGAGTACAATGGGTGAGTGGGGGAAGGGATGAAGGTGATAGGACAGGGAGGAGAGGGTGGAGTGGATAGGTGGAAAAGAAGACTTGTCTGGACTTGTCCTACCTGCCTATCTCCTTTTCCACCTATCCACTCCACCTTCTCCTCCCTGACCTATCACCTTCATCCCCTCCTCCACTCACCCATTGTACTCTATGCTACTTTCTCCCCACTCCCACCCTCCTCGAGCTTATCTCTCCACACTTCAGGCTCACTGCCTTTATTCCTGATGAATGGCTTTTGACCGAAACGTCGATTTTGCTGCACCTTGGATGCTGCCTGAACTGCTGTGCCCTTCCAGCACCACTAATCCAGAATCTGGTTTCCAGCATCTGCAGTCATTGTTTTTACCACTGCTTTTCATGGTATACTCTCTTTATCAGAAATGCCTGATAAAGGGCTAATGCTGGCGACGTCGATTCTTCTGCTCCGATACTGCCTGACCTGCTATGCGTTTCCAACACCACACTCTCAACTCTGATCTCCAGCATTTGCAGTCCTCACTTCTTCCACTGCTTTTCATTTATATAAATGGTTTGGTTGTGAAATAGGAGGTACAGTTACAAAGTTTGCACATGACTCCAAAATTGGAAGTGTAGTGGACAGCAAAGAAGGCTACCTTTAGAGTACAATGGGGTCTTGATCAGATTGGCCAATGGGCTGAAGAGTGGCAGATAGAGTTTAATTTGGATAAATGTGAGTTGCTGCAGGACTTATACACTCAATTGGAAGGTCCTGAGGAGTGTTACTGAACAAGGAGAGTGCAGGTTCATAGTTTCTTGAAAGTAGAATCTCGGGTAAGTATAATAATGAAGGTATTTGGTATGCTAGCTTTTATTGGTCAATGCATTGAGTATAGAAGTTGAATTGTGTTGTGGCTATACAGGACATTGATTAGGCTACTTTTGGAATACTGCTTGTAGTTCTGACCTCCCCACTGTAGGAAGAATTTTGTGAAACTCGAGGTTTTGAAAAGATGTAGAAGGTTGTTACCAGGATTGGAGAGTTTTAGCTATATGGAGAAGCTGAATAGGCCAGACTATTTTTCTGGAGCATCTGAGGCTGAGGGGTGACCTTATAGAGGGATATGGATAGGGTGAATAGCAAGGTCTTTTAACCGAGGGGGTGAGGGGGGTGTGTCCAAAACTAGAGGGCATAGGTTTAAGGTGAGAAGAGAAATATTTAAAAGGGACCTAAGGGGTAACTTTTTTATGCAGAGGGTGATGCATGTATGAAATAAGCTGCCAGAGGAAATGGTGGAGGCTGGTACAATAACATGTAAAAGGCATCCGGATGGATACATTAATAGGAAGGGTTTGGAGGCATATGGGCCAAGAGCTGACAAATGGAACTAGATTAATTTAGGACATCTGCTCATCATGGACATGTTGGAATGAAGGGTCCGTTTACGTGCTGTGCATCTTTATGACCCTAAGAACTGCCAAATGGAGGTGCACATTGCTAGAAAGAGGAAACCAAAGTATTGTCAATGGGGAACAGAAATGCAGTTCTGTGCCCAGACTTTAATGCAGCACGGCACAGGTATTATGCTCAACTAAAATGGAGAAATATTGGTGACGTCAATGGACGAATAATCCAGAGGCCAGTACTCTGGGAGATGCATTCACACTCGTTGAACTTGATTTAAGTTAATAACTCTGAAATTGATATTTAGGGTCAGTGATCATGGCAAGGCAGTTATCATTTGTTCTAAAAACCCTTTTTTAGGGAAGGAAACCTGTTCTTACCTGGACCATCCTTCATGTGATTCTAGACCCAGAGCAATGTGGTTGACTCTTGACTGCCCTCTGAAATGGGCTAACAAATTCAAAAGCTGTATTTTCTTGAGAATGGAAATGAAAGAATGGAGAATAAAATACATTGTTGAAGATGCTATCCTCCATGTCATACTTTAAATTCGACACTCTGCTTGATGTAAGAGGTAATATCGCACTGTTTCAAGGAGAGCAGGGGAGTTATTCCAGTGCCCTGGTCAATATTAAACCTTGAATCATCATAAAAGCAGATGATCTGATCATTAATACATTGCTCCTTGTTGGAGTTTGCTGTGTACAAACTGGCCATCTTGTTTTGTGCAATGCTACAGTAATGATACACTTGGAAGTAATTTATTGGCTATGAAACCATTGTGAAACATGGAATGTAAAAGCAAGTTTTTTTTTAGATTTTGATTAACTTTTGAAGTTATTGACCTCCTCTATTCAGTTCTACCTGATCTGTCTGCATTGAAGACTACCATCCTAAAACTTTTCCCAATAATCTGAGTGCTTCCTTCCTCTAATCTGGTTGTTCTTGTATTAATTATTGAGATGCATTTGTAATCTGGAGGTCACTAATTTTGAGATCCTGTTTTTTAGTCTATAACCTAGTCTGTAAACTTTTTTTAGTCTATGTGGCTCAGTGGTTAGCACTGCTCCCTCAAAGCACCAGGGACCTGGTTCCCACCTTGGATGTCTGTGTAGAGTTTAAATAATATCCCAGTGTCTGTGTGGATTTCCTCCAGGTGCTCCAGTGTCTTCACACAATCCAAAAATGTGTAGGTCAGGTGAACTGGCCATTCTAAATAGCCCATAGTGTTAGGTGCATTAGTCAGGGGTAGGGTAGAGGAATGGGTCTGGGTGGGTTACTCTTTGGAGAGTACGTGTGGATTTGTTGGTCTGTCTCCATACTTTTGGGAATCTTATCTAATCTAACCTAACTCTGGAGCTGCTTTTTTAGGAGCAGAATTGTGTTCCCCACCACATGATTGACTCTGACATTGCTAGAGAGAGGAAACCAAAGTAACGTGTAACTCCATTTGACAGTTCTTTTGTTTATTTTAGTACATCTGTTGCAATATGTCCTTTCTATTGGAAGTTATGTCCTTGTTCAAAGTATTTAGTTCCTAATTGAGGGAGCTGGCATCAGAGATGATGGTGTATGCTGAGAGCCACCTCCCTGTCTTTGCTACTTCTACCATGACCCTCACCTCTTACTTCCTTGATCTGAGGGCTTTGTTGAATGTAGTCATTGGCACCAGCTATTGAAGCCATGGATTAAAGATTGGTTACATGGAGTCCAGACATATATTTTTATAGTACAGAATATTATTTCAACTTGCACACACCAAAATTTCAACAACATTCATTACTCGTTCACCCTGTCAACATCCAGTCCAGTTCTCACCTGCCTATCACTTAATTAACACATGACAATTCTATGTCCCTGAGTTTCATCTGGTTTCTGGCATCCCTGCCAGATCCTAGTAAATGATAAGTCCAGCCACAGCCTTCCCAATGATGCTGCTAAATACCAAAGAGCTGCCAGCCTCAAATGCCTGGCAGTTGACAGGTGGCAGTTCTGCCTTGAGTTTCTTTGTCCCACAGAAGACTTATTGTTAACCTGTTGAGATCCTGATTGGCAAAGGTTAGGGTGGGCTTTCCTAAAAAGAGATGAAGAAGGTCTAGCTGGCTTCCAAGATCACTTTTGCCACTATAAGATTCTTCCCCTATTCACTAGCCAGAAATAACTTCCAGATAAGAATGCACTACATAAGCATTGTTGCACTCCATATCTTACATGCCACAATTATGTGGATTTTTGTGGTCAGTTGTCAAGCAAGTTCTCCTTGTTGATCTCAAGCAAAATTGAAGACACAAATCCAGCGGTTTCGGTGATAGCAATTTTCCCATTCCTTATAATGGTTTGAATCTGATACCAAATCAAGGGGATGTCTTGGTGTGCAGCAGCATTGATGTCAGCAGGCAGGGATAAGCAACTAATTAAACCTGAAATACTCTCAAACCAAGGTACAAAGTTAGAAATACTTAAAATCCTTCATTTTGAAATATCATTAAGGTAGCAAAATAAATGTGAGCTGTATTAAGATAGAGCTAAAACAGAAATAAAGACTTGTTTTAAAAACATCATTTTTTAAAAATCATGATCGATATTTCCACAAATATGAAATTAGGTTTTCACAGTCAGTAAGGCACTTGGTAATAATTCAGGTAAGTATGTCATTTAAAAAATCAAAGTACAGTTCATTCAACAAATTGTAACATTTTCCATGATTTTCAGAACTAGACTAGCAATGTTAGAATTAACATTCTTGTCAATCCATGATTGTAAGGTAATTAGCAGTCTCTGATAGTTTGCATGTCACACCGCATGGGAGAACATAGACTTAGTGACTCTTGAAGGTTCTGTTCATGTCAGTGGAATAATGGAATAGATCTTAGTCATTCACTAAATCAGTTATGATTTCACTGTGTTAATGTTCTTGAGTAATTGTTTATAGTTCATAAACTCAAGGAACATGATTTTTCTTTTAGTGAGCTTTTTTGCTTCTGATTGTTATCTCTGATCTTTTCAATGCTTCGTTTTTACTTGGTATCTGTCATTGTCATTGCCTTTTACAATTCATTTTTAATTCTTAACACTAAATAATAAATAAGTAGAATGAATAATTAGAAATAAACTTCGAGTTACCTATATGAAAATGAAATTTAGTAGTATTTGAGAAGGGGCAATTCTGACTGACCAACCTCCATGAGTTTGATGGATGCTACTATTGCTACTCCAGCTAATGTTAAATAATACTAGTGCTGCTATTTTGGATCACTATTTGCAAGTACCTCAGCCAGTTCAGGAGCAAATACTTACCATAAACTATGGGGAATATTTCTGGATCAGGGCTTGCCCTGTCTGCTTTAAGTCTTTGGACTTTGTCCAGTGAAAAAATCAACAAGCATCAATCAACATTTTTTTCAAATTACTTAAGAATAATAATTTATGACTATTGTAGCACCTGATATAGATTAACTGAGATCAAAATTGAATTACTAAAATTCCAGAGAGATTGCCTTGGATTCAGAAATAGATTGATCTTCCTAACAGTGCATCAGGGAAGTAGCCCAACTCAGATTTTTGTACACTGTGTATATGCCAGAAAGTATTTTGCCTTGTCTATGTATTTGTAACAATCAATATTGTGAACTGAATGAATACCCTGTATGATCAGGAGAGCATCCACTTCATTTGAGCCTGTAATTCAGTAATATGAACTCTTGATGACTGCAGCTGTTTTAGTCTTTTCCTCCAGAATTTTTCAGGAGGCCAAGGCTTTCAATTTCTTTCTGGAGATGTAATATTGCCTCTAATAACTACCTTGGCTGCTTCTCGCAAGAGAATTGGCAGAAGTCCCTTCTTGTGGTTATTCTCCAAGAACATGGCAATTTGATTTGTAATGTGAAACAAGAATCTGGTCATCCAACAGGGAGCTGTTGAAGCATGACTAAAGTTCTCTGGCAGAATACCTATGGAAAGGGTAAAGGGCACAGTGTTCTAATCATACTGTTGACCCAGTTTCACATCCTGTATTATGACAAACTAGGGAATGTGGATGGACTGGGAGTGGGGAATTGTTGATTCAGAAGCATGAGTAAAAATTGAGTCAAAAATCAAGGTTGTCAGATTGTGCATGTATATTGTAAATACAAGACTTGCATCTGGGCAGCTGTTTTAAAGGTTGTGTACGTTTTGCAAATAATACGTTGTTTAGTAAATAATCTATTGCAGGATTGAGAATGCAGTTAAAATATCTTGTAGGTCTAGGGTTTAATGCCAGAAAAAAAAATCTCTGCTAAAAGTTTAACGTTTGAACATAACTGCTAGCAACTTGTTTAGTTTTTCTTACAGACTTAGCTTTATTCAGACAATTCCCTCCCAGAGGTTTACTTATCATAAGCCATGGAGAAATGTTCTGAATTAGGAACAGTAACCCAGCATATATTTAGAATTGATAAGTAATTGATGTCGGCAAAATTTAAAATAACACATTAGAAACTAAAGTTAGCTGCACACGCACTTTGTGTGCGTGTTCAGTTTGTATTTTTTTTGGTGCATTTAAAATTATGATTTGAGTCTTGACAATCTGTGGAGAATTGAAAGTGAAGTTTGACCACTAATAACGATGTCAACAACTGCAAGCAACTCTTCACATTACATACTGACAATGCAAGTTCTAAGCTTGTTTGCAAAAACAGCCTAAATTCCTGGCTCCATGGATCTGCAGTAGACATTGGTTCACCTCTTCCAACTTGTTCACTATCTTTAGACTTGCTAGAAAATTGTGGCATAAAATCATCACTGTAGGATCAGGCAGTACAGCACTTTAAATATGGTGTTCATTGTTAATTTCACAGTTGAAGTGAATTCTGGGTCTTTGCTTTTAACACTTGAATAGATTTGTCTAAATCTATTTTGATGTTTCTTTAACAAAAAAGATCTTTCAATTTAATTGACCACCAGAAGATAGAGTGCCTTGGTTTGACCTGTCATTGCCGTTTTTCTCTCTAAATATTTTATCTGTAAAACACAGGAAAATTATTATTCCTAAGTTTTATTTTGGATATGACACTGGCTAAATGTGTAGCAAAATGCATGATTGGTTTTTCTGGTTTTCTGCCAATTGTTTTGTTCCCCATTTCTCTAAAATTATGTACTATTATAATTCCACTGACAATAGCATTTCACCCTTAAACCATAATCAACTTACTTCAGTCATGAGCCTTGCATACTAAACTGTAAAGAATTTTAATGCTCAGTGTGGTCTGTTGTGAAGCTTGGAATCATTTTCATATGCAAGTACAAAGTTCTAAGCTTAATTGACTGAAACAGCACACTTATATAATTGGTGACATTTCAATCTTATTAGGCACAAATTGTGACTGTTTATTAACTTGAACTTTTGCTGATACCTTTTTATTAAGTTCAATAAGTCAATACAAAATGATTTGTATTCAGCAGTAAATACTCACATTTGGAAGAACTGTATGCCATGACTGTAAAACAAAAAAGTGATGATTGATCCTTATGCTGCAAAATGTATTTTTGAAATATCAACTGGAAACCTTTTGCTAACATCAATGACTGCTCATCTGACTTTTGAAATTAAAATATTTTAACTTCACATGAATAGTCCAAATGAAGATTTGGACTCTTCAATAACATTACAAGAATTGCATCAGTTTTAGTGGAAAATAATGGCTCCCAGAAACTAGTTAGTTCATTGTTTCAGATTTGTGAATTATTTCTGTGGCTTCTTAGTGTGCCATATGCAATATATTCTTATAGTATCTGGAGGCTAAAGAATGATTCTGTTCACCATATTGTCTGATACAAAATGATGAAATAAAAAAGCCTTACAAATGGAAATGATTTTCATGGCTTAGTGGGAAATGTAATGTGTCCTGATTTGAGTTTAAGAATTTAGAGTGAAAGTTATTTATATATGTATGCACATGCTTGTGTGGAGATGTATATGTCTGCATATGTATGTGATATTTAACAGCAAAGTAAGTGTGTCATACCAGGCAGGATATTGAACTTTGTAAGAATAGGGATAAAGACATTTCTCTGCCATGATATTCAATCTATGTTTGACTGCGTAATTAGAATTTGCCTTTAATTTATAATTGTCCTGTACTAAAATAATTGTCTCAAAGTTACTTTGTTAGTTTTTGACTTTGCTCTTGAGATCAGTATATTTTGAATCTTCACAATATTTTTCATGTCCAGCCTGGTGGTTTTGTTTGTGGTTTTAACATTTAAATCATGTTTCTGTCTGTAGTGATCTCATGTGCAGTCTAAACTTGATGTTTTATGGACTGATGCAATACTTACCTTTTCTCCTGTTAGTTTAATTGGGAAGTTAGAGTCTATTAAAGGCAATGTAATAGCAAAGCATTTGGAAATCCATGGCTTTTGCCCAAAATGTCAATTTTACTGCTCGGATGCTGCTTAAACTGCTATGCTCTTCCAGCACCACTAATCCAGAATTTGGAAATCCATATTATAATCAATTAGAGCTAGTATGGCTTCACTAAGGAGAAATGCTTAACTAATTTATTGAAACGTTTTGAGGTGCCACCAAGCAAGATAAAAGCGAATCATTAGCTGCAATATATTGAGATTTCCAAAAATCATTTTGATAAGGTTGTGTATGTAAGCATGCTTAATAAGCTAAGAACCTACAGGGTTGGGGATAGCATATTAGCCTGAATAGAAGATTAGCTAACTATTAGAAAATGGAATTATGACAAAAGGGACCATTGCACAATGGCAACTTATAACTGGTAGAGTACCAAGCGGATCAGTGCTGGTACCACAGTTATTTACAATTATATTATGCGATCCTCGGCTTCTTATCACTGAACAAATCAGATCCCAGAGTGGAATATGGCTTGATAAATCTTTTGTTAATTTGCTGGTTTTAGTGAGGTCTTTTACCAACATACAAGTCTGTGTAATGCTGCAAGTTAGTTTCAACAAAAAACAAATTTATTATGCAAAAGTATAATAAGCTGTTCACATGTAATTCTGTTATGATTTTGAAACACATGGTAAAATGCAATCCTGTTAATCTCAAAAGCACTACACACCAGAGAAAATTCCCATACCTTTCTCATTTATAGGGCTTAATTTAACTGTGACTTCAATTCCCTATCTTGAGAAACTGATGGCCTTTCCTTGGAGCCTTGGTGTTTAGACTTTCTCCGCTTCAAATAACTCCTCCGTGGTTGTAACCAAACCTGTCCGGTCTGGAACTAACTAACTAAACTGCTCACACTAAGGTAACATATTTCTTAATAGCTCTAAACCATCTCCTTTGGTAAGGAACAACTGAAAAACACATCCAATTTCAGCCAATATTTCTGCAAAATTACTAAACTGAAACACACAAGAATTTTTCTAACCATGGGTATTTCCCTAATTCCAAAATAATTCCATAATCATCTATTTGAATGCATCATTTACTGCATTATTCGCTTTGTTTGCTTGTCAACTATCTCCATGTAATCAAATTCCCATTGACCTCCACCAGCTTCCTGTAGAGTCATAGAGATATACAGCTTGCAAACAGACCCTTCGGTCCAACTGGTCCATGCTGAACAGATATTCTAACCTAATCTAGTCCCATTTGCCAGCACTTGGCCCGTATCCCTCTGAACTCTTCCTATTCATATACCAATCCAGATGTCATTAAATGCTGTAATTGTACCAGCCTCCTCCATTTCATCTGGCAGCTCATTCCATACACTCACTGCCCTTTGCATGGAAAAGTTGCCCCTTAGGTCCCTTTTATATCGTTCCCCTCTCACCATGAACTTATGCACTCCAGTTCTGGACTCCCCCACCCCAGGGAAAAGACCTTGTCTATTTATTCTATCCATGCCTCTCATGATTTTATAAATCTCTATATAACGTCACCCCTCAGCCTCCAAAGCTCCAGGCAAAACAGCCCTAGCCTATTTACCTCTCCCTTTAGCTCAAATCCTTCAACCGTGGCAACATTGTTGTAAATGTTTGCTGAACTCTTTCAAGTTTCACAACATACTTCCAATTGGAAGGAGACCAGAATTGAAATGCAACACTCCAAAAGTGGCATAATCTCAGAGTAAGGTCAACCATTTAGATTAGAGTCTAGATTAAAGTGGTGCTGGAAAAGCAGAGCAGGAAAATCGATGTTTTGGGCAAAAGCCCTTCATCAGCCATTCCTGAAGGGCTTTTGCCCGAAACGTCGATTTTCCTGCTCCTCGGATGCTGCCTGACCTGCTGTGTTTTTCCAGTACCACTCTAATCTAAACACTGGTTTCCAGCATCTGCAGTCCTCACTTTTGCCTGGTCGAACTATTTAACACATTGATATGGAGGACTTCCTTTTTAGAAGGTAATGAGTCTGTGGAATTCCTTATTGTAAAGGATTGTAGAGGCCGGCTGACTGAGAATATTCAGGGTTGATATTCCTTTTTAATCAATAAGGGAATGAATGGTTATGGGAAAAGAAAGAAAAGTGAAATTGGGGTTATCATGTCAGCCATGATTTCATTAAAAAGTGAACAGACTAGATGGTATGAATACCTTAATTCTGTTCCTATGCCATGTGTCTTTTTGACAATTGCATGGATGAAAACATCTCGTTATGGCTAAGGAGCCTATTTATTGAATGAAAGTTTAATTGGTTTTGTACTCCATCTTGGTATTCCAGTTTAATGGTACCTGCCTTTTACATGACTCTTGCAGGGTAGCATCAACCAGTTGGAAAGATTAGCAACCATGTGCAAGGTAGAAATGCAGAATGTATTGCATGAAAAATCATTGCCTAGCTACTGTTTGTAAAATAGCACAGTTCTGGTCTATATCGCTCAAATTCATTTTGAAGAAATGTACAGGCAGCGCTGGCAAATTTTCTGACAGTCTCAAACAGCAGTGTGACAATTGCTAATCTGATTTTAGTTTTCAAAGGAGGGATAAATGTTAATCAGGAGACTGGGAAAGCTCACTTGCAACAGAAGTATAATGGAGTCTTTTGTGTGTATCTGAGAGGATAGACCAGGCTTATGATTAACATTTCATTCAAATTGTACGGCCTATTTAGTACTGCAGTAGGACGTCAGACTAGTTTATACAAGCGTCATTTTGTGTTTAGAAACACAGGAAGCATGAATTTAAAAAGACCTTTGTGTCCTGGTTTTATGTGGTTCGATTGTTCCTTTGTAGAAAGCTAATTTTAAAAAAAAAAGTATTTGATATAGAATAAAGAGGAAGAAATGCATTTGTGAATCAAGTTTTTTGTTTTTCATACAGCTTATGAGGATAAGGGATAACTTATGATATTTGCGACATCAATGATTCTGATTTAGATTTGACATCGTCCATCACAAAAGGGTGAAGAAGAATGAAATAAATAGCACTTGTTCACCAATGTTTGATTTGGGTTTCACAATACAAGACGAATTCCAGAAATGAAGCAAGACACTTTGCATCAAGACACTTAATGAAATGTGCTATTGAGAGGAATTCTTAAACAGAAGATGATGTAAATTAAGGAAAGACTGTGAAGTGGCTGGAGTCATACCTGGGACATAGGGAGGATGGTTCTGGAGTAACCAATAGTTTGTGTCTGGACATTCCTGCAGGGTTTCTCAAAGAATTGTCATCAGTGATCTTCTGTCCATCATAAGGTCAGAAATGGAGCTGTTGGCTGATCACGTTTCACCCTCATTTTCAATTAAATGGGTAATGAAGCACTGTATGCCCACAGTCTGCAGGTTTTGGACAGTGTCAAGCTGGGTTGAAAAGTGAAAAGCAGCATTTTATGCTGTCAGATTATGACCATTTCCAGCAAGAGAGATCTTGAACACTTCCATTGATGTGCAGTGAAACTGACCCACCTTCAACATACCTGTTAGTTACTATGATCCTATTGAATTTCAGGTCAGACAGCACGCTACATTTGTGCTACATTTGTGTCAGGAACTGGATATTTTGCAGTGAGTAACTCACCATCTGATGCCAACCAGCCCAAAATAAAGTGTCTCCATCTACAAGGCAGAAATCAGAACTGTGACCATGCATTCTCTACTTGTGTAGGTACAAGTGAAGTTTCAACCACATTCAAAGAATTCACATCCAGGACACAACAGTGTCTTGATCGGCGACTGGTCCATTAATTTACCTAACCACACCAGTGGTCTTGGTCACTGCATATATTTGCAGGATGCGGTGGCGGGGGACAGGATAAGGTGCATGAGAACACTGTCACCTCCAAGTTACACACTTTCTTGCTTTGGGATGTACTGTTCTTTAGTGCTGACTCAAAATCTTAGAAATTCTTATATATCATAGATCATAGAAAGGAACAGCACAGAACAGGGCCTTTGGTCCACCATGTTGTGCCAAGGATTATTCCTAATCTAATATAAAATAAAATAACCTAACCTTCACACCCCTCGATTCACATTTAAGCAGTCGCATAAATGTCCCTAATGACTCTGCTTCCACCACCACCGGCAACACATTCCATGCATTCACAACTCTCTGCGTAAAGAACCTACCTCTGACGTCTCCTTTATACCTTCCTCCTAATATCTTCAAACTATGGCTTCTTGTCCCAGTCAATCCTGCCCTGAGGAAAAGTCGCTGGCTATTGACTCTATCTATTCATCTCACTACCTTGTATACCTCGATCAGGTCTCCTCTCTTCCTCTTTCTCTCCAGAGAGAAAAGTCCAAGTTTATTCAACCTTTCTTCATAAGGCAAGCCCTCCAGTCCAGGCAGCATCCTGGTAAGCCTTCTTTGCACCCTTTCCAAAGCCTCCTTATCTTTCCTATAATAAGGCAACCAGAACTGGACGCAACATTCCACGTGTGGTCTCACCAGAGACTTGTAGAGCTGCAGCAAAACCTTGTGGCTCTTAAACTCGATCCCTCTGTTAATGAAAGCCAAAACACAATATGCTTTCTTAACAACCCTATCCACTTGGGTGGCAACTTTGAGGGATCTATGTACTTGCACACCCACATCCCTCTGTTCCTCCACACTGCCTAGACTCCTGTCTTTAATCCTATATATTCAGCATTTGAGTTCGACCTTCTAAAATCCATCACTTCGCGTTTATTCAGGTCGATGTCCATCTGTCATTCCTCAGCCCAGCTCTGCATCCTGTCTGTGTCGCATTGCATCCTGCAGTAGCCCTCTATACTATCAACGACACCTCCAACCTTTGTGTCATCTGCAAATTTACTCACCCACTTCTCAACCTCCTCATCCAAGTCATTTATAAAAACTGCAAAGAGCAGAGGCGCAAGAACAGAGCCCTGCGGTACCCCACTCAACACTTTCCTCCAGGCAGAATACTTTCCATCTACAACTGCTATCTGCCTTCTGTCAGCCAGCCAATTCTGAATCTAGATAGCCAAATCTCCCTGTATCCCATACTTCCTGACTTTATAAATGAACCTACCATGGGGAACCCTATCAAATACCTTGCTGAAGCCCATATACACCACATCCATTGCTCGACCATCGTCGACCTGTCTTGACACCTCCTCGAAGGACTCCGTAAGATTTGTGAGGCATGACCTGCCCCTCACAAAGCTATGCTGACTGCCTTTAATCACACTATGGCTTGCCAAATAGTCATGTGGAAGTACGCTAACCAATACTGTCTGTAGTGTTTCAAAAGTAAAGCTCACTAATGCCTGATTGTTGTTTTGATGAAGCCTACATCCCAATAATTTTTTTTAGGAAGAGAAATATAAACAGTATGAGAAGCAAGTACAAGAATAGGTTTAGATGAGGTGGGCACAAACTTGTGTAGTGCAGTGCTAAAGCTAAACACCAAATTTGATCCTTAAACACTTTTTGTCTGACTGCACGGTCTCCTGGAGCAGATCTGGCTACAGGTACATTGGAGAGTACTAAAACCAAATTAGCAGTCGGTGGTGGCTTATCATTGCAACAAAGTTTGTAATAATTTAAATCTGATTTCGTTGGAATGATTAGGAAGTTACTTGTTGAAAGTTGGCCATCTCAACTTCCGGATATCACTGCAGGGGTTCCTCAAAGCTGTGTCCTAAGCCCTGCTATCATCAACTGTTTCATCTATAACCTGCCCTGCATTGTAACACCAAAAGTGGAGATGGCTGCTGATTGCGCAATGTTTAACACCATTCACATTTCCTCAGAATGAAGCAGTAGGTGTCCAAGTGGTGTCAGATCTGAACAATATCTAGGCTTGGGCTGTCAAACAGCAACATTTGCAACATGCACAAGTGCTGGGTAATGGCCATTTCCAATATGAGTGTTGCAATTGCTCTTTGACATTCATTGGCACTACCATCACTAAATCCTCCACTGTTTATACCCTCGGGATTACCTTTGACCAGAAATTGCATTTAAATAGCTATATAAATGCTACAGAGGTCAGATGTGATGAACAGCCTCGTTTTTGATGTGTTTTCACATGAGCAGAATTCAGTGTTATTATAAAGATGTTATGGTGAAAGGGCAATTGTTGAAGAGTGTAAATGTGGGAGTATGCAAAGTTAATTCAGTCTCGAGTAGCTAAATGTTCACTTTGGCCTGTCGTTAGCAATGCTTTAGTAACCTCAAACTTCTTTCTCTGCCCTTTTTAAAACATTTACTGAGCTGGGTGTCCTGACATTAGTAGATCCAACTAATATCTACTGATTAGCAATTATACCTGTTAATTTGTGCCATATGAGTAGTGTCTGAATGAGGAAAATTTAGTGCAAACTCAATATTTAATTCCCAGTGTCAGGATGCTTCCTGATTAGGATCTAGTATATTTCATATGCAGATTTGCCAAACCATCATTGGAGATCCTGATGCCACCAGGGCATTCAACTGAGTACAAAATCTAAAATGAATGGTCTGCAATTTTGTAGTAAAGCTAATTTATTTTGAATCACCTGAATAAACTACCAGAATGATTTGTTTCAGATAGAAGCTTACCAAAAACAGTATCTAAATTTGCAAAAGTAAAATTCTGTGGAATCTAGAAATAAAAGCAAAATGTGCTGTTTAATAATCAGCAGGGTGGGTATCATCTGTGGAGAGTGTGTTAAGTTTTGAGATTACCATTAATTAGAAAGTACAAAAGTTCATGGAGGTAATTGAAGCAGTTACCTTGTCACAGTCCAGTCCACTCTTGCTAAGTCTTTGTTTAACAGAATTCTATTAACTTGAACTGTGTTGTTCATAACATTATACATTTGAATAGGTTTGAAAGCTGTCAAATAAATCACAAAATTCATAGAGTAAGTGATAACCTTTCACAGCCCTGGAGTTAACGTGATTAAATTGGGTTTTGTTCGCCCTTCTGCTTGAACAAGTGTTCATGTCTTCTGCTATGAATATTGCTAAATCTAGATAGAGTTTCAGATTTCAACTCTAATTTTGAGGAATGGTTAGAATCAAGGGCATATGTACTAGCTTAGCTGTAATGATTTCCTTGCTATTAAGAATGTCTTATTGTTTATAAATCTTTTCACCCTCTGGAACCAGTTATGTTACATATGGATCACTATCAGAACTGTCTTGCTCTCAAAAGTGAAGGTGTTCAGAAAAACCTGTCCCACCCATTCTTTTTGTTTAATTGCTTCTGTATCCTTCAAATAAAATTCTTGGATTGGCTCAACTTCACATTTAATTCTTGACAATTTAGACAAACTTTTGGATCATTCGCTATGTAATTAATCTCCTTACTATTCCATGAGGTCACTTTTAAAAAATCTGTCGTCTTACCAATGTAGCTCGTTTTATAAGATCATCTGGCATCACCATCTGGAAGGTTTAAAATTATGCTACTGGCTGCTTGGGTGCATTCAATCTTCAGAAATAGTTTAAGAATTCTTGACTTTTTAAAGGTTGTATTTTTAAAAAAAAACCCATAGACTTTGGCTGTTGCTGTTTTTAGCCTTAGGGGGGCGCTTACAGCCAAATTATGGGTTTGTTACTCTGACATTTAGTAAGCTGCAATCCTCATGCTGTCATTGTTAAGACAAGTGGAATCTGCTGGGCTTTAGAATGTTGGATTTAGCAATGTGAAAAACCCTTTACAGTTGGTGAAGCATATACCATTAGATTAGCATTGGCACGCTTACATACTTAATCTAAGTCTACTTGCCAGAATTTTCCACACAATATTTGTTATTCTTCTCCATGTTAATCCATGCCACTAAATGCAGAAGCTTCCCATTTGTGCTGTCTGTCTGTTACCTTTATAAATGTGCTTGCAACATTAATGCATCACTTTCTAGGATTTTTTAGGTACTACTATCATTGGTTGTCTTTTATTTTTAAAATATTCATCTGTTTGGCACAGTCACATTTAAAATTGGCACTCTTTCCGTAAATTTTTTTAATTTACTTGGATGAAATAGACTTGCTCAGGATTACTAAGTCGCAGCTATTTGAGCATAACAAATGTATTCAAGTAGTAGTAATGAGGTCAAAATACATATATGTTAAATGAAAATATAAATGAAGCGAGCAAGACTGAGTTTGTATTTTAAACAAAGCTCTCAGTAGTTTAAAAATTGAAACTAACAGAAATATTCAGTTCTTATTTGGACCTGCAATTCTAAACATCAAATTTGTGTGATGCTGGAAAAGCACAGCAGGTCAGGCAGCATCCGAGGAACAGGAGGATTGACGTTTTGTACATAAACCCTTCTTCAGCCCTTCATCTGGCTTATGTCCGTAATGTCGATTTCCCCTGCTTCTTGGATGCTGCCTGATCTGTGCTTTTCCAGCACCACATTCTGATCCCCAGCATCTGCACTCCTCATTTTCTCCTAATCAAATTGGATTTCAAGCATAAAATATTTATTACCTTACAGTTAAAAAGTGACTTCATTTCTACTTTAGAGGTTCCAGCTATTGTTTCATACAAATTGTTTAGTAGGTGAAATATGGTTGTATATTTCTCTGTTACAGAAGATATAATGAACACCTAAAATTAATTTTGTTTCATCTTTTCAAAAAATTCCAGCTGAGCACTTAATTAAGTTTTATTCTACTTTAGCCAAATATTAATACTGTAAACTATTAAAAAGTAACAAGGCAACTAAATGACAAATACAAAGCTCTTTTCTCTCTACTCCACCTGACACCACTGGCATCATTTTATGTCATTGTTCTTCAATTTCAGGACACTGCTGGCCAGGAACGGTTCAGGACCTTGACTCCTAGTTACTACCGAGGGGCACAAGGTGTTATATTAGGTAAATGTCTGATTTCATACATTCATGTATTAATACTTCCAAATTTCTTAGCAATGTACCTTTTCTACCATAAAATAGGCTTTAGATATGAAGTCCCAAATATATTACAGTCCAATTAACAATCCCTTCAATACTGCTTTGTCTTCAAGATTAAACTATTTCCATATAATAAATTTGGAAATGCTTTTCTTCCAGTGTATGATGTGACCAGAAGAGAGACCTTTGTAAAATTAGAAAATTGGTTGAATGAACTGGAGACATATTGCACAAGAAATGATATTGTGAAAATGCTAGTCGGAAACAAAATTGATAAAGTAAGTGAAGCAATTTAGTTTCTGTTACGTTTCTTTGTTTTTAGTTTATTGTACTGCATAACGTTATGCCTCTCACATCTTCTATATAAGTACCGTATATACTCATGCAAAAGTCAAATTTTTTAAACTATGTTTTTAAAGGTTAAATTTATGGGGTCAACTATTACATGGTTACTACTTTTGAGGGGCTGAAATTTATGCTACAGTCCAAAATATCATATCATATATATATATATATAAAATAATGATCAGAAGCCCAAATAATAACTAAACGAATGAAGAAAAAGAAGGTTGCCACCTGACGCTGACCTGATGTGTCTTAAACTTGCGTGCCAAATTCTTACTATTTCCTCCATTTTCTCTCTTCTGTTGTTTTAGTTTTTCAACCGAATAAACTAACTAAAAACAAATTCATTTCCTCATTGTAACATTTATGTACAGGATGATACGTTCACTCTCAAATGTTGCTCTGTTATCTGTGAAGAATTAGAGTTAATTTTCCATACATCTTATGTAAAAATCCCAAATTTTTTGGTCAAAAGTAGGGGGTCAACTTTTATGAGATCGGCTTTTACTCGAGTACATACTGGCAAGTTGTTTCTGAAATACCCTTTTCTATGGTAGAGTTGGGATTTGTTCCTTAATAGTGCCTGTTCTTAGTCCATAAATATTTTCAGGCAATTTGGTAGCATTAGCAGCTGAGTATTTTGTATTTAAAACGAAATAGAACTTAGCTATTTGAGCATGTCTATCTGCATTATGCTTTTTTTCTGAACATGCTGCAAGGCTAAGCCAGTAGATGGGGCAATGTACAGTACAGTGTGTTTTCACTGTAGAAGCAAAGTCTGATGGTTTTCTCTGCAGTTCGAAATTTGTTGTTTATGTATGTGGGGATTTTCCATAGTCCAGACTAACCTGATAGTTGGGAGACTGATTGCTGTTGAGACTTCTTATGTATGCATGTGCATGCTTCATCCCTCATGTGCGCTCTACCTCAAGGCACGTTCTTGTCTTATTGCTTACTGCTGATTATGTAGATGCTTGTATAGATATTTAAAGTTTCCTTTGAATGATGCTTTATCAAACTTTGTGTAATAATTTCTTGTACTGCTGGTCATTTTGTGTTGGGACAATTCAATCCTTGCAAATAAGAATGCCAGCACTTTGCAGTTTTTTAAAATCGGTTGAATGCTCCTACACTAATTAAAATGTTTCTGGTGTTGCTTAATAGTTTTAAAAATAAGAGCACTTTCACAATACAGGTATCCATATCTTTCTTAATGGTAATTAGCTAACTGTGATCACATTGCTTTCTTTTCAGATATAGCTTGTTTCAACTGCCTTCTAATGAATCTTGATTGTGTTGAAGTTCATTTTAAGTGCCTACATATTGGTGGCCATCTTTGAAAACTAGAATGTAATTGAATTATCACAAAGAATATTGCTTCAATTTGCACAATCTGAACTCAGAATATTATCCGATGACCTCCTACTTAGACATTGGTATCAGGTTCAAGTACAAACTTAATCACTAAAATCTTTCCAGTATTGGAAGATAAATACATGTAATAATATTTAAAGTATGCTGTTATTGGTTCATATAAACTATATAAATTGTGCTCCTCTCTTAAAATTTTGAATGGCTGCTTATTGTTTCTTTAATTTGAAAAGTCTAAACTTACTACTACGTGATTCTTCAATTTTGAACTAAGACCAGAACAGGCGCGCAGTTTTATAAAACTGTCTTTTGTATTGTGGTAGCCCGAGCTGACCACTGTATTTGGAATTTAATTCTATCTATATAGTAGCTAAACACCTGTTCTGTCGAGTTTGTTGTTGTGGTGAGTCTTTGAACAAAACAGTGACCTCAATTACAATTTGCTGCAATTTTGAAACTGCAAATGCAAGGAATACCAACACTTTGGAGATCAAAATAGAAGTCGTTGAGCATTATGATATAAATGATTCTACTTTAGATCTTCCACAAAGTCTCTTGTGATCACCCGTGTCCATCAGAAGATATTAAGAAGTGTGATTTGTCTCTGATTCAGTGGAATAATACTGCAAAGTTTTTCATTTTATGTGGCAATTATTGACACTCTGTGTCTTCCATTGGAATTTAAGATATCTTCACACTTTGTTTTCTTGCTTTTTTCCAACTTTCCACCAAATTACGCAAATTCTATCAAATTCATACCAAATTAGGCACATTTTAAAATTACATTTTGTACCCCTTTTAATATGTATGAAATGTCTTTTGAGTTGTTAATCCATTTTACTTGTCAAAATAACAAAGTACTTTTACATTTGTGGATCAAGTGCTTGTATGCTAGTAATCAGAGAGGCTGACTTCAAGGTCTTATCTTTATAAACTATCCCTGTGACATTTTCTGACTGTGTTCTAAGTATTTCGATCAACCTGTTCAGTGATGTTATGATATACCTCTGGAGCACGTGGCACTTGAACCCAGACCTTCTGATTCAAAAGTAAGCACACTGTCACTGTGCAACAAGAGAGTTTTAATACACTAAGTTTTTCTGGCGCAATAAGAAGCACCTGAGAATAAGAAATCTGTATTTACTGCAATCAGGTAATTCGTTCTTATTGTGGGTATGCATTTAAGACATCACTTTGGCCTATATTTATGGGTCTTCTACAGCTATTGAGCGTCAGTGTGAAAGATAATCGGTATTTCTGATCATTGTGTTTCTTGGAGTAAGAACATTTTATAGCTCAGCTATAGCAGAGGTCCACGTAGCAATTGCAGTCCTGGTGGGGTGTGGGATTAACTATGATGACATGCACTAGATTGCACCTTCCTTTCCTTTCAGGCTCTCTTCTAGGCTTAGTATCCTTTTTAAGGTTGTTTTTCTACATTAAACAGTTAAATAGTTTAATTACTCTGCAAAATTTTTTTTTGATTTCCTATCATTGCAACAGAATTTAAAGTTGCAATGATGTTTATGTAAGATACATTTTTTTTAAAAAAAACTGATTATTTTATCTATTAATGCAAAGTTGTTCTGTTGAAGGAAAACCGTGAAGTAGACCGGAATGAAGGCCTCAAGTTTGCAAGGAAACATTCTATGTTATTTATAGGTAGGTTCGCAGAAGTAACTGCTGAATTTCTGTTTTTGAATTGGGTGGAAATGAGGAAAAAGAGTAGTTGGAGGAGCATATAAGGACTTTCAACAATTGCTATTGAATATACTTATTGATTAATTTAACTGTTCCCTTTCTGCTAGATTAAAAAAAAAGGTCAGTGCTGGAAATCAACTTAAGTTAGACTTGTGGAGCAGGCCAATGATATCTGATGAGGAAGATGTGATTGTCTATTCCTTTAGGTGTTGCTAGAACCGCTTGATAGTTTTGTTTTGGTGTATGTTGTATTTATTTTAGTTACAATGCATAACAACCACTGAATGTGATTAGTTTTATTCACTTGCAGTTCAACAATTACAATATGCTATTATGCATCTGTACACTTGTATTTTTCTTCACATTTGAAAGTAACTTACTGAGCACTTAAAAACACACCAAATGTGATCTAAATCTTTATCAAACATTTATTTTCCAGAATCAAGTGCAAAAACACGTGATGGTGTGCAGTGTGCGTTTGAAGAACTCGTTGAAAAAATTATTCAGACTCCAGGCTTATGGGAAAGTGAGAGTCAGAATAGTAGACTTAGATTATCTGATTCGCCTGACGCCAACAGTGGAGGTTCTTGTGGTGGATATTGCTCTTTGCTGTAAACTGTAAAATTTATGATGAAATTATCTCTTGCCAATTTTAAACAATTGGTTAGCTATTTGTATAAAATCTAGAGTTGACATTGCAGTTTGCACACTTTGTTCACATCATGTAAAATAATCCCCAATATTTTGCCCAAAGCCAGATTACTCTTAGGCTTGCAATCTAGAGTCAGTATTCATAAAACATTTTGCTTGTAATGTCAAAAATATCCTCATAATTTGAAACAGTTACGTATTAAAACTCTCTGCAACTGTTTTCATTAGAGGGGGTCAAGGTTCATGTGTACATGTTCATGTGGTCCAGTTTCATCAAGAAACAATCTGCCCATTGTAGATGCAATATATTTTCTTCCTTCTCTTTGTTTGTGTTTTTACACACTTTAGTGCTGAACTACTTATGTCTTTCCCCAGCCCCCAACCTCAGAAGTGTTTCATATGGTTTGCGAACTTTGGAGTGTATGTGGTATGTGTTGGGAACACCTTGGTGTTAAAATGCTTCAATATAACTGAATTTTCACTGCTGTTAGTCTAGCTGAATAAACATCTTATAAATGCAAGAGAACAGTAAGCTTGTATCAGATGTTAAAATAACATTCTTTCATTCATAAACTGGTAATTAAGACTGTTCTAATAAAATTTTGCTGAATTTTTAAAAAACTTATCACTTTACTGGTTGTGCTTAACAAATGCATTCCAATACGCAGACACACGAATTGTAACTTTTGAAATGACGGAATTACACGATTCTTGTAGCATCCATACCATAGGATGAATTTAGAAGCTGTTCTGTGCTAACCAAAGGGAGGAAGCATTTAGAAAAACAATTGGAAACATTTGACTTTTTCGGTTAGCTAAATGCTAAACTGCATTTAATGTTTTTTTAATCTTGCCTTCAATGTATGTGTATACATTTGACACTATTATTATAGAAGTACGTTATTGATTACACTTTGTAAGTATTGTATAGAAAAACTGCAATATTTTCTTTAATCATTAAATGTTTTTAAGATATGCAAATTGAAGGTTGGTTAGTAATTGTAAAATGTCAGTTGTTAAAGGTGTAGCTCACCTGCAATGGTGGTTGTTGCACTGTACATTTGCTGAAAATTGAAAATCTAAATTTGAAATGTGTTATCATAAATGAGATTTAAGTAAGTAATCCCTGTGCTGTTCAATTTCATTCTTCATTAATAACATTAGACGCTTTTTGCTGCAGTTCTTTGAATAATCCAAACATTTCTTAAGAAAAGACTAAAGGGTTTGAGTTAGGCAGGTTGAAAAGCCATATGTAGAAATAAATTTAGGTGTTTCAGTTATTGGGCAGCACTATTGAATCAACTGTGTGCGATCCCATTCACTTAATAATCTTCTTGAAATCAATGTTATTGAGATTTTCTTTCTGTAAGAAAATACCACTTCAAAGTTTTCATTAAGCTAAAGTTCAGAGCATGCAATTGTATTGAAGATAACATTGAAATTATGTGCTTTTTAAGTTGCATTTAGGAAATGCAAAATGTTAAATGCTTCAATATTATTTTGTTTGAACTCTACTCTGGTCAGCGATTCGTACATGATACATTTTTCAATATATTTACTGTGACCTGTTTTGTAGAATGCAATAAACTGCGAACAGGTTGATTAGAAAATATCTACACTTAATCCTGTGTTTCATTGAGTTATTTTTAAAATAACTGTTAAATGGTTCCAAACCATTAACAGTTTTGTAATTTAGTTCTCTTATTAGGTAGAATATTTTCTGGCACTTCCTCTTGTGATGTAGCCTGGTTGTTTCTACAAATAGCATAAACATGATTAACATGATATAGAATCTAGTGCAGCAGCTAAGTTTTGTTCTGCTAAAAGCATTTCTTTATTCTTGAAAGATCTGTAGCTTTATTTAAAAGTGCTACGCTACTCCTTGATCAAGCTCATCAAATAGTTCAGGCAATTTTAAATAGTTAGCTGTATTAACCTGGAATGTCCCAAGTTCAGTCTTTGGTGTTGAGTGAACTACCCAGGGTGTCATTATGGCTGTATTAATTTCAGCGCTCCAATTTAAAATCACTCCCTTGAATTAAATGCAGCAGGTTCCACTGGACTTCTCAACGTAAATCCAATGCACAGTGAGATTTTACTTTCACTTCTGTATTTGAACACCTCATACAGTCACATTCGATGCCCCAATATGAGCAGTGGCTGTTCTGATGTACTGGAGCTAACCTGCCTGAGCAAGGAGTGATAAAGGATTCGGGAGAAAACTGCTGAAAATGAGAAGTAGTACTACAGTATCCTTCAACGATATAGGACACTTTATCACTTCAGTTAACAGTTTAAAAAGTTAAATTATTTGTCTCATAGTTACAGTGTGGAATCAGTTACAGCTAGTGTGATAATAATGCTGATGTAAAATTTAGAATTTGAGAATAATAACTATCTTGGACTATAAATAAATCTATTTGGTATTGTATTGCTAAGTCTGAGGATTTGTGAAGTAATTGTTTGCTATTTTATAATTATGATGCCTGAACTATTTGATGAGCTTGATCAAGGAGTAGCATAGCACTTTTAAATAAAGCTACAGACCTTTCAAGAATAAAGAAATATATTTAGTAGAATAAAACCCAGCTGCTACACTTGATTCTCTATCGTATTATATTAGAATATATAGTGCATGAGCAAAAATTCTACATGATTCATCTTCCAAGATATTTGTTAACATTTAAAAAAATTTTACTTCTGTTTGAAAGCAGTGCATAAAGCAATGAGTCATATGAACTTGCCTGTTTGTTTATCTTAACAGACAGGAACTTCTCTGAAGTTACCCTATTTGAAATAATGAGTCAGTCACCAAATTCCCTTCTATCACCAACTGAACTGTAGCATTAGTACAGTTGCACAGTCTTCCCTCAGAATCTATGATAGTCACCCTTCACTCTTCTAAACTCATTAAAATAAGCCCAATCTGTTCAACCTTTCCTCACAAGGCAACCTACTCATCCTCTGGCAATTCATTCTATGTGTGAAAACGTCCCTCTGTTTCCTTTTAAATCTTTCTCCTCTCACCATAAAATTATGTCCTAAAGGTTTGAACTTCCCAACCTTGCCTATACCCCTCATGATTTCATAAATCTCTAAGGTCATCCCTCAACCCCCTATACTCCAGTGAAAAAGGTCCTAGCCTATCCAATGTCTCCTTATAACGCAAGCCCTCCAGTTCTGGCAACATCCTTTCTAATTTTTTCTACACCTTCTCCAACTTAATAATGTTTTTCCCATAGCAAAGTAACTAGAAATGTACACAGCACTCCAAAAGTGACCTTACCAACGTCCTATACAACTGCAATGTGACATCCCAACTCCTATACTCAGTACTCTGGGCAAGGAAGGCAAGTATGCGAAACACTATCTTTACCACTCTCTCTACCTATGATACTACTTTCAAGGAGCTAAAACATGAAGTCTCTCTGTTTGACAACACTCTTCAGGGCCCTGTGATTACCTGTAAGCCCTGCCCATGTTTGTTTTACCAAAATGCAACACCTTGCATTTATCTAAACTAAACTCCATCTGCCACTCCTCAGCACATTGGTCCAATTGATCAAGACCCCTTTGTCATCTTGGATAACCCATTTCACTGTCTATGATATCGCCAGCGTTAATGTCATCTGCAAACCTACTGACTATGATTCCTATATTCTCATCCAAATATAAATGACAACAGTGGTCCCAGCGCCAATCCCTTTGGAGCATCACTGGCCACCGATCTCCAGTCTGAAAATCAGCCCTCCTCTACTGTTTTCTGTCTCCAACCATCAAGCCAATTTTATATCCAGTTGGCAGGCTGTCCCTGCATCCCATGTGATCTAACTTTACTAACCAGTCTACCATGCAAACCTTGCCAAAGGCTGTACTAAAGTCCATTTGAAAAATCTGTCACTTTCTCCACATCTATCTTCTTGGTTATATCCCCTTGCGTAGAAAAGTTTTACTAGAATGTTGCTAGGGCTGAAGAATTATAGCTATGAAAGAAATTGGAGAGTTTGAGTTATTTTCCTTGAAACATGTAGGATAGATGATGTGAAACTTGAGAGGGTTCACAAAAGGTTTATAAAGATGTTGCCAGGGTGGGATGTTGAGCTATAGGGAGAGGCTGAATAGGCTGGAGCTATTTTCTTTGGGGTATCGGAGGCTGAGAGATGACCTTATAAAATCATGAGGGGCATGGATGGGGTGAATGACCAAGGTTTTTTCACCGGAGTGGGGTGGTCCAAAACTAGAGGGTATAGGTTTAAGGTGAGGGGGAAAGATTTTCAAAGGGACCCAAGGGGCATCCTTTTAATACAGAAGGTGGTGTATGTATGGAATGAGCTGCCAGATGATGTGGTGGAGGCTGGTACAATTACAACATTTAATTCCATATGGATATATGAATAGGAAGAGTTTAGAGAGATATGAGCTAAATGCTGGCAAATGGGATCAGATCAGTTTAGGATGTCTGCTTGGCATAGACATGTTGGGCCATGCTGTATTACGCTGTATCTCTACAACAGGGAAGGCTGAGGGATAACATGATTGAGGTATACGAAATTGTGAGGGCTAGCGATAGAGTAGACAAAAGGAACCTGTTTACCTTGGTAGATAATTCAAAAACTGGGGTTCATAGATTCAAGGTAAGTGGCAGAAGGATTAGAGGGGATGTGAGGAAAATCTTTTTTTAATGCAGCGATTGGTGTGTCTGGAATTTGCTGCCTGAGTTGGTGGTGGAGGCAGAAATTCTACGCCTCTTTTAAAAAGGACCTGGACTTTAAGTACAGAACAGCAACAGACCCTTTGGTCCAATTCGTCCGTGCTGACCAAATATCCTAAATTAATCTATTCCCATTTGCTAGCACTTGGCCAATATTGCTCTAAACCCTTCCTATTCATATCCCCTTCCAGGTGCCTTTTAAATGTAAGTGTACTAGACTCTACCTGCACCTGAAGTGTTGTAAGTTGCAGGGCTATGAGCCACATGCAGGAAGATAAGATTAGAAAGGACATCTGGGTGTTTCTGGGTTGGCATGGAAATGATGGGCAGAGTGGGTCCCTTCGGTGCTATATCACTTCTTCAATTGTTTTAATAATTCTTTTGGGAGTCCTAAGTAACTGCTAGGATGAGGGAAGCTGCAGGAAAAAGGTCGTATTGTTTTCAAGGAAAGAAAGTTGAAAGCAGAGAACAGAAAATACAAGTGTTTTCATTTTCAACTGGGATGATAATAACACGTTTAAAAGGGAAGATCCAGTACCTGAGAAGAGAGAGCTAATTATCATATCAGCTTTGGCAAGTTGGAAAATTGGTGATCAGCAGTTTAATGGAAAAAGTGTTAGGAGAAGCAGATGATGAATCTTATGAACAAGATGCGCTTAGAGAAGGCATTAGCCAAAATAGAAGACTAGTGAAAAAAAAGCCCTATGTTTGGAGCTAGGGGAAGGATAATCTTTGGGGTAAGCTTGGTTTGATTGACAAGGTTGAAAGAGAGAAGGGGCAGCTGACCTGATTGTCTCAATCTTGCTCGCAAAGTTCTTTCCATTTGTTGTTGAGGGAAGAGGGCTTCAAAGTGATGGTTGTCAGTGTTGTCAAAAAGTCAGGATTATCTTCACATTTCAAGATGACCTGGAGTAGTAAGCAGATTTTTCAAAAGATGCTTGATTGGCTATAGCCAGAGTTACTGATGAATAGCTAAATCAATAGACAATAGATGCAGGAGTAGGCCATTCTGCCCTTTGAGCCAGCACCACCATTCATTATGATCATGGCTGTTCGTTCTCAATCAGTATCCTGTTCCTGCCTTATCCCCATAACCCTTGATTCCACTATCCTTAAGAGCTCTATCCAACTCTTTCTTGAAAGTATCCAGAGACTGGGCCTCCATAGCCTTCTGGGGCAGAGAATTCCATACACCCACCACTCTCTGTTCTAAGTGGCCTACCCTTTATTTTTAAACTGTGTCCTCTGGTTCGGGACAACAAAGCTTCCTGCCTCCAGAGTGTCCAATCCTTTAATAATCTTACATCTCAATCAGATCCCCTCTCAGCCTTCTAAACTCAAGTGTATACAAGCCCAGTCGCTCCAATCTTTCAGCGTAAGATAGTCCCGCCATTCCAGGAATTGATCTTGTGAACCTATGCTGCACTCCCTCAATAGCCAGAATGTCTTCCTTCAAATTTGGAGACCAAAACTGTGCACAATACTTCAGGTGCGATCTCACCAGGGCCCTATACAGCTGCAGAAGGACCTCTTTGCTTCTATGAAGACCAGCATGCTATTAGCTTCCTTTACTGCTTGCTGTACCTACATGTTAGTTTTCATTGACTGATGTACGAGAACACCTGGATCTCATTATACTGTCTCTTTACCTAGCTTGACTCCATTTAGGTAGTAATCTGCCTTCCTGTTCTTGCCACCAATAGTGGATAACCACACGTTTATCCACGTTAAACTGCATCTGCTATGCATCCGTCCACTCACCTAGTCTGTCTAGATCACCCTGTGTTCTCCTAACATCCTCCTCCCATTTCACCCTGCCACCCAGCTTTGTGTCATTGGCAAATTTGCTAATATTACTTTTAATACCTTCATCTGTATCATTAATGTACATTGTAAAAAGCTGCGGTCCCTGTTGCACACCACTGGTCACCGCCTGCCATTTTGAAAGGGAGCCATTTATCACTACTTTTTGTTTCCTGTCAGCCAACCAATTTTCAATCCATGTCAGTATTTTGCCCCTAATACCATGTGCCCTAATTTTGCTCACTAACCACCTATGTGGGACTTTATCAAAGGCTTTCTGAAAGTCCAGGTATACTGCATCCAATGGATCTCCCTTGTCCATCTTCAGAGTTACATCCTCAAAAAATTCCAGAAGATTAGTCAAGCATGATTTCCCCTTCATAAATCCATGCTGTCTGACCTATCCTGTTACTGCTATCCAGATGTGTCGTAATTTCGTCCTTTATAATTGACTCCAGTATTTTTCCCACCACTGACGTCAGACTAACTGGTCTATAATCATTTGTAAACTATAAGCATTCAATTGTCTTACTTCTTTTCTAAATTCACTTGTGAGATGTGGATGTCACTGGCTGGTCCAGCATTTATTACCCATCCCTAGTTTCCCTTCAGAAGGTGATGGTGAGCTGTTGCCTTGAACTGCTGCAGCTTGTGTGCTTTTGGTATACCCACCATGTTAGGTGATGAAATGCCAGCAACTTGGATTTAAGAGAGTGACGTTGGTGCCTGTATCAGAGACAAGAGCTAATGTGGGAGGGAGCGAGTATGGGTTTTAGAACATAGGGCCTGTTCTGTTCTGTACTTTTCTATGACCCACCATGTTGTGCCGAGGATTATTCCTAAACTAATATAAAATAACCTAACCTACATACCCGTCGATTCACTGCTGTCCATGTGCATGATCAGCAGTTGCTTAAGTGTCCCTAATGACTCTGCTTCCACCACCACTGGCAACACATTCCATGCATTCACAACTCTCTGCGTCAAGAACCTACCTCTGACGTCTCCTCTATACCTTCCTCTTAATATCTTAAAACTATGATCCCTCGTGCCAGTCAATCCTGCCCTGGGGAAATGTCTCTGGCTATTGACTGTATCCATGCTTCTCATTACCTTCTATACCTTGATCAGATCACCTCTCTTCGTCCTCTTCTGAAAAGCTTAGTCAACGTCTTTTCGTAAGACAAGCCCTCCAGTCCAGGCAGCATCCTGGTAAACCTTCTTTGCACCCTCTCCAAACCCTCCTTATTTTTCCTATAATAGGGCAACCAGAACTGGACACAATATTCCAAGTGTGGTCTCACCAGGGACTTGTAGAGCTGCAGCAATAATTTGCGGCTCTTAAACTCAATTCCCCATTAATGAAAGCCAAAACACCAAATGCTTTCTTAACAACCCTATCCACTTGGGTGGCAACTTTGAGGGATCTATGCACTTGAACACCAAGATCCCTCTGTTCCTCCACACTGCCAAGAATCCTGTCTTTAATCCTCTATTCGGCATTCAAGTTCAACCTTCCAAAATGCATCACTTTGCATTTATCCAGGTTGAACTCCTTCTGCCATTTCAGAACCCAGCTCTGCACCCTGTGCACTGCAGCCTGCAACAGCCCTCGATACTATCAACAGCACCTCCAACCTTTGTGTCATCGGCAAATTTACTAAGCCACCCCTCAACCTCCTCATCCAAGTCATTTATAAAAACTACAAAGAGTAGAGATCTAAGAACAGAGCCCTGTGGGACACCATTCACCACTGACGTCCAGACAGAATACTTTCCATCTACAATCACTCTGCCTTCTGTCAGCCAACCAAATCTGAATCCAGTCAGTTTTATTTGGACATGGAATCAAAGATGGATATGAGGGTGTGATTAAGGAAATCAACACAATTAGAAATGACATTGTAAATAGAAAACCAAAGCTAGACAGTTGGAAGCTTTCAAAAAATATTGTGTCTTAAAGAAGAGTATTTAACTAGGTATGATGTAGAAGGTAAATATGATTAGTGGGGAATACAAGGAAATTATTAAAGATGAAATAATTTTGGAATCAGGAGACTACGTGAAACGGCAAAGTCGATAGGGTGGCCACAAGTGGGAGAGTTTCCATAAAAGCATTTTCACCATTGCAGTCTTAATGGAAAAATGATTCTGCAGAACTGATTTTTTTACAGTTAGTCTTTGTATTATTTCAGTGAGTGAAACTTAGTATGAACACAGTGGGGAAATGCTTAGTACAGATTTTGCATTGTATAGAAGAAATCATAAATACTCCAAAAAGTCAGATACTTTTTTGTACAGCATCCTTATTTGAGTCTATTTTGTAACCATATCCTGATGTAGAATGGAATGGAACAGGAAGACAGAAGAAAAGGATTTATACACTAACACAATGGAAACAGTTCTGTCTGTAAAAATTCAAGGTCCCTGGCAAATAAAAATATTTAAAATTTTCCTCTGAAATGTCCCACATCAGTTCACATGTGATTTCAGTCTTAAGCTTGAAGTGAGCAGGATCTATATTAAATATTCCAAGTGTAACTTATATAACTAAAAATATAATGAACAAAGGCTCCCCAATCAGCAGAAGTGAAATACTGTAACATTTTAGTTGATTTGTACACCAGTTCTTTTAAAAATTCTACCCTAAAATATGTTTCATTTTCCTTAGAAAATTATTAGTAATTTATATCATGATACAGAAATTATGCTGATTATTATTACAGGCATTGAGGAGTTATATTTATTTTGTATTACAAACTCCAGAAGACATTTTTGAAAAAAGTATACTGTTACCCATTTCTTAGCAACATTCTTAAAAAGACCAAATATTGAGTACTGTTGGCATAGTGAAGAATATCAAAGAAACTAGTTGTTAGGTTGCCACATTGGCAAAGTATCTGAAGTGTTTCAATTTCAGTTGAAATTTATTCGTTTTCACTAATTCAAAGAAAACTGCTTCGTGTTCTAGCTAACATGCCTGGTTGAGGACTGCAGTTTATATTAAACAGTCCATTGTGGTAAACCCGTAAGACACGATCAGTTTTAGAATCCTTGCTCACTAACTTGCACTTCTTATTCGTAACAATTTTTCAGCAGATGGCACTGAATTGAAATACATTAATTGTCAATATTTTCACCATTATCCATCAATTGTTAAGAGCAAACAAACAATCGGATAAATTTTAATGCGATGTATATGCAATCCTTGCACTAAAATTTAATGTCTAAGAGAGAAATACATAATGCATGAATTTTCAGTAGAGTGAATTTATTCAATTTGGTTTCGCTAATCTTAGCACCAGAAACATCTGGACTCACCTCGAGTAATCCTCAAGCAATTTAACAGTTACTGGTAATGACCACGGTTGTAAATCCAACTTTGGAGAATAAGAAACTGTGAGAAGTTACGCAAAACAGCATATTGCTAGAGTTCAGTCATGTGCCAATTTTCATATTTTGAAAAATTAACTTAAAGGGCAAGCATATCAGAACTTTTTGCTTAATCAAACTTCAGATTTTAAGGAAGCAAATTTAACAGCAATTCATCTCAATTGTCACAAAAATTATATTTAATTTGATTTCTTGGTTAGTTCTCAACTTTTATGTGCTTGTAACAAATACACTTGAACTGCCAAAAAGTATTGAGATGTTATTCAGGCTCTGATTCTCCAATAGTTAACAAATCCAGGTTTTATGAGAATTTAATAATCAGTTGAGCAACAGAGAACATAGAACATTACAGTGCAGTACAGGCCCATCGGCCCTTGATGTTGCATCGACCAGTCATACCAATCTGAAGCCTATCTAACCTACACTATTCCATGTACTTCCATATGTTTGTCCAATGACGACTTAAATGCACTTAAAGTTGGCGAATCTACTACTGTTGCAGGCAAAGCATTCCATACCCTTAATACTCTCTGAGTAAAGAAACCACCTCTGACATCTGTCCTATATCTATCACCCCTCAATTTAAAGCTATGCCCCCTCATCCTCGCCATCACCATATTTGGAAAAAGGCTCTCCCTGTCCGCCCTATCTAACCCTCTGATTATCTTGTATGTCTCTATTAAGTCACCTCTCAGCCTTCTTCTCTCCAACGTAAAACAGCCTCAAGTCCCTCAGCCTTTCCTCAAGAGACCTCCCCTCCATACCAGGCAACATCCTAGTAAATCTCCTCTGCACCCTTTCCAAAGCTTCCACATCCTTCTTATAATATGGTGACCGGAACTATACACAATATTCCAAGTGCAGCTGCACCAGAGTTTTGTATAGCTGTAGGATAACCTCATGGTTCCGGAACTCGATCCCTCTATTAATAAAACTTAAAACACTGTATGCCTTCTTAGCAACCCTGTCAACCTAGGTGGCAACTTTCAAGGATCTGTGTACATAGACACTGAGATCTCTCTGCTCATCTACACTACCAAGTATTTTACCATTAGCCCAGTGCTTTGCATTCCGGTTACTCTGACCAAAGTGAATCACCTTATACTTGTCCTCATTAAACTCCATTTGCCACCTCTCAGCCCAGCTCTGCAGCTTATCCATGTTTAGAACTAAATAAATGAGCAGTGAACTGTTGAAAACAGCCTGATTGAAATGACTTTGAGGGCACTATAATTGGTGGATTCCAATGCTTTTGGGAATCCTTTTCCGTTCAATGGCCATTTTTGCATGATTGCAGAAATATCTACATTGAATGGATATTCACACTAACCGTTTTTGGTGATTCACTGCAGAATTAGCTACTGCTTATTAGATGAACTAATTCCTAGCTGGTTGAATGGATTTTCTGCAGCAGGTAACTGTCAACACCTTTTCTTCTGAAAGGTAACAAAGTAATAACAACCTTGAAGCAGAAACAGCTTTTACAAAAGTAATCTTATTTCAAATTTCACTTCTATATGAATGGAAAATGGTGCTGTGTTCAAAAGGAAAAAGCAAGAAGTTTCAGCTTATTTCAGCATTTCCACCTGTTTTAAACTCTGTCTCCACTGTTGCTGCCATTAAATAGAAGCATGAAACAGTTCCCATGGATCCAGTATTCTCAAATGAAGTGCATGTTCTTACATATCACTGAAAATAGTTTTCAGTTCCTTAGCTATTTATTGTTTTGCTCCATTTCCAGGCTGCTTGGTCACAACATAATCGCCTTCAAGAAAGGCAATAAGTTTGTTCTATGAATATCTCCAAGTCTGCCTTCAGGACTGTTGATCAATATTTTGATGTTGAAACAAGACTATTATATGGACAAGACATGACGACAAAAGCAGAAGAATATATGCAACACATCTAATAACAAATTGACAATGAAAAATATGAGTCACTATTTGATCTGCTGAATGATTAAACAACTGACAGTCTGCAGTTTTGAGAGTCACTTTCTTCTCATCTGACCTCAAGCTGTAACTCAAATACCATACTTGATTCCTTGCTCATTCCTATTCAAACACATTGCCGGTACTACGTGTACTTCAGATATTTGATTGAATTTGCAGCTGTGGCCCTGGTGTTACTTGTACATTTAATTCTGAATCAGAAGTATTATAGGAGGAGCGATTGATTTTGTTGTTTTTTCCCCTTAGCTATTCATGTGATTAGTGTTACCTAAGCATTTATTTGAGCAATGAGTGACAACTACAAGATTATCTGTCAAGTTCCGCATCATTGAACTTGGTTCATTTAGGTCAAGTTAAACAATGCAAATTTTCTAACACCCACTGGGTAAAATGGAATGTTTTGAATACTGTACCAAGTCGGCCAACTGAGAATGAACAAACTCACCAAATCTATGGATTTGGATTTAAATTATCACTTTGGGATTCAAATCATGGTCTTTCAGTCAAGCGGAGGCAACTTAATGCTTGCTGAACTACCATGAACATTTGAGTTATTCCTCATGTAAATTCCAGGTTGAAAGAGCAAACCTTGATAGATTGATGACTGTAGCAACTTAATTGAAACTCCTGATGCTGAGAACAGAAGATAATTGCAGTGTATCTTAAGTTATTTATAACAATATTGAATTGCAGTATATGAAATTGAATTTTAATAGGGTTTTACTATTAATGTTTCAAGATAATTTTTAAGAATGAAAAATGCCATTAATGATATTTATTTTAAGCTTTTAGTTTAAATTATGGAAATAAAACATGCTCCAGATTGCATACCAGAAACTTTCACTAGAGAACCATTGAAATGTGTTGCAATGAGCCAAAATAAGCAGAGTATTCCACTGGAATCTGTTTCACACCCTGCTGTTTTCTATGGAAAAAGTTGGTGGCAAAATCGCATAATATTACCCAGAAAAAGATTACTGTTTACTCTTGTTGTAGAGTGATTAAATGCTAGCTTATATTCTGTGTTCAGTAAAATGTGATAAACATGCTTCCTGAATAGTTTGTCCCGCATGACTGTAGTTCACCATCTAGTAATTAGTTAATTAAGGTTTTAGCCTTTACCAATATAGTTCCTAGCCCATAGTTATATTTGGTAGAATGGTTCTTAATCCATTGGCTATGCTGTTTAATAATTTTCATTGCACAGAATTACTGAGACTACACTTTATAAAAACAATGAATGCTATAAATCCATTCATCAAATGATTAGTTGCAATCAGATGTTTCAGTGAGTTCTTGGTGTTAAGGACTAGGTGTATGGAATTATTTTTTCAATGGTTTTAGTTTTACATTGATGCAAACTGCTCAGTGTTATTTTGGTGTTGAAGTTATACAAGACAAACTGAAGTAGTCACTTTCCAATGTTAAACATAAAAACAATCCTTTTAAATTTTAATCCTTTAATGTTATGTCTAACTGCCATTTTGCCTATTTATTCACATTAAGGTTAACCAACATTTAGCTGCAGTTAAATAGATTTTCACATATCTGCATTATTGTACCTAGTCATAGCATAAGGTGGCACCACTAGTATAACTTAGGTTTGCTTGTCAATTTTAGACTGGCCCTGGTTTCAAGCAGGTACTCAAAGTATGACTGTGCCTTTATGTAAGTTGAAGTGTCACATACTTTTACACAATTATGCAATATAATCATTGGAATGTGCCCATGATTTTTATTTGAACTCTCACTGAATATCAGAGTTGTACATTTGTGTTGTTAAAGTTTGTGTATAAAAATAAGTTGTGCTGTCTAACAGAAGTGCCCTGTATGTTTGGATGAGGTCAACAGCTCTCTCAAATATTTTGTTCATAAATCTCACACATAGTAATGGACTGAAGCTGACAATTACGTATGTTGTGTCCTGGCTTGTGGGTACTGAACACACATTTACTCTAACATAAAGTAAGATTTATTACTCTAGTTTATAAACTTGGCACGGTGTCTAATAAACTATAATCCATGAGGATCTTGATCTTGACATGAGGTATTCACAGATTTTTGCTGAGACATTTGTTCCATCTGTTTAAAAAAAAAGCATATATTTTCTTTAAAGGATTTTCTCGTATATTTTGCTGTTGTAGAAATCAAAGGTTGCAGCTAATGTTTATTTACACACCAGAACTTAAAGCTTAAAGTTTTTAACTATTATCAATATGGAAAAGAAAACTACAGGAGATTATGCAGTGTAACTAAATATTGCCACAACGAATAAGTCTGGTTGAGAGAAAAACCTTTATTTATAAACAGGCTCTCAAACTATTACATTGTATACCTGTACCTAAAGAAGTAATAATTAGGATTCTTTATGAATTTCCTTTCATTAAGTTTCTTTATAAATGGATATGACTATGTTGGGCATTGCAAGTGGTATTGAGGTTTGCATGAACACATTCCAGTAAGGCTGAAATTCAAGCTTGAATTCATTAAGTCTTGACTTATAGTATCTGTTAGTAAATAAGATGGCTTATTAGATCTCAGGGCAGTCTTTGATGTCTTGATCAAAGACAATATTTATCCTGCTAAATCCAAACATGAGGAATGAATCCCCATTTCAAATAAACTATATCATATCTCTGACTCCCTGTCTTGTTTGAAGAGAGTGGGGTGGGGGTGATGGTTCTTGACTTATTCTTTCATCTCAATTCTATTGCCATTTTAGTGGTAACTAATGCAATTGTTTATTTTCCTATATTTGGTAGATTTGAGTGGATTACTTTTGTTCTTGAAGTTGATGGAAAATGTAAGATCAGGCACAGAATTCAACCCTATATCTAAATATTGTTTTCACTTTTAAAATGGCCACCGTCACACAAAGTTATCCTGGATCCCATGTTCCCTGTAAATGTATATCAATTGTTGCCATGTGACTCAAAGTCAGATCATCTGCTCTGTATTTTCAAATGTCAAAAGTAAAATGCTGTCATATCTGTCAGTTATTCCCGCTGCCCTGATCAATATTGCAGTCTCTTTTAAAACTAGCCCCTTACTGGGACTCTTCTGCCACGATGCCATGTGAGAGTTCAGTTTGTAACTAACTGCACCACCCAGTTCCCCTCTTATCAGTGCTACTTCATTGCTGACATTTTCATCACTTTTTCATCAAGTGTAATACATTTAAGATTCCCCTTTGGTGCACAAAACCTAGCAAGAAGCAAAATTCTAATACACCCATGGAAATGTGGACTCGAAATTTTAATTTAGAAAACAGTTTGATAAAAAGAGTTAAGCTCTAAAATTTTATAAAAAGTAAAACATGGAACTCTTTATTGCAAAGTTCAGTAAGATTGTTGACATCAGATTTGTTGCTGGATTATAAACGTTATTAGAGTCATAGAGTCATCCTTCGGTCCAACCTGTCCATGCCAACCAGATATCCCAACCCAATCTAGTCCCACCTGCCAGCACCTGGCCTATATTCTTCCAAATCCTTCCTATTCATATACCCATTCAAATGCCTTCTAAATGTTGCAATTGTACTAGCCTCCACCACTTCCTCTGGCAGCTCATTCCATACACATATCAGCCACTGCGTGAAAAAGTTGCCCCTTAGGTCTCTTTTATATCTTTCCCCACTCAACCTAAACCTATGCCCTCTAATTCTGGACTCCCCACCTGAGAGAAAGGACTTTTGTCTATTTACCCTATCCATGCCCCTCATGATTTTGTAAACCTCTATAAGTTCACCCCTCAGCCTCCGATACTCCAGGGAAAACAGCCCCAGCCTGTTCAGCCTTTCCCCATAGCTCAAATGCTCCAACCCTAGCAACATCCTTGTAAATCTTTTCTGAACCCTTTCAAGTTTCACAACATCTTTCCGATAGGAAGGAGACCAGAATTGCAAGCAATATTCCAACAGTGGCTTAACCAATGTCCTGTACAGCCGCAACATCATCTCCCAACTCCTGTACTCAATACTCTGATCAATAAAGGAAAGCATACCAAATGCCTTCTTCACTATCCTACCTACCTGCGACTCCACTTTCAAGGAGTTATGAACCTGCATTCCCAGGTTTCTTTGTTCAGCAACACTCCCTAGGACCTTACCATTAAGTATATAAGGCGAAAGTGAGGACTACAGATGCTGGAGATCAGAGTCAAGATTAGAGTGGTGCTGGAAAAGCACAGCAGATCAGGCAGCATTCAAAGACCAGGAAAATTGATGTTTCAGGCAAGAGCCCTTCGAAACATCGATTTTCCTGCATCGTTAAGTGTATAAGTCCTGCTAAGATTTGCTTTCCCAAGATGCAGCACCTGACATTTATCTAAATTAAATCTGATAAGATCCTGTTGTAATGTGAGGTAACCTTCTTCGCTGTCCACTACACCTCCAATTTTGGTGTCATCTCAAACTGACTAACTGTACCACATTATTCACATCCAAATTATTTATATAAATGACGAAAAGTGGTGGACCCAGCACCGATCCTTGTGGCATTCCACTGGTCACAGGCCTCCAGTCTTAAAAACAACCCTCCACCACCATCCTCATTATTCTTAAGCTTAATTTCTTTCTGTCTAGTTTTCTCCCCCATGATATGTCAGAGCCAGCCCAAGTAGCCATCCCTTCATGTAATTATGTTTTATTCATGTCTTTTTGTGATTATAAAAGTTGGATATGTCAATACCCAGAGTAATTCCAGGTCAAGTACTATTTGAGGACAAATGCAGCTTCTGACCCAAGCTAAAAACAGTGATTTTTTTTAGTCTTCGTTGAACTAGCTGCATATGTTGTCTAGCCTTCTGTAGATTCAATGCAATGACATTTCCAAGTGAATAGCAATATGAAACCTGACAGTCCCTGAATTTAATCCACCAAATGGGACCATTAGCCCAATCACACACAATTCTTCAAATAATCTGGTTAACCTGACATCTAAGTAATAAAAGCCAAATCCTGTGATGCTGGAGTTCCAAAATAAAACAAGAAAGTGTGAGAAAATATCAGCAGGTCAGGCAACATCTGTGGCAAGAGAAATAAAGTTAGAACTCTGCTTTGGAAATTAAAGGGGTTGAAAAATTATGTATTTTTGTTAGTTAACAGGGAGAAGGAACAAATGTAGAATAGGGGAGTGTGTGTGTGTGTGTGTGTGTGTGTGTGTGTGTGTCTGTGTGTGTGTGTGTGTGTGTGTGTGTGTGTAGCTGTACAGATTTCAGTCTGGTCATTTATTGTTAGAACTATCCTTCCAATTTGGATGGTGGGGATGCTGGGGTGCAGGTTATGGTTAATCCTAAACAATGATGAGATATTTTGTCATGTTGAGCATTACAGAAATGGTTAAAACATGGTAGAGTGCTAAGAATGTGTTGTCCCTGAAACTTGAAGTTACTATGACAGTTGATTAGACAAGTGAAGATGTAAAGTGACAATATGTTTACGAACGTGATATTCCATTTGCACTGAAGGGTCATCCATGCCACTGTGTGCCCACAGAAGATTTTTCTTTCTCAATCTCTTGCTACAACGTGTATTGTGAAGGGCTCTTGGTGGCTGAATCATTTCACAGCTAGAGTTTAAGAACGCCGTTGGTGTCAGGAATCCTGACAGGTCACAACAGAGGTGTGTGTATCTGCTGCTGGTGAATGATAGCATGACAGCAGCAGCGTGAAGGTATGATTCACCAGAGACTTGTGGACGATAACTTACTGGAACTCTTATAAAGAAACTCTCCATGAAACTCGCCTAAATTGACACTGAGTTGAGTTTTGGTCAAATACAGCCTTATGTTCCTGCATTCAACAGCAAAGCAACCCCAACTGGTGCTTACTCAATAAAAAGAAGTGTCAAAAACCATTATGTAATTTTGGGGAACATTGTGAGAGCTACAATGACAAAGTGGAGAATTCTCCATCCTGAAGAATAAACATCAGAAGGTACCTCGGAGGAGAAAGCATACTTGCAGTGTACAGATAGCTCAAAATGTATTTTTAATAACTGAATCTTGTTTGTTGACAAGAACCTGCCTCGGAGGTTTCCTTCCAGAAACTTGTTTAAGTTTTTTATTTCAATGTCATTTGTTCCAATAAATTTGTGGCCCTTTATTGTACAGTGAAAGTAAATTAAATATTCTACTAAAGCAGACTTGTGCACTTTTATTCCTTAGTGTTTGAACTCTAATTAGGCAGATTTGTACCAACCAAATTAATGGTCTGCATGGCTGCCTTCTGGGGAATAACACACTTTATAAATGCAACAAAATACAGCATTGCCAAGTTCACTTGCAGTGAACTCACTCTATTACAAACCTAGAGATTCAATCCTGGGTCATGAAGGAGTTCCATTGTTATGCTATTATATTTTGCTACTATACTACGTAAGATATAGAGCAGAGAGTTAGTGTCCATAGGGAGTAGATGATTAAACCACTGAAGGAAATTGCTGACAGCAGTGTCCCCAAGAAGATATTAGCAAAAGGCCTCAATTTCAAACAATTCCAAGTAATTTCCAGCTGCTGTAAAGATGACAGCAATCTTAATATCACTCTAATTCAAATTGAAAATGTAGAGTCAGATTATGAACATTTCTGTTATCTAATTCCAATTCACATGGAGTCCTTACAGTAAAAAGCAAAATGAGAAACTTTCATTTCTTGAGTTGAAATTTGAGCTGATGGTAATGGAAAGACTGTGTTCACTCGCAGTCTCAAGCCAACTCTCAGGATAGCAGCTTGCATGGCCATCACCAACAAATCTTTGATCTAAATAGTTATGAAAAATGAGAAGCAAAATAGCATTGGGGTACTCAGTAGGATTAGGGCTCACTCTACTAAAACAATCTGCATTTAGTCCGTTTTTCATAATAAATTGCAAAATTGTTCCAAAGTAGCTAGTCAATTTTAGGTTATTATCGATGGCTGTAGGGTGTGTTCTATTTCTTTGACCCCAACCTAAACGTAGGCCTGAAATTAGTCTATGGGAAACTATTAGAAATGCACTTAACAAATTCATCTGTAATTTCTCTTCATTTTAGTGGAAGCATTAACTTAATTATTTGAGAACGATAATAGCTCTGCTAAAATAGCAGTGTAATTTGAGATGAGCGCATACTATATGAACATAACTACGCCCAATCTCCCAATTCATAATATTAGAGCCCAAATCTTAAGCAGTATGAGCAAACAGTATATCTAAATGATAAAATTAAAACATCGCACAGTTAATTAACATTCCTTACAGTGTAAAGCATTCTCTTCACTATCAATGACAGAGATCTATACTGTATGTCAAACTATACTTCTGCTTAAATTATTCTTAAACTTCTGCCAAAATTATCCAGTCTGTTCTATTATTTGGTCATTCCTGTTAGTGCCAAAGAATTTTAAAATATTTTTTCAAGTGTTGTGTTACACGTTTCCAGTCTTCAAAATAATTTGAGCAAAATCAATGAACATAATTAAGCGATAGCACAAATGTAGAGCAAAATTCAAAACAATTGGATATTACTCCCCAACATTATGGTAAACTGTTGAGTAACAGTCAATACTTGTTCACAACACTTGAATAAATAAATTGCTTCCAGGAAAATATTAATGATCAATTTTTTGAATATTTTACTGAAATATTTCATTTCGGGAAGAATTTAGATTCTTTTGGCAACAGGCAACAGCTCAATGTTGAATTGTTTGCTTGAGTTGGAGGGTTCCATTTGAATCTTATATGTGCAACAAACTGAGCATTAGTAATTTTATATTTTATGAGTGTAATAAATTTTCAGTAATCACTGGGTATGTCATCATAATAGTGAAGCACATGTCATTACTCAGTACTGGATTGCAGTGGTACACACTAGAGAGATAGGCTTGTCCCAGCACACCCTAGCACAATGGTGTCCGCTTTCACTATGATTAGTGAATTTATGGGTGTAACGTTAATGTGGAACACATGTATTATTCTTAGTACTAAGAAAATAAATTCCCTTGACACTCTAACTATGCTAGGTGCAAGAAACAGCATTTTTTCCATGCAGAATCTAAGAACAGGAGAAGGCCATTCAATCCATTGAATGTATTCTGTCATTCACTGAAATCCGGGTGGATCTGTACTCTAACTTCGCCCACTACCCCGCCCACATTGTTTCCATATCCCACATTATCCTTAGCTAACAAAGTCTATCGATTGAAGGTTTAACACGATTGATTGAGCTAGCACCTACAGCTTTTTCTTCCACCCTCTTTTATAACTTCTCTCATGAATAGCCTGGCTCTGATTTTTAGTTATGTTCCCCTGTTCTACATTTTCCAAGCAATGGAAAAAAAATCCCCTCTCTATAAACAATTTCTTTCAACAATCTTCTAAAATCTCCATTGAATCACAGTCATAATCCTCTTAACATATAAAAATACATAAAATGATTTCCAAATGAGCTTGAGAGAACTTATAGGTATGACCATTTCCAATTTCTATAAGTTTAGATTGCACGGAATACATTTTTCTTTGATACTTGTTGAAGGCAGCTAGATAATCCTAAAAACTGAGTGTACCTCTAAAAGTACTAATATGCTTATGGTACTTCTATGTCAGCTGATTGCTAGGAGGTCTTGTGATGAAGTAGTAGCCTCGTTATTTCTTGGCCAGATGTAGGCAATGATGTTAGGTCCCCTGAACTTGTTCAGCATGTTCAACAGGCTGATAATCCATCACTTCCTCACTATTATCCAAAGAGGAAATAGATGTGTGAATGCACACTTTAGAAAAATGCTTGTCATAAGCATGAGGCAGCATGGTAGCTCAGTGGTTAGCACTGCTGACTCACAATGCCAGGGACCTGGGTTCGACTCCACTCATGGGTGACTGTGTGGAGGTTGCCTGGTCTCCCTGGGCCTGCATGGATTTCCTGTCGATGCTCTGGTTTCCTCCCATGGCACAAAGATATGGACGTTAGATGGATTTGCCATACTAAATTGCCCATATTGTCCAGGGATCTACAGGCTGGGTGAATTGGCCATGGGGAATGCAGGGACAAGATGGATGGGATGTTCTATGGGCCAAATGGCCTGCTTCCATACTGCAGGGATTCTGTGATTCTAAGGCAATACTTATCAGTTACTGATGCAGGGATTAGCTTAAATAATATTTTATCCCTACTTGTTAATACAACTCCAGTTCAGTTTCAATCTTCAATCTTCTGCTTAACTGAGTTACTTACTAGATAAGCTACTAGTACTAAGACAATTTAGAGTACTGAATATATATTCATGATGGATGCAGATGAGAATACCAGAGCTCACTCTACTGTAATTCTGAAAGTCTTATACTGAAAACTCTTAAGCATGAAACATGGTTCAGTTTCTTGCCAACTGACATCAGTGAGCAATAATCTTCAATAAATGATTGCAAGATACAATAATACATCAAGAAATAGGCTGGCCAAAGCAGAAAAAAAATTGTCAAGTTATACAAAAGGTGAAGGTTATACTGAAGTTTTCTGGATATAGTTGATAAACTTTACCCCAAGGGTTTGCAAACTAACTTCATAATTATATTGTCAGAGTATTATAATTCTCAGGAAAATGATTAACCATGATTGTTCTTGATTGCGGTCAGTATTGCCGCCAGTGAGAGGAAGCCTTTATCATCTTTCACCATTCTGCTAAGTAGTCAAATTTGAACTGTTCATTTAAATTCTCATGGACAGTATCAAGTGAGTGAAGGGTCCCTTAATGTCTGCTCCCACTTAAGGACCAGTCCCTTTAGGATGAATACTAAACACTAAATACAAGTGTCTGTACATAGTCCCAAGGTTAAACAGTACAGAGTATTCATTCTGCAGAAAATAACTTTTCATGACTTTACTGTGAAAAGCTTACACAACCAGATGTAATTAAGAGGAGTTCATTTTCTATGTTTTATATGATTGTATGTGTGTGTCCATTTTTGAAAACTTTATTTTAAATTTTGTGATTAAAAGTAAATTTCGGATGTGATTTAGTAATTGCTTTGGTATGGTGTCTGACAGCTTTACAATACCTGTAATAAATGGAAGGAAATAGTAGCTCTAATTTAAGTAGAGTTTTATTGAAGGGGCACCTAATTTTGTTATTTGAAACATGTGATCAAATGGAGTGATCTGGTTTATGTCAGGCTATGAATATATACAGTTGGTCTTTCAGACTTCATCCTTGTTTTTACACTTGATACCTATACCCTCTTGATTTTGACAAATGAATAGCACTGCTTCTTCAAGTAGAAACTAGTGAGATTTTTAATCGAGTTTTGAATGGGAGAATGTGCAATGTAAGTGGATCCATCAAAAGTGTTGATTCGCACAATACAGCAAATAGGGTGTAAAGTGCCTTTTTGAGTTTCGTGTCAGTAAATATAACTTGCACTTATTTCTTTTTTAAAAATCTATTAAAATGCATATGAACCTAATAACACACTGTATCAATTAAGATAAATAAATCACCAGTGTATTGTTAAATATTTGCCATATATTCTTGTAACTTATTCCATATTAATTGCAGTCATGTTAGTGCCTAGTTCTGATTGAGGTTCTCTCATTATTTTTCTCATTAAGCTGTGGATTTTATTGAGATATAGGCATTTAGATGCTATATTATAGCCTTGACCTTAGAAAATACCTGTACTTGTATGTTATCATATATTGTATAAAGTTTCTTTTGTATGTCCAGACACCGTAACCTTTGTAAACCTTTTCTTGTACTTGCAGGGTTGATTTGTCATTGAATTTACAGCATTTCTGTGGATCTTTTGTTCCCAGGTACAGTTAACAATACCGACAAAACCAAGTATGTCTAGACAAAAGAAATCTTAGCTGGAGGGGTTCCTGGAATGCATTGGTTTAGTGGAAAACATACACAAACAACAAGCAGAGGCACTCCAATTGATGTTTTAGTTGTAACACAGGTTTAAGTGTTTATGATCCTCAAATTATGCTGCACAAGTAATGCCAGGCAATAACCTATGAAACCATATAAAATTCCATTGGTCTGCTGTTAGAACAGGGCCATTACTTGAGCCATAATCAAAGTATCTTCCTTTAAAAATAAGTTTTGTGGTAGAGAGTACAAGTATTTTAGAAGGAAACATTTCTGAATTGGAAGGATAAGTATCCATTGTGATATGAAGCTTGGTAGAAACTGCAATCATGGCAGTATACCCTTGATTATGAATCCTCAAACTTTAAACTGTGGACTAACTTACTAGCTGGATGAAAGTGTTTAATTGGAACAGTTAATGTGGCTAGAAATAGAAAGTCTTGGAAAGAAAAGTAAAATTAGCGAGTTTTGAGAAGATTTGTAGTTCAGGTTGAAGTTTTGGATGTAGGTTTGCTCGCTGAGCTGGAAGGTTCATTTCCAGATGCATTGGTGACTGGGCAGTATACCACATCAAACAGGCTCAGTAAAATTATCCTGGGAAAGATAGGAGTAAAGATTATATATGATGGCTAATTAATTGTTTCTATTGTTGTGAGATTCATTCAGTTGGAATTTCATAGTCCCTAATGGGACTGACGTGAAGGCAAGACAGAGAAAAGTTGAGGGCCGCATCTTGGATCCAGAATTCCCAACTCCATTCCGGTTCTGGCTATTTTCACCATTGCAGCTGGGGACATGTTGCAGCACCATCCAGTTGTTGTTTAAAGATGTTGATACCATTTTAAACAATGGCAAGCTCAGATCATGACCACTATCATGTGGGCCTCCTTATGAGTGAGATCGTGAATTGTGACTTGAAAGTGGAAAGGATGCCACCTGCTTTACAGGAAACCAGGAAATGATGCAATCTGAGGTGAAGCTGTGTTGCCATTCGTCAGAACTGACAGGACCTTTGGTGGGAGGTGTTTTATTTCCCAATGACTTATTCAGCTATTGTTTTTATTTTACTTTATAGATATTAGGAGTGATTGCAATGTTTTGTAGGGTCAAAAGGGAAACTTTGCTTAGTGCATGAGAGTGCATGAAAGTTCGAGAAGTTTTGAAAATGTTAGGGGTGCTACCAATGTTTTCACCTACAAAGATAAACCTCAAGACAGTGCCTCTTCAATATTGGACCAATTTTCTCTCTTTTGAGACCTATTGTTGCCTCTATCTTGCCTCCAGAGGCAGCAGGGCTATCTCATACCTGTCTCTTTGACATGACAATGAGGCACTTGGGCTCCTCTCAGAAAATTTCCTCCCTCTCAATACCCGTCTCGATCATGGTCACCCAAGTTAATGTGTTCATACATGCTAAAATCTGATAAACCCAAGTGACTGGTTACATATGTACAAATTTAAACTGCTGATATAAACAAATCTTCAAAAACTTTCAATCTATTTACTATATATTCCTAACCACCAGAATATAATGAATATAATTTGTAATTTTAATATATCAATTTGTGTTCAGTAGCAGCAACACTATCAGTGTATCGTGAATGTACTGGGTGGCTATCTGTAACAAGTATTGCAGGTACTCACATGGTTTAGACCATAACACGTAAGAACAGAAATTAGGCCATGCAGCCCACCAAATCTGCTCTGCCATTCATTCATGGCTGATAAGTTTCTCAACCCCATTCTCCCACCTTCTCCCCGTAGCCTTTGATCCCCTTAACAATCAGGAACCTATCTATCTCTGTCTTAAATATACTCAATGACCTGGCCTCCACAGCCTTCTGTGGCAATGGACTCCATTTTTTTTAATCACTCTCTAGCTGAAGAAGTTTCTCTTCACCTCCATTTTAACTGGCCTTCCCTTTACTCTAAGGCTTAGTCTTCAGGTCCTGCTAAATGAAACATCATCCCAATGTCTACTCTATCCAGTCCTTTTTCAGCAGCCTCTCCAAAATCTGTAGGCTGGATTTTTTTTCCTCTTTGAAAATAAGTGTGAGGGCAGGACTCGAAAACAGAATAGGCTTCTGTCTGGGGGTGGGTGAATATTCTTGCGTGATAACATTCTTTAAACCTCATTGCATTTGATTTGTAGAAAAATCTCCAGATCGAATTGGCAGACAGGTGTCCAAGGAGGTATTCAGCATTCTAACTTCATATCTACAAAAGCACCCAGACAACACTTCATTCTCTGAAATCCGGGGCCATCAGTGTAATTTCCTAGCCCTACCCAGCCCTAGAGATGGCAAATAAGAGGATGGAGGCACTCCAGGTTTTAAGTGACCTGTCCCTTGAGTTGCTCCTACAGGGCGTGTCTGAATGAAGGGACAGCTGTTCTCCAGAGATCACAACAAAAGGTCATCACACATGACGATGGCAGTGTGGATGGAGGTGGGTGATTAGAGCACAAAGCACTAGAGATGTGACAAGATGCAGTGCTATAAGAGGTTGTCTTGTGGTCTGCCAGACAACTTACCAGTGTTCCTGAAGAAGGGCTCATGCCCGAAACTTTGATTCTCCTGCTCCTGACCTGCTGCGCTTTTCCAGCAACACATTTTCAACTTACCACTGTCTACTGAGTCCTTCATGACCCTATAACTATGTTCAAAAGTCAGGGATACTAGGACCCATAGGCACAGCCTTAGAATGAGAGGGGGTCAATTTAGAATGGAAATGAGGAGACATTTCTTCAGCCAGAGAGTGGTGAGCCTCTGTAATTCATTCTCACAGAGTGCAGTGGAGGCCGGAACATTAAATGTCTTCAAGGCAGAGATTGATAAAATCTTAATCTCTCAATCAATTAACAGATACGGGGAGAGTGTGGGTAAGTGGTGTGAAATGCCCAACAGTCATGAATGAATGGTGGATTGGATTCAATGGGTTGAATGGCCTTACTTCCACTCCTATTTCTTATGGTCTTACGTTCTACTATTGTAATCTTGCCACCTTACTGGATCCTGGGTAACAGATATTACTATTACAAGCCTTGAGTCTAATCTGTGCCTTTCACTTCGTTGCGCCTACCCATGCTGAACTAACAAATATACCACAGCTCACTTATTAATCAGGGTTCACAATTCAAGCAGAACAAGAACCTTCGGCATGTAACAGCTCACCAGCAACAACCCACTCACTTAAAACTCACATCTTTCCTCACAACTAGGATAATTTTACACATCAGTTAGGTTCTCAGCAAAGGCTTAAACAGGACAAGAGCATCACCATAAAGGGTCCCTTTGACCATTGACACATCTGAAGAAAATCATGCTCACACATCAGTGAAACTTCATTCACAATTCTTTTAATCACTACATGCTCAAAATGCTTTCTTCTTACATGGAATGTACATAGACATAAAGCTATAAAGCCTTGTTTCCTGTTTTTGAATATTTTTGTGAAATAAAATGGGAAATAACTTCTACAAACAAAGCATTTTGAAGAATTGTTGCACTTTTTGGAAAGCAAGTGACTTGACATTTCTTGCAAGCGCTATTTACCCAGCTACTGGTTCAAGCAATAGTGGAAAGATAAAGCCAAGATCTGCAGAGGCTGGAAATCTGAATCAAAAACAGAAATTGCTGGTGAAACTCAGCAGATTTGGCAGCATCTGTGGAGAAAAAAAGCTATCAATGTTTCGGGTCCAGTAACTCTCCATCAGAATTGATGAAAAGATTTTAGAGCAGCTATAAAAAAATGGAAATTCAACCAAGTGCCAGCAGCATTTAGTTGATTGGTCTGTTGAATCATTGAACCAGTTATCAATGAAAAAGACCTTCTGCAATCCAAAAACTATGTAAGTGATTCTCAGGAGCTGATCAGATTATGGATGTGAACAAGCTTAGAAACATTCTCTATTCTTGGAAGAGAAAAAAACACTTAGACCTGAAGAAAACCAGTTTATTTTGCTGTAAGATGAGCCTTTTAGTAATAAATCAGAAACATTTATCAGTATGAATCAGTTACCCTGTGTCTTGGCAAACAAGTGAAAATATCTGGAGAAGGAAGATTAAGAAATAGCTTCAGATTAGCACAAGAACTATCTCAGCAGATCTTGTGAACATGGACCACCAAACTGCTTTCCCAGTCTTTCCCTCCACCCATAAAACACCGTTTGCTTTTCATGTGTGTGTACGGGAGTTAGTGTTTTAACTAGTCGAGCTGTATGCCAACAGAATGCAGTGGCTCATCAACCTCCTTCAAGAGGGTAATTAGGGCTGGAGATTAATTCTGGCCTTGCAGCTGATGTTCACATTGCAAGAATAAAAAGAAAACAAGTGGTTCTGATCTGGACCCCTGAAAGTCTGGAAAGACTGCATTAAGAATGCAGCTTCTGAATTTACTATGGGGAAATAAGATTAATTTTCAATCTTTCAGCTTTTACCCATAGTATGTTATCTGTCCCCATTGTGCAATGTGTGTGACATACGCCACTTGATTATTTAAATAATCCTGGTAGTTGGGCTATGGTTTCTTATATTATTTTATGGGATATGTCGTCATTTTTGCCCAATTCCAATTCTCATTGCCTTTGAGAAAGTGTTGTTGAGTGTCTTCCTGAACTGCTCCAATCCATGTGATGTAGTTACACGCAGAGTGCTGTGACAGGGGGAGCTTCAGTTGACATAGTAACAGTGGAAGAACGGTAATATTGTTCCAAGACATGATGGTGTATGGCTTGCAGGTGCTGGTGTTCCCATGTAACTGCTGCTTTGTTCTTCCAATTGGCAGAGATCGCAGGTTGGAATGTTCACTGAAAGCAAAGAAGATTAAATAAAGGCAGTTTGATGTTTAGCAGGAATAGAGCAAAAGGAATGGGAATTGTCACAGGATGTGCTAGATAGGTCTGTAGGGTGGGGGTGGTGGTGCTTAGAGAGGAACTGGATACAGATAATTATTTATGGCCACATAATGATATGGAATCCTCTTGCTAAAGCTAATAATATCATGTCATAATAACGATATGGGTTTCCCCAGCTTGACCAGCATTTATTGCTCATCCGTAATTATCATCGAGAAGGTGATTGTGAGCTGTCTTCTTGGTCTGTAATGGTTCATAAGAATCTGTGGTTACAAAGTAACTTCTGGACTTTTTAAAATTCATTTGTGGGATGTGTCTTTCTGGCTAGGAGAGAAGTTAGGAGACAACCACATTGCTATTGGTGTAGAGTTATGTGGAGGCCAGATGAGGTACAGAGGAGATTCTATTCCCTAAGAGGCATTAATGACCCAGACGGGTTTTTAGAACAATCAACAGTGGTCACCATGAGACCAACTTTTTAATCCCAGATTTTCAGTGAGTTCATATTTCACCATTTAGGTCATGTTGAACTCATGTCCCCAGAACATTATCCTGGGATTCTGCATCACTTGCTCAGTGACATTACCACGATGCCACTATCTCCTCTACTGTTAAGCGAGGTCACTTTTGACTACTTTTATCTATTGATTTGAATATAAATTTGAAAGGTCATGACCTTTTGTTAACACCAGTCAATGTAGATTCTTTCCTGATTTTTTTCACTCTTCTGTTAAAAATACCATATGCCTGTTGATATTGTTCCTGGCCACATGTAATAGAATGGCATTATTTTAGATCAACCCACTGAGTATTGAAGAACAGCTTACAATATGTGGAAGTTGGCATGTGAGTGCTGCTTTTTTTGGCTTGTACATCAAAACCCTGAGTACGACCTAAAATATTCTGTCTGAAGCCGTTTTTTTAAAAAACAAATAGAGGCAGCTAAAGATAAAGAAAGGCTGCTGAAAATCACCATAAAGTGCCAGCAGGTTAAAGTATGGGATATGCATATAATAAAGTAAATGTATGCTGACAATTGAATCCTTGTGTGTCAAATACCATCCTATACTTAACTAGAAAAATCAATTTTAAAAACCTTAGCAAGGCAATCTGAGATCTATATAAAATGATGTAAATAAAGTACCTTTTGTACTTTTTAGAGCATAACTTGAGTGACTTTTTGTCAAGTGGTGTCAATTGTGTGTTGCTGGAAGCACCCTAACCTCTGAATTTTAAATTGTGGGTTTAGAGGATCACAATATCATAGAGTACAGAAGAGGCCCTTTGGCCCATCAAATCTGTATCACTAAAAGTGTACTAGTACCTACGCTTGTCCTGCTGTCCCACAGTTGGCCCATAGCCTTGACTGTTATGTCACTTCAAGTGCTCATCTAAATACTTCTTAAAAGTTGTGAAGTTCCCTACGTCAACTTCCCTCTCAGGTTTTGCAGTCCAGATCCCACCACCCCAATTGAGGAAAAGGTTTTTCCTCAACCCCTTCCATACCTCTTGCCTTTGACTTTAAAATTCTGACCATTTGTGACTGACCTTTCAACTAAGGGGAACAGATGCACTCTATCCACCCTGTCCATGCCCCTCATAATCCTATACACCACTATCAGGTCACCCCTAAATCTTCTCTGCCCCAAAGAAAACAAACCTAAGCTTATCCCGCCTCTCCTTATGGCTGAAATGCTCTATCCCAAGCAACATCTGGTGAATTTCCTTTGTACCTCCTCCAGTGCAGGTTCACATTCCACTCTGGAGAATTCAGCACAACACTTCAGGTAATGCTCTGGTGCAGTACTGTTTCAGGTCAGATGTTCAAAGTCCACTGCCCTTGGCAGATGGCTGTAAAGATCCCATTGCACAATTTCAAAGAAAAGCTGGTAAGTTCTACAGATTATCTGGTCACTCATCTCCTTTCTGGCACTTGGAGTCTGCAAATTGTCTGGCCCTTTTCCAAAAATGCAATATTGACTACACTTACAAAGTACTGGTTAATCAATTGCTGATAGAAGACTTTGGAATATCCTGAATTCATGAAAGATACTGTGGAAATGCAAGTAATTCTTTGTTATTTGTCATTGCAGCAATGCACTTTGTAAAACTGGACAGACTTCACTAATGTAAACTCAAATAAATACATCCAGAAATCTTGGCTTTTAGCTGAGCTTAGTGCTGTGTAAAATATCTGTGTTTTAGAAGGTGGTAGGGAGGGAGGGTGTTCTACATCTGGTGTGCTTGAACCCAGTCGTCAATCCCTCTTGAATCTCAGTATGAAATGTATGTAGCCTGCCACTTCTCTACAAATTTAATAATTTTTTTGCTGTAAATTTATGTCAGGATTCAAAATCTGCTGACTGTTTCATGGTTGATCTGTAAAGTTATGTGAAATAATAACAGAAAATGCTGGAAATGCTCAAGCAGCATCTGGGAAGGGAAAAACAGCATTCAATGTTTGAGATTGATGGTCTTTCATGTGAACCCATGGGGCTGGATAGGACTGAATGTCATAATTTTACTGTATGCTCCTCCTCCTTCTCCCCATTGGAACATTTACTATTTGAGCAGAATTTTCCCATTTGCAATGAAAGCATGAGATTCTTGGTGCCGGGTCCATCATGGCTCAGTGCAACTTTTTCATGCAATCTTCTGCTCTTTAATCAGTAATTAGTGAACAGGTCTTTAGCATCCTTCCCAAGGAGTGAGGAGGCAGGATAAGTGAAAATGCTTTCCACAACTGGGACTTTCTTGTCTTCACATTTAAAGCCCAGCTGCACACTGCTTCAGACACTGTGAGCCAGGAGCTGACCCTTGCAGTCTGCTGCACAACCATTAAGGCCCAGAGAAAGGGAAAGCTCTCACTTCACAAGCAGGGATCTGGAGGGGCTGGTGGATTTGCTCATGGAGCGAAGGACTGTCTTCTTTCCTGTTGACTGCTATGAACAGGAGGCCACACCACCAGACCAGACCAGCAAGGCTTGAATATCAACTCAGGTCAGAGCTATGAAATGGGATCCCCAACGGTGCAGGGAGGTCAATGATAAAATAAAGAACTACGGATGCTGGAGATCTGAAACAAAAATAGAAATTGCTGGTGAAACTCAGCAGCTCTTGCAGCGTCTATGGATGGACGCAGAGTCAACATTTTGGGTTCAGTGACCTTTCTTCAGGGTTGTTAGCACCTCGATACCTTTGCTGCATGAAGAGGCGAAGAAATTTCTTCTGAGATGCTCTGGGTGCAAGATACGCGCTACCATGCATTACATGCTGCCCATATCAGAGGTAGAGTTGGAGAAACCTAACCCAATGCTAAAACACCCAGGATGGGCTACAAAAGAAAACAGCCCGTGTCCTTGAACTCAGAAGGGTGGGGTGTAGTAGTTTTAATGCAGTCAGCCAGATGGACCTGACAGATTACGAGTTCCCTGAGGGGGTGCTAATCTGGTCCATTTAGGGATCCCTGGTTGACAGACAAGAACAGGAGTGTAAGGCATCCTGCTCACTCTGACAGCTGACTGTGAGGGAGCTGGATCAGTGTCAAAGACTCTCCAAATGTAAATAACGAATGACTTAGTGATGGGATACCAACCTTTGAGGAGTTACTTCAGAGTTCAATAACTTTACAGCCTGTTTCTATCCTTCCATGTTTTTTATCCATCCACCACCCTGTCCTGGGTAGAGAACATGGTATTTATCCTGAAGACGACATTAGAAGAGGGGGCAAGGATGTGAGAAGTGAGTTGATAGGTGGAGATGGAGCCCAGAGAGAGAAGAATATGAAAGGGGTAGGGAAATAAGGAGATTATGGATAGCAGGCCAGGAGAGAAAGATAATACTTAATAAATGATCATAAAATCCAAGAGTAGGAGAGAATGGCTGATTTGTACTGAAAGCAACCTATATAATGTAATAATAGGCCCAGGAGTGTGTAAGAATAGGTGACTGTGCAAAAAACAACTCATGTCATAACAGGACAGGGTGCAGGATGAGTAAAAAAATGGAAGCAATAGAATCAGACTCTAAAGTTATTGAACTCTGAAATAACTCTACAAAGGCCAGTATCCCATCACTAAGTCAGTCTTCATTTACATTTAGAGAATCCTTGACACTGATCCAGCTCCCTTACAGCCAGCTCTCAGAGTCATCAGGATGTCTGATAATCCTTTTCTTACCTGTCAGCCAGGGCTCCCTGATTGGACCAGATTAACATCCCCAATCAGGGAACTCATAATCTATCAGGTCCACCTGGCTGATCTTGCTACAATTGTTACATCCCTCCCCCTCTGAATCCAAGGGCACAGGCCATTTTTTTTTCTGCAGCCCATCCTGGGTGTTTTAGCATTGGGTCAAGTTTCTCCATCTCTGCCCCTGATATGGGCACCATATTACACATTGTAGCTCGCCTCTTGCACCTAGAGGATATCAGAAGAAATTTATTCTCCTCTTCATGCAACAAAAGCATTGAGGTGGCAACATTCACTGTGTCCATCTCAGATTCCAAGATATCTTCAATGCTTACCAGAGAGGGAGAACCTACATTTAGGCAGACAGTCAAGGAGCCAGGTATGTTTTGCATCCACACCGTTTGCAAGTGTGAGGTTATCTTATGGTCCAGGTGCATGTTCAGGATAGTCACATGTCACCCGAACGTCATATGTCACTGGACCTTACCTCATGTTGATCATGCCTCTTACCCATGCAGGGCCATTCCTGTGGTTTCTATGCCAAGCTTCGTCCCCACGTAAACTGTCTCTCTCCCTTAACGGAATCGTGTGCCTGGCATTGCTGTTCCCTATGCCGTTTCACCCTCCTCCTCCCCCCACCCTCCAGGTCTGGAAAGAACAGATTCAAACTAATGTGGGGTCTTCTTCCTATTGGCAAGTCTACTGGAACTATCCCTGTCATTGCATGAGGCATGGTCCTATAATCAAATAGGAACCAGGGCAGTTTAGTATCTAGTGAAGCTGTAGGCTGTTTCTTTAAGCTTACCTTCAATGTTTGGATTGCTTTTTTTTGCCAGACCATTGAATTATGGATGGTATGGTGTTGTCCTTATATGATGAATACCATTCAACTTTAGGAAATACTCAAATTCCCTGCTGGTAAACGATGGCCCATTATCTGTGACCAACATTTGCAGGAGTCTGTGTATTGCAAAAGTTGTGCGCAGTTTGTCTATCATTGTTCCTGTGTTTGACAAATGAACTCTGTGCATGACCAGCCAGTTTGAGTGGGCTCCACAATGATTAAGAGCATTGAACCCATGAACGGACTAGTACAGCTGGTGTGTGACAGACACTAGGGTTTACCCGACCATGCCCATGGTTGTGGGAGAGCTGCTGTCGGTAACTTCTGTTCTCTTTGGCACTCTGGGGCACTGTCCCACCAACACAGCTATGTCTGCATCGAATCTTGGCAACAGGTACAACTTCTTGCTAACATTTTCATTTTAGAAACCCCTGGATGACTCTGGTGGAGTTCAGCCCAGATCTGACAACAACCATTGCTCAGGACAATCACTCCTGCTCCCTATAATAATAATATCCCATCTTCCCCTCTGATCTGGTTTCTCTGGGTTCAAAAAGGTTTCAATTTTGGTTGTGATGGCCCTTTTGTATCCCTCATAACCACTAGCTGTTTCAGTTTTGCCAGAACCGAATCTTTCTGCATCTGAAGTCAGATATTGTCAGCTGTGTCCAGAAAATTAAAACTATTATGGATTCTTTGATGATGGTACCACCAGTGCTAGCCAGCTGGTATTTGCCAGAGTTAGGTGGCTCAATGCATCAGCATTTGCTGCTTGGCCTCCGGATGGTATTCAAACTTGTAATTATACACACTTTCTATTAGCCCACCACTGAATTTGGCATGAAGCAGTTGGTGGCACTGCCTTGTCCTCTTTAAGTAGACCTAGCAGAGGTTTGGGGTCGATTATTTTTAAAAATTTATATTCGTAAAGATTTTGATGGATTGTCCTGACTCCATACATGACCACCAAAGCATCCTTCTCTATCTGGGCACATTTACGCTCCTCATTAGTCAAAGTCCTGGACGCATATGCTATTGGGCATTCCTCTCCATTGGGCCACCTATGAGCGAATACTACCATGATGTCATATGTGGAGGCATCACATGTCAGTACCAGATCTCGCTCAGATCATAGAGGATGCTAGCTGTTGCTTCACTTTTCTGAAAGCTATGGCTTGGCTATGCAACCATTTCTGAGGCTGACCCTTTTTTAAGAGTAGATGCAAAGGTGCCAGAATGGAGGCCAGGTCATGTATGAACTCTCCATGATAATTCCCCAACCCAAGGAAAGACCTAAGCTCTGGTATAGACATGGGAGCTGGGGCACCTTTGATCACACTAACTTTATCTTCCAATGGGTGTAACCCAGCCTTGTTGACTCTGTAGCTCACTTGGGGTGCCTGAAATACACATGATTCCTTTCTAAGGCGTATACCTGCCTGGGAGAATCATCTAAGGGCTATGTCCATGTTCTCTAGGTGATCTTTATTAGTCTTCTCTGTTACTAGCATATCATCTAGATAAATGGCAACCTGAGATAACATCGTCTACTAAAAAAATTGCCCAGGCAGACAATACCCCAAATAGCAGCCCTGTACATTGTTACAACCCTTTATGGGTATTAAATGTAGCATAATTCTGGGAATTCTCATCTAACTGCAATTGGAAGTACACGTGGCTCATGTCCAGCTTCATGAAGGACAGCCCCACTCCCAGCTTTGTGTATAAATCCTCTGTGAGAGGGATTGGTATTTATCTAACTGCAAACAACGGTTCACCGTTTGGTTAAAATCCCCACAAAGCTGAACCGATCCCATTGGGCTTCAAAATCGGTGTGACCAATGCTGCCCATTCTGCAACTGGACTCATGAGATGATTTCTTCACTTTCCAACCTCCTGATTTCTGCCTCTAGTTTTACCTGTCAGGCAAACGGCCCTGGGCGGTCCTTGCAGAATCTGGAATAGAATTTTGGTCAACATGCAAGGTGGCCTTGGCTCCTTTGATAGTCGCCATACCAACCTGAAAAACTTGCAGGGATTTTGTTAGGACTTTGCTCAATTGAAAAATGTTGAGCCAATCAAGGTGAATCTTTCTCAACCAATTTCACCCCACCAGGCTTCGGCCTGAGCTTTTTAGTACAATCAGTGGGAACTGAAACAGCTGCTTCTCATAAAAGACTGTAACTAAGGTTAAAGCCTTAATCTGAAAATGTGTTGCTGGTTAAAGCGCAGCAGGTCAGGCAGCATCCAAGGAACAGGAAATTCGACGTTTCGGGCAAAAGCCTTTCATCAGGAACCTGATGAAGGGCTTTTGCCCGAAACGTCGAATTTCCTGCTCCTTGGATGCTGCCTGACCTGCTGTACTTTAACCAGCAACACATTTTCAGCTCTGATCTCCAGCGTCTGCAGACCTCACTTTTTACCTAAAGCCTTAATCTGTAAAGATTACCTAGTGTAGGTTATCAGTCTAGTCAAGATCTTGCGGAAACTTATAGGTTGGAGTCCAGAGCAAAGTTTGTTAAAAACTCATTCTGCGATCACTGAAATAGCCGCGCCAGAAATGGGGGACCATTTAACTACATGTTTATTTTGATTGGTTCTGATTTGGATGTTGCCAAGCAATTTACCTGTGGGCTTTCTAAGGTGTGCACTTTCCTGGATGCCAGCCTATGAGTTATCTTATAGGAGAAAGTGAGGACTGCAGATGCTGGAGGTCAGAGCTGAAAATGTGTTACTGGAAAAGCGCAGCAGGTCAGGCAGCATCCAAGGAGCAGGAGAATCAACATTTTGGGCATGAGCCCTTCTTCAGGAATGAGGAGAGTGTGCCAAGCAGGCTAAGATAAAAGGTAGGGATTGCTAAGCAGGCTCCATGCACATCATTTACTGCATCCGCTGCACCCGATGTGGCCTCCTCTATATTGGGGAGACAGGCCGCCTACTTGTGGAATATTTCAAAGCACACCTCTGGGACACCTGGACTAACAAACCCAACCACCCCGTGGCTCAACACTTCAGCTCCTCCTCCCACTCCACCAAGGACATGCAGGTCCTTGGACTCCTCCATCGCCAGACCATGGCAATATGACGGCTAGAGGAAGAGTGCCTCATCTTCCACCTAGGAACCCTCCAACCACAAGGGATGAACTCAGATTTCTCCAGTTTCCTCATTTCCTCTCCCCCCACCTTGTCTCAGTCTCAACACTTGAACTCAGCACCACCTTCCTAACCTGCAATCTTCTTCCTGACCTCTCCGCCCCCACCCCCACTCCGGCCTATCACCCTCACCTTGACCTCCTTCCACCTATCGCATTTCCAACGCCCCTTTTATCTTAGCCTGCTTGGCACACTTCCTTCATTCCTGAAGAAGGGCTCATGTGCAAAACGTCGATTCTCCTGCTCCTTGGATGCTGCCTGACCTGCTGTGCTTTTCCAGCAACACATTTTCAGCTATGAGTTATCTTACTAAGTTTAGGTCTAATCGGACTCTTTTGCTGTCTCAAAACCACACACCGGCAGCAACTACAATAGTTTGTTTGCCAGGATCCTGAATAACGTGTTTACTGTTTGTCCAAGGCTTGGCTTTGTTTTGGGATTTTGCTGTAGGCTGACCTAGAATCCCTCTGTTCAGGATATCTCCTGAGTGAGGCTGTTCAATTGCTTTTATTTGAACGCTGAACCCCAAGCTCAGTCGGACTGGCGAGGGTGTCCACTTCCATTGGAACACCCAGCAACTCATATTCTCCACTTGCTGCATTTTCCAATGATAAGGGCCAGTTCTAGAATCTGTTTGCAGTCCAGTTGGGCTTTGGTTAGTAGACGCTATTGCATCATTAACCCCACATAACAAACAATCTCTCAGGATCGCATTACAGGTTAAACTAAAATCACATGCCTCAACCAGTTATCTTAATTTAGTCAAAAATCCCAACATGGATTCTTCTGGTTCTCAAATTGTCAAGGCTTGGGGTTGTAATATTCCTTAACTATAATCTGTCAACCCATGGAAGCTTTTGTATCTGGTGCTTCAGAGACAGTTAGACTCCTAAAAACCAAAAAAGCTATTGGGCCACAAGCTGTCAGGAGAATTACTCATTTCATCTAACCCAAGTAATTTCCAATAGAAAATAATGCATCCATTCCTCATAATGGGCCCAGTCTTTGACAACAGGATTGAACGAGACAAGCTTTCCAAATAGTGGCATGATGTCAGAAATGTTACCCAAATTAAAGATGACCGTTGTGAGAGAATTTCTTCAAGAATGTGCTTTTCTCTCATCGTCACTGAAATAACTCCACAAATGCCAGCATTAACATGTGGAGAGTCCTTGACACTGATCCTCAGCTCCCTCAGAGCCAACTCTGAGTGAACAGAAACTCTGACACTCCTGTTTATATCTGTCAGCCAGGCTTCCCTGATTGCACTAGACTAACAACCCCAAACAGGGAACTCATAGAACATAGAAATGTACAGCACAAAACAGGCCCTTTGGCCCACGATGTTGTGCTGAGGTTTGATCCTAAAGTCAAATATAATAACTTAACCTACGCACCCCTCAACTCACTGCTCTCCATGTGCTTGTTCGCAATCACTGAAATGTCCCTAATGACTCTGCTTCCGCCACCACAGCTGGCAACGCATTCCATGCATTCACAACTCTCTGCCTAAAGAACCTACCTCTGTCGTCTCTTCTATACCTTTCCCCTAATATCTTAAAACTATGACCCCTCGTACCCGTCAATCCTGCCCTGGAGAAGTGTCTGGCTATTGACTGTATCTATTCCTCTCATTATCTTGTATACCTTGAACAGGTCTCCTCTCTTCCTCCTTCTCTCCAGAGAGAAAAGTCCAAGCTTATTCAACCTTTCTTCATAAGGCAGGCCCTCCAGTCCTGGCAGCATCCCAGTAAACCTTTTTTGCACCCTCTCCAAAGCCTCCAGATCTTTCCTATAATAGGGCAACCAGAACTGGACACAATATTCCAAGTGTGGTCTCCCCAGGGACTTGTAGAGCTGCAGCAAAACCTCGCGGCTCTTCAGCTCGATCCCTCTGTTAATGAAAGCCAAGACACTGTATGTTTTCTTAACAACCCTATCCATTTGGGTGGCAACTTTGAGGGATCTATGTACTTACACACCCAGATCCCTCTGTTCCTCCACGCTACCAAGAATCCTGTCTTTAATCCTATATTCAGCATTCGAGTTCGCATTTATCCAGGTTGAACTCCATCTGCCATTTCTCAGCACAGCTCTGCATCCTGTCTATGTTGCACTGCAGCCTGCAATAGCCCTCGATACTATCGACGACACCTCCAATCTTTGTGTCATCTGCAAATTTACTCACCCAACCCTCAACCTCCTCACCCAAGTCATTTATAAAACCTACAAAGAGCAGAAGCCCAAAAACAGAGCCCTGCGGGACCCCACTCAGCACTGACCTCCAGCAGGATACTTTCCATCTACAACCACTCTCTGCCTTCTGTCAGCCAGCCAATTCTGAATCCAGGTAGCCAAATCTCCCTGTATCCCATACTTCCCGACTTTATGAATGAGCTTACAATGGGGAACCCTGTCAAATGCCGTGCTGAAGTCCATATACACCACATCCACTGCTCAATCTTCGTTGACCTGTCTTGTCACCTCCCCGAAGAACTCAATAAGATTTGTGAGGCATGATCTACCTCTCACAAAGCCATGCTGACTACCTTTAATCACGGTATGCCTTGCCAAATAGTCATAAATCCTATCCATCAGAATTCTTTCCAAAACTTTGCTGACCACAAACGTAAGACTGACTGGTCTGTAATTGCCAGGGATTTCCCTATCACCCTTCTTGAAAAGAGGAACAACATTCGCCTCCTTCTAATCCTCTGGTATGACTCCCGTGGAGAGTGAGGAGGCAAAGATCTTCGCCAGTGGCTTAGCAACCTCCTTTCTTGCTTCCTGGAGCAGCCTAGGATAAATCTAGTCTGGCCCTGGGGACTTATCAGTCATAATGTTTTCCAAAATTTCCAGCATATCAACTTCATCAGTCTTGATCTGGTCAAACCTGTATCCCAGCTCCTCAAAGTTCTCATTCACAACAAGGTCCCTTTCCTTAGAGAAGACTGAAGCAAAAACTCATTCAGGGCTTTCCCTATCTGCTCAGAATCCATGCACAGGTTCCCTACGCTATCCCTGATCGGCCCTACCTTCTCATTGATCATTCTCTTATTCCTCACGTATGAGTAAAATGCCTTTGGGTTCTCTCTAATTCTTCCTGCCAAGCCTTTTTCCTGCCCCCTCCTGACTCTCCTCAGTCCATTTCTGAGCTTCTTTCCAGTAAGCCTGTAATCCTCTAAAGCTGTGCTAGGTCCTTGCTTCCTCCACCTTACATAAGCTGCCTTCTTCCTTTTGACAAGAAGCTTCTCTGTTCTCATCTTCCAACATTCCTTAATCTTACCCCTTCTTACCTGTCTCAGAGGAATAAATGCCTGCATCACTTGCAACAACTGCTCCTTAAATAGTCTCCGCATGTTTGCTGTGCACTTTCTGTGGAACAATTGCTCCCAGTCTGAACTTCCCAACTCCTGTCTGATAGCGTCATAATTTCCTTTTCCCCAATTAAATATCTTCCCTCGGTAACTGCTCCTTTCCCTCTCTAAGGCTATGTTAAATGTTAGGCAGTTATGATACCTGTCCTGGCTCATTGCCAAGCATCAAATCCAAACTGGCCTCTCCCCTCATTGGTTTATCTGCATACAGAGTAAGTAAACCCTCCTGAACACACCTGACAAAAATGGCTCCATCCAAACCATCTGCACTTAGGAGATTCCAGTCGATATTGGGAAAATTGAAATCACCCATAACTACAACCCTGCTACCTCTGCAATTTTCCAGAATCTGCCCGCCTATGCATTCTTCAATCTCTCTACTGCTATTAGGTGGTCTGTAGAAAACCGCCAGTGAGGTGGCTGCTCCCTTGCTGTTCCTAACTCCCACCCATACTGACTCAGCAGACAGACCTTCCTCGACAACCTTCGTTTCTGTAGCTGTGATGCACTCTCTGATTAGCAATGCTACACCCCCTCCTTGTTTTCCACCCTCCCTGTTCTTTTTAAACATTCTAAACCATGGAACATCAAGCAACCACTCCTGCCCCTGTAAAACCCATATCTCTATTATGACCAGAACATCGTATCCCCAAGTATTGATCCATGCTCTAAATTCGTCACTCTTATTTGTGACACTCCTTGCATTGGAGCAGACACACTTTAACCAATCCCTCTGTTTCATCACATGAGAAACCTTCCCAATAGATTCTCTACATCCTGTCACTGCCCTATCTGCAACTGTCCCCTCTCAGACATGTGGCTCTGATTCCCACCTCCCTGCCAATCTAGCTTAAACCCTCCTGAATCACACAAGCAAATCTCCCACCCAGGACATTTGTGCCCCTCCAGTTCAGATGCAACCTGTCCTTCATGTACAGGTCCCACCTTCCCCAGAAGGTATCCCAATGGTCTATGCATCTGAAGCCCTCCCTCCTGAACCAGCCTCGCAGCCACATGTTAAGCTGCATTTGTTGTCTGTTCCCACTTCACTATCGCGTGGCACTGGAAGCAAATCTGAGATCACTACTCTACTCGTCCTGCTCTTCAGCTTCCAACCTAACTCTCTGTAGTCACTTTTCAGATCCTCAATCCCTTCCCTGGCTATATCATTTGTGCCAATATGTCCCATGATTTCTGGCTGCTCAGCCTCCCCCTTCAGAGTTCTGTAAACCAGATTGGCAACATCCCGGACCCTGGCACCAGGGAGGCAATATACCTTCCGGGAGTCCCGTTCCTGACCACAAAATCTCCTGTCAATCCATCTAACTATTGAGTCCCCGACCACTAGCGCTTTTCTATTTTCCCCCCTCCCTTTTGAGCCACAGTGCCAGGCTCAGTGCCAGACACCTGACAATTGTGGTTTTCCCCTGGTAGGCCATTCCCACCAGCAGTATCCAAAACGGTGTACTTGTTGCTGAGGGGAATGGCCACAGGGGATCCCTGCTCTGAACGTTGATTCCCTTTCCTCCCCCTGACTGTAACTCAGCTGTCCATATCCTGTGTCTGGGGAGTGACCACCTCCCTGAACATCCTCTCAATTTCTTCTTCAGCATCCCGAATGATCCAAAGTTCATCCAGCTCCAGCCCCAGTTCCCTAACTCAATTTTATGAGTCCACCTGGCTGACCTCATTACAATGACTACAAAATCAATGTTGAGTCATAGAGGCTGCAAGCTCACTAAGTGGAATATGAGACATTGTTCTTGTAATTCAAGCAGTGATTTACAGGCACTTCTTTTAATCTAGCCTGCTGTATTCCCTGTTCACACTGTGGCCTGCTCTACACTGGAGAGATGAAACGTTGACTGGGTGACTGCTTTGCTGAACACACATGTTCTGACGCAAAAATGACCCTGAGCTTCCAGTCACCTGCCACTTTAGCACTACTGTATACCCTGGTCAACATTTCTGACACAGACCTGCTGCCCATCACTGACAGATCTACAGAGCTGGACATGGGAAAATATGCCCTAGGTGTTTAGCTGTCAGAGGACTGCGGAGACCAAGCTCATGTTCAGACCCAGACAGAAGATGATCCTATAGTCCCTGCCATTAATGATTTTGTCCAAATGTACAGGCAGACTCAGGACCAAGAGCAGAAGGTGGGTGTGTCAGATATACTTAGTAAACTGGATCAAAATTTAAAAGATGGAGGACTGCATCAATATTACCAGTACCCTGCTGGTTCTGGCATGCATGTAACTAGTTGTCCCTGTGGTCAAATTGGTGACAGTCCTGAAGAAGGGCTCATACCTGAAACGTTGATTCTCCTGCTCCTTGGATGCTGCCTGACCTGCGTTTTCCAGCAACACATTTGACAGCCATGAAGAGCCAAGTTCAGCATATTCAGCTGAAAATGTGCACAGACCTGCACTCCATTGATGCTGCCGTTTGTGCTCAGCATTACGGGCAATACAAGAGGGGGACAAGGAACCTCAAACTCACTCCAGACCCCAGTTCCTTCAGGAAAATAGAGTGGTGCTAGCAGCAAGCACCCATAGAGAGGAGTGACAAACTGGCCTCAGAAGCCTCTCCTCAGGATGGTCGGAGTTGTCCAGCTCCTCTATCCCCCACCTGACTATAATTCCAAAGCCTTCAACAGTTCAAACTGCGGAAGATGATCTTGCTTCTGGTCAAGAGTCTCTTGGCCATCCAGGCCTAAATGTTATAGTGGGTGACTGCCCAAGTCTTCCAGGCCAACAGGGCCAAACACAATGCAGGCTCCCTCCACTCTAGCTGTGGAAATTGGGATTACATTTGGACATAGTAGAGGGCACAGGAGAAAAATAACCACTTGATGGAATAAATATCATGCAGGTGAAACATCATTGTAAATAATCTTTTACTTTTCCAGTAAATCCGCATCTACACTATCATAGTTTCTGTTCTAATGTAATTTTTGCTGTTGGACCCTGGTTAAGTCACATTCTTGTGAGAGATGAGCGTCTCATCTGTCAGACAGCCCAACATTGCTCATCTCTCATAAGCAATTGCAAGCAAGCTCAGATGTCAGGAATCCCTGAACCACAACATTGATGACTGCAGCTAAGGTATTACATTATATTGCGGACAACCCTGAATCTAAACACAATGTGCAGGGATTATGCTAGAGGCTAGCTAGCACACATCAATCCACATTTATATAGAGAGTAAAAGTATGGAATCAATTATTATTCACAGATCTCTGGAGGGAAACCTTCACTGTGTGCATCAGCTTTTCAAGGGAATGCATAGGCACTCAAGACCAGCAGAATTATCATCATAGCACAGAGGTCTGCTGAGAAAAACTGCCATGCGCACTGCCTCTTGCAGGTCAAATACTGTTATAGAGTCATAGAGATGCACAGCATGGAAACAGACCTTTCAGTCCAACATGTCCATGCCAACCAGATGTCCTAACCTAATCTAATCCCATTTGCCAGCATTTGGCCCATATCCCTCTAAACCCTTCCAATTCGTATACCTTGAATGTTGGAATTGAAATGTTGGAATTGTACTGGCCTCCACCACTTCCTCTGGCAGCTCATTCCATACACATACAACCCTCTGTGTGGAAAAGTTACCCTTTAGGTCCTTTTTATATCTTTCCCCTCTCACTGTAAGCCTGTATTGGACTCCCCCACCCCAGGAAAAAGATCTTTTCTATTGATCTTATCCATGCCTCTCATGATCTTATCAACTTTTATAAGGTCACCCTTCAGCCTCAACGCTCCAGGGAAAACAGCCCCTGCCTACTCAACCTCTTCTTTTAGCTCAAATTCTCCAACCCTGGCAATATTGTTGTAAATCTTTTCCAAACTATTTCAAATTTCACAACATCCTTCCAATAGGAAGGAGACCAGAATTGCACGCAATATTCCAAAAGTAGCCCAACCAATGTCCTATACAGCTGCAACATGACCTCCCAAATCCTACACTGAGTGCTCTGCAACACTCACTCAGAGCTTACCATGAAATGTGTAAGACTTGCTCTGATTTGCTTTTCCAAAATGCAGCACCTCACATCTATCTAAAGTAAACTCCATCTGCCACTCCTCAGCCCTTTGGCCCATCTGAGGTGCCGGAAGACTGCGGGTTGGCTAATGTGGTGCCATTGTTTAAGAAGGGTGGTAAGGACAAGCCAGGGAACTATAGATCAATAAGCCTGACGTCAGTGGTGGGCAAGTTGTTAGAAGGAATCCTGAGAGACAGGATGTACCTGTCTTTGGAAAGGCAAGGACTGATTAGAAATAATCAATATGGTTTTGTGCGGGGGAATTGATGAGGGGAGAGCAGTAGATGTGATCTATATGGACTTCAGTAAGGCGTTCGACAAGGTTCCCCGTGGGTGACTGATAAGCAAGGCTAGATCTCATGGAATACAGGGAGAACTAGCCATTTAGATACAGAACTGGCTGAAAGGTAGAAGACAGGGTGGTGGTGGAGGGTTGTTTTTCAGACTGGAGGCCTGTGACCAGTGGAGTGCCACAAGGATTAGTGCTGGGTCCACTACTTTTCATCATTTATATAAATCATTTGGATGTGAGCATAAGAAGTATAGTTAGTAAGTTTGCACATGACACCAAAATTGGAGGTGTAGTGGACAGCGAAGGTTACCTAAGATGACAATGGGATCTTGATCAGATGGGCCAATTGGCTGAGAAGTGGCAGATGGTGTTTAATTTAGTTAAATGTGTGTATTGAGTGCAGGAGTTGGGAGATCATGTTGTGGCTGTACAGGTCATTGGTTAGGCCACTGTCGGAATATTGTGTGTAATTCTGGTCTCCTTCCTATTGGAAAGATGTTGCAAAACTTGCAAGGGTTCAGAAAAGATTGACAAGGATGTTGCCAGGGTTGGAGGATTTGAGCTATTAGGAGAGGTTTTCCCTGGAGCATCAGAGGCTGAGGAGTGACCTTACAGAGGTTTATAAAATCATGAGAGGCATGGATAGGATAAATAGGCAAAATCCTTTCTCTGGGGTGGGGAGCCCAGGACTAGAGGGCATATGTTTAGGGTGAGAGAGGAAACATGTAAAAGAGACCCAAGGGGCAACATTTTCACACAGAGGGTGGTACGTGTATGGAATGAGCTGTCAGAGGAAGTGGCAGAGGCTATTCCAATGCAACATTTAAAAGGCATCTGGATGTGTAAATGAATAGGAAGGGTTTGGAAGGATGTGGGCCAGCTGCTGGCAGGTGGGTGGCACAGTGGCTCAGTGGTTAGTACTGCAGGATCCCAGGTTCGATTCCAGCCTTGGGTGACTGTCTGCACATTCTCCCTGTGTCTGCGTGGGTTTCCTCCAGGTGCTCCGGTTTCCTCCCACAGTCCAAAAATGTGCAGGTCAGGTGAATTGGCCATGCTAAATTGCCCATAGTGTTAGGTGCATTAGTCAGAGGGAAATGGGTCATGGTGGGTTACTCTTCGGAGGGTCGGTGTGGACTGGTTGGACCAAAGGGCCTGTTTCCACGCTGTAGGGAATGTAATTTAATCATATCGGATTGGGATATCTGGTTGGCATGGATGACTTGGACCGAAGGGTCTGTTTCTGTGCTGTATGACTCTAAGTTTTGTACCTTCTCTAGTAGGTACATCCCCATTACTGAATCAGAAAATTTTCTTGTACGTGCTTAACAAATTCCCCTCCATCTTAAGTCTTAACACTATGGCAGTCTCTGTCTATGTTTGGAAAATTAAAATTCCCTACCATAACCACCTTATTATTCTTACAGATAACTGGAATCTCCTTACAAATGTTTTTTTCAATTTTCCGCTGACTATTAGGGGGTCTATAACACAATCCCAATAAGGTGATCATCCCTTTCTTATTTCTCAGTTCCAGCCAAATAACTTCCCTGGATGTATTCCCAGGAATATCCTCCCTCAATACAGTTGTAATGCTATCACTTATCAAAAACACCACTCCCTCTCCTCTCTTGCCCCTCTTTCTATCCTTCCTATAGCATTTGTATCCTGGAACATTAAGCTGCCAGTTCTGTCTGTCCCTGAGTCCTGTTTCTGAACTTGCAATGATATCCCAGTCCCATGTTCCTGTCCATGCCCTGAATTCATCTGCCTTTCCTGTTAATTCTCTTGCGTTGAAGTAAAAGTAGTTTAATTTATCAGTCCTACCTTGTTCTCTGCATTCTTCCTGCCTGCCCTGACTATTTGACTCATTCATTTTACCAACTGTACCAGTCTCAGATTGATCTCTTTCCTCACTATTTCCCTGGGTCCCTCCCCCTCACCTTACTAGTTTAAATCCTCCCAAGCAGTTCTAGCAAATCTCCCTGCCAATCCATTCTTCTCGTACAGATCACTTTTACCCCAGATGAGATTCCAATGATCCAAAAATTTGAACCCTTCTCCCCTGCACCAGCTTTTCTGCCATGCATTCATCTGCTCCATCCTCCTATTCCTACCCTCACTAGTTTGTAGCACAGGGTGTAATCCAGATATTGCTACCCTCCAGAACCTCCTTTTAAAATTCCTACCTAACTCTCCATATCCTCTCTTCAGCATCTCATCCTTTTCCCTTCCTATGTCATTGGTTCCAATGTGTATAATGACCTCCTGCTGCTCCCCCTCCCCTTCGAGAACATTCTGCATCCTCTCTGAGATATCCTTGATCCTGGCACAAGGAAGACCACACACCATTCAGATTTTTCACTGCTGGCCGCAGAAATGTCAGTCTTTGCCTCTGACTAGAGAGTCCCCTATCACAATCGATCACTTGGAACCCAATGTACCCCTAATTACATTAGAGCCAATCTCGATACCAGAAAGTTGGCTGTTTGTGCCACATTACCCTGTTGCACAAACTGCATACTTGTTTGAAATGGGGATAGGAGGAAGTGAGGACTGCAAATGCTGGAGATCAGAGTCAAGAGTGTGGTGCTGGAAAAGCACAGCAGGTCAGGTAATGTCCGAGGAGCAGACATAATCCCTTCATCAATGGGGATAGCGACAGAAGACTCCTGCACTACCTGCCTACCCCTCCTACCTTTCCTGCAGTTAACCCAACTACCTGACTATATCTGCAGCTTTTCTCCCTTTCTATAACTGCCATTCATCACACCCCCTAGCTCTTGTAAATTTCTCATTGCCTGTAACTGCTGCTCCAACCAGTCCATGTGATCTGGTAAGTTTCACAACCAAAGACACTTTCTGTAGACATAATCATCAGTAACATGGAAACTCTCCTTAAACTCCTTAAACATATGACAGGAAGAGCATATCACTCTACTAAAGGCCTTCTTTGCTCATTCAGAATCTATAGATCCAGGAAATAGCACCACCTAAAAAGCAGTGCTATAGGCTAACTTAGTACTTACGGTTTATATTTATAAAATTTTATCAAGAGACAGATCTCAATAAAACATCTAATCAAGAAAGAACTCACTCTACTTACATCTGTAGACTTAGCGCAAGGTTGCATGTAAAAAATCATGCACTTATCTGTTTCTGTGTTATGAGCTTACCCACACAGGTTCCTCCAAGATCAGCTGTGAATTTCACTGTTTGTTCATTTTTCCTAGATGCACACCGATGCCCAGAGATACCTGAGCTCAACAGCAAAGGCACTAACTGTACAGATTCACTGCTGTGTTCAAACGTTTCAAGATAATTTAGCAGTCTACACACACTCTCAACATTGAAGGGTTACCATTGGTGGAAGGATCAAAAGAAGATGTCTCAACATTTCACTCAACGTGCTGGTTATTCTGAGAGATTTCATTGTACCACACTTGGAAATGATTTCCTGACTGAAATCTTAAGAGGTACCTAACCTAGCACCATGTGGTGCTGGTTCACTGTTTCACTGACTGCAGGTTTTTCTCTTATGCTCAGTAGGGCATGTAATGTGCTGTTACTTGAAAGCAGGATCAGCTGAAGGTATCAAGTGTACAGTTTGATGAATAACAAGACATTTATTCAGCAACAGGAAAGGTCAAAGACTGCCAAAATATAAAGGTGCACATATCCTTAGCACTAAGCGCAGGCTGCTTGCCAGATTATCAACAGAAAATTCAACAATTAGACAAAGTCCTAACTTAGCTCATTAATCTTGGTAACAGCTTGCAATGCGGTTATCTCTGGCTTCTCAGGCTTGACAGTTCATTTCTCTGTTTTCTCTTAGATGGTCCTCCTGGTTAATATCCTGATCCTTGTCATCAGAACATTACTGGCTCCTTGGATGCTGCCTGAACTGCTGTGCTCTTCCGACACCACTAATCCAGGATCTGGTTTCCAGCATCTGCAGTCATTGTTTTTACCATCAGAACATTACTGTCAAGTCCCCATTTCACCTGCCTCCAAGAACGTCAGCTCTTCCCAAACTCACTGCTCTCCACCCCACTGTCTCCAGATCCTCCTTTTGTCAAGGCCTCAGCAATCTCCTCCCTTGCCTCCCTCAGGCCCTGGGGGTTATCTACCTCACTGTTTTCAAGACAACCAACACCTCCTCCTTAATATCAATATACTCCAGAATATTGTCAACATACCTCTCCCTCATCTTATCATTATCCATTACTTTCTCCTTGGTGAATACTGATGCAAAGTACTCATTAAGGATCTCAACTACTTCCTCTGCCCCCATACAAGTCTTACAATTAATGTTAAATTGCACTGAAAATGATACAGTTGTGAAAGAACAGTTGGATGATGGCTGGAGCAACCATTCAGTGAGCTGCAACTGCCAGGGACGCGTTCTGTCTTAACATAAGATGCTGTAGCAGAAGTTGACCATTCAGCCCATTGAGTCTGCTCCACCATTCAATGACATCATGAAATCTGATAATCCTCAATTCCACTTTCCTACATAATCCCCATAATCCTTGATTCCTTCACTGATTAAAAACCTGTCTATCTCGGTCTTGAATATAATGAATGTCTGAGCCTCAATAACTCTCAGTGGAGACAAATTCCACAAATTTACTACTAATTCCTCCTTGTCTTTGTCTTAAATGGGAGACCCCCTTAGTTTGAGATTATGCCCCCATGTCCGAGACTCTCCCACAAAGGCATCCTATCAAGCTTCCTCAGAACCTTTCAAATTTCAAAAAGGTGTCCTCTCATTCTTTCAAACTTCACTGAGTATAAGCCCAACAGACACATAAGAAGATTTCTTCATACTTAGAATCAACCTAGTGAACCTTCTCTAGATGTCCTCCAATCACAGTATATCTTCCTTAAATAACAGAATCAAACAGTTCACAATATTCCAGCTGTGGTCTGACTCATACCTTGAATGTTATTAGCCAGAATCCCTGTTAGTATGCTTCATTTGAAATAAAGCTCAACAGTCCACTTGCCTTCTCTAATGTCTGCTTACATATTGGGAATTAACACTGTCTAGCTCTTGGAGAAAGGAGAGAGTTGGGCGGCACGGTGGCACAGTGGTTAGCACTGCTGCCTCACAGCGCCTGTAGACCCGGGTTCATTTCCCGACTCAGGCGACTGACTGTGTGGAGTTTGCACGTTCTCCCCGTGTCTGCGTGGGTTTCCTCCGGGTGCTCCGGTTTCCTCCCACAGTCCAAAGATGTGCGGGTCAGGTGAATTGGCCAAGCTAAATTGCCCGTAGTGTTAGGTAAGGGGTAAATGTAGGGGTATGGGTGGGTTGCGCTTCGGCGGGTCGGTGTGCACTTGTTGGGCCGAAGGGCCTGTTTCCACACTGTAAGTCTAATCTAAAAATATAAATAACAGATTTAATAGTGAGATTCTTGAAGATGCGTTTTTAGGCTTGGGGCGAAAATTACACATATTTTTCTCTATGTTGAGATTCTGATACTTTTCATCCTTTTCATATTTCACCTACACCAGTGAGGAGCAGGTTCTAACATTCAGCTGGCCATACAAGCTAAAAGTATTTATCTATTTGTATCAGACTCCTATGTACCATTGAAGGATGCAAGAGTATTCAGTAAAATAAATTAAAATGTCATGGATTGCTGCATGCATTGATAGTTCTATCAAGCAACACTAACTCAGCAATAATCTGCTCCTTAATGTCCAGTTTTGGTTCTGCCAGAGCTTCTCACTTCTAGACCTCCACACAATTTTGGTCCAAATGTGGATAGACGCGATGAATTTAAGACATGAGGTCTGAGTGACTGCCCTTGACATCAAAGACACATTTGACTGAGACTTGCATCAAAAAATGTTAGTAAAACTGGTGTCAGTGGAAACTCACTGCTGGTTGGAGACTTACTTGGCACAAAGAGAGATTGTTGTGGTTATTGGAAGCCAAGTATTTTGGTCCCAGTTCAGATTATAGACATCTTAGATACTGAAGCAGCCATGTCCAAGTGCAGCAAGAGCTACACAACATCTAAGCTTGGGCTGATAAAGGTGGGCAAGATTTATATCACACAAGGTGATAAACATCTCAAACAAGAGAGAATCTAACCATCTCTTCATGACATTCAATGGCATTACCATGGCGGCAACTCCCAGTATTAACATCCTGAGCATTACCATTGACAGGAAACTGAATTGGACTAGCCATTTAAATATTGTAGCTACAAGAGCATGTCAGAGACTGGAAAATCTGCTGCCAGTAACTCATCTCCCCTCTTTCCAAATGAAGACAGTAGTCAGAAGTGAAATGGAATACTGTCCATTTTCCTGGATGAGTGCAACTCAAACAACATACAAAGAGCTCAGTACTATTCAAGATAAAACACCCCACTTGATCAATACCCCATCCACTACATTCACTCCCTCCACTACCAATATATGGTGACAGGAAATGTGTAATTTAAACAAGTTGCATTGCAAAAACAAAACAAGCTACCTTTGAGAGCACCTTCCAAATCAACAACGTTTTCTTTATAGAATGATAACTGTAGCAGATGCAAGGGAGCATCACCACTTTCAAATTCACCTTCAAGCCACACACCATTCTGACGTAATTTCATTGATTCACCATTGCTAGTCAAAATCCTGGGTCTTTCCAGCAGCACCATGGCTGTGCATGCACCAGATAGATTATGCTAGTTCAAGAAGGAGGATTTCCTGGAATGGGTGGGAAGGAACATAATCAGTTCTATAACCCACTGCATATTTCCAAGAGCTAGTTCAAAAGCAGTTGGAAGCTCAACTTGGAAAACTTGTGAGATAAAGAGGCCCCATACAAAATGGAGAAAATAAAAGCAGGAATATACAAATCAAAATAATAATGTTGTCTTCTGTTGTTTATACCAACATTAAATTGAGACAAGGGTACATCCAGTGTACCAATGCATTTTAGTCAAACATAAAAGAAAAGTAATATTGAAATTATTTTTGTGCCAGTGCGGGGTAAACATATCTGGTTACGTTTGAGGAGCAGAACAACTTAAAGATGTGGTTTAACAATGTTCTTACCATAAGGCTTTTTTTTTGTTTTTCCTTATGTTTCTTTTCACCTTAAGATAGAATCACAACCACATTTCTGGTCTGCACCCAAAACATAAATGGGTGTTTGACTTAGCAGAATTGACAGCCCATTAGCTTAGTTTAATGTACTGGAAAAGAAATGCATGAGCCTTGTAGAAAAATACTGGGAGTTGTTTCAAAAGTTGCTTTTGTTGCATTTGAAGCATAAAGATGGTATGACCACCAGCATATTAGAATCAATGCAGGAATAAAAGAATTCTCCACGCAGTCCTGCCAATGACTCAATGGATAAATGCATTGTGTCTGGCACTAAACTGCACAGACAAGAAACATTTCAGAACTTTGTGATTTCACCCTGGGCAGTAGTTGGGTTGCTACAATTCAATGTTATATGTCTGGATAAAAGTGGAAAGCATAGGGCAGAATGCTATTCTTGACCATTACCCTGTGATGACCCCCCACTGCTCTGTGAGTCTATGGCATGCCAGAACACATTTGGGTTGGCTGTGATGGGCAAACAACCAGCCAATACACATTTTCAAAAGGAAAGGTAAAGAATTTGCATTTATATAGTGCCTTTCACACCTCAAGATGTTCCAAAGTGTTTTACTGTCAATTAAGTACTATTTAGAAATGTTAAACTTAAGCAGTGGTTTCTCGAATGAGGTACAGGTGCTTGGAGCCTCTGAAAAACACCCCACACATCAAACGAAGAGTTCATGGAAGAACAATTCATTATTCAAACAGTATAGCTCAAACAGTAAGAATACTGAAAAAAATCAGGTTTAGCCTTATAACATGATTTCAAGACAGAGCATATAAGGAAACTCTGCAGTGCATGACCAAGAGAATAAAACTGTTCAGGAATGAATAGTGGAAAGACAGATGGAACAGATATACTAAAGTTTTACTTAATTACCCTGGGGCACAACTTGGGGAAAAATCAAGCAGAACTTACTCTCACAAAAAAGTGGGAGAGAATAACTAAATTATTCCAGAACTTAAATCACGTAGTGAGAATTAACCCTGGAAGTTATTGAATAATTGTTTGATTGTACAGAATTGAAACATTTGTGAAAGGAGACACAAAGTTTCTTTTTGCACTCAGCAAGGCCAGGACACAAGAAACAGGCTTGAACAAAGCAACACCATTGTATACAGCATGAAAAGAGAAAACTGCTTGGTTGGGCCATCATTGTCATAGAGATGCAATAGGGACAGGTAATTGTTAATCTTAGTTCTCAGACCAGGCAAGTAGGCTGTGATTAGCCAAAGTGTTGCCATGGGAATAGAGAGATTGGCAGTGTCCAAGACACCTTTTTTTTTGCTTAGATAAAACAGGGTCCTGTGTGTTAATATAGGTAACTTCAAGCACATACAAATGCATCAATCTGCAAACCTGTCTGACAATCTTAAACTGGTTTTCTGATATGATTTTTAGCACAATCTGGATCATTTAATGAATGTGTACATTAGGAAAATCACATCAGCCATGATGTTCTGAGGTTTGAAAGCACAGATTGGTTGAGCATGTTTAGCCTGCTACACACTGTGAATGGTCAACATCATGTTATTTGATATGGTCCACCAATTGACAGTATTTACAGCCAGATTGTCAAGATTCAGAATAAACATTAGCTCAACAAATCTTCCAAAGAATGCAGAGAAAAATCACACAACACCAGGTTACATTCCAACAGGTTTATTTGGACGCACTAGTTTTCGGAGCGCTGCTCCTTCATCAGGTGGTTGTGGAGAATAAGATCATAAGACACAGAATTTATAGCAAAAGTTTACAGTGTAATGTAACTGAAATTATATATTGAAAAAAACCTGGATTGTTTGTTAAGTCTTTCATCTTTTAGAATGAACATGTTGGTTTCAGTTCTTTCATATGTAAATTACAAAACTTTTTTAAAGTTACATTCTCAAGTGAACTTTAACAATTGGTGTCATATCAGCTCAAATAATGCATTTAAGGTGTGAGGTACCCTGTGTGACACTGTCTGTGCCACAATTTTCAGACTGATTCTAATCTAAAAAATGGATTAACAGAATCTTACATGGATTCATGCAGTTTTTGAGCAAAAATAAATGTAATTCTGCAAGTACAAATTCAGCCCACAAACTTCCCAAGACACTTCAGGGAAGCATCAAAAGACTAGGACTATATGATAATATTGAGGTCAAATCTCACTCATTCACTTGGAATAGATTCCTAAATCAGTAATGAGGAAAGTTGTAACAGCAGTAGTGCCACTAACTAGTAATAGAGAACCCCAGGCTAATGTTCTGGGGACAATGGTTCAACTAAAAAAGGCCAGCCATGTGACCATTATCATAAGGGATCATTATTGTCCTTTAGGAAACAAAATTTCTCATCCTTTCCTGGTCCTGTCTAGATGTGAATCCAGATGCAGACAATTTATTTGACTCTTAACTGCTCTCTTGACAATTAGGAATTACATAGAACATAGAACAGTATAGCACAGTACAGGCCCTCGGTCCTCGATGTTGGACTGCCGTGTGAAACCAATCTGAATCCCATTTAACCTATATTATTCCATTTTTGTCCATATGCCTATCCAATATACATTTAAATGCTCGTAAAGTTGGCGAGTCTACAATTGTTGAAGGAAGTGCATTCCATGCCCCTACTACTCTCTGAGTAAAGAAACTACCTCCGACATCTATCCTATATCTATCATCCCTCAATTTGAAGCTATGCCCCACTGTGCTAGCCATCATCATCCAAGGAAAAAGGCTCTCAGTGTCCACCCAATCTAACCCTCTGATTATCTTATATGCCTCAATTAAGTCACCTCTCAATCTCCTTCTCTCTAACGAAAACAGCCTCAAGCCACTCAACCTTTCCTCATAAGATCTTCCCTCCATACCAGGCAGCATTCTAGTAAATTTTCTCTGAACCCTATCCAAAGCTTCCACATTCTTCCTGTAATGCGGTGACCAGAACTGCTCAGAATACTCCCAAGTACAGCTGCACCAATGTTTTGTACAGCTGCAGCATGACTGCGTAGTTCCGAAACTTGATCCCTCTACTAATAAAGGCTAACACACTGTATGCCTTCTTAACAACACTATCAACTGGGTGGCAATTTTCAGGGATCTATGTACATGGACAAAAAGATCCCTCTGCTCATTTGCATTGCCAAGAATCTTACCATTCGCCCAGTACCCTGCATTCCTGTTACTCCTTCCAAAGTGAATCACCTCACACTTTTCTACATTAAACTCCATTTGCCACCTTCAACCCAGCTCTGCTACTTATCTATATCCCTCTGTAACCTGCAACATCCTTCTGCACTATCCACAACTGTACTGACTTTAGTGTCATCCACATATTTACAAACCTATCCTTCTATGCACTCATCCGGGTCGTTTATAAAAATGACAAACAGCAGTGGCCCCAAAACACATTCTTGCAGTATACCACTCGTAACTGAACTCCAGGATGAGCATTTTCCATCAACCACTACCTTTCAGCTAGCCAATTTCTGATCCAAACTGTTAAACCACTCTCAATCCCATTCCTCTGTATGTTGTGCAGTAGCCTACCATGGGGAACCTTATCAAACATTTTACTGAAATCCATATACACCACATCAACAACTTTACCCTCACCTACCTGTTTGGTCACCTTCTCAAAGAACACAATAGGGTTTGTAAGGCATGACCCACCCTTCACAAAACTGTGTTGACTATTCCTAATCAACTTATTCCTATTGAGATGATTCTAAATCCTGTCTCTTATAACCTTTTTCAACACTTTATCTTCAATTGAAGTAAGGCTCTCTGATTTATAATTTCCAGGGTTGTTTCTATTCCCCTTCTTGAACAAGGGAACAACATTTGCTCTCCTCCAGTCTTCTGGTACTATTCTTGTCGATGATGACGCCATAAAGATCAAAGCCAAAGGCTTGGCAATCTCCTCCCTGGCTTCCCAGGGAATCCTAAAATAAATCCCATCTGGCCAGGGGATTTATCAATTTTCACATTTTCCAGAATTTCTAACACCTCCTCCTTGTGAACTTCAATCCCATCTAGTCTCGGAGCCCATTTCTCAGTATTCTCACTGACAACATTGTCTTTTTCTAGCACGAATACTTATGAAAAATATTCACTTATTGCTTCCCCTATCTCCTCTGAATCCACTCACAGCTTCCCACTACTGTCCTTGATTGGCCCTAATCTTACTCCAGTCATTCTTTCATCCCTTATATACCTATAGAAAGCTTTAGGGTTTTCCCTGATCCTATCAGCCAACAACTTCTCATGTCCCCTCCTTGCTCATCTTAGCTCTCTCTTTAGGTCTTTCCTGGCTACCTTGTAACTCTCAATCACTTAATCAGTAACATCCACATTCAATGACTAATTTTAAAAGATTCAGTCAATAACATTTCTTTGTCAGTCCCAAACAGCTTTCAATTATATTCCATTTGTATTTCAAAGAAGTTGAAAACTTGTTGATTCATGGAAAATCAATCAAATGGGTAATCAAAGCAACAACAATTGAATTTTAATGTCAGTGAATGTAATGAACATTAAAAAAAGAAACTGCAGATGTGTACAAAATGGAACAATCTCCGTCAGTGGACAAAGGAAAATGATTACTGACTATGCACTAAAAAGTTCCAATCAGAATAAATCTTGAATTAGCTTGTGCGATCAAACACATAGCGAGTTGGATCTGAAGGGCATTAAAGAATAAATCATTTTAAACATATATAGTTCACTATCAAGGACATACTAACATGTTATGCAAATTTTGCATGTACAATTCTTTTAGATTAAATGTAAGGCTTGTTGAGGGATAAGGGAAGATTTTATGAAATGAAATTCTAAATTATGAAACAGACTCAGAAGTTTGAAATTGATCAAAGGCACATGATTGAAGTTTTTAAAATATTGAGAGAACTATAACTCACGTAATCAAAAGAAACTATCCTCTTGGACTGTTAGTACAGAACTGGAACCAGCATGCTTACATAAGGTTTTATGATCAGAATATCAGTAATTCTACCATCATCACCAGTATAGTTGAAGAAATTAGATAATAACCTTTACATATGGAGCTGTGAAGTTAAAGGTGAAAATTAAGAAATTGCTGCCTGATTTGCTTTAAAGCTGTACACCCATTTTTGCTACACCCATATCTTGTCAAGAGACACAACATTGAAAAACGTGAAAGATGTGCCATTGTGGTACTTAACCACTGAATATACATTAAACTTATCAAAAACAGTTAGGATTTGGTAAGACCTATAGGGGATGGTGATAGAGAGAAAGCTTGATAAATCAGAATTACTTACAAACAACCTCTCTGATACTGAAAAAATAATTTTACAAGCACAAAATTATTTGTCATTTCATACTGTCACAGCATGCTGTATTCCACATTGCCATTGATGATCTGCAATTTATGAAGAATTGTCAAATGTATATGTAGCAGAAATTATAAATGTCATGCATTTTATTGTTTATTATTGTGGTAATTTATAGATTTATTATAATATTTTCAACAAATTGCTTACTGAGCACATCAGAATAATTAAACTACTCAGAAAAACACTATAATAAAACAATCTTGGAACTATTATTTTGTTTAATTTGTGATATATTTAAAAAATGACACTACCATAAAAAGCTTTTTAAAGCAGCTTTCTTTTGTATATGCCAAAATACATAATTCAATTATTTGCTTTACACCTAAAGGCATATAACAAATTGCAATTTTAACAGTTTGCACAAAAGGTATAAAAATATTTACAAATACCATTTCAAAATACACTATGTTCATTGCACAAAGAGAAGAGCATGTTAGGAATGACTTTACGCTGGGTGACCCTAAAATATTCCATTGGATTGTTTTTTATATTTGCAACTTAAGTTTTCTACTTTTAAATAGGAAAAATACATACAAATTCTTTTGACATTTCAGAATCTTATACAAGTGATGTGCCTAATAGTTGGTCGCAATTATCTGAATGCCAGAAGCGATTTGATGTTTGGAATGTAATGGAAACATTGACTCTTTATTAATATTATCAGATGTGGAGATGCTGTGTTGGACTGGGGTGGACAAAGTTAAAAATCACAACACCAGGTTATAATCCAACAGGTTTAATTGGAAGTGCAAGCTTTTGGAGCACTGCTCCTTTGTCAGGTAGTTAGTCAGGTGATGATGAAGGAGCAGCGCTTCAAAAACTTGTACTTCCAAGTAAACTTGTTTCATTAGAATCTGGTATTGCATGATTTTTAATATTATCAGAAAGTAAGGTTGTAAGTTCCCAGACAGGCTGGTTAAACTTCACTTCTTCAAGAACAGGGAGGTGACCTGGGGGCTGCAGTGAGAGAGGGACTCACTGAGATCCTTATAGAGGGAGGAGGAGAGCTTCTTCAAGGAAGGCATCCTTGCAAGAAGATTCGCAGTAGGTTAAAATCAACTCGGAGAAAGTGATGATTGCAGATGCTGGAGATCAGAGCTTAAAAAATGTGTTGCTGGAAAAGTGCAGCAGGTCAGGCAGCATCAAAAGACTCCTGAAGAAGGGCTTATGCCCGAAACGTCGATTCTCCTGTTCCTTTGATGCTGCCTGACCTGCTGCGCTTTTCCAGCACACATTTTTAAGCTTTGATTTCCAGCATCTGCAATCCTCACTTTCTCCTGGTTAAACTTCACTGTTCATTGGCTTCATTTATAGACACAAGGTTGAAGAAATGTGCGCCTAACTCCTCAGACAGTTTTTAAGCACAAACAGCACAAAATTCCATTGTATTTGATCATTAAATATATAACTGGCAAGCAAATTAATAGATTTTTGAAGATCACAATTGTGCGCAAATGTGGTGAGGTGGAATTCCTTGGGTAATGATCTCCAAAGATGTGAAATTGGATGCAAGCAAGAAGATTGTCAGATTTTGAAGAAATCTGGACACAAATGTGTTTTACATGTAAGTCGCTATGCCCAAACGATCTTGTTCTTTTGTACCCATGTATAAATTATCTGATTCCAAATGCATAATGGATCATTTTGATGGTTCTGGCCCAAGTTAACAAGCCATATATCATTTTTACAACTCTATGGTCCATACAGTATAAAATTAACATCAGAATGTTCAACACAGCAGGAAACAGTCTTTTTATTTGGTGGGTTATTGTTATGCTTTGGGACCCTATTGTTGTTGCTGATTTCTGTTTTTTTGAGGCCATTTGTAAATATCTAATATTTTCAAATGGAATTTGGATACAAGTAGGCAACATTGGCACATGATGAACTTTATTACAGTTGTAACATCTTAATTCATCCCTCAGAAACACCATATACTCAGTGTACTAAAGACAGTCCCTATGCCTTTTTTTTTTTGAGCAGCTTTTTTCTATTTCTTTATCTTATTCTATTTAAAGTACCTTTGTGTTTTAAATGAAGTAACACTAGTCACTTACGGGGGCCAATGCACACTGACATATTCATCCAGATTTAGAAATATTGAAATTTGGTCACCATGTAAAGGAACATTTTGAGCTTCAGTTTATCTTTGGAGCCTTCCAGCTTAAAATTGGCTAATCATTCAGCATGTTTGAATCCTGAGTGCATAATGTCACTGCTTCTAATTAGATCACTGTTAAGGCCTGTATGATATGCCAGTTGTCATACATTTTCAACACGTGTTCTCTAAGCCAAAGTAAAGTCAACAAGCTATAACTGAAGTCAAAATAAAGTGATATGCCAGAACAATCACAATGTTTTTCTTCCAGGATCACAATGTACATTCCATGCTGTAGACATTTTTCTGTTTTGTTTGTCACATAAGAGTCTTACAACATGGAATTGTTCATGTTATACGAAAGTACAATTTCACAATGGCAAATATGCTTTCAGTGTGCAACATGTAGCTTATTGATATATTATTTATATTACATTAGATTCATGCTGACAACACCAACATGAGATGTCAAAGATTAATTTGAGTAACATAAAATAAGTTAATGCTTTTATAGAAATTGTATCGTTTTAACAATTTACAGTCAGTTCTTGGTTTAAAAAAAGCTGGCCAACAACAGCAAAAATATATGTGTTATTACAAAAGATTTAAAAACTGCTGCAAGATCCTAAATATATTAATAAACATAAGATTAGATTTTCAAAAATGGATTTGTTCTAAACTGGCTTCAAGAGCCAGGAGTCAGCATTTGGTTGTAAATTTTTTTTCAAAATATATACATGGAATAGTTTTGCTTCAGAAATGCTTTAAGTCATTTAAGTTTTTTCTTTAAAACGGTTTACCCGATGAAATTTTCAATGTCTTTATTTCAGAAATATGTGAAGACTTTTGAATGATACAGCTGGTTGTTCCTTGAATTTTGCCTTTTGCTTGTGCCAGATTAGTTAAGGCCATGGCTGCGTTAATTTCCTTCCAGTAGGTTTCATCTTTGGAGGTTTCCTTTTTCTTTGGATAGCTGAAAGAATAATGAAAAGTGGCAGTTTAGTCTGTAAATTTAACTGACATTAGCAATTTCCGTGTTGAAGTAGAATGCTGTGGATTTCACTAACCTGATTAACCTGTTTGTTCCCTGTTCCACTGTCTCTGATAACAAAAGAGAAGAAAGTTATTCCTTTTCTCTTACAAGGTTTCTCTGACATACAGTAGGTAGAATACTCTTTTCATCCCTTTGAAGATGCTAAAATCAGTTTCCTTGTATTTATATGTAATAATGTCTAAGGCTGGAATAAGGAAAACTAAGAGGAAGAATGAGGAAAGGATGGCAGGCTGCACTAAAACAGATAGTAAAATGTTCTTCAGACAGATTAATAGTAAAAGATTGGTGAAGGATAGAGTAGGCCCCATAAGGAACAAGCAGGGTAAGCTGCCCACTGAAGCAAAGAGTGTGACAGAGGTACTAACTGAATGCTTTGCTTCTGTCTTTACCAAATTAGAAGGTGGTGACAATGACCCTGTTGGAAACACGGGTGTTCAGCAACTGTGCAGTATAAAGAAAAGGCTGGCAGAATTCCAGGTAGAGCAGTTGCCAGGCCAGGATCAAATGCATCCTAGATTTCTGAGAGAGGTAAAGGAGCAAATTGCGGAGCTATTGCTCGATGTTTTCCAGACATGTCTGAACACAGGATTAGCCACGGGCGACTGGAAGATTGAAAATGTGACACCACTGTTTAAAGCCATGGTTTTGGCAGTGTTAATATCCTTCAAGCAGGTATCCAATTTACAGACTAGATTGCCACGTGATATTATTTTTTCAGCTGTCTAAAGAAAAAGGAAGCCTCCCAAGAGGCAAAGAATAACCCAGGAAACTACAGACCTGTCAGCTTGACATCAATTGTGAGAAAACTGATGGAGGCCTCAATATGGGATAACATAAATATGCACAGAGAAAATTTAATTAATACTAGACAGTCAGTATAGCTTTGTCAAGGACTGGTCATGTCTTATAAATTTACCTGAATTATTTGATGAAGTGACACAGACAGTGGATGAGGGTAGTGCTGTGGATGTTACATATTTGGATTAATGGGTCCTTGGCAGTGTGGATTAGAATTTGGCTAAAAAATAGGAAACAGAGGGTAGGTGTAGATGCGCATTTCTCAGACTGGAGATGAGTGAAGCTTTTTTCAGCTTGCATGGCGTTGAAAGTGAGTGCCATTTTAACATGAATATAACATCAAGGTGCTCCATAGATAGGTCTATAGGTCTGGAGCTATGCTTCCTGATTTAGCATGATGTACAGCCCAGCTGACCTGTTTATATTGCTGTCCAAATAAGGTAAACAAAGTTCTGCATATTGGCATCCAAATGATGTTAAATGTTGTAGCTTTCTATCAACATTAATCATAGACTCCTTCAGTATGGAAGGATGCCAGTTAACCTATGGTGGCTGTGCCAACTCTTTGAAGGAACGGTACAATGAATTTCACTCTCCTATTCTTCCTCACAGTTCTGTTAAATTATCCTTTCAAGAATGTAAGTTACAGAATGGCAACAGCACAGAAAATGACCTTTCACGCAAGTTTCCTGATGAAGGGCTTATGCTCGAAACGTCGAATTCTCTATTCCTGAGATGCTGCCTGGCCTGCTGTGCTTTGACCAGCAACACATTTGCAGCTTTCACATAATCTGCCCATGCTGTGCTTTATACTCATGCATTTCCCATTGCTCTGTAAATCTTTTCAGTTCAGATCATTGCCTAATTCAGTTTTGAAGGTATTTCGTGAATCTGCATCCATACATTCTCAGACAGTACACTTTAGATTCTAACCACTCACTGTGTAAAGATTTTCCTCATTTCATGATTGTTTCTTCTGCCAAACACCTTAAATCAGTGTCATCTGCTATTCGGTTAACCCACAGATGAAAACAATCTCTCCCTATCTCACCTATTCAGGTCACTCATGTTTTTGTACACCTCAAATCTCCAATTAATGTTCTGTTCTCTTGGGAGAACAACTCTAGGGTGTCCAATCTAACCATGTAACTGAAGCTTCTCATAGCTAGAATCATTTGCATAAATATCTTTTTCATTCTCTCTAAAGTTTCACATCCTTCTTAATTGTAATGACCAGAACTGGATACAATGCACTTATGGATGTTTTTATGTATGTTCATCTTCATAAAGTAAATTGTACTCTATATTGTCCAGGATAAAAGGACACCTCGAGATGGGTACTTAATGCTGGCCCAGCCAGTAACACCCACAAGCCCCCACAGAAGAAAAAAAATCATATATAGACATCTATATACTTTATTAATCACTTTTTTGACCTCTCCTGCCACCTTCAGTCATTTGTGCATATATCCTTCTATGTCCCCTTTAGAACTGACTTCATTTTATATTACTCCTCCTCAATTTTTCCGATCAAAATTAACCAACTCATATTTCTCTGCATTAAATTACATCTGCTACTTGCCTGCCCGTCTAAGTACTCTTGAGATTTATCAACTTCTTCCTCACAATTCATAATATTTTGGCATCAAACACAATTTTGCAAGTTGTGCTGAGTGCCCCAATGTCTATGTTATTAACATATATCAAGAAAAGTAGTAGTCTTAATACCAATCCTTAGGGAACCCCATTATATAACTTCCTACAAAATGAGAAACAACTATTTCTTATTTTTCTCTGTTGCCTGTCACTTAGCCAATTTATATCCATGTTGCTACTGCACATTTTACATGTAATGTAGCACTTCATAAAAAGTATTCCAAAGCATATCTACAGTTACTGCTGAATCAACTTCCATCATCTTTTGAAGCATTGAATTCCAATGCACTAATATTAATACAAAATAAATTTGAAAAGTTCTTGGGTGCATGACTGAGTAAATAGGAATTTCCTAAAATCCTCTTTATACAGAAAAGCTTTAACCTTAAATTAATGTTATATAACTGAAGTGAGTTAGTACATAGCCACAATGGTTTCAGATTGCGTCCTGAATTCGTTTCAGGTAACTTGTTTTGAGTGGCTCACAATCACTACAGCAAGGAATAAGCCAACTTCAGAAAGGAAATGCTCAATGTTTATTGAGTTTTGCAGCTATTATACCATAATGGTTAAAATAAAATCTTTGATTATCCCAATGTTTACAGACTGAAACCTAATCTTATGGTTTGTTGGTTTTACAGAAGGAGTCTGGAACAGCTGAACTTTGAATTAGCTCCTTTGGATTGTTAAACAATTCACTCACAGAAAGTCATAAGCATCATGTCTACATTTTCACTAGTGAAATACTTGGATCACTGCAGTCAAATACATTGTAATAATTCAAACTTTTGCCGTTAGATTTAATAGTCTTGTTGCACTATAGTTTTATTTGATTACTTTTCTAAACTCCATAAAGCTTCAAATTAATTTGAAATAATGTACATAGACTGGGACAAAGACTCTTATGTTACCAGATAAATTAGAACTTCTTTTAGAAATGAATTTCTGGGTCCCTGCATATCAATCTGTCTCATCACTTCCTCCTATTATAAGACTTTCAGATGTCATACTTCAGATATCACACCTTGTCTCATGTAAATCTTTGCAACTTCATTAAACAATGTAAAATATAGGGAACAGGGAGTGGTATTTGGAACCTACTAAGCAGAAAACCAGGAACATAGCATACTGCAGCCATAATGTCTGAACCTTCTTAATTGACCCTTGAATAAACTGGCCCAATGTCTCTTTACCAAATGGAATTTTTAGCTTCTGTCAGCATCAAGCACTCTTTTTCCTGTTATAGCACACACAGACGCAGGAAATCTCCTCTATTGCCACAACAATAAAATTTAATTCTCACCTCAGGATAAGTTTTTATTGAAATGCATGTGTGACTTTCAGTTCTCACCCAGCTATTATCTCTGCGATTGCACTGAGTAGGAGTGACAATTTAATTCTTATTCATATCAAATAATAGGGTGTCTTATGCTTTCAATATGGGTGCACTGGAAATTAAGTTTTGCCTCTTTTCTCATTTACGTTAACAGTCTCATGAGAGAGCAGAACAGACTGAATTCAAACCCAGATGTGAAGGAACAGTGTTTGCAAGCCACTAACCACATTGTATTATATGAGTTGTGTAATATATATGTCAAAAGTGATGTGGATTTGTCACTTGTCACTACTAGCCTTATTAGATCTACTTTAAACCTAGATAAAAATGTATAACATGCACAACTACCGTAAGGTGCATCACACCCTTTCCCCACTATTTTAACCTGAAAATATTTTATTAGTAATTGTAAAGAAAGTATTGCAAACATTAAACTCACAGCCCTTATAGCCTTATGTTCTATTTTCACCATTTTTAAAATAGTTTTCTAAGGGCATCACAAAACCTAGTCTGCATAATTGAAACCAGGTCAGAGCAATTTTAAAGTCATTATCTGTTTAGTCCGATCAACAGCACTGGCATCAACCACGCATTTTCCCGTATGCCTCAGTTCTCCACAGCTGGGTCCACTGAACTTTTCTGACTGTGTCTACTTTAATCTATATCTTATGCACACACGCCAGCAGCCAAGTACATTGTACATGGAAACTTTTTAACAGACCTACCTTCAGAAATGCTATTGACAGCAACTTTAAAATTTTCTACTTTCTTGGTGCTTGTGCTTCAATGTGTATTGTGGTATTTTACAATAAAATGCACATGCATAAAATGTACATACAAGTTAGGATCAAGAGTAGGCCATTTGGCCCCTCAAACATTCTCAGCCATTCAGCAAGTTCATAGCTGATCTGATTATTCCACATTCCCACCTATCCCCAATAATCTTTCACTCCTTTGCTTCCCAAGAATCTTAAAAATATGCAAAGATGCTGCTCCTTTTGATGAAAAAGGTTTCAAAGATTCACGGTCCTTTGAGAGAAGAAACATTATCTTCATGTTTGTTTTAAAATGGCAACTCTTCATTTTTAAATGGAAACCCAAAAAGACCTCTGGATCTTGCATGTTTCAATTAAGTCACCTTTTACTCTCCTAAACCAAGCCAGGCCTTTCCAACCTTTCCCCATAAGACAATTCGTGGTAGTCCTTTGTGGTAGTAAACCTTTTCTATACTGTTTTCAATGTATTTACATCCTTCTTTAAATAAGGACACCAATACTTTACACAGTACCCAAGTCTCATCAGTGTCCTGTAGAACTGAAGCTTAACTCCTGTACTTTTGTGTTCAGTTCACCTTGCAATAAATGATAATGTTCCATTTGCTTTTCTAATTACTTACAGTATTTGTATACTTACCTTCTGTGATCCATACACTAATTTTCCAAATCCTTCTGCATACGAGAATGCTGCAATCTTTTGCTAATAAGATACCATGCATTTTTTAATTCTCCCTGTCAAATCAACAATTTCATATTTCCACAAATTACATTCTTTGTCGATCCACTTCTCCTATCTATATCCTTTTATAGCCTGCTATGTTCTCTTCACAGTTTGCTCACAACTCATAACTTGCTTTCTCCCTCCATTTCTGAATAAAGTTAAAATAAATTTGTTCTTATACATTGTTTGGAATTGAAAAGTGTGTGAATTTAGCGGGCCAAGATTATTTCTGATACTTTACCATGTCTCTGGGACCAATTTATATTCCACTATTTTCTTTACGTTTCTTTTCAAATGAAAGCTAACCACAGTTATTGAAATTAGTATGATTTGATAATTCATTCAAGCCAAATGAATTACCAACAAGTAAAATGTATTACTGGTTGTTAAAAATGATCCACTGTTCATATCCCAATCATGTCCAGGAAAAATAGTAAGGGCTGTCTTTTGCACAGGGGTTATCAAATGATCCTGAACACAACTACGTTAGGATTCCAAAGGACACCATCTTTTTTGTATTAAAGGGATGTTTCAGAAATAGGCAAATTACCAGCAAACAAATGTGAATGCTGGTCATGTTGGTCATCTGGTGCAGACTAATTTTCCAAACATTCACTTTCATCTTCATTTAATTGATAGCCAATTTAAAAAAAATACATACTTTTTTCAATATACAGCCAAACACTGCCTGAGTCAACATAGCACAGTAATTAACTCCAGACAGATATATGATCAAAGGTTTTTCCGCAGTTCTCAAATTGAAATGTGATTATTATTAAGCAAACTCAATCTCTAATTTGTACAGGAGAGCTAATGCTTAGCACGGTCTTTCATTAATACGTGGAAGTAAATTGTAAAAAGCTTTAAATCATATTTACATATTTCAGAAGTGGGTAGGATAACAACAATAACATAATTGGAGAAGTTAATCATTTGATATCAATGCATTTTACAAACATTCCTTTTCAGTGAGTGCTGGAGGCATAAAAGCCAGATGTGACAGTGGTTCACAGCTAGACTGAATTTTCTGCATCCTATCATCCGAAGTATTGTTTTACCAGTTGTCAATTTAAATAAATATACATGTTTTATATACATATATATGATTGACACTTGCATATGTATTATGTATATAACATACACTGCTATTTTTTCCTGGGACAACTTTCCTCCAGACTAGGATCATGCATCAAAACATTGTGGGCCCATGGCTTGTGATTTTTCTGACGCACACTCATGCCTTGTGAAGTAACAAATCCAAGTAGGAATTTAGGAAGTCTATCTTAGTTTCTTCTTAAGCTTCTAATGGGGTTGGACCTAATGCCCCCAACATAAGGTCTGTCCATCAGACAGAGAACAGAGAACCAACGTCATTTCCATGGGATTTGAACTTCACTGGCCAGCATCTGCGCTTCCTCAGGATTTAGTACTGTGGTGGTGGAACACCTGCCTGCTGAGAGCTATCATTTAATCTGATGCTTGCAGATCTCCATTTCTGCTGTGCTGCATGAAGCTGTGGCTGCTGTTTAGAAGTGCCTCAGGGACTTATCCAGCAATCACTGTTGGGTCAATTCTTGGACTCAGGGCAGTGAGGGAAAGAAAATGGTCATGGGGAGAGGATACTAGTGTGCTTAGTGGACATAGTGTGCTTGATAACAAAGGGCTTACTGACGGGACTATTAGCCTTGAGGAGGCATGGCGTAGCCATTCAACTCCCATACAAGAGAAAGCCATACAACTGAGACACTTCTATATTCCAATGGGCTCAGGGCTAAAATTGTAAATGAGTTCATCTGCTGTGCACAGGCCATTTTCTACCTCTAACTCAATTAAGGGATGTTTTCCAGCCACGGGGAAAAGCTCTGTTATAATTAAGTTGGCCAAGCTGCCATGTTTCCTGCTTTGGAAAACTGCATTAAATTCAGAATCCAGATTAAATTGTACTTGGTTATCAAGATTTGTGTAAACAAGACACGATTATATATTATGTAATTTAAAACACAGTGCGATTTTAGGAAGTTTTAGTCCAATTAACGACAACATCTGTTTGTTAATAATTCATTAATTGTGAGAATTAATAATAAAAGACCACTGAAAATAATTGCTGAAAATGTGTTGCTGGTTAAAGCACAGCAGGTTAGGCAGCATCCAAGGAACAGGAAATTCAACGTTTCGGGCCAGAGCCCTTCATCAGGAAAGGCTCTGATGAAGGGCTCTGGCCCGAAACGTCGAATTTCCTGTTCCTTGGATGCTGCCTCACCTGCTGTGCTTTAACCAGCAACACATTTTCAGCTCTGATCTCCAGCATCTGCAGACCTCACTTTTTACACACTGAAAATAATTGTCATAGATCTCTTACTTTCTGGGTTACATTTATCAGTGGAAGGATTTCTAATCAACGATAACAATTTTACAAAATATAACTAGAATGTTTGCCACAGTCCTGTAACAAATTCATCCTGATAAAGGAACTTTAGTTAAGTAATTCTTCCATCTTTAATAGCAGCAAGCTATCCATTTCAGTTAACCTTATTTTAATTTTACCTTATATTAACGTTAAACTGACATGCTAAACTATAATATTTATTATTAGCTGTTGTAAAACTTTAAATTTAAATTAAGTTTTGTTTTCCAAATTTAAGCCAATTTTAATAATAATAAGGTCCTATAAGATTAATCTTGGACTTCACTCTTTTCCTCTGACTGGTTCTTTAACTTTTACTGACATGGATAGTTGCCAAATAGTATAAAAACGATGAAACCTAGCAAAAAGGGAAAAGATACTAAATTGCCAAGTAAGGGAATTCCTAACATAGAATATACATTAATGCATGATTTGGCTGAGAAAAACAAAACTGGAAAATGCAATGGAATTCTCCAGTACAGGTTTCCAGTGAAATTCATACATCTCTTCAACTTCAGATCTTTAGTTTTCCATTTCAAAAAATGCTGAGAAGTATCCAACTTTATCTTAACCCTTCAAAAATCTAAACATTAGATTCACTAAATACTACTGAATTCCACACATTGAAGGTTCTACAAGGATCAGTGAAGTGCTGGACCTAATTCTGGGGAATAAAGCCAGGTTGAGATGGCAGTGTGGCAGTATTTTGGTAATAGCAACCACAACACAGTATAGATTAGATTACTTACAGTGTGGAAACAGGCCCTTCGGCCCAACAAGTCCACACCGACCCGCTGAAGTGCAACCCACCCATACCCCTACATTTATCCCTTACCTAACACTACGGGCAATTTTAGCATGGCCAATTCACCTGACCCGCACATCTTTGGACTGTGGGAGGAAACCGGAGCACCCGGAGGAAACCCACGCAGACACGGGGAGAATGTGCAAACTCCACACAGTCTGTCACCTGAGTCGGGAATTGAACCCAGGTCTCAGGCGCTGTGAGACAGCAGTGCTAACCACTGTGCCACCGTGCCGCCCACATTTAAGTCTGTTATGGTAAAGAAAAAGATGGTCTGCAAAAAATTGCTTTTGCATGGGGGAGGGCAAATTTTATTAAAGCAATGTGGGAACTGACCGAAGTAGACTTGGAAAATCCACTGCAGAGCAATGGGGGGAATGAAATGTAGGAGCTACAAGTCCAGAGAAACCTGAATATGTAGGAAGATTCAGGACAAGATAGAAAGGAAAAGAGAGGCCTTTAGCAGGTGCAAAAGGAACATACCAATCAGGGCTGGAGTTTCAGAAACAATTAGGTGAATGAAGAAGAGATATGATAAAACCACTGGTGGATAAAATTAGCAAGAGTACCAAGATATTCCATAATTATATAATATGGTGAAGAGGAATAACCAAAGAAAGATTAAGGCCCATTAGGGACCAAGAAGGAATCTGTGCATGGAGTTAGAGGACATTGTTAGGGTTCATTGGGAAGAAGAAATATGTAGGTGTGGAATTTGGGGAGAGAGATTGTGATGTTCGTGAGCAGACGGAGATAGCGAATGAAGAGGTATTGAAGGTTTTGACATGCTTAACCATAGACAGTATAGAGTAGGAGATGAGGTAGAAAATTACAAATTTTTAATTTGACTCTGGCTACAGGGGAGTTGTGAGAGGACAGGAGGACAACTAATATGGTTCCACTTTAGAAGAAGGGTGGTAGAGATAAGTCAGGCAATTACAGGCCAGTGAGTCCCACATCAGTGGGAGGGAAAATACTGGAGAAAATTCTGGAGGAAAGAATTAATCTCCATGTGGAGAGGCAAAGCTTGATCAAGGATAATCAGCATGACTTTGCCAGGAAGAAGTCATACCTAACAAATTTGATGGACTGTTTTGAGAAGATGATCTAGTGTGTATGAGGCAATACAGTTGATGTAGTTTATATAGATTTCTGTAAAGCCTTGGACAAGATCCCACATGAGACACTGAGAAAGAAGGTAAAAGCACATGGGATTCAGAGCAACCTGGAAAGTTGGATACAAAATTGGCTTAGTGGTAGGAGAGAAGATAGTGGTAACAGGCTGTATGTGTGACTGAAGGCCCAGTGGATACCACAGGGATTAGTGCTAGGTGCCTTATTGTTCGTGATACATATAAACAATGTAAATGAGAATGTGGATGGCTGATGGTAAATAAGTTTGCAGATGGCACGAAGATTGGCCAGGTGGTTAATAGTGAAGAAGGAGGCATTAAATTACAGGAGGTAATTAATGGATCGTTAGAAAGGCAGATCAGTGGCAGATAGAATTTAACCATGATAAATGTGAGGACATGCTCTTTGGAAGAAGGAACAAAACAAGAGAATAGTCAATAAATGATACCAGGAAGCTCAGAGGAGCATATGGATCTTGAGGTGTTTGTCCACTGATCCATGAAGGTGGTAGAATAGGTTATTAGGAGAGTTAAGAGGGAAAATAGTACACTTGCCTTTGTCAGTTGTAGCATAGATACAAGAGTGAGAAGGCTTTGTTGGAGCTGTACAGTACTTTGATTAGACGACAGATAGTATACTGTGTGGAGCTCTGGTCACCATACTATAGGAACAATGTGATAACACTAGAGAGGGTGCAAAGGAGATTCACCAGGATGTTGCCTGGGCTGGAGCATTTGAGCTATGAAGAGAGGTTGGATACGCTTGTGTTGCTTTCTTTGAAGCAGAGAAAGTTGAGGGAGGAACCTGAGTGAGGTGTGTAAAATGATGAGAGAAATGGGCAGGGTGGATAGAAAGCAACCGCTCTCCTTGGTTGAAGAGTTAGTAACAAGTGGACATAATCATAATGTGAAAGGCAGGATCTTCGAGGGAACCTGAGGAAATTCTTTGCATCTCTGGTGGTAGGAATATGGAAAGCTATGCCTAGGAGACCCTGAGAGGCAGGAAATCTCATGATCTTTAAAGTGTATGTGGATGAACATCTGAAATGTCATAAAATTGAAGGCCATGAGCCAAGTGTTGGAAAGTAGGATCAGTGTAGGTAGGCTGGTACAGACTCCACATGCTGAAAGATCCCTTCTATGCTCTATGACTAGTTCTAAGAAGCTTATATCTTGACAAGTTATTGTAGAGGTGAAAATGTGTTGCTGGAAAAGCGCAGCAGGTCAGACAGCATCCAAAGAACAGGAGAATCGACGTTTCGGGCATGAGCCCTTCCTGAACTGTCGATTCTCCTGCTTCTTGGATGCTGCCTGACCTGCTGCGCTTTTCCAGCAACACATTTTCAGCTCTGATCTCCAGCATCTGCAGTTTTCACTTTCTCCTAGAAGTTATTGTAGACCTTTAGTTTAAAGTGTTATTATAAATAACTGTGGGAAGAAGAAAGCTTAAGGTAATATTTTCCCCTAGGAAAGCTCCAGGGAGCAATAATTTACTTAAACATTCTAGTATTTAAAAGTATCCAGATGATGGCTCCTGCATTATTTGGATAATTTCATAAAATTGCTGAATCATTATGGCAGATAAGGAGACCACTGGACCCATTGAGTCTAAGCAAGCACACTATAGAACAATTAGCCAGTCCTTTCCACTGTTGTTTCACTGTAGCCCTGAAATTTTCGTTTCTATAAGACCCAATTTCCTTTTGAGATCATTGATTAACTTTACTTTCTCACTCTTGTAAGATATCAGGTTTCAGATTGTTTCCACACACTAAATTTTAAAAAAAAAGGTTTTCCTCACATCTCCCATGTATCTCTTCCCAAAATCTTAAACCTGTGGTCCCTCATCCCTGTGCAATCAACTTTTCTCTGTCTACTTTACCGGAAGTCTAACATAGTGTTGTACATTTCCATCAAATTTCCTCAATCTTTATTTCAAGTGTGTGTTTAATGGCTCCCACAGACTGCACTGAAAGGCACTCAGCTAAGGTAAAGGTTAGTAAAAACAATGACTGCAGATGCTGGAAACCAGATTCTGGATTAGTGGTGCTGGAAGAGCACAGCAGTTCAGGCAGCATCCGAGGGGCAATAAAATTGTCATTTCTGGCAAAAGCCCTTCATCAGGAATAAAGGTTACATAACCATGGCAAGTAAACCAGTACCCTAAGGGTACTATTGTATTTCTCCGAACAAGCTTCCTTTCACAAATAAATCAAATTTAAAAATACTGTCATTTTCTGTTAAAAGTTAAGCTAGTTATTCCACCCTGACGTATGCCTAATATACGTGGTCACAGAGAAAATTGTCATTCATAAACAAACAGGGTGTTAACTCAAGACTCTGGCGCACTGACCTCTACACCGCTATCAAGCCAGCAGATAAAGGGGGTGCAGTGATAGTCTGGCGCATTGACCTCTACACCACTGAAGCCAAACGCCAACTCGAGGACACCTCTTCCTACTGCCCCCTCGACCATGACCCCACCCCCCATCACCAAACCATCATCTCCCAGACCGCGAGGTGATTGAGCAATTCATCAACTTCACCAACACATTCCACCCTGACCTTAAATTTACCTGGACCATCTCTGACACCTCCCTCCCCTTCCTAGACCTCTCCATCTCCATTAATGACGACCGACTTGACACTGACATTTTTTACAAACCCACCGACTCCCACAGCTACCTGGATTACACCTCTTCCCACCCTACCTCTTGCAAAAATGCCATCCCGTATTCCCAATTCCTCCACCTCCTCCGTATCTGCTCCGAGGAGGACCAGTTCCACCACAGATCACACCAGATGGCCTCCTTCTTTAGAGACCGCAATTTCCCTTCCCACGTGGTTAAAGATGCCCTCCAACGCATCTCGTCCATATCCCGCACCTCCGCCCTCAGACCCCACCCCTCCAACTGTAACAAGGACAGAACGCCCCTGGTGCTCACCTTCCACCCACCAACCTTCACATAAACCAAATCATCCGCCGACATTTCCGCCACCTCTCTTCCAGCACCACTAATCCAAAATCTGCTTTCCAGCATCTGCAGTCATTGTTTTTACCTATTATACGGTTATCAGCCTCTGCACGTGCTTTACATGCATATTCTTTAAATCAGGCCTTTTAGTGGTAAATCAGCAGATTGTCGTTAGGTGTTCCACTGGTATTTACTCACTCCTAGAGTGATGTTCTTTCCCGTCTTAAATATTGTTGCCATTGTAACTGATGTCTCTGATCTATTTCTCTTTCTGATAGGCGATGGCCCTCTGAAACTGATAGTCATTCTATACTCTACAGATATTGAAGTCACTTCTTTCTAATTTATTCTCTGCAGTAAAGGCACAGCTGAACTCGTTGTAAGTATTTGTCTACATTTGCAGTGATGTAGCTAGTTGTTCATGTGATCAAGGCAACAACTACTCTACATTAGTCCCTAGTTGCCATTTGAAAATGTTGAATGTTTGCATTCTGACGGGCTGTCCAATGCTCACTCTGACAATGACATGACAGACAGCCAAATTTTACTTCGATAAAATCGCTGTTGCACATTGATTTTGTTATTGCACCTGTTAGTACTTCTGGCTTCAACAGTTTATTTCTCTATTGAAAGAGGATGTGATGTGATATTAAATTTTGGACTGAACTACTTTCATGCCTTCAGAAGATATAGTTTTTCACTGAAGGATTGCCTTGTACAGGTCTGTGCTGGATTTGTTCAATTTCTTTCTGATCCTTCATAATATTTGCACTGCCGCCTTTTCATTTAACTCAGTCTAGTGTGGAGATGATGTATTATGTTGATTTTCACAATCAATAATGAAGTAGCTGAATTCCTCATTCAATAATAACTACCAATTATGGCCCATCACAATGACTGGAGTGCTACAATGACTGAAGTATGCTTCCAGGCATTCCACAATTGCACTTGTGGTCTTTGATATCAATTCTTCTATCACTTTAGCATGCAGGTACGGCAGGCAGTGAAGAAAGCTAACAGCATGCTGGCCTTTATAACAAGAGGAATTGAGTATAGAAGCAAAGAGGTCCTTCTGCAGCCGTACAGGGCCCTGGTGAGACTGCACCTGGAGTATTGTGCCCAGTTTTGGTCTCCAAATTTGAGGAAAGACATTCTGGCTATTGAGGGAATGCAGCATAGGTTCATGAGGTCAATTCCCAGAATGGCGGGACTATCTTACGCTGAAAGATTGGAGCAACTGGGCTTGTATACGCTTGAGTTTAGAAGGCTGAGAGGGGATCTGATTGAGACATTTAAGATTACTAAAGGATTGGACCCTCTGGAGGCAGGAAGCATGTTTCCGCTGATGGGCGAGTCCCGAACCAGAGGACACAGTTTAAAAATAAGGAGTAGGCCACTTAGAACAGAGTTAAGGAGAAACTTCTTCACCCAGAGAGTGGTGGGTGTATGGAATACTCTGCCCCAGAAAGCTGTGGAGGCCAAGTCTCTGGATACTTTTAAGAAAGAGTTGGGTAGAGCTCTTAAGGATAGTGGAATCAAGGGTTATGGGGATAAGGCAGGAACAGGGTACTGATTGTGGATGATCAGCCATGATCATAATGAATGGTGGTGCTGGCTCAAATGGCAGAATGGCCTACTCCTGCAATTATTGTCTATTGTCTATTTACAATCAGACAATACAATCAGTTCCGGTGAAAGTGAAAGATCAACATTTAACTTCATCCATGATCTATCTGGGATGTTGCGTATCATAAGCAGCTCCTTAATCTGCTTGGCTTGGTACTCATTACAAGTACTGCACTGGCTGATATGATCGTAATCTCAGAATTCATGTTCGACCAATAGAGCACTTTCCAAACCTTCTTTGCTCCAGATTCAATTCCTTAATGGCTTGCAGAATTGCACTCAGTGATAATGAATCTATTTCTTTTGCACAAGATGTAATCTTAGGCACTCACTTCATTTATGCATATCCAATGTTTTCTTATAGTAACAGATTTGTCCTTGATGCTTTCAGGCTATTCTTTCAACATTACAATTGCAGCACTTGGAGAACTGCATCATCTTTCCCAGTTTGCTTAATTTGAGCCAGAATCTTTGTTTCTGCTAGGTGATGACTTCCAGACTATGTCAAATTGTCACTTCTTGCTGAATCTTGATGGCTTCACTCTGTCTAGCATCCTCAATGTTCTTAATTGGGAGTGCTGTGTTGACAACATATCATATTCATCTATTTCCTTTGCAGGTATGTCATATTCAGATGATATCTGTGCACATGAAATAACACTCTTTGCAAATGCTTTGGAGCAGATAGAAATGGTTTGAGTTAGATGCTTTGAAGTGGCTTGTCATCAGCTTCTGTTATGACAATGTTGCTCCCAAACAGATATTGATTAGACCTATCACAAATAAACACAATAGACAGGCTCTGTGTCTCAATCTGATCATAGGTCACTCAGTATGTATGAATGTCCTGGATGCAAATGCAATTCATTGTCCTTGTTGCATAAGTTGAAAAGTGTGGCGCTGGAGAAGCGCAGCAGGCCAGGCAGCATCCGAGGAGCTGCCTCATCAGCCTCATTCCTGAAGAAGGGCATATGCCCGATTCTCCTGCTCCTCGGATGCTGCCTGGCCTGCTGCGCTTCTCCAGCACCATAATTTTTAACTCTGGTCTCCGACATCTGCAGTCCTCACTTTTTCCTTGTTGCATAAGGACAATCTGCTCCAAAACTGGTTTTGATGAAACCACACCACAAGGTGACTTCATTATTGACATCACAGTTTCTCAGCACTGTGTTGTCATCACTACTTGTTTGATTCTAGTTAAAAGTTTACCCTGGTTCCATGTCTCAAAACAACTGCATATCCTAACGGTGAGCTTGCATAGAAATTCAAGCAGTGATGACAAATTAGGTTTGAACTTTGCTAAATAGTTCACTAATCCAATAAGTAATTTCACTGCTTACTCATCTGTTGGTCATTTCATCTCTGCTCCAGCTCTAATCTTGTCAGAGTCTGGGTTTTGTCTTTTCACTTTTAGTACATTACCTATGTACTTGACTTTAAGAATTGCACATTTTTTCTTGTTCCACCTCAGGTTCATTTGCCAAACTCTTTTGCAATCGTATTAAATTCTGACCATCTTCCTCGTGTCTCCACATCCACAGACAAACAGATCATCCACAATAGCATCCACTCCAGGAAGATCACTAACTATGTTATGCTGTTTACATTGCTGCTCTTCCAGAGCAGTGGGAGTACCAAGTGGCATATACAATCATCTGCAACTCTCGAATCACATCCAGAATGTAAGATGAAAAGTGCTGCTTTCATCCAGCTTTACTTGCAAGTGACTATCTTTTTTTTATCAAAGGTAGCATGGAACATGGCTTTGGCAAGTTACAACACGACAATGGGAACAGGAGGAGGCTGTTTGACCCCTTTAACCTGCTCCACCATTAAACAGGATCATGGCTGATCCGACATTTTTCACATCCACGTCTCTGCCCTTTCCTTATAAATTTGATTCTCCTCTACATTTTGCAACATTTATTCAACAGGTGGCATAGGTTAGTGAGATCTCTGCAAATCGTTATTGAGATCCTTTGGATCTACACATACTTTTAGTTTTCAAAGGTTTAGTTTCACTACTACTGTACTGTTAATTCAGAGTGTAGCAATTGTTACTTTACTGAGTTTATGCATTTTGGAAGCGCGAACAAAACAAGGAAACACACAATAAATGGAAGGGTATTGACGGGATAGAGGAAACGAACGCACTTTCAATGCATTTGCACAGACTCATGAAACTGACAGGACAGGGTAGCTAAGGTAGTAAAGAAGTCATATGGAATACTTTCCTTCATTGGGTGAGGTATTGAATATAACAGCAGAGATAGAACTGTGTTAGACACCCATTAGTCCACAGGTTGAATTTTATGTATGGTTCTGGTCCCCATATTCCAGGAAGGGTGTGATTGCTTTAGACAGCAATTATAAGAGAATTACAAGAATATTGCCTAGTTTTGAAATTTGCAGCTATGAAGAAATATTTGGCAGACAAGGGTTGTTTTCCTTACAATAGAGGGGTAAGTGGTAACTTAATTGAGGAGTGCAAAATAATGAGGAGCTTGGAGAGAGAGGATAAGGAAAATCTATTTCCAGAGGTCAATAACCAAGGGAAATCAATTTAAGGTGACCAGTAAAAAGATTAGAGGCACACGAAGAAAAACCTCTCCACTCAGAGGGTTGTGGTTGCCTGGAATTTACTGCTCAGTTTGGTGGCTGAAGCAGAAACACTCAACTCATTTAAAAGTAACCTGGATCTGAAAATGAAGCACTGTAACCTGCAGGCAACATGCACTGGGAAGTGGGATTAGAATGCTGGTTAGTTAAAATAAGTAGGTGCAGACATGATTGGTCTCTTTCTATGCTGTACTTTACCATGGCTCTATGATTGCAAACTATTGCTTTTATCTCACTTCCTTCTTTGAAAATCCGTATATTTTACAGAGCTGCAGGTTCATGTTTTCAGGACTTGAGTTCAAATCCCACCATACCAGAGTGAAATTGTAGTAATTAAAAATGGGGAGTAAAAAGTCTCTTGGTGACTATGTAATGACTGTTGTCTGATTCATCAGGTTTACTAATGACCTTTGAATCTACCTGACATTACCTAATTGTGACTTCCAAACCTTCAGCGACGTAATTATCTGCATTCTGCCTAATTAGATATGGACAATAAGTCAATAATACTAGCCTAGTCATTTATGCCCTCATCCTATGAACAAATTTTTAAAAATGAGGTTCTGGGTTGTGAATGAGCTGCAATATATCTGCAAATAGCTGTAAAGCCATTTTTTCCTGTTGTTTTAAATTTTGTTTTCAACCTTTTAGTATTATTGAGGAGCTGATCAGGATAGCCAATTTGACTGATGAGTTGGTGGTTGGAGTGATGGTACAGGAATGGCTCAGTTATTGGTCCGGTAATCTAGAGAACCTGTCTAATGATTGTCCAACAATAGACATTAGTTAAATTCCCACCATGACAGAGTTGAAAATTTGAATTCACTATTAGAAAAAATGGAAATGAAATGGAGAGATAGTAAAAGTGACTATAAAGATGTTGGGTTGTCGGACACATTCAACTGGTTCACCATTTTCTTTAGATCTGGTCTAAATGTCAAGAATGGTTAACTTTTAACTGATCGATCAACCATGAAGTAGGTTCAACATTACCTTCTCAGGGCAACTAAGGATAAGTTGAAATTGCCAACTGAGTCAGGCTTGCCCACATCCTTCATGAGAATAATACACATGAAGAGATTGGCACAGCTGACCTGAGAAATGCAGGGGCTAGCTAGTCTGAAATTAGTGCCTCAAGTATAACAGGGTATTAATTTTACACGCTAGCTTTTAACACAGAAGTCAATTTGATTGGAAAGGGCTAATAATTATCCTTAATGGAACAAATTTAGTCAGAGAGCAAGTCTAGCAAGGCTTTAATAGTGCTAAAACTGTTAACAATGACATAAAAAAGACGTTTAATGTGAATAAATAAAGGGGCTCAAATATATGCAATAAATTCTATTTGCCATGAGTTTGTTAATGAGTAAATAGTATTGTCTGCAATGGGAACATGTCCCCATGTTGCTATAATTTCAAGGTTGATTCTTACCTTTACAAGTGGCGTTTTATGTCAGGACTGTGTGAGAGGAATTGCTCTCTCCAGTAGTAGGAGATAAAAGATGATGTTGCCAGGCATCTATATTTTGACTCTGACAAAACGAGGCTGAGGAAAGGTGTGTAAGAAAAATGCAAGTGAGATCAAAGAGCATGAACCTCACCGGGAATATTTTTTAAACTGAACAAGTTAACAGTAAAACTGTCAATAAAGAAAGACCTACAACATTTGGTGACAGATTTCCCATGAGGCAGTCCAGGTCAACAAGAGAGGAATATACCAAACAAAAGACATGGGTGTTTGGGCCTCATTTTAATTTCTTGGCCAAATAGAGGAAAAAGATGAAAAAAGTCTGCAAGATCTCTGGTATATGTTGGAGAAGGGATCAGAAAAACTAATTTTTAATTGAATTTTGGGATGTGAATGAACTGCAATATATCTACAATCAGTGTAAAGCCATTTTTTCTGTCTTTTTAAGTTTTGTTTTCAACTTTTTAGTATTATTGAGGAGCTGATCAGGATAGCCAATTTGACATTTTAACTGATGAGTTGGTGTTTGGAGTGATGGTACTGTAGTGGCTCAATTATTGGTCTGGTAATTTAGAGAACCTGTCTAATGATTGTCCAGCAATAGACATTAGTTAAATTCCCACTAATTTAAGTGAATAGACCAATCTTGCAACAATGAAATAATCTAAAGGTTCAAATAATATGCTCCCATTTGGAGCTGTTTCACCCTTTGTTTAAAGAAAGGGTCATTGGACCCAAAACATTAACTCTAATTTCTCCTCACAGATGCTGCCAGACCTGCTGAGATTTTCCAGCAATTTCTGTTTTTATCCTTATTACTAATCCTGTTAATAGATATACAGTGAGGCTGAGGGCCTCCAGCAGAACCTATGAGACCAGAAGAATGTGATGAAATTGGTCTCACCTCAGTCATTTTACGTTAATGCCTGAGTGAAAACAAATTAACGTTCAACATAAAACTGAGTAGCTGAAGTGCCAGTTTTAAGCTATCTTAAAAAGACTAGTTGGATGATTTTCAGATAAGTAATTGAGGGATTTACAAGTTTTTCACCCAATGAATGGGATGGATGGTGGGGGCACAAGAATTTTGAGAGTGCAGGAAATTTGAAGTCTGAGGTTTCCGTCACACTGTGGAATCTACAACAAGTGTATGACACCACTGCCTGGATGTGAATCTGATTGACACACTGGCTCTAAGTCTGGGGAGCAATGATGGAGAAGAGGCGTGGTTCCAAGTAAATCTGAGCCCTGACTCATTGAGAGATAGGGATCAATCATGGAGTGGGGTGGTAGTAGTGCTAAAGAGTATTGGTGGGTTGGGCAGGTGGTAAATTGAAAGTCTTATTCGTGGAGTGGGAATTCACAGTGTCTGTGGGGAGGTTAGAGGGCTTGGTGGGCTTGACAGAATAGTCCAGAATGGTGTCCAGTTGTGAGAGGTTTGATAAGATGGATATCCGCAGGTAATTAGAATAACCATTATCACCTCAATCCACAGTCTTTGCCTCCTGTAACTGCCAATTTTCCCACAGATCATGAAAACTGGTGTTCCAGATTTCTCCCCAATACATCCAAGTTCATGTGCCAATTCATTTTAATATTTGAACACAATTACAAACTGCCCACTGCCAACTTTTGTGTTGTCCAGTCACATCTAGAGACATATCTCATTAAAAAAAGGATGCAGTTGTACCTGGACTTTGTTTCTAAAGAAGGAAAGTAAGGTTTTGCAATTTTTAATAAGTTGAAGTAAGTTCCTTGATGGAAGAACAGTTTTGATTACTTTTTGTTCGGTTTTTCATTGGTTTTAATCTACCCATTATTGGCTTTGCTGGTTATTCTATGACAGATTCAGTTCAGTTTTTGTTTGGCTTAATAATTAGCTTTATTATTTCTGCTTTTGATATTAAATTTCAGAAAGAGGAGCAAGTGCAGCCTTAAATCTAATCAAAAGCTTCAAATCAGGGTTTCACTAGAAATAAAAACCCAGTGGATTTAAGATGGCGGCAATGTGAATAGATCAGCCTTGCTGAGCTCTGCACCCCAACCCGAGGTAGTAGCTTTTCCACCCTTACTTTAGTTTTGTTTGGAAAAAATATATTGTTAAATGGTAAAACAAACATTTAAATCCTTTCCTGATTTTGCAAGATGATCTGGGGCCAGATTAGCCCTATGAAGAATCTTTAACTGCACAACAGTGGTCCTGTTACATAAGGAAATCTTCCTCACACTCTCACAAATGTCCTCCCAAGTTTCTGGAGTGATCTCCATCCCAACTCTCTCTCCCAGACCTCCCATCACTTGCTCGATGTCACCTGAGGAACATCCCCCCAACAAATGATAGTGAGTGACTAAGGGGAAGCAAACGGTCAAGTCTCAACACTCGGGACACTCGAAAACAGTGGGCGGGCCTGAGACTGTAACTGGGGAAGCAGCTGCAGCTCCATCTGCAGCTGTGAAAGAATGCCATGAGCAGCCGAACATCGTGGAGGAACTCGGAGCGATCCAACACTGATCCAAGAGATGAGGGAAGAGACTCATAATCAACTGGAGCCCACCTGAACCATGCTGCAAAAGAATGAGAGGGAGTTGGAGGGGCTCAGGAAGTGAGTTGGAGAGGTTGAGTGGTTGACTGCAGCGTTGGAGACCAAGGTCAACCAAGGAGACCAAGGTTGAGAAACAGGTTTGGTCCCTGACTGAGCAAGGTCAATGACCTGGAAAATAGAAATAGGAGGAAAAATATCCAGGTCATTGGCCTGCCGGAGGGAGGAGAAGGTGGGCAGCCGGCAAGTTTTTTGAAGACTGGTTGCCATAATTTCCTGGCTGGGATGCCAAGCCATTCCAGGTGGAGGTTGACAGAGCTCACCGGGTTGTGGTGTACAGATCTGGTCAGCGTCAGCACCCCTGCCCAGGTCTGATACGATTTCAACAGAGACAGGCAGAGAGTCATGAAAGCTTCTAGAAGGTTTGAGATAGATCCACAGGACCTGACCTATCAAGGAACTAAGATAATGTTTTTCCAGGACTTTTCTGCAGCAGTGATCCCTAAGAGGAAATCGTTTGATGAGGTTAAGAGAAGGTTAAAGGACCTCGGCATTCAATATTCGATGAGATAACTCATAAGTATAGATTATCGAGCAGGGACCTCTTCCATTTTTTTCAGGTCAGAGATTTTATCCAAAAAGAGACAACACTTCTGACTGAGTGTTAAAGCTCTGCTACAGAAAAGAGGGTGCTTCAGGCTAAGAGCACTCTTTCAGTGAGTACTCACTATCATTTGTTGGGGGGACGTTCCTCAGGTGACATCGAGCAAGTGATGGGAGGTCTGGGAGAGATAGTTGGGATGGAGATCACTCCGGAAACTTGGGAGGACATTTGTGAGAGTGTGAGGAAGATTTCGTTATGTAACAGGACCAATGTTGCGCAGTTAAAGATTCTTCATAGGGCTAATCTGGCCCCAGATCATCTTGCAAAATTTAAGCAGGTTGCGTCTTCAATGTCCCACAAACGTAAAATAAATACAGGTATCCTCAATCATTGTTTGTGGTCCTGCCGCAGGTTCCATACATACTGGAGCGCTGTGGCAGGAGTAATAGGGAGGGTCTTGGGGACCAAAGTCAAGGTTTTTCTTCTCCTGGGTTGGCCGAATTTATCTCCCTTTGATGGAGATGGGAGAAAGCTTTTTAGCATCCTCACTTTTTGTGCAAGGAAGAACATTCAATGCTGGGTGTCTGAGGACCCCCCGGGTCTGTCAGGGTGGCATAAGTTAATTTTGGAACACATTCCTTTGGACTTTCTTACAAATATGGTGCACCAGAAAATGGACAATTTTTATAAGACATGGCAGCCTTTTTTGAATTATTTGGAAGCAGATCTGTCCACCATTTTAATTAGAGCTTTTGCCTAGCCATGGTGGTTTGGTCTAATAAGCCTAATGTCCTGAGAGGAAGAATTTCATGCAAACATGGGTTTAATAATTGATGCTCTCGAAGATCGAAAGCTGAGGTCTTCTTATGTTGAGTGGTGTTATTTATTTACTTATTTATTGATTGATGTGTCATGAGTGCGGTTGTGAGTTCTTTTGTAGAGTAGTGTAGTAGTTGGCTTATTGTTTATTGTTGTTGTTTTTGTTGTTATGATGTTATATTTTTGTAATTCTACAATTTTAAAGAAACATTTTTCCAATAAAAATATTTTAAAATAAAAGTAAATAAAAAACAGGTATAATTGGTGCTTCAGAAAAATTCATATCTTATCTTGCCAGTAATTGACAAGGAGATTAACGTAGGTGAGGACCTAGAAATGATCATTAGCATGAAAGAGGTAGTGTTGGGCAAGCTAATGGAGCTAAAGATAGACAAGTCTCCTGGCCCTGATGGAATGCATCCCAGGATACCAAAAGATGTGGTGGGAGAAGTGACAAATACGCTTATAGTAATGTTCCAAAATTTGCTAGAGTTCCAGTAGTTTGGAAAACAATAAATATCACATAGCTGTTTAAAAACAGAGGCAGACAAATGAAGGGGATTTATAGGCTTAAGTGCTATAGTGGGGAAAATATTTGAATCTAACATCCAGGAAGACATAAGAAGACATCGTAATAGAAATTGTCTCAACAGGCAGATGCAGCAAGGATTCATGGAAGGCAGGTTATGTTTAATTAATCTATTGGAATTCTATAAAGACATTATGAGCATGTGGACAGTGGGGAAGCAGTAGATGTGGTGCATCTGGATTTCCAAAGGCATTCAACAAGGTGCCACGTAATCGACTGCAGTGTAACATAAAGATACACGGTGTTACAGGCAATGTATTAGCATGGATAGAAGATCTGGCAGATGAAGTACAATGTTGATAAATGTGGAGTTATCCATTTTGATATGAATAACAGTAAAAAGGACTATTATTTCGAACAGTAGAAGTTGCAGCATGCTGCTATGCAGAGAGACCAGAGTGTCCTTGTGCATGAATCACAGAAGGTTGGCTTGCAGGTGCAACAGGTAATTGAGAAGGCGAATGGAATTTTGTTTTTCGTTTTATTATTCATTTCATTTTAAGTGGGATGTGGGCATCGCTGATTGGCCAGCATTTATTGCCCATCCCCAGTTGCCATTGAGAAGGTGATGGTGAGCTGCCTTCTTGGACTATCACAGTCACCTGCTGTGGGTTGACCTCCAATGCCATTAGGGAGGGAATTCCAGGAATTTGACCCAGGAACGGTGAAAAAGCAGTGATACATTTTCCAGGTCAGGATAGTGAGTGGCTCGGAGGGGAACTTGAAAATGGTGGTGTTCCCATATCTGCTGCCCTTGTCCTTCTCAATACAAGTGTTTGCGGATTTGGAAGGTGCTGTCTGAGGATCTTTGGTGAACTTCTGCAGTACATTTTGTAGATGGTACACACTGCAGAAATCGGTGTTGGAAAGAGTTGATGCTTGTGGATGCAGTAGCAATAAAACAGGCTGCTTTATCCTGGATGGTGTCAAGCATCTTGAGTATTGTTGGGGCTACACTCATCCAGACAAGTGGGGGGGGGGTATTCCATCACACTCCTGACTTGTGCCTTGTAGATGGTTTGGCTTTCGGGAGCCAGGAAGTGAGTTACTTGCTGCATTAATCCTAGGCTCTGACCTGCTGTTGTAGCCAATGTGTTTGTGTGGTGAGTCCAGTTAAGATTCTGAGCAATGATTGATAGAGGGATCGAGTTTAAAAGCAGGAAGATTATGTTGCAGCTGTATAGGATGCTGGGGAGGCCACATCTAGAGTACTGTGTGCAGTTTTGGTCTCCTTATTTGAGAAAGGGTGTACTGGCTCTGGAGAGGGTGCAGAGGAGGTTCACTAGATTGATTCTGGAGTTGGGAGAGTTGCCTTATGAGGACACACTGAGTAAACTGGGATTATATTCGTTGGAATTTAGAAGAAAGAGGAGGGATTTTATTGAAATATATAAAATCTGAAGGGAATAGATGAGATAGAAGCAATAAGGATGATTCCACTGGCAGGTTAAACTAGAACAAGAGGGCATTGCCTCAAAATTAGGGGCAACAGATTTAGGACTGAATTCAGGAGGATCTTCTTCATCCAAAGGGTTGTGAATCTGTGGAATTCCCTGCTCAGTGAAGTAGTTGAGGCTTCCTCATTGAATATTTTTAAAGCTAAGATAGATAATGTTTTGAACAGTAAAGGAATTAAGGGTAATGGTTAAAGGGTGGGTAAGTGGAGCTGAGGCCACGAAAAGATCAACCATGATCTTATTGAATGGTGGAGCAAGCTCAAAGGGCCAGAGGGCCTACTCCTGCTCCTGGTTTGTATGTTCCAATGTTGCAAATATTGTGTGGTTCTTCATTTCTTACTTCATTTTGACCGCACTGACCTATCTAAGTTTAAGGGATTACCTACTAACTACAAGCGTTGGCATGAAGGTTGATTTGATGTCTGGACCAAGTCAGGTACTGAATGATCATGAGCACTAATGAGCAGATTATTCTCTTGCAAGTAGTACTGAATAACACCTGTCCATCACTTTGCTGATAATTGAGAGAAGATTGTTGAGGTGGTAATTGGCCAGGTTAAATTTGTCCCACTTTTTGTAAACAGGATTATTTCTTTCCAATGTGGCAATGTGTAAGAGCCAGAATTAATTAATTATGGCAAAGAGTCCTCATGATAGGAACTCACATTCAGTTTAAGAGTGAGAAAAGTGAATCTGACATTATTGTCCTAAACACAAATAAAGACAATTACAAACGAATAAAGAAAGCTGACCACTGGGAAATAGGAAAATATGTTAAAAGGTTAAATGGTAGAGAAGCAGTGGCAGATACTTAAGATATTATTGTAACTCTCAATAAAGATAGATTCCATTGAGAAAGAAAGACTGCATAAGAACAATGCACCATCTGTAGCTAACTAAAGAAGCTAAGGGTCATTTCAAATGTAAAGTAAAGGTGCTTGAAAGATTAGTGGTAGATCAGAAAATTGAGAACATTTTAGGTGTCCCCAAAGGATGATTATTTAAATAATGAAAAAGGAGAAATTTGAGTATGGAAGAAAATCTTTAATAAATATAAAAATAGGCAGTAAAAGGTTCTACAAGTATATAAAAATGAGAAAAAGTTGCTAAAGTGGGTGTTAGTCACTAGAATGGGACTGGGAATTAATAATGGAAAATAAGGAAATGGCAGAAACTTTGAACAAGTATTTTGTACATGTCTTCACAGTAGAAGACACAAAATCCATCTCAAAAAATAGTAAAATCATCACAAGCAAAAATTGAAAAATCATGGTCAATCCAGAGGAAATATTTGATAAAGTATTAGATGAGGTGAGAGTATTTGTCAATGGTTGGCTGACTATATTGTTAAAAATGTACAGATAATGGGCATTGGAGTCAAGATTAGAATGGTGATGGAAAAGCACAGCAGGTCAGGCAGCATCTGTGTAGCAGGAAAATCAACATTTTGGGCAAAAGCCCTTCATCAGGAATGATAATGGGCATTGTTTCATTCAAGACTAGAGCACAGATAACCTTGTGTGATGCAGTGATAGTTCCCCAATCTTTGGGCCTGAATATCTGGGTTCAAATCCCACCTATTCTGGAGATTATCATAGTGAGTTGCTAAATGTGTTATTTTTTAAATACAGAGAGTTGGGGGCTCTTGTGGCATATTAGTGGTGCCCTCACAACTGGGCCAGAAGATTATTCAAAATAAAGGGACCCGGACAACTGGCTTGCTTGTCTAAAAGTAAGATTCGCATTTTGGAGTTTTCTGGACATAATTATGCAAGAGGTCCTGGGATTAAATCCTCTTTGAACCTTAATGTGCTGTTACTTGTAATCCAAACACTTGTTCTGTCTGAGTCCCTTTGAGGGGCTATTGCCTATTAATTTGGTTTAGGTGATCCTGCAGCACAATGGTAATGGCCTTCCCTCTGACATATAAGGTCCATATTGAAGACCCACTAGACAAAGTGATGAATAATAACATGTTTGAACAGGGTGATTTGAAAATATTCATAACGAGAGTCAGATTAGTTTGATTGCACTGCTTTAGTTAGTTATTCAAAATCAAGCAAAGGAATAGCTGGCTTATTGGCTTAGTTATAATTCCTGTTTTGGGGTTTTCAGTAGCTCGTTATATTAAAGGTCCTAGCTCAAGTCCTTCATGCTGTGATTTGTTGTTTGAGCATCTGTTCAGGAACTGTCGCCATTTAATTTGGTTTAATCAAAACAGATTGACCAAAGAGAAAAAGGAATGAGCAAAACATAATGCCTATTAAATTTTAAGAATGGATAACAATGATGATTCTGCAAAGCCTGACATCAGTTTATGGATCAGCCCTATAGGAAGGCAATCACTCCTTGTCAAGCATTTTCATTTTCAGTTTGAAGATCGTGTGTTTTAATTTGGTCACAGAAGGTAAGTTCAGAATCTAGTGTGGTAGTGATCTACCAGCATTCTGCATGGGAGAACATTAGCCAGTAAAAATCTCTCTTCAAACAAGTTATATTTGTCAAGTTTAGTAACCTTAAACTATATAAAAGCTAACAGATGCCTAGTAGTACAAAACTTGAAAATTGCTGAAAAGAGACACCATTCAAAATATTGAATGTATTCAAGAAGTAGCCAGATATAACACTTGGGACAAATGGGATCAAAGGTTATGGGGAGAAAGCAGGATTAGACTATTGAGTTCGACAAACAGCCATGATCGTGATGAAAGGCGGAGCAGGCTCAAAGGGCTGAATGGCCTCCTCCTGCTCCTATCTTCTACGTTTCAAAATTTTTCATCTTGCACTGATCAAGATGGACACATGCTAAATTTTAAAACATAAAAACAAAGTAAACTAAACATGTGAAAATTGGTTGGCCAGTCGACCTTGATTGTTTAAAGTCTAGCCACAGAGAAAGCAAAGGGTTCATGTCCTTCTGGGTAATTCAAATAAAGTTCAAGGTTTGAAAATATTCATTTAATTCATGGAGAATAGGTCCCTACATAATAATATTTGTCACATCTAGCAAATATAATGAGTCACATTAGCAACTCGACTGATTATCTTAAATTGCTTGCTAGGAATGTTCAGCAAGGGCAACTGTGGTCAACTAAATTATGCTTGCCAAATCCAAAACAAAACATCTACTGTTAGATGTGAACCTGTGACTGGGCAGCACTAGCTCCATATCAGGTTGGTGATTAATCCCAACTATAAAGGTGTAATCAAATCCACTATATGGGTTTTTCAGAATGAAGTGAAATACTGCAGATTATGGAAATCTGAAATAAGAACTAAAAATGCTGAAGAAACTCAGCAGATTTCAGTTCTGAAGAAAAACTATTGTACCTGAAACATTAACTCTGTTACTCTCTCTACAGATGCTGCTTGACCTGTCTCCAGTGATTTCTGTTCTTATTTCATTAGTCTTCTAGGTTCATCAAGTGCTTCACAATATTAGAAGCAAGGCATTCAATAGATTTCTTGCACATAAATCCTGCGATAACCTTACAAACACAGTTTCAAGAAAGACAAAAGATAGTCAGATAGATAACACTGAGGGCTAACTAACATTTGGAAGGAAGTACTATGCTGGTCTGTGGAAATGTCACCTTTACATCTTATAGATGAAGCAATTCCATTTTCAGACGGATCAAAATTTTAACTTATAACATCATAGAATCATAGAAAGGTTACAGCACAGAAGGAGGGTATTATCTTTACAACCATATAAAAGTGGATTTTAAATTAATATATACAAGGTAAGTAAAGAGTGATTAATAGCAAATGTATTCATGCAACTTCTTACACAGTACTATACTGTGCTGATGTCTGGAATTCAATTGCTCATAATTATTCAATAAGTTTACTGCTTCTGACTCAACTTTTAACCATGAGCAAAGGGACTTCAACAATTAACTGAAGCATCATGAATGCAATTTCTTCTTATGATATCTGTTGCTGGCAGTTTAACATCTCATGCAAAGACAGCACTCAACAATGTCAGCAGAGGGGTTGCATTCAGTTTCTGGAGTGGAAGTGAACCCCAGCCCTTCCAGCTCAGAATGCTGCCCATTGAGTCACAGAGGAAACTTTTTTAAGGTAACCTTTGTTATAAGTCTGGACTTATAAGTTAATGTGTAATCCTGTAATAGCACTCAACCACAACTTATATTTATATAGCACATTTATGTAAGGAAACACCACAAGATGCTTCACAAGAGCATTATAAAACAGTGAGACATTGAATCATATAAGGAGATATTATAGCAGATGATCGAAAGAGGTGGCCAAAGAGGTGAGTTTTAAGGTGAATTTGAAAGTGAGGTGGAGAGGTATAGAGAAGGAATTCCAGAGCTTTGGGACCAGGCAATTGAAAACACAGCCACTGATAGTTAAACAATTAAAATAAAGGAGGCATAAGAGACAAGAATTAGAGGAACACAGAATTATAATATACAGAGACAGAAAGGAATGAGGCAATGAAGGGATTTCAAATCAAAGATGAGAATTTTAAAGTCAAGATATTTGTCTGGGAACCAACGTAGGTCAGCAAGCAGGAGGTGTTACTGCTGTGGGATTTGCTATGAATTAGGACACGATCAGGCACCAAGGGATATGCCGGAATCATTCAGTCAAGAGGTAAAAAGTTATGAATATGAGTTTCAACAGCAGATAAACTAAGACAGAAGTGAAGTCAGGTGATGGGAGATAGGTTGAAAAAAGATAATGATGCACATGGTTCTAAGCAAATCTCAGGATCAAATATAACACCAAGATTACAAACAGACTTTCCACAGAGAGGGATAGAGTTGGGAGCTAGGGAACGGAGTTTGGAGCTGGGACTGAAAGCAGTGGCTTCTTCCTTCACAACTTTGAATTGGAGGAAATTTCTGCTCATCCACTACTTGATGTTGGGTAAACAGCCTGATAATTTAGTAACAGCAGAAGAGTTAAAGGTGGTGGTGGAGAGGTAGAATTCGGTGCCATCTATGAAAACTAAAGCTGATGTTTAGATGAGAAGAAGCAGGGACCAAGGTTAGATTCCTGGACCATATCAAAGGTAATGGGGTGGGAGCAAAAAGGGAAGCAATTGTAAATTATTCTCTGGCTATGATTAGTTTATGGATAATGAATCCCTGCATGAGAGCAGTCCCCACCAGCAGGATGACATTGGGGATGAAATAAAGGAGGTTAGTCTGATTGACTGTATGAGCTGTTTTGGTAAAGTGGCACGGATGGAGACTTGATTGAAGGGATTACTTACAGTGTGGAAACTTCGGCCCAATAAGCCCACACCGACCCGCCACCCACCCATGCATTAACCCCTTACCTAACACTACAGGCAATTCACCTGACCCGCACATCTTTGGACTGTGGGAGGAGACCGGAGCACCCGGAGGAAACCCACGCAGACACGGGGAGAACGTGCGAACTCCACACAGTCAGTTGCCTGAGGCGGGAATTGAACCAGGGTCTCTGGCGCTGTGAGGCAGCAGTGCTAACCACTGTGCCACCGTGCTGCCCACAAATGAATGTTGGAGGTGATAATGTTCTAATAGACTGGCTTTAAAGGAATATTGGAAATGGAACTGGTAGTTTGCAATGACACTGAAGTCAAAGAGATTTTTTAGGGGGACTGATGATGGCAAATATAAAGCAAAAGGAGTGAGCCCATTTATCATACTAGTGAACATGGGCCCAAAAGGAGAGGTTGGATAATTAGGGGTTTAGTGTGACTGTCATCAAAGCTACAAGAGATAGATTTCATAAACAAGATGAATTCAACAAGGCCATGAAGCAAGGAGAGACACTAGATAAAGGGGAAGCAATGAAAAAAGTTTGGCCAGTCTGATGAGTGAAGGGAAAAACATGAAGGAGGCAGCTATCAGATTCTGGATTAGAGTGGTGCTGGAAAAGCACAGCAGTGCAGGCAGCATCCGAGGAGAGGGAAATTGACGTTTTGGGCAAAAGCCCTTCATTGTCTCAACCTTAGTGATGAAGTGTCTGTGAGCTTCCCACATTTGTTATTAGTGGTACGGGTGGACGGGATGGGGAGGAGTTTTATGAAGTTGGTTTTAAGTCAAGCCACTGGATCTTTATTTGCATTCCAGAATGTCAGATGCTTTTAGAAATAGTAATTCAATTTAAAATCAATGACAACTGAGGTTTACCTCAGGAAATCCAATGTGGATTGTTAAGAGAAAATCATGTTTAAAAAACTTGCTTAAGTTTTTTTTGAGCAGGTCACATAGAGGGTTGATGGACTTCTAAAAGGCATTTGATTAAATATTATACTGCAAACTTGTAGTGAAGTTAGAGCTCATAACATCCGCAACGAGGATACAACATTGGCTGAATGACAGGAAGCAGTAATGGCAAGAGATTGTTCTTCGGTATTGGAAGAAATTTTATAGTGGAGTTCCCCAGACATTAACATTAGGTACCCTTCTCTCCCTGATATATAATTATCAAGATCTTGGTGCACACTTTTAAAAACTTGTGATTAACAAGAATTTCGGAAATATTGTGACCCTGAAGATGAGGGCGTAGAGCATCAAAAGGACAATGGTTTTGGACTGAACCGACAAGCAGCAGATGAAATATAATGCAGGTGTAAAGTGATTTATTTTGATAGGAAGAACACAGAGAGATAATTCTAAATAAAGAGTACAATTCTAAATAGCAGAGAGACCTGGGGGTAAATGTGCAAAATCATCAAAGCTAGCAGGTTAATAAAACATACTGAGCTTTATCAGTAAGAGCACAGAGCACAAGATCAAAGATGTTATGTTATAATTGTATAAAATATTCATTCAGCTTAGCTGGAGTATTGTGACTGCGTTTGGGACCACATGTTAAGAAGGCTGTGAGGGCATTAGACACAGTGCAGAACACATTTGGAAGAATAGGTCCAGGATTGAGGAACTTCAGTTTCATAGAGAGATTGGAGGAATTGAGACTGTTGCCATTGGATAAGAGAAAGCTGGGAGGCTAATATTGCTGAAGGATATCATGTAAATGAGAACTAGGAGGATAAAGATAGATCTCCGAGGGATACCAGAGTTCATAGCACGGAGGAGCTATTGCAAGTGATTCTCTGACTACTTTGAGACAAGCAGTGATTGTAAACTAGAATGTTAAAACCATCAGAAGTAGTCACTTGGCAGAACAGAACTTGGATATTGCTGGAAAGAGACATACTACTAAGCTTCTCATCTTGCATTCATTAGGACAAACATCAAGAGTGCCAAAAATCTCGAATCTAAGCCTTACTTATATTGACTGTTGGAGTATTGATAACTTTTTGATGTGGAGAATTGCAAAGATTCAGAATCTTTTGAATTAAGAAATATTTTTACATTTCAGTCACAAATGATCGACCCCTTACTGTGAAACTAGTCTCCCTTGTTCTAGATTCTTTGGCAAGGGGAAAAAAAAACTGTTTTAGTGTCTATCCTGTCAAACCCTTTCGAACCTTGTAAGTTTCTATGAGATTTTCTCTCATTTACCTAAACTTCAGAGAATATATACCCAATTTACTCAGTCCCTCATCATAAGACTGCCTTCTCAGCCCAGGGACCAGTCAAGTGAAATTTTATTCTACAACCTCCAGTGCAAGTGTATCCTTCCTTAACTATGGAGACTAAAACTACAGGTGTGGTCTCTCCAGCCTTTGTAAATCTGTACTAAAACTTTGTTACTTTTGTAGTTGAATCCCCTCACAATAAATGTCAACATGCCATTTGCCTTCCTAATTGCTTGCTGTTCTTGCATGCTAACTTTGTACATTTCCTGCTCAAGTATACCCAAATTTCCCTCCGAACAACATTTAGGAGTTTTAAGAAACTTTGAACAATAATGCACTGAAAGACTATAAGAAAATATAAAATCAAAAATAATTCCAAAATATCTGGAGTGATAATGAGCCGCACGGTTCAGAGCTATCCCAAGTGCAGTCTCATTTTGTGCAGACTTCGCCCTTATTTCTTATGCTATCATGCTCTGATTTGAACCAAGAGTATATTATAACTATGTGGTGGGCCGAATGTCCTTGGTGACTCAGGGCTAGAATGGGGTAAAAATCAACAATAGCTTCTGTAGATGTTTCCATTGAATGGATGGCACTGAAAAGTACATATGTATATTTACAATTTTTTTGCAATATCAAATTGTTGAGAGATGTAATGACATGCCTCTGAATTAGGTGGGACTTGAGCATAGGCCTCCTAGCTCAGAGGTAGGGACACTGCCACTGTATCACAAGAGTCCTACAATGTGAGTGTATTTATAAGTAGGGGCAAAATTCTATTTGCCTATGATGTACCGGGATGATTGAATAGTTAACATTTAGTAGAATCAAGAGGTCATTTTGGTTGAAAGGGCAGAGGATAGCTAGTGTCCCTGGAACTAATTCAGTAAGATTCAAGACCTGAAACATAATGAATACAAAAGAGATAAACTCCATATCTCATTGAGGAAGGAGTGTGACACTGCGCTACTGCTGTATCTCCAATTTCTATTTCCTTCAGGTGCTCCTATATTTATTTTAACTTTTTAACCAGCTCAAATTTAATCTAGAGACATTATTTGGTAGAATGTTGGAATGTCCTGTAAGATTAGTTTTTGTAATATATGTTATGAAGAAATGTTGAAGAAATAAATCACTAACAAATGCCCAATGAATAATTATCAGTTCAATAACTGTCTGCTGCATTCTGCAGGCATCATTCATTCAAGAAATATTATTTCATTCGCCATGAAACTGAGAGCTAGAAACTAGTGCTGTCTACTCTGTTGGATACTGTGTTCATGATTTAAGTTGTATCATGGCAGGAGTTCAAATATTTGTTTCTGTCAAAATTAAACATCAACTAAATATAATTTATTATAGTTTGCTGTGTTTGAAAAAGCCTACATTGAGTATTTGATAGCTTAAATGTACAATGTAGGCTTCTTGTATAGAGGTTTGATGAATGGTAATTTTTAAAAAGATGTATTTACAATGCTATTTTCATTATATCCAGTCTTATAAATCAAGCCTGTTCACAATCAACAGTAACAGTAATGCTGCATTGAGATTTTATGGAGCTTTCAAATACTGACATATTTCAACTAGAAATAAATAAATTTCCAGCTACTGTATTAATTTAACTATAAACAGATCTCGATGTTATTTTAAGGAAATGTTAAGCTGTAATTTGCTTTAATATTATTCACCTATAATGAATGCAAGTATTTGAAAAAATAGCATAAGTACCATGGAAATATAAATAATGTCTGGCTGGATTCATGAATTAAAACATTTATCTGCCCAATACTCCTGTTCTGTTTAAAGGGAACTCATACATTTCCTGTGGGCTGGAACTTCCTGTTTCGAGTGCTTCCTCCATAGTTTTCTAGGCCATCATTCTTGACTATTTGAATACATCTTTACTCCAGACTAATTAAACATTGACCCAAAAAAGCACCAAAAAATGTCAGCTTTTACTTTTGGCTCATTTCTAAGAATGTCCACAATATTCTTATTTTCAAAACAAATACTGCAGAAGCCTGTCTGGAGCAACACTAATAAAATTTCTATAATCCTGCATAAAAGCTGGCTTTTCATGGCTGTGTCCCCAGCTAAGAAAGTGCCTGCAACAGGAAATTGTTGTTCATTATTATATCACCAGAACTGACAACATAGCCAATATTGCTTTCTTTTCAAAAGAAAAAGATTCAAAAGAAAAAAGATTAATGTCGGATTCTTGGGTCTGTGACAGCACTGCAGACGTGCACAAAACAAATTCTGGATTAGTGGTGCTGGAAGAGCACAGCAGTTCAGGCAGCTTCCAAGGAGCAGCAAAATCGATGTTTCAGGCAAAAGCTCTTCATCAGGAATAAAGGCAGAGAGCCTGGACCATCTCTGACACCTCCCTCCCCTTCCTGGACCTCTCCATCTCCATTAATGATGACCGACTTGATAGTGACATTTTTTACAAACCCACCGACTCCCACGGCTACCTGGATTACAACTCTTCCCACCCTACCTCTTGCAAAAATGCCATCCCGTATTCCCAATTCCTCCGCCTCTGCCGTATCTGCTCCCAGGAGGACCAGTTCCACCACAGAACATACCAGATGGCCTCCTTCTTAAGAGACCGCAATTTCCCTTCCCATGTGGTTAAAGATGCCCTCCAACGCATCTTGTCCACATCCCGCACCTCCGCCCTCAGACCCCACCCCTGCAACTGTAACAAGGACAGAACGTCCCTGGTGCTCACCTTCCACCTACCAACCTTCGCATAAACCAAATCATCCGCCGACATTTCTGCCACCTCCAAAAAAACCCAACCACCTTCCACAAAGACCGTTCCCTCCGTGACTACCTGGTCAGGTCCACACCCCCCTACAACCCACCCTCCCATCCTGGCACCTTCCCCTGCCACCGCAGGAACTGTAAAACCTGCGCCCACATCTCCTCCCTCACCTCTATCCAAGGCCCTAAAGGAGCCTTCCACATCCATCAAAGCTTTACCTGCACATCCACTAATTTCATTTATTGTATCTGTTGCTCCTGATGCGGTCTTCTCTACATTGGGGAGACTGGGCGCCTCCTAGCAGAGCGCTTTAGGGAACATCTCTGGGACACCCGCACCAATCAACCACACCGCCCCGTGGCCCAACATTTCAACTCCCCCTCCCACTCTGCCGAGGGCATGGAGGTCCTGGGCCTCCTTCACTGCCGCTCCCTCACCACCAGGCGCCTGGAGGAAGAACGCCTCATCTTCCGCCTCGGAACACTTCAACCCCAGGGCATCAATGTGGACTTCAACAGTTTTCTCATTTCCCCTTCCCCCACCTCACCCAAACTTCCAGCTCAGCACTGTCCCCATGACTTGTCCGGACTTGTCCTACCTGCCTATCTCCTTTTCCACCTATCCACTCCACCCTCTCCTCCCTGACCTATCACCTTCATCCCCTCCCCCACTCGCCTATTGTACTCTATGCTACTTTCTCCCCACACCCACCCCCCTCTAGCTTATCTCTCCACGCTTCAGGCTCTCTGCCTTTATTCCTGATGAAGGGCTTTTGCCCGAAACGTTGATTTCGCTGCTCCTTGGATGCTGCCTGAACTGTTGTGCTCTTCCAGCACCACTAATCCAGAATCTGGTTTCCAGCATCTGCAGTCATTGTTTTTACCTTGTGCACAAAACAAAGTATGGCTCTGGGATCACACAGGATCTTGATCAGCTGGCATTCATCTTTGTGTTTCCATTTAGAGTGTACTTTCTTCATGTTAAAGTATATTTTTATAATTGTGGTTGAAGCTTAGACAAAGACAGACATAAAGATTGCAAAAAGATTCCACATCCCTTCTTCTACTCACAGTTTACTCCCTGATCTCCCTTCATCCTCTCTAGAAGTGCTGAATCTTATAGGGGTGCCTTTCTATGGTTATGAATAGTACCTCATCTGTGTGAATCTGATACAAGGCCTGAGCTCACCTGAGAAACATTCTTACCCACTTTCCAGCAGGGTCAGCTAGAAAACCGTAATCTTTAATAAAGAATGAAAGGAAAGAACTAGAAACCTGGAATTTTGTTCAATTTATTAAGCTTAGGGATTGGGTTCCCTTTGCTTAAAGACTGTCATCAAACCTTTTAAAAAACCGAATCTGGACAAGATGTTTCAATGGACAGGTATTACATATGCACAATACTTTAATATTCAACATTAAAAAATACTGTCATTTCTAAATTCTTGGATTGAAAACATCACATAACATGATCAAGGTTCAGTGAAATTCTGTACATGTGAAAATCGGAATTTAACCTTAACAATCAGCTTTAACAAATGAAAGCTTCATCAAGAAAGGGTGTCAGATTGTTGTAAAACCCCAAATAGTGCACTGATGTTCTTGGAAAAGAAAAGCTGTTAGTTTTACTGCTCCAACTGATATGGTATTTCAGTCTCGCACTAGCTTGATTGATCATTAATGGCCATCAGAGGAGACCCAGCATTTTCATCAAAATGCTACAAAGAAAAGGACTGTGTAGTGGGGTAGCATGGTGGCTCAGTGGTTAGCACTGCTGCCTCACAGCACCAGGTTCAATCCCAGCCTTGAGTGACTGTTTGTGTGGAGTTCGCACATTCACCCTGTGTCTGTGTGGGTTTCCTCCCACAGTTCAAATGATGTGCAGGTCAGCTGAATTAGACATACTCAATTGCCCATCGTGTTAGGCGCATTAGTCAGAGGGAAATGGGTCTGGGTGGGTTACTCTTTGGAAGGTCGGTGTGGACTATTTCCACACTGTGGGTCTGTTTCCACACTGGAGGAAATCTAATCAGTCAAGAACACCATCCCACCTTGTCATGAAACACCTGTGTATGGATAGTAAATGATAGGCATCCACATTCAATTTCAGGAATAAATTTGTTAAAAAAACATTTATGGTACAGAAGTCTTACCAGTACGATACACAAAGTTCCCATCTGTCTCAGATGACGATGGTGATGCTAATTCTTCTTCGTATTCATTGGAGCTGAAGGACCCAGAATGGTGTCTTTTCCTGTCAGTAGCTTTCATAGCTGCATTTGAAGCCATGACATGCCTTAAGGAGTCATTCAGGTAGCGATGTAATAAGCTACTTTTGTATTTTGGTGGGGACACATAATCCTCATTGATTATGGTGCCTGGTCTTCCAACTGCCTTCAGAATAGGGCTTTCCTTTTTAGCAACAGCCTGAACTGGTTTGTTGAATTCTCCATCTGTAAGGTTTCTCGGTGGATGTTCCACATCTAAGATTTATAAAGTGTAAAATAAAATTAAAGATCATGTGACTGGATACATGAGAAAAATAAAATATTTTTCATATGTGGGAGTTTTGGCTTCATGAGCAGAGATACAAGGCAAGAAAGTTATGTTAAGTCTTTACAAATCCTTGGTTAGCCCCCCCCACCCCGCGCGCTAAAATATTGCAGTTAATTCTCGACATGACAGTTTAAGAAAAATATCAAGGCCTTTGAATGAATGCAAAATAGATTTACTAGAATGGTACAAGGGATGTGGAATTTCAGTTAAATCAATAGATTAGAAAAACTAGTCCATTCTCCTGTGAATGAAGTAGCTAAGAGGTGATTTGATACAGGCGTTCAAAATTATAATCTTTAACAGAGAAAATCAGGAGAAATTATTTCAATGGCAGACAAAATATTAACCAGAGAACACAGGCAAAAGAAGCAGGCATGAAATTAGGAGTTTTTTTTTGAAAGGGCAAGCTATTATGATTGAAAGCAGATTCAGTGATATCCTTTAAAAGGGAATTATGTAAATACTCTTTATTGCTGAGTACTGAGTACAGCTCATTCTATATATGCACACTATCTGCAGGAAAAAGTTACCCCTCTGGTCCTTTTCAAATCTTTCCCCCTTCATCTTAAAACTATGCCCTCTAATTTTGGACTTCTTCCCCCAAGGAGAAAGACTTTGGCTATTCATCCTCATCCTCATTATGCTATAAATCCCTGTAAGGTCACTACCAGGGAAAGAAGCCCCAGCCTACTCAGAGCACTTAAAGAAGTGGCTCTAGAAATACTGGATGCATTGGTGGTCATCTTCCAGGATTCTGTAGACTCTAGAAGAGTCCCTGCAGATTGGAGGGTAGCTAATGTTAATCCAATATTCAAAAAGGAAGGTTAAGAGAAACCAGGGAATTATATACCAGTAAGTCTAAAAACGATAGTGGGGAAAATGCCTGAATCCATTATCAAGGACTTCATAGTGGAGCATTTAGAAAGCAATGGTAGGAACAGAGTCAGCATAAATTAATGAAGGGGAAGTCATAGTTAACACACCTGTTGGAATTCTATGAAGATGTGATGAGTAGAGATGACAAGGGGGAGCCGGTCGATGTGGTATATTTGGACTTTCAGAAAGTGCTTAACAAAGTCCTGCATATGAGATTATTGTAAAAGGTTAAAGTGCACAGGATTTGGGCAAATGTGTTGAGATGGATAGAAAACAAAGAGTTATTGGTCTTTTTCAAATTGGCAGGTAGTAACTAATGGGGTGCCACAGAGATCTTTGCTAGGATCCCAGCTATTCACAATGTATATTCATAATTCAAATGGGTGAACAACATGTAACATCTCATTGTTTGCAGATGATACCAACGTAGGTGGGATGATGAACTGTGACAAGGATACAGAGATGCTTCAGTATGATCTGGACAGGTTGGGTGAGTCGGCAAATCAATGGCAGATGCAGTATAATTTGGAAAAATGTAAGGTTATTCACTTTGGAAAAAGAACAAGAAGGTAGATTACTACCTGAATGGCTGTAAATTGGGAGAGAGGAGTGTGCAGCAGGACCTGTGTATCCTTGTGCACTAGTTGTTGAAGGTAAACATGCAGGTGCAGCAGGCAGTAAAGAAAGTAAATGGTATGTTGGCCTTCATTGCGAAAGGTTTCCAGTACAGGAGTAGGGATGTGTGGTTCCAGTTATACAAGGCCTCAGTGAGGCCACAACTAGAATATTGTGTACAGTTTTGGTCTCCTTTTCTGAGGAAGGATGCTCTCGCTCTCGAGGGAGTGTAGTGAAGGTTTATCAGTCTGATTCCAGGGATGGCGCGACTGACATGAGGAGAATTTGACTACGTTAGGATTGATTTTGCTGGAGTTCAGATGAGTGAGGGGGCTCTCATAGAGCCATAAAATTCTAACAGGACTAGACAGAGTAGATGCAGAGAAGACATTGCCGATAGTGGGTGCATTCAGAATCAGAGGTCACAGTCTGAGGATTCAGGGTAGACCATTTAAAATGGAGATGAGGAGACATTTCTTCGCCAAAAAAGTGGTGAGCCAGTGGAATTTATTACTACAGCAAGTAGTTGATGCCAAAACATTAAATGTATTCAAGAGGTGGTTCAATATAGCACTTGGAGTGAATGGGATCAAAGGTTATGGGGAGAAAGCAAGATTAGGCTATTGAGTTCGACAAACAGCCATGATCGTGATGAAAGACAGAGCAGGCTTAAAGGGCTGAATGGCCTCCTCCTCCTCCTATCTTCTATGTTTTTGTGTTTCTATAGCATTATCATGAATGAAAAAAATGTGTGGACTTTGAAACAATTCCTGATTTGACTTTAATCCTAATTATTTAATGATAATGAAGTATTTGGGCCATTCACTTTGTAAACATGTTCTGGTTATCCAGATCTGCAATAAAATGGTGTTCAGTTACACAGAACAAAGTGGCCTCAAATACAATCCCAACTCTGATATCAGCTAGTCTATGGTCTTTGTCAGGAGAGACTTCCTACCACTCCAGTTTGATGGATTTTGAGATGACCATGTATGATGTACAGACATATGGGAAAGGTGGTGTTGTAAGATTTGAGTACATCGGCTGTTTGGAGATTTATACAGTCCCTTTTTTTCCTCAATTTTGTTTCTGCATGTTCAAACCAAAGTCTCTCAACATGTTTGATGTCTTCCCGAATGAACTTTCTTGACTTTGGCTGGTCACAAGCCAGGACCTCCAGGATATATGTTTGACGTCTTCAGGAATGTTTGGAGGACAGCTCTAAAGATTTTCTGGTGTCCTTCTGGGAGTTTTCTGCAGCAACTAAGTTCCAAGTGGAGCAGTTACTTTGGG